>NC_090932.1:1047715106-1052715106 GCF_040938575.1 Ambystoma mexicanum | reverse complement strand
GAAATTAACGAGAAAAAGTATCAATCTCTAACAATGGGACGAATCCCATAGGGTTATGTTCGGGGTCGAACATAACAAGTAGTTTCCACGGCCACCAGCCAAAACTCGACGAGGGGGGACGGGACAGTGCCCCCTCGAGTAACAGATCCGGGAGTAATCGAATTACCCCTAGTAGTGCGTCCACAATAAGATGGTTTGTACTAGTTCTGTTAGTAAATTTAGGTCTAGTAAAGCCAATGGTGACTTTACATGCCCGGGGAGACAGTAGTCAGTCCCCGGGTATGGAGTCTATGGTGGAGGTCCGCTAGGATGCCCCATTGTTACGGCACGTAGGGTGCGGTGTAACACACATAGAAAAACATATGAGACCCTATGGAGTAAAAGACCCTATAGTCCATAGAACACATTGCTATTAGAAGGAATTACACACATTCATGTCCAAGAGTGGGAGGAAAAGAGTCTCACTCTTGGCAGGATGGAAAAAACAAACTCCAGAAATCCAGCAAAGCTGCTGGGGGACTCTCTAGGTTAGGAAATTCAGCCTAAACAGAGAATTCTCCCTAACAACGACGTCAACCGCTGTGATCTACACCACCAGAAAGGATGGAATGTTACTTCTTATTGCGACAGCAGCGTATGGACAGAGAGGTCCAACTCGATCATCCCACTCAATTATAACGCACAGACAACCAGTAATGAACAGTTGCATTTGACAGTTAAAAAAGGCATCACTCGCCAGCTGTAATCTGTGACAATCACAATAGGAAATGAAGTATATGAGGGGAAAAGTGTAAATAAAAGGTGTATCAATACACAACCTCTGCACAAAACAAAGTTGTAACTTACTTTTATTAGTAAAGAATAATTTAAATTGGGGGAAATGTACTGGCACCCTACAATCGGTGACAATGTGCAATATGACGCACAGACAAGCGGTAATTAACAGTTGCATTTGACGGTTAAAAAAGGCATCACTCGCCAGCTGTAATCTGTGACAATCACAATAGGAAAGGAAGTATCTCAGGGGAGAAGCATAAATGAAATGTATATCAATACGCAACCTCTGCACAAACAAACATACTTTTACTACTAAATAATAATCTTATTTGGGTATATGTACTGGCACCCTGCAAACGGCGACAATGTGCAGTGTCCATAATGGGGAAAAAAAATTCAACGGCACTTAAACCTTGTAATGCAGTAGGAAATATTTTTTTTTTTCCACCAAAGTAAAGATTTACTGTCAATTTCGTATATAGGCGGGGAAAATATACTTACATGATGTGGACCGACTCCATTGTGTTAGCTGCAGTCAGACAGTAGTGTAACTAATAATTCATGGTTGGTGCAAACGTTTTTGAAGCATAACCTTATCAAACAATATGTTTTTCTAACGGTTACTCCCTACATTCTTTCTGCTCTTTCCCTGGACCTCACGGTTAAAAAACAACTGCCCTTTATGGCTGTTGACAAATATGATGCGGCCGTACCAAGCTTGTATTTCAAACAGAAAATGAAGTGGCCTTCACTGCGAATGCAAATACATTCTCATTTTGCAACAACATATCAGCGGCTATTCATGAGAACCGCTAATCCCGTACACGGGCGGAACTGCTGTGTGTAGGAAATAGAGCAGGTTACTGCCTCAGATTCCCACCAGTCTGACCGCAGTAATGTTTTTTATGTATTGTAAAATGGACGCAGTAAGTTAATTTCGTACAATAGTATCAAGTTTCACTGTACAGTAACATACATGCCAACACTCCCGATTTAGACGGGAGAGTACCGATTTTTCAGCGAAAAATATTGCTATTTTTCACGGTCTCACGCCTAAAATAACCGTAGGTCCAATGCATTCCTATGGGGAAAATGCATGTCTCCCGATTTTCTTGGGGAAATCTCCCTCCCAGGTGCATTGCAATGTTGGCATGTATGCAGTAAGACAGTGCTAACAAGAATACTGCAATGGTTCACATTCTACTACCAAGTCTCATTAACGTTCACCCTTCGAAACAGTGTTCCATAAGTGTAACAAGTGCATTGGTGTTTTCTTCGTTTAGGTATATTAGCGGCGATGTCCGCGTTCAACAGAAAACAAAGTAAACATGGCGGACGTATCGAAAGATTAACACGCACTTCACACTGTGCCACAACCAAACGGTGAAAGCGCAACATGGTCACGGCCAGCATGCCACGGAATAGCCAATTGCAATCTTCTCCACGGAGGGAACGGGGAAGTGTGACCGCGGAGCGGACATAGATATCACTAATTTATAAACACATACTTTTTGATCGTTTTTTAGGAAACTACTGGACGGATTGTCACCAAATTTACAAAAGCACGCTTTCGGGACCAAGCCCCTGCCGCAAATTTGTTGAAAATCCATCGAGCGGTTTGGCCTGTAGTTTTTCCCCCAATCAGTCTATGGGAAAAAAAGACGTTTTGGGACCCCCCCCCTATAACTTCCCACCCTAGAAGAATCCTCACTAAACTTTGCAACAAAATTCAGAGTGCCCCACATACTTTTCTGCAAAGTTTGGTGAGGATTCATCCAGGGAGAGCGGAGTTATAGGCCGCCCAAAAAGTGTCCTTCCTATGGAAACAGCAACTTAACCATAACTACACAGCCACTACCGTGGCTGTGTAATGTGTGTGTGTGTTCATGCGAAGCATCTCCCTTACCCCCTGATGCTATCGCGTGCTTGCCTCCCTTCCTCTTCATGGGGCATGCAATGGCACCCCAACGTTCTTTTATGGAACGCCATTGCGTGCTTTGCTCTGTGACCTTTTCCACTGTTAATGGGTGGCCCAGAGAGAGGCACTTGTCAACCAGAGAGGTGGGACCTGCGTTTGGGGTCTTATTATTCAATAAAGCTTATTCCATATGAAACATCACATACCTGAGTGGACCTCCATCATTATCACATTTTATAGCGGCAAGAATGGGATAAAGCCCCAACATGGAGTGACCATCCAATCTTGTGGTCGGATGTCGTGGTGGCCACTGGTGGAGTCGGTCTACTTGATTGATGAATGCTGTGCTGAATCCAAGGTCGGGGGTGGCCCGTGAGCAGTCTGTGTGGTCCCAGGATAGCAAGCTGGTTGTGAGCTCGTTCAGGGCATCCATAACCATGGTGGCAAAAGCCTCTCAGTCCGGCTGGGGCTGATGTGGTGAGTGGGCAGTGTCATACAGCGAGCTGACTCAGCGTGGTGACTCCCCGGGGTGCAGTGATCCAACCTCCCATATCAGGGCCTAGGTCGGGGATAGGGGCTTGATACTCTTTGTGGCCCTTTACTGGGCAGCAGTTGTAGCCTTTCTCTTGGGGATCAGGTCGAGGCCCAAGCATAGCTGGCTTGAGGGAGACCAACACAGTTCCCATCCGGAGCCTCCCTTCTGTGAGCAGGACAGCGCCGGTCGGGGACCGTAACACTCCAAGCCTTCCACAAAGGGTCCTGGCCAGTGGTCAGAGGAGCAGAAAAAAAAGAAAAATAAGAATCACGGCGCCCTTCGGCCTGCACCGAGGCCAGTGCTGGATCCACCTCTGCAAGATGGGGCGCGCCGCTTTCTGGAACTGCTGTGGCGGTGTGGGTGCTCCCTGGCACCTAGAAGGATTGTTTTGGTGACATCTAGAGATTCTTGGCTATTGTTCAACCAGTGTGTCTCCATATCCTTGGCAAATGTTCAGCGGACCTGCATAGGCGGTAAAATCTTTTGCAGGTGAATTACTGATAATGTGATCAGGTCCACAAGGAGAAGGCTGGCTGTTACCACCTGGACGGTTTTGGGTCAAGCTTACTCATTGGATGCAGTGTGCTGAGTAGGAACAGAGCCACCTCCAGACCAGGTGCATTTTATAGCTGCATATAAACAAATATAATTTCTTAGTGAAATATATTGGTGAAAGGCTTAGATATATTTTTCCTCCCTTCCATTAACCACAACTGTCATTGCAGATTTAATCTTAGGAACGTGTACATATCAAAGGAGTGTTGATGGTCAGTAGAATATTGACCTGCATTTACCTTTTTAGAAGGTAGTTGATTTGTTTTCTTTTCTGACTCCTTGTGGGATAAGCCTTTATATTCTGACATTGGTGGCAGTGGGAGGTCGCTTCTGCCAGGAGATCATAAACATGTGAACACAGGGTGGGGGTCATTGTTCATCAGTTGAGTGAGCATCTTTTGTCAATCATTACTGGCATTATTGCAGGATAAATGTATACCACCATGAAGATTTGGACCCACGTGCCACATTTCTAGCTACCCCAGGGGAACCAACTGTTCCATGGAAGGATTGAAAAGATCTATTTAAGATTGATTTGATGTTTATAAGTAAAATTTTCCATCACTGTAAAATAACGAAGCAGATCCCTGCGTCCTGGACTGAAGCCGTAGTGGTCCCAATCTTTAAAAAAGGAAAGAGAGATGATCCTGTATATTATATGCAAATCGCGCTGATGGACATAAATGGTAAAATCTTTGCCACCCTGTTATTGGAAAGATATCAAAGGGGGGCCAGAACATCACCATGCGCAGATTCCTTTCAAATTGGTTTCTTGAAAAATGTAAGCACCAGCATTAACATCCTTCTACTTAACATAATAAAAAATAACATCAAGACCGGTGCTCCAAGAGTGTTTTTAGCATTCATTGACATGTCACAGGAATTCCATAAAATAGACCGTCAGAAACTCTGGGCCAAGTTAAATCCATGGAATTGTCCCACCGAAATCCTTGAACCAGTAATCGCACTCCACACCAACACCAAATTCCGAGTACGATTGAGCCAACAGGGACTACTTTCAGACGAAATGAAATCAGAGCGAGGAGTAAAACAGGGCTGCCCTCTGGCTCCATCTCTTTTTATCACATTTATCAGAGATTTCCAATACTCCGAAGAATCTGTGAGATCTTTTCCTCCAAAAATAGGTGACCATCCAATATCCAATATTCTCTACGCGGACGACCTAATGCTGTTAGACCAAACTCAAATTGGTCTCCAGCGTCAGATATCCAACTTGGCCGAATATATGAAAGAAAACAATTCTGAAATCAATATAGCCAAGACAAAAGTCCTAATTCTTGACAAACAAACAAACACGAAAAAGGTCAAAAGCCTTTGGTCACGCAACAATACAAAAAAAGAAATAGTTACGCACTTCAAATACCTGGGCATAATGGTGGACTCAACAAACAACAAAAATGCGATGAAACAAACACTTTGGAACAAAACAAAAACTTTGACCAGCCAAATCAGGTTGGTCAACAGAAAATATGGAAAAATCTAACACCAGCAATCCATTTCTACAAATTCAAAGTGGTCCCTGCCTTGATTTACAGAATGGACGCATCCCTCAATATTCCATCTTCGCTCTGGACGAAGATTGAAGGCTATGTGTGGAAATCAGTCTTAGGACTTCCTAAATCAACGTCAATAGCAGCCATTAGGCGCGAGCTCGGTCTTCTGTCACTTGTAGCCTCAGTAGAACTAAGTCAAATGCAACTATTCTTTTGTGAACTCGAAAGCGGCCGATGCAAAGCATTAAACATTTGGAAACTTAACTTGCAGAGCAGATTGAAAGAACTGGCCTGCACACAAGAAGATTTGATCACTAACCCCGAAAGAATAAAGACAAAAATGGGATTTGGTGACTCGATCTCTATGTGTGAAAAAGCAACTGCCAATCGATTGCTGACACATCTCCCGCCATCGACAAATAAGCTGAAAGTCCCACTTGCATACTGCTCTAAATTTCCGAACAAAGCTTTGCTGAAATCGTTCATGAGATTACGTTTGAATTTACTCCCTACACAAGAAACCTGTGCCATCCGTGCACTGACAACGACTGAAAAATGCAGACTGTGCAATGATGATTCCGAACCTGAAACGATAAGACATCTATTAATGAACTGACCAGCCATCTTCGGATCTCATACCTAACTCCGCTCTTTGGTGACTCCAAAATTAGAGAAGAAGAAGCCTGGTGGGTCGCTTGATAGCAGAGGAAACAGTCAGACATACTATAGCGGCAGTCAAAATTCTAGAAGTAGCAATGAAAATTATTACATCACAAATGGCGCCTGTCCAAGAGGCGTATCAAGAGGCTGTCCATCGCTCGACTAGCTAGCGGAAAACAAAAATCTTGACCTATCGGACGCCCTGAGATTTTGTTCTTTTCTCCACTTCTCACCATCCGTCACAGATTTTTACAAAGATCTTGCATAAATGAAAAAGGACCTTGTAAAAATCTTATTAGATTTTAAACAAGAATAAAAAAAAAAGATTGATTTTATTGCATCAGGGTTTGAAATATTCTTGGATGAAACGAAATTCTCAACCTCATGTGTTGTGTGGGGGCTGAGGCGGTAAGAGCGATAAAAACATTGCCTGATGTACAGGTTGTGGATGGTGAATAAGGTGGCAGTGAGAATGGTGATGGCCTACGTGTGAAGGTTATGAGGAAGCTGGAGGCTCAATATGGAAGACAGGTAAATGTTGTGCTGGAAAGATTGGCCTCCCCTGGCCCGATAGCCTATTGTGGGGCACCGGCATGCATAAGCCAGCCCCCGACGAAGGCAATCGAAAAAGGCTCCACTTGATAGAGCCTGGATCATCATTCTGCCAATGCAGCGGTTGGAGCAGGAGCTCCATCTCCATCCAACTGCTGGAGCAGTTCCCTGCAGCCCCAAGCACTGATGTGCCTAAGGTAAGCCTGGAGGCTTCACCATTGGAATTATGCACTGCCTGTGCTCCATCCAGAAAATCATCATTTTTATATTTTAAATGACATTTAATTTGTGCTGCTTGCATGCCCATTCCTAGCCCTTTGAGCATCCTGGGCTAAGAAAACGAAGTGTGCAGCACCCAAATACGGCATTCAAAAACACAAGGATTTTGCCATTCCAAGAAGGCCACCGCCACATTTCTTGCCAAATCTAAATCCCTCAGAGCCCAGCTGGCTCCTGATTGGCCTCCCCTGGCCTGATAGCCTATCGTGACGCACCGGCAGGCGTAAGCCAGCCCCCGACAAAGGCAACCGAAAAAAGGCTCCACCTGACTGAGCCTAGATCATCATTCTGCCACTGCAGAGGTTGGAGCAGGAGCTCCCTCTCCCATCCAACTGCTGGAGCAGTTCCCTGCAGCCCCAAGCACTGATGTGCCTAAGGTAATCCTGGAGGCTGCACCATTGGAATTATGCACTACCTGTGCTCCATCCGGAAAATCGTAATTTTTCTATTTTAAATGAGGCATTTAATTCATGCTGCTTGAATGCCCATTCCTAGCCCCTTGAGCATCCTGGGCTAAGAAAATGAAGTGTGCGGCACCCAAATACGGCATTCAAGGTGAGGTTTTTGCCGTTCCAAGATGCCCGCCGCCGCATTTCTGACCAAATCTAAATCCCTCTGACCCCCAGCTGGCTCTAGATTGGACTCTGTGGCCTGATAGCCTATTGTGGGGCACCGGCATGTGTAAACCGGCCCCCGACGAAGGCAACCGAAAAAGGCTCCACTTGACGCAGCCTGGTTCATCATTCTGCCACTGCAGAGGTTGGAGCAGGAGCTCCCTCTCCCATCCAACTGCTGGAGCAGTTCCCTGCAGCCCCAAGCACTGATGTGCCTAAGGTAAGCCTGGAGGAATCACCATTGGAATTATGCACTACCTGTGCTCCATCCAAATAATCGTCATTTTTATATTTTAAATAAGACATTTAATTTGTGCTGCTTGCATGGCCATTCCTAGCCCCTTGAGCATCCTGGGCTAAGAAAGTGAAGTGTGCAGCACCCAAAATCGGCATTCAAAAACACAAGGTTTTTGCCGTTCCAAGATGGACGCCGCCGCCGCATTTTTAGCCAAATCTAACTCCGTCTGAGCCCAGCGGGCTCCTGATTGGCCTCCCCTGCCTGACAGCCTATCGCGGGGCACCAGCAGGCGTAAGCCGGCCCCTGACGAAGGCAACCGAAAAAGGCTCCACCTGACTGAGCCTGGATCATCATTCTGCCACTGCAGAGGTTGGAGCAGGAGCTCCCTCTCCCATCCAACTGCTGGAGCTGTTCCCTGCAGCCTCAAGCACTGATATGCCTAAGGTAAGCCTTTAGACTTCACCATTGGAATTATGCACCGCCTGTGCTCCATCCAGAAAATCGTCATTTTTATATTTTAAATGAGGCATTTAATTTGTGATGCTTGCATGTCCATTCCTAGCCCCTTGAGCATCCTGGGCTAAGAAAGTGAAGTGTGCAGCACCCAAAATTGGCATTGAAACACACAAGGATTTTGCTGTTCCAAGATGGCCACCGCCTCATTTCTGGCCAAATCTAAATCCCTCTGAACCCAGATCGCTCCTGATTGGCATACGCTGGCCTGATAGCCTATCGTGGGGCACCGACAGGCGTAAGCCAGCCCCAGATGAAGGCAACCGAAAAATACTCCACCTGACTGAGAGTGGATCATCATTCTGCCACTGCAGAGGTTGGAGCAGGAGCTCCCTCGCCCATCCGACTGCTGGAGCAGTTCCCTGCAGCCCCAAGCACTGATGTGCCTAAGGTAAGCCTGGAGGCTTCACCATTGGAATTATGCACTGCCTGTGCTCCATCCGGAAAATCATTATTTTTATATTTTAAATGAGGCATTTAGTTTGTGCTGCTTGCATGCCCATTCCTAGCCCCTTGAGCATCCTGGGCTAAGAAAACGAAGTGTGCAGCACCCAAATGCTGCATTCAAAAACACAAGGTTTTTGCTGTTCCAAGATGGCTGCCGCCGCATTTCTGGCCAAATCTAACTCCCTCTGAGCCCAGCTGGCTCCTGATTGGCCTCCCCTGTCCTAATAGCCTATTGTGGGGCACTGGCAGGCATAAGCCGGCCCCCAATGAAGGCAATCGGAAAATTCTCCACCTGACCGGGCTAGCCGAGCTCGGGTGATCCTACTTGGCTCCTGTTCTGCCAACCTGCATGATCAAGGTGAGCCCCTCACAAACTCTCCACTGCCTAACCTCCTATCCTTAAGTTACCTGTACTAGGACTAACCTCACGCTATAAGATTTCCCCAACTCTTACATACGTCCTACCACCAACCCTGCATCATCATACCCTGAGGGAAGCCCTCTCCGACCTGATCGTATCCTTCCTACCGGCACCTGCAGCCTCACAACAGGCTCCCAGCCCCTGTTAGAGGCCTGGCCGGCCACTGCACAATACCGTTCATCGGACAAAGACTTTACCGTTACACAAGCCTCAGCCCGTCGGTCACCCGCCTTTAAACATTATTGCTTCCCGTAATTTATGTTCCCAGCAGTGCTGTGGCCATTACATTGCTAGTGTCCCCCCGAATGCTGCACTATCCCATCCTGAACTGTTGCACTGTAACTTCAACCGGAATGTAGCACCTCACTATTGACCTACTCTGATTTGCCGATGTACTTTGTTGCTGCCCTGATCTGCATTGCTGAACTATGCCAGTGCCCTGTTTTGAATGGTGCATTATACTATGGCCTTACTCTGATTTGCTGATGTACTGTGCCGCTGCCCTAATCTGCATTGCTGAACTATGCTAGGGCCCTATTTTGAATGGTGCATTATGCTATGGCCCGGCTCTGATTTGCTGATGTACTGTGCCGCTGCCCTAATCTGCATTGCTGAATTATGCTAGTGCCCTATTTTGAATGGTGCATTATACTATGCCCCTACTCTGATTTGCTGATGTACTGTGCTGCTGCCCTAATCTGCATTGCTGAACTATGCTAGTGCCCTATTTTGAATGGTGCATTATATTATGGCCCTACTCTGAATTGCTGATGTACTGTGTTGCTGCCCTAATCTGCATTGCTGAATTATGCTAGTGCCCTATACTGAATGGTGCATTATACCATGGCCCTACTCTGATTTGCTGATGTACTCTGTTGCTGCCCTAATCTGCATTGCTGAACTTTGCTAATATCCCTATTGAACGGTGCCCCATGACCCTACCTGAATGCTGCATGCGTTAGCTCCCATACTATGTTGGTGCCCCTACTCAAAATGGTGCTTCATGCTGATGCCATTATCTTAAATATTGCATGAGTCTCAAGTGCTGCTGCTGCTACTTAAGAGTTGCTCTATGCTTCTAATAATAAAACCTATATTAGCTCTCCATTAGCCCTCAGGCACCAGCTCTCTAGAAAGTTATACCCCCAACAAATACTATTATGCTCCTTACAGCCACTAGCCAGACTGTCTACATTGCATTTCTTATACAGAGTCTTATGCTCTACCTCATGAAATTCCATATACCAACCTTTGGGAATCTATCCACCATGGCGCCCTCCTATTTGGCCAATAATACTACTACCAAACAATTCTTAGATATGAATGATACTAAACCCCTAATACCAAGTAATCCCTGCACTACCATGGCTACGAACACTCGCCTTAGTGCTAGGCTATCCAAAATATTTGAGCCTCCTATAAGCTCACTTCCTACCACTATAGGAAAAAGGACTCTCAAAACCTTGCATAGCCCAACACTTGCAAGCACGAACCTAGCGCACAACTGTCTCCCTAGAACAAAACAACTGCATAGCCCAGAAATGCAAACCTAAAACCCTGAGAGCTCCCCAACTGACAACCATAACTGCTAGGATCCTTCCTATTAAAGGAGCTCTAATAAACTTCAGATCCTCAGTAGCATACGCCACGGAAATTGCTGACCTGATCCAGAGTGATAACCTAGACTTCCTTGTCATCACTGAGGCATGGTTACACACTGCAGCAGGTCCTATGCTTATGCTAGCAGTCCCTGACGGCTACACTATTTTGAGACAAGACAGTCAAGGATCCAGAGGTGGAGGTATCGTCATTATCTACAAATGCAGCCTCTCCATGAGATTAGCCACCCCGATCGACATCCAATCATGTGAATTGTTATTAGTTAAAGTACCACTGATTAATGCCCAAACCCTTAATATCCATCTGATATATTGCCCCCCAGGCCCATCGGGGATATTTGAGGAGGATATCAACACCATTCTATCTAGTAATCTTAAAAGTTCAATGCAAGTACTTTTACTTGGAGACTTTAATCTGGGCTTTAATGACCCTTCAGACCAGCCTGCCTTAGCAACAGCAAATATTCTATCAGAACTTGGATTCACCCAAAGAAGCAAAACATCCACCCATAACAAAGGCAGAATACTCGATTGGGTGGCAGATTACAACTGCCATGCCAACATCCTCTCCATCTCACTGCTAGCCTGGACTGACCACTACTTACTTTCATTCATGCTCTCTACCAACAGACCCCAACCTCCACCCGCCCCAGGACTCCACCCACACTAACTAGACACAAAAGGACTATCACAGTGGATAGGCTTATCCCTGCTGTACTCCCCACCCTTAACTTGCTGCCTAACAGTACTGACCCAGAGAGCCTGGTCGAGGAGTATAACAAAATTATGGCCTCCTCCCTGGAACAGATCGCCCCCCTCAAACTTAGACCAAGCAAGCCGAAAATCCATTTGAATAAATGGTTTATGCCTTTCCTAAAAAACTTACGGTAACAAAAAAGAAACTGCAAGGGTGCTTGGAAAATACTACCGTCAGAAGAGAACAAACTCAAGCTTACCAAACAGTCATCCCTCTGCAAAAAAGAAATATGCCTAGCTAAATCGAATATCTTTCAACACTTGTATATCCCAAGCCAAGTCCATTATGAAGGAATTATTTACAATTCTTAAAGAAATAGAGACTCCCATAGCAATACCAGACACATGCACCAAAGATACAAAATGGTGCTCAGACATCCAACATGCTCTAGCCAATACAATATCCGCCTTACAAAATAAAATATCCAATAAAAAATCTTCTTTAAATGACCTACCCCCACCTAAAATAATTGGGAATACCAACGAAGTCCAACCTACCCGATTCAACTTCTCCAAAGCATCTATTCTTGAGGTGGAACGAATGATTCTGTCCCTCAAACCCTCCAACTGTCAGAGTGATTTCTGCCCTGCCCAGCTCATCAAGGTTGCGGCCCGAGACCTATCACCTTTCATAACTAAGCTTATCAATGCTTTCTTCTCCACTGGTATCATCCCCACCAACCTTAAACAATCCCACTCCTTAAAAAAACAACTCTAGATCCATCTACATCTACTAACTCTAGGCCAATTACTACAGTGCACTTTCTCATAACAATTTTGGACAAGGTGGCACACATGCAAATACAAAAATATCTGGAATTATACCACTTATTAGGAGCCAGACAATCAGGCTTCCATCCTCAACATGGAACTGAGACAGCCTCATCGATCTCAAGACTCAAGTCGACAAGCTTAGCGATAATGGTAAAACAGCTCTGCTCCTCCTTCTAGACCTCTCGGCTGCGCTCGACTTGGTCGACCATACAATCCAATGCAACCACCTCGACACAGCAGCACACATCTCCAACGACACTATCACATGGATCAGATCCTTCCTAAGCAGCAGAACAATGAGGGTTTTCTCACCTCTAGCAGCAGCTGACCCCATACCCATCACCTGCGGTGTGCCTCTGGAATCCTGTGTCTCGCCCACACTGTGCAACATTTTCACCAAGCCCCTTTTTGATGATCTGAATCATCTTGGTATCCCCTACACCAACTATGCAGATGATACCCAGATCCTCCTCCCACTTTTAGGGGATTATGGCAAGGATTTGGCCTTTGTGAACAGAGTGTACACCATCATCCAGGCATGGATGCCCACACATGGTCTATGCCTGAATGATGATAAAACAGAACTCTGGGCACCCCCTCTAACCTAAAAAAAACTAGGACCTGACTATTCCTCATTCATAATTGACGGCAATAGCATTAAGGTAGAACACGAGGTAAAAACACTAGGTTTTTATCTCGACTTAACTCTCTCCTTTGCCAAACAGGTTAATTCACTAGCATCCTCTATGGTTTATACGTGTAAACGTATCTGAACCGGTAAGCCATTTCTTTCTAACAGTAGCTGCACCATCCTAGCCAGAGTCCTCATTCTGTCCCGCCTAGACTACTGCAATGCCCTCTGCCTAGGTTCGACTAAATCCACCATCAAAAGAATCCAAACTCCACAAAATAATGCCCTTAGAGCAGCATCAGACATCTCCAGAAGAGATCACGTCTCCGAGAGCAGTCGCCAGAATAACTGGCTCCAAGCTAACAACAAAATCCTTCTAAAAACCATATTGCTCACCCACATATCTCTTAACAAAGCTGCCCCCATCTACCGTGCTGAGAGATTCCACAAACAGACCTCCCTGAGACCATCCAGATCAGTAAACAGAGATCGCCTGTCCATCCCCAGATTCAAACTTTCCACAATTGGAGGCAACATCTTCCCCGTGAAAGCGCCCAAATTATGGAACTCCCTGGCTCCTACACTGAGAATAGACCAATCTTACCAACATTTTAGAACTAACAACATCCGGTGGCTGAAATCCAAAGACCACTAAATGTACGATATTAAATCCTGTATAGCAACTAGCAATGACATTATGCTAACTGTAAACAATCGACATTTTATACCTTGTATGTAATGTATCCCTCCTCGCGTCTCACGACTGGCTACCCCCACGGTGGCAACCACAACTCTTTTACACATTTCCTGCAATATTTGTAAATGGTTCATAGTGATTTTTTCGACAGTCATAGTTTCGAAATACAAAGGTTTCGACACAAAAGCATCGAAAAAAGTTCCAAATGCATTTTTTTAATGGGGGTCCCCCCAAATCCCCTGTTTTCTTTTTAAAACAAACTTTTTTTCTATACAAAACTAAAATAAAACCAAAAACATGAAAAAAATGTATTCACATTTTTTTTCTCAAAACTTTGGATTCAAAACTTTTGTCATTCGAAACTATGTTTTAGAAAGAATGACTGGATAGGTTTGTAAATATCTATGCCTACCCTGTATTATCCGTAAACATTTCTATATACCTTTTCTGTAAGCTGTCTGCAACACTTGTATATACCCTTCCTGTAATTAATGCTTTGTAAGTAAGGTATTTTATACCATAATCCTTGTAACTAAGCTTCGCATATCCTTGAAACTGCTGCGTCCTGATACCCCGGGGTCTGATGTGCATTATAAATAATAAAACAAACAAACAAAGATACAAATTATTTTCCAGAAAGCAGGGGATTGGTGAGAAGGTAGATGCATTTGTAGCTGAACTAAGAGGGTTATTGGCATTGTGTGAGCTCACAGGGTGGGAACATGAATACATGCAGGACCAGCTTATGATGCACACATCTAATCCTAAAATACAAGAGAGGTTGTGGCAAGAGAAAAATCCCCCTTTACAGAAAGCATTGACCATTGCCAGAGAAATAATCAAGTGGTGAAAGAGAATGTGGAAGATAAGGAAATGGCCAGTGAGGAATCAAAGGTGTGTGCTGTGAAGAGATTCAACAAATTAAACAGCAATAATCAAGTTCCTCAATAAGGTATATGCAAGGGACATTGCCCAATGTGTGGGTTCAAAAAACACACAATTAATCACATAGAATGCCCGGCCATGAGAGTAAAGTGTAGGAAGTGTGCAGGATGGGGCATTTTGCCAGATTGTGCAAAGCCAATAATGGGGAATCAGATAGTGAAAATGCTGTGAAATGTGTCAAAGAGGAGAAACACGAGTGGTCCAATAAGAACGTTCATATTGTGGGGGAGGTGGGTGATGATGATGAAGTGGAATACACTCCCCCCGAGGTTGAGATTGTGGCAGCAGGATGTGCCGTCAAAGCACTGGCAGACTCTGGGTCTCCGTACATCATAATATCTGAGGAGACATGTAGGGAAATATGGGGTCACAAGAGCCACACTTTACACACTTCTGATATCCAGCTAAAGGCATATGGTGGGGGCAAGATTGACATCTGGGGTTTTGTATGGTGCAATGTAGCATATAGAGGGAAACACATTCATGTTAAAGTTTATGTAGCTGCCAAAAGTGATTGCTTATTTGGTTGGAAGAATCAGGAAAAGCTAAGTTTGTAATTGCGAGTGTGGATGGTTGGTAAAGACAAATCTGAGAACTGTTTAGCTGAGGTAGGGAGGCATTTCAGTACAGTGTTTCACAGAGGGATTGGTAGTCTACGTGGCAACATCCACGGCATCCAAATGGTGGAAAATGCCAAGGCATGAGTGCATAAGGTCAGCAATTTCCCATTGGGGTTGAGGGAGAAGGTAAGGACATAGTTAAATAGTTTATGTGAACAAGGGTTCATCAAACCTATTGAGAGTAGTGCAAGGTTTTCGACAATTGTAGTGACTCAGCATCCTGATGGACAGATGAGGTTATGCATAGATGTGAGGAATTTCAATAGAAAAATGTTGGTTAACAGGTATGCCTTATCTGAAGCCAATGAAATGCTTGCCACAATGGAGTAGGCTACATGGGATTCCACGCTCGACTTATTGTTACGCTCACCTGGTATCCACAGGGATGCCACCCAGCCGGGTTACACACTGGTATGCTTCTCAGCTTTGCCCTGATGTGGTCTGCGGGGAAGGTTCTGCCTGAAAATACAGGAGGACTGTGTTCAAGACTGGCCGACTGGGGTAAGTATCCTCCCTCCACCCCTGTATGATTTCAGTCCCTCTGGCGCCCTCTCCTCACCTTGTGGTAGAATTAGGCGAGCTCTCCGTCCTGCCTTCTTTGCAGGGGCGCGTTGTCTTTCATGGGCGAGTGTGGCCCAGTTACTTCACTGATGCTGGCCCGTTTGATATTGTTCAGGTAGGTTTTATTGCTGTTCTTTAGTTTTGTTGCTATCCTGCATGCCTTTCTTTGTTTAAAATGTCTCTTTTTTTCTCCCTTAGGTATGCAGAGCTTCAGCGCGGCGAACTGGCTTGGTTGAGCCCCGCTGGTAAATGATGGCGCATTAAGAGCGCTATGATGCGGTAAGTAAGCGCTATGCGCAGCGCTGCGAAGTCTTGCCTTTGCTAACCTGTGTTTTCCTTCCTTGTAGGTCACAGTGTTCTTCAGCGTGAGTGGAATGTCCAGAGTGTTGCCTGCCGAGAGGCGACCAGCCAGGTAAGCCTTTTGAGCAGTTCGTAATTTGTAAATGTCTCTACTGCTTTCTTTAATGTTGCCTATACCTTCCTCTTTCAGGTCGTTCTGAGGTATGCAGATTCAAGGAAGCTGTTCTCAGTAGCTGCAAGTGTTTAAAGATCAAGACTACAGGTAAAATGCTGATGCTAATGATGTTCCTTTTGTCTCCTTGCAGGTTCTGCTTCTTCGAGGTTCGAGGGAATAGCTGGACACAGTGAGCGTCACGTTGCAAGTTGCAAAGTAACGCAAAGCGTGTTGTCTTGCTCGGGTGTGGTTTAAATAGCCCCAACAAAATAGTCCATGTAAAGTAGTCCCTAGGCTACCACACCCAAAACACTAGACCGCATTGCATGGTTCTTAGGGACCAAGCTATGCGGATGCCTCCATGTTGGCTGACAATACAATAAAGTAGTTCCCAAGCACATTGTTTTTCATTGTGTATGAGCCTGGCGCCATAGGCGCCAAGACTGGCCCCATGAGGGCTTTTGAAGAGGATGCTAGGCTCTAGAGGCCCAAGTCCTGACTCCACCTGGCCAATGGGTTTTGCCAGAGGGGGTTTTTGGCGAGGGTTGTGACAGTTATCATCCACCTACCATCAGGTGGATCTACACAATTCTTCCAGAGTGCTGACGACCTTCATTACACCCATGGGGCCATAACATTTCAAAAGACTGCCCTTTGGGTTAGTGTCAACGTCTTCTGTTTTTCAGAAGATCATGGACGATCTTCTAGGGAACATACCTGGTGTAAGTTGTTTCCAAGATGATATTTTGGTGGGCGTGAAATATGAGTTGGAACATGATGCTAGAGTAAAAGAAGTACTGAGGAGATTGGAGGTGGTGGGGTTGATGGTGAAGACAGAGAAATGCCAATTTAAAATTGACCAGGTATTGTTTTGGGGCCACAGGTTGACTAGTAATGGTTTGGAGACCTACCTAAGGATGGTAAATGCCATTTTTGAAAATAAATCTCCGTCAAACAGGGATGAGATGAGGTCATTTCTCGGTATGGTGGAATTGCATGACAAGTTTGTGGAAATCTTTCTGCAAAGTGTGCAGTTCATAGAGATTTGTTGAAGGGGACAGTGGAGTTTTTATGGGTTAGGGAGGAAGAAGATGTATTTAAAAGGATATAGCATGAATGTGCAAATTCCTCCACTTTTCACAGATGTGATCTTTTGGCAGAAATGATAATCACTGTAGATGAATGCTCGAGAGGATTAGGAGCTTTCTCAGTCCAAAGATGGTAGCAAGGTGCCTGTGGCATTTGCTTCACAGGCATTCTCATCAATGGAGTCAATGTATTCCACAATTGAACGGGAGAGCCTGGCATGGTTCTGGGCTTCAAATTACTTTAATACATATGTACGGGTATTCCCTACGTTATAATGAGTGACCATTAGCAGTTAGCTCATTTATTTATCACTAGGGGTTCTGGACTAGCCACTCCCAGGATAGCCAAATGGTTGTCGGCATTGCGTGGTTTTATCTTTGTAGTGGAATTTCTTCCAGGCCGTTCTAATCCTGTAGCAGATTGTTTTTTGCAATCTCCCATGGAGGGTGTTGTTGAGGGAGAAGGTGTGTGTGATTAACGGATTGCCCAGGCAGGGAACATATTGTACAGTGCAATTTTGAAAGTTAAAAGAGGCTATCACCAGAACGCAGTATGGCTGGCATTCATGTGAGGAGGTCAGTTCACCATTTAACAAAGTAAAGGATGAGTTGAGTAGTGCAATGCAGGGTTTGGCAAGAGAAGAAAGATTGGTCCCTCCAACGTCACTTTGGAAAGAGCTGGTCAAGCGAGCCCATGAAGGCCATTTTGGTAATCTCTTAACTAAGCGCAAATTAAGGGCCAGGGTTTTATTCACCGGCATGGACAACCTGGTGGATGAAAAGGTTTGGTGTTCTATTCCTTTTGGGGCTGGTGACAAGTTGCTAAAGACCCAAAAACAAGAAACTGGCAGTGTAGAAATTCCTGCGCAGGCATGGGAAAAAGTGACAATCGACTTTATGGGTCCCATGAGTCTAATGGGGTCAGAACATAGGTTTGCTATTATAGTTGTAGACTATGCCTCAAGGTGGTTCGAGGTGGAGATTGTGGAAAGCGTCTGTACTAAGTCCGTAATTGGTTTTATTGCGAGATTATTTTCAAGAGAAGGATATCCCAGTGTAATTATTTTGGATAATGGGGTGCAGCTTGTGTCATGGGAAATCTGCAAGTACCTGAAAGTGCATGATATTGAAAACCATCACACTGCGCTCTGTAATCCAAGGGCCAACCGTTTAGTTGAACGGGTTCATGGCATTATCAAGGAAACCATCCAATTGACATTTGCTAAAGGGTTAGATTGGAGGAAATGTGTGCAGGAAATGATGAAAGTGTACAGAGACACAACCCATGTATTGTTAGGCGTGTCAACTTTTGAGAAAATGAGAGGTAGGAGGATGTGTTAACAGTTGTTTCTTGAAAGGTTGACAGAAAACAAGGTGAGTGAATGTGAATTGAGGGTTGCGAAGGGGAGGTTGCTGCGTGTAGGAGATTTGGTACATGCAAAAAAAGCCGTTCAGTGTACCCAAAGAGTATTTGCGTTACTTCAAACCCATCAAAGTCATGAGGGTGGGAAAACGCACATGGTGACCAGTGATGGGAGAAGCTGGAGTATGGACCGTGTTGCCAATGTACAGCTTCTGGACACCAGGGTTACCGATGATGACGAGAGGTGTGGGAATCGCTTACATAGCAGGGAGGATGAATGGTATAAAGGCTCCCATGACAGTGACAGTACCAAAATGTGTAGCTAGAGTGTGAATTCATCATCCAATGAGGCTGTTTTGAGAGTGGACCACGAAGGGCGGCCTAAATGTAGCGCATGGAGAAAATGAAGAAGCGAATGGTGGAAATGAAGTCAACTCAGAGAATGATGGCTTGAATGAGGGAAGGAGCTCAGACATCACATCTGGTTGGTTGAGAAGACAACCTTTATAGTTTAATGATTATGAAATGTCAAATTGAAATGTCTTCCTTCCCGAGCCCTTCGCTCATCCGCCTCCAACTCCCTCAGGGTCAGCCGCTTCTCGAAGCAACGAGCTGGGGGTAGATCTCTCTCCGCGGCAGGGGCCTCCCTCTGGAACAGCCTTCCTGCCTCCCTGAAACTTGAGGAGAACCATCTCCGGTTCCGGAAGCACCTCAAAACCTTCCTCTTTGCTTCTGCTTTCTCTCTCCCTCTCCCCTGCTGAACAGCTAATATTCTTCACTGAAACTGCACTGATTCTGCAACTGGACCACTCTTAACGGCCTCGGTCCTGGGCCCAGCCACTCTCCACTTGCACTGATGCCCTGGAACCCCTCTGCACTGCGGGACTGTCTCTGTATCCCTACAGCCCCCCCCCTTTTCCAGCACTTGTTCTGCACTTACCTTGCACTTGCCACCAGCTGGCCCTATTTATTTATTACTTTACGCCACTTACCTTGTACTGCACTTCCCCCCCTCCCCTTCCCTTTGCACTTTTCCCCCTCCCCCACCCCTGCACTTGCGCGATCTGAATGACACCTGGCCTAGTAGGATCGTTGTCTGTCTCCCCTTGTTCCTCCCCTCCCTGCCTCGTCGTGCCTTGAAACACCTGTGTATAGGCGCGTTACAAATGCCATATCATATCATATCATAAGTTTGTATCAATCATAACAGTTACACATACAAGTTGTTTTGCTTTATCCAAATATGTTTATCCCTCCTGTTAAGTGTAAGAAGAAGCATATGTTGTATCTATCTAAAATATTTGTTAGCTGTGTGTATTTACATCCTGCACTCTGATTCACTTAATTTGTGGCCTTTCATGAAAACCATATTTAGCTCTGTGTATGTACATCCTGCACCCTAATTCACTGCATTTGTGGTCTTTCGTAAAAATAGTTTTTAGCTGTGTGTATTTGCATCCTGAACGTCATTGCATTGTGTTCTTTGCTACTGCTAGGCCACCTGTGAGATTGGTCAGAACTGTGAAGTGCAGTCATCCTCTCCTCTCAACTTCCCTCATTCACCCTAATGGCACTCACCATCTCTCGTATCTTATCGAATTGCTACTCTATCTCCTATCCTCCCTCTACCATTAAGCCTGGAATGAAAAAGTACAAAAAATCATCTTGAGTGCTAACCCTAGCCTTCTCATCACAGACACTTATGTCAGCAAAACCTCCAGAGAGGTCTTCTTGGACATCCTGTTCTCTGTCCCCTCTCCAGAAATTTGGACTCTGAATCTCATCTCTACTCTTTCCCATTTCACTTGCTCTCCCATTAATGGTAGGACCAAGTGGGAAGTCCTCTTGGCTGGCTTCTTATCCAAATGCTGGCTTCTTATCCTCACGCTTCTTATCCTCATTAATGTCTACCACACTGGCACTATCCTGGTTCAGGGTCCTCAAACCAACCTCCTACTCTTTGACTGACTCCTGTCTTCCCTCATTAACTTCCTTCTTTCTGCTGCCTCTCCCCTCGCCCCTCTCACTGTCTCTCCTTCTCTGACCGCAGTACCATGCCCCTGTACTCATCCTCATAAAACCTTCACAGGCAGAGACCGCTTTCACTTGGCAACTCTTAACACCCGTTCTGCCAACAAACAATCTGCTGACATCTGCCTCCTACTTGAAGACTCTGACCTTGTCTTTTTCTCTCTCATTGAGACGTGGTTCAATGCCAGCTCAGTCACTGCTTTTGACTCCTTCCTCCATGTCGGCTTCGAGATCTTTTCCAAGCCTCAACCTCACTGTGCTGGCGGTGGAGTCGCCTTAATCTACACTGAATGGGTTCCTTCTTCCATCATAGCCACCCAACTCTATACTTCCTTCAAGAACCTGGTCTGCAAGTTGGTCATCTCTCCCTCCTCCACTAAGACCATTGCTACAATCTACTGGCCTCCAGGTGCTACCACCCTGTTCCTCTCTGAATAACTTCTGCTCTTCCTTACTTTCATCTACTTCCAACCTCATCCTCTTGGGTGACTTCAACATCCAATTTGACGCCTCTGCCTCAGCATCCATTCTGGTCATTCACCGCTGCGCCTCCCTCTCCCTCTCCATCCTTTCCCACAGTTCAACACACTCAGCTGGACACACCCTGGATGCCATCATCCACTCCAACTTCTTGCTCTCTCCCCATCTGCTCACCTCTCTCTCCTGGTCAGACCATGCTATCTTCCCACCTGGGTTCCCATCGGCCTCCTTCCCCACCCACAAATGCCCTGCCCACCTCATTCTCAAACATTCCCCCAAAGAAACAAGTGTCAGCTGCTGCCTTTGCCTCTACCTTCATCCCCTTTTGCCCACCTACCTCAGACTCCACCTCAGACTCTGCTCTGTAAGGATATTTGGCGTGTTACAGTACACAGTACAGCAATACTGCACAAGTAGCACAACATTTTTGCAGCACCACCACCACAAGGGTGCGGTGCATTGCTATATGGGTTAGCAGATTAACAAGGAAAGACAGGCTATTCAGTCAAAAACGATTTTAACATATAAGATGCAAAGCTATTTTTACAGTTAAAAGCACACGTGTTCATTTAAAAATGCACACTATTTTTCACCTGAAATGCCTATATTGCTAGAGACACATTTGAAAATTAACAGCTAACCTATTAACCATTAACCTGACTAATAAAACCTTATTTTAATATAACCCACTAATAAAATGTGTTCTCTACTGCAGAATTAGGCATTTAAATGAGTGTGCAGATTTTTTTTTCTTCTCTTCTCTGCCTGATTATCCGTGTTGTTGTGCACAGTAACGGCAGGAAGGAGGAAGTCAGATTTGCAACAATTGCAAATGTATAAGCGAAGCTATTGTTGAAGAGTAGGAGGATGAGAGATGATGGATTTCATTGGGACACGTCATAAAGAGGGCTGAGAGGAAAGTTTTAGTGGGCAGTAGCAGGGAAAAAGACAGGCAGACATCTTTCTGCACTACTGGGGAGAAGACCTGGCTGTGGGGTCCTGACTGAATGCAAATTCCGGTGTCCTGCTGCAGTCGACATTGGGGAGAGCAGAAAGAAAAACCTGTCCACTGGCTGAGGCAGTCCTATCTGAAAAAGCTGAGAATTCCAGGCAATGACCCCGGCTTGAGAAGGCAAGCGTTCCTTTTTGCTGGAGTTAATCCAAGAGAGCCACATTCACAGAGAGAAGCCTCTGAACAGATAAGGTAATTACCTAACTGGGGGAGCTGTGTGTGTGCACGGAAATATGCAGTCAGTGTAGAAAAATGAAAGTCCCGTGCGTGTCTTAATCAAGTGCTAATGTTGCAATTTAAGTTCTGTTCTCCGCCACTATAATTGCAGTGTGTCATAGAAAATGCTTTGATTGTTCCATTTTATTGCTGTAAAGAATGAGATCATGTCTAAATGCAACTTTTATAATACAGAAAATATTTGAAAACAGACGGGTGGTTTATTTTCTATTTACCATTACAATGCCAATGATGTGGGGAGATTTTTAAACAGTGCAATGGTCATTTTAAGACAGATGTGTGCATGTCAGAATCAGTATGAATAATTGTGAGTGACTGTAGTATAACTTGTTGGAGGTACATGAGCCAACGGGAAGAGAGACTCTCTGAACATAGCTCCCTACCGTATATAAGGTAGTGGAAATTACCACAAGACTACCACATATAGCTCTCTGTCGTAAATAAGTCAGTGAGTTTGCCCATGGTGGCGCACCAACACTATCACTGGAAATTGTGGTATCCCTAGAATGCAGGTCTGAGGTCTCTCTAGTGATCACACGAAAAATCTAAGCGAAGATAAGGGGTTCTGGACATTGGGGCCACAAATAAAACAAGGGAATTATGCTCACCAAAATACCACCAACCACGTATACCAAATATGCAGGTCTGGGTGCTGAAATAATGCATGTCCATTGTATTATTGTTGCACATGGCCAAATCTGAATACAAAGAGTGATTATTGCTAAGTTATTTTTCGGCGGTAATAAAATACCGTCAGGCCCCAAATCTCCACAAAATACCCTACATATTTATGGTGCGTTGCAGGCCGGGAAAGTGATCACAGAGTACCTACTGGGCGTGGCAAGTGTGTCTCACACTGCCATTTGCACATTAAAGGGAACCCATTTTATAATAGCAGTGTGCCACTAAAAACGAATTTCAGAATGTCACAAAGGGAAACCACATTCTCAGATCTAGTGCAATATTTAGAGGCAAAGTTATTTGCACATGGGAATTGGTCTTCGAACAGTACCTTAGAATGGAGTAACCGCATTCAGGGTGAGGTGCAGAAAGAAAAACTAGACAATATTTTTGCAGAAGGCAGCATAATTCAGGTCTGCCTTACAAGATTATTGAATGCAGCCGATAAAAGTGCAGAGAAAGACTGTTTAATACGGCTATGCGGCAAAATATGGTTTATTTTAAACAAGTCACTGCGAATGCAAGAGAATGATACTCAGCTAATTAACAGGTTAAAGACTGAATTAGACGGGGCAAGTAAAAATCAGGAAATGTTGAGAGCAGAATTGGATGTATGCCAAAAAGACATGCAATTAAAATGCAGAGACTTTGATACTCAGTTATCCAAAAGCAAGAAACAATTTGAAGATAGTGAGCAAGAATTGACACACTTAAAAGCCTTAGTGGATCACATTAGGCAGGATAAAGATGAGGTTGTTTCAGAAATGCAGATTTTACAAAAAGAACATTGCGAAAAAGAAGGTGATCTCCAGAGTGCAGAACAAGAAATGATTAAAATGATCCAAGAAAGAGACAAGAGAAATAAAGAGTTCAATGAATGCCAAATGCAAATGTGCGATATGCAGGAGGCAATTAATAAAATGAGTGATGAAAATAATTATTTGCATGATGAAGCCAACAGACTCCTTAAAAAGTGTAGGGACTTAGAACAGCAAATGTGCATTCCCAGGTCCCAGGAGAGGCGGCAGGGTACCACATTCAATGGAGTGGAGGTGAATTCTAGCTCTGCCCAAAGAGCTAGTGCCCCAGTGACAGGACCGGTGACTGAACTTGGTTGCAGTGCCCTTGGGGGATTTGATACTCCCATTGGGGGCAGCCACCAATCTCATACACCTGAAAACAGGATTGACTCACAAAATAGTGCAATTCCATGCATTGCAACAAGTAGCCCCATAAAAATAATGAAATCCATTAAAGCCCTGATCAAACCATTTAAAAAGGGAGGTGAATGCTGCATTGAGGATCACTTAGAAGCGGTGCATGACATTTTTAAAGCACTCCAGATACCTAAGGAACAGTACAGACAATATTTTCATTTAACTTTAGATGCCCCGACGGCCAGCATCATAAGGGGATTAAATGAACAGCAGAATATGACATGGCTGGAGTTTGAAAAAGAAATTAGGCGTCATTTTTCTCCTTTTCAGTCATTGCAGGAGGCAAAGAAAGTCGCGTACACTATTACTGCTGGACCTAATACATCACCTCGCCAATTTTTACAAGACTTAAAAAGAGCATTCTCTCGCTTTGATGTATCTTTTGACTCAAATTCCAATGAGTTTAAAACTGCATACTTCTATGGGCTACAGAAAGACATCATATCCCAATTGGTCCGTGAATTTGACCGTGACAAGTCCCTTGAATGGATTGTACATCAAAGCACCAAGCTATATGAGGTACTCTATTGTCAGGGTAGAGAAAGTGATAAAATGAAAGATACTAGGCCTAAATCTAAAGAACCCTCAGCCACAGTAATGGAAATCAGGTCAGCCAAAATGTCCCTTGAGTCTGCTCAAAGCCAAGGTAAAAATAATGTGACACCTGAACAAAGGGGTAATCAACAAAGATCGCCATTTCCTGTACCAATGTTCCAATCACATGATCCTAGTAATAGAGAGAGCTACATCAGCCCTAGATATTTAGGAGATAGACCCCGGGTAAGATACCGGTCTGATATGGCAGGTATGAACAATAACCAGAGACAAAATCAAGATCAAAGAAATGATGGTCCCTACCAGTCATTGGGGACACAGAGCAGATTTGATCCCAGCACCATGATATATGGTAATCAGGATAGGCCCCGATATGTGGATCGATTTACTGATAATGGAAATCAACATAGGGGCCAGTACCCACAATCTGAGAGACAGGACATGAGGCAAAACGTGAACTACAGTCCACGCCAGTACAATGATTCCCCACCAGGGGACTATAATCAAAGGATGGGTGCAACCCGCTCCCCTCCACTAAAAAATGAAAACCTTAAAAGCCATTTTGATGAAATAAGACATGTGCTTGGCCAATTGCAGAAAGCAGGCGCCAAAGTATCTTTGCAAAAAGCACAATGGTGCAAGAAAAAAGTGAACTTTCTAGGGCATGAAGTGACTGAACATGGGCTAAATCCACAAAGGAAGAAAATAGAGGCCATACAAAGATTAAAAGATCCTAAAAATGAGAAAGGAGTAAAAAGTTTATTAGGGATGACAGGCTATAACAGAAAGTTCATTGAGAATTATGCAGAAATCACTCAACCATTGACTAAACTGCTTAAACTAAATACTCCCTGGAGATGGGAAAGAGAGCAGTCTGATGCAGTGGCTAGATTGAAGGAATGTCTTGTAAAGGCACCATGTTTAGCATACCCCATAAAGGACAGGGATTTCTTTATAGAAATAGGCTTTTCTGAACATTGTATGTCAGCAGTGTTATCACAAAAACACGATTTGAATCACAAAACCATTGCATATGCAAGTAAGGCATTTTCCCAAGTTGAAATGAAATTTAATGAATGCGAAAAGGCCCTATTAACCACTGTGTGGGCGCTACAACATTTCCGCCCCATTGTTCAGGGAGAAAAGGTGATTATTGAAACAAATCATCAACCTTTGCAATTTTTAGAGAGTAAAAGAATTAGATCAGGCAATCTAGCACAATCCAGAATCACTTCATGGACGCTGGCATTACAAGGTTTTCCCGTAGAAGTAAGATATGGACAAAATAAAAAGAGCCCAATTGCTCAAGGGTTAGCTGACTTACATGACTGTGCAGCTGAACAAATAACAAATGAAATGGATGTGGAAGCTAGTTTACAGGAATTTGAACAATCACCACACAAAGCTTTTGATGAAAAAACATGCAAGGATTTGCCAACTGTATATGTGGATGGTTGTGCTTTTCACATTGAAAATGACAGTAATAAACAATTAGTGGCAGGAATAGGAAATGTCTGGTTGAAATGTGAAGGCGTTCCTAGTATAGGGATGAGGATTGGAGATAGGAGCACTCAGGTGGCGGAATTGGCAGCCATCTATAAAGCAATTGCTACTGCAGTTGATAAAAAGTTCAGTGAAATTGTCTTGGTGACTGATTCTGACTATGCACGGAATAGCTTTGTGGAGTATTTGCCTGGTTGGAAAGCAAGAGGCATGATTACATACAACAAAAAGCCACTTAAACATGGAAAAATGATACAAGCCATAGACAAATTGGTGTCAGAAAATAATTTAACAATATACTGGAGAAAAATTCGTGGGCATTTAAAAACACCAGGAGAGGATAAGGAGGGAAATGATAAGGCAGACCATCTGGCTAAGATTGGGGCTGTGATGGGAGAATTGCTACCTATTGATTATTTAATGGGTGAAATACAAATTGATGCAGTCACACGTTCTAAAGCACCAAAGGAGGTAGATCAACCGGTGGTGCAGTGGAGTCATGACACGCCAGACCAAGATTTGATTGAGGCACAAAAGAATGATCAAATTTTGGGAATCTATTATAATCATTTGATAGATCCTGAACAAAATCCTTTAACAGAAAATGATTGTATGGGAAAAGAAGAGTTGAGGGTGTTATTAAAGAACAAAACACGAATTAGATTACAGGATGGGCTCATGATTAGAGAGTCCATAACAGGGCAAATACAGTGGGTAGTACCCCTTTCATTCAGAGGACTAATGCTACACCATGCACATGATGCCATAACTGCAGGCCATAGAGGTTCACAAAAGACATTAGAAATACTAAAAGATTATGCTTACTGGCCACATATGTCCCAAGATGTGGAATTATATACTAGAGGATGTCTAGTATGCGCCCAATTTAAACCTGCTTCACCAATGCATAGAGCACCATTGATGAAAAGAGGCCTAACTCTCCCATGGTCAGATTTGCAAATAGACTATGTAGGTCCTTTAAAAAGGTCGAGCAGGGGACACCGCTATATTTTGAGTGTGGTATGTTTGATGTCAAAGTGGATTGAGTGCATTCCCGCACCAGATTGTAGTGCGCAAACAGCAGCCACATTGCTGGTGAACCATGTGTTCTCAAGGTTTGGGTTGCCACAAAGAATTGAGTCAGACAGAGGAAGTCATTTCACAAGTACTCTAATGAGTAAGGTATGGCAAATACTAGGTGTGAAAAGGAAACTACATATCGCATATCGGGCGGCGTCTTCAGGTACAGTTGAAAGAAGCAATAGGTCTGTTGTGGATATTTTAAAGAAATTTGTGGCAGAAGCAGGTTCCAGCTGGGATTTACGTTTACCATTGGTTTTGATGGCAATCAGGTCGACTCCTGCCAAAGCAACAGGTGTTAGCCCCCATGAGGTCTTAACAGGTAGGAAAATGGTGTTACCACAACACCTACTATACAGAACACATGAGCAAACTCTAGTGAGTGCATCCACAGTTCATGAATATATTGATGAACTGAGGAGGCATTTGCAACATGCATTTGCTTTTGTGCAGAGAAATCTGGAAAGAGCTGCTGACAGTGCTAAGTCATATTATGACAAAAAGACATCAGTAAAGGAATACAATGTAGGGGATCAGGTGTACAAGTTTCATTTTGGAAAAAGTAAACAGAAAAATTCTAAATTTCTGGCAGCCTGGCAGGGGCCATTTCGAATTATAGATAAAGTCTCTCCTGTAGTGTATAAAATTTTGAAAAATGAAGGTGAAACAGCAATAGAGCAGTTTGTCCATGTAAATCAAATCAAACCATGCCATCCCAGACATGAGATCAGGCAGCTTGAGCATGTGGAAACGGATAGAGTCCCTTGAGAAAATAAATGGGTGTAATCAGGAGGCAGTGACAAAGAAGTTAAAAAAAAGTTGATTGTTATGATGGCACATAAACACTGTAATATATGTAAAAATATATAATATAAATAAATAAATAAATAAATAAATAAATGCACATATAACGGAAGCTCGTGGTTGGTGTGCAGAGAGAAAGTGTGTTAAATATTGAATGCTGTTTTATATGTGTTTGTTTTCTTTTAACTTGTGTTTAATTTCAGAAAAAAGAAAAAAAAAACGAAGTATTTTTACCAAGCATGTTTTATTTTTGGCAAAAGGATGAAGTTAGTATTGTGCTATGTACTTAATCTGTTTATTTTCTATTTTGATTTAGACAATTAACATTATTTGGTCGGAGGTTCCGGGATCAGAGGCCACGGGAGACGATGGAGTCCTGGAGTCCCCTGGATGAAGACCAAAAGATGCCTGCCTCCAGGTGGAGGTGAAGACAAAATAACCGGAATGCCAAAAGAGATGAATACTGTGGATTCAAGATTGCCAAGATGAAAGAGTACTCGGATGAACCGAATAACATCGCTGGTCGCGACATACCAAAAGAGACAAAGCAAAAGTTCCGGCATATGAAGTTCCACGTATTTATTATTTTAATTATTTATTTTAACTTGTTATATTACTTATTTGTTTTAGTTAGTTGTTTTATTTCATTGTTTTTAATTGACTTGGAAAATTTAAACTTAAAGTAATGCCACTTCCACTGAGAAGGCAAATGTGGAACATTTTATGAACTGATGGACTCAGGTGAAATGTTGATTGCAAATTTTCATTGATGCACATGAATATTCATTTTGTTGGATTGCTATATTGTAAAAAAAAAAAAAATAGAACAAGTTGTTTTTAGGAATTGGCTTGGATTATAGCCAAGTTCTAAAAACAAAAGGAGGGTATATGTAAGGATATTTGGCGTGTTACAGTACACAGTACAGCAATACTGCACAAGTAGCACAAAATTTTTGCAGCACCACCACCACAAGGGTGCGGTGCATTGCTATATGGGTTAGCAGATTAACAAGGAAAGACAGGCTATTCAGTCAAAAACGATTTTAACATATAAGATGCAAAGCTATTTTTACAGTTAAAAGCACACGTGTTCATTTAAAAATGCACACTATTTTTCACCTGAAATGCCTATATTGCTAGAGACACATTTGAAAATTAACAGCTAACCTATTAACCATTAACCTGACTAATAAAACCTTATTTTAATATAACCCACTAATAAAATGTGTTCTCTACTGCAGAATTAGGCATTTAAATGAGTGTGCAGATTTTTTTTTCTTCTCTTCTCTGCCTGATTATCCGTGTTGTTGTGCACAGTAACGGCAGGAAGGAGGAAGTCAGATTTGCAACAATTGCAAATGTATAAGCGAAGCTATTGTTGAAGAGTAGGAGGATGAGAGATGATGGATTTCATTGGGACACGTCATAAAGAGGGCTGAGAGGAAAGTTTTAGTGGGCAGTAGCAGGGAAAAAGACAGGCAGACATCTTTCTGCACTACTGGGGAGAAGACCTGGCTGTGGGGTCCTGACTGAATGCAAATTCCGGTGTCCTGCTGCAGTCGACATTGGGGAGAGCAGAAAGAAAAACCTGTCCACTGGCTGAGGCAGTCCTATCTGAAAAAGCTGAGAATTCCAGGCAATGACCCCGGCTTGAGAAGGCAAGCGTTCCTTTTTGCTGGAGTTAATCCAAGAGAGCCACATTCACAGAGAGAAGCCTCTGAACAGATAAGGTAATTACCTAACTGGGGGAGCTGTGTGTGTGCACGGAAATATGCAGTCAGTGTAGAAAAATGAAAGTCCCGTGTGTGTCTTAATCAAGTGCTAATGTTGCAATTTAAGTTCTGTTCTCCGCCACTATAATTGCAGTGTGTCATAGAAAATGCTTTGATTGTTCCATTTTATTGCTGTAAAGAATGAGATCATGTCTAAATGCAACTTTTATAATACAGAAAATATTTGAAAACAGACGGGTGGTTTATTTTCTATTTACCATTACAATGCCAATGATGTGGGGAGATTTTTAAACAGTGCAATGGTCATTTTAAGACAGATGTGTGCATGTCAGAATCAGTATGAATAATTGTGAGTGACTGTAGTATAACTTGTTGGAGGTACATGAGCCAACGGGAAGAGAGACTCTCTGAACATAGCTCCCTACCGTATATAAGGTAGTGGAAATTACCACAAGACTACCACATATAGCTCTCTGTCGTAAATAAGTCAGTGAGTTTGCCCATGGTGGCGCACCAACACTATCACTGGAAATTGTGGTATCCCTAGAATGCAGGTCTGAGGTCTCTCTAGTGATCACACGAAAAATCTAAGCGAAGATAAGGGGTTCTGGACATTGGGGCCACAAATAAAACAAGGGAATTATGCTCACCAAAATACCACCAACCACGTATACCAAATATGCAGGTCTGGGTGCTGAAATAATGCATGTCCATTGTATTATTGTTGCACATGGCCAAATCTGAATACAAAGAGTGATTATTGCTAAGTTATTTTTCGGCGGTAATAAAATACCGTCAGGCCCCAAATCTCCACAAAATACCCTACAGCTCTCATCAATCTCACTCTGCAATCACCAATACCCTTGACATCCTTGCCCCATCATAAGGATCTGCCTGAAACCTGCCTCTAAGCGTAAAACCTGGTATGACTCTGAACTTGCAACCCTGAAAAGAAATTGCAGAGCAGCGGAATTGAAGTGGCAAACCTCAGGTTCACCCACTCACAGCCGCCTGCTCCAAAGGCAATACAGACTGCCATCCATGCCAAGGAAAGGGCCCACATTCAGACATGGGTATTAAGTGCATGAAATAACACGGATGAACTTTTCCAAATTGGCAGGGAGCTAGCCAACCCATCCACAGTCTCTTCATTCTCTCTTCCTTCCCAAGCCCTCTGCAATTCACTGGCCACACACTTTGCCACCAAAACCCAGGACATGCTGAAAACCCTTGTTACTCACCCACCTAATCCACTGCACACTCCCTTGCCTGCCTTGGCCATTCCTCCCTCCTTCCGCCTTCCCCTGCTTCCCCCCTGTCACATCTGATGAAGTTACCAGAGTTGTCTGCTCTATGAAGGTTTCTTCCAAACAGGTTCCCCCCTGCTCATCCAGAACTTTCAAGGACAATATTGGCTCTCTTGTGCTCGCACTCATTGATTTCTGCAACCATTCTTTCTCCACTGGCTCTTTCCCCTCCTCCCTTAGGCACTCCCTATTTCAATCACCCCCTTCCTGGGGAAACTGCTGGAGGAGCTGGCCTTGCACCAACTCAACTCGCACACTGAACTTGTTGGTGGTCTCAACGATCATCAATCTGGATTCCGAGCATTCAGAGGCATGGAAACTGCTCTTCTGAACACCTGTGAAGAACTGCTAACATCCCTGGACTCCAACTCCACAGCACTTCTCGTTCTACTTGACCTCTCTTCTGCCTTTGACACTGTCAACCATTCCATCCTCATACAAAGGCTCCACAATACCTTGTATCTCGGAACAGGCACTGCAATGGCTGTCTTCTTTCCTTACTGGCCGCTCTTCCCATGTCATCATGGGCACCTTCTCCTCCCCTGCATTATTCTCAACCTGTGGTGTCCCCCAGGGTTCTATCATCTCCCCCTGGCTCTTTAACATCTAGCTTGCTCAACTGGCACACCTAATGTCCTCCTTCTCCCCCAACTTCCAGTGATATGCACATGACACTCAACTCTTTTTCAAAATTCCTGCTGAATCACTCACACCTTCCTTCATCCCTGACTGCTTGTCTGTTAGCCAGGCGTGGTGTTTTTCCAATGATCTCTGCCTCAATGCCAGCAAAACTGAGATCCTTCTGATTGGGACCCTGCTCCCTCCTCCTTTCCTTTTCTCTGGCCTCCCACCTTCGGCTCTCGGCCTGCACCTTCTGAAGCCAGTCATCTTTGACTGCTATTTATCCTTTCTCCCTCACATGCAGGATATTGCCAAGAAGTCCCACCTCCAGCTCTTCCTTCTCAAAGGAATTCTCCCATTTCCCACTTTCCCTCAGAAGCTCAATGTTTCCCGAGCCCTGGTTCTCTCTGCACTTGACTATTGCAACACCTCTTCCTCAATCTACCTTCTTCCACTCTGCGACCCCTTCAGCTGATCCAGAATAGAGCAGTGACTTATCCCTGTCCTTAAGCCCGGGGTCTACATCTTTCCTGCCTTTAAAAGCCTGGACTGGCTCCCAATTGCTGCACGTATCAAATTCAAATCCCTCTGCATCATCCACAAGGCTATCTGGGGCCAGGAACCACACTGCAACTCTCTCTTACCAAATACTCTCTTTCTAGACATCTACGCTTCTCTGGCACCAACTCTCTTCTGTGTAAAGCGTTTCACTAAACACAGAGCAGGAGGCTGTGTGCTTTCCTCAGCTGGATCCCTCCTCTGGAAGAGCCTCCCACCCCCTCTGCATCTTGTGCAGAACCTTCTGAAGTTCCAAAATCACCTCAAGACTCTCCTGTTTTCCTCCTTCTTCCCGTCCACATTCCTCTGTTAATCCCACAGTTGCTGTGATTGGTGTCTTGGATCCTTATGCATCCTCTGGGCCTTTGACCATTCACACCCAATAAACCCAGCACCTGTCTTCATCAGCACTTGCATAGGCACACCCTCTGCACTGGAGTTTCACACTTTACACCCAATACAGCTCCTGGCCGCATAGCACTTACCATACCTTGCACTTCTTCTGCGGCTCACCCTTTGAGCACGGACACCACAGTTCTTACCCCACTGCCCTCTTCCTTCCTGCACTTGCACGTTCTAAATACACACAAGGCATAGTAGGTTTGGCCGTCCCTTCCCCCTCTGTATTTTTTGTATTTAATTGTATTGCTATCCCATATTCCCTCCATGCTGCCCTGTGGGTCCTTTGCAACAGAATGAATTTCCTGTATAAGTGCCTAACAGGCAAACAATAAATAAATAAATGTGCATGCAAAGCATCTCCCTTATCCCCTGATGCTATTCCATGCTTGCCTTCCTTCTTCTTTATGGGGCACACAATGGCACTCCAAAGTTCTATTATGGAATGCCATTGCATGCTTCGCTCTGTGACGGTTTCCATGATTAACGGTTGGTTCAGTGAAGGAAAGACATACTGCTAATAAATTAAGTGGCTGAACGCAGACCCATATAAGAGATCTTTATTACACCAGCAGTGCACTTGCAGTTCCAATTAAACCATTAACTCTGAGATAAATGCTTTGAAAAAAAAAAACACTGGCATGCACTAACGAGCACATAGTGTGATGGCACTGCTTTAGAAAGCTAGAACAAAGGGATCCCAGGAGGGAGTGTTTTGTGTGTCGAGGGGTAGGAAGTGGGTGTGTGGGACTGGCCATTGGGTATAGCAATGACATGGCCAGGAAATGGGTGGGTAAATAATCAAACAAAACCTACAGGCATTGTGCCCCTGGCATCGTGCCCCTCCTCTTATGCCATCTTCCCCTAGCAAATTAACAAGGGGGGTCCTGGAAGTCCCTCTGCCAGACATTAGTTCTGGTTCCGAGAGACTTACCCAGAGTCTTTAGCTCACTATCTTTCACAGAGAAGAAATATCCCAAATATATCAGTCTTTGTCCTGCCCTGGGGCAGTCCAGCACCGAAATGCTAGGCAATTCTCCTCTGAACAAGAGTACCAACAGCATCCCCAGACACATGTTTCAGTCTGGTTGGACCTCATCAGTAGGGAGTATCTGTGCCTCTCGAAGAGTAGTGAGCAAGGGGTCCACGTCTGGATTCCCCTAGTAACTTAGGGTGAGACCCAAAGTTACTTAAATATGCAAATTAACAAGCGGGGTCCTGGGAGTCCCTCTGCCAGACATTAGTCCTGGTTCCAAGAGACTTACCCGGAGTCTTTAGCTCACTATCTTTCACAGAGAAGAAATATCCCAAACATATCAGTCTTTGTCCTGCCCTGGGGCAGTCCAGCACCGAAATGCTAGGCAATTCTCCTCTGAACAAGAGTACCAACAGCATCCCCAGACACGTGTTTCGGTCTGGTTGGACCTCATCAGTAGGGAGAATTTGTGCCTCTCTAAGAGTAGGGGTCCAAGTCTGGATTCCCCTAGTAATTTAGGGTGAGACCCAAAGTTACTTAAATATTCAAATTAACAAGGGGGGTTCTGGGAGTCCCTCTGCCAGATATTAGTCCTGGTTCTGAGGGACTTACCCAGAGTCTTTAGCTCACTATCTTTCACAGAGAAGAAAAATCCCAAACATATCAGTCTTTGTCCTGCCCTGGGGCAGTCCAGCACTGAAATGCTAGGAAATTCTCCTCTGACCAAGAGTACCAACAGCATTCCCAGACACGTGTTTCAGTCTGGTTGGACCTCATCAGTAGGGAGGATCTGTGCCTCTCTAAGCGTAGGGGTCCACATCTGGATTCTCCTAGTAACTTAGGGTGAGACCCAAAGTTACTTAAATATGCAAATTAACAAGGGGGGTCCTGGGAGTCCCTCTGCCAGACATTAGTCCTGGTTCCGAGAGACTTACCCAGAGTCTTTAGCTCACTATCTTTCACAGAGAAGAAATATCCCAAACATATCAGTCTTTGTCCTGCCCTGGCTGCACTGAAATGTAATAGTTTCAGTTTATAAGTAACCACATCTTAAAATCCTAAGGAAAGCACAATATAACCTAAAAACTAAACTAAATAAACAACCTCTACAATAAGGCAAAACAACAGGACATGATAAGCAAAAACAAAGTATATCATTACAAATCAGGAACACACCACAGCATACCACAAATGGACACACTTTAACGAGATCTAACATAATGCAACATAACAAGCCATATAAGACTAATTCACATCAGACCAGAATATGTGACATAATTTAATGTAACATATCAAGGGACAACATTACATAAACCCCTTAACAAGCCATCAAATTAAACAGCTTTTAAAACACAAAGCATACAAAACATAGCATAAACTGTAACAAAGTAATGCAACACAATCTGACTTGACTAACAATTACAAAGTTTATCAATAGTAACCAACCTTGTCCATACTCAGCATTATTGTCCAATTCATAATAAACTAGGACATATTCCATAATGCAACAAAACAAGAGAAATCACAATATGGAAAACTCTTAACATACCAGAACATAAATATACCTAATAAAAACACCCATGTGCAGCATGTCCTCATATACAACTCACAGCATAAACTGCAACGTAATGTAGCATAATGTGACATGACAAACCATAACACAGTGTAGCAGCACTAAACAAAACAGGCCATAAAATACTGTGACACCAGAAGGCATATCATAACAATACGTGCTTTAAAAGAGTTGCACATTTGAGGGGTGGGAGCTGTGACAAGGGGCGTGACCCAACGAGTCCTGGTGTGGTCTAAAAGGGGTTCTGGCCTGAAGGGCCACCTGCAGATAATCTTTTTTTGGAAACAAGATTTTCTTTGCATGCTGAATACAAAATGTCTTCAATATCCACAAACCATAACTGTTGGTCTTGTCAATGATACACTAATAAACCAGCACTATCACTTCTAGGGAAATCCAGTTAGGAATTTCAGCCACAGTACGAGCAATCAATTTACCCAGGATCACAAACACTGGTGAACTGATGAGAACAGGACATTAGCCCCACCTGAAATGTGGGCAGTTAATCATTTAATTCCCCGGTCTAGTTACTTTAACTATGTGTTAATTCGTGGCTTCCCAGAGCTAACACAATTTTGCATTTTACACAGCTATCTTGAAAAGTGGACAACATTCATTCTAACTCTTCCCCATCAACCCAGCTCTCCCTCCATTCTTAAAATGTCTGTTTCCATCCCTTTCTTTATAGCTCTGCCACACCACTAGCCTCATTTTCTTTACCTGCCACAAATGATATGGCACTGCAAGACATCAGGACACCATGCTCTCCAAAAAGCTCATATGAGAAATTCAATGTCTACCTGAAAACATTTACAATTCACCAGGGCACTCAGTCTTTGTGGCTGTCTTTTTATATGGCAAAGGGACTGCAGGGCCTTCAGTTGGAGAGTAGGGCGTATTTGCTATGATCATTTTTAAAACTCGCATCTCCTTTTCTTCCTTAATTACGCAGCCACCCACCAGAGGGGCCTTCCATTAACTATAGAGATACATCGATCATCACTCTGTCACCTCCTCCCTACCCAACAGCTCACACTGCTAAGGCATATATTCTACAGCATGACGCTATGCACGTATAGATGAAATCTGCGTAGTATGTGTTATACTACAGTGTATGTACAACAGCTGCAATTGTTGTTTAATGTTGGTGATCCATTTTAGTTTGCTGAATATAGAAGTAGTGATACAGCCCATCAATAGATGTTCTGCCGAGCCAGTAGCAATAAGGTGCTGTGCCTCAATCCATTAATAGATGGCCTCACTGAGTCAGTAGCAATGAGTGCAGTGCTACTGAACTGATTGCTACTAGATGTCCCTGTGGACTCAGAACCCATTCTGCACTGCTGTTGGCAACAGAGAAAAGGAATGCACAGCTGTGCGCAAAGCAAACGGAATTTCGGGTTCTCATTAGTGCTGGGCAGAGGGAGCTTTGGCAGCGTCCCCGCTCGGAAGCTGATTTTAGAGACTCCTGGATAGCCCCTTCCCAATAAAAGCCCTGATAAGTATTCATAACAAACCAGATGTTATGTAATGGAACACAACAATACAAAAACACATAATATAAAGACTTAGTCCATAAAAAAAAACTCAGACATAATACCCACAAAATAGCAAACATTATAAAACCTGTTATTCTACAATGTAACACATGACATGAAAAACCATAACGAAGTAGATTATTGCAAACAAAAAGTGGCCATGACATAATGTAACAGCATCCCTAGCATACCAATTCAGAACAACTGAATGTGACAAAAGAAAAAACAAAATATTAAAAAGCAAAACATTAAAAACACAAAAATATAGCATAACCGAAAACAAATAACAGAAATTGTACAACCTCACATAAAAAAATGCAAGAGACATGACACAACAAGAATAATCACAATAAAGCATACCATTGTAAATCGAAATAGACCATAACAAATCGTAGCATTGTAATCCTAAAATACTAAAAAGAAATCATAAGCACACTATATAACCTAAGACATAGGAAACATCATAAAAATGTAACAAAAGGTCATCTTAAATATACAATGACGAACCACAACAAATTACATTTAACAAAAAACATCTGGTCATATCCTAACATAAAAAACTTAAATACGACATAACATGCCATATCACAACAATTCACAACAAACCAGCACATGTTACGTAATGTCATTTTTATCTACAGAACATGAATTAATGCATTTAAATCCAGGACAAGCAATCCAGCTGCATGGCTTGTCACAGCTGAAAATCCTTTCTTCTAACAGGGGCACAAATGTGTGCCACGTGCAGAAATTCATAGAAAAAGTGCAAAGTCCCTGCAAACTACCTAGTGCCATAAACAACTTTGCTCCTACTTGCACGTTTGAGAATGTGTGCACATTCTGCATATTCATGAATTCAAAAGCGCAAAGTAACTCAAGGAAGAACCCTGGCGAAACTGGGGACATTCAACCCGTAACTCAAGGTAACACCCCAGCAAAACTGCTGGCCTTCACACTGTAACTCAAGGCAGCACCCATGGAAAACTGTGTGCCATCCCCCGTATCTCAAGACAGCACCCCAGCAAAACTGCATGCCGTCAAGCTGTAAATTAAGGCAGCGCCAAAGTGAAAATGCATGCCGTTAACCCAAAACTTAAGGCAGCACCCTTGCAAAACGGTGGACCATCAACATGTAACTCAAGGCAGCACCCTGGGAAAACTATGTGCTGTCAACCCATAACTCAAGGCAGCACCCCATTGAAACTTCGGGAAGTAATTCCGTAACTCCAGGCAGCACCCCTGCTAAACTGCTTGCCTCCCCCTGTAGCTCAAGGCAGCACCCTGCCGAAACTGCATGCCATTCCCCGAAACTCAAGGCAGTACCCCAGCAAAACTTGATGCTGTCCCCCTATAACTCAACTGCAGCCGTCACCCCTTGTTTCAAGGCACCTACACTGCTCGCCTACACCCCTAAAACACAGCAGCCCCCTGAAGTCCTGACACCACCAACCACCCACACTGACCTCTGCCACAACCGCCAGGCAGCCTGCTCAAGTCCTGACACCACCCATCACCTCCTCCTGATATCTGCCACAACCCCCAGGCAGACCACTGCTAGTACACCCCTCTTGACTCGGTTCCAGACGACCACATATACAGGGATAATTTTGGTGGTGATAATATGTAGTGTTACCCCTTGACTCAGAGCCCTGACCGCTGTCACAACCACCAGGCAGCCCCCTGCTAGTACACCCCCTGCCCACACACCCCTGACCTCTGCCACATCCACAAGTCAGCCTCCTGCCACTACATCCCTCCGCTCTCACCCCCGACCTATGCCACAACCCACAGGCAGCCTACTGCTAGTATACCCCCCCACACCCCCTGACATTTGCCATAACCCCTGGGCATCCCCCTACGACTACACCCTCTCCCCTCATCCATCTCACCTCTGCCACTACCCCAGGCAGCCCCCTACCAGTACACCCCACTCCCCTCACACCCTGACCACCACCACACACCCCAGGCAGCCCCGTGCTAGTGCAACCCCTCAATTCAACCAAATTACCACTGTCACAACACCCAGGCAACCCCCTGCTAGCACACACCCCTCCCCACACCCCCTGACCTCCACCAAAACCTCCTCCCTGCCACAACACTCCCACCCTCACCCCCCCCCGAACCTGCCCAACCCACAGGCAGCCCCCTCAAGTCCCAACACCACCCACCACCCCCACTCACCTCCACCACAACTCCCAGGAAGCCCACTCAAATCCTGACACCACCCCTACTCACCTCCATCCATCATCCCTGGCAGCCCAAACAGTCTGCCCTCCTAGTAGTTCAATGTGGAGCTTCAACTTACCTCAACTCCTCTGGCCTGCCTCCACCATGAAGTATACCTGTCACATATACTCATCCAACACTATGAACTGGGAGCAATGCAGTTGAATTCAGGACAGGAACACCTTCTATCACTCTGTGGTAGAATCAGAATAATCAGCACCTCTGTAAAACAGCACACTGATGTATCACCTAAACTGTGATATGGTACATGTGCTATGGTAATGCAATGCAATGTGGCATATGTATAGTGCCTTTGTGCTATTTCAATGACTGCAAAGCACTGCAAGGGATTGCCTATGGATGACAGAAGTACAATGAATCACAATGAATCACAGATTGGGCATAATTGGGTTTTCATCACCGAAACCTGGTTCTCTGATGACTTTGCCCCAATCGCCAATGAAGCCTTCCCCCTGAATACTCCCTCATCCCACTGAACCGTCCCTCCAGAGGAGGGGGAGTAGCATTCGTCTTCAAGTCTCTCTTCCGCGCCGCAATCGTCGACAACCAACCTTCCATTCCTTCCTGTGAATCTCTCCTCGTTAAACTATCCTTCTCCCCGTCGCTCTCACACAGCTTCCTAATAATCTACAGACCCCCTGGCTACGATAGACAATTCGCAAACAACCTCTGCGACTCCTTTGCCAGTCTTCAACTAAACCATCCCAATCTCACCCTTCTTGGAGACTTCAACATATGGCTCGACATCCCCACCAACCCTATACATCTGGTTGACGGTTTAGATGCAATTAACCTCCAACCCCACATAAATGGCCCGACTCACTATAAAGGACACACTCTTGATGCTGTCTTTAGCTCCAACACCCGGATTCATTTAAACCCATCCACCCCTATCATCTGGTCCTATCACTTCATTCTCTCTTTCACCCTTTGCTCTCCCGACCCCCTTCCCGTACTCGAATCTGAACCTCTGAATGTACGCAAATGCTGGAGAAAACTAATAATTGTCCTGGGCCTAGCCGACGCACTCCTCCAGTCTCCACCACCTACCTGCCAACGCAATAAACAACTAAACCATGATGCCTTTGACTCGTGGCTCAACGCATCTCTGATGCGGGTCACCCCCCCTTGCAAACCATCAACCCGCCGTGGCCCCTTCCCCAGATGGTTCACTCCTGAGTTGAAAACCACTAAACAACTATATAAATACCTAGAACGCAAATGGCAGAAAGACAAAACCCAGGAGAGCAGGGACACCTCAGCCCGACACCTCTATCAGTACAAGGCCGAAATCCGGGAAAGCAAAAAAAGCCCACTACAATGCCCAAATCCTAAATTGCAAAAATCCAAGCAAAGAACTCCACAAAATCATTTCTGAATTCACCAAACCGGCTTCCAACACGACCATCCCGACCCCCTCACAATCACTGTGCGACTCTCTCTCCCTCTACTTTTACACCACGACTCTCGAAAGAACAAATACTCTAGCCACCAAACTAGCTCTCTTACATCCACCAGACAATACTCCCCCATTACCGGCCAGTCCATCGGCTGCAACCACTACACAACCAACGTTCAAATCCTTTAGTGCAATATCTCCAGAGCAATTAATCAAACTTCTATCTGCCCGCAAACCATCGGGCTCTCCGCTGGACCCTTGCCCAGCCACAACCCTCAAAGAAATCTTCCCCTGCACCTGCGCAGGAGAACACGCAAGATCCATCATAAACGCCTCCATATCCTCTGGTATTTTTCCCGACGCATTCAAAACAGTTCTTGTCAAAGCTCTAATTAAAAAAGCTCTGCTCGACCCTCTGGAGCCCAAGAACTACAGCCGCATCTCAAACACCAGATTCCTTGCAAATCTCATTGACCGAACCGCCTACTCCCAACTAAATGCCTTTGTTGAAGCCAACAACTTCCTAGACCCCGCACAATCAGGTTTCAGAGCTCGTCACGGAACTGAAACCACCCTAACCTCAATCTGGGATGACCTTAAAATGACGGCAGACTCCACGGGATGCGCCGCTCTAATCCTTCTTGACCTATCCGCTGCCTTTGACACAATCAATCACTCAATCCTCCTAGACCGCCTCCACTCCCTAGGAATCCGTGGAACCGCTCTTAAATGGATAGCCTCATTCCTCAAAGATAGGTACCAAATAATGACACTCTCCATCTATTCCTCCCAAGCCCGACCAGTCGACATGGGAGTCCCACAAGGAGCATGCCTATCCGCCCTCCTATTCAATCTCAACTTGATCACCCTCCCACCAATAATTTGTTCACACAACATCCTGTGCTACAACTACGCCGACGACACTCAACTAATTCTAAAACTCCTGAACTCAAAACCCAACTCCCGACCTAACCTGGCATCCTGCCTCCTTGACATTGAACTTTGGATGTCCCAAAGCCACCTCTTGTTAAACCCCTCCAAAACGGAAATCATGGTATGCAGCAACTCAGAACTTCTTATGCACCCGCTACCCTGGCCATCCGCCATAGGTAAATCACCGACCCCCTCCAACTCAGTGAAAAACCTAGGATGCACCCTTGACTCTGACCTAACACTCTCACGCCAAGTCAACAACGTCTCAAAGTCCTGCCACTACCACCTTAAAACCCTTAGGCGCATCTTTCCATATCTCTCCTTTCCCAACAGACTCTCCGTGGTCCAATCAATCGTTATGTCAAGAATGGACTACGCAAAACCCCTATACCTCGGAATCCACGCGTACCAACTGAATAAACTCCAAAGGGCACACAACGTGGCAGCCAAACTGCTACTTGCGCTCGGCCCAGGAGACCACATCTCCACGGCCCTTAAGACATTGCACTGGCTTCCAGTAGCCTGAAGGTTGACCTTCAAAACCTTATGCATCTCACATCGAGCACTGCATAAAACCGGGCCTCAATATCTTCGAGACAAGCTAAAACCCTATCACCCCCCACGCACCTTAAGATCAAGCTCAGCCAGCCTCCTAATCATACCGAAGACAAACTCAATCAGGTTAGGTGGATCATCATTCTCTGTCTTGGTCCCCACGCTATGGAACTCACTCCCTCCCCACATCCACCTAAATGAAGATTTAACGTCTTTCCGCAAACTACTGAAAACTTGGCTCTTCCCCTAAAACCAACCCGTACCAAACTAACCCAAACAGACTAACAGCAACTCAACGACACCAATCCAACAAACTACCTAATGCAAGAAATTGTCACCTGATAACCCCTAATATAAACTAGAAGGACAAACAGAATTAAATGAATAAACTAGATCAAAGCAGTGAAAGGGTTAATAAGAAGTAAATCCTACAGAAACAGTAACGAGATTTAAACTCCTGAAATGAACAGAATGCATGAGGAATGAACGAAGTGAATGGCATGGATGAAATAGTTAGAATGAATGAAGCAGCTGGAACAGATGAATGCGCTGAGCGGAAGAATGCATGAGTGGAAGGACAGATAACTATATAGTTCGAATGAGTGTGGAAATCGAATGAATATGAATGTACAGACCAGGCGATTGTATAGAGCTGATGATTGTATAGAGCGGATGAATGTATGGAGCGGATGAGTGTATGGAACGGATGAGTGTATGGAGCAGATGAACGTATGGAGTAGATGAGGAGCGGATGAGTGTATGGAACGGATGAGTGTATGGAGCGGATGAACGTATGGAGTGGAGGAACATATGGAGTGGATAAACGTATGGAGCGGATGAGTGTATAGAGCGGATGAGTATGAAGCGGATGAGTGTATGGAGCGGATGAGTGTATGGAGCGGATGCGTGTATGGAGCAGATGAGTGTATGGAGCGGATGAGTGTATGGAGCAGAAGAGTGTATAGAGAGGACGAGTGTATGGAGCGGAAGAGTGTATAGAGAGGACGAGTGTATGGAGCGGATGAATGTATAGAGATGATGAGTGCATGGAACGGATGTGTGTATGGAATGGATGAGTGTATGGAGCGGAAGAGTGTATGGAGCGGAAGAGTGTATGGAGCAGATGAGTGTATGGAGCGGACGAGTGTATAGAGATGATGAGTGTATGGAACAGATGTGTGCATGGAACTGAAGAGTGTATGGAGCGGAAGAATGTATGGAGCGGAAGAGTGTATGGAGCGGAAGAGTGTATGGAGCAGAAGAGTGTATGGAGCGGATGAGTGTGTGTAGCAGTCGAGTGTATGGAGCGGACGAGTGTATGGAGCAGATGAGTGTAAAGAGGTGATGAGTGTATGGAACGGATGTATGTATGGAACGGATGAGTGTATGGAGCAGACGAGTGTATGGAGCGGAAGAGTGTATGGAGCGAAAGAGTGTATGGAACGGATGAGTGTATAGAGATGATGAGTGTATGGAACGGATGAGTGTATGGAGCGGATGAGTGTATGGAGCGGATAAGGGTATGGAGCAGATGAGGGTACGGAGCGGATGAGGGTATGGTACGGAAGAGTGTACGGAGCGGAAGAGTGTACGGAGCAGAAGAGTGTACGGAGCGGAAGAGTGTGCGGAGCGGAAGAGTGTACGGAGCAGATGAATGTACTGAGCGGGTGAGTGTATGGAGCGCATGAGTGTGTAGAGGGGGATGAATGCGTAGAGGGGGATGAGTGCGTAGAGGGGGATGAGTGCGTAGAGGGGGATGAGTGCATAGAGGGGGGTGAGTGCGTAGAGGAGGTGAGGGGGTAAATCAGGTGAATGCATAGTACGCGTGTGGGCATAAAGCAGATGAGTACCTGGAGCAAACGAGTGCCTGGAGCGAATGAGTGCCCAGAGTGAACGGACGTGTTGTGTAGAGTGGATGTGTATGTAGAACGAACGAGCGCAGATTGCATCCAGTACTGATGAGTGCGTAGAAAGGATGAGTACGAAGAGATGCTGAATGCGTATAGCATGGGCCAGATGAAAGCGCTTGCATAGGACACGCAAGACTTCATGCATGGGGCAGACAAAAGTGCATGCGTGGGGCAGACAAGAGTGCATGCATGAAGCGGACAAGTGTGAATGCACGGGGCGGACAAGAGTGCATCCGTGGGGCAGACTGGAATGCGCGGAGCTAACCGGAATGCGCGGGCGGACTAGAGCACGCGGGGCGGGTCAGAATGCATGAGTGCGTGGAGCAGACCAGAGTGTATAGACCAGACGGGGATGCATGGAGTGGATAGGAGCACACAGAACGGACTGGAGCGCATAGAATTGCATGACGTATATAGTACAGTCTGGAATGTAGAGAACATTTGAAAGATCATATAACACCACCATGCTTACTCTCTCCTTTACATCGCCACTCAACTAGAGCGCAGAGATACTATGACACCATTCGGTATAACTGTTCTCATACCAACATCTGCTGCTTACTCCACATCACTCTAAGTAAACACTGCTGGTTTCACGCCCCCCAGCCAGGCGTTCTCCTCAGGCCTAACGCAGCCACATCCGTTCTGGATAAATCCTGCCAGAACGAACACATTCTCCTGATCTCTCACCCACCACACCTATCGCTAAGAAGCAGCTATCACACGAATACCATACGAGCTGCACACATATCAGGTGCTCACACGCACCTTTTGATCTCTCTACTCTCTCTACTGATCTGAACTTCGGTTCCCAAGGGCGTTTAACCTACCAGCGTCTTGAGACCATACCAATGGTATATAAGGCGCTATATAAGTGCAAAATAACATAACATAATCATAAAGCATGACTGGATACATGTCAGCCTGCGCACAAGTAGGCTGGTAGGTAGTGTTGGCAAAGTCCCTGCCAGTGACAAAAGGAACATGCCTGTGTATGGGGGATGGGAAGCCAGTCAGAGAGTGTGCAACTTACTTAAGGAGACAGGAAATGTCTGCTGCCAGACTGCAACATCAAATATCGGTCTAAGCTGCATTCCAGTGGCAAAAGAGATGATTGATTCGAGAGCATGCAGTGGGTGATTGCAGATGTGTGTGGGTGGGTGATAATGATGAGCGAGTGACACAGCATTCTCCCATCTACTGTAGAAGTGATGTATCCAGCCCACCGATCCACAGTGAGGCCATATCTCACTGCAACACCCACAATGCCAAATACCAACACAGTGAATGAAGTGTGAACACATATAAATTGTCAAGCAAGTGCGAAATAAACACTTAAACATCAATGGACCAGAAAGGAAATCAATATACAATTAACTCCACCTCCAGAAGCGAATGTGCAGAGGCAAATGGGATGACACCAGATGCAACACACAACGTAAACACGTGGGAAATTTGTCAATACACATGACCAAGTGAGTATCCAGGTTGTATACTAATTGACCTTTTCACAATTGACCTCAGAAGAATTGACATTGGGAGAATTGACCTAATTTAGAATGTCAATCAGGACATATATGCGAGGGGAAACCCCCTACTACCTCCCACCCAATCCAAAACCCCCCTGCAACACCCCACCCAATCCCCTTATATCATTTATAATCCAAAACCAACCAAATACATATATACAATAACTAAAATAATATAAAGATCAAATGTTCAAAAGGTCAATCGTAAAAGGTCAATTTGGGTAATACCAGTATCCATCCCCGATGAGAGACTAGAAACACAGTCATGAGACATCTCACACATCACCACAACCAAACCTGTATGTACACTATTAAACACACAACACAAGCCTTCACTCCAATAACATCCACACACTGACACCAAACACGTACTACCCATGCACACGGAATGGAATCAGAAAATCATCCAGTGCCACATCAAGCTGTCTGATGGCCCCACTTCTGTATGCCAAGCACATGAGCACACCTCCACCCGCAAACATCACAGTAACAACATGACACTCACAGTGAAGCCCCGATCTACATGACCGACACCAAACACATGCACTGGGAGAACAAAAAAAAAGTTAATTTTCACACAGACAAAGAGACCACAAGAAGTGTGGAATTAACTGATTGAAAACCTGTATTGAAATAGAACTATATACAATAAAATGAAGGCCAGGATAAAAGTGTCCAGGTATAAAAAATAAGTACACAATGAAACCTAATCCTAGTGAACTATATCAATAGGCAGTGCCTAGTCCTCTCCAATCTCAGATGCAGGACAGAGTCACATTCCATGTCCTCCTCCATTAGGCGGGCCTCTGTTGTTGCCAGGAGGGCCTGTAGGGTGGCCACCACCTGCCTCTCTAAATCCACTACCAAACTGCAAGTATCCTTCAGGATGGCAGCCCACATACTTGCATACCTCTGTGCCACCTCAGCTGTGGGCATCATCTTCACCGCAGCTTCTGTTGCCCGCTGCCTCTCTGCCACCAGCTGCCTCAGGTAGCGACCAAATGTGGAGCACATGGACTGGAGGAATCCCCCGTGTTCCTCCTGCCTTACATGTGGCAAGTGCCTCCTCTGGGTTGAACTGCTTGCAGTAATCTGCCTGCTGACTGTCACCATCTGCTGCTGCCACCGGGCAGAGCACAAGCTCCTGATGTATGCCTTGCGACCAGATGTCATTCACCGGAGGTGTACGGCAGCTGTACCGCCTATGTGTGTGTTGGTTCCTTGGCAGGCACAGTGAAAACCTCATGTGGGGTTCTTGGAAATTCCACCTTTGGCAGGGACAAAGGCACAAACAGACTGGGCAGTTGTGGTGGGACTGGTGCACAGTGGGGTTTGGTGGTATGTAGCAGGGAGGAGGAGGAAATGGAGGAGAGGGCTATTGTACTGGCCTGTCCAGACAGGCACCCAAGAGGAGTGCTGTTGCCAGTTGGGCCAGGAAGCAGCACATCTCATTGTGATGGTCTACAAACTACTGGCAAGAAGCTTGTATAGCATCACGCACAGATGTGGTCCGCCTCATGCCCCCACCCAGCAGCGACAGAACCCAATCGAGGAAGGACACATCAGCTGGAACAGATCAATGGTCTGGGTGGAGGCATCCAGGAAGGTGGTCACTACCACAGCAGATGGCCCTGGGAGAGGAGGTTGTGCAGAAACCTCCATGGTGGACTGCACATCCTCATGTCCCTCGGCCGCGCGTGCAGCCTCAACACCCTCCATGATGCCCTCACCTAACCTCGTGTTTTGGGCTGCAATGGTCTCTGTCATCACCACCACCTTCATCAAACCAGATGACTCCAGAGGATCTCCCACCCTTGATAACTCCTGTGTCTCAGCACCCTGTCCCACAGCTGCTGAAGTTTCCCATACCACAATTCCCTTCTGGGACTTACCATCAGCAGCCTCTCCTGATGGTGCTGATGCTCCCCCAGCCAATTCACCCTCAGGAGAGGAGATGGCAACAGTGAGCGACTGCGGTCTGCACCTGGGTCTGGTGGCCAAGTCCCTGCTCCTCTGCTACACTGCAATGCTTTGGCCCTCTTCGCAAGTTTCAGAAACTGCGGAAAAGGGGAATAAGAACATTGACATCAGTCATCAGTGTCAATGCATGTGTAGCATAAACAACATTAACAGTACCACTCAGTCAGCACAGGTCAACCAGCAACTGACACCCACACACAAACACACATAACATGCACGCCCATACAATCACCATGAATACTGACACACAAGTGTTGGGACAATGATGACTCACACTTCTGACACACACTCACATGTCAACCCAGCACATTGGTGTGTGGCCACAAACACATTTCAAGAACTCATGTAATGGCACAATACCAATGCCAAAGTGACACAAGTGTGACATGCAGCAAGTGCCATGTCTCACCAACACCATTGAATGTCTTGCATAATCATCTTCTTGAACGCACAGACAGGCAGCATAGGAAAGGCCACAAAAAGGATGACCAGGAGGAGTCACGCATGGGATAGGGAAATATGACAGCCATGATCTACACAGTGGCAAACAAGTGTGTGCCGACAATTTGCACAACTTGATCCATGCCTTTGACACACTAGAGCAGTACCCTCCCGGGAGGCCTTTGTGCCTTAACTGCGTATGGAGCACCACTAGCCCTTCCCTGGGTAACCTGCCTTAATGTAGCAGTCTGCCACCTCTGATAAGAATAAGTGGCCAGGTTACAGGAGCTTATGTTTGTGGGCTGGGATGAGCATCACACCCTCGGGCCTGTCCATGTGACCTCATTGTCATTGGATGGGCCAATGCTCCAAGGTGGTGGGCCCTGTTGGTCACACATGCCAAAATGGACCAACTGTATGGGTGAATGTACATGCCTGGGCCCAGCCAATAATCCTGAAAGAAGGGTATGTCTGCTGACCATGCACACAAGACTGTTGTGGGGAAGGGTGGCCTGGCACCCACGGAACAGTTGTCACCCTAGACTCCATTCTGAAACTGCACCCGGTCGAAAAGCTTCAAGGGCAAGGCTTACGTGGACCCACGCCAGCCAAGTGTTTGCCAGGTCATGTGGTCAGCACATCATCCTTCAGCACTGGTGAACTACTGATCTGCTCTGCACTGCTCAGATTGGAGGGACACCCAGAGGGTGCATGCCCTTGAGTTAACAAACTCCCTACACAGGTAGCAGGTAAATGCCTGTTTTAATGGCCATGGCTGGACAAGCAGTCCAACCCGAGATGAACCAAGTGCGCGGGATAACCTGTGGAATGCAGGGATCCAGCTGGTTGGTTTGCCATGCAGTTGCGGTTGAAGTCACTGAGGGTCATTTGACGGCCAGGCACCATTCTTAGCTGCCAAAGTACTTGCCCACTCAGAAGAGTGGCACCAGCAGCCAAAGCATTATGTGCACATTGTGTGGTGTACACCCCTTGTCTGTCCTGGGGATGTGATTAGCCTGGGTGTGTCAGCGAGTACCAAGTGGTGGGCAGACAGGACTGTTACACACTGTTAACAGTAGGCAAGAGTGAGGAGGACTTTACCAAAGTGTCATGCCTCCTCATATATACAACAAGAGTACATACCACATGGTAGTCCATCTGGACCACCATGGCCACCCTGTCCTCTGGGCCTATCATGCATACTCAAGGCCCACCATCTCATGAATAGGCATTCAAAGGGATCACAATGGGCACATGCGTACCATGGACCAGGCACCCTGGCACATCCAAACCCCCATGCATCATGGCACCGGGAGGGAGAACAGAGAGGCACAGGGGTGGACAGTGAACAGTTGGTAGGGCTGAGAACCACTAAATGCATGGAAACATAGATGGTGCAGAGTACTCCTGGGAACACATTGGTGTCAAGACACCCATTCATATGCAGGATCCAACAAGCCAGTCATAATATGACTACGCACTACATGAACGTGCAAGCGGGTGGAGATGTCTTACGACACTTCCCTGGGCACCTGTCCACCCAATTACATGTTGCAACATGCATCAATGACAGCTTGACTTGTAATCATGCAAAAAGTACAAGCACACATTTCTGAGGATCAAGTGCTTAAGCTGTTGGCCCAGCACAAACATTTGGCATAATCACACATCAATTCTGTCTTCACATGCAGTGGGATGACACATCACATCTCTGTCCTTTTGAGGTCAATGCACCAACATGACATTTACACAAGTCCATGCACATGTCCCTCTCAGCTGATGTGTGTGGATGGCTTTACTTGCAGATGTGAAACATATACATATGCCCTGCATGCATGTTCCTCACATGGCCGCAACATCATAATCTGGCATCCGTACTGTCTCAGCACTTGCTCTCATGAACTCACGAGTGCACCAAGTCACCAAGGACAAACACATATCGAAGCAGGTCCAATCAACATATGTCTGCCATGACAAACACCCAGCATTGGCAGGAGGCTGCATGCCCCTGTGGATCACTGCAACACACAGTCTGTGTACAGAAGGGGGTACCTGCAATAATGGAGGCCGATGCACAACACACATATATTGTAAAGCAGTGCACCACATGGGTACTCGCCAGCAGCTTCCAGACATCCTTGCCATTCACAGATCTGGGTGAGGAGTGCTGGGTAGAACCTCTCAAGGACCCACAGCTGGTTAGGTGGCATCCTGTTGCAGTCCAAATAGTGCACCTCCATTGTGGAATCCGCCTCAAGGGGGGGCACTGCCTTGGCATGGCTCTGGATCTTGAGGTCCTCCCAGGGCTTCCTGATGGTCTTCAGTGAACAGACTGCCACCCCCCTCCATGTAGTTGGCAGCCATGATCATTTCACAGATCTGGTGATGTCTTTCGTGACACAGCTGTATCGTTGGGGTTAATAGGGCATCATAATTATCCAGCCCTTTGCCTCGCTGACATGGAGTTGCTGCTCAATCTAGATGAGGAAGATTTGGCCTAGCTGGGTCCTGGAAATTTGAAGTGGAGCTGTGGTGGAGGTGGTACAGAGAGATGGAAGTCCCAAGATGTCAAATGAGGTGGTCAGAGGGCTGACATATGAGAACAGGCAATGATGAAACAGCTGGCACTCCAAAACAGTGCTGGTGGGCATCAGGCATTTACACTCGACCAGGCAGCAGCAGGTGGTGAGGTGGGAAGTAGTACAGGGCGGGAGTAGGCAGAGAACATGACACAAAGGCAGGGGCAAGGCTGTGTTGAATCTATACATGAATCAGTGTGGAGAACAGAGTAAAGGGCCTTACCACATAAGTTACATGATATACATTGCATGTGGCACGTCTATGCGGCTTACATGGTACACAGCGATGACAGGGATATTTATAAGGTGTGACTCGTATCACTAGTTGGGCGCGAGAAGGTACGAAGATGACGGTTCACATTTTGCTGATATGTATTTGGGGGGCTCCACAAGCCATTATCTTCACGTAAGGCATTTGTCTTTTTGGAGGTTGCCTCAGCGCATACGTGTATCATTCATTTTTTTTATTGTGAGGCTTTCTGAGTATCGCATATGTATTGTCGTGGTTTTGGGGTGCCCCTGTATATCGCATAGTGCTTTTTGTCTTGTTTGGATGCGTTCTGATTATCATGTACGCATTTTTTCTCAGTTTGGGTTGCCTGTGTGTATAATGTACTGCTCTTTGTCTTTTTTGAATCTTTCTCCATATTACATATGCATTGTATTGCTGTTGGGGTGACTGCGTATCACATAACACTTTTTTTGGTTGCAGGGTGCATTGGAGCCTTGCAGGACACACTCATCTAAGTAGTCCATGACATAGGCGGTTTAATTATTTGAGTGTGAGATATTTTTCTGGGCGCTTATCATTTTGCTTGCACCATGAGAGGGAAGGCTGCACATTGTAATTGTAATGGGTTATTTATAATGCACTTAATGCTGTAAGGGATTTCAATCATGCACCCACCCAGGTCTCGCCTAGCATGTAGCGCGCGATGAAACCCCTATTTATTTGTGTCTATAAGTTCAATCTTCTGAATGATATACCACTCGTATCACACTTGTCTCAAAATACCCCCCAGGTCACACTGAACCAGGAATCACGATAGTTTGTAAAGATAAATAGGTATTTATTTATTTAATATTCAAATCACACATAAGTTTTGATAAATATGTATATACAAGCAGCAATCACCCAAAGGGTGACAATACAATTCAGAAACTAAGCAAAGCAATTGAATTCACTTATAATGATAAAAAATAGAAAACACTGGAAAAAGACCAGTTTTGTGTTGTGCACAGATAGCGTTTAGGTTAAGATTCCCCCTGCAAAGTACTGGAGTACAAATGAGCAAACCTACACAATTGTGAGTTGTTAGGAAAGATTTCATAATTGTAGGTAATTTTTCCTTCCATGTGGCAACCCCAAACTTTTTTCTGTTGTTTTACACCCTGATCTAGACTTTGCTGGAGAAGCGCAGCCTTCCGCCACACACCTCTGGGCTTTTGCTCGATTCTTACGGGGAAACTGGCATGCCTTTAAGACAGTCAGTACCGAGAGACTTTGTTTCCTTTCTTCATGTTGCAGCTTTTGAGCAACATGAAACAAGAGTGCACCGTAACTTACATTACCGCGCTCTTGGGTCTCTAGTCATTCCAATGGCCCTAGAAACTCTCGCTGGACTTATCATGAAATGTGCAAGTGTGTCACGGACGGGACTGGTTGCAGCTATCGTTTCTTTGTGTTTTGAACCCCTTTTTGCCATGTTACCCGAGCTTCCTGCGTTTGGCCCAAATGAGTGGCCTGTCCACCAAAATGGCCATGCCACGAGGTTCTTTGTCCTGTCCGCTGACCGTCTTGCCCCTTCACCTTCCCCCAGGTCGAGCCGACCTGGGGCAGTCCTTATTTGGTCATGCACTTTCCCGGGAAACACAGCGCTTTTGCGGGCTTCTGCATGCCTTGTGTGTGCCTCCAGGATGTGGGCTGGGATGTCTGTTCCCAATACACATCCTGGGTGCCAGAGAGTCTAGAGTGTCCTGAATGCCTGGGACCACCGTGGTCTGTGATAGGTCCACGTATGGTGTGAGTGTTTTATGAGCAGATCTCCCATTGGGTTCTCTCCGTTTTGGTGCGAAGGGAACTCTGGATAAGAGGAGACTGAAAACCCCACTACCATGTCGATCTCCTGAGTTCTCACGAACAAAGGATAAGGTGCCAAGTATCCTGCAACTAAGAAGCTGAGTCGAGGAATCGCTGGTGACCCCCTGAAGGTTTGGCACCCTGCACTGCTGTCGTCCTGTGAGACCCCTCTGTCTCTGATCGAACGAGAAGGCCTGTACTGGCGCTTCGACCCTTTAGAATAGTGGGAAAAACTATTCTCGGCATCTTCACCAAACCCTGTACGTAAGCCTTCGGAAGCGTCCCTGGGCCATCCAGCGGACTGACCAGCCTACACAGGAACCTTGCTCTGTCACCGCCGTCTGGCTTACTGCTAAGCCCGTGTCCTTGGCACTCTCGCACGATTCGAACACTTGGCATTCCCAGGTCTGAAGTGAGACGTGTGCTTTGGGACCGGAATACCTGCGGTTGCCGAGTTGCCCTGCAGTGGTAACAAACCTGTGCGTGTTCGAAGCATTTGGGACACCCTCGACCCTGACTCCTGCTGTCGCGGAATCTACACGGCATCGAGACATCCTGCTGATCGCATCTGAACCTACCAGTACCGAAACGGAACCGGAGAAGCCTGGGTCTGCCTGCATCGGGGACTGGTGAGTAGTCAATACCCTAACCGGTCGCCCTGCCGCAGGAGCCTGTGGCTTTCCATCGCTGTCGTAAACAGCAACCCTTTCTGCACTCGTGCCCTGCTTCTGCCCCCAAGTAGAAGCCGCGCTTGAGTAGCGGGGAACTGTTCATCATCGTTTTGTTCACCTCTCGGAACTGCCTGATCTCCCTGAAGAGTCTCCCCTTTGCCCGTTGGCACCCGTGTGTGCAGGTACTTTTGAGCACAAGGCTCCACTCTTCGTAGGGCTCGGACTTCCTTCTAGATAGGTGGCCTCTGATGTCGAACTGGGTCTAACGATTACTTGTACTGCCTGTTTTCCTCCCCATCTAGGTGGTCTGCATATTTTGTGCTTCTAACTCTTTAGACCCCTTGGTCTTGTATATATATTGTATTGCTTGTGATGTGTTGGTTTATTGGAGTTTTACCGTGATTCTTTACTGTGGTCGATGTTACAAAGGCCTTGTAAAAAATGTGTCTATATTTTTAATATAACACCTGTCTGGAGTAATTTGTATGCGTCCTTGCTTTGTGTGCTCATTGCAGGCTTTCAGTCACCCTCAACCCTCTTGAGACCTAGTCTTGACCGCCGCCATCGCTACCCTGATTGGTCTGGCTTGTCCAGAGGTTACCCTGTTCCAAGAAACTAGGCTGGTCTTCTGAACCTCTGCCCCTCCAGGACAGAGTTCAGAAATCCATTTTAACAAATTGGTGTACAGCAGTGGGATACAACTGAAGGTATCCAGTGTTACGCACGAGCGAGGGCATTTCAAGTTATTCCTAACAGGATATGTAGTGAATTGTCGTAGTATAACTCTTTAAAGGCCATAGTCCCATCAAACAGTATGGAAAAAGGTACCTTGTTAACTTTAAATGCTTCTAAATCCGAAACATTGAAAAAGATGTGTGCTGAAAGAGGTGTCTCCTCGCAAGGCACAAAAATAGAAATGATCCAAAGAATCATGGCGTGGCAAGAAGCTCAGCTTGACGCTATAGCTTCCGAGGACAGTGCAGAAGGAGGTGGGGCTGCTCTCACTGGTAGAACTGACAGTTCTGCCACTGCACTAGTCCACCGCGACCATGAGGACAGGGAGGATGACATGTCCAATGTTCCCTCTGCCAATGCTGATGGGGAGGCCATACTTGAATTCAAGAAGCAAGAACTGCTGTTTAGGCAGAAGGAGCTTGATTTCAATATGGCCAAACTAAAAATCGAACAGGCAGAAAAACAGAAAGACAGGGATCACCAGTTGGAACTGGCCAAGCTTCAAGTTGCCAATGGATCCAAGGGTCCTGGACATGGGTCTGGGGCCTCCTCTCATCCACGGTTTCCAAAAGATCTGCTCAATGTGTATGAGGCAAAGAATGACATTATGGACTGGCTGAATACATTCGAGCATGCATGTCAAGTTCAACAAGTTGACAATGCTGATAAAATTGCCTGGTTACTTAGCAGACTGCCCCATTCTGGCTGCAGTGCCATTATGGAAATGTCGAAGGCTGAGCGAGCAGATTTTGCAATGTTGAAGCAAACTCTCATTTTAAAGTTTGGAAAGACTCCTGCCCAATATAAGAAAAAAGAAGGTGGTACTTGGGTATCTTATGTAACCGAACCCTTAAAAAACTTGATTGGCTGGATCGAAGGTTGTAAGGTTTCTACCTTTGAAGGTATCATAAATCTTGTCATGCTGAACATATTTTTGCGTCTTCTTCCCCTGAGCTTAATCAGCATTTGGCAGATTCTAAGGAGATAGATCCAAAGAAGCTTGCCATTGCAGCAGATTTGTGGGTGTCACATCGAGTGTCCCATAAGGACAAAACTCATCCTGGTAAGCAGGAGGAAGGGAAAAAGTCCAAAGATAAGGAGGGTGGAGAATCTGATAAATCTTCTTCTCAAAAGGGCCACAAAAAGAGAACTCACAGGGTAGTGGAGGTCTGCCTCCGAAACAGAACTCTGGTTATAATAAGCCTCTCTATGTAAACCTACCCAATGGATCATGTTTTGCGTGTGGAGCAACTGACCATGTGAAGGGGGATCCCCGGTGTAAGGTTAAACCTTTGGGGGTCCACTCCGCTAATCTGGCCTTCTCCTCCTACGAGGGAGAAGAGATTACAGGAGCATCCTTCTCCTCAGACTCCTTCCCCAATGGGATCGAAGCTGAGGTAGTTTTAGTTTCCCTGGGTTCCTGGGAGCCTAAAGTCGCATAGGCTTATGCTAGGATTCCAGATAATAACGAGCACTACTTTAAAGACAGTGTGCTGATCAATGGAGTAGATACTCCAGCTCTTGGGGATAGTGGGTGCAGTCAAACTGTAGTGGATTCTACCTTGGTAGACTCAGAGGAAGTTTCCAGAGCTACTCTGATGCCCACTAAGTTGGCTGACGGCCCACCTTGCATGTTTCCAGTAATACCTGTAAATCTTACTATCAATGGTAGCATTCAGAGGAACGTCCCATGAAAGGTCTTGTTGGGCAATGATCTCCGAAAGTTAGGGCTCTTGGGAGACACTGCCGACAGACCCTGCACAAAGTCTCAAACCAGGGCAGCACTGACCAAGCTCAGTGAGCTGCCCCAGCCAAAGGGGAAACCCAAGGCTAAAGGAATCAGAAAACCAAACCGAGGGAAAGAAAATATTCCCCCAAACTCACCTACCACTGCGGTGGAGGAAGTTGGTCAATCGCCCGGACCTGATGAGGAAGCGGCGATACCTGAAGTAGTTGACCCTAATGAACATCCTGAACTAAACGACTTGTTAGTAGAAGGTGGTCCTGACAGGGAAGAATTCAGTAAAGGTCAACGTGAGTGCCCATCTCTGGAAGGCCTAAGGAGACAGGCCTGCTCCCAGCTTGAGGGTGAACCTCCTGGGAAGCATCAGATTTATTGGGAAGGTGGACTCCTGTATAGTGAGCCCACAGAGTCTACAGAAGGAGACCACAGGAGGTTGGTGGTTCCCCTTGCTGTAAGACCCCTCCTCCTGCAGTTGGTGCATGAAGTCCCCCTTGCTGATCACCTTGGTATTAAGAGGACCAAGCAAAGGTTATCCATGCACTTCTACTGGCCCAAGATGGGGGTGCAAGTAGAAAGTCACTGCAGGAGTTGTGCCTCCTGCCAGTTATCTGGTAAGAGTGGCTCAACAATCCAAGCTCCATTGGTACCACTCCAAGTTGTGGGAATACCATTTGAAAGGGTAGGGATCGACATTGTTGGTCCCCTTGACACGCAAACATCCTCAGGCAATAGGTTTATCCTGATGCTGGTCGACCATGCTACCAGGTATTCTGAGGCCATCCCATTAAAAACTGTAACTGCCAAGTCAGTTGCAAAAGTGTTACTTGGCATCTTTACTAGGGTTGGCTTCCCTAAAGAAGTTGTGTCTGACCAAGGCAGCAACTTTATGTCGAAGTACATGCAGGCTATGTGGAAAGAATGTGGGGTCATCTACAAGTTCTCTTCCGCATACCACCCCCAGACCAATGGTCTGGTGGAACCCTTCAACGGAACGTTAAAGAGCATGATTGGGGCTCTGGAAGAACCCCAAAGAAGAGAATGGGATCTTCTTTTACCATGCTTATTGTTTGCCTACCGAGAGGTACCACAGGAGGGTGTTGGCTTCAGCCCCTTCGAACTTCTGTTAATGTCACCCTTTGCAGGGACCCTTAGCCATAGTCAAGGAGGGATGTGGATGCCCACTCCCCCTATTACTACCAATGTAGTAGACTATGTGTTAGGGCTCAGAAAACGGATGGTACTCCTGATGGGTCTGGCTAGTGACAAATTTAAGGCAGGACAACCCCTGGTGAAACATTGGTATGACCAGAAAGCTTCCCTCATCAACTTCATACCTGGTCAGCAAGGCCTAGAGCTTTACAGGATAAATGGGCAGGCCCTTACACAGTGGTGGAACCCCTAGGTGAGGTCAACTATTTAGTGGACCTTGGAATGCCTGGACAAGCTCCAAAAGTGTTCCATGTAAATAGGCTGAAGGCTTTCGTCCCAGGAGTCGAAATTGCAGCACTGCTAATGGTTTCAGATGTTGAGGAAGAGGAATCTGAACCTCTCCCCGACCTGTTCCGAAGCGGTCCTTCAGATAGCTCCTTTGAGGGTGTCCGAGTGGCCCCTCACCTGACTTCTGATCAGCAGGCTGAGTTGAAAAGTTTGCTTATGCAGTTTTCCCCCCTGTTTTCGCAGTCCCCTGGTTTGACACCTTGGTGCAAACATAACATAGACACAGGAGACAGCGTACCTACCAAAAGTAAATGATACAGAATGTCAGACAAAGTACGGTCTTACATTAATACAGAGGTCAACAAAATGTTAGATCTTGGGGTGATTGAACCCTCTAGTAGTCCTTGGTCCAGCCCTGTGATTTTGGTTCCAATGGCAGGTACTTCTGAATTGAGGTTCTGCGTGGATTACAGGGCTTTGAATGCTGTCACCAAGACAGATGCGCATCCCTTGCCTCGAAATGATGAGCTGGTGGATACCTTGGGTGCCTCCAAGTATCTCAGCACGTTTGACCTCACTGCAGGTTATTGGCAAATAGCCCTAGCAGAACATGCCAAGGAGAAGACAGCGTTCTCAACTCTAGATGGTCTTTACCAGTTCAGGGTAATGCCGTTTGGGTTGAAGAATGCACCTGCCACTTTTCAGAGGCTTGTGAATCATGTGTTAAACGGGTTGGATGAATTCTGTCTGGCATATCTGGATGAAATAGCAGTTTTCAGTGCCACCTGGGAAGACCATGTGAAACACCTCAGGATTGTGCTCCAGGCTCTTCAGAAAGCCCACTTGACCATAAAGGCTAGTAAATGCCAGATTGGACAAGGCTCAGTGGTTTACCTTGGACATGAAGTAGGTGGAGGGAGGATACAGCCTCTACCCAGTAGAGTACAAGCAGTACAAGACTGGCCTACCCCCACTACACAGACCCAAGGGAGAGCCTTCTTAGGACTCACAGGGTATTACCGCAACTTCATGGCAGACTATGGTACCATAGCTGCCCCTCTGACTGCTCTCACCACTCCGAAGAAACCCAAGAAGGTAACTTGGACCGAAGAGTGTGAGAAGGCCTTCAATGGCTTAAAAGACTCCTTGTGCCAGGCCCCTGTTCTCAGGGCCCCTGATTACCAAAGACCTTTTTATTGTGCAGACAGATGCCTCTGACACTGGAATAGGAGGTGTACTATCACAAGTAAATGAGAAGGGTAAGGAACACCCTATTGGTTTCATTAGTCACCAGCTTAAGGACAGAGAGCTCAGATGGTCCACAGTAGAGAAATAATGTTTCTCTGTTGTGTGGGCCCTATGGAAGCTGAGGCCCTACCTCTATGGGACCCACTTCACTGTGCAAACTGACCATAAGCCCTTAAAGTGGCTAATGAACATGAAGGGAGAGAATCCAAAGTTGCTTAGGTGGTCCATAAGTCTGCAAGGGTTTGACTTCTCTATTGAGCATAGGCCAGGTGTCCAACATAGCAATGCTGATGGGTTGTCCAGAATGTTTAACCGACCTGACCAAGAAACTCATCCATGGGTGGATTAGGTCACGCTGTCCTTAGTCTGGGAGGGGCGAGTGTTAGGAAAGATTTTATAATTGTAGGTATTTTTTACTTCCATGTGGCAACCCCCAAACTTTTTGCTGTTGTTTTACACCCTGATCTAGACTTTTCTGGAGAAGCACAGCCTTCCGCTGCACTCCTCTGGGATTTCGCTCCATTCTTACGGGGAAACTGACATGCCTTTAAGACAGTCAGTACAGGGAGACTTTGTTTCCCTTAGTCCTTTCCTCATGTTGCAGCTTTTGAGCAACATGTAACAAGAGTGCACCGTAATTTACATTACCATGCTCTTGGGTCTCTAGTCATTCCAATGACCCTAGAAACTCTCGCTGGACTTATCATGAAATGTGCAAGTGTGTCACGGACGGGAATGGTGGCAGCTATCGGTTCTTTTTATTTTGTACCCCTTTTTGCCATGTTAACCGCGCTTCCCGCGTTTGACCCAAATGGGTGGCCTGGCCTCCAAAATGGCAATGCCACGAGGTTCTTTGTCCTGTCCGCTGACCGTCTTGCCCCTTCACCTTCCCCCAGGTCGAGCCGACCTGGGGCAGTCCTTATTTGGTCATGCACTTTCCCGGGAAATACAGTGCTTTTGCGGGCTTCTGCATGCCTTGTGTGTGCCTCCAGGATGTGGGCTGGGATGTCTGTTCCCAATACACATCCTGGGTGCCAGAGAGTCTAGAGTGTCCTTAATGCCTGGGACCACCATGGTCCGTGATAGGTCCACGTATGGTGTGAGTGTTTTGTGAGCAGATCTCCCATTGAGTCCTCTCCGTTTTGGCGCGAAGGGAACTCTGGATAAGAGGAGACTGAAAACCCCACTACCATGTCGATCTCCTGAGTTCTCATGAACAAAGGATAAGAAGCCAAGTATCCTGCAACTAAGAAGCTGAGTCGAGGAATCGCTGGTGACCCGCTGAAGGTTTGGCACCCTGCACTGCTGTCGTCCTGTGAGACCCCTCTGCCTCTGATCGAACGAGAAGGCCTATACTGGCGCTTCGACCCTTTAGAATAGTGTGAACAACTATTCTCGGCATCTTCACCAAATCCTGTACGTAAGCCTTCGGAAGCGTCCCTGGGCCATCCAGTGGACTGACCAGCCTACACAGGAACCTTGCTCAGTCACCGCCGTCTGGCTTACTGCTAAGCCCGTGTCCTCGGCACTCTCGCACGATTCGTACACTTGGCATTCCCAGGTCTGAAGTGAGACGTGTGCTTTGGGACCGGAATACCTGCGGTTGCCGAGTTGCCCTGTGTGATAACAAACCTGTGCGTGTTCGCTGCATTTAGGACACCCTCGACCCTGATTCCTGCTGTCGCAGAATCTACACGGCGTCGAGACATCCTGCTGATCGCATCTGAACCTGCCAATATCGAAACGGAACCGGTTAAGCCTGGGTCTGCCTGCATTGGGGACCAGTGAGTAGTCAATACCCTAACCGGTCGCCCTCGAGCAGGAGCCTTTGGCTTTCCATCGCTGTTGTAAACAGCAACCCTTTTCTGCACTCGCGCCCTGCTTCTGCCCCCAAGTGGAGGCCGCGCTTGAGTAGCGGGGAACTGTTCATCATCGTTTTGTTCACCTCTCTGAACTGCCTGATCTCCCTGAAGAGCCTCCCCTTTGCCCGTTGGCACCCGCGTGTGCAGGTACTTTTGAGCACAAGGCTCCACTCTTCGTAGGGCTCGGACTTCCTTCTAGATAGGTGGCCTCTGATGTCGAACTGGGTCTAACGATTACTTGCACTGCCTGTTTTCCTCCCCATCTAGGTGGTCTGCATATTTTGTGCTTCTAACTCTTTAGACCCCTTGGTCTTGTGTATATATTGTATTGCTTGTGATGTGTTGGTTTATTGGTGTTTTACCGTGATTCTTTAATGTGGTCGATGTTACAAATCCCTTGTAATAAATGTGTCTATATTTTTACTATAACACCTGTCTGGAGTAATTTGTAAGCGTCCTTGCGTTCTGTGCTCATTGCGGGTTTTCAGTTACCCTCACACCTCTTGAGACCTAGTCTTGACCGACGCCATCGCTACCATGATTGGTCTGGCTTGTCCAGAGGTTACCCTGTTCCAAGAAACTAGGCTGGCCTTCTGAACCTCTGCCCCTCCAGGACAGAGTTCAGAAATCCATCTTAACATGAGTAACCAGCAGGTATTCAGGAATGCAAGACAAGTTCTAGAGTTTATAGGCAATCTTCCCTCCCCAAACAAGAGAGAAAAAACGTTTTGGGCAAATGACTCTTTTAAACTGACAGGTAAGAATGGCTTTGTAAAATAATGCAAAAGGGTGCAAAAATGCTTAAATGGAGAAAAATTCTAAGGAAAGCAACACTAAGCAGGTTGAGAGTTAAGCTTCGGGGGAGTGTCTTGCGCTCAAGGTCAGTCCTTTCAATGCAAAGATTATTTAAAACAAACGTAGTACATGTCCAAATCATGTGAGATGTTTATTTTCCAAAAGAACAACAGCCGACACGTGTTTCGACCCCAGGTCGTTGTCAAGGCTGTATACATCATAAAATAACAACATTGGTGACAATGTACATGACAGTGAAATTATCATTAGATCATATAATTAAACATAAAATCATAAATTCATAAAAAAAGGGGAGATAAATCATGCCATATTGTATCATGTACCAGGTCAGAATTTGATGGTGGGAGTCACAACAGGATGATAATTCAATACCAAATGATAGAAAGAAAATATAAAGTTGCGATAATCAAATTAGCAAAAGTTGTCCTTCCATTGTATTCAATATATACTAAATTATGGGCTTAAGAAATGTATTCTTGATAAATAAACACCAAGCTTATGCAGGGTTTGTGAGGTGTTCCATCTATCAGTACCCGATATGACCAAAATATAACAAGAATTTAGAAATCTGAATAGTGTATCCTATATATACTAAAATAATTAGAATGAAACCTACTCACCCTGAAATTAGATCCAATGTCTTTAGCGACTATTGATTTAATTCTCTCATGAGACCACTGGGACATCAAACGGGTTTTACGAAAAAATAATTATTGGTAATTCTGCAGTAAATGAACATTTATATACCAATCTATGATTAACTATTTAGTGGCAAGGACTGTGAGGTGATAAGTGCAATAATTGTCTTACCTTATTATGGAATGGCGAGTTTACAAGCAAACTGAATTTCAATGGCCCATTTCTGGCATACGTGTCTTTATGTGGCCTGCGAAAATATATATAAAGATTTTTTGATATAATGATATAGCCCTTAAATTTAAATCAATACCCATATAAAAAATATATAATTGTTTACTCCTAATATGTGTGTGGACAATACTCCATTCAGCAAGAATGATACTGGGCCTCATTACAAGTACACCAGTCCGGAGTTAACGCCGTCGGTAAAACCATACCGGCACCGTTTCCACGTCCGCCCAATCATGACCCGCGGCCCCGGAAATAGCACCTCCTCAAACCGCCATCACGGAGTTAAGGGTCCCGTAAAGTCCACCTGCACGGAAACCCCTCCGTTACCGGCAACACGAAACACCGTGAGCATCACAACTAGCGCAGACATGGAAACACCGCCAGAAAAATGGCGTTAAAACTGTGATCACGGTGGCGGTACCGCTGCCACCGCGAACATGACGTTAAACAGTGCCTGCTGAACAGAATCAGGGCACAGGTGTACCAAATCAGCCCAGCTGGACCCAGCAGCACACTGGGAGCCCACAAAAGGGCCACACCCAGCCCAACACAACACAGAACCATGCAGGCAGCAGCTCTAGTAGCACTTGGACTGGTCCTACTCAACCAACAGGCAGCACTGCACATGATGGCAGTAATGGTGCAGAGGAGGAGGCGGAGGAGGCACAGGCGCCAACCAGCCAACCCTGCACCTATGGCAAACCCCATTGTGCAGCCACCACTACCCCGCAGGCAGCCTGCAATACCACGCATCAGGGCCTCACCCTGGAACCTTACCCCAGGACAGATCCACACACTATACCGGCTGGACCGCCCAACAATCCTGTACATCACTGCCATGATTGAGGACGACATCAGCAGCCACATAGACACTCCCACTGCCATCCCCCCTCCTGAAGGTTGTGTCTGTGCTGCATTTCCTTGGCACTGGCACCTATTAACACATGGTCGGTGAGCTGCACGGCATATTACAACCCTGTTTCTCGAAAATCCTGGTACAGGTACTGGATGCACTTTTGCGCCATGTGTCGGAACACATAGCCCTACCCCGTACCCTCCCCGAGGTCATTGCCACAAAGTTGGCCTTCCATGCCATAGCAGGCATGCCAAATTGCATAGGTGCACTTGACTGCACCCACATTGAGCTGACAGTACCACGTGCAATTGAGATGGTGTTCCGCAATAGGAAACAGTATCACTCAATGAATGTACAGATGGTATGTGATGCCACGCTACTGATTACACACTGCTGCGCATTTTTCTTAGGCTCAACCCATGACTCAATGGTACTGCGGAATTCCACGTTGCCACGGTACATGGAACGCTATGCCGGACAAAGCACATGGCTATTGGGTGATTACAACTGACAATGCTCTGACCCTGTTGAAGCGTTATGTATGTGTCCAGGCCAATGAGCAATGTGAGTGTGCTGCTGGACCGCACATGCATCACCCCCCTCCCATCTACCAAATAGACAGCGGATACCAAACATCACAAAGGAAGACATGAAAGGTCACCACAGTGTGCCTGTACACACCCTGCCACAGCCCATCCTGTCACTGTCCCATACACCTTGTGCCACTGCAGACACCCACCCACAAATGGAACACTGCCCTCCCAATGCACGAGATGCCTGTAAATGAGACGTCGTGCATTGACTACTTCAGTACAGTGGAGTCACTCTGCCATGTGTGCACATCACTGCACTATGACATACTCACAATCCAATGTCACCCGCAGGGCACAGTACACATGCACATGAATGTGTAGGCCAATATCCAGTTGGGGACATCCACTGTGATGCTCAATAAACACTTCAAACCAATGCATGGCACATATGCATGAATGAACAATGATACAAGATAGCACATCATCAGATTAAGACATGATACCACAAACACTGACATGTCCCCCCATCTTCATCCCATGTAGATGATGCTGGATATGCACTCACGCCATGGCTGATGACACCTGCACGGAGACCAAGGAACAGGCGTGAAGAGGCATACAATAGGGCACATGTCCGCACATGTGGAATGATTGAGAGGACATTTGGAATGCTGAAGGCCCGTTTCCGCTGTCTGAGTAGATCTGGGGGATCACTGCTGTACAGCCCAGTGAAGACGGGTAAAATCACGCTCGTATGTTCCATGCTGCACAATCTGTGCCTGCGCAGGAACATCCCAATGCCCCCAGACGAAGATGGGGATGGAGATGGGGATGGGGATGGGATGGCACCACCTCCCCCTGGGGGTGCACTTGATGGCCAAAGAGCACGAGATGAGCTGATTCGCATTTACTTTTGAGACACAGCACATTCACAGCAATGCATAGAGTGATGACAATAAATGATTAGTTGTACTGCAAATGAAATGATAGATATCCACACATGTATGTTTTGCTTTCAAATGATGATATATTGATGAATTCACAACAGGGAAGGAGGTGAAATGGTTAGGGAAGCTATACACCCGAGTCCATCCACCACCCAAACGTACCCACCCGACCCAGGCCCCAATGTTCAAACACCCAAAACAACCTCCCCCACCACCCAAACGTACCCACCCCCACCCAGGCCCCAATGTTCAAACACCCAAAACAACCTCCCCCACCACCCAAACGTACCCACCTCTCACACCCTTCAAGTCCACGTGTGTCCTGCAGTGCCCCACACACATATCATCACTTCCGTGTGCGCTTCTGTGCCTGTGCATCCTTGCCCGAGAGCCCCGTTAGCCGACTTGAGCGCCTCCTTGGACTGGCAGTAGTGGAGCTTGATGGGGTGGTGGTATTTGATGGCACAGAATCCGGTATGGATGGCATCCGTGCAAGATTTGGCTGTTGCCCAATCAACATGGCCTCAATGAGCCTAGAGGTGTTGTCGTTACCCTCACGCACATGGCACGCCAGGGTGACTATTGTGCTTGCAAAGCGTCCAATAGACCTTGAGAGGTGACGCACTGACGTGCTATAGCACTCCCTCTGCAGCCTAGATTCTTTAAGCTGCCTCTCCACCAGCTGTGTGAGGTTGCCTGCTGCTCCTCCATCCGCTGCATGCGGGAATTCAGCTCTGCCATGGATGGGGTGGGTGACCTCATGGGACTTCTGAGTGAAGTGGGGCTAAACTCCAGCTGATGGAAGGAACCCAGGTCATCAAATGTGGGCGTCGCCCCCTGTGGCCCAGTATCAGAGTGCTCTACCGGGGCACTGTTGTCACTACAGGCCGCCTCCTCTGCAGTGCAGCTGCCTTCTGTGTTGGTTTGTGTGGGCATGGTGGGTTCCCGTGGCATCTGTCTTGCCTCAGACAGCGTGCTGACGGTGGGGATGTCGGTGGTGGTGGCCGGCACATCTGTTGCAGTTGGATGTGGGGGCTGAGATGCCGAACTGCTGGCAGCATCCTCTTGTGTGGGGGCGGTGGCTTGGGCACGTGCCGGTGCTGATTGCCTGGCCTGTTGTCCAGTGTCACTGTCACTGGATACCGGTGTGGGGACACAGAGGACATGCAATTAGTGTTGTGGTGGTGGCTGATGGGTGCATCACATGCATAATACAGGTTGGTCATTGTATGGTGTTCGTTACATGCATCTGATTGCTTGGGGTATGCATTGTTGTGATGTTGGGTGCCATACGGATCTTGATGGGTCCTTTGGGCCAGTCATGCACTGCCTGGGGGGGGTTATTAATGGGTCCTTTGGGCCAGTCATGCACTGCCTGGGGGGGGGGCGATATTAATGGGTCCTTTGGGCCAGTCATGCACTGCCTGGGGGGGGTTATTAATGGGTCCTTTGGGCCAGTCATGCACTGCCTGGGGGTGGGGGGGGTTATTAATGGGTCCTTTGGGCCAGTCATGCACTGTCTGGGGGGGGTTATTGATGGGTCCTTTGGGCCAGTCATGCACTGCCTGGGGGGGGTATTAATGGGTCCTTTGGCACTGTAATACCATCAACATATTATTTTATGGCATTCATGTTTGACCACTTACCAGCATCTGCAGGTGGGCTCACTCCTGCCTCAGCCTCCGGGATCCCATGAATGCTCTCAAGGTGGAGGACACTGCTGCAATGCTCCTCCCATGCTTGCAGCCTCAGTGGGGAAGGGGGTCCTCCACCTGTCCCACTGCTGCGTTGGTGGTGCGTGGAGATGAGGTTACGAACCCTCAGCCTGAGGTCGTCCCACCGCTTGTGGCAGTCCTTGACGCCCCTCACTGTCACGCCCACAGCGGTGCACTTGCGTGCTGCTTCTGCCCACACTTCCTTCCTCCGCTGCTGTGTGGCAAGCCATTGATGGGCACTGAACAGCATCTCTGCATGCTCCACTATGTGCTCCACGAGCACAGTTAGCTCCACCTCACTGAAGCGCTGTTTGCGCTGCCTCTGCGCTGGAATCCTGGCAGACATGCTGGTGGTCCCTTTTGCCTTCTCACAGTATGGATTGTGCTTGTGCTGATTCTGGATAGCAATGGATTATGCTTTATATGATTGCCGCCTCTCTGTTTCCGGTTTTTGGCGATCATGGTATTTTCAGTTGCGTTTCCGTGGCGACGTAGGCGGACACGGGTTTTGCTCTACTTGTGGCAGCGCTATCTCCATTTCCGTGGCTTTTTCCGTGACGGCAGTAACAACGTTTCCGCGTCCGTGTGGTGCGTGCGACCGACATCGCGTAATCGGACGGTCTTTCCGCAACCTTGCAGACACGGAAACTTTATTACCGCCGTCAAGGAATCACCGCGATCCAAAGCTGCCAGGTTGTAATGAGGCCAACTGTGTCCTTTATAGTAGTGTCTTGTTAGTGAGAGTTGAATAAGTGAAAAATAACATTGAAAATGTGGCCCCATATATCCATGAACAGCACCTTGTTCCCCCAAGAAGACCCATTGAGATAAACAAACCCAATTCAAATGATTTGCATCACAAAATTCTGTGCCTTCTATTTATAGGGATAAATCCCTGATCCTAGTTTGTGAAGCAGTCCCTTACGGTTCCTTCAGCAAAGCTTTTCAGCCGTGATTGCGGCCACCGCGCCACATTAAATGGCGCCCGTAACGTGATGACATCACGCGTATACGTGACGCGTGACGTCATCAATGTAAACATGATGACGCGCATTATCAGCGCACTACATCTGTTGTTGGCAACAATGGATATATATGTCATTACTGGTGAAAGGTAAACATAATTCCCTTGTTGGCTTCCACTCCTAATGTAGTAAACGATAAATTATATTGTAGGAGAAAAAAGGACTTGTTCACGTGTGATGGGGTCAAACAATTACGTTAGTGTTATGGAAAACTACCCATGTATGTCTAATATCGGGTTACTGAAGAATGGCACTGCACAACCACCTAAGAATGGTTTTGTAACTAGCCTGTAGGTTAAAGAAACACATGCATTTCATGGTCGCAATTCAAACTCATTTGGGTGCATCTTAAGAAACAAATTAGTTTACACTCCTGCTCCTCAATTTGAGAATAACATTGCCTCCTCTTTTGCCTAACTTAGCCTTCATTAGTCCAATGAAACGAATATCATTGCTATTGTGCATTTGATGACATTCTCGCCAATGAATGGCCAACGGTGATTTGGGGTCATTGTTTCTTAAACTAGACAAATGTTCCCTGATCCGAACTCTCAGTTGTCTAATTGTGCTCCCTACATATAGCTTGCCACCGACACAAATGATAGCATACACAACATTTGTTGTGCGACAATTGATAAATTGGTTAATTTTAACCACATTCCCATTTATGTCTGTGAAAGATTGACAATTGCTGTGAGCATACTGACATTGATTGGAATTACCACATTTGAAAAATCCAATATTTTTCTTCAACCAATGTTCTCCTGAATCATTGACTTTAGTTTCTAGAAAAGACGGACTAAGCTTTTGTTTTATTGTCTGAGCTCGTGTATAAGTGAACTTAGGTTTATCAGAAAGATAGGGAGTCAAATCATTATCCAATTTCAATATATTCCAGTGTTTATCAACCAAGCGATAAAGAATGGATGCGTCTTTTGAGAACTGAGTAATGATTGCAATGTGTTGCGATACGTGATTCGCACTAGAGCGCTCAGAAAGTAAATCTGACTGTTTGTATTTTAGGTATTTATTCTCTGCTTTGTTAATGCATGTTGGTTTGTATCCTCTACTCAAAAACCTAGATCTCAAAACTCTCTTTTCTTCTTCATAATCAGAGTCCCTACTGCAATTCCTTCTGGCCCTGTAAAATTCACCGGAAGGAATATTTTCAATTGTAGAGCATCGATGGCTACTTCGTGCCTGGAGTACAGAGTTCACTTCTGTTAGTTCACGAAAAGTCTTAGTTTGGATACTGCCCTGTTCAATAAAAAATGTGCAGGTCTAAAAAAATGTATTGCATCTGCGTCTGCAGTGCCGACAAAATTAAGCCCAAAATCATTCTTGTTAACATGTTGTACAAAATTATCAAATGACCCAGAATCTCCTTTCCAAACAATAAGTGTATTGTCTATGAAGCGTCGCCAAGCAATCAGATTGCTCTTGTATTCAGTATTGCTGTATATATGAACATCCTCAAATTATTGTGCCATAAAAAGTTTTGCTAAAGAGGGTGCAAACTTTGCCCCCATGGCAACACCTTTGGCTTGAACATAGTACTGTCCATTGAATATAAAGGGCCTCATTACGACCCCGGCGCTAAACCATGGTGCTGTTAGCACCATGGTCCATGCCGGGGTCCGCCATGGTGAAAGCGGCCCCCAGGGGTCCCTCGCGATATCGAAACAAGGCAATAACCATACACGAAAGGATGCACCACACACGAGGTTCAAATTCCCAATGCTAGGGTTTATTGCAAGCAAAAATAGTCCCAATTGGCCAACTGTGGTCTCACGCCCCGCTACGTGTATTTTCTAGACCTCGAGGGACACAAGAGAGCGAATTACGTAAATCAGTTACATATATACAAAATGTATATCATACAATCAGCTATGTCAAGTTTAACACCCCCCTTTTATTAAGTTTTTTTGAACTCGGGATGATGATGGACATTTCCGACGAGTATGACAATTATGACACTTTCGATGTCTATTCTAGTAACAATGTGCAATTTAGAAAGTGCTGAGGCATCTTCTAGTTGTTGAACAGAACACAGTGCTTCTGTTCTTGGAAGCAAGCTGCACACGGGGGAACAGCCACATTCCAAGCTTTGCTATCTATGAGGTGCTATTCGTGTCCTGGGAGCTGACACGCTCTAAAGGGTTTTTGTGAGGGGGGGGGCCGTAAGAAGAGTATAATTCAAGCCTTTAGCTGCTTTATTCTAACATATTCTACCACAGTAGGAGACTGGCTGGCAGCTGTGAAATGATTAAATGCCCTGCAGCTCTCCCTCAAGGCTACAGAGAGGGAGCGTGGGCATTCCTTTCTGGGCTACTCATGAGGAGTTTCAACGAACTCCTCAGTCCCGCGACCTTGCCCTTTCATATTCAGACAACAATGTTAACAGTTGAGCAGAGTAAGCAGAATTCGCAAGAATTGCAAGCTGCAAAGCAGTTTTAGACAGAAAGCAATGAGCAATGGTTAACAAGCAAAATGGCGATTCTTGCTACGTTTAAAATGGCCACTTGTTCGTCAAGCATAGCAGTCTGTTTTTCTATAATTCTGTGCATAAGACGATTGGCCTTCGGCCATCAAGATACGTCTATCATTCAAATGAAGGGTATTCACTTTTCCAGATTGACAAACCCTCCTTTTGGCCGTATGCCAAACGTCTTATTCATTCATTGTATCCTCCTCTGATGAGGATAAGTCTGGGGTATCTATGTCTGAACCTTTCATGCTATCATGAGCATCATCTTCATCGTTAATGTCTATAGCCATGAATTGTTTTACTGTTTTTGTTTCATCAGTGTCTCTGTTATTTCGGCCATGTGTTTATTTTCCTCTCGACACCATATGCATACATCCCTTAGTACATCCCTCAGTTGTCTCAGTGCAAACTATTGGTAAGCATTGTATGCAACAGCAACATGTTATGAATATACCGAGTACCACCATTAGTATCAAAATTAGCTTCCATATCCAGGACCGCAACTAGGATCCTATCCCCCAACCCCCTTCTTCAATAGAGAGTGTGGAATTTAGGACATGTAATTTCCGGATTGCTTTAAATATCGTAGGGGAGTAATCATCTATAAACACACAGCATGCAGTTTTTACGTGTTTGCAAACTCCCCCACGATCAACTAATATTATGTCAAGAGCCATTCTGGTTTGTAGTGCCATTAGTCTTATTCCTTTCTCTTCTAATGTCATATTCAATAAAATATCTGTTGTTGAATCTATTGTATTTTGTAATATTCTAGACAGTTTTCTTATATTATAGGAATTTTCTATTTGGGCCAAGAATGGTATAAACGATTTGGCTACATCTATTGCTATCATTCCATCTTCACTACTCCTTTGAGTTCTACCTTTTGTTCGTCTGGCTACTTCTGCTGTTTCCAAGAGGAACACTCCTGGAAACAGTACACCTAGGTAACATGTACCTCCCCAGTTCCCAGGTAACCATGGATATGCTTTTGGCCCACATATAAAGTAAACAGGGTCCCCTACGTACACGGTTTCTATTTCGTGCTTTAAAACCACTGTGTTTAGGCAGCTGCTAAACGTTCCTACTTTATAGGAACCCTTTTTCTTTAAACATAGGGGAGCAGTTTTTGGGCTGTGATCCACTGTATAGGCAGGGGGCACAGCATCTTTATTCCATTGATCCCTCATTCGAAATGTCATTACTGATGTTTCTTCTGTTGGCGGGGTCGGTCTATTCTGCCTATGTAATCTATCTAGTCTTGTTGTCTTTTGTGTATTTTTACTCATGGGATCTGGTGAAAATACGCGAGCTTTGTGGAATATGGAACAACCTACAGGTCTCATGATCCCTTCCTCAAATTCATTCATATTGGTCTCATCTAGCTGACCCGTATTACTCTTGGTCCATTTCCCAAAGAACATTGCACTCAACGATACTTCACATGAATAAACCAACGATAATGGTTGTACATACCAGCCTATCCCTTTCCCACCGTGCTGTGGTAAATGGGCACAAACCGAGCAATCTTTTTTCTTTAAAACCGCATGGGTCATGTTCATTATGAGCAACAATGTATTGTTGCCATATCCTTCTCTATGTCTTTCTTCCATTGGGGACAAAGTACCAGTGATTACATGAACCGGGCTTTCAGTAGCTGCTTTAGGCAAAAGTGTTTCTAATGGGTGCGCGGACTCCAGGAACCATAGTGTAATGGCTATTATTGTTGGTACTACCATACTTAGAGAACACAGGACCAATGTCCAAATCAGTACCTTATTCCTTTTACCATGCTTTTTCCCTAAATTTACAGTCTCTAAAACTATCATCTTTTCAGCAGGGATGCAGGAGGAGGCTGAAACCGGTCTTGATTTGTTCTTCATCGTCCTTCTTCTTGCTGGCAAAGTTCGTCGCAAATGTCTCTCGTTCTTGATGCCAGAAAAGTTCAACCAAAATGTCACAGTTCAATTCTGCCAACCCTTTCACAGCCTAGATCATTTATCCACTCCGAGCAAGATTAGTTGTTCTTTCTCCCACTGCTCAGACGATTTCTGAACAATTCTTTATTGATAGAGTACTATGTGCATCCAGCTTGTCCTGCTCTGGCTTAGGACACATGTACTCTATTAGCCTTAGTACTTATGTGCGTCCAGCTTGTCCTGCTCTGGCTCATGACACATGTACTTTATTAATAGCGCACTGAGGAGCCGTGAGTCTTGAATTGTCCGACTTGCACAACTCTCACACTTCTCTCCTCTACGCCCCTGGTTCCTACTCCGTCCGTGAGTGGAACCAAAGGCAAAAGAAAAGCACCAAATATCTGTGGATCACTTTGCCTGTCGAGGCCGCAAATTATACCGTTTCACTCCTGGTATTGTATGATCCATGAATAGTGCCGTTGCACTTCCAGTATCAGGCTCAGTGTCAGCCTGCAGCACAATGATGGGTAGCAATGAGCGTCGTGGCAATGATGTAGTTTCTTTCTTTGGCTCTGGTGCGTTTGCAGAGACTGGCGGGCGCCAAAGGGATACACGTGTTGTTTCTGCTGGTGTTTGCAATGCAGAGTTTGTGTCGCTTGGCAGTGATGTTGCTTCTGCTGAGCAACGTTGGGGCACTTTTCGCCCTTTCCCCTTCCTGGCAGCCTCCTCAGGCTCTGTTTCGAGTTTCACTTCTCGCTTAGGCTTTGTTTCATCTTTTACTTCTCGCTCAGGCTGATGCTGTGGCAGTGGACTGGCAACAGTTTCTTTCGTTTCTGAGACCGTTTCCTTTCTCTGGTCGTCGGAAGTTGTCAGCAGTCCTGGGAATCTTTTGGCATGTGTCGCATGGATCCATGCCTTGCCACCGTCCACTCGAATGGCTGTTTGCGTCGCCAAAAGTACTTGGTAGGGGCCGCGCCACCTGAGTGTTAATGCTGTCTTCCGCTCAAAGTTCTTAATCAGGACCCAGCTTCCAGGCTCCAGCTCGTGCCCCGGTCCGGTGTATCGCACTGGTAACACCTTCTGCACCTGCTGATGAATGAAACGCAACTTCTGCATTAAAAGGCCTCAGTACGTGCTTAACACAGGATGCTCGACCTCACATAATCTTTTGGGCTGCGGTGCGCACCATACATTTGCCGGTCTCCCCATTATAATTTCATAGGGGGAGAGCCTAGTTTTAGCCTGCACAGACGTGCGCATGCACAATAGCGCTAGGGGTAATGCATCGACCCAACTCAATTTGCTCCCAGCACAGATTTGAGCTATCTTTGACTTTAAGATATCGTTATGTCTCTCAACAAGCCCGGCAGAACTGGGATGCCTGGAACTATGGAATCGTTTCTCTATCTGTAGACCTGCACAGATCTGTAGTACTACTGCGCCCACAAAGTGTGGCCCGTTATCTGACCACAGGACATGGGGCAGCTCGAACCGGGAGAAATACTCTTTCAACATTACTTTTGCTGTTGACATGGCAGTACAGTCTTTTAAAGGATATTCCTCCACCCACTTGCTAAATGCACAAATCACCACTAACACATATTTTTAGTTCTGGCACCTTTCTATTTCTATGAAATCAAAATGGATCACCTCGAATGGCATGGAGGGTGGGCCAAAACTACCTACTGGAGTCACGGTTCCCTTCCCTACATTGTGTTGCAGGCACATAATACAATCCTGCACTAGCCTTTTTGCATTCTTTTTTATGTGCTCATTTTTCCATACTGTGGATAAATGCTGTACCATCTTCTTCGCGCAAATGTGGGTAGGGCTTTGCCCCATTGTAACCATTGCGTTTACGTAACAATTTGACAACATCCAGTTCTTGGTCTCTTTGTCTACCCAACATCCTTCCAAATCTAACTCAGCAGAGCCCTCAGCCCACCCCTGAATCTCTTCGGTCGTGGCCTCAGCCTGCATTTCTTTGACTGTGGCAACTCCATTCTCTATCATATAAGGTACTTCCTCTGTCTGTACTGTCATCATTTTATTTCCCAAATCAGTGGCTGTTTGTTTTACAATCCTGTCTGCAAATGAGTTTCCCTCTCCCTCTTTGCATGTTACTTTTTTATGCGCCTCGCATTTTACTATAGCTAAGCGCTTTGGAAACGTGAGTGCAGACAACAATCGTACAATCAAAGGGCCATGCTGAATCCTGGCCCCATGTGATGTCAAGAAGCCCCTCTCAGCCCAGAGTTGGCCAAAGTTATGAACCACGCCAAAGGCGTACTGGCTGTCAGTATAAATATTCATGTTCAAATTCTCAGAGAGTTCACAGGCTCGGGTGAGTGCTATTATTTCTGCGGCTTGTGCCGAATTGTAGGGGATTCTTCTGCTTTCTACAACACTCTCTAGGGTAGTAATTGCATATGCGGCCGTTGATGTGCTATCAGGTAATTTAAAACAAGAGCCGTCACAAAACAACTCCCCATCTGGCTCTTTCTGTGGGATGTCGCTCAAGTCAACTCTTCCCTTTGTTTCTTCTTTAGTGACCATTAAACAATCATGGGGTGGTGATTCGTTGTCAGCAATTTCTGCTATGGGCAGTGGCATTAATTCTGCAGGATTCAATGCGCTACACCTCATATTTTGGATATGGGGTGCAAACAAGATGAGCTCCTATCTTGTTAGTTTAGCTGAGGTGAGGTGTTGCGTCTGTGTTCTGTTTAATAGAACGTCTATGGCATGTGGCACCATCAGAATTGAAGTATGCCCCAATACCATTCCTTCCGTTTGTTTCACTGACGCAGCAGCCGCTGCAACAGGTCGCAAACATTGTGGTAGTGCGCGCGCTACAGGATCCAGAGCGGAAGATTAATAGCCGCACGGCCCATTTCTTCCACCTTGTTCCTGTGTCAAAACCGCCAATGCACATCCTTCACTCTCACTCTTCTTATAGTTAGGAGTGCTTAAAACTGGCGCAGCACACAGTGCAGCTTTCAATTGCTCAAACGCTTTCTGACATTCCTCATCCCACTGTAAAGGCATCACAGCTTCCTTTTTAGTTAATTTTATCATCGGCTTCACAATCAACGCGAAATTACTGATCCACTGCCGACAATAAGAGGCCATGCCTATTACAGCTCTCACTCCTTTTTGAGTTTTTGGAATAGGCATACTAGAAATACTTTCTATGCGTTCTGGTGTTAATCTTCTCCCTTGTTTCGAAAGTAGGTAACCCAAATAAGACACCTCCTTTTGATTATACTGGAATTTCTTCAAACTTGCCTTGTGACCATGGGTCGCTAGGTGTGTCAATAATAATATAGTACTTTCTTTGCAGATCTTCTTTGTGTCAGCAGCTAGTAACAAGTCATCTATGTACTGCAAGAGTACACAACCTTCGGGTAATTCTAACATGTCTAGCTGCTCTTTTAGCGCTCTGCTGTAAATACTCAGGCTTTCTGTGTATCCTTGTGGAATGCGTGTGAATGTGAATGATCCACCTCCTAGAGTGAACGCGAACAGATATCTACTGCTTTTATCCACTGGAATGCTAAAGAACGCGTTCTTCAAATCAACTACACTAAAGTATTCTGCAGTGGCCGGTATCATTGTCAGTATTGTTGTGACATCTGGTAACAAAAAGGGAATTGTGGGTCTACCACTTTGTTCAATGCGCGCAGATCAATTATGAAACAATATGGTACTTCATTGCCTCCTTTCTTGTAAACTGGAAGAATCGGGCTGTTGCACGTGCTACCTGCAATTTCTTCAACCACCCCCAATCTCACCAGGTCAGTAACAATACTCTTTAATCCCTTCTCACCTTCAACAGAAATGTTATACTGGGGAATTCGTGGTAATGTAACACCTTCTTTCAAAGTTATTTTTGCTGGCTCTATTTTCAAGCATCCTACATCGTTATCATGCATTGCCCACAGACAGGTTGGTACTCTACTTAGCTCTTCTGGTAACGCTTTTGACATAAATTCTGTCATTGGTGCATCGTGAGGCCAAATCGTGAGGGACACCCCATCTGCCGTACAATGTATAACTGCCCCCAATTTTCTCAACAAGTTTAATCCTAGCAAGTTCTCCCCACAATTTTCTGTCAGAAGAAATGGACACTGTTCCGTAAATGGTCCTATTGTAATTGGGACAGCTTCGGACATGGGGTTAATTACTGGTGTACCTGTGAACCCTACAGATAAATTCTTTTGCCCCGACAGTGGGATCTCCGGAACAAAGTGGTGGTCTATCGAACACTTCTGTGCCCCTGTATCTACAAGGAAACGGTGCTCCTTATTCCCGACTCTCATTTCTACGTAGTGTCCTCTCTGATTCACGGGAATAGACACTGGTTCCGACCCCTGCCGAGGGCTGGCCTACTGCAAAAATAACACATCGTCCGATGTGTAGTCACCGCTGCTGCTATAATACGTGTTTGGCTGTGTAACAAAAATATTCCCATTTCCCCCTCGGTGTCCTCCACTCTGATCATTTCTCTGTTGGCCCTGACCGCCCTGATTTTGGTTCAGAACACTTTGGTTCAATGCCTGGTTCTGTTGAGCTTGATTTTGACCATAGGATTGGTTTTGAGTACCTCCATTGGTATATCCCTGCTGGTGCTGCATGCTATTTCTGCTTGGGCCATTCGACCCCTGATGTCCTCTATGAGGCCTTCTCTGGCCAAACCCACCTCTATTCTGTAGGTGCGGGCATAGCGCTAGCCAGTGCCCTTCCTCTTTACAGTACGCACATTGATTTAATCCCAATGACACCCCGTGCATATTATTCAAATTTCCTCTGCCTTGGGCATTTCCTCTACCTCTATGGTATCCAATTACCTGCTGCAGTAACACTCCTACTATCGTTTGCATCGCTTCTTTTCTCATCTCCAATGGGTACCCATTACATATCTCACTTACTTCCTTCACTGACGTTCTTTTGTTCGACATCCATCGCATTGTTTCCCCCACCCATGCCTGCAATCTTTGTTTATCACCTATTTGTCCCTGTGCCGGCAAATGCTTTGCACCACCTGGAAGAACTGTCGGCCACGATTTTGCATATAAAATCTCGACGCCTCCCTCCTACCTTTCTTAATACACTCCTGACTATATTCAGGTGTAGCAAACATTTCAGCATGTCTATCTTCCATTTCATTTTTCAGTTCGATGAGTTTGTACACATGTTTTCTTACATCCTCATCTCTTTGCTCACTGCGTGCTAATTTATTCAAATCTAACAATCGTTGTGGCGGTAAATTCCCAAGTATCTTTTTCCATTCTCCCACCAAATATTCCCCCATGCATTCCAACACTACCTGTCTCTCGTTGCTTCTTCGGTACCCATATAATGAGGCCAATGCTGACGTCCCATCATTTCCTTCTATGTACATTTCTGCCTCTTGCTGTAATTCAATCTTTCTTTCTTTGCTGATCACGCTTCGAGTTACCCGTCCAAATCCTTTTTCTTCAGCCCTGCACCTCGCCTCCCCGGTCTCAATTTCGACTTCGGGAGGGGCGGATGGTGCTGAATCTGTCTCTGGAGCGGGAGGTGTGGATGGGACAAGTGACACAGGCGGCATCTGTGAAGGGCCTTCCTGGGTGCTGGGAAATTGTGCGTCTGCGGTCTGCGCTTGAGGGAGGGCTCGAGCTGTGGTTGGGGCGAGTGTTAATGCTTGCGTGAGGGGAAGTGCTTGGGCTGCTGGAGGGGGTATGAGAGCTACTGGTTGGGCCTGCGCAGTCACTACTGGCATGTTTGGTTTCGATCCTGGTTTTGGGCCTCGACCCGTATGGGTTAGCAAATGTTCCATTAATTTGTCTGCTATGTGTAGTTCCTGCTGCGGGTATATTCCTTCTATGTTCATTTGCTCACGTCTCCCTTCCCGTCTTAGACTTGCCGTCCAATCCTCCTCCTCCTTTTCTTCTGCTACCTCAAGCTTCGATTTGTGCCTACGTGCATGCTTCTCTCTACTCCTAAATCGGAGATTTGCTTCCCTCCTCCAATCTTTGATAGTCTCAAAAGCTGCGGGTCGTGCTTTTTTCCTAATCAGCACCCTTTCTAGGTTACCTATCCTCGCAATCTCAAAGCTACCATTAATCGGCCACTGATGGTCCTGTTGCTTTCTAGTTTGCCTATGCCAAATTTCACAAAATATTATCGCACCCACACCATATTCTGCATACATGTCATAAGCCGGCGTTCCCCCAGGCGGTGCACTTTGGCCATTTTCCAAGGACTGTCTACCACAGCGGAAAAGCCCCGCTAAAGTGGACAGTACTGCAGGCATGTTTTTAACCTTCCCCTTGGTTAACTATCCTTAACCTGGATGTTTGAATTTGCAAAATCAACACTACCAAAAATCAGGTTTTCGTTTGAATCGGGGAATGACTCACCTGATAAAACAAGTTGCCTGTCCTGACGCAACCTCTCCCAACGTCGTGTCTGCGCTTCTCTGGCTTCTGCCTCGTTTCGGGACCCTCGCCTCCTTTGCCCTCTGGCCCGGTACATCGATCAGGGATCAGATGTGTGCAGATGTGCGAAGGAATCTCTCCTCACTTCTACAGGGCGCCCCGTACACCTCTTGATCCCGGCTCGATCGTCCCGTCCTCGCCGTTCTTCCGCCTTTACTCCGTTACAACGTATACGATGGGGCAAGTGGGGGAGGGTCCCTATTCGGGCGCCATCTTGAAAGGGGCCCCTAGGGGTCCCTCGCGATATGGAAACAAGGCAATAACCATACACGAAAGGATGCGCCAGACACGAGGTTCAAATTCCCAATGCTAGGGTTTATTGCAAGCAAACATAGTCTCAATTGGCCAACTGTGGTCTCACGCCCCGCAACGTGTATTTTCTAGACCTCGAGGGACGCAAGAGAGCGAATTACGTACATCAGTTACATATATACAAAATGCATATCATACAATCAGCTATGTCATGTTTAACACCCCCCTCTTATTAAGTTTCTTTGAACTCGGGATGATGATGGACATTTCCGACGAGTATGACAATTATGACACTTTCGATGTCTATTCTAGTAACAATGTGCAATTTAGAAAGTGCGGAGGCATCTTCTAGTTGTTGAACAGAACACGGTGCTTCTTTTCTTGGAAGCAAGCTGCACACGGGGGAAGAGCCACATTCCAAGCTTTGCTATGTGCTATTCGTGTCCTGGGAGCCGACACGCTCTAAAGGGTTTTTGTGAGGGGGGGCCGTAAGAAGAGCATAATTCAAGCCTTTAGCTGCTTTATTCTAACATATTCTACCACAGTACGAGACTGGCTGGCAGCTGCGAAATGATTAAATGCCCTGTAGCTCTCCCTCAAGGCTACAGAGAGGGAGCGTGGGCATTCCTTTCTGGGCTACTCATGAGGAGTTTCAACGAACTCCTCAGTCCCACGACCTTGCCCTTTCATATTCAGACAACAATGTTAACAGTTGTGCAGAGTAAGCAGAATTCGCAAGAATTGCAAGCTGCAAAGCAGTTTTAGACAGAAAGCAATGAGCAATGGTTAACAAGCAAAATGGCGATTCTTGCTACGTTTAAAATGGCCGCTTGTTCGTCAAGCATAGCAGTCTGTATTTCTATAATTCTGTGCATAAGACGGTTGGCCTTTGGCCATCAAGATACGTCTATCATTCAAATGAAGGGTATTCACTTTTCCAGATTGAAAAAGGTGAATGGCGGAATTACCACCCCATTCCAAGGTTGGCGGGGCGGTAATTCCCCATTCACCATGGGCCCTTCCCCAATTCCCATTTTTGCCCCATAGGGCTCAATGGGAATGGGGAAGGCGCTAAGTACGGTGCCGCAAATTGCAGCACCGTACTTAGCACCAAGGTCCATTTGCGGGACCCTACTTTAACGACTGGTGAAACTGGTGAAACCAGTCGTTAAGGTCGGGTCCTACAAAGGGACCTCGTAATCAGGCGTTAAGGGTTTAACAGCGCCGACTCCTTTTACAGCGCCGTTAAACCGTTAACGCCAGGGTCGTAATGAGGCCCAAAGACATTGTTATCAAGTGTGAATTTCAAAAAACTTTTCAGTAAATGGACATGGTCTAAATATGATGCAGAAAAATCACGAAAGATGTAGTCAGTGGTACGTATTGCCAGATCTCAATCAATGCTAGAATAGAGGGCTGATACATTCAATGTTGCTAACAAATAATCAGCCTCCCATTGTAATGATTGCAAAAATTGTAAAACATGAGTACTATCTCGTACATAGGATTTCATCACGATCACATTAAGCACTTCATCCAAATACTGTGAAAGCCCTTCTGTGGCCCACCCTATACCACTCATTATCGGTCTTACAGATGGAAAATCGATGTAGTCTTTATGAATCTTCGGTAGAAAATACAGGGTGGGCATAACTGGTTCTGTATTGATCAAAAATTGTTTTTCATCTTCTGTCAAGAAACCCTTTTCATACCAACATTTTATAAGTTCCGAGAGCTCAGCAACTACTTTTTTGGTTGGGTTGGATTTAAGGGGGATGCAGCATCGAGGTATGTTAAGATGTAACATGGCCATACTGATATAGTCCGAAGTATTCATTACCACAATATTGCCCCCCTTATCTGCTTCTTTGACAGTAATTGATTTGTCTCTTGCTAGATCATCTAAAGCTTTAAACTCTTCTTGACTCAAATTGGACCTGATTTTTCTCCCTTTGTGAAAATGTTCGTCTAAATAGACATGAATGTCTTTGGTCACAGCTCTATGAAATGTCTCAATAATATTGTCTGATCCAAACTGCGGGGTACATTTCGATTTAGGCTTAAATTCTTTAATCTCTATATGTCTGGTGTTTATTCCCAAGTCCTGACAGATAGTATGAATGTCTGTGTTACTTTCTAGATTGAAAGACATTAAAGTCTCATTATTCTTGATATCTTTGATGGTGTAAGTGCTAAGAAGTTCAAGAGAGGCTTTACACTCAAAGGTACATAGTTGTGTAGAGAAGAATTTTTTTCAATTTAAGTTTTCTCAAAAATTTAAAAAGGTCAATTTGAAAATTCACAAAATCAGTGTCCATACTGGGTGCAAAAGATAAACCTTTATTCAATACTGAAATTTCAGTTTTATTTAGATGTCTGTTTGACAAATTAATTACCAAGTCTGATTGTATCACTTGAGCAATCGCTTCTTGCTGGTTGAGCGGGTTAGAATCCCTGGACGTGAAGTTTCTTCGTCTGAGCTTCCACTCCCGCTTCAGCTTCCCCCCTCTCCTGCCCCTGGTGTGAAATTTGGTGTTGAAGTAGACACTAAACAGGTCCTAACACACATGAGCTATAATATAAACAATAATTCAGATCAGGATGGGATGGAAGAAGCACTTTGAAATGTGCAAAAGACATGTGTAACTTTTGAACTTTGCAAATCGTCTAAGAATTCTGGGGTCATTTACAAGATGAAGATTTCTGGAATAAGGTACTGCGCGGACATCTGGATGGGTTCTGGAATCAGTGTGTATCTATTTGTAGTGAAACTCTTATATTTATACATTACAAAGTTCATGGTGTGGGCAGAACTTCAAAACACACCCCCATGTCTGTGAGTGGCTACAGGCATGAGCTTTGTCCTGGTTGGCAGTCTGAACATAGCTGTCATCTTATGACAGGATTTAGGCACTCCCACATTGATTTTTACCAAAATATATCTTTTGCACACATGTACATTTCTAACATTATATACCCTCATACAATTGGGCACATATATTTCATATTTGATTGTCTACATTCACATTCAATGCCCATCCTTGTGCAAGCTGTCTTTCTCATTCTACGGATTTTTATCAATTGTCACCATAATGGTTTGGATTAATCATTTCTAATTCGATACATCTCTGGGTGCTGATCAGTGGATCATGTACATACAATTTTAAGCTTGCAACATTAATAGCTTTGCCACAATCAGTGTTTTAGTGTATCTCTGGCTCCTTATGTAGTAAGAACTCCTACCAAATCTTCAACTGTCTAGCATGAGTTAAGATTTATAAGTTTGTATTTTTCACTTGTCTACTTATTTTGGCTGATTTGTTAAATGTCATAAAGTTCTGAGGCAAAAACAAGTAATATCCATTCAAAATCCAGGCCAAGTTTTTTTTCTTACTTCCCAAATGAACTATGAAGTTCAATGAGAAACCTCCTCCACATCCTGCCACTCCTTTAGGAGGATGGGTGTTCAAGCCTTCCTTTGTCCTTTGGTCAGCCAGTGTCACAGTCTCTCCCCTTCTCACCTGCGGTGTCCAGCGTGAGAGTAGCGGTTTAGTTTCCAGAAGCGTTCTACAATTCCAGGGTAATTCCATGAAGTAATTAAGGTATGCTCGGAGGCACGGAAGACCTTGAATCGAGCGCGGAATGTTTTCCGGGAGTTTGGGGAGGAAAGGGAACAGGAGGTAATTCAAGGGACTGGGAACAAGGAATCAAGCGAGAGCCCCGATCGAACTCCGGCTAAGCACGTCCGACTACATGTAGCGGTAGCGTTGAGACGCGTGGAGCCGCAGGGGCATGTCTCTTTTGTAGGATGAGCAGCGTGGAGCGCATAGACTGACCCGGAGTATTCTGTTCCGGGTGGCCATGTTGGAAGGATAACTGCATGCAATCCCCTGCGAGTCAGGGACCAGGAGGTCCAGAAAGGACGTAGACGACGGTTCATGACAGTATGCCTCCTCTGGAAACCAGCTCCTCTGGGTTTGCCCGGATGGATCAGATGAAATCGTCGAACCAATCTGGGAGAATTCATGTTTGACACGGGTTCCCAGGTACGCTCACAGGAGGAGTACCCTTTCCACTCAACCAGATATTGTAGTTGACCCTGTCGATATCTTGAGTCACAAATCCTGGCAACCTCGTATTACAGTTGATCATTTACAATAACAGGGGTAGATCTAGGAGCTGTTTGGGATGACTGAATGTATGGTTTTAACAGAGAAGTGTGAAAGACTGGATGGATTCTTTTCCAAGATTCAGGTAACCGAAGTCGAAAGGCCACTGGGCTGATGATTTCTTGTATGGAAAAGGGACCGTAGTATCTGGGAGCCAGTTTATTGGGGCGCGGGTGTCGAGGAAGGAGCTTCGAGGATAACCAAACCTTATCCCCTACTGAATAGGAAGGTCCAGGTCTACTTTTAGAGTCAGCATAACGTTTGACATCTTCTCGGGCCCGTTCTAGGTATTCCTTAATCTCCTTATGTACTGTGATGAGGTTTTCGATCCAGGAATCTACTGCAGGTACTGGAGTAGGATGTGGGAGTATGGAGGGTAGGACTGATGAATGGAATCCTTGGCTACAGAAGAAGGGACTGGTCTTGATAGCTGAATGATCTGAATTGTTTTAGGCAAATTCAGCCATAGGTATTAGGAGTGATCAATCGTCCTGAACTTTGGTGGGGAAACATTGTAGATATTGTTCGAGAGTCTGGTTCACACGCTCCGTGGCTCCATTGGTTTGTGGATGGTAGCCAGGTGATAGGGCACGTTGGATTCCCAGAATACGACATACTTGCTTCAAAAACTGAGATATGTACTGAGGTCCTTGGTCTGAAATGATCTTGGAAGGCAACCCATGAAGTCGGAATATGTGTTCCAGGAAAATTCCGGCAAAGTCTGATGAGGAAGGTACTTCGGATAAGGGTGTAAAATGAGACATATGGGTAAACAAATCAATAGTGACCATGATTGTTGTGTAGCCTCTAGAGGGTGGTAATTCCACGATAAAATCAGTGGCGATGACTTCCCAGGGTCTTGTTGGTATTGCTGGTTGGAGTAGGAGTCCGGCTGGCTTCTTATTATCGTGTTTGTTCTGATTGCAAACTGCGCTTGTTTGGACATGGATCCTAATATCATCCTTCATCTTGTGCCACCAAAACTGTCTTTGTACTAGATGGAGAGTGTTGGTTATCCCACAATGTCCCGAATGCAAGGTATCATGACTGGGCCTCATTACACGGATGGCGGTAAGGATTTACCGGTACCGGTAAAATACCGGTACCGGTAAATCCTTACCGCCTTACTATGAGGTCCCTTTGCGGGTTGGGGGATTTAACGCCTGCTTTTTGCAGGCGTTAAAAACCAACCCGCAAAGGGACCCAGGGACCTAATTACGGTGAAGAGCATGTTAAGGCAGTCTTACAGCGATTACATGAACACAAACTCCTAGCTAAACCCGAGAAATGCCTGTTTCACGTCACTTCTGTTCATTACCTAGGATTTGTCCTTAGTCCAGAAGGAATTGGAATGGATCCTTCAAAGGTAAAATCCATACTATCTTGGCCGGCTCCCACATCCGTGAAACAGATTCAATCTTTCTTGGATCTTGCCAATTTTTACCCAAAGTTCTTACTGTCCTTCTCTCAATTGTTCAACTGATCATTGCTCTCTTGAAGAAAGATGCTCCATTTCTCTGGTCTACAGATCAAGACAAGGCATTCCAACGATTAAAGACAGAGTTTACTCAAGCCCCCATCCTGGCTCAACCCGATATTAACCGACCATTCCTAGTGGAGACGGATGCATCCAATTACGCCATAGGAGTAGTATTAAAACAGGAATTTGAGGACAAATTGGAGCACCCCATTGCTTACCTTTCACGAACCCTGACGCCCAGTGAGACACATTATTCCGTCTTGGAAAAGGAACTGCTAGCCATCCGCCAAGCCTTCACAGAATGGCGACACCTACTCCTGGGAGCTATGCATCCAGTCCAGGTCCGTACGGACCATCGAAATCTTCAAGTTCTACAATCTTTGGAGTGTAGGAACAGTTGTCAGGCCCGTTGGGCCTTCTTCTTTGCCCACTACCAGTTCCACATCCATCATGTCCCTGGATCACAAAACATAATTGCCGATGCATTTTCCAGACATCCTGACTATGAAAACTCTGAAGATCGGACCTTTCCAAAGACGTTTCCTCACATGATCTTTGTTGCCCAAGCACTCACCCTCCTGGAGAATAGCCAAGGCCAAACTCGACTTTCGGAACTCTGGAAGGAGCACAAGAGAAATAACAGATGGAATCTCACAGCTAAGGACGGGTATCTATTCAAAGATAATCACCTAGTCATTCCCACTCCTGGACTGAGAAAAAGGATCACAAGTCTATGGGCCTCATTACACGGAATGGCGGAGAACCATGGCGCTATTAGCGCCATGGTTCATGCCGGTAAAATAGCGGCACCGCCTTGGCGGAAAGGGGAATTACCGCCCTATTCCAAGGTGAGCGGGGGCGGTAATTCCCCATTCACCAAGGCCCTTCCCCATTCCCATTTTTGCCCCATAGGGCATAATTGGAATGGGGAAGGTGCTAATTACGGTACCTTAAATTGCGGTACCGTAATTAGCACCAAGGTCCCTTTGCGGGTTCGTTTTTTAACGTCTGCTAAAAGCAGGCGTTAAAGTACCAACCCGCAAAGGGACCTCGTAATAACCGTTACCGCCTACCGTATAATGAGGCCCAAAGTTATCAGAAATTAGCTCAAACCAACAGGTAAGTACTCAGGGCAATTGAACAAGAGGAACTTCAGTGAGGAGATCAGCAAAAAAGGCTTAAGGCCAAAGTCAATGGGTCAAAAGTCTTTTGCTCAAGATCACACAGTTCAGGGTAGTTCGCAGTAAAGTTCATGGAACAGATTCCGGATGAGGTTGGTTGATAGAAAAGTTTGTTCACAGAGAAGAGAAGGACAAGCCCTCGGATTGGAGAAATATTTCAAACACTTTCACCGCGTTTGAACGGAACGGACAACCGGATTTGCACAGTACCTTAAAATGGAGCGGGAGCTGTAGCTGCGGTGGACGTTCCTGGTGGTTACTTCAGGCTCCTGGTTCCTGAAGCGACTGTCGGACTGACACGAAGTAGGAAGGCTGGAGGGTCCTGCGCCACCCAGGGAAGGAGCCAGCAGCAGAGCAAAATAACGAATAAAAGGTGCGCTCCTTAAAACCCAAGCAGGGTCTGACCTTTGTTGGGTGTCCTGACCCACGTTTGAGCTATCATGCTGCAACATTTGGTGCTCTGGCTTAGAAAATCCAAGATGGCCAAAAAGCCCACATGTACGCCAGAATAGGAAAACTGTGCAGTACTGGCATGGAAAACATCATGATGGCCAGAACTTCCCAGAAAATGCACAGGGAAATGCATGAAGAATAGGCTGCCACCAATTTTTACCTATGTTGTGATCACAGGAGGGCACTGCCTAAAACCACCATTGGGCTACCCACACAGTAGCCTGAAACCATTGGGAATGGCAATGCTGATTGCCAAAAGCAACCCAGAACTGTGGGGAATTCATTTTCTTAAATCCCAAAAATGGTTGCATTACCAGTACTCACCACTATCAGAAAACCAGCGTTTTAAAACCACCAGACTTTTGTGTAAAACTGAACAAATGAAACACAACAAGACCAAGGAAAGAGTTGCTAAGAGGTGGATACAATGTAAAACTATATTCTGAAATGACTTGAAGGAAGTAATTATTTAATGTGTATGTAAAAATCGTAAGTGATTTAAACTGGGAACAAAAAAATGACATGTAGCTAAAAACTGGCTTAAAGAGATTCCAATTCTGCCTGACATCTACCCCCACAGGAGTTAAAACCTGCTCAGCCACTCTTCCCCTTGCCAAAAGGAGTTGTCACCTCTCTGATTATATTAGGGGTGGAGCAGCTACAGGGAGTTGAACAAAGGCCTGTCCTGGACTCAGGCAAATGTTATATTGGGGGCGTCGTAAAAGTGGCTTCCTCTTGGCAGAAACGGGGAGGGGCAGCCCCCTCTGAGGACAGGCTGAGCTTAAAGAAAGTGGATAGACTGGTTTCTCCACCATGTGACCTGGGAAGACACACCCCTGTTGGCCAGAATATGATTTTAAGAAAGATGTATAACTCATGGTGCGGACTTGTAAAAATTATCTAAATGATACCATAATTCTTGTGATTTTTCTGCCCACATTTTAAGAGGTTTTAGGACCCGGTGGTATGATCTGGGGGGTTACGAGCGGAAAAGAGGTTGTCACTCCAAATGTCTGCATGTTAAAAATCTGACACTTCATCATTTAATGTCCATACTCCTTGCGCAGATGTGTGTAATTTTGGGTATGTGTCCGATATTGCAAAACCAGTTAAAAAGCGCAAAATGTTGCCATTTCTGAATGCAAGCCCCCAGGAAGATCAGAGGCGGACAAGCATGGACCATAAGGAATATATAATGTGCACATGTAATTTCAACAAATTGTATATCTGGGAAGGATGTATTTGAATCAAATATAGATTTGTGGGCAAACTGACCAGGGGAGGATCCTCTGACCCATAAAACCTACAGCATCACTCTGACTCACATTTCCTTAACCCAATCAAGGAAGAGAGAAAAGCTTGACCGATGATCAGTTGAGAGAGGGGCTGGCTTAGTGATGCTGCGCACACACCCACTTTCAAAAGACATAAAAAGAGCCACTGGAAGCTAGAGAGGACATTCAAATCCAGTTGCTGCGGAGCGTTTTGCCGGACCACACAACATCCAGAAGATACCAGTTCCAGACTGACTCCAGCTACATACTCCAGAACCTAGAACTTATACTTTAGAACCTAAATCAGAGGCCTAAAACCACAAGCTGAGTTCTCTGCAGCAGGCCTCAAATCATTGCAAGCTACTCACAGCCGGGCGAGCTGCTTTAATCCCTTGCCAAGAACTTTTGCCAGGACCAGTGCAGATATCCAGGAGCCGTGCAGAGACCGCTGTATCCAGACAGACCAGGCCAGTGCCAGACCAGACCATGCAGAACTGCAGACCCAGAGACCAGATCGCTGTGTAGTGCTGCTAGCCTGATTGATCTGATCCGTGACGAGGTCCAGTCCTTTCAAAATATATTGTGAGTACTTAGGTAAGATCGTGACAGAAATAAGCTCTTAGTTTAAAATAATCTAATCCAAACTATTTTAACCTAACCAGAACTGCCTCCTAGAAGTTGTCACCTGTCATTTTGTAAAGCTGCACCACTCTCACTTGTCAATTCTGCAGCTGCAAGCTGTCTCCTGTCATTTTGAGTTTACTTTAAATCCGAAAAACTACCTTTATTTAATCGTCCGTATCTCTTTAACCGTTTGGGCTAGGAACTTGGTTTAACTTTCCTCCGAAAGCTTAGAATCTCAGCTTTCCAACAAGCCTAGATTCTCCTTATACCTTTGCCGTAATCACGATTCACGCACTCACGAATTTTACCGCGATTTGCGATTTGGTTAAAAATCCAGCCACGTGTAACCATCAGCAGTCATTTCTTTCCTTGCTAAAAATTCGTTTGCCTCTTAATCACCATCTCTGAATCATTGCTAAAGTGAGCCTGAACTCATCCCAAGTATCTCTCACTCACCCTGAACCTCCTAAAGGGAATTAAAAGCATTTTCAGCATATTTCTCACTTCATTGCCACCACATTCAAAGCACTTGGGCCTGTGTTTTAAAACTCATACCTGTTTTCTCTAAGCTTGCTGGGGTGGGAACTGAATTTCGTATTGTATTTGATTGCATTCCTGAGAACTGTGTGCTCCTCTTTCCATCTCCTTCCATTTCTTACATTGCATAGGGGAGGGGGGTGAATTGCCAGAGAAAAGTGATTATTTTATCTTTTGCTAAAATCATATCAAGTATTTCTGTACTGCATTTTATTCCTCATTGCTTTTCCCTTGAAATCATAAAAGTAGTTTTGCTACTTTATCTATCCTATACTAACTCCTCATTGATTGTAAAGAAGTGTGCTAGTGCCAGATTACCCATTGTTGATCAACATCATATGTCTAAGTGTACTATCAGATATTAATTTATTATAAAGTGTGATATATATCTATTGTTTAAATTCTGAAATAAACCGTTTAAACTTGCAAAACAGAACTACTTCTTGGCTCAGTGGGGTCAGGGGGATTCTAAGAGAGGGGTGTTATATAGGGGTAGTCATCCGGAACTCATGAACTGGACATAAAGATATATCAATAAGGGTTTCCATTCAGTATCCCAGACTAGGCATTGACTTAGCTGTAGTGTTGAATTGAATCTTCTTACACCTTCCTGGCTATCCTGCCAATGGCCTGTAAACCTGGGGTACCACCAACCTCTTGAGGGCACCAGGTTCAGGCTTAGTGGGCTCACTAACAAGGAGCTCACCCTCCCAATAAATTCCGGAATGTCTTAGGCACTTCTCCTTGTGCCTGGGACAGGGATTGTTTCCTGAGACCCTCGAGAGAGTGGCACTCTCTCTGTCCTTTACAGAAGTCTGCCCGGGAGGGTCCCCCTTCAGCTAACAAGCATTGAAGATCGGGATGATCCTCTGGGTTGAGAACCTCTCCCACAGGAGAGTCTTCTGGCTCTTCTCCCACAGGAGTTGAGATGGGGTTTACCACTGGAGCATGGATCCCAATGGGTGCTGTAGGAACAGCAGGAAGAGAAGGAGCTCCCTCCACAGAAGTGGCCTTCTTGTTCTTCCTTCGTCTTGCCTTAGCCTGTGCCTTTGGCTCAGGTACCTGACTCACAGCCAGACCCAGGGTCACCTGTGACCTAGTGACCGCATCAGCAGTCATGGGAAGACCATCCGAGATCAATCCCAACTCGACAAGATCATTACCTAACAGAATGTTAGCAGGGACATTGTCCTGAACCAGGACAGCAAGCTTTGCTGTCTTGTCTCCAATTACGAGTGGGACTAAGGCTACAGGCGATAACTTGGGAGGCCCACCAGCTAACCCGGTGGTTCTCAGAGGAGCACCTACATAGTCCTCTGGCTTGAGCAGGGTCCTGTCCACCACTGTCATGCTTGCCCCAGTGTCTCTCAAACCAGTAGAAGGCTGGCCATTCAGGAGGACACTTCTCAAAAATCTACGGGTGTTCTGTGGGATAGTCGCCAGTACTTCCGCGTACTGGTCCCAGGCCCCAAGGGACACTAAGGAAATCTCTACAGGAGCACCAAAGGTGATCCCTGTAGAGGAGGGGAGGACAGTGGCCTCCACCTCAGACATGGGGTAAGGGTAGGTCAGGCTTACAGCCTGTACTCCAAGTGCCTTACCTTTACACTTGGAGTCACCCTCCTTGTGATCCGGAGCCCACCAATCCCAACAAGTGCCGGGAGTGTGGGTACGGTACTGGAACCACTGGGAGCCTGCTTTGCAGCAGGTGGACCACTACTCTTATTCCCACCCACTAGGTTTTTGGGTCTTCGGAGAGGAGGGTTTAGGTTTACCCGACTGTGACTGCTTTTGGGATGCCTCAGCTTTCTGAGAGGACCCCTTTTCTTTGTCCTTGTCCTTCCCACTGGAGTCCTTAGGGGACACCAGGTGGGAGACCCACTTGTCAGCCAGCCTAGCCAGGTTAAAGGAATCCAAAATGTACTGGTCAGCAACATACTGACACAGCTCCCGTGAACAGGCTTCAGAAAAATGCTAAAAAAACAACAGGTGGGACAATTCAACAAAAGTTTTCACCTTGTAACCATCAATCCACCCCATCATGTTCATGTGCGCAGCACTCACCCAGTCAACCCAAGACACATTCTCTCTTTTCTTAAAATCCCTGAATCTTTCAAGGTATTGGGTAGGTGTCTTGCCAAACTTGGCAATTAAAGCAGACTTCATACACTCCTGTCTTCCACACTCAGTTTCAGAATACAGTCATACCCAGTCTGAGGCACTCTGCTTAACAAACACTTAGCCCAATCTCTTCTGTCAACATCATGAATTGCACAAGCCATTTCAAATGCTTCAATCCATTGGAGGATATCAGAACCCTCCACAAATACACCAACCGAATTTTTCATAAACTTAGTTGCTGGGGACCTCACACTCTCACTGGGCTTCACTGAAGTCTCCACTCTAGCTTTCTCTAGCTGGATTCTTTGACTTTCAGTGTCCTGGTTCTTGAGTTCAAGGTCCTTATTTTTGAGTTCAGGATCCCTATTCTTGAGCTCCACTTGTTGAGCCAACTCCTCCTTCCTAAACTCAGCATCTATTTCCAACTTGCGATATTCAAAGGCCAATTTTATTCTTAATAACTCAAGCTCCAAGGAACTGCTGGGGTTTGGAACGGAGGCAGCAGGAATGGTGGCATTCCCAGAAACAGATTCAGTAGAACCCCCTGGGGCAGAGTCCTCATTGGTTGCATTCTCCCCTTCCTCAAGAGTTTCACTATCGGTCTGGTAGTCCACCAGGGCAGCTATCAGTTCAGCCCTGGACTTATCCACAAAGTCTAACTTCCTGGCTTCACAAGCACTCTGGAGAGCCTCTATGCTCATCCTAGTCTTTTACCATTTGCAATAGACTCCATTGCTTGTAATGCAGTTATTTTGTACACAACCAAACCTTAATTTAATAAAGTGCAGGTATTTTGTAAGTGGCACGGTTATACACTGATTCTTAAAACCATAAGCATCCCACCGCTGCCACCAGTGTAAAGACTGGAGGGGGGTGTCTGTACTTCTGCTCTCTATATGGCAGAGGAGAGGCACAGAGGACCCCAGCCAAGATTCTCTATTGTGGTAGCAATGGACGAGCAATTAAGGCCTAGCTTCTCAGGAGGTGATGCGGGCTGGTTCTTAAGTACAGTGTAGTCCCCGAACCCCCACAAAGGAATGTCCACACACTGTATTACTGAAAACACAGTCTTTATATAATTAATATTCAAAGGTATGTACACAATCACAATAACGCACTTTGTACTCGGAAATCAACAATGATAAATATGTACAATTCTAAAGTGGCACCACCAATGTTATCAAATCTCATTAAAGTGCATCAACTGTTCGGTTAAAATGTCACACAGATCAATAACGCGGAAACCAGCAATAGAGATAGGAAGGAAAGCAAGATGGTTGACACGGTAGGCAGACTACTGACCCCTACCACTATGTACAGTTCTGTGTGGAGATCCCCCCACCTCGGCAACCTGTAAAATAAAGATATATAGCACAAGCCCAGTCCATATATTGTTCAATAGCCTTGTTTCCTCCTATTAACGTTCCCCCCCCCCAATGTACCTGGTGGAATAGAGGTCTTCGAAGACGCGTCGAAGGATCCTTCTTGAGTGACTCCCTTTAAAGCAGGAGCCACGGATCGTCGAGAGGCGTCGAAGATGGTGAACTTGTCATTGGCAGCAGCGATGAGAAGTTCAAGGGTGCCGAGACCCCGATGTAGATCCAGGCGGTGCTCGTCAGCGACGTCCTGCGAGGATGAGTTGTGCGGGGCACCTCGGCGATAGATTGTTCAGGACCGCAAAGAGTTTTGGAAGAACTGTGGCCCAACACGGGCGTCGAGTCGTCAAAGTCTTTGTGGCCTTCAGGTGGCGTGAAACCCACCGGCGGATTCTCTTTGGCGCGTTGGTCATCCTCGACTTTCTCCTGCGGGACAAAGCGGTCGACGTGCGGACAAGGGAGTCCTTGGATTCAAATGTTCTTAGGCAAAGGAGCGGGCGGCTCTGGTCGTCGGCGGCACGGCATCAAGTGGTCCCCACGGCTGGGCAACACAACTTTGACGGGCCTCCAGCGGTTACACAAACCTGCGAACCCTGGTCGACGGCAATGGACCTCGACAGCGGCGAAGTCCGTGTGCTTTGCTTCGTTCTCCTCAGCGGTCCCGTCTCGGGTCGGCAGCCTTCTGAGGGTCTGACTTCCAAGGAGCTTCGGCAAAGGTTTTAGCAGTGCTCGATGGTCCCTCGGAGCATGGGAAGAGGGCGCCTTACCAGGTCCTCTCTCGGATCAGTCTTCGACGGATTCGGCAGCTTTCAGATCGGTCGAAGCAAATGCAACAGCAAGTCTTCTTCTTCCAGCTGGGCATCGAGGATCAGCAGTTCCAGTTACTCTTAAAGTGAAGACACAGCTTCTGAAAACTTCTGAATAATTTCCAGTGGTGAGAGGTCCCCAGATATACTATCTTGTCTCTCATCCACACTGCTGGGTCACTCTCAGCAGCCAATCATACAGAAGGGCATTCATGCAGTCAGTCAGCCAATCAGGCACACAGTGCATTCAGGCCATCCTCCTCCCTCTCAGACACTCACAACAAGGAATGTGGATTGGGACAAGTACCCAGCCATTCAACACTACACACTGCATTCAGGCCAGTTTCATGCAGGGCTGTCTCAGTCTTTGTCTCTCATACCAGAAACCAGACAACCACAACAAGAAGTGCATATTGGCCACACACTCCATTCACCCAGGTCCCACCCACAGGAGTTACCCACAACATACAGTCACTGGGAAGGCTCCAGTCAGTCTGGACTGGACTTCACAACAACACCATATATGGAACTTCCACCCAAAAGCCGGTCAGGGGGAAGGGACAGAGTCAGGGCTTCCCAGGACTTTTGGAAAACAAGGTAATAGGTAATAGAAAGCAAGAGGCCACAGAGGCCATCTTGTTTTCCATCAGGAATCAACTGATTCCAATGGCAGGGCCTGGGGATCCCCAATATGGAGGATACTCAGCGCACCTGTCAAAGTCAGCATGAGGCTGCCACCAGCCCATACCCTGCTCTGCGGGCCACCCACAGGTGCCCAAAAACATACACTAGGGGCACAGGGTTGTACCCCCACCCATGGGTGCCGTAAGGGTATCCCACGGGTCTGTTCACCAAACCAAAAGAGAGAGAGCTGCACCCCCAGGAGTCCCACATGAACTCCTGCACGGAAAATACAATAGAACACACGATAAAAAGGCAGTAAAGGACAAGGATACGGAGGCCCTGTCCCTCCGATGAATTTCCAGCATCACAGTGGTCAGTTTGAATCACAAAAGTAGATCCATAAAAGTATGGTCTAAACTTCTTCAAAGACCACACAATGGCAAAACATTTACACTCTATGGTTGCCCACCTTGTTTCTGGTTCCTTCAGTTTCCTACTGATGAAGCAAATGGGGTGCTCCCTACCTTTCTCATCCAGTTGACTAACGAATGCATCTATACCTATATTGGAGGCATCTGTCTGCACAATGAAGGGTTGGTGACAATCAGGAGCTCTTAGGACTGGAGCTTGACAAAGGGCTTTTTTCAGGCTTTCAAAGTCTTGAGTGCACTCCTCATTCCATCTAACCTTTTTAGGGATTTTTGGAGAGGAGATCACATTCAAGGAGAAGCTATGGTCCCATAGTTCTCTATGAAGTTCTTGTAGTACCCGGTGAGACCTAGGAAAGCTCTCACTTGGGTTTGAGCAGTAGGGGTGGCCCAGTTTTGTGCAGCTTGTACTTTGCTGGGCAATGGCCTTGTCTCACCTCCTCCTACCTCATGACCAAGGTAGACCACTTTACTCTGACCAATTTGACATTTGCTTGTCTTTATGGCCAGATGGGCCTGCTCAAGAGCCTGCAAAACATATCCCAAGTGATCAATATGTTCTTTCCATGTAGGGCTGAACACTGCAATGTCATCCGAGTCTGCCATGCAGAAGTCCTCCATCCCATTCAGAACTTAATTAACCATCCTTTGAAATGTAGGAGGTGCATTCTTTAGTCCAAAAGGCATTACCTTATACTGGCGGAGAATGCAGTTTTCTCCTTGGCATGGTCTTTCAGGGCTATTTGTCAATAGCGTGAGGTTAAATCAAATGTACTAAGGTACTTGGCTGAACCAAGTCTATCCACCAGTTCATCTGTCCTTGGCAAAGGATGGGCATCAGTCTTAGTGATGGCATTTAGAGCTCCATAGTCCACACAGAATCTCAACTCCTTGGATCCTGCCTTTGGTACTAGAACAACTGGACTAGACAATGTATATATAGATGGCTCTATAACCCCGAGATCAAGCATCTTGTTGACCTCTCCTTTGATGTGGGAACTCACATATTCTGACATTCTGTATCCCCTGCTTTTGACAGGTAAACAGTCACCAGTGAGAATATAATGCTGGCCCCAAGGGGTCAGGCCTGGTGATAATGAAAACAGGGAGGCAAACTGCTTCAACAGAACTTTGCATGCCTCCTGTTGTTCAGAAGTCAGTTGAGAAGAGAGATTAACTCCTTCAATCTGTTCATCTAAAGATTGGCCTCTGAGGAAGTCAGGTACAGGTTCACTCTCCTCTTCGTCTTGAGCTGAAGCTAAACGCAAAACCCCTACTTCTGATCTTGAGACATAAGCCTTTCAATGGTTGGTGTGAAAGATTCAGGGAGCCTCCTTAGGTCTGCCCAAGTCCACCAAATAGTTCACCTCTCCAAGTTTACCCACAGCCTTGAAGGGTTATCCATTTGTCATGCAATGCCCTCTGCCTTGTTAGCACCATAACTAATACCAGCTGGTCTTGAGTAAACTCAACCATGTTGGCCTTCTGGTCATGCCAATGTTTGACTAGAGCCTGACCTGCTTTAAGTTATCACTTGCTTCTGCCATCATGTGTGACATTCTCCTCTGGAGACCTATCACATAATCAGTCACTCTGACTGCTTGGGGGAGTAGCACTCTCCAACCCCTCCTTGATCAGGGCCAATGGACCTCTGACTGGATGGCCGTAGAGAAGTTCAAAGGGACTGTAACCAACTCCCTCCTGAGGGACTTCTCTATATGCAAAGAGCAGGCATGGCAGTAAAAGGTCCCACTTTTTCGTAAGAGGTTCCTCTAAAGCAGTGGTCTTTAAACATTTTTGGCCGGGGCCCCCCAGAGCAAAATCTGGGTAGGCCGGGACCCCCCAGAAATGCCAAATGAACAGTATGTATTGTGTGCCGTCACTTGCTCCCATCACAGTCGCTGGGCTCCCTCATCCCACTTCTACACAGTCCATGGTCTCTCCCCACCCCACCACACACCCTGGGCTCTCTCCACTCTGCTCCCACCACTATCCCATGGTTCCCGGCCATTGTGCTCCTACCACAGTCCCCGTGCTCTCCCCATCCCATTCCCAACATAGTTCGCGGGCCAGTGGTGGATGGTGATTTTTTTAAGTGGAGGGGCATAACTATTTCCCCCAAAAATTCCATAGGGACCGAGCACAGTGAGGGAGCCCGAACCAATAAAGGGAATGGTCGGGGGGGGAGGTTTCCCTGTTATTTTTAAAAAAAATAATGGGTTAAAATGTTGCATTGTAGAGCATACTTTAAAAAAATGGGTAAATGGCCAAACAGTTTGCAATTGGTGGTGGGGGGCAGAGGGGACAGGCATGAGATTTTTTACTGGACATCTATGATAGATGTCCAGTAAAAAGATACCATCCCTGTCCACTCGGCCCCGCTGCACCTAACACAATCAACATGATTATGCGTGTAGACAAGGTGCTGCACATTCATACAGCAATCACTCTATCATTGACACAAGCATCCATCACCATACACTCACTCATAACACAAACACAAACGCATCCATACACATGCTTAAGTTAAAAAAAAAATGAACATAAACGTACCTTCTGCATTGGCTTGTGTGTGGGTGCTGAAACATCATGCTACAGGATGCTCTGTCTGTATGTGCGAGGAGGCGCAGGAGCTCCCCCTCGCACATACAGACATGCAATGCCCCAGCCAGCATTTCCAATGAGCTATGCAATGCTGGCGAAGCAAAACGCACCAGCCTTGCAAGGCTAAGTGAGCTTGTGCGGCTGGGGAATGGAACTGAACTGTCAAAGGGAAACAGTGTTTCCCCTTGATAGTTCAGCCTGCCCAGGAGCACTCCCTCAGCTGAGAAAAGCAGCTGAGGGAGTGCTCACTGTTTCAATGGGCTGGCGCCTTCGCTCCTCCATAACGGGTGAGGGGGCCACTGGGTGGGTGCCCCCTCGCCATTATGGAGGAGACGCCAGGCTCGGACTGGCCTATAGGGAAATGCCTGTACCAAAAAATGAAAAAAATGCTAGTTTGGGCCAGTCAAAATGGGCCACCATTTTGGCCAATGTGTGCCAGTTTGATGAGTTACTTCACTATGCAGTTAGTAATTTTGGCCATTGTTGCTGAATAAATATTCCTTGAATATCACAATTTACTTACATTTTAACACAAGGCAACCCCATGGGTACTATTGAAACAGTCTGTGACTAAAGGAATGAATATCCATTTACAACAGCGGGCCACTTTTCCATTGTTGCCTGAGACAGTGTCATGCTTCAGCTTGACCATGTGAGCCGCCCCTGCCCAATTCTTCCAATCGATTTTTTTTAAAAATATATATATATATATTTATTTTTATATTTCAGGCTGAGCGCTCACGGCCCCCAGGGATGCACCCACGGACCCCTGTGGGGCCGTGCCCCACAGTTTGAATACTGCTGCTCTAAAGCACCTATCATGCTCTTCATAGTACAATTAAACCTCTTAACCAATCCATTTGTCTGTGGATGGTAGGCTGTAGAGAACTTGTAAGTGACCCCACAGTTTTTCAACATGGCCTGCATGTAGTCGGACATAAAATTGGATCCCCTGTCGGATATCACTTCCTTAGGAAACCCAACTCTGGTAAAAATACCAAGCATAGCCTTAGCCACAGCCTGAGCCGTAACAATTCTCATAGGTATGGCTTCTGGGTATCTTGTAGCATGGTCTACTACAACCAGGATAAACCTGTTCCCTGAAGCTGTGGAAGGGTCAAGGGGACCGACAATGTCAATGCCCACCCTCTCGAAAGGAATTCCCACCACTGTCCGGGGACACCAAGGGTGCCACATTCTTGGCTCCGCTCTTGCCAGAGGTTTGGCAAGTGTGACAGCTCTTTCAGAATGTGTCCACTTCTGAACCCATTTTAGGCCAGTAGAAGTAGAGAGAGAGCTTTTCCTTGGTCTTATTGAAACTCAGGTGACCAGCCAAAGATATCTCATGGGCTAACTGTAGGAACTGGAGTCTGTTAGCAAGGGGCACTACAATTTGTTTGCAGTCCCAGGGATAGACTCAGTTGGTTCACTGTAGAAGAGGCCATCTTCCCAGCTCAACCTGTGCTTCCCAACTTCTTGACCATCAAGTTGTTTAGCAGCCTGTTGTCGAAGACCTTCAAGAGTAGGACACTCTCTCTGTCCTTTGCTAACGTCTGACCTGTTGGATCCACCTTCTGCCAGTAAAGGCTGCAGCTCAGGATGGTCAACAGGGTCAAGATCTCCATTTAAGATAGTGTCTTCTTCCAGATATGACTCTTCAGATGCTGGCTCAACCACACAAGGTTGCACCTCAAACTCTGCCTCAGCAGGTGGAGAAGTCACGGGGGTGACTTTGGATAATCTTGGTAATGTCCGTGTTGGTAGCACAGGGGGGCTGTCTGACTTTTTCCTGGAGGTCTTGGGTTTCCCCTTTGCCTCTGTTTTCCTAGAAATAGCAGTAGCAACTCCTGTGGAGTGGGAGTGATAGTTTCCTCTATCAACTCCTCTGGAGAGCCTCTCAAAGTTCTCTCCCTTGCAGACCTAGTGAGCTCCTGTTTCCCTTTACTGGGAGGCCTGGGGGTGCTTGACACAACTCCAAGAGTTTTAAGGTCATTACCCAACTGGACTCTCCCAGGCACTTCACTCTGCACACTAACAGGTATCTTGACAGTCATATCATTACACTGGATGAGAGCTGGTAACTGGGGAAGCATTTGCACAGGGCCTCCAGCTAACTTGGAGAGGCATTTGGGTGCCTTAGCAACATCCTCCACCTTGAAAAATGATTCATCCACCACAGTTATGCTGGCTCCAGTGTCTCTGATGGCAGGGGTTTTCTGACCATTCACAAGAACACTATCTTTATAATACTCTTTAGTATTATCTGGGATGGAATTATAGTCATCTATATTCTGTCGTTCCCACAAGCCCAGGGATACTAAAAAAACACTAGCTGAGACTCCCATGGGTTCATTAGCCAGTAGGTGAACGTTTCCACTTGCCATAGGTACTTCCTCCTCTGGGGGGAAGGCTAAAGATACAGTGTGGACCCCTGAAGGTTTACCCTAACATCTGGGATCCCCTTGCACATCTCAGTTGACCCACAAACATAACATTTCCCAAATGTCTTAATGAATGGGGGGCTTGTTCTGACCTCCATCTGGTTTGGGTCTAGGTGGTGCACTAGCCTGATTTGGTTTCCCTTGTGGTTTACACTTATGTTGCTGTTTGTGGCCCTCTTTTGGATTGGAGGTATTAGAATTCTATTTGTTGTCTTTCTTTGGCTGTTTCCCCTCATCCATTTTCTGGGTAGCCCAAGAATCGTTGTGAGTGGGCCTGTTGGCAACCCACAAGTCAGCAGCCTTAGATAGTTTCTTTGGATCTATCTCCTTAGAATCAGCCAAGTGCTGTCTGAGCTCAGGAGAGCAGACATCAAAAATAGACTCCAACATTACAAGATTTGTCATTCCTTCATAAGTGTTTACTCTGTAACCCTTAATCCAACATCTACATTTTTCAAACACTCACATACAGGGGATACCATCATGCTTTTTGGGGTCCTAAACCTCTTAAGGTACTGGGAAGGGGTCTTCCCAAATCAAGCAATTAAAGCTAGCTTCACACACTTATAATCCATCCTATCCGCCTCCCCCAACTCCATCAAAACATCAGATGCAACAGTGGGTAGCCTAGAGAAGATCAGGGACGCAATTGCTTCCCTGAAAGACCTTGAATACCATGGTTATACTCAAACATTGCCAACCAATCAAAAATATAAAGCTTAAGCTCATGCATACCCACAATTTCTTTAGGCATACAGGGTCTCTTAGGACTGGAATACCTAGAAGATTCTGGGAGAGAAGCATTTTCAAGATACCATTTCTTCATTTGAAGTTCATCGTTCAACTCCATTTCTTTGAGCTTAAGTTCCTGGTGTTTTTGTTCAGTTTGAGCATTTAAACGTTTGAATTGTAGTTCAAGCCTCATTTTCTCTAGAGCAATGAATTCAGGACTGAGTGTAGGACCTGTGGTGGTCCCAGTAGACAAGGGTTGAGGTGGGTGAGCAGGTAAGGGAGCAGTGAGGCCTACATTAGGAGACACATTAGCTTCTTCCAACTCATCATCAACAGACATGTTATCATGCTCAATACTTTCCACATTTGCTAGGGAGTTAGGTATTTCAGACACCCCCCCGCAGACTTTGGTTCTTTAACAACTTTTCAACTAATTCAATTGTTTTAACTTTTTGCAGAGTTTCCTTTCTTTACACATGTCTCTTAAATAATCAGTAGTGTAACTCAGGAGGGACTCCTGACTGTGGCTTTCCATATCAGACATGATTAATATTGCTTTTTAGTGATGTTAGCCTTGTGGTTATCTTGTGGGTATCCAAGGTAATAGCAGCACTCTAAGTGTACCTTTGATCCCACAGCTGCCACCAGTGGTAGGCAGAATTATATGCAGTGCCCTTTGGGAACACCACACACATTTAAGACTACAAGTGACAGTACAATTTCACCTTTGGTACAAGCCTGTACTACACAGTTAAAGTGGTAGCAGTAGCAGAGCGGCCAGACTTATCTCAAGAGTAAGTGAGCAGTATCAAATAGTTACACAAAGGACAGCAATTACTATGATTCAGGCAAACACTGACTCAAGGTTTCTAAGTAAAATAATATATATGTATTTAGTTGTATAACATTTCACTATTATAAGTAAGTTAAAAATCGCAATCATAAATACACCACACCACATCCCTTAAACTCCAGACAAGTTAAGCTCACACAATGAAGTGGGAGCAAAATGACACTTCAGCAATTTAAAAAGGGAGGGAAAGAGAAAGTTATCAGAAATTAACTCAAACCAACCGGTAATTACTCAGGGCAATTGAACAAGAGGTGAGAAGATCAGCTAGGAAAGTCTTTTGCTCAAGATCACAAAGTTCAGGGTAGTTTGCGGTAAAGTTCATGGCACAGATTCCGGACGAGGTTGGTTGATAGAAAAGTTACTTCAAAGAGAAGAGAAGGACAAGCCCTCGGATTGGAGAAAGATTTCAAACACTTTCACCGCAGTTGAACGAAATGGACATTCAGATTTGCACAGTACCTTAAAACGGAGAGAGAGCTGTAGCTGCAGCAGATGTTCCTGGTGGCTCCTGCAGGCTCCCGGTTCCTGAAGCGACTGTCGGACTGACACGAAGTAGGAAGACTGGAGGGTCCTCCACCATCCAGGGAAGAAGCTAGCAGCAGAGCAAAACAACAAATAAAAGGTGCACTCCTTAAAACCCAAGCAGGGTCCGACCTTCCTGGCTATCCGGCCCACTTTAGCTCTGTACAGCAAATTCGACCAGAGGAGGGGTCCTGGCTTGCAGTTTGGGCAAACTGGTTGGTCCCACCAGCTCAAGGGAAGAAGTTTCCTGGAGGATCTTCTCTGTCGTCGGATTCTGAAGATCTGCACCTGCAGCAGGGCTTCACCGGGCGGTTCAGTCGTTGTAGGGGTCCTCTACTTCCAGTTCCTCATTGGTTCTTTCATTCCAGTGGCGACTCTGCCTTTCCAGTCCCAGAGACCTGCTTTTTATGCAGTTTTCCCCCATTCATACAGCCTGGCTGTCAATCACACAACAGGGTGCCTGTCCTGGCAATACAGTCCCCTCAGCCAATCAAACAGGAGTTCGACTTGGGATACCAAGGGAACCCATGGCAGGGGTCCGAAGACCCCTCCCTCACATCCTGCCTACCTAGACTTTCAGGCGCCTTAAGGAGGGCTTCTGTGCCAAAGCCTGCGAAAAGACAGCGAACAAAGGAATCATCCCCAGTTTGGCGCGCAGAGAAAAACACGAGAAAGACTAACAAAAAGTAATGGCGAATAAACCCAGCCGGAGCCAAAAGAAAATGTATTTGGTCAAGCGGGTTTATGTTCGAGGCTAATATAATAGCCTAAAACAATACCATGTTTATATAAGATAATTTCAGTAGAAATGTTAGGGTAGTAACCACTGCCACAAGCCAGGTCTTAGGGCCTCATTACACAGATGGCGGTGGACCAAGGTGCTATTAGCACCTTGGTCGATGCCGGTAAAATACCGGCACCGCCTTGGTGGAAAGGGGAATTACCGCCCTATTCCAAGGTTGGTGGGGCGGTAATTCCTCCTCCCCCATTGCCCGTACCCATTCCCATTTTTACCCCATAGGGCATAATGGGAATGGGGAAGGTGCTAATTAGGGCACCGCAAATTGCGGTACCGTAATTAGCTCCCTGGTCCCTTTGCGGGTTGGTTTTTAACGCCTGCAAAAAGGAGGTGTTAAATTCCCCAACCCGCAAAGGGACCTCATAGTAAGGCTGTAAGGTTTTACCGGTACCGGTAAAATACCGGTAGTGGTAAACCCTTACCGCCGTCCGTGTAATGAGGCCCTTAATGTTAAGGGAGCGAAACAAGGCTCCAAGAGGTACAGACACAAAGGGATAAGCATTATCCTTTCCAATACTCCATGTAAGATGGGGTGTACTCTGTCTGTGGTTTAAAGAGACTACATAAAGTTAATGGCAACTTTACATGTTTCTGGGGGACAGTAGTTGGTCCCAAGAAAATGGAGTCAGTGGGAAGTCTAAAAGACAACCCTTTGTCACAGCACAGAAGGTGCTGTGTAACACACACAAAAAAGTGGTGCTCATGGAGTAGGTGAGGCTCCAGAGCCCAAGAACACACAATAAGTGAAAACACACACAGCAAAACACATATAAGAGTGGGGAAAAGGATCACACTCTTACCAGTTGAAAAAAAAATAAACCCTAGAAATCCAGCAAAGCTGCCGAGGGACTCAGTAGGTAAGGGAAATTAGCCATTTATGAGAATTCTCCCTACCAAGCACCAATGAGTGTTCCAGTCTGCTCTGCATGAAATCAACATGCATTTGGGAATTGAAACATTGATCAGAGAGCTCTAAATACAATTCACCAGTTTGTGATCAAAAGGTTGTATGTGTGAATCAGTGAATACATGACTAACATCACTGTTCACAACACTCACCCTAACATTGACATATCTGTAACCATGAAACATACATGCTTATCCAGACATCTAAATTCATTGGATTATGGAATTAAATGGCAGCAACATCACCCACTCAAATTGGGTAGAAAGGTTCTGTTGCTCCTTGTTTCAGGAGAATTGCTGATGAGGAAGGGCTGGGTCTCAGTCTGAGCATGCCCAATCACCAATACAAAAACATCTTTTGTGAACAAGGTCTATAGACAAGAAAGGATGCCCTACAAGAGACAACCAAACTGGAGGTACACATGTACAGGATTGTTCAACTTACAAACTTTAGTCTGATCATTAATGAGCTGATGAAGCGTTTTTAACAAAACCACTTTCTGTTACATCATATCACTGGAGTGCCTGGGGCTTTGTACTTCTTCCCTTCTGGATTGGCTGTTGGCCATTCTAATTCAGCCTACCAGAAGCCGGCAGCCCACCAAAGACCCGATCCTGGCCCCAACACAAAGACATTCGCTTTACTTTCTTCATTCTTTCTCCTGCTCCGTGGGATTTGCTGGTGCCTCCCACACTTGTCCATGATGCCAGCACAAATCTCCCTCATTATCAGCTGGTAAGAGCAGCCCCTTGGGTCATATAAATGTTGCGCATATGATTGTGCACATTTTGGGACTTAATAACTTGAATCATGTGAGCATTAAGTTGTGCTGCATTCTGCAGCTTGTTGTGTGTTTGGTGGAACCATTATGTACCTGCAAGGCTGCTCAGAAGCTTTACCTCTGCACTGCTTCCTTTGCTGGCCTGCCACTCCAACATGGTCACCCTCCCCTAAGCACTGGAGTGCCTGGGGCTTTGTCCGTCTGCCCTCCTTGATTGGCTGCTGCCCATTCTAATTCAGCCTATCAGAAGCCGACAAGCTCGGCTGGCCCTCCCACCAAAGGCCCCATTCTAAGGCCCTATCTGCTCCCTGTCCGCTACAGGTATGCAAAGGCTGCAAACGCCTGTGCGCGGAATGCTCCCACCACCCCACCTATGGTTGCCTGTCCGTGGAATGCTCCCCACCCCCCTATGGTAACTTGTGCGCTGAATGCTCCCCCATCCCCCTTGGTCACCTGTGCACTGAATGCTCCCCCCACCCGCCCTATGGTCACCTGTGCACTGAATGCTCCACCCACCCCCCCATGATCGCCTGTGCGCTGAATGCTCCCCCCACCCGCCCTATGGTCACCTGTGCACTGAATGCTCCACCCACCCCCCCATTATTGCCTGTGCGATGAATGCTCCCCCACCCCCCCATGGTCGCCTGTGCGCTGAATGCTCCCCTCACCCCACCACATGGTCGCCTGTGTACTGAATGCTCCCCCACCATGGTCGCCTGTGCGCTGAATGCTCCACCCCCCCCATGGTCACCTGTGTGCTGAATGCTCCCCCACCTACCCTATGGTCATATGTACACTGAATGCATAATCCACCCCCCCACCGATGGTTGCCTGTGCACTTAATGTTCCCCCCAGGCCCCCTAAGGTCACCTGGGCACTGAATGTGCCCCCATTGTAAGATAGGGTTGAACTTTCAGGTCTCTGGCACACCTATATTGACATTTCTGCATTGTTAGCTGCTGCTGCCCTTCAAGATGGGGTTGTGCATCATGGCTGTGCCACACCTATATTGACATTTCTGCATTGGATGCTGCTGCTGCCCTTCAAGATGGGGTTGTGCTTCATGGCTGTGCCACACCTATATTGACATTTCTGCATTGTAAGCTGGTGGCACCCTTCAAGATGGGGTTGTGCACCATGGCTATGCCACTTATATTGAAATTTCTGCATTGTATGCTGCTGCCGCCCTTCAAGACGGGGTTGTGCATCATGGCTGTGTCACACCTATATTGACATTTTTGTTTTGTGTGGTGCTGTCATCCTTCATGATGGGGTTGTGCATCATGGCTGTGCCACTTATATTGACATTTCTGCATTGCATGCTGCTGTCGCCCTTCAAAATGAGACTGGGCATCACGGCTGTGCCACCTATATTGACATTTCTGCATTGTATGCTGCTGCCGCCCCTCAAGATGCGGTTGTGCATCATGCCTGTGCCACTTTTATTGACATTTCTGCATTGTATGCTGCTGCCGCCATTCAAGATGGGGTTGTGCATCATGGCTGTGCCACACCTATATTGACATTTCTGCACTGTATGCTGCTGCCGCCCTTCAAGATGGGGCTGTGCATCATGGCTGTGACACACCTATATTGACATTTCTGCCTTGTATGCTGCTGCTGCGCCCTTCAAGATGGGGTTGTGCACCATGGCTATGCCACTTATATTGACATTTCTGCATTGTATGCTGCTGCCGCCCTTCACGACGGGGTTGTGCATCGTGGCTGTGCCACACCTATATTGACATTTCTGCATTGTATGCTGCTGCCGCCCCTCAAGATGGGGTTGTGCATCATGCCTGTGCCACTAATATTGACATTTCTACATTGTATGATGCTGCCGCCCTTCACGATGTGGTTGTGCATCATGACTGTGCCACGTATATTGATCTTGCTGCATTGTATGCTGCTGCCACCCCTAATAAGGTGCAGGCACTCTGTATATCTTTGCCTGCATTTCTGTAACCAAGATTCCTGACAAGCACTTATGTAACTAAGTAAGCCTTCTTAACAGTGCCACGATGCCCGAGGGCAGTTGACACTTTACTAAAGCAAATAAATAAATAAATAAATAAATAAAGGGTTAACATTTCCCCAGCCACTGCCTCTTCCCCATTGCACATGCCTCAGGGTGTATTCCTGCACAAAAGAGCAGGACCATTCTTTGTATGACAGAGCTGGCATTAGCATCTCTTACTAGGGCTGGCCAGTGAATATCATGATGTGGCATTGTGGTAAGGGTGTTTAGGCCAGTGGAGCTTCAATTTGGGAGAACTTCTATGATTGATTCATGTGTTTAAGTGTGTGGAAAGTATGGCACACTTGTTACTGCTGCATATGTCCAAATTTCCAGTGTGATTTTGTATGGACAAGTGACACATAGCCATCCCAAGGGATGATCAAGTGGTGCGGTCACACAAGGTAACCGCAAATATAGGGCACAGCCAGTTTACACAATGTAAAGGGACATTTCCTATTCACAAATTGTGCTGGGCGAGCATCAGGAGGCTCATGCACCCAAGAAATCTCACACAGGATGCTTTGAGACTTGGGACCAGCACGGGTGTGACACATCAGACAGAAACAGTCACATGTGCTGTTAAATATAGGAGCAGCACATGGACGCATTGACAAACAGGGTGCTATCCTTGGGCAGTGCACAAATCATTGCTGTACACATATCATGCCATTGATTGTACACAGACTACAGTCTGCACAGTGACACAATGGACCCTTCTGTCTAAATCAAATTGCAAAGTCACTTTGAGTAGCCATCTGGCAGTTGTTGGCATGCTGAAAAAATGGAGAGTAAATTGATGGGGAGGGGATGCATTTAGTCCATGTCCCAAAGCAGCCACTATAGCACTTCAGCATGTGCCATATGCAGCTATGAAGTGATAATCATGAAAAGTTTGTGTGCGTGAAATGACAAACATGGACATGAAGTACATTGTTTAGAGCTTTTCCTGTGCAGAATTTTAATTTCCTTGTCCGAATGTGTATATTTGGACAGCTAACTGATGCTTTGTGCTATCCTTCAAAATGAAAAAGTCCCATGTTCAGTACGTATCCCTGGGTTTTCAAAGCAAAAGCATATTATATGAGCCATCTGTCATGAATTGTCTCAACTTTAAAGCCTCTATCAACACTAAGAGCATGAGCTGGATACTCGTGTGTGGGGGGCAGTGCAGGCCAGTGTGTGTGTATATCAAGTGCTTCTCAATGGCTGTGTTGTCAATATGCACTCCTTTAGTGATACATAGATATTCATATTTTGTTTTACCTGCGGTGTAGTCAAAGTCAGCTGTCTGGGTATGAATCTTCCTGTTCCCATGGCTGTGCACCTTGAGTGCAAAGGGCTGAGGACACTGCTGTTTGCTGTGGCGAGCGTTTACATTGTTTGAGGAGAGAAGAGAAGGAAAGGAAGGAGGAGAGGTGCGTGTGCCGTACCTTTAACAGCCTGCCTGCTGGTGTCACCTGACCCAGGCGATTGGGTACTTGAGGCCGCCTCTTCCACCCTTGCGGCGCTAAGCCCTGAGTGCAAAGGGCTGAGGACACTGCTGTTTGCTGTTTGGCGAGCGGCGTGAGGCGCCGTATTAGATCATCCCTCTGCTCCCTTGCAGAAAAATGGACCCACTCGTCCCAAGGTCCTCTTGTCAACACTCAATCTCAAGGACAAGAGCCCAAGTGAAAAGGGCGGCGAAGGTTGACGTCACGCATGCAAAAACCAAACAACAAAGCGAATATTTTTCATGTGGTTCAACAAGCGACAAAACACAGCTCATAGATCGCTCTATGTTAGAACTTTCGGAAGACGTGTTTGATCCCCTAGAAAAGGAAGAGGAGTGTGAAGCGGCAAAGAAACGCTTCCTTGTTCCCAATCACACACAATCAAAAGTTACCTCTCAGGTCGCTGCGACACTATGTCCGACACAGCGGATGGAGGCGGCCGGAACGGTCATTCCCGGCGCACTCGTTGCGGGGTGCGCTGGGGGGACTGCCTTGGCGTGTGGTGGAGATGGTGGCCTGCCGGGTGCCGGCGCCGCGTGTTGTCCCAGCGGTCTTGTGGCCGTGGCCGCGGAGGATGAAGCTGACACGGCCATGGCGAGAGACGACGCGACGGTGGAGGACGTCGCGCCTGAACAGGATGTGGTGGACGCGGCAACGGGTGATGACGTGCGCGAGCGGGGAGAGTGCCCGGAGGCCGCGCAAGACAGCGCGGCGAGTGGAGACGAAGTCGAACGACTTCAGGTAGCCGCTCTGGATGTGAGCAGGGGCGCCGGTGTGTCCCCTCGCGTCGAGACTTACAGCGCCCTTCCTACTCGGATGTTTGAGAGTGATGCAGTCCCAGGGGTGAGTGCACCTTATGTTTCACCGACTCTGGCGGAATCCGCCACAAAACACAATTTAAATGATAAGTTGCATGTCATTACACCTGATACCAATTGTGTTGTAAGCGAGAGCCACAAGGCGCACAGCCCAGATATGTTAAAAACTTGTTCTCAACCAAATAAAACAGGACAGCTGCGATTCACACAGCATGAGACGGAAATGTCATCCTCTTCCGTGACCACTGACAAAAGAAACTCACTTGAAGTGGTTTCAGATGTGTTACAAAATTTGATATCCCTGAATAAATCTAGAGCCTTTGATCAATCGGTAGCTTCTACGCCAACAACTGCTTTGACTCAGAAATATGCTCAGAAAAGACCCTGTGCACAAGTTACAGACACCAACCAAGATATTTGGGGTTCTGCAAATTATAAAAGACATAAAGCAAGAGCGAACGTATCCCCTGGCAGTTCAGTTCACTCACAGGGGGAACTTGTGGCTGATTCCCAAAAAAGGATACCTATTTATCATCATTTTGGTTCACCTCAACGCAAAAAGAAGTCGATAAGCAGAAGTTTGACCTCCCGCAGTGATGATTCATCAAGAGAGTCTGATGTAACAGACTCTTCAATTGGCGAACGTCCATTCCCTAAAATAAGGAGAGGGGGTGCAAGGGCCAGACAAAACACACACGAGACACAACAGTTTATGCAAAGTAAACACAATGCCCCATGTGTCCATGTGCCCACGAACGATCTACTAACAGCATTAACCTCTGCAATGGCAATTTCTCTCACTCCATTCACTAAATTATATGAAACACTGAATGATAATTTGAAGGACGTCACAACACTATTAGCATTGATGAACTCAAAACTGGTTCACCTAGAGACAAACCAAGGGATGGATGGCCATAAACAAAATGAAGTGAACAAACAAATAGTTTTGGGTATGCAAGCACTGAGGGAGGATAAACAGAATGACACGATTGATAAAAAACTATTTGCAGAAGTAGCCAAAGAAGCGTTATCGCTGTTTCACAAATCATATGGAATGCATAATTGTGAAGTGAGGAATCCCGATGGAAAGCAGAAAGATTTGGGCAATAAAGTAGTGAGCCCAAACCTTATAATCACAGGAAAATCCGCAAAAGGGACAAGGATGTCCGACTCTCAAACACAGACGACTCAAGCTAACAACCTTACTGCCAAAGTTAGCACGCCAACGGAAACTCCTCAAACAGAAGTGATTGATCTGGTTACCGAACGAACCAGTTCAGTGGCTATAGGAACAGTGCCGGAGGTGAGAAACTCGACGATGGTTATCAACTTAAATGAGAAAAGCGACAACCAAACTAATTTGCTTGAAATCTCGTTTAACTCGGCCTTCTTACAGACCCAAAACGCATTAAACCCAGCCTTGGCGGATTTACAATCTCCATCGAGCTCCTCTGCTAGACAGAAGACTGTTGACTTGGCTGATGCTCAACAAACTATACCACTTGTAATACCGAAATCAGCAGGATTATTCCCGATCTTTGGTAAGTCGGAGGCAGAAAACCAAACCATAAAAACGACGCACATAAAATCAAATTCTGTGCAAACAAAAAAATTGAAAAATATGCCTGCCCGAAAAAAATCAAATCAAAAAGGGGCTCGAAAATTCTTACGAAATTTGAATATGTTTAATTTGGTCGATAAAGCTATTTCTTCAAGCTTAAAATTAGCTGAAACAATCAAAGAGACGGAAATTACCGAACCTGAACAAGAGAAGATAACTAAAAAACCTAAAGAGAGTGTGCAAAACGCAGAAGACCTGGCAACACAGGACGACCTAATGGAACTGTCAGTCTATGAAGACATGGCTGTGGAAGATGAAGAAGCAGTGAAAGCCAGCGTCGAACAAAGAGATACTCAAAGCGTCAATGAAACCCCAATGGAACAAAAACTCAGCCAATGTAACCAGACCTCGGACGAGGCCCAAAAGCAGCAAGCCTTAGCAGATAACAAAAGACAGGAAGTCAAAGGGAGAACGTGCGAGATAATTTCCTGTGAGGTTAAGCCGTTGGATGCGATGAGAGAACCAAAGAGCCCTGAATTCATCACACTTCAAGAAAAAAGAGAAAGACAACTGATTAAAAAGTTGGCAAACTCCCCATTTGCTGTTGGCTTACAAAATTGCATTCCAAACGAGATAAATACGGAGGGAAATATTGCGTTGGAGGCAAGTCCACAGCAAAAAACTAAAGTACCGAAACTTTTGACTCTTAAATACAACCGTGCAGAATCATCGAAGGAAAGTCAGAAACGCAGGACTCAACGCCCACTAGCATGTCCTGTGAAACCATCATATACGATTAAACTAATGCTAGAACGGCTTGAGGGTACTGACGACAATCTCATACTGAATCGAATGAACGTACTAAGGCTGTTACACCATGTCCCGCGACTCCGTGCGCTTGAATCAAAAGATATACAAATCATTGAATTCCCAGACGAATTGTGTACTGACAGGGTCATAATCCATCTAAACTCGAATCTAATTGCAAATGTAATTCTTGATGCAGATGAAGAACTGTTGTCACTGGGATTTGACACCTATAGGGTGTTGGACCCCGAACGTGGTGACAAAGAAGATGAGAAAGAACACCAAGAAGGGGAGTCTCTGCGCTGTGGCAAAAATTTATCTATGACATCAGAGACTCCGAGAAATAGTGATCAAACAGCCCCAAGACGGCAACCACACTGCGACAAGGGAGAATTGGTACGAAAGACGAACTTCACAGGGGTAGCCCTGCATAGACTGGTGATGGGAAAGCAGAATCTAAACATGAGAACTGAGCCCATGGAAAAAATTAAAATCACTATAGATAACGAGAAATCATCCGCAAAATTAAACTTGCCATTACCAAATGCACAAACAGAGGTCAGTCAAGGAGAAGATTGGAATTGGATGGCATCTGCCTTAAACACGAAATCCAACAGCTAACGCCCAATGCTTAACGTGATTAAGGAATGCAGTTTTGCTTCATGGAACACACGAGGTTTCACACATCTTCGAAACAACAAATGGATCAACGACTTACACCTGATCTGCCTGCAGGAAACCTGGATGTGTGAATTACCGACCATCACAGACTTTGAATGTGCCTTAAATCCAGCCATTAAAGCCGAAAAAGGCCGTCCATTAGCGGGACTATTGACAATGATTAACCGGTCCTCGGGATACCGGTTGTTAAAAGCAACTAATTACACCTCATATATACAGGTCTGTGAGATAGGAAAATCTGTTACTCCTACAAAGGCTTGTGACGTGATCCATATCATTAACCTATATTGGAACCATAAACGAACTGGGACCCAGCTATTTATAGATCAGGTCACCACAATCCTTGATAATTTGCTAGAATCTAACTCTGGAAGTGATGTTATTGTCTGTGGGGACTTGATCATCGACTTCTTCAACCCACAGAGCTCCCTTAAACGTCAGCTGGCCAAATCATGGAACGACGAATTAGAAGTGAGGGGTCTCTCTATGTTAAATGGCTGCACACAAGGAGACATCCCGCCGAAGCCAACGTGGAAGCGAGAGGGTCAAAGTTCCACCATTGATTATATATTTGTGTCGAATACCATACACGAGAAAACCAAATCATTGAAAATTCAAAAAATGGACAATAGTGACCATGATATGTTGGAACTAACATTCCAAGACTCTGGTGGCATAGAGAGGGAAACATGGTGCACAAAAATTTTGGTGGAACCAAACCGTCGGCGCTTAAGGTTGAAGGAAGAAGAAGTATCTATGATATGTACCCAATACAAGTCATTAGGGAAGGAGATCGACTACGTCCCAATGTTGTCACAATTTAAAACAAAAAACATTGGAATGAAAAATTGGTCCTTCCAAAATAAACACACTTTTGACATCATGATAAAACAACGCAAGAGAAAGATGAGAGCTGAAATCCGCAAAAACAACCGAGGTCCAACTGATGAAATATCGAAGAAAAACAAAGCAGTGAGACAAGCCTATAAGAACTGGATTAAAAGCCATCGAGCGACCATATATCAAAATGATGCAGAAGCGATGATGATGACACTAATGAAAAAAGATAGTGGGGAATTCTGGCGCACAATCAACAGCTTGGAAGCGCCTCAATTCGTCTTGCAAGCTTGCCCAGTGTCAGAAAAAGAATGGGTGAATCACTTCACAGCCTTGTATTACAAAGACCTTGAGCCAAATAATGTTCCCTCGGATGCAACAACATGGAACCTACAGTTCTCAAAAGATGATATCTATGAGACAATCGTGAGAGCAAAAAACTCCCGGGCACCTGGCCCTGACGGGCTGTCAAACAGTATGATTAAACAATTTCCGGACTTGTGGGCTGACTTTTGCTGCGAATTATTTGCGAGAATTAATACTCAAAAGCAAGTACCAGCCTCGTGGAAGACTGGAATAATCGTACCAATATTTAAGAAAGGCAATAGATTATTACCAAAGAACTACAGACCAGTGGCCTTACTTGACGTTTTGGGCAAGATTTTCTCTTCATTGTTACACAAGAAACTGACTTCTTGGGCAAAAACAGCAAACAGAGTGGACTCACGACAGGCAGGATTTGTAAAATCAGTTGGCTGCTCACTGAACCTGCTCGTACTAAACCTGTTGAAAATGGAGGCCCTTAGAACAAACACGAAAGTGTATTTGGCTTTTGTTGACTTCTCCACGGCCTTTGATATGGTCGACAGAGAAATCTTGTGGCAAAAGCTAGAAATGTGGGCCTGTCCTCCAGGCTTACTCGCTGCCATAAAAGAACTCCACAAGGATACCTCAATTTCCATTAGACTTGACCGACTTGGGACCCTGTCAACCCAAATTATGACGCACAAAGGGGTTAAGCAGGGATGCCCCTTAGCAGCAGCTATCTTCAGTCTCTTTATCTCCGATATCGGAGCTACAATTCAATCTGTGAGATCATTCTCACCAAAACTAAATTCTTCGAAGATAGAGTGGTTACTATACGCCGATGACTTGGTAATATTAGATCTAACCCCAATAGGGCTCCAACGAAAATTGGAAGCAGTTCACAACTATGTATGGCAGAACAAGCTAAAGATCAATACTACAAAAACTGAAATATTGATCTTTGAGAATCTAAAAACAAGCTGGCAACAAAAGGGCACAAGACAGACATGGCATCTAAATCACGAGACACTGCAACTGTCCAAAAGCGTGAAATATCTGGGCATGATCTTGAATTCCAGCATCTGCGACGAACCATGGGTAACAGATTCCAAGCGCAAGTGTGGCCAGTTGGCCTGCCAAGGCCTTGTGATACATAAAAAATATGGACGCTTCTCACTGCAACCACTTCGGAATTTCTATATACAGAAAGTGTCTCCAATTCTGGCATACGGAGCCGAAAACGCGTTTGGCTGTCCGTCAACTCACTGGGCCGTGTTAGAACACATGTTCTGGACCAAAGCACTAAGTCTTCCACCGGGAATTGCTACAGTCTGCTTACGTTATGAATTAGCCTTAACATCATTGCACGCCAAGATATGTTGGAACCAACTCTCATTGTTTCGGAAAACGAGAGTAGAAGAAGGAATCGTCCAATTTCAAATTTTCCATCATGCCTCGCCTGAAGGGCCAGGTATTCTGCCGCAATGGGTAAGACGTTGCGAAGAGTTGTTAACAATGTATAACATCACCCTGGAAACCTTACTCACAAACCCCACAGCAGCCAAAAAGAAAGTATGGCGTGGGGATTGGATAAATACATGCAGCGAACGTAACAACGTCAAAGCGATGAAAGATTGCCCCGCTGAAGCAAGAGGATATGACATCCTCCAAAAATATCTAATTCGATTTCCTAATCCAAAAGCAAGAAGATCATTTATGCTCTTTAGATTAAATGCAATGAAAACTAAAGACAGAATTGGTCATTGGGCGTGTAATACACATATGATCCCAACCTGTCGGTTGTGCAAAAACGAGCTAGAATCTCTCAAACATCTAGTCTTGTTCTGCGCTGCCTTGAAAGACGTAAGATCAATTCACCTGGGACGATGGAATGAAAATAATTTATCAGCATGCGCGGACGAGTGGTGGCAGACCATGTGGAACGGGCAAGACATGAAATTAATTATACCTTTGACCTCCTTCCTGGCAGTGATAGAAGAGAGACTAAAAGACAATAATGAGTGATTAAACGTCGGCACCATTCCCACTGTACACCAGGCATTAAAGAAAAGCGGAGTAACGCTTGAACACGAGACTATAAAGAAGAGGTCATTGGGAGAGACTTGAAATACCCAATGTAATTTTTAAAACTGTCATATGTGTTGTAAAACATTTTAAAGGTTTGAATTTAAACCAATAAAAAAAAAAAAAAAAAAAAAAAAAAAAAGTTTGTGTGCGTGAAATGACAAACATGGACATGAAGTACATTGTTTAGAGCTTTTCCTGTGCAGAATTTTAATTTCCTTGTCCGAATGTGTATATTTGGACAGCTAACTGATGCTTTGTGCTATCCTTCAAAATGAAAAAGTCCCATGTTCAGTACGTATCCCTGGGTTTTCAAAGCAAAAGCATATTATATGAGCCATCTGTTATGAATTGTCTCAACTTTAAAGCCTCTATCAACACTAAGAGCATGAGCTGGATACTCGTGTGTGGGGGGCAGTGCAGGCCAGTGTGTGTGTATATCAAGTGCTTCTCAATGGCTGTGTTGTCAATATGCACTCCTTTAGTGATACATAGATATTCATATTTTGTTTTACCTGCGGTGTAGTCAAAGTCAGCTGTCTGGGTATGAATCTTCCTGTTCCCATGGCTGTGCACCTTGAGTTCTGCTCCCCAGGAAGTCTCCACCACTGTTTGGGCCAGGTAATGGTGCTGCTTGTACGTGTGGCAATGGCATGCAACACATGTGTCTGTACACATTCACAGTGTCTTGCATGTGTATCGTCCATTGGTTGTGAAAATCATGACTCATGCAGTATCACAGAATTGTGTGCATGTTTTCACAGTCGATCATTACCTGGCCCTGATGGCCAGTGGACATGAATGAGCAACAATGTCTGTGCCTAGATACATGAGGCCGTCTTCCCGACGGAACAAAATGTGGATGGACAATAGTTGTCTCTTTGTAGTACATGCAACACATAGAGTGTCAATGGAGCAGTGGCCATGCAAGCGTGCCTTTGTCATTTCCATGCCACAGTCTCCACACATATGTTTGCAAGTTATGTGACTATGACCACTTACGTACATTGCAGGGGCAATGCTGCAATATTGGTTGGGAATATCATGGCAACACATATGCCTGCTTGACATGTGAGGTTATCAGATGTGCAGGTCACACTTTCACATGTTGTAATAATACAATATCAGAGTATGGGCTCACTGATGATGCACAGACCTCCATCCTTCCGCTGATGGGCATCACTGCCTCTCGTATCAGGGTGTGTGCATGTACCCTCGCACCTGCAGACCATGTCATGTTGTGCATCCTGAAATGCCCAACCATGACTGCACATGTCAGCAAATGCCATTAATCTGTGATGTACAGCACACAGTGTGCCCAGACACAATGTGCAATGTATGTGTTAGGCCATTTTGTGTCTGTATGACATGTAATACAAAAATGCATGTCGTGTAAGGTACAATGCTTTCTGTCTCTGTGCAGGTGATGATGCAGTGGATAGAGATGCGGAGGAGGAAGAGGAGGCAGTCATCCGAAATACAAGTTGAGGTTGGATTTTTGCACAAAAGAGCAGGACCATTCTTTGTATGACAGAGCTGCATTAGCATCTCTTACTAGGGCTGGCCTGCGGCCAGTGAATATCATGATGTTGCATTGTGGTAAGGGTGTTTAGGCCAGTGGAGCTTCAATTTGGGAGAGATTCTATGATTGATTCATGTGTTTAAGTGTGTGGAAAGTATGGCACACTTGTTACTGCTGCATATGTCCAAATTTCCAGTGTGATTTTGTATGGACAAGTGACACATAGCCATCCCAAGGGATGATCAAGTGGTGCGGTCACACAAGGTAACCGCAAATATAGGGCACAGCCAGTTTACACAATGTAAAGGGACATTTCCTATTCACGAATTGTGCTGGGCGAGCATCAGGAGGCTCATGCACCCAAGAAATCTCACACAGGATGCTTTGAGACTTGGGACCAGCACGGGTGTGACACATCAGACAGAAACAGTCACATGTGCTGTTAAATATAGGAGCAGCACATGGACGCATTGACAAACAGGGTGCTATCCTTGGGCAGTGCACAAATCATTGCTGTACACATATCATGTCATTGATTGTACACAGACTACAGTCTGCACAGTGACACAATGGACCCTTCTGTCTAAATCAAATTGCAAAGTCACTTTGAGTAGCCATCTGGCAGTTGTTGGCATGCTGAAAAAATGGAGAGTAAATTGATGGGGAGGGGATGCATTTAGTCCATGTCCCAAAGCAGCCACTATAGCACTTCAGCATGTGCCATATGCAGCTATGAAGTGATAATCATGAAAAGTTTGTGTGCGTGAAATGACAAACATGGACATGAAGTACATTGTTTAGAGCTTTTCCTGTGCAGAATTTTAATTTCCTTGTCCGAATGTGTATATTTGGACAGCTAACTGATGCTTTGTGCTATCCTTCAAAATGAAAAAGTCCCATGTTCAGTACGTATCCCTGGGTTTTCAAAGCAAAAGCATATTATATGAGCCATCTGTCATGAATTGTCTCAACTTTAAAGCCTCTATCAACACTAAGAGCATGAGCTGGATACTCGTGTGTGGGGGGCAGTGCAGGCCAGTGTGTGTGTATATCAAGTGCTTCTCAATGGCTGTGTTGTCAATATGCACTCCTTTAGTGATACATAGATATTCATATTTTGTTTTACCTGCGGTGTAGTCAAAGTCAGCTGTCTGGGTATGAATCTTCCTGTTCCCATGGCTGTGCACCTTGAGTTCTGATCCCCAGGAAGTCTCCACCACTGTTTGGGCCAGGTAATGGTGCTGCTTGTACGTGTGGCAATGGCATGCAACACATGTGTCTGTACACATTCACAGCGTCTTGCATGTGTATCGTCCAATCGTTGTGAAAATCATTACTCATGCAGTATCACAGAATTGTGTGCATGTTTTCACAGTCGATCATTACCTGGCCCTGATGGCCAGTGGATATGAATGAGCAACAATGTCTGTGCCTAGATACATGAGGCCGTCTTCCCGACGGAACAAAATGTGGATGGACAATAGTTGTCTCTTTGTAGTACATGCAACACATAGAGTGTCAATGGAGCAGTGGCCATGCAAGCGTGCCTTTGTCATTTCCATGCCACAGTCTCCACACATATGTTTGCAAATTATGTGACCATGACCACTTACGTACATTGCAGGGGCAATGCTGCAATATTGGTTGGCAATATCATGGCAACACATATGCCTGCTTGACATGTGGGGTTATCAGATGTGCAGGTCACACTTTCACATGTTGTAATAATAAAATATCAGAGTATGAGCTCACTGATGATGCACAGACCTCCATCCTTCCGCTGATGGGCATCACTGCCTCTCGTATCTGGGTGTGTGCATGTACCCTCGCACCTGCAGACCATGTCATGTTGTGCATCCTGAAATGCCCAACCATGACTGCACATGTCAGCAAATGCCATTAATCTGTGATGTACAGCACACAGTGTGCCCAGACACAATGTGCAATGTATGTGTTAGGCCATTTTGTGTCTGTATGACATGTAATACAAAAATGCATGTTGTGTAAGGTACAATGCGTTCTGTCTCTGTGCAGGTGATGATGCAGTGGATAGAGATGTGGAGGAGGAAGAGGAGGCAGTCATCCGAAATACAACAAGTTGAGGTTGGATTTTTGTACGCCATAAAAATCGAAAGGTGCTGCAGACACTCCTTAGTCAGGTTTTCGACTGTCCTTGCTCTGCAAGTGAAGATGCTGAATTATATGTGGAGGACACAGTGTGGGATATGGAGAGTGCCACAATGGGCAGTCCACATGGGGCTGTTGAGTCACAGGAAATGAACCAGGATTCAAAGGTCCAGTCAGTGGTAAGCCCCAAGTCCACGGAGGTTATGGCAGCAAGATCGCCTTCACCTGAGTTGGGATTAGGTTCAGGTACTAATGTCCAATGGAGGGTTGCAGACCTGCAGCCAAGGATAGGGGTCTGACTGCGATGGGACTGGACCCCAGCATCCCACGACTGTCAGCCCCCCACATGTGGTGGACATGTGTATGCCAGAGGGTTGGAGTGGGAGCAGCAGATGCTGCGTGTGACCATCCGACATGGCGACATATTGCATGAGATGGCTGGAGCCATCCATCGCCTGCCTGTGAACATCTCACAAGCTGCCTGGGATGCACAGCATCTGGTCTCTCAGGAACATCAGCAGCAACTATTGGCCAGCCAGGTGAAGACACTGCATGCTGAGAAGTTTCCTCAAGGCTCTCCCACAAACTGGGAATGGAGGCCAACCACAAGAGCCGACGGGCTGATCTGGCGTCTCCCTGCATCAAGTTGCAGTGGCATATAGAGAAGCCCTGAAGCAGGAGATGTTGGCATCTAGAGACTCTAATGACCATGGTATGGATATCTCGAGGACTTCACTGCATGAGGAGCATGGGTAACCTTTGGCTATAGGGTCCTGGCTCCATGGGGAGATGCTGTCTTCAGGCAAATCCTACCCCAGCAAACTGATGTGTCACAATAAGTGCACATGCAGACTCTGTGCCTACTCTGGAGGAAGTTTATTGAGACCTTGTTAAATTGGGATGCTAGTGCATGCATCTGTATCATGGGTGAACCTAGCGAAACAAGACCTGAATTTGGCACTGTGTGCACAGGATGCACTGCCACCCCTGCTGCCACTGAAGATTCCACCACAGGGTGGCAGTCACATTCCACCCACACTAACTCTACCACCGAGATGCATGAGCCAATGGAGCAGTTTTTCTTCTTTTTTTTTTTTCGTATTTGTTGTTGACTCTTTTCTATGCACTCATGTGGACATGGACAGCCCCCTCCCCTGCCTGGTGGACATTTTGTTTTTCCCCCTGTCCAAGATGGACACTTTTGTTTCTCACTGCTGTCCGAGGTGGAGACATTTTCCTTTTTTTTTCATTTGCACCTTGGGAGATGCGTTGTTGCCCTCTCAAGGCTTTATGAGTGACGGACTGGACATGCAGTCATGCACAGCAGTTTCAACTGGCATGGTTCATTTGACTGCAACAGAATCAAACATACAGATGCATATCACACTAAACATTGATGTTCGTATGTGCAATCCGCATGAATTACTCCTATAGCAGGTGAAATCCAATGTCCCATGTTATTGCAGGGCTCAAGACTCATCCAGTAACTTCACTTCATGAGAGGTTCACCCAGCACCCTCTCATCTCCCTAGTACCCATGCCCTCAGCCGGACACTGTCCCTCCATTCCAAAATGCAGAAGCACAATGCAAGTTGAAAGGGATTAGGGAATCACATTCAGACAGCTTTGCTGGCAGGTAATGTTGTGAACTGTCAATCATGTCAATGGCTGGTTAAGTGTGCACCACATTATTGGAATGCAGTGGCACATATAGGGTTTGCACGGATCATGTGATTTGGGGATGGTGACTGTCAATGCATATGTGAGTTTGTCCACATGTCTGTGTGTGTATTTTCCCTTTGATCATCCATGCATTGCTTTGGGTTTCTGGTTGCACTTCTGCAAAGGACAGCAGACTCATGAGGATGTACAGCACTCATCCGCCTTGAGCCATTGGCAGGGTTTGATACATTCAACGACAGCAACCTCATCCTCAGACTCTAATTTGTAGGCATCATGAGCGCTGCATTCTGATTGTTCACCTCTTGCCTCGCTGACCGTTCTCAAGTCTTCTTCCTACCACCATTCTCCTCTCCACCTATGTCTCATAAGGGGTCCTGCATGTGTACTCCTTATCCACCCTACTCTTCAACCTGTGCCTGAGCCCATGCCCACCCTTATCCACTCACATGACCTGTCCTGCGTCAACTACATATATTATACACGCGTCCATTCACAGATCACCAAGACCATGGCTGCTCCCCATCGTGATCTCGCTTCAGGACATGCACATTTCCAAACACTGCCTGGAAGCTAGCCACCTCTTCATGAAAACTGTTGGGAGTGGATTCATGTTTGCAGTGACACTGCACTCTTCCACCAAGCAACCCCCTGGCTGTGCTCCCTAGCCCATACTCCCCCAGAATCCAGATAAGTGAAGTAACTGTGATGCACCATGGATTATGACTGAGCACTCTGTCACCACCGGGACACTGATCGTATATCCTGTCATCTAAACCTCAACATCCTTGAATGATCCTTCCATTGTCTATACTACCCTTTCAGAGCCACGTCACTGTTGGCAATTATCCTCTCCCGCCTAGATTTCTCTTATTTCATTTATGTGTACAGCCTTGCCTATCATCACAGTGAACTACAGCAGATCCTGAACAATACTGCCTGCCTCATCCTGGCACTCACCCCTAGGGTACACATGACTCATACACTCTGTGTGCTCCACTGGCTTCCGATCATCTGACACACCACCTTCATGGTCATTTGCATCACCAACTGGACCCTCTTTGTGATGTGCTTTGACTTCGTCCAGCACTGGCTCACAGCCTGACAAAACTACATATACCTCACATCAGGCTCTGCACTACTCCTTTTGATCCCTTCCCTCAATTCAACTTTTGACATGCCTCTTTCTCCATCAAGGCTCCCACTCTCTGATACTCCTTCCCACTCTGCATCGGCCAAGTGGTGGGCCACCCTTCATTCCGTAAGGTACAAGGAACCTGAATCTTTCCTTCCCCAAGCAGGACATAGGCCACACCCCATGCAATGCCGCAGCCAGGATTGCCCTGATGGGGACACCCTGCCAGACCATGAGAGTGTTTCACTGCATGTCATGGATGTGTAGGTTTTCAGCTGTCCAGCTTGTTTAGGCCAGCAGTGTGCCTGACCAAGGGGTGTAGATCAGTTCACTTGCACACAGATGCAGGGCATCCTGACCATATGTGTCCCTGCACTCCACAGGACCAGTTTAGTGCACTTGGACCATCTAGGTTTGTACTGGTTTGCACATGATATGATCTGAAAGGTTATTTATAATGCACGTAATACCCAGAGGTTTCTAAGCGCGGACCCGGGGATCGAACCTGTGGTGCTCCGAGTCATCTTGCTTCCAAGGCGAGCACATTGCCCCATGAGCTATCCCCCCTCATGTTGACAGCTGAGAGCCTTTACCTTTGTTCCCCATACAAGTCACATGTTGTTTAGTGTTGTTTTTCTGTGTGTTCTCTAATCTTCAATGCATCCTCACATCGACAAAAAAATGTGTTCAGCTGTTTCAATTGATAGAGTCCCACGTAATTTACACCACCGATTGTCTCTTGCAATCCCATATTTGGCACCCACTTTTTCCAACATCCCGGACATGTCAAATTAAAATAAAAAATATATCCTTGTTTTTATATAATCTGGGAACGCAGACACATATTTGGGTATTCCAAGGCAGCTCAACCATTGTTGTATAAAGGTGCCACTGTTAACCATTGTTGCCAAATGTACCATATCCCTTTCTTTTCCTGCATCATGCATGACATATTTCAATTGACACTTAATTCTAGCATGTGTTTGTGTAACCACTCATTTGCACTCTCCTTAGCGCATTTAGTATAAGTAGATCTCAGCAATCCCAATACACGAAACGTATCGCTATTATCGATACCTGTAAATGCTCTCATTAGTTCAACAATGGAAGTGTCATTATCTATTATGCATAACTTAGCATGTAACATTGCAACTTTATATTCCATGGTGTCTCCTATGTGCATGAAGTTACATTGTAATAATATGAACTCACATGAAAGGAATTTGGGCATTCTAAATATCATTTTTAAAATGTTCCCTTCAAACCTATTCAATTCCCGTTTGAATGTTTCCCTGCATATTTCAGCACCATATAAAAGACAATGGACAAGTTTAGTGGAATATGAAAATAAGATGGTACGTAGAGAACACCCCCCTTGTGTAACAATAAAGTGACTTATTGCCATAGTGATTCTTCTACACATACCTTTGGTTTCCATCCACTGTTGTTTCCAGCTCAATTTCTGGTCAATAACAACACACACATATCTATAACAATCTACCAGTTTGATGTTCTGACCAGAGATAGACAACCTCAGATTCTTTAGGCCTTGTTTCTTCATTTTTCCCAAGAAAGCAATAACTTTGCCATTCCTAAATTGATTTTAAGCCCATTCTCAGATGCAAACTTCTCAAGTGCCATTAGTTTATACCTTGGGGGTATAATCAAGGAGCAGAAGGTAATCTGCATCACCTAACCAACCAAGTTTCAATTGACGTATTTTGATATCATTACACAATATGGCATTGAATGCTAATGCCAAGTCTGCCAAATATAAGTTAAAAAGAGTGGCAGCCAGGATGCAACCCTGTTTAACCATTTGTCAGGTCGGATTCAAGTTGAAAACTTTGCCTTCCCCATCGAGCTCACTCTAACGGAATTATTGGTGTATTAAACCTTATCATGGAGAGCGGCCTGGGATGGATGCCCCAATGACTAAGTTTGTTCCACAGCTTGTGCCTAAGAATCGTGTCAAAGGAGACGCTAAAGTCGATGAAAGCTCCATAGCCTGGGAGCTGCCGCCTGTTCCACGCATAGTCTATGGATGAAACCAGGATCGTAATATTATGAACTGTGGAAGACTTCGTTCGAAAACCTGACTGGTTTGATGGAAGGATGTGATTATCTGCAATCCATTGATTCAGCTCTTGTAGTAGTTTTGGCGAATATTTTGACTGGCATGCGATAGTTGGTTGGATCCTTCCAGCAGCCTTTTTTGTGAATTGTTAAAATGGAGCTCACCAGCCAAGTTTAAGGGACCTGACCATGTTTGCCTTTCCATTGAAATAAAAGGTATAGAGCATGCGCCCACGTATCTGGGGAGAGCCTAACTAGTGCATTGCAGGTACCGTCTGGCCCTACTGACAGTGAAGTAGGGAGAGCTTTAATCATTGCTTTGTGATCTTCAACAGTATTAAATCCTATTCAGCCTCATTAATAGCATCTACCTCGTCTATTATATCTTGCAACCCCAAGGTATCTGTCACATGAGCTACCCAACAATGTTCGCAAACAATATTGATGGCAAGGATTTTTTTGTGTGCTGTTAGCGAAAGCCCAAATGCCTTGATTTTTGTTAGTTCTTGCAAAGAAAGCCAATGACTGCCAAACTTCATTGGCCACATTAGCTCTATGATATCGTAGCCATGTTTGGTAATCATTCTTCTCTTTTCTATTTCTGAGAGGAGCACCTGTCTGATCATTATTTTTTATTAGACTAATATCAGTACTTAATTTTTTTAGTGTCATGGATGTCTCTATCGAACAATGGTTTATGACAATGGATTATATTCCATCTTTAACTTGTACTGGTATAAACTCGCTTTTGACACAATACTGCTTTATTGGCCACTAGGACAGTTCTGAAAGCTTGTATCACAAGAGGCTCACCTTTGTCTAGAAGCTAATCGGAAGCTCTTGTTCCGCTATCTTTCTTCCCTTTTCTAGATAACTAGCGTTCCATTTTATCCAATTTCCCCCATTGTTAATGAAAATATTTCCATTCAGTTTATAATTACGTTTATCCTCAGCCTTATCAAGGAGCAGATAAAAAGCAAGATGATTACTTTCCTCATGAATCCCAACGGCCATATCCAGCACAAATTCACTTGCTCTTTCATTGGTTATTATGTTATTAGTAGTCGACATACGTTTCCCACTAACTCGGGTTGCACTTCTATTGGCATTGCTTGCGCAGTGGCCATTAGGCAGTTTCAAATGATGGGCTTGAAACAGGTTAACCCAGCATTTACCTTGCCTATTAGAGGAGTTTGTGCTGTGTGGTCCTGAATCATATTTCTTCATTGCACATATTGCTACTGTAAATAATAGCATTAAAATCACTGAGCATGATAATAGGGATCCCAGCATCGTATTCATCTAGTATACGAGATGCAGTCTCGATGTTTACTACACAGCCACGGTAGCTGCTGTGTACTTATGGTTAAGTTGCTAATCCCATAGGAAGAGCAAAGTTATAGAGGGGGGTCCCAAAATGTATTTTTTCCCATAGACTGAATGGGGAACGAACTTTGCGCATGCCTACAGCCCAAACCGCTGGATGGATTTTCACCAAATTTGCGGCAGGAGCAGCTGCTTGGTCTCGAAAGTGTGATTTTGTACATTTGGTGAAAACCCGTCCAGTAGTTTTTTTATAAAATGATCAAAAACCAGGTTCAGTCCGCGGACAGGACACCGATTGGCTAATCGGCTCGCGTCATGTCCGCGGACATGTGACGTGTTCGCTGATTGGATGGTGAAGAGCATGAAGTGCATTGGATTGTTCCGATGCACCCGCCATCTTGGATCCGCCGACAGCGCGGTTGCGAACAGAGGCAAAATGCAGTTTTGGGGAGTGTTTTGTGTGCAAGAGTGCTTGGGGAGGTTTGGGGAGTAAGAGATGGGTCAAATATTGTATTTGTTTAGGTGGCAGGTGCCTCTGATGTATTTGCCATGACCGAGCTGTCCGGGATGTCCGTAATTAGTCAAAATGAGGGGTGTCCTAAGGACACTATTCCATCTGTGCTGTCCGCAGGCAAGTTGCAACTGTTCTAAGGACACGCGTGGTGTCAGCGGACATAAAGAAATGCCCATATGGCACAGTCAAAATGTTTGATTCTATGGGTTTGATATGCTGCGGTGGTTGTGGCCAGGGCCTAGAGTCTTGGTGCATGGCCAAAGGCCATGCACCAAGACTGAAATTATAAGCACCGAAGTTATAAGCCACCATGGGTGTGATATGCTGCAGTGGTTGTGGCCAGGGACTAGAGTCTTGGGTGCATGGCCAAAGGCCATGCACCAAGACCGAAGTTATATGCACCGAAGTTTCAAGCCAGCATGGGTGGCTTATAACTTCACTCTCTCTGGATGAATTCTCACCAAACTTTGCAAAAACTGTGATATGGGTGGGCTCATATAGACAGTTAAAATGTTTGATTCTATGGGTGTGATCTATGGGTGTGATATTCTGTGGTGGTTGTGGCCAGGGCCTAGAGTCTTGGGTGCATGGCCGAAGGCCGTAGGTCGTAGGACATGACTCTAGGCCCTGGCCACAACCACCGCAGCATATCATATCCATAGATCACACCCATACAATAGAATATCTATCAAATATTTGCAAATCTACAGTTTGTGTACTGTTTGATTTGTATAGTTTGTATGTGAAGTTTTGGCTACGTCATGTCATTAAATTTGGTAACAAGCACTGCAGTATAACATATCCATGGAAGTAAACATTTTGTATTGTGGTGTATGGTTAGATGTGTGCTTCAATGGTTCTGTTATGAAGCAGTATTTATGCATTCTATTAGAATATACTTACTGTTTGATATATTTTTTTCATGAGTTAGGTAACTGGAGCACATATAATCTTTTCAATTTCTGTGATAAAGAAAAGATCATGTTAGTGTAGGTCATTTATAAAGACTTATTACATTGCAAAATAGACATTTCATCTTTTTTAGACCCTCATATTTATTAGTTTACAAACCAGTGTACTGTGCAATTAGCTCATTTTCTGTGTTTGTTTTTTTAAATCATTGGGTCTGTGGGGAAAAAAATCCATGTTGGATTAAAAAAAAAAAAACCTTTTTTTGTTATGCTACAGTCTATTTGTTTGTTTGTTTTCAGTGTTCACTTGTTGTTTCTAGCTAATGTTCTATCTGTTGGCTTCTTGCAGATTTTTGGAGCAGTTAGATACCTGTTAGCGTATTCTAACAATGTATTTCTTGTTATAATTTAGTGGTATTGATATATCTGTTTGGTTGTTGCAAAATCTTGGGACAGTTAGATACCTGTTGGTGTATTCTAACTGTTTACCTTTGTTATAATTTAGTGGTATTCATTTATCTGTTTGGTTGTTATAGAATCTTGGGGCAGTTAGATACCGTTTGGCCTATTCTAACTGTTTATAGTTTTTAATTGAAGTTTTGTTAATGTTTAAGTGCAGATTAATTATTACATTTTGGTTTTAAGAAGATCAAATAAGCGTTTGTAAGATTTGCTGGTAATCTCAGCTTTAGAGTAATGGTACTATCATTACGTTCAAACCATCCACATTTCTTTTTTATATATGCAGTGTAGTGACCTGAATTGGTTGTGGCTCCTGCGTAGAAGATTAGACCTATTGTTGTGAATATTTTCTTACCAAGTGATACTTGACCATGCATGAATCCAGTCAGCTTGCAGTTGTTTTTGGTACCATCTGCATTGTAACGTAGAAGCATTATTATTACGTATTTACTATGTGTTTGTATTAGTAAGGTGGAGTGATTATCTGAATTGCAGATAGTACATAATGTACCATGGTTTGCATTTTGTACAAGTTGCTGAAATGGAACTGATTCACAATTAGGTATGGATATATACACAAAGTACTCATTAGGGATTTGTTCCTGTGCCACATTGTTGCTGAGAGTGCATGTATGTTTCCACATATATGAAATCTGGAAGATTTCATTTATAGGTATGTTTTTGTTTTCCAGTACTTGTAGTAAGTACATTAGAAATTCTTGTGGATCTTCTTGTGAATTTATAGTGAATTTCACCATTCCAGCAATGTAGTCCAATTCTTTTCTTATTCCATGAACACTATATGTGTTGTCAGGATTGTTTGTTGCATTTCTATGAAGGACTAACATTTGCAAACACAATTGTTCTGTACTGTATAAGTAAATGTTGTCAACAATTGGTGGCAATTGAAATAGAATATTAATTGCTACATTAGCATAGCAACTTACACCAGTTATATTTGAAAATTTGAATTGACCAGATAGTTCTATGTCCAAGTAATTTTTTCGGAGTGTGTGTTGCTTCTTTGAAGAAGTACCTGAGTTACTTTGAGTAATAGGTTCTTCTTTGGTTAAGGTAATTGATGAAGTATTAGCTTCTTTTACTCTCTTTGGAGGATTTGCAGTGAGATCCTGTTGCATGTCTGTTTGAATTAGTTTTCTTTTACAACATTTTCCTTTTTGTGGAACAGGATACGTTTTTAGATGGGGGTGTATAGTGAATGTAGTCTATTGTATTCTAAAATGCAGGGAATATCATTGTTTACTTTACTTGCCTCAAAGTTAATTAGAAATAGACCGTCAAGTGTACGTAAGCGTGATAGTGCTACAAAGCTCATACCTTCTTTAAAGACTGTGTTCCCAATATCTATCAATGCTTTGTCAAGGGTAAGACCTTGTGATTTGTGAATGCTGACTGCGTATGCTAGAGATAGAGAAAATTGTTCTCTCCGTACATACATGTCTTTGAAGAGAAGGAATCGAGCTGTTGAGCGCCCTATCCTTTTTACTTGTGAAAGTTTGTCAAAGAGAACATTGACAAACTGAATGTTGTTGTCACCTGGGTATGTTTGAAAGCCAAACAACTGTGGGTATGTTTGAGCACCCAGTGCTCCATTAACTAGTCCTTGCTCCATGTCAAGATTACGTTTAAGCATTACTCTACAGTTTAAGAATAATTTTAATATTTACTCCAAACCAGCTGTGTTGGAGATAGAATTTTCTAAGGTATTTAGTCTTGCTGTGGCTTGGTGAAAAATGGGTAGTATCATACCATGTACGTCCAGTTTGTCTGTGGAGCAAATTTCATTTATTGGTTGCATTTCTTTTTTCATCATTGCTTCATTGAACTTGGAACAGCTTGCAGGAGTTGGCATTAAGGACATACAATTGACATTTTTGGGTGCTAATTGTTCCATGACATCAGTAGCACATGAGTTATGGCCATAAAGTGCATGGATGTGCCGGGTTTTTAATATTGCTTGTGCTTCTTGAGATAGTACACCAACTCTAATACTTTTTAAAATGTTGGCATAAGTGAGGTCTGCAGATTGGCACATGTTTTCTGTTAATTCTCTGTATTGGAAATGTTGCTAAAGGTTGACATTTCCTATGCTGCCAACAGTTTTACGGCAGAGTTTATGTCCTAAGGTTTTAAAAATAGGTTCACCTTTCACTGGTGTCAATTTAAGAAGATCTCTGAAAACAATCATTTGTTTTCCTCCAAAGAGCTCTTCGTAGTTTGTTTTAAGTACTTCTTGCAATCTGAGTTGAATCAAATCCTACATTAGGTTGGAGACCATGCTCACTTCATCTATTAGTAGCATTTTCATTTTTTTTTAAAACTCTGCGCATTTCCATTACATCTTCTGTAGAAAGTTTGTAATATTCTAATTTGTTTTGGTGTTCTACTGGAAGGAGTAGTAATCTGTGTAAAGTGACACCGCCTATGTTGTAGGCAGCTAAACATGTGGGGGCAGTTACAACAGCTGACAGTTTGTTGTTTGTCAATTATTGAAGGAACTTGCTGATGATTTTGATTAAGAATGTTTTGCCTGAACCAGCTTCACCACTGACGTATAGTAGTATAGGTTTGTAATTTTGGCAGGTAAATTCTTTATTTTCTTGTTGTATACCATGTGCAATTTGTTTTGTTACTTCTTGAAAGATGGTAAACTGCTCTTTGTTCAATTTATTGTAGTAGAGTTAAGTCTTCTGTATCTTCTTCATAGTGACACATGGTGTTCTCTACTTCTGTCATAGCTAATTCTGCCTCATTGGCTATTAGTGGCTGTCCCAGTGGTTCTTGGCTTTCTGTTACAGAAGGTTGACTACTGTGGGGAGTGTCCTTATATAGTTGGGCCTGGAGTTCTTCTTCATGTTGCTGTTCATTGTGCAACATTGTTTTGTGTACATTGGTGATAGTGCTTTCATTTGCTTTGAAAGCGTCTTCATAGGAGTCATAGTTTTCCAGTATCTCTTCTTCTTTTCTCCATGGTTTAAAAAGTTGTAGCAGGGACATGTAATATAGTTCTTTATGTTGAGGAGTTTTTAATGACAATGTGATATGATTAATTAAGCTTTGTTTGGTAAGTTTCACTAAGCTGCCTTCACAATTTGTCACTCTATATCTACCTTTTTTTCATCAGGTTTCATGTTATTTTTGTATGTGAAGTTTTGGGATATGTGGTATAGACATATGGTTTCCAAAGTGGTACTCCTGTTTGGGTAGTATGTGTCTAGTAAATTGTTTTTCAAAATGTCTTGGCTGTTGGGATCATTTTTGGCTATTGTTTCTATGTCATCGTATGATTTGAGAACTCTTTTTCTAGATTTAGCAGGACCGAGACTTCGCCATACTATATTTTCAGATTTTCCATACAAAGCAGTATCGGTTAAACGATCTTTAGCTTCATAGGAGCCACATTCTCTATGAGAGAGCATGTTCATGCCTAAGCTGTACAATTTCTGTTAAGTAGGCTGTAACATATTGTGGAACTGAAGTGGAATTGTCTGCAATGTACTGCACATCTATATTTGCATTCCATAGGAGGGCAATGATTGCATTGTAATCATTGATATACTTTGCTTCTTCTGTTCTTTTTATGTAATATGTGTTCTTAGGTGATTTACCTTTAACACTACGGGCCTCATTCTGAGATTGGAGGTAGCCATGGCGCTACTTGCGCCATGATGGCCTCCAATACCGGGACCAGCACCAGTCTTGTTCAATGGGGACTTACCGGTGCAGTACGACCCTGGCCGGACTGGTAAGTCCCCATTGAACAAACCATCCCCCATTCCCATAGGGCTCAATGGGGAGGGCGCTAATAACGGGCTAGTGACTTGCAAGCCCGTTATTAGTGCCTTTGTCTCTTAGCGGGACCCGTAAGGGATGTGTGGTCAGACCACACGTTCCTTACGGTCTCCGCCAAGGGACCTTGGAATAGCATGGTAAGGGATTACCGGCACCGGTATCCTTACCGGTGACCGGTATCCCTTACCGCCAAAGTCGTAATGACCCCCTATGTCTAACTGAAGACATGAAGTTGTTCACTTCACCTGTTTCTGTAACTGGTCTAGGGAAACCAAAGTGGCATTTGGTGTAGTATTTCCCATTGTTTTTGTATATGCAACACAAATATTTGCCACATTTGTGTCTTTGAAATTGTACAATTTGTGCATGAAGTTCACTATTTGTTGCTTCCGATGGAATTTCACATATGACATATGTTTCGATAAACTGTAAAACAGTGGCATCACTGTCTTGAAGGAATTTAGGAGCATCTTTAATCCTTAAAAGCATGTGGATATGTGGTGCTCCTCTGGCTTGCTATTCTTTACTACAAAAGAAGTGTTGCACTTCTCCGAGGGGAGGAACCGTTTTATTACATATAAAGTGTCGCATAGCAATCAAACTATGATGAAAATATCTTGAAACATTAACAGGATCTAGAGAGCAAAGTTCTACAGGTGTTATTATATCTATGTTTGTTTTGTTTTTGTTTGAAATGCGTAGGAAATCATTTAAATCTTCCCATGCATATTCTGCACAATTTAGGGGTCGATTCATGGAGCAAACGTGCGGTGAAAATCCCAGCGCAAGCAGGCGCAAGGTGGCGCAAGCGTGAGAAATGCAGCGCACGTGCATGCGTGCGATTCAAGGAAGACGCTGTGCGTGTTTCCCGCTGTCCGTGCGCCCAATCCTGCCATGGCGCACGCGGGCACACACGGCGTGCGCTACGCGCTCAGCAAAAGTGCACATAGCACGGCGCACACAACCAAAGTGTGCGGAACAGTGGGCGTAACACGCGGAATGCGGAATAATGCGTGAAAAAGAAGGCGTAACTGGGGAAGTACTGCAGGGAACTACACGGAACGCCCACACGCACGCCAACAAGCCGTATTCATGGATTTGAATACGGGAAACCCGCGCCCGGTATAAGACGCACACAGGCATCAACGCGTCCGCCACATGAAGGCAGGCGGAAGCGTCCCCGCGCACAGTATAAAAGTGCGCGCAAACAACAAACACATATATACAGCTACGATGAATGCCCCATTTGTCGCAGCACTGATCGTGGGACACCGCAGGAGGAGGAGAATAGCCAGGGCACGCATTTTCGCACCACGGACAAGCCTTTTTGGGATGCCTGACGACCAGGTCTACGGCAGGTATAGGTTTCCACCCCATATCATCCTAGACCTGGTCAGGGAGTGGGAAGATGACCTTACACCCCCCACCCTTTGCTCCCAAGCATTGAGCCCCTTGGAGAAGGTGCTCAATGTCCTGCATTTTTTGGCCACTGGGTCATTTCAGCGGACCACTGCCATAGTGGGGGGGGTCTCACAGGCCACGCAGTCACGCTGCCTACACCAGGTACTGGCAATCATGAAAGCGCGCCCCTCAGTCCGCAGGCACATATACATGCCCAGAACACCCGCAGAAAGGCAGGCCGTTGTCCTGGATTTTTTCAGGGTGGCACAATGCTCAAAAGTGCTCGGTGCCATAGATTGCACCCATGTGGCCCTACGTCCACCTAGGGCCACTGAGCACATCTACTGAAACCGCAAGCACTGGCATTCCATCAATGTACAGGTGGTATGCGATGCAAAGGGAATCATCACCTCTGTCTATGCAAACTACCCTGGATCCACCCATGACAGTTTCATATACAGAATGTCTGCCATGAGCCGGGCCCTGGAAGCTGGGCAGCATGGCGACACCTGGCTCCTAGGTGAGTACACATGCCCTTGCACATGCATGCATGTCACACACACACACACAAATACACAAACCCCAATAATCACAACCATTTACACCTCCCCAGGGGACAGTGCCTACCCTCTGAGCAAACACATGATGACTCCAATCTGGAACCCCACCACACCACCCCAGGTAAGATACAACGCCGCCCATATTGCAACCAGGGCCATAGTGGAGCGCACATTCGGAGTGCTCAAGTCACGTTTCCGCTCCCTTGACCGCTTTGGCGGGCAGCTACTCTATGCACCCCCAGTAGTGTGCAGGATCATTGTGGCAGCATGTGTCCTGCACAATGTTGCAACACGGCAGGGCGTACCGGTGGACATGGTGGTGCCCCCACATCCCCAACCACAGGCACAGGTGCTGCCCATGGGAGGGGACGGGGCATGTGGCGAGGAAGCCCGGACCCAGCTTGTGGCCACATTTTTCACCTAAACTCCCACCCCCTGCGGAGTGCACACAGGCCTGGCACATACCAGGTGATAATCGATGATGACAAAGAGACAGTCAACTGTCACAACCCTACCACCCTGAGATAGTTGCCATGGAAGTTCCACATTGTCTGCATCCCTAGCTACTTAAACACAAGCTATCCTGTGTGACCAAAAGGCACACATATGACATGACATGATATGGCCTATACACAAGTATTTCAAGGTGCGATGAGGCAGGGAGGGGGGAACAAGGGAAGACAGACAACGATACTACTAGGCCGGGTGTCATTTAGATTGTGCAAGTGCAGGGGTAGGGGGAAGGGAAAAGTGCAAGGGGAAGGGGAGGGGGGAGTGCAGTACAGGGTAAGTAGACTAAAAAACAAATAAATAGGCCAGCTGGTGGCAACTGCAAAGGTAAGTGCAGACAAGTGCTGGGAAGGGGGGGCTGTAGGGATAGAGAGACAGTCCCGCAGTGCAGGGGTTGCCAGGGAGGCAGTGCAAGTGGAGAGTGGCTGGGCCAGGGACCGAGGTCGGTGAGAGTGGCCCAGTTGCAGATCCAGTGCAGTTCCAGTGAAGAATTTTGCAAGGGAGAGGCAGAGAGAAAGCAGAAGCAAAGAGGAAGGTCTTGAGGTGCTTCCGGAACCGGAGATGGTTCTCCTCAAGTTCCAGTGAGGCAGGAAGGCTGTTCCAGAGGGAGGCCCCTGCCGCTGAGAGAGATCTACCCCCAGCTAGTTGCTTTGAGAAGCGGATGACCCTGACATGCAAGGTGTGAATCACACACACCTGCAAAACAGGCCACGGCCATCACTGTTAAGTCACTCAAACCCTCCCAAACCACAACATGACATGGCAAGCAATACCCATACACCAACACAGTAACAATAAGGTACACATTGCCATGTCAAAAATGTACAGTGGCATCAGACAATGATGCCTCAAATGGAATCAGATGAAATGACTGACTAACAACCTCCCACCAAAAATAAGTCATTTCCAAATGCATTACAAGAGTTGTAGATGTAACATAACAATTAATGCCTGTCTACATGCACATTGTGCATTGCAAAATAAACACTGCAGCTTCTGTGTGCTGTGTCCAATTCCTGCAACACACTGCTCAGCGCACAGCACAGTGAACAGCCATTGTGTGTGATGCACACCCTGAGCATCACATCTAAGCGACAGACCACATCAAAAAGCAAATTAGGCATGTACAGGATCCATAATTGGTCACAGAACATGTGCTGCAGGGATACAGTGGGCACCAGAAGGCAAACAGTGTACAAGTGGATATTCAAGGGTGGTTGTACATGTAGCGCATCAGAGTGCGAGTGTTTGGTTCAGTAAGGATATGCACTAAACATATGCATGTGCAATCAAGTGACCATCAGTGTCCTCTACAGATCACATGTGGACATTCACCATGTGTACACCCCAGCATTTCAAACCACAACTATCCCCTCACACCTGAAAGGTAAACACAACACATGAATAGGCATTGATCAGCAGAACCCAACATGTACATAGGATACCACCATTACAATGTCAGGGTTCCCATCACACTGCAGGGCAAGGCAACTATCAACAACAACCCCCCGCCCCCCATCACAAATGACCATGACCCACTGAACAACTGCACCTGGGTCATGGAGCCTTCAACCCTCAATTCCACCTGGCCACAGGATCACCTTTCCCCTTCGTCACCATCTCCCACCTTGTGTGTAAAAAGGTGCCTGCACCCTCAGAGTCCACCCTCATTTGCAAAATCACAAAATCCAAGCCAGAAAAACGAACCAGAACACCTTCCAGTAGATGACTTGACGTAGCAGTACCTCACAAAGGCCAAGTACTACCACAATGATGTAACTACCAAGGTAGCACAGTAAAACAATGTCACAACAGGATGTGAACCATGTGTGGTACATAACATAGAATGATGCACCATGAACGGATGTGTACTGTCACAGGTCCTGTGTACAGGCGCGGGAGTGTCACGAAACAACCACCCCCACCGTGTCCCGGGTGCCTGCAAGGTCAAACTCACACAGGCCTCTGAGACTCTGGTGGGGAAGGAGGGTCAGGGATATGCAGTCGGGACAGGTGTTGGCACACTGGATAACTGGAATGAGTGGCAGGAGAGGGGAGGAGGAATGACACATGAAAGTAGGGAATGCACGAAAATGTACTACCTGCATGAACACATACACAATCCAAACAAACTTGGACATCATTGTCATGGCCTTCTGTAGTCCAGGCTTAGGAGTGGACCGAACCAACCACCCCATCTGGGGTTTTGGCACCTGCAAGTTTGGGGCTTACACAGGCACCCACAACCCCAGCGGATAAAGAGGGTTAGGGAACGTTGCTTGGATAGGTACGGGAAGCAGGAACACCGGATAGAGGGTACAGGGTTTAAAATTGGATAGGACTCCGGGTGGTTAGGGGAAAAAAAACATACCAAATTGAATTACACATTCATCCATGCATTAGTGCACTCCCCAGCAAGCCTATGCAGAGCAGTTTGAAAGAAAAACAACAAGACACTTAGCTCGGGTTTTGAGTGCTGGCCTCCTGCCTGCGCACTCTCAGGTCCGGTTACAGGAGCACTGCAATGCTGCAAAGAGAGCCACAGTCAATTACCTGTACGTGCCCATTACACAAAAACACACCACCAAAAATGCCCCATAGCAACAAACTACTCTACAAACAGACAATCTGGTGTAGATGCTTCGTACCCATATATAACATTACCCCTGTGATGGGTCACACACAGTCAATGCAGTAAGTCAGCCGCCGGTGGGTGCGTGGCAAATGGAACACCAATGTGTCACAATTCACACAACATGCAATGTTCCCTGGGTAAGCAGACAGACCCATATAGCAAGGCATGACTTCAGAACAAGCTGTGTTCCTCCATGACCGAAACAAAGTTGGCAGTGCATGTATCAAATGGTACATGGAAATGAAATGCACTGCACCCGAGTATGTCCCTTGCTGTATGTCCCTGTGAGCTGCCCCTTTCCATGTCTCGGAAGGCTACATGGTTAATACAAGTGCCTCAATGGACCTTGGTGTACTGGAGGGTATGTGCCACTGCCCCTGCAGGTGTCCCAGACAACCTTACAATCAACAGCCATCAGTCCACCAACAGATATGAGCTGCATTGTGTGCTTCAACACCAATATTCGTCCAAGCTCACCCTCAGTGCTGTGACTAAGCCTGCATGTGCAACTCGCCTGGTGCAAGCTTTGCTGTGTTGTGGCCCCCCTGTGCTGCTCACCTTGACTGGAGTTCCTTGGAACACATCAGCAGTTCTAGGATGTAGGTCTGCAATCCCTGTGCCTCTGCTTGTGCACACATGTGCATGTGGGCACCAACAAACGTGTCCAGAATTCAGACGTCCAATGGGCCATGTCTGCTGGCAAAGGTGCTCTGGAAGCTCATCCCCCTGCAGAAAGGGCATGAAACACATGATTAATGCTTTAAAGTCATCTGTGTGTGTCTCTTCAGGCATCTCATTACTTGACCATGTCAGAGACTTACATCAGAAATCACACCATCAGTCCGTCTTTCACATCCAAAGTGTGGAACACACTATCTACGGCATGAATTGCAACAAGCACGTGTACAGTAAAGATAAGAAACATACTACACAATGCATACCAATGAATGTACACATTAATCATGAAACACCCCATCTAGCAAAAGCTGAACAGTGGACAATAACACCGAAATCATCCCCACTAGGGGTGTCAACACAAGTCACACAGCACCAGACATGCCACAGATATGACAGTCCAAAGCCCTTGTGTAATAGGTTGTCACACCGAACCATCCTTGCGCGCCCATGGATATGGGAGGCTGGAGTGGCATATGTGAGTCAAGGACCCCAAGCAGCAAACACATACACAAGACAAGCCTGAAGGGCCCAGCTGGAACAGACAGTGGATGCCTTCAAAAGCCACAAAGCACCGCACCGTCACATGAAAGCACAATAGACAAGCAATTTTAAACTATATTAACAAATTACACTAACTATGGAAAACCTACATTACCTAATTAAACTAACTATCAAACAGAAACTTAACTAACTAAACTAAAAGAAAAATCAAAAATGGCCACATACGACCCGGGGGGAGGGGAGGCACCCAGGAGAGGGGAGGTACAGGGTGCTGCTCAACACCCACATGCGATGATGCTGAGCCAAAAAAAAAACCTCCATGGGCTCAACGCCTGCACAGCCCGACCTATGTGGGAGATAGATGGTCGTCCGAGTCTGGCTCATCCTGGAAAGGAGGACGTGGCACAGTAGCCTCGCCATGCCTAGCCGCAGCTTGCCCATCGTCGGCAGCAAGTCTGCCAGACGGGTGAGCCTGGTTCTGTGTGGCGATGTGACGTAGGTCTGCATGCAGAACCTCACGTGATACACGTGCTTCCTCTTGCAAGGTAGCACGTGTAACACAGAGTTCCTCCTGCAAGGCCTGGCTGGACAACTGCTGCACCTCCCAGCAAGCCTGTAGCTCAGCCAAGATGGTACGCTAAAGCTGTGCAAACCTCTCCTCTGCCCGCTGCCTCTGGAACATCATAAGGACACCCAGAGTGGATTTGAGGGAAGCATACTCCTCCCTCAGGGCATCCATGGGCGCCTCTGCGTGAGCAGCAATTGCTTGACGCAGAGACGACATTTCAGCCTGGCGTGCCCTGTCTGAGGCCGCCATGCCCAGCCTGAGCGAGCGGGCCGAGGACCGTGCCGCCTGCTGCTGGAGAAGCACCTGCCTAGCAGGGGGGAGCATGGACCGGGCCACACGCTCCATGCTCTCAGCGATGTTCTCCTTTGCTGCCCTCTGCCGTTCTGAATTGGCAGTCATGTCTTGCTCCCACTCAGTACACTGTGGTTGCGCGCGGCGACCGCATTGCCGGGCTTGACCCCTGCGGGACCCAAGGACCGGGTGTCCTCGCTGTGTTGGCACCGCCCGCGGCTGCACGACTACATGCCCCCGTCGACGTGATGTCCCAGGCACATCAGTGACTGGTGTGGAGGGTGACCCTGCGTCCCGATCCACCACGGGCGGAGGAACCAAGACTGTCTGATCCCTCAGTACAGGTGTCGCAGACAGAGGAGTGTCCACATCAGAATCACTCACCCCTGACACATGGACTTGATGCTCATCCAACTCAACATGGACGTAAGAGTCGTCATCAAGGCTGGACTCATAGGCAGCCAGAGACAAGATGGACTGTAGCACTTGGGGGTTTTCGTGGCCTACCACCCCACGACCCCCACTTGTGCCGGGTTGATGTAGTGGTAACAACCCTGTGTCTGGCATGAGAACACCATGCTCCGCCTCATTGCGTCATCACCTGAAAAATATAGAGTAAAAAGGTCACTACACATGTCAGAAGCACACAACACACAGACACACCGACAACAAACGCATCAAGCAGACATGTGACACACAACATATAACCTGGCATGCATGCTGGGTCAACTTTGAATTGCTTCTGTGATCAGACCTGTTGAAAGGTGGCAGTTTCCATGGATGTGGGTCTATGCAGTGCAGAAAATTTGTACGCCACTCACTACCTACATATACAAGGACTCCATGGTGTGTGCCAGGAAATGTGAAGGCAGTGCAAGGTCAAATTCAGGCATCACGTGCATTGTCCATTCAATGTGTACCATATCTAGAAGCCAAGCACCCCTCCACCCCAGTACCAAAGCAGGGATGCCTAGCAAGGTATCAAAAGGCTGACCATACACCTGTGTATTGACAGGCAATGTTGACTGGCATCAACAGCTTAATGTGATTCAAGTGACAACACTGCAATTGATGATGGGAGAGTAAGCAGGACACATGATGAAAACTCTGGAGGCCGCCCACGTGTGAAGAAGACACAACAACAGTTGGACAGAGTCATTGGCCATTGAACAGGCTGAGGCCTGTGAGCCACACAGATTGTCAGACCCTAAACATGTGTGCAACGCAGTACTGAGCCACAGTTGACATGGGAAGGCTGATGAGATGCCATGCAATGTATGTAACCAAGGACTTGTATTACAGTGATCATCCAGTCAAGGACACATAGGGGCATGCGTGCAATGCACATGGAGCATGAATGGGCACTCATGTCCCTGCGGGACATGTGACCTATGCACAGTACAAGTGAGATACCCTGCATCAAGTAAAAAGGCTGTACCACACGGCATATTTCTGGCAGATTCTATGCTGGAAGTTAGCATCTACATAGGACGCATGAACAGGAAAGTACACATTGGCAAGATTGAAGCAGACCAGTGCAAAGGTGGAACTGGGATGTAGAGTGGCGGAGGAAGGGCAAGGGAGCATGCCTACATGGAGTCCCCGCATGCAGGCAGAGGAGACATGCATCACGGAAGCATTGCATTACTTACACATCAGAACCATGTACACGTCACATGTAGTGGCAATCATGCACAACACATCCCACAAGTGAAACACACACGTCCTCAACAAACACGCATCAACACTCACTGGACTGGGCATCAAAGTCCAGCATCTCTCCCACTCCTTCGACCAATTCAGGTGGTATGAACTCTGCAACGAGTGCCTCATGCGGAGTGAGCTCTTCCTCCTCTGGTGCAGGTCCACCGCCAGTCACCAGAGTCAAGTTGTAATTAGAGGCACGCTTAGCCTTAATGCTGCGTTTGATGTCATTCCAACGCTTTTTGCACTCTTGCGCCGTGCGCACCTCATGAACTGGCATGTTACGCAACATGCTTCCAGTGGGTGTCAGGTTGGGCAGCCGTAGTCTGACTATTGGCATCCACTAGCATGTCACAGCTGTGGCCCCGCACGTAGCCCACGAGGAAGTCCAGTTCCTGCTTGCAGAAAGGCTTCTTCCTCAATGTGCAGGAGGTCGTGGCTGTGTGTGGGGTCCCAGCCTGTGCTGAGGTGCAACCTTCCTCCTCTTGGACTGTGGGGCAGACCCGGGCTGGCTAATGCCGCCCTGACCAGTCTGGCCAGTGGGTCCGGTGGATTGAGCCAAGGGAGTGGCAGGTGGAGGGATGACCAAAGGCCTGACTTGTGTCAGTGGCAGCTGGGTGCCCTCTAATGGACCCTGCGCAGCAACATCAGCTGTGGCAGGGACATTGACCGCAACCGTCCTGGTTGGCAGACTCACAACCAGGGTGTTGTTGGGTGCATCTGCCCCTGCACTTGCCAACACCCGGCTGTTCGGGGCAGCAGATGACATAACTGCCCCAGGGACACGTGTCTTGGTCTGAGCAGCCCGGCCTGCCCCTATTGTTTCCCTCCTGGCCTTTTGGAAATCTACCCAGGGCTCCTCAAGTGCCAACGCAGCCTGGGTTGGCAGACCCTGAGCCTGGGTGGCGGTGTCCACAGCTGCACCTGCAGCTACCACTACCCTTGGGCCTGTGGCAGTCGATGGAACGAACTGCTGGGTCACACGGGCGCCAGTGCCAGATGCAGAAGCTGTATCCCCCGGAACCACAGGGGGTGGTGGCATGAATGCACCGACACATAGCACAACATTGTGCTCAAGTGGCGCACCCCTGCCTCTTCCCCCTCTGTGGTCGCCCTGGACACCCTGGAGTCCCCCTACTCCCTGGTCACCACGGCCACGTCCCCGACCACGCCCACCATGAGGAGTACGCCCAGCTGAGACGCCCCTCACCTTTGGTGGCAACCCAATCATGGCACAGATGTAGTAGTGCCGGCAGAGATGGGGTAGTGCCAATGGGAGGTGTACACCACAATTGACCTGGGCAATTGGGGTGAAGGGGGTGGGAAGCAAGATGTTAACAGCCCCCCTGCACCTGCAAGGCTGTATGTGACCCCAGTGATGTAGTGACGGGTCACGCAACGCTCAGGCACCCCAAAACTGCAGTAAAACCGTGCACGCAACCCTGCAGCCTACGTGCGTGGATTCAACCTCCCGCAGTACGCGGTGGCACCCAGTAACACAAATAACCCGTACGCGTGGGACACGCATGCTACTATGACATCGAAAATGGGTGCGATACACAGGGGCACTCGCAGTGGGAAAAAGGGCGTGTGCGACTCACCGTCCGACTAGCGCGATGCAGAAAAACACGCGTAGCCAATACCCCGCCAAAAGAAGAGATACGTCCTTGATAGCTGTGAAGTTGTGATGGCGCGCGAAACAACAGGAAGCAGCAACACACGTCGGTCTCCACGAAAGGCACGTACAGCGAACTGCTGGACCCGCTCACCTTTAACCCGTGCTGAGGGAAACGCCCGCACGCGTCACGTCACTTACGCACATGGGCCCTTTCCTCGGATTACACGCGGACTTGCAGTTTTTCACGCGTGCTGAAACGCCCATGCATGCCTGCGCGCATCACGTCACAGGGGCGCTTGCACTTGAAGGGCCTTCTGTCCAATGAAATTGCGTATGCGTGCAGACGCGCTTACGCGCTAAGGGCCTTTCCTCGAATTACACGCTGATGTGCAGAATTTTCACGTGCCAAATCACTGCGTATCAAGCTGGCAACGCGTAAGCACAAGGAAGACCACGCTCCTGCCCAGAAGGCCGAATTACTGCCCCCCAGAGCCCCGAGCACGCTCCCACCTGCCATCTGCTGCTGCCTGACTGCCTGCTGCCCACGTGCCCTGCCATTTGCTGCCATTTGCTGCCTGCACATCAGCCAGGGGTGCTGTTGCTGTGACCACCCCTGCTGGAACCGAAGACTCCCGACTGGGATTCCATTGCTCCACAGCCCAGCCCCAGGACCCAGTTGCCCACCCACTCCTGCCTCTGGGGATGTCATGTCGGGCACTGCAACATCTGGCACCACTGACAACCCCCGGCCAGAGAGGCAGAGGGGCACCAGTTTCAGTGCCAGGGAAGTTGGTGTCCTGGTGGAGCAAGTCCTGGGGCAGTATGATGCCCTCTTCGGAAGTTCCCGCGCCGACAAGGAAGGACGGACTCGGATCTGGACGGACATTGTGACTGCCATCAACGCGGAGGGGGTGGCAGTCCGCAACTTCCAACATGTCAAGAAGCGCTGGGAGGACTTCAGGTCCAGGACCCTCAACAAGGCCCGGCGCCTATTGAAGGCAGCGGATGCTAAGGGGCACCGGGGCCACTTGTCGGAAGATCAGATGAGGGTCCTGGAACGCATATCCCCATCTGTAGTTGAGCGGTAAGTGTACATGCATCCTGATTGTAAGCTGTGCGTGTGGTGATGTTTCAGTAGTGTGCAGGTTGCACATCTGTTTGTATGGGGTCGAGTATGGGTGGGGGTGTACAGGGCCGTGAGGCTAACACATGCGAAGGCTGTCATGTGTGAGACATGGATGGTGCTTGTGTGTGTAGGCTTGCATGCCAAATGCAGTTGTGTGGGCATACATGTTTGGATGAATGTGTATGTAAGTAGACATGTTCGTGATGTCACGCATGTATGTTGTTTTCAGCTGCATGTATCAGCCTTGTGTACATGTGCATGTGTGTGTATTTGACAAGGGTGCAACAGTGATGCAACATGGATGCATGTGACACTGGGATGTGGAAGCCTGATTGGCAGATGTGACATGGATGCCCATCTGAACACTGCGACACTTGGCAGAGGTGTACACATGCATGCAAGTGTGGTGGTGTGTGTACATGTGTAGTGCACTCCCTGTGTTGCATGTGATGTCTGGCTCACCATTGCCTGTGTATGGATGGTGCTGGCAGTTGCGATATGGCTGTGGTATGGCTCATGTGTGCAAGTTGAAATGACATGTGTGTTGGGGATTGTGATGGCATGTCTGAGGTTTACCAATGTCACTCATGTACAACTGTCATGTGTGTATGTGTCCATTGTACAGTGCCCTGATGCCTGTGTTTTATTTCTCCCTGTCTGCAGCGTCAACTGATGGAGAGGGCGGAGAAGGTGCTGTGGAGCACAGCGGCGGGGATCCCACCGCCAGCCGGAGACGCAAGGCCCGGCACCCCTCCCAGGTTCTGATCTCGCCGGGGAGTGAGGAGTCCGGTGCCGCGTCCCAGGCCGCAGCTGCCGGGGAGAGGTCCAAGAGGCAGAGGTTGGAGTTGGACTCCTCGGCAGAAGAAGGGGCAGCTGGGACCCCACAGGGCCCAACGGGGGAAGATGGCACGGAGTCATCCAGGTTGGTGGGGGGTTTGGTGGAGGAGGAGGCCGTGCAAGCAACAGAGGTGGGGTCTGGAGGTGGGGATTCCACTGGTGCTAGTGGTGCAGTGCAGGACCAGGGACAGGAGGCAGCACAGGCCGCCGCAGAGGTGCCTGTGTGCAATCCTGTCCCTGATCCTGTCCCTGCATCATCTTGCACCAGCAGGGATGCCTACGTCCAGACCCGTTTTCAGGCAGGGGATGAGCTCACGACAACTGGCCTTCCTCTGCCTGCGGACGTGGCTATCCGGGTCTGGGTTGAGCCTGTCCTGACTGGTGTGGCGTTGCGTCAACGGGCCATGCAAGGTGACCTGCAGTCTTTTCATGAGGAGACTGCACGTCATCTCGAATGGCTCGTTGACTGTGTCGGCCTACTGGGACAGGTCACCCAGGCCGGATTCCTCCTTTTGATGGGGCTTGCTATGACCCCCTCCTCAACTGAACCCCTATGCACCAGTCGTCCTCCGTGACATCTTCCCACCCATCAGTCATCTGGGTGCCCTGTGGAGCTGCCTCTGACGGTGCGGCCAGGCTGGTGGAGGAGGCATCCCTGCCACAGTCGGGAGTCGGACATCCAGCAGGGGTGGCCACATCAACGACTGCACCCCAGCCAGCGGAGGATGTGCAGGCAGCAGGAGGTAGTGCATGGCCAGGGGCACAGCAGCAGCAGCAACGTGGTGGGAGCCATGATGGCTCGGGGCCTTCGACATCGGAGGGGCAGGCATCGGTCGGAGGGCAGGAGGACCCAGGATGGGAAGTGTCTTCCGTGTTGCAACGATTGGGCCACGCCATAGATGCGGAGCGGCAGCGGGCGGAAGAGGCACGGCTCACGATGGTCAGGGCGGAGAACTCCATACGGAGGGCCCTGAGGCGGGCCGATTGCCTCGAGGCAATCCCCAGGGGGTTGGAGGTGGACACGTCGACGGCCCTGCGGACCCTCTGGGCCATGGAGGAGGACCGCCTCCGGGACATTGAGCAGGGGTTCGATGATGCCCTGGCCCGGGACATCCAAAAGTGAGCCGTCGGACTAGCCCGCTGCCCTTGTAAATAGTTCTGTAGTTAGTGTTAGGTTTCCTTTGATTTTGCATTTTTTTGGACCTTTTGGACAATGGGCCACATTTTTGTATATAGTTTTTTTTTTTATTAGGTAGTGTTATTAGATAGGTTTCATTTCTTCTGTTGGGATCATGGACCCTGACTTGTTTATCTGTATATAGTTGACTGTTGGATTTTCATTTTTTTTTTACAATTTACCCATGGAGCAATGTCTTTAAATTTTAATCTTCCATTGGATTTACTTTTGTGGACTGTGACTTTGGACACCTTTCCTTTGGATTATGATTTGTGATTTTGCATTATTTCACGGACATGCTGATATCGCGTGTGAAACTTCCCGCGCACCCCAAAATACACGTACCCTGGACATTCGCGTGTGGAACTTCCAGCGCACCCCTGAAATACACATACCCTGCTGAATTCACGTGTGTAACTTCCAGCGCACCCCTGATATACACGTACCCTGATGGAATCACATGTAGAACTTTCCACACACCCCTGAAATACACGTACCCTGCTGATATCGCATGTGAAACTTCCTGCACACCCCAATATACACGTACCCAGGACATTCGCGTGTGGAACTTCCAGCGCACCCCTGAAATACACGTACCCTGCTGAATTCACGCGTGTAACTTCCAGCGCACCCCTGATATACAAGTACCCTGATGGAATCGCGTGTAGAACTTTCCGCGCACCCCTGAAATACACGTACCCTACTGAATTCATGTGTGTAACTTCCCACGCACCCCGAAATACACGTACCCAGGACATTCGCTTGTGGAACTTCCAGCGCACCCCTGATATACACGTGCCCAGCTGAAATCGCATGTGAAACTTCCCGCGCACCCCTGAAATGCACGTACCATGCTCGCACAGGGCCAATCGCGTGTGAAACTTCCCGCGCACCCCAGTAATACACGTACCCTGATGAATTCACGTGTGTAACTTTCCGCGCACCCCGAAATACACGTACCCAGGACATTCGCGTGTGGAACTTCCAGCGCACCCCTGATATACATGTACCCAGCTGAAATCGCATGTGAAACTTCCCGCGCACCCCTGAAATACACGTACCCAGGACATTCGCGTGTGGCACTTCCCGCGCACCCCTGAAATACACGTACCCTGCTGAATTGACGTGTGAAACTTCCCACGCACCCCTCATGTACAAGTACCCTGATGGAATCGCGTGTGGAACTTCCCGCGCACCCCTGAAATACACGTACCCAGCTGAAATAACGTGAGGAACTTCCCTCGCACCACAGTGATACACGTACCCTGCTTGCCGTGCTGGTACAGGGTTAGCGCAGCCCTTTGCGCTGGATTGGGGATTTTGATGGCTTTTCCCTGTGCAAGGGGCGTTCTTGGGGGCGTAACTGGCGCTGCTGCAGGGTCGCTGCGCCACTGTGCGCCACTGCTGGTTTTGGTGGCTGGAATCCATGAATATGCTGTGCGCGGAAATGTATTTTGGCACACGCGGCTGGCGCAGGGATTCGCACGTGCACACTGTGCGCCAGCCGCATGCGCCACTTGTGCGCTGAATTCTATGAATTACCCCCTTAATGTCACAAACCAAGTGGGTGGGCCAAGGTTTCTTATCATACAACGTACATCTCTGTGATGTCAGAACCAGTACGTACCAAGCATGTTTGCTAACAGATTTGTAATGCTTGATTGTAAAACCTCATCTTTTTCTTGCACTTTTTGTATTAATTGCATAGCTGACATATTTTGAAAGTGGGTTCCTCATTTCAATATGTGTGCAACTCTGTAACATAGAGTTGCTAGTTCACTTTCAAAGAGTAGGTGGAATATGTATTCCACGTTTTGTCTAACCCTGGGATCTTCAGAATACATTTGTAATGAGCAGTATTCTGATGCTGTTATCCAAATAGATCTATCATCGTACCTTCCTCCTTTGCCAGTAGGAAAGAGTAGAGGAAAAGCACATGCTTCTATACATTTTTCCCATATGGTGATTGGTGATCCTTTGGTTTGTTGCATTTGGTATGTTTCTAGTGCATCATCTATGGTGTCATTAGAGTCTAAAGGATGAATTGTATAATGTTCTAAAATATTGGATACTGTAGCAGGATCTAGAAGTTCAAATTGACCAGTTTCTGGTGACTCTTGAATTATTTCAGTTGTTTCCCTTAAATGTCATTCAATATTTATTTCTTTGTAGTATTCATTATTGTCTTTTAGATATTTCAAGGCTTGTCTAACTTTATGTAAGTCTACAAGTTGTTGCCAAATTCTTTTGTCATTTGTACGTACACCATTTACTAAGACAATTAAAGATTGCTCTATTGGACGTTGCACTCCCAGAGTTTGCACATTTGCTTTAAGATCTAATGGTAAATAAACTACTTTGCCACAAATGCCTTTCACCAATTCAGAGGGAGGTAATTTTGCTGTTTTTGGTTGAAGGAGTATTATTGCTTGAAATGGGTTCACTATTTGAATTATGATGCTCTCATATAAATTGAGTTGTTGCAGTGGTTTTGGTAGTGGGAATAATTCTAAGTTATTTGTGATAGCACGTGAAGGAGTTTGGTTTTTGTCAAGTTTTGTAGTGCAGTAACTGCAAAGTATTAAGGGGTCAGTTATTTCATATTTGTTTTCTTCTATAAGGTAGAGAGCTAATTCAAACCATTTGGAATCTTCATTGTCTTCTATTTTGTATGTTACGTCTACAGTTTTTGTGTTACTTTCATAAAAAGTTCTGCGGCAACACACACACACACATAGTTTGGTACTTCAGCGGATGTTCTTTTACATTTTAGTATTTATTTTTTGTATGTGTGGAGAAGAAGGTTGCCATGTGTAGAATTGTTGCTAATCTGTTGTAAAGCTATTGCATTTTGTAAGTGGCTTTCACTTCCAAAATATTTTTTCTGGAGATATTCGATTTCTTCGAGTAGGTCTTTGGCTCTACCATGTAGAAGAATGTTATTTAAATTTGCCCTTGCTACAGGAGGACTTTTAGCATAGTACAGTTTATAGACTAGATTTCTTATAGTTGAATGATGTGTTGATATTATTTTGATATGATGCAAAGTGCTTTTGCAAATAGGTCCTGAAATGCAGGCTAATGAATGTCCTTGTAGTCCTGTGTATTTGCACACTGGACAGGTATTCATATTTTGCAGCACTTTCATTTTGATTTTGTCTTTGCTTTTCAAATACTGATTGAGGAACTGGTGTAAAGATTTGAAAGATTTTTTGTGACTGTTACACATTGATGTGCATGGCCATTTGTATACTGGACGTTTTGGTTCAGTCGAATGGAGAAGTAATTCTGAGTTTTCTAGGGATATTTTTGTAAGCAGTTTTTCTTGTTGCATTATGGTATTATTAAGTTTTTCATAACCTCGTCCACTGCTATGTATGGCAATTGTGTTTGGTTTTGTTTGTATGCTTCTTCATTGAAATATGGTTCTGTGCTCGTGGTGTGACTCCATTCACCTCCACAGATATTTAAGAAGTTATTTTTGTTGAAATTCCATTTATTGAGAAGTCTTTTTTGTAATTTAGAAGTTAGTTTTGTTAGTGATTTCATTCTGTTTAACACTAAAATAAATAACTTTCTTTTGAGAAGGATTGCACTGTCTATCAGAGCTTCTAAGATTAATTTTCTACGGTAGGTTTTAAGGGTTGTGCATGATTTGTCTCCTGTTTTTATACGATTCTGAAGGACACTGTGGCGGAACATTTTTGCTAAAATACTTTTTTTGGTATTGCTACCAGCTAGTATATCAAGATTTATAGGAGCATTTTTAGCAGAAGTGGTAGCTGAATTCTTGTTAATCATTTTCTGTTTCATTTTACATTTTGATGGAGGAGGCAAAGTTTCTGTACTGGAAGCTTGTTTTGTTTCGCTAAATGACTGTATTCGCTGTTTTGTTTGAACATTTTGTACAAACTCTGCTAGAGATGGATGCTTATTTTGGACACTTTTATTTTCATTTGCTCTTTTTCTGCATTGCTTTCTACGGACTTGCTTTTTGCTAGGCATTCTTTGAGGTCTGTTGAAAAAAAAAGAAGGTATGGGTTGGGCCGTTATGCAATGTATGTTTGCTGTGTGCATGAGTATCTGAGTATGATGGTAAAGATGTGTGTGGTGGTGTGTGATTGTGCATTGGGCAGTTCCAATTAGTTGGGAAGGTTATTCTTCTATTTGTGTGTTGCTATAGTGCAGGTCAGATGACAGTAGAAACTGAGCTATTGCTGAGGAGAAGCACTAATAGTAAATCTAATGTTATACAATTAAAACAGTTCTTTGTTTTGTAGTACTAACATTCTAGGGGTTGAGTTATGTTATTTGTGTTCCAAAAAACAGGGATTTGTGTGTCATTCTGCCTGCTAATCCATGTTTAATAAATGGGGATTTGTGGGCAGAATGGTTCAGAAATCTGTTTTTTTGGTGCGCAAATTACATGAATGAACTACCAGTGTGTTTGAGAAACAGTAAGAATATTAAGGTAATGTTGTACTTACTATTTTTTTGTGGAATGAGTAGGTTTCTTTGGATATGTTGTTTGTAGTTCAGATGCTGCTGATTTTCAGGAGTGTGGTCTTCACTGCAATTGTAAAAGAAAGAAGTTAGTCATTTTGTGTGTTTATAGCACTGATGTTAATTTAGGCATTGATTTTTATGTTTTTGTAGTAGTATTCTTGTTTGATATCTGAACATAGTGTATGCATGCATTTGATATGACTATGAGCAGCCTTTATATTGTATTTACAATATGTTAGTTCAACATGGTTTGCTAATGAGTAGAATTTTAAGTGTATGAAACTTGCTTGGTTTTTTAAAGCTGTGTTGTAGATAGCAGACTGGTTTCGAAGTGACAGTTAATTATACTAGATGGGAAAAATTGCAATAAGGTCATTTTATAGGTTATGCAGGTTTAGTGGCATTACTCTGTTTATATGCATTCATAAGGGTTGTACATGTACTGTCAATAAAATATGCATACCTGTAGTTTGTATTCATGCATGTGGATATGCATGCAGCTGTAAGTATAAATCTTGGAGACTTGTAGAGTAGTTTTTGTAGTAGTGTTTTCCAATGATATGAGACTTGTACTCAGAGTGATCAAAAGTACATGTGAAGTGCGGAACTCTGATGATGGAGTTAGATGTAGAGGTCTTGTATGTGATTGCTAGATGGTTTTGTGACTGCTTAGATGTATCGAATGAGGGAATGGCACTGAGAGTGATGTGGAAAGGGTAGAAAGGCTGGCAAGAGTTACACGCCGCACGGACACCGCGGCTGTCCGCGGATATGGCGTGTCACACATGGGGTTTTCCAGCAAATCCAGTAAGGAAAGGGGACTGTAGGGATCAGCCAATCAGATGTTGACATTGTGGATTTGTGTGGAAAGAGACTGTGTGTAGTGAAGATGGCAGAGGTGGAGAAAGTCAGGGTGTTGGTGCTCAGAGATAGGTTTGTGCATGCTTTGCAGTAGTATGCTCAATGCAGGCATGTGGCAAACAATTTCGATGTTAAAGGAGTGGAGGTGGTGTGGAGCGCTGTGCCTAATTGCAATGTAGAGCGAATTCTATAAGTTTGTGAAGATATGGGCAGGATGAACATTCCCCATCTGGTAGTTTTGCACTATGGTGTTTTCCATTTGGGCTACGTCAGTGCCCCAAATTTGTTGGCAGATTTGGAAGAGTTGGTTCAAGCAGTAATGAACATCCTTCCAAATGTGAAAGTCATTTTTTCTGGATTACCACCTAGGGCAATATGGCACAATAGTTCTGTTTTTTGTCCTCAGCAAAACTTTGCTAGGTGTGCAGTCAACCGAGGCACTTCTGCTTTCATGCTTAGAGATGGTATGTGTTTCTGTAATAATGAGAATATTGATTTGAGTAATGCTGTTTATTTTGAAGAAGATGGCATTTACTTATCTTTTATGGGAAATGTCATTCTGTTTTGGAATGTAAGGGTTGCTTTGGAGAAAGTTATGTGAATATTTTAGTAGTAAAGTAAGAAAAAGAATAAAAACACAAATCACTGTGTCTGTCAAGCTTCTGCAAAAAACCCTCCAAAAAATGTGTTCATCTACTATACAGAAAATATGCATACCTGTAGTTTGTATTCATGCATGTGGATATGCATGCAGCTGTAAGTAGACATTTTGGAGACTTGTACAGTAGTTTTTGTAGTAGGTGCTTTCCAATGATATGAGGCTTGTACTTAGAGTGATCAACAGTACATTTGCAGTGCAGAACTCTGATGATGGAGTTAGATATAGAGGTCTTGGATGTGATTGGTGGATGGTTGTGTGACTGCTTAGCTGTATCCAATGAGGGAATGGCACCGAGAGTGATGTGGAAAGGGTAGAAGAGCTGGCTAAGAGTTACGTGCTGCGTGGACACCGCGTCTGTCCCCGGATAAGGCGTGCCACATCTGGGGTTTTCCAGCAAATCCAGCATGGAAAGGGGACTTCAGGGATCAGCCAATCAGATGTTGAGGTTGTGGATTTGTTTTGAAAGAGACTTTGTGTAGTGAAAATGGCAAAGGTGGAGAAAGTCAGGGTGTTGGTGCTTGGAGATATGTTTGTGCATGGTTTACAGCAGTATGCTCAATGCAGGCATGTGACAAACAATTTTGATGTTAAAGGAGTAGAGGTGGTTTGGAGCCTGATTGCAATGTACAGGCAAATGTACAAGTTTGTGAAGATATGGGCAGGATGAACAGTCCGCATCTGGTAGTTTTGCACTATGGTGCTTTTCATTTGGGGTATGTCAGTGCCGCTTCTTTGTTGGCAGATTTGGAACACTTGGTTCAAGCAGTAATGAACATCCTTCCAAATGCCACTTCATCCACACACTCCACCGTGGTCTGGGTGTCTCCAATGTCAAACTCAAACAGGCCTTTTTTGTAATTTAGTAGTTAGTTTTGTTAGTGATTTCATTCTGTTTAACACTAAAATAAATAACTTTCTTTTGAGAAGGATTGCACTGTCTATCAGAGACAAAGTATTTTTTTCTGAATTACTACCTAGGGCAATATGGGACAATAGTTCTGTTTTTGTCCTCAGCAAAATATTGGTAGGTGTGCAATCAACCGAGGCATGTGTGCTTTCATGCTTAGAGTGGGTATGTTTTTCTATAATAATGAGAATATTGATTCCAGTAATGCTTTTTATTTTGCAGAAGATGGCATTTCCTTTTTTTTTGGGAAATGCCATGCTCTTTTGGAAAATAAGGGTTGCCTTGGAGAAGGTTATGTGAAGATTTTAGTAGTAAAGTAAGAAGAGAAAACCCCAAAAAATACAAAATGACAGGTGTCTGTCAAGCATCTGCAAAAAAACCCCCAAAAAACAGATCTTTTCAGAGCCAACCTCAATGGGGAAATGGGGCCCAGTGTTTAAATTTACATTTGCCACGCTCAGATTTTCGATATGTCCGCGGACAGCGTGTATTACATACAGGGGTTTTGGGGTTTAGAGGCATACAAATGAGAATGAGCAGAGCTAGGGATTGGTCAATAAAGTTTACTGGGTGTGTTGTGTAAGGAGAGAGTTTGTCATAAAGTCTTTTTCCTGAGAGAAGAACAGATAGATATGGCTGTGTGTTTCCGAAAACAGATTATCTGGATTTTGGGAGACTCATGGATACATTGGTTTGAGGTGCTTGCAGAACGCTGTGGAGTAGCTGCAGATCTTGGATTCCCTCATGTGGAAGTGCAGTGGCATGGAGTGCGTGTAATGAAGTGGCTGGACTTGGTACCTCTCTGTGCTACTTTGGAGACAGAGCATCATCCAGACGTAATTATAATTCATTGTGGAGGGAACAGTTTAGGACAAGTGTCTGGAATTTCTTTGCAATTTGCAATGAAAGACAGATTTAGGAAGGTCATGGAAATATTTCTAAATTCTCAAGTAATTTATTCTTGTATTGCGCAAAGACAAATGTGGCTGCGTTCTTGTTCATTTGGTCCACAAATGGAGAAAGTGAGGCGCAATGTCAATAAGGCTGTTTGTGCCTTTCTAAGAGATGTTGGCATGTCCTCTTTTCACAATGAAAATATTATGTTTCATAGTACATACATTTTTCGCAGCGATGGATTCCATCTTACTTATGCTGGTGAACAGATTTTTCTGAGAAATGTACAAAATACATTGTGACCTTTTTTGGAATTACAGTCATCTATTCTGCAGTAGATGTTGCATCAGACAATGATGCCTGACATGGAATCAGATGAAATGACTGACCAACAACCTACCACCCAAAATAAGTCATACCCAAATGCATTCCAAAAGTTGTAGTTGTAACATAATAATGAATGTCTGTCTACATGCACAATGTGCATTGCAAAATCAACACTGCAGCTTCTGTGTGGCGTGTCCATCTCCTGCAACACACTGCTCAGCGCACAGCACCATGAACAAGCATTGTGTGTGATGCACACCCTGAGCATCACGTTTAAGTGACAAACTTCATCAAAAAGCAAATTAGGCATGTACAGAATCCACAATTGGTCATAGAACATGTGCTGCAGGGACACCAGAAGGCAAACAATTTGAAACAAAGAAAGAACGAAAGAAAGAAAGAACGAAAGAAAGAAAGAACGAAAGAAAGAAAGAAAGAAAGAAAGAAAGAAAGAAAGAAAGAAAGAAAGAAAGAAAGAAAGCAGTGTACACGTGGACATGGAAGGGTGGTTGTACATGTAGTGTATTATAGTGTAAGTGTGTGGGTCAGTAGGGACATGCACTCAACATATGCATGTGCAATCAAGTGACCATCAGTGTCCTCTATACATCACATGTGAACATTCACCATGTGTATACACCAGCATGTCAAACCACAACTATCCCCTCAAACCATGAAAGGTAAACACAACACATGAACAGGCATTGATCAGCAGAATACATCATGTACATAGGATACCACAATTACTATGTCAGGGTGTCCATCACACTGGAGGGCAAGGCAACTATCAACAACAAAACACCCCCCTCCCTCCCAAATCACCACGACCCACTGAACAACTGCACCTGGGTCATTCAGCCTTCATCCTTGAATTTCACCTGGCCACATGGTCACCCTTCCCCTTTGTCACCATCTCCCACCTTGTGTGTAAAACGTTGCCAGCACCCTCAGAGTCCACCTTGATTTGCAAAAGCACCAAATCCAAGAGAACTTAAAGCAGGCTAACACAGAAGCCAAGCAAATAGCCTGCAGGCAGTAAAACAAACCAGAACAGCCTCCAGTAGATGACTTGAAGTAGCAGTACGCCACAAAGGCCAAGTACTACCACAATGATGTTAACAACCAAGGTAGCACAGTAAAACAATGTCACAACAGGATGTGTACCATGTGTGGTACATAACATAGAATTATGCACCACGAACGGATGTGTACTGTCACAGCTCCTGTGTACAGGCACAGGAGTGGCACGAACCAACCACCCCCACCGTGGTCTGGGTGCCTGCAAGGTCAAACTCACACAGGCCTCTGAGACCCTGGTGGGGAAGGAGGGTCAGGGATATGCAGTCGGGACAGGCATTGGCATACTGGATAACCGGAATGAGGGGCAGGAGAGGGAGTAGGATTGACACAGGAAAGTAGGGAATGCACACAAATGTAGTACTCACATTAACACATACACAATTAGACCAAACTTGTTCATCATGCACATAGCATCAAATTACTCAAATGGAAGTCAAAGAGAAACTTATCTCTGGGGTGAGTGCTGGCCTCCTACCTGTGCACTCTCAGGTCCAGTAACAGGAGCAGTTCAATGATGCAAAGAGAGCCACAGTTAATAATCTGTGCGTGACCAAAACACACAAACACACCACCAAATATGCCCCAAAGTAACAAACTACTCTACAAACAGACAATCTTGTGTGGATGCTTCATACCCATACGTAACATTACCCCTTGTGATGGTTCATACACAGTCAATGCAGTAAGTCTGGCGCCGGTGGGTGCGTGGCAAATGGAACACCAATGTGTCACGATTCACACAACATGCAATGTTCGCTGGGTAAGTAGACAGATGCATATAGCAAGGGATGACTTCAGAACAAGTCGTGTACCACCATGACTAAAATAAAGTAGGCAGTGCATGTTTCAAATTCTACTTGGAAATTAAATGCACTGCACCCGAGTCCGTCCCTTGCTGTCTGTCCCTGTGAGCTGCTTCTTTCCATGTCTCGGAACGCTACATGGTTAATACAAGTGCCTCAATGGACCATGGTGGACCGGAGGGTATGTGCCACTGCCCCTGCAGGTGCCCCAGACACTTTCCCATCAACTAGCCATCAGTCCACTAACACATCTGAGCTGTTTTGTGCGCTTCAACACCAATATTTGTCCAAGCTCACCGTCAGTGCTGCTACTAAGCATGCATGTGCAACTGGCCTGGTGGAAGGTTTGCTGTGTTGTGACCCCCCTGTGCTGCTCACCTTGCCTGGAGTCCCTTGAAACACGTCAGCAGTTTTCGGATGTATGATCGCAATCCCTGTGCCTCTGCTTGTGCACACATGCGCATGTCGGCACCACCAAACGTGTCCAGATTCCAGACATCCAATGGCCCGAGTCTGCTGGCAAGGGTGGTCTGGAGGCTCATCCCCCTGCAGAAATGCCATTAAAAACATGATTAATGCTTTAGATTCATCTGTGTGTGTGGACTGGACCATGTCAGAGATGTACATCAGAAATCACACCATCAGTCCGTCTTTCACAGCCAAAGTATGGAACATACTATCTACGGCATGAATTGCAACACGCACATGCACAGTAAAGATAAAAAGCATACTACACAATGCATAGCAATGAATGTACAAATGAATCATGAAACACCCCATCCAGCAAAAGAAGAACAGTGGTCCATTACACCCCAATCATCCTCACTAGGGGTGTTAACACAAGTTCCACAGCAGCAGACATGCCACAGATATGACAGTCCAAAGCCCTTGTGAAATAGGCTGTTACACCAAACAATCCTTGCGAGCCCATGGATAAGGGAAGTAGGAGTGGCATATGAGTCAAGGACCCCAAGCAGCAAACGCATACACAAGACAAGCTTGAAGGGCCCAACTGGAACAGACAGGGAATGCTTTCAAAAGCCACAAAGCACCACACATGAAAGCACAATAGACAAGCAATTCTAAACTATATTAACTAATTACACTAACTATGAAAAACCTACATTACCTATTTAAACTAACTATCAAACAGAAACCTAACTAACTAAACTAAAAGAAAAATCAAAAATGGCCACATACGACCCGGGGGGGGCACCCAGGAGGGGGTAGGTAGAGGGTGCTGCTCAACACCCGCATGCGATGATGCTGAGGAAAAAAAAAACCTCCATGGGCTCAACGCCTGCACAGCCCGGCCTATATGGGAGATAGATTGTCGTCCGAGTCTGGCTCTTCCTGGAAAGGAGGATGTGGCACAGGAGCATGACCACGCTTAGCCGCAGCTTGCCCCTCGTCAGCAGCAAGTCTGCCGAATGGGTGAGCCTGGTTCTGTGTGGTGATGACACGTAGGTCTGCATGTAGAACCTCCCGTAATACACATGCTTCCTCTTGCAAGGCAGCACGTGTAACACGGAGTTCCTCCTGCAAGGCATGGCTGGACAACTGCTGACCTCCCGGCAAGCTTGTAGCTCAGCTGAGATGGTACACTCAAGCTGTGCAAACCTCTCCTCTGCCCGCTCCCTCTGGGACATCAGAAGGACACCCAGAGTGGATCTGAGGGAAGCATACTCTTCTTACCTCAGGGCCTCCATGCGTGCCTCTGTGTGAGCAGCAATTGCTTGACACAGAGACAGCATTTCAGCCTGGCGTGCCCTGTCTGAAGCCGCCATGCCCAGCCTGAGAGAGTGGGCCATGGACCGTGCCGCCTGCTGCTGGAGAAGCACCTGCCTAGCAGGGGGGAGCACGGATCGGGCCACACGCTCCATGCTCTCAGCAATGTTCTCCATTGATGCCCCCTGACGTTCTGAATTGGCAGCCATGTCTTGCTCCCACTCAGTATACTGCGGTTGAGCACGGCGACCAAGTTGCTGGGCTTGACCCCTGCGGGACCCAAGGACCGGGTGTCCTTGTTGTGTTGGCACCGCCCGCGGCTGCACGACTACATGCCTTGTCGACGTGATGTCCCAGGCACATCAGTGACTGGTGTGGAGGGTGACCCTGCGTCCCGATCCACCACAGGCGGAGGTTCCAAGACTGTCTGACCCCTCAGTGCAGGTGTCGCGGACAGAGGAGTATCCACATCAGAATCACTCACCCCTGACATATGGACCTGATGCTCGTCCAACTCGACATGGACGTCAGAGTGGTCATCAGGGCTGGACTCAATGCCATCCAGAGACAAGATGGACTGTAGCACATGTGGGTTTTCGTGGCCTACCACCCCACTACCCCCACTTGTGCCGGGTTGCTGTAGTGATAACAACCCTGTGCCTGGCATGACACCACCATCCTCTGGTTCCATTGTGTCATCATCTGAAAAGTATAGAGAAATAAGGTCACTACACATGTTAGAAGCACACAACACACACACACAGACACCAAACACATCAAGCAGACATGTCACACACAAAATAGAACCTGCCATGCATGCTGGTTAAACTTGAAATTGCTTCTGTGATTAGGCATGTCAAAAGGTGTCAGTTTGCACTGGAGTGGGTCAATGCAGTGCAGCAAATAAGTACATTACTCACTATCTACATGTACAAGAACTTCATGATGTGTGTCATAAAATGTGAAGGCAGTGCAAGGTCACCTTCAGGCATCACGTGCATTGTGCATTCAATGGGTAGCATGTCTACAAGCAAACCAAAACTCCCCCCCAAGTGCAAATGCAGGGATGCCTAGCATGGTATCAAAAGGCCGAACATAGAACTGTGTATTGACAGACAGTGTCGACAAGCATCAACAGCATCATGTGAATCAAGTGACAACACAGCTAATGATGAGGGGACAGTAAGCAGGACACATGATGAAACCTCTGGAGTACATCCACGTGTGAAGAAGACACTACACCAGTTGGACAGAGTCATTGGCCATTAAACAGGCTGAGGCCTGTGACACACACAGACTGTCAGGCCCTAAACATGTGTGCAATGCAGTACTGAGCCACAGTGGACATGGGAAGGCAGATGAAATGCCATGCAATGTATGTCACCCAGGACTTGTATTACAATGATCATCCAGTCAAGGACACATAGGGGCATGCGTGGAATGCACATGGAGCATGAATGGGCACTCATGTCCCTGCGTGGCATCCGACCTCTGCACAGTACAAGTGAGATACCCTGCATCAAGTACTAACGATGTACCACACAGCATATGTCTGGCAGATTGACCGCTGGAAGTTAGCATGTACACAGGACGCATGAACAGGGAAGTACCCAACGGCAATATTGAAGCAGACCAGTGCATAGGTGGAATTGGGGTGCAGAGTGGGGGGTGGAGGGACAAGGGAGCATGCCTCCATGGAGTACCCGCATGCAGGCAGAGGAAACATGCACGTCACTCATGCTATGACATTGTCCCTGGGCTGAGAGGAAGGTCACCCCACGCTACATGCAGAAGGGCCAGTGAGCTGGAACATGGACCGGAGGGGCATACTGGTAACCAGCATGTGAGTAGGGTGCAATAGTGGTGATGCGGACAGTCTCCGTCTGCTCCACATGTCCACCATCCAGCAGAGCAGACATGCATCAGGGAAGCACTGTATTACTTGCACATCAGAACCATGTACACGTGACATGTAGTGGCAGTTATGCACAACACATCACACAAGTAAAACACACACGTCCTCAACAAACACGCATCAACACTCACTGGACTGGGCATCAAAGTCCGGCATCTCTCCCACTCCTTCGACTGATTCAGATGGTATGAACTCCGCAATGAGTGACTCATGCAGAGTGAGGTCTCAGAGGCCCACTGCCAGTCACCAGAGTCAAGTTGTAATTTGAGGCACGCTTAGCCTTAGCGCTGCTTTTGAGCTTATTCCAATGCTTTTTGCACTCCTGCGCCGTGCGCACCTCATGGCTTAATGCACTCACATGTTCCGCAACTTGCTTCCAGTGGGTATCACGGTGGGCAGCCGTAGTCTGACAATTAGCACCCACTAGCATGTCATGGCTGTGGTCCCGCACGTAGTCCACGAGGAAGTGCAGTTCCTGTTTGCAGAAAGGCTTCTTCCTCGACATGCAGGAGGTCGTGGCTGTGTGTGGGGTCACAGCCTGTCCTCGCAGGTGCAACCTTCCTCCTCTTGGATTGTGGTGCAGACCCTGGCTGGCTAATGCCACCCTGAAAAGTATGGCCAATGGGTTCGGTGGATTGAGCCAAGGGAGTGGCAGGTGGAGGGATGACCAAAGGCCTGACTTGTGTCAGTGGCAGCTGGGTGCCCCCTAATTGACCCTGCGCAGCAACATCCGCTGTGGCAGGGTCATTGAGCGCAACTGTCCTGGTTGGCAGACACACAACCGGGGTGTTGTTGGGTGCATCTGCCCCTGCACTTGCCAACACCCAGCTGTTCGGGGCAGCAGATGACATAACTGCCCAAGGGAAACGTGTCTTGGTCAGGGCAGCCCTGTGTGCCCCTACGGTTTCCCTCCTGGCCTGTTGGAAATCTTCCAAGGGCTCTTCAAGTGCCAACGCAGCCTGCGCTGGCAGACCCTGAGCCTGGGTGGTGGTGTCCACAGCTGCACCTGCAACTACCACTACCCTTGGGCCTGTCGCAGTCGATGAAACGGACTGCTGTGTCACACGGGTGCCAGTGCCAGATGCAGAAGCTGCATCTCCCGGAACCACAGGGGGTGGTGGCATGACTGCACTGACACATGGCACAACATCGTGCTCAAGTGGCACACCCCTGCCTCTTCCCCCTCTGTGGCCACCTTGGACACCCTGGAGTCCCCCTACTCCCTGGTCAACACGGCCACATCCCTGACCATGCCCGCCATGAGGAGGATGCCCAGCTGAGGCGCCCCTCACCTTTGGGGGCCTCCCAACCATGGCACAGATGTAGTAGTGCCGGCACAGATGGAGTAGTGCCAATGGGAGTTGTACACCACAATTGACCTGGGCAATTGGGGTGAAGGGGGTGGGATGCAAGATGTTAACAGCCCCCCTGCACCTGCAAGGCTGTATGTGACCCCGGTGATGTAGTGACGGGTCACGCAACGCTCAGGCACCCCAAACTGCAGTAAAACCGTGCATGAAACCCTGCAGCCTACGTGCGTGGAATCAACCTCCCGCAGTAAGCGGTGGCACCAAGTAACACGAAAAAAGCATAAGCGTGGGACACGCAGGCTACTATGACCTCGAAAACGGGTGCGATACACAGGGTCACCCGCAGTGGGAAAAATAGTGTGCGCGACTCACCGTCTGACTAGCGCGATGCAGAAAAACACGCGTAGCCAATATCCCGCCAAAAGAAGAGATACGTCCTTGATAGCTGTGAAGTTGTGATGGCGCGCGAAACAAGAAGCAGGAACACACGTCGGTCTCCACGAAAGGCACGTACAGCGAACTGCTGGCCCTGCTCACCTTTAACCCGTGCTGAGGGAAATGCCTGCACGCGTCACATCACTTATGCGCGTATGCCCTTTCCTCGGATTACACGCATTCACACGTGGATGTGCAGTTTTTTCACGAGCGCTGAACCGGTATGCCCACGTCACGAGGGAAACGTCTGCGCGCGTAACGTCACAGAAGCGCTGACGCGCTAAGTGCCTTTGGTCCAATGAAATCGTGTCCGTGTGTTGACACGCTAAAGCGCTAAGGGAGTTTCCTTCAATTACACGCTGACGTGCAATTTTTTCACGTGCCAAATCATTCCGTATCAAGCTGGCCACGCAACAACACACGGAAGACCATGCTCCTGCCCAGAAGGCCGAATTACTGCCCCCCAGAGCTCCGAACACGCTCCCACCTGCCATCTGCGGCTGCCTGCCTGCCTGCTGCCCACGTGCCCTGCTATTTGGTGTCTGCACGTCAGCCAGGGTTCCAGTTGCTGTGGCCACCCCTTCTGGAACAGAAGACTCCCGACTGGGATACCATCGCTCCACAGCCCAGCCCCAGGACCCAGTTGCCCACCCACGCCTGCCTCGGGGGTCGCCATGTCAGGGCAAACACCATCTAAGACCACTGGCGACCCCCAGCCAGAGAGGCAGACGGCCACCAGCTTCAGTGTGAAGGAGGTTGGTGTCCTGGTGGAGCATGTCCTGGGGCATTTTGATGCCCTCTTCGGAACATCACGCGCCAACAAGGAAGGACGGGAGAGGATCTGAGACGATGTAGTGGTTGCCATGAACGTGGAGGGGGTGGCAACCCGCGACATCAAGCATGTCAAGAAGCGCTGGGAGGACTTGAGGTCCAGGCCCCTCTACAAGGCCCGGTGCCTCGCGGAGGGGGGCCGGGTCAGCATGAGTGACATCCAGATGAGGGTTCTGGAACACGTAGGCCCAGCGCTCCATGCCCAGATCCTGCAGAGGAAGACCGTCTGGAGTTGAGCGGTAAGTGGCCAAGCATTGGCGTGTGAGACAGGGCATGTTGCAGTGTGCTGGTAGTCTGATACTTGCCTGTATGTGTGACATAGGCCATGTATGAATGTGTGTGTGCAGGGGCATCATGGTCATGCATGTGAGACCAGTAATGTGTGAACCACATGGTTGGTGCATGAGTTACAATGCAACATGGGTAGCTGTATGGCAAGTGCACACATGAAAGCATGCCAGTGTCTGTTCTTGCACATGGTGGGGGTATGAGGGATGGGTGCTGCTGTCATGTACATGTATGGTGCACATGTGTGTGTGTCTGAGAAGTGTGTGTGTGACTTAGGTACGTCATGGATTCATGACATGTCTCTGATGATGTGTACATTCACTCATGCAGTGCGCTCACCGTTGTATGCACTGTGTCTATCCACTGTGTCTGTGGTGTGCAAGGCATGATGCATGACCCTCCGGTGATGTGTGTGCATGGGATCAGTGTGAGCCATGATGCATGTGAGTTTGAAGGCAAGATTTTGGTTAGTAGAGGTCCTTGTATATGGATGCTGATGTTGATTGCAGGTGCCGTGCCTGTTCATACATGTGTGTTGCATGCATTCACCCATGTGTTGTGGAGGGACAGGATGGAAGTGACGTTAGACACTGCAACTCATGTGTTATTGCTTCCTGTCTAGGGGAATGTTGTACTGTACCCTGATGCTTGTGTTCTATGTCTCCCTCTACGCAGCGTCAAGTGAAGAAGAGGGCGGGGACGGTGCTGTGGAGCCAGGCGGGGATGCCTCCATTGGGCGGTGACACAAGGCCCAGCCACCCTCCCAGGCTGGTGCCACGTCTGCCACTACGGCTGTGGCAGAAGGGTTTGGTGACCCCCACATGGGCTTGCAATGGCGGAAGATGGTACGGAGACATCCAGGTTGGTGGTCTCCACAGAGGAGGAGGAGCCCGCTACTGAGCCGCACATGGGGCGTGGTGGGGGTAGTACCACTGGTGCAAGTTGTGCAGTCCAGGGCCAGGGTCAGGACGCAGCACAGGTCACCGCGGAGGGGCCTGTGCATGTCCCTGTCCTTGACCCTGTGACTGCACAACCATGCACCAGCAGGGATGCCCCGTCCCAGGCCCGTCCACAGGTAGGGGAGAGTGCCATGTCATCTGCCTCTCCACTACCTGCGGACGAGGGGTCCCATGACCATATGGGCTCCTTCCTGATTGGTGTCGCATTGTGCACACGTGACATTCGTGATGACATGCGTTCTTCCTGGGTGGAGAACGCACGCCATCACGAACAGCAGCGTTGTGATGTGGCACTGTTGGGAAGGGCCCTGGTCGGTGGGTTCCTACATGTGTCGCGCACTCTGGTGGACCTCTCCTCCTCTGTGGTGACTATGCGCCAGTTGTTCTCCCTGCCGTCTTCCGGCCCAGATTCCACCAGAGCCCCCTGCCAGTCGGGAGTCGGCGGTCCAGCAGGGGTGGACACCACAACTGGAGACCAGCTGATGGAGGATGTGCAGGCACCATCGGAGAGGGCACATGGACAGCAGCAGCAGCAGGAGCAGGCTGTAGGTGGGAGCAATGATGGCTCGGGACCATCAACATCGGAGGGGCAGGCATCGGACAGAGGTCAGGAGGACCCAGGAATGGGAGTGTCTTCCATGTGGCAGCGGTTGGGCCAGCGGATAGATGCGGAGCGGCGGCGGGCAGAAGAGGCGCGGCTCACCATGGTCAGGGCGGAGTTCTCCATGCATCGGGCGTTGAGGCGGGCAGAGTGCCTCGAGGCAACTCGCAGGGAGTTGGAACAGGCCATGAGTGCCTCCCTGCGAGACCTCGCGGCGAGGGCAGAGGCCCGCCTCCGGGACATCGACATGGAGTTCGATGATGCCCTGGCCCGGGACAGCACAGATTGAGCCGCAGGACTTGCCTGCCGCCATTGTATATAGTTAGATAGTGTTAGGTTTCCTTTCTGTTTTTGTTTATTTTGGGGCTCTTGGACAATGCACCACGTTTTTGTATATAGTTTTTTATTAGGTAGTCTTTTTTGTAGGTTTCATTTCATTTGTTGGTCTCATGGACCCTGGATTGGTGATTTGTATATAGTTGAACAGTGGATTTGTCTTTTTTTTTTCATTTCACCATGGAGCAATGGATTTCACTTATCTTTTTCCCTTGTATTTGCTTTGTTGGACTGAGACTTTGGCCACATTTTCATTTGGATTTCTTTGGATTCTGATTTCATATTTTTGATTATTTTCCGGACATGCTGGGTTGTATTTCTTCTTCACATTATTGTGTGTTTTCTTTTCACTACATTCATTTTGGGTTCAATACATTTTTGTTTTATACTTCGATGTGTGGTATTCTCTCATTGATTTTGTTCATGTCATGATGTGGGTTTTCACATTCACTTGCACCCATTGTGTGTGTGTGTGACGGACATGTGTTCATTTACATACTTGCCATTCAGGTTGTATCATGTAATGGGCATTTCTATGTGGGTGGATGCAATACTTGGTTGGGTCTTTGGGCTGGGGTGGCGTGAGGTGTGATGTGGCTGGCCATAAGGCCCATGATTGAGGATCGTCATGACATGGGGGCAGGGGGACATGAGTGGGGGCCTGCTGGCAGGTGCCCCTGACTGCTGGGGGTGGGGGTTCTAGGTGACATGTGTGGGGGCCTGCTGTTAGGTGCCCCTGTCTGCTGGGGGGTGAGGGTGCTGGGGGACATGTGTGGGGGCATGCTGGCAGGTGCCCCTGACTGCTGGGGGGTGGGGGTGCTGGGGGACATGTGTGGGGGACTGCTGGCAGGTGCCCCTGACTGCTGGGGGTGGGGGTGCTGGGGGACATGAGTTGGTGATCACTAGTGCAAGTTGACATTTGGCATGGCTGGGGGGCATGCCCATGGTGGATGGACTGCCTGTGGCACATGACAGGGGTGCAGGGTAGTCCCCTGTGGTGTGGGCTGCCTGCAGGGGCCATGGAGGGGGTAGAGGGGACACCTGGGAGGACCTCCAGTGCTAATTCACGTGTGGGACTCCACACGCACCCCACTGGATACACGTATCCTGCTCTGACAGTGAAATTGCATTTGAAACTTCCTGCGCACCCCCTGAATACATGTACCCCACTACACAGGGCCTTTCGTGTGTGAAACTTCCCGCAAACCCACAAAATGCACGTACCCCACTCGCACAGGGCCTATCGCGTGTGAAACTTCCCGCGCACCCCCGAAATGCACGTACCCTGCTCCAATCGCGTGTGAAACTTCCTGCGCACCCCCGAAATACACATACCCTGCTCCAATCGCGTGTGAAACATCCCGTGCACCCCCGAAATACACGTACCCCACTCGCACAAAGCCTATTCCGTGTGAAAGTTCCTGCATTCCCAGTAATACATGTACCCCACTCGCACAGGGCCTATCGCGTGTGAAACTTCCCGCGAACCCCCGAAATACATGTACCCTGCTCCAATCGTGTGTGAAACTTCCCGCTTACCCCCGAAATACACGTACCCCACAAGGCCTATCGCGTGTGAAAGTTCCTGTGAACCCCAGTAATACATGTACCCCACTCGCACAGGGCCTATCGTGTGTGAAACTCCCTGCGAACCCCCAAAATACATGTACCCTGCTCCAATCGCGTGTGAAACTTCCCGCGCACCCCCAAAATACATGTACCCTGCTCCAATCGCGTGTGAAACTTCCCGCGTGCCCCCAAAAAACATATACCTTGCTCCAATCGCGTGTGAAACTTCCCGCGTACCCCCCAAAATACACGTACCCCACTCGCACAGGGCCTATCGCATGTGAAACTTCCCACGCAACCCCAAAATACACGTACCCTGCTCCAATCGCGTGTGAAACTTCCCGCGCACCCCTGAAATACACGTACCCCGCTCCAATCGCGTGTGAGACTCCCCGTGCAGCGGGGTATGTGTATTCAGATGGGTGCACGGGCAGTTTAACAGGCGTTTTCGTGGTTGGGGGCCTGTGCGCCATGTACGGGATTTGTGCGCTGTAAATGCCGCACAGGGAGGGTTTGGGGGTGTAACTGGTACTGCTGCAGGGTCGCTGCGCCACTCGGCGCCACGGCTGGTTTTGGAAGCTAAAATCCATGAATACGCTGTGCGCAGGAATGGATTTTAGCGCACACGGCTGGCGCAGAAAGTCGCACGCGCACACTGTGCACCAGCCACGTGCGCCACTTGTGCGCTGAATTCTATGAATTACCCCCTACATGTCCTAGAACTGTCTGCGGACGTCCAAAAAATTCACAGGGCCCTGCACTGTTTATGTGCCACTTCTATTTTTAAACTGTGATAGGCGGCTCTGAAAAGAGCCTTTTTTTATTTTTGTTCTTTCATATTTTTTTTGTTTTTTTACAAACGGCACACTAGGAGAAGAGGGAAAATTAGGGTAATGAAGGGACAACAACCACAGGGATAAGAAAGGGGAGGTGGAGAGAGGAAGATGAAGAGTGGGCCTTACTTAGCTAGGGCCTTGTCGCGCCTTGAAACACTTGTGTATAGGCGCGTTACAAATGCCATATCATATCATATCAGGTAGCAGGTCTTCTGGTGCTCCGTGACCGTAGTCTTGAAAGCACTTCGAAGACTCTCCCCCCTGCAGAGTACTGCATAGCAGTACATACACAATATTGTAACCCTCGAAAGGTAAGGGTCAACAGCATCATGAATGGCCTGTGAGGCAGTTGGAGGGATGTGCTCTCCCACAGGAGTGTCTCTTGTGGTGAGAGGAGCGGAAACGCATGATGTGGTAGAGGAACTCAACCTACTATGTTGATCACAAGGTACAACCTTGCGAATGGCCCCACTGTGGAACAACGTTAGGTGTCACTTCATGGATGTCATACCAAAGCTGTACAAACCACGTCTCCCACGACTCAGCACCATTTTGCACTGTTTGTAGGTGACCTTGTTCGCACGTGCTTTTGGTACGTTACCATGAATGGTAAACAACCGCCACACCCAAGACTCCCGGCTAGTGCTGGTAGTAGGGAGTTCCTCTACCTCATCCTCTTCATCCTCATTCTCTACATCCTCACGCCTGTTCCCCTCTGCAGGTCCTTGGGGAGGTGGAGATGGTGGAGGATTTGGGGGTGGTGTTGAGGCAGATGTAGCAACAGCAGCAATGGATGCCATCAGGGTTGACGAGATAAGAGCAGCAAAGGCAGCAAAAGTCAATCTGCAATAGCCAGAAGTACAATGAAGATCAGCTCTGGGGTGTGGCCTTTTATAGGGGTAGAAGGGTGCACTTCATGGAGAGATCGAACACCCCAAAAAGGTTCAAAAAGTTCCAAAAAGTATGTGGAAAGCCAGGGTCATTGTCTGGGACATGTGCAATGGTGAATTTTTACTGCAAAATAATTTGGATTGTCTGAAAATGTTATTTTAAAATGTTGGGGAACCAGACAGTGTCCGCAAATTAGGACACACGCTATGCATGGGTGCGGTAACATGATGACATCGGGAACACGTCCGCGAAGGGAACGGGTGTCTGCAGGATACCAAATGCACGGGAACGGTCGTGAGCATGCGTGTGCATATTCTACGGACACTGTTCGGGTCCTCAAACAAATTAAAAGTGTGACACAAGTGAGACGGACAGTTGCGATGTTCACAGGACTTACGGGTGTGGTGCGCATGTGCGTAGATGTTCTGCAGACTGTACAGACAGGTATAGTGTCCTTAGGACACCTCCATTTTGTTTGACTACGGATATCGTGGACACCGCACGTTTTCTTAGGACAGTTTCAACTTACCTGCGGATGGTACGGACAGGTATAGTTTCCTTAGGATACCTCCATTTTGTTAATTACGGACATTCCGGACACCGGGTGTGTTCTAAGAACAGTTCCACCTTGATTGCAAAGGGTACGGACAGGTATAGTGTCCTTAGGACACCCACATTTTGTTAATTACAGACATCCCGGACACTGGGTGTGTTCTAAGAACAGTTCCATCTTGGTTGGGAAGGGTACGGACAGGTATAGTGTCCTCGGGACACCCCCATTTTGTTAATTCCAGACATTCCGGACAGGCCCGCCGTCCGCGGACACCCCAACTGAGTTTTTTTAAAAAATAAGACACACAGGACTGAATTAAAACACACATTTATTTTTAATTACATACAGATACCCAATTTATGAAAGAGAGGGGGGAGCAGAAACTGATACAAATACAGGGGAATTAGGGGTTTGGAGAGAATGGATGGGAGGGATGAAGGGATGGAAGTTTCATTAAAACGTTTTTCTTGGTGTTGAGGGTTTAGGTATAGTTGACTGGGACATGGAGAGGGGAACAGGTACATGTGGGACAATGTTTTTTAATTTTTTCTTTTATGTGGTCCTCCACAAAATGTTTCAAAAGATTGAAATTTTCCATGAGCATGTCCATTTTTCGTTCCATGCGCTGCAGAGTATTTTCCAATGTGTCTTTTGGTGTATTATTTCCAATGTTTGTATTGTCTGTTAAAAAAAATATATAGCTTAAGTGCACATAAAGGAATGATTTTTATTTTGCTTATAAAGAGAAGTGTCTACCATTAGTATTACTGTCTTCAGACATTTCCTCCCGTGGGAAATTTTCCTCAAGCCATTCCAAAGTACTGCACATTTCTGTGTAAAAAACAAAACTATATTCATTTTAGTGTAACTAATACAAAATGTTTAGAAATATATAAGAAAAATGAAGTTTACTTACTAGTTTCTGGTAAATTGTATTCTTACTGTTGTGTAGGTCTACTGTTGCTCCTAGCTGTGCAGTTTCTGTGAGGTAATTATGTTGGAGGCATATCTTTTTTTGTTTTGGTATATTCCATTTTAGTATATATGGTATTCAAATGGATGGTTGATGTGTTAGATATATAGGTCCACTTCTTATTGTTTATTACACATAATATGTTTATGTGCTACTTTTTTAATTTGTGCAGTGTTTATATGGCATGATTTAACATTTTAAGATACCCGCTGAGTGTTTGGGTAGTGTTGATGTTGTGCGCGTCCTTTTGTGGACATATGCACAGTCCGCGGACATGATAATCATTAGCAGACGGTTCAGTATGTTCTAAATTACATGTATATAAAGTAAGGGAATCCTAGTAAATATCTATCAACTTCACACTATGAAAATGTATATTCAGTAAAAAAACTTTGATAAAGGGAGGTTATGGTTAAGTTGTGCTACTAAAAACCTATGAAATTCAGTAAAAAAAACCTTGTGAAAGGGACGTTATGGTTAAGTTGCGCTACTAAAAACCTATGACATTCAGTAAAAAATCTTTGTTAAAGGGACGTTATGGTTCCAATAAAACTGAAAAAAAACTGAAATTCGCCAGTATGGTAAGCTAAGCAACCATAACTCGCGCCACCACTGTGAACTGTTAAGACTAACACCCAGGACATCAAAGATTCACCAGTAATATTTGGGAAGTCTTAGACTGGGCGCATTGAATTAAAACCCATAACACCATGTCTGTCGACCACACAATATCAAGGCCCACCCAAGGATGTCTAATTGAAACCTGGAGTCCACCCTTCGGACCCTTAATAGCCCATCTTTGTATAGTACTGCACCATCACATTGCTCACACAACCAGGTTTCTAGAAGTGTAACCAGAAAGAATAAATTAATATAGGCACATAAAGTGAGAGTTACCTCGGGTGTTCCAAGACATTCATGTCTCTGGAATCGATATTTGTTGCCAAACTGGGATTTAAATGTGACCGTTATTGGTGCATTAAAAACTTCAACAAGACATGGATTTTTAAGGAAAGGTTTTGAATACTCTTTAAAAAGTTGTGTGACAGTTTAGAATAAATGCTACCAATATCAGAAAGCGTACCCTTTCAAAAGTGAGGCATGTTATTTTATGTCGTGTACACACTGTATACATAATGAGAATGACGATCTTTGAAAGTGTGTATCCTGTAGAAGCTGCACAGAATTCTCATAAATAGCGTGAACAAATGCAAAACATTCTAAACATATATAGAATCCTGGACAAAATACCCAGAAATCTGAATGCGTGTTGAAAATACTTTGGGAATGGTAGAGATGTTTTTTTTTTAATTTATTTTGTTTAAGTGGACAGAACTCTTCACGTTAACAGATATGAACATGAAATTGTCCAGAACTCTGCAAAAGTGCACACGACGATTTACAAAAGTGCATGGCATTAATTGAAAACATTTGTAAACCTTGTAGAGAAAGATGCCCGGAAATGTGCGTTCAATACTTTCAAAAAGTGAACCGAACAAACGTGTGGAGATTTCTTTGAAAACGTTCAAAGAAATGTTGGAAGTAGTGCCCAGGTGTAGTCGAAAAAAAGGGGAACATCTGAAGAAGTGAAAGGAAGTGTTTGAAACATGTACAGTGCATTTGTAATGTTCATATCTTTGACAGGATGCCTGAGACACTACGAAATCGAGCAGAACAATTGAAAATGTGTTTGTAATTACTTGTCAAATACACACACGTCTTAGAAACATGCACACCTTGCCACAATGTAGAACTCGTTCAAAAATTGTGCAGGATTCTTTGGGAAGTGGGTCAAACATCAGTGCACAGAAGCGTTTTCCATTGGACAGTTGAGTTGCCCAGTCACCAAACTCCTCCACTCTGTTGTCATATCCAGACATCACCGGCACCTCCCCAGGATGCAACAAGGGCTTTAAATCCCGTTGAGATGCTAGTTCACGAGAGGGAAGCAAGGCCTCCAGCCAACTTCAAGAAAACAACACAGATTCTAGAGACAGTACTTTGGTGGAGGATGGCGCTGAAAAACATGAGGCGTGGTGTGACAGAGCCTGAACGGACAACAAAAACAACGGCGCTACAAGGAAGAAATGCAAGGAGAAAAAACACAGGTACTGTTGGGGATACATTGTTAAAATTGAGAAAGTGCTCATTTTGCAGAAAACAGATACAGAGCTGCAAGTGTTTAAAAACATTGAAAGCATGTTTAGTAAAATGGGGAAAATTAAAAGAGGAAGAACTGGAACTCGACAGATACCGAGGACACAGACAAAGGTGAAAGAGATCACCTCAAAACATGGGTTCAGAATAAGGGTTCACTAAAGAGCAAAACCAGGGGGCGGGGGAAGAGGGAAGATAAGAAGGTGAAAGGAGCTTTTAAAACAAAATATGGGAGGTGCACGGCAGGGGTAGAGCCACAGATAAGATTTAAAAGAACTCTGGCATGGCATATTGAGAAGAAAGGTAAGAGAAAAATGTGAACGAAACTGGAGAGCCACAGATAAGATTTAAAAGAACTCTGGCATGGCATATTGAGAAGAAAGGTAAGAGTAAAATGTGAACGAAACTATTTATTCAGATCTTTTTTTCTATTCGAATTTCAGAAGAGAGGTTTAGATATTTCAAAAACAACAAAAAGGAAGATGAGCATGATAAAGAATGTAACAGTGGAGAATACTTTTCAGAATTGGTTAGCAGCCTTTCATATTTTGGAAACCATAATGCTTGAGATATTGGGGCTCATTACGACCCAGGCGCTAAGTGGTTAACAGCGCCGTAAAAGGCTGCGGGGCCGTTAACCACTTAGCGCCTTACTACGAGGTCCCTTTGATGGACCCGACCTCAACGGCTGGTCTGGACCAGCCGTTAAAGTAGGGACCCGCAAAGGGACCTCGCAGGCAATTACGGTACCGCAATTTGCGGTACCGTAATTGCTGCCTTCCCCATTCCCATTGAGCCCTACGGGGCAAACATGGGAATGGGGAAGGGCCATGGTGAAATTGGGAAATACCGCCTCGCCAACCTTGGAATGGGGCGGTATTTCCCCATTTCAACATGGCGGACTCGTTACAACACTGGCACCAACCATGGTGCTAATAGCGCCATGGTTTAGCGCCAGTGTTGTAATGAGGGCCATTTCCTGAGCAGAGTTTAGCATTATTATGCCCTTGCAGGACAAGGCTGCTGTGTTGAGCGACGCAGCTGCGCAGGAGATGCTTCCCGACTATACGTAGCACCCTTCGCTATGTCCACGTTTTCATGCCTAAGAGAACTGAGTCACGGACCCTCTGCGGCAAAGCCCTCACAGGACAAGGCCACTGTGTGGAGCAACGCAGGTGCGCAGGAGGCACTGCCCGAGTATGTAGCACACCTCGCTACATCCACACTTCTGTGCCTATAAGAACCGAGGCACGGACCCTCTGTGGCAAAGTGTTAGGACAGTTTTTCTGAAGTCCAACTAAGGGCTTAGAAAAACCAATCAACTGAGGCAGTACAAGACTCCACTCTTGGTATAAGGCTGTACTACCTGAGTTCAGGGTAGCGTAGACAGAGCAGCCAGGTTTATCTTAGGAGAGAGAGAGGGCAGTAGGCACAGTACAAGTGACATTGCAATACAAATGTTCCAAAGAAACACTGAAACACTATGTATTGTAAAAATAAAGGATTTATTTAAATACAGTTAGGCCAGATAAATCTAGGGGTAAGTAAGTACTGAAACATTATAAGAAATTACAGTAAAAAAACACAACACTATACTTGTACTTGAAAGCACACAGACCCAAGTATAAACCTTATTTGGAACACCTAACAATAGTTCTAGGGAAGTCAAATCCTTGTTATACACATTTAGTATAGTTCAAGCCTATTCTTTGGGAGTACAAGACCAATGGTGCTTTGAGATTACATTCAGTAATACAAGGGCAGTAGGGAGACTGACAACTCCAAATCTGAGTCTAAATTGTCAAACAGTGTGTCCCCCGCATACAGAATATTGATTGAACGAATAGAGTACAAAAGAGGAGATCATCCAATAAATCAAAATTTGATACTACACCTATTTCACTTCATCCCCGCGCTGAGATCTACAAAAAGTGCTGTAATGAAACATGTAGAAATTTTGGACGACTCAAATCGCAAAGGCGCTCTACTTCACATTAAAGATTGGAAACTTGCGGAGTCAGTGATGATGTGTGAGCGTCAACTTTAGATGCAGGCTTCCAAGTTCATGAGGTGGACAATGCTCTAGCAAACAACGAGCAACTAGCGCTCCGAGACACAGGTGCCGATAAGCTAAGTATAGGCCGATCCACAAACATTAGTGCTCTTCAAAAGTCTGCAATTGTGGAACAAAGAACATCCAACGAGAAAACAGCTGAAGACGGATTGCACCTCGCTGAATTGAGTGAAGGACTAAGAACAAAAAAAAAATCACAATCACAATGAAAAATCCAAAGGCCAGCACGGCTCCTATGTTGGAACCTGAAAAGAATGTTCATGCAAAGGAAGAGAAAATAAACAGCTGGATTTGGGTAGCTAAAGCCTTGAATGAACCTGCAGACAGCTAATGGCACTGTAATGGCCTCATGGAATACAAGGGGGATTTGTCATTTAGTCAATTCTTGTCCTACAACGCAAGGGAAGACCAATGTCTGGACAACTAATTTTAGTGAAGCGCAAAAGTGGATTTAGCATAAAAGAAGCGCAGATCATCTCGCCATATATTCAATATGTCTTGTTAGAAGCAATAAAAAACTCAAATGGACTAAATAACACATTACACCTGATAAACATCTATTGGAACACCACAACAGCTGAGCATGTCAAGTTTGAAGAGGAACTATTGGATACTATCGATCAGTGGTCGAAGTGGGCGGGAGCGGTCGGGAGCGGTGCTCCTCTACTTCTTTTAATTCAGTGTTACCATTCCTATACTTTTATTTTAAAAAGAAACCATTCCGGAACGGTTTCGTTTTAAAATAAAAGTGTAGGAAGAAGTTGAAACTTGCACTTTCAGTGCACTGTACAAGACGTTTCCTTAAAGAGCAGGCACTTGTGTTTTGGGATTTTATTGTGCATGGGAGGGGCGCGGCGCTGGGGTCTGTGGGGAGCGGGTGCAGGCCAGTAGGGAACATAGTTCCACTACTTCTTTTCGTACACTTCGACCACTGCTATCGATAGTATAATGACTGAAAACGCGAACCTGAAAATTGTTAGCTGCAGCGATTTCACTATGAAGTTGTTGGAAATCTCTGGTGACAAAAAAGAACAAAAGCCTCATGAGAATTGAAAGAGAGACACCTGGTCAGAAGAAATGGCTTGTCAAAACATACACATGATGAACAGAGCAGTAACAGGCGACATTCCCCCTATGGTGACCTGGGAAAGAGGTAACCAAAAATCAATCTTGGATGACTTCTTTACATCAGAAATAATGTCACACGGAATCAAATACTTACATGTAATAAAGACTCTGCTAAGTGACCATAACATGGTAATAATGAAATGGAAACAAAGACATTGCCAAACCCGGGAGCGATGGAAGCAGAAAATTGCGCTAGAACCAGGCCATAATCGTCTGTGCATGAGACCTTGTGACATACCTCTATTGGTTGACCAGATAAGACCAAACACGAGAGGAAAGAAAAATTATCCAATCGAATACCAAGTCCTGTTGGAGGTTTACAGGACAAAACAAAGCTCTCGCAATAAACCAACTTAATAGAGCCATACATTTGATCCACAAGTCGGTCGAAAAAAACGAGAAGTAAGAATTGACTTAAGAAGAATCGCGAGTGCTGCTGGTTCCGTCCAAAGATGTGAAGCAAGGAAAGCAAAGAATAAAAACAATAACTGAGTCAAAGGACACCGTGGGCTGCTGGAACAAAAAGACGCCAAAGTGATCTTGGAGGACCTGAACAAAAATAACCCTAGAAGCTTCTGGTCGCTAATCAACGAATTAGAAAATCCATCTAAAGCGGCTTTAACAAACATGGTGAATGAAGAGCAATGGGCAAACCATTACATCCAATTATTCCAAAAAAAGAAAGTATCATCTGGACCTGACCTAATCGCAAGCCCACCATGTGATTTAGTCTTTGACCAAGAGGACATCCTGAATTGCATACAAAAGTGCAGCTCATCGAGAGCCGCCGGTCCGGATGGGCTCTCGAAAGACATGCTTAAAACTAATATTGATGAATGGACAGACTTCTGTAACACACTCTTTCAAAACATCATAAAAGAAGGCCGCATTCCATCAACATGGAAATTAGGCATTATTGTGCCAATTTTCAAAAAGGGTAGCCACACAAATCCAGCACACTATCGGCCAATAGCCCTTTTAGATGTTGTAGGAAAAGTTTTTGCAAGTCTACTCCTAAAGCAATTATCGAGTTGGATAAGGACAAACAAGATCTTCGATGTTCGCAAGACAGGCTGTTTTGGTTGCAGCTTAAATCTGCTATTCTTGAATCTACTAAATATAGATGCCATTAAATCAAGCAACAAAGTTTACTTTACATTCGTAGATCTGAACAATGCCTTTGACGGAGTAGATCGCGAGACACTTTGGTCAATGTTAAAATTGAGAGGATGTCCATCTAGTCTCCTCCTGGCCATAACAGAATTGTATTCAGAAACACAAATTAAGATTCGCCTAGACAGTAATGGCCACTTAACCAAATCCATCAGAACTGGAAGAGGGGTGAAGCAAGGATGCCCCTTGGGGGTGACACTCTTCAGTTTCTATATCTCTGAGGTCAGACACGCATTAGATGGCGTAGTGTCATATCCTCCAAAGTTAAATGGAAAACACATCAGTTGGATCCTTTACGCTGATGACAAAGTCCTTTTGGACCTTACCCCTTTTGGGCTCCAAAGAAAGCTGAATGCTTTGAAGATATATATAGAAGACCTAGGGCTCGAGATCAATGTAGATAAATCTGAAGTAATAGTTCTCGAGAATAAAAGGGGTGGTCGTCAAAGAACAAACAAGTTGAGTTGGACTTTGGGAACCCAAGCATTGAAGAAAGTCCCACACACCCGATATCTGGGGACACTAACAAACTCATGCATAAACGATGATCCATCAATGAAAAAGATTTTAAGTAACTGTAAACAGTTAACAGCACAAGGTCTGAACGTGCATCAACAATTCAGGAAATACTCTTATATTCCTATAATAAAGTTTTATAAAATCAAGGTCGTTCCAATTTTGACCTTTGGAGAAGAATGTATGTTCGGATGTTCATCACAGATCTGGGCCATGTGCGAAAGTACGTTTTGGAAAAGAATTCTGCAGCTGCCACAAAGTTTTCCGACTTTGTGTGTGCTATATGAGGTGGGATTATCCACACTAAATGCTAAAATAATGTGGAACAAGCTAACCTTATACAGGAAGACATTGGACAAATCAGAATTACCACCATTCAAAATTCTATATGAACGTAAAGAAAAAAAAAAATCAAGAGACCAAGTTGGCAATAACTGCTTGGAGACAACAATGTAAGGACATTTTAATCCAACTGGCGACAAATGAAAAACACTATGGTTCAATCCAAATGCAGGTAAGAAAAAGTTACTACAGTTGGACTGGATTGAAACTGCAGAAAAAAGAGCAAACCATAAATCTATGTTAAATTTGCCTGCTGAAGCTAAAAGTTTCAATACTATTCCCAAATACATGGTCATGTGGCCATGTAAACGTCTGAGAAAGTTGTATCTAAAACTCAGACTAAAACATTTCGAAACTAAAGAAATCCTGAAACAGAGAAGAATGATTCCTGATGATAAGATCAACTGCAGATTTTGTAATTACAAAGACGAAAACTTAAAACACCTAGTCCTTTTCTGTTCAGGCTTAAGCAATCTTAGAACATTCTGTCTTGGGAACGAGATGGACAAATACACAACTAATACCTCAGATGAATGGTGGTGCCAAATGCATAATAGCGACTGTAAACACTTGATATTTGCTCTCAAGAGGTTCCTAGAAAAGTTACAAATGAAGATGGAAACAGAGAAATTTAATTGAGCTCATGTGTAAACATTCATTTGGAATAGCAGAGATTTACAGTGTATCAAGTCAATTGCTTTTTGTTTAGAGCTTTGTTTTTCTTTTTTCCTTTATCTTTGTCTTTCCTCTTTTAATAATTTTTAAGGCTTTATGTATTGATTATCTAAGGTATTTATATTTCAAAAGTTTGTTTAAACTGTATGAAATTAAAATAAAAAAAATAAAAAAATAAAGGATTTATTTAAATACAGGTAGGCCCAGATAAATCTAGGGTTAAGTAAGTACTAAAACATTATAAGAAATCACAGTAAAAAAAACACAACACTATACTTGAAAGCACAAAGACCAAAGTATAAACTTTATTTAGAACACCTAACAGTAGTTCTAGGGAAGTCAAAACCTTGTTATACACACATTTAGTATAGGTGAAGCCTATTCTTTTGAAGTGCAAGCCCTATGGTTACTTTCAGATTACATTCAGTAATACATTCAGTAATACAAGGGCAGTAGGCCCTTCCAGTTGTATAGCGATTCTTGGAACAAATCACATAAACAGTCAACTGGACAGTATCATGTTATACCAGGTGAGTAAAACCTAAGAAAGTAATATACAATTAGAGATCCTTTTGAAATCAGGGAACCCCAGATTGAGGTAAGCAATAACTCTGGTAACTTGTTTTGGATGGCACACAGCGAACACAAGGTAAGTAAAACCCACATACCTTAACTTCAAAATGAAGGGGAAAGCAAAACCCAATGTCACACTTTACTGAATAGTTATTCTAGGTAGGCAACAACCTAATGTAGACTTATTAAGGACAGGCTAGCAGCAAGTCAGGGGAAGCAAGACCCAGTTGGGGGACACTCATAAAGTTATCCTAACAGGACTAACCTGGTGATATCAACAGTAAACAGTTGTAAGACACTCATACAATTACCCTACAGGAATAATCTGGTGAAACCAACACATTACTTCTGTAAAGAGGCACAACCTAATCACAGGAGAGTAACATACATTCATGTCTACTTTCTATTAGACTGGAAAAACACTGGCTAAGGAAGAAAAGATGTTAACCATACTTTTAAGAATAGTGCATCATGCATTCAAGATCAGTAAGATGTTCACTCTTAGAATTACACTTAATAACCAACTCTTTATATGTAAGTAAAGTAAAACACTTGATTTCTTTTCTAGGCAGAAGTCCCAATCCATTCAAAGTCTTTCCCTTATTCTTGGAGCATGAGTGTTCTCAGTGGCAGAAGGGGGGTCACTAGGACTAGTGACCAACAGGCAGTGTTAGCATAAGTTCTTTAGTAGCAAAAGTCAGAGTTCCTTAGGAAAACTGGGAAAACAGTTGAGTACTTTACTTTTAGAGTTAGAAGAGGGTGCAGGGGCTTCACAGAAGACACCCTAGCAGGATTCTAGAAGTCGGACTGGGTGCACTGGATGAGGGACCTCCCAATCACAGAAAACTCCTGAGGACTACACAGAAATCCCAAAAGGCTTAAGGCAAGTATATACCCAAGCCAACACAGTACCTCAGCAATGAAGAAGAGATTGCAGCAGGAAAACTTCAGGGACTGCAGCCAAATACCTGGTCAGTGGATTCCTAGTCCTGCAGACTGAACACAACACCTCAGAAGGGACGTTGCAGCAGGGATCGATGAAGAAGGCTCTAGGCAAGATTTCCCTTGTGGCTGAATGCGGTTCTGCGGATTTGGCACCTTTTCAAGGAGCACAGAAGAAGACAGAATATCGCGGTTGAATTCTCGTCGTTACAAACGTCCAGCACTCTGGTGAGGGGACTTTTCAGGCTCAGTTTGTGTCTCTGGATATACACCAGGATGGCTCAAAATGCAGCTCTTCTTGATTCTTGTAGGTCTCACCAGGCTCTGGGTTTTGGTCCTCGTTTTCAGAGTCCCCTCGTCCATTGGAAGGAAGGGCTGCAGCAGGCTCTGGTTACACAGCAGGCTCTGCGGTCACTGGAAATCATCTCCACCGCTGTTCCTTCGTCATCCTCTTCAGTTTTCTGTTCCAGTGGTCAGCATGACTTCAGCTTCCAAGTTTCCAGTATTTATCAGGACTTACAGAACAACCCCTGCATTCGCTCCCCGCATTTTACAAGAAAGGGGCGTCTGGTTATCCATTCGGGACAGCCAGTCCCCACTGGGATTTGTCTCAGTTGAAGCAAGGCGTAAGACAAAGGATTGGGAAGTTTTAGACTCCTCCTCATCCACCTCCTGTGTTTACTGACTGACTGGAGCCTGGGCGGGGTGTCCAGGGGACTCCTACTGAAGACAAAAATCACACAAAGGAATTTCCCACCCTGGATGTTAGAGGAAGAAACAAGAAACGACAAGATACACTAAAATGGCAGAAAAAGAATACAGGGGCCATTTTGGTAAAATGAGCACCCTTCGGTGCCTTTACTGCAGCTGTGATCCCCACCCGTGGTAAAGGTGCACCAAATTAGTAAAAGGTATCACTGCCACGAGCCATTAAAGGTAAGCTTGTCACTGTAACAGAATTGTTACAGTTTTAATGTGAAAGGGGATACATTGTATCTCCTCAGCACTCCACATAAGGTGGGGTGTGCTGGTTTCACTAACAAAATGTAAAAGGGATCCAAAGATCCTTTCTACCCTTGGGAACTGTAGTTCACTCAGGGTTAGCACAAGAAAGTTAAATGGGGAGCCCGTAGGGCAGGCAACCCAGCAAAAACAGGCACTTATTGCCAGTAAATTGTTAAACATGATAACTTTAAAAAGACATTATGGAGAGTCTTAAAAATGACACCCTTAAAAAGAGTTAAAGATTAGGTGAGTGTTGAAAAAGGTTCCCACTCACTGAGGTATTAATGAAAAATATCCCACTAGAAAAGAAAAAAGTTCTGGAGTTGAACCAGGAAATGAAGGTTTACCAGCTCTGTGGTAATCTTACCTAAGACAAAGCCCTCACAGGACAAGGCCACATTGTTGAGCGATGCAGGTGCACAAGAGACGCTGTCTGACTATATGTAGGATGCTTCGCTATGTGCACACTTCTGTGCCTATAAGAACCAAGTCACGGATCCTCTATGGCAAAGCCCTCACAGCCAAGGCAGCAGTGTTGCACAACAAAGGTGTTTGGCATTGATGCGGTTGCGACATGGAGAGTTAGCTTGCTACACTCCATGCAACACCCCTGACCTGGTGCCCCTTCTCACTCTTGCACACATGTTGTTTTCCCTCGCGTCCTGTCCTTGCACCACCCTCCACCTTCCTGCTCACTTGTGCTCCCTCGCATCTTAGGTCATGTGTGCTCCCTCACAACTTTAGGCTACATGCGCCAACTCTACTTTAGGTTGCGCTTCATTCCCTCACAACTTAGGCTGTGTGCACTCCTGTGCAACTCTAGGCTGTGTGTGTCCCCTCTTACATTAGGTTGCATTTACTCCCTCAGAACTTAAGGCTGCGTGCACTCCCGTGCAACAATAGGCCACGTGCACCCCCTCTTAATTTAGGTTGCGTTCACTCCCTCGCAACTTAGGCTGTATGCTCTACCGCACAACTCTAGGCCGCGGGCGCTCGCTCTTACTTAGGCTGCGTGCACCCCTGTGCATTTTTTAGGTTGTGTGCACTTTCTCTCTATTCAGCTGCATTCACTCCCTCCTTCCCTCTGACACTGCGCTCAATGCATTCCCAGCAGGCCTTTCCTCCCCTCTTCTTAGCTCCCTCCCCTGATCTTATTGTGTACTGTTCTTGATGTTTTGTTCTCCACTCCATGTTGTTGGCTTAATTGCATTGCCTGCATTCCTGCTGTATTCATCCTTTACTTCTGGGTTCCTTTGGTAATAGTTCTGTTCTTTGTTGTTTTTGTTTCTCCAGGGATGTTTGCTTACACTGTTCTGCCTGCATTCTTGCCATGTTCGTCCCTTACTTCTAGGTTCCTTTGGTGATTGTTCCGTTGTTTTTTTTTCTCCAGGGTTGTTTGCGTACATTCGACAGCCTGCATTCCTGTGTATTCATTCCTTACTTCTAGGTTCCTTTGGTGAATTGACTTTGTCTATGCATTGCATGTGATTTTCTATCTGTGCTCTTTCCTCTGTGTGCCCCCTCCTTCGGTGTCCTGTCCTAGTTTTCCCCCCTACCCACCTTCCTCCAAGTGCTACTCTCCCCCCTCCCTGCTTGGACCCCCTTCCCCCTCCCCACTTCCTATCTGCACCCTCTTTGGTGCTCTCTGTCTCATCTATCTTCTCTAACTGTTTTTCTATCAACAATCCTATTTCTCTCACTAGGTCTGGCAGGAAGAAGCTCAAAAGGGACATCCTGATCACCAACCCGGGCCTCGCTATTTCTGATACCTATACCAGTGCTACCTCCAGACAAACCCTTACCAACATCCTCTTTGTCGTTCCCTCTCCAGGCCTATGGACACCCCAAATGGTCTCTGTTCAATCTCCTTTTTCTTCTTCACCCATTAATTGTGGCACCTCCTGGCCCCTTTCCACTCATCCAAGATCATCATTATTGTTTACCTAAATAGCACCGTCTTGGTCCAAGGCCCTCACGCTAAACTCTTCTGTTTTGATAGATGCTTCCAGAAACGTATCAACTTCCTTTCTTCTCCTGCTGTTCCTTCTTTCCCTTCTTTCCCTTCTCTGGCTCCTCTGCTGCTTCCATCCTCTGCCACCTCTATGACTGCCTCTGCTCCTTCTCTGACCACCCTGTTGCATACTTCCTCTGCCACCCCTCTGGCACCCTCCTCCTCCTCCCTGGCTCCCTTGCGTTCTCCTCCTTCCTTCTCTGTCCATCCTCGGGCACCTACAACCCTCACGTGCGGCATATCTCTGTCCTGTACCCCTCCAAAGAAGTCCTTCAAAATGGGCAACCTGCTCCACATTGCTACTCTCAACTCTCGCTCAGCTGTCAAGCACTCCTCTGCCATCAGCCGTCTCCTGCAAGAACCCAATTTGGATCTAATCTGTCTGACCAAGACTTGGTTAACCGCCAGCTCTGTCACAAGCTTTAACACTCTCCTTCCTGATGGCTGCAAGATCCTCTCAAAACCCAAAACCAACTTTCCCGGTGGGGGTATAACCTTGATCTTCCTGGAGTGAATCCCTGCTTCTATCATTCCTATGCAGGACTACTCCTCTTTTGAATGACTGGTCTGCAGATTCTCTATCTCTCCTGACCTTTCTCTCACTGTGGCCACTATCTACAGGCCACATGGCCCAGTCTCCCCTTCCTCTCTTAGTGGGTGGGCCTCTCCTTCTCTCTCATCACCTCTCAACTTCTCCTCCTCAGAGACCTTAACGTCCACCTGGATGATACCTGCCCTTCTTCAGGACTCTTTTGCAACCTCTTTGACTCTCTAACTCTATCTATTCCTCCCTCTGCCAACTAACTCTGCATGGCACACCTTGGATGTTCGGATCTCCTCAGACCTCCCCCTCTCCAACTCTCTCAGCACTCCTCTCTCCTGGAGTGATCACGTTCTCCTTGCCTCCCAGCTCTCTCTCTCTCTTCCCCTCAGGCCGACTCCACCACTGCCACCTACCTTCTCGGTCATCCGACCCATGAAGCATGTACCAGCGGAGGCTTTTAACACTGCTTTCTCTCCTCCTTCTGCACCTTTGGCTGACTCACACCCTGACACAGCCCTATCTAACCTTCATTTTCCTATCTCTAACACTCATAATGTGCTTGCCCCTGTCATGAGGATCTACTTGAAGTCCAAATCCAAGTGCAATTCTTGGTGCGACTCTGACCTGACCTCATCACCCTCAAACTCAAGTGCAGGGTGGCTGAGAGGAAGAGGAGGGCATCAGGTGTACCCTGTGACAAACTGGCCTGTCACCTACTCCAAAGGCAATACAGACTCTCTGCTTCACCAAGAAGAGAGCCCACATCCAAACCGCCGTCTCTGCAGCATCTAACAACTCGGCCAAACTCTTAAAAATATGCAAGGAGCTAGAAAATTCTGGTGCAGTTTCTCCCTCTCCTGTTCCCTCCCGGGCACTTTGTACGGCCTTGTGTTCTCATCACTAAAACTCAGGAGCCTCTCTTCCTCCTCCTCCTCCTCTTCCACTCCTGGCCTGTCTGTGGCCGTCTCTCCTCCTCCCTTCTCTTCTTTTCCCTTGTTCAACCCTGATGAGGTTTCTAGACAAGGCCAATCTATGAACGTCTCATCAAAACAGGGTCTCCCCCGTTCATCCAGAACCATCAAGGACCACATCAACACACTTGCTCGAGACTTGGCCGATTTCTGCAATCACTCCTTTGGCACTGGAACCTTCCCTTCCCCCCTTAAGCACTCCCTTTCGCACCCCCTGCAAAAAAGCCCTCTGCTGATGCTTCCTCTATGGCTATCACCTGAACTCCATCACCCTTTCCTGGGCAAATTATTTGAAAATCTGGCCATTTCCCAGCTTAATCTGCACACTGAATCTGTTGGTTGTCTCTGTGACCACCAATCTGGCTTCAGAGCTACCAGAAGCATGGAAACTGCACTATTCTAACCTTCCTTCTGTCCTCATTCTCCTCAATCTTTCTTCTGCCTTTGATACGGTCAACCATGCCATCCTGCTCAATTGCCTGTGTGATAAACTGGGTATCACTGATCAGGCCCTGGCCTGGCTGACCTCCTTTCTCACTGACCAGCCCTCCCATGTCCAAATGGGGTCTTTCTTCTCTTTTATCTCTTTATCCACTTATGGTGTTCCCCAGGGGTGTTACCTAAATCTCTTGTGTTTCAACCAATACCTGGCACCTCTTGAACACAGCATCACTCCCTTCTGCTCCAACTTTCAGTGTTACGCAGATGACACTCAGCTTTCCTCCAGGCTCCCCTCAGCCACCTCTTCTCCTTCTCTCATTCCAGATTGTCTGACCACAATTCAGGAATGGTGCGCCACCAATGATCTCTGCCTTAATGCCAGTAAGACTAAGATCCTCCTCATCGAAACCCCAACTGCCTCCTTTCCTATCTCTCTTTGGCTGCCCACTCTGGGCTCTTTTCCTGCACCTAACTGTGAGGCTAAGAACCTTGAGGTGATATTTGACTCCACCCTCTCCTTCACTCCTCACATCTCTTACATTTCTAAGAAATTAAACTATCAGCCGCACCTCCTCATAGGTATTCTTCCTTTCTTCACTTTCCCCCAGAAGCTCACTGTCTCCAGAGCTCTGGTTCCTTCTAGGCTGGACTACGACAACAGCCTCTTTCTAAATATTCCTGCTGCTACTCTCTGACCTTGACCACTTGTCCAGAACAGGACTGCAAGTCTAGTCTTGGGCCTCATGCCCAGGGATTGTATCGCTCCAGCTCTGAAATCTCTTAATTGGCTCCCAGTGGTATCAAGGATCATGTTCAAGACCCTCTGCATTGTCCACAAAGCTTTCTGGGGCCTGGGACCAAACTACCTATAACTCTCTCTTGCTAAAAATCTCCCCTCTCAAGCTCTATGCTCATCCACTTCCAACTCTCTGAGGGTCAGTCGCTTTTAAAAGCAGGGAGTTGGGAGCAGATCTATTCGTCAGCTGGGGCCTCCCTCTGGAACAGCATCCCAGCCTCTCTCAAACTTAAGCAGAACCACCTCAAGACCTTCCTCTTTCTTTCTTCCTCTCCCCCGCTGATATCCTGACTGCTCCATGCACTGGTCACCTGGCTACCCTCTGAACTTGGGCCAAAGCTCCTGAATGTCCAGTTGCACTTTGCAGTGCCTTACGGCTCCCCTAGCACATGTGGTCTGTATCTGCAATCCTAAAGTCCCTTCACTCTGCACTTATGAGCTACTCGTTGGCTGCACTTTTTGAGTTACCTGCACTGAGCCACACACGGGCTGCACTTTTGACTTACCTGCACTTCTCCCCACCTGCACCAGGCGTGTTATAAATGCCATATCATATCATATCATTGATAGATTACCAAAAAACAGTGCTCAAAGTATACAAAACATATGGAGGGGATGCTTGGCTAAACTACGATAGTGAGTTTAGAATGTTTATGGACAGTTACTCAGAGCTAGGTTGGGATGAGGAAGAAGCAAACTTGTATATTTTCAAAGTATTAAAAGGGAAAACGACACAGCTGCAGGCATCTGCAGCAGGGCAACAAGCCGGGAACCCCTATGATTCAATTCATACTGATTTAATGACAACTAGCAATATCAAAACAAAGGCTGTCAGCCCTTTCATGGACAAGCTTGGAGGGCAAACACGTTTAGCCGCAACACACCACACAGTCCTCGCCCACAGCCCAAGGAAGCATACAGAATGGGAATACAACAATATGTTGACATTATGAGAAAGGATATTGCAAATAGGAAAAGGAGTGCACGTATAGGCACCAGCATGGCAAATGTGGAGGAGAACACAGCAGCGCTAAATGCACCAAGATCATATATAAAGCAATTCAGGGAAAACAATGCCTAAATGTGAGGAGGCACTGGTTAAGTCGTCTATCAAATTACAGGCAATGGCAAAGTGGCTACAGGTATCTCCAGACAAAGAAATCAACAATTTTTTTCACGCAAGGTTTTTCACACAGATTTATTATACCCTTTACAGACAGCGGCTCATAGGCCATCCCCAAAAACCCTAATTCTGTGAGGGACAACCCTGCCATGGTGAAGAAGAAAATACAGAAGAAAGTTAAGTTAGGGAATATTAGTGGCCCATGGGAGGAGTTAACATTTTCAGAGTACATCTGTTCACCACTGAGTTTGGCTCCCAAAAAAGAAAAAGGGGAATACAGATTGATCCACCATTTATCCTACCCCCATGGAAAGTCAATCAACAATGGCATTTCAGCCACTGAGGCCACTTAGTGTACTCTAACTGTGCAGACACTCCAGAAGAATTGGGTGCATTAATCCACATCACATCTGGGCACTGTGGATATTGGCTTGCGTGGCATATAGACAGGACTGTGAATGTTGGCTTTCGTAACATCTAGACAGAACTGTGGATGTTGGCTTGAGTCACATCTGGACAGACATGTGGATAATACCTTGGATCAAATTTAGACACACATATGGATAATACCTTGCATCACATCTAGACAGAAATGTGAATTATACCTTGTGCCACATTTAGACAGAATTGTGACTGTTGGCTTGCATCACATCTAGACAGAACTGTAGATATTGGCTTGCATCACATACAGACAGAATTGTAATAATACTTTGTGTCACATTTAGCCAGAATTATGGATATTGGCTTGCATCGCATCTAGACAGAACTGTTGTTATTGGCTAGCATCACATCTAGACATAAATGTGAATGGTACCTTGCATCACATTTAGACAGAAATGCAAATATTGGCTTGTGTCATATCTAAACAGAACTGTGAATGATACCTTGCGTCACATTTAGAATGGGAGAGATGCATGCACCACATCTAGATAGAATTTTGAAGTTTGGCATGCACTAGATTGGGAAAGAATTGTTAAGATCAGCATGCATCACACCTAGATAGCAATGCCACTTAGCAACCCCACTATAGAATCTCACCTCTCTGCATACAGCTCTCAAACTCTAACCAAACACAACCACACCTCTAAAGCACACCAGACTTCACTACACTGCAACAACAAAACAAATCACACATAGCCTCGCACAATAGAACACATTGGCTATAAACCGAAAAGCACACCTAAGCTCAGTGAATGGTGTTCACCGAACTGAAGCTGCCCACAGCACAACTTAGCTCTCTTGCACTTTTCCCGCTTGGTCCTACTAACTCACCATACCCCCTTTCATTTTCAGACCCGCCAGAGCGACAGGTTGATAGTGTTCGGTACAAAAGTCCTTTAACATTAACATTAACATAACAGCTGTCTTGGCTTGGCTTTGCTTCGACATCCCAGCTTGGCCCTGGCTAATGACTCACACACAGCCGATTCTTGTGGGTGACAGAAACAAGGAAGGATGCTCTTGGGGATATGCTGCAGTGGTTATGATGCTGGCAGTGGAATCAGGAAATGTGGGATCTGTTTTCAGCTACCCCTGTACCACTTGTGTCATCCTGAGAAAACAGTATTCATTTACTGTGGAAAGGCTGGGCCACTTAGCAAAAATGCTGACCATCAGTAAGAAACGTGGTTGTCTTTAGGAAGAGGCATTGGCTGGGAGTAGAGCAATTACTATAGTCCCGAAAACCCTGCCACTCAGCATAACTGCTAGGCAAGGTTTGTATGCAGTACCCTCTGGGACCACTGCACACAACTCTGACTACAGGTATATGCAACCCAACCTTTGGTATGAGCTTGTACTATACAGTTTTGGTAGCGTGTTGAGCAGCCAGGCTTATCTCAAGAGGGGTAAATGTGAGCTGTAGTAGAGGTACACAAAGATTCACTGTTACACGTATTCAAATAAACTCTTACACTCAAGGGTTCTTGCGTAAACAATTATTAATTTATTTATTAGTCAGTTATAAAGCCTTCTTTAGGAGGGAGCAATATAATAGTAACACACAAATACACTTCAATACTGTACACTCTTAGTTTCCAAATAAGTAAAGACCCTTTTGGGATGCCCCACAGACACAGCCTACACCCACAAGTGACTTCAATAACAAGGGTGCTGGGGACATTAATATCTCACTGTTGGCATTTAGAATACTTTTAGAAATTGGTAAAAGGCAAAGGTTATTAGAACACAAGAGACCACACATATTCTTAAGCAGGCAACTACTTTTGTATCCCCCAAGAAGAGTCATAAAATGTAATAGGCTAAGCCAAAGTCAATGGGCAGACGTCTTGTATAGAATGAAGTACTTCTGGTAAGTAAATGGAAAAGTCTTTGCCCAAGTTCTTAGGAGTCTTTGATGAAAAGAAGAATCAAATGTAGGGCCACAAGCTGATTAGATGTGTGAGTTGTAGAAGATTCATGCAATTCTACAGTAAGAGGTAAGTTCTCTTAGACTTGTTTTACAGTACCTTAAACATGAAGAAAAGATGTTCCTGTGCAGCTCTGCAGATCTCACTGTTCCTGGGCCTCAGTCATGGGGACAAGAGGGAGGACGTCGGGGGACTCCTGCAATCTACTGGGAAGGTCAAAACTTGCAACTGGCAAACTTCACTTTCAGTGGCTGTTCAGTGTTTCAGCTCCTTGCGTATATTGCAAATAGCAACACTGTGGTTCCTGGCTGCTGAGATGGACTTTCCTTGCTTTTGGGGTCCCACACTCTGTTGAGGGGGCTCAGGCTTGGCCAGTCCTGCATCTTGGGAGTCTGCAGGATCTTCCAAAAGCTCTAGGCGAGCTTTAAAGCAATGCACACAATCTGGTGTTCCTCTCCCTGGCTATACGGTTTCCAGCAGCAACTCTGTGGAAATTCAACCAGCTCCGAGATGGATGTCTAGGTGGCTTACTTTGGAGTTGATTGGTCCCACCAACTGAAGTCGTCCTTGCAGGGGCTTCTCTGTCCATGGGCATGATTTTAGTGGGGACAAGGGTGTTTGCCCCCCCCAACTTTCGTGGCATACCATTTTGTCCCCATTCATTTGGCAGGGAAACCTTTTCCTTTGGAAATCATGTCCCCACCGACATTTTCAGCAAAGTTACTCCACTGTCTCTGTCGATGCGAACTCTGCATTTTGGTGCTGCAGCAGGGCTTCACCAGGCAAACCAACGGTCCAGGAGCTGCAGCAGGCGTTCTCTTCAAGCTCTTCTTCGGTCCCTTCGTCCAGTGGTCGACTCTGCCTTCCAAGCCAAAGGACTCGCCTTTTATTCAGTTCTCCCCCATTCCTTCCAGCCTAGCTGTCAATTACCCAGCAGGGTAGCTGTCATTGCCAGTCAGTCAGCCGGCCAATCACCTCAAAGTGCATTTGGGTCTCCTAGGAGACTAGGCACAGGGAGTTTCGGGCACCTCCCTCACTTCCTGCCTACCCCAGAGACTGTGAATCCTGCCAAAGGCAAAATGAACAGAGACCAAACCTGGTTTGGTGTGCAGAGAAAATCTCTAGAAGGACCTTTCCACAAAGAAAATGGCGAAAAAAGAAGACCGGGTGTCATTTTGACAAAGATTGCTCCCGCGGTTGCTTTACAGCAGCGGTGAACACAGCCCACGGTAAATACAAACCATGGTAGTTTAAACAAAGCCACTGCCACCAGCCATTCAATGAGAAAAGGGTAACATAAACATTTTACACGATAAGCTAGACAAAGTGGATACTGAGTAATCCCTCCGGCACTCTATTGTAAGATAGTGTGTGCCGGGTTTAGCAAATTACAATGGTAAGTAAAGTCAATTTCACTTTCCAGCTCTGGGAAACAGTAGTTTATCCCAGTGAAGGTAGTTAAACCTTTGGGAAATATAGAAGACTTCACTATGTCACTGCACTGAAGGTGCTGTGTGACGCAATGTAAACGATGTTGCCTATGGAGTTTGTCAGACTCCACAACCAAAAGAAACACTGAGGTAAAATTCACATTTAAATACATGAGAGAGTGGGAAAAAGGGTCAAACTCTCTCCAGGTTAAACAAATCAAGTCATCAAAATCCAGCAAAGTTGCTGGGGGTCTCTAAGGTGATGAGAATTCTCCTTAACAATTACCTTACTTCAGAAGTATGAATGCTAGCAACGCCGTTAGATTTGTTAACACTTAGTTAGATTGTAAACAAGTAGCCTGCATCGCCTCTAGATAGGATTGTGAATGTTAGCAATGCTCCACCTACTTAGAATTGGGAAAACTAGCCTACACCAAACCCAGACAGGATTGAGATTGTTAGCAATGCTGCACTTAGTTAAAATTGTGATCAGTGGCCTACATCACTTCTTGATAGGATTGTGAATGCCAGCAAAGCTGCACTATTAGATTTGTGAACATTAGCCTGTGCCAGACCCAGACAGGATTGTGAATGTTAACAATGCCACAGTTCTGCACTTAGTTAGAATTGTGAACATTAGCCTGCCCAGACCCATACTAGATTGTGAATGTTATCAAGGCCTCACTTAGTTATATTTGTGAACATTAGCCTGCATCACCTCAAGATATGATTGTGAATGTTAGCAATGCAGCACATAACATATTTGTGAACATTGGCCTGCGCCAGACCCAGATGGGATTCTTAATGTTAGCAATGCCACTTCCACACTTAGTTAGAATTGTGAACATTAGCCTTCACAGACCCATACTAGATTGTGAATGTTAGCAGTACCACACTTAGCTAGAATTGTGAACATTAGCCTGCACCAAACCCAGACAGGATTGTGAATATTGACAATGCCGAGCTCAGTTAGAATTGTGAACATTAGCCTGCGCCAGACACTGCCAGGATTGTGAACGTAAGCCTGAGTCGTGAACCTCAGCCTGAATCACATCTGGATAGAAATGTAAATGTTAACATGCCCACACGTGTACACTATGTACCCTGCTTTCCTGCTCCCTGTGCTGTTGGTATATACCCGCATCCCCCTCCTGTCAGTGTAAGCCAAGCCCCATGTCTCTATGTATCCGTGTGTCGCTCTGTTCCCTGCCATTTTGTTCACGTGCCTGGTCTCGGGCACTCTAAATATAACCATCATATCACACCACTACGCTTACTCTCTACTATACACCATCATTCGACTAGAACACATCTTTAGCTCTGATTAATTTGGCCTAGCTATTCATATACAGAAACGACCCCATGAACACCTCATCACCCTAATAGAACACACGCCGAGCACATTCCAGCCTAGTCGCTCACATATGCGTCCTTCTGGTCTAACACAGCCAGAGCCCAGTCTGGGTGTCCACCCACCAGACTACACACATCCAACTGATATCTTCAGCACCACACCTAATACTAGGATGCAACTACCTTCCGGCAATTTCGGTACAACCACGCACCATACAACACTATCTCTCTCTACTGACCAGAACTACGGTTCCCGAGGGTGTTCAACCTACCAGCGCTTTGAGGTCATGCCAATGATATACAGAGTGCTTCATAAATGCCAAGTAACATAACATGATCCAAAAACTTTGTAGAGCACTGGAGCGGTTGGGGCAGGGTGGTGTACAATAAGCGATCAATGCGCATCACGAAATGAAACACTGGCATGCAGAAAGCGGTCCTCCTGATTAGTGAAAATGTTATTAGAGAATCACTCATTTGTTGATATGGCGAAGGGGATCACAAATAAACATTCACAGGCCGATTCATGGAATAAATGTGCGCCGAAAATCCCGGCGCAGAGGGGCCAATACGTGCGCTGCGCCGAAAATTAGCGAAAAGCGCAGGGAAACCAGCGCACGCCGATTCATGGAAGTCCGTGCGCAAGAAAAGCAGAGGACGTGCGCTGAAAAAGCGTGCGGCGCAGGCCGGCGCACAGGTCAACCAACGTCGTGCGCCACGGCCACTGCGCTATCACTCCGAGCGCAGCGCACAGCTCTAAAGTAGGCGGAACACAGGGCGGGACACTCGGAATGGGGAATAAAATGGGGCACAACACTCGGAATGGGGAAGAATGTGGGCGGCACGGGGAAAGTTTAGGAGGCAAGTGCGCGGAACGCCCACACGCTCGCATACAACACGTATTCATGGAATAGAATAGGGCAAAAAAGCGCACGCTCAAAGCAGCGCACAGGCACAAACAGGCACAAACACGACCGCCACAAGAAAGCAGGCGGTAGCGTCTCTGCGCCTGCAAGAAATGTGCGCTAAAAGGTGCGCCAACAAATAGCACCTATATACAGACATGATCAATGTCCAATACTGTGGCCCTCCAGGACAAATGACGTACAAAGGGGTACCCACAAACACAGACACGCGCTGAGAGAAAAAATAAACGTGTGCGTGTATACCGGGGTGCGCGGGAAGTTGCACACGCGATATGGCCGGGTACGTGGATTTCAGGGGTGCGCGGGAAGTTCCACACGCGATTAGTCAGGGTACGTGGATTGCAGGGGTGCGCGGGAAGTTCCACACGCGATATGGCCGGGTACGTGGATTTCAGGGGTGCGCGGGAAGTTCCACACGCGATTAGTCAGGGTACGTGGATTGCAGGGGTGTGCGGGAAGTTGCACACGCGATATGGCCGGGTACGTGGATTTCAGGGGTGCGCGGGAAGTTCCACACGCGATTAGTCAGGGTACGTGGATTGCAGGGGTGCGCGGGAAGTTCCACACGCGATATGGCCGGGTACGTGGATGTCAGGGGTGCGCGGGAAGTTCCACACGCGATTAGTCAGGGTACGTGGATTGCAGGGGTGCGCGGGAAGTTGCACACGCGATATGGCCGGGTACGTGGATTCCAGGGGTGCGCGGGAAGTTCCACACGCGATTAGTCAGGGTACGTGGATTGCAGGGGTGCGCGGGAAGTTGCACACGCGATATGGCGGGGTACTTGGATTTCAGGGGTGCGCGGGAAGTTCCACACGCGATATGGCCGGGTACGTGGATTTCAGGGGTGCGCGGGAAGTTCCACACGCGATATGGCAGGGTACGTGGATTGCAGGGGTGCGCGGGAAGTTCCACACGCGATATGGCCGGGTACGTGGATTTCAGGGGTGCGCGGGAAGTTCCACACGCGATCTGTCCGGGTACGTGGATTTCAGGGGTGCGCGGGAAGTTCCACACGCGATTAGTCAGGGTACGTGGATTGCAGGGGTGCGCGGGAAGTTGCACACGCGATATGGCCGGGTACGTGGATTCCAGGGGTGCGCGGGAAGTTCCACACGCGATTAGTCAGGGTACGTGGATTGCAGGGGTGCGCGGGAAGTTGCACACGCGATATGGCCGGGTACGTGGATTTCAGGGGTGCGCGGGAAGTTCCACACGCGATATGGCCGGGTACGTGGATTTCAGGGGTGCGCGGGAAGTTCCACACGCGATTAGTCAGGGTACGTGGATTGCAGGGGTGCGCGGGAAGTTGCACACGCGATATGGCCGGGTACGTGGATTCCAGGGGTGCGCGGGAAGTTCCACACGCGATTAGTCAGGGTACGTGGATTGCAGGGGTGCGCGGGAAGTTGCACACGCGATATGGCCGGGTACGTGGATTTCAGGGGTGCGCGGGAAGTTCCACACGCGATTAGTCAGGGTACGTGGATTTCAGGGGTGCGCGGGAAGTTCCACACGCGATATGGCAGGGTACGTGGATTGCAGGGGTGCGCGGGAAGTTCCACACGCGATATGGTCGGGTACGTGGATTTCAGGGGTGCGCGGGAAGTTCCACACGCGATATGGCCGGGTACGTGGATTTCAGGGGTGCGCGGGAAGTTCCAAACGCGATTAGTCAGGGTACGTGGATTGCAGGGGTGCGCGGGAAGTTCCACACGCGATATGGCCGGGTACGTGGATTTCAGGGGTGCGCGGGAAGTTCCACACGCGAATTGGCTGTGTGCTCCCAGGCATTACCTGTACACCCTCCACGGCCCCTGCAGGCAGCACACACCACAGGGAACTACCCTGCACACCTGCTCATGTCTCCCACCACCCCCACCCCCCATCCACCAGGGACACCCTCCACCAGGCCCCCACCCATGTCTCCCACCACCCCCACCCCCCATCCACCAGGGACACCCTCCACCAGGCCCCCACCCATGTCTCCCACCACCCCCAGCACTGTGGGGAACCTGCCAGCAGGCCCCCACCCATGTCCAACCCATGTCTCCCACCACCCCCACCCCCCATCCACCAGGGGCACCCTCCACCATGCCCCCACCCATGTCTCCCACCACCCCCACCCCCATCCACCAGGGACACCCTCCACCAGGCCCCCACCCATGTCTCCCACCACCCCCAGCACTGTGGGGAACCTGCCAGCAGGCCCCCACCCATGTCCCCCTGGCCCCAGGTCCTGACGATACACAATCATGGCAGTAATGGCCAGCATACCCAGCACAAACACCCAGGCAAGGATTGCATGCACCCACATAGTGAATGCAATCACATGACACAACCCCAAAGGCAAGTATGCAAAAGAACACATGTCCGTCACACACACATACACAATGGGTGCAAGTGAATGTCAAAACCCATATCATGACATGTAAGAAACCAAAGAGAAAATAACAAAAGTGTAAGAAAATATAAAAATGTATTAAAAACAAAAAATAAGTAAACTAATAAAACATACAACTATGTGGCAAAGTAAATAAAAGGTCCATGTCCGAGAACAAAAATGATAAACCAAAAAACAAAGGATTAAAAAATAAATAGAATTTGTCCAAAGCAAAACCATGTAGTAGGAAATCAAAGAAAAACCATTACGTCATGGTGTAAACAATAAGAAAATAAAAAAATGTATCTCCCAAAAAATAACAATATATACAGGAATGTTCCAGGGTCCATGAGCCCAACACCACAAATGAAACCTAATACTAACTAATAAAAAAAATATGTACAAAAAAGTGGCCATTGTCCGAGCGGTCCAAAATAATAAAAATAAATAAAGGAAACCTAGCACTAACTAACTAAAAAACTATATACAAAGGCAGCGGGCAAGTCCTGCGGCTCACTTGGTGATGCTGGCCAGGGCATCCTCGAACTCCATGTCAATGTCCTGGAGGCGGGACTCTGTCCTGGCCCCGAGGTCTCGCAGGGACAACCCCATGTGCTCACCAAAATCCCTGCGAGCCTCCTCGAGGCACTCAGCCCGCCTCAATGCCCGACGCATGGAGATCTCCGCCCTGGCCATGGCGAGCCGCTCCTCTTCCGCCCGCTGCCGCTCCGCACCTATCCGCTGGCCAAACTCCTCCCACACGGAACACACCGCCATGCCAGGGTTGCCCTGCCCTCCGGCCGATGCCTGCCCCTCTGATCTTGATGGCCCTGAGCCATGATGCCTCCCACGTCGAGCCCGCTGCTGCCTCCGACGCCACTGCCTCTGCCAGCACGACGGCATCCAGGCTGATGGTAACCACCGACGCCGTCGTGCACGTGCCCTGCCCGATGATGCCGGCACATCTTCCATCTGCTGGGGTCCACTTGCTGTGTTGTCCACCCCTGCTGGACCTCCGACTCCCAACTGTGGCAGGGATGGGATCCCCACCGAGCTGGCTGCATTGGTCGGGGCAGGTCCACAGGGGGCCATGGTGGCATCTGGGCCGGAAGACGGCAAGGAGAACGACCGGTGGATAGCCTGCACAGAGGAGGAGAGGGCCGTCAGATTGGCCAACACATGCAGGAACCCCCCGAACATGGCCGATCCCAATTGGGCCACGTCGGCACGGTGCACTTCGTGATGACGTGCGTGCTCCTCCCGGGAAGCACGCACGGCATCACGAATCACAGCCGTGCGCATCGCGACCCCAATCAGGACCTGCTCCACGCGGCCAGGGGTTCCCACGTCCGCAGGTGGAGGGGAGTCAGTTGACATGGACATCCCCTCTACCTGCGGACGGGCCTGGGACGGGGCATCCCTGCTGGTGCATGGTGGTGCATTCACAGGGTCAGGGACAGCGACATGCACAGACACCTCCACGGTGACCTGTTGTCTTGATATGGGCAAAATCTTCCTCGGGGCCAGCCCTTTGAGAGCAAAAATACCCAATTCAGCCCAAAATACAGGTTCTATTGTGCTGAGCAGTGATCTCATGCTAGTGACAAATGACACCCTCAAAGTTTTAGCATATTTATTCTAAGCAGTGAATTTCATATACATTTGGGATTCAAGTTAAAGAATATTACAAAGCATAAACTTAGAACAATGCAAAATATAGTGAAACATGGAACTTAGATAAACATAGAGAAACATAGAGAAATATAGAGAAACATAGAGAAACACAGTCTTACGTCCCTTTAATCAGCACTGGGAGACCTTGGCTTTTCATAAGCTAGCTGTAAAAACAAGCCCCGCTCAGAAAAACAATGCTGGAGGACACCGTGAGAGCCAATTCCGGGCACTTGACCGTGCATGAATCAAGTCCACAGGACGATCTCCCCCCGAGTCATGTGTGCATGGATATTTTATAATCTCGTGCTGTCAGTCACCATGACGCACAGTTCCAGAACTTTCCCTGTGCAACTGGCTCATGGAAAAAACCCAACTCTCTCTGAGAGGCTCCCTGCTCTCTCCTACCCCTCCCTGGTTCCCATCTGCGAAGGCTGAGGAATGTCTTATCAGTACCTTCCCAGAGAAAAGGAAGATTAGCTTGGAGCCAGGGCTACCGTTAGTGAGGCTGAATATTCTAAGGGAAGCAGGGATGTATTAACCCCATCTGCAAGCTCTAAAAGGCATGCACTCATAGCTTAGTGTTTATAGCGCTTAAGACTGGCTATCTAAGCGCTATATAAGTGCCATGATGTTCCAAACACTCCAAAAATACCTATTAGCTACAGAGCTAGGGGCCCTCTCCCTGCCTGTCTATCAACAATGCATAATGTGACCTATTTCATACTAGGCCTGCATATTCCTTGTAGCTCACTACTGCATAATGGAAGTGCTACAACAGACTACTGTCAGCATTTTTAGCACATACTTTGAATACACTATTGGCTTTCAGCGGCTAATGCTGTCATCTAAAGCCCTGATTGGCAAGGCTGCAATTTCGTGTATCACTACATTCCACCCCTATTCAACGTTTGTGCGACAAATGCTGACTAATACCTATCAATATAGTATTTAGTGCAGTGATAAAGACCTAGGGGCTTTGCAAGAGGTTTAAGCAAACTATCTTCTAGCGGTTAGTTAGCGTGGCATGCAAGGTAAAACACTACCTAAACAAAAATGTACACAAAGTGAACAGTGACATATACCCTTGCCAAAACCTGGCCTACACAAAAATACCTACACAAAGTGAACATGGACATTTACTCTAGCCAAAACCTGGCCTACACAAAAATACCTAAATCAATTTTGTATAACTGATTGTCAGTTAAAAAGCAGCATGCAGTTAAAATGTCAAGGCAATCCAGTGTAGTCTAATCTACAATGCACTATTGCATTTATGTATGGTTACCAATTCTAAAACCTGGCAGCCTTTCACTCTAAGGGCCTACCTCCCCCTGATCCCAGGGCATTCAAGCGTAACTGTGGGCTGTGTGACTAGACACTTCCCCCATGTATGTGGAACCCACCCAGAAACCATCTAATTTCGTGAACAAGGTGAACCCATGGGCACCAGGTTATCTAAATAAAAACAATTCTACTAATTTACATCAAAGCATGGCATGTGTTATTCATGCAATCAAAAGCAAGCAATTCAATCCATATGTATGCTGGTAACTGTAGCTCTGCGTGCCAGTGTGTGGAGGATGGTCGCCCCCACCCAGTAAAAAGCCAACACCTGCTGATCAAACAATGTTTGCCATACAATGCATCGTGTGTATTTAGCAGTCTTGTTGACCTGCCCTATGGCAGAAAAAATGTCTTCATACCTAAAATTCTGCCATTTTCAGTGGTTGTCAATACTTGTAGCAGTGTTGGGCGTATCAATGGGCCCCACTAGGCCAGAGGTTCTATAGCAGAGCTGGCATCAGAACCCATAGTGGCTAGCTTATTGTGCACAGTTTCTATGTCACAAGCATATAAAGCTCCTGCAATTAATGAATCTAGCTCCCTAGCTACGCGCACTCTAGTGATGGGCCATAGAAATGGACTCCATTTGTAGCAGCTTGGTAGTACTAAGGAAACATTGCCTCATGGTAAATCTATGTCTAAGTGTATCACTGTAATAATGAAGGTGTGCATTACCAGCCTACAATTTACATGTTACCTTACTACTGGAAAATCTAACATGTTCACAGTGTCTACCTATTGTGACTTGGAGAATACTCTTCTTCAAGTGGGATATCTACCATATACAATATTAACTTTAGCCACAAACACCATACTACTATCCGGCAGTGGCTGTTTCATCACACCATGGTATAAAAATGCATTAGTCAAGTTATAGTCCATAAAATCTTGGCGAGAAACTCGCTGCAGTTCTTGGTCAGAAAAACATCACATTAGACAAATTAAACAAATCGTATCCATTCAGTGACAAAAGATGCCCGACAATGTGCCAGGCCAGTACGCTAGCAATTCCATGTGGATACTCATTTGTAGCGCTTTTCCAAAGAATTATTCCAAATGTCTACAATCAAAAGGTGACTCTTTGCATTAGTGTGCTGGAGACAGCTGTCCCCACAAAAACATGAAACTGGTTGGTTTAACAAAAACCGTGTCACACTCTGTGTCATAAAATCAAACATCAAGTCAGTCATGGTTTCATTTACCTGCCTTAAGCTGGCTGTAAAAGTATCCAGTGTTTCAAAGATTACCATTTCAAATTATAGCTCACACACTTGGCAGCATTACTTCAATTAAGAATCTTAACCTACGCACAGGTGACTTTGATGTGCGCACTCATCTTATCTCAAAATAAATTACGCTCCTGCTTGCATAATTCTGCTGCCCCAACAGTTCATAAATCATTCTCCTGCCTACGTGCAATGTAGAATATTTTTTTTTTTTCTTCAAAAAACAAAACATCTCTGGTTAAAGCAATTCAGTTGGAAGAGTAAAACCATTTCGTTTTTTCAGATTCATCTCAACAGTGCATTTAAAAACCATTTTTCAATGTGTTAGCATTCAATTGCTGTGTCACACAGCTGTTTGTGGTGCCTGATGTTACAGTCCACAACTCATTGTCCATAGTCCTTTAAACAAGAAAGGGCAAGTCATGTCAATTAAGTTATTTCCAGCAAATGAATCATTTGAATGTGTAGCATCAAATATTTGATAATTAGCCAAGTCTGCACCGTGCCAGTTCAGCAAGAGTTATTACTCTGTTGGACACTTCTCACAGGTTGCAGCAGCATTGAGTGCGGTGCAGGGCACGTTTAAAGTTGAAATAGCATGTCGCAGTGGCTCGCTTTCTCTGAGAATGCGTCTGTTTCCTTGATCAGTGTCACCCGGCATTTGCACACGTCTACCCCCCAATCTATTTCTTGGTTATTTGCCTAGGCAAAATACAAACAGAAATGTTAGGATTTCAGCAAAAGTTCAATATCATTATTCTTCATGTTAGGATGTCATCAAAACTTCAATATCAGCGTTATCCACCCCTTCCCATAATACCACCCCCATCTTCAAAAAGTCTCATCAGGTAACTACACACTTTATTATTGCTACTGCAATTATTTATCACCCTGCTGCATGTTTCTGGGGGCTTATTTACACTCAACCATACGGGGTGTAACTGCCTAATCACAAACTCATTTGTGCAATGCGATCATAGTTGGTCAATGGTACCTCAGACTGATCTGTGCTTTTACAAAGCCATATAATAAGTACCCAGGTCGCACAATGCTTTTCTTTTTCACCAAAGCGATCACCAATGCCAGGCGCCAACTTGCTTCCAGTGTCCCATGATCTTGATTTAGTTTGCCCTGCTGGCATCACTCCATTTTTCAAAGGTAAAGTCTTTCAGTCCAATACCGCCTACAGTTGTACAAGCAGCAGCTTTGTTTATTCTTCATACAGGCAGTGTCTTTCAGGCCTCTGGTTTTTTCACTTGTCATTTTTTCAAAGGGTGTTTGCTGTTTCCTGAACCACCCCTTTGAGTGCGATAGTCTAAGTCAGTTTCTTTTGTTGCTTCAACAAATCATTCATTCTTGCACTAAGCCGTGTGGCTTCTGGATCATGGCTAATGTGCAGTGTTCATGTTGTACTTCAAAGCCCCGCTCTGCATGTTGTCTCTTGCAAAACGGCTAAGCACTTTTGTCAGTTTTGCTTCCATCTGGAATGCCATAATGTCTTTGTCAGTTACTCCATCCCTGGCAATGTAGCTTGCAGTTTGCCAGATGTGTATTTTCTCTTCTCAAAGCGCCTAGAGGTCTCTTCTCCAGTGCACAGCGCTTTACTTCAGTTCACATCACATGGAGCACTGGAATGCAGCTTGCACAGCAATAGCGTTTCACTTCACATCACATCACATGGGAATGCGGTTTGCACAGTAATGTCTGTTGGAATGGGCAGCTGTCTTTTCTTGGCCCATTCACAGATGCATAGGTAAATGTTCAGATGTGATGTGCCCGTCTGCCATCCTGCATGAAGCCTTTGTTTCCCTACCACAGTTTACTGGGCAAATTCTTTACTTCTGAACAGCTCTCTGTCTTTGCTCCCCCTTCCTCAGGAATGCAGGCATGTTTATCTTTCGTGTGCACCTGGGAGCGCCATGAGCACGCAGCATGCTTATCTCTTTTTGCTCTATAACTCTTACACTGTGGCGGCTTCAATGGAAAGGCACTCGTTTCAGACAGTTCATCCAGATTAACTCTTTCTTGTACTGTTTCTGCTTTTGTTTGCCTTCCTTTCGCGCACCTCGCCCAAAACAGCTTCAAGGCACAAGCTCTGCACACACAGCAAGACTCTTATTTTCAAAAGAGGCACTTTTCTTGTCATCAGATTCTACTCCATGTAATTTTGCAAAATGTCAAAGCGTCTTTTTGCCTGTTTTAAACCTGATTAATGTCCCATTTAAAAACATACGTTTTTTTTTTCTTGTAATGTGCGATCTTTCAAGAGAACTCACAACCCACTAAATCTTTGTGCTATCTTATCACACACAGATGTTTCATTCTGTTGTACCATTGCCAAAATATAACCACTCATTTCAGTGCATTTAAAAAATAAAAATGCCAATGTTTAGTGCAGCTCCCTGCACGTTTTCCTGCAAGAGCAACCCACACTCTATATTGCTTGTGGGCTGTTTAATGTGTCAACAACATTTTTTCATCATGTATCACAGTCAACAGGACACTATTTCTAAATCATACATCACTTATAAGGCAACAGCACAAATCCATGGCATAGCATGGGGACAGTCAAAAATACTCCAGGGGCAATTTAGAAAAATACAAATTGTTTTTCCCCCCAAACCACTGCAAACTGATTCAGCAAATTCAAATCAATACACAAAAATCGAAAATCCAAATAACATTCACTCACTTTCTTTTTAAGTGAGTCTCTCACCCATTAAAAGCATGGCACAGCTTAAAATGCAATATAACCATTTTAGTGTGTTTCCTTTAAAACAGAATTCGCCACCACCAGCACATGGAATTTTACAGTTGCCAAAAGAAAAACACAAACCCTTTAGGCTCTCAGCACAGATGTTACTCATTCTCCTAAGCATGGCTCCTCATTATTCAGGAATGCCAACACTCAAAAGCATACATCAAAAAAGCGAACCTTCGCCTCCGAACATTACAGCCCCCACTCGCTAGCACACTGGGGCTGAGTCAATGGTTAAATCACTATTCACAATTTGCATGTCAAATCCTTGCAATTATTTTTCTCTTTTCCCTCATGACAGAATAGAGATGAGAACTCCGTCTCACTATGCATTCCAAATTACAACTTTAAACTGGGGAAACCGCATGATACAATTCTTTTCTAATTGAGCATACATCTTTCTTGACCATTCATCGGAGTGCTTTAAACAAAGCCATTTCCCGCTCGTTTATCGCCTTGTACACCCTGGCTCCATCCCAAGCAATAAGTCAGTCACGACTGATTTACTGAAGGGAGTCTTAACCACACGAGCTATCGGCCACGGCAAGCCGACACAACATTGCTGCCTTTTGAAGTCTCAGAGCTGCAGTGAGACCACCAAGGAAATGCGACAGCCTGCTCCCCACTCTACACTGTGTTCTCTCACACATTTTGTCATGTCATAGCATGGCACTGCTCTTCACAAATCCCACAAAGCTGCCACCAAATGTCTTGATATGGGCAAAATCTTCCTCGGGGCCAGCCCTTTGAGAGCAAAAATACCCAATTCAGCCCAAAATACAGGTTCTATTGTGCTGAGCAGTGATCTCATGCTAGTGACAAATGACACCCTCAAAGTTTTAGCATATTTATTCTAAGCAGTGAATTTCATATACATTTGGGATTCAAGTTAAAGAATATTACAAAGCATAAACTTAGAACAATGCAAAATATAGTGAAACATGGAACTTAGATAAACATAGAGAAACATAGAGAAATATAGAGAAACATAGAGAAACACAGTCTTACGTCCCTTTAATCAGCACTGGGAGACCTTGGCTTTTCATAAGCTAGCTGTAAAAACAAGCCCCGCTCAGAAAAACAATGCTGGAGGACACCGTGAGAGCCAATTCCGGGCACTTGACCGTGCATGAATCAAGTCCACAGGACGATCTCCCCCCGAGTCATGTGTGCATGGATATTTTATAATCTCGTGCTGTCAGTCACCATGACGCACAGTTCCAGAACTTTCCCTGTGCAACTGGCTCATGGAAAAAACCCAACTCTCTCTGAGAGGCTCCCTGCTCTCTCCTACCCCTCCCTGGTTCCCATCTGCGAAGGCTGAGGAATGTCTTATCAGTACCTTCCCAGAGAAAAGGAAGATTAGCTTGGAGCCAGGGCTACCGTTAGTGAGGCTGAATATTCTAAGGGAAGCAGGGATGTATTAACCCCATCTGCAAGCTCTAAAAGGCATGCACTCATAGCTTAGTGTTTATAGCGCTTAAGACTGGCTATCTAAGCGCTATATAGGTGCCATGATGTTCCAAACACTCCAAAAATACCTATTAGCTACAGAGCTAGGGGCCCTCTCCCTGCCTGTCTATCAACAATGCATAATGTGACCTATTTCATACTAGGCCTGCATATTCCTTGTAGCTCACTACTGCATAATGGAAGTGCTACAACAGACTACTGTCAGCATTTTTAGCACATACTTTGAATACACTATTGGCTTTCAGCGGCTAATGCTGTCATCTAAAGCCCTGATTGGCAAGGCTGCAATTTCGTGTATCACTACACCTGTGCTGCCTCCTGCCCCTGGCCCTGGACTGCACCACTTGCACCAGCAGGGATGCTCCCACCAGGCCCCATGTGTGCACCAGTGTCGGCCTCCTCCTCCTCTGTGCAAACCACCAACCTGGATGGCTCCTCACCGTCTCCCGCCGTAGCAGGCCCCTGTGGGGGCTCACCCACCCCTTCCGCTGCAGCCGTGGGGGCATCCCCGCCGCCTTGCTCCACAGCGCCGTCTCCGCCCTCTTCTTCACTAGCCGCTGCGTAGAGGGAGACAAAGGACACAGGCATCAGGCTACTGTACAATGGTCCCCTAGACAGGAAGCAATAGCAGATGAGCACCACTGTCAAAGTACACTTCCATCATGTCCCTCCACAACACATGGGTCAGTCCAGGCAAAACACACACAGTAACAGGCATGGTGCATGCCATGCACATTTCCATGCATGTCCAATTGACTCTTGAAACATTCAATGATATGTAACTCACATGCATCATGGCTCATGCATATCACATGCACACACTTCACCTCAGTCACATCCATCTGGCCCCAAACACACCGAACACAGGCGAAACAAGGGTAAGTTGGGTGCGTCACTGAATCTGTGCATTGTCACACACATGTGTCATGCATCCATGGCATGCACAAGTCACAGACACGCAGGTCAGGCACACAGACATGGCTACCATATATGTACCTGGCATCAGCACCCATCCTTCACCCCCATCCATGTCCAGGTACAGAGACTGGCATGCTCTCATGTCCTAAATCTGCATAGGGCTCCCCATGCCGCATTTCAACACATGCAACAACCATGTGGGTCACACATCACTGGTCGCACATGCATTACCATGATGTCCCTGCACACATACATGCATACATGGCCCATGGCACACATACAGGCAAGTATCATAGAACCAGCACACCGCAACATGCCCTGTCTCACACAGTAATGCTTGCACACTTACCGCTCAACTCCAGACGGGCCTCCCTCTCAAGGACCTGGGCGTGGAGCGCTGGGCGTACGCGTTCCAGGACCCTCTTCTGGATGGAACTCATGCGGCCCCGGCCCCCCTCCACGAGGCGCCGGGCCTTCACAAGGGTCCTGGACCTCAAGTCCTCCCAGCGCTTCTTGATCTTCTGGACGTTGCGGGTTGCCACCCCCTCCGCGTTGATGGCAACCACACAGTCGGCCCAGATCCTCTCCCGTCCTTCCTTACTGGCGCGGGACGATCCAAAGAGGGCATCATACTGCCCCAGGACATGCTCCACCAGGACACCAACTTCGGTGGCAGTGAAGCTGGTGCCCCTCTGCCCCTCTGGCCTGGGGTTGCCACTGGTGCCAGATGTGGAAGTGCCCGACATGGCAACCCCAGAGGCAGGTGTGGGTGGGCAACTGGGTCCTGGGGCTGGGCTGTGGAGCGATGTAATCCCAGTTGGGAGTCTTCAGTTCCAGCAGGGGTGGACACAGCAACTGGACCCCTGCAGATGGCTGATGTGCAGGCACCAAATGGCAGGGCACGGTGGCAGCAGGCAGGCAGGCAGGCAGGCAGCAGCAGATAGCACATGGGAGGCTGCTCAGGGCACTGGGGGGGCAGTAACTCGGCCTTCTGGGCAGGAGCGTGGTGTTCCGTGTGTTTTCGGGTGGCCAGCTTGATACGGAGTGATTTGGCACGTGAAATTCCTGCACGTCAGCGTGAAATCCGAGGAAAGGCCCTTAGCGCGTAAGTGCGTCAGCACGCATACGCGATTCTATTGGACCAGAGTCCCTCAGCGCGTAAGCGCGTCTGACGTGATCCGCACGGGCGTTCCCCACTCAGCACGTGATGACGGAGCACACGTGGAAATACTGCACGTCAGAGTGTCATCGCGTGTAATTGGTCAAAAGTGCGCGTACACGCGATTGGCCTATGTACGTGTATTTCATCGCGTGTAATTGGCCAAAAGTGCGCGTACACGCCATTGGCCTATGTACGTGTATTTCAGGGGTGCGCGGGCACTTACACACGCAAGTACGTCAGCGCACCTGTATGCCTGCTGCGTGGGAATTTCCACACGCTATTGGAGTGGGAACTAGATTCCAGGGGTGCGAGGGTCACACGCTCGCCTAGAACACGCGCAAAGCATTAATTTGCGCACTTTTCAATAAACAAGCCAGATGCCAGGATGAACATACCGTTCCTAGCAGCAGTGGCAGTGGGCTACCAAAGGAGGAGGAGGAGGAGAGTCAGGGCCAGAATATTCACACCCAGAACCAGCCTATTCGGGATGCCTGATGACCAGGTGTATGGGAGGTACAGGTTTCCAGCACACATCATACTGGACCTGGTCAGTGAGTGGGAGGATGACCTCACATCACCCACCCTGTGCTCCCAAGCACTCAGCCCCCTGCAGAAGGTCCTGAATGTACTGCACTTCTTGGCCACTGGATCCTTTCAGCGGACAAGTGCCATAGTGGGTGGTGTGTCACAGGCCACGCAGTCACGCTGCCTACACCAGGTCTTGAACATCATCACTGCACGGCCATCAGTCCGCAGGCACATATATCTCCCCAGGACTCATGCAGAAAGGCGGACGTGCATCCAGGAATTCTATGGTGTGGCTCAATTCCCCAAAGTGCTTGGTGCAATTGACTGCACACATGTGGCTCTACGTCCACCCAGGGCAACAGAGCACATCTATAGAAACCGCAAGCACTGGCATTCCATCAACGTGCAAGTTGTATGCAATGCCAAGGGAATAATCACATCAGTATATGCCAACTATCCCGGGTCCACCCACGACAGCTTCATCTACAGAATGTCTACCCTATGCCGGGACCTAGAGGCTGGCCAGCATGGAGATACATGGCTGCTTGGTGAGCATGAATGCCACTGCACATGCATGCATGTCAGATACTGGGTCATGACACAACACCACTAATGATACCCATCACCACCTCCGCAGGGGACAGTGCCTACCCTATCAGCCCCCACATGATGACCCCAATCCGGAACCCCACCACGCCACCTGAGGTAAGGTACAACACAGCCCACATTGCAACACGGGGCATAGTGGAGCGCACATTCGGAGTGCTGAAGTCACGCTTTCGCTCCCTTGACCGTTCTGGCGGGCAGCTGTTATATGCTCCCCGAATAGTGTGCAGGATCATAGTGGCAGCATGTGTCCTGCACAACGTTGCAACACGCCGGGGCCTGCCCGTGGACATGGTGGTGCCCCCACATCCACAACCACATGCACGCCCGCTGCGCATGGGAGGGGAAAGGGCACGGGGGGAGGCAGCCCGTACGCAACTGGTGGCCAACTTCTTCACCTAGGAATCACAGTGCTGGCTAGTGCACACTGCTCTGGCACATACCATCTGACAATCAATGATGACACTACCTGACAATGTCACAAAATTACTTGACAATAAACTGTCAGATACACATCAGCCTGAGATTGTTAACATGGAAGTGTCACTATGTGTGCACCCCTACCTACACATACACCAGCAATGCATCACAACGAAAAGACACAACTCCATCAATCAAATATGCATTGCCACAGGCGATTCACTACATGACAACATTGCCATGTCACCCATTCCCTTCACAGTCCCGCCACTGAGGACACCATGTCATGGTATGTGAGAGCAAACAAACTGGCCATCACAACATGACACCGGTGTCACAAATAGCAGTGCCCCAAATGGAACATAGCCGCACTTGAACAGCTAACCGCGCTGGAGCCACTACTACACACCTGTGTAAGAGTAATTTCAATCAAATTACACACCAACCCACCCTGAAGCCCACCCAAACAAGACACAATGCATGTAATCAATGGTAGTCTCAATACCTGATTCTGCTGGTATGTCCTCACCGTCCAGATGTACAGTGATGGCGCCACGCAAAAGTGTCAGTGCACATCTACCGACATGTAGTCTGACTCCAGAGAGTATGCCCGTGTGAAGAACTGTGTGAAATACCTGCAAAACATGAGCAACATATGTAAGTAGAGGCACATATCAAACCATCATGCATAGTTAGGTGCAACAACAATGTACACTATGAATGTCTACACAGTATTGACTATGGACTGGCCAACAGCTCATGGGAGTCCAATGTCACCGTGTAATTTGCTGTCACTTGGGCACACCCTTTGCAAGCCCATGGAAACGGAAGCAGGAGGGGTGTGGATGTCTGGTACCCAAGCATCGAAACCAAACTCAGGACAAGCCTGCATGTGCCCAGCCACAATACAGTGTATGCCCAGGTACCCACACAAGGCAACACTCTTGAAAAAGAAAAAAAAAAATGAGAAAAAATGGCCATGAAAGGGCCGGCGGGGGGGGGGGGGCACCTATGAGGTCCGAGGACAGGATGCACGCCACAATCCACCTGTGTGGATCATGGGAAAATAAAACACCCCATAGGCTCGTGGCCCACACGGCTACTCTGTTGTGGGAGATGAGTCGCTATCGCTCTGGCCAGACCCTGCAGCTGACTCAGGAGGTGGGGGAGCTGCCTCAGAAGATGGTGTGACAATGGGAGGCAGCCCACGCAAAGCACGAGTTTGCTCCTCCATGGCTGCAAGCAGGCGGGTCTGGTAGTTCTGGTTCTGGGTTATAATCATGCGGAGGTCCCCATGCAGTAACTTCCGGGATGACCTGACCTCCGCACGAGTTGCCTGCATCTCGGCCGAGAGCGTCCGTGTCAGACGCTCCAGCTGCTCCTCTGTCCTTCTATGGGATGAAGCCTCAAGCTCTAACAGGGTCGACCTGAGGTGATGGAATTCTTCCCTCAGGCCTTCCCTGTGGCGCTGGGACTCCATGGAAAGTGATTCCCGCAGAGTCGCCAGTGCCGCCCGCCTGTCCATGTTGGACGCCAACATGTCCTCCCTGTGTGCCTGGCAGATGGACTCTGTAGCCTGCTCCAGTCGCTCCATCAGCCTTTCTGGGGGGACAATGGAAGTGGCCACCCTATCCATGGCCTGTGCAATCATCTCGGATGATGCTGCCTGTTGGGTGGCCATACCGTAGATGGATTGCTCCCAAGCGGTATTGCCAGGTGGCATACGGCCACCACGTTGACGGGCACCACACCTGCCTGGGGCAAGGCGGACTGCGCCTTGCTGTGCCGGCAAGGCCTCAGGCTGCAGGACTGCATTCCCTCTCTGATCTGCAGCCCCAGGAACAGGATCAGAGATTGTGTGGTGTGGCCCTGCATCCGTAACCACCGGAGGCTGAGCTGCCGACACTGACATCCCCATTGAGGGTAATGGCCCGGCTGCAGGTGGGTCGGACAGAGGAGATTCTCTCCCAAGAACACTCACCTGCGACTGCACATAGGTGTCATCCTCCGAGTCTACACCTGAATACTGCTCGGGGGAGGAACCCCCAGAGACACCCCTCGACAGCACGACCTGCAGCACTTGTGGGTTTTCACCCACAAACACACCACGTCCCTCACTTGTGGAAGGTCGGCCCGGGTTGCCCTCCTGGGACGGCTCAACCACCACATCCCCAGCATCAACAAGTGCTTCGTCCCCTGCAAAGACATGAAAGAGAAAAATGGAAACACGCATTAGCACCATGGCATACAACAAGGGCTGATGAACAACAGAGGCAGTAGTTCTACGACACATGTCCCACATGACTGGGAGACCTCCTATGCATTCACCATCACTGGGTCTGTAGGGGAGGCTCAGGGCATACAATGTACAGATTGGAGAGCAACGCCTGCTCACCATGCTGCCTAGCACTGCCATCACACATTGGCCGGTGATTGCCATGTCAAAGGCACATGCCATCACACACATGGCATGTGACATAGCCACCAAGTGAAGAGGGAGAGGAGGGCAACTTTTTTGGATTTCAACCACTCTGGTCCTGACATTGCATCATCACATCAATAAGTTAACATGTTGTACATGGATCTGCTAGTCCCAATTGGCCACGATGCACAGTGCCTTGTCTACATCAACAAAATGCAGTAAACAATGAGATTCCACCTCCCCATCACCTGTAAAGGAATCATATAGCATTCGTGAAGCACCGGTCCAGAAATGTATGAAGGTACAGCGGAGCACTGAGGGGTGGTGGGGCAGAAGGGGATGCCAGTCAACAATCCTACTGGTGCTGGTGTCATTCATGTCACGCAAGTGCAGGGGTGGGTGGCACAATGAAGTGCAAGGGGAAGTGGCGGCTGGAAGTGCTGTACAAGGTAAGTAGGACTTAACGTCAAGGGCAGATGGTGTTAGGCGCAGACAAGTGCTGGGGGGGGTGGCCTATAGGGGTACAGAGACAATCATGCAGTGCTGTGGGCTCGGAGGGGACAGGGGAGGTACACACTGCATCTGGCTCGGCAAGGTCCTTGCAGATTTCTATGTGTCCTGCAGAGTTGTCACATGCCGCAGATATGTGCCCTTGGATTGGGGATCTCATCTTGGTGAAAAGGGTGAGGCGCTATTGCCTTTGGAGCATGTGGCAGGCCAGTTTGCCAGAGGATGAGCATGATGCAGGACATTCCCTCTCTGCCACCCGGCACCTGTGGTTTGGGTTCACAAGATCCGAGTCATGCCAGGACTCTGCATTGGCATGGGGCTTCAGACAGGTGGTCATGACCGTGGCAAAGACATCCAGTGTACCTGACATAGAGTGGAGCATGGAGTGGGCCCTGTCAGGATGGGAGTGAGCCTAAGGGGGAGCTGGATGGGGGGGAGATTTTGGCAGCATAAGCCTCGACTGACACACACTTCATGGGTTGGAATACCAAGAAGGTGTGTGACAGTGGTGAGGGTGGCTTTGCCTGTGGGGTGGTGAGGGTGAGCTGGGAGGAGAGGAGAATGTGATCACTCCAGGAGAGAGGAGTGCAGAGATGGACGGAGAGGGGAAAGTCAGATGAGATCAGAGCATCAAGAGTGTGCCCTGCAGAATGAGTAGGGACAGACGGGAGTCTAGAGGGTGAGAGGGAGTTGCTGAGGTCACAGAAAGGTCACGTGGGGGGGTCAACAAGCATGCAGGTGGATGCGTACAGCACCAAGGAAGAGGATTTCTGTGTCTGGGGACATGAGTGAGGAGGAGAGGTGAGGACACTCAGAAAGGAAGTAGTACATTTGACCAGTTTTCCCAGACACAGTACGCACAGTTTGTGAATGTCAAGGTGTGGTAGAGAGAGACGTCACACAAGCCATTCCAGAGTGGAGTAGGTCTAAGTAGGAGTGACAGTGGCAGGAATACCCTCAGGGAAGCCAAGGGCACACCCCCCCTGCACAGTAGTGGCGGGCCAAGGAGAGGATCTCCTGAACATCAGGTAGGAGTGTGTGAAGGATGCAGACAGAGCTGGCCGTCAGACATGTTTCCATGAGACCAAGGATGTCAAGGTGCATAACCTCATGTAAGTGACAGATATCGGAGGAATGCCTGATGCAGCCGCAGTGAAAGGAGTGTAATTGTGGAGGAGGTTGACAGCCTTGTAGGACTTACGGGGAGTGCTAGAGATCAGAGGTGCAGCATGTGTAGGAGTTGGAGTGGGAGGCGGAGAAGGATCATGGGAGGGTGCAGGGAGGCAGTGCAGGATTGATGAGGAGAGAGGAGGGGGGACAGCAGGAGAGGAAAGGAAGTTGATGAGATGTGGGTAGCATTTCTCAAGGAGAATGAGGTTGGCCTAAGGGCCTTGGACTGAGATGCTCCCATTACCATACACATCAATTGTGGCCTCTGAGGATTGGAAGGAGGCCAGGAGTACACCCCAACGGGTCCCACCATTGATGGTGGAAGAGGAGCAAGGAGAGAGGACAGGGACCATGTGAAGGGTCTATGGGACAGGCAAAGGCATGTATGAGCAGATGTCAGTGAGAGTTAGCTTTGAGTAGGCTCAGATGCACTTGTCAGCAATAGGGTGGGTCGCATTGGAGGGCAGGGTGCCCTCATTTGACTGTTAGCAAGCAGGTGTCGTGAGTAGGGCACGATGGTCTGAACTGTAGAAGTCAGGGAAGATAGACCATGAAGAGCAGCATGGAGTGTGAGGGAATGGGGCTCGAAATCAGACGGTACCAAAGCACACAGGTAGGAGGTGGATGTCAAGGCAACATCCACAGTATGACAGCATGTTGGTTGGCATTTATATACAGAGGACGCATTAGCATGTGGTATCATTGCATGTCAGGCATGTGAAGATGAAACTTGAATGGCTGGGGGAAAGTATAGGAATGGTATGTAAGACATCAGATGAATAGACAGGGGAGTATGAGCAACAATGTAGTGACAAAATGACAATTCAAGGGCAACTTCCATGGTGTAGGGCCATATGTGCACTGTTGCCAGTAGGGATAGTGCTGTGGGCAGATGGTGTTGCACTGAACATACTGGATGAGGCACATGGGTGCCACTATCAACTCTGCCACACACCCCCTTGACAGGCACCCAACATGAATGCTTCACACACACACCATGCACATGGATAATACACACATGCATGTGCACTCACCGGATGATGCCTCGTAATCAGGGAGATCTCCCACACCTTGGAGTTGTCCCTCGGTGACGTAGGATCCAGCTACGGACTCGTGTGGTGTGAGTTCTATTTCCTGTGCTGGGGACCCACCTCCAGTCACCAAGGTTGCGGCATGACTTGAGGCCAGCTTATCCTTTGCCCTGCGCTTAAGGTCATTCCAGCGCTTCTGGCAATCACTAGCTGTGCGCCTCACTACTCCAAGGGCACTTATTCTGTCAGCAATGGTCTGCCAGTGTGCCTGGCGTCTGGCATGTGTGGTCTTGGACCCTGCAACGATGACCATTTCCCTATCATGATCTGACACATACTGAACAAGTGCATTCAGTTCGGCGTCTGTGAAGCTTGGCTTCCTTGATGGGCCGGACTGTGCAGCCGTGCCTGGGGCATCAGCCTGTGCCGGACGTGCACTCTTCCTCTTGCGCTTGGAAGGGGGTGGGGATCCAGAGTGTCCTACGCCGCTGTGGACACTAGGGGCAGGAGCCGTGGTGGACTCAGTACTGGGTGTGTGGGATTGCACACTCAGCATGGGAGTAGGTGCAGGCATTGGGGTCAGGCCTGATCTGAGGTGCATGAACTAGGACCGACACAGTCTTGGCAGGGTGTATGAGAGGTGGGGTGGATGGAGCCACACCCTGGCTACGGGGGCCAGCAGATGACCTATCTGGCATAGATGCGCGTGCCCTGATGACACCAATGTGCACCGGTGCACGTGCAGTGGACCTGCTGACCTGGATGTCAGCGATGGGATCACCCTCGGACAGGTCTGGTGCCACAATGGGCTGGTCCGACAAGGGCTGATCAGGGTTGGTATCAGCCACATGACCCTCAACTGGGGGGGGGGGGCATGGATGTCCCTGACTGGTCCTCCAGACTGGGGGGGACAGGGGCACCCTGCAAGTCACAACCACGTCCCCTAGTGGATCCTCCACGGCCACCACGTGTGGCTCGGCCACCTTTGCCACCCTTACGGCTTGCACGCCTCCCAACCATGGCACTGATGTTATTGTGCGTATGGGAGTCGGTGTGCACAATTGTCCTGGGCAATTGGGTGTCAAAGGGGTTGGGTACCAGATGGTATTCGTACCCTAGTGCAGTGGCAAGGCTATATGACACCCCTGGGGAAAGATGACGGGTCACGCAACGCACAGGCACCCCAAAAAAGTTAAGGAACGTGCACAATACCCCTCCTAGACCACGTGTGCTGATGGAAAACCCTGCACTACGCTGTGGCATCCAGTAACACAAAAATGAACGTATGCGTGTCACACGCAGCCTAGAATGACCTCTGAAGGGGTAGGCTACACACGGGGCAAGCACAGAAGTTAGATACGTGCGTGACTCACCGTCTGCCAGGTAAAAGAGCGTGAAAAATGAGCGCGTTTGGTTGGCAACACCCCCGCCAAAAGAAGATGTGTACGCTGTCTGAGGAGACAGGACAACAGTAGAAGGGGACACTGTTTGAGGGAACAGGCCCAGGTAAACCAGTACAAGAGGAAAAAGAGAAAAAGCTGTCAGAGGTAACAGGGAGTACGAACTGGAAACGCCGTGAAGTAAATCGCGTGTGAAACGACAAGAAGTACAGAATTCACCCACTCGCTCTCCACGAAAAGCACGTACAAGGAAATGGTGTTCTACACTACCTTATATACAGGCCCACACGTACAGCGTCACTTACGGCGTGTACGTGCTTGGCCCATGTTCACCAATCACACGCTTTGTCACTTCTGCGTGTGGATCCTTTTTCACCAATCACACGCTTTGACACTCCTGCGTGTAGCTCACTTTTCACCAATCACACGCTTTGTCACTCCTGCGTGTAGATCCATTTTCACCAATCACACGCTTTGTCACTCCTGCGTGTAGATCCATTTTCACCAATCACACGCTTTGACACTGCACGTGCAGGTAACTATAGACGCACATATGCTGGTGACGGGTTTTCGCGCGATTCGCTGAGTGTGGGATTTTCACGTGCAAAATCACTCCCTATCAGGCTGTCCACGCGTTCAAACACGAAAGACCACGCTCCTGGCCAGGAGGCCAAATTACAGTCCCCCAGAGCCCTGAGCACGCTCCCACCTGCCATCTGCTGCTGCCTGACTGCCTGCTGGCCAGGTGCCCCTGCACTGCTGGGGGTTGGGGGTGGTGGGAGACATGGGTGGGGGCCTGGTGGAGGGTGCCCCTGGTGGATGGGGGGTGGGGGTGGTGGGAGACATGGGTGGGGGCCTGCTGGCAGGTGCCCCTGCACTGCTGGGGGGTGGGGGTGGTGGGAGACATGGGTGGGGGCCTGGTGGAGGGTGCCCCTGGTGGATGGGGGGTGGGGGTGGTGGGAGACATGGGTGGGGGCCTGCTGGCAGGTGCCCCTACACTGCTGGGGGGTGGGGGTGGTGGGAGACATGGGTGGGGGCCTGGTGGAGGGTGCCCCTGGTGGATGGGGGTGCAGGGGGACATGATCAGGTGTGCAGGGTAGTCCCCTGTTTTGTGGGCTGCCTGCAGGGGCCGTGGAGGGTGTACAGGGTACACCTGTGAGGGCCCACCCAGCCTATTCGCGTGTGATAATTCCCACGCACCCCTGTAATACACGTACCCTGGCCAATCGCGTGTTGAACTTCCCGCTACCCCTGTAATACACGCACCCTGGCTGTTCACGTGTGATAATTCCCGCGTACCCCTGTAATACACGTTCCCTGGCCTATCGCGTGTTCTACTTCACGCGTACCCCTGTAATACACGTTCCCTGGCCTATCGCGTGTTCTACTTCACGCGTACCCCTGTAATACACGTTCCCTGGCTGTTCGCGTGTGATAATTCCCGCGTACCCCTGTAATTCACGTTCCCTGGCCTATCGCGTGTTCTACTTCACGCGTACCCCTGTAATACACGTTCCCTGGGCAATCGCGTGTTGTACTTCACGCGTACCCCTCTAATACACGTACCCTGCCTAGTCGCGTGTAGAACTTCCCGCGTACTCCTGATTTGAAGATTGCCCGCTTTGCTTTCCTTGTTTGCCTGCCCTGTGAAGTGGTCCAGGGTTAGCGCAGCCCTTAGCGATGATTTAGCGATTTTGATGGCTTTTCCTTGCGCGAGGGCGTTCTTGGGGGCGTTACTGGCGCTGCTGCAGGCTCGCTGCGATTCTCTGCGCCACGGCTGGTTTGGGAGCATGAATGAAATCCATGAATACGCTGTGCGCGGAAATCAGTTTTAGCGCACGTGCCTGGCGCAGACTATCGCAGGCGCACGCTGTGCGCCAGCCGCGTGCGCTATTTGTGTGCTGGATTCTATGAATTACCCTGTCAGTGTTTTGGCAGATTCCTGCCACAAGCATTGCCAATTGCTATGTCAACAAGCGTGCTCCTAGCTCCCTTCTCTTTCTCTGTAGTAATGTTTGCTTATGCCACCAAAATGAGCCACAGGCAACACGTTTGGGCAATATATGTAGTGACACTGTACATTACACCCACCTTAAATCGAGCATGTCTTCGCTAGATTTGTTTTGAGGGAGGGTGAACTTATTTAGCATAATCCAAAATGAAAGAAAATGTAGCAATTTTGTTAAAACAAGCTTTTCCAAATATTATCGGTGGACAAAATGTTTTGGGGAGTTTAGTCTTAAATTCTGTTAAAAGGGATTGCATGATTTGATTTTGGTAGCAAGCTTGTTACACAAAGCAGGAGGTTGCCAGAGCGCTGAGACAACAGGGTTAACTGAGGCAGACATAGACAACTAATAGGGTGAGAGAGATTAGTCAAAAGAAGAATTAGTCAAGAGGTTGAAAATTAAAATGTGATTTAGTTTATGGAGAGGTAAACAAAGTGACTCACACTACATCCCGTTGAAACACTGGCATGGTGTAAATGCATACGCCTTTATTATCAGAGTGACGAGAAAAACGTAACAGATTTCATTGGAGTTGGAAAATGCCTTCGGTGTCCATAACTAGTGTGTCATCTATGTGTGGCCATGCAAAACACCTGTTGCTTGCATAGAAAAAGTCTAAGGATTCTTTGGAGGAAGGAAAGCAAATTCGGGGGCTGTAACTGAGTATTTTGCATTTTGGTAGTGGCACAAAATATGTGTGACTAATCTATTCAACTCTTTCATTTGATTTATTTTTTTATAAGGTGCTAAAACGCCCAAAGGCCTCAGAGCGCACACAAAACAGAAACATAACAAACATTCAAAATCCTAGATGGGTGAGGAGAACACATGTGTGTATTGAAACAGCTACACGCTGCCTTCTAATACAACATGCTCTCTGGGTAGTTCTAGACATAAATGCTGATCCTGCTTTGTCCTTTTATTGTTGCAAATGTCTGCTCAGTACTGCGCGTTAGTGGCAATACCAAACTAGCAAAGTCAGCATGTATTCATAGCACCTGGTGCTGTGTTGACTGTAGCCTTATAATAATGCTTCAAGCTATTGCTGTCTAATATGGTTACTGTTCATGGCCAAAGGGCAAACTAACTTTTGAAGATTTATCCTATATTCCAAAAGTTGCCCTTCTGCAATTAGTGTGTACATTTTTTTTTACTATACATCATATGTATTCACGTATTTCAAGCCATTTCACACTGATGTTTTATTCTAGGGAACTGGTTCTTAGAAAGGTGTCTTTCATTAGTCCCTTAATACAAGGACTAGACATGTGTAAGCATCAGGGTGTGAATTTCTAGACTAATTATTCTTTATCTGGATTTTCAATATGATAATAGACTTTATTGTCAGGAGTTTCAGGTTGTTTGGTTGAAGTGAATACATGCAATGAATATATATCTTGTTTAATGTCTATGTAATGATATATATCTAAAAAGAAGGTATGGGGCAGCCACTATTTCTAGTGCTTTGGGAAGAGGGACTTTAAGGTGGGTATCATCTCCATAGGAAATACCAGGCAATATTTCTCTAACGGTACTCTGACCCTTACTACTTCCATGCTGTTTATTATTCGTTCATAATGATTTTCATAATATGAGAAAAATACAGAATATTCATATAATTCCAAGCAGAATCTCTGAAGCAATGCCCTGGCCCCCACAGATTCATTTAGTTATGTCTGGTCATTTGGGTTGTGGCAATATCTGGGACTGTGGAGCAACCGGTGGGGGTTTTTGAGGTTTTAAATTGGTGGCAAATACTGACTTTTTAAAGTCGTCATCAGAAATCCAGTTGAGGAGAGCAATGCACGAACCTGGGCTTCCTCATATTCAGCTTCAGGTGAGAGAACACCTAAAATAAAGCCTTCTCCAAAGTACCATGACCCAACATATTCACAGTTTCCTACCTCCCGTACTAGTATCTTCTACTTCTTCCACCATGAACAACCCCTCATTGTGCTGATAACATTACTCAAATGATGTGCTCAAAACAATCATCTCAGGCAATGTCCTTGTTGTAGCCCAATATCTCTGATTCAGAACTCTAGGTCATTGTTCTCAAAAAAGTATCAGGACATGCAAGAACAAAAATGAAACACACATTACTGACAGGTGGCGATTCATCTTTTTTGAGCTTCACCTTTTATACATTGTGAGAAAAATGATTGGGATTGTGGGTATAGGGCCTGTGATAGGGCGCTCTGCTCACTCAAGAGTGTTTATGCTGGACTGAACTGCGCTGTGTGGGTCATATGATAGGTGTACCCACTTCCACCAAATTGTAGAGAATCAATAGTAATGGTATGACCTGTTCACCATGCTCTTCCCTTGAAAATTAATTTGTACTCATAATTAAAATACTATATTAATATTGAAGCCATTCACAGTCCCATCTGTGTGATTCTTTATTGAGACACTACGTCATCCGACACGTGTTTCGACTTGATAGTCGTTATCAAGGCTGACATTATGATTCCCAGTATTGATACAATACATGCAAATACATTTAGCATCATGTGGAGATTAAAGAGCCAAAACCAAAATACATTATTTACAATATTCCATTGATTATATATGTTGCGCATACCCATATTGTAATTAGCGATGCAGGAGGTTGGAAGGTTGAACAGCGATGATAAAGATATAAACAAAAGAAAAATTGGCCCACAAATTATCAAATGATAATAACACCTGAACCATCACAGTTTTGTTATGTTAGTGTGTTCTAGAAGCACCCCACAGTGACACCACACTACAATTTAAAAAGTGATCCCAAAGTGATAATGAGAGCATCACATAATTGATTTTAGTTATTCATGTTGATAAAGAAACAAGTGCAAAATTAGCACTAACCATATGATTGTGTTGAATTAGAGTAAGCTAGCATTCAGTGTCATTAGCTATATATGATGGGACAAGTCTCACCTATCTTCATTTAGTTCCCTACAGAGATACATTTTCTATATGGAATGATCATTTAAAATGATCTCTCTGAGGCAAGTATCTGTTTGCAAAGAAAATGTAAAGCTTTTATCAATGGTATGTGAGTTACCACTTAATATAAAATATTCCATTTGACTTTAATAAATAATCACATTTTACTCACACGGACTCACCAGATTATTGCTTGAACTTTGTGAAAATGCTGGGAGTCATATGTTAATTTCTGTAATGCGGCTATTCTTATACAGCCGGCTCGCCTTTGACATTTGACTTGTATTATGTGTTCTAGCAAGTAGAGAAAAACGCTTGTTAATATAATGCTAATCTGGCTCGTAGAAATTGCAGCAGCGATGAGGATTTTAAGGAAGAATGTGAGCTCCTGATGGAGAGGTTCATACAAAGAGGTTACTCGAAAGAGAATGTTAAAAGTAGCTTGAGCAGATATTGCACAATGGACAGATCTGATGCACTGCAACCATTCAAGCGCACATCAAAACTGTCCAACACTGTAGGCTTTATCACTAAGTTTTCAAGACATTCAAAGTACCTATATAAATTACTATATAGGCATTGGAATATTCTTTTATTGGACAATGGGCTTCATTCCGAGATTGGAGGTAGTCATGGCGCTATTTGCACCATGACTGCCTCCAATAATGGTACCGGCACCTGTCTCGTTCAATGGGGACTTACCTGTGTAGTCCGACCTTTGCGGGACCGGTAGGTCCCCATTGAAAAAAACATTCCCCATTCCCATTTGAGCCCCCATAGGGCTCAATGGTTATGGGAAAGTAGCTAATAACGGTACCGCAATTTGCGGTACCATTATTGGCTTTGATTTCCCTTAACGGGTCCCGTCCATAACGTCTGGTCAGACCAGGTGTTAAAGGAGGGATCCGCTAAGGGAACTCGTAGTAGGGCGGTAAGGGATTACCGGCACCAGTCTCCTTCCCGGTGCCCGGTATCCCTTACCGCCCTACTCGTAATGAGGCCCAATGATATCAGACCCTTCTTGGCAGATAAGCCCCAAATTACATATACTAGAGCACAAACTATTCGGGACAAAGTCAGTCCCTCATTTCTACAATTTAAAGGGGACACAAACTGCAGAGAATCTACCTGGTTAACTCCAGTTCAAGGATTTTATAAATGCAGGTATTGTTCAATGTTTAGATATGCGTATGGAAATGCCACGAAGTACAATGACATAAATGGACATGAGATTGTGATTAGAGACTTTATCAATTGTCGTACTACCTATGTTGTTTATGCTTAGAGATGTGCCTGCCAAAAGACATATGTTGGTTCAACCATTAGACAATTGTGGACTAGAATACGTGAACACATGGCAAGTTTAGGCAGTCAGGATTCAAAGCTGCCACTCGCAATTCATTGGCAAACTATGCATCAAGCTAGTAACAAGGAAGAATTACGATTTATTGGTTTGATGAAAGTTAGAAAAGGGAGAAGAGGTGGTGACACTATTTTGAAGTTATGACAATTAGAGGCCAAATGCATTTGTTTACTTTGTTGTACCCAAGATGGGCTTAACACGGACAATGAGATGTATGTGTTTTTATGACTTTATTTTATATTAACAAAGCAAGCCACAAGTGGAAATGTTAACACAGTTCTAAGACACTATACTTAAGGTAACCATAGAATAAATGTGTTTTGAATATTCCAATTAATGTTGATATGCTATGGCAGCAGCCCCTGTGACCGCGTGCCTCTTTAGGATGATATTTATTTCAAGAAATGTTCAAAATGTTATCTATCAGGCACACTTAGCATGTATACCAACATACTAAAAAATTCCATTTGCACCGGGTAATCCATCAAATTGACACATGTAATCTTCAATTTTACTGCTCATCCATATATCAGTAGCACATAGTAAACAATTACTATTGGTTATGCGTCTATTATTAGTATAGAGGAAGTCAATATTATTCTCCAATGAGACATCTAGTTCAAATTGGAGAAAAGCTTATGACATTAAAACATGTTTTTATCTGGGCATAATGTCTTCATGAAGTTAGTAACACAACCTGCACTCCAGTCCTAATAAGTAACATGCACTATGGATGGCACATAAAGCATTCCGTTCAAAGAATTAATCACCATGGACTAGTACTTTCACTTTTGACCTTACGATATTGCGCATGCGTGAAGGATCTGCTATACTGTAGATGGACATGCGCGTACGATAGTGGCTTGGATTCTGGGCATGCGCAGCAAGCTGGCCTTCGGGCACCAATGGGAAGATAACACATTGTAATAGTGCAGGATATAACGCCAGAAAACGAACGCTCATGAGTTGAACCCTCGCTGTGAAGGGATCGAGCCCTTAGAATAGGTTAGCTTACGAGGGGAATTTCATTTCAATATAAATCGGAAGCCAGATTAGCATTATATTAACAAGCGCTTTTCTCTACTTGCTAGAGCACATAATACAAGTCAAATGTCAAAGGCGAGTCAGGCTGTATGAGAATAGCCGCATTACAGAAATTAACATATGACTTGCAGCATTTTCACAAAGTTCAAGCAATAATCTGGTGAGTCTGTGTGAGTAACATGTGATTATTTATTAAAGTCAAATGGAATATTTTATATTAAGTGGTAACTCACATACCATTGATAAAAGCTTTACATTTTCTTTGCAAACAGATACTTGCCTCAGAGTGATCATTTTAAATGATCATTCCATATCGAAAATGTATCTCTGTAGGGAACTAAATGAAGATAGGTGAGACTTGTCCCATTATATACAGCTAATGACACTGAATGCTAGCTTACTCTTATTCAACACAATCATATGGTTAGTGCTAATTCTGCGCTTGTTTCTTTATCAATATGAATAACTAACATCAATTATGTGATGCTCTCATTATCACTTTGGGATCACTTTTCAAATTGTAGTGTGGTGTCACTGTGGGGTGCTGCTAGAACACACTAACACAACAAAATTGTGATAGTTCAGGTGTTATTAATATTTTGATAATTTATGGGCCATGTTTTCTTTTGTTTACATCTTAATCATCGCTGTTCAGCCTTCCAACCTCCTGCATCGCCAATTACAATATGGGTATGCGCAACATATATAATCATTGGAATATTGTAAATAATGTATTTTGGGTTTGGCTCTTTAATCTCCACATGATGCTAAATGTATTTGCATGTATTGTATCAAAACTGGGAATCATAATATCAGCCTTGATAACGAGGATCAAGTTGAAACACGTGTTGGCTGACGCAGTGTCTCAATAAAGAATCACACAGATGGGACTGTGAATGGCTTAAATATTAATATAGTATTTTAATTATGAGTACAAATTATTTATCAAGGGAAGAGCGCGGTGAACAGGTCATACCATTACTAGTGATTTTATACATTGTACGCAGGTAGGCAAACGTTTTCATTGGTGACAGTGTTTGTAGTTAAGAGGACCTGCAAGGGCCTTTTCCAACACAGGGCCAATGAAAACCTCTGCTGGTATACCTTCATAAAGACATCATTACTGGGCTTCAATGAGTAACATGCCTGCACCAGTACTCTCAGGAATGTTTCTTTGGCATGCTTGAGAGACCTAATAGAGTTGATAAGATTATTGCAATATTATAGCATTATTTCACCTTTAAGATAAACAAGAATCTAGGATGCAGTCAATGGCAGTGATGAGGAAAAACACATTGGTGGGCCCATTAGGACATCATGTGGGCTCAACCCAGTTTCCTAATAATTGTGCTGTGGATGACAAAGAGTACCCGTAGAAGGGCTTCTGACCATATAAGACCTATCCCATAACAAAACATGGCCAGTTGGTTCTCAATAAGACCACCCTATCTCTCTACTACTACTACTGCTGGCAGCATGTGGTGTGGGCAGGTCTGTTGTGTTTCATAGGCTGTGCAGAGTTTCTTTACTGAACATGGTTCCCCTTTTTGTGATTAACATTCACAGAGACATCATTTTGAATTCATAGTTTTACTACTTTTTTATATTGGATTTGCAGCAGTGGTTAAGTCATTTTCAACCTATCCTGAAACATCGCTCATAATGACTGATACAAACTGAAATCCACTGCACTTATGTATTTGAGCTAAGTTTGTTTGAATGTTCTAAAAGAGGCCCCAGAGTAAGGGTGCACTTTTGGGTTCAGTTTTGTCGATCTACTTGTGTTGTGCTTTTGTCACATGATGCTGTGACTAAAGCATTTGGGCTATTGAAGAAAAATGTGAGGAAAACCATCCTTATTTAGGGATGGATGCAATCATACCCTGTTTCCTAAAAGGGCAATTCTCCCTTTTCCTACATGGTCAGGTCTGTGATAACTGCCAACAGTACCTTTAGTTTGACTAGACGACCAGTTTGGTCTTGCCAAAGGTTATAAGGGTATAGCCGATAACCCACCTTGAACCAAGAGCTTTTCTTGGACTCTGCCGAAGTGTCTTGTACCCTAGCTAACGGTTGTAATGAGAGACTAGAGGGGTCAGCAGCTTACCCGCCTGCCTCAATACACATTAATTCTAAGAGCTGCCAAATCCCCACTCTTTAACCAAAACATTCGGTAAAGCATTTCATGTTGATAACAACTGACAAATGCATTGGTAGGCTGCACACTTAAAAAATGAATATTTGTTTTGGTAACCCAATGGCATCAAAGAGGGCAGACCCACAGACAATGGGGGTCATTCCGAGGTTGGAGGTAAGGGATTACCGGCGCCTGTAAGGGCACTGATGGCGGTAATCCCTTACCTCCGTATTCCGAGTTCCCTTTGCGGGTCCCTCTTTACCTCCTGCTTTTAGCAGGAGTAAATTACGGGACCCGCAAAGTGACCTTGGAGTAAATTACGGCACCGTAATTTACGGTGCCGTAATTACCTCCTTCCCCATTCCCATTGAGCCCTATGGGGGCAGAAATGGGGATGGGGAAGGGCTATGGTGAATGGGGAATTACCGGTCCATCCAACCTTGAAATGGACCGGAAATTACTCCATTCACCATGCCGGTATTCCATGGAGTAAATAGCTCCATGGTTGCCAACCATGGAGCTATTTACTCCATGGTGTAGTCCTAACTCGGAATGAGGGCCAATGTTCTTTATTGGGCAAACTAGTGAAGTGAGACATCCTCTTTACTCCCAAAACTGTCCAAAATCATCAGCAGCTCAAAAAGCACACTGGTAGTTTGTACATGTTTGAATGTTTCAGCAGCTCATATGCATGCTCTAGTTAAAGTAAAACATTGAGCACCCTTATCAGAACACACATTGAGCAGTTGTGCACTTTCTAGGACAGTACACATATCCAGGAACAAATTACTTTTTAGCATCATGGAAACATGTCTAGTCAACAAAATAAAACAAATCAGCACATGGAGTAGGCATTTTCTTGATTGTGTAAACACACTGGTTATGTCACACAACTGTGTGGCTCACCATCTACTGGTTTTGGAAACAAAGATGCAGGATCAAAGTGATGTGAGAGGAATTCAACAATAACATTTCGTACTTACCAAGACAGGCGGAAGTTGCTGTGTGTACAGTTAAAGTGTGGGTATAGCATGTGGTACTTCAATCCCGAGTGGAGAACCCAATACAAAACATTCACAAGGATGTGCTGTCAGTGAACATGCTGCAACAGACCTGTGAAAAGAAGGACAACCTTCAGCCACGGTGTCCACTGTTGTGCTATAGTATGCACGAAGACTGTGTGTTTTTTTACATTGTGATTACTCCTAGTACAAATACATTATTCTCATGACAGTACAAAATGAACTTCTTGTTGTAATATGGCAAGCCTAATCAAGTGTTTAAAGTAGCACTTATTTTACTTTGGTGAATGTCATCTCTGTTTCTGCTGTTCATGGCAGTGGTTCTGGTGTGTTTAGGTTTGTTAGATATTGTAATGGTTATACCAGTGCAGTATAACCCAGTATTCCTTGATGACAGTATCCTGCCACACCCACAGCGTGTTGCAGATGTGTAATGGTGGTATGGTGGTGTCCATTTAATATTGTCTTTGTACACCTGTTTGTTGTGTGCAGCTACAGTGATCTGCCCTAGATAATGAACACGTGTAATGTATGTTTCAATGCATTGGGACCTCTGTGAGCAAATGCAGCCAAAAGCTGCAGTGTCCCTGGCGTACATGCATCATTAGATTGTGAAGCTAAGAGAACATTATCCACATACTGTATCAACACAGGATTTGCTGGGAAAGATATGTTATTTTGTTTATTGTTCAAAGGCTGATATAACCAGATGGGACACTCTGTGTATCCTTGTGGGAACCTTGCCCATGTTTTATTTTAAGATGCAGTATTAAAAAGCAGAGATCAACAACAGTGGCACAAACAGCTGAGGGTTGAATACATAACAAATGAGTAGCAAGATTATGGACCACTGGGTGCAGTAACGATTTAACTGCATGCATGTCCTGTACAAAACAATAAGGGATCATTATAAGGTTATTCACAGGCAGGAAAGAGTTTTTTCAAAGAATTCTGGTTGGGACAATTATTTCATGTGGCAGAAATAACGGATTTGCTGTCTTACTGTTTTCTTCTTGTGGGCATACTTATTGGAAATTGCTTGTGGTGTGCAGTCATATTCAGACAGGTTCTGCAATGTGAATGCACTCTATTTAATTGTCATGTGTGAGCCATATATAGTCAGGAACATGGGATAATAGTTCAGTGAGTATTGTAGACAAAAGGACACCTTTGTGGTCTGAGGATAAGGTGGACTCTCTGGCAGAGTCGCAAATAGATCTTTAATGTTATCATCAGGAACCTCGAGAAATGATGTTTAAGGTGTGCAATGCATGGTACAATTCAGTTTATACAACATATCTCACCATAAATAATTAACAGGTGACAATAAACCTAATATATACATATATTACAGGGCCTGCGGTAGCGACCCTGTAGTTATGGTTAAGTTGTTCAACCCATGGGAAGAGTACTTTTTGGGTGGCTTATAACTTTGCCCCCCCAGACGAATCCTAACCAAACTTTGCAGAACAAGAATATGGACCCGTCAGATTTACTCTGAAAAGTTTGGTGATGTTTCGTCAAGGAGGGCAAAGTTATAGGGGTGGTCCCAAAATGTCTGTTGTATCCATAGACGCAATAAAAAAAAATGTTGCTCACGTCTACAGCCCAAACCACTGAACGGATATTCACCAAATTTGTGGCGGGAACAGTGGCTTGCTCCCGATAGAGTGCTTTTGTAAATTTGGTGTAAATCCGTCCAGTAGTTCTTTTTGAAACAGCCAAAAGGTAGGTAAAACAAAATTAGTGATATCTGGGTTCGGTCCGTGGACTCACTTCCCTGTTCGCTCTGTGAACAGGCATCCAATTGGCCAACAGGGTGACATGATGTTCGGAGACATTGGACGCGCATACTAATTGGATGGTGAAAAGCAAGGATTGCGTCAGATTTTTGGAAACACCTGCCATGTTGGATTCGTGGACAGCCACCATCTCCGCAAATATCGCCATAAAAACATATTAAAAACACAACATTCCACTTGACAAAGTCAGCAAACAATATCTGTGGAGGTCGGGGGTGATGAGAATGGGATAGGTCATGGCCGTAAGAAGCCAAACAACTGGTGTTTTTCATCCATGTTTGGGTACAGTCCTCTGATGTTTGCGAACACTTCAGATGTTCGGGGGCATCTGTGCCCATTGCTGCATTACAGGGTTGGTGAAAAGTAGTTTTTTGGATGGCTTATAACTTTGGCACCACTCAATGAAACTGCATGAACATGTTGAATATTATTCTAGACCTGATTCTGAATGATTTTGAAAAGTGTGGAGCTGTTTTGTCAAGAGGGAACAAAATTAGAGTGGGGGGGGGTCCCAAAATATTGTAAAGGCTTATAAATGTGATGCCATTTGACGAATCTGCAAAAAAGTTTGCAAAACGATTTTAAATCAGATATACATGTTTTTACAAAGTGTGGTGGGATTCTGTCAAGAGGGGCCAATATTAGAGGGTGGTCTCAACATTTTTAGATGGTTTATAACTTTGTTGACATTTGACGAATGTGGATAAAACGTTTTCAGAAAGATTTATAGACCCAACCTTAAATGTTTGTGCAAAGTTTGAATGGATTTTGTCAAATGGGGGCTCAGTTATATGACTATTGTATGTACATAAATGTTGACACTTTTCAAAAAATAAAACATGGGCGGATTTCAAGCAATCTTGTGTAAGGAACGTCGGCAAGGACCTATGCATGGTTTTTCAAATGTGCCTGTGTTTTATTTTTTGACAAGTGTCATAATGTAGGTACAAAAAATAGTTATATACCTTTGGTGATTGACGTATAGCCTGTGGCCATGGGCAGTGGCCAGATTGTCCGGGTCATGGGTTAAGGTCATGACCCAGACAATCTGGCTACTGGCCATCACCACGAGGGATGACCAATGGGGTTAAAGTGGCCATGCCCACCTGGGACCGGCTATGGGGTAAAGTTATTTGAAAGTGGGCTAGGTCTGAAAGAGAAAAGAGAATGTGCTTGTGGTAATATGGTCTTAGGGTTCTATATTCGCCTTTTGCAGACTGCCATGGAATACTTCAAAAAACATTGAAAATGACCAGGAAGATGAGGGAGAGGAAGTGCCTACCTGTAGCACCCAGAGAGAATCATAGGCGTGGCAGTTTTTTACCACTGTTGGGAATGTACCAAAGGCTAAGGCCACCTAAGTGAAATGCACTGAGTGCAACGTTGAACTCAGTCTCAGACAACCTGGGCAGTATTCCTACGGGACCACCTGCATCCACCGCCACACCAAATCCAACCACGCAGGATGCTCTCAGAAAGGGTGTTCCTTTCTTAATAAGCAGTAGGCTGTCTTACTCTACCTCATCTTCCTCAACAAATACTGCAACCACACAGCCTAATCCGGTGGGACACAAAATCCCACCAGCTACCTTTAAAGCCATACAAGAGGCTGTTGATCCATACCTTTCAAATACAACAGTACTCTGTATATACTTCAACACACCAATCTGCAGGTGGGAGCAATTTCAAAGTGTTTCGAAGCTGTGATCACAGAGCATGTGAAACACTGCCCACTACCTTAGATTTAATGCACATGCAACAACTTCCCCTTTACACCTGCCCCTCCATATCTGTGGTTAGTTCCCATTCCCTCATTTCCCTCCCCACCTTACTTCCTGGCCTTTCCTAAAAAAGAAAAAGAAAGAAAAAGGTTCCTTTAAGAACCACCTTTAATAGTAAAAAATAGAAGTAAAACAAATAATCTTATAGACTCCATGGACATTACTTTTTTTAGTAAAGTAGACTCAATAAGAATCTCAAAAATTCCTGTTAGCATTTTCAACTATGCTAACGGGAATATTGGACAATTGCATACTACAGTAAAAGAAAAAAGAACAGAGACATTTTTTGTGCTGAAATTCTTCATGAAATTAATACCATAGTCCATTGCCCTTCATGACTATACAGAGGGCCTCATTGCGAACTCGGCGGTAGCCATGCCGCTATTGGCGGCATTGCTGCCCCCGAAATAGCGTCCGGGTCCCGATTCCCAGAATGGGGAATTACCGGGCCATTCCGAGTTTGGAGGGCCCGGAATTCCTCCCTCCAGGTACCCGGGCCCGGACCCTCTCTATTCCCATTTCAGCCCCCATAGGGCTAAATGGGAATGGGAGAGGGAGCAAACAACGAGCCGATTACGAGTGGCCCGTCGTTTGCTCCCTCTTCCCCTCGCGGGACCCGGTAACGACGCCTGGTTTTAATGTGGCTGAACGGGTTTAACGGGTCCGCCTCCTTTTGCGGAGCCCGTTAACCCGTTCCGCCAGGGTCGTAATGAGGCCCAGAGTCTCTTCATTCCCCTGTCTAGCCCATGCCTTATTAAAAAAAAAAATGGATTGCACATGCACATCATCACATAACATTTCTACTCTTTTTACTGTTATGTTTGTAACACTCCCTCATTGCCTTCTTTAAACCATTCACACATATGTCCACCAATCAGTAAAGAAAACAGTGCATATACTGTAAGGACGGCATGGTATCAAACAGTGAAGACAGACACGAGTGATCACACTTGAAGGGTGTTTATTGAACTTCAATGGGTTGGTTGAACACCTATATAATCCTAAATCTAAGGATGGGAGCAAGCTACGACTATCAAATAATAATGCAGTCCTATTGGAAATCCTTACTTCTAAATACAAAATGTGTGGGACAACAATGTAGGAAAAGGAAAGTGTTCAAGAAATAATATGTCATGATAGTTGAGCAGTTGGCTTCTCTTCCCCATGTTTTCAGCAAGGGACAAGGCAGGACGTTGGAGCTTCACACACACTCTGGATACTTTGCCACGAGGAACCAGTTCAAAGCATAGGTATCAGTCCCTTCTGCCAAAGTCTCTCTCCCAATGACAGTTTATTATTGCAGAGGGCTTCACGTAACAAACACCAACGTTCCTTTGCTATCAGGATTTTCACATTCACAGTTTTGAAAATGGTCTCTCGTTCGCACTCGGCCCACGGATTCCCCCTTGTTCGGGCTCAGACCCCTTTAGCACAATGTTCAAGATTGGTCTCTCTCATTCAGGCTCAGACCACGGATCACCCTCATTCGGGCTCAGATCCCTTTGTATCAAAAATGGAAGATTTTCGATTGTGCAATGGGTTTTGCTTAAACCGTCGCGGGACCATCAATGGTATCCCGAAAGCTGCTGCTTCTTTCCGACTTGATCAGCCAGGCAGGAGTGCCCCACGTATCTCCAACACACAATACAGGATTCCTCTGTCTGTTTTCTTGGCTTTATGCTCTGAATTCTGAAGATGTCTAGAAAGTAAGGTCTTCTGCTGGAAAGGTGAAGGGTATCTACCTCCTTGTGCACCGTTCATGGTTTGCCATCTTTCTTCCCTTGTTCAACTGCTGTCTCAAAACTGCTGTTCCTTCATGTACTTTGCCTTGCTCAGAGTATGCTTGCATGCTCTGCCTTTTATCCGTGTGGAATTTTAATGGAAGTCAGCTGTGAATGATTATCATCAATTGCATGACCTTGCCTGACCATAGTAGTGGGAAATGTCAGGTACACAGCTCGGGTGTGAGTCTGTTTTCTCCCAGAGCGGACTGTCCATGTGAAAGTGTTTGTGCAGGAAAAGGGGGAGTTTCCATCTTGGTAGGATGGAGTAAAGGTGTTGCAGGGAAGAGAGGGATACCGCATCTCGCAATCATGTGTCCCACTTCCTAAAGACCCCTCACCAGGTGATCCTTCCACACTGGTCCACCCCCAGAGTTTGGATCCAAAGGCGATGGCCATGCCCTGGCTACCTAAGAGAGAGACCCCAGAGACTAGCGGGTGAGACACCTTCTGGTTTCTCACAATACCCTATTACACACCAAGTACCGCTAAAAATGTTCTACCAATCTTTTGCATATGAATTTCACTTCCTTATCCCAAATACATATACACACTGCTGCTTTAAATGCACATATGTATTGTGCAGTAAAACAAGTGCATGAATGGAAAGAGTAGTAGACATTACCAAGTACTCATCAAAGACCAGAAGGAAAGTGCCAAGACATACGGTAGACACAGAAAGGCAGTGCAGAAGGGGGAGGGGTTATTAGTGGCAACTACATATGCAGCCTGGAATCTGTAATGTTCATAATGGACCAGGCCAACAGTCTCAGTGGCGCTGGCATACGTTAGTAAAGAAGAGATTAAGTAAAACACGAACACCGTAAAATAAAGGGGGACACAGATTCCAAAAAGACCGATGACACTGATCAGTACAGTTTATTTGGGACACTGAAGTGTGGTTCACTATTTTATTTCATCTCTACTAGAGGCCCTTTTTTTTATCACATAAGAGCCTCATTGTTTAGTGGTAAAGAGAAAAGCCACATAGATAATAGTGAGACGGTTTAATTAATCATAAGTCTCACTTGCTACAGAGTTTTATCCAAAAATCACCATCACGGTGAACAGACACACTCCACAGAGGGCAAATAAATAGCTGCATGAGCATACAGGCCCACGTGGACTGTCTCACTGGACTCAGCCATCACGTGGCATGCTTTTCATCAACACCAATTAAATCAGCTCACGTAGATCTAGAGTAACACAGAGGCGGTAACACCTACACGAGTCATGCACAGCTGTAAGCGTCACATAATGAGCAATACAAGCAAGGGTTAAACACGTATGTTTGTTGACATCAATGGCCTGCATGTATTGCTGTGCACTCAGGGCATCTATCTGGGTTATAAGGGTTACCTTATTTTGCCCCATAACTCCAATGGTCATAGAGACCAGTGAGTCAAATGGCTGATCCTATCAGAGACCCTCTTGCAGTTGAGAGACATATAAATGTAAATTATATCGACCTCTCCAATTTACAAATATAGGGCCTCATTACGAGTTTGGTGGTAACCGAAGCGGTAAAACCGCCTGGTTACCGCCGGACTCATATTACCATTCAGCCTCTGTGATTCCCGGGGCATTACAACCCCGGTTTTCTGGGAATCACGGAGGCGGAATGATGTTAATCCCCATTCCCAGATCATGGAAACACTAGCAGCATCTCGTAATGCTGCCGGTGTTTCTTCATCCGCCTGCAGGCGGGTGGTGTTAAACCCGCCAGGTCAAACCTGGCGGGAACATCACCTCCTGTCTGCAGGAGTCGGGATCAGGCGGTCCGGAAACAAAGGTGGCGGCGGGTTTACCGCCACCGTTATTTCCAGACCGCCTAATTTGTAATGAGGCCCTATATCTACTACTTGTGAGGGCTAAGTTTCCTGACAAGTTGGAAAAAGATGTGCATACAGCACAGTGCATGTCCAGTGCGCAATGCTTCCATTACAACCTGTGCATTGAGGGGCATCACAGAGGATGTGTTCAGTGCATTTCCAAAGTGCGTAGCTACTTCTCAGAGTGATGCAGTGAAGGAAATACATATTCCGGTACAGCACACTTTGCCAGAGTGCAACCCACACATCGGGCTTGATTTATAAAATGTTCCCTTTAAAAAAACATTTCTGTAAATCAGACCCTTTGTTTTTAAATGCATTTGTGCATCAGGACAATGATTGTACTCATTCGTGACCTTTGCATTGAAAGAATACATGTTCTATTACAAGAAATGTTTTGCCGTAGTGCTAACTGCACCTGCGCCCATGCAACGTTTCTAATATATGGCCCCAGAGACCCCTCCCCCCCATAAGGGAATGTCATTAGTATGCAAACATGATTGGGTGCATGGGTCCTTGTTAGTGGGTCAAGTAGGCAATTTGATATATTGCAACATTCTTATAGCAGATATATTTTACACAGCACATTTTCAACCCGCACCATGTCTCTGATAAACATTCTCACTCGAGCAATCCATTCCATGCAAACGGAAGAGCGATACAAGGATGTGTTAGTGGCGCATCAGATGGAGCCATGTTGACAAAAATCACCTCTGATACCTCCTTGGCAAGTTTAGAGGATTCCCGTTTCTACCAAAGTGATCTTAATTGCTTCCCCGGTGCATTAGTATTCCGAGCCCTCCCAACACTGGGCAGCACTTTCTTGCCTCTCATTAGCCCTGTCTCTGCGGGGCTGGAGTTTAGCTTCCCGACATGCCCCGCCACTCTCAGGTGTGATGTATGGGCTCCTATCTTCGCCCCCATTATGCGGATGACCCGTGGCAGCACCTGCCACTTTTGATAAACTGTCAGATTATTTTTGGAAAATCCACATATGCTTTCTTGGAAGTCCAAGTCAGATCTGAGATAATGCGCTCAATTGCCTGTGTGGCAAGCGCGCATTCCCACTGCCCTGTGCTAAGGGTGTCTAATTGCCGAATTAAAAGTGCGTCCATCCATGCCCAGGCCTAAATGAACGAGTCTTTTGTGCAGCAAGTGAGGCATTCATGGTATTTTCTCATTGGATCTGGAAGGGCAATAGAAGGGGAATATTAGCGGATAAGACTGTCTCATCCTAACAAAAGCATCTTTCCATTTAGGTCGGAGTAGCAGAGAGTCAGCGTTTCCGAGTTCACTTTTGAAAAGTTGAAGGGAGGAAGGGGAAATAGGCTGATTTTGTTAAGTGTAATCTGGCAAGCAATAGAGATAGCTCCTTTATAAACAGCTATTCTCCCAGGATAGCTCAGGGGCATTGCACTCAGGGTTATCACGCTCAGCGGCATTACGCTCAGGAGCGTCACGCTCAGGGGCATCACACTCACCTTGGAAGCAAGACGATGCAGAGCAGCACAGGTTCATTCCCCGGGTCCGCACTTAGAAACCTCTGGGGATTAAACGTGTTATAAATAACCAATTATAATGATAATTATAGAAAAAGCACAAAAACCCAGCAAAAAAGTACTCGGAGTGTACAACAACTTTGCACGCGAAAGTCCCTTTTCGTGTACTGCGTATTCATGGAACCCAAAGCGCAAAGTAACCCGATCCGCAAAAAAAGCGAGCTGCGCAAGGAACACCCACAACATGCCCCGACACAAATCCAAACCATTGTCAAAGACCAACCTTTGCACACAACTTCACATCCATCTCTGACCCTCATCTAGCACCCTTGTGAAACTGTGCGAGGTCCCCAGTAAGAAATGGCTGTACGCCTGGGAAACTGTGCAAGGTCCCATTCAGAAACGGCTGCACCCTTGTGAAACTACTCGAGGTCCCCCTACTCCAAGGCTTCCAAACTGCTGCCAGATACCACTAAGTTATAGCAGCCCCCTCTAGCCCTGACACCAGCCTCCCTCGCCTCTACCACTAACCCCAGGCAGCCCCCTCAAGTCCTGACACTCCCCACCAGAGCCCCTTACCTCTGTCACCACCCCAAGCAGCCCCCTGATAGTAGTCCCCTATGCCCTCACCTATTGTGATCTGCTTCTAACCCCAGGCCGGCCCTGCCGATCGACATACCTACCCGTCCAATGTTGATAAACAACTCACCTCAACGACACCGGACTGTAGCAAACATGAAGTACACTGGCCACATACCCCCCTCCAACCTGTACAACTGGGAGTACTGCTGCAGAATCCATGTCTGTAGCTCATCAAAGGTCTCCCTGGTGCATCACACTTAGCTGCACATCAACATGACAGCATAATGTTGCAACAGAAACACGGTGAACACAGCATGCACATTTGATATACTAATGAAAAGCAATCCAACACACATATCATTCTGCCCATGTGCCATTGCAATGGACTCAACGTGCTGTATGTGGATGCCCCTGGAGACCCAAGTCTGATACATCACAGATTGTACTGAGTCACATGTAATGCGTGTCTGCATAGTAGCCAGTACAAAGTAATGAAGGAAGTCAGTGAGGAAGGCATTGAGGGGTGGCAAAGCCACTGCAAGTGTCACAAGTCCAACTGGTGTGTGGCTGGGTGATGTTAAGGCTGTTTTTGAGTGTGCGACTCAAGAAGATGGACAATGTTCACAGGCAGACCAAAAAAAAAGAATCACAGAATCCTGCATTTCAGTGGCTGATGTGCAGCATGATGTGACACCAGGTTGTGGGTAAGATGTTTGCGGGTGGGGGTCTATGCCTTGTGAGGGATACAGCTATCGAAGAATGAGTGTGCAAGTGATGGGTGCAGCACCCACTTCAACAATGAGTCCCCAACCCACATGGCAGTCATAGCTGAAAAGCAATAGTAAAATAATTTGGCACATACATAAAAAGAGACTGCAACAAGTGTGTTATAATGAAACATAAATCTGTATTGTGAAATGCACACAACAAAAACAAAACCTTGGCAAGGGTGAAATGTCCAGGGCCGAAATGAAAACAAAATCCAAAATGAAAACTAACACTAAGAACTTTTTACACAGGCAGCGGGCCTACATGTCCTTCAGTGTGTCCTCCAGGGCAGAGTCACATTCAGCATCTTCCTGCTGGAGGTGGACTTCGGTTCTGTCATGGAGGTCTTGCAGGCTGTCCATCATACTCCTCTGCTCCTGTACAGACTTGAGGGGGTATCTGTACTCCTGCTCTCTATATGGAAGAGTAGAAGCACAGAGCACCCCAGCCCAGATTCTCTATATGGTAACGTTGGACGAGCAATCAAGGCTTAAGCTCTCAGGAGGTGATGCAGGCTGGTTCTTAAGTAAAGTGTAGTCCACAAGCCCACACAAAGGAATGTCCACACACTGTGTTAGTGATAACACAGTTCTTTATATAAATAAGGTTGACATCCAATATGACAATTTAATCCTCAATAGGACAAATACTTTACGTCTCTTTCACGCCATTCCAGCGCTGAGTAGAGTTACTACTAAAGACATAGAGTTAATCGAATTTATGGATCATAAAAAACTTGACAAAATTGCAATCGAATGTGCTACATTGAAGACTCTACGCTTGATTGAAGCCCGCACCAAAGATCTCCGTATGTTGGGATTTCATCTCAGCGTCACAGATACGACAATTGACTCCAAATTTGAACAAGAGAGAGATTAAACGATTAATACAACAATGTACTCATCATTAAGTTCCAGTGATAGCCATTACTCAGAAAACCGGATCGCCTTCCAAGAGCGATCAATAAAACTTGTGACAGAGTACGCCCTCTATGATAGACATCAGTCGACAAAGGAACGACAACCAATATGGAGAGACATGAGTTATACATCCACATCTACCAACATGAGTGTCCAAGAAGCCACTTAGCAACGAGCGAATCAAAATCTATGCTCTTTGACAATTTGCTCATGGAACACCTGAGGTCACCTTCATCTGTACCAATCGATGCAACCCGAACTGACAAATTCTGACATTATCTGTCTCCAGGAAACATGGCTTCATCAAAAACCAGTAAGTGATGGATACACTGCCTACATGAACCCAGCGATTTGCCGGCAAAAAGGACACCCCTCCGCTGGTCTTCTAACTTTCATCAAAATGGGCTCTCATCTTAATGTAACAGAAGCGTAAGACATCACTCCATGGTTCCAGAGACTCATTATACAACAAGAAGGGACTCCTGAGAAGAACTATATACAAGACCCTTTGATGCCCAGCCACAATTAATATATGGGTATTTTCAATCTATATTGGAATCCCAACAAAATATCTGACAACCTTTTCCTAGATTCTTTCTTTACAACAATGGATGAAGACACCTTGAAATATCCTGGAATTACATTCATCACATGCAGTGATTTGAACATCCACCTTTTTCTCCTCCAATGGCGAAGAGCTTGCTGACCGTCTGCTAGAACCTCGTGCTCAGCGATGGTCTGAAGAAATGACAGATCGAAACATGATGCGGCTCGATGCCCAAATGCATCTTCTAACTCATTTACTCCAACGTGGTCACGCGGAACCAGTTTTGGGATCATCGACTATATTTATCATTCACGGAGCATTAAAGAGCCCATACGCCGGATGGAAAATATTGCCTCAAAGGACAGCGATCATTACATCTTGATCAGATCATGGTCCAACAGCAGAGAACCACCACTGCGACTTCAATTACCAGAGTTGGAAGCCAATTCTAGGGCAACAATATTGAAATGATCACAACCTGAAATAAAGCCTCTTCCAGATAAATTCATCAGCACAATGATGATAGATGAATCCAAATTAAATTCCAAATGGATACTACAAAATGTTCACCAATGTCCAACTGCTGGACACCAACCGAGAAAACAACATCATCATGCCTACAGCCGCATGATAGCTCTAAGGAAAAAAGCCCTAAGATCTCAGATCAGGCAACTGAAGAAACAACTAAATCCAACTAAGTATATTCAGATTAAACACCTAAAACAAAGTCACAAGAACTGGTTGAAAAATGCTAAAATGACACTCGAACAAAACGATTCAGAGACCATGCTAAGATCTATGGGGACGCGAAATACACTAGATCTCTGGAAACTGTTGAATGAAACACCAAATACAGCTGACCATATGATCTCCGAGGTCCCTGAAACAAGCTGGATCACCCACTACAACCATCTATATCAAAAACGCCCTTTGGTCGGCTGCTAGGAATCAAGAACCCTGCAACCAAACAGGACGTTTGAGTGGGATCGTGCAGATATAACTGATGCAATACGCCATCTAAATGTATCTTGGTCCCCTGGTCCGGATGGCCTATCAAATGCCATTATAAAAAAGAACCCTGATACATGGGCAGCTTTCTGCAGCCATCGATTTGCGCTGATAAATCGCACAAAACTAATTCCTGCCTCATGGCAAAGAGCGTCAATAATCCCTACCTACAAACAAGGACCAACTGAGAATCCATCAATTTACAGGCCCATTGCACTTTTGGACCCATTGGGCAAAGTTTTCGCAAACATCCTTCTTTTGAAACTGAACCAATGGGCCACCACAGCAAACAGACATGCCATCCGTCAAACTGGCTTCGTAAAAAATGTTGGGACCAATATTAACTTACTTATCTTAAACCTGCTCAAACATGAAACCATCAGATCCAATACCCTGACTTATGGGGCCTTCATCGACCTCCATCTCGCTTTTGATAAAATTAATAGAAACATCTAATGGGAAAAATTGTTAAAATGGGGCTGCCCAAACAACATACTGGAACCAATAAAGTTGCTATATTCAACTACACAAGTGCAGATCCATTTGAGCAAGAGTGGTCTTGTCACGCAACCAATTAAAACCTGGCATGGACTCAAACAAGGCTGCCCACTGGTTGCAGCCCTGTACTATTTGTATACCTCAGATTTTGAAGAGACTATAGCTACTCCGAAAATGAACCCGCCAAAATTAAATTCAACATCAATTCCAATGATTCTTTATGCCAATGATATTGCAATCTTTGCCAAGACACCGAGAGGTCTGCAGACTGCCCTGAATAACATCCAAGAATACATGAATACAAATCAGTTGGAGATAAATACCAGAAAAACTAAGATCACGTCGTTAACTACTCAAAAGGGCCCTTCTCAAAAAATACCATCATTCTTTCTACAGAAGGAAAAAATTGAGCAAGTTCAAACAATTAAATATCTAGGGGTCTGGCAAAATAAATCCTCTGTCGAGCAACCATGGATTGACCACCTGAAAAGTAAAGCACATTATTTAGTCTGTCAGGGCTTAGTACTACATAGAAAATTGGGAAATATTCTACGAAACCAATCATAATTTTCTTCAAACAAAAAGTTGTACCCATCTTGACATACGGCAGAGAGTCAATGATAAACCTACCAACAACTGTATTCGACCAATTGGAGCAAATCTTTTGGACAAAGGTTCTAGCCATCCCGAAATCCACTCCAACATCATGAATTCGATTCGAACTTGGCCTCCAATCCCTGTAATCAATCATACGGTGGAAACAACTTGATCTTCTCGGGAAAATAAACAATAACGAGAAGATTCCCACCCTGAACATTCTTCATCCAATCGCTGGAAATATCAACGCAACGGCTCTGAATAAATGGAAGGAATTCCTTAATCAAGAAAGGAAAAGATATGACATATCACTTGAAACCCTAATTTGCCGACCCCAAAGAGCCAAAATCCAAACTGAAAGATTTGATTGGATATCAACAATAAAATAAAAAGACAGATACAAACTCACGTTAAATTGTACCACCAAAGTTAGAGCCTTAAATGTGATTCCTCGTTATCTGAAGCTGTTACCTGACCGTCTTATCAGAGACACCTTCATGAGGCTGCGTCTTAATGTACTTCCAACACAGCAAATCCTTGGGATACGAGCACAGAAAACCCTTTGAAATCAAACATGCAGGTATTGCAAGGAAGATGACAATATTGAAAGTCTACATCATTTATTAATGCAATGCCCAGCCTTAGCAGATGAATGACTTGCAGTCGGCACGCTCTACATGAAATCCAACAAATCCATGGACCCGAAAGAACGATGGGCACACATCTTATCTGGCAACAACATTTCTACGACGACTGCGGTTATTCCCTTCTTGCAAACAATCCAAACGCAATTAATGCCTGGTCAAGGATAATCGCCTTTCCTCGGATAAATGCAAATTCATTCGTTAAACTCTTTTGTATGAACTAATTCAATGAGATTTTTGATAAATATAAGGTTTAAAGCTATAAACCATATGCATTTTAATAACATTAAATAAGTAAATAGATAAATAAATAAATACATAAATAAGGTTCAAGATATATATATATATATATATATATATATATATATATATATATATATATATATATATATATATATATATACACACACACAATAACACACTTTGTGCTCAGGCAATACTATAATGAGAAATATGTATAATATCTATGTGGTACCACAGTTAACTCTTAATTCCATTAAAATGTACCAACTGCTGACAGTCTCAATGGCATACAAACCAAATAGTAAAGTGAACCAACAATAGACATAAGAGGGAAAACAAGTTGGGTTAAACAAATGGCAGAATACTGGGTGCCTACCACTAGGCACAGTTCTGTGTGAGGATCCCAACCGCCTGGGCAACCTGTAAATAAAGTGTATCAACAAGCCCAGTCCATATAGTGTTTAATATAGTCTTGGTTCTTTCTAGAAAGGTTCTACAACCCCAATGTACCTGGTTTAGCAGAGTTTGATGTTGGGTCATCCACTGATCCTTTTTGAGTGAACTCCCTTTAAGGCAGGAGCCACGGATTGTCAAGATTCCTTGAGGAAAAGGTGAACATTGTCGTCGTTGAGGCAGCAGCTTCGGTCCTTGCGATGTTCGTCGATGATCGAAAATGGACCTCCTGTGAAGATGAGGCATGCGGTACACCTCGGTGATGAGAGTTCGCTGCCACAAAGCAGATCGATGAAGAATGTATGCCCACCAACGGTGTCGGGTCATCAGTGGTTGGTTTCAGCGATCAGGACTACATCACGCCTGGCATTGGGATCTTCATCAGCATCTTTGTGGACTTCGGGTGGCGGGAAACCCACCAGTGGATTCTCCTCGGTTCGTCAGAGACCTTGACTTTCTCCGGCAGGACAAAGCGGTCAACAGTGATGAGCAAGGGAGTCCATAATTTCAAAGTGTCTTAGGCAATAGAGCGCTAAAGCACTGGTCGACGAGGTTGCAGCGGTCCTCCGAACCTCGGTCGACAGTGGCAGTCATTAATGGCCTCGATCTCCTGGCACTTCACTTCAGATTCCTCAGCGGTGTCCGTCTCAGGTCGGCAGCCTTTTGATGACTGACTTCCAGGTAGCTTTGGTGAAGGTTAGCTGGTGCACAATGTTCCCACGTAGCTTGGGAAGAGGTCTCCTAGCCAGGTCCTCTCTTGGATCAGTCATCGAAGGCACAGAAGCTTTCAGATTGCATCGAAGGAAAGCAGCAGCAATTCTTCTTCCGGCTCAGCTTCGAGAGTTAACATAAAGTTTCTACTTCAGCCTCTGTTCAATTCCAGTAAGTGAGAGGTCCCCAGATATACTGTTGTGTCTCTCTTTCACACTGCTGAGCCAGGCTCAGGCAAACAATTATTCAGAAGGACATTAAGCAGGCAGACAGCCAATCAGGCTCACAGTGCATTCAGGCCATTTTTCTATATCCAGACACTCACAACAAGGAATGTGGATTTGGATAAGCACCCAGCCATTCAGCACTCCAAACTGCATCCATACCAGTTTCAGGCAAGGCTGTCTCAGACATTGTGTCACACACCAGAAACCAGACACCCATACCCTGAAATGTATATTGGTCACACACTCCATTCACCCAGGTCCCACCCCAAGGTTGTACCCACAACATACAAGTCACTGGGAAGGCTCCCGTCAGTCTGGCCTGGGCTTCGACACAGTACCATATATGGAACTTCCACCCAACAGCCAGTCAGGGGAAGGGACAGAGTCAGGGAATCCCAAGACTTTGGGAAAACAAGGTAACATACAATGGAAAGTAAGAGGCCACAGGGGCCATCTTGTCTCCCATCAGGAACCAACTGATTCCAGTGGCAGGGCCTGGGTATCCCAAAATGGAGGATACTCATAGCACCTGCCAAATTCAGCATGGAGCTGCCACCAGCCCATACCCTTTTCTGTGGGCCACACACAGGCACCCAGAAACATACAATAGGGATACAGGGATGTACCCCACCCATGGGTGCCATAAGGGTATCCCAAGGGTCTGTTCACCACAAACAAAAAGAAGAAGCGCTGCACTGCCAGGAGTCTCCCAAGTGATTAGTGTATACTTATTTGTGATTTACTCACCAGTTTTACACTTTTTTATCACTTTAAATACATTTTGATACATTATTCCTAAATATATCCTTCTTGGACACTTTCTTTCTGTTCCTTGATGTTATTATAATACTCTGGTCCAGAGGCTAGAGTTACCCTGCTCTTTTCAGTGTCTGGAGCCTTTTTCAAGGCCAGCAACACCTTATCCAAATGAGTCAAATGCTCTTCCCAGGTGGAACTGTAGACAGCAATGTTGTCTAAGTAGGCCACACAAAAGGCCTCCAGCCCACTGAGCGCATGGTTGACTAATCTTTGGAAGGTGGCAGGTGTGTTTTTCAACCCAAAAGCATGACTCTAAACTGGTAGAACCCCTCAGGTGTTGATAACACAGTCTTTTCCTTGGCATGGTCTATCAGAGCTATCTGCCAATAGCCTGAGGTAAGGTCAAAGGTGCTCACAAATTTGGCAGCACCTATGAGGTCCACAAGCTCATCAGCCCTGGGCAATGGGTTTGTGTCAGTTTTGGTGATGGCATTGACCCCTCTGTAGTCCACACAAAACCACCAATCCTTGGTACCTGCCTGGGAACCTCCCTTGGGGACAAGGACCACTGGACTGGACCATCTTGGGGACCTCAGCCTGGATGTGGTTCTTATTTGTGTCTGACATTCAGTAGCACCTGTTTTTGACAAGTACACTGTTAACAGTGTCAATTGTGTGCCTTCACCATGGGGTGAGGCCTGGTGTTAGTGAGAACAGAGGGGCATTCTGCCGGAGCAAAGCCCTGCAGGCCCTCGGCTGTTCTGGTGTCAGATCTGGGGAGAGATGCACTCCCTCCAATGAGCTATCGTGAAGGTTGTTATGCAACAAATCAGGAAGGGGCTCACTTGCAACCTCTTCTTGCTCTGAAGCTAGCACAAGACATGAGACTTCTGTTCGCCCATGGAAAGGCTTGATCCTGTTGATGTGGAATACCTGAGGGGCTACCACAGGGACTCTCATATCAACCAGATAATTGACTTTGCCCATCTTGGAGATTATCCTGAAGGGTCCAGTCCACTTATCTGCAAAGCCCTAGGCTTGGTACGCTCTATCACACGGATCTCCTGTCCTGGAGTCCAATCCACGTTTGATGCTTTAAGGTCATGCCACTATTTGTTCAATTCCTGGCCTGCCTTAAGTTTCGCTGTCACCTGGCCCATCAACTGTGTCATCCTCCATCTGAGGCCTAACACATAGTCCGCCACAACTTGCTTGGCAGGACCTGGAGCAGCGGCTTCCAAACCTTCTCTGAACAAGGCAAGGGCCCCCCCCACAGGATGTCCAAAGAGGAGCTCAAAGGGGCTGAAACCAACACCCATTTGAGGTACCTCTCTGCAAGCGAACAGCAGGAATGGCAGGAAGAAATCCCATCACCTCCTTATGGGCTCTTCCAAAGCACCCAACATGCCCTTGAGAGTTTTATTAAATCTCTCAACTGGAACATTGGTTTGGGGATGGTAGGATGTGGAGAACTTGTAGGTTACTCTGCACGCTTTCCACATCGCTTGCATTTAACTCGACATGAAGTTGGATCCTCTGTCAGAGACCACCTCTTTAGGGAATCAAACTCTGGTGAAAATGCCCAGGAGAGCCGTGGCACCACCTTGGCTGAAGTTGTATAGCCTCAGGGTACCTGGTGACATGATCAACCAAGACCAGGATGAGTCTGTGTTACTACTGACTTTTGCAATTGTATTTGCTATCCCCTCTTGCTTCTCCACTCTTTTTGAATGCTTACTCTCTGTTCTATCCTCCTCTCCCTTTCTTCCTTTCCTATCTCCTTCCCTTCATCCCCTTTCTTTCTTCTATGCACTAAATCAATCAGAATTGTTGCTTGACCTAGTATGATAGCAACCTCGTCTGTCTCCTCCCTCCTCCCCTTACTTGTATTTTTCATCCCACCTCGCCCCCTGCACTATCTGAAATGTCGTCAGGCCTAGTATGATAGTCGCTTGTTTTGTTCCTCCCCTCCCTTTCTGCACCCCTCTCTCTCACCTTTTGTTTTCTCCGCCTCTACAAGAAATGTCGGGCTGTTAGGCTCACCTGGTATCCACAGAGGCGCCACAAGATGCAGGATGGAGGTCTAAGCGCAATCCTCGAGCTCTCTCTGCTTGGTTATGTGCCATATGTTGGGTAGTGCCTATAACAGGAGAATGGAGGGTTAAGATACTGGTTCTGTGATGGGTGGACTCCCACCTCCCTCTGGTCCAAAATCCCCTCCCCTCGGGTTATTGATCACCTTAGGTTTTTGTGTGTTGAACTCTCCGTCCTGCTTCTCTGTGTAGGGGTGCATGGTTGGTGTGGGCATTCCGTGGACCTAGTTGCCTCACTGGTCAGTGTGCCCTTATGTCGGGTCCAATCTGGCTGTGACTCCGACTCTGCCTGCTGTCTTCCAGGTGAGTTATAATGTCTTTTCCTTCTTTATTCTGTCTCGTTCTTTCCCTCCGTTTCTCTGTGTTCTCGTTCGTCTTGCTCCACTACACTGTTCCCTAATAATGTCTGTTTTTGTTTTCACAGGGATGGTTGCGATCTCAGAGTTGCTGCACTGATGGCGAAGACCACAGTGAGTTATTGATGCGCAGAGCATTGCGCTGTTTCTTGGTGTTATTTGCTAACCTGTGTTCTCTTCTCTTCTTTGTACAGGTTGCGGTGATGTTACGGAGTGATGAGCCATCGAAGCATTGCTTGCCCAGGTAAGTGCGTTGTTAATGCTGACCTTGTTCCTTCTCCCTTGCAGGTTGCAGTGAAACCCGGAAATGGGCGAGGTAAGAGAAGCGCAGGGTGCTGTCAGGACTCGCTGCTTGCCCAGGTAAGAATTGTTATTAATGCTGTCTTTGTTTCTTTACCTTTGCAGGTTATGGTGAACTACGGAGATAGGCGATTTAAGCGAAGCGCAGGATGGATGCAAGACCGGTTACTTCACAGGTAAGTGTTCTTGCTCGCTAATGCTGTTCTTGGTCTTCCAGGTTATTAATGGACTCCTGATCTAGGGCTTCAGGGCCGGGCCGCCGGAGAAGCAGATTAGCAGGAGCTGGAAACGGTGAGATTTACGCTGCAGGAGTGCAGAATAACACGAAGCGTGTTCTGCAGTTTGGGTGTGGTTTAAATAGCCCATGCAAAGTAGTTCCAGGCCAAGTAGTTCCAGGCCCAGCCACACCCAAAACACTGGACCGCATGGCTTGGTTCTAAAGAACCGAGATGTGTAATAGGCCTCCATGTTGGATTAAGGTCCAAAACTGGTATTGTTTTATTTCTGATAATGAGCCTGGCGCCAAGGCACCAGGACTGACGCCATGTATGTTTCTGATGGAGTTTTAAAGCCCTTGGGGCCAGTGTGAAGAGCTTTAGCCCCACTGCTGCCAGGTGGCTGTTATACCTGAGGGGGTCAGGGGAATGGATCATGACACAGGCCTAGTATGGTAGTCACCTGTCTGTTTCAATTTCCTTCCCACTCTCCTCGTCCCTTCCTTATCTCTGTCTTAGCTCTTGCTCTATTTGAAATGTCATCAGGCAAAGTACGATAGTTAATTTCACATCCTTAGTGTTCATTACCTGTAAGAATGTAATTGTATTTTCCCTTCTTCCCTCCCTTGCCTTGAAGTGCTTTGAAACACATTGTATAACGGTGCTACATAAATAATCTATCATATCATAACCAATGTCCACTTGAAGTGGGAGGGTCAAGGGGACGAACAATGTTGATGCCAACCCTCTAAAATGGTATGCCAACCACTGGCAACAGCTGTAGTAGGGCAATGATACTGCCTACAGTCTTGCCAGACAACTGACAAGTGGGGCAGGTCCTGCAGTGGGACTCCACTTCTAATCTCACCCCGGGATAGTAGAAATGTGCAGAGAGCCTCTGCTTAGTCTTCTTGGTTCCAAGATGACCAGCTAAGGGCACCTCATGCACCATCTGAAGTAGAAAGGGCCTGTACACCTGGGCTACCACCAAATTCTTGATGGCATCAGGTTCAGGCTTGGTGGGCTCACTACAAAGGAGCTTGCCCTCCTAATAAATACCCAATAACTGTTAGGCAAAGTTTGAATGCAGTACCCTCTGGGAACACTACAAACAACTATGACTACCGGTATAGGCAACCCAACCTTTGGTATAAGCTTGTACTATACAGTTTTGATAGCGTGTTGAGCAGCCAGGCTTATCTCAAGAGGGGAAATGTGAGCTCTATTGGAGTTACACAAAGACTCACAGTTACAGGTATTCAAATAAACTCTTACACTCAAGGTTTCTTGCATAAAATATTAATCATGTATTTATCAGTCAGTTATAAAGCCTTCTTCAGAAGGGAGCAATAGAATAGTAACACACACATATACTTCAGTACTGTACACTTTGAATTTCTGAATCAGACAAGATCCTTTTGGGATGGCCCACAGACACAACCTACTCCCACAGGTGACTTCAGTAACAAGGGTGCTGGGGACATTACTATCTTACTGTTGGCATTCAGAACACTCTTAAAACGTTGTTAAAAGGCAAAGGTTATTAGAACACAAGAAATTACAAACATTCATAAGCAGTGCAAATACTTTCAGATAGCGCTTACAATAGTCATTCAATTCAAATAGGCTAAGCCAAAGTCAATGGGCAAAAGTATTTGTATAGAATGCAGCACTTCAGGTAAGCAAATGGAAAAGTCTTTGGACAAGTTCTTAGGAGTCTTTGATAAAAATAAGAATCAAATGTGGGGCCACAAGCTGATTAGACTTGTGAGTTGTAGAAGTTACAAGCATTTTCGCAGTACGAGGTAAGTTCTCTTAGACTTGTTTTACAGTACAGAAAATGGTTTGAGTCAATGGTTTGAGTCATTGGATTGCGCTCTTCCAAATAAATTATGTGAAGATAAAGGGTGATTTAATCTTTAATCAGACGTTAGACAAATAAAAAAAAGAAAACATTTTTTTTTTCAAATGATCTGCCAGTTAATATTTACTGGATCTTAAAAAAAAAAATATATATATATATATATATGTAGTTATGGTTAAGTTGCTGTTTCCATAGGAAGAGCACTTTTTGGGCGGCTTATAACTTCGCTCTCCCTGGATGGATCCTCACCAAACTTTGCAAAAAAAGTGGTTGGGTCACTCTGAATATTTTTGCAAAGTTTGGTGAGGATTCGTCCAGGGGGGGAAAAGTTATAGGGGGGTCCCAAAACTTTTTTTTTTCCCATAGACTGAATGGGAAAAAACTTTGCACACGGCTACAGCCCGAACCGCTGGACGGATTTACACCAAATTTGCGGCAGGAGTGGCGGCCTGGTCCCAAAGGCGTGCTTTTGTAAATTTGGTGTAAATCTGTCCAGTAGTTTTTTTAAAAATGACCAAAATGTAAGGCAAAAAAATTAGTGATATCTGCGTTCGCTTCGCGGATGGACTTCCCTGTTCGCTCTGCGGACAGCACCTTGATTGGCCCATGGCCTTGCGTCATGTCCGCGGACATGCGACATGTTCGCTGATTGGACGGCGAGGGGCGTGGAGCGCGTCAGATTTTCTGTAGCGCTCGCCATCTTGTATTCGCAGTCGACCGCATACAGCGCAGTGAAACGTGGATAAAAAATTGTATTTAGTGCCGTGTGTTGGTGTGTAAGAGTGTTTGGGGAGGGTGGGGGAGTACGAGATAGGTTCAATGTTTTGTTTTTTTATGTGCTAGACGTTTTTGTTGAGTTCGATTTGTCCGCAGAGAACACGGCTGTTCTGACATTTTGTAAATAAACTAAATGGTGGGGTGTTTAGAGGACGGAGTATGTGTCATTTTTGTTCGCAAGGAAGGTAAAAATGAGCTATGAACACTCGCGGTGTACTTAATTGTTCGTAAATACACAAACGGGGGGTGTCCTCAGGACACTGTCCGTATTGTAATCTGTCTAGTTGAATGTGTTCTAAGAACACTCGCAGTGTCCCGAAATGGTTGTAATTACACAAAATGGGGGTGTTCTGAGAACGTTGTTTGTATTGTTCGTTGTCAGGGTGAAAGTGTTTTAAGAGCACTCCTTTTGTTCGCTAATAGTACAATTTCCTAGGGGCGTCAACCGACTTTTTGTCCACTAAAGAAACGATAAATCCGGCTGGTGTGCGCCGACATTATGTGATAATCCTATGACTGGCGCTATTGACCTGGCTGACTTGCTTTTGCGACACTAAATCATATCTCCCGCCCCTAAGCCTGATATTATCAAAGCATTCATATTCCCGCCTTTCTCCGTGACGTTACAAAGTGCGTAATGAAACGCACCCAGTCGTCTCCAGTACTACACAGAACCCGGAAGACAACACACATTATGTCACAACACAGCGCGCCACAATTCGGAATATGAAACTGTGATTTAAAAGCAAAGAGCAAGATTGTAAATGTTGTAAAGTACATTTGTTTGACATCAAATGTTTAGAGAATATTCAGCAATTTGCATTTGTCTCTGCTGTCGATCAGCAAAAGTTTATTTGGAGCCACGCGTTGTTCCTTTGCGGTAGATAGGCTGTTGGTTTATGATAAAAGCAGTAAATGGTCGCTCTGATAATCAGAAGGTTGCTCCAACAACGAGCCATTAGACCACCCTATTGGTTGGTATGTTGTTTGTAGCCGCTAGTACTGCGTAAGGGCATATTGGTCCTTGGTGATTGTCCCATAAAATGGTGAGGGTCATGAAGTTGCATATTTGGACCTGCACCTGGCAGTTGAAGACCCCATCCGCTGGAGTCTGTAAATCATGACATAGACAAAATGGGGCCACGTGCCTGTTTTAAAAAACATAAATTAGTCTCACCAGCCGATCTTCATTAAAAATCATCATTTTATTTATTAGGGCGTGAAACTATTTGCTATCGAAGATAGTGCAACAGAGTATGTTAATAATAAAATAATAATATTTTCCCATTCATATAGCGCTAAGAACCGTGAGGTATGTAAGCAGTGCTTATTATTAACCACGGTGTGTGGTGCTCATTTATCGACCACGGAAGGATGAAAGGCTGAGTTTGGTCTTGCCGGGATTCAAACTTGCGTTAGCAAGCTGTGCACGGATGTCAAAGCGAGCGCTGTACTCGCTGTGCCACTTGACAGGCTACAGTGAAGTGGCACAGCGAGTAGAGCGCTTGACCACCTATAGACCAGTTAAATTATTTCTATTAACCCACCCTGTGTCGTCTGCCTTTTTCAGAGCCCTCTAAACGACAGGGGTTCAATTCGGCGGTGATAGTGCGCGGTAGAAAACATTGTGCCACTTTCAACGAACAAGTTCAACTTGAGCGGTCTTTAATGCTACGCTATTGTAATTATATTTGGTATAAAGTAATCTAAAGGGTTACTTACAGTACAATTGCAATTTCCATTGTCTACGAGTGGTGCAGTCCCAAAATACGACTCTGCGTGTGCCAACGATCTTTCGTATAGTGATATAATATATAAAAGTGGTTTCATTTCAGAAATTTCATCTTTATCTTCTCTTACGTTTTAGCAACACTCCTTCAAGAGAAGTCTTTCATCACAATCTCTGTCTGTCAAGGTCAAAACACAATACAACCTTATAGTCCGCTTCGTGAGCCTCTCCGGGGCCCGAGAAAAAAATGGAAGCAGCTGACCTTCACTGTGAACGAGCATAAATTCTTACTTTGCAACATTCTGTGTAAAGCCATCTGTAGAAGTTGGTTTTTGCACGCCATGTTTGTATATTGTTTGCGTGATATTAAAAAAACTTTGTTAAAGGGACGTTATGGTTAAGTTGCGCTACTAAAAACCTATGAAATTCAGTGAAAAAACTTTGTTAAAGGGACGTTATGGCTCAAAGTAAAACCGAAAAACCCCTGAAATTCGCCAGTTATGATAACATAAGCAACCATAACTCGCGCCACCGTGCACTGCTAACACTAACACCCAGGACATCAAAGATGACATCACAAATGTCATTGATGACATCACTGATGACATCACATGGCTAGCTCTCCCTTTTTATCCTTTACTGACATATCAAAGCCACATAGTTTTCTACAGTAACAGTCAGGAAGTAAAAATTGAAAAGGTACTATATTTGTAGACTTAGGGTCCTGTCACATCATATGAAACATATACATAGCGGAAGATACAGGCTTGAAAGAGAGCAATCCTTTCTGTGCATGAAGATAATCATTATGGTTATCAGCACTTTCTCATAGTTTTATTTTTATTACTCTACCTTCCCTCTATATGCTCATTTTTGTATACATTATACTCACTCTCCATAGAGTGAATGGGAAAAAAATGTTGCTTGCGCATACAGCCCAAACCGCTGGACGGATTTCCACCAAATGTGGACCAGGAGCAGCGGCTTGGTCCCGAAAGCGTGCTTTTGCAAATTTGGTGAAAATCCGTCCAGTAGTTTTTTTTTAAAATGACCAAAAAGTAGGTAAAAAAAAATTAGTGATGTCTGTGTTCGGTTTGCGGATACACTTCCCTGTTCGCTCCGCGGAAAGTGTCCTGATTGGCCAATCGTGTTGCGTGATGTTCGCGGACATGCAAAGTGTTCGCTGATTGGACGGCGTGGAGCGTGAAGCGCGTCAGATTTTTCGGTAGCGCCCGCCATCTTGGATTCGCGGACGTCCCCGGACAGCGCAGTGAAACTTTGTTCAAAATGTGTATTTTGTAGAGTGTGTTGGTGTGTAGGAGTGTTTGGGGAGGGTGGAAGTGTATGAGATAGGATGAAAGTTGTGTTTTTTATGTGTTAGACGTTTTTTTTGTGTTCGATTTGTTTGCGGCCATCACGGGTGTTCTGAAATGTTCTAAATAAACTGACTAGGGGGTGTTCTAAGGAGTCAATATGTGTCCGTTTTGTTCGCAAGCAAAGTGAAACTGTTCTAAGAACACTTGCAGTGTCCGGGGAGTGTTCGTAGGTGGTGTCCTGAGGACGCTGTCCGTATTGTTCTCTGTCAAGTTGAATGTGTTCTAAGAACACACGAGGTGTCCTGAAATGTTCGCAAATAAACAAAATGGGGGTGTTCTGAAGACGTTTTTGAGAACACTCCCGGTGTCCTGAAATGTTTGTAGGGGTTGTTCTGAGGACGCTGTCCGTATTGTTCTCTGTCAAGTTGAATGTGTTCTAAGAACACTCGCGGTGTCCTGAAATGTTCGCAAATAAACAAAATGGGGGTTTTCTGAAGATGCTTCTAAGAACACTCGCGGTGTCCAGGGAGTGTTCGTAGGGGGTGTCCTGAGGACGCTGTCCGTATTGTTCTCTGTCGAGTTGAATGTGTCCTAAGAACACTCGCAGTGTCCTGAAATGTTCGCAAATAAACAAAATGGGGGTGTTCTGAAGACGCTTGTAAGAACACTCGCGGTGTCTGGGGAGTGTTCGTAGGGGGTGTCCTGAGGACGCTGTCCGTATTGTTCTCTGTCAAGTTGAATGTGTCCTAAGAACACTCGCGGTGTACTGAAATGTTCGCAAATAAACAAGATGGTGGTGTTCTGAAGAGGCTTCTAAGAACACTCGCGGTGTCTGGGGAGTGTTCGTAGGGGGTGTCCTGAGGACGCTGTCCGTATTGTTCTCTGTCAAGTTGAATGTGTCCTAAGAACACTCGCGGTGTCCTGAAATGTTTGCAAATAAACAAAATGGGGGTGTTCTGAAGACGCTTCTAAGAACACTCGCGGTGTCCGGGGAGTGTTCGTAGGGGGTGTCCTGAGGACGCTGTCCGTATTGTTCTTTGTCAAGTTGAATGTGTCCTAAGAACACTTGCGGTGTCCTGAAATGTTCGCAAATAAACAAGATGGTGGTGTTCTGAAGACGCTACTAAGAACACTCCCGGTGTCCGGGGAGTGTTCGTAGGGGGTGTCCTGAGGACGCTGTCCGTATTGTTCTTTGTCAAGTTGAATGTGCCCTAAGAACACTCGCGGTGTCCTGAAATGTTCGCAAATAAACAAGATGGTGGTGTTCTGAAGACGCTTCTAAGAACACTCCCGGTGTCCTGGAATGTTCGTAGGGGGTGTCCTTAGGACGCTGTCCGTATTGTTCGTTGTTAAGTTGAAAGTGTTGTAAGAACTATTGCGTTGTTCTGAAATGTTTGTAGGGGGTGTCCTGAAAACGGTGTCCGTATTGTTCGCTGGCAAGTTCAAAGTGTTCTAAGAACACTCACATTGTTCGCGGACATTAAACGTTTCCCATATATCATAGTTGAAATGTTTGACTCTATGGATGTGATATGCTGCGGTGGTTGTTGCCAGGGCATAGAGTCTTGGGTGCATGGCCATTTGGCCATGCACCCAAGATTGTATGCCCTGACAACAACCACCGCAGCATATCACATTCATATTTGCTTATAACTTTGGGTCAAAAACAAATGTATAAGGAACAAAGGTATTAGATACTATGGATGTGATATGCTGCTATGGTTGTCCTTATTATTGTATACTTACTGTTTGGTCTAGTAATGGGAGTCCATGTTTTTCTTCTTCATTTCTGTGATAAAAGAAAATAGCATGTTAGTATTAGTATTTTGTAATGACTTATTACATTGTATAAGCAATATACTTTTATTTTTTTTCGACCCTCATATTTAGTAGAGTACAAATCAGAGTACTGTGCAATTTGCTCAGTTTCTGTATTTGTTGCTAAAATCATTGGGTCTGTGGGAGAAAAAAAAATCCATGTTGGAATAAAAAAAAACCTTTTTCTGTTATGCTACAGTTTACTTGTTTGTTTGTTTTCAGTGTTCACTTGTTGTTTCTGGCTAATGCTTTATACTTTGCTTTGTTGTATTTTTTTTGGAGCAGTAACAGATTCTTCATTTGTTTTGATATTATAAAATTTTGGAGCAGTTAGATACCAATTGGCGTATTCTAACTGTCTATTTTTTAATATATTTTAGTGGTTTTGATTTATCTATTTGGATATTGTTAAATTTTGGGACAGTTAGATACCAATTGGCGTATTCTAACTGTGTATTTTTTGGCCTAATTTAGTGGTATTCATTTATCTGATTAGTTGTTGTAGAATCTTTGAGCTGTTAGATAGCTTTTGGAGTATTCTAACAGTTTATATTATTTTAACACAAATTTATAATTTTGGCACAGTTAGATACCAATTGGCGTATTCTAACTGTGTATTTTTTGGTCTAATTTAGTGGTATTCATTTATCTGATTAGTTGTTGTAGAATCTTTGAGCAGTTAGATAGCTTTTGGAGTATTCTAACAGTTTATATTTTTGTAACACAAATTTACTTAAAGGTTTAAATACAGTTTATTTATCAAATTTTGGTTTTAAGAACATCAAATAAGCGTTTGTAAGATTTGCTGGTAATCTCTGCTTTAGAGTAATGGTACTATCATTACATTCAAACCATCCACATTTCTTTTCTATATATGCAGTGTAGTGCCCTGAATTGGTTATGGCTCCTGCGTGGTAGATTATACCTATTGTTGTGAAGGTTTTCTTACCAAGTGATATTTGACCATGTGTGAATACAGTCAGCTTGCAGTTGTTTTTGGTACCATCTGCATTGTAACGTAGAAGCATTAGTATTACGTATTTACTATGTGTTTGTATTACTAACGTGGAGCGATTATCTGAATTGCAGGTAGAGCATAATCTACCATGGTTTGCATTTTGTACAAGTTGCTGAAATGGAATGGATTCACAATTTGGTATTGGTATATATATGAAGCGTTCATTGGGGATTTCTTCTTGTGTCACATTGTTGCAGAGAGTGCATGTATGTTTCCACATGTATGAAATCTGAAAGATTTCATTTATAGGTATGTTTTTGTTTTCCAGTACTTGTAGTAAGTACATTAGAAATTCTTGTGGATCTTCCTGTGAGTTTATAGTGAATTTCACCATTCGAGCACAGTAGTCCAATTGTCGTCTTATTCCAAAAACACCATACGTGTTGTCAGGATTGTTTGCTGCATTTCTGTGAAGTACTAACATTTGCAAACACAATGGGTCTGTACTGTGTAAGTAAATGTTGTCAACAATTGGTGGTAATTGAAATAGAATATTCATTGCTACATTTGCATAGCAACTTACACCAACTATATTTGAGAATTTAAATGGTCCAGGTAGTTCTGTATCTAACTGCTTTTTTTGGAGTTTGTATTCCTTCTTTAAAGAAGTACCTTGTTTACTTTCTCTAATTGATTCTTTTTTGTTTGTGGTACTTGATGAAGTATTAGTTTCTTTTACTCTCTTTGGAGGATTTGCAGTGACGTCCTGTTGCATTTCTGTTTGATTTAGTTTTCTTTTACAACGTTTTAGTTTTTGTGGAACATAATATGTGATTAGATGGGGAGTGTATAGTGAGCGAAGTCTATTATATTCTAAAATGCAGGGAATATCAGCGTTTACTTTACTTGCATCAAAGTTGATTAGAAATAGACCGTCAAGTGTACGTAAGCGTGATAGTGCTATGTAGCTCATGCCTTCTTTAAAGACTGTGTTATCAATATCTATCATTGCTTTGTCTAGGGTAAGACCTTGTGATTTATGAATCGTGACTGCGTATGCAAGAGTTAGAGAAAATTGTTCTCTGCGTACATACATATCTTTGAAGAGAAGGAATCTAGCTGTTGAGCGTCCTATCCGTTTTACTTCTGAAAGTTTGTCAAAGAGTATATTGACAAACTGAATTTTGTTGTCATGTGGGTATGTTTGAAAGCCAACAACTGTACCCAGCGCTCCATTAACTAGTCCTTGGTCCACGTCAAGGTTACGTTTAAGCATTACTCTGCAATTTAAGGATAATTTTAACATCTTTTCTAAGCCTGCTGTGTTTGAGATTGATTTTTCTAAATTATTTAGTCTTGTTGTGGCTTGGTCACACATGGGTAGTGTCATACCATGTACATCTAGTTTGTCTGTGGCGCTAATTTCCATTATTGGTTGCATTTCTTTACTTAGCATGATTTCATTGAATTTGAAACAGCTTGCAAGAGTTGGCATTAAGGCCATACAATTGACATTTTTGTGGGCTAATTGTTCCATAACATCTGTAGCACATGCATTATCGCCATAAAGTGCATTAATGTGCCGGGTTTTCAATGTTGCTTCTGCTTCTTTAGAACGTATACCAACTCTCAAACTTTTTAAAATGTTGGCATAAGTTAGATCTGCAGATTGGCACATGTTTTCTGTTAATTCTCTGTATTGGAAATATTGCCAAAGGTTGACATTTCCAATGCTGCCAACAGTTTTACGGCAGAGTTTGTGCCCTAATGTTTTAAAAATAGGTCCACCTTATAGTGGTGTTAATTGAAGCAGATCTCCAAAAACAATAATGTGTTTTCCTGCAAAGAGCTCTTCATAGTCTGTTTTGAGTACTTCTTGTAATCTGAGGTGAATCAAAGCTAACATCAGGTTAGAGACCATGCTCACTTCATCTATTAGTAGCATTTTCATTTGTTTCAATACTCTGCGTAATTCCATTGCAGCTTCTGCAGAAAGTTTGTAATAGTCTAATTTGTTCTGGTGTTCTACTGGTAATAGTAGTAATCGGTGTAATGTAACACCACCTATGTTGTAGGCAGCTAAACCTGTGGGGGCAGTGACAACAGCTGACAGTTTGTTGTTTGTCAATTGTTGAAGGAACTTACTAATGATTTTGATTAGGAATGTTTTGCCAGAACCAGCTTCACCACTGAGGTACAGTAGTATAGGTTTATAATTATGGCAGGAACATTCTTTATTTTCATGTTTTACACCATGTGCAATTTGTTTTGTTACTTCTTGAAAAATGCTACTTTGCTCATTGTTTAGTTTTGATTGTAGTATAGTTAAGTCTTCCTTATCTTCATACTGACACATGGTGTTTTCTACTTCTATCATAGCTAATTCTGCCTCATTTGTTATTAGTGGTTCTCCCAGTGGTTCTTGGCTTCCTGTTACAGAAGGTTGACTACTGTCAGGAGTATCCTTATCTAGTTGGGCTTGGAGTTCTTCTTCATGTTGCTGTTCATTGTGCAACATTGTTTTGTACTGTGTAAAGTTTACATCAGTTATAGTGCTTTCATTTGCTTTGAAAGCACCCTCATATGAGTCATAGTTATCTAGTAATTGTTCTTCTTTTCTCCATGGTTTGAAGAGTTGTAGCAGGGACATATAATATACTTCTTTATGTTGAGGAGTCTTCAATGACAATTTGATATGATTAATTAAATTTGGTTTAGTGAGTTTAACTAAGCTGCCTTCACAGTCTGTCACTCTATATTTACCTTTTTTTTCATCAGGTTTCATATTATTTTTGTATGTGTAGTTTTGGGCTATTTGGTATAGACACATGTTTTCCAAAGTATTACTTCTGTTTGGGTAGTATGTGTCCAATAAATTGTTTTTTAAAATGTCTTGGCTGTTGGGATCATGTTTGGCTATTGTTTCAATGTCTTCATATGATTTTAGAACTCTTTTTCTAGATTTAGCTGGACCAAGACTTAGCCATACTATATTTTCAGATTTACCATACAATGAAGTACCAGTTAAACAGTCAGCTGCTTCATAAGATCCACATTCTCTATGGGTGAGCATTTTTATGCCCAAGCTGTATAATTTCTGAGATACTGCTTTATCTGATGACAGGTCATTCCAGAGGTCTTGGAGCTCTGTCTTTTCTGCTTTAGTTAAGTATGCTGTGACATATCATGCAACTGCAGTAGAATTGTCTGCAATGTACTGCACATCTATGTTTGCATTCCATAAGTGGGCAATGATTGCATTATAATAATTGATATATTTTTCTTCTTCTTTTCATTTTATGTAATATGTATTTTTAGGTGACTTTCCTTTAACAGTATGTCTAACTGAAGACATGAGGTTGTTTACTTGACCTGTATTTGTAACTGGTCTAGGGAAACCAAATCGGCATTTGGTGTAGTATTTGCCTTTGTTTTTGTATTTGCGACGACAATATTTTCCACATTTGTGTCTTTGAAATTGTAAAATTTGTGCACGAAGATCACTATTTGTGGCTTCTGATGGAATTTCACAAGTGACATATTTTTCAATAAACTGTAAAACAGTGGCATCACTGTCTTGACCAAATTTAGGAGCATCTTTAATCCATAAAAGCATGTGGATATGTGGTGCTCCTCTGGCTTGGTATTCTTTTCTCCAAAAGAAGTGTTGCAATTCTACAAGGGGAGGAAAAGTTTTATTACAAATAAAATGTAGCATAGCAATGAAGCGACGGTGAAAATATCTTGAAACATTAACAGGATCCAAAGAACAAAGTTCTCCAGGTGTTAGAATATCTATGTTTGTTTTGTTTTTGTTTGATATTCGTAGGAAATCATGTAAATCTTCCCATGCATATTCTGCACAACTTAATGTAACAAACCAAGTGGGTGGGCCAAGGTTTCTGATCATACAACGTACATCTCCATGACGTCGAAACCAGTACTCTTTAGTACCACGCATATTTGCTAATAGATTTGTAATATTTGATTGTAAAACCTCATCCTTTTGTTGCACTTTCTCTAATAATTGTGTAGCTGTCATATATTGAAAGTGTGATCCTGATTTTAATATGTGTGCAACTCCGTAACATAAAGTTGCTAGTTCACTTTCAAAGAGTAGGTGGAATATGTATTCCACATTTTGTCTAAATCTGGGATCTTCAGAATACATCCGTAATGAGCGTTATTCTGAAGCTGATATTTGAATAGGTCTATCATCATACCTTCCTCCTTTGCCAGTAGGAAAGAGTAGAGGAAAAGCATGTGCTTCTATACTTTTTTCCCATATACTGATTGGCGATCCTTTTGTTTGACGCATTTGGTAAGTTTCTAGTACATCTTGTACGGTGTCATTACAGTGCAAAGGATGAATTGTATAATGGTCTAAAGTATTTGATATTGTAGCAGGATCTAGTAGCTCAAATTGACCAGCTTCTTGAGTTTCTTGAATTATTTCAGTTGTATCTTTCAAGTTTTCTTCAATATTAATTTATTTGTAATATTCATTATTCTCTTTAAGATATTGGAAGGCTTGTCTAACTTTATATAAATCTACCAGCTGTTGCCATATTTTTTTGTCTTTTGTAGGTACTCCATTTACTAATATAATTAAAGATTGCTGCATTGGACGTTGCACTCCTAGAGTATGCACATTTTCTTTTAGATTTAATGGTAAATAAACTACTTTTTCACGAATGCCTTTTACCAATTCAGAGGGAGGTAATTTTGCTGTTTTTGGTTGAAGGTGTATTATTGCTTGAAATGGGTGTACTGTTTGAATTATGATGCTCTCATATAAATTAAGTTGTTGTAGAGGTTTTGGTACTGGGTATAATTCCAAATTATTTGTGATAGAACGTGAAGGAGTTTGGTTGTTCTCAAGTTTTGTAGTGCAATAACTGCAAAGTATTAAGGGCTCAGGTATTTTATATTTGTTTTCTGCTAGAAGGTAGAGAGCTAATTCAAACCATTTAGAATCGTCATTGTCTTCTATTTTGTATGATAGGTCCACAGTTTTTGTGTTACTTTTATAAAAAATTCTATGGCAACATACACATACATGGTTTGGTACTTCAGCTGATGTACTTTTAAATTTTAGTATTTCTTTTTTGTATGTGTTTAGCAAAAGGTTGCCATGTGTAGAGTTGTTGCTTAATTGGTTTAAAGCTATTTCATTCTGTAAATGGCTTTCACTTCCAAAATATTTTTTCTGGATATAGTGAATTTCTTCAAGTAGGTATTTTGCTGTACCATGTAGAAGGATGTTATTTAACTTTGCTAGTGCTAAAGCAGGACTTTTAGCATAGTACAGTTTATAGAACAGAAAGTGGTTTTACAAGTAGGTCCTGCAATGCAGGCCAATGAATGTCCTTGTAGTCCTGTGTACTTGCGCACTGGACAGGTATCTATGTTTTGCAGTAATTTAATTTTGATTTTGTCTTTGCTTTTTACATATTTATTGAGGAATTGGTGTAAAGATTTGAAACATTGTTTGGGAATGTTACACATTGACGTGCATGGCCATTTGTACACTAGACGTTCTGATTCAGTTGAATGGAGGGGTAATTCTAAGTTTTTAGGGCATATTTTTGTAAGGAGTACTTCTTGTTCCATTATGGTATTATTCACTTTTTCATAACCTCGACCACTGCTATTTATGGCAATTGTATTTGTTTGCTTTTGTTTGTATGCTTCTTCATTAAAATATGGTTCTGTGCTCGCAGTGTGATTCCATTCACCTCCGCAGATACTTAAGAAGTTCTTTCTGTTGACATTTCGCTTATTGAGAAGTCTTTTTTGTAATTTAGTTATTAGTTTTGTTAGTGGTTTCATTTCGTTTAACAGTAAAATAAATACATTTCTTTTGAGAAGAATTGCACTGTCCATCAATGCTTCTAAGATTAATTTCCTACGATAGGTTTTAAGCTTTGAACCTGATTTCTCTCCTGTTTTTATAAGATTTTGAAGGACTTTGTGACAGTATATTTTGGCTAAAATACTTTTCTTGGTGTGCTTACTTTGCACTATATTAAAATTTGAAGAAGTAGTTTTATCTGTACTGATAGCTGATTTTCTGTTAATTGTTTTTTGGTTTGTTTTACATTTTGATAGAGGAAGCGAAGTTGTTGTACTTGAAACTTCTTGTGTTTCACTAAATGATTGTATTAGCTGTTTTGTTTCAACTTTTTTTTACAAATTCTGCTAGAGATGGATGCTTATGTTGGACACCTTTATTTTCATTTGCTCTAATTTTGCGCTGCTTTCTACGGAGTTGTCTTTTGGTAGGCATTCTTTAGAGTCTGTTGAAAAAAATAAAGAAGATATGGGTTGGGGTGTTCTGGAATGTATGTGTGCTGTGTGCATGAGTGTTTGAGTAAGATGATAAAGATGGATGTAATGGTGTGTGATTGTGCATTGAGAACTAAAACTAGTAGGGATAGGTATTCATGAATTTATGTGTTACTAAACTGGGGTTCAGATGACAAAAAAAAGTAAGTTAGTGGTGTGGAAAAGTACAAATAGTAAATCTAATGTATACAATTAAAACAGTTGTTTGTTCTATAATATGAAAATTGTAGTGGTTCAGTTGGCTAATTTGTGTGTCCAAAAATAGAAATTTGTGGGCTATTCTGGTTGTAAATCGCTGTTTAAGACATGGACATTTTTGGAAAAATGGTACAAAATCTCTATTTTAAGAAACCAATATAGCTCATATTAATGTTATAGTATATTTGATTAATAATATAAATATTATGGTGATATTTTACTTACTTTTTTTTTTAATTAACAGGTAACTTCTTAGTTTTTCTTTCTTCTTCGAATTCGGCTGCTTCTTTTCAGGAAAGTGGTCTTCACTGCAACTGTAAAAGCTTCAAATTAGTAACTTTGTTTGTATATAGCACTGTTTTTAATTTAGATATTGATTTTTTTTAATTGAAATCCTCAGTGCCTTCTGTAAAACCATTAAACTAATGTATTTACATAAGATACATTGCATCAGTTCAGTACATATGATATGTTCTTAATGAACAAATTGTATTGAATGACTAACTGTAGCAAAAATAAAATATCTTTACTATGTCTTGTGAAATTTATAATATATTAGTGAATACCACTATTTCTGTAAGTAAACTGTTCTAGGTAATAGCGCCTCAATGTCATGTCTAATTTAAAGTAATTAAGTAAATAAATAAATAAAAACAAAAAATATGAAATTGTATAAGTATTTTTATAAAGGTTTAAACATAGATTGTGTTTGCATGCAATTTTGTTTGAATATATGTAGTCTATATATTTCATTTAAAAAATGTTAGTTTAACATGATTTGAGTGTGTGTGTATAAAGAAAGTAAAAAGTATAAAGGTGTATAAGTGATAGTTGATTTTAGGAAATTGAAAAAAGTACAGTAAATTCATTTTACAGATTTTACAAGGTAAAAGTCTGTTTGAAAATGTGTTCATCTACCATAGCTCTCAACTCACACGCTTTTGGCGGGTGTCACACGCCTTGTAAAGGGCAGACTCACCCGCCAAGCCTCCTGCACGCCCATTCATTCCAATGGGCGTCTCACCCGCCAAAAACAAAATCGGGTGATTTCACCCGCCAGTAAAACAAAAATGGTTGAGAGCTATGTCATCTACTATACAGAAAATATGCATACCTGAAGTTTGTGTTCATGCATATGGATATGCATGGAGCTGCAAGTAGAAATCTTGAAGACTTGTACAGTATTTCTGGTAGATGCTGCTTGCCAATGATATGACACTTGTACTCAGACAGATTCAGAGTACATTTGCAGTGCTGATCTATGATGATGCAGTTAGATGTAGAGGTCTTGAATGTGATTGGTGCATGGTCATGTGATTTCTGAGGTATATCCAATGAGGGAATGGCAGAGAGAGTGTAGTGGAAATGGTAGAAGGGCTGTTCATGTTACGATATGTCCGCGGACATGGCGGTAGTTCCCGGACATCGGGAGTTACATCCGGGGATTTTTGGGTTCAGAAGTCATGCAAATGAGAATAAGCACTGAAAGGGATTGGTCAGGAAAGTTTGGTGGGTGTGTTGTGCCAGGAGAGATTTTCTCAGATACTCTTTTTGCTGAGAGAACAAAAGATAGCTATGGCTGTGTGTTTCAGAAAACAGATTGTTTGGATTTTAGGAGATTCGTGGATACATTGGTTGAAGGTGCATGCAGAAAGCTGTGGAGTAGCTGTAGATCTTGGATTCCCACATGTGGAAGTACACTGGCATGGACTTGCTACCTCTCTGTGCTACTTTGGAGACAGAGCAACATCCAGACATAATTGTAATTCATTGTGGAGGGAACAGTTTAGGACATGTGACTGGAATTTTTTTGCATTTTGCTATGAAAGAAGGACTGAGGAAGGTTATGGACATGTTTCCTAATTCTCAAGTGATATTTTCACGGATTGCGCAGAGACAAATGTGGCTTCGTTCTTCTTCATTTGGTCCACAAATGGAAAAAGCAAGGCGCAATGTCAATAAGGCTGTTTGTGGCTTTCTAAGAGATTTTGGCATGTCTTCTTTTCACAATGAAAATATTATGTTTTGTAGTACATACATTTTTTGCAGAGATGGAGTCCATCTTACTTATGCTGGCAATCATATTTTTCAGATTTTTCTGAGAAATGTACAAAATGTACAAAATGCATTTGGAATTACAACAACGATTTTGAAGTAGATGTTAAGCATTTACAATGTTTGACTTACAAACACCACCCAAAGGCTCTTTTCAGAGCCACCACTTCTTTCCAGAGAAAAATTACAATGTTTGTGATGGAGTAGTAACCCAATTTTTTTAATGTTCGCGAACTGTCCGTGGACTTCTAAAAAATACAAAGAGCCCTGCTTCATTTATTTTCACTTCTATTTTTTAACTGGGAAAGGCGGCTCTGAAAAGAGCCTTATTTTTTTTTGATTTTTGTAATTTTGTATTTTTTTTGGTTTTTCAGACACGACACACTAGGAGAGGAGGGTAAAGGAGGGTAAAGGGGGGGACACCAACCACAGGGATAAGAAAGGGTGAACTGAGAGAGGAAGATGTAGAGTGGGTTTGATTTGGGTAGTGAGCAGATCTTCTTGTGCTCTGAGACGATAGTCTCAAAAGCACTCCGAAGTCGCTCCCCCCTGCAGAGTACTGTGTCACAGTACATACATACAACTGTGACCCTCGAAAGGTAAGGGTCATCAGCATTCTGTATGGCCTATGAGGCAGCTTGAGAAAGACGCTGTCGCACAGAGGTGGTCCTTGTGGTGACAGGATCAGAAACAGAGGATGAAGTAGAGGAAATCAACCTGCTACGTTCTTCGCAAGGTACAACCCTGCGAATAGCCCCAGAGTGAAATGACCTCAGGTGTCGCTTCATAGTAGTGGTCCCAAAGCTGTAGTTACCGTGCTTCCCACGACTGAGTATCATTTTGCACTCATTGCAGGTAACATGGTTCGCGCGAGCCTTAGGACCATTCCCATGAATGGTAAATAACCGCCACACCCAAGACTCACGCCTAGTGCGGGTAGTAGGGATTTCCTCTACCTCATTCTCATCATCCTCTTCTTCCTCCTCCGCATCCTCAGTCCTGTTCCTCTCTTCAGGCCCTTGGGGAGGTGGTGGTGGTGGAGGGGGTGGTGGTGGTGGTGCTGAAGCAGGTGCAGCACCAAGTGGCAGTTCAGCAGCCAAGGATGCCATGTCGATGATGGTGTAGTCTGCAGGTGGCAGCAAAAATCACTGTGTTCTGAAGAATAGCCAGAAACACAATGGGAATAAGCTCTTGGGCGTGGTCTTTTATAGGGGTGCTTTTGCACGGTCCGCGGACATGCGCACTGTGCGCGGACAGATCGAACACAAAAAAAGGATCGGAAAGTTTCAAAAGGTATATAGAAACTCAAGATTGCTATGTGGGACTTGTGACATGGTGAGATTTTATTGAAAAATATTATGGATTAACTGAAAATGTACTTTTAAATTGTTCGGGGACACGAACATTGTCCGCATTTCAGGACACACAATGAGCGTGGGCGCGGTCATATGATCTGTTTGCGAACTAGTCTGCGAAGGAAGCGCCTGTCCGCAGGACACCAAGTGCACGGAGATTGGTTAGCGCATGCGCATTGAGGTCCTATGGACACTGTTCGGGTTCTGAAGTTATTAAAAGTGCGTCACACGTGAAACGAACATTTCAGGACACCGCGTGTGTTATTAGAAGAGTTTAAACTTGGTAGCGAACAGTAAGGACAGATATAGTGTTCTTCAGGACACGTGTAATTTATTTTATGTACGAACATTGCTTGCTTGCTTTGTCACCCCGAGCGGGACGGGTATGCCCAGACGTGGGTCCCGTGCCTGCTGGGCCTAGAGACCCAAGCTACTCCTCACTGATGAGCCCCAACAAGGGCGAAGCATGTTTGGGGATGCTTGTGGTCTCGTGCAGAAGGGATGTGACCTAGCAGTTCGGGCTGGACTGCCCCTTTTGGGGTAGGGCCAAGCCTGATTTGCATATGGTCTTTCCCCTTCTGTAATGGCTTGGCAGGCGAAGAACGATGGTCTGGAGGGTTGCCCCGAGCAATGCCAGTGGTTAAGATTCAGTCTAAACCTTCCAGCCATCACCTCTTTGTTTTTGCTTTATCACCCCGAGTGGAACGGGTATGCCCAGACGTGAGTCCCGTGCCTGCTGGGCCTAGAGACCCAAGCTACTCCTCACTGATGAGCCCCAACAAGAGCAAAACATGTTTGGGGATGCTTGTGGTCTCGTGCAGAAGGGATGTGACCTAGCAGTTTGGGCTGGACTTCCCCTTTTGGGGTGGGGCCAAGCCTGATTTGCATATGGTCTTTCCCCTTCTGTAATGGCTTGGCAGGCGAAGAACGATGGTCTGGAGGGTTGCCCCGAGCAATGCCAGTGGTTAAGATTCAGTCTAAACCTTCCAGCCATAACCTCTTTGTTTTTGCTCGAACATTTCAGGACACCAATTGTGTTCTTAGAACACTTTCAATTGGGTAGCGAAAACTACGAACACTTGTACTGTTGTTCAGGACACATCATTTTCGTTTATTTACAAACATTTCAGGACACCAATTGTGTTCTTAGGACAGTTTTAAGTTGATAGCGAACATTACGGACAGATGTGGGATGTTTTTACCCATGCATCCGAGCCCTACCAAAAAAAAAAAACTGTGCATTACTGGCATTGAAAACATCATGATGGCCAGAGCTTCCCAGAAAATGCACAGGGAAATGCATGAAGAATAGGCTGCCACCCATTTTTGCCGATGTTATGGGCACAGAAGGGCACTGCCTAAAACCACCATGGGCTACCCACACAGTAGACTGAAACCATAGGGAATGGCAATGCTGATTGCCAAAAGCAACCTAGAACTGTGGGGAATTCATTTTCTTAAATCCCAAAAATGGTTGCATTACCAGTACTCACCACTATCAGAAAGCCGGCGTTTTAAAACAACACCAGACATTTGTGTAAAACTGAATAAATGAACCTAAAGCAGGCCAAAGAAAGACTTACTAAGAGGTGGATACAATGTAAAGTTATATTCTGAAGTGACTTGAAGGTTTATAACAAGACTGGCTGAGCTCTGCAGGTCTACAGCGGCTTAAACTGAAACTGGATTTAAAATTACCAAAAATCGAAATGTGTAAATAAACTGAGGGACAGACTTGTGACTGCCACATAGTTTGTCACTGTTAAAATGTCATAGTTTTGAACTTAGAATCAGCATTCTAGCTGCATGTGTAAAAATTGTTAGTTTTATTTGAATGCAGAAAACTGGGGAACAAAAAGTGACATTTTACCTGAAACCTGGCTTAAGGAAACTGGAATTCTGCCAGTCAGCTACCCCCGACAGGAGTGGGGGCTTGCTCAACAAATGCATTCCCAGGCCTGGCTGCATTCTGTTGCTCCGGCCAAAAGGAGGTCACACACCCTCTGATTGAATTACCAGGGGATTGCAAGAAACTAAAGAAAGGGCCCAGGCAGATGGTTTATTTTGGTAGTCGTAAATGGCTTCCTTTTGAACAAAGCCCTTCCTTGACTCAGGCAGATGGTTTATTAGGGGGGCTGTAAAATAGCTTCCTCTTGGCAGAAGCTGGGAGGGGCAGGGTCTCTGAGCTTGGCAGAAACTGGATAAACTGGTTTCTCCACCATGTGACCTGGGAAGACACACCCCTGTTGGCCAGAATATGATTTTAAGAAAGATGTTTAACTCATGGTGCGGACTTGTCAAAATTATTTAAATGATACCATAATTCTTGTGATTTTTCTGTGCACGTTTTAAGACGCGTTGGGAATTTGTGTGATGTTCTGGGGCAAAACCCTGCTATTTATGTATACTACAGACTCTGTGTTTAAGCTAGAGACATGGGAGTTTACTGGAGTATGTATGGACAGGCGTGTACATGTGTATAAATCTGGAGAAAAATCTGATGTTGCAAAACCCACTAAAAAGCACCAAATGGTGCATTTCTGAATGCAAGCCCCCAGGAAGAGCAGAGTTTGAACAGGGTATACCTCATGTGATATGTGATGGGTGCATGTAATTTCAAACCACTGTGTATCTATGAAATATGTCTTTAGGTCAAATATAGATTGTGTGTAATTTGACAGGGGAGTGTCCTTTCTGCAAGCCGTTAAATGACATCGCTCTGACACTCCACTTCTTTTCCCCAATCAAGAGAGAAAGGAAAGCTTGACCAATGGGCAGTTGAGAGAGGGGCTGGCTAGTGATGCTGCACACACACCCACTTTCAAAAGACATAAAAAGAGCCACTGGAAGCTAGAGAGGACATTCAATTCCATTTGTTGCGGAGCATGCTGCCGGACCATACAACATCCAGAAGATACAAGATTCAACACTTAGACTTTAAAACTCCAAAGAACTTGATTCAGAACTCAAGGCAAGGGCCTAAACCCACAAACTGAGAACTCTTCTCAGTAGGCCTTAGCATCCAGCAAACCTAACAGCGGTAGCAGCATCCAGGAGCCGTGCAGATCAGTGCTGGGTCCAGAGAAAGCTGTGCAGAAAGATCCAGAAGCAGTGTTGTACCCAGAGAAAGCAGAGAAGTATCCAGAACCAGAGGCCAGAGATCCAGAGTGACCCAGACCACCTTTAGCAGAACCAGAGAGCTGACCAAGATCACTGTGAAGTGTCGAGACCAGAACCGGAGTCCAGTCCAAAACCTGACCAGATCCGTGGCGAGGCCTAATTCAAAAATATATTGTGAGTACCTAGCAGAACTGTGCAGAACCAATCTCTTAGTTAAAATAATATAATTCAATCTATTTAATCTAAGTAGAACTGCCTCCTAACTGTCACTTGTCAATTCTGCAGCCGCATAGCTGTCACCTGTCATTTTTAAAAGCTGTCACCTGTCAATTTGAGTTACTTTAAATTCGAAAAACAACCTTCACAAAATCGTTCATAACTCCGTAACCGTTTGGGCTAGGAACTTGTTTTAACTTTCCTCTGAAAGCTTAGGATCTTTCCTTTCCAACACGCATAGAACCGACTTCCTACTCCTTATACTTTCTCTGTTATCACGATTCTCGCACCCGAGAATTTTGCCGCGATTTGCGATTTGGCCCGATTTCTTTACTTGTAAAAAGATAGCTGCTTTTGCCTGAACTACTAAATTTCGTTTGCCTCTTAAGAACCATCCCTGAATCATTGCTAGAGTGAGCCTGGACTAATATTAACTAGATACCACTCACCCTGAACCTCCTGAAGGGAATTAAAAGCATTTTCAGCATATTTCTCACTGCATTGTCACCATATTCAAAGCACTGGGGTCTGTGTTTCAAAACTCTTATCGGTTGTATAAGCTGCTGGGGGGAATTGAACTGAATTCTATTTGATTGCATTCCTAAGAACTGAGTTCCATTCTATTCATCTCCTTACATTGCATTAAGGGGGGGGGTGAATTGTCCAAGAAAGTGATTACATTGTCTTTTGCTGAAATCCTATCAAGTTATTTTCTGTACTGCATTTCATTCCACATTGCATCCATTTGAAACCATAAAAGTATTGTTGCTATTGTATCCATCCTATAACCACTCATCATTGATTATAAAGAAGTGTGCTAGTGCCGGACTATCCATTATTGATTACTACTCAGATTAAGTGTGATATTCAATTATTAATTTATTATAAAGTGTGATATATATATATATATATATATATATATATATATATATATATATATATATATATATATATATATATATATATATATATATATATTGTTTAAATTATCCAATAAACCTTTTACACTTGCAAAACAGAACTACTTCTTGGCTCAGTGAGGTCAGGGGGATTCCAAGAGAGGGGTGTTATATAGGGTTGTCATCCAGAACTCATGAACTGGACGTAAAGATATATCAATAAGGGTTTCCATTCAGTATCCCAGACTAGGCATTTGACTTAGCTGTAGTGTTGAATTGAATCCTCTTACACAGATATAGTGTTCTTTAGAACACTTTAATTTTTGTTTCTTTACTAACATTTCAGGACACTACGAGTGTTCTTAGAACATTTTGAACTTGCATGAGAACATTACGGACAGATGTAGTGTCCTCAGGACAGTTACATTTTCGTTTCTTTACGAACATTTCCGAACAACCGCAGTGTCCGTGGACACCTAAATTGGTTTTATCACAAGGAACTGAAAGTAATTACAACACAATATAAGAAAAGTAACTTTATTTCATATATATATACAATTATGACTGGGAAGGTGGGGCAGAAACGGAAACAAAAACAGGAGAATTAGGGATTTCTAGATAACTGGGATCAGGTGAAGAACGGAAGGAAATCTCATCGAAACGCTTTGGTCCATAGACAGGGTTTGGGGTTAACTGCGTGGGATAGGGTGAAGGGGGACAAGTGCAGGTTGGACAATGGTGTGCTGTTGGGGGTTTCACATAATTTTCCACAAAGTTTTTCAAATCCATAAAATTTTGTATAAGGTCGTCCATTTTCTGATGAATCTGCTGTACAGTGATATCCTCTGATTGTTGTTGTGAGATGCTTGGAATTTTTGTATGGTCTGTAATAAAAAAAAATGTATATGTTAAATGTATACAAAATAATATTTATTAATTCGTTTATATAGTAAAGTGTGTACCATTAGGTGGACTATTTTCTAACATTTCCTCTCGTGGGAAATGCTCCTCTAGCCAGTCGAGAGTACTACACATTTCTGTGAGAAAACAAAAAAGTAATATGTTTTTTTTTCTAATATAGAAAGTTTATAAATATATGAGTAAAAAGAAGTGCACTTACTATGTCTGGTGAGATATGTAATCAGTAGTGTATACGTCTGGTCTTGCTGTTGGTTGTGGAGCGTCTGTGAGGTAATTATGGTGGAAGCCACTTTATCTTCTTTTGTTATATTCCATTTTAAAACATATTGTATTTACATGAATGGTTAGTGTGTTACATATATGGGTAACATTTTTTAAGTATTACTACATATACTTTGTATGTGTGTTGCTTTCTGAATTTGTTAAATGTTCCTATGTTATGATATAACTATTACACATACCTCCCCAGAGTTTTTAGGTGGTGGTACTGTTCTCCGAACATGTCCGCGAACATTAAATAAGTTCGCGGACATCAAGTTCATAAGAAGAGATCTAGTCAGTTCCACATGACATGTATATAAAGTCAAAGTCATTATTGTTAAGTTGTGCTACTAAAAAACTATGAAATTCAGTGAAAAAACTTTGTTAAAGGGACGTTATGGTTAAGTTGCGCTACTAAAAATCTATGAAATTCAGTGAAAAAAACTTTGTTAAAGGGACGTTATGGTTAAGGTGCGCTACTAAAAACCTATGAAATTCAGTGAAAAAACTTTGTTAAAGGGACGTTATGGTTCCAAGTAAAACCGAAAAACCCTTGAAATTCGGCAGTTATGGTAAGCTAAGCAACCATAACTCTCGCCGCCACCGTGCACTGCTAAGACTAACACCCAGGACATCAAAGATGACATCACAAATGTCAATGTTTTTTCACTGAATTTCATAGGTTTTTAGTAGCGCAACTTAACCATAACGTCCCTTTAACAAAGTTTTTTCGCTGAATATATATATATATATATATATAAAGATAATACAGAGATGTTGATATCTTCTATAGGTTGCACCACACAATTAAGTTACCATTCCACTAATTGTTGGTGTGTTCTTGTTGTGATTTTATCCTCAAATAGAAATAGGTTCATGAAAAATCTTCAAAAATTAACCAAGTTCTAAATAGAGTTCTGTCCTTGTCTAGGACTATGTCCTTGAAAATCCTTGTAGGTAAACCTCATTCTGTATAAGGTATTGTCCTTGTCTAGGACTATGTCCATGTAAATCCTTTAGAGTAAACCTCGACACGTGTTTCCCCGCTCTATGATTTGAGCGGTTCTTCAGGAGGTAATGTAACTGGTGTTGCCCATGTTTGAAGAGATTTGAAAGGTCTGGCCTGTTTATCCAAGTAAGACTGTTGTTTGTAGGTCCTGTTTAGCAAAAATGTTGATAAATCCTTTGGTAAAGTGCCAGTTTAGCAAAAGAAAAGTCTTGTTATTGTATATGGTGTTTTGATAAGCAGGAGTGCCATTGGGTAACAGCAGGGAAGTTAATGAAGGTTAGATGTCTCATGAAAATAAGATAGGGTTCTGGCCGCTTGGCATTAATGGTACATTTTCAACATAAATAAGGTATTTCTGAAGAAAGAGGTCTTGATTGAGCAATGGTGCGAAGCGTTGTGTATCCCGATCAATGGTCTGGCTTTACAGTACCTTGGTAAAGAAGAAAAAGATGCAGCTGAAGACTTCTGTTCCTGTGCAGCTCTGCAGATCTCACTGTTCCTGGGCCTCAGTCGTGGGGACAAGAGGGAGGACGTCGACGGCAGGGGACTCCTGCACTGCACTGGCACTGTCAAAACTGGCAACCGGCAAACTTTACTTTCAGTGGCTGTTTCATGTTTCAGCTCTGTGCGATCCAGCAAATAGCAATAAGCGCGGTTCCTGGCTGTCAAGCTGGACTTTCCTCACATCTGTGGTCCCACACTCGACTGAGAGGTGTCAGGCTTGGTCAGTCCTGCTTCGTGTGAGTTCGGAGGATCTTCCAAAAGCTTTAGGCCAGCTTACAAGCAACACACACAATCTGGTGTCCCTCTCCCTAGCTATAAAGTTTCCTGCAGCAACTCTGAGGAAATTCAACCAGCTCTGATATGGGTGTCCAGGTGGCTTACTTGGGAGTTGATTGGTCCCACCAACTCAAAGGGAGAAGTCGTCCTTGTAGGGCTTCTCGGTCGATGCAAAATTGGCAAGTAGTCACTGCAGCAGGGCTTCACCAGGCAAACCAACAGTCCAGGAGTTGCAGCAGGCTTTCTCTTCAAGCTCTTCTTCGGTTCCTTCGTCCAGTGGTCGACTTTGCCTTCCAAACCAAAAGACTCGCCTTTTATTCAGTTCTCTCCCATTCATTCCAGCCTAGCTGTCACTCACCCAGCAGGGTGGCTGTCCTTGCAGGACAGTCAGCCAGCCAATCACCACAGAGTGCATTTGGGTCTCCTAGGGGACCAAGCACAGAGAGTTTCGAGCACCTCCCTCACTTCCTGCCTACCCCACACACTCTGGAGCCAGAGGTGGGTTCACTCCTAAAGCCTGCCAAAGGCGAATGAACAAAGAGACCAAACCTGGTTTGGTGCACAGAGAAAAACTCTAGAAGGACCTTTCCACAAAGAAATGGAAAAAAAGAAGACCAAGGACCATTTTAAGAATGGAGGCTCAGTGCCATTTTGAAAAACATGGCTCCTGCGATTTAACATTACCGGAGCTGCAAACAGTTTACGGTCGGGGTAAATCATGATACTTCATTGCAAAACCACTGCAACCAGCCATTTTGAGAGGAAAGGGTAACATATAAATGCTACATGAGTAACTAGACAGAGGGGATACTAGATAACCCCCCCAGAACTCTATTGTAAGATAGGGTGTGCTGGGTCTAGAATTCTACAGGGCTAAGTGAAGTCAATTTCACTCCACTGCTCTGGAAAACAGTAGTTGTTCCCAGAGAAGGTATTTAAACCTTGGGAAATATGGAAGACATCCCTGTGGCACTGTACTGAAGGTGCTTTGTGACACAATTGTAAATGATAATGCCTATGGAGTTGGTTAGCCCCATAACGGAACCAAAGTGTATAAAATCACATAAAATACATGAGTGAGTGGGAAAAAGGCTCTCACTCTCTCTAGGTAAAGATAATCAAGTCCTCAATATCCAGCAACGTTGCTGGGGGTCTCTAAGGTGGAGGGAATTAACACATTTTTTGAGAATTCTCCCTAACACTGACCTAGGCACTTCACCTTCTGCCTGTTTACTCAGACCCGTGAGAGAGAGAGAGAGAGAGAGAGAGAGAGAGAGAGAGAAAGAGAGAAAGAGAGAAAGAGAGAAAGAGAGAAAGAGAGAGAGAGGTACTCTCTAAGACCCTTACAGAAGTCGCCCCTAGGGGCCCCCCTTCAGCCAGCAGGCATTAAGGGTCAGGGTGATCCCCTGGTGGAACAACTCTACAGCAGGAGGGTCTTCTGGCTCTTCTCCCTCACGAGTTGAGTCTCGGGTTACCATTGGACGCAGCCCACCTGGAGCATGAATCCCAGCGGGAGCTGCTGAAGCAGCAGGAAGAGAAGGGGTCCCCTTCGCAGAGGTGGCCTTCTTGCTCTTCTGTCTAGCCTTGGGTTTCCCCTTCGGCTTCGGTAACTGACTGACAGTCAGACCCGGTGCGACCTGTGACCTAGTAACTGCAGCAGCAGTCAGGGGGGGGCATCAGAGATCAACCCCAATGCCACTACATCATTCCCTAACAAAATGTTAGCAGGTACATTGTCCTGAACCAAGACAGGAAACTTTGCTGTCTTGTCCGCAGTTGTGATGGTGACTAGGGCTACAGAAGATAATTTGGTAGGCCATCAGAGGAGCACCTACATAGTTCTCTTGCATTAGCAGGGTCCTGTCCACCACTGTCATGCTGGCCCCAGTGTCTCTAAAACCAGTAGAAGGCTGGCCATTCAAGTGGACACTTCTAAAAAATCAGCGCATGTTCCGTGGGATTGCAGCCAGTACTTCTGCGTACTGGTCCAATGCCCCAAGGCACACATGGGAGATCTCTACAGGAGCTCCAAAGGTGATTCCTGTAGAGTAGGGAAGGGCAGTGGCCTCCACCTCAGACATGAAGTAAGGGTAGGTCAGGCTGACAGCCTGGACTCCAAGTGTCCTTTACACTTGGGGTCACCCTTCTTGTGGTCCACAGGCCCACAGTCCCAACAAGTGCCAGGAATGCCGGGTGCAGTACTGGAGCCACTGGGAGCCTACTTTGTAGCAGGGGAACCACTACTCTTACTCCCACCCACATAGGACATATCCCCACTAGATCTTTGGGTCTTGCGAGAGGAAGGTTTAGATTTACCTGACTGTGACTGCTTTTGGAACTCCTCAGATTTCTGAGAGGCCCCTTTTTTCTGTCCTTGTCCTTCCCACTGGGTTTCTTAGGGGACACCCAGTGGGAGAACCACTTGTAAGCCAACCTGGCCAGCTAAACATGGTCTAAAATGTTCTGCTCAGCAACATACTGATGCAGCTCTGGTGAACAGGCTTCCAAAAAATGCTCAAAAAACAAATGGTGGGACAATTCAACAAAAGTGTTCACCTTGTAACCATCAATCCACCCCATCATCTTCATATGTGCAACACTCACGCAGTCAGTCCAAGACACATTCTCTCTTGTCTTATATTCCCTGATCCTGTTAAGGTATTGGGTAGGAGTCTTGCCAAACTTGGCAATCAAAGCAGCAGACTTTGTGCACTCATACTGACCCCTTTCTTCCACACTCAGTTCCAGAATACAGTCATAACCAGTCTGAGGCACTCTACTTAAAAATCACTTAGCCCAATCTCTTTATCAACATCATGGATTCCACAAGCCATTTCAAATGCTTCAATCCATTGGAGGATATCAGAATCCTCCACATACACACCAACCAAATCTTTCATAAACTTGGTGGCAGGGGACCTGACACTCTCAACTGGTTTGGTTGATGCTTTCACTCTAGCTTTCTCTAGCTGGATTCTGTAACATTCTGTGTCCTTGTTTTTAAGTTCAAGATCCTTGTCTTTGGGTTCAAGATCCCTATTTTTGAGTATCACTTGCTTTGCCAACTCCTCCTTCTTAAGTGCAGCTTCAGTTTCCTATTTTTTATATTCAAAGGCCAATATCATCCTCAATAATTCAAGTTCCAAGGAATTCCCTGAAGAAACATTGCTGGGTTTCGGAAGAGAGGCAGCTGGGGTGGTGGCACATCCAGAAAGAGATTCAAAACAACCCCAGGGATAAGGTCCTCAATGGTTGCATCCCCTCTTCATCAGAAGCTTCACAATCAGTCTGGTAGTACACCAGAGCAGCTATCAGCTCAGCCCAAGACTTATCTTCAAAGACTAACTCCCTGGCTTCACAAGCACTCTGGAGAGCCTCTAAGCTCATTTTAGTAAATTTACCATTTGCAATATCATCCATTGATTGTAATGTAGTTATCTTAGTACACACTTAAACCTCAATTTCAACAAAGTGTGGATATTTTATAAGTGGAAAGGTTACACACTGTTTCTTAAAACCATTAGCATCCCACTGCTGCCACCAGTGTGAAGATTGGAGGGAGGTGTCTGTACTCCTGCTCGCTATATGCCAGAGTAGAAGCACAGTGAACCCCAGCCAAGATTCTCTATATGGAAACATTGGATGAGCAATCAAGGCATAATCTCTCAGGAGGTGATGCAGACTGGTTCCTAAGTACAGTGTAGTCCGCAAGCCCCCACAAAGGAATGTCCACACACTATGTTAGTGATAACACAGTGGTTTATATAAATAAGGTTCAAGATACACACTCACACAATAACACATTTTGTGCTCAGGCAATACTATAATGATAAATATTTACAATATCTATGCGGTGCCACAGTTAACTCTTGATGCCATTAAAATGAACCAACTGCTAACAGTCTGAATGGCATACAAATCAAATAGTAAAGGGAATCAACAATAGACATATGAGGGAAGACAAGTTGCGTTAAACAACTGGCAGAATACTGGGTCACTAACACTAGACACAGTTCTGTGTGAGGATCCCCCCACCTGGGCAACCTGTAAATAAAGTGTATCAACAATCCCAGTCCATATAGAGTTTAATATAGTCTTGGTTCTTTCTAAAAAGGTTCTACGACCCCAATGTTCCTGGTTTAGCAGAGTTTGATGGCACTTCAATGACAGATCCTTCTTGAGTGAAATCCCTTTAAAGACAGGAGCCACAGATGGTCAAGATTCCTCGAGGAAAAGGTTGAACAATGTCACTGAGGCAGTAGCTTTGTTTCTTTCAGCGCTTGCTGTCGATCGGTCGTGGATGTCCTGCGAAGATGAGACGTGTGGTACACCTTAGTGATGAGAGTTTGTTGCAGCAATGCAGATCGATGAATAACGTAGGGCCAGCAAGGGCGTCGGGTTGTCAGCAGTTGGCGTCAGTGATCGGGACTCCACCACGGCTTGCTTTCGTATCTTTGTTGGCTTCTTTGTGGACTTTGGGTGGCGGGAAACCCACCAGCAGATTCTCCTCAGTTCGTCAGTGACCTTGACTTTCTCTGGCGGGACAAACTGATCGACGGTGATGAGCAAGGGAGTCCTGTATTTCAAAGTGTAGTAGGTAATAGAGCGTTGTGGCTCCGGTCAATGAGGTTACAGCGGTCCTACAAACCTCGGTCGATGGTGGTGGACAGTGGTCATTGATGGTCTGGACATCCTGGCACTTCGCTTCAGATTCCTCGGTGGTCCCCGTCTCCTGTCGGCAGCCTTTCGAATGACTGACTTCGAGGGAGCCTTGGTGAAGTTTAGCTGGTGCCTAATGTTCCCTCATAGCTCACGAAGAGGTCTCCTAGGCAGGTCTTCTCTTGGATCAGTCCTCAATGGCACGACAGCTTACAGATTGCGTTGATGGAATGCAGAAGCAATTCTTCTTCTTCCGCCTCGTCTTCAAGAGTAATCATCAAGTTTCGACTTCAGCTTCTGAACAATTCCAGTAAGTGAGCGGTCCCCAGATATGGTGTTCTGTCTCTCACTCACACTGCTGAGCCAGGTTCAAGCAGCCAATCATTCAGAAGGGCATTCAGTAGGCAGCCAGCCAATCAGGCTCACAGTGCATTCAGGCCATTCATCTCCATCCAGACACTCACACCAAGGAACACAAGCACCCAGCCATTCAGCACTCCACACTGCATTCATACCAGTTTCAGGCAGGGCTGTCTCAGTCATTGTGTCACACACTGGAAACCAGGCACCCGTACCCTGAAATGTATATTTGTCACACACTCCATTCACCAGGTCCCACCCCAAGGGTGCACCCACAATATACAGTCACTGGGAAGGCTCCAGCCAGTGTAGCCTGCACTTTCCCACAATACCATATATGGAACTTCCACCCAAAGATGACAGTACGCACAACTGATTACAGAATTGCCTCCTCTCCTATGGCCAAATGCCAAACATGTACTGCCCCAATTGCCTCCTCAGTGTAGATTGGCCCTGCATGGAGTGCCTCTGCACCGTCCTTATCTGCTGCTGCCTGGCTGAGTGCAAGCTGCGCAGGACCCACACCTCCTGGATGACACATGTCGGGGGCACAGTTCTAGTACTGTCCTGAAGGGTCAGCTGTCTGACCACTGCCTATCCTGATGTTGGTGCCTGGGCAGTCACAGTGACTACCTTATCTGTCACACGTGGGACTTGAACAGAGGCAGGCATATACTCACTAAGAGACCGGGCGGTGTGGGTGGGATTGGTGTATAGGGGGCCATGATGGAATGCAGCAAGGAAGGCTCCCTGGAGGAAGACTGGGGAACACAGGAGGAATTGGAGGAGGGGGAAATTGAATTTGCTAGTGCACAGAGACCACCCAAGAGCAGTGCTCTTTCCAGCTGGCCCATGTATTGGAAAATCGACTTGTGATGCTGAGCCAGCTACTCACGGTTAGCTGACACAGCATCACAAATCATACCCGTCCACCTCGCCAGACCAGCCAGCAGGGCCAGCACCACTTCTGAGGTGGCCTCCTCTGGCACAATGGGGGGCTCGGTCTGGGTGGAGACATCCACGAAGGCGGTCACTGACGCCAAAGATTGACGAGGGACAGGAGGTTGCACAGCAACCCCCTCGGTGCATTGCGCATCCTTTTGTCCCTGGCCTGTGGTGGGGCCTGAACAGTCTCCTGGATGACCCCATCAGACCCCGCGCGCTGGCCTTCAGTTGCCTCCTCCTCCACCAACACCTCTATTTCTCTGGATTACTCCAGAGAGTCTTCCTCCCTTATTGGCCCCTCTGCGCCCGCACCTTGGACCATAGCCGCTGAGGAGTCCCACACCACAACCACCTCCTGGGATTTACTCCCAGCAGCTCCACCTGATGGAACTGGTGCTCCCCCAGCCAAATCTGAGGTGATGTCAATGGCACCTGGCCGGGGTGTGCGCCTGGATCTGGTGGCCCGGTTCCTGCCCTTCCGTTCCACAGTAAGGCCTCCACGCTCTTCACAAGATGCAGCAGTTGTGTAAAATGGGACAAATGACATTGGCATCAGTTCTCAGTGTCCATGCATGTGTGGCATACACAACATTAACAGTCACAATCTGCAGCATGTATCAGCCAGATCTGAACCATACACACACAACACACATGCACACAGGCACACTCATGCAATCTGCATGACAACTGTCACATGAGTGTAGTTTCAACGATGAATTACAGTCATAATACATGCATATGTCAACACAGCACATTGCCGTCTCGCCACAAACACATCCACATGCAGTGCCACCATACCAATGCCAAACTGACACAAGTATGACATGCAGCCAGGGGCATGGGAACTGCACCAGGGCATCTGTCCACCCAATAACAGTCAGCAACATGCATACATGAAAGCCTGACCAACAAGCAACCAGCGTGTTCTTTCACACATATCTGAGGATCAATTGCTTATGTTGTGTGGCCCAGCACATACATATTGCATGACACAAGTAAAATTGTGCTTCAAATCCAGTGGGATAACAGATCACATCCCTGTTCCTGAGACATCAATGCACCAACTTGACTTTCACAGGCATCCATGCACATGTGTCAATTCTCAGCAGATGCCTGTGCGTGGACACACTTGGAAATGACACACATGGATGTGTCCTTCATGCTTGCATGTCCCTCACATGGCCATAGCATTCCGACTTCCGTACTGTCCCTGCACTTGGTCCATAATCTCGCACAGCATGTGCCAGAGTTCAACAACTCACTGAAGACACATTTTGCTAATACCCATGCATGTGGCAGAAAACAATGCTGCTGAGCCTCACACCTACACACATGCTGCATACAGAATGAGGCACCTACAATCATGCATGTCATTCACACACTGTAAAGCAGTGCTCCACATGGGTACTCAAAAGCAGCTTGCAGACGTCTTCCCCATGCACAGAGTCTGCAAAGAGAGTGGAGGTCCGGGTAAAAGGTCAGACCAAAGGTGGTGGCGTTGCCTTTATACATAAAGACACTGTCAACATCAGAATATCACCTTACTCACAAATTCAGTCAGCTGAAATATAATCTGTCAAACTCGCTATCTCCCCCAACAAAACAGCTACCATGCATCTCATATATAGACCAACAGGACCCCTCAACATCTTTAATGAGGATCTTACCTCCATCCTACTTGACAAAATGAAAACTAATTCCCAAAACATCTTACTTGGCAACCTCAATCTTGGACTTCTTGACCCTAATGTCCAGCCTGCTTTGGAAATCACAAGTACTCTCTCTAACTTAGGCTTCACACACAGAATATGTGAACCCACTCATAATAAAGGCTGGACACTCGATTGGGTAGCCGACCTCAACTGCAACATTAATTTAGAACAGAACACTTCCTATGCGTGGTCAGGTCACCACATTATGACCTTTAATATCCTAGCCAACTCACACACTAAACAGGACATCGCACCCGCCATATCCACAAGAAACAAAAAGAATATCACCAGAGACAAACTTCTACCCATGATATTGCCCACACTTAACAAAATTGCACATTCATGTACAGACCCCACCATTCTTGTTAATGTCTACAAGTGCACTATGCTAAAGGCTATTAACATGCCCCTTCTAAATACAGGAAACCTAAACAATGTGCGCACCTCAATTCATGGTTAACACCACAACTGAGAGCACTTCGGAAAGAAAAACGCACGGCTGAAACCCACTGGAAAAGCCTCCCGTGCATCACAAAAAAAGACAACCTCACTGTTGCTACTCTCAAATATAAGGAAACTACTCTCCTAGCAAAAAAACAGACATACAATTTATGCATAACATAAGCCGAATCTAATACTAAGGAGCTATTCAAAATCTTGAAGGAACTAGAATCGCCCTCCTCCTCCCCTGACACATGTAACAAAAACAGTGCATGGTGCTCCAACATCCAAAAAGCACTGTTAGATAAGATAGATATGTTCCAGTCGAAAATCAATAACAAAAAAATCTGCCTCCAAAATATCATACTACCTAATCTCGCCAATACACACTCAGACTCCATTTAGTTTCACACCTCTCACCATTCCAGAAGTGGAAAGTATCATCAGCAAACTTAAACCGTCCAACTGTCAGGACGATACCTGTCCCGTCCGATCATCAAGGATGCGCATCACGAACTAGCCCCTTTCATCACTGCTCTTATAAACTCCTCTTTCAACACGGGTATTGTCCCCGACAACCTCAAGGACGCTTGGGTTATTCCCCTCCTAAATAAAATGACACTGGATGCCATTATACCAACCAATTATAGGCCCATCACCACCGTCCCCTCCATACTCAAGTTTTAGATTGTGCGGCGTACCTGCAGATTCAGGATTAGCTAGAATCTAACCACCTCCTTGGCCTAAAACAATCCGGTTTACGTCCTAGGCATGGAACTGAGATTGCGCTTATAGACCTTAGACACACATTGAGGACCTTAAAGACAATGGCAACTTCTCCTTGACTTATTAGCGGCATTCAACCTTGTCAACCACCACATCCTCTGTAAACATCTCGAAACTGCTGCTCACTTCTCGGACAAAGCTACTACTTGGATCAGATCATTCTTGAACAACAGATCCATGAGGGTCTTCTCCCTCTCTGCTGCCTCTTCACCAGTCATGTGTGGGGTCCCAGAAGGATCCTGTGTTTCCCCCACATTATATAATGTGTTCACCAAGCCATTATTTGACATACTTGACTATCTGGGTGTTACTTACACTAACTACACCGACGACACCCAGATACTCATTCCAATCACGAGTGACCACATTATTAACACCAAAGCACTTATTGAGGTGTATCTAGTCATACAGGCTTGGATGGCCTAACATGAGCTGTGTCTCAACGATGACAAGACAGAGCTCCTCATCTTGGGCTCACAGAATCGGATTAATAAACTGGACCCGGATTTCGGAGCCTATAATATTGATGGTAATTCAATCAAGGTCTCTAACAAGACCAAAACTCTCGGAATCTACCTCGATTCCACCCTTTCGCTTAACAGAAAAACCAATGCAGCCATTGCAGCCTCGGCTAACACCGGCAAATGGATTTCAGCTTGCCGTCCTTTTCTTACCACACCCAACTGACTGGTCATGTCCAATCTAGACTATTGCAATGCACTATACCTAGGGACTACTCAACAAATTTTAAATAAAATTCAGGTCATCCAAAACAATGACATCAGGGCTGCCCTCAACTTTCCGAGATCTCTTCATATTTCAGACACTTGACAAAGCCTACACTGGCTATCGGTCTCCCAAAGAAATTCTCTAAAAACTCTCGCCCTCACACACAAATGCTTGAATAATCAGGCCCCAGCCTATTTGGCAAACTGATTTACCCTCCACTCCTCAGCACGACCCTTGAGATCTGCCCAAGTGTATAGCCTCAACATGCCTAGATTTAAGCTCCAAAAAGTGGGAGGTGTGAGTTTCACTGTCCTCGCCTCTACATTTTGGAACTCTATGCCCTACCTCATTAGGACTGAGCCATCGTTCCATTCCTTTAAACACAAAGCCACGATCTGGCTTGTGTCCTCTGATTACTAGATTCCTAATATATCTACTCTCCACGCATATGGGTAACTGTCTGTAACCATGCCCTACTCTTCATATCTAAACTGTAACATAATATCTGCATTTGTTCTCATTGTTAAAAATGTAATCTTATTGTAAATATTGTAAGTATCACTGTACTTGTGCAACTGTATCTGAAGTCATGCGCCAAGATGCCCTTGGGCAAGATGCGCTCCACAAATTAAATAAACAAACATAAAACCTCTCGAGGACACACAGCTGGTTCTTTGGCAGCAGGTGGCAGCCTGCATGGTACACCTCCAGGGAGGTCTCTGTGGCAGGGACTGTCTCCGCCTTCGTATGGCTAAGGGTCTGGAGGTCATCCCATCTCTTCCTGGCAATCTTCATTAGATGGTCTGCCAACTCTTCTGCGTTGATGGCAGCTGTGAAGTCATCCCATATCTGCTTACGTGCATCATGACCCAGCTACATTGCAGGGTTGAAGAGGGCATCATAGGCACCCAGGACCAGATCCAACAGGATGACAACTTCTTTTGGGGTGAAGTTGGAAGCCTTATGCCTCACTGATGTGGGGGTGCTGCTCTCTCCCAAAGAGGGTGATGATCCTGATATTGTAACCCCAGAGTCAAGTATGGCTTTGCTGGGTTTTGGATAGGTGCTGTGGAGTTGTCAAGCTGTGGTGGTGTTGGTAGGGAGAGGTGGAAGTCCCAAATAATAGATGAGGTGGTCGCAGGCCCAACACAGGAGTACAGACAATTGCAGGACAGCTGGCACTCCAAGACAGTGCAGGTAGCATGCAGGCTCTCACACTCAATCAGGCAGCAGCAGGTATAGAGTGTATGAGGCAATGCAGGACCGGAAGAGGCAAACACAATGGAACGCAGGCAGGAGGAACTCTGGTGCGTGCCTCCTCTACTAGGCAGTCGTAAAGTCCCTAAGCGCGTAAGTTACTTGCCACACGCTGGACGCAGCACACCTACGCGGCTGATGGCAATCACAGTAATATTTAAGGGGTGCGACGCGTATAACTGGGTGTCCGTCCAGGGCGTGGACTGGGTGTGCATAACTGGGTGTGCTCACGAAGGCAGGAAGATGGATGCGTTTAGCATACACACATTTGGGGGTGCTACACAAACAGTTTTCTTCAAGTAACACGTTTCACATTTATGTTTTGGGGGGTTGCCTCTGTGCATACGTACATTTTATTTGCATGCCTATGGTGTCTTTCATATGCAATGTTTGTTATTGGTGTGGCTCTGCATTTTGCATATCACTTTTTTCACTTTTCGTAAACTTTCCAGGTGTCCCACACACACTTGTTGTTATTGGGGTGTCTCTGCGTATCGCGTACCACTTTTTTCACCAGACTAGTGAAGCAGTAACACCTAGGGACACTACGTCCAAGAAGGGATGCCATGCAGAGCTGGAAGGGGCTCCACCCCAAGACACGGCGCTAGAGAAGGATCCATAGAGGAAAAGACACTTCATTGATGAGGAGCCCCAGATACTCATTAACTATTTTACCGATCACCATAACGAGATGTACCAGCAAGCAAGGAGCACACATACACCCGCACAATGAATAGTGCATTGGCAGCCTGGCACAGGACTCATGAATGTCTTAGGTTTGGCGATGCACTGTTGAACAGGTCCAGAAACGGATGAATGATCTCATGCGAAGGACCAATCATGCGAAGGAGCAACCATAAGCTGAATGTCAACCTGGCCGCTGCACTGGCCACTGGAGAGGGGCATCAGAGGAGGCACAGCTGACTCCAACTGAAGAGGCTATGAACAACTCATCACCATTGAGCAGGTGCAAGGTGTGGGAGGCATGGAGACCAATGAGGACTGGGAGTGGCATTTGTGTACATCATATTTATGGACAATCATGGTTGACCAACCCTTACATGTGTAGTAGTACCGCTGGCTGCAGTTGTCATCCTTGGGCAATTTGTGTTTGCTACCATGTAGACGTCTGTCACATGGCCTGCATTCTGGAAGGTTTCTGTATGGTTCATATGTGTGGAGCATGTTAGTTTGACAGTACACATCACTGCTGGCCTTCACATCTGTCCCAATACTTGAATGCAGGTTTTCAATTTCTGAAATATGAGCAAATTGCAAGACCCCATGACATGCCCCCCCGGACAGTCACACATCACCCAATGGGCACAGCATTGAGTCACGCCTAAGAATACCATATACACATGTTATGATCATTGCCACATTCTTGGGGCATGTCTGTCTGTGTTGCGCATCAAGTACATGCAATATATGTAGACCACACACATCATTTGCTGCTGAGTTTCATGTTTGTACTGTCACCTGCTCTAACGAGATGCCTTGTCAGAATGCATATCCTAGCTCCCTGCCATTACACAGTGTGGTGTAACCAGCCTGCCGGGACATTAGCACCCACAGACCACTGCCATGTGTAGCAGGCCTTATGTAGATGCAACTTAACTTGTACATTGGAAGTGGCAATACTAAACAAAACATAGTGAAAGACAGCTGATGGCAGGTCATCATGCCAAGGTGGCCAGTCTCTTACTCTCCAACTGTAATGTCTGTAGACAGCCCTCGCAAAAAGTTGCAGGCATGAATAATGCCACTGAGAGTGCCTGACTGCATTGCATGTCATTTATGTCCATGGTGGAATTTCAAATATGTAAATACAGTTCCTATTAGAATCACCAGTCTGACATGAGAGGCCTGTGTGTGTTTATAACTTGATGCATGGCAGACACATGCCTTCTCCCTCACTTCATTGTGGATGGCACTCTTATGGACAGTGGCCTGTCTGTGTAATTGAGACATGCATACTTGTCCAGACATGTGTAGTCTGTTTGATATGTAATGACATGGCAGTTACATCGCCCACTCAGATGTGGCATGAGGGATCGTTTGCTCCTTGTTTCATGGTATTTGAAGATGGGGAGGTGCTGGTTCTCAGTCCAAGTGTGACCGGTCAAGAATACTGACACATCATCGTAGGATGATGCTCATAGATAGGGTCGGATGTCCCAACAATATAACCTATCCAGGAGGCATGAACGTAGGGAAAATTGTTGCACCTATGTACTACTCCCAGACCATGAATGACCTTTAGCATTATGATTGACAAAGGCAGCTCATGAAATGTGATATGGGTCCAACTTCACACAGACTCAGCCTCCTCACCATCAAACATGCCTCAAGAGTGAATTGTACACAGAACAGCATGGCATGCTTCGACTGACAGTGCTGGCATTAGCGTCTCTACTTAGTGTTGGCCTGCAGCCAGTGAATATCATGTTGTGTCTGTGTGGCAAGGGGGTTTTGTACAGTGGAGTATTGCATTTGAGGAGAATTGTGTGATTGATCCATATGATTGAGTGTAGGTACAGTATGGCCCACTCGTATTAGATGCAAATGTCAACATAACCAGTGCACTATTGAATGTACAAGTGGCATAGAGCTTACACAAGGGAATAACAAGTTGTGCAGTCACACAGGGCAAGGACAAATATATTGCACGGCAAACACACACAATGTTCAGTGTCACTTTGCATTGTGTGGGACGACAGCACCCTTTACATGACAGTGTCGTTCAAAGCAAAAAACCAATGAGGTCAGTCACTCACTCATGGCCAGTCATTGCATGACACATCATAGGACAATGTCATGTGAATTGCACTGTCATCACACAAAACATGAATTCACAATACATATACACCAATTGTGCTAGGCATACAGCAGGGGACTCATGCCCATGTAAATCCACACACAGGGTGAGGTGCTGGTAAACCTGGTGTTGTCATTGATGTGATCTATCAGACGGTAACAGTCGTATGTGTAGTCAAATGTTGGCCAAGCACAGGGAGGTCTTCACTGAAAGGATTGTGAATTGGCCAGCGCACACATCATTGCTGCACACATATCACGTCATTGATTGTACATGGACTACGCTCTGAAAATGACATGATGGACTGTGCTGTCCTGATCAGGGGACAGTCACATTTAGGTGAAATGTGGCAGTGGTTGGCATGTTGGGTGGATGGAGAGGATGCTGATGGTGAGAGAATGCATGTAGTCTGTGTCCCAATGCATCCAGGGGAGGAATTTTGCAAGGACATCACTATTTGGTATCTTAGGCATATGGCATATGTAGCAATCGAGGGAAATGAATGAACAGTCTACATTTGTGAATTGACATGACATGGTAATCAAGTACACATTTTTAATCATGTATTGTCCGTCATATTTCAATCTTCGTTTTATCTGTGGAGTCGGCCGGCTAACTGATGCCATCGGCTGGTATTCAGCATTACAATGCCCCATGTGAGGTGCTTGTCCCTGGGTTCTGGGATAACATGCTTGTTGCATGGCCCATCAGTCATTATGTAAGCCACTTTTGTACGTCTATGCTTCCACTAGCAGCATGGGCAGGAAAAGGGTTGGGGGGAAGGAGGGGTGCTAGCTGTCAGCAAATGCCATACATTAATTGAATACAGCTCACAGTGTGCCAAGACACAATGTCTATGGGTGTCCAGCCATTTTGTGTCTGTCTGCACTTTGATGCATATGTGCATGTTTGTCAGGAAACACATGACTAAAAATGTTGTTCTCTTTTCATGTGCAGGGGATGATGCAGCGGATACAGAGGCAGAGGAGGAGGAAGAAGATTAGTTGGTACATCAGTTCACCAGTGGAGACTGTTGTGACCTTTGCCATGAAAATCCACATGTGCTACAGGTGATTATCAGGCATGCTCCTGTCTCTTCGGACTCTTCCGACCCTGCTGATTTGGATGCAGAACCAGAAGTGGATTACTCACTGACGGAGAAGGTCAGTGCCCCAATAGACAGATTGGATGAGGCTGTTGAGTCTGCGGCAGTTTAGCAGTGTTCACAGGGCCAGTCAGTAGTGGGACCAATGTGTGCCTTGGTTATGGCTGCAAGACCCCCTCCCATGAGTTGGAGTTAGGTTCTGGTGCTGATGTTCAATGGAGGCTTGCAGACCTGCAGCCAATGACAGGGCACTTCAGCAACGGGCCTGGTCCCTTGCATCACACCACCATGAGCCCTGCACACGTGTTGGATGTGTGCTTGCTGGAGAGACTGGCGTGGGAGCAGCAAATGTTGCATTCCACCATACGGCATGGTGATATGTTGAGTTGTGTTGCAGAGGGCATAAATTACCTGGCTGAGAACAGGTACACTGCAGCCTGGTATGTGCAACAGCAGAGAATTGAGCAGACCTCAAGGCTCTCCCACAGACTTGGCATGTTGGCCAACATCAAGGGCTGACAGGCTGATCTGAAGTGTCTGCGGGACTCCCTGCATTCAGATGCAAAGGCACCTAGAGAGGTCTTGAGGTGGGAGATGTTGGCATCTCGTAAATCCAATAGCTGCTGGATGGAGAGCTTGAGGGCTTCACTGCACAATGAACTCTAAGCCACAAGGACACTGCACTTTGAAAATATAAATGCCTTGAGGCAGACAATGTCCCAGCAACTTGAGGAGTAACACGTGAGCACATATACAGACACTCTGTGGCCATTCGGGAAGAGGTGCATCGTGACCTCACCACCTTTGGTGTGCTGGTGCCTGCATCCGTGTCACACGTGGCCCTAGCGCCTGATGACCTGGCATTGGCACTGCATGGACTTGATGTGCACTGTCAATCAGCTACTATCTGTATTAGCGGACACAATGATCTTTGCATGCATTCTCACACATTTGATTTAATGCGGGTATAATCATTTATTCACGGTTTATGACAGTGCAAATGTGTGGTTGTCTACATGCATGTGTGTGTGTTGTGATGTGATAGGTCAGCAATGCGAAGCAGACAACTGTTTGATGATTGTTCAAAACATGCTATTTTATTAAAGTAAACATTATATCAAATGCTTCACTATCCCTACTCTGAAGAGGAATTCCCTGCCTAACACCTAAGGGGAAATACTCTAACACAGGATGTCGGTCCCTCACACTAAACATACAAATACAAAATAACACATCTGGAAATTCAATTAACATCAACAATGATATTCACAGTTTCTTGATACCCTTTTAGTAACCTTGGTGAATTCCATTACTCAGGATTCAAGGTATATTCAACTTCGATGTTCATCAAAAGAAATAAGGAATTCCACATTTGTAGCACAGTCTCAATTCAGTTCTTGAAGTCTCAATGGTATGGTAAAGTTCTTGTTAACCAAAGTTCTAACAACAACAACAAAAGTTTTTCTTCTTGGCCAAATAAAGATGTTCTACTTTCTCAGAATACCATCAATGTTATTCTTAACCACAATGCTTTGCCACTCCTCCAGCTATCCAAGACTTGACACAGTTCGAAAGAAATACAATTCCATTAATCCTAATGAAACACCAGTCTTGGTACACAGTTATTATCTCTCTTCAAAAAATTAGGATTCACAATAAGTATATTTGTCAGGAAGACTTCACAGTTCTGCTGCTTCTACTTCAAGAAGTTCACTTCTACTAGAGTTCACAATGAGGACATTCTCCTTTGCCTCATAGCATTCCACTTCATTTGGACTACTGAAGCCTTGCATCTACTTAAATCCAGATATACCACCACAGCTTAAGTGCATTTCCTTTCAAGTCAGGTTCTGACAAGATTCATGTTAAGGCACTGTAACACCTTCAAATAGGCAAGGCATTCCTTCCCAGAAGCCTTTGTGACACTCTCTTGGCTTCAGGTTATTTGTGCACACTTGCATTATTGTAGTTTGAACTTCTATTGGGCTCACAGTAATTGTTATACCATTTTCTGGCTTTGAGAAAGGCTGCTTTCAATCTCAGTAATGGAACACTCTTGGCTCGGGCAATGGTTGCGCTCTCTCCAACTTCAGATACAACATTTAAATACTCAACTTATTTTATGAACAAGGGTTGATCGTGTGAATAAAGAGGTAAAGTTCACTCTTCACTTGGAAAACATACCTGACCACCTCTTCATAAGTTTAACAAGCTTTTAAATGTTCAACAAAAGTTTTCCACAACGTTTGTTCTGCTTAATGCGAGACACGCCACCACTTCTTAACAAAGTTTAAGAATTTAACAATGACCTTCAGCAGCTTTTCCTTTTACATGAGTAAAATAGATACTTCTGATCACATGCAAGTGCTACTTTCCATTGTCCCCTTGTTTAGGAACTCAGCAAGCAACTTCGGCACACTTCTGCTTCTATGCGAGTGAATACTAAACTGGATACTGTTTAGTTACAGGGGAAGGCAAGTTACTTAAGGCAACATTTCTAGTTTTCTTTACATTATACCTTTGGGAGTAAGGAGGGTATTTGTCCTGAAATAGCTTGAAGGGTCTTTATGGTGGCAAGGCTTGCTCAGATTTTATGGTACTTGTGCCCAGAGCCACAGATTGTATAGGTGGTTCGGGGACATTATAATCACTACCACTACATGTTTTGGTAATCATCTTTTCAAAGGACAAATACTGTGTCTCATCACACAGGATCTCCTCACCACCCTGGGCCTTGTCTCATCCCAGGTGATCATTCCACAGTACACCACCCCCAAGGTCAGGCTCAGGAAGTGTCTGATCTTCTCTGGACACCTGGGAGGAGACTTTATGCAGGGCTTTAGTGAAGGATCCATTGGATTTGTCTCAGTATGTACCCTTGCACATCGTAGATGTGCCTTATTTTTCAGGTTGCAATTCTACTATGGATAGCCAATTGATGGGAATGTGCATCACTTATCACACTTAACCCATTGTCACTATTGGCCACATTCTGCATTGACATCCTCATCCAGGTACTGAATTCTCTGTACATCTGGACTCACCGTTATGAGGTCTTCTTACTGCCACCCTCCTTCTCCCCCAACCCCATGTGTCCTACAGGGCGCTGCAGGTGTACTTCCTGTCCACACTACTGTTTGAACTGTGCCGGAGCCCAATCCACACACTTATCCACTCACCTATCCTGCTCTGCTACAATTGCACATCTTACACACATTTACATTGACAGGTCTACGCAACCTTGGCTGCTCCCCTTCACGGCCTTGCCTCTGGTAAAACAGATCTGGCCATTTCTCTCCATTGACTCCACATGACAGATTTGGCACTGTTGTTGCATGTAGGTTTGTACTGGTTTGCACATGTGTACCACTGACACACTTTACCTGTGTTCCCCAGTCAAGTGACCTGTTGTTCATTGCTATTTTGACATGTTCTCTCCACCTGGTTGTATTGCATTACTTTCTGTCCATTACTTATTCTTATCCAGCACTGCAAGTAACTGCACTGTGTGTGTGTACATTGTGGGCACATGCCTGCGGTACTTCATCCACTTTCTCCAGTTTCTGTTAATCTGTTTTCCCTGTAGATGTTGCCAGTGCACCCTGTGATCCCTGCACACGTGCTTGGACTGTCTTTCCCAGGGTGTGTGGTCTACTGGAGGGTGAGACAACAGCTGGGTATTGTCAGCATGTCCATTTACTGTGGTGTCCAACAAGTAGGGTAGGTGGTTAGTATAGAGTCTGGCGATGTGGTGGAAGGGACTTATATGCATGGATATTGCGGAAATGTGTCTCTAACTGGTTTACATGCCATGATATCTTGAGAATGTTGTTTTTGTGATGAGGTTCCTCGACCCCAACATGTGCTATGTTTCCATCAATGTGCCTTCCAGGCTCCCAGACCGTGCAGCATGTTTTCATGTCTTCCCGTCTCTGTCATCCTATCTTCACCACCTTCTCTCTGTCCTCACCCATTCTAACGGCCACCATCTCTCTCCTCATCTCCCCACCAGCCAGACGCCTCCTTGCACCATGATTCCCAAATCCCTCTCTCCCTCCACTTCACAGAAACACGTACCTCACTTTGTGTCCTGGCTCTCTCTTGCCCTCTGCCATCCTTCAAATCAGCTACCACGCATATACTTCAACTCCCCAGGTCGTTACCTCCTCACTTGGTGTACTTTCCAACCAATGCATCCATGGGTGACCCAGAGGCACATGTGATGCCTGACAGTGGGTATCCAGAACCTTTATGCCTGCATTGAATGGCCTGACTTGTGCCAGCATCCCGGGGCTGACAGCCACCTGTTTCCAGAGAGCATGTTGTGCTGTGCTTGAAATCTGTGTGCCACTGATTTCTCTGTCAATGAGTTTAGATGTTGTAAGGTTGATGGTTGCTCACTCTCTGTTATTTTGACTTCCGGACTTTAACAATGGGTGGTCCATGGTTGCTACCTTGTTCCATATGGGAGTTGTCACCGTTGTCCAGTTTCTTTACTTTGTTGCCATGCTTGTCTTTTCAATCTTAGAATGTTGTTTCAGGTGGAATGCTGAGGATGTGTTACAGGTGGGGTCCTTGTGCAGGGGGCACATGTTGTGGTGCCATTAATTGCAGGGAGTCTGGCACTGTGTGGGGTGATCTTTTATTGCCTTGGTGTGTGGTTAGTAGTTCCGGCTTCTTCGGTGCGAGGACACCTGGTGATGGCAGTCTGGCAAGGAATTGCTTGCAGGTTTTGCATGTGTCTTGCCTGCCGAACGGTGTCCCATTCACTCAGTTTTTCATGGCATGTTTACTCATGCTGTCATTCCACTCCTGGTACTTCTGCCCCTTGTGGAGGTGCTGTCCCAAATCAACTCCACACAAAGCATGTCATTGCAGTCCATTTGGCTGGATAACATGTACACCACTGGCACCAGGCACACTCCATTGGCCTGGTTTTGTTGTTTGCCATGGGGATATGTACCATACTTGGTACACCAGCAGATATGTTGCTGCCTGTCACAGGTGCTCCGTGCATCTCAATGCTTCTTTCAGTATCCCGCCTCTTTGGACCCAATTCAGTCCAGTCCCTCTGAACTCTGCTTTCTCTTCCTCTTGCATGTACCCTGTTCCCTTTTGTGTGCCAGTCTCTTTTTGCTAATTTCTCATTCCTTTATGTCAGTTACCTCTGTGTCCTGCCTTCCTCTATGACTGCTGCCTATTAGCCCAGCTGCCTTCTGCCAGATCCCGTCTTAGATGCAATGGAGGAAGAGTTTGTTTTTCAACATTTTGGCTATTCCATCGTCAGCTCCCTTGCCAGTTTTTACTGTACTGTCCTGAGGCCACGTAAATCATATTGTGACATTGGGAGTGGTTCCAAGGGTATCCCAGGTTTCCAACCTCTCAGGGACCTTTATTAAGGAGTCCTCTCAGTGTCATTCTGACTCCAGCCAGATAGGAGTGTTCACAATGGCCCTTCACCAGAACAAGGGGTAAGTGGTACCTGGTCCTTCGCTGCATGGCACTCTTGGGGGGCAGACAGGGTTGGTGTTGTGGGTGGGGGACATTTTACTGTGTGGGGTGATTTCATTTCATTGGCCTGAGGTGAGCAGCTCTAGCTGCATGGGTGCAGTGACACATGGTGATGGGTGGTTGGAGAGTTATTGATTGCATTTGTTGCATGGCACTCAAGGAGGCATATGATGCATGTTTATTGGGTGCATGGCTGTGTGGTCTGCTCCGACCTTGTGTTGTTCTTGTATACTGAGGCATTATGCAAGGGAAGAGGGTTGATTTAATTGCCATTTCTTGTCATGGTTATTTGTTCACTGTGTCACATGACTGCATGCATTTGCATGACAGTTGACACTCAACTAGGAGCCAGTTGTTGCTGAATGTTCCAGATGCCAGGGCCCGGTAGAGTGGTGACTGGTGGTAGATGTATCTGTCATGTGTGCCTCCGGAAAAATTGACATTGTCTTGCATGCTGACTCGTTTTGCATTACAGATGACCTGCACATTGATGGAATGCCAATGCTTCTGGTTGACGTAAATATACTCCATAAATCACAGGGGTGTAGCGCAACATGTGTACAATCAATGGCTCCAAGTACACGTTGGAATTGTGCTACCGCATTAAACTCCTGGCACACTCTCTACCTTTTTTGCAGTATTGTTGGGTGTCCTGACCCACGTTTGGACTATTATGCTGCAACATTTGGTGCTGTGGGCTTAGAAAATCCAAGATGGCCGAAAAAGCCCACATTGCGCCAGAATCCAGGAAAACCGCGCAGTTTTGGCGCACACCAAAATGTTCCCCTGACCTGCCACCCACCAGTGCAAGCGTGATGGGCCAGGAGTGCCATGAGTGAAATGTGTGCCAAAGGAAAAACAGCAGTGCCGGTTGGCTCAAAAAGCACTTTTAAATCACCTTTGTTTCTCTGAAATGCAAGCTAAAAATGCCTATTTTAAACATTGTAAGATATTCAAAAATCTCAATGAACACCAGCAGACATTTGGCAGAAGGTAGACCTGTGTGCATACAAAATCTGGAAAGAGAAAGAGCCTAAAATAATGTTCATAATGAAACTGGCTGAGCTGTGGATGTCAGCAGCCTAAGTTAAATTGGACTGAAAGACACTAAAATCTAAATGTTTTAAATACATGAGTGACCTACTGTTGAGTGTCACACAGTTTGCAACTGTTAAATGTCATAGTTTTGAATTTAGAATTAGCGTTCTAGCTGCATGTGTAAAAATTGTAAGTTTGATTTGGATGAAGAAAAACTGGGAACAAAAGTGACATTTAGCTGAAGCCTGGCTTAAAGAGATTGAATTCTGCCTGACAACTACCCCCGACGGGAGTTGAAACTTGCTCAACAAATTTTTCCCAGGCCTGGCCTGCATTCTCCAGCCCTCACCAGCAGGAGATGACACCACTCTGATTGGATTAGGGGAGGAGCAGCTGGGGACTGCAGGAAACTGAACAATGAGCCTTCCTTGGCTCAGGCAAATGTTAAATTAGGGGGGGTCGTAAATGGCTTCCTCTTGAGAGAAACGGGGAGGGGCAGTGCCTCTGTGAGCAACTTGAGTTGGAGGAAGTGGACAAACCAGAAATTCCACCATGTGCTTTGGGAAACCACACCTCTCTGGGCCAGAGCATAATTTTAAAAAGATGGATAATTCATAGTACGGGCTTGTCAAAATTATATAATTAATATCAGTATTCTTGTGATTTTTCTGTGCACATTTTAAGAGGTATTAGGACTCTGTTGTATGTTCTTGGGGATAGTAGCGGAAAATAGGTTGTTACTCCAAATGTATGCATGTTACAAATCTGACACCTTATCATCTGATACCCATATTCCTTGTGCACATTTGTGTAAAATCTGAAAAAGTTTAGAGGTCGTTATCTGGATGAAAAGGGCAGAATTCTGTCAGAAGTGGACACAACATCTTACAAAGGCAGGGATCGGATGGTTTAGTGCTACAGAAAATATGTTTACTGGACATATAATATTAGAAAAATGGTACATAGATAAATGTGTATTTGGATCAAGAATAGATTTGTGTGCAAATTGACCAGGGGTGGATCCTCTGACCCATAAACTACCTCATCAAGATGACACTCCATTTCCTTCCCCAATCAAGGGAGAGAGGAGGACTTGGCCAATGATATGTTGTGAGGGGCAGGCTTAGTTATGCCATGCACACACCCATTTTCTAAAGACATAAAAGGAACACCAAAACCCAGGTGGAGACATTCACTGTCCACTTTCTTGCGGAGCATTTTGACAGACAACTTCACATCCAGATTCCAGACTTTACATCCAGAGATCCAGAACTTAACTCCAGAACTTAAAGCAAAGGCCTAACCCACAAGCTGAGAACTCTTCTCAGCAGGCCTTCAGAATCTAGCAAACCAACCAAACTATCCTACAGCTGGGCGAGCTGTTGGATTCTTTGCCAAGAACTTTTGGCAGAACCAGCGGACCCAGAAAGCAGTGCTGTAGCCAGAATCCACTTGATCCAGACCAGCAGAACCTCAGACCAGACCACTGTGAAGTGCAGAGCAGAGCTGACCCAGAGAGCTGTGACTTCAGAACCACCAGCCGGAGTCCAGTCTAAACCTGATCAGACCTTGATGGCCTATTTAACTTTAGAGTGTGAGTCCTCAGCCTGAACTGTGCAAAACCAATCTCTCAGCTTAAAATAATCTGATTCAAAACATTTGAACCTGTCCAGAACTGCATCATAGGAATTGTGTGTTCATTCTCCGATTTTAAACCTATAAAAGTGCCATTTTGCCATTTTGAATCATTATTTCATTTCTGAAAAACTACCTTCATAAAATGCCCGTATCTTTGGAATCGTAGGTGCTAGGGACAAGATTTAACTTGCAAAGCTGAGATTCTAAGCTTTCCAACAAACCTAAAACCGGCTTTCTACTCTTTATAGTTCTTCCGTAATCGCGCTCGACACATTCTAAAAAATTGCCGCAAATTGAAAAATTAGCTCCTGTCAAAATAGCTGCTTTTGCTTGAACTGCTAAAAATCGTTTTCAACCTTCTAATCCCTCATTGAGTATTGCCAGTGTGACTTGAACTAACCTTAAGTAGCTATCACCTACCCTGAATCTCCTATAGGGAATTAAAATCATTTTTAGCATATTTTCACTTCTTTGCAAACCACATTTAAAGTATTTTGCCTGTGTTTTAAAATCATCATCGCTTCTTTGTTCATCCGAGCGTGGGAGAGCAGTCGCCGGTAGCCTGAGGAATCTGCGGGCTAAGGGAAGCCCTGCCTGGCCCTTGCGGGCCTCCGTGAGTATATTTGCTGAGCAAAGATTGTAATTTTGCATTCGCGCTCTGAGCACGTTGTTGTGCCTGCATACCCCCTCCCACTTCCTGGTCCTCCTCTCCCTTCCCGCCTCCCTGCCCGCCCAGCCCCCCCTCTGATTGGCTGACTGGTCTGCCTCCCTCTGGCCTACTCGACGGCTGCTCCCCCCGCATGCTTCTTTGTTCATCCGAGCGTATGAGAGCAGTCGCCGGTAGCCTGAGGGATCTGCGGGCTAAGGGAAGCCCTGTCTGGCCCTTGTGGGCCTCTGTGAGTATATTTGCTGAGCAAAGATTGTAATTTTGCATTCGCGCTCTGAGCGAGTTGTTGTGCCTGCATATCCCCTCCCACTTCCTGGTTCTCCTCTCCCTTCCCGCCTCCCTGCCTGCCCACACCCCCCTCCCCGTCCCCTCCTCCCTCTGTCTATATCCATCCCCTTCCTGGGCAGCCCCCCTGCCCGGCAGCCCCCTCGGCTAAGGGCCCCTTAGGCAAAGGGCGGCTCCTACGGTTGCGGCTCCCTGTGTGTCTGCAGATGTCCGCAGGGGACGCCAGGTGCCTGTACCTCTATCTCCACCTTCTCTCAGCCCACCACATCTTATTTCCTGGTCACTTCGTTCGCATGGTGTCTTCACCTCACTGTTTCCCACAGGTGTGGTATACTAGGGTTTTCCCCCTCGCAGGATTCTCAAACTTAGGTGGCCTCTGTACCTAATACGCACTCACTGTTCTGAAATGTGGTAAGCTTGGGCTTGCCGCTCACTTCCTGCCTGCGTGCTCTCATTTCGTCTGTCTTCCCCCCCACTCCCTCCTACTCCATGGTGCTCTCTACCTCGCCTATCTACTCTAACTGCTTCTCTATTGACTATCCTGCTCTCCTCACTAAATCTGGTAGGAAAAAGTTTAAAAAGGACATCCTCGTCTCCAACCCAGGCCTCCCTATCGCTGACACCTACACTAGTTCCTGCTCCAAGGAAACTCTTACTGACATCCTCTTTTTCGTGCCTTCGCCTGACCTATGGACCCTTCATATGGTCTCTGTGCTCTCTCCTTTCTCCTCTTCTCCTATTAATGGTGACACCCATTGGGATGTCCTCTTGGCCACCTTCCACTCCTCTAAGGCCATCATTAATGTCTACGGTAATGGAACCGTCTTGGTCCAAGGTCCTCAGGCCAACCTTCACCTCTTTGATAGACGCTTCCCTCACCTCATCAACTTCCTTTCCTCTCCTGCTGTCCCCCTTCCTCTGTCCTCGGCTACCTTGCCTCTACCCTCCCTCCCTGCCCCCTCTCGTGCTCCTTCTTCACCTCCCTCTTCTACACCTCTGCAGGGCGTACCTCTGATCTGTACCCCTCCCGGAAGTCCTTCAAGGATGGCAACCTTCTCCACATTGCCACTCTTAACTCTCGCTCTGCCATCAAGCATTCTTCTGATAACGGTCACCTTCTTGAGGAACTGGACCTTGATGTCCTCGGTCTCACTGAGACATGGTTCACAGCCAGCTCTGTCACCAGCTTTGACACACTCCTACCTGACGGTTACAAGATCCTCTCTGTGCCCAGACCCAACCGTGCAGGGGGGGTATAGCCCCTATCTTCCCTGAGTGGATTCCTGCAACTGGCACTCCTACGCAGACCTACTCCTCTTTTGAATGCCTTGTCTGCCGTCTCTCTCTCTCTCCTAGCCATTCCCTTACCATGGCTACTATCTATCGGCCACCTGGTCAAATCACCTCCTTCCTCTCTGAGTGGGCTGACCTCTCCTCCTCACTCCTGTCCTCAACCACTCAATTCCTCATTCTTGGTGACTTCAACATCCACTTGGATGCTTCCTGTCCCCCCACGGGACTCTTTCGTGACCTCTGCGACTCTCTTTCACTCTCTATTCTCCCGTCTGGACCTACTCACTCTGCAGGGCACACTCTTGATGCTCTGATCACTTCCGACCTTCCCCTCTCCGTCCCTCTCTCCACTCCTCTCTCCTGGAGTGATCACTTTCTCCTATCCTCCCACCTCACCCTCTCTACCCCACAAGCAAAGCCACCCTCATCACTGCCACCAACCTTCTCGGTCATCCGACCCATGAAGCGCGTGTCAGTTGAGGCTTTTGCTGCCACCTTCCCGCCCCCACCTCGCCCTTCGGCTGACTCCCTCCCTGACACAGCCCTCTCCATGCTCCACTCTGCTATATCTGATACTCTTGATATCCTTGCCCCTGTCATGAGAATCCACCTGAAGCCCAAAGCCAAATGTAACTCCTGGTATAACTCAGATCTCGTCACCCTTAAACGCAAGGGCAGGGTGGCAGAGAGGAAATGGCGTGCTTCATGTTCATCCTCTGACAAACTGGCCTGCCGCCTGCTCCAAAGGCAATACCGTCTCTCCGTTCTCACCAAGAAGAGAGCCCTTATCCAAGCCCGCATCTCTGCGGCATCTAACAACTCAGCCGAACTCTTTAAAATCTGCAAGGAGCTTGCCAACCCTGCTGCTGTCTCTACCTTTCCTGTCCCCTCCCAGGCCCTCTGCACTGCACTGGCCTCTCACTTCATCTCTAAAACACAGGACATCCTGTCCTCACTCTCATCCTATCACCTCCCTCCCTCTCTTCCCGGCTCTTCCTCTGGCCCTTCTACAGCCACCCCTCCTCCCTCCTTCTCTGCCTTTCCCCTTTTTTCTGCCGACGAGGTTTCCAGACAAGTCCGATCTATGAAAGTCTCGTCTAAACAGGTTCACCCCTGTTCCTCCAAAACTATCAAGGACCACATCGACTCCCTGGCTCCAGCCCTGGCTGACTTTTGCAACCACTCCTTCGCCTCTGGAGTCTTCCCATCCCCCCTTAAGCACTCCCTTGTGCACCCTCTTCTTAAGAAACCCTCTTTAGACCCCTCCTGCCCGGCTAACTATCGCCCAATCTCCATCACTCCCTTCCTGGGCAAGCTCCTGGAGAAACTGGCCATCACCCAGCTTAACCTCCATGCTGAATCTGTTGGAAGTCTTCATGACCATCAATCTGGCTTCAGAGCCGCCAGAAGCACGGAAACTGCTCTCCTGAACATCTGTGAGGACCTGCTCTTGAATCTCGACTCCAACACTCCGTGTGTTCTCATCTTGCTCGATCTATCTTCTGCCTTTGACACTGTCAACCATGCCATCCTGCTCAACCGTCTCCGTGATAACCTGGGTATCACTGGTCAGGCTCTGGCGTGGTTGACCTCTTTCCTCTCCAATCGACCCTCCCAGGTCCAACTGGGGTCCTTCCTCTCTGACATCTTTTTCTCCACCTGTGGTGTCCCCCAGGGATCTAATCTTTCCCCCTGGCTGTTCAACCAGTATCTGGCACTCCTTTCCCACCGCATCGCCGCTCTCTGCCCCAACTTTCAGTGCTTTGTGGACGATACCCAGCTCATTTTCAGGCTACCCTTGGCCTCCTCCTCTCCTTCCCTCATCTCTGACTGTCTGTCTGCTATCCAGGAATGGTGTGCCGCCAATGACTTCTACCTTAATGCCAGTAAGACTGAGATTCTACTCATCGGCTCTCCCACCCCTTCCTTCCCTGCAGCTCTCTGGCCGGCCTATCTTGGCCCTCTTCCTGCTCCTACCTGCAAGGCAAAAAACCTCGGGGTTATCTTCGACTCCACACTCTCCTTCTCTCCTCATATATCTGACGTCTCTAAAAAATCACACTATCAACTGCACCTCCTCAGAGGTATTCTTCCCTTCCTCTCCTTCCCCCAGAAGCTCACTGTCTCCCGAGCCCTGGTTCTCTCAAAGCTGGACTACTGTAACAGCCTCTATCTTAATCTGCCTGCCTCCACTCTCCGCCCTCTGCAACTCATCCAGAACAGAACTGCGAGACTTGTCCTTGGCCTCAAGCCCAGGGACCGTATCTCTCCAGGACTGAAATCTCTACACTGGCTCCCAGTGGCTGCGAGGATAAAGTTCAAAACCCTCTGCATTGTCCACAAGGCCTTCTGGGGCCTGGGGCCTAAATATCTTCAACTATCTCTTCCTAAATATCTTCCTTCCTGAGCCCTTCGCTCATCTGTCTCCAACTCCCTCAGGGTCAGCCGCTTCTCGAAGCTAAGAGCTGGGGGTAGATCTCTCTCCGCGGCAGGGGCCTCCCTCTGGAACAGCCTTCCTGCCTCACTGAAACTTGAGGAGAACCATCTCCGGTTCCGGAAGCACCTCAAAACCTTCCTCTTTGCTTCTGCTTTCTCTCTCCCTCTCCCCTGCTAATTCCTCGCTGAAACTGCACTGAATCTGCAACTGGGCCACTCTCACCGACCCCGGTCCTGGGCACAGCCACTCTCCACTTGCACTGCCTCCCTGGCAACCCCTGCACTGCGGGACTGTCTCTGTATCCCTACAGCCCCCCCCTTCCCAGCACTTGTCTGCACTTACCTTGCACTTGCCACCAGCTGGCCCTCTTTATTTATTTATTGATTTTATTCTTCTTACCTTGTACTGCACTTCCCCCCCTCCCCTTCCCCTTGCACTTTCTCCCTTCCCCCTACCCCTGCACTTGCGCGATCTGAATGACACCTGGCCTATTAGGATTGTTGTCTGTCTTCCCCTTGTTCCCCCCTCCCTGCCTCGTCGCGCCTTGAAACACTTGTGTATAGGCGCGTTACAAACGCCACATCATATCATATCATCTAAGCTTGCTAGGGGGGAACTGAACTACATTTGATTGTATTCCTGAGAAATGTGTGCTCTTCTTTCCATCTTTTTATATTGCATAAGTGGGGGGGGGTGAATTGCCAAAAGGGGAAAAGTGATTACATTGTCTTTTGTTGAAATCAAATCAAGGTTATTCCTGTGTTGCATTCTTTTCCATCATTGTTTTTCCTTGAAACCATAAAAGCACTCTCAGTTACCTTATCCTCCCTATACTAACTCTTAAGTAATTGAATCAGTGTGCTAGTGTAACATCACCCATTGCTGATCACTGTCATCTGCCTAAGTGTGATATCAAATATTATTTTTTATAAACGTGTAATATATATATTGTTTAATTTTTCCAATAAATCTTTTAAATTGCAAAACAAACCTACTTCTTGGCTCAGTGAGGTCAGGGGGATTCAAAGAGAGGGGCGTTATATAAGGGTTTATCATCCAGAGTATAACTTGTCATAAAAATATATAAATATGTGCTTCCATTGGGCGTCCCAGATGAGGCACTGACTTAGTGGGATTGCTGACTTGAAGTCATTTAACAGATTTTGGGGCTCGAGCCGGGGATTCTGGATTAGAACTATCACTTGTGCAGATTAATACAGTGTGCTAACTGACAGGATATATAAACGGTCTGTTTTGCAAAATAAAATATAAACTTCTGTAAGTCAGGAAGGAAATCAAGTTCCAGAATGACGACCTTGGTAGATATCAAAATAGCCAGAGAACACCTGTTACATAAGCTATTTGTAAGAGGTGAGTGGGCTCATCAGGACCAGGCGGTCTGGTTGCAGGCAATCGCACCCCAGATCACTGAAACAGGGTCAGATATATGGAGAGATTGGGGTCCCTTACATGTGGCCCTGAGTGAACTATATATGGACCCTAAGGCCAAGGATGAGCACAGCAAGATTGCCATGGTAGCAGCATATTTATATTTATATATGGGAGCCATACAGGACAAATGTGCTGAAGGCCAAGATCTGGCAAATAGGCAACTGATGGCATTAGAGAAGGCCCAATCTGACCTGGTCTCTTCTGAGCAGAGGCTGCAGAGGAGCCAGGAGTCAGAAAATGATAGTAGGCAGTATATTATTAAAATAAAGGAGGATATGGATATCCTGCAACAGGAAAAGGCTGACCAGGATACCAGATTTCTGGCCTTGCAGAAGGAGTACCAGGAATGTTTGGACTCCCTACTGCAGAGCCAGAAAAAGCTGGAGCAACAACTAGACTTTAACAGGGCATGCACAGAGCAGGTAGCCACCCTGCAAATCTGACTAGATAGAGAGAAAGAGGAAAGCAATAAATTGATTTTGAAAGACCTGGATACACAGGCAGAGTTTGATCAAGAACGCCAGAAAGCTGGTGCCTTTCAAAGGCAGAGGGACGACCTGGCGGCACAGATGCAGGTTCTTAGTCAGGAAAGGGACACCTTAGACCAGGAAGTCTGCCAATTAAAAGAAAGAATTGAAGAAAATCACTTGGCCCTCCAGGGACTGGGTGAACTCCAAAAAGAGCATCAGAACTTGTTAAAGCACACCAGGAGGGTGGAGTATGCTATGGCAAGAAAGGAACAGGCCAGTAGGGATGGGACTCAGGAGGTAACCCTCCTGCAGCAAAGACTGGCCTAGTATTCCAGGACCAATCAGGAGGCGCAGAGAGAAAATTAGGCTCTCTATCAGCACAATGATAGGCTCCAGCAACAGGTAGCCATGCAGCAGAGACTGATAGAGTCTAGGAAGGCCTTAACTGAGGAACTGAAAGCGCAGGCTCTTGCATTGCAACAGGGAGCAGGGGCTGACAGAGATGAAGTTCGCTGGGAAAGGGAAACACCTGAGCATAACCTCAGGAGCCATAGTACCAGAGGCCTTCTTCTCTCTCAGTCCTTGGACTCTGCCACCCCCATGTCCCCTGGCACACATGAGCACAGGGCCACAGGGAGGGCAGATTACTATCCAGCCAAAAGTATGGGGTTCATAGGCCAGTACCTCCCAGGAATGGATGGGCGGGCATCCGGGTATGGGCACCTAAGCACAGTGCAATTTAGTGGGGAACCCCAGGAGAGTAGGCCCACTAAGGACGTCCTGAAAACCTCTGCCCAGTTAGGTCAGTGGGTGGGGGGGGGTACCCATCAAATCCTGGCAGCAAGGAGGGATCTGAAGACTCCTCTGAGCGGTCCAGGACACAAGAGACTAGGTCCCCACATTCTGCCAGCCATTCCCAGGCTCGCAGAATCTGGGAAAACCTGGAAGATCAGACGGGCACCTCTGGGAGCAGTGCCTCTGGGTCAGAGGATGAGTGGACCAGGGTTACCCGAACCAAAAAGGCCAATAAGGCAAAAAGGGCCTTGCTTAAGGACCCCTTAAAGCAGTTCAAGGCAATAAGAAGTGTCATCACCCCTTATCACAAGAACACCAAGTATTCTGCTTGGGAACACTTGGAGCTTTATGAGCAAATGCTGGAGACTTGGCATTTGAAAGACAGCAGTAGCTGCATTCAGTATGTAAAATAGACATTCTCCCCAGAATACTCCAGTTTCTTTGCGGGGCTGGAGGACCAAAATCATTCAAGATGGTCCACCTACAGGGCGGCCATCTTGAAACATTTTTCTGTTCACAGAAATCCCCAAGAGGCTCGCAAGGCAGCCTACAAATTGCAATGTGGGGAGGATCAGACCCCACAAGAATTTGTGCAGGAGTTAAAGCGTGCTTTTGCGCAGACTGCAAAAAGGGTACGCACGGACAGTAAAGACGTTAATATGTTTTTCCATGCCTTACCCAAATACATAATGACCCAGCTCGTGAGAGACTTTCACGAGAAAAGATCTTTAGACTGGGTCATTGAGAAAGCCACCCGCATCTATGAGGTGCAGAAACCAGTGGAAAATAAGAATCAGCCCAAAAACCCCAAAACCAACAGCACCCCTGCTGCTGCCAAGGTGGCAGAGGTAAAGGTTGCCCCCGTTTTAGATTTGGAGATGGGGGGGCCTAAAAACCTGCCGGGACCGAATAATTCTAAGCCCAGAAGGCCCTCGGGCCAGTCACAGACAGGGAGTCAAGGAGGTAGTCCCACAAATGGGGTCCCTCGCTCCCCTGACTATGTAAGTCCTCGCTATAAGAGAAACAGTCCAATCCTGGGTTATGTGTGGACTCCTCCGGCCCAAGGGGGGGATCCAACCAAGCGCCCATCCCAGGGAACTTCCCTCCGCACTTCCCCCAGGAGGGCAGAAATTCACCAAATCCTGGGCAGAATTTGTTCCCCAGGTATCCACCCAACTTCCAGCCCCAAAATGATCCATCCTTCTTTCCCCAATTCCCTGAGCCCAGACAACCAAATCCGGGAGAGGGGAGGCCAAGGGTGCAGGGGTACCCAAATCTTCCCAACCCAGGGTACTACCAGAGAAGGGATAGCTACCCTTCCCGGGATCAGCCCCGGGGAGAAAATAGAACCCCCTATCAGCCTGAGCGGGTTTCACAGTTAGAGCGCCAGGTCCAAAATATGGCACGGGATCTGGGTCACATACTGAGGGCTCAACAGAACCCTCAGATGAGCATGCCACCACAGAATGCCCCAAACTCTGGGCCTGGTGCTCCAGAACAATGACGGGGGCAGCACCCCGATAACCCATCGGTTCCCAGGGAGGAGGCACAAGTGGAAGGGGGTTGTAAAGCCTGGGAGGAAGCTTCCTTCCCCACTTGTAAACAGCCCCTGGAAACCCAGGAACCGGAAACAAAATCTCCTAACCCTGGAAGTCTGCCACCCAAGGAGCAGAGAGGAGGTAGGAGAAACAAAGGACCCAAACAGACCCATTTTGTGGAGGAGATACAGTCTTGCAATTTGAGGGAGAGGGATCCTCAGAGGATCCTAGGAAAAGGATCTTCTCCTTCAGAGATGGGGGAACTCCTCCCAAGGAAAAATGGGTCCCAAGGGATTCCAATCCAGACTGGGTAGATGTGGGGATTGAGCTGTCGCCGCCCATCATTCTATCCCAGAACCAACTTGACCGAAAACCCCTGGTTCAAACCCATCCTGGTGACTGCCTCCAAAAAGGGGGGGGCGGCATAGAACCGGAACCAGGGGAACCCAAAACCGCATCCATAGACTGGGTAGATGTGGGGATTGAGCTGTCACCACCCATCATCCTATCCCGGAACCAACAATACCAAAAACACCTGGTTCAAACCCATCCTGGTGACTGCCTCCAAAAGGGGGGGGGTGACTCAGAACTGGAACCAGGGGAACCTAAAACCGAATCAATAGACTGCTAAGATGTGGGGATTGAGCTGTCGCCGCCCATCATCCTATCCCAGAACCAACAGCATCAAAATCCCCTGGTTCAAACCCATTCTGGTGACTGCCTCCAAAAAGGGGGGGGGCGGCCCAGGACCGGAACCAGGGGAACTCGAGTATCCTCTTTCAAGTTGCCAACTTTTTCTTGCAGATTCCCATGACTCTCCACAGAATTCTGCCCAAATCTCTTCTCTAGCAATGTCCAAAACCATAAAACTAGCCCACCAGTTGTCCAAAAATGTGCATTATCTGTGCCCCCTTGAGGAGAAGGAGGGAAGATACTATGCCCCGGTACAAGTACAGGGGCAGGGTACAATTTTGGCACTGGTGGACACTGGATCCCAAGCTACTCTTCTAAAAGGGCCTTTGATGAACTAAATGCAGGAATGGGGGAGAATTACCGAATTCCTCTCACCTCTCTTCCTGGACAACTCCAGAACTTTGACGGGAAGGAAATTCCCGTTGAGGGGACTGCGGATTTGGACATCAAAATTGGGCGACACAAAGTGAAACACCCGGTCATAGTAGTGACTCCAGAGGGCACCCCTTGTTTACTAGGGAATGACCTCCTGAGAAGGTTGTCACCCCTAATAGATTAGGTAAACAAGGTCCTCTGGACCCAGACTAGCCGACCAATAAAATTAAAACAGAGCGTCAACCATGTTAGTTTAAACAGCACCTGCCACATGGTTGAACAAAAATCTGACCAACTAGAATTTCACTTCCAGAACAACCAAATTCCAGACGTGACAGTAATAGCAGTAGGACAACAGACTGGTGATGGGGGGGTCCTCTCTATTCCTGAAAATCAACCTTCCTTCCAGTTTAAGGTGGTATTCCACACTGGAAGGAAACACTCTGAAATTCTTTACTAATCCACAATCAGACATTCCCACTCCGATAGTCCAGAAAGATGTGAAATCAGCTCAGAGCCTGGCTGATATTCAGCAAATTGGAGAGCAGTTGTTCTTCCCTGTTCAGTTAAATGATGGGAAGGACTCTGTTCTCGCCCGAGTGTGTGTGAACAACGGTAAGAGCTTCATCAGCGAAGCCATGTTCCGCCAACTCCCAAAAGATCCAGCCATTCCCGCATTCAAACTGGTAGACAAATGGGAAATTGACCTGGAAGCACCTAATTCCAAACATCTCCTGCCAAGCAGGTGTATGCTCAAAATCTCCATTGGCAACAAGAGCATAGTCCATAATTGTTGGGTCGTGCGAGACGTCACTGCCGCCTTTTACTTAGGCAGTGACATTCTCAATTGCCATTAGTTTGGACCTAATAAACTTCAAAGCTTGGTCCCGATTAGCGGATAATCCCATGGGCTTTGATGATCCAGAAAAAGCATTTAGATCAGCTCAATTGCTACTCTATGCAGTTGAAATTCAGATTAAAGAGGAAATCACCATCCCAGAAAGGACCCGACAATTCTCACTGGGAGTGAAAGTTAAAAGAGGACAAAAATTGAAAAACCCTGATGGTTATATTCATCTAAATGCTTCTCTCCAACAGCAAGAGTTGGGGGTAAACCCAACACCATTAGTCAATATAGAACATGACACCATTCCAATAGAGGTGGATAACAGCGATTTAAAGAGTATTACTCTAGCCGCAGGCACCATTATTGGAATGGCGGTTGATGACCGACATTTTTCCATTGATCTAGGAAATTAACTGTTAGGACCAATCCCCAAGGACTGTTTTGACAGTGACAGTGATGACAATACAACACCAGACAGGATCTTTACCCGGCATGGGGGGAACTTCCTGGTGTACACTTCCTGTCCTTATGGTAAGGAAGATGTGACTTGTGGCTTCAGAAGGGATGAGGTGATTTTCCAGGTCCATGAGGGATGCCTTTCCCACCTGAAGCCTCCAGTCCAAATCAGCACTCTGACCAGGGACTTCTCCACCCAGCTGGAGGAGGCTGGTGAGATAGCAAAACCAGAAGTCTTTCCAGGCTTCAGGCAGATGGTGGAAGAGAGAATCAACCTAGCTGATGCCTGTGTGACTCTGGAACAGAAGCAAAAGTTGAAACAATTTTTCTTGGATTTCCAAGATCTCTTTGCGGTAAACTCATATGACTGTGGTCGCACCGACATCCACACAACAACAATTCCCACGGACCCTGGCATGACTCCAGTGTTTGTGAAGCAATATCGCTTGCCTCTCGCATCAATGGAGTCCCTTACTGAAATAATTAAGAACCTTGAGTCCCGGGGAATAATCCGTCCAGTCCACAGCGCCTTCAATAATCCGGTGCTGGGAAAATTGAAGCCAAACGGCTAGTGGAGACTCTGCGCCAACCTTAGGGAGCTCAACAAATGGGTCCATATTTCCTGATGGCCTCTGCCCTACATTGACCAAGGGCTGGCCCAGATTCAGGGGTCACAGGTATTCACTGCAATAGACCTGACCAATGGATACTGGACCGTGCGTGTCAGTACGGAGGACCAATACAAACTGGCTTTTACCTTTGGGGGCCAGCAGTACACATGGACCCGAACTCCCTTCGGATACCTCAACTCCGGCAATGAATTCAACATTTTCGTACACAAGGTCATGCCCGACCTGGGTGCGAGGGGTAACCTGGCTTATGTAGATGATGTCCTCATCAAAAGTTCATCTGTGGAAGAACATATAGCGGAGATCCGTTATGTTCTGACCCAGTTGAGGGCCGCCGAGCAAAACTTTCCTTTCAGAAAGCACAGTGGTGCAGAACCCGTGTTAATTTCTTGGGGCATGAGATTACTCCTCAGGGTCTCTGTTCTGTCCCCAAGAAAAGAAAGTGGAAGCACTTCAGAAACTGAAAGACCCCCCAACTCTGCGGGAACTGAGTAGCCTCCTTGGACTGACTAATTACAGCGGAAAGTTCATTGAGGGCTACGCAGAGATCACCAGACCCCTGATTCATCTCTTGAAGAGGGGGGGTAAAGGGTAAAGTGGGAACGGGGTCCAGAACAATCCGAGGCAGCAAGACAGCTCAAAAGAAGCCTCTCACAAGCACCCTGCCTAGCTTACACTGTCAGAAACAAGGAGTTTTTTTCCTGGAGACAGGGTTCTCTAATACATGCTTGACGGCAGTATTATACCAAAAGCATGACAAGGTCAATAAAGTAATCTCTTATGCGAGCAAAACTTTATCCTCTGTGGAGGAAAAATTCAACAATTGTGAGAAGGCACTCCTGGCAATGGTGTGGGCATTGAAGAATTACAGCCCGTTCATCCAGGGGGAACACATCATAGTGGAGACTCGACACCAGCCTCTGCAATATCTGCAAAGTGACAGAATCCGAGCCGAAAATGTGAGTAATTCCCGAATTACTTCCTGGATTCTGTCAATGCAAGGCTTTCCTGTGGAGGTCAGATATGGCCAAAACAAGAATAGTCCCCTCGCGCAAGGTCTGGCCGACTTGCATGATTGTGCCAGAGAAAACTGTCTCGAGGACGAAAGTCTAAAAATCAAGGACAACATGGAGGCATACCTTAATTCCTCACACAAAGTCTTTGAAGAGGACAAGTGTCAGGGAATGCCCACTGTCTATGTGGATGGATGCTCATACCATGTTGACAACAATGGGGAAAAGGAACTGGTGGCCGGCGTAGGGAATGCATGGGTGAAGGAGTCCCCAGAACCCTCCACTGGGTACAAAATTGGTCCCCGAAGTAGTCAGGTGGCAGAATTGATGGCTGTGTATCAAGCCATCCTCACTGCTGTCCAACATCAACTCCACAAACTGGTCATAATCACAGATTCAGATTATTTACGGAACAGGTTCGTGGAGCACCTGGTTAATTGGAAAACCAGAGGCATGTTATGTGCTAATAACAAACCCCTGAAACATGGGAAGTTAATTCAAAACATTGATGATCTGGTCACATCGAATGGGATGACCATCTACTGGAAAAAGATCAAGGGTCATTCCAAAGTAGAGGGACCAGACAAAACTGGAAATGACTTAGCTGATGAGCTGGCCAAAACCGGGGCCATACAAGGGGATCTAATAGAGATTGAGTCCCTGTTGGGAGAAATCCAGGTCAAGGCTATCACTAGGTCCCAGACAAATGCTCACAATGATCTTTCAATTGCACAATGGAGTAAGGAGACCCCAGATGCTGATTTGATTACGGCTCAAAAGGGGGATCCAATAATTGGTAAGTTTTACCAACACATTGAGGACCCTGAGAACTTTCCCCTGACGGATACCGATTACATTGGGAAAGAGGACCTTAGAGTGTTGATAAAATGTCCAAAGATGTTCCGAATCCAAGACGGTTTGTTGGTAAGGAAATCCCACGCTGGCCATGATCAGTGGGTGGTTGGGGGGGGGGCATGGCTTGCACGCATGCCGTAAAGACAAGCTCCCGTGGAGCTCCGTCCGAGGTCCTGCAAAAAAGAACTAATAATGCTTGATTAGCTCTACAATATACGATTTGCCTGCATAATTCTGCAGGGGAAGTAATCCCCACCACTCGACCCGACTCCTGAGCCGAATCGGAAAGGAGAAGAAAGAAAACGCGGAGTCCAAAGTCGAGCCCCTGGGGCCCGCAAGATGGCGCCGCCCGCTGCGAGCTGTGACTGATGCAGCAGCCGAATCGAGACCCCGCGGAGCCCACAGCAGAGGACGCGCTCGAGCGCAGCGACCGACTGATCGGACCATCGGATCCCCAGCTCCACCTGGGCTCTGGCTGCTGAGTGAGTGGAACACCGGCGAACCCTGCGCAACGGACGTGGGAGAAGCCGCAGCTCCTGAAAGGCGGGAGCGGACACAGACCACTCGAGCCTTGCAGCGCGGAGAGGCCCGCAGCCCCGCGAACGCACACTTGCGCACCGGCGGGGGAGCCGGGCCACACAATCCCCGGCTTCGCCCAGGCTCCAAATCCAGGGATAAGCAGCGGAGGTTGAGAGTGAATCCCCCATGGCTGCAGAGCGGGGTGCTGGCACGCAGCCCCCCGGACGCGCCCCAGCACAGCGGCAGAGAGTCGACCCTTTTGATCCCGGCCTCCATCAGGACACCGGTCACTGCGGGGTCGGGGGCTGGCCCCCCCGCGACTACAGCGAGAGCTAGCGTACAGCATCTGCGCTGCGAGGCGCGAACGGAGGCCTTGAGGGAGGCAAACGAACGCACACACTACCAGGTGAGGAGGCAGACATAAGAGCGACCCCCCCGGCGCATGCTAGCCGACATCGCCCGGCCTGAGGGCACAAAGAACAATCGACCCTGTGATCCTGCACAGTCTCTTTCACGGGGGGCAGCCCGGATCTGTGTGGCCCTTGGTGCCCTTGGACCGAGAAGGGAGAGGAGGGGGAGACAAAAGCACAAAAAAGCCCGTGAGGAAGATTCCTGGAGTGGCGGGGGAGCTCTGGGAACCAGCCCACAATGCATGCCGTGGGGACGGGCTTCCATAGAGCTCCGCCCGTGATCCTTCCTTAAATGGATAAATGCCGCTGAGATTTAGTCCGCAACATGAGACAAAGGAGTAACAGCGCAGGGGAACCGACTGCCGACACTCGACAGCGACCTTGGGCTGAATCGGAGACCAGAAGCCTGAAAACGGGAAGCCAGAAGTCGAGCCCCTCCGATTCGCAAGATGGCGGCGCCCGCCACGAAGCTGAACTGAAACGGCCTCGACACCGGGCCACTCCGCAGACGCTGCTACTGACGAGCCTGCCGACTGCTCCGTCGACTGCATCCTGGCCCACGCGAGAAGAAGACCGAGAGAGGAGAACCGGGGCTGAGGATTGCTGCGGCTGCGGCACATCGAGGAAGAACCGGTGCGCGGGCGCGGCCTGACGAAGACTCCCCCGGCGGGACGGTGAAGCAGTGGACACGGAGTCGTGCCTGCGACGCTGACCCGCTCGAACGCAGGTGAGGCCGGGCAGGGCCACAACTGAGGGGAGCCACAGGGCACACAGCGGGAGGTGACGGGCCCCAGCACGTCGCAGTGCACGGGGCAAAGACCCCTCAAAGACACCCCTTGCGGGGGCACCCGACCTCGCCCTGTATGACCCCCCAACACCCGGGAGCGAGAGGAAGGCCAACCTAATTTGGGCCCCCGGACGGCTGGATAACGCGGAGGGCCCACATCAATAACTACAGCCCGTCTGGCAGCACGGCAACCGCACCAACCAAGCCGCTGGGGGGCACAAGAGCGATCAACGTACCCCTGGGGAGACTGCACTGAAAGCGGCTGAGGTCCGCCGACTATCGGAAGCCGAGGGCACCCTCGACCACACACTGGGCCCAAATGGCAGGTTAACACGCCCCCCCCCCGGACGGAGGCAGCAGCAAGACAGATACGGGGCAATCACCACTGCCCGACGAAACTGCCACAGGGATACTCCCCACCGGAACAAGCCCCAACGAAGCCAGGACCACACCAAAGCAAGCAGGAGGACCAGCCTGAGCCACAAATCGACAAGCAGGACAGTGAGGCGAGAAGGCCCATATAACTATTGAGGCTGCCAGACACTAACTGGACATGGAGCCCCGCACAAGGGTCCCATCAAGTAGCACCGGAACCACAGCACTACCTGAAGGCAGTAAGCCAGGACCACACAACCTGCGGGTCAAGATCTGGAACAGGACATAGGAGGGACCCTGGGAGGGAGATGTCACCCCCCAAGAGCCAACTGAAACTGGTCACAATGGACTCATTCACGACGGCCAAACCCCAGAGACAACCACAACAGGACCAGGAAACCTCGGGGGAACCCTCCCAGAAGGAAGAAGACCTCAAACATGCTCAGGTCCTACAGGCAATATCTGCCCTCCGCACATCGGTGGAGGGGAAGATAGAGGAGGTGAAATCGGACATACAGCTCATGCGTCAGGATGCCCGCAACCTCACAGAGAGGGTCACGGCGGCGGAAAATACATTACAAGACACTGTGGAGGACACCCAAGAATTGAAAACGAAAGTCCAGGAACTTGAGCAGAAGGTGGCAAGGCTGGAGGCGCGCTCCGAAGATGCCGAGGGCCGAGCCCGCCGAAATAATATTCGCATACTAGTGGTTCCTGAGGACATGGAGGGCCCAGACCCGACCGACTTCATCGAGACGCTGTTGCTGCAGGAGATAGGCCCAGGGAAGCTCTCCCAGGGGTTCTCATTGGAAAGAGCCCACAGATCCCTTCAAAAACGCCCACCGCCAGGCTCACACCCACGACCAATCATAGCTAAAATTCTGAATTTCCGCAACCGTGAAACCATATTACGATATTCAAGAGAAGGAGGAGAAATCAAACGGAAAGACTCAACGATAGTCATATATCCGGACTACACACCCACTGTGCAACGAGCAAGGAACTCCTTCATCCCAATAAAAGCGCAATTACGGAAACACAACCTAAAGTATATGTTGCTCTACCCGTCAGGCCTCAGGGTCCTCTACAAATCTATGGCTGGAACATAACAACCTGGCTGATGGAAAAGATGATCTACCAAAATCGGATATGGGATGACAACCCACCCACATTTATAATTAGAAAGGTGAGGCCCCCCATGCAAGGCCACCAAAGCAGACAAAGAGATCCCAGTGGAACACTACTAAGTTGATTGCCGAATCGGAAAAACGACCCACCCCCACGGAAGCTGTGTAGGCAATCTACCTACACGCACCCTGATCCGGAAGGCCAGGAGTGGCCTGGAAGGCTCGGGATCCCCCGAGCGTTGCAAGTTGGAAGCAACTGCTGGGGGCAGTTCAAAGTTACACGGTTTGCTGTTCCCATTCAAAAGAATGGAAGTTACTACTGTTGGTAAGTCTCCAAGAATGAAAAGAAGGGGGAGAGGGACTGAACTGAGGGAGAAGGAAACTTGCATCTTGTCCCACACAGGGAAGGGGCTACTAACACTAGTACCATGCACACGGACACCAAAAAGAGAGGAGCAGAACGGACATTATGCCCACTTTGAACCACCATGACCACAACAGTAGTTAAAATATTGACATGGAATGTGCGAGGTTTGGGGACATACATTCGCAGAAACAGAATTAAGACCTATCTGAATAGAAAAGGGGTGATGATAGCGCTACTACAGGAGACCCACTGCACGACTGACTTGCACGACTGACTCACTGGCCAAACTCCAAACACACTGGGGGGGGGGAGGCAGGGTTTTGGCACTGCATACTCCAAATATGCAGGGGAGTGTACACCTGGATACACCCACAGCTCCCTTTCCGCCTTAGAAAATCAGAGGTTGATCCGGAGGGTAGATTCGTGATACTATGGGGGCACATAGAGCAGACAGAAATATGCATAATGAACTCCTATTTTCCCAACAGCAATATACCGGCCCACCTGGACTCACTATACCCCAAAATCGTGCAATACAGAGATAGGCTGATCCTCTGGGGGGGTGACCTCAACTGTGTATGCGATCCGGCAATAGACAGATCCATCCCCCATCCGAAGGGTCCATCAGCAGCAACAATGGCCCTGACTGCAATGATAGATAGGCTGGACCTGGCAGATGTGTGGCGCGAAACACACCCTCATACTACTCATCCCCGCACAAACTATACACTAGACTGGACCACATCCTCATAGGCAGAGAACACCTACCCCAGGTGGAAGGAGCGCAGTATTTAGGAAGAACCATATCTGACCACTCCCCACTCTTGGTGACATGGAACCACAATGGCCCCAGATCCCCGATCCCCATGTGGAAAATGCCAGCGGAAGCACTCAAAGACCCGGACTTTAGGGAGGAGCTACAAGACTCCATAGATAGCTACATAGAAAACAATGCGGGAAGTGTGGAACACAGCAGCACGGTATGGGACGCCCTGAAAACGGTGATGAGGGGGTAAATCATTGCAAAGGCCAGGGGAATCAGGAGACAGCTCAGGAAAGAATTAGACCAGCTGGAAAAGAAGATAGAAAGGTTAGAGGCAGCCCCCATAGGTGACCAGAACAGGGAAACCGAACTTCGGAAACTCAGGGGAGAAAATGATTCAGCGTGGAATAGGCTGGAAAAGCTCAACCACGTGGCCAAAACGAACTGGGCACACACAGAGGCGGACAGACCGGGCAGGCTGTTGGCCTGGCTATGCAGAAGGGAACACCCTAGAGACCCCACCACCAGGCTGCGAGATGAGGAAGGGAACACACATCACACGCAGCAGAACATAAACGACACCTTTAAACGTTTCTACTCACAACTCTACTCACATGAGGAACAGGCCCCTCCAGAACAGATTACAGACACCCTTGATGAGATAGGACTCCAGAAGATACCACCCGAACAAGCTCTGATATTAGATGCTGAAATCACGCTTGACGATATAACAGAAGCTATCCGGTCCCTGGCAACGTGCAAGGCGCCTGGCACTGACGGCCTGCCCTCGGAGTTCTACAAAGCATATGAACCCTCCCTTACACCTCTGTTACATGAGGTGTACCAAGAGGCATATGAGAGGGGAGTGCTGCCCGAAAGCATGAGGGAAACACTGGTGGTCCCGGTCCTTAAACCAGGCAAACCGGCAGATCTGTGCGATTCCTACCGCCCGCTAGCAATGCTAAATTATGATGCGAAAATTTTAACAACAATACTAGCCAAGCGACTGTCCAGAATAATAGGGGATATAATACACAGCGACCAGTGCGGCTTTATACCGGGCCGAAACACATCAATAAACCTGCGCAGACTACAACACATCATGGCCCAAACTAATGAAGACAGGAGCTTATATGCACTAATGTCCCTAGATGCCATAAAGGCGTTCGACTCCATCTATTGGGAGTGGCTGGTGGCAGTACTTAGAGAATTCGGCTTCGGACCCGGGTTCATTAGATGGGTTCAGGTATTGTACACCGGACCAAGAGCTAGAGTGAAGTCCGGGAAACACATATCAGAAGCCTGGGACATACAAAGAGGGACCAGGCAGGGCTGCCCGCTACCCCCAATGCTGTACATATTGGGGCTGGAACCCATAGCGATCTATTTTAGGAAGCAGTTTTTCGACGCTGGCATAAGACTAGGAGGGGTAGACCACATAATTTCGCTTTACGCGGATGATGTCCTTATATATGTTAGAGACCCACACCTCAACGTACCCGTCATGCTGGAAGTCTTGGACAACTACTCCAGAGTATCTGGGATCCAATTCAATAAGTCGAAGTCCTGCATGTTCCCCCTGGCGGCCCTAAAACACGTTGAGACGGAGGCACTTCCGAAGGTAGGGATAAAATGGCAAACCACCAAATTCAGATACCTAGGAATCCAGATAATGCACACCCCCACACTGATGCATGAACACAACACAAAGGAAGCACTTCCGACCCTACGCAGGTCCATGAACTTCTGGTCGTGGCTTCCCCTGTCGATGATGGGAAGGGCCTCCATAGTTAAGATGATTGTTTTACCGCGATTCCTGTATGGGTTCCAAAATGTACACTATTATATCAAAAAACCCTTCTTCCGACTACCTGAATCGCTGATAAAGGAGTTCATATGGGAAGAAAATAGGCACAAAATAGCACTGTCGACACTAACCCTGCCATACGCCAGGGGCGGCATTCAGCTCCCTAACTTAGAAAAATATTACCTAGCAGCCCAACTCAGCTTTATAACTAAATGGCTCTCAGACGAACCTACCGATGAAAACCCCCTACTACAGACTATGAGCCTCCCTCACCACCTGAAAGAACTGGTCTGGGCACCACCGAAGTTGCTGGGAGAAACACCCCACATAGTCACCCTGGGGAGGGAAGTCTGGCGCAGAGCGAAGACACTCGCCCATGTGCAGAGGGCCTACTCACCAGAGATCCCACTGATTGCAGACCTATACACAGCGGCCACAGACCTGAAACAAATCAGATCATGGGAAAGAGAAGGGGTCTACACTTGGGGAGATTTATATGAGGAAGGCACCTTCAAAGAATTTGGCACGCTGCGGGACAGAGAGGGCATACACCCGGGACAGTTCCTCTGGTACCAGAAGATCCGCGCCATTGCACAAAGCAAATGGGAAACATGGCCTGAAGAACCGGACACTGACCCGCTATTAACGCTGCTATACAACATGGGGGAGAGCTGCAGACCAATATCCCAAATATATAGGCAACTGAGCGATACACCTAATCCCCGAAGCATGGACATGAAAAGGAAATGGGAAATAGATATAGGCAGGGAAATGACAGAGGGGTAGTGGAACAGGGCGCTTACATTCCCCAAGGAGGTGTCGAGAAATCACCGGTTCAGGCAAATACAGATGAATGTGCTGCACCGAACCTACCTAACTCCGAAACGGATAGCGAAATTTAGCAAGCAAATGCAGTCAAACTGCACCTGGTGCAACAAGGAGGAAGCAGACCTAATCCACATGATGTGGGAATGCCCCAAAACGAAGACACTTTGGGAAAAGGTGAAACAGACATGTGAGTAAGCAGGTATGATCAAATACAAATGGACACCGGAGGAGTGCTTGCTAGGAACCTACCCCAGATTAGCCAAGATAAAGCACATAGTCAGACTTATGGACATAACGTGCATATTAACCAAATGAACCATAGCCATGTCCTGGAAAAAAACAGCCGGACCACAATATAAAGCATGGCATGGAGAAACGGAATGATGGCTCCTGGCTGAGACCAAGGCCTGGGAAGAAAGCGTGGCCAGATCAACAGATGAGTCCAGCAGAGCCTTGGAAGCATGGAAAGAACTCATTAGACATATGTTTCTCCCCTCCGACGACAAGCCCCCCTGAGCCAACGGCTTGGAACGAACATACCTGCAAGCCATACAGGGAGACCCGATGAGAGCTGATGAGAGACGCTACGGGCCTCTAGGAAGCATCCCCCACACCCTACAAACAACCTGATTGCCCCCTCCCAAACATCCCTACCTCCCAGGGACGAGAGAAGCTGAATCACGTGAACACTGTAAGGAGACAGTTGTTACTGTTTGTTAAAGTTAAAATTAAAATGTATTTTACATGTACAAGAATAAGGCACAACATGGAAATATGTAACCGATGTTATTGAAAATGCCAATAAACAAATTTTAAAATAAATAAATGATCAGTGGGTGGTTCCTACTTCATTCCGAAGCCTGATGTTAAGTCACGCCCATGATGCGGCCACCGCCGGTCATAGGGGGTTTCATAAAACACTTGAAATCTTAAGAGAGGTTGCATACTGGCTACAAATGGGGCAGGACCTCGATCAATACTTGAAGGGGTGTCTTGTGTGTGCACAATTTCAGCTAACATCCCTCACACACTGTGCGCCTCTCCAGATGAGGGGGATGACACTGCCATGGTCAGATTTACAAATCGACTTCATAGGCCCCGTGATTCGCTCGTCTAGGGGAAACAAGTACATGTTGACGGTCACATGCTTGTTTACCAAGTGGGTGGAATGTCTCCCGGCCCCAAACTGCAAGGCAGAAACAGCAGCTGCCCTGATGATCAACCACATCTTTTCACGTTTTGGTCTACCCCAAAGGATTGAGTCAGACAGAGGTAGCCATTTTACCAGCAAAGTAATGACTAAGATGTGGGAGAGACTGGGGGTGAAAAGGAAGCTACATATTGCTTACCGGCCAGCCTCTTCTGGTGCAGTGGAGACATACAACAGAACCATTGTGAGCATATTTAAAAAGTTTGTGGCAGATTCTGGGCCAAGTTGGGATATCCAATTACCTCTGGTCCTAATGGCTATCAGATCTACCCCTTCATCTGCAACTAAAACGTCACCATTTGAGCTGATGACTGGACACAAGATGGTGCTTCCCCAGCATTTGCTCTACAGGACCCAAGAGCAGACATTGATAAATGCCTCCACAACTCATGAGTATGTGGAGAATTTAAGGAAACACCTCCAACATGCTTTTGCCTATGCTCAGCAAAATCTAGAAAGATCAGCTGATAGCATGAAGACCCATTACGATTTGAAAACTTCCAGGAAAGTATTTAATGTGGGAGACCGGGTCTATCTATACAATTTCCAAAGAAACCAGGCCAAACAGCGAAAATTTTTGTCTACATGGAAGGGACCGTTTGAAATTGTAGATAAGATCTCCCCAGTTGCCTACAAGATCCACATCCCCAAAGGTAGTTTGGCAGAAGGGGAAGACAAGTGGGTCCATATAAATCAGTTAAAGTGTTGCCATCCCAGGCACACTCTGCAGCAACTGGAGGAGTCCTCTGCAAAACCAGAGGGGGCCGCTCCAGAGTAATTCAGTTCCAACCCTAAAATATCCCACATGTAGTCTCTAAAATATTATGATGCTTTAATGCAAATTGTCTCCTGATTAAAAACAAATGTATATGTTCTTGTCACCTGATTAAAAAAAAATGTATATGTTCTTGTATCCTGATTTTAAAAAAAATGTATATGTTCATGTCTTTGGATTTATAAAATGAATATGTCGCCCCACTATATCAATAGTGGGGTAGAAATCTCTATGAATAGGTATTGCTGCTTTGCTTTGTCATCCTAGGAGAGATGAAACCATGGAGACCGACCAAGGAAGACGACCTGGGGACCGGGAGCAAAGATCCGAGGGGCCCGGGGTACCGCCCAATACTCCCATCAGGACCGGCGAGGAGAACCGATCGATCCAACCTGATGGAGGAAAAGATGCTGAACTTTGTCATATGCGGAATCAGGCGGGGGGGCTTGTTGGGTGTCCTGACCCACGTTTGGACTATTATGCTGCAACATTTGGTGCTGTGGGCTTAGAGAATCCAAGATGGCTGAAAAAGCCCACATTGCGCCAGAATCCAGGAAAAACGCGCAGTTTTGGCGCACACCAAAATGTTGCCCTCACTTGCCACCCACCAGTGCGAGGGTTTTGGGCCAGGAGTGCCATGAGTGAAATGTGTGCCAAAGGAAAAACAGCAGTGCCGGTTGGCTCAAAAAGTGCTTTGAAATCACCTTTGTTTCTCTGAAATTCAAGCTAAAAATGCCTATTTTAAACATTGCAAGATATTCAAAAATTGCAATGAACACCAGCAGACATTTGGCAGAAGGAAGACTTGTGCGCATACAAAATCTGGAAAGAGAAAGAGCCTAAAATAATGTTCATAATGAAACTGGCTGAGCTGTGGATGTCAGCAGCCTAAGTTAAATTGGACTGAAAGACACTAAAATCTAAATGTTTAAAATAAATGAGTGACCTACAGTTGAGTGTCAAATAGTTTGCAACTGTTAAATGTCATAGTTTTGAACTTAGAATAGGCGTTCTAGCTGCATGTGTAAAAATTGTAAGTTTGATTTGGATGAAGAAAAATTGGGAACAAAAGTGACATTTAGCTGAAGCCTGGCTTAAAGAGATTGAATTCTGCCTGACAACTACCCCCGACGGGAGGTGAGACTTGCTCAACAAATGTTCCCAGGCCTGGCCTGTATTCTCCTGCCCTCACCAAAGGGAGATGACACCTCTCTGATTGGATTAGGGGAGGAGCAGCTGGGGACTGCAGGAAACTGAACAATGAGCCTTGCTTGGCTTAGGCAAATGTTAAATTAGAGGGGGTCGTAAATGGCTTCCTCTTGAGAGAAACGGGGAGGGGCAGTGCCTCTGTGAGCAACCTAAGTTGGAGGAAGTGGACAAACCAGAAATTCCACCATGTACTTTGGGAAACCACACCCCTCTGGGCCAGAGCATAATTTTAAAAAGATGGATAATTCATAGTACGGACTTGTCAAAATTATATAATTAATATCATTATTCTTGTGATTTTTCTGTGCACATTTTAAGAGGTATTAGGACTCTGTGGTATGTTCTTGGGGATAGTAGCGGAAAATAGGTTGTTACTCCAAATGTATGTATGTTACAAATCTGACAACTTATCATCTGATACCCATATTCCTTGTGCACATTTGTGTAAAATCTGGAAAAGTTTAGAGGTCATTATCTGGATGAAAAGGGCAGAATTCTGTCAGAAGTGGACACAACATCTTACAAAGACAGGGATCGGATGGTTTGGTGCTACAGAAAATATGTTAACTGGACATATAATATTAGAAAAATGGTACATAGATAAATGTGTATTTGGATCAAGAATAGATTTGTGTGCAAATTGACCAGAGGTGGATCCTCTGACGCATAAACTACCTCATTACAATGACACTCCATTTCCTTCGCCAATCAAGGGAGAGAGGAGGACTTGGCCAATGATAAGTTGTGAGGGGCAGGCTTAGTTATGAAACGCACACACCCATTTTCTAAAGACATAAAAAGGAACACCAAAACCCAGGTAGAGACATTCACTGTCCACTTTCTTGCGGTGCATTTTGACAGACGACTTCAAATCCAGATTCCAGACTTTACATCCAGAGATCCAGAACTTAACTCCAGAACTTAAAGCAAAGGCCTTACCCACAAGCTGAGAACTCTTTTCAGCAGGCCTTCAGAATCCAGCAATCCAACCAAACTATCCTACAGCTGGGCGAGCTGTTGGAATCTTTGCCAAGAACTTTTGCCAGAACCAGCGGACCCAGAAAGCAGTGCATTATCCAGAATCCACTTGATCAAGACCAGCAGAACCCCAGACCAGACCGCTGTGAAGTGCAGAGCAGAGCTGACCTAGAGAGCTGTGACTTCAGAACCACCTGCCGGAGTCCAGTCTAAACCTGATCAGACCTTGATGGCCTATTTCAACTTTAGAGTGTGAGTCCTCAGCCTGAACTGTGCAAAACCAATCTCTTAGCTTAAAATAATCTGATTCAAAACATTTGAACCTGTCCAGAACTGCATCATAGGAATCGTGTGTTCATTCTCCGATTTTAAACCTCTAAAAGTGTCATTTTGCCATTTTGAATCATTATTTCATTTCTGAAAAACTACCTTCATAAAATCGTCCGTATCTTTGGAATCATAGGTGCTAGGGACGAGATTTAACTTGCATTTGAAAGCTGAAATTCTAAGCTTTCCGCCAAGCCTAAAACCGACATAGTTTTTCCATAATCGCGCTCGACACATTCGGAAAAATTGCTGCAAATTGAAAAATTAGCTCCTGTCAAAATAGCTGCTTTTGCTTGAACTGCTAAAATTCGTTTTCAACCTACTAATCCCTCATTGAGTATTGCCAGTGTGACTTGAACTAACCTTAAGTAGCTATCACCTACCCTGAATCTCCTATAGGGAATTAAAATCATTTTAGCATATTTTCACTTCTTTGCAAACCACATTTAAAGTATTTTGCCTGTGTTTTAAAATCATCCCTGTGATCTAAGCTTGCTAGGGGGGAACTGAACTACATTTGATTGTATTCCTGAGAACTGTGTGCTCTTCTTTCCATCTTTTTATATTGCATAATGGGGCGGGGGGGCGAATTGCCAAAAGGGGAAAAGTGATTACATTGTCTTTTGTTGAAATCAAATCAAGGTTATTCCTGTGTTGTATTCTTTTCCATCATTGTTTTTCCTTGAAACCATAAAAGCATTCTCAGTTACCTTATCCTCCCTATACTAACTCTTAAGTAATTGAATCAGTGTTCTAGTGTAACATCACCCATTGTTGATCACTGTCATCTGCCTAAGTGTGATATCAAAAAAATTTTTTTATAAACGTGTAATATATATATATATATTGTTTAATTTTTCCAATAAATCTTTTAAATTGCAAAACAAACCTACTTTTTGGCTCAGTGAGGTCAGGGGGATTCAAAGAGAGGGGTGTTATATAAGGGTTTATCATCCAGATTATAACTTGTCATAAAAATATATAAATAAGGGCTTCCTTTGGGCATCCCAGACAAAGGCATTGACTTAGTGGGATTGCAGACTTGAAGTCACTTAACAAGCTCATCCCTACTGATGAGGTCCAACCAGACCGAAACACGTGTCTGGGGATGCTGTTGGTACTCTTTTTCAGAGGAGAATTGCCTAGAATTTCTGTGCTGGACTGCCCCAGGGTAGGACAAAGACTGATGTGTTTGGGATATTTCTTCTCTGTGAAAGATAGTGAGCTAAAGACTCTGGGTAAGTCTCTCGTAACCAAGACTAATGTCTGGCAGAGAGACTCCCAGGACCCCCCTTGTCAATTTGCATATTTAAGTAACTTTGGGTCTCACCCTAAGTTACTAGGGGAATCCAGACGTGGACCCCTTGCTCACTATTCTTAGAGAGGCACAGCTCCTCCCTACTGATGAGGTCCAACCAGTCCGAAACACGTGTCTGGGGATGATGTTGGTACTCTTGTTCAGAGGTGCTGGACTTCCCCAGGGCAGGACAAAGACTGATATGTTTGGGATATTTCTTCTCTGTAAAAGATAGTGAGCTAAAGACTCTGGGTAAGTCTCTCGTAACCAGGACTAATGTCTGGCAGAGAGACTCCCAGGACCCCCTTGTCAATTTGCATATTTAAGTAACTTTGGGTCTCACCCTAAATTACTAGGGGAATCCAGATGTGGACCCCTTGCTCACTATTCTTAGGCACAGCTCCTCCCTACTGGTGAGGTCCAACCAGACCGAAACACGTGTCTGGGGATGCTGTTGCCACTCTTGTTCAGAGGAGAATTGCCTAACATTTCTGTGCTGGACTGCCCCAGGGCAGGACAAAGACTGATATGTTTGGGATATTTATTCTCTGTGAAAGATAGTGAGCTAAAGACTCTGGGTAAGTCTCTCGTAACCAGGACTAATGTCTGGCAGAGAGACTCCCAGGACCCCCCTTATCAATTTCCTGCTGATTCACCAGCAGGCAGAGATTTACCCTGTGGTGGGATCCAGGCAGGGGCTTCGTGGACATTCACACAGGCATAGTAATCACGAATATGACCATGGTACTGCTTTAACATGTGCTGTTTTTTGTATGAATTCCTATTTTATTTTTTTAGGTTACACATGTTTTATAATTGCCTTTCTGCTGGCTGCCTGAACTGTGTTGCTCCCTGTACTTTTTTGGGCTTTAAAGTGCAAGTCAAACACAGAAAATCAAACTGTGGAGAAGAACATCCCATGGGAAGCCCCAAAGTAATTTGGGATGCATTTCTTTCAAATGGAGGGTGATTTTGACTGTACTTTGGGGGAGAGGGGTGTATCTATTGCCAGTCTTCTGCCTCAATCTATTGTCTGATACTGCCTTTCTCTCTGGCTTAGTGGCCTGGCACTGAGGTGGCACCAGAGACGGTCTTTGTTCTGGGTGCCTTATGTTGAGCTTGTAAAGAAAGAGTCAGCTATGGCAGTTGAGGTCTAAAAAATGAAGCAGTCATCATAAGACAAACATAGGCAGCAGCACACTGAAAGGAAGACATGCGGATCTGGACAATCTAATCACCATGCAAGTGTCGTCACCAGGCTAGCACAGGACTTTAATTAGTATTAAAGTCTGTGTGTCAGTAGCATAACACAAAATTAGGGTCATGCCAAGCTCCTCGAAGAAGTGTATGCCACAACATACACTCCTGGCCAGGCATAGTGTGGTGAATTTACAGATCATAAGTCCTGGGAATGGAACAGGGTGCCACCCAAGAACACCTCAATGAGTCATGAAACCAACAACCAACCACAATGGATGTGTTTACAGTTTTGCAGCATTTGTGGACCGGGAATATGGATTTCCAGACTTGTTAAATCCGTGGACCTGCTGAAACTCAGCAAATACATGGGTGAACTGCAACATTACAGCTCACAAGTAGTACAGGCAGCCAGACAACAGTTCCTATCACCTTAGAAGCCAAATGAAAAAAAACAAAATGGTCACCAGCTTCTGGGTGACCTTAGGACTGCCTGCTGACACAACACATAAACCTGGGCACATAGGTCAGTCATGCAACATGCCATCCCCTGCAGTCCATGTGCAACCAATGATGCCATAACTGGCATTTAAACAGCAGCAACACCAAGCAGGGATTGTAAGTCCTTGGGACAGTTGCCAGCAAGAAGACTGACATCGTTGGGTGACTCCAAGCATTAAGATGAAACCCCAAAGAGAGGGCCTTTGCATTACATACTGATGGGTGGCTACATGATAAGTGTTTTGAAGTTGAGGAAGGGGAAGGCTTTGTGGGAATATAATATGTTATTTTGGTAATATATTTGTTGACGTGGGAAACGCTGGAAAATTAGAGCTAGGAATAGAATGAGAAAGTCTTTTATAAAAACAATACCATGTTTAGAAAGAAAATGGAGATTCAGAACCTGAACAGAAAGGTCTTTAGGCTTTTGAGGGAGAAAGGAGGTGTAGATCTGATTTCGAAGGCAGATACTGATTTGGAAAGTGAGAATGATTTGGAGTCAAGGATAGAGAAAGAGGTTTGTTTACTGCATCAACAGACTGTTACTAACTGTAGGAGAGAAATGAGGGGTGTCACCAGAACAGAAGAAGAGGAGACAGGGATACAGAAGCGAGAGGATATGCAGAGGCAGTTGTTGTTTTAAGCAAGAAGGTAACAGTCTGGAGAGGGAGAATGGCAAGATTGTTCAAGAGGAGGTCGGGGCAGCTGGTAGACAGGGAGACATAAGGGAAAGACTTTAAGAGAGTCTACAGACAAATATAACGCCTGGGAGAAGAAAGGGCAAGACATCCAAAGAGAATACGTTTTTCTGAGGAGAGGGAAGAAGATGACAGGACGTTGGAATAGAGTTGGTAGTTGGAAGACAGGTACCATCAATAGAGGCAGTGAAGGGTTGGAAGCCAAGCCTGGAGAGGAGGAGAGGCTCAGACCCTGAGAAATTAAACAGGAAAAAAAGAATAACTACCAGAACAGTGGAGATAGGGAGGTCCAGGATAATTATGTGATTATAAACAAGGAAAAGTGATCCGTGACATGAAGAATTGCCGAAGAGTAGACAGGGCAGGGGAAGAGTAGCAGTGGAAGATACAGGAGACTAGTGACACACCTCTCCATCGAACCCCACTAGAGTGCAATGAAACTTGCTGAGGTGCCAACTTGACAACAAGTCTGGCTGCAGGCCTTTGTCGTTCTGTCAAAGGACTGCCCCACCACAATGCTTAAGAGGCAGCTTGCAGGGGGACCCAACATCATCTGGACGCCCAGGAGCCATTAGCCAACAGCAGAAGAATGTTTAAAATCCCTGAAAGAAGCATCAACACCCTGTGTCAAACTGAACTGAAAGGAGCCATGAGGCAGACATAGGGTGATTTCTGCTTTAGAGACAAAAGGCATTTGCTAATTGCAACTCAGAGATCCATATGTTTTTGTCGCTGTTTTTTGCATGTTTGCATTTTGAACGTGCATGTTTTGCCAGTGCCGTTTTATTCATTGGATTTTAAATAGTGTGTTCCCCTTCCTAACCACATCTAACCCACCCCCACTAGCTCAACCTGCCACCAACCACCCCCATTCCTCTACCCCAAATACACAACACATATATAGTCAAAATAAAAACCAGCAAAAACGACAGAGGCGAAAAGTGCATGTTTAAAAAGCAAACGTGTAAAAAGCCGGTGGCAAAAACTTGGCAAGCGAAACTCAGAGATGGCAGTATGCTATCTGGTGACTCTACACATATCTGCTACATTGGTCAAACTGAGAGGAAAGTCATAACACGTATCACTGAACATAAGAGCTGCATTAACATGTTAAATGCTCCATTAGCGTGACATTTTATTTAAAAACAACAGGTGTTTTACAGCTTCATCTTGGCACTACTTATTAAAATACATAAAAGTAGTGACAGTTTATACACTCGACAAATGTTAGTCTGAAACGAGTCAGGTAACAGCTTTAAAGGACACTATTGAGTGGAATAAGTTTAGATGATGACACAATTATAGGAACTGGTCTGATCCACATATTCTGTTGAAGTCTTTACTGACACGAAAGCACTGCCAACATTACATGGATATATATTCCAGACTACATTTTTTTAGGTAGGCTTCAAGACTGCCTGCACAGAGTATTTTGAGCAATGTTTGTTCTTATATAATATACTTGAAAGAAATGAGGGGATACAATCATAAGATAAAAGGCACTCATGTAGCGCCTTGTCTATGCATAACTTTAGGGGAAAGGGAGCTATTACTCGGAGATTTTTTGGGAGATTTAACCCAGATATAGATAAAGTCAGCCGAAACCCATGTCAGTTTTCTGTAGCGTACATTCAAAGAACCGCAAGCACGTTACGGTCCTTAACATGCAGAACGATTCTGCATCTATTAAAATGGTGAATGTTTTGCAGCAATGGTCTACAACCTAAGAGAGAATGGTGTCGCTGGACTACTAAATGACAATTGACAAACATAGGAAGTAGCTTGACGGGCAAAGCTAGAGCATATTGGACATTTTGGATTGAGTGTGTTAATGCACGAATATAAGAATCACCACCCTGAATCTGGAAAGTTCAAAACCCTCTGCATTGTCCACAAGACCTTCTGGGGCCTTGGGCCTCAATACCTTCAACTCACTCTTCCTAAGTATCTTTCTTCTCGAGCTCTTCACTCTTCTGCCTCCAACTCCCTCAGGGTCAGTCGCTTCTCCAAGCAACAAGTTGGTGGTAAATCTCTTTCCTCAGCTGGGTCTCCCTCTGGAACAGCCTCCCTGCCACCCTGAAACTTGAGGAAAATCATCTCCGGTTCCGGAAGCACTTCAAAACCTTTCTCTTTGCTTCTGCTTTTTCTCCTCCTCTCGCCTGCTGACTTCCTGGCTGAAATGATACTGCACTGGCTACCTGGCCACCCTCTGATCTCAGGCCCAGGTCCACTCCCCAGCCAGTCACACACCTGTACTGCCTTCCTGTCAACCCCTGCACTTGGGGACTGTATTATGTTTCCCTACAGTCCCACTACCAGCACTTGTCACCTGATTTCTACACTTACCCTTGCACTTGCCACATTCTGGCTGTACTTTACTTTTGTTATGTATTTATTTGTTTAGTTATTCCATTGTATCCCATGTACTGCACTGTCCCCTCTCCCTTCCCCCTGCACTTTCCCCTTTTCACCCTTCCCTTGCACTTGCACGATCTGAATGACACCTGGCCTAGTAGGATCATTGCCTGTCTTCCCTCTGTTCCCCCTCCTTGCCTCGCCGCACCTTGAAACAGTATAGGCACATTATAAATGCCATATCATATCATATCATATCATATCATATCAAATTGCACAAATACAAACCTATGACATTAAGTGAAAAAACGTTGTTAAAGGGACCTTATGGTTACAAGTAAAATTGAATAATCCTAGAAGTTAGCCAGTTATGGTAAGCTAAGCAACCATAACATTGTGCCACCACCATGCACTGCTAAGACTATCACCAAGGACATGAAAGATGACATCACTAATTAAATTAATTTTGATGAAAATTCCCTACGAGGGTTGTGTTTACAATGTTGGTAGCAAGATGTCAAGGGTGATCCGGAGACCTTTCATGAATTACCTGATGTATTAAAAATGTACTCATCTAAACAAAACATTATATTATAATGTTGTTAATACAGGAACCTAATAATGTATACACTTAAGCAATGGCTGCAGCATGCAACATAGAAGTACAGCATGTTTAATCGGATAATATTGGCCAGTAAAATAATAAATGAAACCCTATCAGAGAGAACCTGTCTAGGCTCGCACTGGCTTTTAAAAAGGTCCAAATTACTTATCTAGATTTTGTAAATATAGCTCTCAACATACATTCATTTTCGTTTTGCATTTTTTTAATCTTACCCGGTTGTTCTCATCTATTGTCTTCTTGAAAGTGCAGAGAAAATTGACATAGTCCGTTAGTTTAGATTGAGTCAGATTTATCAATTATCTATTAAGTTTGGGATTTGTCCATTTTATTCTATTTAGACCTTGATTAAACCCAAGTTGCTGATTGTAATCTTTTTTAATAGGACTTGCATTTGTGATACAAGTAATGGCGAGTATATTATGGTCACTCATTTTGGTTGGGATTACAGTAAAGCTCTCCACTATACCCAAACATCTCTTTGATTTGAATGCATAGTCTATTATATCTTCTGTGGTCTAATTTCTGCAGGTCGATTGGGGAGGCTCATCTACCTGAACACATCCATTAAGCATTGTCTTTTTCTGTTCTTTCGTTAAGGTCATCCATTTGACCGCCCATGTGGATATTGATTTTTTTCCCCTGGGTATGCAATGCATGTTCAGATCTCCCACAATTAAGGTCAGGGATGTACTTAGATGTCTGTTGATTGTTTCTAGTAGACTCATGAACAGGTCTAGAAAATCATCTTCCACTATATTAACAGGGTTCTGGTAGGCATTAATAATCGCCATAGCTGGAGCCATGGGATGGTCAAAATCTGTGATTTCATATTTTAACAATTCAAGCCTATACATGGGTGAGAGTTCATCCATTCAGTGATTTTCCCTGGCGTATTCATTTTGAGGGCAGCTACTAGTCCCATCATTGGTCTTCCGTTGGGAGGTAGGAGAGCTTGGACCCACCAAATCTGATGGTTTGTCCAGCTAAGAGGCGAGGGCATCCACGTCTCCTGTAACAATATCAAATCGACATTTTTTAGAAGATTATCGCTTTCTATTTGCATCAAATTCTTATATCCTCTGGTATTCCAGATGGCTATTTTCATGTTTGAGAGTTGTTGGCTAATTACAATCTATTCTGATTGTTTTTGGGTAGTTTTAGTTACTGCTTTTGTTAACCATGCCCATTTAGTAGCTTTCCTGACAGGAGATACAGGAGTCACATTTTTGTAGACCACGTCTCATGTCAAATTAACCATAAGTACTTTATAGTTACTCAACAGCGGCATATATTTGGGGATAGGGGATTGGGTTTTTCTCTGCTATGAGTATACTCTTTATGCCTAGCTGAGTATAGTTTTTCTTTTATTGTTTTTTTTTTTTGACGTGTATAACAAAACCATGTTCATATATGTTTCATCTTTCAGCCCAAACTATCTATTGCCTGTCTAACTATTAACAACAGAATGTTGAGCGTAGCTGTAGCCATCTGACGGCTTCTTCCAATAGTAACCGATTCAATGTCACCAGATTGAATGGACCACAGTGAAGGTATGGTGTGAAAGGCTGCTAGTAAAGTGGGTCTATTTGGATATGCGTCTCTATGCTCTCTATCAGGCAAGGTATAACAACACTCCTTACTGAATGCAGCTTCACATCATGCATTTGCTGTTCTTCTCTTAAATGGTTTCATGTTTTCAAAACCTTTTCTCGGGCCCTGCACACTTTGTATGTATAGGCTTGTTTGTTATACTATGACGATTATCAGATTGGACCTTGTCGCTTTCTTTCACTGGGACTTTTAGTCTTCTCTTATTCAATGTTCGCAATGTATGTTTCAAAGACCCATTGTAGGGGTTTACTAGTTCAAGCTTCTTTGTATTCACAGTCGGGTTCATTTCAATTTCTGCTGCTGACAAGTACAGCATTATGGAGTGTGTGGTTAGATTCATTAAGAGGCTCTTATTTTGTTCGTGTTCCGGTGCTTGCCACGGGCTCTTATGTAGTTATGTATTTTGTTAAAGGGACACATCTGTCTCCTGTTCTATTTCTGTAGGTATGCTCTCTATGGGTTTCTTTTTTTGGTCACTTTTTTTTTTTTTTTTTTTTTTTTTTTTACTGGGAGATGTAAGGGCCTTTATATATTTTCATTTCCCAAAATTTTGATTTGCATTTTTCAAATTATTTTGATTTTTTTATTGTTTTGTTTTATTTTGCATTGTTCTTATGTTTGACAGTTCTTTTAGGCTGAAATAGATCATACACTACTTCGTATGTGTGCGTATCAGGTGGAATGTCCTGTTCACACTCCTGAATGGAGTCTGAATACTGCGGGGGCGATTCCACTTGCGGCACCGTAATATTAGCCATGTGTTGTAATGGTATCATAAAAGTAGGGGCTACATCTGGTTTCTGATCTAATAGTAGACAAGAGACCGGCATTTGGCAGCAATCGTGCACATTGCTTTCTTGGAGCCCCAGGCAAACCCTCATTTTGGATTCCAGAACTTCCAATGTAGTTTCACTAAGACTTTTCGGAGAAGGCATTGCAGGTTTCATTAAAAAAAATCTCATATTTATCTGATTAACTTCAGAAAATAAATGGTCAAAATGTACATTTATAATGGCCAATATTTTGAAATTTTGCTCAGTTTTAATTTCAATGTGTTCATAAATCTTAGTCAAACTATAAAGGCCAGTAATCATGGCTGCCAGAGAAATTTCAAAAGCTGATGTGATGGGATTTTTAAAACCAAACAAAAGTCTCCGGATTGGTCTCATATATGACATTTCCGATGAACCGGAGCTATGCAAGGTTTGATTATTTACACCTGGGTTCAAAATTGGGGAGTCTGACACATTTGAATCATTAAGCACATCGACTGCATCTCGCTGAATATGTACATCAGACATGTGCGTTTCGGGTACAAAAACATCTTCTCTCTCCATCATGTATCTCCAGGAGAGGTTTCTCAGTGGTGTTTTCATTGGTCTTACATACTTGTACACTTAGGCCACATGGCGGCTCGATTAGCTCATTTACATAATTTGTTTCTAGATTTAGTACTTCGCATGTAGCCCTGTTTACATTTCCACATACACTTTCACAAACATTTTAAAATTGTCCATTGCTAGGCATGTTTTCATTTTCGGGCGCTATATGAGGCTCACATACAATGCCATTTGCTATAACTTGCGAAAAGAGTTTAGGCATAATCAAACTCTCATTAGCGTGGACACTTACTTGTACTGCAGTTCGATTTGGTTCCAAAGCATTATTTCTCACATAACTTATCTGAGATTGGATATTCTTACATACTCTTGGTACAACAAATGTTCCGTTGGTACTGTGTATTGCATTCGAGGATTTCCGAAGCCGAAATATGTAAATCGGGTGTGTTCGCCAATTTACGTGGGTTTTCCGAGGTACTCATATTAAGGGTCAGTGGTTTTTTGTGTCGTTTGCACACGTCTCCGAGTCGGAGACCATAGCTGTCCAATATCTGCTCCAGCTGATTTCAAACGTATGCGTTATCGCAGTTGTGAGCGTATACTTAGCAGGAAGGGAAGGACAAGTAGCTCGCTAAATGGAGCCTTGTATAGGATAGTGTCCCAATTGGGAAATGGTACAGCGGTTCAAGGGCAGGCGCTGACAGTGAGGCGTGTCCAGCTGATCCGCTACTCAGCTGAACAGCCGAATAGCACTGGCAATCAGCACTCCCCAGAAGCGCACGTGCAGAAGCGCGTGGGCACATTGTTATAAGGTATTCTGGGTATTGTGAGCAGGGCCAAGTCTAAAAAAACAGAAGTACACCTTTTAAATACTTATACTTGTTGTAACCTTGTTGTAAACAGTCTATATAACCTATATAGTGTTTCAGGGACTCCTACCAGGCTTGCCACGTCGTTCAGATTAGTTCAGGTTAGTGAACAAGAGATGAAAATGTCCTGCAGAATCAGCACCCGCAATCAGCACTCCCGAGAAGCGTGCATGCAGAAGCACACGGGCACGTTGTTTTAAGGCCTTCTGTATATTGTGGGCTTGGTTAAGTCAGGCTTGCCACGTCGTTCAGTTTATTTGAGGTTAGTGACCGGGTTGTAGCAGAGTGTCCTGCAGAATCAGCACTAACAATCAGCACTCCTGAGAAGCAGGATATTGAATACGTTTGCCCAATCAAATAACTAAGTGAAGACACAATGGACAAATAAAAAGGGTTCCATATGATAATGTTGCCTGGGAAAAAGTCGCGAGGTAAGTGAAATTTTTGATCTGCCCCCTAAAAGCCTTCCCCCCACATATCCTAGGACAGGTATTGTTTAGTATTATATACTCCCATCCTAGAATATTAGGGGAATGTGCTTGAATTTCTTGGGAGTGCAAATTTGGGTACATGTCTCACTCTGGCGACCTTTTCACAGACAACTTTATCACTGGATGCTATAAAAAGATTGAATAGACAAAATGGCTTCCAGTTGCAGCAGATCCAACCAATACACCTTCAGTCCCTTCCCTTGCCACCCATAAGCCAAGCCTGCCACTGGCCATGTACCTCTGCTTCCACCGTCGTGCTATGTGCACTCACAAACAAATCAAACATTGAAAACACATGTTCTGACCTGGCTTCCTCCCTGCCCTCCAGCCACCACTGCCAGTAAAGATAAACATACTTGTTCAAAGTTTTCCAAAACCTAGCTTTTGTGGAGCTGTTTTTTGCATGATTAAGTAGAAATCACTTTTATAAAGCGCGATTTGTCCCACATGGCACTGTCACCTGGATGCAGAACAGATTTTGGGTTTGATTTACTAAAATGTTTTCAAATGGGACTGTCCCATGATAAAAAAAAATAAATGCATGCATAAATCAAGCCCCGAATGTTGTAAAGATGCGGCTCTTCAGGCCCACATTAGATTACGCTTGATGTGCGATGGATATGTCACCATTGTCTTTTGAGAAACATCGAGATTAGCTGGAAGTTTGAGAAGCTTCGTGAAGGTGTTACCTTAGAATAAGGTTGTTGTCAGAATGATGCTTTTTAAGTTGGTCTGAATTCCCCAGGGCCCATCGACTAGCTCAGGCCGATGGAGTGGATTCGCAATGTTGTTTAAAAAATCATTCCCTTTAAATGGGTACTGTACTCGTCCTCTACTGATTGCCCTGTTCTAGCACTGTTCCCTTCAAGTGGAAAGTTGCTGTCACAGCTAAGCGCCTGTTTCCCCCTTATCTTTGCTGACATGAGTCATGCAGTGAATGTCAGGACTTGGCCCTCCCCAGCGGTTCTCTTTAAATTCATCCTTGTGCAGATTTTCCTGCGTTGCGTTTTATTTATTTACTTTTTTTTGTATGTGTAATCTAATTGCTCAATGTTGCAGAATGTGCTGCTCTGGTGGAAATAAATGATAATGTTGCCTTTTACCTTGAGGGGTAACATCTGGAAAGTGCACAGTCCTCCAGTTAATGGTCACCTCATTTCCACATTACACAAGCTGCCACTAGCTCGCTGCATCCTTGCATTATTGCGTGTTTCTTCTTTACTACATGCTTCCAGGATGACATCTTTCAGGCCGTTCTCGTAATTGGCGCTGTTTCACCCTTGTTGGTTCGTTAGCTCATCGAGTGATTTTTTTCTTTTTTGTTTTTGTTTAGTATTTTTGGAATAGCTTAACATACGTAGTTTGTCAGCCGGCTAAAAGCCGAAGAAATCTGATGAAAGAATGACATCGCAAAAGATTCAAGGGTAATTAGCAGCTTGGCGATTCTTTTTAAATACAATGATATTTGGTATATACGTGTCTTCTGTCTGGTTTAAGCATGCTCTGCCACTGCTCCTCGAATGGGGTCATCTCTTTCCTTGTTTCGGGGCAGCTCTCCTGGAACCGGTCCCACTGTAAACGAGACAGAGAATCAGCGGCCGTGTTTTTTACACCTGGAATGTGCCGTGCACTGACCTCAATGTTCAGTATTAACAGACTTTTGGTGAGTTCCCTGAGGAGCCTCAAAACCCTTAGATTGCTGGATGACCCTGTGTTAATAATCTGCACCACAGCCAAATTATCTGACCATAGCGCGACCTTTGTATTCAGTAGCTGCACCCCCCACAACTTAAATGCAACCACTATGGGGAATAGCTCCAGCAGAGTAATGTCTTTAGTGACCCCTTCCTTATGCCATTCCATTGGCCATGCCATGCCACCCCATATATCCCCCAGGATCGCCCCAAAACCCAGGGATCCGAACGAGTCGGTAAACAGTTTGAGCTTCTGGCTGCTCCCCCAGTCAGCCCTCCAGATTGCCACCCCGTTGGATTCTGTCAGGAAGCTATCCCACATCCTGAGATCTTCCTTCACGTCTGAACCCAACTGGACGTGTTGCGAGGCGTGTTGTAAGCCCACTGTTTTTAGCTCTACACTTCTGGCAAACGCCCTACCTGCCGGTATCACTCTACCTGCGAAATTGAGGTTCCCAGCCAATGACTGTAACTCCCGCAAGGTCGCCTTGTTTTTCCCCAAAAGCTCCTGAATCAAGCCCCTCAATTTCTGTACCTTGTCCTGCGGGAGCCTACATTCTCCCTTCACTGAATCAATCTCAATCCCCAAAAATGTCAATGTTGTGGCTGGACCCATGGTCTTCCCTGGTGCCAAGGGGACCTCTAGCTGCTACATCTGTCCTCAAAATTCCTCCATCAGGGCCCTGCACTCCTCCGGTGTTAGGCGGAAACCTGTGCAGTTCCCTCTGGGACCACTGCAAAAGATTTAGGACTACAGGTGTTTGGCGGTGAACCCACTTGGTAGCAGTCTGTACCACACAGATTCACTTGGTAGCTGTGGCTGAGCAGTCAGACTTCCCTCAAGAAGAGTTGAGCAGTATGTGGAGTATACAAGATAGGGCAATTCTTCACAGCAAGACAAGTACACGCACAGAGGCTTAGTGTAAAGATATTACGGTATTTATTTATAATGAAACATCTATGGAAAACACTAAGGCAAATCACGGCAAACAAATCAAACACATTTACTCTACGAAGTAGAAAACGATCAATCCCCCTAGCAATATATCGACAACTCTAGGTTCTACCGGTACCACTTATTTTCAGAAAGAGGTGTATTCCTCAACCTAGATGACACTCGAATATTAGTTAGGACGGGAGAGAAAAAGATAGGCAGGTTATGAAATCAACACAGTTCAATCCTACGCGGATAAAATGCAAGGCAGGAAGGCAAGAATCACAATGGATCATAAAGTTCAGAGGCCAGACCCACTCGGAGAGAGGCAAGGCGCGATGTCCCAAAAAGTCTCTATTGGAGATGCATTCTAGTCTTTATAGCAAATTGTTATCGGCAGATTGAACCAGTTCAGAACAAAGAATGAGAAAAGCTTGGAGGCGACCCAACGGAACAGAGAGGATTAAGACACCTCACTCGAACCGATAGAAAGGAAAGCCATGCGGACACGGTACCTTGTTGTGGAGGGCAGCTCCGGCGGGGGCAGTTGTTCCTGGTGGTGGATGCACGTCGGGTCTTTGCCAAGAGTAGAGAGGTTCTCGTCGTCGAAGAAAGTGAAGTTCGGTGCACCACTAGGGAAGAGACCAGCCGCGGAGTGCTCCGTCACAAGGCACCACCTTTTGGTCGCGGTTCAGGGGTAGTGGCTATCCAGTTGCCGAGGTGCTCTGCATGGGCAATTCGACCACTGCGTCCTGAGGCGAATAAAAAGCAAAGGGTTTGGTTGTTCCCACCAGTCAGGGGAAGAGACTCTCCGGCAGGGAGATCTCCTCTGTCGTCGTGAAGTGGTGAGTCGGTTCCGCAGGGCTCCACCGGAGGTGTCGTCGTGCAGGTCGGCTCAGCGTTACCCTCGTCGGATTCTTAGGTCCTGTGGCGACTTCTGAAGATCCAGTCCCAAAAGCCCTGCTTTTATGCAGAAAACCCCCATTCATTCAGCCTAGCTGTCAATCAACACATGCTAAGTGGTGAGCGGGAAGGCTCACCACCTGGGCCAATCACTCCAGAGTGCGACCGGAGTTGGCAAGGCAACTCGGTCCAGGGTGCCTAAAGCCCCTCCCACACCCCTGTGGTAACCCAGACAGAATGGCACCACTTTGGAGGGTCTCTGTACAGAGCCCGCCAAAAGTGGAACAAAGGGCTCGACCTTTGGCTTAGGAGTCATAGAGACGAACACAGACGCCATTTTACAAACCGAGTTCTGGCAGAAAATACCATCCGATAATCCTATTTAAGATAAGTAGACCGGTGGTACGTTAGAGATTAACAAGAAAAAGTATCAATCTCCAACAATGGGACGAATCCCATAGGGTTATGTCGGCGGTCGAACAGAACAAGTAGTTTCCACTGCCACCAGCCAAAACTCGACGAGGGGGGACGGGACAGTGCCCCCTCGAGTAACAGATCCAGGAGTAATCGAATTACCCCTACTAGTACGCCCACAATAAGATGGTTGGTACTAGTCCTGTTAGTAAATTTGGGTCTAGTAAAGCCAATGGTGACTTTACATGCCCGGGGAGACAGTAGTCAGTCCCCGGGTATGGAGTCTATGGTGGGGGTCCGCTAGGACGCCCCAGTGTTACAGCACGTAGGGTGTGGTGTAACACACATAGAAAAACATATGAGACCCTATGGAGTAAAAGACCCCATAGCCCATAGAACACATTGACATTCAAAGGAATTACACACATACATCTCCAAGAGTGGGAGAAAAAAGAGTCTCACTCTTGGCAGGATGGAAAAAAACCAACTCCCGAAATCCAGCAAAGCTGCTGGGGGACTCACTAGGTTAGGAAATTCAGCCTAAACAGAGAATTCTCCCTAACATCCGTCCCCTTTCTCCCAATGAAGAGAAAATCATCCAAGTAGTGCAATATTCCTCCTCCCTTTTTCCCCAGTTTTACTGTAAATTCCAGGAAGGAGCTGAATGCCCCAAAGTATGAACAAGAAATAGCGCAACCCTTGGGTAGGCATCTGTCATAGTAGTACTTGTCCACCACCTTAAAACCCAGCAGGTGGTAACTGTCCCTGTGGATTGGTAGCAGTCGGAAGGTCGATTCTATGCCTGCCTTTCCTAACAGTGCCCCTTCCCCTGCTGCCTTCACCATTTGTATCGCATCCTCCAGGGAGGCGTACTGCACCCTGCACTGCTCCTCAGGGATGCCATCATTCACCGACTGACCCTCGGGGAAGGACAGGTGGTGGATCAGGCGGAATTGTCCCTCTTCCTTCTTTGGCACCAACCCCAGTGGGGATACCACCAGATTGCTCATGGGAGGCGCCGTGAAAGGGCCAGCCACTCTCCCCAGCACCACCTCTTTCTCCACCTTCCTTTCCACCACCTCGGGTTTCTCCAATGCAGACCGTAAATTGCCCGCCTCCCTCCCCCTTTCAGCACCTGCCCCCGGGATCCGAAAGCCCCACCTGAACCCTTGCCATAACAACTTTGCATCGGCCTTGTTGTGATACATATTTAAAAAGGGAGTCATAGCAAGGAGGCTAACTCGTGTGGGCAGTGTCCCTCTAATCACACATTTGACATTCACAACTTCCCCCACATTGCCTTGTTTCATCAGCATATCAGTCAACATTTGCTTTTTCTTTTGGTTTGCTACTTTCCTTGGCCTTAGCCTCCCCTGAGGCGCCTTTGCGAGGGCCCGTGCCGCCACCCCTCCGGTGCTTGTATCTGCATGTCTTCCCGTATGAACAGTAGCCCTCTGAAAACCTCCAGCAGATTTCCTGCTCCCCCTGGTGGGCTGCTGCCTGGTACACCGAGGAGGAGGGCCCGCGAAAGGACCCTCTCCCCCGTTGCGAGTACCCGCCCCTGGCTCCCCCCCCCGGGAGCTCTCCCATTGTGGCTTGTCCTCGGGTTCCCTGCAGGGGACCACTTTGTCCATGTACCCCACGACATCCATTTCATCCCATGACATTGCTGGCCATATTTGCATCTTTAATCTAAAGCCCTGGTCATACTCCAACCATCCCTCGCCGCCATATTTCTGATACAAATCATGCACATATTGTTCGTACGCTATCATTGCCAGTGCATCCTGCGGGTACCTCTCCAGCATCACTGACATGTACATCCTATAAGCTTTCAGCCAATTGTTAATGGAGTGCTCCACCTTGGTGCATTCTCTGTCCCTCTTTTCCTTCTCTTTCTCGGACAGATCCTTCAGCCCTCCCCCCGTGGGCACAATCCCTAATAAGTCAAAGATGTCAATAAATTCCTTTCTCCACAACCTCTCCTTGACCCCCCATGGAATATGCCACAACATGGAATTTACTGTAGCCGTATCGGTGCGAACCCTGGCATTTCCCATACTGGATTGCCTGGCCCCAAACTCCCCCTGCCTCACAGCTGATTGGGCCTACCGCCGGCAGCTGAGCTGCGCTCTGCCCCCTGGCAAGACTGCCCCTGGCCCCAACCCCCCTTCCTTCTGGGCCTCCTGTGCCGCCGTTGGTACCCCTATAACAAGCTGCTGGGCCATCCCTGCGTTCACTGGAGCCCTCTGCCCTTGACTCCACCATTCCTGTCCCCATGGAAGCCCCGCCATCTGTGCCTGTTGAAAGCCCCCGGTAGGTGGGCCCACACTAGGCAGCCCGACAGATAGGAAACCCCCGGGTGGGATCCCGCTCCCCTGTGGCAGCTGACTCACTCCCCCTGTCTGAGACAAGCCCTGACTCCTACCCCCGCACCATGGCCCTCCTAACCCCTGAGGTGCCCCTGATTGCGTGGCTATACCCCCATTACTCATCATTCCCTCCAACATACTAGCATTGTCAACAACATTTGGCCTTTGCCCATTTTTCCCCCATGCTTGCATGCATTCCATCACCATACCTTTTACCATATCCAGGGATGCGGTTCCTCCACTAGCGACTTCCACCGTTCTGGTCACAGGAGTGCTGGGTGGGCTCACTCGGTTCCCTGGAGCCTCAGCAGGTGTAGGAGCCGTTAAGGCCACATCCTCCTGCGCCCTCCCCTTTTGTTGCGGTCTCTTGGTGCTATTGGCCTGTTCCTTGCTTGCCTTAGCCTTGGACGTCATTGTCCTTTTCCTCTTGTTCACTTGGATCTCTTCCTCTTCATCCTCCTCCACGCTGTGAATCTCCGGTTCGACCACCGTGGCCTCACTGCCGCTGCCCTGAAACATCAGCGGGGAGCTCTCCACCCTCTGGCTTTGCCCGGGCCCTTCCTGGCTAGGTTGGGCCACCATCTTTGTCATCCAGTCCGGGCCATGGGTTGCTGCTGCCACCCTGGCCATTTCCATAAATGCCGCCAGATCCATTGCCTGTTGTTCTCCTGCTGTGTCAGCCACCTGCTTCCTGTCCCTCCCGGGCAGCCTGTTGCCCGTGCTTCCTTTGCTCCTCACGCTGTCCTGGTGCTTCCTCCCCTGCACCCTCTCCTGGTGTGTGCTCACACGGCCCCTTCCTCCTGCCAGCCGCCGCTCAACCGGAGGCTGCTGCCTTGCGGCTTGCCGAGTGTGTTCCCGTGAGAGGGGGGGAGCCTGTGCGCTGACGTGCCACTGCAGCGTGTGGGCAAGCCCCTCATTCGTGGGCTCTTGTCCGTAGGGGGGGTGGGCTCGTTCAGGCCGGCAAGGGCCTTGAAGCAGGGTCACTGCCCTGGATGCACCTGCTGTGCCTCCTGGCTCCCTGGGCTCCTGCCCTGCCTTGGCGCTTGTTCGCGCTGGAGCCGCTCACCTTTCTTTCCCGCTTTGTCCTCTGCTGCATGCTGGGCCCCCGCCCTTCCTTCTCTGCCGTGCCGCGCCGGTCCACCGTGCCGCTCTGCTCTGTCCCAGCACTCCGCTCTGCTGCGATCCTTGGTTCCGGGTCCTGGTCCGCGCTCTCCTCCTGCCGCGTCCCGTCTCACAACCCCGGTCAGCTGGGCGATCCTCCGGCTGCTGGGCGGTCCTCTGGCGTCAGCGCACGATCCCGTCTCGATCAGCTGGGCGATCCACACGAACCAACGAAAACCAAAACGAAATCCTTCTCCTGGCGAGACGGCGACCGGGTCCCAGTGCAGGGGAGAGATGCCTTGCACCCTGGCTCTGTCGGCATATAAAGCGCTCGCCCCGCCCCTTTTCTTTTGTTTAGCCCTTTGCGGGCTTTTGGGCCATTTGGCCTTTTGGCACCGTTCCGCCCCCTGACCTCCTGCCCCCCCCGGGGGAGGATCTCAGGTTGCCGGCGGTATGACCCTGCATGGGTTAACATGCTGCCTCCTCCATTTTGTCTTGGGTGTTTCCGTCGTCAGCGACATTCCCTCTCCCAAAGTTGTACTCTTCCGTCCACTTCCCAATCACCTTTAGTCTACCATAACTTCATTTTCTCTCTCTCACATTAACTCACTTGCCTTCTGCCTCCCCCATCACAAACTGAATGTGTTCCCCTCTCCGTGCCATTCCCTATCTCTGACGTTCTCCTTCACTCTCTCTCAATGTTTATTCATCTCACGTCATTCTTTTCCATTAATGTTCCTTATGCACTCTCTTTCCCCCTCTCCCTCTCATGCTCGCTCACTGCATACATTTTACCTGCTCTTCATATTTTTTACTCTGCACCCCATCCTGTCCTATCCCTCTCCTCAAGCCGCCATAATGTTTTCATTTCACCTAATAACCATGTGTGTTTTTCTCCTACGATAGAGTGGGAGAAATGGCATTTGAGGAGGGACACCAAGCTTCAAGGTATTGTTTGATATTTTCCCACCCATTGAGTTCTTTGGCCATGCTATCCCCTATGACCATCTCCACCCACTTCCTGTCCCTCCTGCCCAAAACACCTCCCCATGGGAACCTGTTCAGTTTGCTTTACTCAAGTTTTACCATCAAACTTTGCAGTGTTTTTTTTATTTTTTTCAATGCAGTCTTCTACACCGTAATGAATTAATTGGCGTTGTAAACACGCTGCTGGTGTAATACATATGTCTAAACCAGATGTACCTCCAGCCACTCGATTTATAAGCATTATGCATATCCTTAAGTGAAGTCATGTTGAAAGCAAGCATTGGCAAAGCCAACAGTTTGGGCTTGTGTATGTGTATAAGGCATCTGTGAGGCACTACTATTAGATGCCAGGAACTCGTGCCATTTTGTGCTTGCTACCATCACTGGCCAGTTAATATGACAATGGCAGTGCCTGGCAGGTGCCTTTACCAGGCCTACATAAAAGTCCAAACTGTTGGCATTGCCACTGTTTGTTTTTATGTTGGACCTTTGATGAACCTATTTTCTCAGATTTTTTTTCAGCTAGGTCGTTGTTTTCTAATATTTTACTTGATCAAGTACACAAATGAATTATTATCTGAATAAACGAAAAGGCAAAAAAGCTCAAAACCTAGGCCCTTACGGTGCTGAAAGCGTGTCCTGGATGTGTGTAACCCATTGCCCAGATGTGTGGGTGGAAGAGTCTGAGTTTGAATGATGCTCTAATTTGGCTATATTAGATGAAGTTCTTGAGGACTAGAGATGTGCTCAGAACATGGCGCCGTTTTGTTATTGCTGCATTCGAAGAATACCGGAGTGATTGTGAAATATGTTACATAGTTGTAGAAAGCAAGCTGCTTCCAGAGGATTTTGTGGAGTCAGTGCTTATGTATAAGGCATGTGGTAAGGATGTGGCCAATGTTTCATATGCGGTTGTTGTGGTTGAAGTCTAGATATGTACTCCACTCAGACCCTGCAAGCTTGGGGGCTATACCTGTAGTAGTGACCAAAGGAGGGGATCTAAGGGCCATAGATACTATTGCTTAAGGTTTTCTCTGTGTATTTCCTGAATTCATGACTGGTAGGGGAATGTGAGCATCCATTGCAACCAATGATATAGGGAAGTTACAAGGACAATTGATAAATTGATTATAGGATTAAGTGTCATTCGTAGGTGGGGGTGTTCTGGAAAGTAAGGTAGCAATGAACGTGTTGGATCCACTGTGGAAAAGGGCATCAGGGCTCGATGGGCTAGTCCAAAAAATGAAATCCCACTAAGGCTGCATTTTTAGAATCTGATCATATATATCTAATGTTGAGATTAAAAGAAGGATTTGAGTATTGATCGCAGAGAGTGGGCTTTAGGAGGTGAAGGAGTAAATGTTTGAGAGAATAGCCACCCAAGTATAGCACCCTATGCCATAATTAGGTGTGGCCCATCTTGCATACTCTTTGTAACCCTGTGGTGGATTTTAGGGCCTTGATCAGAATGTTCTGAGTGGGAAAAGCAGCTCCTGTGATTACAGTGTGGATGCAGAGACTCATCCAAATATTGTGCCCTCAAAATACACTCTTTTATCTGGGAAGCAAAGTGGATGATGAAGGACCTGATCTTGTACTCTAACCTCAATGTGACCCCCTTGCTGGCAGTAACCCTAAATCAGGGGCCTACAACCTTTGACACTACCAATGCTTTGGATTAAGACCCCCGTGATCAGTCACCACTGCCTATGCTAAGACTGTTGAGAGATGTCATCCAAAACACCTGGTAAGCCAGAAGTCGCAGACCCCTGCCCTAGATATATCATGTACCCAGATTCCTCACCTCCATCTCCCCTTAATAGCCATTGCAATGTTGCCTCTGATACGTACAAATGCTAGGACCTCTCTGTCGAACACCAAATATAAATAAGCATACTCTTGCACAACATGCAACAAATATCAAAGTATATGAAAGCGGGACAGAAAGAATAAGTTGGAAATGCAGTCTGGCGATGTTGGTCTGTAATACTGTTTATATCTTAAAAACAGGAATCAACGAAGTATGATCAGATTTGAACAATGCAATATATAAAAAAAAAACTAGATCATTGCTATATCACCAGGATGCAACCATCCCAATCCTTGAGCACGATTCAGAAGTATCTTTCGGTTCAAAGTCGTAATCAACAGTACATGTAGGAGATTGAATGCATGCTATACAGATTTACAGATTTACAGGCCTGATTTACAGAATGTCTTGCACACTGAAAAGTGACATTGCACACTAATCAGTGAGCAAAACTCCTTTAGCTGATTCATGGAACGTCCTTTGCATGCCTATTCCTGGATTTGTGCTCTTTGCGTGTAGTCAAATGCGGCGCGCCAGATTTCAAGCAACGTGTGCGATGGGTATATGGAAGGAAATAAATAGGTGGTGGAAAACGCATATTCCCCATTCCCCTGGCAAAATGAGGAAGAACAAGGAATAATGCAGTTGTGTTGTTGGGCCACGCAACCAATAACATGCCTATCCAAGTGCAAACATACAGAGACGTCTCTATGTGAGGGGAAAAGGGCACTTTCCCTGGGCCCCCACCTTGAAGGGGGCCCCCACAAGACGGCTATGTCTAAAGAAGTAACTTATTGTTTACCAAACTTAAAAGGCACCTTTAGTGTCATGCTGCTGAGACTCTAAGCCTATTTTGTATTTGTTGTGTACAGATACATTCTGTTCTGCTTTCTTTGTTCGCGGTGGCATTCATAGTTTGTGCAGTCACTGTAGCTCAACTCCTGTAGGATTCCTCCTGTAGTGGAAGGGGGTCTAGAGAGAAAATACTGGACCAGACATCGCAGGCCTCTGGCAAGCATATTTTATTTGACACAAGAAACGGTTTGTGCTTATGTGCACGTCTATAAATAACCATTTCACAAGCCTATGTTTCAGGTGTATTTAAATATGTTAAATGCAAAATAGAAACCCGGATACAATTTAATAGGATCACATCAATTAAATTAAATAAGGCTGGAATAATTCCCATTTTGCATAATATGCTTCCATAACTTTTTTTAAAAAATATATTGTCATGTTGGATTATGTGAATTGTGTACTTTGCACGTCAGTTCTATTAAATGGGTTTATTTTTGTTCATGGTAAGAACTGGAAAAGATAATGGTAAAGTGCAGACATTGCAAAGTGGGTGCAAATCCCAGCGTCACCTCTTAACCAATGTGTGATCCTGGTCATCTCATTTAATCTCGTATTGCCTAGCCTGTCATAATGACCAGTCCCTAAAACTTTGGAAATTGTTCAGAGGGATTTTGTTCTCTGCGTGTTCATCATCTTCAAAAAAGCAACACTCATGATTTCACTGGCTCTAGTGTTGCTTCCGCTATAATAATAGTGAACTTTGATATACTGCACAACAGAGCTACTTTGCTCTCTAATGGCAACACTTATTGATAACCATGTCCCTCTTCTAATCTCAGTATGCCTGAATTTGGACTCGTTCCTGATAGCTTTTAATCTTCATCCACTAGCTATGCTATGGTATCTGCATCTTTCACCTTGCTTTCAGTTGGTTTCCCATATGCATGCACGATCACTTTTGCATTCTTTTTAGCACCTAATCTGAGTCACTCTCTGTTCTGCGTTATGTGCTCCTTTTTCATATGATTTGTGTTCTGCATTTAGACTATGGCCACTCTACCTTCCTCGTGCATGCTATTGATGAAAAGTGTCCCCTACCTGTGCGAGCACACAAGTAACCTTGTCGTTGACTTCTAATGTCGGCATTGAAATGCTACTTGTCTATCATTCCGATTACAGCAAGAGGGTAGTGGGACAGAAAGGGAGTACCCATGATTATTTTAATCACTGCAAAGTAGCACATCAAGCAATGGGTTGTGAGTACGATGAGGGGAGCAAAACCAGATATTTTGGATCTTTTAATTCCTTTGGTTCAGTGGAGGGGGGCCCAAAAGTTGTGCGTGCCCCAAAAGTGTTTAAGATGGCCCTGCAAACATAACTGAATGTATGGATTTCACCATGCAACATCACATCGAGAAACGTCATGCTCAAACCTCCTGATAAAACTGCCACATAATACTACATGCAAAGTACAATGCGCACAGGACACAACGCGTATAAATCACTGAATGCACACCATTCCAACATCGGTCAGCCACAATATAGGCAGGAATACTGGGAGCCATTGTAGTTGGGGACAGAAGGAGGATGCAGAGACCATGGATTTTCCCAACACGCACCACAGTGTTTGGGATGCCAGGCAACCAGGGGTATGCAAGGTACCAGTTCCCACCCCATGTCATAGTAGAACTGGTCAGGGAGTGGGAAAAAGACCTTTCATCCCCCACCATCTGCTCCCATGCCCTCAGCCCCCTGGAAAATGTGCTGACAACACCCCATTTCATAGCCACAGGCTCCTTCCAGCGCACTACAGGTATTGTTGGTGGTATATCCAGGTGTTGCCCTGCATAACATCATGTGAGTTTGTTCGTAGTGTAAGGAACTCATGTTGGCAACAGTAAAGACAGACACAAGTGATCACAGTTCAAGGGTGTTTATTAAACTGTAAAGGCAGGCTGGAGAAACTCCTAATCTAAACCTAAATCTAAGATGGGAGCAAGCTTCGACTTTCAAATGAAAAATAAGGCAGTCTTTGTGGTGTCTTGTCAAAGTAAAAAGGCCTATATTAAAAAAAAATAATAATATTGCCAAATCCTTACAACTAATTACAGAAAGTGTGTGGGATAGGGTTTTCAATAAAGGAAACATGTTTACAAATAATAAGTCATGATGTGATTGCCGGGGGTCTCCCTTCACCACGTTTTGAGCATGGAACAAGCTGGATCTGTTGAGCCAGTGCCCACTCAAGCCTTCCCAGCACGAGTCGACAGTTCTGTTCCAGTTATCAGATTCTTCAATGGTTAAGTCTCTTTTAGCAAAAGTGTCTTACCTTTGAGGGGCTGATTTTTCAACAAACAAACACAAAGTTCTGTTCCACCTATATATTGGGTGAAGGCTTCACCCTTGGGTCGCCCTCTTCCAGGTGTAGACCGCTCACAAGTCATATTCAACAAACTCAACTAAGCAGCTCCTCTTCTCAATGAAATATGGGTGATGATGTTCCACCCCTGGATCTCCCTCTTTCAGATTTTCTAGCCTCCTTCCTTTGGGTTCACAATGGCATGTATTTCATTCACAAATTACAATGTCTTTTTAAACATTTCAGGCATCCTCCCTTTTGTCAGCATCCCTCTGCCGGGATCACTCTTGCCAGCTTTCACCCATGCACTAATTTCACCATACAGGTTTAATTTCCCTTAACTATCACAATCATCTGTCGGTCAAAGACTTTCAACAGTACAGAAGATTTTACGAGGCCCCTGTATAACCACTTTGGCCTATCTTCACCTCTTCCCAAGGCCTTCTTGTTACGGTAGTCTTGACCATCAAGAAATTTCCCAGAGTTTCCTGCGTGAGCACCCACGTGGTGCCGGATGCCTCTGTTGCTGGTTTCCCCCCTCTTTCATCAATAGTTTCTTTAAACCTTTCAAAGTTTAAATTAGCTGTTGGCTACTTTTTGTTCAACACAGTTTGGTTGCTTATCACCTCTCCCTTCGACTCATGGGCTGTGATGAACCACTTGGCTTTCTTTCTCTTTGGAGTCAAGGTTGGTACCTCCGAGACAAGGGTCTCTCCCAGCCTTGGTAGTCAGTGGAGGAGGGTCGCGTGTACCGCTGACACCTGTTGCAACACACACTGGCTATTGTTTGTGGTCTTATGTTTCTGTTTGTGGAGGTTTCACAGGCCATGATCGGAAAGGGCAAGGTCACTTCTCTCCTTGCCATCGTCTCGGTATGCACAGCATTTCACCTCCTCTTGAACTGCAATGCCGAGCTAGCTCTCACATCGTGCGGTCTGCTTTGCTCGTCCTGTGAGCTTGTTAAGTGACTTCAAGTCTGCAATCCCACTAAGTCAATGCCTTTGTCTGGGATGCCCAAAGGAAGCCCTTATTTATATATTTTTATGACAAGTTATACTCTGGATGATAAACCCTTATATAACACCCCTCTCTTTGAATCCCTCTGACCTCACTGAGCCAAGAAGTAGGTTTATTTTGCAATTTAAAAGATTTATTGAAAATTAAACAATATATATATATATATCACACTTTTATAATAAATTAATATTTGGTATCACACTTATGAGTATAATGTCGATCAACAATGGATAATGTTATACTAGCACACTTAGTTTATTACTTGGGAGTTGGTACGGAAAGAACAAGGTAGCTGAGAATGCTTTATGGTATCAAGGAGATGCAAAGATGAATAAAAGGCATTACAGAAATAAACTTGATATGATTTCAGCAAAAGATAATATGATTACTTTTTCTCTGACAATTCACTCCCCCACCTATGCAATGTAAGGAGATGGAAGTAACACACACAGTCTTCAGGAATACAATTACAGTACAATACAAATTCAGTTCCCCCTAGCAAGCTTAGATCACAGGGATGATTTTAAACACAGGCAAAGTACTTTAAATGTGGTATGCAATGAAGTAAAATATGCTAATTCTCTATAAGAGATTCAGGGTGGGTGATAGCTACTTTAAATTAGTTCGGGATCACTTTAGCAATGCTCTATGAATGATTGTCAGGTTGCAAACGAATTTCAGCAAAGGAAAGCAAGAAGCTGCTATTTTGACAAGTGAAGAAATTTGAGCCAAATCGCAAATCGCGGCACTTTTTCCGAGTGCGTCGAGCGCGATTACGGAAAAAGTATAATGAATAGAATCGGTTTATGTCATGATGCCTACCCCCGGAGCACCAGGCCAGGCCCAGCACCCCCGGAAGCAGGCATCATGCCCTCGGGTAAAAGCTCAGCGGCCCCTTATAGGGGCTCTTTGGACTCAGTCCTGGCGCCTTTGGTGCCAGGCTCATGTTGGACATCAGTCCTGGCGCCATAGGCACCAGGCTCATAAAGGGAGGTGTTTTGTACACTTACCTAATGCAGACCATGCTGCACGCTTCAGGCCTCCCTGAGACCTGAAAGGGACTATTTTTTCATAGGGACTATTTTTTCACTCGGGCGTGGCCAGGGAAGGATACATACCTAGTTGGGGAAGGATACATACCTGGGACTTCTTTGGAGGCTATTTAAGCCACGCCCAGACAGCAGCTCATGCTTCGCGTTGTTCTGCTTCCTGCAGCTTAACGCTAACCGTGTCTGCTCCTGCTCCTGGACTCCAGCCACGCCTGCCTCAAACCTGGAAGACCTGCAAGGAAGGAAGAGAAGAGAAATGTGAAAACCAAGGACTATTTCAAACTTCTTACCTGCATCCGGAATCTTCTCGCCACATCCCTGAAGAAAGACTTCCATTTAAAAGCATCGCGTTGCTCGCTGCAGCGCCACGCTTCTCTCACCTGTCCTCGAGACATCTCCCGGCTCCATCGCGGCTGTCAGCATCTGACGCCACATCTCTGCACCTAGGGGAGAGAGGAAGAAACAAAAGGTGAGCAGAAGGAACACAGAAGGAAAGCCTGATTAACAGCCATAATACTTACCGGCTTTTCTTCCACATTTCGGGTCGGCGCCGCCCCGTTGGCAGTTACCGTACCCCAGCCCCTATGGGGAAAGCAAAAGAGACATTTCTGGGGAATGATAAGGACATTTAGAGGGATCGCCCTCATCACTACTCACCTCGGCAGTTTAACCCCTAGACGCATCGCCTTCATTCTGCACCTGAAATAAAGGACAGATCACAGGTTAGAAAGACAACATAAAGGGGGCCTCACTTGAACTTTGAACTTTCATACTTACGGCGCATCGCTCAGGAAAGTCAAGTGGATTTTGCCAGCGCCATTCTGAAAACCAGTGAAGTAACTGAACGAACGTGCGCCCCTGCACCAGAAGCAGGATGGAGAGTTCATCCTTCCAAACCATAAGGTGAGCTTAAACCGGGGTTTGGAGAAAGTTAGAGAGGAACGAAGGGGGAAAGGGGGGAGCTAGCACACTATTTTGCAGACTGTTAATCCCCTTTCTCATCTGCAGAAGGATATTCCTACGGGCCAGGCAAGCACAATTTGGAGGTCCTGTCCAATCGGTGTTTCGGGTCCTGCGCATCACGCTAGAAGAGGCCACAGCAATCCAGACTAGATCAGCGCCCCCGTGGGAACCAGGTGAGCGTTACAGAACGCAAAGCCTTCCTACAAATTCGCACCCAGGTGCTATGGAAACTTCTGAAACTGACCAGTTGGCCCAATTACTGAGGGAATTACGGGCCAAAGTACACGCCGCTCGTCAAGAGACTAGTGCCCTCAGGAGGGAAGTGATTGTAATAAAGGATAGAGCTGATGAGCTGGCTAGACAGCTTTCGCAAGGTCAAGCTGGACAAACTCCTTTACTCGGTTCTGGGGGGAACCCCGCTCCTGTGGTTTCCAGTAACCCGGTGCAGATTAATCTACCTGGAAACATGCCACTGGCCCCACCTGAACGCTTTGCTGGGGACCCCAAACGATTTGCCGTATTCATGAATCAGTGTCGTTTGCACTTCCTATGCAGACCCGGGGCCTTCCCTAATGATCAGACCAAGGTAGCCTTTGTGTTGTCATATCTCAGCGGCTGTGCTGCCGATTGGTCAGTCCCACTGGTAACTCAAGATGACCCGATTCTTCGTGATTTTCAAGGATTTCAAACAAGCATGGAAAGGTTATTTGCTCGACACTCCCAGGGACAGGCTCTGGATGACGAACTTCTATCTCTGCGACAGGGCAATCAAGACCTTCTATCCTACATTGCAACCTTCAATAGACTAATTGTGGAATCTGGTTGGCCAGAGGATAAAAGAATCACGTTATTCTATCGAGGTCTACGCGGAGAACTTAAAGATGTCCTGGCACAAGTTGTAAATCCGCCCCAAGAATGCACTGAATATATAGACTTAGTGGTCCAATTGGATCACAGGCTGCAAAACAGAAAAGCAGATCGGTCCAAGTTTGAAACCCGGGTGTTGGCCAAGACCCACGCTAACCCCAAGGGGGCTGATGGCTCGGAGCCTATGCAAATCGGAAGGGTTAAAGGACCCCTAACTCAAAAAGAACGGGAAAGAAGACGACAGATGCAATTATGCCTTTATTGTGTGTCCTCTGGACACTTTCTACGAGATTGCCCGGTTAAGCCGCCCAAGAAGGTGGTAGGAGCCGCTGATAAAATCCATGGAAACTCTGTATCGGGAAACGACCATGCCCGGCAAGCGTAGGGGTCCGCTTGCCGAGCTTGAAAACTAACTCTCAGACCTCGCATTTCATTGTGCCAATGGTCCTCGTAGATCCGGAACAGCCTAAACGGTTGCATGCTATAAAGGCATACATCGATAGCGGGGCTATAGGAAACTATGTGGATCGAGAATTGGTCTCTAGGATAAACCTCCCTCTGCATCCTAAAACCAACAAAGATGTCATCACCACAGTAGATGGAACCGAAATTGCCTCTGGACCGGTAACACATTCCACAGCTGAGGTGACACTTGTAGGTCCGGATGGCCATCGGGAGGCAGTTGTGTTTGATGTAATCAAGGCTCCACAGTTTCAGCTTATTCTCGGAATCCCTTGGTTAGAGACACATAATCCTCGAATTGATTGGTGAGCGAAGAGAATAACCTTCCCGGATTGTGCACAAACCTGCTACCCAGAAAATCCAAAGATTAATCTTGCATCAGTAACCTCTGTCCCCGTGCAACTACCTCCAGAGTACCAAGACTTTCAGGACGTCTTCCAAAAGGAACAGGCCAACACGTTACCTCCCCACAGATCGTACGATTGCCAAATCGATCTGGTGCCCGGTGCACAACCCCCTTGTAGCAGGATTTACGCCCTTACTGAACCTGAGAATCTGCATTTGAGACAATATTTAGATCAATACCTCGCCAATGGTTTCATTCGCCCGTCAAAGTCCCCGGCATCCTCAGCTTTGTTCTTCGTGCCTAAAAAAGAAGGCGACCTTAGAACTTGTATCGATTACCGCGCATTGAACCAGATAACTGTTAAAAATCGTTACCCTCTGCCTCTTATCCCTGAACTCCTTGACCAGGTGAAGGACGCTTGCGTATACACCAAGTTAGATCTCCGGGGGGCTTATCATCTGTTACGAGTAAAAGAAGGCGACGAATGGAAAACGGCCTTCCGTACAAAATATGAACTATTCGAATACCAGGTGATGCCTTTCGGGTTGTGCAACGCTCCTGCAGCCTTCCAATTCTTCATGAACGATGTCCTTCGGGAACTCATCGATGTCTGTGTTGTCGTGTATTTCGATGACATTCTTGTGTACTCCTCTTCGGAATCTGATCACAGAAAGCATGTCAGGGCCGTCCTAGAGAAACTGCGCCAGCACAAACTGTTTGCCAAGCTGGAAAAATTTGTTTTCCATACCACCGAGGTTGAGTTTCTCGGATTCATCCTGACACCTAAAGAGGTCCGAATGGATTCACGGAAAGTGGATGCCATCCTCAAATGGCCATCACCTAGTTCGGTGAAAGGTGTCCAAAGCATGCTTGGTTTTGCCAACTTTTATCGCAGGTTTATCCCGGAGTTTTCACGTGTGGTGCAACCCATCACTGCACTCTTGCGAAAAAATAAACGTTTTGAATGGACCGAGGAAGCCGAACAGGCCTTTCAGGAGTTGAAAGCTAAGTTCACGTCCGCACCTATTTTGAAGCACCCGCGTCCCGATCTCCCATATATAGTTGAAACCGACGAGTCCAGCTTAGCCATGGGAGCTGCCCTGTCTCAGAGAGACCCTGAAACCAACCAACTGCACCCCGTAGCATTTTGGTCCAGAAAGTTCTCGCCGCCGGAGATAAATTATGCGATCACCGATTAGGAACTATTAGCCATTAAGTCCGCCTTTAAGGCTTGGCAGCATTATCTCCTCGGCGCCCGGCATACCATCACCGTGATCACTGATCACCGAAATTTACAATATTTAAAAACTGCCAAGGCTCAATCGTCTCGACAGCTCCGATGGGCTTTGTTCTTTGCTGAGTTCGATTTTGTAATCACCTACCGCCCCGGCTATAAGAATGGTAAGGCGGACGCTCTATCCCGAATTGGAATGGAAGAAATAGACACAAACTCAGAACCTGTGCCGATAATTCCCGAACAAAGAATTTTGGGGATAACCACTTTACAAACCCTTGAAGACATTCAAGCACGAGTGAAACAATTCCTGGACTCTTCAGCCTTGCAGGATTGGATCAAAAGGGGGTCTAACTTTTCAGTCAAGGATGGCTTATCTTACTTCCAAGGACGCTTATTTTTGCCAGAAAAGGAATTGCAAGAACTGGTTATTTCCTGTCATCATGATACCCTGATGGAAGGACATCCTGGTATTGCCAAAACAGAGGAAAAGGTTAAACGACAATTCTGGTGGCCTTCCTGGCAAAAGGATATTAAATCTTTCGTGATGTCCTGTGGAGTTTGTGCCCAAAACAAAGGTCAAAAGACAAGACCCGCCGGTCTTCTTCAGCCCTTAGACATTCCACCAGCACCTTGGCACACCCTGTCACTAGATTTTATCACGGACCTGCCCTCTTGTAATGGTTACAATACTATTCTGGTCGTGGTGGATTTATTTTCCAAAATGGCCCACTTTATTCCGTTAAAGGATTACCTTCAGCCTTTGTTCTTGGCAAGGAATTCCTCGAAAATATCATCCGTTTGCATGGATTCCCATCCATACTAGTCTCCGATCGGGGAAGCCAGTTTATTTCTCATTTTTGGAAAAAGTGTTGTCAACTGGCACAAATCGACGTAAGACTCTCGACCAGCCACCACCCACAGACCGATGGTCAGACGGAGAGAACGAACCAGACCCTTGAACAATATCTACGATGTATGTTGCACCAATCGGAGGGTAATTGGAAGGACATTTTATGGGTGGCTGAATATGCATACAATAACTCGCTACACTCTGGAACTGGTCAGAGCCCCTTTTATACCCTATATGAACATCACCCTCGTACTTCAGACTTGGACTCACCTCTGAGCCTTGAAATGCCCGCAGTGGACCATTTGCATTCAACGATTACTCAAGCCTTCAAGGATGCAGCTGCACATTTGCAACATGCGAAAGGGAAATACAAAAAGAATGCGGATCTGCATCGAAGAGAGGCGCCTCCATACCAAATAGGGGATCAAGTATGGTTGGCTACCAAACATTCAAGGGGCCTCGAACTTTTAATCCAAGGTATTTAGGCCCTTACTCGATCAAAGCTATAATCAACCCAGTGGCAGTCAAGCTCGATCTACCAGCTAACATGCGGATTCACCCCGTTTTTCATGTGTCACTTTTGAAACCAGTGCACCCAGGAACCAGATTAACAAAGCCACCAGAACCGATTCAGATAGATGGGGAGCCTGAATTCGAGGTGAAGAACATTTTGGATTCTAAGATCTCAAAATCAAAACTTTTCTATCTAATTGATTGGAAAGGGTACGGGCCTCAGGAAAGGTCTTGGGAACCCAGTGATCACGTACATGCACCTCGGCTGGTAAAAAGGTTCCATCGGAATTTCCCAAACAAACCGAAACCTCCAGAAGAAATGACCTTGGGAGGTGCCTTGGGGGGGAGTGCTGTCATGATGCCTACCCCCGGAGCACCAGGCCAGGCCCAGCACCCCCGGAAGCAGGCATCATGCCCTCGGGTAAAAGCCCAGGGGCCCCTTATAGGGGCTCTTTGGACTCAGTCCTGGCGCCTTTGGCTCCAGGCTCATGTTGGACATCAGTCCTGGCGCCATAGGAGCCAGGCTCATAAAGGGAGGTGTTTTGTGCACTTACCTGATGCAGACCATGCTGCACGCTTCAGGCCTCCCTGAGACCTGAAAGGGACTATTTTTTCATAGGGACTATTTTTTCACTCAGGCATGGCCAGGGAAGGATACATACCTAGTTGGGGAAGGATACATACCTGGGACTTCTTTGGAGGCTATTTAAGCCATGCCCAGACAGCAGCTCATGCTTCGCATTGTTCTGCTTCCTGCAGCTTAAAGCTCACCGTGTCTGCTCCTGCTCCTGGACTCCAGCCACGCCCGCCTCGAACCTGGAAGAGTTGCAAGGAAGGAAGAGAAGAGAAAGGTGAAAACCAAGGACTATTTCAAACTTCTTACCTGCATCCGGAATCTTCTCGCCAGCATCCCTGAAGAAAGACTTCCATTTAAAAGCATTGCGTTGCTCGCTGCAGCGCCACGCTTCTCTCACCTGCCCTCGAGACATTTCCCGGCTCCATCGCGGCTGTCAGCATCAGACGCCACATCTCTGCACCTAGGGGAGAGAGGAAGAAACAAAAGGTGAGCAGAAGGAACACAGAAGGAAAGCCTGATTAACAGCCATAATACTTACCGGCTTTTCTTCCACATTTCGGGTCGGCGCCGCCCCGTTGGCAGGTACCGTACCCCGGCCCCTATGGGGAAAGCACAAGAGACATTTCTGGGGAATGATAAGGACATTTAGAGGGATCGCCCTGATCACTACTCACCTCGACAGTTTAACCCCTCGACGCATCGCCTTCATTCTGCACCTGAAATAAAGGACAGATCACAGGTTAGAAAGACAACATAAAGGGGGCCTCACTTGAACTTTGAACTTTCATACTTATGGCGCATCGCTCAGGAAAGTCAAGTGGATTTTGCCAGTGCCATTCTGAAAACCAGTGAAGTAACTGAACGAACGTGCGCCCCTGCACCAGAAGCAGGATGGAGTGTTCATCCTTCCAAACCATAAGGTGAGCTTAAACCGGGGTTTGGAGGAAGTTAGAGAGAAACGAAGGGGGTAAGGGGGGAGCTAGCACACTATTCTGCAGACTGTTAATCCCCTTTCTCATCTGCAGAAGGATATTCCTACGGGCCAGGCAAGCACGATTTGGAGGTCCTGTCCAATCGGTGTTCCGGGTCCTGCGCATCACGCTAGAAGAGGCCACAGCAATCCAGACTAGACCAGCATTACAGTTTAGAGCTTGCTGGAAAGCTGGGAATCTTAGCTTCCAAATGAAAGTTAAATCTCGTTCCTAGCCCAAACGGTTCAAGAGATACGGACGATTTAACGAAGGTAGTTTTTCAGAAATGAAATAATGATTCAAAATGGCAAATGACACTTTTACAGGTTTGAAATCGGAGAAGGGACACACGATTCTATGATGCAGATTTGGACAGGTTAAATGTTTTGAATCAGATTATTTTAAGCTAAGAGATGGGTTCTGCACAGTTCTAGCTGGGTACTCACACTATAAATCTGAAAGGAATGGCCTCGTCACGGATCTGGTCAACAAGTTTAGCTGTGGTTCTCTCTGCTTGGTGGATCAATCAGGCACCGGTTCTGTTCACAGTGGTCTGGTCTGGGTCTCTGGTTCTGCTGTTCTGGATCAAGTGGATTCTAGATACCACACTGCTTTCTGGGTACTGGTTCTGTTCTGGATACCCAGGATTCTTAGCAAGCAGCAGACCGCACAGCCTGGCAGTTAAATAGTTTGGTTTGGTTGCTAGGTTCTGAAGGCCTGCTGATATGAGTTCAGCTGTTGGGTTCTACACTTCTTTGGAGTTTTGTTCCAGAGTCAGTCTGGATCTCTGGAGTTCTGTATTCTGGAGTTCTCCGTCAGCGTGCTGCGCAGGAATTCAGTTGAAGGTTAGGAAAATGAATGTCCCTGTCTGGCTTCCAGTGGCTCTTTTTATGTCTTTTGGGAAGTGGGTGTGAAGGCTATCTTTCTATGGCCAACCCACTCACGATTTTATAGGTCAAGGATTTCTCTTTGACCTGATTTGAGAAGGGACCAGTGAGTCATCAGGTGTCATCTTTATGGCATACAGAAAGAACACTCCCCTTTGCTATTACCTTAGAAAAACATTTACATAACTAAACACATTTCCCGGATACACAAGTGGTTGACATTACATATACACATCATATATCACATAAGGTAGTCTCTGTTCCAACTCTGATGTTTCGAAGTGCCAGGGTTAAAAAATGGCAACTTATTTTCATTTTTAGTTGGTTTACCAATATTGGATTTTTACCCAAATTTACGCAGAGGTACACTGCCTTTCTACACATATTCCAGTAAATTTTCATTTTTCTAGCGTGAACCCTGTGTCTGCAATCTCCATAATTCATGGGGTTTTGCCTCAGAACGTGGTACAGAGTTCTAACACCTCTTAAAATGTGCACAGAAAAATCACAAGAATAATGATATTAATTATATAATTTTGACAAGTCCGTATTCCGTAGTCCGAATTATCCATCTTTTTAAAATTATGCTCTGGCCCAGAGGGGTTTGGTTAACCAAAGCACATGGTGGAATTTCTGGTTTGTCCACTTCCACCAGCTCAGGTTGCTCACAGAGGCACTGCCCCTCCCCGTTTCTCTCAAGAGGAAGCCATTTACGACCCCCCCTAATTTAACATTTGCCTGAGCCAAGGAAGGCTCATTGTTCAGTTTCCTGCAGTCCCCAGCTGCTCCTCCCCTGATTCAATCAGGGAGGTGTCATCTCCTTTTGGTGGGGGCAGCAGAATGCAGCCAGGCCTGGGAAGAGTGGCTGAGCAAGTTTCAACTCCTGTCGGGGGTAGTTGCCAAGCAGAATTCACTCTCTTCAAGCCAGGCTTCAGCCAAATGTCAGTTTTGTTCCCAGTTTTCTTCATCCAAATCAAACTTACAATTTTTACACATGCAGCTAGAATGCTGATTCTAAGTTCAAAACTATGACATTTAACAGTTGCAAACTATGTGACACTCAACAGTAGGTCACTCATTTATTTTAAACATTTCGATTTTAGTGGCTTTAAGTCCAATTTCACTTCAGCTGCTAACATCCACAGCTCAGCCAGTTTCATTATGAACATTATTTTGGGCTCTTTCTCTTTCCATATGTTGTATGCACACAAGTCTACCTTCTGCCAAATGTCTGCTGGTGTTCATTGAGATTTCTGAATCTCTTGCAATGGTTAAAATAGGCATTTTTAGCTTGCATTTCAGAGAAACAAAGGTGATTTCAAAGCACTTTCTGAGCTAACCGGCACTGCTGTTTTTCCTTTGGCACACATTTCACCCTTGGCACTCCTGGCCCATCATGCTCACACTGGTGGGTGGCACGTCAGGGGATCATTTTGGTGTGCGCCAAAACTGCACAGTTTTCCTGGATTCTGGCGCAATGTGGGCTTTTCCGCCATCTTGGATTTTCTGAGCCCACAGCACCAAATGTTGCAGCATAATAGCTCGAACACGGGTCAAAACCCCTGACAAGCTGTGCCTCTCTAAGAATAGTGAGCAAGGGGTCCACGTCTGGATTCCCTTAGTAACTTAGTGAATCAGCAGGAGCTTGTGGAAGAATTCCAATATCTGCATTTCTCTCACAAGTTCAGATGAGATTGTGAAGTTTATACGCTCAGTCAGGATCGCACAAGGATCCAGCTAAGATTGTCATAGTGACATAAGACTCTCGCAGTATTCTGCTGTGAAATTGGGTGAGTTATTATTCAGAACATGAGTTTAGAAGAATATATAAAGAACAGGAAATACCTGCACCCATTGTGGGTAGCATTTGGCTGCAGGAAGGTGGAACAGGGCTAATCCACACCTGGAGTTGGAGTTGGAGAAAGAGGGACATTTTGGAGGGGCTAGCCGGCATTCTTCTTTTATTTGCACACTGTGTGTATTATGTGGGACTCAAACATATATTCGTTTTTAGCTGAGAAAACATTATAGTTTCTCTTCATTTGGAAAAAAGGCACTCAGGTACTTTGAGAAGTACATTTTTGTTTGGAAATCCTTTTCTCTTGAGTTGTTATTTGAATTTTAAAGTGTATTCTTTAAATTTTGGAAACCGATTTTAAGTACTTACTTTTGAAGTCAGTTTATTTGGAAAGCCATTTATTTTTCTTGAGAAAAATATATTTTAGTTGCAACATTTTCATTTGTCTATTTTAGAGAATAAACATGTGTACTTACTTATATGTAGATACACATGAGAGGGTTAAAGGGGGGAATCTGATTTGATGCCGTCTGTACAGGAGGTGTACACCTATCTGGATAAAGAGGTGGACGTGGAACTCATATCATCCAACCTGGAATCTGAAAAGGGGGAGGAAGACGGAGGCTCACACATAATCTGCCTCCTGAAGCAGATGATGCTGCGTAATATGTTGTTGGTGGGATTGGTGGTGATGATGGCAATGTGCTGGATGTGATGGTGGAAATATTGGTGACACAGAGGTGGCGGAGGAGCCTAGGTTGGGAACAAAGCGAGCACTGCGGGTGCAGGTGGAGAACCAGCATCACAGGGGTCAAGAGGAAGTCATCTAGAACAGCAGGATTCAGGAAGACGCACAAAGCCCAGTAAGGGTTCAATAAAGGCCCAGGAGGCTCTCCAAAGTACAAGAAGGATAATAAAACAGAACACCATTTCCCATCATCTTCTTGGGCCTGGGATTACATTAAAGGGCCTGATGCAGTTTCAGCAGCAGAGAATGAGTCTGTGTAGTGCATTGTGTGCTCAAGGACAAATATTGTAAGAAAGGGAAAGATTTCTGCTACTGATTCACTTGGCACCATGGTCCTCCTCAACCCCCTGTGACTCTGGCAACACGATGTGTATGACAAGTTTCACCCACCTTCAACCTATACCAGTGATGATAATGAGATTGCAGCAGGGAACGCCCAGGAAGGCACAGGGTAATGGAAATGACATCATAAGTGCAGGTGTGTCCTTGCAGCGAGAGAGTCCTAATCACGCAGTGATGGAGTGTAACCGGCACACAAAAGGGACAGGAAATTGCCAGGTCCCATTCAGGGGTGTGTGGGAGTAATGGATAATGTCCTGGAGGACAGGGCTATGAACAATATTGCCTGGCAGATCATTACATTGTGCCTAGTGTGCAGGCATGCATTAGAAGATGGAGAATTGATGTATGAGGTGGTAATAAACAGTGTTATGTATTGTTTTCAAAGCACCCCTAACCCAACCCCTGATCACATTTGAAAATGCAAAAAGTTCTGCTGGGGTGATGTGCTGCTAGAGGGAATTGTGTAACTCCCCCCCATAAGTGGGCTATTTACGTTGTTTTCATTTTCTTCTTTCCACCCCTAAATCGGCCTTAAAATACCTAGGCACTCAGGTCGCCACTCGTGCCACGTGACTTGCTAGATGCTGCCCCCCCCTCTTCCCCCCACCTTCGGTACAGCTGTACCGCTGCTCTGTGCCCCTATGTATCCTACCTCCCGCTTTATATCTGTTCTGTTGTTACCTCTAAAAAACGCCCTGTTATGTATCTGTATTGGTGTATACCTTTGTAAAGTGTTCTGTTGTTCCTCAAAGCTAGGTCAGCACTCAATAAATATAATAATAATAATAGTAATAATAATAATAATAATAATAATAATAATAATAATAATAATAATAATAATAATAATAATAATAATAATAATTTAAAATGTAACAAACCAATTAAAAGCTATTGAAATCTGAAAAATAAAATACAAAATAATTCAGAATTAAACAACATTTGTACGTTGTTGAATTAAGTTTGGTAATGAAAAATAAACATTCAAGTGAGGCTAGAAATTTGAAAAGTATGTGACCTAATTCAGAGATCAGGATGGAATTCTTCTGGATAGTAATGGAACCGTAAGACAATTACTTTGCCTGTGTATTGTCCCTCTATCTCACTTGTGGGAGGTAGAGAGCCTGCAAACAGGGACACTGATCTTTGCAATAAACACTAATAAATAAGATAGTTTGCGAGCCTATCTTGTTTCAACTTGCTGAGATTTGGTAAAGATGTATTGTAAAAGGTCTGCCAATATGGGGTTATTCAGATCAGACTTTAGTGTGGGTTAGTGGGTGACTCCCCTCTATTCAGGCTCATGTCATCAGAGAGAGACAACAAGATTCAGTGTGTGCGCCCACCCGTGTTGTGAGAGGAGGTGTACACAAATTTAGGGTGTGGCTTACCCCCACGAGAGACGAAAGATTCCGCACCTTTCCAAGACTGGAGAGATGTAAACAAGGCAGGAGACACATAAAAGTCAAATGTGCGCCACACTACTGCGAGATAGGAGAGACTTAAACAATCAGTCACACTTCTGAGAGAGCTTAGAAAAGAAAAAATGCAATGTGTGCTCCCACTCCTTCATGAAAAGAGAAACGTAAAATATCTGTGTGTGCCCCTATACGTAAAGAGGAGAGCCTTTACAATCTATTGTGTGCACACAACATTGTGAGAGAGCTGCAACATGAGAATTAAATATTTGCCCACACATCTGTAAGAGACAAGACATCTAGCATGTGTGTGCATCCCTGCAAGACAGGAGGAACATATTATTCAGTGTGTGACCCCACAACTTCAATAGAGAAGAGGCATACACATTTACTACTGTGATAGAGAGGCTTACAAATTCATTGTATGCTCACCCCTGCTAGACATGAGCTATGTAGAAATTAAGGGTGCCCCCCACTCCCAGGATTGAACATTCAGTGTGATTGTAAGAGAGGAGAGCCTTACAAATCTAGCCTTTGCTAACACCACGGTAAGAGAGGAGAAATTAATTATAGTATTGTATGTGCCCATGCCTGTGAGAGAGGAGACACATCACAATGCATCATGTGCCCCCACCATCGTGAAAGGGGAGATATGTACATATGTAGTGTATGATGCAATGCCTGTAAGAGAGAAGCATTGTGAAAATGTAGTGTGCACAACTACTATTCTGAGAGAGGAGAGATGTAAAAATGCAATCTTTACCCTCACCCCTGTGAGAGGGGAGAAATATAGAAAAATAATCTGTGTGCCCAAATGTGTGGGAGAGGAAAGATGTAAAAAAAAAAAAAAAGTGTGTAGCTGCACTCCTGCATGATAGGAAAGGCATGGAAAACCAATGAGTGCCCCCACTCCTCCAAGAGAGGGGATGCATACGAAATTTTGTGTGCACACCCAGTCCTGAAAGAGAGAAGAGCGTTAACAATTCAATGTTGCTCATACCCTTGGAAGAGAGGATGGACGTACACATGTAGTGTGTTCCCCCATTTCTGCAAGGCTGGAGAGACATACAAATTCTGTGTGCACTCCCACCACTGTGAGAGAAGAGAGACAGAAACAAGTAATGTCTGCTTCCATGCCTAAAAGGAGCAATGTAATAATGTAGTGTGTGCTCCCACCAGTGAAAGAGGAGAGGGGAACAAATGCAGTATTTACCTGCACCCCTTTGATTGTGGAGAGATCTAAAAATGTTGTGTGTTCCCAAAATTGTCACATTGCAGAGACATACAAATGCATTATACCCCCCCTCCCCTGTGTGAAAGGAGAAATGTAAAAAGTGTTGTGTGTGCCCACTCCTGCAAGATTTGAAAGACATAACAAATCAGTTTTCCTCCACCACTGCAAGAGAGTGGAGTTGTATGATTTCAGTTTGCACGCCCATGCATGCAAAAGAAGATATTTAAAAGTTGAATGTTTGCCCACACATTTTTAAAAGAAGTGAGACATACACATTTAGGGGCCGATTCATGGAACAAACGTCCGCCGAAAATCGTGGCGCAAGCTGGTGCAAGCTTGAAAAAGCAAGCGCATGCGCACGCGTGCGATTCATGGAAGGCCCTGTGCGTGTTTTCCCCAGGATGTGCGCCAAATCCATGCGTGGTGCACACGGGCGCACAAGTCACTGCAACATCCAGAGCGCCATGCGTGGCGCACATAGCAAAAGCGTACAACGTCAGGGCACACACCAAAAAGGGGGTGGAACACGGGGCGGGACATGGGGAATGGGAAACAATGCGTGAAAAATAAGGCGTAACTGGGGAAGTACTGCAGGAAAATACACAGAACGCCCACACACAGGTGGACAACACGTATTCATGGAATCAAATACGGGAAACCCGCGCACGCCAAAAGATGCACACAGGCGTCAACACGTCCGCCACACGAAGGCAGACCATCCCCGCGCACAGTATAAAAGTGCACACAAACAACAAACACGTATATACAGCTACGATGAATGCCCCATTTGTCGCAGCACTGATCGGGGGACAACACAGGAGGAGGAGAATAGCCAGGCCCTGCATTTTTTTCCCCCGGACCAGCCTTTTTGGGATGCCTGATGACCAGGTCTATGGCAGGCATAGTTTTCCACCTCGTATCAACCTCGACCTGGTCAGGGAGTGGGAAGATGACCTTAAATCACCCACCCTGTGCTCCCAAGCATTGAGCCCCTTGGAGAAGGTGCTCAATGTCCTGCATTTTTTGGCCACTGGGTCATTTCAGAGGACAACTGCCATAGTCGGGGGTGTCTCACAGGCCACGCAGTCACACTGCCTACACCAGGTGTTGGCAATCATGACTGTGCGCCCCTCAGTCCGCAGGCACATATACATGCCCAGAACACCTGCAGAAAGGCAGGCCGTGGTCAAGGACTTTTACAGGGTGGCACACTTCCCCAAAGTGCTCAGTTCCATAGATTGCACCCATGTGGCCCTACATCCACCTAGGGCCACAGAGCACATCTATCGAAACTGCAAGCACTGGCATGCCATCAACATACAGGTTGTATGCGATGCCCATGGAATCATCACCTCTGTCTATGCAAACTATCCTGGATCTACCCATGACAGTTTCATTTACAGAATGTCTGCCCTGAACCGGGACCTGGAAGCTGGATAGCATGGTGACACATGGCTCATTGGTGACTACAAATGTCTGTGCACATGCATGCATGTCATACACAGACAAATACACAAACCCAACTAATGGCAACCATCCTAACCTCCCCAGGGGACAGTGCCTACCCTCTGAGCAACCACATGATGATGCCAATACGGAACCCCACCACACCACCCCAGGTAAGATACAACACTGCCCATATTGCAACCAGGGGCATAGTGGAGCGCACATTCGGAGTGCTCAAGTCACGCTTTCGCTCCCTTGACCACTTTGGCGGCCAGCTACTATATGCACCCCCAGTAGTGTGCAGGAACATTGTGGCAGCATGTGTCCTGCACAATGTTGCAACACAGCGGGACGTACCGGTGGACATGGTGGTGCCCCCACACCCCCAACCACAGAAATAGGCGCTGCCCACGGGAGAGGAAAGGGCACATGGCGAGGCAGCCCGGAGCCAGCTTGTGGCCACATTTTTCACCTAAACTCCCACCCCTGTGGAGTGCACACAGGCCTGGCACACACCAGGTGACAATCGATGATGACAAAGAGACAGTCAACTTTCACAACCTTACCACCCTGAGAATGTTGCCACGGAAGTGCTACATTGTGTGCATCCCTAGTTACTTAAACATAACCAATCCTGTGTGACCCGCAAAACAGGACATGACAATCACTGGTATGTCACCCAAAACCTCCCCACCCACATCACCCTTGTCTGCCACACCATGACATGGCATGCAACAGCAAAAGCCCAACACATGACCAATTAGATATCAAGTGACATGTGATAAATGGAAAGAGGCCCGAGACAATCACACCTGACATGGAATCAGATGAAATGACTGACCAACAACCTCCCACACATACAAAGTCATACACAAATGCATACCACCAGTGGCACCATCAACAAAAGACTGCTCTCATGCGCATTGGCCAAGCCAAATCTGCTAATCCCTAACCTGTGTGTTGTGTGTGTCTCCTGCAACGCACTGCACAGCACACAGCACAGTGAGCAGCCATTGTGTTGGGGATACACCTTGAGCATCACATAAAAAGGACAAGCAACAAAATTAACCTATTGATGCATGTACACCTTCCCCAAATGGTAAGTGATCATGCGCTGCAGGGACACAGCATGCCAGAGAAGGCAATCTGTGTGCACGTGTGGGCACGGAAGGGTGGTTGTACGTGTGGTGGAGCTTTGTGTAGGTGTGTGTGTCAGTAGGGACATGCACTCAATACATGCATGTTTAATCAGTGACCCTCAGTGTCCTGTACACATCACATGTGAACATTGCCCATGTGTACACCCCAGCATGTCAAACCACAACAATCCCCTGACACCTGAAAAGTAAACACAACACAGGAACAGCCATTGACCATCAGAACACATCATGTACACAGTACCCCACAATGACAATGTCAGAGAGTGCCCAAACACTGTAGCCCAAGCGTACAGTCCAAGAACAAAAGGCTCTCCATCATTGACACATCACCATGACCTTCTGAAGAACAGTCTGGGGTCCATAGCCTTCTTCCTTCTAGTTTATCTGGCTTCAGGATCCTCTTACCCCTTGGTTTTCATGTTCTAGCTTGCGTGTAAATAGGGTCCAGCCCCGTCAGAGGCCACCTTGACTGGTAAAAATACCAAATCGCAGAGAACTCCAAGAAGCCAAACCCCCAAACCAGGGAAAAAGCTTGTAGCCACCATGAAAACCCTGTGCGGTCTCCAGTAGATGACTTGAAGTCACTGAAAATGGCCAAGCACATGTCCAAGCAGAATGATAGGACAACCAAGGTAGCACAGTTCAACAATGGTTCAACAGGATGGGTAGCATTTTCAGTACACAATAATCAATGAGGATGCAACAAGTGATGGGTAGTGTCACAGCTCCGGTATCCAGGTGCAGGAGTGGCACGAACCAACCCACCCTCTGCAGTCTGGGCACCTGCAAGGTAAAACTTACACAGGCCTCCGAGACCCCGGCGGGGAAAGAGGGTCAGGGATCCGTTGTTTGGATAGGCATCGGTATTCAGGATAACGAGAAAGAGGGTCAGGAGAGGGGAGGTGGATGTTCTACATGCAGATTGCACAAAATGGGTAAAATGCAAGCCAAAGAGAGACTTATCTCTGGGGTGAGTGCTGGCCTCCTGCCTGTGCACTCTCAGGTACGGTAACAGGAGCAGTTCAATGCTGCAAAGAGAGCGCGAGTTACTATTCTGTGTGTGTTTTCACCACACACACAACACCATTCATGCCTCAAACTTAGTGACTTCTCCCCAAACAAACACTCTTGTCTGCTGCTTTGTTCGTATACTTTTGCTCGCCTCCTGTGATGGTTCATACACTGTCAATGCGGTAAGGCAGCCGCACGTGGCCCCACGATAAATGGAAGACCAATGTGTTAAGAATCACACATGATAGAATGGTCCTTGGATGAGCTGCTAGACACGTGTGGCGAAGTGCGACTTCAGTACAAGTTGTTTTCTGCCAGCCGTGGATTTCAATAGGTAGCTCACGTGGCAATTTGCATATGCAAATGACATGCACTGCACTCGAGTCTGTGCGTCGCTGGGTGCACTGTATTAGTTTCTGGCTACAAACGCTACTACGCTAATAACTCAGCTTCTATGGAGCAGGGGGACTTGAGGATATGGGCGACGCACCCTTCATGTCCCCCTGACAACTTGTAAAGCCACTTGGCATTTGTTCCTCAATGCGGCTTAGCTGTACAGTGCGCTTCTTCCCCAATGCCTGGCTAAGCTCCCCAGCACTGGCGCTACTTAGCATGTATGTCCGAGGGGCCTGGAGGAAGGTCTGCTGGGGTGTGGCCCCCTCGTGCTGCTCACCTTGATTGGAGCTCCTGGAAACACGTCTGCTTCTGTCAGACGTCTGAGCACAAGCCCTGTGCTTCTGCTTGTGAAAGCATGCGCACATGTGCACCACCCAACATGGCCAGTTTGCTGTAGTTCTTGGCCCCGTGTCTGCTGGGAAAGCTAGCCCGGAGGATCATTTTCCTGCAGAAAGGGTATGAAAGCTTTTAATAAGGCTAGAACGTTTCCTGTGTGTGTGTCTTCATGCTGGATGTCACTGGGCCATGTCTGAGACCTACATCCAACCTCCTCCCACCATCAGTGTGACTTTGACAGCCAAAGGGTGCAGGCTACTTTCTCCAGCATGAAGTGCATCAAGCACATATACAGGCAAGAAAATAACATACATCAACATCAATAAATGGACATATCAATTATGTACTCACCAAAATTGATTGCAGACATGCCGCGGAGAAAACATACATAATCCCCACTAGGGGTGTTAACACAAGTATTACAGCAGCAGACAGGCCACAAATATGAAGAAAGTCAAATGCCCTTGTGTAAATGGTTGTAACACCGAACCATCCTTGCGAGCCCATGGATAAGGGAAGCAGGAGTGGCATATGTGAGTCAGGACCCCAAGCTGCAAACACATACACGAGACAAGCTTGAAGGGCCCAGCCGGAACAGACACTGGATGCCTTCAAAAGCCACAAAGCACCACATCGTCACATGAACGCACAATAGGCAAGCAATTTTAAACTATATTAACTAATTAAACTAACTAGAAAAAATCAAAAATGGCCACATACGACCCGGGGGGGCACCCATGAGGGGGGAGGTACAGGGTGTACCTCAACACCCACATGCAATGATGTTGAGATAAAAATAAAAACCTCTGTGGGCTCAACTGCTGCACAGCCCGTCCTGTGTGGGAAATAAGTCGTCGTCCTCCTCACCCTCTGACAGTACCCTGTCCACGCCTATGCGCAGCTTGCCCTCGTTGGCAGGAAGTCTGCGGGACAGGTGAGCCTGGTTCTGTGCGGCGATGACACGTAAGTCAGCATGCAGAACTTCCTGTGATACGCGTGCTTCCTCTTGCAAGGTACCATGTGTAACACAGAGTTCTTCCTGCATGGCTTGGCATGACATCTGGAGCACCTCCTGGCAAGCCCGTAGCTCAGCCGAGATGGTATTCTGAAGCTGCTCCAACCTCTCTTCTGTCCGCTGCCTCTGGGACATCAATAGCACACCCAGAGTAGATCAGAGGGATTTATGGTCATCCCTCAGGGCCTCCCTGTGTGCCTCTGTGTGAGCAGCAATTGATTGATGCAGAGACACCATTTCAGCCCGGCTTGTCTGTCTGAGGCCCCATGCCCAGCCTGAGCGAGCGGGCCTTGGACTGTGCTGCCCGCTGCTGGAGATCCACATGCCTAGCAGGGGGGAGCACGGATTAGGCCACACGTACCATGCTCTGAGTGATATGATCATTTGCTGCCCCCTGGTGTTCAGAATTGTCAACCATGGCTTGCTCCCACTCAGTGTACCCCGGTGGCGCATGGCCACCGTGTTGCTGGGCTTGACACCCACGGGCCCCAGGAAGCCGCAGTCCTTGTTGGGTTGGCACCGCCCGCGGCTGCGGGACTTCATTCCTCCGTTGATGTGATGCCCCAGGCATGTCAGCAACTGGTGTGGAGTGTGACCGTGCATCCCGATCCACCAAAGTGGAGGTCCTACCACCGTCTGGCCCCTCAGTGCAGGTGTCGCGGACAGAGGATCGTCCACATCAGAATCACTCACCGTTGACAAATGGACATGACGCACATCTAACTCGACATTGTCGTCAGTGTGTTCATCCGGGCTAGATTCATTGCCAGCCCTAGACACGATGGTCTGGAGCACAGTGGGTTCTTGTGGTCTACCACCCCACGACCCCACTTGTGCTGGTTTGCTGGTGTGATAGCAATCCTGTGTCTGGCCTGACATCACCATCCTCTGGCTCCATTGCGTCATCATCTGAAAATTGGAAAAAACAAACATGAGTACACATGTCAGAAGCACATAACCCACACACACATAGAAATCACATCAACAGCCAACACATGAAGCAGACATGTCACACACAAATGAGAACCTGGCATGCATCCAGTTGCATTGATATGCAAACACATCCCAAATGCAGAAATGGATGTGTCTAAATAGCAAAGCCTACACAAGTAGAAATTGTAGTATATCAACTCCATCAGATAACACCTCAGTCAGGCACATGTCACAGGCAGAAAAGACAGATGGCAACAAAGAGATGTCACATACCATAAGCATGTCTGAACTGCAAATTGACCACAGCTGCAAGTGAATCCAAACACACAATGACACACATAATATGCATGTACACATGCATCACTAAACCATCATCACCAATATAGCTTCATCCATCTGCAGCTCGGCCCGTACCAGGTGTCATGGGCCATGTAGATATAGTGAATGTCCCGAGCAAAGCAAGGGCCTGCAACCAGACATGAGGGACCATAACGCCCAGTATAGTCTGAGCTCCAGGCCATGAAGCCTCCAGAACACCCCTCAGGGCCTGATTGAGCACATGTGCAATGTGGAATGTGCCCTATTCCATTATTCTGTGTGTAAATTCTTAAAGGCCAGGCCCCACCATATTAGCTAAGTGGGCCTGGGCGTACAAATACTGCAAAATAGTGCACCTTCAGGATTATGGCAGTTCAACATGATGTGCCCAATGCTCAAATCTCACAGCATTAACGTCAATCAACTACATATTAGTCAGTCAACAAAAAAGCTGTGGAAGACACATGTGTAAATGAACACTTTCACAAACACATAAGTGAATAGCCACAATGTTGCACTAAACAACGTTGAAGCTGCTTGTATATGTTCATGTGAAAGCGTTCAAAAACACCCCTTTCCCTATACACCTGTATTGTGAACATGAAAAGCATCCAATACAGCGACAATGCTGCTTGCTTTGATGTATGTGAAAGTGTACACATACACACGTGAAGGCAGCTCCACAGTCATTACAACCCGATTGGCAGGCTACATTCAATCTGCGCCATATACCAGTTGGTATAGGCCGCAGATTGACCTATCAACTTCCCTAAACACCCACTAGGGAGTACCAATACTGAGTACATGGATCACAGGATGCACCTGTGCCCGTGGCATTCATGACAGAGAAGGTATGAAAATCTGACCATACATGCCAGGTCCCTTTCACATTGGCGCAGTGAGTAGGCATGTAGAATGGTGTAACACGGCTCACAAGCAGTTGATGCAGTGCAGAACATGTGTACGTTACCCACTATCTACATGAACAAGTACAGTGTGATGTCAATCAATGAACACGAAGGCAGTGTAAGGGCAAGTTCAGGCATCACATGCAATGTGCATGCAATGGGTTGCATGGCTACAGGCAAACCCCCCCCCAAGTGAAAATGCAGGGAGGCATTGCATGGCAGCGAAAGGGTGACCAGAGACCTGTGTATTGGCAGACAGTGTTGACTAGCGTCAATTGCATCATCTGAGTCAACTGACAACACAGCAGATGAGAATGGGACAGTAAGCAGGAAACATGAGGAACCCTCAGTAGTACACCCAATTGTGCAGAAGCCACTACACCAGTTGAACAGAGTCGGGGGGCCTGGAGCAGGGGGAGGCCTGTGCCCCACACAGACTGTGACACCCTAAACATGTGCGTGATGCAGGACTGAGCCAGAGTGGGCATGGAATGGATGATCAAATGCCATTAAATGTATGTCATCCTGGACACATACTACAATGATCATCTGGGCAAGGACACATAGGGGCATGCATGGAATGCATATAGAGCATGAATGGGCACTCATGTCCCTGCACAGCATCTGCCATCTGCACAGTCCGAGTGAGACACCCTGCATCAAGGACCAAGGATGTACACCACTGTATGTGTCTGGCATGTTGGCAGGGGGAAGTGTGCATGTAGACAGGAGCATTGAACAGGCCAGTGCAGTACTCCAACATGATACCCACCAGTGCCATGGTGAAATTGGGGTACAGGGGGGTGGAGGGGCAAGAGAGCATGCCTACGTGGAGTACCCGCATGCAGGCAGAACACACATGCACGCCACTCATGCGATGACATAATCCCAGTGCTGAGTAAAAAGACACCCCAGTCTACATGCAGAAGGTCCAGTGAGCTGGAACATGGACCAGAGCGGCAGCTGGGTGACTAGCATGTGAGCAGGGTGCAGGTGTGGTGAGAAGGACAGTCCCCATCTGCTGTACATGTCCAGCATCCTGCACAGCAGACACTCATCAGTGAAGCATTGCATGACTCACACATGAGAACCATGTACACATAGCATGTAGTGGCAGTCAAGCACAACACATCACACAAGCAAACCACACATGGTCTGGACAAACACGCGACAACACTCACTGGATGGGGCATCAAAGTCCAGCATCTCTCCGTCGTACAATTCTGCCGGTATGAACTCCGCAACGATCGACTCGAGCGGAGTTAGATCTACCTCCTCAGGTGGTGACCCACCGCCAGTCACCTGAGTCATGGCATAATTGGAGGCACGCTTTGCCTTAGTACAGTGTCGGAGGTCACCCCAATGTTTTTTGCACTCCTGAGCTGTGCGCACCTCATGTCCGAATGCACTGACATTCTCCGCAACCTGCTTCCAGTGGGACATACGCTGGGCAGCCGTAGTGTGACAATTCGGGCCAACTAGCATATCACGGTTGTGTCCTGACACGTAGTCCACAAGAAAGTCCAGTTCCTGCGTGCAGAAAGGATTCTTCCTCGACGTGATGGATGCCGTAGCCGTGTCTGTGGTCCCAGCCTCTACTGCAACCTTCCTCCTCTTTGACAGTGGTCCGGACCCTGACTGGCAAATGCTGCTCTGATCAGTATGGGCAGTGGCGCTGGTGGATTGAACCAAGCGAGTGGCAGGTGGAACAAGGATGGAAGCCCTGACTTGCGTCGGTGGCTACTGGGTGCCCCTGACTTAACCCTGCGCAGCAACATCTGCTGTTCTAAGGTCACTGACCAGGACTGTCGTGGATGGTAGACTCACAGCCGGGGTGCTGTCGGTTGCATCTGTCCATGCACTTGCCAACACCCATCTGATCGGGGCAGCAGATGACAATACTGCCCCAGGGACATGTGCCTCGGTCAGGGCAGCCTTGCGTGCACTTCCCATGTGCCTCCTGACCTCCTGGAAATCATCCTGGGACTCTTCATGTGCCAATGCAGCATGCTCTGGTGGACCCTGAGCCTGGGTGGTGGTGTCCACAGATGCACCTGCAGCTAGCACTACCCTTGGGCCAGTGGAAGTCGATGAAACGGACTGCCAGGTCATATGGGCGCCAGTGCCAGATGCAAGAGCTGCATCTCCCGGAACCACAGGGGGTAATGGCATGACTGCACCAACACATGGCACAACATCGTGCCGAACTGGCGCACCCCTGCCTCTTCCCCCTCTGCGGACACCCTGGACACCCTGGAGTCCCCCTACTCCCTGGTCATCCTGGCCACGTCCCTGACCATGCCCATCACGTGGAGTACATCCAGCTTAGGCACCCCTCACCTTTCGTGGCCTCCCAACCATTGCACAGATGGAGTAGTGCCGGCACAGAAGTAGTAGTGCCAATTGGAGGTGTACACAATTGTCCTGGGCAATTGGGGTGAAGTGGGGTGAGATACAAGATGTTAACAACACCCGTGTGCACCTGCAAGGCTATATGTGACCCCGGTGATAAAGTGATGGGTCACGTAATGCTCAGGCACCCCAAAACTGCAGTAAAACTGTGTACACAACCCCCGGTAGCCCACGTGTGTGGAATTAACCTCCCGCAGTATGCGGTGGCACCCAGGGACACGAAAAACGCGTATGTGTGCGTGGACATGCAGGCTACTATGACCGGGTACGCGATACACAGGGGCACCTGCAGTGGGAAAAATAGTGTGCGCGACTCAACGTCTGACTAGCGTGATAATGAAATAACCACATACATAAAGGGGGTTTGTCCTGGCAGGCAAAGAGCTACCTAGCTCAATCTCTCTTCATATTATTTCTGGGTTGTCTCTGTGGTAAAAAAAAAAAAAAAAACAAGAGTAGTATGGATAACCTCCAGTGGGTGTGTATATTTACCACCCAGTGGGGTGTCCTAACAGAGGGCCCTTATCAAATAAATTGAGGAGCTTCTAAATATGTGTTCAATATTTACACATCTCTCTCTGTCTATAGGTATATTCCTTGAAATCTAAGGTTGCAACTATATTTATCTTAATTGAGAAATTTCAAAAACAAGATAACTTTTTTTTAATTATTAATAAATAAGATGTAAATAATTCAAATATCAAGTTGTCCAAACATACATACTAATCATTCAAACGAGAGCACACAACATATTGTTTACCATCTAAAAGCAACAGAGAAAATAGGGCAAGTTGACAAACATGTATTTACATAAATTCCCACATAATTAAACAATATTAAAGGTGCAATAAATCAAGCTCATGCCAATTAATGTCACATGATATACATATCAGGCCTAAAACTAGGGGTCTACGTATAACACTGGGAAAGAATCTTAAACGGTGCTCCAAACGTACAAGACCGGATCAGAGGGTACGAGTGGTCTACGTTTCGGCGGATAGAACAGTTGCCCGCCTTCCTCAGGACCTGTAATGGATGTGACCCCTGAGGTAAAAGGAGAACAAAAGGACCTTTAGTGGCATAAAGATACTTTTATATAGCACTTGGTATCTTGTTAAGTGACACGGTGAATGACAGGGAATACGTAGGAAAACATCACCAAAATATCAACCCTGTCATGAGGAACAAGAAATCACCACTATCAGGCATGGACAGCACAAGAGCTAGAGCCGGAAATGCCATATCGGCATCAATAGAAAACAAACAATTAGATGGAAAGTGAAAAACGCGTATAGGTGGCCAGAAAGTGTCAGCCATTGTTAGAAAAAGAAATCACTGTCCCTTATGATGGAACTTAAAGAGGGCACTTTTTAGTCGAAATAAAGCCCATAGCTCGATAGCTGCAGAGGTATAGCGAGAAAAGAGCCGAGGTCCATGTGGTTGTCACCCGGTGAGAAACCAGAATAAAGGTCATGCATCTATGTGAAACCCAAAAGAGGCATACGGCACTTACGTTATATAATAGAATAACTGTGTTCAGTGCCCAATGCGTTCTGGGGCATATTTGATTTAAATGCTTTCATTACTTTTTGACAGATGTATCTCTGTAAAAAATAAACAGAACAAATGGCATCTATATATATAACTTAGAATAGATGAAAGGGAAAAACAAAACCTTTCGCATAATCAAAGCCTACCTTACTAATGCGTAACAAGTCAACACATGTTGTTGTAGGCTACTGTTAATGTAGACCCATCCGAATTAGCACTGAAACATTTCTCAGACCCGCTCGTGTTAATCAGCAGCTTCGTTTGCGGAGTCAAGGGACGTGAACGAAGGAATCACATCTGAATGCAAATATAAAACGGAACGCGTGAGTGCTGCATGTTAAAGTCTCCGTATTGTGTGGATGGCGAGAAAACACCGACAAACATAAGAGAACTAGGCCTGTCTCACCGTATTTATCCGAAGTCAGCGTTCCAGAGATAATGAAAAACACGCATATCCAATAGCCCCGCCAAAAGAAGAGATATGTCCTTGATCCTCTGTGTAGTTGTGATGGCGCACGAAACAACCAGAAGTAGCAACACTAGTTAGTCTCCACGAAAGGCACGTACAGCGAACTGCTGGACCCGCTCACCTTTAACCCGTGCTGAGGGAAACGCCCACGCTCGTCACGTCACTTACGTGCTTAGGCCCTTTCCTCGACTTACACGCATTAACACGCGACGTGCTGTTTTTTCACGTGCTGAATCACTATTCACCCGTGATGAGGGGAACGCCCATGCATGTTACGTCACAGATGCGCTTACGCGCTAACGGCCTTTCCTCAAATTACACGCTGATGTGCTGTTTTTTCATGTGCCAAATCACTCCGTATCAAGCTGGCCACATGACAACACACGGAAGACCACGTTCCTGCCAGGAAGGCTGAATTACTGCCCCCCAGAGCCCTGAGCCGACTCCCACCAGCCATCTGCTGCTGCCTGCCTGCCTGCTGGGCATGCGCCCTGCTATTTGGTGCCTGCACATCAGCCATCTGCAGGGGTCCAGTTGCTGTGACCACCCCTGCTGGAACATAAGACTCCCAACTGAAGTTCCATCGCTCCACAGCCCAGCACCAGGACCCAGTTGCCCACCCACACCTGCCTCGGGGGTTGCCATGTCGGGGCAAACACCATCGGAGACCACTGGAAACCCCCAGCCAGAGAGGCAGAGGGCTACCAGCTTCAGTGCTGCATAAGTTGGTATCCTGGTGGAGCAAGTCCTAGTGAATTATGATGCCCTCCTCAGAAGACCACGCAACGACAATGATGAATAGAAGAGGATCTGGAAGGACATCGTGGCTGCCATCAACGTGGAGGGGGTGACAGCCCATGACATACGACACGTCCGGAAGCGCTGGGAAGGCCCAGCGCCTCTTGGAGGCAGTGGATGCTTAGGGATGCCGGGTCTGCCTTACCAACAACCAAATGAGGGTCCTGGAATGTATGTGGCCAGCGCTTCACCTCCAGGTCCTTGAGTGGCATACCCATCCGCAGTCGAGCAGTAAGTGTCCATGTGTACTGATTGGACGCAATGCATGTTGAGCTGTGCCAGGTGTGTGCAGCTTGGACATATGTCTTGAAAGGCCCATGTATGGTTGTGTATGTGCAGGGACATGAGCCTGCCGCATGTGAGTTCAGTCATGTGTGAGGCAAATCAATGGTGTATGTGTTCAAATGCATGATGCACAAATGCATGTGGGGATGCACACATATTAGCAATTCTTTACTATGGCATGGTTGGGGTGTGACACAGGGATGCTGGTTCCACCTTTAAGTACGTGCAAAGCATACATGTACGTGTGTGTGTTTCACATGTGTGCAAATGTGATATGCCATTGATGCATGTGACACAGACATGTAGGAACACCATTGGCAGATGTGACATAGTTGCCGATGATTGCACTGTGACAGGTGGTGGTTATGTACAGATGCATGTCTGTCTGTTGGCACGTGTGCATGTGTTCGGCACACCCCATGTTCCTTGTGATGTTATGTCAACCTTCGGATGTTCATGCTGTTGTGTGCGTATGGATGCTGCTGACTGCTACACGATTCGTGTCAAATTCTGCATGTGTTTGGGTTCAAATGATATGAGTGTTGGGGAGTGTGATGGCATCTGTGAAGTTTGACACTGCCACTCATGTGCAACTTTGACATGCGTATCCGACCATTGTACAGAGCCCTGATGCCTGTGTTCTGTCTCTCCCTGTCTGCAGCGTCGACTGATGAAGAGGGCGGACCGGTGCTGTGGAACACAGAGGCAGGGATCCCACTGCCAGCCGGAGACACAATGTACAGCTCTCCTCCCACTTTGTCATCTCTTCCGGGTGTGAGGAGTCTGGTGCCGCGTCCCTGGCTGCAGCTGCCGAGGGAAGGTCCAAGAGGCGGAGGTTGGAGGTGGACTCCTCGGCAGCAGTAGGGGCAGCTGAGCCCCCACAGGGGCCTATGGAGTAAAATGGCATAGAGTCATCCACGTTGGTGGGGAGTTTGGTTGAGGAGGAGGCCATGGAAGACCCATGCACAGGGCCTGGAGGGGGGCATGCCACTGGTGCTAGTGGTGCAGTCCAGGGGCAGGGACAGGAGGCAGCACAGGCCTCTGCGGAGGTGCCTGTGTGTAATCCTGTCCCCGATCCTGTGACCGCATCATCCTGCACCAGCAGGGATGCCTTCGTCCAGACCCGTCTTCAGGGAGGGGATGCGCAAACAACAACTGGCCTTCCTCTCCCTGCGGACGTGGCAATTCGGGACCGGGTTGAGACTGTCCTAGCTGGGGTGGCGTTGCGTCAACGTGGTATTCGGGATGACGTGCAGGGTTCTCATGAGGACAATGGACGTCATTTCGAATACCTCATTGACCGCGTCGGCCTACTAGGACAGGTCACCCAGGCTGGGTTCCTCCATGTGCTGGATCTTCTAGCGACCCCCTCCTCAACTGAACCCCCTATGTGCCAGTCATCCTCCGTGCCATCTTCCTGCCCAAGTATCACCTGGGCACCCTGTGGAGCTGCCCCTTAACCTGCGGCAGGCTGGTGTAGGACACATCCCTGCCACAGTCGGGAGTCGGAGGTCTAGCAGGGGTGGCCACCCCAACAACTGGACCCCAGCAAGAGGAGGATGTGCAGGCATCAACCAGCAGGGCACATGGACGGCAGCAGCAGGCTCAGGGTGGGAGCCATGATGGCTCGGGGCCTTCAACATCACAGGGGCAGGCATCGGCCGGAGGGCAGGAGGACCCTGGATTGGGAGTGTCTTCCGTGTGGCAGCGGTTGGGCCAGCAGATAGATGCGGAGCGGCAGCGGGTGGAGGAAGCACGGCTCACTATGGACAGGGCGGAGAACTCCATGCGCAGGGCATTGAGGTGGTCTGAGTGCCTCAAGGCAACTCGCAGGGAGTTGGAACAGGCCATGACTGCATCCCTGCGAGACCTCGAGGCCAGGGAAGAGGCCCGCCTCTGGGACATCGACATGGATTTCGATGATGCCCTGGCTCGGAACATCAACAAGTGAGCAGTTGAACTTGCCCGCCACCATTGTACATAGTTCATTAGTGTTAGGTTTCCTTTGTTTTTTCTTTTATTTTGGAGTTCAAGGACATTGCTCCACTTCGTGTATATAGTTTTTTATTCATAGGACTTTTTTTGTAGGTTTCCTTTTGTTTGTGGATCATGGACCATTTGGACTTCCATTGTATATAGTTGCAGACTTGTACATGCTTTCTTTTTCTATTTTCCCATGGATCAATGGTTTTCTTTCATTTGGATTATTCATTTCTTATTGACATAGGCATTGGACCACTTTTTTATTCAACATGTCGTTCATTTCTTTTTACTTGGATTACCATTTTTTTGTTATATCTGTCATTGTATATTGATTTTCAAGTTTGATTTCCTCTATGTTACTTCATTATGTTTTTAATACATTTTTTCTAACTTCATTACTGGTATTGTGTTCTATCATTGGTTTTGTGCATCATTGTTGCCACTGTGTGGCTCTGTTGTGCATTCATGCATGGACATGGTGGTTCTTTTAAGACTGTCATGGCATGGGTAATTTGGGTTCTGTGGATGGTTGTATGCTTGTTCTGGGGGAAGGGGGATTTGGGTTGGCATTAGGGACATGGGTCTGTTTTGTTAGGACATGTTGTTTGGTGGGCCATGTGTCGGGGCCTGCTGGCAGGTGCCCGTCACTGCTGGGTGGGTGGGTGTGCAGGGGGACAAAGTCATACACAAATGCATGCCACCAGTGGTACCATCAACAAAAAACTGAATGCCTGTTCTCATGCACATTGTCCTAACAAATCCGCGAATCCCTAACATGTGTGCTGTGTGTGTCTGCTGCAACACACTGCACAGTACACAGCACAATGAGCAGCCATTGTGTTGGGGATACACCGTGAGCATCACATAAAAAGGACAAGCAATAGATCACGAATTTGCCGATACCCCTACATGGTGCACATTAGAAAAACATTCAGTTTATCCACATAACATTACTGATTATATATACATGTTTAAACATGCCTCCAAGAACATCTTGGACTCTATTAAACATCCATTTCAGCTCTACAAACTTTTCTCTCCCCCCATACCAAAACTCCCAATACGTACCTTTCCCCTTTACTATGGCATAACAAGAATATAGACATAAATAACAAGATCCTTAATCGCAAAGAATGGATCAAAAAAGGAATCAGATTCATCCAACACATTATAGATGGTCCTTTCATTCTCTCCTTCCAGCAATTCTCATCCATATTTACTATACCCAAAGCGATTTTCAATTTTATAATAAATAAATCAACTCCTGTCTTGATGCACTTAATCCCTTTTCCGGTGAGATTCTTTATATAGACGCCCTCAGATAACTACAGCTAACCATGACCGGTAAGGTTAGAGCCTCAAAAATATATAATATGCTCACCTCAACATTTAATGTTTGTTCAATTCGCCTGAAGTGGGAATTTGACTTAGAACGTATGTTTGAAGATCATATATGGCTCTGCCTGTTTTCTAAAACTAAACACTTATCGGTCTCAGTAAACATTCCACATTTCTTTTTTATATATGCAGTGTAGTAACCTGCATTGGTTGTGGCTCCTGCGTGGTAGATTATACCTATTGTTGTGAATCCAGTCAACTTGCAGTTGTTTTTGGTACCATCTGCATTGTAACGTAGAAGCATTAGTATTACGTATTTACTATGTGTTTGTATTAGTAAAGTGGAGTGATTATCTGAATTGCAGGTAGTACATAATCTACCATGGTTTGCTTTTTGTACAAGTTGCTGAAATGGAACGGATTCACAATTAGGTATCGATACATACACAAAGCGCTCATTAGGGATTTGTTCCTGTGCCACATTGTTGCAGAGAGCGCATGTATGTTTCCACATGTATGAAACTTGGAAGAGTACATTAGAAATTCTTGTTGATCTTCTTGTGAGTCTATAGTGAATGTCACAATTCCAGCACAGTAGTCCAATTCTTGTCTTATTCCATGAACACTGTACGTGTTGTCAGGATTGTTTGTTGCGTTTCTATGAAGGACTAACATTTGCAAACACAATTGGTCTGTACTGTGTAAGTAAATGTTGTCAATAATTGGTGGCAATTGAAATAGAATATTCATTGCTACATTTGCGTAACAACTTACACCAGTTATATTTGAAAATTTGAATGGACCAGATAGTGCTGTGTGCAAGTCATTTCTTCGCAGTGTGTGTTGCTTCTTTGAAGACGTACCTCAGTTACTTTGAGTAGTACATTCATCTTTGGTTGTAGTAATTGATGAAGTATCCGTTTCTTTTATTCTCTTTGGAGGATTTCCAGTGCGATCCTGTTGCATTTCTGTTTGAAGTAGTTTTCTTTTACCACGTTTTGCTTTTTGTGGAACAGGATAGGTTTTTAGATGGGGGTGTACAGTGAACATAGTCTATTGTATTCTAAAATGCAAGGAATATCAGCATTTACTTTACTTTCATCAAAGTTGATTAGAAATAGACCGTCAAGTGTACGTAAGCGTGATAGTGCTACATAGCTCATGCCTTCTTTAAAGACTGTGTTACCAATATCTATTTATGCTTTGTCTATGGTAAGACCTTGTGATTTGTGAATGGTGACTGCGCATGCTAGAGTTAGAGAAAGTTGTTCTCTGCGTACATACATGTCTTTGAAGAGAAGGAATCTAGCTATTGAGCGTCCTACCCTTTTTACTTCTGAAAGTTTGTCAAAGAGAATATTGACAAACTGAATGTTGTTGTCACGTGGGTATGTTTAAAAGCCAACAACTGTACCCAGTGCTCCATTAACTAGTCCTTGTTCCACATCAAGGTTATGTTTAATCATTACTCTACAGTTTAAGGATAATTTTAATTTTTTCTCCAAACCAGCTGTGTAGGAGATAGAATTTTCTAAGGTATTTAGGGCCTCATTACAAGTCAGGCGGAATGGGTTAACGGGGTCCGCTAATGGGTGCAGACCCATTATTCCCATTCCGCCTGATTATGAGGTCCCCTCGCGGGACCCGGTAAGGATGCCTGGTAAAACCAAGCATCAATTACCGGGTCCCGCGAGGGGACCAGGGAGCTAACAACGGGCCAGTCGTAATCGGCCAGTTTTTCGCTCCCTCTCCCATTCCCATTAAGGTCCGGGCCCGGGTTCCCTGAGGGAGGAATTACCGGTCCCTCCAAACGCAGAATGGCCCGGTAATTCCCCATTCACGAAACCCGGACCCGGTTTTGGAGGCACTCATGCCGCCAATACCAGCATGGCAACCGCCAAACCCGTAATGAGGCCCTTAGTCTTGTGTGGCTTGTTGACACATGGGTAGTGTCATACCATGCACGTCCAGTTTTTCTGTGGAGTAAATTTCAATTATTGGTTGCATTTCTTTTTTCAAATTTGCTTCATTGAATTTGGAACAGCTTGCAAGAGTTGGCATTAAGGACATACAATTGACATTTTTGTGCCCTAATTGTTCCATAACATCAGTAGCACATGAGTTATGGCCATAAAGTGCATGGATGTGCCGGGTTTTTAATATTGCTTGTGCTTCTTGAGATAGTACACCAACTCTAATACTTTTTAAAATGTTGGCGTAAGTGGGGTCTGCAGATTGGCGCATGTTTTCTGTTAATTCTCTAAATTGGAAATGTTGCCAAAGGTTGACATTTCCTATGCTGCCAACAGTATTATGGCAGAGTATGTGTCCTAAGGTTTTAAAAATAGGTTAACCTTTCACTGGTGTCAATTGAAGAAGATATCCAAAAACAATAATGTGTCTTCCTCCAAAGAGCTCTTCGTAGTTTTTTTTAAAGTACTTCTTGCAATCTGAGGTGAATCAAAGCCAACATTAGGTTGGAGACCATGCTCACTTCATCTATTAGTAGCATTTTCATTTGTTTTACCACTCTGCGTAGTTCCATTGCAACTTCTGTAGAAAGTTTGTGATATTCTAATTTGTTTTGGTGTTCTACTGGAAAGAGTAATAATCGGCTGACAGTTTGTTGATTGTCAGTTGTTGAAGGAACTTGCTGATGATTTTGATTAAGAATGTTTTGCCTGAACCAGCTTCACCACTGACGTATAGTAGTATAGGTTTTTAATTTTGGCAGCTATATTCTTTATTTTCTTGTTGTATACCATGTGCAATTTCTTTTGTTACTTCTTGAAAAATGGTATGCTGCTCTTTGTTCAGTTTTGATTGTAGTACAGTTAAGTCTTCAGTATTTTCTTCATAGTGACCCATGGTGTTCTCTACTTCTGTCATAGCTAATTCTGCCTCATTTGCTATTAGTGGCTGTCCCAGTGGTACTTGACTTTCTGTTACAGAAGGTTGACTACTTTCGGGAGCGTCCTTATCTAGTTGGGCCTCGAGTTCTTCTTCGTGTTGCTGTTCATTGTGCAACATTATTTTGTACTGCGTAAAGTTTATATCAGTGATAGTGCTTTCATTTGCTTTGAAAGCGTCTTCATAGGAGTCATAGTTTTCTAGTATCTCTTCTTCTTTTCTCCATTGTTTAAAAAGTTGTAGCAAGGACATGTAATAGTTCTTTATGTTGAGGAGTTTTTAATGACAATTTGATATGATTAATTAAGCTTCATTTGGTAAGTTTCACTAAGCTGCCTTCACAATCTGTCACTCTATATCTACCATTTTTTCATTGGGTTTTATATTATTTTTGTATGTGAAGTTTTGGGCTATGTGGTATTGACACATGGGGGTAATTCATAGAATTTAGCACACAAGTGGCGCACGCGGCTGGCGCACAGTGTGCGCGTGCGAATGTCTGTGCCAGCCACGTGCGCTAAAATCCATTTCCGCGCACATGGATTTTCGCCTCCAAAACCAGACGTGGCGCAGAGTGGTGCAGCGACCCTGCAGCAGCGCCAGTTACGCCCCCAAGAACGCCCCTAGCGTAGGGAAAAGCCATCAAAATCGCCAATCCAGCGCAAAGGGCTGCGCTAACCCTGGACCAGTTTACAGGGCTGCCAAACAGAAAACGCCAAGCGGGGAAGGTGTATTACTAGGGTCGCGTGAAGTTTCACGCGCAAAAGGGCCTGTGCGAGTGGGGTACGTGTATAACTGGTGTTCGCGGGAAGTTTCACACCCGAAAAGGCCTGTGCGAGTGGGGTACGTGTATAACTGGGGTTCACGGGAAGTTTCACACGCGATTTCAGCATTGTACGTGTATTACGGGTGTTCGCGGGAAGTTTAACACGCGAAAGGGCCTGTGCGAGTGGGGTACGTGTATAAATGGGGCTTGCGGGAAGTTTCACACGCGATTTCAGCAGGGTATGCGTATTACGCGGTTTCACAGGAAGTTTCACACACGAAAGGACCTGTGCGAGTGGGGTACCTGTATAACTGGGGTTCGTGGGAAGTTTCACACGCAATTTCAGCAGGGTACGTGTATTACGGGGGTTCGTGGGAAGTTTCACACGTGAAAGGGCCCGTGCGAGTGGGGTACGTGTATAACTGGGGTTCGCGGGAAGTTTCACACACGATTTCAGCAGGGTATGTGTATTACAGGGGTTCGCGGGAAGTTTCACACACGAATTGGCCTGTGCGAGTGGGGTACGTGTGTAACTAGGGTTCGCGGGAAGTTTCACATGCGATTTCAGCAGGGTACGCGTATTACGGGTGTTCGCGGGAAGTTTTACCCGCGAAAGGGACTGTGCGAGTGGGGTATGTGTATAACTGGGGTTCGCGGGAACTTTCACATGCGATTTCAGCAAGGTATGTGTATTACGGGGGTTCGCGGGAAGTTTCACACACGAAAGGGCCTGTGCGAGTGGGGTACGTGTATAAATGAGGTTTGTTGGAAGTTTCACACGTGATTTCAGCAGGGTACGTGTATTACAGGGGTTCGCGGGAAGTTTCACACGCGAAAGGGCCTGTGCGAGTGGGGTACGTGTATAAATGGGGTTTGCAGGAAGTTTCACACGCGATTTCAGCAGGGTACATCTATTACGGGGTTTTGCGGGAAGTTTCACACGCGAAAGGGCCTGTGCGAGTGGGGTACGTGTATAACTGGGGTTCGCGGGAAGTTTCACACGCGAATTGGCCTGTGCAAGTGGGGTACGTGTATAAATGGGGTTTGCGGGAAGTTTCACACGCGATTTCAGCAGGGTACGTCTATTACGGGGTTTCGCGGGAAGTTTCACACGCGAAAGGGCCTGTGCGAGTGGGGTACGTGTATAACTGGGGTTCGCGGGAAGTTTCACACGCGATTTCAGCCGGGTTCGCGTATTACGGTGGTTCGCAGGAAGTTTCACACGCGAAAGGGCCTGTGCGAGTGGGGTACGTGTATAACTGGGGTTCGCGGGAAGTTTCACACGCGATTGTGTTGTCAGAGCGGGGTACGTGAATTTCAGGGGTGCGCGGTGAGTCCTACCCGTGATTTGGCAGTGTGGGTCCTCCCAGGTGTTCCCTCTACACCCCCCACGGCACCTGCAGGCAGCCCACATCACAAGGGACTACCCCCCACCCCTGGTCATGTCCCGCAGGCAGTCCATCCACCATGGGCATGCCCCCCAGCCAAGCCACATGTCACCTTGCACCCCTACCCCCCAGCAGTCGGGGCATCTGCCAGCAGGCCCCCCCACATGTACCCCTGCACCCCCAAACCCCAGCAGTCAGGGGCACCTGCCAGCAGGCCCCCACTCATGTCCCCCTGCACCCCCACCCCCCAGCAGTCAGGGGCACCTGCCAGCAGGCCCCCACTCATGTCCCACTCATGACCCCCTGCACCCCCACCCCCCAGCAGTCAGGGGCACCTGCCAGCAGGCCCCCACTCATGTCCCCCTGCACGCCCACCCCCCAGCAGTCAGGGACACCTGCCAGCAGGCCCCCACACATGTCCCCCTGCACCCCACCCCCCAGCAGTCAGGGGCACCTGCCAGCAGGCCCCCACTCATGTCCCACACATGTCCCCCTGCACCCCCACCACCCAGCAGTCAGGGGCACCTGCCAGCAGGCCCTGACACATGTACCCCTGCACCCCCACCCCCCAGCAGTCAGGGGCACCTGCCAGCAGGCCCCCACTCATGTCCCACACATGTCCCCCTACACCCCCACCCCCCAGCAGTCAGGGGCACCTGCCAGCAGGCCCCCACTCATGTCCCACACATGTCCCCCTGCACTCCCACCCCCCAGCAGTCAGGGGCACCTGCCAGCAGGCCCCCACACATGTCCCCCTGCCCCCCCACCCCCCAGCAGTCAGGGACACCTGCCAGCAGGCCCCCACTCATGTCCCACACATGTCCCCCTGCACCCCCACCCCCCAGCAGTCAGGGGCACCTGCCAGCAGGCCCCCACACATGTTCCCCTGCACCCCCACCCCCCAGCAGTCAGGGGCACCTGCCAGCTGGCCCCCACTCATGTCCCACACATGTCCCCCTGCACCCTCAAACCCCCAGCAGTCAGGGGCACCTGCCAGCAGGCCCCCACACATGTCCCCCTGCACCCCCACCCCACAGCAGTCATTGGCACCTGCCAGCAGGCCCCCACACATGTCCCCCCGACAGGTCATCACACTCCAGACCCATGCCCCTCATGACCACCCAAATCCCACCCCAGTCCAAACACCCCACATTGAATTCCCAAAGTCATGATAGAAAATACATAACCAGCATGGCCATAAATCAATGTCCCTCTGATCCACGCAATGGTGACACATGACTGTGAAAAGATCAACATTGTGACATGCACAAAACAAATGAGATAAGACCACATCAGTAAAGTATATAATAAAAGTGTATTCAATAATTAACCAAATGAATAAAAAAAATCACACAATAATGGAAATAATGAAGAAAAAGCTGCATGTCCAAAATATTTTTTAAAAAATTTGTGAAAGCAGAATCCAAATCAATCCAAAAGCAAATGGGTCCAAAGAGTCTGTCCATCCAACCAAATCCAAAGTGTAAAAATAAGACGCATCCATTGATCCATGGTAAAAAAGAAACTTAAATGAAGTGAAATCCAGTGTAGAACTATATACAAAGTACAAATCCAGGGTCCATGAGCCCAACCATTGAAAGGAAACCTACAAAAACCCTACCTAATGAACAACTATATACAAAAAGGTGGGGCATTGTCCAAGCACCCCAAATGAGATGAAAATCAAAAGGAAACCTAACACTAATTAACTATATAAAATGGCAGCGGGCTAGTCCGACGGCTCACTTCCTGATTTCCTGGGCCAGGGCATCATCGAACTCCTGCTCGATGTCCCAGAGGCGGTCCTCTTCTAAGGCCCCGAGGTTTTGCAGGGACGATGACATCCGGACCTCCAGGTCCCTGCGAATTGCCTCTAGGCACTCGGCCCGCCTCACAGCCCTTTGTATGGAGTTCTCCGCCCTGACCATCGTGAGCCGTGCCTCTTCCGCTCGCTGCCGCTCCGCATCTATAGCATGGCCTCACCGCTGCCACACGGAAGACACTTCCCGTCCTGGGTCCTCCTGCCCTCTGTCCAATGCCTGCCCTCCGATGTCGAAGGCCCCGAGCCATCATGGCTCCCACCTTGTTGCTGCTGCTGCTGTGCCTGTGCCCGTGCCCTGGCTCCTGCTGCCTGCACATCCCCCTCTGGCTGGGGTGCAGTTGTTGAGGTGGCCACCCCTAATCGCCGTCCGACAGGGATGTGTCCTCCACCAGCCTGGCCGCACGGTCAGAGGCAGCTCCACAGGGTCCCCAGGTGATACATGGGTGGGAAGATGGCACGGAGGATGACTGGCGCATAGGGGGTTCAGGTGAGGAGGGGGTTGATGCAAGGTTCAGCAAACAGAGGAATCAGGACTAGGTGACCTGTCCCAGTAGGCTGACGTGGTCAATGAGCCATTCGAATTGACGTGCAGTCTCCCCATGAAAAGACTGCAGGTCACCTCGCATGTCCCCTTGACACAACGCCACCCCACCCAGTACAGGCTCAACCCGGTCCCGGATAGCCACGTCCGCAGGGAGTGGAAGGCCAGTTGTTGTAAGCGGATCCCCTCCCTGAAAACGGGTCTGGACGTAGGCATCCCTGCTGGTGCAGGATGATGCAGTCACAGGATCGGGGACAGGATTACACACAGGCAACTCCGCGGCGGCCTGTTCTGCCTCCTGTCCCTGCCCCTGCACTGCACCACTGGCACAAGTGGAATCCCCACCTCCAGACCCCGTCTCTGTCCCTTGTGCAGCCTCCTCCTCCACCAAACCCCCCACCAACCTGGATGACTCCGTGCCATCTTCCTTTGTCAGACCCTGTGGGGTCTCAGCTGCCCCTTCTGCTGCTGAGGAGTCCAACTCCGACCTCCACCTCTTGGTCCTACCCTCGGCAGCTGCAGCCTGGGACGTGGCACCGGACTCCTCACTCCCTGACGAGATCACAACCTGGGAGGGGAGCCGGGCCTTGCATCTCCGGCTGGTGGTGTGATCCCCGCCGCTGTGCTCCACAGCACCCTCTCCGCCCTCTTCATCAGTTCACACTGCAGACAGGGAGAGATAGGAGACAGGCATCAGGACACTGTACAATGGACTGATACACACATGCCAGTTGCACATGAGTGGCAGTGCCAAACTTCAGACATGGCATCACAATCCCCAACACACTTGGCATGTCAACTCACACTCATGAGCGATTCCACAGCCATATGGCAACAGCCAGCACCATCCATACACATACAACAGCATGAGCAGCCAAAGGTGAGCCAGACATCACATGAAACAATGGGAGTGCACTAGACATGCACACACGCCACCACACTTACATGCATGTGTACACCTCCACCAACTGTCGCAGTGATGAGATCAGCATCCATTTCACATCTGGCAATCAGTCTTCTACATATCAGTGTCCCAAGCATCCATGTTGCATCACTGTTGCACCATTGTGAAATACACACACATGCACATGTACACGGTGCAGATACATGCAGCTGGAACCGACATCCATGTGTGACACCACAACCATGCCAACTTACATACACAGTCATTCAAACATGTGTGCTCACACATCTGCATTTGGCATGCAAGCTTACACACACATGCACCATCCATGTGTCTCACACAAGAGAGGACTTGCATGTGTTAGCCTCACGGCCCTGTACATACACATCCATACATGGCCCTACAAAAACACATGTGCAACCTGCACACTACTGGCACACCACCACACGCACAACTTACAATCAGTATGCATGTACACTTACCGCTCGACTCCAGACGGGTCTGCATCTCAAGGACCTGGACGTGGAGCGCTCGGGATATGCGTTCCAGGACCCTCATTTGATGTTCCGACAGGTGGCCCCGGCACCCCTTAGCATCTGCTGCCTTCAAGAGGCGCCGGGCCTTGTTGAGGGTCCTGGACCTGAAGTCCTCCCAGCGCTTCTTGACATGTTGGAATTTGCGGACTGCCACCCCCTCCATGTTGATGGCTGTCAGGATGTCGGTCCAGATCCTGGTCCGTCCTTCCTTGTCGGCGGGGGAACTTACGAAGAGGGCATCATACTGCCACAGGACTTGCTCCACCAGGACACCAACTTCGGTGGCAGTGAAGCTGGTGGCCCTCTGCCTCTCTGGCTGGGGGTTGCCAGTGGTCTCAGATGGTGGTGTGCCCGACATGGTAACCCCAGAGGCAGGTGTGGGTGGGCAACTGGATCCTGGGGCAGGGCTGTGGAGCGATGGTATCCCAGTCGGGAGTCTTCAGTTCCAGCAGGGGTGGTCACAGCAACTGCACCCCTGGCTGATGTGCAGGCAGCAAATAGCAGGGCACGTGGGCAGCAGGCAGGCAGGCAGCAGCAAATGGCAGGGCACGTGGGCAGCAGGCAGGCAGGCAGCAGCAAATGGCAGGTGGGAGCGTGCTCGGGGATCTTGGGGGCAGGAAAATGGCCTTCAGGGCAGGAGCATGGTCTTCCGTGTGTTTTCGCGTGGCCAGCTTGGTACGGAGTGATTTGGCACATGAAAAAATTGCACATCAGCGTGTAATTCGAGGACAGGCCCTTAGCGCGCGAGCGCGTCAGCGCACGCATGCGATTCCATTGGACCAAAGGCCCTTAGCGCGTGAGCGCGTCAGCGCACGCACACGATTCCATTGGACCAAAGGCCCTTGGCGCGTAAGCGCACCTGTGACATATCGCGCACGGACTTTGCCCTGGCAGGGCTTGAAGATCCCACGTGGATTTCCATTGCTCTGTATGTGCTTTTCGTGGGGTGTGGTGCGTGTGTTTTCCAGGCATTGGGGTTCACACGCTATTACTTCACAGTGGGTGGGTGTTGGCTATGCGTTCTTCTACACGCAAGGCAAACAGTGAGTGGTAGCCCGCTCGCCCAGGCCCAATCGCGTGTAATACTTCCCGCGCACCCCTGAAATACACGTACCCTGCTGAAATTGCGTGTAAAACTTCCAGCGTACCCCGTAATACATGTACCCCGCTCGCAAAGGGCCCATTCGCGTGTGAGACTTCCCGCGAACCCCATAATACACGTACCCTGATGAAATGGCGTGTGAGACTTCCCGCGCACCCCAGGAATATTGCCCTTGTGCGAGCGGGGTACGTGTATTTCAGGGGTGCGCAGGAAGTTTTACACGCCATTTCAGCAAGGTACGTGTATTTCGGGGGTGCAGGGGAGTCCTACACGTGATTTGGCAGTGTGGGTCCTCCCAGGTGTTCCCTCTACACCCTCCACGGACCCTGCACCCCTGGTCATGTCCTGCAGGCAGCCCATCCACCATGGGTATGCCCCCCAGCCAAGCCACATGTCACCTTGCACTACTGATCAACAGCGCATGACCCCCTGCACCCCCACCCCCCAGCAGTGCAGGGCACCTGCCAGCAGGCCCCCACTCATGTCCCACTCATGACCCCCTGCACCCCCAGCAGTCAGGGGCACCGGCCAGCAGGCCCCCACTCATGACCCCCTGCACCCCCACCCCCCAGCAGTGCACGGCACCTGCCAGCAGGTCCCCACTCATGTCCCACTCATGACCCCCTGCACCCCCACCCCCCAGCAGTGCAGGGCACCTGCCCGCAGGCCGCCACTCAATCCCACTCATGTCCCCCAGCACCCCCAATCCCCCATCATTGGCAGGCACCTGCCAGCAGGCCCTTACACATGTCCCCCAGCCAACACATCATCACAATCCAGATCCCTGGCTCTTATGGCCACACAAATCCCACCCCACAGCACCCCAGTCCAAACACCCAACAAAGCTTTACATCCACTCCAAATTGAAATCCCCATTACATGAAAGATCACAAATAAGCAGAATGCGCATGAGTACAAGTCTGTCCGACCCACACCCCCCCATCATTGACTGGCACCTGCCAGCAGGCCCCGACACATGTCCCCCAGCACCCCCACCCCCCATCATTGACAGGCACCTGCCAGCAGGCCCCGACACATGTCCCCCAGCACCCCCACCCCCCATCATTGACAGGCACCTGCCAGCAGGCCCCGCCACATGTCCCCCTGTACCCTCACCCCCCACCATTGACAGACACCTGCCCGCAGGCCCCGACACATGTCCCCCTTCACCCCCACCCTCCCATCATTGACATGCACCTGCCAGCAGGCCCCGACACATGTCCCCCTGCACCCCCACCCCCCATCATTGACAGGCACCTGCCAGCAGGCCCCGACACATGTCCCCCAGGCAACACGTCATCACAATCTAGATCCCTGGCTCTTATGGCCACCCAAATCCCACCCCACGCCACCCCAGTCCAAACACCCAACCAAGCTTTACATCCACTCCAAATTGAAATCCCCATTACATGATAGATCATAAATAAGCAGAATGCGCATGAGTACAAGTCTGTCCGACCCACACAATGGCAACACATGACTGAGAAAACCCACATTGTGACATGCATGAAACCAATGAGAGAAGACCACACATTGAAGTAAGAAACAAAAATGTATTCAAGTCAAAATGAACGGAATGAAATAAAAACACACAATAATACCAATAATAATGAAAATGCAGCAAGTCCCAAAAAATGATAAATAAAAAAAATGAGAATCCAAATTAATCCAAATGAAAATGTGTCCATAGTCACCGTCCAACAAAGCAAATCCAAAGGGAAAGAAAAGCATCATATCCATTGCTCCATGGTGAAGAAAAACAAAGATGAAGGCGAAAAATCCCCTGTAAAACTATGTACAAATAGCACATCCAGGGTCCATGAGCCCAACAACATAAATGAAACCTACAATGAAACCTACCTAATTACTAACTATATACAAAAATGTGGGGCATAGTCCATGCGCCCCAAATGAAAGAAAAAAGAAATGAAACTTAACACTAATGAACTATATACAATGGCGGCGGGCAAGTCCAACGGCTCACTTGTTGATGTCATGGGCCAGGGCATCATCAAACTCCTGTTCAATGTCTTGGAGGGGGGCCTGTTCTCTGGCCAGAGGACTCGCAGTGATAACGCCATGTCCACCTCCAACTCCCTGCGACTTCCCTCGAGGCACTCAGCCCCCCTCAGCACCCTGCGCATGGAGTTCTCTGCCCTGACCATCGTGAGCCTTGCCTCCTCCGCCCGGCGCCGCTCCGCACCTATCTGCTGACCCAACCGCTGCCACACGGAAGACACTCCCATTCCAGGGTCCTCCTGCCCTCCGGCCGATGCCAGCCCCTCTGATGTAGATTGCCCCGAGCCATGATGCCTCCCACGTTGAGCCTGCCTCTGCCTCCGACGCAACTGCCTCTGCCAGCACGACGGCATCCAGGCTGATGGAATCCACCGACGCCGTTGTGCACGTGCCCTGCTCGATCATGCCGGCACATCCTCCATCTGCTGGGGTCCAGTTGCTGTGGTGTCCACCCCTGCTGGACCTCCGATCCCGACTGTGGCAGGGATGGGATCCCCACCGAGCTGGCTGCGTTGGTCAGGGCAGGTCCACAGGGGGCCCTGGTGGCATCTGGGCTGGAAGACGGCATGGAGAACGACTGGTGCATAGTCTCCACAGAGGAGGAGAGGGCCGCCAGAGTGGCCGACACATGTACAAAACCCCTGACCATGGACACTCCCAACTGGGCCACGTTGGCATGCTGCTCTTTGTGATGACGTGCGTGCTCCCCCCGGGAAGCAAGCACATCATTACGAATGTCACACGTGTGCAACGTGATACCAATCAGGACCTTCTCCATACGGCCAGGGGTCCCCTCGTCCGCAGGTAGAGGAGTGTCAGATGACATGGACATCCCCCCTACCTGCGGACGGGCCTGGGATGGGGCATCCCTGCTGGTGCATGGTGGTGCAGTCACAGGTCAGGGACAGTGACATGCACAGGCCCCTCTGTGGTGACCTGTGTTGCCTCCTGCCCCTGCCCCTGGACTGGACTTTCACCAGTGGTACCACCCCCACCAGGCCCCATGTGCGACTCAGTAGCGGCCTCCTCCTCCTCTGTAGAAACCACCAACCTGGATGGCTCCACACTGTCTTCTGCCATTGCAAGCCCCTGTGGGGGCTCTCCCACCCCTTCCGCTGCAGCCGTAGTGGCAGACGCAGCACCAGTCCCCTCACTCCCGGACGATGGTAAATTCTGGGAGGGTGACTGGGCCTTGCGTCGCCGGCCAGTGGGGGCATCCCCACCGCTTTGCTCCATGGCGCCGTCTCACTTGCCGCTGTGTAGAGGGAGACATAGAACACAAGCATCAGGGTACTTTACAATGGTCCCCTAGACAGGAAGCAGTAGCAGATGAGTGGCACTGTCAAACATCACTTCCATCATGTCCCTCTACAACACATGGGTCAGTGCAGGCAAAACACATGCAGTAACAGGCATGGCACATGCTATTAACATTAGCATATATGTCCAAGGGACTCTTGAAACATACAATGCTGGTTTGAAACTCACATGCATCATGGGTCATGCCTATCACATGCAAACACTGCACCGTAGTTTCATCCATCTGGCCTCGTACACCCCAGACACAGTGGATACAAGGATGAGTAGGCTGCATCAGTGAATCTGAACATTGTCACAGACATGTGTCATGCATCCATGGCATTTACAAGTCACAGACACGCAAGTCAGACACACAGACATGGACAACATACATGTCCATGACCCCAGCACCCATCTCTCACACCCCATCATGTCCAATAACAGAGACAGGCATGCATTAATGTGTGCATTCCGCATGCTGCTCCGCATGTTGCATTGTAACACATGCACCTACCATGTGGTTCACACATTACTGGTCTCACATGCATTACCATGATGTCCCTGCACACACACATACGTACATGGCCTATGTCAGACATACAGGCAAGTATCAGACAACCAGCACCCTGCAACATGCCCTGTCTCACACAGCAATGCTTGGCCACTTACTGCTCAACTCCGGACGGATCTGCCTCTGAAGGATCTGGGCGTGGAGCGCTGGGGCTACACGTTCCAGGACCCTCATCTGGATGGTACTCATGCTGCCCCGTCCCCCTTCCACGAGGCGCCCGGCCTTTATGAGGGTCCTGAACCTCAAGTCCTCCCAGCGCTTCTTGACTTGCTTAATGTTGTGGGTTGCCACCCCCTCCGCGTTCATGCCAACCACAAAGTCGTCCCAGATCCTATCCCGTCCTTCCTTGTTGGCGCGTGATGTTCCGAAGAGGGCATCATAATGCCCCAGGACATGCTCCACCAGGACACCAACTTCCTTCTGACTGAAGCTGGTGGCCCTCTGCCCCTCTAGCTGGGGGTCGCCAGTGGTCTCAGATGGTATTTGCCCCGACAGGGCGACCTCCGAGGCAGGCGTGGGTGGGCAATTGGGCCATGGCGCTGGGCTGTGGAGCGATGGTATTCCAGTCGGGAGTCTTCTGTTCCAGCAGAGGTGGACACAGCAACTGGACCCCTGCAGATGTCTGGTGTGCAGGCACCAAATAGCAGGGCACTTGGGCAGCAGGCAGTCAGGCAGCAGCAGATGGCAGGTGGGAGCGTGCTCAGGGTTCTGGGGGACAGGAAAATGGCCTTCAGGGCAGGAGCGTGTTCTTCCGTGTGTTTTCGCGTGGCCAGCTTGATACGGAGTGATTTGGCACGTGAAAAAATTGCACGTCAGCATGTAATTCGACGAAAGGCCCTTAGCGCGTGAGCGTGTCAGCGATTTCATTGGACCAAAGGCCCTTCGCGCGTAAGCGCTTCTGTGACATGACGCACGGGGGCATGCACGGGCATTTCCCCCGTGACGTGGGCATAGTGGATTAGTGCGCGTGCAAAAAAAATGCCCGTCCCGGTGTGAATGTGTATAATCCGAGGAAATGGGCCTACGCGCGTAAGTAATGTGACACGCGCGGGCATTTCTCTCAGCATGGGTTAAAGGTGAGCGGGGCCAGCAGTTCGCTGTACGTGCCTTTCGTGGAGACCGACGTGTGTTGCTGCTTCGTGTTGTTTCGCGCGCCATCACAACTTCACAGCTATCAAGGACGTATCTCTTCTTTTGGCTGGGGTATTGGCTACGCGTGTTTTTCTGCATCGCGCTAGTCAGACTGCGAGTCGCGCACACTATTTTTCCCACTGCGGGTGCCCCTGTGTATCGCACCATTTTTGATGTCATAGTAGCCTGCGTGTCCCACATGTACGCGTTTTTCATGTTACTGGGTGCCACCGCGTACTGCGGGAGGTTGATTACATGCACGTAGGCTGCAGGATTGCGTGCACGGTTTTCCAGCAATTTTGGGGTGCCTGAGTGTTGCGTGACCCGTCACTACATCACCGGGCTCACATACAGCCTTGCAGGTGCAGGGGGGCTGTTAACATCTTGCTTCCCACCCCCTTCACCCCAATTTCCCAGGTCAATTGTGGTGTACACCTCCCTTTGGCACTACTCTATCTGTGCCGGCACTACTACATCTCTGCCATGGTTGGGAGGACACCAAAGGTGAGGGGCGCCTCAGCTGGGCGTCCTCCTCGTGGCGGGCGTGGTCAGGGACGTGGCCGGGGTGACCAGGCAGTAGGGGGACTCCAGGGTGTCCAGGGCAGCCGCAGAGGGGGAAGAGGCAGGGATGCGCCACTTGAGCACGATGTCGTGCCATGTGTCGGTGCAGTCATGCCACCACCCCCTGTGGTTCCGGGAGATGCAGCTTCTGCATCTGGCACTGGCGCCCGTGTGACCCGGCAGTCCGTTCCATCGACTGCCACGGGCCCAAGGGTAGTGGTAGCTGCAGGTGCAGCTGTGGACACCGCCACCCAGGCTCAGGGTCTGCCAGCGCAGCCTGCGTTGGCACTTGAAGAGCCCTTGGAAGATTTACAACAGGCCAGGAGGGAAACCGTAGGGGCACGCAGGGCTGCTCTGACCAAGAAACTTGTCCCTGGGGCAGTAATGTCATCTGCTGCCCCAAACAGCCGGGTGTTGGCAAGTGCAGGGGCAGATGCACCCAACAACACCCTGGTTGTGAGTCTGCCAACCAGGACAGTTGCGGTCAATGACCCTGCCACAGCGGATGTTGCTGCGCAGGGTCCATTAGAGGGCACCCAGCTGCCACTGACAGAAGTCAGGCCTTTGGTTGTCCCTCCACCTGCCACTCCCTTGGCTCAATCCACCGAACCCACTGGCCATACTGGTCAGGGCGGCATTAGCCAGCCAGGGTCTGAGCCACAATCCAAGAGGAGGAAGGTTGCACCTGCAGCACAGGCTGGGACCTCACACACAGCCACGACCTCCTGCACGTCGAGGAAGAAGCCTTTCTGCAACCAGGAACTGGACTTCCTCGTGGGCTACGTGCAGGGCCACAGCCGTGACATGCTAGAGGGTGCCAATAGTCAGACTACGGCTGCCCAACGTGATACCCACTGGAAGCATGTTGCGGAACATGTCAGTGCATTCGGCCATGAGGTGTGCACGGCGCAAATGTGCAAAAAGCGTTGGAATGACATCAAACGCAGCGCTAAGGCTAAGCGTGCCTCAAATTAAAACTTGACTCTGAGACTTGCAGAGTTCATACCATATGAATCGGTCGAAGGAGTGGGAGAGATGCCGGACTTTGATGCCCAGTCCAGTGGGCGTTGATGCGTGTTTGTTGAGGACGTGTGTGTTTTACTTGTGGGATGTGTTGTGCATGATTGCCACTACATGTGACGTGTACATGTTTCGGATGTGCAAGTAATGCAATGCTTTCATGATGCATGTCTGCTCTGCTGGATGGTGGACATGTGGAGCAGACGGGGACTGTCGGCATCAACACGATTGCACCCTATTGACATGCTGGTTACCAGTATGCCCCTCCAGTCCATGTCCCAGCTCACTGGCCCTTCTGCATGTAGCGTGGGGTGACCTTCCTCTCAGCCCAGGCACGATGTCATGGCATGACTGACGTGCATGTGTCCTCTGCCTGCATGCGGGTACACCATGTAGGCATGCTCCCTTGCCCCTCCAACCCCCCGCTCTGCACCCCAATTCCACCTTTGCACTGGTCTGCTTCAATATTGCCATTGGGTACTTCCCTGTTAATATGTCCTGTGTACATGTTAACTTCCCGCAACCAATCTTCCAGACATATGCTGTGTGGTACAGCCTTAGTTCTTGATGCAGGGTATCTCACTTGTGACATGGACAGGGACATGAGTGCCCATTCATGCTCCATGTGCATTGCACGCATGCCCCTATGTGCCCTTGACTGGATGATCACTGTAATACATGTCCTGGGTGACATACATTGCATGGCATTTCATCAGCCTTCCCATGTCTACTGTGGCTCAGTACTGTGTTGCACACATGTTTAGGGTCTGACAATCTGGGTGGGTCACAGGCCTCAGCCTGTTTAATGGCCAATGACTCTGTCTAACTGGTGTAGTGTCCTCTTCACACGTGGGTGGCCTCCAGACATTTTATCATGTGTCCTGCTTACTGTCCCATCATCATTTGCAGTGTTGTCACTTGACTCACATGAAGCTATTGATGCTAGTCAACACTGCCTGCCAATGCACAAATCTATGGTCAGCCTTTTGATAACATGCTAGGCATCCATGCTTTTGCACTTGGGTGGAGGGGTGCTGTGCTTGTAGATATGCTACCCATTGAATGCACATTGCACGTGATGTCTGAAGTTGACCTTGCACTGCCTTCACATTTTCTGACACACACCATGAAGTACTTGTACATGTAGGTAGTGAGTAACATACACATTGGCTGCACTGAATAGACCCACTTCAATGCAAACTGCCACCTTTCAACAGGTCTGATCACAGAAGCAATTCCAAGTTGACCCAGCATGCATGCCAGGTTCCATTTTGTGTGTCACATGTCTGCCTGATGTTGTCAGTGTGTGTGTGTGTGTTGTGTGCTTCTGACATGTGTAGTGACCTTTTTTCTCTCTATTTTTCAGATGATGACGCAATGGAGCTGGAGGATGGTGTTGTCATGCCAGGCACAGGGTTGGTATCACTACATCAACCCGGCACAAGTGGGGGTCGTGGGGTGGCAGGCCTCGAAAACCCCCAAGAGCTACAGGCCATCTTGTCACTGGCTGCCTATGAGTCCAGCCCCAGGTCCATGTGTCAGGGGTGAGTGATTCTGATGTGGACACTCCTCTGTCCACGACACCTGCACTGAGGGGTCAGACAGTCTTGGAACCTCCTCCCGTGGTGGATCGGGACGCAGGGTCACCCTCCACACCAGTCACTGATGTGCCTGGGACATCACGTCGACGGGGGCATGTAGTCGTGCAGCCGTGGGCGGTGCCAACACGACGAGGACAACCGGTCCTTGGGTCCTGCAGGGGTCAAGCCCAGCAACGCGGTCGCCGCGCGCAACCTCTGTATACTGAGTGGGAGCAAGACATGACTGCCAATTCAGAACGACAGGGGGCAGCAATGGAGAACATCGCTGAGAGCATGGAGCGTGTGGCCCGATCCGTGCTCTCCCCTGCTAGGCAGGTGCTTCTCCAGCAGCAGGCGGCACGGTCCACGGCCCGCTCGCTCAGGCTGGGCATGGCGGCCTCAGACACGGCACGCCAGGCTGAAATGTCGTCTCTGCGTCAAGCAATTGCTGCTCATGCAGAGGCACACATGGAGGCCCGGAGGGAGGAGTATGCTTCCCTCAATTCCACTCTGGGTGTCCTTCTGATGTCCCAGAGGGAGCGGTCAGAGAAGAGGTTTGCACAGCTTGAGCGTACCATCTCGGCTGAGCTACAGGCTTGCCGGGAGGTGCAGCGGTTGTCCAGCCAGGCCTTGCAGGAGGTTCTCCGTGTTATACAAGCTACCTTGCAAGAGGAAGCACGTGTATTGCGGGCGGTTCTGCATGCAGATCTGCAAGTCATCGTCACACAGAACCAGGCTCACCCGTCCGGCAGACTTGCTGCCAACGAGGGGCAAGCTGCGGCTAGGCATGGCCAGGCTACTGTGTCACGTCCTCCTTTCCAGGATGAGCCAGACTCGGACGACCATCTATCTCCCACATAGGTCGGGCTGTGCAGGCGTTGAGCCCATCCATGGAGGTTTTTTTTTTTTGGCTCAGCATCATCACATATGGGGGGTGTTCAGCAGCACCCTGTACCTCCCGCCTCCTGGGTGCACCCCCCCCCCCCGGGTCGTATGTGGCCATTTTTGATTTTTCTTTTAGTTTAGTTAGTTACGTTTCTGTTTGATAGTTTAATTAGGTAAAGTAGGTTTTTCGTAGTTAGTGTAATTAGTTAATATAGTTTAAAATTGCTTGTCTATTGTGCTTTCATGTGACAGTGTGGTGCTTTGTGGCTTTTGAAAGCATCCACTGTCTGTTCCAGCTGGGCCCTTCAGGCTTGTCTTGTGTATGTGTTTGCTGCTTGGGGTCCTTGACTCACATATGCCACTCCTGCTTCCCTTATCGATGGGCTCGCAAGGATGGTTCGGTGTAACAGCCTATTAGACAAGGGCTTTGGACTGTCATATCTGTGGCATGTCTGCTGCTGTGGAACTTGTGTTAACACCCCTAGTGGGGATGATAGGGGTGTTATTGACCACTGTTCTGCTTTTGCTAGATGGGGTGTTTCATGATTCATGTGTACATTAATTGCTATGCATTTTGTAGTATGTTTCTTATCTTTACTGTACATGTGCTTGTTGCAATTCATGCCGTGGATAGTGTGTTCCACACTTTGGCTGTGAAAGACGATCTGTGGTGTGATTTCTGATGTACGTCTCTGACATGGTCCAGTGATGTGATGCCTGAAGAGACACACAAAGATGAATCTAATGCATTAATCATGTGTTTCATGCCCTTTCTGCAGGGGGATGAGCCTCCAGACCACCTTTGCCAGCAGACATGGGCCATGGACATCTGGAATCTGGACACGTTTGGTGGTGCCCACATGCACATGTTTGCGCAAGCAGAGGCACAGGGATTGCAATCATACTTCCGAAAACTGCTGACGTGTTTCAAGGGACTCCAGGCAAGGTGAGCAGCACAGGGGGGCCACAACACAGCAATCCTTCCACCAGGCCAGTTGCACATGCATGCTTAGTAGCAGCACTGAGGGTGAGCTTGGACGAATATTGGTGTTGAAAAGCAAAATACAGCTCAGATGTGTTGGTGGACTCATGGCTAGTTGATTGTAAGGTTGTCTGGGGCACCTGCAGGGGCAGTGGCAGCGTCCCTCCGGTCCACCATGGCCCATTGAGGCACTTGTATCACCCATGTAGCGTTCCGAGACATGGAAAGAAGCAGCTCACAGGGACAGACAGCAAGGGACAGACTTGGGTGCAGTGCATGTCATTTCCATGTAGAATTTGAAACATGCACTGCCTACTTTATTTGGGTCATGGTGGAACACGACTTGTTTGGAAGTCATACCTTGCTATATGCGTCTGTCTGCTTACCCAGGGAACATTGCATGTTGTGTGATTTGTGACACATTGGTGTTCCATTTGCCACACACCCACAGGCGCCTGACTTACTGCATTGACTGTGTATGAACCATCACAGGAGTAATGTTACGTATGGGTACGAAGCATCCACACCAGATTGTCTGTTTGTAGAGTAGTTTGTTACTTTGGGGCATATTTGGTGGTGCGTTTGTGTGTTATGGGCACGCACAGATTTTTAACTGTGGCTCTCTTTGCAGCATTGAAGTGCTCCTGTTACCGGACCTGAGAGTGTGCAGGCAGGAGGCCAGCACTCACCCCAGAAATAAGTTTCTCTTTGACTTCCATTTCAGTGAATTGCTGCTATGTTTATGATGAACAAGTTTGGTATGATTGTGTATGTGTTAATGTGAGTACTACATTCTTGGCCATTCCCTACTTTCCCGTGTCAATCCTACTCCCCTCTCCTGCCCTTCATTCTGGTTATCCAGTATGCCAACGCCTGTCCCGACTCCATATACCTGACCCTCCTTCCCCACCAGGGTCTCAGAGGCCTGTGTGAGTTTGACCTTGCAGCCACCCAGACCACGGTGGGGGTGGTTGGTTCGTGCCACTCCTGCACCTGTACACGGGAGCAGTGACAGAACAGATCCGTTTGTGGTGCTTCATTCTATGTTATGTACCACACATGGTACACATCCTGTTGTGACATTGTTTTACTGTGCTACTGGTTGTTACGTCATTGTGGTGGTACTTGGCCTTTGTGAGGTACTGCTACTTCAAGTCATCTACTGGAGGCTGTTCTGGTTAGTTTTTCTGCCTGCAGGCTTTTTGCTTGGCTTCTGTGTTGGCCTGGTTTGAGTTCTCTTGGATGTAGTGTTTTTCCAAATCAAGGTGGACTCTGAGGGTGCAGGCAACTTTTTGCACACAAGGTGGGAGATGGTGACAAAGGGGTAGGGTGATCCTGTGGCCAGGTGAAATTCAAGGATGAAGGCTCCATAACCCAGGTGCAGTTGTTCAGTGGGTCATGGTGATTTGTGAGGGAGGGTTGGTGCTTCGTTGGTGATAGTTGCCTTGCCCTGCAGTGTGATGGGCACCCTGACATTGTAATTGTGGTATCCTATGTACATGATGTGTTCTGCTGATCAATGCCTGTTCATGTGTTGTGTTTACCTTTCAGGTGTGAGGGGATAGTTGTGGTTTGACATGCTGGGGTGTACACATGGTGAATGTTCACATGTGATGTGTAGAGGACACTGATGGTCACTTGATTGCACATGCATATGTTGAGTTCATGTCCCTACTGACCCACACACTTGCACTATAATGCACTACATGTACAACCACCCTTCCATGTCCACGTGTACACTCTGTTTCCTTCTGGTGCCCACTGTGTCCCTGCAGAACATGTCCTATGACCAATTGTGGATCCTGTACATGCCTAATTTGCTTTTTGATGTGGTTTGTCGCTTAGATGTGATGTTCAGGGTGTGCATCACACGCAATGGCTGTTAACTGTGCTGTGCACTGAGCAGTGTGTTGCAGGAGGTGTACACGGCACACAGAAGCTGCAGTGTTGATTTTTCAATGCATAATGTGCATGTAGACAGGCATTCATTGTTATGTTACAACTTCGACTTTTGGAATGCATTTGGGTATGACTTATTTTGGGTGGGAGGTTGTTGGTCCGTCATTTCATCTGATTCCATGTCAGGCATCATTGTCTGATGCCAATTTACATTTTTCACATGGCAATGTGTACCTTATTGGTACTGTGTTGGTGTATGGCTATTGCTTGCCATGTCATGTTGTGCTTTGGGAGGGTATGAGTGACATACCAGTGATAGTCATGGCCTGTTTTGCAGGTGTGTGTGATTCACACCTTGCATGTGTGACTTTTGGTCACACAGGATTGGTTGTGTTTAAGTAGCTAGGGATGCACAAAATGTGGCACTTCCATGGCAATAATCTCAGGGTGATAAGGTTGTGACAGTTGACTGTCTCTTTGTCATCATCGATTGTCACCTGGTATGTGCCAGGCCTGTGTGCACTCCGCAGGGGTGGGAGTTTAGGTGAAAAATGTGTCCACAAGCTGGGTCTGGGCATCCTCGCCACGTGCCCTATCCCCACCCATGGCAGCACCTGTGCCTGTGGTTGGGAATGTGGGGGCACCACCATGTCCAACGGTACACCCTGCCGTGTTGCAACATTGTGCAGGACACATGCTGCCACAATCATCCTGCACACTACTGGGGGTGCATAGAGTAGCTGCCCACCAGAGCGCTCAAGGGATCGGAAGCGTGACTTGAGCACTCCGAATGTGCGCTCCACTATGACCCTGGTTGCAATATGGGCCGTCTTGTATCTTACCTGGGGTGGTGTGGTGGGGTTCCGGATTGGCATCATCTATGGTGTCATTAGAGTGTAATGGATGAATTGTATAATGGTCTAAAATATTGGATACTGTAGCAGGATCTAGAAGTTCAAATTGACCAGTTTCTGGTGACTCTTGAATTATTTCAGTTGTTTCCCTTAAGTTTTTTTCAATATTTATTTCTTTGTAGTATTCATTACTGTCTTTTAGATATTGCAAGGCTTGTCTAACTTTATGTAAGTCTACGAGTTGTTGACAATTTTTTATTTTTTTTATTTTGGTACACCATTTACTAAGACAATTAAAGATTTCTCTATTGGACGTTGCACTCCCAGAGTGTGCACATTTTCTTTCAGATCTAATGGTAAATAAACTACTGTGCCATGAATGCCTTTCATCAATTCAGAGGGAGGTAATTTTGCTGCTTTTGTTTGAAGGCGTATTATTACTTGAAATTGGTGCACTGTTTGAATTATGATGCTCTCATATAAATTGAGTTGTTGCAGGGGTTTTGGTAGTGGAAATAATTCCAAGTTATTTGTGATAGCACGTGAAGGAGTTTGGTTGTTGTCAAGTTTTGGAGTGCAGTAACTGCAAAGTATTAAGGGGTCAGTTATTTCGTATTTGTTTTCTGCTATAAGGTAGAGAGCTAATTCAAACCATTTGGCATCTTCATTGTCTTCTATTTTGTACGTTACGTCTACAGTTTTTGTGTTACTTTTATAAAAAGTTCTGCGGCAACAGACACACATGGTTTGGTACTTCAGCGGATGTACTTTTACATTTTAGTATTTCTTTTTTGTATGTGTGTAGTAGAAGGTTGCCATGTGCAGAATTGTTGCTAGTCTGTTGTAAAGCTATTGCATTTTGTAAGTGGCTTTCAGTTCCAAAATATTTTCTCTGGATATGGTTGATTTCTTCGAGTAGGTCTTTGGGTGTACCATGTAGAAGAGTGTTATTTAAATTGGCTAGTGCTAAAGCAGGACTTTTCTTATAGTTGAATGATGTGTTGATATCATTTTGATATGATGGAAGGTGCTTTTTCAAATAGGTCCTGAAATGCAGGCGGCTAATGAATGTCCTTGTTGTCCTTTGTATTTGCACAATGGACAGGTATCCATATTTTGCAGCACTTTCATTTTGATTTTGTCTTTGCCTTTCATATACTGACTGAGGAACTGGCGTGAAGATTTGAAAGATTTTTGGGAATGTTACACATTGACGTGCATGGCCATTTGTATACTGGACGTTCTGGTTCAGTCGAATGGAGAGGTAATTCTGAGTTTCCTGGGGATATTTCTGTAAGCAGTATTTCTTGTTCCATTATTGTATTATTATTTTTTCATAACCTCGTCCACTGGTATGTATGTCAATTGTGTTTGTTTGGTTTTGTTTGTATGCTTCTTCATTAAAATATGGTTCTGTGCTCGTGGTGTGACTCCATTCACCTCCACAGATATTTAAGAAGTTATTTTTGTTGACATTCCATTTATTGAGAAGTTTTTTTTTGTAATTTAGTAGTTAGTTTTGTTAATGCTTTCATTCTGTTGGGTTAGTTAAAATAAATAAAAGAGTGAAAGGGAGGTTGGTTGGAACTATCAATCTGGGATTTAGCTAAATTGGGCAAGCTTAATAGGCGGCTGGACAGCCTGCGGCAGGTTTTCATAGTTCCCATCAGGAGGCTGGGGTCTTTTGGGTTGGGGCAGCAGCCTGCTTTCTTCCCTCCCACATTTTATGTTAGGCCACGCAGGGGGCAATTATTTTGGCTCGGGGGCCATTTTTGGGAAGGTGGGGGGGTAGCCTTCTGTCCCCCTCCTACTATGGGCAGGCCATGCCCAGGGCAGTCAATTTGGCTCGGGGGCTTTGTTGGGAGTCAGGCCGGTGTGCAAAGGGGTGCAGATCTGCTGCAGCATTGGAGGGCTGGAGCTGTAAATTAATTATATATTTACATCTAGCTTGGTATTGTGGGATGCCATGCTGGGACAAGGGGCCAAGAGGAAGGGTGTTGTGAATGCAAAGGCCCTGAGGGAAGCCTTAGAGATAATTAGCAGGGCATCCAAAGGCCAGCTTGAGGGGGTATTGGGTGAGGTCATGGGTGAGCAGGAGGAAGGGGGAGGTAGGCCGCAGAGGAGAGTAGCGGCAGATGGGGCTCTCGCAGCAGTAGTGCCATGCAGCCCCGCAGTGGGTACAGGCGAGGTCTGGGAGTCTAGGGTTAGGAGGATGAGGAAGGAGATTGACAGGAGAGCGTCCAGGGGGGAAGTGCAGCAAGGAGAGGGGTCTGGAAGGGGTTTGGAGGGACAAAGAACAAGTGGAGGAAGGGGACATTAGAAATGTGCAAAAAGGTGTAGATTGGGTGGGGCGTGAAGGTGGGGGTGACGGGGTCAGAGCGGGGTGTCAGGGCAGAGGGGCAAGGGAGGAAAATACCTGCAGAAGAGTGCAGATGGCAGGAGGAGAGAGTGGTCCCCTTTGATTAGTGAGGTATGGGAGGGGTGCAGAATAGCCCCCCTGGCTAGGAGGATTTCGGGTGGAGGGCACAGGGTGGCCCCTGCTATTGCAGAAGGGGAACATGGAGAGGGTTTAAGAACGGCCTCTCCACAAACTTCGCGAGGACAGTCTAGAGAGCACAGCATGGCCCCTAGCGAGGAGGACCACAGGGTGGAGGAGAGGACCCCTTGCCCGAGAGAAGAGGACCAAGAAGGGGATTTCTGCGGCCACTCTGAGAAGATGCTGACGAAGTGGCAGAGTGGATGCCCCGGGCTCTCTGGAGGAGGATCTGCCCGGCCCGAGCATGTGCTCGCAACAGAAATGGTATTACATGGGTGATGATGAAGGGGTGGAAGAATACGTGGGGCAGTGAGAGATTGAAGGGTGCAGTGCGGTAAGGAGGAGGGAGAGCACGAGAAGGGGCCTAAAATGGGAAGGGCTAAGACAGGAGCAAGGGGCTGGGGCAAGACGTCAGGGAGATAACGGGATGGGTGAGACTGTTGACATGTTTTTTCCCCACAGCAGGAACCCATTAAGGAAGGAGATGAGGTGCATCGGTGTGGAGGCCAGGCTGCAGGGACGATGGCAGGGCAGAAAGAGGTGAGCGGGAAGGGGATTGGTCAGCAGCATGGCAGAGGGGGGACACGAGGTGGGGGCCAAGAAAGGAAGGGACAGGGGTGCAAGGGATGAGGAGAGAGATTGGCGTACAGGCTATTGGAGCCTTGGTTGGGGAGAAGAAGACTTGCTCGGTGGAGGTGCACACAGACAAGGTGATTGAGCCCTTGGCACCCGAGGTACAGGTTCCAAAGGAGAAAGAGGTAGATGTAAAGGGCAAGGAGAAAAAGCTGCCATACATGGGCATTACAAAGCCTCTGGGAGCAGATTTGATGACAACAACAAAGGATAAGATATGGGCTGGGGAATTTGTGGACCTGTTCAAGCTTCTACATAGGTAGGTGAGAGCCAAGGAGGGTTCTAAGGACGAGGAGAGGAAATTGGCCTCGCGTCCGGTGCTGGTGACGATCAAGAATTGGACGTCGGCTTTTATTGTCTAGGCAAGTGTCTTTTGTGAGAAATTTCCAGAGAGATGTGTGGCTCTGTTGAAGTACATGCACGTGATTAGAAAGGCATTAACGAGTTTCGGGCGTTTCGTGTGGGTGCAGTATGATAAGGAATTTAGGGCGAGGATGGCAGAGGACAGCCAAGCGGTTTGGAGTGAGATAGATATGGACCTCTGGCTGCAGTGGGTGGCACCGACGAGGCCAGCTCCAACGGTTCACACGGCAAGTGGCTAACACGTGCCTTACCGGCCCTTTCTTGGTTACCCCACCGCAGAAGTTGTGGGGTGCGGAGGCAGAGGTCAGCCCTCAACAGCATGTTGGGCTTTCAATAAAGAAGGATGCATGAGGATGATGTGCAAATTTAAACACAAGAGCAGCATGTGTGCGGGTCGGCATCCGATTACGCAGTGTTTTCAGGCTGGGGACAGAGGGAAAGAGCGAGGAGCGGGGCAAGGAGGTGGGGGGAGGTCTGTATGCTACTTAAAGTGGGGGTTTCTGTCGGTGGGGCCGCAGTTCATCAGAAAGGGGGGGCACAAAGGTTGGGGAAAGGTTTTGGGGCAATCCCAAGGGAGTAGGAGGGGGTGAGGCGGAAGGTTTTTAGATAGGATGGGAGAAGGACGTGCGTGGGGTGTAACTGGAAAACTGATAGGGGGTTGGTGGCCATCATTGCAGGGTATGGGAGACGGTGGTGAAGCACTCACGCTTGCTGCACGACAAGGTGAGCAACCTTAGGGGGAAGTGAGAGGGTTATAGTGGCACAGAGGTAATACAGAGAGACTCACAGAGGTTAAGAGGATATTGCAACTTCGAGCGTGGGGTAGTAGCCCCGGTTTGTGAGATGGGCAGGAGGCAGGGCACAGGCTAGGGCGGGAATTGAGTATGCACAGCACATGAGGAACTTGGCTCATTTGGCCCTTGGGGCAGTGGGGGCAAAGAGGAGAGGTGACTGCATGGACGGGGGTGCGGGAGCGCCCCTGGTGCATTCTGGGGGAAGCGAGGAGATGTGATGGCATGGATGGGGGTGCACAAGGGCCCTTGGTGCAGGTGGGAAACATGGTGTGATGGACGCAAGGTGCTGGAAGAGTAAGTTTTATGGTTTGGACTGCATGGACGGGGGGCGTAGGTTTGTCCCCTGGTGCAGAGGCGGAGAGGAGGAATGAGGTGAAGGGCCTGCATGGACGGGGTACACGTGGGCCCCATGTGCAGGGGGACAACATGGTGCAAGAGTAGGAAGGTGATGGTGGGTGGGGGGCAAGTGTGAACAGGAGGATAATAGGACAGATGAGATAAGGGGTGCATTGTTTAGAAGAGGGGTGTTAAAGGTGCAAATTATTGGAGGGCCAGGTAGGGAAGAGCCGGGGGGTGTTTCCGTAGTGGGAGTAAGGAGGTGGTCAGGTGAGGATGGGTTGTCTTGGGGGAGACAGATGGGGGTAAATGAAAGGTAGTTTTTAAGAGCTAATTTTGGGTCTGCAGCGCTGGCAGCAATGGTATTAAGGGGTCACGAGAAGGGTTTTCAGGAAGTGGTACAGTGAGCAGAGAGGGGGTTTGTGGCCTGAAGGAGGTTGGTGCAAGGCATGGGTAGGCAGTTGTAGGGGGGATTAGCAGAGGAAGGGGGCCAGGGGGGTTTGGGGATAAGGGAAGTTTCTGCGGATATAAGTGTGGATTTCCGGGAACTGGGGGCAGATTGGGAATGACGGCAGGAACAAGGGGGACTGGTTTGGCAATGGAGAAGAGAGACTCATATCTATTTTCTTTTGCAGATGGGGGATTAAAGGAGAGGTGAGTTGCCGTGGACGTGGAATTGAAGTCAGCAAAGGGTTATTGGGATGAGGTATGTGGGGAGAGAGATCGGATTAGTGGAAGCAACCGAGGACGCAGTCATAATTGTGTTTTAGGGAGTTAAGCAGTTTTTTTTTTTTTTTTAATTTTTTTTTTATTTTATTGTATATGGTTTACAAAAAACCTTTACAAAAAAATTGTCTTTAAAAGGTAGAAAAACATTCATTACATTTAAATTTCAACTATACAAACAAGCGTTAAAACATAGATCCAATTTCCAGTTAAGATTTCCAGAGAATAAGGGACAAATTTAAATTTAAATTTAAAGAGTTCAGTGCAAAAATACACTGCAGCATTAAAATTATACCGACAATAAACTTTAAAATTTACAAAATTCTAAAATAGAAAATAAACCTGCAGAGAATAAAGAGAAATTTCATAGAGTCAGGCATAGTCATAACAAGCATAGTCATAACAGCGGGGCGTATAAATCTAAAGCTTTGATAAATCCAGCCACAGCAAGTCCATCCTTAATGTTTGAAATAGTGAGACACTGAGACCAGATCAAATGGGCCTCCCCCATTTGCCCCATTACATTAAAACGTCCTAGATATTTGTCCCTTAAAGCTGTCAAAGCAGTACAGTCTAAAAAGAGATGCCGAGCGGTTTCAATCACCCCCAAAGTTTTACAGAAACGGCAACTAGGATCTAAATCAGAGAACTCCTTCCTTTTATGTAGAACTTCCCGAGTAGGGAGGAGATTCCATCTGAGTTTAATGAGAAGGGAGCGATAATATCTGTTGGGGAATTGGTTCAAAATAAAAGACAACAGGCCTTTTTTCTTATGATCAAATTGTAAATCTCTCAGAGAGGGGTACGAATGTAATTTTTCAATAGTATTACTCCAGTCGTGAGAAAAGAGACACTCCTTGACCTTATTCGGATTCGTTAGTAGGGTGTCCCTATCGGAGGAAATATCCAACAGGGTCCTGTCACAGAGATCACTAAAAGCGTTGAGATATAGATTCTTGACTAAATGTCCCTGAGAAGAAATCATGTGGCCCACATCAGCATAAAGAGTGTCAGGTTTAGGAGAAAGCAAAGCTGAAAAAAGTGAGAGAATCCTCCAGAGAATCCTGGCTCGAAATGAGACTAACCCTAAATCATACCTAATAGCCGCTATTGGAATGGAATTTGGCAGTTTTAGAATTTTCCTCCAATAGATACCCTCAAGAGAGTCCCAGAAAATCAAAAGTGCCGAGTAGTGAAATTCCATTCCATACAAAAGTTTAGGAGTAACCTTACCCTTAAAAAAATCTACTACAGGCTTAAGGGAGAACATACCATATTTATTATCTAGTTTGAGGGATTGGGAGATGAGAGGGAGCAATTTGTGTCTGAGGAATCGTCTAAGTTCGATCGCCGAGGGTCTAGCCAAAATCAAATAACCAAGATAGACGATTTTGTTTGCTCTAATTATATTTTCGCCACCTATTTTCCATACTTTGTTATTCCCCAATCTCCCCTTTGAAAAGACCATAGTACGGGTTTTGCTCGGGTTAATCTTAAGGCCATTAAGAATACCGTATTCTTCAAATTTACATATGAGCCTCTGCAGGCCCACTTTAGTTTTGTCAAAAAGAAGAAAGTCGTCGGCATAAGCCAACCATGAAAGCCTCAGATCCCCTAGTTTAGCACTCACCATGCCTGCATTTCTCAGGAAGTCATCCACATCAGCCATATAAAGGATAAAGAGACAGGGAGCTAACGAGCAACCTTGTCTCACCCCAATACGTGTCCTAATCCTTCTGGAGAGGGTTCCTGCCAAGTCGAGCCTGATATGGACCCCTGAATTTTCATACATGGCCATGATAAGAGATAGAAGCCCTGCCGGAATGCCCCATTTGGTTAGTTTTCCCCATAGTCTTGACCTGATAACCAGGTCAAAAGCATTTGACAGGTCAATAGATGCAACATAGAGAGGACCATCATATTTACCCCAAGAAGAGGTCTGTAGGGCACTGAGAATAAGACCATTGAGATTAGTTGAGTGGCCTGCCCTAAAGCCTGTTTGTAGTTTGGGGAGAATATGATTTTCCCTGATCCAAACATTAAGGTGCGAGAGCAACAAGGAGGCAAAAAGCTTACAATCCGCATCTATAAGCGAGATAGGTCTATAATTTTTGACCTCGTTACGCAGGCCTCTTTTGAAAATTGGGACAATGTGAGCAGTTTGCCAACTAGTGGGTACCTTCCTGGAGTTAACGACATCTTCAAAGAGCAAAGAAAGGAGGTTAGCCCAGAGAACTGGCTCAGCTTTGAATGTGTTGTTAGTAAGGCCATTAGGCCCAGGAGCCCTAGATTTCTTGGCTTTGGAGATGAGTCCAAGTATTGTCTCGGAATCAGTCGGAGGCTTCCATGAGTCCTTAGAGGGGTTGTTCCCCAGAAGACAGGAAACTGATCCCTCACCCCCAATGTCAAAGAGTTTGGTGTAGTGCTCAACCCATTGAACCTCAGGAATGGCATTTAGCTGGTCGGCGACCGCCGCATTATCTAGGCTAGCTACTGTAACCCAAAATGCCCTCAGATCTCGTTTTATAAGCACTGCAAGCATATGATCTGCATCATTTTGTAGCATAGAAGCTTTTCTAAACTTACAATAGTTTTTATATTTTTGGCGGATGGTTTTAATTTTTATATTTTTGTCGGCCCATTCCATGTCTAGGGCTTGTACATCTCTAATGAGTTTCTTAGTGAGACCCTTTTCGTTAGCCAATTCTTGATCAAATCTATGAGGGTGAGATATTTTAATAACACCTTTCCTAAGCTGGCCGTGAATACTGCGCTGTAGGGCAGTGAGAAAGCTATCGAAATGAACTGTATTGAAGACTGCCAATTTCCAACAAAAAGAGGTCTGGTTAAAAGAAAAGATCAGTTTACGATTCAGTAGGCTGATATTGAGAGGAGTCCAACGAACCCCTGTCCCTTGTCCCACAGTTTGGAGATGGGTAGGTCCCCCCACGGGCAAAGACTTAGTCGGAAGGAGACAAAGAAATGAGACCCGAAGAATACCATGGTCACTCCATGAATTGAAGGAAACCTAGACATTAGACGAGAAAGGAGTGAGAGAGTGATCTACAAACACGTAGTCTAAGGTAGATGTTAATGAAGATCTACGCCATGTGGGTCGAGATAGATTGGTAGCGTCGTAATAACCATTGAGACAGGTAAGACCCACTGAATCCATGGCGAAATTCCAACAACGACCACGTGCAAATTTCATGCCTAGGCGGGAGTCGTCCTCCATCGCTAGTCCCAAGTCGTCATATTTGGATTCGGAGGAAATAGAACAATCCGAATTAAGATCACCTGCCAGGATCAGTTTACCCCTGGGATGCACAGATCTCCAAGAAAGAAGCATATCCGTTAACTTTTGCAGAAACGGCTCAAGAGGAGAGATTCCCTTGTGCCAGTATACATTAACCAGAAGCAGAGTAACCGTAAGATCAAGAGAGAACACCTCCAGGGCCAGGATACCAAAAGGCGTATCCAAAAGCACCTTAGACCTATAACCCAAAGAAGTTCTTAATCCCATGAGAAGACCCCCCGATGGCCTCCGTCCCAGGCTGGGTCTAGCATTTTGAGAAAAGATATTAAACCCATCTAGAATGGGAGTTGAGAGCATCCAGGTTTCTTGAAGAAAGAAGCAATGTGAAGCCCTGATCACAGTAACAGTGTCTAAGTTCGTAAAGAGGTGAGAGTTACCTCTAGAATTCCAGGAGAGAAACCCAAAGGTATTCACAGGAAGAGCATCTGGAGGTAGTTCTGGATTAATCAGGAGGGACTCATTTCCACAGACCTGCAGTGACCTGTGCCCAATTGCGAAAGTGTCCATTTGATTTGGGCATGAATTGCCTCCCATGGGGCTGTGGGGTTCTTTCCGGATAATATACCATAGTGAGATTATCCCTATATTTTGCATCCCCTTCATTGTTAGTGGAGAGCTGATTGGATTTCAGTAAATTTGCTTCAAAGCCGAGTTGCTTTAACCCTTCCTTATGTCCCATGATCAAATCCAAAACCACTCTTGATTTAAGAATGATATTACTTACATCTACCCGGTCATGAATGGGGAAGATAATGCTATCCAAGTCATAGCTAGAGATGAGTGAGAGCGAGGGAAGTTGATGGAAGATCTTTAAAATATTTCCACGGTTTAAGCAGATTGGCGTATCTTGGCCCCAGAGGCTGGTAAGTTGTATAATATCCCGAGGAACTTTTAATTCTGACATATTAGGAAGGGAGTCAGAGATCTTTTTGGTAAACTGAGATAAAGAATCAACCGCCAAGTCGGGACCCCTAGCACCTCTTAGTATAGTCCTATTTTGAATAACATTTGGACCCACAGGAAGTCTTTCACAGAAATTGAGAGAAGTATTGTAGCGAACAGAATCGAGCCCAGAGGGAGCACCTTCACGGTCCATAATCGGGGCAGCAATAGGTAGACTTAGAAAAGCTGGGTTAGAAGGGAGAGGGGCAGAAGAATCCCTCTCTAGTAAAGCTCCCATATCCCCGTCCCTCGTTATAAGCTCAGTAGTCACAGGGAAACCCTCAGTGACAGCAAAGAGCGTTGGCTCCAGAGGTAGGGGCGGGGTAGAAGAAGCCCCATCTAGGGACAGGCATACATTAGATTTAGGCACTGCCCCACATACAGTTTTAGGAGCCAGTATCTCCCGGAAAAGATGTTTGACCATATCAATGTTAACCAGGTTTGCTGTAGTCATTGGCCGAGTAGTCTCTGAGTGACTCTGAACTGACCCTGATATACAGTTAGATAAGATAGTCGGGGATACTGCATCAGTGGAGAAACCCTTTGCTTTAACAATAGCATTAGTAGTAGGCACAGTCAAGGCATTAACGGAGGTCGGCTTTGGTAAAGTTGGAGTTGTTGTCAGGGTACCAGAAGCCACAGAGTCCACAACCCCCTCGATATTGGGTCCCACTACTAGGGAAGGAATGTTGTTAGTCGAGAGACCATCAACCACACCATCCGGTAAGGGAGATAGAACTGCTGTAGTGGGAAGTAGGTCAGCTGCGGCTGCATTAGCCACCCTAGTCGAAATAGGGGTCCTAGAAGCCACTGAATCAGCATGGTTCCCAGTCCCCTTCGGAACGAGAGTAGTAGATGAGGAAGCCACAGTATTCGCCAAGAAGAGATTTTTAAAAAATTGATTCGTATAAGAATTTAGATGTTTCACGTTTTTCTGATTTTTAGTTTTCTTCATTTGCTGAGTGATTTTCCTTTTCCTTCCTATACAGGGCACAACTTTTTGATGTAGGATTTCTTTGATGGGTTCAATGGAAATAGATGAATTCTCTGAAGTCGAAATAGATATGAACTCCAGGGAAGAGGCGATAGGGGGACCCTTGGAGAGATCTGCCAATTCTAAAGACCCTCCCATAAGGGGAAGACCTTGAACAATAGGATTAGGAAGCGGACCAGCCGCTTCCTCTTGGACTTTCTCCTCCATTGATACCATCGTAAGTTTGGTATGAGGGGTAGTTAGTAGTGGCTTCGATCCAGTAAACTTTCGCCGACCCTCAGAGGTAGTTATCGACATCTTAGCGGGTTGGGTACAAGAATTCAAAACTGGACCTTGAGGGACCGTAGGACTCTGGCCCTGAACTAAAACTACCTCCTGCATACTTGGCGTGATCACGGTAAGTCCTTTATGTACGGTATGGGCTGCAGAGGGTAGTTGATTAAGAGGAGTAGGGTCATGACCGTGTGTAGGCAAAAGTGGATGTTCTTCCTTTATAATTTTAACTAGCTCTTCAAATCTGTCAAGGCCCTCTAACCTAGAATAAATTTCAGATAAGAGGAGAGAGTGCGATCTGACCTCAGACCATATATTGTCATACAGACTCACAAAGGAACTCAGAACCATATTCAGAGCCGAAATAGTGGGTTGGGAAAGTTTAATTCTTTCATCTGCCTCCTTAAGAGTGTGATGTAAGATCGATTCGCTACCCTGATCCTTTTTTGAGTCTGGGAGTAAACCCCTTTCTTTCAACCAATTTTGTTTCTCTGTGTACTCATCAATAAAATTGATGAGATCAGAAGGAGAGCCTGCAAAGGAATCATCACAGATTTGCTGGGTGACATTATTAGTATTATTGCAATTAGGGGCCTGGTGACTATCAGCAATTGCCCTGTCTGCACATTCTATAATGCTGATATCGTCAATATCCTGAGCTGAAGGATCTTCGATCACCAATTTCTTAACTACATCAACTAGGTTAGTATGATCTAATGAAGACACTGTAGGAAGTGAGTGTAAAGATTTAACAAGGGTACTAGATGTAGACCTCTTTCCAAAGAAGTGTGAAATGTTTTTCCCTTGAATTGGTTTCCCTTGGGTGCCCAGATTGGATTTTGTTTTGAGGGTGGGATTATGGGATTTGTTAAATGGAGTTTTGAACAAGGTAGGTATCGATTTCCCTTTAGGCGTATATGGAGTACCAGCCACATTAGTAGACAGATTAACATGTATAGTCGAAGTATGATTAATGGCCCTAATTGCAGAGTTAACCTCGAGTGGAGGTTCAGTGGAAGGAAGAGCAGAGTTCCCATTAACCGTTATCCTTGGTAATGCAGAGGCAGTAGCTACAGAGTCAGCCGCCCTAACAGATGTTGAAAGAACAGAATTAGCCACATTGTTATTGGAGTAATCCAGATGGCCCTTATCCTTTTGAGGGGTAGCCCCTTTCGCAAGATTAGAGGCTAAGGTAGCTGCTAGGCGTTCTTCCTGTGTGTCTATCGAGATATCATGAGTTCCATTAAAAATGCAGCTATTGTAGACTGCATTGCGGGGTAAACTACCCATAGCATTGAGTACCTCGGACCTATCGCTGACATGAATTTGAGCCCGGGCTAGGGTTTTAAGAAGTAAAGGGTTATAAGGGGCATCTGGTGGAACATGCTGTAAATTCCCCATTGTAGCCGGGGAGGGACTGACAGTAGTAACTGATGAAACAGAGGGTAAATTACCAGTGGCAGACGGAGTCGAGGCCAGTGAGGCCTCCATAGCTGTCTGACTTCGCAGTCCCTTGCGTGTCATTCAGAGAGAACCAGAGCCCAGTAGTTAGAAACAGGGGACTTAAGAATATAACAGTGAAAGGTTAAGCTAAAAGTGGACTGAAATTGCAATGATACCTATTTTATACACCACAGTCGATAAAAATATGAACACAGCAATCTAATAAATGTTGCACTGAAGACCAAGGCAACCTCAGCCAACAAAAAAGAAAAAAATATTAATAACAATTGTCCCAAAAACACTCTTAGATTATAAACACAGAAAGAAATGGATCTATGCAGCCCCCCCCCAAAACAAAATAGTAAAAACAGATGTATTGTGAACTAAGGATAAAATGATCTTAGTCCATACGTAATCAAAGAATATTAATTTTAGCAGAAACCACAATTGTCAGAGGATCTAAGAGGAGCGCTCAGTCTCAGGGTAGGGAACGCCCGACAGCTTGTGGAGCTGCCAGAGTCCGACTCTCCACCCCAGACCCTTAGAGCTGATAGAGTGTTATGTACTGTGCAGCAGGATCCGAGTTCAGGTTACTCACAGGTCACAGCCAAACAGCACAACAGCGACTCCAGCCCTTACTGCCTCCAGGGCTTAACGCCGCAAGGGCGGTTGGGCCGGCAATTTGTGTCGGATTAGTGACACGTGATCCGTCACGTGTGCAGGATAGGGTCCGCCCCCTCCAGGAAGCAGAATTGGCAGCAAGAGCTACGCTCGCAGTGCTGCTTGCAGGCAAATAAAGCACACAGGAGCAAGCGTTCGGGAGACAGAACACTCCTTCCAAGTTCCAATAACCACGCCGCTAGGGCGGTTGGGCCGGCAATTTGTGTCGGATTAGTGACACGTGATCCGTCACGTGTGCAGGATAGGGTCCGCCCCCTCCAGGAAGCAGAATTGGCAGCAAGAGCTACGCTCGCAGTGCTGCTTGCAGGCAAATAAAGCACACAGGAGCAAGCGTTCGGGAGACAGAACACTCCTTCCAAGTTCCAATAACCACGCCGCTAGGGCGGTTGGGCCGGCAATTTGTGTCGGATTAGTGACACGTGATCCGTCACGTGTGCAGGATAGGGTCCGCCCCCTCCAGGAAGCAGAATTGGCAGCAAGAGCTACGCTCGCAGTGCTGCTTGCAGGCAAATAAAGCACAAAGGAGCAAGCGTTCGGGAGACAGAACACTCCTTCCAAGTTCCAATAACCACGCCGCTAGGGCGGTTGGGCCGGCAATTTGTGTCGGATTAGTGACACGTGATCCGTCACGTGTGCAGGATAGGGTCCGCCCCCTCCAGGAAGCAGAATTGGCAGCAAGAGCTACGCTCGCAGTGCTGCTTGCAGGCAAATAAAGCACACAGGAGCAAGCGTTCGGGAGACAGAACACTCCTTCCAAGTTCCAATAACCACCAAGCAGTTTAGGGGAGTCTATTTGCTGCCCATGTTGGTGGCGGGATGGGAGTGTCAGGGGGTTTTGGAGGAATTTATAGTACACGCAGGAGGTATGGCTTAGAAAATTAATAAGGAGTAGCTTTGCTATAGAAATAACAGGGAACTAGCTGGTTTTCGGGAGTGGAGCTCAAACTAAGGTGGTTGGTCAAAGTTGTCACCGAGCAGGGTTGCAAGGGGAATTGTATTTGATGGGACAGTGGGAAGGTCTAGGAGGAAGTTTTACGGGTAGTTTTTGGGACAAGTGGGAGGCACGAGCGCTGGTGCTCAGGGACACATCTGGGGGAGGATTGCTTTTTAAAGATGAGGGAGGGCATCTATCGGTTTATGGGAATAGTTAGTGAATTAGGGGGGGAAGTGGGCGGTCCAGGACATAGTACAAATTGGAAGGAGAGGTAAGCTAGGAGGGTTGGGGCAGAAAGAACACCTTAGTGGAGGGATTTTCTGTTGCCGGGGTCATGGTCCCTTTGGATGAGGGGAGAGTGAAGCACAATGGGGGAATAACATGGGAAATGATGGGGGTGGTGCTGTTTGCACAAACGGGCTACCCTTGGGGACGGTGATAAAGCGGGAAGCCTTGAGAAGATGGAAAGGAGACGGTAGGGTCCAAGGGATAGGTCATGAGGAAGTAGAAAATTATTTAATTGTTAGGGAATTGAAAGTGTTTAATTATTCATTTGTTTGGCAAGTTGTTAAAACAGATTTGTTAGCGTTTATTTGTGAGCTTTGGCCTGTCACATTGAAGCAACCTTTTCCACTACAAGCGAGTCTGGGTGTTTTGTGCAGTACGCCCAAAGTGTGACGTATGCACAGATGTTGGTGGCGTGTCTGCTGGGCCTAGAGACGCAATCTACTCCTCACTGATGAGGCCTATCTAGGTTGAAACACGTCTGGCAGTGTTTGTGGGCTTGTGCAGAAGGGATGTGACCAAGCCGTTTGGGCTGGACGACCCCTTTTGGGGTGGGACCCAGCCTGATCTCCAAATGTTCTTCCCCCATTTGTAATTGCTTGGAAGGCAAAGAACGATGGTATGGGGGTTATGCAGAGCAATGCCAGAGGTTAAGATTAATTCCAAACCTTCCAGCCATCACTTCTTTTGTTTTGCAACTATGCATTTGTCACCACTATTTTACTATACTGCTGAACTCGTAATGAGGCCTTTAGTGATTTGGTCGAATACCTCTGAGTTAAGGTTAAATGAATAATGGGACAAGAAAGAGACTGGACAATAGTTTGCTGGAAGTTGGGACTTCAAATGGTTTCTTGAAGATTTGAATGAGGCACGGAACTGTCCAGTGGAGAGAGAAAGGCTGAAGAGTTCAAAGAAATTAGGGTAGATAATTGAGACTAACATTTTTGACCGTTTGAGGAGTAAACAGGTCAAAAAGAGTGCAAGATGGGTGTTAATTCAACAGAAGAGGTAGAGAAGTATTAAAAGTATATACTATCTAATAATAAGAATATCTAGTCTTATATAGAGCTACAGACCCACAGGTTTCTAAGCACTGAAATGACAGTTGATATTATTATCCCACTGCGTGGTGCTCCATTTTTCGACCTCAAAAGAATGAAAGGCTGAGTTGGCTCTGCCATGGTTTGAACCTACGTCAGCAGGCTGAGGACAGATGTCAGAACCAGAGCTCAACTCACTGTGCTATCTGACCGGCTAAATGTGGGGAGAAGGTGTTGGTCAGAAGGAATGTGGGCAATGGAAAGAGAGGAATGCTTTGAGAGTGGCATACCTTTTAGAGACGTTTGAGGAAATATATTGAGCAAAGTCATTAGAAGAGGTGGCAATAGTTTAAAATATACATACATATGTACGTACATACATATACAATCTGAGAGAATAATGTGTGTTAAAATACTGTCCCCCTTATTGTGCGAGTGCCATGTTAAATAATCTTTCTAAAGTGAAGCACCCCTAAATTGGAGATTCAAAATAAACTCTTTCTAGCATGGATTGGCTGTGCACCAGAAATCTTTCTCAGTTGAAATATTTCTTATTTGTTTGGTTGTTGTCCCACTTCCAGCACTCCTCTCCCTTTCCACACTGAAAATAAACAGAGCTAATTCTAGCGCAGTTACATGTTCATTTTCTAGTATGAGGGCACAACTGCGCTGGCAATATTTTAGAAACATATGTATTGCACTTTCAGGCGCACTCCTTGCCCCATCGTTCTAGGGATGCTGGCATATTTAGGGCGTTGCATGAGAGAGCACTTTGCCTTCCCCTTCAGTGCCCTTCCACTAGAAACATTTGTGGGCACACCAAAGAAAAATCATGCCTAATTTGGCATTGCACGAATCACCTGAAATTATGATAATTTACTTAATTGTCAGATCGTTTCGAACAGGACTACCAAGGAGTAGGCCTGTGGAGCTGTCTAACTTTTAGGACATAAATCAGACCCCTGGAGTGAAAAAAGCATGTCCAACACAGCAGTGATTAGCAAGTTTGAAAACATAGGCTGGCCCCAGCAATATTGGGATACCATACCATACGCCACTACAGTACTGATGTATGCGGCAACAATTGACGGTTTGCGTTAAATGCGTTGTACTTAGAAAGAGAAAAGGAACAATGAGAAGCATGTTGGCTCTCCAGAAGCATCGTGACATTCCGAACATCTCTAATTTCGCACACTCCAATTTTGAGACCCACGTTCTATTGCGATAGACATAGCAGGGGTTTGTCTCAGGTCTAGGGCCTGAGAGTGGTAGTGTCAAATAGTTTTGGTTGTTTATTGTTTTGCGTTTTTTCTTCGCCACGTTTAGCTGCCAAAATGTCATAATGGAATAGAGACTTCATTCATTCCCAGTCAGACAGCACAGTTATCCTAGCAGTATGAAAAATAATTGAACTGCAATTAAATCGATAGCACATGCTCCCGGGTAATTTAGTTCCTCGTTATCAAGCCGATAAAGGAAAGCATTCAGCTTGAGTGACTTCAGGGGCGATTTTTCTATCGCAAAAGCTATAGTCCACGAGAAGTGATAAACGTACGGCTTTCTTTTCAAATTGGCGCAAATGTGATTTAGAGCTTTGTGTTTTGACAGTTAGTTTTGAGGGCATGTATTGACATTTTCCAACTAACAGCAAGCTCTCATTTTTATTGGGACGTTGGCGTTTTACAGCTTTTCATTTCTACCGTCCTAATTAGGTTAACACAGCTACAGAAAGTGACAATAGACATTGGCCAAAAATCTAGCCTATGTATTCGCATGCGTCCTTCTTTCTATAGCATGGACCTGACTACTAGGAGCTTCGAAGTCGCATAAACACCAAGCAGCTGCACACGTTAATGTCACCCACGCATATGCCAAGTAGTAAACACGTGCAGAAAACATGACATTGGGAGAAAAAAAAAGGAATCAATGTTAATACCACATACAGGAAATACCACATTAGGTCAATGATGCATGTGGTAAATACTGCGTGATTAAGAGTGGGTATACCCTTTGAAAATGGAGGTAATACTGTCTACTTTTACAAAAAAACAAAAAGGAGCGGTGGTTAATGTTCAATTAAGACCCTCTACGGTAGAGTCTATGGGCCTCATTACGGCTGCATGGCTGCCTCCAAAACCGGGTCCGGGTTCCCTGAATGGGGAATTACCGGGCCATTCCGAGTTTTGGAGGGCCCGGTAATTCCTCCCTCAGGGAACCTGGGCCTGGACCTTCCCCATTCCCATTCGAGCCCCCATAGGGCTCAATGGGAATGGGTGCAGGGAGCTAACAACGGGCCGATTACGACCGGCCCGTTGTTAGCTCCCTGGGCCCCTCGCAGGACCCGGTAACGACGCCTGGTTTTACCAGGTGTCCTTAACGGGTCTCACAAGGTGACCTCGTAATCAGGCGGAATGGGTTTAGCGGGTCCGCATCCATTTGCGGCACCCGTTAACCCACTCCGCCAGGGTCGCAATGAGGCCCAATATTTCCAATTCGCTGTTCTCAACCACAACTGTCATTCCCCTTTTCACCACACTTTTGCCTCTGGACCGACCAAGTGACCAAGCAGATGTCTCGAGGCCAAATTAGCTCCCATTCCCGCATTTTCTGGAATGACGATGTCCCACGTGGGAAGTGAGCGTTTAGGACCATCAGAGAGAGGCTGTAAAAAACAATATTCCCAACCTGAGAGTTTTACCCCAAATCGTAGAAAAAAGGAACAGGTGATATCTCTTTAGCCAGAAATGAGTTTTAGTTTGTGCCAGGATCACATGTCAGTAAGTTAATATTAACATGTGACCATAGTTTAACTTTTAGTTTTGAAACATAGGCCCTGACAAAACCAGAGCGGTAACAAACACGTCATAAACACGGGCTGTTGTCACTCTCTGTGTCAGACCCCATCTGCAATATGAGGGACACAATGGTGAATGAAGAAATGAAAATCTTGGTTGAGTACAGTGATGTGAAAGTAAAGATCCCATATTGAATTGAATTGTTGTTTTACAAAGGCCTTGATGCTGGTCTCTGGAATCTAAGCGTAGAACCATGCTCAGTGCCGGGCACTGTCTTGTTTTCCGAGGAGTGTTTCCCCTGTCAAGGGTTTTGACCCATGTAGAATCAATAGACTGGGTAGATGTGGGGATGAGCTGTCGCCGCCCATTATTCTATCCCAGAACAAACTAAATCAATAGACTGGGTGGATGTGGGGATGAGCTATCGCCGCCCACATTCATGCCAGAATAGGAGAACTGCGCAGTTGGCACGAGACCACTCCAAAGATACAACCTTCTTGTGGGGGGTTCCACATCACCATTCTACTGTAAGGATGCCATCAAAACAATGTTAAGCAAGGGTCCTATACTATCAAGCAAAAGACCACTCTATTGAAGTGCAGTAATTCAAGACAACTCAAAAATGGATGCAGTACCGAAAAATTCCCCAAGGTGGCGCTAGCGGTCTAAACTCTGACAGGGAAACTGTATTTAGGAGTTGCAAGAGGGGCAGGGACTTCAAAGCTTGTTGGTTAATTGAAAATCTAGCCACCTGCTGTTCCCAGAGGCCAAGAGGCTGGGAAACCTTAACACCTCAGAGATTCCCACACTAGGAGGCAGGATATCACATGACCCTGTTGATTGACCTCCCTCAAGGAAGCATGGGTCCGCCCCCTCCTAAAAAAACCTACTCTCGATCCCACATCCCCCAACAACTATAGACCCATCACCACTGTCCCTTTCCTCCTCAAAATACTCGACAAAGCAGCCTATCTGCAGGTTCAGCACTACATCGAAGAAAACAAACTCCTGGGACTCCGCCAATCTGGCTTCCGCCCTAGACATGGGACTGAAACCGCCCTACTTGACCTGAAAAACCAAATGGACGATGCCAGAGACATGGGCAAATCGGCTCTTCTCCTACTCCTTGACTTGTCTGCAGCGTTCGATCTCGTAGATCATGACGTCCTTTGCCATCATCTCTCCTTCACTGCCAAGTTCTCCCCTGACGCCACAGCATGGATCAAATCCTTCCTACAGGACAGAACCATGCAAGTATTCTCCGACCTAGCCTCTGCCTCACCCACTACCATACTCTTTGGCGTGCCCCAAGGCTCATGCCTCTCCCCCACACTCTACAACATCTTCACACGACCCCTCTTCCTCATCCTCGACGCTATGGGTATATCCTACACTAATTACGCGGACGATACTCAGATCCTCCTTACCCTCACAGGCAACTACGACACCGACTCCATGACCCTTAACAACCTCTACAACACTATCCAAGCCTGGATGGCAGACAATGGACTATGCCTCAACTCTGACAAGACAGAACTCCTACTGGTAGGTTCCCCCAAAAAGCTAAAAAAACTTGACTCCCAATTCAGTCACTTCACCATCAACACCATCAAAATACCTGTTTCAGACTCAGTCAAAACTCTTGGAGTCTATCTAGACTCTAACCTCTCCATGGACAGACAAGTCAACACCATTGCCTCCTCAGCCGCATATCATGCTAAACTGATCAACGCAGTCAGGCCTTTCCTCTCCAAAGAGAACTGCACAAACATAGCCAGAGCCATCACCTGCTCCAGGCTAGACTACTGCAACATACTCTTCCTAGGAACCTCAAAAAAAAACTTGGAGAGGCTACAAGTCATCCAGAATAGTGCTCTCCGAGCAGCCCAAGGTATTGCCAAAAGGGACCACATCTCGGAAGCCAGAAAACTAGCCCACTGGCTCCCAATAAAGGAAAGAATAATCTTCAAAGCGCTCACACTGACACACAAATGCATCCATCACACTGCCCCCGATTACCTCTCACAAAGAATCCACTCCGTCGCCTCTACAAGACCAACAAGATCACCCTACACCAACATGCTCTCTGTGCCATTAGTAAAAAGATCCAGAGCAGGTGGATCCAGCTTCCCCTATCTCGCACCCACTCACTGGAATGCCCTACCTCCCACCATCCGCGGTGAGCCCTCCCTCTTAGCCTTCCGCAAAGCGCTGAAAACCACTCTCTTCTCATAAGGTCCCTCGCAGCTGCATAATACCAACCATATGACCCATTGCCTAAGTTGTATTGACCAACCACATAAGCTGTAATGATAACCTTGCTTGTTCCTATCTGTATTATGCCTCTTACTGATACCATGCCTGTAAGTAAGCTCATGCAAGTAACAGCGCCTCAATGCCCCTGGGCTGCCTGCGCGCTATACAAATTTAAATTAAAAAAAGAAATTGATTGAGGAGAGACTTCCAGGCAGCCTGCTGGAGCCCACACAAAAGGCTCTTTCTGTTGAATGGGGTATGTTAATTTTGAGTGTTTCCTGTCAACAGCCCTCTGCCAGCAAGGAGAGACATGTGATCACTGACCCACCCAGACTTCTGGAGGCGGACCCAAACACTTGGGGAGTTGAATTGCAACAAATATATATTTTATAGAAACAGTGATAATTTATTGTAACCAAATGACAGGAAGGTACAACTTTGAGAGTCTTAGTTTGAAAAATACCCTCACGATTTGAGTCCAAACTCCAATTTGTACCATGTTCTGGGGCTAGAGACATGGAAAGTTACTGGGATATATGTGGAAGGGAAATGTACCTTTGTATAATTTTTGATGAAAAACCAATGTTGCAAAACCCACTAAAATCGAAAATAAGTTGCCATTTTTGAATGCAAGCTCCTAGAAACGCCAGAGTCAGGACAGGGGCTATCTTTAGTAAAATATGATGTGTGTATGTGATGTCAAACAACTGTGTACCTGGGAAATATGTATTTGGATCAGGAATAGATTTGTGTGCACATTGACCAGGGGAGTGTCATTTCTGCAGGTCATAAAATGACATCCCTCTGACACACTATCCCTTCCCAAATCAGGGATCAAACAATCTATTGACCTATCAAATCAAGAGAGGGGCAGGCTTAGGGATGCTAGCCTCTCCACCCACTTTTTAAAACACATAAAAAGAGACTGCTGGGACAGGTAGGGACTTTCAATTCCATTTTCTGCAGGATGCTCTGCCGGGAGACTCCCGACTTCACATCCATCAATCTCCAAAGACCAGAACTTTACTTCAGAACTTAAAGCAAGGGCCTAAACCCACAAACTGAGAACTCTTCTCAGCAGGCCTAAGCATCCTTAAAATCATCTGCAACCTATTCCTCAGCCGGGCGAGCTGTCTGAATTGTTTTGCCAAGAACAATTGCCAGAGACCAGACCAGAGATCCAGAGAACCACAGGCTGCTGTATCCAGAGAGCTGACCCAGACCGGTGGGTGAAGAACCAGAGATCCGGATCGCATTGAGCAGAACCGGTACCTGATTGACCCGCCAAGCAGAGAGAACCGAAGTCCAGTCCAGTTGACCAGATCCGTGACGAGGCCCATTCATTTCAAAATTAGGAGTGAGTATCCGCCAGAACTGTGCAGAACCCAATCTCTTAGTTAAAATAATCTAATCCAAACTATTTAACCTAATTAGAACTGCCTCCTAGTAATCCTGTCATCTGTCATTCTGCAGCTGTAAGCTGTCACCTGTCATTTTGAGTTTTAATTTAAATCCGAAAATCTACCTTTATTAAATCATCCGTATCTCCCGAACCGTTTGTGCTAGGAACGAGATTTAACTCGCGAAATTTACCGCGATTTGCGATTTGGCCCGATTTCTTCATCTGTGGAAATCAGCAGCTTTTTGCTTATCTTTGCTAAAATTAATTTGCAATCTGCTAATCATTCATAGAGTATTGCTAAAGTGAGCCTGAACTAATATAAAGTAGCCATCACCTACCCTGCACCTCTAGAGGGAATGAAAGCAATTTTAGCACCTTTTCACTTTCTTGCAAACCACATTAAAGTAATTCGCCTGTGTTTAAAACTCATCCCTGTTTTCCCTAAGCTTGCTGGGAGAACTGGAGCTGTGTATTGCATTATAAAGTGTGATTTGTTGGGATTCTTGAAGACTGTGTGCTCTCCTTCCATTTCTTGTATTGCGTAGGGGGCGAGTGAATTGTCAAAAGAAAAAGTGATCATATTACCTTTTGCTAAAATCATAACAAGTTATTTCTGTACTGCATTTTATTCCACCTTGCGTTTCCTTGAACCATATAAAGCATTCTTTCCTACCTTAGTCTTCTGTTCCTATTCATAAGTTACCTCTTGCTGACTACTGCTCATATTCACAAGTGTAATATCCATTATGAATTTATTTATAGAAGTGTGATATATATATATATTTATATATATATATTGTTTAAATTTTCAAATAAACCTTTTAATTTGCAAAACAAACCTACTTCTTGGCTCAGTGGGGTCAGGGGGATTTTAAGAGGGGGGTGTTATACAAGGGTTGTCATCCAGAGTACTGAACTGGATATAAAAATACATCAATAAGGGTTTTCCTCAGCATCCCAGACTAGGCATTGACTTAGCTGTAGTGTTGATTGAATATTGCTTACAAAAGTGGGGGCTCGTCCGGGATATTCTGGGTTAGATTTACCACTTGTGCAGATTAATACAGTGTGCCAACTGACCAGATACACATATCCGGTTAGATCACCACGCTGTTTTACACTGTGAAAGCATCCCTCAAAGGAACGCTCTAAGGAAGTGGTCTGTTTTGCAAAATAAAATACAAACTTCTGTAAGTCAGGAAGGAACTCAAATTCCAGAATGAAGACCTTGGTAGATATGAAAATAGCCAGAGAGCACTTCTTACATAAGCTATTTGTGAGAGGTGAGTGGACTCAGCAGGACCAAACGGTCTGGTTGCAGGCAATTGCCAACAGGTCACTGAAACAGAGTCAGATATATGGAGAGATCAGGGTCCATTACATGTGGCCCTGAGTGAATTATACATGGCTCCTAAAGTTAAAGATGAACACGACAAGATGGTTAGGATAGCGGCATATTTGTATCTATATATGGGAGCCATGCAGGACAATGTGCTGAAGGCCAAGATCTGGCAAATAGGCAACAGATGGCGTTAGAAAAGGCCCAATTTGACCTGGTCTCGTCTGAGCAGAGGCTGCAGAGGAGCCAGGAGTCAGAAAATGATAGTAGGCAGTATATCATGGATATATACTGCAACAGGAAAAGACAGACCAGGATACCAGAATTCTGGCTTTGCAGAAGGAGCACCAAGACAGTTTGGACTCCTTACTGCAGAGCCAGAAAAAGCTGGAGCAACAGATCAATTTCAACAGGGCATGCACAGAGCAGGTAGCCACCCTGCAAATCCAACTAGACAGAGAGAAAGAGGAAAGCAATACATTTATTTTGAAAGACCTGGATACCCAGGCAGAGTTTGATGAAGAACGCCAGAAAGCTGGTGCCTTTCAAAGGCAGAGGGACGACCTGGCGTCACCAATGCAGGCTCTTGGTCAGGAAAGGGATACCTTAGGCCAGGAAGTCTGCCATTTAAAAAGAAAAATTGAAGAAAATCACGCGGCCCTCCAGGAGCTGGGTGACCTCCAAAAAGAGCATCAGGGCTTGCTAGATCACACCAGGAGGGTGGAGGAGGCTCTGGCAAGAAAGGAGCAGGCCAGTAGGGATGGGACTGAGGAGGTAACCCTCCTGCAGCAGAGACTGGCCCAGTACTCCAGGACCAATCAGGAGGCACAGAGAGAAAATGAGACTCTATGTCAGCACAATGATAGGCTCCAGCAACAGGTAGCCATGCAGGAGAGACTGATAGAGTCTAGTAAGGCCTTAACTGAGGAACTGAAAGCGCAGGCTCTTGCATTGCAACAGGAAGCAGGGGTGGATAGAGATGAGGTTCGCTGGGAAAGAGAAACTCCTGAGCGTAACCTCAGGAGCCCTAGTACCAGAGGCCTTCATCTCTCCCAGTCCCTGGACTCTGCCATCCCCATGTCCCCTCGTGCACATGAGCCCAAGGCCACGGGGATGGCAGATTACTATCCAGCTAGAAGTATGGGGCTCATAGGCCAGTACCTCCCAGGAATGGATGGGCGGGCATCCGGGTATGGGCACCCAAGCACAGTGCAATTTAGTGGGGAACCCCAGTAGAGTAGGCCCACTAAGGGCATCCTGAAAACCTCTGCCCAATTAGGTCACTGGGGGGGATACCCAGCAATTCCTGGTAGCAAGGAGGGATCTGAAGACTCCTCTGAGTGTCACCGGACACAGGAGACCAGGTCCCCACATTCTGCTAGCCATTCCCAGGCTCGCAGAATCCGGGAAAACCTGGAAGATCAGACGGGCACCTCTGGAAGCAGCGCTTCTGAGTTGGAGGATGAATGGACCCGGGTTACCCGAACCAAAAAGGCCAATAAGGCAAAAAGGGCCTTGCTTAAGGACCCATTGAAACAAACAAAGGCAATAAGGAGTGTCGTCACGCCTTATCATAAGAACGCCAAGTATTCTGTTTGGGAACACTTGGAGCTCTATGAGCAAATGATGGAGACTTTCCATTTGGAGGACAGCCAAAGCTGTATTCAATATGTAAAGTGGACCTTCTCACCAGAATACTCCAGTTTCTTTGCGGGGCTGGAGGATCAAAACTATTCAAGGTGGTCCACATACAGGGTGGCCATCTTGAAACATTTTTCTGTGCACAGAAATCCTCAAGAGGCTCGCAAGGCAGCCTACAATTTGCAATGTGGGGAGGATCAGGCCCCACAAGAGTTTGTGCAAGAATTAAAGCGTGCTTTTGCGCAGACCACCAGAAGGGTGCGCACGGATAGCAGAGAATTTATCAATACGTTTTTCCATGCCTTACCCAAATACATAATGACCCAGCTTGTGAGAGATTTTCATGAGAAAAGATCTTTAGACTGGGTCATTGAACAGGCTACCCGGATCTATGAGGTGCAGAAGCCCATCAAAAATAAAAATAATGCGCCGAAAAACCCGAAAACCAACAGCACCCCTGCTGCTGCCTAGTTGGCAGAGGTAAAGGTTGCCCCCGTTTTAGATTTGGATATGGGGGGGCCTAAAAACCTGCCTGCACCAAATAATTCAAAGCCCAGAAGGCCCTCGGGCCAGTCAGAGACAGGGAGTCGAGGAGGTAGTCCCACAAATGGGGTCCCCCGCTCCCCTGACTATGTAAGTCCCCGCTACAAGGGAAACCAACCAATCCTGGGTTATGTGTGGACTCCTCCAGCCCAAGGGGGGGATCCAGCCAAGCACCTAACCCAGGGAACTTCCCTCCCAACTTCCCACAGGAGGGCAGAAATTCTCCAAATCCTGGGCAGAACTTTTTCCCCAGGTATCCACCCAATTCCCAGCCCCAAAATCATCCATCCTTCTTTCCCCAATTCCCTGAGCCCTGACAACCTGATCCGGCCCCACAAGAGTTTGTGCAAGAATTAAAGCGTGCTTTTGCGCAGACCACCAGAAGGGTGCGCACGGATAGCAGAGAATTTATCAATACGTTTTTCCATGCCTTACCCAAATACATAATGACCCAGCTTGTGAGAGATTTTCATGAGAAAAGATCTTTAGACTGGGTCATTGAACAGGCTACCCGGATCTATGAGGTGCAGAAGCCCATCAAAAATAAAAATAATGCGCCGAAAAACCCGAAAACCAACAGCACCCCTGCTGCTGCCTAGTTGGCAGAGGTAAAGGTTGCCCCCGTTTTAGATTTGGATATGGGGGGGCCTAAAAACCTGCCTGCACCAAATAATTCAAAGCCCAGAAGGCTCTCGGGCCAGTCAGAGACAGGGAGTCGAGGAGGTAGTCCCACAAATGGTGTCCCCCGCTCCCCTGACTATGTAAGTCCCCGCTACAAGGGAAACCAACCAATCCTGGGTTATGTGTGGACTCCTCCAGCCCAAGGGGGGGGATCCAGCCAAGCACCTAACCCAGGGAACTTCCCTCCCAACTTCCCACAGGAGGGCAGAAATTCTCCAAATCCTGGGCAGAACTTTTTCCCCAGGTATCCACCCAATTCCCAGCCCCAAAATCATCCATCCTTCTTTCCCCAATTCCCTGAGCCCTGACAACCTGATCCGGGAGAGGGGAGGCCCAGGGTGGAGGGGTACCAAAATCTTCCCAACCAGGGGTACTACCGGAGAAGGGATATCTACCCTTCCCGGGATCAGCCCAGGCGAGAAAATAGAGCCCCGTATCAGCCTGAGCGGGTTTCACAACTTGAGCGCCAGGTCCAAAATATGGCACGGTATCTGGGTCACATACTGAGGGCTCAAAAGAACCCTCAGATGAGCATGCCACCGCAGAATGCCCCAAACTCTGGACCTGGTGCTTCAGAACAATGACGGGGGCCGCACCCCGATAACCCACCGGTTCCCAGGGAGGAGGCACAAGGGGAAGGGGGGTGTGAAAGCCTTGGAGGAAGCTTCCTTCCCACTTTGTAAATAGCCCCTGGAAAACCAGGAACCAGAAACAAAATCTCCTGCCCCTGAAAGCCTGCCACCCAAGGAGCAGAGGGGGGGTAGGAGAAACAAAGGACCCAAACAGACCCACTTTTTGGAGGAGGTACAGGTCTTCCAATTTGAGGGAGAGGGATCCTCATAAGATCCTGGGAAAAGGATCTTCTCCTTCAGAGATGGGGGAACTCCTCCCAAGGAAAAATGGGTCCCAAGGGATGCCAATTCAGACTGGGGAGATGTGGAGACTGAGCTACCGCCGCCCATCATCTCATCCCAGAACCGACAATACCAAAATCCCCTCGTTCAAACCCATACAGGTGACTGCCTCCAAAAAGGGGGGGGGGCGGCCCAGAACCGTAACCAGGGGAACCCACAATGGCTCTGATCTCCAGTTGCCAACTTTTTCTTTCAGCTTCCCAAGACGCTCCACAGAATTCTGCCCAAATCTCTTCTCTCGCCATGTCCAAAACCAGAAAGTTAGCCCACCAGTTGTCCAAAAATGTGCATTATCTGTGCCCCCTTGAGGAGAAGGAGCGAAGATATTATGCCCCGGTACAAGTACAGGGGCAGGGTACAATTTCGGCACTGGTGGACACTGGATCCCAAGCTACCCTTCTGTCCCAAAGGGCCTTTGATGAACTAAATGCAGGAAGGGGGGAGAATTACCGTATTCCTCTCACCTCTCTTCCTGGACAACTGCAGAACTTTGACGGGAAGGAAATTCCTGTCGAGGGGACTGCAGATTTGGACATCAAAATTGGGCGACACAAGGTGAAACACCCGGTCATAGTAGTGACTCCAGAGGGCACCCCTTGTTTACTAGGGAATGACCTCTGAGAAGGTTGTCACCTCTAATAGATTGCGTAAACAAGGTCCTCTGGACCCAGACTAGCCGACCAATAAAATTAAAACAGAGTGTCAACCATGTTAGTTTAAATGGCACCTGCCACATGGTTGAACAAAAATCTGACCAAGTAGAATTTCACTTCCAGAACAACCAAATTCCAGACGTGACAGTAATAGCAGTAGGACAACAGACTGGTGATGGGGGGTTCTCTCTATTTCTGAAAATCAACCTTCCTTCCAGTTTAAGGTGGTATTCCACACTGGAAGGAAACACTCTGAAATTCTTTACCAATCCACAATCAGACACTCCCAGTCCTATAGTCCAGAAAGAGGTGAAATCAGCTCACAGCCTGGCTGATATTCAGCAAATTGGAGAGCAGTTGTTCATCCCTGTTCAGTTAAATGATGGGAAGGACTCTGTTCTCGTTCGAGTGTGTGTGAACAAAGGTAAGAGCTTCATTAGCGAAGCCATGTTCCGCCAACTCCCAAAAAATCCAGCCATTCCCACATTCAAACTGATAGACAAATGGGAAATGGACCTGGAAGCACCCAATTCAAAACATCTCCTGCCAAGCAGGTGTATGCTCAAAATCTCCATTGGCAACAAGAACATAGTCCATAATTGTTGGGTCGTGCGAGACGTCACTGCCGCCTTTTACTTAGGCAGTGACATTCTCAATCGCTTTGCCATTAGTTTGGACCTAATAAACTTCAAAGCTTGGTCTCGATTAGCGGATAATCCCATGGGCTTTGATGATTCAGAAAAAGCATTTAGGTCAGCTCAATTGCTACCTTATGCAGTTGAAATTCAGCTCAAAGAGGAAGTCACCATCCCAGAAAGGACCCGACAATTCTCCCTGGAAGTGAAAGTTAAAAGAGGACAAAAATTGAAAAACCCTGATGCTTATATACATCTAAATGCTTCTCTCAAACAGCAAGGGTTGGGGGTAAACCCAATTCCATTAGTCAACATACAACATGACACCATTCCAATAGAGGTGGATAACAGCGACTTAAAGAGTATTACTCTAGCCGCATGCACCATTATTGGAATGGCGGTTGATGACCGACATTTCTCCATTGACTTAGGAAATGAACTGTTAGGACCGATCCCCAAGGACTGTTTTGACAGTGACAGTGAGGACAATACAGCACCAGACAGGATTTTCACCCAGCATGGGGGGAACTTCCTGATGTACGCTTCTTGCCCTTATGGTAAGGAAGATGTGACTTGTGACTTCAGGAGGGATGAGGTAATTTTCCAGGTCCATGAGGGCTGCCTTTCCCAGCTGGAGCCTCCAGTCCAAATCAGCACTCTGACCAGGGACTTCTCCACCCAGCTGGAGGAGGCTGCTGAGATAGCAAAACCAGAAATCTTTCCAGGCTTCAGGCAGATGGTGGAAGAGAGAGTCAACCTAGCTGATGCCTGTGTGACTCTGGAACAGAAGCAACCGTTGAAACGAGTTTTCTTAGATTTCCAAGATCACTTTGCGGTAGACTCATATGACTGTGGTTGCACCGACATCCACACAACAACAATTCCCACGGACCCTGGAATGACTCCAGTGTTTGTGAAGCAATATCGTTTGCCTCTTGCATCCATGGAGTCCCTTACTGAAATAATTAAGAACCTTGAGTCCAGGGGAATAATCTGACCAGTACACAGCACCTTTAATAATCCGGTGCTGGGAATATTGAAGCCAAACGGCCAGTGGAGACTCTGCGCCGACCTTAGGGAGCTCAACAAACGGGTCCATACTTCCCGATGGCCTCTGCCCTACATTGACCAAGGGCTGGCCCAGATCCAGGGGTCACAGGTATTCACAGCAATAGACCTGACCAATGGATACTGCACTGTGCCTGTCAGTAGGTAGGACCAATACAAACTGGCTTTTACCTTTGGGGGCCAGCAGTACACATGGACCCGGACTCCCTTCGGATACCTCAACTCCGGCAATGAATTCAACATTTTCCTACGTAAGGCCATGCCCGACCTGGGTGCGAGGGGTAACCTGGCTTATGTAGATGATGTCCTCATCAAAAGTTCATCTGTGGAAGAACACATAGCGGAGATCCGTTATGTTCTGACGCAGTTGAGGGCCGCCGGAGCAAAAGTTTCCTTTCAGAAAGCACAGTGGTGTAGAACCCGTGTTAATTTCTTGGGCCATGAGATTACTCCTCAGGGTCTCTGTCCCCAGGAAAAGAAAGTGGAAGCACTCCAGAAACTGAAGGAACCCACAACTCTGTGGGAACTAAGGAGCCTCCTTGGACTGACTAATTACAGCAGAAAGTTCATTGAGGGCTACGCAGAGATCACCAGACCCCTGATTCATCTCTTGAAGGGGGGGGGTCAAGTGGGAATGGGGTCCAGAACAATCCGAGGCAGTAAGACAACTCAAGAGAAGCCTCTCACAAGCGCCTTGCCTAGCTTACCCTGTCAGAAACAAGGAGTTCTTCCTGGAGACAGGGTTCTCTAATACGTGCTTGACTGCAGTATTTTACCACAAGCATGACAAGGTCAATAAAGTAATCTCCTATGCGAGCAAAACTTTATCCTCTGTGGAGGAAACATTCAACGATTGTGAGAAGGCACTCCTGGCAACGGTGTGGGCATTGAGGAATTACCACCCGATCATCCAGGGGGAACACATCATAGTGGAGATTCCACACCAGCCTCTGCAATACCTCCAAAGTGACAGAATCCGGGCCGGAAATGTGAGTAATTCCTGAATTACTTCCTGGATTCTATCAATGCAAGGCATTCCTGTGGAGGTCAGATATGGCCAAAACAAGAAGAGTCCCCTCGTGCAAGGTCTGGCTGACTTGCATGATTGTGCCAGAGAAAACTGTCTCGAGGACGAAAGTCTAAAAATCAAGGACAACATGGTGGCATACCTTAATTCCCCACACAAAGCCTTTGAAGAAGACAAGTGTGAGGGAATGCCACTGTCTATGTGGATGGATGCTCTTACCATGTTGACAACAACGGGGAGAAAGAACTGGTGGCCGGCGTAGGGAATGCATGGGTGAAGGAGTTTCCAGAACCCTCCGCTGGATACAAAATTGGTCCCCGTAGTAGTCAGGTGGCAGAATTGATGGTTGTGCATCAGGCCATCCTCACTGCTGTCCAACATCAACTCCACTAACTGGTCATAATCACAGATTCGGATTATGTACGGAACGGGTTCGTGGAGAACCTGGTAAATTGGAAAACCAGAGGCATGTTATGTGCTAATAACAAACCCGTGAAACATGGGAAGCTAATCCAAAATAGTGATGATCTGGTCACATCGAATGGGATGACCATCTGCTGGAAAAAGATCAAGGGTCATTCCAAAGTAGAGGGACCAGACAAAACTGGAAATGACTTAGCTGATCAGCTGGCCAAAACTGGGGCCATCCAAGGGGATCTAAAAGAAATAGAGTCCCTGTTGGGGGAAATCCAGGTCACTGCCATCACTAGGTCCCAGACCAATGCTCACAATGATCTTTCAACTGCACAATGGCGTAAGGAGAACCCTGATGCTGATTTAATTACAGCTCAGAAGGGGGATCCAATTATTGGTAAGATTTACCAACACCTTGAGGACCCTGAGAACTTTCCCCTGACGGATACCGATTACATTGGGAAAGAGGACCTAAGAGTGTTGATGAAATGTCCAAAAAGGTTCCGAATCCAAGAAGGTTTGTTGGTAAGGAAATACCAAGCTGACCATGATCAGTGGGTGGTCCCTACCTCATTCCGAAGCATGATGTTAAGTCATGCCCATGATGCGGCCACCGCCGGTTATAGGGGGTTTCACACGACACTGGAAATCTTAAGAGAGGTTGCATACTGGCCACACATGGGGCAGGACCTCGGCCAATACTTGAAGGGGTGTCTTGTGTGTGCACAATTTCAGCCATCGTCCCTCACACACCGTGCGCCTCTCCAAAAGAGGGGGATGACACTGCCATGGTCAGATTTGCAAATCGACTTTGTAGGCCCTGTAATCCGCTCGTCTAGAGGAAACAAGTACATATTCACCGTTACATGCTTGTTTACCAAGTGGGTGGAATGTCTCCCAGCCCCAAATTGCAAGGCAGAAACAGCAGCTGCCCTGATGATTAACCACATCTTTTCCCGTTTTGGTCTACCTCAAAGCATTGAGTCAGACAGAGGTAGCCACTTCATCAGTGAAGTAATGACAAAGATGTGGGAGATACTGGGGGTTAAAAGGAAGCTACACATTACTTACAGGCCAGCTTCTTCTGCAGCAGTGGAGAGATATAACCGAGCCATTGTGAGCATCTTAAAAAAGTTTGTGGCAGATTCTGGGCCAAGTTGGGATATCCGATTACCCCTGGTCCTAATGGCCATCAGATCTACCCCTTCATCTGCAACTAAAATGTCACCATTTGAGTTGATGACTGGACGCAAGATGGTGCTTCCCCAGCATTTGCTCTACAGAACCCAAGAGCAAACGTTGATAAATGCCTCCACAACTCATGAGTATGTGGAGAATTTAAGGAAACACCTTCAGCATGCTTTTGCCTATGCTCAGCGGAATCTAGAAAGATCAGCTGATAGCATGAAGACCCACTATGATTTAAAAACTACCCGAAAGGAATATAAGGTGGGTGATCGGGTCTATCTATACAATTTCCAAAGGAACCAGGCCAAACAGCGAAAATTCTTGCCTACATGGAAGGGACTGTTTGAAATTATAGACAAGATCGACCCTGTTGCCTATAAGATCTGCATCCCCAAAGGCAGTTTGGCAGAGGGGGAAGATAAGTGGGTCCATATAAATCAGCTAAAGTGTTGCCATCCCAGGCACACTCTGCAACAACTGGAGGAGTCCTCTGCAATACCAGAGGGCACCGCTCCAGAGTAATTCAATTCCAACCCTAAAATATCCCACATATAGTCTCTAAAATATTATGATTTTGAAAAAAAAATGTCTTATAATTGTATCTTGTTTTTTGTTAAAATAAGAACGCAAATGTTTTGACTAAAAAATGTATATGCCACCCCACTATATCAATGGTGGGGAAGAAATGTCTACGAATAGGTATTGCCGCTTTCCTTTGTCGTCCTAGGAGAAAGAAAACCTGGAGACTGGCCAAGGAGGACGATCCGGGGACCGGGAGCAGAGACCCGAGGGGCCCGGGGTACTGCCCAATATTCCCATCAGGACCGGCGAGGAGAACCGATCGATCCAACTGGGTGGAGGAAAAGATGCTGAACTGTGCCATCTACAGAGTTGGAAGAAGATAATGCGGACATACCAGCGCAAGGGCTCAAAACCTCCTTTGCACCCGACTTCCCCTCGACTTGAATCAAAGCGCAGTCGGGCGGGGGGATTTGTCAAGGGTTTTGACCCATGTTGAATCAATAGACTGGGTAGATGTGGGGATGAGCTGTCGCCGCCCATTATTCTATCCCAGAACAAACTAAATCAATAGACTGGGTGGATGTGGGGATGAGCTATCGCCGCCCACATTCATGCCAGAATAGGAGAACTGCGCAGTTGGCACAAGACCACTCCAAAGATACAACCTTCTTGTGGGGGGTTCCACATCACCACTCTACTGTAAGGATGCCATCAAAACAATGATAAGCAAGGGTCCTATACTATCAAGCAAAAGACCACTCTATTGAAATGCAGTAATTCAAGACAACTCAAAAATGGATGCAGTACTGACAAATTCCCCAAGGTGGCGCTAGCGGTCTAAACTCTGACAGGGAAACTGTATTTAGGAGTTGCAAGAGGGGCAGGGACTTCAAAGCTTGTTGGTTAATTGAAAATCTAGCCACCTGCTGTTCCCAGAGGCCAAGAGGCTGGGAAACCTTAACACCTCAGAGATTCCCACACTAGGAGGCAGGATATCACATGACCCTGTTGATTGATTGAGGAGGGACTTCCAGGCAGCCTGCTGGAGCCTACACAAAAGGCTCTTTCTGTTGAATGGGGTATGTTCATTTTGAGTGTTTCCTGTCAACAGCCCTCTGCCAGCAAGGAGAGACATGTGATCACTGACCCACCCAGACTTCTGGAGGCGGACCCAAACACTTGGGGAGTTGAATTGAAACAAATATATATTTTATAGAAACAGTGATAATTTATTGTAACCAAATGACAGGAATGTACAACTTTGAGAGTCTTAGTTTGAAAAATGCCCTCACGATTTGAGTCCAAACTCCAATTTGTACCATGTTCTGGGGCAAAACCCCGCTAATTATGATTATTGTAGACAATGTGTTTAAGCTAGAGACATGGAAAGTTATTGGGATATATGTGGAAGGGAAATGTACCTTTGTATAATTTTTGATGAAAAACCAATGTTGCAAAACCCACTAAAATCAAAAATAAGTTGCCATTTTTGAATGTAAGCTCCTAGAAACGCCAGAGTCGGGACAGGGGCTATCTTTAGTAATATATGATATGTGTATGTGATGTCAAACAACTGTGTACCTGGGAAATATGTATTTGGATCAGGAATAGATTTGTGTGCACATTGACCAGGGGAGTGTAATTTCTGCAGGTCATAAAATGACATCACTCTGACACACTATCCCTTCCCAAATCAGGGACCAAATAATCTATTGACCTATCAAATCAAGAGAGGGGCAGGCTTAGGGTTGCTAGCCTCTCCACCCACTTTTTAAAACACATAAAAAGAGACTGCTGGGACAGGTAGGGACTTTCAATTCCATTTTTCTGCGGGATGCTCTGCCGGGAGAGAAATTTACCACGATTTGCGATTTGGCCCGATTTCTTCATCTGTGGAAATCAGCAGCTTTTTGCTTCTCTTTGCTAAAAATTAGTTTGCAATCTGCTAATCATTCATAGAGTATTGTTAAAGGGAGCCTGAACTAATATAAAGTAGCCATCACCTACCCTGAACCTCTAGAGGGAATTAAAGCAATTTTAGCACCTTTTCACTTCCTTGCAAACCACATTAAAGTAATTCGCCTGTGTTTAAAACTCATCCCTGTTTTCCCTAAGTGTGCTGGGAGAACTGGAACTGTGTATTGCTTTATAAAGTGTGATTTGTTGGGATTCTTGAAGACTGTGTGCTCTCCTTCCATTTCTTGTATTGCATAGGGGGGGGGGTGAATTGTCAAAAGAAAAAGTGATCATATTACCTTTTGCTAAAATCACAACAAGTTATTTCTGTACTGCATTTTATTCCACCTTGCGTTTCCTTGAACCATATAAAGCATTCTTTCCCACCTTATTCTTCTGTTCCTATTCATAAGTTACCTCTTGCTGACTACTGCTCATATTCACAAGTGTAATATCCATTATCAATTTAATTATAGAAGTGTGATATATATATATATATATTGTTTAAATTTTCAAATAAACCTTTTAATTTGTAAAACAAACCTACTTCTTGGCTCAGTGGGGTCAGGGGGATTCTAAGAGGGGGGTGTTATACAAGGGTTGTCATCCAGAGTACTGAACTGGATATAAAAATACATCAATAAGGGTTTTCCTCAGCATCCCAGACTAAGCATTGACTTAGCTGTAGTGTTGATTGAATATCGCTTACACCCCTGAGCTATCCTCCTGGCTGGATATAGTGTAGGCCTTACTGGGTCCTGAGGAATTAGAACAGTAACTGATTACAGAAATCGGTCAACCTCGTTCTAAGACAGCGTCTGGGAATTATTATTGTGCTCCCAGAAAAGTTGCTATTTTTTTACTATACACAATCTTTGGGTAGTATGGTTCAACGAGATAAACTGCCTTTGAATGTATCATGTTTTAACATATGTATTGCAGGTTAAACATATTCCTTATTGTGCCACTGATAATTGCACATTTAGATTGATGTTGTTAGTTGCACTTTGATAGAGTGTGGATTGTGTTACTATCTCTTTTGGACAAATGTTAAACACTTTGGGCCTCATTACGACCCTGGCGGAGTGGGTTTACGCCAGCGGTATTCGCGGCGGACCCGTCCGCCCTACTACGAGTTCCCGTAGCGCCATGGAGCGTTTTCCGCCTGGTTTTTCCGGGCGGAGAAATCCATGGCGCTACGGGACCTTGTTGTTAATTACGCCACCGTATTTTACGGTGGCGTAATTAACGCCTTCCCCACTCCCATTATACCCTATGGGGCAAAAATGGGAATGGGGAAGGGTAAAATGGGGGATGGGGATTTACCACCCCGCCAAGGTCGGAATGGGGCGGAAAATCCGCCAACCCCCATGGCGCTATCGGCAGCTTTCCGCCGTGCTCCATGGTGCATTTTGCACCACGATTTCCGCCAGGGTCGTAATGAGGGCCTTTGTCCTCAATGGACAGTTATAGTAATCAGGTCAGCAAAGTTCTGTACGTTTCTTTTAGTCAATTTAGTTTTAATAACATTGCATGTGCTCCCTTTCTGTATGACACAGTTTGAAACGGGATAAGAGGTGTGATTACCACTGGTATGACTCTAATGTTTGGGGGTATAGACAATCAACGTTCAACATGCTATACTAACCACGTGGGTGTTGTAAAATTATTTCATGTAAAGAAACCTAACAGAACAAGACATAACTACTTTCAGAACTTAACACAACACATTATGTAGTAACAGCCGTGATGCCCATCCCTTCTACTCCTAACCAAACACATTCCCCAGCCACACCTCAAACACTGCATTAATATCCTCTGCCCACACCCTAACCCAACACATCCTCTTGCATCACTTGCAAAATCTATCACATAAATCCTCCAAACCCATTGCATCCCCAGTCACATGGCTGAGAATGCTCTCTCCAGCACACACTCTAACCCACACACATTCCAGTAGCACAATGCCACTTCCTACATGGCTGATCTCTGGATCCACAGAGGCAAGGGCTGAGTATCGCTATCCGTATCACTGACATCCACACTCTGTTGCTGACCAACCCTTATGGGCTGACCGTGGGGGATGATGACATGATGGTGAAAGGAGCGCTAGCGTCCCTGATCACGAATAATGTCTTCTGGGCCAATATCTGCTCCTGGCAATATGTGAGTCATGCCTACAAAGGCCCCACTGGTTTCCACAGCAGACACATACATCTGCCAGAACTATTGCTTAGATTCAGGTTAATGGCCTTGTAAAAGGCTGACTGTTGCCCTCTCCAACTAGTCATCAGTGTGTCCATTGAGAACATCCCATCCATTAAAACAGCAATATTTGCAAGGGCCCCACCTACATTGTTCAGAACAGCCATCTAATTCTGTTCAGAACCCCTGTGGACCATTTGACTTCATTTTATGGCTTGAATTCCTGCTATATTCCGGGTATATGCAGCAGCTTTGGGCGGTAGCCTTGTGATGCCGTCTTGCCTCTGCCATCATCCCCAGCTCATTCATCATGCAAGGCACTGTCATGGAAAGCACATCTCTCCTCGTCTAGCACAGGTTCTCAGCCTGGTGGGGAAGTATAGTCATGTCGCCTAATGCCCATTATTAGCTCCCTGGTCCCTTAGCGGCTCCCGCTAAGGGTGCCTGCTAAAACCAGGCGCCCATAGCGGGACCCGCTAAGGGACCTCAGAATAGGGCGATAAGGGTTTACCGGCACCGGTCTCCTTACCGGTGCCTGTTAGCCCTTACCGCCCACCTTGTAATGAGGTCCATAGGTTTTGAAAACATTATGTTTTTACAGCTACAGTGACATTGGGGGTGAAAATTCACTGGTAACCCATCCATGCAGTAATCACGACTGACACAGCTCACCTTCAAAGTGAGGAAAATACCAGTCTCCGCAGGCCGTGGTGCCTAATAAGTTAGGCAAAGTTACAAGACCACTTATTAGAGCAACGTGGCCTGAGGGGACCGGCCCTTTCCACACTTTGAAGCTAAGCAGGGTTGGTCCCAGTTACTGCACAGATGGGATACAGTTCACAGTCTGGTGCTGTGTATTTTATTCATTTTAATTATCTCACAACACACTAAGAAAAACATGGCATCTGCTTTTTCTTTTTTTAAAACAGTCCTACTGTTAGTCCTTAAAGATTTTGTATTCAGAGATAATCTTTTTGCCTTTTGCTGAATTGCATTCTGGTATTTGTAGTCTGCCAGTCAATAGGGGGCAGGGGGATAATTGCACAATTGTACACTTTTTGCCTAACATAGTTCAATACAGATTTATATATTTGTGTACTCTGGAATGTGTACTTTTCAAATTATCTTTATAAAACAGAGTATTGTTGAAAGCCAGATATGATGATGAGGAGGGGAAATGATGAGAGGGCAAGTAAGTCATGAATATTTGCCCATGATGTGGCAAGAGAGTTTGTAATTCTGGACACTGGTGCAGTTATTCTCCCCTGATTGTGGCTGATTTTTAGGTCAGGAGTAAAGGACACTTGTGGGTGAAGAGTGTAACATCTTTTCATAGGGCGTACACAATGCATGCTTTTTTTGAGGTTGGCAAGCTTGCTCAAGTATTTGGCTTTACTCATGGTGTCATGATCCCAGTGCAGACGCTACCCACAAGAGCTCAAGCACTTGTTTCGTAATGGGATTTTGTTTACCAGGGAACATTTCGTGACAGTGAACCCCGGGTCCTGGGGCCATTTAAGACAAGGTAGCAATAGGTAAGGTAGCAATAATTAGAGATGAATGGGGATGCAGAACTTACTCATACATCAATAATCAAACCGACTCAGGAAGGTAGAAAAACTTAGGACTGTTTTATTAGCCATTATCTAAAACAGGGAGTTACAATGGACATCAATGGACGTCGCACAGTACGATCTCAATGCATTTCATTTAAAAAAAAACATTCTCATACAACACATTTGTCATATGATGTGACAAACTAAGAAAACCTACTTGGGGATGTGATAGGCTTAACAGGAACATCTAGGTTTACGTTCCATACTGACAGGGTTGTGATTGGGTCTCTACTTACAGGTGGACAACTAAGCCCTCCTCTAGTGCAAGACATCTTCATTGTCACAATGATACACAATGATCTATGGCTACACAAACTATAGTGCTCTTTCATACGTGGCCCTCTATATTTGGTTGGCACGCTTGTACCCTTCTGGAATATTCCACTTGCTTGCAGCAAGCAAGCTGGTTACCCCACTAGCTAGGAGGGTCGGCCTGATAATGCCAGCCCACAAAATTAGTACAACATCCATCATCACTCCTGCGATCTGCCATTCAATTAGGCTTTGAACTTGGCCTTGTAGAAGCTCACTGTGCATGAGAATAAAACAGAGTGTGGCATGGTTTTATCTACTGGTTTCGGTGTAGCTCGACCCAAAGTCTGTTTTTCAATCTGATCATGTGACTGAACACCACGTTTTTGAGCTTTTTGTTCCATATAATACTATTAAATGATGAACTCTTGACTCCTTCAGTGTTTTTCCATTCCACCTCAAACAGAGGTTTGTTTCTTTCTCACGTTCATGTAGCTTCTTGACAGACAACCAGGCTCACAGTGGCCTCGACTCTTGGTGCTTGGCCAGCCAGATTTTCTTGAATTCTCCTTCGCCATTAGCTATTTTCCAACGGCGCCACACTCAAGCCCTTTCCATTCACGTGGTTCAAGTTTTCTAAATTGCATTGTGTAACATCCAGATTCTATATATTCCTGTGTATATACATTGGCGCATCGCAACAATCTATTCACTACGTAGCCAGCTCTGCTTTTCTTGACATCACCAGTCCTCTTTCTCATCCATTTTCAAACTTCTTCCGGGACTCTGTCCAGAAGACCATCATTTCTTTGTGAATGCATATAAGGTTTTCTCAAAGGATACCTTGTCTCAAGAATTCTTTGTGGTATAGGCATTCTCACTGGTATTGCACGTGTCACAATTTCCGGTTCCCAACATATAGGCAACGTGGGGCGCAGCTTCTGGTAGGGGCATTTGGCTCTTCCTCTACAACAGATTGCTGGGTTGAAAAGGTGAGCACCTTTAATACTTTGGCAGCATGTTTATTGGAGCATTTCCTCTCTCAGGTTATTTTCCTGGAGTTCATTATCTTTTTTTTAAGTCCAATGCTATTTTGTCTTGTTCACTTTCTTTGAAGTGGAAGGTCAAATTAACTACATTTGTATATTTCACTTTAAGATATATGTTTATTAACTGTGCATATATTCATGGGTGCCAGCCAACCTGGGCATATGTTATTCTTGTAGCCGGTCATTTTTTTCCCATTTCCGTCCTATTTAAATGTGTTAGTTTGAGTTGTGCAATGTATCACAACAGTCACCAAGAGACCGGCCATAAAATAAGGCGCTTCGAGCATGCTGCTTAACCTAAGTGTGTGGTCCACGGCAAATAACTTAATCCCACTGTGCATTGCCTAAAAACATTGTGAGTTCTCAAAGCCTGCAATCTTTTTATGCATAACAATACCACTGACAAAACAGTTTCAGCGATGGGTTGCAAGTGTTTCAAAATGTTGAGTGGCTGTTCCCACCAGCCATGGCTAGTGGTTTTGGTAGTGTTCTGCCATGCCCACCAGCCATGGCCAGAGGGCATAGCTAGTGGTCTGGTAGCGTTCGAAAATATAAATGGAATACCAAAACCCTTGAAATTCAAGGAAAAAACTAAAGTTGCAGGGGCGTTAAGGTAAAAACTTAATGCAACAAATCCCTGAAATTCAGCTGAAGCCACCTTAACTTTGTGCCTCCTGTTGCACAGCCTATGACCACAATGATGACATCACAGATCACGTCACTTGTTTTTTTATAGACTGAATGGAAAAAAAAACCTTGGTCATGCCTACAGCCCAGACTGGCTGGATTTTCACCAAATTTGCGGCAGGAGCGGCGGCTTGGTCCCGTAAGCATACTTTTGTAAATTTGGTGAAAATCCATCCAGAAGTTATTTTTAAAACAGGCAAAATGTAGGTGCCAAAAAATGAGTGATATCTGGCTACGCTCCACAGATACATTTCCCTGTTCGCTCCACAGACAGGACTGATTCAGAGGACCATGTGATGTCTGCGGACATACAACGTGCTCACTGATTAGATGGACGGAAGAGTGATGTGCAGCATATTTTTCCAAAACGCCCGTCATTTTGTATCCACGGATAGTAGCAGATACCGCTGTGGCGAACAGGGCTGGAAAACATGTTTTGGGCCATTTGGTCTTGGGGAGGGGGGCTGGAAAGCGTGAGGGAGTGAAAGATGGTTCATATGATGTATTTGTTTAGGTGGAAGAAGACTGTCCGCGGCAGTCTGCGGACACTGCAGCAGTCCACTGGTAGGTCCTGATGCGAGCAGCTTAAATGGTGACTGCAGGCGGACTTCATTAGGGTAGGGGAGTGGAATGTAGATGACATGAGGATGTTTGTATAGGCTGTATTATGCTGTTGTGGTTGTGACAAACTCCTAGACTCTTGGGTGCATGGCCATGCACCCAGTATTCTGCCCACTGGTTGCAAGTACTGTAATAGTATGTGTAGAAAAGTGTAAAGGGCCCCAGGCGGCTGGAATATTGCACCCAAGTGTTTGCCTACTGATTGCAAGTACTGCAATAGTATGTGTAAAGAAGTGGACAGGGTCTCAGGCAGCTGGATTATGTGTGTTAGTTGTGGCCACTGGGCAGATTGTTGGGTGCATGGCTGCCCACTGGCTGGATGTACTGTAATCGTATTTGTACAGAAGTGGACAGGGCATGTGGCAGCTGGCTTATTGGACTGCCCTGAGATTCTTGGGTGTATGAGAGTATGTGCAGTGGGTGCAAGTAGTCTAATAGTATGTGAACTGAAGTGGTCAGTGTCTCAGGTGGCTGCCTTATGTTTGTGGTTTGTGGCCACTGGGCAGATTTCTGGGTGCATGGCCATATTATGCTCCACTGGTTGTGGCTGACCACAACCCCTGCAGCGTGATATGCACATGCACCCAAGAATGTGACACTGGCATGTGGATTGCACAAACATGTGTATAGAAATTATTACACAAAAGCATGACACCAATAAGCATATACTCACAGTATATATTGTTGATGCACTGTATACCTTTTTGGTACTCAGTGATAGAATACCATTGAAGTGGCAATAGCATATTTAAATATTGTTTTAATGAGGGCGCATATTCTCTTTGTTGTATGTGGAAATGCAGGAGAAATGTTTGTTTCATTGTCTGTGATTAAAAAAAAAACATAACATCTTAGGGAAGGTATTTTATAATGTTGTATTGTACTCAATTTCAGACATGTATGTACTTTCTGGAGCCTCATAATTAGTACATTACAAGTACTATGCTTCAAACAATTGTACTGTGTAATGTGCTCAGTTCCTGTGTTTGTTTGCATAATCATTGGGTCAGTGGGGAGAAAAATCCATGCAGTATTAAAAAAGAAAAACCTTCATTCATTTGATGTTATGTGGCACACTCTGTTTCATTGATGTGTGTAGTACTTACTGGAATATTAAAGTTGCACATCTATGTGGTCTTGCTGTTATACACACTGTTGCAGTAGGGGGACGTGAAATGGTGTATGTGTTTTGCTTTTTGGAAGTGGTGGTGCTATGGGTGCAGTTAGATACCAGTTGGCATATTCTTACTGTATATCTGTTTCCTCTTTTTAAGAGTATCCATTTATGCTGTTTGATTGCTGTAGGTGTTTTCCAAGTACTGTACTATTGCAAACTCATATTGCAGTATTGTGGGGGCAGTTAGATACCTGCTAGCGTATTCTAACTGTTGGTAGTTTGAAAGTTGTTGACGGTATGTTTTGTAGCAGTTTGATTGCTGAAGGTCAATGTTAGCAGTCTGACCGTTGGAAGTAATATTGTAGTACTGCAGGTGTACTAAGATACCAGTTACTGTATTCTGTTTGTTGATACTTAATAAGTCTTGAAGGGTTTCCTCAGAATAACATTCATTTTTGCAGGTGGATTTTAAATTGTGTGGTAATGGGAAGTAATATTGCAGCATTATGTTTGCAGTTAAATACCAGTTGGCGTATTCTAGCTGTTTACAGTTTCATAGGTTTCCAGGGTATGTTTTCAAGCACCTTCATTTCTGTTGGAAGATTTACATTTTCCACTATTGCCGCATGCCATTGCAGTATTATGGGTGTAGTTATATGCAGTTCTGTATTTATTGCAGTGGTATGGACATAGGTAGACAGCTGTTGACTTATTCTAACAGTTGGTCGTTTTTCAGGTCATTAAGGACAGTTTGTAGACTATCATACTCAGTACTTTTCTTTTAAAGTACTATGGGTGAAACAATATTAGTGTGTGTTTTCCACATGTGTTGTTTCAGTGACTTTAATCATTGGGTCATTGGGGAAAAAAACTGTATACCAGCATAACTGATATATTAATGGGCCAGTTAATGTCTGCTAAATTGTTCCAGTTTCACAGGGCAGAAGGTTATTTTTCGTTTGCAGTTACATATCTTTTGGTGGGTATTGGGCATACAGTCTGTGTACTTGCTATGCTTTGGTAATATACATGCAGTTTTAGTTTTCTGTGTGCATTACAAAATATATGCATACCTGTAGTTTGTGTTGATGGATATAAATGAGGATGAATCTGTAAGTGGAAATCTTGGAGAGTTGTAGAGTACTTTTGGATGCAGGTGCTTGGGAATCACAGGAGACCTGCACTCTGAGTGTTGAACAGTACATCCCCAGTATTGTACTGAGTTGACAGACTTAGATGTAGAGATCTTGGATGGGATGTGTGGATGGGTGTGTGAATGCCTAACAGTAGCCAATGAGAGAGTGCTGCAAAGAGTGAAGTGGAAAGGGAAGAATGGGTGCCCCTGTGTTATGGGATCTGCGAACACTGCAGTAGTTTGCAGATCAAACGTGCCACATTTGGGGCTTCTCAGCATGCCTAGCATGGAAATGGGACTGTGGTGATTATCTAATCATTTGATCAGGGTGTGCTTTACACAATGAAACATCCCCAATGTCTTTAATCCCCAGCAAAATGTTGGAAGGTGCCTCATTAACAGAGGCATGGGTATAGTTTTGTGACGTGCTTAGATGTCTGTTTTCTTCAATGACAACATTGACTCCCTTAGTGTGCACTATTTTACTCCAGTCGGCATTTCATTGTCCATTCTTGGAAATGCACGTTTTTTCTAAATCTAAGGGATGCTTTGAAGAGGTTGATGAAGGAGGACAAGAAAAGAAAATAAACCCCAAAAATAGAAAACAAAAGGTGTTTGTTCAGTAGCACCTACAAAAAAAAAGAAAAGAAAAAGGCTCTTTTCAGAGTCACCACCTCAGAGGAAATCTCCTACCCTGGGTTAAAATTCTCTCCCCGACCCCCTTGATTTGACCGATTTATCCACGAACAATGCGGTAGTTCGCAGATTGCACATGCCACATTCGGGACTTTTAAGGATGTCAGGCATGGACATGGGACTGTGGAATCCAGGGGATTGGTCAATATGGTTCCCTGGGTGGCAGAGGCACTGTTTGCTGAGAGGAGTGCAGATGACTATGGCAATAGCTGTGTGTTTCAGGAGGCAGAGTGTCTGGATTTTGGGTGACTCTTGGATATGTTGGTTGCAGGTGTATGCATAGAACTGTGGAGGGGCTGCACATCTTGGATTCCCTCATATGGATGTGCACTGGTACGGAGTGCGTATGCATGAAGTGGATGGATTTAGTTCCCCTTTGTGTCACTTTGGTGACACAGCATCATCAAGCCATTATTATTGTTCATTGTGGAGGGAACAGTTTAGGCCATGTTAGCAGAATCTCACTGCATTTTGCGATGAAGGAGGCACTTGGGAGAGTCACGGACATGTTTCCAAACTCCTGAGTAATTTTTTATCGCATTGTCCAGAAATGGATGTGGCTGCGCTCTTCTTCATTTGGTCTGCAAATGGAGAAAGCGAGGCACAATGTCAACAAGGCTGTTTGCACATGTTTGAGAGATGTTGGCATGTCCTCCTTCCACAATGAAAACATTACATTTTGTAGCACCAATATTTTTCGCAGAGATGGACTCCATTTTACTGATGCTGGCAATCAGCTTTTTTTTGCGAAATATCCAAAATGCTGTGCAGCCCTTTTTTGCAACTATAGCAAGCATTTTTGCAGTAGATGTTGCCCACTTCAATCCTTCCAAAAACAGAAAAACTACCCAAAAAGGCTATTTTCAGAGCCACCACTTTCTCCCGGAAAAGAATACAATGGTTTACATGCTGCCACCACCTGCATGCTTTGGAAGTCCGTGGACTACCGCGCTGTCCGCAGACTTTGCGGACTGCACAGTGGCCTGCACCATTTAATTGAAACTTCTATTTTTAAACTGTAAAAGGTGGCTCAGAAAAAAGAGCAGTTTTTGTTTTCTTGTTTTAAATATTTGTTGCAATTTTTTTAACGAGACACACAAAGAAAGGAAGGGTAGAGAGAGGAAGATGTTGGGTGGGCCTCATCGAGGAGGGCGCATTTTCATTTGTGGACCTGGACCGCAGTCTCAAAACCACTCTGGGAACTGCTCACCCCTGAAGAGTATTGTGTTGCAGTACAAACACAATACAGTGACCTTTGAAACGTAAGGATGTACTGCAGTGCATATGGCATGCAAGGCTGAGTCAGGGATCCACTGCCCCAAAGGAGTGTACCTTGTGGTGACAGGAGCAGATGTTGTGGATGTATGTTGCAGTGGTAATCATCCTATTAGCCTGTACAAAGGGGACAACCCTCTGAACTGCTGCTTTTCGGTTGGATCTCAGGTGTCGCCACATGGAGGTGTGCTATAACTGTACAGCCCAGGTTTGCCATGACTGAGTACACTCATTGCAGCGAACCTCGGCTGCTTGAGCCTTGGCTACCCCCCAACGGTGGTAAAAAGCCTCCACACCCAATTCTCACCTCAGCAGCTGGTAGCAGGGACTTCTACTACCTTATCCTCTTCATCTTCCTGTTCCCCCTCTGTATCATCACACTTGTTCCCCACCCAGGCCCTCCAGGATATTATAGTGGTGGTGGTGGTGGTGATAGTGGTGGTGGGGGTGGTGCTGAAGAGCCAGCACACACAGCAAGCATGGATGCCATAATCTCAAGTAGCAGCAAATCCAGCAATATCAATGGAAATCACAGCCAAGTGCTATGAGCAGCAATCCAGCAACAGCAATGGCAATCACAGCACTGCAAACCAAAGCCAAGTGCTCTGATCAGGATATCTAGCAACAACAATGCCAATTACAGCCTAATGCTCTGAGCAGCAATCCTGCAATACCAATGCCAATGACAGCCAAGTGTCCTGTTCTGGAAATCCCAAAACAGAATGAGGAGAAGCACTGGGGTGTGGCCTTTTATAGGGGTGCTGGGGGGTGCTTTGCAGACAGTCGCGTGCTTCGCAGACACTTGGAACCACCCCAAACTGGGCTCAAAAAGTCTCCATATGGCTAGGGGCATGGTCTGGGACCTTTGCAAGTGTGTAGTTTCACAGTAAAACACCTTGGATTGGCCCAAAAAGCACTTCTTTGCAGTTTGGACCCGGACCCGGTTTGCAAATAAGGGCTGATGCTCAGCGTGGGTGCGGTCACATGGTGACATCGCTGACGTTTGCGAATGAGACGGCTGTCCATAGGACACCTGTTGCATGGGATCTGTTGTGCACATGTGCCTAGGTGTCCTACGGACAGGGTTGGGATCCCCGAAATAATTAAAAGTGTGACACACGTGCAGCAGACAGTTCCAAACAGGCACAGTGTTGGTAGGACCCATGGAGTGTGATGTGCGTGTTCCCATGTGTCCGCCAGACAGGGAGGGCTCCCTGAATGAATTAAAAGTATGCCACAACTTGTTTGGACATGCCAGACAGGTGCGTTGTCCATAGGACACAGGGACAGTGATGTGCATGCACCCAGGTGTCTGCAGGACTGGAGTGGTCTCGCCTAACTAATGAGAGGTACGTCACAACTTTGCGGACATGTCCAGACAGACGCAGATTCCTACGGACACCCCCATTTTGAATGCAGACCGCCCGGGCAGGCGGGGTGTCCGTAGGACACCTACATTTTGATTACAGACAGTCCCGATAGTTGCTCTCTCCGCGGACTCCTAATAGGGCTTTTTAAAAGAAAACACACACACACAGCAAGAGTATACACATAAAACAATATTTACACACACAAATACACATAATTAGGAAAGTGAAGGGGTAGCAGAAATGGAAACATATACAGGGGAATTGGGGTTTTGTACAGGCTGGTCATCAGGGGAGGAAGGGATTGGGGTCTCATCATAATGCCTTTGCTTACAGGGAATTTGTGGGGATGGTGGGCTGGTACAGGGGGAAGGGGAACAGGTGCAAGTGGGGCAGTGCTATCTTATATTTTCTATTATATGCCTTTGAACAAGTCATTTTAAACCTGCAAAACTGTCATTCAATTGGTCCATTTTTGTCCCAGGCTCACTACTTCATTGGCTGCATTGTAAATTTCGGTTTCTATGTGCTCATGCACTTGTCTAGTAGCTGGTGTGTCCGGCATATTCCCTTCATTTCCTGTGTACCATTGAAGTTACTATCTTCACTCATTTCATCACAAGGGAAATTCTCCTCCAGGCACTCCAGGGTGCTTTCCATTTCTGTGTAAAAAAACAAAAAAAAGAATACTTGTCATGTACACCGAACAAACTGCACAGTTATAGGAAGAAATATTATATACTTACCACTTTCTAGTAAAGTTCTGGTATCACTACTTTGCACTTTCCCCTCTGACAGTTGCTTCTCAGGTTGTATGTAAAGCAGCACTGAGGTAATACTGTTGAAATCACAGGTTGCTTTTCTCCTTGGTGCATTCTATTATGATGCACACTCTATGAAATTGCACTCCTGCTTTTATAAGTACAGAGTTTGTAGACCTACTTCATTTTTCCTTATAATTAACGTATGTGTTGCTCTTTACACATGTTCACTTACTTTGCTGTATGCTACCATGATGTAAGGCAACCCCTGAGCTCTTGGCAGTGTGGATGCTACCCGAGGTCTGCGAACAGTCGCACAGTACGCAGAGATTGTGATTATCAGCATTGGGCCAGGGGGTTCAATATGTTGTATGGTACATCTACACAAATTAAGGGTAGCCTGGTAAAAACCTATGAAATTCAGTGAAAAAAACTTTGTTAAAGGGACGTTATCGTTCAGTTGCACTAATAAAAACCTATCAAATTCAGGGCAAAAACCTTGTTAAAGGGACATTATAGTTACTTTGCTGTAAAAAAAAACCTATCCAAAATATAGTTACAATTAAAATTGAAAAAACCCACAAATTCACCAGCTATGGTAAGCTAAACAACCATAACTCATGCCACCACCGTGCACTGCTAAGACTAACACCCATGACATGAAAGATGACATCACAAATGTCATTTATGTAGGTTGTCTGCAAGAGCAAAATTCCTGAAAATCTGCTTTGCTGAAAAACTTTGGGTTACCCAGGTTTTAGCCTTTTTCCTTTACGCCCAGGTAGGTGCACCCACACTGTGAGGTACCGTTTTTGTCGGGACACATGTGAGAACGCGGGAAGATAGGCCATATGTTTTTGACAGCGTATTTCGGTGGGTGAGAAGAGTGAAATGGGCAAAAATTGGGTTTTTTTCACCACATTCTGAACTTTGCCGGGGGCTGTGGGTAATACATTCTGAGCCGATTTGCGCAAGTCAGACCTCTGTGGATTCCCACAGGTGTCCTCTTTATGGAAATGTATAGGATTCCCTGTTTTACTTGGTGGCTTCAACTCCCTAGGCCAAAATCTGTTGGTTGTCCACATAAGCAATATTCCTGAAAATCTTCTCTGCCGAAAGACTTGGGTTTACCCCTTGTTTTAGCCTTTTCCCTTTGCGCCCAGGTAGGTGCACCCACACATGTGAGGTACCATTTCCGTTGGAACACCTGTGGGAACATGGGTAGTGTTGTTGGCGGTGTGTTCCAGTGGGTGAGCAGAGTAAAATGTGCGAAGATTGTGGGTTTTTTTGACACATTTTGGAATTTGCCGAGGGTTTTGGGTAATACATTCTGTGCCGATTCCCGCAAGTCAGACCTCTGTTTATTTCCATGGGCGTCCTCTTTTTGTAAATGCATGGTGTTCCCTGTTTTCCTTGGTGGCTTCGACACACTAGTCCCAATTCAGTAGGTTGTCCACATGAGCAAAATTCCTGAAAATCTGCTCTGCCAAAAGACTTGGGGTTACCCGTGCTTTAGCTTTTTCCTTTTGCGCCCAGGTAGGTACACACACACATGTGAGGTACCGTTTTCATCGGGACACTTGTGCGAATACGGTAAGGTATGACATTTGTTGTGTTTGCGAGGTTTACATAACTTTTAGACCGATTTAGGGCTGCCCTTTGTCACACAACCCTTTCATTTCCCGAATGTGACCTACATCTAGTCACTGCTTTAGGCACTATACACTTTTGTAACCTGCACAAGACAACTACCCTTCAAAAGGTCTGCCAGTGCTCTTTTAAACATTTTAAGCTTTCCCTTCCTCACCACATTTGTTTTCCTTATTTACACATGCTAATTACATCTGTTTAGGCCACAAGCATAAAACTTCTGTGTACCATGGCTCAGTTTTTGGCTTCTGGTATTGCTTGTTTTGTGAAACATTACGAAAAATGTATGATTTCTAAACTGGATGAGTCGGGGGAATGTAGCGGAGCATTGTTTTTCTCAAAATTCACAGAAGCCTTTCCCTTACCGAGCCAACCATGTCCACCACATACCTTTTTTTCTGTCATTTTCCCGATTTTTCCCCAAACTATGGAATTTGTCCCTACATAGTTGTTACCTGACCTGCGCAAATCAACCCTTCCTAAACTTGGAATTGTGTCTACTGTTTAGAAATGTATGCCTTTCCGTCCTCCCATTCAGCTTTGCTACCCTTTTCTGCCATTCTGTCCACACATCTCCTATTGGAAAATAGGCCAAAATTGCCTACCTCTCACAAAATGGTTTATAACCATATCAAAATATGTTTTTTTTTGTTTCCACTCAACCTGTTCCTGAAAGCCTGGATAATCGAGAATTCAGCACAGAAAACCATTTGCTCCTAGCCCCTACAAGGATAGAACCACAGGCTTTTTTGTAAATCATTTTATTAGCATTTTCTGAAGATAAAAAACAAATTGTCTCCCTTTTTGGTTATTTTCTCTCACCCCCTACAGCAAACTGGTGGCGGTATGACCGCCTACATGTGGGAAAAAAAGGTTCCAAATTTGGCCAAGATATCTCATGTAACAAAAAGGTTACAAGGCATTGAATGGCGACAAACTGAAATCACCAAAAAAGTCCTTGGCACGGGAGGAGGGGAAACTCGTGGCAGTTAAGGTGTTAAAGGGACATTATGGTTAAGTTGCACTAATAAAAACCCATGAAATTCAAGGAAAAACATTTTTAAAGGGACGTTATGGTTACAGGTAAAACCAAAAACCCACAGAAATGTGCCAGTTATGACAAGCTAAGAAACCATAACTCACAACACCACAGTGCACTGCTAAGACAAACACCCAGTACATGAAAGATGACATCACAAATGGCATTGATGACATCACATATTAAAATAATTGTGATTATCTATCCTTACAAGCGGTAATGTTTATAAAGGTGTTAACAAGTTGTCAGGGGTTATCAGGAGTTTTGTCATAAACTACTTAATGTATCAAAGAATGTTCTCATCTAAAGAAAAGATTACATTCAAGTGTTGTTGTTAATACAGGAACATAATAATAAATATCCATAGACAATGGTGGCAGCATGTACCAAAGAAGTACAATATTTTTAATCTGGTAATTTCCAATAGTAACACAATATATGCTACTTTATCAAAGGTTTGCATAATGTCAACAATTTCTGAATTACGACACACTTGTGTTAGTACAAAACATACTTACCCACAATGCACACAAATTAAAGCCACATAAAGGGAAACCAAAGTAAGGAATTAATAAACAACAGCACGCAAAAATGACACTAACATTAGAGTTGATTATCATGTACATAAATGAATTGTGTGTTGAGGCCCAGCTTATTGCCCCATGTATGTGCATTGTGAGGTCAAATCAAACCATATAGAAAGTACTTTAAGATGATATAAGAAGGTTAATGCTTACATATAGCACCTTCCCAATATTGAAAACTCTCATTATCAGTAAAAAGCAAAACTAGCTTACACATGTCAGTGAACAAAAACAAGTGGCCCAGATATGTGATGTCTTCTGTGATGTCATCAATGACATGTGTGATGTCATCTTTCATGTACTGGGTGTTTGTCACAGTGGTGGCATGAGTTGTGGTTGCCTAGCTTACCATAACTGGTGAATCTCCGGGGGTTTTTGGTTTTCTTTGTAACCATAACGTCCCTTTAACAAAGTTTTTTTTTATTGTTTATGAGTGGAAACTAACAGATGACACTGTTATATATTGTTACATGTTGTTAGATGTTATTATGTGCTAGTCCTCATGCAAATGTATAGAGAATGTTACTGGTGGAATGTGGAGCAGGTTGTGAGGATTCTAGAGGGTTTGGAATGTGGGGGCCGGTCAGTTATGTTATAGGATCAAAAGGATAAGGACTCAAGAAAAACATTGGCGTATTGATTTGTTATTTCATAAATTAATCCACAACAGACACTATCACACATTGCACAAACTCTTAGAAATAACAGGAACACAATATGGCTTAAAACACATCCTAAACATCAAGAAACAACAAGAAGGACCAACACCAAACACCCTTTAAATGTAAGCCCACACTGTCAACACCGTCCTCTACAGTCTGGCATAAACCACAAAAGAACAATAATTCTGATGTGCCTTCCATTGGGGGACACCCTTCCTTTATGAGACGTATGCCAATTGATTTAGTGCACATACTAGAAAAACTCCATGAATCACACAAGCGATCACTGATTGGCAGAATGAGCCTGACAAATAAACCTGTTATTATCACGAGATCAGGACAGCACATTTTCATGCAATACTAGACTGGCACACGTTCATCTGAGATTCTCTGACACCAAAACACTGGACCATTTTTGTGGTAGAGACGAATCTTCAGTAAAAGATGCGTCCACTAGGATAGGTCTGCTTTGAAAAGTTACAATCAGGACTACTTGAAAGCGACATGTGCACCTATTGCTCTTTGTATTGCTCTTTGTTATCATCTGAAACAGCCATCTCATTGACACAACTTGAGACTATTTGGATGCCATGTTAACGCCTTCACTTCAATAATCATCCCAAAACACACATGGTCACATAGTCGTCAGGCTCATAACCTTTCAGGCACACTTCATAGCCAGAGCATTGATTTGCAATTTAAAGGCACACTCACAATGTGGGATGCGAGCATCCAAAAAAAGAGATAGTCTTGTTTAATTAAGATATTTGCTACAGGCACCAGATCAATGCTGACAACATGATTTTACGTGTCATGCACAAGTTGATTGATTATGCTGAAAAATTGATGATAGGTGAGCATCAGTGAAGTTGACTTTTGATTCAGGAGTGAACATGGCAGGTTCCCACATTTTGGAATTTGCTCTTAATAAGACACAGAATGTTTCAGTCAATCGTTTCGTCACATGTCTGTCAATTTGTTTTTCACATTACCTTCTTTCTTTTAATTGTCTATCATTTTACTGTCAATCCATTCATGGTTTCTGTTGTTTACTCTACCAGTTTCCGGATCTTGCAGTGTCTTTGCAGTACGAAAACTAGTCAACATTTACAAGGTTTTTTATTTTTTATTTTCTCTTGTTTTCTTTACAAACTGCTGCCGAAGAGGGTGTCTTCATGCATGGTTCAAACAAATTCTGCAATATACTCCGATATAAAGACTCAGTACCACTAGCACTGGGCCTCCTACATTTACATATGAGTTAGGGGAAACTGTTCACCAGTAGCTTCAAAACGTCAGGACAAACTATGAAAAGATATTGAACTTAGTGCTCAGTGTGACCTCAGCAATGATCATAAAATATGTATGTGCGTTATTAAACTGGGGTTGAGGCACATAAAGCTGCATGCTCTACCTCATGACCAATACTCTCAGTGTTTTCCTTATTTCAGTCATTTTAATAAAGGAAACCGTGTAATTCTGCTGGCATGGCTTTTTGAGGACTGTGCCAGTATATTGGATGAACTAAAAGTAGGGTGTGTAGGCAAGCATCAATAATGAGGAGATTCGTTCTGGGATACATTACCACTGCTAACATGGTGGGATTTACTTTTAATAACGAGTGGAATATTTCAGCCGTCATATCATCACCTGTTTCACTCTTCTGTTTTACACATTCCTGCTTTCTCCTCAACTGGTATTAATAGTACTCTCCCCTTTCCTGCCTTTTCTCCTCAATTTTTCCTATCCTTCATTTACTGTCTCTTGGAAAAGTTATTTCTTTCAGTTGTTTCCTCTTTCTTGAGGGGTCCCCTAGGGTAGAGTTCTTGGTCCTCTTCTTTTTTGTTTATATACCTCACCCCGTGAGTCGTTGAACCTTGGTTTTGTCTTCCGTGTTCATCTTTATCCCAACGACATGCAGATCTATCTTTTCCTACTTTAACAGATCAAATCCACTCCCATCTTCCTGCTTGTCTTTTTTTTGTGCAAACATGGAGAGGTTTCTGTGCCTTAATCCAAAAAAGACTGAAATCTTATATTTTGCAGTTACTCCATCTATTCCTTCTCCTCTCTCCATTTCGTTTCCTCCTTTGCAGCTTACGGTCACTCACCAGAAACACAGTCCTCGTGTTTCTTTTGTCTCTTCTGTTTCTTTAAAACCTCAAATTGATTCTATTGCTCAATCCTGTTTAAGTGTAAGAAAATTAGGCATCTCTTAACGTTCCCTTCCACTAAAACCCTACTTCAATCTCTTCTTTTGTCCTGACTTAACTTTTGCTGCTCCCCTTAAGTTGGCTTGCCTAATTTCACTCCTTTTCCTCTGTGTTCTATTCTTCACTCTATAGACCGGATTATATTTTGTCTACCATGGTTTGTCAGCATTTCCCTTTATCTGGCATGTCTACACTGGCTCCCAACTAAGCAATGTATGGAGTTTCAATGTTTGAGTTAATTTTTTTTATGTATTCATGCTTTACCCCCATCTTCTGTTTAGTTTCTGTATAGCATTCCTCTAAAGATGTATGTTCTGACTATCAGTTTCATCTCTCCATCCTTCGGCAATCTTGTGCTTGCTCCCGGTTCCTCTGCTTCCAGCTGCTTGCTCCTGCTCTCTGTAAATCTATTCCACTTTCAATTCATTCTTCCTCTAATCTATCTCAATTTAAACTATGTCTAAATCTCAAATGTCTCCAATCTGTTTCTTACTGCTTGATGTGAAGGTTTTGTATTGGTTCGTTATCCTACTCTCATCAATTGCCTTATTTGTAGTTTAATTCTCTCTAAACATTTTCAGAGCTTTGGATGAAAGCACTATAAACATTTTTCTAAATAATAAAATAAATAGAGAATATTTCCTGCCTCGATCTCAAGTATATCATCCATTGTACATTTACAGTATTGAAATATTTATATATTCCCTGAACTTTCCTGGGAAAAGAACCAGTTTGCTAGCATGAAGCCATGTCATCACCACTACACACGTACTAGACAGTTTTGTATGCATTTAAAACGTGGCACACATATTAAAGCATGGCACCTTTGGCCGAGGGAATGTTGTTGAGTTTGGAAAAGGCCACCATAGATGGAATTTACAAATGTCCCTCGTTTGGTCCCTCCTGCATGACACATTTTGGTATGGGACTTATACTGTAGAAAAGCAAACATGTTATGGTCTAATCAACTCTTGAGATTTTCTCTGATAAAACACTCTTCCAAAAGATTTGGATAATGTAACAGAATGACTAGTGCTCAGCTGCAGTACAAGGATGAGGAGTGGCCAAGCCACCTACTCAGCCCTCACACTTCTAAAAAAGAACCGTGATCCCATTAATTAAGGTAAAACAGGCAGAGGCCAATAATATATCTCCTTTACCATTTTGTGGTACCGTGGGCTGGGAAGGCTATACTCTTAGAAGTGGTGTGAATGTGAGACAGCAGCAACACAAACAGCAATAGCACAACAGTTCCAAAACAAAAGAATGTCCAATCAAGGTTATATTTAAATTAAACATGTTTTAATTAAACAAATCAATCATACAACTAGTTATTATCACACTATAACATCCCATCCCACTGTAAAAGAATATATAATTTGCAAAAAAAGTATGTTCATGCACTGATGATACTTTAGCTAGAAGGAAAAAAAAGCAAGAATTACAACACTGTTATTCAAGGGTGAGCTCTTCAGTACAATGGTGACATGAGGACTTTAACAAGTCATTAAGGACCTGGAAATGGACCAAGGAGACAGGGCCCTGATTTGAAACTGATTCCATTCCTTAGCAGGTCAATGGGATAGAAACAGGTTGGAAATGCTTGCGGGTTGTTAAGGATTTCAATCAGGCACACACCTGGGTCTCGCCTAGCATGTAATACACACATGAAATATGTATTTATTATGTCTACAGGTTCAATATTCTGAGTAATATACCACTCATATCACACCCGTCTCAAAATCCCAACCCCCAGGTCACAGTGGACCAGGATTCAGGCTAGTTTGTTAAGGTAAATATTTATTTATTTAAAATTCAAATCAAACACACATTTTAATATATATGTATAAGTGGGCAGCAATCACCAATGTGGGGACAAAACAATACAGAAAATAAGTAAGGCAATTAAATTCACTTATAGTAATACAGAATAGAAAACACAAGAAAAAGGCAGTTTTGGTTTTTGATAGTGCTGAGGTTAAGATTTCCCCCTGCAAAGTCCTTAATTCACAATTGGGCATTTCTACACAGATGTCACATAGTAGCAGGTATTTAGGAATTAACAACAGAATACAGTGTTGGAATATTATCTTCACTCTCCAAACAAGAGAGAAAAAGTTTTTGGAATTTGCACACTTGTAAAAACTGGCAGGTGGAAATGGCTTTGTGAACAATGAAAGGTGTGCACAAATGTTAAAATTGATAGAAATTCTTATGAGATTAACACTGAACAGGTCCTAACAAACATGAGCTACAAGATGAGCAACAGTACACCCTTTAGGTCAGAATGGAAGTTAGGAAACACGTTGGTTGGGAAAAGACACGTGTCAAAACTTTTGCAAAATGCAAATGTGCGGCAAAATTTCACTATGCGATCTTTAATAAAAAACGGGTCAAATACAATGTTCCGCAATGCGCTTTTTAGTTGTGGATTTAGCTAAGGGTCTTAGGTTCAAGTGAGAGTAGAAATAGTTTCTCTCTATAAAATTGAAAAAGTTAAGTAACCTTTAGTGAAAGGCGTTTTTGAAAAAAATAGAACAGAGAAAAGTAAGAATTTGGTTTTAAAAATGACAGATTGGGTTATTTAAACTATATTAATGACTAGGAAAAAGAGAATGCCACCCGTGAATCTCCACAGTTACGCACGGCCGATTGTAACTCTTCACGGATGATACTCTGGTTTCCGTTCTGTATGGGAATTACTGTCACGACTCGCTCCCTTCGCTCCCGTTCCCGCCACTTGGGGGCATGTTTTGGGGCTTATTCCTTGCTGGACATTTCCTCCGAACCTAATGCCACAGTGCTGTAATGAATTGGGAGCGCTAAATCCCTATTTTCCAAACTACTTCCCTTCCGGATCCATTCCAGGTTTTTGGCAGCCAGCATGCTTCTTTAACCAAATGACTGTGCTTCCCAGAATGCCTGGCCCACTGCTCCACCTCCACCCTTGCAGGACAAGGTTGGGTGGAGGATAGGCAACACCTGTGGCTGCAGGTGCAGCAGTCAGCACACCTGAGGCGTGTGCTCGTTAAACAGCTTTAAAAGCCTCAGTCTCACTTCAGTCCAGCGCTGGTCATCGTTTGCAGTGTTCCTGTTTTTGACTAGTCCCTGGTTCCTGGTTCTTTGCCTTTGTTCCTACTTCCTTGTTCCTGTTTTCTTGTTTCCTCCGCCCTGAATTTCGGATTCATGCGCTAATTGATTTCTGCTCCCTTGATTTCCCTTTTTGTCTTCCTCTGTTTGCAGGCAGCAATTCTCAGTGCTTTCCCCTTTTAGATGCAGCCCAGTTTGTCTGTGTTCTATATTTCTTTGACTCTGTCCTTTGCTGCTGTTACCCATTTGCCTTAGCCTTCCTCTTAGTTTAGTTTCCTGTCTTTTCCTTGGAGGGGTAGGGAGAAGTTTGCATAGGTTATTTCGTTTTTTCCCTGCTCCTGATCCTTACTTTCTAGAGGATCCATTCCATGTTTTCCATTGCACTTCTGCATCCATTTCCCATTTGATCATTAGGTGTGGTGTGTGGTGGTAGCTAGCTCCTGTGTGAATGCTTATGTTTTCCCCACTAGTTTGTTATCCCTATTCCAACTTAGGTATTTAGTTTTCTGCAGCGGATCACGCTCCGCTGCCTTCCAGTCTCCGCCCTTGTCCTGCCGGGCTCTCCACATTGCAGCGGATCTCGCTCTGCTGCCTTCCAGCCTCCGCCCTTGCTCTGCGGGCTCTCCACATAGCAGCGGATCTCGCTCTGCTGATTCCCAGCCTCAGCCCTTGTCCTCTGGGCTCCCTGCCCGGCAGCCTGCCTCATTCCGGCTGCCTTCAGCCCTTGTCCTCTGGACCTCCCTACTTCTCCCATTGCTGTTATAGCCTTTCTGGGTCCCAGATACATCTACAGGATTCGTGGGCTAGCTGACATTCAAGAGGTGTATCTCGTCCTCGTGAGTACAGTTCCTAAGTTCCCTTATGTAATACCATCAAGAGTGTTAGTACACAGATCCTGTCATTGCTGGCCCTCCACGTGGGTTTAGCGCTGTCAGTACCTGTAACAGCAATTGGGGGTAAGGTGCTTGCCGACTTTCCTCGCGGTCAGGTACTTACCCCACATCCCTTTTCACATATTGGTTTGATGTCACACTCTATTTTGCACTCCTGGGTTCTAGCATACCTGAGTCGTTGTTCCTGGGTGCACATTTCCCTTGCCATATTCGCTGCCTTAGTACTCGCCTGACTAATCCTGACAATTACTTTATTTAATCCAAATCACTAATGGGTTATGGTTTTGTAGAACAGATGAGAACAATCAGTGCAAGAATAGTTCTGACAATATTAGGGTTCTGAAGTTAAAGATGGGATAGGTTGAGATTGGGATAGGACAATGCAAATATACTATGGGTTACTCTGATTCCTGTTTATACTTACAGTCCACTGTAATTTAAGATTGGACTGTCAGAGTTCTGGTCATCACGGGTTGGGTTTACCGGCAGCAGGGTACTTCTGGAGATTGGTCAGCTAGGCAGTTCTGGTCAATTGGACTGACACCTCAACTGGATTTGGATTGAATTGGCCCTTATGGTCACTGGACACAATAGATTAGTGTGATGGCGAGTTTCAGCAGGCAAGTGTGATGGTAGCAAGCCAGACTGGATCAGAATTATTCTTTCCTGAAGTTTAGGATGGATGGATTTGGGCCTATCTGAAAAGAGTTCAGCAAGTGATGGGCCTTGGTTTTTGCAAATAAGTCTGGAATCAGGACAAGATGAACAGTTCTGGACAGGATGAAGAAGTCAGGAACAAAGCGCTGCGCGGAAATCAGGAGGTAGTTAGGAATCAGTCTGTGTGTGGTGGAGTTCCTATATTTATCATGCCAAGTGAGATCAAAAAGTTTATGCTAGGGCAAAATTTCAAACCCCACCCATATGACTGTGAGTGGTCAAAGGCACTTGCCTTTTTCGGGTTGGGAGTTAGAAAAGAGCAGTCAACTTTGATGGTGTGATTTAGGAACTCCCACATTGATTTGTACCACAATGTAACTTTTGCACCAATGCACATTTCTATAATTATGCCCGATAATAAAATCGAAATTATATTATATTATATTATATTTTGTGAGTTATAGCTGTCTTTGTCGTTCTGTGGAATTTTGTCCATTTTAATCATAACGGTTTGACCTAACAATTTCTAATTCAATACATATCTGGGTGATTACCCCTAGAACATGAGTATACAATATTCTATTTGCAACATCAATAGTTTTGCCATAATTATGGTTTTGGTGTAACTTTGATTCCTTATGTAGTACAATGTTCACTAACGTCTCCACAGAAAGGGCATACAATTAGATTTATAACTACCACTTTTTAGATCTGTCCTCCTTCATGTTGCAAAGTTAAAGGTTTTCAAAACTTAATCACAAATATGCATTTTAAACAAAAAATTGCTTTGAGCAGTTTTATTTCTCTCCTTTCAACATAAAACAGCTGTCAAATCCCTTTGATCAGGGTGGGGCATAGAGAGAAGTTTCCTGATCCTACCCAAAGGAATCAGTGATCAGCCTGTCCATTGTCCTTGGCTTAGCCATGACGAATGGCTAATGAGGTCTTTGTTCTGAATATGCGAGAACCTCCAGCATCACTTAAGCATTCCTGTTAGCAGCCTAGTGTCAACATAAAGTGTCATCGTTCCCAGGCTGGGCACTGTCCAATCAAAATTAACCAGTTAACTCCAAACTGGGTTTCTTTAAGATTCCCTAAAATCTTTAATTTAAAAGATATAAAATGAACAGTGATTATATGAGATGTTGACAATTAAAGGAATTAATCCCTTCACACACATTGCGTTTACAGAGGCAAATCTTTTACATCAGAGTTTCCTTTGCAGCATACACATCTACTCAGCACCATTCCTGTCCTTGAGTGCTGGAATTTCTTTGTAATCTGGAAGTACATATTCAGCCTTTGCTTGGAGTTTTCTCTGCACAGCTGACATTATTATATGTTGCCACTTTTAGCTGTATTTTTCTCGTGTAACTGACATCAAACTGTTGATGGACTGGTTTTTCATGAAATACATTTCTTAGCTGTTGTCAGTCAGTGAGGCCTGGTTTATACTGAGCCCTCCTGGAGGATCTGTGATTTGAACCCACTTTTTATTTCAATGGTTCACTTGGAAAATGACTGAATTTAGGGATTAATTCATAGAATCCAGCGCACAAGTGGTGCACGCGGCTGGCACACATTGTGCGCGTGCGACAGTCTGCGCCAGCCGCGTGCACCAAAATCCATTTCTGCCAGTCCATCCATTACCAGCTGTGGTGCAGAGTGGTGCAGCGACCCTGGAGCAGCGCCAGTTACGCCCCCAACCCCTCCCCGTGCGCCATGTACAGCGCAGAAATCCCGTACATGGCGCAAAGGCCCCCAACCACGAAAACACCTGTAAAACTCACTGCGCACCCCTCCAAAACACGCGATTAGCCGTGTGCGAGTGGGGTACGTGTATTACTGGGGTGCGCGGGAAGATTCACAAATGCGATTGGCCCTGTGCGAGCATGGTACGTGTATTTTGGGGGTACGCGGGAAGATTCACACGCGATTGGCCCTGTCCGAGCGGGGTATGTGTAGTACTGGGGTGTGCAGGGAGTGCCACACGCGATTGGGCCTGTGCGAGCGGGCTATGGGTATTTCGGGTGTGCGCGGGAAGTTTCACACGCAATTGGCCCTGTGCGAGCAGGGTACGTGTATTTCAGGGGTACGCGGGAAGTTTCACACGGTATTGGCCCTGTACGAGCAGGGATCGTGTATTACTGGGGTGCGCAGGAAGTTTCACACATGATTGGCCCTGTGCGAGCAGGGTACGTGTATTTCGGGGGTACACGGGAAGTTTCAAACGCGATTGGCCCTGTGCAAGCGGGGTACGTGTATTTCGGGGGTACGCGGGAAGTTTCACACGCGATTGGGCCTGTGCGAGCGGGGTACGTGTATTACTGGGGTGCGCGGGAAGTTTCACACGTGATTTCGCTGTCAGAGTGGGGTACGTGTATCCAGTGGGGTGCGCGGGGAGTCCCACTCATGAATTGGCAGTGTGGGTCCTCCCAGGTGTGCCCCCTACCCCCTCCACGGCCCCTGCAGGCAACCCACACAACAGGGGACTACCCTGCACCCCTGGTCATGTCCCGCAGGCAGCCCATCCACCATGGGCATGCCCCCCAGCCATCCCACATGTCACCTTCCACTAGTGATCACCAACTCATGTCCCCCAGCACCCCCATCCACCCAGCATTGACGGGCACCTGCCAGCAGGCCCTGACTCATGTCCCCCAGCACCCCCGCCCCCCAGCAGTGAGTGGCACCTGCCAGAAGGCCCGACTCTTGTCCCCCAGCACCCCCACCCACCCAGCATTGACGGGAACCTGCCAGCAGGCCCTGACTCATGTCCCCCAGCACCCCCACCCCCCAGCAGTGAGGGGCACCTGCCAGAAGGCCCTAACTCATGTCCCCCAGCACCCCCGCCCACCCAGCATTGACAGGCACCTGCCAGCATGCCGGACTCATGTCCCCCAGCATCCCCACCCACCCAACATTGATGGGCACCTGCCAGCAGGCCCCGACTCATGTCCCCTAGCACCCCCACCCCCCCAACAGTGAGGGGCACCTGCCAGCAGGCCCGCCTCATGTCCCCCAGCACCCCCGCCCGCCCAGCATTGACAGGCACCTGCCAGCAGGCCCCGACTCGTGTCCCCCAGCACCCCCACCCCCAGAAGTGAGGGGCACCTGCCAGCAGGCCCCGACTCATGTCCCCCAGCACCCCCAACCCCCCAGCAGTGAGGGGCACCTGTCAGTAGGCCCCGACTCATGTCCCCCAGCACCCCCACCCCCCAGCAGTGAGGGGCACCTGCCAGCAGGCCCCGACTCATGTCCCCAAGCACCCCCACCCCCCAGTGAGGGGCACCTGCCAACAGGCCCTGACTCATGTCCCAACAAAACAACATGTCCTAACAAAACAGACCCATGTCCCTAAAGCCAACCCTAATCCCCCTTGCCCCCCAACCCAAGCATGCAACCATCCATAGAACCCACTACCAAATTACCCATGCCATGATAGTCTAAATGAACACCCATGCCCATGCAGGAATGCACAACTTAGCCACATAGTGGCAACACGTGACTGAGGAAATGTTCAATGAGACATGCACAAACCAATGACGGAACACAACACCAATTCAGAAGTTATAAAACTTGTATTAAAAACATAATGAACTGACTTGGAGGAAAAGTAAAATGAAAATCAATGTACAATGACCGATTTAGAAAAAAAATATTGTAAATCCAATGAAGTAAAAAAAAAGAAAAATCATGTACAATAAAACAGTGGTCCATTGCCAATGTCCATAATAAAAACATAATCCAAATAAAAAATAACCATTGATCCATGGGAATATAGAAAAAGAAAGCATGTACAAGTCTGCAACTATATATAATGTAAGTCCAAATGGTCCATGATCCACAAACAAAAGGAAACCTACAAAAAAGTCCTATGAAGAAAAAACTATATACACACGAAGTGGAGCAATGTCCATTAACTCCAAATGAAAAGAAAAACAAAGGAAACCTAACACTATCTAACTATATACAATGGCGGCAGGCAAGTCCTGCGGCTCACTCTGTGATGTCCCAGGCCAGGGCATCATCGAACTCCATGTCGATGTCCCGGAGGCTGGACTCTGCCCTGGCCCCGAGGTCTCACAGGGATGCACTCATGGCTTGTTCCAACTCCCTGCGAGTTGCCTCGAGCCACTCTGCCCGCCTCAACGCCCGACGCATGGAGAACTCCGCCCTGACCATGGTGAGCCGTGCCTCTTCCGCCCGCCGCCGCTCTGCATCTATACGCTGGCCCAACCGCAGCCACACGGAAGACACACCCATTCCAGGGTCCTCCTGCCCTCTGCCCGATGCCTGCCCCTCTGATGTCGATGGCCCCGAGCCATCATTGCTCTCACCTAGAGCCTGCTGCTATTGCTGCTGTCCATGTGCCCTGTCTGATGCCTGCACATCCTCCATCTGCTGGTCTCCAGTTGTTGGGGTGTCCACCCCTGCTGGACCGCCGACTCCTGACTGTGGCAGGGATGGGATCTCCACCAAGCTGGCTGTGTGGGTCGGGCCAGGTCCACAGGGGGCCCTGGTGGAATCTGGGCCGGAAGACGGCAGGGAGAACGACTGGTGCATAGTCTCCACAGAGGAGGAGTGGTCCGCCAGAGTGACCGACACATGTAGGAACCCACCGACCAGGGCCCCTCCCAACAGTGCCACGTCGTGATGCTGCTGTTCATGATGGCATGTGTGCTCTGATATGATATGATATGATATGATATGATATGATATGATATGGCATTTGTAACGCGCCTATACACAAGTGTTTCAAGGTGCGACGAGGCAGGGGGGGAAATAAGGGGAAGACAGACAACGATCCTACTAGGCCAGGTATCATTCAGACCGCGCAAGTGCAGGGGTAGGGGAAGGGAAAAGGTGCAAGGGGAAGGGGAGGGGGAAGTGCAGTACAAGTAAGTAGAATACAAATAACTAGGGCCAGCTGGTGGCAAGTGCAAGGTTAGGTGCAGGCAAGTGCTGGGAAGGGGGGCTGTAGGGATACAGAGACAGTCCCGCAGTGCAGGGGATGCGATGCCAGGGAGGCAGTGCAAGTGGAGAGTGGCTGGGCCCAGGACCGAGGTCGGTGAGAGTGGCCCAGTTGCAGATTCAGTGCAATTTCAGTGTAGAATTTAGCAGGGGAGAGGGACAGAGAAGGCAGAGGCAGGAATCACGCACGTCATCACGAATGTCACACGTGCGCAACGCGACACCAACCAGGACGAGCCCATACGGTCGTGGGACCCCTCGTCTGCAGGTAGTGGAGAGGCAGATGACGTGGTACTCCCCCCTACCTGCGGACAGGCCTGGGATGGGGCATCCCTGCTGGTGCATGGTGGTGCAGTCACAGGGTCAAGGACAGCAACATGCACAGGCCCCTCTGCAGTGACCTGTGCTGCCTCCTGACCCTGGCCCTGGACTGCACCACTTGCACCAGTGGTACAACCCCCACCAGCCCCCATGTGCGGCTCAGTAGCGGGCTCCTCCTCCTCTGTGGAGACCACCAACCTGGATGTCTCTGCACCGTCTTCCGCCATTGGAAGCCCCTGTGGGGGCTCACCCGGCTCTTCCGCTACAGCCGTAGTGGCAGACGCGGCACTAGCCCCCTCGCTCCCGGATGATGGCAATTCCTGGGAGTGTGGCTGGGCCTTGCATCGCCGCCCGGTGAAGGCATCCCCGCCGCTTGGCTCCACAGCGCCGTCTCCGCCCTCTTCTTCACTTGACGCTGCATAGAGAGAGACATAGAACACAAGCATCAGGGTACAGTACAATATTCCCCTAGACAGGAAGGAATAACACATGAATGGCACTGTCAAATGTCACTTCCATCCTGTCCCTTCACAACACATGGATGAATGCATGCAACACACATGCAGAAACAGTCCCGGCACCTGCAATCAACATCAGCATCCATGTACAAGGGCCTCTGTTAACCAAAATGTTGCCTTCAAACTCACATGCATCATGGCTCACACTGATCCCATGCACACACATCACCGGAGGGTCATGCATCATGGCTTGTACACCACAGACAGAGTGGATAGACACAGTGGATACAACAGTGACGACACTGCATGAGTGAATTTACACATCATCACGGACATGTGTCATGCATTTCAAAGTCACACACACACTTCTCAGACAGACACACATGTGCACCATACATGTACATGACAGCAGCAACCATCCCTCACACCCCCTCCATGTCCAAGAACAGAGACTGGCATGCTTTCATGTGTGCATACAGCTCCCCATGTTGCATTGGAACACATGCACCATCCATGTGGTTCACACATTACTGGTCTCACATGCATGACCATGATGTCCCTGCACACACACATCCATAAATGGCATATGTCACACATACAGGCAGGTATCAGACTACCAGCACACTGCAACTTGCCCTGTCTCATACAGCAATGCTTGGCCACTCACCACTCAACTCCAGACGGGTCTGCCTCCGAAGGATCTGGGCGTGGATCGCTGGTTCTACGCGTTCCAGGACCCTCATCTGGATGTCGCTCATGCTGTCCCGGCCCCCTCCACGAGGCGCCAGGCCATGCAGAGGGTCCTGGACCTGAAGTCCTCCCAGCACTTCCGGACGTGCTTGATGTTGCGGGTTGCCACCCCCTCCGCGTTGATAGCAACCACTATGTCCTCCCAGATCCTCTCCCGTCCTTCCTTGTTGGCGCGTGATGTTCTGAAGAGGGCATCATAATGCCCCAGGACATGCCCCACCAGGACACCAACTTCCTTTTCACTGAAGCTGGTGGCCCTCTGCCTCTCTGGCTGGGGGTCGCCAGTGGTCTCAGATGGTGTTTGCCCCGACATGGCGACCCCCGAGGCAGGCGTGGGTGGGCAACTGGGTCCTGGGGCTGGTCTGTGGAGCGATGGTATCCCAGTCGGGAGTCTTCTGTTCCAGCAGGGGTGGACACAGCAACTGGACCCCTGCAGATGGCTGACGTGCAGGCACCAAATAGCAGGGCACGTGGGCAGCAGGTAGGCAGGCAGCAGCAGATGGCTGGTGGGAGCGTGCTCAGGGTTCTTGGGGGCAGAAAAATGGCCTTTTGGGCAGGAGCGTGGTCTTCCGTGTGTTTTCACGTGGCCAGCTTGATACGGAGTGATTTGGCACGTGAAAAAATTGCATGTCAGCGTGTAATTCGAGGAAAGGCCCTTAGCGTGTAAGTGTGTCTGTGACGTACCGCGCACAGGCGTTTCTCTCGAGACGTGGGCATAGTGGTTCAGCTAGCGCGTGAAAAAACTGCACGTCTGTTTGTGAATGCGTGTAATCCGAGGAAAGGGGCTACGCGCGACGTGCGCAGGCGTTTCCCTCAGCACGGGTTAAAGGTGAGCGGGGCCAGCAGTTTGCTGTACCTGCCTTTCGTGGAGACCGACGTGTGTTGCTACTTCGTGTTGTTTTGCGCGCCATCACAACTTCAGAGGGGATCAAGGACATATCTCTTCCTTTGGTGGAGGTATTGGCTATGCGTGTTTTTCATTATCACCCTAGTCAGACGGTGAATCGTGCATGCTATTTTTCCCACTGTGGGTGCCCCTGTGTATCGCACCCATTTTTGAGGTCATAGTAGCCTACGTGTCCCACGTATACGCGTTTTCCGTGTTACTGGGTGCCACCGCCTACTGCGGGAGGTTGATTCCACGCACGTAGGCTGCAGGGTTGCGTTCACGGTTTTACTGCAGTTTTGGGGTGACTGAGCGTTGTGTGACCCGTCACTACATCACCGGGGTCACATACAGCCTTGCAGGTGCAGGGGGGCTGTTAACATCTTGCATCCCACCCCGTTCACCGCAATTGCCCAGAACACTTGTGGTGTACAGTTCCCATTGGCACTCCTCCATTTGTGTCGGCACTACTCCGTCTGTGCCATGGTTGGGAGGCCACCAAAGGTGAGGTGTGCCTCAGCTGGGCGTCCTCCTCGTGGCAGGCATGGTCAGGGACGTGGCCGGGGTGACCATGGAGTAGGGGGACTCCAGGGTGTCCAGGGTGGCCGCAGAGGGGGAAGAGGCAGGGGTGCGCCACTTGCGCACAATATTGTGCCATGTGTCGGTGCAGTCATGCCACCACCCCCTGTGGTTCTGGGAGATGCAGCTTCTGCATCTGGCACTGGCACCCATGTGACCCGGCAGTCTGTTTCATCGATTGCCACGTGCCCAAGGGTAGTGGAAATTGCAGGTGCAGCTGTAGACACCACCACCCAGGCTCAGGGTCTGCCAGCGCAGGCTGCGTTGGCACTTGAAGAGCCCTTGGAAGATTTCCAACAGGCCAGGAGGGAAACCGTAGGTGCACACAGTGCTGCCCTCACCAAGACACATGTCCCTGGGGCAGTAATGTCATCTGCTGCCACAAACAGCTGGGTGTTGGCAAGTGCAGGCGCAGATGCAGCCAACAACACCCCGGTTGTGAGTCTGCCAACCAGGACAGTTGCGGTCAATGACCCTGCCACAGCGGATGTTGCTGCACAGGCTCCATTAGAGGGCATCCAGCTGCCACGGACGGAAGTCAGGCCTTTGGTCGTCCCTCCACCAAGCCACTCCCTTGGCTCAATCCACCGGTGCTCCTGGCCATAGTAATCAGGGCAGCATTTGCCAGCCAGGGTTTGCGCCACAATCCAAGAGGAGGAAGGTTGCACCTGCAGCACAGGCTGGGACCCCACACACAGCCACGACCTCCTGCATGTCGAGGAAGAAGCCTTTCTGCAACCAGGAACTGGACTTCTTCGTGGACTATGTGCAGGACCAAAGCCGTGACATGCTAGTGGGTCCTAATTGTCAGACTACGGCTGCCCACCGTGATACCCACTGGAAGCAAGTTGCGGAACATGTGAGTGCATTTGGCCATGAGGTGCGCACGGCGCAAGAGTGCAAAAAGCATTGGAATTACCTCCAACGCAGCGCTAAGCCTAAGCGTGCATCAAATTACAACTTGACTCTGGTGACTGGCAGTGGGCCTGCACCTGAGGAGGAAGACCTCACTCTGCATGAGTCACTCATTGCGGAGTTCATACCATCTGAATCGGTCGACGGAGTGGGAGAGATGCTGGACTTTGATGCCCAGTCCAGTGAGTGTTGCTGCGTGTTTGTTGAGGACATGTGTGTTTTACTTGTGTGATGTGTTGTGCATGACTGCCACTACATGTCACGTGTACATGGTTCTGATGTGCAAGTAATGCAATGCTTCCCTGATGCATGTCTGCTCTGCTGGATGGTGGACATGTGGAGCATACGGGGACTGTCTGCATCACCACTATTGCACCCTACTCACATGCTGGTCACCAGGATGCCCCTCCAGTCCATGTTCCAGCTCACTGGCCCTTCTGCATGTAGCGTGGGGTGACCTTCCTCTCAGCCAGGGACTATGTCATAGTATGACTGATGTGCATGTGTCCTCTGCCTGCATGCGGGTTCTCCATGTAGGCATGCTCCCTTGCCCCTCCACGCCCCCTCTTCACCCCAATTTCACCTTAGCACTGGTATGCTTCAATTTTGCCATTGAGTACTTCCCTGTTCATGCGTCCTGTGTACATGCTAACTTCCTGCAGCCAATCTGCCAGATATATGCTGTGTGGTACATCCTTTGTACTTGATGCAGAGTGTCTCACTTGGACTGTGCAGATGTCAGATGCCCCGCAGGGACATGAGTGCACATTCATGCTCCATGTGTATTCCATCCATGCCCCTATGTGTCCTTGACTGGATGATCATTGTAGTATGAGTCCAGGGGGACCTACATTGCATGGCATTTCATCAGCCTTCCCATGTCCACTGTGGCTCAGTCCTGTGTCACCCACATGTTTAGGGTGTGACTGTCTGTGTGGGTCACAGGCCTCACCCTGTTTAATGGCCAATGACTCTGTTCAACTGGTGTAGTGTCTTCTTCACACGTGGGTGTACTCCGGAGGTTTCATCATGTGTCCTACTTACTGTCCCATCATCATTTGCTGTGTTGTCACTTGATTCACAGGATGCAGTTGATGCTAGTCTACACTGTCTGTCAATACACAGGTCTATGGTCAGCCTTTTGATACCATGCTAGGCATCCCTGCATGTGCACTTGGGGGGAGGGGTGGTCTGCTTGTAGCCATGCTAGCCATTGAATGCACATTGCACGTGAATGCTGAAGTTGACCTTGCACTGCCTTCACATTTTCAGATACACATCATGAAGTACTTGTACATGTGGACAGTGAGTAACGTACACATTTGCTGCACTGCATCGACCCACTTCTGTGCAAAATGACACCATTCTATATGCCTAATCACAGAAGCAGTGTCACGTTGACCCAGCATGCATGGCAGGTTCTCTTTTGTGTGTGACATGTCTGCTTGATGTGTTTGGTGTCTGTGTGATGTCTGTGTGTGTGTGTTGTGTGCTTCTAACATGTGTAGGGACCTTTTTTTCTCTACTTTTCAGATGATGACACAATGGACCTGAGGATGGTGTTGTCATGCCAGGCACAGGGTTGTTATCACTACAGCAACCTGGCACAAATGGGGGTTGTGGGGTGGTAGGGCACGAAAACCCACATGTGCTACACACCATCTTGTCTCTGGCTGGCAATGAGTTCAGCCCTGATCACCACTCTGACGTTCATGCCGAGTTGGATGAGCATCAGGTCCATGTCAGGGGTGAGTGATTCTGATGTGGGCACTCCTCTGTCCGCGACACCTGCACTGAGTGGTCAGACAGTCTTGCAACCTCTGCCTGTTGTGGATCGGGACTCAGGGCACCCTCCACACCAGTCAATGATGTGCTTGGGCCATCACGTCGACGGGGGCATGTAGTCGTGCAGCCGCGGGCAGTGCCAACACAACGAGGATACGCAGTCCGTGGGTCCCGCAGGGGTCCAGCCCAGCAACGCGGTCACCGCGCGCAACCGCTTTATACTGAGTGGGAGCAAGACATGACTGCCAATTCTGAACGCCAGGGGGCAGCAATGGAGAATATTGCAGTGAGCATGGAGCGAGTGGCCCAATCCGTGCTCCCCCCTGCTAGGCAGGTGCTTCTCCAGGAGCAGGCGGCACGGTCCACGGCCCGCTCGCTCAGGCTGGGCATGGTGACCTCAGACAGGGCACACAAGGCTGAGATGGTGTCTTTGCATCGAGCAATTGCTGCTCATGCAGAGGCACACATGGAGGCCCTGAGGGAGGAGTATGCTTCCCTCAGATCCACTCTGGGTGTCCTTATGATGTCCCAGAGCGAGCGGGCAGAGGAGAGGTTTGCGCACCTTGAGTGTACCATCTCGGCTGAGCTACATGCTTGCCGGGAGGTGCAACAGTTGTCCAGCCAGGCCCTGCAGGAGGAACTCCGTGTTACACGTGTCATCTTGCAAGCAGAAGCACACGTATCATGTGAGGTCCTGCATGCAGACCTACATGTCATCGCTGCACAGAACCAGGCTCACCCAACCGGCAGACTTGCTGCTGATGAGGGACAAGGTGTGGCTAGGCGTGGTCAGGCTCCTGTGCCACGCCCTCCTTTCCAGGAAGAGCCAAACTCGGACGACAATCTATCTCCCACATAGGTCGGGCTGTGCAGGCGTTGAGCCCATGGAGGTTTTTTTTCCTCAATATCATAGCATGTGGGTGTTGAGCAGCACCCTGTACCTCCCCCCTCCTCGGTGCCCCCCCCCCCCAGGTCGTATGTGGCCATTTTTTTAAAAAATTTATTTTAGTTAGTTAAGTTTCTATTTGATAGTTAGTTTAATTAGGTAACATAGGTTTTTTCATAGTTAGTGTGATTAGTTAATATAGTTTAAAATTGCTTGTCTATTGTGCTTTCATGTGACAGTATGGTGTTTTGTGGCTTTTGAAAGCATCCACTGTCTGTTCCAGCTGGGCCCTTCAAGCTTGTCTTATGTATGTGTTTGCAGCTTGGGGTCCTTGACTCACATATGCCACTCCTGCTACCCTTATCCATGGGCTTGCAAAGATGGTGCAGTGTAACAGCCTATTACACAAGGGCTTTGGACTGTCATATCTGGGGCATGTCTGCTGCTGTCCAACTTGTATTAACACCCCTAGTGGGGATGATAGGGGTGTTATTGACCACTGTTCTTCTTTCGCTAGATGGGGGGTTTCATGATTCATGTGTACATTCATTGCCATGCATTGTGTGGTATGTTTCTTATCTTTACTGTACATGAGTTTGTTGCAATTCATGCCATAGATCTTGTGTTCCACACTTTGCCTGTGAAAGACGGACTGATGGTGTGATTTCTGATGTACGTCTCTGACATGGTCTAGTCATGAAATGCCTGAAGAGACACATACAGATGAATTTAAAGCATTAATCATGTGTTTCATGCCCTTTCTGCAGGGGGATGAGCCTCCAGACCACCTTTGCCAGCAGACATGGGCCATTGGACGTCTGGAAGCTGGACACGTTTGGTGGTGCCGACATGGGCATGTGTGCGCAAGCAGAGGCACAGGGATTGCGCTCATTCATCCGAAAACAGCTGACGTGTTTCAAGGGTCTCCAGGCAAGGTGAGCAGCACAGGGGGGCCACACACAGCAAACCTTCCACCAGGCCAGTTGCACATGCATGCTTAGTAGCAGCACTGACGGTGAGCTTGGACAAATATTGGTGTTGAAGCGCACAATACAGCTGAGATGTGTTGGTGGACTAAAGGCTAGATGATGGGAAAGTTGTCTGGGGCACCTGCAGGGGCAGTGGCACATACCCTGCGGTCCACCATGGTCCATTGAGGCACTTGTATTAGCCATGTAGCGTTCCGAGACATGGAAAGAAGCAGCTCACATGGACAGACAGCAAGGGACAGATTTTTGTGCAGTGCATTTAATTTCCATGTAGAATTTGACACATGCACTACTTACTTTATTTCGGTCATGGTGGAGCACGACTTGTTCTGAAGTCACACCTTGCTATATGCGTCTGGCTGCTTACCTAGGGAACATCGCATGTTGTGTGAATTGTGACACATTGGTCTTCCATTTGCCATGCACCCACCGGCGCCTGACTTACTGCATTGACTGTGTATGAAACATCACAAGGGTAATGTTAGGTATGGGTACGAAGCATCCACACCAGATTGTTTGTTTGTAGAGTAGTTTGTTAGTTTGGGGCATATATGGTGGTGTGTTTGTATGTTATGGGCACGCACAGATTAGTAACTGTGGCTTTCCTTGCACTCTTGAACTACTCCTGTTACCGGACCTGAGAGTGCGCAGGCAGGAGGCCAGCACTCACCCCAGAGATAAGTTTCTCTTTGTCTTCCATTTGAGTAATTTGTTACTATGTGCATGATGATCAAGTTTGGTGTACTTGTGTATGTGTTAATGTGAGTAGTACAGTTTTGTGCATTTCCTACTTTCCCGTGTCAATCCTACTCCCCTCTCCTGCCCCGCATTCCGGTTATCCAGTATAGAAATGCCTGTCCCGACTGCATATCCCAGACCCTCCTTCCCCACCAGGGTCTTAGAGGCCTGTGGGAGTTTGACCTTGCAGGCACCCAGACCACGGTGGGGGTGATTGGTTTGTGCCACTCCTGCGCCTATACACAGGAGCTGTGACAGTACACATCAGTTTGTGGTGCATCATTCTGTGTTATGTACTACACATGGTATACATCCTGTTGTGACATTGTTTTACTGTGCTACCTTGGTTGTTACGTCATTGTGGTAGTACTTGGGATTTGTGATGTACTGCTACTTCAAGTCATCTACTGGAGGCTCTTCTGGTTTGTTTTGCTGCCTGCAGGCTTTTTGCTTGGCTTCTGTGTTGGCCTGCTTTGAGTTCTCTTTGATGTGGTGTTTTTGTAAGTCAAGGTGGCCTCTGAGGGAGCTGGATGCTTTCTGCACACAAGGTGGGAGATGGTGACAAAGGGGAAGGGTGATCCTGTGGCCAGGTGAAATTCAAGGATGAAGGCTACATAACCCAGGTGCAGTGGTTCAGTGGGTCATGGTGATTTGTGAGGGAGGGGGGTGTTTTGTTGTTGACAGTTGCCTTGCCCTACAGTGTGATGCGCACCCTGACATTGTAATTGCAGTATCCTATGCACATGATGTATTCTGTTGATCAATGCCTGTTCATGTGTTGTGTTTACCTTTCAGGTGTGAGGTAATAGTTGTGGCTTGACATGCTGGGGTGTACACATGGTGAATGTTCACATGTGATGTGTAGAGGAAACTGATGGTCACTTGATTGCACATGCATATATTGAGTGCAAGTCCCTACTGACCCACACACTCGCACTATGATCCACTACATGTCCAACCACCCTTCTATGTCCACATGTACACTCTGTTTGCCTTCTGGTGCCCACTGTGTCCCTGCAGCACATGATCTATGACCAATTGTGGATCCTGTACATGCGTAATTTGCTTTTTGATGTAGTTTGTCGCTTAGATGTGATGCTCAGGGTGTGCGTCACACACAATGGCTGTTCACTATGCGGTGCGAAGAGCAGTGTGTTGCAGGAGGTGGATACGGCACACAGAAGCTGCAGTGTTGATTTTGCAATGCACAATGGGCATGTAGACAGGCATTCATTGTTATGTTACAACTACAACTGTTGGAATACATTTTTGTATGACTTCTTTTGGGTGGGAGGTTGTTGGTCAGTCATTTCATCTGATTCCATGTCAGGATTCCTTGTCTGATGCCACTTTACATTTTTCACATTTCAATGTGTACCTTATTGGTACTGTGTTGGTGTATAGCTATTGCTTGCCATGTTGTGGTTTGGGAGGGTTTGGGTGACATACCAGTGATAGTCAAGGCCTGTTTTGCAGGTCTGTGTGATTCACACCTTGCATGTGTGCCTTTTCGTCACACAGGATTGCTTATGTTTAAGTAGCTAGCGATGCAAACAATGTGGCACTTCCATGGCAACATTCTCAGGGTGGTAAGGTTGATACAGTCATCATCGATTGTCACTTGGTATGTGCCAGGCCTGTGTGCACTCTGCAGGGGTGGGAGTTTAGGTGAAATATGTAGCCACAAGAAGGGTCCAGGCTTCCTCGCCACATGCCCTGTCCCCTGCCATGGGCAGTGCCCGTGCCTGTGGTTGGGGATGTGGGGGCACCACCATGTCCACCGGTACGCCCTGCCGTGTTGCAACATTGTGCAGGACACATGCTGCCACAATTATCCTGCACACTACTGGGGGTGCCCAGGCAGTAGCTGCCCGCCAGAGCGGTCAAGGGAGCAGAAGCGTGACTTGAGCACTCCGAATGTGCGCTCCACTATGGCCCTGGTTGCAATGTGGGCTGCGTTGTATCTTACCTGGGATGGTGTGGTGGGGTTCCGGATTGGCGTCATCATGTGGTTGCTCAGAGGGTAGGCACTGTCCCCTGGAGAGGTGATGATGGTTATGATTATTGGGGTTTATGTTTTTGTTTTTGTGTGACATGCATGTATGTGCACAGGCATTTGTACTCACTAAGGAGCCATGTGTCACCATGCTGCCCAGCTTCCAGGGCCCGGCTCAGGGCGCACATTCTGTATATGAAACTGTCATGGGTGGAGCCAGAGTAGTTTGCATAGACAGAGGTGATGATTCCCTTTGCATCACATACCACCTGCACGTTGATGGAATGCCAGTGCTTGTGGTTTCGGTAGATGTGCTCAGTGGCCCTAGGTGGACGTAGGGCCACATGGGTGCAATCTATGGCACCGAGCACTTTGGGGAAGTGTGCCACCCTGTAAAAGTCCTGGACAACGGCCTGCCTTTCTGCGGGTGTTCTGGGCATGTATATGTATCTGCGGACTGAGGGGCACGCTGTCATGATTGCCAAGACCTGGTGTAGGCAGCGTGACTGCGTGGCCTGTGAGACCCCCCCCCACTATGGCAGTAGTCCACTGAAATGACCCAGTGGGCAAAAAATGCAGGACATTGAGCACCTTCTACAAGAGGCTCAATGCTTCGGAGCAGAGAGTGGGGGATGTAAGGTCATCTTTCCACTCCCTGACCAGGTCTAGGATGATACGAGGTGGAAACCTATACCTGCCATAGACCTGGTCATCAGACCTCCCAAAAAGGCTTGTCCGTGGTGAAAAAACGTGTGCCCTGGCTATTCTCCTCCTCCTGCGGTGTCCCACGATCAGTGCTGTGACAAATGGTGCATTCATCGTAGCTGTATATACGTGTTTGTTGTTTGCGCGCCATTTTATACTGTGCGCGGGACGCTTCCGCCTGCCTTCGTGTGGTGGACACGTTGATGCCTATGCGTGTTCTTTGCCATGCACAGGTTTCCCGTATTCAAATCCATGAATACGGGTTGTTCACGTGCGTGTGGGCGTTCCGTGTAGTTCCCTGCAGTACTTCCCCAGTTACGCCCTCTTTTTCACGCGTTGTTCCCCATTCCGCGTGTTACGCCCACTGTTCCGCCCACTTTTGTTGTGTGCGCCGCGCTATGTGCGCTTTCGCTGTGTGCGTACCACACGCCGTTTGATGACGTGTGCGCCCGCGTGTGCCACGCATGGATTTGGTGCACAACCAGTGGAAAACATGCGCAACGCCTTCCTTGAAACGCACGCGTGCGCTTGCTTTCTCACGCTTGTGCCACCTTGCGCCTGCTTGCGCTGGGATTTTCGGCGCACGTTTGTTCTATGAATCGGCCTCTTTGAAGGTTGCAATTGGTTGGGGAAGCTGCATTTTAAAAGACATTTTCAATTTTTAGCACACTTCTGTGGCCTTGCTTCATGGTACATATAACAGAACCCACTGGCATTCTCCTGCAATGAGTTCTGTTTTTACCCCAACTTCTACTGTGTGTGGAAGGGGTGTGCAGCCTTTTGTGATGGTGACCCATGCGCAGTTTTGCAGATTTTTGCGCGCACAGGGGTTAGTGCATCCATTTTTGGCTGTTTCTTTCCCCATTGGCAAAGGGGTGCAGTGGGGCGCATCAGCATGGGTAAAAATATCCAAAAAGACCCATCCCAACTTCAGCTTGTCTTCCAGTCATGGGGAAGTCGGGTATGTGGGATTTTTCTTTCTGTCCCTGTGAAGAAATGCGGTTGCTTCTCCCATCAGCGATTGATGCGACACACTTTCCTCGCCGGTTCTGGATGGGATGGGAAGATATTCCAGTCTTCTCCCCTGCTTTCTTTTCCAGCATGGAGCGACACTCCGGATTTCTTGGGTTTTTCCACCCGGGTCCCCGAGGAGGTCCTCCTTGGCTATTAGGTGTACTTGGTGCAATACTAGAAAACAGAACATAGCGCGTTTATGAACATTTTCTCACTACTGTTCCCAGGGGGCTTTCAGCAGTGGGATGACACAGGCATTCAATAACAATTGACAATATTCCCTGCATGTATTTAATGACAATCTTAACAATTTCCTTGCATGTATTCAATGACAATTTAATAATTTCCCTAGGCGTCTGGATTATCTCCCTCTGGGTTTCCGGTAGGCTCTTCTATTTGCCGCAAAGTATGCCTGGGATCGATACTCTTTAGCTGGTTTATGTGGACCCACTTGTCTTCCCCTTCTGTCAAGTTTCCCTTGGGGATGCAGATTCTATAGGTGAGGCCTGGGATGGTGACCTCTCCTCCATTTCTGAAATTCCATTTTCTACCATAGCGCTAGGCTGCCCGGATGGCTTTCTTTAGTTTTGCCGGGACCCTGAGATTTACTCTCCAGTTGGGACCGGGCTTGCCAATAACTGGGGTCCCAATTAATTTCAAGTTGGTTGAGCTGCCCATATAAAAGGTGGAAGGAACGTCTTGCACGACCCAACAACTGTGTACTATGCTTTTCTCATCTCTAGAGATTGTGATTATGCCACTGCTAATCAAAAGATGTTTGTAACAGTTTCGAGGCCCCATGCCCATGGACCAAGGGGCTCAACGGCGGGCAGGGTCTGGACTAGTGGGAGTTTCCTGAATAATACTTAGCTGATTAAGCTTTCTTTGCTATTCAAGTCAACTCGGGCAAGGACAGACTCCTTCCCGTCATTTAACTGAATCAGGAGGAAGAGCTGTTCGCCCTTCTTCAGAATGCCAGCAAAGTTTTGTGCTGGTTTGATATCAATTTTGGATATAGAATGGCGATTTTCTGATTGAGACTTTGTATAAAATTTCAATGTATCTCCTTCTAGTGTGGAATGCCACTTGAGACTGGAAGGGAGGTTGATTTGCAGAAATGGAGAGGAATTCCCATCACCAGTTTGTTGTCCCACAGCTATAATGGTAACATCGGGTATGTCATTGTTTTGAAGGTAGAATTTTATTTGGTCCGGTTTTTGTTCAACCATGTGGCATGTGCCATTTAGAATAACATGATTGGCACTTTGTTTTAATTTCATTGGCCTGTGAGTCTGGGTCCAGAGTACCTTATTCACACAATCTATTAGGGGAGACAACATACAGAGGATGTCATTCCCTAATAGACAGGGGGTTCCCTCTGGCGCCACAACTATGACTGGGTGCTTCATCTTGTGTCACCCAATTTTAATTTCCATCTATGCAGACCCCTCAACAGGGATTTCCTTCCAGTCAAAGTTCTGAAGTTGTCCAGGAAGAGGGGGGAGAGGGATTTGGTATCCCCCCCTTCCTGGATTTAGCTGCTCAAAGATCCTCTTTGACAGCAAAGTTGCTTGGGATCCAGTGTCCACTAGTGCTGGAATTGCACATTGCCCTTGAACTTAGATGGAGGCGTAGAATTTACCTTCTTTCTCCTCCAATGGGCAAAGGTAATGGGCGTTCTTGGTAAACTGGATGGTCAATTGACCTAATTCTGACTTTGACGGGTAGTTGGGTCAAGAGACGGTTTTGGAGTTGGGGAATCTGAGAGAGAATTTTGACACACCGCTCTTTGGTGAGTTTAGGGCTCCCCTTGTTCTGGTTCTTGGCTGCCCCCTCCCCTTTCTGGAGGCAGTCAACAGAAGTGGTTAGTGAGGCTTGGCCTCCTCCTGTGCTGGTTCTGGGCTGCACCTCCCCCTTTGGAAGGTGGTCCCCAGTATGGAGTTCGGTGATTTGGGAATCTGAACAGGCAATTTCACACTCAGGGATCAGCTGATTCGGGGCTGTCCCCACCTTTTTGGAGACAGTCAACAGGATGGCTTTGGGGAGCTAGGGAATTTCTTTCTCTCGTTCTGGGCCGCTCCCCCCCCTTTTTGGAGGCAGTCCTCAGAATAGGTTTGGGCATGATCCTGTGTGGGAGCTTGGGGATCTGCAAAAAAAATAGGACAGTTGTTTGTTGGGGGAGTTTTGGGCTCCCCTAGTTCTGATTCTGCCCCCCCTTTTTTGGAGGCAGTCCCCAGAGTATTTTTGGGCAAGGTGGTTTCCTGGCTTATCATTCTGGGGTTCAATGATGGGCGGTTCTAGCTCAGTCCCCACATTTACCCAGTCTTGATTAGGATCTCTCAGGACCCATTTTTCTTTGGGAGGAGTCCCCCCATCCTTGAATGAAAAGATCCTTTTCCCAGAGTTCTCTGAGGACCACTCTCCTTCAAATTGGAGGACACTAACCTCCTCCACATAATGGGTCTTTTTAGGTCCTTTATTTCTCCTACCCACCCTCTGTTCCTTGGGTTGCAGACTTTCAGGGGCAGGAGATTTTGGTTCCGCTTCCTGGGTTTCCAGGGGCATTTAACAAGTGGGGAAGGAAGTATTCTCTAAGGCTTTACACCTCCTTTCCCCCGTGCCTCCTCCTGGGGAACCAGTGAATTGTTGGGGTTCTCTCCCTGCCATTGCTCTGGAGTACCAGACCATTGGTCTGTGGAGTTCTGGGCCAGCATGCTCATCTGTGGGTTCCGCTGAGCCCTCAACATGTGACCCAGGTCCTGGGACAAGTTCTGGACCTGGCGCTCCAGTTGAGACACCCACTCTGGCTGGCACGGGGGTCTCTGGTCCATCCTAGGTGGATCACGGGAAGGGTAACTGTCCCTTCTCCCATAATACCCTTGGTTTGGATAGTTCTGGTAACCCTCCACTGTTGGCCTCCCCTCTCCCGGATTGGGCTGTCCGGACTCAGGAAAGTGGGGAAAGAAAGGAGGGTTGTTTTGCAGGTTGATGTTTTGAGGATATCGGGGAAAGAAGCTCAACTCGGCATTTGGGGGATTACTGCCCTCCTGGGGATAGTTAGGAGGGAAGTTTCCCGGTGCGGTGCCTACCTGATTGGATCCACCCCCATGGGCTGGGGGAGTCCACACATACCGCGGGATGGGTTTGTTGCTCTTGTAACGGGGGCTAATATAATCAGGGGAGTTGGGGTCCCATTTGTGGGATTACCTCCCTTACTACCTGTTTGGGATTGGCCCGAGAGCCTTCTGACACTTTGGTTAGAAGATAGATTCTGTACAGGAATATTTTTATGCCCCCCCATCTCCAGATCTAAAATGGGGCAACCTTCACCTCTGCCACCTTAGCAGCAGCAGGGATGTTGGCTGCTTTGGGGGTTTTATTTGTATTTTTGTTCTCTACCGGTTTCTGCACTTCATAAATACGGATCGGTTGTTCAATGACCCAGTCCAGTGATCACTTCTCGTGAAAGTCCCTCACTAGCTGGGTCTTGATGTATTTAGGGACTGAATGGTGTTAATGAACGCCCTGCTGTCTGTGCACACCCTCCTGGTGGTCTGCGCAAAGGCAAGTTTTAGGACTTGCACAAATTCTTGTGGGGCCTGATCTTCCCCACACTGCAGATTGTAGGCCGCCTTGTGGGCCTCTTGCGGGTTCTTATGGACAGAATTTTTTTTAAAATGGCCACCCTGTAGCTGTACATCTTAAGTGGAGCTGATCTTCCAGCCCCACAAAGAAGCTGGAGTACTCAGTAGAAAATGTCAATTTTACATATTGGATGCAACTCCGACTATCCTTCAGATGAAAGGTATCGATCATCTGTTCGTATAACTCGAGGCGCTCCCAGACTGAAAACTTGGCATTTTTGTGATAGGGAGTTATAACGCTCCTACGCGCCTTGATCTGTTACAGGGGATCTTTTAGTAGTGCCCTCTTAATTTTGTTGGCCTTTTTGGTCTTAGTCACCCAAGTCCACTCATCCTCTGATTCAGAGGCACCACTACAGGAGGTGGCTATCTGATCCTCTAGGCTCTCCCTGATTCTGCGAGCTTGAGAAGAGCTTGCAGAATATGGGGGCCTAGTTTCCTGATGCCTGTGGTGCTCAGAGGAGTCTTCTGACTCTCCACTGCTCCCAGGATTGGCAGTGTACCCCCCTCACTGATCTAGCTGGGAAGAGATCTTTAGGATACTCTTTTTTGGGTTTGATTTCCTGCAGTTCCCCACCAAATTTGACAAACTGCTCCTTTGGTAGGCGGTAGTTTTGAGGATCTGATTCCCTGATTCTCCCCTCACAGGAGTATTCCTGACCAGAGAGGCTAGCCCTAGCATTTGGGGATCTGTACAGAGACGCCCATCCATCAATTTCTGGGACACGCTTATCTGTCAGTCTCACGTTGCCAATTCTGCTGAAGTCTACCATCCCCATGGCCTTTGGTTCATATGAGCCAGTGGACATGAAGGTGGCAGAGTCCATGGTACTGAAGGGGTTAGAGTCCCTGACGACAGGGTTTCTCTGTCCCTCCCTACCTCTTCTCTTTCAGCCCCTATTCCCTGGTGACATGCCAAAATCTGACTATTTTGCTCCTCTATTAAGGCCTTACTGGTCTCAATGATTTTCTCTTGCATGGCTATCTGTTTGTTGAGCCTATCATTCTTTTCACATGGAGCCTTGTTGTCTCTCTGTTCTTCCTGCCTGGTCTGCAAGGCTGGGCCAATTTCTGCTGCAGGAGACTCACCTCCTGAGTTTTATCATTATTGGTCTGGGTATTCTTTTGCATAGCAACCTCTACCTGCTTGGTGTGCTCTAGTAGCTTCTCATATTTGGTTTTTACTTCACTGTGCTCCTGGAGGTCCAGATTTGTTTCCTCTAACTTGGTTTTTAATTGGCTCACTTCCTGGCCTAAGGCATCCCTCTCTTGACTTAGAGTGCCCCTCTGTTCAGCCAAGTTGTCCCTTTGTTTTTTAAATGCACTAGATTTCTGGCACTTCTCATCAAATTCCTCTTGAGAGTTGATGTCTATAATAATTCATTTATTATTTTCCTCTTTCAAGGATTCTATGTGGTTTTGTAAGGTGACTATCTGGTCTGTGCATGCTCTATTATAATTTAACTGTTGCGCCAGTTTCTGCTGATTCTGTTGTTGATTCTGTTGTAAAGAGTCAACCCTTTCCTGACACTTCTCTTACAGTGTCTGCACTTGGGTATCTTGCTCTGCCTTCTCTTGCTGAAGGAGGGCCAGATCTTCCTTTAGTTTGGTCAGATACTGCCTAGCTTCTGTCTCTGATTCTTGGCTCTTCTGTAGCCTTTGCGCTGCAGAGTCCAGATCAGTTTGGATTTTCTCTAGTGTTTCCACCTGCTTCTTTGCCAGAACTATGTTTTCTGCATGCTTTTCCTGCATTACTCCTATGTGGAGGTATAGGTAGGCTGCTTTCCTGGCAATTTGTGTCGGCTCCTCTTTAGCTTTTGGGACCATGTACAGTTCACAAAGAGCTTGGTATAATAGGCCCTTGTCCTGTCATGTATCTAGGTCCATGGCAGTGACCTGTTCTTGGATTTCTTGAAGCCATATCTGCTCATTCTGTTCTGGCCACTCACTCCTGACTAACAGTTTGTGCAGGAAGGTGTTCCCTAGCAATACTAACTTCTACTGGGATCACCATTTTAGAAATATCAATTTCCTTATGACTTATTTTATGGTTAATTTACTTTTACAAACATGCCTAATTTTTGGAGTACTTATTTTGAGATGTGCTTGTACAATGTAGCACAGTACACCAACCCAGCAAGGTGTCTGTACCCTGCAGGCTACTATGCTGTATTAGACTGTCACAGGTGGTAACTCGAACTCAGAGTCACGGCACGAGCCCCCAAAATCTGTTAAGGATTTCCATCAGGCACACACCCGGGTCTCGCCTAGCATATAATGCACAAATGAAATACTTATTTATTATGTCTAAAGTTCAATATTCTGAGTGATATACCACTCATATCACACCCATCTCAAAATACCCCCCAGGTCACAGTGGACTAGGAATCAGGCTAGTTTGTAAAGGTAAATATTTTTTTTTATTTAAAATTCAAATCAAACACATTTTAATATATATAAGTGGGGCAGCAATCACCAATGTGGGGACAAAACAATTCAGAAAACAAGTAAGGCAATTCAATTCACTTATAGTAATATAGAATAGAAAACACAGGAAAAAGATAGTTTTGGTTTGTGAACAGAAGGCGCTTTGGTTAAGATTTCCCCCTGCAACGTTCTTAATTCACAATTGAGCAGTTCTACACAGATGTCAGTAAGTAGCAGGTATTTAGGAATGCACAACAGAATACAGTGTTGGAATATTATCTTCCCCCCCCAAACAAGAGAGAAAACGTTTTTGGAATTTGGACACTTGTAAAAACTGACAGTTGGAAATGGCTTTGTGAACAATGAAAAGTGTGCAAAAATGTTTCAATGGATAGAAATTCTTGTGAGATTAACACTGAACAATTCCTAACAAACATGAGCTGCAAGGTGAGCAACAGTACATACTTTAGATCAGAAGGGAAGTTAAGGAACAATTTGGATGGGAAATCACACGTGTAAAACTTTTGCAAAATGCGAATTTGCAGCAAAATTTCACTATGTGATATTTAATTAAAAACAAGTCAAGTGCACTCTTCCACAATGCATTTAAGTTGTGATGTAGCTAAGGGTTTTAGGTTCAAATGAAAGTTGAAAGTACGTTTCTATCCATAAAATTGAAAAAGTTATGTAAGTTTTAGTGAGAGGCATTTTTGAAAAAATAGAACAGAGAAAAGTAGAAATTTGGTTTTAAAAATGACAGATTGGGTTATTTAAACTGTGTTAATGACTTGGAAAAAGAGAATGATACCAGTGAATCTCCACAGTTACGCATGGCCGATTGTAACTCTTCACGGATGATACTCATGTTTCCGTTCTGTATGGGAATTACTTTATTTAATCCAAATCACTAATGGGTTATGGTTTTGTAAAACAGATGAGAAAAATCAGCGCAAGAATAGTTATGACAATATTATGGTTCTGAAGTTAAAGATGGGATAGGTTGAGATTGGGATAGAACAATGCAAATATACCATGGGTTCTCTGATTCCTGTTTATATTACAGTCCACTGTAATTTAAGATTGGACCATCAGGTTTCTGGTCCTCACGTGTCGGGTTTACCGGCAGCAGGACACTTCTGGAGGGATCGGTCAGCTAGGCGGTTTTGGTCAATTGGACTGGCACCTCAACTGGACTTGGATTGGATTGGCCCTTCTGGTCACTGGACATGGTAGATTAGCGTGATGGTGAGTTTCAGCAGGCAAGCCTGATGGTAGCAAGCCAGACTGGATCAGAATTATTCTTGCCTGAAGTTTAGGAAGGTTGGATTTGGGCCTAGCTGAAAGAGTTCAGCAAGTGCTGGGCCTTGGTTTTTGCAAATAAGTCTGGAATGAGGACTAGCTGAAAAGTTCTGGATAGGATGAAGCAATCAGGAACAAAGCGCTGCGCGGAAATCAGGAGGCAGTCAGGAATCAGTCTGCGTCTGTGTGTGGTGAAGTTCCTATATTTATCATGCCAAGTGACATCATAAAGTTTATGGTAGGGGCAGAATTTCAAACCACACCCACATGGCTGTGAGTGGTCAAAGGCACTTGTCTTGTTCTGGTTGGAAGTCAGAAAAGAGCTGTCATCTTTGATGGTGTTATTTAGGAATCCACACATTGATTTGTACCACAATTTAACTTTTGCACCAATGCACATTTCTATAATTATGCCCCCCAATAAAATTGAAAACATGCATTATATATTTTGTGAGTTATCCTTACGTCGAATTCCCATCTCTGTGAGAGCTGTCTTTGTCGTTCTGTGGAATTTTGTCCATTTTAATCATAACGGTTTGGCCTAACAATTTCTAATTCAATAAATATCTGGGCGATTTCCCCTAGAACATGGGTATACAACATCCTATTTGCAGTATCAATAGTTTTGCCACAATTAGGGTTTTGGTGTAACTTTGATTTCTTATGTAGTACAGTGTTCACTAACGTCTCCACAGAAAGGACATAAAATTAGATTTATAACTACCACTTTTTAGATTTGTCCTCCTTCATGTTGCAAAGTTAAAGGATTTCAAATCTTAATCACAAATATGCATTTTAAGCAACAGATTGCTTTGAGAAATTTTATTTCTCTCCTTTCAACAAACAACAGTTGTCAAATCCCTTTGATCAGGGTAGGGTGTAGAGAGAAGTTTCCTGTCCCTCCGCAGATGGAATCAATCCTCAGCCTGTCCTTTGTCCTTGGCTCAGCCAAAGACGAATGGCTACTGAGGTCTTTGTTCTAAATATGCGAGAACCTCCAGCATCACTTAAGCATTCCTGTTAGCAGCCTAGTGTCAACATGAAGTGTTATCTTTCCCAGGCTGGGCACTGTCCAATCAGAATTAACCAGTTAACTCCAAACTGGGTTACTTAAAGATTCCCTAAAGTCTTTAATTTAAAAGATATAAAATGAACAGAGTTTATATGGGTTGTTGACAATTAAAGGAATTAAGCCCTTCACAAAAATTGCTTTTACACAGGCGAATTTTGCAATTTCTTAATGGAAAAAAAACATTTTAGAAATATCAATTTCCTTATGACTTATTTTATGGTTAATTTACTTTTATAAACAAAAGAAAACAAGGCAACTTTGCCTTAATATAACTGGCTATTCTCAGTTGGCCCCTAGAGAGGGCTGCAAGTTTATTTATATCCAACGTTCTCATAGAGCCAAAGCATCATTTAGATCCGTGCAGTTTTGGCCAGGAATGTTTTATTCACATCCCTGTTTTTCTAATTAAATTTATTCTGAATTTGATCTGTTGGGCGATCATATTTTGCCATCAATATACATTTAGCCAATGCATTTCAGTGTAAACCTTCATCGGGGCTGTATATAGGCTCTTGATTACATCATCAAGCTACGCAGAGTCATACATTTGTCAATACAAGTTCATTGAATGATTTGTATACAATACATAAACAAATTCACACATACCATTTTGTTTGTCCCACGAATATTCAATTGGTACGGCAGAAAAAATAAATGAAAAACAGAAATTTTCATTTAGTATCAGCGTTACAAAATTCTATGTATACAGTTTAAGGACAGAAGAGTGTCCTACCTAATCACTTTTAATGCGCTCTCTCTGTTAAATTTTCTTTTTGCAACCCTCACGGATCCAGCCACGTGTGTTGCAGATGCGTGGTGAAACGCATATGTTAATCATGTCTCTGTGAAAGAAACACGCTATTTAGACAGCCGTTCTAGCATGTCTTTAATGATTGCATGAATCAAAGCGGCGGATGTTCTCCGACATTTACCTTCAGTTCCTGCGTTGTACTGCCTTCTGCAGAGAGACATGCACGTGCATGTCTCTGAGTTCTATTTAAATGTTGCCTTGGAGACAGAGTCGAGGCGCCGAGGTCCGACAGGAATGCCGGAGCACGTATGCCTCGCGCCCCACCCCCAGGTGATTACCCAGGGGCGGGGATGTCTCCATGACAACTCCTGAAACGCTTACCAAGCTGTCAGCGCCGTTCTTGTGTGCTTGACATTAGTTTCGGACTGTTACTGTGAATGCGTGTACATTGTAGTGTAAATGCATCTTATAAGTGTAGTAGGTGTTGTATAATTTGTGCTGTTCTAAATTTCTCATAATTGCGGATAACTATGTATCGCTACCTCTACTGGCTAATGCTTCCACGTTATGTACAAAGCTAACTATCATTAGCTTACTATGTGTAGTATTTTTGTTCTTCATTTGCGGGTTTCAAACGATGGGTCTTAATTAAAGCAGGCACAAGTGTAAATGTACAAAAATAGAACTGTAGCGTTTACAATAAAATGTCACGTAGGATTTTTCGTCTGAAAGGACAAGTAGAAAACCTTCACCCAAAACAATGTTTTAGACAATCTAGCACATGATATTAGTGAAATTAAAAATAAATGTCATTCCAAATGTCAAATTATGTCTGTTTCATATGTCGACAATTTGGCCAACCTTAATAACGAAATTCAAGAAATAGAAAAAGAACTTGTGGCAACGCTAAACAGAGAAGAAGTTGACATAATTCTGGAAGAGATTAACAGTAAACTAGCAGACTACAAGGCAGAGCTTGAAACCAAAAAGATCCGAAAATTCGAAAGGGATACATATGACTATTTGAAGGATGAATTTTATACTTGGATGGATAAATATGGCCCTCCAATAAGAAAACCAAAACCTACAAATACCACTGAGACGTCCAGCTCAGGAACAGACACTGAAAGAGAGTCTACTAACGTAGAAGAAGAGAATCTACCAACAGCTTCAGGATATACAAGGCCCTCAGAAGTTTCGACAAGAGGAAGAACAGCTTGGCAGAGGCGAACAAGAAGGGGGAAGAGAAAGACAAAGAGGGAAACAGAACACAATGTTACAACAAAAGAAAACATTGTGATAAATATATCAGCAAGGATATTGAGGACTCAAGAACTGCAGACACTACAAAAAGGCTTAAGCTTTGCGCCGTCATATGACAGCAGCTTATTTGTGTCCAAAATGGAACTATACAAACTAATCAGAAAAATGAAGCTAAAAGTGTTTTTTAGCAAACTAGAAAATGAGGAAACAGGGAACAAAAAAGAAGAAGAATTGAAGGAATCCAGGAGCAAGAACACCTTTATCCTTCCCATAAGTGTCCCATTAGTAGACATTTTTCAAAAACAGGTAACCAGAGACTTTGAAAAAATGCATTTTAAATCTAAAACTGGACGCAACATGAAACCACACGAGTTAAAATTAATCCAAGACCTATATGGTGATCCAAACATTACAATAAGAGCTGCTGATAAAGGTGGTGATCTAGTTGTGTTGAACACAGTGGACTATGATGAAGAATGCGAGAAATTTAGAACAGCACAAATTATACAACACCTATTACACTTATAACATGTATTTACAATACAATGTACACGCATTCACAGTAACAGTCCGAAACTAATGTCAAGCACAGGAGTTGTGCCCCTGGGGTGGGGCGTGAGGAGTACATGCTCCGGCATTCCGGTCGGACCTCGGTGCCTCGACTCTGTCTCCAAGGCAACGTTTAAATAGAACTAAGAGACATGCGTGACACGCAGGAACTGAAGGTAAATGTCAGAGAACATCCGCCGCTTTGATTCACACAATCATTAAAGACTTGCTAGAACGGCTGTCTAAATAGCCTGTTTCATTCACAGAGACACGATTAACATATGTGTTTCACCACGCATCTGCAACACACGTCGCTGGAGCCATGAGGGTTGCAAAAAGAAAAGCCTTTGGGGCTTACCAGATTTGACAGAGAGAGTGCATTGAAAGTGATCAGGTAGGACACTCTTCTGTCCTTAAACTGTGTACATAGAATTTTGTAACGCTGATACTAAATGAAAATTTCTGTTTTTCATTTATTTTTTGTGGCGTACCAATTGAATATTCGCGGGACAAACAAAATGGTATGTGTGAATTTGTTTATGTATTGTATACAAATCATTCAATGAACTTGTATTGACAAATGTATGACTATGCAAAGCTTGATGATGTAATCAAGAGCCTATAAACAGCCCTGATGAAGGTTTACACCGAAATGCATTGGCTAAATCAGTATTGATGGCAAAATATGATCGGCCAACAGTTCACATTCAGAATAAATTTAATTAGAAAAACAGGGCTGTGAATCAAACATTCCTGGCCAAAACTGCACGGATCTAAATGATGCGTTGACTCTATGAGAACGTTGGATATAAATATTTTGGGATCTTGCAGCCCTCTCTAGGGGACAACTGAGAAGCGCCAGTTATAATAAGGCAAAGTTGCCTTGTTTTCTTTTGTTTGTGGTTTATGGAGGTCCTTTTGCTATAGGACCAGTTTAAACTGGCAGCTCCAGGTCAAAATTATTGGAAACTAACTGAGAGAAGTACACATTGAATAGAAGCGAGTAAACATTGTGGTGCCCACCTCTCTGGTATTTTTTTAATTTACTTTTACAAACATGCCTGATTTTTGGAGTACTTATTTTGAGATGTTCTTGTACAGTGTAGCACAGTACACCAACCCAGCAAGATGTCTGTACCCTGCAGGCTAGTATGCTGTGTTAGACTGTCACAGGTGGTAACTCGAACTCAGAATCACGGCACAAGCCCCCACAATCTATTAAGGATTTCCATGAGGCACACAGCCAGGTATCTCCTAGCATTTACTGCACAAATGAAATACTTATTTATTATTTCTAAAGGTTGAATATTCTGAGTGATATACCACTCATATCACACCCATCTCAAAATACCCACCAGGTCACAGTGGACTAGGAATCAGGCTAGTTTGTAAAGGTAAATATTAATTTATTTAAAATTCAAATCAAACACATTTTAATATATATAAGTGGGGCAGCAATCACCAATGTGGGGACAAAACAATTCAGAAAACAAGTAAGGCAATTAAATTCACTTAGAGTAATACAGAATAGAAAACACAGGAAAAAGACAGTTTTGGTTTGTGAACAGAAGGTGCTTTGGTTAAGATTTCCCCCTGCAACGTTCTTAATTCACAATTGAGCAGTTCTACACAGATGTCAGTAAGTAGCAGGTATTTAGGAATGAACAACAGAATCCAGGCTGGAATTGTATCTTCCCTCCCCAAACAAGAGAGAAAACGTTTTTGGAATTTGGACACTTGTAAAAACTGACAGTTGGAAATGGCTTTGTGAACAATGAAAAGTGTGCAAAAATATTTCAATTGATAGAAATTCTTGGAGATTAACAATGAACAGGTCCTAACAAACATGAGCTGCAAGGTGAGCAACAGTACATACTTTAGATCAGAATGGAAGTTAAGAAACAATTTGGATGGGAAATGACACGTGTAAAACTTTTGCAAAATGCGAATTTGCGGCAAAATTTCACAATGTGATATTTAATTAAAAACAAGTCAAATACACTGTTTCACAATGTGTTTAAGATGTGGATGTAGCTAAGGGTTTTAGGTTCAAGTGAAAGTTGAAAGTACGTTTCTATCCATAAAATTGAAAAAGTTATGTAAGTTTTAGTGAGAAGCATTTTTGAAAAAATCGAACAGAGAAATGTAGAAATTTGGTTTTAAAAATGACAGATAGGGTTATTTAAACTGTGTTAATGACTTGGAAAAAGAGAATGACACCTGTGAATCTCCACAGTTACGCACAACCAATTGTAACTCTTCACGGATGATACTCTGGTTTCCATTCTGTATGGGAATTACTTTATTTAATCCAAATCACTAATGGGTTATGGTTTTGTAAAACAGATGAGAAAAATCAGCGCACGAATAGTTATGACAATATTAGGGTTCTGAAGTTAAAGATGGGATAGGTTGAGATTGGGATAGGACAATGCAAATATACCCTGCGTTACTCTGATTCCTGTTTATTTTACAGTCCACTGTAACTTAAGATTGGACCGTCAAGTTTCTGGTCCTCACGGACCGGCTGTACCGGCAGCAGGGCACTTCTGGAGGGATCGGTCAGCTACGCGGTTTTGGTCAATTGGACTGGCACCTCAACTGGATTTGGATTGGATTGGCCCTTCTGGTCACTGGACATGGTAGATTAGCGTGATGGTGTGTTTCAGCAGGCAAGTGTGATGGTAGCAAGCCAGACTGGATCAGAATTATTCTTTCCTGAAGTTTATGAAGGTCGAATTTGGGCCTAGCTGAAAGAGTTCAGCAAGTGCAGGGCCTTGGTTTTTGCAAATAAGTCTGGAATCAGGACTAGCTGAAAAGTTCTGGATAGGATGAAGAGGTCAGGAACAAAGCGCTGCACGGAAATCAGGAGGTAGTCAGGAATCAGTCTGTGTCTGTGTGTGGTGAACTTCCTATATTTATCATGCCAAGTGACATCACAAAGTTTATGGTAGGGGCAGAATTTCAAACCACACCCACACGGCTGTGAGTGGTCAAAGGCACTTGCCTTGTTCTGGTTGGAAGTCAGAAAAGAGCTGTCATCTTTGATGGTGTTATTTAGGAACCCCCACATTGATTTGAAACACAATTTAACTTTTGCACCAATGCACATTTCTATAAGTATGCCCCCTAATAAAATCGAAAACATACATTATATATTTTGTGAGTTATCCTTATGTTCAATTCCCAGCTCTGTGAGAGCTGTCTTTGTCGTTCTGTGGAATTTTGTCCATTTTAATCATAACGGTTTGGCCTAACAATTTCTAATTCAATAAATATCTGGGCGATTTCCCCTAGAACATGGGTATACAATATCCTATTTGCAGCATCAATAGTTTTGCCACAATTAGGGTTTTGGTGTAACTTTGATTCCTTATGTAGTACAGTGTTAACTAACGTCTCCACAGAAAGGACATAAAATTAGATTTATAACTACCACTTTTTAGATTTGTCCTCCTTCATCTTGCAAAGTTAAAGGATTTCAAAACTTAATCACAAATATGCATTTTAAGAAACAGATTGCTTTGAGCAGTTTTATTTCTCTCCTTTCAACAAACAACAGCTGTCAAATACCTTTGATCAGGGTGGGGTGTGGAGAGACGTTTCCTGTCCCTCCGCAGATGGAATCAATCCTCAGCCTGTCCTTTGTCCTTGGCTCAGCCAAAGACGAATGGCTAATGAGGTCTTTGTTCTAAATATGCGAGAACCTCCAGCATCACTTAAGCATTCCTGTTAGCAGCCTAGTGTCAACATGAAGTATTATCTTTCCCAGGCTGGGCACTGTCCAATCAGAATTAACCAGTTAACTCCCAACTCGGTTACTTTAAGATTCCCTAAAATCTTTAATTTAAAAGATATAAAACGAACATAGTGTATATGGTTTGTTGACAATTAAAGGAATTAAGCCCTTCACAAAAATTGCTTTTACACAGGCGAATTTTGCAATTTCTTAATGGAAAAAAAACACATTTAAACTGTGTCTTTTACATCAGAGTTTCCTTTACAGCATACACATCTATCCAGCACCATTCCTGTGCTTGAGTGCTAGAATGTGTTTGCAATCTGGAAGTAAATATTCAGCCTTTGCTTGGAAGTAAATATTCAGCCTTTGCTCTGCACAGTTGACATTATTATATGTTGCCACTTTTAGCTGCATTTTTCTCATGTAACTGAAAACAAACTGTTGCTGGACTGGATTTTTTTGAAATATATTTCTTAGCTGCTGTCAGTCAGTGAGGCCCGGTTTCTTCTGAGCCCTCCTGGAGGATGTGTGAGTTCAGCCCACTTTTAATTTCAATGGTTCACTTAGAAAATGATTTAGCGCCAAAACAGCACTTTGAAGGTTGCAATTGGTTGGGGAAGCTGCATTTTAAAAGGCATTTTTAATTTTAGCCCACTTCTGTGGCCTTCCTTCATGTTACATGTAGCAGCACCCACTGGCATTCTCCTGCAGTGAGTTCTGTTTTTACCCCAACTTTGACTGTATGTGGCAGGGGTGTGCAGCCTTTTGTGATGGTGAACCATGCACAGTTTTGCAGATTTGTGCCCGCACAGGGGTCAGCGCATCCATTTTTGGCTGTTTATTTCCCCATTGGCAAAGGGGTGCAGTGGGTCTCATCAGCATGGGTAAAAATATCCCACAGGGTTGAATCAGGTTTGAAGGCAGTGAGTAACGTCGATCCCAGGAGTTGAGTAAGCATCACGTTTTTTCCAAATTGGTGCTCCATGTGTTTTTTCAAAGGCAGTGGTAAGTGATCCAGGGCGATGTATTACCAGGAGTGGTTTGATTATAGAGCATGGTTCAAAATGACAAGTACTGCTGGTTTAAGTCAATGAGTGATGCAATGCTCCAGCAGTTTGAGTTGGGTATCAATGTGAAGTACTGATGGTTAGATGATGCAACAGTTGAAAGTTACCTGCACAATTGGCTGGTGTCCGAGCAGGACATGTGACTGTATCTGCTGGGGCAATGTAGTGTTGAACCAGTTTGAAGGATGCAAGCAGTTGTTCAAAGTTTGAAGGGGAGTGCCAAAGCCAGCACTGTGGCTCCTGGTGGTTCAAACGTGTTGGACACAGTTTTAATTTGGCTCAATGTGGGTTAAGTGATGGAAAACAGGAGACCTTGTTGCTCTGATTTCTCTGGATGCTGTAAGACCCATTGCAGGGGCTAAAAGACAAGGTGAGACATTTTCAGTCTCTGCGCTCCCAGACTATGGAGTTCTTCTAGGAGATTGGAAGGCCTTGGTCCTCAGTCACCCCTTACCCCCAATGTGCCCTGCGATGGGTTGGGAGCAGAGATTCCCTCTGTCTTAGAACACTTGTCTTCACCTCCGGTTTAGGACTTTGCAAATGAGACCACTTCGTTGTAAAGGGCCTGCTTCTGTGAAATACTCAGAAAAAATAATGGGGATGGAAATGCAAGTGTGACCGCCATGGTTTAAACTGCTGCTTTCTCAATTAAAGAATAAATCAAGACGGGTCATAAATGACCCCATCATGATTAGCGCCTACCCCTGCTCCTGTACCCAACTTAGAAGTGCTTCCCAATTGTGAATTCAGGATGTGCTATTCAATGCACAGGAACACTGCTTGATTTGTGCAAATGCGCAAAGGGGTGAAAAAGGGCATCTGAAAGAGACACCATTAGGATGTTCTTTATGGATTGGACTGCTCCTTTTTTGGCGTAAGTGACGAGATGCACATTGTTGGGTGTCCTGACCCACGTTTAAGCTATCCTGCTACAACATTTGGTGCTGTAAGCTTAGGAAATTCAAGATGGCGGAAAACCCACATGTGCGCCGAAATCCAGGAAAGCTGCGCAGTTTGTGCGCCCACCAAAATGGTTGCCTCACTTGCCACCCACCAGTGCGAGAATGAAAGGCCGGGTTGCCATGAGGGAAATGGGTTGCCAAAGGAAAAACAGTAGCGCCGGTTAGCTTCAAAGCGCTTTAAAACCACCATTGGACTACCCGCACAGTAGTCTGAAACCATTGGGAATGGCAATGCTGATTGCCAAATGCAACCTAGAAGTGTGGGGAATTCATTTCTTAAATCCCAAAAATGAGTGCAGTACCAGTACTCACCACTATCCAAAAGCCGGCGTTTTAAAACCACTCTGTGTGTTTTTCTGAAGGCAAGCAAAATGCCTATTTCAAACCTTGCAACATGTGCAAAATATTCACTGAACACCAGCAGACATTTGGCAGAATGGAGTTTTGTGTGCCTACAAAATCTGGGAAATGAAGAGCCCAAAAACAATGCTTATAACAAAAATGCTATGGAGTCAGCAGCTTAAGCCTAACTGCAACTGGATTTAAAACCACCAAAATCGAAAATGTTAAATTAAATGAGTGACCTATGTTTGGTGTCACATGCCTTTGTAACTGTTGAAATGTCATAGTTTTGCACTTAGAATCAGCATTCTAGCTGCATGTGTAAAATTACAAGTTATTTTAAAAGCAACAAAAAGTTAGCTGAAGGTCTGGCTTAAGGAACTTGATTTTGCCTAGCAACTACCCATCAGGAGTGAAACTTGAGTCACCACTGTGTTCCCAGGCCAACCTTCCTTTTGCTGCCCAAGCTAAGGATATGCCATCCATCTGATAATTGAATTATCTGTGCTCTGCAAGAGAGTGAACAAAGCCCTCTTCACTCAGGCAAAGGTTTTTATTACCGCAGTCGTAAATTGTAGCTTCCTCTTGGCAGGAGCTGGGAGGAGCACTGCCTGTGAGAGCAAGCTGGCTTGGCAGAACTGGAAAGAACCAGAAATTCAACCTTGTGCTGAGGGTAAACCACACCCCTTTGGAGCCAGAACATAACTTTAAAAAGATGAATAACTCATAGAGCGGACATGTGAAAATTTTATAAATGATACCATAATTCTTGTGATTTTTCTGCCCACAGTTTAAGACGTGGTAGGAACCGGTGGTATGTTCAGGGGGGTTTTAGCGGAAAAGTGGATATTACTCTAAATGTGTGCATGTTAAAAATCTGAAACTTCATCAGTTAATGTCCCTACCCCCTGCACACATGTATGTAAAGTGGGGTCCATGTCGGAAATTGAAAAAGCAGTTAAAAAGTCAATTATGTACACTCTTTGAATGCAAGCTCCGAGAATGAGCAGATTTGGACATAGACATGGCTAAATTCAGCCACACCATGTATATGTAATTTCAAACAACTGTGTAACTCTGAAGTATGGATTTTGATCATATATATATTTGGGTGCACAGATGATAAGGGAGGTTGTTTCAAGAGATCATAAAATGACATCAATCTGACTCACAGTTCAGTTTGCCAATCAAGCGGAGGAATGGAAGCCTGACCAATGACGAATGAGAGGGGCAAGTCTAGTGATGCAACACACACACCCCTTCTCAAGAAACAGATAAAAGCAGAGAGTCAGGACACATAGAGAGATTCAATTTCATCTGCCGCTGGAAGCCCTGCCGGAAAAATCCATACTTACCTCCATCAAACTCCAGAAAGCCAAACTAGAGACTTCAATCTATCCAGAGCAGAGACCAGACCAGAGAGAAAGCAGTGCTGTGCCTAGCAGAGACCAGACCAGAGAGAAAGCAGTGCTGTGCCTAGCAGAGACCAAACCAGAGAGAAAGCAGTGCTGTACCCAGAGAGACCCAGACCAGCAGAGAGAGCTGACCCAGATCACTGTGAAGTGCAGAGGCCAGACCAGACCAGACCCGAGCCCAGTTTAAAACCCTGACCAGATCCATGGCGAGGCCCATTTCACTCAAGAATATAGTGTGAGTACCTAGAAAACTGTGCAGAACCAATCTCTTAGTTTAAATTAATATAATTCAATCTATTTAATCTAAGTAGAACTGTCTCCTAACTGTCACCTGTCACTTGTAAAGCTGTCACCTGTGATTTGCTAGTTGCAAGCTGCACTTGTCTTTTTGAACTTTAAAATTTCAAATCTGAAAAACGACCTTCACAAAATTGCTCATATCTCCGCAACCGTTTGTGCTAGAGACTTGCAATAACTTTTATTTGAAAGCTTAGAATCTTAGCTTTGAATCGCACCTAGAACCGCATTCCTACCCCTTATAGTTTTACCGCAATCGCGGAACACGCATCCGCGAATTTTGCCGCGATTTGCAAATTTCTTCACATGTAAAAACTGCTGCTGCTGCCTGATTTCATTTGCCAGAAATTCGTTTAACCTGCTAACTATCCCTGCATCATTGCTAGTGTGAGCCTGGACTAATATTAACTAGATACCACTCATCCTGAACCTCTAAAAGGGAATTAAGAGCGTTTCCAGCATATTTCTCATTCATTGCTAGCACCTATCAAAGCATTTGCCTGTGTTTTCAAACTTCTGTTTAAGCTTGCTGGATTGAACTGAATTACAGTTGATTGCATTTCTGAGAACTGTGTGTTTTCCTTCCATTTCCTTGCCTGGCATCAAGGGGGGGAGGGGAGTAGCCAGAGAAAAGTGATTACATTGTTTGGTTGAAATCATATTGCGTATTTTCTGTACTGCATTCATTGAATATTGCATCCACCTGAGCCTACATAAAGCATCCTCTACCACATTATACTTTTGTTCCTATTTACCAGTGTGCTACCTTATCCATTTCATGTCAACTCATTAGTGATTAAAGAAGTGTGCTAGTGCCAGATTCTCCGTTGTTAATATTTACCATATCAGATTAAGTGTGATATTCAATTATTAATTTATTAAAAAGTGTGATATATATTTTAATTTATCAAATAAACCTTTTAAACTTGCAAAACAGAATTACTTCTTGGCTCAGTGGGGTCAGGGGGATTCCAAGAGAGGGGTGTTATACAAGGGTAGTCATCCAGAACGCATGAACTGGACCTAAAGATATATCAATAAGGGTTTTCATTCAGTATTCTAGACTAGGCGTTAACTTGGCTGTAGTGCTGAATTGAATCCTCTTACAAAGTGGGGGCTCGAGCCGAGACGTTGGGTTAGATTTACCAGTTGTGCAGCTTAATACAGTGTGCTAACTGACGGGATACATACACCCGGTCGGATCACCACGCTGCATTACGCTGTGAAGCATTCCTCAAAAGGGACACTCCAAGAAAAGTTCTGTTCTGCAAAAATAAAACACTAACTTCTGTAAGTCAGGACAGAGACCAATCTCTAGAATGACGACCTTAGTAGACATGAAAATAGCCAGAGAGCACCTCTTGCATAAGCTATTTGTGAGAGGTGAATGGACCGAACAGGGCCAGGATGTGTGGTTGCAGGCCATCACACAACAGGTCACTGAAACAGGGTCAGATATATATAGAGATCAGGGTCCCTTACATGTGGCCCTGAGTGAACTATATATGGCTCCTAAAGCCAAAGAGGAACACAATAAGATCGCCAGGATAGCAGCATACCTGTACCTATATATGGGAGACATGCAGGATAGATGTGCTGAAAGCCAAAATCTGGCAAATAGGCAACAGATGGCATTACAGAAGGTCCAATCTGATCTGGACTCTTCTGAGCAGAGGCTGCAGAGGAGCCAGGAGTCAGAAAATGACAGCAGACTGTACATTACTAAAATAAAGGAGGATATGGATGTGCTGCAAAAGGAAAAGTCAGAACAGGATACTAGATTTCTGGCCCTGCAGAAGGAGCACCAAGACAGTTTGGACTCCTTACTGCAGAGCCAGAAAAAGCTGGAGCAACAGATCAATTTCAACAGGGCATGCACAGAGCAGGTAGCCACCCTGCAAATCCAACTAGACAGAGAGAAAGAGGAGAGCAATAAACTGATCCTGAAAGACCTGGATACCCAGGCAGAGTTTGATCAGGAGCGCCAGAAAGCTGGTGCCTTCCAAAGGCAAAGGGACGACCTGGCGGCACAAATGCAGGCTCTTAGTCAGGAAAGAGACGCCTTAGGCCAGGAAGTCTGCCATTTAAAAAGGAAAATGGAAGAAAATCACCTGGCCCACCAGGGACTGGGTGACCTCCAAAAAGAAAACCAGAACTTGCTAGAGCACACCAGGAGGGTGGAGGATGCTCTAGCAAGAAAGGAGCAGGCCAATAGGGACACAGCTCAGGAGGTAACCCTCCTGCAGCAAAGACTGGCCCAGTTCTCCAGGACCAACCAGGAAGCACAGAGGGAAAATGAGGCCCTCTGTCAACACAATGATAGGCTCCAACAGCAGGTAGCGATGCAGGAGAGACTGATAGAGTCGAGTAAGGCCTTAACTGAGGAACTGAAGGCACAAATGCAGGCTCTTGCATTGCAACAGGGAGCAGGGGCGGATAGAGATGAGGTTCGCTGGGAAATGGAAACTCCGGAGCATAACCTCAGGAGCCCTAGTACCAGAGGCCCTCATACCTCTCAGTCCCTGGACTCTGCCACCCCCATGTCCCCTGGCGCACATGAGCACAGGGCCACAGGGATGGCAGATTACTATCCAGCCAGAAGCATGGGGCTCATAGGCCAGTACCATCCAGGAATGGAGGGGTGGGCATCCGGGTATGGGCACCCAAGTACAATACAGTTCAGTGGGGAACCCCAGGAGAGTAGGCCCATTAAGGGCATCCTGAAAACCTCTGCCCAGTTAGGTCAGTGGAGGGGGTACCCATCAAATCCTGACAGCAAGGAGGAATCTGAAGACTCCTCTGAACTGCGCAGGACACAGGAGACCAGGTCCCCACATTCTGCCAGCCATTCCCAGGCTCGCAGAATCCGGGAAAACCTGGAAGAACAGACGGGAACCTCTGGGAGCAGTGCCTCTGAGTCCGACGAAGAATGGACAAGGGTTACCCGAACCAAAAAGGCCAATAAGGCAAAAAGGGCCTTGCTCAAGGACCCCTTAAAGCAGATTAAGGCGATCAGGAGCGTCATCACGCCTTACCATAAGAACGCTAAGTATTCTGTTTGGGAGCACTTAGAGTTGTTTGAACAAATGATGGAGACTTTCCATTTGAAGGACAGCCAAAGCTGCATTCAATATGTAAAGTGGACCTTCTCCCCGGAATACTCCAGTTTCTTTGCGGGGCTGGAGGACCAAAATCATTTAAGATGGTCCACCTATAAGGCGGCCATCCTGAAACATTTTTCTGTTCACAGAAATCCTCAAGAGGCTCGCAAGGCAGCCTACAATTTGCAATGTGGGGAGGATCAGGCCCCACAAGAATTTGTGCAGGAGTTAAAGCGGGCTTTTGCACAGACCACAAGAAGGGTGCGCACGGATAGCCGTGAATTTATAAACACGTTTTTCCATGCCTTGCCCAAATATATCATGACCCAGCTCGTGAGGGATTTTCACGAGAAAAGATCTTTAGACTGGGTCATTGAACAGGCTACCCGCATCTATGAGGTGCAGAAGCCCATAGAAAATAAAAGCAATGCCCAGAAAAACCCCAAAGCCAACAGCACCCCTGCTGCTGCCAAGGTGGCAGAGGTAAAGGTCACCCCCGTTTTGGATTTGGAGATGGGGGGGCCTAAAAACCTACCTGCACCTAATAATGCTAGGCCCAGAAGGTCCTCGGGCCAGTCGCAGACAGGGAGCCAGGGAGGCAGCCCCACAAATGGGGTCCCTCGCTCTCCTGACTATGTAAGTCCTCGCTACAAAGGTAACAGACCCATCCTGGGTTATGTGTGGACTCCTCCAGCCCAAGGGGGGGGATCCAGCCAAGCACCTAACCCAGGGAACTTCCCTCCAAACTTCCCACAGGAGGGCAGAAATTTACCAAACCCTGGGCAGAACTTTTTCCCCAGATATCCACCCGACTTCCAACCCCAAAATCATCCATCCTTCTTTCCTCAATTCCCTGAGCCCAGACCACTGAATCCGGGAGAGGGGAGGCCAAGGGTGGAGGGGTACCAAAATCTTCCCAACCAGGGGTACTACCAGAGGAGGGACAGCTACCCTTCCCGGGATCAGCCCAGGGGAGAAAACAGGGCCCCGTATCAGCCTGAGCAGGTTTCCCAGTTAGAGCGCCAGGTTCAAAACATGGCGCGGGATATGGGTCATATACTGAGGGCACAGCAGAACCCTCAGATCAGCATGCCGGCGCAGAACGCACCCAACTCTGGACCTGGTGCTCCAGAACAATGACGGGGGCAGCACCCCGATAACTCACCGGTTCCCAGGGAGGAGGCACAAAGGGAAGGGGGGTGTAAAGCCTTGGAGGAAGCTTCCTTCCTCACTTGTAAACAGCCCCTGGAAACCCAGGAACCGGAAACAAAATCTCTTGCCCCTGAAAGTCTGCCTCCTAAGGAGCAGAGGGGGGGTAGGAGAAACAAAAGACCCAAACAGACTCAGTTTGAGGAGGAGGTACAGGTCTTCCAATTTGAGGGAGAGGGATCCTCAGAGGATCCTGGGAAAAGGATCTTCTCCTTCAGAGAGGGGGGAACTCCTCCCAAAGAAAAATGGGTCCCTAGGGATGCAAATCCAGACTGGGGAGATGTGGAGACTGAGCTACCGCCGCCCACCATCTCATCCCAGAACCAACAGCAAGAAAATCCCCTGGTTCAAACCCATCCTGGTGACTGCCTCCAAAAAGGGGGGGGCGGCCCGGAACCGGAGCCAGGGGAACCCACAATGGCTCTGATCTCCAGTTGCAAATTTTTTCTTTCAGATTCCCAAGACTCTCCACAGAATTCTGCCCAAATCTCCTCGCTAGCGATGTCCAAAACCAGAAAATTAGCCCACCAGTTGTCCAAAAATGTACATTATCTGTGCCCCCTTGAGGAGAAGGAGGGAAGATATTATGCCCCGGTACAAGTACAGGGGCAGGGTACAATCTCAGCACTGGTGGACACTGGATCTCAAGCTACCCTTCTGTCCAGAAGGGCCTTTGACGAACTGAATGCAGGAAGGGGAGAGAATTACCAAATTCCTCTCACCTCTCTTCCTGGACAACTGCAGAACTTTGACGGGAAGGAAATTCCCGTCGAGGGGACGGCAGACTTGGACATTAAGATCGGGCGACATAAGTTGAAACACCCGGTCATAGTTGTGACCCCAGAGGGCACCCCTTGTTTACTAGGGAATGACCTCCTGAGAAGGTTGTCACCCCTAATAGATTGCGTAAACAAGGTCCTCTGGACTCAGACTAGCCGACCCATAAAATTAAAACAGAGTGTCAACCATGTTAGTTTAAACGGCACATGCCACATGGTTGAACAAAAATCTGACCAAGTAGAATTTCACTTCCAGAACAACCAAATTCCAGACGTGACGGTAATAGCAGTAGGACAACAGACTGGTGATGGGGGGTCCTCTCTATTTCTGAAAATCAACCTTCCTTCCAGTCTAAAGTGGTATTCCACGCTGGAAGGAAACACTCTGAAATTCTATACTAATCCACAATCAGAAACCCCCACTCCTATAGTCCAGAAAGATGTGAAATCAGCTCAAAGCCTGGCTGATATTCAGCAAATTGGAGAGCAGTTGTTCATCCCTGTTCAGTTAAATGATGGGAAGGACTCTGTTCTCGCTCGAGTGTGTGTGAACAACGGTAAGAGCTTCATCAGCGAAGCCATGTTCCGCCAACTCCCAAAAGATCCAGCCATTCCCACCTTCAAACTGATAGACAAATGGGAAATGGACCTGGAAGCACCTGACTCCAAACATCTCCTGCCAAGCAGGTGTATGCTCAAAATCTCCATTGGCAACAAGAGCATAGTCCATAATTGTTGGGTCGTGCGAGAAGTCACTGCCGCCTTTTACTTAGGCAGTGACATTCTCAATCGCTTTGCCATTAGTTTGGACCTAATAAACTTCAAAGCTTGGTCCCGATTAGCGGATAATCCCATGGGCTTTGATGATCCAGAAAAAGCATTTAGGTCAGCTCAATTGCTACCTTATGCAGTTGAAATTCAGGTTAAAGAGGAAGTCACCATCCCAGAAAGGACCCGACAATTCTCCCTGGAAGTGAAAGTTAAAAGGGGACAAGAGTTGAAAAACCCTGATGCTTACATACATCTAAATGCTTCTCTCCAACAGCAAGGGTTGGGGGTAAACCCGACTCCATTAGTCAACATAGAACATGACCCCATTCTAATAGAGGTGGATAACAGCGACTTAAAGAGTATTACTCTAGCCGCAGGCACCATTATTGGAATGGCGGTTGATGACCGACATTTCTCCATTGATCTTGTAAATGAACTGTTAGGACCCATCCCCAAGGACTGTTTTGACAGTGACAGTGATGACAACGCAACACCAGACAGGATTTTTACCCGGCATGGGGGGAACTTCCTGGTGTACACTTCCTGCCCCTATGGTAAGGAAGATGTGACCTGTGACTTCAGGAGGGATGAGGTGATTTTCCAGGTCCATGAGGGCTGCCTTTCCCACCTGAAGCCTCCGGTCCAAATCAGCACTCTGACCAGGGACTTCTCCACCCAGCTGGAGGAGGCCGCGGAGATAGCCAAACCAGAAGTCTTTCCAGGCTTCAGGCAGATGGTGGAAGAGAGAGTCAACCTAGCTGATGCCTGTGTGACTCTGGAACAAAAGCAAAAGTTGAAACAAGTTTTCTTGGATTTCCAAGATCTCTTTGCGGTAAACTCATATGACTGTGGTCGCACCGACATCCACACCACAACAATCCCCACGGACCCTGGCATGACTCCAGTGTTTGTGAAGCAATATCGCTTGCCTCTCGCATCAATGGAGTCCCTTACTGAAATAATTAAGAACCTTGAGTCCCGGGGAATAATCCGTCCAGTCCACAGCACCTTCAATAATCCGGTGCTGGGGATATTGAAGCCAAACGGCCAGTGGAGACTCTGCGCCGACCTCAGGGAGCTCAACAAACGGGTCCATACTTCCCGATGGCCTCTGCCCTACATTGACCAAGGGCTGGCCCAGATCCAAGGGTCACAGGTATTCACTGCAATAGACCTGACCAATGGATACTGGACCGTGCCTGTCAGCAGGGAGGACCAATACAAACTGGCTTTTACCTTTGGGGGCCAGCAGTACACATGGACCCGGACTCCCTTCGGATACCTTAACTCCGGCAATGAATTCAACATTTTCCTACATAAGGCCATGCCCGACCTGGGTGCGAGGGGTAACCTGGCCTATGTAGATGATGTCCTCATCAAAAGTTCATCTGTGGAGGAACACATAGCGGAGATCCGTTATGTTCTGACACAGTTGAGGGCCGCCGGAGCAAAACTTTCCTTTCAGAAAGCACAGTGGTGTAGAACCCGTGTTAATTTCTTGGGGCATGAGATTACTCCTCAGGGCCTCTGTCCCCAGGAAAAGAAAGTGGGAACTAAGGAGCCTCCTTGGACTGACTAATTACAGCAGAAAGTTCATTGAGGGCTACGCAGAGATCACCAGACCCCTGATTCATCTCCTGAAGGGGGGGGTCAAGTGGGAATGGGGTCCAGAACAAGCCGAGGCAGTAAAACAACTCAAAAGAAGCCTCTCACAAGCGCCTTGCCTAGCTTACCCTGTCAGAAACAAGGAGTTCTTCCTGGAGACGGGGTTCTCTAATACGTGCTTGACGGCAGTATTATATCAAAAGCATGACAAGGTCAATAAAGTAATCTCCTATGCGAGCAAAACTTTATCCTCTGTGGAGGAAAAATTCAACGATTGTGAGAAGGCACTCCTGGCAACGGTGTGGGCATTGAAGAATTACCGCCCGTTTATCCAGGGGGAACACATCATAGTGGAGACTCCACACCAGCCTCTGCAATATCTCCAAAGTGACAGAATCCGGGCCGGAAATGTGAGTAATTCCCGAATTACTTCCTGGATTCTGTCAATGCAAGGCTTTCCTGTGGAGGTCAGATATGGCCAAAACAAGAAGAGTCCCCTCGCGCAAGGTCTGGCTGACTTGCATGATTGTGCCAGAGAAAACTGTCTCGAGGACGAAAGTCTAAAAATCAAGGACAACATGGAGGCATACCTTAATTCCCCACACAAAGTCTTTGAAGAAGACAAGTGTGAGGGAATGCCCACTGTCTATGTGGATGGATGCTCTTACCATGTTGACAACAACGGGGAGAAAGAACTGGTGGCTGGCGTAGGGAATGCATGGGTGAATGAGTCCCCAGAACCCTCCGCTGGATACAAAATTGGTCCCCGAAGTAGTCAGGTGGCAGAATTGATGGCTGTGCATCATGCCATCCTCACTGCTGTCCAGCATCAACTCCACGAACTGGTCATAATCACAGATTCGGATTATGTACGGAACGGGTTCGTGGAGCACCTGGTTAATTGGAAGACCAGAGGCATGGTATGTGCTAACAACAAACCCTTGAAACATGGGAAGTTGATCCAAAACATTGATGATCTGGTCACCTCGAATGGGATGACCATCTATTGGAAGAAGATCAAGGGTCATTCCAAAGTAGAGGGACCAGACAAAACTGGAAATGACTTAGCTGATCAGCTGGCCAAAACCGGGGCCATCCAAGGGGATCTAATTGAGATTGAGTCCCTGTTGGGGGAAATCCAGGTCACTGCCATCACTAGGTCCCAGACAAATGCTCACAACGACCTCTCAATTGCACAATGGAGTAAGGAGACCCCTGATGCTGATTTGATTACTGCTCAGAAGGGGGATCCAATAATTGGTAAATTTTACCAGCACCTTGAGGACCCTGAGAACTTTCCCCTGACGGATACCGATTACATTGGGAAAGAGGACCTAAGAGTGTTGATGAAATGTCCCAAAATGTTCCGGATCCAAGACGGTTTGTTGGTAAGGAAATCCAAAGCTGGCCACGATCAGTGGGTGGTTCCTACCTCATTCCGAAGCCTGATGTTAAGTCACGCCCATGATGCGGCCACTGCCGGTCATAGGGGGTTTCACACAACATTGGAAATCTTAAGAGAGGTTGCATACTGGCCACACATGGGCCAGGACCTCAACCAATATTTGAAGGGTTGTCTTGTGTGTGCACAATTTCAGCCGACATCCCTCACACACCGGGCGCCTTTACAAAAGAGGGGAATGACACTGCCATGGTCAGATTTACAAATCGACTTTGTAGGCCCTGTGATTCGCTCGGCTAGGGGGAATAAGTACATGTTGACTGTGACATGCTTGTTTACCAAGTGGGTGGAATGTCTCCCAGCCCCAAATTGCAAGGCAGAAACGGCAGCTGCCTGATGATTAACCACATCTTTTCCCGTTTTGGTCTACCTCAAAGGATTGAGTCAGACAGAGGTAGCCACTTCACCAGTGAAGTAATGACAAAGATGTGGGAGATACTGGGGGTCAAAAGGAAGTTGCATATTGCTTACCGGCCAGCTTCTTCTGGGGCAGTAGAGAGATATAACCGGACAATTGTGAGCATATTAAAGAAGTTTGTGGCAGATTCTGGGCCAAGTTGGGATATCCGATTACCTCTGGTCCTAATGGCCATCAGATCTACCCCTTCATCTGCAACCAAAATGTCACCATTTGAGTTGATGACTGGGCGCAAGATGGTGCTTCCTCAGCATTTGCTCTACCGGACCCAAGAGCAGACACTGATAAATGCCTCCACTACTCATGAGTATGTAGAGAATTAAGGAAACACCTCCAACATGCTTTTGCTTATGCTCAGCGGAATCTAGAAAGATCGACTGATAGCATGAAGACCCATTATGACCTGAAAACTTCCAGGAAGGAATATCAGGTGGGAGACCGGGTCTATCTATACAACTTCCAAAGGAACCAGGCCAAGCAGCGCAAATTTTTGCCTACATGGAAGGGACCCTTTGAGATCGTCGATAAGATCTCCCCTGTGGCCTACAAGATCCGCATCCCCAAAGGTGGTTCGGCAGAGGGGGAAGACAAGTGGGTCCACATAAACCAGTTGAAATGTTGCCATCCCAGGCACACTCTGCAACAACTGGAGGAATCCTCTGGAATCCTAGCGGGTATTGTATCAGACTAATTCAGTTCCAATCATAAAACCTACCACATCTAGTCTCTAAAATATTGTGATTTACATGAAACTGTCTCTAGTGATGCTGTTTTTTTTTTTCAAAATAAGAATGTAATATTTCGTTATGATGAAATGCATATGCCGCCCCACTACCTCAACAGTGGTGGAAAAACGTCTATGAGTAGATATTGCCGCTTTTGCTTTATCATCCTAGGAGAGATGAAACCATGAAGGATGACCAAGAAGAACGATCCGGAGACCGGGAGCAGAGACGCAACGGGCCCGGGGTACCGCCCAATACTCCCATCAGGACCGGCGAGGAGAACCGATCGATCAGTACCGGATGGAGAAGAAGATGCTGAACTGTGCCATCTACAGAAGAGGAAGAAGATTATGCGGACAGACCGGTGCATGGGTCAAAACCCTTGTGCACGCGACTCCCCATCGACTCAAATTCAAAGTGCAGTCGCGTGGGGGGGACTTGTTGGGTGTCCTGACCCACGTTTAAGCTATCCTGCTACAACATTTGGTGCTGTGGGCTTAGGAAATTCAAGATGGCGGAAAACCCACATGTGCGCCGAAATCCAGGAAAGCTGCGCAGTTTGTGCGCCCACCAAAATGGTTGCCTCACTTGCCACCCACCAGTGCGAGAATGAAAGGCCGGGTTGCCATGAGGGAAATGGGTTGCCAAAGGAAAAACAGTAGCGCCGGTTAGCTTCAAAGCGCTTTAAAACCACCATTGGACTACCCGCACAGTAGTCTGAAACCATTGGGAATGGCAATGCTGATTGCCAAATGCAACCTAGAAGTGTGGGGAATTTATTTCTTAAATCCCAAAAATGAGTGCAGTACCAGTACTCACCACTATCCAAAAGCCGGCGTTTTAAAACCACTCTGTGTGTTTTTCTGAAGGCAAGCAAAATGCCTATTTCAAACCTTGCAACATGTGCAAAATATTCACTGAACACCAGCAGACATTTGGCAGAATGGAGTTTTGTGTGCCTACAAAATCTGGGAAATGAAGAGCCCAAAAACAATGCTTATAACAAAAATGCTATGGAGTCAGCAGCTTAAGCCTAACTGCAACTGGATTTAAAACCACCAAAATCGAAAATGTTAAATTAAATGAGTGACCTATGTTTGGTGTCACATGCCTTTGTAACTGTTGAAATGTCATAGTTTTGCACTTAGAATCAGCATTCTAGCTGCATGTGTAAAATTACAAGTTATTTTAAAAGCAACAAAAAGTTAGCTGAAGGTCTGGCTTAAGGAACTTGATTTTGCCTAGCAACTACCCATCAGGAGTGAAACTTGAGTCACCACTGTGTTCCCAGGCCAACCTTCCTTTTGCTGCCCAAGCTAAGGATATGCCATCCATCTGATAATTGAATTATCTGTGCTCTGCAAGAGAGTGAACAAAGCCCTCTTCACTCAGGCAAAGGTTTTTATTACCGCAGTCGTAAATTGTAGCTTCCTCTTGGCAGGAGCTGGGAGGAGCACTGCCTGTGAGAGCAAGCTGGCTTGGCAGAACTGGAAAGAACCAGAAATTCAACCTTGTGCTGAGGGTAAACCACACCCCTTTGGAGCCAGAACATAACTTTAAAAAGATGAATAACTCATAGAGCGGACATGTGAAAATTTTATAAATGATACCATAATTCTTGTGATTTTTCTGCCCACAGTTTAAGACGTGGTAGGAACCGGTGGTATGTTCAGGGGGGTTTTAGCGGAAAAGTGGATATTACTCTAAATGTGTGCATGTTAAAAATCTGAAACTTCATCAGTTAATGTCCCTACCCCCTGCACACATGTATGTAAAGTGGGGTCCATGTCGGAAATTGAAAAAGCAGTTAAAAAGTCAATTATGTACACTCTTTGAATGCAAGCTCCGAGAATGAGCAGATTTGGACATAGACATGGCTAAATTCAGCCACACCATGTATATGTAATTTCAAACAACTGTGTAACTCTGAAGTATGGATTTTGATCATATATATATTTGGGTGCACAGATGATAAGGGAGGTTGTTTCAAGAGATCATAAAATGACATCAATCTGACTCACAGTTCAGTTTGCCAATCAAGCGGAGGAATGGAAGCCTGACCAATGACGAATGAGAGGGGCAAGTCTAGTGATGCAACACACACACCCCTTCTCAAGAAACAGATAAAAGCAGAGAGTCAGGACACATAGAGAGATTCAATTTCATCTGCCGCTGGAAGCCCTGCCGGAAAAATCCATACTTACCTCCATCAAACTCCAGAAAGCCAAACTAGAGACTTCAATCTATCCAGAGCAGAGACCAGACCAGAGAGAAAGCAGTGCTGTGCCTAGCAGAGACCAGACCAGAGAGAAAGCAGTGCTGTGCCTAGCAGAGACCAAACCAGAGAGAAAGCAGTGCTGTACCCAGAGAGACCCAGACCAGCAGAGAGAGCTGACCCAGATCACTGTGAAGTGCAGAGGCCAGACCAGACCAGACCCGAGCCCAGTTTAAAACCCTGACCAGATCCATGGCGAGGCCCATTTCACTCAAGAATATAGTGTGAGTACCTAGAAAACTGTGCAGAACCAATCTCTTAGTTTAAATTAATATAATTCAATCTATTTAATCTAAGTAGAACTGTCTCCTAACTGTCACCTGTCACTTGTAAAGCTGTCACCTGTGATTTGCTAGTTGCAAGCTGCACTTGTCTTTTTGAACTTTAAAATTTCAAATCTGAAAAACGACCTTCACAAAATTGCTCATATCTCCGCAACCGTTTGTGCTAGAGACTTGCAATAACTTTTATTTGAAAGCTTAGAATCTTAGCTTTGAATCGCACCTAGAACCGCATTCCTAGCCCTTATAGTTTTACCGCAATCGCGGAACACGCATCCGCGAATTTTGCCGCGATTTGCAAATTTCTTCACATGTAAAAACTGCTGCTGCTGCCTGATTTCATTTGCCAGAAATTCGTTTAACCTGCTAACTATCCCTGCATCATTGCTAGTGTGAGCCTGGACTAATATTAACTAGATACCACTCATCCTGAACCTCTAAAAGGGAATTAAGAGCGTTTCCAGCATATTTCTCATTCATTGCTAGCACCTATCAAAGCATTTGCCTGTGTTTTCAAACTTCTGTTTAAGCTTGCTGGATTGAACTGAATTACAGTTGATTGCATTTCTGAGAACTGTGTGTTTTCCTTCCATTTCCTTGCCTGGCATCAAGGGGGGGAGGGGAGTAGCCAGAGAAAAGTGATTACATTGTTTGGTTGAAATCATATTGCGTATTTTCTGTACTGCATTCATTGAATATTGCATCCACCTGAGCCTACATAAAGCATCCTCTACCACATTATACTTTTGTTCCTATTTACCAGTGTGCTACCTTATCCATTTCATGTCAACTCATTAGTGATTAAAGAAGTGTGCTAGTGCCAGATTCTCCGTTGTTAATATTTACCATATCAGATTAAGTGTGATATTCAATTATTAATTTATTAAAAAGTGTGATATATATTTTAATTTATCAAATAAACCTTTTAAACTTGCAAAACAGAATTACTTCTTGGCTCAGTGGGGTCAGGGGGATTCCAAGAGAGGGGTGTTATACAAGGGTAGTCATCCAGAACGCATGAACTGGACCTAAAGATATATCAATAAGGGTTTTCATTCAGTATTCTAGACTAGGCGTTAACTTGGCTGTAGTGCTGAATTGAATCCTCTTACAACATCTCATCACTTGCACCAAATTTATGTTTGAGAATCTTCCCCTGACTTTCTACTTTGCAGAACAGTAGATGATGCACCAGGCTGGGCATGGCCCAAACGGTATCCAGTTAATATGTGGAAAAAAACATTTGAATGACAAATATGTCGAAAACATTTTACTGACTTTTTTTCGAATGTATTCTTTTTTAATTTACATGTTTTTTTTTTGGTTTTGCGAGTAAAAAACAGGGTTAAAAAAATGGGGGAACCCCCCATTTCAAACACATTTTTTTTTTTAAAAAGACATTTGAAATTTTTGTTTTCGGTAACATTTTTTTGACATTTTGGCATTCGAAATAATTTAATTCGAAATACTCACTATAAACTGGCCCAAACTTAGTACCAAACAATGGAGAGAATGAAAAGATGCAGATCGTTTTCACTTAGGCATATCAGTGATGGGGAAAAGAAAGCACATGGGGAAAGGGAACACAGGTGTTGGTCGTTGCTCCCTGTGTCATAAGGTAATTGCATCACAGCAAAAGGTACATTGTGTGTAGACACAGATGACAAATGTCGATGGCAAGTACTGGATGAGAATAGGTGGTATTCCGCCCCATCCGACACAATCCCTGGCTTTATAATGCTAGCTTTGCTTTGTGGACTGATGCAGTAGTCCCACCCCACTCACATTTACTGGAAAGGGCATCTGGAGATCAGAGAATGCCAAGATGCACAAGATATACTCGATGACTTTAAATTAACATCTGCAAAGAGTCTGATTATGCAAGGGGACAGAAAATACCATAGGCCTCAATAGCTGGACCTGTTTCCTCCCCTAGCTATAAAGTAATTAGATTTAAAAAGTAAAAAACCGGGACAGGGCAACTAACATAAAAGTAGGACTAACTCTTGAAAGTGGCTGTCAATTCACTGCACTTATGTAGCCGTCGAAGGAGAAGGGGGTCTAAGTGTTACTGTTCAAATAAACACATATTATAATTAATTTATCACAAATTAACACTATCTTAAGTTGTAAGATGCAGCGTTACTTGGTTTTTTTTTGCATCTATGCCTGTCAGCTATGAAGACCGACTAGCAAAACCAGGAAAATTGCAGTTTCCAATGGAAACATAAACTTGAGAAAGAGGGACAGAGCATCAAAAACCGGGACAGTCCCGCAAAAACCGGGACGTCCGGCCACCCTACCTATCTACTCCCTGACAGCACCTCAGTGGTTAACACATGAATGACATTAATGGAGCTACTACAAAACAAATCTACTCCCTGCAGCGAACGTGTAGTGATGTTACCAGATACATTTGTGGATTTCCCTTGTAGCTATTCTTTGCATTCATCTGAGCGTGAGCATCGATGCAGCACAACAAAAAGAGTGTACTCTTCAATAATAGTGAGTAAGCAGAGGCGACTGAAGCTGCGGGAAAACGCACACTGCACTCTGCACGAAGAGACTGCTCCGCCATGCCCCATTCATGATGTGTGCTTGTGAAAAGGACCCGAGCCAGCGCAACGACGGCTCTTTCCCGCCAAACGCCATCAGGCAGATAAACTCTTGAGGGTTTTGCTGAATTGCGCAATTGACCTTGCGCCACACCTGTCTAGTGCGTACACGACAGGGAGCACCACATTGCATGGACGCCATCGACTGCACGGTGGGTTTTGTGGTTTTCATCACCATAAGTACATAATCAAGTGAAATGTTCCTAACAAATCCTTGCTGCCTTTGTAGGCTGGAAAGGCTTCACTCAGCATAATGTATTGCGTTTTAAAAGTAGCCCTGGATTTTTTTTTTCTTTGGCACGCAGGCTCAACTAAGGCTTCAAGCTGAAAATTAATTAAAGTGGATGCTTTTTCAACTGCAGCGAGGGAGAGAGGAAGAGAGAGAGTCATTTGTTCCGCTCCCAGCCTTTTCCATTTTTCAAGACAATCGCTGGATTTCTTTTGCCACCCCTTCATAAACAAACACACCAACCTACGGATGGCTGGCAGGCTCGCATGATTATGGATAATTTGTGTTTGCCAGACCAAACAAAATCAATCAGTATTGTTTAGGGGCCAAACACATTAAACAGCCATAAAAGGCTATGACTGGACTTTCATGCAATCACTTTCTTCAACAGAGATAAGCGAGTAGGCCCACTAATACCCTGAGGGGCAGTTTGTAATTTTCACATTAACACAACAATATGAACTATTCTCGAGGAGCCAGGCATCCTTATTGGCTTTTGTTCAGTCGAATAACCAGCCACTATAGAAATAAGAAACAGAATCATCCCATGCCCTTGGTAACTGTTGACTAAGGATGATAAATGTTAACACCCCAAACAAAGAATTCTTTCGAATTGTGAATCTCCAGTTATAATTTCATTTTCAATGTTCATCTTTTGAAGGGGGGTTATTGGTTATGTAATAAAAAATAAATAAAATAGAATTTGAAATTCCGCTGCTCATTGTCTGTCTGCTTGCATCATTAGAGAATCAGGGTTAGAGTCGCTCTCCCCTACCACCTGTTCACACAAATAAGCCCTCCGTTAATTTGTTTCCCGTTTGTCCTGTGTTGGTTCATATTTAAACACAGGTGAACCCTCCAGAAAATGTGTCACGAATATTTGCGGCGCGCAGATCAAAATGGTTAGTTTCCCGTGAAAATGTGTGGGTCCATTTTGAGGGTTCAAACCAGGTTTGTCCACTACCAAGCACCCGTATGCTGCCCTGGCCCACCACACCTCTTCCCATGCACTTCCCCCACATCACACCATTCCATTAGAACACGTTTTTTTATATTTCAAGTGAAGAAAGGGATGGAAAGAGACATGCCAACTACAGTGGTCAGCTTGGTCACAGAGGGGCGTGAGACATAGTACAGGGCCTTTTGACAGATAGCAACCTTCAAACTCTCCTACTGTCCACATTGTTCATACGTTGCATGTCCAGACTAGGCGTGTTGCCTCTGAATATTGCTCTCCATTGCTCCTATTTAAGAAACACAATTGCTGTGTATCACCTAATATCTAGTGTGAACTTCAATCAGAGCGTTGCTAGGGGGAAGAGGGTGTTGAGGGGGCTATAGCAATGGATCTTTTGGTTGTAGCCCCAGGTAGAAGCTCAGGTGCTATAAACAAAATGCTAGCTAGCCCTGTGTCCTGCCAGTCCTGACATTAGCTTAGCCCCTGATCTTTCCTAGATCTAGCAAAACCCCTGACTCCAATGCTCCCAGGTAGCAGAGGTTGTGGTTATGGGCTAGTATATGCAATCTTACAATGGTATCTCAACTTCACTCTACTCTACAGCTCTCTACCAATCATCTGTTAACATCATATGACTTTGGAGTCATTGGCACTTTGCTGTGCTAACATTCAGTGTATATTGAAACATTCGCATCAGAAAAATTCTCAGAAATGATTTGTTGGATTGTAAATCAGTGGCTTTCAGATCAATCAAGAAAACCAGCAGCACAGTTTCTATTTTTCAAAATAGAATTAAAGAGGATGTTAATTGAATTGGAGTGCAGGAGAGAATATTTGGGACAATTCAGGGCAATTGCGGTCATGTTAAGGGCCATTGAGCCCTTTTCAGATGCATGCTGTGTAGACAAAGGATTAACGATTTTAATGGCTTTCTTTTATTCGATTGTGCCTTAAATAAGCACTTGGCAGTAGCTCTAAATTATGTTTAAGTGTTACATAAAAAATCTTTCTGTAATGCTGCACAATTCTCAAATTTTCATTTAATGTGAAGCCACAGATATGTTCCGTATTTTCTTTTATGTCGTTGAATTATTATAATCATTATTATTATTTGAGGACTTAAAGAGCACGAAACTAAGGCCCAAACAGCATCTGGGCGCTAGAGAACAACCCTGAGTATAGCATTTACTTCATCCTCAGAAAATAGAAGAGAGAGAAAAGAGGTCAGGTCGAATTAGAATAAGCTAATTTTCAGAGCTCTTCTAAAGGGGAGATAATCAGCAAGTGATCTCAAAGATAGCAGAATAGTGTTCCACAAGTCAAGGGCCAAGACTGAGAAAAAACCACCACCCAGACGCTTTCGCTGATATTTGGGTATCTTGAGGAGTAACTGGGATGCTGAGCAAAGATTTCTTGTCGGGCAGTACCTTTCCAGTTTCACTTTTAAATAGTATATCATAGCAATATCATGCACAGTGCGATGGACAACACATACAATCTTAAATTCAAATCGGGCGTCCACCAGCAGCCAGTGCAAGCGGCGCAGGAGTGATGATGAAGGAGTGAGGCGCGGCACCATGAGTGCCAGTTGAGCAGCAGAATTCTGCAGTACCTGCATCCATTGAATCTGGTACTTAGGCTGATCCAGGTAGATACCATTGCAATAGTCCATGGAGCCCATTATAGTGGACGTCACCAGTGTTGTCCGATTTTCTGGAGGGAGCAAAGGAAGAATCTTCCTGAGAGCCTTTAGTTTTCCAAACCCAGCATTTCAGATATCAGGACTCTGGGCCTCTTGTGATCCATTGGGAAGGAGTTTCAGCCCCAGTAATTTTACTGAGGCTTAGGGGCAGTGGGCCAGTGACTCAGGCCAGTACTGGGGATTCCAAAGATGGTCCATCCCCAGGGAACCAACTACCAAAACTTCAGTTTTGCTTGCATTCACCTTCAACCAGTTGGCCGACATCCAGCTGGCTACCCGCTCCAAGCAGTCCCGCCATCTATTGGGAGGCGCTTCCAGGGAGGAGTGCAGTTGAAACACCAATTGTGTATCATCGGCATAAGAATAAAACAGGACTCCACATTCCGTAATGCGGTCAGCAAGAAGTCATACGTACAGGTTGAAGAGAAGGGGAGACAAAGCTGATCCCTGCAGAACTCCACAAAATAGTTCCACAGGGGAAGAGGAACACGTTTGGAAGGAAACAGTTTGAGAACGGCCTTCGAGGAAGGATATAAACCATGCTAAAAGGGGAACAGTAAGCTTGTTCCAGCCTAATCAGTAACATTTTGTGGTCCACAGTATGAAAAGTTGTGGAAAGATCCAGGAGAATAAGGTCTCAGGTCTCTCCCCAATCATGAAGCAGTGCAAGATCATCTAACAATGAGATCAATACAGATTCAGTCCCCATCTTGGGTCAAAATCCAGAACAACATTATTTGTGATAAAATGAACAGAGAGCTGCGAGAATATATTCAATTGGTAACATTAAATAGCTGATAAGAGACTGAGACTCCCTCTAATACACTGACTGAACAGCTTCGCACACTTTCGCACAGCTGCCACTCGCTTCTGTAATTACCTTATCTGTTCAGCATGAGTTTTCTCCGGCTATTCTCTTTCTGAATTTGGCTCCCTTGAAGGTCAACCCCAGTGAAAACAAGCATCTGCCGTTCTCAAACCGGGGTTATTGCCTGGAGCTCTCAGCTTTTGCAGCAGGAATGCCCCAGCCAGGAAAGAGATCCTTCTCCCAGCTCTGCAAGATGTCGACTGTCTTCCCCCTCTTCTCAAGCTTCTCCAGCAAAGTTCTAATCACAGCCTCTAGCATGATACTTGCTATGACGCTGCTCCAATCAGAATCAATCATGTCATCTCCTCCCTCACTACACAATGGCTCACTTCTACAGTGGCAATTGTAACAAACTGATTTCCTGCTCCTTCGAGCTCTTTGCTTCCTGTAGTTATGTGGACAGAGCAGAGCAGCAGAGAAAAATGAATGTGCGTTTAAAAGTTCACTTTCAGAGTAGGCCTAATTCTGCAGTGGAGACACATTTTTATTGGTGGGTTATGTTAAATGAAGTTTTATTAGTCAGGTTAGTTGTTAATAAGGTTAGTTATTAATTTTCAAATGTGTCTCTTGCAACATAGGCATTTCAGGTGAAAAATAGTGTGCATTTTGAATGTGCAGATGTGTGCTTTTAACTGTAAAAATGGATTTGCATCTTATATGTAAAAATCGTTTTTGACTGAATAGCCTGTCTTTACTTATATGTCCATGTTACTCAAGCAACACATATAGCAATGCACCACAACCATGTAGTGGTGCTGCATAAAAAAATGCTACCTGTGCAGTAGTGCTGTACTCTGTGCTGTAACACGCCAAATATCCTTACAGTACAGACAGTCATTTTCCCCCAGAAATATTGAGAGCTGTGGAGAGATCACAGCTTCCATAAACATCATCATCACTGGATGCAAAGAAATAGGTCTACAGTTGGCTGGCACCCGCAGGTCCAGATTGACTTTTTTCAGAAGGGCCAGGACCACTGCATGTTTATGAACAGTCGGAACTATGCCCATTGAAAAAGAATACTGCAGTGCGTCCATTAACATTCCAAAAGCCCTCTGAGGGATAGCTTTCAAGATACTGAGAGGAACTGCATCGAGAGCAGAGGCCGACAGGCCGACTTCAGACCGTGAAGAGCTTTCCAAGTCACCACATCATCTATAGGTTTAAGTATAAAATGATGAGCCAAGAGTGAAGAGTCCACTTGACAGCAAATCATGGGCCTGTAGCATCGCCTCATCAGTTTGACTATCTTTAATGACTTCACGAATATCAAGAATCTTTTCATGAAAAAAAGTACTGATTTCATCACATCATGGCTGGGCATCTAGTGATTTAAATGCATTACTTACAGGGCAGAATAATAGCTCCTTGGCTACTAAGAAGAGCTCTCTGGAAGAGTAGGACATTTCCGTTATCCATTCAGCATAATGTTTAGATTTGGCAGTCTGGCTAATCTGATGATAACCTAGCACAACTTGTTTATAGAGATTCTGTGTGTCAGCATCAAATTTCATCCGTCATTTTCTGCCGAGGTAGCGGCATGGCTGCTTCTCGATCTCAATTCAGGAGTATACCATACCTCAGAGGGTTTGATTCTTCCAAAATGAGGAAGATTAGGGGCTACTATGTCTGCTGTCATCTCCAAGGAACTAAGGAGAGAGGAGCAAGGATAATCACCCCGCTCCCTAAACTTCTTGTTTGCCTCAAATAGTTGATTTTTCTTATCAGTCAGATCCACTTTATGCCAAAGTCTACGGACCTGTATGCCATGAGAGATCTTCGGAGGACATGGTGGAGTCAGATGCGAGAAGGGGACCTAAAAATGGTCGGACCAAACAACCGGAACTGGAGTAGAGCTTGAAACCAGGCCCGCCTCAGCAAAAATAAGGTCTGGCATATTTCCACTCTCATGGGTGGGGAGATCATTTCAACGACCCAATGAAAGGTTATTCATCAGAATTTGTGCATACTTATCAGCAGGGTCATTAGTATGAAAAAAAGATCTTCCAGCAGCACTAAATTAGGACGTTCAAGGCTCAAATTTGCAACCAACTGTGCAAAATTGATTTTAAAGTCAGCTCGACTAGAGGATGGAGGTCTGTACAGCAGTAAAAAGTGGACAGTCATATTTACATTGAGCTGTGCTCTAATCAGCAGGAGTTCACAAGGTAGATAATTGTCCACTGGGATGATCAGACAGTGATAAGACCCACTGTAAAACATTGCCAGGCCACCACCTTTACTAAGGAGGGGTCTATCTAGGCGAAGTGCAACATAAGCAGCAGGCAGTAATTGACACAAATCAGGGACTGAACTCTCAGAGAACCAAGTCTCTGTAACACACATGAAATCAGGGCCAATATCTGTCAGTATTGTATTAAGATGATATCTGTATGCACCTGCTGATCTAGCATTGATCAGCAGGCATATTAAGTGATCCACAACATTACAAGGCTTCCCTCCCTTCAGATCCTCCCTTCTGATAGAACAGGCCCCACATGCGTGCCCTTCTGGGTCCAGATAACTGGCACTCTCAAAAAGCAGAATTCCTTCAGGGGCCAGCTTCAATAGCTCAGAGCGTGAGTATCTGATTTTAAGGCCACATTTACTTGCATTTTGTGGGTGGGTTCTCAGAAGTTTGATATTTAGACATGGCTCCGAGCCCAATCTGTGCCCGGACACGGCCAGATGTGCTTGCCTTTCACACGTCTCTGGCACGCTTTTGGCATGTCCGCTCCATGGCTGTGTTTGAATAATGCCTGGAGGTGAGACGCAAGTAATGCGGGACAAAGAAAGGGGACTGTTTTCTGACTCCAGTACTTCAAAGATTAACGGGGTCGGCATTCCTCAACTTAAGAATACAGAAGAGGAATTAATCAAGGGGACAATTGATCATTTAACATACACTTTAAAAAAAAAAAGATTCAACTCGATTTACAATTTCTGCCCAAGGCTAAAAACAATTCCTAAAAGGAATGTTGAATGTTGAACAACAGCGAAGTTGAACAAATCCTAATTGAAACAAATGTAAATCACGTATTCCATCACATCGTTTTGGCTCCTGGGGAAAGGAAAAACTAAATATGAAGTATTGTGTATAGCCCAAAATGCACCAGAGATAACGCTCCTAAATCTCCAAATTTTAACAAGCAAGAAGGAACATTATAGCTGTGAATCTCTACATATTGACCAGTGGTCAAAGAAGGTATGCGTGTTTTGAGGACAGGTCCCTTAACACAAAGAGCATGTGTGTTAGGGCCACTGTCACCCACCAAACCCAAGAGGTAAAACAACATTATTTAAGTGTTATAGATTTCTGAAGATGCATGTAATCCACTAGACCTATATCCATTATTAGAAACTCTCATTGTCTATGCCAGTCTTTAAAGTCGGTCTAATTGCCAGACACCTGAGTCCCATAATGCTCACTTGCTGCTCACAGGATATGAAACAGAAACAGAGGCTGTGCCCTTATTAATTCCTTATTATGCCAAAAAGACTCTATAATCAAGTAGAACACTTATGTTCACAGTTTGCACACTGGTTAATTACCAACAATTCCAAGGAACTGTTTATCTCCTCCTTACACAACCCATTGCCCCTTCCTATCAAAACAACCCAAGCAGTGGAAATATTGTGCTCAATGCTTTACAAAATCCTTCCAATATCCATGGGATAATTATGAATACGGAGTAAGAGTAAAAAATGGCAGTGAGCAAATTACAGCCACTTTTCCTGTTCCTCCTAATTCCAAGAAACAGATGCCTGGTCTTAATTTCTCCAGTGCCTGAGGAATGAATGTACAGTAATTGATCCGGTGGTAATTCCACCAGAGATATTTCCGCCAAAAAAGAAAACATGAACGACACTGCGTTATAAGCTGTACAACTGCAATAATACAGCTAAAGACAGATGTCGATTACTCGAATAAACAGGCCAGCTTCCCCCACCTAAGAGAAGGCATCCAGGTAACGAAAATAAATCCACAGGTTCAGCCAATGGGTTCGCAGAGTGTACTAATGGACACACCTTTCCCCAAAACATTTCCAAATAAGAAGCAGTCCCTAGCCAGGACAAACAATGGCAATCACAATATCCTAGACATATAGAGATATGTTGTGCAGCAGCAGGCAAGTATTCTACAATGGCAAATTTGGGGGAGGCAATTGGTGAAGACTCACAGATGGGCAGCTGATCACTATGTATCACCTTAACCAAGGCACTATAGAAGACCTACTGACCCTGATTCACCTTGACATCCAGGGTGGGATACAGCACAGGGCAGCAATCCAACGCCTGCTGAAGCTCATGTCTGTCATGAACTTCTGCTACACAGTTACCCCTCTGCACACCATTGGCACACTGCATGGCATGTCACAGACAACATTTGATGGAACAGTTGCTTGATGCCTCCGATGAAACTTGCATGCCGCCACATCTCTCTACCCTCTACCCTTGACAAAGTGTACAACACAAAGGCATGGTCCAAAATAGTAATCCACTTCTTCAATACGATTGCAGCCTTGAACTGTACACATGTGACATTGGTGCTACATATGTGACATTGGTGCTCCATCAAAACGTGGAGCAAGTTTACCATAACAGGATACAGTCACATTCAACAGTGCCCAGATAACCTGTAACAAAGGCCTGACTGTGATCCACTGGTTCGCATGATTTCCACATTCCACTCAAGATCTCAGTGTGCCACAGAACAATACCTATCAGAGGTACATGAACACCCAAAGAGGACAGCATACATGGATTTTGTTTGTGTAGCTAAATTGACAATGACATGAAAGGGACACAGGAAGTGTGAAATGTGAAGGGAATGAGAAAAAATGAGAGGTGCAGCACATTACACATCATGCATGAATACCCATAGACTGCCCGGTGAAAGATGTGCATACTAGCAAGACAAATGCATTATGTGGCCCACCGCCTCCAACCCTCCTTAGCATTCCCAATGCTAAATGACTCATAGGTTCATCAATTCCTTGTGCATGATTGCACTACGGATACTAGTATACCTAATCTAAGAAGTCTGAAATACACTGTAGCCTATAGTCTCCGACCCCGTCACAATGTGAAATGAGTCACCAAAATAGTTTGTCACTCAGGTATGCATGGAAGTACGCATCTCATTGCATTTTGAAGGGACTGTTTTACATCAGGAAAGGAATTCAACAACAGTGAAACTATCAATGTTCCACACCAATGCAGAGCACATTCTCTAGAAAATACTCGGGACAAGTTAGCAATTGGTCAACGAGTATGGGGCATGTTGCAGCTGGGGATGTGATGTGAAAAAGGTGGCTCAACACATATGCTGTAGAGTAGAATAGGCTGTACTCTTATTGCATCTCCTTTTCCGGGCCAAAATCGCCTCAAGAATAGTAGGGTGATAGTTGGAACATGCACCTGACAAAATACAAAGCCAGTGGCAGTGTTCAGCACAGTAAGATTTAACAGCACCTCTAAACCAACACATCTGACACCAATATTCTTGCAGTGGCAGGTGACTGTGGCTCATCGCCAACCCTGGGATGTCACAGCTGGTGGCCTACAACTAGAGACACAGGTAAATGAAGATGTGCATTGAGCTCATAGTTGGACTACTGAAGAGATGCTTGAGGTGCTTCCACAAGGACAGAGGCCACTCATGTACAGCCCCAAGATAGTGGGAAAGTTGTCCTTGTGAGTGCAATGAAGCATATCAAGTGGATTCAGAGTACTGCCCTCATGCCTCCAGTAGTTGACATAATGACACAAACTCTGATGTTGATGTAGAGAACAACATGCCATAATAAGAACAGACCACCTCTGTCAGGACTAGGGGTGTACCGAAATTTGGCTTCGAGTAAGTATTCAGCCAAATACCAGCTCAAAATGAGATATTTTGCTTCAGCAGAATACTTCATTTTCACTTGAAGCCGAATAGTTTCCAATATTAAAAAAAAAAATAAACATTAAGTACTGCTTTGATTGTGCCTGTAAATATTCTGCCATGTCATGTTAATCCTTTAAACGGATCATTAAACAAATGTTGCTGTCACGTTATTTGATTGACTGCAGACAGAGCAGCTCTGTGAAAGTACAAAGTCTCAACTCTTTATGACAACCATTGAGCTGAAAAAATAGTTTACAAAGTTGCTATTGGAAAATGGTATTTTCTTTAGGGTCTTATTGATTTGCTGATGACCTGTGTGAGCAATCTGAAAGTTACAGGTTCAAATCCACCAATTCCCATCCAAGTAATATAATTAAGTGGATTATCATAACTGCCATGACATTCCAAACACTGAGTAAAATAGCTCATAGGGTAGTGTGCCCACAGCAAACTAAATACATATATTCACCCTGAAGGCTAAGGTTATGAAGCAAGTAAGATGTCTCAGTGGAAAATATGCCTAATGCATAGATGTGATTGTAATAACCAAACCAAACATAGGTTACAATTCCTGCCTTCCAACTATCTTATGTTGCCAAAATGAGTCCCATTAAATTGGGTAAAAGTAACAGATGGTACTGAAGAATGTGGCTATCCAAAAGATAGGGAGTTTTACAAAAGCATATGTGTGACCAAAATGCCCCAGTCTGTGGTAGCAGAAACCTTCCTCACAACATCTGGAGTACACACGAGGGATATGTGTGTAAACATGTTTACAATTTGAAGTGAAGCAAACAAAGAAAAAAGCATGCGCATGCCAATGAAAGATCCGAAAATCAGCACTGTCCATTCCCTACAGCCGAGAACCATGGAGGACTCAGCATTCCCTATATATGTTTAGCTGGCGCCTTTTACCATGCCCCAAAAACCAACAATTAACCCATCTGAAAAACAAAGAAAAATACTATCTAAAAATGAAAAGACATTTTCCAAAAGCCTCATTCCCACTCAATACCACAAGCAGAAAGCATGGCTTTAACATTCCAAAGGTGTTCTTCAGTAGCACTTCAGCATAATTGATGTAATCACTCCTTTTGTGTTTCACTGCCAGAAGGCTAAAGACGGGGAAGGCCCAAAAGGATCATTTGAAAGTACAAGTAGACACATCCTAGTCTCCCAGTACAGTGACTGCATGCATACTACACGTTTGGGCTAGTCCCAGTTACTTGGGTTGTGCCCAACAAACTAAACGCCCATTAATGCACAAAAATAAAAGTTGTGCTGTTATTAAACGGTTTTATTTCTGAGAATGTATTCCTTTTATGGTTCACAGTCACATCTGTAGACAGCAAAGAAGAGAAATGCAATAAAAATGGATTCACATATTTTATGTTTCTCATTTACAAAGTGTTTTTCGTGTCTACATACATTTATTTAGGCAACGTTTTGGCTCTGTATTCAGCTACTGCCAAATACTTGTCCAACTATTCGGTATTCAGCTGTATACTTAAATCTACCATTCGGTACAGGCCTAGTCAGGACTTGACTGTATGCCGCCACTAGGAGGACATGCTAATGGAAGTGAAAGATGCTCCATACACAACTATTTCTGATCATGCCTATGTGCACTACCCTTTTACTAACCACTAAAATCACATATCAGACAGAAACACATACATCACTGGATTCCTTTGAATGGATGCGATGGTGCTTTTCTTCACAGCAACATGTCCATGCCGTCCATCATCCACCAAAACCTGTGCCCTCTTACCACCCTCACCCCAACACTTATGCCCTCCCACCACTCCCCTACCCAACTTCCATGCCTTTCTAGCACTCCATCCATAACACTTTTGTGAATGGTATGAAATTATTTATTTCCTTGAGCACGAGTCTGTATTGCTGGGTGGAGGGTATCATTATTTGTCGGGGTTGTCTTTGTGGGCTGCTGGCAACATATCCCTCTCTGGGGGTGGCTGAGATGAAGTTAGCGGTGTCCAATGCAATGATATGCTGGAGCATGAGGATTACATATACATTCATGCTGAACATTAGTTTTAGTTTTTTACCCACCATTAGCAAACGATTGAACCCTCAGCATGAGAGTGTTCTGAATAATTGTTTGGTCCACGCTCCCCAAGACTGCAAGAATGCAAGGTTTGGTGGAAATCCATCATATGACTCAAAAGATGTACAGTGCGAAAAACATGTATTTTTTTTTACCTTTCTCATTGATTTTCCGTAGGAAAAAAAAAACACAATTTGTGGACAGCTGCACTGTCAACCCTGCTCAAACGCCTTTTCAAAAGTGGCAGGTTGTCGGGGATGCATTGATTTGCTGGTTTTGTGAAATTTCATCTCACAGTCTTTATAAGACTAGGTGACGAGGGTGCAAAACAGCCATATATACCATGATACATTGCTGGGGTAAAGGTTTTTGAGTTTTAGAAAACTACCATTAAAAATTGCATTTTTCCTAGATGCAAGAGAAAAAATGTCAATATATGTTTCTAAAAACATGCTTGTAGCGGTATATGGGGGATATTGAGACATATTTCTGAGTGGCATGCGTGAAGCAGGAGCCAGTTATGTGGATTAGTCCGTTTGCGGCTGCCTGAAACATCCTTCGTTAGAGGGAAGAAAAACAATGAGAATGACATGTAAGTGTTTTACGGGGATGATAGGAAATCATTAACAAAGAGATAAGGAATTAAATGTGGGTAATGGTAGTAAAGGGGGGGCGTAGTGGGTGGGTCACGAATGGGTTAATCTTCATTTTGAAAGTATTTACACACATCATTCAAATAATGTGTTTGGTGTGTGCAAGGGTCTGTGGTTAAGTGCAGCTGGGAAATAAGTCAATAGACGGAAAAAGAGAAGTTGTTTTAATGTATCCCTGTCCCAGGTCGGTTTGGTTACATCTAGCAGGTGTATATGTTTAGGGTAATTTAAAATGGCTGCGTGTTCATGTTATGTTGAGAAAATATCTCAATGCCCTCTGTGGCTATCCATCTGCCAGTAACATTAAGAAGTTAGCATATATGCCGTGCATGGATGAACACATATAAAGCACTACTTCAGACTTCATTGGACAGAAGGGAAGAGATGAAAATGGACTAAGGATCTTAATTGCAATGGTTTGGTGTGTATTGGTAGTGTTTCTGCTCGGATAATGTCATACTCTTTAATCAAACATCAAGATGTGTCCAATGAGGCATTGCTGGAGTCGAAATGATTTGGTTTTCATATTCCACCATTTTAAATACATGTTTGTTTGTTGTCCCTAATCCCATTTGATAGAGCATCTTGATATCTTGTAAACCTTTATGTAAATTCGAGTCAGTGTGCTTCCTGGGCTGTGTCTGAATGTAGCGTGGATATGGGAATTGCGAGTGATGTGGATTAGTGAAGGTCTTCATTTTGCGAATGCCCAAGAAATCTTTTTATCGAGCAATTTCCCGAAATTGCGATGTGACATATCAATGTTTCAATGGAGTTTGGATTAAAAAGATGACAACAAGATAAAGCTAGGGAAGCGTGTTACTTATCCACTCTGGCACAGTGGCCTGTGATATCAAGTAGTTTCAACTGTACTCAAAGCCAAATGGGACCTACATTCAGTCAGATCATGTCAGATCATGCCTCATGATAGCATCCCTGAATCGGGTGTAGAGAGTCCCACACAAAAGATCACTGTGGCCAATGTGATTATTGCCCGTAGGCAGCAGAGACTGGGTGATAGTCCAGGGCCAGATGGGATTCCGTCAGACCTATTTAGTAGCCTTGTGGAATTTTGGAGCCTCCTGTTGGCAATCTGCTTTAATAGCTGTATAGATAAGCATGCTTTCCCAGACACACGGCAAGTGGCCATAATGATCGTGGTGCATGAAAAGGTCCAAAGAAAATGGCCCAGCTCATGTCGCCCAATCTCTCCTTTGCATGCTCAGCATAGAATATTCAGGAGCACATTATTGGAAAAGCTACAGGATCATGTGACTAGCTAGGGGGAAGTTGTCACAACTGCAACTGCGATTCACGGAGGGATTGGGGATGAATGGGCACGTGTTTAATCTTTTCTTGATATTGACTAATTCTTTGAAGCTCAAGTAAGGGAACATCTACTTTTGCTTTACGGATCTAAAAACAACATTTGATTAGGCCAAAGGAAAACAAACTGTGGTCGTGTCTTAGAATGCAGAACTGTCTCGACAATATTTTAAACATTTTCAGGGCTATATGTAATGATTGTAGGGCAAGCATGCACTCAGGAGTAGTGGTATAGCGCACGCTCTGGTTCAGCAGGGTTGTATGTTAGCCCTACTTTCATTTACTTTACATGTGAATGACTTGATGATTATTTTGACTGACAAAAATGTAGATGTTCTGCATTTTGGTGATTTGAGAATTTTAGTCTTGGCCTGCGTGGACGATGCTGTCTTTCTCGTCAGGCCTCTGCATGCCCTGCAAACACTGATTGAGGCATACACATGTTTTATGAATAACCTGGATTTGGAGGTAAATATGGAAACATCATTTGTTCTGACCTGCAAGACCACAAATATCCATAGCTAATGTAGACACCCCGGATTCTATGCAAATGGCGAGCTTCGTCACTGGACCAACTCATTCGATTATCTGGGTGTAATCTTTACAGAGACACTGGCAGGCATCAGGCCTTGCACTAAGCAAGCAGATAACAGGGAGCAAGCCACTGGTGGGATAAATAGGTTTGCAAATATTTATAAAGCCCATCCAATGGAAATGGTTCTTTAGGTTTGCACCTCAAAGGCAAACGGCGTAGTGATGTATGGGGCAGGAATCTGGAGCTTTACCTATCCTGCCATACTCCAAGTTTTGGAGAAGGATTTTCTTTAAAATGTATGTGAGTCTGCTGGCTACGATGCCTAATTTTTCTGTACTCCCAGAGTTAGGTATGGGTTTCCTAGAGGATGAATTAATGGTGCAGCCCCATTCATTGTGGTTAAGAGTGTGGTCAAATAAGAAGTCAATCCTAACCCAACATGACACCAAGGAATATGATCCCAGAAAGTGAAATGTTGCTAACCCCGCGGATATCACATATTAAATGGGTGGCAGATAAAATAAATGCAGGGATGAACTTCACCCACCGTAGCACAAAGGAAACAACTTTGGTTGCATCATATAAGGAAATGATGCTGCAGGTTTAATCCAGCCATTGAGAATTGAGGGAACTTGAAAAGCCATTGAGCCGCAGTTATGTCATTTCTGCGACCAATGTAATGCAACATTATTTAAAATGGCCAATGAACAGCCTGGATCGCTCCTTCATTGCCACAGCCTATGTAAATCCTATATTGTTAGGGGCAGGAGCTTAATTTACCGATTCAAACTTTGATATGTTTTATAGTGGAATTGAAGATCGGTTGCATTCTGTTTGCCCTAAATGTGCAAAACCTTGGACATGTGCCATCATTCCACTCCTGGAAAATCGTATTTTACACAATGCATACACACACTACGTTATATTCTATTGGCAAAATGTCCATTAATCGGATGGACCTTGCTGACTCACTTAACAACTTCTAATCTGATTACAATGAACAGCCTCAAGGGTCTCTGGGCCTCAATATAAAGCTGGCGCTCCCGTAATTAAGGGGGCTGGTACGGGACCGGCCCCCTTCATTCAGGGAGCGTTGATTACGAGCTTCCCATCGCGGGACCTGGATCGCACGCCTGGTAAAACCAGGCGTACTTTCCGAGTCCCGCAAGGGGAAGAGGGAGGCAATAACGGGCCAGATGTAATCTGCCCTTTATTACCACCCTCCCGATTCCCATTGAGCCCTATTGGGGCTCAATGGGAATGGGGATGGGTTCCTGCAAGGAGGAATTACCGGGTCCTCTTATGTCGGAGTAACCAGGTAAGTCCCCATTGCCAGAACCCGGTAATGGAGCCCGGAACGGGGGCAGCCACTACCTTCATTCTCGTAATAAGGCCCATTGTATTACTTCTTCAGCTCTTATTTATTATGTGTCAAGTGCGCTACTATCTCAACCTTTTAGTTTTTGCAAAGAGATTTTATTTTTTGTTTGATGAATTTTGTTTGTATGCATCTTAAGATTCTTAATATTCAATTTTTGAAATGAATGGTTGGTATACAGTGTGCTATACGTTTATGATTGTTGTCAAATACAGCTTGCTGTTGTTGACTGAACATTAAGAAAAGGTAATACATTGAGATCTTGTGGGTGTGTTAAACATATTTTTAAAGTATATTTGGAAACTATTTTCACGTTTTGAAACATGTGGAAAGGCTTTCTACATGTAATCTAAACATGTGTTTGGAGTGTTCAAGTGATTGAGGAGAACTGGGACTGGGAAATATGGTTAAGAGAAAGAACAATTCAATCATGTATATTAAAACGCATGCCATAGAAACACAATCGCTTTCAGCATGGTATTCATTATGAATCATTTTAAATGGGTGCGCTTTTCTTGCTGGGACGAGTAAACATCTCAATGCATTCTGTGGTGTATACACCTCAACGCGACATTGAAGAGTTTACTTGCCACATATGAAACAACACATTGGAGGGTCTAGTTTCGCCTTAATTGGGACATACAGGCAGAAGCGAGGAAGCGAGTTTCTTAATTGAAAAGGCTTTGTCCCTGGTAGTGTCTGTGCAAATATTTCAGTCTCTTTGGTCAAACATCATGATGCATTGATGGATAATCGCGATATATGACCATACAAAAACAATGGAGTTGTTTTGAGTTTTTGGGCAGGAAGGGAATATGCGAGGAGAAGGATCTAAAGAAGCACGATAGGGTTCATTGATATGGTGTGCATTGAGGAGATTAACAACAATTTCCCTAAGCATAACAATATTTAAGACAACACTGAAATGTTTACTGTCAAGATTTTCACTAAGGAGGGGGTATAGGTGGTGCATGACAATAATGGGCAAAGCGGTTCCTTAGGGAAGTTGCAAGAATGAAAGAGAAAGCACCGGCAAACATTTTTCAGGAACGAGTTGTAACTCTCAGAGATGTGACTGAAAAGTGATTGTATCGCTATGAATTAAAATGTACACCCATGTTAATTGGCACAGTTACATTTTAAGTTAGAACTTGTAGTTGCAGTGGAACAACAAGTATTGCTGGTTAGAGGGAGTAAGCATATGTGTGTTTATAAATGTAGGTTAGTCATCAGTGAGAGTGGCTTAGTACTCCATATTGTGTAGCTCAGCAAGACGTATACAGATTTTTCTAGAAAATATTATTGCACCAGTTTTGCACGAGAACATGTACGTCTACTGATGCAAAGAGATATTGCATCACAAAATACTTGAAACGATTTGAACACAACTTTAGTTAAACTTGAGATAAGGTGATATGGTGAAATAGCTCAAAGCAATACAAACATGCTAGGGAGCAATGCCAAATTGAAGGTGCCTGAAATGAGGCTAGGTACACTTAAATTCTCAGCGTCAGAACACAGAGGAATGGAAAAAGAGATTGTCGTATAGGCTGAAGAAATATTCAGTGGCCGACACATGAAAATAACCCACCAGATGAAGAAAGCCCTCTGGCCATAGGTCCGGGTTAAGGTGATGATTGTGGGGTCAGTGTCCTGGGACTTCAAGGATTTTAAAATGGTGGAACAACCTGCAGGCGAGGGTCTGCATTCACCTTGCAAATGACCAGAGTGAGACAGTTGTTGAGGTGAAGGATTTGTTGAGCTCCAGAAACTCAGTCCCTGGGAGGAGATGGTCAGCATCCTGGTGTTTGGCAAATCATTTGTTGAAGCAGCTCAGCAATCCCCAGTGAGTAGATGGTTGTGTCCTTACCATTGTCAACCGATACACTGGCTATATCCTGCAGGGAGCTGGATTTGGAAATGTACATGCACAATTAACAAAACCAATACAGCAGGACAAGTAAGTAAAGCCCAAGTCAGGTGACTCAATGACAAGCATATATGCAGTGTGAAAATGATGGAATCACTTCTCAAGATGCTCCACTTTCTTCTTGCTACTCCAATAACTGTTATTTATTTTCGTTCCTCTACTTTCCAGATGATCTACCCTGTCGGCCCGTACCACCAAACTGCTCCCTCTAATTGTTATCTCTCTATGTAACCCTGATCTATAATAGCCTTTTCCCCACCTCTCTCTGTCTTCCTTGATTGTCTCCCCCACTGTTTATCCAGAGTGACCTTGTTTGTTTCCTTATCTTGCTCTCCTACTTCCTAGCTGGTACCCCTTCATTCTTTCTCCAAGATGATATTCTTTCAGCTCTGTTAAAAAAAACAATCTCTTGGATCCTTTCTTTAAACACCTGACTCAATTTCTGTTCTTCACATATTTCTAATACACTTATGGTATCCCTAAACACTCCTCCAAGTTGGTATCAGTTTAATTCTGCTACTAAGTGCTCTGCATTGTTTCCGTTGTGTGTTTCAGGGATTCCATCTACTCTGCCACTTCACTTACTCCTTGTTTCCCTCACCATACCGGTACCCTTATCATTCTGCTCCCTGACAATCTTTTTTCCTCTTTCTGACCCCTTCAAAGCTTGTTGTCATGCAACATCCCCCTCTACTACTCCAATGGTGCACCTTGTATCCCTCACCAAGTGCTTACCCTCATCACTTAAAAACTGCCTCTAAACCACCCTACTATCTCTCTAGTCTTGCACACAATCCAGACTTATCTCTCATCAATGCTTCCTTCCTGCAGCACTTCACTGTAATATTTATGTGGAACCTGTCCGGTAGAGGCTTCCTAGTATCTGCTGTACCCCTGTAGCCAGTTCCCCTCTGGCCTGCCAATTGTCTGACAAGAATCATGACTTGGAGTCTCCCAGGAAACTGCCTTCTTGCAGGACACTTGCAAGACTGAGAGTCAGCTTCAAATCCGCTGACTTTTGATCTGCCAGTATACCTTTTTCAGGTCCTTCCTGGGACATTCTAATGTGTCTTGCGCTAGCTACCTTTTACTTGGTGATTGTTCCTCCTTTACGCTGTGATTCAATTAAACATCTTGCACCTGGATAAATCAAATGGTGCTGTTACCTGATTTCACCATGTGCTACTGGTCAGGTGGTCTCCAAGGGGATGGCCTAAATCTTTATATATAAAGCCCAACAACCATTTTGGATTTCATACTGGCCTCTAATAAATGTGTGCTTTCATCCCCCATTCCTGTTTCCCTCTATGTGTACTGGTAAGTTTAGTGTGTGTTTTAAAACACATCTAAAAACCTTTCTTTAGCCTGAAGATGTGTCTGTTAAATTTGTTTCCTTCACCAAGGTTTCAGACGCAAATATAATACAAACACTTTATCTTCTGCCATGCTTGCTGAGAATACAATGCTTGATATGTTTCAGCTGTGTCTGGGCTTGTGGTTTTTCCACTGATACATGTATTCACCTGGGCATTTATATTGTTTTTGGGGTTTGTGTTCTTTCACTAGGTGGATGTTAAATCTAATACAATATAATTGCACCAGATTAAATTTTGGTTTTCCTTGGCAGGGCTGGCCCTGCATGTAAAATGTCAGAGCTATTGTTTAGTTTGTAGAAATGCATTATGCTTCAGAGTGTAATGGGGTCGAGGCCGTGTCTTCATACGGGGAGATTTTCTCCTCCTTATATCTTTAGGTTTATCTAAGAAGTGGGATTCAAGCCCTGGACTTTGGACATCCCCAGTGCAGACGTGGACTGGCATCCTATTACATGCACCCACGCACATGTAGACCCAAAGAAGGTCAGACAATGAGCACCGAAATTTCAATGGTCCAAATGCTGGACAAATGTTGTGCACCCATGGAACAATCACATGCATGTCTAACATGAAAATCCCTGAAGACAAGAAGCAGCCATTACAAGTTTATTGTACAATACATTCCTCATTTTTCAGGGGTGGGAACCACCAAACCTCACAAAGGTGAGCACATCTGTACTTCAAAGGGTAGTGCCACAATCATTAAAAAAAAACAAAAAAAACTACAACATACTTGGTGGATAGAATGTAACCAATGGCAAGCAACGCAATTCCAATAAACAAAAAAACATGTCGCCTTGTGTGGATAACCCAACATGCCAGTCCAAGCCTCCCCTTGTGACTTGCCTACACAAGGGATTTGAGAAGTTGCTGAAACTCACATGTGCATACTTTGTGTATTGTACTGACACACTTGGAAAACCTAACAAAGCTTTGTAAAGTTGCACATTTCTATCTAAAACAATTCATACTATGTGCAGATTGCATATATGTTGACACTAATCACAGATGAAATCACAAATGGCATTGTAGAGGAGCAGGTAAACGCTTTCTCAATAGTTCCCATCCCCTCATCACTGTAATACTGGAATAGACAGAAAAGAGCAGTAAATGGGACCTCCTGTATTGTTCCCATACCTCATCCAGTTTATCAGAGACATTATGCACTCAGACAGCCATATTGATTGTACCCTTGCGTGAATGTGTGGAAAGATGCTATATGGAAGGAGGTCAGCATGCCCCTAACTGAAGCACCAAGAGATACATGTGCTTAAAGCTAAAGTAATCATGAATATAAAGAAGATCAAGTAACTTCCTGGCTAATAACTGTAAATACACAGTAACGCAAGGTAGAAAGGAAGCAAAAAGAGGTTTGCTATAGAGGAATATATAACGCGGCTAGGACAGCCATAATAGGAAAATGGATAATGGCCCAAGTCGAATTCAACCAAACTACCTCAGAGAAAAACCAAGGCTGTAGAATCAGAAGACGTGGAAGAACAACTCCATATACAGAGCCGACGAGTCAAGTTTGCCCAAAATTAAGGATGCTATTTTAAGGAATAAGCACAGAACACAACAGGAGTTATATGGATAAGCTCTGAATGTGGGACATTCCTCATAGATTGAATAAGAAGAAAACACTGCAGGAGCCAACTGTTAGTCAATTAAAAGTGTACAAAGTTAATATGAGATAGAGTGAGCAAGTCTCTAGAGGCCAAGAGGAGTAACAGCACCCTGCATAATTAAATCAAATAGCAGTGAATAGAAGGCTGCAATGCAGAAATTTGTGGTCTCTTCAGACATGACTCAGAAGTTGAAAACAAGGGCTATTTGTTAAAGCCTCAGATAAGATAGTGGTGTGTTCACACTCCCTTGAATGTTCCAGGACAGTGAGCAGTCAACAAGGTCAACTACAAACGATGAGAGATGAGAGATGATGGACTAGTTGGGAAATTTAGGAGTAGTCTGACGGATTCAGACACCTAAGTTTTGTTTCACGTACGTGCAGCTAATGAGCCAAAAGTACAAGGTTGGGATAATAGGTCAACCAATCAGTGGGTTTGAGGAACAACCTAACATTCAATGTTGCATAGACCAATCCACTATTTTTTTGTCTGCTATAATCAGTACTATGCATATGTAGAGGTAGTTCAAGGCATGCCCTACAGTTAAGGGGTAGCCAATGATGCACCAATCCTTATATGTGTATAAGTAAATATGTTCCCTTAACCAATCCCTTCTCTCAATAGGTTTTGTATTTGCAGCACTGTGAGGGCGGGTGGAAGAGCCCCTTTGAGGTAAGGACTGGGGTGTGAGGTGTTTGCAGTCCTGGTTTTTGGCTTGGGAGGCAGAGGAGGGGAGAAACCAGCAGCACAGAGTGGGGAGTGGGTGCAGAGAAAATTAGGTTGATCCAAACGCAGGCTTGCATTGGTAGATACAGCCCGGGTTTTGAGCAACCTGATTGGATCCCTCACCGACTCAGGGCGCTAATGCAAACTGTTTACTTTATGTACAATTACTGACCCTAATCATGGTTTTGTGGACTCGTTATTATATTTCTGCTCCCTTTCCATATGTTATCTTCCATTGCATTAGAGGTGTAGGCTTCAAAGCTCAAACTATATTCTGTATATTGACATATTTGGCAAGTATACTCATCAGCTGGAATCTATTCAAGATGAATATTTTTGGAAGTGATGCATTAACTCTGTAAATGGGGGACTGCACATTGCTTTATTCAGGGTATGGGAGATAGTGGCCATGCGACTAGCTTAGGTACCGGATAAAGAGATGGCTGATACTAAACTGGTAGGATTGAATGAACCTAGGGTATGAAGGAAGGTAACTAATCTAACACAAAGCAACAAATGTATGAATCCTGGTGTAATTCTCCTTCTCTATGTTTACTCTATGTTTGTTTTTCTATCCTATCTGAATATTCTGAAGATGGCGAACAATATGTTGATTGATTGTTATCCTATTGGTATTAAGGTGTGCTTGTTTTTCTGTTTTGGTCAATAGAGTGATTATCTTTTTATTATGATATGTATAATGTAATACCTGTATTATATTATTTAATATTTGTAATGTTTGTTTAAACTATAACACATTAAATAAAATAAATATTGACATATGTTTTTTTGAATTCTTCTTTACTTAACCTTGATTCCAGGTTTAACATTATTTAAGGTTCTGATAGGTGTGGATTTATAATTCTACTGCTTAAGCCTACCACATTAAGATACTCTAATTCTCTGGTCCATGCTGTAGCCATTGCCTATGTTTTGATAATTTAAGGTCGATATATTATCAGCAGACAGTTTCCGTTTAATAACAATATATTGTGGCATATTGCATAATTCATAAGAGGCCTACATGTCACACCGTCATATGTTGGTTTAGCCACCTAGTAAGGACTTTTTGTCAGGATTGCAACATATTAGTGTAGTATTCCACGTCCTGAGGCTTCTTGTCTCGAGGCCTCCAGCCCGTGGTATGAGTGAATGTAGAATGCGATGACGTGAGTGTGGATGACGGTTGGGGATGCGAGAAGGGAGGTGAAGGCTGCAGTACGGGGCGCCGGTTATTCATAAAGGACTATCTTTATATGCATACAATAAAGAGAGTTTCCACTATTTCGGCTCGTGTTGCATACCTCAAATTGCGACGAGGATGCCGGCGCCTTGAGAACCCACAGATTGGAAGGAGCGGCAGATACAGCGACAGCGGTCATACCGAGAGCGGGTGCTCCGAGTGGCTGCACCTTTCGTGCAGGCTTGTGCAGACAGAGAGAAGATGCTCCGAACTAGCGCACTAGCATTGCGTTGGTTCGTGCAGTTTAAGGGGGCCAGGACAAGAGCGGCTTCTCCGAACTAACCTCTTTCAAGTTGGTTTGTGCTGAACTGTCCCCGCCCTCCAAGTTACGTGCCATTGAAGTGTTAGAGAAAAGGACCCGCAGTGTAGCGAGTCACGTGATCTGCCTGAATACAGGAAGAGCAGGCAGAATGAGGAGTAGAGAGTGATCCACTCCTCCTCCTCACAGTACTTTAAAGAAAAAAAAAAAATAAATAAGAAAGAAATTATAATACATAGCTTACACCTAAGGGGTATTCAGATACTATAATGAGTCCTCTACAGGATTATGCAGGGCATCAGTATACAACCGCCAGCAAGTTTCCTTCCAACCCCAGGTCAACCAGTAGTTTTATGGTCAGAATGGAAAGAATTCTGGTTGAACTATATCCAGGCAGTAGAACAGGAGGAACTCATATTCCGAAAAAAGAAGTTATTACTACATGCGTTGGGGTTAGAAGGGCAAAGGAAGTTCAGAGAATTGCCAGAATTGACTAGAGATGAAGCTGGTGATGCTGATGAGCATGACAGAGCGATCAGGCAATTGGACAAATATTATGCTCCAGAAACCAATGTGGCTAAAAAGAGGTATAAGTTCTATACCAGAGTACAGAAGGAAAATGAGAACATTGAAGAATATGTCTCCGCACTGAGAGTACTATCACGGACTTGCCAATGTGGCAATGGCATCACCTTGGATGAGTTGATCCGAGATCAGATCATTATCCACTCGAAAGATAACTTGATCCAAGATAGATTGTGGATGGTGGGTAATCCGTCTCTGCCAGAAACCATAGCAATAGCAAAGCGAGTAGAACACACTCATTTATGTTCGAAGGACGTGAAAGGCAAGAAAGAGGAGGCTATACAAAGTATGCAAAAACATAGCCAGAGCAGCAAGGAGATGCATGAAAAAGAAACAGAGGAACAAACACAGGTCAATGTAGTTCGACCGAAAGACAGAGGAGGAGGAAATACTAAGATCAAAGACAAGATTGAAGTCAATGCACCAGGACGAAATAACAGAATGAGAAGTTATGAGCAGAGAGGGAATTCATATAGAGGGAAGTCTTGGGTGAAAAATGAACCCAGACCCCAGAATGATCAGAGAACTCAGCATAACCAACAGAAGGAAGGAGACAGATGTTATAGTTGTGGAAGAGTTGGTCACTATGCCTATGCAAGACAATGTCCCGCGTTGGGAAAAAAATGTGGAAACTGCGGCATAAGAGGTCATTTTGCAGTCATGTGTAGAAGAAGGAAGAAGATATCTGCCATTATGGAAGAAGAAGAAGAATCGGATGAAGAAAGAGTGTTTCTGATACGGGAACCACCTGATGGAGAATTCAAATGCCCGAGTTGTGAAGTAATTTTGGACAACTGGAGAATAAAAGTAAAAGTGGATAGTTGTTCGCCATGGACAATTATCAGCAAGAAAACTTGGAAGAATTTAGCAAAATGTGGCCTCAAAACCAGGATGGAGGCATCTGACATTCTGAACCCTGGTGGATTTGAGGGATCCAAAATCGAGATGATTGGGTGGTTCTCGAGCATCGTTCAATTTAAAGACAGAAGATCTCAAGTAAAGGTATATGTGGCTGAAAAGGGGTAAATGTTTTGGGTTGGAGAGATCAAGCTGGACTCAGGATCAGGCTGGACCCAAACAATGAAGAACAAATTCTGGTTGTCAACAAGAGTCAAGCAGTAAAAAGCAAGGAAGACAAAGAAAAAGAACAGGCCAAATCGACTAAATTGGGTTTGTTGAAAGATTTTTCACACAGAATTCGTTTTAAGAAGGGTGCAATTCCTGTCAGACATACTAAATCCAGACCCATTCTGTTTGCCATTGCTGAAAAGGTGAAACAGGAATTGACCTTGTTAGAATCTGAAGGAGTGATAGAGAAAATTGAGTCGTCTGAATGGATAAGCCACATTGTGATTGCAGTAAAGAAAAATGGCAAACCTAGGATTTGTGTGGACTTGAGAGACGTCAACAAGAACATTATAACAGATGTTTTTCCACTTCCTATCATATCCGAGATGCTAAATCGTATTGATAATGCTGATGTGTTTTCTACGTTAGACTTATCTAGCGCTTATCATCAGATATCCCTGTCAGAAGATTGTAGAGATATTACTGCTTTTGTTACGCCTCAAGGATTGTATCGATACAAAGGCATGCCGTTTGGTTTGTCGTCTGCAGCAGCAGTATTCCAGAGAATTATGACGAATGTGTTGAAAGGTTTGAATCGGACACTTGTATATCAAGATGATAAAATAGTGTTTGGCAAAGGGTCTGTGGAGCATGATAGGAGGTTGAAGGAAGTGTTGAAGAGGTTGGAGGAAGTCAGTTTGAAAGTTGAAGATAGTAAATGTAAATTTGGAGTGGAGGAAGTAGAGTATTTAGGAGATACAGTGAATGGCAAGGGTTATAAGCCGAAAGGGGATTCATTGAAAGCCATTAAGGAATGCCCTGAACCTAAAAACAAAGAGGAGTTAAGGTCATTTTTGGGATTGTGTGAATACTACAACAGATTTGTAAGGAATTTTGCCAGCACCACTGAACCATTGAGGAGTCTGTTGAAAAAGGATGCAAAATTTACATGGAGTAATGAATGTAGCAAGGCAGTTGGAAGTATAAAACAAGGAATTTGTAACTCTATAGAATTGGGAGGATTTGTTTATGGAAGATTGACCAAGATCACGGTAGATGCCAGTGGAAGTGGTTTAGGGGCAGTGCTGACACAGATTGATGAAGAGGCAAATGAGACAACTATCAGTCATGCTTCAAGGGCTATTTCTGAAACAGAAGGTAGATATTCGGTGATTGAGAAGGAATTGTTGGCTTGTTCATGGGCAGTGAATTATTTCAGAAAGTATTTATGGGGAAGTAAATTTATAGTTCAGACTGACCAATAACCTTTAATAGAAGTTCTCACGGTGAAGGGAATGTGTAAAGCGTCACTGAGATTAGCTAGATTGAGTTTAAAATTACAAGATTACAATTTCTCTGTAAGGTATGTACCAGGGAAAAGGAACACAATTGCTGATTATTTGTCGAGGTTACCATTGAAGAGCGATGAGACAAGCACTGATTCTGACGAAGAAAGAGTAGCGACTATTTTTGAGGTCACATCCAAAGAGATGTGGATGGTGGAGTTGGCCAAAGATGAGGAGTTGCAAGAGATAAAGAGATACACGGATTCAATTTGGCCATAGAAAAGGGTCATTACCGAAGGTTGTAGGAGATTTTGGGAAATTAGAGACGAGTTGTCTATGGAGGATGGATTTTTAGTTAGAGGAGATAAATTAATTCCCCCACACAAATTTCGAGGTGAACTCATCGAAAAGGCACATCAAGGTCCTCCTGGCATTACAGGTACTAAGAATAATGTGCGTTTGAAATACTGGTGGCCAGGCATGGATATTATGATTGAAAGATATATCAGGAGCTGTTGGCCATGTCAAAACAGTGATAAAAGTTGCAAGATTGTCAAGTCCAAGCCAATTAGCATGGACAAGGGTGATTCCCCATGGGAGATGTTGGAGATTGATATCATTGGGCCATATATGAAGTTAGTGGGAGAAAAAAAATCCTAATAGTATTAGTAGAGTATTACTCAGGTTGGGTAGAAGTCAAAGGGGTAAAGAAAGTTGACACAGGTGAGGTAGTAAAATTTCTAATGCAGATTTGTAGTAGGGAAGGATTTCCCAAAGTAATAATAAGTGATAATGGTGTTCAGTTTAGAAGTAGTGAAATGGAAGATTTTGCCAGGAAGATGGGAATTGAGTGGAGGTTTTCGTCGTTATACCACCCACAAACCAATGGGTTGGTGGAAAGATATAACCGTGTAATTGTAGAAGCAGTGGAATTACCATTGAGCAACAACATACCATTTGATGAAGTTTTAAAGGAGAGGGTATGGAGCACGAGGATGTCAGTTAAAAGAGGAATGGAGGTTTCTCCTTTTGAATTAATGAGGGGAAGAGCTCCCAATACATTATTAAATCCTGAATGGCCTAATCGGAGGAAAGTGATGAAGGCAGAATCTAAGAATTGCAACGAACGGAAAGGTACGGGTGATTTGCATAATACTCCTCCTGAGAAGTTTAGGTTGAGAATCCTACCTGGAGATTTTGTGCGAATCAAACTTGGGCGGAGTGTCAAAAAAAGTGAATCTAAGTACAGCAGACCTGTTAAGGTGGTACAAGTGTTCAAGAGGGCAGTTAGAGTTGTTGGAGGATCTGTTTGGAATCTGGATAGAGTTAGTAAGTGGATGTGGAAAGGAAACAATGAAGGATTTATACAAGCCAAAGTTGGGAGAAGAGAGAATGATTTATTTGGTGATGAATATATTCAAATGGGTATGGATAGGGTGAATGATAATGTGGTGAGAGTGAGACAGTCTGGTTCTGGTGGAGAAAATGCACAACAACAACAAGTGGTTGAGATGTCTGATAATAGGAGTGCGCATAGTTTAAGAGAGAGGAGATTACCATTTTGGTCTAGGGATTATGACATGTGAATTTACTTAGTATTGCAATTGTGTTTAATTAGCTCGTTAGTCTCCTTACGACTTAATAAGTTTGCATTGAATTATTAATGTAATGTTTTTTCAAATAGTTTTCATTCCTACATCAAGTTTTTTTTTATTGTTATGGATAAGTTTTAGGAACCTTCAAGTTTTCATTTGTTTTTCAAAATTTGTGTAAGGGGGGGATGATGTAGTATTCCACGTCCCGAGGCTTCTTGTCTCGAGGCCTCCAGCCCGTGGTATGAGTGAATGTAGAATGCGATGACGTGAGTGTGGATGACGGTTGGGGATGTGAGAAGGGAGGTGGAGGCTGCAGTACGGGGCGCCGGTTATTCATATAGGACTATCTTTATATGCATACAGTAAAGAGAGTTTCCACTATTTCGGCTCGTGTCGCATACCTCAATTAGTGATGCCATATATGATGGCATCAGTGTTGTCATTGAAAATGCATTTTGAGATGTCATAGATGTTGCACTGTGTGCACTGCCCATTTATTTTTAACATGGGATAGTTTTGTGCTACAATGGCCGTTGCTTGAGCGAGCATTGGTTACATCACAAGCACCGTCTTCAGTGTCCATGACTGATTATAGAATGCATATTTAGACGCCTGTGTATTTTGACATGCTTTGCATTTTTCCCGACCAGCAGTGTACTGTCAGAGCAGTTAACTGCGTGAAGCAGAGTTTTTCTCCGATAAAGGTACTACAAGACGTGTGGCTACAGCAGTGCAAGTGAGAGGTTGTAGGCGTGACCTAAACCTCTTTCATTTAGTGAAATAGTGTACATACACTTTGGGGCCGATTTATGGATCAATTGTGCGCCGAATTTGGTGGCGCAAGGGTGAAAAATCCAGCGCATGCGTGCGAATTGCACACAAGTGATTCATGGAAGTCTGTGCGTGTGTTTTTCCTGGGAGCTGCGCCAAATCTGCGCCTACCTTACACGTCACTGCGACATCCCGTACGCTGTGCACGACGCACACAGCGTAAGTGCCCAACGTGCAGCGCACACGCCAAAAACGGGGTGGAACACGCAGAATGGGGAACAACGTGTGAAAATGAAATACATGGAACGCCCACACGCTCGTGAACAACACGTATTCATGGAATCGAATAGGGAAAACTTGCGCACACCAAAAGACACACACAGGCATAAACACGGCCACCACACAAAAGCAGGCGGAAGTGCCCCCGCGCAGTATAAAAGTGAATGCAAACAACAAACACGCATATACACCAACAATGAATCTCCATTTCTCGCCACAGTGATCGTGGGACACCGCAGGAGGAGGAGAATAGCCAGGCCCTGCATTTTTTTTGCCAAGGACCAGCCTTTTTGGGATGCCTGATGACCAGGTCTATGGCAGGTATAGATGTCCACCTCATATCATCTTAGACCTGGTCACTGAGTGGGAGGATGACCTCACATCACCCACCTTGTGCTCCCAAACACTGAGCCCCTTGGAAAAGGGGCTCACTGTCCTGCATTTTTTGGCCACTGGGTCATTTCAGTGGACAACTGCCACAGTTGGGGGTGTCTCACGGGCCACTCAGTCACGCTGCCTACACTAGGTGTTGGCAATCATGACTGCGCGCCCCTCAGTCCGCAGGCACATATACATGCCCGAACACCTTCAGAAAGGCAAGCCGTGGCCCAGGACTTTTACAGGGTGGCACACTTCCCCAGAGTGCTTGGTGCCATAGTTTGCACACATGTGGCCCTATGTCCACATAGGGCCACTGACAACATCTACCGCAATCGCAAGCACTGACATTCCTTGAACATACAGGTTGCGATGCGCATGGAATCATCACCTCTGTCTAGGCAAACTATCCTAGGTCTACCCATGACAGTTTCATATACAGAATGTCTGCCCTGAGCAGGGCTCTGGAAGCTGGGAAGCATGGCAACACATGGCTCATTGGTGAGTACAAATGTATGTGCACACGCATGCATGTCACACACAGACAAATACACAAACCCAATTAATGACAACCATCATCACCTCCCCAAGGGACAGTGCCTACCCTCTGAGCACCCACATGATGACGCCAATATGGAACCCCACCACACCACCCCAGGTAAGATACAACACAGCCCATATTGCAACCAGGGCCATAGTGGAGCACACATTCAGAGTGGTCAAGTCATGCTCCGCTCCCTTGACCGCTCTGGCGGGCAGCTACTATATGCACCCCCAGTAGTGTGCAGGATCATTGTGGCAGCATGTGTCCTGCACAATGCTGCAACACGGTGGTGTGTACCAGTGGACATGGTGGTGCCCACACATCCCCAACCACACATACAGGTGTTGTGCATGGGAAGGGTAAAGGCATGTGGCGAGGCAGCCCGGGCCCAGCTTGTGGCCACATTTTTCACCTAAACTCCCACTCCTGCAGAGTGCACACAGGCCTAGCACATACCAGGTGACAATCGATGATAACAAAGAGACAGTCAACTGTCGCAACCTTACCACCCTGAGAATATTTCCACAGAAGTGCTACATTGTGTGCATCCCTAGCTACTTAAACATAACCAATCTGGTGTGACCAAAAGGAACACATGCAAGGTGCATATCCCACCACCCCCCTGCAAAACAGGCCATGAAAATCACTGGTATGTCACCGAAACCCTCCCAACACCCATGGCCCTCTTCGGCCACACCTTGACATGGCATGCAACAGCAAAAGAGCAAACCAAATGCACAACACATGAAAAAATCGTCACAAAGTGCCATGTGATAAATGGATACAGGCCTGAGACTATTACACCTGACATGGAATCAGATGAAATGAGTGACCAACAACCTCCCACACAAAAGTCATACACAAACGCATACCACCAGCAGTACCATCAACAACAGACAGAAAGATAGAATGCCTGTTGGCATGCACATTGGCCAATCCAAATCCGCAAATACCTAAACCGTGTGCTGTGTGTGTGTCCCCTGCAACACACCGCTTAGCACACAGCACAGTGAGCATCCATTGCATTGGGGATGCACCTTGAGCAACAAAATTTACCATATGGGGAATGTGTGCAGTCCGAAAATTGTAAGTGATCATTCACTGCAGGGACACAGCATTGCAGAGAAGGCAATCTGTGTGCACGTGCGGTCATGGATGGGTGGTTGTATGTGTGGTGGTGTGTTGTTTAAGTGTGTCTGTCAGTAGGGACATGCACCTAATACATGCATGTGAAATGATGTAACCCTCAGTGTCCTGTACACATCACATGTGAACATTGCCCTTGTGGACACCAAGTGTGATAGACCACACCAATCCCCTGACACCTGAAAAATAAATCCAATACATGAAAATACATTTAACAGCAAAGCACATCATGTACATAGTACCCTACATTGACATTGTCAGACAATGACCAATCACTGTAGCCCAAGTGTACCAACTTGACATTGTCACCGCACGGCCACCTCCCATCATCAGTGTGGCTTTGACAGCTAAAGGGTGCAGGCTACCGTCTACAGCATGAAGTGCCTCAAGCACTTATACAGGCAAGTAATGAAAAAACATCACAATCAACTTAAAAAAAAGCACAGTTCAAAAATATACTCACCAAAATTGATTGCAGACATGCCGTGGAGAAAATAGCCTTAATCCCCACTAGGGGTATATACATAAGTAGGACTGCAGACTGGCCACAAATATGACGAAAATCCAATGCCCCTGTGTAATTTGCTGTCACACAGAACCATCCTTGCAAGCCCATGGAAAGGGAAGCAGGAGTAGCATATGTGTCAGAACCCCAAGCCACAAACACATACACGAGACAAGCGTGCATGGGCCCAGCTGGAACACACAGTAGATGCTTTCAAAAGCCACAAAGCACCACACCGTCACATGAATGCACAATAGACAAACAATATAATAAAAAACAGAAAATGGCCACATATGACCCGGTGAGTGGAGGGGCACCAGGTGGGGGGAAGTACAGGGTGCACCTCAACACCCACATGTGATGATGTTGAGAAATAAAAAAATACCTCCATGGGCTCAAAGCCTGCACGGCCCGACCTGTGTGGAAGATAAATCGTCATCATACTCACCCTCTCGATGTAAATCAGAAGGTGGACGTGGTACAGTTGCCTGACCACGCCTATCCACAGCTTGCCCCTCCACGGCAGCAAGCATGCGGGTCTGGTAAGCCTCGTCCTGTGTGGCAATGGCACGTATGTCACCATGCAGCGCCTCACGTGATACGCGTGCTTCCTCTTGCAAGTAGCACGTACAACACAGAGATCTGCCTTCATGGCCTCACATGACATCTGGAGCACCTCCCGGCATACCCGTAACTCAGCCGAGATAGTGTCCTCAAGCTGCTCCATCCTCACTTCTGACCTCTGCCTCTGGGACATGTTCAGCACACCCAGAGTAGATCTGAGGGATTAGTGTTCTTCCCTCAGGTCCTCCCTATGTGCCTCTGCATGAGCAGTAGTGCTTCACACAGAGACACCATTTCAGCCCAGCGTACCCTGTTTGAGGCCGCCATGCCCAGTTTGAGTGATTGTTACGTGGACTGTGTTGCCTGCAGCTGGAGCTCGACCTGCCTATCAGGGGGGAGCATGGATTGGGCCACACTTCTCAATAGCTGCCCCCCTATTGCTGTGAACTGGCATACATGTCATGCTCCCACTCAGTATTCCCCGGTGGCGCACGGCCACCGCATTGCTGGACATTACACCTTTGGGACCCAAGGAGCAGTGGTCCTTGCTGGATTGGCACCACCCACGGCTGCAGGACTTCATCCCTCCATCGACATGATGACCCAGACACATCAGCAACTGGTGCAGTGTGTGACCATGCTCCCAGAACCACCACCGGCGGATGTTCCAACACTGCCTGGCCCCTCACGGCAGGTGTTGCAGACAGAAGATCATCCACATCAGGTTCAATCACCGGCGACGAATTGTCATGATGCGCATCCAACTCAAAATTTTGCTCAGAGTGTTCATCAGAGCTTGACTGATTACCAGCCCTGGATACGACGGTCTGGAGCACAAATGGGTTCTCGTGGTCTACCACCCCACGACCCCCACTTGTGCTGGGTTGTTGATGTAAAAGCAACCCTGTGTCTGGAATGACATCACCATCCTCTGGCTCCATTGCGTCATCAACTGTAACGTGAACAAAACAAACATGAGTACACATGTCAGCAGCACATAACACACAAACACATAGACATTACTACATTGACAGCCAACACATGAAGCAAACATGTCACACACAACTCAAACTCCAGCATGCATCCAGTGGCATTGATATGCAAGGGCATCCCAAAAGCAGAAATGGATGTGTGTAAACTGCAAAGCCTACACGTGTACTGAATGTAGTATATCACCTGCATCACACACAAACTCTGGTAGGCACAGATCACAAGCAGAAATGAGATGTCAACAAAGAGATGGCATGTAGCATAAGCATGTTTGTACAGACAAATGGCCACAGCTGCAAGTGAATCAAAACACACCATGACACACGTAATATGCATGTAGACATGCATCACTAAATCATCATCACCAATATAGCTTCATCGATCTGCAGCTCAGCCGGTGCCGTGCATCATGAGCCCTGAAGACATAGTTAATGTCCCAAGCAAAGCGAGGGCCTTCAACGAGGTATGAGGGACCATAAAGCCCGGTACAGTCCAAGCTGCCAGTCCATGAAGCTTTTACAACACCCTTCAGGGCCTGAGTCAGCACTTTGTACAGTGAAAGTGCCAAAAACCATGAATCAGTGCGTCAAATCACTACGCCCAGGCTCCACCATTATTCTGAAGTGGGCCTGGCCATACTCGTAGTACACGACAGTGCACCTTCAGGATCGTGCCAGTTTAACATAATGGGCGCAATGCTGAAATATCAGCAGCATTGTTGTAAAATAACAACATATTTTTAATTTAACATAAATGCTGCAGAGAACACGTGTCAATAAACACTTTCACACACACCAAAGTAAGTAGCTGCAATGTTGCACAACACAACGCTGAAGCTTCTTGCACATGTGTATGTGAAAGTGTTCAGATACACCCGTATCCATATATGCCCGTATGGTGTATATGAACACCTTCCTATACACCAAAGCAAGTAGCTTCAACGCTGCAAGATTTTATAGATGTGAAAGTGTACACACACACACGTGCAGGCAGCTACATGGTAATTACAACCCGATTTGCGGTCTGTAATAAATCTGCGGGCTTTACCATTTAGTATACCCCGCAGATTGACCAATCAACTTTGCTAAACACCCGCTATGGTGTTCTAATACAGAGTACATGTGTCACAGGATGCACCTGTGCTAGTGCGTTCCATAACAGTGAAGGGATAAACTTCTGAACATACACTTTGACATTGCAGCAGTGAGTAGGCATGTAGAACGGTGTAACATGGCTCAGAAGTGGGTGGGTGCAGTGCAGTACGGTGGTCAGTCAAAAGGCCGAATACATAATACCGAATGTCAAAAATCTCGAAACCAAAATCTCGAAAAAAAAATATCGAATTATTTATTAATTTATTTATATGTGTTTTTGGGGTCAGGTAAGTAAAAAAAATGGTTAAAATAAAACATTTCGAAAAAAAAAAGTCATAAAAAAAATTCGATATTTTTTTTTTCGGCCTTTTGTTTTCGAGATTTTGGTTTTCGAGATTTTGGTATTCGGTATTATCACTATGAACCGTGCAGTACATGTGTACGTTCCCAACAATCCACATCAACAAGTATGTTTTGATGTCAATCACTCAACATGACGGCAGTGTAAGGGCAAGTTCATCCATCATGTGCAATGTGCATGCACTGGGTTGCATGGCTAAAGTTAACCCCCCACCCCTTAGTGAACATGCAGGGGGGCATTGCATGGCAATGAAAGGTAGACCAGAGGACTGTGTATTGGCAGACAGTGTTGGCTAGTGTCAATTGCATCATCTCAGTCAACTGACACCACAGCGGATGAGAATGGGACAGTAAGCAGGACACATGATGAACCCTCAGTAGTACACCCATTCATGCAGAAGGCACTACACCAGTTGAACAGAGTCAGGGTGCCTGCAACAGGGGGAGGCCTGTGCCCCACACAGACAATGACAACCTAAATATGTGCATGATGCAGGACTGAGCCAGAGTGAGCATGGAATGAATGACCAAATGCCATGATACATATGTAATACCGGAAACGTACTACAATGATCATCCTGCCAAGGACACATAGGTGCGTGCATGGAATGCACATGGAGCATGAATGGGCACTCATGTCCCCGGGGAGTATCTGCCATCTGCACAGTATGTGTGAGACACCCTGCATCAAGGACAAAGGATGTACCCCACAGTATGTGTCTGGCAGGTTTGCAGGGGGAAGTGTGCATGTACACAGGAGTGTGGAACAGGCCATTAGAGTAGTCCAACATGTTACACACAAGTGCCATGGTGAAATTGTGGTGCAGGGGGGTGGAGGGGCAAGGAAACATGCCCACGTGGAGTACTCACATGCAGGCTGACCACACATGCACATCAGTCATACGATGACATAGTCAGAGTGCTGAGTGGAATGACACCACAGGCCACATGCAGACAGGTCAGTGAGCTGGAACGTGGACCGGAGGGGCAGCCGAGCAACTGGCATTTCAGTAGGGTATATGTGTGGTGATGAGGACAGTCCCCACCTGCTTCACGTGTCCAGCATGCATCCACGCATCAGTGAAGCATTGCATGACTCACAAATGAGAACCATGTACACATTGCATGCAGTGGCAGTCAAGCGCAACACATCACACAAGCAAACAACACATGGGCTGGAGAAACATGCAACAACACTCACCAGACAATGCATCATAATCCTCTATCTCTCCCACTCCTAAGATCAATTGTGCCAGGATGAACCCCGCAGCGATCTCCTCATGCGGAGTGAGTTCTTCCTCCTCAGGTGGTGGCCCACTAGCAGTCACCTGAGTCATGGCATAATTGGAGGCACACTGTTGTTTTGCAGAGCATCAGTGGTCATCCCAATGCTTTTTGCAGTCCTGAGCTGTGCGCACCTGATATCCAAATACATTAACACCATCCGCAATATGCTGCCAGTGGACCCAACAATGAGCAGGTGTAGTATGGCAATTGGAACCCACTAGTATATTGCGTTCGTGTTCCGACAAGTAGCCAATAAGGAAGTCCAGTTTCTGCGTGTTCAAAGGCTTCTTCCTCGATGTGCCAGAGGCCAGAGCCGTGTTTGGGGTCCCAGCCTCTTGCACAGGAGCAACCCTCCTCCTCTTGGGCAGTGGTACGGACCCTGACTGGCAAATGCCACCCTGATCAGTAGGGGCAGTGGTGCTGGTGGACTGGACCAAGGGAGTGGCTGGTGGAACCAGGACCGAAGCCCCGACTTGTGTCAGTGGCTGCTGGGTGCTGTTGCCAGGACCCAGAGCATCAACTACCGCAGGGGCAAGGTCAGTGACCAAGACTGTCCTGGCAGGCAGACTCACAGCCGGGGTGGTGTTGGCTGCATCTGCCATGCAGTTGCCACCACCCGGCTGCTTGGGTCAGCAGATGACAACACTGCCCCAGGGACATGTGCCTCAGTAAGAGCATACCTGTGCTCAGTTTGCTTCTGCCTCCTGACCACCTGGAATCCAGCCTGGAAGCCCTCAGGTGCCAACGCATCATGTGGTGGCCGATCCGGAGCCTGGGTGGTGGTCGCCATAGCTACAACCGAATGCTACCACTACTGTTGGGCCCATGACAGTAGATGAAACTGACTGTCTTTTCACATGGGCGCCAGGGTCGGATGCAACAGCTGCATCTCCCAGAGCCGCAAGGGGTGGTGGCATGACTGCACCAACACGTGGCAGGACATCCTGCACATTTGGTGCACCCCTGCCTCTTCCCCCTCTGCATCCACCCTGGCCACCCTGGACTCCCCCTACTCCCTGGTCACCCTGGCCGTGACCACACCCAGCACATGGAGGATGCCCAACTGAGGCCCCCCTCACCTTTCGTGGCTTCCCAACCATGGCACAGATGTACTAGTGCCAATGGGAGGTGTACATGACAATTGACCTGGGCAATTGGGGTGAAGGGGGTGGGGTACATGATGTAAACAGCACCCGTGTGCTACTGCAAGGCTGTATGTGACCCCTGGTAGAAAATGACAGGTCGCGCAACGCTCAGGCACCCCAAATATGCTATAAAACCATGCACACAACCCCCCGTAGCCCACATGTGCTGCATTAATTCAAAATCTGAGCGTCTCTGATCACTCTGTACCTTCATCCCCTTTGTGATATATTCATGCTTTGCTTGTGATTCAGCACTATCTGCCTTGTCCCTTCCCTGCGCTACCCTTTGTAACTGATGTTCCTGGGCAGCACCCACCTCCATCTTCTTTTGTGCCGACTGGGGGATCACATCCCATTTGTGCAACATGCTCTTCAGCCTTTCCAGAACAGCTTCTGCCCCTGACTTATATGACAAATCTCCACCTGCCTCTTCCCTTGTCGGTGGACCGGAATCTGCCATGTTGCCACTGAAACTGTATTCTGTAATCTGTATTCTTTAATTTCTTTTATTCCACTTTAACTCAACCTTCAGACAGACCTCCCACTCTGTGACCTCTACAGCATCGACCCTACACCCACTCTCCATGACCCGGTGCTCTGACTGTATTACAGGTGCCTAAGAATGCTCTGCCCTATCTTTGTATTCTTCCTAGTGTCCCTGAAGACTCCAAATTCCACAAAGTCCACTATTGAAACATGCACAAGGTACAGCGAAAATAATGTTTTCACTTACCCGTTGTTTTGCTGTAATCTCTATCTCCATGCCATGCACTTGATTAAGAGAAGAGGAGCTTCTGGGTTTCAGCAACCCAGGGACACAAAACACGCATACGCGTGGGACACACAGGCTACTATGACCTCGAAAACGGGTACGCAATACACAGGGGGACCCACAGTGGGAAATATAGCATGCTCGACTCACCGTCTGACTAGCGTGGGAAAGAAAAACACGTGTAGGCAAGGCCCCCACCAAAAGAAGAGGTATGTCTTCGATCCGCCGTGAAGTGATGGCGTGTGAAACAACAAGAAGTAGCAACACGCGCGTCGGTCTCAACGAAAAGCACGTACAGCAAACTGCTGGCCCGCTCTCAGCTTTAACTCGTGCCGAGGGAAACGCCTGCACACGTCACGTCACTTACACGCTTATGCGCTAAGGCCCTTTCCTCGAATTAGATGCAATCTCATGTGAACGTGCTGTTTTTGCATGTGAGGATTCACTCTGCATCAAGCTGGCCACGCGCCAACACATGGAAGACCAGGCTCCTGCCCAGAACGCCATTTTCCTGCCCCCCTAGAGCCCAGAGCAGCCTACGATGAGCCATCTGCTGCTGCCTGCTGCTGCCCACGTGCCCTGTTATTTGGTGCCTGCACATCAGCCATCTGCAGGGTCCAGTTGCTGCGACCACCCCTGCTGGAACACAAGACTCCCGACTGGTGTTCCATCGCTCCACAGCCCAGCCCCAGGACCCAGTTGCCCATCCACACCTGCCTCGGGGGTTGCCATGTCAGGGCAAACTCCATCTGGGACCAATGACAACCCTCAGCCAGAGAGGCAGAGGGCTGTCAGCTTCTCAGCCAGAGAAGTTGGCATCTAGGTGGAGCACGTCCTGGGGTATTATGATGCCCTCTTCAGACAACCGTTCGCCGACAAGGAAGGACGGAGGAGGATCTGGTCGGACATCGTGGTTGCCATCAACGCGGAGCGGGTGACAACCCGCGGAGCGGGTGGAAACCTGCGACTTGAAACATGTCCAGAAGCGCTGGAAGGACTTCAATTACAAGACTCTCAGGAGGGCCCGGCACATCTTGGATGCAGTGGATGCAGTGGGGTGCCGGGTCCAGCTTACCATCGACCAGATGAGGGTCCTGGAACGTATTCACCCAGTGCTTCACCACGAGGTCCTCGAGATGCAGACCCGTCTGGAGTCAGGCGGTAAGTGTCCGTGCATTCTCATTCCAAGCAGTGCATGTTGAGGTGTGGCAGAGGTGTGCAGCTTGGACATTTGTGTGACATGGCCAATTCATGGATGTGTTTGTGCAGGGACATGACCGTGCTGCATGTGTGCCAAGTCATTTGTGATGCACATCAGTGGTGTATGGATTCCAATGCTTGATGCACAACTGCATTTGTTGATGCACGCATGTGTGCATGACTGGGTGTGTACTATGCCATGTTTGTTGTGTGACACATGGATGCCCTTCCTACCGTCATCTACTTGCATGATGTGCATGTGCGTGTGTCTGTTTAGTATGTGTGTGACTGTGAAACACCATAGATGCATGTTACATGCACATCAGGGTGCCCAATTGGCTGATGTGAGACAGTTGGTGACAATTTCACTGTGAGAGGATGGTCAGATGGCCATAGGCATGTCTGTGTGGTGGCATGTTTGCATGTGATTGTCATGCCCCATGATGCTTGCAACTTCCTGTCACCCTTGGGATGTACATGCATGTTCATGTGAATGGACGAAGATGCCTGTTGCACGATACCAGTTTATTTGTGCATGTGTGTTGGTTCAAATGACATGAGTGTTGGGGAGTGTGATGCCATCTGTGATGTCTGATGCTGACACTCATGTGCAACTGTTATGTGTGTAGCAGACCATTGTAAGGTGCCCTGATGCCCGTGTTCTGCCTCTCCCTGTCTGCAGTGTCGACTGATGAAGGGGGCGGAGACGGTGCTGTGGAGCCCAGCGGCAGGGATGCCACCTCCAGCCGGAGGCACAGGGCCCAGCTCCCCTCCCAGGTTATAATATTTTTCAGGAGTGAGGAGTTGCGTCTATGGAAGCAGAAAGGGCAGCTGAGCCCCCACAGGGGCATACTGAGGAAGACGGCACGGAATCATCCAGATTGGTGGAGGTGTGGTTGAGGAGGAGGCCATATTAGCTCCACGCATGGACCCTGGAGGGGGTGGTTCCACTGGTGTGAGTGGTGCAGTCCAGGGGCAGGTGGCAGCATAGGTTGCTGTGGGGGTGCCTGTGTGTAATCCTGTCCCTGATCCTGTGACTGCATCATCCTGCACCAGCAGGGATGCCTCTGTCCAGGACCGTTTGCAGGTAGGGGATTTGTCTACAACCACTGGCCGTCCTCTCCCTGCGGACATGGCAATCTGTGACCGTATTGAGACTGTCCTAGTCGGTATGGCATTGAGCACGCATGGTATTTGGGATGACGTGCATGGTTCTAGGCAGGACAGTGCACAACATTTCGAACACCTGTGTGGCTGCCTTGACTTGCTAGGACAGTTCACCGGCACAGGGTTCCTCCATGTGCTGGATGCTCTTGCGACGCCCTCCTCAACTGCACCCCCTATGCGCCAGTCATCCTCTGTGCCATCTTCCCGCCCATGTATCACCTGGGCCCCCTGTAGAGCTGCCCCTGAGCCCATGGCCAGGCTGGTGGAGAGCACATCCCTGCCACAGTCAGGAGTCAGAGGTCCAGTAGGGGTGGTCACACCACCAACTGGACTCCAGCAAATGGAGGATGTGCAGGCATCATCGAGCAGGGCATGTGCACGACGGCGCTGGGGGATACCATCATTCCGCAGGCCGTCGTGGTGGCAGAGGAATTTGGCATTGAGGGAGCAGCAGGCTCGGCGTGGGAGCTTTCATCGCTTGGGGATAACAACATCCCGGGGGCAGACATGGGCCGACTAGCAGGAGGACACAGGACTGGGAGTGTCTTGCGTGTGGAAGCAGTTGGGCCAGCAAATCGATGCAGAGTGGCGGCGGGCGGAGAAAGCACAGCTTACGATGGTCAGGGCAGAGAACTCCATGCACTGGGCATTGAGGCGGGCTAAGTGCTTCGTGGAAATTAGCAGGGTCTTGGAGGAGTCCAAGGCAAGATCCCTGCAAGCCCTCGAGGCCACGGAACAGGCCCGCTTCTGGGACATCAACATGGAATTTGATGATGCCCTGGCCCGGGACATCAAAAAGTGAGCCGCCGGACTAGCCCGCCGCCATTGTATATAGTTGTTTGTGTTTAGGTTTCATTTGTTTTTTTTATGATTTGGAGAACACAGACTTTGCTCCACTTTTTGTATATAGTTGTGTTTTACATAGGGTTTTTTGTAGGTTTCATTTTGTTTTGGGATCATGGACCCTTCAGACTTTCATTGTACATATTTCTGGACATGTACATACTTTCGTATTTTTTTTTTAATCCCATGAAGGAATAGTTTTTTATGGTTTTCATTTTGGATTTCGTTTATTGGACTTTGGACATGGACCACTTTTCAGTTTTCACTTCTTTGGATTTACTATTTTCTTGGAGTTTGCATTATTTTTTCTTTGAACTTTCATTACTTTCTCATTTTCATGTTTTATTGTCATTTGGTTATTTTGCATTTATTTTAATACATTTCCATGATGTTCAATGTTGGTGTGGAATACTCTCATTTGTTTTGTGCATGTGTCAGTGAGCATAACATCAGTCATGTATCACTGCTGTGTGGCTCTGTTGGACATGTCTTTGGGTGCATGCATATGCTTTTGTGAATGTCATGGCATGGGGCTTTTACTGGGGAGTGCGTACAATTGATAGTTGTGTGTTTGAACTGGGGTGGTGCGGCGTGGGGTGCGATTTGTGTTGGCATTTGTAACATGCGCTTGTGTTGTGACAACGTGTTTGTTGGGGGCACATGAGTCAGGGCCTGCTGGCAGGTTGCCGTCACTGGGTGTGGTGTGGGGGGGACATGTGTCGGGGCCTGCTGGCAGGTGCCTGTCACTGGCGGGATGGACATGAGTGGGGGCCTGCTGGCAGGTTGCTGTCACTCGGGGTGGTGTGGGGGACATGAGTCGGGGTCTGCTGGCAGGTGCCTGTCACTGGCGGGATGGACATGAGTGGGGGCCTGCTGGCAGGTTGCTGTCACTCGGGGTGGTGTGGGGGGGACATGAGTCGGGCCTGCTGGCAGGTTGCCGTCACTGGGTGTGGTGTGGGGGGACATGAGTCGGGGCCTGCTGGCAGGTGCCTGTCACTGGCGGGATGGACATGAGTGGGGGCCTGCTGGCAGGTTGCTGTCACTCGGGGTGGTGTGGGGGACATGAGTCGGGGTCTGCTGGCAGGTTGCAGTCAGTGGGGGTGTTGTGGGGGGACATGAGTCGGGGCCTGGTGGCAGGTTGCTGTCACTTGGGGTGGCGTGGGGGGGACATGAGTCGGGGCCTGCTGGCAGGTGCCTGTCACTGGTGGGGAGCACATGAATCAAGGCCTTCTGGCAGGTTAGCGTCACTGGGGGTGATGTGGGGGGACATGAGTCAGGGCCTGCAGGCAGGTTGCTGTCACTGGGGGTGGAATGGGAGGTACATGAGTAGGGGCCTTCTGGCAGGTTGCCGTCACTGGGGGTGAACATGATTGGAGACATGCCTACTGGCATGCTCATAGGTGATGGGGGGGCTCTGTTGTGGCGTGGGCTGCCTGCTGGCATGCTCATGGGTGATGTGGGACTCCATTGTGGCGTGGCCTGCTTGTGAGATTTGTTTGTGGGTGATCCAAGCAAGCATGTCCTTTTTCACATGATTGGGCTTACGCGAGCAGGGTACGCGTATTCAGGGGGTGTGCTAGGAATGTGTAACCCGCTCACGCCAGCCCAATTGTGTGTGAAACTCCTCGCGCACCCCCGTTTTATGTGTACCCCGCACGCGCCAGCCCAATCACTTGTAATAATTCTTGCACATCCCTGGAATACACGTACCCCGCTCGTGCCAGCCCAATCGCTTGTAATACTTCTCATGCACCACCGGAATATGCGTACGCCGCTCGCGCCAGCCCTATCACGTGTAATACTTCTCGTGCACCCCCAGAATACACGTACCCCGGTCGTGCCAGCCCAATCGCGTGTAAATCTCCTCATGCACCCCTCGGAATACACGTACCCCGCTAGTGCCAGTGGAATTGCGTGAAAAGTTCAATCGCGTACCCCCGTATTTGTGCACTCGTGTAGTGAGGAGCCACATGCACCCCCTGCAGGCAGTCCACACCACAGGGGACCACCCTACAACCCTGGCCATACCCCCCAGGCAGCCCATCCACCCTGGCCATGCCCCGCAGACAGCCCATCACCTCTGACCATGCCCCGCAGGCAGCCCATCACCCCTGGACATGCCCCACAGACAGCCCATCACCACTGACCATGTTCCGCAGACAGCCCCTCCACCCTGAACATGCCCTGCAGGCATCCCATCTACCCTGTCCATGCTCTGCAGGCAGCCCATCACCCTGGACATGCCCCACAGACAGCCCATCACCTCTGGCCATGCCCACAGACAGCCCATCACCCCTGACCATGCCCCACAGGCAGCCCATCCACCCTGACCATCCCCTGCAGGTAGCCCATCCACCCTGACCATGCTCGCAGGCAGCCCATCACCCCGCCCATCACCCCTGGACATGCCCCACAGACAGCCCATCACCCCTGGCCATGCCGCACAGACAGCCCTTCACCCCTGACCATGCCCTGCAGGCAGCCCATCCACCCTGACCATGTCCCGCAGGCAGCCCATCACCCCTGGACATTCCCACAGACAGCCCATCACCCCTGGATATGCCCCACAGACAGCCCATCACCCCTGGCCATGCCCCACAAGCAGCCCATCACCCCTGACCATGCACCACAGGCAGGCCATCCACCCTGACCATGCCTCGCAGGCAGCCCATCAACCCTGACCATGCCCCGCAGGCAGCCCATCCACCCTGACCATCCCTCGTAAGCAGCCCATCCACCCTGACCATGCCCGGCAGGCAGCCCATCACCCCTGGCCATGCCCCACAGACAGCCCATCACCCCTGACCATGCCCCACAGGCAGCCCATCCACCATGACCATGCCCCGCAGGCAGCCCATCCACCCTGGCCATGCCCCACAGGCAGCCCATCACCTCCGGACATGCCCCACAGACAGCCCATCACCCCTGACCATGCCCCACAGGCAGCCCACACCACAGGGGAGACTTTTTCCATGCATTTGTCTGGCGCAGGCGGGGTTCATGTATTCCGAAGGGTGCGTGGGGAGTTTTAGATGCGATTGGGCTGGTGCGAGTGGAGTACACATATTCCGAGGGGTGTGAGTGGAGGTCACGTATTCTGAGGGGTGCGCAAGGAGTTTTATACGCGATTGGGCTGGCGCCAGCGGGGTACGCGTATTCCGAGGGGTGCGCAAGTAGTATTACATGCGATTGGGCTAGCACGTGCGGGGTACGCATATTCCGAGGGGTGCGCGAGGAGTTTTACATGCGATTGGGTTGTCGCGTGTGGGGTGAGTGCCGTTTTTAGTGCAATTTTGTTGGCGCAAGGGGTGGGGTTAGGGGCGTAACTGGCACTGCTGCAGGGTCACTGTGCCATGGCTGGTTATGGATGTTGAAATCCATGAATACGCAGTGCGTGAAAATGGGTTTTGGTGCACGCGGCTGGCGCAAGCTGGCGCACGCTCCCTCTGTGCGCCAGCCGCGTGCGCCACTTCTGCGCTTGATTCCATGAATTACCCCATTTGTGATGAACGTTACCACTAATCCCTTTACCAGATTGTTATTGCAGGTTTCCCTATTCTATTTGAAGTCATGGGGCGAGTGACCACTAATAAACGGTCGTGCCTTTAGAACGTTTGCTCTTCAAAACTTTTGTTTGTTTGAATTAATTTAAGTGGAACAGTAGAACGCATGCTACCACTTACAGCCCCGGGTGTGGTGAGTCACAGGGCTTGCAGTTGCTATAGTATTATTACTAGTTCCATGATTTTTTGGGATATGTTGGAATCATTTCCACATTTGCTGTGCATTAGTACTGCGTATTGAGTATTCCAAATAATGTGTATAGTTTGGAAACAACGAATAGAAGAGCTACAGATGTGCTCTATGCAAGCACTTTTCTTTCACTTTAGTGCACAAACGTAGAGGTCCACGTCCTATGCTATTTGCTTGGTGTACATTTGATTATTTTACTGCACTTCAGTGAGAGAGCATGTAGGATTGAATTCCTTAGCATTTGTTTCTGCATACTTTTTAGACCTAGATTGAGTCTTGAGCAGAACATGCAGAACATGTTTGTGTGCCATCCCCTAAATGAGAGGTAGGTGATTGGTTTAGGTAACAGGTACACGCACATATAGTTCAGGGGATATACATTCTCATATCTGTTTTTATTTACATGACAGTTGGAGTTTTTCTGGCCCGGAGGAAGATGCTTTCATTGCTTCTGTCCGTCAAAACTAGGGGGCTTCTCCTGGCTGTTATGATCTGTGGTTCATTGTAACCTTGAACCATTGAAACCCACTCGGTGAGGACGTGTGCCTACACCAGCTACAGCTCCCGTACCGGTCCCACAGCACCATCGCGTGAATTAAAAGTAAGTCTTATTCTGGGTCCGGTGTACTGCCTCCACATTTCTCTCAGCCAACAATTGGGCCCTTTTCTTCCTTGTTTCTTAACGGATCCGTTCTGATTTTTTCTCTCCTCAGCTCTTGGGGATATCATATGCGAGGTGATTCTGCACATACCCTCCTGCACGCCGAATTCATAACAGTACTACCTCATTTGTGTGGACTCTTCTTCCATTTTTGTTCGAGTTCCACTCCATGGACAGGGATCCAGTCCTTTGAAGGTATGAACCCAGTAGTCACATTTCTAGCATCCAGAGAAATCTCAAAAATACTGCCTGTTCCTAACTTCAAACCATGCTTGTTTTTTTACACCTTCTGAGTGTCAGCTATAGCATCTGTTCCCAGTTGCCATATATAACTGACTTATGGCACCCTCTTTAATTCCCCAACCAGCCGTACTCATCACCTGCCTCTGAATCCACCCAGGGTCGAGTAATACACCCCAGGAATCCTCAGAAAGAGACTCCTGCAGCCTTTAACTAACACACATAGACATCAGCAAGGCCACACCATAGGAACCCTGTGATTCCAGAAACAAGGGCACGCCTCGTATATACCCCTGTCTGAATTTCAGGGTGAGTATAGAGGTGACCTTCTTTTTGTAAAGGTACTATGTTGCACATGTTTAGACTGTTCTATCAGGAAAAGGTCATTACAGTTGTGTCCTCCACGCACCATTGATACATCTTTGTATCTCTTTCTTTCTGCCTCCCCCTCCCTCCATCTCCCATTTTCTTAGGAAACTGTGGTCTGTCTTTTTTGCATCAAGGAAGGCTAAATTTTGATGCCGCCAATTTCGGCCAGCCGAAACGTGCTACAGTGCTTCCCTTAACCACAATGTTTCCCTTTATCTTCTTTGCAAACAGCTTGTGGTTCACTACTTCAGGAAGCTCCGTCTATATTAGTTCTCTGCAACATTGGCAAACACGTTGGCAGATTTGGCAGGTTAACAAAACCAGTCATGATCAGATGCTGATCATACACATACACACAACTATTACATCCAAATATGCAACTAGTTAGATGATTCAATTCTAACCAATGTGAGTCCTTGTTGGTTCATATAAACTGTGGATAAAAAATGCCTATTCACTTTTGAATTTCTCTGTATTCTTTCATCACAATTTTTTCATGTGACTATTTATATATTATTTTTTTGTGCAATAATGTTATTATTTGTTATTAACTTTTCTCAACACTTTATTATTTTGTATATGTATTAATTCTTGAAATAATTTGTGTTAGCAATAAAATTAGACACTTTGAAGACACACCTGTACATTCTTATTTCTCCTTCTTGATAACTCGTTTGAGCATTGGAACTGGTCTTCTCTAAACTATCATGACTAACACCTCCTAATAGTTTGGTGGATATATATATATGGATTTCTTTTCTGCTGTTTTAATATCGGGGGCATGTGTGGACATGGATGAAGTGAGTAAGGTAAAACGTGATGCCATCGAAATGCACCTCAGAGAAATGGAATTTCAGCTGGTCCGGGAAAAGAACCTTGACACATGGAACTTGACTGTCATGCATGATAGAAAGAAGGCCACTGCAGACTGTGGGAAGAATGTGAATCAATACAGTGCCCACATAGGTACATCTTTTGGTGCTCTGGCCAAGAAAACCACCCTGAAGAGCTAAAGGTTGTGGAATTCCACAGTGTCATCAAGGCAGCACTTACAGTTGCTGTCTGGCATTCTTGAGAGGGTGGACAATGATCTTGTCCACTTGTGTTTCAAAATCCAAATATTCAACCACAGCAACATGCATATAGGATTGCATGGCAGAGAGACCTACTTGTGGTTACTAGTGACTGTTGTACTTGTCAAATATTGAATGGCAGTATGCATTGATACCATGGCAATAGCAGAGTATTACACTATACATTTCCAGTATAAGTACACGCACACAGGATGTAATCCAGTGGGCTACAATCCTTCATCCAGTGTTGCATGAACAGATTCATCCCCAAACATATGATATTACTGCAAAAGGTAGAACCCACATGTTAGAGAAATATCCTCACAGCCATAATGCCTGCTGGTGAATTTGCAAAATTCCAACTCTAAATTTGCCTCTGATTGCACACATTTCACTAACGTACTCCCATGCAAGGGATAATGTGAATACAAAATGATGCAATGACACACCTATAGATAACCTGTAGTGCTCATAAGCCATTCCCCATATAACCTTCCAACCACCAGTCAGAAGAGATAGTTCCCCAGCTGCTCGCTGGTGATCCTTCCATCCCACTCATATATTTGGGTATGTACTGCAGGTGCTCCTTCTTTCTCTTCTTTGTAACTGCCTGGTGGAGTATTAACATGAAAGGGCATGTGCACCTGCATCCTTAATAATTAGTGTTAAAACATGCAACAAGCAAATCATATGTGTTCAACTTTCTAATATATATACAACAGTGCTCTTCCAGTTTGGTGGAGCCAGCAGAATAAGGATTAGAGGAATCCAAAGACCTTCTAATTTTTATTTATTTGTATTTGTAAAGCGCTCACACAGCCCGCAGGCATCGAGGCGCTGTTACAGGAATTGTTTTTTTTTTGTTGCGTAATTTTTTTTTTTGTCTTAGTGGCGTATTTATAACGTGCTTAAATACCCAGAGGTTTCTAAGCGCGGACCAGGGGATCGAACCGGTGTTGCTTCATGTCGTCTTGATTCCAAGGCGAACACGTTGCCGTTGAGCTATCCTCCCGGGACAATTGGTGAAACACATTAGATAATAGCTTCATTTTAGAACCTGTGCTTTGGCTTCATTTGGATATAAAATGGTGCAAAGGCCCATGAAGATACTCCACACAACCCGTTCAGATGGAACACAGAGTTCATGGCAGTCAATGTTTACATATTTTATTGTAGACATGCAATTATGGGAGTGACTTGCATGCCTCTTTTAAGGGTGGTGCTTGCGTGAGGTAAATGTGACTTTTCTGCTTCATGCAGTCCTTCATCCCCTTCATTCCATGCTCTGGAATAACTCTGGACAAACCCACACGTTCCATAGTGCCTGTGATCCCTTTTGTCATTGCCCACAGAGCCCCCTCCTTTACATATCCCATGCAAGCCTTCTGAACAACTCCTCTTTCCAGACTCCCTTAAATCCTGCTGAACAACTCTTCCCCTTTCCATATCGCTTACAATCCCCCGAGATACATCATTCCATGTTCCCGTGTACTTCAATGAGGGGGTCATAATCTACCCAAGAACTAAATCTGTTAGCCCATAATTTCCAGGGATGGCCATACAGGCTGGAAGAATACTGTAGAAGAGTTTTCGATGTCCTGCATATAGAATGACAACCTTGGGTACGTCAGTGGGCATCTGTGAGTTCTGCATCACTGGCCCAGGGAACATTCAGTCCAGGGCACCTAAGATGTCAGGGACGTGTGCACCACTATATGATTGTATTGATGCCCTCTGGGTTGTTATGCAGGGCAATGTGCAAAGAGGCATGTCAAATGAGGGCACTTAGTCCCTTCATAAGAACATGTAAACATGTGAGCTCTGACATGCCTTCTAAAATGCCAATTTGGTGCTAGATTTTACCCAAGTTAAAACAATGGGGGATGTCTATCAACTTCAGTAAAGGAGTTGTGGCAGCGCATACATTGATTTGACTTTCGAGGTTCCCCTCAATGAGATGAAGTACATATTTGATGATGGGCCTATACAGATGAAGTTAGGATTCATGTGTCATCAGTTAGTTCACATGGGAACGATGTAACCCTCACTAAAGGTTGCCTCCACAGCATCCCCCTTGCTTGTTGAGCTCTCTGACACCTAATGGATTTGTTTCTATTGCTTGCAAAGTGCCCATGCTGCTCCCTGATGTACAGAGACTGGGCACTGCCATGCTTCTTGGTAGTATGTGCGCTGTGTGAGGCATGGGTGAACCTTTCCAATACTTTGGTGGTGGAGTGGCTGCCTGTACCTTTGTATCAGTTGGCTTCAACTAACACTCATGGCTGTCTCTCTTTCGCAGAAGGTACATGTTGGAGGTGTTTTGGGTGTTATTTTTAAAGTGTTAGGACTCTGACTAGTGCAGTATTTACCACATCCATGTTTCATCTTTTTCTTATCCTGTGTTGAACATATCCGAAATGACACTGTTAGAGCAAGCACTGCATTCAGGCACTCGCTGACTGTTAATTGTACATGACATGTGGGACTGTAGTTATTCTGACTAGGAAAACCTACAATATGTGTTATAATGCATAGTTTACTGTTACCACCAACTCATAAGAAGGTCCTTAGTTTATCAATGCTCTGTGTTTTCCAACAAATATTCCTAATCTGTGTCTTTGACTCAGCTACACCTTCTGGATTATGTCCACCATGGAACGGGGTCAACCATTAGTATGTAGACCTGTTAACCTTTAACTGGGCAACAGTTCATATTTTACCTTTTTAGCAGAGTTAGATTTTTGAGTAAAAGGCACTTGCTCGGTGTAGAATTGTGAACCCCCCGACCCCCGTCCCTGATTTGGTGAGAATAAACCAAAGCACACTCAGAGTGTTTAGGGAAGTTACTATGGTGAATGTTGCATCTCTCAGAATGCCTCCTTCTGTTGACTCTCTGGAAGGAAGTGGAACTCCTCCCTGTCAGGCCCAGTATCTTCGTCCAGGTGATCTTCTGGATTCAAAGAGGCAATCCCATATAAAAAGACTGACTCGCAAAAGGGGTGTCACATCAGAGACTAGAAAGCTGCAGGTTAAAAGAGAGGAGTAGTTAGGACAGGCAGAGAGCACAAGTGAACTTGAGCAAGGGATCCCCATATTTCTTTTCTATTGGCATTTCACTCCTTACTGTTCCCTCAATTTACTGAAGAACAAGGCATTCTGGGTAGGACATCAGGAGACAAGAGCTAATGCAACATGGGTGAGAAAGATATGCTGCATACTAGATGGCATAAATCATGGAGACTACTTCCATACATAAGGCAAGGGAGCCGTTGACCTAAAGATTATTCAAGATGTTTGCCTCTTACATGCTACCATGATAAAAAAAGGGTGCACCTGCAAGTTACAAATAATTATGTATGCACCTGGAGACATATTTCAACAAGTAAAAGAAATACCACAAACTATCACCATTTCTAGACCATTTTAAGAATATTGCAATCAGATACTTGGTCGATAATTCCAACAAAAAGGACATGCTGAACTACCCTTATTGAAATATGAGCATGCATACACCCAAAAGGATAAGGCTCAGACCGTTAGAGTGTCAGTATGTGCAAAATAAATCATCCTGAATTACAGATTATTTAATTTGAAATTCTGAAGTTTAAATGAAGAACTCAATTTCCTAGCATGTTGTCCTAATCCTGATTCTAAAGTACAAAGAAAATAAATCTGGTATTTAAAAATGCTATGTTCCTTTCTTTCCAATGGTAAAATGATGTAAACATGCAAATGAAATAAAGAAAATAACACACATTTCAAATTATATTACTTTGCAGAACACAGCATTCTATTTAACTTGAAATGGTGCATGTAAACTTGGATTTAACTTGGAGCAGTTCAGGCACAACCATCTTCTGTCTTAAGACTCATGGGGCCTCATTCCGAGGCTGGAGCTATCCATGGAGTAAAGAGCACCATGGTAAGCTACCATGGAGCTATTTACTCCATGGATATCCGGCATGGTGAATGGAGTAATTACCGGTCCATTCCAAGGTTGGAGGGACCGGTAAGTCCCCATTCACCATACCGGTTCCCCATCCCCATTCCTGCCCCCATAGGGCTCAATGGGAATGGGGAAGGAGTAAATTACGGCACAGTAAATTACGGTGCCGTAATTTACTCCAAGGTCCCTTTGCGGGTTGGATTTTTAACGCCTGCTAAAAGCAGGCGTTAAATGCCAACCCGCAAAAGGGAACTCGGAATATGGTGGTAAGTGTTAACGGTCACCGTTGCCATTAACGGTGACCGTTAACCCTTACCTCCAGCCTCGGATTGAGGCCCATGGTGAGTTGTTTGTCTACAATAACATTTACCTGCCATAAGCCTGTTTAAACCAGATTTCCAGGCTCTGATCACAAGACAGGGTTTACTTCAAATGAAAATTGCATGTTTAAGATTTTATCAGTCATTATGATGACAAAAATATTGTTTTTGATGTAACACTAGGGAACTCGTGTGGCCTTAAACAGTATTTTATTCAGATACAAGTGAACAGAAAAAAAAAATGTTTTGTCCAACCAAAAAAATGTTTAATTATTTACAAATCTATACCTTTCTAGTGAAAGATCTTAGGAACCTGAGACTCATGGTGATTTCTATATACATATAAAACAATGTTTAGAAGATACAACATATCCCTAGGTTATAATTATAACAACTATGAAAATCATGGAAAATCTATATCTCCCAAAGTACACATACCACAGACTTGTGTATTGTGTCACTGTGTGCAGGGAAACACACAGACTGTAATGTTTTTTTGTTTTATTACATTATTAAATTCACATAAACAGTTGTCAGAAAACAAATATAACATGCCATATTACATAAGGAATTTGATTTTCCTCTCACCTTTCCACTCATAAGACATGGGGTGGACAATGCCAGTCACAGGAATATGAGTGAATAGCTCCGACCACTTAGTTACATGATTAGAGGAGGTGTTTGGATTATAAAATACCTTGCATACAGACAGATAGTGACATTATCATATTGATCATGGTGTATTAACCAAAGGGGATTTTGGGCTGCAGAGGAATATGACATGATGACAGACACCATTTAGGGAGGAGGAATTTCCAAACAGGCTGCAGAAAGATTACCCCTAATCTGGAGGAGATGAGCAGTCCCTGCTGGAACCTGACTACAGCAGTTTAAAGGACCTTGCAGATAGATTGAGAAAATCCAAACTGAGCAGGTTCATGACAAGTCACAGAAATAGAAATAAGCATTTTTAAGAAAGTTATTATGCCCCAATGAAAATTCAGATTGTTCTATAGTTTTGTCAGGATAATTCCTGGGTGTAAGGGTGGCTAGAGAACAGTAAAGGAGATGTTAGTTTTAAGGAGACACAGGCACATTATGAGATAATAACTGTGTGTTTTCCATTGTAGTTAAATGCAAAGTCAGATTTGTTTCCATAAATCCCAATGCATTTTTGCATTGAGAAGCACAGTTTAAAACTGACTGCATTTGTGTGTAATTTAAAAGAATATTGTATCTGTAGAATTATACCAAATAAAACGGAATCTGTGTGTCCTACTGGTGTCTGTGTTGATGCATGCCATGGTGATATGATATGATAGGTTATTTATAATGCGCTTGATACCCAGAGGTTTCGAAGCGCTGACCCGGGGCTCAACCCTGTGTTGCTCCGTGTCGTCTTGCTTCCAAGGTAAGCACGTTGCCCCTGAGCTATCCTCTCGAGAAACTCATTCTGCTTCAGTGATGCAACTTTATCTCCTGGCAGAATAATATTTAACATTTGTTTCCTATGGGAGACTTAGTAATACAAAGGGCCTCATCACGAGCTAGTCAGTAATGCCTGCGCTAATAGCGCTGGCGCTATCTGCCCTACCGGCACTATTAGTGCCGGATCACGGGTTTGGCGGATTTGGAAATCCCCATTCCCCATGGAGCCCATTCGGGAATGCCCCATTCCCCACTGGGCTCAATGGGGAAATTTCACGCTCATACCGCCAGCGGATTTCCCGCCGGCGGTATGAGCGCAACTTTTCGGCGGATTTCACCCCAGCTCAGAGCTGGGGAGAAATCCGCCGAAGCCCTGATTTGGGGGACCCTTAAATCCGGCGGTAACAGCGTTACCGCCGGATTTAATGGTTACCGCCAAACGCGTGATGAGGCCCAAAGTGTGGAGGGTAAAAAGTAGCTGAGATGAATTATTTCTAGTGACTGAAAAGCATGTAAATGTAAACCCATGCAACCCCATATTCTGAAATGTAAAGGTGGACATGTGTGAAAAGAGAAGGTAAAGGTGCCTGCATCTATTCACTCAAATCAGGAAACAGTCTCTTACATTGGATGGGAAAACTAAGGTGGTATATGCCTCCTGAGATTCTTATTTTCTCAATCCAAACCTATCAGAGTCAGATGCATAAATTGCCTGTATAGAGCTTACACATTCGCAACCCCACACTTATATAATGCTGTGTCTAAGTAACTTTTCTCTGAAATCATACTTGTTATGATACTGTAGAAAATAAAGTGTTTTTGATGAATAATGCAATGTTGATATAAATGTTTGTGAAAATACTAGCCAATAAGGGACAATTTAGTTTTTTTCTAGATGACATTTCTGTGGCTGAAATTTATGAAGACATGGCAACTTGTTTTTGTCCATAATCTGTGTATAATTGAGTAAATTGTGGTGACTCCCCTGGCATAAACATGGAGACCACCTTTGTTTGGACTTGACTTTAAGTTTATTAAATAAATGCAATGTTTCATACAACTGCCGTTTTTTGTTTTTTTCTGAGAACTTTGGGGTGCTCTGTATGAGCAGGGGACATTCATTATATCACAATAATCAGAGTGTATAATTTAATCAATCGATATCTTTACACACCTATGAAATAGTAGGTCCCCCACTCCTCTTAAGGTTCAGTTTTGGGCCCTCAAGGACATCCGAAAGAATGTGTCTGATCCGGGCAGAGAAACCAGGCTGACCCAAAGCATTCTACAGGAGGTGAAGACATGCAGCCGAAGGCAGAGGAACGCTCTGCTCCAAAAGCATTCCCAGTGAGCAATGGAGTGACTTTTCTGAGTAACAATGCATGCCAATCTGCTAGCAAGTACCATAGGCTGGCAGAGCAGAGTCCTGGAGCCACCTGCAGTGGGTTTCACAGCATACAGAACCGCCAAAACAGCCACCAACGCTCATGTTTTCATTGCTTGAACCAGCTCCACCTGAATTTTAACCATGCCTGGCACTCACCTTCAAACTTTGAACTTACTCTTGCATTCATCAAAACGGCTTGACACTGCATTGCCCCAGCATAGCTTTATCACCTGGCCAGCATCAGACCAACATGAACATGACTTTCAAACATTGCATCATCAAACCAATCATTCGAACCGCCAGGACATTTTTATCACAGCTTGACTCGAACCCTCCAGAAACACATCACTCATCGACGTGAAGTAGCTGTACTCATCATTTTATCATTTTGAATCACTCTCAATTGTGTAACCACCCCTAATGATCAATCGGTCTTCATCGCTTGATGCCATATTTGAACCACATGGAGCACTGCTTCAACACGACTCAACGCTAGCTCGCAACCTGGGATCAAGGACACTCATGGCCACTGAAGACACTTTCAAACAGCATGAGAACTGCAATCAGGTACTAGTGAGAGCCCCTGACTCCTTTGCCCATTTCTGGGTCCAGATGATTGGTTCTAGCCCTTGTGACATCCTTTTCCTAAACAAGATATCCTTTTGAATAACATTATTGCAATTCTTGCTAAAGTATCCAGAGTACCGAAACATTTGTGTTCTGCATTTATTTCAATACATTTATGTACGGTCTTCTTTTACAGAGGTGGGCTTATTAGTGATGCTATTTGTTATTTGTATATTTGACTTGTTTACTTAAAGTATTATAATATTATAAAAACTTGATTGGACATTCTTTTATGTTGGTGCTGATGTGCTGTTGCTGTTTGGATTTCTACTCTCTTGCTTTCTCACCCCTTCTCAGAGTATAGCTTTCCCTCATTTCATGTTACCACAAAATAAGAAGGAGCTATATCTCTTGGCTGTGCCTGTTTTAACCGTTGACTGTGATCACTATATGTTTGTAGAAGTGTGTGGGTGGAGGAGGCAGTTTGGCCACCTCTCCTCCTTGCACACCTGACGAACAGAAGTCATTTTGTCAAATAATTAGAAAAGCAATGTTCCATTGCCCATAATGAAAAGAACAAAACCGATCTACTTTAGAAGGAAGAGATTGTAGATGTGATTTCTGGGGCATGTCCCTACAAATCAGAACAATTTTCTGATGTTTTGTGAATAAATAAGCCATTATATTACTTTATGATGGGAAGAAAGCTTTGTCGTGTAAAAGGCTAGAATATAATATGACACACTCTACTTCTTAATAAGCGTCACAGTATTTCCCTGTTCCCTTAAATATCTTTATACTTTTTGTGGTTGGACTATTAACAATCCTTTCAATTAAATCTGCTTAATCCAAAGGTCAATCTACCAAGAAAAAGAGGAGATAGATGAAGTCCACCAGGCCAAATAAATCAGGATATTGCCTTGCCTGGTGCATACCATTTTTATTTTATTGTACATTATTCTATTGTTTAAAGTGTCGATCTAGCTCAAGATCATCAGAGCACTGTACAGTGTGCGAGCATTAGGGCAGCTATCTTTTAACAGAAGCACAGCACTATGAGTTGCCTTATGTGTGTCAGTCTGTGCAGCCATTGAGATTAGTCCAGGGTCTGGAATTTTTGAAAACGCCACGTTTTGAGAGATTTGCGAAATTATAGAATTGTGGGGGAAATCCGATACTGCTATCGAGTTGCAGAGGGTGAGTGGCAAGAAAGGATTTGATTGTGGGACCTCTCTTTGTGGATTAGTTGTGATTCAAGCCGTTTGGTCGATTTACTGCACAAAGAGTGGGTGCCACCAGACATGTCGAGTTTAGCTGCCAGATACACTGGTATGATATTGGTGACTGCTTTGTAGATGATACATGCAGCCTTGAACAGTATCCTGGCCTGCAGAGAAGGCCACTGGAGTTAGCGTGGGATGGGGTCATTCAGTCACATGTCCACACTACCACAATAAGGCGCACAGCGGTGTGGTGGATATATTTTAGGGTAGCAAAGTGAGCTGCTAGGTGCCCCGTCAGCGAGGAAATTCCCCCAGAGATGGGCAAGACTACAAGTCTCTGATCTATGGTCCAAACATCCTGTGGTGGAATGAAGGGTTCGATTCTGCAAAGTGTGGGAATTTGGAGCCAGGCTGTTTAACCATTTTGGCTATGTATTTCTGCAAGTACATGTTGCTGTCAATGGTGAAGCCAATGGAATTTGATGAATCTGAGATTTCCAAATCAAATCCTTCTTGGTGCATGTCACTGAGTCAATGTTGAATGTGTGGTTGTTTGCGGGGGGGGTGCATTGAGGATGATTTCTGTCTTTGAGAAGTTAAGATTGAGGTAAACAGTCGATATCTAGGACTGGATGATGGCTTGACAATCTCAGAGATGAATGATGTATTGTCTGTTTTTTACTCTAATGCACAACTCAGTTTCATCCCCATATTGTGGGATGGGTCTATCAGGATCTTTGTGGAGTGTGTCTATAAGCTTCATTTAAAGGTTTAAAATTATGTTTGAGAGGATGGACTCTCGGGGACTCCACACAAGCCTGGGAGTCATTAAGAATGCAACATGTTCATCTGGACAGCACAGTGCCTGCCCAAAAGGTAGAAGGTAAAACAATTCATGACAGTGCTGGGCAATCCCATTCTGTTGGTGGATAAGGGAATGAGGATGCAGTGTTTGATGGTGTTGAAGGCAGCCAAGAAGTCAAGAAGGATGAGGAGGCAGAGTTGTCCTTATACACCTGGATGGTGGGCATCTGATGCTGCACTTGGGGCAGAATCCCAACTGATAGTCATTTATGAGGCTTAGTTGTTTGGCTCATGTAGTAACCTAGTGACTACTTTGTCCAAGATTTTGCTGATAAACAGTAGGTTCGTAATCAACTGGCAGTTGGGCTGGTATTCAGGATCTAGCATATTTCTTTTTTAAAGATGTCATATGAGACTAGTCTTGAGGGTTTCTGGGAATGACCCTTTAGTTAGCCTGGCATTCAATAATGATGCTAAGGAGTGCTTTGAGCATGCAGACCCATCATTTTTTTATTGATGGATGCCTGAATGATATTGTATGATTTGGAGTCAGGTATGAGGGAGCAGAGTGCTTTTACAAGGTCTGGGGATGAGAGAGGGGATAATCAGGTCCAGAGAGCACTGTGAGTGAAGGGTTACAGTTGAGTCAACTCTGGGGATGGTTGATTCAATGATATGTTGTATTTTGCTATATCATCACCTACTCTTCCTCTCCTTTTTTGCTTCTGCTCATGCAACAAAAACAAACCTGTTTATATCCTAGGTCCTTTCTAATTATTTGACCACGTCCTAAATATCTCTGCTGGATTCACATCTATGCTTTTATCAAATTCTCTGCAAAATCATTTCTTGTCAAGCATCTGATCCTCTTCTCAAGAAGTATCCTTGTTCTATAGGCACAGCTCTTTTGAAACATGCACCTCTCACTTTTGAACACCTTGTGACTCACTGTAGAAATGCTTTGATGAGACTGTGTTGGCATCTCATGTGTAGTTCTCTTTTGAATTGAATCTGATTTATTTTACTCCTGTGAGCTTGATATGTACTAACTCCCAACCTTCACTATCCTCTGCGCCACACGAAGCATACCACCATTAACCCTATAATTCTTTGACATCCAAAATGTCACTGATCTTTCTTCAAAGGTTCTACCAATCGTATCTTATACTGGTGTGAATAATATCCTGTGTTTTCTGAGTAAGAAGTTTATCTTTTCTTTTAAACAGGCTCTTCCATTAGCAAGTCATTTAGATAACAGGCACTCTGAAAACACATGCAATACTAGAAACATAAACTTAAGCTAGCAGACATGGGCTAGCAGACATGGTTCCTCCACGATAAATGTCTTTGTGGTTTAGATAACCGAAGAATGGAATTCATCTGGCGAGTGGGGGATAGTTCACATTTATCTCAGAGGGCTTGGTGAGGACATGCTACACTGATATGCAAGGAATCTGAGATGTTCATTTGACTCTAATCTGAATGCATGTTTACATTCAGAGAGATTATGGGGAATGTATCTGGTCGGCTGGAAGGTATCCCTCTGCAAATACCTCCAAAACTCTTTTCTCTGACAAGTCTGTGGCTCTGGATGGGTGTGGCCCTTTCTTTAGTCAGGAACATCTGTTCAGGGTGAGAGTTTGATTGCTGAAGGGAGGATCTTAGTAAATTGGAGAATCTACGAGAAGACCTACAGAAGAAGAGCGACTGGAAGTAATCATCAATCCAACTAGTCTTCAAATACTTTGAATGAAATTACATTAAGCATTGCAAGCATCTTAAAGAGCAGGGCTACTGTTTCTGGGGTTAGTTGTTATCCTCTTGATGTGGCCTTCCCCCCTTCCCCGTCCTTCATAAGAGTCATAAATAGCACCATGGTCCATGCCGGTAACTTACCGACTCCGCCATGGCAGAATGGGGAATTACCGCCCCATTCCGAGGTTGGCAGGGCGGTAATTCCCCATGCCACCATGGCCCTTCCCCATTCCCATTTTTGCCCCATAGGGCTCAATGGGAATGGGGAAGGCACTTAGTACGGTGGCGCAAATTGCGGCACCGTACTTAGCACCAAGGTCCCTTTGCGGGTTGGTTTTTTAACGCCTGCTAAAAGCAGGCTTAAAGTGCCACCCGCAAAGGGACCTCGTAATCAGGCGTTAAGGGTTTAACTGCGCTGCCACCTTTTACGGCGCTGTTAACCCCTTAACGCCAGGGTTCTAATGAGGGCCCATATATGTAACCATTTTAGTGTAGGGTATTTAATCCTGTGGGTTATGCTTCCACTGTCGTTTTATGTAAAACTGCCAATAACTGAATTACATTGTGATATTTGCTATGTACAAGTACAATTATATTTGCAAAACAAAGTCCGACCTCCAATACTTGCGACTATATAGTTTGTTTTGTCTCAGTCTTTCCCATAATAAAGAGAGGATGGTATTGTTGAATTGTACTTAACATTTCGCAATATATGTATTATTCATGATTTTCTTATGCATTCCACCATGTTTTGTTCTTTGTTATTCATATTTGTGTCACACAATGTACAGGCATTTTTGTTGCGCTAATAAACTCCCTAGAGAATGAATATCCCGTGTAGACAGAATGTGACCTTTTTCTCCATGAGAAAACATATATATATATATATATATATATATATATATATATATATATATATATATATATATATATTATACATATCACACGAATTAGAAAAAAAGTATACTGACACGAGGTAATAAAAACGAGGATGGGCGAATATGATGAACACTATCTATTGGCGATACGGTGTAACCCAGCAGTCAAACAGAAAGCACGCCGTCATGGCTGCACACCGCGCCTTTAAATTCGGGGTCTCGGAAGAAGGAATGCGCGACTGCTCCTTCCGGACCCGAGTGACCCCAGTGTGCTGCCGCACCTTTGCCGCCGGCTTTCTGGGTTTCGTGAACGCCGCCCCTATTGTAAGGATTGTAAGGCGAAATTAATGGAGCCTCCAAGAGAGCGCAGGTTTCAGCACCTCCGCGCTATCCATCTTCCTTTCCAAGGGCAGCCGCTCGCGCTGGAGGGGCTCTGGGACTGACTGCCAGAGCTATTTTAAGTTACTACCGAGATCGTAGGTTAACTCCGGCCTGGTCCTTTCGGGCCAGATCACAGCTCGATAAGATTCATCCGCAGTCATGTCCTTTGTTTCAATAGTGTACTTTGTCAAGCAAGCTATAAGATGCAACACAAACAGGACCTACAAGCCCCATCACCTTCCACACACGTGCTCTCAATTTAAAGTTTGTTGTTTAGCAATAAGTTGAATGTTCACAGATCACACCTGGTTTAATCTTACGATTACTTGACTTAAACATGGACTTGGCGGGCACTTTAGGTTGCTCTGATTTAGTGGAAGTGTTTGCCGGAGGCATTGCCTTTTAGTCGAATTTGGAAGTAAGGAGAAGCTTAGGCCACGCGAATATGGCTATTGCAACATGCCCACGCGCACTTCCGGGAGAGAGTGCCCTGGCATATCTGGGACACATGTAACTGTCATGTTCTCATTGTTAAGTGAATTAAATCTTATTTGTAGGTGATTATGTAGGGCGCTGACTGGCTGTACAGGCAGATTATGACGCGCCTGCACGAGTTTGCAGGAGTGAACAAATTGAGGGACTTCTACGAGGGCAGAGGTTTCTTTCTGTGGCACCCTAGTTGGGTGGCATAGCCAGGAATCAAATTTAGGAGGCGCACCGAGGGATCCAAAGACAAAAGTCGCGGGGACACTGACAAAAGTGGGGGGGCGCCTATGAAAGGTAATGTGTGATGTCACAAGCACTCCTGCAGAGAGGCTTTTGCGCACACAAACTACCCACACCTCACTGCACCTCCCCGCCCATCAGAATGCAGGCATAAGACCATTCAATGACTAATGGCCCATCATCAGCAATTTTGTGCACTACATTCTGATGGGAGGGGCTGCAAGCTACTCTGCCCACTATGGAGGTCGCTGTGCAGAAGGAGGGCAGGAACACCTGAGAAGTGGCTGTGTTCGTGTTCATACTAATGCCAGAATGCATACCAAGATCACTGCTAGCTTTGAGACAAAAGGAGAGTGTTTGTAATATGATATGCAAACATTTGTCTTAGTAAGTGTCACAAATAACACCACAAACAGAGAACATGATCACTGCTTGTCTTAGGTGGGGGAGGGGGGCACAAGGTAGGGCCCGGGCTTTCAGAGGGGTGCACATGCCCCCCCCAAAGCCCTCCCCCAGCGACACCACTGCCCTAGGTGCATAAACGTACAAAAAGTGACCACAAACTGTGGGACACTCGCGTCCCATTGTGATTTTGGTGTATTTTGTTTTTTTCCCTTGCATATGTGGTGAATTAGGTAAGGATACAACGCTTTGGTTTCATGTAACCGATTTAATATAAATCATGTGGTTCTAATATATTCTGTAGCCCTGAAGATGAATCTAGGCTCCGAAATGCATTGGTTTTGAGCCACATTGTTACTTGGAAAGCTGTTTGCCTCGAAGAAACCAATTGACAAATTGTTCCATTAGAATTAAAACCATTTTGATTGCACAACCTTGTATTTTATACTGAGTGCTGCAAACATTTTACATTGAAATTTGACACCAATTGGTATACCTACACATAAGGAATGGGAGTCTAACGTTGCTAATCCTCATCTCCATGACATAAGTAGAATACCAACTGTTTGTTACAAGTAGGGACAACTGAATTGTCTTAGCATGGCACAGAGGCTTTCTATTATGGATGGTCAAAGCCTTTTCTAACATAGCTCCGGATGCATGTACAATAGGCCTGCAGTAGAAGTGAAAAAAATCATACTCCATTCAACTACTCTGAGGATATCTTACAGTCTAGCCCCTGCCTGAAAACCACTGGATGCCTTAGCCCCCCTACTTGAATCTACTTGAATCTGCACTAAACAAGGGCATATTGATACCGCCTGTTCCATGACCTTGCTCAACGATTGTGCCAGAGTAGAATTAAACACTGGGTGGAGGAGATTGCATGAAGGAAAGAAACAACTAGTCTGCAGAACTGCTAGCCCCTAAGTCACTGGAAGACACACAACAGGGGGAAATCCAGAAATAAAAGAAAATATGTAACATTTGAACGAGACTTCATGCTGCGATGAAAATTAAAAATTACCCCCTCGGGATAAAATAATCCCAAGAGAGTCAAGAGCTCTAACAACCCCCATCCTCCTGAAGGAGACCAGGCACATCACCATAACCAGTTTGTCTAAAAGAACGTGCTAAGACAACTCTGCATTTGGGGACCAAGCCTAAAAAATAGAGAGGGCCACATTAACATCATTAAGACTAAATTATTTGGATGATATTGGTGGGTGAGAGACAACCGTTCAATAGCTTGCACACCAAAAGATGCTCCACCACAGGAAACACCTCCATCAACGCGTGCCTAGACATGATCATTAACCTGTATGCTTGGATAATGCGGTAGAACAGAGAAGAGGAAAGAGTAGCCAAAAAAAGTACAATATAAACTAGTTGGGCATGCGTGAGATCCACCTGTCTAAGCAGGCCTTACACAACCCCTGATAGGTCTTGACTGTACTGGGTATCCAAGCACACTGGATGAGTGCTGAATCCTCCTTTGAAATGCGCTCGGGGGGCCATTACTCCCTGAAACCAATCATGCCACCAATCGATGGGACTCCCAGAATTGAAGGGCATGGCCGATGAAGCAGATCCAACTGGAGCTCCTGAAACCGGGCAGAAGGGCCAGGGTTGCCATAACCATCTGCAGTACCAACAGGTATTAGGGCACCCCTCCAAATGGGTATGACCAGAACCAGAAACATGCACTCCATCAGAGCCTGTAGTAGAGTCTGAACAATCATTGAGAATGTGGAAACACATAGTGTCTTCCCTTGGCCAAGTGTTGTAAACCACATCCATTGCACTTGCAAATGAGCCTGAACGCCAACTGAAGAAAACAGGCAACTGGGTGTTACGACAGATCTGATGAGGTCCAATTGTGAAATACCCCCAAGACCCCTGCAGTCCGAGGAAGTATTGACAATGAAGTTTTCAGTCGCTTGCATCCACCCACTGCAAAGAGCAACAGTCTGCCAACAGATCAAGGGTGCCTGCAATATTCTTCACCTGCAGCTTGATGTGATACCTGAAGCAAAACTCCCGAAAGGCAACAGCTACATTCAAAGGGGGACTTGCACTGGGGTCCTTCCAATGTGTTAATGTAGTGCACTCTGGCCACATTGCCGATCAGTAAGCACACCAAGCAATGACAAAAGCAGTAATCAAAGCACATGACCATAAAAGGCATACATTTCTAAACAGTTGATGTGTCAGGACAATTCGTTCATAGACCATAGCCTTCCAGTCAAGGTTTGGCCACATCTTGTGTACCAGATTCTAATTGCAGACTATGTGAGATATCACAAACAACTCTGCCATTCTATGCATCTAGATATGAAAAATGTTGGTGTTGGTACTACTACTAGTAGTAACATGAACACTGACATGTGTTTCACTGTAATTCTGTATTGTGGTTACATATTATTTGTAAATTAAGTGCTATCGTTATACCAAAAAGACAAAAACATGTTCTGTGTTCAACAAATCCAGCCAGTCTGACTGGACTGTATCTATGTACTTTATGTACAAAATTGAAAATTGACAAGTGTCTTTGAGTATATATGTTCTACTATGACGAATGTATATTAAAAATCTTGGGGGCGAAAACCTTTTTGACCCTGTGAGAAAACTAAAAACGAAAGGTTTTTTCGTAATTGTGTGGATATCTAGCCATCAAAGTGTGTATATTCTCTCACCCTGATTACTGCAAAGTTTTTATAAGTATACAAACATCTGGGTAAATCAGGGCCTAGCCAGGAGCCCTACATTCTATAAACTCTCTAAGACGGGGACATAGCAGATTTTTTGAAATGTATGACAAACTCAAAGGAGTGAAGTAGGTTCCCTGCCATGGAGAGATGGGAGTGGGGTATCGCTACTGAATCACACACAATGGGATTATATAGATGATCAGACGATCTCCATTGGCACTGAAAAACTCTGCCACTGGACTGAAAACCATGGTAAAATACCAAAGAGCAAACCATAGATCAAAAAGAAGATCAGAGAACTGGTAGCACAACCTCGCCCTCATAAACTGAAAGAAATGCTTGTGAGGTCTGAAGGTGGGGACTTAAAGGTAGGAATTGTTGAGATCCAACCTGATTAAACAGTCTCCTGTTCTCAACACTTCTTTCTTAATGGTCATCATCTCCATTTTGCAGTGATGATACGCCACAAACTCATTCAACTCCTTGAGATGTATCACTAGCCTGAATCCCTTGTCCTTTTTTCCTCACCAAGAATAGGTTGTTAAGAAATCCCCCTGGGGCAACTGTTGCTCTTTCAATTGCCCTTTTTCGCTAGAAAATCCCTGATCTCAGTATGAATCAACATATGGTCTGTTTTGAAGAAGAATGCATCCTCCAGGGATTCCTCTGTCTGGGGGTACTTGTGAGTTTTAATTGCAACTCCTGCATGGTTTGTATCATGCAAGGGCCTTGTGAAACAGATGTCCAATTTGCAGTAAAGAACCTTAAGCCGCCCTCACTGGGGCATTGCCCTGAGGAGAAAAAGTGCACTTACCTAAGGAGAAATATGCTCTCCCTCATCCTCCCATAAACCCATGGGTTCATCCTCGGAGGAGGTCTCTTGAAAAAGGTCTCCATGCATGACTGAGGATTACCACAGGGCTCTAGTTGCCTGGAGACAGAGGGCTGCTACACGGGATGCCTGAGCAGAAGCATGAACCTTGCTATGTCAGGCTTGAGTAGAGACCTCGGGTGAACATATTCTCCTGAGTGAGGATTGGGCTTTCTCTAGTGATGTAAATGTGCTAACTTCCCCAATTCCTTTATGAATTCCTAACCAAACAACAATGGTCAGACCACCTCAGCAGCTACTAATCTCCACAGTTCAGCACTAATCTTAGGGAGAATATATTTCCTTCTTTCGTGCAGCATAGAGGTGTTACCTTCCTTCAAAGAGCATGCAGGGCACTGAGCCTAGCTATTGACTTCCCACGGATATTACCCCTCTCCATCTGTGCTTGCTGACCATCGATCAGCCATCCCCCCAACCCTCTTTCTCGTCCTTTCCTGATTTTCCCCTGATGAGGTCACTAGACAAGTCTGATCTATGAAAACCTTGTCAAAACAGGTTCATCCCTATTCCTCCGAAACCATCAAGGACCACATTGTTACCCCCGCTACAGCCCTTGCTGATTTTTGCAAACTCTCCTTTGCCTCAGGATCATTCCCCTCCCTTCTGAAGCACTCCCGTGTGCATCCTCTTGTCAAGAAACTCACAGCTGATCCTTCCTGTCTGGCTAACTATCGCCCAATGTCCATTACTCCCTTTCTGGGCAAAATCATAGAAAAGCTGGCCATTTCTCAGCTTAACCTTCATTCCGATTCTGTTGGCTGTCTCCATGACCATCAGTCTGGCTTCAGACCTGCTAGAAGCATCGAACTGCTCACCTGAATATCTGTGAAGATCTGCTCTCAAACCTTGACTCTAACATTCCCTCTTTCCTCATCCTCCTCAATCTCTTTTCTGCCTTTGACATGGTCAACCATACCATCCTGCTCAACCGTCTCAGTGATTACACGGGTATCGCCGATTAGGCTCTGGCCTGGCTGACCTCTTTCCTCTCTGATCGACCCTCCCAGGTCCAACTTGGGTCCTTCCTATAATATATCTCCCTCTCTACCTGTGGTGTTCCCCAGGGGTCTAACCTCTCGCTCTGGCTTTTCAACCAATATCTGTCAACTCTCGCCCACTGCATTGCCATTTTTCTGCTCAAATGTCATGTGCCACACTGATGACACTCAACTCATTTTCAGGCTTCCCTCGGCCTCCTTCTCTCATCTCTGATTGCCTAACTCCCATTCAAGATTGGTGTGCCGCCAAAGATATTTGTCTGAATGCCAGCAAGACGGAGATCATCCTCATCGGCACACCTTCACCATCCTTTCCACTCACTCTCTGGCCGGCCTCCCTTGGCCCTCCTCTTACTCCCACCTGCGAGGCTAAGAACCTCTGGGCCATCTTTGACTCCACACCATCCTTCTTCGCCCACATCTCTGATGTCTCTAAAAAGTCAAACTTCCTACTGCTCCTCCTCAGAGGTACTCTGCCTTTCTTCTACTTCCCCCAGAAGTTCACTGTCTCCCAAGCTCTGGTTCTCTCTAGGTTGGACTATTGTATCAGCCTCTTTCTAAATCTTGAATCTACTCTCCGCCCTCTGCAACTAATCCAGAGCAGGACTGCAAGACTTGTCCTTGGCCTCAAACCCTGGGATTGTATCTCTCCAGCTCTGCAATCTCCATTGGTTCCCAGTGGATGCAAGGATTACATTCAAAACCCTCTGCATTATTCACAAAGCTTACTGGGACCTGGGTCCAAAATACTTTCAGCACTCCCTGTGCTAATACCTCCCCTCTAGAGCTCTCCGCTCCTCTACCTCTAACTCCCTCAGGGTCAGTCATTTTTGAAAGAAACAAGCTGGGGGTAGATCGCTGTCTTCAGCTGGGGCCTCCTTCTGGAACAGCCTCCCTGCCACTCTGAAACCATAGGAGAACCATCTCTGGTTCCGGAAGCACCTCAAGACCTTCCTCTTCGCATCTGCCTTCACCCCCCCTCTCACCTGCTGATCTGTTCTCTCTCTGCACTGTGCATCTGGCCACCCTCTGTTCTCCGGGCCCTAGTACCTGCTCACCCTGCCACTCTGTCGCACTGCCTCCAGGCCAACCCTTGTACTGGGGTCTTTATATGTACCCATACAGTCCCCCCTCCTTTTCTTTCGGCACTTATCAGACCTACCCTGTATGCTGCCTGAAACCCATTACTTGCCACTTGCTGGCTGCACTACCAGTGTTTGTTTCCTTTATTATTTATTTATTATTATTGCTCTGTTTCTCCTTTGCTCCACACTTTCCACTTCTCCCCCTTCCATGCACTTTTGCCTTCTCCCTCTCCCATGCACTTGCATGTTCTCAATGTCACTGGGCCTAGTAAGATCATTGTTTTGTTCGCCCCTGTTCCCTTGCCTTGCCGCTCTCTGAAACACTTGTGTACGAGCGCGATAGAAATAAAATATAAATTCAATTACTCAGCTCCTGAAACTGCCACCCTCTCTGCTATGTACTGTATGTTAAATGAAGGACCTGATGTGTTCAGTAACTTGTCCCAGCAAAACTGCCATGCCCTATTAATGCGTTTGGATACATAGCTACCACATTTGAAGAAGAAAATTAAAATGACAATTTTAGAGTTACCTTTTGTAGAAGCTGAACATAGAAGAAGAGAGGGTCTAGGACACTTAGTCCTCAATTTATTTCTAGCCAAAGTGTCAATTGTATGACTGAGGAAGGCTCAGGCACAGTCTTTTTTGCTGATGACCAATGCACCCACTTCCTGGAATTGGGGTGAGCTAACAAGTATGGTCAGAACATAAGGTAATCTGCAATGTCCCTCAACTCAACTCCGAAGGTCACTTGATCTAGGCCATCCCATGTAGGACCATCATCCTCCAGTATATCTGTCAATGGGAAGAGAGTGAACCACAAGCGGGGTACCCTTGCCAATGGGTCCAGAACAAACTTTGATCTCTTTGCCATTTTCTGGACCTTCTCTAGGGTAGAGGGTCTTTTAAGTGCTTGAAGCAACTCTGCAATACATGGTCGTAACACCATCTCAGCCCTGGGGTCCCCGGTCTGAGTCAAAACACTGCAAGAGGCTGCCTGCTCAGTTTATTACCACGTTAGCCTACAATTCTTTCCGCCACCTAAACCGTAGCTAAATTTGATTTTATTCTGCCACATCTCACACTGCCACATCAAGTTGAGAATGAGAGACTGTTGTCTCATTCACGTGCAGCTGCCCAGCAATCTGTCCTTTGTGCGCATTGCAGAAGAGTACCTGCGTGCCCTACTAAGATGGCGGCCCCAGAATAAGAGTCAAACAGCTGTTCGAATACAGCTGATGCCAATTGGTTGCTGCCTACAATATCCAGCATTCCTTACAACCGCCATTCGGAAGCCGGCCCCTTTCTGCTGAAGGCCCAGTGCTAAAGGTGCCTGTCCTGAGCCTGTCCAGTGACGTCCACATGCCAACGCCACAGATCCCTGCCCAAATCAAGTCCTACCAGCACTGGAACTCCAATACCAGTGTTCCTGCCGAACCCTTGGATCCAGTCCTGATGCCTAATCCACCTACCTCAAACCACAGAGGACTCTCGCATTAGAGCGGTAAGATTCACTTCCAAACCCTGAAAATTCCCAGATTGTAAAAGTATATTTCACATTATACCACCTGATAAAGAATATTGTCCTAAGCGCATTTGCATCATACTGTAAATAACATTCGAATGAACCTGAAAACAGGCTGACTACGCTGCCGTCTTTTATCTGCCATTTTGATTAGCTCCTGCTTTCTGTCCCATGTAAGAATTTGTGTTTTTGGCTCCAGCAAAGCAAAATGAACTTTGATAAACATGTTGAAGCTGCTAAGGTGGATTGTTTGTCCTGCACTAAGAAACCTTGGAGCTAAACAAGAGTCATATTTAAATAGTAATTTAGATGTCATCTGTACCAAAAGTGTCTTCCCCGTTCAAACAGCAAAACAGAATTTTGAATAGCTGAATATGTGCTTTTGCTGAAATCCTTGTTTCCACTCCTTGAAACTAAGCTGACTTCAAACTCAAGAACAAACGATAGACAAACACAAATGAGTAAAGTAAAGAATGTTACCATTGTGTCTTATGTACAGAAAAACATGTCTAGTGTTTGAGGAAAACATTGAACAATGCATAGTTGTTTGAATATGTATTAGTTATGTGAACTGGCTAGGAACCGTAGGTGAATGAATAACACAAAGAGGGACTGGACGATGTAACCGGGATTGTGGAAAAATGTATATAAACCTGTGTCTATCTAATGTCCAGCACTCTCTCATCTCACGGTGTCCTCTACTACATATTGTGAGGTGTTGAGAGACCAGACAGCTTTTCCTTAAAATAAAGTGTACTTGTACCATTGTACTCATGACTGGCGTATTTCTAATATGTGGTATTAAGCCTCAATATTTCTTTAATCTTTCAAGATGACTTTTGACTTTGCCCTACTATTTCCATTGCTGCTAGTGTGTGCCCCCAAATGTTATACCACAAATACTATGTACCTAGTATCCGCTCAGATTTTGCAGCTTACCCCAGGCGTACTTTAATGTTAAATTGAATGTCAATTGCTGAATACATTGCCCATATTGTTTTTGGCCTGCAATTCTTAAACTATACTATCACTTGTATTACAGAATGTCTAGCTGGCATTATTACTGACCTAAACTCACCCCGAGGGCACCTTATAGTTGAAGCTCTCTATCAATTGAAACCCCATGGCTGCCCATGATATTTGCTATGTCCCCTTCCCACCGAAGCTGTGCTATTGTCAGACTTTCGCATTTGCGTGCCTGCCCCCTGCTACAAAGGTATGCACCATTCACTCTCCCACTGTGAGAATTAGCACGGCAGCCACCTGTGAGGATGTAGACACCCTCTCTCAGGAGGACTGCCTCTTCCCTTGCAAGGGCACGTTCCTCACACAATACTGCTGCCGTCTTTGCAAACCACAAATATTCCTGTATTGTAACCAAGGATTCTTATGATGTAACTAAGAAAGTACTAGTATGATATAACGAAGAAATCTTTCTTGTGATGTAACTAATAAGGTAGGCTTGTCATGCAACTAAGAACGTATTCTTGTGATGTAACAAAGAAAGTGTGCTCATAACGAAAAAAAGTATTCTTATGATATAACTAATACAGTATGCCTGTCATGCTACTAAGAAAGTATTCATTCATGTGATGTAACCCTGCAACTACTCACTGTAACTAAGCTCCCCACAAGTAACAGTGCCGCGATGCCCGAGGGCTGCCTGTGCGCTATACAAATGTAAAAAAAAAATAAGTAAAGGGGATTCAGGAGGCCTAGATTCCATTTTGCCTACCTCAGCCCTTGGAGCCAGACTAGTCTAGGATGAGCTGGGATTTTACAGGCCAAGGTCATGGAGAGACTGGAGAGACATGAAGAGACTGTGAAAAATAAGAGAGCTTCTGCTCTAATCCCTTCTACACGGACTGGAATAATGATGTATTAACAAAAGAAACATAAAGATTCTGCCGAATATCCCTATCCATAGGGGTCTTCTCGTCTTTCCCCTCATCTTCTGTCTCCTCTTGGGACATTTTACAGAACTTCACAAAATATGCCCTCACACATAACAAGTCTTTGCAAATGTGGCTCTGCAACACAAAATGTAAGAGGTTCTGAAGCCGAGTGCCCTGCGCAAGTGTACTGTTCTCAAATCTCCCTGTGCTAACTGGCCCGCAGCAGATCTCTGATGGGGAGTCCCACCACAGCTTCCCGGGGTGCTTACAAACCTTCCCATACCACACAGCCCCCAGAATTGTACTACTCAGCCTGATGGTAAGTAATCTACACTTAAACCACAATCACCAGGAAATTAACCAACCAAATGTACGCATGCCGTCTTGCATGTAGTAATATCAAGGAAGCACTTCACTTAGCCATGGAACAGTAAGAAACGAGGACTGTGCCTTTAAGGGGAATCTACATGAAGAGGGCTTTGAGGATTGGTGGCCGGAGGAAAGATGCTATAAGAGAGCAATACTGTGTATTGTAATCCTTTTGTTTCCAGTTACTACTGCTTTGGGCAGGAATGAACAGTTTTTTAAATAATAGGAAGCCTTCGTGCCATGACATTGAATTAAGAAGCCGTGCCTATGTTCTTTAAATTTGCACACAAAACCTAATGTCTATTGCATACCACTGCCAAACCAGCACAACCCAATTACAAAATGAAAATACCTTTTATTTCGATTCATGCCCTCAAAAACAAATACAACATGGTGACTGGTACCTCATCACAAACTCTGTCCTGCAGGTTCTGATCCATCTTTTTCTCATATAGCAGGACCCATTTCTATCTGAGAGTGGAAGCCTAGGGACCAGGGGAACAACATACAACGATATACATCATTCACTTGATTCATTCTAGGGAAGTATGGGCCGAACATAAAGCTAACTCTGGTGAAGAGGCTGCACAGATCAAGAACAGATACACCGATCAAAAAGTAATACATTGAGAACAAAGAAGAAACTAAAATACAAAAGAAATTCATAAAAGCTAAAGAAAATCGATTACCTAATTTTTGATAAAACTAGGTAGCAACAATAAAGCAAAAATAAAAAGTCAGAAATGCCCATAAATGCATACCATGGTGTTGGGATTCAATTGCCTCAAAGATAGGCACGCTGCTGATAAATCATCTCAAAATGTGGTTTCTTTCAAAAGCAACCACAAGAGAACAACAGTATAAAAACAAGGAAGTGGGAACAATTCTGAGGACACCTTAGCCAGCCTTGGTGCTTCTTATTTCTTCATACAGACTTAATAGACAGGCAGAAATAAAGAATTACTTAATTACGTAACTGACATTTTTTTGGTTCTATAGTTTTTTATTTCATTTTTTATTGTGTTTTTTATAATGCTCCTATACACAATGTATTTAAAGGAGAACTGGACTGGGGGGGGTGGGGGGGGCAAGGATGAAAATAAAACGGCCCTACTAGCCTTTGTGACATTCAGATAGTGCAAGTGCAGTAACAGAAGTGTAGGGGAGGGGGGAAGTACAGTAGGGTTAAGCAAGAGCCTGAGGGAGGCCAGGTGGATAGAGCCAGGGAGATGAGAGAACATGGGCAGAAGGTCCACATGCTAGTAATGGGGCTGAAAGGGCGCAGGGGGTGGAAGCCCAGCCATGAAAGTGCACGGGAAGGAGCCCAAAAGGGCAAGTGCATGTTGGGGTGGGTGGGGTCAGGGGAGACCAAGTGCAGGGGTAGACTGGTGGGGGGGCTTGATCATCGCAGCAAGCTGGATCCAATGGAGAGATTTTAGGGCTGGAGAGATGTGGTCCCTGGCTTGAGGCAAAGGATAAGTCCAGCCTGGAGACATTGAGTTTCTGAGCGAACGCAAGGAAAGGGAGAATGCCTTTGAGGAGGTGAAGCTGAAGTGGGCCTTCTTGGCAAGGTCTGTGATGTGAGGAGAGGAGAGAGAGGAGTTGAAGATGACACCAAGGTTTCTTATCTCCCATGAGGGTGAGGGAAGGCGGCCCATGGAGAGCAGACATAGTGTAGGAGGGAAGGAGGGAGCTACTATTCTATTGAATTCCCAATGGGAAGCATCTCAGTCTTACTGGCATTAAGGCAGAGATCGTTAGAAGAACACTATGCCTGAATAGTAGACAGACAGTCTGGAATGAGAGAAGAAGAGGAGGATGAGGAAAGCTTGAAGAAGGGTTGCGTGTCGTACGCATTACACTGGAAGATAAGAGAGAAGACAGAGATCAAGTGGACTATGGGGGCAAGGTAGATGTTGAAAAGCCAAGGAGAGAGAATAGAGCCCTAAGGGACACCACATGTGAGAGTGAGATGGAGGAGAGAAAAGGGCCCAGTAGTACCTGGGAAGGTTGTTCAGCAAGGAAAGCGGTCAGCCAGTCCAGAGCCAGGTCTGTGATGCCAAGGGTACCACAGAGCCTATTTATAAGAGTCACATGATTGGCCATATCAAAGGCAGAGGAAAGGTCAAGAAGAATGAGAACAGAAGGAGAGTTGGCAACGAGAGCAGAGAGCAAATCTTCATGGGTGTTCAGGAGCGCAGTCTCCATGCCTCTGGTAGCTCTGAAGCCAGACTGGTGGTCGTGGAAAAAACCAACAGATTTAGTATGGGGGATAAGCTAGGAGATGGCCAGCTTCTCCAAGAGTTTGCCCAGTAAGGGGGTACCGGAGATAGGGTGGTAGTAGCTGGACAGGAAGGTTTGGCAGAAGGCTTTTTGAGAAAAGGGCGCACAAGGGAGTGCTTGAGGAGTGATGAGATGAATGCAGTGGCAAATGAGTGATTGCAGCAATCAGCCAGGCTGGAGCAAGGGAGACAATGTTGTTCTTGATAGTTCTGAATGAGTAAGGGAGCACCTGTTTGAATGAGAGTTTCATAGAACGGACTTGTCTAGAAACCTTGTCTGGTGATATAGCAGAGAAAGAGGAGAGTAGGAGGGAAGGGGCAAGGGGCCAGGGGAGCACTGGGAGCGGGAGAGGGAGAGGAGTGTGGTGTAGAGGAGAGAAAGGACCGGATGTCCTGAGATTTAGTAATGAAGTGAAAGGCAAGAGAGGTGCAGAGGGCCAGGAAAGGCAGAGGAGAAATGGAGACTGCAGTAGGACTGGCGAGTTCCTTGCAGATTTTGAAAAGTTCATCCTTGTTGTTAGTGGCCCCAGAGAAGTGGGCTTGGATGCTGTGATGAATCAACTTCCAGGGCACCAGTGGTCCAGGAATGAATATTGGTTTCTAAACCATCAATCAACACCACACCTCTAGTACACCAGAAGGGATATGAACAGATTGGAATACAAGTAAATTATAAGAACTCCTTGTCCAATATAGGTAACGTGGACAGAACAGCAGGCTTATCTATGCCAGGTCGTGGATTGTTGGTTAGTTGCAACACAGCAAACATACAATTGTCACTAAATGATAAAAGGGACTGTCCAGTCAAGGTTGTACACAAATATCTAATTTATTATTAGTACAACAGACAGCTCTAGCACTCAACAATTACAACCCACACTGTAAACGAACAGAGTGGGCAGACAGTTTCACAAAGGAAAGGGATGCACTCTGGATACTGACACAAGGGTAGTAGGTAAAGCAATCTTTCTTTCTGTTCAAAGTTATTTGGTTTCAATGCCAAAGGGGCAAAGGGTTGTAACTATCGCTATGGGCCTTCAGAGAAGGACCAGGGGGGCAGAACCACAATGTACCTGGTGCTGAAGAAGTTGTTGATGCTCGACAGCATCAATACATTCCAGGGTGCTTCACAACCTGTGAGACAGAGTTAGTGAGGGGAGACTGCTGCAGGTACCAGGCGGCAGGCAGTTCGGTAAGCGAGGCTGGACAGACATCTGCAGGTTGTCCGGCATGGCAGCTTGGGGCCAAGAATTGTTGTCTATGTGCTGGTTGAAGGATTCGGATGGCTCTGTTGACTGCAGTGTGACAACAGTCAGCGGTGCAGCAAGATGCAGTTCGAGGACTTGACTGTCGAAAGATTGTCCTTAAAAAGATGGATGCTGAAAGATGCTGAGTGACACTCCTCTTAGCTTCTTCACAGGGCTTGTGTATTGTCAGGGCTGATGGCCCAAAGTTCAGGAGGGTTTTAGCACGCAATAGCCTTGTCCTTTGTCAAGAGACTCTCCGGCATCCCCCACCTAGGAAGCTTGCTGTCAGAACCTAGAAGGGCACGCTGTGTGCTGGTTGGGTGCTGGTTTAGGAGCAGCTGGACAGGCCTCTATGTCCGGTATCTCCCTCTGTTCCCTGGGAGATGTTTAGGGGAGAGTTCTTGCTTCCCTCTTAGAACCCTTGACCTTCCTTCACTGGAGGAAGATTTAAGGTAGACTGTACCTTCAGCTCGGGTCCAAATGAGTCCTTCTTCCTACTCCTTTCAAAGTCTTCAGATGATCTGATCAGTGAGGGGCTCAGCCCTCTTTTAAAGACAAACGGAACCCAGTGATTGGTGCACGCTAAACCCACCATAATAAACCAATCCTGGGTCCCCACCAGCAATCTTCAGTGATGCTTCAGGTTAGAATCAGGGCGCTTGGCAACAGAAAGGGGAAGTATGACAGCATATACTTCTAAGTCCCACCCATCTTCCTGTCTGCTGTGCCTCAAAGTATCTCCCTAATTAACTGAGCCCTAAGTGGTGCTTGATCACAACATGGGCCTCCTTGAAGTAGGGGGTTGGAGGCAGACTTTTGTCTCCTACAATTCACAGACTTCCCTGATCTGAAAGGAGTGGTTCCAGACAGGACATTCACTGCCCTTTCATACCAAGGAGGGGTGTTATTACCAAGTTGACACATTGCATTACAAAGAGGTGTTGGTCTCTGGTCTGCATTGTCACTTCCTGCACCCAGGCCTTCCCTGAGGCCTACTAATTAACATTCTTGATTATTTGCAGCCAGCAGCAAGGTGAAACAATGGAGTTGAAAATCTATAAGGCCTCGGAATGCTAATCAGGCTACCCACGGCCAGAGGCTTTTGATGTACCAAAAAAAGGTTGTGAACACAAGGAACATAGGTATGCTGTTCTGAACTGGCCCGATTATTGTTGATATGTTGAGCTGCCAGTTGTAAGATTCCCTTGGGACAGTGCTCACGTGCCCCAAGTAAGGGAGCTAGAAATTGTTTCTGCAATCCTGCGATAATGGCACTGCGTATAAGATTTATGGGTATTTCTCAGATATTGAAGAATACTGTGTCACAAAAGATAAATAAAGAGCACTCTTGCTCGAGATTTTTGTCATTGGGTCTTCATTGTTGCTTGAGGTGCCGACACATGTTTCGACCCCACAAGAGTCTTCATCAAGGCTGTAGCTTTTATAAGTAATACCACAGTTTGAGCAGATTGATAATCAGTGACGGGTTGATTAGGTGACACATGTAGGACAGCCCAATTTGTGCATGGGAGGTGAGGTTTTGTAAGGTGATGGTGTTTGGTGACAGGTGAGTGAGGGGCATGCACATGTTTATCATATGAGCTAGGTGATGCACGGTTTGCATGTGTACACATTTTGTTTAAACAGTTTGACATATAAATTCACAATTGCATATCATTGTGGATTCAAGAATGGATTTCCATTAGGCCACAGCTGTCGTATTCAAGAGCACCAACTCTCAAAAATATTCTCACCTATCCATTATGGCACCCCTATCCTCTACCTACAACAATTGGCTAAACAAATAGACCAAAATGGGATTCCATAAGTGTGGAACTTGCTCAATGTGCCTCCACACACTCACTTCTGATTAAATCCAATTCAGCACCCCCCATAATCACTGTATCAAGCAATTCATCAATTGTAAAACAAAATATGGTGCCTACGTGATTATCTGTGTGTGCAAACGCAAGTATATTGGCAGTACCATTCAGGAACTAGGGACCAGAATACGAGAACACCTGGACCTACACAAGTCTTCGGATGCCATATATCCATTGACCATCCACTGGCAAGAAGTTCATCAGATGGACAACAAAATGGACATGAAGTGTGTGGGTCTTGATGTGGTCAAATGTTATTTTCGTGGCAGCAACCAGGAGCTGATGCTGCGACAATGAGAAGCACAACTCAAATGTAAAACCAGAAATGTGGTACTGGGCTTAAACACTGAATATGAGCTTAATGTATTTTTGTAATTATTAAAAATGTGCTGATACACAGGATGTTCCCTGCATTTGTTAAAACATAACTTTCACCTCCTCAATATTGCCTTTACAGCTATGAATTGCCAGCCAGACTATTCCCACATAAGGCTGATCAACCCTAGGATCATTAGTATCCCAGCAGACACCCTATCCACCCATACCATCTGGCACCAACAGGGGGTCTCTGCTAAACCACCCCCTCTCAACACTGTGATTACCCACGTCAGGCACGTTTTTTGTAAGATCCATTCACATGCATAACCAGTTCAATGGAACTCACCTGAAACACTGAACGTGAGGGCAATAGAATCCACCCTCGCAACTATCACTCATCTGCCCTGAGACTGTGTTCCCCATACATGTATCAGCCATACCACCCACATACCTACTATTGTCAATACTAAACCCAACCCTTCCAACTGAGGGTCAATCACTCTAGGATGATCAGCATCTCATATATGCCAAACGTGCACATGCCTTCCGGCTTCATTAAGGGGGCCCTGAAAACCACGACCTCACAGTTCACTCTGCCTTTCCAACACATGAATGAACTCAATTTCAATGTGCTGCCCTACACAAACACTCACTCAATTTTGAGTGGTCTGTGCTGATGCCCTGAACAGTAGCCTAGATACCCTCAACCACTGTGTATCGAGAAAGTCTCCACCCGCACCATCGAAGCACATTTAAATTAATCAGAGTTACTCGAAATGGCCCCTGGACCAGTGCTACAAGACAATAATAGGACCCACTAATGGCAGCTGCCTCGATAACAGACAGAGGATTACCTTTCAACCCAAGTTTCCCAAATGATAAACTCAAATTCCCTGGAACTTATTAAGTATCAGAATCAACAGATTTGCCTTCCATGGAAACCAACATCGACACACCTTCGAGGCCCTACACCTGACTGGGCTCAGCCAATCACCTCTGAGATCACAGTCAGCTAATCGGTAGCTTGCCCCACGCAGCCAATGGCTGCACGTATACTATTTCAGTAAAAACTGTTTGGCCGATGGGATCGGACAGATCACTGACAATGGCAGATGCAGACAGCAGAGGCATATGGGTTTCTCCAGGTAAGAAGGCAGTTCAAGGACTCTGACAAGTTAAACCCTTTTGAAACCCCTGCAGATAACAAACGTGTTCTCCTCGCGTCACCTCCTTAGCACTTGTTACTTAATATCTCAAACTGAGTGTCCCCCACGGCCTCCATCACACTCCACGGCTTCCCAGCACTCGCACCTAGTATTTTAGCCTAAGTATCCATCAGCGTCACCACCCAACCGCACACCGTCATCAAGGCAAACACGAAAACTGATCGAGCCCCACCGCCACAGGTCCTCGCTGCTCTTCAAGCACATGCTGCTTCTCAGCAGTTAGCAGATGTGCCTGTTAAATGACAAATATATATGCCTCCACACACGAGATAACTTATCCATGATAAACGGCTAATGCTTCGCTCACCAACCGTTTAGGCTTGAACTTAGGTTTCTACACTGCCCCACTCCTTCCCCATGCTCCCGACTTCACAGTTCACTAACTAGAAACCACCACTCTACAAGCCCCCACACTCACTGCTGGGCTACAAGCACATGGGCTACACTACCAACAAGTTGCACCCCACCTACCACACCATTGTAGCACATATATAGCCTTTCAAGCATCGACGTTCACCCCAACCCTCTTACGCATGATGTGTGCAGCCCCCATTGGATGACAAAGACACTGCAGCATGGTAGCATGTACATTCAAAAATGTTTGCAGTCTTATATTCAACAATTAAGGCCAAGCTTAACTTTGCTTGACAGTTCACTAGTCAGAGTAACTTTATAAGGAACGTCCTCTGGCATCAAGCCTCACCTATCAGGCCAATTAGAAACACAAACACTGGTAAGCTTTATCAAGGGTTAATACATATGATGCAATTGTATTAGCGTTCCAAACCATAACTCTGACACTAACTCAAATTCAGTGTTCTCTTTTTCTCCCTTCGTGCACCATATATATCCTACCAATATGTGGTAATTCCCAAACATGACATAAATATGAACAATGATATGCAATTGTGAATGTATATGTCGAACTGTTCAAACTAACCGTGTACACATGCTAACCTTGCATCACCTATGTTGTATGATAAACATGTATATGCCACCTCGCTCACCTGTCACCTGTCACCATTACCTTACAAAACTTCACATCAGATGCACAAATTGGGATGTCTTATATGTGTCACCTAATTAGCCTGACACTGATTACCAATCTGCTCAAACTGTGGTATGACTTATACATGCTACAGCCTTAATAAAGACCATTGTGGGATCGAAACACGTATCGGCACCTCGAGCAACAATAAAGATCCAATGACAAAGATCTAGAGCAAGAGTGCTCTTTATTTATCTATTGTGACATAGTATTCTTCAGTACCTGAGAAATAACCAAAAATCTGATATGCAGTGCTGATATGGCAAGATTCCAACAACAATTTGTAGCTTTTGATGCACCCACAGCTGTCAGGTGTCAGCAACACATGACAGGGAAGGGCAGCGCTGGAAAGCTGTGTCCCTGCCGGACTACATGACTATTTTTCTGCTGTGCCGTGAGTGTGTAAAATATGTGTAGGAATAGCCCCACATATTTTTGAAGGTTAATCTCCAATCATTCATTCTTTTTAAATAAAGAAACAATCAAATAGCCCAGGGGAGTGCACTCTTCCTGTTAGGATGGTGGAATTCCTCACATGCCACCCAGCCTCAATATGTGAACCATCACCGTACTGATGGTCTGGTTTGTCATCAAGGCAAACGTACCGGCTGAGGCCATCTTCATTTCCATGCTGGGACCCTGGCTTGTGCTGGATGTCCATATCTAATCCCTGTAGGGATATGGCTCATTGCAAAAGCGTAGGGTTCTTCCCTTGCATGGCAATTAACCATCGCAGAGGCCTGTGTTCCGCCTGGATCGTCAAGTAAGACGCAAAGATGTAGGGTTCCAGCTTCTTTATGGCCCACATGACCGCATATGCCTCTTTTTGTATGACAGCCCAGTTCCTTTCCCTTTTTGTCAACCCCGTGCTAATGTAGGTGACAGGTAGCTCTACCCCTTCAGAGTTCAGCTGCGCTAACACTGCTTCAATCCCAAAATCATAGGTGTCTGTCTGGATAAAGAAATCCTGACCATAGTCTGGCACTTTCAGAACTGGGGCCCTGCACAATTCATCCTTTAAATCCTGAAAGGCGATTTGACAGGCGGGGGTCCAAGTTACCTTCTTTGGCACCTTTTTGGATGTTACATTATTCAGGGGCATGGCAATGGCCCCATACCCTCTGACGAATCACTGGTAGTCCCCGGTGACACCTAGAAAGGTTCTCACCTTTGTCTGTGTGGTGGGGATGTCCCATTCCTTCATAGCCTGTACCTTCACTTCAAAAGGTTGTTTCTTACCTCCAATTACCAGGTGTCCTAGGTAAGTCACGGTACCCTGCGCTATCTGGCACTTCATGGCATTGATAGTCAGGCCTGCATTCTGCAGTACCTGAAGCACTTGTTTCACGTGGGATACATGATCCTCCCAGGTAAGGCTGAACACAGAAATGTCATCTAGATAGGCGACGCTGAAGTTTTGCCGTCCGGAGAAAACCCTGGTTCACCATCCTCTGAAATGTTTAAGGGGTATTCTTCAATCTGAAGGGCATCACAGTGAACTGATAATGTCCTTACGGGGTTGAGAATGCTGACCGGTCTTTCGCTCCATCTGTCAAGCCAACCTGCAAATACCCCGTTGTGAGTACAATGGTGCTCATGTACCAGGCAGCACTGAGCTTGTCAATTAACTCTTCAGCCCAAGGAATGGGGTGAGCATCTGTCTTCGTGACCGAATTGAGCCCCCAATAGTCCACACAAAGGCAATCTTCAACCTTCCCACTACTGGCCTTTTTAGCGACCAGTACCACTGGGATAGCCCAGGGGCTGTAGGGTTGGCTCTATCACTCCTAGGGACAACATCTTGGAAACACCCTCCTTGATGGTGTCCCTGACCTTTTCGGACATCCCGTGAATTCTACTCTTCACCGGTTTAGTGAATCCAGTGTCCACATCATGGTTGCACCAATCTGCGCGATCGGGAGTCCGCAAAAACAGACCGACAAACTGTCCCAGTAACCATCGACAGTCTGTCCACTGCTGTTCTGACAAGTCTGTTGCAAGGTTGACACCTTCAACTGACCCATCTGTGGCTTCAGTGTGCAGAATGCCTGGGAGGGGATCAGTCTCCTCCCTAGTCTCTCCCTCAGTCACAAACACCATGTCATCCCGGCTCTAATGGAGTTTTAACCTGTTGACATGAAAGATCCTGCACATCTGTTTAGGTCCTTTCCCATCAATGAGATCATTCACCTCACTGACCTTTTCCAGCACACAGTAAGGCCCAGTTCACTTCTCCTGAAGGGCACTGGTTTTGACAGACTCCATAATCCATACCCACTGCCCTGGAGAATAGACTGTCACTGTCACCATTTGGTTGTGCCAGTGCTTCATCAGCTCCTGACTGGCCTTTAAGTTCTTGGTTGACTGTTCAATGTAATTTGCCATTCTAGACCGAAGGTTGAGTAAATAGTCCACCACATCTCATGATGGGGATGAGGGTTTGCTTTCCCATCCCTCCTTCACTACACTGAGGGGACCTCGTACAGGGTGTCCAAAAAGAAGCTCGAAGGGGCTAAAACCTACTCTGTTCTGTGGCACCTTCCTGTAGGCAAACAGAAGGCATGGCAGGAGAATATCCCATTTTCTCCTCAGGTGCTCTTCCAAGCCACCTATTGTGCCTTTCAGGGTCTTATTGAACTGCTCAACAAGCCCATTGATTTGTGGATGAAAGGAGGTTGAGAACCGTTAGGTGACTCCAAACTCTTCCCACAAAGCATTCATATATGCTGATATGAAGTTTGATCCCCTGTCAGAAATGACTTCCTTGGGTTATCTAACATGGGAGAATATCCCAATGAGAGCCTTCACAACCACGGGAGCTTTGATATTCCTCAGTGGGACAGCCTCAGGGTATCTCGTGCATGGTCCACCACCAGCAAGCTATATCGGTTCCCTGAGCTGGTTTGAGGATCCAATGGACCCACAATATCCATGCATATTCTCTTGAATGGCTGCCAAACCATGGGTAGTGGAATTAAGGAGACCTTTGTGGCAACACCTGACTTGCCAGAAGCTTAACAAGTCATGCAGGACGGAACACATTCCTTAGCTTTTACGTCAAACTGCGGCCAGTAAAAGTGCACAGGAAACTGGTCTTATGTCCTAGCCACTCCCAAGTGATCTGCTAAAGGAATTTGGTGAGCCAAATCCAAAAGGAACTTTATGTGGCATTGGGGAGCCACCAACCGTCTGGTGTCCTCACCCTCAGAAACCTTTGGCTCACTGTACAGGAGTCCATACTCCCTTACACTTTGAACAATCCAGGGTCCTCACCCTTAACCTGCTCCTCTGCCTGCTCCTGCAGACCTGCCATAGTGGGGTACTCTTTCTGGGCTGTGCAGAGGTCAGTCTGATCTGGGCCCCTAGCTGATGCCAACTCATCCAGCTTGGGCAGATCCATCAGATCTGTACCACTTGGTCCTCCACCTCAGGTTGCTTCGCTGCGCCAGGCAACTCTGAAGTCACGGGGTTGCCTGCTACCAAAGCAGGGTCTTCCATGGCTACTAACCCCTCTCCTGCAGGAGTAAGTGACTCAGTAGTCTGTGGAATTGGACCAGGGGCTACCGGTCATGCAGGTCCTTCCAACAAGCCCTCTGGAAGCACTCCAGGCCCTAAAGGCTTTTAGAGCATTCAATCTGGCGCTCTCTTTGGCCCTCGATCGTGTAGCCGCTGCGACTATTTCGGGATCAGGAAGATCATTACCCACTAGAAATGGGACAGGGATGGAGTCTTTCTCTGTTACACATGCTGGGTCATTATACCTCGGCAGCTGAACTCTACTATCGGCAAGGGGCACTTACCCTTACCATCAAATCCACTTATTCACAACTCAGGCCCATCAATATACTTTTCTGGCTGTTCCCACTGCTGGGTGACAGAGCTGACACTAGCAGCAGTGTCTCAGATGCCAGGAGTTTTTTGTCCATTTATGTACACATGCTCTATATAGAGTTAAGTATTATTGGGAACTGGGGTCTCTTCTGGAGATCCGGTACCATTCCCACTCAGTGTAACCAATCCACAATTGGCCACTCCCTGGCATAATGGGAATTCTTCCTCTGAGAGGTCCACACAAATGATGGCCTCCTCCATGAGTCGAAAATTCACTATGGCTTGCTTGGGTAAGCCCTTGCAAGCAGGATCCCCTTTCCTATGGTCCAGCTCCTTACACACAAAACAACCTTTGGGTGGTGAGAATGCAGGTTTCACAGTGTTAGGGGTGCCCGCACTCTTCTTTTCGGTGTGCACGGCTGAACTAGAGTTTGGGGTTTTCCCTTCGATCTTTTGGGGACATGACTTTGAATAGGATTGGGTTGGACCTTTGTCCTTCCCATCCTTGTTTACTTTTTTGTCCGCCGATTTCTGTTCTGGTTTGGGTGTGCTTGCCTGAGCCTTTTTCTGAACTCAAGTACTCACAAACCTGTTGGCAGCCTTTGCAAGCTGCCTAGGATCTGTAATAGTCTTGTCCACTAGATTCTGGAGTAGGTCAGCCTCACACTTTTTCAACCCCGGCTCACACGCATTCAAATTGCACATCCCTTTAAATGAAATGTATCAGCTTTGTTACCAGTCACCCACCCGCTCAAATATTTCAATGACAAGTGTCTGGACGCTTTAAAGGTCTGCCCACTTTTCTTTCCGAGATCTCTGAAGCTCTTTAGATACTGTTCTGGGGTTTTACAGAACTTTCTGAGGAGAGCTGCCTTTCCTCAGGAGTTAGCTGAAGAATTGCATCAGTCCCTGGTGTTGGTAAGTGACTCACCAGGGCTGTACCCCGCAGTACCTCATTCACCTTCTGCAGCTGGAATGCCAGCCCAAGCGCTTCAAACCATTCAAACAAATCCTTCCCCATCTCATAAGCCTGTATTAAATCTTTGGGGATGTGCCGTCAGGGCTTATCCCGGGCACTCTGGTTTGAACTAATACTGCTGTTCTCGCTAGAGGTGGACCTGTTGGCCTCTTTCTGCTCTTCAAGCACCAGCTTGAACAGCTCTATGTGGACCTTTTCCAGCTGGGACCGAACCTTGTCCTGTTATCCCAGAGATGAAAATCGGTTTCTAAACCATCAATCAACCACACCTCTAGTACACCAGAAGGGATCCAAACAGATTGAAATACAAGTGAATTATTAGACCGCCTTGCCCAATTTTGGTAACGTGGATGGAACGGCAGGCTTATCTCTGCAAGGTTGTGGATAATGGTTAGTTGCAACACAGCTAAAAATACAATTATTAGCCATTGCTAAACCAGACTGTCCAGTCAAGGTTGTATACAAATATCTACTTTATTAGTACAGCAGACCGTTGCAGCACACTACAGTTACAACCCACACTGTAAAGGAACACAGAGGACAGACAGTTTCACAAAGGAAATGGATGCACTCTGGATACTGAGAGGAGGATAGTTGGTAAAGCAATCAGTCTTACTGTTCAAGTTTATTTGGATTCAACACCAAAGGTTCAAGGGATTGTAACTGTATCTAGGGGCCTTTGGAGAAGGAGCAGGGGGGCAGAACCACAATGTACCTGCTGCTGAAGAAGTTCTTGGTGCTTGACAGGGTCAAGGCGGTTCCCATGCACTATTCAGCCCATGAGATAGGGTTAGTGGTGGGAGACAGCTGCAGGTACCAGTCAGCAGGCAGTTCGGAAAGCGAGGATGGACAGAAGTCTGCAGGCTGTCCGGCGCGGCAGCTCAGGCCAAGAATCATTGTCTTTTCTCTGGTTGATGGATCTGGAATGCTGGTCCCAGCGTCTCGGACGGCTCTAGTGACTGCGGCATAACAACAGTCAGAGGAGCAGCCGGAAGCGGTTCGAAGACTAGTCTGACTCGAAAATTGTCCTTAAAAAGATGGATGCTGGATGATGCCTGAGTGGCACTATTCTTAGCTTCTTCTCAGGGCTCATATCCTTTCAAGACAAATGGCCCGAAGCTCACGATGGTGTTAGCAAGCAACAGCCTTGTCCTTTATCCATAGTCTCTCCAGCATGTCCCCTCTAGGAAGCTTGCTGTCAGAACCTAGCAGGGCACGCTGTGTGCTGGCTGGGTACCGGTTTCGGAAGCTGCAGGATTGGTCCTCTGAGTCCGGTATTTCCCTCTGTTCCCTGGGAGATGTTTAGGGGAGGGATCTTGCTTCCCTCTTGGAACTCCTGGCCAACCTTCACTGGCGGAAGATATAAGGTAGACTATATCTTCAGCTCGAGTCCAAACGAGTCCTTCTTGTTACTCCTTGCAAAGTCTTCCGTTGATCTCATTAGTGAGCGGCTGCACCCTCTTTTAAAGCCAACACAATGTGTGTTGGCTTGCTAATTTCTTTATACTGTTGAGTGTCTGTCCTGCTCAGAGGAAACATCTCACACCTCTCATACTTTTCCAATTATTTGTGTAGCAGACATGTATAGCTTACCTTAGATGGTGACATACTGTTTAATAAAGCTTAATATTTCCTTACAACGAATACTCAGGCAGCTGAATACTTTGCTGATTTACTTTGTGAAAATCGCAGGCATTATGGTAACTGCACCCATTGAGCAAAATATAAATTATACTGTAAACAACATGGACCCATAAAGGCATAAAAAATCCAAGGTTTGTGTTAGTGACAATGATCATTTACATATTGCTAATAGCAGTATGACCAGAGGAATTGTTTTGACCCTCTTTCACAAAGCCAAGTGGACTCCAAAGAGGACACAGCTCAAGGGTCACAGATTATTGCGAACTTTAAGAAGAATGATGGCCAACTCGAAATAAGGGGGATGTCAAGTGGGCAAGCCAAATATAAATCATCTTGATCCAATGCACGTTTAGCTCCAATAGTCTCTGCTTTCTTACTCCGGGTGTCACAGTCTCCTGGAATAGTTGACTTGTATGGTTGGTGCCCTGATTTTCCCTTTGTCAGCATGGAAGGTAGCATCCATTAGGTAGAACAACCATTTCTGTTCAAGCACCACATTTTTTTTGAAATTTCATCAATAGTGTTTCCCAGTTGTGAGGGAGGCAATGAAGGTGCTTACGAGCTGGGTAGATGCTATTTTGCTGCTTTGGCCCTGGGGCCTGATCCATTTCCCCAGTCAGTGCAGTCATTCTTCTTCAATTAATCAATGCCCACTAATTCCTGGAGAACTGTCTCTAGGCCTGGGCTCTAACCGTGGGCATGTCTGTCAGCTGGCCACCACACAGGCCAGCCACCTATTAATCCCTCTTCCCATTCCTAGCAGAATACTATTTGACTGTTCTTTTCTTTCTGCCTGACTGTGGCTAGCCCTAAGGCTTAAGAGGTCCAATCATTATCTACCTTTCCCACTTTTAGCTCTAATTTCCATTGTCCAACGTTCTCCTCTTTGAGCCTGATGTGTATAGTTCTCGTCCTCCAATTTATATCCTCTCCCTCCTACTTGATTTATTTTCCTCCAAGGTATTCTGCCCCCCAAACTCCCTTGGCGGATGCTCTCCTCTTGGACCTCTTACCTTCCCCTCCTGATTAGTTGTATCCTCCCCCTACCTCATGTAACCCTCTCCTCCTACATCTCCTGCACTTTGAGCTATCTCTGCTCCACACCACCCTCCTGCACTTTCAGCTCTCTTCACCACCTGCTCCTGCACTTGTAAATATTCTTTCTCTACCTCCTATTTGTGCACATTGAGCTCCTCATGTGCTTCCATGTCTCCATGCCTTCTCACTTGGCTGCAACAACAACTCATGCTCACGTATATTTTCAACATGGCACTTATATACCCTATATCCACCCCACTGGAAACATGTCTTTTACTGTGTGTTCCTGGGCCTCCAATAGTTCAGGCTGATATTTTATGGGCCAATAGCGCACATGTATTTATATATGTATTGTTCTCTTGTTAGGCGCTTACACAGGAAGCAAATACTGTTTCAAAGTGCCACAGGGCAACAGGGAGGGTAGAGGGGTTGATAGACAATGTAATTACAACAATGTTAAATACATGTATACCACTATATAACAGACAATGGGGTGGGGAAAACACATCGGCAATGCCTTGTGAGTGTGCAGAACATGCAAGTGCAGACGGGAGAGGGGAATGGGATAGGTGCTATGGTGCTCATGGAGGGCAGTAGGTAAAGTGCTATGTAGAAGGTAAGTGCAATCTATAGTGTTGGAGAGGGAGGCGAGGCAAGTTCAGAGGATAGACAGCAGCTGGGATGCTAAGATGTGATAGGTCAGGACCACAGGGATGCATAAGGGCCCTGTATACAATGAAGCTGCAGTGCGATTAGCAGGGGGAAAGGGAGGGAAGGAAGAGGTAAAGAGGATGCTCTTTTGGCTTGTACAGAATTTAAGGAGGTCCTGCTCAAGACAAAGCGGGAGGGGGAGGCTGTTCCAAAGTAGGGAGCCCGCTGAGGAAAGCGATCGACCACCTGCACTCTGTTTAACAAACCGCTTTACACAAAGGGCATTGGTGCCAGAGGAATGCAGGTGCCTATAAGGGGAATATTTCATCAGAAAGAGTTGCAGATAGAGTGGTCCCCGGGCCTAGAAAGGCTTGTAGATGATGCAGAAGAATATGAATTTAATCTGTGCTGCGACGGGAGCCAGTGAATACTTTCTAGGGCAGGAGAGATGCGGTTCCTGGGCTTGAGGCCAAGGATAAGTCTTACTGCCCTATTCTGGATTATCTGGAGGGGTTGCAGGGTGACAAAGGTAGATTAAGGAGGAGGCTATTGCAATAGGCAAGCCTAGAGAGGACCAGAACCCGGGTAACATTGAGTCTTTGGGGGAAGATGAGGAAAGGTATAATTCCTTTCAGAAGGAAAAGCTGAAAGTGGGAAATCTTGGCAATGTTCTGAGTGTGAGGGAGGAAGGAGGGAGAGGAGTCAAAGATTACTCTGTGGTTTCTTGCTTGCAAGGAGGGAGCAGGGGGAGAGCCCATGGCAGAATACCAGAGTGAAGGGAAGAATGTGGGTGCCAGTGTCACAATAGGAAGGATCTCTGTTTTGCTGCATTGAGGCAAAGTTCATTACACGTAAACCAGGCCTGAAGGGCTGAGAGGCATTCAGGGATGATGGAAGGTGCAAGGGCATCTGCAAGATGTTTGCAGAAGAGTTGTGTGTCAACAGCATAGCACTGGAGGTTTTGGGAGAAGCAGGAAATGAGGTTTGCCAGCAGAGTAAGTTAGATGATAAAGAGCCGAGGCGAAAGAATGGAGCCCTGGGGGACCCACAGGTGGAGAAGGAAGTAGGGGAGGAGCAGGTGCCCAGTATGATTTTGGAAGAGAAGTCAGATAGGAAGGAGGTCAGCCAGTCCAGTGCCCGCTCTGAGATACCGACGGTGTCATGCAGATTTTTTGAGGATGGAGTGGTTCACTGTGTCAAATGCAGAAGAAAGATGATGACAGCAGGGGAGATGGAATCAAGGGATGCAAGTAGTTCTTCATGGGTGTTCAGAAAAGCAGTTTCTGTGCTTCTGGATTCTAGGAATCCAGATTGATAGTTGTGAATATCGCCAACAAGTCCAGTGTGAATGTTAAGTTGAGGCAGGGCAAACTTCTCAAGAAGTTTCCCCAGAAAAGAGGTGTTTGGCAGATGGGGCTATAGTTGTCTGGTCAAGAAGGGTCTGCTAAAGGGTGGGCACACAAGGGAGTGCTTGAGGGAAGAGAGAAAAGAACCAGTAGCAATGGAGTGTTTACACAGATCAGCAAGAGCAGAGGCGAGAGAGGAATTGTTGTCCTTGATGGTTCTGGATGAGCAATGGGCAACCTGTTTGGAAGAGGCCATTTTGGAGTTGACAGCTCTGGTGACTTCTTCCAGAGAAAAAGAGGCGAAGGAGCAATGTCGTAGAATGTGGTTGAATGTGCCTGGTAGAATGCAGATACATTGATCATGTCTGGCTTGGGCTAGAAACCACTCTGACTTCTGTTTGCAAGTTGTTTTGCCTGCAAGAACAACAGTTTTTAGTGAAACCTTTTATAATTATTTTTATTTGAATATTGCTTATTGCTTAAAAACAAGAATATAGGTCCATGAAAAACTGCAAAGATGATTTATGTATCCCCTTCGGATTGAATTACAGTTTCCAAACCTATGCAAGGGGTGTGTCAAGGGAGAGAGGAATGGAGGTGGGGGGTTCTAAGATGTGTGCAGGGCTTCAAGTCCGGCTTTTGTTTCAATCACTGTGGCAACCTTAGTTTCGTCCAGAAACCAATACCTATCTTCCACTACACTAGCACAATGCAGTGATACGTTTTTTCTCTAATGCAGCTCATTCACCTGAAACGACTGCCTTCATAGCAAGAATCCCCTCACACTCAGGAACCAAAATCTCTCCTTGACCATCACAACTGACCAACACCTTGACAACTTCCACATGACGTTGCTCACACGTGTCAGGATGATGCCTCTGGCTGCCCTCGGATACAAATCAACTTGAGCACCCTGAGATTTCACTCTGCAAAGCACCTATCACCACGCAAGCCTTACCAGCAAACAGCGCTGTTTACCCAAACTGCTTTGCACCATTATTTTAGAGCAGATCATTGCACTGCTCTTGCATCCCATTAGCCAAACCTCCATCACCTCTTACAAAATGCAAAACGTGCCAAGTGTACAGGCAGACGTGCACACCTAAGAGTACACAAAATGCAAATCCATAACACTGGATGCAACGTTCACTACACACTGAATCTCTGTGACGCGGCATGCTGTACTTGAACAAACACTTCTCTAGGACAACAAAACGTACAATAAGATATAGTAATCATAAAAATGCTACAAGCAGAGAAGAATCAACTAAAAATAAGTATACAAATAAGACAAATGAATTCTAAAAATCATGGTTACGCTAGGGTAAAGATTGGTTATATACTCCATCCCAACTGGAGCGATGTGTAAATGTTGGAGTCAACGAGCACAGGAATCTATTTGCTCTGCTGGTTTACCTTTTCCTTTCAAAAACTAACCCTGAATGCCCACAGCCTGCAGACTTTCTGCATCAATACCAGATTTGAACTCCTATGTGCTGTCTTCAGAGACGCAGGTTCATTGGTGACAACAAGTCACTGATGAAGGCTATTTCCCATAGTGAGAATAAGACAAGAGGAGTAAAGAAGGTCCTGACACTCTTGTTTGCCAAGGTTGGTTATAGAGCACTATACTTTTAGCTTTACCACTTAGTTCGCCAGTGTACCTGTTTAGGAATGAATGAGTAGGATTACAGATCTACAGACCTTCTCCTCCCTCAATTAGATTACCAAGATAATGAAGGCCATAACTGGGTTGCGTTGAAGTGCAGCAGAGCTGGGGCTCTCGGGGATGGCTCGCTTTCTCCATTTCCCAGCATGGATTCCATTAGAGAATCCCCTTGAATCCTGAAAATTGCAGTGCCTGACCTACCTGTGTGGTCAGTATTGGCAACCGTCTCGTAAGCCATTCCAGAGGGCGTACTCCCCTCATAATGCTAGCCACTGTGTTTACTATCTTGACAAACAAGACAAAAGTAAGGTTCGTCACCCATTATAATAGCCCCTGAGCGGCAAGTGTGAGCAATCCCTGTGCATAGGCCGAAGGGGCACCTCAGGCATTTCCTAGTACCAGGGCCAAATATGTTTTACATCCAAGTAGCTATGTTTGGACCATCGTCATAAAGCAATGTACTACGAGGACTTTTTCATATCACTTTGAATGAAGAACAAATGAGTGCTCTGCGTATAGCCTTGCCTGGGAGCCATTAAGCAAATTACCCAGAAGCATTTCTTTGGGAGGAGACTACCATCGCTGTCACAGCTGAGGGGCATGGGCAGAGTGCCTGGAACAGGAAACATTCAGCCTAACCTAAGAAGCGCCATGCAGTGCTGTTCCTTTGTGAGAACCTTTAACAGAGGGCTCCTGGGAGCACATGATTTGTGACCTTTCCTTCTGCGGGGTAAAGACGGCGACTGGTCGAAGAAAGAAATTATTGTCCTCATAAGAGATACACTGCGCATAGATTGTATAGACCCGTTGCACATCAAAAAGCTAAGAAAACAACTTCACCTTTTAACATTTACGGAAAACACATGACTTTTCTTTTAATCACGTTATGGTGCTTTGTGAAGCTCCTCACCAGAGAGACTAGTGCCCATTACTCTTCTCCGTGGGAAAGGCCTCATGCAATTTCAGAGACAAAGCTAGTTATAAATCTTTGCTCTTCCATTTGAAAACCATTCTTCCTGTTTAGGCATGTTATGGGGCATTCTAGCTGGAACAACATTCTTATGGGGGCGTCTTTGGTCTGTGTAAGGTTCAGATAAATTAAAGTTACATCATAACTGCCAACAGTATCCATTCCATCCGGGAGACACTAGTCCAGTCCTGGTTGTAATTTTGCATTCTCGGATTTGTAATCCTGGATTAAAAATTGGGGAGTCTAGGACTACAAATCCGAGTTTGCAAAATTAAAACCAGGACTGGACTTTTGTCTCCCAAAGGGTATGGATAACGTGGCACAGCTCCAGCTCACTGATGAGGCCCAATAAGACTGAAACATGTGTATGGGGTTGCTGTTGGTACTCTTGTTCAGAAGGGAATTGCCATAGCATTTTGGTGCTGGACTGCCCATATGGAAGGGACAAAGACTGATATACAAACGGTTATTCCCCATCTGTGAAAGGTACAGTGTGTGAAAACATAAAAATAAAATGAGGCCGGGAAGCCCAAAAAGAAACACACCAACACAGGTTACAAAGAACATACAAGTGCTTTATTTAAAAGCTACAACAGTTACCAAAGTCAATTGACAAACGGATAGCTATTCGGCTCTCAGAGTAACGTAACGAACTTCAACGAAGGTTCGATGCATTAGTGAGAGAGACCGTACATTGGAATACTTGGGATTTTATACTCTTTATCCAGCCCCTGGCCAACCCCCTTGCGGGTTAACCATTCTAGAAATCGGGCCTATGGGTTCCTTGCCAGGTCAATCCTATAATATATGCATTTTGATTAGTTTCGCTAATATAGTTGTACATTTACACATAGGTCAATAATAGGACAAGGTCTCAGTTCGCGACCCCGACAAGTGGCCTGCAGGCATATTAATTATTCGTGCATACGGAGGTCACTACGGCCAGAATCTTACTCTGAATGTCATTCAGCCTCCATTTTGATGTTCAGGGTGACTTCCACATTACAAGAGAACCTAAAATGGCGGCTTAATCCAAGATGGCGACTTACATTACTTTCTCTAAGGTCAAGACCTTGCAGCGGAGTTTGTTCGCATATGATGTTTAGACAACTTGGCGCAGGCCAATACACATACAATTGTTACGATAGGAGGCATAATATTGTTTCAATTCCGACAAACCCTCCTTTTGGCCTATGCCAAGTGCTAATATAATTTCTAATACTTTCGTAAATAACTCCATGCATTGTCGTCTATACATCCTGAATCATTATCTGTAATGTCTATAGCCATTAGGTCGTTCATCAGAATCTCTTGAAACACAAACTCTTTAGATGCTGTGTCCGGGGCGTACATTTTGTGCCCTACTGTGCTCACGGCTTGAGCACAACATCCCCCTAGCATTGCACATATACTAGGTAGACATTGGGAACAGCAACAAAGGAATAGCAGGATTCCCAAAATAACCAGGATAACAGAAAGCACCTTCCAACCCCAGGATCGTAGAGAATCCCAGAACCAGGCGCTAATATTCCAATCTCCCACAGGAACATGCACCTCGGAACTAAGGATGTGCAAGTTCTGTATTGCTTTAAAAATTGTCGGTGCAGAGTTTGGTACGAAAACACAGCAAGCGGACCCCACTAATTTGCATACTCCACCACATTCTGCCAGAATTACATCTAATGCCATCCGATTTTGGAGTGCTACCAATCTTATTGCCTTTTGTTCTAGTGTCATATTGTAGAGTATACCCGTGGACCGGTTGATGGTTCTCTCCAGTACTCTTGCTAGTCCCCTAATATTTTCAGAGTTTGCTATCTGTCCCCAAAATGGCACAACTGATTTTGCTATATCTCCCAATACTTGCCCAGGGGTATCTCCGTTCTCGTCCTGCCTTGGGCGAGCCTTAGAAACTTCCAATGTACTAGCTATAAATACCCCAGGTAACAGGATTCCTAAATAACAGGTTCCCTGCCAATCCTTGGGCAACCAGGGAAATGCTGAACTACCACAAATGAAATAAACAGGCCCCCCTACATACAGAGGCCTGTTCTCCGCAGTCAAATTTACAATGTTTACAAAACCTTCAAAATCTCCCATTGGCCGAGTGCCATTTCTTTGTACACAAAAGGGGACTGAATCGGGGCTATGATTAATAGAGCAGGAAGGGGGCACAGCGTCCTTATTGCCTATCGGAGCCATTATAAAGGAAATTAGAGTTTGGAAAGGAAGAGATAGTTTATCAGATGGCATAATAGAAGTAACATTAGTTCTACTTCTATTTGCGAAAAGCGAGCATCCCAGGGGAGTCAATTCACGTTTCTCAAAATCATTTAAATTAGTTCCATCAAAGTTCCCTGAGATGCTATCATTCCAGCGGCCAAAGAATAGTGCTCTAAGAGAAGCATAGCAAGCAGTCGTTAAAGGTAAAGGGTGAATAAACCATCCTAGCCCCTTGTTCCCATGTTGTGGTAAATGAGTGCAAATCCAACAATTACTCTTATTAAAAATGGCATGCGTTGCATTCATTACCATCATTAAAGTGTTATTATGATACTTTCATCTATGCTAGGAGTCTCTAGATGACAAGGTGTGGAGGTGTACAGAGGGAGTCAAAGCAGTAGGTACAATCTCAATTGGCAGTAGAGGTTTCAGAGGGTAAATTTCTTCAAAATACCAAAGTCCCACAGCAGTAATTACACAAATTCCAATTATTATTAATACAACACAGCAATACGTTTTCGGGGCCCAGGCACATTGTTTGTTGTCCGAGTTGATCACCCCCTAATTTACAAGTCCAATGCGGGGAGCAGCGGTGGAGGTAGCAGGCATCGTAGTTTCTCAATCGACGACCCCAATGTTCGTTGGTGGCGACACTACGGTCGCGTGACTTCTTAGTCCTTCCCAACCCTAGCCAGCAGAATCCCTTTTTTTTTCTTTTGTTCGAAAGGAACTTTCTTTTACAAGAGAAAACTTTCAATCACTTCTTCTTTTCAAATGCACGGAAAAGACCCGTGCCGTAATTCTATTTTCTTTGTCGAAGGTCGTACCTGATGGTAGCCGGTACTGTTTGATCCGGAAATAGGGTAACGTCACTTCCTGAGGGAAGCAACGTATCGGAGGCGACGGAAGTTGCAGAACTTGAAACAATGTTTTCCGGAAATGACTTTTTCAAAGAGTGCGGAGACGAAATGGACTGTTCCCCAAGCTCCACAGGCTCAGAGAAATTCTCTGAAGCACTCACAGCGCTGTTTGCTACTCCAGGATGAGAGATTGTAGCATCAGCGAGTGGTTCTGCTTCTTCTGTAACCTGTGGCATCGGGTGAGGAAGTTTCTTGACGTGCGTCGCATGGATCCAATGTTTTTTCCCAGCCACCCGCACTGCTGTCTGGGTGACCAACAGCACCTGGTAGGGTCCCCTCCAGCGAGGAGCGAAACAGGAAGACCTTTCGTAGGCCTTCACTAGGACCCAAGTTCCAGGCTGAATATTGTGTCCTGGGCCCGTAAACCATACAGGTAAAGCTGATTGGATCTGATGGTAAATGAGATACAGATTTTTAGTCAACTGGTTACAGTAGTCTACAAGCAATACATTATCAACCTCCCTCAATGTTTTAGGCCTCGGAAGACCCCAAATATTAGCAGGTCTCCCCATCACTACCTCAAAGGGGTAGAGCCCAGTCTTAGTTTGAGGTGTGGTACGCATGGCTAACAATACAATAGGTAAGGCATCTGGCCATTTCAGTTTGGTGTCGGCACATGTTTTTGCAAGCTTATTTTTTAGGATGCCGTTATGTCTCTCTACCAACCCAGCACTTTGAGGATGTCTAGCCGAGTGAAATCGTTTTTCAATGTGTAAAGCTGTGCATATCTGCAAAATTACTGCTGCAACAAAATGGGGACCATTGTCCGACCAAATTACCCTTGGAAGCCCAAATCATGGAAAGAATTCTTTTACCATAGTCTTTGCAGTGATCATGGCAGTAGCATCTTTAACGGGGAAAGCCTCGACCCATTTACTAAAAGCACAAATAATAACAAGAACAAATTTTAGATTGTTACACCGTTCCATCTCAATAAAATCAAAGTGGATGACCTCGAAGGGAACAGAAGGGGGCCCAAAGCTTCCCCTTGGAGTTACTGTCCCCTTTCTCACATTGTGCTGTAAGCAAATCATACAATTCTGAACATGGCGCTGTGCAATCTTAGAAATTTTATCATTTACCCATACTTGTTCTAGCATTTTCGTGATCTGCTGGGCACACACATGCGTAGGACCGTGTGCCATCGTAACCATTGCCAGCACATATGAATCAGGGAGCAACCATTTTCCTTCAGATGTATCCACCCAACACCCATCGTCATCCAGTTTCCCCATTCCTTCGGCCCACCTTTTAGATTCTTCTACTGTGGCATCAGTTTGGATATCTCGCACAGACCCAATACCCTCATCCATTACATAGGCATCTTTTGTTTCAATTAGAGCATACATGTCTGCGCTAAGGTCTGTAGCCGTTTGCCTGGCTATCTGGTCAGCAAAAGCATTCCCTTTTCCCACATCATCTATGACCTTACGATGTGCTGCACATTTCATGATTGCTAACTGCCTAGGGAGTGAGAGTGCCTAGAGCAATTGCACTATTAGGGGACCGTGCTGAATCTTGGTCCCATGTTAGGTTAGGAACCCTCTTTCCGACCAGAGCCTCTCGAAGTTGTGTGCCACCCCAAAGGCGTACTCGCTATCAGTATATATGTTTACTATACACCCTTTGGAGAGTTCACAAGCTCCGGTCAACGCTATAATCTCTGCCGCATGCGCAGAGTTATGCAGAATTCTCTTAGTTTCAACAACCGTATTCAACGTAGTAACTGCGTAAGCAGCTGTAGATGTACCATTTGGAAGTTTAAAGCAGGAGCCATCACAAAACAGCTCCCCTTCTGCATTGCCCAAAGGAGTATCTATAAGGTCTATCCTGCCCTTGGTTTCCTGTTCAGTGGCATACAGGCAGTCATGTAATTCTTCATCACCGCAAACAGTATTTTGCGGGAAAGGTAGAAGTTAAGCCGGATTAAGAACACAACACCTCTTAATTTGAATGTGAGGGGCAAACAGAATTAATTTATACCTTGTCAGCCGTGCAGAGGTGAGGTGTTGCATTTGAGTCTTATTCAATAGGACATCTACAGAGTGAGGTACCATCAAAATTAAATCATGGCCTAGGACCATTCCCTAACTCTGTTTTACAGACGCGGCAGCAGCAGCGACAGCTCGCAAACATCTTGGCAAAGCGCATGTGACAGGATCAAGGGCGGAGGAGTAGTAGCCGCACGGCCTATTCTTCCCTCCATTTTCCTGCATTAACACAGCCAAAGCACATCCATCACATTCATGCACAAACAACACAAAGTCCTTGTCATAATTTGGAGTACCCAGAACCTGTGCAGAGCATAATGCGGTTTTGAGAAGCTCAAATGATCGTTGATGTTCCGATTTCCATGGCAGTGGCAGAGAAATGCCCTTCTTCGTCAAAGCCAACATCGGTTTTATCACTAGTGAAAAGTTCGGGATCCACAACCTACAGTAAGAAGCCATACCTATTAAGGCTCTGACTTCCTTCTGTGTATTTGGAACAGACATGCCAGAAATGTGTTTTATTCTTTCAGGTGTCAATCTTCTCGCCTTCTTTGACAGGAGGTAGCCTAAATAGGCGACCTCCTGACAACAATATTGAAATTTTTTGAGCGAAGCTTTATGACCATTTTTAGCTAGATGACCAAGCAACAGTACAGTGCCTTCTTTACAAGCACTTTCAGAATCGGCAGCCAAAAGCAAATCATCGACATACTGAAGTAGTCTACAAGTAGATGCCAATACAAGGGTGTCAAGCTGCTCTTTCAAAGCTCTACTATAGATGCTTGGACTTTCACTATACCCTTGAGGTGCCCGAGTAAATGTGAATGAACGGCCACCCAAGGTGAACGCGAACAAATATCTACTCTCCTCGTGTATAGGAATGCTAAAGAAAGCATTCTTTAGATCCACAACACTAAAATACGTAGCTGTAGCAGGGATCATTGTTAGTATCGTTGTTACATCAGGAAAAATTGGAAATTGTGGGGTGACAACTTTGCTAATAGCACGAAGATCAATTATAAAACGGTATGGGATTGCATTGTCGCCTTTCTTGTATACAGGCAAAATTGGGCTGTTACATAAACTACCTGCAATCTCTTTAATCACTCCTCGATGCACAAAATCGGAGACAATGCACTTCAAAGCACGTTCGCCCTCAACTGATATTTTATACTGCGGAATGCGTGGTAATTTAACTCCATATTTCAGAACTATTTTAACAGGCTCAATCTGTAGTACCCCGACATCATTGTCGTCAACCGCCCATAAACATTCCGGAACAACACTAAATTCAGGAGGCAATGGTCGAGTCAAAAACTGAGAATTGGGAAGTTGCTGTGGTGAAACCGTCAATCGTACTCCATTAGAGGAACAATGAATAACTGCATTCAATTTTTTTTGCAGATTTAACCCCAGCAAATTCTCTCCACAGTTCGAAGTCAGAAGGAAGGGACAATGGTCCGTAAAGGGACCCAAAGAAACAGACACCGGTGAAGAAACCGGACAAACAAATTGGTATACCAGAAAACCCTACAGAAACGTTTGTTTGCCCTGACAGTGGAATGTTTGGAACCCGGGAATGATCAATGGAGCACTTCTGTGCTCCAGTGTCTATCAAAAACTGATGTTTCCTATTCCCTACTAACAATTCAACGTAGGGACCTTTCTGATTAACGGGAATAGGTGAAGTTTCCAAACCCTGCTTCGGGCAGTCCTAACGAAACAAAATGTTATCGGAAGGAAGCTCTTCAGAAAGGTAGGCAGCAGAAGGGTGATCAAATATGTTTCTTGTATCCACACTCGGAATCTGATTTTCCCGTGAAAAATGTTGCTGAGGATCTTGCGAAAACTGACCTCTATCAGGGCCCCCCGGTCCGGGGCGACCTCTAGGTCGTCTACCCATACTCCCAAATGCATTGCTTGACCTTTGGCGAAGGACGGGGCATTGTGCTCGCCAATGACCTTCGTGGCGGCAACAGGCACATTGATTAATATTCACAGAACCCAAAGGAGCGTTTCCTTTTGGGACATACTGACCTCTGGTCTGTGACGTACCTCCTCTGGGATTTCTAACAATTTGTTGCAATAATACTTTAGTCTTCAAATCCCCTTTCCTCTTCTCTACTTTCTCTTTTTCATTATTCACACGGTTCTCATAATACTGAGCCATGTGCAAAACTTCAGATTGGGATTTCGCCTGCCAAGCACTCTCAGAGGACACAATCTGTGACTGGATGTCGGGCAACAACCCACGTACAAATTTGTCCACAAACAACCTTTTCCCAGACTTTGTGCCCAAGTCCTGTCCACTGAAATCAGAGAAAATCTGTTAGAATCTATTAAAGAACTTGGGGGCACCTTCAGTTTTTCCTTGAACACAGTCCGTAAGCTTGTCCCAAATAATTCTTTTCTCAGGAATTATGGTTTTCAATTTTGTGGCAATTCTATCAGGTAAAGTAAGTATTACCTGAGGTGGTTTCTCACAGCTGGTCTTTCCCCATCAAACCTAGTCACATTAGCCCATGTATCTCCCAACCCTGGCACATCGTATATTGTTCGAACCTGCTTCCATAAATCTACGGGCAGGAGTACAGGGGATAGCAAGTCAATGTCACTTAAAGTGAACACAGAGGACTGCAAAACGGACTCTAACTCCTTATAAAACACTGTTGGGTTTTTCCTGATATCGGGAATTGATTGTCTAATAGTGTTCACTTCCGGTCGTGAAAACGGGACGTGAACAAATTGCTATACATAGTGTGCAGGGATGTCCACAGCTGGTGCACCAGTCCCAGCATTAGCGCAAATCTCAACCTTAGGGACAAATGTCGGAGGAACCTCTCTCATAGGCAACTGAGATGTAGGTAACTCTGAACGCTTACTAAGCAACAGAGCCAAATCGAGCGCTAAGGCATCTGAAGAAGTGTCGGGCGAAAAAAACCTTTTACAAATACCCAATAATTCTATAGGACAACTAACCTTCTTCCTTACACATTCATCTTGCAGGTACTGTACCATTACCTGAATCACCTTCTCCTGCATTTCTACTGTATACTGACTATACGTGTCATATACTTCATCTGGCGGTATCGATGAATCTGAGATCCATCGAATCGCATCTTTAGTACAAATTCGTACTTCCTCAGGTGCCGATCTACGACACGGAAGGAACCATTTCTGCACATACATACTGTCGTCTTCATCATCCTCATCTCGTGATTTCTCAAAGTCCCTCCTATACTCAAACAATCTCTCAACATGACCATGTACGTTCTCCTCTGTGTCCCTCGAAAGTGCTAAAGTATTTAGATCCCTCACCCCTTGTGGGAGATCCGAATTTTGTAATCTATCCCACATTACACATAAATGAGTCCCCAAACCTTCGATAAAAACATTTTTCTCGGGAAAATTGTCCATATTTGATAATGTGGAAAAAACGTTAACTTGATCACTTTTCTCCATACAGTGCTTAGCCCATGCAAATAATTCCTGTTTCCTGCCTGCAGAAACAGTATTTCGAGTGACAATCTTCGACCCCGCACCCCGATCAACTTCAGTCAATACAGAACCACTCGAGAGCAGAGGTGCGGGCAAATTCAATGGAGGCGCAAGGATCGGCGTAAGAGGAAGGGGTGGTGCGATAGGCGGAGGAACAACAACTAAAGGAATAGGAACAATAGGTTGCACAGGGGGAACAGGAATAACAGCAGGGATAACAGCAGGAATGGGCAGAGCACCCGGGAGAGGATCATACGGAGGTGGCGCGGAGGCACCAGGTCTGCATTCGTTTAACAATTTTTCAATAAATTCTTCGGAAACATGGAAATCTTTAGAGGGATACATTTTCTGGATACCTAGGGAGAAAGCCCTATCCATATTTTTGACTGACTCCGAATGTTTTTCCTTATCATATAACAACGCCTTTTCGGCATTTGTTTTATGATGGCGTGCATGTTTATCCCTACTTTTAAGCTGCTGCAGCGCTTCTTTTTTCCAATTCTGCAAAACGTCAAACGCTGCAGGTCTGGCCTTCTTTTTTAGCAAGACCGATTCTAGGTATTCAATAGGGGGGATCTCGAAACTACCATTGATTGGCCACTGAAATTCTGAGGCATGTTTGGTTCATTAAATACTATACTTCCAATGCCATACTTACAGTACATAGAACATGCCGGCGACCCCTCCTGTGGTGCCGGGCGGCTAAATTCCAAAGATTGTCGATCGCTGTGGAACAGAGCCCTAAAGCAGCTAGACAATTTCCCAGGCATTTCACAAAAAATTGGTGTTACCTGGTCAATAATTGTGTCTGCAGATACAATATGCCAAATTCAAATTGTCAGGGTTAAATTAAGAGCCGGGTCACGACTGCACCTGACCAAACCTAAGGAGGACCGTACGGTTTACCAAAGAACTTACCTAACGAATTTTACCTTGTGTTTGGTGGTTTCGACAAATCTGCCCGCCTCAAAAATGGACCCTCGTCAAGATGCCGTGTCAGACCACACGACTATCGTCCAAGGATCGGATTGCGCAGCGCTGCCGAGGTATCGCGTCTCGTTCGGTCGGGCCCGCAGTATCACACCGTCCAATCCTGGTTCGATAGTCTGAAGAAAAAAAGACACAGAACAGGTAATCATGCCATGTTCGTTCTGGAGAGGGGCGCCAGCTACCTTTTTTGAAAACTGTATGTTACATTACTTCTAAAATTGTGCTGTCTCAATCATGTTTTATCCTTCGTAATTGGACTCAGTTTTACTGATTATTTAAGCCAATCACGCGATTGTGTCTTAATCTTGGAATGACAGCAGGAAGTGTGAACGAGTTTATAAAAATATTTGCTAGATTTGGTGATAGAGGCAACTCTGTGATTGTTGATTCTAGATGAACCCTTCATTTTACAAAAACGTTGACAGAAATCGGAAAACAAGGGGGCCTTGATTAGTCAGGCACTAACTCCGGATAGAAACAGTAAGGATTCCTTCTAGGTTCTGCAAGAAATGTTAGGGTCTGCGAGAAATCTCAGATGGACATGCTTCACATATGTATGACGGCAGAAAGGTGATGGAAAATGGCTGCCAAAACATCTACAGCTCTGAGATAAGCTATTTCACGTTAGAGAAAGAGAATCTAAAGGAAAAAAAAAAACAGACTGACATGTCTCACCAAATAGTATTGTCTTTGGGTCATAACAATGGAGAATAGTCTTCAGCCTTGCATGCTCTTATCATTCCTACACTGAAGAAAGAGGTGGACAGGAAGCATGTAATGTTCTCTTTTAGGGCTCAAATAAAGGGGAACAAAGGCCAACTGCGTATTGATGCCACATACTGTCAAACAGAAGAATCTGAGAACAAAGGGTTAAATCTGGTCACTTTGATGAATTCTCACCACACACGTGTTCCCATGAGCATGTTAAAATAGGCTCAACACTCCCAACACAGTTAACGCCCCTCCCTAACAGAATTAGCCAAGGTCAGTTAACTGGAGAACAATAGTTGAGAGTAGAGTGGAAAACCACCAACAGGTGGCACCAGCTAGCTTGCGATGGAAGCAATGTCAAAATGGCACTTCAACTAGTGGTGGAAATGGCAAGAATATGGGTGGGGGTAGAGTTTGAGGGGGTGCCCCAAGAGGCAGGGTTGGGGGGGGTTGGCAGTTGACCTCCGATCAAAGGAAATGTCCAAACTAATAGTTTAAAACGGCGCAAATTCTTTCATGTTGCTTCTTTTCAAAACTATGGCCCTCATTAAAACACCGGCAGTAAACAATGGCGCTATTAGCACCATGGTTGCTGCCGGTATTGTAACGAGTCCGCCAATGTTCAATGGGGAATTACCACCCCATTCCAAGGTTGGCGGGGCGGTAATTCCCCATTGAACATTGGCCCTTCCCCAATCCCATTTTTGCCCTATAGGGCTCAATGGGACTGGGGAAGGCGGCAAATTGCGGTACCGTAATTACTTCTGAAGTCCCTTTGCGGGTCCCTACTTTAACGACTGGTCCAGACCAGCCGTTAAGGTTGGGTCCCGCAAAGAGGACCTCGTAATTAGGCGCTAAGGGGTTAACAGCGCCGAAGCCTTTTACGGCGCCGTTAACCCCTTAGCGCCAGGGTCGTAATGACCCCCTATGTATCAATTCAACTTTAAACTACTTCCATGGCAATGGTGATGAGTTACTTCACTATGGGATAATAGTTTTGACCAGTGTTGCTGAGTACATTTTATTTAAAATATACAATTTCATCCCATTATTTAAAAAAACACCCCCTTGGGTATTATTGAAACGAGGTGAAACGACGCGATTTCTGTTTGCCATAAGCAACGTTTTCTTTTACTTGAAGCACACCTATCAAAGCACCTGCAGCTCCTCTCTGAAAGCAGTTGGGTAGCTGCATCGTGTGGGATAGTTTCAATGTTACTAAGGGTATTTATTTAATCATGCAATGTTTGTCAGATACCTGTATATTTATTTATTTATGCAATGTTTGGCGGAAACAAGTATCCGACAAACATTGCATGAATAAATAAATAATCTGGGGACCATGTGTCTGACAAAAATTGCATAAATAAACTGGGTTGTGGCGGTGGACTGCAACTTCCTCTGGTGACCCCTTGCACATGGTCAGCAGAGGAAGTTACAGTTTGTGTGTCCTGCAGCTGTGACCTGTATCAAAGTCCTGCTGTGTATACGTAGGGGGCAGAGCCAGCAGAGCGCTCATGGCAGCAATGAGCTGCTCCGCCCCCTTACTCCATGCCGTCACAGGTGTTTTTTTTTTTTTCAATTTTATTTTTCTTGAAGTAACCCAGCACAGAGCATGGGTTTGGGGTTTGCGGCGGCTGACTCTGGCTGGATCCCGAGATCCGGCTATGCATCTCGTATCCGATGAGAGCCGGCCCAATGACCAGCACTGACTTCACCAGGAAAACATTGCAAAAAGGAAGGAACATGGACCCGTATAATGAGGGGCTCTTTCATTGGCCAGTGTGTGACTCCATGGGCACATGTTGCCTGTGCTATACATCCAAGGGCTTCATTGCTATGCTCTTGGCAGCTGTGCTAGAATTAATATTACCCAATTAGATTGCATTCCGGCTCGCATGTCTCTGCATACTGATTTGACCACGGTCGTGGAAGGAGGTTTTGTGCGCAAAAGCAACCAGATGCATTTCAGGCAGTGCACCAACTGCCATTAACCCGCGACCCCATGATCTCGAAGACTGCACGCGGCCAACTCAGTATGTTTAAATATGGCACGCGGCGAGAAACCTCTGTAAACTGCAAACCACAAAGGCTGATGCGCCGGCCACTCTTGTACACCACCGGAAAATGTCGCTTCTGCAATCAAACACCACTTTAGCAGCATAGCCGAAACAGAGGTCATGGACAATGTCGCTTTTCTGGTCTGAATCTCATTATGCTGGTTTGAAAGGGCAGGCTGTGTGACTCTGTCGAACATAGATTTGTGGGCACCCAGTGACCTCGATGCTCTGCAATTTTCATTGTAGTGGAAAGCCTGCCCCCACTCCTCGGTTTCCCTCCTCCTGTTTCACTGCTCCTTTCTCCACGGGCTATCTGAAGCTGATCTGACACCTGCAGTGGCAAAACTCGGCCTCTTCCCGGCCACAGCAACAGCATGTGCGCATTTTTCCATCGCAGGAGATTACTTGAAATGGGATAGAGAAACACTCGGGAGCCTGTCTTGCAGAAGGTCATTCATTCTTTCAAAGGGTATCCCCTCTAGGATGGAAACCTTTCAGCCTGCCATTTCGTTCCAATTTCCGTGGACAGCGATGGAGTTCAGAATCTCATCATTAGTAGCATAGGCAAGAAAACGCTGCCCGTCCAGATGGCACCCTGAAAATGCTTCTCCAAAAGGAGTCATTTTAATTGTGTGCGGAAAGTGTCCAATGTCTCCACGTCTGCCCTGGACACCGCGTACCGCAGAACAGATTGCACATTTGGGTCGCCTGTCGGTGGTGACTGAAGGCCTGAACTGCTTGCTGGCTGACCAGTGTGATGTCTTGATCATCCCCATCCCTGAACCACAACTATAGCTTATTGCGCAAACTACGTGCATACATATTTGTCAGCGAGAAAACAGAGGATAGAAACACAAACAAGCTTGCAGCCATGTCCAAGTCCAGCGGTAGTGCAGTCTATGGGAAGCTTACATGGCCACCGCCAGTGTTCGTGTCATTCCATAATTAAGTTGGTGAACGATTGCTAGGGAGATTCACCAAAAGTCCTCTGGTGAGGGAAAGTTTCAAACTTTGGAATAGAGCTGCAGAGGGTTCAACCTCTCGGCTAATTTTTCAAAAATATAGCACAGTGAGCTACGAGGTGTAGACTCTCCCGAGGAGACGATATTTATTTGGGGCGTGTTCTCAGAAGAGGGACTATGGGCCTCATTACAACTCAGGCGGTAAGGGTTTTACGGCGGCGTAAACAGCGCCGACCCTTACCGCCTGAGTACGAGGTCCCTTAGCGCCATGGCGGACTTAACACCTGCTTTTAGCAGGTGTTAAAATCCATGGCGCTAAGGGACCATGGAGTTAATTACGCCACCGTAATTTACGGTGGCGTAATTAACGCCTTCCCCACTCCCATTATGCCCTATGGGGCAAAATGGGAATGGGGAAGGGAAAATGGGAAAATGGGGATTTACCGCCCCGCCAAGGTTGGAATGGGGCGGTAAGTCCGCCTACCACCATGGCGTAAACGTAGTTTATGCCATGGTGGTAAAGTCAAGTCGTAATGAGGCCCTATGACATTTTTGGCAAATTTGGAAAGACTTGGGATCTCACTACAAGTTATTAAAAGCAATCCAGACGTGGATCCCTTACACTCTGGGTCCAATTCATAGAATTATGTGCAGAAGGAGCATATGGCACGTGTGCACCAGCCCTGGCGCAAACCAGCAATTGCGCGGCACGTGTATTCATGAAATTTCCGAGGCATCAGTAGCAGTGGCGCAATGAACATGAAGCAACGCCAGTAACGTCCCCAAACATGCCCCATGCGCAAGACAAAGCCAGTGAAATGTCTACTACGTTGCAAGGCCCGAGCCATCTGTGGGACAGTACACAGCCCCCCATCATAGTTGCATGAAAAATTAGAGCTTACCCCGCACGCACCAGCCAAATCGCTTGGGAAGGCCCACGAATACCCCGTCCGCACCCCAGTAAAATTGCGTATCCTGCTCACATCAGCCAAATCACGCGGGAAGGCCCACGCGTACCCCGTCCGCACCCCACCAAAATCGCTTACCCCGCTCACACGAGCCAAATCGCGTGGGACGGCCCGCGCATACCCCGTCCGCACCCCAGCCAAATCGTGTGCCCCGCTCGCACCAGCCAAATCACGTGGGAAGGCCCTCCAGTACCCTGTCCGAACCATAATCGCATACCCCGCTCGCACTAGCCAAATCACATGGGAAGGCCAGCGCATACCCATCCACACCCCAGAGTAATCGTGAACCCCGCTCACAGCAGCCAAATCACGTGGGAAGGCCCGCCAATACCCTGTCCGCACCACAGCATAATCGCGTACCCAGCTCGCACCATCCAAATCGCATGAAAAGGGCTGCACGTGCAGCCATCAGCCGCAAACACACCACTAAGGCAGCCCACACCACATGGGCCCCACTCAACACCCGTCACCATAATCCGCAGGCAGCCCACACAACATGCGCCCCCCCAACACCCATCACCATACCCCACAGGCAGCCTACACCACATGGCCCCCCCAACATCCATCAGCATACCCTGCAGGCAGCCAACATGACATGGGCCCCCAAAACCTGTCACTATACCCTGCAGGCAGCCTACACCACATGAACCCCCACAACACCCGTCACCATACCCCACAGGCAGCCCACACCATATGGGCCCCCCAACACTCATCACCAAACCCTGCAGGCAGCCCACACCACATGGCCCCCCCAACACCCATCACCATACCCCGCCAGCAGCCCACACCACATGGTCTCCCCGGACAACCGTCAACATACCCCGCAGGCAGCCCACACCACATGGCCCCCCTCAACACCCGTCACCATACCCCACAGGCAGCCCACTCCACATGGTCCCCCCTAACACCGTCACCATACCCGGCAGGCATCCCATACCACATGGGCCCCCCCAACACCATCACCATACCCTGCAGGCATCCCACACCACATGGGCACCCCAACACCCGTCACCGTACCCCGCAGGCAGTGCCCGACTCATGTCCCCCCACCACCACCAGTGACGGCAACCTGCAGGCAGGCCCCGACTCATGTCCCACCACCAACACCAGTGATGGCAACCCTCTAGGCAGGCCCTGACTCATGTCCCTCCCACCACCAGTGAAAGCAAAATGCAGGCAGGCCCAGACTCATGCCCCCTCCACCACCACCAGTGACGGCAACCTGCATGCAGGCCCCGACTCATGTAAGTAATGGCAACCTGCAGGCAGGCCCGACTCATGGGACACCCCACGCCACAAAACACATAGGACCAACATACAATCATGCAGCACATTTTATTTTATTTATTTATTTATTTATTACATTTGTTACTCGCCCACCCCCGAGGGTATCACGGCAAAAATACAGATGAGTTGTCACAATTTATACAGTGTTGTAGTAGAGTCATAGCAAACATTTTTAAGCTAAGGTTACAACAAGCAAATAGTCAAATTATTTATACCAAGTTACATTTAGACAGGTAGCCACTCTCAATTTGTTTCAGCACTACTTGCAGTTCTGAGGGTGACCCCTAGCTGTATAGCTATGGGACTCAAGCGATTAATATTTATTGAATAACCACGTTTTCAGTGCTTTTTTGAATCTTGGTAGGGAGTCCTTATTTTTCAAGCTAAGGGGTAGTGCATTCCAGTGCGATGGGGCTAGGACTTTGAAGCTACTTCCTCCTGCGCTGCTGTATTTGTATTGAGGAACTTCTAGGAGGGCCAGTTTGTTAGATCTCAGTGACCTACAGGAGATTTTTTTCTTAATGGAGTTGTTGAGATAGCTAGGCGCTTTGTTGGTGATACATTTGTATACGATACTAAGGGTTTTGAATATGATTCTTGCTTCAATTGGCAGCCAGTGGTTTTCTCTTCTAATGCTGGATATGTGTTCAGATTTTTTTAATCCTAGTGCTGCTCTAAGGGCTTTGTTTTGTAATAATTGGCCCGAAGACAAGGCACGCTGGATTCCCAGTATATGACATAACTGTTTCCAGAACTGGGATATGCACTGGGGCCCTCTATCAGAAATGATCTTGGAAGGTAGCCCATGAAGCCGGAATATGTGTTCCAGGAAATTCCAGCAAGTTCAGATGAGGATGGCAGTTTGTATAAAGGTGTACAATGAGCCATATGAGTGAACAAATCAATGGTAAACATTATAGTTGTGTAGCCCCTGGAAGAGGGTAGTTCCACGATGAAATCTGTGGCGATGATTTCCCAGGGTCTTGTTGGTATTGCCGGTTGGAGCAGGAGACCTGCTGGTCTTTTGTTATCATGTTTGTTCTGATTGCAGACCGCACATGTCTGGATATGGATCTTGATATCATCCTTCATCTTTGGCCACCAAAACTGTCTTTGTATTAGACGGTGATGCCACGGTGTCCTGAATGGAAAGTATCATGACATAGGCTTGTGATTTTTTGTCTATGTCCAGGAGTGAGAATGACCAAGCGATTTTCCTTGAACAGGTATCCGTCCTTTGTTTTGAGATTCCATCGATTGTTTCTCTTAAACTCCTTCCAAGGTTCAGAGGACTGGGTTTGAATTCGAATATCCTCTAGGAGGGTAATTGCTTGGTCAACCAATATTGTGTGGGGAAACATTTTAGGAAAGGTCCGATCCTCAAGGGGTTCATAGTCAGGACGCCTGGATAAAGCATCGGCTATAATGTTGTGTGTTCCAGAGAAGTGATGGATTTGGAATTGGTATTGGGCACAAAAGAAGGCGCAGCGGGCTTGGCGACTGTTTCTACATTTTAGGGATTGTAGTACTTGGAGATTCCGATGATCTGTGCGGACTTGAACCAGGTGTTTGGCTCCCAGAAGGAGATGATGCCAATCAGTGAAGGCCTGACGGATGGCTAACAATTCCTTCTCCAAGACGGAATAATGGGTTTCACTGGGAGTCAAGGTGCGGGAGAGATAGGCGATGGGGTGTTCTAGTTTGTCTCCAAGTTCCTGTTTCAGAACTGCCCCAATGGCGTAGTTGGAAGCATCAGTTTCGACAATGAAGGGTCTGTCTGTGTCAGGTTGAGGAAGGATGGGAGATTGTATGAACTCCGACTTTAATCGCTGAAACGCTGAATCTTGGACTGAGGTCCACTGAAAGGGGCTGTCCTTTTTTAACAATGTAACAATAGGATGAACAATCTTCAAAAATGCTGGAATAAACTTTCTGTAGAAGTTATCAAGCTCCAGGAAGGATTGAATTTGCTTTACGCTAGTGGGAACACGCCAAGATAGAATGGAATCAACCTTCAAAGAGTCCATTTCAATCCCCTTTTGGCTAAGAACAAAGCCGAGATAGTGAACAGTAGATACGTGAAAAAAGCATTTCTTGGGTTTGGCCAGGAGTTTATGTTCGACGTTGTAAGACTGCCCTTACGTGCTCTTCATGTTTTTGATGGTCCTTGGAGTAGATCAGTATGTCATTTAGATATACAATGACAAAGAGGAACAGCATATCAGAAAATACCCGATCCATAAAGCGTTGGAAGACTGCTGGGGCATTAGCAAGTCCAAAGGGCATAACTAGATATTCAAAATGGCCAAAGGGTGTTCTAAAATCTGTCTTCCATTCGTCACCTTCCTTTATATGAATAAGATGGTAAGCGCCCCTGAGGTCTAGTTTTGTGAAGATGACAGCACCTCTGACGGCTTCCAGGATGTCTGAGATGAGAGGCCATGTATAACGGTCCTTAAGAGTGCATTGGTTAAGGCCACAGTAATCGAGACATGGCCTAAGCTCCTTGGAATCCTTCTTGGGAACAAAAAATAGGGAGGCGCCCACTGGGGACTTGGATGGTCGAATCGTTCAGTTTTCCAGATTGGTATCCAGGTATTCCCGGAGGGCCCTCTTTTCAGGTTCTGACAAGATAAACATTCTTCCAAACGGAATTACTGCTGAAGTTTCGGTATCGATGGCACAATCTTCAGGTCTGTGGGGTGGTAGAGCTTGAACTATGGCTGTTGAGAACACATCTTTGTACGCCTGATAGGCCCTGGGAATCTGGATGACGTTAGAGACGGTGACTGGTATTTGTTGATTTTCTTGGAAGTCTTCAGAGGGCTTTGGTAAGGTGTTCAAGGACAAACAGTGGGACATACAATGTTCCAAACCAAGAAATAGAGAGCCTGCTGCCCAATTGATATAACGATTGTGCTTCTGTAACCGGGCATGCCGAACACCATTGGATAGTGGGCAGATATTATAATATCAAATTTAATCCTCTCTTGATGGTGGTTTATGGAGAGAAAATGCTCCTTGGTTTGAAGGGTTATGGGTCCTGAAGACAGGGGTCTTCCATTGATTGCTTCAACAGGTTGCAAAGACTCTCGTGTTTCGCATGGAATGTGATGAGTTGTGACCCAATTATGATCTATGAATATGCCCATGGCTCCACAATCCACTAATGCCAGGATGGGGTAGGATTCTTTCTTGGAAGGCGATAGAAAGGCCTGTAGAATCACAAGGTTATTTTGTCCAGGAGAGTTCAAGGAAGGAATTGATATGGAGCAGACATCATTCTCCCGAAACTGTGCCCCATCTAGGATCGGGAGCTGGCGTTTCCTGAACGCCGTGGAGGAGCAATAGGGCACTCTCTGACGAGATGTTTATCGGAGGCACAATACATGCAGAGACTAGTGTGAATATGGCACATCCTTTCTTCTGGGGTAATGCGTCCACGGAATGCCCCCAGTTGCATGGGTTCTGGATGTGAGGTCGGAGAAACTGCGGGTTCTGGGCTAGAAGGGTGGTCTATGACAGCATTTTGGAATGATGATTTCGACTTCTTTTTCTCCGCCTTTCTTTCCTGGATTCGAAAATCAATTTGTAAGGAAAGATTTAAGAGGGCCTGGAAAGAATTAGGGCGAGCTACCCTGGCTAGCTCGTCCTTTATTTCTTCATTCAAGCCTCTGCGAAAGAGAGTGAAGCTAGCCTCTTGGGACCAATCAGCTTCCTTCATAAGTTGTTTTAAATGGGTGACATAGGTAAGCATATCCTGGGATCCTTGTCGAAAATCAAGTAGACGTTCTTGGGCACTGTAAACCTGCTCAGGGTGATCAAACATGGCCTTTAGGGCTTCCACGAATCCATTGTAATCATCCAGGAGGGCGTCACCCGAATTGACTAGGGGAGTTGTCCAGGTTAATGCGTTGCCAGTCAGGTGTGATATCATAAACCCCACCTTTGCTCTAGGGGTGGAAAAGTAGTAGGGCTTGAAGGTGAAATGCACCAAGCATGAATCAAGGAAGGCACGAAGGGTCTTAGGAGAGCCATCATATTTGTCCACCACTCCTCCCAATAACACACTTCCAGAAACATGAGACAATACCAGCTGCTTTAAGGCAGCGTTCTCAGCTTTAAGGTTTTGAACTTCTGCGGTGAGTTCCTGCATGCCTTGCATGAGGTCTTGAACTGCGGCTTCCATCCCTGTATCTGTATCGATTTTTAGGCGTCTCAATCTTTCACAAGTCTCTCCCCTTCTCACCTGTTTTTCCTGTTTGCTTGCAAACTTCTTTTGTGACTTCTTTCGCACGGTCCGGGATTTGTATAAGCCTGTGCGTGGGTCTTCGGATTCCAGTGTGCTTTGTTCAGATTGTCCACGATGGAACCAGGAAGGAACAATGTCCGTGCACGGAGGCACGGAAGCCGTGACTCGAGCACGGTTGAAAATCCAGGAAAGTTCAGGAAAGTTTGAAGGATGAAAGGAAAGGAAGAGGAATCAAGGAACCGGGAAATAGAATTTAGGAAATTAGCCCAGAGTCAACTCCGGAAGCACACGTCCAGCTACGGCAAGCAGTAGCGCTGAGATGCGCAGAGCCGCGGGGTTGTGTCTGTTTAATAGTGCGCCGAGCGTGGAACATAAAGGCTGGCAAGCTGCATTTCGTATTCGACGGCCATGTTGAGAGGGTTACTGCATTCAGTGCTCTCTGGGTCAGGGACCACGAGGTCCAAAAGGGATGCAGGCGACGGTTCATGACACATACCCTGTTGGTGGACTTCATCACGGATCTTCCACCCTGCAATGGATACAACACCATATTAGTTGTGGATTTATTCTCCAAAATGGCCCATTTCATCCCTCTAAAGGGACTCCCAACTGTGTCAACTCTCGCTTCTGTGTTCCTAGAGCAAATTGTTTGATTCCATGGATTTCCATCAATATTAGTATCTGATCGCGGAACTCAATTTGTTTCTGCCTTTTGGAGAAAGTGTTGTACGATTGGCAAAATCGATCTCTGGTTGTCCACACGCCATCACCCTGAAACTGATGGGCAAACTGAATGAACCAACCAAACATTAGAGCAATATCTCAGTTGTATGTTGCAACAGTCTGAGGATTCTTGGAAAAATATACTCTGGATAGCTGAGTATGCATACAACAACTCAATTCACACAAGCACAGGGCAAACTCCATTCTACACTGTGCATGGAAGACATCCAAGGACATCACCATTTATTTATTTATTCGTATTTTTAAAGCACACAACAGACCGTGGGCATCATGGAAATGTTACATTGGTAAACAAGCTTGCTGGTTACATTGGAGAGGAAACTGGTTACATGGAAATGTACATTTATAGAGCAAATTAGAGAGACACAGTAATTGAGATAAGGAACATCTTGAGGTATGTGGTGAAGTGGAAGGGAGTAGGTGGAAGAAAGGAGTTAGGTAAATAAGGTAGTTTTAAGTGATTTGCGAAAAGGCAAGAAGGGATGGTTCTGCTCTGAGTGTGTTGGGAAGAGTGTTCCAGAGCTTAGGTGCAATCTGGGGGAAGCCAATGCTGCCGGCTTTGGCCTTCTGAAGGTGGGTATGCGGAGTTGGTTAGTGTGATGGCTTCTTTTGGGGCGGTCAGAGGAGTTCTTGACTATGGTTTCGGATAAGTATGTAGGTGCGGTGAGGTTGATGCATTTAAGAGTAATAGTGAGGATTTTGAAATTGATTCTTTCCCTAACTGGAGCCAGTGTGCATTTCGTCTTGCTTGGGATACATGGTCGTATTTAGGAATGTGCATGGCAGCTCGGAGTGCATTATTTTGGACTACTTGGAGTTTGCTTAGGTTTTTGGATGAGGTGCCTGCTAGGAGGGCGTTATAGTAGTCAAGCCTTGCTCCTATGGTGGCCCCAGTGATGGAGAGGCTGTTTTGGGAGGTTAGGAATGGTTTTATGGCATAGATGAGTTTAGTGGTGAGCGCGGAAGCAGAGGAGATGGCACTGACATATTGCGTCATTGAGAGTGTGGAGTCTAAATAGACTCCTAAAGTCTTTACAGATGCGGAAACTGGTATGTCCTTGTTGTCAATGGGGAGGTGGGAGTATTCTGGGACGAGTTTGGCTATAATTTCCTTGAGGGCTAGGATGATGATCTCGGTTTTATCACCGTTTAGGCAGAGACCATTGGTGGCCATCCATGATTGAATGGTAGCATATATTTGGAGGAGGGCTTCAGTGTCTTGGGAGTAGTCCCCGGTGAGAGGAAGGAGGACTTGGGTGTTGTCGGCATAGTTGGTGTATGCTATGCTGAGCGCATCCAACAAGTCAAAGAACGATTTGGTAAACAGATTATAAAGTGTGGGTGCAGTGCAGGATCCCTGAGGGACTCCGCAGTTAATGGTCTAAGGGGAAGCGTTTGCCAGGTCTGAGTACACTTTCATGGCCCTTCCTTTTAGGAAGGAAGTTATCCAAGTGGTGGCCTTGGCGAGAAGTGTGCTGTGTTAGAAAGGTTAGAGGTAAGGATGTTGTGCTTAACCAGATCAAACGTGGCGGAGAGATCGAGGAGGAGCAGTAGTGTGGGTTTGCCATTGTCCATTATTTTGGTGATTTGGTTCTTTAAGTCTAAAAGGGCGGGTTCTGTGCCATGACCATTGCGAAAGCCTGATTGTCTTCGGCCAAGGACGGCGTTAGTTTCCAGAAATTGTTGGATATGGTTATGGGCGGCTTTGTCTAAGATTTTAAGGAGGAAGGGGACAGCAGTGATAGGGCGGTAGTTATTGGGTGATGAGGGGTCAAGGGAGGGCTTTTTAGTAGTGGACAAACCCGGGCTTCTTTTAGGCTTTGTGGTACGATGCCGGTTGAGAATGCGGAGTTAATGAATGCAGTAATGATTGGAACCAGTGAGTCCGCGCATTCTTTGATGATGGTAGGAGGGCAGGTGTCCCCTTTGCACGTGGAGGGTTTGATTTTTTTGATACGGTCGGCGACTTCCATCTGCGTGACGTCTCTTAAAGTGAAGAGAAGTGTTTGAGGGAGAGGATTGTGTGGGAGGGAAATGGGGGGCATCTTTATTGGGGAGGGCCTTGCGCTGAAATGCGATTTTGTTTTGGAGTGTTTTAACTTTGGTGAGGAGGGCAGTCTGAATGCTGGAGCACCAGGCTTCGTCCTTAATGATTTCATCTGGGCTGGAAATAGGTGAAGTGAGCTCTTTGAAGATGGAAAAGATTTCTCTGTATTTGGAGTTGCCGTTAGAGATTCTTTGATTCTGATTTGGCTTTAAAGATGGCTTTTTTATAAGTGGGAGAGATCTCATTGAATTCACTGAGGGAGGATTGGTTGGGTGCAGATTGCCACTTGGTGAGGGCTTTATGTTTCTTGGTGTGGAGGGCCAATAGTTCTTCTGAGAACCATGGGTTGGAGTGCATAGATGTTTTTCTTTTTTTTTTTCTTCTAGAGGTGCTATGGCTTCAATGGCTTGGGTGAGGACATGGGCATATGGGTTGGCCAGAGAGGTGGGGTCATTGCTGAATGTAGGTTTAAGTTTGGGGATATTGAGAAAAGGGGCAAGGTTAGTTTTGGTGAGTTTTTTTGAACATCTAACTTTAGCTGGTGGGGCATGAGTGAGGGTCTTGTGGGTGGCTGAGGTGGGAATAGAGAATTGTATATAGTGGTGATAAGTCCAAGGGAGGGTTAGGATGTCGGTGACAGAAGATGAGCAGTTATGGTCGGCGATCCAGTCAATGGTTCTGCCTTTACAGTGAATGGGGCTGAGATTTTGTGTTCGAACCCTAGGTGGGTGAGTTCTTTGGCCAAGGATGCGGCTGCTTTATCCTTAGGGTCGAGCAGTCCTAAATTTAGGTCACTGAGTAAGATGGATTTGGTTGAGCTCTTGAGGTTGTTGCCTATGATTTGCAGGAGTTGCTTTTGGTAGTCAGGGTGAGAACCTGGTGGCCTGTAAGTGATTATTAGGTTTATGGTACAACTGGGAGAGAGTGCGAGTTTGGAAGTGAGGAGGTCAGCATTGTTTTCCCATTGATGGTTGCCAGTTCTAATGGAGAGGCTGTTTTTGTGGATAAGGGCTACGCCTCCGCCTTTACCGGTTTTGCGGTCCTGCCTCAGGATGGTGTATCCTGGGGGGAGGGCGAGGGAGATGGAGGATCTGGAGGCTTCATGGAGTCAAGTTTCGGTTATGGCTAGTAAGTCCAATTTATTTGAGGTGATGAGGTCATTGATTTCGATAGCATGTGCAGGGATAGAACGGGCGTTGATGAGAGTTCATTTGAGGTCATAGTGAGCTGGTGTCAGCAAAGGTTGTTTGTGGGTGCTGGAGGTGGCGGTGCAGGGGGTATTGAGAGTTTGTGGAGGTGAATGGTATTGGTTGGGGAGTTGGAGGGAGCAGTGTGTGTAAGTGCGTAGTGTGGGTGTGCGGGAGCTAAGTCTGTTGTTCCTGAGGTGTGTGGTAGGTGGGGTGTTGCGGTGGGTGCTGTGAAGCTTGGTGCGAGTTCTGAGATGCCAGAGCCTGTGTTGGAGGTGTGCTTGTTCAGTCAGTTTGGTGTTATGGAAATAGCTGTTGGCTTGGTGTATAGTGAGATAGGGGTCAAGTGGAGGGGAGTGGTCAGTAGGTGTGGGGGGCATACTGCAGGTAGCCCAGAAGGTGAGTGTGATGATAAAGAGGGAAGAGCTCATGAAGTTGGGTGGGTTGCACTGGTGAGGTGGTGCTCTAGTGTGGGTTCTACTGAAATACATTTGTGGAAAAACAATACAGGTACACTATAGTGATTAAGGCAGGTAGACTATCTCAGCATATAAAATAGTATTGCAGTAATGGCTAGTGCTAGAGGGCTCAGATATTGTTTAGCAATGGGATCTAAGAATTAAGAGTCAAAAGTAAAGTCCATAATGCTTTGGCTATAAAAATGGAGAGGCTAAATAGATTGACAAGGCTAGTGATATTGTAATGACTGATAATGCACCATTAGCACAGATTGCTGGATCACAGTAGAAACTTTGTGTATCGCACACGGGTGAAGTGGGTGCGGGCAAAGAGGTCGAACTGATTACAGCTTACCTCCGTTGCACCGGAGCATATGGGATGAGTGTACTGCCCCTATGCAGAACAGAGGAGCATGGGAAGGAACTCAAGTAGCATCAGCGTGAATAAGTACATTAGATGCAGCGCTAGACTGCTAATATGCAAAACTAAGCAGTACAGAAGAACGAGTATAGGTGTGTAAGTGACTTCAATCCAGCAATCCAACTAAGTCAATGCCTAGTCTGGGATGCCCAATGGAAGCCCTTATTAATATATTTTTATATCAAATTCTTTGAATCTGGATGATAAACGCTTATATAACGCCCCTCTCTTTGAATCCACCTGACCTCACTGAGCCAAGAAGTAAGTTTGTTTTGCAAATTAAAAGATTTATTTGAGGAATAAAACAATATATATATCACACTTTTATGAATAAATTAATATTTGATAGCACACTTATGAATACACTAGTGATCAAAAATGGATAATATTACAATAGCACAATTCTTTAATCACTTAGGAATTGGCATAGAAAGAATAAGGTAGCAGAGAATGCTTTGTATGGTTTCAAGGAAATGCAAGATGGGAAAAAATGCAACACAAATAAACTTGATATGAATTCAATCAGAAGATAATATAATCACTTTTTCCCCTGTGACTACTCACTCCCCCTCTATGCAATATGGAGAGATGGAAAGGAGGGCACACAGGTTTCCACAATACAATCAAATGCAGTTCAGTTCCAGTTCCCCCCAGCAAGCTTAGAGAAATATGATTGCAATGAAGTGAAAAATATGCTAAAAATGATTTTAATTTGCTAAAGGAGATTCAGGGTGGGTGATAGTTACTTTAGATTGGTTCAGGTCAACACTAGCAATGACTCATGAGTGATTATCAGGTTAAAAACGAATTTCAGTAGTGGAAAGCAAGAAGCAGCTATTTTTGCAAGTGGTGAAATGAAGCTAATTTTCAATTTGCGGCACTTTTTCCATGTGCATATATCGCGATTACCGAAAAACTATAAGGAGTTGGAATCTCGCTTCTAGGACGTGTGGTTTAAAAGATACGGATGTTTTTGTGAAGGTAGATTTTCAAAAATAAAGTCAAGATTTCAGAATGACAGATGGCGCTTTTACAGGTTGGAAATCACAGAATGGACACAATTTCTATGCAGTTCTGGACAGGTTGAAATGGTTTGAATAAGATTATTTTAAACTAAGAGATTGGTTCTGTACAGTTCTTGGCTCTATACTCACTCCTAGTTTTGGACTGGAATGGGCCTGGGACTGCACTCTCACCACCGGACGGTCTCTGGCACTGGTTCTGCTCACAGCATGGCCTCTGGTCTGCTATCGGCACTGCACAGTGGTCTGGTCTGGGTCTGTCTGGAAACAGCTCTGCTTTCTGGGTCTGGTTCTGACACAGGGTTCAAGCTGGAAGCGAACAGCACGGCAAGGCTGTTGAATAGTTTGGTTAGGTTGCTGGACTCTGGCGCCTCTGAAAAGGACTCAGCTTGTAGATTAGGCCTCTTTTCTCCAAGCTTCTAGAGTTTAGTTCTAGTGTTTGGTTCTGGAGTCTATCTGGAGTCTAAGTTCCTGAGCCTGGAATCTCTGTCTGGATCTTGTGATCCTTCTGGATATTGTCTGGGTCTGGTCCGGGAATGTGCTGCGCAAGAAATCAGTTGAAGAGTGGAAAGAGAAGTCCCTATCTGGGTCTCAGTGGTTCTTTTTATGTGTTTCCAAAGGGGGTGTGGAGGCTGACTTTCTATGCCCAACCCACTAAGGATTTGAAAGGTTAAAGGATTTACTGGCCTCTGACTGCAAAGTGAGTCCGAATGTGTCATCAGGTATCATCTTTATGGCTGAAGGAAAGAACACTTCTCTTTGGTTTCTCAAGTAAATCAATTTTTCATAATCAAACATGCTTCCCAGATACGCAAGTTGTTGAGAATACATGTGTACATCACAAATTAATTAAGACAGGTCTCTGTTCAACCCTGCTCTTTCTAAGAGCTTGGGTTCAGAAATGACAACTTATTTGCGATTTTAGTAGGTTTTGCAATACTGGTTTTGCACCAAATCTTACACAGAGGTACACCCCCTCTCTGGGCATATTACAGTAAGTTTTCATTTTTAAAGCATAAACACAGTGTCTACAATATTAATAAATCCAGGGTTTGGTGTCAGAACATCGTATGGATTCCAGCTTAGTCTCAAATTGTGAGTACATTTGTCATATTAAGAATCCCAAAGTTGTACATTTCTGTCAGCTTGATACAATATTTTATAAGCAATTTAATAAACCATACATTTGCCTCCAATTCAGTACACCCATTGGTTTGCCCCCGCCCCTAGAAGCTTGGCTTGACTCAGAGGTCACATGTCTTGTTTTTCCTAGAGCAGTGTTGACAGTTACACCTCAAATCAGCATATTCTATTCATCCCAAAGCCCCCATTGTTCCTTCCTCCGGGCTGCAGGGGAAATCTCTTCCATCTTAATCAACAGGACCATGCAATTTCCTGCCTTCTGGTGTAGGGCCTGGGAAGAGTAGGTGTGAAGAGTCCTCATAGACAAGCAAGCATTTTGAAGTCTCAGCTAACTCAGGTTACTGTTTAGCTTCTGAAATACAGGTCTCCTGTCAGAATTTAGATCGCCAGAGCCGGTCGGTGGCGAACACCGGTACTGCACCCATTTTGACAACTGTCTATCTTTAAAAGGGGATTTTACTTTGATAGCATATGATTCTTGCTGATATTGTATTGATGTGGATTCTTGCAGTAGAGTTATGTAGAACACCCAACAATATGTTGTATCCTTTTGGTGGTTTTATGCAGTGATCTCCTGTGTTCACTGACATGGCAAAAGTGGGTGGCAGCCTATTTTTCAGATTTTTACTGTGCATTTTTGGATGATCTCTGGCGAGCAACATGCTTTCTGACGGCCATTATGATGTTTCCGCTGCCAGTAATTCACGACGATGTTGCAGGGCTTGGATGCGTGGGTTGAAACATCCCACAAGCCCCCCTCTTGTGATGGCCATTCTGACCTTTCATCAACGGAACTTCGCAAGACTGGGATGTCCGCCTAATTTTCTTCTGATTCAGCAGATGGCAAAGTTCAGCATCTTTTGCTCCATCAGGGTGGATCGATCGGTTCTCCTCGCCGGTCCTGATGGGAGTATTGGGCGGTACTCCGGGCCCCTCAGATCTTTGCTCCCGGTCCCCGGGTCGTCCTCCTTGGTCAGTCTCCATGGTTTATCTCTCCTAGGATGATAAAGCCAAGCGGCAGAAACATATTTGTAGACATTTCCCCACCACTATTAATGTAGTGGGGTGAACATATACATTTTATAAATCAGGAGACATTTGCATTCTTATCATAATATTTTATGGACTATGTGTGGGATATTTTAGGGTTGGAATTTTTATTGTTCTGGAGCGGCCCTCTCTGGGGTTCCGAGGACTGCTCCAGTTGCTGCAGAGTGTGCCTGGGATGGCAACACTTTAGCTGATTAATATGGACCCACTTGTCTTCCCCCTCTGCCAAACTGCCTTTGGGGATGCAGATCTTGTAGGCAACTGGTGAGGTCTTGTCTACAATTTCATAAGGTCCTTTCCAGGTAGGCATAAACTTCTGCTGTTTGGCCTGGTTCCTTTGGAAATTGTACAGATAAAACCTGTCTCCTACATTGTAATCCTTTCTAGTGGTCTTCAGGTCATAGTAGGTCTTCATGCTATCGGCTGATCTCTCTAGATTTCGCTGAGCATAGGCAAAAGCATGTTGAAGGTGTTTTCTTAAATGTTCAACATACTCATGAGTTGTGGAGGCATTGATCAATGTCTGCTCTTGGGTCCTGTAGAGGAGATGCTGGGGAAGCACCATCCTGCGTCCAGTCATCAGTTCAAACGGTAACATTTTAGTTGCAGATGAAGGGGTAGATCTGATGGCCATTAGGAAAAGAGCTAATCGGATATCCCAAATTGGCCCAGAATCTGGCACAAACTTTTTTAAGATGCTCACAATGGTTTTGTTGTAACGTTCTACTGCCTCTGAAGAGGCTGGTCGGTAAGCAATGTGTAGCTTCCTTTTAACCCCCATTATCCCCCACATCTTTGTCATTACTTCGCTGGTGAAATGGCTACCTCTGTCTGACTCAATCCTTTGGAGTAGTCCAAAACGCAAAAAGATGTGATTGATCATCAGGGCAGCTGCTGTTTCTGCCTTGCAGTTTGGGGCTGGGAGACATTCCACCCATTTAGTAAAGAAGCATGTCACCGTCAACATGTACTTATTCCCCCTAGAGGTGAGAATCACGGGCCCGATAAAGTCGACTTGTAAATCTGACCATGGCAGTGTCATCCCCCTCTTTTGGAGATGCGCACGGTGTGTGAGGGATGTTGGCTGAAATTGTGCACACACAAGACACCCCTTCAAGTATTGGTCGAGGTCCTGCCCCATGTGTGGCCAGTATGCAACCTCTCTTAAGATTTCAAGTGTTGTCTGAAACCCCCTATGACCGGCTGTGGCCGCATCATGGGCGTGACTTAACATCAGGCTTCGGAATGAGGTAGGAACCACCCACTGATCATGACCAGCTTGGGATTTCCTTACCAACAAACCGTCTTGGATTCGGAACATTTTTGGGCATTTCATCAACACTCTGAGGTCCTCTTTCCCAATGTAATCGGTATCCGTCAGGGGAAGTTCTCAGGGTCCTCAATGTGTTGGTAAAACCTACCAATTAATTGATCCCCCTTCTGAGCCGTAATCAAATCAGCATCTGGAGTCTCCTTACTCCATTGTGCAGTTGAAAGATCATTGTGAGCATTTGTCTGGGACCTAGTGATAGCAGTGACCTGGATTTCCCCAACAGGGACTCCATTTCTATTAGATCCCCTTGGATGGCCCCGGTTTTGGCCAGCTGATCAGCTAAGTTATTTCCAGTTTTGTCTGGCCCCTCTACTTTGGAATGACCCTTGATCTTTTTCCAGTAGATGGTCATCTCATTCGAGGTGACCAGATCATCAATATTTTGGATTAACTTCCCATGTTTGAAGGGCTTGCTATTAGCACATAGCATGCCTCTGGTTTTCCAATTAACCAGGTGCTCCACAAACCCGTTCCGTACATAATCCAAATCTTTGATTATGACCAGTTCGTGGAGTTGATGTTGGACAGCAGGGAGGATGGCTTGATGCACAGTCATCAACTCTGCCACCTGACTACTTCGAGGACCAATCTTGTACCCAGCAGAGGGTTCTGGGGACTCATTCACCCATGCATTCCCTACGCCAGCCACAAGTTCTTTCTCCCCGTTGTTGTCAACATGGTAAGAGCATCCATCCACATAGACAGTGGGCATTCCCTCACACTTGTCTTCTTCAAAGACTTTGTGTGGGGAATTATGGTGTGCCACCATGTTGTCCTTGCTTTTTAGACTTTCGTCCTCGAGACAGTTTTCGCTGGCACAATCATGCAAGTCAGCCAGACCTTGCGCGAGGGGACTGTTCTTGTTTTGGCCATATCTGACCTCCACAGGAAAGCATGCATTGACAGAATCCAGGAAGTAATTCGGGAATTACTCACATTTCCGGCCCAGATTCTGCCACTTTGGAGATATTGCAGAGGCTGGTGTGGAGTCTCCACTATGATGTGTTCCCCCTGGATAAACGGGCGGTAATTCTTCCACAGAGGATAAAGTTTTACTCACATAGGAGATTATTTTATTGACCTTGTCATGCTTTTGATATAATAGTGCAGGCAAGCATGTATTAGAGAACCCTGTCTCCAAGAAAAACTCCTTGTTTCTGACAGGGTAAGCTAGGCAGGGCGCTTGTGAGAGGCTTCTTTTGAGTTGTCTTACTGCCTCGGCTTGTTCTGGACCCCATTCCCACTTGACCCCCCCTTTCAAAAGATGAATCAGGGGTCTAGTGATCTCTGCGTAGCCCTCAATAAACTTTCTGCTGTAATTAATCAGTCCAAGGAGGCTCCTTAGTTCCCGCAGAGTTGTGGGGTCTTTCAGTTTCTGAAGTGCTTCCACTTTCTTTTCCTGGGGACAGAGACCCTGAGGAGTAATCTCATGCCCCAAGAAATTAACACGGGTTCTACACCACTGTGCTTTCTGAAAGGAAAGTTTTGCTCTGGCGGCCCTCAACTGTGTCAGAACATAACGGATCTCTGCTATGTGTTCCTCCACAGATGAACTTTTGATGAGAACATCATCTACATAAGCCAGGTTACCCCTCGCACCCAGGACGGGCATGGCCTTGTGTAGGAAGATGTTGAATTCATTGCCGGAGTTGAGGTATCCGAAGGGAGTCCGGGTCCATGTGTACTGCTGGCCCCCAAAGGTAAAAGCCAGTTTGTATTGGTCCTCCCTACTGACAGGCAAAGTCCAGTATCCATTGGTCAGGTCTATTGCAGTGAATACCTGTGACCCCTGGATCTGGGCCAGCCCTTGGTCAACGTAGCGAAGAGGCCATCGGGAAGTATGGACCTGTTTGTTGAGCTCCATAAGGTCAGCGCAGAGTCTCCACTGGCCGTTTGGCTTTAATATTCCCAGCACTGGATTATTGAAGGTGCTGTGTACTGGACAGATTATCCCCCGAGGCTCAAGGTTCTTAATTATTTCAGTAAGGGACTCCATGGATGCGAGGGTCCGTGGGAATTGTTGTTGTGTGGATGTCGGTGCAACCACAGTCATATGAGTCCACCGCAAAGAGATTGTGAAAATCCAAGAAGAGTTGTTTCAACTTTTGCTTCTGCTCCAGAGTCACACAGGCATCAGCTAGGTTGACTCTCTCTTCAACCATCTGCCTGAAGCCCGGAAAGACTTCTGATCTCGCTATCTCAGCGGCATCCTCCAGCTGGGCGGAGAAGTCCCTGGTCAGAGTGCTGATTTGGACTGGTGGCATCAGGTGGAAAAGGCAGCCCTCATGGACCTGGAAAATCACCTCATCCCTGCTGAAGTCACAATTCACATCTTCCTTACCATAAGGGCAGGAAGTGTACACCAGGAAGTTCCCCCCATGCCGGGTAAAGATCCTTTCTGGTGTTGTATGGTCATCACTGTCACTGTCAAAACAGTCGGATTGGTCCTAACAGTTAATTTCCTAAATCAATGGAAAAATGTTGGTTATCAACCGCCATTCCAATAATGGTGCCTGCGGCTAGAGTGATACTCTTTAAGTCACTGTTATCCACCTCTATTGGAATGGTGTCATGTTCTATATTGACTAATGGTGTTGGGTTTACCCCCAACCCTTGCTGTTGGAGAGAAGCATTTAGATGAATATAAGCATCAGGGTTTTTCTATTTTTGTCCTCTTTTAATTTTCACTTCCAGGGAGAATTGTCGGGTCCTTTCTGGGATGGTGACTTCCTCTTTTATCTGAATTTCAACTGCATAAGGTAGCAATTGAGCTGACCTAAATGCTTTCTCTGGATCATCAAAGCCCATGGGATTATCTGCTAATCAGAACCAAGCTTTGAAGTTTATTAGGTCCAAACTAATGGCAAAGCAATTGAGAATGTCACTGCCTAAGTATAAGGCGGCAGTGACATCTCGCACGACCCAACAATTATGGACTATGCTCTTGTTGCCAATGGAGATTTTGAGCATACACCTGCTTGGCCAGAGATGTTTAGAATTGGATGTTTCCAGATCCATTTCCCATTTGTCTATCAGTTTGAATGTGGGATTGGCTGGATCTTTTGGGAGTTGGCGGAACATGGCTTCACTGATGAAGCTCTTACGGTTGTTCACACACACTCGGGCGAGGACAGAGTTCTTCCCTTCATTTAACTGAACAGGGATGAATAACTGCTCTCCAATTTGCTGAATATCAGCCAGGCTCTGAGCTGATTTCACATCTCCCTGGACTATAGGAGTGAGAATGTCTGATTGTGGATTGATAAAGAATTTCAGAGTGTTTCCTTCCAGTGTGGAATACCACCTTAAACTGGAAGGAAGGTTGATTTTCAGAAATAGAGAGGACGCCCCATCACCAGTCTGTTGTCCTACTGCTATTACTGTCACGTCTGGAATCTGGTTGTTCTGGAAGTGAAATTCTACTTGGTCCGATTTTTCTTCAACCATGTGGCATGTGCCGTTTAAACTAACATGGTTGACACTCTGTTTTAATTTTATTGGTTGGCTAGTCTGGGTCCAGAGGACCTTGTTTACACAATCTATTAGGGGGGACAACCTTCTCAGGAGGTAATTCCCTAGTAAACAAGGGGTGCCCTCTGGAGTCACTACTATGACCGGGTGTTTCACCTTGTTCCGCCCAATTTTAATGTCCAAGTCCGCAGTCCCCTCGATGGGAATTTCCTTCCTGTCAAAGTTCTGAAGTTGTCCAGGAAGAGAGTTGAGAGGAATTTGGTAATTCTCCCCACTCCCTGAATTCAGTTCATCAAAGGCCTTTTTGGAAAGAAGGGTAGCTTGGGATCCAGTGTCCACCAGTGCCAAAATTGTACCCTGCCCCTTTACCTGTACCGGGGCATAGTATCTTCCCTCCTTCTCCTCAAGGGGGCACAGATAATGCACATTTTTTGACAACTGGTGGGCCAATCTTCTGGTTTTGGACATGCAAAGAGAAGAGATTTGGGCAGAATTCTGTGGAGAGTCTTGGGAATCTGAAAGCAAAAGTTGGCAACTAGAAATGGGAGAAGTTTTGGGTTCCGCTGGTTCTGGTTCTGGGTCGCCCCCCCCTTTTTGGAGGCAGTGACCGGAATGGGTTTGAACTAGGGGATTTTGATGCTGTTAGTTCTGGGATGAGATGATGGGCGGCGCTAGATCAGTCCCCACATCTACCCAGTCTGTATGTGAATCTCTTGGGACACATTTTTCTTTGGGAGGAGTTCCCCCATCTCTGAAGGAGAAGATCCTTTTCCCAGGATCCTCTGAGGATCCCTCTCCCTCAAATTGGAAGATCTGTACCTCCTCCTCAAAGTGGGTCTGTTTGGGTCCTTTGTTTCTCCTACCTCCTCTCTGCTCCTTGGGTGGCAGACTTTGAGGGGTAGGAGATTTTGTTTCCGGTTCCGGGATTTCCAGGGGCTGTTCACAAGTGGGGAAGGAAGCTTCCTCCGAGGCTTTACACCCCCCTTCCCCTTGTGCCTACTCCCTGGGAACCAATGGGTTATTGGGGTGCTGCCCCGTCATTGTTCTGGAGCACCAGGTCCAGAGTTTGGGGCATTCTGCACCGGCATGCTCATCTGGGGGTTCTGCTGAGCCCTCAGCATGCGACCCAGATCCTGTGCCATATTTTGGACCTGGCGCTCTAACTGTGAAACCCGCTCAGGCTGATACGGGGTTCTGTTTTCTCCCGTGGGCTGATCCCGGGAAGGGTAGCTATCCCTTCCCTGGTAGTACCCTGGGGTGGGAAGATTTGGGTACCCCTCCACCCTTGGCCTCCCCTCTCCTGGATTAGGTGGTCTGGGCTCAGGGAAGTGGGGAAAGAAGGATGGATGATTTTGGGGTCGGAAATTGGGTGGATACCTGGGAAAAAAGTTCTGCCCAGGATTTGGTGAATTTCTGCCCTCCTGTGGGAAGTTAGAAGGGTAGTTCCCTGGGTTGGGTGCCTGGTTGGACCCCCCCCCTTGGGCTGGAGGAGTCCACACATAACCCAGGATGGGGCCGTTTCCCTTGTAGCGGGCACGTACATAGTCAGGGGAGTGAGGGACCCCATTTGTGGGACTACCTCCTTGACTCCCTGTCTGTGACTGTCCCAAGGGCCTTCTGGGCTTGGAATTATTCTGTGCAGGCAAGTTTTTAGGCCCCCCCATCTCCAAATCCAAAATTTGGGCAACCTTTACCTCTGCCACCTTAGCAGCAGCAGGGGTGCTGGTCGATTTGGGATTTTTCTGAGCATTACTTTTATTTTCTATGGGCTTCTGCACCTCATAGATTTGGGTGGCCTGTTCAATGACCAAGTCTAGTGACATTTTCTCATGAAAATCTCTCACTAGCTGGGTCATGATGTATTTGGGCAAGGCATGGAAACACGTATTTAAAATTTCTTTACTGTCCGTGTGCACCCTTTTGGTAGTCTGCGTAAAAGAACGCTTCAACTCCTGCACAAATTCTTGTGGGGCCTGATCCTCCCCACATTGCAAACTGCCTTGCGAGCCTCTTGGGGATTTCGTTGAACAGAAAAGTGTTTCAAGATGGCCGCCCTATATGTGGACCATCTTGAATGATTCTGGTACTCCAGCCCCGCAAAGAAACTGGAGTATTCTGGGGAGAATGTCCATTGTACGTACTGAACGCAGCTACTGCTGTCTTTCAAATGGAAAGTCTCCATCATTTGCTCAAAGAGCTCCAAGTGTTCCCAAACAGAATACTTGGAGTTCTTATGATAAGGAGTGATGACGCTCCTTATTGCTTTGATCTGTTTTAAGGGGTCCTTAAGCAAGGCCCTTTTTGCCTTATTGGCCTTCTGGGTTCGGGTAACCCTGGTCCATTCATCCTCTGACTCAGAAGCGCTGCTCCCAGAGGTGCCCGTCTGATCTTCCAGGTTTTCCCGGATTCTGCGAGCCTGGAAATGTCCGGCAGAATGTGGGGACCTAGTCTTTTGTGTCCTGGGATGCACAGAGGAATCTTCAGATTCCTCCTTGCTGCCCGGATTTGATGGGTACCCCCCCCCATGACCTAACTGGCCGGAGGTTTTCAGAATGCCCTTAGAGGGCCTGCTCTCTATGGGTTAACCATTAAATTGCACTGTTCTTGGGTGCCCATATCCAGATGCCCGCCCATCCCTTCCTGGGAGGTACTGGCCTATGAGCCCCATACTTCTGACTGGATAGTAATCTGCCATCCCCGTGGCCCTGGGCTCATGTGCGCCAGGGGACATGGGGGAGGCAGAGTCCAGGGACTGGGAGAGATTGAGGCCTCTGGTACTAGGGCTCCTGGGGTTATGCTCAGGTGTTTCCCTTTCCCAGTGAACCTCATCTCTATCAGCTCCTGCTCCCTGTTGCCCTGCAAGAGCTTGTGCTTTCAGTTCCTCAATCAAGGCCTTACTAGACTCTATCAATGTCTCCGGCATGGCTACCTGTTGCTGGAGCCTGTCATTGTGCTGGGAGAGAGCCTCATTCTCTCTCTGTGCTTCCTGGTTAGTCTCGGAGTACTGGGCCAGTCTTTGCTGCAGGAGGGTTACCTCCTGAGTCCCATCCCTACCGGCCTGCTCCTTTCTTGCCAGAGCATCTTCCACCCTCCTGGTGTGCTCTAACAAGTTCAGGGGCTCTTTTTGGAGGTCACCCAGTCCCTGGAGGGCCAGGTGATTTTCTTCCATTTTCTTTTTTAAGTGGCAGGCTTCCTGGCCTAGGGTATCCCTTTCCTGAGTAAGAGCCTGCATCTGTGCCGCCAGGTCGTCTCTCTGCCTTTGAAGGGCACCAGATTTCTGGCGCTCCTCATCAAACTCTGCCTGGGTATCCAGGTCTTTCAAAATCAGTTTGTTGCTCTCTGCCTTCACTCTATCTAGGTGGCATTGCAGGGTGGCTACCTGCTCTGGCCATGCCCTGTTGAAGTCCAGTTGTTGCTCCAGCTTTTTCTGGCTCTGCAGTAGGGAGTCCAAACCTTCTTGGTACTCCTTCTGCAAGGCCAGAAATCTGGTATCCTGGTCTGCCTTTTCCTGTTGCAGGATATCCATGTCCTCTTTTATTTTAATGATATACTGTCTACTATCATTTTCTGACTCCTGGCTCCTGTGCAGCCTCTGCTCAGAAGAGTCCAGGTCAGATTGGGCCTTCTCTAATGCCATCAGCTGCCTACTTGCTAGATCTTGGCCTTCAGCACATTTGTCCTGTATGGCTCCCATATATAAATATGCTACTATTCTGACAATCTTGTTGTGCTCATCCTTGGTGTTAGGGGCCATATATAGCTCACTCAGGGCCACAGATAAGGGACCCTGATCTCTTCAGATATCTAACTCAGTTGCAGTGACCTGGTGTGTGATTGCTTGCAACCACCCATTCTGGTCATGCTCCGTCCATTCGCCTCACACAAATAAATTATGTAAGAGGTGCTCTCTGGCTATCTTCATGTCTACCAGTGCTGTCATTCATGAAATTGATTTCCTTCCTGACTTACAGAATTTTGTTGTGTTGTATTTTGCAAAACAAACCGTTTCCTGAGAGTGTTCCGTTTTGAGGGGTGCTTTTACAGCGTAACACAGCGTGGTGATCCAACAGGATTTATGTATCCTATCAGTTAGCACACTGTATTAAGCTGCACAAGTGGTAGTTCTAATCCAGACGTCCCGTTACGAGCCCCCACTCTGTAAGTGACTTCAAACCAGCAATCCATTTAAGTCAATGCCTAGTCTGGGATGCCCAATGGAAGCCCTTATTAATATATTTGTATGTCAAATTCTTTGAATCTGGATGATAAACCCTTATATAACGCCCCTATCTTTGAATCCCCCTGACCTCACTGAGCCAAGAAGTAAGTTTGATTTGCAAATTAAAAGATTTATTTGAGGAATAAAACAACATATATATATCACACTTTTATGAATAAATTAATATTTGATAGCACACTTATGAATATAATAGTGATCAACAATGGATAATATTACAATAGCACAATTTTTTAATCACTTAGGAGTTGGTATAGAAAGAATAAAGTAGCAGAGAATGGTTTGTATGGTTTCATTTAAATGCAAGATGGGAAAGAATGCAACACAGAAATAAACTTGATATGAATTCAATCAGAAGATAATATAATCACTCTTTCCCCTGTGACTACTCACTCCCCCCCCCCTATGCAATATGGGGAGATGGAAAGGAGGGCATACAGGTTTCCAGAATACAATCAAATGCAGTTCAGTTCCAGTTCCCCCCATCAAGCTTAGAGAAATATGATTGCAATGAAGTGAAAAAATATGCTAAAAATGATTTTAATTCGCTAAAGGAGATTCAGGGTAGGTGATAGTTACTTTAGATTGGTACAGGTCAACACTAGCAATGACTCATGAGTAATTATCAGGTTGAAAACGAATTTCAGCAGTGGAAAGCAAGAAGCAGCTATTTTTACATGTGGTGAAATGAAGCTAATTTTCAATTTGTGGCACTTTTTCCACGTGCGTATATCACGATTACGGCAAAAATATAAGGAGTAGGAATGTCATTTTGTTGGACAGCCTAGGATCTTAGCTTTAAAATGACAGTTAAATCTCGCTTCTACGACGTGCGGTTCAAAAGATACTGACGTTTTTGTGAAGGTAGATTTTCAAAAATAAAGTCAAGATTTCAGAATGACAGATGGCGCTTTTACAGGGTGGAAATCACAGAATGGACACACAATTTCTATGCAGTTCTGAACAGGTTGAAATGGTTTGAATAAGATTATTTTAAACTAAGAGATTGGTTCTGTACAGTTCTTAGCTGGATACTCACTCCTAGTTTTGGACTGGAATGGGCCTGGGACTGCACTCTCGCCACCGGACGGTTTCTGGCACTGGTTCTGCTCACAGTGTGGCCTCTGGTCTGCTATCAGCACTGTACAGCGGTCTGGTCTGGGTCTGTCTGGATACAGCTCTGCTTTCTGGGTCTGGTTCTGGCACAGGGTTCAAGCCAGAAGCGAACAGCAGGGCAAGGCTGTTGAATAGTTTGGTTAGGTTGCTGGATTCTGTGGCCTGTGAAAGGATTCAGCTTGTGGATTAGGCCTCTTTTCTCCAAGGTTCTAGAGTTTAGTTCTAGAGTTTGGTTCTGGAGTCTATCTGGAGTCTAAGATCTGGAGCCTGGAATCTCTGTCTGGATCTTGTGGTCCTTCTGGATATTGTCTGGGTCTGTTCCGGCAGAGTTCTGCGCAAGAAATCAGTTGAAGATTGGAAAGAGAAGTCCCTATCTGGGTCTCAGTTGTTCTTTTTAAGTGTTTCCAAAGGGGGTGTGTAGGCTGACTGTCTATGCCCAACCCACTAAGGATTTGATAGGTTAAAGGATTTACTTTCCTCTGACTGGAGAAGGGAGTAGTGAGTCAGAATGAGTCATCAGGTATAATCTTCATGGCTGAAGGAAAGAACACTCCCCTTTGGTTTCTCAAGTAAATCAATTTTTCATAATCAAACATGCTTTCCAGATATGCAAGTTGTTGAGAATACATATGTACATCACAAATTAATTAAGACAGGTCTCTGTTCAACCTTGCTCTTTCTAAGAGCTTGGGTTCAGAAATGACAACTTATTCATGATTTTAGTGGGTTTCGAAATATTGGTTTTTGCACCAAATCTTACACAGTGGTACACCCCCTCTTTGGGCATATTACAGTAAGTTTTCATTTTTCTAGCATAAACACAGTGTCTACAATATTAATAAATCCAGGGTTTGGTGTCAGAACATTGTACGGATTCCAGCTTAGTTTCAAATTGTGAGTGCATTTGTCATATTAAGAATCCCAAAGTTGTACATTTCTGTCAGCTTGATACAATATTTTATAAGCAATTTAATAAAACATACATTTGCCTCCAATTCAGTACACCCATTGGTTTGTCCCCGCCCCTAGAAGCTTGGCTTGACTCAGAGGTCACATGTCTTGTTTTTCCTAGAGCAGTGTTGACAGTTACACCTCAAATCAGCATATTCTATTCATCCCAAAGCCCCCATTGTTCCTTCCTCCGGGCTGCAGGGGAAATCTCCTCCCTCTTAATCAACAGGACCATGCAATTTCCTGCCTTCTGGTGTAGGGCCTGGGAATAGTAGGTGTGAAGAGTTCTCATAGACAAGCAAGCCTTTTGAAGTCTCAGCTAACTCAGGTTACTTTTTAGCTTCTGAAATACAGGTCTCCTGTCAGAATTTAGATTGCTAGACGATGGCGAACACCGGTACTGCACCCATTTTGACAACTGTCTATCTTTTAAAGGGGATTTTACTTTGATAGCATATGATTCTTGCTGATATTTTATTGATGTGGATTCTTGCAGTAGAGTAATGTAGAACACCCAAAAAGAAGTGGTATCCTTTTGGTGGTTTTAGGCAGTGATCTCCTGTGTTCACTGATATGGCAAATGTGGGTGGCAGCCTATTTTTCAGATTTTTACTGCGCATTTTTGGATGATCTCTGGCGAGTAGCATGCTTTCCGGTGGCCATTATGATGTTTCTGCTGCCAGTAATGCACGGCGATGTTGCAGGGCTTGGATGCGTGGGTTGAAACATCCCACAGGTGCAACCAATGGAAAACTAGACTACTAATATGCAAAGATATGCAGTGTATAGATCATTAGGAGGTACTCGGGTAACAGAAAAGGAGATTAGATGAATTCAGTGGAGCGCTAGGCTGCTAATATGCAAAACTATACAGTACAATGGTCATGAGGTGGCAGTCTAGTAACATCCACAAGTTATGGGCATTCCGTAAAGCTGTAGGCTACTAGCATAGCAAACAATGCGGTTCGGAAATCATTGGGTGGCACTAGAGTAACAACATCAACTTTTGAGCCTTCAGTGGAATGCTGGGCAACTGGTATCCAAGGCTCGGCAGTTCAAAGGTCATAGACGCCCGTTCGAACGGTGTGGGAGGCACACTGGCACAAGTGTGTATGCTAACAGAATTGGGTTTATAGCATTTATAACTGTGAGTTATGTACATGTAGATAATAATCAATACAGTGTAGCTGGGCGAAGAGAGCATATGCAGTAAGATTGTTCAAAATCTGTGTTCCATCCAGGGGCACTTCTTCGATATGCTACAGCTAGCGACACTTTGTACAACTTTGTGGTGAGTTCCGAATATTTTCGGGAATGATTAAGTCAAGTAGAATGCCCTCGGAACAGGGAATGGTGTAAAGCTTGTATAGGCCAAGGATGGGCATGTATACCAAGCCCAACTTAAAGCGGGTGGGGAGTTATAGTGATAACAGAATCGCAGCGCATACCAGAACTCACTTCTCATGTAGTTTTGGAGATAAATGCTGTGCGGGTGAGAGAGGCAGTTACGCGATTCGTAGTAATGTAAAACAATGTGTATGTTCAAGGTGAGGGTGGGGAGTTACCTGCAATTTGCACAGATCTTATGGTAGCATGGAATTGGTAGTAGGTAGCTTCTTAGCGCACAGTGGCGAACAGGGGAAAACAGGGCCTTTCCTCTCGCGGGCCTTCCCATGAGAGGGCCGGCTTCCGCCTACCGGCAGATACGCTCTACAGTAGTAGACCTTGTTGCTTATCAACTTTATGAACAAGATCATAAAGGGGCCATTTTGGGATGGTCGCTGTGTCGGAGCAGTGAGGCTCAAGCGAAGAGGAGATCAAGCAGGCTAGAAATGCCTCTGGAACAACTACTGGGCGAATATAATGCCTTTAGTAGACATAAAAGCACACAGAGGATTGTGCTCACCCAAAGCACGAAAGTCTTCTGCAGCATTGATGCAATTGATGCGGTCTGGCGTGGCGGGCTTATCTGATGCTGGATCGTAGGTACAGGCAGCAGGCAAAGTGGGAGATGGGCTCCTACTTTTAATAAAGGAGCGCGCTTGTGGTACAGATGAGAGTACCGGTGACACTACGCTTCCGAAGTAGACCAGGGCTTTGAGTCCCCAATTCCACTCTCCCTCAGTTCCTCAGAGTCGCAAGAACTGCAAAAACAGTACACTGCTCGCACACCACATGTGTACCACGCCAGGTGCAGTATTTGAAGTTAGACTGTCTCCTGTAGAGTAAAAAGCAAAGGCAGACTCAGGTCTAACGAGCAGCTCCAGTAGACTCCAGCAAAAACAGCACACTGCATGCACACTGTGAGTGTACAGCGATGCACCCGATACCCTGGAAATGCCAGCCATAAAAAAACATGCATAAAACCATCACTCGGGTTCTTAAGGAGGCGAAAGAGCATCTGACCAAGGCTAAGGAAAGACAAAAACTGTTTGCTGATCGACATCGGAAGGAAGCTCCCGCCTACCATATTGGAGAAAAGGTGTGGTTAGCATCCAAATATATTCCCCTGAACGGGGCAAAAGCTTTCTGGCCAAGATACCTGGGCCCCTATACTATAAAGTCATTAATCAATCCCGTCACCATGAAATTGGAGTTACCATCTAACATGAAAATTCACCCCGTATTTCATGTCTCTCTCCACAAACCAATGAAATCCAATACATGGTTTAGTTCTCTGCCATAGCCCAAAGTAATAGATGGAGAACCAGAATATGAAGTCACATCCATCCTGGACTCCAAGGTGGTTCGATCAAAACTGTATTACCTAATTGACTGGAAAGGTTACGGACCTCAAGACTGAACTTGGGAACCCAGTGAACATGTCCATGCTCCGCGTTTAATCAGACAGTTCCATCAACATAATCCCACCAAACCAAGACCGGGAGGAGAACCACCCTTGAGAGGGGACTTGACGGGGAGTGCTGTAATGGTCATGAAGTCAGGGGCACAGGTATGCAGGGGTCGCATGCACAGAAGACCTGGTGGACACTGTCCTGGCACCCATTGCAGACAGGCTCATGAATAAAAGTAAACAAGAACATCCATTTAACACCAAAAAGCTTTTATTATTGACATAGCACTTCAAATGCATTAACCTTGAACATTCCATCCATTAAGCAGGATGCATTAACCTTGAGCATTCCATCCATTAAGCATCCCCAAGTGTGTTCTTGGGTGTGGCTGCTAATGGATTGCCTTTGCACGTGCTCACTCTCTAGGAGTGGCAGGGGTTGGCTGGTAAGCTGGCCCTAATGGGCGTGCCCACAATCTCAGCTATATAAGCTGCCCCGATCCTCAAGACAGACGCTTTGCGTTATTCTGCACTTGCAGGCAGCGTAACACTCACCGTCACCTGAGGTCAGAATTACCTTTAAAGATCCTGCTTCCTGGACATCCTGCTTCCTGCCAGCATACTTACCAACTGGGGGAAGCAGTTCTTACCTGTACATCTCCTTGGCGAACTAAGTATTAATCTTTACACTTTCTGGAAAGCCGAAATCTTCATCTTGGCACGGCAGCACAACACGCTCCATCGTCGACAGCAGTGCCTGCAAGGAAAAACAGAAGACAAGGTTAGACATCGAAAAAACAGTCAGTTTAAGGTTGCGCTTCGGCATACTCTGCCTGCTGTCGAACATTGAGGTAGCCTCCATCTTCCATCCGGCCGCGTCTCGCGTTTCACAGCTGCATTGAGGCCGCATTTCCATCTAAGGAAAGAAAACAGAAGAGAGACATTACTGCGGGCATAAATCGGAGCAACATATAAAGACATTAAACAGAACGAACAGCATCAGAAGAGCTCAAGAAAGACTTACCAATCATAAGGAGAAGCATAGTCGCAGCTGGATTGGACTAATCCTTATGAGGGATCAGTGAAGGAACTAGATCCCATTTGACGCGCAACTGTCAGAAGTAGCAGGACGGAGAGATTATCTTCCATAATTCACAGGCGATCTTTATGGGCCGGTGTATGCTCACAGAAACCGTATTTTGGGAAGGGTTCAAGAGGTACAACAATCACAGATTGGCACACTCACACACTCTTACCTCCACGCAGGAGCAGTATCACCACGTACCACCGCTCACAGCTTTTCTACTGAGGGAGAGGCCTGAAGAGGGTGATTCAAGTTCAGGGAGGGCTGCAACCATGCCCCAATGCCTCCGCAGAGACCAGGTGAGCGTAACACATCTTATCTCTACTCTCTCTCCTTTCCTATCCTCACCCATTAATGGTGTCACTTGGGCTTCTCTTCATCCAGGTCTATCATTAATGTCTATTGCAGTGGCACTATCATGGCTCGGGTCCTCAACCCAACCTCCTCCTCTTTGATCGGTGCCATCGTCCCTCAACATCTTCCTTACTGCCCCTGCTACTCCTACCACCTATAACCAAGTCTCTCTTGCCCCTCCTCTGAATGCTTAATGCTCACTCTGCTATCAAACAATCTCCTTGAAGTCATTGACTTCGATAATATCGCTCTTACCAAGACGTGGTTCAATGCCAGCTTGGTCACTGTTTTTGACTCCCTTCTACCTGATGGCTACAAGATAATCTATAAGCCTTGTCATAACCTTTCTAGTGATGGGTTTGCCATGATCTTCCCAGAGTGGTTCCTCCTTCATCCCACCCTCTACTCCCACTGCAGACTTTACTTCTGACTCTGCTCTCAGCAACCTACATCTCACCATCTCCAACAGTCTCGACATTCTTGCCCCATTCATGAGGATCCTCCTGAAACACACCACCATCTAGAAGACCTGAAGCACAAATGCAATAGAAGTGGCAGACCACAGGCTCATCCTCTGACATCCTCTGACAAACTGGCCTGTTGCCTTCTACAAAGGCAATATCGTAACGCCATGTGGTCTAAGGCCTCCCAACCTCCCTCAGCCTTTCTCTCTTTTTTCTCTCCTATCAGATGTGACAAGGTCACTAGTGTTGTCTGCTCTTTTAACTTTGAAGGTCTCCTCCAAACAGGTCTCCTCCTGTTCTTCCAGAACTATTCAGGACAAAATGGGCTCCCTTGCCCCTGCACTTGTTGATTTGTGCAATTACTCACTTGTTACTTCGTCTTTCCCCTCTTCCCTTAAGCACTATCTTGTGCACAGAAAAAGCCTTCCGCCGACCCCTCGTGTTTGGCTAAGTACTGCCCCATCTCTATCACTCCCTTCCTTGGGAAACTCCTGGAGAAGCTGGTCTTCCCCCAACTGGTCCAGCATTCTGAGGTTGATGGTTGACTACACAAACATCAATCTGAATTCTGAGCACCCAGAGGCACAGAAACTGCTCATATGAACACACATGAAGAATTGCTTGCATCTCTTGACACTTACTCTCCCACAGTCCTCATTCTACTTGATCTCGCCTCTGCATTTTATACGGTCAACCACTCTATCCTCATAAAACAGCTCCATGATACCCTTGGTATCTCGAAGCAGGCACTAGACTGGCTGACCTCCTTCCTCACTGACCATCCCTCCCAGTTCATCCTAGGCTCTTTCTCCTCTCCTACCTCTATCTCCACCTGTGGTGTTCACCAGGGCTCTAACCTCTCACCCTAGCTCTTTAACATATATCTTGCTCTGCTTGCTCACCTTAGCTCCACGTTCTCCCCTCACTTCCAGTGCTATGCAGATGACACCAAACTCTTCTTCAAACTTCCCTCTGATGATCTCCCTACTTCCTCTACCATTCCCGACTGCTTATCTGCTATCCAGTCCTGGTGTGCCTCCAATGATCTCTGCCTCAATGCCAGTGAGACTGCGATCCTTCCTATTGGGACTCCCATTCCCTCTTTCCTCCCTTCACTCTGGCCACCCTCTATGTGCACTCCCCCTTCTCCTGCATCTGAAGTCAGAAACCTTGGAGTCATATTTGACTCCTCTCTCTCTTTCCTCCCTCACATATTGGACTTTGCCAAGAAGGCCCATTTTCAACTCCACCTCTTCAGAGGTATCCTTCCTTTCTTCACATTTCCCCAGAAGCTCAATGTCTCCAGAGCTCTGGTACTCTCTAGGCTATAATACTGCAACAGCCTCTTCCTTAATCAGCCCTCTTCCTCTCTCCATCCCATCCAGCTTGTCCAGAATAGGGCTGCAAGACATATCCTTGGCCTCAAGCCAAGGGACCGCAACTCTCCAGCACTAAAATCACAAAACCGGCTTCCGCTTGCTGCAAATTCAAATCCCTCTGTATCATCCATAAGGCTGTCTGGGGCGGAGGACCACTCTATCTACAGCTTGTTCACGCCAACTACTTTCCTTACAGATCTTTACACTTCTCTGGCTCCAACTCTCTGCGTGTCAGGTGCTTTTCTAAGCTTCGAGCTGGTGGCAGATCTCCCTCAACTTTCTGGATCTGCTCAAGTTCACGAAGCTCCTCAAGACTTTCATCTTCACCTCATCCTTCCCTCTCTCACTCCTGTGCTAATACCCCACAGTCAGTGAGATTGATGGCATGGGATATTTTCTGGCCTTCTGAGCACTGGCCTTCTGCCCAGTCACCCTTAGCCTTATGCCCCATCCCTACACTTGCTTTTGTTCTCACAGGCCTGCACTTATTATTGGCTGGCGATTTCTACCAGGCACTTACTGTTGCATAAAACGGACTCCTTGGCACTTCCCTCTGTGGAACTCCCAGCACTTACCCCTTTCAATGTCCCTTTTCTCTTGCCCGGCACTTGCACATTCTGAATGCTTACAAGGCCTAGTAGAACCACCCTTTTCCTGTTCATGAGTTTATTTTATTTGTCTTTGTTCCCATGTTACCTCCCCTTGCCATGTGGGCGCTTTGAAATACAATTTATTGATGTATAAGTGCCATACAAATCCACAATAAATACAATAAAATACATTGTATGAATTAGGCTCAAAGTGTATTATGTGGAGTCTCGGCCAGGGGTTAAATAAAAGCATTATTCAATGGGTCATCATTAAAAGGTGATGTATGTACTGGACCTGACAGTTTGATATTAGCCCACTTACAATATCAGTAAGGGCAGCCATGGGGTTGAACCTAGATATGCGGGTAGCCTGGCATTGCAACTAGAAGAAAGAACAAGGAGGTTAACACATTTCATAAACTTAGAGCATTTATGCCTAGAATGTCTATCTCACCCATGACGCTCGAAGATATATGTTGGTAATCCTCCATTGCACTTATTACTGCTTAAGTTAGCCATTGTAATGCACAGTGGTTACATGCAGGGATCCCTGATATCAGGCTTATTAGACTGATTTGGTTAGCGTTTGTAGAATGTGGAAGATATTTATTAAGACTGTAAAGGTAACCTGTCTATTGCTCTCAGAGAATCCCATCAGCCTAGTTTCTATGATAGCCTATCTGTCCCACCTAGAATATTTCTAGGACAACCAGTCTATCGCACTTGCTAGATTTGATGGTAGCCACTCCGTAGTGCCTAGAAAAGTCTGCAAATGTAGCTGATTTCTTTTTCCCCACAGAAGATTTGAACAGCAACGTTAAAGATAAGATAAGCACCGGTTAAACTTAAGGTATGTATAAACACATCACTTAGGTGGTTATTTGCCACAAGCACAGTTATCCATCCACGCACTCTAGAATGCAGCTACAACTTCGACAACTTTGGTCTAGCTGGTAACAGAATGGCTTCGTACTGATACACCAGACTTGCCTGAACATGTAGAATACACTGACAACCTACAACAAATTCTGTCTTCCTGGGTGCATATCAAGTCTCTTGCACTAGCCCACTATTGTGACGTCCCTCAGCACTCACCCAGATGCCTGACCTCTTGCATTGCCTACTGGAGCCTAGCCATCCTCCTAAGTCCTAATCATGGCCAAATGCATGCACACATCGTAAGCCTCCTCTTAGAACTTTCCCATACTTGGACTTTGTTCCATGAGGCCAAACAAAAGGGAAGGGGTGCAATATAGATGAACACTACAATACAAAACAATATCAGAGGGAGTGACATCATGACTTTGACAATGTTTCAAGATACATATAAATTATCATTCACTGATTGGACAGTAATTGCTGTCCCCTAAAGAAATCTGCACAGAACCTAGCCCTGTCGGCCTAACCTACCACTTGTGAGCAATCTAAATATGTCTTCTTGAGAATAATCAGGTTATCCGGCTTCTCCATGTTTATTGGTTGTTGTAAATTCTTACATTTTGCAACATGGGAATCAGTTCCCCTTTGGCTATCCCACCTCAAGTAATCCATGGTGGGTTTTTCACCCTTCATTAACCATTAAGCGGGAAGGGTGCACCGGTAACTAGGGCCACTAGCATTTTAACAGCCCTCCAGTCCATACTATCGGAACTTCTTTAATTTGTACTTCCTCGCATGGTTGGGGCGTTGGGGGTGCATCCCAACACTATGTTCACTATGTTCAATTTTAAAAGCAGATATGGATATAAAGCATTGTGCCTGTATAAAGCAATATTGCAGAGTGGACACACAATGGTTGTTAACCCTACTATATACACCCGGGATATCTCCCTCACATCTACCATTGAGCATGACAAACCCATAACCTATGAGGCAATCAATTAAGCCATGTTTTCTCTTGCCATTGCTCCCCACTAGATTTAGCTGTGCATCAGGAAGGTTCAATGCCAGTTTCTGTTCATTCAATTCAGGGTAGGGATTTTTGGCATTGAATCTCCTACTATGATAATCAGAGTTTGACTTCCAAAAGGGAACTAGCTGGTCCAAGATATGTGTAGTGTGTGCAGTGCTAGGAGGATCATATATGTTAAATACAACACCCATTTCCCTGTGATGTACCTGGCTAATGTACAGTGTGTGTCCAACACAATTTGTCTCACAGAATAAGTGTTTTCACGCTAATCACAAGACTACCCTTATGTCTAAAATTATTCCCTTGTTTAGCATGATGTTGAATGATGTCTGACGTCAGACTCAGAGATACCCATGACCCAAATCTCCTGAAGTGCTACAACCGCAAAATCTTCCACTGCTGACTATAGTCATCCCTCCGACATGTGGTGTGAATTATGCCCTAGTGTTCCAAGAAATTGAGTCTTAGGGTCTTCGAATTTCTCTTGGTTGTAGTGTGCCTGCTAACCAAGACCAGTCCTCCATTTCTTTGTTCAATGATGTATCCAATCTAGGGGGATTAATGACGGTTTTCCTAGAGATAGCTACAGTAACCTTTCTTTCATTATGGTGATGTGCAGGTATGTTTATTTTTTTTACGAGGAGTCAAATCGGTAGCGATAGGGCCACTCCATAGCGGCATATTCTCATTTCAACATTCATAGCCCAATTTCAAGAATTCATGCTACTATAATAGAATTGTGAACACAACTGACTCTGAATGGAAATGTACCACAGCCGTGGCCATGTCCTCTTATTCAAGTTAGTCCTAGATCTCAATTTCACTATTATCTATCAGGCGTAATGGAAATATCAGGCGCTTCAGATGACGTATTGCCCTTCTATTCAATGTACATGTTCAGGTGGGCGAAACAAACTCTGTATCCTCAATGACCTCCTGAAAGTATGTGCCTGCCTTACTCGTTTCAGCTGCACATTACTATTATTCCCTTTACCAGAACCATCACCTACTGTGGAGGCATACGTATTAGAACACATCAGAATTGCTCTTTTCTTTCTTTTTTTGTCCTTGTCTTTTATTAATGGCATCATTTACCTTCACACTTTTGGTGTTTGAAGCACCGAAAAATGTTTCTTCCTCAGTTTCACAGTATACCAATGGTTGGTTTAATTTTTCCCTTTTTATTTGCTCTTCCCTGTTAACTGGCTGCTTGGAAGTGCTTGACTTGCTGCTCCACTCAGTCGAAATAATAGCCGCTGCCTTGTCTTTGTCTGGGCTGATTTGTCAGAAGCAAAGCAAGCTACATTTTTTTAGCGCTAGTTTGATCCCAAGTTTATTTATTTATGTATTTATGTATTTGTTAAGTTCTTGTACAGCAAGTACATTGTGGTTAAAAGCGCCCACAGGCCAACAGGGAGGGGACATGGGATTGAAAAAAAATGAAAACAATGAAGGATAAAGACAGACCTACTAGGTCTTGTGAGCATTCAGAACATGCAAGTGCAGAAAGAGGAGAGTGGGAGAGGGAGTGGGGAGTAAGTGCTAGGAGTGACTGTGCTCTTGAGTGAGCAGCAGATGTAAGTGCCCATTGGAGGAAGTGCTAGGGAGAGGTCTGCTGCAATAAATAGTTAAGTGCAGGCCTACTGTGGCATAGGCCAGTGGGTGCCAAGACAAGTGCTGGGAGAGGACTGATGCTGAAGGTGATTGGGTGTGGGAGGCCAGGGCCCAGAAGGACACATAAGGGCCCTAGACATCAATTTCAGCAACTGTGGGATTGGCAGGGGTGTGGGGAGGTCAAAGGAAAGTCTTGAGGACCTTCTGGAATTTGAGGAGATTCAGCTTAAGACAAAGAGGAATGGGGGAAGCTGTTCCATAAGAGGGAACAAGCAGAGGAAAGAGAGTTGGTCCCTAAGGAAAGTAAAGATCTAGAGGGAGAGTATTGTGTAAGAGCACGTGGTAGATAGCATGGTCACCAGCCACAGACAGCCTTATGGATGAAGCAGAGGGATTTGAATTTCATCCTTGTTTGGTTATAATATTCAAAATGTGTCTTTGTTGTGCTTCTTTTTAGATGTCATCGCTATGCTTCACTAGTGATGGTGGCAAGATATCTAGCGCTTGTAGTTCAATAATGGATGATAAATTCTGCAGCATGGGGCTACTATGAATTAAAGAAGAGGAACCCAATTTAGAGGTTTTCAGAGTATTTTTGTCTGCATCTCCACCTCTCTCTACTGTGTGTACATTGTTAGATTTAACCTTCCTGTTTGACAATGGCTAAATCCATGATAGTAGAGTTGAGTTGGGGCAGCGGTAGATTGTGTAATACACTTTTTTCTATAGGTTTAAATATATCCATGTGCATGATGATTTCTACTCGCTGATGATGGTTAGTTTTTGTGGGTGGAATCAAATTCATGGTATTCACTGCCATGCCTGTGACCAACTGAGTGTCCAGGTCTTCCTGTTGTTCGCTGCTAGTAGCATTGCTTATGGATTCCATTTATGTATTTCCCAAGCATGCTAAAGAGTTACTTAGTTGATCTTTAAGTGTAGGTCGCACTACATCTTATACATTAGGTAGGACGTAATGGGTAATCCTTCTGTTAGTCTGTTCAGTGGTATTTACTGTCTCCCGCCCATCATGCGTCTTTGAGGTTTTTTTGTAGTTCCTTTGTTGTTCCTTAGGTCGTACGGGTGTGTGCTACATATACCTTTGCAACAGGTGGGTGTGGAACAGAATCACTCTCCCGGTAATGAGTGTTGTCATCTTTCTGGCCCAGCATTCCCTCGCGCTGTGATGACTCCACACAAGGCAACCCTGATGGCACTTTTCAGCCTCCAGTATCCATGACTCCGGGAGACAGAGTGATGGAGACGCTCCTTGTGTGCTCCGTGTGCAACACGGGTCGTTGTTGCACCGCTGCTTCAGCACTCAGGTGTTTGCTTTATCTGCACCTGTCGTTAAAGGGCACCAACAGCCCCACAGTCACCACTATGGGATGCTGGGTGATGTAGTTCTGCTGCTGCGGCACACTGCAGTCCGCTCCGATAGAGAACACTTCTAGCCAACAGGTAAAGCATAATAAGTATAACATTTCTATAGACAATTAGATAACAGGATTGCAATTTAATTTTAAATGGATAAACCTTACAAGTAAGACAAATTTACTTGCAATTGAGAATCTACTTACGTTTAGATTTATAATGTTTATGTTATTCATGGAAAGGCAGTATCGAGTCAGGCAACATATATAATAGATTGTGCTTTGATGCCTTCGAGCCAGATGCTGACCACGTACTTGTACGTGCTGAAATACTAGGTTCAACTAATATTATAGCCTTAGATACCGAGGAAACATGGTTAAACTGGAGGAGTTTTAACATGAGCAAGCATTAGGGGTTTGGATAAAGCAAGCAATTTCTCTATGCGAAAGTGCACGCCTTTTCGCATTATTTAGCGTTCTTTTTGGTGTGCTAAAAAGGATATAACAATGAAAAAAAATGTTTTTCTATTGGGGAGGAATTGTCTTGTTAAAAGACATCTTGCCTGGACATTGCATTATTGTATCCCTGTCTGCTTTTGTGTCAGAATGTTCCGAATGCAGTCAATACCAGTAGTTATTGACTGAATCCCATTGGCTGTGTGCTGTGCCTGCACTCCAGACTTGACTTGTGCAGCTCCTCTTCAGCCCTCGCCACATGACTCGCTGCCATGCAGGCCCCTTTTTAACTTGCCACCCCTCCAACCTCTGATTTTTCTAGTGACCACCTCGATCGTGCACTTCTTCATTAAATTACACTAAAGCCATGGTCTCTCATAAGTCCTGCTTTGTCACTCATCTCTGCAACTTTCTTCACATGCTTACTCTTTCTGCTGGCATGATATTCTAATTGTTTATGTCTCTCTGTTGCATTGCATGTTGATCTGCTATATCCTCTGTCTTCAATGTGTGCCTTTACATCTGTGCATCCACCATCTGTACTGCTGTTTAGTGCTTTCTGGTAAATTTCGAACTCAGGTGCTGTCAATCTGGGTATTTCTGGGGTTTTCATTGTGTTTGTCTACCTTGCCGCCTTTGAGATTACATTGTTGCATAGCGCTTCTGCCCCTCCCCACAGCTATCCTCTGACCCCCCCTCTTGACTCTAACCCCATGGTGCTCTCTGTCTCCCCTATCTTTTCTAACTGTTTCTCCATCACCCTTCCTCCCTCTCTCACAAAGTCTGGAAGGAAGAAACTTAAAAAGGCACTCCTTGCTTCCAGCCCTGGTCTGTCCATTACAGGCATCTAAATCAATGCTTCCTCCAGACAGACCATCACTGACATTCTCTTTGCCGTTCCTGCTTCTGATTTATGGACTCACTATATGGTCTCTGTCCTCTCCCCTTTCTCCTCCTCACACATTACTGGTGACACCAGACGGGAACTGCTCTTGGCTCACTTTGCATCTTCCAAATGAGCCATTAATGTCTATCACAATTGCACTATCATGGCTCAGGGATCTCAGCCCAACCTCTGCCTTCTTGACAGGTGTATTACATCTCTCTTCAACTTCCCCCTTCCTGCAACCCTTCCATCCATCATCCCCCTCTCCACTCTCCCCCAGTGATTGCAGCCCACCCCTGTGCCACCCTCACAAATCTTTTAAAGGGGCAACCAGCTTCACTTAGCTACCCTCAATTCTCACTCTGCTATGAAACACTCCTCTGACAGCTGTCACCTCCTTGAAGACCTTGACAGTGAGATCTTTGCTCTCACTGAGACATGGTTCAAAGCCAGCTCTATCACTGCTTTCGACACTGTTCTCCCTGAGGGCTACAGGATCTGGTACAATCCGAGGCCCTCCCGGCCAGGTGGTGGCGTGGCTCTGATCTTCCTAGTGTGAGTTCTTGCCTCCATCATCCTCACCCAAACCTACTTTTCCTTTGGAAGCCTAGTCTGCTGGCTTTCTGTCTCGCCTCTCTTCTCTCTTACTCTGGCTAACATCTACAGGGCCTGCGGTCTGACCTCCCTCTTCCTCTCAGAATGGGCTGACCTGTTCTCCTCACTTCTTGCCTCCTCCCCCAAACCTATATTCCTTGGGGACTTTAACATCCATCTTGACTCTCCAGATGTTGCTACTGTTCTCTTTTACAACCTCTGCGACACTCTTTGCCTCACTATCTCTCCCTCTGGCCCAACCCTCTCTGGCGGACACACTTTGGATGATCTCTTCTTAACAGAGATCCCTCTCTCCAATCCTCTTAATACCCCTTTCTCCTGGTCTGACCACTCTCTCATCTCCTCTCCTCCCGCTTTGACCTGTCCTGTCCCCTAATGATGCCTACGCCAACATTGCCACTCAACTTCTCTGTCATTCGAACAATGAAGCGTGTGTCAGTCGCTGCATTTGCCTCTTCCTTCAATCATCCTTGGCCCCCTTCAATTGACTCTCTTTTTGATTCTGTTCTAGCTAACCTCATCTCTCTATCTCTAATAGCATGGACATCCTTGCCCCCATCATGAGGATCCACGTAAAGCCTGCCTCCAAATGCAATTCTTGGTATGACTATGACTTGGCAGCTTTGAAACGCATGTTCAAAGCAGCAGAGCAGAAGTGGCAGAATCTTGCTCATCCTCTGACAAACTGTCCTGTCCTGCCACCTAATCCAAAGGCAATATCATCTCGCCATCTGCTCCAAGAAGAGGGCTAATGTCTAAGCCTGCATCCCTGGAGCCACCAATAACATTTCTGAACTCTTTAAAATCTGCAAGGTTCTTGCCAATCCAACTGCAGTCTACTCCTCTCCTCCTCCCTCCTATTCCTGTTGCTCTGCACTTGCAACCCACTTCTCCTCCAAAACTCTGGACATCCTGTCCTCCCTGTCATCTACTCCCCCCTACAACCCCACTTTCTCTCGCCTCCCAAGGCCCCCATACTCTCCTCCTACTCTCCCATTGCACCAGATGATATCTTTAGAGTTGTCCGCTCTATGAAAGTCTCCTCTAAATAGGTGCTGCCCTGCTCCTCCAGAACCATCAAGGACAAAATTGCCCCTCTTGCCCTAGTCAAGACTGACCTCTGCAACCACTCATTTGCCACTGACTTCTTCCCTCAACCCCTTAAGCACTTTCTTGTGACCCTCTCCTAAAAAAAAACCACCTGCTGACCATTCTTGCCTGGCTAACTACCCCCCTATCTCTATCACCCCTTTTTTGGGAAAACCCATAGAGAAGCTGGTCATCCCCCAACTGACCCTCCAACCTGAGATGGATGGCTGCCTCAATGACCACCAGTCTGGTTTCAGGGAAGACAAAGGCACAAAAACAGCTCTCCTGAACCCCCATGAAGATCTACTCTCTGTAGATCTTCTCCCTCTCCCTCTGTTCTGATCCTCCTCAATGCCTCTTCTGCCTTTGACACAGTTAACCATTCCATCCTCATAATCTGTCTTCATGATACCCTAGGCATCACAGACAGGGCACTGGCGTGGCTTGCCTCCTTCCTTTCAAACAGACCCTCTCAAGTGCAAATGGGTCCTTTTCTCTACTCCGCCTCACTCTCTACCTGTGACATCCCTCAGGGCTCTATCCTATTGCCATGGATCTTCAACATCAACTGGGCCCCTTTGGCCCACCTGATCTCCACCTTCTCCCCTCACGTCCAGTGTTGTGCAGATGACACACAGCTTTCTTTAAAGCTGCCATCCCCTACCTCCTCTGCCTCCTCCCTTATACTTAAATGCCTGACTGCTATTTAGGCATGGTGCTCTGTCAATGATTTCTGCCTAATGCCAGTAAGACAGAAATCCTTCTCATTGGGACACCTGCTCCTTGCCCCCCCCTCTCTCTGGCGAATCTTCTTTGGCCCCCTCCCCTCACTCACTTGTGAGGCAAGAAACCTTCAGATCATATTTGACTCCTCTCTCTCCTTCTCTCCACACATCACAGACCTTGCCTAGTAGCACAACTTTCAGCTACACCTCCTTAGAGGCACCCTTTTCTCACCTTCCCCAGACGCTCATCGTCTCCAGAGCCCTGGTTCTCTCTAGGCTGGACTATTGCAAAAGCCTCTTCCTCAATCTGCATATTTCCTCCCTTCGTCCCCCTCAACCAATCCATAATAGGACTGCAACATTATCCTTGGTCTCAAGCCCAGGGACCACATTTCATCAGCCCTGCAATCTTTCCACTGGCTCACTTCTTCCGCAAGGATCAAATTCAAGACCCTTTGGATCACCCACCAGGCTGACTGGGGCCTGGGGCCTCTCTACATCCTGCTTTCCCTCAATACCTCCTGGCCAGAGTCCTTCGGTCCCCTGTATCCAGGTCAAATGTTTCTCCAAGCAGAGAGTGGGAGGTAGATCCCTTTCCGTGGCTGGCTCCTCCCTCTGGTACGGCCTCCCTCCCCCAGTCAGACTTGATCCGGATCTTCTTAAGTTAACTTCTCAAGACTTTCCCTTTCTCCTCTTCCTTCCCTCTCCCCCTCCCATGCTAACTCTCCCTCTGCGGCTTTGACTGGGGCCTGGTCCCTTCAGAGTCATACAGTGGCCAAACCAGTCCCTTACAGCCCTCCCAGTTCCCTTGCCAGCACTGTCCCTCAGGCTCCCTTTCCTGAACTTTCCCAACCTAGTCCTCCCTTTCCACCACACTCTTCGTCCCTTCACCCCTCTTCCCCCTGGCACTTGTCACCTTGCCCCACCCAGCACTTGCCCGCCCCCACCCCTTGGGCTCCTCACTCCTGTCTTAGTCCTATTAGCCCCCCCCTGCACTCACCACTTTGTTCATGCACTTTAATAGTAGGATTGTTACAAGGCAAATCTAACAATCTTTGTTGTTCTGCTTGTATTATTCCCATGTCTCCCCCCTCCCGACCCCCATCTTGTCTTGTGGCGTCTGGAAGCATTTGTGTATAGTTGCCATACAAATATCCAATAAAATAAAAAAATAAAAAAACTGACTGGCTAAGAGAAGGTCAATAACAATTTTCATGTGCTAATAACATGTAAAGCCCTGTTTACTGTAGGTTTCCCTCTTGCATTTTTTTGTATCTAGGTTCACATATTCAAGGATGTGTTTGAGTTTAAAATAAAGAATGTCTTGCTGGGGAAATAATAGTGTTAACATTGATGGAAAAAAACTGTTTCATAAAGAATGGACGGATAAGAGATTTTGAAACCTAGGTCATATACGGACTAACAAAATGTGACTTTGCTATGCATGTATTAAAGGACAGATGCAATACTTTAAGAGGCGATGTGAGCAGGTGTAATGAACAAGGGAAAAAGAGAAACCTTTGAAGATTTGATGAAGGAAACATTTTATGAATCAACACAAATAATTTAGAGCCAGACAATTGAGTTTGGTAAAGCAACTGTTAAAGTATTTACATAATGCTTCTGATGCTTCAATTACTTGAACAATTTGCAGTGCAGATGGCTACTCTGAATTACATCTTGACACTATGATTAAGAAAAGGTAACAGTAGAATGATTTATTTAAAGCATTTGATTTTGCAACTTGAAAATCCAAAACACATTTTTAATGAATATTGGATACCTTAAAAAACGCAACACGTTGAATTAATGGACTGAGTCGAAACACCATTGGCTGAACGTAACTTGATCAGACGTAAGCAACAAACATTTCAGAAAGTCTTGTGTTGACTGAAAATGGATAAGAACTAAACGATTGAACACACTTGGAAATTATGTTGTTTTTATATTTTTGGCGTCAAGAAAAAAACACACATTCATAAACATTAAACAAATGGGTGCTTAGCTAGAGTTGATCATAGGTTGTAGGAAATGATACAACAGCATGCAAAAGAAAGCTGTTATCAGCAAGAGACAGTTGTTTGCAACCTCATGTTCACGTTCTTAGACACATAAATAACAATTTCAATAAGTATTAATTCACTCTTATCTTATTTCTTAGTCAATCAATCAATCAATCAATCTATCAAACACTTTTATTTGTCCAAAAGCCATAAAAGACAAAGTAAAAACAATACAAACAAATAAATATATTACTTCATGTAGAATGCACATATATATAAAATGGTAAATCAATAATCCTGTGACATCCTCAATAAAATAGTTAAAATTGTAACCCATTATGTTTAATGAGATGCCCATTCTTACAAATGCTTTTCTTAATCATATCGCTTATGGTATTGTATGTCGTAACACAGATGAGTTGATTGTTCACAGGTTGAAACATCTAACTGTAGAGGCAGTGCTTTACTTACTCTGTGCTCTTGTCTGTGATAGGTTCTGCTTAGAGTTGGTCCAATCACTGGAGCACTAGGGATTGGTTCTATGGTTTGCACTACCCCCATGATTCAACATTGGAGCTGAGTGCCAATCTGTATAATTAAGGAAGATACTATAAGCACAATTAATATGTGCCATTTTGTATACATAACAAGGTTGATTGGAACACTATTGTTAATTAGGTTGTATTGTTTGTTTTATAGTGTTGTAGAGACTTCTTCCACTAGATTTTGTATACGGGCGAGGTGACATTGATGCCCCACCTATCGTCCTGAAGAAAGTTGGGTTAATATCGGGCAACATCAGAAGGCCACTACACCGACCGAAACATGTGTAGACAAGTTGACAAGCTGTTTTGTGCTGTTTAACATATAGGCACACTTGTATTTTGGAAGGGTTTAAAGGATTAACAGATTTATTTGTTTATTGATTAAGGTTTTATGGAAACAATAACCCATCTAATTGTGTAATTTAGTATGTTGTGATATTGAGTGAATGTGTATGTGTGGTGGAATGAATAATGTGATCTTTAAATTCTGAATGTATATGTGTTTTTCTTTTACACGCAAGCAGTACAAGGAATTTGAATGTATTATTTTTGTAATAGAATTGATTTTTGGGTGTAAAAAGCATGCAAGAAGTGTCTTTCCAACCTCAATGCTAAGGTCCATTTTTTTGTTTATTTCTATGATTCTTACCTCTAGGACCATTAGCTTTACGGGTACCCTTATATATTGTATACCACTTGCAATTCAGACAATCATTCCACCTTACAGATATAATCACATAGCCAATACATAATAGTAATTATTTTACAATACAATGCAGATGGTACCAAAAACAACTACAAGCTTACTAGTTTCACACATGGGCAAGTATCACTTGGCAAGGAAACCTTCACAACAGTAGGCATTATCTAGCACATGGGCGCCACAACCAGTTGCGGCCCGCCATGCTGTTTTTTCCGGCCCGCGAGGCACAAAGACTTTCCTAATGGAGGGCGGCCCGCAAGCAGCATCGACCGCCCTCCTTTAGGAAAGTGTTTGTTGTCTTCCGGGCTGGACAAAACACTGGCCGTCATTGGCTCAGCACACACGCACCACGTCACTCCAAAGAGCCACGTAGTGCGTGTGTGCTGCACCAATGGAGTGCCAGCACTACGGCTGGCATGGCCAGTAAGGCTTGATGCCGGAAGGTATTTCAGCCTTGCTTGCCACGCCAACCGTAGTACGATTCCACTTACCTCACCAGCGTTCCAGCTTACCTGCCTTCCAGCACGTCTCTGGTAAGTGGTCTGTGTGTTTGTGTTTGTGTGTCGGGTCTGTTCTGCTGTATGTTTGTGTTGTGTATGTTGAGATGGGGGGTGGGGAGTGTGTCGGATGTGTATGAATGTTGGTTTTTGAGTGTTTGTGTTGTGTATGTTGAGATGGGGTGGGGGGCTGTGTCGGATGTGTATGAATGTTTGTTTTTGAGTGTTTGTGTTGTGTATGTTGAGATGGGTGGTGGGGGGGCGTGTCGGATGTGTATGAATGTTTGTTTTTGAGTGTTTGTGTTGTGTATGTTGAGATGGGGTTGGGGGGGCGTGTCGGATGTGTATGAATGTTTGTTTTTGAGTGTTTCTGTTGTGTATGTTGAGATGGGGGGGTGGGGGGTGTGTCGGATGTGTATGAAAGTTTGTTTTCGAGTGTTTGTGTTGTGTATGTTGGGATGGGGGTCGGGGGGCGTGTCGGATGTGTATGAATGTTTGTTTTTGAGTTTTTGTGTTGTGTATGTTGAGATGGGGGGTGGGGGGGTGTCGGATGGGCATGAATGTTTGTTTTTGAATGTTCGTGTTGTGTATGTTGAGATGCATGTATGGGTACATGCTTCAGAGTTTGTGTGCTGAGTTGGGGGGTTTGGGTCTGTTTGGGTGCATGCTTGAGAGTGTGTGTGCTGAGTTGGGGGGTGAGGGGTTCGGGTCTGTATGGGTTCATGGTGAATGCTTGAGAGTGTGTGCTGATTTGAGGGTGGGGGTTCGGGTCTGTATGGGTGCATGTTTGAGAGTGTGTGTGCTGAGTTGGGGGGTGGGGGGTTCAAGTCTGTAAGGGTGCATGTTTGAGAGTGTGCTGATTTGGGGGTGGGGGGTTCGGGTCTGTATGGGTGCATGTTTGAGAGTGTGTGTGCTGAGTTAGGGGGTGGGGGGTTCGGGTCTGTATGGGTGCATGGTGTATGCTTGAGAGTGTGCTGAGTTGGGGAGTGGGGGGTTCGGGTCTGTATGGGTGCATGTTTGAGTGTGTGTGTGTTGAGTTGGGGGTAGGGGGTTTGGATATGTATGGGTGCATGTTTGAGAGTGTGCTGATTTGGGGGGTGGGGGGTTCGTGTCTGTATGGGTGCATGTTTGAGAGTGTGTGTGCTGAGTTGGGGGGTGGGGGGTTTGGGTCTGTATGGGTGCATGTTTGAGAGTGTGCTGATTTGGGGCGTGGGGGGTTCGGGTCTGTATGGATGCATGCTTGAGTGTGTTTGGGGCATAGTGTTTGGTTGGGGTTAGGGGGCCATGGGGCATAGTGTTTGGTTGGGGGTGAGGGACAGGGGGCATAGTGTTTGCTTGGGGGGTGGGGGACAGGGGGCATAGTGTTTGGTTGGGGGTGGGAGCAATGGGGCATAGTGTTTGGTTGGGGGTAAGGGGGCCATAGGGCATAGTGTTTGGTTGGGGGTGAGGGACAGGGGGCATAGTGTTTGCTTGGGGGGTGAGGGACAGGGGGCATAGTGTTTGGTTGGGGGTGGTAGCCATGGGGCATAGTGTTTGGTTAGGGGGGAGGGGGCCATGGGGTATAGTGTTTGATTGGGGGTGGGAACCATGGGGCATAGTGTTTGGTTGGGGGTGAGGGGGCCATGGGGCATAGTGTTTGGTTGTGGTGAGGGACAGGGGGCATAGTGTTTGCTTGGGGGGTGAGGGACAGGGGGCATAGTGTTTGGTTGTGGGTGGGAGCCATGGGGCATAGTGTTTGGTTGGTGGTGAGGGGGCCATGGGGCATAGTGTTTGGTTGGGGGTAGGGGGCCATGGGGCATAGTGTTTGGTTGGGGGTGAGGGACAGGGGGCATAGTGTTTGGTTGGGGGTGGGAACGATGGGGCATAGTGTTTGGTTGGGGGTGAGGGGGCCATGGGGCATAGCTTTTGGTTGGGGGTGGGAGCCATGGGGCATAGTGTTTGGTTGGGGGTGAGGGAGCCATGGGGCATAGTGTTTGGTTGGGAGTGAGGGGGCCATGGGTCATAGTGTTTGGTTGGGGGTGGGAGCCATGGGGCATAGTGTTTGGTTGGGGGTGACGGACAGGGGGCATAGTGTTTGCTTGAGGCATGTGGGCCAAGGGGCATAGTGTTTGGTTGGGGGTGGGAGCCATGGGGCATAGTGTTTGGTTGGGGGTGAGGGGGCCATGGGGCATAGTGTTTGGTTGGGGGTGAGGGACAGGGGGCATAGTGTTTGCTTGGGGGTGAGGGACAGGGGGCATAGTGTTTGGTTGTGGTTGGGAGCCTTGGGGCATAGTGTTTGGTTGGGGGTGAGGGGGCCATGGGGCATAGTGTTTGGTTGGGGGTGAGGTGGCTATGGGGCATAGTGTTTGGTTTGGGGTGGGAACCATGGGGCATAGTGTTGCACTCCAAGAGTGAACTCAATAATAAAGCTAAAACAGGCACAGTTAGGGGATGTTCATCCTTTGCTTATTTGAGGAAACCTGACTCAACGAAGGCCACACTCCTCTTGGGCAACCCAAACAGCAAACTATAGCAGTCCAAAATAACGGAATGTCCAATCAAGGGTCAATAAAATATATATAATTTAATTAAACAGACAATATACAATAACTACATTGAAATAAATGATAACAATGGAAAATGTGTAGTACAAAATGTAAGTTTGAAATGCAATAAAAATCGTTACCCCTCAAAAACATATTGTTTTTCCATGTGTTTAATACAAATGGGGGGTTGAAAAAGCCTCCTGACATGTCCCGCCTACCGCCCGCCCACTTTTACTTTTCGGCCCACTATAGCCCTCATGTAAGGTACTTTCGGCCCTCTGTCAAAATCAGTTGTGCACCCCTGGTCTAGGGCATGGCCACAACCACCGCAGCATAATACAGCCATGCACTCAAACATCTGCAAACTGACCACAACCCACACACCTAACACAGCCTCCTGAGGCCCTATCTACTTCAGTTGGCATACTGTTACAGTCCAGCCAGTGGACAGACCCTTGGGTGCACCCATGACTCTACTGAATGCCCACAACCAATACAGCATAATACAGTGAAGTACCCACGAATCTGCCCAGTGACCACAACCCACACACATAACACATCTACCTAAAGCCCTGTCCACTTCAGTTCACATACTATTACATTACTTGAACCCACTGCACAGACTATGATACATTCAAGAATCACAGGGCAGTCCAGCAAGCCACCTGACACACACCCTGTCAACTTCTGTACACATACTATTACACTACTTGCAGCCTGTGGGCACACACTAAGCCTTCTGCCTGAGGCCCTGTCCACTTCTGTATACATAGGATTCCAGTATGTGCACTGTTGGGTGCAATACGCCGGATACCTACTTGTAGTCAGTGGGCAGACTATTGGGTGCATGGCCTCTGACCATGCACCCAAGACTCTAGTAGCTAGCCACAATTACCACAGCATAATACAACCATGCACCCAAGAATCTGCCCAGTGGCCACAAACCACACACATAAACCAGCCACCGGAGGCCTTGTCCACTTCTGTACACATACTACAGCAGTACCTGCAAACAGTCAGCACACTCTTGGGTATAATAAGCCAGCCGCCTGAATCCCTGTCCACTTCTCTACACATACTATTACAGTACTTCAACCAGTGGGCAGACTCTTGGACTCTTGGGCCATGAACCTAAGACTCTAGTGGCTGGCCCAATTACCACAGCATAATACAACCATGCACCCAACAACCTGTGGGAGCAGTCCAATAAGCCAGCTGTTACACACCCTATCCACTTCTGTATACATACTATTACAATACTTGCAGCCAGTGAGCAGACACTTGGGTGCATGGCCACAAACACTGCAGCATAATGCAGCCTATAAAAACATCCTCATATCATCTACATTCCACTCCCCTGCCCTAATGAAGCCTACCTGAATTCACCACATAACCTTTTTGCCTGAGGGCCTACATGCAAACTGCCATAGTGTCAGTGGACACCGCAATCACAACAGAGTCTTCTTCCACCTAAACAAATCCATCATATGAACCTTCTTTCACTCCCCCACCCTTTGCAACCCCTCTACCCAACACCAGATGCCACAAAACATGTATTCCAGCTGTTTTCGCCGCTGCGCTATCCACAGATATCCGTGGATACAACATGGTGGGCGTTTCAGAAAAATGTGACGCACATCATGCTTCCCTACAGCCAATCAACGGGTGCATTGGATATCTGCAGACATGACACGGCCCTCCGGGCCAATCGGAATCTGGCCCACGGAGCGAACTATGAAATGGGTCCGCGGAGCGGAGTCAGATATCACTATTTTTTTGGACCTACATTTTGCCTGTTTTAAAAAAAATAAAACTTCTGGATGGATTTTCACCAAATGTACAAAAGCACGCTTTCGGGACCAAGCCTCTGTCCCTGCTGAAAATGTGGTGAAAATCCGTCCAGCGGTTTGAGCTGTAGGCAGGAGCAAAGTTTCTTTCCCATTCAGTCTGTGGAGAAAAAGACATTTGGGACCCCGCTATAGCTTTGCTCCCCTTGACGAAACCTCACCAAATTTACCAAAAAAATACAGAGAGGGCCATATACATTTTTTGCAAAGTATGGTGAGGATTCGTCCAGGGGGAGCGAAGTTATAAGCCACCCAAAAAATGCTTGTCCTATGAGTTGAGCAACTTAACACAACTTAACCATAACTACACTGCCACTACCTCAGGCCTCTATGATTCATAATGGTTTATTGACATAGGGTTTAGTCATGCACAAAGTAATTTCTGTAAATTCAAAAGCATGTTGGATGAAGTGAGCAGTTTCAAATCTGCTGGCATTACATTTCAGAGTTCACATTTCGAGAAGCATGTCATCCTCAATTTTGGGTAGGAGGTAAAGTTCAAAGTCCATATTGAGCTGACAACTCTATGTGCATTCATGGTCTTTATGTGCCTTCTGCTGGTGCCATCAGTGTTTTAAGTGCTTTTGCAATCTGCAGCTTGAGATCCATATGCTCAAGGTTGGGACATATTATACGTGTTCCAGGACATTGCATAGTGGAACACAGTTTGGGGGCGTTGTGATGTAAGTCGTTTGTCTACTGTTTGGAGGTGAATTATGCTTCATGAGTGGCACTGTTCACTCATTAAGTGTTTCCTTGTGATATGCATTTGTTGAGGGGCTTTCAGATATAGGAAAGGGAGTAAAATGCATTTGTGTTCTCATTCACATTGCAAGATTCTTGCTTTGGAACAGGGACTTCAATTCACCAAAATGCCAGGAGAAGCAGAAGTGCCAACACACATCAGATGTGAAAACATCAAGTGATGTCATATGACCTTTAAGACTGATGACATCACATGACATAACTTCAAATGATGAAACCTAAAATGACTGACGGATGTAAAAACATTCCATAAAATACTAAATCGATACTTAGGCAGACTTTAGATTATTTTTAAATATCAACCACATTTTAAATAGGGTGCTGCCTTTATATGCCATGAAGAGGGTCATAGTATTTCACGGCTGGATCCAGTCAAACAAAAATAGGGTTGGGGCACTGCCATGTATATCCGCTAAAGCCTCATATGGCTATTTACAGCCATTTTATAGCAATTATATCTGCACATGTCAGGTCTAGTAATCATATGTCAAGTAAAGGCCCATACTTCTAGGTGCTGCCATGATAAAGTATGCAAAATCTAGACTAAAGTGCAGACTCAGCATGCTCCATTGACCCCATTGATGTGTTCAAGCACCTGCTCAATATATCTGTGTTTATCCTCCAGACCACAGGCCTCTGTTCATATGAGAGTAATCAGTCATTAAAAGGAAGTTTTGCAGAGGTCTTTAGCTTATATTCAGCTCACAAGTCTGAAATCTGATAAGATATCATGGTTAGTTAGTTTGATTGCAGCTCCATGGCATAAAGCAACATTTGAGGGCCTCTCTGCAAGACATGCTGAGGGCACCCCTTCAAGCGCCTCAAAGCACAGGACATCCCACACTCCTGGGCGTCCTGGACTATCTTGTGTGCGCTATTCCCATGATAATCATGCCGCTGCAGGGGCATGTGCATGCTGCGCTATGTCAAAGATGCATGTTTTTTTAATACATGCTTATATCTTTCACCCAATGTAGAAACAAGATAGCAGTGTCTATCCACAAGCAGTGGGAATTTTTTTAATTGGAGGTGTATACATATTTCCCACAAGTATGCAAGACCGACCACATGTATTGAGGGAGCCCAAACTAAAGAGAAGGGGTTCGGAGGGAGGGGTTATTCGCACAATCATTTTCCTTTTAGTAATGGGTTAAAATGGTGCATTACAATTACTGCAAAAACAAATTGGTGAAAAGCCACACAGTTTGTAATCAGTTCTCTAGGGTAACACAAATCCAATAGATGGAAGTTGCCGACAGTACACAGCAGCATTTCCCAACGCATTGTCATGCCTTTCCCTACACATATGGGATTACAAAAAACGTGTTAATGCTGGCTCTCCCTATACATTTGCATGCTGGCTGCACCAATATAAACCAGTACTCCGATGTAAGCACATATTCATCGTTGCTTTTTGCATATAAACAATAATAATACTATAAGCATGCCCATTCTGGCTCTTCCAATGCATGCCGGTACACCAACATAAATATATGCCTTTTGACTTTGCCATTAAAAATGTCATGCCAAAATAAGAAAACATGTCCACACTGGCTCCAACATAGGAATGTCAAGACATGTTCTTGGTTTATCATAGATGACCAGTAAAACATGTCACGCCACAGTAAGAAATGGCTGGACTGACTGTACCAAAATGCTAGTATAGCCGCGCAATAACACATATCATGCTTCTTTTATCATGGATACTCATTGAAATAGCAGTAGTGCAAACCCCTTCTAACCCGCCTCCCTCATCCACCCTATAACACATCCACCCCAGCCCACCAAAATAATCTCCTTGACCCAGCACAATCACACAGTCACAAAACATTCACTCTGTCATTTACACATGCCATACACTCATCCCTTCACACACATTACATACATAATCCATACAACTGCATGCACGGAAGCATACATAGACACATACATCATAAACATGCAACACCCTTGCATAAAAACACACACTCACATGCACACCTTTTCACGTAGCTGTTTGCAGTTGCAGCACAACTCCTCTACAGCATGACTGCTCCACAGCATAGACCGGAAGCTCTTAAGCACAGAGAGCTTCCTGACATCCTGATATGCGCAGTGGAGCCTCAGTGCCTCCATTTCGTGTTGCAAAAGGAAATAACTCCTTTGCGGCTTGAGATGGGGGTGCTCCATCTCCAGCTACAAAAGAATTATTTCCTTTGTGATGCTAGACAGAGCGGTAAGAGTGTGTCCATCGCCACCACACATAAATAATTTTTTCCTTTGCGGCACGAGATGGAGGAGCTGCAGCACATGATTTCTTTCTGGAGTCCGAGTGCATGCACTTTTTTGAGTCTCGGCCTACCCCAGTACATTGCGCGGTGGGGAACCTTCATGCTGTACGGGCCCCATTTACACCACTGACACTGCCTATGTAATCCTAGACCACGGGTCAGAGAGGCAGTGGCAGGGATCACAGAGAAGTCACCAGGGATCATGGTGATCCGCAAATTACATCCAGGATTGTAAATATCTACACTCACTGGGGGTAATTCATGGATTATTTGCGCCAAAAAAACGGGATTTGTGCACCATTCTGCCCGCAAATCTCTGTTTAACAAATGGGGATTTGCGGGCAGAATGGCGCACAAAGCCCATTTTTTTTGGCGCAAATAATCCCTGAATTACCCCCATTGTCTCTCATTCCTTCTCTCTTATGATCAGTGCTTTTCTGTATGTTCTTGCCTTGTCCTTCTTCTCAAAAGATGTGCTTTCTATGTTTTTCTTCACATGTATGGTGTCTGTTTCTGTGGTCATTTGTTTAGTAGCTTTTTTTCAGCTTGATTATGGTTCAGAAATTGGGGTTTTACTAATTATGGGAGAGGACGTTCTGTGTTTGCCATGGTTGTTGTCTGTCCATTGACTCAATGACCATAATATTTTTAGGAAGCAGATATTGTGTTTGTTTGTTTGTTTGTTTATTTTACTTATATAGCGCACCTTACCCAGGGGTATCTGAGTGCTCCTGAAATCAGAAGACAGTTACAGAGAGTACATACATGCATGGATAGAATAGTACAGTTACAATGTCAGTGGTAAGAAACAAATGGAGTGATCCATATTAGGTCTTACTGAGTAGCAATGAGATGACACTTCTCCTAAAGATGGCAAACACTTGTATGGATTTAATGTCGGATGGGAGGGTGTTCCACAGTTGGGCGGCCATGAGTGGGAGGCTAGAGCTGCCTGCTCTCTTCAGATTGTATCTGGGAACCAATAGACCAATGGTGTTAGAGGATTTGGTGATTTGTGAGGAGGATCGCAAAGTGAAATTTCGGTAAGATATGGAGGGGCTGTGAAGTTCAGAGCCTTGTGTGTAAGACATAACGTTTTAAGTTTGATCTTTTCTTGTATGGACAGCCATTTACATTGTATTCTGATGGCTGAGATATGCTCTCTTCTTGGTATATTCAAGGCGGCTCTAAGAGCATTGTTCTGCATTATCTGGAGTTTGTTGGTTACAGTCTTGTTAGCGCCTAAGTAGAGGCCATTACAGTAGTCTAGTTTGGACTGTATGGGCGCTCTGGCTAAAATCAAACAGCTTTCGTTGGACAACAGAGGTCTGCAGGCCCTTATCAGCTTTCCTGTATAAGCGGTGGATGAGGCGGTCATGTTTACTTGTTTGGAAAAATTAGATGTGGTGTCAAGATGGCAATGAGGATGTTGTTCCCGTCTATATTGCTAGAGGTGTATTTCGGGCTTAGGTTGTTTAAATTGATAGGTGAACTTATTAGAATGAGTTCTGTTTTGTCGTCATTCAGGCAGAGGCCATGGACGGCCATCCATGCCTGAATGATTGTGTAAATTTCATTCACGCGTAGTACATCTATGTCATAGTTACCTGACAAGACAAGGAGTATCTGGGTGTCATCTGTGTAATTAGTGTAGGTGACACCCAGACAGTCCAGATTATCAAACAAGGCCTTTTTAAAGATGTTGTACAAAGTAGGCGAAATGCAGGAGCCTTGTGGCACGCCAGCGGTAATGGGTATGGGGTCAGCAGATGAAGAAGGAGAAAAGACCTGCATGGTCTATTGTTGAGGAAGGATTGAATCCAGGTTATGGCGGATCCAGAAAAGTGTGCAGCTGTGGCTAGGTGATCGCAGAGGACCTTGTGGTTAACAAGGTCAAATGCTGCTAACAGGCCTAGGAGTAGTAGGATGGCGAGGATTCCTTTATCTTTTATTTCGTCAATCTGACTGTTGAGGTCAAAAAGGGCAGTTTCTGTCCCATGTTGAGGTCTAAAGCCAGATTGTCGTGTTCTCAGGAGTTTATTAGTCTCTAGATAGTCTTCGATTTGAAGGTATGCAACCTTATCTATGATTTTTAACAGCAAGGGGATGGTGGAATGGAAAAACAAAAACGGTATAGCTGAGGTGTGCCAGGAAATGGAAGCGCTTGAGCTTATTTATCTCATGGAAAGCCACTTTTTAATCAAACCAAACTAGCTGCTGCACTCTAATGGAACAAGTAGGCACCTCAAACCTACTCCACATTGAATAGAGCCAGTAATTGTTCCACCGTTTGATTGCGCTGCTAGCTAACATAAATTGACATATCCTTAAATAATAATTTTCAATGTCGCCATTGATGCAAGTCTATTGATACAAGTCTATATTCATAAGTGCTGCTCAAATGAGACTCGGATAGATTTTGCAATATTTAATTTTGTTCATTCTCCATGTTCAAATGTCAGAGTTGTATGCCAACACATTGTCACACCCCCGGCGAACCGCAGGCGTGATTGGCGGCTTTGGAAGGGCTGGCGCTGGCACCGCCATTAGAATGTTCCATTCTACCTTTTGCTTCCTGGTTATCGCTCTAGTCTCTTGTCCTGTCTCCTCCTCTATTTAGTCCCGCCCCTGTTTCCGGTTCTGTGCGTTGCAACTTCGCTACCTGTTGTTGCCGTGCTCCGCTTAGTTTCCTGCTTCCTGGTTCCCCGCTCTCTGCTTTTTGGAGCTAAGCTTCCTCGCTGAGTTCCGCTTTCAGTGATCTCCTTAGGCGGCTTTCGTTCCACCTGTTTTCCTTAATTCTTTTTTCTCCTCCTCTGTTTCTCCCTCTTAGTATTCTTTCCCTCTCCTTTCTGTGTCTTTTTGCCCTTTTGTTTTTTCTCCGGTAGCGGCTCCGCTCCTCGGATCGCTACCGGCTTCCTCCAGGTTCTTACCTTTTCCTCTGGAGTTTTCTTCCGCTGCTGTTAACGTTTCCGCTCCTCGGATTGCTATCGACATCTTCCTGGTACTTACCTTGTTCACTGGAGATTTCCTCGCTGCAGTTCTGATTCCGTTTGTCAGCTAGTCTCTTCAGACTTTTAACCTGAGGCTTGATCCAACCTGTTCCACGCCTCTGATCCTCGTGGTCCTGGAACATCTTACCTCACCACACACCAGTGCTTCACACCGCAAGAAGAGTTTTTTTTAAGCTTTGGCTTTTTTCCTCTTCGTTTGGTTTCTGCGGAGGGGGGTCCCCAGCTTCCCTGTTTTTCAGGGAATCAGGGTGGCTTCCTACCGCGGAAGACTGTTTCTCTTCACGAAAAAGAAGAGGATCGACAGAAGACCCCATCAACACGGAATCTCTCCCGAAGAAACAGGTGAGGAGGAAGGGGAGGTGGAATTGGACATTACCAATATACAGCCGGCTACAGCTGAGACTGAAACACATGTTTCAACCTCCACAGGTCTTTTTCAAGGCAAAGCTCCAGTATGAAATCTCGCTGATAAATATCAGCTTCTAAGTGGATTCAAATGTTACAGCAGTCGTGATTCTGATGTCCTAAAGCGTTATCCATGCAGCTTTGATGCTGATCTGTCGTAGAACAGTCCAGACGGCAGTATATTTGGGTCTTGCCATTAAGGGCTTGCTGTGCCTCATTGAATCATTTCTCCAATAACAAACTGTTATTTTGATTTTATTGTTAAAGGTATCTCGCTTAGTACAGATGATCTCATCTTTGTATTTAGTGGTGATATTAGATATGTTGGTTTTGTTTTCAGATGATGGGGTGTTTCTCCAAAGTGTTTCAAGTTTCCTCTTTTCTGATCGGAGCGTCTTTAATTTACGAGTGAACCAGGTGTTCATGTGTGCTCAAGGTTTCCCTCTGCATATTTTCAATAGTGCGATTATCTATAGCTTTGGCCATAGATGTGTTATAGGTGTCTACTAATAAGTTGGGGTCATTCGTGATAGGTAATGCACTTAGTACAGGAATTACCAGTGGTAAGATGGCCTTGGCAGTAATGTTGCGCGTGTTTCTAGTGAGGCACGGTGGTGCCAAGGGGCACGCTTTGTTCAATAGATTATTGGTAGCAAACTCAAAGGAAAGAAGGTGGTGGTCAGTTCAAGTCTGGGGTGGTGTCTTGTTCATCATGATATTACAATTTAGATCTGCTACCCAGTCGAGGACCCTACCTTTCTCGTGAGTGGTTGGGTAGTTTTTTGCATAAATCTATGTTCAGTCAGGACATTAGATAGAGATATGGCTTGGAGATCATTGGGGTCGTTGTAGCCTAGATTGAAATCTCCTAGGATTAAGGTTTGAGAGGTAGTTTTGCTATTGTTGACAAGTAAAGTCATAATGTCTTTCTTGAATGAATTTACGGGCCCATGAGGCCTGTATATTAGGTGGATTGTGGTGGTGCTTTTGTGCGATGTTTGGAGTTTGGCAGAGAGAAGCTTGCACAATGAGAAGGCTGCTTCAGGGACTAATCTCATATCTAGTGTGGCTCTGAATATGATAGCAGTGCCAGCTACCTCTGGAAGTAGGTCTGTGCACTCTAATAATATCATAATTATCAGGGACTGCTATGCAAGTGAGGGGCTGCTGCCGCGTGAAGCCAGGATTCTGTAACTGCGAGGAAGTCAAGGTTGTTGGACAAGTTATCATCTCCGATTCCAGTAGTATGGGCTATAAGAGACCTGGCATTTATTAAGGCACTTTTAATGGACTGCTTTCGCTTGTTGAGTGGGCTGTTGCTAGGTGTGGGTTGTTTATGATTTACGTTTTATCTATGTTGAGTAGGTTGTAAGTCTGGGAGTCCCTTACAGAGTCAACTAGAGCCTTTGTGACCACATTTACCAAACTGGTTTTGCGGGGTGAGTACGTGGAAAGGTGGGAGCCTAGATTGGAGTCTAAGATTTCTGTCAACAGAGTTAGGGCAGGTTGTTGATCGAGATATGTCAATGGGCTTGTAGTCTATAGTAGGTAGGCTAGTAATGCAGTTTTCAGGACTCTTGTTGGAAGTGAAGTAAGATGGCCTTCACTTATTATTCCATAGTGGCGTGGGTAGTAGGTTAGGTAGGAATAAGGTCAGCCTGAGTGTGACATCCAAACTGTTGAAGTTGAATGCTAGTAGGAAGGGGGTGGCTTTGATCCTCGCGTCGACGGGTATGGTAGGAATCATGTTTGGGCACAGTTGTTGTTCCATCTGATCAGAGTCAGATAGTTGCCAGGAGTTGGTTCTAACTATAGCAAGTATAAATGGGGGAGTGTGGAATAAGTTATACATAATAAGTATACTTGCTGGCAAATACAATATCACTTCAGGATGCATGCAGTAACGTGCACAGTGATGGTGACATGCTATTCAGTAAACAATAAAGGCAATATGCAATGCACAATGGTAGATGTAAGATGTCTAGTACTCGATATATACAGTGCTCCATATACACGGAGATGGTTGTCTGCTGTTTGGTACACGGTATGGGCAGAGAAATATACAGAGGTTGTTGTTGCATAAAATGCATACAATGCAAAGAGGGTAAGGGCCGAGAACGGGGCAGGTACACAGTATATATAAAACAAAGGCAATGAAGGTGAGAGTGCTAAGTGATATTAACAAGCGCTTAATTCTGTTAGGCCGGGATGGACATAGAAATAATGCAATAACGTCACAGAATGCAAGTGACAATAGACAATAGTTAAGCTTTGAAAAGCCTCAAAGAAACCACTGTAGTTCAAGTTCTTGTCGGGAGAAGATATGTGACACAAGTGGGTGCAGGCTTTTGACTTAGTCAAAGTAGGGAGGGCCGGTGGGCTAGATTGTGCAGCTGACACAGTCTCTCTAGCTAGCAAAGTTATCATGTTGATAATCATGTTGATAAGGTGACAGTCATATGATTCAGAGCACTCCTTAATTGCAGGTGGATTTCAGCATTCTTGAAACGAGAGGTTGTTTGGCAAGGCCTTTTTTAAAAAATATATTCTTCTTTTATATATATTTCCTCGATTAGGTTCCACATTGCACCTGAGCAGTATTTACCTATTGCAAAATCTCCAAAGTACCTGAGCAAAGTTTCTCTACTGTGGCTCTGAGTATTCTAAAAGAAGACAGTTCAAACTAAATAGCTTAAAATGGCACAACATGTTGTATTGTATGGTCAAAAACCTTATGTTTGAATTGCAAAATTTTCTGACGTTATCATCTCTGACTCAACCCTGGCTGATTTTCTGAGGTACCAGACTGCCGGGAAACTTCTGGAGAAAAGTCAATCTGCCTCTGATCATGAGGACGCATCAAAGAAAATGAGATGGAAGGAGACCATGCAAGACATAAGTTCCGATATTAAAAGAGCGTCCTGTGTGAAATGCAAGTGGGTGTTTGCATGCCAAGCGGATTCATTGTGTTCCTCCTTGAAGCCGGGATCGGCGGGCTCTGCTTCAGAGAAGACAGAAGTTCGTTTACAGCATCTGCGGCGTCTGGTACTTTCGTAATGATATTGCAAGGGAAAATGTGAGCAAGCAAGTACAAACAATAAAATACCATGCGCCCTTCCTGTCGCTCCATTAGTTTCCAGACAGAACAGTCTACTTTACAGAGCTTTGAGAATATGAGAAAACTGCAGGCCTCGTGATTGGGTCAGGTGCAGGAATTGTTTTCTTCCTTTCTTTTTCATAAGGATATTATGTTTGTAAATCTGCTTGAGGTTTAACTTTTATTATTTCTTGCATGCGTCATTTCCTTCTCCTAGCCCTGTGAGAAACGTGTTCTGTCAAACAGGCAGTACCTGGAACTGCCGTGCAGTTATTATAAAATAATTCTCTTAAACGCTCATGTTTGTGCTAAAAACGTGGTTGAACTTGGTTTTACTGTGATTGAGGCCGAATAATAAAACATGGAGTCATTCACAAAAGGAAAATGTGTTCCTCAAAGCATTTGCACATTTTTTAATGATTATTGCATGTACTTGTTAACATAGAAAGTAATGTTAGTGCATGCGCTATCACAGTGCCAATGCTAATACTCCAGAAGCAGGACTGACAAGCACTTTTGCAAGTGCAGTTCCAAGTTGAGCATACACAATTGGATTAGCGCAAACGTTGTGCAAATGGATTTGCATTGGTGTTAATGCAATTGTGCATGCACAAACCTTGCTAGGCCTGCTCAAAATGCATTCCGAACAGCACATATGTTCTGTAATCTGTCCCCGGGGCGGAATTGCAGCAGGCGCTAATGTAATTCAACATGTAATTGCACATGTGCAAATGCAAATGCACTATAATTTCTACATTAGTAATATGAACCAGATTCACAAAAGGAAAAGATGTCTGTAAATTCCTCAAATATACCAAAACAATTGTCAACACACAGTATTACACACTCGTAGAGGGCTATTTTTCAGGTTCATTGAAATGTGAATGCTGTCCACTTCTATTTCCCTTAATTGTTCAGGTGCATTTTACTCTCGTGTAAATTGCGCATCCGAATTGGATATGACTGTTTATCCCCTCCCTTTTCTATTTTTTTCTAAATTTGCCCTATAGTGTCTAAATATGTCACTGTTGTCAGCAAAAGGCATTGCAATTGGTTACTTTGTGTTTTGGAAGAAGGGGGAATTCCTTTCGAAACCCCAATATCTGTACAGCATTTATTTTGGCATTTTCAGGATAAAAGAAATGCTTTTTCATAAAGCTCTCGTAGCTCTTTTTTCATCAATTCACAGAACAATTAGCATTAGAGAGTTGCAACAGAGACAATCACAGAGACAATCACAAGTGACTGGCCTGCTATCCGTGCTCCAGGACTGACACTGAGAATCTCCCCATTGCATTGGCAACATGCTATCTTTTCCTCAGTCCCCCTTGCTACCTTTTCATATCTCTGCCCTGCTTTTCCGTAGAACTACCACTGGCCCTGATTTGCATGAGTCGTCACCTTATAAATACAAAGGGGTGCTCTTCCTTTCCAAACAAAGCTCTCTTTTCTTTTCTTTTTGCCGCCAACGTTATCAACCTCCTCTTCTACATTGTGAAGGTGTGCATGTTCTGGAGACATTGGGAAAAACTCTCAAAAAAACTAAAGCAAATTAAGAAGGAACACAGAATGCGCATTTATAAATTAGTGTTAGAAGTGTCCAGGTCATGATATTCTCATCACGACCTTCACAATTCAGGGGCCAGCACATTTTTGGCGTTGTTTTCCAATCCTCTTGCACATTTTTGTGTTGGGAACACATAAAGGGCCTGTCACTGTGAAATGTTAACCCCTTAAGTGCCAGGCTATTATGTAAGTCTCTGCAAAAAGGACGAGCGTACTCGTTCTTGGCACTTATTTTTATCCTGTTTGAGTGATAGAAATGGCCCTATGCCATGTGGATGACATTAACTTGTTATCCTGAACCGTTTACATCACATAGTCCACAGGTGCAGTATAAAAAGCTAAAACATGCATGTTGAAGCATGCTGTTGTAAACATTGTAAAAAGAAACTTCAAATAGCCTGCTTCCAGATGTTGGACATAAACTAAACTTTCAAAACGTTTGCAAGTTTTACTGTGGAAGCAGCAAAGTATGCCTAAGGCAGCAATGCGTGTTTCTGATATTAGGTTATGAAGTTAGGTGAGAGACATCTTGATTCTTTTGGGAGATGGGATCTCTTAAAAATTCAACAGTAACTGGACCTTTTAACCATATAATTGGGAATTGTATCCAACCTAAAAGTAATTTTGGAATATGTTAGATGAGCGCACAGACCAAAACTTGCAAACGTCTCAACTGATTAGTGAGAAATAGCATTTGCACTGATTGGTCTGTGTATCAGTGTGTATTATTTGGTCGGTGCAAATATTTGCACAAAACTGTCCAGCACAAGTGCACATTTCCTCTTCTCTGGTTCAACGCTGCTCTGTTTCAATGTATGATATCCAGCCCCACATGTTTGGTTGCTTTAACATGGATTGTACTAATTTATTCTTCAGAGTTTTCATGTACAATGAGACAAGGTCAATTCCAAAAAATGTACAGCCAAAAAATCTATGCTTTCCACTGGTAATATACTTTGCTAGTGGTGGAATCTTAAAAACTGGTTTCTTAGTGAAACACTAGGATTGCATATAATGCCTTCCTATGGACCTGCACGCTTCAGTGGACAGTGATTTATTTAAGTGTATGTTTTAATATGTTAGCAGGGTTTCGTACTGTGCCAAATCACCCCGTAGTAGACTCAGGGTACCTTAACTTGTTCATTAAGTGGTGTATTATCCACCACAAGGTGCTTGATATTTTCAGCCCAGGAAAAATGCATTCTTCCTATGGAAAGGAACAATGGCAGAATAAAAAGCCAGCCTCAAAACCTCAACACTGTTACAGAGCCTAGTGGACTCAAATATTCACCATCCAAATGGGCTTTGCCTGTGATGGACCGAGCAAAGAAAATGAAAGGATGTTTCTATGAAAAGCAGGGCTTTTCAAACACTGAAACTGCAATATCGAAAAGTGTGTACTTTTCACAGCTGAAAATAATGACATGGAGACAAATGTTCCCTTGTCAACATGTGCATATAATGAGAAGGGCCTTGAATACTGATGGCAAGATGCAATGTGATTAAAAATAAGTAGAAGGCCTATTTGTGCTACAATAGTTGTTTAAAGTGCATGTTTTCTGTGCATGGAGAGAAGCCCTGCATTTAGCAAAAACTGACATTGTTCCTGGGATGTGACGGCCAACGTAAAGATACCTTCCCCCAATATTTCTTTGCTCAGACTCTCCATCTGAAAAAAAATGTTTAAAATCTTTGAGGCCGAGAGGAGGGCCGTTTATTGGTGAGCTAGATCAACAACAGAACAAGCCCTGGATAGGTGCAGCTATTAAAAATGCAAGCTTTCAAATTTGAAATGTGGCGTGGTCAAGATTTGACTGACCAATGACTAATTACAGAACTGCCTCATGATGTGCAGATGGCAAAGTTGAGCCATGTGCCCTCAAAGATAAGAATCCATCCTATAGACCCTGATTGGGATGACTGGTTAAATGACTTAAATTGCAAGCTAATGTAATTTGACAGCAGATGTGCAGTGTCAGGGGGAGTATTTCAAGAAGACTGAAACTTAGGATAACTGTGAAATTAAAGTTAAGATCTGTATACATGTTGAAGATTCCCATTAGTTTAAATGGACTGTAAACAATGTTAGTTTTCTCAGCAATGAGAGGTCACAATGAGGCCATCCAGATGTAATTTTAAAGCTTATTCTAGGGTGGTTGTGTTTTGATCAAATTCTGAATTTCCGGACCCTTGTTACAATTGAAAATGTGGTGATAATTTCTCAGAAAATGTCACGAGAACGAATCTCGGGGAGGTAGTGTATTCAGAATCATGTAACTCTTTGTAAAGTTTGGTGACACATTTACTAATCATGTGCAAATGGTGAAAATGAAAGTTTGCACATGCAGCATCCTGCCAAAACAGGGATAATTGTAATATGTCAGTTATGATTAAGGGAAGACAAATGTATACCTATTGTGATGTTTATTTGTAAATTGTAAAGTTTTGTCATGTTGTGACTTTTTAGGTGCAAAATCTGAAAAGTGTAAATGGTAACTCTGGTGGGTATATTTATTCTTTCCAGGATTTCAGTTTCAGAACTCTAAGAACCTACTGGCAGAGAAAGGTTGCACCTTGGGGAGGAGTAGACTGAAAGGGGTCCAATGGAAATTCAATTCTAATAAGTTAACAGCTACTGATCTTAATATGTTCAGGGTGGGACTTAGGGGTTGCAAAGTGGCTGCACAGGCCAGAGGGAGACAGACTTACCTAAAATCATTTGGGTGAAACACTGAATGAAGGTGGCAGAATGTAACCTAACCTTGCCAGGACAGCTGCCTGAATCACCTGGGAGAGAATTGCCTGATACTACCTTGGTTGGAAAGGACTAATCATTGTTGCAGTATAAAATTTGCCTGGGAATACATTGTTTGGGAAATACTGGAGCTGATTGGACCCTATGATTAAGGAGAGCCAAATGAGGGGTGGATGCTGGGGGCTATCTTTGACTGAAGTGTCTGATCAGATCACTGTGCTTCCTCAAAAGAGGAGCCCCGTTGACTTTTCTGAACACTTAAAATGAGATTTCCAATGTAAGTATCTTAATCAAAACAAAACCAAGTGTGTGGGGGTTGTGCTTGCTTTTATACTGGGTGATGGGGAAACTGAGTAGACCTTTACCATATTTTACTGAATAATAATTCAATTACCTGCCATATAGATTGATACGGTGGGATCAGGGGAGTTTGAAACACCTGCACTTGTTCCTAGCAGTACTTGAAGTTGTAGTAATTTAAAGTAATTGGATACATCTATTGTTGATGTCAACCCCAGGCTTCCCTAAAGAAAAAAGTTGTCCTTGGCCAAAAAACGAAATTCCTGTCACCACTCCCCAGACCTTGCCTTCAACAGAGGGTTGCTGAATATTACTGAAGCCTGGGTTTTGTTTGTACTGGCTAGAGAAGTACTGTGTTAAATTAAACCAATTATAATTTCTAATTGAAAAATGCATACTGTCTCCTGAGAGTGAGTAAGTGAGCCTGATAGAAGAAAAATTGTGTATTGCTTTGGGGTGAAGAAAGAAGGAGGGTTCTATCAATCCAACATATTCTCAAAGGTCTGTATAATTTTAAAACTGCTAGCATTTTTAAGTGCACAGGGAAATGCAACCTACAAAGAGCTGCATGTCTGAACACAGAACATGTTGCAGTTGTTTAACATCTATCACTTATCAAGAAATGCTATTGCTTGTGATCTAGTAATGTTGCATGGTATTATTTTATTTTGACATAAAAGGGGTTCGTGGAACTGATTTGATGGAATTGATATTGCGCCTGTGTTCCATGGACAAAAGTCAAATTCAACAGCAATGTTCCCTAAACAATTTATTTTTATTGAAGCTTTGTTTTGTGCCACAGAGAATGTGGCGTGTGTGATCATTTGGTGCACATATTCATTGAACAAATCATTACAATAAATATATATTCTTTCTGCACCCCAGTCTAGTTCTTGGTTCATTGTTGGCACGGGGGCGTTCTACGTGGATCTTTCTGAATCATAGATAGGGCTAGTTTGAATTAGAGACATTATTAATTGTATTGCACCTTGATTGGTGGGGACTCCCCATCTTAAGAGTGGACTCTCAATATATTGTTACACAGGAGATACAGACGTTGGTCTAATGGAGAAGCATACAAGGTAAAGGCACAGATGTAAGCAAAAGTGGGTACCTATAGGAACAGGGATGGTAGACATATGCTGTTCAGGTAAAAAAAAGAGGGGATATGTATGTGGTAGCGTAGTGCATGATGCTCCAGTAAACCGTGGTACATGAGTTGTGTGTGCTGAAAGTTATATGGGCAAATTCCAAAAGTGTCTGCAGATCTTTGAGTTTACTTAAATACAGATTTTAGCAAGTACATAGCTATTATAAATACTATTAGCAGATGGATGTGTGACACTTTTGAGAAGTGCTTAAAAGACCCCTTGTAGCATGGACAATTCTTGTTTTCAGGGAATGCATTTAGGGCACAATTCATGGAATTTTTTGCATGATTCAAAGTGACTTTGCACTGCTGAAAAGTGACTTTGCACTACTGACACAGACCCTGATTCATTGAACTGTATATTTGTGCAGTGTAAAGTCAGTACCAAGTCATTTTTGAGGTAAAAAAATGACTAGTGGATGAGTTTTCAGTATTAGAAGCCGTTTCTCTTTACTGCTTACTGGATAGTCTATCAGCTGTTTCTATTTGGAGGCAGGCCTGTTAACCTCATACATTCCAGACACAGTGGAGTGTGGCGGAATGTGGACAAGTGCTCAGTGTTGCAAGACATCCCACTGTACTGCTTATTGGAGAGTCTATCAGCTGTTTCTATGTGGAGGCAGGCCTATTAGCCTCATACATTCCAGCCACAGTGGAGTGTGGCAGAGTGTGGATGAGTGTTCAGTGTTGCAAGACGTCCCGCTTTACTGCTAACTGGAGAGTCTATCAGCTGTTTGTATTTGGAGGCGGAGCCTATTACACTCATAGAATCTGGCCACAGTGGAGCGTGGTGGAGTGTGGGTGAGTGTTCAGTGCTCCGTGTCCCATGCTCCTTGTGCTCCCTCGGAAGGTTACTGTGTTTTCCAACCTGCCACTGCAGATGCTGATCCCTCATAGTTCTTAAAGCAGTAAGAGGTGTGTGCGATCATGGGCTTTTGTTTCTGCTTTCAACCTGACACTTGTGACTGAAAACTTAAATAAATGTCTTCTCTTGGCAGCACTCTGCCGCTAAGTAACTGCCAAGTAATATAACATAGTATGGTGCAACATCCTCTAGTCTGCAATTATTGTAGCAGGGTGAATGTGGGGCTTTAGCCCTTTGAGTCTCAGCTGTTATCTTATCAATGTTGCAGCCTACAGATGGTTGGTCAGAGTGACTATGGGCTATAGCACTTTGAGCCACGATATTTGATCGACCAAGTACTTTATAAACATCTCTTTTGCAGGGGTGACTGCAGGTCTTTGCCCTTTAAGCCCTCTGGATTTTTGAGTAAAGGTCCAAACCTTATGTACTTGTTAGACCTCTTGTGAGTGTGATTGGATCTTTGTCGAGTGCAGTTGAGTGGTTCCTTTTCCTTTTTCATGGTGAAAGTGAGAATCAAGTCTCTTTTGGCACCTCATAGCAGTTTGCCTTCTCGTTATAACTCACAGCCAGTGAACTGACTCAATAGCCTATGTTTTTTGTGGCCCTATAAAGGGAAGCTTTTTAAGTGAAGAGAATGGCCATGATTACTCGTAAACATCCATTGAGAACCAACAACTGTTTCAGCCGTTCATGAGTTCCTGTGGCTTCTCGTACACTGAAAAAGAAGCCCACAAAAAATGATGACTAGTTCTCCTGAAGCAATGCTCAATGGGATGGTGGACTTAATCTGTGAAGGTAATTGCAGGGACAGTTCAGTCAGAAGGTAAAACTACTGCCTTCTTCAAAGCTACATAGTTGAAAACGACTGGGAAGATCTCATGTGCTGCACCCTCTACATCAAATTCTTATCTTATTGAAAGTAATACTGGAAACCTGTCTCTTGACGTATCGAGTGAAAATCTTATTGACAGTAACTCTCTGTTAAATCTTGTTTTTGGCTTGCAAAATGCAGCAAACACAATCAACAATGGTTTTTCTTCTTCTGATCTGACAGCAGGACCATTCATGAGATTATCTAAATCACAAGTATTAACACAGATAGCAGCCAATGTTCTGAACTCGTCATCAAGACCAAACTCCACTACATATGTCGATCCCTGTACTGAAACAGAATCTTTAACTATTCTCAAAACATTATTTTCATTATGTAATAGGTTATTTACTGACCAGCAAATTATCTCACAGGGTTTGATGAAATTGAATGATATTGTTCTTTAACCAAATGACTAATGACCATTGGAGAATGAAATCAATGTGGGTAATTTGGCTGAGAAATCTTCCCCTCCTTTTGTTATTATACCTGATACTCAGCCCATAGATGAACATGTGTGTGATATATTTAACTCTGGAAATTTGGCTGATAAATCCCCCTTTTCTGTCGTTATCATACTTGATACCCAGCCCACAGATGAAAACTCGTTTGACATAATGGTTACACCTAACCGATATACATGGAAATAGAAGAATTGTAGGAAATGGAAAACAGGATGCATGCAGAAGGGTTAAGATAAAATAAATAAAAATGCAGTGGTCACTCAAGCATTGGATTTGACTTTTCCAACCGATCTGTGCTGTCAAGAGACTAATAGGGATTTGATATCCCTTATTAGATGTTCCCTACAGGAACAGGCGCATTGCATTGCATATATTCGCCACCCAATGGATTTCTTTCTTTCTCGGACCTTGGTCCGCCAGAGTGGCTGTTGATGGCATTAGCTCAATACCCTCAGCAATCACCTGCAGCGTTCCATAGGGGTCTTGTATCTCCCCCTCCTTGTTCAATATCTATGCCATGCCCCTGTTCTCTCTCATGGATGACATAGGTGTCCAGTACACCAACTACGCCGACTACACTCAGGTCATCTTGGCGCTATCAGGCATCTATGCCCAGGATGCATTGCATTCCAAGCAATCTATGACTCAATCCAGATTTGGATAACAATCAGTTCACTTGCCCTCAACACAGCTAAAACAGAGCTCCTTATCATGGCCTCCTCTCAGTGACTTTAAAAACTGCACACTGACTATAAATCCTTTACCATCACTGGCAGTAGAATTATAGTTGCCAGCAGTGTAAAAACTCTGGGTGTTATTCTTGACACTGAGTTTACCATGAAGCTGCATAGTGCCCATATTCGAGCAACCTGCGGCTACATTACCAAAATACAAAATTACATCTGTCCTTACATCTCCTTCAGTAACATCTCCCTGCTGGCCACTGTTCTTCTGAACTCCTGCTTAGACTATTGCAACAGTCTACTACTGGGTATATCACAAGCCAACTTTAAAGCACTGCAGACTGTCCAAAATGGAGCCGTCAGGGTAATTCATGTTCTGTCCCAGAGAAATCATGTCTCTGAGGCAAGGAGAGGGCTTCACTGGATTCCTGTTAAACATTGTGTGACACATAAACTACTCATTTTGACTCATAAGTGCCAGAACTTTGAGGCACTTCAATACTTCATTGACCGCCTCAAGGTCACCCGTCCCTGTTGTGTCCTCTGATACGAAGACCAGGCACAGTTAGTGCAACCCAGGTTAAAGCGGACTAGATTTGGTGGATCTATCTATGATGTCCAAGCACCTTCTGCCTGGAACATGCTTCCTCTAGCCCTCAGATCAGTAAACTCTCTCAAAGATTTTAAGAAACTGAACAAAACACATTTGTTCAATGTTAAACCTGGTTAAGTCACTTGCTCACCCGGCTTGTCCCGACTCCCAGGCCCCCACTCTTTTTTGTGTTGTCTCTCTTTTTTCTGTTCTTGGTGTGTGTTGAGGCCCACAGGCGAGCAGTGCTCCACATAAATAAATAAACAAATATTGTACCAATTAACATCACCACTGTTGCATTTAGGAACAAGCAAGTAAATATTCCATCTAATTGGCAGAAGGGCATCAACAAGATCAGCGATAATCAGCAGTTTATTGGGGATCTACCTACTATTGGGACACACATAGAGCATTTATATACTGAGGTCTATGACCATATTGATAATGGTTTGACAATGTAATGTGTTGATAATAATTTGGGTAACTTAAAAACTCCTAACATAGTTCATGCTCAGGCACCTACCACACAGCCAGAATCCAAATGAGATGCAGTAAAACATTTAAATATTCAAACCGCATCGTTAGATTGGGCAAATGGCAAATCCAGAAGGATTAAAATCCTTGATATCTATGCATCATCGGCAAACCCTTACTTAAATCACTGTAATGCAGTTGAATTTTTACACCAACATTATGCATTGGACTGTATTTCATCACAGGATCTAGCTCTGGTGGAATTACCAAATGATTCCTTAGGAGCAAATTGGGCAGTGATCCATCTTGTATCCCCTATTTTAACAGAATTAATCATGGCCCAAGCCTCTTATTTTTATCAGATTGGTTACGAATTTACCAAATGTATAGACCAAGAAGCTAAGTTAAAGTGTCACATAAACGACTTAAAGAAACCTGCTATAGACCCAATTGACCGAAGATACAGTAAAGAGCATTGTAGCTAAGATTGTATTACCCTGTGTGCGAAGACAAATACTTTGACCTATGTTAACAGGCTTTCTATTGCACATTCCGACATTGAAGAGGTGGAGTGACTGAGGGATGTGACCCATCATTTAATTATTCGTTCATGGAACACACAAGTATTCAGCTCTTTTATGAAAAGTTTTGAGAGTGCAAATTAGCTTTTAGGCTGTGATCTTTTTCTTTTGCAGGACACTTGGATATTGAGCAACTTTCACATTGACAGCTTTGCGTCTTTTCAGATCCCGGAGCAAAGAAATATTACTGGCCGCCCTTATTGAGGACTTGTTGTAGGAGTTGTATCCCATTTGAAGGCTGTAGAATTTTCCAGGCAGCTTACAATTAAATTCGTCCCAGCAGTTTGTGTACCTATCCATAATATTTATTAATGTCTATAGCTGACCAGGCATTCTTCACAGAGATACGATAATCAGCATATTGAGCAATTGATTGCATTGTGGTTGTTAGAATATAAACATGAGTCTTACTATGTCATGGAAGATTTCAACAATCATTGACCAAAGGTTGTGAGCAATATTGGGGATATGTTGAGAAATTACTATTTGGAAACAAATGTACATGAAATATGGTCCATTGCCTGTGATGAATGGAAACTCAACCTCACAAGTGGTGGTTGGTTGCGCTTTTTCCACCTGCTTCAGTTGCTGCAGTTGATCACAACTGATGATGAAGCATGTAACTACACTTGGACTAATGGTATCTTGTATAGTTGGATAGATCTGGTTCTAACTAGTGCAGCTGGCTTTACCTATATTAATGCCTTAGTTTGATACCAAATAAAATGAGTGATCACGTGATAGTGGAGTTTCACTTAAAAATAAATCTACCCAGTAGTATGGCTCAATTTATTGGCACCTACAGTTAAAAAATGCAGGAAACACACTGAAGTGGACACATTTAACAATTCCACTGTACGGCTTTTGGTTAGTAATGATCACCTCAAGTTTACAGAGCTAAAACCGTTTGATGAGATTATTGATGGGCAATACGATTGCCATTTGAAACTCCAAAACAATGCTAACTTTAGAAGAACCGGTTATCCTCAAAACAAACCACATAACCTGGTTGTGACAAAGAAGAGAAAAGGACTAAGAAACAATATCAAACAATTAATAAAAAAAGTTGGCAATTATGCTGTGCAGAAAATAGCATTAATAAAGAGAAATAAGATTTAAACATTGAATCAGGACGCATAAGGACTCTGAACTCTTTGCCCATTGGCAGTTAAAGTTCAGTTCTTTGAAGGAGAATGATCCCTGTACATTTTGGTTCACATACCATGCATATAATAATAAACAGCAAGTTAAGCGCAAAATAAACCCAATTCAGAACTGTGATTGGGAAGAATATATCCTTAATATGTACCAACAGACTCATGCTGTGGAGGCAAATAACAATTACCACCACATCATGGATTTATCCTTCTAAGCATTCACATTGCTGGAGGATCTAATTAATTAATAGATTAAAACCACCTAGAGCCCTAGAGATATGCTACCTAATGCACTATTCAAAAAGAACCTGAAAAACTGGGCCTTAGTTCTTATGGTTATTTTCACAGAAATAGTTAAAACATGTACATTGCCTACTAGTTCGAATCGTTCTATATTGATACCTGTATACAAAAAAGGATCACGAAAGGTACCGGCAAATTATTGTCTGCTTGCAATGATTGATGTAAATTCAAACCTTCTCTCTCAATTGTTATTGCAGTACATTAATGAGTGACTTTGAAATCAGAATATCCTCAAGAATCAACAGTTAGGTTTTTAGAAAGGTATGTAGTACCATTAACAATCTTTGTACACTAACCTATCTGATTCGAAAAACCTTACTTATTAACACCAAAACGCTATATGTATGTTTAATTGCTCTCTAAAGCCTTTGATACTGTTAACCGATTTAAAATATGGCAAAAAATGAGAAAATGGGAACTGCACCCACAAATGTGATACTTTGTAAGATCAATGTATTCCAATTCTGAGGTACAGATTATAACAAATCAGGAGCGTTTGACAAATATGTATATTAAGGTAAACCATTGACTGAAACAAGGCTGTACCGTGGCACCGCTACTTTGTAACACCTATAAGCTGACTTAGACAGTGACATGGAAAACTGTAATAACAATCCACCTCACATTTGTTTACACTCTATTTCCTGGCTATCATACGCCGATGATGTTGTGATACTTGATCAGACGGCCATAAGATTGCAACATGGTCTTGAAACCGTGAATAATGTCTCCAGTTAGAATGGTTTAACCATACATTTGGATGAAACTAAGATCATGATCTTTAAAAAGTCCAGGAAACGAATAAAGAGATATAATTGGTCGTTCCATAAAATCAGGGTGCAAGCGGTTACTTATTATTGGTATCTCTGTATACCTATTTGCAGATTCAATTATAGCACATGGCCCTGCCCACAAACCACAAATCAGTCACCATGATATATGGTCTTGTATCAGGGAAAAGGGTGCATCATGTATTGGATGATATTTCACATAATGATGAGAAGTTCATGTATACTGTGTAACAATACTGTTATTCCAGTGATACTGTACTATGTATATTCCCCAATTCCATGATCGGCAACGCATTCAGCATCATTCTTGTCCATGATTACTTAATTACAGAATGGGTGAGGAGGTAGCATACACTTTCTGTATTGTCTGCCGTATTATCACATCCCAATTCCCTACCTCTGTGGATTATGCACCCCATTTTTGAATTAACTTAGCTTTCCACTGTTGAGTATTAAAGGGGAAAAAACACTTTCACTCCTAAATTTAAGCCAATACTTTGGCATTCACATTAATAATGGCACTTTAACAAAGGACCATAATTATTAGAACATTTTGGGCTAGGCACCATACACTTTGCTTCTATCGACTATCAGACCAGCACCTTCACTTTGGTGCTCCATGAAAATAATGATGAAAATAATGATGGACATTGCTACAAATGCCCCACTTCTGCACCACAGATACCTTCCTGGTGTGTATTTGGTGATCGCTCCCTGACCACATCCAATGATTATGAGGGAGATGTGAGTGAAAAGCATGCAATATGGCATGCAATATGTTTCCAAAAAATTACAAATCACAATATTAAAATGGCATTTATAAATGTAAATATTTTTTCTGGGTGTGTCTTAATTGCCTTGTAAAAGATGTCTTATACAACATTCAAAGTTGAAAACCATCAAATGTGTGATGAACACAGGCTGTGCTCAAAGGCAAACAACAGCTGTCACATCAAAAGGCACGGGAGCCTCTATTGGCAGAGTTATAGATGGTAACCACAGCTGATGGTGAATCATGGTATCCCTGCAGGTATGTCGTTTCATAGCAAGGTGAAACCTTTTATTTAAATGGATATTGGTATTCGGGTATTCATCTTCCTTTGGAGTTTCTCCCAAAACCAGCTTAGTGTTAAACAGGTAAAGTCCCTTTGCCATGAGATGCCCTCCAAAATTGTCTCTCTGATGGAAACTACACCTGACAGTTATCTGCTGAGTGAAAGGCTCTAACTCCAGCCCCAATTATTACTATTTACATTAACCCCACTTAAGCTACTGCAAGCTTACGCGAGCGAACACACCTTTCTGATCTAAAGTCCTATTGGTTCTCTTTTTTATATTTTAGGGAAGGGCATTAGGAAATGAAACCGAGAATTGTTTGATTTAATAATGTGTCAGTACTCACCAAGGTGACGAACTCCACAATGCGAAGGTCCAATGACAAGTAAATAAGCACAGCAGTAGATATACCAAAGGGATTTCACACAGTAGCCATTGCAGACAAGTGTGGTATGAACTTGTTAGGGAGAATTCTCTGTTTAGGCTGAATTTCCTAACCTAGTGAGTCCCCCAGCAGCTTTGCTGGATTTCTGGAGTTTGTTTTTTATCCATCCAGCCAAGAGTGAGACTCTTTTCCTCCCACTCTTGGACATGAATATGTGTAATTCCTTTGAATGTCAATGTGTTCTATGGGCTATGGGGTCTTTTACTCCATAGGGTCTCATATGTTTTTCTATGTGTGTTACAACGCACCCTCCGTGCCATAACACTGGGGCGTCCAAGCGGACCTCCATCATAGACTCCATACCCGGGGACTGAATACTGTCTCCCCGGGCATGTAAAGTCACCATTGGCTTTACTAGACCTAAATTTACTAACAGGACTAGTACAAACCATCCTATTGTGGACGTACTATTAGGGGTAATTCGATTACTCCTGGGTCTGTTATTCGAGGGGGCACTGTCCCGTCCCCCCTCGTCGAGTTTTGGCTGGTGGCAGTGGAAACTATTTGTTATATTCAACCCTGAATATAACCCTATGGGATTATTCCCATTGTTGGAGATTAATACCTTTTTTCCCGTTAATCTCTAACATACCATCGGTTTACTTATCTTAAATAAGTCTACCGCATGGTATTTTCTGCCAGAACTCGGTTTTGTAAAATGGCGTCTGTGTTCGTCTCTGTGACTCCTAAACCAAAGGTTGAGCCCTTTGTTCTACTTTTGGCGGGCTTCTGTACAGAAGCCCTCCAAAGTGGTGCCATTCTGTCTGGGTTACCACAGGGGTGTGGGAGGGGGTTTAGGCACCCTGGACCGAGTTGCCTTGCCAACTCCGGTCGCACTCTGGTGTGATTGGCCCAAGTGGTGAGCCTCCCCGCTCACCACTCAGCGTGTTTTGAGTGACAGCTAGGCTGAATGAATAGGGGTTTTCTGCATAAAAGCAGGGCTTTTGGGACTGGATCTTCAGAAGTCGCCACAGGACCTAAGAATCCGACAAGGGTAAAGCTGAGCCGATCTGCAACGACGACACCTCCGGTGGAGCCCTGCTAAACCGAATCACCACTTCCCGAGGACAGAGGAGATCTCCCTGCCGGAGAGTCTCTTCCCCTGGCTGGTGGGAACAACCAGTCACCTTTGCTTTTTCTTCGCTCAGGACGCAGTGGTCGAATTGCCCGTGCAGAGCACCTCGGCAACCGGATAGCCACTACCGCTGTACCACGACCAAAAGGTGGTGCCTTGTGACGGAGCACTCCGCGGCTGGTCTCTTCCCTGGTGGTGCACGGAACTTCACTTTTCTTCGACGACGAGATCCTCTCTACTCTTGGCGAAGACCCGACGTGCATCCACCACCAGGAACAACTGCCCCCGCCGGAGCTGTCTCTCCACAACAAGGTACCGTACCCGCTTGGCTTCCCTTTCTGCCGGATAGAGTGAGGTGTCTTAATCCTCGCCTTTCCATTGGGTCGCCTCCAAGCGTTCTTTAACTTTCTGTTCTGAACTGGTCCAACCTTTCCATAACCAATTGCGATAAAGACTCGTAGCACATTTCCACTGAGACACTTTTGGGACATATCGCCTTGCCTCTCTCCGAGTGGGCCTGGCCTCTGAACTTTGTGAACTGCAGTAGACCCTGCCTTACTTGCCTTGCGTTTGTCCGTAAAGTATTGGTACCGAGTTGATTTCATAACCTGCCTTATTTTTCTCTCCCGTCCTAACGAATACTAGAGTGCCATCTAGGTTAACGCATACACCTCTGTCTGCAAATAAGTGGTGCCAGTGAACCTAGACTTGTCGAACTATTGTTAGGGGGATTGATCTTTTTCTGCGTATAGTAATTGTGATTGAAGTTGTTTGCCGTCTTAGTGCCAGAGTGTTTTTATAAATAAATGCCTTTACATCTTTACACCGAAGCCTTGTTCCGTGTTTGCTTGTTCTACTGTGTAAATTGCCCTATTTTGTATACTCCACATACTGTCTAACTCTTCTTGAGAGAAGTGTGACTGCTCAGCCACAGCTACCAAGTGAATCTGTGTGGTACAAACTGCTACCAAGTGGGTTTACTGCCAAACACCTGTAGTCCTAAATCTTTTGCAGTGGTCCCAGAAGGAACTGGTGTTTTTTTCTAATAACTATTTTGAGTTTCAGGAACACAACAGAGACAATTAAGGTCACATCTTGTGTGACTCAGTTCCGCCAGTACAGTATGCATGAGAGTCAAGCATGCTCATTAATACGGTATATACATTCCCATACATTTAACATCTTGGAGTTATAGAACAATACTAAAATTGGTTCACAAACTCTATGGAATGGAATGGTTATTTGTATAGCTAGGTCTGGGTTCCAATTTGTGATTATGAATGTGCCTTTAGGCACAATGTGTTTCCAATCCCTTCATCTGCCTTTCAGTTCACAAGCTAGTTTCCAAACTGCTCCGAGGGAGTGTCTATAAGATCTCAGTAGCAAAATTAGTTGTTTTTTAGTAGGGGTAGGGATAAGAGAGAAGTGATTGACTGGTTATGGGATGGTGCCATTGAATCCCTTGCAGCTAGAAGACTTTATATAGGGGCATGGATTAAAATGCTTGATTGGGAATTTTAGAGTGAGTTTCAGAGCTTATCACTGGGGCACAGCGCACAAATACAGATACAAATAATGGTGAGTAACACGTTATTGGAACAGTGGGACATTGTCTGCGCAGAAGTTCAAGAGTGTCTCAACAATAAGCTACAAGCATCAAAGAAGATGTGATGCACAACAACTGGCTTTTAATCCTCGGCAACAAATCTGGAATCTCGGACTACCTGAGGCATTTAAGAGACTTAAGGAAGTACGTCACATGGAAATGGGAAAATCAACCATGTATCTTCAAAGGCAAAGGCTCAGCCAGTGAGATATGTGCCTCAATAATTAAAACTGCTCCACGTCCGTGGAAAGCTTGTAGCTAGAACTGGATCATTCATTGGGATTTGTGGGGGGTGAGGCATCTCTGCTACTTGCCTATGGCTAGTTATTGTGCCAATTGGAACAGCTGCAACGAGTTTGCAAGTTATCCGCTGAACAGGTTGTAATATAAATTAATTTAGGTTTTTATCTTGCGCTTCATGACTGGAGGCCATCCTTTAAGAAAATATTGACTTGTTTCGAATGCAAGCACGTTGCCCCTGAGCTATCGTCCCAGCCACTTGTACTTGTTGGTAGTAGAATATGTTTGGATGGGTTGGCATAGTTTGCAAGGCTACACACTTTTCTAACACACCTTTCTAAAAGGAGGATACATGTGAAGAATCCGCTTTGTTATTGTCCTTGGATATCCATTTTGTCTTGTCGAAAAGGAAACAGTGATCTGAGGTTTACTGCCCAACAGAGGAGAGAAGGTTGCTAAGCTTGCAGATAAAGTTTGAGCAACCAGTGTCTCTGGTTCTCCTTATGTGCTTTCAGAACCTTTAGGAATTGTAAAAGCAAATAACGAAAATAATAGCAGTAGTATTCACAAACATTCCCCAGTCAGGTGGTGACCTGTTAGATGAAAGATGATGTTTATCCTTGACTTGCAAACCTATGGATAAATCACCTGTGCTTTTCATCACCCTGGTTTCTTCTTCAACATCCTGAGCGCAATCGTTTTTTTTTTTTTTTTTTTAATACTTTCATTAATAGTTTTGCACAGTTGGAACCCTGAATGCATGCATACTATGAGACATGTTCTGTAGATGAAACTGAGCTGAAACAGAGGCAATACCAATTTTAAAACAGTGACATAAACATTGTGGTCATCAGGTATATAATCCTCTTACAACATACAAGGAATTATGTGGCAGGAAAAACCCTGCAATTGAAATGATAGTGCTCTCAGTAGAAACATTGCCCTTAATGTAACTGTGCATTGCAAATATGTGTGGGTGCAAAATATTCCTCAGAATATCAGGCCCGAGCAATGGGCACAAGAAGTTGCGAAGACAATATTCTCTTGGGATATGGTACAATACAACAAAGTATTTATCATAATTATCTGCTGAATCAACATTTGTTCGACTGTTCAAGAATTAACATTTTTGTACCATTTCATTTTTAGTGCAGGGAAAGTAGTGGAGTTTCAACTATGCTGTTCTCATAAATAGTGTGTGTCAGTGGTAGACTGTGTGTTGATGGAAAAAGCACATAGATGTGGTCCATCCCTGGTCGTGAAAGACATAGATCATCACACATTGTTTATTGTTTTAAAGTACAGACGTGTTATATCACCCCCTGTGGAGATGTCAATGTAATGCACTATACAAAAATATAGTCGTTTAAGACGTGCCCATTACTATTCAAACCAACTATACTGAGGCAACCAATACGAGTCTACACATGGCACAGATGTTGAGATCACAAGGATTATGAGAGGGTTTGAATGGTGTGGGCATGTGTTGTGGCATACCTACATTGCAATGCATTTGTTGATATCTGTTGATATGATGTGCATATATTTTGGTAGCACATATGTACCTGCAAGGTAAATTCTACTGGAACATTCATAAGTGGGCACATATGGTTCTCCATGGGATGTGTTTGTGTCTGTGTGAGTGTGTGAGTAATGTTGATCTCTGTTGTGTTCTGGGTCTGTGCAGAGTTTGTGTTGTGACATTGTACAGACTTGAAAAATATCAGGGTTCTGACATTTTTAAAAATGCGAATGGCATATTGACACAAACATTTAAATGATCCTAGATTTCTGCACTTCTGAGATGTGGTGCCCCCTTGTGAAAACAGTTCTCCAAATAGGGAACAGGAAACCTCGTTCCTCTGGCACACGGCAATTCCCAGCAACACCACTTCCTCATTTGAAAGTGCCTAATTATATATTAAAATAAATAGTATCAGTCAATTTTCCACTTTAAAATACATGTTCATTTGTCTCTGCCGACATAATTGCCTGAAGGGAGATGCAATAAAAAAGTGTATAAATATATGCCAACATGCCAATACAAAGTTTGTTTTTATGATGTCTGTGTCCACATTATATGCAAGTATAGCTACATGAAACATTTGCTCATTCTGGCTGCTTCCAAATATATGCCAGCATTGCAGTAAACGAATAATTCAACATGATTCTGGTACTGTCCCTCCAAGAAATCTAACACACATACACAAACACACACACAAACATACCGTGTACTCAAACTTAAAAACACTCAGTCACTCAGTCACACATACATATATGCACCAACAGAAATACTTGCTCACTTAAAAAGTGCATTGAAACACTCTTGTACTCACACACACATACACACACCTACACACAAACAAAATAACATTGAAGACTTTCAGAGAGGCAAACACTTCTGTTTTTAACTTACCTTGCACACATCTCGGTGTGGGGGTTCAGGAGCAGCATAATGAACCTGGAAGGTGAGCTCCACATGGCTGTCTGCCTCCTCTCATGACAAGATTCTGCCGCCACACTATGACACAATCCCATTAAACCTATTTAAACATAAACCGGTTCACCCTGGTAACTTTCAAGGTAATTACCAGCTATGTAGGGTCAGGTTTATTAATTAGACTCATATTCTCAAAATGCTGTGTGAAGTCATCATAATTCTCATACATATCCCGTACACATGGTATGTTATGTTAGTTGTCTCATACTATGCAATGCTAGCGCCCGGGGTTGGTCTTAAACACTTTTAAAACTACTGAAATGTGTGCAAGTTGGTGTTTTCAAACATAGCACAGTATGATTAGTAAACAAACTTCTGCCCAAAAGCTGCCAAGGAAGAGAAACCAAAGTCCAGTCACCATTTCCGTGGCAGCCATTGAAAATAGTAAAGAAGAATGCCTGCCTTGGAAAGGGACAAGGGAATCTAGTCCCTTATCATTTTCCATGGCAACCATAAAACAAATAGGAACAAAAGTAACCAAAAAAATGACCGCCATGGAAAGGACTATGTGTAGTCCCTCCTCCCTTTCCATAGTGGCGTGTCGCAGGTTGGGAAGTGACGCCGTGGGGACAGAAGGGTTCCCTGCACGACTGATCCTAAAGTGGCAAAAAGAAGGTAAGTAGGAGGATGGAGGGGTCTGTGGTGCGAGGGAAGTCTGTGGTAGGGGTGAACGTGAGAGGGGAACACTTACCTTATTCCCTGGCAAGGGGAGATGGCAGTTGCCAGCCCTGAGGAGGCTCAGGGCAGTGGGATTACTGTCTGGCAACACCCCTGTTCTGATCCTTCTCATTGGCTGGAAGGCTGCCACACCTCCAAGCAGGGTAGTAATAAGGAGAATGGAATGCAGAGCACAATTGCACAAGAGCATCGCTTCATCAAGCAACAGTGGTTAGTCTTCATGTATTTTGATTATAGTTGCAGTAGGCTAAATGCTGATTACATACACTGGTTTAACCGTAAGCGAATAAGGAGCATTTTGCTCCACCTGAGGACTAGCCATTTTATTTCATTGATTGAGGGACACGGCAAAACTTATACTGACCTGAAACCAACTATTTGCTGCCCCTTCAATGTGATTTTAACTCATGAGACTGTACATTGGTTGTTCTTTTGTCCCTCTTTTATGCACCAAGCCTAAAATTCTCAATACCACTCTTTAAGGAAGTCAAATTGTAAGTCGACTAAAGAAGCATTGCAACGTATACTCTCTTTTCCATCTACAGAGGTAGCAGCAGCTGTGTACATGTTTTTAGAAGCAGTAATACAGTTGCTTGCGGGCAATCTGCTGAAATGACAGTGTTTGTAATGATGAACATTGTATGGATTTTTTTGCATTGTGTTTTTTATAATTCAATGTATTTTATACAGAAGTGTTGTGCAAGACACGCACACTATGTGAAAGTGTCCATGGAGTATCGGTTCTTGCAGCATCGCATGTTCCAAGCTTCTTTGGTTTTAATCGTGGGAAACAGACGATCTTAATGTGGTGTGTCACAATAATCTTTTTTGTGTATGTTCTTAACATTGTATAATGTACATGTTCTGGATTCATATTACTTAATTCCTTCTAATAGTTGTATTATTTCCATGTTTACAACATTTGTGTTTATACTGTGCAATTTATTATGGTGTTGATATTCACATTTCACCAAGCGCAGGATTGGCTATTCATTAGTTGTCAGTGGGTGCTAATCCCATGGTGTCATACAAGTGGGAGAACATTCCATAGTTGCCTCTGGCCTCTGTGAATGCACATAGTGATATGTGCGAGGTACTATTAGCATATGTTGTGGGTGAGTGCAAACCCCATTATTTTATGGGCGAGTTGGTCGCACTGCCTTGTTGGTTGAGTGACTGGAAATACTAGTTCTGAATGTGGTACCTTATTAATTTATTGTCGGTAGGTGAAGTGTTTATGTGTTAGTTTCTTTGGAAGACTTGTGGCCTCATTACGATCCTTGCTGTCCGGAGCTACTGTACCGCAAAGCATGCGGGTACTGTACTTCCCGGACCGACATAATATGAGCTGTGCTCGCGGGGGCCTGTCAGCCCACTAGGTCTAACCTGGCGGGCGGAGCAGCACCCGCGAGCACAGTATGTCGGATGCACCGGCACCATTCTGAATGGTGCCGGTGCATCCGACGTCCCAATCCCATTCAGCCCTATGGGGCGAATGGGGATGGGGAGTCCATTATTGCCGGCACCCGCAAATGGGCAATTACCGGGTCCGCCGAACTTGGCATGACCCGGTTCTTGCCCATTCGCGGTTGCCAGTAAAAATGCAACTTCGGCAGCAGCCATGCCGGTTTTGCCAGCAAGGCTACCGCCAGAGTTGTAATGAGGCCCTTTGAGATATACATATGCAGATCACTATTTCAGAAACGTTCAACTGGGACAGGTGCAATTAGCAGTAGGGCAAACATTCACGTAATTCATCAAGGAAAAGGCTTGTATAGAGTTTTTGGTGTAAAACAATCATTACCCCCTTGCTATTTGGTGCAATGATTCTGTAATACCACCCATAATATGCAGCCATTCATACACAACGAGTTAAGCTAGTCTTGACTTCCCACTTCCGCTGAATTTCAAGGATCTTTTGTGTTATATCTCATCAACTTAACTGCACTTTAACAAGTTTTTTCAGTATATATATATATATATATATATATATGTATATGTATATATATATATATATATATATATATATATATATATATATATATATATATATATATGTGCAAAAAAAGTATATGGCCCACTCTGAATATTTTTGCAGAGTTTGGTGAGGATTTGTCCAGGAGGGGCAAAGTTATAGGCGGGGGGTGCCAACACTTTTTTTTTCCATAGACTGAATTGGGAAAAAACTTTTCTTGCATCTATTTTTACCAAATTTGGACCAGGAGTAGCGGCTTGGTCCCGAAAGCATGCTTTTGCAGATTTGGTGAAAATCCGTCCAGTAGTTTTTAAAAAAATGACCAAAAAGTAGGTCAGAAAAAATTAGTGACATCTGTGTTCGGTCCGCGGACACACTTCCCTGTTTGCTAAGTGGACAGTGTCCTAATTGGCCAATCAGTTTGCGTGGTGTCCGCGGACAGGTGACGTGTTCACTGATTGGACGTGGTGGAGCGTGAAGCGCGTCATATTTTCGGTAGCGCCCGCCATCTTGGATTCGCGAACGTCCGCGGACAGCGCGGTGAAACCTAGTTCAAAATGTGTATTTAGTAGAGTGTGTTGGTGTGTAGGAGTGTTTGGGGAGGGTGGGAGAGTATGAGATAGGTTGAAAGTTGTGTTTTTTTATGTCATAGACGGTCTTGTTGTGTTCGATTTGTCTGCGGACATCACCGGTGTTCTGAAATGTTCTAAATAAACTGAATGGGGGGTGTTCTTAGGACTCAATATGTGTCTGTTTTGTTCGCAAGCAAGCTGAAACTGTTCTAAGAACACTCGCGGTGTCCGGAAATGTTCATTATTAAACAAAATGGGGGTGTCCTGAGGACGCTGCCCGTATTGTTCTCTGGTAAGTTGAAAGTGTTCTAAGAACTCTTGCGGTGTACTGAAATGTTCGTAAATTAACAAAATGGGGGTGTTCTGAGGATGCTGTCCGTATTATGTTCGTAAATAAACAAAATGGGGGTGTCCTGAGGACACTGTCCGTATTGTTCGTTGTCAAGTTGAAAGTGTTCTAAGAACTCTCGCGTTGTCCTGAAATCTTCGTAGGGGGTGTCCTGAGGACGCTGTCCGTATTGTTCATTGTCAAGTTGAAAGTGTTCTAAGAGCTCTCGCGGTGTCCTGAAATGTTTGTAAATAAACAAAATGGGGGTGTTCTGAGGACGCTGTCCGTATTGTTCGATGGCAAGTTGAATGTGTTCTAAGAACACTAGCGGTGTCCTGAAATGTTCGCAAATAAACAAAATGGGGGTGTTCTGAGGACACTGTCCGTATTGTTCATTGTCAAGTTGAATGTGTTCTAAGAACACTTGCGGTGTCCGGAAATGTTCATTATTAAACAAAATGGGGAGTCCTGAGGACGCTGTCCGTATTGTTCTCTGGTAAGTTGAAAGTGTTCTAAGAACTCTCGTGGTGTCCTGAAATGTTCGTAAATAAACAAAATGGGGGTGTTCTGAGGATGCTGTCTGTATTATGTTCGTAAATAAACAAAATGGGGGTGTCCTGAGGACACTGTCCGTATTGTTCGTTGTCAAGTTGAAAGTGTTCTAAGAACTCTCAGGTTGTCCTGAAATCTTCGTAGTGGGTGTCCTGAGGACGCTGTCCATATTGTTCGTTGTCAAGTTGAAAGTGTTCTAAGAACTCTCGCGGTGTCCTGAAATGTTTGTAAATAAACAAAATGGGGGTGTTCTGAGGACGCTGTCCGTATTGTTCGATGGCAAGTTGAATGTGTTCTAAGAACACTAGCGGTGTCCTGAAATGTTCGCAAATAAACAAAATGGGGGTGTTCTGAGGACACTGTCCGTATTGTTCATTGTCAAGTTGAATGTGTTCTAAAAACACTTGCGGTGTCCGGAAATTTTCGTAAATAAACAAAATCGGGGTATTCTGAGGACGCTGTCCGTATTGTTCGTTGTCAAGTTGAAAGTGTTCTAAGAACTCTTGTGGTGTCCTGAAATGTTCATAAATAAAGAAAATGGGGGTGTTCTTTGTTCTAAGAACCCTCGCGGTGTCCTGAAATGTTCGCAAATAAACAAAATGGGGGTGTTCTGAGGACGCTGTCCGTATTGTTCGTTGTCAAGTTGAAAGTGTTCTAAAAACTCTCGTGGTGTCCTGAAATGTTCGTAAATAAAGGAAATGGGGGTGTTCTGAGGACGCTGTCCGTATTCTTCGTTGTCAAGTTGAAAGTGTTCTAAGAACTCTCGCGTTGTCTTGAAATGTTCGTAAGGGGTGTCCTGAAGACGCTGTCCGTATTGTTCGCTGGCAAGTTGAATGTGTTCTAAGAACACTCACGGTGTCCTGAAATGTTCGCAAATAAACAAAATGGGGTGTTCTGAGGACTCTGTCCGTATTGTTCGTTGTCAAGTTGAAAGTGTTCTTAGAACTCTCGCATTGTCCTGAAATGTTCGTAGGGGGTGTCCTGAAGATGCTGTCCGTATTGTTCGCTAGCAAGTTGAAAGTGTTCTAAGCACACTCATAATGTCCGCAGACATTAAAAGTTTCCATAGGCCATAGTTGATATATTTGACTCTCTGGGTGTGATATGCTGCGGTGGTTGTGGCCAGGGCATAGAGTGTTGGGTGCATGGCCAAATGGCCATTGGCCATGCACCCAACACTCTATGCCCTGGCCACAACCACCGCAGCATATCACACTTATAGTTGCTTATAACTTTGGGTCAAAAACAAATTTATAAGGAACAAAGTTATAAGATACTATGGGTGTGATATGCTGCGATGGTTGTGGCCAGGGCATAGAGTGTATAATATACTTACTATTTGGGTTAGTAACTGGAGTAGATGTATTTCTTGTTAGTTTCTTTGATAAAAGAAAATAACATGTTAGTATTAGTATTTTGTAATGACTTTTTACATTGTATAATCAACATTTTTTTGTTTGGACTCTCATATTTAGTAGATTACAAACCAGAGTACTGTGCAATTTGCTCAGTTTCTGTGTTCGTTGCTAAAATTATTGGGTCTGTGGGAGAAAAAAAAAATCCATGTTGGATTAGAATAAAAACCTTTTTCTGTTATGCTACAGTTTATTTGTTTGTTTGTTTTCAGTGTTCACTTGTTGTTTCTTGCTAATGATTTATACATTGGCGTGTTGCATTTTTTTGGAGCAGTAACATATTATTTATTTGTTTGGATATTGTAAAATTTTGGAGCAGTTACATCCCAGTAGGCGTATTCTAACTGTCTATGTTTTTAATATATTTTAGTGGTATTGATTTATCTGTTTGGATATTGTTACATTTTTGGACAGTTAGATACCAATTGGTGTATTCTAACTGTCTATTCTTTTATATATTTTAGTGGTATTGATTTATCTGTTTGGATATTGTTAAATTTTGGGACAGTTAGATACCAATTGGAGTATTCTAACTGTCTATTTTTTGCTCTAATTTAGTGGTATTCAGTTATCTGATTAGTTGTCAAATCTTTGGGCAGTTACATAGCTTTTGGAATATTCTAACAGTTAATTTTTTTTTACTACAAGTTTACTTTAGGTTTAAGTACAGTTTAGTTATCAAATGTTGGTTTTAAGAACATTAAATAAGCGTTTGTAAGATTTTCTGGTAATCTCTGCTTTAGAGTAATGGTACTATCATTACATTCAAACCATCCACATTTTTTTTTATATATATGCAGTGTAGTGCCCTGAATTGGTTGTGGCTCCTGCGTGGTAGATTATACCTATTGTTGTGAAGGTTTTCTTACCAAGTGATATTTGACCATGTGTGAATCCAGTCAGCTTGCAGTTGTTTTTGGTACCATCTGCATTGTAACGTAGAAGCATTAGTATTACTTATTTACTATGTGTTTGTATTACTAACGTGGAGCGATTATCTGAATTGCAGGTAGAACATAATCTACCGTGGTTTGCATTTTGTACAAGTTGATGAAATGGAATGGATTCACAATTAGGTATTGATATATATACGAAGCGTTCATTGGGGATTTGTTCTTGTGTTACATTGTTGCAGAGAGTGCATGTATGTTTCCACATGTATGAAATCTGGAAAATTTCATTTATAGGTATGTTTTTGTTTTCCAGTACTTGTAGAAATTTAGAAATTCTTATGGATCTTCCTGTGAGTTTATAGTACATTTCACCATTCCAGCACAGTAGTCCAATTGTTGTCTTATTCCATAAACACTATACGTGTTGTCAGGATTGTTTGTTGCGTTTCTATGAAGTACTAACATTTGCAAACACAATGGGTCTGTACTGTGTAAGTAAATGTTGTCAACAATTGGTGGTAATTGAAATAGAGTATTCATTGCTACATTTGGGTAGCAACTTACACCAACTATATTTGAGAGTTTAAATGGACCAGGTAGTTCTGTATCTGACTGCATTTTTTGGAGTTTTTCTTCCTTCTTTGAAGAAGTACCTGGTTTACTTTCCCTAATTGATTCTTTTTTGCTTGTGGTACTTGATGAAGTATTATTTTCTTTTACTCTCTTTGGAGGATTTGCAGTGACATCCTGTTGCATTTCTGTTTGATTTATTTTTCTTTTGTTAATGTTTTACTTTTTGTGGAACAGAATATGTGTTTAGATGGGGAGTGTATAGTGAGCAAAGTCTATTATATTCTAAAATGCAAGGAATATCAGCATTTACTTTACTTGCATCAAAGTTGATTAGAAATAGACCGTCAAGTGTACGTAAGCGTGATAGTGCTACGTAGCTCATGCCTTCTTTAAATACTGTGTTGCCAATATCTATCATTGCTTTGTCTAGGGTAAGACCTTGTGATTTATGAATCGTGACTGCGTATGCAATAGTTAGAGAAAATTGTTCTCTGCGTACATGCATGTCTTTGAAAAGAAGGAATCGAGCTGTTGAGCGTCCTATCCTTTTTACTTCTGAAAGTTTGTCAAAGAGAATATTGACAAACTGAATATTGTGGTCACATGGGTATGTTTGAAAGCCAACAACTGTTCCCAGTGCTCCATTAACTAGTCCTTGGTCCACGTCAAGGTTACGTTTAAGCATTACTCTGCAATTTAAGGATACTTTTAATATCTTTTCTAAGCCTGCTGTGTTTGAGATTGATTTTTCTAAACTGTTTAGTCTTGTTGTGGCTTGGTCACACATGGGTAGTGTCATACCATGTACATCTAGTTTGTCTATGGTGCTAATTTCCATTATTGGTTGCATTTCTTTACTTAACATTCTTTAATTGAATTTGAAACAGCTTGCAAGAGTTGGCATTAAGGCCATACAATTGACACTTTTGTGGGCGAATTGTTCCATAACATCTGTAGCACATGCATTATCACCATAAAGTGCATGAATGTGCCGGGTTTTCAATATTGCTTCTGCTTCTTTTGAAAGTATACCAACTCTGATACTTTTTAAGATGTTGTAGTGAGATCGGCAGATTGCTGCATGTTTTCTGTTAATTCTCTGCATTGGAAATGTTGCCAAAGGTTGACATTTCCAATGCTGCCGACAGCTTTACGGCAGAGTTTGTGTCCTAATGTTTTAAAAATAGGCTCACCTTTTGCTGGTGTCAATTGAAGAAGATCTCCGAAAACAGCATTTTCATTTGTTTCAATACTCTGCGTAATTCCATTGCAGCTTCTGCAGAAAGTCTGTAATAGTCTAATTTGTTCTGGTGTTCTACTGGTTATAGTAGTAATCGGTGTAATGGAACACCACCTATGTTGTAGGCAGCTAAACCTGTGGGGGCAGTGACAACAGCTGACAGTTTGTTGTTTGTCAATTGTTGAAGGAACTTACTAATGATTTTGATTAGGAATGTTTTGCCAGAACCAGCTTCACCACTGACCTACAGTAGTATAGGTTTATAATTATGGCAGGAACATTCTTTATTTTCATGTTTTACACCATGTGCAATTTGTTTTGTTACTTCTTGAAAAATGCTACTTTGCTCATTGTTTAGTTTTGATTGTAGTATAGTTAAGTCTTCCTTATCTTCATACTGACACATGGTGTTTTCTACTTCTATCATAGCTAATTCTGCCTCATTTGTTTTTAGTGGTTCTCCCAGTGGTTCTTGGCTTCCTGTTACAGAAGGTTAACTACTGTCAGGAGTATCCTTATCTAGTTGAGCTTGGAGTTCTTCTTCATGTTGCTGTTCATTGTGCAACATTGTTTTGTACTGTGGTATTGTGTAATTACATCAGTGATAGTGCTTTCATTTGCTTTGAAAGCGTCTTCATATGAGTCATAGTTTTCTAGTATCTCTTCTTCTTTTCTCCATGGTTTAAAAAGTTGTAGCAGGGACATGTAATACAGTTCTTTATGTTGAGGAGTTTTTAATGACAGTGTGATATGATTAATTAAGCTTTGTTTGGTAAGTTTCTCTAAGCTGCCTTCACAAGTTGTCACTCTATATATACCTTTTTTCATCAGGTTTTATGTTATTTTTGTATGTGAAGTTTTGGGATAAGTGGTATAGACACATGGTTTCCAAATGGTACTCCTGTTTGGGTAGTATGTGTCTAGTAAATTGTTTTTCAAAATGTCTTGGCTGTTGGGATCATTTTTGGCTATTGTTTCTATATCTTCGTATGATTTTAGAACTCTTTTTCTAGATTTAGCAGGACCAAGGCTTAGCCATACTATAGTTTCCGATTTACCATACAATGCATTACCAGTTAAATGATCAGCTGCTTCATATGATCCACATTCTCTATGGGAGAGCATTTTTATGCCCAAGCTGTATCATTTCTGAGACACTGTTTTATCTGATGACAGGTCATTCCAGAGGTCTTGGAGCTCTGTCTTTTCTGCTTTGGTTAAGTATGCTGTGAGATATTGTGCAACTGCAGTAGAATTGTATGCAATGTACTGCACATCTATGTTTGCATCCCATGAGTGGGCAATGATTGCATTATAATCATTGATATATTTTTCATCTTCTTTTTTTTTTAATGTAATATGTATTTTACACACATGGAATTGTGTGCCGAAAAACAGGGATTTGTGCACCATTCAGCACACAAATCCCCATTTGTAAACAGGGATTCACAGGCAGATTGGCGCACAAATCCCCATTTTTCAGCGCACAAATTCCATGAATCAGCCTATAGAATGTTAGTATTGCAGATCAAAGAACTGTTTTATTCTACACCATTAGATTTAATATTAGTGTTTCTCCTTACAACTAGCTTACTTTGTACTGTCATCTGAACCCCAATATATTAACACACAAATACTAGAATAGCCTTCCCAACTAGTTGTAGCTGCCCAACGCACAATCACACACTACCACATCCATCCTTACCATCACACACAGACACTCATTCACACAGCAAACATACATTGCAGAACAGCCAAACACATACCTTCTTTTTTTTCAACAGACCCCAAAGAATGCCTACCAAAAAGCAAGTCCGTAGAAAGAAACGCAAAAGTAGAGCAAATGAAAATAAAAGTGTCCAAAATAAGCATCCATCTCTAGCAGAATGTGTACAAAAAGTTCAAACAAAAGATCTAATCGAGTCATTAAGTGAAACATAACAAGTTTCCAGTACAAAAACTTTGCCTCCTCTTTCAAAAGATAAAACAAAACAGAAAGTCATTAACAGGAATTCAGCTACCACTACTGCTAACAGTGCTCCTATCAATCTTGATGTAGTGACAAGTAACCATGCCAAAAAAAGTATTTTACAAAAAATGTTCCTCCAAAGAGTCCATCAGAATCTTATAAAAACATGAGTTAAATCATGCACAACCCTTAAAACCTACAGTAGAAATTTAATCTTAAAAGCTCTCATAGACAGTGCAATCCTTCTCAAAAGGAAGTTATTTATTTTAGTGTTAAACAGAATTAAACTAGTAACAAAACTAGCTACTAAATTACAAAAAAGACTTCTTAATAAACAGAATTTCAACAAAAATAAGTTCTTAAATATCTGTGGAGGTGAATGGAGTCACACCACGAGCACAGAACCATATTTCAATGAAAAACCATACACACAAAGGCAAACAAACACAATTGCCATACATAGCAACGGATGAGGGTATGAACAACTTAATAATACCATTACGGAACAAGAAACGGTGCTCACAAAAATATCCCCAGAAAATTCAATATCACCTCTCCATCAGACTGAACCAAAACGTCCAGTGTACAAATGGCCGTGTACGTCAATGTGTAACATTGACAAAAAATCTTTCAAATCTTTACGCCAGTTCCTCAATCAATAAGTAAAAGGCAAAGACAAAATTAAACTTCTACAAAATATGGATACATGTACATTGTGTAAATACACAGGATGACAAGGACATTCATTAGCCTGTATTTCAGGACCTAATTGCAAAAGCACCTTCCATCATATCAAAATGATATCAACACATCATTCAACTATAAGAAATCTAGTCCATAAACTGTACTATGCTAAAAGTCCAGCTTTAGCATTAGACAATTTTAATAACAATCTTCTACCTGGTACAGCCAAAGACCTGCTCGAAGAAATAGAGCATATCCAGAGAAAATATTTTGGAAGTGAAAACCACTTACAAAATGCAATAACTTTACAACAGACAAGAAACAATTCTACAAATGGCAACCTTCTACTACACACATACAAAAAAGAAATACTAACATTTAAAAGTACATCCGCAGAAGTACCAAACCATGTGTTTGAGTGTTGCCGCAGAACTTTCTATAAAAGTATCACAAAAACTGGAGACATAACATACAAAATAGAAGACAATGAAGATTCCAAATGGTTTGAATTAGCTCTCTACCTTATATCAGAAAACAATTATGAAATAAACAACCCCTTATTATTTTGCAGTTACAGCACTGCCAAACTTGGCTATCACAAATAACTTGGAATTATTCCCACTACCAAAACTCTTGCAACAACTCAATGTATATGAGAGCTCATAAATCAAACAGTGCATCCATTTCAAGCAATAATATGCCTTCAACCAAAAACGGCAAAATTACCTCCCTCAGAATTAGTAAAAGGCATTTGTGGCAAAGTAGTTTATTTACCATTAGATCTAAAAGAAAATGTACACACTGTAGGAGTGCAAGGTCCAATAGAGCAATCTTTAATTGTCTTAGTAAATGGTGTACCTATAAAAGACAAAAAAATGTGGCAACAACTTGTAGACCTACATAAAGTTAGAGAAGCCTTACAATATCTAAAAGACAATAATGAATACTACAATACTACAAAGAAATTAATATTGAAATAAATCTGAGGGAAACCACTGAAATAATTCAAGAGTCACCAAAAACTGGTCAATTTGAACTTCTAGATCCTGCTACAGTATCCCATATTTTAGACCATTATACAATTCATCCATTAAACTCTACAAGACACCATTGACGATGCACTAGAAACGTACCAAATGCGACAAACCAAAGGATCACCAATTATCATATGGGAAAAAAGTATGGAAGCATGTGCTTTTCCTCTACTCTTTCCTACTGGGAAAGGAGGACGGTACGATGATAGACGCACTAGGAATATCAGCATCAGAATACCGCACGTTACGAATGTATTCTGAAGATCCCAGATTTAGACAAAATGTGTAATACATATTCCACCTACTCTTTTGCTCTTTAAAAGTGAACTAGCAACTCTATGCTACATAGTTACACACACATTGAAATCAGGTACCCATTTTCAAAAAATGTCAGCTAAGCAATTACTACAAAAAGTTCAAGAGAGTATGAGGTTTTACAATCAAGCATTACAAATCTGTTAGCAAACATGCGTGATACTAAAGAGTACTGGTTCCGACGTCACGGAGATGTGCGCTGTATGATAAGAAACCTTGGTCCACCCACTTGGTTTGTTAAATTAAGTTGTGCAGAATATGCATGGGTAGATTTACATGATTTCCCACGCATATCAAACAAAAACAAAACAAACATAGACATACTAACACCTGGAGAACTTTGCTCTCTAGATCCTGTTAATGTTTCAAGATATTTCCATCATCGCTTCACTGCTATGCTACACTTTATTTGTAATAAAACTGTTCCTCCCCTCAGAGAAGTGCAACACTTCTTTTGGAGAAAATAATACCAAGCCAGGGGAGCACCACCTATCAACATGCTTTTATGGATTAAAGATGCTCCTAAATTTGGTCAAGACAGTGATGCCACTGTGTTACAGTTTATTGAAAAATATGTCACTTGTGAAATACCATCAGAAGCAACAAATAGTGATCTTCATGCACAAATTTTACAATTTTAAAGTCACAAATGTGGCAAATATTGTCATCGCAAATACAAAAACAAAGAGAAATACTACACCAAATGCCGCTTTGATTTCCCCATACCGGTTACAAAAACAGGTCAAGTGAACAACTTCATGTCTTCAGTTAGACATAGTGTTAAACGTAAATCACCTAAAAATACATATTACATAAAAAGAACAGAAGAAGAAAAATATATCAATGATTACAATGCAATCATTGCCTTCTTATGGAATGCAAACATAGATGTGCAGTACATTGCAGATAATTCCACTGCAGTTGCACGATATGTTACAGCCTATTTAACCAAAGCAGAAAAAACAGAGCTTCAAGACCTCTGGGATGACCTATCATCAGACAAAACACTATTTCTGAAATTGTACAGTTAGACATAAAAATGCTCTCTCATAGAAAATGTGGCTCCTATAAAGCTGCATACCGTTTAACTGGTACTGCTTTGTATGGGAAATCTGAAAATATAGTTTGGCTAAGTCTTGGTCCTGCTAAATCTGGAAAAAGAGTTCTAAAATCATACAATGACATATGATGATATGATATGATATGGCATTTGTAACGCGCCTATACACAATTGTTTCAAGGCACGACGAGGCAGGGAGGGGGGACAAAGGGAAGACAGACACTGATCTTACTAGGCCAGGTGTCATTCAGATCACGCAAGTGCATGGGAAGAGGGGAAGGGAAAGTACAAGGGGAAAGGGAGAGGGGAAAGTGCAGCACAGAGGTCGTAGAATAACAAGATAAATAATAAGGGCCAGCTGTTGGCAAGTGCAAGGTAAGTGCAGAAAAGTGCTGGGAAGGGGGCTGTAGTGATACAGAGACAGTCCCACATTGTAGGGGTTGCAGGGCGGCAGTGCAGGGGGAGAGTGGCTGGGCCAGAGACCAAGATCAGTGAGAGTGGCCCAGTTGAAGAATCAGTGCAGTTTCTGTCAGGAATTTAGCAGGGGAGAGGGGGAGAGAAAGCAGAAGCAAAGAGGAAGGTTTTGAGGTGGTTCCGGAACTGGAGAATGTTCTCATCACGTTTCAGGGAGGCAGGAAGTCTGTTCGCCTGCCGCAGAGAGAGATCTACCCTCAACTCGTTGCTTGGAGAAGCGGCTGACCCTGAGGGAGTTGGAGGCGGATGAGCGAGGAGACATAGAAACAATAGCCAAAAATTATCCCAACAGCCAAGACATTTTGAGAAACAATTTATTAGAAACATACTACCCAAACAGGAGTACCACTTTGGAAACCATGTGTCTGTACCGCATAGCCCAAAACTTCACATACAAAAATAATATAAAACCAGATGAAAACAAAGGTAGATACAGAGTGACAAATTGTGAAGGCAGCTTAGTGAAACAAACCAAATGAAGCTTAATTAATCATATCAAATTGTCAATAAAAACTCCTCAACATAAAGAACTATATTGCATGTCCCTGCTACAACTTTTTAAACCATGGAGAAAAGAAGAGTTAATAGATATCTATGACTCCTTTGAAGACGCTTTCAAAGCAAATGAAAGCACTATAACCAATGTAAACTTTACACAGTACAAAACAATTTTGTACAACGAACAGCAACACGAAGAAGAACTCCAGGCCCAACTAGATAAGGACACTTGCGACAGTAGTCAACCTTCTGTAACAGGAAGCCAAGAACCACTGGCACAGCCACTAATAGCAAATGAGGCAGAATTAGCTATGACAGAAGTAGAAAACACCATGGGGCCGATTCATGGAACAAACGTGCGCCGAAAATCTTCACGCAAGCAGGCGCAAGCAGGCGCAAGCAGGCGCAAGCGGAAAAAAACAGGCGCGTGCGAATCATGGAAGTCCCTGCGCGTGTTCACCGCGGGATGTGCGCCAAACCCATGCATGGCGCACAAGTCACTGCAACATCGCGAAAGGCGTGCGCGACGCGCACAGTGAAAGAGTACAACCTCAGCGCACACACCAGAAAGTGGGCGGGACATGGGGCGTAACGCACGGAATGGGGAACAACACGGGAAAATAAGGGCGTAACTGGGGATGTACTGCAGGGAAGCAGACGGAACGCCCACACGCACTCGAACCACACGTATTCATGGAATCGAATAGGGCAAAGCCACGCAGAGGCAAAGACACGCACAAGCTGAAACACGGCCACCACACGAAGGCAGGCGGTAGAGTCCCAGCGCATCAAAAAAGTGGCGCGCGGGAAGTCAAATACGCGATTGAGCGGGGTACGTGGATCTCAGGGGTGCGCGAGAAAATCTACACGCGAATGGGCTGGGTACGTGTATTTTGGGGGTGCGCGTGAAGTTCCACACGCGAATAGCCTGGGCGCGTGTATTTCAGGGGTGCGCGTGAAGTCCCACACGCGATTTCAGTAGGGTACGTGTATTTCAGGGGTGCGCGAGAAAATCTACACGCGAATGGGCTGGGTACGTGTATTCCGGGGGTGCACGTGAAGTTCCACACGCGAATAGCCTGGGCGCGTGTATTTCAGGGGTGCGCGTGAAGTTCCACACGCGATTTCAGCAGGGCACGTGTATTTCAGGGGTGCGCGAGAAAATCTACAAGCGAATGGGCTGGGTACGTGGATTTCAGGGTTGCGCGAGAAATGCTACACGCGATTGGCCTGGGTACGTGTATTACAGGGGTGCGCGAGAAATCCTACACGCGATTGGGCCTGTGCGAGTGGGGCAGTGTATTACGTGGGTGTGCGGGAAGTTGAAGAGGTGAATTGCCAGTGTGGGTCCTCCCAGGTCTCCCCTCTACCCCCTCCACGACCTCTGCAGGCAGCCCACACCACAGGGGACTAGCCTGCACCCCTGGTCATGTCCCGCAGGCAGCCCATCCACCATGGGCATGCCCCCCAGCCAAGCCACATGTCCCCCTGCACCCCCACCCCCCAGCACTGTGGGGCACCTGCCAGCAGGCCCCCAACCATGTCCCACTCATGTCCCCCTGCACCCCCACCCCCCAGCACTGTGGGGCACCTGCCAGCAGGCCCCCAACCATGTCCCACTCATGTCCCCCTGCACCCCCACCCCCCAGCAGGCCCCCACTCATGTCCCCTTGCACCCCCACCCCCCAGCACTGTGGGGCACCTGCCAGCAGGCCCCCAACCATGTCCCACTCATGTCCCCCTGCACCCCCACCCCCCAGCACTGTGGGGCACCTGCCAGCAGGCCCCCACCCATGTCCAGCTCATGTCCCCCACCACCCCCACCCCCCAGCATTGCGGGGCACCCTCCACCAGGCCCTCGCCCATGTCCCATCCATGCCCCCCTGCACCTGGGTCCCAACAATCCCCAATCATGTCCGTAATGGCCATCCTCCCCTGCCAAAAGGCCCAACCAACTATCACATCCACCCACATATCAAAGGCAATTACATGTTACACACCCAATGTAAATAATGCAAATGAACACATGTCTGTCACACACAATGGCTGCAAGTGAATGTTAAAACACCCAACATGACATGCATGAAAGCAATGAGATGATACCACACATTGAAGGATGAAAGTAAAAATGTATTGAAAATCAACTAGAATGGAAATGAAATGAGAAAAACCACAAAGAAAAACAACAAAAAGAAGATGAATGTCCATGAAAAAAATCAAAAAAATCAAAAAATCCATAGAAGAACCATTTACAAGACAATCCCGGGTCCATGAGCCCAACCAAATGAAACCTAACTATGTCAACTAACTAAAAACTGAACTATATACAAAAAAGTGGCGCATTGTCCAATCGCAACCAAATCAAAAAAAAAAATTCAAAGGAAACCTACCACTAACTATATAACTATATACAATGGCAGCGGGCAAGTCCTGCGGCTCACTCTGTGATGTTGCCGGCCAGGGCATCATCGAACTCCATGTCGATGTCCCGGAGGCGGGACTCTGTCCTGGCCCCGAGGTCTCGCAGGGTCAACCCCGTGTCCACCTCAAACTCCCTGCGAGCTTCCTCGAGGCACTCAGCCCGCCTCAACTCCCGACGCATGGAGAACTCCGCCCTGACCATGGTGAGCCGCTCCTCTTCCGCCCGCTGCCGCTCCGCACCTATCCGCTGGACCAACTGCTCCCACACGGAAGGCACTCCCATCCCAGGGTTCTCCTGCCCTCCGGCCGATGCCTGCCCCTCTGATCTTGATGGCCCCGAGCCATGATGCCTCCCACGTCGAGCCTGCTGCTGCCTCTGACGCCACTGCCTCTGCCAGCACGACGGCATCCAGGCTGATGGAATCCACCGATGCCGTCGTGCACGTGCCCTGCCAGATGATGCCGGCACATCCTCCATCTGCAGGGGGACAGTTGCTGGTGTGTCCACCCCTGCTGGACCTTCGACTCCCGACTGTGGCAGGGATGGGGTCCCCACCGAGCTGGCTGCGTTGGTCGGGGCAGGTCCACAGGGGGCCCTGGTGGCATCTGGGCCGGAAGACGGCATGGAGCACGACTGGCGCATAGCCCCCACAGAGGAGGAGAGGGTCGCCAGAAGGCCACACACATGTAGGAAACCCCCGACCATGGCGGCTCCCAAATGGTTCACGTACGCACGGTGCTCTTCGTGATGATATGCATGCTCCTCCCGGGAAGCATGCACCTCATCACGAATGCCAGCCGTGCGCAACGCGACACCAATCAGGACCCTCTCCACACGGCCAGGGGTCCCCTCGTCCGCAGGTAGAGGAGTGTCAGATGACATGGACATCTCCCCTACCTGCGGACGGGCCTGGGATGGGGCATCCCTGCTGGTGCATGGTGGTGCAGTCACAGTGTCAGGGACAGTGACATGCACAGGCACCTCCACGGCGACCTGTGCTGCCTCCTGCCCCTGGCCCTGGACTGCACCACTTGCACCAGCGGGGATGCCCCCACCAGGCCCCATGTGTGGCTCAGTAGCGGCCTCCTCCCCCTCTGTGGAAACCACCAACCTGGATGTCTCCACGCCGTCTTCCGCCGGTGCAAGCCCCTGTGGGGGCTCACCCACCCCTTCCGCTGCAGCCGTGGCGGCATCCCCGCCGCTCTGCTCCACAGCGCCTTCTCCGCCCTCTTCTTCACTTGCCACTGTGTAGAGGGAGACATAGAACACAAGCATCAGGGTACTGTACAATGGTCCCCTAGACAGGAAGCAACAGCAGATGAGTGGCACTGTCATACATCACTTCCATCATGTCCCTCCACAACACATGGGTCAGTGCAGGCAAAACACATACAGTAACAGGCATGGCGCATGCCATGGACATTGGCATACATGACCAAGGGACTCATGATTCATACAATGTTGGTTTTAAACTCACATGCATCATGGGTCTTGCCATCACATGCACACACCTCACCGTAGTTCCATCCATCTGGCCTCGTACACCACAGACGCAGTGGATACAAGGATGACTAGGCTGCATCAGTGAATCTGAACATTGTCACAGACATGTGTCATGCATCCATGGCATTTACAAGTCACAGACACGCAGGTCAGACACACACACATGGACACCATACGTGTACATGGGACCAGCACCCATCCCTCACCCCCACCCATGTCCAGGAACAGAGACTGCCATGCTTCCATGTGTCCATTTCGCACAGAGCCCCCCATGTTGCAATAGAACACATCACTGTACTCACATGCCTGACCATGATGTCCCTGCACACACACATACGTACATGGCCTATGTCACACATACAGGCAGGTATCAGACAACCACCACACTGCAACATGCCCTGTCTCACACAGCAATGCTTGGCCACTTACCGGCCAACTCCAGATGGGTCTGCCTCCGAAGGATCTGGGCGTGGAGCGCTGGGTCTACGCGTTCCAGGACCCTCATCTGGATGTCACTCAGGCGTGCCCGGCCCCCCTCCGCGAGGCGCCGCGCCTTATTGATGGTCCTGGACCTCAAGTCCTCCCAGCGCTTCTTGATGTGCTTGATGTCGCGGGTTGCCACCCCCTCCGCGTTGATGGCAACCACTACATCGTCCCAGATCCTCTCCCGTCCTTCCTTGTTGGCGCGTGGTCTTCCGAAGAGGGCATCATAATGCCCCATGACATGCTCCACCAGGACACCAACTTCCTTCTCATAGAAGCTGGTGGCCCTCTGCCTCTCTGGCTGGGGGTCGCCACTGGTCTCAGATGGTGCTTGCCCCGACATGGCGACCCCCGAGGCAGGCGTGGGTGGGCAACTGGGTCCTGGGGCTGGGCTGTGGAGCGATGGTATCCCAGTCGGGAGTCTACTGTTCCAGCAGGGGTGGACACAGCAACTGGACCCCTGCAGATGGCTGATGTGCAGGCACCAAATGGCAGGGCACGGTGGCAGCAGGCAGGCAGGCAGGCAGGCAGCAGCAGATGGCACGTGGGAGGCTGCTCGGGGCACTGGGGGGGGCAGTGATTCGGCCTTCTGGGCAGGAGCGTGGTCTTCCGTGTGTATTCGCGTGGCCAGCTTGATACGGAGTGATTTGGCACGTGAAAAATCTGCACGTCAGCGTGTAATTCGAGGAAAGGCCCTTAGAGCGTAAGCGCGTCTGCACGCATACGCATTTTCATTGGACCAAAGGCCCTCAGCGCATGAGCGCGTCTGTGACGTGACGTGCGAGGGTGTATCCCTCATTGCACGTGATGACAGAACCCCGGAACACACGTACCCAGGCCAATCGCGTGTAGAATTACTCGCGCACCCCTGTAATACACGTACCCAGCCCAATCGCGTGTAGAATTACTCGCGCACCCCTGTAATACACGTACCCAGCCCAATCGCGTGTGGAACTTCACGCGCACCCCTGAAATACACGCGCCCAGGCTATTCGCGTGTGGAACTTCACGCGCACCCCCGGAATACACGTACCCAGCCCATTCGCATGTAGATTTTCTCGCGCACCCCTGAAATACACGTACCCTGCTGAAATCGCGTGTAGAATTTCTTGCGCACCCCTGAAATACACGCGCCCAGCCTATTCGCGTGTGGAACTTCACGCGAACCCCTGAAATACACGTAGCACGCTCCCCCAGGCCCGATCGCGTGAATCAGTTCACGCGAACCCCTGAAATACACGTAGCCGGCTCCCCCAGGCCCGATCGCGTGAATAAGTTCACGCAAACCCCTGAAATACACGTAGCCCGCTCCCCCAGGCCCGATCGCGTGGAAAAGTTCACGCGAACCCCTGGAATACACGTAGCCCGCTCCCCCAGGCCCGATCGCGTGTAAAAGTTCACGCGAACCCCTGAAATACACGTAGCACGCTCCCCCAGGCCCGATCGCGTGAATCAGTTCATGCGAACCCCTGAAATACACGTAGCCGGCTCCCCCAGGCCCGATCGCGTGAATAAGTTCACGCAAACCCCTGAAATACACATAGCCCGCTCCCCCAGGCCCGATCGCGTGGAAAAGTTCACGCGAACCCCTGGAATACACGTAGCCCGCTCCCCCAGGCCCGATCGCGTGTAAAAGTTCACGCGAACCCCTGAAATACACGTAGCCCGCTCCCCCAGGCCCAATCGCGTGAGTGACTTCACGTGAACCCCTGGAATACACGTAGCCCGCTTGCCGTGCTGGTACAGGGTTAGCGCAGCCCTTTGCGCTGGATTGGGGATTTTGATGGCTTTTCCCTGCGCGGAAGGCGTTCTTGGGGGCGTAACTGGCGCTGCTGCAAGGTCGCTGCGCCACTATGCGCCACGGCTGGTTTTGGTGGCTGGAATCCATGAATACGCTGTGCGCGGAAATGGGTTTTGGCGCACGCGGCTGGCGCAGGGATTCGCACGCGCACACTGTGCGCCAGCCGCGTGCGCCACTTGTGCGCCAAATTCTATGAATTGGCCCCCATGTGTCACTATGAAGAAGATACAGAAAACTTAACTGTACTGCAATGAAAACTGAGCAATGAGCAGCATAGTTTTTTTCAGGAAGTAACAAAAGAAATTGCACAAAGTGTACAACATGAAAATAAAGAATGTACCTGCCAAAATTACAAACCTATACTACTGTACGCCAGTGATCAAGCTGGTTCAGGCAAAACATTCGTAATCAAAATCATCAGCAAGTTCCTTCAACAATTGACAAACAACAAACTGTCAGCTGTTGTAACTGGCCCCACAGGTTTAGCTGCCTACAACATAGGCTGTGTCACTTTACACCGATTACTACTACTTCCAGTAGAACCCCAAAACAAATTAGAATATTATAAACTTTCTACAGAAGATGCAATGGAACTACGCAGAGTATTAAAACAAATGAAAATGCTACTAATAGATGAAGTGAGCATGTTCTCCAACCTAATGTTGGCTTTGATTCACCTCAGATTACAAGAAGTACTCAAAACAAACTACAAAGAGCTCTTTGGAGGAAAACACATTATTGTTTTCGGAGATCTTCAATTGACACCAGTGAAAGGTGAACCTATTTTTAAAACCTTAGGACACAAACTCTGCCGTAAAACTGTTGGCAACATAGGAAATGTCAACCTTTGGCAACATTTCCAATACAAAGAATTAACAGAAAACATGTGCCAGTCTGCAGACCTCACATACGCCAACATTTTAAAAAGTATTAGAGTTGGTGTACTATCTCAAGTAGCACCCGCAATATTAAAAACCTAGCACATCCATGCACTCTATGGCCATAACGCATGTGCTTCTGATTTCATGGAATAATTAGCACACACAAATGTTAAGTGTATGTCTTTGATGCCAACTCTTTCAAGTTGTTCCAAATTCAATGAAATAATGTTGAAAAAAGAAATGCAACCAATAATTGAAATTTGCTCCACAGACAAACTGGACATACATGGTATGACACTACCCATGTGTCAACAAGCCACAACAAGACTAAATACCTTATACAACTCTATCTCCAACACAGCTGGTTTGGTGAAAATATAAAAATGATCTTTAAACTGCAGAGTAATGCTTAAATGTAACCTTGACGTGGAGCAAGGACTAGTTAATGGAGCACTTGGTACAGTTGTTGGCTTTCAAACATACCCACTTGACTACAACATTCAGTTCGTCAATATTCACTTTGACCAACTATCAGAAGTAAAAAGGATAGGAGACTCAACAGCTCGATTCCTTCTTTTCAAAGACATGCATATACGCAGAATACAATTTTCTCTAACTCTAGCATACGCAGTCACCATTCACAAATCACAAGGTCTTACCCTATATAAAGCATTGATAGATATTGGGAACACAGTCTTTAAAGAATGCATGAGCTACGTTGCACTATCATGCTTACGTACGCTTGACGGTCCATTTCTAATCAACTTTGATGCAAGTAAAGTAAACGCTGATATTCCTTGCATTTTAGAATGCAATAGACTAAGTTCACACATAAAAACCTATCCTGTTCCAAAATTAGCAAAACGTTGTAAAATAAAGCTACTTCAAACAGAAATGCAAAATGATCTCACTGCAAGTCCTCCAAAGAGATTAAAAGAAGCTAATACTTCAAAAATTACTAAAACCAAAGAAGGTACTACTACTCAAAGTAACTCAGGTACTTTTTCAAAGAAGCAACACACACTCCGAAGAAATGACTTAGACGCAGAACTATATGGTCCATTATAATTTTCAAATATAACTGGTGTAAATTGCTACACAAATGTAGCAATAAATATTCTATTCCAATTGCCACCAATTTTTGACAACATTTACTTACACAATACAGAAAAAATGTGTTTGCAAATGTTAGTCCTTCATAGAAATGCAAGCAACAATCCTGACAACACATGCAGTGTTCATGGAATAAGACAAGAATTGGACTACTGTGCTGGAATCGTGAAATTAACTATAAACTCACAAGAATATCCACAAGAATGTATAATGTACTTACTACAAGTACTGGAAAACAAAAACATACCTATAAATGAAATCTTCCAGATTTCATACATGTGGAAACATATTTGCAGTCTCTGCAACAATATAGCACAGGAACAAATCCCTAATGAACGCTTTGTGTATGTATCCATACCTAACTGTAAATCCTTTCCATTTCAGCAACCTGTACAAAATGCAAACCATGGCAGATTATGTACTACCTGCAGTTCAGATAATCGCTCCACCTTCGAAATACAAACACATAGTAAATACGTAATACTAATGCTTCTACGTTACAATGGAGATGGTACCAAAAAAAACTGCAAGCTGACTGGATTCACACATGGTCAAGTCTCACTTGGTAAGAAAACCTTCATAACAATAGGTATAATCTAATACACAGGAGCCACAACCAATGCAGGTCACTACACTGCATATATAAAAAAGAATTGTGGATGGTTTGAATGTAATGATAATAGCATTACTCTAAAGCAGAGATTACAATCAAATCTTAAAAACGCTTATTTAATATTCTTAAAACCAAAATTTAATAACTAATCTGAGCATAAACATTAATAAAACTTCAATTAGAAAACTATAAAGAGTTAGAATACGCCATCAGGTATCTAACTGCCCAAGATTCTGCAATAATCAAAAAGATAAATCAATACCACTAAATTATAAGAAGAAATAAACAGCTAGAATATGCCAACAGGTATCTAACTGCCCCGAGATTTTGCAACAACCAAACAGATAAATCAATACCACTAAAATATAACAAGAAATAAACAGTTAGAATACGCCAACAGGTATCTAAATGTGCCAAAAATCTGCAACAACCCAACAGATAGATGAGGAACTTGAAAATATAAATAAAAAACTATAATCAGTTACAATTGGCCAACATGTATCTAACAATCTGCAACAAATCTTATAAATGCTTATTTAATATTCTTAAAACCGAAATGTTATAACTAATCTGTGCATAAACATTAATAAAACTTCAATTAGGAAACTCTAAACAGTTAGAATACACCATCAGGTATCTAACTATCTCAAGATTCTGCAATAACCAAACAGATAAATCAATACCACTAAATTATAAGAAGAAATAAACAGTTAGAATACGCCAACAGGTATCTAACTGCTCCAAGATTTGACAACGACCAAACAGATAAATCAAAACCACTAAAATATAACAAGAAATAAACAGTTAAAATATGCCAACAGGTATCTAACTGCCTCAACAATCTGCAAAACAACTTGAAAATATAAATAAAAAACTATAACCAGTTAGAATTCGCCAACAGGTATCTAAGAATTCACCAACAGGTATCTAACAATCTGCAACAAGCCAACAGATAGAACATTAGCCAGAAACAACAAATAAACACTGACAAGAAAGGAAGAAATGTTTTTTTTTTTTATCCAGCATGGATTTTTTTTTTCCACAGACCCAATGATTTAAGAAACACACAGAAACTGAACAAATTGCAAAGTACACTGGTTTGTAAACTACTAAATATGAGGGTCAAAATAATGCAAAAATGCCTATTATGCAATGCAATAACTGATTATAAACTACCTACACTAACATGATCTTTCCTTTATCACAGAAATTGAAAAAGAATATCTGCTCCAGTTACCCACGTCAAGAAAAAATATATCCAACCACAAAAAATCAAACAGTATGTATATTACAATTCAACTCACAAATACTGCTCCATAACTCAACCATTGAAGCAAACATCTAAACATCTAACCATACACCACAATTCAAAATGTTTACTTCCAGATATGTTATATTGCAGTGCTTGTTACCAAACTCTACAGTATCAATTACATGACGTAGCCAAAACGTAACATACAAACTATACAAATCAAACAGTACACAAACTGTAGATTTGTGGATATTTGATGGATGTTTGATTCTATGGTTGTGTTATGCTGCGGTGGTTGTGGCCAGGGCCTAGAGTCTTGGGTGCATGGCCTACGGCTTTCGGCCATGCACCCAAGACTCTAGGCCCTGGCCACAACCACCGCAGCATAACACACCCATAGAATCAAAAATGTTAACTATGCTATATGGGCATTTTTTACGAACACATCAGGGGCGCCTGCCACCTAAACAAATACAGCATTTCACCCATCTCTTACACCCCCACCCTCCCCAAGCACTCCTACACACTAACACACTCCCCAAACTTGTATTTTTCCCCTGTTTGTCGCTGCGCTGTCCGCGGATGTCCGTGGATCCAAGATGGCAGATACATCAAAACAATATGACACACCTCACGCTTCATACCAGCCAATTAGCGGACACGTTACATGTCCGCGGACATGACGTAAGTCGATTAACCAATCGGTGTCCTGTTCGAGGAGCGAACAGGGACGTGTGTCCATGGAATAGACATAGATATCACTAATTTTTTGACACCTACTTTTTGATTATTTTAAAAAAGACTACTGAATGGATTTCCACCAAATTTACAAAAGCACGCTTTTGTGATCAAGCCGCTACTCCAGCTGCAAATTTGGTGAAAATCTGTCCAGCGGTTTGGGCTGCAGGCGTGAGCAAAGTTTTTTCCCTATTCACTCTATGGGAAAAAAAATATTGGGACCCCCCTATAACTTTGCCCCCCCTGGACCAAACCTCACCAAACCTTGCAAAAAGATTCATAGTGGGCCATATACTTGCAAAGTTTGGTGTGGATTTGTCCAGGGGGATCGAAGTTATAAGCCGCCCAAGAAGTGCTCTTCCTATGGGATTAGCAACTTAACCATAACTACACGCCCACTAACATGGGCCGTGTAATATATATATATATATATATATATATATATATATATATATTACATGGCCACGGTAGTGTCCATGTAGTTATGGTTAAGTTACTGTTTCCATAGGAAGAGCACTTTTTAGGTGGCTTATAACTTCGCTCCCCCTGGAGCAAATCCTCACCAAACTTTGCAAAAGAAGTATATGGCCCACTCTGAATTTTTTTGCAAAGTTTGGTGAGGATTCGTCCGGGGGGGCAAAGTTTTAGGGGGGTCCCAAAACTTTTTTTTTTCCCATAGACTGAATGGGAAACATGTTTTGCTTGCGCCTACAGCCCAAACCGCTGGATGGACTTTCACCAAATTTGGACCAGGAGCAGCGGCTTGGTTCGGAAAGCGTGCTTTTGCAAATTTGGTGAAAATCCATACAGTAGTTTTTTTTAAAAATTAAGTGATGTCTGTGTTCGGTCCGCGGTCACACTTCCCTGTTCGCTCTGCGGACAGTGTCCTGATTGGCCAATCGGCTTGCGTGATGTCTGCGGACATGCGACGTGTTCGCTGATTGGACGGTGTTAAGCGTGAAGCACGTCAGATTTTCGGTAGCGCCCGCCATCTTGGATTTGCAGACAGCACGGTTAAAGTTTGTTTAAAATGTGTATTTAGTAGAGTGTGTTGGTGTGTAGGAGTGTTAGGGGAGTATGGAAGGGTATGAGATAGGTTAAATGTGTGTTTTTTATGTGGTAGACGTTCTTTTTGTGTTCGATTTGTCTGCGGACATCACAGGTGTTCTGAAATGTTCTAATTAAACTGAATGGGTGGTGTTCTGAGGGCTCAATATGTGTCTGTTTTGTTTGCAAGCAAGCTGAAACTGTTCTAAGAACACTTGCGGTGTCCTGAAATGTTCGCAAATAAACAAAATGGGGTGTTCTGGGGACGCTGTCCGTATTGTTCTGTGGCAAGTTGAATGTGTTCTAAGAACACTCGGGGTGTCCTGAAATGTTCGTAAATTAACAAAATGGGGGTGTTCTGAGGACGCTGTCTGTATTGTTTGTTGTCAAGTTGAAAGTGTTCTAAGAACTCTTGTGTTGCCCTGAAATGTTCGTAGGGGGGTGTCCTGAAGACACTGTCCGTATTGTTTGATGGCAAGTTGAAAGTGTTCTAAGAACTGTCTCGGTGTCCTGAAATGTTTGCAGGGGTTGTCCTTCCTGAAGACGCTGTCCATATTGTTCGATGGCAAGTTGAAAGTGTTCTAAGAACACTCGGGGTGTCCTGAAATGTTCGCAAATAAACAAAATGGGGGTGTTCTGAGGACGCTGTACGTATTGTTCGTTGTCAAGTTGAAAGTGTTCTAAGAACTCTCGCGTTGTCCTGAAATGTTCGCACATAAACAAAATGGGGGTGTGTTCTAAGAACACACGCGTTGTCCTGAAGTTTTCTAAGAACTCTTGCGGTATCCTGAAATGCTCGTAGAGGGTGTCCTGAAGACGCTATCCGTATTATTCGATGGCAAGTTGAAAGTGTTCTAAGAACTGTCTCGGTGTCCTGAAATGTTCGTAAATAAACAAATGGGGGTGTGTTCAAGAACTCACGCGTTGTCCTGAAATGTTCATAGGGGTTGTCCTGAAGACGCTGTCCGTAATGTTCGATGGCAAGTTAAAAGTGTTCTAAGAACTGTCTCGGTGTCCTGAAATGTTCGCAAATAAACAAAATGGGGGTGTGTTCTAAGAACACACGCGTTGTCATGAAATGTTTCTAGGGGGTGTCCTGAGGACGCTGTCCGTATTGTTCGTTGTCGAGTTGAAAGTGTTCTAAGAACTCTCGTGGTGTCCTGAAATGTTCGCAGGGGGTGTCCTGAAGACGCTGTCCGTATTGTTCGATGGCAAGTTGAAAGTGTTCTAAGAACACTCGGGGTGTCCTGAAATGTTCGCAAATAAACAAAATGGGGGTTTTCTGAGGACGCTGTCCGTATTGTTCATTGTCAAGTTGAAAGTGTTCTAAGAACTCTCGCGTTGTCCTGAAATGTTCGCACATAAACAAAATGGGGGTGTGTTCTAAGAACACACGCGTTGTCCTGAAGTGTTCTAAGAACTCTTGCGGTATCCTGAAATGTTCGTAGGGGGTGTCCTGAAGACGCTATCCGTATTGTTCGATGGCAAGTTGAAAGTGTTCTAAGAACTGTCTCGGTGTCCTGAAATAAACAAATGGGGGTGTGTTCTAAGAACTCACGCGTTGTCCTGAAATGTTCGTAGGGGTTGTCCTGAAGACGCTGCCCGTAATGTTCGATGGCAAGTTAAAAGTGTTCTAAGAACTGTCTCGGTGTGCTGAAATGTTCGCAAATAAACTAAATGCGGGTGTGTTCTAAGAACACACGCGTTGTCATGAAATGTTCATAGGGGGTGTCCTGAGGACGCTGTCCGTATTATTCGTTGTCGATTTGAAAGTGTTCTAAGAACTCTCGTGGTGTCCTGAAATGTTCGCAGGGGGTGTCCTGAAGACGCTGTCCGTATTGTTCGATGGCAAGTTGAAAGTGTTCTAAGAACACTCGGGGTGTCCTGAAATGTTCGCAAATAAACAAAATGAGGGTGTTTTGAGGACGCTGTCCGTATTGTTCGTTGTCAAGTTGAAAGTGTTCTAAGAACTCTCGCGTTGTCCTGAAATGTTCGCACATAAACAAAATGGGGGTGTGCTCTAAGAACACATGCATTGTCCTGAAATGTTCGTAGGGTGTGTCCTGAGGACGCTGTCCGTATTGTGCGTTGTCGAGTTGAAAGTGTTCTAAGAACTCTTGCGGTGTCCTGAAATGTTCATAGGGGGTGTCCTGAAGACTCTGTCCGTATTGTTCGCTGGCAAATTGAAAGTGTTCTAAGAACACTGGTAATGTTCGCAGACATTAAAAGTTTCCATAGGCCATAGTTGAAATGTTTTATTCTATGGGTGTGATATGCTGCAGTGGTTGTGGCCAGGGCATAGAGTGTTGGGTATATTGACAAACTGAATTGTGTTGTCACGTGGGTATGTTTGAAAGCCAACAACTGTACTCAGTGCTCCATTAACTAGTCCTTGGTCCACGTCAAGGTTACATTTAAGCATTACCTTGCAATTTAAGGATAATTTTAATATCTTTTCTAAGCCTGCTGTGTTTGAGATTGATTTTACTAAACTATTTAGTCTTGTTGTGGCTTGGTCACAAATAGGTAGTGTCATACCATGTACATCTAGTGTGTAAGTGGCGCTAATTATCATTATTGGTTGCATTTCTTTACTTAACATTATTTCATTGAATTTGAAATAGCTTGCAAGAGTTGACATTAAGGCAATAGACAATTGACATTTCTGTGGGCTAATTGTTCCATAACATCTGTAGCACATGCATTATCGCCATAAAGTGCATTAATTTGCCAGTTTTTCAATATTGTTTCTGCTTCTTTAGAGAGTATACCAACTCTGATACTTTTTAAGATGTTGGCATAAGTGAGATCTGCAGATTGCCACATGTGTTCTGTTAATTCTCTGTATTGGAAATGTTGCCAAAGGTTGACATTTCCAATGTTGCCAAAGGTTGACATTTCCAATGCTGCCAACAGTTTTACGGCAGAGTTTGTGTCCTAATGTTTTAAAAATAGGCTCACCTTTTACTGGTGTCAATTGAAGAAGATCTAAAACAATAATGTTTTTTCCTGCAAAGAGCTCTTCATAGTTTGTTTTCAGTACTTCTTGTAATCTGAGGTGAATCAAAGCCAACATTAGGTTGGAGACCATGCTCACTTCATCTATTAGTAGCATTTTCATTTGTTTCAATACTCTGCGTAGTTCCATTGCAGCTTCTGCAGAAAGTTTGTAATAGTCTAATTTGTTCTGGTGTTCTACTGGCAATAGTAGTAATCGGTGTAAAGTGACACCACCTATGTTGTACGCAGCTAAACCTGTGGGGGCAGTGACAACAGCTGACAGTTTGTTGTTTGTCAATTGTTGAAGGAATTTACTGATGATTTTGATTAGGAATGTTTTAGCAGAACCAGCTTCACCACTAAGGTACAGTAGTATAGGTTTATAATTATGGCAGGAACATTCTTTATTTTCATGTTGTACACCATGTGCAATTTGTTTTGTTACTTCTTCAAAAATGCTACGTTGTTCGTTGTTTAGTTTTGATTGTAGTATAGTTAAGTCTTCTTTATCTTCATACTGACACATGGTGTTTTCTACTTCTATCGTAGCTAATTCGGCCTCATTTATTATTAGTGGTTCTCCCAGTGGTTCTTGGCTTCCTGTTACAGAAGTTTGACTACTGTCAGGAGTGTCTTTATCTAGTTGGGCCTGGAGTTCTTCTTCGTGTTGCTGTTCATTGTGCAACATTGTTTTGTATTGTGTAAAGTTTACATCAGTTATAGTGCTTTCATTTGCTTTGAAAGCATCTTCATATGAGTCATAGTTTTCTAGTATTTCTTCTTCTTTTCTCCATGGTTTAAAGAGTTGTAGCAGGGACATGTAATATATTTCTTTATGTTGAGGAGTCTTCAATGACACTTTGATATGATTAATTAAATTTGGTTTAGTGAGTTTAACTAAGCTGCCTTCACAGTTTGTCACTCTGTGTTTACCTTTTTTTCATCAGGTTTTATATTATTTTGGTATGTGTAGTTTTGGGCTATGTGGTATAGACACATGGTTTCCAAAGTATTACATCTGTTTGGTTAGTATGTGTCTTTTAAATTGTTTTTTAAAATGTCTTGGCTGTTGGGATCATGTTTGGTTATTGTTTCTATATCTCTGTGTGTTTTTAGAACTCTTTTTCTAGATTTAGCTGGACCAAGACTTAGCCATACTATATTTTCAGATTTACCATACAATTCAGTACCAGTTAAATGATCAGAAGCTTCATATGATCTACCTTCTCTATGGAGAGCATTTTTATGCCCAAGCTGCATCATTTCTGAGACACTGTTTTATCTGATAACAGGTCATTCCAGAGGTCTTGGGCACGTATCCTCTGCTGAAGCATTCCACACAAGGTAGGAGTCTCATGATAGATCATCACTCAGACGCTTTTCATAGATGTAATGATTACGGTGGCAAATGCAAGCGGGCTGACAACACGCTTTAATTAATGTCATTTATCGCAACAGGTTAACTTGTGTATTCACGCATAGCGGTTGAGCCGCTTGTGGAAAGGCAAACTCTTTAAGTTTGAATACGCCATTTATCTACTGGCTAAGGTCAGCCACTTTTCTGAATTTTGACACAATAGCATTTTGCACGTAGTATTTACGGGTTTATCATGGAATTAAATACAGGGTTTTTAACCTGTTTTAAGTAATTAAAGTAAAAACCCACACGGCATCTGCCTAGCTGGAGCACTATTAATATCAGACACTACAGCAATGACTGGCTAACATCACAGTTGACATTTAAAGTGCATTTATTATGGAAGAACACACGGGAAGTTGGGCAGTGCTGAGACATAGCTTAATAACAAGAAGCTTAATAATGTAATGCTTAATGGTAAATATCAGTGTGTTGACTCTTTTTTTCCTCTCCTTCCCCCCCGTTTTTGTTATATTTACGTCTCTGTGTATGTGGGACCCTGTTGATTTTCTATGCGCTATAACATGTGATGTTTCTTGTTTTTGATTTTTTCTTGATTTTCTCTTGATATTGCTTTTGAATTATCATTTCTCATACTTGATTGGTATACTTGTTACTGATATTAAATGTTTGGCTTTAATGTGTTTGATTAGATAGGCCCCGATGAAGGACTGTCGAAATGCATTGGTCATTTAGGGCTGTGTTGCCCATCAGAAAAGCTATTGTTCACAGTTACTTTAAATAAATCACCAAGCTCAAATAACTAATGATTTGTTGATGTGAATCCACAAAACATCATACTTTCTTTGAAACCCAATTGGGACTTAAGGGTGTGCGGCCCACACCGCAGGCAAGTTTGCCTAGGTCTTTCTTCTTTCAGTTCACTCAAAACGTGCTGACGCATGGTAGCATGATTTAGTGGGCTGCACCCCAAAACACAGTAGTATATTTATATACCTGAATTTGAAATAAGCAGCAACAAAGCGGTGCCCGCCCCAGTTTCTTGTGTCTCACACATAGGTAGTGTCATACCATGTACATCTAGTTTGTAAGTGGTGCTAATTTCCATTATTGGTTGCATTTCTTTACTTAACATGATTTCATTGAATTTGAAACAGCTTGCAAGAGTTGGCATTAAGGCCATAGACAATTGACATTTCTGTTGGCTAATTGTTCCATAACATCTGTAGCACATGCATTATCGCCATAAAGTGCATTAATTTGCCAGGTTTTCAATATTGTTTCTGCTTCTTTAGAGAGTATACCAACTCTAATACTTTTTAAGATGTTGGCATAAGTGAGATCTGCAGATTGCCATATGTTTTCTGTTAATTCTCTGTATTGGAAATGTTGCCAAAGGTTGACATTTCCAATGTTGCCAAAGGTTGAAATTTCCAATGCTGCCAACAGTTTTGCGGCAGAGTTTGTGTCCTAATGTTTTAAAAATAGGCTCACCTTTTACTGGTGTCAATTGAAGAAGATAAAAAACAATAATGTGTTTTCCTGCAAAGAGCTCTTCATAGTTTGTTTTCAGTACTTCTTGTAAGCTGAGGTGAATCAAAGCCAACATTAGGTTGGAGACCATGCTCACTTCATCTATTAGTAGCATTTTCATTTGTTTCAATACTCTGCGTAGTTCCATTGCAGCTTCTGCAGAAAGTTTGTAATAGTCTAATTTGTTCTGGTGTTCTACTGGCAATAGTAGTAATCGGAGTAAAGTGACACCACCCATGTTGTAGGCAGCTAAACCTGTGGGGGCAGTGACAACAGCTGACAGTTTTTTGTTTGTCAATTGTTGAAGGAATTTACTGATGATTTTGATCAGGAATGTTTTGCCAGAACCAGCTTCACCACTGAGATACAGTAGTATAGGTTTATAATTATGGCAGGAACATTCTTTATTTTCATGTTGTACACCATGTGCAATTTGTTTTGTTACTTCTTCAAAACTGCTACGTTGTTCGTTGTTTAGTTTTGATTGTAGTATAGTTAAGTCTTCTTTATCTTCATACTGACACATGGTGTTTTCTACTTCTATCGTAGCTAATTCTGCCTCATTTATTATTAGTGGTTCTCCCAGTGGTTCTTGGCTTCCTGTTACAGTAGGTTGACTACTGTCAGGAGTGTCTTTATCTAGTTGGGCCTGGAGTTCCTCTTCGTGTTGCTGTTCATTGTGCAACATTGTTTTGTATTGTGTAAAGTTTACATCAGTTATAGTGCTTTCATTTGCTTTGAAAGCATCTTCATATGAGTCATAGTTTTCTAGTATTTCTTCTTCTTTTCTCCATGGTTTAAAGAGTTGTAGCAGGGACATGTAATACATTTCTTTGTTGAGTAGTCTTCAATGACAATTTGATATGATTAATTAAATTTGGTTTAGTGAGTTTAATTAAGCTGCCTTAACAGTTTGTCACTCTGTGTTTACCTTTTTTTTCATCAGGTTTTATATTATTTTGGTATGTGTAGTTTTGGGCTATGTGGTATAGACACATGGTTTCCAAAGTATTACATCGGTTTGGTTAGTATGTGTCTTTTAAATTGTTTTTTAAAATGTCTTGGCTGTTGGGATCATGTTTGGCTATTGCTTCTATATCTCCGTATGTTTTTAGAACTCTTTTTCTAGATTTAGCTGGACCAAGACTTAGCCATACTATATTTTCAGATTTACCATACAATGCAGTACCAGTTAAACGATCAGCTGCTTCATATGATCCACATTCTCTATGGGAGAGCATTTTTATGCCCAAGCTGTATCATTTCTGAGACACTGTTTTATCTGATGACAGGTCATTCCAGAGGTCTTGGAGCTCTGTCTTTTTTCTTTGGTTAAGTATGCTGTGACATATCGTGCAACTGCAGTAGAATTGTCTGCAATTTACTGCACATCTATTGAAGTGGGAGAATGGAAAAACAGGCTCCCGTCCTTCCCCTCTCGCGCCTGGCCTAAAGGATCACGGCCCAGGCACCCGTCACGAGAAGAGTTTGCTCATCTACCAGACGACCAAATACCCTGGTACAGGAACATACGGATGTGTCCATCTGCCTGCCCAGCAGCACGCCCTGCCCATGCTGACACCTGCGGCACGGATCAACTAGACTAAAACCAACACGTCGTTAGAGATGCCATGACGACCTAGCCAACGGTCAGCACACCTGTGTAAATATACACACTGGCCACTCCCGCACCAATCCACACGAAGAATATACTCAGTGCTATGACGTAGGCGACAGACATACTCATGGACGTGCATCTTTATTATTTTCCACATAGGCTCTCAAAATGCAGAAACGAAAGACACATCATGAACTCATCTAAAGAGCTTGCTTACGCTTCTCCTAAACCCAAGTACCATGATGAGAAATATAACGAAGACACGATACTGGTCATAAGACAATATGATACTATAACCTAAAGCGCCTGTGCACCAAACGGTTTCACCTATACACCAGGCCCAAGTAGGCCGCAAGCAAGAGCTCCCATGGACGTTAAAAGAACAAGAGTCAGGTTGCTGATCCTGCAGAATGAGCCCGGCGAGAGCAGACAGCCAAGGTCGCAATGTTTCAAACCCACATTCCGAAAGCAGACCATCAAGGGCACGATGTTGCAACCTCGCACGCCGCGCACCAACGTTAAAATCACACCTGCAAATTAAACCAGACACATAGTGGAAAACAATATTAATTGTGCAGAATTCTGCCTCAAACACGGTCCCACCTCACGTGACCAAGCCGAACCTGACAGGATGCCAATTCCAGAAGAAAGAAGGCGTCTGGATCCCTCGGTACAAGACACAGGCAGACACACTTAAAAGGCTCAATGGACATCTGCGACAGTGGGAGTAGTCGGCCTTCCAGCTCATGAATAAGTCCTCACATTGTCTGCACGTACTCATAGTGAAACATTGTTGCAAATGACAGGTACACCGAGATCTGGGAACAGCGATGGTCCCAAGCTGGTAGGCTCACGGGCGCACCAATCAGAACATGGGGCTCTTATCACTGACGCCATTAATATTGACCAATCATCAGTAGTCTTCATGTAACAATCCTCATGTATCTAATTGTAGGGACAACCCAGATATATCACCTGACTAACCCTCGTCCACTAATATTGTTCTCTATACGTATGCTATACTAACCCTACCACTCGAGCAACCAATTAAGAGTGGCAATAGGTTTTTTGCTAACTTACTAAGGTGACGCAAGTAGCGCGTCATACTAAGGTAAAAAGGGCCTGCGAGCCCCACGATTGTGTGTGTGTCAGGACGGACGCGTACGCTCCTTGACCCATCCCTGCCGTTTTTGTTTAATAAACAGCAGAGTCACCTTGCTTCTTGCGTGTGTCTCATACTCTATCTCTTTTGGGATATACGGGAGGAGTTGGGGCCTCCCTGCCCGGAGGTCTGCGGACGGCCCGGCCGACCCCGGCAGAATTTCCCCCCGACAAGTTCGAGGCACTGCTGAGATCTGTTTAAGATCCGCCTTTTTTAAAAAATGTTTTACTTTTTCCAGGCACTCCGGTTGCGAGGAGGCCCGGCGGCGCGGCCCCCTCTGCCGTCGCCCCCTTCTGAGGACTACAGGACCATTGCGGAGCTGCGAGAAGACCGGACAGCGCAATCCGGATATTGGCCCTCGGGAGCCGGTTGAGAAGTATCCCGCCCGCGGTTGGCGAGTGTCCAGACGTGGTCCAGACGAGGGGAGGTGACGAGCCGCTTGGAGGGGTGCACGCAGTCGAGCGGCCCCGCATCAAGAGAACTTGGTGAGCATGCCACGCACAACAAGCAATGTGAAATTGTGAGGGGGGGGAGGAGTTAAATAAGGGAGGCGGTAGGTGTTACACAGGTGGGCGGCGAAGGTTTGAGAATTTAGTGTTGAAAATGGAATGAATGGTAGCCGAACAAGTGCAAGGGCAGTCGGCTACGTTACGCGAAGGGAGGAGGTGGAGCACGAAAACATCACGTGCGGCCGCTCGTAGACACTGATTGGCCTAGGTCGCGACTACGTGCAAGGGTGGGTGTGTGTGTGGTTTCCTACGATTTGGCATTTATTGATCAATGAGTAGATGAGGATCCCTATTGTTCGAGCAAGAAACTCGATAGGTAGATGACGTTTTCCCTGTAGGCGGTAGCTAGTTAGTTGCCTAATACGGAAGATAATTGGCTGGTTAAGCCCTCCTGTCGAGGGGCGTATCACACGCGAGGCGACGCAGTGTGCGCAGTCTGATTATATTATTGATTTGATTACCTTGTTCCAGGAGTGACAGGAAGACAGCTGTAGGGTTAACGGGGGTAGATTGAAAGTGCATTTTGAACTTAAAGAATATATGAAGAAATTATCAGTAGCTCGAAGAGATCGGTGACGTCACCAGTAGGACTTTCATAGGATATCCCGAGCATAAGGCATCTTTCTTTCTGGGAGTGGTGGGGAAAGAGAATTGTGGTAAGGGAGTGGAAACGGAGATAAACGGCAATGAGTTGATCGGGGAAAGGCGAAACGGGGAACGTGGCTGCGCACGGAGAATGCCGGCCACGGCAAGTGTAGAAGGGGGAGGAGCACGTGGAAATAGGACGACTGTATAAGAACGTCATAAGGGGTACTCAGCCGCAGGGGGCTACGTGCGCCTCGGCCGCAGGTGGCCGTAAGGGTGTTGTAAAAAGAAAGAAAGACAGAAGGAAATATACAAATGTAACATACTATATTTTTTATAATTCTTCTTAGCGGACTATCGTAAGTCCCCAAACTTACAGGGCCAGGTAAACAATATAAGGCTGTATCTTGTAAACTGCTGGTGAGATAAACTGCTACTAGATAGGGGAAGGGTAACAAGTGGAGCGCTACTATGTCATACGGGACAGGATCGGGAGGGTGGGGGAACACCCTCACTACTCTACTACAACACATCTGCACAACACTGCCACCCCATAGGGAGAAACTGATTAAATATAGCATAGAATGGACCCAGGGGACGGATAACAAAATGCTAACACCGTGGCCGCCTAATGGTAGCTTCGATCCATATGTCCAACATTCATTAATAAACCATCTGCACAATACATATAAAGGGAAGAAGTTGGCAAACCATGTGGAGGTGTTTAACTTATGGAGGATGTTCCAGGGGTCCCGACCACGACCAAATGGAATGTTCACTATGGGGGAAATACCGGAAGAAAAAGAGATTAAGGAGGGAGGAGAGGATGGGAAAAAGGGGAGTGAGGACCCAAAGAACACGGGGAGCAGAAGAGAGGGAGGAGAAAAGAATAATTAAACAGATGAGATAAAAAAGGAACCGAGCAACGAGATACCCATAGCAAGGGGGGTAAAAACAGTGGGAGGGGGGTTGTACCCTTTAAGAGAATTAGGAGAAATAGAAAGAGGACAGTTAAGGGCGGCTGAGGGATACTCGAACCCGGCATACAGCCCTCCACCATATGTGGCTCATAGGAAGATGCCAGCAGGGGAGGGGAGGACTGGAGAAGACCAGACTGTGGAAATAGGAAATGATGAGTGGGTAGCTGCACAGATATTATTAAAATTACGAGGTTCATTAACAGGAGAAGAGAAGGAGGTAGTAAAGAAAACAGATGAGGATAATGCCAGGGACAGTGAAATGAGGGGGGAAGAGCTGTTAAGACAACAGGAAGAGATTTTGGAGGAACGACTAGCAAAATTAAGGGATGAGCATAATGAATTGATAAAGCAGCTTGAAAGGGAGGAGAAAGAGAGAGCGAGGAAAAGGAAAGAAGGTAAGAACAAATTGGAAAAAATACGGGAACGAACGGAGGAGCAAAGGAGAGAAGCCGAAAGGGTAAAAGCAGCAGCAGTAAGGGTATCAAGAGTAGTACTGCGAGAAAAGAAAAGGGAAGAAGAAGAAAAAGAAATGGCAATGTGGAAGAGGAGATTACTATCAGAAACAACTAAGAAATACGAAGAAGGGAGGGTGATAGAGAGTATAGTAGAAAGAGAAAGGGTGAAATGGGAAAGGAAGAAGGAGGATGAAAGAATACTAGAAAAGATGAGAAGTGAAGTGATGGAGGAATTAAAAAGGAAAAGGGAGGAAAATAGTAGGGAGATGGAGGAGAGAAATGAAGGAGAAAGAGAAGATAGGAGTAGGGTGAGTGGAGAATGGGGGGATGTATATAGAAACACAGAAGTAGCAACAACATCAGCACAAAGGGGAGTGGTTGATAAAGGAGAAACAGGAGAACTGGACCTAATAGACTTACAAACAGTAACGATCAAGGGGAAAAAGACCGAGTGGGGGTTGCCGTTTATGACTGACTTTTGCAATGTGGAAGAAGAAGGAGTGGAGAAAGAAGGAAGTAACAGTGAAAGGGAAAGTTTAGATAAACTATACATCACCCGAACCAACACAGACTCACCATGGATCAGTAGGAGAAAGGGTGAACTGGAGAGAAGTGAGGAGGGAGAGCGAGGAATAGTGGAAAGACAGACACATGAGGCTGCACCATCCCCATCACCATCACGCCCTCCCCCATTGCACCCTACATGTTCAACCACCTCACGCTCGTTACGCAAAATAAAACTCGCGCCCTTCACAGATGAACTGACACCCTATGCATATCGGCTTAGAAACCTCCCTAGTCGCAGGCAGGAAAGACGAATACACATGCCCACATTAAACACAGGAAAAGATGTAGAAGAAAAAGTTACGAGCAGGGGAAATACGGACGAAATTGAAGATGTAAAAGAAAGGGAAGAGGAGGAAGGGTGTGAGGACTCGGTATTATGGAACACAATGGGTGAAACGAGACATAACTTGATGCCACTTTTAGAGAGAGGAGGTGTTAGACCGCAGTATGTCCCTTGGAAGCATACCGATAAAGAAAATATAAAATGCAGGCTCCCATCATTGAGTGGAGGTGCGGGTAAGTGGATATATGAAATGGAAAAACACACCGCAGGACAGAAACTAGCAGTAGGAGATGTAAAGGGCCTGTTAATATCAATATTAGGGGATAGAGCGGATGACATTTGGAAGAGAGCGGGATTCCATGGGGTAACAATAACAAACACATCGCACGATGGGGCACCATTCGCAAACTGCAGACATGCACTATGGCAGGCACTGAGGGTACAGTACCCAGACACATCAGACATAGGAGCAATTACCTCTCGCAAGATGCGTGAGAATGAAGATCCTGTTGATTATATCCAGGAGATCCAAGAGAAGTGGCACATGGAAACGAGGGAGCAATGGGATAAAACACCAGCAATATTCTATCATATATTAGTACAAGGGCTCCCAGAAGGAGTTCAGAAACAACTAATGAAAGTAGTGGGAATGGAAGCAAAACCATGGCCAGAAATACAACTTACTATAGTGCATCATTGCAGGACATGGCAAGGTAAAATGAAAAAAAAGGAAGAGGACAGGAAAACGGAAGAGGCTAAACTAGTACAGAAAAAACTTACTAAATATACAATGGAAGGGGCACTAATAACTACGCCCACAACAATGACCCAAAGCCCCACACAAGTAGTGGCTGCACAAGATTCCACCCAAATACCACCTTCACAGACTGTAACACAACAGGCGCCGCCAATACAACCATACATGACCAACATGGGAGGTGGACATACGATGGCAGGAGCTGGGTATTATAATTATAACAGGGGGAGAGGAGGATTTATGAGAGGGAGAGGATACGGATATAACACCCAACAACAGGTGGGAGGATTTAGAAACCCCTACCCCACAGGGCACCAAGTATACCAGGACAACACAGGGAGCTTTCCATGGCAAAGTAGGGAACCGCCGGTGTGTTGGAGTTGTGGACTATTAGGACACATGTCACGCACGTGTAGAGTTAGACCAGGTATACCATCATGGAGTGAACAGGGACAACCAAGGCCCTCACAGGAACAGCAGGGCCTACAGCAACAGCAGACGTTGCAACAGGGAAATGAACAACAACAACAATTAACACAACAACAGCCACAGACGTATTCGCTGCCACAACAACAGGTAGCGATGACACAGCAACCCCAAGCACAACAAACACAACTGGGTAGGGTGACGGTCTTGGGACACAACCCTTACACAGGAAATGGCCAATCATTGTACCCTCAATAGGACAGCCCACAGACGGCCTTGGTGTGTCCCATCCTGTCAGTAACACCTAATAGTGCGGAGGAGCCACGCATAGAGGTAACGATAGGTGACAAAAAATTATCATTCCTTGTTGATACCGGGGCAACCCGGTCTTGCATAAGGGAAGGTAAATTTAAGATGTCAGGCGAAGCCATGAACACCCAAGGATTCTCTGGGGCTAGAGGGTTGGTTCCCTTTACTGATAACATTCCCTTATCTATTGGAGATTATGATCTGTCAGTTCCACTTTTGTATTATAGTGCCTCACCAGTAAATATACTGGGGAGAGACATAATGAACAGGTTGAATATGACGATCACCTTTACTGAGGACGGCATAATTTGCTCTACTCCAGGAATAAGCATGCTCACAGCACGACAGATTATGCAAGCATACTGCGGACAGACAGCGATTAGGGCAGAGCCAGTAGATGGCGAACTATTCCAGTATGGAACAGATATGGCAATTGCATGGATGCCGGGGATAGAAGGGAACATATGGAGGAGGCCAGCAACCTATCTGTTCAGACCAGAAACACCTGTTAATGAACTAGAAGGAAAGGTGATCTTAATGGGCATTGAGAGCATTATTGCAACAGCTGACTACATTGCTGTACATGCCCAAGACAAAGAAGGAAGAGCATGGAGGGCCGTGATAGCATTAGCAGAAGGATGTAGACTCACCCAGGTGTCAGATGAGGAGCTGTTCTCAGATGAAAAGGAAGAAGGTGAAATGGTGTTTATGATGAGTGTGGAAATATGGCTAAGAGTGGCGTACAAACAAGTAGCACAGAAAATTGCAATGGCACTTGAGGCACCCGCATGCACCCCAGTCCCCTTCTTTAAGGAGGATATGTCAAAGGTACCCAAATCATTGTGGACTACTGGCCCCTATGACGTGGGGTGCATAAAAAGTATAGGGGGAGTAAGGATAAAATTGAAAAAAGGTGCAATACTCCCCAGAGTAAAACAGTACCCACTATCAAAAGAGGCAGATGAGGGTATATATGAAACCATAACGGCCCTTATAAATAATGGCATATTGGTCCCCTCGGAATCACCTTGCAACACGGCTGTGTACCCAGTGCGCAAGGCTAAAGGGGGGTCTTGGCGCTTCATACAGGACCTCAGGCCCTTGAACAACATAGTAGAAGCGGAATATCCCGTAGCAGCAAACCCGGCCACGATATTGTGTGGCATTCCAGCAGAGGCATCACGATTTACAGTGATCGACCTTAAAAATGCTTTTTTCTCAATACCATTACACCCAGACTCACAAGATCTGATGAGCTTCACTTACAGAAACACAAAGTGGAAACACACTAGATTGCCACAAGGGTATTGCGAATCACCCTCAATTTTCAATAGAGTGATACAGATGGATTTGGGTAACATTGAAGTGGAAAGCACAGTGTTGCAGTATGTGGATGACATAATTTGCAGTACAAACGAAAGAACATGCAGAGAGGACTCTTTAAAGATGTTGACAATATTGGCTGAAAAAGGTTACAAGGTAGACATGGAAAAGATACAATACTGTCAAGAACAGGTACTTTACATTGGTCAACTTATATCCCAACATGGAAGAAAGATTGCACCACAAAGAGCACAGGCAATTTCAAACACTCCAATGCCACAAACTGTGAGGGAACTGCAGCAGTTCCTGGGGCTGTGCAACTACTGTAGAGCATGGGTATTTGATTACAGCTCGTACATAGGACCCCTGCTTGAGGCGTTAAGGGAAGCTAATAAAGGGGAGAAAAAGCTGGGGTGGACGATGGAAATGAAAGAGGCTTTTGATGAATTGAAAGATGCAATATCAACTGCTCCAGTACTGGCATCCCCAGACTATGAGCGATATTTTTTCATATTCTCACATTGCGATTCAGCAGTAATGAAAGCAGTGTTGGCTCAGAAAACAAGCATGGGCTACAAACCAGTAGCATTTTACAGCGGCCACTTAGATCCTGTGATGTTAGGCCACTTCCCTTGTGAACAAGGTCTTGCCGCAGCTGCTTTTGCAGTGGAAAAGGCATCAGCAATCACTATGGGGTGCCCAACTACACTGTTTGTGGAACATGCACTATTTGCGATATTGAATAAACCTAAGTCCACTCTAACCACGCAAAGAGCATCAGGTTATGAGATCATTTCATCAAGAGCTGAACTATCAATTGTTAGATGTAGCACGGTCAACCCTGCAAGATTCCTAGCAGAAGTAATTGAGGAGGGAGATTATGCCCATGACTGTACGGAAATAACTGAAATGTACTCATGTACTAGAAAGGTTGAGAAAACGCACTGGAGGGTGGTGAGCTCTTATTTATTGATGGGTCATCAACTATCGATCAAGGGGATGGTATAAGGAGAACTGGGGCAGCAGTGGTAAAAATGATGGAGGTACCGGTGTGTGTGGCAATAAAATGTGTACAATTACCACAGTATTTCTCCGCTCAAGCAGCGGAGCTAGTTGCACTGATCTTGGCGTTGAAGGAAAGCTTTGACAAACGAGTGACCATATACTCCGACAGCGCATATGTTACATCCACTGTCCACTCAGGGCTGTCGAAATGGAGAAGAAGGGGGTTTAGGAGAGCTGATGGCACTCCAGTGCAACATGCTCTCTTATTGGCTGAACTAATTGAAGTAATAAATGACCCCCAAGAATTAGCTTTAGTAAAATGCACCGCACACACCAATGGTGAAGACCACGTCTCGAAGGGGAATGCATCAGCAGACGCACATGCGAAGTATGCTGCATACTTTGGTGAGATATGGAACCCCCCAGAGTCACAGAGAGGGAGAGTGAGGGGAATGGCTAAGGAGATGTTGATAAGAGAAGGGTACACCCATCTCCCGGCCACGCAGATTATGGAGCTACAAGCGGCTGCACCAATGGCCGAAAAAGAAATATGGGTAAAAAAAGGATGCACAATGTCACCAACTGACGCACTATGGCGCCAGGGTGGCACTGGAAAAATTGTAATGCGATTGGCACTTTTGGACACTGCCCTGAGCCAACTACATCATCCAGCCCACGCAGGCAAGGAAGTAATTGCAGCACGAATTAGGGAAGACTGGTTCTGCCCCGAGCTAAATTCTCATGTGTCAAACTTTATCAGTAATTGTCTCACATGTCAACAGTTTACGGCCGGCCATACTCTAAAGGTGGTAAGAGGTACTATACCCCGGCCAGAGGGACCTTTCCGGCATCTCCATATTGATTATGTTGATATGATCAATATATGTCAAGGAAATAGGTATATGATCGTAGTAGTATGTCCATTCTCTAGGTGGATTAAAGCAGGGCCCTGTTCACACCCAGATGCATTTAGAGCAGCTAAATTCCTAGTGAGGGAGGTCTTCCCAAGATGGGGAGTGTGCGAGGTGTTAAGGTCAGACAATGGCCCACATTTCGCAAACAAAATGTTCCAGCACATCACATCCTTGCTGAACATAAAGCATAAATTTGCATGTGCATACCACCCACAGGCCAACGGTGTATGTGAACGCCTGAATGGCCTATTAAAGGAGGCAATTGCAAAGATACAGCAAACAACAAAGAAGAGTTGGTTATATTGCCTTCCATTAGCCCTATTCGAGTTAAGGAATAGACCAGGGTCCGACCACCACCTCACCCCACACGAGATGGTTACCGGACGTCAAACGCGCCTTCCCCTAACGCCAACATCAAGAGCATTTACCGACAACGAAAGCACAGCGAGTGTTTTTGGTGATGAAATGTACCAATATGTGTCTTCTTTGATTACTAGTGTAGTGTTTGTGTCTCAACAGCTCGAGCGCACATGGGGCGGGTCTAACAGCAATCAACAAGAAGACGCGGATAAAGAATTGGAAAAAGAAAGACTGTGTAAAGTTGCTAAAGGTGACCACGTACTACTTCGCAATTTCAATAGGAAGTGGAACAGTCCGCGATTTACTGGCCCCCATCTAGTAGAGAAGGTATCAACGAGAGCAGTAAAGCTACAGAATAAGCGCGCCTGGAATCACCTACACGATGTAAAGATCTACAAACTCCAGACCCGCCCCAGCGCCACCGACAGGTCCGTTGGAAGAACAACAACAACATCGCTGACGGAGGAAGAGAGTTCTATCACAGCCAACGACCCAAGTGTTCCCATACCCTGTCACTCCCCAGATTCCCCAGAGACAATAACTAAAGAAGAAAAGGGCGATCCCCATACTGCCCACCCCATGGTCACATGCTCAAAGAGTAAAAATTCTTCCGCCAGTTGAGCCCAAACCCCCTGCCCATTGACCCCTACCCCCACTACGAGTAATAAATGAACTAAAGGACATTGTATTGCACAAGTACACATGTAAACACGTGAATGCTTTCTTTTCTTTTCTCTAGCACATGCAGGAACTGCGTATTATTGTACTGCTCAGAAATATATAACTAACAAATTCACTGCCCAGGAGTAGATGGTACCCTCAGACGATGACTACCCAGAAGAATTGTCAAACCAATTTGTATATGAAATAAAAAAGGCCAACGTACCTGAAAAAGAGAAGGGTACATGTGTACTACACAGCATTCCTCTTGGCCATAGAATACTCAATGCCCCACCTCCACCCATACTTGCCTGCCCTAAGAGATAGATCGCTTAGATTGGCGTGGGAACAGCTCTTCGCCTGGGCACTGAATGACTACCTGATAGGGAGAGCTTAAACAACAACAACTAACATTTAATAACCAGCATATTGAGAATTTTCAGGCGGGCAACTTTAACGTCGCAAGAATACGCTGCCGGACCGCAGCAAGGTAAGAGCAAAAATGCCGGTGAAATTAGCATATGTAATAAAAATAATAGGGATTTTGATGATCACCGGGTTCTTGGCTGCCTCTGTATGGCAGTACAGCTGTGCTATCAATATTATTGCTGTACCCAAACCTAATACACCCCCATCCCCAGCTGCAACAGGTGTTACGTCAGGTGATACTAGTAAAATTATACACAAGCAAAATAGAGTTCAACGCAGCACATATTCAGATAATAAAGGTATTGATAATTATATACAAGATTCAGCACACGTCTCAAACAACATATGGTACCAACACATGACCCGCATTGGTAAGCAGACAACAGAAGACAGCTGCTACGTTTGCTCATTAATACCATACGCCATGAGCGCTTCCCGAACATTTGTTGCCACAGAAATAGAGGAAAAGACAGCACGATGCATAATATACTTGGCACTGCTCCAAACGAAAGGAAGATTTCAAGGGACAGTGGTGCATATGGTGTGGAAAACACGAGATTCATACCCATACGAAAACAACTTCCTCAAGACTTATTTGAGTTACCACAAGAGCAGTTTACATGCTGAAGCATTCAGATACATAACAAGTGGTCCTGCAAAAGGGGAAACAAAGAAAGTAACTCTGCAGTATTTACCATGTGATTGGTATGCCACTGAAGTTCCTGGTAAACTAGGATGCTGGGAGAGGCCACTGGTGACGATAACGGGGAAGGTGTACTTGGACAACAATTGGGAGATAGGAGTGATTGGAAGCAACATGGTAACAAAGGAAACTATCTCAACTATCGAGGCACACAACCACAGATGTTGGACGACTTGGATCAAGTACGTACCAATGCTCACATGGATAGAGACGGATGAAGACCCAATAACAATACTGCCGCTGACTGCGCCTAAGGTATGCTACCAACATAAAGGAGAAGTGGACGTAGGATACAACACCAATTGTGCCAGCGTGATGGAGTTACCTGAGGGGGGAGCAGGAACAGCAGTAATAATGGACCATTACTGGGCCTGTGGAGAAAAGGCATACCACACACTGCCCCCTCTGTGGAATGGTGTATGCACGATGGTGGTACCCAAGAAGCATGTGAATGTGGCGAACTTTCCCAAAATGTATGAAGGGGACAAGAGAAAGAAGAGATCTGCACCACCTCAGGAGGAGCAAGGGAACAGGACCAACGGCAATAATACCGTCCTAAATAGAAGGAAAAGACAAGGAGAACCTCTGACTGGAAATTACCTATGGGGAAGGTCGGAAACGGCCCTCACTTCAATTCCGCCAAACACAGACTATTCAGCAGAGCAGCAATGTTCTTCTCCTCAATAATCCATCCGGGACTGCAGGCTTACGCAAACGCAAAATGGCTCCAGATAACTAGATGGGAACTAATGATGACCATCAATTCTACAGTAAATGGATTCAACGCAATAAAAGAGGAGCTGCGAGCTGTAAGGATGGTAGCACTCCAGAACAGATATGTATTGGACCTCCTCACAGCCATGGAAGGAGGAGTATGCGCAAAGATAGGACAATCATGCTGCACGTTCATTCCTGCCAACGATGCTGACAACGGTACACTGACAGAAGCAGTTTCACAATTGGCCCAGATGCACTCCAAAATGATGGATGAAAGTAAAGGTGTGAAAAAGGATGAGAGCTGGTTTTCGCTATTATGGTCATGGATGCCAACTTGGCTGTCAGATGGACTAAAAATGATAGTTGGTTGTACTATTTTGGCTGGAGCTCCACTGATCATAATAAGATTTTGGAAGGCCCGGAAGGCACGCACCACCGATGAGTTGCTTGAAATGGTCGGTATGCACCCCTCCATGCCAGCAGATGACGGCCAACACGCAGGCATAATAATACAAGAGAGGGAGAAGCTGTGAAACCAGATCATTACCAACCATCTGGACCCACCCTCAGTGAAGATCGAGAACCCAAGAAACCCCAGGAGTTACATAGGGAAATGGGTATACTGTACTCCTGGAGGAACCTGTGAATACATGTACTGGTCATTTGAAGATCATGTTAACCACTATGGACATTTAGGTGGAATAACCAACATATGGAGAGTAAGAGGAGATAACGAAAAGGATATGTTTGTGGTCGACAAGTCGACCAGAGGGGGGACTGAAGTGGGAGAATGGAAAAACAGGCTCCCGTCCTTCCCCTCTCGCGCCTGGCCTAAAGGATCACGGCCCAGGCACCCGCCACAAGAAGAGTTTGCTCATCTACCAGACGACCAAATACCCTGGTACAGGAACATACGGATGTGTCCATCTGCCTGCCCAGCAGCACGCCCTGCCCATGCTGACACCTGCGGCACGGATCAACTAGACTAAAACCAACATGTCGTTAGAGATGCCATGACGACCTAGCCAACGGTCAGCACACCTCTGTAAATATACACACTGGCCACTCCCGCACCAATCCACACGAAGAATATACTCAGTGCTATGATGTAGGCAACAGACATACTCACGGACGTGCATCTTTATTATTTTCCACATAGGCTCTCAAAATGCAGAAACGAAAGACGCATCATGAACTCATCTAAAGAGCTTGCTTACGCTTCTCCTAAACCCAAGTACCATGATGAGAAATATAACGAAGACACGATACTGGTCATAAGACAATATGATACTATAACCTAAAGCGCCTGTGCACCAAACGGTTTCACCTATACCCCAGGCCCAAGTAGGCCGCAAGCAAGAGCTCCCATGGACGTTAAAAGAACAAGAGTCAGGTTGCTGATCCTGCAGAATGAGCCCGGCGAGAGCAGACAGCCAAGGTCGCAATGTTGCAAACCCACATTCCGAAAGCAGACCATCAAGGGCACGATGTTGCAACCTCGCACGCCGCGCACCAACGTTAAAATCACACCTGCAAATTAAACCAGGCACACAGTGGAAAAACAATATTAATTGTGCAGAATTCTGCCTCAAACACGGTCCCACCTCACGTGACCAAGCCGAACCTGACAGGATGCCAATTCCAGAAGAAAGAAGGCATCTGGATCCCTCGGTACAAGACACAGGCAGACACACTTAAAAGGCTCAATGGACATCTGCAACAGTGGGAGTAGTCGGCCTTCCAGCTCATGAATAAGTCCTCACATTGTCTGCACGTACTCATAGTGAAACATTGTTGCAAATGACAGGTACACCGAGAGCTGGGAACAGCGATGGTCCCAGCTGGGAAGCTCACGGGCGCACCAATCAGAACATGGGGCTCTTATCACTGACGCCATTAATATTGACCAATCATCAGTAGTCTTCATGTAACAATCCTCATGTATCTAATTGTAGGGACAACCCAGATATATCACCTAACTAACCCTCGTCCACTAATATTGTTCTCTATACGTATGCTATACTAACCCTACCACTCGAGCAACCAATTAAGAGTGGCAATAGGTTTTTTGCTAACTTACTAAGGTGACGCAAGTAGCGCGTCATACTAAGGTAAAAAGGGCCTGCGAGCCCCACGATTGTGTGTGTGTTAGGACGGACGCGTACGCTCCTTGACCCATCCCTGCCATTTTTGTTTAATAAACAGCAGAGTCACCTTGCTTCTTGCGTGTGTCTCATACTCTATCTCTTTTGGGATATACGGGAGGAGTTGGGGCCTCCCTGCCCGGAGGTCTGCGGACGGCCCGGCCGACCCCGGCAGAATTTCCCCCCGACACTATGTTTGCATTCCATAAGTGGGCAATGATTGCAATATAATCATTGATATATTTTTCTTCTTCTTTTCTTTTTATGTAATATGTATTTTTAGGTGACTTACCTTTAACACTATGTCTAACTGAAGACATGAGGTTGTTCACTTGACCTGTATTTGTAACTGGTCTAGGGAAGCCAAATTGGCATTTGGTGTAGTATTTCCCTTTGTTTTTGTTTTTGCAATGACAATATTAGCCACATTTATGTCTTTGAAATTGTAAAATGTGTGCATGAAGATCACTATTTGTTGATTCTGATGGAATTTCACAAGTGACATATTTTTCAATAAACTGTAAAACAGTGGCATCACTGTCTTGACCAAAGTTAGGAGCATCTTTAATCCATAAAAGCATGTGGATTTGTGGTGATCCTCTGGCTTGGTATTCTTTTCTCCAAAAGAAGTGTTGCACTTCTCCAAAGGGAGGAACAGTTTTATTATAAATAAAATGTAGCATAGCAATGAAGCAATGGTGAAAATATCTTGTAACATTAACAGGATCCAAAGAACAAAGTTCTCCTGGAAATCATGTAAATCTTCCCATGCATATTCTGCACAACTTAATGTAACAAACCAAGTGGGTGGGCCAAGGTTTCTGATCATACAACGTAGCTCTCCATGACGTAGAAACCAGTACTCTTTAGTACCACGCATATTTGCTAATAGATTTGTAATATTTGATTGTAAAACCTAATCCTTTGTTGCACTTTTTGTAATAATTGTGTAGCTGTCATATTTTGAAAGTGGGATCCTGATTTTAATATGTGTACAACTCCGTAACATAAAGTTGCTAGTTCACTTTCAAAGAGTAGGTGGAATATGTATTCCACATTTTGTCTACATCTGGGATCTTCAGAATACATCCGTAATGAGCGGTATTCTGAAGCTGATATTTGAATAGGTCTATCATCATGCCTTCCTCCTTTGCCAGTAGAAAGCACGTGCTTCTATACTTTTTTCCCATATGCTTATTGGTGATCCTTTTGTTTGACGCATTTGGTATGTTTCCAGTGCATCTTCTATGGTGTCATTAGAGTGCAAAGGATGAATTGTATAATGGTCTAAAGTATTTGATATTGTAGCAGGATCGAGTAGCTCAAATTGACCAGCTTCTTGTGTTTCTTGAATTATTTCAGTTGTATCTTTCAAGTTTTCTTCAATATTAATTTCTTTGTAATATTCATTATTCTCTTTAAGATATTGTAAGGCTTGTCTAACTTTATGTAAATCTACCAGCTGTTGCCATATTTTTTTGTATTTTATAGGTATTCCATTTACTAAGATAATTAAAGATTGCTGCATTGGACGTTGCACCCCTAGAGTATGCACATTTTCTTTTAGATCTAATGGTAAATAAACTACTTTTCCACGAATGCCTTTTACCAATTCAGAGGGAGGTAATTTTACTGTTTTTGGTTGAAGGCGTATTATTGCTTGAAATGGGTGTACTGTTTGAATTATGATGCTCTCATATAAATTAAGTTGTTGTAGGGGTAAGTTGTTGTAGGGGTTTTGGTAGTGGATATAATTCCAAATTATTTGTGATAGCACGTGAAGGAGTTTGGTTGTTGTCAAGTTTTGTAGTGCAGTAACTGCAAAGTATTAAGGGGTCACTTATTTCGTATTTGTTTTCTGCTACAAGGTAGAGCGCTAATTCAAACCATTTAGAATCTTCATTGTCTTCTATTTTATATGATAAGTCTACAGTTTTCGTGTTACGTTTATAAAAAGTTCTGCGGCAACATACACATACATGGTTTGGTACTTCAGCTGATGTACTTTTAAATTTTAGTATTTCTTTTTTGTATGTGTTTAGCAAAAGGTTGCCATGTGTAGAATTGTTGCTAATTTGGTTTAAAGCTATTTCATTCTGTAAATGGCTTTCACTTCCAAAATATTTTTTCAGGATATAGTCAATTTCTTCAAGTAGGTCTTTCGCTGTACCATGTAGAAGAATGTTATTTAAATTTGCTAGTGCTAAAGCAGGACTTTTAGCATAGTACAGTTTATAGACTAGATTTCTTATACTTGAATGATGTGTTGATATTATTTTGATATCATGGAAGGTGGTTTTACAAGTAGGTCCTGTAATGCAGGCCAATGAATGTCCTTGTAGTCCTTTGTATTTGCGCACTGGACAGGTATCCATATTTTGCAGTAGTTTAATTTTGATTTTGTCTTTGCTTTTTACATATTGATTGAGGAATTGGTGTAAAGACTTGAAAAATTGTTTAGGAATGTTACATATTGACGTGCATGGCCATTTGTACACTAGACGTTCTGATTCAGTTGAATGGAGGGGTAATTCTAGGTTTTCAGGGCATATTTTTGTAAGGAGTACTTCTTGTTCCATTATGGTATTATTAACCTTTTCATAAACTCGACCACTGCTATGTATGGCAATTGATTTGTTTGCTTTTGTTTGTACGCTTCTTCATTAAAGTATGGTTCTGTGCTCGTAGTGTGACTCCATTCCCCTCCACAGATACTTAAGAAGTTCTTTCTGTTGACATTTCGTTTATTGAGAAGTCTTTTTTGTAATTTAGTTATTAGTTTTGTTAGTGGTTTCATTTTGTTTAACACTAAAATAAATAACTTTCTTTTGAGAAGAATTGCACTATCTTCTATCAAAGCTTCTAAAATGAATTTCCTAAAATAGGTTTTAAGCATTGAACCTGATTTCTCTCCTGTTTTTATAAGATTTTGAAGGACTTTGTGACGGAACATTTTGGCTAAAATACTTTTCTTGGTATGCTTAATGTGCACTATATTAAAATTTAAAGAAGTAGTTTTATCTGTAGTGATAACTGATTTTCTGTTAATTGTTTTTTGGTTTGTTTTACATTTTGATAGAGAAGGCAAAGTTTGTGTACTTGAAACTTCTTGTGTTTCACTAAATGACTATATTAGCTGTTTTGTTTCAACTTTTTTTATACAATTTCTGCCAGAGATGGATGCTTATGTTGGACACTTTTATTTTCATTTGTTCTACTTCTGCGTTGCTTTCTACGGACTTGACTTTTGGTAGGCATTCTTTAGGGTCGTTGAAAAAAATAAAGAAGGTATGGGTTGGGGTGTTCTGCAATGTATGTGCGCTGTGTGCATGAGTGTTTGAGTAAGATGATGTATGTAATGGTGTCTGATTGTGCATTGGGAACTACAACTAGTAGGGATGTGTATTCTTCAATTAATATGTTACTAAACTCAGGTTCAGATGACAGAAAAAAATAAGCTAGTGGTGTGGAGAAGTACAAATAGTAAATCTAATGTATACAATAAAAACAGTTTTGTTCTATAATATGAAAATTCTAGCGGTTGAGTTGGGCAATTTGTGTGTCCAAAAGTAGGAATTTGTGCGCCATTCTGGCTGTAAATTGCTGTTTAAGACATTGTGATTTTTGGACAGAATGGTGCACAATCTCTATTTTTAGGCACAGAAATAGCATGAATTAACTTTACAGTATGTTTGAGTAATAATACTAATATTATGGTGATATTCTACTTTATTTTTTTCTAAAATGAGCAGTTTAATTCTTTGTTCTTCTTTGTTCTTGAAATTCGGCTGCTTCTTTTCAGGAGAATGGTCTTCACTGCAATTGTAAAAGAAACAAATTAGTAATTTTGTTTGTATATAGCATTGTTTTTAATTTAGATATTGATTTTTTTAATTGAAATCCTCAGCGCCTTCCTTAAAACCATTAAAACTATCTTATTCACATAAGATACGTTGCACCAGTTCAATGCATATGATATGTTCTTAATGGTCAAATTGTATTGCAATGAGTAACTGTAACAAACAAAATATCTTTAGTATGTCGTGTGAAATTCATAATGTACCACTGAATACCACCATTTCTGTAACTAAGCTGTTCTAGGTAATAGTGCCTTAATGTCATGCTTAAATTAAAGTAATCAAATAAATAAATAAATGTAATTGTATAAGTATTATTTTTTGAGATTGGAACATAGAGTGTGCATGCATGCAATTTTGTTTGAATATATGTAGTCTATAAATTTCATTTCAAAAATGTTAGTTTAACATGATTTGATAGTGTGTGTATAAAGGAAGTAAATGGTATAAAGGCTTATAAGTGATAGTTGATTTTAGGAAATTGGAAAAAAGACAGTAGATTCATTTTACAGATTACACAAGCTAAAGGTCAATTTGAAAATGTGTTCATGTACTGTACAGAAAATATGCATACCTGTAGTTTGTGTTCATGCATATGGATATGCATGGAGCTGCAAGTAGAAATCTTGGAGACTTGTACAGTATTTCTTGCAGATGGTGCTTGCCAATGATATGACACTTGTACTCCGAGAGATTCACGTACATTTGCAGTGCTGATCTGTGATGATGCTGTTAGATGTAGAGGTCTTGAATGTGATTGGTGCATGTTAATGTGATTTCTTAGCTACATCCAATGAGGGAATGGCACAGAGAGTGAAGTGGAAATGGTAGAAGGGCTGTTCATGTTACAATATGTCCGCGTACATGGCGGTAGTTCGCGGACATCGGGAGTTACATTTGTGGATTTTTGGGTTCAGAAGTCATGCAAATGAGAATGAGCAGTGAAAGGGATTGGTCAGGAAAGTTTAGTGGGTCTGTTGTGCCAGGAGAGAGTTTCTCAGATACTCTTTTTGCTCAGAGAACAACAGATAGCTATGGCTGTGTGTTTCAGAAAACAGATTGTTTGGATTTTGGGAGATTCGTGGATACATTGGTTGAAGGTGCATGCAGAAAGCTGTGGAGTAGCTGTAGATCTTGGATTTCCACATGTGGAAGTACACTGGCATGGAGTACGTGGAATGAAGTGGTTGGACTTGCTACCTCTCTGTGCTACTTTGGAAACAATGCAACATCCAGACATAATTGTAATTCATTGTGGAGGGAACAGTTTAGGACATGTGTCTGGAATTTCTTTGCAACGAAAGAAGGACTTGGGAAAGTCATGGACATGTTTCCTAATTCTCAAGTAATATTTTCACGGATTGCGCAGAGACAAATGTGGCTTTGTTCTTCTTCATTTGGTCCACAAATGGAAAAAGCAAAGCGCAATGTTAATAAGGCTGTTTGTGCATTTCTAAGAGATTTTGGCATGTCCTCTTTTCACAATGAAAATATTATGTTTCGTAGTACATACATTTTTCGCAGAGATGGAGTCCATCTTACTTATGCTGGAAATCAGATTTTTCTGAGAAATTTACAAAATGCATTCTGGCCTTTTTTAGAAATACAGCATCCATTTTGAAGTAGGTGTTAAGTATTTATAATTTTTGACATACAAACACCTCCCAAAAGCTCTTTTCAGAGCCACCACTTCCTCCCAGAGAAAAATGCAATGGTAACAATAGGGTAGCACCCCAATTTTTTTAATGTTCGCGAACTGTCTGTAGACTTTTAAGAAATACAAAGGGCCCTGCTTTATTTATCTTCACTTCTATTTATTAACTGTGAAAGGTGGCCCTGAAAAGAGCCTTATTTTTTTTGATTTTTGTAATTTTGTATTTTTTTTGTTTTTTTAGACACAACACACTAGGAGAGGGGGGCAAAAGAGGGTAAAGGGGGACACCAACCACAGGGATAAGAAAGGGCGAGCTGAGAGAGGAAGATGTAGAGTGGGTTTTATTTGGGTAGTATGCAGGTCTTCTCATGCTCTGAGACGATAGTCTCAAAAGCACTCCGAAGTCGCTCCCCCATGCAGAGTACTGTGTCACAGTACATACATACAACTGTGACCCTCGAAAAGTAAGGGTCATCAGAATTCTGTATGGCCTCTGAGGCAGCTTGAGGAAGACGCTGTCCCACAGAGGCGGTCCTTGTGGTGACAGGATCAGAAACGGAGGATGAAGTAGAGGAAATCAACCTACTACGTTCTTCGCAAGGTACAACCTTGCGAATAGCCCCAGAGTGAAATGACCTCAGGTGTCGCTTCATGGTCGTGGTCCCAAAGCTGCACGAACCGTGCTTCCCGCGACTGAGGCAGATAACACGGTTCGCATGAGCCTTAGGACCATTCCGATAAATGGAAAATAACAGTCACACCCAAGACTCACGTCTAGTGCGAGTAGTAGGGATTTCCTCTACCTCATTCTCGTCATCCTCTTCTTCCTCCTCTGCATCCTCACTCCTGTCTTCCTCTTAAGGCCCTTGGGAAGGTGGTGGTGGTGGAGGGGGTAGGCGTGGTGTTGAAGCAGGTGCAGCTCCAGGTGGCAGTTCTGCAGCCAGGGATGCCATCTCGATGGTGGAATCAGCAAGTTGCTGGAGAAGTAGCTGTGCTCTGAAGAATAGCCAGAAAAACAATGAGAATAAGCTCTAGGGCGTGGTCTTTTATAGGGGTGCTTGTACGCGGTTCGCGGACATGCGCGCTGTCCGCGGACATATCAAACACAAAAAAGGGTTAAAAAATGTTCAAAAGATATGTAGAAACTCAGGATTAGTATATGGGACTTGTGCCATGATGAGTTTTTATAGAAAATTATTGTGGATTACTCGAAAATGTACTTTTAAATTGTTCGGGGACACAAACAGTGTCCGCATTCAGAACACGCGATCAGCATAGGCGCGGTCACATGATCCCTTCGCGAACAGGTCCGCGAAGGAAGCTCCAGTCCGCAAGGACACCAAATGCACGGACATTGGTTTGCGCATGCGCGTTGATGTTCTACGGACAGTGTTCGGGTCCTGAATCAATTACAAGTGAGTCACACATCAAACGAACATTTCTGGACATCGCTTATGTTCTAGAACAGTTTAAACTTGCTAGCGAACACTATGGACATATATAGTGTTCTTTAGGACACTTCCATTTTCGTTTGATTATGAACTTTTCAGGACATCAATTGTGTTCTTAGAACAGTTTAACTTGCTAGCGAACATTACGGACAGGTATAGTGTTCTTTAGAACACCTCCATTTTCGTTTAATTACGAACATTTCAGGACACCAATTGAGTTCTTAGAACAGTTTGAACTTGCTAGCAAACACTATGGACAGGTATAGTGTTCTTTAGGACACCTCCATTTTTGTTTAATTAAGAACATATCAGGACACCGCTTGTGTTCTTAGAACAGTTTCAACTTGCTATCGAACAGTACGGACAGGTATAGTGTTCTTTAGGACACCTCCATTTTCCTTTAATTATGAACATTTCAGGACACCGCTTCTGTTCTTAGAACAGTTTGAACTTGCTAGCGAACAGTACGGACAGGTATAGTGTTCTTTAGGACACCTCCATTTAAGTTTATTTACAAACATTTCAGAACTGCGGACATCTACATTGTTTTAAAAAAAATAAAAAATGTGAAGTAATTACAACACAATTTAAAAATTTAACTTTATTTCACATATATTAATAATTTATGACAGAGAAGGTGAGGCAGAAACAGAAGCAAAAACAGGAGAATTAGGGGTTTCAACATGATTGGTATCAGGTGAAGAAGGGATGGAAGTCTCATCAAAACGTTGTGGATTATGGGGAGGATTTGGGGATAATTGACTGGGATATGGTGAGGGGGGGCAAGTACATGTGGGACAATGGTATGAGGTTTTTGTTTTAAAATGATCCTCAACAAAAGTTTTCAAATTATTAAAATTGCTCAATAATAAATCATTTTTTCTTTTAAGCTGTCAAGTGTGTTTTCCATAACAGTTTCTTCAGACATATTTTCTATTTTGGTATGCTCTGTACAAAAATAAATATATATGTTAAATATATATAAAATAATAACAATTAAATGGTTTATATTGTAAAGTGTGTACCATTAGCTTCACTATTTTCTGACATTTCGTCATGTGGGAAGTGCTCCTCTAGCCATTCCAGAGTACTAGATATTTCTGTGAGAAAAAATATATATATAATATTTTATTTTTAATCTAATACAGAAATTTTATAAAGATATGAGTAAAATGATGTACACTTACTATTTCAGGTAAGATATGTTCTGAGTACTCTGTAGGTCTGGTCTTGTTCTTAGTTGTGGAGTGCCTGTGAGGTAATTATGTTGGAAGCCTATTTATCTTCTCTTGGTATATTCCATTTTAGAATATTTTATATTTAAATGAATGGTTAGTGCAGTACATATATGGGTTACATTTCTTATGTATTACTACATATAATATGTATGTGTACTACTTTGTGAATTTTTTAAATGTTATCATGTTGTAATATAACAATTAAACATACCCCACCCCAGACTTTTTAGGTAGTGGTACTGTTGTCCGAATATGTCCACGGACATCAAAAATGTTCGCGGACATTACATTCAGTAGAAGTGGTTCAGTATGTTCCATATTACATATACATGAAGTCAAAGTTACTATTGTTAAGCTTTGCTACTAAAAACCTATGAAATTCATTGAAAAAACTTTGTTAAAGGGATGTTATGGTTAAGTTGTGCTACTAAAAACCTATGAAACTCATTGAAAAAACTTTGTTAAAGGGACGTTATGGTTAAGTTGTGCTACTAAAAACCTATGAAATTCAACGTTATGGTTCCAAGTAAAACCAAAAAACCCTTGAAATTCGCCAGTTATGGTAGGCTAAGTAACCATAACTCGTGCCACCACCTGCACTCCTAAGACTAACACCCAGATCATCAAAAATGACATCACAAATGTCATTGATGACATCACTGATGACATCACATGTGCATTTATCTTTCATGAAAAGTCTGTACAAGGGTTTCTTATTGTAATTTTAATTAAAAAAAGTGTCAAGGATTATTGGAATAAATATCAAGTGCTAATTCGTCCATCCAGTATACTAAGGTGCTCATGTAGAAACATAGGTGTTGTGTGCAGCATACATGATGGAGGTGCAATATTCATAAACTTGCCATGTTGTATAGTGAAATGATAACTGGTTTCTTATTAGACTTTTGCATACTGTGAAACATGTGATAAGTAGATAATAAAACCCACTTACTACATAATTGCATTATTATAGACAAAACACAAAGAGACAACACCACATACAAATATGAGTATATACAAGGAAATTGAAGAAAAAAAAACAGCAGTAGTAGCAAAAAGTGTTCATAATCTAACTGATTACCTTTATGCAGAGAAATGATTGCTCTGTTTCAAACCTGCTACTTACCCTATGTATATATATATATACATATCACATGATGTGCCTGGACTCTAAGGAAAGTAGTGTGAATACAAGATATAAAAATAGGAACATATACAGGGAAAGTACAGTAATAAAAAACAACATAACTATCAGAAAGTGCTGACAACTCTACTGATTATTTTAAAGCACAGAAAGGATTGCTATCTTTCAAGCGTGTGTCTTCCCCTATGTATATATTTCATATGATATGACTGGACCCTAAGGGAATTATTGTAAAAACATACTTGAAGGATAAGTCTACAAATATACTCCCTTTTCCAATTTTAATTCCTGACTGTTACTGAAGAAAATCATGTGGCCTAGATATGTCAGTAAAGGAAAAAAGGGGGAGCCAGACATGTGATGTCATCAGTGATGTCATCAATGACATTTGTGATGTCATCTTTGATGTCCTGGGTGCTAGTTTTAGCAGTGCACGGTGGTGGCGCAAGTTATGGTTGCTTAGCTGGCAAATTTGAAGGGTTTTTCGGTTTTACTTGGAACCATAGCGTCCCTTTAACAAAGTTTTTTCACTGAATATATATATGTATATATTACACTGCCTGAGGTAGCAGCCCTGAAGCTATGTTTAAGTTGCTCAACTCATAGAAAAAGCCTAGATTTGCCTATTGGTGCATGCGGCATGGCATGAATGAGAAAATATTGTTATTGCGGCTACAGCTTTAAAGGCTGGACTGGATTACAACAAACCTGTGCGAGGAGCATAAGCAAGGACCTGAAAGCATGATTTTGCAAATCTTTCTTGTGTTTTATTTTTACAAACTGTCAAAAATTGTGATATAACTTTGGTGCACGGACAGTCAAGGACAAATGCCTACTCTGATTTACTTATTGGGGCAAGCTCTAGGTTTAAATGGGAACAAAAATCTGCTTGCGGCTGCAGCCCAAAGTGCTGGACCAATTTGCAGACAAATTGTACAAGGAGCATTTGCAAGGACCTGAAAGCATGGTTTTACTTTTTTGAAAGAGTTACAAAGTAAGTAAAAAAATAGTGATATAGCTCTGCTGCCTGGACAGTGGGCCTGGCCCTCGGCAACAACACATTTCTACTCTGATTTGCCTATTGGGGAATGTGGTATGGCCAAAGCCCATGTCCCATGGATTGTGAAACCTGGCCATGCAAGCCATGAGCACTGGCCATTGGTCACATTATGAGGTTATAGTGGACACTGAAATAGGATGAGGGCAGGTGCAGTGGATAAAAGGGTGGTTTGATGGGGCTGGGCTCATGGTCGAGCCTCATGTTAATGTTAATGTTAAAGTATATTTGTACTGTGCACTATCACCAATGGAGTGGTCTCCTGGTGCTCTTGTGGCTCTGATACAAAAGGGGGGTAGGTTAGTGCGTGTTAGTAGGACAAAGTTCGGAGAGGAGCAAGGGAGCTATGAAGTACTTTGGCAATTCTTGACATGATGAGGGCGACGATTGTCAGTGTTTTGTGGGTGAAGGAGAGGAACGGTAGCATTCTTCTTGTTGAGTGAAATCGGAAGAAACATTTCTTAATTATCATGTTTACTTGTGGTTCTAAGATTACAGCGTTGTCCATTAGGACTCACAGGATGTTTTACTACATTAGATGGTGTGGGTGCTGTTCCCAGTTCGGTCGGCCAGGGAATGTAAGTGTTGTTCTCTTGGTTTTTGGATATAATATTGATTTCTGTCTTTCTGGGTTGATTTTAAAGTTGTTGGCTTTCATCCAGACATAGATTTCTTTTGGACATTCTACTAGGATTGAGTGATTGGCTTGTGTATCTTCGAATTTGTAGATGATTTGAGTGTCGTCTGCGTAGGTGTAGCATGTAATGTTGTATTTTTTGAAAATCCTTATTAACAGAGTCTGGTAGATGTTGAAGGATAGTGGTGATAGTGAGGATCCTTGTGGTACTCCACAGTCATTAACTGGTGGACTAGATTTGAAGGGTTTTATCCATACAGTTTCTGTTCTGTTTGCAAGGAATAATAGGCCGTTATACCTATATCTTCTAATCTTGTGATTAGGTGTCATGGGTTACTGTGTAAAAGGCTGCCGATATGTCGAGCAGAATCAGGGCTGAGGTTGTGTTTGAGTCTGTGTTTGTTTTAAGGTTGTCTCCAATGGATAGTCGTGCTAATTCTGTTCCTCTTTTAGGTCTGAAGCTGACTTGTGCTTGCTCTAGCAAATGGTGTTTTTCTACGTGTGTGTGGGTTAGTTTGAATACGTATGTTTCTAAGAGTTTTGCTGGGTAGGGAATGTCTGAAATCGGTCTGTAGTTGGAGAGGTCTTCCAGGTCACCACTTGTGTTTTTTAGAAGTGGTTTAATATATGCTGATTTGAAGGATCATGGTACAGTCCCTGTTGCGAGCGACAGTTTGAAGAGATTTCTCTAATATTCTTATGGTGCTCCTTGTGCAAGCATTGATCTTTAGAGGTCAGGGGGCAGAGATCCATGGGTGATCCTGCTTTCTTGCTGTGTTTTAGAAGCTTGACAAATGTCTCTACTGATGTTTCCGGGAGGTTTTGGAGTTTGTGTTCTGGCTCCTTGTCAGATCCGGTTGGTTGAGTGTTAGGGTTGGTTGGTCAGTTTTGTACGATTTGTCAGATGACGTTGATTTCGTTTTTGAAATTGTCTCCAGGTTATTGCATAGTTTCTGTGAGGGTATTGGAGAGTTGTTGCAACCTGGTGGGTTTCACATTTCGTTTATGATGTTGAACATTTCTTTTTGTGTGTTGTTGGCTTAGGTGATTCTGTCATCATAATGCCTTTTCTTTGCCTTTTGTATTTCCTTCTTATACAATCTGATTTGTTTCTGGAACTGGGTTTTCTTAACTTGGCCTTATTCTTTCCTCCACTCTAGTTCCAGCTTCTTGTTGTTCTTTTTTCATGGGGCTTAGTAGTGGGGTGAACAATTTGGCTATTGCTCTTTTTCTTGAGGGGGTAATTGTTTTTTCTGAGGATATGTTTTCGATGGTATCAGCAATCCATTTTTGCAGTAGCTGCACTTTCCCGTCTAGGTCTGCCTTCTCGCGTTCTGCCGTTGAAGGTTTGGTCAGCTCCAGTTGTTCAACTAGGTTGCTTGCTTTGACGGTTTTCCAGTTTCTTTTTGTGGTAGTGGGAGCTTAAGGGGCTGGATGGTGACTTTGGTTGGTCGTGTGATCACAAATGGAATGATGAGATGGTCGCTCCAAAGTATTTGTATCGGTGGTGCAGTTGTGATAAGGTTTTTCTTGACAAAGATTGCGTTGAGCGTGTGTCCTGCTGAGTGTGTTTAAATCGGCAAAGGCCGGCGCAAGGGTGTCAATGTGACCCTTAATGGTTTTAGAGGAACAGGGATGGACCTGTTTTGATGAGGATTTCATAGATCGGACTTGTCTAGCTACCTCATCAGGGGAGGAAAGAGGAAAGGAGGAGAAGTGGGAGGTAGCTGTTTTGTGTCCTGTGATGCCATCATTGTGGTCATAGGCTGCACAACAGGGGGCACAAAGTTAAAGTGGCTTTAGCTACATTTCAGCTGTTTTGTTACATTAAGTTCTTACCTTAACATCCTGCATCTAAATATTTTTTCTGGAATGTCAAGGGTTTGTTATTCCATAGATGTTTAGAACACTTCCAGACCACTAGCATGTCCTTTGAATTGGAAGCCTTGAGAACTGTCACTATTTTTAGGCAATGTGCAATGAGAGTAGATTATTTGCCATGGACCACACACTTTGGATATGCAGCATTCGCCAAGCGGTGCACCCTTTTTCGGTGCCTCATTTTGGCATGTGACGATTTGACACAGCTATTCCGCTGCAGTGCCCATTTTGGCGCACACACCATTGTTGTCCTCCCTGGTGCCCTGGGGCTTTCTCCAAATTCTTAGTAGCTGGCGCGCTGAAACTCCAAGATGGCCGTGCCTTTTGCCATCAATGCTGTGCCCTGGCTGTAAGTGCGCCCATTGGCTGTTTGTCGTTCATTGCAGCCTATCAGGTACCAGAAGGCTTTAGCCGGCTTCCTCACCAAAGGCCCACTTCCTAAGGCCCTGGTCTGCTTCCTCTCTGCTGTCTGAACGTATCTGGGTGCAACCCTGTATCTAGCTTCCCCCCTTGTTGTATGTATGTGGCTGTGTGCCTGAACCCTGCATCTAGCTGTCCCCCCATGTTGTATGTATGTGCCTGTGTGCCTGAACCCTGTATTTAGCTGTCCCCTGTTGTACGTATGTGCCTGTGTGCCTGAACCCTGTCTATAGCTGTTCCACCCATGTTGTATGTATGTGCCTGTGTGCCTAAACCCTGTATTTAGCTGTCCCCCATTGTATGTATGTGCCTGTGTGCCTGTGTGCCTGTGTGCCTGAACCCTATTTCTAGCTGTCCCTTCTCTGCCCACTTATCTTCGCTACATTTTGTGTAGCAGCCACCCTGTAACATGGGGTTAGGCTCCCAAATGTGCACACTTAATTTGACTTTCTGCATCCTTGTGTCGCAGCCAACCTGCAACATGGGGTTAGGCTCACAAATGTGCCCACTTGATTTGAGTTTCTGCATCCTTGTGTTGCAGCCGCCCTGCAACATAGGCTTAGGCTCCTGAATGTGCCCATTGTGTTTTCACCTCCCTCGATCAGCTAGAGGCGCCTGCCCATGGACCTGCTTCAATGTGCTGCTAACCTCCGTCAAACCACAGCAGCCCACCCACAGGTAGGAGGCCTTCCCTCATCCTTACCATCATCCAGCATGCCTTTTGGTGTAATCTGAAGTTGTTTCTCCATTTTTTGTGCAACACTGAAATTGGAGCATCTACTAGGATTGCATCAACTTTATATCTTGTTTTGCCTCATTTTACTTGGTACGGAGGCCTGTTTTGCTGTTTGCCTGCCATCCCTCCTTGCCTTTCTTGTCGCCTCAAGGCACTTACAAGATGGCCGCCGCTCTCTGTACCCTTCACTGATGCTGGCTGCCTGTGTGTGCTTCTCCCACTATCAGCACACGGACTGGCCCTTGGTTTGTTTTTAGTGGCCCATCAGGGACCGGCAGGCTTTAGCCAGCACCCTGACTCAAAGGCCCATGTCTAAGGCCCCTCTCTGCTTCCCTGTCCGCTACCAGGACACTACATGATTCTACTACCGAAACATGGCCCTCCCTGGGGCTGCCAGTTTACTCAGCAAATTGGAACTGGACTAGCATGACTCTCTTACTTCCCTCTCCATGAGTTTAGTATCCCTGCTTCTGTTACCCTTTATTTTCCCTTCATTGACCTACACTTTCCCCTCTGCCTTTTGCAACTGGTTTAGAAAGTCAAATTTGGGTGATTCTTTTTTGAAAGTTTAATTTGGGTATGTTTTTGAAAGTCAAATTTGGGTATCTTTTTGAATGTCAAATTTGGGTGTGTTTTAGAAAGTCAAATTTGGGCGTGTTTTTCGTTTTACCTTGCCCCACAATTGTAACCTGCTAGACCAGTGACTGTTCCATACAGTGACTGGTCTTGGGAGGATAGCACAGTGGCAATGTGCTCGCCTTGGAAGCAAGATTACACAGAGCAACATAGGTTCGATCCCTGGGTCCGCGCTTAGAAATGTCTGGGTATTAAGTGCATTATAAATAACCTATCATATCATATCATACCACTGTATTTGCATATTTCTCCCACTGCCTCCTCTCTCTATCTGCCCATGGGGCTATCTGTTTCTCCTAACTACTCTAACTGCTTCTCTATCAACTATCCTTCCCTTCTCACTAAGTCGGGTAAGAAGAAATTTAAAAAGGATATCATGGCCCCCCAACCCAGGTCTCCCCATTGCTGACACCTATTCCAGCTCCTTTGCCAGACAAATCTCACTGATATCCTCTTTGTCGTTCCTTTTTCAGATCTCTGAACCCCTCATATGATATCTGTACTCTGTCCTGTCTCCTCCTCTCCCATTAATGGAGGCACCCGCTGCGAAGTCCTCATGGATTTCCTTAACTCCTCCACAGTCATAATTAATGTCTGTCTAAATGGCTCCTCCTCTTTGGTTGGTGCTTCCCTTGCCTCCTCAACTTCCTCTCATCTCCAGCTGTCCCATAAACTCCTCCCTTGGTTACCTTTCCCTCTTTTTTCCTCCTCTGCCCCATCTCAAGCGACCTCCACTCCTCTGCAGGGCGTACCTCTGATTTGTACCCCTCCCCGGAAGGTCTTTAAGGCTGGCAACCTTTCCATCATGCCACTCTCAACTATTGCTCGGCTGTCAAACACTCCTCTGACATACGCCACCTCCTAGAAGAACTTGACTCTATGTCCTCAGTCTTACCACAACATGGTTCACGGCCAGCTGCAACCATAAGCACTGTAACCAATTCCTTAAGCTTAAGCGCCTAGATACCTCTGGGTTTGGTACGCTATATAAATAAATGAATAAATGAATAAATAAATACATTCCGGCACCATTATCTTGGTGCAAGGGATGTTTGGATGTGGCTGACATCTCATGCCAAATAAGATCACCAGGACTGCATTGCAACAAACCTTGCCACTTCCCAATTGCGTTGCTTTTCTTTTAATTATATGAAATTCGTTAAATACAAAAATAAAAAAAACATACAACCTTGAATAATGGCCAGAGTTCAAGGCCCAGCATTTAACCACTAGGCCACAATAGTTTGCTGCTTCATGGGGCATACATGTGAAACTTAACCTATAATTTAATATATTGAATGATAAAAGGCTAGGTACAAAACTTGCAAGAGTCCAAACAATAACATAATGGTGCTGAATCTCAAACTCCTGCACGCCAGGCATCTCCAATGGCAGTGTTCAGCATATATGTTAGCTGTTCGGACTACATTGTCCAGAATACAGAGTGTTTACCAAAATATACTGCTTTACATTTTTATTTTAAAAAAAAGTCTAGAACCCTTGTCTGCCAGAGTTCAAGGAACAGTCTTCAACTACTATACCACTATTGCTTAATGCTTCCTGGTGGACACATTGCATACTTAGCCTGAAATTTAACATGTCCAATGCAAAAGGCTAAGTATGAAACTTGTGAAAATTCAAACAGTAATGTAGTAGTGTAATGGTTAAGTGCTTCGTCTGAAACTCCTGCAGGCTAGAGTTCTCAAAGGTAGAGTTCAGCACAAATGTGCTTTTATTTCATTTTTTTCTGTTTTATAATGTTGCCCAGAGACGGTGTAATACATGTTACATTCTGCTTTATATTGTTGCAGTAAATAAATGTTTTTCGTGTTTTAATACATGTTCAAATCTGCAACAATGGTGCAATACATGTCCCATCCTGTTTTATAATGTTGCAGTAAATAAATGTTGTGCCTGTAGGTTTACGCCAATTGTGACATCTCGCGCCAAAACATATTTGCGCCGAGAGGTACAAAATGCAAAGTGCCTTCAAGATCATGATGTGCCACTTGCCACTTCCTGCGCCAAAACATCCTTGCACTGAGAGGTACCTGCACCCAACTGGCTGCATCTGAGTGCGCCCAAATGGAACCTGCGGCAAAATGGTTGTGACATAACGGCGTGCGTCTAACTGGCCAAAATGTTTGTCATGGGCCACCCGCAGATTGGACATTTCGGGAATGATTTGTTATGAATTGAAAACGTTATTAAGAAAGCAAAAACAATGCTGTTTTTGGCATACTTCCATTCAGTGTCTCATAGAGAAAAAGTCAGTTTTGTCAAGCGTAAGCACAAACAGTGCTGGTTGGAATTGGATCAAATGAGACATAACTTGGGCACAAAACGTTGACTTGATTTCTTTGACAGGTTTTTGGTAATTCTGTGCATGAGTTTTAAAAATATTCAGTGGAGTTGGTGGTGCCCTCACTTCCAATAAAATAGCTTTATCCCCCATGATGCTTTGCATCATAGTGGCTGAGAGACTATTCAGGAATGAAAAAACAGCCATTGTTCCCCAATATACTATTGCTGATAACCTTTGAGTTGCTGGATGGGCTTGGATGAAATGTTCTGTACAAAACATTTGTCAAGGGTCCAATCTGCAAACTTTGGGAACAGTATGTTATAAAATGAAAAAAACATTACAAAGAAATCAAAACACCAGTTTTTAGCCCATTAATTTTCCCATAGAGAAAAGGTGCAGTATTTGAACAGCGGTAGAGCGAAAACCGATGTGCAGATTTGGACCAAAACAGAAACAACTTTGGCACAAAGCATTGACTTGTTTTCTTTGACTGGTTTGGGTACATCCATCCAGTAGCTTTTAAACTATTCGACAGAGAAGAGGGTGGGTGCCCCCACTCCTTAAAACCTTTACTTCGTCCTTGGTGCTTTTTAGCAGAGAGGCTGAGTGAGGATAATCCCTTTTGACTTGCTGGGTGGATTTAGTTGACATTTTCCACCCAAAAAAACACTGTCACACGCCCCCATCCCCCAAACTGGGTAAATGAAAAAAAGTTATTAAGAAAACTTAAAACACTTTTCAGCCTACGACATTCATTTTGCTATAGAGATAAAAAGTGATGTTTTATAGCAAACGCAGCGCGATAACTACTGGGCATATTTTTAAAAAGAAGTAACAATATGGGCATACAGCATTGGCTTAATTGCTTTTACTGGTTTGGGGTAAATCCATCCAGCAGATTTTGAAAGAGACATGGAGTGCCCCCTGTTCCTTAACACCACCATATATCTCAGCCTTGGTGATTTTCAGTGGAGAGGCTGACAGTATTTTCAGAAATTATAAGCCGCCCTATTCCTTTGTTCGATGCTATTGATTCCTACGATATTGCCAGGAGAAGAGGCACATGAAAGAACTCAAAATGCTTTTTGAGGAGGAATAAGGATGCCATCAAACTTTGGATTTAACTCACCCACAACCTTGCAGAGTCTAATAATGTTCTGGACAACAGAAAGAGACTCACATCTTTTCTTTTTATACAGTCACTCCTAAAGAAACACTGATTGTTTTGAACGACAATGCATACATGGCCTGGCCTTAAATGTGATACGTAAATACCAATACCAATAGCATTAGCAATTACATCAGGCTAGAGGTTGGGAGTGGGAAAGAAGACACCATGTGAAGCTCTGGATTTGGGGGTGGGGAACTAGTTATGGTAGAAAATGTTCAGTTTATCAGGGGAAGACCACGTGACTCTAACGAGATTAAAGAAAAAATGCAGCAAGATACGCTCAGAAAATAATGCGCGCCACACGAATCAATGAGTGATAGGGGGTTATGGGAGAGGTTAAGGAAATAAAAAGCAATTAAGTTGAGTGAGGGCACTTGGAGAAAAGAAGGGGAACACATGTTGAGAATGTGTTAAACATTTTAATTCTGAGCAATTTCTCCTGTTATTAGTGAATCCGCGACAGGCCACACGATACCGCAGGATTTTCTGTTATTGGAAATGATGTCTGTGAAATTAATATGGGAATAAGGCGTTAGAAGGTTTTCATTCTGCAGTGCCTACATCTACTGTGCAGTGGGTAATGGGTGTTTGGTAAAACATAAATAGTGTGACATTGCCGATGGCCATGGCTAGTGGGACCAAAAGAAAGATATTGGTGCAGCACGTACAGAGGCCACAAGCGAAGCCAATAGCTGGGGAGACCTCAAAAAAGCTATGAAACGTGTTAGGCAGTGGCCACTGGCCAAGGCTGAAGATCATGGCTTGTGGGCACAGGAAATACCTATTGTTATAACATGTACAGTGGCCACAGCAGAATGCCATGGCTAGTGGGCCCTGAGGAAACTAAGGTATAGCAAAATCCTTGAAATTCAGTGATAAGCCATTTGTTAAAAGAGTGTTAAGGTGAACAGATTTAAAGCAAGAAACCCTTGAAATTCAGCACTTGCATTTCAAACAAGTCCACTTTGTTGAAGAAAATGCTTCACACAAACAAAACAGTGATATGGGGTAATGACTAAGAGAGAGCCAGGGAGGAATAAAGCAATTGAGGGAAGTGTGGGGACAAAGGAAAAAGGGGGGGGGCAGCACATGGTGAGTGCCTGTGAGGACGGGGAAGAGTTTTGGATTATGAAGCCTTAATGGTGGTATAAGGGTGAATCCCGCAGGCATGGGAAGTTCAGTGCCGCTGTATGTGTAGTTATTGCCATTATTGAGGGATTCTCACAGGAATTGCAGAGTGAAAAGTAATTTTACACATGCAGTGATCACATCTCCTAAGCAGGGGGTAATGGGTCTCGGTGCTGAAGGTCATGGCTAGTGGGCCATGAAAAAAGCTATTGGTGCAACATGTACAGTGTCCATGGCCTATTGACCTGGCTAGTGGGTTCAGAAGAAATGTATTGGTGTAACATGTACTGTGGACCCCAAAGAAACTATAGTATAACAAAACCCTTGAAATTCAGTGAAAGAACTTCAGTTAGGAGAGAGTTACGGTCATCCGATTTAACTCAACAAACCCCCCTGAAATTCGGCAATCGCATTTCAAGCATAACTATATGCCCCATGTTGCTCAGCATATGATCACAATGATGACATCACTGATTAAATCCCTGATGGCATCACTGGTGACATCACTAATTTCATCATACATGACATCACTCTTGACCTCCCTGATGTCATCATTAATTACATCATGCATGACATCATTGATTTCATGGTTTGATTAATAACATTTTGAAATACAACATCCCTGCTTTTTAACATAAGACATTTGTACATATTGCATACTTACACAGTACTATGTATTCTGCCCTTGTTTCCTTAAGTGTTCTCCACAGAATATATTTGTACATACAGTCATTTTTACAAAGAAGAATAGCATGTATGTACTTTGGAAGGTACTCGGTTATATTGGAATAAAAAATCACGTATTTTTTTAACGACTACAACTATTAGTAATAATTAATATGTATAATTAAATATTTACTTTCTATCTTCATTTCTTTTCTGTAAATGTGATTATGTAGCATAAGAAATTGTTTTTTTTTTGCATAATAACCAAACTTCATATTCTTAGATGATATATTATCAAAATGCACATGTGCACACACTTTCCTGTTCATATGATTATTTATTATAAAACTTGTCATTTAGAAAATAATGTGTTCATGTAAGGTTATTACAGTAAGGAGAATTGTAAATGTAAGTGTGGTAATTGACTACTTTCATAACAATTATATGTGTTTCTACTATTCTTATTTTTTGTATTACTACTACATATGCTTGTTATATAATGTTTAAAATATAGGAAATAGATTTACCAGAATAGGTTACTTTCCTTGCAATTAAATATTGTTATTGTTTACTAATGCATGATATTCACCTATTTGTAAAATGTACTGTACGTTTTTATTTTAAAGTTTATAAGTTGATAATACAAATGAATGCTCCACACATAATAATATCATACTTCTGTTTCAATATATCGTTCCATGTAATTTTGCTATTACAGTTAGTGTAATAAAAAAAGTATCAAAAGAGGTCAACAAAAACATACTAACTAATTTGAACAGTAATGTCACATTTAATGTAATTATTGATTTAATCAGTGATGTCATGTATGATGTAATTAGTGATGTCATCAGTGATGTCATAATTGGTCATATGATGCACTAATGGGGGCACATAGTTATGATGGACTGACTCAAAATGCTGAATTTCAGTTATTTTTAATGTTAAATCTGATCACCTTAACACCCAAGGTTTTTGAAAGTAAAGGTGTACATATTTAAGATGTCTACACATCTATGGCTAGGCATGCTCACATAGCTTTCTTAGTCAGTAAATATGGTTTATGCCTCCAAACATTTTAATGCAATGGTGAGGGTTGTGAATTGTAATGAGTATAGTGATTTAAACATATAACCCTTTTATCACAGACATGCTTGTCAAATATAAAGCTCTGTGTCATTCTTGTGCTCAACAAAATGCTCATTGGGGTATGCAAAGCAGGCAGGAACCTCCATTGGTTCTGTTTGTTTTTTACCCTTTTCTCGTAGCGGTATATCAAAAGAGTGCAATACGTATGTTTCTGACTGTCCCCATTGGAAGTGCATTTGCATATATTGCATTTTATTAATGTGTTTTGCTTAGTATGACAAGCATATGTTTCTTAATATAACTACAACATGTACAGGAAGCAATTATTAGAGATGAATATTGCGGGGGGAGGGTGCTGTAGTGCAGCTGCCAAGATGGCTTCCCTTTGTTATAGGTATCACCATATCCTTAATGTATTCACTTTACTGATTCAGAATGCTGCACGACCCTTAGGCGACAGGGAGCATTCTATCCAAACTTAGATGTTGATGGTGCCTCTGTGGAATAGAACTGCAGAGGTGACCCACGGCCTCAGAGAGGTCTCAGATACCTGTCCGAGAAACAACTAGGCATCGGACTCTCCCAGTGGAGATATCATGCTATACGCCATGCTGACAATGGCCTATGGTGCTTTTGGATTTTGAGCAACAGCCTCTGCAAGGGCTCGCTCACTTGGCTGATTACCCTTAGGGAGGATTAGATGCTGCAGAAAAATCTTAGCTGTGGTGAGGGCGCTCCATCTGCAGCTGCATCTGTGACTGTACACCCTTGCATGGCAGCAGTGCAGTCATACTGAGGGAGAACACTGCATTGTGCTCTCATTGCTGGTCCCTGCACATATCTGTACGGCATTTGTGTCATCAGATGCTGAGTATTTGAAATTACCTACCATGCAGGGACCTGTGCTGCACGCTTCCCATGATTCAACAGGTTGGCCCAGCGAACATAAGTCAGATGGGCTGGTTTGTAGCTGGGACTAGCTTTTATAACGAGAGGTGATGGTGTGAATGTGGCACTTTGGATGGTTCTGCTGTAGAATTCACTAATTCTGCCACATAGCTTATTTGATTGGAGTGCAGCTCATGCCCACTACCACTGGGGCCTTTTTATTTTATTTAGCTAAAACAATGTTTTGCCTTGCTGCAGCTAGCTCACCCTAGTTGTGACAGGAGGTGACAATCAACAATGCTCTGCAGTGCACAGCCCAATCTTCAGGGCAGATTCTTTATTAATTGGTGCTAGCAATGGCTAACAAGTATAACTCCTCGAGAAGCAAGCCAAGTTGGACAGCTTTGCTAAAAATATATCACAACCGATGAGCATGTGTGATCCCAACCTGTGCAACAGCAATGAATTCTGGCAGAGGAACATCCAATTATGCTGGCCATGTGCACCATACAAGAGAGTGTTGGAACCTTCAGAGATAAGATAGATACCCTTTCTGCAAGAGTAGAACCATTCTATGGCAAAATTGATAAGTTGTGTGGCAGACTATCTGAGGCTGAACAGAGCCTCTCTAAGGAAGGAGAGCTAACTGTGGGCCTTGAGCCAGCGGTGAAATCCTTATGCTCTGAGTTCACGGTGGTGCAGGCCTAGACTGATGATTTGGAAAATCAATCACATCATAATATTGTGCGACTCCCGGGCCTCCCAGAAATGTCTACCCTTGGCCCATTGGAACTTTTTCTGGAAAGAAATCTACCCTCAAGCCTGGTTAATCCTGTCTTTTCTTCAAATTTCAAGATTGAACGGGCACATAGATCATTGGGCCCTAGACCAGCTCCAGGGCAGCTGCCCAGACCAATCATCAGTAAGATGACAGGGAATGAATCCTCAAAGCGGCCAGAAAAAAGTGCTCCGTCCAATTGGCTTCTCTTCAGACAATAGCCCTGTTGCACAATCACCTAGAAACATGTTCAATGATGTGAAGCAATACCTAGGTTACAGGCAGATTATCTACACAATGCTGTTTTGTGCCAAGCTCAAAATTATTTATTCAAACAAGTCACATTTCTTCACCTCCCATGCAGATGCCATGGATTTCTGTGTTTCCAATAACACTGAACCTTGACCACATTACTGATGTCTCCTAGATGTTTGATTTTTTTAAATATAGCGGCCCAAGTTTGCTTCAGTGGTTGTTGTTTAGGGTTCTTCTGATGCTGGTGTGGACAAACCGATCATCCCCCACAATGCCACGTGGTGACTATTCATTTTGTTTCAGTGTTGTTTCTTCACACTCTACTCCATTTTATATTTTGGGTGAATTTTAGGCTATTTGCTAGCAGTTTGGGTATGCTCGCAAGGGAAGGAGATGGAGGTTGTGGGTCAAAGTTAAAAGTGCCATTCAATTTCCATATGTCTCATTGCCTTAATCTCTTATTTTCGATAAACCCTTCTATGGTGCTACCACTAGGACTACTGTTTGTATTTACCGTACAGTGGACATGACATTAATCCATATGTACTTTATGGTTTGCAATGCTCTCTATTAGATATATAACCTGCAATGTTCAAGGGTTGAAAAACCCCATAAAAACACACAAGGTGATTGCTTATCTCCAAATGCATGGTGCAGATGTTATTCTGCTGCAGGAAACACACTTGTTAAAGCATGAATCTACATCTATTGCTAATGAGTGGAAGGACGGTTACTGGCATTCTGGTTACTCATCATACTCCAGAGAGGTGATAACCTTAATCTGAAAAAATATTGACATCAGACTGGTGAAAGTCGTAACTGATAGTGAGGGAATATATGTCATAGTAGTCGGTGTCTATATCGGGTGGATACATTGATATTGAATATATATGCACCTAACATGGATTACCCTTTTTTTTCCAAACCCTTTTTGATAATGTGCAATGTATGCTGATCACGAGTTAGGGATAGGTGGAGATTTGAATGTCACACTACAGAAACATCTGGACAGATCCTCTGCAGGGGGCAATGGACACTCCAATGCGAAAGATGCTATTTGTGAGGCTTGGATAGCGCTGCAGCTGGTGGATGCTTGGAGGTTGATGCACGTGACCGAAAGAGGGTATACATATTATTCCTTGGTTCACAATTCTTACACTAGGCTAGATATGCAGTTGTCATCTATAGACATGTTCAACAGAAATGTGAAGTGTGAGATAGTGGCCCGTACCCTCTCTGATCACGCTCCCGTGTACTTGGAGACTAGTGTGAAAGCCAGAACCCCATGGTTTGCCACTTGGAAATTTAAAGCTGAGTCTATGTCTGACCTAGTGTTCAGGACTGAAGTGAGGGAAGAGATTGTTCAATACTTCCAAAATAATAAATAGTCCGTGTCTGACTATAGGGTGGTATGGAAAGCCTTTAAGCATTTATTAAAGGTGTGTTTCTTGTGAAAGAATTTGGGATACTGTAGATAGTGTGTACCGACCTTCCTCTTTGTGAGGCACAGTTGAAAATAATTTTTGAATCTTATAGAGATACGTATCGTCCCCAATGTTTCTAGTAGACAAACATAACACCTTGCTGAATTCTTCCTTTTGGTGGACAGAGGATTTAAATTGTGTAATTGAAAGCCAATGGCAAGAAGATACGCTGAAGCTGACAAACCGGGAGAACTATTAGTCACCTTGGTAAAAAGAGACACAGATTGTATGGATATTACCTCTATGAGGGATATTGCTGGAAACACTGTGACACATGCTGAGGGTATCAATTTAATTTCCCATCAGTATTACACCACATCGTCTAAGCTAACGGGCAACTGTTAAGCGGCTTGATACTTAATCGGGCAGAGCAAACTTAATCAGGTTGAATGACAATCAGAGGGCTCTGTTAAATATTCTAATGCAGTTAGAGGAGATTGTGGTTGCAATCAAAAAAGTTCCAGTTGATAAAGCCCCACGGCCTGATGTCTTTTCAGCCGAGTTTTATAAAGGTTATGTAGATTTACTGGCATCAGAATTATTAACTTTATATTATGTGGCACCAGAATAGTGGTGCTTCCAAACCCTAATTAAGACTCATAAGACTGCAAATCCTATTAGCCACTGTCAATGTTAAACCTTGACAAAAAAATATTTGCCAAGGTCGTAGCTCATAGACATCTTCCCATACACCCTGATATAGTCATCTATCTGGTTTCATACTGGGCCGCTCCAAATATCACAACTTGAGGAATCTGTTCACTATCATGGCTCTGTTGAACCTACAGGTCCTGCTGTTGCTTCCTTTTTGGAAACCGAAAAGGCCTTTGATTCACTAGAATGTATATTCATGATTAAAGCATTCATCAGTTTGGGGGTTGGTTTGTATTTTATATCTCTTATGATGAAATTATACACTAATTCCACCGCCAGATTATACATGAATTGGATCACGTCTGAGTATTTTACTTCATCCAGGGGTACACAGCCTGGCTGTCTGCTCTCCTGGATATTGTTTGCTCTATCTATTGTGCCACTTGCAGTGGTTCTTAGAGAATATCACGCAGATAGGGAGCTCAGATTGTATGACCAATCTATAGTGCTATCGCTGCATGTAGACAACCTGATGGTATTTGTCAAACATCCTGAGCAAAACCTTATTCCAATCTTAGGTGAAATAACGGATTTGGTCCAGAACTATGGAATGCAGGTTAATTGGAGTAAATCAGAGCTGTTTTCTCTGAAAGCTAAAATGCAGAAAGAACAATTTTGTGAGTGATTTAAGTGGTCAAAGACTACAATTAGATATCTGGAAATTAACATTGCACACGCTACTACCATGTTTTATGCCCAGAAAGATGACCCACTGTTACAAGAAATGTGACTGTAGGCTGAGAGGTATGCTACACTACCTCTTCCTTCATGGTGAGACTTTCTCTCATTAAAATGGTTCTTCTTCCTAAGGCTTTGTACTTATTCACCAACAATCCTATCCTCCATACTGTCTCCTTCTTCACAAAGCTTAGATCGATCCTTATTCAGATTGTGTCAGCCGGGAAGACACCACGCGTTAGATGGGACACACTGACACTGCCACGGGTGGACTGAATGTTCCTAATTTTGAAGTCTATGCCTGGGTTTGTATGTTATATACAGCAATTTACTGGTATGGGCTGTCTCAGAAACCTCAAGGTATAAAAATGGCAAAGATGTTAGCTTTACCACATGCACAAGCACGTATGACCACTATGGTTGGTATTTGTCGTAGAACGCTGTTGGACCCGGTTACAAATGCACTATGGGTCTTGCTGAAGTAACCACCGTACACACCTGCCCTTACCCTCAATGACACAGTGGGGATCCTGGTTATTACTGAAAATGGCATTATAAGTACACTATGGAGTGGAAGGTTTTTCAAGTTTGAAGATCTTTTTTATTGATAACCTGTTGATATCTAGCAAAGGATTCCTTGAACGCACATCCAATGCATTAACTCATTACACTATGCACATAGGCACGGGGAATTGAGGGCCAAGTACCCAAATATACCAGATGAAATACTTGATGGCACCAGGTGCTACCACCAAGCCAATCTCCTCACTATATAATTTGGCCATGCAAACTCTAGACATGCAGTGATCAGAATTAGATGGGAGGCCATGTTGGACTTTGTAAATGAGGATGGGAAATGGGAAAAGATCTGTTGGCAAACGAGGTACATCTCTCTAAATTATAAGCACTGTGCACTACAATATCGGTTCCTACATCAAACATACTACAGCGCTTTTAAAGTGAAAACATTTATTTGAATTAACAGCACCTGGAGTCTGCCCTCAATGCAAACAACAGAATGTTGATTTTTTGCAAACGTCATGGTCTTGCTCCAGAATTGGCCAATTTTAGTCTGCTGTCACAAACAAAATCTCGCTCATCAGCGCCACTGACGACGTTAACTGTCCATTGGCTTGTCTACTTGGTCTTCCCCCTCAGCTCCTTTTACTAATTGGCAAATTCACCACCGTGACCCTACTGCTAGCATGTAAATGCATAGCAATGTGCTGGATGGACAAGGCTACACCAACTGTTCACCAGTGGTTTCACGAACTAGTGAAAGCTAACCGGATGGAAGAGGTGTATTGGCATATCTTCCATACGTCTGCTTAGCCGAGAGATATTTGGTGCTATCCTAGGCTCTACCTTGCTGTGGGAGATTTAAACAGTGCTGACCCTGTTAGTTGACCCCTATGAATGTTAATGATTAACCCAGATTGTTGCACTGCATGTAATTGGAGGACACGCTATTGGTAGTGTGTGCTGGATATAGGGATATGTAGAGACTTCCGGTTTGAAATCTAGGGCATTGCAAATGTATTTGAATCCATGAACTGAATCAGCTTTTTCTATATATCTCATTGTGCAGTTGTTTTATTTTCTTGACGCTTCAACGTTAAACTCTATTTGTTTTGATGATATAATGGCACATTGAATAAAAACTGTTTAAAAGAAAAAATAAATGAACGTTGAAAAATAGTAAAACGAATAATTTTACAATTATAGTACAATTAAATCATTTATTTTTTAACAGCATCTTCTGCACACAAAAACGTAACCAATTTTAAGATGTTTGTTTTTTTTTTTTGTCTTGTTGCGCTGCTGTCAGACACAGCTTAGGTGGCACTAAACTCTAGAGTGAGAGTGAAAAACAGACAGTCAGAGGCATAGAGAGAGAGAGACAGATGAAAGAGAATGTACAGGGAGCGAGAACACGAGAACATTAGATTGGCCTATGATACACCGAAACCAGCTGGTAAAGCAATATTTTTTTGTCCACAATGAAAGCAGATTTACTGACATAGTAATGCAGTATAAAAGTCAATCCAGCACCATTACCACTGAGTTCGCAACAATGCTTTATCGAGTGGTTGGCCCTTCGTTTAACACCCATAGTAATGGTCATTACTGGCAGCAGTGTTTCTTCCAGAGATAGGAGCAAGCTGTAATAAAGGCGTAAGTAAGATGTGGACTCTTCTGTCACTATGCAGGAAGTCATATTTGATACATTGTCACGTCCATGTTTTCCGCCTATTTGTGTATCATGGATGCATATCCGTGCTTCCTTGAAAGATGGCTTTTGAGAGCTGAATAGAGTGGCCTTCCATTTCTGACACCCTCATGGCCCTTTTGGCACAACGTGAAAGAGAAGTGTGATTCCTTGAATTTGAAACGTGTAGACATTTTAATATCGTGATTAATCACGGAGAAGTGAATGATAAAGGATGTTATCGCCCTGCCAATCTTGCTCCTTTTACATCACCTTCATACTCAAAATTAACCTTGTTCTTTCACTGGAACCCAGCCAACTTGATATTCTTCAAAGTTCAACATCAGCCAAATGCTTCTCTGTTTTGAAACAGAACACAACATAATGACGTTGACCCCTTCTAATAGTGCAGGGAGTCTTGATTCTATTAAAGACAAGGAGGCAAGCATTATGCTTCAACTTCTTGTTTATTCCTGTCTGCAGCATTTTCAACAAATCAAACATTTTGAACTTTCCAAAGGAAAACATTTTTTTTTCTTTTCCCAAAAAACTACATTTCCCTTAAATCTAGTCCTTTCTATAGTCTATTTTGCTTCGCACACATGACACAATTATTTCTTTGGGGTAGTTTGAGGATCACCTTCCTCTGTCCTATTTTCCTCTTCTTGTGAGGATCGTGGGGTCTCTGGTGTCTCCTCTTCTGAGTCCTTCCACTTGCGCATGAATGCGTCTCTCAGCTTCTTGAAAGCATTGGTAGCCTCTGGGGCCTCTTTGTCTTCCTCGTCTGGATGATTTTGGGGGTCAGAAGAGGTGTTCCTCTTCCGGGTCTCTGTACAACCCTGGGGGCCCTCTGGCATGGCCCTTGTGGGAGTGCTTTCTTTATTGTCGGTGCTTACGTCTTTGTGGCTTATGAAAGTCTCAATGGTAGCAAGACTTTCCTGAAGAGGTCTCACTCAAATACGTTTTTATGGAAGGGCAAAAGGGGCCCTTGCCCAGGGCCCCTACCTTTCAAGGGGGGCCCCACAGAGCTGCCTGATCTGAATAAGATTCCATTGTTCACCAGTCCGAAATATCACACGTCAGGATATTTTATGGGGTGCTGCTGATTGTCTAAACCCATTGCCTTTCTGTTTTGACAAGTATATTCTGCCTTGATCAATTCATCATATATTGCTTTCTGTGTTCACTTTGGTATACATTGTTTGTGTGCTCTTTATGGCACAACTCTGTAGCATTCTTTCCTTCCTGCGGGAATTATGTTGATCATGTGCAATAGGCAACAGTGAAATGCATATTGATAAATTGAGTGTCACAATGGTTCAGAAGTAAGCTCAGTGTGTGAAGCACCCATTGCAGAGATATGTGTTCATATGCAAAATTAGAATATCACATTCCAGCAAGGCTGGCTGAGCCTTTCCTATGACTGAAGTTTATAAACCTGCCTGCATATGTACGTGGTCTTGCAGAACACCATCTGCTATTATCAGCAATATACCTGCACCAGATAGAGGTTGCTATAAAACTAACATATCATCCGAATGTTGAAGGTCCAGAAACTGGTTTTTCAGATGGGGTGTTGTAAAACCTAGGCAATTGCCTCCAATGATGGCATAAACTGTTAGTCCAAGTGGTGAATAAGTATCCACATTCAAGACAATGGAACAAAAGTGTTCCTGCTTCTATCCTGGATTTGACAGCAGTCGATACAGTGATCCTGGTCAAATCATCTGTATCTTACATTACGTGCTGTCTTCTGTGAGGTTTGCCTTCTTGCATTCTGCCGGTATCATTTAGCCCATTTCTTGATCTTTCTTTTTATGTAGGCCATTTGGGTGGAAGTGTTGGTAGACAGAAGAGAGCAGACCAGATGTTGCAGGCCTCAGGCAAGCATATTTTAAGGTCTGTTTGTTTGACACAAAACACGAGTTGCATTTTGGTAAATGTTGAAGGTTTTATGCACGTTTATAAATGAAAATGTCACACGCCGTTGTTTTGGAAATATTTAAAGCTTTAAAATGCAAAAGACAAACCCAGATGAAATGTGTTAAATCACATCGATTGGTATGCTGGTACTCATATACTCCCTTGATGATGGAGAGAATGAAGCTCTAACCGTTCCCATTTTGCATAACACCCTTCTATAATATTTTGTTTGAAAAATGTCATGTTTGATAATGTGATTTGTGTACTTTGAAAGTCTGTTTTTATAAAATGAGATTGTTTTAGTTCATGGTAAAAAATGGAAAAAAATGTGTTCAAATGCAGAAATTGCAGAGTTGGCACACATCCCAGCTTCACCCCTTCACCCCTTAACCATTGTGTGATCCGGGGCATCTCATTTAATCTTGTATTGCCTAACCTCTCCATATTGCCACAACCTAAACTATTCAATATTGTCAGCCCTTCAGAGTGATTTCCATCTCATGATATGATCTTCATAAAACACCTATTCATGGTTTCACTGGCTATAGGGTTGCTTCCACTTTAATAGTGAGCATATTTATATTGCACACCACAGGTGTATCCCACTTCTAATCTCAGTATGTCTGGATAAAGACCTTCCAGGTAGCGTCTAACCTGTATCCACTGCCTATGCTACGGTATGTGTAGCGGTATGTGTAGCTTTCCTTTCCTTCCAATTGGTCTCCTCTATCCATGCATGAGCACTTCTGCATTCTGTGAGGCAGCAATGTGAGTTTTCTGTCTATTTTGGGTTACATGTACCTTTTACATACAGTCCTGCATTAACACTACAGCATGCATACCTTTCTGGATGCTTTGATAAAAATTATCCTGCATGTGCTGGACCAGCTACTTGTGTATCATTCTGATTTGAGCAAGAATGAAGAGGGCAAGGGGACTTAAAGGGAGTAAATGTGCTTATTATGCTGTAAGACAGCATGTCAACCTATAGGTTGTTAGCGCGACGGGTGGGGGCGAGGAGCGTGACCAGCATTCTTGATCCCTTAATTCCTTTGGTTTGGTCGATGGGGCTCCAAAGATGTCCGTGCCCAAGGCCCCAAAAGTGCTTAAGATGGCCCTGGTCTCACTACCTGCGCCACAGCTATCACCAGCGAGTTGCCCAACTCTTCTCTGAAGCTGTAGGCCAGGTCTTCTGCCTGTTCGTCCTCGCACCACTCAAATCCTGCCATTATGCTTGCGGGTGCGTGTCCTTAAATACCTGTGGACTGGTTGTGTGACATGTCCACTTGTACGTTGTGGTCTATAACGTGACCTGCACCTGTCTTTCCCAGTTATACAGGGCTCTGTGATTTGCTCTGCCGGCTATTAATCTGCAGTCTTGCTGCCAAATCGATGTGCGGTCCAGCCTCGTGTTTATTTGTCAATTTGCTATGTTATTGATATGTGACCTCTCACTGAATCAGGGGGTAGTCTTACATGCTCCGGGGTGCATGGATTATGTGAATTTGGCTTTTTTAGGAGCTTTTATAACATGCTTGGCATGTGTCGAGCATTCAACAAACTCTGTTGACCGGTACTCGATCCGAAATGAGAGCCCGGTCCTCCCAGCCGATGGTGGAGGCTCTCATGCTCCTTGCCATGCTCTGCGCACATAGGATTGTATTAGGTGGGACTCTGCTCCGCTCCGCCTCCCCGATGGAGGGGGATGGAGCCTCTGAACTTCACACAGAAGTTGACGGGTTCCTGATCATGCCGAAAGTATGGCACAGGACCATGCCAACTCTGTATTATTATTAGTTCCATTTAAATAATACACAATTTTTTGCACGCTCTGCTTTCTTTTGGCCTAATGCTTTAGCACGCTCTAGCTCAGCCATTCCTGTGCACTCTACTGTAGTAACACAACGCACTAGCTGTTGCGCTTCACAGATGAATGAAAAGTCAATTTATCTGCTTGAGACTATGGTCACGTGTGCAGAGCAAAATGGACTACAGAAAGGACTAGATTTAAAGGAAATGTTGTTTTTTAAACAAAAGAAAGGTTTTCCTTTGGAAAGTTCAAAATGTTTGATTTGTTGAAACTGCTGAGGACAGGAATAAATAAGAAGTTGAAGCATAATGCTCGCCTCCAGTCTTGACATATAATGTATGCACCACCACTTCCGATTTGTGAATGTGTCAGGGTAGGATTGTGTGAACACTATATTAAAATACATTATCTGGCATAAGGCTATCTGATGCAAACTTTATTTGATACCATCACTCGAATTAAGATATGTTTTCCTGAGACAATGATTCACGTTATCTGTTCCACAGCAATCATGAGGTGAAACTACAGGAGCCAGAATTTCGCAATTTATGCCGAAGAAGTATGCTAAGAGATAAGCTTCTTTGTACAGGGAGGATGCGATTACACTGCAATACAATCCTCTCCCATAAGAGGCATGGAAATAGTCCGATCAAACTGCTGCCCAGGATGCACTTCAGAGATGATGCGTTGTTCTCAATTAATTCATATTCTCCCAGTGAAAGCGCTGTTTCCAGGAAGTCTTGCAAATAAACAATTTCATTAGTCTCATTGAGAGATCGGGTCATGAAAAGAAAAGAAAAAAAAAACAACTGCATATGTATCTAGTTGTATAAACACAGGATAAACAGGCAATGGAGCATGAGTAGGCATGACAGCGCCATGGCCATTGTCATTATTTATTTAGGGATTTAATTAATGCTGATTTAAATGGTGGTGACTGTGAACAGATCACTTCCTAGTTCACCAAGATTAAATGCAAATGTCAACCATTAAGCAGACCGCCTTCCATCACATCAGTCCAATAGGTGGATGGAACCTACAACACAAGAGGTGCCTTCATTGCTGCTGGCTAAACCTTGTTTTCTCTCTGGTGTTAATTATTACTTTTTGAATGGACATGGTGATTGCACACACTTTTATTTGTTCTAAGACATATGTCTAAAGTGGTCCTGAATGTGATGGTTGAGTTAGCTTTAGCGTCTGGGCAGGCAGTGATATGCACCCACCGAACTTAGAGCTGGTGTGAACTTTCCAGCGTGCCTGGTATTTTTGGCAAAATAATACTGATAAATTCCCCCCAAAGAAATTCCTTTCAAAAACTGATTTGTAACTAGCATGCATGTTATTGTAGTGTGTTATTGCAGTACTATTGTACACATTTGAGCAACTTGTTACATTCTTAAGAGGAAACAATCAATAACTTCAACGCATTTCAGATCAGCAATTGTCCATCTTCAGGAAAAGAATTAATGGGAATCAAAAAGAACGATAACAAAAATCTTTTAGGTAACCTGAGAAGGTATTTTTGAGAGCAAATATATTTTGAAAAAATCATCGGTCAAATAAAATAGCAGTGGTAAACAGAGATAATACAGACATATTTAATACCTGGCTCCCTTAAAAGGGTCCTCATGATGTTCACAGCATGAGCAGCTGGACCATCGTGTTTCTAAGGACACGAGTTAAAAAAGGAGTTCATTTTGACATATATCCATTCACTCATAGCAATTTAACTGCTAAATCAGAAGTCCACAATCAATAGAAATAAACAAAGTCTAATCAAACTTAAGTTAAACATGTCATAAACAAGGAAAAACAAACTCAAATTGGCCGGGTAATAATGACTGAAAGAGATTCTGGGACTGATTCTGAGCTGGTATGAATGTCCTGTGGAAAGAAGACATTCTTCCCTGCAGTTTCCAGCACCACCATTTTGAGGTAAGTGAAGGGATTGAAATGATTTTAGCAAGAGCTACTAGAATATTTTGTTGTGGGAGAAACATGAGCTCCAGTGGCACCACACACATTTATTTAAAGACTACCACTTTCCTAATTGGCAAAAGTGCCTGTAAGATTCCAGCAATTTGGAAAAGAGGTGTTGCAGTCTGGGCAATGCTATTTTTTTTAAAGGGAAACAAAGTGCAGTGGAGGTGAACTGCATCTGACAGGAGTTTAACTCCTGTTTTTGAGAGAGGAATCCCGACACAGTCTCTGTTGTGCACACCGAGTGGTTACCAGGGCCGTTGTCATGCCTTAAATCACCTGGTGCCTGCATGTGAAAGCAGAGGTGTTCATGTCCATGCACCACAGCCCTTCTTTTTTAGATGATGATGCTGATAAGGAAATTGTTCCTCCTTCATTGAAGAACACTTTCTTTTTTTTAATTACTTGTGTATAATCACATTTTGATTTTTACAAGGAAGAACTGAACGTTAAAGTTAAAGTTTCACCGAAGAGATGAAGTTTCGTGTACTTAGCAGTCGACAGGTCTTTGGTCGGCCTGCGAGTTAATTTTGCTGAGGGCAATGCTCAAATGTTTTGCTGCAGTGTTGGTCCATTTAGCATTTTCCCCCGACATTAATCGGTTCCACCAGACGTCTTCTTCCAGAACCGAAGAGGCCATCCCAAGAGGCGAAAGTTAGGCTACTCTTTCCTGGTTTAGTGCTTTGCAGTGCATCAACAAGTGTCCTCACTTTCCTATCTGTGCATACACCTCAGAATCGGATTGTCTATCATCAAATGCAAGAACATACATTCAATCATTTGTGTACACCCAAATTCTTCTTGTTCATGAATGTTTTGCTGTCTCTCATCTAATTCTATAGCAAAGGGGATGAAAGCAAAAATCCATATATTACTTGAGCACCACATTTAGGGGCTAATTCATAGAATCCAGCGCACAAGTGTTGCACGTGGCTGGTGCACAGTGTGTGCTTGTGACAGTCTGCACCAGCCGCGTGCGCTAAAATCCATTTCCACGCACAGCGTATTCATGGATTTCAACATCCAAAACCAGCCGTGGCGCAGAGTGGTGCAGCGACTCTGCAGCAGCGCCAGTTATGCCCCCAACCCCTCCCCATGTGCCATGCACAGCGCACAAATCCCGTACATGCCGCACAGGGCCCCAACCATGAAAACGCCTGTAAAACTCCCCGCGCACCCCTACGAATAGATGTACACCCGGCGCGGGGAGTTTCACAGGTGATTGGCCCTGTGCAAGCGGGTTACTTGTATTACTGGGGTTCGCGGGAAGTTTCACACGCGATTGGCCCTGTGCGAGCGGGTTACGTGTATTACTGGGGTTCGCAGGAAGTGTCACACGCGATTGGCCCTGTGCGAGAGGGTTACGTGTATTACTGGGGTTCGCGGTGAGTTTCACATGTGATTGGCCCTGTGCGAGCGGGTTACGTGTATTACTGGGGTTTGCGGGAAGTTTCACACGCGATTGGCCCTGTGCGAGCGGGTTACGTGTATTACTGGGGTTCGCGGGAAGTTTCACACGCGATTGGCCCTGTGCGAGTGGCTTACGTGTATTACTGGGGTTTGCGGGAAGTTTCACACGCGATTGGCCCTGTGCAAGCGGGTTACGTGTATTACTGGGGTTCGCGGGAAGTTTCACACACTATTGGCCGTGTGCGAGCGGGAAGTTTCACACGCGATTTCACTGTCAGAGCGGGGTACGTGTATCCAGTGGGGTGCGTGGGGAGTCCCACACGTGAATTGGCAGCATGGGTCCTCCCAGGTGTCCCCTCTACCTGCCAGCAGGCCCCCACTCATGTCCCCCTGCACTCTCACCCCCAACAGTGAGGGGCACCTGCCAGAAGGCTCCCACTCATGTCCCACTCATGTCCCCCAGCACCCCAACCCCCAGCAGTGAGGGGCACCTGCCAGCCAGTCCCCACTCATGTCCCCCAGCACCCCCACCCCCCAGCAGTGAGGGGCACCTGCCAGCAGGCCCCCACTCATGTCCCCCAGCACTCCCACTCCCCAGCAGTGAGGGGCACCTGCCAGCAGGCCCCCACGCATGTCCCACTCATGTCCCCCAGCACCTCCCCCCCTACATGAAATAAAGATGCACAATCATGGCCCACTTCTACACCAAAATACCACAGCATGCCACCCCATTCTTGAGACGCAATGATTTCCCAATCCACCACACACTGACATGCCTATCTCAAGACACAAACCAGAAGTCAACTATGTACATTAACACATATCCGTCACACACACACACAATGATTACCATTGATTGAGTAAACCCACATGTCAACATGCATGAACCCAATGAGCGAATCCCACACATTGAAGTAAAACATCAAAATGTATTAACATGAAAATCAATGTAAAGTAATTAAAGCATAAAATAATGGCAAACATGAAATCAAATGCATGTCCAAATGAAAAAAAAAAAAATCCTCAAGAAATCCCAAGTAATCCAAACGAAAAATGGCCAAAACTCTCTGTCCACCAAACCAAATCCAAATGAAACGCCAAAAGCTAAATCCATTGATCCATGGTGAAATTAAATTAAAATGTCCGAATAAATCCAATGTCCAACTATGTACAATCCAATTTTCAAGGGTCCATGAGCCCAACGAAAAAATTAAACCTATTTAATAACCTACCTAACAAAAAACTATATACAAAAGTGTAGGGCATAGTCGAAAAGCCCCAAAATAAAAAAAAAGGAAAGGAAACCTAACACTATAAACTATTTACAATGACGGCGGGCAAGTCCTGAGGCTCACTCAGTGATGTTGTCGGCCAGGGCATCATCGAACTCCATGTTGCTGGAGGCGGGCCTTTGTCCTGGCCCCGAGGTCTCGCAGGGAGGCACTCATGGCCTCTTCCAACTCCCTGCAAGTCATCTCGAGGCACTCTGCCCGCCGCAACGCCCGACGCATGGAGAACTCCACCCTGACCATGGTGAGCCGCGCCTCTTCCGCCCAGCGCTGCTCCGCACCTATACGCTGTTACAACCGCAGCCACATGGTAGACACACCCATTCCAGGGTCCTCCTGTCCTCTGGCCGATGCCTGCCCCCCTGATGTCGATGGCCCCGAGCCATCATTGCTCCCACCTAGAGCCTGCTCCTGCAGCTGCTGCTGCTGCTGTCCATGTGCCCTGTCCGATGATGCCTGCACATCCTCCATCAGCTGGTCTCCAGTTGTGGTGTCCACCCCCGCTGGACAGCCAACTCCCAACTGTGGCAGGGATGGGATCTCCACCAAGCTGGCTGTTTTGGTCAGGCCAGGTTCACAGGGGGCCCTGGTGGAATCTGGACCAGAAGACGGCAGGGAGAACGACTGGCGCATAGTCTCCACAGAGGAGGAGAGTTCCGCCAGAGTGGCGTCACATGTAGGAACCCACCGACCAGGGCCCCTCCAAACAGTGCCACATCACGACACTGCTGTTCATGATGGCATGTGTTCACTGCCCAGGAAGAACGCACGTCATCACGAATGTCACGCGTGCGCAACGCGACACCAATCAGGACGGAGCCCATACGTTCATGAGACCCCTCGTCCACGGGTAGTGGAGAGGCAGATGACATGGCACTCTTCCCTACCTGCGGACGGGCCTGGGACGGGGCATCCCTGCTGGTGCATGGTAGTGCAGTCACAGGGTCAAGGACAGCGACATGCACAGGCCCCTCCGCGGTGACCTGTGCTGCCTCCTGACCCTGGCCCTGGACTTCACCACTTGAACAAGTGGTACTACCCCCACCAGGCCCCATGTGCGGCTCAGTAGCGGGCTCCTCCTCCTCTCTGGAGACCACCAACCTGGATGTCTCTGCACCGACTTCCGCCATTGCAAGCCCCTGTGGGGGCTCATCCGACCCTTCCGCCACAGCCGTAGTGGCAGACGCGGCATCAGCCCCCTCGCTCCCGGATGATGGCAAGACCTGGAAGGGTGGCTGGGCCTTGCGTCGACGCCCGGTGGAGGCATCCCCGCCGATTGGCTCCACAGCACCGTCTCCGCCCTCTTCTTCACTTGACGCTGCGTAGAAGGAGACATAGAACACAAGCATCAGGGTACAGTACAATATTCCCCTAGACAGGAAGCAATAACACATGAGTGGCAGTGTCAAACGCCACTTCCATCCTGTCCCTCCACATTACATGGGTGAATGCACGCAACACACATGCAGAAACAGTCCCGGCGCCTGCAATCAACATCAGCATCCATGTACAAGTGCCTCTATTAACCAAAATGTTGCCTTGAAACTCACATGCATCATGGCTCACACTGATCCCATGCACATACATCACCGGAGGGTCATGCATCATGGTGTGTACACCACAGACACAGTGCATACAACGGTGACCGCACTGCATGAGTGAATCTACACATCATCACGGACATATGTCATGCATCCATGGCGTTTCAAAGTCACACACACACTTCTCAGACACACAAACATGTGCACCATACATGTACAGGACAGCAACACCCATCCCTCACACCCCCTCCATGTCAAAGAACATAGACTGGCATGCTTTCATGTGTGCATTTGGCATACAGCTCCCCATGCTGAATTGTAACACATGCACCAACCATGTGGTTCACACATTACTGGTCTCATATGCATGACCATGATGTCCCTGCACACACACATCCATACATGGCCAATGTCACACATAGAGGCAAGTATCAGACTACCAGCACACTGCAACATGCCCTGTCTCACACACCAATGCTTGGCCACTCACTGCTCAACTCCAGACGGGTCTTCCTCCGAAGGATCTGGCCGTGGAACGCTGGGCATAACAGTTCCAGGACCCTCATCTGGATGTCACTCATGCTGACCCGGCCCACATCCGCGAGGCGCCGGGCCTTTTAGAGGGTCCTGGACCTGAAGTCCTCCCAGCGTTTCTTGACATGCTTGATGTCGCGGGTTGCCACCCCCTCCGATTTGATGGCAACCACTACGTCGTCCCAGATCCTCTCCCATCCTTCCTTGTTGGCGCGTGATGTTCCAAAGAGGGCATCAAAATGCCCCAGGATATGCTCCACCAGGACACCAACTTCCTTCACACTGAAGCTGGTGGCCCTCTGCCTCTCTGGCTGTGGGTCACTAGTGGTCTCAGATGGTGTTTGCCCCGACATGGCGACCCCCGAGGCAGGCGTGGGTGGGCAACTGGGTCCTGGGGCTAGGCTTTGGAGCAATGGTATCCCAGTCAGGAGTCTTCTGTTCCAGCAGGGGTGGACACAGCAACTGGAACCCTGGCTGACGTGCAGGCACCAAATAGCAGGGCACGTGGGCAGCAGGCAGGCATACAGCAGCAGATGGCAGGTGGGAGCGTCCTCGGGGCACTGGGGGGCAGTAATTTGGCCTTCTGGGCTGGAGCGTGGTCGTCCGTGTGTTGTTGCGTGGCCAGCTTGATATGGAGTGATTTGGCACGTGAAAATCTTGCTCATCTGCGTGTAATTTGAGGAAAGGCCCTTAGCGCGGAGGTGTTTCCCTCGTGACGTGGGCATAGTGGTTCAGCGCGTGTGAAAAAACTGCACGTCCGCGTGTGAATGCATGTAATCCGAGGAAAGGGCCTACGCGTAAGTGACGTGACGCACGTGGGCTTTTCCCTCAGCACGGGTTAAAGGTGAGTGGGGCCAGCGGTTCACTGTACGTGCCTTTCGTGGAGACCGACGTGTGTTGCTGCTTCATGTTGTTTCGCGCGCCATCGCAACTTCACAGCGGATCGAGGACGTATCTCTTCTTTTGCTGGGGGTATTGGCTACACATGTTTTTCATTATCACGCTAGTCAGACGGTGAGTCGCGTACGGTATTTTTCACACTGCGGGTGCCCCTGTGTATCGCACCCATTTTCGAGGTGATAGTAGCCTGCTTGTCCCACGCGTACGCATTTTTCGTGTTACTGGGTGCCACTGAGTATTGCGGGAGTTTGATTCCATGCACGTAAGCTGCAGCATTGCGTGCACGGTTTTACTGCAGTTTTGGGGTACCTGAGCGTTGCGTGACCCGTCACTACATCACCGGGGTCACAAACAGCCTTGCAGGTGCAGGGGGCTGTTAACATCTTGCATCCCACCCCCTTCACCCCAATTGCCCAGGACAATTGTGGTGTACACCTCCCATTGGCACTCCTCCATCTGTGCCGGCACTACTCCATCTGTGACATGGTTGGGAGGCCACCAAAGGTGAGGGGCGCCTCAGCTGGGTGTCCTCCTCATGGTAGGTGTTGTCTGGGATGTGGCCGGGGTGACCAGGGAGTAGGGGGACTAAAGGGTGTCCAGGGTGGCCGCAGAGGGGGAAGTGGCAGGGGTGCACCACTTGAGCATGATGTGTCGATGCAGTCTTGCCGCCACCCCCTGCGGTTCCGGGAGATGCAGCTTCTGCATCTGACACTGGCGCCCGTGTGACCGGCAGTCTGTTTCATCGACTGCCACGGGCTCAAGGAAAGTGGCAGCTGCAGGTGCAGCTGTGGACACCACCACCCAGGCTCTGCCAGCGCAGGTTGCGTTGGCACTTGAAGAGCCCTTGGAAGATTTCCAACAGTCCAGAAGGGAAACGGTAGGTGCACGCAGGGCTGCCCTGACCAAGACACATGTCCCTGTGGCAGTAATGTCATCTGCTGCCCCGACCAGCTGGGTGTTGGCAAGTGCAGGGGCAGATGCAGCCAACAACACCCCGGTTGTGAGTCTGCCAACCAGGACAGTCGCGGTCAATTACCCTGCTACAGCGGATGTTGCTGCGCAGGGCCCATTAGAGGGCACCCAGCTGCCACTGACACAAGTCAGGCCTTTGGTTGACCCTCCACCTGCCACTCCCTTGGCTCAATCCACCAATGCTACTGGCTATAGTGATCAGGGCGGCATGTGCCAGCCAGGGTCTGCGCCACAATCCAAGAGGAGGAAGGTTGCACCTGCAGCAGAGGCTTTGATCCCACACACAGCCACGACCTCCAGCACGTCGAGGAAGAAGCCTTTCTGCAACCAGGAACTGGACTGCCTCGTGGACTATGTGCTGGGCCACAGCCGTGACATGCTAGTGGGTCCTAATTGTCAGACTACTGCTGCCCACCATGATACCCACTGGAAGCAAGTTGCGGAACTTGTGATTGCATTCGGCCATGAGGAGCGCACGGCGCAAGAGTGCAAAAAGCGTTGGAATGACCTCAAATGCAGCGCTAAGGCTAAGCGTGCCTCAAATTACAATTTGACTCTGCCGAATGGCAGTGGGCCTGCACCTGAGGAGGAAGACCTCACTCTGCATGAGTCACTCGTTGCAGAGTTCATACCATCTGAATCGGTCGAAGGAGTGGGATAGATGCTGGACTTTGATGCCCAGTCCAATGAGTGTTGCTGCGTGTCTGTTGTGGTCATGTGTGTTTCACTTGTGTGATGGGTTGTGCATGAATGGCACTACATGTCATGTATACAAGTAATGCAATGCTTCCCTGATGCATGTCTGCTCTGCTGGATGGTGGATATGTGGAGCAGATGGGGACTTTCCGCATCACCACTATTGCACCCTACTCACATGCTGGTCACCAGGATGCCCCTCAGGTCCATGTTCCAGCTCACTGGCCCTTCAGCATGTAGCGTGGGGTGACCTTCCTCTCAGCCCAGGGTCTATGTCATAGCATGACTGATGTGCATGTGTCCTGTGCCTGCATGTGGGTACTCCATGTAGGCATGCTCCCTTACCCCTCCACCCCCCTCTGCAGCCCAATTCCACCTTAACACTGGTATGCTTCAATTTTGCCGTTGAGTACTTCCCTTTTCATGCATCCTGTGTACATGCTGACTTCCAGCAGCCAATCTGTCAGACATATGCTGTGTCGTACATCCTTTGTACTTGATGAAGGGTGTCTCACTTGGACTGTGAAGAGGTCAGATGCCCAGCAGGGACATGATTGCCCATTCATGCTCCATGTGTATTCTACTCATGTCCCTATGTGTCCTTGACTGGATGATCATTGTGGTAGGAGTCCAGGGGGACCTACATTGCATGGCATTTCATCAGCCTTCCCATTTCCACTCTGGCTCAGTCCTGCGTCACACACATGTTTAGGGTGTGATGGTCTGTGTGGGTCACAGGCCTCAGCCTGTTTAATGGCCAATGACTCTGTCCAACTGGTGCATTGTCTTCTTCACGTGGGTGTACTCCAAAGGTTTCATCATGTGTCCTGCTTACTGTCCCATCATTTGCTGTGTTGCCACTTGACTCACATGATGCAGTTGATATGAGTCAACACTGTCTGTCAATACACAGGTCTATGTTCAGCCTTTTGATACCATGCTAGGCATCTCTGCATTTGCACTTGGGGGCAGGGCTGGTTTACTTGTAGACATGCTACCCATTGAATGCACATTGCACGTGATGCCTGAAGTTGACCTTGCACTGCCTTCACATTTTCTGACACACATCATGAAGTTCTTGTACATGTAGATAGTGAGTAATGTACATATTTGCTGCACTGCATCGACCCACTTCAGTGCAAACTGACACCTTTTGGCATGCCTAATGACAGAAGCAATTTCAAGTTGATCCAGCATGCATGGAAGGTACTATTTTGTGTGTGACATGTCTGCTTGATGAGTTTGGTGTCTGTGTGTGTGTGTGTGTTGTGTGCTTCTAACATGTGTAGTGACCTTTTTCTCTCTACTTTTCAGATGATGATGCAACAGAGCCAGAGGATGGTGTTGTCATGCCAGGCACAGGGTTATCATCACTACAGCAACCCAGCACAAGTGGGGGTCGTGGGGTGGTAGGCCACGAAAACCCACATGTGCTACAGTCCATCTTGTCTCTGGCTGGCAATGAGTCCAGCCCTGAAGACCACTCTGACGTCGATGTCGAGTTGGATGAGCATCAGATCCATATGTCAGGGGTGAGTGATTCTGATGTGGACACTCCTCTGTCCGCGACACCTGCACTGAGGGGTCAGACAATCTTGGAACCTCCGCCTGTGGTTTGTCGGGATGCAGGGTCACCCGCCACACCAGTCACTGATGTGCCTGGGCCATCACCTCGACGGGGCATGTAGTCATGCAGCCGCGGGCAGTGCCAACACAACGAGGACACCCAGTCCTTGGGTCCCGCAGGGTCAAGCCCAGCAACACGGTCGCCGCTTGGAACCGCAGTATACTGAGTGGGAGCAAGACATGGCTGCCAATTCTGAACGGCAGGGGGCAGCAATGGAGAACATCGCTGATAGCATGGAGTGTGTGGCCCAATCCATGCACCCCCTGCTAGGCAGGTGCTTCTCCAGCAGCAGGCGGCACGGTCCACGGCCCGCTCGCTCAGACTGGGCATGGCGGCCTCAGACAGGGTACGCCAGGCTGAAATGTCGTCTCTGCGTAAAACAATTGCTGCTCACGGAGAGGCACACATGGAGGCCCTGAGGCAAGAGTATGCTTCCCTCAGATCCACTCTGGGTGTCCTTCTGATGTCCCAGAGGGAGCGGGCAGAGGAGAGGTTTGCGCAGCTTGAGCGTACCATCTCAGCTGAGCTACATGCTTGCCGGGACGTGCAGCAGCTGTCCAGCCAGGCCTTTCAGGATGAACTCTGTGTTACCTTGCAAGAAGAAGCACGTGTATCACGGGAGGTTCTACATGCAGACCTGCGTGTGATCGCCGCACAGAACCAGGCTCACCCGTCCGGCAGACTTGCTGCCGACAATGGGCAAGCTGCGGCTAGGCATCGTCAGGCTCCTGTGCCATGTCCTCCTTTCCAGGAATCTATCTCCCACATAGGTCGGGCTGTGCAGGCGTTGAGCCCATGGAGGTTTTTTTTTCCTCAACATCATCGCATGTGGGTGTTGAGTAGCACCCTGTACCTCCCCCCTCCTTGATGCCCCCCCGGGTCGTATGTGGCCATTTTTGATTTTTCTTTTATTTTAGTTAGTTTAGTTTCATTTTGATAGTTAGTTTAAATAGGTAATGTAGGTTTTTCATAGTTAGTGTAATTATAGTTTGAAATTGTTTGTCTATTGTACTTTCATGTGACGTTGTGGTGCTTTGTGGCTTTTGAGAGCATCCACTGTCTGTTCCAGCTGGGCCCTTCAAGCTTGTCCTGTGTATGTGTTTGCAGCTTAGGGTACTTGAATCACATATGCCACTCCTGCTTCCCTTATCCATGGGCTCGCAACGATGGTTTGGTGTAAAAGCCTATTACACAAGGGCTCTGGACTGTCATATCTGTTGCATGTCTGCTGCTGTGAAACTTGTGTTAACACCCCTAGTGGGGATGATAGTTATTGTTATTATGTTATTGACCACTGTTTTTCATTCGCTAGATGGGGGGTTTCATGATTGATGTGTACATTCATTGCTATTCATTGTGTAGTATGTTTATTATCTATACTGTACATCTACTTGTTGCAATTCATGGCGTTGATGGTGTGTTCAACAGTTTGCCTGTGAAAGACGGACTGATGGTGTGATTTGTGTTGTACGTCTCTGACATGGTCCAATCATGTAATGCCTGAAGAGACACACACAGATGATTTTAAAGCATTAATCATGTGTTTCATGCCCTTTCTGCAGGGGGATGAGCCTCCAGACCACCTTTGCCAGCAGACATGGGCCATTGGACGTCTGGAAGCTGGACACGTTTGGTGGTGCCGACATGCGCATATGTGCACAAGCAGAGGCACAGGGATTGCGCTCATACATCCAAAAACAGCTGACGTATTTCAGGGGACTCCAGGCAAGGTGAGCAGCACAGGGGGCGACAACGCAGCAGACCTTCCACCTGGCCAGTTGCACATGCATGCTTAGCAGCAGCACTGACGGTGAGCTTGGACAAATATTGGTGTTGAAGCGCACAATACAGCTGAGATGCTTTGGTGGACTAATGGCTAGTTGATGCGAAAGTTGTCTGGGACACCTGCAGGGCCAGTGGCACATACCCTCCGGTCCACCATGGTCCATTGAGGCACTTGTATTAGCCATGTAGCATTCCGAGACATGGAAAGAAGCAGCTCACAGGGACAGACAGCAAGGGACAGACTTGTGTGCAGTGCATTTCATTACCATGTAGAATTTGACACATGCACTACCTACTTTTTTGGGTCATAGTGGAACACTACTTGTTCAGAAGTCCTTCCTTGCTATATGCGTCTGGCTGCTTACCCAGGGAACATTGCATGTTGTGTGATTCGTGACACATTGGTCTTCCATTTGCAACGCACCCAGCGGCGCATGACTTACTGCATTGACTGTGTATGAACCATCACAGAGGTAATATTACGTATGGGTATGAAGCATCCACACCAGATTGTTTGTTTGTAGAGTATTTTGTTACTTTGGGGCATATATGGTGGTGTGTTTGTGTGTTATAGGCACGCACAGATTAGTAACTGTGGCTCACTTTGCAGTATTAAACTGCTCCTGTTACCAGACCTGAGAGTGCGCAGGCAGGAGGCCAGCACTCACCCCAGAGATAAGTTTCTGGTTGTCTTCCATTTGAGTAATTTGTTACTATGTGCATGATGATCAGGTTTGGTGTACTTGTGTATGTGTTAATGTGAGTGGTGCAGTTTTGTGCATTTCCTACTTTCCCATGTGAATCCTGCTCCCCTCTCCTGCCCCTCATTCCGGTTATCCAGTATAGCAGTGCCTGTCCCGACTGCATATCCCTGACCCTCTGTCCCCACCAGGGTCTCAGAGGCCTGTGTGAGTTTGACCTTTCAGGCACCCAGCCACGGTGGGGGTGGTTGGTTCGTGCCACTCCTGCACCTGTACACGGGAGCAGTGACAGTACACATCAGTTCGTGGTGCATTATTCTGTGTCATGTACCACACATAGTACACATTCTGTTGAGAAATTGTCTTACTGTGCTACCTTGGCTGTTACGTCATTGTGGTAGTACTTTGGCTTTGTGACGTACTGCTACTTCAAGTCATCTACTGGAGGGTCTTCTGGTTTGTTTTGCTGCCTGCAGGCTTTTTGCTTGGCTTCTTTGTTGGCCTGCTTTGAGTTCTCTTTGATGTGGTGTTTTTGCAAGTCAACTTGGCCTCTGAGGGTGCTGGACACTTTTTGCACACAAGGTGGGAGATGGTGACAAAGGGGAAGGGTGATCCTGTGGCCAGGTGAACTTCAAGGATGAAGGCTAGATAACCCAGGTTCAGTTGTTCAGTGGGTCATGGTGATTTGTGAGGGGGGGGTGGGTGTTTTGTGAAGTTCACATAAGGACTTAAAAACAATTAAAAGGTAGCATTACAATAATGGTAACAGTTCACCATTAGCCCAATGTATACATGCATTGCAATCTTAGCATGAGATAGTAGATCTGCATACGAAAATATTTAGTACATAAAAAGTGAAATAAATCAAATCCTCATTCACACAACAAAGGATGACACCATCCACTTGATGTGTACAGAACTCATTGCAGTAGTGCATAATTTTCCTTAGCCTTATCCAGTCTTTTGTCAGTTCCAGCACGTGTAACCTGATCGCCTTATTTTTTTTATTTTTTTTTATTTTTATTGAAACTTCAGTGCAGCGAACCTGTTGGGAAGCCAACAAGTCGCCAAGCTTTTGTTACAACACATCGTCATATGTGCCTTGTTATCCATTACAGTGTAAAAGAAAATAAAACAATCAGCAATCCAGCATATAAAGTTGTATCATGTCATCGTATTAATAACAATTTAAGAGTTCCATACGATATCATATTTCAGTTAAGTTTAGAGAGTCCAAGAAGTTCACAATTACGCAGGTCAACTTGATGTTATGTCCGGCAACCGCACAAGACCACCATTTTGATTGTCTGATTCAACAGGGGTACGTCTCCTAAGTGACGCAGTCGACGTAAGGTTAACGCATGGCATCCGGTAATTAGATGTTCGATAGATTCGATTCGAAGGTTGCAGAATCTGCAAAGATTGCCGTTTGCTTCGTTAATGTGTCATAGAAATTGCATTTCCCTGGTGTTTAATGCATTCAAACGCAGCCTCAAAAATTGGTCACGATGATGTCGCGAGGGGCAAGTTACCAAGTAGCGACAATAAGCATTGAGTTTGTGTACGCCTAATCCCGATCTCAAGAATGTAGGCTTCATTTTCAGCAGATCGTAATTCTGGATCCAACACCAATGGTCAATTATTTTTTTTTTCTGAATAGACATTTTATTCATTATTAATCAATAACAGAAGTAAACAAACAGCACAAGAACAAACAGACATCAGAAATGACAAAGCATATAAGGCGCAGTTCATTGTACTGGAAATATGAGTATGGGAAAATAATGCAAGAAAAAACAGAAGGAATCAGCCCAAAAATCTATCACGGGGGTACTCAGCAGGAAAAGATTGCTGTCCTTGGGGATTGTCTCTTAACTAAAGCGGAGCGCTACCATGTGCAAATCAGCTCAGCCAACGGACACTAGGCGGCTTTAGGGTGAGGGCCCGGGAGCGGTCCGCATAGTCCATAAATGGGGCCCAGGTGTTTTGGAACGGGGCAAGGTTGCCCAAGCAAAGACTTGCAACTCTTTCTGCCGTGACAATGTCCCAACACTTGGCCCACCAAAGCGGAATGGAAGGGCCCTCGGGATGCTTCCAGAGGTGGGCAAGGGCTATCTTGGCCGACAAGAGCAGGTGTGTGCACAGGCGGGCAGCACTCCCCGACAGTGGCAAGTCCCCTCCCCCCGGGTCTCCCGACAGAATGATACCGGGATCCCACAGGATGTTGAGGCCTGTGATTGCTCTAACATGAGTCAGGACCCCCTTCCAATAGTGTGCTTCTTTAGGGCAGTCCCACAGCAGGTGGAAGAGCGAGCCCTCTCGCGGACAGCCCCTCCAACAGTTCGGCGAGGGCCTCACACCTGCTTTATGCAGCTGTGCTGGAGTGATGTAGTACCTGAAGCTAACTTTATAACCCCCTCTCTATTAGTGACACACTGAGTACTCCTGTACTTGTCCCAAACCTCTGGCTCCAGGGAGCGCCCCAGGTCCTTCTCCCAATTTAGCATGTAATGTTCTTTCACATCCGGACTGGATTTCTCCAAATGTTTGTAGAGAGTGGAGATCTTGGCCCTCAGAGGGGGAGCAGTCAGTGAGAGTTCGAGGGGTGTAAGGTCCCTGGAGCCGCGCTCCCTAATGATACGCTGTGAAATCCAGTGACGGATCTGTGTGTAGCGGAACCGCTCCTCCTCAGAGACGTTGACCTTCGCCTTGCAGTCCTCGAAGGAGAGCGGCCGCCCCTCTATTAGAAAGTCTGAGATTCTATGAAGGCCGCCCTCCGGCCATTTGGTGAAGCTGCGGACACAAAGTCCGGGGGAGAAACCCGGGTTGCCCCAGATTGGGGTTAATGGGCCCAACGAGCTCTTGATTCCCCACTTCCTATTCGCAACCCTCCAATTGTCCACCGTGTTGCGAGTGGCTGAAAGCGGGCCCAGAGCAGGGGGGGCCTTCTGGGGCTGAATGTGGGGCAGATCCGACAGGGGAGACCCACACCACACTTCATCCAGTTGCAGCCAGGATGGGCGGTCCACGATGCACGTCCATGCGAAGGCATGTGCGAGTTGAGCCGCACGTCTATATCTGGAGATGTCCAGGACCCCCAGTCCACCCAGCTGGCGACTGCGGGTCATAATGTTCCTGGCGATATAGGGTCTCCCCCCCCCCAGATGACGTTCATAATGTCCCGCTGCAAAGAGGCGAGGTCTGCTTCCGGGATATGAGTTGGGAGCGCGTGACACTGATAAAGCACCCTCGGAAGTAAGTTCATTTTCACCGTTGCCACCCAGCCCAGCCATGAGACCTCCTGCTTACTCCACCGTTTCAGGTCTGCGCGTAGTGTTTTGAATAGCCGGGGGAAGTTGTGTTTGTAGATTAATGAATTGGATTTGGGAATCTGGATCCCTAGACATTCCAGCGTGGCGCTAGCCCATGGGATCGGTAAATCGGAGCATAAGGTGCTTCCCTGACGCTTTGGAAGGTTGATCGAGAGAACTGAGGACTTATCATAATTCACCTTGAACCCAGAACACACCCCAAATGCTTCCAATTCTTCCAAAATGGGTTGCAGCGAGCTGTCCGGATCAGTGATAGTTAGAAGTACATTGGCGGCGTAGAGCGCCACTTAGTTCCGTTCCGCCCACTGCAACTCCCTTGATATTTGGGTTAAGGCAGATTCTCGCGGCGAAGGGCTCCATTGACAGGGTGAATATTAAGGGGGATAACGGACACCCCTGGCGGGTCCCTCTTGATATGGGGATGCATGCTGATTTCCTCCCATTCACTTGGAGTTGCGTTGTTGGGTGTTCATAAATTGCCATCGTCCAGGTTATAAAGTTGTGGCCAAAGCCCATGCTGGATAGCATGGACCTAATGTAATCCCAGTTCACTAAGTCAAATGCTTTATGGGAGTAAAGGGAAATCACAAGGAGTGGGGTTTTTGTTCTATTTGCGGACTCAATGATGTTAAGAGTGTGTCTAACATTATCGTGGGTCCCCCTGCCCGGGATAAAGCCTGTTTGATCTTTATGTATTAACTCGGGGAGAATCCCACCCAGCCTGGCCGCTAACACCTTGGAGAAGATTTTCCCATCGGTATTCATCAAGGTGATTGGACTATAAGAGGCCGCACATTCCGGGACCTTCCCTGGCGTTTTAAGCAAGACGGTGGTTGACTCGGCCATGGAGCATATTACACTTTTAGTGGAGAGGAAAGAGTTAAATAGCAGAGTTAATTGTGGAACAAGGATCCGGGCAAATGATTTATAAAACCTGGGCATCAGCCTGTCTGGGTCTGGGGCAGCGTTCTTGAGCGACTTCATTTCGGCTAGGATTTCCTCTGTGGAAATTGTGGCTTCTAGGAGGTGCAAAGGGATAGAAGTGACAGAGGGGTCAAATGATTCTAGATAGTGCTGCTGACGGGTACCATCCTCTCGAGATGTGGGAGGCCCTTGCATGACCGCCTTGTGATGGTCCGTTTCGATTTCGATTATGTCTGGGGTGGCAAATTTACTCGACCCATCTGGGCCTTTGAGACTTATAATTTTATTTCTGGTGTGAAACTTTTGCAGTTTGTAGGCTAATAACCGATTTGCCTTATTGCTATTATGGTAATAGAATTGTTTAGTATATGCCAGGTCCTTCGTGGTGCGATCGGCCCAGTGCATCTCCAGAGCCCTTCTTGCCTTTCTTAGCTCCCTGTCCGCCCGTCTAGAATAATGGGTCTTTAGCTTTTTTTCGAGGGAAGCGACACTGGAGTTCGGAGTTTGTGTGTGGATCTTAGAGACCCTGTGCTGTTCAGCGGCTGCGCTAATAAATACTCCTCTTGTTACCGGCTTCATGGCTTCCCACAATAGCCCAATTGGGGTATCGGGGTTCTGATTTTCCTTGAAGTGGTTAATCAAGGTGTCTTCCGCCTCCCCCCTAATCACCTGATGTAGGAGCAGATTGTCATTGAGCTTCTAGAATCTGGGAGGAGGGTTGGGGCCCCCGAGAATAGAAAGAACAGCCGAGACAGGGGCGTGGTCAGATACCATCTTAGTATGGATTTCAACATTACTGAAACATGGAAATAGGGTGCTGGTGGCCAGTAACAGATCAATTCGGGAGTGGCCGCTGTGCATGTTTGAGAAAAATGTGTAATCGCGGGTGTCAGGATTGGCTACCCTCCAGATGTCAACCGTGCCAGATTCTTTTAAGAATCTGGCAAAGGCTAGGGCTCAGGAGAGGTCCGGATCAGATGGGGGCAGGGACTTGTCCACTGCGGGATTCGGAACTGTGTTACAGTCCCCCCCAATTAAAAGGTACCCCGAGGCGAAGATTAGGAGCTAAAAATTTGCCCTGGTTCACATTCGGGGCGTAGATTCCCACGACAGTGATCGGCTGTTCCGCAATGTGTCCCCGAATGAGGAGGTATCTGCCTGCCGGATCCCCCTTCACAGTGGGGTTGTATAGTCGAAACCTATCGCTCAAGAGGATCGCAACCGCCAGCTTCTTCTCCACCGCTAGAGGCAAAAAAACTCTGTTTAAAGCACTTAAACTTAATACAGTGTTCATCTGCTGGGAGGAGCTGAGTCTCCTGGATGATTACTATATCCCCATTTAATACCGCCAGCCTATTCTCTACCGATTTTCTACCGATTTACGCTTCCTTGGTGAGTTAAGACCCTGGGCATTCCAGGTCAAGAAGCAAATCTCTCTAGCTTTATCCGAGCCTATGATATGCGGGAGTGCAGTCTATGCTGGATTGATGGGCTGCATAGGGGCTACAAGGGTTTGGAAAATTCCCTAATGAGCATAGGAGTGCGCTAAAGTTACTGATGTCAATGAGTAAAACTGTAAACATAAACAATGGCAACCGAGGGAGTAAATGGGTTCTCGGGCCCGGAGCTCCCCCCTCTGCCCCCAAAACTGAAAGAATGAGACCATAAAGCTCATCCAAGGGGATCACTGGAAGGCCCGGTCGTTGGGAGCCGACCCCCGCCGGAGAAGAAAGAGAGACTGCAGGGACGCAGAGAGACAGGCACCGTGTCAAGTAACCAATATGGGCCTGGGGGTGTATGCCAAGCAGACTACCTATAGATGCCCCCCCAGGTGCCAGAAACCGACCCAGTCCCTCCCGGGGGTGATGAGAGGCGCCGGGAAACTAGAGGAGCGAGCATGGCACTAAGGAACTCCGGGTAAGGAACAACACAAACTTGACTGACCGGCCTTAGAGAAAAGTTGAGGGCCACCCATCAGTCCATATTATGCTGTTTCCGGGGGCCCTGAGGCCTGCGACGTCCGTCAGCCCGGGACCAGCGGCAAGGTGTCAGCGAGCCGGACTGAGACTGAGAGCGAGTGGCAGAATCAGAGTCCCCTTCTGTGGATTTTATACCCAAGAATTGACACGCCTCATTGGGGTTGCGGATTTGTCTGCATGTTCCATCCCACTCGAAGCACAGGGATGTGGGGTTCCCCCACCGGTATTGTATTTTCTTTTCTTGCAGCCACTCCATCAGGTTGCAAAGGGCTCTCCTTTTCTGGAGAGTAATGCTTGCAAGGTCTTGAAACAACGTAATGTTGGCCCCTCTGAAGGTGATCTATTTCGTAGACCTGGCCTCTCTCATTATCTCCTCCTTGATCCTGAAAAAATGAATCCTGGCCAGAACATCTGGAGGGGATGGGGATGCTTGTCTTGGCGCTGTGCGGTGGACTCTGCCAATTTCAAGCGGAGCGCTGTCTGGAAGAGTTATTATAAACCTCAGCAAGTCATTGACAAAGTTCTCCAGATCTGCGTTGGCGACTGAGGTGGGAATCCCTCGAATGCGGATATTGTTGCGGCTTGTGCGGTTTTCGCTGTCCTCTTGTTTGGACTTGATAGCTTCACATCTGGCTTCCAGGGATGCTATTCTTCTCAGGCCACACTCTAGCTCGAATGTATTATCACACAAGCCATTCTCCACTTCCTCCGTGCGCTTCTCCACTTCTTCTACCCTCCTATCCAGAGAGGCAATTTTTTTAGTGACCTCCTCAGTACCCTTTTGGATCACCTTGGTAAGAGCTAAGAGAAGATCTTTCAGGTCCATTTTGGTGGCGAATTGCTCAGACCGTGGGTGCTCCAGTGGGGGCGCAACCCCAGGTGTCACTGCGGCGGCGGAGTCAGCCCTGGCTGTTTTATTCTGGCCGGAGTTGCACATCATTGTCGCGATTTCTGCCTGTTTTGCTGATTTGCCACTTTTAGACATGGTTCTGCTGGGTGGTGAGGGTGGAGCAGAGGCCACTGCTGTTATTATCTCGCCTGTTGAGCACTAGAGAGATGTTAGACCGGGCGCTATTGAATATGCCCAATCCTGTGGGAAATTTCTTTTTTACGCACTGAGGTTGGCTGAGCAAGTCAGCTATGTTCAAATCGGCATTGTTTAGTGTGGCTTCCAGTAATTGCTGCCAGTCTCCAAGAAGGCCAGGTCGCCCACAGCCTGGACGATTTTCAAAAAGTTGGTATGACGGAGGCAGTGGGTGCAGCTTCATCTTTCGTAGCACCATTATTGATTTCCACATGACGCAACTATCTATTGAATTTATTGATAATTCATATTGAAGAGACACCATTGAAATGTACGAGGGTAGATGCAATACCCGACGCCAAAATAAGCCTTCAAGCTTCTGGCAGAATAGGGCATCAATGTTCCAGCCTGATTCAGATCCAAACGTAATAGCGTATATTACCTTTTGAATGTAAAAAATTAGTACTGGTTCAAGAGAAAATTTGCCATATTGCTTATTTCTTTTTGAGGCTTGAATACTGAATTGAATCATTTGATTTGTGAGGTCCAACTTCCAGTGATGTTCATTGATAGAAGTGTTGAAATTTATTCCAAGGTAACGAATGGAATTCACAGAACTCAAAAAGATTCCATTGGTTTTCCAGGAGAAGGACTTCTTTTTTCTGGAACCACCAGCACCAGTGGTCACGATCTTTATTTTACCTGTATTTAATTCAAGATCATTCCTATTAAGATACTCACACAGACTTGTTAGCAAACGTTGAAGACCAATCTGTGTAAGATCTACTAGGATGAGATTGTCCGCATAAGATATGCAGCGAATTTCGATGTTGTTTATCTTTGGCGAGAAACATCTGACAGCTTCCAGATGTTTCAGAAAGTCAGACCCTGCTTAGCTTCAAAGTTCTGCTGCCAGGGGACATCCCTGTTTCACCCCCTTGTTGGTAAAGGTTTTTTTCGATAGGTCTCCTTGATTATTTAAACGAATCTGGATGGAAGTTTTAGAATGCAGCACCTTGATTGGTTGCAGCAACTTTTGAGGACAGTTTCAGTTTGACAATTTCTGCCAGAGCTTGACACCATTGACACTGTCGAACGCTCCTCGCAGATCGATGAATGCCAGATGTAGTCGCCTTTTTGCTTTTAGGGTTTCTGATTTCAATATGTTTAAGATCAGTAGGTTAACCTCAACTCCAACTCCTTTAGTAAAGCCAGTTTGATGAACGTCATAGATTTCATCTCGCATGAACCACTGTGCAAGTCGTTGGCGTAGAAAATAATTTGCCTATCGTATCTAACAGAGCAATCGGGCGATAGTTGTCGGGATCCGCCCGATTGCCTTTCTTATATATAGGTACGATGATGGCTTCACGCCAGGATTCAGGAATAGTCCTTGAGGAGGATAGTGAACAAAACAAGGGTTCTTTGCAGACTGACCATTGCGTTTCATTTTATTTTAGCATCATGTTGGATATCTATCATGTCCGGACCAGCAGCGTGTGAATTCTTCCGAGCGTGTATTGCAATTTGATGTCATCTAGCTGGATTTCCACATCCCATGGGATCACGTTATCAGGTGGATCAGGCAGTCCTTCACTCAAGGGAGTACTAAGTATTTTCACAAAGTGAGTCTCCCATGTGATTGCCTTATATGATGACGCTGTATATGGAAATGTATTACCACTGATGATTTAGAGTTTAGTGCCCACAGAATAAACGTGTTTGTTCCAGCTCAGATGTTCTCTTTGGTCATTTGGCTTAAGTAATGCATCTCGACAGAGCAAAAGTTTCTGTATATTACACTCAATGAATGACATGTCACAGAGTACTTCAACAAAGATGTGTCACATAATGGCAAGGGAAATCTATACCTCTGTTTGTAACATTTATACAATTACCATAGTTTCAAAAATGGTATGTACTTGTCTTAGCAGTCTTCAGATATGCTTGGGACCCCTTCCCAAATACTTCCTTAGAATGAGATTGTTCTGCAGTTGGCTTCAATGTCTTGACTCTGGATTGTGGTCTTCTGGGGCAGATTACAGAAACTTTACACCAGTGCAAGTGCAAAATTGCATGGTATTAGCACTAGAGCAAAGTTTGCCCTGTTTCTAAAATCACTCAGACATATTAGAAAACCAATGCATCATGACAAGTGTAGTTTGGCATGATATAACTACTACGGCAAAAATTGCCCTGGTGCAAAAAATATTACTTTTTGATGCTTTTTAATGCATTTTTGCACCCGGACTCATTCCATCAATGACTTTTATGATGTCATCTTTGATGTCTTGGGTGTTAGTCTTGCCAGTGATGATGGTGGTGTGAGTTATGGTTGATTATTTTACCATAACTGGCACATTTTTTGTTTTGTTTTTTTTGTTTTTACTTGTAACCATAATGTCCCTTTAACAAAGTTAAGTTCCTTATACCCTGTAATGATTGCACCTAAAAATCACACTCACCCGCAATGTAGCTGCTCCAGAGTATGTGGACAGTGATAATGTCCATCGACATGGGGTAGCATCCACAAAACCCAGAAGCACAGAGGACAACATAAACTGTTGTACCCTTAAACCAGCAGAAACATATACATAAAACAACATTACTATATTTACTACACCCAAATATAACTTTTTGTACAATTGATCATTTAGCACCAATATAATGGAATGCACCAAGCACAAACCATAACTTTACACCTCATATTATCACTTCAGTACAACTCTTCATACAGACTCAGATACTCAGGGAGCTCACTGCAAAACAATTTCTTACCAAATAGTAAAGTACACTGTATTTATTTCTCTACTATTACCATTCAATATATAAACATTCCTTATAAGAAAACATCACTTTTTTATTTTAAAAGAAATGGCAAACAAACTTGAGCGGTTGAAAGACAACTTTCCAAAAGAAGAAACGGAGGGAGGCCTGACAGTCCACAGATATCTGGATAATTCCAGGCGTGGGACGGGGAAATACAAATTTATTAACTTGTTTTTCATTAAAAAATGGTGGCTCTTAAAAGAACCTTTTTTTATTTTTGTATTTTTTATATATTTGTGGGATTATTTGGTTTTATATACTAAACTAGAACATGTTCTACTAAACTCAATTATTTCTAACTATTACAAAAAGTGCTTCTCATTTTTTTCTGTTCTTCCTTTTGTTTAAATCAACTACTAAAATATACTTGAATCCATATGTTAAGTATTCACAGAAACTGCTTCAATGCATTTTGAACGTATTCTAGAAAAATCTGATTGCCAACATCAGTCAGATGCACACCATCTCTTCGAAAAGTGTTTACACTATCAAATTTGTTATTTGAATTATCAAAAGATGTCATGCCAACATCCCGCAAAAAATGCACATGCAGCTTTATTAACATTGTGCTTGACTTCTCAATTTGTGGGCAAAATAAATTTAAAGGATTCCACAGTTGTCTCTGAGCTATCCATGATAAAGCCATTTTAGAATGAGGAATCAGTTCCATCAACTTTCCAAATGTATCCTTTATGGCAAACTGTAATGCAATTCCGGTGACATAGCCCAAACTATTGTCTGCACAGTGAATAACAATGATGTCTGCATGCTTCCAATTAACAATACTCTCACATAACAGGAGCAATTCCACCCACTTCATTCCCAAAATACATCTAAGGAGAAGGACTTCTTTTTTCTGGAACCACCAGCACCAATTGTCACGATCTAATTGTTCAAATCCAAGCCTCTCGGACAATCCACAGTGCTCAGAATATGCATTCAGCCAATGGATCCAAGAGTCTCCCAGAATCCATAGACTCTGCTTCCTCAAAGACATAGCCATAGCCATCTTCAATGAACTCACCCAAAAAAAAAAAACTCCTGCTACCTTGTCTTCATGTACACAACACCCACAAAGCCTGTATCAGCCATTCGTCCTGTGAAAATGAGAATACTACAGCATTAAACAACCTTTGTTAAAGGAATGTTATAGTTAAAGTGCACTTATAAAAACCTAGGAAATTCAATAAAAAATGTTGTGTATTTGATGGAGAAGTGGGTGACCCTTTCTCAAAAATAGATAGCTTTAACTTGAGTAAATTGCCAAAACTGGGGCTTTTTAGAAATGAAACGGCTGCCATCTTTTTTTTTTCTCAATGCGAGCGATAGCTGCTGCTGTAGCCTAGGTTATGGGAAATGAAACACAGGAAACAATACATTTGCAGGTCAACAATATTCAAATGCCAAAAGTCTAGAAGTGGGGGTGGTAAGAGGGCACATAGTGAAATTTAGGAGTTGGAGTGGGTCTAGGGACTGAGTTTGCAACAGAAAGCTTGTCTGTAATCTCAGCTATATCTGTGTGTCTACCCGACATCTCAAAGCAAACTGTGTCGCTGAAACAACGTGCATTGTGGGGGGAAAGGGAGAGGGCAGAGGATGTGAGGAGGCCTTCTGTGGATTTGGGGGAACTGGCATGATGACGTGGGTACTTGATGAGGGGCTGGGTGGCCAAATAAACATTATTTTCTTGTCCGTTTATCCAATATTCACACCTATAGAAAACAACAGATAGCCTAGGCTATCTGTAGTTCCGTACCTGCAGTTATAGTTTTTTTTTAAAGAAATGTGTACAGCTATACTGACATTGGAGGTGAAAAATAACTGACCATAGTTTTGGCAAGATTGCTATCCAGGTCTCACATCTATGCAGTAACCCGGACAGAGCCTGCTTAGCATTAGAGTGGGGAAGGAGCCAGCCCCCTCCCACCATGTTACCTAATAAATGAGCTGACGTTACAAGACTTCTTAGAGAAGCATAGCTTGAGGGGGCCAGCCCTTTCCACACTTTGAAGCTAAGCATGGTCAGTCCCACTTTGAAGCTAAGCAGGGTCAGTCCCAGTTACTGCATGGATGGTTGCCTGAATGGGCATCGACAGTATTGTTTTTAAGAACATGCTGCTGTCAGTACTTGTAGCTTTTGCGCTCAGAGACTGGTTTGCCTTTTGGTGAATTGCATTCTGGAACTTGTAGTCTCCCAGTCAAAGTGGGAGGAATAATGCCACATGTATCCCCTTTCTGCCTATCATAGTTCTATAAGGTTTTATATATTTGAGTGAGACTATGATATATGAACTTTTCAAGTTATCTTTATAAAGCAGAGTATTGTTGAAAGACATGGGAGTGATATTGGAAAATGATGAGAGGGCAAGTAAGTCATACATATTTGCCCACAATGTGGGAAGAGATTTTGCAATTCAATTCTGGACACTACTGCAGTTATTTTCATCTGACTGTGACTGCTTTTCAGGGTCAAAGGCCATATGTGGGCGGACAGCGTATCTTTTTTTCAGAGGGCAGATGCGACCCTTTTCAGTTGTTTTAGGTTGGCAAGCTTGCTCAAGTATTTGGGATACCATGATTGTACTCAGGTTGTCATGTTCCCAGTGCAGACGCTTACCCACAATACAACAAACACTTGTATTCTATTGCTCTAATTAAGTGGATATTTAAAACTATGAAAATACACAGCATTCGGGACTGTGGACTGTCTCCCATCCATGCAGTAACCGGGATAGACCCTGCTTAGCTTCACAGCGGGACTGACCCTGCTTAGCTTCAAAGTGAGGAAAGGGCAAGGGGAAACCCCTTTCTCTGGCAAATATTTTAAAAAATACTGCACAGAATAACCCCAATCCCTAAAAGGCCTCTTTCAAATGATTTGTGCACAAGTTGTTTCAGACCTGGTCCAAATATGTCCAGAGGTTTCAGCTCTGTGGTTTGGCAAAAATTTACTTTGTTTGCCTGTTGGAGAATGAATGGGATGTAGGCCACAACTTTGGAAAAAGGTGTTTTGTGCCTTCTTAATACCTGTATTTCTTTTTTAACACATCTTTACCAAAATGTGAAGCCTGGAGGGCCTGCAAGTCCATTACCACTTTCAAATTTTCAGCCAAATTTGTTACTCAAATCAAACATTACATATATAATACAATGTTGTTTTCACTGAATTTCATAGGTTTTTATTATTTCAACTTAATCATAACGTCCCTTTAACAAAGTTTTTTTTACTGAATTTCACAGGTTGGTATTAGTGCATAATAACCATTATGTCGCTTGAACAAAGTTTATTTACTGATTTGCAACGTTTTTTTATAAGTGGAAATGTTTCATGACGTTACAGCACTGTATGTACATTATTAATAATTTCTCTTTTGACATATATGAACGACTATAAACCTCCTTTAACAAAAACATTTTTTGCAGGGCATACTGATGTGTGTAACATTTTCAGCAGTGTTTGCTGAAGATGCAAGTCATGGTTCAATTGTCTAAGGGATGAGCCTAAACAATGACCCCAGCCCCACTATACTACCCCCGTTATCCACTACACCATCCTGGTCCAGTGTCCACTATAAACCCATAATGTGACCAATGGCCAGTGCTTATGGCTTGCAATCAGGGCCCATGTCCACATTCCATGTAGCATGGGCTTTGGCCATGCTGCAGATCACAACGCCCGAATATAAGGTCAGACTTCAGCTGGGCAGAAGAAACCAAGACGTATTGTCTCTTTCACTCACCTTTTCATAGTGTGCTGTTCTTTTCCAATGACATGGGACATTGTATTTTCAAGATGGTGTTCACATGCACAAATCACTAACCCACATCCCATGTCACAAATATTACTCTTTAGTGAATGTCTAACTATGTATGTGATTTTATGACATTATGGTTTGTTATGCAAAGTAATTATGCAAAGTAACCCTTGAACCACTGCACAAAAAACGTAAATAAACAGCTCACAATATAAAGCTAAACGAAAAATTAAAAATTCGTTCTATATACTGTTTGAGTTATGTGTTTAGCACCAGCTAACATGTTAGTTTGCTTAATGGTTGCCCAGAATGACATGTGCTCCCATTAGGGTCAACATAAATCAGTGTACTCCTAACTAGTTTCGTACACCCCTTAGACTCACAGAGGAGAGGACAACCCCCTTGTTACAGAGATCAAAATAAACAACATTGGTCTTTTCTGAGTGCCAGGCCAACAGCCCAGGCACCATAGTTACATCACTTTTATTGAACTTAAATTTTGACACATTTGAAAATATAAAACACATGACAGATTTCCAAAAGGTCAGGTCATGGCCAGTGCTCCTAACACATGTTTTGTGCAAATGTGTCCAGCACTTTAGGCTGCAGCCACAAGCAGATTTTATTTTCCCATTCAAGCCTATCCTGATCATGAAAATTGTGGAACCCCCTACAATTTAGTCCCCTCTTGACAAAACACATTCAAAATGTGTACAAACAATAAAGGGTGGGTCTAAAATCATATTGAAAATGTTTGTGCAGATTTGACAAACAATACTAAAGTTATAAGTCATCTGAACATGTTGGGAAACACCCATCTACATTTGCCCCCTCTCAACAAAATAGCACCAAACCTTGCAGCAACATTTATAGTTGGGTCTATGTTTAGTTTTGTTTAGTTTTGTTGAACAGCACCAATGTTATAAACCATCACATAACTTTTCTGCACTGAACCTGCAATGCACACATATGCATGGAGGTCCTCAAACATTTGTCAAGTTCGCCAACATCATAGCAACGTCTGTGAACAATTCAGATGTTTTCGGGCATCGGAGAAGAAAAAACACCAGATTGTTTGCTTTTTCTGGACACATACCATCCTGTCCTCATCATCCCTCACCTAACCAGACATTGTTTAATTTGTTTGACATGTGCAATGTGGTGTTTTTAATGTTTTTATTGCAATGTTCATGGACTACGGGAGAAGTTCACAAATCCAACATGACAACCATTTCAAACACTTCACACATTGAATTGACCAATCAGCTGCCATGTATGATGTCTGTGAATGTTACACAGCGCTCTGATTGGTCTAAAGGCGTCTGCAGACACTGAATCAGGAAGCGAGTCTGCGAGCAGACGTCAATATCACAAATGTTTTGGGAGCTTCATTTTGGGCCTTTTTTTGTTCATCTACTGGATGAATTAACACCAAATTTTGCAAAAGCACACTTTCGGGACTGAGCCACTGCTTCTTGCTCAAGTTTTGTGCAAATTCATCCAGGAGTTTGCATTCATGTCTATCTGGATTTCAAATGTTTTGGGGCACCCTATAAGATTTGTTGAGGTTTCATTGAGCAGCGCCAAAGTTATAATCCACCCAAAAACTGCTCTTCCTATGGGTTGAGTAGCTTAACCATAACTACAGGGTTGCTACTGCACAATAACATATACATACTTGATATAATATATACTATACAGGGCTTGCAGATGTGGGGCCCTGTAGTTATGGTTAAGTTGCTCAAACCATACGAAGAGCACTTTTTGGGTGGCTTATAACTTCACCCCCCCCCTGGACGAATGCTCACCAAAAATTGCAAAAAATGTATTTGGCTCTGTCAGATTGATCGTCAAGGGGGGTAAATTTATAGGCAGGGTCCCAAAATGCATCCTAATTCCATAGACGCAATGGAAACAAAACATTGCTCAGGTGTACAGCCCGAACCGCTGGACGGATTTTCACCTAATTTGTGGCAGGAGTGGCGGCCTGGTCCCAAAAACGTGCTTTTTTAATATTGGTGTAAATCCGTCCAGAAGTTTCTTTTAAAACAACCCAAAAGTAGGTCCAAATAAATGAGTGATATCTGTGTTCCGTCTGCAGACTCACTTCCCTGTTCACATGGGGACGGTCCCCCGATTGGCCCAGGGGCCGACGTGATGCCAGTGGACACCAGACGCGCTCACCGATTGGACGGTGAAGAGCGTGAGATGCATCATATTTTCCAAAACAGCTGCCATGTTGGATCCGCAGTCAGCCGCAACTGTCTGCGGACGGATCAGTGTTGAAAAAGTCTAGAAAACACATTTTGGGTCATTTGGTGTTGGGAAGAGGGGCTGAGAAGGTTAGGGAGTGGAAAAAAGATGATACAGGGCTCTTTGGAAAGGTGGAAAAAGAGTGTACGGGTGGCGAAGTAGTCTGTGGATGCAGCGGTAGTCCGTGGACATAGTCTTGGGCGGACAGTTAGAAAAACACGTTTGGCATTCTTTGGTGACTGAAAGATGGTTGGTTGGTGTAAGGGACTGGAATATCGATGATATGGGGGTGTTTTCACAAGTGAAAAATAGGGTTTATGGTCCAATTCGATGTCTGCAGACGTCATTTGAATACAGAGGCTTCAGGGCGAGTTGTGGTGTGATGGTCATGACCAGTGGCCAGATTCTTGGGTGCATGGCCATATTGTGCTGGGGCTGTTGTGGTCAGTGGCCAGATCCTTGGGCGCATGGTCGTATATGCGCCCAAGAGCCACTGGCCTCAACGGACACAGCATAATATGGTCATGCAAACAAGAATCTGCCCACTGGCAACAACCCTATAATAATATGTGTTTAGTAATAATAGATGGTGTAGGGGCTGTGTACAATATTTGTAACATGGTGACATAAAACAATTGAAGTGCAACTTATGATTGCTGTATCGTTGGGGGCACAGGTTGAGTTTGTTGTACATGGTAATGAAGGAGAAATCAGTGCTTCTTTCTCTGTGAAAAAAACACAGTATAATAAGTCAGGCGGGATAGTTTACAATGTTTCATTGATTACAATCTCACATAGTTGTGTACTTTTTAGACCCCCATAATCAGTACATTCTAATTACTATGTCTGAAACGCCATTTCTGTATGTTCTGCACAGTTGCTGTTTCTGTTTGCATAATCATTGGGTCATTGGGGAAAAATATCCGTGCAGGATTACAAAACCCTACTACATGTATGTGAGTTTAACTTTCAAAGTATGTTTGTTTGAAGTGTCAAGTACTCAATGGAATGTTTAAAGCGCACACACAAGTGTATTTGTTGTTACAAGATGTGTTGGAATAGGAAGAATTGTGATGTTTTATTTGCAATGAAGTGTAATGAAGGGTATTATTGAAGTAGTTAGATAACTTTGGTTTTCAAAAACACTGTTTTACTCTTTTTTAAAGATATTTTTGAAGTGCTTAACCTGTTGGCGTATTGAATCTGTTTTGCATTTCAAAAGCAGCATTGCAGTACTACAGATGTAGTTAGATACCAGTTGGTGTATTCTATCTGTTGATAGTTTTATAGTTCTGAAGGGTATTTTTTGAAGCAGTTAGATACCTGTTGGCATATTCTAACTATTTTGCTATTCAAAAGTAGCATTGCAGTATTAGGGATGCAGTTAGATACTAGTTGGCGTATTCTAACTGTTGATAGTTCTACAAGTCAGGGACTGAATATAAGTTTAAGAAATATTAAGTAGGCATTTGTTAGATTTGCTGCAAATCTCTGTTTTAAAGTAACAGAAGTGTTGTTGCATTCAAAACCTAAAACTTATTTTTCATTGTACGTAGTATAGTGACCTGCAGTGGTTATGGCACAAGAGTGGTAGATTATGCCTAGGTTTTCTTGCCAAGAGATACTTGCCCGTGTGTGAAGCTAGGAAGTTTGCAGTTGTTTTTGGTACCATCTGCGTTGTACCTTAAAAGCATTAATATCAGATGTTGGCTTTGTGAGTTTGCACAGAATGTGCAAGGTGGAACGATTGTCTGAATTGCAAAAAGTGCATGATATGGCATGATTTGCATTTTTCACCAGTTGATGAAATGGAATTAATTCACAATTTGGTATAGATACATACACAAAGCGTTCATTAGGGATGTGCTCTTGTGAAACATGGTTGCAGAGACTGAATGTATGTTTCCACGTGTTTAAAATCTGAAAGATTTCATTTTTAGGTATGTTTGTGATTTCCATTACTTGCAGTAAGTACATGAGACATTTTTGTGGATCTTGCTGTGTGTTTTTGGGGAATTCTACCATTCCTGCACAGTAGTCCAATTCTTGCCTTATTCCTGAGACACTGTAATTGTTGACAGGATTATTTGTGACATTTCTATAAAGGATGAGCATTTGCAAACACAACTGGTCTGAGCAGTTCAAGTAAATGTTTTCAACAATTGGTGGCAATTGGAACAAATGATTGATTGCTACATTTGCATAGCAATGCACACAGGTTGTGTGGGAATATGTAAATGGACCAGATAGTTCTGTCTCTGTGTCCTTTGCTGGACCTCCACTTGTTTTATTTTAGAAGAAATATTTCTGATGGATGTGCAGTTGTATTTGCATTAGATAGTTATGTGGTTGTACTGCTTGATGGAGTAGCAGTTGTTTTGTATTTCTTTGGTGGTATTGTTTGGAGATACCTTAGAAGTTCTGTTTTCATTAAGCTTCTTTTTAAAACTTTACCCTTTTGAGGAACTGGGTTCATACATAGATAGGTTGTGTGTAGAGTGCACGTAGTGTGTTGTCCTCTAGGATGCAAGAAATGTCAGCCTTGACTTTGTTTGCATCAAAATTGACTAGGAATAGTACTTCGAGTGTACCTATATGTGAAAGTGCTACATAACTCATACATTCTTTAAAGACTGTGCTGCCAATGTCAATCAACGCCTGATCTAGGGTTAGAGCTTGTGATCTGTGAATAGTGACTGCATATGCAAGAGAGATAGAGAATTGTTCTCTTTGTACATACATGTCTTTGAAAAGAAGACATTGTGCTGTTGAGCATCCTATCCTTTTAACTTCTGAAAGTTTGTCAAAGTGGATGTTGACAAACTTAATGTTCTCATTTGGCTACATTTAGAAGCCAACAACTGTACCAATTGCTCCATTAACAAAACCTTGCTCTATGTCAAGGTTACGTTTAAGAATTGACATTACTTGACATTATTTTTGTAGGATTAGTTTTGGGCTATGAGGTATAGGCACATGTTTTCCAAAGCAGTACTTCTGTTTGGGCAGTATGTATCTAATACATTGTTTTTCAAAAATGTCCTGGCTGTTGGGATCATTTCTGGCTATTGTTTATACACTCTTTTTCTGGATGTAGCTGGACCAAGGCTTAGCCAGACTATGTGTTTAGATTTTCCATATAAGGCTGTGTCTTTTAAACAATCTTGAGCTTTTGTAGTATATACATTCTCTATGGCAGAGCATTTGTATGCCAAGGATGTACAATTTTTGTGACAGTGGGCCTGATTACAATGTTGGCAATAAGAAATCAACATTACCGGCATGCCGGTGCTACTCTGTCTGTGTAGCATTGTTGCCGGAATCTAGGGTAGATTCAGAGTCAGTGTGCATGCGCATACCGGCATGCCGGTAATGGCAGCACCGGCATGCTGGTAAGGGCCACAAACCCCCCAATAGCAGCATCATCTAATGCGCAGACACCACCACCAGCATCGCTGATACCGCTAACACCGGCACCACTGACACTGGTACCGCTAATACCGGAACCGGAAGTAACATCTTTTTGCCGGAACATGATCTGCGCCAGCTGCCATCTTGAAAAACACAATCCATTGCAATCCTCTGCATACAGGACCGGGATCTGAGAACTCTGTACACTGCCAGCTAGACCATGTCGAAAGCCACCCGAAAAGGTACACCTCGCTTGCAGAAGTCCCGGTTTAGCGGCGAGGAACTAAGCATGCTTGCTGACAGCCTTGTTGAGCATACTGATGTTGTTTGCTCCTACCTGCGGCATGCAGCGCAAATCAAGAAGAAGAACATCTTGGAGGAGGTGGCCCAGAAGGTCTCTGCAGTGGGGATGACCCCACGCAGTGTGAAAGACTGCCGCAAGAGATAGGACGATCTGCGGCTGCGTGTGCATAACATCTTATCCGCCAACGGCAGCCAGGGCCAGGCAACAGGTGGTGGATCCTCCTCACCCATCAAGTTGGCACAGTGGGAGGAGACCTGTATCTCCGTGATCGACAAGGAGGTATAGAGGGAGTCCGGCAATCAGGGACAGGAGTCCCATCATTGGCCAATAACGGTGAGTGACCCTTTGCGCAATACAAAAGCCACCACCCTCACCTGATGTCCCAAGTACAATGGTGTATCCCAGATGCCAAGCGGATGAGAGCAAATGCATGGCCCATAACCCCCACCTGAGGTCAGCCCTAACAAAAATGCCACATCTCTGCCACTAAAACACACAACTAACCCCAATGCCACAAACCACATGAGCCCACAATTGTACACACAAACAACATATGCATGCACACACACACACCCACACACACACACATATCACCGTCGAGATGCCAGCCTCACCACTGTCCCATTTCAATGCAAGGTGCACACATCTCCACTACCGATTACACACTGGAGACACAATCAAACAGCACATGCCATACAGCCCCTGAGCCATGGCTACAGCACGCTAGGCACAACACACCAGTAGGCCACTCAACAGACACCATGGACATCATGGCCACCCCTCCTATATGCATACAACAATGAACATGACTGAAATTGAACCAACATCGATTTATGCAGGATGTAAGTTCACCGATCACCGATGCCCTTCCTCTCCATCCCCCACAGGCACGGATTCAGACAGCGATGCAGACCACGCTGCATCTCAGAAGAAAACACCTGCACGTATGGGCAGAAGGCACAATGACGCCACCAGGCTTTTGACGTCTAGAGCCGGGCCAAGCAAAATCAACCCTCCAAGACCACAGACGAGTGGCCAACATGGAACACAGGCCAGAGACCAGGAGGAGCAGCCCTCTGCGACAGATAGTCAGGGGCCCCAGGCCAGAGAAATTGGTGCCATCAAGGCACACATGCAAAAAGACAAATGGGACAAACAGGTCAGACCAAAGGAAACACTGGCACCCCAGCCGATACCTCATGTTGACGAGGATGCATGCACTGCGGCCAGTGATGTTGAGGTGGCGCACTCAACAGTGACAAGTGAAATGGGTGAGGCAGCAACATCTGCAAAGCACAGCATGGAGGAGGACGAGGGGCAGGATGACACAGACACAGCAGGACATTGCATTTCAGAGGACGTGCAGGGATCTGATTGACACAGTACTGGGGAGGAGATGTACCAACAAGTGCTCAGCCCTGTGTGGAGTAACACACCACTTCCCGTGCAACCATCAGGTGGGACATCCATACAGGACCTTGAGGGATGGCTGAGCAACATGGGGGGGCGGCAGCAGGCCATGCACAACATGGTAAAACAATACTTGGCCAAAGGGGAAGCCACATGGCAAGCAAATCAGGAAAACACCCAAGCAATTACATGAGCTGTATACCGTGTGGCCAGGCGGGTGCGTGAGGACATGGATTCCATCATGCAGGCTGTGAAACAGTTGGCTACCAACATGGCCCAACAATGTACTGGCCCGGCTGAACCACAAGACCCACCATCGACCTGCTCAACACCCGCAAGCTCGCCACAGACGAGCCCTGTACGCGATACCTGTGCAGTATGCGCCGGCCGGAGGTAAAACCCACTCCATCTAAAAGGGGGCATCAATAGCCTGGAACACTTGGACATGTCAGGAGGGAGTTCAGTGGAACTTGCAATGGGTGGCGGGGGCGTGGTTGTGTGGGGTTTTGGAGCATGGGGGGTGGGAGGTGGGAGTCTGTGGGTGTGTGGGGGTTTTGGAGCATGGGGTTAGGGGGTGGGGGTCTGTGGGTGTGTGAGGGTTTTGGAGCATGGGGGGTGGGTGGAGTGGGTGTGTGGGGGTTTTGAAGCATGGGGAACAGCGGGTGGGTGGCATGGGTGTGTGGGGGTTTGGGTGCATGGGGGCTGGGGGGTGGGGATTTTGGTGCATGGAGCATGAGGGGCGTGGGTGTGTGGTGGGTTTGGTGAATGGGGGTGAGGGGTGGTGGGTAGTATGTACTTTATCAAGGGTGGAGGGCAACGTTGATTCATGTACATAGTTTAATTTCATCAATACACCTGTTGTTGCTAAAAAAAAACACATGACTAGACATTGCTTCTTGAGTGTGTTAATTAATTGTTCAACAGTGCCCAGTCTCCCCCATTCCCATTGACCAGTGTCCCCCAATCCCAGTGCCCAGTGTCCCACGTTCCCAGTGCCTTCTGTAACCCAGTACATCAAAAATATTGAGCAATCAAAGATGGGCGTACAGCACGTGCCTCGCCCATCGTGACGTGCCTGATGTGCAGCATCTTCGTCATCATCCTCCTGCTCATTCGGTGGTATTTGGTCCATGTCAGGGGGAAGGGGTACATTGCGCCAGATGCACATGTTGTGCAGCATGGCACATGCCAACACAATCTTGCCCACCTTCCACCACCTGTTGCCTGGCCGGTAAATGAGTGCACCACCAGACCTGTTGAGTCAGCAAAACCATGCCTTCAACAGGCCAAAAGTCTGCTCAATCATCGCATAAGTGTGTGCATGTACACAATTGTAGTCCTCTTCATGCCTGTTCAGTAGATGCGCAACAGGGGTGAGGAGCCACAGCCTCAGGGGATACCCAGCTTCACCTGCATGGGAGAAAAGGTAAGTTTGAATGTGAGTATTTTTGGCAAACTTTGTGTGCACTGGCTGTACATTGTTCATGTTCAAATGTAAAAGATTTTCACTGCCAGATTTTGCCATTTCATCTGAGCAATTGTCAGGTTGGTGTACTATTTGTCGATCCATGATGGGGGGGCATGGGTAACGTACACAAGTTAGGGACCTTGGCATCCGATACAACACTCACACAGATGAAGTCAGAAGGTCCGTGATGTACTCACATGTGATGGGTGTGTGGCAGAGGAAGATTCAGAATGCATGTTGAGCACTGTATGATGCATTAGCCAGATGTCCAACATGATGCACGTAGGTTTGCCTATCATGCTTTCCACTATGTGATGACGCCATGCATATGTCCCTCAACACCTTCTCCCATGTGACCATGGAATAATGGAATTGGTGGTATGGTCTGCCAGTGTAAGTATACGTTCCTTTGATGACGCAGGGTGTCAACTGGCATGGTGGAACAGAGGTACCGTGTATTGTTCATGATCCACTGGCACATTTGTAGGTAATGTTGACCACTTGATGCAATTAGTTTTCTACATGCATGTGACATAGGATTAATAGGTGTCCCTTCAGCTGCACATAATTGCATGGTGGTCTGCGGTGTTCCTGTCGGGCAGGGGCAGTCACAGGGGATTCCCAGAGAGGCATTTTTATTTTGCACCGTCATGGCTGCATGACCTGTGATGTGTTTTGCTGCACTCATGTGAATTCTGCATTCTGACTGCAGGATGGTGCATTGTGGTACCTGTGGCTCCGGTCTGATGATGTACCATGTGCATGTTCAGGGGTGGGCACTGTGTGTGTAGCTACCATTTATACATTGCTGTGCAGCCATGGCACATCTGCATCCATTGTCAGTCTCATGCATTGTGTTGAATTCATTTGGGGCACAGTGGTGTTTGCCACCCAGAATGGTGTCCCCATCAAGCAACAACCCCTCTGGCCCAGACAGCAGACAGTTTGCAAATGCTTGTGCCCACAACTACAACTCCCATGGCCCAGACAGCAGACAGGTTGCAAATGCTTGTGGTCCCCCCCCAACAACAACCCCCATGGCCCGGTGGTCAGACTTACCCAACAGCCAAGCACATTGTGCAGCATGTCGTTCCATGTAGCTGGGAAGTATGGAGTTCCGAAGCACCATTGCATCATGTGTGGATCCCGGGTATCTAGCACAGCAATGCGTTATTATCTTGCTTGCATCATACACCATCTGGACGTTGAGGGAGTCGTATACCTTACGGTTATGGTAGACCACCTCCATGGCATGCCGGACTACTAGCTCCACATGGATTCAGTCGAGGACACCAATGATGTTTGGCATGCCTGCCAGTGCATAGAATGACATGTTGGTGGCATTCACCTCCTCTGCAGTCCGTGGTAGGGATATGTGGACCAGGTCATCTTGGGTGAGGTCCACTATGGTGGTGATGGTGTCCCTGTCCAGGCGGTACAGGGTGTGGATCTGTGCAGGGGTTAAGTCTAATGGGCTGGCCCTGATGCGTGGGATTGGTGGCTGCCTGTGGGGTACCACTGCCTGCACTGGTGGGATGTGCTGGCCCAGTCTCACCCTCCTTCTCCTCCAGCGCCTCCTCTGCATTCCATGGTTTACTGCCTGCTCAGGAGTAGCAGTGCAGGTATTTCCTCCAGCTCCTGTATAGCAACAGCTAGTGGTATCATTTTGGACTTGGAAGGGGTGTGGTGTGTGGGTGTGCTCCTTTTGTGCTGGGCCAGACTCAATTGCCTCCACCTGTGCTGATTGTGTGCACCTGTGGCAGTTCTGGACACAGCAGATTGCTGTCAATGGCTGCCCTGCGATGCCGGTGTTACCAGCATCGTGGTAACCCTTCTTACCAGCATCTGGATGCTGGTAAGTGCTTGTTCATGCAACTCGTAATGTGCCCTACTTTGTGGCATGCTGTTTTTACTGGCACGGCTGCTGCGTGCCCCCGCGTCCATTCTGGGTTGGTGCTATCTGGTCACAACGGGTCCCTGGTGATGCCGGTAGCACCAGCATCGCGGGTCGTAATACACCGGTCCAGTAAACAATGTCGGTATTCCCTTACCGGTATCGCTATTACTGGACCGCCAATCTTGTAATGAGGCCCAGTGTTTTGTCAGATGATATGTCATCCTAGAGGTCTTTTAGCTCTGTTTTCTCAGCTTTGGTGACATAGACTGTGCCATATCATGCAACAGCAGTGGAATTGTCTGAAATATATTGTATATCTATGTTTGCATTCCACAAGAGGGCAATGATTGCATTGTGTCATTGATGTACTTTGAGCTTTGTTTCTTTTAATGTTGCATGTGTTTTAGGAGATTTGCCTTTCACACTGTCTAACAGAAGACATCAAGCTTGTCCTTTTGCTGAAACTGGTCTAGAGAAACCAAAGCCGAATTTGGCGTAGAATTTACCTTTGTTTTTATATCTACATCAGCAGTATTTGCCACACTTATGTTTTTGGAAGCGTAACATTTGTGTACATAGGTCAGTATGTGTGGTTTCTGAAGGGATGTCACATGATATGTATTTGTGAGTAAACTGTAAAACAGTGGCATCACTGTCATGACCAAATTTAGGAGCATCTTTTATCCATAAACGCATGTGGATGTGTGGTGCTCCTCTGGATTGATATTCTTTTCTTCAAAATATGTGTTCTACTTCTCCCAGGGGAGGGGTACTTTTATTGCAGACGAAGTGCAGCATAGCAATAAGGCGATGATGAAAGTATCTTGATACATTTACAGGGTCAAGAGAACAGAGGTCTCCTGGTGTTTTTATGTGTATATTCCTTCTTTATTTTGATTTTCTATGCGTAGGAATTTCTGCAAATCATCCCATGCATTTTCTTCACAACTTAAAGTAATTAACCATGTGGGTAGGCGGAAAGTTCATTAGCATACAACGTACATCAGCATGACATTGGAACCAGTATTCTTTTATACCATGGATGTTTGCCAAGAGATATGTGACACTTGACTGCAAAACCTCATCTTTGTCTTGTATCTTTTGAAGCAGTTGGTTAGCAGACATGTTTAAAAGAATTAGAGCCTTTTTTTTAATGTTTGTGCATCTCCGTAACATAGCGTTGCTTGTTCACTTTCGAATAGGAGGTGGAATATGTATTCTACATTTTGTCTCAATCAGGGTTCTTCAAAATACATTTGTAAAGAGCGATATTCTGATGCTGTTATTTGTGTACCTTCCTCCTTTTGCGGTAGGAAAGAATAGAGGAAAGGAACATGCTTCTACACTTTGCTCCCAAATTCTAATTGGAGATCCTTTGCTTGGCGCATTTGATATGTTTCTAATGCATCGTCTATGGTGTCTTTGGAGTGCAGTGTGTGAACTGTATACTGGTAAAACATATTGGCTGCAGTAATAAGATCCACACGTTCAAATTGGCCAGTTGGTGATGAATATTGAATTATTTGGGTAGTTTCTCTTAAGTTCTCTTCTATGCTTTTATCGTTGTAATATTCATTTTTTTCTTTTCGATATTGTAGGGCTTTTCTAACTTTGTTTAAGTCTACTAGTTGTTGCCAAATTGTTTTGTCTTTTGTTGGTACACCATTAACTAGGATAAACAAAGATTGATCTATTGGCTGTTGCACTCCTAGGGTTTCTACATTATCGTTAAGATTTACTGGAAAATATACAACTTTGCCACAAATGCCTTTTAATAATTCAAAGGGAGGCAATTTGGCTGTTTTGGTTTAAAGGCATATTATAGCACGGTGTACTGTTTGGATTATAGTGCTCTCATACAAATTAAGTTGTTGGAGATCTTTTGGAAGTGGGAATATTTCCAAGTTATTAGTGACAGCATTTGGTTATTATTAAGCTTTGTATTGCAGTATGTGCAAAATATTGAGGGGTCACTTATTTTGTATTTATGTTCTGTTATAAGATATAAAGCTAATTGGAACCATTTGATTTCCTCACTGTCCTCTATTTTGTAAGTCACACCTGTGTGTGCTCTTTTTATAAAACGGTCTGTGACAACAGACACATATTTGATTTGGTATTTCAGCAGATGTGCTTTTATACATTTCTGTTTGTATTTATTTATTTTAGTTGACCATGCAACTTTACAAATATATACAAATCTTAATAAAATCACTCGATCCAAAACACAATTATATACAACATATATACAACATTGTGCAGGCAAACTCTTAAAATATATACCATTCAATGTGTTTCTTTTCTCTTCACATTAATTTACAGAACAATATCACAAATAAAACATCTCTACCTAGATCTCTAGTTTCATTACAAATGTAATAGTGTTTATATTTAGAGACAGGTGTTTTGCATTAAAAATCATTATCCACATTTGGTTTGGTGTTAAAAGACGGTAATCTAGAAAGAACGTATACAAATAATTCTCGTCTTAGCATATTCAGCTTTTTACTAAATCGACAGATGTCTTTAGTTTTTTCCCGGGTTCTTGCTGCATGTAGTGCATTCATGGGCCATAAGTCAAAACGTAAACACATTCATTTGGTCAATATCTTTGGTCAGGGAATTTCAAAATATTTGATTTGTTTATATTATTGAGATCACATGTTCTAGTGTAAATTGTGTTAGCCCCTGCAATTGTCTCTGTAAGCCTATTGATGTTTGATCGAGTAGAACTAGATCATCTGCATAAAATAAATATGGAATAGGGTATCCACATAGTTTAGGGGGAAAGGCTCTCTTGTTTTTAAAATATTTATACATATCTTTAATGTAAAAATTAAATAATGTGGAAGCCAAAATGTGGCCTTGTTTTAGGCCTCTGAACGTAGGGATGTATTTTGATAAATGGCCCTGTTGAGTTAATTTCACTTAAACAGATGTAATGGAATATAATTGATATAATCTTGGAATATGTAATTTGGGTATCCCACGTCCACTAATTTCCACCACACGATGTATCGAATCAAAAGCCTGTTGGAAATCAATAAAAGCAAAATATTGTGATCAATATTGAGTGTTTCCACAATTCTGGGATACATACTTTGCTTAGCACATCTTGAAATATCTCATAGAGAATATTTGCCCATGCTTATGGATGGGTCTTTAAGATGGCATTTGAGTGCCCATCTCGCCCCAGGGCTGAGGATAGACTTAGTTTTTTTAGTAAGATCAAGATATCTAATTAATCAAAATGTAGTGGTTTGATGTCATTTTCTTGTTTATTGATTGTCATCGGCTTTACGTCTGGATCTACATAAAAGTTTGAGAAATCAGTTATCCATATATCTTCCATGATTATATTTAAGAGAAGCAATGATGTACCAGTATTTGTGCTTTCATTTAGAAGTTTCCAAATAGTTTAACTAGATTTAAACGCCAGGGCTGCTATTATAAGCTCATTTGCTTCTTGGATTTTCAACTGTTTATGATGTTTTATAACATTTGTATATCTGGTATGAATTTTAGAGCATTTTCCTTTATATTCTTTGAAATGTACTGCTTTCATAACTTTTATTTCATCACCCATTTTAGCTCTGGTGGTTCTAACTATAGGGTCAAAAAGATATTTATGTCGGAACACTCAGCATTAATGGGAAAAGGGGGTTTCAACAAAAAACATCAGTGCCTTTGTGTATGCTGACTTTGCGTTTAAGACTGCAGCCTAATTTCTGGTTTGAAGCTTTACTAATAGTTGATTTAATTTGGCACTGTCCATTTAATTCTGTTGCGACCTTGTGTCATTTGACATTGTGGTATAAAGTAATCTCTCATAGCGTTGTGGGAATATCTTGCAGGTAATAGCTAGGATATTGTGATCATTGGAGGTGGTTGGCACAATTTGGAAATTATCAATCAAGGTTTTTGCCTGCAAAGAAATGAAGGCAAAATCTAATATGGCCATTGTCTGATCTCTTTTCCAAGTTGGCTGCGGTGGAAGGTCTCCCTATATTGTCCAATTTATGATACTAAAGTTTCTTTCTTGCATTAAATGTAACCATCTCCTTACTTTTGGTTTTAACAACATGCCCTTCTTTGTTAAGCTTGATGTTTCATGTCTCCTACAATTAAGGTTTTATATGGGATGGTTTAATTTGCAATTGATTTATGTGATCTAAACAATCATCATCATTACATAGCGCAGTCTTCCAATGCAGATTTAGAATAGCTATATAGGAAGTTTGAGGATTTAATGAATCTAAGAGTATACATCTTGCTAATTTAATACATGGGTGTGGAGATGCCCAAGTAGCGAGGCTGGCATTCATGTCTAATTTCATATTGATTACTAAACCCGCCATTGGTCTGCCTTTTGCCTGTTTGATCGCAGGGAGCCATGCAAGACTGTAGTTTGGCCTTACAGATGTGGTTGTTATCCAAGTCTCCTGTGGTATGATTATGTCATATATTATCTGGGGGCAGTTATTATTGATGTTCATTAAATGCTTACATCCTTCCTCTGGTGTTCCATATAGCTATTCTAATAATGTGTGGCCCTTGATTTTGTTGGCATTAATGATTTGTATTATGGTTAGTATCATTTATCGCTTTCTTGAGCCAATTCCAGGATGTTTTCCTCTCACAGTGAGTGGGTTGATCGAAAAAGACTGCCCGTGTTAGTTCACCTTTACACCCTTCACAATTTATAATCAAGGGGTTAGGTGATTCTGTAGGAGGGTTTACTTTTTTACAGGTTGTTTATGTAGTAACTTCCCATGTATGCTTCTCAGTAAACATTTTTGTTTCTCTCCCAGTTTCAAAATGTCTACTAATTGAGAGCGTGAAACCCAATTTCGCTAAAGCATTTCTTTCACTCCAGATTGCTTCTTTAAGGATTGTGAAGGATTGGTTAGTCTTGCTGTGTCCATTTTGCAATATCTTTCAAGGTATATTGATTGAATGTCCTGTGAGTTAATTAATTTTAAACTAGGAATGTTTGAGAAGACAGTTAGAAGAGTCGCCCGATTTGGGTATGGATCTCCTCTTTGTCTGTCGGTCATTACTATGTATGGTGTGTCATAACGATGAAGGGTTTGTTCACTCTTCTTACTCTGATCTCTAGAATGTGTAACAGGGATAGCAGGATTTGGTGAAGGGTCCCGTCTTCTAAAAGGAGTAGTCCATTTTCACTGGATTCAAAAGAGACTTTGGGGGTCATTACCAGTTGGGCGGTAGGGGATAACGGGCACCGGTAAGGAGATTGGTGCCGGTAAACCCCTTCTACCCAATTCCGAGGTCCCCTAACGGAAACCGCAAGGGACGTGTGGTCGGACCACACGTCCCATACGGGTCCCGTTAGGGGACCAGGCCGCTAATTATGGGCCTGCCATTAGCAGGCCCGTAAATAGCACCTTCCCCATTCCCATTGAACCCTATGGGGGCTCAAATGGGAATGGAGAATGGTTTGTTCAATGGGGACTTACCGGTCCTGCCAGGGTCGGACTACACCGGTAAGTCCCGATTGAACAACACCATACTCGGACCCGTTATTGGAGGCAGTCATGGCGCAAATAGCGCCATGACTACCTCCAATCTCGGAATGAGGCCCTTTGTCCTTATTTGTTTTTCTGATCTCACTTGGTTATGAGTTTGTAGATAAGCTGGGCTCTTCTTTGTTCTAAGGTGGTGAATATTCTGTTTTCTTGAGAGCTTGTTTGACTAGGAATAGAGGGGATTGCTGGCTCAGCAGGTAATTCTAAATACTCAAATTCTAGTACACCCGCTGGGAGAGATGAAATCGAGTAAGTTGAATAATTCATGAGATCTTCACATTCTGCTGTTGATGGCTCGTTTTCTTCTATTAATACCAGATCGGGATTTGTGATACACTATTCACGACACATGTCAGGATATTTGCTCTCTGTTTCACCTTCAGAGATCTTTTATTTATGGTTGGTCTCATTTTTGTTGGCAATTTATTTGCTGGAGTTGTGAGCACCTCTATAATGACTTTCGATGTACTCTTTGATGTTTTATTTCCTAATGGTCGGTTCTTAGCTTTTATCATTGCACGTTGAGTTATAATCTTTCTCTGTTTTCTCCTCTTTCGTTTTGTTATTTGGAAAATGTCATATATCGTTTCTTGGATGTTTGATATTTCTATTATAGAAGGCTGCTGGTCGATATCTGTATTTTGGCAGCCACTGAAACATCAGGAGCTGCATTTTCTTCTAGTGCTAGATCCACTCTGTTTTGTTCTCTTGGGTTAGTAGAAAATTGGTAGTTAGTGATAAGTGTTTCAATAGGAGGGTCAGTACATTCTCTTTAATATCAGTTCTGTTTTTCTGAAATAATTTATCAGCAATCCCATCCATTTTAGCATTCAATCGATTGAGCATGGTTATATGCTCATATGCCCATCTGTTTTTTTTTTTATCTAGGGATTTGCATAGTTGTGTTATTTTGTATAAGCCATTATACATTGCTGTTAGGGTGGTCTCATGGACTGTGATTGGTATTTGTTTAAACCCCAAGAAGGACCTCGGAGTGGGTTTACTAAAAGACATTACTCTAGAAGCAGAAGAGATAAAAGAGGTATTCAGGCATTCTGGTTAAAATGTCGGGGAATTAGATAGATTTGTCAAATGTAGCTTGGATCACAAATCTTGTTGAGTTTCCGGTATTATTTCCTCTTTGTTTTGTAATGAAGTTGTATCATCTTTTCCAAAATCATACTGTAGGATGCTCGCTGGTCGTGTAGCATTTGTTAGACCTTGTATGTTTATTTTTTCAGGTGACAGATTAAGTTGTGTTCCATTCTTGAGCACTTGTGAATACAGCAGGTGGAAATTCGCACTAGCACATTTATTTATTTCTACATGTCATATTTCAGGTGCATCTTGGCAATGTACCACATGGGATTTATTCTGTTGCTGGGCCAAATCAATCTAGGATAATGCAACACCATGCATAACCTGCACAAAAAGCTCTGCATCTGTAATATGATTTGGCGTATGGGCAAATTCACAAGTTACCAAAATAGCTTCACTACCAGGTGCGCACATTTTTGCAGATATATCATTAGGAGTCAATTATGTATTTAATTCTATGGGATCCACAAAGCAAAAGTTTCTAATCTCCTGTTTTAGAGAATTTGAGTATTTCCCTTTCTGCAAATTTGTTTTCAATTGTTTCACAAAAGTTGCGTGTGAATCCTCTGTACTTTTCATAGTTGCAAGTAAAAGTTACTTTCCCATAAGGGAGGGGGCGTGACTAGGCATAGCTGTTTTCAAAGTATACACAGCCATTTTGTTAGTTGTTTTGCTGATTTATTTTCATACTTGCGTTGAGGTAGGGAAACTGTTAAGAAAATTATATCAGAGAGAGCATGGGCTGGAAAGAGAAAACAGTGGGAGGCTCATTCAGTATGCTGATCAGCTGGAACTGCTGAACAACACTCTGGAGCACTCCCACGATGAGAGCGTGCAATGCAGGCATGCCCCAGTTGTTAAAGAGATGAGTGGTTGCAGTGAACGGAGCTTGTATTGCCGCAACAAAAGAGGGATATTGTTTTTAGGATATAGCTTGTTTAGCAGACAATTAGTCAAATTGTATTCATGAAGAAAAACCTGCCAAAAAGGACTTTTAAAGTCACATTAATCCAACAATGTCTTCCAAAGGTGGCAAGTGCCCAGAGCACAACCGGATCACAGAGCAGGAAAAGAACAGGGTGTCAGCAGAAACAGCACTCTCGAGCAATCCCACAATGTGATTTTAAACGTGGTTATTTCTTTTTCGTATGTGTTTGCTAGAAAGTTGGTGCTTGTAAGGTTTTCGCTAATGTTTTCTAAAGTTACTGAATTTTCTCAGTCATTTTCACTTCCAAAATATTTTCTTTGGATGTGTTGAAAGAGTTCTTTGGTTGTTCCATGTAGGAGAATGTTGTTAAAATGTTGCAGTTATAAAGCAGGACTTTCTGCATAGTACAGTCTCTGCAGAAGATTGAGCTTAGTGGAATGGTGTGCTCCTAACATTTTGATTTGGGGGAAGGTGCTTTTACAAGCAGTTCCCGAAATGCAGGCTAATGAATGTCCTCACAATCCAATGTAGTTGTGCATTGGACAAGTCCATGTTTTGTCAAGTTTTTATTCTAATTTTATCTTTTACTTTCACAAAGGATTGTTGCCGTACGTTACACATTGAGCTGCATGGCTATTTGTAGACTAGACAAATTGGTTGGGTGAAAGGATCAGTTGATTGAAAGTTTGTTGTGAACGTTTTTTTTCAATAAAGGTTTCTCATGCCATAACAGTGTTTTATACAATTGCATACCCTATGCCATTACTATGAATGGCAACTGGGTTTTTCTGTTCTTGTGTATATGCCCCTTCATTGAAATATGGATCTGTGCTGCTTGTGTGAATCCATTCACCTTCCTAGAAGTTTGAAAAGTTATCAATGTTGACATTGCACATGTTTAGAAGTACTTTTTGTAATTTACTGATTAATTTTGTTTGTGGTTTCATTCTGTTTAAAATTAATATAAACAATGTTTGTTTCAGCAGATCTGTGCTGTCAATTAGAACTTCCAGGATTGGTCTTCTGTAGTAATTTTAATATTTAATGGTAGAGCGTGACTTTTCAGCTGTTTTCATACGATTGTGAAGTATTCTACGGTGGAATTATTTTGTAAATACATTTTTTGGAATGCTTAACTGTGACTACGCTAACATTGTTAGATATAGTGTTAGGGTCATTAGCAGTTTTCTTCTTCTTTATACATTTTTTATTTTTTAATTAAATGTTTTAGAAGAGGGGCCATAGTTTTTTTGTGGCTGCTGGTTTAGTTTTGTTGACTGATTGTATTAGCAGTTTTGTTTGAATATTTGCTACACATTCAACTAAAGGTGGATGAGTATTTAACATGCTTTTATTTTTATCTGCTCTATTTTTTTCGTTGTTTGCTATGGAGTTGCTTCTTAGTAGGCATTCTGTTCTGTCTGTTGGAAAAAAAAGTGTGCATTTGAAAGTTGTGGAATATATATGTGTGTATTGTGAATGAGTGTATGAATGTGATGGAAAACAAATAGAGGGCTGTGGGATTGTGTAAGGGGCTACTAGTTGTGGTTGAGTAGGTTGTAGAAGTAGCTGTGTGTGTAGATATGTGAAGGATTTGGGTTAGTGCGTAAGAGAGTAGTAGTGTGAATGAATAAGTAAGAACATTACGCTGTTTTCAAGATAATAGTGGGTGTTATAATAATGGTGTTCAAGTGACAATACAAAGAGTGCACATGTTGAGATCTAATGAGTAAGAGCAAAATAAATGATGTTGATTTGAAAGGAATATTATAGGCTACTATGCGGTCAAACTATGCTGTACGAGTAACAGAAATAATACTACTACACTAATGCACTTAATTTTAGGATGTGAAGAATAGTTTTCTTCAAGTTGTTATCTTTCTGGGGGTTGTTTTTCACTGCAATTGTGAAAGAAGAAAATAAGTGGTCATATGTGGTAATGGTGAAGTAATTTTAGTACACAAAGACATTATTTTTGAATGTAGGAGGCGTTGTTGGGAAGAATAGGTAAGCACATTGGGCTTCATTACGAGTATGGTGGTAACTCTGCCGGTGCTGCAGATGGGTTGCCAGCAGATTCCTAATAATTGTTCAGCGCCTAGCTTCTTGGTGCCACCAGGAGATTACAATTCCTTTTGGCCTGGAACATCAGGTCCCCAAAAATGTTAGTCCCTATTCCCGTGCAGTCCCATAGGACCCTACGAGAAGGGGGAGACGGGAGCACTGGCACCCTTGGTAATGGGGCCAGTGGTCACATGATAAGTATGCCTAACAGGGCCACAGCAAGAAAGTGTGGCATTTTTATACAATGCAAAATGGATGATGCTGAGCATTTGAAAAGCTGTCCTTTTTGGGAGGCTGTACATGAAAGTTTAAAAAACATGTTTTGTGGATTTATAGCAGCACTGTGTGTAACTTTTTATAAAATTAAAAGAAATGGAAATGTAAAATATTTGTAGAACACTTTTAAGTAGCACGTGTGTGAAAGTTTATGTTGTCATTACATGCATACTTGCCATTGTGATGCATTCCAATGTTTAGTTGCTTATTAAATTATGGTTCTTTTGTTTGTATTGTGGGAGTTGTGGTTGCACTTTTTGCCTTTGAAAATGTGCACTAGAAGTCCCAGAATGCAGAGACAAATGTACAAGCCAATAGGCACATACATATTAGAAAGGGGAATGTTAGCAAGTATGCATGTGCGTCAAAGTTAATAAAATTGCACACACTGAGTGTTATTTCAAAATATTGCACAGATCGTTTCCATTTTCTTTCATTTATTTGTTTTAAATTACACACAGGACTGTTGTAATTGTATACATGCATTTATTAGATTTACTTGAAAAGGTGCTGAAGAAATATTTTTAAATTCATTGCATTTTGCCATTTTTGATTCCATGTGCATGCCATTCTGTGTTATTTCAAAATGTTGCGCAAATCATTTCCATTTTCTTTAATTTTTTTTTTCATTTTTTAAATTACACACAGTACTGTTGTAAATGTATACATGTATTTATTAGTTTTACTTGAAAAGCTGCTGAAAACATATGTGTGCATGCCATTCTTTAGTAACATGCATGCAGTTTTCCATTTGACCTTTCATTTGAGAGTTTTAGTGTAACTTTGATAGTGGGAGAAGTGGTATTAAAAGTGACAGAATGAAAGAAAAAAATAACACTTGGTAGATTATAATTGGTCATATTGGCAAGTATGCATGTACTGTCAAATATGTTGAGCTTTCACACATGATTTGTCATTTAAACATGCTGTAAACATTTTTTCAATGTTCTTTTCTTTCTTTCACAAAAAAAGACACAGACAGTGCTGCTGGAATTGCACATTTGTATTTTTAAACTGTTATAAAAATGCTCATTAAAAGAAAACTGTGTAACCACACTGCATTGTAAGTAACTGCCACTTGATGTCAGGAGGTGAGACAAAAGAGAGTATGATTATTGACTAGGTTAATGCAGGATGTAGTGGCAGGAACCCTTTTATATGCATTTATAAAAGAGTTGAAAGTATAATTTTAAAAATATAAGCATACCAGTACTTTGTGTTTATAGATGCAGATGTGGAGGATTGTATAGTAGTTTTCTGATGCAGGTGCTTGTGAACAACAGGAGGCATTTACCCGGAGAGTTCAACAGTAGATCTCAAGTGTTGAACTAAGATGACAGAGTTAGATGTAGAATTTCTGGATGTGATTGGTGGATGTGTGTGTGACTGCTTGAAAGTAGCCAATGAGGGAGTGCTAATAAGAATAAAGTGGAAAGGGAAGAATGGCTCCTCAGTGTTACGGGGTCTGCGGACAGTGCAGTAGTTTGTGGACAGGGCGTGCCACATCCGGATCTTTAAAGGATGGCTGGTTTATAGGAAGAGTGAGTAGCAGTTCTTGTCATTGCTGTGTGTAGGGAAGATGGTTGTGGTTGTTGCTATGAGAAAGCTTACTGTCTGGAATGTGGGCAATTCTTCGATGCTTAATCTGAAAAGGTACACAGCAATGTGTGGTATTTCTGGTAACATTGGATCGGTGGGAGTAGAGGTTTCTTGGTATGGTGTGTCTGGTGAAAACAGGGGGAAGTTCATTTGCATTTTTCAAAAGTATGTTTCGGTTTCAATGTCCAGATTTAATTGTAGTACATTGTGGAGGACATACTTTGGGCTACATTAGTGCAATATATTTTGCAGAATGAATTGAAAGATATGCTGCAAGCATTGCTGCAAATATGTCCATATGGAAAGATGATCTTTTCACAAATACATCCTAGGGCGGTATGGAGATGCAGCAATGTGTTTTGTCTCCAACAAGAAGCAGCAGGTGCCTTGTAAACAAAGTGGTATGTGCATTTTTGAATGATGTTGGGAAGACATCTTTTGCAAATGAGAACATTGTGCCAGATGGTGCACACAATATTTTGAGTGATGGCATGACTTTCACTGATTTTGGAATTCAAATCGTTCTCCGAAACAATCAAAATGCACTCAGAAAGTTCCTGTAAAACTGGTGCATGTGAACATATTTCTAAGTAGTTTTAGGAAAGAAAAACCCCAAAAAACCCCCCAAAAAATCAAAACTGAAAAAAGGTTCTTTTAAGAGCCACAATGGTATACTACATTTTTTAAATTAAGTGTAAACCTCCCCACCCCCTTGAATTAGGTGTTATGTCCATGGGCATTGCAGTAGTCCACGGACGGCACTTGCCACATCAGAGTCTTTTGAGGATGCCAGGCATGGAAATGGGACTGTGCAGCCCAGGGGATTAGCCAATCAGGTTTACTGTGTGTGATATACAAGGAGAGAGGCTGGCAGAAGCTTTGTTTGCTGAGAGGACTGCATATGCCTATGGCTATGGCTATGTCTTTCGGAAACAGAGTGTATCGATTTTGGGAGCTATTGTATCCATTGGCTGGAGATGTATGCTGAACAGTGTGGAGTGGCTGAAAATCTTGGATTGTATGATGTTCATGTAGAATGGTATGGGGTGCATGACATGAAGTGGGTGGAATTGCTCCCATTTTGTGTAAAAATGGTCACACTGAAACATCTGGACATTATCATTGTTCATTGTGGAGGGAACAGTTGAGGGTATGTGACTGGAATTGCATTGAAGGAGAAATTCAGAAAATTGAAGGAAATGTTCCACAATTCAAGATTGATTTTTTCTTGCATTGCCCAGAGACAGATGTGTATGCGCTCAAGTTCATTTGGACCACACATGGAGAAAACGAGGCGCAATGTCAACAAGGATGTGTGTGCATTTTTGGGAGATGTTGACATGATGTCTTTCCTTAATGAAAATATTAAATTTGACATTGACAACATTTTTCCATCGAGATGGAGTACATCTTACAGATGCAGTTAACCAGAATGCTTTGAAGCAGTTTTTGCAAATATACAAAGCGTTTTTCAGTAGGTGCAAAAAAACATCGGGAATACAAAATGCCTACTTTTTTGCAAGTTTAAAGAAATAGTTCAGTTTAGTGCAATGTTCTTTTATATACTTTAAAAAAATAATTTATTTTTATAAAAACTAAAAATAGAAAGAAGGTTATTTTCAGACTCACCACTTTCCCATGCAAAAGATTTAAATGTTTTTGATGGCACCACCACACACATTCTTTTATATCCACGGACAACCACACTGTCCACAGCCTCCACCGGCTGTGTAGGGGCCTGTAACTTGTTTTGTTAGTTATATTTTTCAACTGTGAAAAGTTCCTCCTAAAGGAACAATTTTTGTGTGATTTTAGTTGGTATATTATGTTTTGGCTTTTTTGCAGGAGAGGCAACGGAGGGGATGGAAGGGAGGGAAGGGACATCAACCACAGGGATGAAGAGGCAGGTGGAGAGGGGAAGATGTTGGGCGGCCCTTGATCAGGTAGGGGGCAGTGTTTCTCGTGCTCCTTGACTGCTGGCTCATAAGCACTCAAAAACTGCTCCCCCCTACAGAGCAGTGTATTGCAGAACATACACAGTACTAAGAACCTCGAAAGGTAAGGATCGACAGCGTTATGCATAGCCTGCAAAGCTTCTGCTGTGATCCTCTGCCCTACAGGAGTGCTCTTTGTAGTGACAGGAGCAGATAATGAGGATGAGGTAAAGGGCATCAGCCTACTCGTCCCTTCGAAAGGTACCACCATACTCACGGCTCCATTTATTTACGTTCTGTACAATCTTCACTCTGAAATGCACAGAGTATTTTGGTCATTTTTTAGCAACATTTAGAACTCTATCAGCGGATGATTGGTGGCAATTATTAATTGGAGGAACTCATATGCCTCTATTAATTGCAGTGGCTCAATACGACTGGAGAGCCCTTTTTTATAGACATTGTTGTTTTTATAACATGCTAGGTGTCGTTTTACTGCTATATATTATACATCCATACTTTTTGACCTATGTTTCAGCATATCAGTTTCTTTTCTAGAGATTTGAGCATAGATTAATTGTGCCTTTGTGTCAACAATCTACCTATATCCGAGAGTTAAGCCTTGTTGCTTTTTCCCACTTTTTATACAGTTTAAAAGTGGTTTGGCTGCCCTTTCTTGCCAGGGGTTAACCCCATTAAGGTCGGTGGAAGCAGTGGCCTCAACAAAGGGTGATACAAAAACGTCATTAACACCCAGGCACAAGAAGTACCTTGTTTATTGATTTTGGATCCTATGGATTTTCCTTTTTGATGTACTGCTATACGTTTTCTGCAAAGAACCACCCTTTTGGAATGAAGATGTATTGAAAGGCAGTTTAACACTAATGGTATCGCTATTAAAGTTGAACATTGTGATTAGTGAGAAAGAGGAAAAATGGGCCACGATTTGTCCTATCTGCACTCTAGGCAAAAAAGTATCTGAGCCACAGTCATTTCAATTGAGGCAGATTCAAAGACTATGGGCCCACATTATAACTTTGGCGCCAGAATAGTACCAAACAGATTTACCGTTATCCCCACTTGGTCCAGAGGAATTACTGCCAGATTACAAGTGGTGGCATGTCAGTGTGTGCCCCCATTTATGGAGTATGTAGGAGGGAATTAGTGCCGGTGGTAATTGCACAAGAGGTAAATCTGCCAAAATGTCTGCATTTTGGTGGTAAGGTGGCAGAATCACCTCCAGCTTTTTGTTGGAGGTTTTCCCTCCACCTCACCACGAAAACCATAGTTGGGCAGTAACTCAATTATCACAGCATTACCACCGATTTAGCTGCACTGTCCAACTTGTAATATGGATCCAGATATTTTCGAGTTGGAAAAGTAACTTTCATACAGTCTTATTTACTAAACACACAGGGCTCCTGTCAGGGTGTCTATTGGAGGTTTTGTCTTTTGGGGCCAATTTCTGGATTTGGTGGTATTTTCTTACTGCAATTTTTGGGGGCATTTTGGCAGTAAACTGGCCTTACCATTAGAGGTAGTTCAGTATTACTCTATTTTGGCGATAATATAGTGTTACCTTATATTGGCAGTAATCTTTAGTGGTATCTTATTTTAGTGGTATTTAGAATTTTTGTGGTATAGTGGTGAGCATGTCTTTTATACTACCGCCCCATCATGGAACAAATTCTCCCTCATTACAATTGTGACACACCTTTGGCTGACTGCAGGTACTCTGTGGACCTAGCACACCTTTAGGGAATCGAGTGTGTTTATTCAGAAAACCTCATATTGCAAGTAACTCATGTTACTGACTTATTGACATTCAGTAACCTATGTGCCTTGGGGCACTACCTTCTCTTCAGCATGCAAAGAAAGCGCATCCATACACGCACATAACCTTCTATCTTACACATATATATTTTCTTCCTTATTTACTAACTTTATCTTTGGCAGTAAAATGGCAAATGCTTTACCGCTCTAGTGTAAACATCGAGCCCTCATTTTTGCCCCTTTACCTTGGAACAGTGACCAACATACGCATGAAATGAAACAAAAATTTCAGTCTTATTTTGGTATGGTATATATTACATAATCATCATTAAAAAAGTTACATTATAGGATGTTACAATTATTTGTTCTTACCACATTGGTCACAGATTCAAGCCTTTAAGAAAATGAAAAGAGAAAAGAAACAAACACAGGCATATCGCAAAAAAATGAACTTGGTGTTCAACACTTTCTTAACCAGTGTACAAATGCAGAGAGAAACATGAAACATTGGTTTTATAAACCTAGCTCACTACACTGTTGCCAACAATGACATCAGCTCCCATTCATTTTGTTTTACGCACCCCTCACTTAAAACCTGACTCACCAAGACAGGCAAATTATAAATCTTTTGCTGCCAGAGCTTTATCTGCACGACCTCACAGCTTACGGACACTGCCTTCGGAATTTCTTCTACTTCAATGCCAGCAACCCGTGCCCTTTCTTCATTGATTGCCAGGTGTTTTCAAAGCTACATTCCTGGAGCCCCGTCCAGGAAGACACCGACAGCATTTGAGTCTCTGTAAGGACTGCATTCTATCCACAGCTCAGCTGACTAAAAAAAGCTCTGGCTGTATGTCAAACTCAGATCAGCCTTCTCTGACATCAACACTACCACCTATTGATTCCTACCAATAATATTACAAGAATTTTCATGTATCAAGTCATTTCCTGCGAGGACAATGGAAATTCTCAGCCTGCATAAAAAAACCTTGCACAAACATACCCCTCCTTTTTCTGATGATTATGACTAATAAATACATAATTGGAGGAAACATGCATCAAACTCTAAGATGTATGTGTCCCGAGACATCTCTCATTCCCCTTTGTCGCTAGTTGAACCAATAACATCTTAATAAATTGCCTTCCACAATAATAATTGCTTAACTGTAACATAAAAATGAAATAGAACCCAAATTGGCCAGTGATTTAATTACATGTGCATACCTCTGACTGAAGCGCTCACCTCCTTATGTATTTTTGGATCATAGTCTTTGTCCATGTATTTTATGCAGTAAACAGTTCTCCTCAATGTGTATGCATCACAATAAAACAATAAAATAAAATAATTAAATAAAATAAGTAAATAAAATAAGTAAATAAAATAGCAAAAATAGCTGAAAATTAAAAATATACAATTTCCACTGTCTCCACTTTAAGTCTCAATTGGTGAAACACAGCACAATACTACGCCCCACCAGCAACGCTCTGGAATTAAATTCAACTGACCACTGTTCCATTGATGGCATTCACCGTCTTCAGGACCACACCCTTCAGATGTCCTGATCAGCAAATTTCCATAACAGCATCCTTTCCATCAGAGCCTCTCCAGCCTGGAGCTCACTGATTTTTCTTCACAAATGACATCTCTTTTGGCATCCTGGGCTGTTTATCTTCACCTCCATACTTCGGTCCGGAGGCTTTTGGTCCTTGGTCCTGCGGCCTCCAGTTCAGTGGTCTCCGGTCCCTGTCAGGACAATAGGTTATTTACATCTAAATTTAATAGAAAAGAAACATATTAAGTACATAGCATACAACTATTTTCAATCCCTTTTACTATTTGGCCTAAAAGAAAAATGTGGCCCAACATATCATGACTCTTTAAACTTGTCACTTTTGGATATCTGCAATTAAACACATATTAGAGAGAAACAAACACTATTTACATCTCACATTATTATACATCACAATAATGTTCATACAGAATAATTTTACCACACTGTACCACAGTAATTTAACCTGATTCAGCACCTTCCATGAATGCATACTACCATATTTCTTTTTTTTTTAATGTGACATTTGCATTTTCTTTTGCTGCTGCACTACATTACATCTCTTAATTCTCATGAAGTGAATACACACCTTATCATTAGATTACATGCATTATGAAATAATCAACTGTCAGCTTTCTTTTCCATGTTATCAGTATACTGTAGGCGCCCTCCCCGTCTTATTATGTGCTATAAAAATAAATGAGACACACCCCAGACAGGGAATAACACTAAGAGGACAGGTTGTGAGAGTTCAAAAAATCGTTTATGTAATTGGCATCCAAAGAACTCTGCTGCCCGAGAGGGCTCTGACAAAAATCACAATTACATCACATTATAAAGGAAAAAAATCGTCATAGATGATGCAATTAGCATAGGGTATCAAGTTGGCACAGGATTGGACAGTCATTACAGTTCTATATGGCGGTGGCATCACTGTTCCATCGGGATTGGCCACTCCTTTGCTGCGAGGGTGCATTTCACGTGATTCCATTGTCAGTGTCCAGGAGGGGTGAAGGTCAGGTTGCTGTGAAGCGGGGTGGCCACTAACTAAGCTAACATAATACATCTTTGTGAAGCATGCACTGAATAATGATCATTGCAACTCTTTTGAACAAATCATTATAAACCTATAACCTTCATGCATATATTTACATCGTTAATAACAGATAGAGCATCAGGTTAAAGGGTTTTGACCATCATGATAACGTGATTGAAGCTAGGGTCTGGACTCGTAAAGAATCTAAGGCACGTTGGTATTTGTTAGTAGTGGGAAACAATATACTGTGACAGGGGTCTACTGTTAGTCAAAGGTCTTCTTGGTGGGCATCATGGTGAGGTTGCATATTTGGTACATCAAGAGAATACCTTGCAGGGACACAGGGTTACATTGGCAATCATTTTCCAATGGCGAGAGCAAGGGGGCATGGGCATGGACAGATTTGTGGAGATGGATGAGCTACAGTGCTTGGCTCAAGCCGGTTCACTCGCAGGGCAGTGATCTCAGAGGAAGAGTGAGATGTTACGTATGTTCTTTGTTGCAGTTACCTCCGGCCTCAGCGTGAGAATGGGGCTGCAGAGTTTTCCAGACACAGGGCCTGATCACGACATTAGCCCTATCGCCGAACTCCCCGGCGCTAATAGCGCTGGATCACGAGTTTGGCCGTAATGTAATTCCCCATTCCCCATTAGGCCCATTCGGGAATGCCCCATTCCCCATTGGGCTCAATGGGGAAAATTTGCGCTCTTACCGCTGGCGGATTTCCCGCCAGCGGTAATAGCACAAATGTTCGCCAGATTTCCCCCCAGCTAAGAGATGGGGCAAACTTCCCGCCGAAGTCCTGATTTGGCGGACCCTTAAATCCGGTGGTATTAACGCTACTGCCAGATTTAAGGGTTACCGTCAGAGTCGTGATCAGGCCCACTGTGAGAGAAAAGGTGGGGACCAGGTGTGCTGTGTGCACGGTGCTGCAAAGGGGAGAGAAGCCTTTTCGCATTATCGCAGTGAGGCCTAGTTACCAAGATGGCATCAAGGGGATACAAAAATGTAAGCACTGTGTCCTGTGCAGCAGCCCCATCTACGTGAGTGTCAACCACTGCTGACATTGCATAAGGGCAATGGGGGCACACCCCACCATTGGAGGCACATGGTCTGAGCTTGTACTAAGGAAAGGAGGGACGGGGGGCCTACTGGCCCCTCACTCCCACACATTTCTCCCTTTCGTAACTTCTAAAGTAACAAACTATCAGTTCTTTTGCTCTCTCCTCGATAATACCCAACTTCGGCTAGTGCTTCATCCCAGGCTGGTGTGCCTTTTATGGGCATCCATACCCTACATACGCTCTTCAGGCTGTGCCCTTTCCTTGCATATTCATCATAGGTACATGTCATATATATCCCTCCATCCCCATCCAGGTCAAACCACACTTCATTGTACCATTGCAGCTCTCTTGGTTCTTTTATGGTGGTATGTTATAGATTGTCAACCCTGTCCCCATTCTGGCTGTATACTGCTGTCATGCGATATTTTGGCGGGTTAGGTTCCCCACTTTGCATCTGCACATCTTTCATGGTTGTTACCGTTGCCTGTCGGCCCATTGTTACCATCATCATAGCTGAATTAGGCATAGATTTTGCACAACATCGGATACCGAATTGGCACACAAAGAAAAATAGCATTATGAAGATAGGAACAAACATGTTCATCATTGTGTTGAACTAGGGCGGTATCCAGCTGACCATGTTGTCAAACCAGGTGGTTGGTTTTACTCCCCCTTTTTTCAACATCCTTTCTCCTAGGCTGTGTACTGCTGATATGACATGGGAAAGTGTTCCAGTATCTGCATCTTCAGGTGGCACGAATGTGCAACATGGGCTCCCAATTTTTCGGCAAACGCTGCCGTCCATCGCCGTGAGGATATCTAAGAATTACCGGTTCTGCATTGTCATTTGACGCAAGGCACAGAGCTCCACTTTTATCACGTTAAACCCTTCTTCAGTGTCGTTGGCGAGTTGGATCAGCTCTTGGTGTTAGTTCGGGCCTGGAGTCCTGGTGTTAGGAGCGAAGCAAAGAATGTCTCTGCGGAGTTGAAGAGTTTATACTTCGGCAGGATTGCAGCAAGAAGAGCAGATGATTCAGAGGAAATGTAATTGGATGATCTCCTTTTGCGAGAGAGTTTGTCTTTTAAGTCATTTTCTGACAACAGTTCATATGCTGGAGGCTCTGTTACTTCTGGTCGGGGCGCTGCCAATGTGTCAGCCGATTGCCCTGCTGCCGATATGCCAGCCTATTGTCCTGCAGATGATGTGCCAGCCGATTCTCCTTTCCCACCTTGGATGTGACTTTCTGGGATTACCATCAGAGCCGAATGTAGGGTGGCTAGGTTGCAAGTGCCCTTCCATGACGCCGGGAGATGCAGGTATTCCTGTTTGCCACAGATCCAATACATATCCATGAGGGCCGCTGTGCCTTTCTTCATGTCTGGAATTATGATTGTCTATTGCATTGCCTGTTGACACCCATGGGCACTTTTCCTCCTTCATGAAAGCATAGGTCATGTGGTATCTCTTTTTGCATCTTGATTGGCTTTTCTAGTGTTGTGACCCACGTGAGTTTGGCAATATGCTGAGACCAGACGGGGGTACATGTTTCTTTTACCCATTGAAAGTTCTCTTTAGTCAGTCCTCTTAGTGCCTCAGCTTTGCACTCAATCGTTTCGTCATGCCATTTATTTTCTGCGAATCTCGTTCCTTTTATGACGAAGAATGGTTCTTTGATGCAAATTAATCCTTGGCGTCTGCTTGTGCATATCCACTCGTTCTGCAGCATCTCTATTGTAACTGTGGGTGCCTGAAAGGTACTCCGAGTCCTACACAATACAAGATTAATTAAACATTGGGCATCTAAAAAGGGCACCTCTTGTGACACCAGTATTTTGGGCGTCCCTGATGCATGCGGTATTAGAGAGCAAACATAGAAGCTCTCATTTGTGGCTTCCTTTGCTGTGGTACTCATGTCTGAGTACCATTTATTTGACTGGTCGGGTTGCGGAGGTCTTCTATTTCATCTAAACCCAGTCCATGATAGATGTCATATCTTTTCCCATCTGCCCCCCTTTTTCCTCTCCCCTTGTGGTAACTTCTAACCTTTCGATATTGTATTGTGAACACTCCAAACCATGCTGTGTCATTAACATTATTTACTGTGTGTTCAGCTAGCGGTCTTGGAGGTTCATGAGTAGCAGCAACATAAAATGAGGTAGGGTCTCCGATTGTCTGTGCATTAATATTCTTTTTGGTTAGTTCATTTGACCAAAAATAGTCACCATCATATTTGTTTGTTTCATTGTTATTATACAGGCTTATAGCAGCAATTGGTAGGAGAGGGGCAGGTGTTGTGTCATTAATGTGCATCATAGTGTAGGTTACATTAGCATCATTATCATTGGCAAAATATTTTTCTTTCCACATTTTTAACCCTGTCCATATTAGTACCAACCCTTCTCGTATCATCTGTGCCCAGCTCCCCCATTTGTTCATATCGTGAACAAGACATAAGAGGGTATAGTACCAAGCCATGAAGAATAGCATCACAAATAGCAAGACTGCAAATTACTTTAGGGCACACTCAACATTACTATACTTATTGGCTCTATTGGCAATCCTATCACTAACTAACATTAAGTCATTTTCTGTGAGCGTGCTCCTTTCGGCCATTGTGTTACCTGGAGGGGCGATATAAAATGGGTAAGTGACGAGCAAACATTCATTGTTTACATTGCATAGTTTATTACTGTTTGTGATATTAGTTACGCACGTATTAGTATGAATCTTTTTCAATAATGCGTTTCTACTGATTGTGCACTTTACTTGTAGTGAGATACTAACATCATTTCTGTATGCACACAGTTTATGTTTCTTTTTGTTCACTTTAATAGAGGGTATAGAACGCACGAGCGAGAGATAGAAAGAAAGGATGAGAGAAAGAGAAAGAGAGAGAGAGAGAAAGAGTCATGCAAGCACATTCACATGCATTGTTTCTTTTACACTCTTTGTAATTACGTTTCATTTTTATTCACTACTTGAGTGGTGCTTGTTTGTTCACACTGAGGGAGTGCTGTATCGTGTGCCTTTCTCATATCTGAGAGATGCACCCAATACTTCAGACCCTTCACTTTAACTGCTGTGGGTGTGCAATAGACGACATCATAGGGTCCATGAAACCTCGGCGAGTTCCACCGCCGAACAAAACTTCTTACGTATACATTATCTCCTGGCACTAATGGGCCACTTGGGCTGTCTGGGGTGGGAGCTACAGTGTCTGTCGCAGCATTCTCAGTAAAGGGTGGTGCAATTTGTCACGCTATGCTACGCACTGCGCGCATCAACTGGGTAAGGTATTCTTTAAATTCTTTCCCCAGCACTGTGGCAGCCCGGTGCGCATCCAATGCTTTTTATATCGGGGAGAGTGGCATATGGATACACCTGCCAGTTACAATTTCATGGCGGCTTGAATGGTGGTCTTTGCTTGGTTGCGTTCTGAGTTGGAACAGTCCTAGGGGCAGGCAATACACCCAATTCTTCTTGAGTGTGTTGCACAATTTTGACAATTTACTTTTGAGCAGGCTGTTGATCTTCTCCACCACACCATTAGCCATTTGATGGTAAATAGAACACAGTTTGTGCTTAAACCATAGAAGCAATGTCACTTGCTTGAAGAGGTCATTCACAAAATGTGTGCCGTTGTCTGATCTTTTGACATCGCAAATTCCCCACCTGGAGAACACCCCCCGCACCAAAACTTGGCAGCACACTTCGCGTCTGGGTGGGTGCATGGTCCTTCCTCCACCCATCTTGAGAAGAGGCATACCACTACAATCAAGTATCTTGCCCCATTACATCTCTCCCCCATGTCCGCATAATCAATGTGGAGTTCTCTGAAGGGCCCCACAGGACGCAGTGAGGTTGCTTGCAATGTACTTAGGGTCATTCCTGAGTTGTATGTCTGGCATGTGGTGCATTCTATGGTAAGTTTTGACAAATGCTCCTGCAGATTGGGAACAAACCAGTGCTCCTGTATGTCTGCTGCGATATGTTCTTTGCTATATGGGCCGGGAAATGTAGCTGTTGGAATGCTACCTCTAATAATTCCACTGGCATCACTATCTTCCCAGTTACCTCCTGTCTCCAGATCAGATCTCTTGGTGATTGCTTACACCCTTGTTTGGCCCATAACTCTTGCTCTTCTATTGGTGCTCTCCTCTGCAACTATATTATTTGTGCTATTGCTGTATTGCTATACTCTTCGTCTAATGGCTGTGCGGTGAGTGTTTTGACAATGCATTCAATTGTTAGGGGTAGATTGAAATACAAGGCATCTTTCGCTGCTGTGCCTGTTTCAGCATATCCCAATGAGATCGCATCTGTGTTATTAGTATGGGCTTGGCATTTCACCACCGCCACTACTGATGGTTCTGCTAATGCTCTATTAATTCATTTAGTAATGTTGCATGTTGAACTGGGGACCCATCTGCCTGTAGCAAACCTCTTCGTCACCATCGTAATAATCCTGAATGTATCATTGTTGTGACATATGCTGAATCTGAATATATGGTCTCTGTACATGCTTTTGCTGTATGCAGTGCTTCAATTAATGCCACCAGTTTAGCTGCTTGTGCAGAATAATGAGAAGAGAGGCGTTTTTGGACAATCGTTTCATAGTTGTCATCTTCCATTCTTACAACGGCCATCCCTATATATTTTTCTCCCGTTTCAGTGTCTATGGACGCTGACCCATCTATGATGTATATTTCTCCTTCCTGTTATGCGTTCTCACTTGCTTTGTGGATATCATCTTCCTCTCCTTCATATGTTGCACAGTCATGCTCGTGCATGTCTTCTACAGTACATGGTTCTGTAATGAACGTGGCTGGATTTACTGTTTTACATCTCACTACATGCACATTAGGGCTGGAGATTATTATCTCATAGGCTGTTGCCCTCTGTGTTGTCAACGTCAATTTAGATTGTTCTAAAATTGCAAAGAGTGAATGCTCGGCGTACAATGTTACTGAGCAGTCCATTACAATTGTAACGCTCTTTTCAATGGTGAAGGCCGCTGAGCGAGAGCTTGTTCGCACGCGAATTGGCCTTGCATTACCGCATCCAGCGTTCTGCTCTAGTAGGCCAATGGCTTGTGGCCTAGGGATATTTTCTGTGTTAATACTGCAGTCATCAGTGTGCCATTGCAGTGTGAAAATAGGTACAATTCCCTGCCGTAATCCGGGTTCGCAAGAACTGGTGCATGTGCGATCAGATCTTGTAATTTGAAGTACTGTGTCATCATTTCATTTGTCCATTTTATTGGGACATTATTCTTCTGGGACTCTTATGGTGCCTGTAGCAAGGGGAGCATGTAGGCTGCATAGTCAAGTATCCAGGCGCGGCCATAATTACAGATGTCGAGGAATTTCTGCATGTCTTTTACAGTTTTTGGTATTATCATGTGGCGTATAGCCGCTGCCCTGTCAGGAAGTATTCTTTTGCCGTCTTTAGCTATTAGTTGTCCTAGTTATAGGAACTCAGCTAGGCAGTATTGCAGTTTTCCTTTGTCTACCTTGTATCCTTTCATAGCTAGTAAATTGTGCTCTCTACATGAATATTTCCAAGATCTTCGTGTAAGATCCTATTGAAAATGCTTGGGCTTTCACAATACTCCTGTGGTAGTCTGCAATATTTGTACCTGTTTCCTCCTAGCGTGAACGCCGTGAGGTAACAGGAGCTTGGATCGAATGGTATAAAAAGAAAGCATTTTTCAAATCTATCACTGTAAAACATGTGGCTTCTTTGGGAATGCTGCACAGTATTGATGCCGAGTTAGGGACTAATAGAAACTCTTTCAGAATGACGTCATTAAGTGGGTGGAGATCTTGTATCATTCTCCATGCCCCTCCTTTTGCTTTTTTGATCGAAAAAATTGCTGTATTACATGGAGAGTTGGATGGTACTATTATTCCTTGTTTTAACAGAGCACTTATTGTTTCTCTTATTCCTTCCTCTGCTTCTTTTGATAGTGGGTACTGTTTGACACTTGGGGGTATGGCACCTGGCTTTAATTTTATCTTAATGGGTGTTACTTCATGCAATAATCCTACATCATGGGGACCTGTTGTCCAGATCTCTGGCAGTACTCTTTCCAAAACTTTCTCAAAAATTGTAGGTGGCACGTCCACACTGGCCATGAGTGGGTTATGTATTTCCCTGTATTGAATCATGATGTCGCATGGTATACTTATTTCCATTATTATCTCCCCATCACGCTCATTATCAGTGAAAAGCTCTTCATCAGTTAAATTGCGCAACATCATGTTTGGGTCTATGCATAGTACGGTTCTCCATTTGCATCCATGTGTGTCCAATCCTATCACTGCAATACGTTTGCTTGAGACCTGAACCCCCTCTAGATCAACGGACAAGATGGTTCATGGTACAACGTCTGTGTTCACAATTGGGCGGAAGATAAAATCTGCGGGCACCCTCCATTCCTTTCTATTTATCTCTGGCACCACCCGGCCCAACACTCTGATGCCGTAAATGAACATGTCAATGTCAGTGGGCACCCCTTTTACTGCAACTTCATTTGTCATAGTACTGATCATTAGCATTGCTCGTACGGGGCATACTCCTGGAGTTGAACACACTATTCCCCGCTCGGTAAAGGAGATTTACTCAACAATCTCTTCCCAGCAAATTGATTTGCGCATCTTCATGATACAGTAAGGGTGTGTGCACTGTTTTTCCCCGCACTGTTATGTCAAGATATTTTGTGTAAGGAACTTTTAAAATAGCCCCAGAGAACGCCTGCATTTCCAAATTTCTTCCTGAGAGCAGAAACCGCCCTTCCATTAGACATGATTTCTCTGCTCCTGAGTCTACCATAAAGATAAACTGCTTGTTTCCTATCTCTGCTCCCACTAGTGGTTCCTCTTCTGCATGTAGGGTAGTGGATAGGACTGGACACGCACGTGCTCTCAGTGGGCTGTCCTAATCTGCATAAGTCTCACTTCCTGGCATTGAGGAAACATTATCTCCTACTGCGGCCGTGCCGCGAAAAGGTGGAGTTGCACCATTAGCAGATGTCGCAAAAATGTTATTGTTTGCTTTTCCTACTTTATTTTGTCTTGTCATAGGCTGTTGTGCTCCCCTCTGTTGTGGCTGTTGTTGCAGGGGTTGCTGTCTTTGCTGCATTTGGGGCTCATTATAATATTGATAACCTTGCCCGCCCCCTCCCATAGGTAACCCGTAGGGGCTTCTTGGGTGTGGATGTCCCTATTGCTGTTCATTTCCCATAGAGGGCTGTCCTTGAAAGTACCCAGCAGGTCGCATTCTACAATCTCTTGAATAGTGCCCCCATCTTCCACAATTCCAACATGACCCTTGTGGTCCTCCTCTCATCCCAAGCCCACGAAACCTGTGTTTCCCATTCCTCCAAATCACCCTTGTGGCCCCCTGTGCCCACCTCATCCTCTTGTTGGTCTTCCCTGCCACATGGGCCCTCCGTATTGTTCTTCTCCGTCCCACTGTTCTTGTCCTCCTGCAGCCCATGCTGCAGCCATTCTCACTGATGCATTTCCTGCTCCATCATCCCCTTCACTACTTTTACCAGTTGATGTGGTTGCATTCAGTGCTGCAACCCTCACTAGCTTATTCTGTACTAATTTTGCTTTGTCTGCCAATCTCTTCTGTGCTATCTCCTTTTCTCTTTCTTTGATCCTCCTACAGTGGTGTACAATTATGCTTTAGATCTCAGGCCAGCCCTTGGCTTCTATCCCAGCTATTTTATCCAAGGCCTTCTGTACTTCCTTCGGAAGCCCCTTTTTGATTATGAAATAAAACAGGGCGGTGGATTGATCCCACGTCCTACCCATTTCACTTCTCCACAGGTCTTGCACCCGGAGGATGAATTGCATAGGCTCCTCCTCCTCTTCCATCGTGCACTGCATCACTAAGTGTAAATCTGGAATGTCTGGAAACGTGCGCCGCAATGAATCCCATACTTGTGCACTAACATTATGAAATGGCGATCCATCATGGCGGTCACAGCTCATTGTCACTCTCGGGAACCCCGCCTTCACCCAAACGGTGTCTGCTTGATCACCAACAGCGGACACCAACACATTTTTCATGTCCCCTATTGCTATTGCGACTCCTGCTGTGTTCTTCTCAAACATGTGTATCCATTTTCCCACCCCTCCCGAGAGTGGGGGGAGAAGCTTCAGCAAATTGTTTTTATCCATTTGGGCCCACAGAATTTAGTGAGGCCTCCCTGCCCCTTTGTGTATCAGTGGCAATTGTAATTTGTGCTTTCTTCCTATCTTACTTACCATCCCCTTCTTCTTCTTCTTGCTCACCAGCATGTTTCCTACTCGCTGTCTTAACCGGCACTGCCATCTTGGCGGCGACCTTTCATCCAAGTCATCGAACTGGAATGGCAGTGGGGATCCTACCACCGCTACCCGTTCTTCATATACATCGAGATCACTCCACACCTCTTCTACTTCTTCTTCTTGCTCCCTTTCTTCTTCTTGTCTTTCCCCACGCTGGCTATCTGGGGTTGTTGGGCATATTATTCTTACTGGTTTATCATTTAAATGGAACAGGAACTCTCCCGATTGCCACTCTTGCTCTTGCCCTCTTGGTATGGGTGCCAATTGTGATGGCGCTGATTGTGATGGTACTGGCATCCATGGCGCTGATTCTCCTGCGACACTTGGTGGGGGCGTGAGGTCTGCCACTGCTAAAGGTGGCACTTCCCCTCCACCTGGTAGCATCTGGCCCCTATAACATAACACTCGTATTCATGTTATTCCATCTGTGCGTGTTCAAGCTGTCTGTCTAAATCCCCAGTTAACTGTGCTAGGTTTACTGGTGGGGCACTAGTTGGGCCGTGTAGCCCCCCTCTGTCATACGGGGGTGGTGCAGTGGCTGCTGCCCCTGCTGAGGTTGTCAGGGTAGGGCATGTGGGCACATATCAAACTTGCTGTATCCTACCGCAGGCCTTGTCATCAACGGGTATATTTTAGTAGTGTCACTCTCAGTTGTGGTTGTCGTACATTAGCCTCTCACCGTCCTACCTACTTCTTCTGGTGTTTTTTCTTTCTCTGCCTCTTTGTCTGTACTTACCTCACCTGCAGGCTTTATTTCCTCGAACATCCGCTACAAATAAACACCTTCCCTCCTGTTCTGTAGCTGTTTTCCATTATATCTTGCCAACAAATGTGTGGATACTAGATCCAGCACCCTTTTATCGAAAGAGCCTCCCTCCGGCCAGATGGGTGTTATGCTATCTCTCTTTATCTCCGCCACCCACTGGTCATGGTACTTCTGTATTTTCTCAATATACAATGGGAGATGTTGGCAGATGTGTGCTAATGGTGTTGTTCCCCCCGTGGTTATACAACTTCCCGCGACACACAGACACTTCATTGACACCCTTCTCACCTCAATTTGTTATGCAACCTTCTTCATACTTTTTTGTATCGGTACCTTTTGGACAATCTTTTGTTTTATTTTACTATTTACTTAAACCGTAAATTATTTCAATTGTGAACATCTGTCTTTTACCATTACTTAAAACATTTTTGAATACATTGCATTTTCAACTCTCTTGATCGACCATAATCATTTTTTTCAGTTTGTATGCACATAAACAGTTAATAACAGATCGGCATATAACACCTTGACACACGTGAATACATATAACATAAAAACATATAACATTTAACAGATACTACCTGTGGGCTTTTACTCCCCTTTTCCCCTTACTTTAGTTTCTTTTACCCCCTGTTCTATTTTTCTCATACACTCCCCACCTCTTACTCCCCTCTCGCTACCTCACCAAGAATTCTACTCATACGGAAAAAGAATATTCTAAATTACTACTCTGAGTCTACTACATATACAAGACTCCTACTATTTTCTCTTTATCTTCACTTATTTATCTGCACTGGACGAGACAATGCTACTCGCCGCCGCCTTCTACCCCGTTCGGGCTAGGTTTCCTCACTCTTCTCTTACTTCTTTATCTCCACAAAACCTAATGGCCATATAAAGGATAGATCAGAAAAGCCTCCGTATCATTCACACAGATCCTAACTTTCTTTTAGTCCACTGTCACCTGTTCCCCTTCTTCCTTAACACTTCCCTTACCTCTTTAGAACTTTTGCAACTGGTACTCACGTGCTCAGTCGGGTGGTCCGAGAGTCACCATTTACGGTCTATCCACAATCTGGTCCGCACCCCAACCAAGCCGCGGCCCGCCTCGGCGAGCAGCTTTTACAGTTGGGTATTCATTAACCGGGAACCCTTGACCCCTTCTCATTGTGTGCACAGGTTGGTCGACTGAGGAGGCGATGGTTTTGCTGTGGGGCGTCCCGGATCTCACCGTACCTCACGGGCCTTGAGACACCTGTCCCAAATCAAGTTGTGGGGGTCACCAAAATGTAGGCACCCTCCCCATTTTACTACGTGCTATAAAAATAAATGAGACACACCCCATACAGGGAATAAGGCTAAGATGACAGGTTGCAAGAGTTCAAAAAATAGTTTATGTAATTGGCATCCAAAGAACTCTGCTGCCCGAGAGCGCTCTGACAAAAATCAGAATTACATCACATTATAAAGGAAAAAATCATCATAGATGACACAATTAGCCTATGGTATCAATTTGGCGCAGGATTGGACAGTCATTATAGCTCTATATGGTGGTGGCATCACTGTATTTTGTAATATATAAGAAAACAGATCAAATGAACATTTAGCAAAAAAAAGGGGGTGTATCACACATTGGCTACTTCATTAGAAAACATATTTTTATAATAGAAAAAAGTGATATCATTCTCATAAAAAACTGTATTAAAAAAATACACAGAGTAAGACCAACCCTAAAACCAGGTTTTTTAACAGGACGACTACGTACAAGACATAAATGTGAAATGAAAACAACCATGCCAAATTGAAAAATATAAAAAAAAAAAACATTTAACATACAAATATCAATAACAAATTCATTTGTTGCATTCTATATATGACCCAACATGTTTCTGTCTGTTGACTCCTAAGTGTCTGACATTCATCAGGGGTAACTCTTCACAATGTTTTACAACAAATGTCCCCTCCAGTCCTGGTGGGCGTGGATCTTGACTTGATCCTTAATGCAATCTATAAAAACACATAGCCATATTAAGAATTGTGCATGCACCAATTTTTCCATAGATGTTTCTACTCATAATGTAATGCATCAACATTTCACAACAAAGGCATCCTTAATTAATAAAGCACCTCATATCTAGTCCCCATTCAGGAACCCACTAGCACCATAAAGTCTACTGTAAACATATCTACCTTGAGATCAGCGTATTCCAAGGGTCCAATGTAAACAAATACACAAACACACACAGATGTATTTCAGCTGACTTTTAGTTTATCCTTTTGAACTGATATTGAGTAAAACACACTATATAGGAGAGGAAAAAACAGACAAAAAAACAGACAAAAGAACACTGTGTCACACTTTAATATTTCCAAGGATAAACCGTGTTGACCGCAAACCCATAACACCCATTGCAACAAACCTCAAAAGTGAAATCTGGCCAAATGTATTCCAAAACCACAGAACTCATCAAAATAAGTCACAGATTTTTTCAAAGTAGGCCACTGTACCGTGTTCTTTATTTCTCTTCTAACATTTTCCAAATTCAATCTACAAAATAGATATCAAACAAGGAAAGAAAGCTCAACTACCACGTTATCCAGGAACCCTTTTCAGAAAACCCCAGAAACTTTCATACATAACCAAATATAACCAATGGATTCTCGTGTAGCATTCTAGTCCTTCCACAGCAGTCAGATCCCCTGGTTAACGTACCACTGTGTAGTGTTCCACTCGCCATTACTCATGAAACGGGAATGCCAGAAAGCCCTGCATCCGTGTAGCTTTTACCCACAATGCTATGGGAGCTACAACAAACACAAAAACGGACTCCCGACTTAAATCAAAGTCGTAATCCATCATGGTAAAAAAACACGCTGATTTTTTAAACTCAACACACGTAACAAACATGTACACCTATGTGAAAACAAAAAGAGGACTACTAAAACAATAATAATCACTTCAAGAGAAATAACAATTAGAAGTGAGGAAACAGGCGCTAATCCATCAAGACGCTTACCAAAAATGACATTACCCCATTGGGCAAAATAAAAGCAGCCAAAGAAACCCAAAACCAAATAAACAGAACTACGCCTCTGTTGCATTTATGGATGTTAAAAGTGCACAGATGAAAAGTAAAAAACATACACATTAGTTATATAGCTTTTTTTTCAAAAATGGCATGAACATAGTCCTTTGCTTCTGGACCAAGAGGCAATTCCCATATGCATATAAAGCACCTGGCCCCCCCGCCACAGGAATTAGGATGTATTGTACCACTTGAATATCACACAAATCATAACCAAACCTATGTCCACCTCCTTTGAAAGTGAAGTGAAATGACACATTATACAACTTCCGCACGGGTAGTTACCCACAACTGGAGGAAGACTCCATGAAGTTGTTTGTTTGACAGATGGTTGCCTTTTCTCTAATGAGGATGTTTCTCAAATTTTGACTTCTCTTAAAAGCCACGAGGGGGGTGCAATTCTCTTTACTGTATAATTTCTTCCAGTTCTTGTAGAACACATTCTTGATCTTGTAAGAGAGATCAGAGAAAGTATTCACGAAAACCGAATTATTTTCTCTCTTATTTTCCTTGGGGGTCTGTTCTAGCAGTGCTTTGCGATTATTGGTATACACCCTCTTACCTGATTGTTTAACAAGTCTTTCAGGATAACCTCGTGCAACCAATTTGTTGTGGAGGATGTTGGCACTTTCAACGTAATCACTGTTCCATCAGGATTGGTGGCTCCTTTGCCGAGAGGGAGACTTCTTGTGATCCCATTGTCAGTGTCCAGGAGGGGTGAAGGTCAGGTTGCTGTGAAGCGGGGTGGCCACTAACTAAGCTAACATAATACATCTTTGTGAAGCATGCAATAAATAATGATCATTGCAACTATTTTGAACAAATCATTATAAACCTATAACCGTCATACATGTATTTACATTGTTAATAACAGTGGCTTATATAGAGCATCAGGTTAAATGTTTTTGACCATTATGATAACGTGATTGAAGCTATAGTCTGGGCTCGTAAAGAATCTAAGGCACGTTGTCATTTGTTAGTAGTGGGAGACAATATACAGTGACAGGGGTCTAATATTAGTCAGAGGTCTGCTTGGTGGGCATCATGGTGAGGTCGCATATTTGGTACATCAAGAGAATACCTTGCAGAGACGTAGGGTTACACTGGCAGTAATTTTCCAATGGTGAGAGCAAGGGGGCATGGGCATGGACAGATTTGTGGAGATGGATGAGCTGCAGCGCTTGGCTGAAGCCGGTTCACACGCAGGGCAATGATCTCAAAGGAAGAGTGAGATGCTACATTTGTTCTTTGTTGCAATTACCTCCGGCTTCAGAGTGAGAATGGGGCTGCAGAGTTTTCCAGACACAGTGAGAGAAAAGGTGGTGGCCATGTGTGCTGTGTGCGCTGCGCTGCAAAGGGGAGAGAAGCCTTTTTGTTTTATCACAGTGAGGCTTAGTTACCAAGATGGCATCAAGGGGTTACAAACTGGATGCCCTGTGTTCTGCGCAGAGGCCCCATCTACGTGACTGTCAACCACTGCTGACATCGCATAAGGGCAACAGGGGCACACCCCACCATTGGAGGCACATGGTCTTAGTTTGTACTAAGGAAAGGAGGGACGGGGCCTACTGGCCCCTCACTTCCACACAATACTTAAGCCATGTCCACCTGCTCCAGTCTCTTGATTTCATGCTTTGGATGACAAGGTTTAATTTGGTTCACATGGACAAATTGCTCTGTCACCATTTCACCCTCTGTCTTTAATATGTTATACACTACAGGAGATGTTTTATCTACAATCTCAAATGGTCCTTGCCATGCTGCGAGGAATGTTGAATGTTTATGTTAATTCTTACCAAAATGGAATTTGTATACCCGATCAACTATCTTATATTCTCTCATTGATGTATTTTTATCATAATAGGACTTTGCGTTTTAAGCAGCCCTTTCCAAATTTTGCTGTGCAAACGCAAATGCATGTTGTAAATACTTCCTCACTTCTTCCACATACTTGTGAACTATAGATGCACTCACGAGTGTTTTCTCATGTGTCCTATACAATGAATGTTGTGGCAGCACCATTTGTCTTCCTGTCAACACCTCATGCGGACTGATACCTGTTGCTTTAGCAGGAGTTGACCTAATGGCCATTAACACTAAAGGTAAGCGCAGATCCCAACTAGAACCTGCCTCTGCTACAAACTTCTTTAGTATCTCCACAACTACTGCAAATATAAACTGGCTCATTGGAATCTGTATTTTTATCATTGCAGGTGTCATGACATTTAGACACTTGTTATCAGAAGCCACCAGGTCACTTCTATGACCTTCTGCCCCCTCGTTTGGTGACTGTTTTTGAACTGTACAGAGTTATCCTATTTGTTCAGCCAACATATTTACCTGGGCCTCAAGACATTGAAACCTGGCAATTTCTCTAGAATCTTCTCTTTGCGGTATTGGTTGTTCTCTCTCTGGTTAAATCTGTTTTGATATTTCTCAGGGGATTGGTTCCTATTTGAATTGTTTCTGAACTCTTGATTAATGTGAGGCAGGGAACAGGGTCTGCTCATTCTTTGGTTGTGATATCCTGGTGGCAGTGATTGTTTGTATTGACGTGGAGCATAGTTCATATTCTGCCTCATGTTCGGTCTCTCATTTTGTGGGTACTGTTCCCTATACTGATTCCCATTTTCAATAAATTGATCCACATACTGCGGTCTGTCCTGATTACCATATACCATGTTGTTGGGGTCAAATCTGCTCTGTTTCCCCAATGTTTGGTAGGGACTATTACTTCTTTGATCCTGATTTTGTCTCTGATTGTTGTTCATGCCTGAAATATTGTGCCGGTATCCTGTCCGGGGTCTGTCTCCTAGGTACCTAGGACTAATGTAACTCTCTCTATTACTCAGATCATGTGACTGAAACATTGGTGCCTGGAGTGACAGCCTCTCTGGAGTACCCCTCTCTTCGAGTGTCATATTATTTTTGCCTGAAGTTTGAGCGGACTCAAGTGACATTTTAGCATATCTGATCTCCATTACTGTTGCTGAGGATTCCTTAGATTTTTATCTTGTTTATTTTAGTTCGTCTTCCTCTCCATTCTGGCAATAGAGCACCTCATACAATTTTGTACTTTGATGTACAATCCAATCAAGGGACTTTTCATGATCAAACTCGTGAATTAACTGTGATATAATATCTTTCTGCAGCCCATAGAAATAAGCAGTTTTAAACTCATTGGAATTGGGATTGAAAGACACATCAAAGCGAGAGATGGCTCTTTTTAACTCTTGGAGAAATTGGTAAGGTGACATATTTGACCTAGCTGTCATCGCATATGCAGCTTTCTTTGCATCCTGCAGCGACTGATACGGCGAAAAGTGATGCCTAACCTCTTTTTCAAATTCTCCCCATGACATGTTCTCCTGTTCATTCAATCCTGATGATGCTTTCTGTGGGAGCATCCAGAGTTAAGTGAAAGAATTGTGTGTATTGTTCCTTGGGTAATGTTAGAGCTTTAAATATATTGTGTACTGCTTCTTGGCCGTCTTCTCTACAGCACTCCCCTCCTTTTTTGAACAGTTTAAGTAGGGCCTTGATTGACTTAATTATCTTGATAGGGCTACCCAGTGCTAAATTTGGAGTTGCATTACTTTGTTGTTCAACCCTTTTCTCAGGTATGTGGGATTGGTGGTAACCCTCAATGGGTGAGTCAAATCCCCCAAAGGCACTGCAACCAAGTCCAAACACTGGCACAGCCACCGGGACACTATTTCCCTGTGTAGAAATGGAGTTAACCTCAATCCCATTGAATATCTGCTGTTCGAAATCTTTGCACTTTTTAAGGAGCCGGTCTGCCTCCTGACACAGGTAAGGGTTGTTATCGCCCATTTTATTAATCACACTCTGCATCTCACTCATCTGTATTTGGCATTCATTAAACTCTTTGTCCCGCTTGTCCCTTTCTTGAAACATTTTAGCTATCTCTTGTTCAACAGCTTGGAGCTCACCTTCTTTCTCTAGGTTCTCTCTTTGTAAAGCTTACAGCTCTAAAATAGTCTCCTCTTTGTCTTGTCTAATGTGGCTTACCAACCCTTTCCGGTGTTTTAATTCTTGTTCACTGTCCTCAAACTGTTTTCTTCTTTGAGTCAATTGGGTGTCAAATTCATTGCATTTTGATTGCATGTCTTTTTGACATACCTCCAGTTCTGCTTTTAACTTTTTCACCTGTTCATTTGCACCATTTAATTTGATTGTTAGTCTGCTAATTAGTTTAGCATCATTTTCTTGCATTCGCAGAGACCTATTTAAAATGAACCACGTTTTGGCACAGAGCCGTATCAAACAGTCTCTCTCTTAATTGTTGTCAGCAGCATTAAAGAATCTCAGAAGACAGACAGACCTGAATTATGCTGCCCTCTTCAATAATTTTGTCCAGTTCTTTCTGAACTTCCCCATAGATACGTTCATGCCATTCTAAGGCATCATTTGATGACCATGTTCCATTTGCATATAATTTTGCCTCTAAGCATTTCACCAATTCTGGGAATGTGGCATCAATTTGAGACATCCTGAGATTCCACTTTCAGTTTCACACTTATCTCACAAAATGAGTTCCCTTTATTGCATTTATGGCGGTGTGGGTTACACTTGCCACGCCCAGTAGTCACTCTATTGTCTGTTTCCGGCCAATGCACCATATATGTTGAAGGTTTTGTCTTTTGGGACCAATTCTGGATTTGGTGGTATTTTCTTACACCAATATTTTGCCTGTAATTTGGCAATAAACTGGTCTTACCATTAGAGGTAGTTCAGTATTACTCTATTTTGGTGATATAAAGTGTTAGCTTTTATTGGCGGTAATTTTTAGTGGTATCTTATTTTAGTGGTATTTTAGAATGATCTTATTTTTGTGATATAGTGGTGAGCATGTCTTTTATGCTACTGCCCGATCATAGAACAAATACTCCCTCATTACAATTGTGACCCACATTTGACTGACTGCATGTACTCCGTGGACCTAGCACACCTTTAGGGAATCCAGTGTGTTTATTCAGAATGAGACTTATTGCATGTAACTCATGTTACTGACTTATTTGCATTCAGTAACCTATGTGTCTTGGGGCACTACATTCACTTCAGCATGCAGAGAAAGCACATCCATACACGCAAATAACCTTTTATCTTCCACATATTTATTTAATTCCTTATTTACTAACTTTATATTTGACTGTAAAATGGCAAATGCTTTACCGCTCTGGTGTAAACATCGAACCCTCAAGCTTGCCCCTTTCCCTTGGAACAGTGACCAACATACGCATGAAATGAAACACAAAATCTCAGGCTTTTTTTGGGACGGTATATATTACACAATCATCATAAACAAAGTTACATTATAGGATGTAACAATTATTTGCTCTTACCACATTGGTCACAGCATCAAGCCTTTAAAAAAATGAAAAGAGAAAAGAAACAGGCATATCGCAAGAAAATGAACTAGGCATTCAACACTTTCTTACCCAGTGTAGAAATGCAGAGAGAAACATGATTTTTTTTTTAAATAAACCTAGCTCACTACACTGTCTGGCAACAATTACATCATCTCCCATTCATTTTTTACGCACCCCTCATTTAAACCTGACTCAACAAGGCAGGCACATTTTGAATCTTTTACTGCCAGAGCTTTATCTGCACAACCTCAGCTTACAGACAATGGCTTCAGCATTTCTTCTACTTCAATGCCAGAAACCTGACCCCTTTCTGTATGGATTGCCAGCTGTTTTCAAAGCTGCATTCCCAGAGCCCCACCCAGGAAGACACCAACAGCATTCGAGTCTCTGTAAGGACTGCCTTCTCTCCCCAGCTCAGCTGATTAAAAAAACTCTGGCTGTCTGTCAAACTCAGATTAGCTTTCTCTGACATCACCACTACCACCTCATGATTCCTACCAATAATATTGCAAGAATGTTCATGTATCAAGTCATTTCCTGCAAGGACAAAATAAACAGCCTTTCTGCTTATTTTTCTATTGTGCATCTTCCCATGGAAAAAACACCAACTGAAATGACTTTCAAACTGTGCCTACCAAACTGCATTATAAAGGTAATTGGCACAGTACTTACTTATTAGTTGTTAGTTGGTTACATATTTCTAATGCAGTTCCACACAGATATGAAAGTATCCAATTTGTAAATATGCACGCTTCTACATTTTAAAATGACTTCCCCCTTTACTCAATGCTTTTGAAACTAAACCCCATTTTGAATACTTTTAAAACTAGTGCTTTACCAAAAATAATGCTTACTGGCGTGTTGCTGTGAAACTTTCCCTTGCACCCATTTCAAAAAAGCTGCATCTACATACTAAACAATGTAACCCCCACTTTTGCTTCCCTTTGAATCTGTACACATGTGCTGTTGTTTGCACAAATATTTCATGCATGAATATATCCCTGCAGTCCCAAGGACATTGTCAATGAGGGACAATTTATATCTTGGATCCCAACAGTGAAAATATCATTGCATGTGAAAAAAAGAAGGCAGCTGCAGAAAGTATATATAGGGGTGAGCAGGTGAGTCCTTGGGGTGATTTAAAACTATGAGTGCAACTTCCCACTAGCTAATTGAGAGTTTTGGTGGTGCATGAACCTACCTCATAGGGATTGGCAGTAGCAACAAAATGAAACCATAAAGTTTTCAAATTATTTGTAACATAAGTGTGGCCATTATGCTACATATAATTTGCGATATTTGCAGTTGTTTTCTTCCCTTCAGTGGATGACCTTTTATATGGTGTCCAGCTGTGGGTCTTTCAGAGCTTTTCAGTGGTCTGCAGTCACAGGGTGGAATCTTTAGTCAATCAGGATTCCACAACCATTGATAACTCTTCTTGTATCTCACAGTCTGCATTTTTATTTGCCCAGTCTAGTTCATGTGTCATTCCCAAGGATTTGTCATATTTCCGAGGTATCAGGTTGGTCTCCACTGGTTCATTTCTGGTAATGAGCAATAGTGGACCAAGGTCAAGGTCAAGTCAATGCACAGAACATTTTTTCAGATCCCACAATACTTGGCAAGTACTATTTCTGGTCCACTGGCATTGAATCTGAGTCTTATACAAGTTAACAATGTGTGCATCATCTTCTGTTTTCTGCAACTTCAACATCAATTGGATGAGGGTTCTTAGAACAATTCATGAGCAACAAAGTCCGGTATCCGTCCATTCCATTCTCATTTGTGTTGTTTGTTGTTCCTATGAGTTAATCGGATCATGCGATCAAATGGGTGGTATCCTTCCTATCCCATTGAACCATGACAGTCTTCTCCACCAGGGCTGCCGCACATCCTGCCCCAGTCACCTGCAGAGTCCCCCAAGGGTCCTGCATCTCCCCTACCCTCTACAATGTCTTCACCAAGCCATTGTTTGACTGACTGGACAAACTAGGAATCACCTACACCAACTACACTGATGATACTCAGATATTGGTTCCTATCACTGGCAATCACCTCCACAACTCCAACACACTAAACAAAATCTACCTCACCATTCATGCCTGGATGGCTCCTAACAAACTCTTCCGAAACAATGACAAAACTGATGTACTACTCATCAGAAACCACCCTCAATTTAACAAACTATCCAATGACTACAAAGCCTTCATTATTGAATGCAACACCATCCCCACTTCCAAGGGCGTTAAGACGCTTGGAGTGTACCTAGACTCCTCACTCACCATGATCAGACAGGTGAATGCTCTTGCATCGGCAGAAGCATACACAGTCAGGCTGACCAATGCCAGCAGACCTTTATTGACCACTGATAATTGCATCACACTCACCTGAATATGAATACACTCCAGAATGGACTACTGAAACTCTTTATTTGCAGGCTGCAACATCAAAAATTTCAAAAAAACTACAAATTATTCAAAATAATGCTCTTAGAGCAGTATTCAGCATTCCTAGAAAGGAGCACAACTCTGCAGCCAGACAGAAACTCCACTGGCTACCGATAAGGGAGCGCATAACATTTAAAATCCTCTCCCTCATGCACAAATGCCTGTCAAAGAGCACCCCAAGCTACCTGTTGAACCAAATCACCAGAACCCAATCCACCAGGCCCAATAGATCTGTTTACTACTTCTGCCTAGACATCCCCCACTTGAAGTGGCAAAAAGCTGGTGGCAGTAGCTTCCCAGTAATTGCAGCTAAATACTGGAACACCTAACAACTAGCACTGAGAGCGGACCCATCCCTCTGGCTCTTCAATCTATGGAACTGGTGACATTAACACAACCGTTTAACATTAATGAACCTGACCCTTGCATGCTACCATGACCCCCTGCATGACCAAGATATGACTAATGTTTTCTCAGATTTCAACGGCAAAACCTCTGCAATTCTGTAATCCTAAGCATCATGAGAAACTATGTTTAAAACAGCATAATCAATGTACATGACGATCTGTAATGTAAATATATGCATAACTGTAACCACAAGCAATATAATCAATCATCTATCCAACATGCTCCTGTAACCAGCGCCTAGATGCCCCGGGTTAAGTGCAACAAACATATGTCAAATAAATAAAAAATAAAATAATAAATAAGTAGGGAAGTTAACTTTTCCAACCCTGGTAACAAGCCATTGCAATGCAAGCAGTGGTTACTGATGTCCAGTTGTCTCCAGACAAAGTGCCTTGTGATCCAAATTCTAAACGGTGACCAAGGCAAGTGGCCCTTATAATGGTTTTCTATACATAACTGTTGCTAATAATAAAGCAAGGGGCCTTGACCAACCCAAGAAGGGTCAAACATAGTAAGTGGTATTGTTGGCCCATCTTTTAGGACAAAATGACAATACTTCCCATACCTAAATGTCACATATATTGTAAAGCCTCTATCAAGATGGATGTGTTATCTGAAATGCCAAGGGTCCGACAGTTTAGAGTACTAGAGTACATACAACGGTTCCAGCACCCTCTAATTGACTGTAGCTAGTACACTTCCTCCCCTGTCACCCCAATAGTAAACTCCTGGAGTAAGCCATATTATCAAAGAAAATCAAAGGAATTTAAATAGGAATCAGCCCAGTTACACTAACCTATTTATTCTCTGTAAATAGCCCATTTAACATTTTTGGGACCATTTTCTAACCTTTTGAAATTGATGTTTTAGAATCAATTTAGAGTTAGTCTGACTCCACATCATTTCCTTTCATACAGCATTCTGCAAACCTTACCAAAAGGGAAAATGTAACACACTGTCACCATTAAATTAATTCAACAAAATAACTGCAATTGATAAGGTTTTAGACCAGTGACTTTCTTGCGCTTTCTTTAGCAGCCAACGGAGAATTAAAAGTGCAGCAATAGGAGAGATAAATGTCTTCCTTTCCAATGACACATTTAACTCACTGTTTGACAGAAGACACCTTTTGGCATCATTGTACATGGAGTTCCTATGTGTATGCCTTACATTATTACCACTCAGAACATTTTATATATAGGGGTATCTGAACAGAGGACACCCCACAGTACTGGAGTAACTTGGGCCTAAACTTAGATACGTTCATGTTAGAGTAAAACCGGATAAATATATTTGCAATGTTTGGCCAATGAATTTCAATGGAGTAAAAGTAAAACTGCGTAGAAGCCCACAAAATCAATGAATAATCCCAGTGGAACACTAAGTCTAGACCAAAAACCTCATACGTATTTATTTTCATCCAAGTGGGATTATAACTTTGCACTTGTTAAAAATAAAAACGAAGTTGCAAAGTTCACATTTTCCATGAGTTCCTTTCATGCTACATCTACTCAATCTTCAGTTGGTGGCCAAAGCAGCTAGCATTAATTAATATTTTTCTTCTGGGATCATCCCTAAGTAATAATAAGGTCTACATAGCCTTCCTTGATTTATCTAAAGCTTTCACGGAATTAGCAGGAAACAACTCTGGAACAAGCTTTTGTCATGGAACTGCCTTGAAGACCTGGTTGCACAGATAACAGTGTTGCACGCGGCCTCTTCCTATAGAATTTGACGGCATGCTTTGGGCTGAGTGATAACATCCCAATAGGCGGAGGTGTAAAACAATGTTGCCCATTAGCACCAACTCGTTTTAATCCTTACATCTCAGATTTGGCAGCATCCATGAACAACGTGAGGTGTTTTCCACCAAAAATTGGTGGAGCAAATGTCAGTCGACTCCTGTATGCGGATGACTTGGCCCTTCTCGTTACTATCCCTATATGCCTGCAGAGACAACTAAATAGACTCGAGGAATATACTGTCCTAAACGATCTACAGGTGAACACAGGGAAGACAAAGGTCTTTGTCCTGCAAAATGTGTGAGGGACACGGAACACGCCATTCACTTGGCAATTGGGTTCAAAGAAAATCGAGGTGGTTGACTTCTTCAAATACCTGGGAGTCCAGATCTGAAAGAATGTGATGCAAATACAAACTGTTCAACAGTTGAAACACAACATGAGTGCCTTTGCCGAATCAAGCTGTATTCTTGAAATGCAGCATTTGTGGCTTTTATCTGAAACCATTAATAGACTTATACAGAGCCAAAGTAGTTCCTCTGGTGGCATACAGTGTTCATGCCCTGATAGCCATACCAAAAAAGCAATGGCCATAATTAGAAGGTCGCTTATGGAAGAGAGTGATTGGCCTCCCCAAAACTTTCCCAGTTCAGATCATCAGAAGGGATATGGGGCTAACTGAAGGGAGTGGTGGAGTGGAAAGCCTCGCACCTTTTTGGAAAATATGTGGTGGTCTGCCCTCCAATGATGGTTGAACTAATAAAAGCTGAGGTAGAGTATAATACCAGCACACTGGGGACCTTGTGGGACCATACTTGTAGATCGCTCCTCGAGGAACTTGGGACAACCCTCGAAGAACGGTTGGCCAAACCATGCAAAGTTAAGAAAAAGCTATGGAAAAGAGACTGGATTGGGAAGCAAGCAAATGCAAACTGTTTTGCCACTGAGCAAACAAAGAAGTAGCAGACCACTGGGAGATACTCTGGGTTACATAAAGAAGTTTCCACATCTCTACTTTAGGTCTCAGTTCATAAGGATCAGATTTAACCTATATCCCACAATGGACATTATTATGTCAAGCGAAGGCAGGAGTTCAGAAACTGTATGTGCAGGTTTTGCAGGAGACTTGGAGTTTTGGAAAATCTCTTCCACCTATGCACCCGATGTCCATCCCTAACTGAATTAAGAACATAACATTTTGCAAAAATATAGTGGAAAGTGCCTCTTCCCTCTCAGCAGAAGATTGGTGGGCAATATTGCTCAGAGGAGAAAGAGCAGCAGTACAATTTATGGAAACATGCTTGGGACACAGGAGCGCCTCAGTTAGTAATAAGGACTAGATGACAATACTTGACACTTTGATAAACTGTATGATCCCTTTAGGATGGATTTTATTTTGCTAACCGTTTTTGTATTAAACTAATAAAAGCACTAAATAAATAAAAAAATAATAATAATAAGCTTATTATAAACCACTGATAAAACACTGGGACTAGATCCGACAAACCGTATTAGTTTCAGTGCCATGTCTAGTTTTACATTCCTAGCCAAACTGGCAAAAGAACAGCATACTGCTCTTTACTGAAGAAAACTACTTAGTAAACCTTACACAGCAGATGGCAGTCCTAGACAGAGCACTGAATGTGTCCTTATATCTATCACAAATGATATAGAATCAAACAGAGACCAGAACAGTGTTGTGGCTTGCATTTTGCGTGAGCTTTCCCCAGGCTTTTGAACTGGTCAGCCACAATCTACTTATGGCCTGCCTGTTTAACTTAGATATTAGGGTGCAGGTTCAAGAATGGATGATATATTTCCTTAAAAAAACACTCACAACTAATCACCATTCAACCATATGTCTCAAAGTCAACAGAGTGCCTGTTTGAAGTGAGACAGAGATTTCCATCTCCCTGCACTCCCCTTTGAGTTCTACTTCTCCTCCCTTCCTTCACTAAATTGTGTCAGCTTATCCTTAAGTGTATTCTTCCTATAGACAATGGATTAATGGATTAACATCTAAATCATAACTAAAAAAAAATGGAATCCTGATTGTAGTCAAGCCCGCCCAACACAGCTGTCTCTGACAGACTATAGAGTTGTGTACAAACTAAGAAAACCAAATAAGAACCACATCAACATCACAGAACTGCCTTTTACTGTGGTAAACATAACAGAAACTCTTTTAATGCAATATACTATTTCACCCACACACTAGGAGGAGCTAATGTTCTAATCCACCAGATCCCAAGAAATTTACTAAATGCAGTTGTAAAGGTGTTACATATGTTATAACACCTTTTTAATGCTCTTGAGTTCTGTTTTCTCCTCCATTTAACCCTCTGGCTCCCAAAAAAAAAAAAAACACTTGGTTTTACAATAGCATCATATTTTCATGGATTAAAAATAGGGGTGTACCGGATAGTATTTGTAAGTATTTGGCCGAATACCGAATAGTTGAACAAGTATTCGGCCGGTGGCGAATACAGAGCTGAATAGTTGCATTTTTAATTAAATCACGTAAACAAGAAAAACACATTGGCCCTCATTACGACCCTGGCGGAAATCGAAAAACGATGGCGGAAATGCAATACCGCCATCGAATAGCGCTCGGTGTGACTATGACCCGTCACCGTAAAGTACGATGCCATTAGCGACACCGTAGTGAACGCCAACGCTAACTGCACCAAGTACGCGCGCGCGCGCCATGCCAAACCGTAATTAGCACCATGGCGCAAGGGTACGCGAATTCCGACCCTAGCGGACATGTACTTAACGCCATCAAGCACGGCGGAAAGTACCATTCCGCCATGGTGAGAAGTACGGCATCGCGAATCAACTGTAAACGGCCCCACTGAGTGCCTGTACACCGCTCCCTGGCCACATAGTACAACTCCCCGTAGGTGCAACGAAGTCACAATGCAACCAGTGAAATGTACAAGTCACCCATGCATGCCAACGAACAAAAGAATCACAAGAGGGGCCAATGGGAGCTGCAGGGCACAGATGGCACGAATACAGAAGCTATACCAATGGACATGACCCCAGTCTCCCACCAAGAAACGCACGCAAACACAGGCACCTGTGACCAGCAATATTCCGATAATCACATCATTCCACCAATCCACCTGGCTGACCGGCATCTGTTACACAAAACCTAATCCCCCGCCCCTGAGCATGACATCATCCAAACAGTCATATTGGCAGCCCTCACCCCTGACCTCACTGGGCTTCGTAGGCAAACGCGCCCAGCACAGTACCACGCAACTATACTCCGAAGCTGGAACCCAATGCAGATCTATTCACAATACATCGCTCCCCAAATAGGAATATGCCACATCACTTGCAAAGAAGAACGCTACACGGCCCATATCAGAATAGAAATTTAATGCACAACAAATTCACCAAGCCCATACAGCCATTAGGCCATGAACTCCAAAACACATTTCACCATTGTGGGCTGCATCCGCAATAAATGACCAGCTACTTCTTGTGTGACGCCCTGTTCCTTCATGGTACACAGGGGCTACATTCTCGTACGAAAAGGCAACATGGAAGCGCCTAGAACCGCAGGGCCGTCCCAATAGGGAGGCACTAGTCCAGCTGAAAGGCCGAAATGTTGCTCCGAGCCACTAGTACTGCGTAAGGGCATGTGGCCCATTGGCGATCGTCCCATAAGATCGTAATGCTGCTCCACTGATTAACACGAAGCAGCAGGTGTCGGGAGTAAAACCCATCTGCAGGAGTGGCATACAGATGGCAGTGGCAAAAGGGGAGGAGATACCTGTCAACCAAAAGAAAAGAAAAAGAAAAGAATGGCCATCAGAACTACATTCGAACAACTCACTTCAATGATCACACTAGATCCACAGCCATATGCATGCTAGCCCACTCCAAAGGATCATCACCACCCCAAAACCACTTGCGACTCATAACTATCCATATCGAGGTGAAAACACCATCACAAACGAGTGTACCTGTGCCCTGTGCATGCGTCTGTGAAAACAGAATCCATCAGATGGGATTGGTAACGTGCATGGACACAAGTGTCTGAAGGCGCGTCGAGACAGGGAGGGCTCAACAAGGCCAGATAGACGATGGTCCCACTATGGCAGCCCTGCATCACATAGCGCAGGGGAGGCGGACAGATTCCAAAAAGCCCTGTACATGGCAAACACCGTATCAAATCATCTGCCCATGCATCCATTCATCATTCCCTCATCCCGTAATGATAACGCCTGTTTCCATACTCACATAACATGTGAGAATTCCATTGAGTCTGTGCGTTATGCAGCCTGCAAAATCCACTGTGCCCCAGCCCGTAATTCCAGTGTTGTGAAGTAACATGTATTTGGGAACGTCCGGCCTCATCATCCACTTCGCTATTGCGCATCCCAAACTATTCATATCAATCATTGCATCCTCGCCATGGCCCCTGTCCCAAGGACACTGAACAATAGAACGTTATATTTGCAGTCAGACCTGTGGGCATCTCCTCGCCGCTAGCTGAAGACCGAAAGCGCCGCCCTTCGAATTCCTCATTTGCAACATCACGTCGAAAAGGCATCTGTGGCCGCTTGAAATCACAAATTAATCCATCTAGTGCGGCTGTGTGTGAAAATGGCAACTGCCTTCACTCACAAATGGGAGGCCCCGCCCGTCGGTGAACCTCGGTACAGTGATGCATGAGGGTCCACCGTTACTCGAGTACTACGTTCCACTGACCCTTCACAAGTCTGTTCGCGACTGCAAAGAATGCATGTGAAACAATGGGACCATAGCCGAATGAACATATCAACCAATGTTACACGGCCATCGGGTACTAATACATGATTGTAATAGCAAGATGCCATTCCTCGAATTGCAGCGTTGTGTGCGGGACGTGCTCGCCCAAAGGGGAGAGCAGCTTGCACAGGTGGAATGAATCACCACAGGTGGAGGCCATACAGCCTGAAAACACATAAATTGCACGCCCAGTCTCCTCCCACAACCACTCCGAAATGCTACCGGCAGGACTCGCGATGTTGGCCCTGGGGGACCTGATAGCACTGCAAGTACTCCAACTCCAAGAAGAAGACGAACACCAACTACAACCGGCCGCACGGAGGAGACGCAGGAGGAGGAGGAGGGCAAGGCAGGGCCAGCAAGGGCTGCCAGCACAGCCACTACCACCACGCAGGCAGCCCGCAATCCCACGCCTCCGAGCACATCCGTTCAACCTCACTGATGAGCAGATCCACACCCTCTACCGTTTGGACCGGGACACCATAGCCGCCATTGTGGACATGACACAGGCTGACCTTGTCAGCATGATAGATAGCCCAACCGCCATCCCACCCCTACTGAAGGTGGTGTCTGTACTCCACTTCCTGGCCACAGGCACCTACCAGCACACAGTCGGACAGTTGCATGGCATTTCTCAGCCACTGTTCTCACGGACACTATTGCAAGTGCTCGATGCCCTCCTGCAGCACGCAGACGACTACATCTCTCTACCACGCTCGGAGCAGGAAATTACCAACACAAAAGTGGGATTCCATGCACTTGGCGGCATACCGGGTTGCATTGGTGCCATCGACTGCACCCATGTGGAATTGGTCGTCCCACATGCCATGGAGGCCCAGTACCGCAACCGAAAACAATTTCATTCACTGAATGTACAAATGGTGTGTGACTCCAACAGGATCATTACACATTGTTGTGCCCGATTCCCTGGATCAACCCATGATTCTATGGTCTTGAGGAACTCTACAATACCACGCTACATGGAGCGACACGCAGGGAACAGATCCTGGCTACTCGGTGAGTCTCATTTCATGCATGATGATGTGGGGTATGTGATGCGGCAATGACCTGGCAGGAAGGGGGGGGGTGCGTACGTAGCAATGGCATTCCACATAATTCGTTTATCGTCCACATACAGGTGATGCCGGATATCCACTGAAGAGATGGCTCCTCACACCAGTCCGGAACCCACGGGACCAGCATGAGGAGGACTACAACCATGCCCACTCAGGTACCCGTGTAGTCATTGAACAGGCATTCGGCCTACTGAAGACTCGTTTCCGGTGCCTCAGCAGGTCTGGCGGGGCACTCCTGTACCGCCATGAGAAGGTTGCAAAGATGGTGATGGCATGTGTCATGCTCCACAACATGTGCGTATGTAGAAATGTGCCCATGCCCCCTGACGCAGAACTGCAAGCACCTGAAGATGGTCATGATGAGGGTGGGGATGTGGCAGCACCTCAAGGAGTCTGCGAGGCACAGGAGGGCCGTGAAATTCGTCAGCATCTCATAGATGCATGCTTCTAGCACTCACGCCTGGTGGCTGATACATGGACACGGGACTCGTGGCACTGTGTGTGTCTGGTACATGCACAATATGGACTGTACGCCTATGATGGCCTAGTACACAAAGATCATTGTCCACACATCTCATTGTTTGATCGTGCATTGTTTATGGCATATGTGATATCATGTGGAACACCCTATCGACCCACCACCCAAGTGAGCCCAACACACCCCCTCCACCCTCCCACCTCGCCCCCGAACACCAGTGTCCAAAGATGCTCATTGTCAGTGGGCAGTCGCTATTGCAAGCCCCCTCTGCGGGTATCAGGGTCACCCCTGCCTGTGGAGCGCAGGTTCCTCCCAGATCTACGTTGGGGGCTGCCCTGGACGGAACTTGCAACGGATGATGTCTCTGCCTGCTCACGTCCATGCATGTCCCTAAGGGTTTGTGAGAGCTCAGTGAGCACACGGCGCACTGCGGCAAGTTCGGCACATACGTCTTTGGACGTCGCATGCAGTTCCCCCCTCAGGCTCTCGGTGCTTCTCTCCATTTGGACTCTCAGGCTCTCGGTGCTAGTCTCCATTTGTGCCCTAAGTGTCTCAGTTGATGTTTCTATGTCTGCCTTAGTGCCCCCACATCCATCGGCATGGTCCTTGAGGAGCGTGGCCATTTGCTGCTGTTGCACGATTAACTGGTCGAGGGACTGTTGCCTCTGCTGGGCCATGGCCATTTGCGGTGGTGTCACAGAGGGGCTGTTCGCCTCATGTTGCCCTGCCACAGGGCTTGTGGGGGATGGCCAGTCGTCGTCTTGTGGGTGCCCCTGCGTGGTATCCTCATGGTGTACGGGATGGAACAGACAGGGGGATTGGGACAGGTCATGGATGGATCTGACTTCGACATCCCCGTCTTCTGTGTCGGAGCATGCTGCCATTAATGGGGTGTCACCTATGGTGCTGCTGCCACCAGAGGCAGTACCTTCTGTGGCATCCATTGGGGGGACCTGTGGTGGTGCTGTTGTGGGCATGCTGGCTGCTGGGGTGCCTGTTGATGTTCCCTCCTGTGTGCTGCCACTTGATATGTGCTGCTGCCGTGTCTTGATGCGTGCAGCTGAGGTGGAGGGTCTTTGGCCGTCGGTCTTGGCCCTCTTTGCAGGTGTGCTGGTAGGGGTGTCCTGGAGCTCGTCGTTTGGATCGGACCCTGTGGTGGAGTAAAGGAGGGCGAGCGTTATTAATGGGTCTGTGGGAATTGGAATGGCAATGTATCACATGCATTGGGGTGGTACCTGAGGGTGATTTGGGTCGGGGCCTTGGAGGTGCTTTCATTTGTGTGTGGAGTGAGGGTGCAGTTGTTTGGCAGGCTGCAGTTAGGGTGTGCCTGCTGCACGTGTAGTGGGTGTTTTTGGGGTTTTTACTTATTTATGTATTTATTGTGAGTTTTAAAGTGCGCTATCAGGCCAATGTGTGTGGACGTTCTCCTGGCCATGTGTTGCTGTTGCGCTATGTGGACACATGTGAGTCACATGATTGGACATTGTGGATTTGGCATGGTTTTATTTGGGCCACCTACCTGATTCTCCGGATGTCTGCACTCCTTTCTCCATCCCTCCGACTCCCTCTATGCTCTCCATTCCAATGGTGGAGGCACAGATTTCTTCCCAGGGGGTCAACTTGATGGGTGATTCCGACCCTCCCCCGGTGGCTGTGGCAATGTTGCGGTTGGCAGAAAGTATGCTACGGACGCGTATCCGCAGGTCGTCCCACCGCTTCCTGCATTGCTGTGGGTTGCGGGGTGCGGTCCCCACCGCACTTACCCGTTGTGCCACCAGGGCCCATATGGCCTTCTTGTTCGCAAGTGCCGTCCTGGTCATTTGCGTGGAGAAGACGGCGGCGGCATTCTCCTGGAGGGTCTCTGTGAGTACGGTGAGTTCCTCACGGGAGAAGTGGACCTGCCGCTTGCGGTCGCACGCTTTCTTCGCTACTTTTCCCATTTTTCTTGGTTTCACTAGGGTGGATGACGGGTTGGGATGTGTCTCAGGGTGGTGTTTTTAGTGGTTGTGTGTATTTTGTGGTTTTATAGGTGTACGGGGTGTTGTTTCCCGTTCCGGGCCCATGTTTTTACTTCCGTTTCCGTATATTTACGGTCGCCGTACTTTCCGGTTGGCGCTCACTGCGGTGTCCGCTATGATGGGTGGCGGTATTGCACCTAGGGCGCCGTACGGCGGCGGTGTGGGCCGTTTTGGGGTCATTTCCGCCATCGCGGACTTTGCACTTCCGCCATGGCGTGGTGCTCGTGCCCGATGGGTCGGAATGGGCCGCACTTTGCTCCATCGTGCAATGGCGGAAACGCTATTTACGCTGTGGCGGTCCGGTCAGTCACTTTCCGCAAGGGTCGTAATGAGGGCCATTGTAAATTAAAAACACACTTTAAAATATGTATTCTTCATTGTATTTATTTTCTTTGTTGTCTACTGAAGATATTTGTATAAACCCTGAAAGGAATACATTATCAGAAAAATAAACTTCAATAACAGCACAGTGTTGTGCATTCATAGGTGTCACTTGTTGGACAGGACCCAAGTAACTAAAACTAGCCTAAAAGTGTAGCATGAATGTATGAAATCACTGTGTGGGGAGACTGGGGTGTGTCGACTTGTACTTTCAACTGTTCCTTTTGGGCCTGCCCATCTTTAGCCTTCTGGCTCCAGCAAGGCACTGAAACACAAAAGGAGTGATTACATCAATTAGCACCCTTCTGACAGCTGAAGTTCTACTGAATAGAAACCTTTGGAATGCTTGGGATGAGGCATGTGAAACATGTCTTTTTATCAATAGATAGTATTTTGCTGTCTTCTTTGGATAGGGTATGTTTGAAGTGTTTTGGGAAATGGTAAAAGACAACAGACAAAAAAATATAGGGAAGGCTGAGTCCTCCATAGTTCTCGGCTAAGCTTCTAGGGAAGAGTCATTACTGAGTTTCAGGTATTTAATTGGCACATTCATGTTTATTTTACATTTGTTTCACTTTTACCTCTGTTTGGTCCAATGTCTCTAAATTGTAACCTGTGTTTCTATATTATAAGCCCATCTTTGCTGCAGGCACTATTACCTCTGTGCCATCTTACTTGCTTTATAACCTTAGCTTGCAGGCTGAATACAGTTTGTTGGCGCAGGCACACAACCCTCTGAGCTACTTTACTCAGGGTTTGAACTTACTGCGATATCTGCAACAGCTATATAAATCCACTTAGTTATATTATTTGGATTGGGAATTGGTGGCATTGTAACCTGTAATTTTCAGAATTCTGATACAGGTCATCAGCAAAGCATTACCTCCTAAAGAAAATAACATTTTCAACAGCAAATTCATAAACTACTGTTCCAGCTCAATAATTTTCAGTTGCAAAATATACTAATAATTTATTTTATTGAAAATATGCTTACAACAAAAAAAGTTTTGCATATCAATCATGTAAAAACTAAGATCCATCTTAGATAAAATACATTTTTGTTTTAAACCACATAAATTCCGTTTGATAGTTCAGTTAATATATCTAATGTAAACACATACAATTTCATCATATAGAATATTAAATTCATATCATGTCCCTCAAGTAATCTTTGCCATATATCTACAATGTTACATTTGTACATATTATTATTATATTTCATGAGGTAAGAATTACGTATACGCATCAAACTTTTACATTCACATAGTATGCGATAAGCAGTTTCGAGTGTGTTTATCCCACATAATCTACAGTATCAAAGTACTTTCCGGATACCAAACTTTGCTCCAAGTATAATGAATACATTACATATATTACATTTGAACTTCAGATACCACCTAATTATATTAAGTCAGGGTATGCATTTTGATAAAAAGGATTATTTTCTCTTAATATTAAATGATCAAGAAAGAAACTACTATTTGCTTTAGTTGCCAGATTGACTACTCTCTGATCATAATCTAGATCGTAAATCTTCATTTTCAATTTTATTTTTACTTGAGCAATGCTAAAAAGTAACCAACTGAAAATATCTTTCCCTATCCATTTACATAATCTACTATCCATCTGTATAATGTTAGAAACACAACTTTATTCTCTTTACATCTAAATTGTTCCATATTATATATTTGAAAATGTGTTGTTATTAAGTCTAGTCAATTTGACATATAACATAACAGTCATTAGTTGAATACGGCTATAGACATTATGCATATTACATTCTAATAAACTGTACTCATACGGCAGATTTTTGGGCATTCTTAATAACATCTTTAAAATCTTTGCTTCAAATTTCTCAATTTAATTTCTAAAATAGCATCCCCATATTTCAGCACCATACACTAACTAAACATGATACAATTTTTGCGGAGTACAGTTTCAGTACAGTACATATGGAGAGATTATAACACCTTAGCCTACCATTCAGGAGATTGCCTCAGCAGGGCATTGCATGTATTATCTGGTCCCGCAGCTCACGACTTTGGCAGAGACTTTATTAATATTATCAAAGATGCCACGGTATATGTTCCATTCCAGGTCGTCACCTCTTTTTTGTTACTTGGTCCTTCGCATGTCATACTCCCCAAAGTCTTTTTCACATGAGCAATCCATCCACTCTCTGGATGCAATTAACCAGAAGAGTTTTCTCCCTCTTATAATTTATAATGGCCAACATTTCTTGATCATTTTTATTTGTTGATGCATTAGCCAAATTGAGCCATATCTCATCTTTTTTTTCTTTTTCAGATGAGATCTTTTCCATCTCTTATACTGACTCTTAAGATTACGGATCTTCACAATTCCATATTTTTTGTTCTCGATTATACACTCACGGATATTTGTCCTTAGTTTCTTTTTTAAGTGGATGTCATTGTGGTGGGTCAGATTCCATTTTTCATTTAGTGATCTATATTTATGCTTTACCATCATTGTTACCTTAATTTTATCTCTTATGTCTTTAAATTCTTCAATGATTTCACTCTCTAGTTTCATGGGATAATATTCACGCTTCTCAATAAAAATATCTAGCAATTGGATAGCTCTTGCATTACCTTTTTCAATACAAGAGGGATTCCATTTAATACGATTACCTGCATATTTACCCCAATCTCGGCATTCATTTGGTATATACTGCTGGATTTTACTTTCTCTTTTAACAGAAGATATACAGGCAAATGATCTCTGCATCCAACTCTCATATCACTTACTATCTCCTGGGCATTTCTGTTCACAATTATGTAATCAAGAGTGCTCATACTTTTTCCTCATATCCGAGTCACATTTTTCATGCGGTCTCCAGGAGTATTACCATTCAGTACAGCTAGGTGATATTTATTTATTAAAGCCAACCATGCCTTGCTTTCTCTAGAGTTATTTTGTGTAGCAAAAGGTTCAGAATTCCACTGTTCTAGTACGACTTCGGACTCGCTATTAAGTTTTATATTTAAACCACCCATTAATATCACTGGGAACTTATTGCTACATTCTTCAAGAATTTTGGCAGTAGTTAGTATATTTTCTTTATTATATTTTCCTCCAGGTGAATTATATATGTTGACTAAAACATTCTTTTTCATTTTAGACAAAGTACAAGAGACTAACAGGGTAATTCATAGAATTTCGCACAAAAGTGGCACTTGCGATAAAATCCATTTCATCGCACAGCGTATTCATGGATTTTAGCCTCCAAAACCAGCCGTGGCGCAGAGTGGTGCAGCAACCCTGCAGCAGCGCCAGTTACGCCCCCAAGAACGCCCTCACGCAAGGAAAAGCCATCAAAATCCCCAATTCATCTCAAATGTCTGCGCTAACCCTGGACCAGTTCACAGGGCTGCCAAACAGCAAACGCCAAGCGGGGAACGTGTATTTCAGGGGTTCGCGGGAATGTTTCACACGAGATTGTCCTGGGTACGTGTATTTCAGGGGTGCACGTGAAGTTTCACACGCGATTCCATCAGGGCACGTGTATTTCAGGGGTGCGCGGGAAGTTTCACACGCAAATACAGCAGGGTACGTGTATTTCAGGGGTGCGTGGGAAGTTCCACACGCGATTGTCCTGGGTACGTGTATTCCATGGGTGCGCGGAAAGTTTCACATGCAAATTCAGCAGGGTACGTGTATTTCAGGGGTGCGCGGGAAGTTCCACACGCGATATGTCCTGGGTACGTGTATTCCAGGGGTGCGCGGAAAGTTTCACATGCAAATTCAGCAGGGTACGTGTGTTCCAGGGGTGCGCGTGAAGTTTCACACGTGAATTCTGCAGGATACGTGTATTTCAGGGGTGCGTGTGAAGTTTCACACGCAATTCCATCAGGGCACGTCTATTTCAGGGGTGCGCGGGAAGTTTCACACGTGAATTCAGCAGGGTACGTGTATTTCAGGGGTGCGCGGGAAGTTCTTCACGCGATTGTCCTGGGTATGTGTATTCCAGGGGTGCGCGGGAAGTTTCACACGCAATTCCATCAGGGCACGTGTAATTCAGGGGTGCGGGTGAAGTTTCACACGCGAATTCAGCAGGGTATGTGTCTTTCAGGGGTGCGCGGGAAGTTTCACACGCGATTCCATCAGGGCATGTGTATTTCAGGGGTGCGCGGGAAGTTTCACACGCAAATTCATCAGGGTACGTGTATTTCAGGGGTGCGCGGGAAGTTCCACACGCGATTGTCCTGGGTACGTGTATTCCAGGGGTGCAAAGGAAGTATCACACGCAAATTCAGCAGGGTATGGGTATTTCAGGGGTGCGCGGGAAGTTTCACACGCAATTCCATCAGGGCACATGTATTTCAGGGGTGCGCGTGAAGTTTCACACGCAAATTCAGCAGGGTACGTGTCTTTCAGGGGTGCGCGGGAAGTTCCACACGCGATTGTCCTGGGTACGTGTGTTCCAGGGGTGCGCGGGAAGTCTCACACGCAAATTCAGCAGGGTACGTGTTTTTCAGGGGTGCGTGGGGAGTACTACACATGATTTGACCGTGTGGGTCCTCCCAGGTGTTCCCTCTACACCCTCCATGGCCCCTGCAGGCAGCACACACCACAGGGGACTACCCTGCACCCCTGCTCATGTCTCGCAGGCAGCCCATCCACCATGGGCATGCCCCCCAGCCAAGCCACATGTCACCTTGCACTACTGATCAACAACGCATGTCTCCCAGCACCCCCACCCCCCAGCACTGTGGGGCACCTTCCAGCAGGCCCCCACTCATGTCCAACTCATGTCTCCCTGCACCCCCACCCCCCAGCATTCAGGGGCACCCTCAACCAGGCCCCCACACATGTCTCCCTGCACCCCCACCCCCCAGCATCCAGGGGCACCCTCCACCAAGCCCCCACTCATGTCCAACTCATGTCCCCCTGCACCCTCACCCCCCAGCACTTTGGGGCACCCTCCACCAGCCCCCACCCATGTCTCCCAGCACCCCCACCCCCCAGCATTCAGGGGCACACTCCACCAGGCCCCCACACATGTCTACCAGCACCCCCAACCCCCAGCAGTGCAGGGCACCCTCCACCAGGCCCCCACACATGTCTCCCAGCACCCCCACCCCCAGGCATCCAGGGGAACCCTCCACCAGGCCCCCACTCATGTCCCCCTGCACCCCCCAGCACTGTGTCATTGTGTTCTATGGGCTATGGGGTCTTTTACTCCATAGGGTCTCATGTGTTTTTGCTATGTGTGTTACACTGCCGTGCCGTAACACAGGGACGTCCTAGAGGATCCCCACCATAGACTCCATACCCTGGGACTGACTACTGTCTCCCAGGGCATGTAAAGTCACCATTGGCTTTACTAGACCTAAATTTACTAACAGAACTAGTACAAACCATCCTATTGTGGACGTACTAGTAGGGGTAATTCGATTACCCCTGGGTTTGTTATTCGAGGGGGCACTGTCCCGTCCCCCCTCGTCGAGTTTTGGCTGGTGGCAGTGGAAACTACTTGTTATATTCGACCCCGAATATAACTCTATGGGATTCTTCCCATTGTTGGAGGCTAATACTTTTTCCCGTTAGTCTCTAACATACCGCCGGTTTATTTGTCTTAAATAAATCTACCGGTTGGTATTTTCTGCCAGAACTCGGTTTTTAAAATGGCATCTGTGTTCACCTCTGTAACTCCGAACCAAAGGTTGAGCCCTTTGTTCCACTTTTGGAAGGCTTCTACACAGAAGCCCTCCAGAGTGGTGCCATTCTGTCTGGGTATCACAGGGGGTGTGGGAGGGGGTTTAGGCACCCTGGACTGAGTTGCCTTGCCAACTCAAGTTGCACTCTGGTGTGATTGGCCCAAGTGGTGAGCCACCCCACTCACCACTTAGCGTGTTTTGATTGACAGCTAGGCTGAATGAATGGGGGTTTTCTGCATAAAAGCAGGGCTTTTGGGACTGGATCTTCAGAAGTTGCCACAGGACCTAAGAATCCGACGAGGGTAAGGCTGAGCCGACCTGCAATGACGACACCTCCGGTGGAGCCCTGCTGAACCGACTCACCACTTCCCAACGACAGAGGAGATCTCCCGGCTGGAGAGTCTTCTTCCCCTGACTGGTGGGAACGACCAGTCCCTTTGCTTTTTCTTCGCTTCCAGGGCGTAGTGGTCGAATTGCCCGTGCTGAGCACCCCGGCAACCGGATAGCCACTAGCCCATACCGCGACCAAAAGGAGGTGCCTTGTGATGGAGCACTCCGCGGCTCGTCTCTTCCCTGGTGGTGCAACGATCTTCAACTTTCCTTCGACGACGAGATCATCTCATCTCTTGGCAAAGCCCCGACTTGCATCCACCACCAGGAACAACTGCCCCCGCCAGAGCTGTCTCTCCACATACAAGGTACCGTGTCCGCCTGGCTTCCCTTGTGACGGTTAGCATGAGGTGTCTTAATCCTTACCTCTCCATCGGGTCGCCTCCAGACCTTCTTAACTTTTTGTTCTAAACTGGTCCAACCTTTCTGTGACAATTTGCTACGAAGACTCGAAGTGCATTTCCACTGTGATACTTTTTGGGACATATCGCCTTGCCTCTCTCCGATTGGGCCTGGCCTCGGAACTTTGTGATCCACAGTAGACCCTGCCTTACTTGCATTTGCTTCGTAAAAGTGTTGGTACCGAGTTGGTTTCATACCCTGCCCTTTTCGCTCCCGTTCTGACGAATATTAGAGTGCCATCTAGGTTAAAGCATTCACCTCTGTCTGCAAATAAGTGGTGCTGTTGAACCTAGACTTGTCGAACTATTGTTAGAGGAGAAAGATACTTATAGTAATTATAATTGAAGTTGTTTGCCATATTAGTGCCAGTGTGTTTTTCATAGATGTGTTTTTATAAATAAATAACTATATATCTTTACACCCAAGCTCTGTTCCGTGTCTGCTTGTTCGACTGTGTAAATTGCCCTATTTTGTATACTCCACATACTGCCTAACCCTTCTTGAGGGAGGTCTGACTGCTCAGCCACAGCTACCAAGTGAATCTGTGTGGTACAGACTGCTACCAAGTGGGTTTACTGCCAAACACGTGTAGGCCTAAATCTTTTGCAGAGGTCCCAGAGGGAACTGCACAGGTTTCCGCTTAACACCCACTCATGTCCAACTCATGTCCCCCTGCACCCCCACCCCCCAGCAGTGAGGGGAACCCTCCACCAGGCCCCCACTCATGTCTCCCAGCACCCCCACCCCCCAGCAGTGCAGGGCACCCTCCACCATGCCCCCACACATGTCTCCCAGCACCCCCACCCCCCGCATTCCAGGGGCACCCTCCACCAGGCCCACACTCATGTCCAACTCATGTCCCCCTGCACCCCCACCCCCCAGCATCCAGGGGCACCCTCCACCAGGCCCCCACTCATGTCCAACTCATGTCCCCCTGCACCCCCACACCCCAGCAGTCAGGGGCACCGTCCACCAGGCCCCCACTCATGTCTCCCAGCACCCCCACCCCCCAGCAGTGCAGGGCACCCTCCACCATGCCCCCACACATGACTCCCAGCACCCCCACCCCCCAGCATCCAGGGGCACCCTCCACCAGGCCCCCACTCATGTCCAACTCATGTACCCCTGCACCCCCACCCCCCAGCAGTCAGGGGCACCCTCCACCAGGCCCCCACACTTGACTCCCAGCAGCCCCACCCCCCAGCATCCAGGGGCACCCTCCACCAGGCCCCCACTCATGTCCAACTCATGTCTCCCAGCAACCCCACCCCCCAGCAGTGCAGGGCACCCTCCACCATGCCCCCACACATGTCTCCCAGCACCCCCACGCCCAGCATCCAGGGGCACACTCCACCAGGCCCCCACACATGTCTCCCAGCACCCCCACCCCCCAGCAGTGCAGGGCACCTTCCACCAGGCCCCGACTCATGTCCCCCAGCCAACACGTCATCACAATCTAGATCTCTGGCCCTTATGGGCTGCCTCCACATGCCAAACACCCACCCAAGTATTGCATCCACCCACTTAGAAATGGCAATTACATGATACAACCCCAAGGGCAAGTATGTAAATGAACACATGTCCCTCACATACACACAATGGGTGTCAGTGAATGTCAAAACCCATATCATGATATGCATGAAACCAATGAGATGATACTACACATTGAAGTTTGATGAAGAAAATGTATTAAAAGCAACATAAATGGAATCAAAAATAAACAAACGACAAAGGGAATTAAAAACCAAAAGCAGCATGTCCGTAAAATAATGAAAAACCACAAATCATAATCCAAAGGAAAGGTGTCCAAAGTCACAGTTCAAAAAAGTAAATCCAATGGAAAATCAAAACAGAAAACCATTGCTCCATGGGTAAATTCCAAATAAAAAATAAAATCCAACACTCAACTATATACAGATAAACAGTCCAGGGTCCATGATCCCATCAGAAGAAATTAAACCTATCTAATAATACTACCTAATAAAAAAACTATATATAAAAATGTGGTCCATTGTCCAAAAGGTCCAAAAAAAATTAAAAAGCAAAGGAAACCTAACACTAACTATTTACAAGGACAGCGGGCTAGTCCGACGGCTCACTGGTTGTTGTCATGGGCCAGGGCATCATCGAACTCCTGTTCAATGGCTTGGAGGCGGGCATGTTCCCTGGCCCGAGGTCTCGCAGGGATAATGCAGTGCCCAGCTCCAACTCCCTGCGAATACCCTCGAGGCACTCAGCCCGCCTCAGCGCCCTCCGCATGGAGTTCTCCACCCTGACCATTGTGAGCCGTTCCTCCTCTGCATGCTGCCGCGCCGCACCTATCTGCTGGCCCAACCACTCCCACATGGAAGACACTCCCATTCCAGGGTTCTCCTGCCCTCTGGCCGATGCCTGCACCCCTGATGTTGATGGCCCCGAACCATGATGCCTCCCACGTCGAGCCTGCCGCTGCCTCCGACGCAACTGCCTGTGCCAGCACAACGGCATCCAGGCTGATGGAATCCACCGACACCGTCGTGCACGTGCCCTGCCCGATGATGCCGTCACATCCTCCATCTGCTGGGGTCCAGTTGCTGGTGTGTCCACCCCTGCTGGACCTCCGACTCCCGACTGTGGCAGGGATGGGATCCCCACCGAGTTGGCTGCGTTGGTCGGGGCAGGTCCACAGGGGGCCCTGGTGGCATCTGGGCTGGAAGACGGCATGGAGAACGACTGGTGCATACCCTCCACAGAGGAGTAGAGGGTCACCAGAGAGGCCGACACATGTACGAAACCCCCGACCATGGCCGCTCACAACTGGGCCATGTTGGCACGGTGCTCTTCTTGATGACGTGCGTGATCCCCCGGGAAGCACGCACCTCATCACGAATGACACCCATGCGCAACACAACACCAATCAGGACCTTCTCCATATGGCCAGGGGTCCCCTCGTCCGCAGGTGGAGGGGAGTCAGATGACATGGACATCCCCCCTACCTGCGGACGGGCCTGGGATGGGGCATCCCTGCTGGTGCATGGTGGTGCAGTCACAGTGTCACGGACAGTGACATGCAAAGGCACCTCCACGTGACCTGTGCTGCCTCCTGCCCCTGTGGGGGCTCACCCACCCCTTCCGCTGCAGCCATGGGGGCATCACTGCCGCTTTGCTCCACAGCGCCGTCTCCGCCCTCTTCTTCACTTTGCGCTGTGTAGAGGGAGACATAGAACACAAGCATAAGGGTACTGTACAATGGTCCCCTAGACAGGAAGCAATAGCAGATGAGTGGCACTGTCAAAGATCCCTTCCATCATGTCCCTACACAACACATGGGTCAGTGCAGGCAAAACACATGCAGTAACAGGCATGGTGCATGCTATGGACATTAGCCAACATGTCCAAGGGACTCTTGAAACATACAATGTTGTTTTTGAACTCACATGCATCATGGGTCATGCCTATCACATGCACACACTTCACCGTACTTTCATCCATCTGGACTTGTACACCAAAGACACAGTGGATGCAAGGATAACTAGGCTGCATCAGTGATTCTGAACATTGTCACAGACATGTGTCATGCATCCATGGCATTCACAAGTCACAGACACGCAGGTCAGACACAAAGACATGGACACCATACATGAACATGACATCAGCACCCATCCGTCACCCCCACCCATGTCCAGGAACAGAGACTGGCATGCTCTCATGTGTCCATTCCGCATAGGGCTCCCCATGTTGCATTTAAACACAGGCACCAACCGTGTGCTTCACACATTACTGGTCTCACATGCATGACCATGATGTCCCTGCACACACACACGCGTACATGGCCTATGTCACACATACAGGCAAGTATCAGACAACCAACACACTGCAACATGACCTGTCTCACACAGCAATGCTTGGCCACTTACCGCTCGACTCCAGACGGGTCTGCCTCTCAAGGACCTGGACGCGGAGCGCTGGGGATATGCGTTCCAGGACCCTCATCTGATCTTCCGACAAGTGGCCCCGGCGCCCCTTAGCATCCGCTGCCTTCAAGAGGCGCCGGGCCTTGTTGAGGGTCCTGGACCTGAAGTCCTCCCAGCGCTTCTTGACATGATGGAATAGTCGGACTGCCACCCCCTCCACATTGATGGCAGTCACGATGTCCGTCCAGATCTGAGTCCGTCCTTCCTTGTCGGCGCGTGATGATCCGAAGAGGGCATCATAATGCCCCAGGACAAGCTCCACCAGGACACCAACTTCCTTCTGACTGAAGCTGGTGGCCCTCTACCTCTCTGGCTGGGGGTCGCCAGTGGTCTCGGATGGTGTTTGCCCCGACATGGCGACCCCCGAGGCAGGCGTGGGTGGGCAACTGGGTCCTGGGGCTGGGCTGTGGAGTGATGGTATCCCAGTCGGGAGTCTTCTTTTCCAGCAGGGGTGGACACAGCAACTGGACCCCTGCAGATGTCTGATGTGCAGGCCCCAAATGGCAGGGCACGGTGGCAGCAGGCAGGCAGGCAGCAGCAGATGGCTCATGGGAGGCTGCTCGGGGCTCTGGGGGCATTAATTTGGCCTTTTGGGCAGGAGCGTGGTCTTCTGTGTTCTTACGTGTGGCCAGCTTGATACGGAGTGATTTGGCACGTGAAAATTCTGCACGTCAGTGAGTAATTCGAGGAAAGGCCCTTAGCGCGTAAGCACGTCAGCACGCATATGCGATTCTATTGGACCAAAGGCCCTTAGCGAGTAAGCGCGTCTGTGACGTATCATGCACGGGCGTTGCCCTGGCAGGGCTTAAAGATCCCATGTGGATTTCCATTGCTCAGTACGTGCTTTTCGTGGGTTGCGGTGCGTGTGTTCTGCAGGCGTTGGGGTTTATACACTATTACTTCACAGCGGGTGGGTGTTGGCTATGCGTTCTTCTACACGCAAGGCAGAAGGTGAGTAGTACCCTGCTCCCTCAGGCCCGATCGCGTGTTAAACAACCCGCGAGCACCTGAAATACACGTACCACGCTCCCCCATGCCCGATCGCGTGTTAAACTTCCCGCGCACCCACGAAATACACGCCCACGCTATTATTCACACAGCGGGTGTCCGTGTTTGTCGCGTACCCCTTTGCACATCATTTAGCGGTGCGTGGGAAGTTTCACACGTGAATTCAGCATTGCACATGTATTTCAGGGGTTCCGGGGAGTACTACACGTGAATTGGCCGTGTGGGTCCTACCAGGTGTTCCCTCTACACTCTCCACGGCCCCTGCAGGCAGCCCATGCCACAGGGGACTACCCTGCACCCCTGCTCATGTCCCACAGGCAGACCATCCACCATGGGCATGCCCCCCAGCCAAGCCACATGTCACCCTACACTATTGATCAACAATGCATGTCTCCCAGCACCCCCACACCCCAGCACTCTGGGACACCTGCCAGCAGGCCCCCACTCATGTCCTCCTGCACCACCACCCCCCAGCATCCAGGGGCACCCTCCACCAGGCCCCCACTCATGTCTCACTGCACACCCACCCCCCAGAATCCAAGGGCACCCTCCACCATGCCCCCACTCATGTCTCCCTGCACACCCACCCCCCAGCATCCAAGGGTACCCTCCACCAGGCCCCCACTCATGTCCCCCTGTACCCCCACCCCCCAGCACTGTGGGGCCCCCTACACCAGGCCCCCACTCATGTCCCCATGCACTCCCACCCCCCAGCACTGTGGGGCACCCCCCACCAGGCCCCCACTCATGACTCCCAGCACCCCCACCCCCCAGCACTATGGGACACCTGCCAGCAGGCCCCCACTCATGTCCCCCTGCACCACCACCTTAAAGCATCCAGGGACACCCTCCACCAGGCCCCCACTCATGTCTCCCAGCACCTCCACCCCCCAGCAGTGCAGGGCACCTGCCAGCAGGCCCCCATACATGTCCCCCCAACACCTCATGACGATCCATAATCATGGCCCCCATGCCCACTCAATAAATTGCCTACGCCACCCCAGTCCGAACACACCACCAGGTATGACATCCACCCCACAAAGAAATCACCAGCACATGATGCATCCCAAATGGCTAGTTTGCGCATCAACACATATCCGTCAAACCCACACAATGACAGCATGTGAATGATAGAACACACATTATGACATGCATGAAACCAAAGAGAGAATACCACACATTGAAGTACCAAATTATAATGTATTAAACAGAAAAGTAAGGCAATGAAATGGAACAGAAGAAAATGGAAATAATAAATGAAATCCAGCATGTCCAACAAATGAAAAAGATGCATGAAATCTAAATGAAAGGCAATCCAAAAGCAAGTCTCCAAAGTGTCAGTCTGAGAAAATAATTCCAAGTTTCCAAAATAAGAAAAAACCATTGATCCATGTGAAAAAAAAATCAAAAATCCAAATCCATTGTCAAACTATGTACAAGGTGAACATCCAGGGTCCATGTGCCCTATCCTTTAAATGAAACCTATAAAATAAAATACTATCTAATGAAGAACTATATACAAGAAGTTGGGGCATTGTCCAAGCGCCCCAAAACAAAACAAAACCGAAAGAAAACTTAACACTAAAGAACTATTTACAAGGGCAGCGGGCTAGTCTGACGGCTCACTTCTGGATGTTCCGGGCCAGGGCATCATCAAACTCCTGCTCAATGTCCCGGAGGCGGTCCTCCTCCATGGCCCCGAGGGTCCGCAGGGCCGACGACATGTTCTCCTCCAACTCCCTGCGGATTGCCTCGAGGCACTCGGCCCGCCTCAGGGCCCTCCGCATGGAGTTCTCTGCCGTGACCATCGTGAGCCGTGCCTCTTCTGCCCGCTGCCGCTCCGCATCTATGGCATGGCCCAACCGCTGCCACACGGAAGACACTTCCTGTCCTGGGTCCTCCTGCCCTCCGGCCGATGCCTGCCCCTCCGATGTCGAAGGCCCCGAACCATCATGGCTCCCACCTCATTGCTGCTGCTGCTGTGCATGTGCCCGTGCCCTGGCTCCTGCTGCCTGCACATCCTCCACCGGCCGGGGTGCAGTCGTTGGTGTGGCCACCCCTGCTGGACGTCCGACTACCGACTGTGGCAGGGATGTGTCCTCCACCAGCCTGGCCGCACCGTCAGAGGCAGCTCCACAGGGCCCCCAGATGACAAATGGGTGGAAAGATGGCACGGAGGACGACTGGCACATAGGGTGTTCAGTTGAGGAGGGGGTCGGAAAAAGCTCCAGCAAATGGAGGAATCTGGCCTGGGTTACCTGTCCCAGTAGGCCGACGCGGTCAACGAGCCATTCGAGATGACGTGCAGTCTCCTCATGAAAAAACTGCAGGTCACCTCGCATGGCCTGTTGACGCAACGCCACACCAGTCAGGACAGGCTCAACCCGTACCTGGATAGCCACGTCCGCAGGCAGAGGAAAGCCAGTTGTTGTAAGCTCATCCCCTGCCTGAAAACGGGTCTGGACGTAGGCATCCCTGCTGGTACAAGATGATGCAGTGACAGGATCAGGGACAGGATTGCACACAGGCACCTCCGCTGCGGCCTGTGCTGCCTCCTGTCCCTGGTCCTGCACTGCACCACTAGCACCAGTGGAATCCCCACCTCCAGACCCCGTCTCTGTCGCTTGCACGGCCTCCTCCTCCACCAAACCCCCCACCAACCTGGATGACTCCGTGCCATCTTCCCCCGTTGGGCCCTGTGGGGTCCCAGCTGCCCCTTCTGCTGCCGAGGAGTCCAACTCCGACCTCCACCTCTTGGACCTCGCCCGGGCAGCTGCGGCCTGGGATGCGGCACCGGACTCCTCACTCCCCGACGAGATGACAACCTGGGAGGGGATCCGGGCCTTGCGTCTCCGGCTGGCGGTGCAATCCCTGCCGCTGTGCTCCACAGCACCTTCTCCGCCCTCTTCATCAGTTGACGCTGCAGACAGGGAGAAATAAAACACAGGCATCAGGGCACTGTACAATGGACACATACACACATGACAGTTGTACATGACTGGCATTGGGAAACCTCAGACATAGCATCACAATCGCCAACACACATGTCATTTCAACTCGCACACATGAGCCATACACAGCCATATTGCAACAGCCAGCACCATCCATACACATACAACAGCATGAGCAGGCAAATGTGAGCCAGACATCACATGCAACACAGGGAGTGCACTACACATGCACACATACCACCACACTTGCATGCATGTGTACACCTCTACCAACTGTTGCATTGTTCAGATTGGCATCCATGTCACATCTGCCAATCAGGCTTCCACATCCCGCTGTCACATGCATCCATGTTGCATCACTGTTGCACCCTTGTCAAATACACACACATTCACATGTACACAGTGCTGATAGATGCAGCTGAAACCAACATCCATGTGTGACATCACGAACATGCCTACTTACATACACATTCATCCAAACATGTGTGCCCACACATCTGCATTTGGCATGCAAGCCTACACACACAAGCACCAACCATGTCTCACACATGAGAGCCCTCGCATGTGTTAGCCTCACGGCCCTGTACACCCCCCCCCATACTTGGCCCCATAAAAACACATGTGCAACCTGCACACTACTGGCACACCACCACATGCACAGCTTACAATCATGATGCATGTACACTTACCGCTCGACTCCAGACGGGTCTGCCTCTCAAGGACCTGGACGTGGAGCGCTGGGGATATGCGTTCCAGGACCCTCATCTAATCGTCCGACAAGTGGCCCCGGCGCCCCTTAGCATCCGCTGCCTTCAAGAGGCGATGGGCCTTGTTGAGGGTCCTGGACCTGAAGTCCTCCCAGAGCTTCTTGACATGATGGAATAGTTGGACTGGCACCCCCTCCGCGTTGATGGCAGTCACGATGTCCATCCAGATCTGAGTCCGTCCTTCCTTGTCGGCGCACAAACTTCCGAAGAGGGCATCATACTGCCCCAGGACTTGCTCCACCAGGACACCAACTTCGGTGGCAGTGAAGCTGGTGCCCCTCTGCCTCTCTGGCCGGGTGTTGCAGTGGTGCCAGATGTTGCAGTGCCCGACATGACAACCCCACAGGCAGGAGTGGGTGGGCAACTGGGTCCTGGGGCTGGTCTGTGGAGCGATGGAATCCCAGTCAGAAGTCTTCGGTTCCAGCAAGGGTGGTCACAGCAACAGCACCCCTGGCTGATGTGCAGCCAGCAAATGGCAGTGCACGTGGGCAGTAGGCAATCAGGCAGCAGCAGATGGCAGGTGGGAGCATGCTCGGGGCTCTGGGGGGCAGTAGTTCGGCTTTCTGGGCAGGAGCGTGGTCTTCCGTGTGCTTACGTGTGGCCAGCTTGATACGGAGTGATTTGGCACGTGAAAATCCAGCACGTCTGCGTGTAATTCGAGGAAAGGGTCTTAGCGCTTAAGCGCGTCAGCACACGTACGCAAATTCATTGGCCCAAAGGCCCCCAGTGTGTAGGCACGTCTATGACGTTACACGCACGTGCGTTTTCCATGGCACGTAGAAAAAATAAGCACGTCAGAGTGTCATAGCGTGCAATTGGTGGAAAGGGCCTCAGCCTGTATGCGCGTCTGTGACGTGCGTGCGCGGCCGTTTCCCTGTGCACGGGTGCATCTTGCACGTCCAATGACTGCACGTCAGAGTGTCAGCTCGTGTAATTGGAGGATAGGGCCTTAGCGCGTACACGCGGAAGTGATGCTGGACGTGTGGGCATGTTTAAAAGGTACATGTAGAACGCCATTTCCTTGTACGTGCTTTTCGTGGAGAGCGAGTGGGTAAAATCTGTACTTTTTGTCGGTTCACACGCGATTTACTTCACGGCGTTCCAAGTTCGTACTCCCTGTTACCTCTGACAGCTTTTTCTCTTTTTGTCTTTTTCCTGGGCCTGTTATCTCAAACAGCGTTCACTTCTTCTGTTGTCCTGTCTCCTCAGACAGCGTACAATTCTTCTTTTGGCGGGGGTGTTGCCAACGCGCACACGTGCGTATTTTTCACGTGATTTTTCCTGGCAGACGGTGAGTCGCGCACGAATTTAACATCTGTGCTTTCCCCGCGTGTTGCGAACCCCTTCAGAGGTCATTCTAGGCTGCATGTGACACGCATACGTTCATTTTTGTGTTTCTGGGTGCCACAGCGTAGTGCAGGTTTATTTTTCCACGCACGTGGTCTAGGAGGGGTTACGTGCACATTATCTCCCTTTTTTGGGTTGCCTGTGCGTTGCGTGACCCGTCATCTTCCCCCAGGGGTCACATAAAGCCTTGCTAGAGCACTAGGGTACGAATTCCATGTAGTACCCTACCCCTTTGACCCCTAATTGCCCAGGACAATAGTTTACTGCAACTCCCATACGCACAACAACATCAGTGCCATGGTTGGGAGGCGAGCATGCGGTAAGGGTGGCAAAGGTGGCCGAGCCTCAAGAGGTGGCCGTGGTGGATACGGTAGGGGACGTGGCCAGGACTTGCAGGGTGCCCCTAACCCCCCATGTATGGGAGACCAGTCAGGGACACCCATGCCTCCCCCGGTTGAGGGTAACGTGGCTGACACCATCCCTGCTCAGCCCTTATTGGACCAGCCCATTGTGGCACCAGAACTGGCACAGAGTGACTCCATGTCTGACTTCCAGGTCAGCAGGTCTAGACCACGTACCACGTGTGGCGGTGCACGTTGGTGTCACCAGGCCACGTGGATCAGGGGCAGCTAGGTCATGTGCTGCCCCGAGTAGGCAGGGTGGTGAAGCTGCAGGTGCAGCTGCGGCTCCATCCACCCCAGCTCTGAGTCTCCCAGCCAGGACAGTGTCGGTCCCAGTCCATCCTGCTGAAGTTCCCCCTGACTACATCACACTTCAGCTAATGCCTGCACCAAGTCCCATGGTGAGTGTTCATTCCCACACTCCTAGTCCACAGTCCACCGGGGCTCCTGCCCCTAGTGTCCAGAGCGGTGTAGGACACTCAGGATTCCCACCACCTTCCAAGCGGAAGAGGAAGAGTGCTCGTCCAGTACAGGCTGATGCCCCAGACACGGCTACACAGTCCGGCCCACCAAGGAAGCCCAGCTTCAATCAGGCTGAACTTGATGCACTTGTGGAGTATGTGTCCGCTCATGACAGCGAAATGGTGATTACTGCAGGATGCAAGACCACACTTGCACAACGTCTGGCACACTGGCAGACCATCGCGGACATCATAAGTGCCCTTGGATTCGTGAGGCGCACAGCTAATGATTGCTACAAGCGCTGGAATGACCTGAAGCGCAGGGCAAAGAAAAAGCTGGCCTCAAGTCATGCCGCAACTCTAGTGACTGGAGGTGGGTCTCCAGCAGAGGACATTGAACTCACTCCACATGAGTATGTTGCTGGGACCTACGTCACGGAGGGACAGATCCAAGGCGTGGGAGACCTGCCAGATTACGAGGCATTGTCCGGTGAGTGCACATGCATGTGTGTGTCATCCATGTGCATGGTGTGTGTGTGAGGTCTTCTGATTGAGTGCCAGGTGAGGGTGTGTGTGCCTGAGTGGTTTGGGTCACCCATATGCTTCATCCAATTCATTCTGCGCACCAGGATTTGGGTATTGCAGTATCCCTTCTGGCAACAGTAGACATTCAGCCCAACCTCACGCCAGTTGCCCTTGAAGTGTCATCTTGCCACAACATAGTTGCATATTATTCTGTGTTCATTCAGGCTGATTGTTTGCATTCCACCACTTTCACTAGGCATTTCTCAGTCCTATTGTCACATGTGTGACATGGCTATGGTACATGCCATCTGTGTGATGGCATGTGTCATGTATGTGTATTGCACATGCCAATCACAGGCCAATGTGTGATGGCATACCTAGCCAGCATGCAGCAAATGTGTTGGTCTTCCATCTTGGTGTCATCAATGTGTGCCATTTGCCTCCCCTTCATACGCAGTGACGGTGCATGCATGGGAGAGTTATAGTCATGTGGGACATGTGTCAATGAAGTACTGTTTCTGTTGCTTCTCAGCCCTAATTCTGTGCCATGGTGCTAATGCCTGTTCCCATTTCTTTTCTTTCATGTCTTTGCAGGGGATGACGCACTTGATATTGCTGGGGTTGTGGAGATGGTGCAGACCCAGGAGGGGTCTCAGGCCCGACCGGGCACCAGTGAGGGACGTGGTGTGGTGGTTGGTGAGAACCCACACTTGCTGCAGACCATTATCTCAAGTGGTGTCTCTGGGTGCACCTCCCCCGAGCTCTATTCAGGTGTGGATTCGGTTGATGAGACCTATGTGCGGTCGCAGTAAGTTTTTCTGGGAGGGATTCTGTACTGTCTAACCCACATGCACCAGGGGTAGAACCCTCAATGGGGATGTCAGTGTTGGTAGGTCCGCCTTTGGTGGTTACGGATGCAGGGTCACACTCCGCAACATCTGATCCTGTTCCTGGGCCAGCAGATCAGAGGGGGAATGCAGTCCTGCAGCCTCAGGCAGTGCCGGCACCGCAAGGCACAGTTCGCCTTGCCCCAGACAGGTGTGGTGCCCGCCGACGCGGTGGCCGTACGTCACCTGGCAATACCGCATAGGAGCAATCCATATACGGTATCGCAAACCAACAGGCAGCATCATCTGAGATGATGGCTCAGGCCATGGATAGGGTGGCCACTTCCATTGTCCCCCAAGAAAGGCTGATGGAACAACTACAGCAGGCAACAGACTCCATTTGCCAGTCACACAGGGAGGACATGTTGGCGTCCAACAGGGACAGACGGGCGGCACTGGAGACTCTGCGGGAAGCCATTTCTATTGAGTCCCAGGGCCACAGGGAAGCCCTGAGGGTGGAACTCCATCAGCTCAGGGTGACTCTTGTTGAGCTTGAGGCTTCAACTGACATGAGGACAGAACAGCAGCTGGAGTGGCTCACACGTACGCTTTCAGCTGATATGCAGGCAACTAGGGAGGAGGTCCGGGCATCCCGTGAGTTGTTGCATGGGGACCTCCGCACGATTATCCGCCAGAACCAGACCTTCCACACCCGCATACTTGCTGCCATGGAGGACCAGACTAGGGCTTTGCGTGGGCTGCCTCCCATAGTGCCACCACCTCCTGATGCAGCTGAAGAGGGTGAGGAGAGCGACAGCAGCGAATCTCTCACAATAGGGTAGCCGTGCAGGCCATGAGCCCATGGAGGTGTTTTTTTCCCAAGATCAACACAGGTGGGTTTTTGTGTGCACCCTGTCCTCGGACCTCCTCGGTGGCCTCCCCCACACCCCATGGCCCATTCATGGCCATTTTTGATTTTTGATTTTTGATTTTTTTTGACAGTGTGTTGCCTTGTGTGGCTCCCATGGGCATACGCTGTATTGTGGCTGGGCACATGCAGGCTTGTCCTAAATTTGGGTTAGATGCTTGGGTTTGTGTGACACACACCCCTCCTGCTTCCCGTTTCCATGGGCTTGCAAAGGGTGTGCCCAAGTGACATTGACTTACACATTGATGTTGGACTCATTTGATGTGTGGGCACTCTGTAGTCAATACTGTGTATAAATTCCTAGTGCATATTGTTGTTGTATTGTACACTGCATGGTGTATTGATATGTGCCTCTGCATCCATCTCATCCTCCTAATTTGCAGGTCCATTTCTCATGTCTTCACAAGGCGGTCTACTTTGGAAATGGAGTCCATGTTGTAAGCAGTGCACCTACACTTTTGCGTGGCGTTAACACTGTAAAGTTGGAAGTGTTCGAAGTGCTGGCATTATCAGGTAGTGAGACTACCAATTTTTTTAATCCGTACTGTCATGTTCATGGTAGGTTGGAGGTTGTGTAGGTGATTAGTATTATTGGTAAATATTTGGTAATGTGTGTTGTTGGTCCTGCATTACTGTGAGCATTTCATGTGTGGCCAGTTTCCATTAGGGACACTGTAGTTTGTGACACTTGTGTCATGTTGTGGGGATTCATTTTTTTGCTCTCAAATAGCATGACATGCCATGGTGTGTTGTGTGGCGGTGCCGGGGAGGGGTTGAGTGACATGGCACTGTTCTCATGTTGTATTTTGCAACTGTGTGTCTTTTGATGACACTGCATTGGTGGTGTTTGTGTAGGTAGGGATGCACACATTGTGACACTTCCAGGTGAACAATCTCAGGCTGCTATGGTTCTGACAGTTGACTGTCCCTTAATTCATCAGAATTGTCAGATTGAGTCATCATTGACTGTCAGATGGTATGTGCCAGGGCTGTGTGCACTCCACAGGGGTTTGATTTCTATGTGAAGTAATTTGCCACCAGCTGCGTACGGGCTGCCTCACCCGTGCCCTTTCCCCTCCCATGTGCAGTGGGCGTGCATGTGGTTGGGGATGTGGGGGCCCCACCATGTCCACAGCCAGGCCCCGGCGTGTTGCAACATTGTGCAGGACACATGCTGCCACTATGATCCTGCACACTACTGGGGGAGCTTATAACAGCTGCCTGCCAGAGCGGTCAAGGGAGCGAAAGCGTGACTTGAGCACTCCGAATGTGCGCTCCACTATGCCCCGGGTTGCAATATGGGCTCTGTTGTATCTTACCTCGGGAGGCGTGATGGGGTTCCGAATTGGCGTCATCATGTGGGTGCTCAGAGGGTAGGCACTGTCCCCTGGGGAGGTGGTGATGGGGATCATTAGTGGGGTAGAGACATTACTCTGTATCTGTCATGCATGAGTGTGCTGTGACATTTATACTCAACAAGCAGCCATGCATCGCCATGCCGCCCAGCTTCCATGTCCCGGTTTAGGTTTGACATCCTGTAACTGAAGCTGTCGTGGGTGGACCCTGGATATTTGGCATATACTGAGGTGATGATTCCCTTGGCATCACATACTACCCGGATGTTGATGGAATGCCAGTGCTGGCGGTTTCTATAGATGTGCTCAGATGCCCTGGGGGGATGTAGAGCCACATGGGTGCAATCAATGGCACCTAGCACTTTGGGGAATTGTGCCACCCTGTAGAAATCCTGGCTGACAGCCTGCCTTTCTGCAGGTGTTCTGGGCAGGTATATGTGCCTGCGGACTGATGGGCGTGCAGTGATGATGGCCAACACCTGGTGTAGGCACGGTGACTGCGTGGCCTGTGACACCCCCCCCACTATGGCACTTGTCCGCTGTAATGATCCGGTAGCCAAGAAGTGCAGTACATTGAGGACCTTCTCCAGGGGGCTGAGTGCTTGGGAACACAGGGTGGGTGATGTGAGGTCATCCTCCCACTCACTGACCAGGTTGAGTATTATGTGAGGTGGAAAGCTGTACCTCCCATACACCTGGTCATCAGCCATACCAAAAAGGCTGGTTCTGGGTGTGAAGATTCTGGCCCTGACTATCCTCCTCCTCCTCCTGCGGTATCCCACGGCCACTGCTGCTAGGAACGGTATATTCATCCTGGCGTCTGAGCTTGTTTGTTGTTTGCACACACTTTTATGCTGCGCGGGACGTGCACCTGCTTCATGCTGGCGTACGTGTTTCCGGATTGGACCTATTTTTTTGGTGCGTTGTAGGCGACCGTGTAAATCTTCCCGCCCACCCCAGGAATACACGTAACACGCTCTCCCAGGCCCAGTCGCGAGTGAATATTCCTGCCCACCCCAGGAATACACGTAACACTCTCTCCCAGGCCCAGTCGCGAGTGAATATTCCCACACACCCCAGGAATGCACGTACCCCACTCTCCCAGGCCCAGTCGCGTGTGGAAGTTCACGCGAACCCGTAATACACGTAACCTGCTGATATCGCGTGTGGAAGTTCACACAGACCCGTAATACACGTACCCTGCTGAGATTGTGTGTGGAAGTTCACGCGGACCCGTAATATACGTACCCTGCTGATATCACGTGTGGAATTTCACGCAAACCCCATAATACACGTACCCTGCTGATATTGCTTGTGGAAGTTCACGCGGACCTATAATACACGTACCCTGATGAAATCGCGTGTAAGACTACTCGCGCACCACTGAAATACACATAACCAGGCAAATCGCACTGCTGGGGGGTGGGGGTGCAGGGAGACATGGGTGGGGGCCTCATGGAGGGTGCCCCACAGCGATGGGGGGTGGGGGTGCAGGGGGACATAAGTGGGGGCCTGGTGGAGGGTGCCCCTGACTGCTGGGGGGTAAGGGGTGGGAGACATGAGTGGGGGCCTGGTGGAGGGTGCCCCTGACTGCTGCGGGGTGGGGGGGAGACATGAGTGGGGGCCTGGTGGAGGGTGCCCCTGACTGCTGGGGGGTGGGGGGCTGGGAGACATGAGTGGAGGCCTGGTGGAGGGTGCCCCTGGATGCTGAGGGGTGGGGGTTGGGGTGCAGGGAGACAGGAGTGGGGGCCTGGTGGAGGGTGCCCCACAGTGATAGGGGGTGGTGGTGCAGGGGAACATGAGTGGGGAACTGGTGGAGTGTGCCCCTGACTACTCGGGGGTGGGGGTGCAGGGAGACATGAGTTGGACATGAGTAGGGGCCTGGTGGAGTGCGCCCCTGACTGCTGGGGGGTGGGTGGGGGCGTAGACATGAGTGGGGGCCTGGTGGAGGGTGCCTCACAGTGATGGGGGGTGGGAGTGCAGGGGGACATGAGTGGGGGCCTGGAGAAGGGTGCCCCTGGATGCTGGGGGTGGTGGTGCAGGGGGACATGAAGTGGGGCCTGGTGGAGGGTGCCCCTGACTGCTGGGGGTGGGGGTGCAGGGAGACAGGAGTGGGGGCCTGGTGGAGGGTGCCCCTGACTGCTGGGGGTGGGGGGGTGGGAGACATGAGTGGGGGCCTGGTGGAGGGTGCCCCTTACTGCTGGGGGGTGGGGGGGTGGGAGACATGAGTGGGGGCCTGGTGGAGGGTACCCCTGACTGCTGGGGGGTGGGGGGAGACATGAGTGGGGGCCTGGTGGAGGGTGCCCCTGGATGCTGGGGGGTGGGGGTGCAGGGAGACAGGAGTGGGGGCTTGGTGGAGGGTGCCCCACAGTGATGGGGGGTGGTGGTGCAGGGGGACATGAGTGGGGGCCTGGTGGAGGGTGCCCCTGACTGCTGGGGGGTGGGGGTGCAGGGAGACATGAGTTGGACATGAGTTGGGGCCTGGTGGATGGTGCCCCTGACTGCTGGGGGTGGGGGTGCAGGGAGACAGGAGTGGGGGCCTGGTGGAGGGTGCGCCACAGTGATGGGGGGTGGTGGTGCAGGGGGACATGAGTGGGGGCCTGGTGGAGGGTGCCCCTGACTGCTGCGGGGGTGGGGGGGAGACATGAGTGGGGGCCTCCACCAAACCCCCCACCAACCTGGATGACTCTGTGCCATCTTCCCCCATTGGGCCCTGTGGGGTCCCAGCTGCCCCTTCTGCTGCCGAGGAGTCCAACTCTGACCTCCGCCTCTTGGACCTCCCCCCGGCAGCTGCGGCCTGGGATGCGGCACCGGACTCCTCACTCCCCGACGAGATGACAACCTGGGAGGGGAGCCGGGCCTTGCGTCTCCGGCTGGCGGTGCAATCCCTGCCGCTGTGCTCCACAGCACCTTCTCCGCCCTCTTCATCAGTTGACGCTGCAGACAGGGAGATATAAAACACAGGCATCAGGGCACTGTACAATGGACACATACACACATGACAGTTGTACATGAGTGGCATTGGGAAACATCAGACATGGCATCACAATCACCAACACACATGTCATTTCAACTCACACACATGAGCCATACACAGCCATATTGCAACAGCCAGCACCATCCATACACATACAACAGCATGAGCAGGCAAAGGTGAGCCAGACATCACATGCAACACAGGGAGTGCACTACACATGCACACACACCACCACACTTGCATGCATGTGTACACCTCTGCCAACTGTTGCAGTGTTCAGATTGGCATCCATGTCACATCTGCCAATCAGGCTTCCACATCCCGCTGTCACATGCATCCATGTTGCATCACTGTTGCACCCTTGTCAAATACACACACATGCACATGTACAGAGTGCTGATACATGCAGCTGAAACCAACATCCATGTGTGACATCACGAACATGCCTACTTACATACACATTCATCCAAACATGTGTGCCCACACATCTGCATTTGGCATGCAAGCCTACACACACAAGCACCATCCATGTCTCACACATGAGAGCCCTCGCATGTGTTAGCCTCACGGCCCTGTACACCCCCCCATACTTGGCCCCATAAAAACACATGTGCAACCTGCACACTACTGGCACACCACCACACGCACAGCTTACAATCATGAAGCATGTACATTTACCGCTCGACTCCAGACGGGTCTACCTCTCAAGGACCTGGACGTGGAGCGCTGGGGATATGCATTCCAGGACCCTCATCTGATCGTCCGACAAGTGGCCCCGGCGCCCCTTAGCATCCGCTGCCTTCAAGAGGCGCTGGGCCTTGTTGAGGGTCCTGGACCTGAAGTCCTCCCAGCGCTTCTTGACATGATGGAATAGTTGGACTGCCACCCCCTCCGCATTGATGGCAGTCACGATGTCCATCCAGATCTGAGTCCGTCCTTCCTTGTCGGCGCGCAAACTTCCGAAGAGGGCATCATACTGCCCCAGGACTTGCTCCACCAGGACACCAACTTCGGTGGCAGTGAAGCTGGTGCCCCTCTGCCTCTCTGGCGGGGTGTTGCCAGTGGTGCCACATGTTGCAGTGCCCGACATGACAACCCCAGAGGCAGGAGTGGGTGGGCAACTGGGTCCTGGGGCTGGTCTGTTGAGCGAGGGAATCCCTGTCAGAAGTCTTCGGTTCCAGCAAGGGTGGTCACAGCAACAGCACCCCTGGCTGATGTGCAGGCAACAAATGGCAGGGCACGTGGGCAGTAGGCAATCAGGCAGCAGCAGATGGCAGGTGGGAGCATGCTCGGCGCTCTGGGGGGCAGTAGTTCGGCCTTCTGGGCAGGAGCGTGGTCTTCCGTGTGCTTACGTGTGACCAGCTTGATACGGAGTGATTTGGCACGTGAAAATCCAGCACGTCTGCGTGTAATTCGAGGAAAGGGCCTTAGCGCGTAAGCGCGTCAGCACACGTACGCAAATTCATTGGCCCAAAGGCCCCCAGCGTGTAGGCACGTCTATGACGTTACGCGCACGTGCGTTTTCCATGGCACGTAGAAAAAATAAGCACTTCAGAGTGTCATAACGTGCAATTGGTGGAAAGGGCCTCAGCATGTATGCGCGTCTGTGACGTGCGTGCGCGGCCATTTCCCTGTACACGGGTGCATGTTGCACGTCCAATGACTGCACGTCAGAGTGTCAGCTCGTGTAATTGGAGGATAGGGCAATAGCGCGTACACGCGGAAGTGATGCTGGACGTGTGGGCATGTTTAAAAGGTACATGTAGAACGCCATTTCCTTGTACGTGCTTTTCGTGGAGAGCGAGTGGGTGAAATCTGTACTTCTTGTCGGTTCACACGCGATTTACTTCACGGCGTTCCACGTTCGTACTCCCTGTTACCTCTGACAGCTTTTTCTCTTTTTGTCTTTTTCCTGGGCCTGTTATCTCAAACAGCGTTCACTTCTTCTGTTGTCCTGTCTCCTCAGACAGCATACAATTCTTCTTTTGGCAGGGGTGTTGCCAACGCGCACACGCACGTATTTTTCACGTGATTTTTCCCGGCAGACGGTGAGTCGCGCACGTATTTAACATCTGTGCTTTCCCCGTGTGTTGCGTACCCCTTCAGAGGTCATTCTAGGCTGCATGTGACACGTATACGTTCATTTTTGTGTTTCTGGGTGCCACAGCGTAGTGCAGGTTTATTTTTCCACGCACGTGGTCTAGGAGGGGTTGCGTGCACATTATCTCCCTTTTTTGGGTTGCCTGTGCGTTGCGTGACCTGTCATCTTCCCCCAGGGGTCACATACAGCCTTGCTAGAGCACTAGGGTCCAAATTCCATGTAGTAACCTACCCCTTTGACCCCCAATTGCCCAGGACAATAGTTTACTGCAACTCCCATACGCACAACAACATCAGTGCCATGGTTGGGAGGCGAGCATGCGGTAAGGGTGGCAAAGGTGGCCGAGCCTCAAGAGGTGGCCGTGGTGGATACGGTAGGGGACGTGGCCGGGACTTGCAGGGTGCCCCTAGCCCCCCTTGTATGGGTGACCAGTCAGGGACACCCATGCCCCCCCCTGGTTGAGGGTAACATGGCTGACACCATCCCTGCTCAGCCCTTGTTGGACCAGCCCATTTGTGCACCAGAACTGGCACAGAGTGACTCCATGTCTGACTTCTAGGTCAGCAGGTCTAGACCACGTGTGGCGGTGCACGTTGGTGTCACCAGGCCACGTGGATCAGGGGCAGCTAGGTCATGTGCTGCCCCGAGTAGGCAGGGTGGGGAGGCCGCAGGGGCAGCTGCGGCTCCATCCACCCCAGCTCAGAGTCTCCCAGCCAGGACAGCGTTGGTCCCAGTCCATCCTGCTGAAGTTCCCCCTGACTACATCACACTTCAGCTAATGCCTGCACCAAGTACCATGGTGAGGGTTCATTCCCACACTCCTAGTCCACAGTCCACCGGGGCTCCTGCCCCTAATGTCCAGAGCGGCGTAGGACACTCAGGATCCCCACCACCTTCCAAGCGGAAGAGGAAGAGTGCCCGTCCAGTACAGGCTGATGCCCCAGACACGGCTACACAGTCCGGCCCACCAAGGAAGCCCAGCTTCAATCAGGCCGAACTTGATGCACTTGTGGAGTATGTGTCCGCACATGACAGCGAAATGGTGATTACTGAAGGATGCAAGACCACAACTGCACAACGTCTGGCACACTGGCAGACTATCGCAGACATCATCAGTGCCCTTGGATTCGTGAGGCGCACAGCTAATGATTGCTACAAGCGCTGGAATGACCTGAAGCGCAGCGCAAAGAAAAAGCTGGCCTGAAGTCATGCTGTAACTCTAGTGACTGGAGGTGGGTCTCCAGCAGAGGACATTGAACTCAATCCACATGAGTATGTTGCTGGGACCTACGTCAAGGAGGGACAGATCCAAGGCGTAGGAGACCTGCCAGATTACGAGGCATTGTCCGGTGAGTGCACATGCATGTGTGTGTCATCCATGTGCATGGTGTGTGTGTGAGGTCTTGTGATTGAGTGCCAGGTGAGGGTGTGTGTGCCTGAGTGGTTTGGGTCACCCCTGTGCTTCATCCAATTCATTCTGCGCACCAGGATTTGGGTATTGCAGTATCCCTTCTGGCAACAGTAGACATTCAGCCCAATGTATGTGTATTGCACATGCCAATCACAGGCCAATGTGTGATGGCATACCTAGCCAGCATGCAGCAAATGTGTTGGTCTTCCATCTTGGTGTCATCAATGTGTGCCATTTGCCTCCCCTTCATACGCAGTGACGGTGCATGCATGGGAGGGTTATAGTCATGTGGGACATGTGTCAATGAAGTACTGTTTCTGTTGCTTCTCAGCCCTAATTCTGTGCCATGGTGCTAATGCCTGTTCCCATTTCTTTTCTTTCATGTCTTTGCAGGGGATGACGCACTTGATACTGCTGGGGTTGTGGAGATGGTGCAGACCCAGGAGGGGTCTCAGGCCCGACCGGGCACCAGTGAGGGACGTGGTGTGGTGGTGGGTGAGAACCCGCATTTTCTGCAGACCATTATCTCAAGTGGTGTCTCTGGGTGCACCTCCCCCGAGCTCTATTCAGGTGTCGATTCGGATGATGAGACCTATGTGCGGTCGCAGGTAAGTGTTTCTGGGAGGGATTCTGTAATGTCCAACCCACCTGCACCAGGGGTAGAACCCTCAATGGGGATGTCAGTGTTGGTAGGTCCGCCTTTGGTGGTTACGGATGCAGGGTCACACTCCACAACATCTGATCCTGTTCCTGGGCCAGCAGATCAGAGGGGGAATGCAGTCCTGCAGCCTCAGGCAGTGCCGGCACCGCAAGGCGCAGTTCGCCTTGCCCCAGACAGGTGTGGTGCCCGCCGACGCGGTGGCCGTACATCACCTGGCAATACCGCATAGGAGCAATCCATATACGGTATGGCAAACCAACAGGCAGCATCATCTGAGATGATGGCTCAGGCCATGGATAGGGTGGCCACTTCCATTGTCCCCCAAGAAAGGCTGATGGAACAACTACAGCAGGCAACAGACTCCATTTGCCAGTCACACAGGGAGGACATGTTGGCGTCCAACAGGGACAGACGGGCGGCACTGGAGACTCTGCGGGAAGCCATTTCTATTGAGTCCCAGGGCCACAGGGAAGCCCTGAGGGTGGAACTCCATCAGCTCAGGGTGACTCTTGTTGAGCTTGAGGCTTCAACTGACATGAGGACAGAACAGCAGCTGCAGCGGCTCACACGTACGCTCTCATCTGATATGCAGGCAACTAGGGAGGAGGTCTGGGCATCCCGTGAGTTGTTGCATGGGGACGTCCGCACGATTATCCTCCAGAACCAGACCTTCCACACCCGCATGCTTGCTGCCATGGAGGACCAGACTAGGGCTTTGCGTGGGCTGCCTCCCATAGTGCCACCACCTCCTGATGCAGCTGCAGAGGGTGAGGAGAGCAACAGCAGCGAATCTCTCACAATAGGGTAGCCGTGCAGGCCATGAGCCCATGGAGGTGTTTTTTTCCCAAGATCCACACAGGTGGGTTTTGGTGTGCACCCTGTCCTCGGACCTCCTGGGTGGCCTCCCCCACCCCCCATGGCCCATTCATGGCCATTTTTGATTTTTGATTTTTGATTTTAGATTTTTGATTTTTGATTTTTGATTTTTTTGACAGTGTGTTGCCTTGTGTGTCTCCCGTGGGCATACGCTGTATTGTGGCTGGGCAAATGCAGGCTTGTCCTAAATTTGGGTTATATGCTTGGGTTTGTGTGACACACACCCCTCCTGCTTCCCGTTTCCATGGGCTTGCAAAGGGTGTGCCCAAGTGACATTGACTTACACATTGATGTTGGACTCATTTGATGTGTGGGCAGTCTGTAGTCAATACTGTGTATAAATTTCTAGTGCATATTGTTGTTGTATTGTACACTGCATGGTGTATTGATATGTGCCTCTGCATCCATCTCATCCTCCTAATTTGCAGGTCCATTTCTCATGTCTTCACAAGGCGGTCTACTTTCGAAATGGAGTCCATGTTGTAAGCAGTGCACCTACACTTTTGCGTGGCGCTAACACTGTACAGTTGGAAGTGTTCGAAGTGCTGGCATTATCAGGTAGTGAGACTACCAATTTTTTTAATCCGTACTGTCATGTTCATGGTAGGTTGGAGGTTGTGTAGGTGATTAGTATTATTGGTAAATATTTGGTAATGTGTGTTGTTGGTCCTGCATTACTGTGAGCATTTCATGTGTGGCCAGTTTCCATTAGGGACACTGTAGTTTGTGACACTTGTGTCATGTTGTGGGGATTCATTTTTTTGCTCTCACATAGCATGACATGCCATGGTGTGTTGTGTGGCGGTGCCGGGGAGGGGTTGAGTGACATGGCACTGTTCTCATGTTGTATTTTGCAACTGTGTGTCTTTTGATGACACTGCATTGGTGGTGTTTGTGTAGGTAGGGATGCACACATTGTGACACTTCCAGGTGAACAATCTCAGGCTGCTATGGTTCTGACAGTTGACTGTCCCTTAATTCATCAGAATTGTCAGATTGAGTCATCATTGATTGTCAGATGGTATGTGCCAGGGCTGTGTGCACTCCACAGGGGTGTGATTTCTATGTGAAGCAATTTGCCACCTGCTGCGTACGGGCTGCCTCACCCCGTGCCCTTTCTCCTCCCATGCGCAGTGGGCGTGCATGTGGTTGGGGATGTGGGGGCCCCACCATGTCCACAGCCAGGCCCCGGCGTGTTGCAACATTGTGCAGGACACATGCTGCCACTATGATCCTGCACACTACTGGGGGAGTGTATAACAGCTGCCTGCCAGAGCGGTCAAGGGAGCGAAAGCGTGACTTGAGCACTCCGAATGTGCGCTCCACTATGCCCCGGGTTGCAATATGGGCTCTGTTGTATCTTACCTCGGGAGGCGTGATGGGGTTCCGAATTGGCGTCATCATGTGGGTGATCAGAGGGTAGGCACTGTCCCCTGGGGAGGTGGTGATGGGCATCATTAGTGGGGTAGAGACATTACTCTGTATCTGTCATGCATGCGTGTGCTGTGGCATTTATACTCACCAAGCAGCCATGCATCGCCATGCCGCCCAGCTTCCATGTCCCGGTTTAGGGTTGACATTCTGTAACTGAAGCTGTCGTGGGTGGACCCTGGATAGTTGGCATATACTGAGGTGATGATTCCCTTGGCATCACATACTACCCGGACGTTGATGGAATGCCAGTGCTTGCGGTTTCTATAGATGTGCTCAGATGCCCTGGGGGGACGTAGAGCCACATGGGTGCAATCAATGGCACCTAGCACTTTTGGGAATTGTGCCACCCTGTAGAAATCCTGGCTGACAGCCTGCCTTTCTGAAAGTGTTCTGGGCAGGTATATGTGCCTGCGGACTGATGGGCGTACAGTGAGGATGGCCAACACCTGGTGTAGGCACGGTGACTGCGTGGCCTGTGCCACCCCCCCCACTATGGCACTTGTCCGCTGTAATGATCCGGTAGCCAAGAAGTGCAGTACATTGAGGTCCTTCTCCAGGGGGCTGAGTGCTTGGGAACACAGGGTGGGTGATGTGAGGTCATCCTCCCACTCACTGACCAGGTCGAGTATTATGTGAGGTGGAAACCTGTACCTCCCATACACCTGGTCATCAGCCATACCAAAAAGGCTGGTTCTTGGTGTGAAGATTCTGGCCCTGACTATCCTCCTCCTCCTCCTGCGGTATCCCACGGCCACTGCTGCTAGGAACGGTATATTCATCCTGGCGTCTGAGCTTGTTTGTTGTTTGCGCACACTTTTATGCTGCGCGGGACGTGCACCTGCTTCATGCTGGCGTACGTGTTTCCGGATTGGACCTTTTTTTTTGGCGCGTTGTAGGCGACCGTGTAAATCTTCCCGCCCACCCCAGGAATACACGTAACACGCTCTCCCAGGCCCAGTCACGAGTGAATATTCCCGCCCACCCCAGGAATACACGTAACACGCTCTCCCAGGCCCAGTCATGAGTGAATATTCCCGCCCACCCCAGGAATACACGTACCCCACTCTCCCAGGCCCAGTCGCGTGTGGAAGTTCACGCGAACCCGTAATACACGTAACCTCCTGATATCGCGTGTGGAAATTCACACGGACCCGTAATACACGTACCCTGCTGATATCGCGTGTGGAAGTTCACGCGAACCCGTAATACACGTACCCTGCTGATATCACGTGTGGAATTTCATGCAAACCCCCATAATACACGTACCCTGCTGATATCGCGTGTGGAAGTTGACGCGAACCCCGTAATACACGTACCCTGCTGATATCGCGTGTGGAAGTTCACGCGGACCCATAATACACGTACCCTGATGAAATCGCGTGTAAGACTATTCGCGCACCCCTGAAATACACATAACCAGGCAAATCGCACAGCTGGGGGGTGGGGGTGCAGGGAGACATGAGTGGGGGCCTGATGGAGGGTGCCCCGCAGCGATGGGGGGTGGGGGTGCAGGGGGACATGAGTGGGGGCCTGGTGGAGGGTGCCCCTGACTGCTGGGGGATGGGGGGTGGGAGACATGAGTGGGGGCCTGGTGGAGGGTGCCCCTGACTGCTGGGGGGTGGGGGGGAGACATGAGTGGGGGCCTGGTGGAGGGTGCCCCTGACTGCTGGGGGCTGGGGGGGTGGGAGACATGAGTGGAGGCCTGGTGGAGGGTGCCCCTGGATGCTGAGGGGTGGGGGTAGGGGTGCAGGGAGACAGGAGTGGGGGCCTGGTGGAGGGTGTCCCACCATGATAGGGGGTGGTGGTGCAGGGGAACATGAGTGGGGAACTGGTGGAGTGTGCCCCTGACTACTCGGGGGTGGGGGTGCAGGGAGGCATGAGTTGGACATGAGTAGGGGCCTGGTGGAGCGCGCCCCTGCCTGCTGATGGGTGGGTGGGGGGGAGACATGAGTGGGGGCCTGGTGGACGGTGCCCCTGGATGCTGGGGGTGGTGGTGCAGGGGGGACATGAAGTGGGGGCCTGGTGGAGGGTGCCCCTGACTGCTGGGGGTGGGGGTGCAGGGAGACAGGAGTGGGGGCCTGGTGGAGGGTGCCCCTGACTGCTGGGGGGTGGGGGGGAGACATGAGTGGGGACCTGGTGGAGGGTGCCCCCGACTGCTGGGGGGTGGGGGGGTGGGATTGACATGAGTGGGGGCCTGGTGGAGGGTGCCCCTTAATGCTGGGGGGTGAGGGGGCGGGAGACATGAGTGGGGGCCTGGTGGAGGGTACCACTGACTGCTGGGGGGTGGGGGGAGACATGAGTGGGGGCCTGGTGGAGGGTGCCCCTGGATGCTGGGGGGTGGGGGTGCAGGGAGACAGGAGTGGGGGCCTGGTGGAGGGTGCCCCACAGTGATGGGGGGTGGTGGTGCAGGGGGACATGAGTGGGGGCCTGGTGGAGGGTGCCCCTGACTACTGGGGGGTGGGGGTGCAGGGAGACATGAGTTGGACATGAGTAGGGGCCTGGTGGATGGTGCCCCTGACTGCTGGGGGGTGGGGGTGCAGGGAGACAGGAGTGGGGGCCTGGTGGAGGGTGCGCCACAGTGATGGGGGGTGGTGGTGCAGGGGGACATGAGTGGGGGCCTGGTGGAGGGTGCCCCTGACTGCTGGGGGGTGGGGGGGAGACATGAGTGGGGGCCTGGTGGAGGGTGCCCCTGACTGCTGGGGTGTGGGGGGTGGGATACATGAGTGGGGGCCTGGTGGAGGGTGCCCCTGACTGCTGGGGGTGGGAGACATGAGTGGGGGCCTGGTGGAGGGTGCCCCTGACTGCTGGGGGGTGGGGGGAGACATGAGTGGGGGCTTGGTGGAGGGTGCCCCTGGATGCTGGGGGGTGGGGGTGCAGGGAGACAGGAGTGGGGGCCTGGTGGAGGGTGCCCCACAGTGATGGGGGGTGGTGGTGCAGGCGGACATGAGTGGGGGCCTGGTGGAGGGTGCCCGGTGGAGGGTGCCCCTGACTGCTGGGGGGTGGGAGACATGAGTGGGGGCCTGGTGGAGGATGCCCCTGACTGCTGGGGGGTGGGAGACATGAGTGGGGGCCTGGTGGAGGGTGCCCCTGACTGCTGGGGGGTGGAGGGGGTGGGAGACATGAGTGGGGGCCTGGTGGAGGGTGCCCCACAGTGATGGGGGTGGGGGTGCAGGGGGACATGAGTGGGGGCTTGGTGGAGGGTGCCCCTGGATGCTGGGGGGTGGTGGTGCAGGGGGACATGAAGTGGGGGCCTGGTGGAGGGTGCCCTGACTGCTGGGGGGTGGGGAGGTGGGAGACATGATTGGGGGCCTGGTGGAGGGTGCCCCTGACTGCTGGGGGGTGGGCGGGGTGGGAGACATGAGTGGGGGCCTGGTGGAGGGTGCCCCTGACTGCTGGGGGGTGCGGGGGTGAGAGACATGAGTGGGGGCCTGTTGGAGGGTGCCCCTGACTGCTGAGGGGTGGGGGGGTGGGAGACATGAGTGGGGGCCTGGTGGAGGGTGCCCCTGACTGCTGGGTGGTGGGGGGGGTGGGAGACATGAGTGGGGGCCTGGTGGAGGGTGGCCCTGACTGCTGGGGGGTGGGGGTGCAGGGGGACATGAGTTGGACATGAGTGGGGCCTGGTGGAGGGTGCCCCTGGATGCTGTGGTGTGGGGGTGCAGGGAGACATGAGTGGGGGCCTGGTGGAGGGTGCCCCTGGATGCTGGGGGGTGGGGGTGCTGGGAGACATGAGTGGGGCCCTGGTGGAGGGTGCCCCTGGATGCTGGGGGGTGGCGGTGCAGGGAGACATGAGTGGGGGCCTGGTGGAGGGTGCCCCTGACTGCTGGGGGGTGGGGGTGCAGGGGGACATGAGTTGGACATGAGTGGGGCCTGGTGAAGGGTGCCCCTGGATGCTGGGGGGTGGGGGTGCAGGGAGACATGAGTGGGGGCCTGGTGGAGGGTGCCCCTGGCTGCTGGGGGGTGGGGGTGCTGGGAGAAATGAGTGGGGGCCTGGTGGAGGGGGCCCCTGGATGCTGGGGCTTGGGGGGGGTGGGAGACATGAGTGGGGGCCTGGTGGATTGTGCCCCACAGTGATGGGGTGGTGGTGCAGGGGGACATGAGTGGGGGCCTGGTGGAAGGTGCCCCTGACTGCTGGGGGGTGGGGGTGCAGGGAGACATGAGTTGGACATGAGTGGGGGCCTGGTGGAGGGTGCCCCTGACTGCTGGGGGTGGGGGGAGACATGAGTGGGGGCCTGGTGGAGGGTGCCCCTGACTGCTGGGGGGGGAGACATGAGTGGGGGCCTGGTGGAGGGTGCCCCTGACTGCTGGGGGGGTGGGGGGGTGGGAGACAAGAGTGGGAGCCTGGTGGAGGGTGAACCACAGTGATGGGGGTGGGGGTGCAGGGGGACATGAGTGGGGGCCTGGTGGAGGGTGCCCCTGGATGCTGGGGGATGGTGGTGCAGGGGGACATGAAGTGGGGCCTGGTGGAGGGTGCCCCTGACTGCTGGGGGGTGGGGGGGTGGGAGACATGAGTGGGGGCCTGGTGGAGGGTGCCCCTGACTGCTGGGGGTGGGTGGGGTGGGAGACATAAGTGGGGGGCCTGTTGGAGGGTGCCCTGACTGCTGGGGGGTGGAGGGGGAGGGAGACATGAGTGGGGGCCTGGTGGAGGGTGCCCCTTTATGCTGGAGGGTGGAGGGGTGGGAGACATGAGTGGGGGCCTGGTGGAGGGTGTCCCTGACTGCTGGGGGGTGAGGGTGCAGGGGGACATGAGTTGGACATGAGTGGGGCCTGGTGAAGGGTGCCCCTGGATGCTGGGGGGTGGGGGTGCAGGGAGACATGAGTGGGGGCCTGGTGGAAGGTGCCCCTGGATGCTGGGGGGTGGGGGTGCTGGGAGAAATGAGTGGGGGCCTGGTGGAGGGTGCCCCACAGTGATGGGGGGTGGTGGTGCAGGGGGACATGAGTGGGGGCCTGGTGGAGGGTGCCCCTGACTACTGGGGGGTGGGGGTGCAGGGAGAAATGAGTTGGACATGGTTAGGGGCCTGGTGGATGGTGCCCCTGACTGCTGGGGGGTGGGGGTGCAGGGAGACAGGAGTGGGGGCCTGGTGGAGGGTGCGCCACAGTGATGGGGGGTGGTGGTGCAGGGGGACATGAGTGGGGGCCTGGTGGAGGGTGCCCCTGACTGCTGGGGTGTGGGGGGGTGGGATACATGAGTGGGGGCCTGGTGGAGGGTGCCCCTGACTGCTGGGGTGTGGGGGGGTGGGATACATGAGTGGGGGCCTGGTGGAGGGTGCCCCTGACTGCTGGGGGGTGGGAGACATTAGTGGGGGCCTGTTGGAGGGTGCCCCTGACTGCTGGGGGGTGGGGGGAGACATGAGTGGGGGCCTGGTGGAGGGTGCCCCTGGATGCTGGGGGGTGGGGGTGCAGGGAGACAGGAGTGGGGGCCTGGTGGAGGGTGCCCCACAGTGATGGGGGTGGTGGTGCAGGCGGACATGAGTGGGGGCCTGGTGGAGGGTGCCCCTGACTGCTGGGGGGTGGGAGACATGAGTGGGGGCCTGGTGGAGGGTGCCCCTGACTGCTGGGGGGTGGGGGGGAGACATGAGTGGGGGCCTGGTGGAGGGTGCCCCTGACTGCTGGGGGGTGGAGGGGGTGGGAGACATGAGTGGGGGCCTGGTGGAGGGTGCCCCTGGATGCTGGGGGGTGGTGGTGCAGGGGGACATGATGTGGGGGCCTGGTGGAGGGTGCCCTGACTGCTGGGGGGTGGGGAGGTGGGAGACATGAGTGGGGGCCTGGTGGAGGGTGCCCCTGACTGCTGGGGGGTGGGCGGGGTGGGAGACATGAGTGGGGGCCTGGTGGAGGGTGCTCCTGACTGCTGGGGGGTGCGGGGGTGAGAGACATGAGTGGGGGCCTGTTGGAGGGTGCCCCTGACTGCTGAGGGGTGTGGGGTGGGAGACATGAGTGGGGGCCTGGTGGAGGGTGCCCCTGACTGCTGGGTGGTGGGGGGGGTGGGAGACATGAGTGGGGGCCTGGTGGAGGGTGGCCCTGACTGCTGGGGGGTGGGGGTGCAGGGGGACATGAGTTGGACATGAGTGGGGCCTGGTGGAGGGTGCCCCTGGATACTGTGGGGTGGGGGTGCAGGGAGACATGAGTGGGGGCCTGGTGGAGGGTGCCCCTGGATGCTGGGGGTGGGGGTGCTGGGAGACATGAGTGGGGCCCTGGTGGAGGGTGCCCCTGGATGCTGGGGGGTGGCGGTGCAGGGAGACATGAGTGGGGGCCTGGTGGAGGGTGCCCCTGACTGCTGGGGGGTGGGGGTGCAGGGGGACATGAGTTGGACATGAGTGGGGCCTGGTGAAGGGTGCCCCTGGATGCTGGGGGGTGGGGGTGCAGGGAGACATGAGTGGGGGCCTGGTGGAGGGTGCCCCTGGATGCTGGGGGGTGGGGGTGCTGGGAGAAATGAGTGGGGGCCTGGTGGAGGGTGCCCCTGGGTGCTGGGGGGTTGGGGGGGTGGGAGACATGAGTGGGGGCCTGGTGGATTGTGCCCCACAGTGATGGGGTGGTGGTGCAGGGGGACATGAGTGGGGGCCTGGTGGAAGGTGCCCCTGACTGCTGGGGGTGCGGGTGCAGCGAGACATGAGTTGGACTTGAGTGGGGGCCTGGTGGAGGGTGCCCCTGACTGCTGGGGGTGGGGGGGAGACATGAGTGGGGGCCTGGTGGAGGGTGCCCCTGACTGCTGGGGGGGGAGACATGAGTGGGGGCCTGGTGGAGGGTGCCCCTGACTTCTGGGGGGCTGGGGGGGTGGTAGACATGAGTGGGAGCCTGGTGGAGGGTGAACCACAGTGATGGGGGTGGGGGTGCAGGGGGACATGAGTGGGGGCCTGGTGGAGGGTGCCCCTGGATGCTGGGGGATGGTGGTGCAGGGGGACATGAAGTGGGGGCCTGGTGGAGGGTGCCCCTGACTGCTGGGGGGTGGGGGGGTGGGAGACATGAGTGGGGGCCTGGTGGAGGGTGCCCCTGACTGCTGGGGGTGGGTGGGGTGGGAGACATAAGTGGGGGGCCTGGTGGAGGGTGCCCTGACTGCTGGGGGGTGGAGGGGGTGGGAGACATGAGTGGGGGCCTGGTGGAGGGTGCCCCTGACTGCTGGGGGGTGGAGGGGTGGGAGACATGAGTGGGGGCCTGGTGGAGGGTGTCCCTGACTGCTGGGGGGTGGGGGTGCAGGGAGACATGAGTTGGACATGAGTGGGGCCTGGTGAAGGGTGCCCCTGGATGCTGGGGGGTGGGGGGGCTGGGAGACATGAGTGGGGGCCTGGTGGAGGGTGCCCCTGGATGCTGGGGGGTGGGGGTGCTGGGAGAAATTAGTGGGGGCCTGGTGGAGGGTGCCCCTGGATGCTGGGGGGTTGGGAGGGTGGGAGACATGAGTGGGGGCCTGGTGGATTGTGCCCCACAGTGATGGGGTGGTGGTGCAGGGGGACATGAGTGGGGGCCTGGTGGAAGGTGCCCCTGACTGCTGGGGGGTGGGGGTGCAGGGGGACATGAGTTGGACATGAGTGGGGCCTGGTGAAGGGTGCCCCTGGATGCTGGGGGGTGGGGGTGCAGGGAGACATGAGTGGGGGCCTGGTGGAAGGTGCCCCTGACTGCTGGGGGGTTGGGGGGGTGGGAGACATGAGTGGGGGCCTGGTGGATTGTGCCCCACAGTGATGGGGTGGTGGTGCAGGGGGACATGAGTTGGACATGAGTGGGGGCCTGGTGGAGGGTGCCCCTGACTGCTGGGGGTGGGGGGGAGACATGAGTGGGGGCCTGGTGGAGGGTGCCCCTGACTGCTGGGGGGGGAGACATGAGTGGGGGCCTGGTGGAGGGTGCCCCTGACTGCTGGGGGTGTGGGGGGGTGGGAGACATGAGTGGGAGCCTGGTGGAGGGTGAACCACAGTGATGGGGGTGGGGGTGCAGGGGGACATGAGTGGGGGCCTGGTGGAGGGTGCCCCTGGATGCTGGGGGATGGTGGTGCAGGGGGACATGAAGTGGGGGCCTGGTGGAGGGTGCCCCTGACTGCTGGGGGGTGGGGGGGTGGGAGACATGAGTGGGGGCCTGGTGGAGGGTGCCCCTGACTGCTGGGGGTGGGTGTGGTGGGAGACATAAGTGGGGGGCCTGGTGGAGGGTGCCCTGACTGCTTGGGGGTGGAGGGGGTGGGAGACATGAGTGGGGGCCTGTTGGAGGGTGCCCCTGACTGCTGGGGGGTGGAGGGGTGGGAGACATGAGTGGGGGCCTGGTGGAGGGTGTCCCTGACTGCTGGGGGGTGGGGGTGCAGGGGGACATGAGGTGGACATGAGTGGGGCCTGGTGAAGGGTGCCCCTGGATGCTGGGGGGTGGGGGTGCAGGGAGACATGAGTGGGGGCCTGGTGGAGGGTGCCCCTGGATGCTGGGGGGTGGGGGTGCTGGGAGAAATTAGTGGGGGCCTGGTGGAGGGTGCCCCTGGATGCTGGGGGGTTGGGGGGGTGGGAGACATGAGTGGGGGCCTGGTGGATTGTGCCCCACAGTGATGGGGGTGGTGGTTCAGGGGGACATGAGTGGGGGCCTGGTGGAAGGTGCCCCTGATTGATGGGGGGTGGGGGTGCAGGGAGACATGAGTTGGACATGAGTGGGGGCCTGGTGGAGGGTGCCCCTGACTGCTGGGGGTGGGGGGGAGACATGAGTGGGGGCCTGGTGGAGGGTGCCCCTGACTGCTGGGGGGGGAGACATGAGTGGGGGCCTGGTGGAGGGTGCCCCTGACTGCTGGGGGGGTGGGGGGGTGGGAGACATGAGTGGGAGCCTGGTGGAGGGTGCCCCACAGTGATGGGGGGTGGGGGTGCAGGGGGACATGAGTGCGGGCCTGGTGGAGGGTGCCCCTGGATGCTGGGGGATGGTGGTGCAGGAGGAAATGAAGTTGGGGCCTGGTGGAGGGTGCCCCTGACTGCTGGGGGGTGGGGGGGTGGGAGACATGAGTGGGGGCCTGGTGGAGGGTGCCCCTGACTGCTGGGGGGTGGGTGGGGTAGGAGACATAAGTGGGGGGCCTGGTGGAGGGTGCCCCTGACTGCTGGGGGGTGGAGGGGGTGGGAGACATGAGTGGGGGCCTGGTGGAGGGTGCCCCTGACTGCTGGGGGGTGGGGGGGTGGGAGACATGAGTGGGGGCCTGGTGGAGGGTGCCCCTGACTGCTGGGGGGTGGGTGGGGTGGGAGACATAAGTGGGGGGCCTGGTGGAGGGTGCCCCTGACTGCTGGGGGGTGGAGGGGGTGGGAGACATGAGTGGGGGCCTGGTGGAGGGTGCCCCTGACTGCTGGGGGTGGAGGGGTGGGAGACATGAGTGGGGGCATGGTGGAGGGTGTCCCTGACTGCTGGGGGGGTGGGGGTGCAGGGGGAAATGAGTTGGACATGTGTGGGGCCTGGTGGAGGGTGCCCCTGGATTCTGGGGGGTGCGGGTGCTGGGAGACATGAGTGGGGGCCTGGTGGATGGTGCCCCTGGATGCTGGGGGGTGGGGGTGCTGGGAGACATGAGTGGGGGCCTGGTGGAGGGTGCACCTGGATGCTGTTGGGTGGTTGTGCAGGGAGATATGAATTGGGGGCCTGGTGGAGGGTGCCCCTGACTGCTAGGGGTTGAGGGGTGGGAGACATGAGTGGGGGCCTGGTGGAGGGTGCCCCTGACTGCTGGGGGGTGGGCGGGGTGGGAGACATGAGTGGGGGCCTGGTGGAGAGTGCCCCTGACTACTGAGGGGTGGGGGGGTAGGAGACATGAGTGAGGGCCTGGTGGAGGGTGCCCCTGAATGCTGGGTGGTGGGGGCGGTGGGAGACATGAGTGGGGGCCTGGTGGAGGGTGCCCCTGACTGCTGGGGGGTGGGTGGGAGACATGAGTGGAGGCCTGGTGGAAGGTGCCCCTGGATGCTGAGGGGTGGGGGTGGGGGTGCAGGGAGACAGGAGTGGGGGCCTGGTGGAGGGTGCCCCACAGTGATGGGGGGTGGTGGTGCAGGGGGACATGAGTGGGGAATGGGTGGAGTGTGCCCCTGACTACTCGGGGGTGGGGGTGCAGGGAGACATGAGTTGGACATGAGTAGGGGCCCCTGACTGCTGGGGGGTGGGTGGGGGGTAGACATGAGTGGGGGCCTGGTGGAGGGTGCCCCACAGTGATGGGGGGTGGGGGTGCAGGGGGACATGAGTGGGGACCTGGAGAAGAGTGCCCATGGATGCTGGGGGGTGGTGGTACAGGGGGACATGAAGTGGGGGCCTGGTGGAGGGTTCCCCTGACTGCTGGGGGTGGGGGTGCAGGGAGACAGGAGTGGGGGCCTGGTGGAGGGTGCCCCTGACTGCTGGGGGGTGGGGGGGAGACATGAGTGGGGACCTGGTGGAGGGTCCCCCCGACTGCTGGGGGGTGGGGGGGTGTAAGACATGAGTGGGGGCCTGATGGAGGGTGCCCCTTACTGCTGGGGGGTGGGGGGGTGGGAGACATGAGTGGGGGCCTGGTGGAGGGTGCCCCTGACTGCTGGGGGGTGGGGGGGTGAGAGACATGAGTGGGGGCCTGGTGGAGGGTGCCCCACAGTGATGGGGGTGGTGGTGCAGGGGGACATGAGTGGGGGCCTGGTGGAGGTTGCCCCTGACTACTGGGGGGTGGGGGTGCAGGGAGACATGAGTTGGACATGAGTAGGGGCCTGGTGGATGGTGCCCCTGACTGCTGGGTGGTGGGGGTGCAGGGAGACAGGAGTGGGGGCCTGGTGGAGGGTGAGCCACAGTGATGGGGGTGGTGGTGCAGGGGGACATGAGTGGGGCCCTGGTGGAGGGTGCCCCTGACTGCTGGGGGGTGGGGGGGAGACATGAGTGGGGGCCTGGTGGAGGGTGCCCCACAGTGATGGGGGGTGGTGGTGCAGGCGGACATGAGTGGGGGCCTGGCGGAGGGTGCCCCTGACTGCTGGGGGGTGGGGGTGCAGGGAGACATGAGTTGGACATGAGTGGGGGCCTGGTGGAGGGTGCCCCTGACTGCTGGGGGGTGGGGGGAGACATGAGTGGGGGCCTGGTGGAGGGTGCCCCTGACTGCTGGGGGGTGGGGGGGAGACATGAGTGGGGGCCTGGTGGACGGTGCCCCTGGATGCTGGGGGGTGGTGGTGCAGGGGGACATGAAGTGGGGGCCTGGTGGAGGGTGCCCTGACTGCTGGGGGGTGGGGAGGTGGGAGACATGAGTGGGGGCCTGGTGGAGGGTGCCCCTGACTGCTGAGGGGTGGGGGTGGGAGACATGAGTGTGGGCCTGGTGGAGGGTGCCCCTGACTGCTGGGGGGTTGGGGGGAGACATGAGTGGGGGCCTGGTGGAGGGTGCCCCTGACTGCTGGGGGGTGGGGGGTGGGAGACATGAGTGGGGGCCTGGTGGAGGGTGCCCCTGACTGCTGGGGGGTGGGGGTGCAGGGGGACATGAGTTGGACATGAGTGGGGCCTGGTGGAGGGTGCCCCTGGATGCTGGGGGGTGGGGGTGCTGGGAGACATGAGTGGGGGCCTGGTGGATGGTGCCCCTGACTGCTGGGGGGTGGGGGTGCTGGGAGACATGAGTGGGGGCCTGGTGGAGGGTGCCTCTGGATGCTGGTGGGTGGTTATGCAGGGAGACATGATGTGGGGGCCTGGCGGAGGGTGCCCCTGACTGCTGGGGGGTGGTTGGGGTGGGAGACATGAGTGGGGGCCTGGTGGAGGGTGCCCCTAACTGCTGGGGGGTGGGGGGGTCAGAGACATGAGTGGGGATCTGTTGGAGGGTGCCCCTGACTGCTGAGGGGTGGGGGGGTGAGAGACATGAGTGGGGGTCTGGTAGAGGGTACCCCTGACTGCTGGGTGGTGGGGGGTGGGAGACATGAGTGGGGGCCTGGTGGAGGGTGCCCCTGACTGCCGGGGGGTGGGGGTGCAGGGGGAATGAGTTGGACATGAGTGGGGCCTGGTGGAGGGTGCCCCTGGTGCTGGGGGGTGGGGGTGCAGGGAGACATGAGTGGGGGCCTGGTGGAGGGTGCCCCTGGATGCTGGGGGGTTGGGGTGCTAGGAGACATGAGTGGGGGCCTGGTGGAGGGTGCCCCTGGATGCTGGGGGGTGGGGGTGCAGGGAGACATGAGTGGGGGCCTGGTGGAGGGTGCCCCTGACTGCTGGGGGGTGGGGGTGCAGGGGGACATGAGTTGGACATGAGTGGGGCCTGGTGGAGGGTGCCCCTGGATGCTGGGGGGTGGGGGTGCAGGGAGACATGAGTGGGGGCCTGGTGGAGGGTGCCTCTGGATGCTGAGGGGTGGGGGTGCCTGGAGACATGAGTGGGGGCCTGGTGGAGGGTGCCCCTGGATGCTGGGGGGTTGGGGGGGGAGACATGAGTGGGGGCCTGGTGGATTGTGCCCCTGGATGCTGATGGCTGGGGGTGCTGGGAGACATGCGTTGGTGGGCAGTAGTGCAAGGTGACATGTGGGTTGGCTGGGGGGCATGGCCATGGTGGATGGGCTGCGTGCGGGACATGTGCAGGGATGCAGGGTAGTCCCCTGTGGTGTGGGCCGCCTGCAGGGGCCGTGGAGGGTGTAGAGGTAACAGCTGGGAGGACCCACACGCCAATTCATGTGTAGGACTCCCCGGCACCCCCGAAATACACGTAGGCTGCTGGATTCGCGTGTGGAATTTCCTGCGCACCCGGAGTACATGTACCCTGCTGAAATCGCGTGTGGAACTTCACGCGCACACCGAAATACACGTACCCTGCAAATTTGCGTGTGAAACTTCTCGCGCACCTTGGAATACACGTACCCTGCTGAAATTGTGCGTGAAACTTCACGCACACCCCGAAATACATGTATCACGGACAATCGCGCGTGGAACTTCCCGCGCACCCCGAAATACATGTACCGAGGCCAATCGCGTGTGGAACTTCCCGCGCACCCCGAAATACACGCACACGCTATTTTTCACACAGCGGGTGTCCGTGTTTGTCGGTACCCCTTTGCACCTCATTTGTCCTAGAGGGCCACAGTATGGATCATTCATCATGGCTGTATATGGGTGCTTTTTGTTAGCGCACATTTTGGCTTGTGGCGTACTTGTTTGGCCCTGTGCGCGTCTTTGACCGTGCGCTGGTTTGCCCTATTCGATTCCATGAATACGGGTTGTAGGCGTGCGTGTGGGCGTTCCGCGCACTTGCCTCCTGTACTTCCCCCGTGACGCCCATATTTTCACGCGTTGATCCCCATTCCGAGTGTTACGCCCCATGTTCAGCCTACTTTTGTGATGTGCGCCGCGCTATGTGCCATTTCGCAGTGGCCGTGGCGCACGCTGTGGATGACCTGTGCGCCGGCGTGCGCGGTGCACATTTTTAGCGCACATCCAATGTTTTTCTCGCGCACAGACTTCCATGAATCGATGTGCGCTGGTTTCCCTGCGATTTTCGCACTTGCACTGCGATTCGCACGTTTTGGCACCTCTGCGCCGGAATTTTCGGCGCACATTAATTCCATGAATCGGCCTGTATAACTATTAAGACCATACTAGTGGAATCTATATGTTTACATCCGGTCCATGGTTGTTTAAATGAGATCATTAGACCTCCTTTAGTACGACCTCTAGGACCTTGGATCTCATTGCATGTGAAATTACTACTTCCATCAAGTTCACATTCATTTACAATCCAGGTTTCCTGTAATGCAATGACTCTAAACATACTTATGTTGTCTAAAAAGCCATCATCTCATCTAAAATGTGCATTTCCTCGCATATTCCAAGATAAAATAATTTCCTTTTCATCAGGGACTCGCTTCGAAATGGGATTTGAATGCTACAGGGAGCCATTGCCAATAGCCATCAAGAATTTTTTTATCAGTCGGTCTAGTAACTGTTTCTTCTCGTGTCATCTTCTGTTTTATAATAGTTACATTATTTGTTTTGCCCTCTTGGTTATTCATTTTAGCCTTCTGTTTACTACTTTCTTCTTCATATTTTACTTTAGGCATATAGCTTTCTATGCAAGTGTATCCTAAGTTCTCAAACAGTTTAACTTGACTCAGAATAAATTCATGGATTGACCATTCATTGCACAATACATTTGTTGCTATTCTATTAGTGCTCACCAACTGGTCAACTATCTTGAAATCATCTGAGTCAATCATTAGCAAGGGGACGATGGAAGAACATATTTCGAGAATTTGCTGTGTATTATGAACAACACACTTAGCTGTATCAATTTTTTCAATTTGTAATACCTGTCTCCTCTCACCAGATTCATCCCATTCTTGTGTAGTTGATTTCTCCAACTTTTCCTTAGTTGTTTCCACTTGTTGTGATTGACTATTATTTTTCACCCCATTCTTATCGACTTTTATCTTTTTCGTTCTTCCATTTTCACCTTGTGTACATGTAGTATTCTCATACAACGTATGTAGGAGAGACCATTGATACATTAAACATATCGAGGGTTTTGTTTCAGCTCACCCATCTCCAGCAAACCACCAGATGAAAAAGGCTGTCTTTCTAGCACCTGAAGGGCAACAACATTGTTTGCACGTTCACACCTATGTTCTGCCTGTACTCCATCAAAAATGTGACAGCAGCATTTGTTAAATGATCTTTTTAAAGGATACACATGACATGCTGACATGCCTCAATGATTCCAAGCATGCAGTAAAAACAATTCTTACTGTATTTTGTAAAGGAAATGATTCAGCTTCGAGTGTTAATTAATAAGGCATTAGTGCAGAAGCTGAACATATCATTTCTCTTGGCATTCGGCTGAATACTTACTCAAAGCCGAAATTTCGAACACCCCTAATTCAAAATGAATGGATCCCCATAGAAATAGCCTTCATTTTACCCCTCCAAAAAGCAGGCAGATGCCATAAGAATCAATATTATATGCTGCCTGGCATGCGTAAATTGCAGGCAGAATGCACTACTGAGTGCAAAAACAAAGGTCTCCTGGTGATTATACCTGCTTTATGAATAGCACATGGAATTGCAAATGTCTACAATTGCACAGTAGGGACTTATTTGCACATAGGTCCCATCCAGGAAATGTTCAGATTGTTTTGTTTTAATGAGATCTATAGGGCATTATTTTAACTTAACAACCAACAAGTTTAGTCAAAGTGTGGCTCGATGAATTAGTTTTAATTTCTACAACTTTCGCAGAAATGCTAATGCTGGGAGATGTTCGTGTTTGGGTGGATGACCTCCAAACAAGCAATGCAAGAGACCTAATAGAGAATGTAGATGATTGCTGGCTATCTATATGTCAAAGGCTCAACATATGACAAGAGTCACACTTTTCATCTATTTCTTGCAGGATCTAGGAAAGACTAAATAGCTCAATGAACTTTGGCCTGAATTAGTCAAATCATGATATTGTACCATCTCAAATCAGCTACATTTCTATGCTATAGAAATAAACAAACAAAATAATCCAACACATTGGAACTGAAAAGAATTTCAACTAAGCCTATTCAGTTGAATGTAGCATGGAGGCATTACTATTGGCGTACAGGTCCAAATCAAATCAGATTATCTGATACTCTTTCATTTTAATTCTTGACTATTTAAGAGCAAAACATGGCGTTGAAGGACTTTGGTGGTGTAACAGTCTAGACCTACCTAAAAGTACATTGATTGAAACAATAAGAAGAGTACTGGGGCTAATTTAGTTGTTAGCTTTGGCAGTAGTAGCCCTCTTCTGAAAGTATGGCATGCTAGTGGCTCTACATAATTTCTTTTTTTTTTTTTTAAACACGACTTTAAAGAAATGAAGAATGGACAGTTAGAATTCAGTACAGAATGCAGGAAAAATACAAATACATAGGTGGCAGTCTTTATATCCCTGAGATATATAAACTAGGTATTGAAATTGCAAATATATAAATTAAAACTACAATTAAAGAGCAAGATTATGATGGCAATACCAGACACCTGAGGCAATTAAAATAATATGATCCACAATCTAGAAACATTTTAAGATGAGGATGAGAAGCCAAAACAGGCCAGACTACATCCAATGCCCACATAAATGGAGAATGGCTATGATGCTATGTAAAACATTTGACCATTTGGGGATATGGATAGAATCACCACTGGTTGAGCGCAATTGCAGGCTGTGTGGTAGTAAATCTATAGCTGGGAGCCTCTAATTATGATTTATATACAGTGAGGCTATTAGCACTGATCTTAAGCTGTACGTCAAGCAATATGACATGTATGAGAATAATAATACTAAATACAAAGAACAATTATTGAAAGCTTTAATGAAGGGAATATTATTAGCATGGATATGTTTTGGCTCATTAGAGCTGCTGAAAAAAGATCTTTAGATCAATCAGACAATGTACTGTTTCTTATAAATCAAGCTCTGGGCTATACTTCTCCAAGGTGACATGCTAATAGAGTAAAACAGCAATGTAGTCAGAGGTATAATAATTAGTTTTCAGCTTTGTAATTCAAATAAATGAATAGAACTTGCAACTTGTAGGCCGGTTTAAACATATCAATATTTACAAGCTTGTAAAATCTAATAAACCCTCAATTAATAAAGTGATTATTTTATATACAAAGTAGATAAGGTTAATCCACTGATCTGCAGATTTGTTTTTTTATTTTTTTTATTATGAGGACATTGGTGTTAAGACCAATGGCATAGCTAACAGATGTGTGTGACCTACGGAAGACATATGACAAATAATGCACTTGTTTTCATTCATTACACATACAGATTTATCCATTCACAAGAGCATAATATCTAGTTCCCCCTTGGACCTGTTACCTTCCAGAATATTTGACGTTGTATTTATGCCAGTTGTACAAAAGTTCTATTTAAGATGACCAGTTTATCTTTAAAAACTGCCAAGTTTCCAAACGGATTAAACCATGCATAAGTAACTATGTGTTAGGAAAGATTTCGTAATTGTAGGTAATTTTCCTTCCATGTGGCAACCCCTAAACTTTTTGCTGTTGTTTTTCACCTTGTTCTTGACTTTGCCAGAGAAGTGCAGCCTTCTGCCGCACTCCTCTGGGCTTTCGCTCCTTTTCTTATGGGGAAACTGACATGCCCTTAAGACAGTCAGTACCGGGGAACGCTGTTTCCCGTAGTTTCTTTTATCATGTTGCGGCTTTAGTGCAACATGACACAAGAGGGCACTGTAAGCTAAGTTACAGCTCTCTTGGGTCTCTAGCCTTCTACAGGCCCTAGATACTCGTTTAGGATTGTATTTGATCGGTGCAAGTCATTCAGGGATTGGAATGGTGGCAGCAATCGTTTTGTGTATTTTGAGCTCCTTTTGGCGTTCTGAGCGCGTTTTTTGCGCTGAACCCAAAATGGTGGCCTGGCTCCCAAAATGGCCAGACCACGAGGCTCCTTTGTCCTGTCCACTGACCGTCTTGCTCCCTTCACCTTCCCCAGGTCGAGCCGACCCGGGGCCTTCCTTATTTGGGCATGTACTTTCCCGCGAAACACGGATGCTTTCGCGGGCTTCTACATGTCTTTTGTGTGCCTCCAGGGTGTGGGCTGGGATGTCTGGTCCCAATACACATCCTGGGTGCCAGAGAGTCTAGGGTAGTGTGAATGCCTGGGACCACCGTGGTCCGTGATTGGTCCACGAATGGTGTGTGTGTTGATGAGCGGATCTCCCATTGGCTCCCCTCCGTTTTGGCGCAAAGGGAACCGTGGATAAGAGGGGGCTGGAAACACCACTACCATGTCGATCTCCTGAGTTCTCACGAACGAAGGAATACAGGAGCCAAGTATCCTGCAACCAAGAGGCTGGACCGAGGAATCGCTGGTGACCCGCTGAAGGACTCCTCCTTTGCACTGCTGTCGTCCTGTGAAACCCTTTCCTCCTTTGATTGAACCAGAAGGCCTGTACTGGTGCTTCGACCTTTGGAATAGCAGGAACAGCTATTCTCGGCGACTTCATCATCTCCTGCCAGTAAGCCTTCGGAAGCGTCTCTGGGCCATCCAGTTGACTGACCAGCTTACACGGGAGTCTTGCTCTGTAACTGCCGCCAGGTTGTGTTGTATTTCGAGTCCTTGTCACTCTCACACGCTTAGTACACTTGGCGTTCCCAAGTCTGAAGTGAGTAGTGTACATTTGGCTCAGATACACACGGCCGCTCCGTTGCCCCGCTGTGGTGACAAAACTGTGCAGGTTTCTTCGATTGGGACGTCTTTTTTCTCTATACGACGACGAGGCATTCCCGGCTCTTCTGAACCTGCCAGCTGCTGAAACTAACGTGGAGAAGCCTGGGTCTGCTTGCATCGGGGACCGGTGAGTAGTATAGCTAGGATCTGGTTGCCCTCCTGCAGTAGCCCATTGCTTTTCCCCGCTGTGTAAAAACAGCACCCTTTTGTCCGTACTCGCGCTCTGTTTCTGCTCACTGTGGAGGCTGCGCTTGAGTTGCGGAACCTGTTCTTCTTCTGTTGTGCACTAACCCGAACTGCCTGACTTCCTCCGAAGAGCTTCTCCTTTTGCCCGTTGGCACCAGCGTGTGCAGGTACTTTGAGCACAAGGCTCCACTCTTCGCAGGGCTCGGACTTCCATCTAGTTAGGTGCCTCTGAAGGCGAAGTGAGTCTAAAGCATTATCGCACTGCCTGTTTTCTTTCCCTTTCAGGTGGACTACACATTTCGTGCATATAACGCTTGCGACTGTCGTATTTGTATATATATTGTGTTGATATGGTATGTGTTGGCTTAATATTGTGATATTGTGATTTTCTCGCTACGGTCATTATTTTAAAGGCCTTAAAATAAATGTGTATATATTTTTGATATAACAACTGCTTGGAGTAGTTTGTAAGCGCTCTTGCTTTGTGTGCTCATTGCGGGCTTTCAGTCACCCTCACCCCTCTTGAGACCTAGTCTTGACCGCCGCGATCGCTACCTTGATTGGTCTGGCTCGTCCAGAGGTTACCCTGTTCCAAGTAATTAGGTTGGCCTTCTGAACTTCTGCGCCACCAGGACAGAGTTCAGAAATCCGTCTTAACAAATTGGTGTACAGCGGTGGGATACGACTGAAGGTATCCAGTGTTGCGCACGAACTAGGGCATTTCAGGTTATTCCAACCAGGACACGTAGTGAATTGTTGTAGTATAACTTTAAAAAGGCCATAGTCCTATCTAACAGTATGGAAACAAATACCTTGTTAACTTTAAATGCTTCCAAATCAGAAACATTGAAGAAGATGTGTGCGGAGAGAGGTGTTTCCTCTCAAGGCACGAAATTGGAAATGATCCAAAGAATCGTGGCGTGGCAAGAAGCGCAGCTTGACGCTATAACTTCTGAGGACAGTGCGGAAGGTGGTGGGGCTGCTCTCACTGGTAGAACCGACGGTTCTGCCGCCGCACTGATCCATCGCGACCACGAGGACAGGGAGGCCGAGATGTCTAATGTTTCCTCTGCCAGTGCTGATGGGGAGGCTATGCTTGAATTCAAGAAGCAAGAGCTGCGGTTTAGGCAGCAGGAGCTTGAATTCAGCATAGCCAAACTAAAAATCGAACAGGCAGAAAAACAAAAAGACAGGGATCACCAGATGGAACTGGCCAAGCTTCAGTTTGCAAATGGGTCCAAGGGTCCTGGACATGGGTCTGGGGCCTCCTCTCATCCACGGTTTCCGAAAGATCTGCTCAGTGTGTATGAAGAAAGGAATGACATTATGGACTGGCTGAATGCGTTTGAGTATGCATGCGAAGTTCAACAAGTTGACAATGCTGATAAGATTGCCTGGTTACTCAGCAGACTGCCCCATTCTGACTGTAGTGCCATTATGGAAATGTCGAAGGCTGAGCGAGCTGATTTCGCAATGTTAAAACAAACTCTCATTTTAAAGTTTGGGAAGACTCCGGCCCAATATTTGAAACGTTTCAGAGAGTATAAGAAAAAGGAAGGTGGTACTTGGGTATCTTATGTCACTGAATCCTTGAAAAACTTAACCTGAAGGTTATAAGGTTTCTACCTTCGAAGGCATGATAAATCTTGTCATGCTGGAACACATTTTTGCTTCTTCTTCCCCGGAGCTTAAGCAGCATTTGGCCGATTCGAAGGAGATAGATCCTAAGAAGCTGGCCATTGCAGCAGACTTATGGGTGTCACATCGAGTGTCCCATAAGGACAAAACTCATCCTGGTAAGCAGGAGGAAGGGAAAAAGTCCAAAGATATGGAGGGTGGAGAATCTGCTAAATCTTCTTCCCATAAAGGCCACAAAAAGAAAAATAAGGGTAAGACACAAGAGAACTCACAGGGTAGTGGAGGTCCGCCTCCGAAACAGAACTCTGGTTACAATAAGCCTCCCTATGTAAACAGACCCAATGGATCTTGTTTTGCTTGTGGAGCAACTGACCACGTGAAGGGGGATCCCTGTTGTAAGGTTAGACCTTTGGGGGTCCACTCCGCTAATCTGGCCTTCTCCTCCTGCGAGGAAGAAGAGATTACAGGAGCATCCTTCTCCTCAGACTCATTTCCCAGCGGGATAGAGGCTGAGGTAGTTTTAGTGTCCCTGGGTTCCTGGGAGCCTAAAGTCTCAGAGGCTTATGCTAGGATTCCGGATAATATCAAGCACTACTTTAAAGACAGTGGGCCTCATTACGACCCAGGCGGTAAGTTACCGCCTGGGCAGTGACTTTACCACCATGGCGTAAACTACATTTACGCCATGGTGGTTGGCGGACTTACCGCCCCATTCCGAGTTTGGCGGGGCGGTAAGTCCCCAATCCTCATTTACCCTTCCCCATTCCCATTTTTGCCCCATAGGGCATAATGGGAGTGGGGAAGGCATTAATTACGCCACCGTAAATTACGGTGGCGTAATTAACTCCATGGTCCCTTAGCGCCATGGATTTTAACACCTGCTAAAAGCAGGTGTTAAATCTGCCATGGCGCTAAGGGACCTCGTACTCAGGCGGTAAGGGTCGGCGCTGTTTACGGCGCCGTAAACCCCTTACCGCCTGGGTCGTAATGAGGCCCAGTGTGCTGATCAATGGAGTAGATACTCCAGCTCTTAGGGATAGTGGGTGCAGTCGCACTGTCGTGGATTCTACCTTGGTAGACTCAGAGGAAGTTGCCAGAGCTACTCTGATGCCCACTAAGTTGGCTGACGGCCCCCTCCGTATGTTTCCCGTAATACCTGTAAATCTTACTTTAAATGGTACAGCAGTCAGGATTCCAGTGAGCATTTAGAGAAACGTCCCGGGAAAGGTCTTGTTAGGTAATGATCTCAGAGCTTTAGGGCTCGTAGGAGACACCGCCGAAAGACCCTACACACGGTCTCAAGCACGGGCAGCATTGGCCAAGACCAATACGCCGCCCCAGCCGAAGGGGAAACCCAAGGCGAAAGGAGTCAACAAGTCACGACGAGGGAAAGAGAATATTCCCCCGAGCTCGCCTACCACTGCGGTGGAGGAAGTTGGTCAATCGCCCGGGCCTGACGAGGAGGTGGCGATGCTGAAGTATTCGACCCCAACGATCATCCTGAACTAAAAGACTTGTTAGTTGAAGGAGGTCCTGATAGGGACGAATTCAGTAAAGGCCAACGTGAGTGCCCATCTCTGGAAGGCCTAAGGAGACAGGCCTGCTCCCAGCTTGAGGGTGAACCTCCTGGGACGCATAGGATTTATTGGGAAGGTGGACTCCTGTATAGCGAGCCCACAGAGTCTACAGAAGGAGACCATAGGAGGTTGGTGGTTCCCCTTGCTGTTAGGCCCTTCCTCCTGCAGTTGGCGCATGAAGTTCCCCTTGCTGGTCACCTTGGTATGAAGAGGACCAAGCAAAGGTTATCCATGCACTTCTACTGGCCCAAGATGGGGGTGCAAGTAGAAAGTCACTGCAGGAGTTGTACCTCCTGCCAGTTGTCTGGTAAGGTTGGCGCAACAATCCAAGCTCCGTTGGTACCGCTCCCAGTTGTGGGGGTACCATTTGAAAGGGTAGGGATCGACATCGTTGGTCCCCTTGACCCGCAAACATCCTCAGGCATTAGGTTTATCCTGGTGCTGGTCGACCATGCAACCAGGTATCCTGAGGCCATCCCATTGAAAACTGTAACTGCCAAGTCAGTTGCAGAAGCTTTACTCGGCATATTTACTAGGGTTGGCTTCCCTAAAGAAGTTGTGTCGGATCATGGCAGCAACTTTATGTCGAAGTATAGGCAGGCTATGTGGAAAGAATGTGGGGTCACCTACAAGTTCTCTTCTGCATACCACCCCCAGACCAATGGTCTGGGGGGCGATTTAACAGGACGTTAAAGAGCGTGATTGGGGCTCTGGAGGAGCCTCAGAGAAGAAAATGGGATCTTCTTGTTTCATGCTTACTGTTTGCCTACCGAGAGGTACCACAGGAGGGTGTTGGCTTCAGCCCCTTCGAACTTCTGTTCGGTCATCCCGTACGGGGACCCTTAGCCATCGTCAAAGAGGGATGGGAGATGCCCACTCCCCCTGTTACTACCAATGTAGTTGATTATGTGCTAGGGCTCAGAAAACGGATGGTACTTCTGATGGGCTTGGCTAGTGATCAATTGAAGGCAGGGCAAGCGCTGGTGAAACATTGGTACGACCAGAAAGCTTCCCTCATCAACTTTACACTTGGTCAGCAAGTCCTGATCATGAATCCCATAAGGCCTCGAGCTTTACAGGACAAATGGTCAGGCCCTTACCCAGTGGTGGAGCCCCTGGGTGAGGTTAACTATTCAGTGGACCTTGGAAGGCCTGGACAGGCCCCAAAAGTGTTTTACGTGAATAGGCTGAAGGCTTTCGTCCCAAGCGTCGAAATCGCAGCACTGCTACTGGCTTCAGACGTTGAGGAAGAGGAGTCTGAACCTCTCCCCGACCTGTTCCAAAGCAGTCCTTCAGATAGCTCTTTTGAGGGTGTCCGAGTGGCCCCTCACCAAAATGGACAAGGTTCAGTGGTTTACCTTGGACATGAAGTAGATGGAGGGAGGAGACAGCCTCTACCCAGTAAGGTACAAGCAGTACAAGACTGGCCTACCCCCACTACGCAAACCCAAGTGAGAGCCTTCTTAGGACTCACGGGGTATTACCGCAATTTTGTGGCAGACTATGGCACCATAGATGCCCCTCTGACTGCCCTCACAACTCCGAAGAAACCCAAGAAGGTAACTTGGACCGACGAGTGTGAGAAGGCCTTCAATGGCTTGAAAGACTCCTTGTGCCAGGCCCCTGTCCTCAGGGCCCCTGATTATCAAAGACCTTTTATCGTGCAGACGGACGCCTCTGACACTGGGATAGGAGCTGTACTATCACAAGTAGATGAGAAGGGTAAGGAACACCCTATCGGTTTTATTAGTCGCCAGCTTAAGGACAGAGAGCTCAGATGGTCCACGGTAGAGAAAGAATGTTTCTCTGTTGTGTGGGCCCTAAGGAAGCTGAGGCCCTACCTCTATGGGACCCACTTCACTGTGCAAACTGACCATAAGCCGTTAAAGTGGCTAATGAACATGAAGGGGGAGAATCCAAAGTTGCTTAGGTGGTCCTTAAGTCTACAAGGCTTCGACTTCACTATTGAGCATAGGCCAGGTGTCCAACATAGCAATGCTGATGGGTTGTCCAGAATGTTTAACCGACCTGAACAAGAGACTCATCCAGGGGTGGATTAGTTCCCCCTGTCCATAGTCTGGGAGGGGCGAGTGTTAGGAAAGATTTCGTAATTGTAGGTAATTTTCCTTCCATGTGGCAACCCCTAAACTTTTTGCTGTTGTTTTTCACCTTGTTCTTGACTTTGCCAGAGAAGTGCAGCCTTCTGCCGCACTCCTCTGGGCTTTCGCTCCTTTTCTTATGGGGAAACTGACATGCCCTTAAGACAGTCAGTACCGGGGAACGCTGTTTCCCGTAGTTTCTTTTATCATGTTGCGGCTCTAGTGCAACATGACACAAGAGGGCACTGTAAGCTAAGTTACAGCTCTCTTGGGTCTCTAGCCTTCTACAGGCCCTAGATACTCGTTTAGGATTGTATTTGATCGGTGCAAGTCATTCAGGGATTGGAATGGTGGCAGCGATCGTTTTGTGTATTTTGAGCTCCTTTTGGTGTTCTGAGCGCGTTTTTCGCGCTGAACCCAAAATGGTGGCCTGGCTCCCAAAATGGCCAGACCACGAGGCTCCTTTGTCCTGTCCACTGACCGTCTTGCTCCCTTCACCTTCCCCAGGTCGAGCCGACCCGGGGCCTTCCTTATTTGGGCATGTACTTTCCCGCGAAACACGGATGCTTTCGCGGGCTTCTACATGTCTTTTGTGTGCCTCCAGGGTGTGGGCTGGGATGTCTGGTCCCAATACACATCCTGGGTGCCAGAGAGTCTAGGGTAGTGTGAATGCCTGGGACCACCGTGGTCCGTGATTGGTCCACGAATGGTGTGTGTGTTGATGAGTGGATCTCCCATTGGCTCCCCTCCGTTTTGGCGCGAAGGGAACCGTGGATAAGAGGGGGCTGGACACACCACTACCATGTCGATCTCCTGAGTTCTCACGAACGAAGGAATACAGGAGCCAAGTATCCTGCAACCAAGAGGCTGGACCGAGGAATCGCTGGTGACCCGCTGAAGGACTCCTCCTTTGCACTGCTGTCGTCCTGTGAAACCCTTTCCTCCTTTGATCGAACCAGAAGGCCTGTACTGGTGCTTCGACCTTTGGAATAGCAGGAACAGCTATTCTCGGCGACTTCATCATCTCCTGCCAGTAAGCCTTCGGAAGTGTGTCTGGGCCATCCAGTTGACTGACCAGCTTACACGGGAGTCTTGCTCTGTAACCGCCGCCAGGTTGTGTTGTATTTCGAGTCCTTGTCACTCTCACACGCTTAGTACACTTGGCGTTCCCAAGTCTGAAGTGAGTAGTGTACATTTGGCTCAGATACACACGGCCGCTCCGTTGCCCTGCTGTGGTGACAAAACTGTGCAGGTTTCTTCGATTGGGACGTCTTTTTTCTCTACACGACGACGAGGCATTCCCGGCTCTTCTGAACCTGCCAGCTGCTGAAACTAACGTGGAGAAGCCTGGGTCTGCTTGCATCGGGGACCGGTGAGTAGTATAGCTAGGATCTGGTCGCCCTCCTGCAGTAGCCCATTGCTTTTCCCTGCTGTGTAAAAACAGCACCCTTTTGTCCGTACTCGCGCTCTGTTTCTGCTCACTGTGGAGGCTGCGCTTGAGTCGCGGAACCTGTTCTTCTTCTGTTGTGCACTAACCCGAACTGCCTGACTTCCTCCGAAGAGCTTCTCTTTTTGCCCGTTGGCACCAGCGTGTGCAGGTACTTTGAGCACAAGGCTCCACTCTTCGCAGGGCTCGGACTTCCATCTAGTTAGGTGCCTCTGAAGGCAACCTGAGTCTAAAGCATTATCGCACTGCCTGTTTTCTTTCCCTTTCAGGTGGACTACACATTTCGTGCATATAACGCTTGCGACTGTCGTATTTGTATATATATTGTGTTGATATGGTATGTGTTGGCTTAATATTGTGATATTGTGATTTTCTCGCTACGGTCATTATTTTAAAGGCCTTAAAATAAATGTGTATATATTTTTGATATAACAACTGCTTGGAGTAGTTTGTAAGCGCTCTTGCTGTGTGTGCTCATTGCGGGCTTTCAGTCACCCTCACCCCTCTTGAGACCTAGTCTTGACCGCCGCGATCGCTACCTTGATTGGTCTGGCTCGTCCAGAGGTTACCCTGTTCCAAGTAATTAGGTTGGCCTTCTGAACTTCTGCGCCACCAGGACAGAGTTCAGAAATCCGTCTTAACACTATGCCTCTGCAAATAAATGTGTCCAGGATAATAATCCCCAGACGTTTCTGAATAGTCGGGTGATTTGGGTTCTGATGACATTTTAAGAGATTTGAGTGATTGATATGGATTAGGGTTCAGGCTAATGAAATGGCGCTGCAAAGTTTGAGTTAAAGAGGTCACATCCTTTTCTGCCAGAACATATTGAAAGCATACAATGTATACCGTTAATGATAGGTGAAACATTCATAACCTTTCCTGGGTGATAAATATGGTCAATTCAGCTCTTCTCCCCATAGGGGATCTACCCCCCGTAAGGCTAGGGAGTTGAGTCCACTGTGCAAAACCCTCCCTAGGAGTTTGAGCAAGCGGGATCTCATCGGGAGTGACTCCCCTTTGTTTGACAAGGATTCCCAGTTTGAGTATAACTTCCCAGACCAGAGCACTATGTCTGCTCAAATGGATGCAGAGAAAACTATCTTTACTAATATTTTCATACCACCGAACAGTGACATTTCTTTAATGTCTCTCCCTTACCTCAAAGCAATGGTGGCCACTGTTGTGACTCTGCATTCAATGAGGAACACACACCCTGTTGTTGTGAGGAAGTAATTAAAGACCGAGAATACTGTCTATGAGAGGGAATCTCATATGCTGTGCAGAGAGTGAGTTCAATTCAAAGGCACAACTCTGCGGAAGGCACATCCTGGAGGGGCAGCGCCAAGTCCAAATGCAGAGCTGACGGTGAGGTGGGAAACAAGCATAAGCCTAGCAAAACGCTATAACTCTGGCATCCCTTCCGACTGAGCAGTCATGGTTGGAGTGAGTGGGGCAAACTGGAAGCACTTGGTTCCTCTGATGGCATGACTGCAATGCAGGGAATGCAGGGAATGGACATTACATATTGAGTTTAAGAGATACTACAAGGCCACGGGAAGCTGAGAATCCTGGCCAAACAAGCTGGGGAAAGAACCCATGAACAATTTGAAGCTAGAAAGCAGATGAGGTCACGGGTGGCTGAAAGTTCCCGAATGAGCAAAACCCTGGTATAAACCTGGGGAAAGAATGCTTGAACACTTTAACATGAGAAAGTGTTGGCGTCAAAGGTGTCTGAGAGTCCCAGAAGAATAAATCCCAAGCGTCAGGCTGGGGATGGAAAGAAAGACAACTTTGAGTTTAAAGAAACAACAAGCTTATGTAAGCCTGAAACTATTAACAGAGCAAGTACCCCATACAAACCTCTAAGGTTAAGGGGGCTTGAGAAACACAGAATGGCAAGTGCCCTGGTGAATCTGAAAGTCAACAACATATCTCCTCTTTATACCAGTTGGGGAAATCATCAGTGTTGGAGACAACAAATGGGGCAAGGGCCCTATGTGAATCAGGTGGAAGTAAATGAGAACTTTTTTATGTGCAAGCTAAAAGAACGGACAGGGTTGTGAAAACTGAAACAATCTGACTAGGCAATGCCTACATCACACCCTAAAGCTGAGAATGAGCTTGTTACAAAATATTTGAACTGTTTTGAACTGTTGAGAAAGATCCAATGTTGGGCCAGGCAGAAGCTTTCTGCTTTTTTTCTAATTGGCAGGGCTAGTTTATAGTTAGGATTTGGATGGAAGAATTTTTGTTCGACTTTAACAAGCACCATTTGTTTTTAATTTTTAGGTAGGGAATTTCCCTCTTAGAAATAGGGCAAGATGGTTGTTTTCCTTTGCTTTAAATAAAACCTGCTAAATCATGGCACTAAGTCGTCTGACACATTTTTCTGGTGTGCCACACCTCCCAGTGATGCTCTCAAATATAGCACAGTTTCTAAGTAACTTAAGGTATGCACCGGGCTGTATAAAAGCAGTTCATGCCAAATTCACAAAACATGACTCAAATAAAGAATTTGCAATTATTTATATTTGCATTACTTTGAGAAATGTGCAGGTCACTTTTTTCACAAGGGTGGACTGCACATTCCCATGGGCTGTGCTGCATGGGTGTGCTGATAAGCATCCTACCATAGATTAGTGTCAGGAACATGTATATCACTCCCTGCACCAATAGGCCTCTTAATGTAGATAGTTATAATCTTTTTTTCAGTTACAGCGCATTGTGAATACTGTACATGTGATAGACTCTTGCTCAGCCCTAATGGCCTTTATGAAGACCTTGAAATCCACCAACAGACGTTTCCCATTATCAAATAATGAACCTCACTAGTTCTCAGGGAAGCAATCTCAGCAGGATGAAATGTTATGCATGCCAAATGCATGGTACCCCTTCGCAAGTCATGTAGTCTTTTCAGCGATCTGTGTATGCTATATACTCCATATATCGTAATACTATAAGAAACAATCATTAACAATGTTTTGACCTCTGAATGATGGAAACTGACCCTGCCATGCCTTACATATGACTTACTCTGTGGTTCTGACATGCAATCCCACAATTCCACACTTCAATTTACTAATTTGATGAACTTCATAAGGATAAAAACCAGGGACTTGCAGGTTACACAGATGTTTCTCCACCTGGTGCATTCATCTACTGCACATTACAGAGCATCATGAATACTGGACATTTGACTGATCCTTGCTCAGCTCTAATGCCCTGTCTTACATTCTTGACATCCAGCAATAAGTCCAGTGCCCACCAAGATTCGGACCTGCAGCAGGGCTTCACTGGGCGTTTCAGTCGATGTGGGGGTCCTCTTCTGTCAGCTCCTCGCCGGTTCTTTCGTTCCAGTGGCAACTCTGCCTTTCCAATCCCAGAGACCTGCTTTTTATGCAGTTTTCCCTCATTCACACAGCCTGACTGTCAATCACACAGCAGGGTGGCTGTCCCGCCGGGACAGTCACCTAGCCAATCAAACAGGAATGCGACTTGGGTTACCAAGGGAACCCATGGCAGGGGTCCTAAGACCCCTCCCTCACATCCTGCCTACCCAGACTTTCAGGCGCCTAAGGAGGGCTTCTGTGGAAAAGCCAGCGAAAAGGCAGTGAACAAAGGAAGCAAACCTGGTTTGGCGCGTGGAGTAAAACACAAGAAAGACATTTCCAAAAAGAAATGGCAAATAAACCCAGCTAAAACCTTATAAAAACGTATATAGTCCAGCAGGTTTAAGTTTGAGGCTACCAAGATAGCCTAAAACAAAAACAAAGTTATTTAAGATAACCGCAGTAGGAAAAATAGGGTAGTTACCACTGCCACCAGCCAAGTCTTGATGAAAAGGGAGCGAAACAATGCTCCAAGAAAAACAGACAAAAAGGGATAAGTATTAACCCTTTCCAGTACTCTATGTAAGATAAGGTGCACTAGGTCTGTGGATGCTTAAAATACTAATAAAGTTAATGGCAACTTTACATGTTCTGAGAGACAGTAGTCAGTCCCAGAAAATGGAGTCTGAGTTTGGGAAGCCTAAAAGACAACCCTGTGTCACTGCACTGAAGGTGCTGTGTAACACACAATGGGCCTCATTACGACCCAGGCGGTAAGTTACCGCCTGGGCCGTGACTTTACCACCATGGCGTAAACTACGTTTACGCCATGGTGGTTGGCGGACTTACCGCCCCATTCCGACCTAGGCGGGGCGGTAAGTCCCCAATCCCCATTTACCCTTCCCCATTCCCATTTTTGCCCCATAGGGCATAATGGGAGTGGGGAAGGCGTTAATTACGCCACCGTAAATTACGGTGGCGTAATTAACTCCATGGTCCCTTAGCGCCATGGATTTTAACACCTGCTAAAAGCAGGTGTTAAAAGCACCATGGCGCTAGGGGACCTCGTAATCAGGCGGTAAGGGTCGGCGCTGTTAACGCTGCCGTAAACCCCTTACCGCCTGAGTTGTAATGAGGCCCAATAACAAGATGATGCCTATGGAGTAGGTGATTCTCCACAGTCTATGAACACAAGAATGTTAAAACACACACAGCAAAACACATGTAAGAGTTGGAAAAAAGGCTAACATTCTTAACAGGTGAAAACAAATAAATCCTAGAAATCCAGCAAAACTGCTGAGGGACTCAGTAGGTAAGGGAAATTAGCCGTTCTGGAGAATTCTCCCTAACACCCTCCCCCCAGACTAGGGGACAGGAGGATTTAATCCACTCCTGGATGAATCTCTACCTCTAGTCGGTTAAAAACATCCTAGAGAGACCAATAGCATGTTGGTGGTGACATCCTGCTCTGTGCTCAATGCTGAAATCAAACCCTTCCAGGCAGATTAACCATCTCAGAAGTTTTGGGTTTTCCCCTTTCATTTGCATTAACCATCTCAAGGGTTGTTGGTCTGTCTGAATCACAAAGGTAGATCCATACAAGTATGGTCTAAACTTCTTCAGAGACCACACAATGGCAAAGCATTCAGCTCTATGGTTGCCCACCTTGTTTCTGGTTCCTTCAGTTTCCTACTGATGAAGCCAATGGGGTGCTCCCTACCTTTCTCATCCAGTTGACTAAGGACTGCACCTATACCTGTATTGGAGGCATCTGTCTGCACAACGAAGGGTTGGTGATAATCAGGAGCTCTTACGACTGGAGCTTGACAAAGGGCTTTCTTCAGGTTTCAAAAGCTTGAGTGCACTCCTCATTCCATCTAAACTTTTTAGGGAATTTTGGATAGGAGATCACATTCAAATGAGAAGCTATGGTCCCATAGTTCTCTATGAAATTCCTGTAGTACCCAGTGAGACCTAGGAAAGCTCTCACTTGGGTTTGAGTTGTAGGGGTGGCCCAGTTTTGCACAGCTTGCACTTTGCTGGGCAATGGCCTTAATTCTCCCCCTCCTACCTCATGACCAATGTAGATCACTTTGTTTTGACCAATCTGACATTTGCTTGCCTTTATGGTCACACAGGCCTGCTCAAGAGCCTGCAAAACATATCCTAAGTGATCAATATGTTATTTCCATGTAGGGCTGAGCACTGCAATGTCATCCATGTACGCCATGCAGAAGTGCTTCATCCCATTCAGAACTTGATTGACCATCCTTTGGAATGTAGCAGGTGCATTCTTTAATCCAAAAGGCATAACCTTGAACTGGTAGAGGCCTGCTGGGGTTGGGAATGCAGTTTTCTCCTTGGCATGGTCTGTCAGGGCTATTTGCCAACAGCCTGACATCAGATCAAATGTACTGAGGTACTTGGCTGAACAAAGTCTATCATCCATTTCACCTGTCCTTGGCAAAGGATGGGCATCAGTCTTAGTGACTGCATTTATAGTCCACACAGAATCTCAACTCCTTGGATCCTGCCTTTGGTACTAGAACAACTGGACTAGACCATGGACTTGTAGAGGGCTCTATAACCCTGAGATCAAGCATCTTGTTGACCTCTCCTTTGATGTGGGATCTCACATGTTCTGACAAAACCTCTGCTTTTTACAGGTAAACAGTCACCATTAAGAATATCATGCTGTCCCCAAGGGGTCAAGCCTGGTGATAGTGAAAACAGGGAGGCAAACTGATTTAGCAGAGCTTTGCACTCTTCCTGTTGTTCCGAAGTTAGTTGAGAAGAGAGATTGACTCCTTCTATTTTCTCAACCAAAGGTTGGCCTCTGAGGAGGTCAGGTAGAGGTTCACTCTCCTCCTCCTCCTGAGCTGAAGCTAGAAGCAAAGCTCCCACTTCGGTCTCGAGACATATGCCTTCAAACGGTTGTTGTGAAAGACTCTGGAAGCCTCCTTAGGTCTGCCTAAGTCCACCAAATAGTTCACCTCTCCAAGTTTGCCCACAACCTTGAAGGGTCCTATCGATTTGTCCTGCAAGGCTGCCTGCTGTTAAGGTGAGTATCACGGGAGTGTTGCGTACCTGTTGGTTTGGTTGTGCGTCTTGGTGTAGCAGCCAGACTGACAACTGTTTCCATAAGAGCGTATGACGCGGGGTACCAGCCTTTCCCCAACCCAGGAGTGATACTGGGTGGAAGATGGACCGACTCCCAACATCACGAGGCGCTCTCTCCTGATTTGCGTGACGTCAGGACAGTGCAAGCATTGGCAGGAGAGGCAAATGTTCCATAGTCCTTCAATTGATGAAGATAACCAGAAGATGGTTCTTTAGAAGAGCAAGTCTGGGAAGCAATAAGCTGATGCAGAGAATGGCTGATGATCCGATGCTGACCAAAGGAACCTGGCACGGAGATGACTGGCCCTGATCCAAAGCTGACCAAAATGAGTTGATGGCAGATGCAGGCAAGGTAGTAGATGAGAAGAAGTCAGGCCAGACTGAGGCGAACAACCAGGGTCCAGAAGGGCTCAGAACTGAGCAGGGGAGAGAGCTCAGGCAGGAGGAAGTGGAACTGACCCAGGGAAGGGGAACAGGCTACTAGCGGGAAGTGGATCCACAGAACAGTAACAGGGAGCAACCTAAGGGAAGCCAGCCCAAAACAAAAAACTAAAACTGCAGGAAGGAGAGCAGCCCAGAGGGGGGAAACCAGGTAAGGAAGGGAACCAGAAGACCCACAAGGGAAGCAGCAGCAAGGCAAGGGTCCAGCAAAGGCAGGGACACAGGACCAGGAACAGAAACAAGGCTCAGAAGCCGAGTGAGCGAGCAACACGATCCAAAGAAACCACGTTGAGACACGACTTGCTTCTGATCTCCACTCCTTTTATGGGCCGCCAGCACCCGAGAGGCTTGAAACGCAAGCCGTCTTGTTGCCGGGTGCTGACGAGCCCAAAACGAGGCTTGGAAAGCAAGCCCTGGCAGTGGCGAGGGCCCAGTCTACTGCGCATGAGCAGAACCGTGACCGTGGTCGCCCGCGCATGCACAGAGGCAATTCAATACAGATCCCTGACGCCCTCAAAACGGCGGATCCCCAGGTGCGGAAGCGGGGATAGATCCGCCAAGAGGGAGAAAGCCGAACTGGCGCAGAGAATCCCGGTCTCCAGGTAAGTGGCGTGACACCTGCCTTGTTGGCACCATAACTAATACAAGCTGGTCTTAAGTAAACGCATCCATGCTGGCCTTCTGGTCATGCCAATGTTTGACCAGAGCCTGACCTGCTTTTAAGTTATCACTAGCTTGTGCCATCATGTGTGACATTCTCCTCCGGAGACCTATCACATAGTCAGTCACTCTGACTGGCTTGGGGGGGAAGGAGCACTCCCCAACCCCTCCTTGATCAGGGCCAATGGACCTCTGACTGGATGGCCATAGGGAATTTCAAAGGGACTGTAACTAACTCCCTCCTGTTGGACTTCTCTATAAGCAAAGAGAAGACATGGCAGTAGAAAGGCCAATTTTCTTTTAAGGCGTTCCTCTAAAGCACCTATAATACTCTTCATAGTACGAATAAACCTCTCTACCAGTCCATGTGTCTGTGGATGATAGGCTGTAGATAATTTATAAATGACACCACAGTTTTTCCAAATGATTTGCATGTAGTGGGACATAAAATTGGATCCCCTGTTGGATATCACTTCCTTAGGAAACCCTACTCTGGTCAAAATACCAAGCAGAGCCTTAGCTACAGCCTGAGCCATGACAGTTCTCATAGGTATGGCTTCTGGGTATCTTGTAGCATGATCTACTACAACCACGATAAACCTGTTCCCTGAAGATGTGGGAGGGTCAAGGGGACCAACAATGTCGATGCCCACCCTCTCAAAAGGAACTCCCACCACTGGGAGAGGCACCAGGGGTGCCACATTCTTGGCTCCACTCTTGCCAGAGGTTTGGCAAGTGTGACTGCTCCAACAGAATTTGTCAACTTCTGAACCCATTTTAGGCCAGTAGAAGTATAAGGAGAGCCTTTCCCTGGTCTTTTTGAAACTCAAATGACCAGCCAAAGGTATCTCGTGGGCCAACTGTAGGAACTGGAGTCTGTTGGCAAGGGGGACTATAATTCTTTTGCAGTCCCCAGGGATAGACTCTGTTGGTTCACTGTAGAAGAGGCCATCTTCCCAGCTTAACCTGTGCTTTCCAACTTCTTGCCCATCAAGTTGGTTAGCAGCCTGTTGTCGAAGACCTTCGAGAGTAGGACAATCTCTTTGTCCTCTGCTCAAGTTGGCCCTGTTGGGTCCACCTTCTGCCAGTAAAGACTACAGCTCAGGATGTTCAACAATGTCAAGATCTCCAACCAAAACAGTGTCTTCTTTCAGATCTGACTATTCAGAAACTGGCTCAACCACACAAGGTTGTACCTCACTTTCTGCCTCAGCAGGTGGAGGGATCACAGGTGTGATCTTGGACACTCTTGGGTATGTCCTTGTTGGTAGCACAGGGGTGCTGTCTGAATTTTTCCTTGAGGTCTTGGGTTTCCCCTTTGCCTCTTTCTTTCCAGAAATAGCAGTGAGCAACTCCTGTTGAGTGGGAGTGATAGTTTCCTCTATCAACTCCCCTGGAGAGCCTCTTAAGGTCCTCTCCCTTGCAGGCCTATTGATATCCTATCTCTTCTTACTGGGAGGCCTGGGGGTACCTGACACAACTCATTACCCAACAGAACTCTCCCCGGCACTTCACTCTGCACACTAACAGGAATGTTGACAGTCATATCATTACACTGGATGAGAGCTTGTAACTGGGGAAGCATTTTCACAGGGCCTCCAACTAACTTGCTAAGGTGTTTGGGTGCCTTAGCAACATCCTCCACCTTGAAAAATGATTCATCCTCCACAGTTATGCTGGCTCCAGTGTCTCTGATGGTTTACCCTTATGTTGCTGTTTGTGGCCCTCTTTTGGATTGGAGGTATAATAATTCTCATTGTTATCTTTCTTTGTCTGCTTTCCCTCATCCTTCTTCTGGGTTGCCCCAGGATCCTTGTGAGTAGCCCTGTTGGCAACCCACAAGTCAGCAGCCTTAGCTAACTTCTTTGGATCTATCTCCTTAGAATCAGCCAAGTGCTGTCTGAGCTCAGGAGAGCAGGCATCATAAATTGACTCCAACATAACAAGATTTCTCATACCTTCATAAGTGTTTACTCTGTAACCCTTAACCCAACCATCTAAGTTTTTCAAACATTCACATACCCAGGTAGCCCAAGGGGTACCATCATGCTTTTTGAGGGTCCTAAACCTCTTAGGGTACTGGGAAGGGGTCTTCCCAAATCTAGAAATTAAATCTAGATTTACACACTCATAATCCATCCTATCCACCTCCCCCCAACTCCATTACAACATCAGATGCAACAGTGGGTAGCCCAGAGAAGAGCCAGAAAAGCAACTGATTCCCTGTGAGACCTTGAATCTGATGGTTATATTCAAACATTGCCAACCAATCCAAAATATCAAGCTTAACCTCATACATACCCACATTTTATTTAGGCATATGGGGTCTCCTATGACTGGAAGACCTAGAAGACATTGGGAGAGAAGCCTTTTCAAGAGATAACATTTTCATTTCTAGTTCATGATTCAACTCCATTTCTCTGAGCTTAAGTTCTTTGTTCTTTTGTTCAGTTTGAACATTTAAATGATTGAATTCCAGTTCAAGCTTCATCTTTTCTAGAGCAATGAATTCAGGACTGAGTGTAGGACCTGATGGGGTCCCAGTAGACAAAGCTTGAGGTTGTTGAGCAGGTAAGGGAGCAGTGAGGCCTACATTAGGAGACACATTTACTTCCTCTAACTCATCAATAATAGACACATTATCATGCTCATTATTTTCCACATTTGCTGAGGGGTCAGGTATTTCAGACCAACCCTCCAGACTTTGTTTCTCTAACAACCTTTCAATCAATTCAGACGTTTTGACTTTAACAGAGAGATTCCTTTCTCTACACAATTTTTTTAAGTAATCCACAGTGTAAATAAGGAGGGTCTCCTGACTGTAGCTTTCCATATCAGACATGATTAATATATATTTTTTCTAGTGATGTTAGCCTTGTGGTTAGTTGATCCAAGGTAATAGCAGCACTCTAAGTGTAATTACCATACTTGATCCTCACCGCTGTACACCAGTGTTAGGCAGAATTATATGCAGTACCCTTTGGGAACACCACACACAATTAAGACTACACGTGACAGTACAAATTCACCTTTGGCACAAACCTGTACTACACAGTAAAAGTGGTAGCAATGGCTGAGCAGCCAGACTTATCTCAAGAGCAAGTGAGCAGTTTCAATAGTTACACAAAGGACAGCAATGACTATGATTCAAACAAACACTGACTCAAGGTTTCTGAGTAAAAGAACATACATTTATTTACACATCAGTTGTATAACATCTCACTAAAGTAAAGCAGTTGACAAATCGCACTCTTATTACACCACACCACTCCAAATAGATTCTAGACAAGTTAAACTCAAAATGAAGTATGAGACAAATGGCACTCCAGTGATTTTTAAAAGGGAGGGAGAGACAAAGTTAGGTAAAAATTGAGCAGCAACAACAGGTAAGTAAGCAGGGCAATCTAGAAAGAGGAACTACAGTGATAGAATCAAATCAAAAAGGCTTAGGGCCAACGTCAATAGGACTAAAGTATTTTGCTCAAGATCACACAGTACAGGGTAGTTCGCGGTTAAGTCTTTGCCAAGAGTTCCGGACAAGTTGGTTGGCAGAAAAGTTAGTTTAAAGAGCAGAGAAGGACAAGGCCTCGAATTGGCAAAAGGTTTCATACACCTTCACCACGGCTGGACGAAACGAGCAACCAGATTTGCACAGTACCTTTAAATGGAGAAGAAACTGTAGCTGAGGTGGACGTTCCTGGCAATTTTTGCAGGCTCACGGTTCCTGAAGCGACTGTTGGACTGGCACAAAGTAGGAAGACTGGAGGGTCCTGCACTGCCCAGGGTCGAAAGCAGCAGCAGAGCAAAGCAACAAATAAAAGGTGCGCTCCTTAAAACCCAAGCAGGGTCCGACCTTCCTGGCTATCCGGTTCACTGTAGCTCTGTACAGCAAATTCGACCAGAGGAGGGAGTCCTGGCTTGCAGTTTGGGTAAACTGGTTGGTCCCACCAGCTCAGGGGAAGAATATTCCTGGTAGATCTTCTCTGTTGTTGGAGCTTGAAGATTCAGACCCACAGCAGGGCTTCACCAGGCGGTTCAGTCATTGTAGGGGTCCTCTGCTGTCAGATCCTCGTCGGTTCTTTTGTTCCAGTGGCGACTCTGCCTTTCCAATCCCAGAGACCTGCTTTGTATGCAGTTTTCCACCATTCATGCAGCCTGACTGTCAATCACACAGCAGGGTGGCTGTCCCGCCTGGTCAGTCTAGTAGCAAATCAAACAGGAGTGTGACTTGGGTTAACAAGGGAACCCATGGTTGGGGTCCTAAAACCCCTCCTCACATCCTGCCTACCCAGACTTTTAGGCACCTACGGAGGGCTTCTGTGGAGAAGTTTGAGGCTACCAAGATAGCCTAAAACAATACCCAGGGGTTTAAGATAACTGCAGTAGGAAAAATAGGGTAGTTACCACTGTCACCAGCCAAGTTTTGATGAAAAGGGAGTGAAACAATGCTCCAAGAAAAACAGACAAAAAGGGATAAGTATTAACCCTTTCCAGTATTCTATGTAAGATAGGGTGTACTGGGTCTGTGGATTTTTAAAAGACTAATAAAGTGAATGGCAACTTTACATGTTATGGGAGACAGTAGTCCGTCCCAGAAAATGTAGTCTGAATTTGGGAAGCCTAAAAGACAACCCTTTGTCACTGCACTGAAGGTGCTGTGTAACACACAATAAAAAGATGATGCCTATGGAGTAGGTGAGGCTCCACAGTCTATGAACACACAAATGTTAAAACACATAAGCAAAACACATGTAAGAGTGGGAAAAAAGGCTCACACTCGTACCAGGTGAAAAAAATAAATCCTACGAATCCAGCAAAGCTGCTGAGGGACTCAGTAGGTAAGGGAAATTAGCCATTCTTGAGAATTCGCCCCAACACCCCTGTCGGGGTCCTTGTCCACCATAGCCCCCTATCTGTCCCCGGTACCCACCTCTTCCTCTTCCAGGTCTTCCTTGCCACTTTGGCCCCCCATACTGTTCCTCTCCGACCCATTGTTCTTGCCCATTTGCTGGCTAGGTGGCTGCCATCCTAGCCTTTATTGCTATTTTCCCCTCCTCCTGTTCTCCCTGCCTGTCTGTGGGGAGGGCGGCTGGTAATGCTGTGATTCCAACTTATTTTGCATGAGCTTTGCTTCGTCTGCCAATCTTTTCTGTGCAATTTCTTTCTCTCTTTCTTTGATCCTCCTGCAATTGTGTACTATAATGCTCTGTATTTCTGGCCAACCCTTGGCTTCGATCCTGGCAATTTTATCTAATGCCTTCTGTACCTCCATCGGGAGGCCTCTCTTGATTATAAAGTAAAAGAGGGAGCTGAACTGGTCCCAGGCTGTTCCTGTCTCTTCCCTCCACATATCCTGCACCCGAAGAATGAACTGTGCAGCATCTGCATCGTCCCCCATTGTGCATGGCATCACCGAGTGTAAATCGAAGGTGTCAGGAAAGGTTCTCTGCAATGCATCCCACACTTGTGCCCTCACGTTATTAAATAGTGTCTAATTGTGTCAATCACAGTCCATTGTTACTCCTGGGAAACCCGCTTTCACCCACACCCCATCCGCCTGATCACCCACTGCAGATACTAGCAGGCTTTTTGACATCCCCTATAGACAAGAGAACTCCTGTGGTGTGTTTCTCAAAGGCATATTTCCATGTCCCCAACCCCTCCCGAAAGTGGGGTTGTGACTTCAATAAATGTGACTTGTCCATCAACGAACAGGGTACATAGTGCGGCGTTTCTGCCCCCTTGTGGATGAGCGACATCTGCAGATTTGTCTTTTCTTTTCCTTTTTGCCATTGCAATTCTCCCCATCCGGTTTCTCAACCTTCCCTGCACCTCTCTTCTTCCAAACACACCTCTGGGGTTATATAATGTACTTGTAGGTCTCCCCATGTTGCTACATCGATATCACTCCAACATTCATCTTCCCTCTGAGATGTCACACCACCTTGTCCTGTACTTACCTGATAACCATCCTGCCCTACTCGCACTATCTTTAAAGGGGTGCTATCAATGCGGAAGAGGAAGTCCCCGGACTTCCATTCATCCTTGGCTATGATGGAAGGTGTTTTTGCAGGTGGTGGTGGCAGTGTTTGTCCACCCCCCACTTACTTGCAGCCTGTCGACGCACCGGGATGCTAGTTGGGCCAATTCTGTTTGGGAACTGATGATATGGTCTTCTGTGTTTCAGGTGATTTGCCCTATGTCTGCTGGGGATGTGCTTGTTGTGCCATATGGGCTTTGGAGTCAGCAAGGGGCAGGGGTGCTGTTGCTGGTGTAGTGGATTCACTGGGCCGGGGCAAATATAATGGGACAGTATCCTTCAGCGGGCCTGGTCAATAATGGATACATAAGACCAGGAGAAAGATTGCAAGTTAAGTAAAGGTTTATAAAGTAAAATGAGGCATGCAGAGGACTCTGCCAACAATGCAGATACAACATATCTTTATACACACATTTGGTCATCAGTGACGAATAGTATAAGGGATGAATAGTACAAGTTCATTGGTGCACTGTAACAATACTGTATAGTCCACAGGGGGTTGGTGCAACTTGATTGGTTGGTGTGGAGGTGTTGCTCCTCGCAGCACGTGTGTCAGCTGGGCTCATCTGGGTGGGGTGGAGGTCAGGCTGGATCCGCCATGTGTGATTGTTCTCACTAATCTAAACTACACAATAATCTTTGACATGCCATAACTAATGTAACAGATAAAACATATATCAGAATGCAGGGTTGCTTGTAAATCATGAGCAAACACAAACACATTCTTAAATTAGGCCTTTGTGGGGCAGGGACACAGTGGTCCTTTTTGCCAGGTGGCTTAGCTAAGGGTTTTGATCAGAGATTTATTCACCCTGATGCCTCATGGTTCAATCGAATAGATTGATAGGTGTTAATCCAAGAGGAATGTATGATCACACAGGATTAGTTGTATTGGGGGCAATCAAGGGTGGTCCGTGGGGACAGGTCTAACCAACTGCTACATGAAAGGAAAATAGAGGGGCAAAAGGTTGTGCCCAGGTTGTGCAGGTGTAAAGGTGGGGGCCAAGGAGCAGGAGTAGGTTTGTGGAGATGGATGAATACACAAGTCAAGATTTGCCCCAGTCACACACAGGCCAGTGAGCTCAGAAGAATAGAAGGGTTACAGGTTTTAGTTTGCAACAATTCGTGCCTGGGCTTCCGTGAGAACTGGACTGGTATCGTGCAGACAGAGGAGGAGGTGGTGGTGGCTGTTGGAGCTGGCTGTGCGCGGTGCTGGGTGAGGGGAGAGGAGGCCTTTTAGAGATCATTGTGCAGCCTAATACAAAAATGGAGTCTGTTGTGGCACAAAATGGAGTCTTAGTGTATTGTCCCATGGCTTCTTCCCACTGTCATCAGTGAAAGACAAGGGGGACATCTCCCCACGATGGGATCAGCAAATACACTTATTTCATTTGGAATGTATATGGGGGCATAAGGACCATTCCCCCCTTACACTACTTCACCAGAGATGTTTCATCTGCTAAAATTAAGCAAGCACCAAAAATGGCCACTATCGCTGCTTCATCTCCATATGATTTGCCTGCCTGCTCAATTGACTCTGTGTCGCTATGCTCTGCCCTCACATTATCCACTTTTGCCCCTTCACAATGTACCTCTACACCAGCTAACCACATGCAAGATATCTGCTACATCTTGTAGTAGTCGCCATGTCCAGCCTGAGCCTGCACTAGAGCCGTTGCTGTGTGGCTCCACCTCTAACCCCCAAAAGCCTTATCAAGTCACTGATAAGCACATCCCACGTACCTGCATACCGAAGTGCACTTACTGAAGTGGGCTGATACGGCTGATATGGTGTGGGGCGTGCGGTGAGCGGTTTATTTATGTTTATCTCGTACGTATTTGTTAAACCGCTTACTGGGAGCCCGTGTTGCGTGGTCTGCTTTGTTAAGAATTTGCACAGCATCCATAGGGCTATACAAGCTACGAGGATGCGGCAAGGTTTATGTACTTATTGGCTTCATTGATCTACTCTTGCCACTCCTGCCCCACATATTGTGTCAACCGGCAATCTTCTTCTCTTTATGCTGCCTTGTACCTTTGACATGCCAGCGGCTTAGTCTACTACCAGCTGTGTGCATGCTCACTTGGAAGTGGTGTATGATCTGCCGCATGGCTGTTTGGAGGTCAGAGGAACGGAGGAGGTGTAAGCTTTAGCCCCCTGGGGTGTTGCACTGCATTGCACTGTGTATCTGCTTTTTTAGCAGTAAGATAACTGTGCGGTTCCCTAGGACTGGACTGACAAGAAGCATAGTATTGGTAATAGTTTCCTGCATGGTGGTTTATATGCCCTGAGCATGCCCTAAGTATCTGTACAATTCTTGCTCTTTTGACTATTCATTTATGATATGAAGCTTCAAAAATACACTTACAAGAGGACGGTGCCTTTAACAAGAAGGGAAACAAAGACAGGGGTACGGGCGTATGAGGATATTTTGTCTGCCCCTCTGGGTTTTACCCCAGTGAAGGGGACTATGAAAATGGCACTGGAAATGCCTCTTCTTCCTTCTCCCCTGGATGAATTTGTGCTGGGAGTTCCAGATATATCTGTCGGTGACGAATCTATACTTTTTATTGAATCAGGACAGAATAAGGGGAATGAGCACAGTATTGTAAATATGGATGAACCATTAAAGATTACTATGGAAGATGTCCCCCCCCTGTCTGAAATAGGTGCTAGTAAGGGTCATCATATTTCTCCCATAGACATAGATAGCTCGTTACTTGCCCTCTCTCAATATCCTATGAATCAGGAGTTAGAGTGGTAAGTCTCGTCCGCACAGCAAGAAAACAGACCAGAGGGGGGCAATTGGGGGAGACCCCACATGGGCAATTTAATGCACAAATACAAGCGGAATTGCAACTCCACACACCGGTAATTGGGGACCTAATTAAGGCTGTTGGGTTGAATAAATGTAATCATACCACGACAGTGTTAAAGGTGGTATCCAATAAAGGGACAGACACTGAAGCTGCGCAAGAGAAAGGGCTATTTGTACCCGACCCGAAAGATCTTGGGTATCCATGTAACTGATGGGAGTGCTACAGTCCCAAAATAAATATTAGCCTCTTCCCTTACAATCCAGGAGGGTCTGCTTAAAAAAACTAATAATATCCCAAAACGGAAGGCAGGTAACGGGCAGAATGAATGTCTAAGAAAAATTGGCGGAATTTAATAAGAGAAGAGGTAAATGATATCCATTTGGTCACTAATTTAGATGTGTCAGGGGAGGAGGATGGGCTATGTAACAGAGGTGGGCATTGTGGCCACAGGCACTATTACAGAAACCTTGAAAAAAAAGGAAAACATAAAAAAATACAAGGAGGTAGATCTATAGGGACTAACGATCCACAGAGTGATAATCAGAGAAAGGTAAACCTTTTCAATTTCTTTGTTAAAAAAAAGTTGACTAACGAAAGAGGGGAGCAGGAGAAGGAACAATCCCCACAAATTGAAGTTATGACTACCAATGAGTCTACTAATACTAATTCAGTGTCTGTTAATGCACAATTGGAAGTGAATCCATATGCTGATATGAGGTCTCCTGCCAAACCCACTGGTGAAGCCGTGGTGCCTGAGAATGGGGATTATTTTTATAAATTCTAATATCCCTATGTTTAAGTCCATTGTCGCCCCAACTGATTATAGGAAGTTGTCGCCATTATCCTATTCTAAGATATTTGGAGCTAAATCTAGTTTCCATTCTAATGGACTAGGGAGGGTCCAATGCCTAGGAAAAGAAAGGGAGGTTTGGAGGGAAAAATCGGCCCCTGTGGAAGTCGGAAGGGAAACTGAGACTAGCATTCAAGCTAACAAGCTAATGGAACAGGCATGGTCCAATGTTTAGGAGATGAGCAGGAGGTTTGGCGGTACAAACTGGCCCCTATGGAAGTTGGAAAGGAAGTAACCTCGACAGAAAGAATGATTTGGAGAGTTTTGAAACAAATACTAGAAGGGGGTAAAGCTGTGAATAATAGTAATGGAGGATCAAGTTGTGAAGTTATGGGTGAATGAACTAGGGTCAAACGGGCTGCTCAGACAGTGACAAAGCTAATGACGGAGGAATCTGATAAAGTACCTACAGTCACTGTGTCTGAAGGTCCTGTAACTACTGAAGTAATTGAATCCAGACAAGGTGAAGGTTTAGGTAGAAAGATGGACATAGGGAATGTGCACATTGAGAAGGTATCAAAGTATGAAGTTAATGAGCAGCGTGAAAACAATGATCCCTATTCGTATCCTTGGCCCCAAAAAGATATACAGCTAAGGCAGCTACACTTTGTGGAATTCCCAAGCGTTTTAATATACTATTTGTTTCCACAAGGTGGCCCTGAATCGTTGAATAGAAGGAGAATTTTGGCCCTATTCAATGAGATACTGAACCTTAGTCTTATCTCATCCGGGCACATTAAACTAATTCATTATGTACATCTGGAAAGATACGACTATGTTTGAATAGTCTTCTACTCTAGAGCCTTCTATGAAGCTGTATTATTAGAAGTTGATACCTTCAACCGTTTTGGCTACGATGTTATAAGTTATGGCAGGGGTCTGCAAAGCATGGAGGGACGCTGTGATCAGCCAGCTCTTATAGGTAGGGGTTTGGAACAGCTAGAACGGTCAACAATTAAGCCACTAGAAACAAATGATGCTGACTCAAATGAATCTAGCTTACGATGGTTGGCCCTGACTCTGAAGATTCCAAAGTGCAGCTACAGGGTCTAAAACCGAATACTGAAGATTCATGTATCTTAGTATCATGGAATACGAGGGGCCATTGGCTTTTAAAAAGTTCCCCGGAAATGTGTATTATGCTATCCAAATGTGTATTCTTCTCCCTGCAGGAGACTTGGTTCACCTCTCTTTGTGTTTTTTATGGTTTTATTGTGTTTTCTGAACCTGTGACACAAGGAAAAGTGGGTAGGCCCTCCGGGGGTTTGGTAATTGGGGTACATGTTAAATGGGGACCAACTGTAATCAAAATCTTTAGCGTGTCTAACTGGTGCCTTGTGGTTCTTCTCAAGCTTATGAACTGTGTGGGACCTACCCACTTTTTGTTTGTTAACATCTATTGGAACGTAAAAAATAATCTGATTGACTCACTCAATTTATTGAGGGCAATGATAGAGGAAGCCTACTCACTTCAATCTGAGACGGTATTGATAGTGGCGTGTGATTTTAATATTAACATTCCTGCTTGCACGGGAGGGAAATGCGTCCTTGGACTGGCATATTATCACACAAGTCGGGACCCAATAAACAAGAATATTCAGGGACAACTTTGGGGCAGCTTTCTTGAGGATTGTGGACTTACCAATTCAGTGGAGCTCTAGGGGGATCTGGCGGATAGGGTCACATGGTCTAATGGCAAGTTCTCATCAAAAATTGATTATATGTTTCTATCTGCCACGTTGTGTGGTCTGGCTAGTTCAATGTGTATTAGGGAAACCAAATGCAGTGACCATAAGATTCTTGAGATACAATTTAAAGGCATGGACTGTAAGGTGAAAAAGAAGTATCTTCCGATATCTACATGGTCAATCAATCGGGAACACGTATTACCTGGCACAACGACAATGTGGATCGACTTAATGCTGTATTTCAACTTCACTTTCACAATACCAGTCTGGGGTATAAGATATCAATGTATTGTGTTGATCATTTTGATAATTATGTACAAACAACTATTAAACAGACTGTGGGCCTCATTACATGGTAGGCGGTGGACCAAGGTGCTATTAGCACCTTGGTCCATGCCGGTAAATTACCGGCACCGCCTTGGCGGAAAGGGGAATTACCGCCCTACTCCAAGGTTGGTGGGGCGGTAATTCCCCCTTCTACCATTGACCTTCCCCATTCCCATTTTTGCCCCATAGGGCATAATGGGAATGGGGAAGGTGCTAATTACGGTACCGCAAATTTGAGGTGCTGTAATTAGCACCAAGGTCCCTTTGCGGGTTGGGTTTTAACGCCTTCAAAAAGCAGGCGTTAAATTCCCCAACCCGCAAAGGGACCTCGTAGTACGGCGGTAAGGGTTAACGGTCACCGTTACCATTAACGGTGACCGTTAACCCTTACGCCATCCGTGTAATGAGGCCCTGTATCTGCATCTAAGATAAACGTAAGGAAGACAAAGCATTTTCATACCTATTGTAAGGATATTTGGCGTGTTACAGCACAGAGTACAGCATTACTGCACAGGTAGCATTTTTTTATGCAGCACCACTACATGGGTGTGGTGCATTGCTATATGTGTTGCCAGAGTAACATGGACATATAAGTAAAGACAGGCTATTCAGTCAAAAACGATTTTTACATATAAGATGCAAATCCATTTTTACAGTTAAAAGCACACATCTGCACATTCAAAATGCACACTATTTTTCACTTGAAATGCCTATGTTGCAAGAGACACATTTGAACATTAATAACTAACCTTATTAACAACTAACCTGACTAATAAAACTTCATTTAACATAACCCACTAATAAAAATGTGTCTCCACTGCAGAATTAGGCCTACTCTGAAAGTGAACTTTTAAACGCACATTCATTTTTTTCTCTGCTGCTCTGTCCACATAACTACAGGAAGCAAAGAGCTCGAAGGAGCAGGAAATCAGTTTGTTACAATTGCCACTGTAGAAGTGAGCCATTGTGTAGTGAGGGAGGAGATGACATGATTGATTCTGATTGGAGCAGCGTCATAGCAAGTATCATGCTAGAGGCTGTGATTAGAACTTTGCTGGGGGAAGCTTGAGAAGAGGGGGAAGTCAGTCGACATCTTGCAGAGCTGGGAGAAGGATTTCTTTCCTGGCTGGGGCATTCCTGCTGCAAAAGCTGAGAGCGCCAGGCAATAACCCCGGTTTGAGAACGGCAGATGCTTGTTCTCACTGGGGTTGATCTTCAAGGGAGCCAAATTCAGAAAGAGAATAGCCGGAGAAAACTCATGCTGAACAGATAAGGTAATTATAGAAGCGAGTGGGAGCTGTGCGAAAGTGTGCGAAGCTGTTCAGTCAGTGTATTAGAGGGAGTCTCAGTCTCTTATCAGCATATTTAATGTTACCAATTGAATATATTCTCGCAGCTCTCTGTTCATTTTATCACAAATAATGTTGTACCATTTTATTTATTTCTGTAAAAAAAGTTAAACTGTGTTTAAATGAAATTCCTCTAATACAAAAATATTTGAAAACAGATAGCTAGTGTGTATTATTTTTCTCTTTCATTTTGCATGGGGAAAGGTTTAAACGTGGGTAGATTTTTAAACAGTGCAATTGTCATTTTAAAGTAGATGTGTGCATGATTCTATTCAGTATGGACAGTTGTGAGTGACTGTTTGTAGCATAGCCTGTTGGAGGTACATGAGTCAACGGGAAGAGAGACTCTCTGGACATAGTTCCCTACCGTATATGAGGTAGTGGAAATTACCACAAAAATACCACAATTGCCCATGGTGGCACACAACACTAACACTGAAAATGTGGTATCCCTAAAATGTAGGCCTGAGGTCTCTCTGGTGATCAAGAACAATCTAGATTAAAAACAAGGGACGTTGGATATTGGGGCCACAAATAAACCAACCACTATACCAACCAACCACGCAAACTACTGCGCATACCATCTAAATAGGTCTGAATTCTGAAATAATGCACTGTATTATTGTCATGTGTGACCCAAAATGAATACAGAGAGTGATTATTGCTAAAGGTATTTTGGCGGTAAGAAATTACCGCAAAGCCCCAAATATCCACAAAATACCCTACATATTTATGATGCGTTGCAGGCCGGGAAAGTGATCATAGAGTACCTACTGGGCGTGGCAAGCGTGTCTCACATTGCCATTTGCACATTAAACGGAACCCATTTTATAATAGCGGTGTGCCACTAAAAACGAATTTCAGAATGTCACAAAGGGAAACCACATTTTCAGACCTAGTGCAATATTTAGAGGCAAAGTTGTTTGCACATGGGACGTGGTCGTCGAACAGCACCTTAGAATGGCGTGACCGCATTCAGGGTGAGGTGCAGAAAGAAAAACTAGACAATATTTTTGCAGAAGGCAGCATAATTCAGGTCTACCTTACAAGATTATTGAATGCAGCCGATAAAAGTGCAGAGAAAGACTGTTTAATACGGCTATGCGGCAAAATATGGTTTATTTTGAATAAGTCCCTGCGAATGCAGGGAAATGATACCTAGCTAATTAACAGGTTAAAGACTGAATTAGATGGGGCAAGTAAAAATCAGGAAATGTTAAGAGCAGAATTCGATGTATGCCAAAAAGACATGCAATTAAAATGCAGAGACTTTGATGCTCAGTTATCCAAAAGCAAGAAACAATTTGAGGATAGTGAGCAAGAATTGGTACACTTAAAAGCCTTAGTGGACCACATTAGACAGGATAAAGATGAGGTTGTTTCTGAAATGCAGATTTTACAAAAAGAACATTTTGAAAAAGAATGTGATCTCCAGAGTGCAGAACAAGAAATGATTAAAATGACTCAAGAAAGAGACAAGAGAAATAAAGAGTTCAATGAATGCCAAATGCAAATGTGCGACATGCAGGAGGTGATTAATAAGATGAGTGATGAAAACAACTATTTGCAAAATGAAGCAAACAGACTCCATAAAAAGTGTAAGGACTTAGAACAGCAAATGTGCATTCCCAGGTCCCAGGAGAGGCGGCAGGGTACCACATACAATGGAGTGGAGGTGAATTCTAGTTCTGCCCAAAGAGCTAGTGCTCCAGTGACTGGGCCGGTGACTGAACTTGGTTGCAGCGCCCTTGGGGGATTTGATACTCCCATTGGGGGCAGCCACCAATCTCATACACCTGAAAAAAGGATTGAATCACAAAGTAGTGCAATTCCATGCATTGCAACAAGTAGCCCCATAAAAATAATGAAATCCATTAAAGCCCTGATCAAACCATTTAAAAAGGGAGGTGAATGCTGCATTGAGGATCACTTAGAAGCGGTGCATGACATTTTTAAAGCACTCCAGATACCTTAGGAACAGTACAGACAATATTTTCATTTAACTATGACCTGGGTGGAGTTTGAAAAAGAAATTAGGCGTCATTTTTCTCCTTTTCAGTCATTGCAGGAGGCAAAGAAAGTCGCTTACACAATCACTGCTGGACCTAATACATCCCCTCGCAAATTTTTACAAGACTTAAAAAGAGCATTTTCTCGCTTTGATGTATCTTTTGACCCAAATTCCAATGAGTTTAAAACTGCATACTTCTATGGGCTACAGAAAGACATCATATCCCAATTGGTCCGTGAATATGACCGTGACAAGTCCCTTGAATGGATTGTACATCAAAGCACAAAACTATATGAGGTACTCTATTGTCAGGGTAGAGAAAGTGATAAAATGAAAGATACTAGACCTAAATCTAAAGAACCCTCAGCCACAGTAATGGAAATCAGGTCAGCCAAAATGTCCCTTGAGTCTGCTCAAAGCCAAGGTTAAAATAATGTGACACCTGAACAAAGGGGTAATCAACAAAGATCGCCATTTCCTGTACCAATGTTCCAATCACATGATCCTAGTAATAGGGAGAGCTACATCAGCCCTAGGTATTTAGGGGACAGACCCCGGGTAGTATATCGGCCTGATGTGGCAGGTATGAACAATAACCAGAGACAAAATCAAGATCAAAGAAATGATGGTCCCTACCAGTCATTGGGGACACAGAGCAGATTTGATCCCAACACCATGATATATGGTAATCAGGATAGACCCCGATATGTGGATCGATTTACTGATAATGGAAATCAACATAGGGGCCAGTACCCACAATCTGAGAGACAGGACATGAAGCAAAACATGAACTACAATCCAAGTCAGTACAATGATTCCCCACCAGGGGACTATAATCAAAGGATGGGTGCACCCCGCTCCCCTCCACAAATGAATCAAGAGTTCAGAAACCATCCCAACCGACATCAATCACCTGAGAGGTATCAGAATAGATCCAATCAGGGGGAAAACAACCAATATCGACCTAGGCCACAGAAAGAGGATTCTAGAGAGATGGAAAGGTTCCAGTGCCTTGAGGCCCAAGTGAAAATGTTAGCTGAGCAAATAGGAAAGCTCTATACAGCGCAAAAACAACCTTCCAAAGAGGGGGCTGATGGCCATAGCAATGACCGGGGGCTTCCGAAAAGTGACTAAGTACTCATGATAACTGCAGTGCCAAAATGACAGATTGCTCTGATATAATTTTGCATAACGACTCTGGGATGCCTAATGATTTAAAAATGAAAGTGCCAGTAAATGAACATGTGACAGAAAGTGCAAATACTTCTAAAAAAGAGCTACGGTTTAACCTAGAGCTAAATAAAACAGTAAAGATTTGCACAAATGAAAAAGAAACATTAGGAATTCCAAAAGAACAAAGGGACAGATTTAAGAAAAATGACTCATGCATGGGGAATACCAGTGAACAGGGAGTAAGTGGGGATGCTATAGTTCCTTCCCTGGGCAAGCAAAACAATGACCAAACACAGGCAGAAAAAGGAAATACTCAAAAGAAGGGTACGGGTCAATCACCTGAAGAATTCTTTGAGCCACATATTTTTGAAGAGGCTGAAAGGGCTGGTATCACACTAAATGATCACAAATGCACAGAATTAAAAAATGACAAATTGCTGAATGATGTTGTTACACATGTTCAGTTGGAAGGTTGTAATGTGGTCTCTGATGTTACCCAGATGGATGGGCGAACAGTGGCCACACTCCAAAAAACCTCTGATCATGGAGAAATGAATAAAGTCTCTCGCGCAGCAATGGGTAAAAAGGAGGGAAAATGTCTTTCCATTTACCAATGTGCTTAGCCAAAAGTGAAAAAGGCCTGAGAAAGGTGAGCCCTGAAATCAGTAAGAATTCACACTTCTTATGTGTATTAGAGTAAGTTGAGGACAGATATTATGCACCCATCACTGTAGAAGAAAAATGCCACACCTTTGCTATGATTGACACTGGCGCACAGGCCACAATTATGTCCAATGAGCTGGTAAAGAGTATCAATGAAGGGAGACCCCCACAGAGTCAGATCACAGTGAAGGAAAATCAAGGTCCAGTGCATAACTTTAATGGGGAGGAGGTGCCCATCATAGGTGTAACTGAGGTTGACATAAAAATAGGAAAGCACAGAATGAAACAAGAGGTATTGATCACATCTATTTGTGAAATTCCATTTCTGATGGGGACAGATTGCCTGAAAAGATTGTCTCCTCTCATAGATGGGGTGAATGGAGTGCTGTGGTCCTTAACCAAAAAACCATTGAGGCCTAAGAAACTAAAATCACAAAACAACAACAAAAATGAATGTCACACCGTTGCCAAAACAAATGATGCTGTGGGGGTATATCTCCAGAATAGTTGCATACCTAGTGTCACTGTTATATTAATGTGTCAAGACAAAATGCAGAGCGACAATGAAAAACTACCTGTACAAATATACTTGGACCCAAGGAAAAATTGGCAGACTGCCATAGATGAGCACACATTACGTTTTTATTTAAAAGAGAAAACATGCAAACAGAATATTGCTCCTAAAACAGATTCAGAAAAACACATTACCACTCTGGCAGAAATACACATGGAAGATGAGCAACCATGGGTTCATGTTGGTATAAATGACTATTTTAGAACAATAAAAGCCACTTTAGCGCTTGGACATGAAAGGAGTTTCATTAATGAGAAATTGTTGCAAAAAATAATGGAGAGGGAAGAAATCCCGAAATTTAGGATTAAAAACCAATATGTTTCTGGGTTGGACAGTCCAGACTTTGAAAACCGAATTGCAGGCAGATGCATGCTTAAAATTAGCATTTGGCAGAAAACAATTTACCATAATTTATGGATAGTGAGTGGAGCACAAAATGAATTTTACATGGGCAATGACATCCTGCACAGAATGTGTATGGTGTTAGATTTCCTTACTCAAAAAATATGCTCACGCCTAGGTGGTCCGGCACCTGAATTTGAAGACAAAAGAAGGGCTTATCATTGTGCACAACTGGTTCCTTATGCAATCGAATTACAAATGAGGAAAGATACTATTATTCCTGCATTTACAAAACAGTTTGCAATAACAATGAAATGCAAAAATGGACAGCAGATGAAAGACTCTGATGCATTTGTATGCCTGAATGAATCCATAAAACAGCAAGGCCTGGATTATGAATACATTCCATTGGTAGATATTGGTGAAGGATCTGTAAAAATTAAGGTAAATAATAAAGGTTGTCAGGATATTCATTTAGAGGAAAACTCCCCATTAGGAATGGCCATACAAAAATCACATTATACGGCAGATTTAAATAACATGCATCCCTGAAAAGTATGTAAATGCCAAGGGTGAGTTGCCAGAACAACTGGACTCTCAGCCCAAAGGAATATTTAAAATGCATTCTGTGTATCCTTATGATTCAAATGAGACAGTGTGCTGCCATCAAGAGGATTGCATAATATTTAATTTAAATGAAAATGAAACATAAAATCAGCCCATTGAAGTGGAAGCTGATATGCCAAAATATTTAAAAGTGGCAGCTTTACAAAAAGACACAGCCACACAGTTAGAGGAAAGCGCCGAGATTCCCTTACCTGAAGATTTTCCAGAATTTTCCAAAATGGTGGAAGAGCAGATCTCCTTACCAGATGCGTGTGACAGCAATGAGGATAGGAACAATCTGAGGGAGATATTTATGGTGTTTAAGGATGTATTTGCAAAAGATGCTTATGATTGTGGTTTAACTGATTTACATGTGGCCACGCTACCAGAAGGGTGTAGCAGAAGTCCAGTGTTTGTACGCCAGTATAGACTACCGCTGGCATGTTTAGAATCATTGGCAGAGATTATTAAAAATTTGGAATCGCGGGGAATCATCAGGCCCATTCATAGCACATCCAATACACCTATTTTAGGTGTGTTAAAGCCAAATGGTCAATGACGGCTATGTGCAGACTTGAGAGAGTTAAATAAACGAGTACCAGTATCTAGATGGCCACTGCCATTCATTGATCAGGGCCTAGCTCAGGTACATGGTTCAAAAGTATTTACCACATTAAATCTCACCTCTGGATATTGGTGCGTGCCATTGGCAGAGGAGATACAGAATTTATTTTCCTTTACATTTGACAGGACTCAATACGCCGGGCTTAGAAAGCTGTTCGGGTACATCTATAGTGGGAGTGAATTTGGCATATTTATGAGAAAGGCCATGCCCGATGCAGCGGAAAGAGGAACCATAGTTTATGTGGATGATGTCCTGATAAAAAATGAAGGCCTGAAAAGCCATTTTGATGAAATAAGACATGTGCTAGGCCAATTGCAGAAAGCAGGCACCAAAGTATCTTTACAAAAAGCACAATGGTGCAAGAAAAAAGTGAACTTTCTAGGGCATGAAGTGACTGAACATGGGCTAAATCCACAAAAGAAGAAAATAGAGGCCCTGCAAAGATTAAAAGATCCTAAAAATGTGAAAGGAGTAAAAAGTTTATTAGGGATGACAGGCTATAACAGAAAGTTCATTGAAAATTATGCAGAAATCACTCAACCATTGACTAAACTGCTTAAACTGAATACTCCCTGGAAATGGGAAAAAGAGCAGTCTGATGCAGTGGCTAAATTAAAGGAATGTCTTGTAAAGGCACCATGTTTAGCATATCCCATAAAGGACAGGGATTTCTTTATAGAAATAGGTTTTTCTGAACATTGTATGTCAGCAGTGTTATCACAAAAACACGATTTGAATCACAAAACCATTGTCTATGCAAGTAAGCCATTTTCCCAAGTTGAAATAAAATTAAATGAATGTGAAAAGGCCCTATTAACCACTGTGTGGGCGCTACAACATTTCCGCCCCATTGTTCAGGGAGAAAAGGTGATTATTGAAACAAATCGTCAACCTTTGCAATTTTTAGAGAGTAAAAGAATTAGATCAGGTAATCTAGCGCAGTCCAGAATCACTTCATGGACGCTGGCATTACAAGGTTTTCCTGTAGAAGTAAGATATGGACAAAATATAAAAGAACCCAATTGCTCAAGGGTTAGCTGACTTACATGACTGCGCAGCTGAACAAATACCAAATGAAATGGAAGTGCTAACTAGTTTGCAGGAATTTGAACAATCATCACACACAGCTTTTGATGAAAAAACATGCAAGGATTTGCCAAATGTATATGTGGATGGTTGTGCTTTTCACATTGAAAATGACAGTAATAAACAATTAGTCGCAGGAATAGGAAATGTCTGGTTGAAATGTGAAGGCGTACCCAGTATAGGGATGAGGATTGGAGCTGGGAGCAGTGAAGTGGCGGAATTGGCAGCCATTTATAAAGCAATTACTACTGCAGTTGATAGAAAGTTCAGTGAAATTGTCCTGGTGACTGATTCTGACTATGCACGGAATAGTTATATTTACCTGGCTGGAAAGCAAGAGGAATGATTACATACAGCAAAAAGCCACTTAAACATGGAAAAATGATACAAGCCATAGACAAATTGGTGTCAGAGAATGATTTAACAATATACTGGAGAAAAATTTGTGGGCATTTAAAAACACCAGGAGAGGATAAGGAGGGAAATGATAAGGCAGACCACCTGGCTAAGATTGGGGCTGTGATGGGAGAATTGCTACCTATTGATTATTTAATGGGTGAAATACAAATTGATGCAGTAACACGTTCTAAAGCACCAAAGGAGGTAGATCAACCAGTGGTACAGTGGAGTCATGACACGCCAGACCAAGATTTGATTGAGGCACAAAAGAATGATCGCATTTTGGGAATCTATTATAATCATTTGATAGATCCTGAACAAAATCCTTTAACAGAAAATGATTGTATGGGAAAAGAAGAGTTGAGGGTGCTATTAAAGAACAAAACACGAATTAGATTACAGGATGGACTCATGATTAGAGAGTCCATAACAGGACAAATACAGTGGGTGGTACCCCTTTCATTCAGAGGGCTAATGCTACACCATGCACATGATGCCATAACTGCAGGCCATAGAGGTTCACAAAAAACATTGGAAATACTAAAAGATTATGCTTACTGGCCACATATGTCCCAAGATGTCGAATTATATACTAGAGGATGTCTAGTATACGCCCAATTTAAACCTGCTTCACCAATGCATAGAGCCCCATTAATGAAAAGAGGCCTAACTCTTCCATTGTCAGATTTGCAAATAGACTATGTAGGGCCTTTAAAAAGGTCGAGCAGAGGAAACCGTTATATTTTAAGTGTGGTATGTTTGATGTCAAAGTGGATTGAATGCATTCCTGCACCAGATTGTAGTGCGCAAACAGCAGCCACATTCCTGGTGAACCATGTGTTCTCAAGGTTTGGGTTGCCACAAAGAATTGAGTCAGACAAAGGAAGTCATTTCACAAGTATTCTAATGAGTAAGGTATGGCAAATACTGGGTGTGAAAAGAAAACTACATATTGCATATCGGGCAGCTTCTTCAGGTGGAGTTGAACGGTGCAATAGGTCTGTTGTGGACATTTTAAAGAAATTTGTGGCAGAAGCAGGTTCCAGCTGGGATTTACGATTACCTTTGGTTTTAATGGCAATCAGATCAACTCCTGCCAAAGCAACAGGTGTTAGCCCCCATGAGGTCTTGACAGGTAGGAAAATGGTGTTACCACAACACCTGCTATACAGAACACATGAGCAAACACTTGTGACTGCATCCACAGTTCATGAATATATTGATGAACTGAGAAGGCATTTGCAACATGCATTTGCTTTTGTGCAGAGAAATCTGGAAAGAGCTGCTGACAGTGCAAAGTCTTACTATGATAAAAGAACATCAGTGAGAGAATACAGTGTTGGGGATCAGGTGTACAAGTTTCATTTTGGAAAGAGTAAACAGAAAAATTCTAAATTTCTAGCAGCCTGGCAGGGGCCATTTCGAATTATAGATAAGGTCTCTCCTGTGGTTTATAAAATTTTGAAAAATGAAGGTGAAACGGCAATAGAGCAGTTTGTCCATGTAAATCAGATCAAGCCATGCCATCCCAGACACAAGATCAGGCGGCTTGAGCATGTAGAAACAGAAAGCCCTGGGGCTACTACCCACTGATGCACACAATACAACAGAAAGTCCATTGAACACAAAAAGATAAAATAATTGGGTACAGTCAGGAGGCAGTGACAGAGAAGTTAAAAAGTTGATTATTATAATGGCACATAAACACTGTAATATATGTAAATAAATAAATAATAATAATAAAAAAAATATATAATAGAAGTTCATGGTCGGTGTGCAGAATGAAAATGCATTGAATTTAAAATGTTGTTTCATGTATGCTTATTTTCTTTTTAACCTGTGTTTAATTTCAGAAAAAAAAATGTTTTATTTTTGGCAAAAGGGTGGTTAGTATTGTGCAATATACTTAATCTGTTTCTTTTCTATTTTGGTTTAGAACATTAACTATTTATACCGGAGGTCACGGGAGACAATGGAGTCCTGGAGTCCCCTGGATGAAGACCAAAAGATGCCTGCCTCCAGGTGGAGGTGAAGACAAGATAACCAGAATGCCAAAAAAGATGACTCCTATGGATCCAAGATTGCCAAGATGAAAGAGTACTCGAATGAACCAAATGATGTGACATCGCTGGTTGGGACATATCAGAGGCAGACAAGAGTCCTGACATATGGAGTTCCACGTATTTATTATTTTAATTATTTATTTTAATCTGTTATGTTAATTATTTGTTTTAGTTAGTTGTTTTATTTTATTGTTTTTAGTTGACTTATAAAATCGAAACTTTGGACTAATGCCACTTCCATTGGGAAGGCAAATGTAGAACATTTTGTAAACTAATGAACTCAGATGAATACTGTGTTGATTGCAACTTTTTCATTGATGCACATGAATATTCATTTTGTTGGATTGCTACATTGTGAAAAGAAGAAAGGGGGCAAGTTAGATTTCTTTTGATTGTGGCTTGGACAAGGGCCAAATCCTCTGAAAAGGAGCAGGTTTTTTTTTTGGAATTGCCTTGGATCGTAGCCAAATTAAAAAACAAAAAAAAGGAGGGTATGTAAGGATATTTGGCGTGTTACAGCACAGAGTACAGCACTACCGCACAGGTAGCATTTTTTTATGCAGTACCACTACATGGGTGTGGTGCATTGCTATATGTGTTGCCAGAGTAACATGGACATATAAGTAAAGACAGGCTATTCAGTCAAAAACGATTTTTACATATAAGATGCAAATCCATTTTTACAGTTAAAAGCACACATCTGCACATTCAAAATGCACACTATTTTTCACCTGAAATGCCTATGTTGCAAGAGACACATTTGAACATTAATAACTAACCTTATTAACAACTAACCTGACTAATAAAACTTCATTTAACATAACCCACTAATAAAAATGTGTCTCCACTGCAGAATTAGGCCTACTCTGAAAGTGAAATTTTAAACGCACATTCATTTTTTTCTCTGCTGCTCTGTCCACATAACTACAGGAAGCAAAGAGCTCGAAGGAGCAGGAAATCAGTTTGTTACAATTGCCACTGTAGAAGTGAGCCATTGTGTAGTGAGGGAGGAGATGACATGATTGATTCTGATTGGAGCAGCGTCATAGCAGTATCATGCTAGAGGCTGTGATTAGAACTTTGCTGGGGGAAGCTTGAGAAGAGGGGGAAGTCAGTCGACATCTTGCAGAGCTGGGAGAAGGATTTCTTTCCTGGCTGGGGCATTCCTGCTGCAAAAGCTGAGAGCGCCAGGCAATAACCCGGGTTTGAGAACTGCAGATGCTTGTTCTCACTGGGGTTGATCTTCAAGGGAGCCAAATTCAGAAAGAAAATAGCCGGAGAAAACTCATGCTGAACAGATAAGGTAATTACAGAAGCGAGTGGGAGCTGTGCGAAAGTGTGCGAAGCTGTTCAGTCAGTGTATTAGAGGGAGTCTCAGTCTCTTATCAGCATATTTAATGTTACCAATTGAATATATTCTCGCAGCTCTCTGTTCATTTTATCACAAATAATGTTGTACCATTTTATTTATTTCTGTAAAAAAAGTTAAACTGTGTTTAAATGAAATTCCTCTAATACAAAAATATTTGAAAACAGATAGCTAGTGTGTATTATTTTTCTCTTTCATTTTGCATGGGGAAAGGTTTAAACGTGGGTAGATTTTTAAACAGTGCAATTGTCATTTTAAAGCAGATGTGTGCATGATTCTATTCAGTATGGATAGTTTTGAGTGACTGTTTGTAGCATAGCCTGTTGGAGGTACATGAGTCAACGGGAAGAGAGACTCTCTGGGCATAGTTCCCTACCATATATGAGGTAGTGGAAATTACCACAAAAATACCACAATTGCCCATGGTGGCACACAACACTAACACTGAAAATGTGGTATCCCTAAAATGTAGGCCTGAGGTCTCTCTAGTGATCAAGAACAATCTAGATAAAAAACAAGGGATGTTGGATATTGGGGCCACAAATAAACCAACCACTATACCAACCAACCACGCAAACTACCGCGCATACCATCTAAATAGGTCTGAATTCTGAAATAATGCAATGTATTATTGTCATGTGTGACCTAAAATGAATACAGAGAGTGATTATTGCTAAAGGTATTTTGGCGGTAAGAAAATACTGCAAAGCCCCAAATATCCACAAAATACCCTACACTATGATGCTGCACCTAGAACATTAAAAAACTGCCAGCAAAGGGAATTGAGTTGTATGTGTAGGCAGAATCTATCCAATACTGAGAGAGAGGCCTTGGAAATGTATTTTTAAAACAAATGGAAGAACCAAATTAAAGCCCACAGACCAAAGATGTATCAGGGGGATAGTGAAGCTATGTTAGCAGCTTTAAGGGACCCTACTGAAAGATTTTGTTGGGCTCTAATAAATAGTCGCAATACCCAACAGGTCCAAATACAAACTTGTGCAATGACAGAACAACAGTGGAGGGGTCATTTGGTTTGGTTTACGCGCACTCTAACATTAAACATCCTTTACAAAAATCAGTTATAGAACATCTTTGGGATTTCCCATTCGATGAAAATGATATTAAACTTCAGATAAACAAGGCAACCTCGTTGAGGGTGGCAGGTCCTAATGGATTAGCACATATTGTCTTTAAGCGTAACATAACAGTTTGGCCAAAATATATCTCCTATTTAAGGATATAGTTAAGGTCAGAGTAATAGCTAACTCATGGCCTATTGCCTATATAGTGCCAATCTATAAAAAGGGTGACAGGGCATCCCCCGCAAAGTATAGGCCGATAGCACTCTTGGATGCAGATTCAAAGATCTTTTCTGGACTGGTAGTGAAACACATCCAAGAGTGGGCAGAGGTAAATAAGATTCTATACTGTCTCCAATTTGGTTTCTCCAAAAAGGTGGCCACGGATGCTGGGAGGCTACTTATGAACATCTTGCAGCAGAAAGCATGGAAAAAAGGTAGCACTCCTGTCTATGTAGCAGCAGTAGATTTAACTATGGCCTTTGATATGGTGGATAGGAGCATCCTTTGGGGGAAACTACATCTAATGGGATTGCCTTCTTCCCAGTTGTCTATTTTGTACCATCTACATGAAGGATCAAAGTTACAAGTATGTTTAAGTAATACGGGAATCCTAACACAGATGATCAATGCTACAAATGGTTTAAGCCAGGGGTGTGTATTTGCACCTACAATATTAAATCTATATGTTTCAGATGCTGGCAAGGTCCTAGAAACAGCTGCCTTTGTGCCACCTGCAGTTGAGGGAAGCAAGGATTGCAACGCCTCTTAACTATATTTAGAGATTACACTATTGCTAATTCCCTTTTGATAAATGCAAAGAAAACTGTGATTTTACGGTTACATTGCATTGCTACAAGGGGTAATCCTGTATGGTTTTTGAATAATGAAAAGCTGTGGGCGAAATCACATCTGCGGTATCTGGGTTACCCTATTTTTTAAATCAAAAGGAAACAGAACTATAGGCAATTTCTGGACAAAAATGTGCAGGTACAAATCATTCATTTAAAAATAAAAAATCAATGCAAAATACAGGAAATTCTCATTTATACCGACCCTGAGCTATTATAATTCTAAGGTGATCCCATAATTTTGCTACGGTTTGGAATTGTTCCCTAGGTGGGTAATTGACGAACTGGATATATTTGAGGCTAAGATATTAAGATCAGTGTTTACATTCTTGCCTAACTGTGTGCCATTGGAAGTGTTGCGATATGAACTTGGTCTGTGCTCTATTAGAAGTATGGTTATATGGCATTGAGTATGCCTATTTAGCAAACTAATTGTGAGCTCTAAAGACACTATCTATGATCTGTTGGGAAACAGGATACGAACTGGCACATGTGTATCTGAATATTTAAATGAACTAACCAGGGAAATCCTATTGTACCTAAATTCATTTGGTGCAACGTGTGAGTTGCTTATATTCAAAATAACCAAAGTAAAAAAAATATGCATAACAACTAGATTGGATTATTACCTGCACTAAGGTAGCAGGAATGAAACTATACAAGCATTTGGTATCAGGCTACAAAGTTGGGGGCTGTACGGAGTCATACTTGACTAAGTTTCCGGATAAAGGATGGCGTAATGAATTTATCCATTTTAAATGCAATGGGGGTAATTCATGGATTATTTGCGCCAAAAATAACGGGATTTGTGCGCCATTCTTCCCGCAAATCCCCATTTGTTAAACAGGGATTTGCGGGCAGAATGGCACAAAAATCCTGTTTTTTGGTGCAAATAATTCATGAATTACCCAGAATGTGTTTCTGACTGGGGAAATCACAGATGTACGGGGAAGGGGGAATGAAATATCGTTTTGTGTAGATTCTGTGGAATATTTGGGTTGCCTAAACCCTGCAGCAACTTTTATTATATTGTGATGCACTACGAAGTGAACGTATACACCACTTTTCAAAATGTGTGAATGTGGACATTGTGGATCTTGTAAGGTTGTGGCTCAAAAGGCTACATGGGAGTAATTTTTCATTGCAGTTTGCGGTAGTTAGATTTTTAAGAAGGATTTGTCTGTTACCTGCACAACATGAGTTGTAGCTAAGCTACTGACAATTAATGTATTTGTAGTATATCTTTTGTTCTTCTTATTTTGTTTCTTTTCTTCTTGTTATAATTGAGCAATGTATTGTAAGATGAATTGCCAAGTATGTACTGAGTTGTGTTTTTTACATAATGAAATGTATTTTTGTAAAGGTTATATATAACCAAAACAAATAAAGATAATCATATCTACTACAGCCCTGTAGGGGAACCAATCGCTCCTGATCCTCCACCCACCACATGCCTAAGAGTGTGCCTAGACACTCCAAATAAAAAAAACACATGCACAGCAAGGTCCCCCAACCTCCCTGCCGCCTCCAAATTGCTCCCCATTATACCCGCACTCACCGGTGCAGCAACATTGTCCCATGAAGACTCTGCAAGGTCCCCCGCCCTCCCCCCTGCCCCAAAGTGCTCCCCATTGATCCCACGCCCACCAGTGCAGCAACAGTGTCTCATGAAGACAAACAATTTGGCCGGGGTTTTGGCCGGGGGTAGCTGGGTGTTTTCCAGCGATTACACAAGGGTGCGGGTGGGGATTGCACAGAGTTTTCATGCGATTTGGCTGGGGTGCGGATGGAGATTTCTAGGTGTTTCACGTGATTACGCTGGGGTGCGGTCAGGGATTGCGAGGTGTTTTGCGCAATTGCACTGGGGTGCGGCCAGGGATCGGTAATGGGGGCTGTATGCTGGCCTGGGGATGGCGTGGAGGCTTGCACCTTGTTAGGCATTCACTTGCTTTTTACTGCGCGTTGGGCCGAGTTGGGGGCATTACTGGCACAGCTTGCTGTTCCCAGCGCAATAATTTCTCTGCGCCACGGCTGGTGCACGCTCCTTCTCGGCGTGCAGCGCTTGAGCCTTTTCTGCGCCAGATTCTATGAATCGGGCCTTAGTGTTTACTTAAATGTTCACAATATTTAAATGAGTGAGCACCTTGTTTGCCAATGTTTTACAAAAATGTAAATTACATGTAATACCTTACATCTACATTATTTGCTCTTTTGTAAGCCTAACAAAAATTATAGTTTGAAAGATTTACACATGTTTGTGAACCATTAAAACAAAACTTATGCAACATTGTTGTAAATTATGTAAATCTTTTGTTAATGGTGTACAGAACATTTATAAACCTTTCAAACCATAGGTTGGTTATGGTTTAGAAAACAAGCAAACCATTGTAAACACAAAAGGTGTTGCACATAGTTTACATTGTTGTAAAATGTTTGCAAATGTAGTGTACACTCATTCAAATGTTGTATAAACTGCTAGTAGATTTTTGCAATATCTTTACAAAAGCTGTGTAAATTGTTGCAAATTTGAGGTTACACAATTGTTTACCAATCTGAGAACATTGGTAAACTATCGTTTTCATGCAGTGTGTTTTACGATTCCCTCTGGAAAGGTTTCATGGACCTTGGTCGGAAAGGGCAAGGTTGCTTCTCCCCTAGTCACCCTCTCGGTCCACTGTCTTTTTCTCTTCAACTGCCGTGCTGGGTTAGCTCTCTCGACATGCAGTCTGACTTGCTCGTATTGTGCCCTTGTGCTCCAACTTTTATCCCTGTGTGGAAAAGGAGGGGTCATCAGGTGTGTGTGGTTTTGATGAATTGCCTGACTCCTGTCAGGTGAACAGGTCGAGTACTATTTAGTTGGTTTTCACAATGTAAAAAAAAAGTTCATGTTGGAAAAGGGAGGGGTTTTGGAAAACTCAAAATGGTGAGATATGTAGGATTTGTGAAACAAACATAAATGACTGGGATTATCATCGAAAAAGGAACCAGGGGATTATTGGAACAGTAGTGTTCTGCCAATTTAGACTGGGTGTTTGTAAAAGAATAATCAAAGTGATGTGGAGAAGAATGATTGGGAGCATTCAGACAGGAAAACAGAGATTCTGGGAATTGTGAATCTACCAGGGTTTGGATTCCTAGGGGATTTACCAAATATGCAGGGGTCATTGGATTTGGATAGGGGAGATTCTTTAGGTGAAAGGGAGGTTGAGTTGGTGCAGCCCACAAAAGCCTCAGGGACCTTGTTCTCCTCGCCTTCGCCCCTGGTATACCGCGTCTCACCTGGGGTATTCCCCAAGCATAACCCTGGGCTCCTCTACCCAGGTGATCCTCCCTCACTTGTTCGCCCCCAGGGTTGGGATCTGAGAGTGCCAGCCCTTTTCTGGCCACATGAGTAAGGGATTTTTGAGGTCTACTTGGGAGAATCCCCTCAGGTTTCTTACAAGTAGGGGTGGGGTGGTATTGATGCATACACACAGTGAAAGACCTCTGGTATGTAGTCGCTAGGGACCTGAACAGAGGGCGTTTGAAATTATATGAGTACTTTTGGAGGGCCATTCCACATAACGGTCCGAGTACCTGAATATTTAGCTTGAAAGCCTGAAAGATTGTGAATAATTTCTCTTTTAATGGCAACAGCTGCTTTGTGAATGTTTGCTTTAGCTAGTTTTGTCATAAATATAAAGATAAACAGACAAGCTCAGAGTGGCAATGAGCGTTGCATACTGATGGTGTTATGTCCTTGCCTCTTTGTAGCAGAGTGATTTAAAATGTGGGCAATGGTTTTGGTGGATTTTCTTAATTTCTGATCTATTTTACAGTAAATGTGAATTTTGATTTTACAGTAGGCGGTTGGTTTGGGTGGCTGCGGGTTGAAGGCATGCCAGGTATATGAAGAGGTTGGATCAATGTGAACTCAATGGCCCTCATTACAACTGAGGTGCTAAGTGCACCAACTTTACCACCATGGTGTAAACTAAGTTTACACCATGGTGGATGGCGGATTTACCGCCCCATTACAAGGTGAGTGGGGCGGTAAATCCCCATTTCCCATTTTCCCTTCCCCATTCCCATTTTTGCCCCATAGGGCATAATGGGAGTGGGGAAGGCGCTAATTACGGCACCGTAAATTACGGTGCCGTAATTAGCACCAAGGTGCCTTAGCACCATGGAACTTAACGCCTGCAAAAAGCAGGCGTTAAGGTGGGAATCATGCGTTAAGGGTTAACGGTGGCGTTAACCCTTAACGCCTGAGTTGTAATGAGGGCCAATGACATTTTTACATCAAAGGAGATTTCATTCAAAATGTTTTTAGGAACATTTCGCCGCAAATACATGCCCCACAGAGTGATGTGCAAATGGCACAGGAATAGTCAATGTTCAACCACTTCCTTAGAGTTTTTACACTGTGTGCAATGTTGCATATACAGCCTTTTCCCTCTGGAAGAGAAGATTGACAAAGGTAGGATGCCAAGTCTGAATTTAACAAACATCCGTCTTGCCTGTGGTTGTTCTATTTGATCTAAGTATGCTTCATCCACCAGCTGATGCTTGAATATACAATATTCCGCACATAGGTTTGTTTTTATACATTGGGAAACTTTCTTATCCAAGAAATAGTCCATGGCACATTCTTTAACCATGAAACTAGTGCTTCTGTTGATACTTTCTGGGGATAACAAACAAATCTCAAAGTGCCTCAACACGAGCTTGGCGGTAACCCTTAAATGCGGCGGTAGCGCTATTACCGCCGCAGCTAAGGGTCCACCAAATCACGGATTTTGCAGATTTCCCCCAGCTCTGAGCGTGTGGGAAATCCACCGAAATTTCGCGCTCATACCACCGGCGGGAAATCCGCCAGCGGGAAGAGAGCGAAAATTTCCCATTGAGCCCAATGTGGAATGGGGAATTCCCGAATGTGCTCAGTGGGGAATGGGCAATACCCGTTCTGCCAAACCCGTGATCCTGCATTATTAGTGCCAGGGGTTTGGTGGTAGGGCTATTAACGCCGGCACTAATAGCGCCGGAGTTACCGCCCAACTCGTGATGAGGCCCTTAAAGTGTGAAGCCTTAACCATATTTCTAACATGTAAAGCCCAAGGAAGTATATGTACCGCTTCACAATCTAACAGATTGAGTAAGTATCTTTGGTATACTTCTGGGGTTGGTGTTACCCATCAGTGAATCCAGTACAAAAAAGGTTGCAAATTGGCAAGTATTCAATGTTGGTGCAACCTAACTGTGCGGAGTGCAGGTGTGGTTGAGACTTGTGGGATCACACAATGTTGTTGTGATATGCCTTCAGTTATTTGCTTCATATAACACCACAATGCTTTCATTTCATACAATTCTAAGGCAGGTTTATTAATCAGAGTTTTGTGGGGGCACACAAAGCCAATCACCAGTTGCCCTTCCTGAACTAAGGAAATTGAACTTTTTTTGAATTTGTCTAAACCACGTAGCTTTTTTCTTGAATCTTATAAATACATAATCAAAACTATCAACTAACTCTGCATGTGCCTCCCTCAACCATGGAATATTAGTTTGTATTTACAATAATAAAATAAATACAGTGCCTTGGTGCAAAGCGCTCTATAAATAAATAAATCAAAGCAAATCAAATCAAAATGTTTTTCGTTTTCTTTTCTATACAAACTATTACCTTTCCTTTTCTCCAATGTATTTCCGAACCTTGGTTAATACACAGCTCTTTAAACCTATTACATTGTGTTCTTAGTAAACCTTTTTTTTTTCTCGAAACAATCACTGCATCATTTTTGAACAGTGGGATACAACCTTTGCATCTGCTTAGGATTGTGCACCTGCAGGAAGGGCATCAATCAAGCATTAACACCCGATCCGGCAGGTCATATTGATTGCTAACGCTATTAGCACCCAGGGTTGCCAATCCAGTAACCCGGTGTGCAGATCGTGGTGTATTTTGTTTGAATGAAAAGGACGCTGTGCGGGGTCGCGTTTATTAAAAACAAATACTGTACTAAGGTGGCCGCCATGGAGATGGAAGGTGGAGCCCCTCTTCCATTTTCGTGGTGACCTGGTGGGTGGGTGGGTTTTTGGCAGCAGTATGGGCGCCAGCTTGCTGCCACCGCTGAAACAAAAGGTAAGTGGGAGGAGTAAAAAAGAAAACAAGGGAGGGTGGGGGCAAGATGGCAGAGCAGGGGAAGCCGTGAGCAGGCGCGCCTGGAAACACGTGTGTACAGGCACGTTATAAATGCCATGTCATATAATAGCATATCAGGCTGCTCGGAACACGGGCTAAGAGTAGCAATTTCAGCACTCTTTCTGAGCAACTTAATTGGTTGGCTCCCCCACCCCATGTGCTTATCTCCCTTGCAATCCTGTCTATATATTGACAAGAGAGAAGGAGCCAGTACACTTCCCTGTCTGACGCCCTTCTCAATTCCAAAGATGTTTGTTTTTTCACCCTATAGCCACCTCAGTTGCAGTGTTGTCATTATATAACATAATTTTACCTTGGAGTCAATCTGATATTTTCAAAGGTCACCAATAGGCATGCTATCAAAGGCTGTTCTTAGATCTATACATCCTAAATAAAGGTACTGTTTATTTAACATGGCTCATTTTTTAATCAAGACACTTAACCTAAAAGCTTGGTTCATAGTACTTTCATTTTCTGAAAGCCCACCTATAATGGTCTGTGATGTTATTTTCATATATCCAATTTTCAAGGTAAACTGAAAGTAATTGACTGACAGTAATGAAATTGGTCTATGGTTACTGGGGGAATTCCTCTCTCCCTTCTTCAAATTCAGCACAATTTTATCATGTTGCCAAGCTGTGGGTACTTCTTCTAAGATGTTAGCTGGTACGGCATTTGGGCCTGGGGCTCTATTCACCTTTAGTGTTTTGATAGCTATATGAGTTTCTGCACAAGAAAACTCTAGCCCTTCCCCACCTCTCTATTGTTTTAAACTGTATTTTTCTTTTGTGCAAAGTTTTTAAAAGATGTTCTCTCTACCATATACAACTTACTGAAGTACGAAAGCGTAATATCTTTGACAATGCATGACTCCAGTTGCCTTTTTGTTTGTGACATTCCTGCCAATACTAAATTTTTGGGATAGCGTTTGTCTTAAAGAGTGACATCATGCCTCTTCAAACATTAATTTTTTCGGAAGAGGCACAATGGGACTCTGTGTGTTTTATAGCATGCTGACTTGTGCCTTTGTATTCCTTTGTACATATATTGGTTTCTATACCTTAGGAGCCAATCTCTGTCCCATCCATTTTCTACTCTTAGCTGTAGTCCACAGTGTATTTGAGGAAACAGCATTTGATGACTGTTTCCGCAAAAGGCATCCACTGTATCAGGACTGTCCCCCCTAGAATGGAGGCATTGTCAGTGGTGTTAACCACCACTGCAACTCGGGGGTGAAGGGTGGTTCAGATTTAGCAATTAGCATTCTGAGGGGCTGCACTGCAGGAACCCCGGACAGGATTTGTTTGCTTGCCTTGGACAATGATGTATGCCCTACAACCATGAAAGCAGAAAGGACCCTGACCAATTATTATTATTATTATATTGTGCTGCATTACCTAGCAATGCATAAGTTAAAAAATAAGATTGGTAGAAAGAAATGTGTAATTCTTGACAGGAGAGTCTTGTAAATTCAGAAATGTACATGATGCAAGACTTTGAAAACGACATTACCATTATCATTTTGCTGGTCAGTCTTCCAGTTCATAATTCTTAAGTATGCCTCTGCCATTACTGAAGGGGACACGTCAATAGAGTCTTGGTTCTGCCACCAAACAATGCGGCTTAGTCTCAAATGCTAGGCAATGTCCCCTCTGCACTGGAAAACAAGCCAGTGAAATCATGTTTAGACCTTGTGGGCCAGCAGTTTGGTCAGCACTGCTCACATTAGTGGCAGTGCCAAGGCTGATTTGCAAACAATAGTATGGAAGGCTGACCAAACCAATGGCAGTGTTTTTGATTGCTTCAGAGACTTACATCCATCAAACTGAGGGCCCTTACAAATTACATTCAAAATGTATATTCTGCTGCATTAACTCCTTGACTATAAGTGAAACAATATCTTTGGGTGTAAAAAAAAATGTAATTCTGCAGGGGAGACTGTAGTAAAATCAAAAAGTGATTTGATAGAAGGCTCTGAATTAGGCTATTAGGTGTAAGCCAGAAGGATTGCAATCACCACAGACAGGGTGGAGTAAGGATGTTAGGAGGGACACACAATCTAACACACAATCTATGGACATGTTTTGTCGTTTACCCATCCATTTCCATGTTAATCCCATTAGTATTGCCACCAACGTCCTGTCCCTCCCTGCTGAAACATATCCTCTTGGGTACTCTTTGAGCTAGCTATGTCACAAAGTAACATCAACCTTTGTGCTGCATAGGGCAACGCTTGTGGTATAGCTAAGCATTCTTATGAGTGTTTAAAGACTTAGGTGATGGGGCATCCCTGCTGGTGCATGGGGATGCAGTCACAGTGTCAGGGACAGAGACAAGCACAGGCACCTCCGCAGCGACCTGTGCTGCCTAATGCACCTGCCCCTGGACTGCTCTACTTGCACCACTGGTACCACCCCCATGAGGCCCCATGTGCGGCTCTGTAGCGGCACACATTTATTCCATGAATTACCCCCTTAATTGCCTCTGTAAATGAGCACCTGTTGTAATAAAAAATCTCTTAACAATGCATGCTTTCCGCCAGTAGATGTAAAAACAATATGTGTGTCATCACATATGCTCCTTAGACTGGAGTCATGTCTAAAACAATCATTTGTATTGGCATTAGACAGACATTTGCCAGACAATGACATCATATGCGTAGGTACTTGCACAATTTTCCAAACGTTCCCATCTTATGGCCAGGTGGTACCCTTATGGCAGTACCTGACAAATGCTTATACCATGTGTAACCATGTGCACTCAAAAGTTCAAAATGTTATGATATCATATGGCATTTAAAACACACCTATACACATGTTTTGTTGGTATTGCCAATGCTTGTTGGTTTCAGTTTGTCTACCTAAATTAAAGTGTATATGCCCTGATGTGGGTGCATTGCTTGCTATACCTAGAACATCAAGCAGCATATTACTGAGTTGGTTCAAAATATCCCTACCTGAACATTTCCAGGCTTGGATGGTGAGCATGGACCAGCTTCAGATCTTGTCTTGCACACTTACCCGTGGGGTTCTGACCTACATAGTATGTATCTTTGTCTTGATGGATGCCTAGCCTGCCTGGCCAGGACCTTTCATGAAATTAACCGATAAGTACTGACTTGATAACATCATGCTGTTAAAGGGGAAGTTTGCTCAAACAAAAATGTTATTGTCCCGATTGTTTGGGCATATATTTTTAAGCATACTGTAATCAATCTTAAAAACATTTCCTATACATCTTACCTTCGTTTTCCTCACTTTTACACATGCGAAAACAATGGGTTGGGTGCAGCCATCTTATGCTAATCTTATACATTGAGGCATCGCACTAACTTCAAGTGCGCTCACGGCAAGAATACAGATCACCTGCCCCTGAATCTGACATCACTAGACCCGTAAGGACCTTTTCACAATGTCAATGCATGTCTAATGTCAATGTTCTCTGTGCGCAAGCTAGTGATGTGTCTCCCTGGAAATTCCAGGACGCCTCTTTAGTCAACAAGTATAAACAGACCCCTTCTCATCAGACAACATCGGAGTCGCTTTTTCAATCGTTTCACTGTATTTTGTTTGGATCGCCTTTGACTTGTTTCTGCTCTGTTCAGCTATCTTCCTAGTACAAAGCCCCTGCGAACAGATACTTATACTAGCAGAACTGATTTAAATCGTTACTTCCGTTTATTACAAAAAAATGTCATATAATGGCTGCAATACAGCCCTACCAGTACGAGCTTGAGTATTCCGAGGAGGGAGTAATTGAAAGAGAAAGATACGGAAACAATGGGGAATTGAGCGATAGTTGGGAAGATGAATCACCGGATCATGAGCCTGAGCCTAGTCACATGGAAGATGTTTCCACCTGTTGTACCTGCAATTGTTGCAAGGTCATGCCAACTGAGGTGGAGAACTGCTGCTGCCAAGAAAACTCTGGATGCTTAGCCTACATATCAGAAGAAGACACACCACTGCTATGCATTACCAAGCTCATGACTTCAGGGCAGACTGCCTCACAAGGTCCGTGTTGAGGATTATGATGGTGCTTATGTACAAACTTTGCACAACAGTTCACCTTCACAATCCAAGTAACCAGTAAGTGTACTCTAGATATGATGTCGTTTTGACCACTGAGACGACTACCATTTAATGTGTATCTCCTACATTGTTGTAACTTTGATCGATCACTGACAAATGAATTTAGTCTGCAAATTGAAACTATTTCAATCGCTTTTTGGAGAGATCATCGCTTACGTGTCTTTCACTTTCAAATAAAAAACAATATTTCTCTGTGGCCCAAACCTTATGGATTGAATGAGTGTACACTTCTGTAATGTGTCGAGACTTCAAAGCCTAAATTAATTTTTCCATGAAGTTACTTTTGTAAGGACAACTATGCCATGGAATTTAGGATGCACTTTCAAGTAAGGGTGGCTTATCAGGTTCTATCAATTCTGTTGTGTATGTTTCTCTTCCACTGGTGGTACGGGCTGGTGACCTACATGGATTCTGCGTTCGACAAGTAATCTCTGCCTGTGTCATTGGGCTCAGTGAATTACCCTAACCCATCAGACCAAGAAACTGACTACTGTTTGGATTTCCCCACCCTCTGCGGTGTGATGCCTACTTTGCGGTTCTGTTTTGATGCATTTGGAGATAATGGGCTCAGTGAATTATCCTAACCCATCAGCCAAGAAACTGACCACTGGTTGGATTTCCCCACCCTCTGCGTTATGCTCTCCTCTCCAACAAGGGACACTACCGGCTTGTTCCTCCCTTTTGATTACCCACTAAATAATTGGTGGTGAATTCGCCCTGAGTAAGGCTACTGACACCTTGCCCAGCAGGTGGCTTGTTTGCTGAAACGTATCTTGCTGTTTCTAGATCTGACTATAGACATTTCTAGAATCAAAAACCTTAAATGATTATGATGTCTTTGTATACGTATGCAGTCCTGCTCAGAGTAAAGCAAGAAGTTTAAATAGACTATTTGGACATTTTGTGCACGTTTATGGGCTTCTTCATTGTGTATTGTTTGTTTTTTTGAAAGAAAAGAAAAAATAATTTAGTTTTTTCTTCTTTGAAACACATTGAAAAGTGTTTTTTTTAGTATTCTGACAACTGTGTCTTTGTTCTGTTTGTTTGAAACACACCACGTCAATGTTTCACATATTTTATGTTTAGCAACCACATTTTTTAAATAAAATGCAAAGTGTTTAATTATATTGATGTTTACATTCAGTGTTCTAACAGGATAATTGTTAAGGGATATCCGCTTTGTGGAACTATTTGTATTTGATTTCTATGACCCCCACCCATCATAGTTGCATCACAATTGGGGCTCCCCTTTCATTTGTTAGTAGGGGACCTACATCTTGTCTGGTGAGCTATTTTGCGCTTGCTGGCAGCTTCCTTCCAGGCCTATGTTATCCATTGTCCACATGTCCAGGCCAGACCCAGTGTCTCCTAACTCCCCTTCTCAACATCCAGTCTATGCAATCAGCATATGTTTTTGTCTGTTGAGCAGTGCTTTGGGACTTTTGCGCTCAGGTTGTCCCCATCCATCCTCCTCCATAGTATCAATGGTAGTTGGCTCCTATGAACAGGGTCGTAGTGGGCCATAACATTGTCTCGGGCACCGATGAATATGTGGCACACAGTTCAAAGTTGCTATTCATTCCTTTTCGGGCACTGTCTTAAGATTTCCCAAAGGTGAGTATTTGGATGAAAAGGTAATGCAAATTGTGCATTTAAAATAATATATATTCATCAACAGTGTTCACTACAACTAGCTGCTTATTATCAAACGAGTACACATGGCCCAAATATGTAGACCACTTTCATTAACAAAAAAAGACCCACACAAGCATTTTGTGTTTGTGTTTCAACCTCGGCCCTATTGTCCTATAGGCTGTATGATCAGGACTGTGCGCTCGCAAGGGGGCAGGGTGGCTGGGTATGGCAGATGCGAAACATTGCCATCGAGGCTGAGTGGATGCCAACAAACAAGTCACACATTCACATACACATCCACTTTTCTAAGCCTTTATAAAAATCTTGACATTTACCAGGAGAACATCTCTGAGATCTACAAGATATCTCGCCATTGTGATACCTGTTCCCTGGATACCTGTTCCACGGCTACTTCCTCCCCAGCTTGCTGAATCGGCTCATTTGTTTGTCCAGGTACGGGTAGGTCACCTGTTTACTTCTCTATGTTCATCGATCGCTGATATGAAAGTTTCTATCAATTTCCACCAAATGTACCCAGTATTTTAATGTTTATTTATCTCACAGATTTCACCATTATCTAACATTTGAACGATTTTGATCTCGGTAAATAGCACATTGCATCACTGTGCATTGTGATAGAATGGGATCTTTTGTGGTCCATGTTTGCAAGCATGTTTTCTTTCAATGCTTGAAAGTTCATTCAACGGACGAGTATCACATTACGATTTGTGGTATATCAATCAATTCTGTAGGAAAGTTATCACTGTGTTCATTTGACTAGTACACACAGGTTTTCTTTCCTTAAGTAAAAGAAACTGTGCAGACAAACCTGTGTTATAATTCCTTCAATCACATGCATACAGTATTATTTGTTATAATTTTCTTTATAAAGATCTTACATACTTTTCAAGAATGCATTCTTGTATCGTTATCAGTTGCCTTCTGTGAGCCAAGTCAAAGGTCAGGGCACAATCAGGACATACGTCCGCCTAGAGTGAGCATTGCATCTCAGTCAGATGTACAACACAGTCCAGTTGCACTGTCTCTGCCGGCAAAGTTTGACAATGCCTGCCAAGTTAACATACAACGGGAGAAGGCAGATCAAGCCTCACAAACTTCATACATTAGGGGCCCTCCAGTATCCACTAGGACAACACCCGCTACTAATGAGAAGGCCAAAACCCCCACTGTCGATATTAAGGGTCAAGTCCTGGAAACCCCTCTATCAATCCCAGAACTCGATTTTGAACCAGGCCAAAAACCTGCCAAACAAACCATAGAGATGAACTCTAAACCCAAGCAGGTGACCTTGCAGACTTTGCACATAAAAAAGACACAAATGCAAAAGATCAATGACATGAGTATTCAAGCCTTTGTTATGGACGAAAGGAACTTTTTTCATCACTAACATTGGGAATATTGAAGGCAAAAAGTCCATAGAAGCACTGCGTAAAAAGGTGCTTGCATCGCTGCGACAAAGAACAGGGAAAGGAGTTGTCAGATTGTCTGACCTGAAGATTCTACGTAGGATTCTCTTTAGTGACTGGTGTTCGCAATTAAAAGGTGACTGTGTCCTAGTGGGTTGTGGGTTCAGCACTTTACCGTCGTATCTAAGACCGTGTAAATATCTGCCCAGGGGGTGTTCAAAATGTAAACTGATTCTTTGATGCTACCTGTTTGATATGGTATAGTTTTTAGTATTATGCTTAATTGACCCACTGAGGTCATTGCTTTATTTATTTTTCTGGGAGTGTTTGTTTTACACACTGCATTCTGCTTTCTTTTCATGTTTTATGTTTTCCTCTGTTCTCTCCGGGTCAATGGTGTGCGGTATAAATCCAATAAAGTAAAGTGAAGTAAAAGTCCTGCACACATTCCCGAAGGATATTGATTTAATAAGAAGATGGATTACGAATTGCGGTTTTTCCAGTGTATGAGATTGAAAGTAGAGCCCAGGCTGTCTTGGATGACGTTAGGACCAATTGATTCCGCTTCTGCAGCCTGCACTGTAGAGACAATATGTACGAACAATCAAAGTACACAATAAATCATCGACCCAGAATTCTTCGTAAATTGCTTCCAAATGCAATTCCAACTCAATTTTGTCACACACAAGATTAGGTCAGTACTGGGCGATGAATGTGTTATGTTTGTTGATATGTAGGATGATAATATCCATAAATAAACATTCTCTATGATCTCTCGATTTATTTAAAGTAGTGTATTGAAAAGGTAACTTCATGAACGGGTTAGAGCTTTCAGTGTATATTTACATAAAATGGGTCTTACTCAAGTTTCCATAGTTACCCGATTCTATTGAATCTTAAAATGTTTTACATCACTATACTACATCTGTCCCCACTTTCCAGAGCCTCTAATAAATCTACAAATGGTGACCCCTAATAAAAAATGCCATAGTGCCCTTTAAAAGTCACATAATGTTTTCAAAATGTGTTGGTTGAGCACACTGATGGAAATACAGACCCTCAGAGATGACGAAACCATCAACACGTCTATTATCCCAATGGTGAGCCCTACTGACCTGCACAAAGTGATATTTTAGAGTGTTGGATCTGCCCAAGTTTCTAATATTAATTTAACTTCTACCTTGTGCTATTTTATGACAATGTACTGAAAATGAAGGAGGAAGAGTCTGCATCAATTACTTTTCCGGAGTCAATATCAAGTTCACTCGCCTACCAAGTAATTATATTGTACTAGTCCTTTCTGAGAATGTGTTATACTTGTAATTTCAAACAAACTGAAATTGTTTAGGTATAGTATTGGTTATTTGCACAAAGTGGCATGTATGGGTGTCTCTCTGTATGTACTATTGTCTGCATCTCATTGTTTCAGTTCCATTTTGCTTCAGTTTCATCTGTCCTAAAAAAAGTACTGTGTTATAGGGGGATGCTGGAACTTTCACTACAATCACTTCCTCCTTTGAAACAGGTCTAGAGTATGCGGTATGAATACTTGCAGTTCCCTTGCAAGAATGAAAGTAAATCCTACAAAGGATATCGCTTGAGACTGAAATGCATGTAACCTTGCACTGTTTCAAACTTTTCTGATTTTGGTTCTAACATTACACTTCCTCCCTAATGCAGGATAGATTACAAAGCAAACATTGCAAAGCGAACAACTTTTGAACGCAACATTACAATCAGTATGTTTTCCACAGTGATCTCAGATCAAGTACATGTGTCATCTCGAAAAGGTTATCAGGTGGAATCTGAAATGTAGATTATGCCCTTTCCTGGGCAAACTCCTAGAAAATCTTAATCTTCAGACTGAATATGTTGGTTCTCTCCATGTGGATGACACTCAAGTCATTTTCAGGCTCCCTTTCACCACTTCTTCTCCTTCTCTCATCTCTGACTGTCTGTCTGCTATCCAGGAGCCGTGTGCCAACAATGATCTCTTCCTCAGTGCCAGTAAAACTGAGATTCTCCTCATTGGGCCACCTGCTCCCTCCTTTCCTGTCACTCTCTGGCTGGCCTCTCTTGGTGCTCTTCCTGCTCCCACCTGTGAGGCTAAAAACCTTGGGGTCATCTTCGACTCCACACTCTCCTTCTTTCCTCACATCTCCGGCATCTCTAAGAAGTCACCCTACCAGATGCACCTCCTCAGAAGTATTCTTCCTTTCCTCTCCTTCACCCAGAAGCTCACTGTCTCCAGAGCTCTGGTTCTCTCTACGTTGGACTACTATAGCAGCCTCTTTCTAAATCTGCCTGCTTCTACTCTCTGCCCTCTGAAACTCATCCAGAACAGGACTGCAAGACTTGTCCTTGACCCCAAGCCAAGGGATCGTATCTCTCCAGGACTGAAATCTCTGAACTGGCTCCTGGTGGCTGCGAGGATTAAGTTCAAAACCCTCTGCTTTGTCAACAAGGCCTTCTGGGGCATAAGGCCTCAATACCTTCACTCTCTTGCTCATCCACCTCCAACTCCCTCAGGGTCAGTCGCTTCTCAAAGCAACAAGTTGGTGGTAGATCTCTTTCTTCGGCTGGGGCCTCCCTCTGGAACAGCCTCCCTACCTCCCTGAAACTTGAAGAGTACCATCTTTGATTCCGGAACCACCTCAAAACCTTCCATTTTGCTTCTGCTTTCTCTCCTCCTCTCCCCTGCTGAACTCCTGGCTGAAACCGAAACTGCACTGGTCACCTGGCTACCCTTTTATCTCGGGCCCAGGTCCCGTCCCCCACCAGTTGCACACCTGCACTGCCTCCCTGGCAAACCCCACACTTGGGGACTGTTTTCTGTATCCCTACAGTCCCCTACCAGTACTTGACACCTGATGTCTGCACTTACCCGTGCACTTGCCTCTAGCTAGCTGCACCTTTTACTTATTGCTTTTATTTATTCTATTTATTTTTTACTGTCGATCCCATGTACTGCACTTTCCCCCTCCCACTTCCCCTCTGCACTTTTCCCCAACCCCTGCACTTCCACAACCCCAATGTCACCTGGTCTAGTGAGATTGTTGTCTCTGTCTTCCCTCTGTTCCCCATCCATTGCCTCGTCACGCCTTGAAACACTTGTGTATAGGCGCGTTATAAATGCCATATCATATCATATCATATGGCAAAATCATGTACACTGTTTTTGAGGCTATGTTCATACAAATGTTCAATTTGTGTTGCTACAGCAAATCTTATAGTATATGGTTCTTAATCATTTTATAATAGTTTGTGTATATGTGCTCTACGCAAAGAACGATTTTAATTTCCAGTAAGATTGACATTTCTTTTTTGTATTAATTTTCTATTCAAGGAATGTACCCAAGGTGCGGAATTAGAAGAGGAGGCACATGGACAAGAGGTATACATAACCTAATATTGAATACAATTGGGTATCACATTACATTTGGAATACATTTGTATAATGTTGTAATGTTTTCAAGTCTGTCAAGTCATTCTTGTTGTAGATATATGCACATGTTTGTTTGTGTGGAACTGAAATTTGCTTTATTTAAACCATATAAAAACACTGTTTTTTCCAGCTTGATTGGTGCGGTGGGCAAAAAGAAGGCCATGCTTTTGAAGCAAATTAAGAAAACAAGGGTAAAGAATCAACAAGTTTGTTTTGGAGAAGATTTTGAGCAGATGTTTTATTCATATTAGGTTCATGGTTAGACAATGGTATCTGCGGTATGTGTGCTGTACACTGAACATGCTTTTCTATACATCTGTTAGAGGCCCAGAAGGAAGAAAAGTATAAAGACTCAGACAACAAATGAAACCAAAGATGATACTTGCCAAACTGATTTCACAATGGAACAACTACTATTTGAGACCCAGCATGGTCCAGTCAACTCGTTATGCATGTATCCAGTGGCCGGAAAATGTATGGACTCTCACCTGCGAACCATACAAAGTTTTCATAGACCATTGCTACTTTGTGCAAACTCGACCAGATAAAACTGAAGGCACTGAAGATGCATTGCAAATTCTCGCAGACCCGTTGACACAATCTACAGCCTCTAAAAATGTTCCACCCAAGAAACATTCAATGTTACCTATTTCTCAAACTCATGTGGAAATATCAAAGTGTGAACAAACAGAGGCTGAAGCTTCAAGGCAACAAACAGGAGTTTGCCTATTTTGGGCAATTGTCCACCACCGTCGAGTCATAAAACACAGTACACAAAACACAGTAATGCCGGACGATTGGCTATCAAAGGAGCAAAAATACATTGTATTTGACAGCTGCCTGCTAGAGATTGTACAAATGCTGCAATGTGTCCAACCATTAAGAGGCAGAATATGCGGGGAACCATTGGTTAATGTGTCTTGTTTATTACAAGACACCAACCTGAAAATCCATGCCAGCTGTGTCCATTTCCATAATACATTTTCATGGTCTGCTCAACCTATGCTGGGCAAAGTGCCTGCTTGAAATCTACTATGTTCAGCAGCTTTACTTTTCGGGGGGTTGACTTTCAGTAAGATTTCCAGTTACTATCATTTTGTGGGACTTGGGTTCCTTGCTAAAACTCAGTACCACAAATATCAAAGGGAATTCTTATTCCCCGCTATTAAAAAATCCTGGAAAATCAAACATGTCAATGGACAGTACATTCTCAGGCAAACATTTCAGGCTAGCTAGCGACAGACAGTGTGACAGTCCAGGATTTTCCGCAAAGTACTGCACATACAACTTTCAAGACATGTAAAGTAAAAACATTGTGAGTATGGTGATCGTGCAGGTGTCTGAATTTACATCGTTTTTGGTAATGGAGAGACATGGTTTCATCAAACCACTGAACATCTGGAATCCAGAGGAACGTAAATAAACCTGATAGCCACTGAAATGCAAGTTTCAATAGTAAATGCCTTGCAAGAGCATTTTCCACATATTCAGCAACAATTTCATGTATGGCATGTTGCCAAATCAGTCAACAAAAAAGTAGAGCTGCTGGTAAAAAAAAGGGGTTGGAAAATATTTCAAAGTGGTGTCAGTCTATAAGCAACCATCTTTGCTGGAGCTCCAAAACTTGTGATGGTTCTGTAGAAATCCTTCTTGAAAAAATGGCGTTCATTGATCCACCATTGTTCCAACGTACACCCATGGACAGAAAGCCAACATTTCCACAAATGTGCACATGGACCTTCATCGAAGGAACAGGAATGCAAGAAGAAGTGGTTGGTGCCATGTTCCCTTCCTCACAAAGAACTTGAGAAGATTGTGTACAATAACAAGCTTTCAAGGGACCTGAAGGGAGTCATAGAATTCTGTCATACCAGAGATTTTGAGGTGTTCCATAATAGGTGCCTAAAGTACAGGCCGAAGAGGTTACATCTCTGCATAGATGGTATGGAGGCCAGAACAAGACTAGCTGTACTTGCGCACAACAACAACGTATGGAGGGAACAAGTGAAAACTGCAGGAACATTCGGGATGCTTCGTTACCTTATGGCTTTTACGAAATGAGGCAAGCAAAGGGTGGCCAAGCCAATATACCAGGAAATGGAATTCAAATTTGTGAAATATATGGCATTGACTGTGTTGGCCATGCATACTCACAGAATTGATCCTGATTTCTTTTTTCCTAGGACACATACACTGCCACAAAACATTGCAAACAAGCCTTGTCCACCAAAAGCGGAACTTGTTCAAAGGTTGTCTTCCAGATTTAAATGATTTGTAGCTGGCTTCGAAATCTGCTCACAATAACATTTTCTATATGTTCCCCAATATTTGGAAATTGTGCAGAAACAATGGAATGCTATTTCCCTGACACTTTCAGTGCTATAAAATGTATTAAGAAGTATTTATGTATGCCAATTTAATCGGGGTTATGATTCATTATGATTCATTAATGCATATCTTTTAACTTTCCTTCATTTATATTACTGATCCTCATCCTTATTGAGAAGACATATGTCTGTAGTTGCTATTGGTACTGTATTTCTGAAGGGAATCGCCCTAGCACTTTGGTGCTGCACTGCCCATTTGCGTGGGAAAAAGACTGATATGCAAATGAACGTTTGCCATCAGTCAAAGGTACACTGAGGCTTGGTGTCTGTCAAACCCTCTGCTAGACCCAAACCACATCCCCACATGCAGTGCATGGCACTTGCGTTGATGGCCAGTGGTAAGTAAGATTTTCATAGTAATGATACATCGCCTGACCTGTGTAAACCCCATAACTTCCAGAACTTGTTGCTTTACTGGTATATTATTTTTTTCTTATACCTCTGTGAGAGGGAACCTCATTAAACACTCACAGAATATTTGAGTCTTTTGATGGGTGTGATTTTTTTGGGCTCGCCATAGATCTCCATATGTCTCTATAGCATCCATACTGTCTTTTCAAATGTATCCTCTTTGCAACTTTTTGGCAATAAGTGCCTGTTTTTGCTAGTTTGCCCTAGGTGCTCCACTTTTAACTGTATATGGCTAACCTTGACAGAACTACATTTTCCTAAGGGTAGACAGCATCTTTTGATCCCTTTTGGTGACAGTTAGTTTCCCCTTTCTCATTTTTTAATAAATGTAAAATTTAAGTTACACTGACACACTTAACATTAATGGCAGGTGTGAGTAATTTGCTGAATACTTCAACTGATGTGAAAGGCCCGCCAAGACTTCACTAGAGGATTCAAACTGTCCTCACATCACCTGAAATCATGCTCCCACCTTTCTGCAAAGTATACAAAAGTTTATTTTAGTTACCTTAGAAATGTTCTGCTATTCTGGAGAATATATATAAGGTTATTTTGCTCACATGTAAATTAGTTGTGCCTCTTCCATAAAAGTAATGTTGTTGGTTTTACTTTAATATTCCTGTAAGTATAATTGTATAGGTGTCCCGCCAAACCAACTTTGATTCCCCAGACTTGCTCTTAGCCTGTCCAGATAAAGGCTGCCTTATGTTTTGCCTATATAGACTAACTTTGGGTCATTCAAACAGTATACCACTGGGTTTTGCTTTGTATGGTCTGTTTTATACAGACACAAAAAGAGTGTTAGGTTACACCTGCCTTTCAGTTGCTTATAGTATTGGTTTTACTTACCTTGAGTGTAACTGTGTTATTCTATACTAAGTTGGAGTTATTGTTTCATGTAGTCTGTGAACTGAAAAACAACTGTAATTGAATATTACACCCCAAAGTCCAACTCTCCTAGAATGACTATTATCCTACATAAAAGGTATATGTTTAAACCGTGCTTAGTATATGAGTATCACTAGATCAGAAAAGTGTATTTTCCAGTTCATTAGACTATCCGATTTCTTGCTGAGCATCATGGTACAAAGGATAGGGTCTACTACCATGGTATTACTGAAATCATAGGATAAACGCAGGGTGGCTGATCCAGATGAATGCCCCAGCCGAAGAAAGAGATTGACTGCCAACTAGTTGCTTGGAGAAGCGACTGACCCTGAGGGAGTTGGGGGTGGAGGAGTGAAGAACTTGAGTAAGAAGATATTTCTGAAGAGAAAGTTGGAGGTAGAAAGGACTCCAACCCCAGAAGGCCTTGTGGACAATGCAGAGGGTCTTCAACTTGATCCTTTCAACCACTGGGAGCTGGTGAAGAAATTTCAGGGCTGGAGAGATACGATCCCTGGGCTTGAGGCCAAGGTCAAGTCTTGCAGTCCTGTTCTGGATGAGCTGCAGAGGGAGGAGAGTAGAAGCAGTCAGATGTAGAAAAACAAGGTTGTTGCAGTAGTCCAGCCTAGAGAGAACCAGAGCTCTAGAGGCAGTGAGCTTTTGGGGGAAAGTGATGAAAGGAATAATTCCTCTGAGGAGGTGCAGTTGGTAGTTAGCCAGGCAGGAGGGGTTGGCTGAGAGTTTATTGAGAAGAGGGTGCACAAGAAATTGCTTTAGGGGGAGGGGAAGGCTCCAGTGGTGAACAGGTATTTGCATAAATCGGCCAAGGCAGGAGCGAGGTTGTCAATGTGGTCTTTGATGGTTTTGGAAGAGCAGGGTAGAACCTGTTTTGACAAGACATTTGTAGATCAGACTTGTCTATAAATCTCATCAGGGGAGAAAAGAGGAAAGGAAGAGCAAGAGGGAGGAGAGGTGGCCACAGGGGCGCCAGAGGTATAGGAAATAATAGAGGAGAAGAAGGTGAGGATGAGATGGTGGACAGGATGTCCTGGGTTTTTGAGATGAAATTATAGGTCAGAGCCATGCATAGGGCCTGGTAGGGGATAGGAGAGGTAGAGACTGCAGCACAAATGGCTAGCTCGTTGCTGATTTTGAAGAGTTCTGCCTAGATTTCGGTAATCAAAAAGTAATTATTGCTTTTGAATTCTCAATAACTGCTGTTAGGTGTTCCGAATAAGGATATATGCTTTGCTCTGTCTACATTCAAGCATAGTGTTGTGTTTTTATAAATGTGGTTATATATAATGTGATAGTACTTTTTTCCTCTAAAAATTAACCGGGCAGAATCTTATTTTAATAGACCATTTTATTTTACATTACATAGTGTGTCTGTGTTTCTTTGGACTGTTTGAATTGCAATTTCATTTGTACGGATTCCCCAGCCCTTTCTCCCTCACATGACAAGCATAGCTGCTCAGTCTACACTACCCAGAACATAAAGCAGTACACCAGTATACTAAGATTGGAGTATTGGACTGCCTCAGATGAATGTTTTTACTAAGCCCTTATTTGGACTAACAGCCTCCCCATAGCAGATGCTATAAGTTATTAAAATAAAGTGTAAGTTTTATATATGTACAAGGTGGAGGTGCGCCCCATCGACAATAAGTGTGATGAATAATTGAAAGAGGTAAAAAGCATGTCCTTACAGACATCAAATCTATCCCATGGCTCCAGTTGGCTACATGGATCAAGCCCTTGCATCAGTTGATGGTTTTGGACTGACACAACGGAAACCTTTTACGCACAGATATCCCATAAAGGTATTTGATGTTGGCTGGGTTAGCCTGCACTCCCCAGCTATTCTCACCTTTTGAAAAACAGATTTACCGCCAAGGGCACATCCTACTCGAATAATGGGAACCAATTCTTCTTGCCTCAGGCCCCTTCCTGACTTGCTACAGCCTTTAAAACAAGAACTGCTTTTATCTTCACTGGCGCGATCGTGCACTTTCATGCATTACTGCAATGTTGAGCACAAGGCTACCCATGTCACAGCTTAAGCTTCCAGGCACAGGCGTGGCACTAACCAACCAACCCCACTGCGGTCTGGGCACCTGCAAGACACAAGCCTCCAAGACCCCAGCAGGGAAAGAGTGTTAGGGACTTGATGGTTGGATAGGTACAGGTACAGAGGGTAACCGGAATGAGGGCTAGGAAAGGGGATGTGGATGGGTAAGGGGTAACAGGGTAAACTTAACAACTGTACAATGTGAACACCCCCCCCCACACACACACACACACACATACACGTGCATGCATTCCCCACAGTAATCTCACATAATACAAATAACCAGAAAGGCACTTAGCTCTGGTTGTGAGTGCTGGCCTCCTGCCTGCGCACTCTCAGGTCTGGTATCAGGAGCATTTAAAATCCTGCTAAGCGAGCTGGTATTAACAAGCTGCGTGTTGATTACATGTGGCTCACAAGGCATACTGGTGCGCATGCATCTTTGACTGGTGACATCCCCAAGGCAGGTTACTACAAGTTCATGCAACCTATGCCCCCAACTGTTAAGGCTACACAAGCCTCCTCTCATGCATGGTACTCCTGCCACAAGTGACTCTAAACATGCAGCAGCCGTAGTGCGCTGCACATGGCTGTATGAATCAAATCAGCTTGTGCATCTAAGGCTCCCCGCACGTGGCTGACAATAAGAAGTCAGAATGTGCAAATACAGTTCACTGCACGTGGCAATAAGTAAGAAGTCAGTACGTGCAACTAAAGTTCACTGCACGGGGCTACAAATATGCAGTTTTGATAATGGCCACACGTGGCTATGTCTTTTGCATGCAAGACGTGCTTGCGGGACAAAACTGCTGTCGCTGCGGAGTCGCAGCACCCTCAGCATGCGCAGACTACTTAGCTTTCTCTGGGGCAGGGGAGGTGGTTTGTATGGGCTGGTTCCACCTGCGTGTGCCCACCAATGTGATGCTTTCCTGATGCTGCGTGTGGCTTTCTATGCTTTGCTTTTTCCCCTTAGCGTTAGCTGTACTTATCTGGTGCCGGCGAGGGGCCTTGGCTGCCAGGGTCCATGTATTGCGAATTATATCCATAAGTGTCAATAGGAGGTGGGGTTAGAAAGGTTTGAGGAACATTCCACAAAGCAATGTGGTCTTCTACGTTATGGAAAAAAATGGAAGCCGGCTGAAAAATCAGCAGTTTGCATTGGGAAAGAAGGTGTTATTTAGATAATTAGAGTGTTTTCATCAGAATTGTCATGTTCAAGTGGGGGCTGTATCCCAGCCAGTAACCATACACTTTGGATTGCAGGTAATTGAGATTATTTCTATGAAAAATGCCGACTTTGAAATGTTGAGAGCATTAAAACTGATCTTTTCAGAAACGGGTAGCCAAATAAGCACAAATAGCGCTGTGGAGATGTGATTGACTCCCTTAAATTGTCAGAGGAGAATGAGTGCAGAGTTCCATACTTGCTGGGGTTTGCAGAGTTTGTACTGAGACAGCATTTCATAGGTTAATTATTTAGTTAATTGGCAGTGGACAATTGATAAAATGACCTGAATCCAATGAAGGATGAAGATGTAAATGAGCATCAGGACTTTTAGTAGGTGAAAGAGGGATATTAACACCTAGTTTAATTGAAGCCTAAAGAGCCTAGAAAGTCAGCAATTTTCTTCCCTGATTTGGTTGTTTTGGTCTTGGTACGGAACTCAGATGGCTACAAGCAGGGCTGTTCATGTGAGGGGCAAATTGCATGTTTTCAAGTACTGATGCAGGTATGGGACTATGCCTAAGTAGAGGATGAACAGAAGTGGCGTGTGTGTGGAACACTGGTGACACCTGAAGTACAATTGAGGGGTGTGTAAAAAGAAAGATTATTCATGATTTGGACTTGATTTAAAAGTAACAAAGAGTTCCTTTGTGAAGCTGAGTCTTAGACCACAATTTGGTACAGAGTGTTGATAAGAATTCAATTATAGTAGATAACAATTGAATGATCCACTATGTCAAAGGTAACTAATGGGTCATGTGGTAAGGAGAAGCTGCTCTTTCAATCTCCACCTGATTTGGAGGGCATCTCTAGTGGTGATGACAATATGTTTCTTTGTCACAATTGTGTGAAGAAACAACCTAGGGAATCATGAAGAACATTCCTGGCTACCAAGAACTCCAGCAACTGCATGTAGATTGCTAGCCCAAATGAAATTGGTCTGGGATCATCCATTGGTAGTCAATCTGCGATTTGTGGGTCACGTGAATGAAGACAGGGTGACAAATTGATACAGGATGTAAGAACAGCCTTAAAAACCGAAGAGATAGCAATCATATTGTCATTAAACTTGCTGACAAAGGTGGCAAAATAGTAATTATATACACTGTCGACTGTATTGCTCCTGCAGAACAACACATTTCTATGCCCAATGGTTACTCTAAATTGATGGCTGATCCTACCCTCACAGTGGTGAAGAATGTGTCTAGTTTGATTGATAAGTGGCTCAACTATGGAATTGTAGGAGAAAATTAGAAATCTTTTCTTTTGCATACTCTGTGTCATATTCTGACCATGTACTTTCTACCTAAAGTTCATAAAATATTTGAATCACTACCCGAAATGAGACGCTCATGTTCAGTATTGGTTGGGTCACTAACCCCCTCTCCACATATATTGACATCCAGCTATGAGAAGAGGACTATAAAATGCAATTTTATGCTAGGGACTGGATGGATATACAAAACACACTACAAATTATCTCTTGGCAGTCACATTGCCTTTTGGTCACCTATGACTTCAAAGCCTGGTATACCAATATTAGACATGATCTAGCTTTGGCTACAGTAGAGAACTGGCTCCATAACAAATCTACATCACATTACCAATATGGAAAAATGTTGCCTGAAATGTTTGAATTTGTTCTCCACAATAATCAGTTTTTGTCTAATGGACAATACTACTCACAACAAAAGGGACTTGCCATGGGGGCACAATTTATTCCGACCATGACACATCTTTTTTATTGGAGAATACGAGATCTTACATGCACTTGCACCAGGTTCAGATGGCCAGGAAAATAATGTATTATTGTGAACATGCTACATAGATGACATTTTGGTCATCTGGACTGGGGATGAGGATCTACTACATGCTTTCACTAACAAACTTAAAAACAACAAATATGTTATCAAATTATCAAGTACTTTCAGTCATACGGACATCACTTGCCTTGACCTAGAAATTGTCATGATTGATAATCTCATTCCGACACACACCTTCTGTAAACCTAACACAGTTAATTTACTCCTCCATGCCTGCGTTGGTCATAAGAATAATGTCATACATAATATTCCCAAAGACAAAATGCTACATTTTAAAAGACAAACTTGTAGCAGCATCAGTGAGTTTGTGCTAGAATCTAGTATGATTGCAGACAGAGTTGAGGCACAGGGATATCGGTCCCAGGCTGTTACTATAGCCATAACCCAGGCAACAATCATTGATGAAATAAAACACCCAAAACCAAATCTGCAAAACTAGCAAATCAACAAGTGTATTTTGTAACTAGATTTTAGGCATATCATAAGGATGTGTGCAAGATACATATGAGAGACTGGGCATTTCTGAGACTAGATGATGATTTGACTAATTACATTATACTGAAACCCAACATGGTTCATACAAGAGCCTCCGGCATGGGCAATGTGATAAATTCAAGTTTTATAAAGAAACAATCAGGCAACATTACTGGTGTATGGCTATCTCCTACATAGGGCTCTCACAAGTGTGGTACTTGCAATTTTTGCAAACATGCACTAAACAAGATCACTAGATAAACCACATGCAATGGCCACAGTGTCCTTATAGAAGGATCATTAATTGCAGATAATTATTTTGTCGACTGCATCCATTGCACTTGCCAGATGATTTACATAAGCAGCACTAAATGGGAATTAAGGTTCTGTATTCAAGAACATCTTTATGCAATTAGAACTCACAACATACTGAACCCCCTGGCAGATCATTGTAATATTAGAAACAAAGTGAAGTGGGAGAATGGAAGACAAGGCTCCCGTCCTTCGCCTCTCGCGCTTGGCCTAGAGGGTCACGACCCAAACACCCGCCACGAGACGAGTTTATCCATTTACCAGACGACCAGATACCCTGGTACAGGAACATACGGATGTGTCCATCTGCCTGCCCAGCAGCCCGCACTGGCCATGCCGACACTTGCGGCACGGATCAACTAGACTAAAATCTACACGTCGTTAGAGATGCCATGACGACCTAGACAACGGGAAGCACATCTGTACAAATGTACACACTGGACATTCCCACACCAATCTACACGAAGAATATACTCAGTGCTATGACGTAGGCGACAGGCATATTCACGGACGTGCATCTTTATTATTTTTACATAGGCTTTCAGAATGCAGAAGCTCACGCTTCTCTTAAAACCAGTTACCGCCATGAGAAGTATAATGAAGACAATACTGGTCATGAAATTATATGCTCCTATAACCTAAAGCACCTGTGCACCAAACGGACAACTTATGCACCAGGCCCAAGTAGGCCTCAAACAAGAGCTCCCGTGGACATCAACAAGGCAAGAGTCAGTTGCTGATCCTGCAGAATGAGCTCGGCGAAGCAACCAGCCAAGGTCGCAATGTTGCAAACCCACGTTCCAATAGCAAATCATCAAAGGCACGATGTTGCAACCTCGTACTCCGCGCACCAACGTTAAAGTCACACCGACAAATTAAACCAGACGCGCAGTAGAAAAACAATATTAATTGTGCAGAATTCTGCCTCTTTCACGGTCCCTCCCCACGTGACCAAGCCGAACCTGACGAGATGCCAAACCCAGGAGAACAGAGGCGTCTGGATCCCTCGCTACGAGACACTGGCAGATACACTTGAAAGGCTCAATGGACATCTGCAACAGTGGGAGCGGTCCCCCGTCCAGCTATGAATAAGTCCTCACATTGTCTGCATGTACCCATAGTGAAACATTGTTGCAACTTACAGGTACACCGAGAGCTGGGAACAACGGTGGTCCCAGGCTGGGAAGCTCACGGGCGCACCAATCAGAACATGGGGCTCTTATCACTGACGCCAGCAAATTTAGCCAATCCTCAGGAGTCTTCATGTAACAATTCTCATGTATCTAATTGTAGGGACAACCCAGATATACCACCTGACTACACCTTGTCCACTAATATCTTTCTCTATATGTGTGCTATACTAACCCTACCACTCGAACACCCAATTAAGAGTGGCGATAGGTTTTTTGTTAACTTTCTGAAGTGACGCAAGTAGCGCGTCATAATACAGTAAAAAGGGCCTGCGAGCCCCACGATTGTGTGTGTGTCAGGACGAACGCGTACGCTCCTTGACCCACCCCTGCCGTTTTGTCTAATAAACAGCAGAGTCACCTTGCTCCTTGTGTGCGTCTCATACTCTATCTCATCTCATCTGGGATATACACGGGAGGAGTTGGGGCCTCCCTGCCTGGAGGTCCGCGGACGGCCCGGCCGACCCCGGCAGAATTTCCCCCCGACAAAAGGGTGACGATATTCGTGACATCCGATTACTTGGCATGTAACAGTTTAATGGACTACTAGCCATGAGGCTGAAAGCAGCTAGACTGATTCTTGAATTACAGGCTATTAAAAATGGCCTCAACACGGATCATGAACTACATATGTCCATTAACCTTGAAATGTCAACAATTAATGTGTTATTGCTATCGAGTGGTTGATGTTTGTTACTTCTTTGTATTTCTATTTTGCCAGTCTTCGGAATTGTCAGTGGACCACAGCAGGCCAATCATATGCCAATATTACTTCATGCAAACATGGTTAACATATCGTGGTCTGTTCAAACTTTGTTGAATCACTAATACAATATTTTGAATAGGCATCATACTGGGAAAATTGACTTTTTCTTCCGATAGTTGGTGGTTTGTTTTGGTATTCTCAAGTAGCAGTAAGCTAATGCTGTCACATGTGATGATAGATTGGTATCAAACATAGTAATCCTGTAGACAGGTGAACTATGTCATAGATTTGTATGATTAGCAATTTCACATACAAGGAACACGACTATGGTCTTTAAACATAGTGATCAGAATTAACGTGGTCCTACTCAGTGTGTACCAAAACAAAACACCCCCTATCAGAAGAAAGAATCAATTTTCCCAATATGCTGGCTATTCAAGATATTGTATTAGTGATTCAACAAAGTTTGAACAGACCATGATATGTTAACCATGTTTGCATGAGGTGATATCTGGTGTATGATTGACCTGCCGTGGTCCACTGACAATTCCGACAACTGGCAAAATAGAAATACAAAGAAGTAACAAACATCAACCACTCAATAGCAATAACACATCAAGTGTTGACATTTCAAGGGTTAATGGACACATGTAGTTCATGATCCGTTTTAAGGCCATTTCTAATAGCCTGTAATTCAAGAATCAGTCTAGCAGCTTTCAGCCTCATGGCTAGTAGTCCATTAAACTCTTAAATGCCAAATAATCAGATGTCCCAAGTATCGTCACCCTTCGGTTCTAAATTACAATGATCCGCCAGGGGGTTCAGTGTGTTGTGAGTTCTAATTGCATAAAGATGTTCTTGAATACAGAACTTTCATTCCCGTTTAGTGTTGCTTATGTAAATCATCTGGCAAGTGCAAAGGATGCAGTTGACGAAATAATTATCTGCAATTAATGATCCTTCTATAAGGACACTGTGGTTATTGCAAGTAGTTTATCTAGTGATTTTGTTTAGTGCATGTTTGCAAAAATTGCAAGTACCACACTTGTGAGAGCCCATTGCAGGAGGTAGCCATACACCAGTAATGTTGTCTGATTCTTTCTTTAGAAAGCTTGCATTTACCACATTGCCGACACTGGAGGCTCTTGTAAGAACCATGTTGGGTTTCAGTATAATGTTAATAGTCAGATCATCATCTAGTCTCAGAAATGTCCAGTCTCTCATATGTATCTTGCACACATCCTTATGATATGCCTAAAATCTAGTTACAAAATACACTTGTTGATTTGCTAGTTTTGCAGTTTTGGTTTTGAGTGTTAATAACTTATTTCATCAGTGATTTTTGCCAGTTTATTAAAGTTTCCCCTAAAAGATGTCACATATTCTAAGTACACTTTTCCAACAAAGTCTCTCCATAATTCTACCCCACTCGCTTTAGAATTTGAAATGGCAAACAATAAGTTGATGTGGTGCATGCAAGACTGTTTATAGAGAAGTTTACATGGAGAACAACAAGAATATCCTGTGTATGCTATAAATAGGCAAAACGTTTATCACAAACCTGAGCAGTAGCAATCGTTGCCAAGTACCCACAATCCCCCATAGGATGTCTTTTATGATTGAGAATTCTCAAACACTCAGAAGCTCTCTTTGGTCTTTCATGCCACTTGAAATCCAGCATTGATCCCCTAGACATTGGATCAAGCCAAAATCACTAAATCAAACACCTGACACTTCAAATAATTTCAGCATTAAACAAATAAATATGAACTCACTTGAACCACGGGTAAAACATAATCATATGCAAAAGACTTGCCAGCAATACAGGTTTCATAAGAACACCCTGCTGGAAAACTGACTACTGTTTGGATTTCCCCACCCTCTGTGGTGTGATGCCTACTTTGCGGTTCTGTTTTGAAGCATTTGGAGTTAATGGGCTCAGTGAATTATCCTAACCCATCAGAACAAGAAACTGACCACTGGTTGGATTTCCTCACCCTCTGCGTTATGCTCTCCTCTCCAACAAGGGACTCTACCGGCTTGTTCCTCCCTTTTGATTACCCACTAAATAATTGGTGGTGAATTCGCCCTGAGTAAGGCTACTGACACCTTGCCCAGCAGGTGGCTTGTTTGCTGAAACGTATCTTGCTGTTTCTAGATCTGATTATAGACATTTCTAGAATCAAAAACCTTAAATGATTATGATGTCTTTGTATACGTATGCAGTCCTGCTCAGAGTAAAGCAAGAAGTTTAAATAGACTATTTGGACATTTTATGCACATTTATGGGCTTCTTCATTGTGTATTGTTTGTTTTTTTTGAAAGAAAAGAAAAAACAATTTAGTTTTTTCTTCTTTGAAACACATTGAAAAGTGTTTTTTTCAGTATTCTGACAACTGTGTCTTTGTTCTGTTTGTTTGAAACACACCACGCCAATGTTTCACATATTTCATGTTTACCAACCACATTTTTGAAATAAAATGCAAAGTGTTTAATTATATTGATGTTTACATTCAGAGTTCTAACAGGATAATTGTTAAGGGATATCCGCTTTGTGGAACTATTTGTATTTGATTTCTCTGACCCCCCACCCATCATAGTTGCATCACAATTGGGGCTCCCCTTTCATTTGTTAGTAGGGGACCTACATCTTGTCTGGTGAGCTATTTTGCGCTTGCTGGCAGCTTCCTTCCAGGCCTATGTTATCCATTGTCCACATGTCCAGGCCAGACCTAGTGTCTCCTAACTCCCCTCTTCAACATCTGGTCTATGCAATCAGCATATGTTTTTGTCTGTTGAGCAGTGCTTTGGGCCTTTTGCGCTCAGGTTGTCCCCATCCATCCTCCTCCATAGTATCAATGGTAGTTGGCTCCTATGAACAGGGTCGTAGTGGGCCATAACAGTGTCTCGGGCACCGATGAATATGTGGCACACAGTTCAAAGTTGCTATTCATTCCTTTTCGGGCACTGTCTTAAGATTTCCCAAAGGTGAGTATTTGGATGAAAAGGTGTTGCAAATTGTGCATTCAAAATAATATATATTCACCAACAGTGTTCACTACAACTAGCCACTTATTATCAAACTAGTACACATGGCCCAAATATGTAGACCACTTTCATTAACAAAAAAAGACCCACACAAGCATTTTGTGTTTGTGTTTCAACCTCGGCCCTATTGTCCTATAGGCTGTATGATCAGGCCTGTGCGCTCGCAAGGGGGCAGGGTGGCTGGGTATGGCAGATGCAAAACATTGCCATCGAGGCTGAGTGGATGCCAACAAACAAGTCACACATTCACATATACACCCACTTTTCTAAGCCTTTATAAAAACCTTGACATTTACCAGGAGAACATCTCTGAGATCTACAAGATATCGCGCCATTGTGATACCTGTTCCATGGATACCTGTTCCACGGCTACTTCCTCCCCTGCTTGCTGAATCGGCTCATTTGTTTGTCCAGGTACGGGTAGGTCACCTGTTTACTTCTCTATGTTCATCGATCGCTGATATGAAAGTTTCTATCGATTTCCACCAAATGTACCCAGTATTTTAATGTTTATTTATCTCACAGACTTCACCATTATCTAACATTTGAACGATTTTGATCTAGGTAAATAGCACATTGCATCACTGTGCATTGTGATAGAATGGAATCTTGTGTGGTCCATGTTTGCAAGCATGTTTTCTTTCAATGTTTGAAAGTTCATTCAACGGACGAGTAACACATTACGATTTGTGGTATATCAATCAATTCTGTAGGAAAGTTATCACTGTGTTCATTTGACTAGTACACACAGGTTTTCTTTCCTTAAATAAAAGAAACTGTGCAGACAAACCTGTGTTATAATTCCTTCAATCACATGCATACAGTATTATTTGTTCTAATTTTCTTTATAAAGATCTTACATACTTTTCAAGAATGCATTCTTGTATAGTTATCAGTTGCCCTTCTGTGAGCCAAGTCAAATGTCAGAGCACAATCAGGACATACTTCCACCTAGAGTGAGCATTGCATCTCAGTCAGATGTACAACACAGTCCAGTTGCACTGTCTCTGCCGGCATGTTTTGACAATGCCTGCCAAGTTAACATACAACGGGAGAAGGCAGATCAAGCCTCACAAACTTCATACATTAGGGGCCCTCCAGTATCCACTAGGACAAAACCCGCTACTAATGAAAAGGCCAAAACCCCCACTGTCGATATTAAGGGTCAAGTCCCGGAAACCCCTCTATCAGTCCCAGAACTCGATTTTAAAACAGGCCAAAAACCTGCCAAACAAACCATAGAGGCGAACTCTAAACCCAAGCAGGTGACCTCGCAGACTTTGCACATAAAAAAGACACAAATGCCAAAGATCAATGACATGAGTATTCAAGCCTTTGTTATGGACGAAAGGAACTTTTGTCATCACTAACATTGGGAATATTGAAGGCAAAGAGGCCAGAGAACCGCTGTGTAAAAAGGTGCTTGCATCGCTGCGACAAAGAACAGGGAAAGGAGTTGTCAGATTGTCTGACCTGAAGATTCTACGTAGGATTGTCTTTAGTGACTGGTGTTCGCAATTAAAAGGTGACTGTGTCCTAGTGGGTTGTGGGTTCAGCACTTTACCGTCATATCTAATACCATGTAAATATCTGCCCAGGGGGTGTTCAAAATGTAAACTGATTCTTTGATGCTACCTGTTTGATTTGGTATAGTTTTTAGTATTACGCTTGATTGACCCACTGAGGTCATTGCTTTATTTTTTTTTCTGGGAGTGTTTGTTTTATACACTGCATTCTGCTTTCTTTTTATGTTTTATGTTTTCCTCTGTTCTCTCTGGGTCAATGGTGTGCGGTATAAATCCAATAAAGTAAAGTGAAGTAAAAGTCCTGCATACATTCCCGAAGGATATTGATTTAATAAGAAGATGGATTACGAATTGCGGTTTTTACAGTGTATGAGATTGAAAGTAGAGCCCAGGCTGTCTTGGACGACGTTAGGACCAATTGATTCCGCCTCTGCAGCCTGCACTTTACCGACAATATGTACGAACAATCAAAGTACACAATAAATCATCAACCCAGAATTCTTCGTAAATTGCTTCCAAATGCAATTCCAACTCAATTTTGTCACACTCAAGATCAGGTCAGTACTACACGATGAATGTGTTATGTTTGTTGATATGTAGGATGATAATATTCATAAATAAACATTCTCTATGGTCTCTCGATTTATTTAAAGTAGTGTATTGAAAAGGTAACTTCATGAACGGGTTAGAGCTTTCAGTGTATATTTACATAAAATGGGTCTTACTAAAGTTTCCATAGTTACCCGATTCTATTGAATCTTAAAATGTTTTACTTTACTATACTACATCTGTCCCCACTTTCCAGAGCCTCTAATAAATCTGCAAATGGTGACCCCTAGTAAAAAATGCCATAGTGCCCTTTAAAAGTCACATAATGTTTGAGCACACTGATGGAAGCACAGACCCTTAGAAATGACGAAACCATCAACACGTCTATTATCCCAATGGTGAGCCCTACTGACATGTACAAAGTGATATTTTAGAGTGTTGGATCTGCCCAAGTTTCTAATACTAATTTAACTTCTACCTTGTGCTATTTTATGACAATGTACTGAAAATGAAGGAGGACGAGTCTGCATCAATTACTTTTCCGGAGTCAATATCAAGTTCACTCGCATACCAAGTAATTATATTGTACTAGTCCTTTCTGAGAATGTGTTATACTTGTAATTTCAAACAAACTGAAATTGTTTAGGTATAGTATTGGTTATTTACACAATGTGGCATGTATGGGTGTCTCTCTGTATGTACTATTGTCTGCATCTCATTGTTTCAGTTCCATTTTGCTTCAGTTTCATCTGTCCTAAAACAAGTACTGTGTTATAGGGGGATGCTGGAACTGCCACTACAATCACTTCCTCCTTTGAAACAGGTCTAGAATATGCGATATGAATACTTGCAGTTCCCTTGCAAGAATGAAAGTAAATCCTACAAAGGATATCGTTTGAGACTGAAATGCATGTAACCTTGCACTGTTTCAAACTTTTCTGATTTTGGTTCTAACATTACACTTCCTCCCTAATGCAGCATAGATTACGAAGCAAACATTGCAAAGCGAACAACTTTTGAACGCAACATTACAATCAGTATGTTTTCCACAGTGATCTCAGATCAAGTACATGTGTCATCTCGAAAAGGTTATCAGGTGGAATCTGAAATGTAGATTATGCCCTTTCCTGGGCAAACTCCTAGAAAATCTTAATCTTCAGACTGAATATGTTGGTTCTCTCCATGTGGATGACACTCAAGTCATTTTCAGGTTCCCTTCCACCACTTCTTCTCCTTCTATCATCTCTGACTGTCTGTCTGCTATCCAGGAGCCGTGTGCCAACAATGATCTCTTCCTCAGTGCCAGTAAAACTGAGATTCTCCTCATTGGCCCACCTGCTCCCTCCTTTCCTGTCACTATCTGGCTGGCCTCACTTGGTGCTTTTCCTGCTCCCACCTGTGAGGCTAAAAACCTTGGGGTCATCTTCGACTCCACACTCTCCTTCTCTCCTCACATCTCTGGCATCTCTAAGAAGTCACACTACCAGATGCACCTCCTCAGAAGTATTCTTCCTTTCCTCTCCTTCCCCCAGAAGCTCACTATCTCCATAGCTCTGGTTCTCTCTACGTTGGACTACTGTAACAGCCTCTTTCTAAATCTGCCTGCTTCTACTCTCTGCCCTCTGCAACTCATCCAGAACAGGACTGCAAGACTTGTCCTTGGCCCCAAGCCAAGGGATCGTATCTCTCCAGGACTGAAATCTCTGCACTGGCTCCTGGTGGCTGTGAGGATTAAGTTCAAAACCCTCTGCTTTGTCAACAAGGCCTTCTGGGGCATAAGGCCTCAATACCTTCACTCTCTTGCTCATCCACCTCCAACTCCCTCAGGGTCAGTCGCTTCTCAAAGCAACGAGTTGGTGGTAGATCTCTTTTTTCAGCTGGGGCCTCCCTCTGGAACAGCCTACCTACCTCCCTGAAACTTGAAGAGTACATCTCTGATTCCGGAACCACCTCAAAACCTTCCATTTTGCTTCTGTTTTCTCTCCTCCTCTCCCCTGCTGAACTCCTGGCTGAAACCGAAACTGCACTGGTCACCTGGCTACCCTTTTATCTCTGGCCCAGGTCCCATCCCCCACCAGTTGCACACCTGCACTGCGTCCCTGGCAAACCCCACACTTGGGGACTGTTTTCTGTATCCCTACAGTCCCCTACCAGTACTTGACACCTGATGTCTGCACTTACCCGTGCACTTGCCACTAGCTAGCTGCACCTTTTACTTATTGCTTTTATTTATTCTATTTATTTTTTACTGTCGATCCCATGTACTGCACTTTCCCCCTCCACCTTCCCCTCTGCACTTTACCCCAACCCCTGCACTTCCACAACCCCAATGTCACCTGGTCTAGTGAGATTGTTGTCTCTGTCTTCCCTCTGTTCCCCCTCCATTGCCTCGTCACGCCTTGAAACACTTGTGTATAGGCGCGTTATGAATGCCATATCATATCATATCATGGCAAAATCATGTACACTGTTTTTGAGGCTATGTTCATACAAATGTTCAATTTGTGTTGCTACAGAAAATCTTATAGTATAAGGTTCTTAATCATTTTATAATAGTTTGTGTATATGTGCTCTACGCAAAGAACGATTTAAATTTCCAGTACAATTGACATTTCTTTTTTGTATTAATTTTCTATTCAAGGAATGTACCCAAGGTGCGGAATTAGAAGAGGAGGCACATGGACAAGAGGGATACATAACCTAATATTGAATACAATTGGGTATCACATTGCATTTGGAATACATTTTTATAATGTTGTAATGTTTTGAAGTCTGTCAAGTCGTTCTTGTTGTAGATATATGCACATGTTTGTTTGTGTGGAACTGAAATTTGCTTTATTTAAACCATATAAAAACACTGTTTTTTCCAGCTTGATTGGTGCGGTGGGCAAAAAGAAGGCCATGCTTTTGAAGCAAATTAAGAAAACAAGGGTAAACAATCAACAAGTTTGTTTTGGAGAAGATTTTGAGCAGAATTTTTATTCATATTAGGTTTATGGTTAGACAATGGTATCTGCGGTATGTGTGCTGTACACTGAACATGCTTTTCTATACATCTGTTAGAGGCCCAGAAGGAAGAAAAGTATAAAGACTCAGACAACAAATGAAACCAAATATGATACTTGCCAAACTGATTTCACAATGGAACAACTACTATTTGAGGCCCAGCATGGTCCAGTCAACTCGTTATGCATGTATCCAGTGGCCGGAAAATGTATGGACTCTCACCTGCGAACCATACAAAGTTTTCATAGACCATTGCTACTTTGTGCAAACTCGACCAGATAAAACTGAAGGCACCGAAGATGCATTGCAAATTCTCGCAGACCCGTTGACACAATCTACAGCCTCTAAAAATGTTCCACCCAAGAAACATTCAATGTTACCTGTTTCTCCAACTCATGTAGAAATATCAAAGCGTGAACAAACAGAGGCTGAAGCTTCAAGGCAACAAACAGGAGTTTCCCTATTTTGGGCAATTGTCCACCACCGTCAAGTCATAAAACACAGTACACAAAACACAGTAATGCCGGACGATTGGCTATCAAAGGAGCAAAAATACATTGTATTTGACAGCTGCCTGCTAGAGATTGTACAAATGCTGCAATGTGTCCATCCATTAAGAGGCAGAATATGCGGGGAACCATTGGTTAATGTGTCTTGTTTATTACAAGACACCAACCTGAAAATCCATGCCAGCTGTGTCCATTTCCATAATACATTTTCATGGTCTGCTCAACCGATGCTGGACAAAGTGCCTGCTGGAAATCTACTATGTTCAGCAGCTTTACTTTTCAGGGGGTTGACTTTCAGTAAGATTTCCAGTTTCTATCATTTTGTGGGACTTGGGTTCCTTGCTAAACCCAGTACTACAAATATCAAAGGGAATTCTTATTCCCCGCTATTAATCAAGCCTGGAAAATCAAACAGATGTCAATGGACAGTACATTCGCAGGCAAACATTTCAGGATAGCTAGCAACAGACAGTGTGACAGTCCAGGATTTCCCGCAAAGTACTGCACATAAAACTTTCAAGACATGTAAAGTAAAAACATTGTGAGTATGGTGATTGCGCAGGTGTCTGAATGTACATCGTTTTTGGTAATGGAGAAACATGGTTTCATCAAACCACTGAACATCTGGAATCCATTGGAATGTAAATAGACCTGATAGCCACTGAAAGGCAAGTTTCAATAGTAAATGCCTTGCAAGAGCATTTTTCACATATTCAGCAACAATTTCATGTATGGCATGTTGCCAAATCAGTCAATAAAAAAATAGAGCTGCTGGTAAAAAAAAAGGGGTTGGAAAATATTTCAAAGTCGTGTCAGTCTATCAGCAACCATCTTTGCTGGAGCTCAAAAACTTGTGATGGTTGTGTAGAAATTCTTCTTGAAAAAATGGCGTTCATTGATCCACCATTGTTCCAACGTACACTCATGGACAGAAAGCCAACATTTCTACAAATGCGCAGATGGACCTTCATCGAAGGAGCAGGAATGCAAGAAGAAGTGGTTGGTGCCATGTTCCCTTCCATACAAAGAACTTGAGAAGATTGTGTACGATAACAAGCTTTCAAGAGACATGAAGGGACTCATAGAATTCTGTCATACCAGAGATTTTGAGGTGTTCCATAATAGGTGCCTAAAGTACAGGCCGAAGAGGTTACATCTCTGAATAGATGGTATGGAGGCCAGAACAAGACTAGCTGTATTTGCGTACAACGACAACGTATGGCGGGAACAAGTGAAAACTGCAGGAACATTCAGGATGCTTCGTTACCTTATGGCTTTTACGAAACGAGGCAAGCAAAGGGTGGCCAAGCCAATATACCAGGAAATGGAATTCAAATTTGTGAAATATCTGACATTGACTGTGTTGGCCATGCATACTCATAGAATTGATCCAGATTTTTTTTTTCCTAGGACACATACACTGCCACAAAACATTGCAAACAAGCCTTGTCCACCAAAAGCGGAACTTGTTCAAAGGTTGTCTTCCAGATTTAAATGATTTGTAGCTGGCTTCGAAATCTGCTCAAAATAACATTTTCTATATGTTCCCCCATGTTTGGAAATCGTGCAGAAACAATGGAATGCTATTTCCCTGACACGTTCAATGCTATAAAATGTATTAAGAAGTATTTATGTATGCCAATTTAATCGGGGTTATGATTCATTATGATTCATTAATGCATATCTTTTAACTTTCCTTCATTTATATTACTGATCCTCATCCTTATGAGAAGACATATGTCTGTAGTTGCTATTGGTACTGTATTTCTGAAGGGAATCGCCCTAGCACTTTGGTGCTGCACTGCCCATTTGGGTGGGAAAAAGACTGATATGCAAATGAACGTTTGCCATCAGTCAAAGGTACACTGAGGCTTGCTGTCTGTCAAACCCTCTGCCAGACCCAAACCACATCCACACATGCAGTGCATGGCATTTGTGTTAATGGCCTGTGGTAAGTAAGATTTTCATAGTAATGATACATCGCCTGAACTGTGTAAACCCCATAACTTCCAGAACTTGTTGCTTTACTGGTATATTATTTTTTTCTTATACCTCTGTGAGTGGGAACCTCTTTACACACTCACAGAATATTTGAGTCTTTTGATGGGTGTGATTTTTTTGGGCTCGCCATAGATCTCCATATCTCTCTATAGCATCCATACTGTCTTTTCAAATGTATCCTCTTTGGCAACCTTTTGGCAATAAGTGCCTGTTTTTGCTAGTTTGCCCAAGGTGCTCCACTTTTAACTTTATATGGCTAACCTTGACAGAACTACATTTTCCTAAGGGTAGACAGCATCTTTTGATCCCTTTTGGTGACAGTTAGTTTCCCCTTTCTCATTTTTTAATAAATGTAAAATTTAAGTTACACTGACACACTTAACAATAATGGCAGGTGTGAGTAATTTGCTGAACACTTCAACTGATGTGAAAGGCCCGCCAAGACTTCACTAGAGGATTCAAACTGTCCTCACATCACCTGAAATCATGCTCCCACCTTTCTGCAAAGTATACAAAAGTTTATTTTAGTTACCTTAGAAATGTTCTGCTATTCTGGAGAATATATATAAGGTTATTTTGCTCACCTGTAAATTAGTTGTGCCTCTTCCATAAAAGTAATGTTGTTGGTTTCACTTTAATATTCCTGTAAGGATAATTGTATAGGTGTCCCGCCAAACCAGGTTTGATTCCCCAGACTTGCTCTTAGCCTGTCCAGATAAAGGCTGCCTTATGTTTTGCCTTCATAGACTAACTTTGGGTCATTCAAACAGTATAACACTGGGTTTTGCTTTGTATGGTCTGTTTTATACAGACACAAAAAGAGTGTTAGGTTACACCTGCCTTTCAGTGCTTATAGTATTGGTTTTACTTACCTTGAGTGTAACTGTGTTATCCTATACTAAGTTGGAGTTATTGTTTCCCGTAGTCTGTGAACTGAAAAACAACTGTAATTGAATAATACACCCCTAAGTCCAACTCTCCTAGAATGACTATTATCCTGAATAAAAGGTATAGGTTTATACTGTGCCTAGTATATGAGTATCACTAGATCAGAAAAGTGTATTTTCCAGCTCATTAGACTATCCGATTTCTTGCTGAGCACCATGGTACAAAGGATAGGGTCTACTACCATGGTATTACTGAAATGATAGGATAGAGGCAGGGAGGCTGATCCAGATGAATGCCCCAGCCGAAGTAAGAGATTGACCGCCAACTCATTGCTTGGAGAAGCGACTGACCCTGAGGGAGTTGGGGGTGGAGGAGTGAAGAACTTGAGTAAGAAGATATTTCTGAAGAGAAAGTTGGAGGTAGAGAGGACTCCAACCCCAGAAGGCCTTGTGGACAATGCAGAGGGTCTTCAACTTGATCCTTTCAACCACCGGGAGCTGGTGAAGAAATTTCAGGGCTGGAGAGATACGAACCCTGGGCTTGAGGGCAAGGTCAAGTCTCGCAGTCCTGTTCTGGATGAGTTGCAGAGGGAGGAGAGTAGAAGCAGTCAGATGTAGAAAAACAAGGTTGTTGCAGTATTCCAGCCTAGAGAGAACCAGAGCTCTAGAGGCAGTGAGCTTCTGGGGGAAGGTGATGAAAGGAATAATTCCTCTGAGGAGGTGCCGTTTGTAGTTAGCCAGGCAGGAGGGGTTGGCTGAGGGTTTCTTGAGAAGAGGGTGCACAAGAAATTGCTTTAGGGGGAGGGGAAGGCTCCAGTGGTGAACAGGTATTTGCATAAATCGGCCAAGGCAGGAGCGAGGTTGTCAATGTGGTCTTTGATGGTTTTGGAAGAGCAGGGTAGAACCTGTTTTGACAAGACATTTGTAGATCAGACTTGTCTATAAATCTCATCAGGGGAGAAAAGAGGAAAGGACGAGCAAGAGGGAGGAGAGGTGGCCACAGGGGCGCCAGAGGTATAGGAAATAATAGAGGAGAAGAAGGTGAGGATGAGATGGTGGACAGGATGTCCTGGGTTTTTGAGATGAAATGATAGGTCAGAGCCATGCATAGGGCCTGGAAGGGGATAGGAGAGGTAGAGACTGCAGCACCAATGGCTAGCTCCTTGCTGATTTTGAAGAGTTCTGCCTAGATTTCTGTAATCAAAAAATAATTATTGGTTTTGAATTCTCAAGAACTGCTGTTAGGTGTTCCGAATAAGGATATGTGCTTTGGTCTGTGTACATTCAAGCATAGTGTTGTGTTTTTATAAATGTGGTTATATATAATGTGATAGTACTTTTTTTCCTCTAAAAATTAACCGGGCAGAATCTTATTTTAATAGACCATTTCATTTTACATTACATAGTGTGTCTGTGTTTCTTTGGACCGTTTGAATTGCAATTTCATTTGTACTGATTCCCCAGCCCTTTCTCCCTCACATGACAAGCATAGCTGCTCCGTCTACACTACCCAGAACATCAAGCAGTACACCAGTATACTAAGATTGGAGTATTGGGCTGCCTAAGATGAATGTTTTTACTAAGCCCTTATTTGGATTAACAGCCTCCCCATAGCAGATGCTATAAGCTGCTAAAATAAGGTGTTAGTTTTATATATGTACAAGGTGGAGGTGCACCCCATTGACAATAAGTGTGATGAATAATTGAAAGGGGTAAAAAGCATGTCCTCGCATACATCAAATCTATCCCATGGCCCCAGTTGGCTACATGGATCAAGCCCTTGCATCAGTTGATGGTTTTGGACTGACACAACGGAAACCTTTTACTAACAGATATCCCATAAAGGTATTTGATGTTGGTTGGGTTAGCCTGCACTCCCCAGCTATTCTCACCTTTTGAAAAACAGATTTACCGCCAAGGGCACATCCTACTCGTATAATGGGAACCAATTCTTCTTGCCACAGGCCCCTTCCTGACTTGCTACAGCCTTTAAAACAAGAACCGCTTTTATCTTCACTGGCGCGATCGTGCACTTTCATGCATTACTGCAATGTTGAGCACAAGGCTACCCATGTCACAGCTTAAGCTTCCAGGCACAGGAGTGGCACTAACCAACCAACCCCACTGCAATATGGGCACCTGCAAGACACAAGCCTCCAAGACCCCAGCAGAGAAAGAGTGTTAGGGACTTGATGGTTGGATAGATACAGGTACAGAGGGTAACCGGAATGAGGGCTAGGAAAGGGGATGTGGATAGGTAAGGGGTAACAGGGTAAACTTAACAACTGTACAATGTGAACCTCCTCCCCCCACACACACACACACACGTGCATACATTCCCCACAGTAATCTCACATAATACAAATAACCAGAAAGGCACTTAGCTCTGGTTGTGAGTGCTGGCCTCCTGCTTGCTCACTCTCAGGTCCGTTATCAGGAGCATTTAAAATCCTGCAAAGTGAGCTAGTATTAACAATCTGCGTGTTGATTACATGTGGCTCACAAGGCCTACTGGTGCGCCTGCATCTTTGACTGGTGACACCCCCAAGGCAGGTTACTACAAGTTCATGCAACCTATGCCCCCAACTGTTAAGGCTACACAAGCCTCCTCTCATGCATGGTACTCCTGCCACAAGTGAATCTAAACATGCAGCAGCCGTAGTGCGCTGCACATGGCTGTATGAATCAAATCAGCTTGTGCATCTAAGGCTCCCCGCACGTGACTGACAATAAGAAGTCAGAATGTGCAAATACAGTTCACTGCACGTGGCAATAAGTAAGAAGTCAGCACGTGCAACTAAAGTTCACTGCACAGGGCTACAAATATGCAGTTTTGATAATGGCCATACGTGGCTATGTCTTTTGCATGCAAGACGTGCTTGCGGGACAAAACAGCTGTCGCTGCGGAGTTGCAGCATCCTCAGCATGCGCAGACCAATTAGCTTTCTCTGGGGCAGGGGAGGTGGCTGGTATGGGCTGTTTCCACCAGCGTGTGCCCACCAAGTGATGCTTCCCTGATGCTGCCTGTGGCTTTCTATGCTTTGCTTTTTCCCCTTAGAGTTAGCTGTACTTATCTGGTGCCAGCGAGGGGCCTTGGCTGCCAGGGTCCATGTATTGCGAATTATATCCATAAGCGTCAATAAGCGGTGGAGTTAGAAAGGTTTGAGGAACATTCCACAAAGAAATGTGGTCTTCTATGTTATGGAACACAATGGAAGCCGGCTGAAAAATCAGCAGTTTGCATTGGGAAAAAAGGTGTTATTTAAATAATTAGAGTGTTTTGATCAGAATTGTCATGTTCAAGTGGGGGCTGTATCCCAGCCAGTAACAATACACTTTGGATTGCAGGTAATTGAGATTATTTCTATGACAAATGCCGACTTTGAAATGTTGAGAGCATTAAAACTGATCTTTTAAGAAACGGGTAGCCAAATAAGCACAAATAGCGCTGTGGAGATGTGATTTACTCCCTTAAATTGTCAGAGGAGAATGAGTGCAGAGTTCCATACTTGCTGGGGTTTGCAGAGTTTTTACTGAGACAGCATTTCATAGGTTAATTATTTAGTTAATTGGCAGTGGACAATTGATAAACTGACCTGAATCCAATGAAGGATGAAGATTTAAATGAGCATCAGGACTTTTAGTAGGTGAAAGAGGGATATTAACACCTAGTTTAATTGAAGCCTAAAGAGCCTAGAAAGTCAGCAATTTTCTTCCCTGATTTGGTTGTTTTGGTCTTGGTACGGAACTCAGATGGCTACAAGCAGGGCTGTTCATGTGAGGGGCAAATTGCAAGTTTTCAATTACTGATGCAGGTATGGGACTATGCCTAAGTAGAGGACGAACAGAAGTGGCGTGTGTGTGGAACAATGGTGACACTTGAAGTACAATTGAGGGATGTGTAAAAAGAAAGATTATTCATGATTTGGACTTGATTTAAAAGTAACAAAGAGTTCCTGTGTGAAGCTGAGTCTTAGATCACAATTTGGTATAGAGTGTTGATAAGAATTCAATTATAGTAGATAACAATTGAATGATCCACTATGTCAAAGGTAACTAATGGGTCAAGTGGAAAGGAGAAGCTGCTCTTTCAATCTCCACCTGATTTGGAGGGCATCTCTAGTGGTGATGACAAGTTGTTTCTTTGTCACAATTGTGTGAAGAAACAACCTAGGGAATCGTGAAGAACATTCCTGGCTACCAAGAACTCCAGCAACTGCATGTAGATTGCTATCCCAAATGAAATTGGTCTGGGATCATCCATTGGTAGTCAATCTGCGATTTGTGGAACACGTGAATGAAGACAGGGTGACAAATTGATACAGGATGTAAGAACAGCCTTAAAAACCGAAGCGATAGCAATCATATTGTCATTAAACTTGCTGACAAAGGTGGCAAAATAGTATTTATAAACACTGTCGACTGTATTGCTCCTGCAGAACAACACATTTCTATGCCCAATGGTTACTCTAAATTGATGGCTGATCCTACCTTCAAAGTCGGGAAGAATGTGTCTAGTTTGATTGATAAGTGGCTCAATTATGGAATTGTAGGAGAAAATTAGAAATCATTTCTTTTGCATACTCCGTGTCGTATTCTGACCATGTACTTTCTACCTAAAGTTCATAAAATATTTGAATCACTACCCGAAATGAGACGCTCATGTTCAGTATTGGTTGGGTCACTAACCCCCTCTCCACATATATTGACATCTAGCTATGAGAAGAGGACTATAAAATGCAATCTTATGCTAGGGACTGGATGGATATACAAAACACAAAACACATTGCCTTTTGGTCACCTATGACTTCAAAGCCTTGTATACCAATATTAGACATGATCTAGCTTTAGCTACAGTAGAGAACTGGCTTCATAACAAATCTACATCACATTACCAATATGGAAAAATGTTGCCTGAAATGCTTGAATTTGTTCTCCACAATGATCATTTTTTGTTTAATGGACAATACTACTCACAACAAAAGGGAGTTGCCATGGGGGTACAATTTTTTCCGACCATGACACATCTTTTTTTATGGGAGAATAAGAGACCTTACATGCACTTGCACCAGGTTCAGATGGCCAGGAAAATAATGTATTATTGTGAACGTGCTACATAGATGACATCTTGGTCATCTGGACTGGGGATGAGGATCTACTACATGCTTTCACTAACAAACTTAAAAACAACAAATATGTTATCAAATTATCAAGTACTTTCAGTCATGCGGACATCACTTGCCTTGACCTAGAAATTGTCATGATTGATAATCTCATTCCGGCACACACCTACTGTAAACCTAACACAGTCAATTTACTCCTCCATGCCTGCATTGGTCATAAGAATAATGTCATACATAATATTCCCAAAGACAACATCATGCTACGTTTTAAAAGACAAACTTGTAGCAACATCAGTGAGTTTGTGCTAGAATCTAGTATGATTGCAGACAGAGTCGGTGCACAGGGATATCGGTCCCAGGCTGTTACTATAGCCATAACCCAGGCAACAATCATTGATGAAATAAGTTATTAACACCCAAAACCAAATCTGCAAAACTAGCAAATCAACAAGTGTATTTTGTAACTAGATTTTAGGCATATCATAAGGATCTGTGCAAGATACATATGAGAGACTGGGCATTTCTGAGACTAGATGATGATTTGACTAATTACATTATACTGAAACCCAACATCGTTCATACAAGAGCCTCCGGCGTGGGCAATGTGGTAAATTCAAGTTTTATAAAGAAACAATCAGGCAACATTACTGGTGTATGGCTACCTCCTACATAGGGCTCTCACAAGTGTGGTACTTGCAATTTTTGCAAACATGCACTAAACAAAATCACTAGATAAACTACATGCAATGGCCACAGTGTCCTTATAGAAGGATCATTAATTGCAGATAATTATTTTGTCGACTGCATCCATTGCACTTGCCAGATGATTAACATAAGCAACACTAAATGGGAAATAAGGTTCTGTATTCAAGAACATCTTTATGCAATTAGAACTCACAACATACTGAACCCCCTGGCGGATCATTGTAATATTGGAACCAAAGGGTGACGATACTCGTGACATCCAGTTATTTGGCATGTAACAGTTCAATGGACTACTAGCCATGAGGCTGAAAGCAGCTAGACTGATTCTTGAATTACAGGCTATTAAAAATGGCCTCAACACGGATCATGAACTACATGTGTCCTTTAACTCTTGAAATGTCAACAATTAATGTGTATTGGTATTGAGTGGTTGATGTTTGTTACTTCTTTGTATTTCTATTTTGCCAGTCTTCGGAATTGTCAGTGGACCACAGCAGGCCAATCATTTGCCAGATATCACTTCATGCAAGCATGGTTAACATATCGTGGTCTGTTCAAACTTTGTTGAATCACTAACACAATATTTTGAATAGGCATCATATTGGGAAAATTGACTCTTTCTTCCGATAGGGGGTGGTTTGTTTTGGTATTCTCAAGTAGCAGTAAGCTAATGCTGTCACATGTGATGATAGATTGGTATCAAACATAGTAATCCTGTAGACAGGTGAACTATGTCATAGATTTCTATCATTAGCAATTTCAGATACAAGGAACACGACTATGGTCTTTAAACATAGTGATCAGACTTAACTTGGTTCTACTCAGTGTGTACCAAAACAAAGCACCCCCTATCAGAAGAAAGAATCAATTTTCCCAATATGCTCGCTATTCAAGATATTGTATTAGTGATTCAACAAAGTTTGAACAGACCATGATATGTTAACCATGTTTGCATGAAGTGATATCTGGTGTATGATTGACCTGCCGTGGTCCACTGACAATTCCGACGACTGGCAAAATAGAAATACAAAGAAGTAACAAACATCAACCACTCGATAGCAATAACACATCAATTGTTGACATTTTAAGGGTTAATGGACACATGTAGTTCATGATCTGTTTTAAGGCCATTTTTAATAGCCTGTAATTCAAGAATCAGTCTAGCAGCTTTCATCTTCATGGCTAGTAGTCCATTAAACTCTTAAATGCCAAATAATTGGATGTCCCAAGTATCGTCACCCTTCGGTTCTAAATTACAATGATCCGCCAGGGGGTTCAGTGTGTTGTGAGTTCTAATTGCATAAAGATGTTCTTGAATACAGAACTTTCATTCCCGTTTAGTGTTGGTATGTAAATCATCTGGCAAGTTCAAAGGATGCAGTTGACAAAATAATTATCTGCAATTAATGATCCTTCTATAAAGACACTGTGGTCATTGCATGTAGTTTATCTAGTGATTTTGTTTAGTGCATGTTTGCAAAAATCGCAAGTACCACACTTGTGAGAGCCCATTGCAGGAGGTAGCCATACACCAGTAATGTTGTCTGACTGTTTGTTTAGAAAGCTTGCATTTACCACATTGCCGACACTGGAGGATCTTGTAAGAACCATGTTGGGTTTCAGTATAATGTTAATAGTCAGAACATCATCTAGTCTCAGAAATGTCCAGTCTCTCATATGTATCTTGCACACATCCTTATGATATGCCTACAATCTAGTTACAAAATACACTTGTTGATTTGCTAGTTTTGCAGATTTGGTTTTGAGTGTTAATAACTTATTTCATCAGTGATTTGTGCCAGTTTATTAAAGTTTCCCCTAAAAGATGTCACATATTCTAAGTACACTTTTCCAACAAAGTCTCTCCATAATTCTACCCCACTCGCTTTAGAATTTGAAATGGCAAACAATAAGTTGATGTGGTGCATGCAAGATTGTTTATAGAGAAGTTTACATGGAGAACAACAAGAATATCCTGTGTATGCTATAAATAGGCAAAACGTTTATCACACACCTGAGCAGAAGCAATCGTTGCCAAGTACCCACAATCCCCCATAGGATGTCTTTTATGATTGAGAATTCTCAAACACTCAGAAGCTCTCTTTGGTCTTTCATGCCACTTGAAATCCACCATTGATCCCCTAGACATTGGATCAAGCCAAAATCACTAAATCAAACACCTGACACTTCAAATAATTTCAGCATTAAACAAATAAATATGAACTCACTTGAACCATGGGTAAAACATAATCATATGCAAAAGACTTGCCAGCAATACAGGTTTCATAAGAACACCCTGCTGGAAAAATATCATGTTCAGAAGCAAGGTTATTATTCCCAGGTAAGATTAAGGCATACTGTGGTAATGTAGTCTGCTCTCTGACATTAAAACCACGTTCCCCATATTCATTCTTGCAATACTGAAATATTTAAAGGCTTCTAAGTTTCAAATGATGTGATGCCAAGCAGCTGGATGTGCTGGAACACGGGGATGCAGCTGACTGGAATATGGAAATCAAGGTTCTGTGGATTCGAGTGTGATTATGCCCCATTTATCGGTGATCTGATCATTGTTTTCAGAGAGGTTGCTTTTCTGTGGATCAAAATGAAAAATCAAGTGCCTTTCATGAGCGCTCCGTCTACCTGTGCCAAGGCGTATTAGCGCTATTGCCAGATGCTGTTTCTTTTACAAGGGCCTATTGAGGAGGTTTCTATATTTTGTTGTCCGATATGAAACAACCTCAGAGACATGTACAGAAAAATTTGAAAAACATTCTCTGCAATCATGTAAAAGGCAATTGAGCACAATACCACTTAATATGGTAATTCCATGAAAACATAGTTGCATGAAGGTAAAGATTAAGGGAGTACAAGTACCGCTAAATTAAATGATTTCATTCACCAAGTGCTCAGAAGAACAGACCGTATCGTAGATATGTGAGCTCTGTGATGTAGGTGAGATAAGACAGCCAGTTTCTGGAAATAACATGTCCAGTGTAACTGATAGAGTCTGTTCCTTTACTCGTTGGCCTTAAACTAGCATTACACAAACTAAATATCTATGATTTAGTGCAAGAATAGAGTAGGATCAAATATAGCAATTCAACATGGCTAGTAACAGCCCACACGACTAGTCTAGGCAGGCCTGAGGGCTGTTAACGGCCATGTATGCACCCCAGATGAGGGGGGGATAGCTATTCACACCCCTGTCTGTGGCGCAAATATTAAACCAAAGGTGTGTGAGCACACAGTCTGAGTGGGTGCCTCACAGAGAATTTAAAGCTCATCTAATAAGTTGTTGGAAATGTGTTGGTATGGTGTTAGACCCTTCCAACTAAAAAGCCAAAAGTAACAGAAAAATCACATGTATTAATGCATGTTCGTGTGATTCCGAAAAACACATGTATTGTACCACAAACAGGACTCATACATGTAGCCACTTCAGAATCAATTGTGATACAAAAAACATATGTATTCATCCAAGTGCATTTCATGTAGTCAGCCTTATTGTGTTCAAATGAATCTTGGTTACAAACAAGAAGTATGCGTTAACAGCATGAATCACATATATTGGGCCATAAAGTTCAAAGGGCTCATAAGTGTATAGTATTCGAAAAATCACATGCATTTAGCCTTTTTTTTAAATTAAACGGACACATATGTTCAGCCAATGCATCCAATTCGAAAAATCACATTTATTCAGCCTTTTTAAATTAAAAGGACATGTATGTTCAGTCGACATGTGTTTTGAGCACCGCTCTTTGACAGGGCTGATATTATAAAGCTTCATAACTATAAAAAAAATCACATGGGTATATATTAAACAATGAAAGTAAAATAAAAACAGATGTTAGGACATTATTTTATACATTCGATAACAGGACACATTGGGAGAAAGAGATACGCAAAACAGTCCAACAAATTACATAATTTGACATCTGCACAGATGTTATATGTGGTATTAGTAACATTGTAGTGAGCTATTACTAGAATGCGCGAGAACAGAATATTTGTTAATGTTCTCATTTGTACATCATCATGTTAGTATTAACAAAATAGGGGACGTGGGATTTGCCGCTGGGCAGTTAGGCAGGTGCCTATGAGGGGACAAAGCACCTTCCCAAATTAAAACAGATAATATTGAAAGTTTGTGAATTCGGCCAATCGTTAGATCCTAAATTGACTGGAAATCTCATGAGAGTGAATATAAGATTACAGTAAGAGTTGTGATGATTTGTTACTTTTACAAGGCTGCTTCATACCTGAGTGCAACGGTTTTTATTTAAGACCTATGCTTAAGAAAATACAGTTTGGAAATATTGAGCGGCATGGAGAAATATTATCTCCTTTAGTCGTGTTACTGCTAATCAGTTAGGAGCACTTACATATTTGCAAGTGGCAGCAAAGTGAAATATTATGGGGGTGACAGCTGTCAGTTTAAAAAAAGCTGCACCAACTCGCTTCAGAACAGGATTGAAACCTGAAAAGAAATAGGTTTTACTCATCAGTACACCATGCGAAGATGCTATTAATGAGTGTTATGACTTAAAAAAGGGTTCTTGGCAGTGCTGCAAAGCTTTGCACTGCAGTTAGAGCTGAAAGCCTGCATAAAGTTAACTGCAATTGCTATTGGTGTCCGGTTGAGAGCACTGTGTGCTAAGTCAATATTCTGAGGTTATGTCAAAGAACAACGATGGATTCTAAAGTCACTTAACCCAATTTTGGAAGAAATGCTGAAACTGAACATATCTTGTGGTATGATAGCTGCATCAGATATGAGTTCTATTGCCGAGCAACATGAGCTTGGTCTGTGTTGGAAACTGAAAAGGGAGTTGCAATTGTAGTATCTGAAACGACCTCCAGAGAAACACTCAGCGCCATCTTAGCCCATGTTCTGCCTCTACTCTAAATGATTAGCTTCAGCATGATGGACATTTTTGTATTTGGAATACAAGCATGTTAGACCATGAATACAAATTCATGTGTGCATATTATTTTGGATATATACTAAAAATACTGATGAACGCAGTCTGGTGGTAGAGTAACGAGCACTGCTGAAAATTATAGCATGCAGGCATGTGAGACCCAAATTTGCACATTGTGTGTCAAGTGAGCTATCTAAGAATGTTCGAAACAACGATAACCGCAATTTGGTATTCTCATGTAGCAGTTAGCTAATGCTGTCACATGTGATGATAGATTGGTGTCAAACATAATAATCCTGTTGACAGGTGAACTGACTATGTCATAGATTTGTATGCTTAGCAATTTCAGCTGCAAGGAACACCACTATGGTCTTTAAACTTAGTGATCAGACTTAACTTGGTCCTACTCAGTGTGTACCAAAACAAGCTGGCAGTCTTATCTCACCTACATCGCGGAACTCACATTTCTACTATCCGGTCCGTTCTTCTGAGCACTTGGTGAATGAAATCATTCAATTTAGCGGTACTTGTACTCCCTTAATCTTTACTTTCATGCAACTATGTTTTCATGGAATTACCATATTAAGTGCTATTGTGCTCAATTGCTTTTTACATGATTGCAGAGAATGTTTTTCAAATTTTTCTCTACATGTCTCTGAGGTTGTTTCATATCGGACAACAAAATATAGAAACCTCCTCAATAGGCCCTTGTAAAAGAAACAGCATCCGGCAATAGCGCTAATACGCCTTGGCACAGGTAGATGGAGCGCTCATGAAAGGCACTTGATTTTTCATTTTGATCCACAGAAAAGCAACCTCTCTGAAAACAAAGATCAGATCACCGACAAATGGGGCATAATCACACTCGAATCCACAGAACCTTGAATTCCATATTCCACTCAGCTGCATCCCTGTGTTCCAGCACATCCAGCTGCTTGGCATCACATCATTTGAAACTTAGAAGCCTTTAAGTATTTCATTATGGCAAGAATGAATGTGGGGAAAGTGGTTTTAATGTCAGAGAGCAGACAGCATTACCACCGTATGCCTTAATCTTACCTGGGAATAATAACTTTGATTCTGAGCATGATATTTTTCCAGCAGTGTGTTCTTATGAAACCAGTATTGCTGGCAAGTCTTTTGCATATGATTATGTTTTACCCGTGGTTCAAGTGAGTTCATATTTATTTGTTTAATGCCGAAATTATTTGAAGTGTCAGGTGTTTGATTTAGTGATTTTGGCTTGATCCAATGTCTAGGGGATGAATGGTTGATTTCAAGTGGCATGAAAGACCAAAGAGAGCTCCTGAGTGTTTGAGAATTCTCAATCATAAAAGACATCCTATGGGGGATTGTGGGTACTTGGCAACGATTGCTACTGCTCAGGGGTGTGGTTTTAACGTTTCACCTATTTATAGCATACACAGGATATTGTTGTTGTTCTCCATGTTAAGTTCTCTATAAACAATCTTGCGTACACCACATCAACTTATAGCTTGCCATTTCCAATTCTAAAGAGAGTGTGGTAGAATTATGGAGAGAATTTGTTGGAAAAGTGTGACATCTTTTAGGGGAAACTCTAATAAACTGGCAAAGAAAAAGAAAAATGGAATTCTGAATACAGACATTCACTTTATTTTGGTATAAAAACAGCCTTTAATTGATACATGTGTTTGCAAAAATGTGAAACTGTGAAGCGTGATCTAATTGTTTATAAATTTCATTTGGGACATTATTCTGGGTTTTGAATTTACATCGATGGGCATTGCAGACATTATTTTGCTCTTTCAATTAAAGTTTTTTAGTTGTATACAAACAACTTTTTACAGCCAATTAGCACATAAATACCCAAGCCACAACTGAATGCAGGGTTCTAACAAGAGAGCAATGCGCGTTTGTATCACAAACAAGGAAATCGTGTGAGAGGTGAAACAGTGCCCAAAGCCTTTGTTTGGATCCACAATCATGAAACATTAAATGAGAAAAACATTGCACGCTGACATATTCTGAGTGTTTTTAATTCCAGATTTGTACTGGATGCAACACCACTAAAACTTCATGAATTGACTAGAATGTAAATGTTAATTGTGTAAAGTGCATCAGGCATCACTCTACTGCACAGTTTCCACAAAGTCAAAAGGTAATAGCTCTCAGTTCTGATAAAAAGTGATTACAACAGGAGGGAACGGCCATCCATGCACACTTAGCTGGTTAAAATATCGAAAGCTATCCAGTTCTATGTGAACACATGATCAAAATGGAGATATTTCTATGTCTGCAAACAGTGTTTAATTGTATACGAAGTGGGATTAACAAAACAACAATCTTTAATGGTATTCCTGTACTGGTCTAGCAGCCAGTGGTGATAATTCAGAGTCAGGGTAATCTATCTCTGTTAGAAAGGGTGTGGACTAGTCTTGCACACTATTAATCGTCAAAATCCTTGTCCATTGCCTTCATTTTATCGTGCAAGGAAATCCAGACCTGGCCCTGGCAAAATCAGATTAACAATATGTGAGCATCACAGTGAAAATTCTATCAAACTACTGTGAGGGGACCTTCATAATTGCATATGGTTTTGAAATTATTTGGCGAGATGGAATTGAAATTCCTAAGAATGTATTACACGAATGTCCTCACGAATACAGAAGTGGGTTTCCATAGTATATAATATAATTCACTGTGAGTGTCTGTGATCTAGATGTGGAAGGGATCAAAGTGGTGATTGATGTTGTTGGTTAAGGCTGGAGGCAAATGTCGAAGAAGACTGAAGAACAGCACTAGATCGTGGAGGGGCATCATACCCACAATGATGAAAAGTGAACTGAAAGAATAAAAACAAAAACAGAAATGGTATAACTCTCTGCATCCATTAAGCACGAAACAAGGCACCAATCACTTGACACATCTCCTGATGAAACTAGGCACATGATTTAATGTGTGACACAGACATAGAATTGGCAAGAGATTGTTTTGAATAAGAAATTTGCATTCCTTTGATCCCTTCATTCAAAAGTAAATAAACGGTTGAAACACTTACATGTTTTCAGTGTTTCCTAGGTTCATTTAACACGTATGTGTCATTGCTTGTTCCATAGTCTCAGTTGAAAGTGCAAACTGGATATAGGCCTATGGTCATAGTGGTATATCTGACCAGCTAAACTTGGCCCATTCCCGTTGCAAAGCACATGAGCTCATACAAATGATAAGAGAAGGGATGCACAATGAAATACAAAATGGCATTATGGGGGACATCAACGGTAATGCACTTCCCACATCTGTTGAATTTCAAGTGTTTTGTTGGGTTAAATCTGTGCAACTTAACTACACAGCCGCCCTATCGTTAAGGTGAGTTCTAGACACATAGGAACACCTCAAAATTGTATTGTTAATAACTTTTGATTCCAGTAACGGATTTGATCAAAAGTATCGAAAGTGATTACAAGTCTGTGCTTCCTCCCCAACCCTGAGAATGCAAAGTTTCGTAAAGATTTGTTAAAAAATAAAAGTCATTAAGCAACCCACAAATGTTTTCCTCCAAAAGTGTGACCTACTTCCCATTCATTTGCCCATAGACAAAAAAGGTAAATGTTTGCCAAAGCACACAGCCCAAACCGGTGGACGGATTTGGACCAGGTGCAAAATAACTTGGGCATGAAGAGTTGACTCACACACCATGCATGGTCCAGGGTTATTCTGTGCAGTAGCTATTTAAATATTTGATAGAGATATCTCTCATGGTGCATTGCAGGATCATGGTTTTAGTAAATGAAATGTCTACCATCTTGTTTTGCTCTCGATGTGAGAGATATTCACAGCAATAACCGAGGTTAGGGGAAAATGAAACGCAGGAAAACGCTATAGGCAAGTCAAAAACATGCAAATGCCATCAGGGTAGAGGTGGGGGGCTGGCTAGAGGACACTGAGTGAAATTTGGGAGTTGGAGGGGGTCCAGGGACCGAGTTTGCAACACAAAGCTTTCTGTAGCCCCGGCTATGGATGTGAAAAGCCGACATCTTAAAGCAAACTGCCTCACAGAAGCAGCGTGGGTTCTGGGGTAAAAGGGAGAGGGAAGGTGAGGTGAGGAGGATGTCTGAGGAGTTGGGGGAGCTGGCACAGATGAGGGGGACACTTGGTGATGGCCCTTCTGGGGCAGAGAAGCATTTATTTTTCTGGTCGCTTTGCCGATTTTCGCGGCTATATCTGAGGCTACGAAGGACGATAGATACCTGCGGGTAAGATTAGTTCTGTAGATGAAGTTATATCTTTGGGGGTGTCTGTGTTTCATTCATTTTTTAAAGTTATTTGTGTAGGTATAGTGACGCCGGGGGTGAAACATCTCTGGCCATTGCTAAGGCCATGGTCAGTGACCTGGTGGGTATTAGAGTCTTTTTTATTTTGGATATGTGTTTCAGACTTTTGAGCAGGTGAGAATTTGGAAGAACATAGAAGAACATAACTTAACAAAATGAATATAAAAAGGAGCAATTGGAGTCAATTTTAATTGTGCCATACAATGTATTTCAGCTTGTGTATTCTCACTTATGTATTATATTGTGTGGCTGTGAAATATTTGCCTATCTAGTTTATTGTTTGCATTTTTCTATGCTTTCTTATTTTTCAGTTACTTTACATATGTACAGTAGTGTTGTACTGTATTGATCATTTAATTTGGATTGTAGTATAAAACCTGTAGTCAGTCCCCCTTTTAACTGACTTTTTGTAGCCCCGGTTATAGTAAGTTAATGAACTATAGCCGCAGGTTTTATAAAAAAAATGTTTTTGCTATTATTTAGTGTATGTGTGTATTTCTGTATGATGAGTAGTCCTTTAAATGACTGTTTTGGGGTACATTGAGTGTAGAACCTTAGCACATCAGGAGTACTGTTTTGATGTTATGAAGGAAAACTGCATTTCCTTCATCAATAAGGTGTACTCCATCAATGTCTATAGAAATTGGCCATGTTGAACTGTATGTTGTTCGAAATCCATAAATGGTTGTGGTCTATCATGAATGCTGAAACTGCTTTATTAAAATATCTGTGGGATTTCTCAATTTTACCATTAAATCTGGTAGTCCATCTCCATTTTTGCCTTTGAGTGAGATTTGAAAAAGATAAAGATGTTGTGAAGAAATAGCTCCACTAGTTGTCCCATGTCGTGTTGTATCATTAAAGTAACGGACACAGCTTTTACATTTCCCAAATCATTGCCTCCACAATGCATTAGATTGACATATAGGTGCTCTCTATTTCTCAAACTTAAGAATTGTGGAAGGAAAAACTTGTAACCAATGCATTCCCGCAATCCAAACCATATAATTGTAAAGTCTCTCAAACATAGGTCCATTTTAATATTATATTTAGTTTCTCAAAAAAAGCCAGCAACCAAAACAGACAACTTTCTCCAGACAGCCATACAGTTTTCAAACCAGCCATGATATATGTAGTACTTCTGGTTTCCAGGGAAATTATTCCTAGTTTGATGTTCTAGTAGTTTGTATGAGCAGGATATGTATGATGGTGTGTGTGTGTGTGTGTGTGTATGTGTGTGTGTTTTTTTTGTAGTTTCTCATTGGTTGATGGTGCTGTTGATATTATTAGTGAAAATACAACAGCACCCTGCATGTTGCATTGCTATTCGTGGGTAGATATCCACTCCCCATCCCCTCGCCCCTGAGCAGTCACATCTGTATTCAGGCAAATGACATGTCATGTGTTTGTGGACGTGTGGTAGCTGTGGCTATCTGAAATTGTGGGTGGGGTGCCATCTCATAAGAATTGAGTGAAGGATTTTAAGAGACTAGATGAGTGGAGGAGAATTATGGGGTGTGGAGTGGGGGCTGCTAGGCATTTTGGGGACAGTTTCTGGAGTTTGGTGGAGTGGAAATGTAATTTTTAACCCGTAGTTTTTGCACAACTACCTGCAGTTATCAGCAAATGTCCAGGAGGCTTTTTTGTATAACCATGGCTACGAAAAGCACGTGAGTAGAGGCATCAATATTATTCTGCGGTTTAATTGTTGTGGCTGAAGCTGCGGCTATATTTAGAGGGTAATTCATGGAATGAAGCGCAGAAGTGGTGCACAGAGCTGGCGCACACGGGGAGCGTGCGCCAGAACCCATTTTGATGCACCGTGTATCCATGTATTTAAACATCCATAACCAGCTGTGGCGCAGCATGGGGCAGCGACCCTGCAGCAGCGCCAGTTACACCCCCAACCCTGCCATTTGCGCCAAAAACATCAGCACAAATCCCCTACATTGCGCAAAGGCCAGTTGACCAGCATACAGCACCCAACAACGAAATCGAGCTAAAAACGCCACTCAGCCCTCACGTGACAACCCAATCGCGTGTAAAACTCCTTGCGCACCCCTACGAATATGCGTACCCCACTCGCGCCCGCCCAATCGCGTGTAAAACTCCCCGTGCACCCCTCGGAATAAGCGTACCAAGCTCTCGCAAGCCCTATCACATGTGAAACTCCTTGCGCACCCCCGGAATACGCGTACCTCGCTCACGCCAGCCCTATCGCATGTAACCCCTGACCATGCCCCGCAGGCAGGCCACATGGCACCATGCACTTGGGAGCCCCGACAAATGTCCCCCCAACCCCACCCCTCCCCCAGTGATGGCAACCTGCCAGCAGGCCCAGACTCATGTCCCCCCCACAAGACCGCCAGTGATGTCAACCTGCCAGCAGGCCCCGACTCATGTGCCCCCCAAACTACCCCCAGTGACGGCAACCTGACAGCAGGCCCGACACATGTCCCGTCGCCCCGACCCCAGTGACGGCAACCTGCCAGCAGGCCCTGAATCATGTCCCCCCAAACCCACCCCCAGCGACGGCAACCTGCCAGCAGGCCCTGACTCATGTCCCCCCCACCAATGACGGGCACCTGCTAGCAGGCCCTGACACATGTCCCCCCACCCCATGCCCGGTGATGGCAACCTGCCAGCAGGCCCCGACTCATGTCCACTCAACCAACAAATTGTAACAACATACATGCATGTAGCAAATGTCCACCCAAATCCCACCGCATTCTGCCCCCCCACAGTGCAACTCCACACCCATCCATTGTCCCCACTACCCAGTACAGGCCCCATGACATGTCATGCACAGAAGCACACATGCATGCACCCAAAGACATGGCCAACATGGTCACACAGCAGCGACACATGACTGAGGCAATGACGAATGACACGTGCAACAAACCAATGAGAGCACAAAACACAAATATGTGAACTAATGAAAATGTATTAAAAAACAGAAATCTCCCAAATGGAAAACAACCACGACAAGGAAAAATAAATGAATGTGAACTGAACTGAAATGCACATTTTAAAAAAAATGTGATTAAAACAAAAGGAAAAGCTCCCAGTGGTCCATGTCCAGAAAACAAAATTCAGATTCCAAAGCGTAAATAAAATTAAAAAAACATTCCATCATGGGTGTCAAAAACATAAAAGAATAAAGTCCACAGTTCCAGACTTATTTACAATGAAAGTTCTTAGGGTCCATGATCCCACAACCAAATGAAACCTATTAAAAATCCTACAAAAATAAAACTATGTACAAAAAGTGGAGCAATGTCCATCGACTCCAAAATAAAAATAAAACAAAAGGAAACCTAAGCCTAATTAACTATTTACAATGGCGGCTGGCTAGTCCTATGGCTTACGTTCTTACAAAGAGTCTTGACCAGGGCATCATCGAACTCTGAGTCTATGTCCCAGAGCTGGGACTGTGCTCTGTCCTCGAGGGCACGCAGGGACGATGACATGCTCTCCTCAAACTCCCTGCGAGTCTCCTCGAGAAACTGTGCCCGGTTCAATGCCTCCCCCATGGACTTCTCCTCCACAGTGACCATGGTGAGCCGTGCCCTCTGCCAGCCGCCGCTCTGCTTCCATTTTCTGGCCCATCCGCGGACACACGGAAGACACACATAGTCCAGGGATCTCCACCAGCCTGGCCGCGGTGAGTGAGGCAGTTCCACAGGGTGCACTGGTGGTATCTGGGCCAGAAGACGGCATGCAGGACAACTGGCGCATAGTGGGTGCAGAGGAGGAGATGGTCGAAAGAGCGGCCAGCACATGGAGGAACCCTGCGACAATGAGCTGTCCTAGCCAGTTCAAGATGGCACACAGCTGTTCGTGAGGATGTGCGTTCTCATTCCTGGAATCATGCACATCATCACGAATCACGCGTGTGCGCATCGAGACACTGAATAGGATGGGCTCAACACGGATTGCCTCCTCCACAGGTAGACGAAAGTCAGATGATGTGGACACATCCTCTACCTGCGGACAAGCCTGGAATGAGGCATCCCTGCTGATGCAGGGAGATGCAGTTGCAGAATCAGGGATGAGCACCTCCATGGCGACCTATGTTGCCTCCTGCCCCTGTCCTTGGACTGCACCACTTGCACTAGTGGAATCACCCCTACCAGGCCCCACGTGTGGATCTAATGCGGCCTCCTCCTCCTCTTCACCCACCACCAACCTGGATGCCTCCTCACCGCCTTCCGCATTGTCCTGCCCCTGTGGGTTATCGCCTGCCCCTTCCGGCTGCAGCCGTAGTGGTGGATGCGGCACCAGTCCTCTCTCTCCCGGAAGATGGCATAACCTGGAAGGGTATATATGAAACAGGTGGTGGTGCCGGAAACACAAGAGCAACTGAAGAACAAGGCAAAGGGTATTACATCAAAAATTCATTTTATTTTGTTATAGATTGTAAAAAAAGTCTTTAATTCATTCATTTCGTAAAACACATCCTATATAACAGACATTCATACATTCATTCATACTAATACAGCTCAATACAGCTCTAAAAATAGTACATTTACATTTTTTAAAGGGAAATGTGAAGAAAGTGCAACAACTGTTCCATTGTTAGGATAAAAATTACGCTTTCTAAAAAAATAATTAATAGGATCAAAAGCAAACAGATACAAATTCTGTGTAATGGAAATGTCAACAACACTTCCAGTGTTCAATGATAATGGTTCATTCCAGACAAAAGTTATTGACTATTAGTGCCCAGACTGTTGATGCCAAGATAAATAAGTCTTCTTAGTCAAATAGGCTTCTTAATACATAGTTTCGGCTTGAATAGTTATCTATGTCTTCATCAGGATAGGGATGAACCTAACAACATTTCTGAAAACCATACACCGGATGGTAAACTGGTCTTGTCTTGACCAGCTTCTCCTCTGTATTAGAGATGCTGGGTCAAATACAGGTAGTCCTCGTTATAAAGCACACTCCAGGAAATTTGTAAACATCAAACATCCCTCAAAAAAGGGATAAATCTCCTTGACTTTGGATAGATGAAATGTCGGCAGCGTCTGTCTCTTATCGCGGCCGACTTCGTAGAAATGAAAGAGGGATAGACAGAAAACTGTGACCGCCGTAACGTCCCCACTGTGTCGCAGTTCCTACTCTGCAAGCGACGCAGCTTTCAATATATGGGGCGTAACACTCCCAAATGTCTTCTGTGCAAGCAATTCGAAGATTAAATGAGGTCGCTGTAATATCCCTTCTGTCAAGCAGTTTCTACTCTGCATGCAGCACTGCTTCTCACGCAGAGTGACCGTCGCCCACGGAGAGTCCCAGCAGACTGAGGAGACCTAGCCAGTTCAAGATGGCACATAGCTGTTCGTGATGATGTGCGTTCTCGTTCCTGGAATCATGCACATCATCACGAATCACGCGTGTGCGCATCGAGACACTGAATAGGATGGGCTCAACCCTGTCACGGATTGCCTCCTCCGCAGGTAGATGAAAGTCAGATGATGTGGACATATCCTCTACCTGCGGACAAGCCTGGAATGAGGCATCCCTGCTGATGCAGGGAGATGCAGTTGCAGAATCAGGGATGAGCACCTCCATGGCGACCTGTGCTGCCTCCTGCCCCTGTCCCTGGACTACACCACTTGCACTAGTGGAATCACCCCTACCAGGCCCCACGTGTGGATCTAATGCGGCCTCCTCCTCCTCTTCAACCACCACCAACCTGGATGCCTCCTCACCGTCTTCCGCATTGTCCTGCCCCTGTGGGTTATCGCCTGCCCCTTCCGGCTGCAGCCGTAGTGGTGGATGCGGCACCAGTCCTCTCGCTCCCGGAAGATGGCATAACCTGGAAGGGTGACTTGCATCTCGGGCCGGTGGAGGCATCCCCGCTGCACTGCTCCACAGTGCCATCTCCGCCCTCTTCTTCACTCGCCGCTGTGGACATGGAGAAATTGAACACAAGCATCAGGTTACTGAACTTAAGTCTGCTAGATACAAAGCAAATGCACGAGAGTGGCACTGTCGTATGTAATAGCCATCATCCACTTCCACTACACACGGGTCCTTGCAAGCAACACACATGCACATACACCACTGCACAGTCATGCATCCGTCCGTGTCCCACTTCCATCACAGTTCAATCATGGACAGCTAGGCCACAACAGTCAATGCACGCATAGGTCGCCATGGAGGTGCTCATCCCTGTGTCATGCATCCATGCCATTTCCCAGTCACACACTCACCACTCAGTAACACGCACATGTACACCATGCGTGTCCATGAGGATGACATCAGCATCCATGATTCACACAACAGACATGGCCAGGTAAAGACACAGGCACGCAATCATGTGTGCATCGTCACATGCAGGTGCATATCATGCATAGCAACACACACACCATTGTCATTGCACACGCTTGAATGGACTCACATGCTTCACTGTCATGTTCCTGCACACAGACATCCATACATGGGGCATGCCATAAATACGTCCAAGGTGCACGCACCTGACACACCTCAAAATGCACTAAACTGGAGATGAACACATGGGCACTTAGCACTCAACTCCGGACTTGTCTGCATCTCGAGGACCTGGTGGTGAAGCCCTGGGTTAATGTGCTCCAGGACCCTCATCTGGATCTTGGTCAGCTGGTTCGGTGCCCCACTTCTCCACGAGCAGCATCAAGGTACCGGGCCTTCCTGAGGGCCCTGGACCTGAAGTCCTCCCAGCGATTCAGGACATGGTCGTAGTGGCGGGATGCCACCCCCTACACGTTGATGGCACCCACAATGTCCTTCCAGATCCTCCTCCATCCAGCCCTGTTGAGGCGCGAACTTGAGAAGAGGGCAACTTTATTCCCCAGGACACGCTCCACCAGGATGCCAACTTCATTTTCAGTGAAGCTGGCAGCCCTCTCCCTCTCTGACTGGGGGTTGCCACTGGCCCCAGATGGTGTTGAGTCTGACATGGCAACCCCAGAGGCAGGTGTGGGTGGGCAACTTGGTCCTGGGGCTGGGCTGTGGAGCGATGGTACACCAGTCAGGAGTCTTCTGAGTCAGCAGAGGTGTCTCAGTTACAGGATCCATGGCTATGGCTTCTGGGCAGGCACCAAATAGCAGGGTACATTGTCAGCAGGCAAGCTGGCAGCAGCAGATGGTTTATAGGAGGCTGCTCAGGGCTCTGGGGGGCAGGTAAATTGCCTTCTGGGCAGGAGCGTGGTCTTCCGTGTGTTGTCGCATGGCCATCTCAATGCAGAGTGAATTTGCACGTGCAAAAACAGCACGTCCACGTGTGAATGCGTGTAATTTGAGGAAAGGGCCTAAGCGCGTAAGTGATGTGACATGCACAGGTGTTTCCGTCGGCACGGGTTAAAGGTGAGTGCAGCCCAGCAGTTCGCTGTATGTGCTTTTCATGGAGACAGATGAGTGTGTTGCTACTTCTTGTTGTTTCACGTGCCATCACTTCACAGCGGATCAAGGATGTACCTTTGCTTTTGGTGAGGGTCTTGCCTACGTGTGTTTTTCTTTCCCATGCTAGTCAGACATTGAGTCGCATATGCTATTTTTCCCACTGCGGGTCCCCCTGTGTATCGCTTACCCATTTGCGAGGTCATAGAAACCTGTGTGTCCCAAGCGTACATGTTTTTTGTGTCCCTGGGTGCCACTGCATACTGTGGGAGGTTAATTCCATGCATGTGGGCTACCAGGGGTTGCATGCACAGTTTTATGGCAGATTTGGTGTGCCTGAGCGTTGCGTGATTCATCATTTTCTCGCAGGGATCACATATAGCCTTGCAGGAGCACATGGGTGCTGTTTGCATCATGTACCCCACCCCCTTCACTGCAATTGCCCAGGACTAGTACCTCCGTGCCATGGTTGGGAGGACACAAAAGTCGAGGGGCGCCTCAGTTGGGCGTCCTCCACATGGTGGGCATGGTCAGGGACGTGGCAGGGGTGACCAGGGAGTAGGGGGAGTCCAGGGTTCCCAGGATGGCAGCAGAGGGGGAAGAGGCAGGTGTACGCCACTTCGGAAGGATGTTCTGCCACGTGTTGGTGCAGTCATGCCACCACCCCCTGCGGCTCCGGGAGATGCAGCTCTTGCATCGACACTGACAACCATGTGACCTGGCAGTGAGTTTCATCTACTGTCACAGGCCCAATGGTTGTGGTAGCTGCAGGTGCAGCTGTGGTGACCACCACCCAGGCTCAGGGTCAGCCAGCACATGATGTGTTGTCACCTGTGGACTCCCAGGCTGAATTCCAGGTGGTCAGGAGGCACAAGCCATGTGCGTGCAGGGATGCTCTGACCGTGGCACATGTCCCTGGGGCAGTGTTTTCATCTGCTGCCCCAAGCAGCTGGGTTTTGGCAACTGCATGGGCAGATGCAGCCAACACCACCCCGGCTGTGAGTCTGCCAGCCAGGACTGTGTCGGTCACAGACCTTGGCACAGCGGCTGTTGTTGCCCTGTGTCCTGTCAAAAGTACCCAGTAGCCACTGACACAAGTCAGGGCTTCTGTCATAGTTCCACCTGCCACTCCCTTGGTCCAGTCCACCAGCACCACGGCCCCTACTGATCAGGGTAGCAAGAGGAGGAAGGTTGCTCCTGCGCAAGAGGCTGGGACCCCAGACACGGCTCCGGCCTCCGGCACGTCGAGGTAGAAACATTTCAACAAGCAGGAACTGGACTTCCTTGTGGGATACATGTCGGAACACAAATGCATCATGCTAGTGGGCCCACATTTCCATACTACGCCTGCCCAGCGTTGGGAACACTGGAAGCATGTTGCAGATGGTGTTTGTGCATTCGGATATGAGGTGCGCACAGCTCAGGACTGCAAAAAGCATTGGGATGCCCTCCAACGCTGTGCTAAGCAAAAGCGTGCCTTCAATTATGCCATGACTCAGGTGACTGGCAGTGGGCCACCACCTGAGGAGGAAAAATTCAGTAAGCATGAGGAGATCACTGCAGAGTTCATCCCAGCAGAATTGATCGAATGGGAGAGATGCAGGATTATGATGCCCCATCCGGTGAGTGTTGTTGTGTGTTTGTCCAGCCCATGTGTTGTTTGCTTGTGTGATGTGATGTGCTTGACTGCCACTACGTGCTATGTGTACATGGTTCACATGTGTGAGTCATGCAATGCTTCACTAATGCGTGGCTGTTGTGATGCATGCGGCACATGTGAAGCAGTCAGGGACTGTTCTCATCACCACACATGCACCCTACTCACATGCTAGTCACCCGGCTGTCCCTTCGGTCCATGTTCCAGCTCACTGACCTGTCTGCATGTAGCCTGTGGTATCTTCCAACTCAGCACTCGGACTATGTCATTGCATGACTGACGTGCATGTGTGTTGGGGTACGTGTATTCCAAGGGGTGCGCAGGGTGTTTAATACGTGATTTTGCTGGCACAAGCAGGGTACGCGTATTCCGAGTGGTGCAAGAGTGTTTTACACGCAATTGGCCTGGTGCGAGTGGGGTACGCATATTCCAAGGGGTGCGCAGGGTGTTTTATATGCGATTTCGCTGGCGCAAGCTGGGTATGCGTATTCCGAGGGGTGCGAGGGGTGTTTTACATGTGATTTCACTGGCGTGAGCGGGGTATGTGTATTCCGGGGGTGCATGTGGAGTTTTACACGCGATTGTCCTGGTGCAAGCTGGGGTGGGAGGGGCGTTTTACATGTGATTTCACTGGCGTGAGCGGGGTATATGTATTCCGGGGGTGCATGTGGAGTTTTACATGCGATTGGCCTGGCGGCAGTGGGGTACGCGTTTTCCGAGGGGTGCACAGGGTGTTTTACACGCAATTTTGCTGGCGCGACCGCGGTACGTGTATTTCAAGGGGTTGCGCGGGTTGTTTTACACGCAATTTCACTGGTGTGAGCGGGGTATGTGTATTCGGAAGGGTGCCCAGGGATTTTTCCATGTGATGTCACTGATGCGAGCGGGGTATGCGTACGCGGGGAGTTTTCCACAAGTTTTTGTGGTTGGGGGGCTGTATGCTGGTCCACTGACCTTTGCACCATTTACTGGATTTGTGCAAATTTTTCGGCGCACGCGCGGATTTGGGGGCGTAACTGGCGCTGCTGCAGGGTCGCTGCGTCACCCTGCGCCACAGCTGATTATGGATGTTAGTATCCATGAATACGCTGTGCGTCAAAATGGGTTTTGGCGCACGCGGCTGGTGCAGACTGGTGCACGCTCCCTCTGTGTGCCAGCCGCGTGCGCCACTTGTGCACTTATTTCTATGAATTACCCCCAGAATATTTAGCATATGCATAGGTGTAGTCGTTAGTACCAAGTGAGTACAATTCAACAACATTTAATTTGTGGAAACACACATTGACAGTTGTTCATGATCAATGGTCAGGCCCTAATTAAAGGGGTTTATGAAGACACAGATTAGGTATTGTTCATGAGAATTTTTCCGGCCGTAATCAAATAAGATTGTTGTTTTGTTCTCCCCTGTCCCCCTCCTTTGCCTTGTCGCGCTCTGGAACACTTGTGTACGAGTGCAATAGAGATAAAATATCAATATCACTATCAATTTCAATATCAATACAAAATATGAGTGGCAAAAAAAGTATGTATTACATTGCGTGTATTAAAGTGTGTTTGTTGTTGAACTGATTATGTTTTCTTTTTTTCAGACAGAAGGATATTATTATTTTTGTAAAATAGATCAATAATCATGGCTACGATCTTGATGAATAGACTGTTCGATTTTGGAGGCACGCGTAACTGCAGCAACGACTGGGGGGTTCTTAGCTGCAGGTTGAATTAATTATACCTACGGCTATAGCTCTAATGCACAAAAAATACACTCTTTTCATGTGCTCTTTTTACTGTATATTTTATACTGAGTTTTTTAAAAAGAAAAACACACAGGGCCTTATTCACAGAAGCGTTTTATAATGGTGCAATCCCATTGAAAACACTCTGTGAATCAGGCCAGAATCTTGTAGCCGAGGCTACAAAACAGAAGGCCTCATTGGATTATTTTGTAGCCACAGCTATACTAAATCTTTGAGAAAAAAAAAGGTCGACAAAATATTTAAGATGTATTGAGTGTAGTGTTTGTAAACAGATATTGTAACATTTTAAATACATTTTATGCATTAATTATACATATTAGTGTGCATATTTGAAAAAGGTAAATGGATATGCAAACACAGTTGTTGAAAACAGATTTATTTGGGCAGGCGTGTTGTGGGTTTTCTTTTTCTTTTAGTTGGAAACAAGATATATCTTCATCTATAGCCCAATTATCTGGATTTCTACAGGCCATGATTTGTCTTCAATGCCAATGTCCTTTTTCATTGATTGTACTTCTTTTTGAATATTAATGAATAGTTGTTTTAATTATGTTAATGAAGTCATGATTAGTTCTGTGGGTATTGTTTGTGGTGTTTCTTGCTTGATTGTTCTTGAAACTTGAATGACTTCTTCATCTGTTGGAATATATTTGAAATATGTTTAAGCAATTGAAGATATAATACACTTTAAAACTATTTGTTTTGGTTGTATTGACATTTGATAGTAGGTTGATAAAAAATATATCTGTATGTGTTGCTTAAAATGTTATTGTTAGTATCATGTTATACAATTATAAAGGATGGACTTACAACATAACATCCTGAATGTGGTGTATTTTCTTCTGGTTCATTTTCTTTGGTGTCTTCCTTTTTAATGTCTTCCTCTGTAGGATAATTGTCCTACAGCCATTGCATGTAGTTTTCCATTTTAGTGGGGTAGAACACAATTCTGCTTGTCTCTTCATATATTAGAATTAGCAATGGAGGAAGAGTACATTAGGAGAGAAGGAGGAATGTTTGTATATCCTATCTGATTGGTTGTTCACTGTCTGTGTGGTAGGTAGCTGCCAATAGGATGTCAAGTACCTCAGATGCTGTTGAATTGTTGAACCTATCAGATAATTTATTTTTAGTGATGTTTATTTGTGCAAATAAAAGTATAGATTATATTGTATCATTATATTAAAATCTGTTCTGTAAAGTACATATGTATTGCTTGAGAGTGAAGTATAGTTTTAGGAGATTGTGTTATTTCTGGAGTATATTTATTGTTTCATTGGATACATTAATCATAGACAATTTTGAGAATGGGGTTCGTAGTGATGTTTAGGAGATAGGTGATGTGTTGTCAAAGCATTGGCTTATAACTTTTTTTGGTTCTATAATTTCTTTTTAGACAACGTGTTTGAAATAAGAGGTGTATGCTGTAATTGTGAAGAAATATTTTTGGGAAAAGAATATTAATTAATAGTCTAAAGAAAGAGCACACATACATATGCCAAGATAAGTATAATAAAGGTGAGGAGTATTTCTCTAATTGAAAATATATTTTTTGGTTTCATATTGGTAAAATAACCTAAAAGCCATCCAAAGAACTTTTAAAGTGTATTACCTTTTTTTATAGCCGCGGTTATGGTAGCAGCCAATTAAACATTGTGTCCTGTCAGATGTATTGTAGGCGCGGGAACCAAACGTAGGATGGATTATAGCCATGTGTACGATTAAGGCAATGGGATGTTGTGTATATTTGGCTGTTGTAGCCTTGTTTATGACTATTGCTCTAGCCATGTGTAGGACAATTCCCGTTGCTGTGCATTGATCATGTTGTTCTATTGATTTTACACACACACAATTTCACATAGGTTTCTGAATCCATGCCCTAATGTGTACCTTTATGTTGTTTGAATTGTTTCAGCATGTCAATATGTCTTTTTGAATCTGTAAAAATGTTATGGGTAGCTGTGATGACTAGCGGTTGACTTGATCCATGGGTATGTACGCTCCAATCGTACGTTCTACTTTGTGGCAGGCTTTGCAAACCACAGGTATACGCATTTGGTTGTAGCTGCGGTTATAGCTGTTTGTATTTTGTTGCAGTGATCATATTATATTATGAATATTTTTGCACAGATTTGAATGTGTGTTTGTTTGGGTGTTTTTACCTAAAGGCTAATGTGAATTGATTTTGAAACCCTTGTAATATGTGTTCTTTAGTGCCTTTGAAAAAGGTACATATAACTGTGTCTATCGGTGGGTTTTCATCGTGTAACCAGTGTTATAGCTGTGCTTATGTTATTTTACAAATTAGGGAAAATACATGTTTTATTTTAATATGGTGTGTAAATATGGTATAAAATATTCTTTGTTGGATTGTGTTGGATTTATTGATTGATATAAGTTGTAATAAAATGCGGTCAGCATTTTACTTGTTTGCTTTCTGCAGTCCTCTTTTTGTGCTATTGATTTGTGAAAGCTATGAAAGTGACCTTTTTGTGAACGTTTGACAGTCTGATCCCAGAACTGAGAGTATACACAGGTTCTGTGTTTGACTATGGTGAAGATCTATTCATTTTTTGGAGCAGCTGAAAGTGAGTGATAGTGTGTTTTTATATATTTTATGTACATTTTATTTGGTGTATTTGTAAGATAAATGAAGTATGTTTAGGTGTCTAATTTGGCCAAGTGTATAAGTATTGTTTGTAAAGTATTTTTTTAAATATTTTACATCAGTGTTTTTAGGAGAGTGATGAAGCAGTATGAGATGTTATGCTATGCTTATGTTTGACAAAACATGTAATTCCAAATAAAGGTTGTTTCTCACTGACATTGGAAGATGGGATATTAATGTGGGCACATACGCAATACTACTGTGAACCAAGCAGAATAACTCTACCCTTGACACATACTGTGGCTTTGTTTGTGCTTTGTAGTTAGATATTAAGCTGTTTTTCTGTGTCCATATATTGGTGTTTGTGTACTGTCATAGATTTGTGGACGTGTTTGAATGTGGCTTTAAAATTGGGACATTTTATTAGGCAGTACACCTGGTGAATGCAAACTTTGTTTGGCTGGGGGAGAGGCCACATCATGAAACTAATTTACAGTGAAATTTCCAACATATGTGTGTTAGATCATTTAAGTTATTACAAGTGGGCATGCTTGCATTTATTGGAGCCACAGTGCCATGCAAGTGATACACAGTGACAATGTTGCCATATATTGTCAGCAAATATTCATGAACGTGACACCCCTCCTTAAAAAACCTTCCCTGTATCAGTCCATACCAACCAACTACCGCTCCATTACTACAGTTCCTTATGAAAATAATAGATACAATTGCCTATACACAAATACAAACCCATTTGGAATCAAACCACCCCTTAGGAACAAGACACTCCTTGTTTTCGGCCCGGCCACAGCACAGAAACAGCTCTATTGGACCTAAAAATCCAAATGGATTACATTAGAGACTTGGACAACATCTGCATCTTACTCCTCTTAGATCTTGCAGACGTATTTCACCTGGTCGACCACAACAAACTATGTACCACGCTGGTAGAAAACTTCAACTTTTCACAAGAAGCCACCCTCTGTGTCAAATCCTTCTTAGCTGACCGAACCTCCAGAGTTGCCATAGGAAAGGAAGCCGCCGATCCCATCCCAGTACCTATGGGGGTACAGCAAGGCTCCTGCCTTTCGCCCACACTCTACAACGCCTACACTAAGCTCATCTTCACTGCCCTTGACGCCATGGGTGTCATCTACACTAATTCTGCAGATGACACCCAGATTCTGATCCCCATTACAGGGAACCATGAGCATGATACAATCTTAGTAAACAAAATGTATACCATAATACAAAATTGGATGGCCGTCAATAGTCTTTGCCCTAATGATGAAAAGACAGAGATCCTCATTGTGGGCGCACCATCCAAAATCAATTTGCTACACCCAGACTACTCCTCCATCAACATCGATGGTACACCCATTCCAATCCTCAACCAGGTCAAAAAGCTGGGGGTATACTTAGACTCAAATTTAATTTTGACCAAGCACATCAATACTTTATCATCAGCAATGTCATACTATGCCAAACCCATAGTGCTAAATCGGCAATTCCTTATCCCACAAAATTGTATTACTCTTGCCTGTGCATTAATCTTGTGAAAATTAGAATACTGCAATGTGCTACTACTCGGATCTTCGGGTATTTGTAAGATAAATGAAGTATGTTTAGGTGTCTAATTTGGCCAAGTGTATAAGTATTGTTTGTAAAGTCTTTTTTTAAATATTTTACATCAGTGTTTTTAGGAGAGTGATGAAGCAGTATGAGATGTTATGCTATGCTTATGTTTGACAAAACATGTAATTCCAAATAAAGGTTGTTTCTAACTGACATTGGAAGATGGGATATTAATGTGGGTACATACGCAATACTACTGTGAACCAAGCAGAATAACTCTACCCTTGACACATACTGTGGCTTTGTTTGTGCTTTGTAGTTAGATATTAAGCTGTTTTTCTGTGTCCATATATTGGTGTTTGTGTACTGTCATAGATTTGTGAACGTGTTTGAATGTGGCTTTAAAATTGGGACATTTTATGAGTCAGTACACCTGGTGAATGCGAACTTGAGTGCATAAGAAATTCTACTGTGAACCAAGCAGAATAACTGTACCCTTGACAAACATTGTGGCTGTGTGTGTGTTTTGTAGTTGGATATTAAGCTGTTTTTGTGTGACTGTATATTTTGCTGATTTTGAACTGTCTTAGAATTGTGGAATTGAGTGAATGTGGCTTTACAATTGGGAAGTTTTATGAGGCAGTGTACCTGGTAAATGTGAAATTGGTTATGATATTTGACAAAGTTACTTTGATTAATTTTGGAGATTTGTGGATTCTGCTTTCTTACTGGGAAAGTTAGATGGGGCATTATTTTATAGTTCAGTATTTCCACTCTCATGTAATTGTTGGTTATAATTTAGAAATATTAATGAAGAACTATATTTGGCTGATTCAGAATTTGCTTGGAAGTGGTGATTTGGAAGGGCAGGCATCCATTTGGGTTTAATGCAATATGTTGTTACGCAATGCACTGATGTAGGGAAATGTAAAATCAATGGGGATGCACATTGGGATGGGGAAACCATATTATTGAAGCAGTTCGATAAGATAGCTTTCTGGGGCTGGCCAGGGCACTTGGACATTCAAACCATAGTGGAGTGGGAAGAGGCAGTGAAGGGAGGACATGCATCCTGATATGTTTTGTTGAGTAGTAATAGTAGTGATTACTTTGTAGGTGAAAGGCAGGATAGTGGGTTAGGCCATTGGCGTATGATGTTTAAATAGGTGGAAATAGGTGAGGTGCTTGACTTTACATGTTATTTGATGAGGACGGCTAAAAAGGACTGTTTATCCATCCTTAAGGAGAGGCTTGTAATGTGTTAATACTGGAGCTGGATGGAGCAGCTAAGTGACAGTGCATTATGTTGCAGCTCTTTTGTCTTATTACCTTTCTCATTAATTGAGGACACAGCAGAGAAACATCAATGGTTGGTTGGTACATCAAAGAAAAGATGTGTTAGAAATTATCTTGCAACATCTTTATGAATGTGAATGAAGAAATTATGCAAATGTATATTATGTTGTTGCAAGTGAACATTTATTTTCTTTAGAAGTTGTTTGGGAATTGAAGTCTAACTTTATGATCAGAGTATGTGAAGTATTATTGAAGAAATGTACAGAGGGATGTGGGGCAACAGTATTATTGATGAGGTATGCTATGGGTAGCTTTGAGGGCTGGTCAGGGCACTTGGTCATTAAAACCATAGTGAGAGTGGGGATTTGAATTGGAGGGAGGACATACATGGTTATATGTTTTGTTGACTAGCAATAGTAGTGATTTGCTTGTTGGTGAAAGCAGGATAGGGGGTCAGGCCATCGGCTTATTATAGTGAAGTAGGTGGGACCAGGTGAGGTGGATCATTTTGTATGTTTTTGAATGATGATGGCTGAGGAGGAATAATTAAATGGGTGGGGGGAGAAGGATGTGGCAGGGCCCAGTTATGTGACCAATTGTATACTCAAAAGTGTGTGCCTGGAGTGGGCTTATAGTTGTTTAGTAGAGGCTTCTACGGTGTGAAAACCGGAGCTGCATGGAACATCTAAGTGGCAGTTCATTAGCTTGGAGCTATATTCTCTTATCATGTTACTTAAGAATTGAGGACACACTAGAGATGAATGAATAGTTGGTTGGTACATACATATTATTTTGCAACACATTTATGAATGAAGAAGAAATTATGTGTTTTTGTTGACATGTTGACATGACAGTGAACATTTCTTCTATTTAGAAACAACAGCGAGCCGTGAAAAAGAATTGTCTGTAGGGAAGTGCAGTTGTAGAATGTAATATTTAAAAAGGTAGTGTTGTCAAATTGTAGATACAAATCATGTAGATAATACAACAATACCTGTTTTCAATAATACTTTTATAAATCTGCAATTTCAAATAGGAGATGTGCTAACTGAAAATAGCAATGGAACTGAGGATGTTTTTCTTGAAAGTAAGAAAATAAAACATTTATCAAATGTGTTAGTAGCTAGTAAAGCTAGTAAAATAAAATAAAGATTTGTTTTGAAGAAAAGATAGCCAATGTGCTATCAATTTGAAACAGAGGAATACATGTTTATATAGGAAAATGTATGCCTCTCCGGTTTGTACAAATCTTTGGAGCAGTGTGAACCCATAATCTACATATGTGGTAACACATTTTTTACAAAAGAAAGAAGTATAAGTAACAATGAATTAAGCTTTTGAAATGAAAGGAAAATTGCTTATTTTCATATTGAATAAACTTAAGAAATTACTTAAGGTGACTACACCATTCTATACAAATATAGAAAGAGTTCATGTACATACACGTGACAACTTTTGTGACATGTTTGGTGGAGAGTAGAAGCACACTTCTTTTTTGAAAATAGTTTTTAATGAGGAGAGTTTCATTCAAGGAAAGAATTTACCACTAGCTATTGATAAGAGTAGACGTAGATATGAAGTCCAAAATGGTGTGACTTCTAAAAAAAAAAAAATCGTAAGGTGTGAGAATACAGAAATGGAAAGTTTAGGTCAGTCTACAATAAAACAAAAGAAGGATTGTGAGGTATGGATGTGCAATTCTTTGTGCAATATTGATAATTTTTCTTAAAAGTCTTAAAGAGATTTTTGCAGGTTTTGCACACAAATGATAATGTTCAAAGACAGATGAAGATTCTACAAAGAATAGATGATTGTAAAGTTTGTGAAAAAATAAGACTGTTGCGTCACTCTCTAGCATGTCTTGTTAAAAGTAGATGTGGGTGTCAGTTTCATCACACACGGATGCTGGCTGCACATCATATTAAACAAAAACCAAGTATGTCACTTGCAGTTTTAAATCAAACACTTTTGACTGGAACTGTAGAAAGTTTAGTTTTTACAGTGGAAATGATGAATATCATGCATTTAAAAGAATATGTTTATGTGGATGAAACACTTACAGAAAGTAGAAATGATACTATGCTTTCAAAAGATCAGATTTTTCAAAAGTATAAAAAAGTATTGCAATGTTTGGGTTGTCTTTTACTGAAGAGCTGATATTATTTGCATATCTTGTCAATGCACTTTTTATAAGTCTCAGAGCAAATACAGTACAGTGGGGAGAAAATTAAACACAGTGTAGAAGATGTTTGGAAATAAATATATCTGTATTTAATGTAGCAGTGTGATTTGACGCAAGTGAGGCAGTTTACATTTGTAGACACTGTGTTGGATTTTGTAATCAAAGAAGTATTCCTCCTAGAAGTATATTGAATTACATGGTTGTGCCTGATATCCATGTTTTGCTTTAAAAATGGAATATGTTTGAAGTGATTGTATTGCAAAATGTTCACTCTTTTCAAATTATTGTTAGATTCCTAACAAAGATGTCAAATCTGCCTAAGAAATCATTAATGCAATGGGTGAGAGGCAAAGTTGTGTATTTACACCTCAATTTGGAAGAAAATGTGAATACTCTAGGAGTGAAGAGTGACATTGCAGATTCTTAGTGTATTTTACTAAATGGTGCTGTCACTAAAGATAAGAGCATTTGGCAACAGCTTATAGATAAGTGAAAATGCATTGGAGTTTCTGTTGGAGCACAATGATTTAAATAAAGGTGGTGTGACTGTACCAGATTGGTCTATGCTTGATGTAGAGTCAACAAACAATAGCATTGAAGGTCAGTTTCAGCATATGTTTGCAGAAGGGAATAGTTTGTATGAACAATACACTATTCATCCTCTACACTCACGTGAATTCATGAGTGACAGTTTAGAATTGTATCAAAGGAAAGCAACAAAAGGTGGACCAATCAGTATTTGGGAAAAGACAGTAGAAGCCTGTTGATTCCCTATGCTTTTTCGAAATGGTACACAAGGGGGATTTTATGATCAGAAAGGTGCATATCTCTGCTTAAGGATATCGGTGTACAAGAATGTGTTCAGAAGATTCACGATTCCGCACCAATGTGGAATATTGTAGGAAAGTGAATTTTCAGCATTATGTTATGCTGTTGCTCATACACTTCAGAATGGAACTAGATTTCAAAATATTTTTGCATATGAGATGCTGCAGCAGATTCATTTTTTACTTTAAGCTGTACAAAGTATGGTTGGGATGATCTTGCAGAATGTATTCAGGAAACTAATCCACAGAAAGAAAATGTAGAACACATGACACCAGGAGAATTGCATTCCATGGACCCCGTATTGTGTTGCAGTTCTTTCATCACAGATATGTAGCATTGTTACACTTTATATGTAATTAAGAATGGTCCTTTAGGCCCTGTGGAACATTTCCTTTGGAGGAAAGAGTACAAGGCACATGGGTCTCCACAAATACATATGCTGTTGTGGATTAAAGATGCTCCTCGGTTTGGTAAGAATAGTGATGGCTGTTTGATGAAGCTCATTCAAACATATATTACGTTTTCCATTCCAGCTCAGCATGTGGATGGTGATCTATGGAGCAAAGTGGAAAGATGTCAAAGACACTCATGTCGAAAGTACTATGAGAGGAAATACAAAGGTAAAGACCAGTAGTACACTTAGTGAAGATTTGGCTTTCCAATGCCAGTGGCACCAGTTGGTTAAGTGAATAGTTTAATGTCATCTGTTCAACACCATGTTATGGGTAAGTCACCAAGAAATTCACATCATTTAAAAATAAGTAAGGAATCCCAATTCATCAATGATTACAATCCTGCCATTGCTCAGCTATGGAATGCAAATACTGATTTGCAGTTTATTGTTGATCATACAAAAGCAGTTGCTCATTATGTTACAGCATACATAACAAAAGCTGAAAAGAGCAATGCAGCAAAGGTATGGGCAGATGTATCAGCAGATAAAAGTCTTAGTCAGAAACATCTAAGCTTTGGTTTAAATATGCTTTCACATAGAGAGAGTGATAGCTATGAAGCTGCAGACTGGCTAACTAGTTTGCCTCGGTATGGAGGTAGCATTAATGCAGTTTGGTTAAGTTTTGGACCAGCTCGTACTAGCAATCGAGTAGCCTTTGAGTCAAATTGAGCAGTTAGCTAAAGCAGTACCAGACGGTACAGAGATTTTGAAAGCCAACTTCATTGATACATTTTATCCGAATTGATCTGAAATGTTGGAGGATATTTGTTTATATGAAGTAGCACAACACTACTCATATTGAAATATTGAAGCAAACAGTGATAGAGGATGGTTTAAATTACATGGATGTTGTGGTTGTCTAGTGAGACTTGAGAAGGCAAGTCTCATTAACCACATGAAACTGTCTTGCCAAATTACAGATTAAAAGGAATGATTGTATTTTTGTCTTTTGCAGTTGTTCTTCACCTGGTGTGCAGAGAGTGATTTGCTTAGAAGATTTGAAACTTGGTGGTTGAGCAGCTTTTAATGTAGGTGGTGTTACTTTACATCAACTGTTGATGTTACCAGTGTAGCATGACAACAAACTAGAATATTGAAAGCTTGTATCAAGTGTAGCACAAGAAGTAGGAAAAGTTCTTAGAAAATTAAATACCTTGTTTGTAGATGAAGTAAGTATAGTGTTTAATTTGATGCTAGCTTTTATTCATGTATGAATGTAAGAGGTTTTGAAGACTGACTACAGTGTTTTGTTTGCAGGTAAATATGTACTTGTTTTTAGAGACTTGTTACAATGAACTCCTGCGAAAGGTCAACACGTTTTCAGAATGCTGCAATCTAAAGATTCTCAAAATGAGTCTTGAATTATTGGTCTTTTTAACCTTCAGAATTGTTTTGAATCCCAGGAACTTACCATTAATATGAGGCAATCTGGAAAGAGTATGCAGAAATACTTAATGAGATTTGAATATGTATTCTTGAGGAAAATGTCAAAGCAGTCTTAAAGGGAAGACTTACTTCTAACATCTTTTATGTAGATTATAATCCATCTGATTTTATGTTGACTCTTAAGGAAAGAAACACAGTATGTGTTGCTTTGATGTGCACAATTGCAGAGTGTAGCAAGTTTAACTCTACAATGCAACTGTCAGAGAAGCAAAATATTGTAGAGATACAATCATGTGATGTTTTATATGGTCATGTTATGCCTTTGGAGTTGGATAAGAGAGCAAAAACTCAATTAGGTCAACTAGAGAATTACATTTTTAAAACAGCAGGTCTGGAAGGAATTTTAAAATTGTGCATCAATGCATCATTAATGTTAAAGAGAAATTTGAATCTAGAAATTGGTCTAGTCAATGGAGCGATGGGAAGAGTGATTGCATTTCACACTTTTACTCACAGTACAATTATTGAAAATGCTGAAGTTACATTTTATCATATAGAAGGAACTCACTTGATTTCTTGGAGCATGGCATGTTTCATGCTTTTTAAGGATACCTTTGTCAAAAGAGCACAGTTTCCATTGTGCTCTGATTATGCAATAACTATTCATAAACCACAAGGGTTAACTTTAGAAACATCACTTTTTGACATTGGTCATAAAGTGTTTAAAGAAGGAATGGCATGTGTAGCTTTGTCACGTGTGAAATATATAGAAGGTTTAACTTAATAAACTTTGATGAAAGAAAAGTGACAGCTGGCATTTCTTGCATTGAAGAATATGTCAGGCTGCGTGCACTCTATGTTCCTCAACTGAACCTTATACCTGTACATGTGAAATACTCATCCAAGAAATTGAGTCAGTGAAAGCACATTCAAATGAAATGTGTCCTTGTAAGACTAAAAAACAACAGAATGATGATGTACAGCCAGCATCCATATATGGTGAAACTGACTCTTAAATCTACTTTTATCAAGACAAGCTAGAGAGTGACCCAAAAGTCCTGTTTTTTCATGAACTTCACAGTCATCAATTCTTTGTAGAATTTTGATCTGTCTTTCAACATTATCATTTTTGTGCAATACTTGAAAACATCACTTTAAACCTTTTCAAGAAAATGTATCAATATTGCATAAAAGAAATGTAAGTCCATACCTCACGATCCTTCTTTAGTTTCATTTGTGACTGACCTACAATTTCCATTTCTGTATTATTACACTGTATGATTTCTTCTTCTTTAGAAATCACACCATTTCGGACTTCATAGCTACATCCACTCTCATCAATAGATGATGGAAGATTCTTTCCTTGAAATGGTGTAGTCACCCTAAGCAATTTATTAAACGTATTTAATATGAAAATGAACAATTTTCTTTTCATGTCAAAAGCTTTCTTAATGATTACTTCTTTTTTCTTTTGCAAAAAACGTTTCACCAGGCATCCAGATTTTGGTTTGACGCTTCTCCAAAGATTGGTAAAAACTTGGAAGTTGTACGTTGTCCTAGATATATCCTTATTCCTCTGTTTCAAATTCATAGCACATTTGCTACCTTTTTCTCTAAAAATCTTTCCTTTTTTACTACCTAGTAACATATTTTATTTATTTTAAATTTTTTTGCTTTCAATAAAAACATTATAGGTTCCAGCAAAACTTTGTGTAGGCATATCTCTTATTTCACATTCAACATTTCTAAAACTATCGTCAATGCTAGAAATTGGTACATGTTTTACAGGATTTGTATCTACAGATTTAAAATCACTACTTGATACCGTTTAGCTCTACTTCCCTGCAGACAACCCTTTCTTATAGCTCGTTGTATTTTTCTTGATGGCATTTTACAAAAAAAGCTGTATAAAAAAAAGAAAATTTAAATGATTAAGTGCACACATTGGGCCTCGTTACGAGGCTGGCGGTAGCTGTGCCCTTATTAAGGGCACGGCTGCCGTCAGTAATTAAATTTTACCGGGTCCATGGAATGGGCAATTACTGGGTCATGCCGACCTTGGCGGACCCGGTAATTGCCAATTCCATGGACCCTGTAAACAATAATCCCCATTCCCATTTGAGCCCCATAGAGTTCAATGGGAATGGGGAGGGTGCTAACAACGGACCCATTAATAACGGGCCCATTGTTAGCTCCCTGCTCCCTGACCAGATGTCTTTTCCGGGTCCTGCAAGAGGACCTCGTAATAGGGCAAAGTGGGTTTAATGGCACCGGCACCATTACCAGTGCCGTTAAACTCATCCTGCCTGCCTTGTAATGATGCCCATTGTGTTTCTTTATATATTCAATATAAAATATAGGTTGCAAGCCCAGGCTAAGAGGTGGAGATTGACTTTAACATCCCACCTACCCAGGATTTGTAAGGCTAAGCGAAACAAGACAGTCGCTCAAAGCTGCAGAACAGAAAAGCATGTGTCTGCCCATCAGACCAAGTCTAATAGATATTTGCACCCTAGGAATTTTCCAGGGTGCAGATCATTTTCTTTGTTTTATTCCTCTCACGATATATACTAAAGTGAGTACAGAAAAAAAGTATACCACCACGATTTAAATCAAAAAGACACTTGTGCCCTTTACAGATGACAGCAAACATAAAAAAGGTGCCAGAATGGACACCATGAATCAAAAGGAACCTTTTAAAATAATATCACTACTACTATTAAACATAACATATCAGCATGTCCACCCTCCCTCCACTACCCATCCCCACTATCACTAAAGTTTGAAAGGCTAAGTCCCTAGTAGCGCCATTAGACACCTCACAAACCTCTACAACGACAACTCCAAGTACACAGCATTAAGTATATTAGTGTTCAGATAACTAGGCCCTATTGTACCCTTGCATCTCCCAGCACCCATTTCATTACTCCTCCTTAGCCATTGTCAACAAAAAGCATGCACAATTAACTATGTTTTCTGATTCCAAATATTTCAGCATAATGAGATCTTATACACGTTACCCATGTCTTACATACCATAAAAATTCAACATACACACTATATCCAGAAAAAAAGGGTGTAATATGTCAAAACCCAATACATGCCAAAAGAGAGAATTTGGGAAAAACAGGATGTAGATGACCTGATACAAAAGATGCTGGAAAATCAGCCATTTTTGTCTACCTGCAATGCCAAATACAGCACATTAAACCACTAAAATAACCTCTACCACTAAGGAGGTGGGCATGACTGCCACATGCTCTGAAAGGAAGCAAGCGTTCATCCACTTAACCCGCTGTGGACATGACAAGCCTACCTGCACCTCAAAGAAGTCTCAGAGTACCACATAACCTGCTGGTACAATCCTGCAGTATCTTGTTCAGTTGTCTCTACTTATTAAAGGCATAATAACATTCATACAACAGATGGTCTTTCAAGTAAGGAGAGAACATGATGGCCACACGTACCCAGGGCCACACTGTCCCGATAGGGACAAACAGAGTAAACAATCAGGAAACCGTACTAGCTGCACCAGATCACCATCATCTACATACTCCGACTCAATGAGAGAGACCATGAATGCAAAGTAAATATACATACTGCCATGTCACACCAAGTTGGTAGCTACATGCAATTGTTATACACTCCAAATACACTCTTGGCATGGTGCATGACCTGACACAGCCAACATTTCCACTCATACTGAAAAAGGGGATAATAGCTCCCATAACCATGTAACAGCACACATGGCTACCCAAAATCCCTGCGGCAACAGATGATATAAAAATATGATTTTACATCATCGACCAGTCGCCAAACACCAATAGTGTCCTGAACTGCACACATGTGCGAAATACCATGTATATAACCAATTCGGACGAAGCATGCCTTCCAGAAAAATAAATAGCAAACCCTAAATATACAGTTTACATGTGATGCAGACATAACCTGCACACCCTGTTTCACCAGGATCTCTAGGTACACACAGGACTTCATGGCACCGTGAAACAGAACCCTGGATGCATTCATGGCCACATACATAAGAAAACTGGCATGTCTCCTTGGTAAGTGAAACATAGAGAGTGACAAGGGAGTGACTCAGATGTTCAAGAGTGTGTGTCTGCTTAATGTTTAGGGCTCAAGAGGCACTGCCTCTGGCAGTGAGGGTGATGGGACAAGTCTGATTGGAGCTGACAGTTATCACATGACCCACAATTATCAAATATATCCCCAAGAACATCCCAAGTGATATGATATCAGGCTTGACAAGACAAGAGAGGGAACACAAGACTCATTATCTTACTAGGCCTTGTGTCATTTAGTTCATACAAGTGCAAGAACGAAATGTGCAAACAGAAAACGAGGGAGGAGGTGCAAGGGAGAGAGCAAGGGAAAGAGGACACATGCTCTGAATAAGTGAAGCAAGGGCAGCACAACTCTGTGTAGAGCAAGGAGACTACTGACTGCTTATCCCCTTTCAACTACGCAATATCCTAATGCACTATCCTGCCTTTCCCCTACAAACTAATAACTACTACTGCTAATCAACAAAAATATCTCAGCATGTATGTCCTCCCTTCACTGTCCATCCCCACTCAACTAAAGTTTAAATGGCCATTTGCCCTAACCATCCCCAGAAAACTTTCTTAACAAACCTCATCAATAATACTGTTTCCCCAGACCCACTCTGCAACCCCATTAATTTGACAACTTATACACCACATTGCCCACTTCTTACATACCACAATAATTCAACCTCCACACCACATCCAGAAAAAGGGGTGTGATATGTTGAAACCCTATGCATGCCATAACAGAGAAAACAGGATTTAGAAAACACAGGATGTAGATAACCTGACAGAACAGATGCTGGAAAATCAGCCATTTGGTCTACCTGCAATGCCAAATATAGCACATTTAACCACCAAAATAACCTCCACCTCTAAGGAGGTGGGCATGACTTCCACATGGTCTGAAAGGAAACAGAGGTGCAACTGGCCATTACCTTTGCCAACTTCTAACATACCTTTGCTTGGGACCATTTATGTTTCAATGATAAACCAAACTGAAAAGTAAGCTAATCCTATACACCACAGTACCCATTTCTTACATAACATATGGCCTGTCCGATAGCACAGTGAGTAGAATGTTCGCTTTGACATCTGTGCAGACCATGCAGATGCAGGTTTTGATTCCCGGTAGGGCCAAACTCAGCCTTTCATCCTTCTGAGGTTGTTAAATGAGCACCTTAAACCGTGGGTAATAATAAGCAGCGCTCAGATACCTGAGGGTTCGGAGGACTGTATGAATGCTAAATAATAATAATAATAATAATAATAATAATAATAATAATAATAATAATAATAATAATAATAATTATTATTATTATTATTATTATTATTATTATTATTATTATTATTACTACTATTATTATTATTATTTTTATTATAACAATTCTTAATAAAGCACACACATAATACAAGCAATATATACATACACCATTCATGACAAAGGTACCATGAGGAAAAAAGGGGCACAATAATGCACTAGCACTGAGCTACTCCACCCAGATCCAGTTTTCACATCTAACAACCGTCTACTTAAGGACTGTAGATCATCCTCCTAACACCCATTTAATCAGCCCTTCTTAGTAATCCTCGGCCAATAACATGTAATGTCAAATGTCTCACCTGTTTCAATCTATTCAACTATTATTAGGTCAATTCCAAGACCAACTATCCTAGAATCCACCAACAAACTAATCACTACTACTACTAATCAACAAAATATATCAATATGTATGTCCTCCCTTCACTGCCCATCCCCACTGCACTAAACATCAATGTCCATGTGACCTAACCAGATCCAGAAAACCATGTTAACAAACCTCATCCATACTACTGTTTCCTCAACCCACTATGCACCCCCATTAATTTCACATATCTCTGTATCAGTGCATTGCATAACAACATAATACATTGCATAGCATGACACCCAAATAGATTCCTGTCCCTCCAAAGCACACCGTTTGCAAGAAAATTGAAAAAAGGCCAAATATGATTGTTCATTATTACTTCTAAATTACTACCAACAATTACATGACAGTGCATATTCTGCAGAAACCCTACCCACTTAGCCACTATAACTTAACCTTCTTCACTTCATAATTTTACTCTTCCACAATTCTAACACAGTAGAAAATCACCAATGTAGGGTCACAAAAAACAGCTTAATAGCCAACTACAAAGCACACACGCAGCCACAATAGTTGTCAAGGGCATGGTTATACTGCCTGGTTCACACTAGGATTTCGTATGCACCTTCATACATTTCACATCTTCCAATGTCACTTAGAAACAACCTTTATTTGAAGATATATTTTCTTGCAAACATAAGCATAGCATGCCATTTCATACTGCTTCATCACTCTCCTAAAAGCACTGAAGTAAAATATAGAATACCCTACTTTGCAAACAATACTTATAAACCTGACCAAATGAGACACCTAAACATACCCCAGTTATCTTACAAATACAATAATGCAATCTATACATAGAATGTATAAAAACACACTATCACTAACCTTCAGCTGCCCCAAATAATGAATAGATATTCACCAGAGCTAAACACAGAACATGTGCACAATCTGATTTCTCAAATCATACTGTCACAAGTTTACACAAATGTCACTTTCATAGCTTTCACAATTCAATAGCACAAAAAGAGGACTGTAGAAAGCAAACAAGTACATCAAGCCTGGACATCATATCTCTATCCGTGGGTGGAGCAGGAGCTCCCCCCAACACTGCAGGAGCAGTGCATCCCGGCATCCAGCTTCTCACAAGTTGAGCCAACTGGCACCTGACACCCGTAGTATTTCTACGATGCACTTCTAGCATTATTGAAGTGACGGCCCTCTATCCGCATACAGCGGTACTGTAACAAAGACATCCTGCCCCTCTTTAACACAGCCTGCCTTGCAGCTATAGCGCTGCCATGTATGATGTTATTTGCCTGGCCATTGATTTCCACAAGGGCAACCACTGTCTAAGATGGCCGCCAGCATTCCCTGATACCTAGCTCCACCATGAATGAGCCGTAGACTTCAGCCTGCATCGTGGTTGGTTTCTGCATCACTGAGGAAGGCCCGGGAAAATAAGGCAAATTTCCTGTCCAGAGCCTGTCATGAGCCAGTCAGAGCCCAGGGCCAGACTTCATGTCCGATTCACGCCAGAGGAAAATCATACTTCGCTATACCAAACTGCCAAGCCTGTGACCTGGTAAGAATACAAGTGAACTTCATCCCGAACAATCTGTGCTAACTCACCCTGCCACTGAACTCACCAGCATGCAGCCTGCCCATCACACTATCGGAGATGCATACTATGTTTATTAACTAGGCACAACCAGCATCCTCTTATTGGCGCACTACTTTTGCTAAATGTACCTACTGTGAGCCCAGCCCGCAGCCTAGCATAACCACCCTGAGCCTAGCACCTATAGCCTACAACACATATCCAATTCTGAAATTAGCCTGCTGTGCATACCCTTTGCTTTGCTTGTAAGCCTGCTGTGACCACTCAGAACTAATACTTGTAGCCCACTATGCTTTCTCCTTTGTGTCCTACCCATCAGGTAACTATACCTCACTATAATTAACTATGCCTATCTACTGCTGCATACATATCTGCCTACTCGTGCCCTGCTCTGAGCTACTTCTGCCTACTGTGCCCTGCTCTGAGGTAATACTGCCTACTGTGCCCTGCTCTGAGTTAATATTGGCCATTGTGCTTTGCTTTGAGTTATTACCGCCAACTGTGCCCTGCTCTGAGCTAATACTGCCTACTGTGCCCTGCTTTGAGTCATTACTGCCCAATGTACCCTGCTCTGAGCTACTACTGCCTGCTCTGAGTTACTACTGACAGAATGTACCTACCAGGCATCTTCTCATCACTGCTGAGAGTAATTCTCCACCTTATCCACTCTTACAGCTTTCCAAGCTCTACCGTTAGCTTTGCCTCCATAGGTACCATACTTCCTACCATCATGCCTTATGCTTACCCCCTACCACCTTCACTCACCATCACACCCACTCTACCCCACCTTTCCACGCCCTGTTGCCTATCCACCAATTATGTCAGACTACGAACCAGACTATCCAAATTACGTGAAACCTGTGCCAAGTTTTCCACCCAGTCTAAACTGACTAACCGGATCCCACCTATGTACATAGTCACCCCTACCAACTGGCCCATGAACAGACCTAAGCATAACCTATCTAATACTACGACCAAGCATAAGTCTCTCAATACAACCACCATACCTACCCATACTAAAACTATCACCCTGTCCATTAAAGGCGCCTTAATTAATGCGCAATCTGTAGTAGCCCATTCCACTGATATAGCAGACCTTATTCTTGAAGAAAAACTAGACGTTCTAGCCATCACCGCGTCCTGGCTCCATGCAGCCGCCTGCCCAGCTCTCTCGCTAGCTATCGCTGATGACTATATTATCCTGCGAGTGGACAGAATAGAATCCAGAGGCGGAAGTCTCGCTATAATTGCCAAAACACACCTCAACATCAGACTTGCCACCACAGACAACCACACATCTTGCGAATCGCTTACAGCTAAGTTGCCCATTGCCAACTCCCAAACCATCACCATCCATTTACTCCACAGACCCCCTGGGCCCTTAGGCTCCTTTGAGGAAGACCTCACCACCATCATCATTACCAACAACCTAAAGAATACTACCCAGAGCCTCATTTTAGGAGATTTTAACCTAGGCCTTAAAGACCCCAAAGACCCCCAGGCTTCTCTCATTGACAATACCCTGTCAGAATTAGGCTTTACCCAAAGAGTGTCCACCCCTACTCATAACAAAAGGAGAACCCTTGACTGGCTCACAGACCATAACTGTGTGGCCTCCATCACCGTCATCTCCCCTCAACCGTGGATTCGACCACCATCTCCTTACCTTCGCCTTTAAAGACTCAAGTCCCATCTCCAACAACCCACTAGCTGCAGCCATCCCCACGAGAAACAAGAAAAACATCACAGCAGAAAAACTCATCCCATCATTTTCCCAACACTGAATCAACTCCCAGCAACTTCCAATCCTCAAAACCTTGTAGAGGGTTACAACAAAATCACGCGTTGAGCTTTAGACTCCATGGCAATGATAAAACTGAGAAAAAGCAAACCGAAAAAACACCTGAATACTTGGTTCTCTACCCACCTAAAAGCTCTCAGATTCGAGGAACTCAAAAAGGAACAAGCATGGAGACAATCACCCACTTAGCCTCAACAAAATAGCTGCCACCTACAAAAAAGAAACCATAATCGGTAAACAATAATCTTATAACCCGAAAATATCACAAGACAAATCTAGTACTAAATAAGAGTTTACTATCATCAAAGAGTTGGAAACACCCATCCTTGCCCCGGACACTTGTGTGAAAGATAAACAATGCTGCACCAGTGTCCAAAGCACCCTCTCCAACAATGTTGCAGGCCTACAAACTAAAATCAATAACAAGAAAGAGTCCCTCACCAACTCTACTAACTCTGCCAACACTCTCACTGCCCTACACCTCATAACCCCATACCCAACCCACTCTCCCGCTTCAGCTTCTCCAAAGTCTCCACGTTAGAGGTGGAAAAAATTATCATGATGACAAGACCAAACTCATTATCCTCGGCTCCACCCCTAACTTAAACAAACTGGATCACAACTACACTAGCTTCATCAAAGATGGCAACTCCATCAAGGTAGCCAAGGAAGTTAAAACTCTGGGAATCTATCTAGACTCCTCTCTCTCCTTCCACAAACAGATTAGCACCATGGCCTCCTCTACAGCCCACACATGTAAACTAATAAGAGCAGCCAAACCCTTTCTTTCCACCCAGAGCTGCACCCCTTTAGCCGGAGCCCTTACACTATCAAAACTGGACTATTATAACACCCTTTATGTAGGAGCCAACAATTATGTTACAAATAAAATCCAGACCCTGCAAAACAATGCTTTTAGAGCAACGCTTAGCATTCCGAAGAGAGAACACATTTCCAACATCAGGAGAGCCCATAATTGGCTCACTACCACTGACAAAATCCTGCTCAAAGTAGCCTCCTTAACTAACAAATGCCTCAACAATGCAGCCCCCGCTACTTAGCCGACAGAATAAAAAGATACACCCCCAACCGACCTACCAGAACCACCAATGCCAACCTGCTCTCAGTTCCCAGGTTCAAACGAACCAAAACGGTTGGCAACAGCTTCCAGCTAAAGGCAGCCCAACACTGGAACTCCCTGCCACTTTCCTTAAGGACACCTAAAACTTACCCCCACTTTAGATGTAATTACATTCAGTGGATAAAGGGCAATGACCAATAACTCAACTGCGTACACTATGTATACTTCTAAATATGTATGTTTGTAATCTGTTTATCAATGCATCTGTTGCAACTGAACCCATGTACACACTGTAATTATTGTACAGCACTGTAACCAAGTTGAGAATAACCTTGCTGCTCCTGCGCCCTTATTCCTTCGGGTCTGGCGTGCAATATAAATGAATAAACATGAAACATGAAACATTAATCATTAAACAATGACAAAACATTTCTATTACAAGCTATATCAATCAATAAACCCCAACACAATTCTTCAAACAATACTTTATATAAAATGCACACACTACATTATTATTTTCCTATTTTTTCCCAATATCATAACCGCGGCTATAAGCACGGTTACACTACGAAAACCCACCTTTGTGTGGCTACAAAAACATTTTTCCAATGCGCTCAAAAACACAAATTACAAAGATTTCAAAATCAATTCACATTAATTTTCAGGTGAGAACATCCAAACAGAAACACATGTACAAATCTGAGCTAAAACATTCATAATATAATATGATCACTGCACCAAATTACAACCAGCTATAGTCTCAGATATAGTGACAGATCCATACCCGTGGCAATATAAGACCACCAAAAACATGAAGTATGATTGGCCTGTTCATAGCTGCGAATCTTGGTATCCGCCTGTAGTCGCGGCTACCCGTAACATTTTTAAAGATAAAAAAATATATATTGACCAGTTGTAACAATTAAATTGACAAGCTGTAACAATTCAAACAATATAAAGGTACATGTGAGGTAATGGAATCAGAAACACATGTGAAATTGTGTGGTGTAAAATGAATGGAACAGCATGATCTATGCATAGAAATTGGAAAGGTTATACCCGCGGCTAATGCGCAACATTTAGTGACATGGCTGCACCTGCTAAAAAATACACAACATGCCAATTGCCTGCTTGTACCCCTGGCTATAGCCCGTCTTGTGATTGGTACGCACGGCTATCAAAGACCACCAAAAACCATGATGCCCAATTGGCCCGTTCATAGCCACGAACCGCTTCAACAGCCAGTAGTCGCGGCTACTTGCACCATTTTTACAGATTTGAAAAGACATACCCGTGGCTAAAGTGCAATAGTGATAGCCACGTCTATATCCCATTCTGTGGTTCGTACCCGCAGCTATAGCACACCTGACAGGACATGAGATTTCATTGGTTGCTATTGTAACTGTGACTATTTAAAAACAAAGGCATCAAAGTTATTTTCCTTTTCCAATATAAATTCTCTGGGTGGCTCTTAAAAGAGCCTTTGGGTTCTTTTACCAACATATCATTAACATTTTCAATCAGAAACATACTCTTTATCTCTATGATGATTGAAAACATTTTGAAAAGCTCTTTCTTTAGATGATTAATGAATTTTCTTTTTCCAAAGAGAAACAACCTGTGCTCCGTGTCAAAACTATTTATCCACAGTTGCAGCATATACCTCTCATTCAAAACACTCCTTCTATAATAATACTATAAAACCAAAAAAACTTGTAAGCCAATGCTTTGAGAACTCATCAGTCATGTCCCCAACATAACTATTAACACCATTCTCGAAAAATGTTCCACAATCTTGTAAACAAAGAAATTCCTCTCTGTCTGTGGCTCCATGTTTCAAATATCAAATGAAACAATAAATAGACCCCAAAATCAGACTATTTCCTAAGGGTGCACCTCACTCTCAAACAATAAAAATGTACTATGTACAAAAACTTCTATTATAATAATACAATTGTATCTACAAGGTTATTGGCATATATTAATATCACTCAAAAAACACACATTCTCTCAAAGGCTCTTTAAAATTCAAAAGCTTCTGAGGTACTTGAAATCCTATTAGCAGCCACCCACAACACAAACAATGAACAACCAATCACAAAGAAAACACAATCATTCTCCCTTCATTAATTTTCCTCCAAATTCTAACTCTGAACTGACAAGACGTGATTCTCCGTATCATTACAACAATGGATCAATACACAGAATGGCTGGAGGAGAATTACCCTACAGAAGAAGAGATTAGAAAAGAATACACTCAAAGAGTTGATCCAGAAGAAAATACACCACAGTCAGGATTTTATAAGTAAATTCTATGTATTCATGTAAAATGAGACTTAGAAATACATTTAAATGATCAAATATCAGTCACCAAATACATATAATGTATCTGCTTATTGTCAAACTATCAAATGTGTATACAACCAACACACATATTTTGAAAGTGTATTATAGCATCAATTGTTTAAAAATATTTTAAATAGGACCCACACATCTGATTATGGATTCCTAGACAGAGTTAAAAGAACTAATGATGAACATTCAAAAAGACATGCAATCAATAAAAAAGGATACTGAACATTTAAAACTAATCATGGAGTGTAAACATCCAGCAAATCAGGCTACTGAACAAGATATACTTGTTGTACTATGCTAAAACTGAAAGAAAACCTACAACATCATCCGTTCCCAAATTCACCTGTTTTCAACAAACTGTCTGAATATTAATTCACCCTTTTAAAGTATGTACACTAATATGCATTATTATTGATTACACAGTAATTCAAATGTTACACGGTTTGCAGACACTACACTCAATATATATTTAAAAAATGTTCCTCATTTAATTTTTCCCCCCAGTAAATGGCTTTCTTTCAATATATTTAATGCAAAATATTAATAACAAAAGACACAATAAAAGGGGAGTAGGTGAAGAATGCACTTTTCACACAATACGGTTATAGCCACGGGTATGCGTCATCGGAATCGAACCAAGGAAAACCTTTGTTGTGTAGCCACGGCTATACATCTATGTTTAAAAAAATATATAATATCCTTTTATCTGAAAACAGAATCAGTTCAATGACTTTAATAAACACAATGTAATACACACATTACTATGACCCTCATATTTTACATGCAGTGAATCACATGCACTATATAAAAGATACAACATTTTGCATAGGACACTGTTGTTCTCTTTGCATATACTGATCATTGGGTCATTGGGAAAAAATCCAACCTGGATTGAAAAAATACATACAGCAATATAAAAAACAGTAAGAAAATACCACTACAAAAAAACAAACCGGGATATATAAACTGGGTGAAAATAAACAAATAACATTATAGTAGTTGCATGGAGGACAAAGGATGGGAAGGTCAAGTTAACTTGGAGAAAAAGAGAAAATATGGTAGAATAAGTACTTGGAGAACAAGATAAAATAGGGTAGGATAGGTAAACTTGGAGAACAAGTCACCAACCAGATCAAGTTTATCAAACAACTTTTCTTTTTTTTTACTTTTCCATTGTTTGCAGCATTGTCTTTTTTCACTTGTTTTTTTGAAAGTTTCACTTTTTCCTTCCTACTAAGACATTATAACATGTCTGGACATGAGAGCCCAAGTAGTGATGACATCATCATTTGGGTTGACAATCCGTCACCACCAAGGAAGAAGTACAAATAAATGGAGAAAAAAAAAACAGGTGCCAGTTGGCGCTTCTACAAAGTGAAAGAACACTGCTCCAGAAAAGAGCCACAATAGGTACTGTGCACCTTCTGCAATACAATTGTATGCCGTGGACATTCAGATATTCCATCTAAAAGCCTGGGAACATCTATTATGATTAACCATCTAGAGCAAATCCATTGGAATGAGGTTGATGATGACTATCGTAAAGCACATGAACATCACAAAAAAATAAAATAAACGCATGGGTTCCTTTCCTTGCATAAAAGGCATTCAGCACCACCTACATAACCTCCATCCACCAGTCTATCAACAACTCCATCTGCAAATGAAACCTCAGCAGTCATATCCAGTAAACAAACTCCTCTCTTACCGACACCCAATCTAACCATGATGCAAGTCATCTATACAAAATGCTGCAATTGCGTAGATAAGGAAAATGCCACATCTAGCCTATGGCAGAATTTAATCACAGAACACCAGATTACCTGTCATAGATAGGTTTTTTTTAAAGTATCAATTTATTTTTCCCCTGTTTGTTTTCTAAACTTCAACAGTGGTATCAGACCCAAGAGCGCATTTACCAGGTGCACTGCCTCATAACTCTTCCCAGAATCAGTGATGAAAGTCCTGTGGGGACAATGCCTCCAATAAAGAGCCAAGGGAAAATGCACAGTTAAGTAATGGGAGAGATTCCACTCCACGTGAACAATCATGATAAATACTGCAAAAGTCATTAAGAAATATTTCCATACATCTCCTGCTTCCATCTGCAGCAGTACCACTAGCTTTTGAATTTAGGTTGACCTTTCACTGGAGTTAACTATACAACATCTAGTGCAAATCCACTAGGATGATCACAACAATGCAGCTACTTGAAAATAAAAATAAAAAAATAAGCACATTACAAAAATAAACTTGCACAGCAGCAGCAATTGAACTACCTCAAAAAACACCCCAAACACATGCATGTACTGAACTGAATAGCTCAACATACATTAAAAGTACAAGAACAGAAATTGATGAAAATAATAATGAACACAATCTGATAGCAATGGTCACTACAACAAACACACACACACTGCAAATAAACCTTCAAATGTGTAAATAAAGACTAACACTTTCTTTCACATCAGCCACACTCCTGCCAGATGCACAGCCAGAGTTCAGGAATCAAAAGGACAACACATCAGAAAATGGTGTTTTTATACTTTCCAAAACAAACAACAAAACAAGCATACTATATACCAATGAAACTACTTAGATGGCTGACACATTTTCAGCACAACCTATCACAAAAACATACACAAATGCAAAAGTAACAACAACCAATAACAAACAATAACACAGCTACAGATCATGATTTGTACCAATGGCTACATGCACATTTTAATGCAAGCCCCAAATCACATTCAATTGGCCTTCAAACCTTCAAATCAAATAAGTTAACAACTAAGTACATAAAATAAGACACACACATAGAATTATGAACTATATTATCCACATGAACATTTGAATATTGCACGAAAATGTATATTTATAGACGCAGCTTTAAATATACCCGCAGCTCCAGCCGCAACAAATGAAACACTAAATAGTATTGACGCGCCTACACAGATGCTTTTTATATGGAAAGTGAGAATATTCGCAAAAATTGTGAATTCAAAATTGCATTTCCACTGCACCAAACTCCAAAACTGTCCCCAACATGCCTACCACCTCCCCTCCTCATGGTCCTCCTCCACTCCCCTCATCTCGTACAATCCCCCGAACACTCAATGCATATAAGATGCCAACCCACCCAAACCCATGACATGTCACTTGCTCAAATATACAATGGGGAGGTGTGTGTCTGAGAGGATTTACCAACGATTAGCAATGCTGCATGCTGGTTGGCTGTTGGGTAGCCGCTAATACTAACAATACTAACAATAGCACCATCAACCAATTAGAAAGTACAACACACACACACACATCACACATACCCATCTCATACAAACTACTATAAATTCAAACTAGGAATCATTTTCCTGGAAACAGTGAAGCACGGCAGATGTCATGGCTGGTTTGAAAACTATGTGGCTGATTCGAGACAGTTGGCTGTTTTGGTTGCTCGCTTTTTGTGAGAAACTAAATATTAACATGGACCTAGGTTTTAAAAATTAAATGTTTTGCATTGTGGGGAATGCATTGGTTACAGGTTTTTCCAAATTTGTTAAGACCGAGAAGTACACAGCACACAGACATCATACTAATTCATCGGGGAGGCAATGATTTGGGAAATGTACGAGGGGTGACCCTTACTTTAATGATGAAACAAGACATGGGAAAACAAATAGAACTATTTTCTGACACCATCTTTATCTTTTTCAGTCGCATGCAGAGGCAAAAATGGAAATAGACCACCAGATTTAATGGTAAAATTGAGAAATCCCAGAGAAATGTTAATAAAGCAGTTTCAGCATTCATGACAGACCACACCCAATTATGGATTGCGAACAACAACATATAGTTCTTCATAGCAAATTTCTATAGACACAACGGAGTACACCTAACTGATGGAGGTTCAATGTTATTTTAAGGACTACTCATCATACATAAATAAATACACAAATACAATAAAAAATATCTATAATATTTTTATATTATAACCGCGTCTACAGTTCAATGACTTTTGCCATAGCCATTACCACAAAAAGTCAGTTAAAAAGGGGACTGGATTCATGTTTTATACTACAATCCAACTTGAATGATCAATACAGAACAACATTACTCATGTACCTATGTAAAGTAACTCCTCAGATGGCCTCCTCACCTCTCCTTTCTCTCCCTTCCCCCAAACAACACGCTCCGCTTCTATGACGCAGTTTGCTATGAGATGTTGGCTATTCGCGACTAACCCTGTACCTTCTCCAAATCCCAATTTTCACTTAGTGCCCTCTAATCATCTCCCCACCTCTACCCTGACATCATTTGTATTTTTTTTCCCTACAAATAAGTTTTTTACTGTGTTTCATTTTCTCATCACCTCGGCTACAGTCACGTATATCTCTCCCATCGAGAGAAAAACAAGATGACAGCAGTTTTATTTCTGAAAACCATGATCCTGCAATGCATCATGGGTGGTATAACTATACATTTTGGCAAAGTGGGCACCTCCTTCTCCATCAAATTTTAAAATAACCATGGCACGGAATCACACCAAACCACACATGGATCACAAGTCAATGATTTGTGCCCAAGTTGTTTCGGACATGGTCCAAAACCATCCAGTAGTTTGGGCTGTGCGCCTTGGAATACATTTACTTTTTTTATCTATGGGAAAATGCCCAAACCGCAGGATGGATTTGGACCAGGTTCGAAACAACTTGGGCACAAAGCATTCAAAAGAGTGCTTTTTGTGGTTTGGGGTTCATCAGTGCAGTAGTTTTTTAAAAATATTTGACAGAGAACAGGTTGCCCCTTCTCAAACATAGATAGCTATATGTCAGGTAAATTACCAAACCTGAGGTTTTTAGGAATGAAACATCCATCATCTTATTTTTTGCTCAAACCGAGAGATATTTGAGGTTACAGCCCCGGATATTGGAACATAAAATGCTGGTATAAAGCCATTTGCACATACAAAAACATGCAAATGTCATCAGTCTTAGAGGTGGGGATATGGCTAGAGGGCACCAAGTGAAATTTAGAAGTTGGAAGGTGTTTAGGGATTGAATTTGCAACACAAAGCTTTTCTGTAACCTTGCCTATAACCACGAATAGCTGACATATGAAAGCAAACTGCATCACAGAAACAGTGATGTGTTTGGGGGCGAGGGAGAGGGCAGAAGTGGTGAAGAGGCCATCTGGGGACTGTGGGAAGCTGGCACAGATAATGGGGGCACTTGGTGAGGGGCTGGGGGCAAGAAAGCATTTTTTTCAGCCATTTTCCCGATATTCATGGCTCTAATAAACTACAGATAGTGAGTGTAAGTGTCCCCAGAAACGCACCCCCCTCAGTGAGAGTCAATAATGGCCACACCCCAGAAGGGGAATGAGGCCAGGACCAAGTGCGGGTGAGATCAAAAGAGCTTTATATAATTCAATATAGGGCATGCAAAGGACTCTGCAAACTCCGAGTGCGCTCTGTCTGACAATAACAAAGACAGTTAGTTATATTACAAACACACTTCATGTATGAGGTAAGCTATAGGGGCCACAGACTCTTAGGGATTGGGTGGTGATGGCTAGGTGGTATACAATGTATACAGTTGCTTCTCCAGGATTGGCGGACGTTGGTGCTGTGCCACGTGGGGTGGGAGGTCAGCTGGGATCATCGGGGTGGAGCGCCGGGCCGGACATGCCTTGTAACGACGATTGATAACTAAGCTAACATTTGCCCTTTTGGCCACACATTCCCACCCATTCGTCACACTTCATGTTTTCTATGATTTGCAACTCTTGTAAGCGCTGACCTTAGATCAGTACATGAGCAGGAACATTGATATGCGATCTGGAGTGTCTCAATACATCAGTTTGGAGGATACATTAGGTTCAAACAATCCGGTCTCATGGGCATAGTCAGGGACATGGGCGGGGGTGCTTGACTAACCAGCCTTGGAAATTTCTGTGAGGGATGGTATTATGATCTGTTGGTACATGTGTGGGCGCCCCCCTTTCTAGGGTCATTAACTCAGGGCCGATGGAGGTACAACTGGCCCGTGGGGGGCATGTGACTGGTGCCTGAAAGGCGGTGGGATTTAGGACCAGGTAGCTCGTAAGTCATGGAGTCAGGCTGTGGCGGCCTCTGACACGGGGGAGGCGGGCGGATGCTTGAAATGGGTCCAGCAGGATCGGGAGGGAAGGCAAAGCTGTGCTGTTTGAAAACGGCTAGCTCGAGAGGGCCTGGGCAGGAGGAGGGGGAAATGGCCTTGCAGCTCTGTGCGTGGCATCTTTCACAAGGCAGTTTACTGTCGTATAGGTGAGAGGCGACTAACAACACATGGGGTTTCTAAAAGCGCTCATGTGTATTTGCATTAAAATGGGATACTAGCTGGGGATCATACTTTTTTACATAGCATTTCACATCTACAGTTGACATACGAACATGAGATAGTGTCAGGCAGGTGTGTGTATAAAGAGAGCAACATATGTTATTGTTCACTGTTCTCAGCTGTCCAGTCTTTGTACATCTCTTCATTATATACAATATCGGTTGCATATTTTTCTCTTTACCCATTCTCCTTTACATTAGCACCAAACGTTAGTCAACAAGGCACATATTACATAAATGGTTTCTTCCTGTTGCAAGGGTTTTCGGGGTGGCTATGGGTGCGAGCCACCACACCGTCTATAGTTGGGGGGCTTGGTGCAGGGTCAGAGCTTGCAGGGTTTGGGCTGGTCTCAGTTACATCCTAATGTTCCCGTTCATGGCTGGGGCAATGATGTACTGCGGAAGGTTAACAGCTACAGTGTTTTATTTTGTTGTTTGCTCGCATCTAGTTACTCGAGAGAACGAGTCCTCAGCAGATCTGCCATGCAGTGGGAGGTGGGGGAAGTTTGGGCCTCTGTGAGCGCGGTCAAGTGGGGGTCACTTTGCAGCGTTCAGTGTACAGGGTTGCTCTGCCTTGGGTTAGATCTGCACATTCCTAGCAAGATGGGGATGGCTTAATACAAGATGGTATCTATGCTCTGCCACATAACGTGGTGGTGCAGCCCCACGTATTGGTCTACAGCCGCCCTGCCACCTGGGTCCGGGGGGCCGGTGGGCTGCTGACGAGTCATGGGTTTTAACCAGGGTGGGACATGCAGTGGGAGTGGTGGTCCTATTGACCTACCCTTCCCTACAATAGCTGAGGCCTACTATAATTCATACCTAAAATGACTACAGATAGCTGAGATTATCTGTAGTTCGTACCCACAGCTATGGAAAACAAAAAACCTAAACAAAATGAAATAAAGATAATTTGACAGGTGCAGTGACATTAGGGGTGAAAAATCGTTGGCTATGTCCTGTGACACAATAGACATCCGGTACTCCTATCCAGACAGTAACCAGAACTGGTCTTGCTTAATTTCAAAGCAAGATAGCGCTGGCACCATCAGGTCATGTTGCCTAATAAATGAGCATAAGTTAAACGAATAAATGAGCACAAGTTAAAAAATCATTTAAAGCAAGTGGCCTGCGGGGGAATGCACCTGCCTCCCTTTGAAGCTAAGTAGGGTCAGTACCGGTTACTGCATGGATGAAAGACAGTCCACAGTTCAAGATGCCATGTTTTTTCTCAGTATTAAATATCTCATAAAACACTTACTTTTTTAAAAATAAACAAGCTAATATTAGTCTTTGAAAGTATTGCACTGAGAGACCATTTATTTGGCTTTTGCTGAATTGCATACAGGCATTAGTTTCCCAATCAAAACAGAGGGAATAGTGCCACAGTTGTATACTTTTTGTCTAACGCAGTGCGATAATGATTTATATATTTGGGTGACAATATAGTATGTGTTCTTTTCAAGCAATCATTATAAAGCAGAGTATTGATGAAAGCTAGACATGGGCGTGAGGAGGGGAAATGATGAGAGGGCAAGTAAATCATGAGTATTTGCACAAGATGTGGAAAGAGAGTTGTAATTCAGGACACAAGTGCAGTTATTCTCCCCTGATTGCGGCTGCTTTAAAGGACACATGTTGGTGAGTAGTGTAATTTTTTAACAGAGGGTAGACGCAACCTCCTTGTGTTTTGAGGTTGGCAAGTTGATAATCATTTGGCTGCCAGGATTTTACTCAGGTTGTCATGTGCCCAGTGCAAACGCTTACCCCCAAGTCCACAAGCACTTGTGTTGTATTGGGATTCTGGTTACAAGGGGATATTTCATGACAGATTGATGGGTTTAACAGATGAGCACCTTTTATAATTTGCCAGCATATTTATTGGAACATTTCCTCTCTCAGGTTATTTTTCTGGTGTTCATTATTTTTAGTCCAATGCTATTTTGTCTTGTGCACTTTCTTCTAAGGGGATGATGAATTGAACTCCATTTGCATGTTTCACTTTAAGATATATCTTAATTTGCTGTGCGTGTAATCATGGGTGCCAGCTTTTGATTTTTGCTATAGGAGCAACAGTACCTGGGCATGTGTTATTGTTGCATCCGATCATTTTTTCCTTTTCCGTGCTGCTTAAATGTGGTTAGTTGGGGTCATGTGATGTATCACAACATTCACCAAGAGACCGGCCATAAAACAAGGGGCTTGCAGTACGCTGCTTAACCAAAGTGTGTGATCCTTGACAAATAATGTAAATGCACAGCATATTAACTAAAACATTGTGAGTTCTCAAAGCTTGCAGTCTGTTATACCAATCAATGCCACTGTCAAAACAGGTTTAAATCATTTTGAACATCTTTGAGTGATGGGTTGCACATGTTTTAAAATATAGAGTGGGCGGGCCCCTCCATGGCAGAAGGCTATGACTAGTGGTATGGTACTGTTCTAAGATGAGCAGCGGGCACGACCGAAGGCCCTGGCTAGTGGTCTGGTAGTGTTCTAAAATATACAGTGGGCACAGGAGTAGGCTGTGGGCCACTGGCCATATGCAGAACAAATCTTTGGAATAACAAAACACTTGAAACTCGAGGACAACACTTCAGCTGCAGGGACATTAAGGTGAAGAAAACATTGCAACAAAAGCCTTCAAATTAAAAAAAAATCTTTACTTGCAAGGAGGTTAAGGTGAGAACTTAACATAGCAAAATTTCTGTTTTGGGGCCTTAGTCGTGGAACCATCCTTGCTGAGCTCTGTTGTTTGCAATGCTAAATTTTCTGATTAGTGCAAGGTCACAGGGTAAGTGTTCTGATGTGATGCCCACACCTCCTTTGTTGTATGATCAAGGAATATCCTGGATACCTCGTGGTTTTATTTGTCTTGCCAATAATTGGATTTGCCACACCATTTATTTGGTGAAAAGGGCACGTAGAGTTCTTGTTCTTTATTAGTAACAGTTTGTACGTGGGCTCATGGTCCCAGTGAGGTCAGCTGACACGTGTTTTGACCCGTGGGTCTTTGTTAAGGCTGATATATGTTAATAATAGTGATTGACACATACGCGAGTGCAGCAGTGGTGGTGACAGTAGTGACCTTTTGAGGTGTACCAGTGTCAGGTGTATTTGTGATTGGATAGCATGGTTATTCAGTTTGGTGACAATTACAATTAATATTTTACATACATTTGAAATTGCGTTTGTACAGCCAATGCATTGTACCATTGATAGTGGGAGGAGGAAGAAGATGGCGAGAAAGAAGAATTGCGACTTAGGTGGAGGCTAACACATGGAGAATTGTTGTGAATAGAGTATTGTGGTGTAAGCTTACCAAGTTGAGTATGAGAAATTGCCCCCTGTGTGGTCCTGGGATGGTAGACTTGGTGCGTCTTGTCTGTTGACAGCTGGGCTCCTAGATGTGCCCTGTGGATGGGTACATATTCTGAGCCTATTTAAATTATAAGTGGATGTGATCTAGTGTTGTTGTCTAAAGCCGTCTAGAAATCGGGAGGGCTGCTTGATGACGGCCCACGTGTTCCATGTGATCAAGTGGGGATGGTAAGGAGGACCCCTCGTCCCCCCTGGGTCAGGGAGAATGGATGGCGTGGTTGGCGGAGTGGATGGCGTGTCCCTGCATGGGGGTGAAGCTCATGTGAGCTTATCATGCTAAGAGTATGAGAATGGGCACTGTAGTTAAGGGTCTGGGAGTGGTCGTCCCCAGTTAATTGGCACCATGTGCTCATCGGGCATAGCGTGGCACTGAGAGTGATGCGAAAGTGTGTCCCGCACACTGAAATAACGTAGTAGGAGAAGTAACACCCAGACCAGCAGGTAAGTTATCTGTAGGTTAATTTGTTCAATATGTGCCAGGAAGACACTGGCACGTCCCTTCATGCCAGCTTAGATCTCCAACTGTAAACCATAGAACCTGTATTGAGAACATAAAATCCCAACACTCCACACTCACTGACATCACCACATTCTACCATCAGTGATGTCACCCTCACTAAGAGACACATTACAACGCACTACAATGGACAGACACAGTATACTTAAAGTTGTCAACATAAACAATGACAAAAATATGTGGGTGCGTGCTAACTAACTGTAGGCCTCAGTTAATTGTATAGTTATTTCTAGGCTGTTTTGTGTCAAGAAAAAAGCAAGGAAAAATAGTCTAAACATAATTACAAACAATACAAATATTACATATATTACAGGCAGGCATAAAGATAGCGTTGTATACAGATTACAGAGTATACAGATGGCACATAGTCAGGATTAGGTGAAGAGTAATGTCTTGACAGCTTTGCGGAAGGCTATATGGGATGTTTCAGCTCTAATGGACAGTGGAAGGGCAATCCATTGCAGGAATTTAGAATGTAAAAGATACAAGTCCATATTTGTTTTCCAATGTGGTACAATTCTGATTGAAGGTTAGCAGTGGGAGATTATAAAGTACTACCACGGCCATTATTGATAGATGATCTTTCAAGGAAGGCAAATAAACGTATTTGTGTTTTCTGCTTCTGTTCGACAATGGGTCTTTTTTTTTTCTTCTTTTTTTTACGCACTACATTTTTAGTTTTAGAGTTATCTTTGATGGATTTGGCAGGCCTTTTGGGGATTTTAACTTAGAACTGGGAGATGGTGCTGGAGCACACCCAGCAATTTCTAATTATATTTCAAATATGTTATAAGATCACAAATGGTGCTTTTAAACACATGACATCTGGAAAGCAATACAGATGTTGTGCATTAGATAACCATAAACTGAAATCACTTGTCTAACCACACCACGCAAGGCTTGCTCACCTAATTTGGGGCATATCTAAAGCAATAACTGTAAGTAGGCCTTCAAGCTCCACAATAAACAGTGAAATGAAGTTCAAATGATGGCATTCATGGAAAGGTCAGTCTACGCAAACCACAACAGTGTGTCACACTCAATTTGTAATGTGTGCTCCGACTACAAAACAACTGTGGTAAAACCGTATACATTGGTGAGAGGGAGTTATTGATTTGATAGCTCAAGCAATTTAGTATTATGCTGAACCCTTTTTAACTTTACCACCAATCGATTGCTATATTAGGCCACCCTAGTGTAGTGTTTAAGGATAAATAAACCACAATGCTTGTCATGTGAAGCCACAACAAAGCAATGAACGCATTTAGGCACATGGGTTTTGATTCATGGAATTATTTGCGTGCAAAACGGGGATTTGCGTGCCATTTTTCCTGCAAATCTTGTTTGGCGAATGGGGATTTGCGGGGAGAATGGCATGCAAACCCTGTTTTACACGCAAATAATTCAATGAATCAGGGCCATAGTTGCAATGCAGCTACCACCTGCAATGACTTGCTTCCCAATGTACTTACCCTCAAAACACATGTATAAGACCAACAGTATGGTAGTCTGATATTGGCAAGCAAACTGCAGACAAAGGACTCCTTGGCAGACTGAGAGGCCACCAAAAAACAAGTGTCAAACAAGGACCTGGGCATGCAGGAACAGCCGCTAACTGTTTACCCTCTGCCTTCCTAAAAGGTGCAAGCACATTCAGCAACAGCAAAGTTGCTGAGAAAAACTCCTGTCAGTAAAGATATTCCAGATCAGAAACATGAAGTATGTAGACCACATGTGCCACCACATGCATCACTACTACCTCTCCCACCATCATGGTTACAACTTCTACTGCCACTGCCATCCCTGCATGCTCCTCTGTCATCACTTCTCTTAGTGCCACCATCTCCACTGTCTCTATTTCAGACTACATTCACATCCCTGCCGTGCCTGCAATAGTATGGCCACTATAAGACACATACCAGGGCTGTGTCAGTTGTTTCTGCCCTTTGTCTGGCCCACTCCTTTACAACCTTCACGTGATTTCTCCAATGAGAACCACAGCCACCTGAACACTGGGTTTGCTGTGCAATTGGGGTTTGTTGTGGAGGAACAAGCAGACACAGGTGACCTGCACCATTTGGGGGGGCGGGGTGACATTTCTGGGTCTTCCCCTTCATTATCTTGATGGTGAGGCATACGAATCTGCAGAAGTTATTGAGGAGGATCATCTTGGGTTTACTGCTGGTGGGGGAACTCCACACTCATGACTTCACACAAATACGTAAAGAGGCCAGAAAAAAACATTTCACAGTGTGTCTGATGTCATCTTCCCTTATGATAAACCCTAGACAGTAATGGAAATGCTGCATAAAATGGAGAGGCGTCCCAATTCACAGCAGCAGCTGGTAAACCAGGCAGTAGAGGAGATCTGTTGGATCTGGTAGGCAGGTTTGAGGGTAAAGAAACTGGGGTGGTACCTCTCCTGCCTGTGTATTCTGCAGGAACAGTTAAAAATAGCAGCAACTTGCCAGAAAATGAGGGAAACCATAAAGGCCATTAAATCGGGTTTCACCCTACTCTCTGGCATCCTGAAGCGTATGGAGAACAGAGTATGTAGTATAAGGAAGGGTAGCCTTGACAACGAGACAGCAACCCTTTTTGTCTCTACAATAGAGGATACCTCCACCATCAGTCCATGCCAGAGGTCCTTGTAGACTTCTAGTCCCTCCTTTTGAACCCAACTGGCTAGGGTCAAAATATCAAGCTTTCTTTAGGCGGTGACCGAGAGACTATTTTTTTCTCATGATGAAAGGAGGCTAGTCTTGTATGCCTTGGTGAGAAGTTGTGTGTTTTTGGGGATGTCTGCGAGGGTTGGAAATAGTTTTGGATATGAGAGTGGAGGGTGTATTGGTGGGGTTACTTGTAGGTATTGTTGGGGATTTGGGAGGGGGTGGTGTGCGCTTGGGGACTAGATGGTTTCATAGTAATTGTTAAATCAAATGCTGCATACTCATTTATTGGTGTTCATATGTTTATTAGTGTGGGATGGCATTAGAAAATAAAACATCTCTTCTCTCATCTGTGTCCAAAGTCACATTGCTTTCTTCTTCTTCTTTTCTTTTTTTTTAAAGCGTTTCCCAAAGGACACTTGCACTAGCATACAAAGGGGGACACACGCCTAGAGAGACCATTTGTAACACCACAAATGTACTTATGATAACTTCAGGTTTGTTAGAAGAGCTTTTGCATGGGCCTGTACTTAGCTGCGCCTTTACACAGGTAAGCTAACCCCTCAATTCAAAGTGTCTCCAGCATCACCCAGACGTCCCACCTGAAGAGCAGTGTGCGCATGGCTTTAAATACCGCATGGGCCTGTGAAAATCATTGGTCTGCACAGATGGTCATTTGCTTTACTACATTTTCTATACTCTGACTTTCTTTGTCCTGTTGGCGTACGCTACTATGTCCGAGAGCTCTGAGAATGAGCTAAATGGAGCCTTTTAGGCAACATGTTAAATTTCTACAACTGACATTCTCACATCTGGCTTTCATTATGCAGGAACACGTTTCTTCATACAATTGTTTTGCATGATATTGTCCAATAACGTTTTCTCAAAGAGCTCAGAAGCAGCCAAATAAGATATTTACATCAAATGTGGGTGTAATTATCCCCCGCTTCACATTCTACCTGGACATAGACAATTTATTCAATCTTCTAGAGCTTTCTTTCTCAGACCCCTGCCACATCCTCTGACTCTGTCGTGATATTGGTTTTGGTGGACATTGCTGAACTCATTGTTACATAACATACAAAGTGAAGGGGAGTTCTGAACTCGGAATATCTGGTTGGCCACGGCATGAAAATATCAAATCACCAAAGTTTCTTTTTCAATGCCCCTTTGCCGTACTACGCAACATTAACAGTAACTAACAGTATCTACTCCAATGAGCAGTTTTTTAAGAAGCAAATTGGGCACCTGGTTTTTCATTTCCCAGCCAAGCAGTGATTTGTAAGGTTGCAAATTGTATACATTTGGGCTGTTTGTTGGCTACGTTTGACTGCAGATCTAATTCTGTAGTCCTCCCAAGGGTGCCTTTATACTAAGGCCTATCTACCAATCCCAAGGTCATTCTCTCTACCTCTACCCCCAATCTTTCGACTCATAATCACCCCACACACACTCATTATCCCACCTCTATTACATGTGCTGGTTGGGTTTTTTTGTGCTATTTTGGGTCACTGTCGATGAATCCTCCAGAGGGTGCTTTGTTCTTCATGTTTTCTGGCCCCAACTAAATACCACCATGCACTGATCCCCACTCTTTCTCTACCCTAACCCACTGACCCACCACCACTCTCTCTATTCCACCCCCCACTCATTCTACCCCTGCATACCCACCATGCTAACCACTCTCTCTCTATATCAATACCCACCCACCTTACCCTCATTTTCTCTCTGTCCCACCCACCGGTGCACCTACCCTACCCCTACTATCTCTATTGTACCCCCACTCTCTCTACCACCACGAACCCTAACACCACTCTCTCTACTCCCAACAGCCCCTTTCTCTACATACTCACTCTCTCTACCCCAGCCACCCACCAAACCTCCACTCTCTCTACCCCAGCTACCAAACCTCCACTTTCTCTACCTCCACCCACCCTACTCCCACTCTTTCGACCTACAGCCACACACCCCACCACCACTCTCTCTACCAATACCTCACTCTCTCTAGTGCCACCCAACATACCCCACTCTCTCTAGCCCTAACCACTCAACCAACCCCCACTCTCTCGAGCCCCTAGCATCCCAGCCCACCCCCACTGTCTCAAGCTCCATCCACCCCACCCCAACTCTCTCTAGTCCGGCTCTGGGATCATGCTGTACAGATTTTGCCAGCCTGAAAGGGTGCAAAAAAATGAACATTTGGCCAGCAAGGCAAGTCGTTACAGAGTGAAGGATGTATGCCCCTCCAAAATCACTCCCCAGGCAGTAGTCTCTACAAGAGGTTATGCTCTATGTTGTAATGTGATTCTGGAATGCTGGCTCGCATTGCTACGTGGTCAACATTCCAGGCTGGTGATTGTCGGTTGGAAGGCAGGATTAGTGGTGGTGCTGCTGTGGGGTCTGTCTGTGCAATAAAGACTTACCTCAATTATACACCACCTCTGTCCTCACATCACTGGCGACAAGGATCATCATGGTGATCATTATGGTGAGGGACAGACCCCGTGTGACCTGCATGTGCAAAGGCACTATCGCAGACTGCAGCCACCCAATTCAGTTCTTGGGGTTGCACAGAGGGTGCTGCCAACCACTACTATTCTTAGGTACTCCCAGAGGGCACAGCCACACACTAACATTCTCAATTTCTCTCACAGGGTGAAGCCTCCCACTAAATCTCAGGCTCTCTCACAGGGTGAAATTGCCCACTAAAGTCCTGGTTTCTCTCAAAGAGCGCAGCTACCCAATAACATAGGTTTTCCCAAAGGGAACAACCATGCTTTAATGTGTTCAAACTCGTTCACAGGGTGTACAATATGCTCAATCTCTCTCATAGAGCTTTTCATAATACTCTCCAGCTCTCCCACAGACTGTTCATGCTGTTGTGGATGGGGAATCTTCATCAAGACCACCTCATGCCTTCCCTCCCACACAATGACCTGCAGGAGGGAAGAGTGCTAGGGCTGAATGTGCCTGTCACAAAATGGTCCATCCATCTCCAGCTCATGGGTACAATGCAATTGAGGTAATATGCACAGGCATTATTATATCGAGACGGGGATCCTGCCAAGAGGCATGAGCATCCAGTGGTGTACTCATTACAACTGCTTGTTACGTTGGCATCAGCAGCAGGAACTTGCTGCTAGCCACAACTGTCAGGGCAATGTCAGTGATCAGGCAGACTGGGTAGGGTCAGGGGATTTGGCAGTGTGTTTGATGTTACAGCTATGCTGTAATTGGCCCTGGGAATTACTAGAACCCACTTCATACCATCCACCGGAGGTGGGACAGATGGTGTCAGCTGGGGCACTAGAGAGATCTGCAGAGCTAGGGTTATTAAGCACCTAGAACATGTGTTTGTTCCACCAGTGAACATGTTTGCTCATGCCTGTCAGCCTAAGAATGCAGACCTGGCCCTTTTTTTGCCACCACCTAACCCTCCTCAACTCGCCACTATGTAGAAGACCTTGCTCTAGTCCGACCTGATGTTCTTCTCTGGTAGAGGTGAAAAAAGCCCTTTAAACATAAAGTGGACCCAACGGCACTCCAAACAGATCACGCATCCCTATCAATTAATCATCCATTTAATATAATTAAAAGACTTTCTTCAAGGCTCAGTTCATAAAGTAAATACTCAGTCACAATTATCAGAAAAAGTGTTTATACTCATTCTTTATAATCCATGGTTAAACAACTCATGGAGGTTTTCTGTAGAAAACTTTTTGGAAAAAAAAGTTGAAAACTAAAGCTTAGAATCTAGTAGTAAAAAAATGTTTTCACCCAACTGTATCCTAGTATGGCAGTTCTATATATGTTGCTTGAAAGACCCCCCGAAACCTATCATTGCATTGACCAAAAGCCTCATTCAACCTCTCATACAAACAAGTTTAACATACACAAGAGATACTGGACATTTATCGAGCAAGCTGCAATCTATTCAATTGGTTGAGAATAAGGACATACTATTTTACGATGGATGTAACTCTACACAAACATACCCCAAGCGCCTGGATTAGATGCAGTAGAATGGCTGATTTTGCTCACTGATGAATGCCAATCTGAAAGAAGTCTTTGTTTTGTCCCTTCTTAAAATCGTTCTCCAGAATAATTTTCAGGTTTGAAGATTTTTATTCTGTAAACATTTCTGGAACCTCGATGGGGTCAGTGATGCCACAAATCTAAGCTAGCACTTGTACGTTTTTCCGTGAAAATGAGAATGTGTTAAACTGAGCTTGATGGAGTCAATTCTTAAAATTTTACTATCGTTATAGTGACGATACCTTTGGTATATGCTGTGGTTCACTTTCTGAACAATGTAGCTTTTTTGAGTACATGAGTCATTTACAACCACGCATTAAATTCACCTCTAAATATAGATTTTCAAACATACAGTTTCTAGATGTTTAGATCTACCTGGAAGCAGGTGAATTGCAGGCAATAGTGTAAAAACCGACTGATAGGAACAGTATCCTATGGCGCATTAGCTCACATCCACAGAGGACTTTGCATTGTATTCCATTGAGTCAGTTCCTTAGGTACGGAAGGATTGTGTTCAGTAATGTGGAATGTATTGTGAAATCTAATGAGCTGAGGCAAAAGGTTTTGAAAAGACAATACAAGGCAGATTTCATTGATGGTATTGAAGGCAAAGTGCAACAGCTCCCACAAGAGTCTTTACTCAAAGGGAAGATTGTTAAAGATTTCCTAGAATTGGTCAATGTGATGATGTATTGACTTCAATATTCAAAAATCAAAAACACTACGGAATTGGGAGATTCTAAAACTTGATTCAACATGAGGACGTTTGATCCCTAAACCACCTATTTTTTCCATATAGATGCAGCAGCTCTCCGAGAAGCTACCTAATGAAGGTTGACTACACATCTCAAGGGACTTAACTGTGAGTTAAATCAGGGACAAAACTGTGTAACAATTTCCACCACTGATGCAACATAATCAAGGGGATTTATATTAATCATCCCTATAGTAGTAAGAGGATTCATTTGATTCATTCAGCTACTTGTGATTCATGAAGGTTTTTAATGGATTAGAAATGCTCTTGTACCATCATTTACATTGGAATAACTACACAAAAAGCCAAGCGAAAATGGACAGAACATAAGTATAATGTGAAAGTTAAGAATGAGAAATGTCCTGCTGTCTATGGGAACAAATTGTTACTCTTAGAAGAGTCAGTTACTTGAACACAATGTTGCTCCATAAATATATCTACTGTTGTGATTGTCTTGACACAATGGGCCTCATTTCGATTCTGGTGGTAGCCCTGCCGGTGGTACCGGTGGGTTACCGCCGGACTCGGAATAATTTACTGGTGCTTGACCTCCTGGTGCCCCCAGCTCATTTTGAGTCTGGTAGCCGGGAATTCAAGTGCCTGTTTGTTTGTAAATTCCAATTCCCATAGAGTCCTATTGGACTCTATAGGAGTGGGGAAAGGGGAGCACCAGCACAGTTGCTAACGGTGCCGGTGCTCCCATGAAAAGTCTGCCTACCATGAGCACTACGTCCAGCAGGGTCAGACCTGTCGGCACAGCGCCCCCGTCAGCAAGACTTGTAGTTTGACGGTCCAGAAACAAGAGGGCGGGTGAGCTTACCGGCACCCTTGTTTGCGGACCAGCAAACTTATAATAGGCCAATGTCTCCTAAAGGTATTGTGATGCTGGAAAGGCCTTTTTTTCCTAGTCATTGCCCTACCATTTCTCTGTGTGTATTTTCTGTATGTTTTCTGTTTCTGAAATCCAGCCTGGACCTCTGGCAGTGAAGCTCTTAAATGTTCCTTTTGGTGAAGAACACCCACGGGATAACCGTATTGCACCCACAGGTCCAGGTACACCCTTGTACCTAATGTGTGTGTTTTTGGGCACCTGTATGTTGGCCACAGAGCAGGGTATGGGCTGGTGGCAGCTATATGCTCATGTGACAGTGGCTCTGACTGACCTCCATTTTTGGGACACCCATGCCTGCAGTAGGAATCAATGGATTCCTTGACAAACGCAAGAGGGTCACTGTAGACTATGGATTCTATTGCCTTTACACCTTGTTTCCCAATGTCCTGGGAAGCCCTGACTCAGTCCCTTGCTCCCGGAACGGCTGGTGGGTGGAAAGACCATATATGGCTCTGGGGCTGACTCCTATTAGACTGGCTGGAGCCTTACTTGAGTTGGGACATGTATGAGTGAAGTCTGAAGTCAACTCACATTCTGCGTTGTGGGTGTCTGGTTTTGATTTGAGTGACATAATGCATGGGCCAGCCCTGACTGAAACTGGTGTGAATGAAGTGTAGTGTTCTAAAATACGGGGTTCTTACCCCAATCCACATTATATTTCATGGGTGTCTGGTTTGGTTGAATGGCCTGAATGCCTGTGAGCCTGATTGGCTGCCTGCCGGCATGAATGCACTGGTGAATGATTGGCTGACTGAGTCTGGATCAGCCTGAGTGAAAGATGAATAAATGTGTATATCTAGGGACCCCTCAGACAACAATTTGTTCTAAAGCTGAAACCTGAAGCTTGAATCCTCGGTCAAGTCGGAGCAAGGAGACAGCGCCTGAATTTCTTCAAGTAATCTAAATACTGCTGAGTTGACCTAAGGACGGAATCAAGAAAGGACCTGGATAGGCAACCTTTTCCCGAGCTGTGAGGGACCCTTGTGCATATGCTGCTCTTCGTCAGAAGTACCCTGGAAGCAAGTCCTGTGAGCCTGCCATCCAGAGAAGTGGTTTTCGTGAGTCCAGATTAGGAGTGATTGGACATCTTGATCTGGAGAATTCCATCTGTGTTGCCCAGGGTCTGTTTGTGACCGCTAGAAGCCAGTTTTCTGCATACAGCCCTGAAGAGGGTTTAGGCTAGCATTGCCCTCCTTGACACCCACAGCTGCAAAGGTTACACCAGATCAAAGTTTCTTTCAAGGGGTGTCCCTCACATGACATCTGACCACTTTTTCCTGCCAAAGGAGATCCCAGTTTGCTGTGTGCAGAGAAAGGTCTGCAGGTGGGTTTCCTGCCACCAAAACCCTATGAATAAGTCCTAGGTGTCCAGCCTTGCTGAGGGTCCATAGTCCAGTCCAGTGGTCAAGTCCACATTGCCAGAAATCAGCCAGATGTCCGTGCTGTGGCTGCAACACCAAAGAACCGGTAGTCAGTAAACTGCATAATCCTGAAACCCGGCATCTAATTTTGCCACTTCACCTGTCATCATCAAAAGGTACCCAAGGTTTCCAAGGGTCTTACCTTCTTCAGCTATGCCTTTTCAGAGTCCACAGCAAGTTTCACCTTAGTGGGTCATCCATAGTTGGAGCAACGACCGCCAACTGAGACCACCGAGAAGACGAATCTGCTGCCTTTTCAACACTGTCTGGTTCCTCCCATTATCTTGTCCTTAACATCTCAGTGACTCTTTCTTGCAAAGGGGGTCCCTCTTCAAGGGGTCCCATCGAGTAAAGGCAAGGAACTCCACCACATCACCTGCCATGGCACCAAACGTACTTTGATGAGGAAGAAAATCATCCAGGGGTTCCAGATTCACCATTGATCCTGTTCTTCTGTGGCATCTTAGGACTTTGGGGTAGTGGAAACTATAAAAAGAAAATCAGAGCTTTATTGAAATGATTTGGACTGAGCTGTAATAGACAAGATAAAGTACACCTAAAGTCATCCGGTATGGAAATAATGGTGGCGGTAAAACCGCCGCCACCGTTGTTTCCATACCGGGTGATCTCGAGTCCTGTAGGCGGAGGTGTCATTCACGCCAGGTCTGAACTGGCGGGTTTAACATTGCCCGCCTGCAGGTGGACATGGAAACACCGCCACCATCACGAGATGGTGCCGGTGTTTCCATGGTCCCCATTCCCATTGAGTCCTATCGGACTCAAAGGGAATGGGGATTTACCGATTTCCGCCTCCGGAATTCCTGGGTCACCGGGGTTGTAATGCCCCAGTAATTCTGGGAATCACGGAGGCGGAATGGTAATACGAATCCGGCAGTAACCGAGCTGGAAAACCCGCAGGTTACCGCCAGACTCGTAATGAGGCCCTTTGACTTTTCCTTTACAGGTTGCCCAAGTTGGGGGATTCTCACACTTTATTTCTATTTAAGTCTAAAGAAAGCATAATGTTTTTTTTCTGAAACTAACCTGTCTTTCTTCCTTTGCTCTATGAAGTTACACCTTGCTTATGATTGCTATGGGGGCCATTACGTGCAAAGGGATACCAGGCACCGGTAATGACACCAGTGCGGGGAATCCCTTTGCGCCCTATTCTGAGGTCCCTTTGTGGGTCCTTCCTTAACACCTGGTTTTAGCAGGCGTTAAGGACGGGACCCGCAAAGGGACTTCAGAGCTAATAACGGTACCGTAATTTACGGTACCGTTATTAGCACCCTCCCAATTCCGATTGAGCCCTATGGGGGCTCAAATGGGAATGGGGATTGACATTTTCAATGGGGACTTACCGGTCCGGCAAAGGTAGCACTAGACCGGTAAGTCCCCATTGAACCAGGGCAAACACGGTACCGGTATGAGGCCCTATGTGTTTTAAAAACTGTCAGCATTTGGTACATTATTAATGAATCAAATTATTGTGTGGTACCACATACAGTATATATATATTATTGTTATTATTAGAATACTATTGCCTGAGTACTACAAAGTGTATTATTTGTTATGTATATGTTTATCTGAACCTTATTTATCAAAATCTTGATGTAATAAAATACAATTCTTTGTGGGGGCTTGGAGATTCACTGAACTTAAGAACCAGCCTACATCACCTCCTGAGAGCTTAAGCCCGGCTGCTCGTCCACAATATCAATTGAGAGCCTTGACTGGGGTGCTCTGTGCCTCTGTCTCAACCAGGTAGAGGGCAGAACTACAGATAACCCCCTCCAGTCTTTACACTGGTGGTACAACAGTGGGATCACTGGTTTTAGCCTCATCATGAGTTGGGCGGTATCCTTCTTGTAAATCTGCCGGAATATTGCCCAACGCAATTACTGTTACTGTCTCTTGGTCCGGGGATATCACCACCATTACTGCTGGATCACAAGTGGCGGTGGCGATGGTGGTGTAAGTCCCCATTATTTTTTAGTCCAAAGGACTCTATGGGGAATTGTAGGTGCAATTACTGCAGTGGTAATTGTGTGGTGGTAATTGCACCAAAAATGGGCAGAAAGTCGGGGGGATTTGCCTCCAGCTCAGAGCTGGAGATGAATCCTCCAACTTTCTTCAAAACTCGTAACTGGACAGTGCAGTAATGCAGCAGCAACTTTATCACCCCCACATGTTTACTGCACCACCCAACTTGTGATGACCTCACTACTACAAAATATCCACAGTTTTGCTAATTTAGTGTTTAGTATTGTATAGTGGTATTGTATAACTACAAGCAATGCAAACTATTGCGAGTGGCAAATTGACTAGGGTGAGCTTAGAAGCTCTACAGAGTGCTTGTGAATTGAGAGAAATATAGACTTTGTGGATCGGTCTAAGGCTAGTTTATCACTGCCCTTGTGGTTTTCCAGGCACATTGTGATACACATGATGAAATTGGGGTTGGTTCTGATTGGACCTTGCCCCTGGTGAAGTCACAGCTGCAACTAATGGGATTGCCACATCTCCTGGGAATTGAATTCCAAAACCCAGCATTGTTTCTCAGGGGTATGCCCTGGAACTTAATTTATTGAGGATGAAATTAGCCTTGGAATACAAAAAGTTAGAGACTGAAGCTGAGTTGCAGAAAGAGGAGTTGGCACAGTAAGTAACACTCAAAGAACAAGATATCAAACTCAATGACCGCAACACTGAATGTCAAATATTCCAGCTAGAGAAACCTAAGGTCGAAACTTCTGCCAGACCATTGACAGTATCAGGTCTCCTCCTGCTAGGTTTAAGTAATATCTGGTTGGCATGTATGTGGAGGATTCTGATATCCTCTAATGGATAGAAGCATTTGAGATGGCTTGTGGTATCCATGATGTTGGCCATAGATATTGGGCCAAGTGTTTATTGAGTAGAGCACATCAGACTGGCTATGACTGTATTCTGAGACTGAATGTGGAAGAAAGAGCAGAGTATGAGTGTATGAAGGCTGATTTGGTTGCCAGGTTTGGTAAGAAACTGAGCAAGTACCTTAAGAGGTTCAGGAATTCTAAGAAGAGAGAGAATATGTCTTGGGTTGATTGGGTGAGTGCTGCACATATGAATTTGATGATGTGGGTGGATGGTTGCAAAGTGAAGTCCTTTGTTGAAGAATTCTGAGGCTTTTGCTGTGTCAATACATTGCTGACCAGAATATCTCGGAACCCTTAAATTAGCTGACACATTGGTCTCCCACATGGTGCCCCCCAAAGATTCCAGTGGGAAGGATAAGAACAAAGGAAAAATAACCTCTCAGTAGGCAGAGGAGTCCAAGCAGCAGTTATATTCGAATAAACCTAAACATTCTCCCTCTAACGTCCACAATTCCAGTTGGGATTAGTCCCATTGAGGGTGGGAGTAGGAGTAGCAGTTCTCCTGCTGCAAAGCAGGCTCCCAGTGAATCCAACACAGTTCCCCAAATTCCTGGCACCTGTTGGGACTCTGGGGCCCTGGACCAGAAGAAGTGTGACCCCAAGCATAAAACCCTTGGTTTCCAGGCTGTCAGCCTGACCTACCCTTACCCTATGCCTACGGTGGCGACCACTCTCCTTCCCTTCCACTCCAGGAACCACCTATGAGGCTCCTACAGATATTTCCTTATTGTCCCTTGTGGACTTGGTCCAATACTCAGATGTACTATCTACTATCCCACAGCATGCTCACAGATTTATGAGAAGTGTCCACATTAACAGCCAGCCTTCTACTGGTTTGAGAGACACTGGGGTTAGCATGACAATGGTGGACAGGACGCTACTCAGGCCAGAAGACTATGTAGCTGCTCCTCAGAGAACCACCTGGTTGGCTGGTGGACATGCCAATCTTTAACCTGTAGCCCTAGTCACCATCCAGATTGATGACAAAACAGCCAATCTTCCTGTCCTGGTACAGGAAAATGTGCCAGCCAACATCCTGTTGGGTAATGATTTAGTTGAGATGGGGTTGATTTCTGATGGGTTACCCCTAACTGTAACTCCAGTCACTAGGCCACAGGTCAAACAGGGTCTGACTTATAGTCAGATACCCAAGCCAAAGTGGAAACCCAAGGCAAAGAGGAAGATGAAGAAGACCACCTCCGAGGAAGGTTCTCCATCTATACCTGCTGCTTCAGCAGTACCCACTGTGCTCCAAGCTCCTGAGGGACTAGGCCTAGTTGTGAACATAGACTCAACACCTGAGGGAGAAGAGAAATAGGGCCCTCCTCTGGGAACGCTACTCCTCCCAGAGGATCACCCTGACCTCCAGTGCTTGTTGGCTAAAGGTTGGCAGTCTAGGGTGGATTTATCTAAGGGTAAGGGCCACTTTCTTGAAAGTCTGGGGAAACAGACCCAGCCCAAGGCACAAGGTGAAGTACTTAGGTCTTTTAAGATTAATTTGCTAGGGGGAGCACCATTACAGTGAGCCCACTGAACCTGAACCTAGTGCAGTCAAGAGGTTGGTTGTACCCAAGGTATTCAGGCCCATCATTTTGCAGTTGGCACATGAGGTGCTCTTAGCTGGTCATCTTGGCACTATGAAGACCAAGTAGAGAGTCTCAGCCCACTTTCATTGGCTCAGAATGGGAGTAGAAGTGGAAGCCCACTTCAAGATCTGTGTCAAGCCTGAGGGGAAATATAACACAACTCCTTCCTGACCACGGAACCCGAATGGAAGTCAACCCACTGACCTTGGTTGGCACAGGTTCCGGATTGTGAATAACGGGTAACCACATGGCAGCCAGTAGGGGGAAGAGGGTTCGGGAGAAGTTGTGGATAGGTAGGGGGAGTTAGGGAAACTGGAAAGAGGGTTAGGGAACTTGAATGGATAGGAAAGGGGAGTTTCAGGGAAGGAACATATCATAAGTGCAGTATTGATTGTTTAAACACACTAACACACACAACATGCAGAGCTTTTCCTTTCCCCAATCATATGCACCTGGGTTTCTTTATTGCACGTGAGTTGCACAACCTGTCCTTCCTTAATAAAGAGCACCTGTGCTTCCTTGCAGCTGGCTTGTTAACACTATCCTGCCTTTCCTTACTCAAAGGCGCCTGAAGCTCTGTCAGCCTGAGTGCACAAACATGTGTAATGACAACAAAAGGAAAGCATATTTAGGCACATTGACCATTGCCACTTAGGACTCCACATTGAGAACAGCACGGGGAACATGTAGCAATAGTACAAACACATAAGCATAAAGCAACACTCAACTCTGCCAATGTTAAAAAGGAAAGTTTTCTGCCGAGTCATTCCTTAATGTGAGCTCAAAACCAAACTTCAGCTTGACTAAAGAAACATGAAAAACAGGATGTGTTTTCATAGATGCGGGAAGCTTTAATTGAACTGTAGTTCGAGAGACACATTTAACAATAGCATAAGGACCAATGTAGTTTGGCGGAAATGTATGTGACCCAGATAAATGAATATGTTGCGTAGACAGCCACACCTTATCTCCCACAACATACTTAGGGTCCTCCTACCTTTTCCTGTCATCACCTTCCTTGTAGAATTCCTTAGCCTTGGCCAAGTTTTGCTGTGCCTTCTGCCTCATTTCAGAAATCTCCTGATTACACTCTGTTACCACAGGTATCTCGCTACTTGAAGGCAAATCATCATGTAGCATGTTTACTTACTTCTTGCATGTATAAACACATATGGGGTGACATACCCAGACTCTTGATCTGTATTATTGTCAGCAAATTCTGCTAGCCATAATGCCTGCACCCTTGACTTCAATCCATCTACTAAGAAAAAGCACAGAAATGGTTGCATGGTTTGATTGGCTCTCTTTGTCTGATCATCGGTCTGAGGATGGTAACTTGTGAAAGAGCGCAGGAGATTCCCAACATAGCACAGAAGGCCCCCCAAAAATAGTCATCAATTGTGACCCCCGGTCCAATACTATTGACTGTGGCAACCCATGCAACCTCACCACATGTTGTAAGAACAAACCAGTTAAACTCTCCAGCATTTGGTACCCCAACGCAAGGAATACAATGTACCTCCTTAAAGAAGTACTCAACCAACACCATTATTGTATTGTATTTCCCATAATTAGGGAGATCTGTTACAAAATCCATTGGGATGTGTTTATAGGGTTCTTTTGGAGTTGAAAGGGGCTGTAATAAACCCGATATCCTACAATGATCCATCTTGGACCTCATGCATGTGTCACATTGATGTATGTAAGTATGGACGTCAGTGTTAATTTCTGGCCACCAAATATATCTTTTTAACATCTTCCAAGACTTTCATTCCCCTGCGTGTCCAGCCAAAGGAGTCTTGTGACACCAAAACAATGGCTCTCTCTTAAAGATTGGATAGGTAAGTACAATATACCCACCTGATAAGGCAACCCATCTCATATCGCCCTCATCTCATCCTTGCTTTCCCATCCCTGCCATTCTTCTACTGAGAAACCTCTTAGAACCTCAGTCAAAATGACCTTGTTTACTGTCCCAACTATCCTTTCCACATCTTTGATATTTCAATCTTCCAGGACCAGAGCTTCTGTATTTCCTAGTCTGATCAAGGCATCCACCTTCCCGTTGTTCTTCCATGGAACAAAGGTGACAACAAAATCAAATTCTTAAAATAATTGTGACCAACGCAACTGTCATGGACTTGAGGCCTTGGCTGATTTAAAAAATTGTAAATTCATGTGATCAGTAAGTACAGCTACTGGATGACGTGCTCCGATCAGGTAGTTTTGCCACTCCTAAAAGGCTGCCCACATAGCCAATAATTGTTCATCAGTGATGGCATAATTTTGTTCGCAGCCAGTAATTTTTTTGTGAAAAGAAGGCTCCCAGTTGCGTACCCCCTCATCATTATCTCGTTGAGAAAGAATTGCTCAAATAGCTGAATTTGAGGCATCGGTTTCCACTTGGAATGGTTTCTCCAAATGTGTATGTCGCAAAATTGGAGTCTCAGTAAATGTGTTTTTTTTATTTCTTAAAAGCCACTTCTGCTTCTTCATTCTTAACCAACCTAGTGGCTTTCCTGAGTAACCGCATTATCAGCGTAATGATGTGGGAAAGATTGCTGATGAATCTACAATAGAAATTTGAAAACCCCAAAAATGACTGCACATCTTTCACACATTGTGGAGGCGGACACTTAGTTACTGTCTCCACCTTTATTTCATCCAAAACCACTCCTGAGGGGTGAGTATAAAAGTTGAAAACTCCATTCTAGTGGTATGGAATGTAGATTTCTACAGCTTAGCTAATAGTTTGTATTCTTGCAGCCAATGAAGCATTGCCTTAACATGATGAACATGTTGCTCAACTGTTTCTGAGTGGATGATTATGTCATTGATGTACACTATGGCAAAAACATCCAGGTAATACTGAACTTCGAATGCCAAATGATCCCGCAGGCCAGCATGTCATTTAAGTACTGTCTTAAATGTTGTGTCTCTTTTTCAGAGAGGGCATAAATATGACTGCATGGTAGTTTAGAATTGGGCTCAAGATCAATTACTACAGTTGAAGTAGCTATGCAGAGGTAACGATTCCATCTTCCCACTGTCAAAAAGCTCATCAAATTCTTGATGCCAGAAGGGGACGTGTCCACTACCCTGTTTGCCTGAGTCACAGAGCCTTCTACTAGTAAAGCTGTTGGCCCCACTGCCTCTCTCAAATGAGTGCCACACCTCGTGGAGTCAAATGTTAATGTGCGCTCACCCCAGTCGATGCTTGGATTGTGCATTAGTAACCATGGCATCCCCAAGATTAAACCAAACTGAGTTGCTGCTATTAAATCAAAGGTTATTGTTTCTTCATATTCTGATAAACACAACATCTAAATCGGTTGTGTATGGTCCTGAAATTTAGCAAGAACCATTGACTGCTCGTACAGGTTCCATCACCCCTTTTGGCATGGTCTTTACCCCCAATTATTTTGCAAACATAATATCAAGAACATTCCCTGTGGCTCCTTAATCCACCATGGCAGAGACTGTTTTATTTGTGTTAGCAAATAATAGTGTCACAATTAAATACAAATGGGTTGTCTTATTCTGAACTCCGGCTCAGTGTCATTGTTCCCCATCTACCGAGCCACCCCTTTTCCCGACTCTGTCTATCTTTTATCTGCACTATGTACTGGAGTATTTGGACACTTTCATACATAGTGCCCTGGTTTGCTACAAAATAAACACAATTTAGTTTTCATTAATGTTTCTTTCTCCTCCGAAGACAACAGACCTCTCACACTACCAATCTGCATGGGTTACCCCTTTAATTGTCTAACAGATTGCTCCCTAACCCTTGTCTAGACATGTGAAAGGAACCACTTCTGATTTATTTTTTCTCCCTTTCTTTCACTTATCCTATGATCCAGTCGTAGTGACTAATCAATCAATGGCCTGCACGATTCAGGTTGTGGCTCCACATGGGCAATGGCATCTTTCAATTTATCTCTCAACCACTGATTAAACAACACCAACTGTTTAGGCTCTGGCAATTCAGTTTCTACCACACGTATGTTAAATTGTGTGACGTAAGTGACCAGAACACTAGTACCCTGTCAAAGAGCCAACAACTATTTATCCTGAGCCAAGTTCACAGTTATACAGTAAATGGTCATCATTCTGTACCAAAGGAATAGTCCAGGTGGCTGCATCACCTGGCAAATATGAAATTACAAATGCAGTTCTCCCATGTGTAGCCCCTAAAGTGGTTGGTTGGTGAAGTGTCGGAAGAGGCCACTGACTGAATCTCTGGAGCGAGGAGTGAGGTGCGGCTTGTCACGCTGGAACACGTACGGAGGTTCTTTCCTCTGATCCTCTGAACGGGGAGTGAGTGACGCGTCGTGAGTGGGACGTACAAGAAAAGCAGGGAAGCAGGGGAAGCGAGGAAGCAGAGGCGTAGACCCTGAACATGGTATGACGGCTCCCTGCATCCCCTGGCTCCCGGCACCCAGCACCTTGCATGGCGGCCCCCCTGCACCCTCTGCATCCTGTACGGCGGCTCCCTACTGCAGCTCCCTAAACCCTGTCTGCCCGCTCTATGTGTCCGCCTACCCACCAGTGGAACCCGCCGGGAGAGGATTCTCCCCGGTGGGCCGGAGGGTTTGTGCAGGAGTGACTGGGAGGACTGGTGGCTCAGATCGCTGATGGTAGGGTAAACCTGTCTTGCAGCCTCTGGCAACCACTCCCCTGGGGGCTTTGGCTTCCGGAGGAAGGGGAGAGCAGGGAGCAGGAGGGGACCTGAGTGGCCTGGGTGTGATGCACTAGATGCGGGGTACATTTGGCGGGGTACTGAGTGTGTTGCATGTATCTCTGGTTTGTTAAGCTGGAGGTGGCTAGTTTGACGTAATCAGCCTGGTGATTGTCTACCCAGGGCCGTACCCAGGGTCGAATCCTAGCATAGCACGGTGCCTCCTGTACACTATTGTACTTAGGGGGAATCTGTAGAGAACCGGAATCAGTGTGGCCATCCTGGAGACTGCAGGCTTTTGCCTTTGATCCGAGCTGCTAGATTGTAGACACTGTGTATGCAAGACAAGGACTGTCAAGTGTGAAGAGCTACCCTGGGAGTGATACTCGGGAACAACCTCTTCTCCTCTTCAAACACAGCACCCATTATCACATCTGCCTGTGAAGCGGCATCCCGATAAATTAACCTATTACAGACAGTGAAGCTTCACCGCAGACATGCAGTGGGGGAAAAGAGCTCCCCACTCGATCTACAATTTGCAGAAAATCAAGTCTCAACCTGTAAAGGAATGTAAGGTGAATAACAAGAAAGGTGACAAACTCAAGAAAAACGCAAAATACTCCAAACCGGTGGCGCAAGGCGCTATCACTGAGTTTTTTGCTGTGAGTCCTCCCCCTGAAATAAACTCCACCATCAATGAGGAAACGGCTGTCCCAGGCTTAAGTGGTAGCATGTCTTTAAATACCACTAACTTTGACAACATAGATAATTATTCCTTATTAGATCTTTGCCTAAATATACAGAGAGGAATGTCGTCGCAAATTCCTCAAAGGGCATCCAGTGGTTTAACACCCATGAAGGAAAACATCAGCACTCCTTCAGGCTTGCAGATTTCCGAGGGTAGTAGCGGTCGCCTGTCTGCCTCTCCGAATCTCATAATGGCTTCAATGGAGGATGGACCTGATAATGAAGCTGAGGACAATAATGGTCTGCATCCAAGCTCTACTGTGATAGCCGAGCTTCAATCATCGGTTGCCGCCTTCCAATTTGCGCTTAAAATACTGCTGCAAATGTCAGGGCGCATCTTGACAAATACCAATACCATAACTATGGCGTTAGATCTGAAGGATTTCCCTTGAGAAGAAGCAGAAGCGAACTTGTCTGACGCCCTGCACATAGTTGAGGGGATTGAAGAACAGGAAACTATGGCAGAGGGGGCTGTTGAGCATTTCACATCTAATGGGAGCACTCAAGAGGAGGATGTACCAACGGAGTGCGTAGATGGTCAGGAGCTTGCTCAAAGTCCTCGGGCTCCCGCTCAAGGAAACAACGTAGACTGGCCAAGAAGGCACTTAAAAATAACAAATCTACAATGAGTGCCCCACTTCCCACTGCTGGCCCACGGCCTGTGCCAGAACCACGCTCAAAAAAAGCCAGGAAAAGACTTCCTCGAGCAGCTGCACGACCTGCAACGATAAAAGGTCCACTCACAGATTGGCTGGTACCGGAAGAGAAGTCCATTGTTGTGGATCTAGACGAAAGCCTTGCTGGTGGATTCAGAGCAAGATCTTGAATTCAGTGTGCCAACATATCCTGAGCAACCCCTTGGGATAGAGGCAGCGGGAGAACCATCTGTACCTACACTGCACAACCCGAAGAGATTAGCAAAGGAGAGTAATGAGAACCGCATTTGCTTCCTTAAGAATCTATATCCCAGTGGTAAAAATCCCTGGTTGGCGCGCTCTGAGTTCTTAACCAGACTTCATTACATTCCTCAACTTCGTGTTCTAAAATCTGATGATTTTTTGTTCATCGAACTCCTGAAGAGACCAAATCCTCACATCTCTGCCCTACACTGCAGTTACCTGGCCACTGCGCAATTGATTAGAAATTACAAAGAAGAACTGAGAGCAGTTGACATCGACATTGACGTAGATCCGCAGGAAAGGGATCTGTGTGCTGAACCAGAGGTCATTGTTACATCTGCTCCTCTAGCCAACGAGCTCAGGTCTGTGGAAGTGGAAAATCCTGCCTGGGTCGAAATACAACAAGCCCTTAAGTCACTTCTCAATTCCCCCCCCTACGAGTCCTACAGAGCCATTTATGTTTCTCTTTAATTTCCTGGAACTGTCGAGGCTTTGGCCATCTTCTAAGGTCTGAGGGCTCTGTAGACATATTGTCCAAACATAGTTGAATTTGTCTCCAAGAAACTTGGTCACTGGACCCTTTATTGCTTGATGGTTTTGTTACATATCAATCACCTGCTAAAAGGGGCAACAAGGGTCAGCCTTTTGGGGGTTTATTCACAGGGGTGGTTAACTCACGGGGGTGGTTAATACAGTAATTTCTCGAAAGATACAGAGTAAAGCTGAGGACCATTTTTTGGCGGTAGAGGTTGACTACCTTGATGAAAGCGGTGCATGTAGATTTCTCTTGATTAACCTATATAACCCCCCTGGAGCGGTGATGAGAGAACCATTACAAGAAGCAATTCAGGATCTTTTGGCTTCTTGGTCACTGAGGCCTGTCAATATTGTGGTGGCTGTTATGGGGGATTTTAATTGCCATATGACAGGTGATCTACTTATATCTTCTAACCCAGATCTTAGTGCAAGATGTCTGATGACCCATGGAAGGAGGGAGGGTGACGGTTTAGGCTAGCTACAACTGTTCGATTCCTGGTATCTTACAATGATCAATGGTCGCACATCGGGAGATCGGCCTGGGAAACACACTTGGTCGAATGGCACATCGTTCAGCACCCTGGACTACATGTTCATGTGCCCTGAGATGTTGTCCAGAGTTGCTGATATGAGTGTGACTCCCAATAAATGGAGCAACCATGCGTTGCTTCTTTGTTCACTCCGCCTTCCTATCCCCCCCATCTCGCCTCCAAATATCGTCAGTATTCAAACTAATTGCACAGGATCAAGAATAGTCTGGTCTGAGAAGAACATAAGATCGGCCACTGAAGCTCTTAAACCCGTTGCTTCAAAGGGTCTTCCTTACTTCAATCTCATGACTATCAATGATATAGAAGACTGGATCCTGGGTTTCACGGGTCTACACGCCACTGCAAAAATGGGGCATATGTTAAGAATTGGGGGCACTAAACTCCCTTATAATAAGGGAATCAGGGATGCCAAGCGAGGGCTGAGAGCAGAGATTCAGGGTTTTAAGAACCTAAACATTTAGCGGGAGCCCCCAACTATGAGAAAGTAAGAAAAGCTAAAAACAGACATAGAGCTAGTATTAAGAGCATAAAGATAGCTGAGAGGAATAACAGATATCAAAGGCTCGTTCGGACCATCTGCTCTAGAAATTCTCGCAGTATATGGACACTCCTAAATGAGAACAGAGAGAAGGTCAAAAGCCCATTAGCCAACCCTATTGGCGAGGAGTCATGGGTAACATTTTTATTAGATCGCAATTCTGAAGAGGTGGAGGCCCCTAGTTTATCTGTGGAGAAGGACCCCTCCCTACCGCCTTTTGATGTTTCAGCAAAGGCCATTTTCAACATAATAATTACCCTTAAATCTTCCAGAGTCCCTGGCCCTAATGGGCTGGCCAATGCAGTCATTAAGCACCACTCTGCATTTTGGACTGACCTGTTCTCCCTACTCTTTAAAAAAATCTTAGCACAGGGGACTATTCCCCGTTCGTGGCAAACAGCTATTCTCATCCCTGTCTTTAAAAAGGGTAGCCGCACAGACCCAAAGAAATGGGTCGAACAGACCAACATACTTAGTAGATTCTAATGTGGTTTGGTGATGGATATACTTCGCATTCGGGCACTCAGTAAGGGGCAGACCCCGCTTTATGCCCTATATATTGATTTCAAGGCTGCCTTTGACTCTATTCCTAGAGCAAGGCTATGGACTAAGCTGGAAACAATGGGATGCCCGACAGGTCTCTTATACTATCTGAGACTGCTGCACCAGAATACCTCTGCTTGCCTCAGATTAAACCATGAAGGCAGCACGACCAGAAAGGTGATCCAGAATAGGGGGGTAAAGCAGGGATGTGTTAGAGTACCCCTTATTTACAATCTATATGTATATGATATCCCTGCAGTGCTAGCTGAGGTCAATAACTGCTCCCCTAAAATTGGTGAGGCACCATGTGCAGTCTTAGCATACGCAGACGACTTGGTCGTATTTGACAATACCATAGCTGGACTTAGGGGTTCTGCTGTTACCCTATGGGACTATGCTAAAATCAATGGCTTGACCAATAACCTGGATAAGACAAAGGTGCCCAGATTTACCAGGAAAAGAGCATCCCGAGTTAACCTGATGATACATAACAACCATATACTATACGCCCCTTCATATCAATATCTTGGAGTGGAAATTGAGCCGCAGGGCGACTACACCCATTGCAGGCAAGGACGTATAACCAGGGCGATGCAAGTCATCGCATTAATATCTTCTTTCACTAACAAGCAGGGTGGCTTCACTCTTTGGGGGACACAACACTTCTATATTCAAGTATTTGCCCCCATGATTACCTATCGCCTTGAATCTCTTCTCTCATTCGATCTGGCTTGGCTGCAAGTGATGGAGGGTAAATTCTGGCGCCGGGTACTAGGGTTACCTCCGGGTGTTCCAGTGGCCCCGATCAGGCTTGAATTGGGCCTTCCCTCACTCAAAGCATTGGTACTTAAAAAGAGGGCAGGGTTTTATCTTAAAATGACTGGCAGCTCTGCCAATCCCCTACTTGTTGTGATCCATCAGGAAGTGATTAAAATACATACCACTTCACCTTTCCTGAAAGCCATGACCAAATTTCTTACAGACATAGGCTGGACGCATAGAGGGGTAACTACCACCAAGGAAGTTCTAAGAGAGCTTGGTAAAAAGGTGGACATGTGGGATTGGCTTGAAAATGTCTCACATTTGAGTAGTTTAAAGACCTATCATTTAGTAAAATATAGATTATACAATTTTATGAAACATCAAGCATATCTGTATCTCTGCCCCACCAAAAGGCTTAGATGTTTTATCCGTTTGGAACAATTGCCCACTTTGCATAATGTAGGAGTAAGGGAAAAGATCCCCGTTAAAGAGCGAGTTTGTCGCCTATGTAAATCCCCAGAAGCTTAGAGACAGCCAAACATCTTTTAACGGAATGTCAGACTAACTCACACTATCTTTGAATATCTTGGTGAATTTGTACATGATCCTGTAACCATATGCAAAACTTCATTCTGGCTCCTGCAACATGCACTTGTTAATCGCATTGTATAATGTCTGGCAACAGATTGAAATAGGTCTGGGCTCCCTGATTTCAAATATCTCAATATGGTGGGGTAAAGAATGCTCCTGTCTCTGAGGCTCGGAGGAGGTGCTACATCAATTGTATTTTTAACTGATTTTGATGCAAGGTGTTTCCTGTATAGCTGTCTACTTTTGCTCTATGTGGCTACGATTGTACAGATGTGTGGGCTAAGACAATAATTCACACATCATTTTTTTCTTTTACATGATGATTTTTCTTGATCTTTTTTAGTCTGTAAATACCTTAAGTAAATTTGTTTCATTATATTTTTCCTTCTGTACATTATATATGCTGATCTGTTTCTTTTATGAGTTAACATCAATGTATATAATTTGTATTATGTGTAAAGTTTGAATTTATTTTCATTCTACATCACATTAAAGAATTATTAAGGTGGTTGGTTTACAGAGGAAGTGTAATTGGCACTGCGTCCCCAGCAAATCTCTCAGGTGGAGTGAGAGGTACCCCAAACTGCTACTGGACCACCACTGTGTTTGACCGGAACCAATGGTGGAATAAAAGCGGCACCGCTCAAAGGAGTACCCAAGTCTTTAAGACATTTGTCTCCTGCCTTGTGTGCACTCTTATTGTAGTGCCTTCAACACACCAGCTACAGGTGGAGTGGTAGACTCCATTTGGCTTGGGTGGTGTTTTTATCCCATGTTGGGTGCTGGTGAATATTTCAAGCTGCTGGGAAATATAACACAACTCCTTCCTGACCACGGAATTCAAATGAAAGTCGACCATCCCACCTTGGTTGGCACAGGTTTCTGATTGTGAGTAACAGGTAACCATGTGGCAGCCAGTGCGGGGAAAAGGGTTAGGGGGAAGTTGTGGATGGGAAGGGTGAGTTAGAGAAACTGGAGGGATGGTTAGGGAACTTGAATGGATAGGAAAGAGCGGTTTCAGAGAAAGAACATAGCATAAGTACAGTATTGATTGTTTAGACACATTAACACACACAACATGCAGACCTTTGCCTTTCCCCAATTATCAGCACCTGGGTGTCCTTATTGCATGTTAGTTGTACAACCTGACCATCCTTAATCAAGTTCACTTGTGCTTCCTTGCAGTCGGCTTGTTAACATTATCCTGCCTTTCCTTACTCAAAAGACACCCGAAGCCCTGTCAGCACGATTGCAAGAACATGTGTGATGAAAACATAAATAAAGCACATTTAGGCACAATAACCATTGACACTTATGACTTCACATTGAGAACATCATGGGGAACATTTAGCAACAATGCAAACACATAGGCATAAAGCAACACACTAATCTTCCAATGTTCGAAAGGAACGTTTTTTGCTGAGTCATTCATTAAGGCGAACTCAAGAATTACACTTGATACGTTTTCCCTTTTAAATTCCTGGTTTTCTTATATCATATTCACTCGCTATGTTTTCCGAACTTCCCCAGTTACTTCTCAACTGTTCATGCTTGTACTTATCTTATGCCTGGGGAACAGTAGTCAGTTTCCCAAGGTGCTGTAGTGCAAGTGGGGAATGATCAGGCAGGAACCCGTTTCCATTCTTCAACGCGAAGCAGTGCCATAACCACTAAACATCTTGGCGCGCATATGGAAAATGATCCTCTAACACGCAGAATGCAGCCTCGCACAGCCTGCTTCCAACTGTTCAAACATCCAGTCCTCCATCTCACCGTACACTCCCTCACCGTGGTCCGTGCCAGCATATCTCAAAATCACCAGCAAGCAACATGGGCCGAGGCAGGGCTAAGAGGCCTCCAGTCATGATGTGCACATCATGGGAAATGCAGTTCCAAGTGCGATTCAATGGCTCAACACACTACACCTCCAAGGCTTTTAGCCTGTGTATTGTGGCTCTAACAACGTATGCCCTCACGACAAATGCTAGCACCCCAATTCCTCACGACCTGCTCCCCATGTCAGTTGTCAGGCAAGACTGGAGGCAGTGTCGTGGTCCAACATCAGCCTTAGCCAGTGGTTGGCAGACCATTTGAGATGGTGGGAATTAACATTATTGTCCCCCTAGACCCTCCTACATCAGATGGACAGAGGTTTGTCCTGGTACTGGTAGATCATGTCAACAGGCACACAGAGGCTATACCCATTCAGACCATAACAGTCAAGGTGGTTTGCAGACGTCTCCTGGGCATTTTTCACCAGAGTTAGCTTTCCTAAAGAGGTGATTTCAGACAGAGGAAATAACTTCATGTCAAGTTATATGCAAGCTATGTGGACGGAATGTGGTGTAACTTAGAAGTACTATATTCTACCATCCTCAGACCAGTGGTCTGGATGAGAGATTTAACAAAACTCTCAAAGGCATGTTGGGTGCTTTGAAAGAGCCCCTAGGTAAGAACTGCAGTGGAGGCTGTGATGGTTGAGTTCTCAATACTGAAGGAGCTGTATTTGTCATCTAGTTTTTTTTAGGGATTCTTTTGGGCCTACCAGTAGGATTTCTGTATTTTCGCCATTTAAATAGAGACCATTGGCTGCGATCCATGTCTGGGTGTGTTCATAAGCCTTCTGGAGGGTGTTGAGGTTTTGTTCATAGTTTCCTGTTAGCGGGAGAAGAATTTGAGTGTTGTCGGCATGGTTAGTAAGTCGCTGAACAGGTGAAGGGTGAATAGGTTGTAGAGAGTCGGGGAGGTACATGATCCTTCTGCCACTCTGCATTCAATGGGGGATGGAGAGGCTGAGGCCTGGTCTGAAAAAACCCTCATGTCTCGACCCTCCCGAAAGGAGGTGATCCATGCGGTAGCTTCTTGTGAGAAGTGAGCAGTGTCATTGAAATGTTTACACAGGATCTTATGGTCAACGAAGTCAAAGGCTGCCGATAGATCCAAGAGTAGTAGGAGTGAAGTTTTGCCTTTGTCCATGGATTCGAATAGTTGATTCTTAAGGTCTAGTAGGCCGATTCCTCACCGTGACATGGGCGGAAGCCAGATTGTCTTTTACCTAGAATGTTATGAGTTTCCAGGTAGGACTGGATCTGTAGATAGGCGGCCTTGTCAAAAATCTTCAGCAGGAATGGCACAGTGGTGATTGGACGGTAGTTGTTAAGGGAATTAGGGTCAAGACTGGGTTTCTTTAGAAATGGTCGCAGCCAGGCTTCCTTAAGGGCAAGTGGGACAGTGCTGTTGGCGAAGGAGGCATTGATAAAGGTAGTGATAAAAGGGGCCAGGGCTGTAGCACAATCTTTGACTAAATTCCGGGGCAGGTATTTCCTTTACATAGTTATGGTTTGGTGTTCTTCATGATCGTTAGGACTTCAGGGATAGTAACTTCTCTGAATGCAAAAGGTGTTGGTTTGTTTGTGCCATGTGGGGTGTCTGGGGCTGGTGAGGTAGCTGGAGGCTTTGATGTAGGAGGTGTGGCTTTGGGCAGTTTGTAAAATTGGGACTTAATTTTGATCTGAAGTGTTTTGATTTTGTTTAAAATGGCGTGCTGGATGTTGTTACATCAAGTTTCTTTTTTCTCGGTGGGTTGTGTAGCGGTTGGGGGGATTGTCAGTTTGCTGTAGATGGCGAATAGCTCTTTAGATTGGGAGTTTGCTTTCTCAATTCTGGAGTTGTAAGTGGCAGCTTTGGCTTTAGAGAAGGACAGCTTTTTTTGTTTAGCAACTGTAAGGTAGGTGTCTCTTGTAGTGGAGGGGTTTGTTTGTCATGAGGTGAGTGCTGGTCATTTGGCGGTTCGGGCATCTTGGAGTTCTTGTGTGAACCATGCATTGGCATGAAGTATATGCTTGTTTTTCTTTTCATTTCTAGTGGGGCTATAGCGTTTAGTACTTCTTTAAGAGTAGTGTTGTAGATTTTTACTAGTTCTGTAGGGTTGTTAGATGTTGGATGGGCGAGCACTAGCACTTCAAGAAGAGGGAAGCTTCTTTCTATGGTGAGTAATTTCTTTGATCTAGCTAGTGTTGCTGGGGCAGGTGGGTTAGGGTTCCCTTCTGTTTTTGAAGGTATGAAGAAGTGCAGTAGATGGTGGTCAGTCCATGGGTGTGGGGTGTTAGAGATAATGTCGACCGCACAGTTGTGGTCTGTGACCCAATCTAGTATATGACCTTTGGTGTGGGTCGGGTAGTTGATTAGTTGCGTGAAACCTAGGTTTTGCATTGCTTTGGCAAAGGTTTTGACTTTCTTGTCATTAGGGTCTTTGAAGCCCAAGTTGAGGTCACCTAGAAGAATGGCTCTTGTGTTAGTTTTGAGGTTGTCCCCTAGGATATGGGTGAGGTTTGATTGGAAGTCGCGTGTTGCGCCTGGAGGAAGGTACACAGTGTGTAGTGTTATGGTGTCATATGGCGTAGGAGATATTTTTACTGAGAGCATTTCAAAGTTGTCAGCCTCAGGGGTTTTTAGTTGCCTGGTGTTTAGGGTCTCCGTGAGGATTAGGGCAACCCCGCCCCCTTTTACTAGAGGTTCTGTCTTGGCAAAGGATGATGTAGCCTAGTGGTAAGGTTTGGCAAATAGCTGGGCCAAAGGCTTCATGTAGCCAAGTCTCGGTGATGACTAAGATGTCTAAGTTTAAATCTTTAATGAGGTCATGAATCTCTATGGCATGTGCTGGTAGGGAGCGTGCATTGATGAGTGCACATTGAAGTTGTGTTTTCTGGTTGTACTCTGGTTTGGATTTTGTCGGAATGCTAGCAGGAGTGACAGTTTTGCTAGGGGTTATTGGCATAGGTCTGGGTGTTGGTGCTGTAAGGTGGATGTGGGGCTAAGCTGGGTGTACCTAGGTTTGGCTGAAAGGCGGGCAGATCGGGACCCTAGCCTTTGGTTTCTCAGGTGAAGAAGTAGGGGGTGAGAGTTGGTTTGTGTACTGTGGTGTGCATTAGGTGTGGTAGTGGAGCCATTCAGCCTAGGAGCTGTGTAGACAGGTGCTGGTAATGGCAGGATTGCGCTTGTAGATAGTGCCAGAAGGAATGGTGTAGGTGGTACGTTGTGGGAGTCTGGGAGTGTGTGAAACATGTTTAAGAGAGAGTGCTCCTGAGTGGGTTGAGAGGATTGAGTCAATCACTGTGAGTTGTGTTTAAGATGGGCTGGCAGCTTTTTAAAAGGGGGCAGCAAACTACACAAACAGGCAGCAGATCTGAGGGCAGTAAACCTTTCAAAGCGGGCAACAGATATGAAAGGTGAGCAATGGATAGGTGCAACAGGGGTACGCAGCATACATATTAGAGATGGGCAGCAGACAAGTGGGCAGCAATCAATACAACATATGGAGCAGTTTTGGGAGTGTGAGCAATAGGCACGTTATAAATGGGCAGCAGACAAGTGGGCAGTAATCAACAAAACATATGCAGCAGTTCTAGGAGGGTGAGCAGTAGGCATATTATAAATGAGCAGCATATGTGCAAAAATGGGCAATTAGGCAAGAATGCAGCAAACATTTCAAGGTGGGCAGCAGTTTCTTACCATGGTTGCAATGGGTATGTACATTTCAGTGGTGGGCATCAACGATTCATTGGTGGGCAGTGGCTTATCAGGAGTGGTATCATAGAGATGACTCTAAACGTTTCTAGGGGGCAGCTGCTTAAGAATCAATGGCAGCGCCTACAGAATAGATCATGGAAATAGGCTATTTCGCTTTCTGTGTCTATCATAGCAAATGCAGGCTCTTTTAATCAATGGCAGTGTTTACAAAGTACAACATAGGTCATGGAAGTAGGCATGTTTGCTATCTGTGTCTATCGTGGCGAGTGAGGCTGTTTCAGTGAGTGGCAGTTCTAGTGTGGTCTGACGCACTTCTGGGTTTTCACAGAGAGCGACACGTGTTTTGGTAGGAATCGAGTTCAGCGGAAAGTGGGTCGGATGCAGGTGACCGTAAGGTCTGTAGGGTATTTTGTGGAGATTTGGGGCCTGACGGTATTTTATTACCGCCGAGAAATAACTTAGCAATAATCACTCTTTGTATTCAGATTTGGCCATGTGCAACAATAATACAATGGACATGCATTATTTCAGCACCCAGACCTGCATATTTGGTATACGTGGTTGGTGGTATTTTGGTGAGCATAATTCCCTTGTTTTATTTGTGGCCCCAATGTCCAGAATCCCTTATCTTTGCTTAGATTTTTCGTGTGATCACTAGAGAGACCTCAGACCTGCATTCTAGGGAAACCACAATTTTCAGTGATAGTGTTGGTGCGCCACCATGGGCAAACTCACTGACTTATTTACGACAGAGAGCTATATGTGGTAGTCTTGTGGTAATTTCCACTACCTTATATACGGTAGGGAGCTATGTTCAGAGAGTCTCTCTTCCCGTTGGCTCATGTACCTCCAACAAGTTATACTACAGTCACTCACAATTATTCATACTGATTCTGACATACACATCTGTCTTAAAATGACCATTGCACTGTTTAAAAATCTCCCCACATCATTGGCATTGTAATGGTAAATAGAAAATAAACCACCCGTCTGTTTTCAAATATTTTCTGTATTATAAAATTTGCATTTAGACATAATCTCATTCTTTACAGCAATAAAAGGGAACAATCAAAGCATTTTCAATGACACACTGCAATTATAGTGGCGGAGAACAGAACTTAAATTGCAACATTAGCACTTGATTAAGACACGCACGGGACTTTCATTTTTCTACACTGACTGCATACTTTCGTGCACACACACAGCTCCCCCAGTTAGGTAATTACCTTATCTGTTTAGAGGATTCTCTCTGTGAATGTGGCTCTCTTGGCTTAACTCCAACGAAAAGGGACGCTTGCCTTCTCAAGCCGGGGTCATTGCCTGGAATTCTCAGCTTTTTCAGATAGGACAGCCTCTGCCAGTGGAAATGTAATTCTTTCAGCTTTCCCCAGTCTCGACTGCAGCAGGACACCCCCACAGCCAGGTCTTCTCCCCAGTAGTGCAGAAAGATGTCTCCCTGTCTTTTTCCCTGCTACTGCCCACTAAAACTTTCCTCTCAGCCCTCTTTATGACGTGTTCCAATGAAATCCATCATCTCTCATCCTCCTACTTTTAAACAATAGCTTCGCTTATACATTTGCAATTGTTGCAAATCTGACTTCCTTCCTCCTGCAGTTACTGTGCACAACAACAGGGATAATCAGGCAGAGAAGAGAGGAAAAATCTGCACACTCATTTAACTGGTTTTCAAAATATGCCTAATTCTGCAGTAGAGAACACATTTTATTAGTGAGTTATAATAAAATAAGGTTTTATTAGTCAGGTTAATGGTTAATATGTTAGCTGTTAATTTTCAAATGTGTCTCTAGCAATATAGGCATTTCAGGTGAAAAATAGTGTGCATTTTTAAATGAACACGTGTGCTTTTAACTGTAAAAATAGCTTTGCATCTTATATGTTAAAATCGTTTTTTGACTGAATAGTCTGTCTTTCCTTGTTAATCTGCTAACCCATATAGCAATGCACCGCACCCTTGTGGTGGTGCTGAAAAAAAAATGCTACTTGTGCAGTAGTGCTGTAATGCTACTTGTGCAGTAGTGCTGTAATGCTACTTGTGCAGTAGTGCTGTACTCTGTGCTGTAACATGCCAAATATCCTTACATATACCCTCCTTTTGTTTTTAGAACTTGGCTATAATCCAAGCCAATTCCTAAAAACAACTTGTTCTATTTTTTTTTTTTACAATATAGCAATCCAACAAAATGAATATTCATGTGCATCAATGAAAATTTGCAATTAACATTTCATCTGAGTCCATCAGTTCATAAAATGTTCCACATTTGCCTTCTCAGTGGAAGTGGCATTACTTTAAGTTTAAATTTTCCAAGTCAATTAAAAACAATGAAATAAAACAATTAACTAAAACAAATAAGTAATATAACAAGTTAAAATAAATAATTAAAATAATAAATACGTGGAACTTCATATGCCGGAACTTTTGCTTTGTCTGTTTTGGTATATCCCGACCAGCGAAGTTATTCGGTTCATTCGAGTACTCTTTCATCTTGGCAATCTTGAATCCACAGTAGTCATCTCTTTTGGCATTCCGGTTATTTTGTCTTCACCTCCACCTGGAGGCAGGCATCTTTTGGTCTTCATCCAGGGGACTCCAGGACTCCATCGTCTCCCGTGGCCTCTGATCCCGGAACCTCCGATCAAATAATGTTAATTGTCTAAATCAAAATAGAAAATAAACAGATTAAGTACATAGCACAATACTAACTTCATCCTTTTGCCAAAAATAAAACATGCTTGGTAAAAATACTTCGTTTTTTTTTTTTTTTTTTTCTGAAATTAAACACAAGTTAAAAGAAAACAAACACATATAAAACAGCATTCAATATTTAATACACTTTCTCTCTGCACACCAACCACGAGCTTCCGTTATATGTGCATTTATTTATTTATTTATTTATTTATTTATTTATTTATTTATATTATATATTTTCACATATATTACAGTGTTTATGTGCCATCCTAACAATCAACTTTTTTTTAACTTCTTTGTCACTGCCTCCTGATCACACCCATTTACTTTCTCAAGGGACTCTATCCGTTTCCACATGCTCAAGCTGCCTGATCTCATGTCTGGGATGGCATGGTTTGATTTGATTTACATGGACAAACTGCTCTATTGCTGTTTCACCTTCATTTTTCAAAATTTTATACACTACAGGAGAGACTTTATCTATAATTCGGAATGGCCCCTGCCAGGCTGCCAGAAATTTAGAATTTTTCTGTTTACTTTTTCCAAAATGAAATTTGTACACCCGATCCCCTACATTGTATTCCTTTACTGATGTCTTTTTGTCATAATATGACTTAGCACTGTCAGCAGCTCTTTCCAGATTTCTCTGCACAAAAGCAAATGCATGTTGCAAATGCCTCCTCAGTTCATCAATATATTCATGAACTGTGGATGCACTCACTAGAGTTTGCTCATGTGTTCTGTATAGTAGGTGTTGTGGTAACACCATTTTCCTACCTGTTAAGACCTCATGGGGGCTAACACCTGTTGCTTTGGCAGGAGTCGACCTGATTGCCATCAAAACCAATGGTAAACGCAAATCCCAGCTGGAACCTGCTTCTGCCACAAATTTCTTTAAAATGTCCACAACAGACCTATTGCTTCTTTCAACTGTACCTGAAGACGCCGCCCGATATGCGATATGTAGTTTCCTTTTCACCCCTAGTATTTGCCATACCTTACTCATTAGAGTACTTGTGAAATGACTTCCTCTGTCTGACTCAATTCTTTGTGGCAACCCAAACCTTGAGAACACATGGTTCACCAGCAATGTGGCTGCTGTTTGCGCACTACAATCTGGTGCGGGAATGCACTCAATCCATTTTGACATCAAACATACCACACTCAAAATATAGCGGTGTCCCCTGCTCGACCTTTTTAAAGGACCTACATAGTCTATTTGCAAATCTGACCATGGGAGAGTTAGGCCTCTTTTCATCAATGGTGCTCTATGCATTGGTGAAGCAGGTTTAAATTGGGCGCATACTAGACATCCTCTAGTATATAATTCTACATCTTGGGACATATGTGGCCAGTAAGCATAATCTTTTAGTATTTCTAATGTCTTTTGTGAACCTCTATGGCCTGCAGTTATGGCATCGTGTGCATGGTGTAGCATTAGTCCTCTGAATGAAAGGGGTACTACCCACTGTATTTGCCCTGTTATGGACTCTCTAATCATGAGTCCATCCTGTAATCTAATTCGTGTTTTGTTCTTTAATAACACCCTCAACTCTTCTTTTCCCATACAATCATTTTCTGTTAAAGGATTTTTTTCAGGATCTATCAAATGATTATAATAGATTCCCAAAATTTGATCATTCTTTTGTGCCTCAATCAAATCTTGGTCTGGCGTGTCATGACTCCACTGCACCACCGGTTGATCTACCTCCTTTGGTGCTTTAGAACGTGTGACTGCATCAATTTGTATTTCACCCATTAAATAATCAATAGGTAGCAATTCTCCCATCACAGCCCCAATCTTAGCCAGATGGTCTGCCTTATCATTTCCCTCCTTATCCTCTCCTGGTGTTTTTAAATGCCCACGAATTTTTCTCCAGTATATTGTTAAATTATTTTCTGACACCAATTTGTCTATGGCTTGTATCATTTTTCCATGTTTAAGTGGCTTTTTGTTGTATGTAATCATGCCTCTTGCTTTCCAACCAGGCAAATACTCCACAAAGCTATTCCGTGCATAGTCAGAATCAGTCACCAGGACAATTTCACTGAACTTTTTATCAACTGCAGTAGCAATTGCTTTATAGATGGCTGCCAATTCCGCTACCTGACTGCTCCTATCTCCAATCCTCATCCCTATACTAGGAACGCCTTCACATTTCAACCAGACATTTCCTATTCCTGCCACTAATTGTTTATTACTGTCATTTTCAATGTGAAAAGCACAACCATCCACATATACAGTTGGCAAATCCTTGCATGTTTTTTCATCAAAAGCTTTGTGTGGTGATTGTTCAAACTCCTGCAAACTAGCTTCCACATCCATTTCATTTGTTATTTGTTCAGCTGCACAGTCATGTAAGTCAGCTAACCCTTGAGCAATTGGGCTCTTTTTATTTTGTCCATATCTTACTTCTACGGGAAAACCTTGTAATGCCAGCGTCCATGAAGTGATTCTGGATTGCGCTAGATTGCCTGATCTAATTCTTTTACTCTCTAAAAATTGCAAAGGTTGATGATTTGTTTCAATAATCACCTTTTCTCCCTGAACAATGGGGCGGAAATGTTGTAGCGCCCACACAGTGGTTAATAGGGCCTTTTCGCATTCATTAAATTTCATTTCAACTTGGGAAAATGCCTTACTTGCATATGCAATGGTTTTGTGATTCAAATCGTGTTTTTGTGATAACACTGCTGACATACAATGTTCAGAAAAGCCTATTTCTATAAAGAAATCCCTGTCCTTTATGGGGTATGCTAAACATGGTGCCTTTACAAGACATTCCTTCAATCTAGCCACTGCATCAGACTGCTCTCTTCCCCATTTCCAGGGAGTATTTAGTTTAAGCAGTTTAGTCAATGGTTGAGTGATTTCTGCATAATTCTCAATGAACTTTCTGTTATAGCCTGTCATCCCTAATAAACTTTTTACTCCTTTCACATTTTTAGGATCTTTTAATCTTTGTATGGCCTCTATTTTCTTCCTTTGTGGATTTAGCCCATGTTCAGTCACTTCATGCCCTAGAAAGTTCACTTTTTTCTTGCACCATTGTGCTTTTTGCAAAGATACTTTGGCGCCTGCTTTCTGCAATTGGCCAAGCACATGTCTTATTTCATCAAAATGGCTTTTAAGGTTTTCATTTTTTATCAAGACATCATCCACATAAACTATTGTCCCTCTTTCCGCTGCATCCGGCATGGCCTTTCTCAAAAATATGCCAAATTCACTCCCACTATTGATGTACCCGAACGGAGCTCTAAGCCAGGCATATTGAGTCCTGTCAAATGTAAAGGAAAATAGGTGTTGTATCTCCTCTGCCAATGGCACACACCAATATCCAGATGTGAGATCTAACGTGGTAAATACATTTGAACCATGTATCTGAGCTAGGCCCTGATCAATGAATGGTAGTGGCCATCTAGATACTGGTACTCTTTTATTTAACTCTCTTAAGTCTGCACACAGCCGCCATTGACCATTTGGCTTTAACACACCTAAAATAGGCGTATTGGATGTGCTATGAATGGGCCTAATTATTCCCCGTGATTCCAAATTTTTAATAATCTCTGCCAATGATTCTAAACATGCCAGCGGTAGTCTATACTGGCGCACAAACACTGGATTTCTGCTACAACCTTCTGGTAGTGTGGCCACATGTAAATCAGTTAAACCACAATCATAAGCATCTTTTGCAAATACATCCTTAAACTCCATAAATATTTCCCTCAGATTGCGTCGATCCTCATCGCTGTTACATGCATCCGCTAAGGAGATCTGCTCTTCTACCATTCTGGAAAATTCTGGAAACTCTTCTGGTAAAGGAATCTCAGCGCTTTCCTCTAACTGTGTGGCTGTGTCTTTTTGTAGAGCTGCCACTTTCAAATATTTTGGCAGATCAGCTTCCACTTCAATGGGCTGATTTCCTGTTTCATTTTCATTTAAATTAAATATTATGCAATCCTCTTGATGGCAGCACACTGTCTCATTTGAATCATAAGGATACACAGAATGAATTTTAAATATTCCTTTGGGCTGAGAGTCCAGGTGTTCTGGTAACTCGCCCTTGGCATCTACATATTTTTCAGGAATATTCCCAATCACCATGTTATTTAAATCTGCCGTATAATGTGATTTTTGTATGGCCATTCCTAATGGGGAGTTTTCCTCTAGATGAACGTCCTGACAACCTTTATTATTTACCATGATTTTTACAGATCCCTCACCAATGTCTACCAATGGAATGTATTCATAATCCAGGCCTTGCTGTTTTATGGATTCATTCAGGCATACAAATGCATCAGAGCCTTTCATCTGCTGTCCATTTTTGCATTTCAGTGTTATTGCAAACTGTTTTGTAAATGCAGGAACAATAGTATTTTTCCTCATCTGTAATTCGACTGCATAAGGAACTAGTTGTGCACAATGATAAGCCCTTCTTTTGTCTCCAAATTCAGGCGCCGGCCCACCTAGGCGTGACCATATTTTTTGATTAAGGAAATCTAACACCATACACATTCTGTGCATGATGTCATTGCCCATGTAAAATTCATTTTGTGCTCCACTCACTATCCATACATTATGGTAAATTGCTTTCTGCCCAATGCTAATTTTAAGCATGCATCTGCCTGTAATTCGGTTTTCAAAGTCTGGACTGTCCAACCCAGAAACATATTGGTTTTTAATCCTAAATTTCGGGATTTCTTCCCTCTCCATAATTTTTTGCAACAATTTCTCATTAATGAAACTCCTTTCATGTTCAAGCGCTAAAGTGGCTTTTATTGTTTTAAGATAATCATTTATACCAGCGTGAACCCATGGTTGCTCATCTTCCATGTGTATCTCTGCCAGAGTGGTAATGTGTTTTTCTGAATCTGTTTTAGGAACAATATTCTGTTTGCATGTATTCTCTTTTAAATAGAAACGTAATGTGTGTTCGTCTATGGCAGTCTGCCAATCTTTCCTTGGGTCCAAGTATATATGTACAGGTAGTTTTTCATTGTCGCTCTGATCTTTGTCTTGACACCTTAATATAACAGTGACACTAGGTATGCAGCTATTCTGGAGATATACCTCCACAGCATCATTTGTTTTGGCAACGGTGTGACATTCTTTTATATTGCTGTTTTGTGATTTTAGTTTCTTAGGCCTCAATGGTTTTTTGGTTAAGGACCACAGCACTCCATTCACCCCATCTATGAGAGGAGACAATCTTTTCAGGCAATCTGTCCCCATCAGAAATGGAATTTCACAAATAGATGTGATCAATACCTCTTGTTTCATTCTGTGCTTTCCTATTTTTATGTCAACCTCAGTTACACCTATGATGGGCACCTCCTCCCCATTAAAGTTATGCACTGGGCCTTGATTTGCCTTCACTGTGATCTGACTCTGTGGAGGCCTCCCTTCATTGATACTCTTTACCAGCTCCTTGGACATAATTGTGGCCTGTGCGCCAGTGTCAATCATAGCAAAGGTGTGGCATTTTTCTTCTACAGTGATGGGTGCATAATATCTGTCCTCAACTTCCTCTAATACACATAAGAAATGTGAATTCTTACTGATTTCAGGGCTCACCTTTCTCAGGTCTTTTTCACTTTTGGCTAAGCACATTGGTAAATGAAAAGACATTTTTCCCTCCTTTTTACCCATTTCTGTGCGAGATATTTTATTCATTTCTCCATGTTCAGAGGTTTTTTGGAGTGTGGCCACCGTTCGCCCATCCATCTGGGTAACATCAGAGACCACATTACAACCTTCCAACTGAACATGTGTCACAACATCATTCAGCAATTTGTCATTTTTTAATTCTGTGCATTTGTGATCATTTAGTGTAATACCAGCCCTTTCAGCCTCTTCAAAAATATGTGGCTCAAAGAATTTTTCAGGTGATTGACTTGTACCCTCCTTGTGAGTATTTCCTTTTTCTGTCTGTGTTTGGTCATTGTTTTGCTTGCCCAGGGAAGGAGCTATGGCATCCCCACTTACTCCCTGTTCACTGGTATTCCCCATGCATGAGTCATTTTTCTTAAATCTGTCCCTTTGTTCTTTTGGAATTCCTAATGTTTCTTTTTCATTTGTGCAAACCTTTACTGTTTTATTTAGCTCTAAGTTAAACCGTACCTCTTTTTTAGAAGTATTTGCACTTTCTGTCACAATTTCATTTACTGGTACTTTCATTTTTAATCCATTAGACATCTCAGAGTCGTTATGCAAAATTATATCAGAGCAATCTGTCATTTTGGCACTGCAGTTATCATGAGTACTTAGTCACTTTTCGGAAGCCCCCCGGTCATTGCTATGGCCATCAGCCCCCTCTTTGGAAGGTTGTTTTTGCGCTGTATAGAGCTTTCCTATTTGCTCAGCTAACATTTTCACTTGGGCCTCAAGGCATTGGAACCTTTCCACCTCTCTAGGATCCTCTTTCTGTGGCCTAGGTCGATATTGGTTGTTTTCCCCCTGATTGGATCTATTCTGATACCTCTCAGGTGATTGATACCGGTTGGGATGGTTTCTGAACTCTTGATTCATTTGTGGAGGGGAGCGGGTTGCACCCATCCTTTGATTATAGTCCCCTGGTGGGGAATCATTGTACTGGCGTGGACTGTAGTTCACGTTTTGCTTCATGTCCTGTTTCTCAGATTGTGGGTACTGGCCCCTATATTGATTTCCATTATCAGTAAATCGATCCACATATCGGGGCCTATCCTGATTACCATATATCATGGTGCTGGGATCAAATCTGCTCTGTGTCCCCAATGACTGGTAGGGACCATCATTTCTTTGATCTTGATTTTGTCTCTGATTATTGTTCATACCTGCCATATCAGACCGGTATCTTACCCGGGGTCTATCTCCTAAATATCTAGGGCTGATGTAGCTCTCTCTATTACTAGGATCATGTGATTGGAATATTGGTACAGTAAATGGCGATCTTTGTTGATTACCCCTTTGTTCAGGTGTCACATTATTTTTACCTTGGCTTTGAGCAGACTCAAGGGACATTTTGGCTGACCTGATTTCCATTACTGTGGCTGAGGGTTCTTTAGATTTAGGCCTAGTATCTTTCATTTTATCACTTTCTCTACCCTGACAATAGAGTACCTCATATAGCTTGGTGCTTTGATGTACAATCCATTCAAGGGACTTGTCACGGTCAAATTCACGGACCAATTGGGATATAATGTCTTTCTGTAGCCCATAGAAGTATGCGGTTTTAAACTCATTGGAATTTGAGTCAAAAGATACATCAAAGCGAGAGAATGCTCTTTTTAAGTCTTGTAAAAATTGGCGAGGTGATGTATTAGGTCCAGCAGTAATAGTGTACGCAACTTTCTTTGCCTCCTGCAATGACTGAAAAGGAGAAAAATGGCGCCTAATTTCTTTTTCAAACTCCAGCCATGTCATATTCTGCTGTTCATTTAATCCCCTTATGATGCTGGCCGTCGGGGCATCTAAAGTTAAATGAAAATATTGTCTGTACTGTTCCTTAGGTATCTGGAGCGCTTTAAAAATGTCATGCACCGCTTCTAAGTGATCCTCAATGCAGCATTCACCTCCCTTTTTAAATGGTTTGATCAGGGCTTTAATGGATTTCATTATTTTTATGGGGCTACTTGTTGCAATGCATGGAATTGCACTATTTTGTGATTCAATCCTGTTTTCAGGTGTATGAGATTGGTGGCTGCCCCCAATGGGAGTATCAAATCCCCCAAGGGCGCTGCAACCAAGTTCAGTCACCGGCCCAGTCACTGGGGCACTAGCTCTTTGGGCAGAGCTAGAATTCACCTCCACTCCATTGAATGTGGTGCCCTGCCGCCTCTCCTGGGACCTGGGAATGCACATTTGCTGTTCTAAGTCCTTACACTTTTTAAGGAGTCTGTTGGCTTCATCATGCAAATAATTATTTTCATCACTCATTTTATTAATTGCCTCCTGCATATCGCACATTTGCATTTGGCATTCATTGAACTCTTTACTTCTCTTGTCTCTTTCTTGGATCATTTTAATCATTTCTTGTTCTACACTCTGGAGATCACCTTCTTTTTCGCAATGTTCTTTTTGTAAAATCTGCATTTCTGAAACAACCTCATCTTTATCCTGCCTAATGTGATCCACTAAGGCTTTTAAGTGTGTCAATTCTTGCTCACTATCTTCAAATTGTTTCTTGTTTTTGGATAACTGAGTATCAAAGTCTCTGCATTTTAATTGCATGTCTTTTTGGCATACATCCAATTCTGCTCTCAACATTTCCTGATTTTTACTTGCCCCATCTAATTCAGTCTTTAACCTGTTAATTAGCTGAGTATCATTCTCTTGCATTCGCAGTGACTTGTTTAAAATAAACCATATTTTGCCGCATAGCCGTATTAAACAGTCTTTCTCTGCACTTTTATCGGCTGCATTCAATAATCTTGTAAGGCAGACCTGAATTATGCTGCCTTCTGCAAAAATATTGTCTAGTTTTTCTTTCTGCACCTCACCCTGAATGCGGTTACTCCATTCTAAGGTACTGTTCGAAGACCAATTCCCATGTGCAAATAACTTTGCCTCTAAATATTGCACTAGATCTGAGAATGTGGTTTCCCTTTGTGACATTCTGAAATTCGTTTTTAGTGGCACACTGCTATTATAAAATGGGTTCCCTTTAATGTGCAAATGGCAGTGTGAGACACGCTTGCCACGCCCAGTAGGTACTCTATGATCACTTTCCCGGCCTGCAACGCACCATAAATATGTAGGGTATTTTGTGGAGATTTGGGGCCTGACGGTATTTTATTACCGCCGAGAAATAACTTAGCAATAATCACTCTTTGTATTCAGATTTGGCCATGTGCAACAATAATACAATGGACATGCATTATTTCAGCACCCAGACCTGCATATTTGGTATACGTGGTTGGTGGTATTTTGGTGAGCATAATTCCCTTGTTTTATTTGTGGCCCCAATGTCCAGAATCCCTTATCTTTGCTTAGATTTTTCGTGTGATCACTAGAGAGACCTCAGACCTGCATTCTAGGGAAACCACAATTTTCAGTGATAGTGTTGGTGCGCCACCATGGGCAAACTCACTGACTTATTTACGACAGAGAGCTATATGTGGTAGTCTTGTGGTAATTTCCACTACCTTATATACGGTAGGGAGCTATGTTCAGAGAGTCTCTCTTCCCGTTGGCTCATGTACCTCCAACAAGTTATACTACAGTCACTCACAATTATTCATACTGATTCTGACATACACATCTGTCTTAAAATGACCATTGCACTGTTTAAAAATCTCCCCACATCATTGGCATTGTAATGGTAAATAGAAAATAAACCACCCGTCTGTTTTCAAATATTTTCTGTATTATAAAATTTGCATTTAGACATAATCTCATTCTTTACAGCAATAAAAGGGAACAATCAAAGCATTTTCAATGACACACTGCAATTATAGTGGCGGAGAACAGAACTTAAATTGCAACATTAGCACTTGATTAAGACACGCACGGGACTTTCATTTTTCTACACTGACTGCATACTTTCGTGCACACACACAGCTCCCCCAGTTAGGTAATTACCTTATCTGTTTAGAGGATTCTCTCTGTGAATGTGGCTCTCTTGGCTTAACTCCAACGAAAAGGGACGCTTGCCTTCTCAAGCCGGGGTCATTGCCTGGAATTCTCAGCTTTTTCAGATAGGACAGGCTCTGCCAGTGGAAATGTAATTCTTTCAGCTTTCCCCAGTCTCGACTGCAGCAGGACACCCCCACAGCCAGGTCTTCTCCCCAGTAGTGCAGAAAGATGTCTCCCTGTCTTTTTCCCTGCTACTGCCCACTAAAACTTTCCTCTCAGCCCTCTTTATGACGTGTTCCAATGAAATCCATCATCTCTCATCCTCCTACTTTTAAACAATAGCTTCGCTTATACATTTGCAATTGTTGCAAATCTGACTTCCTTCCTCCTGCAGTTACTGTGCACAACAACAGGGATAATCAGGCAGAGAAGAGAGGAAAAATCTGCACACTCATTTAACTGGTTTTCAAAATATGCCTAATTCTGCAGTAGAGAACACATTTTATTAGTGAGTTATAATAAAATAAGGTTTTATTAGTCAGGTTAATGGTTAATATGTTAGCTGTTAATTTTCAAATGTGTCTCTAGCAATATAGGCATTTCAGGTGAAAAATAGTGTGCATTTTTAAATGAACACGTGTGCTTTTAACTGTAAAAATAGCTTTGCATCTTATATGTTAAAATCGTTTTTTGACTGAATAGTCTGTCTTTCCTTGTTAATCTGCTAACCCATATAGCAATGCACCGCACCCTTGTGGTGGTGCTGAAAAAAAAATGCTACTTGTGCAGTAGTGCTGTAATGCTACTTGTGCAGTAGTGCTGTACTCTGTGCTGTAACATGCCAAATATCCTTACAGTCCGTCCGTAAAGTGGTGATGTGCGCTGTATGACTTACAGTTGGGTGAGTTGGCAGTTCAAGGGAAGTCGAAGCAGTTGTGTAGAAGAGTGAGGCTTCTTGCCGCTTCGTAATGATGGTCGGGCAGGTAGTGATAGTTCTGCGAGGTTGATTATGGTAAGAAGAATGTTAGGGCTGGAGCGGGGGTATAACTGAGAAAATCCCCTTGCAGCTCTGATGCGGCCGTAGAGAGGCCTGAGACAGGCATCCGGCTCTGCCATCTGGTGATGATGCTGGGAATAAGAAGGAGGAGCTGGACCGATCATTGGGCAAAACTGCTCTCGGTGTTGCTAGGCAACGGATGTAATGACAACAACGGCGCCCATTTTCTTGGAGCGTAACTCGTGGGTCTTAATGGCGGCAATGGCGGTGGCTTACCACAATCTATTCTGTTACATGATTCATTGGAATGGATTAATTGGAATGCCTTCTTTGGTATTGCAATACGGGGTCATCCGCACTGCAAGATGACAGACTGTGTCAGGATAAATGATATCATGCTCACGGGATGTGATGTTGTGATGTCACGTCATATGTTACAATACGTGCTGCCAATTTAAATACAAATATCGAATGTGAGGAAGAGTGCTGTTTTTTCCAGCATGTTCTGCCTTGCTGATCGTAAACGATGTGATGAGTTGTAAGGAAATTACTAAGGGGTTGAATGGAGCTGCCATTCGTACACTTTTTGCAGACTTTACTTGAAGATCCTTAAGTATTGGTCATTGGTTTACATATTTGATTCACACCCAAGAGTACGCTAACATGTATTTCTTTAAGAAATGTCTTTTTGTTGATTGCTCTGATTCTTCTAGAGGTGTAGCATCTGATTTACATTCAAATACTTCCACAAGTTGTTTACCCATGGATCATTAAGAATGAGTATAAGCTCTGTCTTAAGTAGTTCTAACTGAGTATTTACTTTATAAACAGAGTCATGAAGAATGACTTTTAATTGGATTGCATCAGTGATTAATTGATAGGAAGGTTGGATACGATTGGAGTGCAGTTGGGTTCCCATGTTTAATGGTCTGTTTTCATTGTTTCATTTGTCCACTGGCCGCAGACTTGGCCCAATGCACCTGAAGCAATATTGAAAAGTCTATATTGTAGATTGATTTAAGTTCTATAAAAGACTGTGCACCCCTAGAGTTATATACTTCATACTCACATAGCAGAACACATTATTCCCAGATCCAGGATCATGTTGGCTGTATGTCTGTGGTAGAGGTTACTGGTCCTCGTGGCTCTTGTGTGCCTCTGTTGCCCCGTTCACAATGACATGAACAGGGGTTTCCCTTTCATTCTCTTCATAGTCCTTCTCCCATTCAGATAGGTCAGACATCAGCATATAGCGGGGCTCCTCTACAATGCTAGTCCAACCCCTGAGCCTTCTCGCAATGGGCATTCCTCACATCCTCTGCACCCGTTGCCTGCTGGATAGAGATGGCTTCCTCCTCAGTGCCCTACCCAGACAGGAGCCATCCCATACATGTCATGCAGGGTGCTTGCTGCAGCTGCCCCTTCTCCTACATGGAGCACAAGGCCTCCTGCTTCTCCAATGGTCTTACAAACACTGTGGACATATCTACTAGAGGCCATGTCTCTGTGGGAGTTTTCCTCAAGAGGCCATGTCTCCATGATAGAAGTAGAGACCTCTTCCAATGGCTCTGTCCCACCCCCACTCCTTATCTTGAGGTCTGCCCTAATTTCTCAGTCTCCCTCACCAAATCAGAGGATTGGTGTTATTGTGTGGGCCAAGCCTGCAAAATGGTGTTAAGGACAGTATGTAGTTCTCCCTCCTCATCAATCATGGGGAATACTCATTTTCCTGTGAGGAGAAATTGAGCCCCTTCATCTCCGCCTACCCCCGCCCCCTTTCTTCCGCTCCCAATGTAGCAGGCAAACCTGGCTAGTACCACACACATCTCACCTTTTGAATCATGAGACATGAAGCATGCCTGGCAAACCCAAAAGTGTGAAATTGCCCTGAGAAACAATATGCACAAGTTCAAAAAATAAAGAGCACATCCTATCACTGCTATACCATACCACTATTTTAAGGCAAACTATACTACTGTAAACTCCACTATGCAATAAACAACACAAGGAGCACAACAGAAAGTATGAAGATATGATACCAACAACAATCAACGAGGGATAAACTGGGGAAATGTAAAACAATTTTTGGGGAATGTTTATGATTGCTGAGGACAGCATTAGAATCAGGAAATCCTGGTTATCTTTAAAGTTTACTAGGGGATAAAAAATGGAACAAGAGTCAAGGATATTGCTTTTTTAATGTTTTATGCGGGGCAACTAACAACACACTGCTTAATTATTCTGCATGCAGTATTTGAAAATAGAAAAAAACCCATGCCGTGTTTTCAACATTATTTTGAACATTGAAATCACCAGAATAACACCAGAAATACCACCTGTCATTATCTCCAGCTAACAGAGGTTCGTAATGACTGTCATGACTTTGCAAATAATACACAGATGCAGCCCATCAACTGGAAATGGATTGAACAGGCCAAGCAAGTCCACAATCCTCGAAAGTGCAGCAGGAACGGTGTCAGACCAATAACTACTCGCCTGAGAGGCAAATTCAGCCACTGAGGTGAACATCAATGGCATCAAGGGATCCAGTGATGCAGAGGTCTAGGCAGCCACACATGTAGCATCTAGTGAGTACACAACATATGTTCCCATGACAATGGGCCTCATTACAACCCTGCCGGTCCGGTAACAACGGAGCAGGTAGGCTTGCCGGCACTGTTGTAACCGGAACGACAGAGCATAAGTTTGCGGGCGCGGGTGCCTTTCCGCCCGCCAGGTCTGAACTGGCGGGTGGAAAGGTACCCGTTTGCAGGCTTTGAAGGTAGCATCGGCATCATTATGAATTTTTCTAGCGCTACCGTCCTCCCCATTACCATTGAGTCCCATGATACTCAAATGGGAAAGGGGAGCATCTTTTTCCGACGCCTGGCTTCAGGGACCGCCCGGGCTGTAATGCCCCGGTGATTCCGCATTACCAGGTGCTGGAAAAATGTACAACTCCCGTGGCAGCCTGCCGTTTTTACTGGCACGGCTACTGCCGGAGTTGTAATGAGGCCCAATGTATAGAAAGTGCATGCCGTAAACCCCACAGTGTTTCTGTGTGTCCCACCAGCCATTGAAAAGGAAGGGGAACATATGTCCAACCATACACATTATACTATATCCCAACATGCTATTCTGCATCAGAGTGTCTGCCACTGCACTACATCTACTGGTAACGTATGAGAACCAAATAATGGCAGCATGCCTCGCCATCCCATATTTACCACATATACATGAGCCAGCCTCAAATGCAGGCCTACCGGATAGTCATGTCTGTGCAGCAGATGTGCATGTCCAGGCCAGCCAAGCATGTAAGCATCACTGGCATCCTCATTGGCAGACTGGCTGACCATATGTTTCTCACGTGTTTCCACAGAGGACACCCCAGTGAACAAGTGGGCCCGACAGTCAACGAAACATCTGCAGTAGCTCCCAAAAGCGCCATACAAAAAGCAACAATATGGAGTATGACATTCTGAAAGTAAGCAGCATACTCCTGCTGCACAAGCCACACGAGCAAAGGTCAAGTCACCTTTCAAGCCACGCTATTTCCCTCAAACCAAGCAGACAGCACAGAGGGAGCCACAGGCACCACCCCTACAGACAAATGTGCTATGTCTACCAGAAGCAGCAAAAAGGCAATCTTCCACACATCTATCAGTGGAGGTTGACTACTTTGTGTTAGCACTCATCCTACAATCAGAGGTCGTGGCAGTAGAGTTTGGGGATGAGTACTGAGAGGAGGACACAGACTGACTACTGTGCCCACATAAAAGGGTTGGCAAAGATGACACTGATACTGAGCAGAGCGATAGCGGAGTGTGGAAACCTAATGGGCATATGGTCACCAATATTGGAAACCAAGAGGCTCCGGCAGTCTGGTCTGCACCTTCTCCTTCTGCACTCTGCTTGCCAGCTGACAACACTAAAGCCACTGACCGAGAAGAGGTAGTCGAGACTCAATAACAGACAGTCATCAAGTGCCTCGGAGAGCTGGAGAGAAAACTAAAGTGGCAGGAGGACTTGATAAATGAATACCTCTGTGTTCTCCAAGACAGGGCATTACATTTCATTTGATGATTACAGGTCAGCACGTGTCATGTTTGTATGAGAAACTGGACAGCATGGCGAGTGCAATCACCATCCAGAGCCAAATCATGAGAGCACCAAGGCTACCAACCAGCGTTTTGCACTGATGCCTGTCATTTTGGAGCATGTGGAATGGACAGACACTAGTCCAATTGCAATATTTGACCAATGTCAAACGAACACGGCCCACCTCTATCACCCGCAATCAACATCACACATGAATGTATCCTCTGCAACCCACCCGCATGTATAAGAGATGATCACAGCCCTACACCAAAAGAGTGCCTCGCAAGGGGGAAGACATCTAGATGCAAATGACAATGTTTGCTTAATGTTCAGCAGTGTTGGGACGGGGGTGTTGGAGGGCTGTGTTGGGGCAGGAGAAGGTTTAGGGTTGTGTTAACCAGGGGAGAGGTTGATGGTTGTGTGGGAAAGGGGGAGGTGAAGGGAAGTGTTGGGCAGAGTGGAGGTTGAGGGCTTTTTGAGGAGGGGTAAGGGGACTGCATACCGTGGAAGTGCATCCATGGCTCGACGTTCTGTTAAATAAATGGTGATCACGTGCAAATTGCATATGTGCATTGTCATTATTTCACACATTATTCATATGTGATGGTTATAGTGTTTAATTATTTCTTTTTCATATTGTCTGATACTGCACTATTCAACACATTACTGTCCCAGTTTGATTGGTGACCACCCACGCATTGACTCAGAAAAATGAAGCCAATAAAGGCTGTCTGGTGATCTGATTGTCATGCACATCCCATGCTGGATGTGTGGCTGGGCCTTTGCCTTCATCATCTTCACTGCCACTGTCTTGTGGAATAGTGACATTCTGGGGCATTTGCAGATTATGCCTTTAGCACAGATTGTGAAGCATGCAACAAGCTTTGAGGAGGATAGCTCAGGGGCAACGTACTCACCTTGGAAGCAAGGCCACACAGAGCAACACTGGTTCGATCCCCGGGTCCGCATTTAGAAACCTCTGGGTATTAATTTGTTGGGGGCAAGCGTCGGAGTACCACCTGTCCTCTGTAGACAAGGGAACCTAAATTTCAGTTGTCCAAAGGAACACGCTATAATGTACTATTTTTAGATGTATTCAACACAATAGCGCCTCCCAGCAAGCCTCAGGGGTTTTCGGAATGGGTCAGTGGGCATGACAGTAGTAAACAGCTGATATCACTTTTAGGATGTGCGTTAGACATTACTCAATGCATTATTTTTGTTTGTATAACCAGCCACATAGAGGGATGATGTGTATCCCTGATTGTGTACATGGTACATGAGTGTGGGATTTGTTAGGTGATGTTGTTGTACATAGCTGCTTTTGGCCCTCTATTCACACATCACCCCTTTTGAGTGGTACATGACCATGTTGTGCTTATCTAGTTGCCACCTCTTGTGTCCCCTGTGTGTGGCCATGTACGCAGGGAGGGAACTGTTGAGCAGTACCATTGAGTTATGTTTAGAGCCAGGAAACCTTGTGCAAGAGGGTGTGATGGTCAAAGCGGCATCACATGCACATTCAGTGAATGCTGCTGCTTTCCATTCCTGTACACTTGCTCTGTCGCATGGGTAGAGGGGGATAAATGGCAAATTTCGGGCAGTCCAAGAAACCAATTTTACCTGGTTATTGGGAATAATTATAGAAGTGTCCTTTAATTGCATTGTTGCCCTTTTGGTTTGTTCCTATTGAAATGTGTGATTTTGCATGGTGTGGTAGGGCAGCCAACACTTGCATCAGTATTCTTGAAACTATACACTTCGCCATGTCATACACCATGCTGACAGGGTGCTGATAGCTGCCTGTAGCAAACAATCTAGCACAAACATTAACTTCCTAAGGGGGTTATGACAGTTTGTATGCCAATTTGGCTCTCAGAACAGTCTTAATGAACTGGAGTGAATGGGTTATAGTTGGCCTGACAGCTGATTGGTCCTCAGGATTTGTGTTTCTGTTAGTACCCATGGAGTTATTCTGATCCTGGGTATTGGGGGCATATGACTCGTCCTCTCTCCTTGTAGGCACATGTGATGCCTGATTGTTGCATTCCTGCCACCATCAAAAAGTCGGCAGAGCTCCCAAATACATATTTGCAGTGCTCCACTGGGCCATATGTTGCTGTAGTTCTTGGGAATGGTCTGGCGGAGCCTTATTGTGTCGACAGGACTGATTCTGATAAACCTGCCCTTCATTTTCCTCTGCTTTCATGTGCTATTTTGCATATTAATGTTAGTCAGATCTATGTGGTAAATACAGGAGCCGGTATTGGCCACTCCCTACATCTTACATTGTCTGAATGCAGTAAGGCATCAATTAATTTGAAATGCTTTCTCTCTGTTTTTTTCACGAGCAGTAATTGACTTGTAATTGTTCAGTGCATTACATCACATGGAAATTGCCAATACTGTATGTTTTACTTGTAATCAGGCCCTCAAGTGTTTACACTGCCACCAGATTGATAGCACCACAATTGTGAAATTTTAGATCAGAGATGCAGAACTTAAAAACAGCATCTGTATGCAGGGACATGGTGTCACTGAAGGGACATGGCGTCCCTGCAGCTGTCAAGAAGGCACATATGACTTTACATGCCCTGTGCCACTGAAGGGTAGGTGCTGGAGATTTCAGGTGAATAGTGGCAGAGCACTTTTGTGCACTATGCTTTTGGCACGGAACATTTTTGAAAGGGTCTTAGGTCAACATACCTCCCTTTCAGAGATTGATAACCTGCATCATTGTATTCATTAAAGATCAAAGAAGCATAGGCTATTCCCGAATCAGTTGTTCACACCACAACCATCTCTTATGATGCATACATGCAACATTACTGTTACTGCATGACATACACTGCATGAAGAATTATTGTTAAAGCTTGAGGTCATTTTGCATGTTGTAATGTTATTTCAACAACATCAAAGGTGGATTCCTCGTCTTCCTGCATGCTGTAATGAATGTTACTACCTCCAGTGGAAATCTCAGGCCTGCTTCATTTCTGTATACACCAAATGCATGGGATCACTGGTTTCTTGGATGCCCGGGCCCACCTCAGCACTCCATTTGCTCACTCAGGTCAAGGATGTAGGCTGACTTCTCCTACCAAGGATCCATGACAAGATGTGGCACACTTGCACTCTTTCCAGTGTTGTGCCACAAGGGTGAACACTCACTGCTTTATGACTCTCATGTTTCTTGACCACTTTCAAGAACTTGTACTGGGTTGAAATGGCCATGGCAACGCCAACGCCTTTGTTTGACCACTGGCCCCGGTTATGGTTTGAGGTTTTGGTCATGCGTTCACCTAGAAGCCTTGGTGCCTCCATGACAAACTTCTCCTCAAGGACTGTGAGCTCCTGCTTTAAAACATGTGCTGCCACCCATTGGCACCGTTGCCATCCCCACTGTCCATAGCTTACGTTATCTGGCTCATTTACAATGTATGTAATTGTTAAGTGGCAGATGTCCAATGGACTGCGTTTCCAAAATGGCCACCGCAATGTCTTAAAATGCGCAAATCTGGAATTACTGTTACTGCATGTCATAAACTGCATGCAGAAGTATTCTTGATGCATGCAGGTATGGTGCATACATTAATGGCATTTCAGGCACATATGCTGTTACCACATGAAGTAAGATAATTATAGTATGTCAAATCGCAATGCTGATCATGAAGTCCTATATGCTTTCTAAAATTGAAAACTGATCATTGTATTTGAAATTCCACAAAAATACATGTATTTCCAATTATACTGATTATGCCATAGCCGAAGGGTAGTTCCACAGCCTTCCGAACAATTATTTGGGATGCTTTCTACAAATTAATCCCAGATGATCATGAATATGGCTTTGCTTCTCTGAACTAGTCTGTAACACATTATTTGGTAACATGCCTCGTCCCACATACCACCAAAATCTGGGGCGTGCGGGATTAGCAGAATTCCTATTTTCCGAGAAAGTGCTGTTTAGCTGCTGAGATAGTGATTGCCCTGCTGTACTTAATGTAGTGCTTTGTTGGAATAAGCCTTTTTTAATCAAGAAGAGAGATGATCCCTGGATGCGTAGGACCAGTATTGCTTGCATCTTTGATAGTCTGCTCTCCTGGTTTTTAAAAAAGCATGGAAGAACACACTCACACACATGGCACCCGCATGTTTACAGCACGTACTTGTAAAGCATTTTGCAGGATTGCTGATCAACGTGTTTCAGTTATGAATATGGTATTATATTTATTTTCGGATCATTCATGTGTGATCATCCGTATCACGTGTATTTCCCTTTCATATTATTTTTAGTTTTGGCTAATTGTTGACATAGTCACCAGCAGCCAGATGTTGTCATGTACATGTTAGAGGGATGAGTACATCGGCTGGTTTAAGTACTGGAGCCCGTGGATTCCATGATGTCTGCACACCTCTACAGCAAAGCCGCACACGCAAAGAGGATACACCTAGCACGAAATGGGTTGCAGTGCACCGCTGCAAAGTCACTCAGGCCCGCGCCCTTGCCAGCTGATACCACCTGCACTAGAAGGATTACAAACAAATAAGGTGCAAGCAGTGGCAGAACAAGTGGGCTGAGGGGGGGCGCCCACTCTTGCTCTCCCTGATGCCGAGTGCACCCCCAGTCTCTGGCTGGCGCCCTATTATCCACCCCCCCCTCCCACCACCAAAAGCTGACTCTGCTACTGAGAGCAATGGGAGGTTTTCTTATAGGTAAATTCCCATAATGATGTCAGTTGGTCAAACACGTGTCCTATATGACTGTGTCCAAATTTAGTTTACAAACAATATTCCAGATAATAGGATAACGCACACGCCTAACAGAAAAAAAGATGTCGTGACATACACCAGTCTTTAATCCAAGATGGTTGGATACAGTAAAATGTCAAGTGCACGAAAAGCGCTGGCTAAAAATAGCACCTTCAATGCATGTATCTTAAAGCATCAATAATGAAGCACAAATGAAAGAAACGAACAAGTGAAGCGGTTCTCTGTAAATCTCAGGTAGAAACATGCCACTAACCACTTCGTACTGACTTTTAATGTTGATTAACTATTCCTGCTGGCCTGACAGTCAGGGATGAGACTCCCTGCGAAATAATCATTGGCCAATTAATGGAATAATGGCGCAAGAATGACATTTAGAACGGGCTACAACACAGCGTCTGCTTCTCATGGCCAGCAAAAGACAAGTGCTGTTAATAAACAGGATATTGTCATGGAAACCTATTCCTTTTTGCTATTATTTTGCTCAGATTTCTTAAACCATTGGTTGCGAGATGGTGGTAGTGAGGGAGGGGACAATGCAAGGGAAAGACGAAGGGAAAGAGAGGGAGGGAGAAAGAGAGAGAGAGAAAAAACCCAGACGAGAGATGCAGAGAAATCTGATGAAGCAATATCAGGAAACGATTGTTCTATTTTTAAAAGTACATCTGTAAAATGAGTTCATAATTGCAATGCTGGGGACATTTTTACCTTTGCACTCTTAAAGCACAAACAGCTGAAAATCACTCACCCCTGACCCACTTGTCGCAGTATTACACAAATTACATACTGGACAGTACACACAGAGGCCGATTCATGGAATAATTAGCGCGGCGCAAGTGGGCAAAAACGTGCGAATCGCAGTGGAATAGCGAAAATCGCAGTGCAAGTGCGAAAATCGCACCAAAAGCAGCGCACATCGATTCATGGAAGGCCGTGTGCGAGAAAACCAGCGTATGTGCGATAAAAAACAAAACGCAACAAAAGTAGGCGGAACACGGGCGTAACACTCGGAATGGGGAACAACTTGCCAAAACGTGGGCGTCACGGGGGAAGTACAGGGCACAAGTGCACGGAACGCCCACACGCTCGCCTACAACACGTATTCATGGAATAGAATAGGGCAAAAAAGCGCACGCTCAAACCAGCGCAGAGGCACAAACACGACCGCCACAAGAAAGCAGGCGGTAGCGTCTCTGCGGCTGTAAGAAATGTGCGCCAAAAGGTGAGCCAACAAATAGCACCTATATACTGCCATGATGAATGTCCTATACTGTGGGCCTCCAGGACAAATCACGTGCAAAGGGGTACCCACAAACACGGACACCCGCTGACAAAAAATACGTGTGCGTGTATACCGGGGTGCGCGGGAAGTCTCACACGCGATTTGGCCGGGTACGTGGATTTCAGGGGTGCGCGGGAAGTTCCACACGCGATTTCAGCAAGGTATGTGTATTTCAGGGGTGCGCGGGAAGTCTCACACGCGATTTCAGCAGGGTACGTGTATTTCAGGGGTGCGCGGGAAGTTCCACACACGATTGGCCCAGTGCGAGTAGGGTACGTGTATTTCAGGGGTGCGCGGGAAGTTCCACACACGATTGGCCCAGTGCGAGCAGGGTACGTGTATTTCAGGGATGCGCGGGAAGTTACACACGTGATTTCAGCAAGGTATGTGGATTTCAGGGGTGCGCGGGAAGTTCCACACGCGATTCCAGCAGGGTACGTGTATTTCAGGGGTGCGCGGGAAGTTCCACACGCGATTTCAGCAAGGTATGTGTATTTCAGGGGTGCGCGGGAAGTTCCACACGCGATTTCAGCAGGGTATGTGTATTTCAGGGGTGCGCGGGAAGTTCCACACACGATTGGGCCAGTGCGAGCAGGGTACGTGTATTTCAGGGGTGCGCGGGAAGTTACACACGTGATTTCAGCAAGGTACGTGTATTTCAGGGGTGCGCGGGAAGTTCCACACACGATTGGCCCAGTGCGAGCAGGGTACGTGTATTTCAGGGGTGCGCGGGAAGTTACACACGCGATTTCAGCAGGGTACGTGTATTTCAGGGGTGCGCGGGAAGTTCCACACGCGATTTCAGCAGGGTACGTGTATTTCAGGGGTGCGCGGGAAGATCCACACACGATTGGCCCAGTGCGAGCAGGGTACGTGTATTTCAGGGGTGCGCGGGAAGTTACACACGCGATTTCAGCAGGGTACGTGTATTTCAGGGGTGCGCGGGAAGTTCCACACACGATTGGCCCAGTGCGAGCTGGGTACGTGTATTTCAGGGGTGCGCGGGAAGTTCTACACGCGATTTCAGCAGGGTACGTGTATTTCAGGGGTGCGCGGGAAGTTCCACACGCGATTTCAGCAGGGTACGTGTATTTCAGGGGTGCGCGGGAAGTTCCACACACGATTTCAGCAGGGTATGTGTATTTCAGGGGTTCTGGGGAGTACCACACATGAATTGGCCGTGTGGGCCCTCCCAGGTGTACGCTCCACAACCTCCACGGACCCTGCAGCCAGCCCACACCACGGAGGACTACCCTGCACCCCTGCCCATGTCCCGCAGGCAGCCCATTCACCATGGGCATGCCCTCCAGCCAACCCACATGTCACCTTGCACTATTGATCAACAATGCATGTCTCCCACCACCCCCACCCCCCAGCAGTGCAGGGGCAGCCTCCACCAGGCCCCCACTCATGTCCCCCTGCACCCCACCCCCCAGCATCCAGGGCCACCCTACACCAGGCCCCCACTCATGTCTCCCACCACCCCCACCCCCCTGCCACCATGGGCAGCCTCCACCAGGCCCCCACTCATGTCCCCCTGCACCCCCACCCCCCAGCAGTGCAGGGGCAGCCTCCACAAGGCCCCCACTCATGTCTCCCACCACCCCCACCCCCCGGCAGTGCAGGGTCACCCTCCACCAGGCCCCCACTCATGTCCCCCTGCACCCACACCCCCCAGCCACCAGGGGCAGCCTCCACCAGGCCCCCACTCATGTCCCCCTGCACCCCCACCCCCCAGCATCCAGGGTCACCATCCACCAGGCCCCCACTCATGTCTCCCACCACCCCCACCCCCCGGCAGTGCAAGGTCACCCTCCACCAGGACCCCACTCATGTCCCCCTGCACCCCCACCCCCCGGTCACCAGGGGCAGCCTCCACCAGGCCCCCACTCATGTCCCCCTGCACCCCCACACCCCAGCATCCAGGGTCACCCTCCACAGGCCCCCACTCATGTCTCCCACCACCCCCACCCCCCGGCAGTGCAGGGTCACCCTCCACCAGGCCCCCACTCATGTATCCCACCACCCCCACCCCCCGGCAGTGCAGGGTCACCCTCCACCAGGCCCCCACTCATGTCCCCCTGCACCCCCACCCCCCAGCCACCAGGGGCAGCCTCCACCAGGCCCCCACTCATGTCCCCCTGCACCCCCACCCCCCAGCCACCAGGGGCAGCCTCCACCAGGCCCCCACTCATGTCCCCCTGCACCCCCACCCCCCAGCAGTGCAGGGGCAGCCACCACCAGGCCCCCACTCATGTCCCCCTGCACCCCCACCCCCCAGCATCCAGGGTCACCCTACACCAGGCCCCCACTCATGTCTCCCACCACCCCCACCCCCCTGCCACCATGGGCAGCCTCCACCAGGCCCCCACTCATGTCCCCCTGCACCCCCACCCCCCAGCATCCAGGGTCACCCTCCACCAGGCCCCCACTCATGTCTCCCACCACCCCCACCCCCCGGCAGTGCAGGATCACCCTCCACCAGGCCCCCACTCATGTCCCCCTGCACCCACACCCCCCAGCCACCAGGGGCAGCCTCCACCAGGCCCCCACTCATGTCCCCCTGCACCCCCACCCCCCAGCATCCAGGGTCACCCTCCACCAGGCCCCCACTCATGTCTCCCACCACCCCCACCCCCCGGCAGTGCAGGGTCACCCTCCACCAGGCCCCCACTCATGTCCCCCTGCACCCCCACCCCCCAGCCACCAGGGGCAGCCTCCACCAGGCCCCCACTCATGTCCCCCTGCACCCCCACCCCCCAGCATCCAGGGTCACCCTCCACCAGGCCCCCACTCATGTCTCCCACCACCCCCACCCACCGGCAGTGCAGGGTCACCCTCCACCAGGCCCCCACTCATGTCTCCCACCACCCCCACCCCCCGGCAGTGCAGGGTCACCCTCCACCAGGCCCCCACTCATGTCCCCCTGCACCCCCACCCCCCAGCAGTGCAGGGGCAGCCTCCACCAGGCCCCCACTCATGTCCCCCTGCACCCCCACCCCCCAGCATCCAGGGTCACCCTACACCAGGCCCCCACTCATGTCTCCCACCACCCCCACCCCCCTGCCACCATGGGCAGCCTCCACCAGGCCCCCACTCATGTCCCCCTGCACCCCCACCCCCCAGCATCCAGGGTCACCCTCCACCAGGCCCCCACTCATGTCTCCCACCACCCCCACCCCCCGGCAGTGCAGGGTCACCCTCCACCAGGCCCCCACTCATGTCTCCCACCACCCCCACCCCCCAGCAGTGCAGGGGCAGCCTCCACCAGGTGCTCACAATCCCCAATCATGTGCGTAATGGACAGCCTCCACAGCCAAAAAGCCCTACCAAGTAACCCATTCACCCACATGGAAATGGAAATCACATGTTACACCCCCAATGTTCATGAAGCTAATGAACCCATGTCCGTCACACACAATGGTTGCAATTGAATGGGAAAACACACAACATGACATGCATGAAACCAATGAGATGATACCACACAGTGAAGTATGCAAACAAAATTGTATTGAAAAAAATAAAGAATGCTAAAGAAAGAAAACAAACTACAATGTGAATGAGAAAAAAAAACATGCATGTCCGTATAAAAAACTACCAAGGGTCCATGAGCCCAACTGAACAAAGGAAACCTACTAAAAAACCTACCTAAAAATCAACTATATACAAAAAGTGGAGCAGTGTCCGTCGACTCCAAATCATAATAAGAAAGAAAGGAAACCTAAAACTAAAGAACTATATACAAAGGCGGCGGGCAAGTCCAGCGGCTCACTCCGTGGTGTCCCGGGTCAGGGCATCATCAAACTCCTGTTCGATGTCCCGGAGGCGGTCCAGTTCCATGGCCCCGAGGGTCCGCAGGGACGACGCTGTGTCCTCCTCCAACCCCCTGCAGATTGCCTCGAGGCACTCGGCCCGCCTCAGGGCCCTCCGCATGGAGTTCTCCGCCCTGACCATTGTGAGCCACGCCTCTTCCGCCTGCCGCCGCTCCGCACCTATGGCGTGGCCCAACCGCTGCCACACGGAAGACACTCTCTGTCCTGGGTCCCCCTGCCCTCCGGCCGATGCCTGCCCCTCCGATGTCGAAAGCCCCGAGCCTGCATGTCTCCCACCATGTTGCTGCTGCTGCTGCTCTGCCTCTGCCCGTGCACTGCCTCCTGCTGCCTGCACATCCTCCGCCGGCTGGGGTGCACTTGTTGATGTGGCCACCCCTGATGGACCTCCGACTCCCGACTGTGGCAGGGATGCCTCCTCCACCAGCCTGGCCGCACCGTCAGAGGCAGCTCCACAGGGCACCCAGGTGACTGATGGGTGGGAAGATGGCACAGAGGACGACTGGCGCGTAGGGGGTCCAGTTGAGGAGGGGGTCGTAGCAAGCCCCATCAGACGGAGGAATCCGGCCTGGGTGACCTGTCCCAGCAGGCTGACGTGGTCAACGAGCCATTCGAGATGACGTGCAGTCTCTCCATGAAAAGACTGCAGGTCACCTCCCATGGCCCGTTGACGCAACGCCACACCAGCCAGGACAGGCTCAACCCGGACCTGGATGGCCACGTCCGCAGGCAGAGGAAGGCCAGTTGACGTCAGCTCATCCCCTGCCTGAAAACGGGTCTGGACGTAGGCATCCCTGCTGGTGCAAGATGATGCAGGGACAGGATCGGGGACAGGATTGCACACAGGCACCTCCGCGGCCGCCTGTGCTGCCTCCTGTCCCTGGTCCTGCACTGCACCACTAGCACCAGTGGGATCCCCACCTCCAGACCCCGTCTCTGGTGCTTGCGCGGCCCCCTCCTCCACCAAACCCCCCACCAACCTGGATGACTCCGTGCCATCTTCCCCTGTTGGGCCCTGTGGGGTCCCAGCTGCCCCTTCTGCTGCAGAGGAGTCCAACTGCAACCTCTGCCTCTTGAACCTCCTCCCGGCAGCTGCAGCCTGGGACGCGGCACCGGACTCCTCACTCCCCGACGAGATGACAACATGGGAGGGGAGCCGGGCCTTGCGTCTCCGGCTGGCGGTCGGATCCCCGCCGCTGTGCTCCACAGCACCTTCTCCGCCCTCTTCATCAGTTGACGCTGCAGACAGGGAGAAACAAAACACAGGCATCAGGGCACTGTACAATGGACACATACTCGCATGACAGTTGCCCATGAGTGGCATTGGCAAACCTCAGACATGTCATCACAATCCCCAACACACATGTCATTGCAACTGGCACACATGAGCCATACCACAGCCATATTGCAATTGCCACCACCATCCCTACACATACAACAGCATCAGCAGCCAAAGGGGAGCCAGACATCACATGCAACACAGGAAGTGCACCACACATGTACACACACCACCACACTTGCATGCATGTCTACACCTCTGCCAAGTGTCGCACTGTTCAGACGGGCATCCATGTCACATCTGCCAATCAGGCTTCCACATACCGCTGTCACATGCATCCATGTTGCATCACTGTTGCACCCTTGACAAATACACACACATGCACATGTACACAGTGCTCATACATGCAGCCGAAAACAACATACATGCCTGACATCACGGACATGTCTACTTACATACACATTCATCCAAACATGTGTGCACGCACAACTGCATTTTCCATGCAAGCCCACACACACAAGCACCATCCATGTCTCACACATTACAGCCCTCGCATGTGTCAGCCCCACGGCCCTGTACACCCCCACCCATACTCGACCCATACAAACAGATGTGCAACCGGCACAATGGGGAATGATCACCACACGCACTGCTCACAATCAGGATGCATGTACACTCACCGCTCGACTCCAGACAGGTCTGCTTCTCTAGGACCTGGACGTGGAGCGCTGGGGATATGCGTTCCAGGACCCCCATCTGTTCTTCCGACAAGTGGCCCCGGCGCCCCTTGGCATCCGCTGCCTTCAAGAGGCGCCGGGCCTTGTTCAGGGTCCTGGACCTGAAGTCCTCCCAGCGCTTCCTGACATGTTGTAAGTCCCGGACTGCCACCCCCTCCGCGTTGATGGCAGTCACGATGTCAGTCCAGATCCGAGTCCGTCCTTCCTTGTCGGCGCGGGAACTTCCAAAGAGGGCATCATACTGCCCCAGGACTTGCTCCACCAGGACACCAACTTCAGTGGCACTGAAGCTGGTGCCCCTCTGCCTCTCTGGCCGGGGGTTGTCAGTGGTCACAGATGGTGTATGCCCCGACATGACAACCCCAGAGGCAGGAGTGGGTGGGCAACTGGGTCCTGGGGCTAGGCTGTGGAGCGATGGAATTCCAGTCGGGAGTCTTCGGTTCCAGCAGGGGTGGTCACAGCAACAGCACCCCTGGCTGATGTGCGGGCAGCAAATGGCAGTGCATGTGGGCAGCAGGCAGTCAGGCAGCAGCAGATGGCAGGTGGGAGCGTGCTCGGGGCTCTGGGGGGCAGTAGTTCGGCCTTCTGGGCAGGAGCGTGGTCTTCCGTGTGCTTACGCGTGGCCAGCTTGGTACGGAGTGATTTGGCACGTGAAAATCCTGCACGTCAGCGTGAAAACCGAGGAAAGGCCCTTAGCGCGTAAGCGCGTCAGCACGCATACGCGAATCTATTGGACCAAAGGCCCTCAGCGCGTAAGCGCGTCTGTGACGTGACCCGCATGGGTGTTTCCCACACAGCACGTGATGACAGAGCACACGTGGAAAGACTGCACGTCAGAATCTCATCGCGTGTAATTGGACAGCACGTCAGAGTCTCATCGCATGTAATTGGACAGCACGTCAGAGTCTCATCGCGTATAATTGGACAAAAGTGCGCGTACACGCGATTGGCCTATGTACGTGTATATCAGGTGTGCGCGGACACTTACACACGCAAGTACGTCAGCGCACCTGTATCCCGGTGTGCGCGGCAATTTCCACACGCTATTGGACTGTGCACTGGATTTCAGGGGTGCGCGGGTCACAAGCTCGCCTACAACACGCGCAATGCATTAATTTGCGCGCTAACAAAATAACTCGCTCAGACCCAGGATGAACATACCGTTCCTAGCAGCAGTGGCCGTGGCCTACCAAAGGAGGAGGAGGAGGATAGTCAGGGCCAGAATATTCACACCCAGAACCAGCCTTTTCGGGATGCCTGATGACCAGGTGCATGGGAGGTACAGGTTTCCACCACACATTATACTGGACCTGGTGAGTGAGTGGGAGGATGACCTCACATCACCCACCCTGTGCTCCCAAGCACTCAGCCCCCTGGAGAAGGTCCTCAATGTACTGGACTTCTTAGCCACTGGATCATTTCAGCGGACAAGTGACATTGTGGGTGGTGTATCACAGGCCACCCAGTCACGCTGCCTACACCAGGTCTTGAACATCATCACTGCACGCCCATCAGTCTGCAGGCACATATACCTGCCCAGAACCCCTGCAGAAAGGCATGCTGCCGCCCTGGATTTTTACGCTGTGGCACAATTCCCCAAAGTGCTAGGTGCCATCGACTGCACCCATGTGGCTCTATGTCCCCCCAGGGCATCTGAGCACATCTATAGGAACCGCAAGCACTGGCATTCCATCAACGTGCAGGTAGTATGTAATGCCAAGGGAATCATCACCTCAGTATATGCCAACTATCCTGGGTCAACCCACGACAGCTTCATTTACCGAATGTCCACCCTAAGCCAGGATCTAGAAGCTGGCCGGCATGACGATACATGGCTGCTTGGTGAGTATGAATGCCACTGCACATGCATGCATGTCAGATACTGAGCAAGGTCACAACCCCACCAATGATACCAATCACCACCTCCACAGGGGACAGTGCCTACCCTCTCAGCCCCCACATGATGACGCCAATTCGGAACCCCACCACGCCACCCCAGGTAAGATATAACGCTGCCCACATTACAACCCGGGGCATAGTGGAGCGCACATTCGGAGTGCTGAAGTCACGCTTTCGCTCCCTTGACCGTTCTGGCGGGCAGCTGTTGTACGCTCCCCCAGTAGTGTGCAGGATCATAGTGGCAGCATGTGTCCTGCACAACGTTGCAACACCCCGGGGCCTGGCCGTGGACATGGTGGTGCCCCCCATCCCCAACCACATGCACAGCCGCTGCGCATGGGAGGTGAAAGGGCACGGGGGGAGGCAGCCCGTACACAGCTAGTGGCTAATTACTTCACATAGAAATCACACCCCTGTGGAGTGCACACTGCCCTGGCACATTCCATCTGACAATCAATGATGACTCAACCTGACACTGATCCTGAATGTCTGGAGAAAGAACCGTGAAAACCATATCAGCCTGAGATTGTTCACCTGGAAGTGTCACAATGTGTTCATCCCTACCCACACTGACACCACCAATGCAGTTTTGTGAAGTTACACATTCAAGCAGCCAAAATTAATACCCACTTGCAAAATGCAACAAGAGGACAGTGCCATGTCAGCCAACCCAACCCCAGCACCGCCACACGACACACCGTGCCATGTCATGCTATTTGCAGGTAAACAAAGTAATCCCCACAACATGACACTAGTGTCACAATGTACAGTGTCCCTATTAGAAACTTGCAACACCTGAAATGCTCACAGTAATGGCGGACCAACAACAAACTTGAGCGCGTACTACCATTAACTTGACATCACTAATGTTTAATATTAGTAGTCTCACCACCTGGAAATGCCTGCACTCCCACCACTACCAACTGTGCAGTGTTGGCGCCTGTAGAGTTGTAGGTGCACTGCTGCCAACATGGACCACATCTCCAGACTAGTGGTCCTTGTGTAGACATGAGGAAGGGACCTGCAAATTGGGAGGTAGACACAGAAGATGAGTTACACATTAATGCAACATGCAGTGTACAACACAACAGCAATATGCACTAGGAATGTATACACAGTATTGACTACAGACTGCCCACACAGCTCATGGGAGTCCAACGTCACTGTGTAATTCACTGTCACTTGTGCACACCCTTTGCAAGCCCATGGAAACGGGAAGCAGGAGGGGTGTGTGTGACTCAAACCCAAGCATCTGAACCAAATACATTACAAGCCTGCATGTGCCCAGCCACAATGCAGCGTATGCACACAGGAACCACGGAAGCCAACAAATCGTCCCAAAAAAATTGGGAATAAAATAAATAAAAATAAAAACAAAAATAAATAAAAAAATAAACAAATTAAAAATGGCCATTGAAGGGCCCGGGGGGGTTGGGGAGGCCACCCAGGAGGTCCAAGGACAGGATGCACACCAGAACCCACCTGCGTGGATCCTGGGAAAAAAACACCTCCATGGGCTCATGGCCCACACGGCTACCCTATTGTGGGAGTATCACTGCTGTCGCTATTATCACCCTGTGCAGCTGCATCGGGAGGTGGTTGCACTATGGGAGGCAGCCCACGCAAGGCCCTAGTCTGCTCCTCCATGGCTGCAAGCATGTGGGTGTGGTAGGTCTGGTTCTGGAGGATGAGTGTGCGGAGGTCCCCATGCAACAACTCACGGGATGCCCGGACCTCCGCCCTCGTTGCCTGCATCTCAGCTGAGAGCGTACGGGTGAGACGCTCCAGCTGCTGTTCTGTCCTTTGGTGTGTAGAAGCCTCAAGCTCAACAAGAGTCGTCCTGAGGTGAAGGAGCTCCTGCCTCAGGGCTTCCCTGTGGCCCTGGGACTCAATGGAGATGGCCTCCTGCAGAGTCGCCAGTGCCGCCCGCCTGTTTCTGTTGGACCCCAACATGTCCTCCCTGTGTGACTGGCAGATGGAGTCGGTTGCCTGCTCTAGTCGCTCCATCAGCCTTTCAGGGGGGACAATGGAAGTGGCCACCCTATCCATGGCCTGAGCCATCATCTCGGATGATGCTGCCTGTTGGGTTGCCATACCGTAAATGGATTGCTCCCATGCAGTATTGCCAGGTGGCGTACAGCCACCACGTCGGCGGGCACCACACCTGTCTGGGGCAAGGCGCACTGCGCCTTGCTGTGCCGGCACTGCCTGAGGCTGCAGGACTGCATTCCCCCTCTGATCTGCTGGCCCAGGAACAGGATCAGATGTCACGGAGTGTGACCCTGCATCCGTAACCACCAAAGGCGTAGCTGCCAACACTGACATCCCCATTGAGGGTTCTGACCCTGGTGCAGGTGGGTGAGACAGAACAGAATCCCTCCCTGGAACACTCACCTGCGACGGCAAGTAGGTCTCATCCGAATCAACACCTGAGTACAGCTCGGGGGAGGTGCAGCCACAGAGAGCACGACCTGCAGCACTTGTGGGTTCTCACCCACCACCACACCACGTCCCTCACTGGTGGTTGGTCGGCCCTCGGACCCCTCCTGGGTCTGCACCATCTCCACAACCCCAGCAGTATCAGGTGCGTCTTCCCCTGCAAAGACATAAAAACAGAGAAATGGAAACAGGCATTAGCACCATGGAACACAATGAGGGCTGAGAAGCAAGAGAACCAGTACTTGTTTGACACATGTCCCACATGACTAAAACCCTCCCATGCATGCACCCTCACTGCTTATGAAGGGCAGGCAAATGGCACACACTGATGACACCAAGATTGAAGATGAACACATTTTCTGCATGCTGCCTGGCAGTGGCATCACACATTGGCCTGTGATTGGCAGGTGAAACACACATGCCATCACACAGATGGCATGTACCATTGCTATTGAGTGAAGATGGAGAGGAGGGCAGCACCTATTCATTCTGTCCAGTTCCCGCATGTAATAGCTTTTCTAATTCAAACAGGTCAGATTCTTCACCTGGAGCTGCCAGTCTGTAATGGTGCAATTGCACAGGGACATGTTTGAACAAATGATATCCAGGTAACAAAGTCACTCCACTTTACCATAGCCATGTCAGACATGTGACTAGAGGACTGCAACATGCCTAGTAAAAGTGGTGGAATGTAAAAAATCTGACTAAATGAACAGTGACAAATTTTGCAACAATGTTGTGGCAAGGTTACACTTCAAGGGCAACTGGCGTGCAGTTGGGCTAGATGTCTACTGTTGGCAGAAGGGATACAGCTATGACCAAATGCAGCTGCGCAGGATGTATTGCATGAAGCACATGGCTGACCCATACGACTCAGGCGCACACACTCTCACCTGGCACACAAACAGAAGCCCTCACACACACCATGCACATGGATGACACACACATGCATGTGCACTCACCGGACAATGCCTCGTAATCAGCCAAATCTCCCACGCCTTGGATCTGTTCCTCCGTGACGTAGGTCCCAGCGACTGACTCATGTGGAGTGAGTTCCATGTCTACTACTGGAGACCCACCTCCAGTCACTAGAGTTGCGGCATGACTTGAGGCCAGCTTACTCTTTGCCCTGCGCTTTAGGTCATTCCAGCGCTTATAGCAATCATTGGCTGTGCGCCTCACGATTCCAAGGGCACTTACGATGTCCGCAACGGTCTGCCAGTGTGCCTGGCGTTGTGCAGGTGTGGTCTTGGATCCTGCAACAATGACCATCTCGTTGTCATGTGCGGACACATACTCGACAAGTGCATTCAGTTCGTCATCCGTGAAGCTGGGCTTCCTGGACGGGCCGGACTGTGTAGCCGTGTCTGGGGCATCAGCCTGTGCCGGACGAGCACTCTTCCTCTTCCGCTTGGAAGGTGGTGGTGATCCTGAGTGTCCTGCGCCGCTCTGGACACTAGGGGCAGGAGCCCTGGTGGACTCTGTATCAGGAGTGTGGGATTGCACACTTGGCATGGGAGTTGGTGCAGGCATTGGCTCTAGTGTGATGGTGTCAGGGGGTATATCAGCAGCATGGACTAGGACCGACACTGTCCGGGCTGGGTGTGTGAGGGCTGGGGTGGATGTAGCCGCAGCTGCCCCTGCAGCCTCTCCGCCCTGCCTACTTGGTGCAGCAGATGACCTTGCTGCCCCAGATGCACGTGGCATGGTGACATCAACGTGCACCAGCGCACGTGTCATAGGCCTGCTGACCTGGAAGTCAGCCATGGAGTCAGCCAGGTCAGTTGCCACAATGGGCTGGTCCAACAGGGGCTGCGCATGGATGGTGTCAGCCACATCAGCCTCAACGGGAGGGGGGGTGGATTATGGGTGCCCTTGACTGGTCCTCCACACATGGGGGGACAGGCTCACCCTGCAAGTAACGACCACGTCCCCTACCGGATCCACCACGGCCACCACTTGTGGCTCTTCCACCTTTGCCACCCTTACGGAATCCTCGCCTCCCAGCCATGGCACTGATGTTAATGTGCGTATGGGAGTGGCAGTAAAATATTGTCCTGGGCAATTGGGGGTCAAAGGGGTTGGGTACCAGATGGTAATTGTACCCTAGTGCTCTTGCAAGGCTGATTGTAACCCCTGGGGAAAGATGACGGGTCACGCTACGCACAGGAGCCCCAAAAAAGGGAGATGACGTGCACGCAACCCCTCCTAGACCACGTGTGCAGAAAGAAAAACCTGCACTACGCTGTGGCACCCAGTAACACAAGAATGAACGTATGCGTGTCACACGCAGCCTAGAATGACCTCTGAAGGGGTAGGCTACACACGGGGCAAGCACAGATGTTAGATACGTGCCTGACTCACCGTCTGCCAGGTAAAAGAGCGTGAAAAAGGAGCGCGTTTGGTTGGCAACACCCCCGCCAAAAGAAGATATGTACGCTGTCTGAGGAGACAGGACAACAGTAGAAGGGAACACTGTTTGAGGGAACAGGCCCAGGTAAACCAGTAAAAGAGAAAAAGGAGAAAAATCTGTCAGAGGTAACAGGGAATACGAACTTGAAACGCCGTGAAGTAAATCGCGTGTGAACCGACAAGAAGTACAGAATTCACCCACTCGCTCTCCACGAAAAGCACGTACAAGGAAATGGTGTTCTACGCGTACCTTTTATACAGGCCCACACGTCCAGCGTCACTTACGCGGCGTCTACGCTCTAGGGCCATTTCCACCAATTACACGCTTTGTGACTTATGCGTGTAGGGCCATTTCCACCAATTACACGCTTTGTGACTTATGCGTGTACGGCCATTTCCACCAATTACACGCTTTGTCACTTCTGCGTGTACGGCCATTTCCACCAATTACACGCTTTGTCACTTCTGCGTGTACGGCCATTTCCACCAATCACACGCGATGAGACTCTGACGTGCAGTCTTTCCACGTGTGCTCTGTCATCACTTGCTGTGTGGGAAACACCCGTGCGGCTCACGTCACAGACGCGCTTACGCGCTGAGGGCCTTTGGTCCAATAGAATCGCGTATGCGTTCTGACGCGCTTACGCGCTAAGGGCCTTTCCTCGGTTTTCACGCTGACGTGCAGGATTTTCACGTGCCAAATCACTCCGTACCAAGCTGGCCACGCGTAAGCACACGGAAGACCACGCTCCTGCCCAGAAGGCTGAACTACTGCCCCCCAGAGCCCCGAGCACGCTCCCACCTGCCATCTGCTGCTGCCTGACTGCCTGCTGCCCACGTGCACTGCCATTTGCTGCCTGCACATCAGCCAGGGCTGCTGTTGCTGTGACCACCCCTGCTGGAACCGAAGACTCCCGACTGGAATTCCATCGCTCCACAGCCCAGCCCCAGGACCCAGTTGCCCACCCACTCCTGCCTCTGGGGTTGTCATGTCGGGGCAAACACCATCTGTGACCACTGACAACCCCCGGCCAGAGAGGCAGAGGGGCACCAGCTTCAGTGCCACCAAAGTTGGTGTCCTGGTGGAGCAAGTCCTGGGGCAGTATGATGCCCTCTTCGGAAGTTCACGCGCCGACAAGGAAGGACGGACTCGGATCTGGACTGACATCGTGACTGCCATCAACGCGGAGGGGGTGGCAGTCCGGGACTTACAACATGTCAGGAAGCGCTCGGAGGACTTCAGGTCCAGGACCCTGAACAAGGCCCGGCGCCTCTTGAAGGCAGCGGATGCCAAGGGGCGCCGGGGCCACTTGTCGGAAGAACAGATGGGGGTCCTGGAACGCATATCCCCAGCGCTCCACGTCCAGGTCCTAGAGAAGCAGACCTGTCTGGAGTCGAGCGGTGAGTGTACATGCATCCTGATTGTGAGCAGTGCGTGTGGTGATCATTCCCCATTGTGCCGGTTGCACATCTGTTTGTATGGGGTCGAGTATGGGTGGGGGTGTACAGGGCCGTGGGGCTGACACATGCGAGGGCTGTAATGTGTGAGACATGGATGGTTCTTGTGTGTGTGGGCTTGCATGGAAAATGCAGTTGTGCGTGCACACATGTTTGGATGAATGTGTATGTAAGTAGACATGTCCGTGATGTCAGGCATGTATGTTGTTTTCGGCTGCATGTATGAGCACTGTGTACATGTGCATGTGTGTGTATTTGTCAAGGGTGCAACAGTGATGCAACATGGATGCATGTGACAGCGGTATGTGGAAGCCTGATTGGCAGATGTGACATGGATGCCCGTCTGAACAGTGCGACACTTGGCAGAGGTGTAGACATGCATGCAAGTGTGGTGGTGTGTGTACATGTGTGGTGCACTTCCTGTGTTGCATGTGATGTCTGGCTCCCCTTTGGCTGCTGATGCTGTTGTATGTGTAGGGATGGTGGTGGCAGTTGCGATATGGCGGTGGTATGGCTCATGTGTGCCAGTTGCAATGACATGTGTGTTGGGGATTGTGATGACATGTCTGAGGTTTGCCAATGCCACTCATGTGCAACTGTCATGCGTGTATGTGTCCATTGTACAGTGCCCTGATGCCTGTGTTTTGTTTCTCCCTGTCTGCAGCGTCAACTGATGAAGAGGGCGGAGAAGGTGCTGTGGAGCACAGCGGCGGGGATCCGACCGCCAGCCGGAGACGCAAGGCCCGGCTCCCCTCCCGTGTTGTCATCTCGTCGGGGAGTGAGGAGTCCGGTGCCGCGTCCCAGGCCGCAGCTGCCGGGGGGAGGTCCAAGAGGAGGAGGTTGCAGTTGGACTCCTCGGCAGCAGAAGGGGCAGCTGGGACCCCACAGGGCCCAACAGGGGAAGATGGCACGGAGTCATCCAGGTTGGTGGGGGTTTTGGTGGAGGAGGGGGCCGCTCAAGCACCAGAGATGGGGTCTGGAGGTGGGGATCCCACTGGTGCTAGTGGTGCAGTGCAGGACCAGGGACAGGAGGCAGCACAGGCGGCCGAGGAGGTGCCTGTGTGCAATCCTGTCCCCGATCCTGTCCCTGCATCATCTTGCACCAGCAGGGATGCCTACGTCCAGACCAGTTTTCAGGCAGGGGATGAGCTGACGTCAACTGGCCTTCCTCTGCCTGCGGACGTGGCCATCCAAGTCCGGGTTGAGCCTGTCCTGGCTGGTGTGGCGTTGCGTCAACGGGCCATGCGAGGTGACCTGCAGTTTTTCATGGAGAGACTGCACGTCATCTCGAATGGCTCGTTGACCACGTCAGCCTGCTGGGACAGGTCACCCAGGCCGGATTCCGCTGTCTGATGGGGCTTGCTCCAACCCCCTCCTCAACTGGACCCCCTACGCGCCAGTCGTCCTCTGTGCCATCTTCCCACCCATCAGTCACCTGGGTGCCCTGTGGAGCTGCCTCTGACGGTGCGGCCAGGCTGGTGGAGGAGGCATCCCTGCCACAGTCGGGAGTCGGAGGTCCAGCAGGGGTGGCCACATCAACAAGTGCACCCCAGCCGGCGGAGGATGTGCAGGCAGCAGGAGGCAGTGCACGGGCAGAGGCAGAGCAGCAGCAGCAGCAACATGGTGGGAGACATGAAGGCTCAGGGCTTTCGACATCGGAGGGGCAGGCATCGGCCGGAGGGCAGGGGGACCCAGGACATAGAGAGTCTTCCGTGTGGCAGCGGTTGGGCCACGCCATAGGTGCGGAGCGGCGGCGGGCGGAAGAGGCGCGGCTCACAATGGTCAGGGCGGAGAACTCCATGCGGAGGGCCCTGAGGCGGGCCGAGTGCCTCGAGGCAATCCGCAGGGGGTTGGAGGAGGACACAGTGTCGTCCCTGCGGACCCTCGGGGCCATGGAACCGGACCGCCTCCGGGACATCGAACAGGAGTTCGATGATGCCCTGGCCCGGGACACCACGGAGTGAGCCGCTGGACTTGCCCGCCGCCTTTGTATATAGTTCTTTAGTTTTAGGTTTCCTTTCTTTCTTATTATGATTTGGAGTCGACGGACACTGCTCCACTTTTTGTATATAGTTGATTTTTAGGTAGGTTTTTTAGTAGGTTTCCTTTGTTCAGTTGGGCTCATGGACCCTTGTTATTTTTGTACATAGTTCTTTATTGCATGAAGATTTTTTTACATTTGACTTTGGACTAAATTTTTTTCTATTTGGATTTCCAGTTTTGTGTTTTTATACGGACATGCAGCATATTTTTTCTCATTCACATTGTAGTTTGTTTTCTTTCTTTAGGATTCTTTATTTTTTTCAATACAATTTTGTTTGCATACTTCACTGTGTGGTATCATCTCATTGGTTTCATGCATGTCATGTTGTGTGTTTTCCCATTCAATTGCAACAATTGTGTGTGACGGACATGGGTTCATTAGCTTCATGAACATTGGGGGTGTAACATGTGATTTACATTTCCATGTGGGTGAATGGGTTACTTGGTAGGGCTTTTTGGCTGTGGAGGCTGACCATTACGCACATGATTGGGGATTGTGAGGACCTGGTGGGGGCTGCCCATGGTGGCAGGGGGGTGGGGGTGGTGGGAGACATGAGTGGGGGCCTGGTGGAGGATGCCCCTGCACTGCTGGGGGGTGGCGGTGCAGGGGGACATGAGTGGGGGCCTGGTGGAGGCTGCCCCTGCACTGCTGGGGGGTGGGGGTGGTGGGAGACATGAGTGGGGGCCTGGTGGAGGATGCCCCTGCACTGCTGGGGGGTGGGGGTGCAGGGGGACATGAGTGGGGGCCTGGTGGAGGCTGCCCCTGCACTGCTGGGGGGTGGGGGTGCAGGGGGACATGAGTGGGGGCCTGGTGGAGGCTGCCCCTGCACTGCTGGGGGGTGGGGGTGGTGGGAGACATGAGTGGGGGCCTGGTGGAGGATGCCCATGGTGGCAGGGGGGTGGGGGTGCAGGGGGACATGAGTGGGGGCCTGGTGGAGGGTGACCCTGGATGCTGGGGGGTGGGGGTGCAGGGGGACATGAGTGGGGGCCTGGTGGAGGATGCCCCTGCACTGCTGGGGGGTGGGGGTGCAGGGGGACATGAGTGGGGGCCTGGTGGAGGCTGCCCCTGCACTGCTGGGGGGTGGGGGTGCAGGGGGACATGAGTGGGGGCCTGGTGGAGGCTGCCCCTGCACTGCTGGGGGGTGGGGGTGCAGGGGGACATGAGTGGGGGCCTGGTGAAGGCTGCCCCTGCACTGCCGGGGGGTGGGGGTGGTGGGAGACATGAGTGGGGGCCTGGTGGAGGGTGACCCTGGATGCTGGGGGGTGGGGGTGCAGGGGGACATGAGTGGGGGCCTGGTGGAGGGTGACCCTGGATGCTGGGGGGTGGGGGTGCAGGCGGACATGAGTGGTGGCCTGGTGGAGGATGCCCATGGTGGCAGGGGGGCGGGGGGGTGGGAGACATGAGTGGGGGCCTGGTGGAGGATGCCCCTGCACTGCTGGGGGGTGGGGGTGGTGGGAGACATGAGTGGGGGCCTGGTGGAGGATGCCCATGGTGGCAGGGGGGTGGGGGTGCAGGGGGACATGAGTGGGGGCCTGGTGGAGGGTGACCCTGGATGCTGGGGGGTGGGGGTGCAGGGGGACATGAGTGGGGCCTGGTGGAGGCTGCCCCTGCACTGCTGGGGGGTGGGGGTGGTGGGAGACATGCATTGTTGATCAGTAGTGCAAGGTGACATGTGGGTTGGCTGGGGGGCATGCCCATGGTGAATGGGCTGCCTGCAGGACATGGGCAGGGGTGCAGGGTAGTCCCCCGTGGTGTGGGCTGCCTGCAGGGGCCGTGGAGGTTGTGGAGCGTACACCTGGGAGGACCCACACGGCCAATTCATGTGTAGTACTCCCCAGAACCCCTGAAATACACATTCCCTGCTGGTATCGCGTGTGCAACTTCCCGCGCACCCCTGAAATACACGTACCCTGCTCGCACTGGGACTATCGCGTGTGTAACTTCCCGCGCACCCCTGAAATACACGTACCCTGCTCGCACTGGGACAATCGCGTGTGCAACTTCCCGCGCACCCCTGAAATACATGTACCCTGCTCGCACTGGGCCAATCGCGTGTGTAACTTCCCGCGCACCCCTGAAATACACGTACCCTGCTCGCACTGGGACAATCGCGTGTGCAACTTCCCGCGCACCCCTGAAATACACGTACCCTGCTCGCACTGGGCCAATCGCGTGTGGAACTTCCCGCGCACCCCTGAAATACACGTACCCTGCTCGCACTGGGACAATCGCGTGTGTTACTTCCCGCGCACCCCTGAAATACACGTACCCTGCTCGCACTGGGACTATCGCATGTGTAACTTCCCGCGCACCCCTGAAATACACGTACCCTGCTCGCACTGGGACAATCGCGTGTGCAACTTCCCGCGCACCCCTGAAATACACGTACCCTGCTCGCACTGGGACAATCGCGTGTGCAACTTCCCGCGCACCCCTGAAATACACATACCCTGCTCGCACTGGGACAATCGCGTGTGCAACTTCCCGCGCACCCCTGAAATACACGTACCCTGCTCGCACTGGGACTATCGCGTGTGTAACTTCCCACGCACCCCTGAAATACACGTACCCTGCTTGCACTGGGACAATCGCGTGTGCAACTTCCCGCGCACCCCTGAAATACATGTACCCTGCTCGCACTGGGCCAATCGCGTGTGTAACTTCCCGCGCACCCTTGAAATACACGTACCCTGCTCGCACTGGGCCAATCGCGTGTGGAACTTCCCACGCACCCCTGAAATACACGTACCCTGCTCGCACTGGGACTATCGCGTGTGTTACTTCCCGCGCACCCCTGAAATACACGTACCCTGCTCGCACTGGGACTATCGCGTGTGCAACTTCCCGCGCACCCCTAAAATACACGTACCCTGCTCGCACTGGGCCAATCGCGTGTGGAACTTCCCGCGCACCCCTGAAATACACGTACCCTGCTCGCACTGGGACTATCGTGTGTGTTACTTCCCGCGCACTCCTGAAATACACGTACCCTGCTCGCACTGGGACTATCGCGTGTGCAACTTCCCGCGCACCCCTGAAATACATGTACCCTGCTCGCACTGGGCCAATCGCGTGTGTAACTTCCCGCGCACCCCTGAAATACACGTACCCTGCTCGCACTGGGACAATCGCGTGTGCAACTTCCCGCGCACCCCTGAAATACACGTACCCTGCTCGCACTGGGCCAATCGCGTGTGGAACTTCCCGCGCACCCCTGAAATACACGTACCCTGCTCGCACTGGGACAATCGCGTGTGCAACTTCCCGCGCACCCCTGAAATACACATACCTTGCTGAAATCGCGTGTGGAACTTGCCGCGCACCCCTGAAATTCACGTACCCTGCTGAAGTCGCGTATGCAACTTCCCGCGCACCCCTGAAATACACGTACCCTGCTGCAATCGCGTATGCAACTTCCCGCGCACCCCTGAAATACATGTACCCTGCTGCAATCGTGTATGCAACTTCCCGCGCACCCCTGAAATACACGTACCCTGCTCGCACTGGGACAATCGCGTGTGCAACTTCCCGCGCACCCCTGAAATACATGTACCCTGCTCGCACTGGGACAATCGCGTGTGTAACTTCCCGCGCACCCCTGAAATACACGTACCCTGCTCGCACTGGGACAATCGCGTGTGCAACTTCCCGCGCACCCCTGAAATACACGTACCCTGCTCGCACTGGGCCAATCGCGTGTGGAACTTCCCGTGCACCCCTGAAATACACGTACCCTGCTCGCACTGGGACAATCGCGTGTGTTACTTCCCGCGCACCCCTGAAATACACGTACCCTGCTCGCACTGGGACAATCGCGTGTGCAACTTCCCGCGCACCCCTGAAATACACGTACCCTGCTCGCACTGGGACAATCGCGTGTGCAACTTCCCGCGCACCCCTGAAATACACGTACCCTGCTCGCACTGGGACAATCGCGTGTGCAACTTCCCGCGCACCCCTGAAATACACGTACCCTGCTCGCACTGGGACTATCGCGTGTGTAACTTCCCGCGCACCCCTGAAATACACGTACCCTGCTCGCACTGGGACAATCGCGTGTGCAACTTCCCGCGCACCCCTGAAATACATGTACCCTGCTCGCACTGGGCCAATCGCGTGTGTAACTTCCCGCGCACCCCTGAAATACACGTACCCTGCTCGCACTGGCCCAATCGCGTGTGGAACTTCCCGCGCACCCCTGAAATACACGTACCCTGCTCGCACTGGGACTATCGCGTGTGTTACTTCCCGCGCACCCCTGAAATACACTTACCCTGCTCGCACTGGGACTATCGCGCGTGCAACTTCCCGCGCACCCCTGAAATACATGTACCCTGCTCGCACTGGGCCAATCGCGTGTGTAACTTCCCGCGCACCCCTAAAATACACGTACCCTGCTCGCACTGGGACAATCGCGTGTGCATCTTCCCGCGCACCCCTGAAATACACGTACCCTGCTCGCACTGGGCCAATCGCGTGTGGAACTTCCCACGCACCCCTGAAATACACGTACCCTGCTCGCACTGGGACAATCGCGTGTGCAACTTCCCGCGCACCCCTGAAATACACATACCTTGCTGAAATCGCGTGTGGAACTTGCCGCGCACCCCTGAAATTCACGTACCCTGCTGAAGTCGCGTATGCAACTTCCCGCGCACCCCTGAAATACACGTACCCTGCTGCAATCGCGTATGCAACTTCCCGCGCACCCCTGAAATACACGTACCCTGCTGCAATCGCGTATGCAACTTCCCGCGCACCCCTGAAATACACGTTCCCCGCTTGGCGTTTGCTGTTTGGCAGCCCGGTGAACTGGTCCAGGGTTCGCGCAGCCCTTTGCGATGATTTAGCGATTTTGATGGCTTTTCCTTGCACGAGGGCGTTCTTGGGGGCGTTACTGGCGCTGCTGCAGGGTCGCTGCGATTCTCTGCGCCACGGCTGGTTTGGGAGCCTGAAATCCATGAATACGCTGTGCGCAGAAATCGGTTTTAGCGCACGTGCTTGGCGCAGACAATCGCACGCGGACACTCTGCGCCAGCCGCTTGTGACACTTTTCTGCGAATTTCTATGAATTACCCTGACAGTTGTGTGTGTAAGCAAAGATTTGTGCATTGTAGAGAAGCATAACACCTTTTGTCTACTAACAATGAAATGAACACATTCTGTCTCATTCAAGCTGCGCTCCAGACGGGACACAGGGCATCATTCTGACCTTGCTGGTTTCCTGGCGGCAAATCTGGCAGACTACCAGCAAATGCGATTACCATTTCCGGCACTCGGTCGGGCGGCATAAAGGCCGGATTACAAGTGCGGAAGTGATGGTGTAATTCCCCATTCCTGGAGTCCCATAGGAAGGACTCCATGGGGGGGATTTGCCATCATTACCAGCACTGGTAATACCGGTGCCAGTATTGACTGCATTTGTTGCCGGTAAGGCACCTGTCTTATAGGTGCCCCACTGGCAAATCTGTAGTCGGCCAGTCCAGTAAAGTGCATATGTTAGTAAAGTGTATATGTTAATACCGGTACTTTAATGCCAGACTTGCTTATTTATAACGAGGCCCATAATACTGTCATTGAGCAAATCAGTTTGATTTTTACATATTAAGGTATTGAAAAGGCTAGCACCATTTGTGGAGGGGGGTAAACGCACCTGAAAATGATGATGAAACCTGGAAGCACATCTACCTATGTATTAGACTTCAGGCTGTGCTCAAAAGTCGGATTTAGGGATCACCTGAGTCAATCCCATTGCCACTGTGCAAGCTACAGTGGAGGGATTGTAATATGTTTGCCCCTGACTTGTCCGCGGAAGGATTATTGGGAATGTTTACATTGAATGAAAGTCAGTTTATTAAATCAAACATAATGTACTTGAATTATTCAATTTAGTTGCATATTTAAAATCACAGCCCTGTGCACAAAAATGAAGAACACTGGATCCAAACACATCAAATGCATAACCCTTTCCTCAAATAACATGTTTATTGACATTGTTTCCTTTTCTCCAATATGTGTCTCACTGAGAACATAATGTTTCTTTCCTTAGTCAATATACATTCTGTCACCTCATAATGTTGTAACTCAAAAGAAGTGTCTTGATGAGAAATGTCAGAATTAAAGTGTGTGCATATTAAATGTGCGAAGAAAGCACAATTGTATTGGAAATAAAATAAATCTGATGTCTGAGATATATGTGTTAAGAAACCATATTACAGATTGTGTTGGGCTATTAAGAGCTATACCGTAGTACTGTACCCCATTGGCTCTTGCTAGGAATGTGGTAAACATCATTAAGTTGCTGTCTTCTGTAAGCATGCCTTTGTGAACAGATTGCATGAACCAAAGTCAGCCGTTTGGCAGATCAGGGCCTGTTAAAGGCTGGCTGTACCCCAATTCACATTTCAAAAAGGTCAGTTCAACTGTTTATGACCATTATATGGCATCCCTCTTGCTTAAGGTTCCAGAATTGCTGACATGCTTGAAAGACCTGCTTTTCACAGAACTAAGTATCAAAAAATGTGGATACACTCGGCTTTTATCATTGTGACTCAGCCATAAAGGTTCATTTGTCAAGGTCTAATGGATTGCTTGAATCCCCAGAGTCATGAGCCAGCCCTGCTGAAGAGAATAGGTAAACTTAAATGCACTGCCACCTATAGACATCTTCATTTAATATGACATGTTCAAATTGCCTAAAAAGGTCAAATATTATTGTGCTTATATCTTCACAACATGTAGGTATTTTGATGAGGTGAAAACAATTATGGACTTGGTGGAGCATAGCCCACAATATGAGTTTAAATATGATGCATTAACAATCAATACTTTATTCTGACCAGTACTAGGTCATACAAGTCATACAATACACAGAAAAACAATGCAATGCATTGATACAATAAGACCATAGAAATCTGGGAACAAACCGACGCACATTAAAAGATCAATTAAAATCCGGATAATCAAGTTACATTCACGGTGTCCAGGAGAGGTTCAAGACCCATCACCCAATTGTGAGTACTGAGACATGAGAGGGAAGTTCAACCAGCCAATCAGACGAGCAGAGAATGTATAATATAGGGTTAAAGGTCTTTAAAAGGAACAGCTTGCTTCTTGGGTGGTCTCTGTCTTGCTGTAGAGTTTGTAATTGACTGGTCAGGCTCCCAAAACGTTAGTCTGGAGGTATTTTGGATTGCTTTTGGTTATCTTACAGGCCTTTCGGAGGATTTTTTTGGTGTTAAGTTGTGCGTCCCGTGGACGCTGCGTACCTGAGAATCCAGGAGACTTGCGCACCGAAGTAGCCAGATCGTTTGAGTTGTAAACTGGAAGACAAAAAGGCGACGCAAAGAACCATCTCCAGTTCTGTCCTGAAGATACAGGAATGAAAGGGGACCAGCTCCTGATGCCACGGATGGACTCTTCCCTGTTTTAAATGTGACGCCATAACAGTGCAAGCACTGGCAGGGAAGGTCAGTAGATGTAGATTTGCAGGATTGAGTGCGAAGTAATCCAGACTGCTGGAAGGCTGGCAAGTATGAATGGAGTTGCTGCTGAAGTCAGGAAGTCCAAGCCACTGGCACCCAAGCAGTACAAAGGCAGTTTAGGCAAGACAAGGAGGAGAGGACTCAAATAAGAAGTAGGTTGGAGACAAAGGCAGGAAGGCAAGGGGATAAACAGGACCAAACCAGGGCTGGACCGGGACCAGGAAACAGGAAAGGGTTCCAAGGAGCAGGGAGCAGGAACACAGGACTCAACCAGGATTGGACCGGGACCAAGGAACAGCAAGGGTTCCCAAGGAAGAAAGGAACGGAACCCCGGACAAAGGAATCCCGGCAAAAGGGCAATGAAGGCAGACAAAATTTGTCAAAGCAGGGAGCGAAGCAGGAAGGCAGGACCAAACCGCGTTGAAACACGCCGAGTGACGGGACCAGCCAGTTTATATTGGGACCCGGCATGGAAGTGAGGCTTGGCCCACAATGCAAATCTGCGCATGCACAGAAGCGGAGCCGCCGCGGAAACGAGGCTTTAAACACAAGCTCGGTCTCCGGCGACCCACGTCTCCAACGCATGCGTACCAGCTCGCCTAACGTGAGACGTCACCCCAGGAGATGGCGAACGTGAAAAGGCGCCTCTCCTCCATATCCGGAACCGGGGGTATAACTGCCAGGCTCGACCCCGCCCCTGTTGTTAACAGGAGAGAAATTGTGCCAGAAAATTCAGACATTTGTCTTGCTGCACTGCCATTCCTGCCCAAACCATGTAGCGGTCACACCAAACTCTGTCACCCATAAGCAGTTGCTTAGATGAACGTCAACGTCCCACACATGACAGAAAATACAAAGTAAGAATGCCCATAAAATACAAGTCTGAAACTGCACCAAAGGCCAGAGGACTAGACATCAGGCAAGATACTCTGACAGTCCTGCCGCCCCCTTCTATGTAAAATAGATAGTAGCCAGCAAGACACACACATGTATATTTAGAATTCGATTCATGTAGAATGATGGCAGAGACAATGAATAAGTGAACAGCCATTAGGCTTAACCAAACACACACACATACATGTATAAGTGAGCAGGTCCAAGACACAAGGAGTATTTCAAGTAGGAAAGTGAGCACTCATTAGAAATATGAAGAGGTAGCAGATACAAGACATAATATATACATAACTAACATCTTTTAAGTGTGAACAAATAGAGAAGGCTTAAAAATAAAAGTAGTTTGTAGGCCATTTAGATTTCAGTAGGTTTCAAATGCTCAAGGATTATTCCACGCAGTAAAATGCATTCGGTTTCAGTTCATATCAAAGAGAAGCACAGACATGGTAAGCAGCCTCGAACAGGGGGTAAAGTCATCCTGCGTTAGGTCAGAATTATGCAGTGTAGTTAATTCCCAGTCGCAAAATGGGAAAGCATGATTTAATCAGATGTTATGACTATGAGCAGACCCCATAAAGGGGAAGCTGTAAAAGCCATGAAGGGATTGGCTACGATCAAGAAGATGCAGCAAGGTCCCACACATCGAACAAACCAAACATAAAAGCAACAAAGTTCCTGGCCATGTGCTTAGAAACAAACAAACACAATGCCACAGTTTGGTGGGAATGAGGCAATGTGCAGGTATGTGCACATGACAAAGTCACTCAGATAGAAGACTCACACTGCCCCCTGAAGGAAAACATCCATCTAGGAGTAAAATCATGAGACAATATAGGCACCTTTGACAACAACAGGTTATTAAGATTGTAGAAACCAAGGAATATATTAAGTAATGTAGCAATATAACGCATAGGGCCTCATTAGGAGTTTGGAAGTAGCCATGCCGCTATTTGCAACATGGCTGCCTCCAAACTCGGGTCCGGGTTTCTTGAATGAGAAATTACCGGGCCATTCCAACCTTGGAGGACCCGGTAATTCCTTATTCAATTTACCCATCCCCATTCTCATTTGAGCCCCCATAGGGCTCAATGGGAATGGCGAGGGAGCTAACAATGGGCCCGTTAATAACGGACCCTTTGTTAGCTCCCTGGTCCCCTTGTGGGTCCCGGAAAGGACGTCTGGTTTGGCCAGACATCCTTTCCGGGACCCGCAAGGGAACCTTGTAATAAGGTAGAATGGGTTTAACGGCACCGGAACCATTACCGGCGCCGTTAAACCCTTTCCGCCCGCCTCGTAATGAGGCACATAGAGTGTTCTGGCACTTCATTTTTAACAGCTGTGCTTAGATATTCAGACCACCCACACCTACCCGTTTATTCAATACACTATTTAGTGGTGCACATGGTCCTAGAGGAGGAGGCCAAGGACCATGCCTCATGAAGTCAAGTAGGCGCATCAAGAGAAATGAAATAGAAGGCTGACATGTTTCCAACGAGAAGTCACAATATTAGCTGTCCATTGAACAGTCACAAGGGTAAGAACAGTAAATTGGTGCCAACCTTTTACGTGTCATGGGAAAATATGTAAAGTATTCTTTTTTGTTGCCACACTGTCCACACCTCACAAGTATGATGGAAGCGACCCTCCGCAGGACATCGGCAGGGATATAGCCAATAAGATATCAAGTTGCATGTGAAAAATGTTTACCTGTCAACTGTCCAATCAGAAACTATGTGAAACTAGATGAACCTATCATAAGATCACTACCACAAGGTAGTCATTACTATGGTCTCGAGGGATAGAATAGGTCAATAGGACAAGACATTGTATAGAATTACCTTTGGAGTAACCAAGACTGTCCAATCAGTGAATATGAATTTAAATGTATTTTGAAACATTGTGTAAAACTTCACTCCCCTTCTCATTATAAAAGCAGCGATTTTATGATGTTACATTGAATGATTTGTCGATTGTTCCCAGCTGTGGTTACATGTAATAAACATGTGTTTTTCTTGCTTCTTTTCATTGGCTCATTGTTGATTTTTGGGCCTTACTCTATGCTGCCTAAGTCATTTCTCGTGAGTGAATGAGTTACATGCTCATGTCTGAAATGCAACAACCTAACAATCACATTGACAAACATAGACTGCCAAAATGTGTATGTATGCTTCATGGTTTACCGATATTTTACTTTTAGGGTGAGTGTTGTGACTCATTTTAGAAGCAGATAGCTCACTATTAATTGCTTGCTCAGAAGGGTTTCATGACTGAATCACTATCACAGATATTTGTCAAATATAAAATATGTCTGGGATTATTCTTACTTTCACAAAAGGATCTTCTCCACAACCACAAAGGAGGAGGTGATGGGTCCCAAAGAAAATTTAGAATGTTTTAAGCTTTGGATTTTAGTGGTGTTTCTGGTGTTTCTACCTCCCTTCTCTCCCTTGTTTGTGTGCGTTTGTGGGGTTTCTGGACACCCATTCTGTTCTCAGAGTGTTTATTATTTCTCCCTTTTTAAGAAAAGAATTATAAAACATAAAATGATCCTCTTATAAGTAATGTCCACTGTTACCCTTGTCTCACCCAAACATTTACAAAATCAAATAATGGTTAAACACCTTTCCTGTCCTTTGTTTGTATTGAACCCATAATATGTGAACCCAGAGAAGTCTTCCTTTGCTCTGCTCATTCACATTCCCTACATTTGTAGTGTTTTGGTATCCATGTTCCTTTGTATGAGTCATGTGAGAAGTCCTTTGTATGTCTTCAACACCTGTTTTGTTTTTGCACATTGGGAACTTAGACATATTAGGCACCTTAGACAAATGTGCATTTTCAGAATGGGACCTTATACAACATGTCCTTTCATTTGGAGGGAGTGCTGGAGGCTTTGGGGGGTAAAACGAGAAGCAGGGCTGTTTTATCAGCCTCTGTACCAGAGTTTGATGAAGTCAGCCAGCATGAGGAGATGGGCAGACAGAAGTTGAGAAGAAGTGTGAGGTGAAGGAGACAGTTATCGAAGAGGGGAAGAGGTGGTTGAGTAGGGGAGTTGATGGTTACATGTATGGAGCTGGTAGTTGAGGAAGAGACAGTGGACGAAGAGAGAGTAAAAGAGATAGAAAGAGAGATAGAGAGAGAGAGAGAGAGAAAGAGAGAAAGAGGGAGAGAGAGAGAGAGAGAGGGAGATAGAAGTGATTGTTGTAGAGTAGGGCCATGGAGAATAAAGTGGAGGGGTCATATAATGAGTGGGAAGAATTGTGTACCAATCTATAGGAATTTTGGTAGTGTCATGCGCCTCTCCCCCTGGCGCACCTGGGACTTTTGGCGTGCTTTCCACCATTGATTCCCCCTTCAGGTTGTCTCACGTACTGCATTAGTGGTCTAGTCTTGTGCAACATGGCCACCGCTGGGAGGTTCTTAACTGTTGGCCCCCAGCGGTCGGCGCATTGCAAATGTGAGTTCTTTCTCCTTTCTGGTGCATCACTACTCACCTTTCTGGTTTCTGCTTCCCCCGTTTTTTCTCTGCTTCTGCTCAGAAAGCCCTCTCTCTCTTCTCGCTGTTCTCCCTGCACCCTTTCCCGTCTGCCCACTGTGGTTTCCCACCTCCCTCTGCTGCAGTTATTCTGCTTTTTCCCAGGTCTACAAAGGGCCTGTGGTCCTTCGCTTACCGGTTCGCTCTGTCACTCCGGCGGGGCTTGGCTTCTGCTCTTCTCGCGACCGCTCCTTCCGACCTCTATACATACCTTTGACTCCGTAGTTGCTCTGCTACAGGACTTTGCTGTTCTTGGCCACAGATTTTGTGGAATCTTCATCCGGAGATGGATCCTGCATAACTACAGGGTTTTTTTTTTGGGCTGTATTTGGCTTTTTCCCCTTTGGCTGCCACGGGACCGGGGTCACTGATCTACTGGTATTACAGTCAACCATTGTGGCATCGTCTTGTGGTAGACTGTATCTTCATTAAAAAAAGGCCTTCCAGGGTTGTGGAAAGAAGAAGACTTGCGCGGTTCACTCCAGCAGTTCAGGTGAGGAGCAGGGGTTGAGCTCATTATGGTTAAGTTGCACTAATAAAAACCTATGAAATTCAGTGAAAATAACATTGTTAATAACATTATGGTTACAAGTAAAATTGAAAAATCCAAAATATTTTTCCAGTTATAGTAAGCTAAGCAATCATAACTTGTGCGACCACTGTGTACTGCTAAGACTAACACCCAGGACATCAAATATGACATTACACATGTCATTGATGACATCACTAATGACATCACTTATCAACTCAATTCTGATAAAAAGTCCCTACATGGGGTTGTGTTTACAATGTTCATAGCATTATATCAGTGGTGATTGGGAGACCTCTCATGAAGCGTGATCTGTGATGTCATCTTTGTGGTCATAGTCTGCGCAATAGGGGGCGTAAAGTTAAGGTAGCTTTAGCAGAATTTCCAGTGTTTTGTTGCATTAGGTTCTCACCTTAACGTCCCTGCAACTATAGTTTTTCCTTGAATTTCAAGAGTTTTGTTATTCCATACATAATTAACATTAATAATACAGACAATTCAGCTAATGAAAACACTGTATTATGTCTAGAAAGTAAAATAAAAAGCAATTGGACAACCACATTCCCCCCAAATAAACCTGTTGTTACAAAAATGAGTTTGCATATGTACTTAACTTTTCAAAATATGTGCATGTATATGCACTGTTCATGAATAGTTAGTACAGTGTTACAGTAACTGTCAACATATATTTTAAAATACATATTTCCAAGACTACTGACCATATATATGTACATATGCTAACATGTTTAAAAAAAAAAAAAAGGTTTTATGGCCACTACGCTGCTACAAACAGCAATGACTGGGGGAGGGGGTAACCCACGTGTGCGAAATTAACAAATAGAACGTCAACATCCTTCAACGTAGCTAAGCATCTTTGTGCCTAATAAACCAGCACTGTGGTTCTGCGGCTGCATGTTATACGCACCAACAAACGATCCAATCACACATTGAGAAATATTGACGCAAGTACATCCATGCCATTTGACATTACCTGCGTGTACGAAATAAGCCAATGGGATGTCGAACCTCTGTAACATGGCTACAACTGTTCTCACAAAATGCATCAGCCAATCATAACATGCGCTGCGGCTCTGTGCCTACACGTGACATTTATACGCATCAACGAACCATCCAATCACACGTTGCACTGTATCTACGAGGCTACGCCCATGTCGTAAAGCCCATGAACATCACAAAATAAAAATGTATGGGTCCCGATTCTTGCATAGACAAAAATCAGCACCACCTGCAGAACCTCCATGCACCAGTGCATCAACAGCGCCAAGTGGAAATGAAGCCTCTACATCAGCAGTGGTATCCACTACAATGACTCCTCTGTTACCGACAGCCGACCTTTCAAGGATGCAAATCATGAGTAATTGCGCCTAGAATGGGTGGTCAAGGGAGATACCACAATTGACCAATGGCTGAAGTTAAGCGCTGACCAGCAGATTTCCTGACATGCTAAGTATATTTCTAAGTGGCCATTTCACCCCTTTTTTTCTTAAAATAAAAAACAATTCAAAAAAATATATATCTTGGATTTTATTTTAATTCACTTTGTTATATATTTCATCCTTATGCATTTTCTTCACCTATTCCAACCCCCTCTTTCCATCCCCCAAAAGGACCCTATTAAGGGTCACCTTATTAAGTTACAAAAATAGATAACATTGAACACAGACTGCACAAATATATTACAATATCTATTGTAATTCATTTTATGCAGTTTCAGTACTCAAAATACCCAATTTTTGCATGTAGCCATGGTTAACAGAGGGGTTTGGCAGCAAATAAAAGCACTCCAGTCTTTGACCACCTTAGCCACACAAAATAAATCACGCTATTAATTGGCTAATACCGTAACCGTGGCTAGAAATAATATCATAAAAAATAAACAATTTTTGTATGTGCATATATACATTACACAGATACATTTATCCAAAGTCTTACCAAATACCTATATACGTGCTTGCCTCTTTCTTCCATATATGAACTCTGAAAAAAAATGTACTTGATATTAATGGTAAAGGCCATTTATACCATGCACTATCACCACTAGAGTGGTCATATAGTGTTCATCATAACAAAATAAATACAATATTATTTATGTTTTTTTTTCTCATAATGATACTAAAAGAATACTGATTGTATTCCAAGTGCACCATCATTTCCACATTGTATTCATTAATCATGCTATAGAGGAAAAAAACATCACATTGAAGGAAAAAAAAACCTCTGTTCTGTTATTTTAAATATTTAACATTTAAGTCATTATGAACTAGTTTTTGAATCAGCACATTCGTAAAAGAATTGCCTACAACATCCATCTTTCCTACACCAATAAATACATTTCACTACAATGCACAGATCTTACAATACTATACAAAGATTACTTTATGCTACACAATGACTAATTTACAGATTACTTTATGCAACCTCCACCAGGAAACCAAGACATATAACATAACTATGTCTTTAGTTTTTAAAGAAATACATGAAGACATGTGAACACCGTAATATTACTTTTGAGTATTGATCTTGTTAAACTATAGTCATACCTATATTATAAATAATAGGTAGACTATAGAAAATGCTGAAATAAACATATTAACACTTAGCAAAAACAACACTAATAACATAACAAGTGTCATTTCCATATTTCTTGGAAAATCTGTGTGCATCCTTTGTTTGGCCATCTGCACACATGAGAAGTTCATAATGACATTTCATATTATACATTTTTTTAAAACATAAAACTACAACTTATTATATAAACTTCTGTTCATGGTCAATATTTGTACTGTGAGGAAAAGTGTGAAATGCAATCACTCTTCCCATCGCTCCATTGACTAGAACAATTTTTACATTCAAGTTCCTCTTTTAAATTACGTGTGAATTGATGCACAGTTTTAAAACTCCTTCCAGACCTGCTGTTTTAAAAATGTAATTCTCTAGTTGACCTAAATGAGCTTTTGCCCTCTTATCCAACTCTAAAGGCATAACATGAGCATCTAAAACATCACACAATGTTATCTCTACAATGTTTTGCTTCTCTGACAGTAGCATTATAGAGTTCAACTTGTTACACTCTGCAAATTTACACATCAAAGCAACACAAAAAATGTCTCTTTCCTTAATAGTCAACATGACAGCGGACAGATTGCAATCTGCATGAAACATGTTAGAAATCAGTCTTCCCTTTAGGGCTGCTTTCACATTTTCCTCAAGAACACCTATACAAATCGTATTAAGCATTTCTGCATAGTCTAACGGGCCGATTCATGGAATAAACGTGTGCCGACAAAGGGGAGCGCAAGCGTGAAAATCGCAGCACAAGCGTGAAAATCGCAGCGCACGCATGCCAAAGCCACGCACATCAATTCATGGAAGTCAGTGCACGTGTAAATCCTGGATGTGCGCTAAAAGCGTGGGTGGCGCACGTGGGCGCACACGTCATTAAACGGTGTGCGCTACGCACAGAGGGAAAGCGCACATAGCGCAGCACACACAACAAAAGTGGGCGTAACACGGGGCGTAACACGCGGAATGGGGAACAACGTGTGAAATTGTGGGCGTTACGGGGGAAGTACAGGAGGTAAATGCTTGCAACACCCATACGCGCGCCAACAACACGTATTCATGGAATCGAACAAGGGAAAGGCGTGCGCCAAAAAAGACGCGCTAATCCGGAAACACGTACGCCAGCTGGAAGCAGGCGTATCGGCCTGTGCAGCATAAAAGTGCACACAAACAACAAACAAGCTCAGACGCTACGATGAACATACTGTTCCTCGCAGCAGTGGTCGTGGGATACCGCAGGAGGAGGAGGATAGTAACACCCCGCATTTTTTTACCCAGGACCAGCCTTTTTGGGATGCCTGATGACCAGGTGTATAGGAGGCACAGGTTTCCACCACACATAATCCTAGACCTGGTGAGGGAGTGGTAGGATGACCTCACATCACCTACCCTGTGCTCGCAAGCACTGAGCCCCTCGGAAAAGGTGCTCAATGTACTGAACTTCTTGGCTACTGGTTCATTTCAGCAGACAAGTGCTATAGTGGGGGGGTGTCACAGGTCCCACAGTCATGCTGCCTACACCTGGTGTTGGCCATCATGACTGTACGCCCCTCAGTCCGCAGGCACATATACATGCCCAGAACACCTGCAGAAAGGCAGGCTGTTGTCCAGCAATGCTACGGGGTGGCACACTTCCCCAAAGTCCTATGTGCCATTGATTGCACCCATGTGGCTCTATGTCCACCGAGGGCCACTGAGCACATCTATCAGAACCGCAATCACTGGCATTCCATCAACGTGCAGGTTGTATGTGATGCCAAGGGAATCATCACCTCAGTATATGCCAACTATCCCGGGTCCAGCCATGATAGTTTCATATTCAGAATGTCACCCATAAACCGGGACCTGGAAGCTGGCCAGAATGGCGACACATGGCTAATTGGTGAGTATAAATGCCTCTGCACATGCATGCATGTCAGAAAATGAGAAATGAGAAAACCCCACTAATGACAACCCTTATCACCTCCCCAGGCAACAGTGCCTACCCTCTAAGCACCCACATGATGACGCCAATTCGAAACCCCACCACACCACCTGAAGTAAGATACAAGACAGCCCATATTGCTACCCGGGGCATAGTGGAGCAAACATTCGGAGTGCTCAAGTCACATTTTCGCTCCCTTGACCGCTCTGGTGGGCAGCTGCTATATGCACCCCCAGTAGTGTGCAGGATCATAGTGGCACTATGTGTCCTGCACAATGTTGCAACCAGCCGGGGCGTGCCGGTGGACATGGTGGTGCCCCCACATCCCCAACCACATGCACGACTGCTGCACATGGGAGGTGAAAGGGCATGTGGTGAGGCAGCCCGTACCCAGCCTGTGACAAATGACTTCACCTAAAATCCCACCCCTGCGGAGTGCACACAGGCCTGGCACATACCAGCTGACAATCAATGATGATGACAAAAGGGACAGTCAACTGTCATGATCATACCAGCCTGAGATTGTTCACCTGGAAGTGTTACATTGTGTGCATCCCTACCTACTTAAAAACACCCAATGCTGTGTCACAAAAAGACATACATTCATGCAGCAGGAATGACTACCCCCTTGCAAAATACCACATCAAAATAGTACCATGTCACCCAACCCCTCCCCATCTCTGCTACCCAACACACCATGGCATGGCATGCAATGTGAAAGCAACCACATGAATGCACAACACATGACACAAGTGTCACAAAGTGCACTGTCCTTAATGTTAACAGGCCACAGCCAATATGCGCTCAGCAATCAATAAGAAACAGCACACATGAACAAATACTTACCAGCAACACAAAACATCAGTTCAGGATGAAACCGTATCAATATATGACAGTAAAAAATTGAAGTAGTGCAAGTCTCACAACCTGACTAAGGCAGCACATCGACCCCTTCCAACTGCAGAGTGTTGCTGTCAGGCAAATGTCTCAGTGTACTGCATACAACATGAACTGCATCTGCAAAGGAGACAGCCTTGTGAAGACATGAAGAACCTACATGTATATAAGGAGAAAGGCATGGATGCACAAGCACATATAAATACTCCATGCAGTGTAGAATCCAACAACAACCCCCACTAGGGATGTACACACAGTTTTGACTACAGACTGCCCACACAACTCATGGGAGTCCAATGTCACTGTGTAAGTTACAGTCACTTGGTCACACCCGTTGCAAGCCCATGGGAAGGGGAAGCATGAGGGTGTGTGTTTAAGGAAACCAATCATCTAACCCAAAGACAGGACAAGCCTGCATGTGCCCAGCTGGAATACACAGTGGATGCCCATGGGAGCCACACAAACCAACACACTGTAAAAAGAAATATTAAAAAAAATATATAAAATGCCCATGTGTGGACCGGGGGGGTGAGGGGCACCCAGGAGGTTCAAGGTACAGGGTGCACCCCAACACCCACATGCGTGGATGTTGAGAAAAAAAATACCTCCATGGGCTCATGGCCTGCACGGCTATGCTATAGTGGGAGAACTGCCGTTGCTCTCTTCACCCTCTGCTACTACATCAGGAGGTGGCCGTGATATGGAAGGCAGCCCACGAAAAGCCCTGATATGGTCCTCCATGGCAGCAAACATGCAGGTCTGGAAGGTTTGGTTCTGCAGGCTGATGGTAGGGAGATCCCCATGCAGCACCTCACGGGTTGCCCGCATTTCTGCCTGCATGGCCTCGCGTGATGCCCGGATCTCTGCATGGGTTGCCTGGAGCTCAGCTGAGAGTGAACGTGTGATCTGCTCCAGCTGCTGTTCTGACCTAAAATTCCGGGAAGCCTCAAGTTCACCCAGAGTATCTCTGAGGAACACGTGTTCTAACCTCAGGGCTTCCCTGTGGGCCTGTGACTCTACAGATATGGCTTCACGCAGAGCCTCCAGTCCAGCCCATCAGTCCCTGTTGGACGCCAACATGTCCTCCCTGTGTGAGTGGCAAATGGAGTCTGTTGCCTGCTGCTGGAGCTTCATCTGCCTTTCAGTGGGGAGAATGGAAGTGGCCACCCTGTACATTGCCTGAGCCATCATTTCACACGATGCTCCCTGTTGTGCTGCAATACTGTAGATGGAGTTCTCCCACACTGTATTGCCTGGTGGCACACGGCCACCGCGTTGCCAGGCACCACACCTGTTTGGGGCAAGGTGGTCTGCACCTTGCTGTGCTGGCACTGCCTGAGGCTGCAGGACTGCATTCCACCTTTGATCTGCTGTCCCAGGAACAGGAGCAAATATTGTAGAGTGTGACCATGCATCCTTAACCGCCAAAGGCGGACTTACCAACACTGAAATCCGCATAGAGGGGTCTACCCTCGGTGCAGGTGGGTTGGACAGAACAGCATCCCTGCCAGAAACACTCACCTGCGAAGGCACATATGTATCACTGTCCGATTCAGCACCTGATTCATAGAGGTCTGCGGAGGTGTACCCAGAGACACCCCTGGACAGCATGGTTTGTAGGACAAATGGATTTTCACCCACCACCACCCCACGTCCTCCACTGGTGCCCGGTTGTGGCTGTGATTCCTCCTGGGTCTGCACCCATCTCCTCCTCCTCAACAGTATCAAGTGCCTCATCACCTGCAAAAACATGAAAGATAACAAATGGAAACAGGCAAGAGCACCATAGCACACACATAGGCCTGATGAGGCAGAGATCCAGCACATAAATTACACATGTCCCACATGACTATAACCCTGGCATGCATGCACTGTCAATGAGTTGGAAGGGGAGGCAAGAAGCACATACTGAGGACTCCAAGATGGAAAAGCAACACATGTGCTGCATGCTGGATAGCACTGGCATCACACATTAGCCTGTGAGTGGCCTTGAAGGCAGTAGATGCCAAGGGGTGCCAGGTCCGCCTAACCAACAACCAAATGAGGGTCCTGGAACGTAAACGCCAAGCGCTCCACGTCCAGGTCCTTGAGAGGCAGACCCGTCTGGAGTCAAGCGGTAAGTGTACATGCGTACTGATTGGACGCTGTGCGTGTTGAGGTGTGCCAGGAGTGTGCAGGTTGCACATATGTCTTTGTAGGCCCATGTATGGATGTGTGGGTGCACACATGTAAAAATGTATGTGCATGTACTGTGACATGGTTGTGGTGTCACACATGGATGCTGGTTCCTGCTGCATGTATCTACACTATGTACATGTGCATGTGTGTGTATTTGACAAGTGTGCAACTGTGATGCAATATGGATGCATGTGACACTGACATGTAGGAGGCTGATTGCCAGATGTGACATGGATTGCAATGTTATCACTGCAACAGGTGGTGGAGATGTACAGATGCATGTAAGTCTGGTGGCATGTGTGCATGTGTTGTGCACTCCCCGTGTTGCATGTGACGTCAGGCTCACCTTCGGCTGCTCATGCTGTTGTTTATGTATGGATAGCGCTGCCTGGTGCAACATTCCTGTTGATTTGCTCATGTGTTTGAGTTGAAATTACATGTGTGTTGGGGAGTGTGATGCCATGTCTGAAGTTTGACACTGCCACTCATGTACAAATGCCATGTTTGTATCAGTCCATTGTACAGTGCCCTGATGCCTTTGTGTTCTATCTCTCCCTGACTGCAACGTCAACTGATGAAGAGGGCAGAGAGGGTGCTGTGGAGCAAAGCGGCAGGGATCGCACCGCCAGCCGAAGACGCAAGGCCCAGCTCCCCTCCCATGTTGTTATCTCGTCGGGGAGCGAGGAGTCTGGTGCTGCGTCCCAGGCCGCAGCTGCCGAGGGTAGGTCCAAGAGGTGGAGGTTGGAGCCGGACTCCTTGGCAGCAGAAGGGGCAGCTGAGACCCCACAGGGTCCAACGGAGGAAGATGGCACAGAGTCATCCAGGTTGGTGGGGGGTTTGGTGGAGGAGGAGGCCGTGGAAGGGACACACACAGAGTCTAGAGGGGGGATTCCACTGGTGCTAGTGGTGCAGTCCAGGGGCAGGGACAGGAGACAGCACAGGCCGTCGCGGAGGTGCCTGTGTGTAATCCTGTCCCCGATCCTTTGACTGCATCATCCCGCACCAGCAGGGATGCCTACGTCCAGACCCGTTTTCAGGAAGGGGATGAGCGCACGACAACTGGCCTTCCTCTCCCTGTGTACGTGATATGATATGATATGATATGGTATTTGTAACGCGCCTATACACAAGTGTTTCAAGGCGCGACGAGGCAGGGAGGGAGGGAAACAAGGGGAAGACAGACAAACGATCCTACTAGGCCAATCTGGGACTGGGTTGAGCCTGTCCTGGCTGGGTTGGCGTTGCGTCAACAGGGCATTCAAGCTGACCTGCAGTGTTTTCATGAAGACACTGCACGTCATCTCGGATGCCTTTTTGACCGTGTTGACCTACTAGGACGAGTCACCAGTGCTGGATTCCTCCTTGTGCTGGACCTTCATCCGACCCCCTCCTCACCTGAACCCCCTATGTGCCAGTTGTCCTCCATGCCATCTTCGCACCCATGTATCACCTGGGTACCCTGTGGAGCTGCCTCTGACCCAGCGGCCAGGCTGGTGGAGGACTCATCCCTGCCACAGTTGGGAGTCGGACGTCCAGCAGGGGCGACCACCACTACAACTGCACCCCAGACAGAGGATGACGTGCAGGCAGCAATAGGCAGGGCACAGGCACAGCAGCAGCAGGCACAAGGTGGCAGCAGCAGCAGGCACAAGGTGGGAGTGATGATGGCTAGGGGCCATCAACATCAGAGGGGCAGGCATCGGCCAGAGGGCACGAGGACCCTGTATTGGGAGTGTATTGCGTGTGGCAGCGGTTGGGCCAGGCCATAGATGCGGAGTGGAGGCGGGCGGAAGAGGCACGGCTCACAATGGTCAGGGCGGAGAACTCCATGCGCAGGGCGCTGAGGCGGGCCGAGTGCCTCGAGGCAATTTGCAGGGAGTTGGAGTTGAACATGGCATCGTCCCTGCGAAACATCGGGGCCATGGAAGAGGCCTGCCTCCAGGACATAGACCAGGAGTTCGATGATGCCCTGGCCCAGGAAATCAAAAAGTGAGCCGTCAGACTAGCTCACCCCCATTGTATATAGTTTGTAGTGTTAGGTTTCATTTTCGTTTTGCTTTATTTTGGGGTGCTTGGACAATGCCCCATCCTTTTGTATATAGTTATTTGTTAGGTATTTTTTTAATAGGTTTCATTTCATTTGTTGGGTTCATGGACCCTGGATTGAATAGATGTACATAGTTGAACTGTGGATTTCTGAAAACAAATTTTTTTTAAATCACCATGGATCAATGGATTTTCCAATTTACGTTTCCTTTGGATTTGCTTTGGTGGACGGAGAGTTTGGACAAACTTTTTTTTGGATTACTTTGGTTTGAGACTTAATTTTTTTTATTCATTTTTGGACATGCATTTATTTTCTTGTTCAAAATATTTTTCATGTTTTCATTCCATTGCCTTAATTTTGTGGAAAATACATTTTGATTTATTACTTCCATGTGTGGTATTTACTCATTGGTTTACTGCATGTCACAATGTGGGTTTACACAATCACTGGCACCCAGTGTATGTGTGTGACGGACATGTGTTGATGTGCATAGTTGACTTTTGTTTTGTGTCATGTAACAGGCCTTTCAGTGTGGGGTGGATGGGAAACATGATTCTGTCTCAAGACTGGGGTGGCGTGCAGTGGGATTTTGGTGGACATGAGGCCCATGAATGTGCATGTTTATGACATGTTGGGGGGGGACATGAGTCGGGGCATGCTGGCAGGTGCCCGTCAATGCTGGGTGGTGGGTGCAGGGGGACATGAGTCGGGGCCTGCTGGCAGGTGCCCGTCAATGCTGGCTGGGTGGGTGGGGGTGCAGGGGGACATGAGTCAGGGACTGCTGGCAGGTACCCGTCACTGCTGGGGGGATGCAGGGGGACATGAGTCGGGGCCTGCTGGCAGGTGCCTGTCACTGCTGGGTGGGGAGGTGCAGGGGGACATGAGTCAGGGCCTGCTGGCAGGTGCCCATCACTGCTGGCTGGGTGGGTGGGGGTGCAGGGGGACATGAGTCGGGGCCTGCTGGAAGGTGCCCGTCACTGCTGGCTGGGTGGGTGGGGGTGCAGGGGGAAATGAGTCGGGGCCTGCTGGCAAGTGCCCGTCACTGCTGGGGGGGTGCAGGGGGACATGAGTCGGGGCCTGCTGGCAGGTGCCTGTCACTGCTGGGTGGGGTTGCAGGAGGACATGTGTCGGTGCTCACTTGTGCATGGTGACATGTGGGCTGGCTAGGGGGCATGGCCAGGGTGGATGGTCTGCCTGCGGGGCATGGCCAGGGGTGCAGGGTATTCCCCTGTGGTGTGGGCTGCCTGCAGGTACTGGGGAGGGTGGTGAGGGCTCACCTGGGAGGACACACACTGCCATTTCGCATTGGGGCACCCCAAGAATACACGTGCCCCGCTCAGTGAGCGAAATCACATGTGAAACTTCCCGCGCACCCCCAAAATACACGTACCCCACTCACCCAAGGCCTATTGCATGTGAAACTTCCCATGCACCCCCAAAATACATGTTCCCCGCTTGCCCAAGGCCTATCGCGTGTGACACTTCCCGCGCACCCCAGAAATACACATACCCCGCTCACCCAAGGCCTATCGCGTGTGAAACTTCCTGCGCACCCCAGAAATACACGTACCCCGCTCGCCCAAGGCCTATCGCATGTGAAACTTCCACGCAGCCCAGAAATACACGTACCCCGCTCGCACAAGGCCTATCGCGTGTGACACTTCCTGCACACTCCAGAAATACACGTACCCCACTCGCCCAAGGCCTATCGCGTGTGAAACTTCCTGCACACCCCAGAAATACACGTACCCCGCTCGCCCAAGGCCTATCGCGTGTCAAACTTCCTGCGCACCCCAGAAATACACATACCCTGCTCGCCCAAGGCATATCGCGTGTGAAACTTCATGTGCACCCCAGAAATACACGTACCCCGCTCGCCCAAGTCCTATCACGTGTGGAACTTCCTGCGCATCCCAGAAATACACGTACCCCGCTCGTCCAAGGCCTATTACGTGTGAAACTTCCTGCGCACCCCAGAAATACACGTACCCCGCTTGCCCAAGGCCTATCGCATGTGAAACTTCCCATGCACCCCAGAAATACATGTACCCCGCTCGCCCAAGGCCTATCACATGTTAAACTTCCTGCGCACCACAGAAATACACGTACCCCGCTCGCCCAAGGCCTATCGCGTGTGAAACTTCCTGCGCACCCCAGAAATACACGTACCCCGCTCGTCCAAGGCCTATCGCATGGGAAACTTCCTGCGCACCCCCAAAATACACATTCCCCGCTCGCCCAAGGCCTATCGTGTGTGCAACTTCCCGCACACCCCAGAAATACACTTATCCCACTCGCCCAAGGCCTATCGCTTGTGACACTTCCCGCGCACCCCAGAAAGACACATACCCGCTCACCCAAGGCCTATCGTGTGTGAAACTTCCTGTGCACCCCAGGAATACACGTAGCCCGCTCGTCCAATGCCTATCACGTGTGACACTTTCCGCGCACCCCAGGAATACACGTACCCCGCTCGCCCAAGGCCTATCGTGTGTGAAACTTTCCGCAAACCCCCGAAATACATGTTCCCCGCTCGCGCAATTGCAGTGTAGCGGCTCTGTTAGCTGGTCCAGGGTTAGCGCTGCCCTTTGCGCTGCATTGGGGATTTCAATGGTTTTTCCTTGCACAAGAGGCGTTTTTGGGGGCGTAACTGGTGCTGCGGGATGTTCTCTGCGCCAGCGCTCAAAATGGTTTGGTAATTCCATGAATACTCGGTGAGCCAGAATGCTTTTTGGCACACACGGCTGCCGCACGCTGGCGCACACTCCCTCTCGGCGCTGCTCGTGTGCGCTGCCTCTGCACTGAAATCTATGAATTACCCCGTAAGTCTCCAGATTGCCTCATATTAATGGTAAGTTCCTGGAATTCAAAACAATTCCAAAGGTTAAAATGACCAATACTTCTATACTTTTATGAGTCCTTAGATTGCAGCATTCTGAATGGGTTGGCCTTTCACAGGAGTTAATTGTAACAATTCTCCAAAAACAAGTACATGTTTACCTCCAGACAAAATGTTGTAGTCAGTCTTCCAAACCTCTTGCATTCACAATTGAATGAAAGCAAGCATCAAGTTAGACACCATACTTACTTCATCTACAATCAAGGTATTTAATTTTCTAAGAACTTTTCCTACTTCTTGTGCTGCACTTGAAACAAGTTTCTGATACTATTGTTTGTTGTCATGCTCCACTGGTAACATTAACAGGCGATGTAAATTAACACATCCTACATTAAATGCTGCTAAACCTATTGGACCAGTTACAGTACATGACAAAGGTGAATCTGTTACATTTTGGATCATAGCTCTTATTGCATTAATTAAAAAAAGATGTACCTGTTCCTGCTTGTCCACTAACATACAACAATACAGGTTTGTATTACACACAAGAGCCTTCACACTTTTCACACAGTAAACCATGTAAGTACCGATCTTTCATTTTAAAATAAACTTCTTTTTGCTCTATATTAAGTTTACTAAAAATGACATCACAATTCACATCTCCAACTTTACTTTGTTGCATTGCAATGTCTACTTCTTCCATAGCAAGCTCAACATCAGTCTGAATAATTGTCTCACCAAGAACATTTTGACTTCCTGCTGCAGAATTTTGACTGTGCTCAGGAGTCTCTTTTGTCAGTTCAGCTGCCAAAATGTCTTCTTCAGTAAATCCAAGTACTGCTCACATTTTGGATATGTAAAGCATTATTTAGCAAAAAATAAATTTTAAAACATTTCAAAACTTCCAGGTAAATGACTCTCTGCACACCATATGAGGAACAACTGCAAAAGATACAAATAAATGAATTCCTTTTTCTCTGCAGTTTGGCAAGATGTAGTTAATCAGACCTGCCTTTTCATGTCTCACTAGACAACCACTACATACATGTACTTTAAACTGTCCTCTGTCACTGTTTTCTTGAAAATTCAGATATGAGTAGCATTGTGCTACTTCATATAAACAAAGATCCTCCAACATTTCAGACTAAGTTGGATAATATGTTTCAATCAAGTTGGTTTTCAAAATCTCTTTACTGGAAAGTGCTGCTTCAGCTAACTTCTCAATTTCCGTCAAAGGCTTTAATACCCAATTTCTACTACTAGCTGATCCTAGACTTAACCAAACAACATTAATGCTATGTTCATACAGAGGCAAACTAGTTACCCAATCTGCAGCTTCATAGCTACCACAGTCTCTATGTGAAAGCATCTTCAAACCAGAGTTTACAAGTTTCTGACTGGGACTTTTATCTGAAGATAAATCAGCTTATAATTCTGCTGCATTGCTCTTTTCTGCTTTTGTCATGTATACTGCAACATAAGGAGCAACAGCTGTTGAATCATCAGAAATAAACTGTACATCAGCATTTGCATTCCATAGCTGAGCAATGTCAGGATTGTAATCACTAAATTAAATTATAGCTAATAGTAACATGATGTTGAACAGGTGACATTAAACTATTCACTCTACCAACTGGTATCACAGGTAGTGTAGTACTTGTCTTTACTTTTGTATTTTCTTTAACAGTATGTTCCACATGAATGCTTTTGTAGCCTTCCACTTTGTTCCATAGATCAGAATTAACGTGCTGAGCTAGAATATAACAAGTAGCATATTTTTCAATGAAGCCAAAACACAGCCTTACCAAATTTAGGATAATCTTTAATCCATAACAGCATATGTATATGGGGAATCTCACGTGCCTCGTACTGTGTGCTCCAAAAGAATTGTTCCACAGGGCCTAGTGGACCATTTTATTTATTACATACAATGTGTAACATACTTAAAGATCAGTGATGAAAAAAAACCACAATATACTGAAAATGTCCATAGAAAACAAGTCTCCTGGTGTCATGTCTTCTACGTTGACTTTCTCTGCATTAAGTTCCCAAATCCACTCTGCAAGATCATCAAAACCATACTCAGTGCAAGTTTCTGACAATGCATCTAACCTCAGAGTGTTTCCTATACCAATATTCTTTAGTTCCTCTCATTGTAGAAAGCATATTCGTAAGTTTGCCATCTAAAGCTTCATATTTTTCTTTCACGTGTTTCAGCATCTCACATGCAGATTGATATTCAAATCTAGTTAAGGTATGTAGTGTTTAAGCAATCACATAACATCATTTTGAAAATTCACTTTCATACTATAAGTATTGTATTGTATTGTTTATTTGATAATGCGCACAAAACCCAGGGGTAGCCGGGCGCAGCAGGTACAAGGTTACTTAAACTTGGGTTACATACAGAGTATAGGCGAGAAACAACATAACAGTACCGTAAGACAGATCAATACTTGCCGTGTGGCAGAAGAAAAAGAAAACTAGCATATTGTAGTTTTGAGGGAGTGTGCAGGTCTGAGAACAGAAGTCATTATGGACAACGGTATCATGGGTGCCTCAGGGGTTAGTTGTCATTTGTCCAGAGCCAGTTTTTTACCTTGCGTCTAAAATTGGAGTAGGGTAAGTTGGCTCTTGGTGCAGTGGGTAATGCGTTCCAGGCCTGGGCAGCTTTGACAGGGAAACTTGCTCCGCCCGCTTTGGAGCGTCTGAATCTAGGGGTTTCGAGCAGGTAGTGGTTAGTAGCCCTGGTATGGTGCCTAGATGATTTTCTAGTTAGTCTGGCTGAGATGTAGGGGGGAGCAGTGTTGTTGAGCCCTTTATGGGTAAGCGATAGTGTCTTGAGCATGACTCTGTCGCTGATTTTGAGCCAGTGGTGGTCTTTCCTAACGTTTGAGATATGTGCTTTGCGGGGTATGTCAAGGGCAGCTCTAAGAGCGTTGTTTTGAAGGATTTGCATTTTATTTATGATGGATGTGTTGGCCCCTGCATAGAGGGCATTGCAATAGTCTAGTTTGGACATGACTAACGCATTGGCAAGCATGATGCAGTTGGTTTTAGAGAGGTAAGGTCTGCAGGTCCTGATTAGTTTGCAGGTGTACGCTGTAGAGGATGCCAGGGTGTTGACTTGTTTTTTAAGGGATAGAGTGGAGTCGAGGTAGAAGCCCAAGGTTTTTACCTCGGTAGCCACCTTAATTGTATTGCCATCTATGTTAAAGTTACGATAGTTGGGGCTCAGTTTTTTTAGGTTGGAGTCGGAACCCAGTATTAGTAAAATACTGTGAAAGTGAAAAATATATTCAACAATGGTGCTAAATCATGAATCTTCTAAATATATTTGTGTACAAGGATATTCTGAAGCAGAGATTTGCACCTCTGATCATCCAATCTCCCTCAGTACCAGTTGGGAAAAGCATAGGGAAACCACATGCTTCTAATATATGTTCCCAGATACTAATTTGTACACTTTTCGTTGTTTTCATGTTATACAATTCTAAACTGTCACCCATGACTTCACATGAGTGTAGAGGATGAATAGTGGAATGTTTGTACAAACTATTCCCTTCTTCAACATATAGACGCTGAAACTGACCTTCACTCCTTTTGTTTGTTGACTCAACATCAAGCATAGACAAGTCTGGTACAGTCAGAATGCCTTTGTGATTGTGCTCTAATAGAAACGCCATGGCTCTCATTTTTAGTGGCAACACCATTGACTAAAACAGACAAATAATCTGTAATGGCACGCTTTACCCCTAGAGTATTAACATTTCCTTCCAAATTCAGGGATAAATACACAACTTTGCCTATCACACCTTGCAATAATGATATTTTAGGCAGATTGTACATCTTTGTTTGCAATCTAACAATAACGGAAGGGATGAAAATTTTGCAATGCCATCACTTCAAACCTGTTCAATTTTTGAAGCAAGCACAACAGGGATATCAGGTCCTACCATTTTGTTTATTACACTTGGCAGAATGTGTGTTTGATTATAAAATACAACACAGTGTCTACAAAAATAAAGCACCTCACTTGCGTCAAATCATTCTTCTACGAACAAATACAGATAAAGTTCTTTCCAAACATCTTTTACAGTGTGTTTAATTGTGTTCTAAACATACACTAGTTGCTCTTGAGACTTATAAAAAGTGTGTCAACAAGATACACAAACGATGTCACATCTTTCAGTAGAAGACAACTCAAACATTGCAATACTTCTTGTATACTGGTGAAAAACCTGATCCTTTGAACGCATAGAATCATAATTTCCACTTAACTGCATCAGATGTATCATATGCATTGTAGAAACTAAACTTTCTTCAGTTTCAGTAAACAGTATTTCATTTAAAACTGCAAGAGGCATACTTGGTGTTTTGGACTCATACAGTTTAGCTAGTAGGTATCTTATTTTAGTATGTTGTGCAGCCAGCATCAGTATGTGATTAAACTAACTCTTATATCTACTTTTATCAAGACAAGCTAGAGAGTGACCCAAAGGTCCTGTTTTTTTCAATAACTTCACAGTCATCTATTCCTTGTACCATCTTGATATGTCTTTGAGCATTATAATTTGTGTTTAAAACTTACAAACATCTCTTTAAAACTTTACAAGAAAACCTATCAATATTGCACAAGACATTACAAGTCCATACCTCACAATCCTCCTTTGGTTTCATTTTTGACAGACCTACAGTTTCCATTTCCATATTATTACACTGTATAATTTCTTCTCATTAAAGCATCTTTCAATATGAGAAGTGTGTTTCCACTCTCCACAAAAGACGTCACAAAAGTTGTCACGTGTAAGCACATTAACTGTTTCTATATTTGTATAGAATGGTTTAGTCACCTTCAGCAATTTCGAAAGATTATTTAATATGAAAATAAACACTTTTCTTTTCATATTAAAATCTTTCTTAATCATTACTTCTACTTTTTTTCTTTTGCAAAAAGAGTTGTACCATATATCTAGATTTTGATTTAACACTTCTACAAAGAATTGTAAAAACTCTGGAGTGATACATTATCCCACATATATATGTATTTCTCAGTTTCAAATTGATAGCACATTTGTTACCTTTTTTTCTGAAAATCTTTCTTTTTTTACTAGCTAGTAACACATTTGAAACATGTTTTTTTTTTTTTTTACTTTCAATAAAAACATTTTCGGTTCCATCAAAACTTTGTGTTGGTATATCTCTTATTTCAACTTCAACATTTTTAAAACTGTCCTCAAAACTAGAAATTGTCGCATTATCTCCACGATTCGGATTTACAGCTTTAAAAACACTATGTTTAAAAAAAAATGCTCTTTAAGGCTACTTCCTTGCAGACAACCCTTTCTTATATCTCGTTGTTATTTTCTTGATGGCATCTTACAAAAAAAGCTGTATAAAAATAAAATTTAAATGTTTAAGTTCGCACATTGTGTTTCTTTATATTTTCAATATAAAATATAACTTTCAAGGCCAGTCTGAGAGGTGGAGATGGAGTTAAGCGGCCCGACAAACCAGGATTTGTAGGGCCAAGCGAAGCAAGATACTTACTCAAAGCTGCAGAACCTAAAAGCCTGTGACTGCCCGTCAGCTCAAGTGTAATGGTTATTCCCACCCTGTGATTTTCCTGTGTGCAGATAATTTTTTTTTTTTTTAAATTCCTGACAAGATATATTCTGAAGTGGGATACACCTCCCATTAGAATAACAATATATCACCACAATATAAATCAAAAAGAGACGTGTTCCTTTTTCAGATGACATCAAACATTCAAAAAAAAACTTTTCCAAATTGGCCACCATAATTCAAAAAGTAACCTTTAAACTAAAATGACTACTATTACTCAACAAATCATATCAGCATGTATGTCCATCCTCCCTACACTACCCATCCCCACTATCACTACTGTTTGAATGGCTAAATCCACTAGCAGTGCCATAAAACTACCCTACCACACCTAATCAATAACACTGTAACCGCCATACCACAATACACTTCTTAAATAATCACATACTCTACACATAACATCAGATTATAATTCCCAAACAAATTCTAAATAGAAGAAACATTCATTAAAAACAACATGACATTTCTTCATTCACATTGATAAAGGGGTTCTAAAATAATATGTAACACATCTTTTCTTTAATATGCCAACCAACTATTTGTTCATCAATGTTATTTTCTAAATTCAGAAATAACGTCATAAGAGAACATAGAACCAATATAATGCACTGCCACTTACTTGGTCCACCCTACTCCAGTTTGCATACTTTACAAGCTTCTACTTAACAGCTAAATGACAACTTCAAGCACACAGCATTAAGTATATTAGGGTTCACATAACTGGGCCCTACCACACCCTTGCTTCTCCCAGCACACATATAATCATTCCTCCTTAGCCATCCTCAACAAAAAGCATGCACAATTAACTACTTCACTGGATTCCACCCATTTCAGCATATTAACACAATAGCCTAATCCCATATCCTGCATTTCGTCTACAAATTAATAACTACTACTGCTAATCAACAAAAAGATATCACCAAGTATGTCCTCCCTTCATTGTCCATCCCCACTCTACTAACGTTTCAATGGCCATATGCCCCAAGCAGCCTCAGAAAACCTTCTTAACAAACCTCATCCATAATACTGTTTCCCCCAAATCACCATGCACACCATTAATTTAATTGTATACAGCACATTACCCATTTCTTACATACAATAATAATTTGACATCCACACCACATCTGGAACAAATGGGTGTGATATGTTGAAACCCAATATATGCCATAACATAGAAAACAGGATTTGGAAAAAAACAGGATATAGATAACCTGACACAACAGATGCTGCAAAATCAACAATTTGGTCTACCTGCAATGCCAAATATTGCAAATTAAACAACCAATAGAACCTCCATCACAAACCACAAAGGAGGTGGGCATGACTGCCACATGCTCTGAAAGGAAGCAGAAGTCCATCCACTTGACCCGTTGTGGACATGACAAGCCTAGCTGCACCTCAGACAAGACTCAGAGTACCATGCAACCTGGTACAACCCTCCTGCTGTATCTTGTGGAGCTGTCACAACTGATTAAAGGCATGAAAACATTCATGCAACAGGTGGCCCTGCAAGTAAAGAGGAGAACATGATGGCAAAACCGAATTACCTACACAGCCCACCATCATTTACATACTCCAGCTCATTGAGAGAGACCTTGATACAGGCAACATTTCCACACATACTAACGAAGGTGGTAATAGTTCCCCTACACCATGCAACAAAACACATGGTTGTACATCAATGACCATTTCCCAAACACCAATGATTTCCTGTACTGCATGCACGTGCAATATTCGATGTGTGTCACTGGCTGGGAGCTAGCATGTCTTCCACAACTCTAAAACAATATCAAATCCTACATGTACATATTACATGTGTTACAGACTTGACCTCCACACCCTGTTTCACCAGGACCCCTTGGTCCACAGAGCAATTCATGGTACTGTGAAATAGTAGCCTGGATGCATTCATGGGCACACACATGGGTCAACTGACATGTCTCCTTGGTAAGTGAAACAAGGAGAGTGATAAGGGAGTGACTGAGGGTTCAAGAGTAAGTGTCTGCTTGAGGTGGAGGGCTGAGGCGGGAGTGCCTGTGAGAGTGGGTGTGATGGGGCAAATCTGATTGGAGGTTGAGAGTTATCATATTACCAACAATGATCAAATACATCCCCAAGAACATCCCAAATGATACCATATGTTTAGTAATCTATAACGCGCCTGTTCGCCAGTGTTTCTAGGTGCAACAAGACAAGGGACGGAGGACAGAGGGAGGACAAGACAAACGATCTTACTAGGCCTTGTGTCAGTCAGATCGTGCAAGTACAAGAAAGAGAAGTGCAAAGGGAAGGAGGTAGTGAAAGGGAGAGAGGGAAACAGAGCACAAATCCTCTGAGTAAGTGGAGCCATTGCAGCACGGATCTGGGTAGTGCAAGGAGACTGCTGAATGCTTATCCTCTTTCAACTACAGTGGTGTTGTCCTCAGGATTTTTGTCACCTGTTCATGAAGAGAGGCAAAAATAATTTACTCAGTGCTTTATTCAAACATGATGGTGATAAAATGTCTAGAGGAGTAAAGAGAGTTGTACTGGATGATTAGACCTTTGCCACCATACATGCAGTAACAACAGTGATTACTGGATGTAAAAAAACACAATTGCATCTTGGAAAACCAATAATGTATCATTGCTTCCAGTAATGCTTGTACCAGAAACAGAAAAACAACATATGCTGAGGTAAACACCTCAGACGGCAGCCAGCATAAGAGTTCAATCCATCAATAATAACAGCCATGGAAAGGCATCCATTTTTCAGGATGCTCTGCTTAGGTGCCGATTAGCAAATGTACTTTAAACAAGAACTCTTTAGGGTGACATTTATAGTTAAAGCCTCTATGCAATTAAAATACTCTATTGCATCAAAAACCAATTGCTCTTAGGGTACTGTTTTTGTGAAACTATGCTGCATATTACACACTTTGGACCCTGTTTCTCTACACTGTTCTCCTGGGGAAAACTTCCAACCCCATTGTGGAGAATGTACGTGCTCACAAATTCGGAGATCCCCTATTTACGCCCCACGCCTTTACAAGTCGTCAGCCAAGAATGAAAATCTGCAAAATAATGCACTGGCACTGAGTTACTCCACCAAGCTCCAGTTTTAACACCTCACAACCCTGTCCTTAAGACTGTAGGTCAACTCCAGACAGACAACATTTAGTCTACTGCTACTCACATAACTGTGCTTTGTCCCAACTTTCATCCTCCTAACACCCATTTAATCAGTCCTTCTTAGTCATCCTCGTCTAATAACATGTAAACTCAAACACTTCACCTGTTTCTTTCTAGTAAACTATCATTGGGCCAACAGCCCGACCCACTATCCTACAATTCACCTACAAACTAATCACTACTACTACTAATCAACAAAACATATCAACATGCATGTCCTTCCTTCGCGCCTTGAGATACTTGTGTATAGGCACACTATAAAAGCCATATCATATCATTCACTGCCCATCCCCACTCCACTAAACTTGCAAAAGCCATGTGACCTAAGAAGACCCAGAAATCATGTTAGCAAACTTCATCGATAGTATTGTTTCCCCCATCCAATATGCACCCCCATTCATTTTACATTTCTCTATGTCAGTGCATTGCATAACAACCTATTGCATTACATAGCATGGAACGCACATAGATTCCTGTCCTTCCAAAGCAAACTGTTTGCAAGCAAATTGGAAAAATGCCAAATAGGATTGTTCATTATTATTTCTAAATTGCTAACAACAACTACATTACAGTGGAAATCCTGCAGTATAAAAAAAATATCCCATATACTATCAAACCACACCCACTTAGTCACTATAAATCCACCTTCTTGACTTCATAATTTCACACTTCTACAATTCTAACACAGTAGAAAATGACCAATATAGGTTCACAAACAGCAGCTTAATATAGAACTGCAAAGCACACACTCAGCTGCAATATTTGGTAAGGGTAGAGTTATACTGCTTGGTTCACACTAGGGTTTCCTATGCCCCCACATTCATATCACATTTTCCAATGTTACTGAGAAACAACCTTTGTTTGTAAATATGTTTTATTTCAAACATAAGCATAGCATACCATGTCATACTGCTTCATCACTCTCCTAAAAACAAAGAAGTACAATATAGAAAAACCCAACTTTGCAAACAATACTTATACACTTGACCAAATGGGACTCCTAAACATACTTAATTTATCTTACAAATACAATAATTCAACTGTTCATAAAATATATAAACAAGACACTATCACTCACCTTCAGCTGCTCCAAATAATTAATAGATCTTCACCATAGCCAAGCACAGAACATGTGCATACTCTGAGTTCTCAAATCAGACTTTCAAAAGTTCACAAAAATGTCACGTTCATAGCTTTCACAATTCAATAGCACAAAGAGGACTGTAGAAAGCAAACAAGTAAAATTGCAAACTCATTTTTATTACAAGCTATATGAATCAATAAACCCCAACACAATCATTCAAAGAATACTTTATACAATATGTACACACTACATTAAAGAAATCTTTTTTTTTTCCCAAATTTTTCCAAATATCATAACAGCGGCTATAACCCCAGTTACACGATGAAAACTCACTTATAGATGTGCTTACACATCCATTTTTCACATGCATTACACAGCACATATTACAAAGATTTCTAAATATATTCACATTAGCCTTCAGGTGAGAACATCCAAATAGAAACACATGTACAAATCTGAGTTAAAACATCCATAATATAATATGATCACTGCACCAAAATACAACCAGCTATAGCTGCGGCTACATCAGATGGATTCATACCTGCGGCTATCAAAGACCGCCAAACAGTACAACATGTGATTGGAGTGTTAATACCCACGGATTGAGTCACCCGCCAGTAGTCGCGGCTACCCATAACAGTTTTACAGATTCAAAAAGACATATTGACAAGCTGTAATAATTCAAACAACATAAAGGTACAGATGAGGGCATTGAATCAGAAACACATATGAAATTGTGTGGAGTAAAATCAATGGAGCAACAAGATCAATGCATAGAAATTGGAATCGTTATACCCTCGGCTAGGGCAAGGCGATGGTATAGTGATTGCTGCACCCACCAAAAATACACAATGTGCCATATACCTGCTCGTACCCATGGCTATGACCCATCTAGATGTTGGTTCCCTCAGCGAACAAAGACCGCCATAAACAGCATGATGTGATTGGTGCGCTCATACCTGCTGCTAAGATGATAGTTATGGCCATGGCCACCCACCAAAAATACACAACGTGTCATTTACCTGCTCATAGCCGCTGTTATAATACATCCAACAGTACACAATGTTTTATTAACTGCTACCATAACTGATGATATTTTAAAAAAAAAACGTTAAAGGTATTTTCCTTTTCCAATATACTTAAAAAGTACTATACGAGGCTCTTAGATGATCTTTTGAATTCTTTTACCAACATCACCCAAAAATATATTTCCATCAGAAAAATGCTCTTCACCTCTATGGTGATTCAAAATCATTCGAACAACTTGTCTGCGCTCTTTTTTTAGATGAATAATTCGTTTTCTTTTCCCAAAGAGAAAAAAACTCTGCTCCCTGTCAAAAATATTTCACCACCATTGCAGCATGTACCTCTCATTTCAAACACTCCATCTAAAAAAATATTATAAAAACAACAAAAACCTTGGAAGCCAATGCTTTGAGAACTCATCACCTATCTCCTCAACATCAACATCACCATTAACTCCATTTTCAAAACACTTTCAACAGCTTCTTAACAAAGAGATTCATCTCCTTCTGAAATTGGCTCCAAATTTCAAATATCAAATGAAATGATATATGTACCCCAACAACCGCAACATCTCTTAAAAGTACACTTCACCTCACCCTCAAACAATAAAAATGTACTATGTAGAAAAACTCTTAATTTAAGAATAGAATATTATCTCAATTTTTATTGGCATGGATAAACATCACTAAAAAAATACATTCTCTCAAAGGTTCAAGATTCAACAGCATCTGAGGTACTTCAAATCCTATTGGCAGCCACCCACCACACAATGAACAACCAATCACAAAGCAAACACAAACATTCCACCTTCTCTCTTCATTAATCTTCCTCCATTGCAAATTCTAACTCTGAAATCACAAGAAGTGGTTCTCTGTACCACTGCTAAAATGGCACAGTACATGGAATGGCTGGAGGACAATTACCCTTCAGAGGAAGACATTAAAAATGAATGCACTGAAAACAATGTTCCAGAAGAATATACACCACAATCAGGATTTTGTAAGTACATTGTATAAAGTCATGTAAAATGAGACTAACAATAATACTATTTAAAGGAACAAATATCACTAACCACAAATAATATATCTAGCTGTCATCAAACTATCAAATGTTTGTACAACCAACACACATATTTTGAAAGTGTATTATATCTTTAATTGTTTAAAAGTATTTAAAATATGTTCAAACAGATGAAGAAGTGATTCAAGAAGATTTAAAAAGGAATCACCGCAACAAGGACCCACACTACTAATTTTGGATTCCTTGACAGAATTAAAAGAACTATTACTGAATATTTAAAAAGACATGCAATCAATGAAAAGGGACATTGACAATGTTAGATTAAACATGGACAGTAAAAACCCACAACATTTGCCTAAAGAAGACAATATATCATCTGTTCTAACTAAAAGAAAAACAAAACCCACAATCACATCCCCTCCCAAATAAACCTGTTTTCAACAAACTGTGTTTGAATATTTATTTACCTTTTCAATGCATGTACACTTATATGCATTATTAATGATTACAAAGTATTTTAAATGTTACAGTAACTGTTTACAAACACTAAACTGAATACATATTAAAATAATGTTTCACATTTATTTTTTCAAAAATGATGTATAGTTGTGGTTACCAAAAATCCAATTACGTGTGATTGTGTGTCTTTCTTTCCATAAACGTAATGCAACATATTAATGGAAAAAGACACAGTAAAAAAGGAGTACATAAAGAATGTGCTTTTCACACATTACTGCTATAGCCATGGGTATGTGTCATCAAAATTGCAAATAGGACACCACCCATTCATTGCTGTGGTTACCCGTGTCTCCAAATGTCAATGGCACATTGGGCTAAACTGTAGCCGCGGTTATACATTTATGTTTAAAAATAATAATATCCTTCTATCTGAAGAAAAAGAAAACAGAATTAGTTCAATGACACTGAAGTGGGAGAATGGAAGACCAGGCTCCCGCCCTTCCCCTCTCGCGCTTGGCCTAAAGGATCACGGCCCAGGCACCCGCCACGAGAAGAGTTTGCCCATCTACCAGACGACCAAATACCCTGGTACAGGAACATACGGATGTGTCCATCTGCCTGCCCAGCAGCTCGCCCTGTCCATGCCGACACCTGCGGCACGGATCAACTAGACTAAAACCTACACGTCGTTAGAGATGCCATGACGACCTAGCCAACGGTCAGCACACCTGTGCAAATATACACACCGGACACTCCCGCACCAATCTACACGAAGAATATACTCAGTGCTATGACGTAGGCGACAGACATACTCACGGACGTGCATCTTTATTATTTTCCACATAGGCTCCCAAAATGCAGAAACGCAAGACGCATCATGAACCCATCTAAAGAGCTTGCTTACGCTTCTCCTAAAACCAGGTGACATAATGAGAAATATAACGAAGACACGATACTGGGGATAAGACAGTATGATACTATAACCTAAAGCGCCTGTGCACCAAACGGTTCCACCTATACACCAGGCCTAAGTAGGCCGCAAGCAAGAGCTTCCATGGACGTTAAAAGAACAAGAGTCAGGTTGCTGATCCTGCAGAATGAGCCCGGCGAAAGCAGACAGCCAAGGTCGCAATGTTGCAAACCCACATTCCGAAAGCAGACAATCAAGGGCACGATGTTGCAACCTCGCACGCCGCACACCAACGTCAAAGTCACACCTGCAAATTAAACCAGGCACACAGTGGAAAAACAATATTAATTGTGCAGAATTCTGCCTCAAACACGGTCCCACCTCACGTGACCAAGCCGAACCTGACAGGATGCCAAGGCCAGAAAGGCGTCTGGATCCCTCGTTACAAGACACAGGCAGATACAATTAAAAGGCTCAATGGACATCTGCGACAGTGGGAGTAGTCGGCCTTCCAGCTTATGAATAAGTCCTCACATTGTCTGCACGTACTCATAGTGAAACATTGTTGCAAATGACAGGTGCACCGAGAGCTGGGAATAGCGATGGTCCCAGACTGGGAGGCTCGCGAGCGCACCAATCAGAACATGGGGCTCTTATCACTGACGCCATTAACATTAACCAATCATCAGGGGTCTTCATGTAACAATTCTCATGTATCTAATTGTAGGGACAACCCAGATATATCACCTGACTAACCCTTGACCACTAACACTGTTCTCTATACGTATGCTATACTAACCCTACCACTCGAGCAACCAATTAAGAGTGGCGATAGGTTTTTTGCTAACTTTCCAAGATGACGCAAGTAGCGCGTCATACTAAGGTAAAAAGGGCCTGCGAGCCCCACGATTGTGTGTGTGTCAGGACGGACGCGTGCGATCCTTGACCCATCCCTGCCATTTTTGTCTAATAAACAGCAGAGTCACCTTGCTTCTTGGGTGTGTCTCATACTCTATCTCTTTTGGGATATACGGGAGGAGTTGGGGCCTCCCTTCCCGGAGGTCTGCGGACGGCCCGGCCGACCCCAGCAGAATTTCCCCCCGACAAGTTGGAGGCACTGCTGAGATCTGTTTAAGATCCGTTTTTTTATTTTTACTTTTTTCCAGGTACTCCCGTTGCGAGGAGGCCCGGCAGCGCGGCCCCCTCTGCCGTTGCCCCTTTCTGAGGACTACAGGACCATCGCGGAGCTGCGAGAAGACCGGACAGCTCAATCCGGATATTGGCCCTCGGGAGCCGGTTGAGAAGTATCCCGCCCGCGGTTGGCGAGTGTCCAGACGTGGTCCAGACGAGGGGAGGTGGCGAGCCGCTTGGAGGGGTGCACGCAGTCGAGCGGCCCCGCATCAAGAGAACTTGGTGAGCATGCCACGTACAACAAGCAATGTGAGATTGTGAGGGAGGGGGGAGGAATTAAATACGGGAGGTGGGAGGTGTTGCACAGGTGCGCGGCGAAGGTTTGACAATTTAGTGTTGGCAATGGAATGAATGGTAGCCGAACAAGTGCGAGAGCAGTCGGCTACATTACGCGAGGGGGGGGGCGGAGCACGAAAACATCACGTGCGGCCGCTCGTAGAAACTGATTGGCCTAGGTCGCGACTACGTGTAAGGGTGGGTGTGTGTGGTTTCCTACGATTTGGCATTTATTGATCAATGAGTAGATGAGGATCCCTATTGTTCGAGCAAGAAACTCGATAGGTAGATGACGTTTCCCTGTAGGCGGTAGCTAGTTAGTTGCCCAATACGGAAGATAATTGGCTGGTTAAGCCCTCCTGTCGAGGGGCGTATCACACGCGAGGCGACGCAGTGTGCGCAGTCCGATTATGTTATTGATTACCTTGTTCCAGGAGCGACAGGAAGACAGCTGTAAGGTTAACGGGGGTAGATTGCAAGTGTATTTTGAACTTAAAGAATATATGAAGAACTTACCAGTAGCTCGAAGAGATCGGTGACGTCACCAGTAGGGCTTTCATAGGATATCGCGAGCACAAGGCATCTTCGTTTTTGAGAGTGGTGGGGAAGAGAACTGTGGTAAGGGAGTGGAAACGGAGATAAACGGTAAATGAGTTGATCGGGGAAAGGAGAAACGGGGAACGTGGCTGCGCACGGAGAACGCCGGCCACGGCAAGTGTAGAAGAAGGAGGAGGAGCACGTGAAAATAGGACGACTGTATAAGAACGTCATAAGGGGTATGCAGCCGCAGGGGGCTACGTGCGCCTCGGCCGCAGGGGGCCGTAAGGGTGTCGTATAAAGAAAGAAAGACAGAAGAAAATATACAAATGTAAAAAAAACTATATTTTTATAATTTTCCTTAGCGGACTATCGCAAGTCCCCAAACTTACGGGGCCAGGTAACGATATAAGGCTGTATATTGTAAACTGCTAGTGAGATAACCACTACCAGATAGGGGAAGGGTAACAAGTGGAGCACTACTATGTCATACGGGACAGGATCGGGAGGGTGGGGGAACACCCTCACTACCCCACTACAACACATATATACAACACTGCCACCCCATAGGGAGAAACTGATTAAAGTATAGCATAGAATGGACCCAGGGGACGGATAACAAAATGATAACACCGTGGCCGCCTAATGGTAGCTTCGATCCATATGCCCAACATTCACTATTAAACCATCTGCACAATACATACAAAGGGAAGAAGTTGGCAAACCACGTGGAGGTGTTTAACTTATGGAGGATGTTCCAAGGGTCCCGACCAGGACAAAACGGAATGTTCACTGTGGGGGAAATACCGGAACAAAAAGAGATTAAGGAGGAAGGAGAGGATGGGAAAAAGGGGAGTGAAGACCCAAAGAACACGGGGAACGAACGAGAGGGAGGAGAAAAGAATAATACATCAGATGAAATAAAAAAGGAACCGAGCAACGATATACCCCTAGCAAAGGGAGTGAAAACAGAGGGAGGGGGGTTGTACCCTTTAAGAGAATTAGGAGAAATAGAAAGAGGACAGTTAAGGGCGGCTGAGGGATACTCGAACCCGGCATACAGCCCTCCACCATATGTGGCTCATAGGAAGATGTCAGCAGGGGAGGGGAGGACTGGAGAAGAACAAACTGTGGAAATAGGAAATGATGAGTGGTTAGCTGCACAGATATTATTAAAATTAAGAGGTTCATTAACAGGAGAAGAGAAGGAGGTAGTAAAGAAAACAGACGAGGATAATACCAGGGAGAGTGAAATGAGGGGGGAAGAGCTGTTACGACAAAAGGAAGAGATTTTGGAGGAACGACTAGCAAAGTTAAGGGATGAGCAGAATGAATTGATCAAACAGCTCGAGAGGGAGGAGAGAGAGAGAGCGAGGAAAAGGAACGAAAGTAAGAACGAATTGGAAAAAATAAGGGAACGAACTGAGGAGCAAAGGAGAGAAGCTGAAAGGGTAAAAGCAGCAGCAGAAAGGGTATCAAGAGTAGTGCTGCGAGAAAAGAAAAGGGAAGAAGAAGAAAAAGAAAGAGAAATGGCAATGTGGAAGAGGAGATTACTATCAGAAACGACTAAGAAATACGAAGAAGGGAGGGTGATAGAGAGTATAGTAGAAAGGGAAAGGGTGAAATGGGAAAGGAAGAAAGAGGATGAAAGAATATTGGAACAGATGAGTAGTGAAGTGATGGAGGAATTAAAAAGGAAAAGGGAGGAAAATAGTAGGGAGATGGAGGAGAGAAATGAAGGAGAAAGAGAAGATAGGAGAAGGGAGAGTGAAGCATGGGGGGATGTATATAGAGACACAGAAGTAGCAACAACATCAGCACAAAGGGGAGCGGTTGATAAAGGAGAACAAGGAGAACTGGACCTAATAGACTTACAAACAGTAACAATCAAGGGGGAAAAGACCGAGTGGGGGGTGCCGTTTATGACTGACTTTTGTAGTGAGGAAGAAGAAGGAGTGGAGAAGGAAGGAAGAAACAGTGAAAGGGAAAGCCTAGATAAACTATACATCACCCGGACCAACACAGACTCACCATGGATCCGTAGGAGAAAGGATGAGCTGGAGAGAAGTGAGGAGGGAGAGCAAGGAATAGCGGAAAGACAGACACATGAGGCCGCACCATCCCCATCACGCCCTCCCCCATCGCACCCTACATGCTCAACCACCTCACGCTCGTTACGCACAATAAAACTCGCGCCCTTCACAGACGATCTGACACCCTATGCATGTCGGTTTAGGGACCTCCCTAGACGCAGGCAGGAAAGACGAATACACATGCCCACATTAAATACAGGAAATGATGGAAGAAGGGGAAAAGATGGAGAAGAAAGAGTTACGAGCAGGGGAAATACGGACGAAATTGACGATGTAGAAGAAAGGGAAGAGGAGGAAGGATGTGAGGACTCGATATTATGGACCACAAAGGATAAAACGAGACATAACTTAATGCCACTTCTGGAGAGAGGAGGGGTTAGACCACAGTATGTCCCTTGGAAGCATACAGACAAAGAAAATATAAAATGCAGGCTACCATCATTAAGTGGAGGTGCGGGTAAGTGGATATATGAAATGGAAAAACACACCGCAGGACAGAAACTGGCAGTAGGAGATGTAAAGGGCCTTCTAATATCGATATTAGGGGATACAGCGGATGACATTTGGAAGAGAGCGGGATTCCCTGGGGTAACAATAACAAACACATCGCATGATGGGGCACCATTCGCAAACTGCAGACATGCACTATGGCAGGCACTGAGGGTACAGTACCCAGACACATCAGACATAGGAGCAATTACCTCCCGCAAGATGCGTGAGAACGAAGATCCTGTTGATTATATCCAGGAAATCCAAGAGAAGTGGCGCATGGAAACTAGAGAACAATGGGATAAAACACCAGCAATATTTTATCATATACTAGTACAAGGGCTCCCAGAATGAGTTCAGAAACAACTAAAGAAAGTAGTGGGAATGGAAGCAAAACCATGGCCAGAAATACAACTGACTATAGTGCATCATTGCAGGACATGGCAAGGAAAAATGAAACAAAAGGAAGAGGACAGGAAAACGGAAGAGGCTAAACTAGTACAGAAAAAACTTACTAAATACACAATGGAAGGGGCACTAATAACAACGCCTACAACAATGACCCAAAGCCCCACACAAGTAGTGGCTGCACAAGATTCCTCCCAAATGCCACCTTCACAGACTATAACACAACAGGCGCCGCCACTCCAACCATACACGACCAACATGGGAGGAGGACACCCAATGCCAGGAACTGGGTATTATAATTATAACAGGGGGAGAGGAGGAATTATGAGAGGGAGAGGATACGGATATAACACCCAACAGCAGGTGGGAGGACTTAGAAATTCCTACCCCACAGGGCAACCAGTATACCAGGACAACACAGGGAGCTTTCCATGGCAGAGTAGGGAACCACCGGTGTGTTGGAGTTGTGGACTATTAGGGCACATGTCACGCACGTGTAGAGTTAGACCAGGAACACCATCATGGAGTGAACAGGGACAACCAAGGCCCTCACAGGAACAGCAGGGCATACAGCAACAGCAGACGTTGCAACAGGGAAATGAACAACAACAACTAATAACACAACAACAGCCACAGACATATTCACTGCCACAACAACAGGTAGCGATAACACAACAACCCCAAGCACAACAAACACAACTGGGTAGGGTGACGGTCTTGGGACACAACCCTTACACAGGAAATGGCCAATCGTTGTACCCTCAATAGGACAGCCCACAGACGGCCTTGGTGTGTCCCATCCTGTCAGTAACACCTAATAGTGCGGAGGAACCATGCATAGAGGTAACGATAGGTGACAAAAAATTATCATTCCTTGTTGACACCGGGGCGACCCGGTCTTGCATAAGGGAAGGTAAATTTAAGATGTCAGGCGAAGCCATGAACACCCAAGGATTCTCTGGGGCTAGAGGGTTGGTTCCCTTTACTGATAACATTCCCTTATCTATTGGAGATTATGACCTGTCAGTTCCACTTCTATATTATAGTGCCTCACCAGTAAATATACTGGGGAGAGACATAATGAACAGGTTGAATATGACGATCTCCTTTACTGAGGACGGCATAATTTGCTCTACTCCAGGGATTAACATGCTCACAGCACGACAGATTATGCAAGCATACTGCAGACAGACAGCGATTAGGGCGGAGCCAGTAGATGGCGAACTATTCCAGTATGGGACAGATATGGCATTTGCATGGATGCCAGGGATAGAAGGGAAAATATGGAGGAGGCCAGCAGCCTATCTGTTCAGACCAGAAACACCTGTTAATGAACCAGAAGGAAAGGTGGTTCCAGTGGACATTGAGAGCATTATTGCAACAGCTGATTACATTGCTGTACATGCCCAAGACAGAGAAGGAAGAGCATGGAGGGCAGTGATAGCACTAGCAGAAGGATGTAGGCTCACCCAGGTGTCAGATGAGGAGCTGTTCTCAGAAGAAAAGGAGGAAGGTGAAATGGTGTTTATGATGAGTGTGGAAATATGGCTAAGAGTGGCTTACAAACAAGTAGCACAGAAAATTGCAATGGCACTTGAGGCACCCGCATGCACCCCAGTCCCCTTCTTTAAGGAGGATATGTCAAAGGTACCCACATCATTGTGGACTACTAGCCCCTATGACGTGGGGTGCATAAAAAGTATAGGGGGAGTAAGGATAAAATTGAAAAAAGGTGCAATACTCCCCAGAGTGAAACAGTACCCACTATCAAAAGAGGCAGATGAGGGCATATATGAAACCATAACGGCCCTTATAAATAATGGCATATTGGTCCCCTCAGAATCACCATGTAACACGGCTGTATACCCAGTGCGCAAGGCTAAAGGGGGGTCTTGGCGCTTCATACAGGATCTCAGGCCCTTGAACAACATAGTAGAAGCAGAATATCCCATAGCAGCAAACCCGGCCACAATATTGTGTGGCATTCCAGCAGAATCATCACGATTTACAGTGATCGACCTTAAAAATGCTTTTTTCTCAATACCATTGCACCCAGACTCACAAGATCTGACAAGCTTCACTTACAGAAACACAAAGTGGAAGCACACCAGATTGCCACAAGGGTATTGCGAATCACCCTCAATTTTCAACAGAGTAATACTGATGGATTTGGGTAACATTGAAGTGGAAAGCACAGTGTTGCAGTATGTGGATGACATAATAATTTGCAGTACAAACGAAAGAACATGCAGAGAGGACTCCTTAAAGATGTTGACAATATTGGCTGAGAAAGGTTACAAGGTAGACATGGAAAAGCTACAGTAATGTCAAGAACAGGTACTTTACATTGGTCAGCTTATATCACAACATGGAAGAAAGATTGCACCACAAAGAGCACTGGCCATTTCAAACACTCCAATGCCACAAACAGTGAGGGAACTGCAGCAGTTCCTGGGGCTGTGCAACTACTGTAGAGCATGGGTATTTGATTACAGTTCGTACATAGGACCCCTGCTTGAGGCGTTAAGGGAAGCTAATAAAGAGGAGAAAAAGTTGGGGTGGACGATGGAAATGAAAGAAGCTTTTGATGAATTGAAAGATGCGATATCAACTGCTCCGGTACTGGCATCCCCAGACTATGAGCGACAATTTTTTATATTTTCACATTGCGATTCAGCAGTAATGAAAGCAGTGTTGGCTCAAAAAACAAGCATGGGCTACAAACCAGTAGCAATTTACAGTGGCCACTTGGATCCTGTGACGTTAGGTCATTTCCCTTGCGAACAAGGTCTCGCCGCAGCTGCTTTTGCGGTAGAAAAAGCATCAGCAATAACCATGGGGTGCCCAACTACACTGTTCGTGAGCATGCACTATTTGCAATATTGAATAAACTTAAGTCCACCCTAACCACGCAGAGGGCATCAGGTTATGAGATCATCCTATCCAGAGCTGAGCTATCAATTGTTAGATGTAGCACGGTCAACCCTGCAAGGTTCCTGGCAGAAGTACTTGAGGAAGGAGGTTATGCCCACGATTGTACGCAAATAACTGAAATGTACTCATGTACTAGAAAGGTTGAAGAAAACGCACTAGAGGGAGGTGAGCTCCTGTTTATTGATGGGTCATCAACTATCGACCAAAGGGATGGTATAAGGAGGACTGGGGCAGCAGTGGTAAAAATGATGGAGGTACCGGTGTGTGTGGCCATGAAATGTGTACAATTACCACAGCATTACTCCGCTCAAGCAGCGGAATTAGTTGCACTGATCTTGGCATTGAAGGAAAGCTTTGACAAACGAGTGACCATATACTCTGACAGCGCGTATGTTACATCAACTGTCCACTCAGGGCTGTCGAAATGGAGAAGAAGAGGGTTTAGGAGAGCTGATGGCACTCCAGTGCAACATGCCCTCTTATTGGCTGAACTAATTGAAGTAATAAATGACCCCCAAGAATTAGCTTTAGTAAAATGCACCGCACACACCAATGGTGAAGACCACATCTCAAAAGGGAATGCAGCAGCAGACGCACATGCGAAGTATGCTGCATACTTTTGTGAGATATGGAACCCCCCAGAGTCACAGAGAGGGAGAGGGAGGGGAATGGCTAAGGAGATGTTGATAAGAGAAGGGTACACCCATCTCCCAGCCACACAGATTATGGAGCTACAAGCGGCTGCACCAATGGCCGAAAAAGAAATATGGGTAAAAAGAGGATGCACAATGTCACCAACCGACGCACTATGGCGCCAGGGTGACACTGGAAAGGTTGTAATACCATTGGCACTTTTGAACACCGCCCTGAGCCAACTACATTTTCCAGCCCACACAGGCAAGGAAGTAATTGCAGCACGAATTAGGGAAGACTGGTTCTGCCCCGAGTTAAATTCTCATGTGTCAAATTTTATCAGCAATTGTCTCACATGTCAACAGTTTACGGCCTGCCATACTCTAAAGGTGATAAGAGGTACTATACCCCGGCCAGAGGGACCTTTCCGGCATCTCCATATTGACTATGTTGATATGATCAACATATGTCAAGGAAATAGGTATATGATTGTAGTAGTATGCCCATTCTCGAGGTGGATTGAAGCAGGGCCCTGTTCACACCCAGATGCATTTAGAGCAGCTAAATTCCTAGTGAGGGAGGTCTTCCCCAGGTGGGGAGTGTGCGAGGTGTTAAGGTCAGACAATGGCCCACATTTCGCAAACGAAATGTTCCAGCAAATCACATCATTGCTGAACATCAAGCATAAATTTGCATGTGTATACCACCCACAGGCCAACGGTGTATGTGAACGCCTGAATGGCCTATTAAAGGAGGCAATTGCAAAGATACAGCAAACAACAAAGAAGAGTTGGTTATATTGCCTTCCATTAGCCCTATTTGAGCTAAGGAATAGACCAGGGTCCGACCACCACCTCACCCCTCACGAGGTGGTTACCGGACATCAAATGCGCCTTCCCCTAACGCCAACATCAAGAGCATTTACCGACCACGAGAGTACTGCGAGTGTTCTTGGTGATGAAATGTACCAATATGTGTCTTCTTTGATTACTAGTGTAGTTTTTGTGTCTCAACAGCTCGAGCGCACGCGGGGCGGGTCTAACAGCAATCAACAAGAAGACGTGGATAAAGAATTGGAAAAGGAAAGACTGTGTAAAGTTGCTAAAGGTACCACGTACCTCTTCGCAATTTCAACAGGAAGTGGAACAGTCCACGATTCACTGACCCCCATCTGGTAGAGGAGGTATCAACGAGAGCAGTAAAGCTACAGGACAAGCGTGCCTGGAACCACCTACACGATGTAAAGATCTACAAACTCCAGACCCGCCCCAGCGCCACCGACAGGTCCATTGGGAGAACAACAACAACATCACCAACGGAGGAAGAGAGTTCTACCACAGCTAACAGCCTAAGTGTTCCCATACCCTGTCACTCCCCAGATTCCCCAGAGACAATAACTGAAGAAGAAAGGGGTGATCCCCATACTGCCCACCCCATGGTCACACGCTCAAAGAGTAAAGATACTTCCGCCAGTTGAGCCCCAAACCCCCTGCCCATTGACCCCTAGCCCCACTGCAGTAATAACTGAACTGAAGGACATTGTTTTGCACACGTACACATGTAAACACGTGAATGCTCTCTTTTCTTTTCTCTCGCACATGCAGGAACTGCGTATTATTGTACTGCTAAGAAAATAGATAACTAACAAATTCACTGCCCAGGAGTAGATGGTACCCTCAGATGATAACTACCCAGAGGAATTGTCACACCAATTTGTATATGAAATAAAAAGGCCAACGTACCTGAAAAGAAGAAGGGTACGTGTCTACTACACAGCATTCCTCTTGGCCATAGAATATTCAATGCCCCACCTCCACCCATACTTGCCTGTCGTAAGAGATAGATCGCTTAGATTAGCGTGGGAACAGCTCTTCGCCTGGGCACTGAATGACTATTTGATAGGGAGAGCTTAAAAAACAACAACTAACATTTAATAACCAGCATATTGAGAATTTTCAGGCGGGCAACTTTAACGTCGCAAGAATACGCTGCCGGACTGCAGCAAGGTAAGAGCAAAATGCCGGTGAAATTAGCATTTGTAATAAAAAATAATAGGGATTTTGATGATCACCGGGTTCTTGGCTGCCTCTGTATGGCAGTACAGCTATGCTATCAATCTTATTGCTGTACCCAAACCTAATACACCCCCAGCCCCAGCTGCAACAGGTGTTGCGTCAGGTGATACTAGTAAAATTGCACACAAGCAAAATAGAGTTCAATGCAGCACATACTCAGATAATAAAGGTATTGACAATTATATACAAGATTCAGCACACATCTCAAACAACATATGGTACCAACACATGACCCGCATCGGTAAGCAGACAACAGAAGACAGCTGCTACATTTGCTCATTAATAGCATACGCCATGAGCGCTTCTCGAACATTCGTTGCCACAGAAATAGATGAAAAGACAGCACGATGCATAATATACTTGGCACTGTTCCAAACGAAAGGAAGATTTCAAGGGATAGTGGTGCAACTGGTGTGGAAAACACGAGACACATACCCATATGAAAACAACTTCCTCAAGACTTATTTGAGTTACCACAAGAGCAGTTTACATGCTGAAGCATTCTGATACATAACAAGTGGTCCTCAAAAAGGGGAAACAAAGAAAGTAACACTGCAGTATTTACCATGTGATTGGTACGCCACTGAAGTTCCTGGTAAAACAGGATGTTGGGAGAGGCCACTGGTGACGATAACGGGGAAGGTGTACATGGACAACAAATGGGAGATAGGAGTGATTGGCAGCAACATGGTAACAAAAGAAACTATTTCAACTATCGATGCACACAACCACAGATGTTGGACGACTTGGATCAAGTACGTACCCATGCTCACGTGGATAGAGAAGGATGAAGACCCAATAACAATACTGCCGCTGACTGCGCCTAAGGTATGCTACCAACATAAAGGAGAGGTGGACGTAGGATACAACACCAACTGTGCAAGCGTGATGGAGTTACCTGAGGGGGGAGCAGGAACAGCAGTGATAATGGACCATTACTGGGCCTGTGGAGAAAAGGCATACCACACACTGCCCCCTCTGTGGAATGGTGTATGCACGATGATGCACGTCAATGTACCATCACTAGTGGTACCCCAGAAACATGTGAATGTGGCGAACTTTCCCAAAATGGATGAAGGGGACAAGAGGAAGAAGAGATCTGCACAACCTCAGAAGGGGCCAGGGAACAGGAACAACGGCATAATACTGTCCTAAATAGAAGGAAAAGACAAGGAGAACCTCTGACAGGAAATTACCTATGGGGAAGGTCGGAAACGGCACTCACTTCAATTCCGCCAGAACACAGACTATTCAGCAGAGCAGCAATGTTCTTCTCCTCAATAATCCATTCGGGACTGCAGGCTTACGCAAACGCAAAATGGCTCCAGATAACTAGATGGGAACTAATGATGACCATCAATTCTACAGTAAATGGATTTAACGCAATAAAAGAGGAGCTGTGAGCTATAAGGATGGTAGCACTTCAGAACAGATATGTATTGGACCTCCTCACAATCATGGAAGGAGGAGTCTGCGCAAAGATAGGACAATCATGCTGCACGTTCATTCCTGCCAACGATGCTGACAATGGTACACTGACAGAAGCAGTTTCACAATTGGCCCAGATGCACTCCAAAATGATGGATGAAAGTAAAGGTGTGAAAAAGGATGAGAGCTGGTTTTCAATATTATGGTCATGGATGCCATCTTGGCTGTCAGATGGACTGAAAATTATAGTTGGTTGTACTATTTTGGCTGGAGCTACACTGATCATAATAAGATTTTGGAAGGTCCGGGAGGCACGCACCACAGACGAGTTGCTTGAAATGGCCGGTATGCACCCCTTGATGCCAGCAGATGACGGCCAACACACAGGCACAATCATACAAGAGAGAGAGAAGTTGCGCAACCAGATCATCACCAACCACCTGGACCCACCATCTGTGAAGATCGAGAACCCAAGAAACCCCAGGAGATACATAGGGAAATGGGTATACTGTACTCCTGGAGGAACCTGTGAATATATGTATTGGTCATTTGAAGATCATGTTAACCACTATGGACATTTAGGAGGAATAACTAAGATATGGAGAGTAAGAGGAGATAACGAAAAGGATATGTTTGTGGTCGACAAGTCGACCAGAGGGGGGACTGAAGTGGGAGAATGGAAGACCAGGCTCCCGCCCTTCCCCTCTCGCGCTTGGCCTAAAGGATCACGGCCCAGGCACCCGCCACGAGAAGAGTTTGCCCATCTACCAGACGACCAAATACCCTGGTACAGGAACATACGGATGTGTCCATCTGCCTGCCCAGCAGCTCGCCCTGTCCATGCCGACACCTGTGGCACGGATCAACTAGACTAAAACCTACACGTCGTTAGAGATGCCATGACGACCTAGCCAACGGTCAGCACACCTGTGCAAATATACACACCGGACACTCCCGCACAAATCTACACGAAGAATATACTCAGTGCTATGACGTAGGCGACAGACATACTCACGGACGTGCATCTTTATTATTTTCCACATAGGCTCCCAAAATGCAGAAACGCAAGACGCATCATGAACCCATCTAAAGAGCTTGCTTACGCTTCTCCTAAAACCAGGTGACATAATGAGAAATATAACGAAGACACGATACTGGGGATAAGACAGTATGATACTATAACCTAAAGCGCCTGTGCACCAAACGGTTCCACCTATACACCAGGCCTAAGTAGGCCGCAAGCAAGAGCTTCCATGGATGTTAAAAGAACAAGAGTCAGGTTGCTGATCCTGCAGAATGAGCCCGGCGAAAGCAGACAGCCAAGGTCGCAATGTTGCAAACCCACATTCCGAAAGCAGACAATCAAGGGCACGATGTTGCAACCTCGCACGCCGCACACCAACGTCAAAGTCACACCTGCAAATTAAACCAGGCACACAGTAGAAAAACAATATTAATTGTGCAGAATTCTGCCTCAAACACGGTCCCACCTCACGTGACCAAGCCGAACCTGACAGGATGCCAAGGCCAGAAAAGGCGTCTGGATCCCTCGTTACAAGACACAGGCAGATACAATTAAAAGGCTCAATGGACATCTGCGACAGTGGGAGTAGTCGGCCTTCCAGCTTATGAATAAGTCCTCACATTGTCTGCACGTACTCATAGTGAAACATTGTTGCAAATGACAGGTGCACCGAGAGCTGGGAACAGCGATGGTCCCAGACTGGGAGGTTCGCGAGCGCACCAATCAGAACATGGGGCTCTTATCACTGACGCCATTAACATTAACCAATCATCAGGGGTCTTCATGTAACAATTCTCATGTATCTAATTGTAGGGACAACCCAGATATATCACCTGACTAACCCTTGACCACTAACACTGTTCTCTATACGTATGCTATACTAACCCTACCACTCGAGCAACCAATTAAGAGTGGCGATAGGTTTTTTGCTAACTTTCCAAGATGACGCAAGTAGCGCGTCATACTAAGGTAAAAAGGGCCTGCAAGCCCCACGATTGTGTGTGTGTCAGGACGGACGCGTACGATCCTTGACCCATCCCTGCCGTTTTTGTCTAATAAACAGCAGAGTCACCTTGCTTCTTGCGTGTGTCTCATACTCTATCTCTTTTGGGATATACGGGAGGAGTTGGGGCCTCCCTGCCCGGAGGTCTGCGGACGGCCCGGCCGACCCCGGCAGAATTTCCCCCCGACAACACACACACTTTAATAAACACAATTTAATGCACACATTTGTATGACCCAAATATGTTATATGCAGTGCATCACATGTACAACATACAAGATACAACATGAGTGCATAGTATACACTGTTGTTCTGTTTGCACATACTAATCATTGGGTCATTGGGAAAAAACATGCAACAATATAAAGAAAAGATAAGCAAATACCACTACAAAGAACAAACAGGGATATATAAACTGGGTGAACATAGATAAAAAAATTTAGCCAGTTTCTTATAGCCTAGATGTCTTTGTATATACAGCAGACATTTACATACATGTTCATTTCCAGCACTAATGTATGACATCTCGTGTTTAAGTTCAAGCAACTAATGATACATATTCCATGACAGTTAAAACATTATACCACAAACAATTATACTAAGCACTTTAAAATTTCGACAATGCACAGAAAATGACACCATAAATAGATATGATTAATATCATCACCAATCATACAATTTAGCCATAGGTTGGAGATATTGTTTGAGTTAATCAGATTATTATACAATTTTAAAAACATATAGCTCAGCTCAGATAGACTTTCACGGAATATTAACAAGTGTTGTAATGACTCAATCGTGTCACAGCCACATAGGCAACACAATCTTATTTCACGCCTCAGACCTAGCATTGCACCCTTGCTCTCGAGCACCTCCAACTTATTAAATTTCATATTAGGTATGAATGAACAATCTTTGAGCTTGGATAGGCTTATACTAGTTGCATGCAGGACAAAGGATGGAAAGGTTAAGTAAACTTGGAGAACACATGCCAATAGGGTAGAATAAGTACATTTGGAGAACAAGAAAAAATAGGGTAGGATAAGTAAACTTGGATGACAAGTCACCAAACAGATCTAGTTTATCAAACTACTTTTTCGTTTATTTTATTTTTACTTTTTCACTTTTCCATTTTTTGCAGAATTGTCTTTTTTGTCTTCATTTGGAAATTAAGCTTTCCATGAAGTGCCTACATATGTGCTGCTCTATCTCCACCATTACCAATTGGATGAGCAAAGGTTATGATGAACCAATTAGTGCAAATCGATTGGAATGAGGTTGATGATGACTATCGTAAAGCACATGCAAATCACAGAAAGGCAAATGCACGGGGCCCATTCCTTGCATATAAGGCGATTAGCACCACCTACATAACCTGCATCCACCAGAGCATCAACAACTCCAACTGCAGTACCACTATCTTTTGAATATAGGTCAATATTTCACAGGAGTTAACTGCACAACATCTAGTGCAAATACATTGCGATAATGATAACAATGCAGGTACAAGAATAGATGAAAAAAACACATTACACAAATGAACTTGCACAACACCAGCAATTGACCTACCTCATACAACACTCCAAACACCTACAAGTACTGAATACCTCAAGATGCATTAAAATTACAAGAACAGCAAATGAATAAAATAATAATGAACACCATCTGATAGCAATGGACACTACAGCTAACACACACAACACTGCAAGCACAACTTCAAATGTTTAAATAAAGACTAACACTTACTTTTACATAAGCCACCTCCTGCCATGTGCACAGTCAGAGTTCAGGAATCAAAAGGATAAAACTGCAGAAAATGTTGGCATTTATACTTTCTAAAAGGAACACCAAAAAAAGAGGACCATATATCAATAAAACTACTAAAATGGCTGACACATTTTCATCACAACCTATCACTAAGCCCTACACAAACAAAAAAGTAACAACAACCAAGAACAAACAATGAAACTGACAAACCCAAGTTTACACCACCTGTCATCTTTCATAGCTGTGGCTATTCAAAGCAGCTTCAGGTCTTGATTTGTATTCACGGCTACACACACATTCATCTCCAAGCCCCAAATCAAACTAAATTGGTCTTCAAACCTTCAAATCAAAAAAGTGAACAACCAAGTACATAAAATAACAACCACTAATAAAATGCTGTACTGTGTCATCCACATGAACATATGATTATTGCAACAAAAATGTATATTTAAAGAAGCAACTTTAAATATACCCACGGTTCCAACCACAACTAATTAAACACAGAATAGTATTGATGCATCAACGCACATGATTTTTATAGACATGGCTATACAAGAGCCCCTTCTAGATGTTTGCTGATAACGATGGCTATTTGCAAAAAAACAAAGAATTCAAAATTGAATTTCCACTCCACCAAACTGCAAAAACTGTCCCCAACATGCCTACCTGCCCCCTCCACTCCTCATATTCCTCCTCCACTCCTCTAGTCACTTACAATCCCCCAAAACACTCAACGCATACAAGATGCCACCCCATACAAAATATTGGATAGCGGCGGCTACCAAACGTCCACAAACACACATTGTGTCACTTGCGCAAATACAGCCACAGCTGCAACAGGGTAGGGGTGTCAGGGTGGGGATCTACCCATGATTAGCAATTCTGCATGCTGGGGGTGGCTGTTGTATAGCCATAAATACTAACAACAGCACCATCGACCAATTTGAAAGTACACCACACATCATAAATACCCTGCTCATACAAACTACTGGTCATTCAAACTAGGAATCATTTTCCTGGAAACAGAGAAATACGGCATATAACATGACTGGTTTGAGAACTGTGTGGATGATTGGAGACATTTGGCTGTTTTGGCAGCTGAGGTTAGGGGAAAATGAAACACAGCAAAAAAGTGATTTGCAGGTCAAAAAAACATACACATGCCATCAGGGTAGAGGTGGGCGTGTGACTAGACTAATGATTATTAATATGGTTATATAGAGAAGTGTCTACCATTAGTATCACTATCTTCAGACATTTCCTCACATGGGACATTTTCCTCAAGCCTGGACATTTCTCAAAGTACTGGACATTTCTGTGTAAAAAAATAAAAATAAAAATATATGAAATGCTCTCTTTCTGCCTAAACAACAATGTCTTCTTGCTCGAGGGTTCGTTTTTTCGTCAGGTAAGGGGCACTGCCATGGGCAGTACTTTTGCTCCTTCATATGCAAACCTGACAATGGGATGGTGGGAGGCCACTTTCCTTAGTGATCTACTTGCATCTAGCTTTGCCACACATATTGTCGCCTGGTGGCGATATATTGACGCTGTATTCGTCACATGGAAGGGGACCGAAGTTGAATGGCAATCATTTGTGAAACAGATTAATACCAACATGTCTAATCTGAGCTTCACAGAATGTAACAGCACGACTGAAATTGTCTATCTTGATATAGTGGTGACTCTTGAAAGATCTGGCCTTCGTACAGCACTATACAAAAAACCATCTAACCCCGGTTTGCCCTTACATGCCACAAGCTGTCATCCTACATCATGTAAACACAGTATTCCATGTGGGGAATTCATTAGATATCGTAGGAATTGCACAGCTCTAGCATCCTTTGATCATCATTGTGCCCTGGCGCTCTGGATTTTGTTAAGCAAGGCTATGAGCGCAGAATCATAGAATTGGCCTACACCAAAGCACGTGGACTATCCAGGGACCGTCTATTGTATGGCATCAAGCCTGCTAGAACTACTGTCAACAATGAACCCCATCTGATTGTCACATTTGACAATGCTTCCAATCATGTTCGCAAAATTATAGAGCGACATTGGCGGATTCTCATCATTGACAAGGACATATGTCCTCTGCTTTCCAAACGTCCTACTATCACGTACAAACGTGTACCCTCGCTCAGGGATAAACTGGTCTCTAGCTTCTTGCCACCTATCAATACCAATCCATCTCTCATGAAATCATTGTTGGAATCTCCCATAGGCTTTACTAAATGCTGCAAATGTAAGACCTGTGCACATGCCATTACATGTAAATTCTTTTTGCATCTGGTTACCCAATGCAACCAGTTAATTAAACATTCAATGAATTGTGATACCACTTTTGTGGTTTATGTGCTCTCATGTCCATGCATGAGATGGTATGTCGGGAGTACCACATGTAAGCTTAAGCTCAGAATACTACAGCACCTTAGGGCAATCAAAAACTCCGATCCCGCATACCCTATGGCTAAGCATTTTAAAGAAAAACACAACAATGACCTTTCTCTCCTTAAATTCTTCGCAGTGGCGCACATTCCGATCCACCCTAGAGGTGGGGATCGTGTGCTTAAACTAAGACAGCTAGAGACCAGATTTATTTTGGATTTCGACACCAAGTTCCCCAATGGTCACAATCTCGACGAGGAGCTTTATACTTTTCTAGGTACATAAGAGACTTTTGTTTGCTTATTGTTTGTATTGGATTGGCTTTTCTTTAGTTATTAATTTGTTTCTGATTATATTTAGATGATGGGACTGTGCTTTCTCATTAACAAGTGTTTTTTCTTTCGTTTCTTTTGTTTTCTGGAATGAACACGTTCTTCCCTTTTTACTTTTAGTCCCTGACCTGTGTTCTAGTTTAATCTTTTTCCCATTACCACTATGATGGCTATATTACCACTAAGTTTTATAAATGGGATTGGTTTTACTTTTAATCTTATTTTTCAAGCTGCAATCTTCACGACCTAGCGGGACATTTGACACTTTTTGTTTATAATTTTTTTTTCTGTAGTCTTTCATGTTTAATAGCTTGGTGCCTTTTAACACCTTCTTCATTTTGGTTATCTGGTTGGACAAGATCATTTCAAATTTACATGCTTCAGTCGAGGTATTCAGCTAGTTTTATAAAAGTGTTCATCTTTGTTAGCTGTGATACCATCTGCCAATTAATCTGCCAAATTGCTGCTAATTTTAGTTGCTTACGCGATTTTGCCTGTTTGCACCCCTTTTATGCTGCTTTTTGATTGATTTGCACATGCACTTTATGTCAATATGGCCCATGTGATCTTGCCTGTATGCATATTTTTTCATGCTGCTTTTGACCGACTTGCACCTGCACTTTATGTCATTACTGGTCAGAATATGTAATGCTTTTTGATTTATTTGTAACAATCTTTGTTGCCCTGTATTTTATTATCAGAATTGAAATTCTGATTATTTTTTACATATCTCCGCATTCTGATCACCTTACAACACTGATGGTTCCTCTATGACTATTTTATCGGCACTGAGCCGTTTGAACCGTCTACTATGACAATGTAATGCTATGTTTGCTATTTTGCACATGTTTATGCTGCTATTTTGCTCACTTGCACAAAGCCAAATCTTGCATACTTATGCTGATATTTTGTGGATTTGCACAAAGCCTGATTGCACATGGTATCGTGTTGCCTTTTTAGCCTGTTTTACGATTGACTGATTGACCTTTATAAGCTGTAATCTTATTTTTTTCAAGCGCACTATGCACTTATTCGATCTTTAAATATGCATTGTTATATCTTGTTTCTAAAACCAGTAACATACGTTGGAAATTCGAGGTACAAGGGATTTGGCTCACATGGCTGTCTGTATAGAATTGTTTCTTTTAATTCTGTACTTTACATTATAGATCAGTATAAGTGTTACACTGTTGGCTTATTGTTGAATCTCCATTCCAACATGGCCGCCATGGAATCAGTCCTCTATTGTACCTCTATTGCAACTAACATAGATGATGGACTACATGTTATTCTTAATTGTGTCTTTGTCCTCTGTTGTGCTACGTGATCAAGCGCTCAGTTGAGCGTGAAACGCGTTGTAGGTGGGCTGTGTACCAGGCGTCCTGCCTCTGTTTGTCTTGCTGTTTCCCCAGCCTTTTTTGCTCTGTACAATTGTGCAGTGTTTTACTAATAAAATTTTCCTATTCTTACCGTGTGAGCATTATATAATTTTGGGTTCTCTTCACATCTGGAATTGTAGGACCTCTTTGGGTCCATGGAGAGTGCGGTCCATCCCTTCTCCTCTGGTCTTTTCAATATATATATATATATATATATATATATATATATATATATATATATATATATTACTTTTAGTGTACCTAATACAGAAAGTTTAGAAATATATAAGAAAAGTGAAGTTTGCTTACTAGCTTCTGGTAAATTGTGTTCTTACTGTTCTGTATGTCTGCTGTTGCTGCTAGTTGTGCAGTTTCTGTGAGGTAATTATGTTGGAAGGATATCTTTTTTGTTTTGGTATATTCCATTTTAGTACATATGGTATTTAAATGGATGGTTGATGTGTTAGATATATAGGTTCCACTTCTTATTTATTATTACATATAATGTGTTTATGTGCTGCTTTTTGAACTTGTGCAGTGTTTATATGGCATGATAGAACAATTTAAGATACCCCCTGAGTTTTTGGGTAGTGTTGATGTTGTAAGCATCTGTCCGCGGACATACGCCCAGTCCGAAGACATCAAAATCACTAGCTGGGGGTTCAGTATGTTCTATGTTACATGTATATAAAGTTAGGGAATCCTAGTAAACTTCTATCAAATTCACACTATGAAAATGTATATTCAGTAAAATAAAATTTCAGAAAGGGAGGTTCTGGTCAAGTCGCGCTATTAAAAACCTATGAAATTCAGTAAAAAAACGTTGTTAAAGGGACATTATGGTTCCAAGTAAAACCGAAAACCCCCTGAAATGTGCTAGTTATGGTGAGCTAAGCAACCATAACTCATGCCACCACTGTGCATTTCTAAGACTAACACCCAGGACATCGAAGATGACATGACAAACATCTGTCTCAGCACCACCCCAACCCCCTCTACCAGCACCACCTCCCCAAGGGCCTGAAGAGGGGAACAGGCGTGAGGATGTAGAGGAGGATGAAGAGGATGAAGAGGATGAGGTAGTGGAAGTCCCTACTACCAGCACTCGCCATGAGTCTTGGGTGTGGCGGTTATTTAGCATTCATGGTGACGTACCAAAAGTACGTGCAAACAAGGTCACCTGCAACCTGTGTAAAATGGTGCTAAGTCGTGGGAGGCCTGGTTCATACAGCTTTGGTACGACATCTATGAAGCAACACCTAAGGTCATTCCACAGTGGGGCCATTCGCAAGATTATACCTTGTGATCAACGTAGTAGGTTCAGTTCCTCTACCACATCCTCCGTTTCTGCTCCTGTCACAACAAGAGACACTCCTGTGGGATAGCGCATCCCTCCAGCTGCCTCACAGGCCATCCATGATGCTGTTGACCCTTACATTTCGAGGGTCACAGTTTTGTGTATGTACTGCGATGCAGTACTCTGCATGGGGGAGAGTCTTTGGAGTGCTTTCGAGACTACAGTCTAGGAGCATGAGAAGGTGTGCCCACTACCTAAATAAGGCCCACCCTACATCTTCCTCTCTCCACCTGCCCTTTCTTATCCCCGTGGTTGGTGTTCCTTCCTTACCCTCCTTTCCCCTCCTCTCCTAGTGTGTCATGTGTAAAAACAAAAACAAAAAAAATCCAAAAAAAAGGCTCTTTTCAGAGCCGCCTTTCACAGTCTAAAAATAGACGTGGCCAATAAATTGAGCAGGACCCTGTGAATTTTTTAGAAGTCCGCGGACAGTTCGCAGACATCTAACATTTTGGGGTGCTGCCCTATCAAAACCATTGCTCTTTTCTCTGGGAGGAAGTAGTGGCTCTGAAAAGAGCCTTCTGGTGGTGTTTTTTTGTGTTTGTAGTCAACACCTACTACAAAATGGATGGCTGTAATCCAAAAAAAAGGTTGCAATGCATTTTGTACATTTCTCAGAAAAATCTGATTAGCAGCATATGTAAAATGGACTCCATCTCTGCGAAAAATGTATGTGCTATGAAACATAATATTTTCATTGTGAAAAGAGGACATGCCAACATCTCTTAGAAAGGCACAAACAGCTTTTTTTTTAAAACAATTTTTAATAATTTTATTACAACAACCAACACAAACCAAACTTGCAGTGTTCATGACAATATTAATACACATTGTCCATCTTGTCCACAGTATTTCCCCCCTTCCCACACTCCCCTCAAGCCTGCTCTCCTTCCTGTGCCGTTTCTTCATCATGTGATAGGATTTCTGTAGCGATTACTCCAGATGGGTCCTGGTCACTAATTTCGTCATTTGCGGGCCCAAATAATTCTGCAATTAGTAATTTCCAAGCCATGAAGGTTCCTGCTCCCCCCCAACATTACTCGTCTCTTGCCACACTGTTGTTTCCACCTCTGTCCATTTTTGTAAATCCTTCCACCACGTTTCTATTCTTGGTCTGTGACCTGCTTTCCATCTCATTGGAATTTTCCTCTTTGCTTGTACATACACCAGATCTTTCAATTTGCTCACGTGCTTTAGCTTGTGTGGTCTAGGGAACCCTCTCAATAAGCAAGCCCATGCTGTATCTATCTCTACTTTGATCCCGTTATCTCCCATCCTGTGTGCTACTTCACCCCAAAAGCCTTCTATTTCTGGGCATGACCAAAACATGTGTACCATTCCAGCATTTTCTTCATTGCATTTGGGGCATGCTTGTCGTCCTGCATTCGTAAATTTAGCTATCCTCTGTGGTGTCATATACGCCCTATGAGTGATATATAACTGTATCTGCTGTAGCCTAGCATTCCTCAACACTTTTTTGTGATACAGTTGAACACGCTCCCACATTCCATCACTCATTGGGGTCCCAACTTCTTCTTCCCAGTCTTGTCTAAGTTGTACCACTTCCCTTCCCACCTTGGTCATCACAAGCTCATATAGCCTTGATATTTTGTGGCCCCCCCTGCTATGTTGTATATTGTTTCTATGGTGGTATCAGGTTCACTCAATAATGTTTCTTCTGACCACGTCTCTTTAATCCGCTGCACCACCCTATGATATGTAATATATTGTCGTGCGTGTACCCTGTTTCTTCCACCAACCCCTCGAAATCCCTTATATTCCCATCTTGCGATATGTCTCTCAAGGTCCCTATCCCCACAGGCTCCCAATGCCTCCTGATCATTAATCTTAGTTGTGTTTCTTTTCCCGCCAAAGCTACTATTGGCACCTGCAGGGAGCATGGGTAAGGGTCCTCCATCATTTTACAAGCTCTTTGCCATATCTCCCACCCAAGTACCATCATCCTCGGGCGCCCCTCCATGTCTACTTTGGGTAACCATATCATCTCTTTAAGGAAGAATGGGGCACAATCTTGTTGAAACAACCTGGTCTCCGTGGTCGGCTCCTCAGAAAGCCATTTAGCTACGTACTAGAGTTGGCTTGCTATATAATAGATCTCATAATTTGGAAGTTTTATGCCTCCCTTCTTGTGTGAATTTTGTAGTTTCCAAAGGGACATTGTGTTCCTTGTCCCCTGCCAGAGGAATTCTCTGCATATACTGCTCAGCCTAGTAAAGAATTGCTTGGATATCAAGTATGGGATATACGCAAAGTAATGTAACAGTCTTGGCAGGACTGCCATTTTAAGCATTGCCCCTCTGCCCATCATCGCCAAGGGAAGTTTCAACCAAAATTTCCTACTATATTCTATGTGCCGTACAGCCTTCTCAGTATTGTGCTGATGTTCTGCTTCTACTGTATGATATATGTCTAACCCCAGGTATCGAAAAGTGTTGAACTCCCATGATAGCTGGAGGATCGGTAATTGCTCCAGTGGGATCCCTCTATACCTCCCCAATGGAAACAAGCAAGACTTTTTGGGGTTCACTGCTATACATGAGAGCCCTGCAAATCGATCCAGCACTTCCAGAACATACTGTAGATTTTCTTCTGGATAGCACATGTACAACAACATGTCATCAGCATATAAAGAAATTAAATGTGATTCCCCTTTAATGATTATGCCTATTGTGTCATATTGCTGCCTCAAATATATCACTAGAGGCTCCAAGGCCAGGATGTACAACATGTGGGACATCGGGCATCCCTGTCTGGTGCCTTTACCAATCTGCCACCTCTCTGATATAACTGATCCTGTCTTCACTCTGGCCATCGGTTCGCTATATAGCAATTTGGCCCATCTCAGATACCCCGGCCCTATTCCATAGTTTGTTAATTCAGCAATCAGCCATGGTCATTTGACCGAGTCAAAGGCCTTTATTGCATCCAGCGACACGACTGCCATTTCATTTGTCTCTTCATTTGCATACTCAATGATTCGATGGAGTCGCCTAAGGTTGTTGGATATGTTCCTATTAGGGACATAACCAGTTTGATCGGGGTGTATCAATTTAGTAATGACTCTCTTCATTCTGTTTGCCAAGACCGCCGTCAATATTTTGCTGTCCTGGTTCAGCATCGACAGGGGTCTGTAGGATGCACACTCACCGCCAGGCTTATTGGGTTTGTGGAGCGGTATGATAATCGCTTCTCTCAGGGATTCTGGTAGCTTCCCGACTTCATATGCTTCGTTAAGCATTTCCAAGAGTGGTGGGAGCACCTCCTTTTTATACATCTTATAAAATTCGCTGGGGAGTCCGTCCGCCCCCAGAATTTTACAAGTGGATATCTGCCTCACCACTTCTTCCAATTCCTCTAGGGTGATTGGTGCATCTAGCTCCTCTTGTTCTTAAGCACTAATCTGCGTCAATCCTATGTCCTCTAATATTTTGCTTATTGCATTAATGTCATATTCCTCCATGTCCTCATATAGGGCATGGTGATATTTTGAGAATTCTTGATTCACTTCCTCCTGAGTATCTGCAATGCTTCCATTTTCTTTCACTATCGTTCTGATTACTGGTCTGGGAGTCTCGCTTTTGTATAACCATGCCAGAACTCTCCCAGGTTTGTCTCCCCCCGCATGCTGTCTCTCTATATATTTTTTATAGTTTAGATTGCGCAGCCTTTCCCAATATCCCGCGCAGTTCCGTTGTAACCTAAGTATCACTTTGTTATCACATTTGATGCTACCTCCCCCTTTCACTGCCTTTTCCAGCTCCCTTTCCGCTTCTTGTAGGTCCGCTACAATCCCTCCTTGTAGCCCTTTGAACTTGGCTATTGCTATCCCACTCACCACTACTTTAAAGGCTTCCCAGAGAACACCCGCCGACTCCACGCTACCTGTATTGGTCTCAAAGTAGCTTACTATTTCCACTCTCATATCTTCTCTAAAGTTGCTGTCCTTGAGCGCTTCCGCTCTGAGACGACATGTCGGTATTTTCGCTCTCGGGGATCGATACTGCCACGTCAATATAAGCAGTGAATGGTCCGACAGGACCTTCACCCTGTATTCTATCTGTGTTATTTCTGTCATTAGCGCACGCATGACAAACACATAGTCTAATCTAGTGTGTAGATTCTGGGGGGCTGAATAAGGCGAATATTGTCGATCTTGCGGATAGTGTAATCTCCATGCGTCCTCCAACCCGAAGTCTGTTATCAAGGACTGCAGTACCCTGGCTGCTGGGGTCGGTCTATCTATTTTAGAGTCTGATCTGTCTATCTTCGGGTCTATTACACAATTAAAATCTCCCCCCCCAAATCACCGCCCCTCCTAGGCCTGCGCTGAGTTTACTATATAGGGTTCTGAAGTATGCTGCCATATCCTCATTCAGGGCATAGGTGTTTACCACACATATCTCTGTGTTTTCCTCCAATCCCTTTAATATTACCATGCTTACATTGGCCTCCACTGTGGATTGCAATATCTGTAACGGTACATGCGGCGCAACCCAGGTGATGACCCCTCTAGCATACACTGAATATGTTGCCCCCACTACAGAGCCTCTCCACTTCTTCCGTACCACCTACAGTTTTTCTTGTGTCTGGTGTGTCTCTTGTAACAGGGCTATGTCTACTTTCTGCCGTCGCAAATACATCATAATCTTATTTCTTTTTAAATAACAGTTGAGCACTCTCACGTTCCAGGTGACTACTTTAAGGTCTCCCATAGCATATCTGGGTCTTTCCCCTCCCTCCCCAGGTCCCCACCAGCTCTGTCCGGTCTCAAATCCTTCCTTTTATTGCTTAGGCTTGTTCCCCAATATAAACATCTCCCAACTACTTCCAAACTTCCCCTAACTTCAAACACATCAAACACCCAAACCTCCCGCCCTCTCACCTCCCTACCCTGCCCCAACATTACCCTCCTCAACTGTTGCCCAGCTCCATCCCTGGATCTCAGGCACCCCGCATCTAGGCCTTTCTGGCAATAGCCTGTACTTGCGGCTCCGCAGGGTGAACCGCCCTAATGGCTGTTCTACTACTACTTCTGGGGCATAGGGTGTCTACATCCTGTTGCTCCTATCTGCTTCTGATTTGCCGCACTTAATGCTACCTAGTTTACTTCTACATTATATGCACAATATTCCAGTCCAACAAATTCTACAGGTCCAGGCGTCCCATGTTATAGTTCCTCACCAGTCCACTGCATTACAGTCTATTCCAGATCTCCCCCCCTCCCACCTTTCCATTATGCATGCTGTGTCCCCATCACTTATCGTGCTTCTCGCAGACTTGTTCTTGTTCCTGGTCCGAGCAACCATGCATGTCCAACCACGCCGTTGCATCCTCTGGGGTATAAAAATAAATGCCCTACTTTTATGCAAGACTTTCAGCTTCGCATGATACAATAGCATATACTTGATCCCAGCTGTGTGTAGCCTCCTCTTGACTGCCACATAGCTGTAATGCTGTCTTTGCACCAGGATGGTATAATCCGGGTACGCTGTGATCGTAGCATCTGCTCTTTTAATCGTTCCACCTTTACGAAAGTACTCCAGTATCCTCTCTCGGACTTTGTAATTCAAGATCTTTGCTATTATTGCGCGTGGGGGGCCCCAGGTCGCGGTTTCCTCGTCAAGGCCCTGTGCGCTCGCTCAACTGTAAATCCTTGTGAAAGCTGCTCGGCCCCTATCTCCTGCAGGATCATATTTTCCATTGGATCCTGGCCTTCTTCTCCTTCCGGCAGGCCAACCACGCGTATATTGTTCCGTCTCGCTCTCCCCTCCGCCTCCTCTGCTTGGCTCTCGAGATTAGCCACTTGTTGCATTAGTATATGTACCTCCTTTGCATTGCTCGCACTGGTTTCTGTGTTTGTTTTCACCTCACTCTCCAGACCACTCGTTCTTTCAGCTAGCGATCGAACATCCTGTCGCAGCAGAGTGACTTCTATTCCTACAGTGTCTATTTTGGTTTCTAGGGCCGTTCTTAAGTCCGCCATCGCTGTCCCCCATGAGACCCTCACCTCCGAAATGGCTGCAAGGACCAAGCGTTCCTCCTTTACTGGGGTACCCTCCTCGGACGCTGCACCCGCGCCTTGTGCCGGAGCAGTAGGGGTCTGCTGCGTCTTGGCAAAGGCGTTCATTGTGGGTTGTTTGCTCTTAGCTTTGGCCCCTCTTGCCAACATTGCGCAACTCCCCAACACTGTTAGTACACCACGTTCCAGCTGCTCTGTAGCACACAAGTTTAATTTCCAAAGTCTCCCGTGGAATCAAAGGGGTGAGTGATGCTTAAAGGTGTTGTCTCTGTGGGGTGCAGAAGACGTTAGTCTATACTGTGCCGTGCACCGGATGGGTTGTGTCCCCCCACGTTTTTCAGCCGTTGTGGTATCTTCTGGTATGCCCTCACTGGTTCCTAGCAGGGCCCGTTGATGCCTGTGTGTTCCATGATGCGTGGGCCTCGTTGGCACGCTCCTACTGCCCCTCTCACTTCATGATCCGGGAGCCCCGGGGTGTGTAGACTGTGCAGGCCTCTGGTTCCACTATCTTGCATGATGGTTATGACTTATTCTCATGTCATTCGTGTGTTACACCATGTAGTTTGCACCTGATGCTCCTGCTTCTCAGGGCTATTTGCTTGTGAGGCTTGCAAGTGTCTGTGGTACGTTAATGGTTAGTGGCATGTTTTCACGCGTAGGGTTATTTCCGTCCTGTCTTATGATGAGGCTACTGCTGGCAGCTGCTTCCCAGCTTATGGTTCCTTTCCGCCTCCTGCACGCTTTATATTCGCGCTGTCCGACGGGGGGTCTCAGCTAGTCTGATTCCTTCCGATTGGCTCGTTGTGCTCCTGAACATGGAGCGTTTGCACACTTGTTCGAACTTCGGGCTTATTACACGAACCTGCGCGTTCCCAGCCGCGGTGGTCTCGCACGCTGGTCCTTGGTTTCTCTGCACTTCTGCGCCCCCACTCCTCACCGTGAGGGAGGGAGTCCTCTGGTCTTCCGCACAGCCGATTACCTCAGCAGGGATCCTGGTCTGTGCACCACCGGGCCCACTGCTTCTCCAGAACCCCGGTGCTGCTAGTTCCTAGATGCTCGCATCCACCGCAGGGCCACATGTTCCTCATTTCCTTCTTTCACATCGGGGGACCTCGATCAGCTGTCCTCGAGCCGCCACTGGGTTGCCAGTCAATTGCAGTTTGGGCAGGGGCACCCGCTCACCCCTTGTTATCGATGCTGTCGAGGAACCCTTTGTTGTATCTCGCCGCCATTTTGCCGTTCGTTGCACCTTGCTGGCTCTGGATACAAAGCCACGCAGCTCCTAATACTTTGTTTCCTGCAGTCCGCCGATCCGCTCACTCCATGCCTGGACTGCTCACACGCTTGTCAATGTGTTTTAAAGTTGGAATATGCCGCTGAAACTCGCGCCTTGCTCCGGATCAATTTGTCGGATCATGGAGCTCTCAGGTAGTGCAGCCTATTCCATGGCTGCTTGGCCACGCCCCAGGCACAAACAGCCTTATTGACATTGTGACTCACTTTCTCCATTTGGGGACCAAATGAAGAAGAACGCAGCCACATTTGTCTCTGCGCAATACGAGAAAAAATTACTTGGGAATTTGGAAACATGTCCATGACCTTCCCAAGTCCTTCTTTCATTGCAAATTGCAAAGAAATTCCAGACACATGTCCTAAACTGTTCCCTCCACAATGAATTATAATTATGTCCGGATGATGCTCTGTCTCCAAACTAGCACAGAGAGTTACCAAGTCCAGCCACTTTATGCCACGCTCTCCATGCCAGTGCACTTCCACATGAGGGAATCCAAGATCTGCAGCTACTCCACAGCGTTCTGCATGCACCACCAACCAATGTATCTAGGAGTCTCCCAAAATCCGGTTAATCTGTTTTCTGAAACACACAGACATAGGTAACTGTTCTTCTTTCAGGAAAAAAGACTTTCTGACAAACTTTCTCCTTACACAACACACCCAGTAAACTTTACTGACCAGTCCCTTGCTCTGCTCATTCTCATTTGCATGCCTCTCCACCCCAAAATCCCTGTATGTAATATGCGATGTCCAGGGACTACTGCCATGTCCGTGATCATATCGAAAAATCTGAGCGTGATGAATGTAAATTTAAATAGTCTGCCCCATTTCCCCTTTGAGGCTGGCTCTGTTTTTTTTTTACAAACACCTTTTATTTTGTATTTTTTGGGTTTTTTTGGGTTTCTTTTCTTTTTTTTTCTTACTTTACTACTAAAATATTCACATAACCTTCTCCAAAGCAACCCTTACATTCCAAAACAGCATGGCATTTCCCAAAAAAGATAAGGAAATGCCATCTTCTTTAAAATAAACAGCATTACTGGAATCAATATTCTCATTATTACAGAAAAGCATACCATCTCTAAGCATGAAAGCAAACATGCCTAGGTTGATTGCACACCTAGCAATGTTTTGCTGAGGACAGAAAACAGAACTATTGTCCCATTTGCCCTAAGTACTAATCCAGAAAAAATTACTTTGGCATTTGGAAGGATGTTCATTACAAATACGAAATAACTGACCCCTTAATACTTCACAGTTACTGCACTACAAAACTTGACAACAATCAAACTCCTTCAGGTGCTATCACAATTAATTTGAAATTATTCTCACTACCAAAACCCCTGCAACAACTCAATTTACATTAGAGCATCATAATTCAAACAGTGCACCCATTTCAAGCAATAATATGCCTTCAACCAAACACAGAAAAATTACCTCCCTCTGAATTGGTGAAAGGCATTTGTGGCAAAGTAGTTTATTTACCATTAGATCCAAAAGAAAATATGCATACTCTGGGAATGCAACGTCCAATAGAGCAATCTTTACTTGCCTTAGTAAATGGTGCACCTACAACAGATAAAAAAATGGGAAACAACTCGTAGACTTAGATAAAGTTAGACATGCCTTAGAATATCTAAAAGACAATTATGAATACCATAAAGAAATTAATATTGAAGAAAACTTAAGGGAAACAACTGAAATAATTCAAGAGTCACCAGAAACTGGTCAATTTCAACTTCTAGATCCTGCTACAGTATCCTATATTTTAGACCATTATAAAATTCATCCATTACACTCTAATGACACCATAGATGATGCACTAGAAACGTACCAAATGTGACAAACCAAAGGATCACCAATCAGCAGATGGGAAAAAAGTATAGAAGCACATGCTTTTCCTCTACTCTTTCCTACTGGAAAAGTAGGAAGGTACGATTATAGACCTCTTCAGATAACAGCATCAGAATACCGCTCATTACAAATGTATTCTGAAGATCCCAGATTTAGACAAAATGTGGAATACATATTCCACCTACTCTTTGAAAGTGAACTAGCAACTCTATGTTATGGAGTTGCACACACATTGAAATCAGGAACCTACTTTCAAAATATGTCAGCTATGCAATTACTACAAAAAGTGCAAGAAAAAGATGAGGTTTTACAATCAAGCATTACATATCTGTTAGCAAACATGCGTGGTACTAAAGAGTACTGGTTCCGACATCAACGAGATGTATGTTGCATGATAAGAAGCCTTGGCCCACCCAGTTGGTTTGTTACATTAAGTTGTGCAGAATATGCATGGGAAGATTTACATGATTTCCTACCTGTTAATGTTTCAAGATATTTCCATCATCGTTTCATTGCTATGCTACACTTTATTTGTAATAAAACTGTTCCTCCCCTTGGAGAAGTGCAACACTTCTTTTGGAGAAAAGAATACCAAGCCAAAGGAGCACCACATATCCACATGCTTTTATGGATTAAAGATGCTCCTAAATTTGGTCAAGACAGTGATGCCACTGTTTTACAGTTTATCGAAAAATATGTCACTTGTGAAATTCCATCAGAAGCAACAAATAGTGATCTTCATGCACATATTGTACAATTTCAAAGATACAAATGTGGGAAATATTGTCATCGCAAATACAAAAACAAAGGGAAATACTACACCAAATGCCGCTTTGGTTTCCCTAGACCGGTTACAAACACAGGTCAAGTGAACAACTTCATGTCTTCAGTTAGACATATTGTTAAAGGTAAATCACCTAAGAACACATAGTACATAAAAAGGACAGAAGAAGCAAAATATATTTGGAGACAATTCCACTGCAGTTGCACGGTATGTTACAGACTACTTAACCAAAGCAGAACAAACAGAGCTTCAAGACCTCTGGAATGACCTATCATCAGACAAAACACTGGGCCTCATTCCTAGTTGGGCGGTAAGGGAAACCGGGCACCGGTAAGGAGACCGGTGCTGGTAATCCCTTACCGCCCTACTACGAGGTCCCTTAGCGGGTTCCTCCTTTAACGCCTGGTCTGACCTGGCATTGTGGATGGGACCCGTTAAGGGACCAGGGTGTAAATAACGGGCTTGACATATGCCAGACCGTTATTTGCGCCCTCCCCATTCCCATTGAGCCCTATGGGGGCTCAAATGGGAATGGAGAATGGTTTGGTGAATGGAAACTAATCTCTCCCGCCAAGGTCAGACTAGACTGGTAAGTCCCCATTGCACCAATCCAGACACGCTACTGTTATTGGTGGCAGTCATGGCGCAAATAGCACCATGACTACCACCGAATTCGGAATGAGGTCCACTGTCTCAGAAATTGTACAGCTTAGGCATAAAAATGCTCTCTCATAGAGAATGTGGCTGCTGTGAAGCTGCAGATCATTTAACCGGTACTGCTTTGTATGGAAAATCAGAAAATATAGTATGGATAAGTCTTGGTCCTGCTAAATCTAGAAAAAGAATTCTCAAATGATACGATGACAAAGAAACAATAGCCAAAAATGATCCCAACAGCCAAGACATTTTGGAAAACAATTTACTAGAGACATACTACCCAAACAGGAGTACCACTTTGGAAACCATGTGTCTATACCACATAGCCCAAAACTTCACATTCAAAAATAATATAAAACCCGATGAAAAAAAAGGTAGATACAGAGTGACAAATTATGAAGGCAGATTAGTGAAACTTACCAAACCAAGCTTAATTAATCATATCAAATTGTCATTAAAAACTCCTCAACATAAAGAACTATATTACATGTCCCTGTTACAACTTTCCCTGTAACGACTTTTTCAACCATGGAGAAAAGAAGAAGAGATACTAGATAACTATGACTCCTATGAAGACGCTTTCAAAGCAAATGAAAGCACCATAACTGATGTAAACTTTACACAGTACAAAACAATGTTGCACAATGAACAGCAACACAAAGAATAACTCCAGGCACAACTAGATAAGGACACTCCTGACAGTAGTCAACCTTCTGCAACAGGAAGCCAAGAACCACTGGGACAGCCACTAATAGCAAATGAGGCAGAAATAGCTATGACAGAAGTAGAAAACACCATGTGTCACTATGAAGAAGATACAGAAGACTTAACTGTACAGCAATCAAAATTGAACAAAGAGCAGCTTACCATTTTTCAAGAAGTAACAAAAGAAATTACACATGGTGTACAACATGAAAATAAAGAATGTACCTGCCAAAAGTACAAACCTATACGACTATACGTCAGTGGTGAAGCTGGTTCAGGCAAAACATTCTTAATCAAAATCATCAGAAAGTTCCTTCAACAATTGACAAACAACAAACTGTCAGCTGTTGTAACTGCCCCACATGTTTAGCTGTCTACAACATAGGTGGTGTCACTTTACACCGATTACTATTCCTTCCAGTAGAACACCATAACAAATTAGAATATTATAAACTTTCTACAGAAGCTTCAATGGAACTATGCAGAGTGTTAAAACAAATGAACATGCTACTAATAGATAAAGTGAGCATGTTCTCCAACCTAATGTTGGCTTTGATTCACCTCAGATTACAAGAAGTACTTAAAACAAACTACGAAGAGCTCTTTGGAGGAAAACACATTATTGTTTTTGGAGATCTTCTTCAATTGACACCACCTATTTTTAAAACCTTAGGACACAAACTCTGCCATAAAACTGTTGGCAACATAGGAAATGTCAACCTTTGGCAACATTTCCAATGCAGAAAATTAACAGAAAACATGCGCCAATCTGCAGACCTCACTTACGCCAACATTTTAAAAAGTATTAGAGTTGGTGTACTATCTCAAGAAGCACAAGCAATATTAAAAACCTGGCTCATCCATGCACTTTATGGCCATAACTCATGTGCTACTTAACAATTAGCACACACAAATGTCAATTGTATGTCCTTGATACCAACTCTTGCAAGCTGTTCCAAATTCAATGAAACAATGTTGAAAAAAGAAATGCAACCAATAATTGAAATTTGTTCCACAGACAAACTGGACGTACCTGGTATGACACTACCCATGTTTCGACAAGCCACAACAAGACTAAATACCTTAGAAAATGCTATCTCCAACACAGCTGGTTTGGAGAAAATATTAAAATTATCTTTAAACTGTAGAATAATACTTAAACGTAACATTGATGTGGAGCAAGGACTAGTTAATGGAGCACTGGGTACAGTTGTTGGCTTTCAAACATACCCACATGACAAGAACATTCAGTTTGTCAATATTCTCTTTGATAAACTTTCAGAAATAAAAAGGATAAGGCGCTCAACAGCTCGATTCCTTCTTTTCAAAGACATGTATGTACGCAGAGAACAATGTTCTCTAACTCTAGCATACAAAGTCACCATTCACAAATCACAAGGTCTTACCCTATATAAAGCATTGATAGATATTGGGGAAACAGTCTTTAAAGAAGGCATGAGCTACATAGCACTATCACGCTTACAAACACTTAAGGGTCTATTTCAAATCAACTTTGAAGCAAGTAAAGTAAATGCTGATATTCCTTGCATTTTAGAATATCCTAAACTACGTTCACTATACACCCCCATCTAAAAATATATCCTGTTCCACAAAAAGCAAAACGTTGTAAAAGAAAACTACTTCAAACAGAAATGCAACAGGATCTCACTGCAAATCCTCCAAAGAGAGTAAAAGAAGCTATTACTTCATCAATTACTACAACCATAGAAGAATCTATTACTCAAAGTAACTCAGGTACTTCTTCAAAGAAGCAACACACACTCCGAAAAAATCACTTGGACACAGACCTATCTGGTCCATTCAAATTTTCAAATATAACTGGTGTAAATTGCTACGCAAATGTAGCAATCAATATTCTATTTCAATTGCCAGCCATTGTTGACAACATTTACTTAAACAGTACAGACCAATTGTGTTTGCAAATGTCAGGATTGTTGGTTGCATTTCTATGAAGGACTAACAACACATATAGGCCCTCATTACGACCCTGGCGGAAATCAACCGACCGGACCGCCATAGCGTAAATAGCGTTTCCGCCATTGCACGATGGAGCAAAGTGCGGCTCATTCCGACCCATCGGGCACGAGCACCACGCCATGGCGGAAGTGCAAAGTCCGCGATGGCGGAAATGACCCCAAAACGGCCCACACCGCCGCCGTACGGCGCCCTAGGTGCAATACCGCCACCCATCTTAGCGGACACTGCAGTGAGCGCCAACCGGAAAGTACGGTAACCGTAAATATACGGAAACGGAAGTAAAAGCATGGTCCCGGAACGGGAAACATCACGCCGTACACCTATAAAACCACAAATTCCACACAACCATTAAAAATACTACCCTGAGACACATCCCAACCCGTCATCCACCCTAGTGAAACCAAGAAAAATGGGAAAAGTAGCGAAGAAAGCGTGCGATCGCAAGCGGCAGGTCCTCTTCTCCCGTGAGGAACTCACCGTGCTCACAGAGACCCTCCAGGAGAATGCTGCCGCCGTCTTCTCCACGCAAATGACCAGGACGGCACTTGCGAACAAGAAGGCCATATGGGCCCTGGTGTCACAGCTGGTAAGTGCGGTGGGGACCGCACCCCGCAACCCGCAGCAATGCAGAAAGCGATGGGACGACCTGCGGATACGCGTCCGTAGCATACTTTCTGCCAACCGCAACATTGCCACAGCTACCGGGGGAGGATCGGAATCACCCATCAAGTTGACCCCCTGGGAAGAAATCTGTGCCTCCACCATTGGAATGGAGAGCATAGAGGGAGTCGGAGGGATGGAGAAAGGAGTGCAGACATGCGAAGAATCAGGTAGGTGTCCCAAATAAAACAATGCCAAAACCACAATGTCCAATCATGTGAAGTACCACGTGCCCACATAGTGCAACAGTAACACATGTCCAGGAGAACGTCCACATACATAGGCCTGATAGCACACTTTAAAACTCACATCAAATACATAAATAATTAATAATCCTAAAAACACCCTCTACACGTGCAGCAGGCACACCCTAACTGCTGGCTGCCAAACAACTGCACCCTCACTCCACACACAAATGAAACCACCTCCAAGGCCCCGACCCAAATCACCCTCAGGTACCACCCCAATGCATGTGATACATTGCCATTCCAATTCCCACAGACCCATTAATAACGCTCGCCCTCCTTTACTCCACCACAGGGTCCGATCCAAACGACGAGCTCCAGGACACCCCTACCAGCACACCTGCAAAGAGGGCCAAGACCAACGGCCAAAGACCCTCCACCTCAGCTGCACGCATCAAGACACGGAAGCAGCACAAATCAAGTGGCAGCACAGAGGAGGGAACTCCAACAGGCACCCCAGCAGCCAGCATGCCCACAACACCACCACCACAGGTCCCCCCAATGGATGCCACAGTAGGCACTGCTTCTGGTGGCAGCAGCACCATAGGTGACACTGCATTAATGGCAGCATGCTCCGACACAGAAAACGGGGATGTCGAAGTTAGATCCATCCATGACCTGTCTCAATCCCCCTGTCTGTTCCATCCCGTACACCATGAGGATACCACGCAGGGGCACCCACAAGACGACGACTGGCCATCCCCCACAAGCCCTGTGGCAAGGCAACATGAGGTGATCAGCCACTCTGTGACACCACCGCGAATGGCCATGGCCCAGCAGAGGCAACAGTCCCTCGACCAGGTAATCGTGCAACAGCAGCAACTGGCCACGCTCCTCAAGGACCATGCCGATGAATGTGGGGGCACCAAAGCAGACATAGAAACATCAACTGAGACACTTAGGGCAGAAATGGAGAGAAGTACAGAGACACTAAGGGCACAAATGGAGAGTAGCACCGAGAGCCTGAGAGTACAAATGGAGAGAAGCACCGAGAGCCTGAGGGGGGAACTGCATGCGACGTCCAAAGACGTATGTGCCGAACTAGCCGCAGTGCGCCGTGTGCTCACTGAGCTCTCACAAACCCTTAGGGACATGCATGGACGTGAGCAGGCAGAGACATCATCCGTTGCAAGTTCCGTCCAGGGCAGCCCCCAACGTAGATCTGGGAGGAACCTGCGCTCCACAGGCAGGGGTGCCCCTGATACCCGGAGAGGGGGCTTGCAATAGCGTCTGCCCACTGACAATGAGCATCTTTGGACACTGGTGTTCGGGGGGGAGGTAGGAGGGTGGAGGGGGGGTGTTGGGCTCACTTGGGTGGCGGGTCGATAGGGTGTTTAACATGATATCACATATGCCATAAACAATGCACGATCATCCAATGAGATGTGTGGACATTGATCTTTGTGTACGAGGCCATTATAGGCGTACAGTCCATATTGTGCATGTTCCAGACACACACAGTGCCACGAGTCCCGTGTCCATGTATCAGCCACCAGGCGTGAGTGCTAGAAGCATGCATCTATGAGATGCTGACGAATGTCACGGCCCTCCTGTGCCTCGCAGACTCCTTGAGGTGCTGCCACATCCCCACCCTCATCATGACCATCTTCAGGTGCTTGCAGTTCTGCGTCAGGGGGCATGGGCACATTTCTACGTACGCACATGTTGTGTAGCATGACACATGCCATCACCATCTTTGCAACCTTCACATGGCGGTACAGGAGTGCCCCGCCAGACCTGCTGAGGCAGCGGAAACGAGTCTTCAGTAGGCCGAATGCCTGTTCTATGACTACACGGGTACGTGAGTGGGCATGGTTGTAGTCCTCCTCATGCTGGTCCCGTGGGTTCCGGACTGGTGTGAGGAGCCATCTCTTCAGTGGATACCCGGCATCACCTGTATGTGGACAATAAACGAATTTTGAGGAATGCCATTGCTACGTACGCACCCCCCCCCCTTCCTGCCAGGTCATTGCCGCATCACATACCCCACATCATCATGCATTAAATGAGACTCACCGAGTAGCCAGGATCTGTTCCCTGCGTGTCGCTCCATGTAGCCTGGTATTGTAGAGTTCCTCAAGACCATAGAATCATGGGTTGATCCAGGGAATCGGGCACAACAATGTGTAATGATCCTGTTGGAGTCACACACCATTTGTACATTCAGAGAATGAAATTGTTTTCGGTTGCGGTACTGGGCCTCCATGGCATGTGGGACGACCAATTCTACATGGGTGCAGTCGATGGCACCAATGCAACCCGGTATGCCGGCAAGTGCATGGAATCCCACTTTTGTGTTGGTAATTTCCTGCTCCGAGCGTGGTAGAGAGATGTAGTCGTCTGCGTGCTGCAGGAGGGCATCGAGCACTTGCAATAGTGTCCGTGAGAACAGTGGCTGTGATATGCCATGCAACTGTCCGACTGTGTGCTGGTAGGTGCCTGTGGCCAGGAAGTGGAGTACAGACACCACCTTCAGTAGGGGTGGGATGGCGGTTGGGCTATCTATCATGCTGACAAGGTCAGCCTGTGTCATGTCCACAATGGCGGTTATGGTGTCCCGGTCCAAACGGTAGAGGGTGTGGATCTGCTCATCAGTGAGGTTGAACGGATGTGCTCGGAGGCGTGGGATTGCGGGCTGCCTGCGTGGTGGTAGTGGCTGTGCTGGCGGCCCTTGCTGGCCCTGCCTTGCCCTCCTCCTCCTCCTGCGTCTCCTCCGTGCGGCCGGTTGTAGTTGGTGTTCGTCTTCTTCTTGAAGTTGGAGTACTTGCAGTGCTATCAGGTCCCCCAGGGCCAACATAGCTAGTCCTGCCGGTAGCATTTCGGAGTGGGTGTGGTTGTGGGAGGAGACTGGGTGTGCAATTTATGTGTTTTCAGGCTGTATGGCCTCCACCTGTGGTGATTCATTCCACCTGTGCAAGCTGCTCTCCCCTTTGGGCGAGCACGTCCCGCACACAACGCTGCAATTCGACGAATGGCATCTTGCTATTACAATCATGTATTTGTACCCGATGGCAGTGTAACATTGGTTGATATGTTCATTCGGCTATGGTCCTATTGTTTCACATACTATCTTTGCAGTCGCGAACAGACTTGTGAAGGGTCAGTGGAACGTAGTACTCGAGTAACGGTGGACCCTCATGCAACACTGTACCGAGGTTCACCGACGGGCGGGGCGTCCCATTTGTGAGTGAAGGCAGTTGCCATTTTCACACACAGCCGCACTAGATGGATTAATTTGTGATTTCAAGCGGCCACAGATGCCTTTTCGACGTGATGTTGCAAATGAGGAATTCGAAGGGCGGCGCTTTCGGTGTTCAGCTAGCGGCGAGGAGATGCCCACAGGTCTGACTGCAAATATAACGTTCTATTGTTCAATGTCCTTGGGACAGGGGCCATGGCGAGGATGCAATGATTGATATGAATAGTTTGGGATGCGCAATAGCGAAGTGGGCGATGAGGCCGGACGTTCCCAAATACATGTTACTTCACAACACTGGAATTACGGGCTGGGGCACAGTGGATTTTGCAGGCTGCATAACGCACAGACTCAATGGAAATTTCACATGTTATGTGAGTATGGAAACAGGCGTTTTCATTACGGGATGAGGGAATGATGTATGGATGCATGGACAGATGATTTGATACAGAGTTTGCCATGTACAGGGCTTCTTGGAATCTGTCCATTTCCCCTGCGCTATGTGATGCAGAGCTGCCATAGTGGGACCATCGTCTATCTGCCCTTGTTGAACCCTCCCTGTCTCGACGCGCCTTCAGACACTTGTGTCTATGCACGTTACCAATCCCATCTGATGGATTCTGTTTTAACAGACGCATGCACAGGTACACTTGTTTGTGATAGTGTTTTCACCTCGATATAGATAGTTATGATTCGCAAGTGGTTTTTGGGTGGTGATGATCCTTTGGAGTGGGCTAGCATGCATATGGCTGTGGATTTGGTGTGATCATTGAAGTGAGTAATTCAAATGTAGTTCTGATGGCCATACTATTCTTTTTCATTTCATTTGGTTGACAGGTATCTCCTCCCCTTTTGCCACTGCCATCTGTATGCCACTCCTGCAGATGGATTTTACTCCCGACACCTGCTGCTTCGTGTTAATCAGTGGAGCAGCATTACGATCTTATGGGACGATCGCCAATGGGCCACATGCCCTTACGCAGTACTAGTGGCTAGGAGCAACATTTCGGCCTTTCAGCTGGACTAGTGCCTCCCTATTGGGACGGCCCTGCGGTTCTAGGCGCTTCCATGTTGCCTTTTCGTACGAGAATGTAGCCCCTGTGTACCATGAAGGAACAGGGCGTCACACAAGAAGTAGCTGGTCATTTATTGCGGATGCAGCCCACAATGGTGAAATGTATTTTGGAGTTCATGGCCTAATGGCTGTATGGGCTTGGTGATTTTGTTGTGCATTAAATTTCTATTCTGATATGAACCGTGTAGCGTTCTTCTTTGCAAGTGATGTGGCATATTCCTGTTTGGGGAGCGATGTATTGTGAGGAGATCTGCATTGGGTTCCAGCTTCGGAGTATAGTTGCGTGGTACTGTGCTGGGCGCGTTTGCCTACGAAGCCCAGTGAGGTCAGGGATAAGGGCTGCCAATATGACTGTTTTGATGATGTCATGCTCAGGGGCGGGGGATTAGCTTTTGTGTAACAGATGCCGGTCAGCCAGGTGGATTGGTGGAATGATGTGATTATCGGAATATTGCTGGTCACAGGTGCCTGTGTTTGCGTGCGTTTCTTGGTGGGAGACTGAGGTCATGTCCATTTGTATAGCTTCTGTATTCGTGCCATCTGTGCCCTGCAGCTCCCATTGGCCCCTCTTGAGATTTTATTTGTTCGTTGGCAGGCATGGATGACTAGTACATTTCACTGGTTGCATTGTGTGACTTCATTGCACCTACGGGGAGTTGTACAATGTGGCCAGGGAGCGGTGTACAGGCACTCAGTAGGGCCGTTTACGGTTGGTTCGCGATGCCGTACTTCTCACCAAGGCGGAATGGTACTTTCCGCCGTGCTTGATGGCGTTAGGTGCATGTCCGCTAGGGTCAGAATTCGCGTACCGTTGCGCCATGGTGGTAATTACGGTTTGGCATGGCGCGCGCGCGCTTACTTGGTGCAGTTAGCGTTGGCGTTCACTACGGTGTCGCTAATGGCATCGTACTTTGCGGTGACGGGTCATGATCGCACCGAGCGCTATTCGATGGCGGTATTGCATTTCCGCCATCGTTTTTTGATTTCCGCCAGGGTCGTAATGAGGCCCATAGTGTTCATGGAATAAGACAAGAATTGGACCACTGTGCTGGAATAGTGAAATTCACTATAAACCCACAAGAAGATCCACAAACATTTCTAATGTACTTACTACAAGTACTGGAATACAAAAACATACCTATAAATGAAATCTTCCAGATGTCATACATGTGGAAACATACATGCACTCTGTGCAACAATATGCAACAAAAAGAAATCCCTAATTAACCTTTTGTGTATGTATCCATACCTAACTGTGAATCCGTTCCATTTCAGCATCTTGTACAAAATGCAAACCATGGCAGATTATGTACTACCTGCAATTCAGATAATCGCTCCACCTTACTAATACAAACACATAGTAAATACGTAATATTAATGCTTCTAGGTTACAATGCAAATGGTACTAAAAACAACTGCAAGCTGACTGGATTCACACATGGTCAAGTATCACTTGGTAAGAAAACCTTCACAACCATAGGTATAATCTACCATGCAGGAGCCACAACCAATGCAGGTCACTACACTGCATATATAAAAAAGAATTGTGGATGGTTTGAATGTTATGATAGTACCATTACTTTAAAGTAAAGATTACCAGAAAATCTTATAAAAGCTCATTTAATATTCTTCAAACTAAAATGTAATAACTAATCCGTGCATAAACATTAATAAAACTTCAATTAGAAAACTATAAACAGTTAGAATACGCCAACAGGTATCTAACTGCCCCAAGATTTTGCTACAACCAAACAGATAAATCAATACCACTGAAAAATAACAAGAAATAAACAGTTATAATACGCCAACAGGTATCTAACTGCCCCAAGATTTTGCAACAACCAAACAGACAAATCAATACCACTGAAAAATAACAAGACATATACAGTTAGAATACGTCAACATCTATCTAACTGCCCCATGAATCTTCAACAACCCAACAGATAGATTAGCAATTTGAGAATATAAATAAAAAACTATAACCAGTTACAATTCAACAACAAGTATCTAACAATCTGCAACAAGCCAACAGATAGAACATTAGCCAGAAACAACAAGTAAACTCTGAAAACACAGATTAAATGTACTGTACCAAAACAAAAACATTTTTTTTTAATCCAAAATGGATTTTTTTCCCCACAGAGCGAATGATTTAAACAACAAATACAGAAACTGAGCAAATTGCACAGTACACTGGTTTGTAATCTACTAAATATGAGGGTCGAAATGAATCAGAAATGTCTATTATTCAATGTTATAAGTCTTTACAAACTACCAAAACTGACAACACATGATGTTTTCTTTTATCACAGAAATTGACAAAGAATATATGTTTCAGTTACCAAACCAAACAGTAAGTATACTATAATAAAATTAACTCATAAATACTGCTCCATAACAGAACCATTGAAGCAAACATGTAACCGTGCACCACAATACAAAATGTTTACTTCCATGGATATGTTATACTGCAGTGCTTGTTACCAAACTCTACAATCTTAATGACATGATGTAGCCAAAACTTCACATACAAACTATACAAATCAAACAGTACATAAACTGTAGATTTGCAAATATTTCATAGATATTCAATTCTATGGATGTGATCTATGGGTGTGATATGCTGCAGTGGTTGTGGCAAGGGCCTAGAGTCTTGTGTGCTTGGCCTACGGCCTTTGGCCATGCACTCAAGACTCTAGGCCCTGGCCACAACCACAGCAGCATATCACACCCATAGATCATACACATAGAATCAAACGGCCATGCAACCAAGACTCTAGGCCCTTGCCACCACCACTGCAGCATATCACACCCGTAGATCATACACATAGAATCAAACAGCCATGCACCCAAGACTCTAGGCCCTGGCCACAACCACCGCAGCATATCACACCCATAGAATCAAAATTTTAACTGGCTATATGAGCTACCGCATTCATTTTTTTTATGTCCGCGGACAGAGCAGCTGTCCGCGGACATGATGAACACAACAGGGTTTTTGTACAGCACGGACAAGTATAGTGTCCATAGGGCACCTCCATTTTGGTTAATTGAGAACATTCCAGACACCGAATGTGTTCTAAGAACAGTTTCATCTTGCCTGCGGACAGTATGGACAGGTAGAGTGTCCTTAAGACACCCCCATTTTGGATAATTACGGACATCCCGGACACCGCGCGTGTTCTAAGAACAGTTTGATCTTGCCTGCGGACAGTACGGACAGGTATAGTATCCTTAGGACACCCCCATTTTGGATAATTACGGACATCCCGGACACCGTGTGTGTTCTAAGAACAGCTTTATTTTGCTTGCGTACAGTACGGACAAGTATAGTGTCCTTAGGACACCTCCATTATGTTTAATTACTGACATCCCGGACACCGCCTGTGTTCTTAGAACAGTTTCACCTTGCCTGTGGACAGTACGGACAGGTATAGTGTCCTTAGGACACCTCTATTTTGGTTAATTATGGACATCCCGGACAGCCTGGCTGTCCCCGGACAAGACAAACACAATGGGATGCCTGCCACCTAAATAAATACAGCATTTGACCCATCTCTTACTCCCCCACCTTCCCCAAACACTTTTACACACTTGCCAAAGTTGTATTTCTCCCCCATTTGTCACCGGATCCAAGATGGCGGGGGCATCGAAACAATCTGATGCACTTCATGCTCTTCACCATCCAATCAGCAAACATGTCGCATTTCCGCAGACATGACGTGAGCCAATTAGCCAATCGGTGTCCTGTCCTCGGAGTGAACAGGGAAGTGTGTCTGCGGAGCGGACATAGATATCACTAATTTATTGTGACCTACTTTTTGGTCATTTTTTAAAGAACTACTGGATGGCTTTTCACCAAATTTACAAAATCACGCATTCAGAACCAAGCCGCTGCTCCTGCCGAAAATTTGGTGAAAATCCGTTCAGCGGTTTGGGCTGTAGGCGTGAGCAAAGATTTTTCCCCATTCAGTCTATGGGAAAAAATACGTTTTGGGACCCCCCTATAACTTTGCCCCCCCTGGACCAAACCTCACCAAACTTTGGAGAAGAAGTATATGGCCTACTCTAAAATTTTCTGCAAAGTTTGGTGAGGATTCGTCCAGGGGGACAAAGTTATAAGCCGCCCAAAAAGTGCTCTTCCTATGAGATTAGCAATTTAACCATAACTACACAGCCACTAATGTGGCTGTGTAATATATATATATATATATATATATATATATATATATATATTTCATGAAAAAACATTGTTAAAAGGGACGTTATGGTTAAGTTGCGCTACTAAAAACCTATCAAATTCAGTAAAAAAACTTTGTTAAATGGACGTTATGGTTCAAAGTAAAACCGAAAAACCCCTGAAATTCGGCAGTTATGGTAAGATAAGCAACCATAACTCGCGCCACCGTGCACTGCTAACACTAACACCCAGGACATCAAAGATGACCACAAATGTCATTGATGACATCACTGATGACGTCACATGTGCATTTACTTTTCTTGAAAACTCTGTAGGAGGGATTCTTATAATTTTGACCAAAAAGTGTCAAGGATCATTTGAATAAATATCATGAGCTAATTAGTGCATTAAGCAATGCATTGATATAAATAGCATTCTATTATGAAGTTCTATCCAGTATACTAAGCAACTCATGCAGAAACTTAGGCAGTGTGTGCAGTATACATGATGAAGGTGCAATATTCATAATCTTGCCATGAAGAATAATGAAATGATAACTGCTTTCTTATTAGAGTTTTGCGTACTGTGAAACATGTAATAAGTAGCTAATAAAACCCACTTAATACATAATTACATTGATACAGACAAAACACAAAGAGACAACAACACATACTAATATGAGTATATACAGGGACAGAGAAGTAAGCAAAAAAGCAGAAGTAGTAGAAGAAAGAGTTCATAGCCTAACTGATTGTCTTTATGCAGAGAAATGATTGCTCTGTTTCAAAGCTGCTACTTACTGTATGTATGTGTATCAAATGATGTCAGTGAACCTTAAGGAAAGGAGTGTGAGTACAATGTATACAAATATGAGCATATGCAGGGAAGGTATAGTAATAAAAATAAAACTATGAGAAAGTGCTGATAACTCTTATGATTATCTTCATGCACAGAAAGGATTGCTCTCTTTCAAGGCTGTATCTTCCGCTATATATATGTTTCATATGATATGACTTGACCCTAATTCTACAAATATAGTACCTTTTCAATTTTTACTTCCTGACTGTTGCTGAAGAAAACTATGTGGCTTAGATATGTCAGTAAAGGAAAAAAAAGGGAGAGCCAGCCATGTAATGTCATCAGTGATGTCATCAATGACATTTGTGATGTCATCTTTGATGCCCTGGGTGTTAGTGTCAGCAGTGCACGGTGGCGCAAGTTATGGTTGCTTATCTTATCATAACTGCCGAATTTCAGGGGTTTTTCGGTTTTACTTTGAACCATAACGTCCCTTTAACAACGTTTTTTTACTGAATTTGATAGGTTTTTAGTAGGGCAACTTAACCATAACGTCCCTTTTAACAACGTTTTTTCATTGAATTTCATAGGTTTTGATTAGCGCAACTTAAACATAACGTCCCGTTAACAAAGTTTTTTTACTGAATTTCATATGTTTTTAGTAGCACAACTTACCATAATATCCCTGACTTTATATACATGTAACATAGAACATACTGAACGCCTAGCTAGTGATTTCGATGTCTGCGGACTACCACGTCTGCGGACATATCGAAAATCTAACCGTGGTAAAAGTAAATTTAAATAGTGTGCCCCATTTCCCCTTTGAGCCTGGCTCTGAAAAGAGACGTTTTCTTGGGGGTTTTTTGCAGATGCTTGACACACACCTGCTATTTTGTATTTTTCTTTTTTTTATTTTTCTTACTTTACTCCTAAAATCTTCACATAACCTTCTCCAAAGCAACCCTTACATTCCAAAACAGAATGGCATTTCCCATAAAAGATAAGGAAATGCAATCTTCTTTAAAATAAGCGGCATTACTGGAATCAATTATCTCATTATTACAGAAGAACATACCAGCCTTAAACATGAAGGCACACATGCCTCGGTTGATTACACACCTAGCATTGTTTTGCTGAGGACAAAAAACTGAACTATTGTCCCATATTGGCCTAGGTACTAATCCAGAAAAAATTACTTTGGCATTTGGAAGGATGTTCATTACTGCATGAACAAAGTGTTCCAAATCTGCAAACAAAGTAGGGGCACTGACATAGCCCAAATGGAAAGCACCATAGTGCAAAACTACCACATGGGGACTGTTCATCCTGCCCATATCTTTACAAACTTGTACAATTCCCTGTACATTGCAATCAGGCACAGTGCTCCACACCACCTCCACTCCTTTAACATCTAAATTCTTTGCAACATGCCTACATTGAGCATACTGTTGTAAACCATGCACAAACATATCTCCAAGCACCAAAACCCTGACTTTCTCCACTTCTGCCATCTTCACTACACACAGTCTCTTTGAACACAAATCCACAACCTCAACATCTGATTGGCTACAGATACAGACCTACAGTCTTCTTTCCAAGCTGGATTTGCTGGAAAACAGCTAAGCAGGCACACAATACGGAGAACGTCCTCAGAACACCCCCATTTTGTTTATTTTTGAACATTTCAGGACACCGGGGTGACACATGCCCCTACTAAGGAGAGACACACTGTTGGTTTTTCCCCCCCTACCCCCATCTGCGGTTTTACACTTTGTAATTGGAGGGTGAGTTGGTTCCTGGCTACTTGAATGACTACAGCAACCGGAATTCCCTGAGGCCATCACTGGTAGTAACCATCAACACCTGAACAAAACACCTGGACAGACTGCCTCCCTAATGATTTCAAGAGGCAAGAAAGCGTGCTTGGAGGAGAAGATCAACTGGACTGTGGAAAGGTACACCTATATATATATTTTGGTCTGGCCATCATCCTAAATAGATTTGATGTTTTGTGTATGCCACTGTTTGCAGCCTTCATTTTCCAGAGTAACATTTGTTGATTTTAGCCAGTAAGGATGCAATGCAACTCTGAGACTTTAACAATAACGTGTTAAACTACCCAGTATTACATTTTGTGTGTTAAATGGGAAATATATAGACAAATCCACTGGTGCATGCATGATCAGAGTGTGATATTAAACCATGTTTAATGTAAAAATGTGTACTTGCAAGATGTTTGCTGACCAGAAAGATGTTAGCATGAATTATGTTTTATGGGTATTTGAACACTATGCATGTCCATACAATTCATATGTTTTGAAAACAGGAATGCACACACCCCATTATCCAATTACTTTCATCAAGGCATTAAAAAGATGGATAGCACATCAGTTTTAATTGGAAACAAAGACCTCTCATCCCAATTACAAACAAAACATTCGATTGTCAGTATTGTGATTCCAAACCTCCAAGTCCATGGAGTTCTATTTTGCAGCTAATCAAGAAGTCAACAATTGTAGTACATGGAGGATCAGTAAGTATGTTTATGGAAGCAAAGACCTAGTACATGTTATTGAGCCCTGATCATGCAGAGCCTTAACCTCTGAGGAGATTGCTTGCCTGTCCGATTCAGCAACTTCTTAATATAATCACTTTGTTCCATGCATTGGCATTCTTAGCAGATGGTTCGTTTTGATAGGGGCAGGCCACAGACAATTGTGTCAGTTAATATAGGAATAACACAAGCCCATTAAAAAAAATGCATTCACAGAGAACAAGTGGGTAAATAATATTTTACTTGCAATTTCAAAACAGTCTGTCCGATTTGAAAATCAAAGAAAAATCAGAGTTTAATAGAGCAATACAATTCACATGCATAATACAATATATGATAAAACATATAATTAATGAATACATCCACGAATTTAAAAATAAATGTATACATGCAATGAAAAAATCGTAAGGGGTGCCTCTAGATTCAGAGTATTCTTGCAAATCTCATTATATGTTTGCTTTATTAAAATCAGATGTCCACCAAGGTAATTATGAGAACAATAATGTTTTGTCCAATTTGATCCCTTACTCCTGGGGGGAGGGATAAATCAGAGTTTACACATCCCCTTGTGACATAGAGAATTAAATTGGCTGATGGAAGCAAGGAGGAGGGCCCTACAGGGTGCAAGAAAATGGAAGCAGCCTATCTCAGGCTCTGTCATGTGCCAAATGATGCTGCATGGATGTCATCTGCTCAGTATACTAATGCACACAGAACAAAGAGAGATTTGGCAAAGCAAGAAAACAAGTGAGCCTGTGCGACAGTAGAAATTCTTATAGGGAGTTCATATGGATGTATTTGATGTGAAATCACTATAACAAGGCCTTTTCCAGATGGACCGAGCAGTCAGACCTTTTCCAAAACAGAACCCAATTACCTGAGAGGGACTTTGGGACCAGGTGGACACATTGCAAAGGAATAACTTAACTGGCATTGCTGCCTGAAGCCTGTTTATGTTCATACCTGTCTGCCCACACAAATTAAGTCCCATAACACAAGTACAAGTATTTTAGGGTTCCCTGCCCTCAAGCTATGCCAATGAAACAGGGAATATAGTTCAAGGTGAATGTACTTTGGGATTGACAACTAACTTTGAAACACTTGGTAGCTTCACCATAACAAGGAATTTCTCTGGCAACTTGAAATCTCTGGATGCCAATTTAAGAAATATGTAATGGCGAACGTTTGTGATTTGTGTCTGCTTTAGTTAATAAAGTAATGGAATCTATTCCTTAATGAACATGGTGTTGTGATGTGAATCTGATTCCTAGGAAACAGTAGAGTGCTGCTCTCCCTGTATTACAAAAAGTGTACATATTTCTCAACCCAAGTCTTTACAATAATTATAACCAATTGAAGTTATCCAGATTAATCTATAATTAATCAAGGAACCAACAGTTTGTAGATTATATCAAGTTTTTATGACAATCCATTTCCATTTGTATTTACGAAGCAACGTGTAAGTGTGCACTTATTTTCCAGAATAAGCAATAATATTTGTGTTTTCAATATATGAATGTTTGAGTAAAATGTGATTGAACATTGTAGTGCAATAATAACAGGGAGGTTTTGTATTTTCCTTTCAGTAGACACACTTCCTGTATTTATTTGACATATTGTAGGTGACATCACCAGTATTTAAATGTAGGGGAACACTTTTAATTCTTGGATTTATTATTTTAAATTCACCAAATTATTCAGATTAAAACATTGTTTTTTCTTGGCCCATATTGTGGGCTGAGATTGTTGCACTAGTGTCATTCTTCTGTAAAACGAATCCTTTGAAAACTAAATATATTATGTAGATGTATGTCATATACAAATGAGACTCTTAGACGCGTTGATGGTCTGATACCACCCTCTTCTCACTTTCTACTCAAAGCATCATTTTCTTGTGTGGTAAAGGGTAGCGAAAGGAGGGCAGAGCACATCACTATCCAACATGTGCCTTTGAAATGTGCATCCTTTTTCAGTGACACATGCACAACTATTGGAATCTGATTGCATAATTGCATTATTTCGTTTGCAATTAGGTGGAGTGCCTGACAGCAAGAAGATTGCATGCTTTGAGGGAGGGGAGGTTGGGTGTGTTGGATAGCACGATCACTGGTCACATTATTTAAATTGATGGAAACAAAACAGCCCAGGTTCTCCTGTAATAAGCTAGTCATGCATTGCATTCTGAATGCAATATGTATATGTGTTAAGCTGCACGTGGAAGGGAAGAAGATCATGTCAACTAACTAAGCATGAGAGGGCAGCACTCTGAGGCATGTTTTATTTTTTTTATTTTATTTTTTCTGACAAACGAATGCACTAGATTTGTAAAAAACGTTATCAGTGCCAATGAAAGTATTATTTCATGCTTTGAGGTACTGACACATATAAGCAGTGATTTATGTGGCGATTAGGGTTCTGTAGTTTGCAGAGTCATATAGAGGATAATCTGTGCAATAAATTAAAGCCTGGTACAAGAACTGTGCCATTCATCTCTCTTGGGTATTTGGTATCCCCGTGATTCTCAAAGGACACCACCGCTCAGATATCTGCTGGCTCCATACCAGGAAGTCGAATATGCTTTGCAGGTGCTTCCGTGCCAAAAGAACATTCTGTAGCTCTGAAGGTTGCATCCTCCTGAGGTAGGGAACGCAAACAGGCACCACTTCGGTGCTAAAGAAAGTGTGATGGGAGAAGACTTCACCATGAAGAAACCTGTTTGTGACAGTTGATGCATTTAAGATAAAGCTTCAAGTGAACAAACCACCGAGTCCTGTCATCACCTTGAGCATAACAGATCTGTCACATTGGCTGAGCAGACATCTGGATATCATACAGATAGCAGCTCACACAACCAACACCGCAATGTCGAGGTGGGGTTTGTTTTGGTTGGTTGGCCATGGGTGAAAGCTTGTCCAAATGCTTTGAGGTGACCCTGTGATGGCTCAGGTGAGATACAAATAATTGCTGTGCTGGAAGGGAAGCACTGTAGGAGAGCATGCAGCTGAACCCCATCACCAAGGACAGTGAGGGCTCAACATCAGATCCATGCCATTTTCCCAACAGGCATCTTCTGTAACAAGTGCCGGAAGTCGATGTTCGTATGTATATCGCAAGGGCATACAACAAACATATTGGGCCTCATTACGACCCAGGCGGTAAGTTACCGCCTGGGCCGTGACTTTACCACCATGGCGTAAACTACGTTTACGCCATGGTGGTTGGCGGACTTACCGCCCCATTCCGAGGTCGGCGGGGCGGTAAGTCCCCAATCCCCATTTACCCTTCCCCATTCCCATTTTTGCCCCATAGGGCATAATGGGAGTGGGGAAGGCGTTAATTACGCCACCGTAAATTACGGTGGCGTAATTAACATCAAGTTCCCTTACCGCCATGGTTTTTTACACCCGCTAGAAGCAGGTGTAAAATCCGCCATGGCGGAAAGGGAACTCGTGATTGGCGGTAAGGGGTCGGCGCAGCTAACGATGGCGCTAACCCCTTACCGCCAGGGTCGTAATGAGGCCCATTGTGTGCCTCATGTCAAGACCATATTAAGAGATAAAACACTTTTTTAACATATCTAGTTTATGACTAGCAGGCGGCTGCTTTCGAGCAAGAACAAAATAAATGCAGCTGCTCCATTCAGACACGAGTCACGTGCTATGAAGTCGTGTTTCGAGTCGAAAATTATGAGAGATGTGCTAAAAACAGATGTTCAAACGTTTTTTTTACGGACCTTGTTTTGGCTTCAAGTAACCTGTCAAAAGAATTCATCGGATCATTGCGAGTTGGGTGGATTTCTTTGTGTCTACTTCACAAAACCCGCCCCGTTTTTCCCTGTGAGGGAGGTTTTTTATGCATAACATTAACCACAGGAACATGCACTGCGCTGTAGAAAATCCTCGATGCAGCAAGAGAGCAGTGTTAAGTAAATACCAGTGAACACACAACGTATTTATTACAAGCAAGCGATGATACATGGTAAAGAGAAATGTGTTCTAGCTCTGATGTCACAAAGATTCCTCAGAGGACTCTGCTGTAACAGCGACCTACTGTGGCAAGTGGCAAATGCTGGCATGCTTTGACTTCTTTCAAGTCAACACAAATAATCAGAATAATCACGCAGCAGCCGAAAAACAGATCGAGATTTGCAAAATGGCTCACAGAAAACCATGTGCTAGTGTCCTTTTCCGAGACTTGCCGATTGCTGGCTGCACTACCACTGTTTGTTGCCTTTATTATCATTTATTTATGCATTTATTTATGTATTTATTATTATTTATCTGTTTCTCCTTTGTTTCACACTTTCCACTTCTCCCTCCTTCCATGCAATGTTCCACTCCCCCTCTCCCATGCACTTGCGTGTTCTCAATGTCACTGGTCCTAGTAAGATCGCTGTTTTGTTCTCCTCTGTTCCCCTCCCTTGCCTTGTCACGCTCTGAAACACTTGTGTACGAGTGAGATAGAAATAAAATACCAATATCAATATCAATAAAGATCTCGTCCTTGACTAGATAACATTATACTCCTTTTTCTTACCTTTGTTATGTTGTTAGTCATGTTACATATTTTCACAAAACGTATAGAAAAATGTCAAAGTGCATTCTCTCGGGACACCGTGCAGTGGTGAGCAGTTTGGAACAGAACCGGCAGCTGTAATATTACCAATGCTGAATCAGCTGATGAGTTGTTTTCACATTTAAAGAACGGCAATAAAGCCATTGTTCTCAGTGGCAAATGTGGAAGGCAGGGCCTTTAGCTTAGTCCAGTTCCCAAATAGATGCTACAGAAAGCAGTGATTCTGGTGGGGTTCAGATAGTTCAGTATTTTAAACAAATGCTGCTGAGATCCATGGTCAGACTTTGGCTCACAAGTTTTAAAGCATTGAGGGGTGCGTGACGAATGGGATTCTGCTCCCCAGGAGTACATGGATGAGTAGGGGTATAATGACCCACCCAGCCCTCACACTTATATAAACCAAAACCCAAAGCAATCTTAAAGGTAAAGGATGAACGGTTAAGAGATATACCTCCTTTGCTTTTTGTGGTAATGTAGGTAATGTGAGCTGAAGGAAGGCTATGCTTTTAAGAGGGGTGTGAAGGTGAACTATTAGTGACACAAATAAAACAGTAACAAAGTCCAAAATAAATTGTATGTCCAATCAAGAGCCTATACAAATATATAAACAATAATTAAACACACCATCTGCAAACAGAACAAATAAGAAACACCGTACAAAAACCCACACTGAAGAGAGAAGAGGGATGATGCAAGAGACTGAGGAAAGTAACACTCTGAGTGTGGTTCCAGGAAAAGTATATGTCGTTGTTGAAAAAAGGAGCAATCATGACCTAACCAGTCTCTAGGGTCCAAGTGGACTGAGGGGGGAGTTCATGGTCAACAGTAGCTGGATTTAGTTCTTGGTGGATTTGACAGAGTCAGACCCGGTGTTGAAAGTTGATAAGAGTGGATCAAGCGCAGTTTGTGCAAATTGTACTGTGGATGCCCCAAGTGCAAGCTAGCACTGAGTCAACAGTACAGTTGAAGGGCGGCTCTCAGGGATGTAGGTTTAGGGTGGTCCCAAGATAGCTTTCCAGTTGTGCCAGGGCGAGTCAGGCATTAGCTGCTTGCAGGGTTTGATGACTGATGCTCCAGCAGTTTAAGTAGGTGGGCGGAGGTCGTCAAAGGGGTGATCTTGGGTGTGTCAATGTGCAGATCAATGAGGTGGCGAATCAAGGGATGGCTAGTTTGAGCTGTGGTTGTAAACCTTATTCAGACTCACCCATGGTTCTGATTGTATCCCGGCATCAAGCTGTCGATTCAGCGTTGCAGGTGACTGGCTTAACTAGGACAAGATGAAGCATCGAGCTGGTTCGCAGTGCAGGCAATAGTTCAAATTGATGGAAGAGTGCAAAAGCCAGCACTGCCACCTTCCGTTCAGTACAAGGTGTGGTGAACATTGAGCTACTGGCTTGCTGTGGTAGAGCAGTGAATTACAGCTGGTCTGGCCCTCCGGCTGCTGTAAAGCTTACCTAGGGGGACTTGAGGTCAGGATGGTTCCATTCAGTGTCTGCTCTCCCAACTCAGGAGATTCTAGTGCAGAGTGGTAGGTCCTGGTCCACAGAAAAGATCTATCCCGATGGGCCCTGGGAGGGGGTAGAGGACAGATCTTCCTTCTACCCTGGATGGCTCCTTCATCACATCAGGCTGAATGCTTTGGAACGTGCAAATTTCTGAAAGGAGAGCCAGTGAGTTCTTCAGAGTGAATCTAGGGCCTTACCAGAATCTGAGATAATCTGATGAAGGGGTGTGAGACCTTTTCTTTCAAAGGCAACAGTCCTCAGATGATTGGGCTAAAGCTAATTTGACTTAGTGGTCCAATCTCTGCTCTTGCATGGAGTGGACTTTTTCCTTCTGATGTCAACCCCAAAGTGCTTTGCCCCAGAGGAAGTTGAGTGGATAGGAAAGAGAAATAGAGACAGAGATACAAATTACGAAAGTCTACTTCCAATGACCAGAACACACCTGTCTACCCTAATCCCTCCCCGTTTCCCTTCTCATTAAGATCAAAGGCCTTAAGTGATGCAGCAACCTGGTGTTAGGCTACTCCTTTGGAATACATATTCTCCTTTGATTCCCAGGCCCAAATCAGCTATCTGCTGTGAGGCTGTCTCTGGTGGAAGGTGGTATCAACCCTCAAAGAGAGAACAAAGCAGATGCCTAGCCCTCCAGGTTCCTGTCCTGCCATATGACAGACTCCACCCAGCTGACCAGATTTCACCTTGCCTTCCACAGCAGAACTGTCTCACAAGTGCTGACACATGTGCAATATCAATTGGGATGTGGTGGCCATGATAATAGGTAATCCCATGGACTAAGACTAAATGGAGGAATAGATTTATTTTAGAGTTTACCCTGCCACAAGCCTGTGTTACTTATGATCATCACAGTCTTGGTACAAGGAGGCATATCTTAAATGTCTCCCCTGTGCTTCAGAGACTTGGCTGTCACTGTGGCTGACTAGTTGGCATCTCATGAGCTTCAAACCTGCTGTGTTCCAGGACAGGGCAGATGTTGCAGATAAGGCTAGGAATGCAACTGGGCACACGTTCACTATGCATTGGCATGGAGTTGATGAAAATGTTCAAATCGTTAGAAGATTTTCGATGTGGAGATGGAACAACCTGCATCATCTTATGTATTAAATGAAAGTGTGCACAAACAAGGTTTTTCCACCGTTGCCAGATGATTCCTCACACAAACCTCATCCAAAAAGGTTGAGACACACCCTTCTAAAGGTCTGGCTCATCCTCCTGGCAAAAGTACAGACTGACGCCATAAGCCACCTAAGAGGTCTGGGGTCAATTTGGACAGTGAAGTGAGAACCTAGAAATGTAGGTTTTCAATTTGCTTACCGCTCAAACTATCACAAATGCCTCTTTCTAAATGGTGGCCCAGTTGCATTCTTGATTGGTCAAGCTCCAACTTAGATAGGCACAAGATTGTTCTGCCCCTTCAGAGTAGCTCTAACACTGCGCCAATGCCAAATTCACAAGTGTCCATCTGAATGATAAACTCTTTCCCAAATCTGGAATATTTAGAACTGAGGCATGGCACAGGCCATCGTTCAAGGTCTGGAAGGGTAACTGGCAGGCAGGGGTCCAGGTGAAATTTTCTGGCAGTTTCTTCAACATTACAACATTTGGATGAAGGGCAAGTGTCCAATATCCCTTGCTAAAAGGCTGATAATAACCCATGAGGCCTAGAAAGGCTCAAACTTGAGTCTGGGAGGTGGATATGTCCCAATCCTTCTCTGTCTGGACATTTGCCTGCAAGGTTGCTTCTTACTGCCACCAAATTGGTGTTCTAAGTAAGTCACAGTACCGTGCATCATTGACATATGGACACCTCGATATACAAGACAGCCTTCTGCATGACTTCAAGCACCTGATACACATGGGAAAGATGGTCATCCCAGGTGTTGCTGAATTTCTCAACATCATCTCGGCAGGCAGCACTCAAGTCTTCCAGCCCCATCAAGTCCTGGTTCACCATTCTCTGCATGGTATAACAGTGAACTGACTATGCCCGTCCGGGGTGGCGAATGTTGACCTCTCATTCACATGATTGGCCAGACTGACCAGGCAGTATCCTACTGTGAGGTTAAAGGTACTCGTGAATTTGGCAGCACCTATCCGGTCAATTACTTCATCTGACTGAGGGATAGGGCATGCATCTGTATCTGTGACAGAGTTGAGCCCCTGGTAATGAACCCAAAAACGTAACTCGGTTTTCCCACTTCTGGACTTTTTAGGGACCAGTAGCACTGAAATATTCTATAACTCCCAATGTTGGCCTTGGGAGTTATAGAATTGAATTGAAACTGCATCCTTGATGGTATCTTTGACTTTGTAAGACATCCAGTGAACACTACTTTTCACTGGTTTACTGTCTCCAGTGTCGATATCATGGATGCACCAATCAATCTTCTTGGGAGTCAGTGAGAACAGACCTGCAAACTGATACAGCAAATGCTGAAAGTCCTGCATTTACAGTTCAGTAATGTCTGGGAAGATTTGAACTCCCTCTAAAAACCTACCAGTGGGCTTGGCATACAAGAAGTCAGGGAAGAGATCTGTCTCCTCCTCTGTCTCATCATCCATGAACAGAGCCATCACCAAGTCTTTTCAACAGTAATAGGGTTTTAGCTGGTTGATGTAAAAGACCCGATGTTTCTGCATTAGGGTCTTAGTAGCAATGAGGTACATAACCTCACTGATCTTTAACAGCACCACATAGGGCCTAGCCCATTTGTCATGCAAAGCACTCTACTTGACAGGTTTCATGATCCAGGCCATCTTGTGCAGTGTATATTCTGTCATGGTGTCCTTCTGGTCATGCCAGTGCTTCTTCATGAGCTCCTATCTTGCATACAGGTTCATGGTACTCTGCTCCCTGTAGTTGTCCATCTGGATTTGAAGGCCATACACGTAGTCAACTATGTCATAGGAAGGTGTCTGGGGATTTCCTTCCCATCATTCATGCTCTGGACTTAGCAGACCCCTAACATGATTGCCAGAAACGAGCTCCAAGGGACTGAAACCAACACTGTTCTGTGGCACCTCCTGGTAGGAGAAGAGGAGGCCCCACTTTCTCTTGAGGCAACCAAACCACCTATTGTGCCCTTAAGGGTTTTGTTGAACTGCTCAACAAGCCCATTGGTTTGTGGGTGAAAGGATGTGGAGAACTTGTAGGTTACTCCACATTCATTCTACATCGCCTTCATATATGCTGACATGAAGCTGGATTCACAGTCAGAAATAACTTGTTTAGGGAAAACTAACATTAACAGCACACGTTTATTTTGGTTGGCTGAACTGTAGGCATAGTCTGTTTCAAGTCCCATCGCTGCCACCAGTGTGACAAATTGGGTACTGCTTCGGAGGAGTAGAAGGATGAGTAGGGGTAAAATGGCCCACATTTCTACAAAACAAAACCCAACACAATCATAAAGGTAAAACAGGGACAGTTAAGAGATATGGCAAAACTAATCATCAGTGCATTCCCACTCCAATTAAGTGTAATTTATACTTTAAAAAATGTATACGCAATTTGGGCACAGGGGAGGAATGATGAGCCTGACACGAGATCATGATACACACAAAAGAAGATAAGAGTCCAATCTATGTATCCTCCCATTCCCTGCACACCTAAATACTGAGAACAGTCAAGATTTCAATAATAATTTCCATAAGGTATATCAAATACACAGACACATTACTGTAGTGTTCAAAACATAATTATTCAATTTGAATTCATGAGGAGGCCAAAAGCAAGATTTGAGCTCGATGTTTTTCGGGGATAAATTCCCGTTTACAAGAGCAACTCACACTATAGGAAAGAAGACCCAATGAATGATACATATAAAAAAAGTTGATAATATGTATACATGTACTATTCCAAATGCATTTCCATTTACATAGCCTGTGAAGGTATCTAATGTCACCCGTGAAAACATGCCAAGGGGTGTACAGAGATAATGGCCCTCATTACATTACAACACCGGCGCTAAACCATGGCGCTATTAGCACCATGGTTGGTGCGGTGTTGTAACGGGTCTGCCATGGTTGAATGGGGAATTACCACCCCATTCCAGGTTGGCGGGGCGGTAATTCCCCATTGAACCATGGCCCTTCCCCATTCCCATTTTCGCCCCATAGGGCTCTATGGGAATGGGGAAGGTGCTAAGTACGGTACCGCAAATTGCGGTACCGTACTTAGCACCAAGGTCCCTTTGCGGGTCCCTACTTTAACGGCTGGTGTAGACCAGCCGTTAAGGTTGGGTCCCACAAAGGGACCTTGTAGTAAGGCGCTAAGTGTTTAACGGCGCCGCAGTCTTTTATGGCGCCGTTAAACACTTAGCGCCAGGGTCGTAATGAGGCCCAATGTATTGTGTACTAGTGAACCCATAGTTGTGTATGAAATTAAATTTGAAGCACAACACGTGTCAGTGCCTACATCCATTATCTACGTCTCTGTGTTGGACACCCACACAAGGTGCAGAGTTCCCATCAGGAAGCAAGGAGATAACAATCATTCCTTCTGGTCTATTCTAACTTAATCCACTCTAGAAAGTTGGGAAATGTCCAAGATCTGTAAATGGCAAGCAAGTAGCTTATATGAATACAATTAACTTCTCTCCATGCTAGATAATCTGCTTAACTCCACATGTATATCATAGTAACTCTTTTACCTAACACTCCCTTATAAGAGGGTGTCAGGTGCTCCACTACATCGTGTCACCACCTGGATGGCAACTTAATAAGACTCCTTTCCCCATGCACTCGCTAACTGTATCTGTACTGTTCCTAAAAAATAACACAAACATGCGTCTATCTCCTCTAATTTGAGGTGCAGACATTGTAACATTCATGTGTGATCGGGCAGAGTAATATTTAGCAAAGTATGCCATCACTGAGTCAATAACTCAATAATGTAATATCTGATTTTGGCCGGATATCCTATTCTTCAGTACACAACATACTCATAGAAAAGAACTGCTAAGGGAGTGTGGAATCATTTATGGAGAAAGTCTTGTCATAAAACGTCACATGGAAATAAACTTGTTAGGCAAATTTGTATGTAGTAAACCTGTGGGAGACTACACCAGCCTTGTCCTCTTGGCAATAGGGAACCGAACATTTGATATATGTCTGTACTACACAGGTTGGTAGAGTGACTAAGCAGATAGACTTATCCCAAGAGGGGTCAATGTGAGCTGTAGAGGTGCAACATCGAGATTCACAGTGACAAGTATTAAAATAACACTTAAACTCAAGTTTTCTTATTAAAATAATAATGGTTTAATTAAACAATCAGTTTTCAAATAAACCTTCTTTCGAAAGGGCAATATGCAACAATTAAATACACTTCAAAAATACACTCCTTCAGTTTCAGTTAAGTAAGTAGTTATCCTTTTGGGATGCCACACTGTTAGGCAGAATCATATGCAGTACCCTTTGGGAGCACCACATACAATTAAGACTACAAGTATAAGTACAATTTCACCTTTGGTACACACCTGTACTACATAGTAAAGTGGTAGTGATGGCTGAGCAGCCAGATTTATCTCAAGAGCAAAGTGAGCAGTATCAGAAGTTACACAAAGGACAACCATTACTATGATTCAAGCAAACACTGATTCAAGGTTTCTGAGTAAAATAATACACATTTATTTACACCATCAGTTATACAAGAGTTCACTATTATAAAGCATAAGAAAAAAATCACAATCTTAATACACTACTATGACCCCCCAATCAATTCTGGACAAGTTAAACTCAAAAACGAAGTGTGAGCAAAATGGCACTCCAGCTATTTAAAAGGGAGGAAAAGACAGGGTTATCCACAATCAACAACACCAACAAGTGGTAGGCAGGGCAATGTAGAAAAGGCTTACTACAACTAGGATTCAAATCAATAGGCCTGGGCCAATGTTAATGGTTCAAAGTCTTTACAGAGGATCACACAGTTCAGAGTAGTTTGCAGTTAAATCTTTGCCAGGAGTTCAAAACGAAGTTGGTCGGAGGAAAAGTTATTTAAAGGAGAAAAGAAGGACAAGCGTTTGGAGAGGTGAAAGATTTCAAACACTTTCATCACGGTCGAACGGAACGAACGACCGGATTTGCACAGTACCTTAAATGAAGAAGAATGCTGTAGCTGAGGCGGTTGTTCCTGGCAGTTTCTGCAGGCTCACGGTTCCAGAAGCGACTGTCGTGGTAACAAAAAGGAGGAAGACTGGAGGGTCCTACACTGCCCAGGGAAGAAGAACGCAGCAGAGCAAAGCGTAGAATAAAAGGTGCACTCCTTAAAAGCACAAATGGACTCTCTCTCACTGGCTATCCGGTTTCCTATAGCACAGCAAATTCCACCAGACTGAAGAGGAGGTCCAGGCACTTTGTGAGCTGGTTGGTCCCACCAGGCTCAAGGGGAGAAGACTCATTGCGGATCTCCTCTGTCGTTGAAGTTTCAGGCTATTCAGACCTGCAGCATGGCTTCACCGGGTTTCAAGTAGTTGCAGCAGTTGTCTTCCTTCAGCTTCTCGTTGGCTCTCTCAATCCTGTGGTGACTCTGCCTTCCAAGTCCCAGAGACCTGCTTTTAAGCAGTTTTCCCCCATTCACACAGCCTGGCTGTCAGTCACACAGCAGGGTGGCTGTCCTGGCAGAACAGTCACCTAGCCAATCAAAGGAGACCCTGTGCAGGGGGCCTCAAACCCCTCCCTCACATCCTGTCCACCCATACACTCAGGCGCCTAAGGAGGGCTTCTCTGCATAATCCCGCCAAAGGACAGCGAACAAAGGAACCAAACCTGGTTTGGCGCACAGAGTAAAACACGGGAAAGACCTTTACAAAAAGAAATGGTTAATAAACCTAACCAGAACCAAATAAAAATAAAAGGGGTCCAGCGGGTTATTGTTTGATGCTACCACCATAGCCTCTAACGTTACTGAGGCTATTTTCATAGCTCGCGGTAGAATAAAAATTGTAACTACCACTGCCACCAGCCAAATCTTAGAGAAAGGGGAATGAAATAATGTTCCATGAGAATCAGACAAAAGGGGATAACTATTAACTATTCCATTACTCTATTGGAAGATAGGTTGTACTGCGTCTGTAAATTTAAAAAGACTAGTAAAGTCAATGGCAAACTCTACATGTTCTGGGAGAAAGTATTCAGTCCCAGGAAATAGAGTTTAAAGTGGGAAGTCTGAAAAAGACAATCCTGTTTCACTGCACTAAAGGTGCCACAGTAAAATGATGATGCCAATGGAGTTGGTGAGACTCCATATCCATGAACACAAAAATGTACAACACACAGCAAAACACATGTAAAAGTGGGAAAAAGGCTTACACTCCTACCAAGTGAAAACATGAAACCCTAGAAATCCAGCAAAGTTGCTGAGGGACTCAACAGGTAAGGGACATTAGCCATCCTGGAGAATACACACACTTCCTACACCATGAGGTGACTTCAACAGCCAGGACACTGTGGACATTGATATATCACTTTAGCACTTAAATGCAATACTGAGATTATGGACAAAGGAAAAGGTTAAGGAAGGAAACAAAGGTTAACAGTTCTCTGAAAAGGTAAGTACTGTACAATCTCCCATTGAGTATAGGTTAAGACTTTCCCAGCTATACGAGTAACTTATGTATGACTTATGAGAGACAGATAAACACAAAGTCAGAGAGTCAGAAGAGTCTGCAGGGAGCCAGGACAGCCAATGTCAATTGATCATAATCTAAGGGAGCAGAGGCACTTCTTGAGGATAGCACAAAAGTCTTGCAAAATGTTATATATAGGGTTTGTAGAAAAGAATCACTGTAGGGCCACAAGCTGGGAGGCTTGTGAAAAGCAAAGATGCAAGCAACTCTGCGAAGGGAAGCAAATGCAAGTCTCCAGTGAGAGCAAGGAAGCTACAAACAACTAGTGGTAAGGACCCCTAGTTTGACAGTACCTTAGGTGTGAAGAAAATGATCCAGCTGGCTTCTGTTCTGGTTGCATTCCTGCAGTTCCTGTGTTCCTGGGCCTCAACTGTGGGGACAAGAAGGAGGACGTCTGTAGGACTCCTGCTCTGCAGTTCGAAGGTCGGCAGCAATGGGCTTACTCCAAATCGGCGGCACTTTGTGGTTTCAGCTACTGGCAAATAGCACCACTGCAGTTCTTCGACACCTTGTGGACTCCCCTTACTTCTGAGGCCCAGCACTCTGTTGAGGTGGCTCAGGCTTGGGTCAACTTGCTTCAGGAGGGTCCTCAGGATATTCCTGGAGCTCAGGTCCCGCATGAAGATGATGCACTCGTTCCTGGTGTTCCTGTTCCCTGGCTCCCGGTTCCAGCAGCAGCGAACAAGTACAGCCAGCAGGGAGAGGGGTTCCAGTCAAGTTTGTCTTGGAGTCAGTTGGGAAGGGAAGAAGCCATCCGTTCTGGGCTTCTCTAGTCGATACGGAAATTTGAGCTTCAGGATTGCAGCAGGGCTTCACCGGGCAAACCAATGGTCCAGGAGAGTGCAACATGCTTCTCTTCCAGTTTCTTCTTCAGTTCCTTCGTCCAGTGGTCGACTCTGCCTTCCTTCCAAAAGAACTCACCTTTTTTGCAGGTTTCTCCCGTTCATTTGCAGCCTAGCTGCCACTCACACAGCAGTGTGGCTGTCCTCCAAGGTCAGCAAGCCAGCCAATCACCTTTGGGTGCATTCCTGTAACCAAGGAGACTAAGCACAAGGAGTTTCGGAACCTTGCTCGCTTCCTGCCCTGCCAGACATGCTGGAGGTGGATTTCAGCACTAAAGCCTGCCAAAGACAAAATGACTAAAGGGGCCAAACCTGGTTTGGTGCACAGAGTAATACCCACAAAAGACCTCACAAGCAAGAAATGGCGAAAAAAGAAGACTACGGGCATTTTGATAAATTGGGCACCCATGGGTGCAATACTGCAGATGAGGATTCAGACTGCAGTAAAAACACACAACGGTAGGGAAATTAAACCACTGCCACCAGCCATTAATTGTAATGAGGGTAACATAAAAAAGTTACATGAGAAAGTAGGAAAAGGGGCTACTAAGTAACCCCCTAGTACTTCCACATAAGATGGTTTGTACTGGACCTACATAGGAAAAACTGCTAAGTAAAGTCAATTTCACTTTACTACTCTTGGGAATGGTAGTTTACCCAAGAGAAGGTATTTAAACCTTAAGAGAAATCCAAAGGACTGAAGGTGCTGTATGTCACAATACAAAAAGGAGATGCCGATGAAGTTTGTGAGACTCCAAAACCAAAAGAAACACAGTGTCCAAATCAGATAACAATACACAAGAGAGTGAGAGATCAGGTCTCACTCACTTCAGGATAAAAATGAAAAGTCCTAAAGTCCAGCAAAAGAGCTGGGGGTCTCTAAGATAGAAGGGAATTTGCTCAGAAAATAGAATTCTCCCTAACAAACCTTAACATTACTAATGAGTGCCGAGTCATCACTTGGCTGTATTGAGGATACCTACAGCGAGTGTGAGCGCCATCTTGGACAGACCTGTAGCCATGTTAAACATGTTCAAATCAACGTAAATTCAAACGTCTTGCAGGCAATCCGTTTACAAAACTAGAGCTCATGACACTAAAGGATTAACTGTGATCACCCCATGACTGGATGAAAAAGCTGTAAAGGAATTTAGAGTGTATCACAAAAGACTGGCCTTGATTTGAAAAAGACAGCCAATCCGTCGAAACACATGTCATCATTAAAGGGCACCCAATAATATATAAATAATAATATATAAAAATACTGTGTGAACCACACATTTTTGGCTTCTGGAATCTCTTTCATTATTGGAGAAATGGGCGCATCAGCATAATTTAGTGTAACTGCCAAAACTGAATATGTGTTTCCGAATGGAGTAGAGGAACCAAGGACTCCATTGTTACCCAAGTTGATGCGACCTGTTTTTATCACAATGTGCACAACAGACACAGAGGGTGCAGAGTTCTAATTAACAGGTACCTTAAAACAGGTTCCTCACAACCCTAGTACATTTTTTACAAAACTAGTCTAAATAAAACATGGATGTCGATACACCTCCTTCGTCTTTTGGGGTAACATGGGGAGAGGGAAGGCTATGCTCTTAAGAGGGGTGTGACAGTGAACCGGTAGGGACCCAAACAATACAGTAACAGACCAAAATAAAGGGAATGTTCAATCAAGGTTCTATACAATATATGTATACTTTAATTAAACACACCATCTGCAAATAGAGCAAATCGAAAACACTGTACAAAAACCCACCCCAAAGGAAGGAAAGAGTAAATGCAACTGACTGAGGAAGGTAGCATTCTGAGCTTGGGTCCAGGGGTCATAGGTAAATTACTAGTCACGAAAAGGATATATAGTTGTTGAAAACAGGCTTAATTGCGACCTACGGGTAGTAGAGCTCAGTGGCAACATGCTTGTCTATAAAAGACACGCATGTGCTATAAAAAAAACAATTATAATTATAACCACACTATGGACCTATGAGGACTGAGCGATCAGTGCAAGGACAACTGTAACTGGACTCACTATTTGTTGGGTTTGGCAGAGTAAGACCCAGTGCTGAATGTTGATGCGAGCAGGTCAAGCATAGCCCAGGGCACATTGGGTCATGGGGGCCCCAGTAGCAACCGTTTTTTAGCCTGGGCGAAAGCGTTCGAATGGTGCAATATAAAGGGGTCTCTCAAAGGATCTGGTTAGGTGGTCCCAAGTTCGCTTCATGGCTGGAACAGGACGACGAGGTGGCCGATCAGGGGCTAGCTGGTTTGAGCAGCCTTTGTAACCCCTGAGCAGAGTTGCCGTCTGATTCACCCATGGCTCAGATCGCATCATGGAATCAAGCAGTCAATTCAGGCCTAGCAGGTGACAGGCTTAGCTAGGATACGATGTAGCATCAAGCTGGTTTGAAGTGCAAGCAATAGTTCAGCTTGGGTGCAACTTAACCTGTTTAGTATAATCTGTAGTTGGAGAAAATATGAGCCTCTAATACTTATAACACTGAGAACAATTTTAAAAAGTTGACACAGTGAATAAAATATTCTTGTTCAAAATATATATGTTCCTTATCGATGTAAAGCATAAACAAACCTATTTATCCCTAACTAACTAGAGGTGGTTTCCCTGCTTCAAACAAACTAAAACAAGGGCAGTCAGGTGTGTAGTCTAAATCAAAGGTTCACTGTCCTAGCCCAAACTTCTATTCCATCCCTACCCTGTAAATACAAATTTAAGGAAAGGAATGATTTCTAAAACCCATGAGAATGACTCCCTTCTCCTGGGTATGAGTCTCTCAAGGGGCAGCGTTTTCAAGCTCAAGAAATATTCCCTGGTTCACAAACAAAGGAGAGATTCTTGAGTTCACAACAAAAAGAACCTGAGTTCCACGATTTCCAGGTGGGGCTAGCAGAATGGCTCCCTTCTCCTAGCATACTCCCCAGTTCTTTGTAAGACTCTTCCTTGCTAGCCTATCTTCAATTTCTTTAGAAAATTGTGTTGTTCCTTCCAAGGGCGGCTTCTGCCGTTTAATTTCTTTACATTGCCCCCGCTGGGAAAATGAAGTGGTTTTCTGAGTCCTCCTTGACTCTCCAGTACCAAAAACGTATGGCGCTGGCCCGGGAATGGTCTCACAAAGAGTTTCACTGCTTTTGCTACTTTCTCTTCTTCTTCTACTTCTTCTTCTGCTTCTTGACTCACAGTTTCATACTTTTGCGGCCCCCTCCAAGACTTACTGTTATTCCTTTTACCTTCTTTCTGGGAATGTTTCACTGATTTTGCCAGGGGCCACAGCTTTGTTCCTCTGCCTTCTACTTCTACCCCTGCTTCTCTATGTAGGCCTGCTTGTCTTCACAACCAGGTACTGCTGGCGGTCCTGGCGCAAGTTCTGGACCATAAGAATCACTTGTTGCAGGTCACACCACCACACCACAATTTCTCTTGCTCCCCATACATTTGCCTATGTACCTCTGTGGTAGGCCAGTGTAGGCAGTATGGGTGCAGTTCTTGGACTGCACGGTCCACCCACTACAGGTCATGCCACCACCTTTCAATGTCTCTACTTCAAGTGTGCCACCTTCCTGCTGACTCGCAAGATGCAGTCTCAGCGGTTCCTCTGCTTGTATCTGCTACGCTGGAGAGCTTCTCGAAGTCCAGTTTCAACCTTGCAGGCTTCTTGAAGGTATCCTCGGCATGCTGGGTGCTCCTTCCAGATTCAGAAGTGAACAAAATCCTTCTTTGCTGTTTGGTTCAAATAGTGGGGACTGCCCCAGCATAACACCTGCTATATTTACAACAGCTCATCAAACTCTCTTCTTTCTTGATTGTAACATGCTCTGCTTCATCTCAGTCCTTTCAATCTTTAATAGAGTAGTAGTCTGTCTGCCTTCACTGTTCTTCTTTCTAGTGCTGTTAAAAGAACGGCTAGAGTTAGCTAAGCAATCTAGCTTAACCAGTCCTCCTTAGCCTTCTGAACCACACCAGGAATAAAAGACTTAGAAGAAAGGACATGACAACAGTATATATTGGCACTTTCAGAAGAACTCTTCACAGATCTTATAGGCTTCAAGGTCTCAAGGGTGAAAGGTGATGGGAGTTTTATCATGAGATGAGAATCCTTACTCCCACAAGGATTTGGTGTTATTACTACCATGTGGAGTTGAGGGTTAGATAGGCCCCTCTGTGGATCACGTCCTTGTCCACTGGAGGGCAGTCCTTCCCTATAAGGTCCTCCTGCACTTTACCACTCCTGGGGGACTGTCGTTTAGTGGCCTCACCACCCCAGCTTCATAGGAAAGGTCTCCCCATTCAGGAGAAGTGACACCCTCTGCAGGATTGTCACAACTCTTACTACATGAACATCCTAAGTGATTATATCCATACGTGCGGTGTGTGTGCATCCACAGTGTGTTGATCCTGTATCAACCTATATATCCCTTGTCAGTGTAAATATGTCTAAATATGTGTCTCCCTTGAGTACATTTCACCCACAGTGTATATGTTCCCTTTTGTGTAGATTACTAAACTACTATGTGTGTGTCCCTCGTCTGCATTCAGGTTATATTAGTTTGGATTGGTATGCAATGATATACCATGCCATTAATCTCTGTCAAATAATGTATTCTATTCTATGATATGATTTCATATGGAATAATATGCTCTGTTATGTTGCGCAACGCTATGCATAGCTGATAGGCTATGCTTTGTGGTCGTGTTATGCTATGTTGTTATTTTTTCACATTTTAAACTATGTTGCAATGTCTAAGCACACCTAATTTTTGCATAGCATATCATTTCAGATTGGGACCACTCCAACCCCTTCTCCCATACCTCCCCGTCTTGTCCCAAGTACTGGGCCATAACAAACAGAGATCACTCCACCAATTACGCACACACTTCTTTAAGACAAACAATTCATTCATTTCTACATACAATAAAAAAGATAAACATAAAGTACATTTAAAATACTAGCAATACAATACAATATATCAACCTACAAGCTCCAATTTCATTCTGCGGAATGAGTCATAAACATTTTACCCCAATACCTGGTGGATTAGATTTAGGGTTTTGGTCAACTTTCTTGTGATCAAAGTTGATTCCCGCTCCGTAACTTGTACCCAAGAGTTAGAAGATGCTTTAAAAAAGGCACAGGAGGAATTGCCCTGGTTGAAGATAGAGACAAGAGAGGGGCACAAGCGACCATGCAGCCTGGACAGGTGGAGAGCAAGAGATATTTTGTTCAGAATAGACAGCACAGCGATAAAGGACGTCTATGTGGAGAGACAGGATCAAGGGAATTGGTGGCGGAGACCAGGAAGTATGGATTACAGAAAAGTAAGGTCAAACAATGAGACAAGTGGAGAACCTGGAAAGGAGGAGTATGACACAGTTGATGAGGTAGGAAAAGACGAGGAGCCACCCGCTTTTTTGCAATGTGTAGAAGGCTTATGGGGACCGTGGGTGAGGAACAGATATAGGTAGATAGCTGTGGCTAAGGGGAAGGCGGGGAGCAGAAGAAAGGGGGGAAGGTGATGGTAACATAGTTCCCCTTGTTACAGAATGGACCGGGGTGGGCCCAATAGATGCTGTGGGAGCAGTTGGATAAAAATAACTTGATACAAAGTTGGTGCGGGGAAGTGGATTCAGGCATTTGAGAAGCGACCAGCAGGTGTTACATTGGTGGTAGGGGATGTGAAGAGCGTGTTTGTTGCCATTCTCGGAGATCTGGCTGATGACATTTGGGTAAAGGCAGGGTATCCAGGTGCACAATTGGAGGATGATGTTCATTATGTCTCCCATTTTGATGACATACAAGTGCAGGTGTGGGTTGCCTTGTGGCGCTCGTAACCTGACACGCCCGACCTTCAATCGATCATGCAACACACAATAGGGGACAATGAAGATTCTGTTCAGTATATTCTACAGACAAAAAGAAATGTGGGGGCAGAGATGGGGAATCATGGGACAGATCAATACCATTCTTTTACTTTGTAATAAAAAGGGGACTCCTCATGGAAGCACATACAGAACTTGACAAGATCGTGGGAAAAGAGGCAAAGGGTGACTGAAATACATCTATTATTATGCATCATTGTAAGTGATTGAAAGAGAGCGAAAAAGAAACAGCCCAGCGGGTGCAGGCAGGGAGGAAACATGGGGCAATGTTGGACATGTGGGAAGGTGGAACATTTTTCAAGAGAATGCAGAAGTAGGATGGGAGAAGGATACCACTCATGGGCCCCAGACAATTTGGGATCATCCGCCCCATACCAGATGCCATAAGCCTCTGGCCCCATATGCCCCTATATGGGCCACAAGCCCCACATGCCCAGATGGCCCTCTCCCTGCTGTTTCCGCAACCACAATATCTGCCAGGCACCAACTCTGCCACCACCCCACTCCAGGTGCCCCAAAAACAAAAAAACAATGCAGTGCCCAATTCTACTGTCACACATTACCAAAGAGAGATGGTAGTGGGGGGTAATCCATGTATATTTCCATGGACAAATACCTACCCTGATTAGGACAGCCCAGTGAGAGTTCATGCATGCCCAGTGCTGGCAGTCACAGCTGACCCAGAAGAGGAACCCTTGATGGGCGTGGAGACAGGTGAAAACCCATTCATCTTTATTGTGGACACCGGTGCCACTAAGTTATGCATTAAGTAGGCAGATGTTCCTCCCTCCGGTGTGATCATGGACATGCAGAGCTTCTCTGGGGCAGTTACATTGGTTCCATTTACTGAGGAATTGGCCATCAAGGTGGGGGAAAGATGTTGAGGGCCCCCTCCTATTTTCAGAGACATCCCTGGTTAATTTATTGGGGTGTGATGTGCTCAGCAGAATTAACATGACCATCTCCTTCACTGAGCATGGGGTGGTGTGCTCCACTTTGGGAATATGCTACATATGAGCAATGGTGATCATCCATGCAGTAGGAAGCGAGTTAGCAGCTCGTGGAGTGACAATAGACCCAAACCTGTTAATTTCCAGGGTGAAAGTACTATTACAAGCAATTCTGAGTTTAGAAAACAGATGGTGGAGAGTGCCTAATGATGTTGTCTTTAGGCCTGCAATGCCCCATGAACAAGTGGGAGGAACGATTCTTATGCTAGACATTGAGAGGGTCCTGGTATTTAAGAACAACATTGTCTTGATAGAGGTGGACCCTAAGGGAACACAGTGGCAAACAGTGTTGTGTATTGACCCAGCAAATCCCTTGAAAGAATTTACAGATGCCAAACTATTTGAGGGTGGAGGGGATGATAGAGAGATTGTGATGGCAATTTGTGTCCCTTGTGCAAATATGGTTCAGTATTGGCAGGTCCCAGGCCCTAGGTTTGTCACAGAGAGGATTCCCTCATTTGTGCAAGAGGATTTGGCCCAGGTCCCGGACAATCTATGGACGCCAAACCCACTTAATGTAGGCCTGCTATGGAGTGTAGTCCCAATGTGCATCGTGCTGAAATCAGTTGCTGTATTACCCCCAGTGGAGCAGTATCCATTGTCCAAAGAAGCTGAGGAAGGGATACATTACACAATCAATGCCCTATTATGTCAAGGCTTGTACCATCTAATACATCCGGTAATGCAACAATATACCCTGTGAAAAAATCCAAGGGCTCGAGTTGGAGCATGATTAAGGATTCATGCCCCCTGAATGACATGGGACAAGCAGGGTTTCCTGTGGTCCCGAAACCAGCAACAAGATTGTGCAATATACCCACCACAGCCACCAACTTCATTGTGATAAATTTCAAGAATGCATTTTTCGCAGTGCCATTATATCCAGATTCTCAATACCTCACTGTGTTTACTCATGGCGGGTGGAGATTCAAGCACACTAGACTGCCCCAAGGCTACTGTGAGGATTGCATAAAGACTTGCAGGACATTCATGTCCCCAGCACAGTTATCTTGTACGTTGATGACCTGCTAGTGTGCAGTACCAGTGAACGACAGTGCAGGACAGATTCTATCACACTCTTGCAATTATTGGCTGACAAAGGTTACAAAGTGGACAAGGGCAAATTGCAGTATTACCAACAAGAAGTGCTGTACATGGGGAAGCTCATTTTCGTCAATAGAAAGTGAATAACATCTGATAGCATGGCTGTGGAATGCAGCGCACCCCAATCACAAAACAGTAAAAGACATGAAGAAATTCCTGGGTCTAAGCAATTGCTGCAGGGCATGAATATTGGACTAGATTACATACACACAACCATTACTGCAGTTACTCAAATATGCTCAAAAGGCTAAGAAAGACATTGATTGGACAGAAGAGATGCTCACTAGCTTCAAAGAATTAAAAGAAGTGATAATTACCGTGCCAGTGTTAGCCATCCCAGATTACACTCAGGTGTTTTATCTTTTCTCACACTCTGCTGGACAGATGATGACACCCGTACTGACACTGAAATGTACAATGGCCCACAAACCCTTGGTGTGTTACAGTGGTATGCTATACTCTGTCATGCAGAGACAGTTCCCAATGCGAACAGGTGCTTGCTGCCAAAGAATTTTCTATTGAGAATTCCTCCAATTTCATCATGGGATACTCAGTAACGTTATAAATTGAGCATGCACTCTTTGCTATATTGAAGAGGTCCAAATCCACACTCACCACCCAACGTGCATCGTCTTATGAGATAATTTTATCCACTCCAAACTTCCATGTAGTATGATGCAATACTGTAAACCCTGCCACATTTTAGACTAAGCCCATTACTGACATTGACATGCATGATTATGCCACTTACGAAGGACGTGATGATGAGACACACAGCACATGATTGCCTCTTGCAGGATACGTAGGTAATTTTCTTTGTTGGGTCAGCAACTATCGACCACGATAGAGCTGCAAAGGTTTTGCAGTGGTTTGATTGGTGGATGAGGAATATGAAACATTGATACAAAAGAGATTACCCATGCATTATTCAGCACAAGCACCAGAGTTAATGGCACTCATCTCATTGAAGCATTGGAAGTGCCCCAAGGGTGCCGATTGACAATTTACTCTGACTCAGCGTACGTTGCAGCGACTGTACATTCGGAACTAGCAAGGTGGGAAAGGAGGGGATACACAGGAGCAGACGGGTCCCCGTACAACACGCAGGATTGTTATTCATATGGGTATATGCGTTATTCAGACCTACGTTAGTGGCATTTGTCAACTGTGCCACCCACAGTAATAATACAGAACACTGCTGCAGACAACAAAGCCAAGCATGCAGAATATATCTCCATCCCAGAGATGGCATTATACCAAGGAATAACTAAAATGCAAGTACAATTGCTGGTTCCATACTCTTCCCTAATGTCGAAATAATTGAAATATAAACAAGGGCACCCCATGAAGATACAATGCTGTGGCCAAGAAGACGGTGTGTGCAGTCCCAGACACTGACTTACTGTGGAGACAGTGTAGTACTGGGAATACAGTGATTCCCCATGAGTTGTTGGTCATTGCTTTTGAACAGCTACACAAACAGTGTCATGTATCCAACAACATATTGCTGCAGATGTACCAGAGGACTGGTTTGTCCCCAATCTGCAGGAAATGCAGAGTTTTTGTGTTTTCAATTGCACTACATGTCAAACGTACACCACAAGCCAAACACTCTGGACGATTTGGGGCACATGTCCAGCCCAACTGGGCCCTTCCAGGAGCTCCACATCGATTACACTGACATGGGAGAATGGTGCAACACATATCAGTACCTTATCATTGCGGTATGCCCCTTGGCCTGTTGGGTCAAGGCTGGACCTTGTACACATCTGGATGCAAAAAGTGAGCCAAATGTTTAATGAGAGAGGAATTCTCTCGATGGGGAGTGTGCAACACTTTAAAATCTGACAACAGCACTTTTTTAATGAGTTGTTTAAGAAATCACAGCCCTGTTGGCCATACGGCACAAAATGTAAACAATACATTGTTGAAAGTCCCACTGTTCTGCTACATTTGTTGGTTTTAAAAATGCAATTAAAAACAACATTAAAAAAAATGTATACAATATATCATCCTCAGGCCAATGGTGTAGTCAAATGGATCAATGGCCTTGAAGGCAAAACTGTCAAAGTTGGGTACCATCCTTAAGAAAATTTGGGTCCATTGTTTCCCATTGGCTCTGTTCAGCCTGCGCAAACAACCCTGTAAGAATAACCACCTCTCACCCCATGAGATTGTGATAGGTCAAAGAATGCATGCCTGTGTCACCTGACAGGTGAGCATCTGATGCTCACAGGGCTGCCTCCATCTTAAGGGAAGACTTTAAAAAATATTTGTCAACCTTAATGCGTTCCATCAAAATTATTTGGCAACAGGTTGTTCCGTGTTGTACAGAAGAAGAGAACAGCGCTGGACCAGATTCTGCAAACTAGCCATCCATTCATCTGCTATCAGGTGACAACATATATATCAAGAATGTTGTCCACAGGTGAAGCAAGCCCAGGTACAGCGTTCCCTTTATAATGGTTTATGCAACTCCATTTGCAGTCAAGGTAAAGGAGCTATGATATTGAGTAGAGCTTTCAGATGTACAGAGGGCACCCTATGACACTACCTCTTCCCCTGACGTAATATCGGCACATGTGCCAAAGTAATTGTACAGTTATATAAGTTTATGTTTTATCTCACATCAATGCTGATATTTTCAAAGCATACAACGTTACCCCAAAAAGTTTCAGTTTACATAACAGATATGTGTGCATAATGTAAGTTTGTCTTGTCTTTCTCTTTGTTTTAAAGGTTGTTTGATGGCTTAAACCAGTTGTGTAATATGGTTTAAGTATATAAAAGTGGTGTGTGTTAAATTGTCAACGTCATTCTTTCACAGTTTCCTTAAACGCTTTGCCACACAATAACATTCTCACCTGTACTGTGTCATATATTTAACAGTTTGGTACTAACGTTCTTTTTTTGCCTCACTATATGCACAAGTATAAGTAGTATTATATGGTGGAGGCATATACAGGGGGGGAGTGACACTAGAAAATGTTCTAAAATAGATATTGAAATTGAAGGGGAGTTAACCAAAAAAGCATATTTTGAGTTAGTGACAACTATAGATATGGACATTAGTAGAATGAAAAGAGAAATAAGTATTAATGTAATCAAATATACAAAGGATTGGGCCTAGACGAAGTGGAAAATGTGCACTACTCTGAGTTGAATTATACGTGGTACAGTGAGGTGAGCTCAGTGTGGAAATTGAGAGTAAATGGGAGCTGTTATGTCTGCTCCCTGATCCCCCACGCATCAGGCATATTGGGTATTATTATCCCCATGAATAATGTCACCATACATACAGTCGCCTGGAAATGGCGTAGTCAACATTATTTATGGGGATAATTCATGGGGTAAATGGGAGCGAGGGTCTCCCCCACTCCCTTAAAAAAATATGGTGGTTGTGGGGTGTCCCCGCAGGTTCCATGGGGTAATATTGCAGACAAAAAGGCACCATACTTGTATGGCGAAATCTTTGCAGCAATAGTATCACATGGAACCACACCAGGTGCCCTTAAGGTGTTTCCGCCCTAAACTTTGATATTTTTTGACTTGCAGTGTTTAGTCTATCTAGCATTTTGACATATGCACACTCTGTTCCAAGCACATGGAGTTTGACTCGTGATAATGGACACTGACAATGAAAGATGCACAAATAATAGCAAGGTACCTCGATGCCTGCCGCGCCCACTCATGAGAATGGAAGATGTGCTCTTCATTTCCAATAGATGGGAACTGGTGGTGGTCAGCTGTGCAGCCACAGGGCTGGTGAGCACAAGTAAGGACACCATATGGAAGGTCAATAATATATGCAGTGATATTTGGTAGACACACAAGCAAAGGAAACACCATTGAAAGCAGAGAGACCAGCAAACCCCCAAATGTGCCTCCAAGGAACAGGAATTATTCCAGTGGGGATGCATGAGACTGTAACCAGACACTGGAAAATATCTGATCTCAAGAGGGGTATTGCAGCACTCATGGATCTCTACTCAGTATGTGGCCAGCAGGCACACACTCACTTCCCATCATCATGGAGGGGCATCTGTTCGCTGGCCACCCTGCACTCGACAATCTTTGTGGTGCCGGAAGAAGATCTCACAATAGCATCAAACAGTGGCACACAATCCGCAGAAAACCCTACATCCCAGCCTGCACTGTCAAGAAAGAAGAAGCAAATGCTCAGGTAGCAGATGACAAAGGCAAACTATCTGTCAAAAAACGTGTCTAAACTCCTGAAAGAAATACCAGACAAATATAGACTGTATAATCACAACAAAGTATTCTTCGCAACAATGTTGGTGCCAGGGGTGCATGCAGCTGATAATGCCAAGTGGCTGCAAGTGGTCTGGTGGGAAGTTATACAGTTGGCCAATGACACAGAGCAAGGATTGAAAGCAATAAAAGCAGAGATGATGGTGATAAGGCTAATGACCCTACAACATCACTATGTCCTCATTCTCCTAACGGCCATGGAAGGGGGGCTTGTCAAAAGATACCCCCAAATGACGCAGAGAAAGCGTCCCTAACCCACATCATAGGGGACCTGCATAAATTGAAGACAAACATGTAGTCGGAAGGCGGAATAGAAGAAGGTGACTGGTGTGATAATATGTTACCATGAGTGCCATCGTGGATGGGGTGTTGGTGAAGATACTAGTTTCAATTGTGGTACTCCTGCTTGTGATGTTCTGCATGTGCCAGATGATATTCTGATATTGTGCCAAGACGATCCTAAGTATCGCAATGGTGATGGTCACAATTGGGGTGCACAGCGGTCCTCATGGTACAAAAGATAGGCAGGTCCAGACAGAGGATCCCAATAAACCTTGAATGGTCTGCTTGCACCGTCTATGGTGTTCTCCGTCCTTCCCATCTTCTCCAACTGCTTCTCCCTATCCTATCCCTCTCGCTAAGTCTGGAGGTTTAAGAGGGGCATTCTGGTCTCCAACCCAAGCCTCCCTATCGCTGATACATACATCAGTGCATCCTCCAGACAGACTCTCACTGACATCCTCTTTGACATTCCATAACCAGACCTATGGACTCCTCATATGGCCCTGGCTCTCTCTCCTATCCCCTTTAGAGGTCCTCTTGACCTCCTTCCACTCTTCCAAGACCATCATTAATGTCTATCTGAATGGCACTGTCTTGGTCCAGGGATCTCAGCCCAATCTCCTCCTTTCCGGTAGGCATCTCCCATGTCTCCACAACTTCCTTCCCTCTACTGCTACTCACTCTAGCATCTCACTGGCTCCTCTGCCACCTCTTGCCCCAGCTGCCACTCTGCCACCTCCCTCTTCTTCTCTAGCTGCTATGCCACTGCCCACTTCCACCTCTGCCCACTCTTAGGCCCCTCTACCACTTCTGCTGGGTGTACCTCAAGCCTGTACCCTACCCAAAAGACTTTCAAATATGGCAACCTGCTCCACATTGCTACTCTCAACTCGCGCTCTGATATTATATTTTATTTGTATCGCGCTCGTACACAAGTGTTTCAGAGCGCTACAGAAATAAAACTCCTCTGATGTCTTCCACCTCATAGAGGAACTCGACCGGGATGTCCTTGCTTTTACTGAGACATGGCACGTGGTAAGTTTGGTCACAAGTCTCCTCCCTGTTGGCTACAAGATCCTCTCTGAGCCTAGAACCAACCGACCCAGAGTTGGAGAAGCGCTGATCTTCCTAGAGTGGTTCTCTGCTTATGTCATTCCTACTGAGGCCTGTTCCTCCTTTGAATGCCTGGCCTGCAGGCTCTCTATCTCTACAGGCATCTCTCTGACTGTAGCCACCATCTACAGGTCTGATGACATGATATGATCTTTTATTTGTATCGTGCTCGTACACAAGTGTTGCCCAGGTTGCCCTCTTCATCTCAGAGTGGGATGACCTCTCCTCCTTGCCTCTACTTCTCAACTTCTCCTCCTCTGAGACACAAGGCCTCTAATCCCTCCTCTGGGCTCCTCTGCAACCTCTGCAAAACTCTCTCTCTTTCCATTCTTCCCCCTGGTTTGACAAATTCTAGTGGACACACCTTGGATGTTCTCATCTCTTCAGACATCCCCCTCTCTAACCCACTCACCACTCCTCTATCTTGGACTGACCACTTTCTGCTTTCCTCTCACCTGAAACTCTCTGTCCCTCAGGCAAAGCCCACCCCAGCATTGACACCTACCTTCTTGTTTATTCAGCCCATGAAGCATGTGCCAGTGGATGCCTTTGGCTTAACATTCTCTGCTACTCCCACTCCTACAGCTGACTCACACCCCGACGCAGCCCTCCCTAACCTGCATCTATCTATCTCTAACACTCTTGACTACCTTGCCCCTGTCATGAGAATCTGTCTGAAGACTAACCCCAAGTGCAACTCTTGGTATGACTTTGACCTTGCTGCCCTGAAACACAAGCGCAGGGTGGCTGAGAGAAGTGGAGGGCTCGAGTGCATCTTCTGACAAACTGGCCTGCCGCCTGCTCCAAAGGCAATACTGATGCTCTATCCTGTCCAAGAAGAGAGTCCGCTTCGAAGCCCAATTCTCTGCGGCCTCTAACAACATGGGCAAAATCTTCAAAATCTACAAGGAGCTAGCCAATCCTTCTGAAGTCTCTACCTCTCCTGTTCCCTCCCAGGTCCTCCACACTGCTCTGGCTTCTCACTTCACCACTTAAACCCAGGACATCCTGTCCTCTCTCTCTCCATCCTCTCCCTCTACCTCTCTCGTCCATCCTCTGGCTGCTTCTCCCTCTCCTCCTCCTTTCTCCTCTTTCTCTCTGATAACACCTGACAGTGTTTCTAGACAAGTCCGATCTATGAAAGTGTCATCCAAACAGGTGGTCAACTGCTCCTACAGAACCAGCAAGGACCACATAGACACCCTCGCTCCAGCCTTGGCCGATTTCTGCAATAACTTTCCTGCCACTGTGTCATTCCCCTCTCTCCTCAAGTGCACCCTTGTGCATCCCCTCCTAAAAAAGACATCTGCTGACCCTACTTGTCTGGCCAACTATAGCCAGAACTCTATCACTCCTTTACTGGGGAAACTTCTGGCAAAGCTGGCCATCTCCCAAGTTAATCTCCACACTGAATCTGTTGTTTGTCTCCATGACAATCAGACTGACTTCAGAGAAGCCAGAGGTATGAAAACTGCTCTCCTGAATATCCGTGAAGCTCTTGTCTCTAATCCTGACTCCAGCCTTCCTTCTGTCCTCATCCTCCTTGACCGTTCCTCTGCTTTTGACACGGTCAATCAATCGACTCCATGAGAACCTGGGCATCAAAGGTTATGCACTGGAGTGGTTGACCTCCTTCATCTTGGACCGACTCTCCCAGGTCCAACTTGAGACCTTTCTCTCCACCACCTCTCTCTCCACATGTCGTGTTCCACAGGGCTTTAACCTCTCTCCCTGGCTCTTCAATGTTTTCTTGGCCCCTTTGGCCCACCTAATCTCATACTTCTCCAACTTTCAGTATTATGCATATGACACTCAGCTCTCTTTCATGCTCCCCTCAGCCTCCCCGTCTCTCTTGCTTATTCCTGTCTTCCATGCACTGCCTCCGAGCTCACAGCGCACTTACGGGTTGTAACTGTAACCTCTACAGACCCCTGCCGTCTTGCACTTAACTAGAGTTACATTAACCTGGCTGCACTCAGTCAGATCAATGCTGGCCTGATTGCACTGCCCCTTTCTCTCTCCCTGGCACTTCCCCCTTTCACTTCCCCCTGAACTTCTACGCTGTCACACTTGCATGATCTGAATGACACAAGGCCTAGTAAGATTGTTTGTCTTGCTCTCCTCTGTCCGCCCCACCTTGTCTTGTCACGTCTAGAAACACTTGTGTACTGGCACATTATAAATGACATATATCATATCATATTGCTGCTTCAGGGATGGTAACATCTCCACCCCCACATCCCAAGGACTTCACAGAGAACTGGTTGGACTTAGCAGGAGATGGAGGGTGCATTTACATGACATATACCCAGGAACAATATTCCCAGACAGGAGAACATTTGCATCATGTGTGTCAAGCTTGGGCACCAAAGCAAGGGACATGGTGATAGGAGGAAGCACAGCAGACGGCTAGAGAGTTAGTTAATACGCATTAACTAAAGGGGGGGAGTGTTGGGATGCATGTCCAGTTCCCTTGCCCTCCCAAATGATTTAAACTAAGAGAAATATTTTGAAGAGCATGCTGAAATAGAGAAACATGATAGCAGTGGGGAGGTGGACAGCAGGGGCTCATGGCACACAAAAGAGCCTATATTTCATATAACTGCACTGAAAAAAGCACACTGAAGTACGGACATTTTGTAAGTGAGGCCTAGTGAGGCCGCAGCTCTCCCGTTGTATGAGAAAAAAGGCACAGAGCTGGCCCCAGCCAGAGAAAGCAATTTTCATCCACTGTTTTATCCCTTGCGATAGTCTCCAAGGCCAGGTGAACAATTAAAACAAACCCTCATGTTTATCTCACACTGTAGGCCTGTGTAACTAGAAAGGAATATTTACCGCAATGTCTGGGCAACGTGGCACTCTGATCTGAAGGACAATATCACAAGGGGTAGGGCAAAGGTCCAGGTTGCCAAACCATGTAATTTAGATTTAGAACCCACAGGCCTACAACATTCTGAGGTATTCAGTTTGATCTAGCAGAAGCATCATCCCAACTCCTAAACCCCTCACTAATAATTGATTGGTGTGTTATCCTAAACCTGCCTCAGAGAACGATGGGCTCTGAAGAGGGGGCTGCAGTCAAAAGGTCCAGCGATTTGTACTATTAGGCACACAGGGTGAAACATAACAAATTCAGGACCATGACTGGGAAGCATCGAGGGAGCTCCAGGGTGACTTGGATCGAACAAAGCTCCTTGCATTTGTGAAGCCTATGTTGGCGTCAAAAGTAACCACTGAGCTCATGCTCACTACCCAGGTGCACAGCACATCATATAACAACTGTGAGAAAAAGTCTTGCTATGAATTTAACCAACTATGTGTCAGGGTGTGTACTTGGCAGGGATTACAACCATGTGAATGAAGAGTGACACCATGATGTGCAACCATTCGGCCGAGTATCCCTATGGAGCTAACAATATGTGTATAGGTGCTCCACCAATGTGAGCGATGCAATGATTTCAATATATGCTTGCGTGAACAGTGTCATTTATTTTCCTTAAAAAGATGTGTCTTTCATTCTGTAACTAGTGCACTCCATGGAAGCAGAGATTGAATTTATCTGTGCCCATGTATTCTTTGACGAGTAAAGCTTTGTTATCTTTATGAAAAGTGTAATGATCATTTTTTCCTACAGGGTTGTTTTTACTATGTGTCTGGATGTCTGCCCTTCAAGATGACAACCCCTCTTTTACCTGGACTCTGCTCGTTCTAAGCAGAATTCCCATATATATAAATCAAATATTGAGGTAAGGTTGTCTTTTGTTAAAAATGGGCTCTGCTGTGAGCCTTTTATTCAGACCTTGACCAGGTTTTGACTTGTGAACTATACATTTTGATCCATTTGCTGCATTGCATTTTGTACTGTTCTTAATGTTAATGTGATCATTTTCATTTCACCAAACCAGGTGTGATACAGCCGAAACACAGATTGTAATGTCACGTGGATGGCCACGTTAGTTTTATTTCTTGACTGCACTTCTTCCAAAGAACTGTTCAGGAAGGGAGTTTGAACACAAAGGAAATACGTTTAGGTCTGCAGCAAGAATAGTCTATAATGGTTGGTCTCTCCATAACCCTAGTGTCTCCGATAATTTGACTATGGCTATGAGTTGGCAAATAACACCAGACCGGAATGTAAAAAAATGTGTAATGCTAGAAGTCTCCTGTCTATTTGCCTCATTATCCAGACTACTGCACAGCTGAAGGAAGGACCTTTCCACATCAGCCAGTGGGCGTTCATTTTGCCAAGTGGAATTTGCATGTTTGGTGCAGCTCACCACCCACTAGCCGTAACTGGAGGCTTATTATAGATCTTATGGCCACCCTCCTTTAATGTGGTCTCTGAAAATGCAATGTGTGTGCAATTCATATCAACTTTAGGGTCCTCCAGTTGACATCTGTTGTAAACGGTGTGACAAATAAACTTACGGGCGCCAGTGGTCCTGGGATGAATATCGGTTTTGAAACCATCAATCAACCCCACACCTCTAGTACACCAGAAGGGATCCACACAGATTAGAATACAAGTAAATTATAAGACCTCCTTGTCCAATTTTGTTAACGTGGACGGAACAGCAGGCTTATCTCTGCAAGATCGTGGATCACTGATTAGTTGCAACACAGCGAAAATACAATTATTACCCAGTGATAAAAGGGACTGTCCAGTCAAGGTTGTATAAACATATCTGTTTTATTATTACTACAACAGACAGTTCTAGCACATTACAATCACAACCCACACTGTAAAGGAACACAGAGGACAGACAGTTACCCAAAGGAAAGGGATGCACTCTGGATACTGACAGGAGGGTAGATGGGCAAAGCAAGCAGTCTTATTGTTCAAGGTTATTTCACTTCAGCACGAAGGGTCAAATGGTCGTAACTGACACCAGGGGCCTTTGGAGAAGGACCAGGCGGACAGAACCACAATGTACCTGTTGCTTAAGAAGTTCTTGATGCTCGACAGCGTTGAGGCAGTTACAGGGTGTTTTGCAGCTCTTAAGACAGAGTTTGAGGCGGGAGACAGCTGCGGGTATCAGGCGGCAGGCTGTTCGGCAAGCAAGGCCATACAGACAGCTGCAGGCTGGCCTACACAGTGTCTCAAGGCCAAGAATGGTTGTCTATGTACTAGTAGGTGGATCGGGAACTCTGATCAAGGCATCTCTGCAGGCTCTCGTTACTGCGGCATGACAACAGTCATCGGTGCAGTCGGTTAGTTTGAGGACTCAACTGTCTTGAAAATGTCCTTAAAAGATGGACACTGGTTGATGCTTGTGTGGCACTCCTCCTAGCTTCTTCACAGGGCTTGTGTCATCCTTTCAAGGCGAACGGCCCAATGCTTAGGAGAGTGTTTAAAGGCAAGAGCCTTGTCCTTAGTTTAGATACTATCCGGCACTTCCCACCCAGGAAGCTTGCTGGCAGAACCTAGCAGGGCACGCTGTGTGCTGACTAGGCACAGGTTCTGGAGCTGCTGGACGGGTCCTCTGAGTCCAAGATCTCCCTCTGTTCCCTGGGAGACATTTAGGGGAGGGATCTTGCTTCGCTCTTGGAACTCCTGGCATTCCTTCACTGGCGGAAGATGTAAGGTAGACTGTACCTTCAGCTTGGGTCCAAATTAATCCTGTTTACTCCTTTCAAAGTCGTTGGATGATCTGATAAGTGATGGGTTCAGCCCTAGTTTAAAGCCAAAGGGGCCCCAGTGATTGGTGTAGGCTAAGGCCACCTTAATGGACCAATCCTGGGTCCCCACCAACAATCTTCAGTGATGCTTCAGGTCAGAAACAGGGTGCTTGGTAACAGACAGGAGAATGATGACAACATATACTTGTCCCAACCATCTTTCTGTCTGCTGTACATCAAAGTGTCTCCCTAATTAACTGAGCCCTATGTGGCGCTTGATCACAACATGGACCTCCTTTGAAGTAGGAGGTTGCAGGCAAACATTCTAATCCTACAATTCACATACTTCCCTGCTCCGAAAGGAGTGGTTCCAACAGGACATTCACTGCCGTTTCCTACCAAAGAGGGGTGTTAGTACCAAGTTGACACATTGCATTACAAAGAGGTGTCTGGTGTTTGGTCTCCATTGTCACTCCGTGCACCCAGGTCTTCCCTGAGGCCTGCTAATGAACATTCTTCAGTATTCTCTGCCACCAGCAGGTTTTCACAATGGAGATGCAAATCCATGGGGCCTGGAAATTTTAATCAGGCTGCCCATGGCCAAAGGCTTTTGATGTAACCACAGCTGTCAGGTGTCAGCTACACATGACAGGGGAGGGGCGGCATTGCTAAACTGTCCTCCCAGAGTAAATGACTATTTTCCTGTTGTGCGTTGAGCTTACAAAATGTTCCCCGGAATGGCCCCATCACTCATTCTTTTTAAACAAACAAAAATGCCCCGGCGAGCGCACTTTTCCAATGCGGATAGTCCAATTCATCACAAATGGCCAACATGTCTGTCTTTGGAACCTCTTCTCTCTGCTAATTTAATATGCCACACAAGTTGTAATGGCGGTGGTGGCGTCTTTACACATTTTAAGCATGTTGCTTGACACTTTTTATATAGCAGCTTGATATTACCGATAATTTTGAAACTGTATACACTTTGTCTAGCAACAAAACAATAACAATGAAGGAATGCCAAGTCCAGAACTCACCTTAACTGGAGAAGTTCTTCTGGTCCGACTTTCACCTGCCCCCATGACAGACAGCAGGACTGCAATTAGCCGCACTTCGTGCCACTTCACAGTCACCTGAGGGTTTTATGGGTGCAACACTTCCAGAGACGCTCCATCAGCATCTAATCCGTCCTTTACATTCTCTCAAGGACTTGGACTAGCTGGATAAACAGAAGAAGATCCAAAGTCACTGGGCTGCCAAGAGGCTTATAGGGTACACCACCAGTAGCCATAGGAATCACCAACTTCCTGTCCACTGCTCATTGCAGGGCTGCACTTAGCCGCTACTTAACACAAACAAATGTACCTTTCAGGGGATTTGGGTTGTAAGACCTTGACTGAAATATTAGAGGGAGAAAAGACCGAATCGGCATCTCTCCCTTGAACATTTCAGACTTTACCCTTGACCCAACCTCCTGACTTACCTTGTGGGGGCACTCTTTGCTGAGTGCCGCCAACTCGCTGTGTCACTGCGACACCTTTCCCCTTTCACTAACGTGATCAAATGGCCAAAATCCGGCCAAATCTCTCATTCAGAATTTTAAATACAGTCTTTTTGGACGTTTTCCCTTTCAGACACTCAGCCAATTATGGTGACAAATTAATACGAGGACTTAACCTCCACAATGACAGTGTCAACAAAGTCAGACAACTATTTTGAATTTAGCAATAAGGCAACATCTACTATGGATCAGTACAAATGCATGAATAAATGCAAAGTAAAAATAAATGAGTATATGTATAAATATAACTATAAATGTCACTCAGACAATAAAAAAAGCCTCAATGGCAAAAGGTATGCATACATATCAGGTATCTACTCCTCACACACACATTATTGCACAATTCAGCAAATTGCACATATGCACATTCTCAGGGCTTCTACTTCCTTTTCAGTTTGGGCTATAAACCGATTATAAACCCAAACTATTGCATTAGTTTACATGTAGGGAGAAATGGCATATGAGGTATGACACAAAGTTTGTAGGTGTTATTATTTGCCCACCCGTTCACTGCCCATGGCCATGCAAAGCCCTATGGCCATTCCCACCCAGATCCTGATATCCACCTCCTAAACAGCTCCTCATGGAAAACTCTTTGAGTTCAATTTAATCCAGTTTTACCATCAATATTTGCAATCAAAGTGCCTGGCACTGTTTTATCAAAGCAGTTTTATGAGAGTTCATGACTTAATTGTAGTTGTAATCTCAAAAAAGATGTTCATTTACCAAAGTGAGGAACCCAATGGCACTCTTATCGGGTTTACCGTTCATATGAATCTAAATCCATTACATAATACGTACATAACCATAAAATACATAACCATAAAATGTAATTTTTATTGATTCATGACACTTGAATTAGCATGTGTAAATGGAGATTTCCAGTAGTTTTAATTAATTTCACACACACTGTTTTTTTACAAATGTGTACAGTCTCAACCTTTTTCAAACAGTATTCCAATGAAAATAAAACACAATGCAAATACGTTCACTTAATCAACAGTTAATCTTTGAGATCTAAATAACAATGAGATCTTCGAAACGCGTCGTATATGGAAATAAGGGCTGTCATCCTAAAATTATAAATACATAAATACTAGATTAACCTTGAAGCCCATTAAGAATTACCAATCTTTATGCAATTTCAATCTCATAAAACCACTAATCTCAGTCTTCAAAACAAATAAAAACTCCTCATGGATCAAAGAGAAATCAGCATGTAGAAACAATCAGGAAGCACAACTTAATTGATGTCAATGTGGCACACTATAAATATATAGTACATTCATTAAGACCAAACGTGGGTTGTCACTTACCCTTTGGTAAGGTAAAGCTTTAGCAATAGTGTAGTAAACACTAAGCCAGATGTAACTGAACATTCTGCATAAACCTCTATGGAAGATCTAAAGGAAACACTTACTGCAAACATGCTAAATAGACAGCTTTAGTACTTTCATCAAACTACATGTAGCCAAGAGCTATGATAGTCCGACCCAACGTTACCATTTAGCAAGGTCTTACCTTGTCTGTTCATGCAAACAAACAGTAGGACACATCAGACAGGTAGCATTTTTTTTAATGTTTAATGTTTTAATGTTTAAATGTTCTTAATTATAATTGTACACATGCTACTCTTGTAATAAAAATTTCAGGTCTGGCTTCAGCCACTCTATTCATAAGCACTTTGTAGGTCCTTCATTGAAGCCCTGTTAAATGCAAGCACTGGCAAAGCCATCAGTTTTGGCTTGTGTTTAAGAATTAGGCATTTGCCAGGCACTGCTCTTAGATGTCCATGCACTTGCACCATGTTGCACCTGCTACCATAAATAGCTGGATTATACCACTACGGCGGTACCAGGCACATTCCTTCCCCATGCCTACACAAAAGCCTTAACTGCCGTCATTGCCAATGCTTGTTTTCTGCAAGTGCCTCCTCCAGCTGGATACTAAATCCTGGAGATGTCTGTGTAGAAGAGTACAGGCCTCCCATGAAATAGTGCTTTGCTGCTGAAGAACACGTTCAGGGTTTACTCTGCTGCCCAACTTTGATGCAAGCAGGAAACAGCAGAACAGTCATGGATTTTGGAACGGATCAATATATGTAGATGATTCACACAAGAGCCTACCCCTAGCTTCTATGTATGATGAATATCAAAAAGAACCTGGTAGAATGGGAGGAAAGTCAGGAGAGCAGGCAAACGGCCCTTTACTCAGTTGCAAACCTATACAACGAAGCTCAAACTTACTTAGGTATCTCCTCAAGACCACATTAATATGGCGGCCAGAAGAACAGTGCATTTCAGGGTATTCAGTTCAGTAGCTTTGGGACCATAACAGATAGCCTCTCAGGGCTTTAGGGCCACAGCTTAGACAGGAGTGCATAGATGCTTTCTATGTTTCTGACAGTTGTCTGAACCTTACTTTTTTGTTTTACTTTGAAGCATTCTAGTGCCCCAATCCCTTAGACTGGCCCAGGACCCAGCATACTAACAATAAGTACCACGTACAACACAAAACACAAACTAGAAAATAACATTTAGTATCACATTTAGCATACTTAGTTTTATCTCCACAATATGTTTTCCTGCATACATTTTTTTAAATTGTATTGTAGTGATCATTTGTTAGGCACTTATACAACAGAATTGTGTTTCAACGTGCCACAAGGCTAAATGGGAAGGGAATGGGGCAGAGACAAAATTGGCAAGCAGTAAATATACAGTGGTAGACCTACTAGATCTTGTGGTATTTGGACGTGTGAGTGCAGTGAAGCGAAGTGCAGGAAGTAGGGATGGGTGGGGGCCCCAGGAGGGAAGTGCTAAGGGGAAGCCAAGGATGAGGCCTCAGACTAAGTGCTAGTTCAGCTGACTCCTACAGGTGGGCTATAGAGCTGTCAAGCAGGGGTCTGCAGGGGTAGTGCAGTGGGTGGGCCTGCTGGTATCGACTGGGTAGAAGGGCCTGGTATCCTGTGGGGTGATGAGCAGGGAAGGGAAATAGGTACAGAAAAGCTGAGTTTTGAGTATTTCCAGGACTTAAGGAGGTTTGGCTGAAGTCTGAGTCGGAAAGGGAGGCTGTTCCAAAGGGATGAACCAGCTTAGGAGAGAGACCTGCCTCCCGCTCTCTGCTTGGCAAAGCATTTGACAATCAAAGAGTTAGAGTTAGAGGAGTGGAAGGAACTAGCATGGGAGTATTTAGGAAGGGAACATTGGAGATAGTGTGGTCCCAGGTCCCAGAAAGCCTTGTGGATGATGCAGAGAGTCTTCAATTTGATCCTTGCTGCCACTTGGAGCCAGTGGAGAGATTTTAGGGCTGGAGAGATTTGGTCCCTGGGCTTGAGGGCAAGGATAATGCTTGCAACCCTATTCTGTATTAGCTGGAGGGGGCATAGGGAGGAAAGAGGGAGATTGATAAAGAGGCTGTTACAGTAGTTCAGCCTAGAGAGGACCGGAGCACTGGAGGCACTGAACTTCTAGGGGAAGGTGAGGAAAGGGAAAATGCCTCTGAGGATGTGGAGCTGGAAGTGAGCCTTCTTGGTAAGGTCCGTGATGTGAGTGGTGAAGGAGAGAGTGGAGTCTAAGATGACTATACAGACACAAGTACATTCACACTGCGCACATGTTAGAAATTTTCAGCGCAAGGTCACACAGAGATTTATTGAGTTCCAAGCTTGACAACGGTTCATTATGTAGCAAGGCAAGTTTCCTGTACAGCGCAATTGTGAGAACATATAGAGATTTGCAATAGGACATTGTGATTATGACCTACAACTTTAAGTGATATGTGAAGGAATCTAGGCGCGCAGAAGCCTCAGAATAAGAGCTTCGGCTCGAAACACATGTCAGGCTGTACTTGGAACTCAATAAATCTCTGTGCGACCTTGCATTGAAAATTTCAGACATTTGCACAGTATGAATGTACTTGTGCCTGTATATGTATTATAGTGTGGTGTATTGAGCAGTATACCCCACACACACAGGGAGATTGATAAAGAGGCTGATAAATAGACACATTCGCCCGCTGCGATTTGTCTATACATTTCATATACACCTTGAATTTGGCATATATTTTGATTGTATTAGTGCTTGGGTCTCTAGTCTTTTCTGCTCCAGTTCTGAGATTGAGTCTAATATGACCCCAAGGTTTTTGGCGTTAGAGGCTGGTGCTGGTAGCGGGCTCAGAGAGGTTAGCCAGAGGGTAGGAAGAAAGGAGGGTGCAGGTGTCCCAATGAGAAGTATATCTGTCTTACTGGCATTAAGAGAGAGATCGTTAGCTGCACTACAAGTGTGAAAGGTGGATTGACAATCGGGGATGAGAGAGGTGGAACAGAAGGAACAGGAGGCAGTAGAGGGAAGATAAAAGGAAAGCTGTGTGTCATCAGCATAGCACTGGACATTAGGAGAAAAGGAGGAGATCAGGTGAGCCAGGGGGGCGAGATAGGTATTGAAGAGCCATGGAGATAGGATAGAGCCCTGGGGGACGCCACAGGTAGAAAGTGTGGTGGTGGAAGAGAAAGGGCCCAGTTGCAATTGGGAAGAGCAATTGGTGAGTAAAGAGGTCAGCCAATTCAGTGCCCGGTCATTGATGCCGAGGGTATCACAGACTAATTTTATGAGGATAGAATAGTTGACTGTGCCAAATGCAGAGGAGAGGTCAAGGAGAATGAGAACAGCAGGAGAGTTAGAATCAAGGTTTACAAGCATGACTTCATGGGTTTTCAGGAATTGCCATGCCTCTGGATGCCTTGACTTCAAATTGATGGTCATGGAGGCAACCAACAAGTTCAGTGTGGAGGGTCAGTTGGGGAAGACCAACTTCTGTAAGTGTTTATCCAGGAAGGGTGTAGTAGAGATAGGGTGGTAGTTAGCCGGTCCGGAGGGGTCAGTAGACAGTTTCTTTAAGAGAGAGTGCAGAAGGGAGTACTTGAGGGATATTGGGAAAGAGTGAGTGGTGAAGGAATGGTAGAAGAAGTCAGCGAGAGCTGGGGCGAGAGAGGAGATGTTGTCCTTGAAGGTTGTAGAAGAGCAGGGGAGCACCTGTTTGGAGGAGACTTTCTTAGAGCAGACAACTTCAGATATATTGTCCGGTGCTATGGGCAGGAGGGAGGAAAGTGTGAGGGGTAGAAGACATGGAGCGAAGGGAGGCAGGGGAGCAGTCGCAGGTGTGGAGATGGGGTGGAGGAGAGTGAGGACAGGCTGTCCTGAGTTGTTGATGTCAAATGGGAGGCTAAAGTGGTGTAGAGAGCCGGAGAAGGAAGAAGAGAGGCAGAGATTGCTGCTGGATTAGTGAGTTCTTTGCAGATTTTGAAAAGCGTGGCCATGTTGTTAGTGTGACAAATCAACTTCCGGGGCACCAGTGGTCCAGGGGTGACTATCAGTTTCTAAACCATCAATAAGCTCCACATCTCTAATGCACCAGAAATGATCTAAACAGATTGCAACACAAGTCAATTATAAACCTCCTTGTCCAATTTTGGTAATTTGGACGGAACGGCAGGCTTATCTATGCAAGGTCATGGATCTTTGGATAGTTGCAACAAAGCTTAAATACAATTATTACCCAATAATAAAAGGGACTGTCCAGTCAAGTTTGTATTAAACATATCTACTTTATTATTATTACAACAGACAGTTCTAGCACACTACAAAATACAACCCACACTGTAAAGGAACACAGAGGACATACAGTTTCATGAAGAAAAGTGATGCACCATGGATACTGACAGGAGCGTACTTGGTAAAGTAGTCAGTCTTACTGTTTAAGGTTATTTGGTTTCAGCACCCAGGGGCAAAGGACATAACTGTCTCTAGGGACCTTTGGAGAAGGACCAGTGGGGCAGAACCACAATGTACCTGCTGCTTAAGAGATTCTTGATGCATGACAGCGTTGAAGCAGTTCCAGGACGCTTTGCAGTCCTTGCTACAGAATTTGAGGTGGGAGACAGCTGCAGGTATCAGGCGGCAGGCTGTTCGGCAAGCGAGGCTGGATGGACAGCTGCAGGCTGGCCTACACAGTGGCTCTGGGCCAAGAATTGCTTTCTCTATGCTGGTTGGCGGATTGGAATCTCTGGTCGAGGTGTATCAGAAGGCTGTCATGACTGCGGCATGACAACAGTCAGCAGTGCAACCGGTTTCAGTTCAAGGACTCGACTGTCTTGAAAATGTCCTTAAAAGATGGACACTGGTTGATGCTTCTGTGGAACTCCTCCTAGTTTCTTCGCAGGGCTTGTGTCATCCTTTCAAGGCAGATGGGCCAATGCTTAGGAGAGTGTTTGCATGCAACAGCCTTGTCCTTAGTATAGATTATCTCTGGCTCTTCCCACTTAGGAAGCTTGCTGGCAGAACCTAGCAGGGCACGCTGTGTCCTGGCTGGGTACCTGTTCTGGAGCTGATGGACAGGTCCTCTGAGTCCAGTATCTCCTTCTTTTCCCTGGGCGATGTTTATGTGAGGGATCTTGCTTCCCTCTTGGAATTCCTGGCTTTCCTTCACTGGCGGAAGATGTAAGGTAGACTGTACCTTCAGCCTGGGTCCAAAGGAGTCCTTCTTCTTACTCCTTTCAAAGTCGTCGGATGATCTGATAAGTGAAGGGTTTAGCCCTCTTTTAAAGCCAAAGGGGCCCAAGAGATTGTTGCAGGCCAAGACTACCGTAATGAACCAATCTTGGGTCCCTACCAACAATCTTCTATTATGCACAAGGTCAGGACCGGAGTTCTCTGCAACAGGAAAAGTAAGGGGTGACAACATATACCTAAGTCCCACCCATCTTCCTGTCTTTTGCATATCAAAGTATTTCTCTGGTTAACTGTGCCCTCGTTGACTCTTGATTAAAGTGCAGGTCTCACTTGAGGTTTGTGCCGCAAGCAGACTTCCTGTCTACCTCAAATCAAATGCTTCTACCCTCTAAAAGGGTTCTGCTCTGCAGGGGTATCTACGGTAACTGATGGACCCAGACATGATATTCACTGCCTTTCATACAAAGGGGTGGGAACTAGCTTCAAGTTGACATATTACATACCAAAGGGGTGTTATCTCCGCTTTCCCTGTTGTCTGTCCGGCAACCAAGCCCCTTCCAGTCTTGCCTCAATTATCTTTCATTAGTATGCACTGCCAGCAGCCAGACTAAACAATAGGAAAACAGATCCATGGATCCTTTAATATTTTAATGTGGCTGTCCATTGCTGGCGGAAGGTGCACCTCCCCCTTTTAGAGATGCTTTGATGTACATGTGACTGTCACATTCCAGCTGAACATGACAAGGGAAGACAGCACCTGTAGGCTGTGCCTTCTTGGAGTACACATGACTATGCGTTTCGTTTGGTGAGCAGAGAAAATGTGTGCAGAATAGCCTCACACATTTTCATAGGTTGATCTCCCATCATTCATTTTCATTATCAAAAAATAAATAAAAGCCCAGGTGAGCACACACTCCCCGTGCGGAAGGTCAAATTCCTCACATTTAGTGTCTCCAGAGATGCAGGCTTTGATATGGGGCAACTTCTTGGAGCGCATAAACAATATTGCCTTTGGAGCAGGCGGCAGGCCAGTTTGTCAGAGGATAAACCCAAGGTCTGCCACTTCCATTCAGCAACTCTGCACTTGTGTTTCAGAGATGCTAGATCAGAGTCATACAAGCCATTGTTCTTGGATGTAGGTTTCAGGTGGAGCCTCATGACAGGGGCAAGGATGTCAAGGGCGTTAGAGATGGAGAGGTGCAGATTAGCAAGGACAGAGTCAGAGATAGAGTCAGGGGTGGGGGTGCGAGGGGGGATGAAGTTGGAAGCAAAAGAAGTGACTGACATTCGCTTCATCGGTCGGATGACAGTGAAGGAGGCTGGCAGTGCTGGGGGGGCTCAGAGGTAGGGCCAAGGGGCCCCAGGCTGGATGAAAGGAGAGAGTGGTCAGACCAGGATAGGGGGTGGTGACCAGATCAGAGATGGGGATATCACCAGAAATGAGTACATGTTAGGGAGAATTCTGCAGAATGGCTAATTTCCCTTACCTACTGAGTCCCTCAGCAGCTTTGCTGGATTTCTAGGATTCATTTTTTTCACCTGGTATGAGTGTGAGCCTTTTTTTCCCACACTTACATGTGTTTTGCTGTGTGTTGTACATTTTTGTGCTGATGGACTATGGAGTCTCACCTACTCCGTAGGCATCATCTTTTTACTGTGTGTCACACAGCACCTTTAGACTTCCCACTTTAAACTCCATTCTCTGGGACTGACTACTGTCTCCCAGAACATGTAAAGTTGCCATTGACTTTACTAGTCTTTTTAAATTCACAGACCCAGTACAAACTATCTTCCCATAGAGTACTGGAAGGGATAATAGTTATCCCTTTTTGTCTGATTCTCATGGAACATTATTTTGTTCCCCTCTCTCTAAAATTTGGCTGGTGGCAGTGGTATCTACCATTTTTATTCTACCACAAGCTATCCAAATAGCCTTGTTACTGTTAGAGGCTATGGTGGTAGCCTCAAACTTTATCCCGCTGGACCCCTTTTAATTTTATTTGGTTCTGGTCGGTTTTATTCAGCAACCATTTCTTTTTGTAAAGGTTTTTCTCGTGTTTTACTCAGCACGCCATACCAGGTTTGGTTCCTTTGTTCGCCATCCTTTGGCGGGCTTCTACACATAAGCCCTCCTTAGGCACCTGAGTGTCTGGGTAGACAGCCTGTGAGGGAGGGGTTTGAGGTGCCCTGCACAGGGTCTCATTGGAGACCCAGGTCACACTCTAGTTTGATTGGCTAGTTGACTATCCTGCCAGGACAACCACCCTGCTGTGTGATTGACAGCTAGGCTGTGTGACTGGGGGAAAACTGCTTAAAAGCAGGTCTCTGGGACTTGGAAGGCAGAGTCGCCACTGGAATGAGAGAACCAATGAAAGGAAGACGACTGCTGCAACTACTGGACATCACGGTGAAGCCCTGCTGCAGGTCCAAATCGCCCGAAACTCCGACGACAGAGAGGATCTGCAAGAATCTTCTTCCCTTGAGCTTGGTGGGACCAACCAGCTCACCAAGCACGAAATGCCGGCCTTCCTCTCCTGTTCAAATTTGCTGTGCCTCGCTGCAGTGAGCCTGATATCCAGGAGGAACGGAACCTTTTTGGGTTTTAAGGCGCGCATCTTTTTTTGAACACTTTGCTCTGCTGCTGGCTTCTTCCCTGGGCAGTGCAAAACCCTCCAATCTTCCTCCTTCTTGTCACCACGACAGTCGCTTTAGGATCCGTGAGCCTGCAGAAACTGCCAGAAACAACTGCTTCAGCTACAGCATTCTTCTTCATTTAAGGTACTGTGCAAATCTGGTTGTTCTTTCCGTCCGACTGTGGTGAAAGTGTTTGAAATCTTTTGACTATCTGAAGGCTTGTCCTTCTCCTCTCCTTTGAATAACATTTCTTCCAACCAACTTTGTTTTGAACTCTTGGTAAAGACTGAACCGCAAACTACTTTGAACTGTGTGATCCTCTGCAAAGACTCTGAACCCATAACATTGGCCTAGGCCTATTGATTTGAATCCTAGTTGTAGTAAGTCTTTTATAGATTGCACAGCCTATTACATGTTGGTGCTGCTTGATTGTTGATAACCTTGTCTTTTCCTCTCTTTAAATTGCTGGAGTGCCATTTTGCACACACATCATTTTTAGCCTAACTTGTCCAGAATTGATTGGGGGTCGTAGTATATTAAGATTGTGATTTTCTGCTGCTTTATATTAGTGAACTGTTTTATAACTGATGGTGTAAATAAATGTATATTCTTTTACTTAGAAACCTTGAATCAGTGTTTGTTTGAACCATAGTAATTGTTGTCCTTGGTGTAACTTCTGATACTGCTCACTTTACTCTTGAGATAAGTCTGGCAGTTCAGCCATCACTACCACTCTACTGTGTAGTAGAGGCTTGTACCAAAGGTGAATTTGTACTTACACTTGTAGTCTTAATTGTGTGTGGTGTTCCCAAAGGGTAGTGCATATGATTCTACATAACAGTGAATCCAGAGTGTGTCTGGCGGAGTGACTCGGGCTGGAAGGAAGAATAGTGAGATAGAGGGAGTCACAGAGGGCACGCAAATGTGAGGTGGCTGATTCAATGGAGTCAAGGTGGATATTGAAGTCACCAATGAGGAGGAGTTGGCAAGAAGAGGTTGAGAGGGAAAAGGCAACTATATGATTCAAAACAGAAGATCCTGCAATGATTGTCCATCCTTTCTGTTGAAAGACATTGCAGGTGTTGTGTTGTCATCGCAAAGTATCAGAAATGTCCCATTGAAAATTCAGATGTTTCCACTTTGCGTCACCTAAGACAGCCAGTGTCCACTCTGATGATGGATAGCTGACTCACAGCATTTAGTAGCTTTGTTTACCATTGAACACATGGAGAGTGGAGTTATTTTCCTATATGTGAACAAGATGTTTGTGTATCTCTCTGCCACAATAAAGGCTGAATGATCCATGTTGAAAACCTTAAATGTACTATTCTTAATCTGAGAGCTCCATCTCGTTCCTTTATTGCCAGTAAGGTCAATATCCCCTAGCTCCCACTCTCTGGCTACTGCACTACAGAACTCCCTCCCTCTCCAAGTGATCATAACCCAATCCCTACGATCTTGCAGAAAATAATTCAGAAACATTCATTTTTCACACTATGACTCCTCTCTCAAAAGGATCTCCCTGCTACACTTCATATAGAGTCCAACCTAAATCTCTTCATTTACCTTACTCTCCCCAAATCAATCATCCGATGATTGTGAACAACCAATCGTTCTTCCTACACGAATATGTAAAGATTCTACAACATTTCAGTATTAGGCCCGTACTATTGAAATATTCATAATAATAAGAAACAAAAACAAACAAAGCCCTACGTTGACAAAGGACCCCGAATTTAAAGAAAAGCACACAGACAAACTATTAAACGGGATATCATATCGTGCCTCCCTTATTATATATATATTGGCCTAAGCCCAGTCGCTCTGCGAAGAAAACCGCGTTGCAAAGTTCTGATCTTAGATCGACTTAGCTGCCATTTTAGGTCCGTCCGCCATTTTGATTTCTATTCTATAGTAACTCTGTGTTCTAAAATGATGGACAGTGTTTCCCACATGTAACTGAGCCATCTTGAACTTTGTACATGAGTTAACGTCTAAACTGTCCAATGGCCGAATGTTTGGCTTGAGTAAAGAGACCTTGTCCTATGCCTGACTTGTAGACAGCGGATTGTCTGCGCCAACAAGTCCGATCCGCGAACATACATCAACTACAATGTAGTTCCAATACTGAACGTGGACACTAGCTGAACTGCTTTGTATAGGACATGTGTTAAGGCTTATTGTTAATCCTGTGAATACACTGTTGCCATTGTGACTTGTTTGTATGTGAATTTAGGATGATCCATGTGCATATAGGTGGACAAACTAGAAGTGAACTCGGCACAAACCCCAGACCGAGTACTGTGGAGGGGCTGGACATTATAATTGGAAATATATAAAATGTGCAACTGTGTAGACGTCTAGTACCTCTCACTTTTCACATCGAAAGGGCTGGTATTCGCTGTTATGTACTGAGGGCCAGATAGCTATCTGATACTTTGTTTCTTTGTAAACTGTACAGTCTTAGAATAAAGATCTGTGAATCTTTATAAGCCCGTGTTTGGTGTATTTCCTTTTGGGGTACTTAGCCTCGATATTTCCTCTTGCTTTTACAAAACCTGCATAATAAACAATAACAGCACGCTTATTTTTAATCAAACATGAAAGGATATTTAATGATGTCACTATTTTTCAGTATATTATTAAGGACAAAATCTTATATCAGAACTAGGTATGTAACGGTATAACGGTATACCGTTAAAGATACCGTGAACCACTTAATTGAACAATAATAACCGTCACATTGTTTATACCGTTATACCGTTTATACCGTTAAGTGTGCTTTTCAATCTGATTTGGAAAGGCTGCAGTAAGCAAGTGCTGCACAGTCTTGGTCTTGCACTGTTGGATGTGCCATCTGCCAAGTAGTTTCAGTTGGAGCAGTTCTTAATGCCATTCCATAAACCACACGTGCCTGACACAAAATCAATATGTTTGCAATAGGAAGAATAGATACAGTGTCAAGAAGGAAAAGGGTTTACTTTGGGTTGGCGGCTTTGGGGTTTATATATTTATAATGGATATGACAATGGGGGATTTCCCTGGTTCTATCATTGAATTTACATATAATAAGTCACACTGCGAAATTCACTAATCTCTGTGGGTATTCCCTGCTGCCATACCAAAGGGTAACATGTCTGTGATTACTTAACACCTTTTGGCCCGAGCCTAAATTACCACTTAAGAAAAGCAATTCAGTTTGCTTTGCCAGTCGCCACAGGGCTCCCCCCCTCCTCCTCTCCACACGTGTGTTTGTGTTTGGTGGAAGCAAGGGGTGGCATTTCAGTGGAAAGTATGTTGAAAACCCCAATTCTGTCCCTGGGTGTCTGGTGTTTGTGATGATAAATCTGACAATTTATGACCTTTTAGAAAATATTTGTTAAAGTTAGCATTTCAATGGAAAGTATGTTGAAAACCCCAATTCTGTCCCTGGGTGTCTGGTTTTGTTTGTGATGTAAATACAATTTATGACCTTTTAGAAAATATTTGTTAAGGTAAGTCAACTCCACCTGCTATACCGTGATAACCATGATATACCGTCATTTGGCAAGAAGGTTATCGTGCCGTCATAAAACTAATACCGTGACACCCCTAAGAACATTTGGAATGCATGTGCTTGTTGGGGGTCTCTTCTACATTGTGTCTTTTTTGGAACTCCAATCCTACCTTCAGTTGCTCTCCCACAGTCCACTATCCGACATTGCCCGTTACCTAAGAATGTTAACGTAGACCACCATTTTGCAATGAGCCAGAGGGTGATTGCATCATGTTTTACATTTTTGGATGTCCTCTTTAAAGGCTGAAATTCGTCAGACATGACGACATGAATGAATCTCACTTCTGGTAGCTAGTGAAAGGGCAACACCTCAATGGATCTACTTTAGAATGAGGCATGCTACCACGGTAATAGGTTTGTTTTTTTCAGCTTGCTTTTAATAAGAAAAATCTATTTAAATCTGTGCTCCCACAAAATTCGTGTGAATTAAAAATATTATTTCTTAATTCATGAAATGTGAAAACCACAGAATTCTGTCACTGTGATGTTATTGTTTGTTTGACTTCATGAGCAATGGTGGCTTGAAGTAAAACACAAATGATGGATAGTTGGGTAATGATTGGTGGGCGTCTACATCAACAAATTCTCCTTAAGAAACACCTAAACTTTTTCAGAATACCTCGGACTTACTGAGTGCCACTCTAAAAATATATCATCTGACAACCCAGGTAAAATCTGGTCCCAAATTTCAAACAGTAACATTAAATAGTAGACTGTCACTACTCCAAAACCACCATCTATTTCTACTCTTTCATGTACTTCTCTGCATGAAACAGAAATCATACTATGTTGTGAAGAAAACATGTATTTTCCAACAAGGCCAAGTAACATGACCTTATGTAGAGGCAACTGGGAGACCTCTCAGAAGGACGTGGGAGGCATAGGGGAAGTACAGAGCCAGCCCTAACACTGAGGGTGGTGTCACTTGCAGGAGCCCCGGTTCCTACCCCATTAGTGCCAGCATGCGTCTTTGCAGACCACCACTATCTCAAATCTTGTCTCCAATAGCAGGTACCTTCGAGTGTGTCTCTATTTCTTTTAGAGACAACTGATCCATTCCAGAAGCTACAGAAGAAATTAAAAAGTTGAGCTCACATGCAGCAGCCACATTCCAGATGATTGAGCTGAGAACCAATCCCTACCCACTCGTCTCAGCAGACAGTTGCATTAAAAAAGAGTCAGACAGAGAAAATCCACGACAACCCTGCGTAGTCACTGCCAGATTCATTGACTTACACCAGGGAAGGAGAAAGGAGTGGGGAGATGCTGTGTCCCTACGCGGCTGACAGGAGGTCCTTGTGGGGATGCCGAATGACTTTGGAAAGCCCCCACAGTGAGCCTAGTCCCCATAGACCAATGAAGTATATGATGGGAGAAATGTAGCCCCCCCCCCACACCTCTTTCAAGAAGTTAAACTCGGGATGCTGGAATAGGGTTCTGGAACATGAACATGAAAAGGAACACAAACCTTCCTGGGGTGCCATAGCCATTCCATGACAGAAGTTTTCAGAGCTTAACCAACTTTTTCTAACTTAACATGAGAACATCATCACCCTGAGTGTGGGAGACAAGGCCATATTGGCCAGGAAAAGAGGAACAACTCCATGAGGGAGGGGGGTATATACGGGAGCAAAAGGAAGCAGGACATGTGGGTTATTGAGGGGAGGTCAGATGTGGAGCAGGTGAATGATCAAGAGACCAGCAGGAGGGAGGAAGGGGCAATGGAGTCTTGACGCAATTTTGGTAGAAGGTGACATATTGGCTAGTGAATGAAAGGGGTACTGCTGTGTGAGTCTGTGTGTTTTTCTGGCAAATGTGAAGGAAGCGATTGTGAAGCGAATGGTACTGAGTGAAAGGATTGGGTTTGGGTAGTGTTGAAGAGGGAGCAGTAGTGTGGAGGAAAGAGAAGTGGTGTGGGGGAGTTAGTAGTAGGCATCAGCAGGGAGTACTGGTTTGAAGGAGGGAATAGTACTGGGGAGGAGAGAGCAGTAGAGTAGTCGAAGGAGGGGTAACAACAAAGTGTAGAGGTAAGACCTAAAAGGAGTGAGAAACATTATAATCATAGACGATTGGCGAGAGAACTAAGATTACGTGGATAAGAGGAAGGGATAGGAAAGGCAGAGAAGAGAGTGAGTGTGTAATGCATATGGAATGTGATCTGCATATTTACGGTTTAACAAAGTCCACAATTTATTTCTTGAAATGCAAATCCATTAAAACACGTTTGTGATTGATCATTACTGCAAATATATTCAAACTCACAAACATACTATTCTGACATGTTCCCAGCATAACTCCTATTTATCTGAAGTGGTGCACTCTAGTCAAAGAGAACACACATGATGTGGGCAAGGTTTATGACATAGGCCTGATAATCCCCAGTAAAAACAGTCCTCAGCTATATACTTGACACTTACATTCTAAAAATCGCATCTATCCATTGCTTAAAAGCATTAAAACATCTCCATGGTCTTATTTTTTAGCAATAGGACTGCCATCATTCTTTATCTAACACACATTTGGACTCATAGGTTGCTGATTGTAAATGTGTAATCTCCAATATAAGTTTTACTGGATGGCGCAGTATATGGATGTTTACGGGAAATTACTCTTGTACCAAATGAAAAATGTATCACTTTGATTAAGATTGGGCTAGAAAACGAAGAATATCCATGATGATTTTTGGAGAGCAGTAATAATTTCCATAGGGAACATATTTATGTGTTAGCACATTTTCCGTAGTGTCTAAAGAAGAGTTGTTGATGTTAAATGTAAGATCATTCTCTAATATATATTCAAGATCCATTAAAATCATCCCTATTGATTTTTGTGTTAATGAAAGTGACCCTTTATTGTACTTTTTCAGAAAGAAAATAGTTTGAATTTCTGATGTTTTTTATTAAATAAGCACAGAACGTTGATTAAATGTTACAATTGCATTTCGAAAAAGTGAAAAACTTCAGAATTCTAAACATGCGTTTCATTTCACAGTAAACAATACAGCAAATAAAAAGAAAACAAAATAGCAATTCCATTATCTTATTTGAGGGTCATGGTTTCTGAGCGGAATTGAAGCTTTGCATATGTCAATAAAATGTATTATGTATTCAATGGCATCCTCCACAGATCTCTGAATGTCCAAGCATATCAAACCAGCATTGTTAAAGCGTAACCACAGAGAAATATGAACATTTTGTCCAGAATCCGATACTCAAAAAATGCATATCCATCAAATACAATGCACCAAGCCTGTCATAAAACTTCACAAAAGTAGTGATCATTTTGAAAAGTTTATATTTACATATTTAACCCTTTGTTTATTGAGCAAAGAGTTTTTTATTTGTATATGCATAGGTTTATGAGATTGTAAACACAGATTTCTTTCCCCATATTTACCCTATAATTCACAATTTCGTGAAGTTCATCCAATTGTAGTAATACATTTTACACTTTTCTTACCCCTACTTCTCACTTGTACTTTATGTAGGGTTTGCTACTACAGCATTAGTTCGTTTTACCTAAACCAGTCGTTCTCATTTTTTATCAAACTATGAAGAGTGGAAGGCTTGTTGGAATTCTAACACAACTGCAATTTGCAAATATTATTTTCAGTAGATTGCAACTAACGTGAAACCATGCTTTCTAAACTTAGGAGAGATATAAATAGAATGTTAGCATCAGCTTCTTTCAGACTATGATATGTGATGATTGGTACAAAATGTTGAGAGTGATGCCCTTTCTTGCAATAGAGAAACATGAAGGGGATCTCTTGGGTTAAGATTAGTAAAGGTAAGGTTTCCAACACAGGCTGTTCTGCCCTAATGGAGGGCAGTGAAACATACAAACGTGCTGTTCTCTACCAGTGGTGTTCACTTCCCTCTCCCTTTGTTCAATGGAGAACAAAGCTGATAAATGCTACACACCGATTATCCATCATCGGATAAGGGGCACTAGCCTATTGTAAGGGTTTTCAGCAGCAGCAACTGAGTTTTCGTTGTGAGTTTTTGATTCTTGCCTCACCTTCTGAAAACCTCTAGTTCTATAGGGTTATTGCAGTCTATAAATATATTTTATTTCCATTCCAAAAATGTACGTTTTTCATTCTTTTTCAAAATCTACAATGGCCTTCACATCGTCTCTAATATTACCAGTTCAGATCTGAGAGTGCAAGTAATTGTAATGGGTTATTTATAACACGCTTAATACCCAGAGGTCTCTATGCATGGACCCGGGGATCAAACTTGTTTTGCTCTGCGCCGTCTTGCTTCCAAGACGAGTGTGTTGCCCCTGAGCTATCCATTGGAGAAATGGTGTCTCTGCCTTCATTTTTACCACTATCACTCTCTCACTACCAGAGTGTGTCCTACCCCACCACTAAGAGAGGGTGAATTGATTTGGCCAAACCCAAATTACTATATTTTCACTGCATTCAGGTGATTCGGGTTCTGCTAACATTTTGAGATGTTTGGGTGACAGATTTGGGTTAATCATTTGACAAAACATACTGATTAAATGCTGCTGTAAAAAGTGTATTGGCCACGTGTGACCTTTTGCTGCCAGCAAATGTTCAAAGCAAACAAGGAATTAAGTAAATAGAATAGGTCAGAAGTTCATAACCTTTCCTACCAGGGATGCTTAAACAAAGCTAGGTGTCTAAAAGGCTAATTGCTTGCACCTGGCTGTTTCCCAATTATGGCAGTCAAAATAAACTTTCTGTTTTCAGATGACAAGAAATGCAATTTTAAACAAACAAGTAGTGCCAGATTCTCAACATGTAATGCAAATGAAAAAAAAACTGGGGATGGATTTTTTTTACCTTGAGAAATGTACATATCACCTTTCTCACAAAGATGGCCTGCACATTTCCATGGGGCTGTGCAGCAGCAAAACGGATGTGCTGGTCAGCCCCCAAGCACACCTTTTTGTCATGGAGCTCATTCCACGCATTGGCATCTCATTGTAGATATATGTTCTATGTTTTATTTTTTATTTTTTCCTAGGTGCAGAGTTCACAATGTTGCATTCCTTCAGGACTAAATAGTATTTCTGTAAAGAATCTAAAAATTCCACATCATGAATGCTTGATATGTGACTGGCTCTACCTCAGACCCCGAAATCCATCTGAGGTCATTGACCTGCATCCATGGAATTTGCCAAAAATCTAGTAAAAATAGCAGTTCTCATAGAATAAACAAAAGGGTGGCAGCACCTCCACTGAGAATGGACATGGTTCAAATAACATGCACCATGGAATGTATTTCACTCAGGAGGATCCTGCAACCCCATTTTTAGCTCACTGACAACCTCTCAAAGGAGAACTATCAATTTGCATATCAGTCTGATACCACCCAGAAGGGAAGTCTAGTACATAAATGATCGGCAATTCTCATCGGAACAAGAGTATCACCAGCAGCCGTAGACGTGTGTTTCAGCCTTGTTAGGCCTGCTCAGTGAGGTGAGGTTCAGCCTCTCTCGGTGCAGAATTACCACCAGTAAAATAGGGCTAACAAAAAAAAAATAGCAACACTGTGGGAGCCCCTTTATTGAGAACGAACATGGTTCAAATAACATGTTCTGTGGGATTTCCTCTGCTCAGGAAGGTGTACACGCACAACTTCCCTCATGGGTGGGAACAGACACAAATGTATCCTCTATGAAGGATGTGGTGAGCTAAAACGTGATTGTAGACCCTACTGAGTGGAGTGCACTCCATAGAAATGTTTGCACTTAGGAGAGTCTACAACCATGTTTTAGCTCACCGACCCTTAACAGAGGATAAAAGTCCATTTGCATGTCATTCTGATCCCACCCACAAAGGTAGTCAAGCACCAAAATCTACCTTGAACGAGAGTATCATCAGCAACCCCAGACACACGTTTTGGCTTTGTTTGGTTTCCTCTGTGAGGTGAAGCTGAACCTCTCTAAGGCACAGTGAGCAAGTGCTACATGTATGGATTACTCGCTGTGACTTAGGGTGAAACCCCAACTTTTACCAAATTGATAAGAGTGTGGGAGCCAAACTACCGAGAAGGAATATGGCTCAAACAACATGTTCTATAGAATTTATTCCACTCAGGAAGGTTTACAACAGTGATTGCCCTTTTGGGTGGGAATAGACAAATATTTCTCCTCTCTGATGGATGTGGTGAGCTAAAGCGTGATTTTAGACCTTCCTGAGCAGGGTACACTCCAAAGAACAGGCTATTTGAACCATGTTCCTCCCCGGAAGAGGGGCTTCCACACCTATGTATATTTTGTAAAATGTGGAGTTTTCCATAACCAACTAAGGGCAATACAGACATAGACGCCTTGCTCACTATGCCTTAGAGATGCTCCACTTCACCACCAACAAGGCTGAAACATGTATCTAGGGTTGCTGAGGAAACGGTTGTTTAGAAGAAAGACAAAATCTGGGTAGAACGCTATAGAGTGTGCTTGGACACTGCTAATATATTTTGGTATGCTGCAGTACTAGTTAATATAGGTCCTACCCTTGGTCTAAAGATGTGTAAACAGCTATACAGACTTAACTAGTGTTCTGTGCGAACCAGAATAATTATCAAAGAATGAGCACAATTTAAAATACAATTGTAAACAAGAAAAATAAATGTTTTCTCCTATTAAGCTAACAGCCGATACGTGTTTCAACCCATGGTGTTTCTCAAGGATGATACATGAGCTGTTGTCTTCAAAAAATATCAAATTCACCTTAAAACATAACATATAATGATGGTAAAAAATTATTTAAAACCAAAAATACATACCAGGGTCAAGTTTGGGAGACAGACAAAAAGCAAACAGAAGACATAAGAAAACAGTTTTTAAGAAGCAATATGTTACTACTAGAATTGTAAGGAGACTTTCTTAATAGGCCCTATCTACTGTCATCATGTCATATTTAACACCACTAAATATTTAAAATATATATTCGCTGAAGCACCCAAAATCCAGAAAAACATAAATCCAGACAGCATGCTGGATAGATCTATATATTAAAGCTCCTATTGCACCTATGAACTGTGCAAATTTGTTCCTTGCAATTGATGTTATTAGTGAAAAATATACAGCAGTGTCCCTAAAACGTCCTAGTTAATTTCTTAGACACATTTTGTTTGTGCATTAATCATTGTGGTTGCCCATATTATAAGTGATGGTTAGGTTGGGTTTTAGTAAACTCCCCAACTATACTTGTCTGTAGTGTTCTGAAAATCCAAATATTTGACATTATATTGTTAACCATGTAGTATTATATTATTAATCTAGTAGTATGAAGCCTCTCCCACATCCTGAGAATAGTAACCTGGGTGAGCATGCACTTACCCAATGTGCAAATGTTTTTCATTCAAAATGACTGTATAAAGATAGCCTTCTTTTTTCATATATGTTTCTTTGGGAGTTGCAAAAAGTATCATTATAAGTACTTTTTTTAGAACGATGTACTTTATGTTATTATATTGAACTGGCATCTATTGTTAAAATTATAGATGTTATAAACGTACCCCTGGATGGATTCTGTTATCATTCAATGTTACTGGTGTAGCATGAACGGTGTGTCGCCCTTGCTTCCATAAATTAACTGCTGCAAATTGCAGAAATAAAAAAAATAACTGTGTGAGCGTGTGATAATACTCCCATTCATAGCACAACACCCTAAATCTAATGCGCCCAGTTGATAACAATGTCAACAGAGTTATCATTGTAACATAAATATGCCAATATTAAATGTTAGAGCAATTATTTGATGCTGTTCTTTCTAATTGTCATACAATCTATTATTCAGTGTAACCTGTATCAATGCATTTGCTAATGTCGTATTAGTCAATATACGTGAAACATGTTGGCATTTGATTACAATTATTCATGTGTTGCCATGGTTTTGAGGTATGATACATCAAATCAACCTTCATGACTTATTGCAATCCTGTAAAGTTATGTGTTCGAATGTAATATTATATGGCGACCCCCTTGAGAGTCCTCAACTACAAATTTACATTAGAATTTACCATCCTTTTAATAGGATGTCCTGTCAGGAAGCATCCATAAGGGCGTATCACGTGTATGACTCCTGCATGCGCCATTTTGTTTTGCAAGATGTATACAAACGAACGCGTGACATCACACGCACAATTGCTCGTACCAGTATTCTGAATGGATGCTGCTAATGCAAATAATTTAGAAACAATGGAGCTTGTAGGTGCCCATAATGGGATGATGTTTATCTATTGGACTGCCCTTTATATAAAGGAGTAATGTAGTTCTCAATTCGTAATTTGCAGTTTCAGAACTGTGCAAGTCTGCAAATCATAGTGTTATGTTCAGAGAAAGCATTACCTAATGGGGCACAGCACACAGTTGTCCACTCTCAGCATTTGAATGAAAGTTTCAAGATCAATTGAGAAGGGAGATATTGGGGGAGGATGAGGAGGAAAATAAGCATAGGTCAGACAGTGACATATGCGTAAAAGCTCTAAAGTGGACAGAACATATTACATAGCATATCCGATGGATCAGCTCTTTTGAAGTAACTGGATTGTCACAGACCTGGCAGCTTAACTGTGCTTCACAACTCTTGAAAAAATATATAGGCTTTTAGGTTTTTGTCCTGTGTTTGTTCATTGATATCAAATGTGATATGTGAGAGGTGATTTGGAATAGTTAAGGCAAAAGAATCCAATCTTTTTGTTTTTTTTTGTATCACTGTGAGGTTCAGTTGATCAAACTGTGTGAACACTCTTGTTAGAACGCAAGTGAATTTATGTTTGGAGTGCAGGCTAAAACATATGATAGTATCAACATTTTTCTGTAGTGCTTCTGACTTCTTTGCACTGTTTTATATACGCAGTTGGAAGGTATGGGCTTTATTGTCCCAAGAAGGTTGAATGGCTGAAGTGTTTCTTGCCAGGAAATGGAATGTCAATTTTTTGAGTCAACCAGCATTTAACAATACTGTTTAGCATGTGAGCTATTAATCAGATTCAAAGAAACTTGGCAAAGGGCCTGATTCACAGAAGTGTTTTATGATGGCACATTCCCATTGGAAAGCGCTCTGTGAATCAGGCCCTAAATGTATGGTGTTCTCATAAAATTGCTGGATTCTGAGCACTTCCCATGAATTCTTTAATATTATTTCAACCATTAAACCCTGTCCAACAGTGACTTTTTCAGACTTGTGTCACCAACAGTGACTTTTGGGGACATGTGTCATAATTGAAAAAATAATTCAAGCACTTGTGCTCATGAACCCATTGGTCTCTATGCAGAGACTGCCAAGATAAGTGCCCATTTGGTTGGAATTGGAGCATAGTTTATTGTGCAAAAGGAAACGTGAAGCACTTGTCTACATGGAGTATTGGGTAAAACTGGACAAACTATCTCAAAGGCGATCACTGGACTCCTGCAAATGTCCTAGTGAGATTCACTTGGGTGTGTAGGTCCCTTTGGATTTTTCTAAAAGTCTAAAACTGACAAACCTCCTTTATGATTAATACATATTCAGGTACGGTCTGAAGACGTGTGGGCAGGTTCGGGCTGATTTGTTGGGGAGACAAACACACACAAAATAACTTAACAGGCTTCAGGAACGGAGAAAAGGGTTAGGGGAAACAAAGGGGAGGTGAGAGAATGTTTAGGGGATAAGCAAGAGGAAATGGATTCCTGCACATCTGTGACTGGTATCCAAGTAGAGAATCTCACATTAAACTACGCAGTAAGCTCTCTCAGCAGATTAATGCACCTACTGCAGAGATCTATGTGTAACCTCAAGGTCCATTGTTTGAATCTGGGTAAGACAAGCTCCACCTTTCATCCTTCTGAAGTTAAGCAAATTAGTGAAGTTGAAGAGGGGAATTGTACGATTTCATTTAAACCAGCAAAGGTCTGTTTTCTATCATTCAGATGACAACACTTTGTGTATTAGTGAGGTTTAGCTATTACAATACATGGAATTCATAATAGACATGGATTTCTGAAAGGTCTCTGGAGTTGGGGGAGAGTCAGTCACGCATTAAGGCTGCATGCAGTTTCAGCCTGCTGAGTTTGCTTGCATGAGGACTATACAGAGACATGGGACACACATAGTTCAAATAACCTGTTCTTTGGGTTGAACCCCACTCTGGAGGGTCTACATCCACATTTTAACTCACTGAACTACCTGTAAAAGCTGTGTTCTATATCAGTTATATAATTGCATAAACAACAACAAGGGAAGGAAACAAAACGTATTAAAAAAACTCTTCACATATTTGTCAAGTGGCCCCCAACTCATCAATGATATTTTAGGGAGGGAAGTCCTGGTTTATTATTCTTTGTCCTTAGAATTGCAGGTTAATATTTCCAATTACAAGTATGGTCCGTCATGATCCAGCTTGCATAGGGAAATGCCAGGACTGAAAACATGATATGTAATTACTTTCTAGCAAAGAACTTGTGATATGCAATAGGTGTGCTGCTTGATGTTTACCAAGTACTTTCCAATAACGTGGCTCACTCTAGTTCAAAGTAATGCCATAACCACGCGGTTTACATGCCGCGTTCCTGCCCACATGCAGATCTGGAAACGTTTGTTAGATAAGAACTATCAACTGCGAACACAAGAATTTAGACTATTTTTTCAGATGTATCATTGGAGTAATATCTGCATAACAGACAACATGACTAAATACTGCATTGAACTAAGGAAATAGACATACAGCTAATATTTAGAAATGTATTAGCAATTGATGTAATAAACCTCAATGCACTATGGTATACATTATCCAGATACTTAGCTTGCTTACAATTGATACACGCTTAGGCCCTTTAGAAGCTTGCGCATTGTATTTGAATTTTGTAATACAATATTGTGAAACAAGTATTAGCCTTATGATCACGTTAAGTTGAATAGGGAAAGGAAACACCATTTTATATGGATACATTATAATTTTGTTTAATAACACAGGAGGAGTGATGAGTTTATGGAAGGGAGGGGGGAAAAGGGGAGAAGAGTGTGCAACAAGTATTAGATAAGTGACTTTTAGGGCCTCATTACGAGTCCGGCGGTAACCGTGCCTGAAATTCCGGCAGGTTACCGCCAGACTTGTATTACCATTCCACCTCTGTGATTACCAGAATTACCGGGGCATTACGGGGAATTCGGTAAATCCCCATTCCCATTGAGTCCCATCTCGTGATGGTGCCGGTGTTTCCACGTCCGCCTGCAGGCGGGTGGTGTTAAACCCGCCAGGTCAGACCTGACGGGAATGACACCTCCACCTGCAGGCCTCGAGATCACCTGGTATGGAAACCACGGTGGCGGCGGGTTTACCGCCACCGTTATTTCCATACCAGGTGATTCATAATGAGGCAAGAAATTCTATAAAAGGTTTACATTTTAGTTCATGTTTATATAATAGAGATACAGTAGAGGAATTACATCTTTCTAATCTAAGAGTATTGCATAATGAGTGCCACCACATTTTGAAATGGAGTTTATCTACATTCTTCCAGTTGGATGAAATTGTTCTAATAGCCAACATAATATATAAATTAAAGAAAATGTCATGTGTACTTGTGATATCTTGAACAATAGAACTTCCAGAAAAGAGAACTTGTGGATAAAAGTCCATTGAGATGTTGAAAATACTGTTGATGATTGTCCAAACGTGGAGCCAAAAGGATGAAACAAATGTGCATTCAAGGACCATATGTTTAAAGGATCCAGGAGATTGATGGCAGCTCCAACAATTTTCATTTTGTGTAACGCCAACCCGAAAAGAAGTGAAGGAGTAATAAATATTATGTGATGAAACAAATATGTAGTTTGTAGTATATTAGCCGTAGTAGTGACCTTAGACATGTGGTTCCAAACTTTAGGCCATTCCAGTTGATTATCCATTAGTATACAGTCTTGTTGCTAGGCTGAGAAAGAATCCTGTAAACTGCATGTAGAAGAGTTTTGCCAAATAATTTTGTAATATGAAGAGACAGATATAGATGGTTTGTAGAAAGATTGTAGTCTATCAGTGATAGGAGCAATGGTTTTGTTGATGAATCATAATTTTCAACAATTGCATCAATAATGAGCACAAATTGTTGCAGAAATGAGAGTGGTATATTGAATCTATCAACAAGTCCATTAAAGTTAACTGGAATACCTTGAACAAAAACCTGATCAAGATATTTGATACCCAGAGAGAGGCATGGCCTCGGAAAAATGTATTTCTTTTAAATTCTAATTAAAGGATTAAATCTAATATACGGTGAGATGTAATGATGTGATTTGGGGGTTGGGGAGAATAAGTACATTCTGAGGTAACAGGCAGATAAAAGTATACTTGTACATTTAATAAATCTAGTCTTAGCTTTAATGTGAAAGCAGTCAGCAAGACTCAATGGGGATACCACCGCTCTCTCTAGGCATAGCCATTGGGGTACATCATTAGAGCATTCAGGAGTGAGCCATAACTGAACTTTCTTTAACACAAACGCCATATGAAAATTCCAAAAATCAGGAAATCCAACCCCTCTAGCTGTCCATGGTAATTTGAGTTTACTGGGAGACAATCTATGTTTTTGTTTCCCCAAAGAAATGTAGCCAAACATTTATCAATGGATTTAAAGAAAGAGGAGGGAAGAGGATAGGCAACATAAATAGAAGATGCGATGTAATTGGTGAAATCACCATCTTAATGGATTCTAATATACCCCACCATGACAGGAGAAGAGGGGACCTGGAGTTTGTGTGTTCTTCTATCCTAGAGAGAAGGGAAGCAGTGTTGAGTTTAATGATGTCTTTGATAGAGAAGGAAATATGTACACCAAGATATTTAAAGCCATTTGGACACCATCTAATACCTGAGGCTAATACTTGGTGTTTGGTACATTGCACATTAAGAGGTAACATTTCCGACTTGTCTAAATTTGGTTTGTATCCAGAGACAACAGAGAATTGTCAGATGATATCTAAAATATGTGGCAAGGACGTTTCAGGATCTGTAAGTAATAATAAGACATCATCAGCATATGCTACCAGTTTAATTTATAAAAGGTATACCACATGGTATACCTTTTAATGTATAATTGGTATACCAAATGGTATACCTTTTATATTTATATGTTGTCTTATTTTTTCTAAGAAGGGCTCTAGGGCTAGGATAAATAGGAGCGGAGACAAAGAGCAACCTTGGCGTGTGCCTCTAAATAAAGGGAAAGAAGGGGATATGTTTCCATTAATGAAAATAGAGGTCTGTGGATATGAATAAAAAACATTAACCATTCCTAAGAATGGAGATTGAAGACCATGCCATTTGAGAGCCTCAAATGTATAGTTCCATTCGACCCGGTCAAAACCTTTCTCAGCATCTAGTGTGACCGCTCCGTATGGAACTTTGGAGCCATGAATAGCATCTAAGTAGTCTAGAACCAATCTTATGTTTGAAGAGGATAATCTACTTTTAATATAGCCTCCTTGATCCTGTTTAACAAGTTTGGGCATTATCGATAAAAGTCTGTTGGCTAAAATGTTTGCAAAGATTTTACAATCAGGGTTGATAAGGGAGATGGGCCTATAGCTGTGGGGAAGTTCAGTGTCTTTACCAGGTTTCGCAAATACTATGAGCATAGCGTCTACAAATTATCCTCTAGCCCCAACATCTTGCGTGAATTGGGAAAAGATTTGATTAAGTTTGGGTACTAAAATGTCTTTGAAGTGTGCATAAAAATCACTTGGAAATCCTTCGGGTCCAGGGGCCTTGCCTTTCTTGAGGTTCTTGGTGGCCTTATAAATTTCACAGATGGAGCATTAAGCAATTGAAGATGTGTTAATGGATATGAAGAGTGATGTGTATCCTGAAGAAACTTCTGAATGAGCTCATTATTAGGAGACGCTTCAGAAGTAAATAGTTTCTTATAGAAATCAGAGAAGACTTTAATAATTTCGTTTTCTGAAAACTTTCTTTTGCCTAAGCAATCATTAATGACTGTAACTGTAGATTTCACTTTTTTAATTTTCAGGTACAAAGCCAGGAACTTACTCATTCTATTAGAAGGTTGGGAAATTTTAGCTTTGCATTTTAAAAGGTTGTCACGGGATTATTGGGTTATTATTTTATTGTATTGAATTCTAAGTTTGGTGATGGAATTTGGGATTATTTTGATGTTGGAACGAGAGTATTGAGATTCAAGGGCTTTAAGTTCTTTCAAAATGTTCTCTGACTCCTGTTTAAGCACTTTTTTCTATTGTACACAAAGGAAATTATGTGTCCTCGAAGGGCCGCTTTGTGACAGTCCCAGCTGTTAGAGACTGAAGTGTCTTGGCTTATATTTTCTAAGAAGTAGTGATTAGGTTGTTGTGTTATGAAGGGGGTACATGCTTCATCTTTGAGGAATATTGGGTTAAATCTCCATCTGTTAGAGTTTCTAAACATTTGCGGAGAGCCTAGCTGTATGCAGACAGGTGATTGATCAGATAGAGCTATACAATCAATGTTGGCCTCTAAAAGGCAGCTTGGGAGGGGTTTAGATATAAATATATAGTCTATTGTAGGTAGAGTTTGGTGAGGGCTAGAAAAAAAACGAGAATTCAGAATCGAGCGGATGAGTAAACCACTAAGTGTCAATAAGGCCTAATTCTGAAATAAATGTAATGAATTGCATATGGAATTTGGTAAGTTTATAACAAACATTGGATTTCTTATCCATGTATGGGTCCATGATCTCATTATAGTCTCCACAAACAATCAGGTTATTAGGATTAGAGAGACATGGTTTTTAAGTTGCATACAGAAGGAGGGATCTGGTGATGTAGGTCTATAGATGTTAAGGACAGTAAATTCAGTGGAATTAACGAAAAGGTTTACCATAACCCATCTACCATTATCATCAGACTAATTTGCTAGTATTTTACAATTACATTTCTTATTAATTAGGGTCATAACACCATTTTTCTTTCCATTGGTCGCACTTGAAAAGACTTGACCAACCCAATGACGCGTAAGTTTAGCCGCTTCTACATTAGAAAGGTGAATGCAGGCAATGTAGGATTTAGTTCTGTTAAGATGAAATAGAATTTTCTGCCTTTTAATAGGGTTATGTAACCCTTTAACTTTCCACGTTGTTACATTGAATGTATGAGGTTACAGCAGGGTAATAAACATGAAACAAAACTTAGGAATGTAATAGCTATGAGTAGCAAAAGAGATATTGTGGGAGTTGTATCAAATCAAGAACAGGATATTACTTTCAAGGAGGTGGTGAACTTCATTAGCACACTTAACAAGGACACATAAGGGAGAATACATAAAGGGAGTGGGAGGACCAACAAAATCAACGTAGAAAAAAAACCCAAAAGCAGTCGTGGCTAACATGAAGAGGCCACTCCAAACCACTCCAAACTATGTTGAGTACAAAGAAGAAAATGGATGTGGGAGAGCTTCTGGAGAGACGGCCATACTCACACCCCGCTCAGATAAGGAAGATTTATGGCGAGAGTGGGTAGTGATTAAAGAAGCATTGGTAATAACGTTCAAGTAGGTGGTCTTAAAGTATCCATATCATCTCTCCTCTGACTTTGGATGAATTGCCTTACGTCAATAGGGTCATGAAAAGTAGATGTGTGGCCATTAAGAGTCACTTTAATAATAGCCCAATGAAGGATGCCATATTTCGCGTTGAGCTGTTTAAGAGCAGGTCTGATAGCTAGCAGCTCTTTCCTTCTAGCCGCTGCACCGTCAGATAAATCCGGGGTAATGTAAATCCTTCTACCATTCCATGCAAGTTGCTTTTTTGATTTAGCTTTCTCCAAGATCAGAAGTACATGATTGAATTTCAGTAGAGCAAATATGAAGGTTCTGCATGAATTCTTACTGGTACTGCTGGAGGGCTGTATTGCGTTCATTGGTCCAATCCGTTGAGCCCTCTGGATGTTTAGTTGAACTGACAACAGGAGTTCAAGGAGCCTCATTAGGAGATTATTAAGGAACACAATTGGATTATCTCCCTCAATGCCTTCAGGCAGGCCAACAATGTGTACATTGTTCCATCTGTTGCAATTTTCAAAATTGTTGGTATGCTTCTGCTTGGATTTAACAGTATTCTCAAGCACCTGAACTCTGCCCGTGATTTCTTCAGTATTGCTAACCCCCTGTTCAACTTCAATGATCCTTGCTTCAAAAGCAGACAATTTTTCATCAATTTGCTGCAGTTTAACATTGGTTACCTCCATAAAGGGTTTCAGGACTTTTATTTCCATAAGAATGGCTTGCATGGTAGAGTCATTAGCGTAATCTTTAGGTGTCAGTGATTCACTTGCATGCCTCTTGTTTGATGAAGTGATGGGTATTTATTTAGCCTGGCTTTTCTTTGATGCCATATTAAGAAAGTAGAACCGACGGCACACCCACAATTAATTGTATACTCATACTCCCCTTGCCTTTTGATACAATTCTTTTTCAAGCAGCCACTAGTATGTTATGGCAAAAAGCTCAAAGAGGGGATAATGGCATCAGGTTTCAGCAGTTGAAGCATGTCTCCATCAATTCTCTGTGTAATCTTGATGCACGTATCCAGTTATAAGGAAGAAAGCCTTTTAGTGTTTAGTAAACAGTTCATAAAAGCAATTAACCACAATATTTTAAAGTAGCAGCTGTGCTGTTTAATGTGAAATAAGTATGTTTCATCATCTGTGCATTAAATAAATAAATAGTTAATTATGAAGATTCAGCTTTCAAGGCGACCTTGATGACTGCACAGATTTATATTCATCTATAAGTTCTTAAAGACATTCAATTACCACATTTTTTAAAAATAGAATGGTAACTAAACTTTCATGTGGCCTGGCTGTAATTGTCCTACTGTGCATCAGAATGAGATGGAATTTTAATGACAGGTGTGTTTTTAATTCTGGGTATAAACTTGGTGCCTGTGCAGAGATGTTAGACAAAGCAGCCAGAAGATATGAGCCACAGATGCTTAAAAGTATTTAGATTGTTGTAAAATGAATAGCAAATGTTTTATTTGTTGCACTTCAAATAGCTGTGTATACCTTTAAATCTATTGAAAAAGTCAAGCCATGCCCGTGTTATGAGGAAAAGAGCCTTCTGCTTATTCACCGCGTCTCATCTGACATGTATAGCCAACAGCTGACAGGAACGTCCACTCTAAAATTCATGGGACTTCGCTGCTTGTAGGCCCGGCCCGCCGACGTGCGCAGGGCTTCAAGCGCAGCTTAAGTACAGCAAACAGGATGCTCCACGGACCACCAGGGAATTTTAATAAGGTATTAGAAGCATTATATGAAAGAATTAATATGCCGAAATGAGGGATAAGATATAATTAAATTATATCGGAGCGGGAGTGCACGGATTAGGTGGCCACATCATACAGCGCTTAGCCATGCCCCCGATACACATGTCTTAAGGTGTGTCTCATTCCTGACCAGCAGCACCCTTGTTGACTCCAAAACTAAAAAGGTGCATCTCATTCCTAACCAACCCTTCTTTTGAAATTCCACAAATAAACAACTCTAAAGGTACAGATCAATCTTAACCAGTAGCATCCTTTGAAATTCCAGAAAGAAATGTATCTAAAGGTGCATCTCAATCTTAACCAGCAGAACCAGTGGCAACTCTTGAACTCCAGAAGTAAACAACTTTTAAAGTGCACATTATTCCTAACCAGTAGCACCCTTTGCAATTCCAAAACTAAACGTGTCTAAAGGTACAGCTCAATTTTAACCAGCACCACCTTTTGCAATTCCTGAAATAAACATGTCTAACGGTGAAGCTAATTTCTAACCAGTCGTCCCCTTTGCATTTCCAGATCTAACATATCTAAAGGTGAAGCTCATTCATAACCAGCAGCACTCTTTGCAATTACAGAGCTGCACATGTCTAAAGGTGCAGCTAATTCTTAAGCAGTAGCACCCTTTTGCAATTGCAGATCTAAACGTGTCTGAAAGTGCAGTTCAATCTTAACCAGTAGCACTCTTTGCAGTTCTAGAACTTAACACATCTAAAGGGGCAGGTCAATCTTAACCTGCAACAAACTTTTCAATTCCTGAGCTAAATATGTTTAAAGGTGCAGCATAATCTTGACCAATAGAATCCTTTGCTCTCCCAGAACTGAATGTGTCTAAAGGTAACCAGTGGCACCCTTCGCATTTCCATATCTGAAAGTGTCTAAAGGTGCAGCTCAATCTTAAGCAGTGCCACGATTTGCAATTCCAGAGAAAAAGATGTATAAAGAAGCAGCTCATTCATAACCAGCGGAACCCTTTACAATTCCAGAACTAAACGTGTCTAAAGGCGCAGCTCATTCTTAACAATCAGCTCTCTTTGCAATTCCATAACTAAACGAGTCTAAAGGTGCAGCTCTTTCGTACCAATTAGCTCCCTTTGCAATTCCAGGAGTAAACAGGTCTAAAAGTGCAATTCCTAAATAGTAGCCCCATGTGCAATTCCAGAACGAAACGGGTCTAGAGCTTAAGCTTGTTGCTAACCAGCAGCTCCATTTGCAATTCCAGGTCTAAACACGTCCAAAGGCGCAGCTCTTTCGTACCAATTAGCTCCCTTTGCAATTCCAGGAGTAAACAGGTCTAAAAGTGCAATTCCTAACTAGTAGCCCCATGTGCAATTCCAGAACGAACCGGGTCTACAGCTTAAGCTTGTTGCTAACCAGCAGCTCCCTTTGCAATTCCAGGTCTAAACACGTCCAAAGGCGCAGCTCTTTCGTACCAATTAGCTCCCTTTGCAATTCCAGGAGTAAACAGGTCTAAAAGTGCAGTTCCTAACCAGAAGCTCCCTTTGCAATTCCTGAGCGAACCGGGTCTACAGCTGCAGCTCATTGCTAACCAGCAGCCCCTTTTGTAATTCTAGAACAAATCATGCCTACAGGTGCAACTCATTCCCTAGCAGTAGCACCGTTTGCAATTCCAAAACTAAACGTATCTAAAGCTGCAGCTCAATCTTATATGCTAAACCATGGGTGAGTTATACCACATTAGTTAATGAATCTGGGGCCGGCGTAGTTGTTCCACAAAGACTACCTGGGGTTCTCCATGTGTTTACAGCAGCTCAATCCTAACCAGCAATGGAGCACCGTTTGCAATTCCCCAACTGACCAACTCTAAAGATGCAGAATCATTCCTGACCAGCCACACCATTTGCCATTCCAGAATTGTCAAACTACACTTATCAAAAGGTGTGGCTTATTCCTCTTGATATCCTATTGTCTACACATTCGTCCACATATTCTCATGCATATTTACTCCTGTAAAAGACATCCTGACCAGCGTCCTGACCTGTTTTAAAGGTCGGAGTAAAAATGCGATTCACCTCAAGCAGCAATGGGATTTGCCACTCCAGACCTGGCCGGCTCTGCCAGAGAATCAAAATCTCTTTTACAAAAACTCCAGAACGAAGGAGCTCTTCTGAAGCTCATAACAGCAGCCTCGGACGACACGCATTCCATTCCCGAACAGCCATATCAGGCATAGCAAAGCAGGGGTCAGGACACCATTGCATCTGACCTCATTTTACCGCCACAAACTATGCCATGTCTTGCGTGCCCTTTTTAATTAAACCACATGACAGTATGTGTCAGGGTGCATTACAAAACAGAAACCATCTGAAAACACATGCAGTCTGACTGTGCCAGAAGCTATCTACGAAACAAAGACACACTGTAATGCAATTTGACATTGTTCAGTTCCCCAAAACACATTCGGAATGAGATGAAAAGAGCTGTCCACCTGCTGACAGGGAGATGGAATAAGCCAGACAGCACAGGACATCCTTTGTGTTCGCCGACGTGTCCCCTCACGGCAACTGACCTCCGTCTTTAGAAGTATGCTCCCAAGTTTGTTCTAATAGGTTGAAGATAAACTGTTAAACATTCTTCTTTGACGCCTGATTAATTGTCTATGTTACTTAATGACCAGATTGTCTCCCAGAAAATCGCTGGCCATTAAAAGGATGTATTTTTATAACATTGAGCGAAAAAGGCGGTCTATTTAACGATTCTTTTGCACTGATCACCCGTTGGGGGTCATTTTCTGTCAGTTTTATTGGACTGCGCTTGTCTATAATAAAACACTGTAAATTTGGGATTGCAATTGTCTATACGTTTTTTTTTTTTAACGCCTTACAAAGTATAATGCAGGCACGATTTGTGAATAACAACGGGGTCTTTTTTGTGTATTTACAGAATATAAACCCGGTTTGTCTAGTATTTTCATTTTCTGTTCCTATACAATTAATATTAGGTACTTGTTACAATTCAGGAACATGAGTGCACTCATTCTGCCAAGTACCATGAATGCACACGTGTAGACGTGCACAACACATGTACTTCCAATTGAAGAAATTCACAATTAAAGTATAATTGTTGCTCTGACTTTTCCAAAACGTATATTTAATGAGCAAATAATGTAAACTAAAAAACATGAAGCATTAAAAAAAATGTAAAAGCTTTCTTCCAATGGACGTGCGCATTGTATGTACCGTTTCCGTTACGTAACATTAATTTATCAATACAATGTTGCAGAGTTGTCCATGTTCCAAAACATCCATGCACAGTTCATTCATAATGCTATGTGTCTGCTTCGTGCCTCCACTGCTTGCAGGGTCATTGGTCCCATCATGCGTCCTGCATCTCTATCAAATAGATTGGTTCAATGTCTCCCCAAAAATTAGGCATTATATAAATGGTGAATATTTATCTATGGGGTACACTATAGTGTAGAGAAGGAGCCAAATGCCTCTACCGGAAATCCCACCCGTATTTTGCCTATATGTTGGAAGCCGGAAATTGCGACATGCACAACGCCAATAATTACCCCAATACTGTGAAAGATCTTCGAAACAAGGTATCCATATGTGAAGCTGGAATTCCATTGGAGTGCAAGGCCTCCATGTCCTTGTCCTGTACTCCTTTTATCATGTGTGTTCTGTGTTATTTTCTGCCGAGGAGTCCACGTGGGACTCCTGGCAGTGCAGCTCTTCCTCTTTTTGGTTTGGTGAACATACCCTTGGAATACCCCTATGGCACCCATATTTTTGGACACCTTTGCGTGTCCCACAGAGCGCGGTAAGGGCTGGTGGCAGCTCCATGCTAAATTTGACAGCTGCTCTGAGTTGCCTCCATTTTGGGATACCCAGGCCCTGCCATTGAAATCAGTTGATTCCGATAGGAAACAAGATGGCACCTCTGGCCTCTTGCTTTCTATTGCCTGTTACCTTGTTTTCCCAAAGACTGGGGAAGCCCTGGCTCTGTCCCTTCACCTGGCTGGCTGTTGGGTGGAAGTTTCTTATATGGTATTTCGGGGAGGTCCAGGCCAGACGGCCTAGAGACTTCCCAATGTGTTTTGTGGGTACACCCTTGGGGTGGGACCTGGGTGAATGGAGTGTGTCACCAATATACATTTCATGTTATGGGTGTCTGGTTTCTGGGGTGAGACACAATGACTGAGACAGCCCTGCCCAAAACTGGTATGAATGCAGTGTGTGGTGCTGAATGACTGGGTGCTTGTCCCAATCCACGTTCCTTGGTCTGAGTGTCTGGATTGAGAAGAATGGGCTGAATGCAATCTAAGCCTGCTTCATTGGCTCTCTGCAGCAACAAACTATCGTCGTCAAGGCGCACCGCACGCCTCATCTTCGCAGGACGTCCACAATCGATTGCTGACAAGCACCATGAAGGCCGAAGCTGCTGTTTCGACAACATTGTTCACCTTTTCTTCAAAGGATCTCAACGATCCGTGACTCCTTACTTAAAGGGAGTTCACTCAAGAAGGATCCGTTGGCGACCATCGACAAACTCTGCTAAACCATGTAGTAGAAAATGTTTAGAAGGGAACAAGACTCTGCTAAACAATATATGGACTGGGCTTGTCAATATACTTTATTTACAGGTTGCCTAGGTGGAGGGATCCTCACACAGAACTGTGTCTTTGGTAGGGACCAGTATTCTGCCATTTTTTAACCCAACTTGTTTCCCTCGTTGTCTGGTGTTGGTCACATTGCTATTAGACTTAAATGTCATTACAACTGTCAGCAGTTGATGCATTTTAAAGGAGGCCAGAGTTAACTGTGGTACCACATAGATATTGTATATATTTATCATTATAGTATTACCTGAGCACAAAGTGTGTTATTGTGTATGTATATATTCGGAACCTTATTTATATAAAGAACTGTGTTATCGCTAACATATTGTGTGGGGACTACACTGTATTTAAAAACCAGTATGCATCAGCTCCTGAGAGCTAAGACTTGAATGCTCGTCCATTGCTACCGCTTATTGATTCTTGGCTGGGGTGCTCTGTGCTTCTACTCTGCCATACAGAGGGCCGGAGTACAGAAACCCCCCCTCAAGTGTTTACACTGGTGGCAGCGCTGGGATTCTTTTGGTTTTAAGAATCAGTGTGTAACCTTGTCAGTTACAAAATATCCACACTTTGTGAAATTAGGTTTAGTTGTGTACTAGATAACTATTTTACAAGCAATCTATTGCAAATGGTAAATTGATGAGGATGAGCTTAGTGGGTCTCCAGAGTGCTTGTGAAGCCACGGAGTTAGACTATGAAGATAAGTCTAGGGCTGAATTGATAGCTCCCCGGTGAACTACCAGACTGATTGTGAAGCTCTTGATGGAGGGGTGATGCAACCATTGAGGACCCTGCCCCTGTGGTTTTTACTGAATTTGTTTCTGGGAGTTCAACCCCTCCTGCTGCCTCTATTCCGAAACCCAGCAGTGTTTCTTCAGGGAATTCCTTGGAACTTAAATTATTGAGGATGAAATTGGCAATTGAGTATAAAAAGTTGGAAACCGAAACTGAACTTAAGAAAGAGGAGTTGGCACAGCAAGTGATAATCAAAGAAAGGGATACGGAATGTCAAAGAATCCAGTTGGAGAAAGCTAGAGTGGAGACTTCAGCCAAACCATTTGGGAGTGTCAGGGCCCCTGCCACCAAGTTTATGAAAGATTTGGTTGGTGTGTGTGTGGAGGGTTCTGATATCTTCGAATAGATTGAAACATGTGAAATGGCCTGTGTAATCCATGATCTTGATAAAGGCTAAGTGTTTGTTAAGTAGAGTGCCTCAGACTAGTTATGACTGGTTTTAACAGTATTCTGAAACTGAGCGTGTAAAAAAGGGGTCAGCATCAGTATGAATGCATGAAATCTGCTTTGATTGCCAAGTTTGGCAAGGCACCTAGCGAGTACCATAGAAGGTCCATGGCATATAAGAAAAGAGAGAATGTGTCTTGGATTGACTGGGTGAGTGCTGCACATGTGAACATGATGGGGTGGAATGATGGTTACAAGGTGAAAACTATTGTTGAATTGTCCCACCTTTTGATTTTTGAACATTTTTCAGAAGCCTGTTCACTACAGCTGCGATAATATGTTGCTATCTAGAACATCTTAGAACTCTTTAAACTGGCCAGACTAGCTGACAAGTGGATCTCCCACCGGGTGTCCCCTAAGGAACCCAGTGGAAAGGACAAGGACAAAGAAAAGGGGTCCTCTCAGAAGTCTGGTGATCCCCAAAAGCAGTCACAGTCGGGTAAATCTAAACCTTCCTCTCCTAAAACCCCAAAATCTAGTGAGGATAAATCCTATGTGGGTGGGAGAAAGCGTAGTGGTCCTCCTGCTGCAAAGCAGGCTCCCAGTGGCTCCAGTACTGTACCCCACATTCCTGGCACTTGCTGGGACTGTGGGGCTATGCACCACAAGAAGGGTGACCCCAAGTGTAAAGGTAAGGCACTTGTAGTCCAGGATGTCAGCCTGACCTACCCTTACTTCAGGCCTGAGGTGGAGGCCACTGTCCTCCCGTCCTTTGCAGGAATCAAATTTGGTGCTCCTGCAGAGTTTTCCCTAGTGTCCTTGGGGGCCTGGGACCAGTATGCAGAAGTACTGGCAACCATCCCAAATAATAACACCTACCGATTTTTGAGATGTATCATCCTGAATGGCCATCCTTCTACTGGTTTGAGAGACACTGGGGCAAGCATGACAGTGGTGGACATGGCCCTGCTCATGCCAGAGGACTATGTAGGTGCTCCCATGAGAACTACCGGGTTAGCTGGTGGGCCTTCCAAATGATCTCCTGTTGCCCTAGTCACCATCATGATTGCGGAAAATACAGCAAAGCTTCCTGTCATGGTTCAGGACAATGCACCTGTTAAAAGTTTGTTAGGAAATGATATAGTGGAGTTGGGGTTGATCTCTGATGGTCTACCCCTGACTGCTACTGCAGACACTAGGTCACACGTCACACAGGGTCTGATTGCGAGTCAGGTACCCAAGCCAAAGGGGAAACCCAAAGCAAGATGGATGAGCAAGAAGGCAACCTCTGTGAAGGTGGCTCCTTCTCTTCCTGCTGCTTTCGCAGCACTCACTGGGATTCAGGCCCCAGATGGGTTGGGCCCAGTGGTACCCCAAGACTCCACTCTTGAGGGAGAAGAGCCGGAACACCCTCCTGTTGGAGAGGTGCTCAACCCAGAGGATCACCCTAACCTTCAATGCCTGCTGGCTGAAGGGGGGCCCTCTAGGAGAGACTTCTGTAAGGGACAGAGAGAGTGCCACCATCTCGAAGGTCTGGAGAAACAGGCCCTGGCCTAGGCACAAGGTGAAGTGCCTAGGTCATTCAAGATCTATTGGGAAGATGAGCTCCTTTGTAGTGAGCCCACTAAGCCTGAACCTGGTGCCCTCAAGAGGTTGGTGGTACCCCAGGTTTACAGCCCTTCCTACTGCAGTTGGCACATGAGGTCCTTAGCTGGTCATCTTGGGACCAAGAAGACTAAGCAGAAGCTCTCTGCACATTTCTACTGGCCCCAGATGTGAGAAGAAGTGGAGTACCACTGCAGGACCTGCCCCACTTGTCAATTGTCTGGTTAGACTGGACACATTGTCATTGCCCCACTCCGGCCATTTCCAGTGGTTGGAACACCATTTGAGAGTGTGGCCATTGACATTTTCGGTCCCCTTGACCCTCCCACTTCAGGTGGACATCGGTTCATCCTGGTCTTTGTTGTTCATGCCACCAGGTACCCTAAGGCTATACCCCTCCACACCTTTACAACTAAGGTGGTTGCCAGGGCTCTCCTGGGCATTTTCACCAGAGCTGGATTCCCTAAAGAGGTGGTCTCTGACAGAGGTTCCAACTTCATGTCGAGTTACATGAAGGCCATGTGGAAAGAGTGAGGAGTAGCTTACAAGTTCTCCACCTACTACCATCCCCAGACCAATGGTATGGTTGAGATATTTAATAAAACTCTCAAAGGCATACTGGGTGCTTTGGAAGAGCCCCTAAGGAGGAAATGGGATCTTCTCCTGCCATACCTGCTGCTCGCTTACAGAGAGGTAACTTAAGAGGGCGTTTGGAAGCACCCCTCCAGGTCCTGCCAAGCAAGTGGGGGACTATGTGTTAGGCCTCAGATGGAGGATGACACAGATGATGGACCAGGCAACAGCAAACCTTAAGGCCAGCCAGGAATTGAACAAATACTGGCTTGACCTTAAAGCATCACAAGTGGATTGGACTCCAGGACAAGAGATCCTTCTGATGGACCCTACCAAGCCTCAAGCTTTGGCAGATAAGTGGACTGCTATCTTCAGGATAATCTCTATGATGGGCAAAGTCAATTATCTGGTTGACATGGTAATCCACATCAACAGGACCAAGCCTTTCCATATGTAAGCAGAAGTCTTATGTTTCTTGCTAGCTTCAGAGCAAGAAGAGGATGAGAGTGAGCCCCTTCTGATTTGCTGCATGGCAACCCTCAGGATGGTTCAGTGGAGGGAGGACATCTCTCTCCAGATCTGATACCAGAGAAGCAGTGGGCCTGCAAGGCTTTGCTCCGGCAGTATGCACCTCTGTTCTCACTGACACCAGGCCTCAACCCATGGTGCAGGCATGAAATTGACACTGGTGACAGTGTGCCTGTCAAAAGCAGGTGTTACGGAATGTCAGACACAGTTTAGGACCACATCCAGGCTGAGGTCACCAAGATGTTGGATCTGAGTGATATTGAACTCTCAACGAGTCCCTGGTCCAGCCCAGTGGTCCTTCTCCCCAAGGCAAGTTCACCGGCAGATGCCAAGGATTGGCGATTCTGTGTGGAATACAGAGGGGTCAATGCCAGCAAAACTGACACACACCCATTGCCCTGGGCTGATGAGCTCATGGACACCATAGGTGCTGTCAAACTTGTGAGCACCTTTGGCCTTACCTCAGGCTGTTGGCAAATAGCTCTGACAGACCATGCCAAGGAAAATACTGTGTTCTCAACACCTGTGGGACTCTACCAGTTTAGAATCATACCTTTTGGATTGAAAAACACACCTGTCACCTTCCAAAGATTAGTCAACCATGTGTTCAGGGGGTAGCAGCTTGCGTGCTGCTAGCCAGTCGAATATACCATAAGGGTACAAGTGTGCCAACAAATTATAGAGAGCCATGAATTGAAGAGCCCTTTAATTTGAGAGCCAATAGTGTGTTGTGTATTTAGCAAATATTGAGGATGACTTGCACAAGGGGTGGGCATAAGTTGTCCACCTGACTATAGAATCCAATCACAATCACAATCCAATCCTCTACAGAAATTATACCTAGATGTTCCCCATAGACCTATTACAATCCCAAATAAGTTTTCTTAGTTTGCCATGGAGTATGATGTCCCTTATGATGAATTGTTGCTATATAATGATGCGTTTTCATGTCATGCGTCGAGATTATGCTGTCAGATGTCCGTTGATGTCGGTTTTACTCCCTTTTTTAGACAATAAAACAGCTTTTGTTTGCCGACTTCCTGAGTCAGTTTGGTTATTGGTGTGAGATCTATTCTGCAACCCCATCCATGTAATGACGCTCTTCCTCATTTAAAAAGGACCTAACGGTTCATGTTTTAGCATGTCGGGTGGTTACCGGCCCATTAATTAAGTAGAATTCCTGAATTTCAGACAATCTAAACCTTTCGCAATTTAGCCAGAAGATCTCAGGTTTTCCAGTGGAGAGCTGCCGATATAGAATTCTTGCAAGAAAATTGATAGAGGTGGAATAGGCCCCTCTTTGACGAAATCCCTCCTGGTTTCCACAGGAGCTTTGCGAACGGAAGGCAAAAGTGGTTGATTGGAGAGGGCATCTGATAACGAACGCATCGAGCAGAATGAGCAAATGGTGAGTAGACTCGGTAGACTGAGGGGAATGGCAAACTGTGGGGATGGAATTGTGGTAGTTAGAAAAGTAACGGGGTTGAATATAAAAGTTTAAACAAAGAGCTTTTTTAAAGTGTAAATAAAAGCATTTTAAAGAAAACAAAGAGCTTTTTAAGAGATAAAGGCCCGGTATTCCTAACTCAAGGACATTTAGAAGAACTTGACTTGCATCCCAGTCGGGGTAAAACTAGGCGGCACATAAACAGGTTTATGTTAGGAGATGAGTTAAACTCTAGTCAGAGTATTTTTAGGAGTAAGATGGAGAAAAGGAGTACCATGGTGCAAATGTAAAAGACTCAACTAGTCTGTCTAAGTGTTTGTTTTAAAAATGTGTCGAAGAGCGACAAGAACAAGTTGTGTAAAGTTGAAGAGGAGATAAAAAGTTATTGCCTATGTTAAGGTAATTGTTGGCACCGACCAAAAAGTAGGTTGAGGTTATTGAGAAACAGAGGTTTTGAACGGCGAGTGTTGGAGCACACTCCTATTGTATTGTTTTTATAAATGTACCTGTGTAAACCCTGGTAAGTATTGACAGTCAATTGAGACTCGGCATAATGGGAGATATTACTCCACTGATGCACTTGTGTAAAACGTTGCCAATGCACATGCCTAAGATCAAACAATACAGAAGATGTAGGATTTAATCTGTTGAAAGAACTGAAGGCAGCGACAGGGTATAGTAATCCAATATATGAACAGCCTGCTTATAGCAGTGACAATAGTCCAGAAGAAACCAAATTAAAGGAGATCTTTAAGATTGTGCAAAACAAAGAGGAGAAAGCTGAGCAATCGAATATGACAACAGATATAGAACGAGAGATTATGAGATCTAAAGTAGAAAAGGATAAGTCTGATGAGGTAACTTTTTTGTACAGAATGAATGGATGGGAGGACAGATATTGCTCAAGCTCGATGGGAAAAGTGTCAAGGAGGTCAGGCAAAGGGAAGATCAAGACGAACAGGACAGAAAAGACAGGGAATGAGAAAAGAGATTGAAAGAAGATGAACATAAAAGAAAGAGCAGACAGAGGCAAGAACATATGTATCAGGAAGAGCAACAAAAGAAAGAAGACAAGGCAGAGGAGAAACAGAAGTATGACAACAGGCAGAGAAAAATCGAAGAACAAGATAGGCAAGCAAGGAAAAGAGAAGAAATCAAGGGATAAAAGATGCAAAGACGAACAGAAGAGGAAGAGGAAGAGCATAGAACAAACAAAAGAAGAGAGGAGAAAAGACAAGATGAGGAATGAGTTAGATGGGAAGGGAGAAGGTGAAGAGAATTAGATGAAGAATTGGAGAAAATAAAGGAGATAGCGGGAGAGCGATATTGATCGCATTCAGGAGGGGTTAATGGAACCGAGTCCAGTAAAATCATGGGGTAATATGAAAGTGAACTAGCAACTTTATGTTACAGAGTTGCACACACATTAAAATCGGGATCCCACTTTCAAAATATGTCAGCTACACAATTATTACAAAAAGTGCAAAAGAAAGGATGAGTTTTTACAATCAAATATTACAAATCTATTAGCAAATATGCGTGATACTAAAGAGTACAGGTTTCGACGTCATGGAGATGTACGTTGTATGATCAGAAACCTTGGCCCACCCACTTGGTTTGTTACATTAAGTTGTGCAGAATATGCATGACAAGATTTACATGATTTCCTACGCATATCAAATAAAAACAAAACAAACATAGATATACTAACGCCAGGAGAACTTTGTTCTTAGGATCCTGTTAATGTTTCAAGATATTTTCACCATCGCTTCATTGCTATGCTACATTTTATTTGTAATAAAACTCTTCCTCCCCTTGGAGAAGTGCAACACTTCTTTTGGAGAAAAGAATACCAAGCCAGTGGAGCACTGCATATCTACATGCTTTTATGGATTAAAGATGCTACGAAATTTGGTCAAGACAGTGATGCCACTGTATTACAGTTTATCGAAAAATATCTCACTTGTGAAATTCCTAAAAAATACACAATGTTCACTCGGTCCCTTGCTTCCCCAAGTCCATATTTGGTTGAACCTAACTGTATGAGGTTAGTAGCCATTAAATTCTCATACTACACCACATTGTATCAAAAAATAGTATTTTATTTTTCATATTTCAACAGTAAAAAACTTTTTTTCTTTTATCTTTTCTTCTTCACAGTTCCAATTTTTAATCTTTTTTAAAAAAAGAGTTTTTCAGATAGTATGTCAAATCACAATATCTGCATCTTGTGAAATTCCATCAGAAGCAACAAATAGTGATCTTCATGCACAAATTGTACAATTGTAAAGACACAAATGTGGGAAATATTGTTGTCACAAATATAAAAACAAAGGGAAATACTACACCAAATGCTGATTTGGTTTTCCTAGACCAGTTACAGAAACAGGTGAAGTGAACAACTTAATGTCTTCAGTTAGACATAGTGTTGAAGGTAAATCACCTAAGAACACATATTACATTAAAAGAACAGAAGAAGCAAAATATATCAATGATTACAATGCATTATGGAATGCAAACATAGATGTGCGGTACATTGCAGACAATTCCACTGCAGTTGCACGATATGTTACAGCCTACTTAACCAAAGCAGAAAAAACAGAGCTTCAAGACCTCTGGAATTACCTATCATCGGACAAAACACTGTCTCATAAATTGTACAGATTAGGCATACAAATGCTCTCTTCTAGAGAATGTGGCTGCTATGAAGCTGCAGATCGTTTAACCGGTACTGCTTTGTATGGAAAATCTGAAAATAAACTATGGCTAAGGCTTGGTCCTGCTAAATCTAGAAAAAGAGTTCTCAAATCATACAGCGACATAGAAACAACAGCCAAAAATCATCCCAGCAGCCAACACATTTTGAAAAACTATTTAGTAGAAACATACTACCCAAACAGGAGTACCACTTTGGAAACAATGTGTCTATACCACATAGCCCAAAACTTCACATACAAAAATAATATAAAACCCGATGAAAATAAAGGTAGATACAGAGTGACAAATTGTGAAGGCAGCTTAGTGAAACTTACCAAAAGAAGCTTAATTAATCATATCAAATTGTCATTAAAAACTCCTCAACATAAAGAACTATATTACATGTCCCTGCTACAACCTTTTAAACCATGGAGAAAAGAAGAAGAGTTACTGGATACGTATGACTCAAAGCAAATGAAAGCACTATAACCGATTTAAACTTTACACAGTACAAAACAATGTTGCACAATGAACAGCAACATGAAGAAGAACTCCAAGCCCAACTAGATAAGGACACTCCTGACAGTAGTCAACCCTCTGCAACAGGAAGCCAAGAACCACTGGGACAGCCACTAATAGCAAATGAGGCAGAATTAGCTATGAGAGAAGTAGAGAACACCATGGGCCTCATTACAACTTGTGCGGAATGGGTTTAACGGCGCTGTTAATGGTGCCGGCACCGTTAAACCCACTCCACACTATTACGAGGTCCCCTCGCGGGACCCGCTGTGGACGTCTGTTTTTTCTAGACATCCATAGTGGGTCCCGTAAGGGGACCAGGGAGCTAACAACTGACCCGTTCGTAATGGGCCCGTTGTTAGCTCCCTCCCCATTCCCATTGAGCCCTACAAGGGCTCGAATGGGAATGGGGAAGGACCGGGCCCGGGTTCCCTGAAGGAGGAAATGCCAGGCCCTCCATACTCGGAATGGCCTGGTATTTCCGCATTCAGGGAACCCGGACCCGGACACGATTTTGGAGGCAGCCATTCCCTTATTAAGAAGATACAGAAGACTTAACTGTACTGCAATGAAATGTGAACAAAGAGCAGCGTAGCATTTTTCAAGAAGTAACAAAAGAAATTGCACATGGTGTACAACATGAAAATAAAGAATGTACCTGCCAAAATTACAAATTTATACGACTATACATCAGTGGTATAGCTGGTTCAGGCAAAACATTCTTAATCAAAATCATCAGCAAGTTCCTTCAGCAATTGACAAACAACAAACTGTCAGATGTTGTAACTGCCCCCGCAGGTTTAGCTGCCTACAACATAGGCGGTTGTCAGTTTACACCGATTACTACTCCTTCCAGTAGAACACCAAAACAAATTAAAATATTACAAACTTTCTACAGAAGCTGGAATGGAATTACGCAGAGTGTTAAAACAAATGAAAATGCTATTAATAGATGAATTTTCACCAGTGAAAGGTGAACCTATTTTTAAAACCTTAGGACACAAACGCTTCCGTAAAACTGTTGGCAGCAAAGGAAATGTTAACCTTTGGCAACATTTCCATTACAGAGAATTAACAGAAAACATGTGCCAGTCTGCAGATCTCACCTACGCCAACATTTTAAAAAGTATTAGAGTTGGTGTACTATCTCAAGAAGCACAAGCAATATTAAAAACCCGGCACATCCATGTACTTTATGGTCATAATCATGTGCTACTGAAGTCATGGAATAATTAGCACACAAAAATGTCAATTGTATGTCCTTGATGCCAACTCTTGCAAGCTGTTCCAAATTCAATGAAACAATGTTGAAAAAAGAAATGCAACCAATCCACAGACAAACTGAATGCACAATGAACGTACATTGTATAACACTACCCATGTGTCAACAAGCCACAACAAGACTAAATACCTTAGAAAACTCTATCTTCAACACAGCTGGTTTGGAGAAAATATAAAAATTATCTTTAAACTGTAGAGTAATGCTTAAACGTAACCTTGACGTGGAGCAAGGACTGGTTAATGGAGCACTTGGTACAGTTGTTGGCTTTCAAACATATCCATGTGACAACAACATTCAGTTTGTCAATATTCTCTTTGACAAACTATCAGAAGTAAAAAGGACAGTACGCTCAACAGCTCAATTCCTTCTTTTAAAAGACATGTATGTACGCAGAGAGCAATTTTCTCTAGCATACTCAGTCACCATTCACAAATCACAAGGTCTTACCCTAGATAAAGCATTGATAGATATTGGGAATACAGTCTTTAAAGAAGGCATGAGCTACGTAGCACGATCACGCTTACTTACACTTCACTATCTATTTCTAATCAACTTTGATGCAAGTAAAGTAAACGCTGATATTCCTTGCATTTTAGAATACAATAGACTACGTTCACTGTACACCCCCATCTAAAAACCTATCCTGTTCCACAAAAAGCAAAACGTGGTAAAAGAAAACTACTTCAAACACAAATGCAACAGGACCTCAATCCTCCAAAGAGAATAAAAGAAGCTAATATTTCATCAATTACTACAACCAAAGATGAATGTACTACTCAAAGTAACTCAGGTATGTCTTCAAAGAAGCAACACAGACTGCGAAGAAATGACTTGCACACAGAACTATCTGGTCCATTCAAATTTTCAAATGTTACTGGTGTAAATTGCTACACAAATGTAGCAATGAATATTATATTTCTATACAAATCAAACAGTACACAAACTGCAGATTTGCAAATATTTGATAGATGTTCCATTCTATGGGTGTGATCTATGGGTGTGATATGCTGCGGTGGTTGTGGCCAGGGCCTAGAGTCTTGGGTGCATGGCCTACGGCCTTCGGCCATGCAGCCAAGACTCTAGGCCCTGGCCACAACCACCGCAGCATATCACACACATAGATCACCCCCATAGAATCGAACATTTGAACTGACTATATGGAGTACCGCAGTGTATTTTTTTATGTCCGCGGACAGCTGCGGTGACCGCTGACCTGACGAACACATCAGGGGTGCCTGCCAACTAAACAAATACAGCATTTGACCCATTTCTTACTCCTCCACCCTCCCCATGCACTCTTACACACCAACATACTTGCCAAAGTTGTATTTCGCCCCCGTTCGTCGCTGCACTGTCTGCGAGTGTCCACGGAGCCAAGATGGCGGGCGCATCGAAACAATACGACGCACCTCACGCTTCATTCCAGCCATACCCCGAACACGTTGCATGTCTGCGGTCATGACGTAAGTCGATAAGCCAATCGGTGTCCTGATCGCGGAGCGAACAGGGAAATGTGTCTGCGGAGCGGACATAGATATCACACACTTTTTGTGACCAACATTTTGGTCTTTTTAAAAAAAAACTACTGGACAGATTTTCACCAAATTTACAAAAGCACACTTTCAGGACCAAGCTGCCGCTCCTGACGCAGATTTGGTGAAAACCCGTCCAGCGGTTTGGGCTGTAGATGTGAGAAAATATCCTTTTTTTGCAAAGTTTGGTGTGGATTCGTCCAGGGAGAGCGAAGTTATGAGCCACCCAAAAAGTGTTCTTCCTATGGGATTAGCAAATTAACCATAACTACACATATATATATATATATGCCACCATACTTTGTGTCTTTTTGTTTCTCCAGTCTAGGATCCCTCATTATCTTGATGCTCATGTTGAGATAAAAGTCCCTTTGATTCTTCCGACTCCAGTGACTCACGCAGAAATGTCTATTACTGAAAGACCAAGACCATTTCTGATTTTCCCCACACCCGTGGCTCGTGTAGTGTTCCCTATTGCTAAAACAAATGTTCCTATGGATTCCCCTGTAGGAAAGACCATTATTGATATGCTTCTTGAGTATTATGCAAGCACTCACTTTGTGAGAGTGAGACACAAGATAATCACAAGGAAAGATAATAATGAATTAAATAATTATCAAGACAGTACAGCACATTTGGTTATTAACATGTGGTATCAACACATGAAAAAGGTAGGAGAGAGACCATCTGAAAAGAGTTGCTATGTTTGTGCTCTCATACCTTATGCTAGGGGGACTTCTGAGATATTCATAGCTATAGAAGTAGCAGTCCAAAAAGCTCATTGCCTGAAACTCCTTGCACTCTGCCAGACGAGAGGTATGTTCCAGGGTCAAACAACATCCTTGGTATGGGTGACTGAGAAGACGCCTCCAAGAGAAGGTGATATGTGCACGATTTAAAGACAAGAGAGAAATTAGAGACAAGGAATCAAGTGATAATATGTGGACAGCCTGGAATAAATGGAGCAGAAATCAAAAGAGAAGAAAACAAAATGCTCAGTTATTAAAGAAAGAACTAAGAAGACATACGAAGATGCAAGGAGAGAGATCAGCTGTAAATCAAGGGAACGGTGCTGACTCCAGAAGGATGGGCTGAAGGAACACATTAGCACTTGCAGGATATTACGAACCAGTCATAGATACTGCAGAGAATGAATGCAAACATCATTGGTTGAAAATTGTGAAATTACTGACATGGGTCAATGATAAAGGAGGACCTTTGCAAATAGTACCTCAGCTAGTGCATCCTTGTGTTTCAAAAACAATGGCACAGGAAAGGTTGGAATGAATCAGTAATGTGGTCAAATTTTCGATGTACTAGGCATGAATGATGAAACAGTAGTGTTAACGAACCACCAGTGGCCTGTGGACCCTGAGCCTATATGAAGTTGCCCAAAGATTGGGGAGGGCTATGTTCCATAGTACGTATTCATGTTCCAGCATTGGTGATTCAAAAGAGTGACCTGAACATTGGAGAGTTTCCAAAAGCAGGTGCTCAGATTAGGAAGATGAGATCATTTGGATTTCTCAATCGGACAAGAAGGGAGAATTACTTTTCAGCTAAGTCAATAGAAGCCTTCAATTCTTTTCCATATGAACACAGGTTGTTCAGTCTGCCTGCTGCAGTATTCCCGACTATCTTTATGCCAGGGATCCATACGATGGTGAATGTGAAGTGGTTGCAAATCACTCACTGGGAGCTCCTGCAGACGATCAACACTACCATAAAGGGACCCAACACAATCAAGGAAGAATTGAGAGCCATAAGACTGATTTTCTCCAGAATAGGTAGTTCCTGAACATGATTACGGCAATGGATAGAGGTGTTTGTGCCAAAATTGGGGAATCATGTCGCACATTCATACCTTCTCACGATGACAAGAATGTGGCCTTGACAGAGGTCACAACGTTGCTAACAAATACGAACATCAAGATGGAAGATGAGACAGAAGATATTGCAGATGATAGCTGGTTTGCATCGATCTTCTCATGAGTTCCTCAATCGATGGCAAATATTTTAAAGTTTCTTGGAGTTCTACTAGTGATGATCATGTTTGGATTCTGTGTGAGAAGGATAATAATTGCACAGTGTAAGAAGAGGGTAAAGAAAGCAGTAGGAATGAAGATCATGATCGATGTTGAGTCTGGGATTTTTGACCCAAGGAGCTGACAGATGAAGACATAAAAAATATATAGAAGCAAGCATTTTAGCACATCAGGGAATGAAGTTCCCATATACAAGAAACCACAAGAAACCACAAGAAGTATGTATGATTTACTGCAGTCCGAATGGGCAATGTAGCCACATAAACTGGAGTGATGATGACCATATAAAGTCAGCAGGATCTCAGAAAGGAGTAATGAAGATTTGGACTCCAAAACAGCCCTTTTTCAAACGAGGAAGTCTAGATGTGAAGACTGATGTGGGAGTGGGTGATTCATCAACTAGAGGGGGGAGTGTAGAGGAGGAGCCAAATACTTCTACCAGAAATCCTGCCCCTATTTTTCCAGAAATTACGACATACACAATGCTGATAATGAACACAATAACGTGAAAGAACTTCCAAACAAGGTATCCATTGAGAAAGCCCTATAAAATGTACCCACAGAGAGATGACACCCACTTAGGGGAGATCCCTGAAGATTTGTGAAGCAGTGAACGCAAGAGGTTGGTGACGTCACAAGAAATGAGAGTGACACACTAAGAAGGATGATCAAAGAAAAGAATGCATAGACCTTATGGAAACTGATGGTGAAATAAGGAATTGAATAACAGTTTATGTGCGAAATGAAGATTGCACATGTGAAGAACACTGAAGAAAATATGATACTTTATAACTGTACACATGCTGTAATCATTTGGGCTGGTTATACATAGTGAATAAACTGCAGTCGGTGCTGCCAATATATATATATATATATATATATATATATATATATATATATATATATATATATATATATATATATATATATATAGAGTCTGGATGTTCGATGTCACAACTTTAGTAAGCCAGGACCAGTGAAAGAGAAGGGCTGAAAGAATGGTGCAGTAGAGAAAAGCAGCTGAAAATTGTGGAAAGACGAGAAGGCTGTCTGGCCCAGTGTCAATGGTTGGGGCAGCCAAGAACTGGTCATCTATTCAAGGAGATACAAAGATCGTGAGAAACAAGATGAGCTCCTGTTAAGGTGCAACAGAAACATTATGATTGGCAAGTTGTATTCATTTAATATCATTAAATGCAAAGAAAGGAGTTCAAATGGGGTCTTCTGTCACCTGGGATGGATGGAAATAAAAAATAAAAAATGGGCAAGCTGCATCTAAACTTGACGATAAGAACATGCTCGCACACCCTTCTATTCTCAGGAGCAGTGATACTTTGCATGGCCGAGTCCAAAGACAATTTCAATGGCAGATGGCATGATGGATCGTGGGCTAATTGGGTGGGGAGGCATGGTTAAGTCCACCCACAAGCACCTGGGGTACCAGCTTCCATTCTGCTAGCAAGTCCAATATTCCAGAAGGGTACAAGCATCTCAACCAGTTATAGAAGGTCATGTATTGAAGAGTCCTCTAGTTTGAGAGCCAATGGTGTGTCATTTATCTAACAAATATTGAGAATGACTTGCACAAGGGGTGGCCATAGGTTGTCCACCTGAATATAGAATCCAATCACAATCCAATCCCCTACAGAAAGTTTACTTAGATGTTCCCCGTAGACCTATCACAATCCCAAATAAGTGTTCTTAGTTTGCCACATAGTATGACGTCACCTATGACACATGTTTGCTATATAAGGATGTTTTTCATGTGATGCATCAAGATTATGCTGTGAGACTCCCTGTTTTAGACAATTGACAATAAAACCGCTTTTGTTTGCCGAACTTCCTGAGTCAGTTTGGTTATTGGTGTGAGAGCTATTCTGCACCCAAATCCATGCAATGACGTTTCCTCATTTAAAAAGGACCTAACTTGTTCAAGATTACAAACCCATATTTAAAAGATTTTCCCTACAGACTTTCATGGAAAACAAGGCATAGTGATGACAAGTCTTCTGCTTAGGGTAACATAATGTATCAATTGTGGTAGGCATGAACATAAGCCCTAGCTTCCTGGTTTCAGTTTTAGACTTAGGCAGTAGAGGAGACTTCATCTTCTCTGCATCCATTTTCAACAAATAGAACCAACAAAAGGCTTTCAGCAAAGTTGTTTTTCAATGGCTAAACTAGTACACTCTTTAATCATTCTGGTTTTCAAAGCACCAGGTCACATGACGGTGCAAGTTGACTACATATAAGAGAAACACGTCATTGAAAGATAGGTTAATAAAGAAAGTATGCATCACTTTGCCCCACAGTTGGGCACAGTGGCATGCAGGTTAGGCACAGATCTCAGGAACAGGCATTCAGCCTGCTGAACTACCTTGACTGATATGTACCTCTGTCTCACTTACCCTATCCTATTTTCCTAGTCCATCATCCTCTGGTGTCCTTCCTTTGCCCCCAAATCATTGATGGCTCTTAAGTGCCTTCCATACAATTGTTTTTCAGACTACCTTTACCAATTTGCGTCATCCCTTAACCCATAACTCACCCCTTCCCTCGCACCCTACTTTCCCACATTGTTCAGTCACCAATTTGTTGTCACACACCCCCTTCCATTGCACTGGCTCACAAGTAGACAAAGGACCATCTTGATTTGCTAATTTGGCTCTGCCAAACATAAGGGGAAGCTTTGGTTGATTTCTTGTTGATAAATGTGTTTATGGGGTCTGTCCTTGGACAATGCAGAGCAAAAGGCACAGAGGAGACTTGGCTTTTATTATGTGCCCAAAATGCACTTTCTTGAAGGTCAGCTGCATATGTCAGTTCATGGAACCAGAGGGAATTGCAAGGAGAGTCCATCTGGGATCTGGTGAGGGAGAAGGATTAAGATCGACCTGTCATATTAATGTGTGTTTTCAAGGAAGGTGGAGGGCGTTTGTGTGCATGTGTTTATGTTCAGTTTGTGTGACTGTGGTAATGTGGTTGAGTGTTTTTGCAATTGGGCAAAGTATATGTGGAAGAATGCATCTGTGATCATGTGACTATGCATATGTATGTGGAAATGTTGATTTGTATGTCTGTCTTTTGTTGGTCAGATAAGAATGTTCTAGACAAAACAAAACAAATTAAAACAGAGGGGTTCATTCAGAGTTATGTGGTAAAGATAACATCAGTAGTATTTGGTGTATCATCTGATTTTACTGTGGGCCCAATTTAGGGTTTGATCAAATACCGCCAGCAGTATTCCATAGGAATACCAATGGCAGTATTTTAAGCAGACTGTGCTGAAAATCTGTCAAATCTGTCTATTTTTACCTCCACCTAAGAGGAGTAGTTAAAAAAGCCAAACTGGACCCAATTGTTTGAAATACAAAATCCTTGTGCATGTGGGATGTGCAGCACTTTCTTTCAATGTGTGAAATTTTTTTTTGCAAAGGGCAATGGCAAGGGGGTGAAATGGGGGACACTCTGATGTCCTCCCTCACCACCTTAGCCAGTTTTTGCCTAAACCACTAAAGTGCATAATACATTTTCACTTTTACTTTGAAGGTGGAAATAGCTGACATGTTTTCTGAAAAGAAGAGCTATTTATCTTACCATCTACAGAGGTGATATTTCTAAAATATCTCTGGAGGTATTCCCAAATTAACATTTCCGCCAGTTTTAAACTCTGAATTGGACAGATTTTTTACAAATATCAATGGATGAGGTGGTAACTTTCTCCAGCAGTAAATCATAAAATAAATCCACCGACTCTGAATGACCCCCTTCATTTGTGGTCTACTAATGATTAATACTTGCATGTTACATCTTTCTGTGTGTGTCTTTCAACTATTCCCAATAGTGAGTAGCACAAACAATCCAACAGCCATATCAATATGTTGCATATGGTAATATACATTAGTGCTGTGTTCTTAAACATTTTTTGTAATGAGCTCACCAGGGATCAAGAAATGCACCAGAGGAAAGGGGAAGTATTCTTACAGAATGAAACTGGCGACAGACTGTAAGATCTGGACCCCTAATTTCTTGGCATTTATGAATCCTGATAATCTGGTAATGATTGTAACAAACCAATGTTGAATAGTCTACAGGGGTGCCAACATTACTCTACAGGGTCATTGAATATTGTCATTTAAATGCATGCATTGCCACGGGTGATTTGATGATTCCCTTGTGCCTAGGCTCTTCTCGCTCCAACTTACTCACTGTGGAGTCAATGAGCGGAAACCACCCAGGCACATCTGCAACACTGCTAGAATCAAGACAAATGTTTCCCCCTATCTAATCCGAAGCCAAGCAGAGATTAGAGCATTTGGTTCACTGAAGGTACTCTAGATGCTGAAGGATTTCACTTTCTTCAATTATAATTTTTATATTTTGAAGCTCTATCCTGGGTAGCAAGAGCCCAGCCAGCCTGGATGGCAATTACAACTTTGCCCCACTTCCCAGTATGCCCCTGGCCACAAGCCACTTATTGGTGAAGCACTACCTTGCCTGCCACTGGTGCCATGTTTTTCACTGTATTGATTAATTCTCCTAAAGTACATTTGCTGGCCTGCTGTTCTGGATACAGACATGTTCTCTGTTTGTTTCTAAACATTGTTGAACCAGATTGCATTGTCCTCCACTGGATAGACGCACAGCAATCTCATTGATCCCTTGCCATTCACAGTTGCAAAGGGAGGTTTGCTTGGTAAACTTTGGAGTGACAGAGGGGACCCAGATGCCACCATCGTGTTAATTATTTTTGTGAAGGATAGTCATCTGTCAAGGGTCCAGAATAACTGATTTTGTATTTTTGTTAAAAATAAAATGTGGGTAGTTCTTTCTCAGAAATGATGTTCTGTTGATCAGACACCCCTCTCCATAAATTCCATGCCACAGCATAGTGATTGTAAATCTGTGCCCTGTTGAATCAGTATCCTGATATGGATCACCCTCTGCCCCGATGGCACAGAGCAGGTCTAGTTAAGACAGGTGCCCTCTGACAGTTGCACTGACAATCAAGTAACTGCAGCAATGGTATGGTGGCTAGCATCTCTCAAACAAATTACTTTCACATCCACTGTATATCAAATCTGTGTCAGCATTCTGAGCACTGCTCAGCTGTGGAAGGATTGTATGTATTCTGGTCATTTAGCCTGGCTGTGCCAAGTGACAGGGCAGTACACTGCATGCCTATGCCACTCCTGGTGATCCTTTGTGAGGTTGGGTAACACCTCTCCCCAGTGAGTCATTCTCCTAGCAGGAGCTGGGCTGGGAAACAGGAATGAAAGGGCACACCCATACCAAAAGGACCAGCCTCTCACCATGGTGCTGCGTACTAAAGAGGCATTTAAAGTTATTGACAATGGAGGAGGGGAGTTAATGTAGAGAGGGGGAGTTCAGAACAGCTAGAAACGATTCCACCATCTTGTTTTGTCTCTGTATCTCTCTTGCTTCCTGTCCCCTCCACTTCCTTTAACAGAAAGTATGTTTGGTATAATGTCAGAAGGCTAAGTCTACTTGTTCCCAGGACAAGGTTGGGACCCCTACAGCAGGCTTACTTTAGTCCAATCACCTGCAAACCTTTGCCTTTAAACAAAGAGGTATTCCACTCCTTCAATGATTCACTCTTGGACAATCACCTGAGGAATTATTCAATTGGACTACTTTTGGAAGAGTTTCACTTTTCAAAGCTCTCAACCACTGAGGTGAAGAAGGAGCAGGTGAAGGCCAAGGAAAGCTCTGCTTGCTACCCGCTCTCAGGACACATTAAGCTTGACCTTTGCTGTGAACCTGGAAAGGACACAATGCATCAAACCTCCCTTGTCTGGGAGAGCAGACCCTGAACAGATTCATCCTATCTTGCAATCCCATGTGTTGGGCCAGATTAACTAAGGATCCCTGCATCAAATTAGCTGAACCACATTTGTATCATGTTCACTGCATCTCGCATAACATGGACCTGTGGTGCTGCTTTTGGCACTCGACCAAACCACTGTGTTTGCAACTTCAAGCCAGTGCAACACCACAACATATCCTTGCACAGCCCATTACCCACTTAGCAGAAATCAATAATTAATTGCTGTACTCATCTTGAACCACTGAAGTGTTCATCATCAATGCAAAGCAGTCGTGACCGAACAACTAAACATGGTCAAATTTGAACTTCTGCTTCATCAGACCACACACCGGAACAACAGGATTACTGCTTCGAGCCATTGCCAACCTTTCGACTCAAACAGACTGAGCTTCACACATCAAACCTACCCTGCGGGTGCTACATGTCTCGAACTGACTCAACTCCGAACCGATCCTGTTGAACACTCAGGCTTGCTTCTCTCAAATGCTGCCTTCAAACAACTCTGAGCCACCGCATGTGAATTGAATCGATGCCAGTCTGCACTTGGGCCAACACAACTGGCTGAACAAAAACTGGGTTCCATACACTTGCACAGCATCTCGCAGATTGGTTTGATGCTGTTGAACCACCAAGAAGGAACTATTCACCCATAACTTACCCGGTCCATTTTGGGCCCTGTATACTGTTTAGGAGTGCTGTACCAATTTTTCATAATCTTCTTTTTTTTCCTTCCACAGGGGTGGGTTTTGTACATATGTTAATAGATTCTCGGTTGGACATTCCCTTTATTTTGGACTGTTATAGTTTGCTCTAGAGTTGCAACTGAATACCATTCACACCTCCATGGAGACAATAGCCTTCTGTCTGCCAACGTTACCACAAACGGTGAAGGAGATATATTGTGTTATTGTTTCTGTTTTTCAATTATGAAATAGGGATCACTCTTGGTTTGTAGGAGGGAGTGTGAAGGCTGAGTATGTGGTTTCACTACTATTCACTCACGAACTCCTGCAAAGCAGAAGTCATTTAGTCACACAGGTTGCATTGGTTGGAATTTGAGACAGACTGTACCTTTAGCTTAGTCAGCCAAAATAAAAAGTGTGTAGTTAATGTCCAATTTACTGCCAAGGCATTTATGATGCAATTGACTTTGACATTAGTGTTCTGCAGACATTGAAAGCCTCTGTTGTCTGCAAACTCTGGTAAAATAGTGTATTCCCTCATGGCAGCATGGTTAGGATGGGCGACTGCTCATTAGGATCCAATATTTTGAGGAATCTCGGTGGTGGAGGATTCCCAGGGGACCAGCAGCAGGCTGGAACCCCTAGCATAACTACCCATGCATCTGGGTGGGCATAGACATGTCTAGGGAGAGTGGCATAGATAGTACTTCCCAGCATATTTCCCAGAAAGCAGATGGCATGGTGTTCCAATGGTCACAAGCATCCCACAAATCGCAAGCATCTGTTATGTCCCAGGTTTCATCCAAGACTCAAGATGCCATTAGGTTCCAGGTGAGACTTAGGAGGGTGGCCCTGGATGATAAAACATAACAATGAGAAGCTGCTGCTTTAGAATAGCATAAGCAGGGGGCTGCAGAAGCTCTAGTTGGTGAAAATCAAAGGGACTTGTGATGTACACAATGGTGCTTGCAGCACAGAGGGAGGCCTGCCAAGCTTCTAGTGGGATGGAGGTGTCTCAGGCACTTAGTCCAACCTTATGAGGAGGGGCAAGATATTTTAGTCTGGTTCTAAAATATGAAGCTATGATTCTGCCTCCAGAAGGTAGAAGAGGAATTATGCAGGATAGCCCTTATGAGCCTTTTACTGATGGTTGGAACTGATGCAATCATTCAGTTAGCTCCATGGGGAGAGGTCAATATTTTACAAAATGAAGGTTGCCATCCACTGGAAGTTATGCAAGTGCCAGAACCATACCTACAGAGTTTTAGCGAGCCCACCAAAAAGGAGATTTCTGATATATCTGAGTTGATGGGTTGCAGGTAACAATGTTGAAACATTTTGGATTAAATGTGAGAGTATCCTTAAAAATTGTGAGCTGAAGATATACCAGCATTTAGTGGGCAAGGCTATTATCCCTCACACAAGACAATTTAGCATTTCAACAAGTGTCTTGGGAAGCCATTGTTCACAAGTATCCAGACGAATTTAGGAAAACAAGCGCTTCAAATGTAAACACTAACCATCTAGCTCCCAATGCAGATACAGGAACATCGCCCTTGGAATGCATTCCAGGTACTGTCCACCAAGAAAATGATGATGTACCTAACCCACAAAGGAACACAAACACACCAGATATAGGTACATATATCAAGGTACATTTATCATGGTAAAGACTAACACCCTGCATCCTCTTTCAGTGGAAACAAACCAAGATCATTATAGGATAACATCGATAACCATTTGGTCATTAATGTGAATGATACCTTTGGCCACAATAAATCACCACATAAAAAAGAGAGTTCTTACCAATATTGTGTTAAGTCTGCATTATAAATCTGTAAATGTCATGAATTGGACATACACAACTATATAATAGACACTGATATGGATATGTTTTGTTTAACAGAGGCTTGGCTTCAAGAACCCTGTGGCCCTATACTGGAACTAGCTGTGCCAGAAAAATATAAGTTCTTTATGAAAATTCATCCAAATTTGAAAGATGGCAGTGTGGCGATCATCATGAAAAAAGCACTGCAATTTAATGAGGTCCAAATAACATGTGCAGGCTGTGAGATTCTGCACCTTGAATTAAAATCAGTTGCAACTAAGGGCATCAATGTGATTTTACTATACCAACCACACAAGCATATGTCATAGCTCAATGATGAACTAACACAGATCCTGCATCCACTAAACAAGACAGGAAGTTCAACCTCTTGTTGGGAGATTTGAATCACTCGTATCAGGATAAAGCAGGCCAGGATACAATCATGTAGGACAGTAATCTCAGAAACCCAGATTTCTCTATTATCAATGCCGAGCCACACACTTGAAAAGCAAGATCTTGGATTGCGTTGCGCACAGAAACCTCTAACTAGAGATCAGTGAAACAAAAACTTGCAATTGGTCAGACAGTTGTGCTACCCAATTCCAAATTCTTCACAAATAAAAATTAGTATTAAAACCGGCACCTGTCAAAAAAATCAAAATCTGAAATTTTAAGAAAATTACTCCATTAGACTTGAGTAAATAGATCACTCTAGTGATGGAAAGCAACTTAGATGCGGACGACTCTGAAACTTTAGTAGAAACATAAATTGTACATGAATCAAATGCTGGATCAGGTGGCTCTGTTTAGAACCTCTGTTTTTAGAGAAAAAAACAACAAACTGGTTCACAATAGAATTAAAGGAATTAAGGAAAGTCAAAAGACAAGCTGAAAGTTTTTAGCACACAACAAATAAGATGAGCATAAACTAGTTTGGAAAGAACACAAGAACACATATGGCTATGCAATATTAGACACAAAGAAAATGTTATTTGCGCAGCAAGTAACAAATGATGAAAATGGAACCAAGCAACTTTTCAGTATTCTGAAGAAAATTGAAAACCTAAGCAAAAAGCTCTTTCGCCCTGTCATAGGAGGACTGTATTTAGAATTCAAAAGGTGTTTGCTGATAAAGTCTTACCATGATAAAATGTGAGTGTCACCCCCTGACGTCTCACTTGATGCTCACTCACACACTCTAAAGTAAAATCTAGAGGAGGAAAAAACACTTTCTCTTTCAAAAAAATAAATATAGTGGAACTCATGGAAGCCTTGAGTTGTATGCACCCATACTACTGTTTAGGAGATAGCCTTCATTACAAGCTTATTCTTGATCATAATAACATTTTCGGACCGGCCCTTGTTTGCTTTATTAATGCTTTTCAGCACAACAAAGTACCGAAAAGCATTAAGAAAGTGACTGCGATCCCTCTTGTCAAGATCTGGAGACAATGCCAATGTATGCCGAATTACCAATGCCTTATTTCTACTAAACGTATTCGACAAAGTAGCTACCAGAAAACAGTGGAAGTTCTTGGAACAAAATAAAATCCTCAACTCTAAACAATCTGATTTTAGAACAGAACACAGTACAGCACGGAAAGCTCATTACTAGACCTACTACCTAACATGCTGGACCTAATAGTCTCTGGTAGATGTGGTATGGTGGTATTATTGGATCTATAAGTGTCTTTTGATTTATTGGATCATGATATACTATTAGCCGCCTTGTGGAGTGTCAAGAATTCCTCACCTAGAGCAATAGAGTGGATCTATTCCTTCCTGTTGGATAGAGAAACTTCCATTCATTGGGGAGATAGGACGTCAGACTATATGATATGATATGATATGATATGATATGATATGATATGATATGACAGGGAGCCTGTTTATCACCAGTTTTGTTCAATCTTTATGTGAAAGCACTATGTGACTTGCTAGAAGATACAAACATCACCTTTACAAATTATGCTGACGATACCCAGCCTATGGTAAAATTGACTGGAGAATATGTGCAGAAGAGCTCCAAGATAAATGCTGTCTTTAGGATAGTAAAGCAATGGATGCAGAAGCATTGGATGTCTACAAATGATGCTAAAACAGAGCTTTTGATTTCTGGCTTCACCCACTTGAGAGGACTTGAGGTACAAAAATGTTCAGTTAGAAACAAGCAACATAAAAACACAACCAAAAGTAAAAACATCGGGCCCTTACCTGTATTGCTCTGTCAGCTCCGAGGCACAAGTATATTGAATAATACAAAATACTCATTGCCATCTAAAACTGCTAGGGAAAATCAGAGCCCCGGTATCTGACAAAAATTGCAAAATCCTGGCTAGAATCACCATCCTATCTAGGATGGATTACTCTAAAGCCCTGTTGGCCAGCGCCTCAAAAAAATGTGCAAGCGTTGCAAACAGTGCAAAATGATGCAGTGTGCATCATAAAGCAGGTGACACAAGGAGAACATATTTCTGAATATCGAAGATTTATTTATTTATTTATTGACATTTTTTTGAAGCGCCTAGTCAGCCCGTGGGCATCGTGGCGCTGTTCATATACAGCAGATTGACTGGTTACAAAAGGAACGTTTGTTAAGTATACATGGCAATTATTAAATTACAGTATCATTTTTTAGTTACGTACATTAGTAATATAGATGTCAAAGCGGTAAGGCGGAGTTTCATCAGAGGGTGGGGAAGGGATTATGTGAAGAGCGTGGTTTTGAGGGACTTGAGGGAGGAGAGGAGAGATCACTTCATTGGCTGCCAATCAGACCCAGAATACTTTTCAAGATCTTAGTCTTTGTGCATAAAATAATTTATGGCTCTGCTCCAGATTATCTAAATGAGAGAATCATCTTCTATCTGCCTAATCGAAGCCTGAGATCCAGCAATGCAACGCTATTAACATGTCCTTGCCCCAGGGAAATGAAAGGAAATGGCAGATCTTTTCCTACAGGGCTTCACTGGTGTGGATTGCTCTTCCATCTGACATGCGCCTCAAAAGCATCCTCCTAACATTTTGAAAAAGTCTGAAAACTCATCTAGTCATATAATCAAACAGAAGAAAATAGCTTTTAGCCCATTGCCTATTTAATGTCTTGTTCCTCTTTGTTCTGTCTTGCGTGTTTATGTGTCCCATGCCCTGATGCTGGTCGAGTTATCAGCGTGCAATAAAAAAAAATAAATTAAAATAAATGACAGATCCTAGTGATCTTGCAAAGGCAACCAACAGGTATTTGAGTACTCATGTAAAAAAAAAGGATGTGGCAACAACATACAAACTAGGTGACAAAGTGAATGATGAATGTAAACCAAAGAAGGCTAAGGAAAAAGGTTTGCACTTTCTTGCTACGAATAGTCCCACGTATTTGAGGGTACATTCCAGGCATTTACATCTTCTGCTCCCACAGAAAGGATGAGTGAAAGCACCCCCAACAATGGGGCACCCACATTCACAACCCCACATGGCTGCAATATATGTGAAGACTGGCAACATGGGAAGGGAGATCCTTCCAGGAAGGTAGGCCCAAGTCAGCTGTAGTTAATTGTATCCCCAAGGATGAGGACAAGAAAATAGTCAGTGTGGGTATCTTGGATGATGAAATCCCACTAGGTCAGGGTCTGGCAGAATGTACCCTAGTGCCCCTCTGTGGTAAAGGTACTGGACATCAGGCATACATTCTTGCTAACACATATATATTTCTGGACATTGTGTTCATAAATTGGAGCAGAGCCCCTGCACTTTTTGATAGTGCTGCAAGTAAAACACAGTCAACGAAAGTGAGTGCGAGAGGATCAGATCATCCCTGGACATCTCAAGCTAATAACAGTGTTTGATGGCCTTACCTTATGCCCACTAGTGAATGTGGATCTCAGTTGGAATGGTGAAACGTCTCAACCCAACGTGGCGGTCAAGGACTCAATTCCAGTCGACTGTCTCATAGGTATTGATGAATCTGGAATCATTGCCACAATCACATGATCTAGGGCCAAATAATCAGCATGGGGATCAGTCCTGGCGGCAACGGGTCCAGGGAAACATCTGGCTGTAGACAGTGAAAGACCGGCGCCAGTGGTCCTTCCCAGTCCAAATCCAGACCCACAGAAGCACATATTCCTGCCAGAGAGGGCTCAGTGGCCACTGAGGTGCCTTCTGCGGTGACACCAGACTCAGTGATCTCAGGTCAGGTTTGCCTACAGGCATAGAAACCAAACCAGGGATGCAGGGCACAGTAATTTCAGACCTCGAGGGTTTTTCACAACTGAAAGACTTTTCCTCAGAGGAAGGACCCTATAAGGCTGAATTTTGCTAAGCACAGCAAAATTGCCCCCACATTGGCAGATATGCATAGGCAGGCAGTGGAACAATCCAAGTGGGAAACTCCTGGGAAAATTATGGTGTACCAGATGAATGGTCTCCTCCACTTTGAGCCCATGAATTCTGAAGAAGCAGGCAGCCGGTGACTAGTGGTTCCACAATGCCAAAAGTGGTTCTTACTGAACTTGACTCAAGACATTTCTTTGGCAGGTCATTTAGGAAATGACTAAGACAACGGACAGGGTTTACATGGGCATACAACACAAATAATGGTTGGCCGAGTATATCCTGAATGGATTGGATTCATCCTGTCCTAGAGCCCAAGGATTGGGTCTCACAGTATTTGGAAGACCAGATCAGCTAAGGCTACCTGTTAAGTTGCACCAAACCAGTTGAACCACATTTGTACCATGTTCGGTACTTCTCAAACCAAATGTACCCGCCAGCAGTGGTCAAAGTGAGCGGGAATGTTCGAGAACGGAATTCCATTACTTTTATTTTTTACTTTTAACATTGCGACTAATTTTTGCAACCATTTTTACCATTCCAGAACTTTTCTTTGTGAAGATAAAGCACACTTCTCTATGTTACCACTGGATAACAGTAACAGCTAAACTGAAATCTGTTTCAACTCAATTGGCTGCCAACCAGCATGACTGCAACCCTTGAAAAATATTTTGCACATTGCTCCCATCCTTCCTACATTGTAGCCCGCCGGAGTGATATTTCCACTACTTTATTGGTACACTTATATCACTGCCCACCGGTGCTGCTTCTGGCATTCTAGCAAACCATAGAACCCCAAATCAAGACCCTGCAGGAATATTCATGTTCTGTGTTGTCCTGTGGCAATTATGTTTAAAGTTTTTATGTGTACGTGTGGCACCCCGATGCCTACGGGCTCCAGTGTGGTAGAAATAAATAAATAATAAATAAAAAAAATAAAAAATAGAACCACTGTGCTTGCAACTTTTAACCAACTTGATGCCACACGGTGTTCCTCGCAATGCCCTTCAACCGCTTGGCATGAATCAATTTCTCATCACTGGAATCGACTCAGACCCTAAAGTGACACTGATCTACTCAAAACAACAATTACTGAACTACTTGCCTGGCTGGATCTCTGTTAAGACGGATTTCTGAACTCTGTCCTGGTGGCGCAGAAGTTCAGAAGGCCAACCTAATTACTTGGAACAGGGTAACCTCTGGACAAGCCAGACCAATCAAGGTAGCGATCGCGGCGGTCAAGACTAGGTCTCAAGAGGGGTGAGGGTGACTGAAAGCCCGCAGTGAGCACACAAAGCAAGAGCGCTTACAAACTACTCCAAACAGTTGTTTATATCAAAAATAGATACACATTTATTATAAGGCCTTGAAACTAATAACCACAGTAAAAGCAGCAATATACAACGATATTAAACCAACACATACACTATCCACCCAATATATATACAGAATACACAGTTTCACAGCATTAGCAGCACGAAATATGTTATCCACCTGCAGGGGAAGGAAAACAGGCAGTGCGAACCAATGCGTGTGATATGTCCGCCTTCTGAGGCCCCTAACTAGATGGTAGTCCAATCCCTACGAAGAGTGGAGCCTAGCGCTCAAAAGTACCTGCACACGCCGGTGCCAATGGGCAGAAGGTGAAGCTCTTCGGAGGACGTTGGACAGCTCTGTAGGGTGCCCTAATGAAGGAGAACACGGTCCGCGACTCTAGCGCAGCCTCCACTGTGAGGCAGAAGTAGGGCGCGAGTACGGACAAGGGGAGCTGTATTTACAGCGGGGAAAAGCAAGGGGCACTGCAGGAGGGCGACCAGATCCTAGCTAATCTACTCACCGGTCCCCGAAGCAAGCAGGCCCGAGCTTCTCCTCGATAGATGCAGCTTCTGGCAGGTTCTGAAGAGCAGGGAACGTCTCGTCGTCGTGCAGAGTAAAAAGACGTCCCGATCGAAGAATCCTGCACAGTTTTGTCGCCACTGCAGGGCAACGGAACGGCCGGGTGTATTCAAGCCAAACGAGCACCGTTCACCTCTAGCTTAGGGTTGCTAAGCAAACGAAGCGTGTGAGCGTGCCCCGGACTCAGAATACCACCCAACCTGTCGGCGATTACAGAGCAGGACTCCTTAGTAAGCTGGTCAGTCAACTGGATGGCCCAGAGACACTTCCGAAGGCTTACGGCAGGAGTTGATGAAGGTGCCGGGAATAGCTGGTCCTGCTATTCCAATAGGTCGAAGCGCCAGTACAGGCCTTCTTGTTCGATCTTAGGTGGAAAGGGCTTCACCGGACGACAGCGATGAGGAGCAGAAGTTCTTCAGGGGGTCACCAGCGATTCCTCGGTCCAGCCTCGTGTTCGCAGGATACTTGGCTCCTGTATCCCTGGGTTCGTAAGAACTCAGGAGATCGACCTGGTAGTGGTGTTTCCAGCTCCCTCTTATCCACGGTTCCCTTCGCGCCAAAACGGAGGGGAGCCAATGGGAGATCCGCTCATCAACACACATACCATACGTGGACCAATCACGGACCACAGTGGTCCCAGGCATTCACACCACCCTAGACTCTCTGGCACCCAGGATGTGTATTGGGACCAGACAGCCCAGCCCACATCCTGGGGGCACTCAAACGACATGTAGAAGCCCGCGAAAGCAACCGTGTTTCGCGGGAAACTACATGCCCAAATAAGGAAGGCCCCGGGTCGCCTGACCTGGGGGAAGGTAAAGGGAGCAAGACGGACAGTGGACGAGACAAAGGAGCCTCGTGGTCCGGCCATTTTGGGTAGCCGGGCCACCCTTTTGTGTTCGCGGCAAAAAGGTGCTCAGAACAGCAAAAGGAGCTCAAAATAAACCAAATGATCGCTGCCACCAGCCCAGTCCCTGAATGACTTGCACCGATCCAAAAACCATCCTACAAGAGTGTCTAGGGTCTGTAGAAGGCTAGAGACCCAAGAGAGCTGTAACTTAGCTTACAGTGCCCTCTTGTGTCGTGTTGCACTAAAATGGCGACACGATAAAAGAAACTACGGGAAACAGCGTTCCCCGGTACTGACTGTCTTAAGGGCATGTCAGTTTCCCCGTAAGAAAGGAGCGAAAGCCCAGAGGAGTACGGCAGAAGGCTGCACTTCTCTGGCAAAGTCAAGAAAACAGGTTGAAAACAATAGCAAAAAGTTTAGGGGTTGCCACATGGAAGGAAAGTTCCCTACAATAACGAAATCTTTCCTAACACTCGCCCCTCCCAGACTATGGACAGGGGGAACTAATCCACCCCTGGATGAGTCTCTTGTTCAGGTCGGTAAAACATTCTGGACAACCCATCAGCATTGCTATGTTGGACACCTGGCCTATGCTCAATAGTGAAGTCGAAGCCTTGTAGACTTATGGACCACCTAAGCAACTTTGGATTCTCCCCCTTCATGTTCATTAGCCACTTTAACGGCTTATGGTCAGTTTGCACAGTGAAGTGGGTCCCATAGAGGTAGGGCCGCAGCTTCCTTAGGGCCCACACAACAGAGAAACATTCTTTCTCTACCGTGGACCATCTGAGCTCTCTGTCCTTAAGCTGGCGACTAATAAAACCGATAGGGTGTTCCTTACCCTTCTCATCTACTTGTGATAGTACAGCTCCTATCCCAGTGTCAGAGGCATCCGTCTGCACGATAAAAGGTCTTTGATAATCAGGGGCCCTGAGCACAGGGGCCTGGCACAAGGAGTCTTTCAAGCCATTGAAGGCCTTCTCACACTCGTCAGTCCAAGTTACCTTCTTGGGTTTCTTCGGAGTTGTGAGGGCAGTCAGAGGAGCAGCTATGGTGCCATAGTCTGCCATAAAATTGCGGTAATAACCCGTGAGTCCTAAGAAGGCTCGCACTTGGGTTTGTGTAGTGGGGGTAGGCCAGTCTTGTACTGCTTGTACTTTACTGGGGAGAGGCTGTATCCTTCCTCCACCTACTTCATGCCCAAGGTAAACCACTGAGCCTTGTCCAATCTGGCATTTACTCGCCTTTATGGTCAAGTGGGCTTTCTGAAGAGCCTGGAGCACAATCCCGAGGTGTTTCACATGGTCTTCCCAGGTGGCACTGAAAACTGCTATATCGTCCAGATATGCAAGACAGAATTCGTCCAACCCATTCAACACATGATTCACAAGCCTCTGGAAAGTGGCAGGTGCATTCTTCAATCCGAACGGCATTACCCGGAATTGGTAAAGCCCGTCGGGAGTTGAAAATGCTGTCTTCTCCTTGGCATGTTCTGCTAACGCTATTTGCCAATAGCCCGCAGTCAGGTCAAACGTGCTGAGGTACTTGGAGGCACCCAAGGTATCCACCAGCTCGTCAGTTCGAGGCAAGGGGTGAGCGTCTGTCTTGGTGACAGCATTCAGAGCCCTGTAATCCACGCAGAACCTCAATTCAGAGGTGCCTGCCTTTGGAACCAATACCACAGGACTGGACCAAGGACTACTAGAGGGTTCAATCACCCCAAGGTCTAACATTTTGTTGACCTCGGTCTTAATATAAGACCGTACTTTATCCGACATCCTGTATCCCCTACTTTTGGTAGGTACACTGTCTCCTGTGTCAATGTTATGTTTGCACCAAGGTGTCAAACCAGGCGACTGTGAAAACAGGGGGGAAAACTGCCTAAGCAAACTTTTCACCTCAGCCTGCTGATCAGAAGTCAGGTGAGGGGCCACTCGGACACCCTCAACGGAGCTATCTGAAGGACCGCTTTGGAACAGGTCGGGAAGAGGTTCTGACTCCTCTTCCTCAACGTCTGACGCCAGTAGCAGTGCTGCGATTTCGACTCTTGGGACGAAAGCCTTCAGCCTATTTACGTGGAACACTTTTGGAGCCTGTCCAGGCCTTCCAAGGTCCACTAAATAGTTCACCTCACCCAGGGGCTCCACCACTGTGTAAGGGCCTGACCATTTGTCCTGTAAAGCGCAAGGCCTTATAGGGTTCATGATCAGGACTTGCTGACCAGGGGTAAAGTGAATTAAGGAAGCTTTCTGGTCGTACCAATGTTTCACCAGCGCTTGTCCTGCCTTCAACTTTTCACTAGCCAAGCCCATCAGGAGTACCATCCGTTTTCTGAGCCCTAGCACATAGTCAACTACATTGGTAGTAACAGGGGGAGTGGGCATCTCCCATCCCTCTTTGACAATGGCTAAGGGTCCCCGTACGGGATGACCGAACAGAAGTTCGAAGGGGCTGAAGCCAACACCCTCCTGTGGTACCTCTCTGTAGGCAAACAGCAAGCATGGTAAAAGAAGATCCCATTTTCTTCTCTGGGGCTCCTCCAGAGCCCCAATCATGCTCTTTAACGTTCTGTTGAAACGTTCCACCAGACCATTGGTCTGGGGGTGATATGCAGAAGAGAACTTGTAGGTGACCCCACATTCTTTCCACATAGCCTGCATATACTTCGACATAAAGTTGCTGCCACGATCTGACACAACTTCTTTAGGGAAGCCAACCCTAGTAAATATGCCGAGTAAAGCTTTTGCAAATGACTTGGCAGTTACAGTCTTTAATGGGATGGCCTCAGGATACCTGGTTGCATGGTCGACCAGCACCAGGATAAACCTATTGCCTGAGGATGTTTGCGGGTCAAGGGGACCAACGATGTCGATCCCTACCCTTTCAAATGGTACCCCCACAACTGGGAGCGGTACCAACGGAGCTTGGATTGTCGCGCCAACCTTACCAGACAACTGGCAGGAGGCACAACTCCTGCAGTGACTTTCTACTTGCACCCCCATCTTGGGCCAGTAGAAGTGCATAGATAACCTTTGCTTGGTCCTCTTCATTCCAAGGTGACCAGCAAGGGGAACTTCATGCGCCAACTGCAGGAGGAAGGGTCTAACAGCAAGGGGAACCACCAACCTCCTATTGTCTCCTTCTGTAGACTCTGTGGGCTCACTGTACAGGAGTCCACCTTCCCAATAAATCCGATGCTTCCCAGGAGGTTCACCCTCAAGCTGGGAGCAGGCCTGTCTCCTTAGGCCTTCCAGAGATGGGCACTCACGTTGGCCCTTACTGAAGTCGTCCCTATCAGGACCTCCTTCAACTAACAAGTCTTTTAGTTCAGGATGGTCGTTGGGGTCGAACACTTCAGGCATCGCCACCTCCTCGTCAGGCTCGGGCGATTGACCAACTCCCTCCACCGCAGTGGTAGGCGAGCTCGGGGGAATATTCTCTTTCCCCCGTCGGGACTTGTTGACTCCTTTCGCCTTGGGTTTCCCCTTCGGCTGGGGCGGCGTATTGGACTTGGCCAATGCTGCCCGTGCTTGAGACCGTGTGTAGGGTCTTTCGGCAGTGTCTCCTACGAGCCCTAGAGCTCTGAGATCATTGCCCAACAAGACCTTTCCCGGGACGTTTCTCTGAATGCTCACTGGAATCCTAACTGCTGTACCATTTAAAGTTAGATTAACAGGGATCACGGGAAACATACGGAGGGGGCCGTCAGCCAACTTAGTGGGCATCAGAGGAGCTCTGGCAACTTCCTCTGAGTCTACCAAGGTAGAATCCACTACAGTTCGACTGCACCCACTATCCCTAAGAGCTGGAGTATCCACTCCATTGATCAGCACACTGTCTTTAAAGTAGTGCTTGGTATTATCCGGAATCCTAGCATACGCCTCTGCGACTTTAGGCTCCCAGGAACCCAGGGACACTAAAACTACCTCAGCCTCTATTCCGCTGGGAAACGAGTCTGAGGAGAAGGATGCTCCTGTAATCTCTTCTTCCTCGTAGGAGGAGAAGGCCAGATTAGCGGAGTGGACCCCCAAAGGTCTAACCTTACAACGGGGATCCCCCTTCACATGGTCAGTTGCTCCACAAGAAAAACAAGCCCCATTGGGTCTGTTTACGTAGGGAGGCTTATTATAACCAGAGTTCTGTTTCGGAGGCGAACCTCCACTACCCTGTGAGTTCTCGTATGGCTTACCCTTATTTTTCTTTTTGTGGCCCTTATGGGAAGAAGATTTAGCAGATTCCCCACCCTCCATATCTTTGGACTTTTTCCCTTCCTCTTGCTTACCAGGATGAGTTTTGTCCTTATGGGACACTCGATGTGACACCCATAAGTCTGCTGCAATGGCCAGCTTCTTAGGATCTATCTCCTTCGAATCGGCCAAATGCTGCTTAAGCTCCGGGGAAGAAGAAGCAAAAATGTGTTCCAGCATGACCAGATTGATCATGCCTTCGAAGGTAGAAACCTTATAACCTTCAACCCAGCCAGTTAAGTTTTTCAGGGACTCAGCTACATACGACACCCAAGTACCACCTTCCTTTTTCTTATACTCTCTAAACCTTTTCAAATATTGGGTCGGAGTCTTCCCAAACTTTAAAATGAGAGTCTGCTTCAACATTGCAAAATCAGCGCGCTCAGCCTTCGACATTTCCATAATGGCACTGCAACCAGAATGGGGCAGTCTGCTGAGTAACCATGCAATCTTATCCGCATTATCAACCTCTTGAACCTCGCATGCATACTCAAACGCATTTAACCAGTCCATAATGTCATTTCGTTCCTCATACACACTGAGCAGATCTTTTGGAAACCGTGGATGAGAGGAAGCCCCAGAACCATGTCCAGGACCCTTGGACCCATTTGCGAACTGAAGCTTGGCCAGTTCCAACTGGTGATCCCTGTCTTTTTGTTTTTCTGCCTGGTCGATTTTCAGTTTGGCTATGCTGAATTCAAGCTCCTGCTGCCTAAACCGCAGCTCTTGCTTCTTGAATTCAAGCATAGCCTCCCCATCAACACTGGCAGAGGAAACGTTAGACATTACATCCTCCCTGTCCTCGTGGTCGTGATGGATCAGTGCAGCGGCAGAACCGTCGGTTCTGCCAGTGAGAGCAGCCCCACCACCTTCTGCACTGTCCTCGGAAGTTATAGCGTCAAGCTGCGCTTCTTGCCACGCCACGATTCTCTGGATCATTTCCAATTTAGTGCCTTGAGAGGAAACCCCTCTCTCCGCACACATCTTCTTCAATGTTTCAGATTTCGAAGCATTTAAGGTTAATAAAGTATTCGTTTCCATACTGTTGATAGGACTATGGCCTTTTTAACGTTATATTCAATACTTTACTGCGTGTCCTGGTTGGAATAACCTGAAAACGCCTTAGCTCGTGCGCAACACTGGATACCTTCAGTCGTATCCCACCGCTGTACACCAATTTGTTAAGACGGATTTCTGAACTCTGTCCTGGTGGCGCAGAAGTTCAGAAGGCCAACCTAATTACTTGGAACAGGGTAACCTCTGGACAAGCCAGACCAATCAAGGTAGCGATCGCGGCGGTCAAGACTAGGTCTCAAGAGGGGTGAGGGTGACTGAAAGCCCGCAGTGAGCACACAAAGCAAGAGCGCTTACAAACTACTCCAAACAGTTGTTTATATCAAAAATAGATACACATTTATTATAAGGCCTTGAAACTAATAACCACAGTAAAAGCAGCAATATACAACGATATTAAACCAACACATACACTATCCACCCAATATATATACAGAATACACAGTTTCACAGCATTAGCAGCACGAAATATGTTATCCACCTGCAGGGGAAGGAAAACAGGCAGTGCGAACCAATGCGTGTGATATGTCCGCCTTCTGAGGCCCCTAACTAGATGGTAGTCCAATCCCTACGAAGAGTGGAGCCTAGCGCTCAAAAGTACCTGCACACGCCGGTGCCAATGGGCAGAAGGTGAAGCTCTTCGGAGGACGTTGGACAGCTCTGTAGGGTGCCCTAATGAAGGAGAACACGGTCCGCGACTCTAGCGCAGCCTCCACTGTGAGGCAGAAGTAGGGCGCGAGTACGGACAAGGGGAGCTGTATTTACAGCGGGGAAAAGCAAGGGGCACTGCAGGAGGGCGACCAGATCCTAGCTAATCTACTCACCGGTCCCCGAAGCAAGCAGGCCCGAGCTTCTCCTCGATAGATGCAGCTTCTGGCAGGTTCTGAAGAGCAGGGAACGTCTCGTCGTCGTGCAGAGTAAAAAGACGTCCCGATCGAAGAATCCTGCACAGTTTTGTCGCCACTGCAGGGCAACGGAACGGCCGGGTGTATTCAAGCCAAACGAGCACCGTTCACCTCTAGCTTAGGGTTGCTAAGCAAACGAAGCGTGTGAGCGTGCCCCGGACTCAGAATACCACCCAACCTGTCGGCGATTACAGAGCAGGACTCCTTAGTAAGCTGGTCAGTCAACTGGATGGCCCAGAGACACTTCCGAAGGCTTACGGCAGGAGTTGATGAAGGTGCCGGGAATAGCTGGTCCTGCTATTCCAATAGGTCGAAGCGCCAGTACAGGCCTTCTTGTTCGATCTTAGGTGGAAAGGGCTTCACCGGACGACAGCGATGAGGAGCAGAAGTTCTTCAGGGGGTCACCAGCGATTCCTCGGTCCAGCCTCGTGTTCGCAGGATACTTGGCTCCTGTATCCCTGGGTTCGTAAGAACTCAGGAGATCGACCTGGTAGTGGTGTTTCCAGCTCCCTCTTATCCACGGTTCCCTTCGCGCCAAAACGGAGGGGAGCCAATGGGAGATCCGCTCATCAACACACATACCATACGTGGACCAATCACGGACCACAGTGGTCCCAGGCATTCACACCACCCTAGACTCTCTGGCACCCAGGATGTGTATTGGGACCAGACAGCCCAGCCCACATCCTGGGGGCACTCAAACGACATGTAGAAGCCCGCGAAAGCAACCGTGTTTCGCGGGAAACTACATGCCCAAATAAGGAAGGCCCCGGGTCGCCTGACCTGGGGGAAGGTAAAGGGAGCAAGACGGACAGTGGACGAGACAAAGGAGCCTCGTGGTCCGGCCATTTTGGGTAGCCGGGCCACCCTTTTGTGTTCGCGGCAAAAAGGTGCTCAGAACAGCAAAAGGAGCTCAAAATAAACCAAATGATCGCTGCCACCAGCCCAGTCCCTGAATGACTTGCACCGATCCAAAAACCATCCTACAAGAGTGTCTAGGGTCTGTAGAAGGCTAGAGACCCAAGAGAGCTGTAACTTAGCTTACAGTGCCCTCTTGTGTCGTGTTGCACTAAAATGGCGACACGATAAAAGAAACTACGGGAAACAGCGTTCCCCGGTACTGACTGTCTTAAGGGCATGTCAGTTTCCCCGTAAGAAAGGAGCGAAAGCCCAGAGGAGTACGGCAGAAGGCTGCACTTCTCTGGCAAAGTCAAGAAAACAGGTTGAAAACAATAGCAAAAAGTTTAGGGGTTGCCACATGGAAGGAAAGTTCCCTACAATAACGAAATCTTTCCTAACAATCTCGAACCACTGCTTCATCGAATTGCACCCCAGAACATCAGGATCACTTCTTTGAACCATCACTGACCTTCAACTCTGATTGCCGGACTATCATGCTTAGACCCTACTCAGAGGGTAATACATGTCTCGAACTGCCTCAACTCCAAAGTGATCCTTGTGAGCACACTAACCTACATCTCTTGAATTCCACATTTGAATCACTCTGAAACACCACGTTCAAACCAACACAATGCCATCTTGTAAATTGGGTAAACACAACTCACTGCAACATAACTGGGTTCGATCCACCTGCACAACAGCTCAAACCCTAACTGCCATATAGTAAGCATAACTGCTCTAGTAGTCGAAGTTGGGCCCTATAGAAAGATTAGGTCTCTTGTGAACTTTGTTTTCCAAAGACATATCCATTTCAAAGAACATTGTGGTTGTTGAATTGCCATGTTACCCCTGCATTCTTAGCCAGAATGCTGAATGTTGTCTTTCTCTGCATCTTGTCTTTTCTTTCCAATGTGGTGGTACAGTGGTTTTCTACTTAGTTATTCTTGCATATGGTGTGTTTTATTAAAGTATATATATTTGTATGAAACCTGAATTGGACATTCCCTTTCATTTGTACCGTTATACATATCTGTTTGGGCCATTTCAGAATCACATTCACACCCCTTTTGTGAGTGTAGCCTTCCCTCAGCCCATATGTCCACAAAATGCAGAGGAGATAATCTCTTAAATGTGTCTGTTTAACTTCATGATTCAGATCATTGTTGGTTTGCATGAGTGTGAGGGCTGGGTAAGTAGTTTAACTCTTACTCACCCTTGTACCCCTGCAGAGTAGAAGTCATTGTGTCTTTATGGTTCATGGGTACATAGTCACCGTTTAACCTGGGATGCTGACGCATTGAATCATTAGTGTACTCAACAAAACTCCCTGTCAAAGGGTTTGAGTAGTCCTCATTATCAATCCTTTTTTGTGCCAATTCATCATTTGCTATATATGTCTCCCTGGTTGTCTGTGCCACTGAAAAACCAGCCCATCAAGGTATCCACTCAAGTCTCCCTGCAATCACATGCTCAAATTTTATGTTTGTATAAACAATACTCAATCACTATGCCATAGACACATGACAATTTAACAGCCGTCCCGGCAGTGATCAGTCATAAGAAAACTACACCTGTACAACAACTAACATACCACAGTCAGATACAATGCCTCCTAGCACCACAGGCACATATGGCTACATTTCTGAAACATGCGCCTCAGTGCTCTTGACACACAGAAACAGAAATGTGCAAAGGAGTTGGGCAACTTCATTCTGCATGAATCAATGCAACAGCAACGCTTTCTTTTATTTATTCTTTGTACACACAGACCTACACTACCCTTCTCTCTTTCATATCTGACAGAGCAGCTGGAGATCATTGGATTGCCTTATAACCCCCGTAACATAAAATATCAGATTCAAATATTAAGGAGGAATGAAATTATGGATACACAGATGTTGATCAATGTAATTTGTGTTCCCTATAAACAATAGGCAATTGTGGGACACTGTTCCATCCTCTCTATCCTTCCCCACGTTGTTTCTCCTACCTTCTGTATCCTTCTTTGACCCCTTTTTTCTATCAACACCCACATAACAGGCTCCTATTCTTTGGACAACCAACCCACCACATGCTGTGGATGACCACGTTGCTCCACAAACTATCAAAGATATTGAACCCGTTACCCATTCATTTCTCTCCCTATTCTTCAACATCCAACTCTCCATTACAATCATCAAGCCCACTGCTGACCAAAATCAGTGTGACAAATTATAAGCAGGACTATTTTGTTCCCACTTCTCCAATAGCCTGGATGGAGTGGTCTTCAACAGAGTACTAAGTTAGATGGAATGAACTTGTCTCTGCTACACCCTTCCATCTTAAGTCCTTTGGTGGTACGCCACAGAATCATCTGTGACCAATTCAACCTTTCTCCCCACCACCCATCAACATCAAGCTCTCCTGCATCCTCATCCTCCTTGCAGTCTTGTATGACTTTGATGTTGAGTATGCTTCTCATTTCCCAGTCTGCTGTAGTGCCAATATCTGGCATACTGCACTAAACTTATTTGCCCCCTACCTCTCCGATCAAACCTTAATTTCCTCGAACACTGACAAATCTAGTGCCAACCCTGTCATGTTAGGCACCCTCATAGTGCAGTCCTCAGCTCTCATATCTTCACCCTTAGCACACCCTCCCTTGACAAGTTCATCTCTTCCTCATGCTTTTCCTCACACCTCTTTGTGGAAGGCACTCAAATATTTCTAGTCTTGTCCTGGCTTCACTCCAGGACCCTGTCTTTACAATCTCAGGTTGTTGGTTCAGGATCCCTCGTGGATTGGATTCTGACTACCAAAGGTGCACCCTATTCCTCGCATTGGAAAAGCAATACATCAGTGAAGCAGAGAAAGGCACTATTCTGGTACCTCTGACTTTGAATTCAGGAATTCTTCCTTTGCTTTTGGTATTCTCCTACAGTACATTATTTGTCTCACACTTGGAAGAAGCAGCAAAGTTGTTTGACAGTTGTCTGCTTTAGGGAAACGTATTTGTGTTGCATTTATCTCTAACAATAAATTGTTTTTGTTGATGGTGTCCTTTCTTCCTGCAAACAGAAATTATTCACATTAATCATCCCCACAATAACACAGTGCAATGTGTGTAGTAAGGTCATATTTGCTGATCACCATAGTCACAGGAAAACACCTGATTTAAAAAAAAAAAAATTGTTTCCTTGTACTTAATGGCACTCACCATGTGTGGCCCTCCTTCTTTCTAGGTTTTCCCAATCTCCTTCCATGTGTATTTTGTCCCTGACAATCTTTGATTACGCCCTTTCACTCTCTGATTCATTTGGTGCATTTATTTTCCAATCATGTTTTACAGTGTCACCACTGTAATTTGCTGAGATTTCCAAGGGATTCTCCTAACAAGCTAAAAACGTTCTTCTCCATATGGGGATCACAGCCTACTCGACTGGTCATGTTCTCATGTGTTTCTCTGCCTCATCTGTGGCCTAATATGAATACACCATTTAGCCTCCTCCAAATTTCACATTGAACACTTTTCATTTTAGACTTTCCTCTATATTATCATGGTAATTGCTTGCATCAATCGAAGACTATGGGCCTCATTACGAGTATGGCGGTAGCCATGCCATGCTACCCCCATACCGGGTACCGGGTCCGGGTTCCAGGAATGATAAATTACCATTGTTAGCATCCTGGTCTGCAAGCGGGTCGCGCTAAGGACGTCTGGTTTTACCAGACCTCCTTAGTGGGACCCGCGAGCAGACCTCGTAATGAGGCGGTAGAGGGTTAACGGTGCCGGCAGCTCTACCGGCATCGTTAACCCTCTACTGCCTTCCTCGTAATGAGGCCCTATAACAGCTTTTCATTTCTAAAAGGAGTAAAGGAGCAGGGGACACCTCATTCTCTGCCGCATATTATAAAAACTACTGGCCAGGTATCCTAATCTGTGGTGATTTCTGTTGAATTTGTTGATTCTTTTATGCAAATCTGTCCATCAGTGTTTGTACTGCGTGTGTTCAATCAAAGCACTTTTTCGCTATGGGAAAATGAATGGGACAAAGCCAAAAATAGCTGTTATTATTTTCGCCAGAATTTCATGTTTAGGGGAGGCATGACAAACATTTTGTTTTTGAAAACATTTATTCTAATCCATACAGCGAGTCAAAAGTTATTAGCATGTTTTTGGGGAATTGTGTCAAAAGTCTATGTAAACAGCTTTCACTGTAACAAAACAACCTGTTATATATTTTACTGTTTTATAATGTGCAAACCTAACTCCAAAGTCCAATGGAGTAAAATATATATATATATATATTTTTAAATAGGAATAAAAAAATTCTTAAGAAGAAGACCTGCATTTAATTAACATTAAACTAATAAAAGCGTCTGTGAGGAATTCGACCATCTGCACTGTGGGTGTGCGCTCACCTGAGCTTTTTTGAATTTTAAACGAAATTGTATGATTGTAGATCAACTTCTGGAAAATGTGTGGAGCTAATCCACACACATTTTCCTATGCTCACAGCACGACATACACATAGTCCTCTGTACTCTGGATGAACACATCCTAGAGGCCAGACACCCTGTAATATTTCATTGAATATGACAGCACGGAGTACACCATGTCATCTCAGAAGGAGGAAGGTCAAACTTTCCCCATGCCATTGCCAGCCTAATTAACTTTTGCTCCATGGATCTGGCCTTTCATTTTATTGAGCCCCATGGCTGGTGGCAGCATTCACATACTAATCAGCGTTTAACTGAAACACGCCCACATGGGGCCTGGCTGCAGAGGCTAACTAAGGAGACAGGAAACCCCACAACTCTTTCATATGCACTGTGCCAACCTGATGCCAGCTCCAGTAAGTCAATTCTGTTTCAAAGCGCCCACAGGGCAACAGGGAGAGTACATCAGATAGAAACAACAAAATACAGTGGAAGAGATGACAAACCTACTATACCTTGTGAGTATTCAGAATGTGCAAGTGCAGCCAAGAAGAGGGGATGTGGGGGTTGGGGTAAATGCTGGAATGTCCATGCTCATGGGTGAGCAGCAGATGAAGTGCAAATATGGTAAGTGCTATGCAGCCAGGAGCCGCATTAGGTAGATGAGTGCAAGCCTACAGGACAATGGCCGGTGGGTGCCGAGGCAAGTGCTTTGAGGTAGACAGTGTCGATTGACAGTGAAATGACATGACATGTCTGGGACTGCGTGTTTACATTAGTCATCCCCTGCAGCAAGACCCCATTAAAAATGTATGAGTATGTGGATTTATGGAGTCAGAAAGCCAGCTCTTGCTGTCGTTTCAAGGGAAACTTGACACTTTAATCAGGAACCACAGAGAGCTCCATTAACCAGAGGGACCCTTTGATCCACAACAGACAGGATGATGGTTGGGACTTAGTATTACATGGTTTCACCCTGTTGCCTTTTCTGTTGCAAAGTACTCTGATTTTGACCTCATGCATACAGGAGATTGTTGGTGGGTGTCCAGGATTGGTTCATTAAAATAGTTTTAGCCTACACCAATTACCATGGCCCATTTGGATCTAAAAGTGGAATGAGCCTCTCTTTTGGCAGACCATCTGATGATTTTGTAATGAAAAGCAAGAATAACTCATCATTGGACCCTTGCTAAAGGTACAGTCTGCCTTACATCTTCTACCAGTGAAGGAAGGCCAGGACCTCCAAGTGGAAAGTAAGATCCCTCCCCTAAACATCTCCCATGGAACAGAGGGAGATACCAAATCTAGAGAACCCTACAGCAGCTCCAGAACTGGTACCCAGCCAGCACACAGAATTTGACCTGCTAGGCTCTTCCGCAATCTTCCTAAGTGGGAAATGCCAAACAGTCTCTCAACCAAACCAAGGACAAGGCAGCTGCCTGCAACACTTTCCTCAGCTTTGGGCTATCCGTTTTAAAGGACAACACAAGTCCAATGAAGAAGCTAGGAGGAGTGCATCAACTAGCATCTACCAATGTCTGCCTTAAAATATATTTTTTGAGCCAGTGGTTTGGCTATTTTCAGAGTAATATGTACTGGTTCCACAGTCAATGTTTGTCTTGCTTTATTTGCATGAATGGATCACAATTGTGGAGGAACATGTTTCAATATTCCCTATTGGAACAAGAGAGTGGTATTCCACAGTTCATTTTTAATATTTAGAGATGGTTGCAAAAGTGCTAAAAAATCCAACACCCTAGGTATCGAGATATATAAATAAATACCACCAGGGAAACAACAAATAGTATACAATTAACACATTTTAGACAACAGATAAAATCCTAATAAATTCACTAGCATTTAATGGATTAATAGGAATGCATGATGAACAGAGTTAAGACCCAAAGAGACAGGAATAGGTTGTGTAACTGAACGAGGCATTACTGGATGCTTGATTCCTACCATATTTACACTTCATCTGAAAAGTGGACTTTTTTACATTCAGAAACTCACAAAAGGTAGCTTGATGTTCGAGTATCAACCAGAGAAGAACCACACTTCTAGGTAACAGCACAATTCATGTATGGAGCAGAAGGATCAAGATAATTCAGTGGTGTAACAATGGTACTGCCCCTCTGCCTGTCCTATTGTTAACTAAACAGTGCAAGTAGTGAAGGTGATGGAAATACCTGAGGAAAAGAAAGAAGGAGCTAGAAAGGTTGCACCGACAACTGTGCTGGTTGATCCACACCACCAGACTTCCAACTCTTTGCAGTAGGTACACTGATCATTATACACATGTGGCACCTGCCTATCCTCAGCTCCTACTTGACCTTCATTAATAGGGACTCCTTTTCCTCTGTCTCCTTTTCTGCCCCGAAGCCAAGTGTGCTTGGTGCCACATCCTTCCTTGTGAAGGTGAGGATTTGTAAAATAATCAATCTAGCCAGAGTCGTTTCTTTCTGTCTCTGTGCTTTTTCACAGAACTACTGCACAGCTAACAACACCATAGTCCAATGTTTGCCTTTCAAAACAATCAGTACCGCCCTAAATTATTGAGCTTTCCTGGGCTCCATGCCCCATTACGAATTCAGAAACCACAGCTTGCCAAATAGTGGTCACTCTATCTGAGATCCCCAAAAACTGATTGAAACATAATTTCAGAGTCTTGAGAAAATGGTCATTATTCTCTCCTCTAATCTGTTTACATGCATTGGTCTTGGTTCAGGTTTATTACTGGGGCACCTTTCTAAGATCGTACAGAGTAACCTGACAGTAAAATCTTCTTTAGCTGCACTAGGCAGTTATTGAAATGTATTTATTTATTTATTGCTCGCTTGATAGGTGCTTATACAGTAAGTACATTCTGTTTCAAAGCGCCTACAGGGCATCAGTGAGGGGACATGGGAATGAGACACATTAAATACGTGGAGCTTTTAGTGGAGGAGAAAAAAGGATAATTCTACTATGCATTGTGAGTTTTCAGAATGTGAACATGTTGAAGTGATGGGGCAGTGGGGGTAAGGGCTGAGGTGCCCGTGCTCTTGCGTGAGAAAAGGTAGAATTCCTTTGAGAAGGAAGAGCCAAAATAGGGCTTCTTGGCAATGTCCTGAGTGTGAGAGAGGAAGGAGAGAGAGGAGTTGAAGATGACTCCAAGGTTTCTGTCTTCAGAAGGAGAAAGGTGGAAGCCCATGGAGGAAGGCCAGAGGGAAGGGAGGCGCCACACGGTACTCGATGGAGGTCTAAGCGCTATCCCGGACCCCTCTCTGCTTGGTTATATTCCAGACATTGGGTAGAACATATAACTGGAGAATAGAGGGTTAAGATACTGTTTCTGTGATGAGTGGACTCCCACCTCCCTCTGGTCCAAATCCCCTCCATTGGGGTTATTGCTCACCTTAGGTTTTTGTGCGTTGAACTCTCTGTCCTGCATCTCTGTGCAGGTGCCTGTGGTTGGGGCGGGCGTTCCGAGGACCTAGTTGCTTCACTGGTCAGTGTGCCCTTATGTCAGGTCCAGACTGGCTGTGTCTCCGACTCTGCTTGCTGTCTTCCAGGTGAGTTATAATGTCTTTTCCGTCTTTATTCTGTCTCTTTCTTGCCCTCTGTTTTCTTTGTCTTCTCATCGTCTTGCTCCACTACGCTGTTCCCTAACAATGTCTCTTTTGTTTTCACAGGGATGGTTGCGATCTCAGAGTTGCCGCACCGATGGCGAAGACCATGTTGAGTTATTGATGCGTGGAGCACTGCACTGTTTATTGGTGTTAATTGTTAACCTGTGTTTTCTTCACTTCTTTGCACACGTTGCGGTGATGTTCCGGAGTGAAGAGCGATCGATGCGCTGCTTCTCCTGGTAAGTGATTTGTTAATGCTGACCTTGTTCCTTCTCCCTCGCAGGTTGCATGGAAACCTGGAGATGGGCGAGGTAAGAGAAGTGCAAGGTGCTGCCAGGTAAGAATTGTTATTAATGCTGTCCTTGTTTATTTACCTTTGCAGGTTGCGGCGAACTCTGGTGATGGGTGAGTAAGCGAAGCGCAGGATGGATTCAAGGCCGGCTACTTCACAGGTAAGTGTTCTTGCTCGCTAATGCTGTTCTTGTTCTTCCAGGTTATTAATGGAATCCGGATCTAGGGCTTCAGGATTGGGCCACCCGAGAAGCAGATGAGCAGGAGCTGCAGGCGTGCAGAATAACGTGAAGCGTGTTCTGCTGTTTGGGTTTGGTTTAAATAGCCAAGGTAAAGTAGTTCCAGACCAAGTAGTTCCATGCCCAGACACACGCCAAACACTAGACCGCATGGCTTGGTTCTAAAGAACTGAGCTGTGTAATAGGCCTCCATTTTGGATTAAGGTCCAAAACTGGCATTACTTTATTCCTGATAATGAGCCTGGTGCCAGGACTGAATCCATGTATGTTTCTGATGGAGTTTTAAGGCCTTTGGGGCCAGTGTGAAGAGCTTTAGACCCACTGCTGCCATGATGCTGTTATACCTGAGGGGTCAGGCGCATGGATAGAGACAGGTAGATGCTAAAGAGCCAGAGGTAGAGGATAGAGCCCCGGGGGACACCACGTGAGGAGAAGGAGGTAGGAAAGGAGAAGATGCCAGTTCAGTGCCCAATCCAAGATACTAAGGGTGTCCTGGAGCCTTTGAATGAGGATGGAGTGGTTGACCATGTCAAAAGCAGAGTTGAGATCAAGTAGGATGAGGGCTGCTGGGGAGTTGGAATAGAGGGGTGTGAACACTTCTTCAGCTGTGTTCAGAAGAGCAGTTTCCGTGCCTCTGGATGCTCGGAATCCATATTGATGGTCATGAAGACCACCAACAAGTTCAGTGTGAGATTTTATTTGGGGCAAAACCAACTTTTTCAGCAGTTTCCGTACAGAGGGGTTGATGGAGATAGGGCATTAGTTGGCTGGGGAGGTAGGGTCTGCTGTGTGTTTTTTTTTTTTAAGGAGGGGTGCACAAGGGAGTGCTTGAGGGAGGAGGGGAAAGAATCAGTGGCAAAAGAGTGGTTCAAAGGTCAGAGAGTGCAAGGGCAAGAGAGCCAATGTTGTCCATTATGGTTCTTGTTGAGCAAGGGGAGACCTAGTTGGAAGAGACCTTAATGGAGTGGACAACTCTGGTGACTTCTTCAGGTGTGACAGGGGTGAAGTAGCGGAAAGAGGAGGGTGAGGGGCCAAGGGAGGTGAGATTGCGTGGGAAGGGTTGGGAGGTTGGGTAAAAAGGCTGTTCAGGACATCCTGAGTTTTGGTAGCAAAGTGAGTGGCCAGAATGTTGCAGAGGGCCTGGGATTGAATAGGGGAGGTGGAGACTGTGGAAGGGTTTGCGAGTTCCCTGCAGATTTAGAAAAGATCCGCCATGTTGTTGGAAGCACCAGAAACCTGTGCCTGAACGTGGGCTCTTTTCTTGGTATGGAGGGATATTCTGTATTGCATTTGGAGCAGGTGACAGGCCAGTTTGTCAGAGGGTGAGCCTGAGATTTGTCACTTCCATTCTACCTCCTCTGCATTTTCGTTTCAGGGCTGCAAGATCAGAGTTGTACAAGGTGTTACGCTTAGAGACGGGTTTCAGGCGGATCCTCATGACTGGGGCAAGAATGTCAAGAGTGTTGGCAATGGACAGATGGAAGTTTCTGAGAGCAGTGTCAATGGTAGAGTCTGATTTATGGGGACAAGTGGGGATACAGGTTGAATTGAAGGGAGCAGCTGACACTTGCTTCATCAGATGCGAGGTTGACAGAGCTTTAGGGGGTGTGTTTGAAGTGCCAAAGGGACACATGTGGGAGGAGAGAAAAGAGTGGTCTGACTAAGAGAGAGGCGTGACCAGAGGAGATGAGTGTAAAGACTGGAGGGGGGTGTCTGTACTCCTGCTCTCTATGTGATAGAGGAGAGGCACAGAGGGTCCCAGCCAAGATTCTCTATTGTTGGTAGCAATGGACGAGCAATAAAGGCCTAGCTTCTCAGGAGGTGATGCAGGCTGGTTCTTAAGTACAGTGTAGTCCCCAAGCACCCACAAAGGAATGTCTGCACACTGTATTAGTTAAAACACAGTATTTGTATAATTAAGGTTCAAGGTTATATACACAAGCACAATATCTCACTTTGTGCTCAGTTAAACTACAATGCAATGGCAAATATATACAGTTCTAAGTGGTACCACAATTATTATCAGATTTCATTAAAGTGCATCAACTGTACACTGGTCAAATGCCACACAAATCAATTAATAAAGGTAACCAGCAATAGACATAGGAGGAATGCAGTTGGTTAGAACAATTGGCAGAATACTGGCCCTTACCATTAGACAAAGTTCTGTGTGGAGATCCCCCCCACCTGGGCAACCTGTAAAATAAAGATATACTACAAGCCTAGCAGAGGTTTACCACGGGTCATCGACGGATCCTTCTAGAGCGTCTCCCTTTAAAGCAGGAGCCACGGATCGTCGAGATCCCTCGAAGAAAGTGAACTCGGCATTGAGGCGGCAGCTTCAGTCCCGGTGGTGCTCAACGACGACGGTACGAAGATGTCCTGCAAGGAAGAGGCGTGTGGGGCATCTCGATGTTGATAGTTCAGGACCGCAAAGAGTTTGTGAAGAACTATGGCCCAGCAAGGGCGTCGGGTCGTCCGGCGTCTCTATGGTAGTTGGGTGGCAGGAAACCCACCAGCAAATACTCCGGTGGACAGAATGTCGGGTGCTTATCTTCATTCTCCTCGGCGGTCTCTGTCTCCCGTCGGCAGCTTGTCGAGGGTGTAAATTCCAGGGAGCTTTGCCGAAGGTTACCAATGCTCGATGGTCCCTCGGAGCACAGGAAGATGGCACCTAACCAGGTCCTCTCTTGGATCAGTCTCGACGTCACTGCGGCTTTCAGATTTTGGCAAAGGGAGACAGCAGTCAACCTTCTTCTTCAGGCTCGGTTGTCGAGATCAAGATCTAGTTTCAACTTCAGCTTCTGAACAAATTCTAGCAGTGAGAGCCCCCCAGATATATTGTTGATCTCCCATTCATTCTGCTGGGTCACACTCAAGCAACTAATCACTCAGAAGTACATTCAGCAGTCAGTCAGCCAATCAGGCATACAGTGCATTCAGGCCATTCTCCTCCCTCTCAGACACTCACAACAAGGAATGTGTATTGGGACAAGTACCCAGCCATTCAACACTACACATTGCATTCATACCAGTTTCGGGCAGGCCTGTCTCAGTCATTGTGTTTCATACTAGAAACCAGACATCCACAACAAGAAGTGCATATTGGTCACACACTCCATTCACCCAGGTCCCACCAACAGGGTGCACCCACAACATACAGTCACTGAGAAGGCTCCAGCCAGTCTGTCCTGGACCTCGCCACAATACCATATATGGAACTTCCACCCAACAGCCAGTCAGTGGGAAGGGACAGAATCAGGGCTTCCCAGGTCTTTGGGAAAACAAGGTAACAGGCAATAGAAAGCAAGAGGCCTCAGGGGCCATCTTGTTTCCTATCGGGAATCAACTTATTCCAATGGCAGGGCCTGGGTATCCCAAAATGTAGGATACTCTGATCACCTGTCATATTCAGCATGTAGCTGCCACCAGCCCATACACTGCTTTGGGGGCCACACACAGGTACCCAAAAACATACACTAGGGGCACAGGGTTGTACCCCGTCCCTTGGGTGCCATAAGGGAATCCCATGGGTATGCACACCAAACCAAAAATATGAATAACTGCACTGCCAGGAGTCCCACATGGACTCCTGGGCAGATAATAATACAGAAAACAAATGAAAAAGGACTACAGGACAAGGACAGGGAGGCCTTGTCCCTCCAATGCATTTCCAGCATCACAATGAGAGAGGGATGTCAGAGCTGATGAGTTATAGGGAGATGCAGAAGTCAATGAAAAGAGTGGATGTTGTGCCCGGAGAGTCCAATTGGATGTTGAAATTGCCCAAGAGGAGAAGATCAGAGGATTTTGAAAGTAAGGAGGAGCAGAAATCAGCCCATTCAGAGAGTAACAGGGAGGTAGCGCCTGGAGCGAGGGAGAGATGGCCAACTTGCAAACCAGGCACTCAAAGGAAGAGTAGAGTTGTGTGGGTAAAATGGAAGAAAGAACCCACTCAGGGAAGATTAGGGCAACCCCTTTGCCCACAAGGTAAGGTCATGGTTTGTAAATGATCTTGAAGCGGTCAGGTAGGAGGGAGTCAAAATCAGAATGTTTGTTGCCTGAGCTGGAGTTAAGAGTCACCGTGTGGAGTACAGGGGCATGTTACTCCAATCGGAGGAGGGGGGCAGAGAGAGTGGTAGGGAGAGTGGCAGAAGAAGGAAGAAAGTTAAAGAGGGATGTCAGGATGCAGTCAAAGAGAAGGAGCTTGGCTTGAGGAACCTGAACCAGGAGTGTTCCAATGTGGAAGACATTAATGATGCAGCGTGATGAGAAGAAGCCTGCATAAAGAACTTCCCACTTGGTGCCACCATTAATGGGAGAAGATGTGAAAGTGGAGAAAGTAGTGATGAGATGAAATGTCCATAGGTCTGGAGATGGGACAGAGAAAAAGATATTGGTAAAGATCTCTCTGGAAGATGCGCTGACATAGGTATCTGCGATGGGAAGGACAGGTTGTGCACCCAGCATGTCATGTTTGTGCTTTTTTCATTCATACATCGTGAGGGGGGAGGACACGTGACTGTGTAGCAGTTAGAGAAGATAGGTGAGATGGTGAGAGCAATCTCAGAGGAGAGGATAGATGAAGAAGGAAGAAAAGGGGGCTGCACTGCACAGTCCTGGCACTTAATCCAAGGCAGCCTAACAATTAAAGAGGGAACATGTACAAATTCAGAGTAATAGGTGGGGTTCAGAATTTAATTTTAATAGGATCACAATGAGGTGTACACAATGGATGCAAGATGTAAAGCATACCCAACTAGATACAATTTAAAAAACAAAAACAAATTCTAAACATGGATCAAAATGAAGCGCACAAAAAGGATGCAGGATGAAAAAAGGAGGAAGCGTAAATGACCCAGAGTTCAGTGAAGAAAAGGGTGGTTGAGGGAGCAAAAGACAGAATAGGATAGGCACAGAATATGGGTAAGGAGATAGCTGAAGGAGGTAAAAGGATAGTTCAGCCATCACTCACAATTGAGCAGCCAATGGTAGAGGGGGCAGGCTTGCAGGCAGTGGATGGCTCCTCTGCCCTAGGCAGAGGGGGCCATCTTGGAGAGTGCACACCATGCACCCACAACAATGAAGAAAAGAGGATTGCACACACTGGGCAATTCAGAAACAAGATGGATGCCCAAAAGTAAATGTGCTTTGATGCAGATGCAGAGTCAGTTGTGCTTCAAACTGGCAATTTTGTAGCGTGTGGCACACTCTGCTGCAATTTTTGAAAATAAATAGAAGATTGTATTGTAATAAATGTAGCTGCCATCCTCTGCTGATTAGAAGCCCTGCCGGGCTTACCTTAATGTGCAATGCTGCTCCGGATGGAGGGAGGAAAGGAGGGAGCTGGTGGGAGCACATTGTTCTTTTCCTTCTTCAACAGGTCAAATTGGACATGTTCAATGGTATATTGCTTTTCTGCTCCAACAAAGTAAATGCGCCAGGATGAATGGCAGCTCTTAATAGCTGTTTGAGATTAGAACGAGTAGTATGGTGACAGTCATTGTTGACATATAACTATTCTTGAATCTTAACATTATCTTCACAAACATTAGAAAACATTTACACAATAATACCTGGATTAGGGGAGTTCCACAGTGCATGCCCAGTAACTATCCTAGTACCTGCCCAGGAAACTGACTTCAAGTTTCTGAATCAGTATCAGCTCAAAGGGATGTATTAGTGAACACTTTGAATGTTGCAAATTCATCTCATACAGGGGAGGTTCTAAACATATTAGAAATCATCCATTATGATGAAGAGAAGGTCATAGGAATGCCCCTCCTTGCCCCCATGAACATGACAAGCCGAAGGGCAGGTTCGGCTTGAAGCTACTTCTCAAACCCCAAGTGCGCCACGGGCTGGCACATATGCATAAAGGTATCCCCTCAGACAGCCATATCAACCATGCCTTGCAGATCTTTTCACATCCAGGGAACCCAATGGAGGGCGCGGACTGGAACTCAATAATGGACTGCCTGAATTAACTACCAAAAAGCCACTGTGATGATGTCATTAGTGAAACCACAACATAGTAGTGTTGGTCATGAAGAATACTTGCACCCCTGCACAGCATTACATGAACACATACTCACATACACAAAGAAAATGATTGCACACATCTATAGACAGAGGACGGATACATATACATACTGTGGAAGCTTTCATTATTTTTTTCTCATTAGCCAAATTCAGTAACACAGAAATGCAAGGCAACAAGAGATCCTCAACAAGCTTGCAGTTTTTTTATGCCGAATAACCTTATGGGACTACAGGAGTACGTATGGAGCCTTGTAGGACCACATCTGACTAACGTATAGGTAACATAGCAAAAGAAGAGCATGTAGAAATCATACAAGTCTAAGGAAAATTACAGAAGGCCTCAAGCTACAGAACACGAGACAAGAGGAGCTGGCTCAGGCTGCATGAAGCACAGTTCGAGCCCACAGCCAAAGTCAGAGATAAAAAGTTACATTCCAAACTCTAGACAACAAAGGGACCAGCTGCAGGAAAATTGAATGAATCCTTCTAAATGCAGACACACAAACTTGATTTTGTGGTCCACAACCACATGATGCAGCCGAACTAGACAATGGGCATTCACCCGTGGTGGGAAGATGAGCCATTCTCAAGCAACCCAGACGAGAGATGAAACAAGTGTTGCACACGTGGCCTCATTACGACTTTTTATTAATAATTGAATATCACACTTAATCTGAGCAGTAATCACAAATTGTGTCCGGGTCTGGGTTCCCTGAATGGGGAAATACCGAGCCATTCCCGACTTTGGAGGGCCCGGTATTTCCTCCTTCAGGGAAACAGGACATGGTCCTTCCCCATTCCCATTCGAGCCCCCATAGGGCGCAATGGGAATGGGGAGGGTGCTAACAACGGGCCGTTAATAACGGGCCTGTTGTTAGCTCCCTGGTCCCCTCGCTGGACCCGCTCTGGACGTCTGATAAAACCAGACATCCAGAGTGGGTCCCGCGAGGGAACCTCGTAATACGACGGAATGGGATTAATGGCACCGTCACCATTACCGCCGCTGTTAATCCCATTCCGCCCACCTCGTATTGAGGACCACAGTGGCATAGGCAAAGGTCGTGTACTACCAGATACAATTCAGACACATAGTCATGTCACATCATATTGAAGCGGTGCACAGAGGGCTGAGAACTGAGCTGGGTCCCAGGCCTGGGGAGATCAGCTCCAGCCAATCAAGAGGCAGAAACCCAGGGGTGGATGGCAAGGGGTAAGAGCCAATGTTAAGCCCACTAGTCTGCAACAATGTAATAGATGGTTTCTTGGGGACGGGGCAGGTCACCACCTGACATGCGAGGACCAGTATAGTAACCTCTATCGGGGATGTCTATATGGGTTACCACTCTCAGAACCCATACAGCAATGGGAATATAGCTCAGGGGCAACGCGCCTGACTTGGAAGCAACACAGGTTCAATCTGCGGGTCCATGATTAGAAACCTGTGGGTGGGTATTAAGCATGTTATAAATGACCAATCGTAATCATAATCATAGTTTTTTTTAGGAAGGGCCCAGGTGATGACGACAAACTGCATCAAAACTAGGGAGTGTGTACTGTAAAGTTGAGATGTAGTGGAGAATCTTGATTGTCTTGTATGATCCCTGTTATTTTTTATTGTAATAAACCACAGTTCTAACTGCCGTTGGCTGAGTCTGCCGTTTATTCTGGGGAAGGGTGTTGGGACTTTGGGAGTCAGACAGACATCCATACGACCTCTGGCATACCTGGGAAATGACCCCAACAGGTTGGTATCAGATTTGATAGTTGGGCTATGTTAGTCTGGCTCGAAGCTGACGCTGCAGTGTTTGAGAGATGCAGGACACCTTGTGGGTTTCGAGACAATGGGAAAGTGCGCCCTGTGTAAAGGCTGTCAGATGCAGTTTGGGAAATATTCTGTCTGTGGTCTGTGAGGAGTCCAGCATACCAAAAGGGTGGAGTGACAGATTGCAGACCATGGAGTGTAAGTATTGACCCAGTCACACAGCAACTAAGGGGAGAGTGTAAGTAACAGGTGGTGCAAGGGTGGGTTTGAGTATTGCTGATTGTCATAGAGCACTGTCAAGTATTGTCTAGCATTGTCAAGTTTAGTAGGGACCGGAGCAGAGGTAGATGTCATTTTCTGTGGTTAGGGCACATTCAGTTTCAATGTTAAAGTTTCTCGTGAACAACCTAGACCATTGACTCGAAGGCACGCATAACTGAAGTGATGTAAATATTGGATTTCCTATGGGTTGGGTATTATAGCTTGGATCATAGATGACAGTGTCCCCGTAAGAATTAGCAAAGGGAGACTTCCTAGATTACAGAAAGTGATTTGACTGGTTAAGTCTTGCGGATGAAGTCACTTACAAGGCGACGCTGTAGGTAAATATTGGTATACTCTCCTGGGAGGCAGTAAGATAGCTGCAGGCTTTATATTGGGGTTGCATGTATTTTTTCGGAAACAGGGTTTTAGTACTGTGCACGCTGTAAGTGATTTTTAGCAATACCTTGCTTAGTGAATTGGTGACATCAACTGTAGGTTTGCGCTTAGGACTTGGAGAACACAAGGTGGTGAGGAATCGGCTGTGAGGAATAGTGAGATTGACAGAGAAAGTCATCCAGTGGTGGAGCGTGGAAAGTGCATGCACAGGATTTGTGGGTGTGCCTGAGGAGGCAGAGATTTGTGGAAGGCCAGTGTGCAGAGCCTGCCTGACAGTCGGTTGTGTAGCCAGAGAGGTTCGGAGAAAATTGAAAGAATTACCATTGCACTGTGTTTTTCCCGTAACAGGGGATTGTCGAAAATCTTGACCTGAGGTCAAGTAAGAGTAAACGCAATACATCAAGGAAATTGCATGGGTGATACGCCCCTGCTGTACCTATATAAGACTGTTCCACCGTATAAAGACAAGATTTGTAAATATAGCACAGAATGGACTAAAAGCACTGACAGTAAATTGACTAAACCAAGCCCACAATGTGGAAGTTTCTCCAAGGATGTGCAGCAAACACTACTGGCACACTTGCAGGGTATTTTTAAAGGGAAGAATCTAATAAAGCCCCCATAACAATATTCAAGTTGTGGAGGATGATGCAGGAAGGTGACGGGGGCGGAGATTGGCATCAATGGAGCTGAGCCAGCAGGAGGCATTGGGGATGGCGCCCCCAACCTCCACTTCCACACCCTGTCTTGCAAGCAAAATCTCAGAAGACACAGACAATGAGCAGGAGATGTACCCATTATGGGATTCAAAACCAGCAGAGGGATATTAAAACCCAATATTTAAACCACCACTATCTACCATGGAGGAGGAACAGAAGGACATCAGCGAAAAGAGAGTGAGCAGTGTGGTTTAAAAGGGCACGGAGGAGGGGCTAGATGGCATAGCTTCCAAGTGGGTGGGGGACAATGGAATGGAGAGGCAGCGGGAGCTACCTAGGAAATGGAAGGCCCTAAGGGAAGCAGCGAAGCAAAATAATGGGGAGAGATAATGGAGGAAGTGGACCGGGGGAGAGGGAAAGAGCAGAGAGACTGGAAAGGGAGCTCAGAGAAAGGAAAAGGGAGGAAGAGAAAGAGCAGGAGCAGCGAGAATGGAGGAGAAAGGTACAAGAATATATTGAGAAATGAAGGGAAGCAGATGGAAAGGAAAAACAAATGTTAGTGGACAGGGAACGGAAGAAGTGTGTAAGAGGATTCAATCCAGCACTACAGCTAAGTCAATGCCTAGTCTGGGATACTGAATGGAAACCCTTATTGATATATCTTTATGTCCAGTTCATGAGTTCTGGATGACTACCCCTATATAACACCCCTCTCTTGGAATCCCCCTGACCCCACTGAGCCAAGAAGTAGTTCTGTTTTGCAAGTTAAAAGGTTTATTTGAGAATTTCAACAATATATATATATATCACACTTTATAATAAATTAATAATTGAATATCACACTTCATCTGAGCAGTAATCAATAATGGATAGTCCGGCACTAGCACACTTCTTTATAATCAATGATGAGTGGTTGTAGGATGGATCAGATAGCAACAATATGTTTATTGTTTCAAATGGATGCAAGGTGGAATGAAAATGCAGTACAGAAAATAACTTGATAGGATTTCAGCAAAAGACAATGTAATCACTTTCTTGGACAATTCACCCCCCCCTTAATGCAATGTAAGGAGACGAATAGAATGGGACTCAGTTCTTAGGAATGCAATCAAATAGAATTCAGTTCAATTCCCCCAAAGCAGCTTATACAACAGATAGGAGTTTTAAAACACAGACCCAAGTGCTTTGAATATGGTGACAATGCAGTGAGAAATGTGCTGAAAATGCTTTTAATTCCCTACAGGAGGTTCAGTGTGAGTGGTATCTAGTTAATATTAGTCCAGGCTCCCTCTAGCAATGATTCAGGGATGGTTCTTAAGAGGCAAACACATTTTTAGCAAGGAAAGAGATAACTGCTGATGGTTACACGTGGCTGGATTTTTAACCAAATCGCAAATCGCGGTAAAATTCGCGAGTGCGAGAATCGGGATTACGGCAAAAGTATACGGAGTAGAAAGTCGGTTCTAAGCTTTCAGAGGAAAGTTAAACCAAGTTCCTAGCCCAAACGGTTCCAGAGATACGGACGATTAAATAAAGGTAGTTTTTCGGATTTGAAATTTTAAAAGTTCAAAGCGACAGGTTACAGCTTGCAGCTACAAAATGACAGGACAGCTTTGCAAATGACAGGTGACAGTTAGGAGGCAGTTCTGGTTAGATTAAAATAGATTTAATTATATTATTTTAACTAAGAGATTGGTTCTGCACAGTTCTGCTAGGTACTCACAATATATTTAGAAATAGGCCTCGCCACGGATCTGGTCAGGTTTTGGACTGGACTCCGGTTCTGGTCTCGGCACTTCACAGTGATCTGGGTCAGCTCTCTGGTTCTGCGAACAGTGGTCTGGTCATTTCTGCTTTCTGGGTACTGCTCTGCTTTCTGGGTACTGCTACAGGTTCTGGAGATTGATGGATTTGAAGTCTGGATCTCTGGATGTGAAGTCGTCGATCAGCATGCTCCGCAGCAAATGGAATTGAATGCTGCCCTCTCTAGCTTCCAGTGGCTCTTTTTATGTCTTTTGAAAGTGGGTGTATGTGCAGCATCACTAGCCAGCCCCTCTTTCAACTTGTCATTGGCCCAATTCTCCCCTCTCCCATGATTGGGGAAGGAACTGTGAGTCAGAGTGATGCTGTAGGTTTTATGGGTCAGAGGATCCTCCTCTGGTCAGTTTGCCCATATTTAATCAAAATACACATTTCTCAAATACATAGTGGTTTGTCATTGCATGTACATATTACCTATCACATGAGGTAGTCTCTGTCCCAAATCTGCTCTTCCTGAGGGCTTGCATTCAGAAACGGCAACATTTTCGATCTTAGTGGGTTATGCAACCTTGGTTCTTCATTAAAAATTATACACATATAAACGGCCTGTCCATACATACTCCAGTAAATTCCCATGTCTCTAGCTTAAACACAGAGTCAGTAGTATCCATAAATAGCGGGGTTTTGCCCCAGAACATCGCACAAATTCCCAACGCGTCTTAGAACGTGCACAGAAAAATCACAAGAATTATGGTATCATTTAAATAATTTTGACAAGTCCGCACTGTGAGTTATACATCTTTCTTAGAATCATATTCTGGCCAACAGGGGTGTGTCTTTTCAGGTCACATGGTGTAGAAACCAGTTTATCCAGTTTCTGCCAAGCTCAGAGACCCTGCCCCTTCCAACTTCTGCCAAGAGGAAGCTATTTTACGGCCACCCTAATAAACCATCTGCCTGGGCCCAGGACAGGCCTTTGTTCAACTCCCTGTAGCTGCTCCAGCCCTAATCTAATCAGAGAGGTGACAACTCCTTTTGGCAAGGGGAAGAGTGGCTGAGCAGGTTTTAACTCCTGTGGGGGTAGATGTCAGGCAGAATTCAGTTTCATTAAGCCAGGTTTCAGATAAAATGTCACTTCTTGTTCCCCAGTTTAAGTCAGGACAATTTTTACATATGCAGCTAGAATGCTGATTCTAAGTTCAAGACTATGGCATTTCAACAGTGACAAACTATGTGACACTCAAAGTAGGTTACTCAGTTAATTTAAACATTTTCGATTTTTGGTAGTTTTAAATCCAGTTTCAGTTAGGCCTCTGCAGACCTGCAGAGCTCAGCCAGTCTTGTTATGAACATTGTTTTGGGGCTCTTCAACTTCCCAGTTTTAGTATGCACACATACTTCATTCTGCCAGATGTACGCTAGTGTTCAGTGAGATTTTTGGATGTGTTGCAAAGTTTGAAAATAGGCATTTTGAGCTGGTATTCAGAGAAACGAAAGGTGATTTTAAAGTGCGTTTTTTCCTTTGGCACACATTTCACTCATGGCACCCCGGCCCATCCTGCTCGCACCGGTGGGTGGCAAATTAGGCAACAATTTTAGTGTGCACAAACTGCGTGGTTCTCCTAGATTCTGGCGCACATGTGGGCTTTTTGGCCATCTTGGATTTTCTAAGCCCACAGCACCAAATGTTGCAGCATGATAGCTCAAACGTGGGTCAGGACACCCAACAAGTGGCAGTTAGAGCGGATCCTGAGAGAGCACAATCGGAAAGGAGGAGGAGGAGTGTGCGTTTAGAGACACAAGGGCACAATGGGCGATGGGTATGGGAGACTATCAAGGGGAGGAGGTAGGAGAGCAGAACCAGACAGTATAACCCTGTCAAGCAGGACCTCTCCAGTATCAGATGAAATGGGCATGGGGTCCTATGGAAATAAGGGTGTCATAGACTTGATAGACTCCAGAGGGAAATATGGGGAAGACGCAACCACGAGGAGACTGAGCTTAGTGGACTATTTTTGCAACAATATTCAAACATGGTCAGAAGTTGACACAGGAGGAAGTGGGGATGAGAGAAGATGTTGACCGAACTATAGGTCTCCAGGGGACAGTATGGAAAGGAGCACGACTTGGGAAGGGGAAAGAAATACAGGGATGACTAAGGATGATAGGGATGACCAGACACTGCGGTCTAGAGCCGTTTCACACAACTGTGACACCGTGCTCCCATACGTTGTGAGACTTAGGGATCTCACAAGACGTAGGAAGAGGGAGACAGCCAGAGCTTGTTTTGGCACAAGGGACACCGGCGGGTCAGACAACTGTGCACACATGAGTAGAGGAGAGCAAGCAAAAGTATGCACCAACTCCAGACATGCCAACAAGCACATTAAACTGACTATAGGAGAGAATGGGGAGGTAGAGTTCACACAGCTCTCCCTACTGGAAAAGGGAGGGGGGCAACCTCAATATATACCATGGAAACACATTGACAAGGAAAACGGGAGATGAGGCTACCTTTGTTAACCACAGGTGCAGGGAAATGGATATATGAAATGGAAAGAATGACAGCGGGACATAGATTAGCAGTGGGAGATGTAAAGGGACCACTAGTGGCGATTCTCTGGGAAGCCACTGATGAAGTATGGAAAGGACTGGGTTCCCAGGAGTGATCATCCATGACATGGTACATAATGGTTCGCTGTTTGGAAACTGCTGAGCTACTGTATGACAAGCTCTAAGGACTCAATACCTTGACATGATAGACATTAGTGCGATTATAGCCTGCAAGATGGGGGAAGACAAAGACCCCTTACACCATATTCTGGTGATCCAAGAGCTTTGGTGCCTTGAAACGTGAGAACCATGTGAAAAAACATAGCTTTTTCTGACCACATATTGTGCAAGGGATGCCAGAAACCATACAGAAGCAGCTTAAGAAATTAGTAGGCATGCAGGCAAAGCCTTGGCCAGAAATACAGCTCACGATAGTACACCATTGTACTCTATTGCAAGAGAAGATAAGGAAGAAGAACAAAGAAAGGAAGCAAGAGACATGCATAGGCTCCATAGCAATGACACCCATTAGGAACCTGGGATGGGTCACTATGGTGGGGAACATTCAATTTTCTGGGCATGGGATGTCATGACTTATCTTTGCCTTTACTTTACTCTTGACAGACACCTGTAAACATACTGGGGAGAGACATCATGAGCAGATTAAACATGACCATTTCATTCACGGACAAGCGAGTAGTGTGCTACACACTAGGCATACATTTTCTCAATGTAAGGGAAATCATTCAAGCATATTGTCGACGGAAGGTACAGAGGGGGGTGCAGTGGACAAAGAGCTGTTCCAGTACGGGACTAACATTGCAATTGCATGGCTCCCAGGGATTGAAGGGAAAATGTGGCATATTCCAAGTGAGTATTTGTTCAGACCAGAGATACCATTGGATGAGGCAGGAGGGACAGTAGTGCCACTAGAGTTAGAGGCAGTGAGTGTGGGAGATGAGTGGATAGCAGTACATGGGATGGACAGCACAGGATAATTATGGCATGTAGTTAATGCTGTGGCTGAGGGATACTGGTTGACCACAGTGACAGATGGAGAACTATTCAGAGACAACTAATAAGACCATGAGATGGTGTTCAAAATGAGTTTGACATATTGGATACAGATAAATTACAGAGAGGTACCACAGAGGATGGTGATGACGCTAACATCATCAGCGTCCTTCTGAGAGGAAGATCTGGCCAAGGTGCCCAGCATCTTATGGACCACCAGTTCCTATGATGTGGGGCTTTTGAAGGGGGGGGGGAAGTGAAAGTAAAACTCAAACCACTAGCAATTTTGTCACAAGTAAAACAATACCCGCTCTTAAGGGAGGCATACAAGGGCATGTATAGACAATTGCAGCACAAGTGAAGCAGGGCATCCTAGTACCATCAGAATCACCATGCAATATGGCTGTGTACCCAGTTAAGAAAGCGAAAGGGGGGTCATGCCATTTTACACAGTTCTTGTGTCTACTTAATCATATTGTAGAAGCAGAGTATGGTTTGGTTGTGAATCCTACTACAATTTTGTGCATCATTCCAGCAGATGCTGCCTGTTTCATGGTCATAAACTTGAAGAATGCCTTCTTCTTTATACCACTACACCAAGGCTCATAAAACCTGACCTCCTTTATGTATAGAAATAAGAAGTGGAAACATACAAGACTTCCCCAGGGATACTGCAAGTCAATCTCCATATTCAATAGGGTCCTCCATATGGAACTAGGCAATGTACAGGCAGAGAGCATGGCCATATAGTACGTAGATGACATTTTGATATGCTGCATGACAGAAGAACTGTGTAGAAATGACTCATTAGACATGCTGACAGTGCTAGCTGACAAGTGATACAAGATGGACAAAGCCAAACTACAGTATTGTCCGGAAGAAGTGCTATACATTGGACAGATGATCTCACAAAATGACAGGCAGGTGACGCCAGAAAGGGTGGAGGCAATACGCAGGAGAGCAAAACCCACGACAGTAAGAGAGATACAAAAATTCAAAGGGTTATGCAATTATTGCAGGGCATGTGTCTTTCACTACTCACTTACACCAGTATTTACTGGGCGCACTGAAGGTAGTACACATAGGGGCAAGATAATACAATGGACAACAAAAATGACAGAGGCATTCGATGAGCTGAAGGAAGCAATATGCACAGCTCCAGTGTTAGGGATCCCAGACTATAAAAAGGAATTGTTTTTGTTCTCACACTCCGATCGGGTAGTGATGACAGCAGTACTGACATGGTGGACAAGCTTGAGGCACAAAGCCACTGGCATAACACAGTGGGAAGCTAGACCCACTAATGAGAGCACACTATCTGTATGAACAGGCTTTGGCTGCTGCCGCATTCACAGAGAACAAATCAGCAAGTATTACCATGGGGTGCAGCACCACTCTTTACATGGAACATGCCCTCTTCACAATACTGAAGAGACCAAAGAGCACACTGAAAACACAGAGAACATCTGGGTATGAGGTGTCACTATCAATCCCATCACTGAAGGTAGTGAGGTGCAGACTTGTCAATCCGGCACCTTTTCTCACTGACATCTTACAAGAAGGTGAATACACACATCACTGTACAGAGAACTTGCAAGAATTCTGTAACACTTGCAAGGTACAGAAGGATGTACTTGAGGGGGAGACATGCTTTACATTGATGGTTCATCAACAATTGACCAGGCAGATGGGGCCAGACATACAGGGATGGCAGTGGTGAGACTCAGAACTAAGGGAGGAGTGAACCATTGAGGTAGTTATCAGTGTGCAAGTGCCATCACATTATTCAGCACAGGCAGCAGAATTAGTGGCCTTAATATGTGCATTGGAAAAAGGAGGTGACAATTTACTCAGATTCAGACTACGTGACATCCACAGTACACTCAGGACTGTCACAATGGATGAGGAGGGGCTTGAGGAGGGCTGGCGGGTCACCAGTACAGCATTCACTCCTATTGGGCAGTTTAGTAGAAGTCATACATTATCCTGGGCAAGTAGCCATAGTGAAGTGCCAAGCCCACACACAAGCATAACACCCTGTCTCAAGAGGAAATGAAGCAGCAGATGCAGAAGAAAGGTGTGCTGCATATTTTGGAGAACTCCTGGAAATGGAGGCTCCGCCACATGCCTGTGACTATGCAAAGACCATGATACTAAAGGAAGGGTACAATGCATTACCAGCAACACAAATAATGGAACTGCATGAAGCTGCTCCCTGGGAGGAGAAGGATCTGTGGACTAGGAGGGGATGTACAGTATCTCCAACAGATGCCCTATGGTGACAGAATAACACAGGAAAGGTGGTCATGCCACTTGCATTGTTGCACGCAACACTGACACAATTACATTATCTAACAAATACGGGGAAGGAGGTGCTTGATGCCCATAATGGAGAAATATGGTTGGGTCCTAACTTGGCAGAACAATGGCCAAATGTATGAGCAAATGTTTAGCTTGCAAGCAGTTCACTGCAGGACATACAGTGGGCCCATTCCAACACCTCTATGTCAACTATGTTGACATGATCCATGTCTGCCAACTATGCCGCTACATGATGGTGGCTGCATGCCCATTCTCTTGTGGTTTGATACAGGCCCCTGTTCTCATCCTGACGCCCTCAGGGAAGCAACATTTCTTGTCTGGGAGGAGTTCCCATGATGGGGCACGCGTGAGGTCCTGCGGTCTGACAAAAGCCCTCACTTAGCCAATGAAATGTTCAAGCACACTACAACGTTGCTGGGCATTCAACATATATTCTCCTGTGTTTAACACCCACAAACAAATGGGGTGTGTGAATGCCTCAATTGCCTCCTGAAGGAGTGTATTGCCAAGACTTAAAAGAGTACCAACAAGAACTGGCTCCATTGCCTGCCCCTCGCATTGTTTGCATTCCACAATACGCCTGAGTCTGACCATCATTTAACCCGAAATGAGGTGGTGAAAGGACATTGCAGCCAACTTCCCCTGAATCCTCCCACTAGGACACTGAAGGATGCAGTGAGTAGAATGACTGTTTTAGGTTATGAAATGTATGATTATGTTACTTCCTTGATTGCTACTGCCTCTTTTATCTCTTGCCAGATACAACAATGCTGGGAGGCCCTGAAGCCAACAGAGAAAACAGCCAAGCCAAGAACCCAGAACACTTACTTAAACACCCGCTTATATTTCTAGGGGACAGCATTCTTTCGAGGAACTTCACACGCCGCTGGGATGCAACCAGATTCACAGGACCCCACACTCTAGAAGCAGTAGCTGAGAGAGCGGTGAAGCTCATAGGAAAGTCAGCCTGGAACCACATCATGGACATCAAGCCCTACAAGGCTGTGGCCTCACCTGGCAACAAGATTGACAGGTCCAGCGATGGTCAATAAGAGGAACAATGAGATAATTCTGAATCAGCACTGCCGAGTGGAGGACACGCAAGGGTTACTCGCTCATGAGCAGCAGAGTTAGGGCAAGGACTTTCTACAAATCCAGAGTGAGGGTGCACTGTCTGTTTGTTATTTTCCTCTCTACATACATTCTTCGATAAAGTACAACTGTGTTATTTTATGACTGTTCATGTGGCCCAATGATTTACAACCTAGTACCTTTTTGGGCCAAATTGCCCAGTTTATTAGTAGATCCAGCAGATTTTAAGCATGTCCTCCTAGCATTTTGAACAGATAGGTCCTTTTTAAATGAGGAAGCGCGTCATTACATGGATGGGGTGCAGAATAACTCTCACACCACTAACCAGACCAACTCAGTAAGTTGGCAAACAAAAGCTGTTTTATTGTCAATTGTCTAAAACAGGGAGTTCAACGGACATCAACAGACATCTCAAAGCATAACATCGAAGCAGCACATGAAAAACATCCTTATATAGCAAAAATTCATCATACATGACATCATACTATGTGGCAAACTAAGAAAACATACTTGGGTATGTGATAGGTCTACGGGGAACAGCTAGGTATACTTTCTATAGGGGATTGGATTGTGATTGGATTCTATATTCAGGTGGACAACTTAGGCCCACCCCTTGTACAAGTCATCCTCAATATTTGTTAGATACACGACACACCATTGGCTCTCAAACTATAGGGTTCTTAAATACATGGCCCTCTATAATTGGTTGGCACGTGTGTACCCTTCTGGAATATTCAACTCGCTAGCAGCACGCAAGATGGTACCCCAGGTGCTTGTGGATGGACTTGACCACGCCTCCTAAACCCATTAGCCCATCATCCATCATCACTCATGCCGTCTGCCATTTGAATTATCTTTGAGCTTGGCCTTACAAAGTATCACTGCTCCTGAGAATAGAACACGTTCTTATCTTCAAGTCTTGAAGCAACCTGCCCTTTTTCTATTTTCATCCATCCCACATGACAGGAGAACACGTTTGAGCTCTTTTCTTCACATTTAATGATATTAAATGAGTAAAACTTGGCACTCATAGGGCCTCATTACGAGTCCGGCGTTAACCGAGGCGGTAAAACCGCCTGGTTAACGCCGGACTCGTATTACCATTCCGCCTCCGTGATTCCCGGAATTACCGGGGCATCACAACCCCGGTTTTCCGGGAATCACGGAGGCGGAATGGTGTAAATCCCCATTCCCATTGAGTCCTATGGGACTCAATGGGAATCGGGATCATGGAAACACCGGCAGCATCTTGTAATGCTGCCGGTGTTTCCTCGTCCGCCTGCAGGCGGGCGGTGTTAAACCCGCCAGGTCAGACCTGGCGGGAACATCACCTCCCGCCTGCAGGGGTCGGGATCAGGCGGTCCGGAAACAACGGTGGCGGCGGGTTTACCGCCACCGTTATTTCCGGACCGCCACGGTCGTAATGAGGCCCATAGTGTTTCCGTCACACCTTAACAGGAGCTTGCCTCGTTTCTCATGTTATTTATATCTCCTTGAATAGATAACCAGTTCTTGGCTGCCCCAACCCTTGACACTGGGCCAGACAGCCTTCTCCATCCGTCCATGATTTTCAGCAGTTGTTCTCTACTACCCCACACTTACAGTCCTTCTCTTCCAGGGGTCCGGGTTTACTAAAGTTGCAACATTGAATATCCAGAATCTATACATATAACATATAAATATATATATATATATATATATATATATATATATATATATATATATATATATATATATATATATATATATATATAGATTGGAGGCACTGCCTGCAGTCTATTCACTACGTATAGCCAGCCTTCATGATTACTTAGTCAACTTGCATTGCAGCACCTGCACAGTTATGAAGTGACTTATATTTTCTTCAGTGTTCTTTGCACGTGCAATCTTCATTTCGCACATAAACTGTTACTCGATTCTTTATCTCATCATCAGTTTCCATAAGGTATATGCATTCTCTTCTCTGATCAACCTTCTTAGTGTGTCACTCTCATTTCTTCTGATGTCACCAACCTCTTGTGTTCACTGATTCACACTTCTTCAGAGATCTCCCCTAAGAGGCTGCCATCTCTCACCGGGTACATCTTATAGAACTTTCTCAATGGATACCTTGTTTCAAAGATCTTTTGCGGTATTGGGATCATTATCACCATTGTGCATGTCGCAATTTCCGGCTTCCAACATTCAGGCAAAATATGGACAGGATTTTCGGTAGAGGGAATTGGCTCCTCCTCTACACTATATTAGCCCGTTTTCATAGAATATTTGGTCCAAGCTTACCCACAAGTTGAGTGAGGAAACCATCAGTCCTTGAAATTCTCAGAGACCCTAGACTTAGAAACGTGTGGGAACAGCTATTTGTCTTTGCAATGAGCAACTACATGATCCATAGGGCTTAAAAACTAATACATCATCAATAAATTAATGCACAGTGTTTGCGCAGTTCAGGTGGGCAACTGATATGTTCAAGCTGCACAGGTAAATGGGTGAAATAATAACAAATATGCTTATTTTGTCAATTCTTTTATTCCAAAGTGTGGTTTTTGCATTTATCTTTTGATGAATATCGCTTGTGTCTAGTGAAACAGCTGTTTCCTCTACTAACATTACCCCAACCCCAGCAGGTGGAAAGACCATGTAAGGTGGACAAGGGAGCACTGTAAGCACGGTAAGGAGAGGTAAGTGTAGTGCTGACAGAGATATGGAGGGGTGGACCTATACCTCACTGACACTGCTCGAGTGTCTAAAAACATATGGTATGCACACATGAAAGAAGTAGGTAAGAAAACCACCAGGGAGAGTTGTTATGTCTGCTCACTTATCCCCTATGCAATCAGTTCCTCCAGAACATTCATAGCAACTGAGATACCAGCAGCAATAGCAGAATGCCTCAAGCATCTATCCATGGTTACAATCCTATGAAGATTCCAAGGGAAAACAGCAACACTGAGATGGATGTCTCAAACCACATTCCCCTATGAAGACAGTTACATAATGACTCTTGACAAGAAGAACAATTATTGGCAGTTAGTCCAAACTATACAGTACATAACCGATGGCCCACAGAAAGGTGACATGAAAGCAATAACCCTGAAGAAGATGCCCTGCCTGATGAGGGGGGTGAAAGAAATAGGAGGAGAACCAGGATGTTGGAAAACACCACAGATGTGTGTTTATGGCCAAGTGTACACAGTGGAAGGATGGAAGAATTGAGTAGTAGGAAGCAAAGCACACACCCTTTTCGATCACCACTGAATACAGTACAAGGAGAGAATGCCAAGTGCCTGAAGGAATGGTATGCAAGTGCCAAACTGCTCACTTGGGTAGACAATGAAGCTGGACCGATGCCTATAATACCTCTGAAGAAACTAGTATTGTGCTACAAGAATGAAGGAATGGTGAGTGTTGGAGAAAATACAGAATGTACGTGCACAAAAAAGCATTCAGCAATGAAGGTTGGTACTGCAGTCCTGATGGATCACAATTGGGTATGCGGGTCCAAGGCTTATGAGAAGCTGTCACCCAATTGGGAAGGAGTTTGCTCATTGGTGCACATCAATATGCCATCACTGATAGTGCCACAGAAGGACATAAAGGTTGAGGACTTCCCAAAGATGGAAACTAACACAAGGAATAAAAGTCACTGGGAGTAGAACAAAAGAGAAGAAAGAAACAGTTGGTTGAAGTGAGTAGAGTAAAGCGAGACAACTATTTCTCTTCAGAGTCAAAAGCGGCCCTAGATGATGTACCACCTGAAGAGAGGTTGTTCAGCAGGACAGAGATGTTTTTTGCATCAGTGGTTCCAGCAGTGCAGACATATACACATGTGAAATGGTTATAAATAACCAGCTGTGAACGGATGCTGACAATAAACTATACAGTAAATGGCTTCAACACAATAAAAGACGAGCTCTGTTCAGTAAGGATGATGGCGCACCAGAACAGATACGTTATAGATCTCCTCACAGCGATGGAAGGAGGAGTTTGTGCAACAATTGGGAGTTCATGTTACACATTCGACCATGCCAAAGACAGAGAGAATGGCACTCTGACAGAAGCAGTAATACGGCTATCGAAGATTTATGCCAAAGTGGAGGAAGAGGGAAAAGATTAAAGCTGTACAGTATACCTCTGGTCATGGATGCCTTCATGGCTGGCAGATGGGCTGAAAGTATTTCTAGGGGCACTAAGATTGGTATAAGCGGTTCTATTTGTAATAAAAATCTGCTTTACTCAATGCTGCAAGACTACTGAGAAGTCGATAGGGATGAAGGTGATGATGGATGTGAACATAGGAGATGACAGATGACACGGACAAATAGTGGACGAAAGAGAGAAGCTAAGAAAAAGGATAAGGGAGTGTCCACTGTTTCCAAATGAGATGGTAAGGTTTGATAACGCTCGCAATTATAGGACGCATGGAGTAAAATGGGTATGGTGCAACCCAGAAGGAGACTGCACTCACATGACCTGGAGTTTTGACGACCATGCAAATTACTATGGACAGCTTGGAGGGGTGATACTAATATGGCTACCAAGAATAAAGGTGGTAACGTATAGTGGAATGGTCAACAGGTCGACCAGAGGGGGGACTGAAGAGAGAGTTCCAGGAATGCCCCACCACGCCCCCATGAACTTGACAAGCTGTAGGGCCAGGTAAGCTCAAAGCCACTCAACTTTTTTTCAGACACACCCCAAGTGCACCACTGGCTGACACTTATGCAGAAAGGTATTCCCTTGGACAGCCATTTCATCCATGCCCATTGCAGATCCTTCCAGATACAGAGAACCCGAGGGAGGTTGTGGACCCGAACACAATAATGGACTGCCTGGATTAAGTAGCAAGAAGCCACTGTGCTCACGTCATTAGTGACATCACGATGTAGTAGCGTTAGTCATGAAGAATACTTGCAGGCCTGCTCAGCATTACACAAACTCATACTCACAAACAGGAAGAACATGCTTACACAGTTTTATAGATAGAGGACATATACATACACATACTAACAAAGATTTTATTTTATTTTTCTCATTAGCCAAATGCAGTAACACAGAAACGCAAGCCAACAAAAGAACCTGAACAACCTTGCAAATGCTTATGCCGAATAACCTTATGGGACGACAGGAGTATATATTGAGACTGGATAGGACCATGTGTGACTAATGTATAGGTAACATAGCAAAGTAGGAGCATCTAGAAATGATATTATAAGTCTAAGGAAAATTACAGAAGGCCTCAAGCCACAGAACACAAGACAAGAGTAGCTGGCTCAGGCTGCACGAAGCGCAGTTCGAGCCGATAGGCAAGGTCACAGATAAACAGTCACATTCCAAACTCTAGATGACAAAGGGACCAGCTGCAGGAAAATTGAATAAATCCTCTTAAATGCAGACCCAAGAGCACAATGCTGTTGTCAAAAACCATGTGATGCAGCCAAACTAGACAATGGGTATTCACACATGGTGGGAAGACACGCCCTTCTAAAGCAACCCAGATGAGAGATGAAACAAGTGTGGAGACACAGTCTCAAAGGCAAAGGTGGTGTACTATCAGATACAATTCAAACACACAGTCATTTCACATCACCTTGAGGAGGTGCACAGAGGGCTGAAAACTTAGCTGGGTCTCAGGCCTGGGGAGATCAGCTCCAGCCAATCAAGAGGCAGAAACCTAGGGTGGATGGCAAGGGGCAAGAGCCAATGGTAAACCCGATACTCTGCAACACTGTAATAGATAGTTTGTTGGGGACGGGGCAGGTTCACCACCTGACATGCAAGGGCCAGTAGAATAACCTCCATAGGGGATGTCTATATGGGTTACCACTCTTAGCACCCAACCAGCAACTGGGGAGCATGCATTGTAAAGCTGAGATATCCTTGAGAATCTTGATTATCTTGTTTGATCCCTTTTGTTTTTTTTTCTTTTGTTGTTGGTACAAACCACAGGTCTAACTTGCAGTTGGCTGAGTCCTCTGTTTATTCTGGGGAAGTGTTTTGGGCCCTTGGGAGTCGGACGGACCCCTAGACGACCTCTGGCATACCTGGGATATTACCCCAACAATGCAGTGGCTCAATATCCGGAAGTGATCACAAGATTGAATTGACTATATGCTGGCAGTTTACTGAGGAATGAATCTGCAATCTGGATTTGAATCTTGCCACCTGGTGATATTGACTGAGCAGTTGCAGTTGCTTGGGGTTGATCTCTGTGTTCAATATAGCAGTAGTGCAAAAATGAAACACATTTTTTGGTCTTTCTTTTTTTGGGTGGTACACCTTGAATTACCTCCAAATGTCTACTGTAAATTTTCCTGCATTTAGGGAAGGCCACATTTTTTTGTTATGCATTCAGTTTTTTAACTGCACCTAGTTTTTCCATGGGGCATCTTTCAGAGCTCTGGTCTTCAACTCAAAACCTCTTTTGCGGTCTTCTCGTACCAGTTGATAAAGGAATCCCAAGGCTTATGGTGAATCCTTGATCACAAGATGTCTAAAGTTCTTTTAAATTAATCACTTCTATCAAATGTGCTTTTCTTAGGAATATTCTTCATGACATCACTATATATACATTAATGCCATTTAACCAGAAATGTGCAAGTTCTGTGCTAATAATTTGTGCACATAAAATGAGCTGGGCTTCCATTAGGGGAAGTGACATTTGCTTTGACTGACCTGTTCACACGCTCACAGAGGTAAGGTAATGGTTAACTTTTGAAGAAGTATGTTCTGCTCTTTGCAATGCCATGGGCTTTGATGCCAAGACACTACTAGACCCGGCATAGCCCGTGACTGACCACTTTGTCGCCACACCCCTACACATTAATGCCAAGATGTGGTTCCACAACTAATAGTGCCATCTTTTCAATAACCAGTAACCCTGCCACATGTTACAGTATTGAGACACATTTTATTCCCTGCTAAACATCAATGTTGTCAGCCTCTCAGAAACTGGGTAGGGAAAAAGATAAGTGGTGCACACACATAGAAGTAGAATTATAAGCCTGACTGGCGTTACTTACTATGAAAGAAAGAGCAGAAATTAAAGTATTCATATAATCCAAACTTGCCAAATCTACACGTGTATGGATGCATAACGAGTCAGGTTTGGAAAGCGTGGACAGATAGATAACAAATTCCTTCACATGCTCACTCTTAGGTGCCCGGATTGTATTCTCTGCCTGCAGCCATAAAGCAACGAAATGCTATTACATCTTATGGAACTTCCAGAAAAGGTACAGTGGTTGTCCACCCACTGCTTTTGAATAGTGCATGTCCCATTTTCGACTACACTGACATAATGTTAACATCTGTTAAACATTATGTATGGATCAAAGTGCTTCTACTATTGACAGTCAACTGACCCCGGACCAGGCAGGGTTTTTAAGAGCACTCTTTTAACGGATCCAGTATAACAGTTACCATAGACAGACACAATAAACACAAAACGATTAAATCATAAATGTGTACCTAACCATCCTTTGAGTAGAACAGCTTCTTTCTTCAGTTGACAGAAATCTCCCAGACACTCAGGCAAACACCTGAGTGAGATTCCCATTAGGAAAAAGTGTCTTGACTTCATTGGTGGCCTCAGGACATTGCCAACCTGATCATCAGTAACTCCACTATGCCGTGATAGCCAATGTAAAGGTACCCAATGTTGGAGAGGAAATCAAACTCTGGACTCAAATATTGGATGAGGTTAGTTTGGTAAATCTTTAATAACAGCAGTGCAAAGTGAAACCATAGGTGGAAAGAACACGATCGTCAGCAATATTAAATCTCTAATATGCCAGCTCTCACCCTGCAACTTATATAGGATTCTCAGTGCATAGAGCACAATTCAATGGAGACAAGAATTAGTATCTTCACTAGAGAGGATTGTATGCCCTCAATTAGCACAATAGACGTTCATGAGGAGACAGGCAAGGTTCGTCTTACTTTGTCACTCCTGAAAATAGATGTGCATGCACAATTCAGTTGTGACTGACACATTTGTCTGAAGCAATTGTGAGTAGAACACAAATACACTCCTAGCAGAGAAAGCAAAATTTGAAACATGTGTGCTGAAAATGCAGAAAGCTAGTGCGAGTAAAATACTGTACCAGTGTACCAAGTTTCCTCAATTCTGACAGCAAGCATATGATGATTCAAAATGGAATCTCCCTAAACTACACCATGTCTGAGTGCTCAATAAAAAGCTCTCACTCATCAGTATACTTTTCTCCTTTTAATTTACATTAATTTAGAATCACATTCCCATCTACATTTTTTAGGAAACCATTTAGAACTGAATTATATTCCACGGTATGAATTCGAAAGTCTAGGTGCAGAATATGAAAAGCTATGTTTCTTTCTTTTTCTGTCCAAGCATAAGGAATTTCTAATCTTAATGAATACTTATGAAAAGAGATTATTTTCTGTTCATGATTTCTGGCAAATAACGTGTTTGTCCACCAATGAAACACTTTATTATCAAGGCAGCCAATCTAAAAGAGAATACAAGCTTTTAATGACAGGCAATGATAGAACTTCAAGGTCTGGGTTACTGGATCAAAATTCTGATTTCTGATTATATGCCTAGTTGCTGTATGAAGGGCCATGCTTAATGGGACCATTGTAGATTTTGGGGCGTTTATCAGAAGGGCACCACCCTTCCGATCAATATTAGCCAACACTAATGCCTATACAACTGTATGAAAATGTTCTGAGGGCAAGAATGGTGTATTTAACTTTTTTTCAGCACATGAAGTCGAAAAAAGTTTTGCTTAACTTTCTCTCCACACAGGAATTAAAATTAAGTGCAGCCTTTAGAATGATGTCTAGATATGCAGCACCTTCAGATAAAACAGGTTCAAAATAACTTTTTTGCATGGCTCTAAACCACCGCTGAGTTACCTCCAAATTCCCTCCTGCATAAAACTACAGAAGCTAAGCTCTGTTGTTGATTGATTCAGTGCCAAAGAGAGCATGACCATTCATACCTTGATAGAGGCAAGTCAACTGTCCAGGCAATGCACCCAACCAACTGATGAAAAAATTGAGATATAAATGAGCATCTTATTTATAATTAATTTATAAATGTTCTTTTATAATGGGCAGGAGCAGTTTCTAAGTACGTGATCAGGATTCGATCATGTGTTGTGCTGCGTTGTCTTGCTTCCAAGACAAACACATTGCCCCTAAGCTATCCTTCCTCCCTGTACTGGTAGAACGATACCTGCCATCCCACTATGAGACCCCCAGTATCTCCATAAATGGATGCAATAGTAATGGAGACAAGATTGACTCCTGAGTCTCCCTGCAGACTACAGAGGAGGAGGATGAAATGGAAGTCTCAACATGAACACATCGTGAACAGCCTGAAAGGAAATATTAAAAGCATTCCAGGTTCATTGCTCCTATGGCCATCCATCACATCAGCGAGAGTGCATCCTGGTCGACAACATCGAAAGATGCAGAGACCAGCATCATAAGAAGGCAGGATTCATGAGCATCCAGAACATGCGTTTTTTTTTGTTTTTTTTATTTTTTTATTACTGATGGTAATTCCATGGCAATGGAAACACATGGGGATCTCATGGCAGGTTAAAAAAGGGTGTTGTTGAAAGGTTTGCATGGGTCTGTTGGTCTGCCCCAAAGTACCCCACACATATTAATGGGTAACACACACCTTTGTATAGATGACACACAAATATGCAGGGCTTATGTATCACGTTAATATAAGTGATGACACCTGCCTGAACCAAAACTTTTGAGTATTTTTCGGTTGTAAAACAACAGTTTGTTCTCTTATTTAGGTGTGCATTGTTTTCATTTGCTTTTATCGGTGTGTGGATGATTGTGTAGCCAACCAAAAAGAGCAATGCGTTTTTCAAATAGATAAATAAATAAGCAATTTTATGAGGGTAGCATAGATTATATTTGTTTTAAATTATATTTTACGGCGAAGACAGGTCCCTTGATCTTCCAATCGTTTTACCATGCACCTTAATAACAAATAGGCATGCCCATAGCCTGAATAAATCAAATCCCCCAGCAAAAAATAAGACTGTATTTTATGAAAGATTTAAAAAATAAATATTAGATGTTGAGCTGCATAGGCACTATTGTGTGCAGGGATGTCATTTGACCAAAATGCCAGGGGTAGCGGAAGTGACATCCCTGACCCTTGGCCACTCATGACATCACCGGAAGCAATGTCATTTGACCCCACCCGGTGATATCACGGGAAGCAATAGAACACAACCGTTCACCCATTGACAAAACAGGAAGTTGCATCACATAGCATTGTTCCTAAGTACACTATGAAAATTATGGTTACGATATCAGTATAGTGTGATATACATTTCATACAGGAATGGATCACCATAATTATCATTAAGTTCAGTGTGTATAGGCCCATATTACCAAATTACTGTGAATGCAAGCAAACATCCAAGGGCAAATGATAATGAGGTGTTATGATATAGCATTTAGGCTTAAGCACTTTATATAGAACAAATATACATACAATATCACCCAACCTGTGTTGGTACTCATTTTTCGACATCAGAAGCGTGAAAGGCTGAGTTGAGGTGCTTAAGTACAGACTAAATCAATGACTCACCCCCTGAAGTGTGCATGAAATAAACCTTTAATGAGTTTAGCAATTATTTTATAGAATTCCAGAAAGACAAAATATTTGTTGTCCCTATTCTTTCTTATTTAGGGTCACGGCTGAAAGTGTTAAACTTGTGGAAACCCTGTATTTTTTTAACAGGGCTGAACAAGAAAGTCAGCCACTGCAGAAACAAAGAGACAAATGTTGCTGGCCACAAGCCAGGAGGATGCATTTCAAAAAAATAAAACATTAAAAAATAGACTTTGAGCCGCATTACGAGTATGGAGGTACTGGGTACCAGGTCTGGGTCCTGCAAAAGGGGACTTACCGGGCCATTCCTACCATGGAGGGCCCGGTAAATCCCTTTCTCTGGACCCCGACCCGGTACATCCCCATTCCCATTTGAGCCCCTATAGAGCTCAATGGGAATGGGGAGGATGCTAACAATGGGCCCGTTTATGACGGGCCCGTTGTTGGCATCCTGGTCTCCTTGCCGGTCCTGCTAAGGACCTTGTAATAGGGCGGCTCTGTTCATTGCGTGGCCGCCTGGGTCGTAATGAGGTCCTTTGTTTTCTTTTTTTTAGGGGTAGCAAGAGAGACCACGGAGGTAGCAAGGGAGACCTCAGGGGTTGTAGTTGCGACCCCATGTAATCCCTCAATGACGTCCCTGATTGTGTGAAATATGTATTTTAAAAAAATCAAATCAAATGAAAGACGTTTGCCATAATACATTTTTTTAAATGTTTCCTTCAAATTTCATCTAAACATTCAACTCTGAAGGTTCCAGAAAATAATTGTTTTGAAAAAAAGGTGAACGTAAATTATTAACATGAACATATTGATCATGCGAAGTGCATTTCTAAGAAAAGAAAATATGGCTGTATTAATATATGTTTTTTTTCTCCCAAAATAAACGATTCCAAATATTTGAATACATGTTGCTTTGTAAAATGGCTTTCCCAGTTCCCATCCACCATCTTACTGTATTTCCGCTATAGATCTGTTTGAATAAATACTATGTATCATTATTTGTTGCTGCTGTCACTGTTTGCTGTAAAGGAAAAGGAAAACATAACATTCCTAGGAAATTCTGTCAATAAATCGTTTGGTAACACATTCTACAGCCCCCATTCCACACCAATAAAATAGCTGCCAGGTAAACTATTAGGTTGGCATTGGAAAATGTGCTGGGTGACAAATGCCAATTGCTGGTGTCCTTTCTCATTGATTGCAGGAATGCATGTTCCAGGAACTCCTCAAGACCTTCCTCTTCTCTTCCTCCTTCTCTCTCCCTCTACCCTGCTAAGCTCCGCTATTTTTTCCCCACCCTCCTTCCTCCTTCTCCTCCCTAACACTGCTCAGTTTTAGCTGACTGGTGGCCTGGTTCACTTCCAGAGCCCTACAGGTCCCAGCCCCCCCACCAGTCTTTGCACGTGCCTACAGGCCACTGCACTATGTTCAGCACTAGTGCACTTTCTGTATATGCTCTATAAGCGAGGCTACCCTCTGCACTTAACCCAGGGCCCTTTTGGACTCAACGCATTTGTTCCCCGCAACCCCCTCTTCCTCGCACATCCATCTGTTATGCATGCTTTAACTAAATGTACAAGGACTAATACGTTTGTCTATCCCCTCTCCCCACCTTTTTCTGCCCCCCCCCTAGCTGGTAGAAACTTTAATACCTCATGCACTTGCACTACGAGAAATGCGGTCAGGCCAAATATGCTAGTTTTTATATTTAGATCATTCGGAAACTTCAAGGCCTATGAATGATTACTCTATTTCCTTTTTCCCTTCCCGCCTTGAAGCGCTTTGAAACACTCTACCCGTGCATAAGCGCTGTATAAATAAACAATTACAATTACAATTGAATGGAAGATTACATTTAGAATTCTTTACAGCTGTGCATTTTAAACTAAACAAGCCCTAGCCGGAAATAATTAAGCAAGTATCAAAAGTGCAGAGGATGTTCATTTTGTAAAAGAAAATGTGTTTCTAAGAACTGCAAGTGGTTCACCATAACTTAAAAATAGTGCATGAAAGGGTCAGACATGCCCCTATAGGCCTTTGTATTTGTCCCTACACCTGTTTCAAACATCCTCTTAATTTGGCCTAACTGGTTATCGGTGATGCTTGGCTAAAGAAGGTTTTGTACAATACGTGTGCTGCAGTGCTTTTATTAATATGTTATTTATTGAGCACGGACCTAGCTTCGAGAAGCAATGGAGTGCTTTACAGAGGTATACACCAATACGGATACACAAGGTAGCATATTACAGAAGTGCACAGCTTTACAGATGCATAATAGAGCATTTTTCAGTGGTAACACCGGGACAGATATACAGTGGGTATACAGGGGGTAGGATACAGATGGGGCAGAGGAGTTGTACAGCTGTACCGGGTGGTGGGGAGGAGATTGGTGGGCGGCATCTAGCGAGTCCAGTGGCGCGAAGGGCAACATGATGGCCTAGGTGTAGAGGAGCAGACACTCCATGAAGAGGTGGGTCTTGAGTTATTTTCTGATTTGTAGGAGTGTGGGGGGCGAGTCGGATGCTGATGGGGAGGGGTTCCATGTAGGTAGACAAAGCATAGCTTCTGGTCCTTTCCTTTTTGCAGCGGCAGATTTCATGTCTGCATGCTGCATGTATCCTGGCTTCTGGTGGTGTGCTGTCCACCAGAGATGCAAAGTTTCTCCGTGAGGTAGCTGGGTGACTTGAGGGCGACTGCCTTATAGATGATGCAGCAAGACTTGAAGGTGATTTGTGCCTGTAGTGGGAGCCAGTGAAGGTCGATGAGGGCTGGGATGATGTGGTCATAGCTGCGTAGACCATTGATGAGGTGTGCAACCATATGTAAGACACTTCTCAGGGTCACAAGGAAGGATGACGGGAGTACTTCGAGGAGTGCCTTGCCCCCATCTAGATGCTTTAAATTGAATGCAGAATCGAGAGGAACTATGTATGGGTGTGTGCAGCCTAAAATGAGCGTGGCCTAATGGGTGGAAAGTGGTTGCTTAGGTAAGTGCCACCGACCTCCATTAGGCATTCCTTGCAGTGATCATCACCCTCTCACCAGAGATGTAATGATGATGATCCCCACAATTCTTACTTAAGGTATGCCTTGCAATGGTAGGCACCCCATTTTTTCTTATTGCATAGTGTCACCGAACCCCTCCAGGCATCCCTTTAAGTGATTCAGGGACCATCACCCTCGCAGACCGGCTAAGTGTGTGATGATATCTGCATCTCTTAGCTAGTGGGATACATCGTGGGTGGCAGTGCCATACCGTTTCTAAATGGTGGTGCTGTCTCCCACCAGGCATCCCTTTAACTAGGAGATGCAGCAACCACCCGAGGCTAGACCAGGCCCACTTATAGCTCTGGTGTGCTGTGATGATGATAACATGTGAGATCGGAGAACACATCTGAAATTTGGATGCGGGTGACATCTTCTACATTCACTGTTAGATTATTAAATTAGTGATGTATTCTTCGAACTGGAATGTCCAGCTTCGTATGCATGTGTTTTCGTGTTACCATTCTGCGAATGGTACTTGGAAAAAGGGCATTTATGTAACCACTCTGATTTGCTAATTACAGTTACATTCCTCTAGAGGCTATGATGAGTTTGAAGGGATATCATATCTTTCACATTTCTCTTTTCACTCACAGTTATACATCTCCTTTTTCTGCAAATGAACTCAGGCCCAGTGCGAGGATATTTTTTCATGGTGCCGTCGAGGTTAATCTTTTGCTTTGAAGCAGCAATTTACTGCATCCAGGAGCAATCAGTTTGTTCCTGGATACGTTCGCCCACGATCTCCGACGACTCTTGCAATGCATTAGGCCAGACTGTGAATTCAAAACACAAAGCATATGAGGACAAATGAAGCATTGTGTAAGCGATCCTGTATTCTTTTAATATAACATCCTCACACAGCCAATTTTTAGCTCCTTGAAACTGTGGTAATTCGTTTATCGTAAAGAAATAGGATGCTTTATGAAAGTCATGACTTTCAGTCTTCCAAGTTCCACCTTCCAAGAAGCAGAGTATTCTCTCCACCATATATGCGGAATAAGTGAACAGGCCTCTTGCAGGCTCCTGCATCTTGTCACTTCCTGACAAGACAGAAGACCAAGGGGTTCAATAGGGGAACACGCGGACAGATCAGCAAGCGACGCCTGGCTCCATTAGGAGCTTGCTCAGGCTCCAAATGACTCAACACGCTGAAACTCGGCCTTATCAAAGTGCAGTATCGTTCTTCCCTACCAGCAATTTGAGGACATTGTAAAGAGCTCAATTGCCTCTAATGACCCGCAATCTTTCATTAAGTGAAATCTCGCCTTCTTAATTCAATACAGAGGCGTGATGATACTTGCAGGCTCCCAGTCCCTCGCGCACTTGGCGCCGCATGTGTGTTCATCGCCGATATTGAAGATCCAGAGTGAGCGAGTTAATTACGTATCCAGTGCTGGAGAAATACTCAGACTTTGCATTTGCAAATGCGGTTTAAGACCTGCAATTTGTTACATCTTTTGAAAAAAAAAAAGTCCAGTGTCCTTAAGGAGTCGTTTCTCTCTGAGTGGATCCAATTTATCAAGGCGGCGGGCGGCATTGGCACCGATGGTGCTTGAAATGGCACTGCGGAGGTTGTAGGACAACTCTGCCGCTGCATAGCTGTGGAGTACAAGCGTGACACAAACACTGGACAAGTCCAGCCTTAGCTCTGACAAAGCAACAACAAAGCAAATTGAATGAAAACATACCGTACAGCAGATCATGGAGGCAGAACCTGGCTGTGTTGGTGGTATATGTCATAAAAGCATTTCCGCTGCCATGGACCAGCCAAGCTTTTCTGAAGACATCTCATCAAGTGGGTGCAACAAGGAGGGGTAGCACTGGTCGTTAGGGGGAATGGAAAATACTGGGGAAGCAATGGTACTGTAGGGTGCAGAGTTTGCAATTGAGATGCCGTGAGGCCTACAACACAGACCTGTCCCATTGACGTAGTCAACGCCAACATGACATATTTCACTAAACTTCTTAGAAGTGCCAGAGTAATCAAATAAGTTCCCTTTAGGATTACTTGTCTTCGACGATAGCTGGTCAATCTAACACAGTAGGAAGAAGTGGGGGCGTACAAGTGCTTCACCATATGACATGGCTGAGCAATCAGCGGTGCCCAGATGCCTCAGGGTTTGGTGCGCTTTACAAGTGTCAAAATAAATAAATAAATGCCAAACACACCTTGTCAACTGCATAACCTTTGTAAGGCAACCACCTTTCTCCCAGGCTAGGGGTAGACACGATCTCTCTGTAACACTCTCGGTCTACCCCTCCTTGCACTGCAACTAAGTCACTTCTTGCAACAGCGCCCCGATGCCTCTGGGCTGCGTGACACTTTACAAATGCAAAAATAAATAAATAAATACATTCTTAGGTCCAGCTAAAAAGCAACACTTTGTGAACATGGATGCACTGCAGGATACAAGCCATATAGTATTGTAACAGTGGAATATATCCATTCCATTGCTTCAACCTAGAAGACTGTTCTCGCATGGGGCATTGTTATAATATATGAGTTAGAGATGTAATGACATCTGCACACGCACATTTTAATAGAGTTACCAATGTCAGATTGTCCATTGCCACAACAAGCTATCTTGAAATTCTCTTCACACCCATTTCTTCTGAAGTGGAAAGGGGCATTTTTCTTTTGTAGTTAATATATTCAGCATCTATTTGGAAATGGATGCATTGGGTCTTGAAGAAAACTACTGCCTCAGAAAAAGCAAACGAAAAGGGAAATGTGTGAGTGCCCTGCACACTAACTTGTGTTGATGAAAATCACATTGCAAATGCTCAGGCAAAAATGAACTTAATTCATGAATGAACTGGAACACTTCATGCAATCAACAGTTTGGCCATTGCGTCTCATCACATCTTTGTTTCTGCATTTCATTGCCACCAGCAACTAAGGTGGTTTAGGAGTGGCTAGCTGTGCGCACAAAGTACCCACAGCCACCCCAATGCATAATGAAGTGTTGGTCGCCTATCTTCCTGCCACTCAGTAAGAGGATTCGCTCACACATCCCTAATGGCGAGGCGACTGGGTCATCTCTCCGCCCAGGTGAGTGTTTAGATGCCTTTTCAAATTGATTGCAAGCTTCAAAAGTACCTTATTATATCATACCATACCATAACATGTGTAGTCAAAGGGCACATTTTCAGCAACAAGCCTTAAAAGGTGCCATCATTTCAAGTAACATTTTTACATTTGAGCCTTGGAAATGTTCAAAATAAATACAAACGTGCCAAGCGACAGGGTTTACATATATATATATATTTATTAATGTGTTCTAGAAAAAATTCACATACAATACAATACATACAAACATATAAGTTAACATAAAAAACCTGAAAATACCCTGAGAAAAATATGGAAAAAGAAATAAAAATAAACAAATGAACAAAGTTAAATGTAAAAACGGACCAGCTCCTCATATTATTCTGTCTTTAGTTATAACTTCTTCAAAAACCCAACTCAACCAACATTGTGAGTACCTCCATTGTCAATAAGGTTTCCTGTCCATAGGATAAACGTTTACAGAATACATCTGTATTCAGCCACAAATGGTTATTTATAAAAGTACTTAAATATCAATGGCGGTGAACTTCTAGCGCAGGACATGCAGTCTTAACATGTTTTAAAGTGTTCTGCCTTTCCTGGTGACAAAATGTGTACTGCTTTATGTGCACTGCTTTAATCTTTCGTTCGTACTTCCAAAATCTTACCTGTCAAGATCAAGTTCATACGAGATCTCAAGAATTGACCCCGCCAATAAGTATTTGAAATGTTGATCAATATGATGCTTAAACAACCAGTCACTTATCTAAACTTGAAAGTGAAGCATGTGGGCAATAACTTCTCATCATGCCTATTGTGTTTAAGCAATCTGCAAAAACTCAGGACATCCTGAGCACTCTCTCTTCCTTCTTCCTTCCCCCACCCCCAAGTCCCATCCCCCTGCCACCTATGGCATCCCATGCTCCCTCTGCCTTTCTCTCCTCCTTCTCTCCTATCACATCCAATGAGGTCAGTAAAGTTGTAAGTTCTATGAAGGTCTCCAACCAGGTCTCCCCCTCTTCTTCCAGAACTACTACAGACAATATAGGCTGTCTTGCCCCTGAATTTGATGAGTTCTACAATCACTATATTGCTACTGGGTCTTTCCCCTCTTCCGTCAAGTACTCTTTTGTGCGCCCCTCCTAAACAACATTTCCACTGACCTCTCATGTCTGGCTAGCTACAGCCTCATCTCTATCCGACCTTTCCTTGGGAAACTGTTGGAGAAGCTGGTGGTCCCCTAAGTGACCTAGCACACTGAGCTTTTTTGGTTGCCTACACAGCCATCAATCTGGATTTCGAGCATCCAGAGGCATGGAAACTGCTCTCCTGAACACCTGCGAAGAACTGCTTGCATCTCTTTACTCTAACTCTCCAGCTGTTCTCATTCTACTTGATTTTTCCTCTGCATTTGATATGGTCAACCACTCTATCCTCAGAGTGGTTACTGGACTGGATGACCCCCTTCCTCACTGACCATCCCCGCCAGGTTTTCCTGGCCTCTTTCTCCTCCCTCACCTCTATCTAGACCTGTGGCATTCCCTGGGGCTCCAACCTATCACCCTGACTCTTTAACATCTATCTTGCCTCACTTGCACACTTGATTTCCATTTTCTCCCCTTACTTCCAGTGTTATGCGAATGACACACAACTCTGATCCTCTACTTCGTCCATCATTCCTGACTGCCTATCTTCTATCCAGTCCTGGTGTGCCTCCAATGATCTCTGCCTCAATGCCAGCAAGGTTGAGATCCCTCCTATTGGGTATCCTGCTTCCCTCTTTCCTCCCTACACTCTGGCCATCCTTTATTGCCTCTCCCCTTCTCCTTCATCTGAAGTCATAAACCTTGGAGTCATCTTCATATAAGTTCACGTTTGGCTGCTGGCTTCAGCGACGGTGGCTTCAAAGTCCCAGCGGGTCTGCTTTCCTTTGCTAGGGCCAGGAAGCCTCTTACAACAGGTGCTGGCTGCCTGTCGCCTGCTTTTGTCAACTGTGCCAGGACGTGAGCCTTGTGTGTTAGAAAATCAGGACAGCAGGCATTGCAGTGGCTCCTGCTTCAGAAAGGCACCTTGAAGAACAGCACTAGGAGCTAAAGGAGGGCACCAAAGGGATGGGGTTCTCTCTTTCCTTTCTCCCTCATATCCAGGTCCTTGCCAAGAAGGCCCACGTTCAACTTCACCCCCTCAAAGCAATACTTCCTTTCCTCATTTTCCACCAGAAGCACAATATCTCTAGAGCTCTGATAGTCTCTAGGCTGGACTACTGCAACAGCCTCATACTTTATCTACCCACTTAGTCTATACATCCACTCCAGCTCATCCAGAATAGGGATGCAAGACTTATCCTTGGCCTCAAGCCCAGGGACAGCATCGCTCCAGCCCTCATATCTCCCACTGGCTCCTGGTTGCTGCAAGGACCAAATTCAAATTCCTCTGCATCATCCACAAGACCGTCTGGGGCCGTGGACCATGCTATCTACAACTGTCTCTCACCAGATACTCTCCCTCCAGATCTTTTCACTCCTGCTGTGCCAACTCTCTGCATGTCTAGTGCTTCTCTGAACATCGAGCTGTCGTCCGATCTCTTTCCTCGGCTGGATCCCTGCTGTGGAAAAGCCTCCACCTTCCCCCTCCGTTTTTAGCCAGATCTCCTCAAATTCTAGAAGCGCCTCAAGACTTTCTTTTTCACCTCCTCCTTCCCCCTCTCCCTCCCTTGCTAAACCCCACAATCACTGAGGTTGGTGATCAGGGCCCTTATGTTTCCTTCTGGTTCCTGGCCTCCACCTCACCCCCCAATTGCCTTCCCCCTCACCCTCCCTTGCTAAACCGGACAGTCATTGAGATTGGCGACCACGTCCCTTATGTGTTCTTCCGGGTCCTGCCCTCCCCCCGAGTCGCCTTCAGCCTCCGCCCACTCCCAGCACTTGCCTTTGGGCGCCCACTGATCTGTGATAGCTCAGAAGCCTGCACTTATTGCATTGGCAGTTGACCACTCTTACCAAGGGATCTCTGACAGGCACTTAACAGCTGCTTGCAACTTAATCCCTAGCACTTCCCTCTGTTGGAACTGCTAGCACTTATCCCGCTCCCTCATCCCTTCTCTCCCTCTGCACTTGCACGTTCTGAATGCTCACATAGCCTAGTAAGAGCACCCAGTCCAGGTCCCAAGCCTGAATCTCAACACCAATCCCATGCAGCAAAGAAGCAATGATTTTAGGTTCATAATACTTAATATGTGGTACCAGGGAGAATCGACAGGACATTCCTGACAGTTTTTTTCATCTGGCAGACTAACTAAATTAATCTGCACAAAAGCAATAATTGCCTGTGATAATTGCCTGTGATATGATTTAAAAACCCAAATAAGTAACATCTTTAAATGGCATGGAATAAACATTATTGAGAAACCATTTAAAACCACTTTCCCTTTTGTTGTTTGAGTGCATCATATAATATTCGTTTTTTTCTGGGGTAATCAATACATCATTTGTCACAGCATAGTTGCTTAGTGCAGTCAGCATTCGCTGGATGCTTATGGGGGTTTGATCAACCAGCACAATGTCGTCCAGATTGGCCATCCAGCATAAATGTTGTTTGCCAATTTTAGGACTGACAAAGGCCCTTTTCTGTACGACCTCTCCCAGATCTGCCAAATCTGAATTGGTAAGGCAGGGGGCCAAGATTGAACTCCTTCCATAGGCCTCATTTATTGCAAATAGGTTTCGTCAAATGACCCAGCACAATAATTGATAAAAAAAAGTCAGGCAGCCCCTACCGTTTAGGGTTTAACCAAAGCTTTGGAGCGATCTACGAGTGCACCATATAAGGGAGGATTATCTTTAGACGAAGCATTTGCATGCATAATGTTAATGAGAAGGCCATTGAACAAAGTTGACAGGCCCGCTCTCAATCCTACGTGACATTTACTTAGAATGCCCATTTCATGAGCCCATGTTTCAATTTCATATAATGCGGCTGCTGCAAATACTTTACTTTCTGCATCAAGAAGGGTGATAAGGCGGTAGTTAATAGAATCCACACTATCGCGCTTCTTGTAAATCGGAAACAATAATCGCAGTCTTCTAGGAAGATGGACATTGTTTATTCCGGATGGTACTATTAAAGAGAAGGAATAGGGTTTGCTTCCAAAGGGTTATATCAGACTTCATAATCGAATTGATGAGTCCATTTGGACCGGCTTCCCTTGGTGACAAAGATCTAGCAATCAATAAGGCAATGTCTTTGAGCTTAAGGTTTAGTTTCCAGGAAGGGCTGGAACCGATCTTTTATATGGGGAAAAGAGGTTGTATGTTGAACCCTGAAAAGAAATCAACGAAAACTGTGGGCTCGCAAACTGAAATTAACACTTTTGAAATTACGCAAAGCTTAGACCCAATCAGTGAGGACTTAGGCTGTATAACAAATATTGATGCTGCAAATTTGGAATCTCAAAGTATTTTTCCATCTCAGTCCAGAAGGGAAGTTCCAGGTTCAGTAAAGAAAGTGAATCGGGGTAGTGCAAATTCCCCAAATTTCTCTTTAACTAAGGTGTGACTAGAACAATGCAAATGAGCAAATAAGAGAGAGTTGCATACTTGCCAGGTGAGTGAACCAAGTGGATATAATGACACATTGCGAGTCTGGGACTCACACCCATATGTGAAGCCAAAATATAAAGCAAGGAGGGTCTTGGACCCTCAGAGGAGAAAAGAAACAGGACAACAGTACAAGAGAGAAAGCTTGTTTGGCTGAGAAGCGAACCAAGTCGTGTAAAGTATTGTGAATCTGGAACCTGCACCCACATGAGATATCCAGGAAATTAAGATAGGAAGACATGTGGGGGAAAGTAGCGCAACCCTAGATTTGAAATCTTGAATTTTTTAAACATTATATTGCATCACGTTTTACTGCCAGCGAAAATGAGATCTTTTATGTTGTTTGAAAGCAGAACAAACGCTTTTATTCTTTGAGAAAGAGACCATCCTTGCACAGTTATCTTAGGTTATTAGTGTTAGGGACAGAAGTAGGTTTTGGGACAAGGCAGTAACAGAAATATTTGCTTCAGACGTCCTAACAATTTAATTATTTGCTTTGAGGCAAGGAAATCCCTCTTAGCTTTGGGGATAGAGAGCCATTATTCCAATCCTCTTTTTATTAATAAAAGTCTGTATCCAAACCATGTCACCATTGTGTCCGAGTCTTTCTTGTGAACCCTCACACTCTGTGTCCTTTTTTTTTTTTATCTGATCCAACTCCATTCAAGTACAGCCTACCACACGGCTCTTCCCTAACTCCACTCACCCACTCAAAAGCTGTCTCTTCACTATCACCACCTGGATGTCCACTCACTTCCTCTAGCTCAATCCTTTGAAAACTGAATACTTTCGCATGTGCCCCCCTAGACACAAACCCAAACTCATCCACTGCAACAAAGAACTCACCATGGATAACCCAAACATATCCCTCTCCAAACATGTGAAATCCCTTGGCTTCACTATCGTCTGCAACTTTCCATCGCACACCACATAGCTGCTGTCACCAAAACATACAACCTGCAACAACCCGCTCTGCAAAAGATGAGACACATTCTACCTCCTTACGACTTCTGAAATGCAATTCAACCACTGGATCTCTCCAAGCTGGACTACAGCCACGCTCTCCACACTGGACTCCACAACAGCACCCCTGCCCCCTCTAAGCCATACAAACATAGCAGCCAGACCCAGCATACACCTTCCCAAATATTCACACATAAACTGAGCTCTTGCGAAGCTCCACTGGTGTTAGTGTGATTAGTGCATCGCAGAGACGTGTGATATGGTTACACAGCTCAACTTAATTGGAAAATGTCTTTGTTTTACAATTTTGATTTGCAACCATAATGTCTCTTTAACAACGTTTTTGTCTCTAAAATTGATAGTTTGTTTTCACTCCAACTAAATCAAAATGTATTTTTAACAAGGATTATTCACTAAACTTATATAAATATACATATTTATTACACGATCAGTGATAGGGACCATGCAGTTATGACCAAGTGAACTTTCCCATAGGTAGACCAGTTTCTGGGCAATTGATAACGATGGCCCCATTTGACAAATCTGCCCAAAACTTTGCAAAATAAATATGCACTGAACTCTTGTGAATCCAGATAGACTGGAATAGGTAAAAACATTTTCTTGTGGCTTAAGCCTGAACCACCAACCGGATATGCAACTAACGTGCATGAGTTGCTGCAGCCTATTCTGGAAATCATGCTTTTGTAAATGTGGTAACATTGTTACGCTCACCTGGTATCCACAGGGACGCCAACCAGCTGGGTTACTCTCTGGTATGCTTCTCAGCTTTGCCCTGATGTGGTCTGCGGGCAGGGTTCTGCCTTGTGGCAGAATTAGGCGTGCTCTCCATCCTGCCTTCTTTGCAGGGGCGCGTTGTCTTTCATCGGCGAGTGCGGTCCAGTTACTTCACTGACGCTGGCCCGTTTGATATAGTTCAGGTAGGTCTTACTGCTGTGCTTTAGTTTTGTTGCTATCCTGCATGCCTTTCTTTGTTTAAAATGTCTCTTTTTTCTCCCGTAGGTATGCAGAGCTTCAGTGCGGCGAACAGGCTTGGTTGAGCCCCGCTGGTAAATGATGGTGCATTAAGAGCACTATGATGCGGTAAGTAAGCGCTAAGCGCAGCGCTGCAAAGTCTTGCCTTTGCTAACCTGTGTTTTCCTTCCTTGTAGGTCGCAGTGTTCTTCAGCACGAGTGGAATGTCTGGAGTGGTGCCAGCCAAGAGGCAACCAGCCAGGTAAGCCTTTTGAGCAGTTCGTAATTTGTAAATGTCTCTACAGCTTTCTTTAATGTTGCCTCTATCTTCCTCTTTCATGTCGTTCTGTCCGGGAGGCGTGCAGATTTGAGGAAGCTGTTCTCAGTAGCTACGAGTGTTTAAAGATGAAGACTGCAGGTAAGATGCTACTGCTAATGATGTTCCTTTTGTCTCCTTGCAGGTTCTGCTTCTCCGAGTTTCGAGGGAATAGCTGGACACGGTGAGCGTCACGTTGCAAGCTGCAAAGTAACACGAAGCATGTTCTGCAGTCAGGATGTGATTTATATAGCCCAGGTAAAGTAGTACCAGGGAAAGTAGTTCCAGGCCTGCCACACCCAAAACACTAGACCGCATAACTTGGTTCTTACCAAGCACATTGTTGTTCATGGTGTATTAGCCTGGTGCCATAGGCGCCAGGACTGGCCCCATGAGGGTTTTTAAAGAGGATGCCAGGCTCTAGAGGCCCGAGTCCTGACTCCACCTAGCCAATGGATTTGCCAGAGGGGGTTTTGGGTGAGGGTCGTGACAACATTCCATTGTGTAGATTGTTTTTTAATACTAAAAAAGTAAGTAAAACATAATTAGTGATAGCTCAGGTTGGTAAGAAGTCTCACTTCCTGATTTAGTATCCAGGGATGCCTCTGGACTAATCAGGAAACTGCGTTACATTCATGAGCATCTTGCATAGGGGCTGATTTGTTAATCGAGAAACATGGTAAGCCTCAAAACTTTTAAAACAGATGCCATGATGGATTTGCTCACTGCACCCATAGTCTGCAAAGACTTTGGTGAGATAATATTCAATAACACAACATTACATGTGTTTTTCAATGAAACAACCTCAGTTGAGGTGGAGGGTGGTGAGGGTGGAGTGGAATATATTCAGAAAAATCAGAAAAATTGTGGCATTTCTTCTCCGATGTCCACAGGCATCTCAGATGTTCGGGACATTTCTGTGATGTTGGCGAACTTAACACATTTCTGAAGACATTCATGCATGTGTATACATTTATACATCACTTGGTCATTGAAGAGCAAGTTTTGAGCGGCTTATAACGTTGCCATCATTAAACGAATCTGCACAACATCTGGCAAAAAAATATAGACCTGACTATAAATGTTTTTACAACGTTTGTTGCAGTTTCGTTAAGGGGGGTTTAAGCTGTAGGGGATTAAAAAACCTTCAAAATTGAATAAATTAAAGGCGAAAAAGAATATTGCACAGGGCTACACCCCAAACTGATGGATGGATGTGTACCAAACCTGTTCAAGGAGCTTCAGCATGGTCCTAAAAGCATGCATTTGCAAATTTGGACAATCTGGCCACCTGTCATGGCTATCATTGGACCGGCTATCGGGTTAAAGTGGGCACCAGACCTGGCCTCTGGCAATGTCCAATCTCTACTGTGAGATGGCCAGCAAGGCCTGGAACAAAGCTGAAGTCTATGCTCCAGAGGGTGTGGCTCATAGCCATGGCTGCAAGTCATGTACGTTAGCCCACTGTCCCATTATGGAGGATTATTGGCCTCTGGGCCAAGCTGCAGGTCATGGTCCGTGTTTACTGTGCGTTGATTCATGGGGAAGGCAACATAGCTGACTCTCATGGTCCAAGCTGTGTGGACTGTGGCCATTGCTGCAAGTCAGGGACCAAGTCCACTGTCCCACAATCGGGTTAAAATGACAACTAGGCCAGGCTGCAGGCAGAAACTTTTTCAAAGGATTTTTATGGTTGATTACTCTAAATCGAAATTATGGTTGCAGGGCCAACCAAAAAAAAACAGAATTGTTCCAGTTATGGTAAACTATGCAAACATATCTGGCGTACCCACCATGCACTGCTCAGACTAACACCCAGGACATTCAATGTTGATATCACAAATGGCATCACTGATGCATGCAAGAGGCATGAATGCACTTGGAAGGAGACACCACCTGCACTGTAAAAGGTTGAATGTGATGTAAACGGTTTATAGTCATAATGTCGACAAAAAAATGTCGACAGACAAAAATGTCGAAAAAATAATGTCGAAAATAATAATGTCGACATTCTATACTTTTAATGTAAAAAGTCATAATGTCGAAAAAAAAATGTCGACATTTTTTTTTCGACAATATGACTATAAACCCTTAACACTATCAACACCTCACCCAACACCCTCCTGCAACCCCCCCACACCCCACACCACCACCCTCCCACCCCTCATATGCAACACATTCTAATTATTTATATATTTATTTATTTATTTTTTCAATAAATAAATAACCAACAAAAAGTATCATTTACTATGGGGGGTCCCCCCCCCAACCCCCCCTCACCCAACACCCCCCTGCCACCCCACCACACCCCCTAACCACCCTCTCACCCCTCATACTCAACACAATCTAATTATTTATTTATTTATTTATTTATTTTTTCAATAAATAAATAACCAAAAAGAGTCTAATTTACTATGGGGGGGGTCCCCCCCCAACCCCCCCTCACCCAACACCCCCCTGACACCCCCCCACACCCCCCCAACCACCCTCTCACCCTCATTCCCAACACATAGTAATTATATATTTATTTATTTATTTATTATTCAATAAATAAATAAACAAATAAATAAAAAGAATATCATTTACTATGGGGATGTCCCCCCCAACCCCTCTCACCCAATACCCCCTGCCACCCCCCACCCCTCATACTCAACACATACAACACAACAATAAATATATATTTATTTATTTATACAACATTTCGAAAAAATGTCGACATTAATGTAAAATGTCGACATTTTTGTATGTCGACATTATTGATTTTCGACATTAATTTGTCGACATTTTGACTGTCGACATTATTGATGTCGACATTATGACTGCACACCGATGTAAACCACAGTGTGACCCTCACCTACCATTGTGTGCAAGATATATTTGGGGGCTCTGGACTCCATAGGGGCTGCCTGGGGTGACACAACCCCTACAGAGGAGAGGCACCCTATTGATTTCCCCACACTCCCCTTTTGTTGGTCTTACATCATGTGATATGAGGCACAGTTGGTTTTGGGCTGCCTTTACGGACTATAGTTACCAGAATTTCTTGAAGCTACACACGTGGATAAACTGGCAACACCTGATTTGCCTGCCTCCCTGATGAGTGAAAGAGGCACAAAAGCACTTGGGGAGAACAACATCTGCGATGTAAGAGGCTGAAAACTCTGGACTCTAGAGGTGCTACCCGGGGTGACACAAGCCCTAATGAGGAGAGACACACTTTTTTTTATTTCCCCCTCCCACACTGTAGTTCTTACATTATGTAATATAGGTGAAAAGTGGTTCCTTGCTGTCTTTATGGACTAAAGCTACTAGAATTCCTTGGAGCTACAAACCTGGATTAAGCAGGAACACCTAATTTGACTGCCTACCTGATAAATGCAGGAGACACAAAAGCACTTGGAGGAGAACACCACTTGGGCTGTTAGAGGCCGAATGTGCTGGCAACCAGAGTGCACCCCTCACGCCCTTTGTCTGTTTAATATATAAATATATAGGAATTGTCTGTTTCATTGCCAACATTTTTTAAAAACATTCTGCACATCATATGTACTGCATTTTAAAATATGTGTTTTCACTAAATGCTGCATGTAAATAGCTTTTATTATCTTTACATAGTTACATATTCGAAAACATACGTGGAGCTGAATGTTTGTATGAATGTTTTGTAAAATTATTGCGTTCATTCATTGTTTAATTACTGTTCTTTTAATGGAATTCTACTTCAGTTCAATGTATTTAAAATCTACATCAACTTTGGTTAATCAGTACAATTGGTAATACTCCTTGACACACTAGACATATTTAAGAATGTGTTTTATGTTAAGCTTTTATACATTTGATGTTCACATTTTTGTTATTGATGTATTAAGGACATTTTTAAAACTGTAATATGATGATGTGATCTTAATAAGAATTGTTAGTATTTATGGATTATTATAGCATCAGATACATTGTTTGACTCCAAATAAATCCAGGAAACAATAACGAGGGGCACAGATTCCAAAAGGACAGCTCTTTATTGCATGCAATTATCAGCTGGGCGATCAATAATTCTCAAGTCATCAAAAGGCTGAGGACTCTCGACCTGTCCACTTTTGGCCACAGTTTATATAGACAAAAACCACAAGATTAAAAATATTCCAGATGTAAATACAAATTGCTGCTCTCCTTCTGGCTCTTGCAATTTACAGACCTAAAGATCAACATACATTACCCTATTCTATAGGTTTGCCCATTACACGTGACATTCCAAATCCATCCCGCTGCTTATACCCTAATAGGGCAATTAGTAAAAGTGAAATTATCACCTAGTGGCAATAATATTGGATACACTAACATCCTTGCCCATAACACCAGACATCTTGGACCATTTGACTGTTCCCAGTCCTTGCAGTTTCCTCACGGTGAAACATAACTTTGCTACTAGCTCAGTGATACATGTTGCTGTCCCCATTACTCAGCTAGGCCAAGAACAGAACTGTTAGTTTGTAGGATGTTCATCTTGCTTGGGAAAGAGAGATGCTCATAGAAAAAACATGTAACAGAGGTCCCAGTTTTGAGAAACAATTTCTTGTATTATTTGTGCTACCAAGCCACTACACTATGATCTCAGAGGTAGGAGGACTTCACTAGAGGGCAGTAGATCCAAAGCCTGATTCATTATTCTGGCAGTGCCTCACCCCGAGGTGTAGTTCACACCAGAACACTTCCTTTACAGTGTATTGTATTTCCGTCTGACTAATGCTAAAGACAGGGGCAGTGCTATCACTAAGCAAAGTTAGGCGCTTGCATATATGTGCAAAATGTTAGAACGGCAAATGCTGCTTTAACTCACACTGCGTTTGTGCTGCCTTGTCTTTAATAGCACCGGCCCTATCCCCTGTATACTGTATGCAGGCTGGTGCTGGCGTCAGCAGCAGCAGCAGAGTCAGAGACCAGGTGGTGCCATGAAGGTTGAGGACGGGTCAGGCCTGGGTCATTAGTGGCATCATGCGTGTGGCAGCGCTGGCTGACACCTGTGCATTACAAACCTCTGTTTGAGGTGCTCCCACCCCACATGCCCCTTTGCTCTCTCTGTCTTCTGTACATCGTTAGAAGTAAGTACAAGGCATACCACAATGTTCTAAGGGACGTTGTGAAGAAAGCCGTCCAGGCAGCGTCTGAACAAGAAGAGTTTCCTGCTAGTGCCTTAACAGAAAGAGCAGAAGGAGCAAAATAATCTGGTGAGACAACCTGATCCTTTCCCCCCTGCTCTGTGTCATATCCTTGTCCCTGTTGGTGTTAATACCCCTCCCTACGGTGTGTTCACAGTTTCCGTGCATACCTGTTACTTGTAATAATGCCTCTATCTGACCATCAAAATGAATCTCCCTGCCCCCATCAGCCCCTCCCATCCATTTGTACATGTTTACCTCCCTCTTGATGGTGTCCAGAGCCCACAAAGTGGTTGACTTGACCCCTGTACTTGGGCTGGCTACTCTGATATGACCGCATTTTAGTCTTTTGTGTGAGCGGACCAGCGCCCCATGGAGTCTGGGACCCATAGGCTCATGAAGCACCTTAAAACTGTGTTTAGAAACATCAGTGCTGATCCTTAACCAAATACAGTCCATGTATGATGCAGAGCATGGCTCAAAGTCGATCATATCTGTGACCATAGGTGAAGCACCAAGGGCAGCGTTGCTAGTCCTGCCATTAAACATCACACATTTTACATACATGAGAAGGTGAGAGTCTGGCTGAGAATGCAGATGAATATGACTTTTTGACATTGAAGGATACATGCCTATTCACAAGGTTTATTGGTGGGCTGTTCAGGGATGCTTGCCACTGGGCCATTAAGAAGTACACACCTTGTATTGCCCACAGTGAGTAAGTGGGTATACACATAACACAGGAACTGGCAAGACCAGCCACAGGTGAATACATCACTGCAAGCCTTCACCCCCCTCATTCTGTATTAGGGGACAGCCACAGCTGCCCAGCAGCACCTCCAAGGGCTGTCATTTGAGATTGTTTGAATTTGTGGCATTGAAGTGGTGTGTACTTGCCTAGCGTGCATCACAAATCAAGAAAATAAAACTTAAAAAGACATAAATAGCTTTTGGGACCCGAGCCTTCCATTAATGCAGCGTCGGGAACTGCAGGGCTAAGTGATTTGCTGAAGATTTACAGAGTGGGCACTGATCACAAGTCCTCGATCACCTGATGATTTGTTTGGTACCAACTCCTAAATGAGTTTGTGAGTAGTGACTTTGCTAAATGGAAAGTGTCTACTTTTCCAAAAAAGCCACTAGACCCGCTGAACAAGCATTGGCAATGCCAAAAATGTTGACTTTTGTGTAGGATAAGGATGAGTATTTGCCAGGTACTGCTATAATGGTAGTAACTGGCAATTCTTGACAGCTGCTGTCAAATGATACGAGTACCTGGGCATATAATACTAGTGCCTGGCAAATGAATATTTAATATCTATAAGCAGGCCAAATCTGTTGTCTTTGGCAACACTTCCTTTAAACAGAACCTCAGTGAAGGGCATGCACACCGCATATACATCAAGTAACTGAAAGCACACTTGGTTAAGAAATTTTTATTACACCAGTAGTGCATGTAAAGATCCAAGAAAGCCATTAATTTGCAGAAGACTTAATTGAAATATCTCTGACAGGCATTTCAACCAAAGGCTAATGCTACTTCTTGGTAAAGCTAGATCAAAGAGATCCCAAGAGAATGTGTTTATAGCGGGTAAAGGCAGAAAATGGGTGGAATGGCCATGGGGATTAGCATGGCCATGGGCAATTAATGGGTGGACAAATAACAAACAATACTTACACGCTTTGTGTCCCTCAACACATCCCATCACCCTCCTAGCTATACTCGAATACAATAGTTTCTGCATATAGGTGATGCTTAGGATCACCTACTAGGAAAAACGAAAAATGACAATGCCTTCTCTATTGGCACACAAATAAGCAAACCATGTGGTCTAAATAAGCTATATTTAAACTAACTTGACAGTTTTTGCACTTTGGTCCAGTATTCACTGTGGTGCTTCATCAGCTGTTTGCATCAACTACATTACATATTCTATCCTGATTTTTCCACTGTCAGTTTCCCAGTGTAATGGCAGGAGCAGGGATGACTCTTGATCACACATACCTTTAATACATTTATGCTACTGATATGAAAACTATGGTGGCCTGTTAAAGACCAGCATGCTGGTGCCTCAGAGTGGGCCCACCATGCCTGGGAAAAGACTGGTTCCCTCCATAATCAACGTGGTGCCAGCTCCCACTCTGCCACTGTTGCGATGAGGTGCTGTTTCCTAGAGTGTTTAAGTGTGTTATATTTTGATCTCTCCTGTATCTTTTATTAAATTTAGTGCCCTCTTGTGCCTGTCACTTTTATCTTACCGGGTGTGGCTGAGGGATGCAATAGAGGGTTTTGGCCCTTGCATGTGTTGGGAAGAGTGGTAATGTGGTACCCTGTGCTGGGAAATACCTCAGTAATATCATTTCACTCTGGAGGGTCGTGATTTGTTGGTCGGATTTTGGCTTCCATTGCCTTATCTGTTTACCGGGCCATTATGAACTCATTGGCCATTCCATAGCCAGGCATGAGGCTCTGGATGTCACCATAGCACTTGGGAATCAGGGTCATTATGACAGGGCTGTTCAGTGTGGTCATGCCTCTCATGTGGGAATGTTTCACACAGAATTGCCTTGGATGATTTTGGCTTGTGGGTGGCTGACCCCTCGGAAACTGTGGCAACAGCTGTAATTCACAGTAGGGTATTATGCCACTCTCTTGATCCTTCAGACCTATACCTGAGGCACTGCATGCTACACACAAATGAGGTGGTGTGTCTCAAGTTCACTGTATCTGACATGAGAGTGTTATGAATCTGACTTTGTTCTACTGAGCACAGACATCAACAAATTATTCCTCTTTTACCTTGGAGGACAAACTCCATGACAGCAGAGTGATGTGTGAGCTTGTGCTTCCTGCTGGCATCACCTTTACAGTCCACCCCTGGAAACATTGCCTGTAAAGGATTCTTACATTTCCCTGGTATTCCAGTGTCCTGCAAATGTCACACATGCATTCAGACAGAAGGATGCTTGAAGCTGTAGGACACAGATTGAGGGTGACCTGATATTTAGAAATGGCATCATAAATGCACAGATTCCAGTGTAAGGGCAGAGTGGGTCCACCTGAGGACATCCTACACAATGAGGGTTTGAGGGTGGTGGTCCTCCAAGTTCATCCTCGTTAGCCCTCCCTCATCTCATTATTAGTTTTGGCTATTAGGTGGCACTGAAAGTGCCACCTATAAGCTGAAACTGTTGTCCTGGCGAGGGGAGATATAGAAGATGGGATCCGGGGAGGAAGATATTTTGACAATCTGTGGAGGTCACACAATTAAAAGGTTACCTTTATGAAGATAGTGACATGTTCTTACCATTAACATATGCAACAAAAGTGTATAATAAGGAGCTGCACGTTTGTGACACAATCTCCATACCTAACTGGTGGTGTTAAAAGGAATTGTTTTAGACTTGTATTATTTTGCTTTCTGGGAACATATATGAATCTACAAATTGAACATTTAAAATATTTATACCAGCTACATCTTTGTAGGTGTGTGGCCAAGTGCTTAAAAAGCAGAGTGGGTTAAAATCACTGCTTCACTGTTTACCCAAAGTGTGTGGTCCTGGACAACTAATTTAATCTCCTTCTGACATAATTGCACGGGTGTATAGTATGTAGTACTAAAATCATTTTCCTACTGCCTGTATTGCCTATATATAATTTACAGAAAGGATTAGATCAACATGCTCAGCATTATATTTGTTGTTGCTATAGTATCATTGGGCCTCATTACGAGTTTGGAGGTAGCCATGATGCTATTAGCGCCATGGCTGCCTCCAAAATCGTGTCCGGGTCTGAGTTCCTTGAATGAGGAATTACCGGGTCATTCCAACCTTGGAGGACCCAGTAATTCCTCATTCAGAAAACCAATCCCCATTCCCATTTGAGCTGCCATAGGGCCCGTTATTAGCTCCCTGGTCTCCTTGCAGGACCCGCAAAGGATGTCTGGTCTGACCAGACCTTCTGAGCAGGTCCCACAAGGGAACCTCGTAAAAGGGCGGAATGGGTTTACTGGCACCGGCACCATTACCGGTGCCGGTAAACCCATTCTACCAACCTCGTAATGAGGCCCATTGACTTGTTTAATAAACCTGTATTTATCAAACACAGAGGCTTTCATTTGACTTGTGAAACCTAACACTCTGAGTAGATGGGAGGGTAAGGAAAGTGCAATGGTATCCATCCACAGCAGAAGACGTGAGCAGTGCGTTAGTTGGAGGTAATGGGTTTGCAGCAATCATTAACAAAATGATGACGGTTGGTTGAGAACGATTAGGATCTGGAGTGTAGTGGCGGGCGTGGGCGCAAATCTGTCAGTTTGCCTAGGGTGTCAAGATTCCTTGCACCGGCCCTGGCTAAAGACATAAATCATGATTATTCTGTCTGCTCAAATTCCCTAGGAAAAGCTTTCGGAGAAAGATGACAGGAACTTCATCTCTGAAACAATACCTAATGTTTGCACTGCCTTGCTATACAGTCACATACTTGGCAAATTAATACATTCTCTTGGATGCAGCAGAATTTAGGCCTAATCAAAACTGGCAGAGACAGTAAAACAACATGGCAGTTGTACCAACATTAAAATGGCAGACACCTTCAAATTGTTAGTATTCTCACTCATTTCTCTTTATGTTTAGGGTGTGCTACTTGCATATTAACAGCATGTATTATTGTAATAGGTTTGTTCCTTGGGTCTGCGCTTAGAAACCTCTGGGTAATAAGCTTGTTATAAATAACCAATTATTAAAATAATTATAAATAGTTTATTGTAATAGAAGTACATTTGTTTTCTCTCCACTAAGTGCGTGTTTCCTCACCATCCATATGATTAATCTTCACAGCCTTCTGTACTGAGAGTACATATTGTATTCAAACTGTACTAGTTTGACAGGCAAAAACAAAACAAACATACATATTTACTTATCATGATATTAGTAATATATTCTTATGAACAGTTTTCTAATGAAAAATAAACAGCTCTGAATAGAAATTAGCATTTGTGGTAAATTGTAGTGGGGTTCATTTTTTAGTCCTGTCGTTATTCAGCAGTGAGGACCTGTACGCTTGCACTTTGGTGTGCACAGATCCAGGACGCTGAATTTTCATAATTGGCATTACTTAGAGCAAAGTTTCAGGGCAAAAGGTGGCATACAAGAATGCACACCAACTTTTTCCCTCCACTTTTGCTCTCTGCCATGCAAAATGAGTAAACTCTGCCTGCCACTTACAAATGACAGGCAGGGTTTACAATGGCTACCTGTGGAGTCTGCTTGCTTTTTGCTTGTGCAAACAGCTAGCAGACTCCATATGGATCCCCAGCATGTATGCCAGCATGAAAAGGCATGCCAGTGCAAATGCTTGGGCATTTGCATGAGGAAGTAGAAGGGAGGAGGCATAAAAAAACAAATGGCGTTCTGCCTCTCCTCTGCGCTGTACAAATGAATTAAAATGAGCTGTGGTGTCAATGGAAGGTGTAAAAGCATCACACAAGGCTTTTTTTGTCTTCTGTTGACGTTACGGCTCTAATCAAAATAATCCCCAGAGAGTTTTAAGGTTGAATATCATTGTTATTTTTTTTTCTGTTACTTTACTTAGTTATAGCATTAATTTTGTCAAGACATGTTTGTATGCATTTCTTTATATGCGTGTAATCCTACTTAAAATGAAAAGAGGATTGAAATGTAAAGAATACGGTTTTCAAATTTTGAAACTGCTAGCAAAAAGTACCCATTCTCCCCATGAGTTCTGTGGACAGACATGACAACACTCTCATAAATTGTTGAAAAGCAATGATCCTGTAGGTCGCTTTTTTCCGATTCACTTATCACTTGATGTGCTTTGCACTCTGAAGTAAAGTGCACTGAGAATGGGCGTGTTTGGCTGGCTGACATACCCCGCAGCAGGCGTTGGGGGGGAGTGAGAGTTGGTGAGCTGCTGCATACTGAGACCTACTGTGCTCCCTCACCATGTGTTGCCTCACCCTGGTATGGTGCAGTTCATTTAGGTGCATTGTGGTGCAACTGTCCCAGAAACCATGCATTCTAGGGTTGAGGACCGGTCCTTCTTTGACCACATTGATGTTTCGCTGATTCAGGCAACCGTCTGATGTGGGATGGTGCTGAAATCTGTGGGAAGATGGGGGGTGTCCAAATGTTATGTTGTTATGTAGCCAGTAATGTCTGGAGGGACCTAACATGTGACTTTGCAATATGTGGTGCAGATTGGTGCAACAATGTGGAATTGTATAAGGAACAATGCTTCACCAAGCCACAAACCCACACATTTTGACTTTTGCTCAAATTCATGGAATGGGGTGTGGGTGTCCACATGTCATATAGCCAGTATTGTCCGCAGTGTCATAACAGGTAACTATGCATAAATGCGTACAAATTAGTAAAACAGTATGAAATCGTATAATGAACAACGCTTCACTGAGCCACAAATCCACAAACAAATTTAGAATTGTGCTGAAATCAGGTGAACGGGGTATGGTGTCTGAATGCCATGTATCCAGTATTGTGTTGAGGGTCCTAACAGGTAATTATGATAAATGGGGTGCAGATTGATGAAACAGTGTGGAATTGTGTAAGGAACAATGATTTGCCAACCCACAAACCTGCAAACACATTTTGACTTTTGCTGAAATCCGGGGAATGGGGTGGGGTGTCCAAATGTCATGAAACATGTGCTGTCTGAAGGTTCCTTACAGGTAACTGTGAAACATTTGGTGCAGATTGTTGAAACAGTGTGGAATTGTATAGGAAAATCGCTTTGCCATGTCACAAACAAACCCACACTTTGTCACTTTTATAAATATAGATAGGATAAGAAAAATGTGCCTCTCTTGGCCCTCTTCCTGCTCCCACCTGCAAGGCTAAAAACCTCTGGGTCATCTTCGACTCCACACTCTCCTTCTCTCCTCACATGTTTGACATCTCAATGAAGTCACACTAACAGCTGCACCTCCTCAGAGGTATTCTTCCTTTCCTCTCCTTCCCCCAGAAGCTCACTGTCTCCAGAGCTCTGGTTCTCTCTAGGCTGGACTACTGCAACAGCCCATTTCGAAATCTGCCTGCTACTACTTGCTGCCCTCTGTAACTTATCCAGAGCAGGACTGCGAGACTTGTCCTTGGCCTCAAGCCCAGGGATCGTATTTCTCCAGGAATGAAATCTCTGCATTGGCTCACAGTGGCTGTGAGGATTAAGTTCAAAACCCTCTGCATCGTCCACAAGGCCTTCTGGGGCCTGGAGCCTCAATACCTTCAACTCTCTCTTCCTAAATCCCCTTCTTGTCGAGCTCTTCGCTCATCTGCCTCCAACTCCCTCAGGGTCAGTCTCTTCTCCAAGCAACAAGCTGGTGGTAGGTCTCTTTCTTCGGCTGGGGTCTCCCTCTGGAACAGCCTCCCTGCCTCACTGAAACTTGAGGAGAATCATCTTTGGTTACGAAAGCACCTCAAGACCTTTCTCTTTGCTTCTGCTTTCTCTCCTACTCTCCCTTGCTGACTTCCTGGCTGACATTGAAACTGCATTGGCTACTTGGTCACCCTCTGATCTCGGGCCCAGATCCCCTCCCCTGCCAGTCACACTCCTGCACTGCCTTCCTGGCAACCCCACACTTGCGGACTGTTTTCTGTATCCGTACAGTCCCACTACCAGCACTTGACACCTGATGTCTGCACTTACCATTGCACTTGCCACCTGCTAGCCATACTTTTACTTATTGTTTATTTATTTTCTTATCCCATGTACTGCACTGTCCTCTCCACCCCCATGCACTTCTCCTCCTTCCCTTTCCCATGCACTTGCAAGATCTGAATGACACCTAGCGTAGTAGGATTGTTGTCTGTCCTTCATCTGTTCCCCCTCCCTTGCCTCGTCGCGCCTTGAATCACTTGTGTATAGGCATGTTACAAATCCCATATCATATCATATCATATCATACACATTCACTGAAAGAACAGCTAAGGTGAAACATACATAAAAACAAAACCCCTAACAATATTTAAACAGTTTTTCACATTTTCCCCCACTTTTCTTGTTTGGAGTGTCCGGGGACAGACTTTTTTTTAAAGATATTATCAAACAATGTCTGAGAGTCAAAACTTATTAGCAATACAATTTTGGGAAATGTCAATGCACATTTGTATATCCTAACTATAGGTTGATGAGATAAAATAGATGCGTAATCATTTCCATTTTAGCCATGAGTTTTACATTACTCCGAATGCATTGCATTTGTATGCAACAATGGTGAGAGGGCACAGAAGGGACTATCTGTTTCCGCATTTCCCATCCTCTTCACCATACAAATATGACAGCATTTACGTCGGCATGCCATTTTCATGCTGATATAAATGCTATTGTTTCCTAATGTACCTGCCTGCTTTGTACAGCATTGAAAAGGCAAAGGATTCCATGGGAATCTATTGTAAATGCTTCCTGCCATGAATAAATAACAGATGTTTTTTACACAGGTTGCACTGCTAAGTGCAAATGGAAGTGCACTGGTAATTTTCCCTGCTTGTTTACAACTGCTATTGCACTTGGTAGCACAAATGACACAACATGGACACAGTAGGCTTAGGTGGTCCACCCCAATAAATGTATGGAGATTTGAAACATGAGCCCCCTTTCCCAAGCCCGCTGTGAAAATATAAGATATAAAAACATGTAATTAGCCATTTTCACCCAGGATGGTTTAGGGCCATTTGGAGGCAGAGAAGAAGCACAAGACTCAATGAACATGTCCGCTTTGGCATCTCGCCTGTCTTCAAAAGGAAGATTGTTAAGCATTTCGATAAGATTTTGATGCAGTCATTAAACCAATTGATTCCTGTGAAATTTGTGGGTTTTCACATTTTTTTTATTTACATTTTAAATGCTGCCTGAAAAGTGTTATTTACAGGTGGCATTTACAACTTTTACAAATGGAAAGTTAGGTAAAACTGTAAAGCCCATTGTGCATGTTTTTACTCTTGATCCTTCAATTCAGACGTCATTTTGAAAAGTTGAAATTAGCATGCAATTTCCCGATATCACTTATGTGCTTAGGTCGGAGGGATTCTGCATGCAACTAACACATTTGATATAATTACAGCTTTTGTGTTTCTTTTAGGCAGAGAAACTGCACAAAACATGTATTCTGATTGTACCCCTTTTTCACCTCCACCTACAAAAAACGCTTGGCATGGAATGTCCACACTGGTGAAAAAACAAAAAACCCGTCCAGGCCATTACTCTTACTTTTACCCCCTGACTTCGCACATCCTAGTAAAAATGACAAACATTGTATGGACCTGTTTGCATGTACGTGAAAAAAGCATCTACACCATTTGCTCAAAATAATAAATGACTAAAAATAATTAAATTGCACCAAAATGCCCTGCAGTGTACGTGTATGGAGTACATGGCAAATGTCTTATTTTACAATTGATTTTTTCACTCCAGGTATGTAATTTTTATTTAAAAAATATATTCCACAGATGGGGCTGCCTGCATTTGCACTTGTGTGAAAATATACCTTCTGTGTAACACTCCTCCTTTCCACCGCAGACACCCATTATTGACATTGTGGGGAGTGGGAAATGGAAGCGTAAAAGCAAGACAAACATGGTTTTGTGCCTCCATTTTCGAAGCAGTGACGATACTGAGTAGGCGGATGGAGTTAAGAGTCTTGCTATGCCGATATCTTCCATCTCAACATCACATTTCCTTTTACTCCTGAATGAGTTTTTCATGCAAGCCTACACCAAATGGATTCCAACACAATCTGCCCCTGTTTTGTACCTGCTCACAACCAGGTAGATTCCATTGGATCCATTAGTAAACACCATCTGCAAAGTACTATTTGCAGGTGGTCTTTACTATTTCATAAGTGGTACAGGAAGATGAAAGAGTTAAAACGGATTTGCTCACTTCACTCTTTTCTTTTCCCCTGCGAGTTGTGCATATTTCAAATTACAAGCAGGAGATCCAACAGCAGGAAAGTGCTAATGCTGCGGGTCCCCTGCCTCCAATTAAGATGTATTGCAAAATGAGACTGATAGTTGAAAAGTGAGGAGTAAAATGTAGACACTATCATCACCCCTCTTCACTTTTCCACTAGCTGTAAAAGTCTAAATGCCACTCACAATTAACAACCGTGGAAGGCATTTAAAATAGATGACTATGGTATTCGCTGTACTATACTGGACCCCTTAGCGTTGCAGCCAGCATGGAAATCCACGTTGATGACATGGTACCCTCATTTAATCAGGTGAAACGAGTAATGGTGGGCAGATCAAATATATCTGCCCCGCTCACCAGTTCCACCTGACAAAGGCACCGAAATGAGGCTGAAACCCTCAGTGTCATATCCAATATTAAATGCAAATTGCATGTAGATGACCACCAACGTTTGCATTTACGTGCACATTTCAACTACAATTTACGTGTACCCTCAGCTTTGCCCAAAAATAAATACTGTGTGTCAATTACACTTTGCAGGCGGTGATTACTGGCGTATTCCTATGGAATTCTCCTGCTCTTTAGCAGGTGCTAATGTGGGGCGGATTCTGGACAAATCGACTCATGTTTAAACATCAAGAAAATCTAATGCAAGCCTAAAACAAAATGCTCACACTAGACAGAGGAGGAAATCATGGTAACAATGTTATGTCTGGACAGTGCCCCTCCTTTACTTTGTGTCAGCAGAAAAATTGGGTTGACATGTACAATGTAAAAAGTGCAAAAGCAATTTGTGGAGCCAGAGACTCACCATTTCATTGTAATTGTATGCGCTCCGTGTCATGCCATGACCGCATGGCAGGGAGCCTGTACAATGGATCCCAATGGGGTTTGACTGTTTTATGCTGGCGCATAAAGCTCGCGGACACCGTAGGGATCTCCAGCATTTGTGCCAGCATGACAATCCATGCCTTGCAGCTGCTGGACCATTTTTTAATGAATCTATATGATCACTCTGCCACCATAACTGCGCAGATGAAAATGTTGACGCCAATTACGGTGCAGCAGGGTGATCAAATAGATCACTTTACGAACCTCCCCCACCCAGCATACTCCTTCCTTAGCCCCCCACCCCACTTACCTTCACAAAGGCACACTTTGGTGTGCACCGCAGACTCCCAGCTATCACTGCTCTTGTCCCCAGTTTACCACAATGGTAAGCGGAGGACACCCCTGCAAACCCCACTCTGCTTGGGGCAGTAACAGGAGTCAGTATTTTGTACGCCCCCAAAGTCGCAGTGACTGCGGGGTGCACAAATGCAGACGAAATTATGGTATGATTGCTTTCTTTATGACAGAGAGGAAGGGAGCGGCGGAAGAGCAAGTTGTGTGCCCCAGTTCCCCTCCTCCATATAGTCACATGCAACTGAGCCATGGCGTGATTGGAAGACGTTAAGACCTTCATTTACTCGACGATTACACTCTGCGTTATGAATGTAGAAAGTTACATGCCGTGAACATGCAACATGCAAGTGCATGCATTGGTGGTCACCATATGCTGCTAGCATACAATACAATCAGTCCTTTATTTGGGGTCATTTTACATGGGGCAGAGTGGTGAATCAAGGAGCAAAGGCAAGGTGAAATGTTTGTACTCCTTGGTTTAGTACACTCCAGCACGGTCTTCCAGGACCCCGATTGCATCGAGCTTCGCAGGATGCGGAAGCATTCGTCATTGGCTGCTGCGGTCTCCAGTTCGGGGAGCGGCATCGCATTGGGGGTAGCACTCTCGACCACCATGCTCACGTGATCATCGGCCTCCTCAGCACACGACTCTTGGGCGGGCCCGTCCCTGCCCACCGGATGCCTGGACAGGTAGTCCGCCGCATTGTTGGCCCCTGGCCTGTAGATGAGGTTAACGCCATATTCTAGGAGGGCCAGCATCCATCGCTCGATCCTGGCTGGTGGTTTGGAGGAGGATCCGGCCATGATTGGGATCAGTGGTTTATGGTCTGTTACCACTGTCACAGGTCTCCCCAGCACATATAGCCGAAAATGCCGGCAGCCCCACAGAACCGCCAGGGCCTCTCGCTCAATCTGAGAGTACCTCTGCTCGGTTTCGGAGAGGGCCTTGCTCGCATAGGCCACGGGCTTCATTCCTCCGTCTCTGCCCACCTGGGTGAGGACCGCCCCAAGGCCAAACGGGCTGGCGTCCACAACAATCTCCGACTCCAAGGCAGGGTCAAAGAAGGCCACGGTGTCCTCCGCTGTTAGTGCACCTTTGATATCCTCGAATGCCGCCTGTTCTAGCGGGCCCCACTGCCAGATAGTGTCCTTTTTCGTCAGAGCCCTCAGAGGTTCCGACCTCGAGGCGAGATTCTTGATGAATCGCCCGCAGTACGTCACCATTCCGAGGAAGCTCCGCACCTCTGATGCGGACTCAGGGGGTCGTGCTGCCTTGATGTCTTGAACCTTCTTGGGGTCAGGAGACACCCCGCCCTCCTTGAAGATGAAACCAAAAAACTCAATGGTCGGGCGGAGGAACTCACACTTGTCCTTGTGGAGGGTGAGCCCCAGCGATTGCAGCCTCTCGAGAGTCCTGGCTAGGCGTTTCAGGTGGTCTGATTCAGTCCTCGCAAAAACCAGAATGTCGTCGCTAATGTTCAGGACGCCCTCCAGGTCTGCGAGAGCGCCTCGGATTAAGTTCTGAAACACCTCAGCTGCAGACGACACTCCAAAGCTCAGACGCTTGTACCTGTAGAGTCCCCTGTGGGTGGTGAAAGTCGTTATATAACGGGACTCTGGGTGGAGAACAACCTGGTGATACCCAGCCCGTAAGTCTAACTTCGAGAAGAAACGGGCCCCTTGCACTTCCGCAATGATGTCATCAATCGTCGGGGTCAGGTGTCGTTCTCTCCTGATAGCCTTGTTGGGCAACCGCATGTCCACACAGATTCGGACAGAGTCCGGTTGTTTAGGTTTCCTCGCCACGACAATGGGGGATACCCAGGGTGTGGGGCCCTCCACCTTTTCAATTACGTCCAGGTTCACCAGGTTATCGAGTTCCTTGTCCACCTGGTCCCTTAGATGGAATGGGATCCGCCTGTGCTTCAGGGCTATGGGCTGTACCGACTCGTCGATGTGGAGCCTCACGGGGTCGCCGTTCATCCTCCCGATCCCTTTGAAGATGTCAGCATACTTGTCGAGCAGGTCGTTGATGTCCTCCAAGTATACTGAATAGGCGAAGCTGACTATACCAAGGGCCTCCGCTGCCGCACAGCTGAGCAGGGTGTTGCTGCTCACCGGAGTCACATAGAAGCGGGCCCTGATCTTCGACCCGTCGTGTTCCACCTTGGCAACGAACACCCCATCGAGTGGCAAGGGCTCCCGCCCACCAAATGCGAAGATACGGGCCCTTGGTGTCGCCAGTCTCGGGGCTGGGTCGAGCGCAGCATAATGTCCTCTCGCCATGACATTTACAGAGGCTCCCGTGTCGACTAGCACAGGGACTGGCGAGCAGTTAACCTCCACGACACACCTCGGCTGTCTTCTGCTCCTTCCCTTGAGGACCTCCATGCTGGAGACGAAGAAGATGTTCTCCTCATCCTCCTCCTCCTCCACTTCTTCTTCCGCCGGGGCCTCCTCTGGTTCCACCTGTTCCACCTGAGCTACCCTCGGCGGGCGGTACTGCCGCGGGGCCCATAGACGGGGCTGCCCTCTCGGGATAAGTACAGGCAGAGTCGCCCTGCACACCCTCGAGAAGTGGTCAGGCACCCCACAGCGTCCACAAACTTTTCCTTTGGCCATGCACTCCGATGAGTGGGGAAGATCATATCCGCATTTCTGGCACGATTCTACCGGCTTCCCCGCTCTGTCTCTGGGAGGTATACCGGGTTTTCGCACCCCTCTGCCACCCCGCCAGATGGCGCACACCTCCTCCGGTTTCGCCGGGCGGGAACCGGCCTCCATTTTGTTGGCTCGAGCCTCCGCCACCTCATGGCACCTCCCGAGCTCCAGAATCCTGGCCAGAGTGAGTCCGGGCTCTCTTAGGACTTGTCGCCTCAGCTTGCCTGACGAGCACGCCTGGATCAGCATGGTCCTTATCATGTCCTCCGCATCCCCCCACGCACACCCTTGTGACAGGCGGCGCAGGCGGCCATAGAAAGTGTCAAGCGTCTCCTCTTCCTTCTGTTTGGCCGACAGCATGACGAACCTTTCAAAGTCCACGTTGGCAAGGGGGATGAAATGCGCCAGGAGGGCTGCTTTGGCCTGATCATATGTGTTACCCGCTGGAGTCAAAGATTCAAAGATCTCCTGCACAGTCACCCCTGCGGAGTATAGCATTGTGGCCACCATGCTGTCGTCGTCCGTGACTTGGGCGGCCCGAAAGTACATGTCTAGCCTTGCGATCCATCTCCTCCATCGTGGCCCTAGACTGGATGGAGGGCCCGTAGCATCAAACTCCGGAATTGGCTGCAAGGCCGCTTGCGCCCTGGCTTGGGCCATGGCCAGGGGTGGTGGTTAGACTGGAGGGGGGGCTGCACCCACCGGTTGTACAGGCAGTCCAGACGTCGTCGAGCGTGGGATGTGCTGTGGGGGGTTCTGCTGGAACAGGTCTGTTAGATCTTCATCCTGCGACTCCTCCGAAGCCGTGGCAGTCGCACCCTCCAGGGCACCAGGATCACTCATAGGCGCAAGCGCACAGGCACCCTTGTTCCAATTCTAAGGGCCGCAACTTGCACCACTCCCCACACTGCCACCACCCACGTGATGATGAAAGGGTTGAAGGAGAGTACCTCAAGGCGCCTGGTGTCCACGTGGGCCGCAGAAGCTGGAGCGTCATCCCCCACGTGATGATGATGAAGGGGTTGAAGAGGGTCCTGAAGAGGATCCGTGAACAAAAGTCTCCAAAAATTGAGCTATAAAAGGAATGGGCTGAGAAGGCCCAGCCACCTCAGTCCATCTTCCAGCTACAACACGACGTCACCGCCTGAAAATTCACCAAAATGACAAAATCTTGGCATGGGCCTGCAGGTTGTACTGCCTGCAGTCAGTTGATCCAAAAATTAGGTTTGGATGGTCTTCCTGCTCCAAACCGGAGCCGTTAGAAGACTCTCCACCTCGTGGGCAAGATGGCCGCCAGCCGCGTGTGGTCCGCGGCCTCGGCGTGATGCGAAACATCCACGGATGTTTCACTCGAAATGAAAAATTACTCCGGGATTGCGCTCACCGCCGGGCCCGGGCATCCGACACTCGTCGCCACTGTTGGGGGTCTCTGGGCGCCCCCGCTGCGTGCCCGCGAGCCCCAGCATGCACAGATGGGACACCAACACGTCTGCACGCTTCGGGCTCCCCGGTCGCTCTCCCGCGGCCGGGAACGCCCCGTTTATTTAAGGCGCACGCGGCGACGTGCAACGTCACGCCGCCGCGTGCGTATCCCCTCACGGGGCAACGCCACAGTACCCTGGGACATTTTCAATCGCTTTGAAGGCAGAGATTGGGAAGGAAGCGAAATGCACGTCCACTATGGCTTCCTCCTCCCTATTACAAGTGCAATTAATGTCATGCCTGCATGAGATGACCATGCAGGTGAAAAACTAAAGGAAACCTCTGGAATCTGCCATTATGTAGCACCTGCTAAAACAAGAGAATTCCCTAGGATTCCATTGTGGTGCTCATTTTCTGTGGCCTAGTGTCGTAAAAAAAAGGCATAAGGCCAAAATATAAAGTGGTTTACCCCTTGCTTTACTGCAGCAGGTCCGTTTTGAAAGGTTTTGCAGGAATAATGAGAGGCATGGCAAGGAATCCGTTTCCTCTTCATCCTTCCCTTTTCACTTGCAGAAGCTCTTCGTTGTACACCTGTAGGAGACTTTGAGGCAGACACATAATTAAATGATCCTGTTGGAATCAACCTGCATTTTGCACCTGTGAAAAGTAAGTAGATCACTTAGGATTTAATTGTTAAATGCCATTGCTCACAGTGGTAGAAGTGTGGTGCAGAAGTGTGGTGCCGTCTCGCTGTCCTCTGCTGTGTTCCTTTGCCAGAATCAGGCATTTTTGGATTCCCAAGTGACGTGACGTGTTTCTAGCTACCTGCTGCGTTCCTATTGGCCATCACAGAGAGGTATGGACTAATCTGAGCAGCAGATTAAGAAACTTTGAAAAAGTTTGAGAAACATTTGGTGACAGATTTCATTCTCATTTGTTGTAGAGGCTTGTGACCCGCCCCCTTCCCCAGAGTTCCATTTATTCAGCGTGCTCGCGCAGTGGCGTGCATGCAGTGGTGCGCATGCATTGGCGCGCACGCAGTGGCAGAAGTGCAGTGCTGAAGTGTTGTGCTGTCTCGCTGTCTAGCGTACTAGCATATGGCGTAGGCAGCATCCATACTGCTTCTAGCGCCCACACGGTAAGAAGTTCGGTTTGTTATCCATTGGTGTGTCCCAGAAGATTATTTGTAACTGCTTGTGGAAATTATGATGCTCAGGAAATACACTTTGAAAACATGTATGCTATGTTTTACTCGAGTGCAGCCGTCCTCCACAGACCATCCACAGATGGCGGTGGGCAAAAATCCCCTGAAAAAATGTGTCTTTTTCCAGCTAGCTTAACGAGCGCCAAACTGCAGCGTTCGCTTTCCTTTACATAAGACATTCGCTCTTCTTATTGTAATGAGCCGTACGCAAGTGAAGCACTGCAGTTAGATCCTACTAAAGAGACAGACTCACACGATGGTGGGGTTTCAATGCCAATGATATTGGCTTCCAACATAGCAGTGCAGCCATTACTCATAAAATCTATTGACAACAAAAATTAGATCATTCCCAAAAGAACTTCGGGGATGGCATCGCATCAATTCTCTATAATCTCTAATGATCCAACTGGTTTTAAAAATCCAGTTGGTATTTCTTTAACAAGTAACGTCACAGATACAACTCTGGAGTCAGCCTGTAAAGCAGGCGAACTACAACCTATTGACCCATTGCAATTGCCAACTAACACGAACCTAGGCACAACCTTGGGGTAAGCCTGTATAGCAGGCCAATCACAGCCCACTGACCCATTACAATTGTCAACCAATACGAATCCATTAGCGGGGGAGGTGGACGAGGATGCCATGGATTTCATAGATATGTCTAGCAAGTCCAGCCTCCCTACCCCCGACATTCTCTATATCTGCTAAAATTTTGGAGACTTGATTCAATTGCATGAAGAACACATGCATAGTAATGTAGCTGTTTTAAGTGAATCTCTATGTGCCAAGAGTGCCTCTCCCAGACAAAGAGTGCAAACAAGTTGCACTCACCAGAAGCTCTGGACAGGTCCCATATTCAATTTGTGGACGAATCTCCCTCATTTATAGCGCCCACTACGCGTCGCTCAAGATTCCAGGAGGCAATTCAGGATTCAGAATTTTTCATCCATAAAAATCAATCAAAGCGTTTCTCATTCCCAGAAGAGCCGGCTCTTAATAATACGCTAAGTGCCATACACACTGCTCTGCTTGCAATAGCAAAACTTTATGAAGTCTTGGATAGAAAAATGAGTCATCAAACAAAGTTAATGGAACAGCTCATTAAACATGGAGCAGGCCTTCGAGCAGATAGCAACAAAAAAGTGATATCCAACCCACCCTAAAGGAGTGCAGAAATATTGGTGCGCCTATAAGTGAACCAGAACATGTTCAAACTGACGATAGCTTTAAACATAGGAACGTTCTGGCCATACCTACACATGAAGCAACGGACAACCAAAACGTGGCAGTGTGCCAAAAGTCGAACTCCTTGGAATCCGTACCACTCATCAAATCAGTGTTACCGATGTCAACTAATGTCTTTGAGCTCTTCGCACTGGCCCCTAAAACCTCGGCAGTTAAATCAGCATTTTCCCAATTCCCCAAGGATGACCGAAAGAAATCCATTAGGCCGAGCAAAAAAGGTCACCGCTCACAGCTCAAAGGCAAGACACGCAGATTTATCAAGGCCCACACTAGATTAGGGAAATCTCCAGAATCCATGTCCATGTGTACTTCCATTCCCAAGATTCAATCAGAAATTACCTATAAACCGCTGGATGAGTTGGTGGCTTTAACCGTACAAATGGCCTCACCAGACGATTCACCACCGGCCATAGTTCAGTCTCAGGTCATAGTGCCTCCAACAATCCTTATTGATACCAACAAGGCAGAGTGTGAAGCGTCTTTACCCCCCATGGCACCTCATGTGATGGGAATTAACTTGGCCCAATCGAACATTGCAGAACTTCAAAAGGAGATTGGAGCCTCTATCAATGAGTACATAATGCAGAATCCATCAGTATCTCAAGAATATGATCCCTCCCAAGTGGCGGCCGCTAGGCTCACTTCCTCAGCCATGACCACCTCCACTATATGTCCTATTAATGTGACTGGCAGGCCTGTTGATGAATTCTTGCCTCAAACGATACACATACGTATTCCATTTAATAATCCGACACCATCACTGCAAACTCAATCCACACAAAACACCACGGCCACTTACACTCTTCCACTACCTTCAGTGTCCCAGGAGCCCCAGAGGAGCAGGACCCGCTTCATCACTGCCGGAGCAGTGACACCACCCACATAGGTGAGGCCAGGGGTGTACCCCCGCATCATCTTGCATTTTATTACTCCGTGCCCGAGTAGAATTAAAATCTGCATTGTATGTGTTATCCCCTGCGAGACATACTAATTCTGTGTCCATGATGATATCCCTGCCATTCCTACAAAATTCCTGATCTGTGCAGACCTCCATTAAGGCCCACGAGGTTGGGGGCACTCAAAGATGGCCGACTGTTGTTTTTGCCCGGATGCACACAGCCCTATTTGCCTCGGATTGCAGTGATTGGCTGCTGCCCTACTCTTATAGCCAATCCTATCACCGGGCAGGCGAACGCCAGCCAGCCCACTAAGGCCACACAACAAGGCTTCCTGTCCAGAGCCTGTCGTGAGCCATCTGAGCCTGGGCCAGGAACGCTGCCCAAACATTTTGAGAATCTCCCCTGGGTCCCTTCACATGTTCATCATCTCATCTAGGTAAGACCTTTACCCTGTTTCTCATACGTGACTCCCATCACACTTCTTTAATCCGCTTGAAACCTCAGAGCAGAAACTATATGTGTGGCTTCATCACCGTGGTGCCCACCCCCGCCCCTACACCTCTGCTGCGCCACCGTTATTGTTGAAATTTCCCCAGGAGTCTACTTTACTCTTAAGTACTGGAGTACTACCTCCCGGCATATGTTGTGGCAGAAATAAACATGAACAAATACATCCCATGCTACAACCATTGTCCTAGCACCTGTCTTGCTAACTGACCTACATCTAGCCTGCATTACCATGCTACATGTGCCTACAACCTTTGCCGCATTCTATGTATTTTGTAATTGCCACTATGCTATCTACTCATAATAATTAGACCTAATTAATGTCTAAGCAATGTATACGTAACTCCAATTGTATGTCAGCCCACATGTCCCAGGAGTTGAATTACAGCTCACATGCTTGCCTCAAGTCACGCAGATTTTATCGTGCCTAATATGCTACCCAACTCGGTACATACGTCACTGTGATTGTATTACACTTAGCCCAGCGGGCCACCTTATTCTATCATGTCTCACTTCCTAAACTCTGCCTCCTGAACTACTGCACTTTAACATTTAGATTTGGCTCCCAGCTCTCGCGCCAATAGTTGCCTTTCAGCATATAGGCCACTGTGGTGCCTGATACCTGTACTTAGTATTTAGCCTTCTGCTGCGCCTTGACCTCTGTATTTAGCATCTAGCCTATTGGTGCGCCCTGACACTTGTATTTTGCATTAAGCTCATTGTTGTGCCCTGACATTTGTACTTAGCATCTAGCCTATTGGTGTGCCCTGACACTTGTATTTAGCATTAAGCTCACTGTTGCGCCCTGACATTTGCATTTAGCAACTAGCCTATTGGTGTGCCCTGACACTTGTATTTAGCATTAAGCTCATTGTTGTGCCTAGACATTTTGTACTTAGTATCTAGCCTATTGCTGTGCCCTGACACTTGAATTTAGCATTAAGCTCACTGTTGTGCCTTAACTCGTGCCATCTTACTTACTGTTTGCCATTGTGTGCCCGTTTATGTCTGCCTAGCATGCACGCTGAGAACCATTAGACACACACAGTATAACTGCAATGTTTTTGAATACGCCCCATTGCACCGTGAAAGCGACTGCACACTACCTAATCTAATCATTAGGCCACCTGTGTCACGATATGATGCTGCGGTCCTCTGCCAGCATCCTCCTCACACACCTTGTCATTACATGGCAATTAGTCACTGCACATTGTGCACCATCTTTTGGCACCGCTGAGATTCTCCACCACCACCCTAGTTCATACTCCCCCACTATGCTCCACAACACACTACCATTGACTCACCTCTTCTCCCCCCCTTTCACACCCATGCACAACATTATATGTAACCCCCTCACTGACTACTTTACCAACCCTTATCTTAATGCACCTGCCTTGTGGCTTCAACTTTTCACAACGAAACCCACACAAAATCAACCATGCTCACTCCAATTTAGGAACGCCAGACTCAGATCCAGACTGCCTCATATACCTTGCACCCAGCGCAACACACTCCAGCACCACACCTCCAGCCCACGGCCAACCACGCAGACTCTACCTGATCACCCTGTGACCACCCCTATTAAAGAATTAAAGGGAGCCCTCATCAATGCTGGGTCCCTCACTGCCCACGCTCTCGATATCACTGACCTCATCACCGTCCAAAACCTCGACTTCATCGCCATCACTGAAATATGGCTACATGGCGCCTCAGGCCCACTCCTGGCCCTAGCTATCCCGGATGGCTACTTCATCCTTAGAAATGACCACTAATCCAACCTCTCCAAAGGGGGTGGCGTCACATTTATACATAGGGACAACATCAATATGAGACTCATCCCCAACACCCAATTTAGCTCTGCCGAATCTCTATCAGTTAAACTATCTCTATCACCGACCAACACAGCAACACTACACCTTATTTACAGACCACCAGGACCTCTCACCTCCTTCGTGGAGGATATTACATCCATCCTTACTGACAACACCAAGCCCAAATCCCAAGTGCTACTACTGGGTGACATCAACCTTGGCCTATCAGATCCTAAGGATCTCATGGCCACCGAGGTTGCTAGTATCATCTCTAACTTAGGTTTCCAGAGTTCGCATTCTCGAACTGACCCAGAACAAGGGTAGAACGCTCGATTGGATTGCCGACTTAAACTGTAAAACATCGATAAGCTCCAACTCCGCCTGTGCTTGGTCCAACCACCATATCATCATCTTTCCTATACCAGCCACCAACCTCTCTCCTAAACCTAATATAGCTCACCCTATTCCTACAAGGAACACAAAGGACATCACTAGGGACAAACTACTCCCCCTCATCCTACCTGTTCTTAACAATTGTGCCTCACAGCACAACGACCCCACCGTCATAGTGGATACCTTTAACCAAACACTGCTCAAAGCCATAGACACCATAGCACCGCTCAAATTACAGAAAGCTAAACAACGAGCCCATTTGAATTCATGGTTTACGCCGCAACCTAGAACTCTGTGCAAAGTAAAAACGTAAGCCTGAAGCGCTCTGGAAAAGTCTTCCAAGTGCAACTAACAAAGACAACCTCTTCATCGCATCCCTTAATTACAAGGAAGCGATCGTACAAGAATAAAAAGAGACATACAACCAGCATATCTCGCAAGCAGAATCCAACACTAAGGAGTTATTTAAAATTCTCAAAGAATTAGAATCCCCTTCGCCCATCCTAGACACATGCAGCAAAGACGGTACATGGTGCAATAATATCCAAAATGCTCTCCTCACTAAAATAACCACCCTACAAGCCAAAACCAATCCCAAACAAAACTCCCTTCTTACCGCCTCCCAAACTAAACTCCCTGCACCCAAGACGGCCACCACCGCCTTCACCCACACCCCATTTAGCTTTGCACCTCTCACCATCCCAGAGGTTGAAAACATTATTAGCAATCTAAAACCTCCCAACTGCCAAGGCGATTCCTGCTCTGCACCGATCATCAAGGAATCGGTACATGACCTTGCCCCCTTCATTACTGCCTTCATAAATTCCTCATTTCACTCTGGAATTGTCCCTAACAATCTGAAGGACGCTTGGGTCATCCCCTTGCTGAAAAAACCCACACTGGATCCAGCGATACCATCCAACAACAGACCCATCACCACGGTCCCGTTCCTTCTATAAATATTACATAGAGCAGCCTACCTACAGATACAGAAGTATCTGGAAATTAACAACTTACTCGGCACAATACAATCTGGATTTAGACCTAAGCACGGGACAGAAACAGCCCTATTAGATCTCAAAACTCAAATTGAGGATCTAAAAGACAATGGCAAACTGGCCCTCCTTCTACTCCTGGATCTCTCAGCAGCTTTCGATTTGGTCAATCACTGAATCCTATGCCATCACTTGAAATCAGCTGCCCACTTTTCTGAAAAAGCTACTAATTGGATTAGCTCCTTCTTGGACAACAGATGTATGAGAGTATTCTCTCCTACCTCATCGGCAGATCCAACTCCGGTTCCCTATAGAGTGCCTCAAGGGTCTTTTGTATCCCCTACACTTTACAATGTATTTACCAAACCTCTGTTTGATGTGCTTGACTATCTGGGTGTCACCTATACCAATTACGCTGATGACACCCAGATACTCATCCCTATCACTGGTGACTACACCACTGACTCTAAAGCTCTTAATGACATCTACCAAGTTGTTCAAACCTGGATGGCCCAAAGCGAGCTCTGTCTCAATGATGACAAGACAAGCTCCTCACCCTTGGCACCCAACAAAGACTCAATAAGCTTGACCCCTCATTTAACACCTTCAATATCGATGGCAACTCCATCAAAGTAAATCTACCTCGATTCTACACTCTCCCTTAATAGACAAACTAATGTGGTCGTTGCTGCCTCTGTTTACACATATAGGCTGATCACAGCCTGCGTCCATTCCTCTCCACTCAGAACTGCACTGTTCTTGCTAGGACTTTGGTTATGTCCAATCTCAATTATTGTAATGCTCTTTATCAAGGCACCAACCAACGCAACCTCAACAAACTCCAGATCACTCAAAATAATGCTATTAGAGCGGCCCTCAACATTCCTAGATCTGCACATATCACTGAAACCAGGATGAGTCTACACTGGCTCTCAGTTGCCCAAAGGATATCACTGAAATCCCTGGCATTACTCACAAATGTGTAAACAACCAGGCCCCCATCTACCTAGCCTCTCGGTTCTCTCAGTGTATACCTTCATGATCACTCAGATCTTCCAAAGCACATTGCCTCACAATCCCCATATACAAACTACAGACAGCCGGAGGTGCTAGCTTCCCAGGCTTAGCTGCCAAACTCTGGAACACACTGCCACTCACCATTAGAACCTTGCCATCTCCTACCCTATTCAAACACAAAGGCAAGCTATAGCTATCCCCTACATTTGACCAATTGCCTTCACAGGCCATGCGATCCTACCAATTTGCCTACCAAACTGCACTATTATGTACCTTACTGCATTTGTGAACGTTATTTGATTGATGTAACTTACTGCTCGTGTGAATGTAATTGATTGATGTAACTCTATTCCTTGCCATTCAAGTACCTGTTGCTCTAAAATATGCGCCCGGTTGCCCTCAGGCCTGGTGCGCTATACAAATAAATAAAATACAAAAATACAAATACATAGTACCTAAGGTGACACCTAGCCAAGTGATCCCACCCACACAGAATCTGAGAGAAATTATAAAGTTGTCAATCAACTCATATCTTCTAGAAACTCAAGGTCACAGCAAAAGTGATAATGTTGCTCCAAATGTGGTATTTCCTGATGTGCGTTCCCTATTAAAGGGTCCTTTTACAATGAATAACTCACGAGTAGAACAGCAAGACGCCAATATGGCCTCTAGTATTCCTGTCGATAACACTCAGAAAGCACCCATGGGTTCATAGAATTTAAACCATGCAAATAATGATAAAACATCCAAACAATCGATTAATTATTGTTTAAATCTTAAATGTCGTGCTTCACCATTCCCAGCATATGTTCTTAATAGAACAAGTGTACTGAATATTTGCACTGAAGTTCCAACTCTGAGGGAGTAAGCCACAGCAGACATTGAGCTAATGGAATTTGTCAGTCAAGATGACTTATCTGAAGCCAAGATTAATGTGTGACCTGGCCTAGCATTCAACATGCTATGGCAGTCAAGAATGACCCTATTTGATTTAGGTTTCATTCTTTCACAAGATGCAAATCCAAATGATCGTCAAGTTGAGAAACCCCGGATAAAGATATACTGGTCTGGACAGTGTGAGTGACTGAGCGGAATGCAAATCCATCCAATATACACACCAGTAACACAGACATACGGTATAAGATCATAATAGGATGCATCTGAGGAAACCATTAGTCTCGTCTCCTGGAATACCAGAGGTCACAGTCACTTTTTAAATTCATGTGGCTGTGGTTTAGAGAGTTTTGATATCATTGCACTTCAGGAGACATGGCTCATGGGTGTCCCGATTGAGGCATCCCATTTGATCATCACTACACTGGCCATTAAAAAGCCCATGGGCCGTCCATCTGGCTGGCTCTTACTGGCAGTAAAAAAAGCCACTTGTTTCAAAAGTGTGAAATATCCATCCCCCTCACCTTACTTCCAAACTGTGAAACTGATCAGGGGTAACCTAAGCATTGCTGTTAATAATATATATTGGAGTAAACAATATGTGACAACAGATCTATTATTTACATATTTACTGTGGCATCTTGATAATGTATTGTCTGATCGGGGTATCTCTTGTACAATCATATTTGGTGACCTGAATTTACATCTACTTCCAGAGGGTAATACAGACCAGTCGCATGAGGAATTTAGGTGGTTTAAAATCATGGAAGAAAGGGATTGTGTGATGATAATTGGCACAGTGGCAGGTGATGGGCCAGCCCAATCCACCTGGAGCAGAGGCACGCAATGCGCCACTCTACACTATATCTATGTAAACAATAATTTTCGGACCCAGGTACAGTCTATGAAAGTGATATCATCTAGCACAAGTGATCATAATATGTTGGTCGTGTGTTGCAAGCTTCCATCAAAACTGGAGCCATTACAAAAAAATGCACTCATACTGAATATAAAAGTGAATAATAGTGGCACCCGCTGGCGATAGAGCTCACACAAGTTGAACCAATACAAAGATAACATTAGTAAAATCTTCAATTCTCCATTTACTAATGCCTCAGTTTGCTACGTTCAGATGATGCAAATGTTCAAGCAAGTTATAATGCCTGATTTAAGCATTAGATATAAACATCGTCATCTTTTTGACCTGGAAGTCCAACAAGCAAAGTCTAACCTAAGACGGGCCATTCGTAATCTGACACATCAATCGATGGCCGTCAGGGCATTAGTGAAAAAACACTTGAAAATGATCTATGAAAACTGTCTGAAAGGTTGGAGGCTCCTTCAAAATCAGAAAGATGGTGAGCAAACGTTAAAACAAATAATTAATAAATACAAGAGTGGTATTTGGGCCCATTTAAACGAAGCCACTTTCAAGACCCAAGAGGCCGTACTAATTAGTGCCATATCCAACGAAGACTGGCAGGTGTATTTTCTAGATTTATAGTGCTCTCCCTTTCCAGATCTGACTTGTAATCTTAATGTGCCAACCATGTCCCATTTGTTTCCTTTGAAAAATGAGGACATACTGCATTGCATCATGGATTTAAGCCGCTCACGGGCTGTTGGCCCAGATGGTTGGCACAATGGGATGTTGAAAGATCATCCGCAGGAATGGGCAAATATTCTCCATCACATTTTCAAACATATATTTGTAGTAGGAGAAATACCTAAATCCTGGAAGCATTCAATAATATTTACCATCTTTAAGAAAGGCAATAGGGCCGACCCAAAGTCTTATCGCCCTGTTGCCCTACTGGACTTCCCAGGAAAAATATTTGCTTGCCTAATCCTGAAACAATTTAATATATGGTTGGACATGGTTGGTCTTCGAGACCCATTTCAAACAGGATTTCTCCCGGGATTAGGCGCAGCGGTCAACATAATCACACTGAATTGTGTCGTTTATCAATCTCGTCAGCAAAATCAGGCCCTTTATACAGCCTTTATTGATTTTTGTATGGCATTTGATGCAGTACCACGTGAGTTACTAGATAAAAAATTAATGGACAAAGGGTGTCCATGGTTTATATTGAAATGGCTTATTGATTTGCACACTGGCACTACTATTCAGGTTAGGTTAAATAATGAAGGCTTATTGTCAGACCCCATTCAGACTGCTCAGGGTTTAAAACAGGGTTGTCTGTTAGCATCTGCTATGTTAAATTTTTTTATCTCTGATATAGGTTCTCATTTTTAAATCGTCATAGCAGACCCTCCCAAAAATCAATGGCGTGCAATTTAAATTTCTACTCTATGCAGATGACATGGTGTATTTTCAAAGACCCCAAATGGTCTATGAGCGCTGTTGGGTGCCCTGGATAAATACACCAAGAAAAACTGTATAGCAATTAATCTAATGAAAACAAAAGTCTTTCAATTTGGCACTCCCAAACAGCGGCTTGCTAGTCATCGATGGACATTACAGACAATGGGGGTCATTACGACCCTGGAGATAGCCATGTCACTATTCGCGGCATGGCTCCCCCCATTTCGGGTACCGGGTCCGGGTTCCTGGAATGGGGAAATACTGGGCCATTCCGACCTTGAAGGGCACGGTATTACCCCATTCCAGGAACCCAGACCCTGTACATCCCCATTCCCATTCGAGCCCCCATAGGGCTCAATGGGAATGGGGAGGATGCAAACAACGGGCCCATAAATGACAGGCCCATTGTTTGCATCCAGGTCTGCTCGCGGGACCCACTAAGGACGCCTGGTAAGACCAGGCGTCCTTAGTGGGTGCCGCTATAAAACCTCGTAATGAGGCGGTAGGGGGTTAACGGGGCCGGCAGCTCTACTGGCCCCGTTAACCCCTACCGCCAGGGTCGTAATGACCCCCAATGACTTTGAACTCAGTTTCATCGTATATTTATCTAGGCACATAAATAACTTACCATCCAAGTCCAAATGCCAATGATCATCATGTCAAACAAAAATTACTAACAGCCGTGTCCCAAGCACGCTTAATCAAAGTTAAATAATGCAGATTTTCATTAACACCCATTATTATCTACTATAAACAAAAATGTATTCCAGTCAATCCTCGGAGAATTATGTATTTTGAACATTTATTTCAGGCCTACCCAAACGTAAATAGTGCAAAACTGTGGGAGCAATTATATCATTGTACAAGGAAATTGGTTAGATTCGCCATAATAAACTTCTTATATAGTCTAGGGTTGCTAGAAAAAAATAGTAATCCAGAGCAAATTGTGATCTCCAGAGCAAGAGTTTTGCTGTACATATTAACATTATATTTTCTACCTAGATGATGTATATTTAATGACGTTATGAGATGTATTTTATATTTGAATTGCGTTTTTATATGAATTGTAAATCATTTTTTTTTATTTGTAATTGAATTTTAACTCATCATGTGAAATCTATTGTATACCTTTTGTTTTAAGTTGAAAAATCAAGGTTTCCTTGATTAAAACAACAAAAAAAAAGAAAAGAAATGCCATTTGCAAAGCGTTATTTGAAGGAGGCATTTCCATCATTCACAAGACAGAGATTAAAAGTAAAGAGTATATTCGATGTCATCTGTTTTTACATTTTAATGTCGCACTTTGTTTTAAATGCATTCAGGGGACCCAACAGCAGGTAAGTAGCAATGGTGGTAATCCACGGCATGTCATTTGCACTTTTGATAACATGACTGCTAGACCTAATTTTCAAATGAATTGAGTCTGGCTCCTTACATTTGGAGGTATGATATCTTTCTCTACCCACAATCCCTCAGCTAAAAAGTGTCCTGTCCCTCAGGCATGGACCTGCAACATCTTCATGTTTGGTTTTTGAGGGGCAACACAGTCGTAGGAGATTTCAGTGCCATTCCATGTGCGAAGAGATAGGCCAACTGTAAGCAGTAGTTCTCCCATGACTTCTACATCTCGACGGGGCTGGATTAGGGAAGAAGGAGCAACGCATGGGTTTGTGGATAGGTGCTGCATGGGAGACATGTGATGAAACATCCGTCCTTGAACACATTGGTAGTGCACACCGTGGATGAGGAAAGGCCTTTAACACTGGCAAGCTGATGTAGATAAGGGAAGTATTTCCTAGCTTTGAAGGAAGATTGCAGCGTGTTTTGTTAGGGCTGCTCGGTGCTGGGCTGTATGTATATTTGGCGCACGGGGTGGTCCAGGCTGCATCATGGTTGGTGGAGCAGAGTGTTTGGGGATTGCATAACTCAACGGTGCCTTCCAACAGATGTTCTGTTCTCATTAAATGATGCTTGGTCTCTGGGTGTGTGAGCCAGACTTCATAGGTAAGTGCCATTTTGGATTGGGACACTGTGGCCACATACTGAGCATGCACAGGCAACACAAGGTGTGCATTAATTCAAAAGCACTGTCAGGTTATTAATGAAGCTGTGATGCAATAGTGTGGAACGGCAGGCAATCATATCTACGAAGAAGTTCTATGCATCAGGAGTTGCCTTAATCTATGTGGCTACATTGTTGTGCATGGCTCCCAACATCCTGTAAGGCTTCACTGTGGCAAGATATTACAGGGTGCTAAGTGTTGTCTTCCTGGGAAAATGAGCTGCTCTTGGGGGAAGAAGAAGTGTAAGTGTAAATGAATAGAGTTTGCTACTGTAGAAGAATCGGATTCCTCTTCTTCTACCCAAGCTTTTCAGGGGAAAGAAGGCCATAGGAAGCTGAGAAAAGGGCTGGCATAGGTTCAGGAAAAAGTAAGACAGCCTATGAAGCGGCTTAGGGTCACAAGACAGTGAGTAGGGCAAGCAGCGAATCCTCATCTTCATAATCTTCCTTGTCAACCAAGGACTCAGTTTCCTCACAATAGGACAGCAACCTCAGGATCAACTATACATAAGGATGACATGATGTCTAAGAAGCCACTGCAGGTGGCAAAATATTGTTTTTCTCTTACACAATATGTCGTGGGATAGCAGAAGAACCCACAGTTCAACAATTGAAATAGGCTGAAATATCCCCTTTTTGACCATAACCAAAAAGGAAAACCCAGAATGGATATTTGGTCCACATTTTATCCTTAGAAAGGGAAGAATAAACAAAACCATAGTATTTGGAAATATAGCCCATAATGCACCTGTCAGGTGGCCCAGTGTATAGCTCACACACTGTTTAAAAGCAGCCGGAATCTAAATTGTGGAGTTGTCGAGAGGGCTGACTGTACAAACGAGTTGTGGGGATTTGCAGCAGAAGTTTGAGCTCTGGACCATTCTATTCTTTGGTGGTGAGCAAGCTCTGGCTACATTAAAATGTGCTAAAATATCAAGAGCCCAGCATTGACCTGGCATCTCTTCATCTTCAAGGTATTAAGGTATTAAGGTGTTCACCCTCCTTGATGTCTGAATCTAGCAATCCCACTAAGTCAATGCCTAGTCTGGAATGCCCAATGGAAGCCCTTATTTATATATTTGTATGTCAAGTTCTTAAATCTGGATGATAAACCCTTGTATAACGCCCCTCTCTTTGAATCCCCCTGACCTCACTGGGCCAAGAAATATGTTTGTTTTGCAAATTAAAAGGTTTATTGGAAAAATTAATCACACTTTTATGAATACATTAATATTTGATAGCACACTTATGAATATAACAGTGATCAACAATGGATAATCTACAGTAGCACAATTCTTTAATTACTTAGGAGTTGGTATAGAAAGGATAAGGTAGCAGAGAATACTTTGGGCCTGATCACGACCTCGGCGGTAACACTAACGCTATTAGCGCGGGGGCTATTAGTGCGACCGCCATAGCCCCCGGTGCTAATAGCGCGGGATCACGAGTTGGGTGGACTTGGAAGTCCCCATTCCCCATTGAGCCCATTCGGGAATACCCCATTCCCCATTGGGCTCAATGGGGAAAATTTGCGCTCTTACCGCAGGCGGATTTTCCCGAGAGCTGGGGCGAAATCCTCGGCGGACCCTTAAATTCCGGCGGTAATAGTGCTACCGCCAGATTTAAGGGTTATTGCCGAGGTCGTGATGAGGCCCTTTGTATGGTTTCAATGAAAAGCAATGATGGAAAGAATGCAGCACAGAAATAAACTGCATATGGTTTCAACAAGAGATAATCTGATCACTTTTTCCTCACTCCCCCCCTATGCAATATGAAGAGATGGAAATGAGGGCACACAGGTTTAAGGAATACAATCAAAAAGCAGTTCAGTTCCCGTTCCCCCCCAGCAAGCTTAGAGAAACAGGGATGATTTTAAAACACAGGCCAAATACTTTTAAATGTGGTTGCAATGAAGTGAAAAATATGCTAAAAGTGATTTTAATTCCCTATAGGAGATTCAGGGTAGGTGACAGCTACTTTGAATTAGTTCAGGTCAACACTAGCAATGATTCAGGAATGAGTATCAGAGTGAAAACGAATTTCAGCAGTGGAAAGCAAGAACCAGCTATTTTTACAAGTGGTGAAATTGAGTCAAATTACAATTCGCGTCACTTTTTCTGAGTATGTCAATCGCGTTTATGCAAAAACTATAAGGAGTTGGAATGTTGGGTTTGTTGGAAAGCTTTGATTCGTAGCCTTACGATGACAGTTAAATGTCGCTTCTAGGGCATGCGGTTCAAAAGATACAGATGTTTTTATGGAGGTAGATTTTCAGAAATGAAGTCAAGTTTTCAGAATGACGTGGCGTTTTTACAGGTTTGAAATCACAGGATGGACACAAAATTCTAAATGCAGTTCTAGACAGGTTGAATGGATGGGATAAGATTACTTTAAACTAAGAGATTGGTTCTGTACAGTTCTTGATACTCACTCCTAGTTTTGGACTGGAATGCGACTTCGTCACAGATTTGGTCAGGATTGGGCTGCGGTTCTCTCTCCGGACAGTCTCTGGCAGTGGTTCTGCTCACAGTGGTCTGGTCTGGGTCTGCTATCAGCACTGCACAGCGGTCTGGTCTGGGTCTGCTATCGGCACTGCACAGCGGTCTGGTCTGGGTCTGCTATCGGCACTGCACAGCGGTCTAGTCTGGTTCTGGCACAGGGCTCTAGCCAGAATCAAACAGCTCTCCCGGCTGTTGAATAGTTTGGTTAGGTTGCTGGATTCTGGGGCCTGCTGAGAAGAGTTCAGCTTTTTGGGTTAGGCCCCTGCTTTAGGTTCTAGATCTGGGTTCTAGAGTCTGGTCCCCGGATCTATCTGGAATCTGGAGTCTAAGTACTGGAGCCTGTGGTCCTTCTGGATATTGTCTGGTCTGGCAAAGTGCTGCGCAAGAAAGCGGAAAGAGCAGTCCCTATCTGGGTTTCAGTGGTTCTTTTTATGTCTTTTGAAAGTGGGTGGGAAGGCTGACTTTCTATGCCCAACCCTCTGAGGATCCTGATAGGTTAGAGGATTTTCTGTTCCCTGACTGGAGAATGGAGTTGTGAGTCATCCTGTGTCATCAGGTATCATTTTTATTGCTTTAAGGAAAGAACACTCCCCTTTGGTTTCTTATAGGAAATCAATTTTACCCAAAACACATATTTCCCAGATACACAAGTTGTTGAAATTAGATGTACACATCATAGATTGCTTAAGGTACAGTTCGGTTCAAGGCACATGTTTCTACGAGCTTGGGTTCAGAAACGGCAACATTTTGCACTTTTAGTGGGTTTCGCCATATTGGTTTTTCATCATATCTTCCACGGAGGTACCCACCCTCTCTGGGCACATCACATTAAGTTTTCAATTCTCTAGTGTAATCCCAGTGTCTGCAATATTAATAATCATGGGGTTTGGTCTCAGAACATCGTACAGAGTTGAGCTTAGTCTCAAATTGTGGGTGCATTTTTCATATTAAGAATCCCTAAATTGTACATTTCTGTCAGCTTGATACAATATTTTATAAGCAATTTAATAAAATATACATTTGCTTCCCCTTCAGTACAACCATTTGTTTGTCCCCGCCTCCAGGAACTTGGTTCTGACTCAGAGAGATCAGATGTCTTGCCTTCCCCCAGAGCAGTTGTTCAGGCACACCCAAATTAGCATATTCTGTTTAACTGAAATAGTCTATTGTCTTGACTGAGGTCAGCAGACCAGGGTGCCACTCTCCATTTGATTAACAGAAACTTGTGATTTCCTGCCTTCTTGTGTGGAGTTCTGAGGTGTGAAGACTTCCCGGGGACAAGCAAGGCTTTGAAGTCCCAGCTAACTCAGGTTCCTTTTCAGCTCCTGAAATACAGGTCTCCTGTCAGAGTTTAGATCACCAGCGCCGGTCAGTGGCAAACACCGGTACTGCAAACATTTTTGGCAGCTGTCTTGAATTAATACATTTCAAAAAGGGGATTTTACTTGATGGCATATGATCCTTGCTATTGTATTGATGTGGATTCCGCAGTAGAGTAATGTAGAACACCCAACCAGAAGCTGGATTTTTTGTTTGGTGGTTTCGTGCCCATGATTTTAGCAATTTTTGACATCAATTAAAACAGATTTTGAACAGCACCATATTCCTTTGCACTGGTTTTGCTCTGTGTGCAACCAAAGTATAGGGTCTGGCAATGGTCTCCTGTATTAACATTGACAGAGGCAAAAATGGATGGCAACCTATTTTTCATGTTTTTCCTGTGCATTTTTGGATGATTTCTGGCAAGCAGCGTGCTTTCCGGCAGCATTATGATGTTTCTGCTGCCAGTAATGCACAATTATGTTGTAGGGCTTGGATGTGTGGGTGAAACATCCCACAGAATGTATGAATTAACAATGGCGGAGTAGTTGGCCAAGTGCCTGCAAGACTGAGAGAAAGCACATGTAGTGTTCCTCAGGTCAATACACATCAGGGGAATAGCAAACAGGATTGCAGGCAGGCTCATATAAGAATGTTCTTCTTTACTGAAGAGTTTACTTATGTCACAGATCTTCAATAGATATTTTGAAGAATAGATACGACATTTGCTTCCAGGACCTACTACCCTACCCATCAAATTCCCACATGTTTCTGTAAAGTTGCAGTTTTCATAGTCAGAGGTATTAGGGAGTGGATGCAATATCAATGGTGCCTCTATCTTTCCTTCTTTTTGGCTTCTCCCTGACTCCTCTCTTCCCCACGGAAAATCTGCAATAGCAGGGGTGGGGTCTGCTTCTTGTTGTCCCTATTGGCTCTTTAAATTCCTGTTTCCTTTTTTTCAGTGCTAATCATGGTACCATCATTGATTCTGTCAAGGTAACCCTCCCCTCACAAATTAACTGACAGGAAACAGCGTGTGTCCCTTCTTCCATGGTCGGTCTTGATTGTGGAAGGACAGGGCTTCAGAAGCTAGTGCTCACTCCACTGGTAGCCCAATCGATACAACAGTCCATTAGGCATGCAACTGTTACATGTTATAAAGGACACCAAAAACACTTTGTGTCTCAATGCTCAAGAGTGGTTTATAGACTCTGCCCTGTGATATAGCAGCTGTAGTACAGCTTGTGCTGGATTGCTTCAGCAAGGGGTTGGACTTTTCTACTTTCAAGTCACCGTGCTCAGCATTGAAGCAGTCAAGCACTTCTAGGGGGGCAACTCGGAGAAGATGAATTGGTGGGGAAATTGGTATGTATTATGTCTCTGTCTAAGCCGGTGGATCATTTTGGAACTCGGTGCTGGGATCCTCTGTTAGTAGTAAAATATTTACAGAGGCCACTCTTTTAACTCATGGAGGTCAGTGATGTGAAGTTTTTGACATGTAAGTCTATCATTGTGAGAGTTATTGCATCAGAATGCAGATTGATTGCAATTGAGACATTGGGCCTCATTACGACACTGGCGGCAGCCGTGCCTGTAACGCAGGCACGGCTGCCGCCAGAGTCATTTTTTTCCCTGGAATGGCCAATTACTGGGGTATTACAACGCCGGCGTACCCAGTAATTGCCCATTCCAGGGCACCTGCATTTTATTTCCCCATTCCCATTCGAGCCCCATAGGGCTCAATGGGAATGGGGAAGCCGGATGCACCAGCACCATTCGTGAATGGTGCCGGTGCTTCTGACGTGTTGTGCTCGCGGGTGCCTGTGTGCCAGCCAGGTCAGACCTGGTGGGCAGAAAGGCACCCGCGAGCACAACTCGTAGTCTTCTGGTACAGGAACTACGGTACTAGCAAGCTTACCGGTACCGTATTTCCCGGACCGGCAGACTCGTAATGAGGCCCATTATTATACAAGGACCTATTTTCGGAAAGGGCTTGAGTGAAGCAATGGTTAACCATTGTGATCCATTTTTACCTAAGGTGTTGTTGAGATTCCATGAGTTGCAGAGTATAGCTCGTATTGCTGTTCATCTGCAGCCCTCTTCTCCGGAGAAGAAATAATGTACTGTGTTGCATGTAAGAAGGGTGGTTCTGGCTCTTATTGGTAAACTGACTGTCTGTATGTACATTTTGGCCCCTCTAGAGGGGGAAAAAGGCCAAAAGTAGTGTACATCAGCAGGTGGACTATGCAGTAGCAGGGACTCCACTGCCAGGGAAGTTTCTTGGGAGATTAATAAGGGACATAGAGACCTAGTGGTCTAGCACACACAGTGTTTCCCTTAAGGGGATATGCAAAACAAGGACATTTGCTGAGCCAAACACTTTCAGATTGAATGTTCTCAGTCAGGCAACCTGTTCATTTGACCAAAGTGTACTAAGATGTAGCATGCACTAATGGAAGTATAAATCAGGAGCCAGTAACAACTCAGTAATGGTTTGGGCAGAGGTATATGTTGTTGCCTGTGTGGTTATGTATTGGACCTCACACCACTGGATTGGATATTTCCCAGAAGGACGTATTGGGGTCACAGATAAGGAAGTTCCTGTAATGGTTTGGCTACTTACCAGCAGAGGCATAGACAGGGTAGGGCCAGAGCGGGCAAGACCCACCCAAAATCTGTAAATGCCCACTCACCAGCACTGTGTGGGCATTTACAGATGTTAATGTCACTGTGGTGGCCCAGCTACATTTGCTTCAGAGCCCACTTGTTGGACAATACTGGCAACTGCTCTCCATACCAGTACTTTTCTTGACTCCCTTTCTTACTCTGCTTCATCAAAGTACTTACACGTCTACCCTACCATGCCTTCGCAGAATGTGATGGTAGGGCCTATGATCCTACATATCAAACTAATGGATTGTGGCTGAAAGAAGAAATTATACCTGCAAAGAAAATAGGTGGTACTGCATTAAGTGAGACATGTCCTTTCATGGACGTTTGGTATTCCAAACGTCAATGCCGCCAGGTAGAGAAGGACTGGGAGCAATGAAGGGTACCTGAAAGTAATCAGAGCATGATGAATTGGTGTCAGATAAACATACTGTGGAAGTAACTTTTGTTGCAAGAAGTGTTAGGTGGCTCCTAATGTGAATCTATCATTCTAAATGATTTAAGGTCCGTGACAGCTGGTAAATATTTTCTGTGGGGGAGCATTCGTATTTTCCCAAATGTTGCAAGAGTGATTGAGCATAGTGGGGGAGTACTGAACAATATAGAAGGTTCATGGACTTTCTCCCTCCAAGGAAACATTTCATATATTGGGTTTCAACTGTGCTTTTAACCAATGGAGTTGAAACTCAACTAAGTTATCATCAGTTTGCAGGGTAACACAAGACCACAGTACAGAGGAGTATTTTGCAGTGCAGTCATTGTTTGTGTGACCACATTATATGATTGCATACCCAATGTAGCAAACTTTCATTGTGTCCCTCTCTCAATATATGCCAGCTTTCACACTGTAAAAGACATTCATAATGCCATGAAACATTGCCACTATGAAATATGCTCATAATTCCCCATATACAGTATTTTGGAGCATGGCCACTTCAAATCACAATGTTTGGTGCCCAACATATATGGCAGGATCAACACTGTAAAGCACTCATGAAACCATAAGCATAGTATTTGCCAGCATATACTTCAAAGAACGTTAATGGTGCAGATGGTTTTCCTTCCCTTGATAAAGAAAGCCACACACCTGCTCACACCAACATACACACACACAAACACACGCATGCATCACATTCATACACATATACACTTACACCCAATAACTCACTAGGAGACTTGTGCATAGACATAAATACATACATGCATGCACACATACACAGAGTCAATCACACTTATTAAAACACTCTGGCCCTCATTACGACCCTGGCGGAAATCGAAAAACGATGGCGGAAATGCAATACCGCCATCGAACAGCGCTCGGTGCGATTATGACCCGTCACCGTAAAGCACGATGCCATTAGCGACACCGTAGTGAATGCCAACGCTAACTGCACCAAGTACGCGCACGCGCGCCATGCGAAACCGTAATTACCACCATGGCGCAACGGTACGCGAATTCTGACCCTAGCGGAAATTTACCTAACGCCATCAAGCATGGCGGAAAGTACCATTCCGCCATGGTGAGAAGTACGGCATCGCAAACCAACCGTAAATGGCCCTACTGAGTGCCTGTACACCACTCCCTGGCCACATTGCACAACTCCTCGTAGGTGCAATGAAGTCACACAATGCAACCAGTGAAATGTACAAGTCACCCATGCATGCCAACGAACAAATGAATGTAGGGGCTCCAAGTTTCTTGTGAGTGGCCATCCATATTTGCCATGGCACCATTGCCGTAATGATGCAGCACAGGCATGTGAAGGTTCAAGTACAGCAACATGAACTGAAATATGAGACAAACAAAAACAGGCCCCCCATCGCTTGACACCAGTGTAAGGCAACATTCAAAGCAGTATCCTGAGTGAGACTGCACCAGCCCTGTACTCCTGCCAGTAAACAAACCAACCATCAGCATAAGCATGTACCACACAAGTTGGCAGAGTGACTGAGCAGCCAGGCTCATCTCAAGAGGGGCCAATGGGAGCTGCAGGGCACAGATGGCACGAATACAGAAGCTATTCCAATGGACATGACCTCAGTCTCCCTCCAAGAAACGCACGCAAACACAGGCACCTGTGACCAGCCATATTCTGATAATCACATCATTCCACCAATCCACCTGGCTGACCTGCATCTGTTACACAAAAGCTAATCCCCCGCCCCTGAGCATGACAACATCAAAACAGTCATAATGGCAGCCCCTATCCCTGACCTCACTGGGCTTCGTAGGCAAACGCGGCCAGTACAGTACCACGCAACCATACTCAGAAGCCGGAACCCAATGCAGATCTTCTCACAATACATCGCTCCACAAATAGGAATATGCTACATTACTTGCAAAGAATAATGCTACACGGTCAATATCAGAATAGAAATTTAATGCACAACAAAATCACCAAGTCCATACAGCTATTAGGTCATGAACTCCAAAATATATTTCATTATTGTGGGCTGCATCCGCAATAAATGACCAGCTTCTTCTTGTGTGACGCCCTGTTGATTCATGGTACACAGGGGCTACATTCACGTTCAAAAAGGCAACATGGAAGCGCCTACAACCGCAGGGCCGTCCCATTAGGTAGGCACTAGTCCAGCTGAAAGGTCGATATGTTGCTCCTAGCCACTAGTACTGCGTAAGGGCATGTGGCCCATTGGCGATCGTCCCATAAGATCGTAATGGTGCTCCACTGAATAACACGAAACAGCAGGTGTCGGGAGTAAAAGCCATCTGCAGGAGTGGCATACAGATGGCAGCGGCAAAAGGGGAGCAGATACCTGTCACCCAAATGAAATGAAAAAGAATAGTATGGGCATCAGAACTTCATTTGAATTACTCACTTCAATGATCACACTAAATCCACAGCCATATGCATGCTAGCCCACTCAAAAGGATTATTCCCACCCAAAAATCACTTGCGAATCATAACTATATAAATCGAGGTGAAAACACTATTACAAACGAGTGTTTGTGTGCATGCGTCTGTTAAAACAGAATCCATTAGATGGGATTAGTAACGTGCATAGACACAAGTGTTTGAAGGCGCGTCGAGACAGGGAGGGTTCAACAAGGGCAGATAGACGATGGTCCCACTATGGCAGCCCTGCATCACATAGCGCAGGGGAAGTGGATAGATTCCAAAAAGCCCTGTACATGGCAAACTCTCTATTAAATCATCTGTCCATGCATCCATACATCATTCCCTCATCCCGGTATGAAAACGCCTGATTATTTACTCACATAACATGTGAAATTTCCATTGAGTCTGTGCGTAATGCAGTCTGCAAAATCCACTGTGCTCCAGCCCGGAATTCCAGTGTTGTGAAGTAACATGTATTTGGGAACGTCCTGCCTTATCGTCCACTACGCTATTGCGCATCCCATACTATTCATATCAATCATTGCATTCTCGCCATGGCCCCTGTCCGAAGGACATTAAACAATAGAACTTTATATCTGCAGTCAGACCTGTGGGCGTCTCCTCGCCGCTAGCTGAAAACCGAAAGCGCTGTCCTTCGAATTCCTCATTTGCAACATCACATCGAAAAGGCATCTGTGACCGCTTGAAATCACAAATCCATCCATGTAGTGTGGCAGTGTGTGAAAATGGCAACTGGCTTCACTCACAAATGGGACGCCCCGCCCGTCGGTGAACCTCGGTACAGTGCTGCATGAGGGTCCACCGTTAATCGAGTACTACATTCCACTGACCCTTCACAAGTCAGTTCGCGACTGCAAAGATAGTATGTGAAACAATGGGACCATAGCAGAATGAACATATAAACCAATATTTCACTGCCATCGGGATTAAATACATGATTGTAATAGCAAGATGCCATGCGTCAAATTGCAGCGTTGTGTGCGGGACGTGCTCGCCCAAAGGGGATTGCAGCTGGCACAGGTGGAATGAATCACCACAGGTGGAGGCTATACAGCCTGAAAACACATAAATTGCACACCCAACCCCCTCCCACAACCACACCCACTCCAAAATGCTACCGGCAGGACTAGCGATGTTGGCCCTGGGGGACCTGATAGCACTGCAAGTACTCCAACTTCAAGAAGAAGACGAACACCAACTACTACAACAACCGGCCGCACAGAGGAGACGCAGGAGGAGGAGGAGGGCAAGGCAGGGCCAGCAAGGCCCGCCAGCACAGCCACTACCACCACGCAGGCAGCCCGCAATCCCACGCCTCCGAGCTCATCCGTTCAACCTCACTGATGAGCAGATCCACACCCTCTACCAGTTGGACCGGGACACCATAACCGCCATTGTGGACATGACACACGCTGACCTTGTCAGCATGATAGATAGCCCAACCGCCATCCCACCCCTACTGAAGGTGGTGTCTGTACTCCACTTCCTGGCCACAGGCACCTACCAGCACACAGTCGGACAGTTGCATGGCATTTCACAGCCACTGTTGTCACGGACACTATTGCAAGTGCTCGATGCCCTCCTGAAGCACGCAGACGACTACATCTCTCTACCACGCTCGGAGCAGGAAATTACGAACACAAAAGTGGGATTCCATGCACTTGCCGGCATACCGGGTTGCATTGGTGCCATCGACTGCACCCATGTGGAATTGGTTGTCCCACATGCCATGGAGGCCCAGTACCGCAACCGAAAACAATATCATTCTCTTAATGTACAAATGGTGTGTGACTCCAACAGGATCATTACACATTGTTGTGCCCGATTTCCTGGATCAACCCATGATTCTATGGTCTTGAGGAACTCTACAATACCACGCTACATGGAGCGACACGCAGGGAACAGATCCTGGCTACTCGGTGAGTCTCATTTCATGCATGATAATGTGGGGTATGTGATGCGGCAATGACCTGGCAGGAAGGGGGGGGATGCGTACGTAGCAATGTCATTCCACAAACATCCTTTATTGTCCACATACAGGTGATGCCGGGTATCCACTGAAGAGATGGCTCCTTACACCACTCCGGAACCCACAGAACCAGCATGAGGAGGACTACAACCATGCCCACTCACGTACCCGTGTAGTCATAGAACAGGCATTCGGCCTACTGAAGGGTCGTTTCCGCTGCCTCAGCAGGTCTGGCGGGGCACTCCTGTACCGCCATGAGAAGGTTGCAAAGATGGTCATGGCATGTGTCATGCTACACAACATGTGCGTACGTAGAAATGTGCCCATGCCCCCTGACGCAGAACTGCAGGCACCTGAAGATGGTCATGTTGAGGGTGGGGATGTGGCAGCACCTCAAGGAGTCCAGGAGGCACAGGAGGGCCGTGAAATTCGTCAGATTCTCATAGATTCATGCTTCTAGCACTCACGCCTGGTGGCTGATACATGGACACGGGACTTGTGGCACTGTGTGTGTCTGGAACATGCACAATATGGACTGTACGCCTATAAAGGCCTCGTACACAAAGATCAATGTCCACACATCTCATTGGATGATTGTGAAATGTTTATAGCATATGTGAAATTATGTTACACACCCCATCGACCCGCCACCCAAGTAAGCCCAACACACCCCCTCCACCCTCCTACCTCCCCCCCGAACACCAGTGTCCAAAGATGCTCATTGTCAGTGGGCAGACGCTATTGCAAGCCCCCTCTCCGGGTATCAGGGGCACCCCTGCCTGTGGAGCGCAGGTTCCTCCCAGATCTACGTTGGGGGCTGCCCTGGACGGAACTTGCAACGGATGATGTCTCTGCCTGCTCACGTCCATGCATGTCCCTAAGGGTTTGTGAGAGCTCAGTGAGCACACGGCGCACAGCGGCAAGTTCAGCACATACGTCTTTGGACGTCGCATGCAGTTCCCCCCTCAGGCTCTCGGTGCTTCTCTCCAATTGTACCCTCAGGCTCTCGGTGCTTCTCTCCATTTGTGCCCTTGGTGTCTCTGTACTTCTCTGCATTTCTGCCCTAAGTGTCTCAGTAGATGTTTCTATGGCTGCCTTAGTGCCCCCACATTCATCAGCATGGTCCTTGAGGAGCGTGGCCAGTTGCTGCTGTTGCACGATCACCTGGTCGAGGGACTGTTGCCTCTGCTGTGCCATGGCCATTTGCGGTGGTGTCACAGAGGGGCTGATCACCTCATGTTGCCTTGCCACAGGGCTTGTGGGGGATGGCCAGTCGTCGTCTTGTGGCTGCCCCTGCGTGGTATCCTCATAGTGTACGGGATGAAACAAACAGGGGGATTGAGACAGGTCTTGGATGGATCCTACATCGACATCACCGTTTTCTGTGTCGGAGCATGCTGCCATTAATGCAATGTCACCTATGGTGCTGCTGCCACCAGAAGCAGTGCCTTCTGTGGCATCCATTGGGGGGACCTGTGGTGGTGCTGTTGTGGGCATGCTGGCTGCTGGGGTGCCTGTTGAAGTCCCCTCCTGTGTGCTGCCACTTGATTTGTGCTGCTGCCGTGTCTTGATCCGTGCAGCTGAGGTGGAGGGTCTTTGGCCGTTGGTCTTGGCCCTCTTTGCAGGTGTGCTGGTAGGGGTGTCCTGGAGCTCGTCCTTTGAATCGGACCCTGTGGTGGAGTAAAGGAGGGCGAGCATTATTGATGGGTCTGTGGAAATTGGAATGGCAATGTATCACATGCATTGGGGTGGTACCTGAGGGTGATTTGGGTCAGGGCCTTGGAGGTGGTTTCATTTTTGTGTGGATTGAGGATGCAGTTGTTTTGCAGCCTGCAGTTAGGGTGTGCATGCTGCACGTGTAGAGGGTGTTTTTAGGATTTTTAATTATTTATGTATTTAATGTGACTTTTAAAGTGCGCTATCAGGCCAATGTATGTGGACGTTCTCCTGGACATGTGTTTCTGTTGCACTATGTGGACACATGGTACTTCACATGATTGGACATTGTGGATTTAGCATTGTTTTATTTGGCCCACCTACCTGATTCTTCGGATGTCTGCACTCCTTTCTCCATCCCTCCGACTCCCTCTATACTCTCCATTCCAATGGTGGAGGCACAGATTTCTTCCCAGGGGGTCAACTTGATGGGTGATTCCGATCCTCCCCCGGTAGCTGTGGCAATGTTACGGTTCGCGGATAGTATGCTCCGTACGCGTATCCGCAAGTCGTCCCATCGCTTTCTGCATTGCTGTGGGTTGCTGTGGGTTGCGGGGTGCGGTCCCCACCGCACTTACCCGCTGTGCCACCAGGGCCCATATGGCCTTCTTGTTCGCAAGTGCCGTCCTGGTCATTTGCGTCGAGAAGACGACGGCAGCATTCTCCTGGAGGGTCTCTGTGAGCACGGTGAGTTCCACACGCTTTTTTTGCTACTTTTCCCATTTTTATTGTTTTCACTAGGGTGGATGACGGGTTGGGATGTGTCTCAGGGTAGTATTTTTAATGGTTGTGTGGGAATTCTGATTTTATAGGTGTACGGCGTGCTGTTTCCCGTTCCGGGACCATGTTTTTACTTCCGTTTCCGTATATTTACGGTCACTGTATTTTCCGATTGCCGCTCATTACGGTGACCGCTATGATGGGTGGCGGAATTGCACCTAGGGCGCCGTACGACGGCGGTGAGGGGCGTTTTGGGGACATTTCCGCCATCGCGGACTTTGCACTTCCGCCATGGCGTAGTGCTCGTGCCCGATGGGTCGGAATTAGCCGCACTTTACTCCGTCGTGCAATGGCGGAAACGCTATTTACGCTATGGCGGTCAGGTCAGTTACTTTCCGCCAGGGTCGTAATGAGGGCCTCTGTCTTGCTCTGAAACACATAATTACACACTCATTGCATGACATTAAAAAAATGCACACAACTATGCATCCACGGGTTGATCTTAGTTTTGGTCTTTTCTGTAGTCTGAAGCTTCTCCTCACTGTCAGTATGCAGCATCATAAGTAATGTGTGTTAGGGCCCAAGGTCAGACTTTGGTTGTTAAGCAACCTGTTGAATGGAGGAAGCTGTGTTTCACCAGTAAGTCTGTTTCTTTCAGCAGTTGGTTAGTGTAAAGATGGATGCCACAATAAGCAGTAACAATGAAGTCATTTATTTATTTATTTACACATTTATATAGCAGCTTAGGCCCATGGAAAAATCGGCACTTGTACAACTCAAAAAAACAAGCACGACAAACAATAATAAATAATACATAACAAGTAAAAGATTATACAAATGTACTTAAATCATTGGCACATGGATATATTCCTAATCCAATAGACCATTCAATTACTTTGAAACCTCAGAAAAGTCAACAGCAGGTTTCAACGTAGATGAGACATTTACAAGATTTCTAGAAATGCTCAAGCATTGGGGGCGATTTCTTCCACCGCAGTCTACCACTATACAGTCCCTGTTGTTCAAGGAGCACCATTCTTCCTCCTGAATTATACGGCAGCAGGGACGTTGCTATAGCCCTGGGTCTTTTGGTTGTAGCCCCGGATAGAATCTCAGGGGCTACAACCAAAGGGCTAGCTAGCCCTGAGTCCCAACAGTCCCGACATTAGTGCAGCCCTGGATATTTTCCAGACCTAGCAACAACCCTGTACGGCAGACCTTCAGATCATAAGATCTAATACATCCAGACCTTGGTGTAGCCAAGCAAGGACTTTATTTCTGAGGGCCTCTCTGGGTTCCTTCCTCATTGTTTTTTCAACATCAGTAATAATGAAAGTTCCTTTCGTCCAACACTAGCCAACTAGAGTTTAATCCACGATTTCTGGCATTTGCAGTTTACCAACACAAATGTTCCTAGGAATGCAAACTTTTTGTTTTGGGATGACGGGACTCACAGAACATTGATAGGACTTCAGAGGATGAACTAAGGGATCTGCCATTATTGACAATGTCAATGGTACAACTGGAAGCCACAGAGGCGCATCCTGCCTTGTGCCAGTCTCTTCAACCTCCCTGCTATTATTTCCCGTTCTTTTTGGAGCTGCTTGGCAATGCACATCTAGTGTCCCTTGGGGGATCATGCTACCGACCCCTTCCAGTGACTCAAGCCATAGTTGTAATTCATTAAGATTGCTGGATGGATTAAGCTTGGTGGCAATACATTCCTTTAGCCACAACCAATTGGCATAATCATTTGGATCCCCTTCTGGTTTTTGTCTGATTTGAAGGTGAGCAAACCTCAGTAAGCAACGACCCCACTGGAGAACCTGCTAATATGCAAACGGAATATTCCCCTATTGACCGATAAGCTTCTCCCATGGTATCTAAATCCTCTCCAAGCAACATTGATACACAGGTGGGGGTTTCAGACACCAGCGCTAAATCCGACTGGTGAGGGCAGTCACAGTTATCAAAAGCCTGACCAGCACTAAGTTTTGTCGAGACTGACTCTAGTGCAGCCCACCTCCAGCTTGTGTCTTTATCACCTCCTTTATGGTCATTCAGGCACTGCTTTCTCCTGGTGCTTATTGCCAACACCTCCAGGTGCCGGTTCTCTCTAAGTGACGAAGGCACAGATGGACTGACAGGCTTCCTACAAGGCAGATTTAGGCACCCCATGACTGAAAGAAGAATGTTTTAAATTCCCAAGACTCATAGTAGTCATACCTGCTTCAACAAAATCTACCACTTGTTAGGCTTGGACAGCAAATACAGATTAATATCAAAGAAAGTGCATACCAAATGCAACATGCCCACTGCCTAATATGGCCAAAACGTACAATCCAAAGCAAGACCAATGCAACATGTCTCCTGCCAGCAGGTACCTTTATTTTTAGCGAGTCATTAAGTCATTACCTTAAAGAACTGGAATACATATCCTCTCCATTAAGTACTTCAACTGTCTCCTTCACATCCCCACATTCTCATTCTACCGCCACCTTAATATTCTGTAACGCTCACCTGATTCCCACGGAGGCGCAGGTTTGGCTTCGGGACTCTGAAGATGGACAGGAAGGGCCCTCTACTCTGGCTTCTCCGGCTCGCAGGAATATTCCCCTGTGCGTGAAAAGGGAGTATTACCTACTGACTGAGTTATGCTCAAGCATCCCACTCTCTTCCAACCCTCCACGATACCCTTCCACGATTCCCCGTGAAGTCTCACCTTAGGGTCTGAAAGGACAAGCTCTCCATCCTGCTTCTGACGCAGGGGCGCGTTGAACCCAGTTACTTCACTGGATTGAGGTTGGATGGGAGTTCAGGTAAGCTTGATTATACTGGTAAGGCGCTGTAAAAGTTCTGTTGCAAGTTCAAAAGTTCAAGCTTTAAATAATAATGTTCATTATTGGAAACTCCTTGCAATAAAGCGCTGATGTTGATATCTTTTCCCCATAGGGGCCGGGGTTCGGAATGCCAGAGATATGGCGCCGACCCGAAGTGAAACGTGCAGTTCCAGTAAAGATCTGGTAAGTCATAGATGAGCGCTCAGGTAATGTTTTTGCATTCGCTCATCAAATGTCTTTGTCTTTTTTCCCCATAAGGGCCGGGGTCCTGCTTGGAAGCAGCAAGACCCGAAATGAAATGGGAATGACCCAACAGGTAAGTCTTAGAAGGAAACTGAGCTTTTCCTATTCCCTTCCTTCTCTCACCTCTTATTCTTGTCTTTTTCTCTAGGCTCTGGGAAGTGGCTGTGTATCCGGATGATCGCTGCTGAAGATGGAGGAACCCAGGAAAGTTGAGTGAAATGCAGCGCTGCAGCGATCGTAACGAAATGCTTTTAAAAATGATGTCTTCCCTTTCAGGATCGTCAGTGATGTCTCCGTGGTGCAGATTAGCTGGTAGGTCTCTTGTCTCCCTTTGCAGGTGACCCAGGATGCTGACAGGCGTGGCTGAAGTCCAGATGCAGGAGCTGACATGGTGAGCGTCCAGCTGCGAGGAGCAGAACAACGCGAAGCGTGAGTTGCTGATCGGGTGTGGTTTAAATAGCTTTGGAAGAAGTCCCAAGTATGTATCCTTCCTCCGATCAGGTATGTATCCTTCCCCGACCACACCCGGGTGGAAAGTAGTCCCACAGGTAAAGTAGTTCCATTCAGGCCTCAAGAGGGCCTGGATGTGGCAGCATGGTCTGCATCAGGTAAGTGCACATTAAAACATTTGAACACATGTCTAGCTTTATGAGCCTGGCGCCTAAGGCGCCAGGACAGAGGTCCAACATGAGCCTGGCGCCTAAGGCGCCAGGATTGCGTCCAAAGGGCCCCAGCTTGGGCCCGCTGGCACTCCCCTGGGGGAAATGATGCCTGCCTCTAGGGTCGCTGGGTCGGACCTGGCTCCTTGGAGGTAGGCATCATGACATATCCTTACCTCACATTCCATACCATCCTCGTTTCCTTAGGTACCAGCATACTATACACTTCCCCATCATCAACCTACCACAAAACCCTTGAACAGTTCAGGCTGTCTAACCAACCATATAGGTCTCCTTCTACCTCTGTCTCTAACGCCTTTGAACAGGAACTCTAGATTGACCATCTGTTTCCACGTTCCATATTCTACCATCCTCTGTTTCAACCAATTTATAAAAAACTCCTGCCACCTTCTGAGGTTGAGACCACTTCATGAGTCCATTTCTAAGAGGCTCAGGCAGTTTCACTTTCAGCCACTCTCCTTCTTGCACCATCCCCCGATCACAGCCTGTCTCTCATCATGCCTTGCCTTATTATACATCTGCTTTCCTCTCATCAAACTTTTGCTCTATCTACATTCTGCCACATCCACTTAGTTCTATTCAATCATTGTGGGCATAACCTACAGTTGAGTTCCCTTCCCCATCTCATATCAAAAGGAGACATTCCCATAGTGACAAGCGCAGAACACCTATAGGCGACCATTGTATCCATAACTGCCCTGTCCCAATCTTCATGACTGGCCCAGATCACCTGATGCAATCATTTATTTCTGTGTTAAATCTTTCCATAACACCATTTGCTTGAGGATGCTATATGGATGGAAACCTCTGTTCTATGCCATTACTGGCATGAAAATCCATCATTTCAGTGGATTTGAACTGTACTCCATTGTCTCTCAGTATTTCACTTGGGTAACTTTCAGGTTTGAATACGTCCTCCATAAAAAAGTATCACTTCTCCCGTTGTTATATTCTTGGTTATTTTCACCTCCATCCAATTCAGCAGTGTGTCTATTGAAATAATACAATATTTAGGTACTGCAGGATTATGGATAGGTCCCACGATATCTATACCTATTTTTTCCCAAAGCATGTGGTGAATGATAACACTGGTGATGGGACTTTCTCTTGCATTGAGATTCTCTTCACTCAAGTCACACAATATACTGTTCCTCACCACTCTATCTCTAAATCACACCCGGACCACCAATAGTCAGAACGGCCACTCTGTTGAGTCTTAGTAATGCCCTGATGGCCCACTTGGTCCACTTGCACAATCAGTATACAATCATCTTCCTTACTCCATTGGGAGGTATTACTCTTGCACTTCTCATGACATTCGGCCTCATCACAAGTTTGGCGGTAGCCCTTAAATGCAGCAGTAAAACTATTACCAATTCATTTAAGGGTCCACCCAAACATGGGCCTGGCGGGTTTCCCCCAGCCGCCCAGAGCTGGGGGTAAACGCACCGGAAAAATTCCCATGTACATGTGAAATTAGTGCCACGCTACTAGCGTGCGCTAATTGCACCTACAATTCCCCATTGGGTCCAGCGTGATGAGGCTCAAAGTCTCCATTTACTTGTAACTCATCCCTAAAGATCCTCAACCCCGCTAAGTGTGTGGCTGCTACACATGTTCTTGATATAGTTCCTGTTTCCTTAATCTCACTTCTAACTTGTCCCCGAACTTCATCTTCTTGAATAGAGGCATTCCACTCATTCTTGGAGACCATTGCATGCCGATACTTAAAATAAATGCACTCTCTTCACATTCCTGCTCATCTTCTCCATCCTTTTCTTCACTTGTGAATAAACACGATAAACAGTCAGCAGGTCTATATTCTCTTTGGGTGCATATTCTATATCAAATGCATATTCTTTTGGCGATATAACTCATCACCTTATCCTCAATTAAACGTTGTCAAGACCTTTATTCTGTAGTGTTTCCTTGAGTGGTTTGTAATCTGGCCCAATATCAAACTTTGGCCCCCACAGAACATTTTCTAAATTATTCTATTGATCACTTAATTGCCAGAAGCTCTTTCTAAATGGTCAAATACATGGCTTCAGCCCCCTAAGTAGACACAAATCAAAAGCTATGATGTATTATTTGTCTTGTTCCATTTGTACCATTACTGCTTCTAAACCTGTGTTGTTGGCATCTTTTTAAAATATTGTTTGCCTTCCTACTTTGGGGTTTGATCCAGAGCAGCTTTGATCATTTCAAACTAGTTGGTGCATTGTTTGTCCCATTCATATTTGTAGAAAGATTTTAGTAGAAGTCTCATGTTCACCGTTTGTCCCCAACGCTTGATATACATGTCAAATAGTATTGAGCCATTTCGAGAAAAAAGTACAATTGTTCTTTTTTCCTTTGGTTCTGGACTTTCTTGTATGTTATTCACCAAACTCTTCTTCACATTATTGCTAGAACCCGATTTTGTATGCCACAAAAAGTCAATTTCCTTTGGATTGAATTTACATTTCTTTTCACTTAATGTGAGACCTTTCTCTACTAATGCTTTCATCACTTTTTCTCATCTGTCTTCCGTTCCTCACTAAACACTGACACATTGTCCTGGAAACATACAAATCCTGGTAAATCTCGAAACATCTCATATATGATTCTTTCGAACACTGAAGTAGACAAAACTAATCCAAATGGCATGCACAAAAATTGGAATAGTCCTTTTTTATGTATGATCCAATATGTGGGTATGGTAAACAGAGTCAATCCTTTAGAACATGGGTGGAAATCTATCTGCTGGTAGGTGCATGTGAGGCCTAATGATTGAAAACACTTATGTATCTCCTAATTTGACAGCATCTCTGCTATGTTAGGCATTGGATGTCAGTCTTGTATCACCCAGAAAATTGTAGTCATCCACAACCGTCAGATATTAATACACATTTCCAGCATACAAACACAACATGACATCTGGCTCTGTGTATCAGTGATGTTAGTGACTCAGCTATGCCAGTCAAGTGCTTGTGTCTGAGGCACATGATATATTCATCATGCACTGCATGTAGTAGTGGTACCATCCACACATGTCCATAGGTGGCTTCATGCTACACATACCTTCCATGCATACTGTAAGCGTGCAGGACATTGTGCCATTAGTGTCCCAGCATTTTGCTACACCATGCAAATCCCTGCTGCAGCTATGGCACTGAGCCCCTTGTGAGAAATTAGTCTGGAGTCATTCATGTTGACCTGCCTCACTGCACACACCACCCCCATATTCCCCATGGGTGCATGGCACTGTCCCTCTTGTGTGTCACTGTCCCCTCTTCCTATCTCCAAGCACATGACCTCACTCTCTCCACATCACACAGCTGGGACACCACACATGTCTGTTTGGAATGTTTGCAAGGCTTAAATGGTCGGGGCATGGGATATAGTGGCGAGTGTTCAGGTGCCATGATTTCAGGGATTTTTGTACATAGTGTATGAATGTAAATTATGGCATGTTGACATGCATGTAAATGTGATGCAGGACAGCATTGTGATGACAATTAACATGATTTTTCATGTCTTTATGTGTTCATGTGCAGGTGACTAGCCACCAGATTCAGGGGAGGAGGTAGAGGAGGAACGGGAGGCTGAGCCCCAACAGAGCACCAGTGGAGGACATGTTGTGGCAGCCCATGAGAATCTACTGTTGCTACAGTCAATCCTGGGCACGACTCAGTATGACTCCACCTCCAATGATGCCAGTGGCTCTGGTGGTGAGCCGGGTGTCCATTCCCATATGCAGTCGGAGGTGAGTGCATCAAGTGATGGCGCTGATGTAGCCCGTGCGTCTGCAGGGGGTAACGTCCCCTCACAGGGCCAGTCAGTGTTGCCACATGTGTCTGTGGTGGCTATGCCTGCAAGGCCACGTTCCACTCTATTGGCTTCCGGTCCTCGGATGGATGACCAAGGGAGGAATGCAGTTCTGCAGCCACAGACAGTGACTTCACATCAAGGGCCATGCTCCCTTGGGACCAACTGCCATAGGGCATGCACATGTGGCGGACGTGTCGTGGCTGGGGATAATGTGTGGGAGCAGTCAATGTTGCGTGTTGCACAGCAAAAGGACGCTTCCTATGAGTAGTTGGATCAGGGCATGGCTAGGGTGGCCAATTCCACGTTCTCACAAGAAACACAGGAGGCGCGCTCGCTGCAGGCATTGCAGTCCACATGCAGCTCCCACAGGCTCAACATGGTTGCCAGCAACAGGAGCCGACAGGCCTACCTGAGGTCTGCCTCATTGCAGAGGGTTGGGCCCACAGGGCAGCCCTGCGGCAAGATTTACTGGCCCTCAGAGCTTCAATGGAAGTGCGAGAGGCAGCCCGTGGTACACAGTGCCAACAGCAGATGGAACTGTTGAGTCATACCATCTCAGAGGAACACCATGCATCTCATGAGGTGTTGCATGCGGACCTCTGAGGCTTCATGTTCCAGATGCATTCATCTGGGTCCCGCCTAGCTGCTGCCATGGAGGACCAGGCAAGGGCCTTACGTGGTCAACCTCCCTTACCACCACCACCTTCACATTCTATACAGGAAGGTGGCGACATCAGAGGCAACCCTTCCAATCCATGATAGCCGTGCGCTCCATGTATCCATGGAGGTAATTTTTTTTTTTTTACTTCCACACATGTGGGTGTTGATGTGTACCCTGCCCCTCCCCCCTCCTGGATGAACCCACCGCCCCGGTCCAAGATGGACATTTTTTCCACCCTGCCAGATGTTGGCATTTCATATTTTGTTTTGCCCTTTTCTGGGTGTGATTTTTCTTATGTTTTGCATTCATTGCCCTTGTGGTGTGCCATTAACTCCTCAGTGGCTATGCAAGTACAGTGGTGTAGGTGCAAGCATGACTGGTAAACTAATCTAGCATGTTTGCATGGGGGTGCACCGTATGTGCAGGTAATCATAGCTTTGTTTTTCCATGACACGTGTGTGCTGTGTCAATTATTCTGCACAATGTCTGTTTTGATATGTTCGCCCATATTGTGCAAGTAATCTGTGATGTGGCAGTGACTGCTTTCCTGGGTGAGACATCCTGCACCATTCAAAGACCACACTCCTCATGCCCTCCACAATACAATGTTTTTCCTTCATCAAATTAAGGAACACACTTACTGGTGAAAGTCATGTGGGATTTACAAAAGTCAGATGCCGTCGTTTGGCAAGCAGTTGCACTCTCTTTCATGGTGTGCATGCTTCATTGTGGGTCATCTTTGAGGCATGTGTTGGTTCTGTTATGTGTCCTTTGCATGATCACATGGGGTTGTGGTGATTTCATTGGAGCTCCTCTCACTTTGTTACCTACCTATGTGGAAACTGGAATGAGCACACTGACTGTGCTGTGCAGCATGTCATTGTACATTAGTGAACCAGGGCATGTACTCCTTGATCTGTAATGTCCTTGTTATTCATTCTCTTCCACTCTCTCTGTCTCCCTCTCTCTCTCTCTGGTGTGGTACACTGTACTCCTGTACATATTTATGCCAATGGACATTCACAGTGTGTTGCTCCTGCACTCTGTGTTTTATGCATATTTTCTTTCTGGTATCAACTGTGATAATGTATGTGCATGTATTTTGTGCTGTTACTCGGCATTTCATTCAATGCAGATAGAGCGTGTCAGGATGGTGTGCATCGTATGCAAGGCAGGTGAGTTCCACGGACAGAGTGCATGGCATTTGCTTACACTTTGGTGGTGTTTGCATGTGAACGGGGCACTGTGTGTATGCCCCACCACCCCCATCACTGGACACCTATGAGGTGTGTATGCCCTCCACCCCCACCTCTGCTCACCTGTGATGTTGTGTATGCCCCCACACCTGGTCAACTGTCATGTTCTGTATGCCCCTCCCACACCTGGTCACCTGTGATGTTGTGTATGCCTCCCACCCCCACCCCTGATCGACTGTCATATTGTGTATGCCCTCCCCACACCTGATCACCTGAGATATTGTGTATGCCCCCCACTCCCACCACTGGTCGCATGTCATGTTGTGTATGCCCCCAACCCCCACACCTGGTCGCCTGTAATTTTGTGTATGCCTCTCCCCACACCGGATCACTTGTCATATTGTGTATGCCCCCCTCTTCTTGTCCTACCCCTCCCCTCTTGCCTCTCCTAGCCACTTTCACCTAAATTGACTTTCTGCATTTGTATGATGATGCCACCCTGCAACATGGGGCTAGGCAACATGCATGTTTTGACAAACACTTATGTAACTGAGTAAGCCTTCTGTGATAGTGCTGTGATGTCCAAGGCTTGTTGTGCACTTTATATATGCAAATGATATTGATAAAATAGATGGGACAGTTTATGTGACACACAGGCCATTGGATGTCTAGTTTGGCATGGTGGTAGTGGCATAGTCCCTCATCTATGTGTTTCTAAGCCAAATAAATTAATTAGTTTAAATTCTAAGGGATGCACACAATGTAGCACTTCCAAGGACACATTCTCAGAGTGGCTTGGTGGACACAGATGATTGTCCCTTTGTTATTATTTAATGGCACCGGGAATGTGCCAGGGCTGTGTGCACTCCACAGGGGTTGGATTTTAGGTGAAAAATTGTGCCACAAGCTGGGTACAGGCAGCCTCGTCACATGCCCTTTGCCCTACCATGCACAAGCAACATGCATGTGGTTGGGGATGTGGGGGCACCACCATGTCAACCGGTACACCGCGCCATGTTGTAACATTGTGCAGGAATATGCTGCCACAATGATCCTGCACACTAGTGGTGGTGCAAATAGCAACTCACCACCAAAGTGGTCAAGGGAGCCGAAACATGACTTGAGCACTCCGAATGTGCGCTCCACTGTGCCCTGAGTTGCAATATGGGCTGTGTTGTATTTTACCTGGGGTGCTTTGGCAGGGTTCTGTATTGGCGTCATCATGTAGGTGCTCAGAGGGTAGGCACTTACCCCTGTAGAGGTTAAAATGTTTGTCATTGCTGTGTATTTGTGTGTGTGTGACATGCATGCATGTGCATGGGCATTTATACTCACCAATGCGCCATGTGTTGCCATGCCTCCCAGCTACCAGGGCTTGGTGAAGGGGTGACATTCTGAATATGGAGCTATCATGTTAGGACCCTGGATAGTTTGCATATACAGACGGAATGAGACGCTTGGCATCAAATACAACCTGCAAGTTGATGGAATGCCTGTGCTTGCAATTGTGATAGATGTGCTCTGTGGCCCTAGATGGACGTAGAGCCACATGGGTGCAATCAGTCGCACCAAGCACTTTATGGAAGTGTGCCACCCCATAATAATCCTGGACCACGGCCTGCCTTTCTGCAGGTGTTCTGGGCATGTAGATGTGCCTGCGGACTGAGGGGTATGCAGTCATGATTGCCAACACGTGGTGTAGGCAGCATGACTGCGTGGGCTGTGAATGCCCCCAACTATGGCAGTTTTCCACTGAAATGACCCAGTGACCAAAAAATGCAGAACAATGAGCACCTTTTCCAAGGGGCTCAGTGCTTGGAGCACAGGGTGGGTGATATAAGGTCATCCTCCCACTCCGTGACCAGGTCTAATATGATATGAGGTGGATATCTATACCTGCCATAGACCTGCTCATCAGGCATCGCAAAAAGGCTGGTCCTAGTTAGAACAATCTATGCCCTGGCCATTTTTCTCCTCCTGCGGTGTCCCACAATCACTGCTGCGACAAATGGTACCTTGATCGTAGCTGTATACACAAATTTGTTGTTTGTGCACCCTTTTTATGCATTTGTTTTAGTGCAGGGTGACGCTTATGCCAGCTTTCACGTGGCGTACGTGTGTCCGGAATTGCACATTTTTTTCCGCGGGACGGGGAGCCCTGTTCAATTCCATGAATACAGGTTTTTAGCACGTCTATGAGCGTTGCAAGGATTTTACATTGCTACATCCCTCGTTACGCCCATATTTTCGCTTGTTGTTCCCCATTCCATGTGTTCCGCCCCCATTTTAGGTGACTGCGCAGAACCCAACACCCCTTCGTTATTAGTCTTGCGAAAGGTCGTTCGTGGTGTCGCAGTGATGTTTTGGATTGGCACAGATTCCTCGAAGGTCCCTGGTAAGCCCTGCACATTGTGTTCCATGAATACACAAACTGGCGCTTGAATGGGTTTTCGCACGCATTCCTCCTATTTTAGGCGCTAATCATTCGATGAATTAGGGCCTAAAGCTGTTTATAGGTCAGCGCAAAATTCAGTTGTTGCAACCAACTTTCTGTTTTCCAAAGGCACCATTTGTCTGACGTTCCCAGGAAGCTTAACCAATGTAAAAACAAACAGTGATTGCAGTGCCCAATTCAGCTCAATAATGACACTTTACACCACTGTGTACAGTATAATATTAAGGTAAAGGAAAATGTCCATGTTTGGCAGTCTCTTTGCAGAATACATTGTAAAACTGTTTACCCTTACTAGCATGACTTATGTGTGTCTAATTAAAACATATGTTACCAATGTTTTAAAGGTATAGTGCCCACTGTTATCTGCATTTTCATCAGGCTGAAGAAAGGGTGCCAATCATTTACAATGACACATTTTATTGTGGCAATATTTTTTGAAGCAATTTTAATATGCAGATTGATAAAACACACAGGTCTGGTTGTGTACATCCGAGGGTAAAAGGTGTTTGGCAAAACAAAAAATGTTCCCCCTCAAAAATGAGGGCTAGGGGACTGCTACTCCGATGCACAACCACACAAAATATTGCTCAAATATTCAACCCAAGAACATCATTGCTGCAGGGTTTCGCCAATGTATACCCAGAGTCCCTGATGAGCCTAACAAGTGGGATATCAACAGACAAGCTATTTGTTCAACCACTGTGCATAGACCATTGATCAATCCTCTCCTTAATATACAATGTTATCAATAGGTATCAGTTTTCTTTCCAATTTTTCGCAAATAAGAGTTTTCAATAGATTCTTCATGTTCAAATTTAATTTCAATTGGTGATTAATATGCTCCTGCCAACACGTGTTTCGACCTTACAGAACACAGGTCTTCTTCAGGGCCAAAGTATCACCTTACTCCTGTTTAAATATTCAAACTAAATGAATGAACGATGTCCAGCAGCTTACATATAACCTTGCTGGCTGGACTAAGAGATTTAACCCCCTTTGTTTACTCAGAAAAAACAATTATTTCTCCTTGGATTGGAGTTGCACTTCTTAACCTTTATAATGCTCTCAATAGTGTGTTCATGCTGCCTGCAGTGGTCTGCTCCGTGCAAAACACACCAGGTAAAAACAGGTGTATACTCAGCATTTGCATTGTCAAAGCTATTGGCTGTCTCAATACTTGATGTTTTATATTCATCCCTGGAGAGAATTTCCAATGTCTGCCCTATAATGTCTGCCAGATTTCCAAGTTCCCTGTTTACCCGGCACTCTTTAGTTGTGTTCTATGTTGTCTGAGAGCACGTATCAGGTATGCTAAACGCATACCCATGTCTTGATCCGGTAAGTCATGGCATATTTAATATTTATACAGAATGAATGGCAAAGGGTTGCATGTAGGGTGGTGTTTGGATGGACAGTGCTATTATATTGATCACAGTAAACCGAAGGGAAATATGCAATGGTAGGTCAGATTTGAGCAAACCTACACCACCTATAGTTTCCAGCGGTTCTACCAGGTCAAACATTATGGGTTCAACTGTGCCCGACCTTGCACCTATTTACAGGCAGGTGAGAGGACACTTGGGGTAAAAAGATGTTTGGCGATTGAAAGTGCAGGAGCATATTGGGAGTGTTATCAGAGGAAATTGTAGCTAGGATGGTGTAGATTACAGTAAAATGAAATCTATAATATAGCCCAGGTGGATTTAAGGAACTGGCCATCATTTGTTTGGGGGGCTGGGTGTGAGTGCACATGATTTGAGGCATTTATATCATATCATATTATATCATATTGCGCCTCCACCCACAATATACCAGAGGCACATTATCTAGGCATATGTGAAGGACAAGCCCAGGCATTCCCACATGCATTTATTAGGCATATAGGAAGGCTAAAACACTGAGAATCCCTCTTGCACTTAGAAGAAGGAAACGGTCTTATTACTCAGAACATCAGGCACGTTTGTTAGACAGAGATAAAAGCCAATGCACTGAGAAACCCAAGGGACATTTGTAGGCAGAGAAGGCCACATACGTGTTAGGCATATTCATTGAAAACCACAAGCATATTGCAAGCATAGAGTAGGCCTAAGCAATACGAACATGTTTATTTCGTGTAATAGGAGAAGGCCAAATCACTGAGAACACGACGTCCATGTATTAAAAGGCAGGTATATTTATTGTGGATGTCAGAATCTGCTGCAGTTCCTAAACGTGACAGGGAATGGGGAAGGGATGCAGGAGAAATTATCTGTTTGGCATTTTTCACACCTACTGCAGAAGCAGCTGCTTAAACTGTTGGAACTCACATAGTAAGCGAGCACCATTCCCCTCGCTCAGCTTAACCAGTTTGGGGAAGCCAGCACACTCACATCAGAGGTAGAGATAGAACATGCACACACACAGTAGCTTGAGAGAAAGGCAACTGTTATTTGACCCTCTGAGGCCAAAGGACGTATCAAAGACAATGGAGACAAAGAATTAATGTTTGGAGAGCAAAAGGAGACATATGAAAGACTTGGATAGCCATGGAAGGGGCGAAGAACAATCCTCCACTGAAAATACCACACAACATTTTAAATCCCAGCCCCAGGATATTGCCACTTTTTTCAAGATTTACCATTCAAGTGAGGCTTTATGGGGTTAGAAAGGCCTAAATGCCTTTTGCATGTCCCAGATTTTCCCTAAAGGTTGTATCTGTTACCACGCTATCTACTTTAGACTTGGAAATGAACCTGCAAAGAAGACTACATTGAACATGGTAAATAGTTTCCAATGATCATTCTCTCTGACACTTGCTTGTCTTGGTTTCTTCCCTGCAATGCACTCTCAGAACGTGTTTTAATCTTGAAAATATCTGTAAGGGATAAGATTAAGATTCAGACACAGTGGCTTGTTAAATATTGATTATGGACTGTTATTGTCAAAATAATAAGAGAGGTTCGGAAAATCCTGTCTATACCTAACTCTACGAGGGGTTTCCCATCCTCAAAAAAACGAAGGAACGTCTGTGTCAGGATGTTAAATAAATAAAGCATCCTCAGTCCTGTGTCCAAAACCATAAACTAACCCTAACATTACTTGCTAAACTAAATACAAGGTGAAAAAGTGGATTTCTCTGAGCTATAAACGTATGGCTTATTCTTGAGGTTTCATACATAAAGTTCTAAAAGTGCAGAAACGAAAGCTAATAATGTTCCACCAGGAAAAGGGGTTCTACCTTCTCCTAGATTTCTTAAAGTGGCTTAAATATCACCGCTCTAGTTTGTTCAAGGGCAAAGACCCTTCCCTTGAATCTCCTCAAAGGACACAGTTCTCTTGAATCACCACTATCTTTAAAGGGATTGGGTTTATCCCTTTTCCATTTATCACTGTTCAATGATTCCACAGGGGTATTTGACCCCTGAGCCTTCTTATTCCTTCATCTCTCCATGATTTAATCTCCGGCCAGGGCATTGCAGTTTACCCTTAACATAGGGTATGGATCATCCTTTTGGTTACTGTTCCACACTTTCTGGTTTATTCAATTATCTTCTTATTTCTAGTTTATTCTTCAGCCAGGGTTTCACTGTTGTGTTGCTTCTCTTCTATCCTTTATTGCACAAATGGGCATGTCTGTTCCCTTTCTGCATAGACTTTTATGGTTTCTCACTTTAATAGAGGAGTGTTAACCCCTGAGCTTTCTCAATAGCAGTTCTACTGCCTTTACTTAGACTTTTCACAATGTTCGTTTCCGTATCACTTATATTGCATTCATTTAGGTATTTTGCAATGTTTGTATCTGTATCAATTGTATGGCCTTCTCTGTTTGGGCTCTCTCATCATTGGGGCCGGCATGCAGTATTCGCCCTTATGTGCCACTTTAACCCATATACTCTCACTGGGTTTACCAGAGTTACTCTGTGTCTTCAGCGTTACGTGGGCTTCTCCATCTTCTGCTTCTCGCCCGTTGACTGGCAATGCCTTCAGATATTTGATTTGTTTCCACTTGGCTTCCCTCTGTGATTGGCAGCTCAAGCTGCCTGTGGCAGGGTCACGTCAAACTTCTCCTGGCTGGTCTTCGCTGGACACTGGGTCTCATTGCGACTTTGACAGTAGCCGTGCCGGTAAAACTGGCATGGCTGCCGCGAGAGTCTTTTTTTTTCTGGCGCCCGGGAATGGGAAATTACCGGGTCATTACGGCCCCACCGGACCCAGTAATACCCCATTCCCGGGTGCCGGAAAAAAATTCTCCTCATTCTCATTCAAGCCCCATAGGGCTCAATGGGAATGGGGAGGCCGGATGCATCGGCACCATTCAGAATGGTGCCGGTGCATCCAACATGGTCTGTTCACGGGTGCCAGTCCGCCCGCCAGGGCGAAAAGGCACCCGTGAGCAGAACTCGTAGTCCGCGGTACGGTAACAATGGTACCGGCATACTTTCCGATACCATTGTTACTGTACTGGCAAACTTGTAATGAGGCCCACTGTCTCCATCAGCTTCTGAGATGTGTTCTGCACTCCACTCTCCTTCAGTGTTCCAAAAAGCATCAGAACAAGCTGTGTCTCTCTCCCTCTCTGGTTGCTCTGATGTGTGCATTTTAAATGTCCCAGTCTCACTAAGTAGTTTTGAATGACTAGAACGCAGCATTGGTTTGCTGTGCCTAGACATCCCCATTACTCCATCCATGTTACTCATCTCGGTACTAGAAAAGGGGGGAAGAGGTGTTAGGGAGAATTATCAAGAATGTGCTAATTTCCCTTACCTTTTGAGACCCCGAACAACTTTGCTGGATTTCTAGGATTTGAATTTTTATCTGGGAAAAGTGTGAGCCTTTTTTCCCACTCTTCCATATATTTTGATGTGTGTTTTATTTTTGTGTTCTTTGGTTATGGAGTTTTAACACAACTCCATACGCATCATCTTTTTCTGTGTGTCACACAAAACCCTCAATTTATTGGCACAGGGGTGTTTTTCAGACTCCCCAAGGTTTAAATACCTTCTGTGGGACTGACTACTGTCTCCCAGAGCATGTAAAGTTAAATTTACTTTACTAGTCTCTTTAAATTCACAGACCCAGCGCACATTATCTTCCTATAGAGTGCTGGAGGGGTTGCCTAGCATCCCCCGAGTCAAAACACTCATGTAACAGCCAAATGTTACCCTTTCCTACTTGAAATGGCTGGTGTAACGCTCACCTGATTCTCGCAGAGGCGCCGGTCTTGACTGGGCGACTACCGTATCTTCAAAGGTGATGTGTAGCACCCGGTTGGCTCTTTGGGCTGGACCTCTGTGCACTGTATGCCTGACTTCAAGAGTAAGATGTCTTAGGTAAGTGAATGCCGAGCTCTCCATCTGCCTCGGGGCAGGGTGCTGTAACCAGTTTCTTCACTGGATCGGTAGCGCAGGCCTCTTGACTTCAGAGGACTGCTGTCCGTCGTTTACTGCACGAACGGTAAGTTTCGAGTAATTCTATTGTCTTTAAAGTCTTTAGCAATGATGTCTCTTGTTTTGCAGGTTCCGGCGATGGCGGATGACGGGCTGAAGTGAGTTGAAGATGGAGTCCGTATGATGAATAGAAGCGCTTGGAAGCACGTAAGTAAGCGCTTGTTGCCTGCTTCACGATGCGCTCTAACTGTCTTTTATTTTGCAGGTACGAGTTCGGAGCGGATGCAGGGTGCCGGAATACCCACTGGGGTTGATGTGGAAAGGAGTAATGGCACGTGAGTATCAAAGTTCCCCAATGTCTTTAAACGCACCTTGTTTTGTCTTTCAGATGCAGGATGCAGCGCCGAAGGCCTCCGGAGCGTGCGAAGAGTCGGTAAGCTTTTGTCTTTCAGATGCCGGAATGCAGTGTGAAGACCTCCGGAGCGCACGAAGAGTAGGTAAGCCTTTGTCTTTCAGATGCCGGAATGCTAACCTGTTCTTTCTTGTCTTTATAGGTGTTGCTGAAGACTGGATTCAGGATGGTAAGCCTTTTTCCTTAGGCCCAGGATCCGATGCAGAAGACACGATGAGCGTTCTGCTGCAGAGGATGCAGAATAACGCAAAGCAAGATTCATACACCGGGTGTGGTTTAAATAGCCTCCTGTAGTGCTTAGGTGTCTCTTTCCACAGCCACGCCTAGGTAAGAAAAGAGTTCCTGCTTTCAAGAAGAGTTCCAGTGTTCTGAATCTAGGGAGTGGCTCCTGCCCCACCCAACAGGAAAAGTAGTTCCAAACAGAAGAGGATCAGAGGCTCAGCTGGCAGGCAAGTAAGCAGCATGGTCTGCTGCAGGTAAGTCCACCCAAGCATCATGAGCCCGGCGCTTCCAGCGCTGGGACTGGGCACATTTATGAGCCTGGTGCCACTGGCGCCAGGACTGGGTCCAAAAGGTCCCAATTGGGACTGGTTGGCCCTCGGAACCTGGGTTATGGATCTGCTTCCAAGGGAGTTGGGAAAATCCTGACCTTTTGGAAGCAGAGATCATGACAGCTGGTGGCAGTGGTTTAGCTCAAACTACCATGATTTTTCCTGGCCGCGAAGAACGGTAGCTAAGAATCGGGTCAACCATGTTTTTCAATATGGTGCCCAAGACCTATCTGTAAAAAACGACTCCGGTCAACTTTTTTCGCCATTTCTTTTTGGAAAGGTCCTTCTTGTGTTTAACTCTGTGTGCGAAACCACCAGGTTTGGTCCGTTTGTTCATTGGCCTTTGGTGGGCTTCAATGCTGAAGCCCTCCTCTGGCACCTGAGTGTCTGGGGTGACAGGGTGTGAGGGAGCTGCTCAAAACACCCTGTGCTTAGTCTCCTAGGGGACCTGAATGCACTCTGGCATGACTGGCCGGCTGGCTGTCTGGCAAGGACAGCCACCCTGTGGTGTGATTGACAGCCAGGCTGGAATGAATGGGGGAAAACTGTTTAAAAGCAGGTCTCTGGGACTTGGAAAGCAGAGTCGACCACTGGAATGAAAGAACCGAAGATGAGCTGAAGGAAGACAACTGCTGCAACTCCTTCCCTTCAGTTTGGTGGGAACAAACAACTCGCAAGCTGCCTGGACACTGTCCCCTCCTGGTCGAATTTTCTACAGAGTGCTGTGGAAAACTGGATAGCCAGTGGGAAGGATACCAGTTTGTGGTCTTTAAGGCAATCACACCTTAAACCAACGTTTTGCCAAGCTTGTGGCCTCTTCCCTGGGCAGTGCAGGAACCTCCTGATGTCCTCCTTCTTGTCCCCATGACTGAAGCTCAGGAACAGCGAGATCTGCTTGAAGTGCCAGGAACAACTGCCTCAGCTACAGTTCTTCTTCACTTTAAAGGTACTGTGCAAACGCGGTTCGGAAAAATTTTCGGCCACAGTGAAAGTTTGTGAAACTTTCCCGACATTGACGGCTTGTCCTTCCCTAAACCAACATCTAACTTTTCGTCTGACCAAATTCTTGTAGGATCCGTGGCAAATACGTAACCGTTTACTACCAGAATTGTGCTATTCTATACAAAGACTCTGAACCATTGATTTTGGCCCAGGCCTATGAATTAAATTGCCGGTTGTAGTTAACTAAAACCCTTTGCTCTGCCTATGAAAGTATGTGTGCTTCATTTCTTATAACCTTGTCTTTTTACCCCTTTTTAAAAGGAACTGAATGCCATTTTGCTGCCACTTCAGGGGAGCTGAACTTGTTCAATAACTTATTGGTTGTATATTTGTAGTATATTAGTATATAATATTGAGCTGCTCTTGCTAGTGTAATGTTTTCCAACTGACTGTGTAAATAAATGTATATTCTTTTGCCAAGAAACCTTGAGTAAGTGTTTGTTTGAATCACTGTATTTGTTGGTCCTTTGTGTAACTTGTTCTACTGCTCACTTTACTCTTGAGATAAGTCTGGCTGCTCAGCCACTGCTACCACATTACTGTGTAGTACAGGCTTGTACCAAAGGTAAAATTGTACTGACACATGTAGTCTTAGTTGCATGTAGTGTTTCCCAAGGGTACTGCATGTGATTCTGCCTCACAAGAGGTGCATAATATTGTTGGCTAAGAAAGCCTGGGAATTCACCATCCACATTACAATAAGCCATACAGGAGTGTGGTATAAGACATTGGAGTTACCAATGACAGGTTATTTAAATCTAAAATTCTCTTGCCTACCTGGGGTCTTTCTACCCCATGCGGTCCTCCTGCAGATAACCACCGCCAGGGTCCGTGTCAGGGAGTTTGCCTCTCAAGAATCAGTGACAATGTTGCTAGATTCATCACGCAGAATAAAGGAAAGCAATTTGTGATGTTTTAACCACACACCAAGAAATCATTAGCCCATTCATCTGCAATCATTCAATAATCTGCTAGAAAGTGAAACCCAATGGGGTGGGTGCTGGTTGTGACCAAGGGAGGAAGGATCCTCCGCAAAGCTTGTGAACCAGGACTTCCCAGATCTCCCAGAAAGTTTCCCCCCTGGACGTTTTCCCTGAATACAAAGTTGTTGTGAATATCAACTCTGATTTCAAAAGCATTCACATGTGAATACAGAATGTTTACATTTACACGAGGTTACAGAGATTTAGGAGTGCATAATTCGGCTGAACAATCAACAACCATTGTTCACCTCAATACAGAAACTAGGTAGACGGCCTGATTATCAAACCTAAACCCATTTCTGCTCTCTGCATATTCATATAATGTATCAACCAAGCTCTTGATGACCCATTATAGGTAGACAGTATTAGCTTCATAATCATTCCCTCAAGAGCGCATACAAAGTCCAAAAGGCTTTGCATTTCCCTAGAAGCGGTCAAGACCAGTTAAGATGTGTCAATGAATCGCCGAGCTGGTCAAGGTAGCAAATTGGAAGTCCAAGGTCTCCTCCTCTGCAAAATACATAGGCCTCTCTCTCAAGTGAATCGTGTGCATAGGGAAGACATACAATTATGCATGCAACATATTTGCCATTGCATCAGATGCTGCAGAATGTCGGACAGAAGGATGACGAGGAAGTTGTGCCCCCACCAACTGAGGAACAAAAGGGAGAAGAAATTACATTAGTTCAGAAGCAAAGAGCGCAAGCCACGCACAAAAAGAAGAGGTGAGTCCTGAAAATTGTCCAGATTGTATTTCCTTGTAATCAAAAGGCAATGAAGCAATTGGCTAAGATTATGGTCTACCTGCGATTCAAGATAGAGTCTTGGTACCTGTGCTTTGATGGATAGTAAGGAAGAGAAATAGATAGGACAAGCCGTGTACACAGGAAACAGGAAACAAGCTTAAGAAACACCACGTCTTTCAGTGTTTTACAAAAACCGTCTGAAAAAATCAAAACGCGTGCAACTTTGCTGTCAGTAGCATCAACAGTCAAAACTCTGCAGTCAACAACACCCACACGGCACCCAATACAAATACACTGATTTATTTGTTATGGTGCAAATAAAGCAAAACACACATGAGCACACCTTACCACCTGCAATACCTGCAAATTACCCAATTGGGAACCCTTTTTGTCTGTGGGCCTAGATGAGACCGCATCATTTGCATGTTTGCTAAAGGGAAAAAGGGAAATTAAACCCTCCAACCCCTCCAATGAAACATAGGACATAGGAATATATGCCTGCCATCCCACATCATCATTACGACAGAGAGTTACAATGATTCGCCGATTTCCCCAAGCCTTGTCAAAACACCACTGTTGCCTGTTTATCCCATGGCATACAGACAACATAGTTTCCTCTTAGTGTGCCAGCCAAATATTTCCAGCGCTTTTGAACATGTCACTAAGCATCACAAAATGCATGTAAATCTCTGTCTATTCAAAGACATCCCATATCTAATGTTGGCAATAGATTTCATCATGATCAACATGTTTATTTTGAAATAATCTATAAAACAATACAAGAGAATATAATGCAATATGCAAAGATTAAAAAGATACATTGTTCCCACATACAAAATGAAAAAGTGATGATGTCTCGAAGGTTTTCAATCAATGATAACCACTGGCACAACTCTGGGCAACCACCCAGACCATTGTTTTTCAGCCTGTTAAACCAATACAGAAGGGGAAAGTCCATATGCAAATCAGGCTTGGTCTCACCCCAAAAAGGCCAGTTCAGCCCAAATGCTAGATCTCATCGCTTCTGCATAAGACCACACGCATCAGCTGACATGTTTTGGCCTCATTGGGCATCAACAGTGAGGACAAGCTTGGGTCTCCAGGCCCAGCAGGCTTGGGACCCACGTCTGGGCATACCCCTCCCACTGGTGCGGCTTATGCAAATGCAAAACCAAAGGCCAGATTTGTATATGGTCTTTCCCCTTTTGTAATGGCTTGGCAGGCTAAAAGTGATGGTCTGGAGTGTTGTCCAGAGCAACGCCAGTGGTTAAGGTGAACTCTAAACCTTCCAGCCATCGCCTCTTTTGTTTGCTCCAACAGAAAGAATTAAAATAAAAATCACACTGTGCAAATCGTGCAATGTAAAATGCATTGATATTTGATAAAGTGTGATAGTGCGTATGATTTCAACATGCTTGTCGCAATGTTGAACTAAATTTGCATTGTAGTAATGACAGGTAATACTATCCTTGTTGTATCATAGATGACGAGCCATGGATCCTTCTTAGCAGCCGTGCACGGTGTATAAACTTGGCGATGGTAAACACGGTCAATTCATTTGAGTTAATGCATCAGATAAATATCTTATATTATATTTTAGCAAAATGGGTTTCAGATAACAGCCCCAGAGATAACTGTATTGTGGACATTAAAAATGTTCTGCAGTTTCTTTCTCTGCTCTGCAAACTGGACTATGCTTGGAATTGTAGGGATAATGAAATTCAATGGTTTACTTACTGCCCTATATAAATTATCCCTACAGAATGTACCATATGCCAAGAATGTAACTGTGATGCCAAAGGCAAAGTGGCAACTCTGTGTCTAAGGCATAAAGAGCATGCATAGGATGGAGTAATGAGATCCAAATGACTCTCTTGTCCTAAGACATGTTTACATCATTGATATGCGGAAGCTTGTGTTATGGATGTAAAATAAGCTTCTGTCTTACTCTTTGTTATGATTGACACATGGACTCATTTTTTGTATCACCATCTGATATCTCAATGTTAATCCGCAGATGCAAAAGCTCCATTGAAGGCAATTCTGATTGGATGTGGCTGCACCAGGGAGTATCCATCCCAGCACAAAAGGTTCACTGTTGCCTCTCTATAATTCTCCAAGAGTGAAGAGGTCCAGAGGTGAACCCAATGAAAACTTGTCTGACTAACTTCATTTAGTCCAGTTCTATATGTATGGCCATGTTTGCTGTATTAATTGGAAGAGGGGTCATCTTTATTTATTTATTTATTTTCTTAAAATCTGTCTTCCGCTACCTGCAATCTTGCAGGTTTAACATGCCCCCAGTTTTCAGCGTCATAAACTGCGGCAGACCTGGCCTGCATATTATATAACCACAGGGTTGGAGACACATCACCATTCCCATGCATGGGGGTCAGTTTTGATGACGTTTCCCATTCGGGCAGACCAACTACCTTTGCTGGTGAATCTCGTGCCTAAATAGTGAAATCTATCCACTTGCTCAATTGAGTGGCCCTCCGTGGTAATATGAAGTCTTGGTTGTTTTTAAATGAAAGATGTAATAAGATCACTTTCATTGTCAATATTGACCATTCTGTCACTCTCTTTGCACCCCTCACGGATTGATTTAACTTGCTTCGCTGAGCCCATATAGGTCTAAGAGACCAGGATAGCATCATCAGCGAAAAGCAAAAGTGGGATATTGCCCTGTCCCCGCCTTGATGCGGTGGTCTGCATTTTCAGAAGCCTAACTATTAACTTGTCAATAGAAATAGAAAGGTGGGTAGGGGCCAGTACATAGCCCTGTCTCATTCCAAGGTCGATGTTGATTGGAGCAGTAGTGTCCCCTGCTAAGATCCATTGTGCTCTGGCATTATTATTGGAAGATAGACTATTGATATATTTAATGGATTTAAAGTACTATAGCGTTGCAGAAAAGTGTGTCTTCAAATAACTCTTTGGTCTTTTTGATCCCTACTTAAACTACAGCACTGCTTTATGGCAACGTCTGTGCAAGGCGCTGAAGCACAGAGAAGGTAGGAAATGGACCCACACACCAGTGCTCAAGGCACAGATGTAATGTCCTTCACCAGACGCCAGGTCACCTTGCCCTATTCCTTTTGTCAGCAAAGCACAGAAAAGCAGCTGCATGAAGAGATTTACAATCAGGCCACGAAGTTTATGGAAGGGTTTGACAGCATGTCCCAGGAGACTGTTCATCTTTGGGACAAACTAAAGATGGTTGTGACTCATTGGCTCCCTCCCTATGGTTTGCAAGGGGGTCTTTAGGGAAGCTGACAATGGGTGAAAATGGGACCGTTGCCATGTGAATAGGCAAAACCAGGCATATGCCCTTCTTTAGCCCAAAAACTCAATCTCACAGTGACCCAATTCATGAGCAAGCATCACCATTAGATATGTGCCCGCTTAAGTTGTTCCTACAGCATTCTACCACTTTGGTGTAAAACATTTCCTCGACAGACTTCACCTAACAGCGGCCTCTCTGGAAGAAATGCCTAGCCTTACCATGCCTGTAAGGATGGGACTAGGAAGTGACAGACAACAGTGTTTGAGGTAGGGAAGGGGTTGTGTGAAGTGTGTGTGTGACTGTGTGTTAGAGTGTGCGTGTGCGTAGGATTCAGGATGTCGGAGGGGGAATGGAACGGGAAAGGGAGCAGGCCAGAAGTCTGGGTAGCTGTCCCCCGCAGAGCACAGGGCAGCGAGTAGGGCATGAAGGGAGGGGGTAGATAATGAGAGTTGTGGCAGTGTTTGTCACATTGCATGAAGGTAGGGAGGGGGCATACAGAGAAAAGTATGTTTCCCAGAATGCTGAAAATGAGTATGGAAGACCTCAAGGAGCTAGACTGTCTGCGAGAAGAGTGGGACACAATGAATGACTATTGCACAGCAAGAGACAGCAACTGCATAATGCCTTGCTGTTGCACTGTTTGGTGCCTCATCACTCAGTGGTGTAGACTGAATGATATGTTGCAGCACAGGGTTACTGTAACAAAATGACTACTGCTCAAGAGGAGTACAGGAATGGGTGAGTCTAAAGTGTCTTCTATGCCCCACCCTACTATTTAATCAGCAGTGATGCCAATCGGGTATACACCCATCAATCACTAATTTAGGGGAAGTACAATCTAAGGGCAGCCTATACTCTTCAAGAGGTGTGCAAGCTGGTACCGAAGCAATCTGAACAACAATACTACAGTGGTAACTAAATGAAAGAATGTCAAAAAAAGGTTCTATAAAATAGGACCTTACAAAAACTCACACAACTAGAAAAATACTACGGCTGGCTCCTGTAAGGGAAGGGGATAGAGAACGCAGATTTAAATTAAAGGGACACTGCGTTTGTATACAGGGGTGGTTAGACACATATTTCAACAGAAAAACATCGAACATTTTGGATCTGTTTTCCAAAACCGTAGAGAAGGGGTCTTAAGTCTTTTAACATTGATCCCAAGTGGCAGGGCCAATTCAAATACCTGTATTTCTTGTCTTTCAGGACTCAGCAGTATTGATCCAGACTTTAATGCATCAAACTAGAGTCTAGGTGCTTTGGGCACAACGCTTGATTTGAGGCGGGTAGCGGTGGATATGGGTTTCAATTATTACTGTACTGTTAGGCAGCAGTGACTACTTGTAGATGAAAGACGATGGGAAGAGCAGGCAGTGCCAGTATTGACTTGCCGGCCAAACCGCATGGATGAGTAGTCCAGCAACTCCTCGGCATAGGGCGACTAACATCACAGACCATAATGCACGGCGGGTTTGGGCAAAAAGACTATACAAAACCCTGTATGGTACATATATTCGATTTCGGCTGTATGAAAATCATGTACTGGCAAAACATAGAACTATATCCCCTGCACTCTTATTCGCTAAAATGGCATCAGGGTTTGCAGGGGTGTCCCCCGCATGCCCATGAATAAAATAAAAAAGGCCAAAACTGACGTCGCAGGAGAGGAGACAGAGGGCGTTGTACGCGAGTGTTGTGCATCAAACAGTGTAAGTGGGGGAGGGATAGGTGGCAATGGAGGTGCGGTGTGTAATGGCGGATATGTTAGCGGCAGAAATGACCACAAATAAATGTGTATTTTCCGTCAAAACGCTTACGGTCATTTGGGCCGCAAACATTTCCGTTACAGTTAAACCATCCAAATTCATGCAAAGCATGTTGAGGTAAACCATTTGGAAGCCAACGACATCCAAGTCCCTAATATCATCTCAAGACGTAATGGTTATGGCATTTTGCCCCAAATAAGCATCTCTGCTGAAGTGACGGCTGGCTACTGTGACTCTACCAAGCCCAATGGCTTAACTGTGGCCCCATGAAGCACAGCAAGGGGGTGCAGGAGAAATTACATCTGCAATTCAGGGCAAACCAGGAGCTAGAAATCTCCCAGAGCAATAAGGGGACAGAGAAATGCGCTTTTGCTCCTCATCGATTAACAGAGGTTACAGCCAGGGCCTCATCCCAAGCCAGCCAAAGTGAAGAATGGGTGCCTACAAGGTTGGCAGAAACTGCTCTTGTTGAGCCCATTGAGGATTGGTGACAGCTTGATCTGTACCTTTATGAGGAAAAGACCTTGCAATGAGGTGTGTCTGACATGTCCTCAAATCCTCAAAGCAACAATCATGCTCCACCAGTACTAATAGGAAGGAAAGCAGACACGTTTCTACATGTGTGCTATTACCTGCTGCAGTCAGGCTCTTCCACCTATCCCACTATGCTCACTATATATAACTTCTATGTCCTTGCATGTATACTTCTCTGTGCAGAGCCCTACTTCCTGATGTGTGGAACACTAGATGTAATGTAAGTGCATCGTGACATCACCCTACACGTGACTCTTATGTCACTGCATCACTTACATACCTGGTACATGTGCCCTCCCCTGGACACCATTAAATGTACTCCTTTTCACATGCACACAAAGTCATGGTGTCTTGAGACAGCTTAGCCAATGCTTGTTTTGTTGTTTCTATTGGTGGCTTGACAACAATAAGCGCCAATCCAGCTGTGCTTTCATGCCCAATGGGTGCATTTTATGCTTTCCTGGATTTGTGGTGGGCCGCCGGGATTCAATACATTTTGTTTTCCTATAATCATGAAAACATCGTGAGTGTGCAGAACAAAAGGCCATCTGATTCACGATTCCTGAGTTAACGATCTGCCTTCACCCTTGTCTGTTAATTTCAGAGAAGAATTTTTAATAAATCTGCACAACTAATCCCTTCTTCCCAGAATGGTGCCACCCCCTTTCAGGCTTGTGAGGTGACGCCCCTGTGCAAGACCTTCCCTAGAGGTCTGGGAAAGTGGGACCTCAGTCAGAGTGAGTACCCTCTTGATGACAAGGACTCACATTCCAGCATGGAACTCTCTGTCCAAGCTACCCTTTCTGAATACATGGATGTCGGAAAAAATTGATGCATTCCATTATACAACTATAATTCACAAGGATCCTTCTTTAACCCTGTTGGCTTCAGGTAATTCTGACTCTCGCCTGAGTGCCATGATCAATGAATGCAGACATCCTTTCATGAACTCTAATGATGCATATAAGAAGAGAACAAAGCATGAATGGAGAGGGAACTCCCACGATGGAAGGATAGCTAAGGATATGCAGAGGCTAGCCCCTGAAACATTGATGCCCTGGAGGGGCACAGCCACGTTGAGGTGTGGAGCCAAGGGTGACGTGTCCAGCAAGAAACCTGCTAGCTGGAAGCTTGAATGCTATGCAAGGCTGGAATATCCACCAAAGGTCTGCACAGTCAAGAGACTGTGACAGGCACATGACTCTGATTATCTAGAAAAAAAGGGATACAAGCAATTTTATGCAAAGTTGAAATAGCTGCCAAAAGTTTGTAAAGTCAAGAGAATGTAGCAGGCACATGGCCCCACATACCAGAGTTAAAGGGGAACAAACAATGTTATGTGGGGCTGGAACAGCTGTAAAAGTGTGCAGATGCCCCCACTATTCTAGAGAGAAAACGATGTGAACATTGTGATTCAGGGGTGGAATAGCCGCCAACAGTATGAAATGTTAAGCAAAGTGCATGAACTCATGGCAAACTATAAGGATTTATTTGGTCTAAAGAAATAAGACATTTTCCTCAGATATCTTGACTTTGGTAAATCCCAACGTTATGAAAGTGATAACGAAAAAAGTTTTTTTTTTTTTCGGAAGTCATACTGGAAGGGATTGTTACATAGAAAAACAGAAACGGTTTCCTTATACAAGGGAGAGAGAAAACCAATCTGACGGTAATTGTTTTTATACAAAAGGATTTGATACTGTAAAGACAAGCTGCAAGAAACTGAAAGACTGAGAACCAGTCAGAAGTCCATACAGAAGCCCATTCCAAGGCTATCATTTAAGACTCTCTTTTCTTTTTAAGTTAGGTGTTTGTTCAGGATCAGTTAATTATTTAGGTTTCAGACAAAAGACTCTGGGCCTCATCACGACTTGGGCGGTAACGGTAACGCTATTAGCGCGGGCGGTATTAGCCCTACCGCCGAACTCCCCGGCGCCAATAGCGCCGGATCACGAGTTCGGCGGTAATGTAAGTCCCCATTCCCCACTGAGCCCATTCGGGAATGCCCCATTCCCCATTGGGCTCAATGGGGAATCTTCGCGCTAATACCGCCGGCGGATTTCCCGCTGGCAGTAATAGCGCAAATTTTTGGCGGATTTCCCCCCAGCTCAGAGCTGGGGAGAAATCCGCCGAAGCCCTGATTCGGCGGACCCTTAAATCCGGTGGTAATAGCGCTACCGCCAGATTTAAGGGTTACCGCCGAAGTCGTGATGAGGCCCAATGTAGTTAGACTTGATGTGCACCCTTAGCATTACTTTTGCTTGGTAGGTAGGGAACTTCCGTCGTAGCGATAGGGCAAGTTTGTTGTTTCTTTTATTTTAAGCTGACAAAAAGTACCCATTCTCCAAAAGGGTTCTGTAGACAGACATGACAACACTCTCATCAATTGTTAATAATAAATGATCCTTTGGGTCGCTGTACCAGTTCCCTTATCGTTTTATATGCTTTACACTCTGAAGTAAACTGCAGTGAGAATGGGCATGTGTGGCTGGCTGACATGCCTCAGAGCAGACGTTGGGTGGAGGTGAGAGTTGGTGTCATGCTGCATACTGGGACCTTCTGTGTTCTCTCACCAGCTGTCGCCTCACCCTGGTGTTGTGAATATCGTTGTGGTGCAGTGCGGTTCAAATATCTCAGAAAACGTGCTTCCTAGGGCCTTGAAACCTTGAGTTTTGTTGCCTGTGTCGAGACCGGTCCTTCTACAACCACACTGATGCTTTGCCAATTTCAGGCAACCATCTCATGTATGAAGTTGCTGAAATCTAGGGAAAAGGGTAGGTGTCCAAATGTTATATAGCTAGTAGTGCCCAACGGGTCCTAACAGGTAACTATGCAAAATGTGGTGCAGATTGGAGAAACAGTGTGGAATTGTTTATGAAACAGTGCTTCACCAAGCCACAAACCCACAAACAAATGTTGACTTGTGCTGAAATCTGTGGAAAGGTTGGCGTGTCTACATGTCATGTAGCCAGTAATGTCCTGACGGTCCTAACAGGTAACTATGCAAAATTTGGTGCAAATTGGTGGAACAATGTGGGATTGTATAACGAACAACCCTTTACCATGCCACAGAGCGCCTAGATATCTCCGGGTTGGGTGCGCTATACAAATTGCAAAGTAAATAAATAAATAAATAAATAGACACTTTTTGACTTTTGCCGAAGTCCAGGAAACGGGGTTGTGTGTCCAAATGTCATGTAGCCAGTATTGTCTGGAGTGTCGTAACAGGTAACTAAGCAACAATTGTGCAGAATGGTGAAACAGTGTGGAATTGTACAAGAAACAATGTTTAGCCAAGCCACAAAACAGGCAACAAACCTGCTTGTATAAATATAGATAAAACCTTTGTTGAAGTTGGCACTAAATGGTCCTCCTTCTTCTGGTTCACCAGATTACATTTTAAAATTCCAACAGAGGCCGAATGGTGGTTTCTTGATTGAAGAGTGAACTCTGAAAGAGTCTCATGGTCAGAAGCCTGTTTTGAGATTCATTTGTTGTACTTAATGTGTCACATTTGACATCTTTGATGCTATAAATTGAGCCAAATGTTCAGTCATTAAAACTGGACAACGGGGTCTCTCAGAGCTGTTTGCAAGTCTCATTATGCTAGTATCAGGGTTTCACAATCCAAAGAATTTAAACATAAGGCTGGGATTATGTTGAAAGAATATTTCAGACTAATTGAACCAACACTATTCATGCATTTAAAATACCATGATATATATACATAGCTTAGAAACAAAAGGGAAATTGGAGCGCTGGCTGGTCTGTGTTACAGAGGTTCCCCCTGGGGGAAAGGGGCCCCAGCGAGGGGCTACCTGGTGCTGCCGCTGTGCTTGGGGATGGTACACCCACATGACAAACGGATGGCCGTGGCAGGGAACATCACCTAAAACCGTCCTGTGTTGCAGCTTTTCCCCACCAGGGAGCTCCGACAGTGTGCCAATACCTCCCTGAAGGGAAAAGTTGTAACGCAGCTCAGCCAGAACTCCAGGACTGTGGGAGGTGATGTCCCCGGCCGTGGGCATCCGTTTGCCATGTGGGTTTACCATCCCCAAGCACAGGGGCAGTGCCAGGGAGCCCCAGCAGGGTCACCTTCGCTCCCCTGAGAGAAATTCTGTAACAGAGCCCAGCCAGAGCTCCAGGATGGTCAGGGGTGATGTCCCTGTCCTTGGGTGGCTGTCTCCCATGCGGTTTGACCATCCCCAAGCCCAGTAGCGGTTTCAGGTGTATTGTACGATCAGACCGAAATCAAAAGGCCCAACCATACAAAAAGCCTCAAAAAGGCTACCACCAAAGGTTTGAACACCAAAAGTCCGAACCTTTGGTGGTAGCATTGTAGGTAAGTACATTAAAAAAAAGACTGCAGGGCTGCAGGGGTGTTCCCCGCAATACCCCGCTCACTATACTGTGTGGTACAGTGAGCGGGGTGTTGCGGGGGACACACTCACAGCACACCCGAGAAAAAAAAGAAAATAAATAACGGGGGCTGCGGGCGTGTCCCCTGTGATGCTGGAAATGAATTGGAGGGACAGAGCCTCCCTGTCCTTGTCCAGTAGTCCTTTTTCATTTGTGTTCTGTATTGTTTTCTTCCCAGGAGTCCATGTGGGACTCCTGGCAGTGCAGCTCTTCCTGTTTTTGGTTTGGTGTACAGACCCATGGGATACCCTTATGGCACCAATGGGTGGGGGTACAACCTTGTGTCCCTAGTGTATGTTTTTGGGCACCTGTGTGTGGCCACAGAGCAGGGTGTGGGCTGGTGGCAGCTCCATGCTGAATTTGACAGGTGCTCTGAGTATCCTCCATTTCCAAGTCCTGGGAAGCCCTGACTCTGCCACCCCCCTCCCCCCCACCGACTGGCTGTTGGATGAAAGTTCCATATATGGTGTTGTTGTGAAGTCCAGGCCAGACTGGCTGGAGCCTTCCCAGTGACTGTATGTTGTGGCTACACCCTGTGGGTGGGACCTGGGTGAATGGAGTGTGTGACCAATATGCACTTCTTGTTGTGGATATCTGGTTTCTGCTTTTTGACACAATCACTGAGACAGCCCTGCCCAAAACTGGCATGAATGCAGTGTGTAGTGTTGAGTGGCTGGGTACTTGTCCCAATACACATAACTTGTTGTGCGTGTCTGGAGAGAAGTGAATGGCCTGAATACACTATGCACCTGATTGGCTGCTTGCCTGCATGAATGCCCTTCTGACCGATTGGTTGCCTGAGTGTGACCCAGCAGAATGAATGGGAGATCAACTAGTAAATCTGGAGGCCTCTCACTGCTATAATTCATGTTCAGAAGCTGAAGAGAAACTGGAGTTGAAACTGAAGCTTAACCTTGAAGCCCTGCTGGAAGAGAAGTCTAGTTGCTGCTCTACTTCGTCGATCTGAAAGCTGTTGTGTCTCCAAGTACTGACCGAGAGAGGACCTGGTTAGGCGCCCTCTTCCTGAGCTGTGAGGGACCATTGTGCATTGCTAATCTTTGCCAGCGCTCCCTGGTAGAAAGACCTACAACAGGCTGCCGACCAGATACGAGGACTGCCGCGGAATCCCAAAGAGAAGCTCCCTGACTGTTGTCCACCACCGTTGACGACCGCCGTCACCGACCGTAGCTGCCGTGCTCCCTTTGCCTAAGCAACATTTGATCCAAGGATGCTCTCACCTGCACCGTCGACCGATTTGTCCCGCCGGAGAAAGTCGAGACCGCCGACGCGCCAAGGAGACTCCTCCAGTGGGTTTCCCACCACCTGACAACCGTAGAGACGGTGGACGACTCGACGCCCTTGCTGGGCCACAGTTCTTCACAATCTCTTTGCGGTCCTGAACTATCGTCATCGATGTGCTCCGCACGCCTCTTCCTTGCAGGACGCCAACGCTCTGTCGTCGCCAAGCACCGCTAGGAATGAAGCTGCTGCCTCGCCATCATCATTCACCCCTTTTTCCTCATGGGATCTCGACGATCCGTGGCTCCTGCCTTAAAGGGATCAAGAAGGATCCGTCAACGACCTGACAACAAATTCTGCTATTCCAGGTACATGGAGGTGGTAGAACTATTATAGAAGGAAATAATATTCATAGACAATATATGGACTGGACTTCTGATAGATCTTTACTTTACAGGTTGCCCAGGTGGGGGGATCTCCACATAGAACTGTGTTTAACGGTAGAGGCCAATATTCTGCCAATTGTTCTGACCAACTGCTTTCCTCCTATGTCTATTGTTGGTTACCTTTTATTAATTGATTCATGTGACATTTAACCAGAGTACAGTTGATGCACTTTAATGAAATCTAATAATAATTGTGGTACCACTTAGAATTGTGTATATTTGCCATTGTAGATTTTCTGAGAACAAAGTGAGTTATTGTGATTGTATATAACCTTGAACTTAATTATATAAAGACTTTGTTTTAACTAATACAGTGTGGGGACATTCCTTTGATGGGGCTGGGGACTACACTGTACTTAAGAACCAGCCTGCATCACCTCCTGAGTAGCTAGGCCTTGATTGCTTGTGCATTGCTACCACAATAGAGAATCTTGGCTGGGGTCCTTTGTGCCTCTCCTCTACGATATAGAGAGCAGAAGTACAGACATCCCTCTCCAGTCTTTACATCCCCTGCAACACTCTGCTCACTATAGTTTACGGTATAGTGAGCGAGGGTTGCGGGGGAAACCCCTGCAGCCCTCGTCAAAACAAAAAAAAAGACCCTTTGGCGCTGGATCCTGATCACAGAAGTGAAAGAGAACTGGCGCTGCAGAGAGACAGCATGAAGAGAAGGTAAGTAGGATTTGTTTATGTTGGGGGTGTCGTGGGTGTGTTGTGGGTGTGAGTGTGGGTTGTAGGGGTTTGGTACGTGTGTTCACATGGGAAATGTACAAACCTTTTGTGGTTCGTACATTTCACATGCAAACTTTTCGGCCGCGGTAAAATCAGCCACGGTCGGATCACGTAGATCCGTTCCAGGGAGCCCCAGCAGGGTCTCTGACCTTTCCCGGAGGGAGAAGCTGCAAAGCAGCCCAGCCAGAGCTCTGGTATAGTTGGTGGTAATTTCCCTGGCCTTGGTGGGCTCTCCCATATGGGGCAACCATCCCCAAGTGCAGCGGCAGTCCCATGGTGCAGGGTTTCCATCCCCGCCAAAAGACTTTGGTTTCCCAGTGGTCTAGCCTTTTTTCCCTTTGCGCCCATGGAGGTGCACCCACACATGTGAGGTACCGTTTTTGTCAGGACACCTGTGGGAATGCGGGATGGTAGGACTTGTGTTGTTGGCGGTGTGTGTCGGTGAGTGGGAAGAGGGAAATGTCTGAAAATTAAGGTTTTTTCACTGAAATTTCGTACTTTCCCGGGGATTTTGGGTAATAGATTCTGGGACGATTTGTGCAAGTCAGACCTCTGTGGATTTCCACAGGTGTCCGCTTTTTGGAATTGCATGGGGTTCCCTGTTTTCCTTGGTGGCTTTGACACCCTAGGCCCAAATCTGTTGGTTGTCCACAAGCACAAAATCCCACAAAATCTGCTCTGCAGAAAGACTTTGGGTTATCAGTGGTTTACCCTTTTCCCTTTGCGCCCCGGTAGGTAAACCCAGACATGTGTGGTACCATTTTTGTTGGGACACCTAGGGAAACATGGGATGGTAGAACAAGTGTTGTTGGCGGTGTGTTTCAGTGGGTGTGCAGAGGGAAATGTCTGAACATTTTATTTTTTTCCGCCAAATTTCGGACTTTGCCGGAGATTGTGGATAATAGATTCTGGGGCGAGTCACGCAAGTCAGACCTCTGTAGATTCCCACGGGTGTCTTCTTTTCAGAAATGCATGGAGTTCTCTGTTTTCCTTTGTGGCTTCGACACCGTAGGCCCAAATCTGTAGGTTGTCCACAAGAGCAAAATCCTGCAAAATCTGCTCTGCCGAAAGACTTGGGGTTACCAGTGGTTTAGCCTTTTCCCTTTGCGCCCAGGTAGGTGCACCCACATTTAAGAGGTACCGTTTCCATCGGGACACCTGTGGGAACGCGGGACAGTAGGACATGTGTTGTTGGTGGTGTGTTTCAGCGGGTGGGCAGAGGGAAATGAGTGAAAATGCTGTTTTTTTTCACCACATTTTGGACTTTGTCAGGGTTTGTGGGTGATACATTCTGGGGTGATTCATGCAAGTCACACCTCTGCGGATTCCCACAGGTGTCTTCTTTTCGGAAATGCATGGGGTACCCTGTTTTCCTTGGTGGTTGCGGCACCCCAGGCCCAACTCTGTAGGTTGTCTACAAGAGCAAATTCCTGCAAAATCTTCTCTGCCGAAACACTTCAGGTTACCAGTGGTTTAGCATTGTCCCTTGGTGCCCAGGTATATGCACCCACACATGTGAGGTACCAATTCGTCGGGACACCTTTGGATACACAGGAAGGTAGGACATTTGCTGTGTTTGTGTGGTTTTCATACCATTATCGAACATTTGCTGCTGCACTTTGGCACACAACCCTTTTGTTTCCCAAATGTGACCTACATTTAGTTGCTGCTTTAGGCACTATACACTTTTGTTACCTGCACAAGTCACCTACCCTTCAAAAGGTCTGCCTGTGCTCTTTCAAAAGATGTATGCATGCAATTGCTGAACACACGTCTACTTTTCAGAAATGTATGCCATTCCGTCTTCCCATTTAGCTTTCCTACCCTCCTCTTCCATTCCGTCCACACATGTGCTATTGGAAAAAAAGGCCAAAATCGCATACCTATCACAAAACGGCTGGTAACCATATAAAATATGTTTTTTTGGTTTCCACTCAATCTGTGTTTGAAAGCTTGGAAAAACAGCAAACCATTTTTTTCTAGCTCTTACACAAAAAAAAAAAACACAGGCTTCTTTGTACATCATTTTATTGCCATTTTCTGAAAAAACTCAAATGTTCTCGCTTTTTGGTTAATTTCTCTCACTTCCCTACAACAAACTCGAATTCTTTGGTGGAGTTATGGCCGCCTACATGTGGAAAGAAGAGGGGCCAAATTTGACCGAGATATCTCATGTAACAAAAAAGTTACAAGGGATTGAATGGTGACAATACCAAAATCACCAAAAAAGGCATTGGCACTGGGGTAAAAACCCTTTGCAGTTAAGGGTTAAAACAGTAAACAGCTACACATGCATCAGATCAGTAATTGTGCAGCTTTTGTTTGTAGTACTGTGGAAAAAGATGATATCTGAATTTTAAAACACATGCTGCTCAGAATGTTCCTCTTTGTGCTAAATAAATCTAAGACATGTTCACTATAATATCATCTGTATATACATTTACAAATCAATGTGTCGTAATAATTAGAGTGACATGTTGAACCTTGATTATTTACTGTGTTTTACAATAAACATACGTAAATGATCAATTGTTTTATTGTAAGCTCGATTTGTACAAGTATCATTTTCTAAATTACATGAAAAGTGCTTTTAAACAAGGACAACTATGTATTAGGATATAATGTAAGATGCCCACTCATGGGTATTTAAAATAAAGTGGTTATTACTTTAAATGTATCTATGTATAGAAAATAAATGTAACATTTGCTTGAAAACTTTTACATAGATGTATATTTCCTTCTGTGTGTCTTTTGTAAGTTAGTAACATGTTAAAATTGAAATCAATGACATTATGTACAAAGTAAAAGTCATGTTTAAATAGTATCCAATGTTTTAATACATTGAATTTTTTGGGTGTCATAGATGATGTCATTAATGATGTCATCAGTTTGGTCATAGGCTGCACAACGGGGGCCAAAGTTAAGGTGTCTTTAGCTGAAATATATATGTTATGGTTACAAGTACAAACAAAAAAAAAACTGAAATTCACAAATTATCTTAAGCTAAGCAACCATAACTTGCACCAACACTGTGCACTGCTAGCACTAACACCCAGTGACATCACAAATGGGCCTTCAGTCGTGTCGTCTATACATGTTCCCCCAAAATGTTACTTTTGGACCCACTAGGTGTCCTCGCATGAATCATCCCTTGCCGGGCCCACTGTATATTTTAAAACACTACCAGGCCACTAGCCATGGCCTCTGGCCATGTTCATTATATATTTTCATTTGGACACACTAGCCATGGCTTCTACCGTGTCAGCTTTCCATTTTCCATCCCTTGACATTTCCCCCAATATGTTTTGTTTGGGCCCACTAGCCGTGGCCTTCGGCCATGTCCACTTTCCATATTGCACCATTCAGTTCTTTAAAGTAACACAGTAGCCATATCCTTCACCCACACCCATTACCCCAACACCCTGTAGCTGTAAAATTCCACTTTTATGTATAAATATCATTTTTAACTCTCTATTTAAAAAAAAAAGAAACTTGTTTTCCATAGCCACAGCTATATTAGAAATGTACTACAAATAACCCTAGTTATCTGTAAACAACCACAAACGAATGTGCTTACCGGAAAAGAAAGTGCAAAAAATCCTAATCTCTTCCGTGCCCCCCAAGGCACTCTCTAAGTGCCCCCTCCTCTTGAAATGCTCCCCCCAGTTCTCTCAAATCCTTTTTACTTCCCTGTCACTCTCCCATTCCCCCTCAACACTTGTCCTTTTGTGTGACACACTTTCATTAAAGATTGCTTTTTCTATTTTAACCGCAGTTATCCTGACAAATAACTATTGATTATGTAAATATTTTCTGGCTCTGAACTTGGTCGCCAGCCCCTCCAACCACCCAATTTCACATGGTGTCCACTTTCCCCCCTCCCCACATCTAGCATGATGTCATTTCATCCTTTTTCCTTCTCCAAACAGCATTCTTTCCACTTTTCATTTTCGGCTTGTCCCATTTATAACCGTTATAAACACAATTATCCCTTGCATCAAACAAAAAAAAAAATGGTGCATTTTTCATGTCTGAAAAGACTCTCTCTTACCACGCATCCTGGGAGAAATAACAATAATAGTGTGAGAAGTGGTGGTAAGGGGCAATGCAATGCAACAATATCCCTTAAATAAATCAGGTGATGGAAGCTGTGCCACCATATATATGAAACCAACATTGCACAGCCGGTGAGCACCCTGATGACATCACAAATGACAGGCCTGATGATATCACATATGCAATCACTTATGGCATCATGAGTGACATCGCTGGCAGAGGCGTAACACAAAATTTGGGGCCCCCCTGCCAGCCATGCTGAGGTTCCCCCCAACACAGCAACAAATCACGGGTCGTGCAACGCTCTGGGCCAGCCTAGATTATCACGCTTGTGCAATACACACTGCACTAGGAGAAAGATAGACATTTGTGTTTTAATGCATTATACAGCACACTTTATGAGAAAAATTGGCTAAAAGGTCAGAGCGTTTGCAATTGTTGTGTAGGGTAACACTAATCCAAAAATCCAATACATGCAAGTCACATTGGACAGGAACATTAATGTTTTAATTAATTTAAAGCTTTGCTATTAAAAGTGCCATCCCAAAATGAAAACTTGTCCAACTGGCTGCACAGCGTAGACACGTCCAGACACGTAATAACATATTACAGAAAAGCATGCCAGGCCACATTTAGACATACCTAGATAGGCCTTATCAAAATGTCAGTCGAAGCAATAACACGTACCATGGTTATTTTATCCCAGATGCCCAGAAAAATATACAATGCTGCAGAAAGACATGGCTAGATGGGCAGCACCCAAATGCCAGTACAGCCAGGTAATTACACTTAGCAGGGCTGCTTTATCAGGGATGCCCACTTGAAAAAAAGGCAAGCCAAATTAAGACATGACTAGATTGGCTGCACCAAAATGCCTCTCTAGCCACTAATACCACATATCATGTCTGCTTAGCCTGGACATGGATGACCATTACGATTTATCGCACAATCCCCATCCCACCCCATGCCCCCATTCAGCCCCTTTCCCTCCCACTCCCTGCCCCAACCCCCAAAATCAGCTTCTGAGCCCAGAATTACCTCCATGTCAATTTTCCTTTTCCCAGTGCTTACGTATGAGGCCCCTTGCTGCATTGGTAAGTACCGGGATGAGGAAGAGTCAGCTTATGAGTAGTGAAGATTACTGGAAACTAAGACAGGCATTACCTCCTCATCCTATCTTCCTCATCCCAGTACTTGTGCATGAGTCAAAGTGCCTTATACACCAGTACTGGGATGAGGAAGAATAGGGCTATGAGTAATGAAGATTATCAATAAGTAACCAATGAGTAATCTTCCTGGGCTGCAGATCAGGCATGCAAGAAAGTGAGATGCAACATTTAAAAAGCTTGTTTCTCCACATAAGCGTGGATTCAGGTGCATTTAAAAACAATCCCTGTGATGCGGCAAAGTATCTGGGTAATCTGCCTGCACATTCATTCCCAAATATTTTGCATTTGTGCATTAACATTGCACTGTGTCTTTCACTAAGTGACTTTCACTTACACGGCACATTTCAATGCTCACTCACACTGACCTGTACATGTGCAGTGACTCCAACAAAACTCTGAATGTAGGGCAAGGTGTGTCCACACTTGCCAAAGCTTGCAAGATGAACAGCCCTTCTGCTTGACAGTACGCCCTAGCCACTTAGGACATGTCGGATGCCATCACTGATGACATCATGTGAGATATCAGATAGGATACCACTAGGATACCACCTGCGACCTCCTGAGGGATCTCATCCATTAGGAAAAAATGTTAACTGTATTTGAACATTTTGCACAAATACAATATACCCTTGGGCTGATTCATGGAATTATGTGCGCCAAATGGGGATTTACGAGCAGAATGGTGCACAAAGCCCGTTTTGGTCTGAAAACTTGTGACTAGCATTGTAAAGAATGGTTGGGGAACTACCGACAGTTGCACTTGCACATAGCAAAAGGCAGTTTAGGTGCAATATACGAGAAGTCTGCAAGCTTTGGGTCTCCAGAAGTTTTACATTAGAACTTCAACTAGCCCTACCCAGCATTGGCAATGGTGATGATAAATGGAGTTATAATCCTAAACATGTAGTGTAATGCTGTCTTCAAACCCTGGCACTAAAAGGATTACAATGTTTGTCCATCCAGTAGATTAGCTACTCAAGACATGATTAATAACTGTGCTCACAACATGAAAATACATTTAACATGGTTGACCCTTACAGACCACCTACCCTAGCCTTTACTATTTTGCATAGTTAATGCCTAGCATTTCTTTATTATAATGACAGTCATTTGACTGACATATGTAGATACATTGCTTTTGGAAACTTCCCCTTGTTATCTATTTTGTATTCTTTAGTTGACAGATGTAAAGTCATATTTGGAGTACTCAACTGTCTTCTTTGCATAGGGGCCTGTTTTTAGAGCAGAGTGATAAAGCTACTACAGTATCTCATCGTGGTGAATGCCCAACCAATACACAGTAACTCTGATGTGTAAGAATTCCATGGTTGTAAATGGACAGTATTTTTAAATGCAAACTCCAAACAAGCTTTGCACCTGAATCCACCCTTGTTTGCAGAAACATGCTCTTTAAAAGTTGGATCTCTCTTTCTTGCCTGCATAATCTGATGTACCAGAGATGCCACTCATGATGCCATAAGTGATGTCATATGTGATATCATAAGGGATGCATTTGTGATGCCAAAAGGGTGCTTACGGGCTGTGCAATGCAGGCCTCATAGTTAAAGTGGCATAGCGTTCAGCACCAGACACATTTCAGGGGATATGTACATTAAATCGGTGCCTTAACGTCACTTCAACTAAATTGATTTCACTGAATTTCAAGTGTTTTGTTGCATCAGATGATTTTTGTTCAATGAATTTCAAGGATTTTGTTGCACTGCACCTGTTCACCTTAACTGTTCGGCAACTAATATTTGTTCACTGATTATGTATATAAATATATATTAACAGAAAAAATCTTAGTTAAAGTGCCATTAAGTTGGCAAATTTGACACAACAAAACCGTAGGTCCCCGATAATGCCATGTCCCCCATAATGCCATTTTGTATGTCATTGTGAATCCCTACTCTTATAATATCTATGTCCCTGGCCAAGTCCACTGTACATGTTCCCCAATATGTTTCTTTTGGTATTACTCAAATTGGTCATTTCTGATTGACCATATGGTACAACTGGCCAAATTCGGGCAGCACCATTTGGTCATTTGGAAACAACCAATTTGGGTAAGCACTACCAAACATGGGGAGCGGAGGTTTCGGGGGTGTCCACTGCTCCCCATGTTTGGTAGTAATTGCCCTTGGGGCTAGTGGGGTGTCCTCTGCTTCCAGAGGTCTGTAGGCAGGGTAACAAAAAGAAAAAAGAAAAAAAAAAGAAAAGCAGATCCTGCAGTGTTGGATCGGACCTGCATAGGAGAGACGGATCTGACGCTCCATGGTCAGAAAATGCATGAACGCCAAAACGGTAAGTAGGGGGTGGGTGTTTGTGGGTGGGATTTTTTAATTAGGGTGGTTTTGGTCATGGAAAAATTGGCTTTACTGCAAATTTGACCACAGTTAATTCGGCCGCAAACAATTGTGCCACAGCCAAAACATACACATCCTTTCCTTTGGACCCACTAGGAGACCATGTCATTTGGCTGTGGCTTTTTTACATGTCTTTCGAGCCCACTTTCCATTGTTTTTTGGGCCTGGTCAGTGAGCACAGCCTTTGGCCATGCCCACTGTATATTTTAAAACACTACTGAGCCATTAGCCATGGCCTTCTACCATGTTCACTGTACATGTTCCCCAAAATCTTTCTTTTGGGCCTAGGTTGACACAGTCTTCCACCGCAGCCACTGTATTTTGGGCCCAATAGCCATGGCCCACTGTATATTTTAAAACACTAATCGGCCACTAGCCAGTGGCCACAGCCTTTGGTCGTGTCCATTGTACATTTTACCCCAGCATGTTTCTTTTGGACCCACTGTACAAGTCTTTCGGGCAACCAGACACCTCACTGTAGCTGTAAAATTCCACTTAGACTCATTTTTTTTCAGCAATCGACTAAAAATAAGTTTGCACATTTTTTAAATATATGTGGTGACACACTCCCATTGCCGATCACGTTTTCTACCATAATTCCAGATATGCAAAATAACCTCGAATATACAAAAACATTAGAGCTCTAAACCTGGTCTCCATGTCTCCACAACTCCCCATTAAGTGGGAAAGTGGATACCATGTGCAATTGGAAAGTTGGGCAAGTATGGGGGGCCAGTTACAGTCCAAATGTTTTGGGATTATTGATCAGGGGAATACTGTGAGAATATCATGAATACCATGGGCATTAGTAGTTCATTGCTTTTGTATCTGTCGTTCATTGCCATTACAAGGGGAATATCGTGGAAATCCCACAGTAATTGGAAAAGAGTGAAACATATATTTTTTATAACTAATGGGCCCAAAGAAACTATTGGTGCAACATGTACAGTGGCCATGACCGAAGGCCATGGATAGTGGCACTAAATAAACCTATTGGTGCAACATGTACAGTGGACTAATGTGATTTCCAGGGGCACTCGGCATAGCTGAAGGTTATGTCTAGTAGGCCCCAAAGAAACCTATTAGTGCAACAAGTACAGTGGCTAGTGAGTCCCAAAGAAAACCATTGGTGCAACAGGGCACCAAAGAAACCCATTGGCGAAATATGTACAGTGGGCAAGGCCAAAGACTAGGTCCACTGGCTATCTCAGAAGGGAATGGATAGTAGGCGCCAAAAAATCTATTGATGCAGTATGTACAGTGAAATGGAAGAAAGCCTTGGCCACTGGCCATGGGTTACATTCATGGATAGTCTGTCCCAAAGAATCCTGTTGCTGGAATATGTACAGTGGCCACGGGCAGAAGCCATCAATAGTGGGCCCCGAAGAAACATATTGGTGCGCCATGTGCAGTGGCCCCAAACAAATGCCTTGGCTAGTGGGCGTGAAAGAAACCTAGTATTTTAAATTATACTGTGGGCACAGCCTAAGGCGGTGCTCACTGTCCAAGGCCAAAAGCTATGACTAGTGGGCTCCAAGGAAATATATAGGTGAAACATTTACAGTGGCCATGGCCAAATGCTATTGGCCAGTGATCCTTGAATTAACTATGGTATAACAAAACCCTTGAAATTCACTGAAAAATCTTTAGTTAAGGGACATTTAAGGTGATTAGATTTAACAGAACAAAAGCCTTGAAACTCAGCGAATGTAGGTAAGTGATGATCATCTTAACTCAACGTCCCCCCATTTGGAAAACAAATGAGCACTTACATAACATATGGGATTCACAATGACACAAAATTAAAGGGTGGCAAGATAGTTCAGTGGATTGAGTGTTCACTGCTGTGATCTGTGTTTGATCTGCAGGTGACAGGTTCAAATCCTCGCAAGGCTAACATAGACTTTCATCCTTCCAATGTTGATACATGAGTACCAAATTTGGTTGGGTGATACTCTATGAATATATGTTCTATGTGAAGCACTTAGGTGTCAGCATTATAGAAATAAAACATCATTACATCCAAGGGGCCATCAAAGGGTGGATGCTGAGTTAAGATGAACATCATTGACCACATCTACTGAATTTCAAGGTATTGTTGCTTTAAATCTGATCACCTTAACTGTCTCTTGACTAAAGGTTTTCAGTGTATGATGGACTTCATAGGTGTGCTTGTCTTCAGATTTGATACCTGCCTGTGATGTTTTTCAGGGAAAATAACAATAAAATCACCTTATTTTTTAAAACTCATTTTAACCAAACCTCTCTCATCAACCATACTGAATAATTGTCTGCTCTGATGACATTGCTAATGGTCTATAATGGCATTTTGGACTTTACAAACAAAGTTACAAACATTAAATTGTAAGCCTGACTTTTTTTAAAGAAAATGTTAATCCCCTAGGAAGTTGCAGAACGTTCAAATGAACACCATGGCAAAGAATGTGTCTGACATAAAATGTAACACATCACTGTAACAGCTTATGAGTGTACAATTCCTTCAGTTTTTATGTAAAAAAATAACATGCTACTGTTTCGGGGGTCGCCACGGAAAACTCACTAAATAATTACAAAAGTAGTCAAAAAGAAGTGTCCGCCAGTGCAAGAAGTAACACAGTTTTATTCAGGGCCCCAGATGCAGCTGGGACAGCAAATTCAAAAAGATTGTGGAACAGAACTGCATGAAAAGCTGCTGTCAATAAAATGCCCCTAAATCTAGAACTTTTATACAATGCAAAGTAATTAGCATTTGTGATTGTGTGACATGAAAACATCTCCCCACACAAAGCATGATTGGTGTTCGCACTTTGAACGCTTATAGAAACGTATACATTATGTTCAATAAATGCATTCAGGACCTTTTGACACCGCCGGCAATTATAACATGTGACATCACAATCCACCCCCAATTCCCACAGCACAAAGGTAATTCATTGCAACATTTGAGACGACCAACAGAACTTTAATCTACTGTCCTGGTCACCTCATCTTGGTTCACATGAGAAGCGCATGTCGCCATATCCGCATCAGTGCCTTGAACCACAGATGCACTGTTAGACAAATGTTGCATATCGGGGACACTCTAACCCTCTTCCCAGAGAACATGTATTGCGGGGCAATTTGTAACCACCGTGGTTCTATTCAGCTCCATTTGCAAATTGTATTTGACAATTGATTTTTGAATAATAAAATTGTTATCCATTCATTGCTCCGTGGCGGAATCTGTGAGCTCTTATCTATGACCTTGAAAAATAACAATCACTGTATACTTCTTTCAGTACTGCCCTGGGATCACAGACTCTGCACTAAGTCACCAGCCACATCAGCTTTTTCTGCACACAAAAGGCTAACATGTGTTTTCTGCAATATCAAGCTTTTACAGACTATTTACCATGTTTCATCCTAACAGTAAGTTTGGTTATACTTACCTGTTCACCTGTATTTATGAATTTGTTTTATTATGGGTTTTATTACAGAAGCATCAGAATGGGCCCCCTCCCCTTTTACAATGCTACTCTCGCAGCTGATATGTATGTTCCTTCATACTGCATTGAATTTACATCATAATTGCACTACTTTGAAACCTAAAATGAGTGGTCTGGCAATTTCATAAATATATCTGATAATGACACTGACGATAGTTCTCTGTGTTTCAATCACAACCTGTGATGATCCCAAACACATGTTGATCTCCTCCTCCTGCTGAATAACACGTGTTTATGAGGGAAAACTAAACCCACTGTTAACACTGAACTACTCATAAGAACAAAGGGTAGAGAGGGTACGGCCGGTCATGATTTGTCTGATGGTGGGCTGACAACAAAAACAACCTCTACCCAAGAATTTTGACAAATGGACATGGCAAACAGGGGGATTCCAATAAATCAAGTCTTCTAGCATCCAAACAGACAAAATAGGCATATTCAAGTTAGATACTATGTGATCTTGATGAAATATCTGTACACCTTCCTTCTGGACTGGTTCCTATCTCTATAAACTCAGCATTTACCCCACTTAGCTATCATCATGTATACTCTTACAGAGGGGATTAGGCAGCAACCACAAACATCTTTTCTAAAATATAGATATTGGGGCTTGTTGTGAGTTTGGTGGTAATTACCGTACTGCTGAATTATGAGTCAGCGCTAATTCTGTCGGCAGAATTAGCCCGAGCCAAATTACTGCCGAATCATGGCTGAATGGATCTATGTTAAAAAAACAAATCCCCAAAGCTTGAGTTACAAAATTGCAAAACCGACTTGGTCGCATTTTGAAATGTGAGTCTTTGAGATCTTCTTCATTTGACCCCCGCTTTACATTTAATGCGTGAGGGGGACAGCCCCGCAACCCCCAAAGCCCATAATGACGAACTAGGGGAGCAAGGGACACCCCCGCAACCCCTGCTCACCTAGGTCGGCATTTTGGGTTTCAACATTTTCTCCTATGCCGAATGCGCAAAAAATGTGCTTCCAGCATTTTTTGTATGTTCTTTTCTGGCAATACCGGCTGAATCAACCCCGCCACCAATTTCACTGGAAGAAATACCGCCCAGATACAAAATGATATTTTCACTATTTAACAAGAAATACAACCAAAATATTGCAGAAAATGGGCAGTAATACCAAAACACAGTGCAGTTACCTCCACCTTCCGAAGGCTGCCTCATTCTAGCATGGCAGCGTTGCTCTGTTGAAATTATTGACTCCCTTCTACAGCACAGGAGCTGGGTGCTTTCCATTGTGATAGGAGGCCTTCACCATGCCAGTGAGGGGGAGCGCTTGTTAGATTACTCCAAGCTGGCATTTCAGGGGGCCTGATGTGGTGCCATCTTACCCTGTCCATTCGGCCCATCTATGCTAAGGGATGCATGCTTGGGATCATGTTTTGGCCAGTGCATTGTCTGGGAGAAGGTGGGATATTCAAACTCACCAGATTCAACTTGGCTGCTGGCTCCAGTCTCAGCATTCTCTACTCCCTCTATCCCCTCCATGTGTAGTATGGAGCTGGCCTTCTCCTCCCACAGGGTCAGGACAAAGGGGTCCATGTTGCTGCCTCCTGTTACCGATGACTTCTACCAGTTTTTGTACAGGAGGCTGCAGACCATGCACTTCAGGTAATTCCACCATTTCCTTCAGTGCTCACCATCCTTTGGGACTGTGCCCACATCTGTGACCTTCTTGCTGATGCCCAACAAGATGGCTGGCTTGCATTTCACAAATGATTTGCGGTGCTGAGAGCCACATAGTTCCTTGGCATGGGCCAACACCTTTTCAGTGAGGACCAGTAGCTCAGCCTCACAAAACCTGTGCTTCCACATCCTCTGGTCTGGCAACATCCTCTTGGATTTTTCCTGGACATGACTTCCCTGTCCTGTGGGTCTGGATGGCTACAGAAAGTGGTGGATTCAGAGCGGATTGAGATTTTCAAAATGACCGCATCCATTCTTCCCATTCTGCCAATGACACAATTTCCTGCCAGCTGTAATTCTGACGGCTGAATTGCGCCAAATTACCATCCAACTCATAATGAGCCCCATTGTGTTTTCGGCCATTGAAATCTTCTGGATTAGGCAAAGAACTTGACATAAACAAAAGAGGGATACTGATTCAACACCACCTAAAAATGTTTAAGTAGTTCAGTACAATGTTAGATATATCTAACATATATAGGTCAATAAATAACCCTTCAGTTAAAAAGAAATGTACTTTCAGAGCAATCCATTGAGGAATGGAAAGGGATATGGGGCAAGAGGACTACTACGGGTTGCTGTAAGTGTGGTATTTAGTTCCTGCTACAATGCTGTGCATTAGTGGATAGAGATAAGAACAATGTTCATAGGGGGTAGAAAAAATAATCAGCTACATGTTTGCTTTTATTGGACAAATCAGTTGCCCATAAAGGATGGAATCTGTTTCATTAGTTCATGTCATTAGTAGTGTGGATCTCCTCGTTCCCCAGGTGTAACCTTGATGAGTACCCTTTCAAAGGGCTGTATCAGTTCTGTGCCTATCAGAGAAAACATGAAGCATTATGGACTCATAGAGGAAGAACAGTTCTCAACTCCAGCTACAATACTGGCATTTTGTCATATATATTGTCACATATAGAAACGTTTGATTAACTATGAAGTGCAATCCGATTGCAGGAGGGTTAGCTCGATGAATTAATGAATGCATTCATTAATCAGGGTGTGGAAGCTACTAGACCAAGATAGGTGGCATATTATTGTTCAAACATTTAGAGATTAAACAAGGGAAAAACCTTATCCTCACATGTAAATACATGAATAGCACCGTGTTGAAAGCTCAAAAGAGTTGAGGGTTTTATGGTGTTGCGGTGTAGAGCCATTGGTGATAAAAGCATAGACATTATTTGGGGCCATCTCCATGGTTAGGTGCTGTTAGAGAAGCAACGTACAAGTTGCATGACCCAAGTAAAAAGAACGTGGTAGATCCTACGAGCATGCGGTTTTAATTGGGCTGGCATAAGCATGATGAAGAAAGTGAGTGTGGGAAATGCAAATATGCATTAAAGTGAGAGAGGCTATCTCTATATATTTTGAGTGAATATCATCATTCCAGAGGAATGACTCCTTAACTAGGGATAGGTAGGTTTCTCCCAAGAAAGATTAGAGTCTCAGAGGGGTGCACATAGCATGATGAGGTCTTGCATCCACAAATATGTGTCTTTCTAGGTGGTCAGTCTGAATAGGTGATTGTCCACCCATTTATCAATGAGCCCCGGCTGCTGTTCTTTCATTGAGAGTGCCCAGGCAGCACTAGTAAAGACACCCAAGCGCTGGCGAATGTCATTGAGAGATGGACATTAATAGTTTGAGGAAATTCCCCCATAGTGGAGTATGTGCTGATGGAAACTCCTTTAGAATAGTGCTGTTAGGCAAGTATGGGATTCACAGAAAGACATATGAGATTCCCATCATTTTTACGCTAGTGACATTTCCATAAACCATTTGATTAAAAAAGCGTAATACTTGAATTCCTGTCACAACAGCTATTAACATACCATACAGTATTTTCATTACTCAGTATTACTCTAACGTCAGTATCATCTACTCAAAGCCACACTTGAAATGTCCTCTTCCTTCTCCAATACCCCACTTTACCTTCCTCCACGGTGGCATGCAGACATGTAATATCAGATGCTCCCAATTCATTGAATCAGGACCTACTTCTGTCCTTCCCGCCTCTCTGTGCATGTCGCTGTTCATCTTTCCATGCCGACCTTGAATTCTGGGTTGCATTCATCTATTCCCAGAACAAATGACTTCTCCACCACCAAGCGCAGGGTCAAGGTACAGCTGTCGGTGATGCACCAGTGCGGGGTTCCAAATTAGGACAGACCGTTGAATAGAGCGAACACAGCTCATTATTACAAGGGGTCAGCAACCATCTGCTTTTACCTCATCTGCTTATCCCATCCATCTTCCTTTGGCAGATTTCTGACAGGGAATAATTGCTCAATGTTTGTTATTTTTCTTAATAGAAGTTAGGATTATATTTTCTTGTGCTAATTTCCTTCATCTTTACTTGCGTATGTGCGTATATCAATAAGCAAAGAGTTACTGCATTTAGGAGCAAGCAAAGTATATATAATAGGTTTGCCACATTTATATTATTTCGGATTATCAATAATTGAATATGTTGTCAATGTTGCATTGAATAATAATAATAATAATAATAATAATAATAATAATAATAATAATAATAACAACAGTAGTAACAATGATAATAATGATAATAATAGGTTCGATGTAACACACTGCATCAGAGTTCTCCAGCTTCAAGCATTGTAATACTATTTGATAGTTTTACTCAATTAAATAGCACTCAATGGCCCTCATTACGACCCTGGCGGAAAGTAACTGACCTGACCGCCATAGCGTAAATAGCGTTTCCGCCATTGCACGACGGAGTAAAGTGCGGCTAATTCTGACCCATCGGGCACGAGCACTACGCCATGGCGGAAGTGCAAAGTCTGCGATGGCGGAAATGTCCCCAAAACGCCCCTCACCGCCGTCGTACGGCGCCCTAGGTGCAATTCCGCCACCCATCATAGCGGTCACCGTAATGAGCGGTAATCGCAAAGTACGGTGACCGTAAATATACGGAAACGGAAGTAAAAACATGGTCCCGGAACGGGAAACAGCACACCGTACACCTATAAAAATAGAATCCCAACACAAGCATCAAAAATCCTACCCTGAGACACATCCCAACCCGTTAGCCACCCTAGTGAAAACAATAAAAATGGGAAAAGTTGCGAAAAAAGCGTGCGACCGCAAGCGGCAGGTCCACTTCTCCCATGAGGAACTCACCGTGCTCACAGAGACCCTCCAGGAGAATGCTGCCGTCGTCTTCTCGACGCAAATGACCAGGACGGCACTTGCGAACAAGAAGGCCATATGGGCCCTGGTGGCACAGCGTGTAAGTGCGGTGGGGACTGCACCCCGCAACCCACAGCAATGCAGAAAGCGATGGGACGACTTGCGGATACGCGTACGGAGCATACTATCAGCCAACCGTAACATTGCCACAGCTACCGGGGGAGGATCAGAATCACCCATCAAGTTGACCCCCTGGGAAGAAATCTGTGCCTCCACCATTGGAATGGAGAGTATAGAGGGAGTCGGAGGTATGGAGAAAGGAGTGCAGACATCCGAAGAATCAGGTAGGTGGGCCAAATAAAACAATGCTAAATCCACAATGTCCAATCATGTGAAGGACCATGTGTCCACATAGTGCAACAGAAACACATGTCCAGGAGAACGTCCACATACATTGGCCTGATAGCGCACTTTAAAACTCACATTAAATACATAAATAATTAAAAATCCTAAAGACACCCTCTACACGTGCAGCATGCACACCCTAACTGCAGGCTGCAAAACAACTGCATCCTCAATCCACACAAAAATGAAACCACCTCCAAGGCCCTGACCCAAATCACCCTCAGGTACCACCCCGATGCATGTGATACATTGCCATTCCAATTTCCACAGACCCATAAATAACGCTCGCCCTCCTTTACTCCACCACAGGGTCCGATTCAAACGACGAGCTTCAGGACACCCCTACCAGCACACCTGCAAAGAGGGCCAAGACCAACGGCCAAAGACCCTCCACCTCAGCTGCACGGATCAAGACACGGCAGCAGCACAAATCAAGTGGCAGCACACAGGAGGGGACTCCAACAGGCACCCCAGCAGCCAGCATGCCCACAACAGCAGCACCACAGGTCCCCCCAATGGATGCCACAGAAGGCACTGCTTCTGGTGGCAGCAGCACCATAGGTGACACTGCATTAATGGCAGCATGCTCCGACACAGAAAACGGTGCTGTCGATGTGGGGATCCATCCATGACCTGTCTCAATCCCCCTGTTTGTTTCATCCCGTACACCATGAGGATACCACGCAGGGGCACCCACAAGACGACGACTGGCCATCCTCCACAAGCCCTGTGGCAAGGCAACATGAGGTGATCAGACCCTCTGTGACACCACCGCAAATGGCCATGGCCCAGCAGAGGCAACAGTCCCTAGACCAGGTGATCGTGCAACAGCAGCAACTGGCCACGCTCCTCAAGGAGCATGCTGATGAATGTGGGGGTACTAAGGCAGCCATAGAAACATCTACTGAGACACTTAGGGCAGAAATGGAGAGAAGCACAGAGACACTAGGGGCACAAATGGAGAGAAGCACAGAGACACTAAGGGCACAAATGGAGAGAAGCACCGAGAGCCTGAGGGTAGAAATGGAGAGAAGCACCGAGAGCCTGAGGGGGGAACTGCATGCAACGTCCAAAGACGTATGTGGTGAACTTGCCGCTGTGCGCCGTGTGCTCACTGAGCTCTCACAAACCCTTAGGGACATGCATGGACGTGAGCAGGCAGAGACATCATCTGTTGCAAGTTCCGTCCAGGGCAGCCCCCAACGTAGATCTGGGAGGAACCTGCGCTCCACAGGCAGGGGTGCCCCTGATACCCGGAGAGGGGGCTTGCAATAGCGTCTGCCCACTGACAATGAGCATCTTTGGACACTGGTGTTCGGGGGGGAGGTAGGAGGGTGGAGGGGGTGTGTTGGGCTTTCTTAGGTGGCGGGTCGATGGGGTGTGTAACATAATTTCACATATGCTATAAACATTTCACAATCATCCAATGAGATATGTGGACATTGTTCTTTGTGTACGAGGCCTTTATAGGCGTACAGTCCATATTGTGCATGTTCCAGACACACACAGTGCCACAAGTCCCGTGTCCATGTATCAGCCACCAGGCGCGAGTGCTAGAAGCATGAATCTATGAGAATCTGACGAATTTCACGGCCCTCCTGTGCCTCGCGGACTCCTTGAGGTGCTGCCACATCCCCACCCTCATCATGACCATCTTCAGGTGCTTGCAGTCCTGCGTCAGGGGGCATGGGCACATTTCTACGTACGCACATGTTGTGTAGCATGACACATGCCATGACCATCTTTGCAACCTTCTCATGGCGGTACAGGAGTGCCCCGCCAGACCTGCTGAGGCAGCGGAAACGAGTCTTCAGTAGGCCGAATGCCTGTTCTATGACTACACGGGGACGTGAGTGGGCATGGTTGTAGTCCTCCTCATGCTGGTTCTGTGGGTTCCGGAGTGGTGTAAGGAGCCATCTCTTCAGTGGATACCCGGCATCACCTGTATGTGGACAATAAAGGATGTTTGTGGAATGACATAGCTACGTACGCATCCCCCCCCCTTCCTGCCAGGTCATTGGCGCATCACATACCCCACATTATCATGCATGAAATGACACTCACCGAGTAGCCAGGATCTGTTCCCTGCGTGTCGCTCCATGTAGCGTGGTATTGTAGAGTTCCTCAAGACCATAGAATCATGGGTTGATCCAGGAAATCGGGCACAACAATGTGTAATGATCCTGTTGGAGTCACACACCATTTGTACATTAAGAGAATGATATTGTTTTCGGTTGCGGTATTGGGCCTCCATGGCATGTGGGACAACCAATTCCACATGGGTGCAGTCGATGGCACCAATGCAACCCGGTATGCCGGCAAGTGCATGGAATCCCACTTTTGTGTTCGTAATTTCCTGCTCCGAGCGTGGTAGAGAGATGTAGTCGTCTGCGTGCTTCAGGAGGGCATTGAGCACTTGCGATAGTGTCCGTGACAACAGTGGCTGTGAAATGCCATGCAACTGTCCGACTGTGTGCTGGTAGGTGCCTGTGGCCAGGAAGTGTAGTACAGACACCACCTTCAGTAGGGGTGGGATGGCGGTTGGGCTATCTATCATGCTGGCAAGGTCAGCGTGTGTCATGTCCACAATGGCGGTTATGGTGTCCCGGTCCAAACGGTAGAGGGTGCGGATCTGCTCATCAGTGAGGTTGAACGGATGAGCTCGGAGGCGTGGGATTGCGGGCTGCCTGCGTGGTGGTAGTGGCTCTGCTGGTGGGCCTTGCTGGCCCTGCCTTGCCCTCCTCCTCCTCCTCCGTCTCCTCTGTGCGGCCGGTTGTTGTAGTAGTTGGTGTTCGTCTTCTTCTTGAAGTTGGAGTACTTGCAGTGCTATCAGGTCCCCCAGGGCCAACATCGCTAGTCCTGCCGGTAGCATTTTGGAGTGGGTGTGGTTGTGGGAGGGGGTTGGGTGTGCAATTTATGTGTTTTCAGGCTGTATAGCCTCCACCTGTGGTGATTCTTTCCACCTGTGCAAGCTGCAATCCCCTTTGGGCGAGCACGTCCCGCACACAACGCTGCAATTCGACGCATGACATCATGCTATTACAATCATGTATTTAATCCCGATGGCAGTGGAATATTGGTTCATATGTTCATTCTGCTATGGTCCCATTGTTTCACATACTATCTTTGCAGTCGCGAACAAACTTGTGAAGGGTCAGTGGAATGTAGTACTCGATTAACGCTGGACCCTCATGCAGCACTGTACCGAGGTTCACCGACGGGCGGGGCGTCCCATTTGTGAGTGAAGCCAGTTGCCATTTTCACACACTGCCGCACTACATGGATGAATTTTTGATTTCAAGCGGTCAAAGATGCCTTTTCGACGTGATGTTGCAAATGTGGAATTCGAAGGACAGCGCTTTCGGTTTTCAGCTAGCGGCGAGGAGACGCCCACAGGTCTGACTGCAGATATTAAGTTCTATTGTTTAATGTCCTTGGGACAGGGGCCATGGCGAGAATGCAATGATTGATATGAATAGTATGGGATGCGCAATAGCGTAGTGGACGAAAAGGCAGGACGTTCCCAAATACATGTTACTTCACAACACTAGAATTCCGGGCTGGAGCACAGTGGATTTTGCAGACTGCATTACGCACAGACTCAATGGAAATTTCACATGTTATGTGAGTAAATAATCAGGCGTTTTCATACCGGGATGAGGGTATGATGTATGGATGCATGGACAGATGATTTAATTGAGAGCTTACCATGTACATGGCTTTTTGGAATCTATCCACTTCCCCTGCGCTATGTGATGCAGAGCTGCCATAGTGGGACCATCGTCTATCTGCCCTTGTTGAACCCTCCCTGTCTCGACGCGCCTTCAAACACTTGTGTCTATGCACGTTACTAATCCCATCTAATGGATTCTGTTTTAACAGACGCATGCACACAAACACTCGTTTGTAATAGTGTATTCACCTCTATTTATATAGTTATGATTCGCAAGTGATTTTTGGGTGGGAATAATCCTTTTGAGTGGGCTAACATGGATATGGCTGTAGATTTAGTGTGGTCATTGAAGTGTGTAATTCAAATTAAGTTCTGATGCCCATACCATTCTTTTTCATTTAATTTGGGTGACAGGTATCTGCTCCCCTTTTGCCGCTGCCATCTGTATGCCACTCCTGCAGATGGCTTTTACTCCCGACACCTGCTGTTTCGTGTTAATCAGTGGAGCACCATTACGATCTTATGGGACGATCGCCAATGGGCCACATGCCCTTACGCAGTACTAGTGGCTAGGAGCAACATATCGACCTTTCAGCTGGACTAGTGCCTACCTAATGGGACGGCCCTGCGGTTCTAGGTGCTTCCATGTTGCCTTTTTGAACGTGTATGTAGCCCCTGTGTACCATGAAGGAACAGGGCGTCACACAAGCAGAAGCTGGTCATTTATTGCGGATGCAGCCCACAATACTGAAATGTATTTTGGAGTTCATGACCTAATGGCTGTATGGGCTTGGTGATTTTGTAGTGCATTAAATTTCTATTATGATATTAACCGTGTAGCGTTATTCTTTGCAAGTAATGTAGCATATTCCTATTTGTGGAGCGATGTATTGTGAGTAGATGTGCTTTGGGTTCCGGCTTCTGGTTATAGTTGCGTGGTACTGTACTGGGCGCGTTTGCCTACGAAGCCCAGTGAGGTCAGGGATAGGGGCTGCCATTATGACTGTTTTAATGATGTCATGCTCAGGGGCGGGGGATTAGCTTTTGTGTAACAGGTGCCGGTCAGCCAGGTGGATTGGTGGAATGATGTGATTATCAGAAAATGGCTGGTCACAGGTGCCTGTGTTTGCGTGCGTTTCTTGGAGGGAGACTGAGGTCATGTCCATTGGAATAGCTTCTGTATTCGTGCCATCTGTGCCCTGCAGCTCCCATTGGCCCCTCTTGAGATGGGCCTGGCTGCTCAGTCACTCTGCCAACTTGTGTGGTACATGCTTATGCTGATGGTTGGTTTGTTTACTGGCAAGAGTACAGGGCTGGTGCAGTCTCCCTCAGGTTACTGCTTTGAATGTTGCCATACACTGGTGTCAAGCGATGGGGGCCTGTTGTTGTTTTGTCTCATATTTCAGTTCATATTGCTGTACTTGACCCTTCACGTGCCTGTGCTGCATCAGTAGGGCAATGGTGACAGGGCAAATATGGATGGCCACTCACAAGGCACTTGGAGCCCCTACATTCATTTGTTCGTTGGCATGCATGGGTGACTTGTACATTTCACTGGTTGCATTGTGTGACTTCATTGCACCTACGAGGAGTTGTGCAATGTGGCCAGGGAGTGGTGTACAGGCACTCAGTAGGGCCATTTACGGTTGGTTCGCGTTGCCGTTCTTCTCACCATGGCGGAATGGTACTTTCCGCCATGCTTGATGGCGTTAGGTAAATGTCCGCTAGGGTCAGAATTCGCGTACCGTTGCGCCATGGTGGTAATTACGGTTTCGCATGGTGCGCGTGCGCGTACTTGGTGCAGTTAGCGTTGGCGTTCACTACGGTGTCGCTAATGGCATCGTACTTTACGGTGACAGGTCATAATCGCACCGAGCGCTATTCGATGGCGGTATTGCATTTCCGCCATCGTTTTTCGATTTCCGCCAGGGTCGTAATGAGGGCCAATGTATCTAAGGCTCTTGTATGCATTAGCATCATGCCAAGTGGCAGAACGTTAGTAGGTCACAGAACTCTCAAGTGAAGCATCCTACCAACCAATGTTCTCCACTAGCCGCCCATCATCTATTTCGACAGACACCCTGTCTAGGAAACCTTAAAAAAAAAATACCCATGCCTTCATCTCCCCACTGCTTCGTGTTCTGAGATAGATGAAGGCCCTCATTACAATTCAGGCGTTAACCCTTAACGCCTGATTACAAGTGTCCCTTTGCGGGTTGGTGTTTAACGCCTGCTTTTAGAGCCTTGAAAGATCGGACAACCTAACACTGAACCGTGGAAACATTATTAGATTGCTGCACTCGGTCCCCTCACTACGATCGATAAGTTCAAACGACCTGAAGATTGTGGAATTCTATGATGAGAACAGAAATGATAAAGTGGTACTGCACGTGATGTCTCCCTTAATTGCAACAACAATCATGGAAGCAAACGCAGCACTATTCTCCCTGGGCTTTGATGTATATGAACGGAATGGACTACAGCATGCACCACCTAATGCTGGTGACGCGGTTGACAAGTACAAACCTATAGCTCAAGAATCCATTCTGAAACCATCGTCAGGAAATAAGGTGCTAGAGGTCATAGGGAATAAAGACATCTGTGATCAAGGTATCAACGAAAATTCAATGTGCGGTTCAAACAATTTACGAGCAGTGGAGAAGAACGGATTGACTCACAAAATGGCTTTGGTGGCTCAAAAAGACGACATAACCATAACAATAAATGGAAGTTCACCCCAGATTACCAGCAAAGATGTTGGAGAGCAACCTGAGACTTCCAGTACAGAAAATCTGGAGTGGGGCTGGTTACCAAAGGCCTTGGCAAACACCTCTCAGCAATAATGCCAGACCCCGATGACTCGAAACATGTGCTGTATCGTATCTTGGAACACGCGGGGATTTACACATTTATTCAACTCAAATTGGATCAACGATTGGCAGGTAATCTGCCTACAAGAAACATGGCTAACCGAAGCTCCGATCTCGAATGATTTTGAGGTGGCGCTTAATCCCGCCATCAAATCTTGTAAAGGGCGTCCTATGGCGGGGATGGCCACCTTGATCAGAAGATCGTCGGGCTGGAGACTCGTAAAATATACGAATCACTCACCTTTTATTCAATCGTCCCACCTTGAATGGGTCGGTGTAGAGGGTCTGGTGGTGGATCGTCTAATAGTGGTCAATATCTACTGGAATCACAAAAAGGCCGGCGATCAAGTCTTCATAGACGAAACAATGGAGATATTGGATTCGTTTGTGTCAACATCAGGTTGGCCCAACATAATGTTATGTGGTGATCTTAACATTGACCTGCTGAAAACTCCAAACGTGATGACAAAAACAAACCTGAAACAAGCATGGTTAGAAGAGATGGCCGCTCGTAACTTTCAAATGTTAAATGGTAACACTTGCAATGATATGCCCCCCGCTAATACTTGGCGTCGTGCAAACCAGGCTTCGACGATTGATTATATGTTTGTCTCAGAGCAGTTACATCCACGTATAGTCTCACTAGTCTCACTGAAGGTTATAATGAAAAAGGCTAGTGACCACGACATGCTGATAGCAGAATTCATCGCACTCGAAAAAACTCAATCACCGATGTGGCAATTTAACATTCAGGCTACCTCGAATAGAGTGCGCCTATCCTTAAGGAAAGAAGAGCTGGAAAAGCTTGAAAGCGATTACTGTAAGGTTGGTCAGCATCTGGAATACGAGCAGCTGCTACAGCAATTCAAACCTAAAAGGACAGGTCTAAAAAACATGGGCTATGTGCGTGCGCACAGCTTTGATGTGGAGGTGCAACGCCAAAAACGTACACTACGCAGTAATTTAAGACACTCAAAATCCTTGGGCCAACTGGCCCGTATACAAGCTGTTAAGGCTGCAAAACAATCGTACAAGAACTGGCTAAAAGCGCACAAACATATGTTACTACAAAAAGATGCCGAAGCATTGATGAGGTCATTACAAAACAAAAATACATCAGCTTTCTGGTCTCTAATTAACAACGTGTATGCACCCCAAGAATCAATCCAAACCTGCATGGTGTCAGAAGCTGACTGGACAGCGCATTTCAGAAACTTATACAGGTCTGCTGAACATTTGGAGGTCGACATCGAAGAATGCTCCAAACCTTGGGACCTCGAATTCAGAAAAGAAGAAATAATAGAAATAATTCAGAAAGCAAAAAACTCGCGGGCACCAGGTCCAGATGGGCTTACAAACTTTACGATTAAGCAGTTTCCCGAGATATGGGCAAGTCTGTGCGAGACTCTTTTTAAAAGAATAGTACAGATTCGGCAATCCCCAAAATCGTGGAAGAGTGCGATCATCGTGCCCATCTTTAAGAAAGGAAATAGATCAGATCCAAAAAATTACAGGCCGGTGGCACTGTTAGACGTGTTAGGGAAAATCTATGCAACAATGCTACAAAAGAAACTATTAGCTTGGTCAACAAGTTCCCTACACGTCGACAAACGTCAAGCAGGCTTTGTGAAACAAGTGGGTTGCCCGTTAAATCTTCTACTGATAAACACAATCAAAATGGAGGCAATAAAAACGAACACAAAGGTGTACCTGGCCTTTATAGATTTTTCATACGCGTTCGATACTATTGATAGAGCGCTTTTGTGGGAGAAGTTGAAGAACTGGGGATGTCCAGCAGATTTAAGAGCAGCAATTAAAGAACTCCATTCAAAGACTTCCATTCGTGTGAGACTAGATCGTTCGGGCCTGTTATCCGCCCCCATTGACACATTCAGGGGAGTAAAACAAGGCTGTCCATTAGCTGCAGCCATCTTTGGATTGTTCATCTCTGATATTGGTGATTCAATCAACAATACAAAATCTTTTTCCCCGAAAGTGGCTAACACACACTTAAGTTGGCTGCTTTATGCTGATGATTTGATTGTATTGGACATGACACCAATTGGCCTGCAAAGAAAACTGAATGCTGTACATCATTATGCCGCGTCCAATAATCTTGTAATTAATATCAAGAAATGTGAGGTACTGGTATTGCAGACCTTAAATGGTGGCGGTGTAGGTGGTAAAAAAAGAATGGTTTGGTCTCTGGGGCATGAAAAGTTGCAGCTTTCACAAAGTGTCAAATACCTTGGGATGTCAATTAGCTCTTCCATCAATGACGGGCCTTGGCTTGTGGAAGCCAAAAGGAAGTGTATCCAACTCGCAAATCAAGCCCTGATACTTAACAAGAAGTTTGGCAAATTCTCACTACGTCCGGTCATAGCCTTTTACCAACAGAAGGTGATACCAGTGGTGTCTTATGGTGCTGAAAATGCGTTGGGATGCCCTTACGAGTCTTGGGCCAACCTTGAAAACTGCTTTTGGTCGAGAGTACTAGCACTCCCTAGGGGCGTGAAAACAGCCTGCATAAGATATGAACTGGCGCAAATATCTTTACACGCAAGAATCTGTTGGAGCTTGCTGAGTCTGTATCGAAAAACCCGCAGTCAAGCGCAGATCCCACAGTTTGAGATTCTTCATAATATCCAACCTGGAAACTCCAAAATTATCCAGATGTGGGTGAAAAGATGCGAGGCAATTCTGAAAAAATATGACATAACGGTCGATCTGCTTCAGGAGAACCCGGACGCAGCTAAATTAAAGATCTGGCGAACCGACTGGGACGAGACTTGCGCTGAAAGAGCTGCCGCGAGAAGTTCGAGCTATGCTCCATTGGAAGCTCGTGCCTTTAACAGCTTTCAGATGTATGTGGCTCTATTCCCAAACGCTCAGGCACGCAGACTGTTTATGTTGTTTAGATTAAACATGTTTAAAACGAAAGACCGGCTCCGACTATGGAGAAGCTTTGCCCACCTAAGCCCGGAATGTAGGTTATGTGCAAACGGTCCTGAATCATTAAAACATCTAGTCTTATTTTGCACCAAACTGAGATCTGAGAGGACCAGACACTTGGGTCCATGGAGCTCAGCCCACCCATCATTGTGTGCGGATGAGTGGTGGAGCTCAATGTACCAAGGAACCGACCTAAAATTAATTCTGCCTCTAATAAGACTACTGGAAATTATAGAAGCACGTTTATTGTTATTAGGGGAAGGCATTTCGGGAAATGGAGCCCGTGGCTGAAAGAACAAAAGTGAAAAGAGAGGAGGGGAAGGAACTTGAATGGGGCAATGGATATTTGGAAAAGATGTGTGAATGTTTTGTGTCAGTTTTGTTTTTTAAAGGTTTGAAAAAAACCAATAAAAATAAAAAAAAAAAAAAAAAATAGATAAATAACTAAATAAATAAACATAGATCATACAAAGCAGACGTCCTAGCTCTCAGTGGGTTGTGGTTGACTCTTACAGAGAGTAACCGAGCTGTTCCCACGTTAGAAGAGAGCAGGAGGCCTTCATTTGAGCTAGCTAGTTACATTTTATTTTGTGTGCCTTGTTGCCATTTTATTTAATGTTTGTGAGATTCTAATTTCTACTCTGCTTTTTGTATGTCCCTTGCATGTTAAATCCCCCTTTGAGAAGTCCTTAATGAATCTATTTGTGACACACTTGGAAATTGTATGTTAACCCCTTTCCCTTGATTTTCTTCCTTTGCAGTAGCACCTGGAGAATTTCAACTGCCGAATAGAATTACCACAATAAATGATCTCAGGCCCAAATAACCGTATAGATTCAAGGAATGTGGCAAAATGCTACATTTGTTATCAGTTAAATAAAGTAGGGAAACCTGGCGAACAAACAGATTGTAGCTCACACACTCTCAATGCATTTTGGTTACACAAAAGGCTTCATACCTTGATATACATCAGCTATGGCAAACAGTAAAATTCTACCGGGCGGAGGGATTGCTTAAGGGAACGTGTTTACCTATAGTTTATATGAGTGAGAGTACCATCATTGGATGCCCCTTATCTGGTAGGCATGCCTTAAACAACCGCTAACTACGTAGAATACTGATAATAGCATAACAACAGCAGAGGATTTGCTTCTGCAACAAGGTACGGTCCACCATTACATGGATCCTCGTGATTGGTTGGTACTCTCTCCCAACCTTGGACATTTGACTTGTTAGCAGCACGTAAGCAAGGAAACTGAGGTGGGAGGGAACAACGTCAGACTACTGCCCTTGGTAGCTAATTAGCCTACCAGCTCTCATCGGTTAGGCTCTAAGCCAAGTCTTAATCTTTATAGTTGACCTTGCTGACTGGTCTCTTCCTCTGAACTTTAAAGGGAGTGAAGGTAAATTGCTGTCTTCATCTGGAGCTTTATAAATAGGCCTTGTCTTCTGGTCTTGTACCACGTGTGAGGGGACAATGATTGTGCCCTTTCTGTCCTTCTATTTGGTGCTATTTGATTCAATTATATTCACAGCTATTACTCTTGTTGGCCCGTGGAGTCTTGGTTGCTCCATCCTGAATGTGCTTTCTGCATCTTTGATATTACAATACTTGGCACTCACAATAATTCACTCCTTTACTTAATTTAAGAGAAATATGTCTTATGTAGATGGCATATTCTCTTTCACTCCTTTCATGCATTGAAGTTGCTTATTGCTGCAGCATCCTTCATTCTGAGCCAACCAAATACACTTTGTTCTTGCATGAATCTGTATTTCGGTGCCTGTCATCACTTCAGCCTTGGTTTCCCTTCTCGGGGCTTCTCGCTTTCTATTATAGGATGTCGACGTCCATTTTCTCAACATGGCTGCTCTACTTGCGTTCTGCTTCTTACTTTAGCAAGCTTTTACATTGTCTTATCTACCTTGCGTTTCTGATTATATACCTCTACTGCATCTCTTGTCAGTTATCATCTTAGTGTAAATGGTTTTCTTCATATCTGCATATATGTTTATTTCGTTGCTTCAATTATATCTTCATTATTTAGATATCCATACATCAGGTTTAGTGCACCCATGCATCTTCTCTTCTTCAACACTTCGCTTAACACCTGTCCAACTTTACTTATAGTTCTTCTATATCCAGTGGTGCCTGCAGATGCATGTCTACTGAATCATATACATTTGATACGGTTGCCTGAGCACATATCGTCTCTCATACATTCAATGTGATATTGGGATGATACCAGGTGTCATGCACAGTATTTTCTTGCTGTTCTTCCAATATGACAGAGTTGAGGGGGTGGTCTCTATAAATGGCATAGGCATCTGCCTCTCTACATTCCCCCCTCTGGTCAAGCCCACAACCACCTTCTATATTTTCTTCAAATTTTCTTCACACTGTGGTTTCTTTGGAATTCATATCTTCGTCACCCACCCTCGGGTCAACTGCATTCTTTATATGTTAATTGACACTCCAGGTCATATAGCAACCCTCCCCAGTTGGTGTACAGAATACCCTGCAGCCCACATAGTTCTAATGGCCCGTGGGATACTGAAACTTCATTTTTGGAGGTGCCAGAGGGCCTCCTTTCAGGAACTCATGGGTGGTGTGTTCAGTCTGCATTTGCTCATCAGCCACAACATTTACATCAATCATTATCTTCCTTCCAATAGCTTTCTATGTTGTTTTATTACATTGTCAAATGATTACTATTTTATGACGGAATCCCAGTAAAGGCAATAATAGTATTGCTCCCACCATTTTGAAGGCATTCACCAACCAGGTTGGAACCCATGAGAACAGGTATGAAAACAAATCTTCATCTTCGGTTTCATCGACTTCTTCCACCATTTCCGTACGCAGGTTTGACAACAGAGTTATAGCTTCTGTCAGGGTTCCATTTTCTCCATCATGAGCAGGTGTTTTCAGCTAGACCACCCGATCTTGGCGCACATGCCTCCTTCCATTGTTCTAATTAAGTCCAGGACATACCTGTTTTGGAGGGTCATGAGTCTGATGGCCCTCAATTCTTCTTTAATCACATTGAATCCTTTTATTTTCATGTTCATTGTTTTAAGCAGCTCCCACCTTGTTATTTGTAACCATATGGTGTTAGCTGCATTTGAATTCCTGGAGTGACTATGGATGTACATATCACTGCCCTACTGCTAAACAATATGTGGTCATTGGAATGTCATAATATCGTCTCTAATATATCTCACATATCGTCTCTCATACATTCAATGTGATATTGGGATGATACCAAGTGTCATGCACAGTATTTTCTTGCTGTTCTTCCAATATGACAGAGGTGAGGGGGTGGTCTCTATAAATGGCATAGGCATCTGTCTCTCTACATTCCCCCCTCTGGTCAAGCCCACAACCACCTTCTATATTTTCTTCAAATTTTCTTCACACTGTGGTTTCTTTGGAATTCATATCTTCGTCACCCACGCTCAGGTCACCTGCATTCTTTATATGTTCATTGACACTCCAGGTCATATAGCAACCCTCCCCAGTTGGTGTACAGAATACCCTGCAGCCCACATAGTTCTAATGGCCCGTGGGATACTGAAACTTCATTTTTGGAGGTGCCAGAGGGCCTCCTTTCAGGAACTCATGGGTGGTGTGTCCAGTCTGCATTTGCTCATCAGCCACAGCATTTACATCAATCATTATCTTCCTTCCTATAGCTTTCTATGTTGTCTTATTACATTGTCAAATGATTATTATTTTATGACGGAATCCCAGTAACAGTAATAATAGTATTGCTCCCACCATTTTGAAGGCATTCACCAACCAGGTTGGAACCCATGAGAACAGGTATGAAAACAAATCTTCATCTTCGGTTTCATCGACTTCTTCCACCATTTCCGTATGCAGGTTTGACAACAGAGTTATAGCTTCTGTCAGGGTTCCATTTTCTCCATCATGAGCAGGTGTTTTCAGCTAGACCACCCGATCTTGGCGCACACACCTCCTTCCATTGTTGTAATTAAGTCCAGGACATACCTGTTTTGGAGGGGCATGAGTCTGATGGCCCTCAATTCTTCTTTAATCACATTGAATCCTTTTATTTTCATGTTCATTGTTTTAAGCAGCTCCCACCTTGTTATTTGTAACCATATGGTGTTAGCTGCATTTGAATTCCTGGAGTGACTATGGATGTACATATCACTGCCCTACTACTAAACAATCTGTGGTCATTTGGAATGTCATAATAAGCTTTTATTGGTTTTGCCGAAAAACTGTTCTCTCTCTCTTCTGATGGTTGATTTTGAGTGACCTCTTCTTCCTTTGATGTACATCCATTTTCAGAAAGTTGGCGATGTGGAGATCACTTTGGGGGATCACCAATGCAGGAACATGTATTACCACCATAGAACATATTCCTCCCCAATATATACGTAGCTTCATAAAAGCTTTGGATCCACATGCCCAAAAGTGGTTCATTAGCACAGAAGTTCCTCCCTTCATTCCAGCCACATCAAATATTTATTTGCATCCTTTATTTTCTCCAACATTGGTCAGACCACTTTTTCTGAAACATAGTATTGCATACTTCATTGGTGATATGGATAACAGTTCTGCTTCATCTTCAACCCATGTTAGTAACTTTGAAGACATGTCACACTCCTTAAGGCATCCATCCTTTACTACTTGCGCTATCTCTACTGGTGCTGTCATCAATAAGTGTGCACTGCATCCTAACATTCTGTCTTCCCATACTGTACTGGTGGCTACTTGTCCATATACCAATAACTGAGATCTCTCTCAGAATCCTGTCAAACCTGATGTTTTCCACCATGTCTGGACAATCTAGTCTTTTATTGTTCTACAAGCTTCATCTCTCCATTGTTCAGACCACTCAATGAGTACAGGAGAATTGTGCTCTTCCAATTCAGGTGTTTTATCATCTTCTGCATTTTTATGTTAGCATCTTCATATGGGAACATTCTCTTTGACATGCATCTTACGGTCACTCACTTTCGTTCAAATGGTCCTCTTGTCATGCATGCTGCTAGATGGCTGAGGAACTTTGCATCGTGTATATGTATTTCTCTTGCTATAAATGTACTGGCTGTGCTCATGGCATAAGGGTTGAGAGAGCGTACATAGCAGCTCTCAGCTGACATACTTCTCCCCACCTCACACATGTGCTATTACCAAATGTTATTTTTTAAATAGGCTGAATTATTAAGGTATGTATTTATATCCTAGAAAGTATAATAGGGAGGAAAGCTTCAATGCACCAACCAAAATGATCAATGATATGTGTAATGTTTCTGGTGAGTCAATAGGTGAATTAGCTCACTGACACATGATTGAGTAAAAAAAAAAAGAGACATGTATTTGTTTTATCCATATTAAATAAAGGTGTTACTTCACACTATTGATGAGCAATATTTGTTTTCTTTGTAATATTCATATTTTTCTGTATAGGTAAGTGATGGTATTTCTTCATTCAATTAATGATCAACATTGATTTTCACAGCAATACTCATATTACATGTGTATCTCTCAACACGTGTTTCCCCATTGTTGTTGCCAATGGTTCATCAGGAGAGAAAGGGTTGTTTACACGAAAAAAAGAGAAAACATATATAAAGACTAGAAATATATACAAATAGCTATAATGTACACATTGTTGCTACTAGAGAAAAATAAAAATAAAATGTTGAGTGATCTAAATGTATATTGTTACACAATAAAGGAGATTGAGCGTGTGACTCACCCAGTTTTGCTTTTCCAATGTTTATCTTATTTTTCTGGTTTTTCAACTTTGAAAAAAAGAGATGCCAGGCAGGAAATCTCTTTTGAAGGTCAAAACAATATATACATTCTTGAGTTTCCTTTGAAATGAATGGTTCTTTAAAGTCCTTAATTTAAGCTGGTGTCCCAGAGCAAAAGGAGAGAAAAGAGAGATAAAAAAGGAAACATATTTGTTTATGTATATAGAATTGAGGTACTGGAAAGTACTGGATTGTCAAATTACTGCCTAACCAAGTTCAAGGAACTATTCTATTTTATCTTTGATGGTTAATCAAAGGGAAAATTAGTTAAATAATGTTAAATATTCTTACCTTAAGAATAAAGGTGAAAAATTGACATGATAAGCAAGGTAGTCCGTGGTAACCTGGTACCTGCACAGCTTGCTACTGATTATGCTAGTATTTATATTGCGGCAAAGTTGCGTGGAAGCGCCATGACATCACGCGCATCCCTAACGTCCCGGTGGGCCATGACATCATCGCGTTTCCCCGCAGTTTGCAGCCATTATGAAGCTGTGAAAGAGTTTATCGTTATTTGCGGCTGAAAATGGATTCCTTGTTTTTCAATTTCTTATTTTTGACCGATGTAGTAGGCAATAATGAAAACATATTGTATGTATATAATGTGTGGTTAGAAAGACTGAAGAATTTCCTTTTCTAATGACTGTGTGTAGCAACTGAAGACCAATTATAATAGTTTAGAATGTATGTGAATAATAGGTATCACTGGAGATCACAATTGCTTGATTAGTATTAACTACATTTTAGGATGAAAGGATAGAAAATAGGTATGATGTCAATTAAGGTAATAAAATATGGATCAGAGAAGATATTTATCAGACAGAATATATAGGTGGACTGTGTTAATATGTAAATTAAGTGTGTAATTAGTTTTAAGCATGGACGCAATATGTTAGGTTTGAGTTTATTATGATGGCTAGAAACTAAAAATAGACACAAAACAGAAAAAGAGGAAAACAAAAAAATAAGAATGATGAGAAAATAAGAATGATGAGAAAAGCAAGAAAAAATTGTTATATATAAATTGATTATTTACAATTGTCAATTCCATTTGCAGCCAATTAATCATCTCTAGTCACAGTTTAATCCTGTGATACAAGCGTCCATTATGCAAATCCATTTGGTTTCCCTTTTACAGAGAAGTTCTTTGTTTCCTCCTCTTGGTAAGTGTAGTACTTTTTCCAAGCCAAATACTTTCAAGTCCTCAATGTTAAAAATGGGGTGCTCTGTAATAACATGGACTGATATAGGAGATCTCAGGTCTTGGTTTCGGACGCCTTGTAGATATTCAAAGATTCTTATTTTTAGCTTTCTGATAGTACTTCCAATATAGGTCCTACCACAAACAAATTCAATCCCGTATATAACATATTTGGAATTGCATTTGATAAAATGATTTATGGACTTTGTTTTTCCATTCAGAAGTTGTATTTCTTTTTTACCTTGTTGTACATAAGGGCAAAGTTTACAATGTCCACATTTTTGAGTGGCATTAACTGATTTTTGAAAAAAAGATCTTGCTAGAGCTTTCGCTGGAAATTTGGCTGAGAAAGCTTGGACTGATTAAGTTTCTGATTGTGGGTGCTCGCCTGTAGCTGATATTTGGTATATTTTCCAATTGTTTTTGTAGACTTGAGTTCGTAAGAAGAATATTCCAATGTTTTCTCAGGATATTTTTCAGTTTTTGTGCTTCTATGCTATATGTTATTATGAATTTAGATTTAGTACCTGTGGTATGACTTTTTTGGTTTGTCGGTCAAGAGATAGGGGCCGATTCATGGAACAATTGTGCGCTGAAAATCGTGGCGCAAGCATGAAAAAGCAAGCGCACGTGTGCGATTCATGGAGGGGCCTGAGCGTGTTTACTCCAGGATGTGCGCCAAATCCAAGCGTGGAGCACACGGGCGCACACGTCACAGCAACATCCCAAACGCTGTGCATGACACGCACAGTGAAAGCGCACAACGTCGGCGCACACACCAAAAAGGGGTTCGGAACATGTGGAATGGGGAACAACGCGTGAAAAAGAAGGCGTAACTGGGGAAGTACTGCAGGGAAATACACGGAACGCCCACATGCATGCTAACAAAACGTATTCATGGAATCGAATACAAGAAACCCGTGCATGCCAAAAGACGCGCACAGGCGTCAACACGTCCACCACACAAAGGTAGGGGGAAGCGTCCCCGCGTGCAGTATAAAAGTGTGTGCAAACAATAAACACGTATATACAGCTATGATGAATGCCCCATTTGTTGCAGCACTGATCGTTGGACACCGCAGGAGGAGGAGAATAGCCAGGCCCCGCATTTGTTTGCCCGCGGACCAGCCTTTTTGGGATGCCTGACGACCAGGTCTATGGCAGGTATAGGTTTCCACCTCATATCATCCTAGACCTGGTCAGGGAGTGGGAAGATGACCTTACATCACCCACCCTTTGCTCCCATGCATTGAGCCCCTTGGAGAAGGTGCTCAATGTCTGCATTTTTTGGCCACTGGGTCATTTCAGCAGACATTTGCCATAGTCGGGGATGTCTCACAGGCCACGCAGTCACACTGCCTAACCAGGTGTTGGCAATCATGACTGCGCGAACCTCAGTCCACAGGCACATATACATGCCCAGAACACCAGCAGAAAGGCAGGTCATGGTCCAGGACTTTTACGGGGTGGCACACTTCCCCAAAGTGCTCAGTGCCATAGAGTGCACCCTTGTGGCCCTATGTCCACCTAGGGCCACTGAGCACATCTATTGAAACCGCAAGCACTGGCATTCCATCAACATGCAGGTTGTATGCGATGCCAAGGGAATCATCACCTCTGTCTATGCAAACTACCCTTGGTCTACCCATGACAGTTTCATATACAGAATGTCCGCCCTGAGCCGGGCCCTGGAAGCTGGGAAGCATGGCGACACATGGCTCCTAGGTAAGTACAAATGCCTGTATGCATGCATGTCACGTCACACACAGACAAATACACAAACCCAACTAATCACAACCAATATCACCTCCCCAAGGAACAGTGCCTACCCTCTGAGCAGCCACATGATGACGCCAATCCAGAACCCCAACATACCACCCCAGGTATGATACAACGCTGCCCATATTGCAACCAGGGGCATAGTGGAGCGCACATTTGGAGTGCTCAAGTCACGCTTCCACTCCCTTGACCGCTCTGGCGGCCAGCTACTATGTGCACCCTCAGTAGTTTGCAGGATCATTGTGGCAGCATGTGTCATGCACAATGTTGCAACACGGTGGGACGTACCGGTGGACATGGTGGTGCCCCCACATCCCCAACCACATGCACAGGCGCTGCCCATGGAAGGGGAAAGGGCATGTGGCAAGGCAGCTCGGACCCAGCTTGTGACCACATTTTTCACCTAAACTCCCGCCCCTGCCGAGTGCACACAGGCCTGGCACATACCAAGTGACAATCTATGATGACAAAGAGACAGTCAACTGTCACAACCTTACCACCCTGAGAATATTGCCACAGAAGTGCTACATTGTGTGCAGCTACTTAATCATAACCAATCCTGTGTGACCAAAAGGAACACATGCAAGGTGTGTATCACACCACCCCCTGCAAAACAGGCCATGACAATCACTGGTATGTCACCCAAACCCTCCCAACCCACATCACCCTTGTCTGCCACACCATGACATGGCATGCAACAGCAAAAGCCCAACACATGACCAATTACATACAAAGTGACATGTGATAAATGCAAAGAGGCCAGAGACAATCACGCCTGACATGGAATCAGATGAAATGACTGACCAACAACCTCCCACACATACAAAGTCATACACAAAGACCTGCCACCATCAACAAAACAAAAGTTCTCATGCACATTGGCCAAGCCAAATCTGCTAATCCCTAAAACCTGTGTGCTGTGTGTGTCTCCTGCAACACACTGCTCAGCACACAGCACAGTGAGCAGCCATTGTGTTGGGGATACACCTTGAACATCACATAAAAAGGACAAGCAACAAAAATAACCTATTGATGAATGTACACGATCCCCAAATGGTAATTGATTATGCGCTGCAGGGACACAGCGTGCCAGAGAAGGCAATCTGTGTGCACGTGTGGGCATAGAAGGGTGGTAATACGTGTGGTGGAGCATTGTGTAAGTGTGTGTGTCAGTAGGGACATGCACTCAATATATGCATGTGAAATCAAGTGACCCTCAGTGTCCTGTATACATCACATGTGAACATTGCCCATGTGTACACCCCAGCATGTCAAACCACAACAATCCCCTGACACCTGAAAAGTAAACACAACAAAGGAGCAGCCATTGACCAGCAGAACACATCATGTACATAGTTCCCCACATTCCCCACAATGACAATGTCAGAGAGTGGCCAAACACTGTAGCCCAAGCTTACTGACCAACAAAAAAGGCCCTCCCTCATTTACACATCACCATGACCTTCTGAACAACTGTGTCTGAGGTCTGTAGCCTTCTTCCTTCTAGTCTACCTGGCTTCAGGATCCCCTTACCCCTTGGTCTCCATGTTCCACCTTGCATGTAAATAGGGTCCAGCCCTCTCAGAGGCCACCTTGACTGGTAAAAATACCAAATCGTAGAGAAATCCAAGGAGCCAAACCCCAAACCAGGGAAAAAGCCTGTAGCCACCAGAAAACCCTGGAAGAGTCTCCAATAGATGACTTGAAGTCACAGAAAATGTCCAAGCACATGTCCAACCAGAATGATAGAACAACCAAGGTAGCACAGTTCAACAATGGTGTAACAGGATGGATAGCATTTTCAGTACACAATATACAATGAGGATGCAACAACTGATGGGTAGTGTCACAGCTCCGGTCTCCAGGCGCAGGAGTGACACGAAGCAACCACCCCCTCCCTGGTCTGGGCACCTGCAAGGTAAAACTTACACAAGCCTCCGAGACCCCGGCGGGGAAAGAGGCTCAGGGATCCGTTGTTTGGATAGGCATAGGCATTCATGATAACCAGAAAGAGGAGCAGGAGAGGCGAGTTGGATGGGCAAGGGAAAGTAGGCAAAATACAAAATACAACTATTGACAATAACACATACTCAATCAGAGAAACCATGTTCTTCATGCACATTGTAGAAAATGGGTTAAATGCAAGCCAAAGAGAGATTTATCTCTGGGGTGAGTGCTGGCCTCCTGCATGCGCACTCTCAGGTCCGGTAACAGGAGCAGTTCAATGCTGCAAAGAGAGCGTGAGTTACCATTCTGTGTCTGTTTTCACCACACACACAACACCATTCATGCCTCAACCCAAGTGACTTCTCCACAAACAAACACTCTTGTCTGTTGCTTTGTTCGTATACTTTAGCTTGCCCCCATGATGGTTCATACAATCTCAATGCAGTAAGGCAGGCGCACGTGGCCACGCGTAAATGGAAGATCAATGTGTTAAGAGTCACACATGATAGAATGGTCCTTGGGTGAACTGCAAGACGTGTATGGTGAGGTGCGACTTCAGTACAAGTCGTGTTCTGCCAGCCGCAGATTTCAATAGGTAGTGCACGTGGCAATTTGCACATGCAAATGATATGCACTGCACTCGAGTCTGTTGATCGCTGGGTGCCCCATGCGCTGTATTAGTTTCTGGCTAGTAACGCTACTGCGCTAATAACTCAGCTTCTATGGAGCAGGGGGGACTCGAGGATATGGGTGACGGCCCCTGCGTGTGCCCCTGACAACTTGTAAAGCTACTTTGCATTTGTTCCTCCACACATCTTAGCTGTACTGTGCGCTTGTTCCCCAATGCCTGGCCAAACTTCCCAGCACTGGCGCTACTTAGCATGCACGTGCAAGAGGCCTGGTGGAAGATCAGCTGGGGTGTGGCCCATCGTGCTGCTCACCTTGCTTGGAGTTCCTGGAAACATGTCTGCTCCTGTCGGATGTCTGAGCACAAGCCCTGTGCTTCTGCTTGCGCACACATGTGCATGCGTGCAACCCCCAACGTGCCCAGGTTTCTGTAGTTCTTGGCCCCGGGTCTGCTGGGAAAGGTAGTCTGGAGGCTCATTTTCCTGCAGAAAGGGCATAAAAGCTATTAATAAGGCTGGAAAGTTCCCAGTGTGTGTGTCTTCATGCTGGTTGTCACTGGGCCATGTTTGAGACCTACATCAAAACTCCTTCAGTGTGACTTTGACAGCCAAAGGGTGCAGGCTACTGTCTACAGCATGAAGTGCATCAAGCACATATACAGGCAAGAAAAGAACTTGCATCAAATCAACATCAATAAATGGACATATCAATTATATGCTCACCAAAATTGATTGCAGAGAAAACCTACTTAATCCCCACTAGGGGTGTTAACACAAGTAGTATAGCAGCAGACAGGCCACAGCTATGACAAACGTCCAATGCCCTTGTGTAAATGGTTGTAACACCGAACCATCCTTGCGAGCCCATGGATAGGGAAAGCAGGAGTGGCATATGTGAGTCAGGACCCCAAGCTGCAAACACATACATGAGACAAGCTTGAAGGGCCCAGCTGGAACAGACAGTGGATGCCTTCAAAAGCCACAAAGCACCACACCGTCACAAGAATGCACAATAGACAAGCAATTTTAAACTATATTAACTAATTAAACTAACTATAAAAATATAAAATGGCCACATAAGACCCGGGGGGAGGCAGCAAGGAGGAGAGAGGTACAAGGTGCACTTCAACACCCACATGCAATGATGTTCAGATTAAAAAAAAAAACTCCATGGGCTCAACGCCTGCACAGCCCGACCTGTGTGGGAGATAAGTCGTCGTCCTCCTCACCCTCTGGCTCAAAAGGTTGACGTGGCACAGTACCCTGACCACACCTATGTGCAGCTTGCCCCTTGTCCGCAGCAAGTCTGCGGGACGGGTGAGCTTGGTTCTGTGTGGCGATGACAAGTAGGTCAGCATGCAGAACCTTGCGTGATACGCGTGCTTCCTCTTGCCAGGTAACACATGTAACGCAGAGTTATTCCTGCATGGCCTGGCTGGACATCTGGTACACCTCCTGGCAAGCATGTAGCTCAGACGAGATGGTATTCTCCAGCTGCTCCAACCTCTCCTCTGTCCGCTTCCTCTGGGACATCAAGAGCACACCCAGAGTAGCTCGGAGGGAAGCATGGCCTCCCTGTGTGCCTCTCTGTGAGCAGCAATTGCTTGACGCAGAGACACCATTTCAGCCAGGCGTGCCTTGTCTGAGGCCGCCATGCCCAGCCTGAGTGAGCGGGCCGTGGACTGTGCTGCCCGCTGCAGGAGATCCACCTGCCTTGCAGGGGGGAGCACGGATTGGGCCACACGCTCCATGCTCTGAGCGATATTATCAATTGCTGTCCCCATGGCTTGCTCCCACCAGTATACCCCGGTGGCACGCAGCCACCGCGTTTCTGGGCTTCACACCTGCAGGGCCCAAGGAGTTGCAGTCCAAGGAGTTGCCGTCCTTGTTGTGTTGGCACCGCCCGCGGCTGCAGGACTACATTCCTCCATTGACATGATGCCTCAGGCACATCATCAACTGGTGTGGAGTGTGAACCTGCATCACGATCCAACACAGACGGAGGTCCCACCAGTGCAGGTGTCACTCACCGTTGACGAATGGACCCGACGCACATCCAACTCAACATTGTCGTCAGAGTGATTATCCAGGCTAGACACATTGCCAGCCCTAGACACAATGGTCTGAAACAAAAGTGGGTTCTCGTGGTCTACCACCCCACGACTCCCACTTGTGCCGGGTTGCTGGTGCGATAGCAACCCTGTGCCTGGCATGACAACACCATCCTCTGGCTCCATTGCATCATCATCTGAAAAGGAGAAAAAAACAAACATGAGTACACATGTCAGAAGTACATAATCCACACACACATAGACATCACATTGACAGCAAACACATGAAGCAGACATGTCACACACAAAAGAGAACCTGGCATGCATCCAGTGGCCTTGATATGCAAAGACATCCCAAAAGCAGAAATGGATGTGTATGAATAGCAAAGCCTACACAAGTACAAAAAGTAGTGTATGAACTCCAGGAGACAACATCTCGGTCAGGCACATGTCAGAGGCAGAAACGACAGATGGCAACAATGAGATGGCACATACCATAAGCATGTCTGAACTGCAAATTGAGCACTGCTGCAAGTGAATCCAAACACACAATTACACATGTAATTTGCATGTACCCATGCATCATAAACCATCATCACCAAAATAGCTCCATCCTTCTGCAGCTTGGCCTGTACCGGGTGGCATGGGCCATGTAGATATAGTGAATGTCCCAAGCAAAGCAAGGGCCTGCAACCAGGCATGAGGGACCATTACGCCCAGTATGGTCCGAGCTGCATGACATGAAGCCTCCACAACACCCCTCAGGGCCTGATTGAGTACATTGTGCTACGAATGTGCCCTATTCCATCATTCCTTGTGTACAATCTCCACGGCCAGGCCCCACCATATTAGCTAAGTGGGCCTGGGCGTACAAATACTGCACAACAGTGCACCTTCAGGATTATGCCAGTTGAACATAACGTGTGCAATGCAGAAATCTCACCAGCATGAACATCAATCAACTACATATTAGTCAGTCAACAAAAAAGCTGTGGAAGACACATGGGTAAATGAACACTTTCACACACACATAAGTGAGTAGTCCCAATGTTGCACTACACAACGTTGAAGCTGCTTGCATATGTACATGTGAAAACATTTAGAAACACCCATTTCCCCATGCACCTTTATTGTGAACATGAACAGCATCCAATACAGCAAAGCAAGCAGCTACAACGCTGCTTGCTTTGATGTATGTGGAAGTGTACACATACACACGTGAAGGCAGCTCCACAGTCATTACAACCCGATTGGCAGGCTATATTCAATCTGCGCCCTATGCCAGTTGGTATAGGCCACAGATTGACCAATCAACTTTGCTAAACAACCACTAGGGAGTTCCATTACTGAGTACATGTGTCACAGGATGCACCTGTGCCCGTGGCATTCATGACAGAGAAGGGATGAAAATCTGACCAAACATGCAAGGTCACTTTGACATTGCATCAGTGAGTAGGCATGTAGAACGGTGTAACACGGCTCAGAAGTGGGTTGATGCAGTGCAGAACATGTGTACGTTTCCCACTATCTACATGAACTAGTAAATTATGATGTCTATCAATAAACGTGAAAGCACTGTAAGGGCAAGTTCAGGCATCAGGTGCAGTGTACATGCAATGGGTTGCATGGCTACAAACAACCCCCCCCCCAAGTGAAAATGCATGGAGGTATTGCATGGCAGCGAAAGGGTGACCAGAGGCATGTTTATTGGCAGACAGTGTTGACTAGCGTCAATTGCATCATCTGAGTCAACTGACAACACAGCAGATGATAATGGGACAATAAGCCGGACACATGATGAACACTCAGTTGTACACCCATGTGTGCAGAAGCCACTACACCAGTTGAACAGAGTCAGGGGACCTGAAACAGGGGGAGGCCTGTGCCCCGCACAGACTGTGACAACCTAAACATGTGCGTGATGCAGGACTGAGCCAGAGTGGGCATGGAATGGATGATCAAATGCCATGAAATGTAGGTCATCCTGGACACATACTACAATGATCATCCGGTCAAGGACACATAGGGGCATGCATGGAATGCACATGGAGCATGAATGGGCACTCATGTCCCTGCAGAGCATCTGCCATCTGCACTGTCCGAATGAGACACCCTTCATCAAGGACAAAGGGTGTACCCCACTGTATGTGTCTGGCAGGTTCGCAGGGGGAAGTGTACATGTACACTGGAGCCTTGAACAGGCCATTGCAGTACTGCAACATGATACCCACCAGTGCCATGGTGAAATTGAGGTGCAGGGGGGTGGATGGGCAAGGGAGCATGCCTATGTGGTGTACCCGCATGCAGGCAGAACACACATGCATGTCAGTCATGCAAAGACATAGTCCCAGTGCTGAGAGGAAAGACACCCCAGGCTACATGCAGAAGGGCCAGTGAGCTGGAACATGGACCGGAGGGGCTGCCGGGTGACTAGCATGTGAGTAGGGTGCAAGTGTGGTGATGAGGACAGTCCCCGTCTGCTCTATATGTCCAGCATGCTGCATAGTAGGCACACATCAGTGAAGCATTGCATGATTCGCAGATGAGAACCATGTACACATGACATGTAGTGGCAGTCAAGCACAACACATCACACAATCAAACCACACATGGTCTGGACAAACACGCGACAACACTCACTGGATGGGGCATCTAAGTCTTGCATCTCTCCCACTCCTTCATACAATCCTGCCGGTATGAGCTCCGCAACAATCGACTTGTGAGGAGTGAGGTCTTCCTCCTGACCCGGTGACCCACCGCCAGTCAACCCAGTCATGGCATAATTGGAGGCACACTTCGCCTTAGCACTGCGTCAGAGTTCATCCCAACACTTTTTGCACTCTTGAGCTGTGCGCACCTCATGTCCGAATGCACTTACACAATCCGCAACTTGCTTCCAGTGGGACATACGATGGGCAGCTGTAGTGTGACAATTCGGCCCCACTAGCATATCACGGTTGTGGTCCCGCAAGTAGTCCACAAGGAAGTCCAGTTCCTGCATGCAGAAATGCTTCTTCCTTAATGTGCTGGAGGCCAGAGCTGTGTCTGGGGTCCCAGCCTCTACTGCAGCTGCAACCTTCCTCCTCTTGGACAGTGGTCCGGACCCTGACTGTCAAATGCCGCCCTGATCAGTATGGGCAGTGGCGCTGGTGGATTGAACCAAGGGAGTGGCAGGTGGAACAAGGATGGAAGCCCTGACTTGCGTCGGTGGCTGCTGTGTGCCCAGACTTGACCCCGCACAGGAACATCTGCTGTGCTAAGATCACTGACCGGGACTGTCCTGGATAGTAGACTCACAGCCGGGGTGGTGTCGGTTGCATCTGCCCATGCACTTGCCGACAACCGGCTGCTCGGGGCAGTAGTTGACAATACTGCCCCAGGGACATGGCCTCGGTCAGGGCAGCCCTGCATGCACTTACGGTGTGCCTCCTGACCTCCTGAAAATCTTCCTGGGACTCTTCAGGTGCCAACGCAGCATGCGCTGGCTGACCCTGAGCCTGGGTGGTGGTGTCCACAGCTGCACCTGCAGCTACCACTACCCTTGGGCCCGTGGCAGACGATGACACAGACTGCCGGGTCACATGGGCACCAGTGCCAGATGCAAGAGCTGCATCTCCCGGAGCCACAGGGGGTGGTGGCATGACTGCACCAACACGTGGCACAACATCATGCCGAAGTGGCGCACCCTTCCTCTTCCCCCTCTGCAGCCACACTGGCACCCTGGAGTCCCCCTACTCCATGGTCACCCCGGCCATGTCCCTGAACACACCCGCCACGTGGAGTACGCCCAACTGAGGCGCCCCTCACCTTTCGTGCCCTCCCAACCATGGCACAGATGTAGTAGTGCTGGCACAGATGTAGTATTGCCAATGGGAGATGTATACGACAATTGTCCTGTGCAATTGGGGTCAGGGGCTGGAGTACTAGATGTTAACAGCACCCCTGCACCTGCAAGGCTGTATGTGACCCCTGTGATAAAGTGATGGGTTACGCAATGCTCAGGCCCCTCAAAACTGCAGTAAAACTGTGCACGCAACCCCCGGTAGCCCACGTGTGTTGAATTAACCTCCCGCAGTATGCAGTGGTACCCAGGGACACCAAAAACACATACGCGTGGGACACGCATGCTACTATGACCTCGAAAACAGTTACGCGATACACAGGGGCACCCGTAGTGGGAAAAATAGCATGCGCAAGTCACCATCTGACTAGCGCATCATGAAAAACACGTGTAGCCAATACCCCCGCCAAAAGAAGAGATACGTCCTTGATCCGCTGTGAAGTTGTGATGGCATACAAAACAACCAGAAGTAGCAAAACACGTCGGTCTCCACCAAAGGCATGTACAGTAAACTGCTGGCCCCACTCACCTTTAACCTGGGCTGAGGGAAATGCCCACGTGTACGTCACTTCACTTACGTGCTTAGGCCCTTTCCTCAAATTACGCGCATTAACAGGCGGACATGCTGTTTTTTCACGTGCTGATTCACTATGCACCCGTCACGAGGGAAACGTCTGCGCGTGTTACATCACAGATGCGCTTACGCGCTAAGGGCCTTTCCTCGAATTGAACACTGACGTGCAATTTTTTCACGTGCCAAATCACTCCGTATCAAGCTGGCCACGTGACAACACACGGAAGACCACGCTCCTGCCCAGAAGGCCGAATTACTGCCCTCCAGAGCCCCGAGTCAACTCCCACCAGCCATCTGCTGCTGGCATCTTGCCTGCTGGCCACATGCCCTACTATTTGGTGCCTGCACGTCAGCCATCTGCAGGGGTCCAGTTGCTGTGACCACCCCTGCTGGAACAGAAGACTCCCGACTGAAGTTCCATCGCTCCACAGCCCAGCACAAGGCCCCAGTTGCCCACCCACACCTGCCTCGGGGGTTGCCATGTCGGGGGAAACACCATCAGAGACCACTGGCAACCCCCGGCCATAGAGTCAGAGGGCTACCAGCTTCAGTGCCACAGAGGTTGGTATCCTGGTCGAGCAAGTCCTGGTGCATTATGATGCCCTCTTTGGAAGACCACGCACCAACAATGAAGGACGGAAGAGGATCTGGAAGGACATCATGGCTACTATCAATGTGGAGGGGGTGGCAGCCCGCGACATGCCACATGTCTGGAAGCGCTGGGAGGACTTCTGGTCCAGGACCCTCAGCAAGGCCTTTCATCTCTTGGAGGCACCGCATGTAGAGGGGTGCCGGGTCCGCCTTACCAACAACCAGATGAGGATCCTGGAACGTATACGCCCAGCGCTCCAACTCCAGGTCCTTCAGAGGCAGACCTGTCTGGAGTCCAGCAGTAAGTGTCCATGCATACTGATTGGGCGCAGTGCATGTTGAGGTGTGCCAGGAGTGTGCAGCTTCGACATATATCTTGAAAGGCCTATGTATGGATGTGTATGTACAGGGACATGAGCCTGCTGCATGTGAGTCCAGTCATGTGTGAGGCACTTCAATGGTGTATGTGTTCAAATGCATGTGGGGATGCATACATGTTTGCATTTCTGTGTATGTACTATAGCATGGTTGGGGTGTGACACATGGATGCTCGTTCCACCTTCATGTACGTGCACGGTGTACATGTGCGTGTGTGTGTATTTGACATGTGTGCGACTGTGATACACCATGGATGCATGTGACACCAACATGTATGAGGCTGATTGGCAGATGTGACATAGTTGCCAATGATTTCACTGTGACAGGTGGTGTAGATGCACAGATGCATGTATGTCTGGTGGCGTGTGTGCATGTGTTCGGCACTCCCCATGTTGCATGTGACGTCAGGCTAACATTCAGATGCTCATGCTATTGTATGTGTATGGGTGGTTCTGCCTGCTGCAACATTCCTGTTTATTTGCACATGTGTGTGGGTTCAAATGATATGTGTTTTGGGGAGTGTGTTGGCATCTGTGAGGTTTGACACTGCCACTCATGTGCAACTGTCATGTGTGTATCAGACCATTGTACAGTGCCCTGATGCCTATGTTATGTCTCTCCCTGTCTGCAGCATCAACTGATGAAGAGGGCGGAGACGGTGCTGTGGAGCACAGCAGCAGGGATCCCACCGCCAGCCGGAGACGCAAGGCCCAGCTCCCCTCCCGGGTTGTCATTGCTTCAGGGAGTGAGGAGTCTGGTGCCACGTCCGTCGCCGCAGCTGCTGAGGGTAGGTCCAAGAGGCGGAGGTTGGAGGTGAACTCCTCGGCAGCAGAAGGGGCAGCTGAGACCACACAGGGGCCTATGGAGGAAGATGGAACTGAGTCATCCAGATTGCTGGGGGGTTCAGTTGAGTAGGAGGCCGTGGAAGGCCCACGCACGCGGCCTGGAGGGGGGATTCCACTGGTGCTAGTGGTGCAGTCCAGGGGCAGGGACAGGAGGCAGTACAGGCCACCGCAGAGGTGCCTGTGTGTAATCCTGTCCCCGATCCTGTGACTGCATCATCTGGCACCAGCAGGGGATGCCTTCATCCAAAGCCGTTTTCAGGGAGGGGATGCGCACACAACAACTGGCCTTCCTCTCCCTGCAGACGTGGCAATCCGGGACCATGTTGAGCATGTCCTGGCTGGGGTGGCGTTGCGTCAAATTGGCATTTGGGATGATGTGCAGGGTTCTCATTTGGACAATGCACATCATTTTGAATGCCTTATTACGGGTCAGCAAGGCTGGGTTCCTCCGTGTGCTGGAACTTCTAATGACCCCCTCCTCAAATGAACCCCCTATGCGCCAGTTGTCCTCTGTGCCATCTTCCTGCCCTTGTATCACCTGGGCACACTGTGGAGCTGCCCCTGACCTAGCAGCCAGGCTGGTGGAGGACACATCCCTGCCACAGTCGGGAGACGGAGGTCCAGCAGGGGTGGCCTCCCCAACAACAGGACCCCAGCAGGAGGAGGACTTGCAGGCATTGACAGGCAGGGCACAAGCACGGCAGCAGCAGGTTCATGGTGGGAGCGATGATGGCTCAGGGCCATCAACTTCACTGGGGCAGGCATCAGCCAGAGGGCAGGAGGACCCTGGTATGGGAGTGTCTTCCGTGTGGCAGCGGTTGGGCCGCAAATAGATGTGGAGCGGCAACGGGCAGAAAAGGCATGGCTCACTATGGTCAGGGCAGAGAACTCCATGCGCAGGGCATTGAGGCGGGCTGAGTGCCTCGAGGCAACTCGCAGGGAGTTGGAGGAGGCCATGGCTGCATCCCTGCGAGACCTCGGGGCCAGGGAAGAGGCCCAACTCCAAGACGTTGAAGAGGAGTTCGATGATGCCTTGGCCCGGGACATCAACAAGTGAGTCGTTGGACTTGCCCAGCGCCCTTGTACATAGTTCTTTAGGGTTACGTTTCCTTTGTTTTCTTTATTTTGGAGTTCATGGATTTTGCTCCACTTTATGTACATAGTTATTCTTATAGGATTTTTGGTAGGTTTCCTTTTGTTTGGGCATCATGGACCCTTCGGACTTGCAGTGTATATAGTTCCAGACTTGTACATACTTTAGTTATTTTAACATCCCATGGATCAATGCTTTTTTAAATTTTGTTCATGTACTTTATTTGGACATTCGAAATGGACCACTTCCCTTTTTTTATCTTGTGGATTTTTGTTAAACATTGCACTTTTCTTTTTCTCTGATTTCATTATCTCTTAATTTACAAGTTTGATTTTTCAATATGTTTCATCATTTTGTTTTTTAATACATATCATATGTCTTCATTATTGGTGTGGTCTATTCTCATTGGTTTTGTGCATGTCTTTATGAGCATTGCCTCAGTCATGTGTTGCCACTGTTTGGCTCTGTTGTACATTTATGCATGGCCATGGTGGTTCTTTTGAGACTCTCATGGCATGGGTGATTTGGGAGTGGGTGCAGTGGATGGTTGTGTGCTTGTACAGGGGTCTGTTTTGTTGGGACATGTTGTTTGGTAAGCCATGAGTCGGGGCCTGCTGGCAGGTGCCCGTCACTGCATGGTGCAGGGGCACATGAGTCGGGGCCTGCTGGCAGGTGCCCGTCACTGCTTTGCTTGAGGGTACAGGGGGGCATGAGTCGGGGCCTGCTGGCAGGTGCCTGTCACTGCTGGGTGGGTGGGTGGAGGTGCAGGCAGACATAAGTCGGGGTCTGCTGGCAGATGCCCATCACTGCTTTGGTGGTGCAGAGGGACCTGAGTCAGGGCCTTCTGGCAGGTGCCTGTCACTGCCTGTCCGAGTCCATGCATTTTTGTGCTTGGAGGGGCTGTATGCTGGTCCCCTGGCCTTTGCGCCATGTAGGATATTTGTGTGATGTTTTTGGTACACAGGGCGGGATTGCGGGCGTTACTGGTGCTACTGCAGGATCGCTGCGCCGCTCTGCGCCACGGCTGGTCATGGATGTTGAAATCCATGAATACGCTGTGCGTTGAAATGGGTTTTGGCTCACACGGCTGGTGCAGACTGCCGCACGCGCACTCTGTGCGCCAGCTGCGTGTGCCACTTGTGCGCCGAATTCTATGAATTTCCCTCCTAATCTCTAGAAATTAATTCTGCTTTTCTGGCAGCTTCTTTCAGTCTTGAGTTCATAACCTCTCTGTTTGAATTTGGTTTCGTTTTTTTGAAGATATTTTTTGATAGGTGGTAGGCGTGCTGCAGTTTCTTTTTATCCTAAGGATCTCCCCATATGGAATATTGTTGATGGTATGTCTTAGATGATGAGATGTGGCATGTGATGTATTTATATCCTGATAATCTTCTCCACAATCCCTCTTAAATCGGTTAATTTACTTGGAAACATCGGGAAAAATGTCACATGCTTTTAGGGATAGAAGCAGATGTCTCATTGTTATACATTTCATCTATATTGTAAAACATCATTTGTCAAAATGCTATAAGAATGAGGAAGTAAGCACTACACATTATAAAAAGCATAGCTACAAGAAATATTTCAAATAAAATCATGCACTGTACTGTATTTTGCATTTTAATCGGTCTCCTTGCTAGCAATGTTTCTCTCACACACTGGAAAATTCGCATTCTCTTCTTTCAGCGTTTAGTTATATTATTGCAATGATGATCCTTTGGATAATGGGGCCTGTCTTTGGATTTCTAAAAAAGTTGATAATATCAACATCTAGTCTCACTAAAGCTGGATAGGATCGAACTATATGTGAAAAAAGAGCATACAAGAATGTACAAAACATATTGATCACTCCTGTTGGCTTCTTAACTTGCTTCACTGTCAACTGATGCCAGAGGAGTAAGGGTCTCTCTTTTATAGAGCTTTCCATCTATCAGATGCAGTCAGTATAGTCTTCCTTGGATTTGCATTTACGGCAGCCGGGGTGACCTACTCTACTAGGTACAGTCCTTCAAAACAGGGCTTATTCTAAGTGCAGACGAACTCTTTATGGTGAACCTGGTCTACCGGATACAAACTAAGTGGTGTTAACAGTTCAATAGGATTGATCATTTTGTGGTCTTCTTCAATCTTCTTCGACTCTTTCCTGTGATTATTGATCTGTTAGGAAATAAAAGAAACAGTACTGGTCATATTTGTCAAATAATCATGAATCTCATTCCCTAAAGTTTTTGCTACACTATGGGCATCAGTTTCTATTTGAGTGGCTGAAGCAATGGGAATTCTCATGTAGCGTCCAGTCACCAACTCATGAGGAGTCAGTTAGTTATCTATGCCAGGCTGGTTTCTCAATGCAAACAGGGCAAGGGGTAGGCAATATAGCTATCCCTTCTAAAAAGTCATTTTTGTCTTGGCTATCCTTTCTTTAAGGAGTCTGTTTAAATGCTCACAAATACCATTCACCTGTGTGTGATAAGCAGATGAAAACGAATGTGTTTTGCCTAAGTGATTTGTTCACATATCTAATTTACAAAATGTGGCCCATTATCAGACCGTAGGACTTCTCATAGACACATCTAGGAAACACCTCATGTATGAGAAACCTGGTTGCATATGTGGCATCCAGGTTTGTGCATGGACCTGCCTCAATCCATCTGGAAAAAGGACACCCTACTACTAACATATATCTATAGCCGTTGCCTGTTTGCAACACATCCACATAATCTATATGCAGATGCTGAAAATGACCATTGGGTCGAGGTATTGCTCCTCTCACTGTTTGCAAGCTATGTGCTGCTATGAATTCTTGACAGACAATGCAAGTTACAATAAACTGTGCAACATGTTCTAATAAATCTTGTGAAAACAAATCTTCCGTGATCACGGCAGTGAGATTCTCTCTGGTTTTATGCACAGGATAGTGAAGCTGATCCAGCGCAACTCTCAATAATGCTAGAGGCATAACTGGCTTTCCAGTACTATTGTGTCTCCATATAGCCTTAGTGGGGGATGAAGAACATCTCTGTCTTTTCCATAAATCTTGTTCCTCCTGTGGAGCTCGACCCTGCCACTTAATTAATTGTGCAATGGGTAGCATTCATAGAAATATTGGGAAAATATGCTGCTCTCTTTTCTTCAATGTCTGGGACTTTGTTACCATGAGAAATCATGTCTGCCCTCTAAGTATGGGCTGTGCATTTCTCCACAGTGATAGCCAATGGGATCTTTAGTACCTTAATAAGTTTGTCCAAGAGCGATGCATGTTGCACTGGTGTGCCGTCTGTGGGGAAGAAGTCCCTCCACTTCCAGCGTGGCAATCCTGCATGTACAGTTGATGTCACATATACAGAGTCAGAGTACACAGCCACTTCCTCATCCTTGTATCTTTGAAGTACGGAGATAAGCGCCACTAATTCTGCAGCCTGTGCTGAACAATGTGAAGGCAGACTTGCACTTGTCACTACTTCAAATTCACCATTCTGTTTTAAATTCACTACTGCTGATCCCGTATGCCTATCTCCTGTTGTTTGATACATTTATTAAACAACAATCAATGAATAGAATTTCAGCTCCCCAGAGTGTTTCCTTTAAAATGGGGAATATTGTCATAAGACTCCATGTAGGTTGTACAATCTGGTTCATAATCCTCCTTTACTTCTGGTTCTGCTATGAATGTCACTGGATTCACTATTCTACATCTAACAATCTTGATCAGTGGGTTTGAAATAGTTGCTACATATCCTGATGCTCTTTGTGTAGTCAACACGCTTTTAGGTTTCTCCAAAATGGCGAATAAAGAAAACTTGACAAATAACATCATTGAGCACCCCATTGTAATACTTGCAGCATTTTGAATTTTGAAAGTAGCAGCAGCTAATGCTTGTTTACAAGGGTAATGCCTTCTAGTTACTTGGTCTAAAGGTTTGTATTTGATTTTAACAAAAAAAGGTTTTATCAAGGTAATTTTGACCGAAACCAAAATACTGAAAGAATACCACATGTATTTATTTGTGGGGGCTCACCGCCCAACATCCCCTTTCCTGTGTTCCCCCATTTGTTTAACCATCCCAACCCCCTCACCACCTATTTAACCCCTTAGCCCCACTTTATATATATTTATTTTTTTTTTACTTATTTTCGGTATTAATTTGGTATTTTAGTTTTAGTAAAACTTACCTTGTTAAAAATTGTTTGTTAAAATCACAGGATACCAGTCTAAAATCCCACTGTAATAAGCCAATAGTTTATGTCCATTTCCTAATGATGTTTTCTGCCTCGAGTCATAGAAACATTAGACATTATATACATTTTGGAAAAACATATTATACGCTTGTCCAGCCCCTTCATATGATAGGGACCATAGGGTTCAAGACCTATCCACGTAGATGGTATTACCATGACAAAATATTTGCATATTTACCCGTCTTTCCACAGACAATTTACTGTCTGGGAGCAGGGGAGAGCGGTGCATGGGGGCATATCGTGTTCTCTAGTACAAGGTAACATTCTCTGTGCAGCTTATCTATGTTGCTCCTAGAGCCTAAGGTCAGTCTGCTCCAAGGCCTGGAAATATGGTTTCTCTGAAGGAGCACATTTCAGATGCACATTATTATAATTAACAGTTCAGAGGGTAAAACAATAGTGGCACAGACACATTATGTTCTCCTATTGAAATTAGTAATTCATGAGTTAAAGGAAGCAAACTCACATCCCCAGTGAATCCCTGTGCATTCATCATGGTGTCAGACATTGGAAACGTTCCTTCTCAAACACAGGAACGAGTTGCTGCCGTGTCTACAAGAAACAGAAATGTCTTGGCTCCTATTGTTACCATGACCCCCGGTTCCTCTTGGGTGCCTCGTCTCACTGATAGGACTGAAGACATCCGGTTGTTCTGTGAGCTATTGTGGGTATAAGTTCCTCCCTGTACCCGTGAAAGGATTTCCTCCCACCACTGTCACTCTCCCTATTCTGGGTGTAGGTATCTGTGGGGCTCCTGTATTCACCTTCCATTGTGGTATCATCGCCTGTTGCATCCAAGTGTATTGTTGGGTCGATACTTATTGTGTTTGCATAGGTGCCAGCTGTGGTTGCCCTTGTGACGACTGTGAGTGCATGCAACAAGGCTCAGTCATGCAAAGATGAAACAGCATTCAATGTCACACCATACTAATTATGGCCTGTGACCTCTGCTTGTATTCACAGGAGCAGGAGCCACGGGCCATGCCACAATACGAACTTTCCTTTCTACCACCACACCGGTGCACATTCAGATCCGGAAATATTCCAATTCCAGGTAATTTTTAGCAACCACATGACCACTAAGAAAACAGAGCACTTTGTCAGCCTGCTCATATGTACCCTTTTGTCCACAGGACAGAACATATGCCTGAACCCACTTGTCAAAACAGCACAGTTAGGCAAACTTCCCATACTGTAGACTTGGGGACTGCACTGCACCATTATTCTTGTGACCACCACAGACACCTGGATCTCCCTCCACTGTTGACAGAACTCAGAAAATTGGGATTTTAGTCCTGGCAGGAAAATCAATGACCAGTACTGTGGGAATGAATTAATCAGTACGAGTGCCTAGTGTTCACAGGCACGTCCAGAAATACTCCACTCATACATTACCTCTGTACCTTTTCACATGGTCCTCGAATCGGAGTCCTGATGAAGGTGGACTTGGTTCATACTATGACTGCCGAAACATGAAGAATACAGGGCACACCAGAAAAAGACAGGTCCCCTGTAACTAGATTTTTCCTAACCACAATTTTCCATGTTGGCAAATATATCTTTTTGACCCTGGAATACTTTTCAGTTCTTTTCCCAAAAATATCCCGCATTTGATGGGCAATTTTGATACCCTTCAGTCCCAGTGTGCATTGATTCATGGACTATCAGTGCGCACCAGGACTACTTGAACTTCAGAAGTAGAAAATAGTCTTCTTTTTCATACAGTTTACTTTTCATATTGTTTTCAATTTTTTCAATTCTCTGTTCATTATGTTCCATCGTTGATTGAATGTTTAAATATGTACTACTCTTGAATTGCAATTCATTATGTATATATATTTTATTTATATGTTTTTTACTTTGTTTTCTTCTGCATTATGTTGTCACACTCGGAAACAGCGGATAGTTTCCATGTTTAGCTAGTAAAATAAAATAAACACATTTTCAATTGCACTGAGAAATGCAGCATTACTGCTTACTGCTGCCCCTTACTTTTTCCTTTTTCCTCTTTTATGTCATTCTGACATATGCAATTGACTTCTCATTGTTAATGTGAGTGGTTCTTGTAAGATTCCTAGTCCAGGATAGATCTAAATAACTGATTCTCTCCACCAAACGTATTGTCTACTTACGCAGCAAATGTAGGGGTGCACTTATTATGTTGACATGCAGTGGAATCTTCTGTATTTTCTGCATTTGCGGTGCACGTGTCTGATACTATATTTGACCTTGGGCCTAATGCGCCAATGGTTCTGTACTATACGGTGGAAAATAGCATGAACCCCCCTCTTGGATTTTGCCAGTTCCGCTGCATACCCCATCTACTTCAACACACTCATGCAATATGTCCATTCCACCCACTATTCCATCACTGTTGTGGATGTCTTCCATTAAATGCTCCTCCCCCTGAGGGACTTGAAATCCACCTCTTCTTCCTCTATGTCCATTCCATCTACCATGTGGCCAAAACTGGTACGAGCCCTGAGCTACAAGGTACCATACATTGATTGGCTGTGTAGGTTGTAACTCTTGTGTAACCACTCCTTCGCCGGTCGACAGTACTGCTCCTTCTATGGTGAATTTCGACTATTTATTCTGGACTTGCTTCATCAACATTTCTATTCTCTGATTTTTTCTTATACATCTCTTGCAACAATCAACAATGATGTACTATAGTTTTCAATCCAGCGACACACACCTTGGTCTCAGCCTAGTATGTAGTGCACTACTGAGATGACTTTCTCTTTATTTTATGCGGATTCAATTTGAGATGGTACACAATTCGTCTCACACCCGCTTTTTAAAATGCGCCGGGTCACAATGCACCATGAACCAGGCTGGTTGGTGAAAAAGCAATATTTTATTTACTTTAAGATTCAAAGGAAATCATACAATTTTAATATGGGCACAGCAATCACCAATGGGGTGATAATTACGATGAAAATGGAGGCAATGCATTTGGTTATCCTTCTCCTACAACATATACAAAACACAAGTGAATAGGAACACTTTTTTAATTAGGATAGATAGCAGCCAATGTAAGGTTTCCCTGAAATGTTCCTTCAACCCCCAATTAATCAAATTCTGAGTGGATAGAAAGAGGCAGCAGGTAGTCAGCAATAAGGGGCAGAAAACAGAATCAAAATCCTACCTTTCCTCACAGAATGATTTTAAACCATTTGCAAAGGCATGAAATGACACTCGGCAATGGACAAAACTAATAATTAATGTGTGGTTAAATGTGTGAGGCAAATATGATTTCTCCCAACAACAGGAATGCAGGAACAATAGCAATCAAAATGCAATGGATCAACAAGAAGCATACAATTCGAAAATGATTGGAAAGTTAGAACATGCTGCAGCCGAATGACATGTTAGAAAGTTGCAATTTTCTCAATTCCCATTTAAAATGACCCAAACAGTTTTTTTTATAAAAACGGGTGAAATACTGAAAATTGCAATGCGGTTTTTGGTCTGGGGGACAGATGTATGACAATATCAAAGTGAAAGAATGGTGGTAGCTGAAGATTTGGATGAGATTTCCAGGGTGGAATGGGGTCAGTTTTAGGAAAAATAGAGCAGTTAAAATGAAAACTTCAGTTTTGAAAGAAAGGCAAATGATACTTAAACTAAATTATCTAGACTATATTGTTAAAGAGGAACACAGTATACTCCAAGGTTGATTTGTGAGGTCAACCGTATTACCTCAGTGCTCAACTTTAACTGGAGATTAGTTTGATTACTCAAAATATAACTAAGGGCTTATGATTTACACCAGACAGAAATGAAAAGAGAGATGGCGCTAGCACTTAGAAATCAAGGACAAGGTGCACAGAAAATTCTAACAGTTTTAACAAGTTACCAGAGTATAAATAGGGTTGCTTCGAGAGTGTAATACAGGCAAAAATGGTCAAGATGGGGAGATTATGGGCCTCATTACAACCTGGCAGCTTTGGATCGCGGTGATTCCGTGACGGCGGTAATAAAGTTTCCGTGTCCGCAAGGTTGCGGAAAGACCGTCCGATTACGTGCTGTCGGTCGGGCGCACCACACGGAAACGTTGTTACCGCCGTCACGGAAAAAGCCACGGAAATTGACATAGCGCTGCCACAAGTAGCGCAAAACCCGTGTCCGCCTCTGTCGCCACGGAAACGGAACCGGAAATACCATGATCGCCAAAAAACGGAAACAGAGAGGTGGCCATCATATAAAGCACAATCCATTGCCATCCAGAGTCAGCACAAGCAGAATCCATACTGTGAGAAGGCAAAAGGGACCACCGGCATGTCTGCCAGGATTCCAGCACAGAGGCAGCGCAAACAGCGCTTCAGTGAGGCAGAGCTAACTGTGCTCGTGGAGCACATAGTGGAGCATGCAGAGATGCTGTTCAGTGCCGATCAACAGCGTGCCACACAGCAGCGGAGGAAGGAAGTGTGGGCAGAAGCAGCACGCAAGTGCACCGCTGTGGGCGTGACAGTGAGGAGCGTCAAGGACTGCCACAAGCGGTGGGACGACCTCAGGCTGAGGGTTCGTAACCTCATCTCCACACACCGCCAACGCAGCAGTGGTACAGGTGGAGGACCCCCTTCCCCACTGAGGCTGCAAGCATGGGAGGAGCGTTGCAGCAGTGTCCTCCACCTTGAGGGCATTCATGGGATCGGGGAGGCTGAGGCAGGAGTGAGCCCACCTGCAGATGCTGGTAAGTGATCAAAAATGAATGCCATAAAAGAATATGTTGATGGCATTACAGTGCCAAAGGACCCATTAATAACCCCCCCCACCACAGGCAGTGCATGACTGGCCCAAAGGACCCATTAATAACCCCCCCAAGGCAGTGCATGACTGGCCCAAAGGACCCATTAATAACCCCCCCCAGGCAGTGCATGACTGGCCCAAAGGACCCATTAATAACCCCCCCCCAGGCAGTGCATGACTGGGCCAAAGGACCCATTAATAACACCCCCCAGGCAGTGCATGACTGGCCCAAAGGACCCATCAAGATCCGTATGGCACCCAATATCACAACAATGCATACCCAAGCAATCAGATGCATGTAACAAACACTATACAATGACCAACCTGTATGATGCATGTGATGCACCCATCAGCCACCACCACAACACTAATTGCATGTCCTCTGTGTCCACACAGCCGTATCCAGTGACAGTGACACTGCACAAGAGGCCAGGCAATCAGCATCGGCATGTGCCCAAGCCACCGCCCCCACACAAGAGGATGCTGCCAGCAGTTCGGCATCTCAGCCCCCACTACCAACTGCAACAGATGTGCCGGCCACCACCACCGACATCCCCACCGTCTACACGCTGCCTGAGGCAAGACGGGTGCTACGGGAACCCACCATGCCCACCCAAACCAACACAGAAGGCAGCTACACTGCAGAGGAGGCGGCCTGTAGTGACAACAGTGCCCCGGTAGAGCACTCTGATACTGGGCCACAAGGGGTGACAACCACATTTGATGACCTGGGTTCCTTCCATGAGCTGGAGTTTAGCCCCACTTCACTCAGAGGTCCCATGAGGTCACCCACCCCATCCATGGCAGAGCTGAATTCCCATATGCAGCGGATGGAGGAGCAGCAGCCACCCAGCTGGTGGAGAGGCAGCTTGAAGAATCTAGGCTGCAGAGGGAGTGCTATAGCACGTCAGTGCGTCACCTCTCAAGGTCTATTGGATGTTTTGTAAGTACAATAGTCACCCTGGTACGCCATGTGCGGGAGGGTAACGATAACACCTCCAGGCTCATTGAGTCCATGTTGATTGGGCAACAGGCAAATCTTGCACGGATGCCATCCATACCGGATTCTGTGCCATCAAATACCACCACCCCATCAAGCTCCACCACTGCCAGTCCAAGGAGGTGCTCAAGTCGGCTAACGGGGGTCTCGGGCAAGGATGCACAGGCACAGAAGCGCACACGGAAGTGATGATTTGTGTGTGGGGCACTGCAGGACACACGTGGACTTGAAGGGTGTGAGGGGTGGGTACGTTTGGGTGGTGGGGGAGGTTGTTTTTGGTGTTTGAACATTGGGGCCTGGGTGGGGGTGGTTACGTTTGGGTTGTGGGGGAGGTTGTTTTGGGTGTTTGAACATTGGGGCCTGGGGGGGGTGGGTATGTTTGGGTGGTGGGAGAGGTTGTTTTGGGTGTTTGAACATTGAGGCCTGGGTGGGGGTGGGTACGTTTGGGTGGTGGGTGGGCTCGGGTGTACAGCTTCCCCAACCATTTCACCTCCTTCCCTGTTGTGAATTCATCAATATATCATCATTTTGAATGCAAAGCATACATGTGTGGACATCTATCATTTCATTTGCAGTACAACAAATCATTTATTGTCATCACTCTATGCATTGCTGTGAATGTGCTGTGTCTCAAAAGTAAATGCGAATCAGCTCATCCCGTGCTCTTTGGCCATCAAGTGCACCCCCAGGGGGAGGTGGTGCCATCCCATCCCCATCCCCATCCCCATCTCCATCCCCATCTTCTTCATCTGCGTCTGGGGGCATTGGGATGTTCCTGCGCAGGCACAGATTGTGCAGCATGGCACATACGAGCGTGATTTTACCCGCCTTCACTGGGCTGTACAGCAGTGATCCCCCAGATCTGCTCAGACAGTGGAAACGGGCCTTCAGCAGTCCGAATGTCCTCTCAATCATTCCACCTGTGCGGACATGTGCCCTATTGTATGCCTCTTCATGCCTGTTCCTTGGTCTCCGTACAGGTGTCATCATCCATGGCGTGAGTGCATATCCAGCATAACCTACATGGGATGAAGATGGGGGGACATGTCAGTGTTTGTGGTATCGTGTCTTACTCTGATGCTGTGCTATCTTGTATCATTGTTCATTCATGCATATGTGCCATGCAGTGGTTTGAAGTGTTCATTGGGCATCACAGTGGATGTCCCCAACTGGATTATGGCCTACACATTTATGTGCATGTGTACTGTGCCCTGCGGGTGACATTGGATTTTGAGTATGTCATAGTGCAGTGATGTGCAAACATGTCAGAGTGACTCCACTGTACTGAAGTAGTCAATGCACGACGTCTCATTTACAGGCATCTCGTGCATTGGGAGGGCAGTGTTCCATTTGTGGGTGGGTGTCTGCAGTGGCACAAGGTGTATGGGACAGTGACAGGATGGGCTGTGGCAGGGTGTGTACAGGCACACTGTGGTGACCTTTCATGTCTTCCTTTGTGATGTTTGGTATCCGCTGTCTATTTGGTAGATGAGAGGGGGGGTGATGAATGTGCGGTCCAGCGGCACACTCACATTGCTCATTGTCCTGGACACATACATAACGCTTCAACAGGGTCAGAGCATTGTCAGCTGTACTCACCCAGTAGCCATGTGTTTTGTCCGGCATAGCGTTCCATGTACCGTGGCAACGTGGAATTCCGCAGTACCATTGAGTCATGGGTTGAGCCTGGGAAACGTGCGCAGCAGTGTGTAATCAGTAGCGTGGCATCACATACCATCTGTACATGCAGTGAGTAATACTGTTTCCTATTGCGGAACACCATCTCAATTGCACGTGGTACTGTCAGCTCAATATGGGTGCAGTCAAGTGCACCTATGCAATTTGGCATGCCTGCTATGGCATGGAAGGCCAACTTTGTGGCAATGACCTCGGGGAGGGTACGGGGTAGGGCTATGTGTTCTGACACATGGCACAAAAGGGCATCCAGTACCTGTACCAGGATTTTCGAGAAACAGGGTTGTGATATGCCGTTCAGCTCACTGACCGTGTGTTGATAGGTGCCAGTGCCAAGGAAATGCAGCACAGACACAACCTTCAGGGGGGGGGGGTGACAGTGGGTTGTCTATGTGGCTGCTGATGTCATCCTCAATCATGGCAGTGATGTACAGGATTGTCGGGCGGTCCAGCCGGTATAGTGTGAGGATCTGTCCTTGTGTAAGGTTCCAGGGTGAGGCCCTGATGCGTGGTATTGCAGGCTGCCTGCGGGGCAGTGGCGGCTGCACAATGGGGTTTGCCATAGGTGCAGGGTTGGCTGGTTGGCGCCTGCGCCTCCTCCGCCTCCGCCTCCTCCTCTGCACCATTACTGCCATCATGTGCAGTGCTGCCTGTTGGATGAGTAGGCCGAGTCCAAGTGCTACTAGAGCTGCTGCCTGCATGGTTCTGTGTTGTGTTGGGCTGGGTGTGGCCCTTTTGTGGGCTCCCAGTGTGCTGCTGGGTCCAGCTGGGCTGATTTGGTGCACCTGTGCCCTGATTCTGTTCAGCTGGCACTGTTTAACGTCATGTTCGCGGTGGCGGCGGTACTGCCACCGTGATCACGGTTTTAATGCCGTTTTTCTGGCGGTGTTTCCATGTCTGCGCTAGTTGTGATGCTCGCGGTGTTTTGTGTTGCCGGTAACAGAGGGGTTTCCGTGCAGGTGGACTTTACGGGACCCTTAACTCCGTGGTGGCGGTTTGAGGAGGTGCTATTTCCAGGGCCGCGGGTCATGAGGGCAGACGTGGAAACGGTGCCGGTATGGTTTTACCGCCGGCGTTAACTCCGGACCGGTGTACTTGTAATGAGGCCCTATGTGTTTCTCTGTGATGGGGAGATACTCACATTCAACGGTTAGGTTTGGAATTTTGGAACCGCCAAATAGGTCTGGTCATCACACCTCAGGCGCGCCTTACAGCAAACTGCTGGGCAATTCTGGTCAGCGGATAGCAAGGACAGCTAGATGCCTGGGTTGCAGCGGGCATGCAGGTAGTGGGCAGCAAGCTGGTCTGATTTCAGGATAGGATTTTAGTGGGTTTTTTCTGGATCAATGGCCTTGCTGGGAGAGGATCAGCAATGCTTTTGCCTTGCTGGAGTAGGGTCAGCAATGCTTTGGCCTTGTAGTGAAATCTGGAGTCTTCATGATGAATGGAGCAGATCAAAATGCAGCCGCAGGAAATTCAGGAGAGAGTGGGTGTCTAGAGTCCTGTCAGGGACTCTTATTTATAATGCATAGTGCTACATAGAAGTATATGGTAGGGCAGGCTTAGCTAAGCATGCATCTAAACCACTGGATTGGTCAGGGGTGATAGTGTCAGAAGGGTCTGCTATGTCTTCCTCCTCTACTGAAGACTCTGTCTCTCCCTCCTCCCCTTCCACCTCACCTCTGTGTTTCCAACAAAGTGCCGGCTTCTGGTTTCCTATGGGTCTGGTTCACTCCTTTTTTTTTGTGTAGATGTGTAGATAGGGGCGACCGTGGAAGGACGCCACATTGTCACCTTGTAGGTAAACTGTGGCAATCCTCTGCGGCCGCCTTAGGATGGGGAAAAAGCCAGAGGCACAAAAAACCCCAAAGCAGTCGAAGTCGGATGAGGAAACAGAATTAGATTGCTGTGGAAGAAGATCCGTGGACTGTAGCGATGGTCTTGGCATGTCAGCGGACCAGGGAAGCGGAGCAGAAAGGAGGCCACTCTGAAAGGTAGATTGCAGAAGAAGACGCAGCAAGGAATAGCTTGCCACAGTACAGGACACCGGAGGAAGCAGTCCAGGGAAAGGCAAGGTCTGAAAACTGGATGGAAATCCGAAAGGCAAAGGCAACGCAGGGCGAGGCAAGGCAATCCTAAATGTAGGCCGAGTCGGTACACAGGAGGTCAATCCAGAAGGTGGGAAGGAAGAGATAAGGGAAAACAACGGAAAGACTAGAAAAAGAAACAGAGTTCAGCAAGAAAACAACAGAAGGCGGGCGGAAACGGGAGGTAGGGTAAAGGGAAAGGGTTCAGCAAGGGGAGCGAAAGTAATGGAAAAGCAGGAAAGCACAGCGGAACAGGGGCAAGGAGGGAACGAGCAAGGGAAGAAAACTAGACAAAAGCTACGGGTAAACGGAGAAAGCGCCGACAACAGCAGACGCACTGGAAAACAGGACGTTGCAACGTGCCCGACGCCGGAAGTGGCGAAAGATAACAACCGGTGTCGGCAGCGTTGCATGAAAGACTAGACCTGTACTCTGCGTTTTGCAGAACGTGATGGAAACGGTAATGGAGGGCACCGTTTCCATCGGTTCCAAAGTCGCCAGGTACCCCAGGATGTGACAGATAGTCCCCGTCTCGATTTCAGCTGGTTGGATTTCAAGGGCAGGTTGTCAGATTTATGATGTGAGTTTTACAGTGTTCAAAACCTCCCAGATTTACTTTAGCTAAAATCCAATTTTGCCACAAATGGTACATTTATACATTTGAAGTATCTTAACAAATCAAATAAGTAGGTTACTTATTTTATACAGAACATACCAGTCCAACTCTGCAATCTGTAAGACATTGTTTCGCACTTCTAATACTTTGTAGTCATTTTGAGTATGAATATTCAACCTAAAATTCTGGAACTTTACACGCCTGTCTGGGTCATCGTCAGGCATTACAATTCGTAATGGCATCATGGATACTTCCCTTATAGTACCCAATTCTCTGCCATTTCTATTCCCCATGTGTCAGTGAAGTCTATGACATCTTAAATGAAAGCCCATAAAATCACATTTAAACTGTTAACTTTTCAAATTTTCGCAAAGTCCTGTGGCAAAGATAAAAGCCTTAGAAGTTTTATTTATAAAATAGCCTTAGGAGACACATGTTCAGTATTGTTCCCCATATACATTCATAGCTTCGAAGCTACCCCCCTAAGTCAAGGGTTTGTCATGGAGTTTTTCTATGAAGCTTCTTGTAGATGTCACATGGAGGTGTGATTTTCTTTTTGCATATCCGTGTCCTAGAAGTTCCATTGTTAGAAGGCTCAGCCCAGTTCCAAGTCTGACTAGTATGTGAAGTTTCTTTGTCCTGGTCAGTCAAAGTTTTCCAACCTAGCAATTATCATCCCAGTGTCCTGGAGGTTTATGGTGGTTCCCTTTTGGGGGAAGCATTAGCTCTGACCAACCGGAATAACCTGTTTTGGGAGCTTGCAAAATCCAGCCCATGCAGTTTAACAGTTGTATGTTTATTTTATTGTGTCCTGAATCAAAACAAGCCTCTTGAGTAAAACAACCAATATATGTTTCCCCAGCAACAGATCCCTTTACAGTGCTAGGCATGGACATGCTTTCATTCAACATTGTACTTTTTAAAACAGACATTTCTTTGTTCTTGTTTGTAAAAGCCCATTCTGACACATGTGGTGAAAGCTGGCATATTCCTTTCACATTCGGTTTGCTCCTCCATCTGGGTCCCACATGGTTTTGCAGCTGTAGTCAGCTTGTTTTACACAACAGCCAATACAAGGCAAAAGTCTTCATGAAATTGACATGTGCACAGAAAGCTATGATTTTCTTTTCAAGCAGTGATTTTTTTGACATTTTGTAGCAAAAGTTGAGCATTTCCCATGTAGCTGAAGGAAAGCTTTTGTTGATTTTCTCAGGTTTGGCTGGCACAGCCTGTCATTTAGGAATAAGGCTCTTTTCTGATGGAGCACAATGTGAATATGGCTGGGCATGACAGGGTCTTTTTGATAAAAAACAGTTTGATGAAAACAGGGAAAAATATCAACAGAGCAGCATCATTTTAAAGGCAAAATATTCCCTTTTTCAATGGGAATGTTGGCTTGCAGCAGAACAGCGCTGCTTTTCCCCTCTATTTCTTTAAGACAAACCAGAACACACCCTAGTAATCTTTTTCGGGTGTTCCATGTTTCATCGTGCCCAATGGCGCTTTGGCAAAACAGTGCAGCCATCCTTTTGTCGCTGCAAGTGCATTTTGGGTGCAATGGTGCTCACAGGAGCCAGCGCAGCCATTTTGCTGGTACTGCTGGAGTGCAGCTTGATGATGCGGGAAGTACTGCTGAGTGCATAAATATATCCCACGATTTCCCGTCTCCCGACTCTACTGAGATTCCTTCTCGGGGGAGAGTAGGGGAAAGTGGGAATCATCAATTGGGCAATGCAGGGTTCATCAGGTGGGCAAAACGGGGTCCATCAGGTGTAGACTTTCATCATCAGGGAGCAGAACTCCATGATCCTCCCATTGTCTCTCCTTGTACTATGGAGCGACACCCACAGCTTTCTCTTGGATCTTCCTTTATGGTGTTCAGCAACACCCCCAGATCTTCCTCGACTGCTCCTTTCCAGGTCCCCTGGGAGGTCCTTGTTGGTTATAAATAGGCGCAACCAGTACAAATCTATAAAATAAAGAACTGGTTACTACATTTTCCCACTAACACCCCCCCCATCCCCCCCAGAAGGATGACAGCATTGGGACACACCTGCATTCAATAATGACAATAGACAATGAAGAAAAATACTCCCTGTTACATAATTATACCTATAAATCTATCTGTTCGCTTCTGGTTCTTCTTTGTCTGGTTCTTATTCTTCAGATGTCTACTCTATTTGATTCCCCCTTGGCTCCTCAATTTGCAGCAAAGTGTGCCTAGGGTGACAACTCTTTAGCTGATTAATACAGACCCATTTCTCTCTGCCAGTTCACCTTTGGGGATGCAGATTCTGTAGGAGACAGGTGAAATTTTATCTACAATTTCAAAAGGACCCCGCCAACTTAGCAAAAATGTACTTTCGTTGGTCTGGTTCCTTTGGAAATTGTACAGTAGACCCTGTCTCTTACTTTGTATTTAAATCATATTGAGTCTTCATACCCTCTGCAGATCTTTCCAGATTTCCATACGCAAAAGCATGTTGAAGGTGTTTTCTTGGATTCTCAACATACTCATGAGTTGTGGAGGCATTTATCAGTTTCTGCTCTTGAGTTCTATAGAGCAGATGCTGAGGTAGCACCATCCTTTGTCCGTCATCAGCTCAAATGTAGGCATCTTAGTTGCAGAAGAAGGTGTAGATCTGATGGCCATCAGAACAAGCAGTAACCGAATGTCCCAACTTGGGCCAGAGTCTGCCACAAACCTTTTTAGAATGCTCACAATGGTTTTATTGTACCTCCCAACTCCACTGCTAGAGGACCGCCGGTATGCAATTTGAAGCTTCCTTTTTACCCCAAGTATCTCCCACATCTTTGTCATCACTTCGCTGGTGAAGTGACTACCTCGATCTGATTCAATCCTTTGGGGTAGGCCAAAACGTGAGAAGATTTGGTTGATCATCAGGGCAGCTGCTGTTTCTGCTGTGCAATTAGGGACCGGGGGACATTCCATCCATTTGGTAAACAAGCATGTTATGGTTAACATGTACTTGTTCCCCCTAGAGGAGCGAATCACAGGCCCGATGAAATCTACTTGTAAATCTGACCAAAGCAGTGTCATTCCATTCTTCTGGAGGGTAGCCTGGTGTGTGAGTGAAGTTGGCTGAAACTGTGCACACACAAGACACTACTTCAAATACTGGTCGAGGTACTGCCCCATGTGTGGCCAGTATGCAACAAGATTTATAAAGTAGTGTGAAACCCCTGATGACTGGCTGTGGCCGCATCATGGCCGTGACTTAGCAAAAGGCTTTGTAATGAGGTAGGGACCACCCAATGGTCACAGCCAGATATGGATCTCCTTATCAACAAACGGTCTTGGATTCGGAATATTTTTGGACACTTCATCAACACTCTGAGGTCCTCTTTCCCTATGTAATCGTTATCCGTCAGGGGAAAGTTCTCAGGGTCCACAATGTGTTGATAAAATTTCCCAATAATCGGATCCCCTTTTTGTGCCATGATTAAATCAACATCTGGAGTCTCCTTACTCCACTGGGCAGTTGAGAGTTAATTGTGAGCATTTGTCTGGGATCTAGTGATAGCAGTGACCTGGATTTCCCCCAACAGGGACTTGATCTCAAGGAGATCCTCTGGATGGCTATGGTTTTGGCTAATCAGCTAGGTCATTTCCAGTTTGGTCTTGCCCCTCTATTCTGGAATGGCCTTTGATCTTCTTCCAATAGATGGTCATCCAGTAGAGGTGACCAGTTCATCAATATTTTGGATTAACTTGCCATGTTTCAGCGGTTTATTATAAGCACGTAGCATGCCTCTGGTTTTCCAATTAACCAGGTGCTCCACGAACCTGTTAAGGACATAATCTGAGTCAGTGATTATGACCAGTTCATGGAGTTGGTGTTGGACGGCAGTGAGGATGGCCGCTGAACTGCCATCAACTCCGCCACCTGACTACTGCGGAGACCGATTTTGTACCCAGCGGAGGGTTGCGGGGCATCATTCACCCAAGCATTCCCAAAGCCGGCCACCAGTTCTTTTTCCCCGTTGTTGTCAACATGGTAGGAGCATCCTTCCACATAAACTGTGGGCATTCCCTCGAACTTTTCTTCTTCATAGACTTTGTGCAGGGAATTCAGGTACACCTCCATGTTGTCCTGGGTTTTAAGACTTTCGTCCTCGAGACAGTTTTCTCTGGCACAATCATGTAAGTCTGCCAGACCTTGCGCGAGGGGACTCTTCTTGTTTTGGCCATATATGACCTCCACAGGAAAGCCTTGCATTGACAGAATCCAGGAAGTAATTCTGGAATTACTCACATTTCCGGTCCGGATTCTTTCACTTTGGAGGTATTGCAAAGGTTGGTGTGGAGTCTCCACTATGATGTGTTCCCGCTGAATGAACGGGCAGTAATTTTCCAATGCCCACCCTATTTCCAGGAGTGCCTTCTCACAATCATTGAATTATTCCTCCACAGAGGATAAAGTCTGTCTTGCATAGAAGATGACTTTATTGATCTTGTCATGCTTTTGATATAATATTGCTCTCAAGCATGTATTTGAGAACCCTGTCTCCAAGAAGAACTCCTTGTTTTTGACAGGGTAAACTAGAAAAGGGCTTGTGAGAGGCTTCTTTTGAGTTGCTATACTGCCTCGGCTTGTTCTCTACCCCACTCCCACTGGACCCTCCATTCAACAGATGGATCAGGGGTCTTGTGATCTCTTCGTAATCCTCAATGAACTTCCTACTGTAATTAGTCAGTCAACGGAGGCTTCTTAGCTCACGCAGAGTTGTGGGGTCTTTCAGTGTTAGGACTGCTTTCACTTTTTTTCTCCTGGGGACAGAGACCCTCAGGAGTTATCTCATGCCCCAGAGTGTTGACACGGGTCCTGCACCACTGTTCCTTTTGGAAGGATAACGTGTGTAAGTATGTGGCAGACATTACATTTGAAAATAAGATTTCTGATGAGTCTTTTTTTTCATTATCCTAGATGATCTCACTGAGAGGTGGTTGGCCTAGCAACAGATGTATGCATGAAGTGTTTTGGGGGTGGGTAAGATGATGTGCTGGTTCCTCTGCTGAATAACATGGAAAAAAAGATTCTCACCAAGTGCTTTGGAAGGAGTTAGGGTGAGCTGCTCCAGGAGCATATACTTTTTTCAGTGTGCAACAAATCTTTTGAGGTGTTACCCACATCCAGGATTGTTGCTTAGACGTGTGCTTTCCTAGCAATGATGCATGTGTGCATATAGGTTAGTTGTATCTGATTTGATCAGCATGTGCCACATGATCGTGTTTTTTGTATCTCCAATTCGTTGAGGCACAGGTTGTGCATGTTTGCAATGTGGCTTTGGTATGGGAGGCAACATATGCCCAAATAAGAGTATATTCCCAAATGACAAGCTCACCTAGTAGAAGGAACCATTTAGATAAAGCAAGGAGGAAACATTACTTTTTGTAAGTGTTTTCTGTTGTAAGCAGAACATTGAGTTGTTTGTTGTGACAAATTTCACAAGAACGGGTTTGAAATACCAGGACTGTGTGCCAGAACGTTGTTTCCTGGATGTAGCCAGCAAACCTGCTAAAGCCGTTTCACTGGTGTTATGCCTAGTGAGCTAATGGAAGTGAGAGGTTTCATTATACCCTGTTGGAGGTGTGGTGAGTATTCTATGATCATCTCATGATTCTGAACAACCCTCAACTGGGTCAAAACATAACGGATTTCCGCTACGTGTTCCTCCACCATTAAGCTTTTTTATCAGAACATCACCCACATAGCCCAGGTTACCCCTTTCACCCAAGTTGGGCATGGCCCTATGTGGGAAGATGTTGAATTTGTTACCGGAGTTGATGTATCTGAAGGGAGTTCGGGTCCACGTGTACTGCTGCCCCCAGAAGGTAAAGGCCAGCTTGTATTGGTCCTCCCTACTGACAGGCACAGTCCAGTACCCATTGGATAGGTCAATGGCAGTGAATACCTTTGACCCCTGGATCTCGGTCAGTTTTTGGTCAATGTATGGGAGAGGCCATCGGGACATGTGGACCCATTTATTTAGCTCCCTAAGGTCAGACCAGAGTGTCCACTGGCCATTCGGTTTTAAAATCCCCAGCACCATATTATTAAAGGTGCTGTGGACTGGTCAAATTATCCCATGGGACTCAAGGTTTTTGATGCTTTCCGTCAGGGACTCCATGGATGCGAGAGGCAAGCGGTATTGCTTCACAAACAATGGAGTCATTCCAGGGTCCATGGGAATTGTTGTTGTATGGATTTCGGTGCAACCACAGTCATACGAGTCCACCACAAAGAGATCTTGAAAATATAAGAACACCTGTTTCAACTTTTGCTTTTGCTCTGGAGTCTCACAGGCATCAGCTAAGCTGACTCGCTCTTCAACAATTTGCCTGAAGCCTGGAAAGACTTCCGGTTTTGCTATCTCAGCGGCCTCCTCCAATTGGGTGGAGAGGTCCCTGGTTAGAGTATTGACCTGGACAGAGTGTTTCAGGTAGGAGAGGCAGTCCTTGTGGACCTGGAAGATCACTTCATCTTGCCTGATGTCACAGTTCACCTCTTCCTCACCGTAAGGGCAGGAAGAGTACACCAGGAAATTCCCTCCTTACCGGGTGAAGATCCAGTCTGGTGTTAAATTATTGTCACTATCATTGTCAAAGCAGTCATTGGGGATTGGTCCTATCAGTTAATTTCCTAGATCCATAAAAAAATGTCGGTCATCAACCACCATTCCAATAATGGTGCCTGCGCCCAGAGTGATACTCCTTAGGTCGCTGTTATCCATCAATATTGGAATGGTGTTGTGTTCTATATTGACTAATGGTGTTGGGTTTAACCCCAGCCCCTGCTGTTGGAGATGGGCTTTGAGGTGTACATATGCGTCAGGATTTAGCTGTTTCGTCTCTTTTGATGTTTAATTCAAGTGGTGATAGTCGTGTCCATCCTGGGATGGTGACTCCCTCTCCAATTTGAACTTCAACTGCTTACGGCAGCAATTGGGATGACCAAAATGCTTTTTCTTAATCATCAAAGTTCATGGGATTGCCCCCTAGTCAGGACCAGGCTTTGTAATTTATCAGGTCCACATTAATGGCAAAACAATTGAGAATGTCACTGCCTAATTAGAATGCAGCAGGGGCATCTCGTACGACCCAACGATTATGTTCTATGCTTTTATTTCCTAGAGAAATTTTGAGCATACACCTGCTAGGCAGGAGATGTTTGGAATTTGGATTTTCCAGGCCCATTTCCCACTTATCAATCAATTTAAATGTGTGAGTGGCTGGATCTTTTGGGAGCTTTCGGAACATGGCTTTGCTTATGAAGCTCTTACCGTTGTTCGCACACACTCGAGTGAAACAGACTCCTTCCCCTCCCCCTCATTTAACTGAATATCGATGAAAAACTGTTCTCTGATTTTCTGAATATCAGCTAAACTTTGAGCTGGTTTCTCATCACTTTTGACAATAGAATTGGGATTTTCAGATTGAGAATTGGTATAGAATTTCAAAGTATTTCCTTCCAGTGTGGCATGCCACTTGAAACTGGAAGGAAGGTTGATTTTCTGGAATGCAGAGGAGTTCCCATCACTAGTTTGTTGTCCTACAGCAATTACAGTCACGTCAGGAATTTGATTGTTCTGGAAATGAAACTCAATATGATCAGGTTTTTGTTCAATCATGTGGCATGTGCCATTTAAACTAACATGGTTGACACTCTGTTTTAAAAATATTGGCCTGTTAGTCTGAGTCCAGAGGACCTTGTTCACACAGTCTATTAGGGGGGAAAACCTATGCAGGATGTCATTCCCTAGTAGACAGGGTGTGCCCTCTGGAGTCACGACTATGACCCGGTGTTTCACTTTGTGTCACCCAATTTTTATTTCCAAATCCGCAGTTCCCTCGACATGATTTAATTCCTGTCGAAGTTCTGAGGGTGAGAGGGATTTGGTATCTCTCCACTCTTCCTGAATTTAGCTGCTCAAAGGCCCTTTTTGACAGAAGAGTGGTTTGAGATCTAGTGTCCACCAGCGCTGCAAATGTACATTGCCCTTGCACTTGGACCGGGGCATAAAATATAACCTCCTTCTCCTCAAGTGGGCAAAGGTAATGTGCATTTTGGGCAAGCTGGGTGGTTAATTTCCTTATTTCAGACTCTGACACAGGGGTAGTTTGGGCATAATTCTGTGTTTGAGTTTGGGAATCTGAAAGCAAAATTTGACATTCTGATATTTGGGGAGCTCCGGGCTCCACTTTTTCTGATTCTGGGTTGCCCCCCCTTTTTGGAGGCAGTCACCAGAATTGATTTGGGAAGTTTGGGAATCCTCTTTTAATACTTTGTTCCCTGGATGCTCATTCTTGGGTTCAAGGATGGGTGATTCTGAATCAGTCCCCACACCCGCCCAGTCTTCATTTAGATCTCTTGGGACCCATTTTTCTTTGGGAGTAGTTCCCCTGTCCCTGAAGGAGAAGATCTTTTTCCCAGAATCCTCTAAGGATTCTTTCCCTTCAAACTGGAGGACACGAACTCCCTCCACAAAATGGGCCTTTTTAAGGTGTTTATTTCTCCTACTCATCCACTGTTCCCTGGATTGTCGATTTTCAGGGGCAGGAGATTTTTTTGGTGTCCAGGGGCTTTTCACGAGTGAGGAAGCAAGCTTCCTCTAGGGCTTTACACCCCCATTCCCTTTATGCCTCCTCCTCTGGAACCAGTGAGTTTTCAGGGTTCTCTCGCGTCATTGTTATGGGGTGCCAGACCATTGGTTTGTGGGGTTCTGAGCCGACATGTTCATCTCAGGGTTCTGTTAAGCCCTCAACATGCGACCCAGATCCTGGGTAAGGTTCTGGACCTGACGCTTCAGATGAGACACCCGTTCCAGCTTGTACGGGGGTCTCTGCTCAAATCTAGGTGGATCACAGGAAGGGTAACTATCCCTTCTCCCATAGTACCCTGGATATTGTGAATTTTGGTAACCCTCCACCCTTGGCCTCCCCTCTCGCGGATTGGGTTGTCTGGTTTCCTGAAAGCAGGGAAAGAAAGGAGGGTTGTCCTGCAGGTTGGGGTTTTGTGGGTACCAGGAAAAGAAACTTAACACAGCATTTGGGGGATTACTGCCCTCCTGGGCGAGGTTAGGAGGGAAGTTTCCCGGGGCAGTACTTACCTGATTGGATCCCCCACCTTGGGCTGGGGGAGTCCATACATACCCCAAGATTGGTCGGTTGCTCTTGTATCTGGGACTTATATAATCAGTTGTATACTAATTGACCTTTTCACAATTGAGCTCGGGAAAATTGAACTCGGGAGAATTGACCTAATTTAGAAGGTCAATTAGGACATATATGTGGAGGGAAACCCCCCGCACCCCCCAGCCAATCCAAAAACCCCTGCAACCCCCCACCCAATCCCCTTATATTATTTATAATCCAAAACCAACCCAATACATGTATAAAATAACTAAAATAATATAAAGGTCAATTGTGCAGAAGATCAATTAGGACCACTATAATTAGGTCAATTGTGCAAAAGGTCAATTGTAAAAGGTCAATTTGGGGGAGTTAGGGGTCCCATTGGTAGGATTACCTCCATGACCGCCACCTGTTTGTGATTGGCCTGAAGGCCTTCTGGATCTCTGATTTGCTGATTTTGTGTAGGTACATTTTTAGTCTCCCCCATCTCTAGGTCTAATATGGGGGCCAACTTCACCTCTGCTACCTTAGCAGCAGTAGGGGTGTTGGCTGGCTTGGGGTTTATGGTCTGGTTCTTGTTTTCTACAGGTTTTTGGACTTCATAAATGTGGGTCGTCAGTTCTATGAGCCAGTCCAGAGATCTTTTATTGTGGAAGTCCCTCACCAGCTGGGTTATAATATACTTTGGGAGCGCATGAAAGAAGGTAGTTATAAACTCTCTGCTATCCGTCTTCACCCTCACAGTGGTTTGGGCAATGGCGCGTTTTAGCTCCTGCACAAATTCTCGTGGGGCCTGATCTTCCCTGCACTGCAGATTGTAGGCCGCTTTGCAAGTCTGTTGGGGGTTTCTGTGGATGGAAAATTGTTTGAAGATGGCCGCCCTGTAGGTGGACCATCTTGAATGGTTCTGGTCCTCCAGTACAGCAAAGAAGCTGGAGTACTCTGGAGAGAACGTCCATTTAGCATACTCTATGCATTTCAGGTTGTCTTTTAGGTGGAAAGTGTCCATCATCTTATTATAGAGTTCCAAATGTTCCCAGACAGAATATTTTGAATTTTTGTGGTATGGGGTTATGAAACTCATAGTGGCCTTAATCGGTCTAATGGAGTCCTTTGTCATAACTCTCTTGAGTTTATTTGCCTTCTTTGGCTTAGTCATCCAAGTCCCCTCACCCTCAGACTCAGAGGCGCTGCTACTTGAGGTCCCCCCATGATCATCTAGGCGCCCCCTGATTCTGTGAGCTTTAGAGTGGCTTGCAGAATGGTGGGACCTAGTTTCTTCACTCCTGTGGCGCACAGGAGAGTATTCTTCAGACTCCTCCCTGCTGCCAGGGTTGGCAGAGTATCCCCCCATTGCCCTGATTGGGTGGTGGTCTCTTTTTCTGTTGTTCGTGAGCAAATTGAACCAACTGGTCCCTTTGGAGGTAATGCTCCTGCCGGTCTGATTCTTTGACTCTCTCCTTATAGGATAGTTCCTGGTCAAGGACATCAGCCTTTATATTTTTGTACCTGCATAGGACCGCCTTCTATCAATTTCTGGGGGGAACTGACCTGTCATCTCCATTATGCTTGGGCTATTAAATTCTGATGGCCTCATGGTTTCCAGCTCATGTGAACCGGTAGCCATGAAGTCAGCAGTGCGCAAAAGATTAAATGGGTGTGAGTCCCTTAGTATAGAGGTCATCATACTATGATCAGGGGTCGCCCCGTTCCTCTCTACATCTTCGGGGCCCCTCCAGTTTATATTAGATCTAGGATACTCCTTCTCCTACCTTGCTAGATTTTCTTTCTCAGCCCCTATCTCTTGATAATAGGCAAAGATCTGAGCCTTTTGTTCAGCTTTGAGGGTTTTACTAGCCTCTATAAGCCGCTCTTGCACTGCCACTTGTTTGTGGAGCCCATCATTCTCTTCACAGAGGGCCTTTTTATCTCTTTGTGCTGCCTGTATAGTTTGGGCATCCTGAGCCAATTTTAGTTGCAGGAGAAACACCTCCTGGGTTTGCGCATTTTTGGTTTGGGTATTCTCTTCCACAGCACCTTCTATCCGTCTGGCGTGATCCAGTTGATTCTCATATTCTGTTTTGAGTTCATTTAGTTTCGGGAGGCCTAACTCACTTCCCTGTAACTCTGTTTTTAAATTGATTACTTCCTGTCATAGGGTGTCTTTCTCCTGATTTAGGGTGCCCCTCTGTTCAGCCAGGTCATCCCTTTGTTTCTTGATGGTATTTAATTTTTGGCGCTCTTGATCTAATTCTGCTTGGGAGTGGAGTTATTTAATGATGTATTTGCTATTCTCCTCTTCCACCCTTTTGACCTGATCTTGCAGCATGGTTATTTGTCCTTAGCAGCTCCTGTTATACGTTAATTGTTGAGTCAGCTTCTGTTGCCTCTCTTCCAGAGAGTCAACCTTTCCCTGACTTCTAGTTGGGCCTCTATGTCTACATTATTCTGCTGTTGGAGAGCCCAGTCCTCTTTTAGTTTTAGAATGTAATTTCCAGATTCTACCTCCAAATTCAGATTGATTCTGCGCAAGAGTTGTGTTTTCCTCATGCTTTTCCTGCATCACTCCCATGTGGAGTTACATGTAGGCCGCTCCTCTTTAATTTTTGGGGTCATATATAACTCACTCAATGCTTGGTGTAATAGGCCACCGTCCTGCCACATATCCAGGTTCATGGCGGTGACCAGTTGTGTTATTTCTTGTAGCCAAACTTTTTAATTTTGTTCTGGCCATTCACCTTTGACAAATAACTTGTGCATAAGATGGTCCCTAGCCATATTGATAGTACTGAAACAGTCATTTTGGAAATGTTGTTTCTTTATTAATGTATTTATTTATTTAAGGGTAACCTGTATTCTGTTGCTTTCTGTCTATTTTGGGGTTGATTTAGCTTTAATTTTATACACAGGCCTTGTACTTAGAGTATTTGTTTTGGGGAGGCACTTGTACAGTGTAACACAGTATTCCAACTGCACAAAGTATCACTACCTTGCAGGTTAGTCTGCTGTGTTAGACTGCCAAGGTTGGCAACCAAAACCCAATCCTGGTTACGAGCCCCCAAATTTGTTAAGGATTTCAAACGGGCAACACACACCTTGGTCTCAGCCTAGTATGTTTGTCTGTTTGTTTGTTTGTTTACTATTTATTATGCGCACCAGACCCCTGGGTATAAAGGCGCAGGAGGTAAGAAAACGTACAGCTTGGTGCAAAGTTACAGATTACAGAATGTCATACATGTGAAAGGTTAACAAGTTAATAATTGGAAAAATAGCAGTCAGGAGATAACAGTTGTGGCAGGCATATTGGCAGACAGGCGGGGGAAGGTTCATTCATTCATTTAAGATGTGTTGCTATCAACCAGCTAATCACATTTTGCCTGAATTTGATAAAGGATTGTTCTGTTCTCAGTGTGACGGGTAACTCATTCCACAATTGAGCAGCTTTCACTGGGAAGCAAGTTCCGCCTACAGTGGTGAATTTGAATCGGGGTACTTGGAGGCGATTGGTGTTAGCTAGTCTAGTTTGTCTAGTGGAGTTTGTTCTGGAGAATCTGTCAGCTAAGTATTGAGGTGCTTTGTTGTTTAGAGCTTTGTGTGTGAGGGATGCAGTTTTAAGTCTAATTTTCTCATAAGTGGTAAGCCATTTGTGTTTCCTTCTTGTTTCTGAGATTTGTTCTCTATTAGGAATGTTGAGTGCTGCTCGAAGCGCATTGTTTTGCTGTATCTGGAATTTGTTGATGGTGGATTTAGCTGCTCCAATTTACAGGGGATTATAATAGTCTAGTTTAGAGATGATTAAAGCTCTGGCTAAAGTTAGGCAGCTGTTCTGACATAGGAATTGTTTCCCCGCTCTAATTAGTTTACATGTGTAAGCTGTTGATGAGGCTAGAGTATTTACCTGTTTTTTAAATGATAGGGTAGAGTCAAGGTATTTGCCTAACGTTTTTACTTCCTTAGCTACTTGGATGCAATTCTCATTGATGGTGAAGGAAGAGTAATTTGTACTTAATTTGTTGATGAGGGAGGTGGTTCCCAGGATGAGGAGCTCTGTGTTGTCATTGTTCAGGCAAAGGCCATGAGTGGCCATCCATTCTGTTCACCATTGCTAGATCCTCATCATAGTCCCCGGAGAAAGGGTGGAGGATCTGTGTATCATCTGCATAATTGGTGTAGGTGATATCCAGATGGTCCAAGTCATCAAACAGGGGCTTAGTGAAGATGTTATATACCGTTGGTGAAACGCATGAACCCTGTGGCACGCCCCAAGTGATCGGGATGGGGTCCGCTGCTGCTGTAGGTGAGAAGACCCTCATGGTACGGTCACTAAGGAATGATTGGATCCACACTATTGCTCCACATTATTCCCTCAGTAGAGAAGTGTGCTGCTGTGTCTAAGGCCCTCATTACAAGTCAGGCGGTGGACCATGGTGCTATTGGCACCATGGGCCATGCCGGAATTACCGCCCCATTCCAAGGTGAGTGGGGCGGTAATTCCCCATTCACCATTTGCCCTTTCCCATTCCCATTTTTGCCCCATAGGGCATAATGGGGATGGGGAAGGCGCTAATTACGGCACCGTTAATTACGGTGCCGTAATTAGCACCAAGGTCGCTTAGCGCCTTGGACTTTAACGCCTGCAAAAAGCAGGCGTTTAAGTGTGAATCAGGTGTTAAGGGTTAACGGCGCCGGCGGCGCCGTTAAACCCTTAATGCCTGACTTGTAATGAGGGCCCAAGTTTCTAAGTGGTTGCAGATTACCTTGTGATCCACTAAGTCAAATAGTCATGACAGGTCTAATAGAGGGAGTAGTGCTGGTTTTCCAATGTCTCGTAGTTTATCAATTTGGGCTTTTAGATCAATAAGTGCAGTTTCTGTGCCGTGTAGTGGTCAGGAACCAGATTGACGAGAGCCTAGTAACTGGTTTAGTTCAAGGAAATTCTGGATTTGGGTGTATGCCACTTTGTCCAGAATCTTCAGGAGGAACGGCACAGTAGTGATTGGTCTATAATTGGTAGGTATTGCCGGGTATAAGGTTTGCTTTTTGAGAAGTGGGAACACCCATGATTCCTTGAGATTGCTCGGGATGGTGCCGGTGGTAAAGGAGGCATTAATCAGCTTGGTGATGAATGGTGCTAGGTCTCGTGCAGCGTCTTTGATCAGTTGTGCTGGGCAGAGATCTCCTTTACAGTTTGAAGATTTCAGTCCAAGTATTACTTTCTCCACCTCTATTATAAAGACTTTGGAGAAGTAGAATTGGGTGGAAGGTTTGGTTTTGGGAGGTGTTATTATATTAGGCAGTGTGGATGTGGCTAATGTATCTCTCTTCAGTTCTATTTTCTTTTGGAGGTTAAAGACTTTATTGAATAATGCATACTGGATTTCAGAGCACCATTTTTTATCTTTAAGACAGTTGTCTTGAGGAGTTATGGGATTTTCTAGCTCTCTAAGTATAGAAAAGAACTCTTTCATGCTTGAGTTAGCTTGTGTAATTATGTTATTGTAATCCTCTTGCTTTGCTGAGAGGATCCCTTTTTTATATTGGGATGAAATGATGATTAGTTTCAATTTGTTTTCTGGAGTGGGGTGAAGTTTCCAAGTGTTTTAGCATTTTCTTTTTTCTAGTCTGAGGCTTTTTAGGAGGTGGGTAAACCAATTGTTCAGATGGCTGTGTGGTGTGCTATTTCTAAGCTTTAGCGGGGCAATATTATCAAGAGTTATGTTCATGATTTTGTTATATTCTTCGACTAGAACGTTAGGATTTGAATTGTCTAGTATAGCATTTAGAGTGGGCAGGATACCAGGGAGTAGTTTGTCTAACGTCATATTTTTTTTATTTCTGGTAAGTGTGGGTGGTGCACAGAGCTGTTGTGGTTTAGGAATTTTTGTATCTAGTGTGAATGATATTAGATGATGATCTGTCCATGTTTGAGGTGAGATAGTTAGGGTAGAGATGTTGCAATTGTGGTCAGCCACCCAGTCTAGGATTCTCCCTTTAATGTGAGTGGGCTCATTCACTCTTTGGGAGAAGCCCAGTTCTGTCAGGATGTTAGATGCTGATGTTGCTTGTGGATCGTTGATGTCATTAAAGCCTATATTAAGGTCGCCAAGCAGTAATGTTTGCGTAGTGTCTTTTACATTATCTGGGAGGATGGTAGATAGGTCTATTGTGAATGTCTTGATGGGACCAGGAGGTCTGTATATCAGTTGGATGTTGAGTGTTTGAGAGTTGGCTGTGGGTATTTTGGTAGACATTATTTTGCAAGATTCAGTGGCAGGTAGGGAGAAAGTCTCATGCCAAGCTTAGTTTTGACAATAATGGCTAAGCCACCGCCTCGTGCTTTGCATCTATCCATTCTGAGGATAGTGTAGTTGTTTGGAACTGCTAGGGACAGTGCTGGACCTGATGCCTCATGGAGCTATGTATCAGTAATGGCTAGAAAGTGGTAGCCTTCAGTGCAGATAATTTCAGATATTTCTATAGCATGGGCGACTAGAGATCGGGCATTAATTAGGGCACCTTTGAGTTTTGGTATAGATTTGGTTGGAGGGAGTGAGGTGATACTTGTTGGCCCTGTAGGGCTAGTAATTTTGTCTCTATTTATTTGAAGGTTATTATGCCTTTTATAGTTGTGAGAGTTAGATTTGGGAGTGGGTTTGGATGCCATTTTAGTTTGGTGGGTGTTAGTTTCATATTTAATAAGAGGATCAAAGATTCTAGGTAGTTGTGCATGTAGTCTAGCATTTCTCATGGCTATAATGCATTGGGTAGTCAGCTGTTGTGGATTATGCTGAAGGCTAGCTAGTGGAGTCGATAGGAGATTATTGGGGGTGTCTATTGTGGCTCCTGTAGGGGACGACATAGTGTGCAAAAATACTATTGTGAGTAAAGTGCCCAGGTGTGCTAGGTTGGACAGTATTAGGTGCATTGTAGGATGTGGGCGGTGTACTAGGTCTGGGTTGTTGGACTGGTTAGTCAATTAGTGTAAGGCAAATAAGGTAGCGGGTTGCGGGTACATGGCGATAGGTTCAAGTAAGACAGTTATTTGACTCAGGGCTATATGAATGGTACTTATGTCTCAAAAGTCTAGGCTAAAACAATGGTTTAAGCTGTTGTTTAATCTTGGGCTGTGAGGCTACATAGACTCATGTTTCTTAATACAGCAGGGGTCATAGATTGTGCAGCATTCGCTGGCTGAAGGTACGCCTAAATTTGAATGTCCATGCAATAGTAGAAATCACAAATGAGCTTATATAGCAATCACTGGCATGCCTAGATTCAGGTTTTCTAAAAGTGACAGAAATCACAAATTATGCGTAATTCACTGGCTGAAGGTACGCCTAAATTTGAATGTCCATGCAATAGTAGAAATCACAAATGAGCCTATGTAGCAATCACTAGCGTGCCTAAGTTCAAGTTTTCTAAGAGTGACAGAAATCACAAATTGTGCATTATTCACTGGCTGAAGGTACACCTAAATTCGAGTGTCCATGCTATAGTAGAAATCACAAATGAGCCTATGTAGCAATCACTAGCGTGCCTAAATTCAAGTTTTCTAAAAGTGACAGAAACCACGGATTATGCATCATTTACTAGCTGTAAGTACACCTAAGTTTGCTTACCAGGCAGGGTGGGAACTGGCTGCCGTAGTCGCAGTGGGCAAGTGATTAGCCTAAGTTGCATAGAAGTGTACACGTATTTGTAGTAGTTACTTGGATGGCATAACAAGTGGAAAGAGTACAGTAGTTAAGTCATAGATGTAGTGAGGGCCATGAGATAGCAGAGGCCAAAACAAGCCAAAGGAATGGTAGTTGAATACCCTTAATGTCAGAGGGCTGCTTGGGTAGGGCACTATGTCATGTGATTAGCGACAATGTGCCGTGAAAAGGTGGAGCAGTACATAAAGCCAATATGACACGAAAATATATGTGCACTAGTTCTTACCGCAAAGTGGGATTCCGAGTCGCTGTAGACTCTAGGAAGGAATCGTGTGGAGCACAGGTGGGGGCAGCAGTACATGTAAGGGAAGTGGGCCAGGCCTCCAGGCCTCCCGGCTCTGACAGGCTCAGACAGGGGATTAGCCTTTGGTGTCAGCCTTCATTGTAAAGCCGGCTACGCCTTCCGGCTTGATTCTAATTGGCTCTTATGATGCTCGCGACCAATCAGCTGGGCAAGCAGGAATTCTCTGGGCCGCCGGGGTGAGAACTGCTATTCAGGTGGAGACGGCATCCGTCTTGTAGAGACAGAACCCTCATGGATTGTGATGGCGAATAGATGAGGGACGTTGGTTTGCGTGCTTGGATGGCAGTTTGCAGGTTACAGATGTGAATTAAGTATCAGGCGAAATATTCTGCGCTCGAGCTGCACTTTTTCAACTTGTGTGGGGGCCCATGTAATGCCCACAAGTGTAAGGAGAAAGGAGCTTCTGCTTACTTTCTCATCAAGACAGGGTGGGGGCGATGCTGCTCCTGCAGCATGGTGTGAGCTCCAGCTCCACGAAAAGGCTTCTATGTAGCGCACAACTGAGATGCCTTTCTCTTTATTTTATGCAGATTCAATTTGAGATGGTACACAACTCATCTCACACCCCCTTTTTAAACTACCCTGGTTCACAATGGACCATGAACCAGGCTGGTTGGTGAAAATGCAATATTTTAATTATTTTAAGATTCAAAGGAAATCATACAATTTTAATATGGGGCAGCAATCACCAATGGGGTGATAATTACAATGAAAATGGAAGCAATGCACTTGGTTAACCTTCTCCTAGAACATATACAAAGCACAAGTTAATAGGAGCACTTTTTGAATTAGGATAGATAGCACCAAAGGTAAGGTTTCCCTCTGCAACGTTCCCTCAACCCCCAATTCATCAAATTCCGAGTGGATAGAAAGAATCAGCGGGTAGTCAGGAATAGGGGGCAGAAAACAGAATCAAAATCCAACCTTCCCTCAGAGAATAATTTTAAACCCTTTGCAAAGGCATGAAATGACACTCGGAAATGTACAAATAAATAATTAATGTGCAGTTAAATGTGTGAGGCAAATATGATTTCTCCCAAAAACAGGAATGCAGAAACAATAGCAATCACAATGCAATGGATCAACAAGAAGTATACAATTAGAAAATGAGTGGAAAGTTAGAACATGCTGCAGCCGAATGACACGTTGGAAAGTTGCAATTTTCTCAATTCCCGTTTAAAATGACCCGAACATTTTTTTTTAATAAAAACGGGTGAAATACTGAAAATCGCGATGCGGTTTCTGGTCTGGGGGACAGATGTATATCACAGGGACAATATCAAAGTGTAAGAATGTTGGTAGCTGAAGATTTGTATGAGATTTTGGGGGTGGAATGGGGTTTAGTTTTAGGAAAAATAGAGCAGTTAAAATGAAAACTTTGGTTTTGAAAGAAAGGCAAATGTTACTTAAACTAAATTTTCTAGACTATATTGTTAAAGAGGAACACAGCAAGCTCCAAGCTTGATTCGCGAGGTCAACTTATCACCCCAGTGCTCAACTTTAGCTCAAAATTAGTTTGATTACTCAAAATATAACTAAGGGCTTATGATTTACACCAGACAGAAATGAAACGAGAGATGGTGCTAGCACTTAGAAATCAAGGACAGGGTGCAAAGAGAATTCTAATAGATTTAACAAGTTACCAGGGTATAAATAGGATTGCTTAGAGAGTGCAATACAGACAAAAAGGGTCAAGATGGGGAGACTATGTGTTTCTCTGTGATGGGGAGATACTCACATTCAACGCTTAGGTTTGGAATTTTGGAACAGCCAAATAGGTCTGGTCACCACACGGCGGGCTCGCCTTACAGCAAACAGCTGGGCCATTCTGGTCACCGGATGGCAAGGACAGCTGGATGGCAGGGTTGCAGCGGGCATGCAGGTAGTTGGCAGCAAGCTGGTCTGATTTCAGAATGCAAAAGATACTGCAGCTTTTCCCTTTTTTAATGGGATTTTAGTGGGGTTTTCTGGATCAAGGGCCTTGCTGGGATAGGATCAGCAAGCTTTGGACTTGCTGGGGTAGGGTCAGCAATGCTTTGGCCTTGTAGTGAAATCTGGAGTCAGCAAGAAGAATGGAGCAGATCAGGAACGCATCGCAGGATATTCAGGAGAGAGTGGGTGTCTAGAGTCCTGTCAGGAACTCTTATTTATAATGCATAGTGCCATCATAAAAGTATATGGTAGGGCAGGCTTAGCTAAGCATGCCTCTAAACCACTTGATTGGTCAGGGGTGATAGTCCCCACCTCAACCTCAGCTGGTTGGATTTCAAGGGCAGGATGTAAAATTTATGATTTGAGTTTAACAATGTTCAAAAACCTCCCACAGTTACTTTAGCTAAAATCTAATTTTGCCACAAATGGTAGATTTATACAGTTGAAGTATCTTAACAAATCACATAAACCGGTTACCTATTTTATGCAGAACATACCAGTCCAGCTCCGCAATTTGTAAGACATTGTTTCGCCCTTCTAATACTTTTTAATCATTTTGAGTATGAATATTCGGTCTAAAATTCTTGAACTTTACACGCATGTCTGGATTATCGTCAGGCATATAAATATTAAAATCCGTAATGGCATCATGGATACTTCCCTTTTAATACCCAATTCTCTGCCATTTCTATACCCCAGGTGTCAGTGAAGTCTATGACCTCTTAAGTGAAAGCCCATAAAATCACATTTAAACTGTTAAATTTCACATTTTTGCAAAGTCATGTGGCAAAGATAAAAGTGTTAGAAATGTTATTTATAAAATAGTCTTGGGGTACACATGTTCAGTATTGTTCCCCATATACAGGCATAGCTTTCAAGCTACCCCCCTAAATCCAGGTTTTGTCATGGAGTTTTTCTTTGAAGCTTCTTGTACAAGTCACAGGGAGGTGTGATTTTCTTTTTTGCATATCCATGTTCTAGAAGTTCCATTTTAAGATGGCTCAGCCCAGACCCAAATATGATTAGTATGTGAAGTTTCTTTGTCCTGGTCAGTGAAAAGTTTCCAACCTAGCAATTATCATCCCAGTGTCCTGGAGGTTTATGGTGGTTCCCTTTTGGGGGAAGCCTTAGCTCTGACCAACTGGAGTAACCCGTTTTGGAAGCTTGCAAAATCCAGCTCATGCAGTTTAACAGTCTTATTTTTCTTTTATTTTGTCCTGAATCAAAACAAGCCTGTTGACTAAAACAGCCCATATATGTTTCCCCAGCAACAAACCTCTTTACATTGCTAGGCACGGACAAGCATTCATTCAACATTGTACTTTTTAAAACAGGCATTTATTTATTCTGGTTTGTAAAAGCCCATTTTGACACATGTGGTGAAAGCTGGCATATTCCTTTCAAATTGTGTTTTGCTCTTCCATATTGATTCCCACGTGGGTTTGTAGCTGTAGTCAGCTTGTTTTACACAACAGTCTGTTCAAGGCAAAAGTCTTCATGAAATTAACATGTGCACAGAAAGCTATGATTTTCTTTTCAAGCAGTTTTTTTTAAACATTTTGTAGCAACATTTAAATGTTTCCCATGTAGCTGAAGGAAAGCTTTTGTTGATTTTCTCAGGTTTAGCTGGCGCAGCCTGTCTTTTCTGATGGAGCACAATGTGAATATGGCTGGGCATAACTGGGTCTTTTTGAAAAAAAACAGTTTGATGAAAATAGGGAAAATATCATCAGAGCAGCATCATTTTAAAGGTGAAATATTCCCTTTTTTCAATGGGAATTTTGGGCTCGCAGCAAAACAGCACTGCTTTTTTCCTCCATTTCTTTAAGACAAACAAGAACACACCCTAGTATCCCTTCTCGGGGTGCTCCCTGTTCCATCTTGCCCAGTGGCACTTTGGCAAAACAGCGCAGCCATCCTTTTGTCGCTGCAATGATGCTCACAGGAGCCAGCACAGCCATTTTGCTGGTTCTGCTGAAATACAGCTTGGTGATGAAGGGAAGTACTGCTGAGTGGGTAAATATATCCCAAACAACTCTATTTCTGGCCATGGCTTTGCGTCAATCCGTATCTGTTTTTTCATATTCCTTTGCATTGGCTCAGCAATCCCTGACATAACATATTATAAAATAATGCTATGAATTTATTCCATTATTCTCTGATCTCAAGACGCCAATGTTCTTGAATCTCATGAATATAAGTAACAGGGTATTCATTCTCAGCCATTTTTCTTGTCATCATCGCACTCATGTCTGAAGTATCTGGATACTGTACTCTAAGTGCCCTACATATGTCTGCTATGCAATTATTAAATGGTATTCCCTCGTGTGTGTGTTTTTGTGCTGTCACACTCACATATTTTGCTTTTCTCCCAATGCCATCAGCTCTCTCCCCTACAATGCTGCTAGCAGGCCTTTTAACTCACCCACTGCTAATGTCATTCCCGCTGTCATTATTTCTAACTGATACATTTACTTACCCGCTTCTGCAGTCAAACTAGGTAATTTACATTTTAAATGATCTTTATCCATCTGTAGCCATGGTATATATTGTGGTCGCCCACCGTTTTTCTCTAATAACGGGAATTGTGTAAATCCTGTTGTACAACCGTATCCACCTATGCTTCTTGTCAGGTGGGGCTAATTTCGCCTGCTCGTCTTCATCCTGGCAATGACCTCAATCTATTTGCATAAGGCTGGGACATTTCCCCTACACTATGCGACCGTCCTTGTGGTAATTCAGGATAAGATATAGCTTTGGTGTTTTTTGACGGTTCTCCTAAATCTGACCATTTCACCTCTTTTGCTACATTTGGATCTATCGAAGAGCAACATGTATTTTTTCTCTCGCTCTCTCGTTTTCTTCCCTTTCTTCGCCTGACATCATTATACCCCAACTAGAATGGCTGTTATCCCTTTCTGCACCTTAATAAGTGCATGGCTGCCTCCAAACTTGGTTCCAGGTCTGGGTTCCCTGAATGGGAAAATACCGGCCCATTCTGACCTTAGAGAGCCCGGTATTTCCCCATTCAGAGAACCCGGGAATGGGGAGCATGCTAACAATGGCCCTGTTAATGACGTGCCCATTGTTAGCATGCTGGGCTGCTTGCGGGACCCGCTAAGGACGTCTGGTTAAACCAGGCATCCTGAGTGGGTCCCGCGAGCAACCCTTGTAATGAGGCGGTAAGGGGTTAATGGCCCCAGCACCTTTAGCAATGCCGTTAACCCCTTACCGCCCTCCTCATAATGAGATAATGAGTCCCCTAGTCTACTTAAGGACAGCATTTTATGCTTGTCCATCATTACGTCATCCAATCTGCCTCTTGTTTCTCTTGGTGGAGCTCCTTCGGTACATCATCTGATCTCATAACCATTGTATATCCACATATGCCCCTATAATTCCCCCATCATTTTCCCTAAGCCTTCTGCCTCATGCTCATGAGCCCATGTCTGTACTTTAGGTATCTCGTGCAGCTCCCTGCAGGGTTTTTGCAACCTTCTCATTTATTCCCATCCTTCTCGTTCTTCAACTAGTATCACTCATCTGTTAACAATCTGATCTATTTCATCATCCCTTTGTCCTCTGCTCCTTCTCATTTCATTTTGTTCTTCAGCTCCCTCTTCTCTTCCACTTCTTGCATTTTTGGCAACATTCTTTCTTTCAATCTCTGTCTACTATTTTCTCACGTTTCTTCTCCCATCTTTTCACTTGCTCTCTTTTACCTGCTCTTCATACCATCTTCGTTCTTCCTTTCACTTCCTTTCTTTTTCCTTCTCATCTTTGTATGCCCTTTCTCATTCTTTTTCCGTTCTTTCCTTTTCGTATCTTTCTTCTCTTTCTTTAACATTGTCAATACCCTTTCCGTCTAATTTGAGTTATATTTGTCCTCCCATCCACTTGTTCTGTACAATTGTCACTTCACTGGCTTTATCTTTCTTTTGTTTTTGTCTCTTGGTCTTTTCTTCCATCTCTATCAGTCTGTCCCTTCTCTAATTGTTCTTTCCATATTTGCTAAGTCTGGACATATATTTACATTCTTTAATCTTACTTTCTTCTGTCCACTAAGCAGGAGGTGCATATACCGGATTAATATACATTGCTTCTGCCTTTAACTCATTTAAAGGATAGAATCCCTGTTTCTCAGTGGTTGTACTATTGTCTTCAGAAGGAGAAAAAGGAGCAGAGGGTGCTGTACCCAACCCCTCAGGCTGATGCCAAAGCTCTAAAATTGCTAACCGTGTTTGTAATTTCTTCCCTGTGTACAAAGCACGTCGGTATGTTTTTATGTGTTGCAATACTGTTCTTGATAGGGAACCCTCTTGAGGCCAAGGCATGTACATTTTGTCAGTCGTGCCACTTCCCCAATCAGCATGACATTTCCTAATCTTAGGTGTGTACTTCAGTGATGTTTTGCACACTTGTAGAAAAGTAGTTTCCTCTATGATGACAAGTCATTTTTAACTCAATACTTACTGGATATCTTTTATTCTTCTGTTACTTTACTTCATTATATCACATCACTTAATTCAGACAAGCACCAAAATGTGTGTCCCATTTAAAAAAAAGATTTTTTAAAAAATGTTTCTCCTTTGCTACAGTTCTATATATTCTCACTGTCCTGCTGTTTTATTATCGACAATCTAAGAATCTTATTTTGCTATATTTCTTCCCTCAACTGTTGTTCTCCTATGATTGGTGCCAACCACTTGTTTTTAGGATCTGGTTAACAGTAACATTACTACAACCTAAACAATTACAACTAATAAAAGCATGTGTCTTTCTTAAACAAATCAAATTCTTACACTGACATATTTATAACCCCAAACAAAATGTGCACAACAATTTCTATGATTTTCTTTCTTACTGTCTCTAGTAAAATAATCTAATCTCCATTTTACCCCATTTTGGGGTCTGAAAGGCATCCTTCGTGTTGGCCTTGCCTCAGGAATCCTCTCTACTGATACCTCATTTTGGAGTGCAATGTGTTCCCTTCTATCTCCTTGAGAACATGTATCTGAGGTAATCTTTCTCTTCAATATATCTAAACATGTGATACAATTGTCTCTCCCCATTTATTTGCCACTTTCGATGTTCTACTTGCGTCCATTGCTCAGTTTGAGCCCTTCGGTATCAACTCTTCCCCAATCAACCTCTTCCCCTGCAGTCTGCGGGGCCCCCATGGGGACCGGACAGGAATTTCTTCAAAGAGACACCTGCTGATCGTCTCGTTTTACAGGTGTAATTCACCTGCTCTCCAAAGGAAAGTCTGTGATCTTACAGCTGATGGTGGAATACCTGAAGAACCCGAGAGTCTGGATATGAACCATCCGCACCGCTAACAAATGTGCAGTAGCACCTGGAGCATTCCAAGTACCGAATGGGATTAACACAATAAATGATCTCAGGCCCAAATAACCAGACAGACTCAAGGAATGTGGCAAAATACTACTTTATTACCAGTTCAATAAAGTAGGGAAACCTAGCAAACAAACTGATTGTAGTTCACAGACTCTCAATGCATTTCAGTTATGCAAAAGTCTTTATTCCTCGATATACGTCAGCTATGATGCCATCCTACGTGGCAAAAAGCAAAAAACCTACCAGATGGAGGGGTTGGTTAAGGGAACCTATATAGTTATAGTTTATATGAGTGTTAATACCATCATTAATAGATAAAAAAATGTAACAGGTTTGAAACAGCGCCCCGATGCCCACGGGTTTGGTCGCTTTACAAATGCAAATGAATAAGATTAAAAATAAAATGGGATGTCCCTTATCTGGTAGGCACCCTTGAACAACCTTGAGCTATAATAAAATACTGATAATAGCATAACAGCAGCAGCGGATAGGCTTTTAGAACAATGTATAGTCCACCAATACATAGGCCCTCATGATTAGTTGGCACTCTCTCCCAACCTTGGACATGTGGCTCTTTAGCAGCACATAAGCAACGAAACCCAGGTGCAAGGGAACAACATCAGACAACTGCTTTACTTAGCTATTAAGCCGACCATCTCTCATCAGTTAGGCCCTAATCCAAGGCCTCTTCTTTGTAATTTACCTTGCTGACTTTTCTCTTCCTGTGAACTTTAAAGGGAGTGACCGTACATTGCTAAAAACATCTGGAGCTTTATGAATAGGCCTTATCTTCTGGTCTTGTACCACTTGTGGGAAAACCATGATTTTGTCCATTCTGACCTTCTATTTAGTGTTATTTGATTCAATTATATTAGTGGTATTACTCCTCATGGCCCCTGGAGATTTGGTTTGCTCCGTACTGAAGTGCTTTCTGCAGCTTTGATTGTACAATACTTGGAACTCACAATAATTCACTCCTTTGCTAGTCTAAGAGATACATGTCTTAAATACATGGCTTATCCTCTTTGACTCATTTCATGTCTTGCAGTTGCTTCTTGCTGTGGCATCCTCGATTCTAAGCCAACCAACTATCCTGTGTTCTTGCATGAATCTGTCATCACTGCAGCTTGGTTTCCCTTCTCAAGGCTTCTCGCTTACTATTATATGATGCTGACGTCCATTTTCTCAACATGGCTGCTTTGCTCGTTCTCAACTTCTCAATTTAGCAAGTTTCTTCATTGTGATATCTACCTTGTCTTCTATCTCCAGTGGTGTCTGCAGATTCATGTCTACCACATCCGTTCCCGAAAGCATTTGATATGGTTGTCTGAGCGCATAACATCTCTCATACCTTCATGTGGTATTGGGATGATACGAGGTGTCTTGCTGTTCTTCCAATATAACAGAGGTAAGGGGTTGGGCTCTATAAATGATGTTGTATATCTGCCTCTCTACACTCCTTCTAAGAAATAAGAAAAGAAAAGAAAAGAAAAGGATAAGAAAAATGAAATTGTTTGGCAAACACATCTTGAAATTGTTATGAGAACTTTTGTGTGTTTGTTAATCCTTTGCAATAACCATTCTTCTTTCCCTGAAAAAAATAAGAAACAGAATCACATGTAAAACGGTTTGTGACACGCTTTGTGATGTTTTATATCCTTTCATTTAACCTCCCTCTTTCTGCTTAAGAACACCTTTTTGACTGCCTCATTACGAGTATGGAGGTAATGAAAAACGGAAGGCGAAATGCTATTACCGGCATCGTTAACGGGTCTTGGCCAATACCGCCACCACCCGTACCGTGTCCCTTCTTACCGGCATGCGCGCGTACACTCGCCCCTTCGCGGTGGACCTACCGGCATGCCGCTAACAGGGGGACATCACAAGTTATGCGGGCATGCACTTATCAGCATCCCGAAGGTGGTAATTAGGGCCTGCACGAAAGCGACAATACAGACATCGCGGACCACCCGCAAATAGCAACCTGCAGTGACACAATCACCACAGGTGGAGTCAATGGTGCATGTCTCAGTACAAAAGGTGCACATCGACACACCACATCCCTTCCCACTCCAAAATGATCCCACTAGCTGTTGCAATCCTGGGGCTGGAGGACATGCCTCTACTGCTACAACAGCAACAACAACAACAACAACAACATCAACAACAGACAGCACAGAGGAGATGCAGGAGGAGAAGGATGGTGAGACAGGCCCAGCAAGTCCCACCAGTGTGGCCAGTGTTACCATGTAGGCAGCCACCAATCCCTCGCTTCAGAGCCAGTCCATTCAATCTAACCCCTGAGCAGATCCACACCCTGTTCCGGTTGGACCGGGACACCATCACCCACAGAGTAGAAATGACAGACGACAACATCGTCAGCCTGATAGAAATCCGCACTGCCATCTCCCCTGCCATCCCCCCGATACTGAAGGTAGTGACTGTGCTCCACTTTCTGGCCACAGGCACCTACCAGCACACAGTGGGCCAGCTGCATGGCATATCACAACCTCTCTTCTCAAGCATGCTGACCGAAGTGCTGGATGCCCTCCTGAAGCATGCTAGCACCCACATATCCCTACCACGGACTGCCCAGGAGCTTACCGACACTAAAGTAGGCTTCCATGCACTTGCAGGCATGCCCAATTGTGTCAGTGCCCTCGACTGCACCCATGTCGAATTGCTTGTCCCTCATGCCATAGAGGTGGTGTACCGCAATCGCAAGCAATACTACTCCATCAATGTGCAGATGGCATATGACTCCAGCAAGATCATCACACATTGTTGTGCCCGATATCCCGGATCCACACATGATGCCATGGTGTTGCGAAACTCCACACTACCCCGCTACATGGAGCGACATGCTGGACGACGTGCCTAGCTGCTTGGTAAATTGCCTGACTGGGTCATGGCAGTGCATTGGAGTTGTGAGTTGGGGGGATGCATACTCCACCTGGATGGGATTGGGGGGGATGCATACTCCACCTGGGTGGGATTGGGGGGGTGCATACTCCACCTGGGTGGGATTTGGGGGGGATGCATACTCCACCTGGGTGGGATTGGGCTGTGAGTGGACAGTGCACTCAGAGCTAAACACTGTTGTCCTGAACATCCCAATCGGAACATGACACATCGATGCCATACATAAGACCAATGCAGCACATCAATGACAACATGCCAGTCGCACAAGCAGGCCACCATGGGTATTTTGTGCGATGCATAACTAATGATTACTACTGTGCCAATGCTGCTAGTGTGATTAGGTACAGAGTAGCATACACTGCAATAATGGGTGGCAAAACATTGTTCCACATCCACAGTACATCCGCATCAGCATGCAAGTGAACACCCTTCATCATCTGTACAATGTAATCCACACTAGTACACCTTTGTGCTGTACACAATGCATCAATGAACCTGTGCAAACATCCAGGGACACATGCATGTCAACTACAAATAGCTGCAGCCATGGCCATTAATCCTAAAGGTGTCGGCTCAGATTGACTCACACATACCTCTTTGTGCTCCCATGCATGTGATGGAGGGTATCCCTTGAAGCTGTGGCTACTTACTCCTGTGCAGAACCCGCATAACAGGCACGAAGAGGAGTACAATCGGGTTCATACCCGTACACGTGGTGTGATTGAGCGGACCTTCGGCCTGTTGAAGGCATGGTTCCGCTGCCTAAGCAGGTCTGGTGGAGCACTCCTTTATGGCCCTGAGATGGTGGCAAAGATCACCATGGTCTATGTCATGCTGCACAACATGTGCATCCGGAGGAACGTACCACGGCCACCTGACATTGACATGCGTGAACCGGGTGAGGATGATGATGATGATGATTATGGAGAAGAAGCAGCACCCCTGGCAGTACGTGATGCACAAGATGGCCATGCTGTACGCCAGTCACTGATTGACGATTACTTCTGAAGCACAGGGACGTTGATGGTTATGTAGCAGTACTACACTGAGCACTGGGACCGTGTGGACATGGACACAGGGTGTGTGGGGAGTTGGGCACTGCGCACTGTCATGAATAGAATGAACACACACGAAATGAGCAATGTCCAGGCATGAAATGATTTTGAACACAACGTGTGTATTAAGAAAAATAACATAGTGCTTCCTCCCTCCACCACTCACACACCCTCCCCCCAAAACACCCAAACAACCCATACCCCCCAAACACCCCATGCCCCCAAACACCCCAAACCCACACCCCAACAACCCAAACCCCCAATGAACACCCCCTTAATCCCCTCAACACCACCTCCCCCTCACCACCCATTGTCATCCCACACACAATGTGGTTGGACCAGCTATTTCCAGACTTTTTTTGTGTTGAGGGGCAGCATTTCTGTGTGCCTTACACTGCACCTTGTCATCCGCACAGGGCTTGAGGGAGCGGAGCTTGCAGGTGTGCACGATGGGGTGGAGGTGGATGGGTTTTGCACCACCGGTGCTGGTTGTTGGTGCTGCATGTGTTCCAGCATCCTGTTTAGGACCTGTGTGACGGCCACCAAACTGTCACGTATCATTATGGCCCTGGAATTGATGGCCGCAATGATTCCGGCATTTGCCTCCCAGATCACACAGCATGTTTCCTCCCCCTCGGCCACATATTGGTGCACCAGCTCGATCATCGAGTCCTGGAGGGCCTCTACCCTTGACAGGCATGCCTCCATGTCAGTGGGGGTTGTGGAGGCGGAGGGTGCTGCGGCTGGGTGGGCCATTGCAGGGCTGGCCTCTGGGGTGCTTGACAGTTGCAGACTCCGCAGTTGAACCAATAAATCCAGCATGGAGCTGGACGGTGTGCCCTGTGTGGAGTGGCGGGGGAGGACGGGGGGCTTGTTGTGGGAGGACATTCCACATGGATGTTGCTGTCAATGTCCCCAAATTCCTCCACTTGCACATCCTCATCACTGAGGGGGGATGTGGCTGCTGCCTCACCCATGGAACTGGTGGCAGCGGACAGGGTGCCATCAGGCTCACATTCAGCAATTGTTGACAACTGATTTTTGGCAGTCTCATCCGCTGCTGTTGTCTCCCCCTGAGCCGGCCTGGCATGTACAGGTGCCCTGAGTTGCACTCTTGCCCGCAGTGCTGTCCCAGAGGTGGAAGGCCCAGTGCCCTGTGGTCTACCCCTGGATGTTGATGCCCTTGGTGCAGGGTCCTGCCCTTCACCTTCTGAATTACTGCCTGTGGGTGAACAAGAGATGCAGGGCATCAGTGATGGTGTTATATGCAAGATGAGTTGGTGCGGTACAGTATTTGATTACTCATGCATTGCATTATTATAGGTGTGTTACACAGGGTACTTTCAAGGGGGGGCATCTTGGCATGAGCGGTGGCCTCTCTATTTGGTACTGATGTGTAGCAGGTGGCATACCATTGTATTGTGGTTTGTGTGATGTGTTACATGCGATTTGTCCCTATGTGTTGGGTGTCTGTTGGTAATGCGATTGGCACACAGCATGCTTTTCATTGTGCCAGGGTTTGGGCCTCCATCATGGATCTTTATATGTTCGTATGATGGGACATGCATTGACTTGGCTCACTTTCACATCTGTTGTACTACGTCATGGTTTGGCCTAATTGGGATTTACGTGGTCACTCACCTCCATCTCCTGATGTCACAGCACCATCTCCATTTCGCCAAAGCCCTCTATGTACTCCATTGGTGGTGCTGCATGTCTCTTCGAAGCGCATCAATTTCACTGGTGAATGGGCACCCCCACCTGTAGCGATGGCCTCCTTGTGATTGGATGCCAGGATATTACGGACCCGAGACGTAGGTCATCCCAGCATGTTTTACAGTCTTTGACTGTGCGGGGGGTGGTGCCAACCGCTGACACCTTGCACGCAACCTCCTCCTATATTTCTTTTTTTCTCATTTGTGCTTCCCTTTTGAGGTTGTTTGCAAAAGCCTCATCTGCATGGCTGCAAGGGTATCAGTCAGCATGTTTAGCTCCTAATCTGTGAAGCGCTTCTTGCGCAGGCGGGGGGTAGTTTTGCGGGTAGCCTTGGACATGCTGGCTGCTATGGCCCTGCTCTCTAGTCTGTAGCACTGCTGGAATGAGAGGATTGCAATGCATTGTGTTTTTAGAGATGGCCGACGGCGAATTTCCCGTTCCGATGCGATGAAGTTACTTCCGGGTCCGGTATTACGAGCCTGGTATTAGCATGATGTTATTACCGGGTCGGTATTAAGGGGTTGCTCCTCGGCAGAGGCGGTATCGGCGGGTCCTGTGATGGCGCTATTGGGGGGTTGAAGGGCCTTTACCAGCATGGCATTGCAGCCATTACTGGCATGGGGGTTTGCGCGTGCTCGTGCACTCGTAATCAGTCGCTATTAGCGGTGTCAAGGGTGCACGGATGCGCTATTACCTCCATGCTGGTAATGACTCCGTTTTTCATCGGGATTCTTGCAATGAGGCCCCCTGTGTGCATTTTTATTCTGTTATCACTAGGCATGGAAATAATGAGACCCTAGTGAAATCAAGTGTGTTTTATATAGTCTTTCCCTTAGCCTTCCGTTTTCCGCCAAACAAAAATTAAACAAAAAAAACATTTGACAGCATTTGTGAAAAACTTTGTGATACACTTTGTGATTTATTTAGATTGCCCTGTACCTGTCCTCCTTCACTGAAAGAAAATGATCACAAAAATAAAATATAAACCTTGTTAAAACCTTTTGTAACACCATGTTTGATTCTATAAAGAAAAATGTAGGTAAGTGTCTTTTAGTTGTAAGACCAGGATGCTCAGGTACAGGTAGGTTCCTTGGGACAGTGATACTGGGCATCCACACTCCAGGGAAAGACAGCTCACTCTCACCAACTGACAAGCAACAAACACACAGGACAGACCTCTCAGGGAACATTCTAATATGCAACTGAGAAGGCAGGCACCCACGGTTCTATTCAGACAGGGAAGACATGGGATACTACACATGCCTTGTGGCAACATTTTTCCTTAGCTTCCTTCACAAGCGACTCTGTATTAAAAAATATCCCAATGGTCCTCTTTGTAAGTCATTCATCTTTGTCTGACATGGTGGATGTTGCAACAGCATATGGTCCAAGGGTATCCATATACCATTGAGACTGAGGCTAACTTGTTATCTCAAGAAGTGCAGAAAAAGGCCTTAAGAAATGATGACATAATCAATGTGAGGAGGAGGTGGAGAAGGTGCAGGCACTTAATAGCTTGGATTTATTGGGAAACTTCTCTCAGCTGAAGTTTGGGAGGATATGGCAACTGCTGCTGGGTGTATTCTGAGGGATGTTTGAGATTGAGGCAGGATGTGATGGCACCATTTAGGGAGCTGTTGCAGGGGGAAGTAGTGAGATGCAGCAGAATAGGGATAACTACAAAGTGGATACAAAACCAAAAAAGGTAGACATGTAGAGGCAGGAGGTGGGAAATAAAGGGGATACGATGGCAGTGCAGCAGGAATGAAAACATATAGAGGAAGATACAAGGGAGGATGTGGATAAACATAAAGAGGTAGCCGTGGGACTGCAGTTGTATAATAATGAGAAGGTGGGCCAAGAGGTATAGGCAGAGCAACAGACAGTGAATGCAGGACAGAAGGTGGAGCTGTTGGTGCAACACAATGAAGTGGACCAAGAGCATAACAAACAGGAGTGGCCCTATGGGGTGGAAGACAAAGCTGCCAACTTGTCATAAGGAGGAATAATAATTTGAATCCATGGATCTGAGCAGGAGAAAGAGAGGCAAGAGGAAAGAAGTTCACTGTGACAAATCAACTTCTGGGGAACAAGTGGTCTGAGGATGAATATTGATTTCTAAACCAACAATCAGCCCCACACCTCTAGTACACCAGAAGGGATCCAAACAGATTGGAAACACAAGTAACTTATAAACCTCCTTGTCCAATGTTGGTAACGTGGACGGAACGGCAGGCTTATCTGTGCAAGTTAGTTGATCATTGGTTTGTTGCAACACAGTGAAAAAATAAAATTACCCAATAATAACAGGAACTGTCCAGTCAAGGTTGAATACACATATCTACTTAATTATTATTACAACTGACAGTTCTAGCACATTACAAAATACAACCCACCCTGTAAAGAAGTGCAGGGACAGACAGTTTCAAGAAGGAAAGGGGATGCACTCTGGATACTGATAGGAGAGTAATCAACAAAGTAATCATTTGTAATATTCAAGGATACTTGGTCTCTGCACAAAGGGAGCAAGAGGTCATACAAGGTCACTAGGGGATTTTTGGAGAAGGAACAGGGGGACAGAACCAAACTTTTCTTTGTGTTTGTAAATGTTCTTGGTGCTCAACAGGGTCAAATTGGTTACAGGGTGCTTTGCAGCATCTACGACAGAGTTCAAAATGGGAGACAGCAGGCAGTTCAGTGAGGGAGGCTGGACAGACAGCTGCAGTCTGGCCTACATGGTGGCTCTGGGTCTGTAACCATTGTCTCAGTACTGGTCAACGGGACTGAGAAAATGGTTGAGGCATCACAGATGACATTAGCGACAGTGGTGTAAGAACAGTCAGTGGTGCATTTGGTTGCAGTTTGAGGGGCTTGACTGTCTCTAAAATGTCCTTTCAGGCGGACACTGGCTGATGCTTGTCAATGCACTCCTCTTAGCTTCTTTGCTGGGCTTGTGTCATCCTTTAAGGCGGACAACCCAAAGCTGAGGAGAGTGTTGCAGGCAACAGCCTTGTCCTTCTTTTGGTTCAGAGACTCTCTGGCATTTCCCACCTAGACAGCTTACATGCAGAGCCCAGCAGAGCATGCTGTGTGCTGGCTGGGTACTGGTTATGGAGCTGCTAGAGGGTCCACTGGATTCAGAATCTCCCTCTGTTCCCTGGGAGATGTTTAGGGGAAGGATCTTGCTTCCCTCTTGGAAATCCTGGACTTCCTCCACTTGCGGAAGCTGTAAGGCAGACTGTACATTCAGCTAGGGTCCAAATGAGTCCTTTCTGTTACTCCTTGCAAAGTCTTACGATGATCTGCTAAAAGAGGGGCTCAACCCACTTTTAAAGCTAAATGGGCCCCAGTGATTGGTGCAGGCTAATGAACCAATCCTGGGTCAACACCAATAATCTTCTGTTATACGAGAGGTCATAACCAGAGTGCTTTGCAACAGGAAAGGTAAAGGGGTGAAAACATGTACTACTAAGTTCCTCCCATCTTCCTGTCTGTTGTGGATCAATTGGTCTCTCTAGTTAATTGTGCTCTCTGTGGTTCAACATCAAAGCGCAGGGTTCCCTTGAAGTTGTGGCGAGAACAGACTTTCTGTCTCCATCAAATCACATACTGCTACCCCCTGAATAGGGTCTCCCTGTGGGGGTTGCCTACTGTAAACACATGTAGCAGACATGACAGCTCACTGCCATTGACCCTTTAGGGCGGGAGCTAGCTTCAGGTTGACACAGATGCATTTCAAATGGGTGTTGGTGTTCCTGTCCTTTGTTTGCTCTGTGAAAAGGCCCCTCGAAGGCCTGCTTCAATTAACTCTCAATAGTATGTGCTGCCACTGAAGAGAACTGACAATGAACTGGGCGGATCCATCGAGCCTTTCATATTTAATTAGGCTGGTCATGGCCGTTGAAAGGTTTGGCCCTCCTCCTACAGAGGTGCTTTCATGTACTCCTGGCTGTCACATTCCAACTAAATTGGGACAGGGAAGGGGTGGTTCCTGTGGGCTGTGCCCACCCAGAGTACACAGGTCTATGTTTTTGTTGTGCAATGAGCCTAGGAAAATGTATGCGGATTTTTTTTTTAATTTATTTTGGTTGGCTAATTAGATTAACCTTTCAAAACAAAATTATTTTTACAAAACACATACAAGGAAAAGAATTTTTAGCAATAAAATTAAGCAACTTGACTTAAATATATTAAATAAAACAGATAAAAACATCATACCATACCAACTTATGATTAATATGACTACTCGTCCAAATCAAAATCAAAGGCAACACATCAAAAACAAATCAAGGTACAGGTAGGTATCAAAGTATTAAGCAGTATTAAGAAAGCCATGGTTTGCACTCATTCTCCCGTTCATCAGACATCACGTTACTTACTGAATTACAGTGAACACAGTATCTTGTTTAAGAATTGGATAGTGGCTATGTGATCTTTGATGTCGCAAATAGCTCATACCATAGCTCATCATTGGAGCGTCTTATACAATGGTGCCTTGTTAATTTGCTGATAATGTCTTTTCTCTGCATTTTTAAAGCAACACATTCTATTAATAAATGTTTCAGATTTTCTTTAGCTGTTCCATCATTGCAGAATCGACATAATGAGGAATCTGGCTTAATAATACCCCTCCTTAACAAGATTTGTTTTGTTGGCCATAAATTTAGGCGAAACCTCAATATTTGATTTCTGAGATTATGAGAGGGACATTTTAATAAATAATCAGCCGTTTGACGAAATTTTTTATGCCCAAACAGAGCTCTGTCAAAGTCCTTTAATTTCAGACAGTTCTGTTCAGTTAAATGCCAATCCAATTGGTATAGTTTAGTTTTGGCTTTGGTAGGATTGAATAATAAAAGATCTAGAGAGATGTTTGCTTCTGTCAAATCTAACATCACAGCTTCTCTCCAATTTGATGGAAATAAGTGTTCAGATCGTAGTAAATAGTCTGCCAGAATCTTAAGTACACTATTACTAGATAGGCCAAGGACGCATTTCCGAAATAAGCAGCATCTCTTCCAAGATGCTTGTATGTTCACTGAAAGAATTCCCAATTCAAAACGAAGCAGTGCCATTGGGCTAGAGTTTGGAAGATTCAAGACTTTCTTCCAAAACCTTGCCTCTAATTTGTTCCAATAACAGGCCTCCAAGGGTAACCATGCCTCGGACCCATAAGTAACAATGGGAATTACCTTTTGCTGATAAAAGATAAGAATGTGCTATCACGAGAACTTTCCATACTTATGTTGTAAGATCCTCGCTTGTGATATTAAGGTGGACTGTTTACCCTTTATACTGTCTCTTTGGGGCATGTTTGTAGGAGAGTTACTGAATATAACACCTAGGTATTTATATTCATTAACTACATTCACCTTTTGCTTATTCAAAAACCAACAATACTGTTTCCTTAATCTTGACTTATATCTCCCCAATTACATTACTTGTGTTTTCTCCAGGTTTAGTGTTAAATTATTCTTTGTAACATACTGTCTCAGTTTATCGAGCATGTTCTGCAGGCCACTCGGCGTCTGCGAGATGAGAACTAAATCGTCTGCATACAGAAGCCATGCAATTCTCTGGTTCCCAAGTTTAGGAGCATCATTCAATACATTACTAAATTCGCTACCCAGGTCAAGTATAAACAAATTAAACAGTGTGGAGGCAAGAATGCAGCCTTGTTTCAGGCCGCGCTTGGTGAGAATCTCTTCAGACAACAGCCCTTCCAAATTCATTTTAACCTTCATTGAGGTGTTAGTGTGAAGTAAATATATTAAGTTTACAAGCGAGGATGGAAAACTAAATTTCAACAATTTTTCAAATAGCAAGCTCCGGTCTACAGAATCAAAGGCTACTTGAAAATCAACATACGCCAGATAAATTGGTTGATTTCTTGTAGCAAACAACTCTTTAATTGCATTAAGAGTCGTTATGTTAATGCTGATTCCAAGTCCTGCAACAAATCCCGTTTGAAATGGATCTCGCCGATTCTCTTCTGACGCCCAGATGTTAAGATCTCTCAAGACAATTCTACTGAAGATCTTGCCAGGGGCGTCAAGAACAGAAATCGGACGATAACTTTCAGGATCCGCTCGATCACCCTTCTTATAGACTGGCACCGTAATGGCCTTGCACCACGATGGAGGAAATGCTTGTTTAATTTGCAAAGCTTGGAAAACTTCGTAAAGAATGGATGCCCATAATTCCGGATTTTGTTTTAGAACAAAATTTGACAAGCCATCTGGCCCTGGAGCTCTTGATGAACTAGCTTTATTTATGTAGAATAACACATCTTCTCGATCAAAATTAATCTGAAAAGATGGGTTAATAGATTCCAAATTTAGTTGTGAGATATTATTGTTTGGAACATCATAGATGCCAGAGAAATAAGTAACCCACCTTTTTTCCGACACACCATTAAGTTGAGCTGTTAATTGGGAGCCAACTGCTCCATTATTTATTAACTTCCAAATTTGCGATGTATTTTTAGTTTTAGCCACCTGTAGCCACTTTTCACCATCATGCTGAAACATAACTGCCTTATGACATCGAACCCAATTCTTGTAATTAGTCTTCAATTTGCGTAGGGCAAGCTCTCGATAATGTACCGGTAAATAGGCTATTTGTCTTTTCTGTTTTCGATACTGCGCCTTTCTCTCTCTGATGCCTTGATCAAATATATGGATGTGACACTTATTACTTTTTTTAGTACCTGGAGTTGAGACAGAAGCAAAAAGATGCATCTTTTCATGATAATCAGCTGTGTCCATACCTCTCAACAGTCGTTGATGGTCATCTGTTACACTGCACGCAAATGCGTGCAGTGCATCACCTGATCATTGTAGTCTGTTCCGTTTGGGATTTATAACTAGATTGCTCAGTTGATGCTGACAGGATCGTGGTTCATCCTTAGCCTGAATTAAAAACTCAGCCCTCAGCATCCAGTGATCACTCGCTGTGGTTGGGATAACCTTAAACTCGGAAATTTTCTCAAACAATCCTCAATCAACATACATATAATCAATTATAGAATTTTGGGCTCCACAGGTCCAAGTATGAGATGGAGGATTGTCAGTCTCCACTGCTCCATTTAGCATAATTAGATCCCAAGTATTGATAAATGCCTTCCAATATGAGACCCGATCCATGTTTCTTTTCTTAGTTGATGCCAACAGATGTATATTTAGATCCCCAGCTAATATTACATGTGCAATATCTGTGATGGTTAAAGTGTCTTCCATTAGTGCATTCAATTCATTAAAAAAAGTAGAGGTTAGAATTGCAATTGGGTTCCAATAAATATTTATAACTAAGTATTTCAATTTTTGGAACATTATTATTGAGCCTTGCAAATAAGAATTTGGATTGGGCCCGTTTGAAATAATACTTGTCGTGGACACATTGGAAACATTGCCAAACCAGACATAGGTCTGCCTTTTTGTCCCTTAATGGCTGGTACTAAGTGGACATAATAGTTGTCCCACGATAATGGGACGGTTAGCCAAGTTTCCTGCATAAGAACTAGATCACATTCTTTCAAACAGCAATTAACGTTGTTTAACAGGTGTTTGTGTCCCCTAGTATTCCAGCTCATGACTATCAATTTCTGAGATCGAGCATCGAGATCATCTGTTCTTAGTTACGTTTTCCCACAATTGCATCCTTTAACTGGAATGCAGTCACCATTAGTCCCCTGACTAGCAGATTTGGAAGCAACCTCAACCGTTAGGGTTTCTTTTGTGGTTGGTATTAAATTAAAGCCCAAGTCAAAAAGGTCAGATCTAGCAGACCAAATGATATTAAAAATGATGCGCGATCCTATCCACAGACAGGACACTGTTGGATCATTATCATCGGGGAACTCTACTTGTACCACATCACTCGAAGAGATATCCTCCAGAATAGGAATATCTGAAAATATTTGCATGATACTCCCTCTGTTCATGGTGTACGTTGGGAAGGAACCCCCCCGACAACTAAGAAACAAGGAGAACAACTGGGAGGGTTTTTTACTCTTAGATGTTACTCTTGAATCCGGACCTCTCTGCTTATTAGGTGTTTCTATATGCGACCTGCATTTTGTCTCCTCTACTGGGGATTTAAATGAAACATTCTTGAGAGTGCTTCTTTCATCAGAAGCTTTTACCACATCAGATTGACTACTAATCACTGCTTTCAGGGATGATTTAAGAGTTTTTTGTTCTGAAGTCAGAGCAACTAGACAGTCTTTGATTGTGCTTAAGATATTATTTTGCAGATTGTCTTGAGCATCTGATGGTGATTCTGTTACTGATGAATCATTCCTGGAAGACTTTATTTCTTGATTAGAGAAGGCCCTCCCAACATTTGCATTCTTATCATACTCTAGTTCAGGCTTTTTCATCATTGGAGTAGAAATCCGAGTTAGGGGCTGAGTCAGAGACGGCTTCGGATGAAATTGACTCATGTATTCATCTACTGCTTTCCTAAGATCCTGTGTGCTAACTATTGAATTAGATACTTGGTCATCATTCACTTGCTTCTTTTTTAAAGCAGATAAAACTTGAGTCTGAGCTGTCACATTTCTAGATCCGCTCTCTAGCTTCTCCGCAATTTGCACCAACTCGTCTAGAGGAGCATGAGAGGGAATCACATGGTGGAGGTTCATACCCTTGTTCATCATTCTTTGTCTTTCTTGTGATAAGTTCTGATATTTTTTTGTGATCGCATTAGAGGCTAACATTGAGCACCTATCTGGGTTAGACAATGATTTAAAAAATTGTTTTGCTTGCCCACTCGAAGCCATTATCCTAGACTTTTGATTTTTTTATTTCTTTACATTTGCCTTCGATTGGTTAATCAACCCTTTGGAATTTTTAGCAAATATCGTGTAAGCCCCTTTTAGCGGCTTCACGTTGTTTATTTTTAAATCGTCAGCAATAGGGACTCCTGCCTCCTCTTCACTCGACACTAACTGGTCGGATGAGAGAGCCATTACTGTCATCTTCACAGGATTTTCCCCCCTCTCACCCTCAACAGCGGATTTAACTGTTGCTGTTATTGGGCCCGTCTGTAATACCAAAGGTTCATTCTCAGCCTTCTCTGCTATTGTTTCTCTTATAAAACCCTCAACAAAAGGCACAGCAGTCTTAAAACTTTGTATGTTTTTTCCGGCTATAAGTAAACTTAGTTTTCCATCTAATTGGACATCTATATTTTTACATGTTAACAACAACAGACCCAATTGTTTTGAGAAGAGAGCTGCCTGTTCGGCATCAGACTCTTGTTTTTGGGCCAAGGACAAACTAAACTCCTTCTGTAATCTCATAATGTTTTCAACATTATCTTGAATCAAATTAACCTTTGAGTCTAATGCTTCAAATAATTTGGCAAGGGACATCATGGCCGTATTCATAGTTTCCAAAGTCATAGGAGTTACTTTTTTTATCAAGAGGCCCGGATTTACAACTGAACTGTTTCTATTCGGTCTCCTAGGGGTCGGCGGAATAAATGAAATAGAGCTTTCAGATTCGGAAATATTTCCAGTTTTAAATAAAGCTGGAGACTTAGAAAGATCAGAATCGTCCTCCTTGGCCACAAAACAAGAGTCCGATGACTCCAGCTCTATAATTGCATCATCTTCAACTTCATCGTCATCAACATCATAATTTTCTTTAGTCAGGGGCTTTAAACTGACAACCCCAGACCGAGCATTCTGCAACATCATTGAATCAGACAAAGATATATTACATGGCTGCTCTGTCATCTCATTACCACCATTGGTGACCTGTGCCAACTGTGGGCTCAAAACAGGTTGCTGAACAGGAACAACCCCCTGTTTATTACAAAGCGGCAGCGCCTCTACATTTGATACACTTAGGTTATTAACTTCAGTCATTCGTGCCAAAGGGCGTGGCGAGCGTCCGAGAGCAAATCCAAAGTCTCTCAAATCACCCACGACGAAATCAAGTCGTGATCTTTTCTTCTTTACTCGCCTATCCCAAGGCGCACTTTTAACAGAAGGACGCACCGTTTTTGGGGTGAACGCTGGACTGTCTTTTGAAGTAGACTCCAATAAGGCACGCACTCGTTCTGTGCATGGCATGTCAGTTCGAAGAGTATACATGTTTAAAAGCTTTCTTACTTCACTGTAATAACCCTACTTGAACACCACAAAGTTTACAAGATATTAGAATTTGATGCGTTTTTCACCAGGAAGAAGAAAAACTTAATTCTCCCGTGCTGACCGCGTTGCCGCGGCGAAGCGGCAAAGCGGGACTTAACGGGGCTTTACACGGGTGCGCGCGTGCGGTGCGCGCGCCCCTGAGGTTATATAGCTCCGCCCAGCCCTTAATGCAGTGAAGCCTAAACAAGAGAGAAATATATTAAAGTCTGTTTCATAGATAGTATAGCTAGTATTCCTGCACAAGTTAAAAGTTCTTTCTTTTTTCTTTTCACCTGCTGGGGATTGTAGTTAATGCAGTAGATAAATCCACAAATCCACAGGAAAGCGCTGGGGTAAGGTCCACGGCAAAGCGGGACTTAACGGGGCTTTACACGGGTGCGCCCTACACATTTTCTGAGGTTGATCTATCATCATTCCATTTTCTTACAAAAATATCAAAATAGTCCAGGTGAGTGCACACCCGCCATGCCTATCTTTGCATTCCTCACATTCACATCTGTAGATACTATGCATTACCCACCTAGATGTTCAGCATGACAGTGTGAGAAAGAATCCCACCCAAAGCCAGTTTACCAGGCAACGTTATCAGCACTATCTTGTCTCCCCACATAGATGTGTTGAAAACAGTGTTTTTTTATCAAACAGGAGAAACTTGTGAGATTGATTGTTCAGTTATGCAAGAAGACTTTGGGCCTCATTAAGAGGTTGGTGGTAACCCACCGGTGCGACTGGCGGGTTGCCGCCAACCCCGTAACACCAAATCCAGCGCCTGACTTCCCCGTGCCCCTTGGCATTAAAAGTCCCGGTGCCTCGGGAAGTCAGGCGCCAGATTTTGTAACTCACCATTCCCATAGAGTCCCATAGAAGAAGGAAGAGCTGTCACCTATGCTAAGGGTGCCGCGCCTCTGTGAAGAATCTGCTTACCTGGGCCGCTGCACCTGCAGGGTCAGACCTGTTGGGCGCAGCATGCTCGGCAGGCAGACTCGTAGTGTGGCGGTCCAGCAACAAGGGTGCCAGTAAGCTTACCAGCAACCTTCTTTCCAGGCCGCCACACTTGACATGAGGCCCATTGCCTACATTGTGGAATGGTAGTCAATTAATGCCATCTAGATCATAGTTTTGTCCAAAATGCTGAAAAGGTTAATCCATGTGGAAATCACCCCAACATCCTCCACAAAATTCAGCGAGTATTGGGATACTGAAACAAAAATGGGATTAGGGCCATTGTGAAAAAGAGAGACCCAAAGAATATTTGTTGTGGCAACTACTGCAGAGAAGGAAGAACCACAGAAATAGGTTATGTTTTTAGCTATCATGGAACCAAAAGACCCATCACAATATGTTAGAATCGATTAATTGCTTTGCAAGGACACCCAGAGTATGTCTGCATGTGCACATATTGCATAGCATGGAGACAAGCCAAATTATTTTGTATCTAGGGATCTCCTGTAGCAATGATAATCCAATCCTTTTTCATGTTTGTCGTTCCTGTGCAGGAGGGAGAACCTGAAGAATTACAGCTCTCTTATAGTTGCTGGAACCCAACATTTCTCAGATATTTATTCTTCAAAAGTCCTCTGATGTCTTTTGTTTTTGCTTGACCTCTCTGAACAGGAGCTTCTGTTGTTTCACCTTAATTGTATCCAATGTCAGCCAATTCCAGTTTCATTAGACCTAGGCTTTCTTGGCTCAGTAAACTCCTTAGCTGAGCTTTTATTTTGTTTAATTCAATTGCTTTTCTTAACTGCAACACTGCAATGAGGCCTTCTTGCGTTGTTCCGTACTGCTTATATGCATAGTGGAAACATCCATCCTTTACTTATCCATATGTTTCTATAGAGGTATATATGTATATATATATATATTTTGGTGCTTCCCACGGTCTAATCTATTTAAAAGCATGTGGCTAGCAGCATGGTTGCCTTGCTGCTTGCGTTTCATTGCATCTGTACACGTTTAAACTTAACTAAGGATCTTCATCTGTTTTGTGGCATACGTCTCTTCATCTTGATCCCAAGATGTCACTTATCCTTGGTATTTCTTTGTTTTTATAAATCGTCTACCTTTCTGATCTGGTTATTTTTCTATATGGGTGTCGATTCACTTTGTATGATGTCACCATTCATTGTTGCCATTTAGTTTCTCTGCTTCTTCAGGAATCTCGTTTAAATGGCCATCCTATTGTCTTGTATGCAACTATGGTTTCCCCAATGGGTACTTTACGTCCCATATTCTCTTAGTTATAGGTATTCTTATGGGTACTGCACAGAGTCCATGCTCTTCTCTTTGCTGTTTTAATTGTTCAGTATACGTCACATACTTTGGTTCATACTTTTCAGGTAATGTAGGTGGGGCAGTTGGGGTGGGGGTACCTGGCTTCTCCTCTACACTCCCCTCTCTCTGCGATTTATCGACCACTCTCACATCATCTTTTACATCTAGACATCCTCCTCTGAAGAAATGCTTCTTAGGGATCCATATTTTTATGACTCCCTTAAAGCATCCAGCTGATCTCACATGCTCATCCTTGTTCCATGTCATGAGCATGCACTGTGCACTTGGACTGCAATAGATCCATCTTCCCACATACTACTTATGGTCTTTTGGATACTGGAACTTTGTTCCCTCAGGTGCATGAATACTGGATTTTACAAATTCTCTAATTTCTTCATCAGTCAGATTTTTAGGCTTCCATCCTGGTTCAACATCAATCATGATTTTCATCCCTATAGCTTTCTTTGCTGTCTTCTTGAACTGTGAGATTATTATCTTGATCACACAGAATCCAAGCATCACTAATAATAGCAAAGCTCCAAGAAAGGTGAGCATATCTGACATCCATTGTGAAATCCATGAGAAGAGTTATCCAAACCAGCTTTCATCAGCAATGTCTTCTACTTCTTCTATCATCTGGCCATGGAATTTCGTCAGCATGTCTATGGACTCTGTCAAGGTTCCATTCTCGCCATCATGAGAAGGTATAAATGTGCAACATGATTTTCCAATTTTGGCACAAACACCTCCATCCATAGCTGTATCATGTCCAGGACATACCTGTTCTGGAGAGTTATTAGTCGTATGGCTCTCATCTCTCCTCTGATTGCTTTAAATCCATTTATGGTAGTATTAATCGTCTGTGGCAATTCCCATCTGGTGATCCGAAGCCACTTGGTATTTGCTCCAACCTGGATTCTTGGAATGAAGAGCAACGTGACCACTGAAGAAGTCAACAGTCTGTGCTCATATGGAATAGCATCAAAGGCTTGGCAGAGAAGTAGTTCTCTCTCTTCATTCGATGTATCAGTTCCACAGATCTCTTCTTCCTCAGATGAGCATCTGCTTTTGGGAAACTATTAATTTTCAGGTCACCTTTAGGAATCACCAACGCAGGATCATGGACATTCACCAATGTGCAGATTCCTCCCCAATTTCTAGGCAGTCTGATGTAGGCCTTGGATCCACAAGCCCAGTAATGATCCATGGTGACTGCTGTTCCAATATTGATTTCTGGGGCATCGAAGATGCACCCACAGTTCTGATTCTCCCCCATTTGTCTTGTACCATTAGCCCTAAAGCACAATTTAGAGCTCTCCAATGGTACTATATGCAGGGGTCCTCCTCTGTCTTTGACCCATGTCAGTAGTTTGGCAAGTTTTGGCCATAATGGTATACACAACATGCATGCATTCTCGAATGTTGGATGGTATTGATTCATTATTAACCAGTCTCTGCAGATTACTATTCCTTCTTCCCAACCATCTGGTGATAGAACAGTTCCCCAAATCTGCATCTGGCCTCTGTTTTTCCATCTACGGATGTCTTCTGTAGATTGCCCTGGAACTTTCTATTTTTGATTTTTAATTCCCTTCTTATTCAGTTCCTTTTACTCCATGTTTCTCAGATCTGATCACAAGATTCTTTATCTTGGCATTGTTTCTTGTCTTTATATCTTGAACATACTCATCTTCATTTGGACCTGTCCATTCAGTTGCCCATTTGAGAGAGGTTGTTTGACCCATGAACTGGCCTCTTGCACTACAGAAAGCTAGGTGCACTATGCAGTGTGCAGTTAGTACATCTCTGTCAATAGCTTAGAAGATCTTCGACTTCCCCATGCTTTATGGCAGGAGTATACATACAAAGAATTCTTCATCTGACATCCTTCTTCCAACTCCTTTCATGTGTTGGTACCATATGTTGTTTCCCAAGTGTTCTGTGCTGTCCAGATAATGATTTAGTTCATAATTATCTTCGTGGGTGCTTCTCTTGGTCCTCAAACTCTTCATGTAGTTTTCTATAACTACGTCTCTAAATGTGTCAACATAGCTTCTTTCGGCTTGTTTCTTTGCAGGAACATCTATCCGGGTTCCCGTGTAGAAGAAAGTTCAACATGTTTGTCTCTATCCATCTGTCTTTTTCTAGCAGCAGCTAAAGACAACCATAAAGATTCTGCTATAATCTCTATGCGTGACTTTTCTTTTGGACTTGTGCTTGGGCCTCTTGTCACTGGACCAGGCAAGTCTGCATCTATTCTCTGTGTAGGCTCATCCTTTATCAATCCCTTACTGTGCTTGATCCACCAACCCAGTCTCTAGTGTTTAAAAGCATCTTCTGAACCAAGTGCTATGTGCGATTGATTAATAACAACATCAATTTCAAGCTCAGGTATTTCCCCTCTTTTCTTGGGACAAGAATAACTATGTAGGTTTCTAGGCTGCCTTGTAGTTGCGTCGCTCACATTTTCCTTCTGCTCAGAAACATATACAGGAGTCTTGGCCCCATGTGCTCATTTATAAAATGCAGTTCTCACTGTCAGTGAAATCAATATGAGTATGAATACAATGCATGTATACATGACACAAAGGTATGTACCTTTGCAACATCTGCTTCTTGGACAATGTGTGTGTCTGTTCTCATGGGGCACAACACAATGTTATTATTGAAATTCCCCAACTCGATCATTTGATGCCAAGGAAGGAAAAACAGATTTTAATGGCTCTGCATTTTTAGATTGCTTTCTGGAAGCTGCTGTCTTCTTTCATCATTCGTCCTCGATCACTATCTGCTTTCTGGATACTTAGGAAATGACTTTATCTTTCTCTCTGGAAGCAGTTTTTTCACCAGTCGGGATGCAACTGTTCCTTTATCGTGAAGATAAATGAGCTCTGCAAGTTTCTACAAGCTCTGTTTCATAGATCAGCTCCCAATCGATGCCTCGAATCTGCTTCAGTCCAGATGACATGTTGGTTCCCTGTCAGCATGAACTTTTATTCACTTCCTCAATCTGTCCCTCGGAGGAAAGTTTCTACACATCTCTATGATCTCTTTCAGAACAGATGCTCACCTGTAAAATAATACCTTCCAGGATTACATTCAAGTTTGCAGTGTTTCTTGGATCTCTCAGAAAAGTCACCACATCTGTGTGTCTTCCAACAAGATGCAGGTATTCTTCAATTAGATGAAAGAATACAACACTGATCAGTCTATGAGCTGCTTTGTCTGATAGTGGTATATGTGCTCTTCTCACTGTACTCTGGCAACATCAAGAATTGTTCTGCAATGAATGTGAGCAATCTTCTTATTATTTTCTCATTGTCAGGATCTCGAAGAACGTAACACCAACTCAAAATACCTAAGTATGTTCCTGGAAAGGTCATCACTGGGTAACACCATGAGTAGACCCAAACAAGAACTCTGTGTGGAAAGAATCAGGGTATTGTACTCTCTTCCAATTGCTGTATCCATGATCAGAATCTGGCATATTCTTATTCTTATCAAGGCTTAAGCATGCCTTAGTCCAAAGTCAATAAACTACTGTGGCTTTAAGAATGTAGATTTTCCCTTAACCCTGCAACTAAGATGCACAGAGTGTTCGAATGTGTCCTTTTACCATTTTATTTTTAGCTCAAAAGAGAGTGTCCAAAATCATGCCAGTCAGTCCAACTAGAGGGATCTTTACACTTTACACTTGTCAGGTTATGCGTCCTTCTTCTTCGTCATAGATCTTGTCTGCACGTGCTGTGGTTCTTCCCTGATGATTGTAGCTTCTTCGCTGAAGGGTCTAGGCAGAGGGGTTTCTCCAGAGTAGATCTTTATATCTCCCAAGAAGATCCAAGCATGCCTACCCTGCAATTTCACAGCCGATGGCGTTACGTCCTCAACGACAAAAGGACCATTGAATCTGGGCTCGTCCCACCTTTTCCTTGTGTGGTTACGAAATAAGACCACATCTCCGGGGTGAAGTTTGGGAAGATAAAATTCTGGATGTTGGGTTGTTGAAGCATCTCCTTCTGTTTTCTGTACTGCCCTACACCCTCGTCTCTGCAACTGTGTTGAAATGACTGGAAGTCATACAGTTCAAATAGTCTTGCAATTCCAACCCTAAAACCTCTGACGTCGGCTGAGCATCACTTCCAACTCAGTATGGAGGCATTAGGGGTGTTCTCATTCACCTTCCTGTCACGATTTTGTGAGGCATAAGATGGTGGTCAGAACCTGGTTGGTTCCTTAATGCATATAATGCCAGTGGTAGGCAATGCAACCACAATTTCTTCAGAATAAGCTTCAACTTGGCTTTTCTTTCTTTTAACAGGCTGTTGAGCTTCTCACTGACCCCATTTCCTTGCAGATGATAAGCAGAATAAAACTTGTGCTTTATACCAAACAACAAGCTGATTTGCTTGAAAACGGTATTAACAAAGTGACGTCCATTATCTGATCTCATTACCTCGCATACTCTCCATCTAGGAAATACTTCCCACACTAAAAATGTGGCTGCACAGGTAGAGTATGGGTGTGTGCATGGACCTGCCTCTATCCATCTAGAGAAGGACACACTACAACAAGTATGTATCTCTATCCATTGCATACTTGTATCATGTCGACATTGTCAATATGCAAGTGCTGAAAAGGGCCGTTAGGTCTTGGAATGACTCCCTTCACTATGCACAGTGTATGCCCAGCCGTGAATTGTTGGCAAACAATACAATTTACCATAAAAAATGCAACATACTCCATTAGGCTCGGTACGAACCTTTCCTCAGCAATATTTACAGCAAGATTCTCCCTAGTTGTATGCTCTGGTTAGTGTAGCTGTTCCAGTGCCACCCTTAATAAGGCTATAGGCATCACTGGTTTACCAGTGCTGTCGTGTCACCATAATGCTTCAGAGGGGTTTATAGAACACCCTCTTCGCTTCCACAAATTATTTTCCTCTTACAGTGCCTCCCTTGGAGCTCCATTATCTGTGTTTAGAACATGATTATATCCTTCAACCACAGTCATCATCACATTCATCCTTTCATTCACATCAATGGTCTCAATATTCATCATCCCTGTATCTGTATTTGCTATGTGATTGGCTTCAGCACCTGCTGCGTGATTTCTACGTGAGATAAAATCTGTCCCTTTCTTGTGAGCCACACATTTAATGACTGCTAGGCCCACTGGGAGTTGTTGTGCCTTAATAAGCCTGTCCAATAAGGCTGCGTGCAGCATTGGCGTACCGTCAGCTCGGAGGTCGCCCCTCCTTTCCAGTGTGCTAATCCTGCATGCACCGTCAACGTCACATAGGCGGAGTCGCTGTACACTGTTACTTCCTGGTCTGTGTGATTCTCGATCGTAAGTATCAATGCCAATAATTCTGCAGCTTGCTCTGAATAACAAGATGGCAATTGAGTACTAACGAGCTCTCCAAATTCTCCATTTGCCAGATGTTTCACCACAGCGGCACCTGCGTAACTTTGTCCATCATTTTGATTGATTCTCGAAGACCCGTCAATGAAAACAATCACTCCCCCTGCAAGTGCATTCTGCTTTACTCTGGGGAGCTCATCACAGAACTCTTCATAGTTTGCGTAATCGAGCATGGGTTCTCCTTCTGTGATTGGCTCAGCTATAAACATAGCTGGGTTCACTATTTTACATCAAACTATTTTAATCACTGGATTTGATATGACTACCTCATAGGCAGAAGCCCTTTGAGAAGTCAGCGTGCCTTTCGTTTTTTTCAAAATGGAAAATAGTGTGTGTTCATCAAATAACGTCATAGAACATCCCATCACTATGCTTGTAGCCTTTTCTATGGTGAACGTGGCGGCTGCCAAACTTTGTTCACATGGAAAGTGACCTCTCATTACTGGGTCTTAGATTCCACTGTAATATGCAAGGGGCATGTACCCCAATGTGGTGCTCTGTGTGAGTACTACTGTCATAAAAGTACCATCTGTATGCGAGAATACAAATAATTCCTCTGCGTAATTGGGGATCCCTAGAACTTGGGCTGTGCAGATTGCTTTTTTCAGTTCATCAAACCCTTATTCCATTGCCTCAGTCTACACAATTTTTTCTCGCGTTGCCTGTACTTTCTTGAAGGCCTGTACGAGATGCCTTGTATATGAGTTGGAGTCAATGCCCATGCTCTGACATAATTACATAGTCCCAGATAACTCTGCATCTGTTTTATCATGTGTGGTTTAGCTGTTTTTAAAATGTCCTCAGCTCTTTCAGAGGTGATCTTCTTTCCTTCATGTGAAATCAATTAGACTATGTACAACACTTCTTGTTGACAATATTGTAACTTTTCTTTGTCAACCTTATATCCTTTTTCAGCAAGTATACTCATCAGCTTAACAGAATTGCGTATGCACTCTTCCTCTGTGGTGCTGCAAACTAAAATGTCATCTACGTATTGCAGCACAACACTTTCTAAACCAATATTGCTCAAGTCAATCTGGAGGATTCTGTTGAAAATTGATGGAGACTCGCAGTACCCCTGGGGCAGCCTTGTGCTTTTTGATTGTACTGTCTAAAAGTAAACAATGTCAAATCTTGTGAGTCTTTGTGCAATGGTATTGAGAAAAACGCATTTTTTATGTCAATCACCGTGAAATATCGTGCATTAACAGGTATATTACATAGAATTGTAAATGGGTTCGGGACTAGAGGGAACTCCGCCTCTACAATTTGGTTTATTGGTCTCAAATCTTGTATTAGTCTCCAAGAACTCCCCTTAGATTTTTTGATAGGATAAACTGATGTATTACATGGTGACTCTGACGTCACTAAGATATCTTGTTCCATCATGGCTGAATTTGTGTTAAAAATGCCTTCACCTGCCTCTCGAGACATGGGATATTGTGGTGCGTGAGGTCAATTTGCTCCTGGTTTCAATTTAATCTTCACTTCCCCAACCCCTTTCAGTAAGCCTACATCATAAGGGCCAGTGGTCCATAATGATACTGGCACTTTCGCCATATCATCATCAAAATATTCAGGACGCTTTTGTGCTAGCATCATTTTCTGCTGAACTTCTCTCTTGTATCGCCTTTATCCAATAAGTAATGCACATCTTGAATACCACAAAATCAGATAGGTAATCTCCATACAATTCCTCATCAGTGACATCTGTGTCTCTGCAGCCTTCTTCAATGGCAATTATTGTGCTCCATCGTCTAGGCTCATCATCAGTTGCATCGAGTAAAGCCATATTTCCTCGCACTATAGCTGCTTCTATGTCTAAGGGAACAATTCACCCTTCCTCTTCATCCATGGGTATCTGAGGCCTAAATAAAAACTCATCTGGTATCCTCGTTGTTCTACCTATTAGACCTGGTAACCATGTTAACAGAATGCTGTTCCCATATTGGAACACATCGGTTCAAGCAGTATCACCCTAGGAGCTATCTGTCCTGCGAAAACCATGTTCATTTCGCACACTTTTAAATAATGCATTCCCAGTGTTGAGCATATTATACCTTTGTCTGTAAACAAAATGGTCATATTCAACTTTGTCATCAAATCTCGTCCTAATATGTTGACAGCTGTTTGCCTCGAATAAAGCAGTGGCACCTTCATATCTCATTCTCCTATGGAGACCGGTAATTCTTCTGTAAAAGGCACTCGACTCGTTGCTCCTGTAAAGCCTTGAGTATTCATCCCATTTCCAGACATAAAAAGTGTGCCCTCACATATACACGAGTGCGTTGCACCCGTGTTCACTAAGAACGAAAAAGCTTTGCCGTCTATATTTACGTCTATACGCGATTCCTCGTGGGGATTCGTCGTTATAGATAGGAATGAACACATCAGGTCTCCCAGTGAGCTGTCCTATTGCGGGACAGTCTCACTCCATCACTCGTGATTGGATTTCCTCCATCAACAGTGACACCTCCTATTCTATGAGTCATTGGCGGTTCTGTGTTTGTGTTCTGCTGACGTTGCATAGGAGATTGCTGCGATTGTCCTTGTGGTTGGTTACTTGCCATTTGCTGTGATTGCAAGCCTTGCTACACTCCTGGCGCTTGCTGCTGCACTGTTTGATTTTGAGCAAATCCATTTCCGCTCTGCTGCAAATATGCAGGTGGATTTGGAATTCCTTGTCTTGAAAACAGATCATTCTGCACCATCCCTTGGCTTCTACACATACGAGCCATGTGCCCTGTCATTACACATGTTTAACATATAGGCGGTGGTCTCCCCATCTGCCATATTGCATATTCTGATTACCGTTTGGCATATTCTGAAAACCTCCCTGATTATTCTTTAAATTCCCTTGATTACCTTGCTAACCTCTTCCTCGATATACCCTCCTGATCAAACTGTCTTTGGTTATTTACTTGTGGCATATTCATTGCCTGCTGCAAATTTGATCCGCCTACTCTAGTTAACATTGCCCCTTAAATAGCGTATTTGGACCATTTTTTCAGAACCAATTTTGCTTTCTCACCTTTTAACGTATCGTCTTTTTTGCGATTCTTTTCCTGCAGGAGTGTGCAGTGTAGAGGAGGTCCCAAATCATGCCTGCACTCCAGTCGCCCATTTTGAAGTACCAGTAACGTTCACACCAAGATATGTGATGTATGATGAGCAAATAAATCAGCAGAGAGCTGCAGTAGGGCCTTGCCCAGTACCTATCAGAAAAGCAACACTTATTGAAGCACCGATACCCAGACAACCATGGACAGTAAGGTATCCATTAAGAAAACCCTACCAGCAAATGAGACGAAATAAAGATCGCCTAAGTACAGTCCCGGAAGAAACCAAAAAAGGTCTTGATGGAAGATGAATGGTGACATCAGAAAGACCCGGAATGACATGCAGATAGAAGAAATGAAAACCCGAGAATGACACACAGAGACAAAATGCCTTGAATAAAGATATTGTGAACCTAAAAGGGGAGAACAATGTTGAAATACGAAGAAGCTTAAACTGTAAGCAGAATGACGATATTCAACCAGCTAACACCTGTACATATGCTTGGAACTGCAAGAAGGCTAAGAAAACAGTACGGCTTGCTATGATAAGTAGAAGAATAGAAGTAGAGGAGACTGTATATATATGAGGGGATAATGACTCGAGAATAAATAAGTAAATAAAGGTTACCGGGGAGGACACCCGAGAAGTGAGAGGATTCACCTTATTCCTATGCTTTTAATATAAGTGGCTAGAAGAAACTTGTACCCAGAGTCCCAGCTAAAGGGGGAACGGTTAGACTACCACCACAGTCAAAGACGTTGTGAAAGGGGTACGTTTAGACTCCATGAAGGGATAATGATTAGAGGCAGAGATATCTGTGATCAGCCGGTGTTCGTCTAGTCTGTCAAGCATCTGTATTACATGATTTCTGTTGTGACATCATACATCAAAAAACTTCTTGGAGAAAACTGATTTAAATTTTACGCGATTTAATAGCTGAGATAATATTGCATACAAATTGATGGTTTTTTTGTAAAAAAGAAGGTATAACATTTTGTGAAAAATCGGGATTGGAGCTTGCAGTGCTTGGTGCTCGCTCATATTGTTGGAAATGTTTAAGCCACACAAAAATATTGACAAGTGTTATATAAGAGGAAAGGGAACAGATTTAAGTATGGAGGACATGACTCCATTGACACACTTATGCAAACAGTTGCCGTAACACGCACCCAAACTGTACAAATACAGCACAGAATGGGTTAAGGGAACCACCCACAAAACGTTTTTGCCTTGGCCACAGGGTGGGTCCTTATCTAAAGCTGTCTTGCAACACATGATGACATATTTGCAGGCCACATACATGGGTAAAAAGCTAGAAAAACACCTAGCTAGTCGAGAGTTTTGGAAAATGTACAAACAGGGAAAGGAAGAGGAGCCGCCAGTAGATTGGATATTTAATATATGCTCAGAAGGGAGTGAGACACCTACCGCACCACTTGCCCCATGCGAAACAAAGGTTGAAGAAAATAAAGACGAGGGATTAGACCCACTGAGAGAGCTTAATGCAGCCACGGGGTACAACAATCTGGTATATGAGTCACCTACGCAAAGTAGTGACGAAAATCAAGGGAAAGATAGGGATAAGGATATCACCTCCACAGTCCCACGGGACAAGGGGAGACGCGATGATGAAAGAAGAGATCAGACAAGTGAATCTCTTGACAAGGAGAGAGAAGGGAAGAGATGGAAGGGAAACGAAGATAGAACTGATGAGATAGCATTCGCAAAAAACAAATGGATGGTAGGACACATTTTATTGAAACTTGATGGTAAAGGCATTGATGACGCAAAACAAAAGGAGAGGTTAGATGAGATACAGAGAAAGGATAAAGAGAAGGAATTGAGAGACGAAAGTATAAGAAATAAAGACAGACAAAGGCGGGAACCGCTATATTGCGAAGAGCAAGGAAGACAGCTCGATACAAACCAAGAGCAGCCAATGATCAAGACAGACAGGAACATCAAAGGTCAGAGGAAGAACAAAGAATAAGAGAGAAAAGAATAAAGAGACAAAGAGATGACGAAATTCAAAGGGCAGATGAACGTAGAAATGAAAAGAAAAAGGAAGAAGAAAGAGTCAGGGAAGAGGTGGGGAAGCACAAAGAATTTGATGACGACATAGAAAGTAAGCGGAGACAGAGAACACGCTATCTTGAATATCTGGGGAGAGAGGTTAGAAAACCCGTTCCAGTAGTAGATTGGAAAGACATAGACTAATTCTTTCCTGCATACGATTCAGTACCAGACACGTCTAGGGCAAATATGGAAGATGACTTCGACACCAGAAGCATCGGAGAAACAATCGATAAAATATATGATGAAATGGGGCTGGAACAAACACCCCAAGGGGAGGGGGACGACGAGCGCCTAGAGAGCACCCAGCTCTACAACATTGAGAATGTCACCCGAAGTTGTGGGAATAGGGAACTATCCCTTGATAGATTAGAAATCAGTAGAAACAATGAAGATACAAGAAGTTGAGCGAATTGGGGACAGACAATGTCCGACTCAGAAAGGGAGGAGCGCAAGGAAAATGAAGAAGGGAGGCGAAGCGAAAGACGACTCCCAAGGGAAAAAGGAATAAGATTGTCAGACACTAGTGAGTCTGCACCGAGGGCATCAGAATCAGCCACGCAGTCTGACCGACATGAAAAAGTATCTCATGGTCAGAGGGGGGTGTCTTCACCGCCCTATGTAGACAGGCTCAGGACATTGCCAGGCAGACGGCGATGCAGGAATATTACCCCTGCAATAGACAAGCAGAACAAAGAGAGAAGTGAGAGAGGGCTATGCATGCCAATTTCCGTTGCTCAAGAAAGGGGGAGTAAGACCACAATCTATTCCATGGCCACACATAGATCAATAAAATTTGAAAAAAACAAGTTTCCAATGCTGACATTGGGAGCCGGAAAGTGGATACACGAGTTAGAGAAAATTACAGGAGGAGACATGTTAGCTATAGCGGACATTAAGGGTCTCCTAATCCGCATACTTGGTGAGAGAGCAGACGATGTGTGGGCACGAGCAGGCTACCCTGGTGTAACCACAATTAATACCACACATGACGGAGCTCCATTAAACAATTGTAGAGCTGCAGTATGGAAAGCGCTACTTGGTTGTATCCAGACACTTCTGATATGGGAGCTATAATGACACGAAAAATGAAGGAGTCTGAGGATCTGTTAATTTGTATACAGAATTTTCAAGACGCATGGATGCTCGAGACTCATGAATCTTGGATGAAATCTATACCTGTGTTTTACCATATATTGTGTGAAGGGCTGCCAGAGCCGGTGCAGAAACAACTCAAGAAATTGGTGGGAATTGAGGCCAAGCCTTGGGCCGAAATACAGTTGACCATCACACACTATTGTAGGCTGCTGCAAGAAAAGAATTGCAAAAAGGAAGCTGCACATAAGGGTGAGGAAGCGAAATAGGTGCAAAAGAAATTGTCAAAATATGCCCTTGAGGGAGCCATGATAACTAGCGCAGCTGAATCGAGCATGCAGCAGGTGACTAATCCACAGCAGAATAATCAAAGCACTACTGGGTATTATCCCAGGGGGTAGAGGATTTAGGGGAAGAGGATGGCAGAGTAATCAGGGAGGTTTGAAAAATAATCAAGGAGGGTTCCAGAATATGCAAAATGGTAATCAAGATATGTCAGATGGTCAAAGGATCCGACCACCGCGAGTATGTTGGTTGTGTGGAATGACAGGGCACTTAGCTCACACATGCAAAAATCAAGGCATGATGCAGAATGGCCAAGGGACAGGAGCAGGCATGGCGTATCCACCTGCAATTTTACAGCAGGGTGTTGCAATTATCGCAGACGATGAGCACAGGGCAGACCCCGAACCTTGGAATGGGACTTAACAATGTGAATGGAGGTAATCCATCTGTGCACAGTGGGCCAAATTTGTATATGTGCTAGGACAGCTCACTGGGAACCCCAATGTGTTCTATCCTATCAGTGGCACCAGACCCTCACAGGGAACCTAGGGTAGATGTCATTTTAGGGGATAAAGAGTATTCCTTCCAAGTTGACATGGGTGCAACATGCTCGTGCATATGTGAAGGCAAGTTTTCCTTGTCCAGCGAGGCCATAAATTCTCAGAGTTTCACAGGAGCCACATGTCGTGTTCCCTTCACAAATGCACTTCCAGTCTCTATGGAGAATGTGAAATGAATGTGCCTTTACTATATTCTCGTCAGACCCCAGTAAACATTTTGGGTCGAGATTTAATGACCAAGTTAAACATGACAATCTCGTTCACGGACGAGGGCATAATATGTTCAACTCCAGGAATGCACTATTCAAATGTATGCAAAATTATCAGAGCATACGCAGGACACACAGCCATGAAGGCTATACCATTAGAGCCAGAAGTTTTGCATATGGTATGTTTGTGCTTATGGCAGGATTGCCAGGCCTTGCAAACAAAATCATGAGAACCCTTGATGAGTTTTTATTTAGACCAAGAATACCAATCCCTTGATGATACACACAGCTGCAGTACGAGGGAGGGTGGCCTTGATTGACAGTTACGATGACGAGGGCCGACAATAGTGTGCAATAATTGCAATTGAAGAAGGATATCGAGTGACTGATGTCACTGATGACGATCTGTTTGAAGAACAAGCAGATATGGGAGAGACAATGGTGGAAGTGGGTCTCACCTTTTGGGAAAAACGATCAAAAGAGAAGTAGCTCAGAGAATGATATTGGCACGAAACCGTCCTGAATATCTTGATGATGACATGACCCAGGTGCCTGACTCAGTGTGGACCACAGGACCCTATGATCTAGGCTTTTTGAAGGCGGTTGGAGAAGTGAAGATTAAACTAAAACCAGGAGCAAGTCTACCAAAGGCCCGACAATATCCCACGTCCAGAGAGGCAGATGAGGGGATTTTTAAGACAATTTCTGCAATGATGGAACAGGGCATCTTAGTGACGTCAGAGTCGTCATGCAATACTGCGGTTTATCCAATCAAAAAATCAAAGGGAAGATCTTGGAGGCTAATCCAGGATTTACGCCCCATAAATTATATTGTTGAGGCCGAGTTTGCTCTAGTTCCTAACCCGTATACAATTCTCTGTAATTTACCCATTGAGGCAAAATAGTTCACGGTGATTGACTTGAAAAATGCATTTTTCTCAATCCCGTTGCACCGTGACTTACAAGATCTAATGTCATTCACCTTCAGACAAATGTGTCTGAAAAGCATGAGGCTGCCCCAGGGATACTGTGAGTCTCCTTCTGTTTTCAACAGAGTCCTGCAGACGGACCTAAGCAATGTTGCATTAGAAAGTGTTGTCTCACAATATGTGGATGACATCTTAATTTGCAGTACAACGGAAGAGCAATGCAGGCACGATTTTGTTCAGCTATTTACTATACTGGCTGAGAAAGGATATAAGGTTGACAAGGAAAAGTTACAATATTGTCAGCAAGAAGTGCTGTACATAGGCCTGCTGATCTGACCGGAGGGAAAGAGAGTGACCCCGGAAAGGGCTGGAGCCATACTGAACACGGCTAAGCCACATATGATAAAACAGATGCAGAGTTTTTTAGGCCTATGCAACTATGTCAGGGCAAGGTCTTCAACTACAGCTCTTACACTAAGCTTTTACTTCAGGCCATAAAGAAGGCCCAAGTGACAAAAGAAAAGATTGAATGGTCTGAGACCATGGAGAAAAGGGTTTGCTGAACTCAAAAGAGCTATTTGCACAGCACCAGTTCTCGAGATTCCCAATTATGCAGAGGAATTTTAACTGTTTTCACACACAAATGGCAGCGTTGTGACAGCAGTACTAACACAGAGAACCATGTTGGGGTACAAGCCCCTGGCATGCTACAGTGGGAATTTGGACCCAGTAATGAGAGGTCATTTTCCTTGCGAACAAAGTTTAGCTGCTGCAGCGTTCGCCATAGAGAAGGCTACAACCATTGTGATGCGATGGTAAATGACATTGTACGTTAAACACTCACTATTTGCCATTCTAGAAAAACCAAAGGGCACATTGACATCTCAAGAGCTTCAGCTTATGAAGTGATCATATCAAATCCATCGATTAAGGTAGTCGGATGTAAGATAGTGAACCCAGCTATGTTTATAGCAGAGCCAGTCACTGAAGGATAGCCGATACATGACTATGCTAATTATGAAGAATTCTATGATGAAATTCCCAGGGTGAAGGAAAATGCCTTGGAAGAAGGAGAGATCATCTTCATTGACGGGTCTTCGAGGATCGATCAAAATGACGTGCAAAGATACACAGGCGTTGCTGTGATGAAACACACAGCAAATGGAGAATTTCGAGTGCTTCTTAGTGCACGAATACCATCCCATTATTCAGCACAGGCTGCAGAATTATTGGCATTGATAATCGCCATTGAGAATCACGCAGACCAGAAAGTAACGGTGTACAGTGACTCCGCCTATGTGACGTCAACAGTGCACGCAGGATTAGCCCATCTGTGAAAGGTACAGTGAGCAAAAAGTGTGTGCTGCAAACTCTCATCTCAGAAAAGGTTATCATGCCATGTTCTTTCTGGAGAGGAGCATCTGCTACCTTTTTTGGAATATTTGCAAGAAACTTGGGGTTGGTCACCCTGAGTTACCTGGGGGCAACCAGACGTGGACTCCCTGCTCACTGTGCTCAGAGAGGTACAGCTTCACCTCACTGATGAGGCCCAACAAGACTAAAACAGGTGTATGGGGTTGCTGTTGGTACTCTTATTCAGAGAGGAATTGCCATAGCATTTCGGTGCTGGACTGTGCATGCGGGCGGGACAAAGACTGATATGCAAATGGATAGTTCCCCTCTGTGAAAGGTACAGTGATAAAAAAGGTATGTGCTGAAAACTCTCATCTCAGAACAGGTTATCATGGCATGTTCTTTCTGGAGAGGAGCGCCTGCTACCTTTTTTGAAACATTTTACTGTTACATGAGTGTTTTGACTCAGGGGAATCTAAGCAACCCCTTCAGCACTCTATAGTAAGATAGGGTGTGCTGGGTCAGTAAATTTAAAGAGCCTAGTAAAGTCAATTTAACTTTACATGCTCTGGGAGACAGTAGTCAGTCCCAGAGATGGTATTTAAACTTGCGGAGTCTGAAAGACAGCCCTGTGCCACTGCACTGAAGGTGGTGTGTGACACACAGAAAAAGATGATGCCATGGAGTTTCTTTAAAACACCATAACCAAAGAAAACAAAAGTAAAACACACACAAAATACATGGAAGAGTGGGAAAAAAAGGCTAACACTCTTCCCAGGTAAAACAAGAATAATTCCTAGAAATCCAGCAAAGTGACTGGGGGTCTCAAAAGGTAAGGGAAATTAGCACATTTGGAGAATTCTCCCTATCACTCGTCCCCCCCAGACTAAGAGACAGGAGCACTTAACCCACTCCTGGATGAATCTCCTTACTGCAGCCGGTCAAACATCCTGGAGAGACCATCAGCATTTTGTTGGTGACACCCTGGTCTGTGTTCAATGGTAAAATCAAACCCTTGCAGGCTGATTGACCATCTCAGTAGTTTTGCGTTTTCCCCATCTCAAGGGTTGGTGGTCAGTTTGAATCACAAACGTAGATCCATACATGTATGGTCTAAACTTCTTCAATGACCACACAATAACAAAGAATTCATGCTCAATGGTTGCCCACCTTGTTTCTGGTCCCTTAAGCTTCCTGCTGATGAAGGAAATGGGGTGCTCCCTACCTTTCTCATCCAGTTGACTAAGGACTGCACCTATACCTGTATTTGAAGCATCGGTTTGCACAATGAAGGTTTGGTTAAAGTCAGGAGCTCTTAGGACTGGAGCTTGACGAAAGGCTTTCTTTAGGCCTTCAAAGGCTTGAGTGCACTCCTCATTCCACTTGACCTTTTTAGGGAATTTGGGAGAGGAGACCACATCAAGGGAGAAGCTATGGTCCCATAGTTCTCTATGAAGTTCCTATAGTAACCCGTGAGGCCTAGGAAGGCTCTCACTTGGGTTTGAGTAGCAGGGGTGGCCCCGTTTTGTACAGCTTGTACTTTGCTAGGCAATGGCCTTATTTCACCTCCTCCTACGGCATGTCTAAGCTAGACCACTTTGCTCTGACCAATTTGACATTTATGAACCGTTATGGTCCGATGGGCCTGCTCAAGAGCCTGCAAGCCATATCCTAAATTGTCAACATGTTCTTTCCATGTAGGGCTGACCACTGCAATGTCATCCAAGTATGCCATGCAGAAGTCCTCCATCCCATTCAGAACTTGATTAACCATCCTTTGGAATGTAGAAGGTGCATTCTGTAGTCCACAAGGCATTCCCTTAAACTAGTAGAGGCCTGCTGGGGTTGAGAATGCAGTTTTCTCCTTGTCATGGTCTGTCATTGCTATTTGCCAATAGCCTGAAGTGAGATCAAATGTACTGAGGTACTTGGCTGACCCAAGATTATCCACCAGTTCATCTGTACTTGGTAAAGGGTGGGCATCAGTCTTAGTGAATGCATTAAGAGCTCTATAGTCCACACAGAATCTCAACTCCTTGGATCCTGCCTTTGGTACTAGAAAAACTAGACTAGACCATGGACTGGTAGAGGGCTCTATTAGCCCGATATCAAGCATCTTGTTGACCTCCTCCTTTATGTGGGATCTTACATGATCTGACATCCTGTATCCTCTGTTTTTGACAGGTAAACAGTCACCAGTGTGAATATCATGCTGGCCCCAAGGGGTCAAGCCTGGTGATAGTGAAAAAAGGGAGGCAAACTGATTTAACAGAAACATACACTCCTCCTATTGTTCAGGTGTTAAGTTAGAAGATAGAATAACGCCTTCTACTTTCTCACCACAAGGCTGGCCTCTGAGTAGGTCAGGTAGAGGTTCACTCTCCTCTTCCTCTTGGGCTGAAGCTAGAAGCAAAGGTCGCACTTCTGGTCTTGAGACATAGGCCTTCAAACGGTTGGTGTGAAAGACTCTGGGAGCCTCCTTAGGATTGACTAAGTCCACCAGATAGTTGACCTCTCCAAATTTACCCACAACCTTGAAGGGTCCTATCCACTTGTCCTGTAAGGCCCCCTGCCTCGTAGGTACCATAACCAAAACATGCTGGTCTTGACTAAAATCAATCATGTTGGCCTTCTGGTCATGCCAATGTTTGACCAGAGCCTGACCTGCTTTTAGGTTATCTGATGCTTGTGCCATCATGTGTGACATTCTCCTCCGGAGACCTATCACACAGTCAGTGACTCTCACTGGCTTGGGGGAAAGAGCACTCTCCAACCCCTCCTTAATTAGGGCCAAAGGGCCCCTAACTAGATGGCCATAAGAGGTTCAAAGGGACTAACTCCAACTCCCTCCTGAGGGACTTCTCTACATGCAAATAGAAGGCATGACAGTAGAAGGTCCCACTTTCTTCTAAGGGGTTCCTCTAAAGCACCAAAAATGCTATTCATTGTACAATGTAACCTCTCTAACAATCCATTTGTCTGTGGATGGTAGGCAGTTGAGAACTTGTAAATTACTCCACAGTTTTTCCACATGGACTGCATGTAGTGGGAAATACAATTGGATCCGCTGTCAGAGATAACTTCCTTAGGAAAACATACCCTGGTAAAAATACCAAGTAGTACCTTGGCAACAGCCTGAGATGTAAAAGTCCTCAATGGTATATCTTCAGGATACCTAGTAGCATGGTCAACTACAACCAGGATAACCCTGTTTCCTGAAGATGTGGGAGGGTCTAAGGGACCAATAATGTCAATTCCTACCCTCTCAAAAGGAACTCCCACCACTGGAGAGGCACCAAGGGTGCCACATTCATGGCTCCACTCTTTCCAGAGGTGTGGCAAGTGTGACAGCTCCTACAGAATATATCTACATCAGACTCCAATTTAGGCCATTAGAAATACAAAGAGAGCCTTTCCTTGGTCTTCTTAAAACTTAAGTGACCAGTGAAAGGTATCTCATTGGGCTAACTGTAGGAACTGGAGTCTGCTTTCAAGTGGCACTACAAGTCTTCTGTATACCCCTGGGATAGACTCAGTCGGTTCACTGTAGAAGAGGCCATCTTCCCAGTACAACCTATGCTTCCCTGGCTCTTGCCCATCCAGCTGGGAAAGCTGCCTGTTGGTGAAGACCTTCAAGATCAGGACACTCTCTTTGACCTCTGCTGAAGTCTGCCCTACCGGGTCCACCTTCTGCCAGTAAAGACTGCAGCTCAGGATGGTCTGCAGGATCCAGATCTCCAACAGCAGCAATGTCTTCTTACAGATCGGATTCCTCAGCAGCTGACTCAACCACACAAGGTTGCTCCACACACTCAGTCTCAGCTGGTGGCGGGATCACAGGTGTAATCTTGGACAGTCCTCTTGGGGATGTCCTTGTAGGTAGCACAGGAGTGCTCACTGGTTTCTTCCTGGAGGTTTTAGGTTGCCCCTTTTCCTCCTTCTTCCTAGAAATTGCAGTCATTAAGTCCTGTGAACTGGGAGTTATAGTTTCCTCTATAATCTCCTCTGGAGAGCCCCTTAAGGTACTGTCTCTGGCCTTCCTAGTCTGCTCCTGTTTCCTTTTGCTGGGAAGCCTGGGGGTGCTTGATACAACTCCAAGAGTGTTTAAGTCATTCCCCAATGGGACTTTCCCAGGTACTCTACTCTGCACACTTACAGGTATTTTGACAGTCATATCATTACACTGGATGAGAGCTAGTAACTGTGGAAGCATATGGACAGGGTCTCCAGAAAGCTTAGTTAAGATTTTGGGTGCCTTAGCAACATCCTCAACCTTGAATAATGATTCATCAACTACAGTTATACTGGCCCCAGTGTCTCGAATGGCAGGGGTCTCCTAACCATTGACAAGAACATTGTCTTAATAATACTCTTTAGTATTATCTGGGATAGAGTTGTACACATCTAAATTCTGTTGTTCCCACAGACCCAGGGACACTAAAGAGACAGTCACAAAAATACCTTGCAAGTACCGCTTTGCCGCAAGGTTCTGTGCAGTTGCTGAAGCTGAAGGAACGAAGGACGTTGTGAATGCCCGGACATGCTGTGGACTTTTCTGTGGACAAACATTGCTGCCAATGAAAAGCCTTTGGATTTGTCCCGCCTTCTCCTCACTTGGATTGGCTTGTGGTCTATATTGCTAGCATGCTCACACACAAACATTGTTGCCAATGAAAAGCTGACCTATTTGTGCTTTGGAGCCTTGGAGCTGCCCTCAGAAGTGGCCAGTGACTATCCTAGACTATCTGTGGCCACAGCCACATAGCAGATATCTGATTATTTTCTTTTTTTCCCTTTTTTTTTTATTCTCTTACCTAGCCGTTGGATTTGTCCCGCCTTCTCCTCGCTTCGATTGGCTCGTGGACTATATTGCTAGCAAAAGTACCTTGGAAGTACCGCTTTGCCGCTTTGCCACAGAGCAGCAGCAAGCAGCTCTGGTACTTACGTGGAACTGCAAGTACCTCAGGTATTTCAGGTATCTTTCAAGCCAATGCCAATTGCATTATATACCGTGCCCTCTGAACTATCTTGCCAGACTCTTGCCATTTCCCGCAGGAACAGTGTTTATTGTTTGTGTTTATTGTTTTGGCCTATGAATGGCCTTCATCCCTTACTCTCTTAAAACCCAAATGCCCGGTGGCACACACAATCTATTACCATTAGCCATGAAAGCGAAAAGCACTAATCTGCCTCAGTCACATTTTACATATCAAACTTCTGTTACTCTCACGCCTGCCAGTGTCCGGCCTCTGACCAAAAATACAGAGGATTCCACAACGCCATACAACCCATATGATCTACAGTCAAGGGCAGATTCTAGACCGATGACTCCAATGAATCCGCTCAAACACACCAAGCTGAGTTGTGTGACCAACAATGTGGCGATAGGCATGGCCCATCCGATATTGCCCACACCGTCAAACCAACATCCTTTATCTGATAACACCATTCTACAATCATTAAAGGGTCAGGGAGTGAACAAGGCAATCCAGTCTTTGTCGTCCATAAGATTTCCGGTCCTGTCTCCAGATAGAACATGTATTTCCATCTATGCCAGCCAATGTGAATCCCCGATTTCTATCATTGATCAACAGTCTCCATACAACAATCATATACAAACATTGAACTCCACTGTGGCCAGAGCTCACTCTTTGCTGGACTCTTTTGTTCAGCCGACCTGAAGAGCTCTCAAATCCACACAAATGGAAGCTCTTCCTCAAAATGTACTTATGATGCAATCCGCTCTGATTGCAATTATTGCAATTAACGCCAAGATTTTGAGTCTGTTTAAGTTGTTCAAAACATTGGACTCTAAAATATCCCAAAATGCAATCCAACTAGATGATTTAGCAACATGGCTAAATAACATTTCTGAAAAACTTAGAGCTGATGAGTTATTTGTCATCCCTCAGAGGAAGCTTCGTGCTGAGTCAGGACTTATGTCGGGTTCTTTGGTGCCCTTGACAAATTTGCCAGCATTAACATCTCATTTACCCACTTTTGTGGATATTATTAGATCTATTGAAGACCCGAATAATTATACTGATATTAGCACAATTAATGAACCCCACATAACTCGCATCATACCTGTGTCAGACATTCCTATTGCAGTGGTGCGGAGCATGTTCCCCCTTGTCCTAAGGACCTGAGCCCACATAAATCCTTAAAATCAAAACAAAGAAACGTAAAGAATCTGTTGAAAGGCCCCATCTGCCTGAAAAAGTAAAAAAATATGGGAAGCCTGCAAAATACAAAAACTAATCTCAGCGCATTCTTTCGGGCTCTAGGGGGACCTTTGGAGGTAAAGAGACAACCGCTGTTGCCACAGGTGAAGCCTAAAACAATAAATTCTAATCGAGCGTAAGATGGAGCAGAGGTTATTGTCATTGACTCTAATGGTGCTGACTTGAGCTCAAAGGAGTTATAAATGTTGCCTGTGATATAGTCACCGCTCAATAATCTTATTGACATGATCCAACATTGGAAAGGGCGCGAGCGAAGTGGCGAACTAGTACCTATATCCAAGAAAACAGTAACTTTTCAGCCTCAAGTACCATTAACCTTGGTTCGAGATCTTGAACAAAGCAAGGCAACAAGGGACACTTTAAAAGAGATGGTAGATGCTTTTTTAGTGGAACGGCTACAGGAACCGGTCACAAAAACTCTGGTGCCACAGCAATTTGCCGTATTGTTCGATCATCCACAGGCGCACAATCACACAAGTTGTAATACTAGACCGCTTCAAACATGCCCACCTACATTAGAGCTGCCATTAATTCTGAAAATTGAGTAGCAGCCACACGCTGTCCCTAGAAACACAGCAGACTGGTCGACCTAGTAAGGAGGGGCGAAGTGAAAACGCAACGCGTACTGCACACCCTGCAAACTCATCACATCATACTCTAATCATGAAATGTAGAGAGGGCAACTTTCGAAAGTATGATCTTAACAGAAGAAGTATTTTGAACATCTTTGGTGATGTGGTAGAATTGGAGGACGTTGACCAAGTTGAATTTATCTTTGATCTCTCTCGCTCAATAGTCAGCTTATGGATCACATCAGGTGTTGTGCTGAACACCATCTGGAAATCAAAAATGAAACTGTTTGAAATGGGCTTCCTGATTGCACAAGACACAGACCAAATCGCTGCAAGGTCTTCCTGCACACATAGTGATTCAAATATCTATCCAGGAATTCATTCCAATAATGAGAGGAATAACTAACCACGTACACATGAAGCTGTTCCAGTTTTGAACATTGCATGTTGGAACACCAGAGGCCATGCTCATTTACAGTCTTCCCTTAAAAAGTTGCCCATAACATATCATATCATTGTTTTACAAGAAACATGGCTGATGACAACCCCGGTGTGGGACTCTTATGAAATTGAACTACTGCCAGCAATTCCCAGCAAAGGCAAAGCCTCATCAGGCTTGCTAGTGGAGGTCAACATGACAATGGGCCTAACAATTTCAGCATGGGCTTCAGAGAGCGCATACATCCAGCTAGTTCAAATTACTAGTGCACAACTCACATTAGCTCTCGTAAACCATTATCACAATCCGGCTGGCATAGTTCAAGAATCCTTCTACCGCGGTCTCACCAAAATTCTTGATCTGGTATGCATGACTCCTTACATCTCTCACACCTTGATCATGTGAGCCTTGAACCTTGATAGCCTGAATCAGAAGCGTGCGTCCAAAGATGTAATCAGATGGAGATCGTTCATGGAAGAGCGTAATTTTAATATGGTCAAAGGTGCGGTTTACAGTGATTTTCCCCCACAACACACTTGGCACAGCGGGAATAGTACTAGCATCATTGACTATATATATATATATATATATATATATATATATATATATATATATATATATATATATATACGATCACTTCCTGCAGCATATCCAAACATTTCAGGAATGCGAACACGATCACAGTGATCACAAGCTATTATCCTTGCAGATTGCATGGAAGCACTCACGCCGAAGGAATCTCGAATCTAGTCAGGCCCTTGTGGTCAATTCATTAAGGACTAGGCTGAGGTGGAACGTTACCAGCCTTGCAGCCTATAGAAGAGCTGTTAAGAGACACGACTTAACTAGCCCATTAATACAATATACTAATCTCCTGGCACCTTTTTCACACACAATAGGCATACCACATAAGAACAGAATCCAACACCATCATGCCTTTGACCCAGAGCTGCAGTGTAAACGTACAGAATACAGAAAAATAAAGAGAGCCATAATAAAAGCACAATTACAAACGTGCACCCAAGAACTAAAAACTGCCAAATGCAGCTATAAAAACTGGCTACGAAGTAGGTCACTAATGTTTAAAAAAAATAGTGAAAACATGATGATTGCCATGGCAAATAAAAACTTGGCCGCCATGTGGCAACTTCTCAACAACCTCTCCTGTAACAATCAAGCAGATGCCCAACTTAAGAGAGTGAATGAACAGCAGTGGATCAAACATTACACTGACCTTTATGCCGATGAACGATATGATAAGCTGAAATACGCTCCGATTTCATTGACAGCTTGGCAAGTAGACTTTTCTCCTATCCTTATCCAAGAGCTACTAATGCAGGTTAGTTCATCTAGGGCCGCCGACCGCGATGGATTAAATAACACAATGCTTAAAGCAAACTCACGTGAATGGGCCCTGATCTTAGATACCATATTTAGAGCAGTTATGAAATCTCGCTCCATCCCCCCATCATGGAAGACATCGGTAATCGTACCTATTTACAAGAAGGGTAATCGTACTCTCCCTCAGAATTACCATCCCATTGCACTCCTAGATGCAGAACTCGTAGGGAAGATCTTTACAAAGCTAATTCTTCATGTCTTCAATGCGTGGACTTTGGCACATGACCTGCGTGATCCTCAACAGACAGGCTTTGTTGCTGGCCTGGGAACCAACATCAATCAAATGTGCTTAAATGCCATCAAAGCACTTTGCCAAGCAACAAAACAAGCAGTCTACTTTGCATTTGTTGCCCTTCACGCCGCGTTGGACTCCATCTCACGTTGTTATCCAAACTGACTGGAGACCAATGTCCTCCTACTTGTGTGACATCCTCCATGCTCTGCATTCAGAAACCTCCCTTCACATTCGGTTTTCCCTGGATGGAGTATTGTCAGATCCAATCGCAACAGCCCGCGGATTAAAAGAAGGCTGCTTATTAGCTTGGGCAGTTTTCAACTACTTTATTCATAATGTTAAGTATGTCTTTGAGAAAGTAGTCTCAGACTCTCTAAACTTGATGAACAACAAATTAAAGCGTTGATGTACGCCGATGATTTAGTATTAATATCAAAAACACAAATAGCACTGCAAAAACTATTAATGGCATTTAATGAGTATATTCAACTGAATGAATTAAAGATAAATGCAGAAAAGACCCAAATCATCATACACTCACCGAAATAAAACAGGACAGATAAGTTTTGAATGGTCTATTAACCAGAGTTCACTTCTGTTAGTCCAACAATACACCTATCTGGGCACAATGTTTGAAGCAAGCTGCATGCTATGGGCCAGTTGGAGTACGTGGAGCGTAAAATAGCGACAGCCATCTCCCAAACAAAAATGATCATGCACCGATTTGGCAAATTTTCGATTAAACCAGCATTAAATTACTGGAATCAGAAAGCAGTGCGGTGTCTTCTGTACGGCCTTGAAACATTACCTATCAAAACACACTTTGAATTCAGCAAATGGGAAGCAAAATTTTGTAGAAAGGTTTTACACCTACCACAGTGCAGTCTGATTGCCTGGATCAGGTATGAATTAGGTCTAGTATCGCTCCACGCACTCTATCACTGGCGCCTATGCGCCCTGTTTAGAAAATGTCTAATATCAACAGAGGCAAATGTCATTCTTAAAACATTAACCAAATACGTATTTTCAACGGGGCATGATTATATCATCTCTTGGACAAACAAAGTCTATTATATATAAAATAAATGCTGATATTTCAATTGAAATAGTATTGACTAATCCGGATAAAGCAAAGTCCAATATATATTATGCAGACTGGATAAACACGATGGAACCATGCTTGCAGCATCGAGATGGGGACCTAAGTAGATTTCCCCCCAAAATGTTTGTACACTGGCAGCATACTTAGTTAAAGCACCATCTGTGGAATGTCGAGCAGCCATGCTGCGCGTGCGCTTTAATTTATGGTCCACAAAAGTTGTGCAAGTGAAGCGGAAACTGTTAACATTGAATGATAGTGAATGTCGATTTTGTGCTAAATTTGATTTGAAAGAAACTTAAGAACATCTGATAACTGAGCGTGCTGAGCTAAAGCACCTTAGACAAGTACACTTTGGCAGATTTTGTGCACAGTTAGGATGTATAACCCCAGATCAATGTTGGTCCATGATTTTATGTTCCTCGCACAAATCTTTACAGATTGCAGCAATTCATTTTCTGAAAGCTCTCAAATTGGAAGACAATGGAAAGTGATATATTAGGACCTTGCTAAATAGATTAATCACACTTGAACAAGCTCTGATACAGCATCAAATGATGAAAAAAGATGAGAAAAAAAACATTCTTTGATGCTTTTAATCAAATATGTAACGACTAATGACTGTTTTCATGTTTTATTATATATTATAGTGTAATATGTATGTACATTTATTAATCATTTATTTCCTTATTCTAAATTTGTTTCTTTGAAAGGTTGATGTAATTCAGCTAATTCAATAAAAATAAAAAAATAAAAAAATAAATATAAAAGAGACACTGGCTGAGACTTTCATTGGTTCCTCAGCCAGTAAGTGAAAGTTGCCACTTGCCATTGGGACTTCACCCACTCGGGAGAAGACTAAGGAGACTGTGTTGACCCCTGAAGGTTTACCCTTACATCTGGGATCCCCTTAGACATGCTCAGTTGACCAACAAGCATGACATTTACCAAATGTTTTTTATGAATAGGGGCTTGTTATGACCTCCTTCTGGTTAGTCCCCAGAAGGTACACTAGCCTGATTTGGTTTTCCCTGTGGCTTACCCTTGTTATGTTTGGGGACCTCTTTTGGGTGGGAGGTATTTGAATTCTCCTTGTTGTCTTTCTTATGCTGCTTCCCTTCATCCCGCTTCTGAGTTGCCCCAGAATCCTTGTGAGTAGCCCTGTTGGCAACCCACAAGTCAGCTGCCCTTGCTAACTTCTTTGGATCAATTTCCTTAGAGTCAGCCAAGTGCTTTCTCAGCTCAGGAGAGCAGGCATCATAAATAGACTCCAACATAAACAAATTCCTCATACCTTCATAAGTGTTCACTCTGTAACCCTTAACCCAACCATCTAAGTTTTTCAAACATTCAGTCACCCAGGTAGCCCAAGGGGTACCATCATGCTTTTTGAGGGTTCTAAACCTCTTAAGATACTGAAAAGGTGTCTTTCCATATCTAGCTATCAAAGCTAGCTTCACAGTTTCATACTCCTTTCTGTCTATATCCCGAACTCTATTACCACATCAGTTGCAACAGGGGGTAGCCTAGAAAAAAGACTATAAATCAACTGATTCCCTGTAATGTCTTCAACTACATGGTTATATTCAAAAGCAGTCAACCAATCCAAAATAGCAAGCTTAACCTCATACATACTTACTGCATCTGGGGGCATGCAAGGCCTCTTAGGACTGGAAGACCTAGAAGACTCTGTGGGAGAACCAGTTTCAACAGACAACTTTTTAATCTCTAGTGCATGGTTCAATTCCATCTGTCTGAGTTTAAGTTATTGATGTTTTCATTCAGTTTGAGCTTGGATTCCTTTAAACTTTAACTCAAGTCTCATCCTTTCAAGCGAGACAAATTCAGTACTTATTGTTGGACCTGGTGGGGTCCCTGTGTTCAGAAGGTGAGGCCTATGAGCAGGTTGTGGTCAAACAGGGCCTATATTTGAAGACTCTTCTTCCTCATCTAACTCATCCATAACATTTGAGTTACTCTCAGAAACATTATCATCGTCATCAACATGTTCCACATTTGCTGCAGGTGTGGGGGATTCAGACCCACTCCTCAGACTTTGGTATTCTAACAACTGTTCAATCAATTCAACCTTTTTGCCTTTTACATTGAGATTCCTAGCTTTACACATATCTCTCAATTGATCAACAATTAAAGTCACTAGGGTTTCCTGTCTTTAGCTTTCCATATCAGTCATGATAAAACAATTGCTTTACTAGTGTTGCTTTGCCTTGGGAGGATTACTTGAACAAAAATAAAAGAAGCACTTTAAACGTAACAAGTACACTTTATCCTTACTGCTGTACACTAGTGTTAGGCAGAATCATCTGCAGTACCCTTTGGGAAAACTACAGGTAATTAGGACTACAAGTGTAAGCACAATTTCACCTTTGGTACAAGCCTGTACTACACAGTAAAGTGGTAGCGATGTCTGAGCAGCCAGACTTATCTCAAGAGTTTAATTGAGCAGAAGAACAAGTTACACAAAGGACCAACCAATACAGTGATTCAAGTAAACACTTACTCAAGGTTTCTCAGTAAAAGAATATACATTTATTTACCTAATTATTTATAAAACATTACACTAGCATAAGCAGCTCAATATCTCACAAAGATACACCACACAAATCCCAGGTAAGTAACTAAACAACTTTAGCTCAAAAAATGAAGTGTGAGCAAAATGGCACTTTAGATACTTAGAAAAGAAAGGAAAAGACAAGGTTATAAGAGTAGACAGCCCAAATACAATCATAGGCAGGGAAAAGGGTTCAAGTTAAATACAACCAGCAATTCTTCTCAATAGGCCTGGGCCAAAGTCAATGGTTCAGAGTCTTTTGTATAGGGTAGCACAGTTCTGGTATGTAACGGTTAAGTCTTTGCCAAAGATTTTTAAAGGATTTGGCTAGGTGAAAAGTTTGACGAATGTTTGGGGATGGACAAGCCTTCATAGTTGAGGAAAGTTTCACACACTTTCTCGATGGCCGAAAAGATTTCCAGACCGCGTTTGCACAGTACCTTTTAAATTAAGAAAGCTGTAGCTGTAGCTGAGGCAGTTGTTCCTGGCTTCTCTCTGTTCCTGTGCTTCAGTTGTGGGGACAAGAAGGAGGATATCGGGAGATTCCTGCTTTGCCCAGGGAAGGGACCAAAAGCTGTAGCAAGACATCGGTTTAAGGTTTGAGTGCCTTAAAGTCCCCCAGGTTTCCTTCCCTCTAGCTATTCGGTTTTCAACAGCACTCTGAAGAAAATTCGACCAGAATAGGACGGTGTCCAGGTGGCTTACGAGTTGGTTGTTCCCACCAAACTCAAGGGTATAAGTTAACCTTGAAGGGCTTCTCTGTCATTAGAGTTTCAGGCAATTCGGACCTGCAGCAGGGCTTCACCGGTCACCCCTAGAGTTGCAGCAGTCCTCTTCCTTCCTCTCCTCTTCGGTTCTTTTCTTTCAGTGGTTGACTCTGCTTTCCAAGTCCCAGAGAACTGCTTTTAAACAGTTTTCCCCCATTCATTCAGCCTGGCTGTCACTTACACAGCAGGGTGGCTGTCCTTGCCGGACAGCCAGCTGGCCAATCACACCAGAGTGCATTCAGTTCTCCTAGGAGAGTAAGAACAGGAAGTTTTTAGCACCTCCCTCACATCCTGTCCATCCCAGACACTCTGGCACCAGAGGAGGGCTTCAGCACAGAAGCACACCAAAGGGCACAAACAAAGGGACCAAACCTGATTTGGCGTGCAGAGACAAACACAAGAAGGACTTTCCCTAAAAAGAATGGTGAAAAAAGATGACCGGAGTCTGTTTTTACAGATACGTCTGGGGTGCCATGTTGGAACACATGGCTAACCCTGATTTTTAGCTACCGTTGTTAGTGGTCGGGAAAAATCACAGTAGTTGATCTAAACCACTGCCTCCAGCCATTTAAAATAGGAAAATGTAACATTTTACTGTTACATGAGTGTTTTGACTCAGGGGAAGCTAAGCAACCCCTCCAGCACTCTATAGTAAGATACAGTGTGCTGGGTCAGTAAATTTAAAGAGACTAGTAAAGTCAATTTAACTTTACATGCTCTGGGAGACAGTAGTCTTTCCCAGAGGAGGTATTTAAACATTGGGCAGTCTGAAAGACACCCCTGTGCCACTGCACTGAAGGTGCTGTGTGACACACAGAAAAAAGATGATGCCATGGAGTTTGTTTAAAACACCATAACCAAAGAACACAAAAGTAAAACACACACAAAATGCATGGAAGAGTGGTAAAAAAAAGGCTCACACTCTTCCCAGGTAAAACATTAAATCCTAGAAATCCAGCAAAGTTGCTGGGGGTCTCAAATGTAAGGGAAATTAGCACATTTAGAGAGTTCTCCCTAACTGGTAGCCGTAGGTACTGAAGGAAATATGGAAGATAGAAATAATGACAAGAGAAGCACCTGTGGAATCAGGGATCAGTGATGAATAGGGGGTGTTAAATTAATCCCTAGATAGGCTATATATGACTTCAACAGTCAAAGAAGAATATTTTAAGCTAATATGCCTCTCTGCCTAGCTGTATTTCCACCTACAAATGGCGGAGGGCAAAGAGGAATTGATAAAATTCCAGCTCTTTTTATTGGTAAAAGTACTGAGGGGTGGTATATAAATTGACTGTACATCACTAAGCAGAGTTCTGTTACTGACACTCAAGGTAAAGCACTGTGTCTCGAACCCCTTAAAGTTAGGGTTCTCTGATAGCAGTAGCCAGCATAAATGTGATTTTATAAAGTTCATGTTTTCTGTTCTATAAAAATGTGAATGTTGTGTTTTAAGAGATATTTAAAACTAAGAAAACACATGGTATTCAGGACTGTGGTCTGTCTGTCATCCATGAAGTAACCCGAGACCATACCTGCATAGTTTCAAAGCGAGGAAGGATCCAGCCCCCTTGGGCCATGTTTCTCGAAGTGTTCTTCTGAGGAGGGCCATATATTAGTGACCCAATGCCTTCCTTACTTTGAAGAAAAGCAGGGTTTGCCCCAGTTACTGCAGGGATGAGAAACCCACTGTTGCTGTAAAAATACCTGTTTTTTTTCTTCTTTTGTATTATTGTCTGTGAGACTACAAATACCGGAATGCAATTCAGCAAAAGGCAAAAAATGGTCTCTGAGTGCAAAACCTTCAAGGACTGGTAGTAGCACGGTTTAAAAAAAGTAAATAATTTGGATACCCATTCGGTCACCCAGCCATGCAGTAACCAGGACTGACTCTGCTTAGCTTCAAAGCGGAATTGACCCTGCTTAGCTTCAAAGCAAGAAAAGGGCCGGCCCATTGCTCAAGTGGTCTTGTAAGTTTTGTTCAGTTATCAGGTAATATGGCCTGAGGATGTTGGCCCCTTATTAAATTTGAAGCTAAGCAGAGTCTGTCCTGGTTACCGCATAAATGGGAGACCTGCCATAACCAGTGACTTTTCACCCCCACCATAACTATAGTTATAAATACATATTTTAAAAAAATGTAACAGCGGGTACAGAACTACACATCTGTAGTCCTTAGTAACCTCGGAAATAGCCGCAAATGTCAGCAAGACAGCAGAAAAAGAAAATGCTTCCCTGCCCCCCCAGGCCATCAACAAGTGCCTCATCTGTGCCAGCTCCCCCATTCCCCAGACAGCCTCCTCACCTCCCCTGCCCTCTCCCTTTCACCCCAGAGCTCACTCTGCTTCTGTGACGCCGTTTGCTTTCAGATGTCGGTTATTTGTAGCTATAGTCGAGGGTACAGAAAGCTTTGCATTGCGCACTCGGTCCCAGGAACCCTCTAACTCCCAAATTTCACTCAGTGCTTTCTAGCCACCCCTTTGTCTACCCTGTTGGCATGTGTATGTTTGTTGACCTGCACTTGCTTTTTACTGCATTTTATTTTCCCATAACCTTGGCTATAGCCTCAAATATCTCTTGCATCGAGAGCAAAACAAGATGACCATTGTTTCATTTCTGAAATCCATGATCCTGCAATGCACCATGGGAGATATAACTATAATTTCTGGGGAAGGGGCCCCCCTTCTCCATCAAAATTTAAAATAACTACAGCACAGAATAACCCCAAACCAGACATGGCATGCGAGTCAACGTTGTTTCCGACCTGCTCCAAATTCGTTCAGCAGTTTGGGCTGTGCACTTTGGCAAAAATGTACCCTTTTCGTCTATGGGAAAATGAATGGGAAGTAGGCCGCACTTTTGGAAAAAAATAATGTTGGGGCACTTAATAACCTTTCGATTTTTTAACAAATCTTTATGAAACTTTGCAGTCTTGTGGGGGGGGGAGGGGGCACATACTGTTAATCACTTTCGACATTTTGGCCAAATCTGTTACTCAAATCAAAAGTTGTTGTTGAACCCTCGCTGTGTCCTGAAATGTTCGCAAATATGAATGGGGGGTTGTGGCTGGCAAGTTGAATGTGTTCTAAGAACACTTGTGGTGTCCTGAAATGTTCGCAAATAAACAAAATGGGGGTGTCCTGAGGACGCTGTCCGTATTGTTCTCTGTCAATTTGAATGTGTTCTAAGAACACTTGCGGTGTCCTGAAATGTTCGCAAATAAATGATATGGTGGTGTTCTGAAGACGCTTCTACGAACACTCGCGGTGTCCGGGGAATGTTCGTAGAGGGTGTCCTGAGGACGCTGTCCATATTGTTCTCTGTCAAGTTGAATGTGTTCTAAGAACACTCGCCGTGTCCTGAAAGGTTTGCAAATACACAAAATGTGGGTGTTCTGAAGACGTTGTCGAACACTCGCTGTGTCCTGAAATGTTTGCAAATATGAATGGGGGTTGTGGCTGGCAAGTTGAATGTGTTATAAGAACACTCGCGGTGTCCTGAAATGTTCGCAAATAAACAAAATGGGGGTGTTCTGAAGACGTTTCTAAGAACACTTGCGGTGTCCGGGGAATGTTCGTACGGGGTGTCCTGAGGACGCTGTCCGTATTGTTCTCTGTCAAGTTGAATGTGTTCTAAGAACACTCATGGTGTCCTGAAATGTTCGCAAATACACAAAATGGGGGTGTTCTGAAGACGTTGTCGAACACTCGCTGTGTCCTGAAATGTTCGCAAATATGAATGGGGGTTGTGGCTGGCAAGTTGAATGTGTTCCAAGAACACTCACGGTGTCCTGAAATGTTCGCAAATAAACAAAATGGGGGTGTCCTGAGGACGCTGTCCGTATTGTTCTCTGTCAAGTTGAATGTGTTCTAAGAACAATCGCGGTGTCCTGAAATGTTCGCAAATAAACAAGATGGTGGTGTTCTGAAGACACTTCTAAGAACACTCGCGGTGTCCGGGGGAATGTTCGTAGGGGGTGTCCTGAGGACGCTGTCCGTATTGTTCTCTGTCAAGTTGAATGTGTTCTAAGAACACTCGCCGTGTCCTGAAATGTTCGCAAATACACACAATGGGGGTGTTCTGAAGACGTTGTCGAACACTCGCTGTGTCCTGAAATGTTCGCAAATATGAATGGGGGTTGTGGCTGGAAAGTTGAATGTGTTCTAAGAACACTCGGGGTGTCCTGAAATGTTCGCAAATAAATGAAATGGGGGTGTTCTGAGGACACTGTCCGTATTGTTCGTTGTCAAGTTGAAAGTGTTCTAAGAACTATCGCGTTGTTCTGAAATGTTCGTAGTGGGTGTCCTGAAAATGCTGTCGGTATTGTTCGCTGGCAAGTTGAAAGTGTTCTAAGAACACTCATAATGTCCGCGGACATTAAAAGTTTCCATAGACCATAGTTGAAATGTTTGACTCTATGGATGTGATATGCTGCGGTGGTTGTTGCCAGGGCATAGAGTCTTGGGTGCATGGCCATTTGGCCATGCACCCAAGACTCTATGCCCTGGCAACAACCACCGCAGCATATCACATTCATATTTGCTTATAACTTTCGGTGAAAAACAAATGTATAAGGAACAAAGGTATTAGATACTATGGATGTGATATGCTGCTATGGTTCTCCTTATTATTGTATACTTAGTAACTGGAGTACATGTATTTCTTGTTAATTTCAGTGATAAAAGAAAATAGCATGTTAGTATTAGTATTTTTTAATAACTTATTACATTGTATAATGAACATACTTTTTTTTTTTTGGACCCTCATATTTAGTAGATTACAAATCAGAGTACTGTGCAATTTGCTCAGTTTCTGTATTTGTTGCTAAAATCATTGGGTCTGTGGGAGAAAAAAAAATCCATGTTGGATTAAAAAAAAAACCTTTTTCTGTTATGCTACAGTTTATTTGTTTGTTTGTTTTCAGTGTTCACTTGTTGTTTCTGGCTAATGCTTTATACTTTGGCTTGTTGCATTTTTTTGGAGCAGTAACATATTATTTATTTGTTTGGATATTATAAAATTTTGGAGCAGTTATATACCAATTCTAACTGTCTATTTTTTTGATGTATTTTAGTGGTATTGATTTATCTATTTGGATATTGTAAAATTTTGGGACAGTTAGATACCAATTGGCGTATTCTATCTGTGTATTTTTTGGTCTAATTTAGTGGTATTCATTTATCTGATTAGTTGTTGTAGAATCTTTGAGCAGGTCGATAGCTTTTGGAGTATTCTAACAGTTTATATTTTTTTAATACAAGTTTACTTAGGGTTTAAATATAGTTTAGTTATCAAATTTTGGTTTTAAGAACATCAAATAAGCGTTTGGAAGATTTCCTGGTAATCTCTGCCTTAGAGTAATGGTACTATCATTACATTCAAACCATTCACATTTCTTTTTTATGTATGCAGTGTAGTGCCCTGAATTGGTTGTGGCTCCTGCGTGGTAGATTATACCTATTGTTGTGAAGGTTTTCTTACCAAGTGATATTTGACCATGTGTGAATCCAGTCAGCTTGCAGTTGTTTTTGGTACCATCTGAATTGTAACGTAGAAGCATTAGTATTATGTATTTACTATGTGTTTGTATTACTAACGTGGAGCGATTATCTGAATTGCAGGTAGAGCATAATCTACCATGGTTTGCATTTTGTACAAGTCGCTGAAATGCAATGGATTCACAATTTGGTATTGATATATATATATATGAAGCGTTCATTGGGGATTTCTTCTTGTGTCACATTGTTGCAGAGAGTGCTTGTATGTTTCCACATGTATGAAATCTGAAAGATTTCATTTATAGGTATGTTTTTATTTTCCAGTACTTGTAGTAAGTACATTAGAAATTCTTGTGGATCTTCCTGTGAGTTTATAGTGAATTTCACCATTCCAGCACAGTAGTCCAATTGTTGTTTTATTCCATAAACACTATACGTGTTGTCAGGATTGTTTGCTGCATTTCTGTGAAGTACTAACATTTGCAAACACAATGGGTCTGTACTGTCAAAGTAAATGTTGTCAACAATTGGTGGTAATTGAAATAGAATATTCATTGCTACATTTGCGTAGCACCTTACACCAACTATATTTGAGAATTTAAATGGTCCAGGTAGTTCTGTATCTAACTGCTTTTTTTGGAGTTTGTCTTCCTTCTTTAAAGAAGTACCTGGTTTACTTTCCCTAATTGATTCTTTTTTGCTTGTGGTACTTGATGAAGTATTAGTTTCTTTTACTCTCTTTGGAGGATTTGCAGTGACATCCTGTTTGATTTATTTTTCTTTTATAACGTTTTACTTTTTGTGGAACAGAATATGTGTTTAGGTGGGGGGTGTATAGTGAGCAAAGTCTATTGTATTCTAAAATGCAAGGAATATCAGCGTTTATTTTACTTGCATCAAAGTTGATTAGAAATAGACCGTCAAGTGTACGTAAGCGTGATAGTGCTTCTTTAAAGACTGAGTTACCAATATCTATCATTGCTTTGTCTAGGGTAAGACCGTGTGATTTATGAATCGTGACTGCGTATGCAAGACTTAGAGAAAATTGTTCTCTGCGTACATACATATCTTTGAAGAGAAGGAATCTAGCTGTTGAGCGTCCTATCCTTTTTACTTCTGAAAGTTTGTCAAAGAGTATATTGACAAACTGAATTTTGTTGTCGCGTGGGTATGTTTGAAAGCCAACAACTGTACCCAGTGCTCCATTAACTAGTCCTTGGTCCACGTCAAGGTTACGTTTAAGCATTACTCTGCAATTTAAGCATAATTTTAATATCTTTTCTAAGCCTGCTCTGTTTGAGATTGATTTTTCTAAACTATTTAGTCTTGTTGTGGCTTGGTCACACATGGGTAGTGTCATACCATGTACATCTAGTTTGTCTGTGGCGCTAATTTCCATGTTTGGTTGCATTTCTTTACTTTACTTGTGGAGTAATTGTTCCATAACATCTGTAGCACATGCATTATCGCCATAAAGTGCATTAATGTGCCGGGTTTTCAATATTGCTTCTGCTTCTTTAGAAAGTATACCAACTCTGATACTTTTTAAAATGTTGGCATAATTGAGATCTGCAGATTGCCGCATGTTTTCTGTTAATTCTCTGTACTGGAAATGTTGCCAAAGGTTGACATTTCCAATAATGCCAACAGTTTTACGGCAGAGTTTGTGTCCTAATGTTTTAAAATAGGCTCACCTTTTACTGGTGTTAATTGAAGCAGATCTCCAAAAACAGCAATGTGTTTTCCTGCAAAGAGCTCTTCATAGTCTGTTTTGAGTACTTCTTGTAATCTGAGGTGAATCAAAGCTAACATCAGGTTGGAGACCGTGCTCACTTCATCTATTAGTAGCATTTTCATTTGTTTCAATACTCTGCGTTATTCCATTACAGCTTCTGCAGAAAGTTTGTAATAGTCTAATTTGTTCTGGTGTTCTACTGGTAATAGTAGTAATCGGTGTAATATAACACCACCTATGTTGTAGGCAGCTAAACCTGTGGGGGCAGTGACAATAGCTGACAGTTTGTTGTTTGTCAATTGTTGAAGGAACTTACTAATGATTTTGATTAGGAATGTTTTGCCAGAACCAGCTTCACCACTGACGTACAGTAGTATAGGTTTATAATTATGGCAGGAACATTCTTTATTTTCATGTTATACACCATGTGCAATTTGTTTTGTTACTTCTTGAAAAATGCTACTTTGCTCATTGTTTAGTTTTGATTGTAGTATAGTTAAGTCTTCTTTATCTTCATACTGACACATGGTGTTTCCTACTTCCATCATAGCTAATTCTGCCTCATTTATTATTAGTGGTTCTCCCAGTGGTTCTTGGCTTCCTGTTACAGAAGGTTGACTACTGTCAGGAGTGTCCTTATCTAGTTGGGCTTGGAGTTCTTCTTCGTGTTTCTGTTCATTGTAGAACATTGTTTTGTACTGTGTAAAGTTTACATCAGTTATAGTGCTTTCATTTGCTTTGAAAGCATCCTCATATGAGTCATAGTTATCTAGTAATTGTTCTTCTTTTCTCCATGGTTTGAAGAGTTGTAGCAGGGACATGTAATATGCGTCTTTATGTTGAGGAGTCTTTAATGACAATTTGATATGATTAATTAAATTTGGTTTAGTGAGTTTAACTAAGCTGCCTTCACAGTTTGTCACTCTATATTTACCTTTTTTTTCATCAGGTTTCACATTATTTTTGTATGTGTAGTTTTGGGCTATGTGGTATAGACACATGTTTTCCAAAGTATTACTTCTGTTTGGGTAGAATGTGTCCAATAAATTGTTTTTTAAAATGTCTTGGCTGTTGGGATCATGTTTGGCTATTGTTTCTATATCTTCATATGATTTTAGAACTCTTTTTCTAGATTTAGCTGGACCAAGACTTAGCCATACTATATTTTTAGATTTACCATACAATGCAGGACCAGTTAAACGATCAGCTGCTTCATATGATCCACATTCTGTATTTGTGAGCATTTTTATGCCCAAGCTGTATAATTTCTGAGACACTGTTTTATCTAATGACAGGTCATTCCAGAGGTCTTGGAGCTCTGCTTTTTCTGCTTTTGTTAAGTATGCTGTAACATATTGTGCAACTGCAGTGGAATTGTCTGTAATGTACTGCACATCTATGTTTGCATTCCATAAGTGGGCAATGATTGCATTATAATCATTGATATATTTTTCTTCTTCTTTTCTTTTTATGTAATATGTATTTTTAGGTGACTTACCTTTAACACTGTGTCTAACTGAAGACATGAGGTTGTTCACTTGACTTCTATTTGTAACTGGTCTAGGGAAACCAAATCGGCATTTGGTGTAGTATTTCCCTTTGTTTTTGTATTTACAACAACAATATTTTCCACATGTGTGACTTTGAAATTGTAAAATGTGTGCATGAAGATCACTATTTGTGGCTTCTGATGGAATTTCACAAGTGACATATTTTTCAACAAACTGTAAAACAGTGGCATCCCTGTCTTGACCAAATTTAGGAGCATCTTTAATCCATAAAAGCATGTGGATATGTGGTGCTCCTCTGGCTTGGTATTCTTTTCTCCAAAAGAAGTGTTGCACTTCTCCGAGGGGAGGAACAGTTTTATTACAAATAAAGTGTAGCATAGCAATGAAGCGATGGTGAAAATATCTTGAAACATTAACAGGATCTAGAGAACAAAGTTCTCCAGGTGTTAGTATATCTATGTTTGTTTTGTTTTTATTTGATATGCGTAGGAAATCATGTAAATCTTCCCATGCATATTCTGCACAACTTAATCAAACAAAGCAAGTGGGTGGGCCAGGGTTTCTGATCATACAACGTACATCTCCATGACGTCGAAACCAGTACTCTTTAGTACCACGCATATTTGCTAATAGATTTGTAATATTTGATTGTAAAACCTCATCCTTTTGTTGCACTTTTTGTAATAATTGTGTAGCTGTCATATTTTGAAAGTGTGATCCCGATTTTAATATGTGTGCAACTCTGTAACATAAAGTTGCTAGTTCACTTTCAAAGAGTAGGTGGAATATGTATTCCACATTTTGTCTAAATCTGGGATCTTCAGAATACATCCGTAATGAGCGGTATTCTGTTTCTGTTATTTGAACAGGTCTATCATCGTACCTTCCTCCTTTGCCAGTAGGAAAGAGTAGAGGAAAAGCACGTGCTTCTATACCTTTTTCCCATATGCTGATTGGCGGTCCTTTTGTTTGACGCATTTGGTACGTTTCCAGTACATCTTCTACGGTGTCATTACAGTGCAAAGGATGAATTGTATAATGGTCTAAAGTATTTGATATTGTAGCAGGATCTAGTAGCTCAAATTGACCAGCTTCTTGTGTTTCTTTAATTATTTCAGTTGTATCTTTCAAGTTTTCTTCAATATTAATTTTGTTGTAATATTCATTATTCTCTTTAAGATATTGGAAGGCTTGTCTAACTTTATATAAATCTATCAGTTGTTGCCATATTTTGTTGTCTTTTGTAGGTACTCCATTTACTAAGATAATTAAAGATTGCTGCATTGGAAGTTGCACTCCTAGAGTATGCACATTTTCTTTTAGGTCTAATGGTAAATAAACTAGTTTTCCACAAATATCTTTCACTAATTCAGAGGGGGGTAATTTTGCTGTTTTTGGTTAAAGGCGTATTATTGCTTGAAAGGGGTACACTGTTTGAATTATGATGCTCTCATATAAATTGAGTTGTTGTAGGGGTTTTGGTAGTGGAAATAATTCCAAATTATTTGTGATAGCACGTGAAGGAGTTTGGTTGTTGTCAAGTTTTGTAGTGCAGTAACTGCAAAGTATTAAGGGCTCAGTTATTTCGTATTTGTTTCTGCTATAAGGTAGAGAGCTAATTCAAACCATTTAGAATCTTCATTGTTTTCTATTTTGTATGTGAGGTCTACAGCTTTTGTGTTACGTTTATAAAAAGTTCTGCGGCAACATACACACACATGGTTTGGTACTTCAGCAGATGTACTTTTAAATCTCAGTATTTCTTTTTTGTATGTGTGTAGTAGAAGGTTGCCATGGATAGAATTGTTGATAATTTGTTTTAAAGCTATTTCATTCTGTAAGTGGCTTTCACTTCCAAAATATTTTTTCTGGATATAGTCGATTTCTTCAAATAGGAATTTCGCTGTACCATGTAGAAGAATGTTATTTACATTGGCTAGTACTAAAGCAGGACTTTTAGCAAAGTACAGTTTATAGACTAGATTTCGTATAGTTGAATGATGTGTTGATATCATTTTAATATAATGGAAGGTGGTTTTGCATGTAGGTCCTGAAATGCAGGCCAATGAATGCCCTTGTAGTCCTGTGTACTTGCGCACTGGACAGGTATCCATATTTTTCAGTAGTTTCATTTTGATTTTGTCTTTGCCTTTGACATATTGATTGAGGAATTGGATTAAAGACTTGAAAGATTTTTTGGGAATGTTACACATTGACGTGCATGGCCATTTGTATACTAGATGTTGTGATTCAGTTGAATAGAGAGGTAATTCTAAGTTTTCTGGGGATATTTTTGTAAGCAGTATTTCTTGTTCCATTATGGTATTATTAACTTTTTCATAACATCGTCCACTGCTATGTATGGCAATTGTATTTGTTGGCTTTTGTTTGTATGCTTCTTCATTAAAATATGCTTCTGTGCTTGTAGTGTGACTCTACTCACCTCCACAGATATTTAAGAAATTATTTCTGTTGACATTTCGTTTATTGAGAAGTCTTTTTTGTAATTTAGTAATTAGTTTTGTTAGTGGTTTCATTTTGTTTAACACTAAAATAAATAACTTTCTTTTGAGAAGGATTGCACTGTCTATCAAAGCTTCTAAGATTAATTTCCTACGATAGGTTTTAAGGGTTGTACCTGATTTCTCTCCTGTTTTTATAAGATTTTGAATGACTCTGTGACGGAACATTTTTGCTAAAATACTTTTTTTGGTATGCTTACTTGGCACTATATCAAGATTTATAGGAGCAGTTTTATCTGTAGTGGTAGCTGAATTTTTGTTAATTATTTTCTGGTTTGTTTTACATTTTGATAGAGGAGGCAAAGTTTCTGTACTTGAAGCTTGTTTTGTTTCGCTAAATGACTGTATTAGCTGTTTTGTTTGAACATTTTTTTTACAAATTCTGCTAGAGTTGGATGCTTATTTTGGACAATTCTATTTTCATTTGCTCTGCTTCTGCATTGCTTTATACGGACTTGATTTTTGGTAGGCATTATTTAGGGTCTGTTGAAAAAAATGAAGAATGTATGGGTTGGGGTGTTCTGCAATGTATGTGTGCTGTGTGCATGAGTGTCTGAGTATAATGTAAAGATGTATGTGATGGTGTGTGATTGTGCATTGGGCAACTACAACTAGTTGGGATGGGTATTGTTGAATTTATGTGCTACTAAACTGGGGTTCAGATGACAGTAGAAAGTAAGCTGGTGGTGTGGAGAAGTACAAATAGTAAATCTAATGGTATACAATTAAAACACTTGTTTGTTATATAATATCAAAATTCTAGGAGCTGAATTGGGTCATTTGTGTGCTGAAAAATAGGAATTTGTGTGCCATTCTGCCTGTAAATCTCTGTTTAAGAAATGGGGATTTGTGGTCAGAATGGTGCACAATCTCTATTTCTAGGCGCAGAAATAGCATGAATTAACCTTACAGTGTGTTTGAGTAATAGTACAAATATTATGGTGATATTTAACTTACTTTTTTTCTGGAATGAGCAGGTTTCTTCTTAGTTGTTCTTTGTACTTCAAATTCGGCTGCTTCTTTTCAGGACAGTGGTCTTCACTGCAATTGTAAAGGAAACAAATTAGTAATTTTGTTTGTATATATCACTGATTTTAATTTAGACATTGATTCTTATGTTTTTGTTCAAGTATTGTTGTTTTATATTTGAACATACTGTGTGCATGCAATTTTGTTTGAGTGTGTTAACTCTTTATATTGTACTTTAAATATGTTAGTTCAACATGCTTTGCAAATGTGTGTGTAAAAATAAATTAAATAGCAGATAGGTTTGGAAGTGACAGTTGATTATAGGAGATGGAAAACATGACAGTAAGTTCATTTTATAGGTTATACAAGCTAAAAGTCAGTTAATCTGTTTATATGAATCTATAAGAATTATACATGTAGTACACAGAAAATATGCATACCTGTAGTTTGTGTTCATGCATATGGATATGCATGCAGATGCAAGTAGAAATCTTGGTGACTTGTACAGTATTTCTTGTAGAAGGTGCTTTCCAATGATATGACACTTGTACTCATAGGGATTAACAGTACATTTGAAGTGCTGATCTATGATGATGCAGTTAGATGTAGAGGTCTTGGATGTGATTGGTGGATGGTCGTGTGATTGCTTAGGTATATCCAATGAGGTAATGGCACAGAAAGTGAAATGGAAATGGTAGGACTGTCCATGTTACGATATGTCCGCGGACATGGCAGTAGTCCGCGGATATCGTGTGTTACATCCGGGGATTTTGGGGTGGGGAGGCATGCAAATGAGAATGAGCAGAGCAAAGGATTGGTCAGTAAAGTTTAGTGGGTGTGTTGTGCCAGGAGAGAGTTTCTCAGATACTCTTTTTGCTGAGGGAAGAACAGAAAGCTATGGCTGTGTGTTTCAGAAAACAGATTGTTTGGATTTTGGGAGACTCGTTGATACATTGGTTGAAGGTGCATGCAGAAAACTGTGGAGTAGCTGTAGATCTTGGATACCCACATGTGGAAGTGCACTGGCATGGAGTACGTGGAATGAAGTAGTTGGACTTGCTACCTCTCTGTGCTACTTTGGGGACAGAGCAATATCCAGACATAATTGTAATTCATTGTGAAGGGAACAGTTGTCTGGAATTTCTTTGCAATTTGCGATGAAAGAAGGACTTGGGAAGGTCATGGACATGTTTCCAAATGTTCAAGTAATTTTTTCACGGATTGCGCAGAGACAAATGTGGCTTCGTTCTTCTTCATTTGGTCCACAAATGGAAAAAGCAAGGCGCAATGTCAATAAGGCTGTTTGTGCCTTTCTAAGAGATTTTGGCATGTCCTCTTTTCACAATGAAAATATTATGTTTCGTAGCACATACATTTTTCGCAGAGATGGAGTCCATCTTACTTATGCTGGCAATCAGATTTTTCGGAGAAATTTACAAAATGCATTGCAACCTTTTTTGGAATTACAGAATTCATTTTGTAGTAGGTGTTCAGCATTTCAAATTTTTCAAACACAAACAAACACCACCAAAAGGCTCTTTTCAGAGCCACCACTTCCTCCCAGACAAAACAGGAATGGTTATGATAGGGCAGCACCACAAAATTTTAGATGTTCGTGCACTGTCCGCGGACTTCTAAAAAATACACAGGGCCCTGCTTCATTTATTTTCACTTCTATTTTCAAACTGTGAAAGGCGGCTCTGAAAAGAGCCTTTTTTTATTTTTGTTGTTTTATATATTTTTTTGTTTGGTGGAGAGAGGAAGATGTAGAGTGGGTCTTACTTGGGTAGTGAGCAGATCTTCTCGTGCTCTGAGACCAGAGCCTCAAAAGCACTTTGAAGTCTCTCCTCCCTGCAGAGTACTGCGTCACAGGATATATACACAACTGTGACCCTCAAAAGGTAAGAGTCATCAGTATTGCGTATGGCCTGTGAGGCAGTTTGAGGAATACGCTGTCCCACAGGAGTGTTCCTTGTGGTGACAGGATTGGAAACGGAGGATGTAGTAGATGAAGTCAAACTACTACGCTCCTCGCAAGGTACAACCTTGTGAATGGCCCCAGTGTGGAATGACTTTAGGTGTCGCTTCATGGTAGTTGTCCCAAAGCTGTATGAACCAGGCCTCCCGCGACTGCGTACCATTTTGCACTCATTGCAGGTGACTCGGTTCGCACGCACCTTATGTACATTACCATGAATGGTAAATAACCGCCACACCCAAGACTCACGCCGAGTGCGCATAGTAGGGACTTCCTCTACCTCATTCTCGTCATCCTCTTCATCCTCCTCTGCATCCTCACTCCTGTTCCCCTCTTCAGGCCTTTGGGGAGGTGGTGGTGGTGGAGGGGGTGGGGGTGGTGCTGAGGCAGATGTAGCACCAGGTGGCAGTACTGCAGCCATGGATGCAATCAGGTTTCAGATGAAAATCTGGAAAGTTGGCACCAAAATGCACTGTGTTCTGTAAGATAGCCAGAAACACAATGAGAATGAGCTCTAGGGTGTGGCCTTTTATAGGGGTGTTTGTGCGTAGTTCGCGGACATGCGTGCTGTCCTCGGACAGATCGAACACCAAAAAAGGTTCAAAAAGTCCCAAAAAGTATGTAGAAACTCAGGATTACTATGTGGGACTTGTGCTATGGTGAGTTATTATTGAAAAATATTGTGGATTGCTTGAAAAGGTAGTTTTAAATTGTTCTGGGAAACGAACAGTGTTTGCAGTCAGAACACATGCTCAGCGTGGGTGCGGTCATGTGATAGCTTCGCAAACATGTCCGCGAAGGGAGCGGGTGTCCGCAGGACATCAAATGCACTGAAACTGTTTTGTGCATGCGCGTTGGTTTTCTACGGACACTGTTCGTGTCCTGAAACTAATTAAAAGTGTTTCACAAGTGAAACGAACAGTTACGAACAGGTGTTTGTTCTTAGAACAGTTTCAACTCACTTGTGAACAATACGGACAGGCATAGAATCCTCAGGACAACCCATTTTGTTTATTTGCAAACATCCCGGGACACTTGATGTGTTCTTAGAACAGTTTGAACATGCTTACGAACAGCACAAACAGGTTTAGTGTCCTCAGGACACCCCCATTTTGTTTATTTACGAATATTTTAGGACACCGTGTGTGTTCTTAGGACAGTTTCAGCTTGCCTTCGAACAATACGGACAGGTATAGCATCCTCAGGACTCCCCCATTTTGTTTACTTACGAACATTTCAGGATACTGCCTGTGTTCTTAGAACAGTTTCAACTCACCTGCGAAGTAAAGGGACAGTTCTGGCATCCTCAGGACACCCCCATTTTCTTTATATACGAATATTTCAGGACACCGTGTGTGTTCTTAGGAAAGTTTCAGCTTTCCTCCGAACAATACGGACAAGTATACCGTCCTTAGGACACCACCATTTTGTTTATTTACGAACATTTCAGGACACCGCATGTGGTAGTTTGATTGCAGACATCCCGAACACCAGGTGTGTTCTTAGAACAGTTTCAACTTGCATGCGAACAGTACGGACAGATATAAGCCCTCATTACGATACTGTCGCTAAACCATGGCGCTATTAGCACCATGGTTGGTGCCGGTATCGTAACAAGTCCACCAATGTTCAATGGGGAATTACCACCCCATTCCAAGGTTGGCGGGGCGGTAATTCCCCATTGAACATTGGCCCTTCCCCATTCCCATTTTTGTCCCATAGGGCTCAATGGGACTGGGGAAGGCGCTAAGTACGTTACCGCAAATTGCAGTACCGTACTTAGCACCAAGGTCCCTTTGCGGGTTTAGACCAGCCGTTCAGGTCGGGTCCCGCAAAGGGACCTCGTAGTAAGGTGCTAATGGGTTAACGGCGCCGCAGCCTTTTACGGCGCCGTTAACCCATTAGCGCCAGGGTCGTAATGAGGCCCATAGTGTCCTTAGGATGCCCCCATGTTCGTTTCTTTACAGACATTCCGGACACCCGCGCTGTCCGCGGACACCTGAACTGCTTTTTGAAAAAAAGACAGGAAATGAATTAGGACACAATATAATAATTTTACTTTATTTTATATGGATGTTACATTTATGACAGAGAAGGTGAGGCAGAAACTGAAACAAAAACAGGAGAATTGGGGGTTTAAATAGGATTTATATGAGGTGAAGAAGGGATGGAAGTCTCATCAAAAGTTTTGGTTCATGGAGAGGGTTTGGGGATAATTGACTGGGATATGGTGAGGGGGGACAAGTACATGTGGGACAATGGTATCTAGTTTTTTGTTTCAAGTGATCCTCCACAAAGTTTTTTAACCCTTTAAATGCCAGCGACGAGCCGGCTCGTCGGTAAAAACCGCTCCAGGTTGCCACCGACGAGCCGGCTCGTCGGTGGCACTTAAGGGGTTAATGAGGGGGGAAATGCTGGCGGGTTTGGGCGGTGAATACCGCGATTTTAAAAACAAACCATTGGCACTGGGGGGGAACCTCAATGGCACTTAAGAGGTTAAATTGTTGAAATTTGCCATGAGTAGGTCAATTCTTTCTTCCATGTGCTGGAGAGTCTTATCCAATACTTTTTTTTCTTTACTATTTTCAATTTTTGTATGGTCTGTACACTAAACAAAATGTATATGTTAAATGTATATAAAATAATATTTATTAATTGGTTTATATAGTAAAGTGTCTACCATTAGGTTCACTATCTTCAGACATTTCCTCACATGGGAAATGCTCCTCTAGCCACTCCAGAGTACTAGACATTTCTGTGAGAAAAAAAACATAATATCAATTTTTTTGTATCTAATACAGAAAGTTTACAAATATATGAGTAAAATGCAGTACACTTACTAGCTTCTGGTAAGGTGTGTTCATACTGGTCTGTATATCTGCTGTTGCACTTAGTTGTTGAGTTTTTGTGAGGTAATCATGTTGGAAGACTATGGGCCTCATTATAACTCAGGCGGTCCGGAAATAACGGTGGCGGTAAACCCGCCGTCACCGTTGTTTCCGGACCGCCTGATCCCAACTCCTGCAGGCGGGAGGTGATGTTCCCGCCAGGTCTGACCTGCAGGTGGACGAGGAGTATGTGAATGAAATTGCATGTGGGTGCAGGAGACAGTGTTTTATTTGTACATTATGGTAACTGTTGCAATTTCTTCCTGCAAAGCTCCATGGCAGTGAGCAGGTTGGGTAGGAGTGTTAGTGGCAGTGGTGTGTATGTGGATTGTCATAGTTGGTGACATGGTGACATGCCTGGCAGCATTACGTTGTGGATGGTGTGTGCAAGGCCTATACTAATGGGTACATGGCCAAAGCCCGTAGTCCTTGCATTGAAGAGCCTATGGGTTGAGCACACCCATGGCAGTAATGCATTTTGGACTGTGCATCAGTTAGAGGGTGGTGACTTGTACAGAATGGGTGTGGAAAATATTTCTGATGCAATAGAGCAGCAGAAGTGTGCTGCCATGCTTGTATGTTTGGTTTTGCAGGTCAGGTGACTGTTAGAACATGGTAAAGTTTTCCATGTGTGGTTGGAGATGGCGCAGTGAAAAGTCACGCAGTGTGGCACTGGGTGCAGTGTTTGCATAGTTAGTATGGTAGTGGGTATGGTTGCAGGGCAACTTACATGTGCTTCGATAGTGTGCTGTGTGCAGATTGCTTGGCGTATGGGCAATGTTGTGAACTTTTTGTGGTTAGGTTGGCAGTGACACAATACTTTTTGAGTGGAAGTGGGTAAGACAATAGAATGTGAATTATAGGGCGTAGGTGTGCTGGAGACAGTATAATGTTTGTACATTATGGCAACTGTTGCATTTAACACTGTGCATATCCATTGCAGTTTGGAGGTTGGGTAGGAGTGCTGGTGCAAGTGGTCTGTATGTGCATGTTGGTAGTTGGTGACATGCTGACATGCATGTTTGCATTACGGTGTGGGGAATGTGTGCAAGGAGCACACCCACTGCAGCAATGCAGGTTTGATAGTGCATCAGGCACAGGGTGGTAATCTTTGGGGAATGGATGTGGAGCACATTGTAGATGTGCTACAGCAGCACAAGTGAGTTGCAAAGTGTGTACTGTGCGTTCCATGGTTGTGGTGTGTTAAGTGACTTCATGTCAGCAATCCCACTAAGTCAGTGCCTCGTCTGGGACGCCCAAGGGAAGCCCTTATTTATATATTTTTATGACAAGTTATAATCTGGATGATGAAACCTTGTATAAATCCACTCTCTTAGAATCCCCCTGACCCCACTGAGCCAAGTAGTAGGTTTGTTTTGCAAATTAAAAGATTTATTGAAAATTTAACAATATATAAATCACACTTTCATAATAAATTAATATTTGATATCACACTTAAGAATATGATGTTGATCAACAATGGATAATCTTACACTAGCACACTTATTTTATTACTTAGGAGTTGGTATGGAAAGAACAAGGTAGCTGGGAATGCTTTATGGTTTCAAGGAGATGCAAAGATGAATAAAAGGCAGTACAGAAATAAACTTGATATGATTTCAGCAAAAGATAATATGATCACTTTTCTCTGACAATTCACTCCCCCCCTATGCAATGTAAGGAGATGGAAGTAACACACACAGTCTTCAGGAATACAATCATAGTACAATATGAATTCAGTTCCCACCTAGCAAGCTGAGAGCACCAGGGATGATTTTAAACACAGGCGAAATACTTTAATGTGGTTTGCAATGAAGTAAACATATACTAAAACTGCTTTTAATTCCCTATATGAGATTCAGGATGGGTGATAGCTACTTTAAATTAGTTCAGGATCACTTTTGCAATGCTCTATGAATGATTGTCAGGTTGCAAACGAATTTCAGCAAAGGAAAGCAAGAAGCTGCTATTTTGACGAGTGAAGAAATTTGAGCCAAATCGCAAATCGCTGCACATTTTCTGAGTGCGTCGAGCGCGATTACGGAAAAAGTATAATGAAAAGAAAGACGGTTCTGGGTTCGAGAATCTTAGCCTTAAAATGAAATTTAAATCTCTCTTCCATCACTAACGGTTCAAGAGATACGGACGATTTCGTGAAGGTAGATTTTCAGAAATGAAATAATGATTCAAAATGGCAAATGACACTTTTACAGGTTTAAAATCGGAGAAGGAACATACGATTCCTATGCTGCACTTCTGGACAGGTTCAAATGTTTTGAATCAGATTATTTTAAGCTAACAGATTGGTTTTGCACAGTTCTGGCTGAGTACTCACACTATGAATTTGAAATAGGCCGTCAGGGTCTGGTCAGGTTGGGACTGGACCCCAGGCGGTTGGTTCTGAAGTCACAGCTATCTGGGTCAGCTCTGCTCTGCTGGTCTGGTCTGGATCTCTGGTTCTGCTCACAGCGATCTGGTCTGGTCTCTCTGGATACAGCACTGCTTTCTGGGTCTGCTATCGGTTCTGGCAAAAGTTCTTGGCAAAGATTCCACCAGCTCGCCCGTCTGTAGAATAGTTTGGTTGGATTGCTGGATTCTGAAGGCCTGCTGAAAAAGGATTTAGCTGGTGGTCCAGGCCTCTCTGCTTTAAGTTCTGGAGTGAAGTTCTGGAACTCTGGAGTTCTGGATTCTGGAGTTCTCCGTCAGAGTGCTGCGCAGGAATTCAGTTGAAGGTTGGAAGATGAATGTCCCTGTCTGGCTTCCAGTGGCTCTTTTTATGTCTTTTGGGAAGTGGGTGTGAAGGCTAACTTTCTGTGCCCACCCCAATCATGATTTGATAGGTCAAGGATTTCTCTTTGACCTGATCTGAGAAGGGAGCAGTGAGTCAGAGTGAGTCAGAGTCTTACAGTCTATTGAAGAAACGCCCCTTTGCTTTTACTTAGAAAATGAATGTTTCATAACTAACAGGTTTCCCAGATACACACGTCGTTGACATTACATGTACATATCATATATCTCATAAGGTAGTCTCTGTTCCAACTCTGATGATTCTAAGAGCTTGGATTAAGAAATTACAACATTTTGCGCTTTTTGGTTGGTTTTCCAATATTGGATTTTTACCAAACATTACACAAATGTACACCGCCTTTCTACACACATTCCAGTAAATGTTCATTTTTCTAGCGTGAACACCGTGTCTGCAATCTCCATAATTCATGGGGTTTTCTCTCAGAACATGGTATAGAGTTCTAACACCTCTTAAAATGTGCACAGAAAAATCACAAGATTAATTATATAATTTTGACAAGTCCGTACTATGAATTATACATCTTTTTAAAATTATGCTCTGGCCCAGAGGGGTGTGGTTTCCCAAAGCACATGGTGGAATTTCTGGTTTGTCCACTTCCTCCAACTCAAGTTCCTCACAGAGGCACTGCCCCTCCCCGTTTCTTTCAAGAGGAAGCCATTTACGACCCCCCCTAATTTAACATTTGCCTGAGCCAAGGAAGGCTGATTGTTCAGTTTCCTGCAGTCCCCAGATGCTCCTCCCCTAATCCAATCAGAGAGGTGTCATCTCCCTTTGGTGAGGGCAGGAGAATGCAGGCCAGGCCTGGGAACATTTGTTGAGCAAGTTTCAACTCCCGTCGGGGGTAGTTGTCAGGCAGAATTCAATCTCTTTAAGCCAGGCTTCAGCTGAATTTCACTTTTGTTCCCAGTTTTTCTTCATCCAAATCAAACTTACAATTTTTACACATGCAGCTAGAACGCTGATTCTAAGTTCAAAACTATGACATTTAACAGTTGCAAACTATGTGACACTCAACAGTAGGTCACTCATTTATTTTAAACATTTAGATATTAGTGTCTTTCAGTCCAATTTCACTTCAGCTGCTGACATCCACAGCTCAGCCAGTTTTGTTATAAACATTGTTTTGGGCTCTTCATCTTTCCAGATTTTGTATGCACACAAGAATACATTCTGCCAAATGTCTGCTGGTGTTCAGTGAGATTTTTGAATATCTTGCAATGTTTAAAATAGGCATTTTTAGCTTGCATTTCAGAGAAACAAAGGTGATTTCAAAGCGCTTTTTGAGCCAACCGGCACTGCTGTTTTTCCTTTGGCACCCATTCCACTCATGGCTCTTCCGGTCCATCACGCTCGCACTGGTGGGTGGCAGGTTAGGCAACCATTTTGGTGTGTGCAAAACTGCGCGGTTTTCCTGGATTCTGGCGCAATGTGGGCTTTTTCGGCCATCTTGGATTTTATAATCCCACAGCACCAAATGTTGCAGCATAATCATCCAAACGTGGGTCAGGACACCCAACAGGTGATAGTTGCAATATGCTACAGTATTTGGTGTACGGTAGGAGATAGTGCAGTGAGAAGTTGTGTAGTGTGGCCAGAAGGTGCAGTGCTTACGTAATGTGAATATGGAAGATGGTATGGTTGAACTTCAGTTTATATGTGCTTGGTTACTCTGCTGTGTGCAGATTTATTGAAGTAGGCCCAATGTTGTGGTTGCCAGTGACACAATACTTTGTGAATGGTAGTGGGTAGGGGTGGTGCAGGCAGTGCTATGTTAGTGGATGCTGATAATTGTGACACGTTTTCATGAATGGGTGTTTTATGGTGTGCGGGAGTTGGGTAGAAGTGCCGCTACGTATGGAACGTATGTGCATAATGTTAGGTCGTGCCATGGTCGCATACATGGATCCATACTGTTGTGGTGGGTGTGGAAAGGGCTGCACTGTTGTGTGCATGGCCAAAGGTGTGCTGGGTGCACCACATGATCTTTGTGGATGCTGCAATCGTGCATTATTTTGCAGAAGTTTCTGGTGGAGGCACTTTGGAATCAAACGGAACGTGTACTGAGAGGAGATGACGGTAAATATGGAGTGGTGTGCAGAAGTGATAGTGTGCAATGCAGATGTTTTGTATGTGATTGCTGCATGCGTGTTTGAAAATTTGACAGCACTCAATGGCGGAGTACTGCAAAAATGCCCTGGCAAAGGGGAAAAGTACTGTGTGTGCTTTACTGGGCCGTGCCCCTCAGTGTAGATGGAAACGCACACATGTCACATGCTGCCATTATGAGCATGGTGGACATGGAAATGGAATTGTGGGAAATAGGCAATTAGGTGTTTAGGGTGTGGTTGACCAGAAGGGGTGGTACCATTTTGTCCCAATACAATGTTGTGATGTTGGTGGAGATGCTTATCGTTGGTGATACCTTTGTGCTCCATCTGCACATGTGGTGTGTGCAAAGAGGCATTGCTTGTAATTTTGGGTTGGAAGGAGTGGACGCTTTCTGGGACTGTCAGGGTGACTGCAGTTTCGGCGGGTTGGTTCGCTTTTGCAGATATGTGGCGTCTGTCATGAACGTTGACTTTGTCGTGGTACACTATGGAAGTTTACATTTGGGTTACATGTCATGTGGACGGTTAATCCGTCACCTGAAGACGTTGCTGAATGCAGTGATGCAGTTTTTTCCTACTGACAAGGTTGTTTTCTCATGCATAAAACCAAGAGGAGTATAGGTCCATGACAGTGTAATTTGTCTCGAGCCAGAGGTCAGATGGTGTGTTATAAACAGAATTAGGCGTGAATTTATGCAGACTGCTGGCATGTTTGTATTTGTATTTATTTATTTGTATAGCGCCTCCAACCCTGAGGCAACTGAGCACCGTTCTTACATTTTATAGATTTTTACAATTAGAAGTCAAGTATATACGTACGAGGCACTCCAGATTAGTGGTTGTACCAAAGAAAGATGCACACGGAGGCAAAATAAAGTCAGGAATATGTACAAATAAGGGTATAGACAATGCAATTTACAGTCATATATACAATGATCGCAGTAATGTTGACGATCCACTCTTACAATACTTTAAGGAGTGGGTAGGCTCTGGTCCTGGTCCAAGAACCAGGCTTTGACCTTATTACGCAAGACCATGAAAGATGGTTCTGCTCTTATGGAGACAGGAAGCTCGTTCCATTTTTTTGCGGCCAAGACTGGGAAGCTGTCTCCGCCTGCTCTTTGTTGGTTAAAACGTGGTATGACAACACAATGTGACTGTGCGGTTCTACTAGGTCGAGATTATATGTGACGTCAGAAAGTGTCACAGAGGCATATGGGTGCCTGGTTATAGAGGCATTTGTGTGTTAGTGAGAGTGATTTAAAATCTATTCTTTGCTTGATGTTCAACCAATTTAGATTCTGTCTAGCTGTGGTAATATGATGTCTCCTAGGGATGTTGCATGCTGATCTAACCACATTATTTTGCATGACTTGCATTTTATTTGTATTGTGTTGGGAAGTTCCTAAGTAGAGCGCATTACAGTAATCTAGCTTAGATAATACTAGTGCTCTAGCTACTGAAGTGCAGTTAGTTGTGGTAAGGTACGGGCGGCAGGCTGTGATGAGCTCACATGTATATGATGTCACTGACGCTAAGGCATTAGTTTGTCTCGTGAGAGATAGTGTGGAGTTAATGTAGATGCCCAATGTTTTCACATCATTACCTACTTTAATAATATTGTGGTCAATATTGAAACCTTTGAATGATGTTCCTAGCTTATTCAGTTTAGTTGGGGAGCCAAGTAGTAGTAGTTTGTTTTTTATTGTCATTTAGACATAGACCATGCTTGGCCATCCATATTTATATAGTACTGTAGATGTAATTCAGTGTTTTACTGTCTACAACGTAATCAACAGTGATAGCGATGAGTATCTGAGTGTCGTCCGCATAGTTTGTATGCGTGACACCCAGATAATCGAGTATATCAAATAAAGGCTTGGTGAAAACTTTATAAAGCGTAGGGGATACACAAGAATCTTGTGGGACTGCACATGAGACTGGCGTAGGGGAGGCTGATGCCAACTGTGGAAAGACCCTCATACATCTGTTACTGAGGAAAGATTTAATCCAAAAGTTGGCTTGGTCAGAAAAGTGTGCGGCTGATGACAAATGTTTACATAGAATTTCATGGTTCACTAAGTCAAATGCCGCAGATACATCAAGTAGTAGGAGAAGGGCAGATTTTCCTTTATCTTTTAGTGTCTGAATGTGTGTCTTTAGGTCAATGAATGCTGTTTCAGTCCCATGTCTTGGTCTAAAGCCTGACTGTCTTAATCCCAGAAAGTTATTTGTTTCCAATACTGCTAAATCTGGATGTATGCTGTACGATCCAGAATTTTCAACAGGAAAGGGACAGTCATAATAGGTCTGTAATGAGAGGGATTATTAGGGTCCAGCGTAGGTTTTTTTAATAAAGGGAGTACTCAAGCATCTTTTAGATTGGTAGGTACAATGCTAGTGTCAAAGGATGGATTGATGAATGTGGTGATAAAGGGAGCGAGTGCAGTAGCAGCTTCCTTAATGACCGTAGCCGGGCAGACATCACCCTTACAGTTGGAAGGTTTGAGTTTGAGTATGATCGTCTCTACGTCTTTAATTGATAGTGGTTTGAAGTTGAATTGTGGTAAATCGGAAATTGGGGCTAATGGCGGGTCCTGAGGTATGGCATTATCGATAAGATGTTTCTTAATAGATATTTTGTTAAGTAGCAGAGTAATTTTATCTTGTAGAGTGTTCTGTATGTTGGTGCACCATAGGGTGTCCTTTGGGTGCAGGCGATTCTAATTCTTTTAGGATATTGAACAGTTCCTTAGTACTTGGGTTCGCTTTGGCTATCCGGTCCTTGAAGTTTTCTTTTTTAGCCTGGACAATGGTTATTTTATAGTTAAGTGATGCCGCAGTGAAGATATCTTTATTTTATTTTGATGGGAAATTTTTCCAGGTAGTTTCCGCTGAACGTTTCTCTTTCCTAAGAGTCTTTAGATGTGGTGTATACCATTTGTTGATGTGGGCACGGGGTTTAGAATTTTGTAGTTTGAGCCTGCCTATCCTATTAATTTCTTTCAGGACAGTATCATTGTATAGATGCACTAGATGCGATGGGTCTGAAAGGGTGGTAATATGATGAGTTATAGGGTGTATTAGTGGTAGCAGGTTTTCTACGGTAAGGTTACGTTTACTTCTTGTCATTAAAGCCGGCGCTTGAATGGGTGTAGTGTGCAATATAGCTTTATTCACAGTAAATGTGATTAGATGGTGGTCAGTCCATGCACAAGGTGTATTGGCCAAAATCTTAATGCTACAGTTAAGGTCCGCTAGCGAGTCAAGCGTGCAACCTTTGTTGTGCGTGGGGCTAGTGATATGGTGTGTGAACCCCAACTCAGAAATGGTGTCCTTAAGGACAGACGCTTTGGAATCTTTAGGATCATCAAGGCCTAAGTTAAAATCTCCTAGGATTATGACTTGAGAGTTACATTTTGTGTTAGTGGACAATAGATGTGATATATCATCTTCAAAGGTATTGGTGTTGCCAGGAGGTTGGTAAATCAAGTGCATACTAATGTTTGATGTGGCAGATATGGCTAGTTTGACGGAAAGTAGTTCAGTAGATGGTAAGTGCTGACTAGTGATCATTCTTAGCCCAAGCGCTGCTTTGTAGATAAATGCAATTCCACCCCCTTTGGTAGAGTTGGCCACTCTGTCAGAGCATAGAATACAGTAATTGTCTGGTAAGGCTAATGCTAGTGAGGGACCTGAAGAGGGAGTAAACCACCTTTCAGTGATAGCGATGATATCAAGGTCATTAGGGGTCAAGATGTCCAGTATATCAAGGGCATATGCTTGAAGGGATCTAGCATTGATAAGCCCTATTTTTAAAGTGCTGGTAGTATTACTGGCTAAGGGTAATTGTATTTTACAATTGTTGCCAGTTTTAGTAGGTTCTACAATGACAGGGTTTTTTTGCAATAGTAATTCTGTTGTTAGTTAGTTATGGTCTATGATGTTGTGGAAATCTGGAGCCAAGTCTAAGGTTTCTCCATACTGAAGGGCATGGTAGTGTTATGATATTTGTGCGATGGCAGCTAGGTACTAGGTTCCGGGTGGTAGAATAATCTGATATTGGCTGTGATACGATCCACTCGCTATGAGATCATGAGGTCTCAAAATATGCACTGGTGCCATAGAAATAGTATTTATTTGAGCACAATTGGCCATGCTGTTTTCTTTTACACTGTGCAAGAAGCATTGACCACAATGTGGTAAAAATGTGAGGAGAGGCAAACAGAAACGCATATACAGAGCAAAACAAAAAAAAGAAGAAAAAAAACTTTACATATCTACGATGGAAGAACCAAACCCAGCTTGATATTTCTTACCCCACCACCTCCCCTTAGGTAATGCCTTTGCCTCAGGTGTCAACAGTGGTGTCATGAATGACATTTGTGATGTCATCTTTGATGAAATGGGTATTAATCATAGCAGTGCACGGTGGTGGTGCGAGTTATGGTTGCTTAGCCTACCATAACTGGCGAATTTCAGGGGGTTTTCGGTTTTACCTGTAACCATCACAATGTTTTTTCACTGAATTTCATAGGTTTTTACTAGCACAACTTAACCATAACGTCCCTTTAACAATGTTTTTTCACTGAATTTTCTAGGTTTTTACCAGTATACCCTCACATACATATACCATACCACATACTGAACCCCCTAGCCCATGCTAATAGCAATAGGGTCCACTTACTATATGACTGTCCGCATACCTGGGCAACATCCAGACTGTCCAAAAGCTCAGGGGGTACCTTACATTCTTATAACATACAACAAACAAACTGAACATGTTCAAAGAGCAGGACATAAACGAATTACAAACAAAAAAAAACTAGAAATAAAAAGTGTATACTTAAGAAACCAACAATGCAGTTCTATAGGATGTACATTATAATGGATCATACCAAAAACAAAAATAACCTATGCCTCCAGCAGAATTACCTCACTGCTGCTTTATACAGAAACTGCACAGCAAATATCAACAGCACACCTACAAAGCACTAACAGCAAAACTGAAAAACAAACTGGTAAGTACACTACCTTCATTCCTATAGTTTTTAATTAGTACAGGGACCCAAACCCTGTCCGTAGAACACCTGTACGCATGCCTACAACCAATCCCATGCAATAGGTGTCCTACAGACAGCGGTCCCATTTGCGAACATGTCAGCAACATCATCATGTGACCACACCCACGTTGAGCGTACGCCCGTGACTACGGACAGTATCCGAGCCCCCGGACACCGAAAAAGCACTTTTTTGGGCAATCCAAGATGTTTTTCAATGAAACTTCACCATTGTAGAGGTCACTGACTATGACCCTACCGATCTGGAAACTTTTGGGATCTTTTTGAGCCCTTTTTGGTGTTGGAAGTGTCCGAAAATCGCTCCCCGGCACCCCTATAAAAGGCCACACCGCAGAGCTGCTCCTCATTCTGTCTTTCTGTCTAAGACAGCGCACTACTGTGGATTGATGACTGTTGCAATCCTTGCTGGACCTGCTTTTCCTCCTGCCTTAATTCCTTTTGGAAAATACCAGGAATTATTTTGGCTCCTTTCTGCTGACCAGGAGTATTCAGCTTTTGCTATTCCTCATGTCTGACAGCTGTCCTGATGGCATCAATGGCTGCTAATGCTGCTACTTCTGTCTTAGCACCACCCTCAACTCCTCCACCACCACCACCTTGCCAAGGGCCTGGAGAGGGGAACAGGTGTGGAGATGTAGAGAGGGATGAATAGGTTGATGTGGAAGAAGTAGTGGAAGTCCTTACTACTGCCCGCCAGCGTGAGTCTTGGGTGTGGAGGCTTTTTACCACCATTGGAGGGGTACCCAAATCTTGTGCACACAAGGTGCACTACACTGAGTGTCACATGGAGCTCAGTCATGGCAAACCGGGTTTGTACAGCTACGGGACCACTTCCATGCAGCGACACCTGAGGTTGTACCACAAGGTAGCAGTTCGGAGGGTTGTCCCCTTTGAACAAGGTAGTAGCTTGACTTCCTCTACAACATCCTCCAAATCTACTCCTGTCACCACAAGAGAGACTTCTGTGGGATAGTGCATCCCTGAACCAGCCTCGCAGGCCTTACGCAATGTAGTAGACCCTTACCTGTCGAGGGTCACTGAACTGTGTATGTACTGCGACACGGTACTCTCCCTAACTTCCCTTCCCTTCCTTTCCTTATGTGTCATGTCTGAAAAAGCCAAACAAAATACAAAACAACAAAAACCAAAAAGAAAGGCTCTTTTCAGAGCCACCTTTCACAGTTTAAAAATAGAAGTGCCAATGAAATGGTGCAGTGCCCCGGTTATTTTTAAAAGTCTGCAGACAGTCCACAGACATTTAACATTTTTGGGGTATTGCTCTATCAAAACCATTGCATTCTTCTCCGGGAGGAAGTGGTGGCTCTGAAAAGAGCCTTTTTGTAGTGTTTTTTGGGGTTTTGAAAAGTTCAAATGGTCAACACCTACTGGAAAAAGGATTGCTATACTTCCAAAAAGGGTTGCAATGCATTTTGTATATTTTGCAGAAAAATCTGATTCCCAGCATCAGTAAGATGGACTCCATCTCTGGGAACAAAAATGTGGCTATGAAACATAATATTTTCATTGTGAAAAGAGGACATGCCAACATCTCTCAAAAAAGCACAAACAGCCTTATTGACATTGCGCGTCGCTTTCTCCATTTGCGGGACAAATGAAGAAGAATGCAGCCACATTTGTCTCTGTACAATACGAGAAATAATTGCTCAGGAGTTTGTAAACATGTCCATGACTTTCCCAAATCCTTCTTTCATTGCAAACTGCAAGGAGATTCCAGTAATATGTCCTAAACTGTTCCCTCCACAATAAAAAATATTAATGTCTGGATGACGGTGTGTCATCAAAGTGGTAAAAAGAGGAACAAAATCCAGCCACTTCATTCCACGCATTCCATGCCACTTCACATCCACATGAGGGAATACAAGATGTGAAGCCACTCCACAGCGCTCTGCATGCACCTCCAACCAATGTGTCCAGGAATCACCCAAAATCCAGACACTCTGCCTTCTGAAAGACACAGCCATAGCTATCTGTTCTCCTCTCAGCAAACAGACTTTCTAACAAAGTCTCTCCTTTCACATCACACCCAGTTAACCTTATTGGCCAATCCGTTGGCCTCCATAGACTCATTTGCATGCCTTCCAGCCCCAAAATCCCCGGATGTAACATGTGTGATCCGCAGACTACTGCGGTGTCCGCTGACATATCGTGAAATCTGTAAGGTTGGGGAACGAAAATGTAAGCAGGCTAATCCATTTCCTCTTTGATGGTGGCTCTGAAAAGAGTCTTCTTTTTTTAAAGGTGCTTCTAAAGAAACACCTTTCATTTTTTTTTTTTGTTCACTTATTTTCCTACAGATGTCTTCACATTATCCTCTGTAATGCATTCCTTATATTTTCAAATAACATGGCATCTCCCAGTATGGATAAAGAAATGCCATCTGCTTTGAAATAATGACCATTAACAAAATCAATATTGTCATTATTACAACACAACATCCCAGCTCTAAACAACAAAACAGACATGCCTTTGTTAACCAAACACCTTGCACCATTGTTCTGGGGACAGAAAACATTACAATTGTCCCATACTACCCTAGGTAGCATTTCTGAAAAAATAACCTTGGCACTTGGAAGAACCACCACCATCACTACCTGAACCCATTTTTCAAGAGCACTCAACAAAGTAGGAGCACTGATGTATCCCAAATGGACAGCACCCCAATGCAGTACCACTACATCTGGACTGTTCCACAGGGAGAAACGTTTACATACTCCAACCACTGCCTGCATATTGGAACCAGCACAGTTGAACACAAAACCTCCACTCCTTCAAAACCAAAATTGGCAGCCATATATCAGCATACCTCTCTAAAACCTTTACAAACAGATCTCCAACTACCAACAGATCTCCAACTACCAACACCCTCGCTTTCTTCACCTCTGCATTTTTCACTACACACAGCCTCTCTTCCTACAAAGAACAACTTCAACACCTGATTGGCTAATCCCCTCAGTCCCCTTTCCATGGCAGGTATGCTGAGGAGCCCCGTATGTGGCATGCCCTGTCCGCGGACTACCGCAGTGTCCGCGGACCCGCTAACTCAGGAGCAGCCCTTTTTCCCTTGCACATCGCTCTCTGCATCACTCTCTCATTGGCTACACATAAGCAGTCACACAACCATTCACCAATCACATCCAAGAACTCTACATCCAACTCTGTCATCACAATTCAATTCAGAACTTTAGTTTAACTGTTCATCACTCTGAGTACAAGTCTCTTGTGATTGCAAAGCACCTACAGCTAAGACTACTGTAAAACTCTCCAAGATTTCTCCTTCCAGATTCATCCACATCTGCATACATCAATACAAAATACAGGTATGGATATGTTGTGTGCAGTACATGTGCAACTCTTTTATATAGGCATGTGAACAGGGTACCTGCCACTGGCCATGCATAATCTGCAAAAAAACATAGTGTAATTTCTCCCATCTCCTATAATCAAGTTAAATGTCTGCTGTCCAAGTTTCAATTTAGCCATGTTACTCATTGTAATGTCCAAACTGCTATTCTCATATTTCCTTCTGTCATTTTCACAACCACTTACCCCTTAACACACTATTATGACATTCCTAGAATGCACACAAAACAGGAAACCAGCTTGTATCTTACCAACGCATTGCAAGTACATACATTGCATGCATTTAAACAGAGTGCCTGCCACTTGCCATTCTTGCAAAACCAAACAAATGTATTTATTTTATTTTAATGTGATACAGTTTATAAATAAACTTTACACATGAAAAAGAAAGAAAAAAAAATTCTGAAAAAGAAATTCGTAAAATAAAAGCACAAATACATATTATTTACAAACATAAGATCATAAATTAATGAATACCAATAACATTTGTTAACAGAATCTGATTGATCATCTAAAGCAAAATCCAAAATCAAACACAAATTATAAAACCATATACGATAACATATGTTCCTTGTCTCACAATAACACAAAACAACATGCCTAAGCATCAAACCAAACAAATACATGTGTACATTCAGAACAGTGCTAATAGAATTGTAAATAAATAAGTCAAATAACTGAGAGGTTTCCACAGCAACACATACACTTTCAAAAGTACACCTCATAGGACACACTTATAAATACTCCACTAACCCCCTTAGCAATGATGCTGACGCTCCAAAATACCCATTCATGTACAAAGCTATGCAATTTAACACATACAGTACCTCTTCCTGGAAAGAAATCCTTCTGCAAATGTAACTAATCTATTTTTCAAGTGAAATGACTGTGCCATTAACACAATTGTACTAACTTCCTTGTTTCACAATTGCAGAGATGACCACTTTCTTGAAAGCCAGTAGCATCTGAAGTACAAGACAAATCCCAGACAAAACCTACTCTTTGCATCAAACAAAGTAAGTGCAATACTGTCCTAATGTTCTGACTGTTACTCAAACAGTGTAGTATTCTTATATCGTAGAACAAACAATTGAATCAACCCTACAGCATTAGATTCAATATTACTGATGGCACCTCAGCAGATGCACACTTTGTATTGTCAGCAGAACACCAGTATAGTAGCACACAGATACAAGAATAGCCTTCTCAACCTGAAGTAACATCCCATTACACAATCACACACCTCTACATGCATGCCAACCCTCATACTCAGACACTGATGCACAATGCACACATACATTGCACAACATCCCAACCCACACTTTCTTTTTTCTCCAATAGACACCAAAGAATGCCTACCAAAAAGCAACTCTGTAGAAAGCAACCCAGAAATAGAGCAAATCAAAATAAAAGTGTACAGACTAGGCATCCGCCTCTGGCAGAATGTATTCAAAAAGTTCAAACAAAACAGCTAATACAGTCACTAAGCGAAACTAAAGCAGCTTGCAGGAAACGAACTTTGAATCCTCTTTCAAAATATAAAAATAATCGGAAAGGTATTTAAAAGACTGCAGCTATAACTAATGCCAACTCTGCACCTATAAATCTTGATGTAGCCACAAGTAAGCATACCAGAATATTTATTTTACAAATATGTTCTGCCACAGAGTCCTTCAGAACCTTATAAAAACAAATCATGCTTAACCCTAAAAACCTACCACAGAAAACTAACCTAGAAGCACTCATAGACAGTGCAATGCTTCTCAAAAGGAAATTATTCATATTACTGTTAAACAGAATGAAACCACTAACAAAACACATTACTAAACTACAACAAGGACTTCGCTTTGCAAACATCTGTTTAGGTGAGTGGAGTCACACCACCAGCACAGGCCCATAGTTCAATGAAGAAGCATACAAACAAAAGCAAACAAACCTAATTGCCATACATAGCAGTGGACAAGGGTATGGAAAGGTTAACAATACCATCATGGAACAAGAAACACTGCTCACAAAAATATCCAGAGCAAGCTTAGCATCAACTCTCCATTCCACCAAACCAATATGTCCAGTCTACAAATGGCTGTGCACATCAATGTGTAACGTACACAAAAAAATCTGTCACATCTTTACGCCAGTTCCTCAATCAGTATGTGAAAGGCAAAGACAAATTAAGGGGGTAATTCATAGAATTCAGCGCACAAGTGGTGCACGCGGCTGGCATACAGTGTGCGCATGCGCCAAAATACATTTCTGCGCATAGTGTATTCATGGATTTTAACATCCATAACCAGCCGTGGCGCAGAGTGGTGCAGCGACCCTGCAGCTGCCCCAGTTACGCCCCAACCCCTCCCTGTGCGCCATGAACAGCGCACAAATCCCGTACATGGCGCACAGGCCAGTGGACCAGCATACAGCCCCCCAACCACGAAAACGTCTGTAAAAATCCCAGCGCACACCTCCGAATATACGTACTCCGCTGCGTGGGAAGTGTTACATGTGATTGGCCATGTGGGAGCGGGGTACGTGTAATTCGGGGGTGCGCGGGAAGTTCTACATGCGATTGGCCTTGGGCGAGCGGGGTACATGTATTTTGGGGGTGCGCGGGAAGTAATACACGCGATAGGCCTGGTTCGAGCGGGGTACGTGTATAATTGGGATGCGCGGGAACTTCAACATGCGATAGGCCTTGTGCAAGCGGGGTACGTGTATTTTGAGGGGTGCGTTGGAAGTTTTACACGCGATTGGCCCTGTTCGAGCGGGGTACGTGTATTTCGGGGGTGCGCAGGAAGTTTTACACGTGACTGGCCTTGGGCGAGTGGGGTACGTGTATTCTGAGGGGTGCGCAGGGAGTTTCACATGAGATAGGATTTTGGCGAGCGGGGTACGTGTATTCCTGGGGTGCACAGGAACTTTCACACGCGATTTCGCTGTCTGAGCAGGGTACGTGTATTCTGAGTGGTGCACTGGAACTTTCACTCGTGAATTGTCTTGCAGAGCGGGTACGTGTATCCAGTGGGGTGCGCGAGGTGTTACACACGTGAATTGCCAGAGTGGGTCCTCCCGGTGTGCCCTCGACCCCCTCCCCAGCCCGTGCAGGCAGCCCACACCACAGGGGACTACCCTGCACCCCTGGTCAAGTCCCTCAGGCAGCCCATCCACCATGGGTATGCCCCCCAGCCAGCCCACATGTCACCTTGCACTAGTGATCACCGACTCATGTCCCTCAGCATGCCCACCCACCCAGCATTGAGGGGCACCTACCAGCAGGCCCCGACTCATGTCTCTCAACACCCCCACCGACCCAGCATTGAGGGGCACCTGCCAGCAGGCCCGACTCATGTCCCCCCCAACACATCATAAAGATGCACAATCATGGGCCTCATGTGCACCAAAATCCCACAGGACCCCACCCCAGTCTTGAGAGGCAATCAAGTCCCCAATCCACCCAACACTGAAATGGCTTTTCCATGACACAAACCGAAAGTCAACTATGTACGTCAAAACATGTCCCTCACACACACACCCTGGGTGCAAGTGATTGTCTAAATCTACTTTTTCACATGCAGTAACCCAATGAGCAAATACCACACATGGAGGTAAGAAACAAAAATGTATTATGAACAAAATGAATGAAATGAAATGAAAGCATAAAACATATTTCAAACGATGAAATTAAATGTATGTCTGAAACATAATAAAAATGATGGAAAAAAAACATGTGTGCAATCTCACAGTCCACCAAATGAAAGCCAAAGGAAACGTAAATTGAAAAATCCATTGATCCATGGTGATAACATAAAATAAAATCCTCACATGATCCACTGTTCAACTAGGTAAACAGAGTTCATCCAGGGTCCATGAGCCCAACAAAAGAAATTAAACCTATCCAAAAAACTGCCTAAGAAAAGAACTATATACAAATGTGTGGGGCATAGTCCAAACATCCCAAATCAAAGGAAAACGAAAATGAAACCTAACACTAAAAACTACATACAATGGCGGCGGGCTAGTCCGACGGCTCACTTTCTGATTTCCCGGGCCAGGGCATTTCTGAACTCCTGCTCAATGTCCTGGAGGCGGTCCTCAGCCATGGCCTGAGGGTTCGCAGGGACGATGCCATGTTGACCTCCAACTCCCTGCGAATTGCCTCGAGGCACTCAGACCCCTCAGTGCCCTCCGCATGGAGTTCTCCGCCCTGACCATTGTTAGCAGTGCATCTTCCGCCCGCCGCCGCTCCGCATCTATTACCTTGCCCAACCGCTGCCACACGGAAGACACTTCCAATCCTGGGTCCTCCTGCCCTCTGGCCGATGCCTGCCTCTCGGATGTTGGAGGCCCCGAGCCATCATGGCTCCCACCTTGTTGCTGCTGTGCCTGTGCCTGTGCCCTGGCTCTTGCTGCCTGCACGTCCTCCTCCTGCTGGGGTGCAGTTGTTGTGGTGACCACCCCTGCTGGACGTCCGACTCCCGACTGTGGCAGGGATGTGTCCTCCACCAGCCTAGCTGCAGGGTCAGAGGCAGCTCCACAGGGTACCCAGGTGATACATGGGTGGGAAGATGGCATGGAGGATGACTGGCGCATAGGGGGATCAGGTGAGGAGGGGGTCAGAATAAAGTCCAGCATACGGAGGAATCCAGCTCTAGTGACCCGTGCCAGTAGGTCAACGCGGTCAACGAGGCATCTGAGATGATGTGCAGTGTCTTCACGAAAACACTGCAGGTCACCTCACATGCCCCGTTGACGCAACGCCATCCCAGCCAGGACAGGCTCAACCCGGTCCCGGATTGCCACGTCCGCAGGGAGAGGAAGGCCAGTTGTTGTGCGCTCATCCCCTCCCTGAAACCGGGTCTGGACGTAGGCATCCCTGCTGGTGCAGGATGATGCAATCACAGGATCGGGGACATGATTACACACATCACCTCTGCGGTGGCCTGTGCTGCCTCCTGTCCCTGCCCCTGCACTGCACGACTAGCACCAGTGGAATCCCGACCTCCAGACCTCGTGTGTGTCCTTCCACAACCTCCTCCTCCACCAACCCCCCACCAACCTGGATGACTCCATGCCATCTTCCACCGTCTGACCTTGTGGGGTCTCAGCTGCCCCTTCTGCTGCCGAGGAGTCCACCGCCGACCTCCGCTTCTTGGACATACCCTCGGCAGCTGCGGCCTGGGAAGTGGCACCAGACTCCTCACTCCCCGACGAGATGACAACCTTGGAGGGGAGCCGGGCCTTGCATCCCAGACTGGTGGTGCGATCCCTGCTGCTTTGCTCCACATCACCCTCTCCACCCTCTTCATCAGTTGACGCTGCAGACAGGGAGAGATAGAACACAGGCATCAGGGCACTGTACAATGGACTGATACACACATGACAGTTGCACATGAATGGCAGTGTAAAACTACAGACATGGCATCACACTCCCCAACACACATGTCATTTCAGCTCACACACATGAGCAAATCAACAGGAATCTTGCACCAGGCAGCACCGTCCATACACAAACAACAGCACAAGCAGCCGAAGGTGAGCCTGATGTCACATGAAACATGGGGAGTGAACAACACATGCACACACGCCACCAGACTTACATGCATGTGTACATCTCCACCAACTGTCGCAGTGATGAGATCGCCATCCATGTCACATCTCACATTCAGCCTTCTACATGTCAGTGTCACATGCATCCATGTTGCATCACAGTTGCACACTTGTCAAATACACCCACATGCACATGTGCATAGTGCAGATACATGCAGCATGAACCAGCATCCATGTGTGACACCACAACCATGCCACAGTACACACTCATAATTCATTACATGTGTGCACCCACACACACATTTGCACAGCATGCTTACCAACACATACACCATCGATGTGTCTCACACTTGATAGGAATAACATGTGGCAGGTTCACGTCCCTATACATACACAGCCATACATGTCCCTACAAAGACATATGTGCAACCTGCACACTCCTGGCACACCACAACACGCACAGCATACGATCAGTATGCATGTACCAGAAAAAATACAGAAAACTCCAGGACTCAGCGCCAATGTAAAAATGGATTGTTTAATGACACAATCTGTTGCTCATAGTTGTGTGCATACGTCAGAAAAACGCCCTCTACTCGATCACGTGTTTCGGCTCCCACAAGCCTTTATCAAATCAGGGCTACATTAGTTATTACAACCAAATTATATACATAAATAAAGCAAACAGTACAATTGTCAAATGTGTGGTTCAATTACACATATAACATATGCAAATTGAATATTTCCCAACATTTCACACATTAACATTCGACAGAGAAACAAGGGTTGGTGAAGGGGAGGATTGAGTGGGTTGGGAAAAATACAAGAAAATGTCATCATGTAGACCAATAGCACAATAAAACAGAGGCAAAGAAAGACGACAAAACCAATAATACACCCACAACAGCAATAAGTAAACATATCATGTTCAAATGACGATAGAAAGAATAACAGATAAAATTGTTTTGAAAGATCAAGAGACAAAAAGAAAAAACGAAAGAAGAAACCAATTAGTTCAATTTTTGCAAGGCAAATCATTAAATGTAATAATACATTTAAATCAGATTAAATACCTGGGGCTTACCCAATAACAGAATTATTAAATCCGTACGACTGTTGTCTGAAAGACAATAATAGGGACAGATCGCAATGGTGGATAATCTGTAAACACAAAGATTGGACATAACCTATATTAATCTTGGCTCATAAGTATTTCTCAATGGTGTGAAGGGAAGTGACCCTTATCACATAAAATATACATGATCATACTGCCATGCTGCATTTCGGGGTTGTGAGACGGCGTTTCTTGGCAACGCCACGTTAAATCAAAAACCAAATTAAAGTTGAGGCACCTCGCCACTTCATACATTTAAGCGCAACCATATTGATGCGTACATAACGACACTAACCTCGCCTTCGCGAGTGTTCAAACTGCACTGTGCAGCTCTGTCAGATTAAGCGCTACATTTGTGTCAAAAACAAAAACATACCTCGCATTCGCAATTTACCGACTACAATAGCATGCTATGCCGCTTTGTCAATTTGAACATTCCACATGTAACAAGAACAAAAACAGAACCTCGCCTTCGCGAGTATTCAACTGCAAAAGCACGCTGCGCCGCTTTGTCAAATTAAACATTGCACATGTAACAGAAACAAACCTCGCCTTCGCGAGTATACAATTGCAACAACACACTGTGCTGCTTTGTCAGACTACACACTGACACGCACCCGATCGGTGCGCTCATAACAAGGCATTTCTCGCATTCGCGAGTGTTTCAAAATTGAACCAACTCACTGTGCTGCTCTACAGTCCCTCGCGTCGGCTGCTCGAATGATGAAGGCAGCCGGCGCCATTTTGAAAAGGCTAAATAGTGTTATCGTTGCCACAGCAACTCTAGCACTCGTCGCCACGGTAACCTCTTAGCTCAATGCCTTTTAGCAACCTAATTAAAGGGGAAGTTACCCTCACACGTTTTAAAAAGGATCAATCCCTTTGAAAAGTTTGTTCAGTGCCTTTTAGCTTGAAAAGATGTGAAGGTCAATGCCTACATATGTGTCATTTTATGCCTACACATAAAAACTAGAAAAGGTTTTTTGTCAAGAAATATAAATCAAAAATTTAGGAAAAATTGGATTCACACCTGATTAAAGCGGGGACCATATCGAAATGCATAGCTGTCCCAAAACGGAGATATTAGAGAGACATTATTTATGAGTACATATCAGTTATTCTGTTGTGTAGAGACCTGCGAAATCACAAACTCCCTAAATGAGGCTGATGTCAAGTGCGCCTCCCACGTCCCCACATACATAGAACAAGAATCGGTACAGTATACCAATAACTGAATTGCATCAAATTACTGCACATGATTCCAAACAACAGAGAAATTCAACATAAAAATCCTATAGGAATGAAGCCATCTCATTGTCATTATTCAGACCTGTATTGGTAGAATTAAAGAAACAAATGATGCGTGCTTCGGACTGCTGCAAAGCCTTCAGTCTGTCTCCTCCTCGTTTGCTCAAGGTGACTTGTTTCAAACCAATGAATCTAATGTCAGATTTGCTATGCAACTGGTGACAGGTCTGCCAATGATCTGATTAGGGCAACAAAGTGTCTTGGCTGCCAATCTTCGCCAGATGCTCACGAATGCAAACTCATAACTCTCTTTTGGTACTACCAATATAAATCTTTTTGCATACACAAATAATACAATACACCAGAAATTTGGTTTTGCAGTTGATCCCTTGTTGTATCAGCCATTGCTTGCCATTAGAATCGATAAACTTGTTTGTAGAGTGGTGCGCATACTTGCATTGTGTGCACACACCACATTTCCTGAAACCATTCAAATTGCTAGACAACCAAGTTGTGCAATTCATTAGTTCCATCTCCGGCAACAAAGATGGACTGAGCATTGTTTTTAGAGTTCCCGCTCTCTTGAAAATCATACGTGGTTTCTCATCTATCAATTTGGTAATGTGATCATCAAGTTTCAGGAGATACCAGTGCTTCCCTAGTATTCGCTGAATCTGCTGATGGTCCCTACCATACTGTGTTATGAAACTGGGTCCAAGTCTTCCATCCGTACCCTTGGGTAGAAGAGTGTCTTGTTGTTGCATATCTTTTGTTCTCTTGTAGGCCAATTTAATGCTTTTGTCAGAGTAACCTCTATTCTTAAAACGATGTCGTAAGAGAGAACATTCCTTTTCAAACTCCCTATCCTGTTGACAATTACGTCTGGCGCGAATATACTCGCCTAACGGTATGTTCCGAATTGTAAGATGATAATGACAACTGCTCGCATGGAGCATGGAGTTGACCTCCGTCTGTTTTCTAAATGTTCTGGTAAGCAACTGGTTCCCTTCTATTATTATTGTTTAATCAAGGAAATTGATACTCCTGTCATTGCACTCTCCCACAAACTGGATGTCTAAGCAATTTTGGTTTAAATGGTCCACAAAATCTTGAAACCTTTTCTAGTTTTTATGTATAGGCATAAAATGACACATATGCAGGCATTGACCTTCACATCTTTTCAAGATGAAAGGCACTGAACAAACTTTTCAAAGGGATTGATCCTTTTTAAAACGTGTGAGGGTAACTTCCCCTTTAATTAGGTTGCTAAAAGGCATTGAGCTAAGAGGTTACCGTGGCGACGCGTGCTAGAGTTGCCGTGGCAATGATAACACTATTTAGCCTTTTCAAAATGGCGCCGGCTGCCTTCATCATTCGAGCAGCCGACGCCAGGGACTGTAGAGCAGCACAGTGAGTTGGTTCAAGTTTGAAACACTCGCGAATGAGAGAAATGCCTTGTTATGAGCGCACCAATCGGGTGCGCGTCAGTGTGTAGTCTGACAAAGCGCCACAGTGTGTCGTTGCAATTGTATACTCGCGAAGGCGAGGTTTGTTTCTGTTACATGCACAATGTTTAATTTGACAAAGCGGCACAGCATGCTTTTGCAGTTGAATACTCGCGAAGGCGAGGTTCTGTTTTTGTTCTTGTTACATGTGCAATGTTTAAATTGACAAAGCGGCATAGCATGCTATTGTAGTCGGTAACTGTTTTGACACAAATGTAGTGCTTGATCTGACAGAGCTGCACAGTGCAGTTTGAACACTCGTGAAGGCGAGGTTAGTGTCGTTATGTACGCATCAATATGGTTGCGCTTTAATGTATGAAGTGGCGAGGTGCCTCAACTTTAATTTGGTTTTTGATTTAACGTGGCGTTGCCAAGAAACGCCGTCTCACAACCCCGAAATGCAGCATGGCAGTATGATCATGTATATATATGTGATAAGGGTCACTTCCCTTCACACCATTGAGGAATACCTATGAGCCAAGATTAATATAGGTTATGTCCAATCTTTGTGTTTACAGATTATCCACCATTGGGATCTGTCCCTATTATTGTCTTTCAGACAACAGTCGTACGGATTTAAAAATTCTGTTATTGGGTAAGCCCCAGGTATTTAATCCGATTTAAATGTATTATTACATTTAATGATTCGCCTTGCAAAAATTTAACTAATTGGTTTCTTCTTTCGTTTTTTCTTTTTGTCTCTTGATCTTTCAAAACAATTTTATCTGTTATTCTTTCTATTTTCATTTGAACATGATATGTTTACTTATTGCTGTTGTGGGTGTATTATTGGTTTTTTGTCGGCTTTTTCTGCCTCTGTTTTATTGTGCTATTGGTCTACATGATGACATTTTCTTGTATTTTTCCCAACCCACTCAATCCTCCCCTTCACCAACCCTTGTTTATCTGTCGAATGTTAATGTGTGAAATGTTGGGAAATATTCAATTTGCATATGCTATACGTGTAATTGAACCATACATTTGACAATTGTACTGTTTGCTTTATTTATGTATATAATTTGGTTGTAATAACTAATGTAGCCCTGATTTGATAAAGGCTTGTGGTAGCCGAAATGCAATATCGAGTAGAGGGCGTATTTCTGACGTATGCACACAACTATGTGCAACAGATTGTGTCATTAAACAATCAATTTTTACATTGGCGCTGAGTCCTGGAGTTTTCTGTATTTTTTCTGTTACCTTGTGGACAGTATGGGCTTAGTATCCGTCCAAATCCAGTGACCCTCGACTTTTGATGACAATATAGTGCAATCACTATTTTCCATCATTTGACTTCTATAAGGGATTGTGAGGAGTCGCCTGCGGGAGCAACTTCAAACGAAATAAGCCCCATTTTCTTGCAGTATGCATGTACACTTACCGCTCGACTCCAGATGGGTCTGCTCCTCAAGGATCTGGATGTCGAGCACTGGGCTTATGCGTTCCAGGACCCTCATCTGGTTGTCGGTCAGGTGGACCTGGCACCCCTTGGCATCCGCTGCCTTCAAGAGGCGCCGGGCCTTGTTGAGGGTCCTGGACCTGAAGTCCTCCCAGCGCTTCTGGACATGTTTGATCTTGCGGACTGCCACCCCCTCCTCTTGGATGGCAGTCCCGATGTCCATCCAGATCCTCTTCCGTCCTTCATTGTCGGCGCACGAACTTCCAAAGAGGGCATCATACTGCCCTAGGACTTGCTCCACCAGGACACCAACTTCACTGGCACTGAAGCTGGTGGCCCTCTGCCTCTCTGCCTGGGGGTTGCCAGTGGTGCCAGATGGTGTGGTGTCAGACATGGCAACCCCAGAGGAAGGTGTGGGTGGGCAACTGGGTCCTGGGGCTGGGCTGTGGAGCGATGGTATCCCAGTCGGGAGTCTTCAGTTCCAGCAGGGGTGGTCACAGCAACTGCACCCCTGGCTGACGTGCAGGCACCAAATAGCAGGGCACGTGGGCAGCAGGCAGGCAGGCAGCAGCAGATGGCAGGTGGGAGCGTTCTCGGGGCTCTGGAGGGCAGGAATATTGCCTTCTGGGCAGGAGCATGGTCTTCCATGTGTTTTTGCGTGGCCAGCTTGATACAGAGAAATTTGGCACGTGAAAAAAGTGCACGTCAGCGTGAAAACTGAGGAAAGGCCCTTAGCGCATAAGCGCGTAAGTGACATTACGTGCGCGGGCGTTCCCCACAAAACGGGTGCATAGTGAGACAGCACGTGAGATAACTGCACCTCACCATGCTATTGGAGGAAAGGGCCTTAGTGCGTAAGCGCATAAGTGACGTTGCACGTGTGGGCTGGCTTAAAAGGTACGATTATGACGTGATTTTCTTGTACGTGCTTTTTGTGGAGAGCGAGGGGGTGATTCTTGTACTTCTTGTCAGTTCACATGCGATTACTTCACAAAGTTTCCAGTTCGTACTCCCTGTTTCCTCAGACTGCGTTCTTTTCTTCTTTTGGCGGGGGTGTTGCCAACATTTTTCACGTTCTTTTTCAAGGCAGATGTTAAGTCGCGCACGTATTTTCTAACTGTGGTTGCCCCCATGTGTCGCGTACCCCTTCAGAGGTCATTGTAGGCTGCGTGTAACACGCGTACGCTTATTTTTGTGTTTCTGTGTGCCACAGCGTAGTGCGGGTTCATTTTTCCATGCACGTGGTCTACCAGGGTTTGCGTGCAGGTGTACTCTTGTTTTTGGGGTACCTGTGCTTTGCGTGACCCGTCATCTTCCCCCAGGGGTCACAGACAGCCTTGCTAGAGCACTAGGGTATGAATTCCATCTAGTACCCTACCACTTTCACCCCAATTGCCCAGGACAATTGTTTACTGCAACTCCCATACGCACAACAACATCAGTGTCATGGTTGGGAGGTGACCAAGCAGTAAGGGAGGCAAAGGTGGCCGATCTCAAAGAGGTGGGCGTGGTGGGCATGATGGGCATGGTAGGGGACGTGGCCAGGATTTGAAGGTTGCCTCTAGAGCCCAGTGTGTGGAGGACCAATCGGGGCCACCTATGCCCCCCACCAATGGTTGTGGGAAATGTAGCTGACACCATCCCAGCTCAGCCCTTGTTCGACCGGCACATTTTGTCAACTGAACCGGCACAGGATGACTCCCAGGCTGACTTCCAGGTCACCAAGTCTAAGCCACGTGTGGCGGTGAAAGTTGCTGTCACCAGGCCACATGGATCTGGGGCAGCAATGTCATCTGCTGCCCCAAGTAGCCAGGGTGGGGAGGATGCTGGGGCAGCTGCAGCTCAATCCACCCCAGCTCCGAGTCTCCCAGCCGGGACATTGTCGGTCAAGGTCCATCACACTGACGTTGGCCCTGCCACCATCACCCTGCAGCCAATGCTTGCACAAAGACCTTTGGTCAGTGTGCCTTTACAGGCTTCAAGTACCCAGTCCACCTGCGCTTCTGCCCCTACTGATCAGAGCGGTGTAAGCCACTGAAGATCCGCACCACCTTACAAGACGAAGAAGAAGGGTGCTCTTGCACTACAGACTGAGACCCGGCTACACACTCCGACACGTCAAGGAAGCCTAGCTTCAATGACGCCGAACTTGATGCACTTGTGGCCCATGTGTTGGCACATAGCCGCGAAAATGGTGGTGACTTCAGGCTGCAGGACTACGCCTGCTCAACGTAGGGCCCACTGGCAGACCATTGCGAACCACATTAGTACCCTTGGATTTGTGAGGTGCACAGCTGATGATTGCTACAAGCGGTGGAATGACCTGAAACGTAGAGCAAAGAACAAGCTGGCTACCAATCATGCCTCTACTCTGGTGACTGGCAGTGGGTCTCCACCAGAGGACGACCAACTCACTGAACATGAGTCTGTTGCTGGAACCTTCGTCACAGAGGAACAGATCCAAGGCGTGGGAGACCTACCAGATTATGAAGCATTGTCCGGTGAGTGCCCATGCATGTGTGTGTAATCCATGTGTATGTTGCTTGGGTGATGTGTTATCATTGAGTGCGAGGTGAGGGTGTGTACTCATGAGTGGTATGGGTCACCCATGTGCTTCCTCCAAACCAGTCACTGGCCTTGCATTTGGGTATGACAGTATCCCTTCTGACACAGTGGCCAATTATCACTACATTACTGCAGTTGCCCTTGAAATGTCATCTTGCAACAACAATGTATGGAATTTTCAGTGTTCATTCAGCCTGATTGTTTCAATAATCCCATTTTTGCAACACATTTTTCTGCCCTAATGCCACATATGTAACATGCTTCTGTCATAGATTACACCCCACAATGCCCCACATTTATTACCATGTTATGAGAATGTGTTGACCATTCAGGCTGATTGAGTAAGTGCCTGCTCACATCAATTTTTGTGGCCTGTTTGAATGTGGAACATGATTGTTGTTTCCTGTCATGTTGAAGTGACCAACCATTGATGTATCCATCTGCCTGCCATCACTGTATAATTGTACACTGGATATGTTGGATATTTTGTCACACTATTTTGCATTTTTCATCTCATGTCCATCTCACATGGATGAGTGACAGTACTCATTGACTAACATATGGCTGTACTTGTCAAATGTACCATGGCCATGCTACGTGCCATCTGTGTGCTGGCATGTGTCATGTATGTGTATTGGACATGCCACTCACAGGCTAATGTGTGATGCCAGTGCTATCCAGCATGCAGCAAATTTGTTGCTTTTCCATCTTAGAGTCCTCAGTGTCTGCTTTTTGCCTCCACTTCCAACTCATTGACAGTCCATGCATGCCAGGGTTATAGTCATGTGGGACATGTGCAATTCATGTACTGGATCTCTGGCTTGTTAGGCCTATGTGTGTGCTATGGTGCTCATGCCTGTTTCCATTTGTAGTCTTTCATGTTTTTGCAGGTGATGACACACTTGATGCTCTTGAGGTGGAGGAGATGGTGCAGACCCAGGAGGAATCTCAGCCACAACCGGGCACCAGTGGAGGATGTGGGGTGGTGGTGGGTAAAAACCCAATCCTCCTGCAGACCATACTGTCCACGGGTGTCTCTGGGTGCACCTCCCCAGACCTCTATGATTCAGGTGCTGAATCAGAGAGTGAGACATATGTGGCGTCGCAGGTGAGTGTTACTGGGAGGGATGCTGTTCTGACCAACCCACCTGCACCAAGGAGAGACCCCTCTGTGGGGATGTCAGTGTTGGTAATTCCGCCTTTGGAGGTTACGGATGCAGGGTCACGCTCAACAACATCTGATCCTGTTCCTGGGCAGCAGATTAGAGGGGGAATGTAGTCCTGCAGCCTCAGGCAGTGCCAGCACAGCAAGGTGCAGATCGCCTTGCCCAAACAGGTGTGGTGCCCGCCGACGCGGTGGCCATACGCCACCAGGCAATACTGTATGGGGAAAACTCCATCTACAGTATAGCAGTATATCAGCACAACAGGGAGCATTGGTTGAAATGATGGCTCAGGCAATGGATAGGGTGGCCACTTCCATTCTCCCCCCTGAAAGGCAGATGGATCAACAACAGCAGGCAACAGACTCTATTTGCCAATCACACATGGAAGACATGTTGGCGTCCAACAGGGACCGACGGGCGGCACTGGAGACTCTGCGCGAAGCCATATCTGTAGAGTCACAGGACCACAGGGAAGCCCTGAGGTTATAACGCCATTTCCTCAGGGAGACTCAGGGAGACTCTGGGTGAACTTGAGGCTTCCCGAAATTTTAGGTCACAACAGCAGCTGGAGCAGCTCACACTTTCACTCTCAGCAGAGCTCCAGGCAACACGTGCGGAGATCCGGGCATCACGCAAGGCCATGCGGGTAGAAATGCAGGCTACCTGCATGGGGATCTCTGCACCATCATCCTCCAGAACGAAACCTTCCACGCCTGCATGCTTGCTGCCATGGAGGACCATACCAGGGCTTTACCCGGGCTGCCTCCCATAGCACAGACACCTCCTGATGTAGCAGCTGAGGGTGAAGAGAGAGACAGCAGTTCTCTCACTATAGCGTAGCAATGCAGGCCATGAGCCCATGGAGGTATTTTTTTTTCGCAACATCCACACATGTGGGTGTTGGTGTGCACCCTGTCCTCGAACCTCCTGGGTGGCCTCCCCCTCGGTCCAAACATGGCCATTTTATTTTTTTATTTTATTTTTACAGTGTGTTGCCTTGTGTGGCTCCCGTGGGCATTCGCTGTGTATTCCAGCTGGGCACATGCTGGCTTGTCCTGTCTTTGGGTTAAATGCTTGGGTTCCTGACACACACCCCCCTCCTGCTTCCCCTTTCCATGGGCTTGCAAAGGGTGTGACCAAGTGACAGTAACTTACACAGTGACATTGGGCTCCCATGAGCTGTGTGGGCAGTCTGTAGTCAAAACTGTGTGTACATCCCTAGTGGGGATTGTTGTTTGATTGAACACTCATGGTGTATTGATATGTGCTTGTGCATCCATGACTTTCTCCTTATTCACATGTACCTTCTTCATGTCTTCACAAGGCCGTCTCCTTTTGTATGCAGTACACTGACACATTTGCCTGACAGCAACACTCTGCAGTTGGAAGGGGTCGATGCGCTGCCTTAGTCAGGGTGTGATATTTTGTACAGGGGGGTTGTCCTGTCCTCGAAGATTAGTACTACATTGAATTATTGTAGTGACAGTTTGTACACATCTCCATATTAAAGTTTTAATACATCTATGTAAGTATGTACTATTGGAGGAAAGTATGAATCCAAGTCCTGGAGAGAAAACTGTTTCAGAGACCTGTATTAATTAGGTCGCAAGTTTCAAACATTGGTGACTCAATGTAAATACCAAAAATTAATTAAACATGAACAGAATTTGTTAAGCATGAGACAAAAATAGAATAAACCTAGTCACCCATTTGGTAAGTTGTCTAGAACAAGAGTACATGTATTTCAAATATTAAGTGCATATTTTAAATAGCAAGACATGTCCAGTGGTGACAGGTAGTCTTGCTATTTAAAATATGTACTTAATATGTATCTTCATGCCGCCCAGCTTCTAGGTCCCGGTTTAGGGGTGACATTCGGAAAATAAAACTATCATGGGTGGACACTGGATAGTTGGCATATACTGAGGTGATGATTCCCTTGGCATCACATACTACCTGCACGTTGATGGAATGCCAGTGCTTGCGGTTTCTATAGATGTGCTCAGTTGCCCTGGGTGGACGTAGAGCCACATGGGTGCAATCAATGGCACCAAGCACTTTGGGGAAGTGTGTCACCCCGTAAAAGTCTTGGACGGCAGCTTGCCTTTCTGCAGGTGTTCTGGGCATGTATATGTGCCTGCGGACTGAGGAGCGTGCAGTCATGATGGCCAACACCTTGTGTAGGCAGCGTGACTGTGTGGCCTGTGACACCCCCCCCACTATGGCACTTGTCCGCTGAAATTAACCAGTGGCCAAGAAGTGCCGTACATTGAGCACCTTTTCCAAGGGGCTCAGTGCTTGGGAGCACAGGGTGGGTGATGTGAGGTCATCCTCCCACTCACTCACCAGGTTGAGTATTATGTGTGGTAGAAACCTGCACCTCCCAAACACCTGGTCATCAGGCATCCCAAAAAGGCTGGTCCTGGGTGTAAAAATTCGGGGCCTGGCTATCCTCCTCCTCCTGCGGTGTCCCACAACCACTGCTGCAAGGAACGGTATATTCATCGTAGCGTCTGAGCTTGTTTGTTGTTTGTGCACGCTTTTATGCTGCACGAGGCCGCGTATGCATGCTTCCTGATGGCATACGTGTTTCCGGATTAGCGCCTCTTTTTTGGCGCACGGGTTTCCTCTGTTTGATTCCATGAATACATGTTTTATGCGTGCGTTTGGGCGTGGCGAGCATTTATCTCCTGTACTTCCCCCGTAACACCCACATTTTCTCGCGTTGTTCCCCATTCCGCTTGTTACGCCCCGTGTTCCGCCCACTTTTGTTGTGTGCACTGCGCTATGTTCGCTTTTGCTGTGCGCGTAGCGCATGCCATTTGATGACGTGTACGCCTGCGTGCGCCACTCACGATTTTAGCACACATCCCAGGATTTACACGCGCACGGACTTCCATGAATCTATGTGCGTGGCTTTGGTATGCTTGCACTGCAATTTTCATGCTTGCACTGCGATTTTCACGCTTTCGGTGCAATTTTCCGCGCACATTAATTCCATGAATCAGCCTGTAAAAGTAAAACTATTACTATCTATGGATTCCTGTCCGGTGCGCAAATACACAGGACTACAAGGACATCCAATTAGCCTGCATTTCTGGACCTACTTGCAAAAGCACCTTCCATCATATCAAAATGTTAGGAACACACCATTCAACTGTAAGAAATCTTGTTCATAAACTGTACAATGCCAAAAGTCCTGCTTTAGCTCTAGACAATTTAAATAACATTCTTCTACATGGTACAGCCAGAGAACTACTCAAATAAATAGAGGACATCCAAAGAAAATATTTTGGAAGTGAAACCCACTTACAAAATTCTATATCTTTAGAACAAAGTAGCAACAACTTGATGGATGGCAACCTTCTACTACACACATACAAACAAGAAATATTAAAGTTTAAAAGCACATCTGCTGAAGTACCAAACCATGTGTGTGTGTCTTGCTGCAGGACTTTTTAAAAATAAAAATAGCACAAAAACTGTAGACAAAATAGAAGACAATGAAGAATCCAAGTGGTTCCAATTAGCTCTCTATCATATAGCACAAAACAAATAAGAATTTACTAACCCCTCAATACTTTGCAGATACTGCACTGCAAAACTTGACAACAACTAAATACCTTCACATGCTATAACTAATAACTTGGATATTTTCCCACTGCCAAAACCACTGCAACAACTTAACTTGTATGAGAGCATTATAATTTAAACAGTGCACCCATTTCAAGGAATAATACACCTTCAACCAAAAACAGCAAAACTACCTCCATCTGAATTACTAAAAGGCATTTGTGGCTAAGTAGTTCATTTGCCATTAGATCTCAAAGAAAATGTAGATACTCTGAGAGTTTATCGGCCAATAGCTCAATCTTTGATTATCCTAGTGAATGGCGTACCTACAAAAGAGAACAAAATTTGGCAACAACTAGTGGATTTACATAAAGTTAGAGAAGCCCTGCAATATCTAAAAGACAACAATGAATATACAAAGAATTAAACATTGAAGTAAACCTGAGGGAAACCACTGTTATAATTCAAGACTCGTCAGGAACTGGCCAGATCCTACTACACCATCCAATATTTTAGACCATTATATAATTCACCCACTGCGTTCCCAAGGCACCATAGATGATGCACTGGAAATGTATCAAATGCAGCAATCGGCATATGGGAAAAACGTGTAGAAGCACAAGCCTTTCCTCTACTCTTTCGTTCTGGAAAAGGAGGAAGGTACGATAAAAGACCCACACAAATCACAGCATCAGAATACCACACTTTACAAATGTACTCTGAAGACCCCAGATTCAGGCAAAACATTGACTGCATATTCCACCTTCTCTCTGAAAGTGAACTTGCAACTCTATGCTATGGAGTTGCACACACATTGAAATCAGATACCAATTTTCGAAAATATGGCTCCTACGCAATTACTACAGAAGGTGCAAGAAAAAGATGACGTTTTACAGTCAAGCATTAGAAATCTTTTAGAAAACATGCATAGTACAAAAGAATACTGGTTCCGACGACACAAAGAAGTACGCTGTATGATAAGAAACCTTGGCCCACCCAAATGGATTGTGACATTAGGTTGTGCAGAGCATACATGGACGATTTGCACGATTTCCTATGCATAGCAAACAAAAGCAAAACAAATATAGACATAAAAACGATAGGAGAACTCTGGTCTCTTGATCCTGTAAGTGTATCAAGATACTTTGATCATCGCTTTTTTTGCCATGCTACACTTCATTTGTAATAAAACAGTACCTCTCCGCGGAGAAGTACAACAATTCTTTTGCAGAAAAGAATACCAAGCCAGAGGAGCACCACACATCCACATGCTTTTATGGATTAAAGATGCTCCTATATTTGGTCAGGACAGTGATGACACTGTTTTGCAGTTCATTCAGATTTATGTCACTTGTGAAATCCCTTCAAAAACTACACATAGTGACCTACATGCACACATTTTACAATTTCAAAGACTGGAGTATGGCAAGTATTGTCGGTGCAAATATTAAAACAAAGGGAAATATTACATCAAATGCTGCTTTGGTTTCCCTAGATCAGTTTCAACAACAGGACAAGTGAACAACTTCATGTCTTCAGTTAGACATAGGGCCTTATTCCAAGTTGGGCGGTAAGGGTTAACGGTCGCCGGTAAAGAGAGTGGTGCCATTAAACCCTTACCGCCCAATTCCGTGGTCCCTTAGTGGGAGCCGCAAAGAACGTGTGGTCGGACCACACATACTTTACGGGTCCCGCTAAGGGACCAGGGCGCTAATAACGTGTCTACTATTCGCGGGCCCGTTATTAGCACCTTCCCATTCCCATTGAGCCCTATGGGGGCACGAATGGGAATGGGGAATGGTTGGTTGAATGGGGATTTACCGGGTCCTCCAGAGTCAGAATGACCAGGTAAGTCCCCATTCAACCAGACTGGACCCGGACCCGGTTTGGAAGGCAGCCATGGTGCTATTGCTACCGCCCAACTTGAAATGACCCCCATAGTGTCAAAGGCAAATCACCTAAGAAACACATACTGCATAAAAAGAACAGAAGGATCAAAGGGCATCAATGGTTACAATGCTATCATTGCCCTCCTATGAAATGCAAATATAGGTGTGCAGTACATTGCAGAGAATTCCACTGCAGTTGCATGATATGTCACAGCCTACTTAACCAAAGCAAAGAAACCAGAGCTGAAAGACCTCTGGGATGACATATCATCTGACAAAACACTGTCACAAAATGTGTACAGCTTTGGCATAAAAATGCTCTCCCATAGAGAATGTGGCTGCTACAAAGCCGCAGACTGTTTAACCGGCAAATACACAAACATAGTATGGCTAAGCCTTGGTCCTGCTAAATCCAGAAAAAAGAGATTTCAAATCATATGAAGACATAGAAACAATAGCCACAAATGATCTCAACAGCCAAGACATTTTAAAAAACAAGTTACGAGATGCATACTACCCAAAAAGGAGTACCGCTTTGGAAACCATGTGACTATACCACATAGCCCAAAACTTCACATACAAAAATAATATTAAACCAGATGAGAAGAAAGGTAGATACATAGTCGAAAACTGTGAAGGCAGCCTAGTGAAACTTACCAAACACAGCCTAATTAATCATATGAAATTGTCATTAAAAACTCCTCAACATAAATAACTGTATTACATGGCACTATTACAACTTTTTAAACCATGAAGAAAAGAAGATTTGTTAGATACCCATGTCTCCTATGAAGATGCTTTCAAAGCAAATGAAAGCACTATAAAAGATATACATTTTATGCAGTACAAAACCATGTAAGACAATGAAGAGCAACAAGAAGAGGAACTCCAGGCACAGCTAAATATAGAAACTCCTGACAGCAGTCAACCTTCTCTAACAGGAAGCCAATAACCACTTGGACAGCCACTAATAGCAAATTAGGCAGAGATAGCCATGACAGAAGTAGAAAACGCCATGTGCCAGTATAAAGGGTCTACAGAAGATTTTGCTATACTCAAATCACAATTAAACAATGAACAGCGTAGCATTTTCCTAGAAATAACTATACAAATTGAACATGGTATGCAGCATGAAACTAAAAGGTGTACCTGTCAAGAGTACAAACCTATACTACTATATGTGAGTGGTCAAGCTGGTTCAGGGAAAACATTCTTAATAAAAAATCATCAGCAAGCTTCTCCAACAATTGACAAACAGCAAACTGTAAGCTGTTGTAACTGCCCCCACAGGTTTAGCTGCCTACAACATAGGCAATGTCACTTTACACTGATTGCTACTCCTTCCAGTAGAACACCAAAACAAATTAGACTACTACAAACTTTCACCAGAAGCTGCAGTGGAACTAGGCAGAGTTTACAAACAAATGAAAATGCTCCTAATAGATGAGGTGAGCATGGTCTCCAACCTAATGTTGGCTTTGATTCACCTCAGATTACAAGAGGTCCTCAAAACGGACTAAGAAGGACTCTTTGGAGGAAAACACATTATTGTTTTCAGAGATCTTCCTCAATTAACACCAGTGAAAGATGAACCTATTTTTAAAACCTTAGGGCACAAACTATGCTGTAAAACTCTTGGCAGCAAAAGAAATGCAAATCTTTGGCAACATTTCCAATACAAAAATTAAATGAAAACATGTGTCAGTCTGCAGATCTCACCTTTGCCAACATTTTGAAAAGTATTAAAGGTGGTGTACTATCTAAAGAAGCACAATCTATATTAAATACCGACACATCCATGCACTCTACGGGCATAACTCATGTGCTACTGAAGTCATTGAACCATTAGCACACTAAAATTTAAACTGTATGTCCTTGATGCCAACTGTTGCAAGCTGTGCACAATTCAATGAAACAATGTTGAAAAATGAAATGCATCCAATAGTTCAAATTTACTCCACAGACAAACTGGACGTGCACAGTATGACACTACCAATGTATGAACAAGCCACAGCTCGACTAAATACCTTAGAAAACTTTATCTCTAACACAGTTGGTTTAGAGAAAATATTAACATTGTCTTTAAACTGTAGAGTAATGCTGAAACGTAACCTTGATGTGGAAAAAGGACTAGTTAATGGAGCACTTGGTACAGTTGTTGGCTTTCAAACATACCCAAGTGACAACAACATTCAGTTTGTCAATATTCACTTTGACAAACTGTCAGGAGTTAAAAGGATAGAACGCTCAACAGCCCGATTCCTTCTTTTCAAAGATATGTATGTACACAGAAAACAATTTTCTCTATCTCTAGCATACACAGTCACCATTCATAAATCACAAGGTCTTACCCTAGACCAAGCATTAATAGATATTGACAGCACAGTGTTTATATAAGGCATGAGCTATGTAGCACTGTTGCGCATACATACACTTGATGCACTATTTCTTGTCAATTATGATGCAATTAAAGTAAACACTGATATTCCTTGAATTGTATAATACAATAGACTACATGCACTCTACACACTGCATCTCACAACCAACCCTGTTCTTCAAAAAGCAAAACTTTGTAAAAGATAACTAGTTCAGACACAAAATATACAGGATCTCACAACAATACCTCCAAAGAAATTAAAAGCAGCTGCTACTTCATCAATTACCACAACCAAAGAAGGATCTACAGCACAAGCAAAATAAACTGCCACTTCAAAGAAAAAACCTGTACTTCCATCAAATGACTCAGACACAGAACTGTCTGGTTCTTTCAGATTTTCCAATACAACTAGTGTAAATTGCTATGCAAATGTAGTCTATTAATATTCTATTCCAATGTCCACCAATTGTTGAAAGCATTTACTTAAATGGGACAGACCAATTATGTTTGCAAATGTTAGTCCTTCACAGAAATGCAACCAACAATCCTGATAACACTTACAGTATTTCTGGAATAAAGCAGGAATTGGACTACTGTGCTGGAATGGTCGGATTCACTATAAACACACAAGAAGATCCACAAGATTTCCTAATGCACTTACTACAAGTACTGGAAAACAAAAACATACCTATAAATGACATCTTCCAGATTTCATACATGTGGAAACATACATGCACTCTCTGCAGCCATGTGCCACAGGAGCAAGTCCCTAATGAACACTTTATGTATGTATCCATACCTAACGTGAATCTATTCCATTTCAGCAGCTTGTACAAAATGCAAACCATGGCATATTATGTACTACTTGCAATTCCGATAATCGTTCCACCTTACAAATACAGTCCCTTAGTGAATACATAATAGTAATGCTTTTGTGTTACAATGCAGATGGTACAAAAAAAACTGCAAACTGACTGGATTTACACATGGACAAGTATCACTTGGCAAGAAAACCTCACACAGTAGGCATAATCTACCAAGCAGGAGCCACAAGCAATGCAGTTCACTACACTGCATACATAAAAAAAGAAATGCGGATGGCTCGAATGTAATGATACTTTCTTTACTCTAAAACAGAGATTACCAGCAAATCTTGTAAACGCTTACTTAATATTCTTACAACCAAAATGTATTCACTAATCTGAGTATGAGCATCTACAAAATGTCCTAAATAACCTTTAAATCCACAAACTAATAGAATAAGGCAACAGCTATCTAACACTGAAAGTATACATTCATCAACAAGAGAAAACATGCTTGAAAACATACCCTTCAGAAGTGAAAAACTGTAAACAGTTAGAATACGCCAATTGGTACCTAACTGTAATCAGAATTATGCAATATACATTTTTCTAAGGAAACCTTGCAACACTTATTACATATAAAAAGACCCTCAACAACTTAAAAACTATCAACAGTTAGAATACTCCAACAGCTACCTAACTGCCCCAAAATTCTGCAAACACCAAAAAGATAAATGAATACTTCTAAAATGCAACAAGAAAAAAACAATTAGAATATGCCAACTGGTATCTAACTGCAACAATAATATCACCACTTCCAAACCAAAAACCATACACCTATTCAATTCCTCCTACTGAAATCAACCACCAAAAAAGATTGTACCATAACATAGAAAGTTTTTTTTTTTTAATCCTGCATGTTTTTTTTTTCCACAGACCCAATGATTATACGAACAAACACAGGAACTGAGTAAATTGCACAGAACACTGATTTGAAGCATAGTTCTTGTAAAGTACTAACTATGAGGGTACACAAAGTGCAGAAATATCTGCTATGCAATGCAGTACCTCATTACAAACTACTTACCCTAACATGTGATATTTTATTTTATCAAAGAGAATGAAAAAACAATGTCTGCTACATTTTCCCATACCATGCAAAAACTGCATACAACCTCAACAATGTAAACAGTAAGTATACAATGAGTGGAGTCACAACCACAGCAACATAACACACCCATGCAAGCAAACACCTGCCCACTGGCCACAACCCAAAATGTTTGCTTGCATGAGTGTCTTATGCTGCAGTGGTTGTGGCCATGCACGAAGACTCTAGGCCCTGGCCACAACCACCGCAGCATAACACACCCTTGCAAGTAAACACCTGCCCACTGACAACATCCCAAAAACATAACACAACCGCCTCAAGGCCTATCGACTCACTTAACATAGTAAACAGTAATTACAGCCAATGAACAAACTCTTCAATACATGCCCTCTTCACCCAATGCTCTACTAACTACCCAAATCCAATACATCTGAGCATAGTAAACTACCCAACAGTCTGGCCAGTGTTTATTATGTCCGCGCACTGCTGTGGTGACCGCGGACACTGTGATCACAGCACGGCCTTCTTCCACTTAAGCAAATACAGCATTTGACCCATCTCTCACTCCCCCACCCTCTCCAGCCACTCTTCCACACCAACACACTCCCCAAAATTAGATTTCTGCTCTGTTCCACTCTGCGCTGTCCACAGATATCCGCGGATCCAACATGGTGGCCGCATCAAGAAAATGAGACGTACCTCACGCTTAACTCCCACCAATCAGCGAACACGTTGTGTTTCCGTGGACATGACATCGCCTTCCTAGCCGTCGGAGTTCTGTCCGTGGAGCGAACAGGGAAGTGTGTCCGCGGACCGGATCCAGATATCACTAATTGTTTGGACCTACTTTTTTATCATTTGTTAAAAAACTACTCGACGGATTTCCACCAAATTTACAAAAGCATTCGGACCAAGCCACCACTCCAGCCACAAATTTGGTGAAAATCCATCCAGTGGTTTGGGCGGTAGGCGTGAGCAAAGTTTTTCTCCATTCAGTCAATGGAAAGAAAAAAAAAAATGGGACCACCTCTATAATTTTGCACCCCCATGGAAGAAACCTCACCAAAATTTGCAAAAAATATTCAGAGCAGGCCATATACTTCTTTTCTAAAGTTTGGTGAGGATTCGTCCAGGGGGAGCGAAGTTATAAGCCGCCCAAAAAGTGCTCTTCCTATGGGTTTAGCAACTTAACCATAACTACACAGCCACTACTGTGGGCCGTGTCATATATGCATATATATATATTCAATGAAAAAACTTTGTTAAAGGGACGTTATGGTTAAGATGCGCTACTAAAAATCTATCAAATTAAGTGAAAATACATTGTTAAAGGGACGTTATGGTGACAAGTAAATCTGAAAAACCCCTGAAATTCCCCAGTTATGATAATCTAAACAACCATAACTCACCCCACCACCGTGCACTGATAAGAATAACACCCATGACATCACAAATTTGCTTGATGACATCACTGATGACATCACATGTGCATTTACTTTTCATTGGAAGTCCCTACAAGGGTTTTTAAATGTAATGTTGGCAAAAAAGTGTCAGGGGTCATCTGGAGATGTGTTAATGTTAATGTTAATGTTAAAGGATATTTGTCCCGCGCACTATCACCACCGGAGCGTCCCGCTGGCGCTCTGGAGGCTCTGAAAAAGTGAGAAAGGGGGCGGTTAGTTAGTGGGAATAAGCTGGACAAGTACAAGAGAGCACTGATGTGCTGTTGGCAGCCTCAGCCCGGTGGGTCCGTTGGCTGGGCTTGCGGTGTTCTACGGTCGGTAGTCATCATGTGCTATTGTGCAAGTCTATGTGTGGTTTGTTGTGTTTTTGCAATGTAGTGAAGTTTGTGTGGATTGCTGTGTTTAGGCTTATGGCTATGTTTGGTTAGAGTTTGAGAGGAGTATGCAGAGGGGTGAAGTTGTTAGTGCATTAGTTAGTTGGCATTGCTGTCCTAGCAATTGTGTCAAGGTGTGATGCCCGGTATCATTCACTATTCCATCCAAGTGTGGCACTTGTCATCACTCACAGTTTCAATCAAGTGTGGCACATGCTAACATTCATATTTTTATCTAGATGCAATGAGGGCTAAAGTTAAGGATGACATCTAAGTGTGGCACATGCTAACAATCACATTTCTATCCAGATGCAACGGAAGCTAAAGTTAGGTTGGCGTCTAAGTGTGGCACATGCCAACGCTCACACTCCATCCGGATGCGATGAGGGCCAAAGTTAAGGATGACATCTAAGTGTGGCACATCCCAACATTCACATTTCTATCTATATGCGATGAGGGCTAAAGTTAAGGATGACATCTAAGTTTGGCAGTGTGATGAACTACATACTTGATTATGCAATGTATTGCTCCAAAGAACATTCCATTGCAGTGTTGTTTCTAGTACAGGAACCTACTCATACAGAAACATAGGCATTGGCTGCAGCATATACTGTTGGATGTAAAACGGTGAATGCTTCTGTATCACACTTTTGTGCACCAAAAAAAAGAAAGGGCTAGATCAGTGATGCCAACATTTTCCACTGTCCACCTGCCCCTTCATATTAGTGTTTGGTGCCTCTTCCCTCATTTCCCTCCCTACATTTTGTTCTAAGCTCTCCTGACAAAAAAATAAAATACATTCAAAAACAATAAAAGAAATGTTCCTTTAGGAACCACCTGACACAGTTAAACAATAGAACTAACAAAAAAAATGTATAGACCCCATCTACTGTATCATAGAGTCAATAAAGTTTCCAACATTTACATTTGCATTTTGTGATATGCTAATGGGAATATTGTGGTGTTTATCCCCCGTTCAAGGGACTGGAATGGTGGATACCAGCCTGGCAGCCCAAGTTATGAGCACAAGCGAAGCAAGGGTGAATAACTACTTCTCTGGACCATTATACCCCCATTCCAGACCCTGTAATGGGGGATGAAGGCCATTTGCACCCTAGGTTCCCAAAGCGGGAACGCGGGGTGGTAAAGAAATGATTTTTCTTCCTACAACAGGATGCCATAGAAAGGAAAATCCTTTTCCAAGATGGCCACCATGGAAAGGGAAGGAGGGGTTCCGTACAGGGCCCCTCTTCCCTTTCCATGGCAGCCTGCAGAAGGCAAAAAGAGAACCCTATGACCATATTACCAGAAACACATTTTTCTTCACTTTCAAACCTGTCCCAATTTTGAATAACTTTACCACAAAGCCAGTCCCAGGTGGACATGGCCACTTTAACCTCATGTGTTGTCCCTCGTGGTCATGGCCAGTAGCCAGATTGTCTGGATCATGACCTTATGCCATGACCCAGACAATCTGGCCACTGCTGGCGTCCCGCAATAGGAATAAAAATCTATGTTTTAGCACCCTGGGTTCCCACTTTGGGAAACAGGGGTGCTAATGGCCTTTATCCCCCATTTTATGGGCTGCAATGGATGATAATGGTCTGTAGCCCTCCTTATTTATTTATTTCTTTATTAATTTATAATGCACCAATGCCTGAAGACATCAGGCTGTCTGGTTACAGTATTTGTTGATGAAGGTGAGGTGGAGGAAGACAGCTGACTACTTGCTGAGAAAGGAACAACATTTCTGAGAGCATTGCGGTCATTGGATTTGGTGTGGTGGCGCATGGAGGTGGTCCCGTAGGAGTACTGTCCAGGTAGTCTGTGACTGCTCAGTGCATTTCACTTTGGTAGCTTTAACCTTTGGTACACTCCCAACAGTAGCAAAGGACTGGCACACCCATGATTCAATCTTGGTGCTAGAAGTAGGCACTTCCTCTAACTCATCTTCTTGGTCCTCTTCATTGTCTTTGAAAGTACTGCACTTTTTTTGTTGTGAAGGTCCTCCAGCTGGTGGTGGCTCTTGGGGAGGAGGGATGGCAATAACTGATGCCATTTTTAAGATAAATAGCAGTTTTTATAAAATTCTTCCAAGTATGTACTATGTAGTAGATTGGTAAAGGATAATGAGTATGAAAAGGTGTAGGAGGTGTGTAAGGGAAATTTTGAAGTTGAAAGTTCCTAGATCAGTAGAAAATTCAGTTCCGAACTGTCCGCGAAGGACGGATCTTATCGTGACGTGCGGACGGGTTCTCGGACACGTCTTCATGCCGCGCGCCAGCGTATGGTCATGTGGCACTGTCATGAAGGTCTGCAATGAAGTCAGATATTAGTAGATGTCTACGGATGCAAAACTAGTTGAAATAGTTGCAAAACGTGTATAGAAGTGTTAAAAATGATTCTAGAAGGTAGGAAATTGAGTTTTAAGGTGACACTTTGTAAATTGGACACACATGTTGTTATATTTGGTAAGTATGGTATTAGTAAGGTGTAGGAAAATAGCATGCACTGGTAAAATTCACTGAAAAAACATTGTTAAAGGGACGTTATGGTTAAGATGGACTAATAAAAACCTATGAAATTCAATGAAAAACCTTTGTTAAAGGGACGTTATGTTTACGTTGCACTAAAAAAAAACAATGAAATTCAATGATAAAACTTTGTTAAAGGGACATTATGGTTAAGTTGGACTAATAAAAACCTATGAAATTCAATTAAAAAACTTTGTTAAAGGGACGTTGTTATAAACTGAAACACAATGGATACAGGAGAATGACTCAAGATTCACGTAAAAGGATACAGATGGTAAACAACAAAGGACACACTGGAAGTCTTCTTCCAACAGCAATGCCTGAGGTGTGGCGTAGAGTGTCAAAAGGGAACCTTCTAACTAATGTCACTCTCTGACTAATGAACCCACAGTCAGATAGAGCTATTAGTGAGAAGGGCGCGTGTGGACCAGGATTCACCAGGCTGTTAATAGAGAGGGAGCTAATTAGAATGCTGATGATATGAAAAAGACAATCTATCCTATGTTGAAAGACAAAAGTATCCTATGTTGAACACACTAACCTGGATGTGTAGCCAAAAAAGTCTCAAGAAGTCCAAGGATTCCAAGGATACAACGGCAAGGAGAGGGTTCCTCAGACAGTCCTTTATAGAAGACTGAAGTCTTCTTGTCTTCGGGCCACTGTGTTTCTGCTGTCAACTGATTGAAACGAGCGAGATAGGCCATTAATGATTGGCTACCCTGTTGTAAATTCAACAATTCCAAATCGGTTGCCTGAGTGGAATATCTCATGTCGAACACCCTGCTCATAGCTGACAGCAGTTCATCACAGTCGTATAACAAAGGACTATTGGTCTCCAACAACGGGTTTGCCCAGGCTGCAGCAGTGCCCCCCAAATGCAACAACACAAAAGCAGCTTTGGTTGTCAAATCCGAAACGAACCAGGTCTACATAAGAAGTGTAGACGACACTGATTAACGAAAGTGCGGTAAGTCTTTGGGTCTCCGGTAAACCTTTCGGGTGGAGCCAAAGGAAATTGGGTCGGCATCAACACCTGGACAGATTCTCTTGATGGTGCCGGTTCCCCTGAAGTGGAGGCAATGGGAACCGCAGCCGTCCTTCCTTGGGAGGAGGCATGTATGGCGTCCTGCATCACGTCCATACGATGACGCATGGTGCCTTGAGCAGTAATCATTTCCTGTCTCAAATCCGCCACCAATTGGGTGAGGACAGAGAGAGGGTCGGACTCCTCCATCATGGCTTCTGATTCTGTTATAAACTGAAACACAATGGATACAGGAGAATGACTCAAGATTCACGTAAAAGGATACAGATGGTAAACAACAAAGGATACACTGGAAGTCTTCTTCCAACAGCAATGCCTGAGGTGTGGCGTAGAGTGTCAAAAGGGAACCTTCTAACTAATGTCACTCTCTGACTAATGAACCCACAGTCAGATAGAGCTATTAGTGAGAAGGGTGTGTGGGGACCAGGATTCACCAGGCTGTTAATAGAGAGGGAGCTAATTAGAATGCTGATGATATGAAAAAGACAATCTATCCTATGTTGAAAGACAAAAGTATCCTATGTTGAACACATTAACCAGGATGTGTAGCCAAAGAAGTCTCAAGAAGTCCGAGGATCCCAAGGAAACAACGGCAAGGAGAGGGTAGTGAGGAATCTAACCCGAGCGGAACGAGGGCCGCACTAGAGACGGGTTGGTGCACACACAGGAAAGTGTCCAGAGTCCAGTGCACGTGAAGAAGGAGCAGAATAAGACTTTGTAGGATCTTGGTAGTTGCAGAGCAGAACTCTTCAGTCTTGATAGATGGAGATAGAGCAGGGCTCTGCAGGGTGTCGGTAGTTGTAAGACCTAGAAGACAGCCGGTGTCCAGTGGTTCAATGAGAACTGCGGTGGATGCAGTGACTGTGGGAAACTCAATTGGAAGATGTCACGTGTGAATGGAGAGACTCCGTATGAAATGGGGAGAGTAGAACCGCGAGAGAGCGCGGAAGTAACAGACAGCTCAAGGGAGATTGGAGAATACCAGGAGCATCGTCGGGACGCGGGTAGAATGCTGGAATCTGGGTCTCAGGAAGGAAGTTTGGAAGCTGCTGGGAGAAGCTCCCGGGAGAAGCGACCTGGAGTTGTCGGGACGCGGTTAGGAGGCTGGAAACTTCCGGGAGCCGTGTCGGGACGTGGGAAGAAGCTGGAAGCTGCCGGGAGTAGCGAAGAATGCAGAAAGGCAGCAGTTAATGAACAGAAAAGCGTCTGTCAAAACAGAAGAAGCTCCGTGATGCGGAATAGTAACAACGATCAGAAGCACTGTGGAAAGGCTTCCGCTTTGTTAAATGGAGTCAGCTGACGTGCGTGGAGTAACGTACACGTCATCGCATTGATCATGTGGTCCGTGCATTGGTTTAGCGTTTCCCGGATAACTTCCACTTCGTGTAAAACGGTCCAGCCGTTCTCAAAGCCGAAGAAGCCGGAAAGCAGGGTTGTTTGGGTCTTGCAGCGGAGTCGGGTGGAGAGGAAGGAGAGGTAGGCATGACAGTGCCATCCCCCAAAGGGCGCCTCACACCCCTTGTGGCATGGAAGCGACGTAGCAAAGCAGGAGCATGGATATTCGATAAGGGCTCCCAGGACCGGTCTTCCGGACCATAGCCCTTCCAGTCGATAAGATAATGAGGAACCCCGGCTCGCATCCTCATACCTAGGATAGCACGGACCTCATACTCATCAGTAAACCTTCACGGAAACCGTCAAGGGTCGGACAGGCAACCGGGTTCTTAATGCACATGGCTTGAACAATGACACATGAAACACAGGGTGCACCCGACAGCGCGCGGGCAGATCTAGCCGTACAGCAACAGGATTGATTACTTGCTTAATTTTGTACGGTCCAATGAAATGAGGCAGCAGTTTTCTTTTTCCAGGGATCTCCAAGTTTTTGGTAGATAACCAGACAGACATACCAGAGATATATCGTGGGACAGCTGTCCGCTGTAGGTCAGCATAGAATTTGGAAGTGGTTTGGGCCTTCAGTAGATTCCTCCTTAGTCTGGTATGAAGAGTGGTCAGTGCCTTCAATTTGTCGGTTGCCTCAGGTACTGTGTCAGTTGGGTCCAAGTCCACTAGGATGGATCGCGGGTGTTGACCATAAAGGGCATAGAACGGGGACATACCCGTGGAGGAATGGCAAGAGTTATTGTATGCGAATTCAGCTGCCGGCAATAGTGAAAACCAAGAAGACTGATACTGGAGACAGAGACAGCATAAGTATTGTTCCATAGTACAGTTAACCCGTTCTGTTTGCCCATCAGTTTGAGGATGGTAAGAGCTAGACATATGATCCTCCATAAGTAGGTCTGAAGTTAGCGCTCTCCAAAACCGGGATGCAAACTGCGACCCCCTGTCGGTAATAACCACCGAAGGCAAACCAAAGAACCGAAAGACGTGCTTTAGGAACATATCAGCCAGGATCTTAGCAGTGGGAATACCTTGGCAAGGTATGAATAAGGCCATTATAGTGAAGTAGTCGACTACTACCCAGACTGTGTCATAGTCACGGACAGAAGGCAGTTTGACTACAAAGTCCATGGAGACCATAAACCAAGGCTTGTGAGGAACCGGCAATGGATGTAGTAATCCCATAGGTTTGCTAGATGACTTTTTGAATTGCGCACATATGGCGCATGATGAGACATAATCCACGACGTCTCGACACACCTTGGGCCACCAACACCAATGTCGTAGGAGTTCCAACGTTTTCTTTTGACCCGGATGAGCCGCGACCAAAGAATTGTGACCCCAATGCAAGGCTTTGGCACGTGTCTCCTCTGTCGGTAGGTATAGGAGTCCATTCATGAATGGAAGTCCTTCTTTGACATCGAGACGAAGGCCATGTACCTCCTGCGGATTAAGCGTTACCCAATCAAGGATATCCTTCTTTAATGAAGGTTGAACAGAACAACCACAGACCACGTGGTTAGTGTTAGGGAGAATTCTCTGTTTAGGCTGAATTTCCCTACCTAGTGAGTCCCCCAGCAGCTTTGCTGGATTTCTGGGGTTTCTTTTTTTTCTCCTGCCAAGAGTGGGACTCTTTTACCCTCACTCTTGGACATGTTGAAGTGTGTTTTCTTGGTTAAACCTTGTGTTGAATGGGCTATGGGGTCTTTTACTCCATAGGGCCGCATGTATTTTTGTGATGTGGGTTACACAGCACCCTCTGTGCCGTGACCCAGGGGTGTCCTAGGGACTCCCCAACATAGACTCCATACCCTGGGACTGACTACTGTCTCCCAGGGCATGTAAAGTCACCAAAGACTTTGCTAGTCTTGAATCCTGAACAGAACCAGTACAAACCATCATATTGTGGACGTACTGGCTGGGGCAATTCGATTGCCCCAGGGTCTGTTAGTCGAGGGGGCACGTCTCCGTCCCCCCTGATCGAGTTTTGGCTGGTGGCAGTGGAAACTACGTTTTATATTCAACCGCGAATATTTTCCTATGGGATTTCCCATTGTTTTAGGCTAACACCTTTAATTATTTATTTACGGTAGCCTTAAACATACCGCCGGTTTATATATTTATTATTATAACTCCGGTTGGGACTTTTTGCTAAAACTTGATTCTAAAATGGCGTTGGCGTTCGCCTCTGTAACTCTGACCCAAAGTGGAGCCCTTTGTTCCACTTTTGGCGGGCTTCTCCACAGAAGCCCTCCAAAGTGGTGCCACTCTGTCTGGGGTACTTAGGAGGGGTGGAGGGGGGTTTAGGCACCCTGGACTGAGTTACCTTGGTAACTCAAGTCGCACTCCGTCCTGATTGGCCCAAGTGGTGAGCCGGCCGGCTCACCACTTAGCATGTTTGAGTGACAGCTAGGCTGGGTGAATGGGGGTTTTGCTGCATAAAAGCAGGGCTTTGGGGACTGGAACTTTAGAAGTCGCCACAGGACCAAGAATCCGACGAGGGAAGAGCTGAGCCGACCTGCTTCGACGACACCACCCGGTGGAGCCCTGCTGAACCGTCTCACCACTTTTCCCGACGACCGAGGAGAACTCTTAACGGAGTGGCTCCTTCCCTTGACTGGTGGGGACAACCAGTTTTCGCCTTCTTTTCGCTTCTCGAGGTATCTCGTGGCCGCCTTGCCAGTGCCAAGCACCCCGGCAACCGGAACCCCACTACTTTTACCCCAACCACGAAAGTCGGTACAACCCTTTGACCGGAGGACTCCGCGGCTGGTTTCTTCCCGGGCAGTGCAACGACCTTCTTCTTCTGCTCTTCTGCGAGAACTTCTTCTCCCCTGACCGACGTCGAGCCTTGCTGCCACTGCCTGGAACAACTGCCACCGCTGGAGGATCCTTTCCGCTTAAGGTACCGTGTTCCGCCTGGCTTCCCTTGCCACCGACTGTACGGGGTAGATTTAGCCCCCGGCTTTCGAACCTGGGAGTGCCTGGAATACCCTGGCTAAACTTCTAAGCCACTCTAAACTCTTTCTAACTCTTTGCAAGACTTTGAATCCCTAATAACAGTGTGATCTTGGGCACATTTTCGCTCTGGCTACTCTAAGAGTGGGCCCTGCCTAGTGACTTTTGCTCACCTGTGACTTTGTGCTTCTTTGAGTCTATTGCAAGTGTTCTGGACCTTAGAGTGGTGTGTTTAACCCATTTCTGTTTCTTTTTATCCCTTTCTTGAACCTACTAGAGTGTCATCTAATGTTAAGCGCTCACCTCTGTTTTAATTATGTGGGGTTAACTTAGAGTTGTCTAGATAGGAGTAAGGGTTGAAACTGCTTTCATTATAACTGTGTTTTAAGTGTTTTTACTATACTTTGCTAGAGTGTTTTCAACTTATGCGTTCTTAAAAATAAATAACTATATACTTTTGAAACCAAGCTCTGGTCAGTGTTTGCTTGTGCTATTGTGTCTGAGTACATATTGTGTATAATTTGCATACTGCCTAACTCTTCTTGAGGGAAGTCTGACTGCTCAGCCACAGCTACCAGGTAAATCTGGGTGGTGCAGACTGCTACCAAGTGGGTTTACTGCTATACCTGTAGTCTTAAATCTTTTGCAGTGTTCCCCAAGGGAACTGCACAGGTTTCTGCCTAACAGTTAGCCAGTAGAAGAGGTTTGGTATTATCTTCATCGTCCGCACCAGAGTACAGACAAGATAAAGTGTCTGCTTTGGTGTTTTCTCTTGCCGGTCTGTAAGAGATGTGAAAGTCAAACTGGGCAAACAACGAATGCCAACGGGCCTGGCGGGCAGTAAGGCACTTCATGGTTTTGATGGCCTGTAGATTACGGTGATCGGAGTAGACAGTCACCGGATGTTTAGCACCAAGTAGGTGATGACGCCATGCACATAGCGCGTCTTTGATGGCTAACAATTCCTTTTCAGTCACGGTGTAGTTTTTCTCGTAAGGGGCTAACTTGCGGGAGAAAAAAGCCACAGGGTGTTCCACCCCCGAGTCTTTGCATACCTGAGAAAGGATTGCACCTATTGCCTGATTGGAAACATCTGCCTCAACGATATATGGTAAGTCAGGATCTGGGTGCTGCAGAACCAGAGCTGTGGTAAACGCCTCCTTGAGTAGGGTAAAAGCCTTTTGAGCCTGTGTTGTCCAGAGGAATGGTTTTTTTGAGCTGGTTAGTGCCGTGAGTGGTGACACCACTCTTGAGAAGGAATGGATAAAGCGTCTATAAAAGTTTATAAATCCAAGAAAAGATTGCAAGGATTTGATAGTAGTAGGAACTGGCCAATCCAGAATAGCTTTCACCTTGGATCGACTCATCCTGACGCCCTGACTAGTGATATCGTAACCCAGAAACTCTACCTCTTGGGAGTGAAAGACACACTTCTCTGCCTTGACGAAGAGATGGTTCTCTCTTAGTCTCTGGAGTACCTTGGATACATGTTGTACGTGTTTCTCTAAGGATGCTGAGTAGATCAAAATGTCATCCAGGTATATGACTATAAATTGATCCATGAAATCGCAGAACATATCGTTCATGAAAAACTGAAAAGTCGCGGGGCATTACACAGGCCAAAGGGCATGACGAGGCATTCATATAAACCATATCGGGTCTTAAAAGCGGTTTTCCTTTCGTCGCCTGCCCTAATTCTTACAAGATTGTAAGCACCCCTCAAGTCCAATTTAGTGAAGATCACTGAGGAGCCCAACTGATCCAACAGGACGTCAATCAAAGGCAGGGGGTATTGATTTTTTACCGTTATGGCGTTTAGAGCCCTGTAATCTATGCAGGGTCTTAGGTCCCCTTCCTTTTTAGGGACGAAAAACAAAGGAGACGCTGCCGGGAACTGAGAAGGATGTATAAACCCAGTCCGGAGTGCCTTATCGATGTATTCCTTCAGGACAGTGTCTTCCTGTTTGGTAAGGGAATAAACCCGACCAGTAGGTGTTTTGGCTCTGGGTATTAGTTTGATTGGACAATCGTACTGACGATGTGGTGGCAATTCCTCTGCCTTTCCTTTGTCAAACACATCAGCAAACCGCTGATATTCCTGAGGTACCTGTGATTTAGGTGATGCCAGCGTGTTAATTCTTGACAGCCCTTCGAGAAAAGCCAGGACAGGCGTATCATGAACCCTGCCGGAATCCAAGAAGCAGTGTTCATTGCAATGATCTGAAGGATATTGGACATGACCAGTGACCCAATCAATCACAGGATTGTGTAATTTAAGCCAAGACAAACCCAGAATCACTGGATATTGAGGCGCCGTAATTATGTCAAAAACCATATCTTCTGTGTGGCCGTCAGGTAATGACACAGTTATAGGCAATGTTTCTTCTGTTACCAGAACCATCGACTGTCTTGACTGACTCGGGTACTTTTTTAGTGATCATGGGAATGGTCGACTGTCTAGCAAAAGCAATATCCATATAGCTGTTTGTTGCGCCAGAGTCTATCATTGCTTGGGTTTGAACGGTGATTTTATCGAAACTTAGAGACACCGTAACCGTAATGGAAGCATTCAGTGACAAAGCAGAGTCTGTCTTGGTACTCGGCATAGGAACTCCCACTACTGCCGAGCTCTGGCATTTCCCGGCTTCTTTGCCGGTTTTTTAGGGCAAGTAACCAGTAAATGCTCCGCTGAACCGCAGTACATGCATAGGTTGTTCTTACAACGGTTTTCTCGCTCAGCGGCGGATAAACGGCCCCGAATGGCACCTATTTGCATGGGCTCAGGATCATTAGAGGAAGACTGAGAAACCCCCGGAGGACTGGGCGTGGACAAAAAGGGTTTCTTTTCGCCTTTTCTAGCAGCTCTTCCAGCATCGATCTGTAAAACAAGATCGACCATCTCCATATATTCCGATGGGACAACAGGAACTGTTGACAAAGCGTCTTTCAGTTCCTCAGACAGTCCTTTATAGAAGACTGCAGTCTTCTTGTCTTCGGGCCGCTGTTTTTCTGCTGTCAACTGATTGAAACGAGCGAGATAGGCCATTAATGATTGGCTACCCTGTTGTAAATTCAACAATTCCAAATCGGTTGCCTGAGTGGAATATCTCATGTCGAACACCCTGCTCATAGCTGACAGCAGTTCATCACAGTCGTATAATAAAGGACTATTCGTCTCCAACAACGGGTTTGCCCAGGCTGCAGCAGTGCCCCCCAAATGCGACAACACAAAAGCAGCTTTGGTTGTCAAATCCGGAAACAAACCGGGTCTACATAAGAAGTGTAGACGACACTGATTAACGAAAGTGCGGTAAGTCTCCGGTAAACCTTTCGGGTGGAGCCAAAGGAAATTGGGTTGGCATCAACACCTGGACAGATTCTCTTGATGGTGCCGGTTCCCCTGAAGTGGAGGCAATGGGAACCGCAGCCGTCCTTCCTTGGGAGGAGGCATGTATGGCGTCCTGCATCACGTCCATACGATGACGCATGGTGTCTTGAGCAGTAATCATTTCCTGTCTCAAATCCGCCACCAATTGGGTGAGGACAGAGAGAGGGTCGGACTCCTCCATCATGGCTTCTGATTCTGTTATAAACTGAAACACAATGGATACAGGAGAATGACTCAAGATTCACGTAAAAGGATACATATGGTAAACAACAAAGGATACACTGGAAGTCTTCTTCCAACAGCAATGCCTGAGGTGTGGCGTAGAGTGTCAAAAGGGAACCTTCTAACTAATGTCACTATCTGACTAATGAACCCACAGTCATATAGAGCTATTAGTGAGAAGGGCGTGTGTGGACCAGGATTCACCAGGCTGTTAATAGAGAGGGAGCTAATTAGAATGCTGATGATATGAAAAAGACAATCTATCCTATGTTGAAAGACAAAAGTATCCTATGTTGAACACACTAACCTGGATGTGTAGCCAAAGAAGTCTCAAGAAGTCTGAGGATTCCAAGGAAACAACGGCAAGGAGAGGGTAGTGAGGAATCTAACCCGAGTGGAACGAGGGCCGCACTAGAGACGGGTTGGTGCACACACAGGAAAGCGTCCAGAGTCCAGTGCACATGAAGAAGGAGCAGAATAAGACTCTGTAGGATCTTGGTAGTTGCAGAGCAGAACTCTTCAGTCTTGATGGATGGAGATAGAGCAGGGCTCTGCAGGGTGTCCTTAGTTGTAAGACCTAGAAGACAGCCGGTGTCCAGTGGTTCAATGAGAACTGCGGTGGAAGCAGTGACTGTGGCAAACTCAATTGGAAGATGTCACTGTGAATGGAGAGACTTCGTATGAAATGGGGAGAGTAGAACCACGAGAGAGCGCGGAAGTAACAGACAGCTCAAGGGAGATTGGAGAATACCAGGAGCCGCGTTGGGACGCGGGTAGAATGCTGGAATCTGGGTCTCAGGAAGGAAGTTTGGAAGCTGCCGGGAGAAGCTGCCGGGAGAAGCGACCTGGAGTTGTCGGGACGCGGTTAAGAGGCTGGAAATTTCCGGGAGCCGTGTCGGGACGTGGGAAGAAGCTGGAAGCTGCCGGGAGTAGCGAAGAACGCAGAAAGGCAGCAGTTAATGAACAGAAAAGCGTCTGTCAAAACAGAAGAAGCTCCGTGACGCGGAATAGCAACAACGATCAGAAGCACTGTGGAAAGGCTTCCGCTTTGTTAAATGGAGTCAGCTGACGTGCGTGGAGTAACGTACACGTCATCGCGTTGATCATGTGGTCCGTGCATTGGTTTAGCGTTTCCCGGACAACTTCCACTTCGTGTAAAACGGTCTAGCCGTTCTCAAAGCCGAAGAAGCCGGAAAGCAGGGTTGTTTGGGTCTTGCAGCGGAGTCGGGTGGAGAGGAAGGAGAGGTAGGTATGACAGACGTTATGGTTAAGTTGCATTAATAAAAACCTATCAAATTCACTGTAGAAACTTTGTTAAAGGGACGTTATGGTTAAGTTGCACTAATAAAAACCTATGAAATTCACTGTAGAAACTTTGTTAAGGGGACGTTATGGTTAAGTTGCACTAATAAAAACCTCTGAAATTCAATGAAAAAAACTTTGTTAAGGGACATTATGGTTAAATTGCACTAATAAAAACCTATGAAATTCACTGACATTTTTTTTTTAAAAGGGACATTATGGTTAAGTTGGACTAATAAAAACCTATGACATTTATTGAAAAAACTTTTTTAAAGGGACATTATGGTTAAGTTGCATTAATAAAAACCTATGAAATTCAATGAAAAAACTTTGTTAAGGGGACGTTATGGTTAAGATGCACTAATAAAAACCTATGAAATTCACTGAAAAACCTTCGTTAAAGGGACTTTATGGTTAAGTCACACTAATAAAAACCTATGAAATTCTGTAAAAAAATGTTAAAAGGACGTTATGGTTACAAGTAAAATCGAAAAACCCCTGAAATTCGCCAGTTATGGTAAGCTAAGCAACCATAACTCGCGCCACCAAAGTGCACTGCTAAGACTAACACCGAGGACATCAAAGATGACATCACAAATATCATTGATGACATCACATGTACATTTACTTTTCATAGAAAGGGTTGTGAAGGTAACTTTGGCAAAAAAGTATCAGGGATTATCGGGAGATGTGTAAAAAACTACATACTTCATCACACAATGTAGTGTTCAAAAGAACATTCCATTGCAGTGTCGTTTCTAGTACAGGAACCTACTCATGCAGAAATGTAGGTATTGGCTGCAGCATACACAACAGAGGTGCTATATTTGTAATTTTCCAAAGTTATATAATAAAACAGTGAATGCTTCTGTATCAGGCTTTTCCGTATGATGAAACATGTACTAAGTTGCTAATAATGCATCACTTACTACATATTTCTACTAATACACACAAAACATAAATAGACTACAATTAATAAAAAAATGGGGCTTATATATGGATAGTAAAGTAAGCAAACAAGAGGCAGTATCATTAGCAACTGTGTATAATATTCACGTACAAAAATGATTGCTGTGTTTCAGGCCTGCTTCTTCCCCTATATATGTACATCATAAGATGCGATTAAATTCTAAGGAAAGTAGTGTAAGAACATGTGAGACTAGCAATATCTATAAATGTAATACCTTTTGAAAGTTAAGTTTCAGACTTTCAGCAAATAAAACACCTGGCCTAGATATGGCAGTGGACAAAAAAGAAGGGGCTAGACATGTGATGTCATTGGTGATATCATCAAAAATATTTGTGATGTCATCTTTGATGTCGTGGGTGTTAATATTAGCAGTGCACGGTGGTGGTGTGAGTTATGGTTGCTTAGCTTAGCATAACTGGTGAATTTCAGGGGTTTTTCGATTTTACTTGTAACCATAACATCCTGTTTTTTTACTGAATTTCATAGGTTTTTATTAGTGCAATTTAACCATAATGTCCCTTTAACAAATTTCTTTCATTGGATACATATATACATATATTACACGGCCCGCGGTAGCGTGCGTGTAGTTATGGTTAAGTTGCTAAACCCATAGGAAGACCACTTGTTGGGCGGCTTATAACTTTGCTCCCCCTGGATGAATCTTCACCATACTTTGCCAAAAAAGTATAAGGGGCCCGTTTTGGGAAAGTTGGGTGAGGTTTCGTGCAGTGGGGCATTTTTTCGATAGACTGAATGGGGAAAAACTTCACGCACGACTATAGGCCTAATGGCTGGACGGATTTTAGCCAAATGTGCAGCAAGAGTCGGGGCTTGGTTCAGAAAGTGTGCTTTTGTGTGTTTGGTGGAAATCCGAACAGTACTTTTGTTGCAAAGAATTGAAATGTATGTTTAAACAAAATGGTGATATCTGGCTCCGCTTCACGGACCCATTTCCCTGTTCGCTCCGTGGACAAAAGTCTCATTGTCTTGCAGTACGCCATGCTGTCGGCGAACACTAGATGTGGCCAGTGGTTGGCGGGAGGGAAGCATGCTGTGCGTCAACATTTTTGGGAAATGCTGGCATGGTGTATCAGAGGATAGTGATGTGGTGTGTGTGGCAAGCCCCTAAGTCATTGTGTGCATGGCCACGGCTCTTGTACGTAATAGTGTGCCCACTAAAATTAGTCATATCTGGCTCTGCTATGGCGTCCCATTTTCCTGTTCACTGCGCGGTCAAAGGTTTGATTACACTGCAGTGTGCATTGACGTGATGTGCGTCATACGTTTTCGATAATGCCGGCATGTTGTATCTGAGGACAATACTGTGGCGAAAGGGTCTGGAAAACATAATTTACGGCATCTGGAGGTGGTAAGATGGGCTGGAAAGGGTGGGGGAATGAGAGGTGGTTCATCTGATATATCACTCATTACAAGAAGACGGTGGTGTGCCAGTGGTATCCGTGCCTACTACGCCAATTCGCCGTTACCTCTACAGGAAACAAGCTTGTGTGGTGATTGGAGGCAGCCTTCATTATGGTATGACAGCTCCAGCAGCATTCTCTTTCTGTGATGAGTGGTGGAAGGCTGAATTACAGAAGGGGGAGTGCTTTCCACATAACATGAACATTTAAGCATAGCGTGTACTATGGTGTGTTGTGTGTGGTAAGTCCGTTCCCCCTTCAATGCATGGCTAGAGCCCTTGCATGGAAAAGTATGTCCACTGGTTGAAAAGCTATGTCCACTGGTTGCAAGTAGGTTTCAAATTGTTGCTTTGTGTGTGGTTTGGCTGCATTGCATACATTATTGGTTCCATGGGTGTGGTGATTGTTAGAACATCCTTCAGTGGTAGGTGTATGGGTGGAGATGCTGCAGTGAGCATTCCTGCAGTGTGTCCACTGGGCGCAGTGTTGGAATAGTGTCTATATAGAAGAGGGTACATTTGAATTGGCATTGCACATATTAGTAAGGGTTGCAGTGCACTATGCAGTATTGGTTCTATGCAGTTACTATAGTGTTGGGAGCAGGTCCAAAGTTGTCAAGATTTTGTTGTTTGGTTGCAAGTAATAGAATGCTTTGTGAATGGAAGTGGGTAGTGGCGCCAAACACAGTGGTATTATTGTAGATTATGGTAACGGGGACATGTTTGCATGCATCGCTGTATTATGGGGTGGCAGTTGGGAAGTGCTGATGCTTATGTTGCCTTTGTGAATTCTGGAATCTGGCTACATGTTTGCCTGCATAGCTCTGTTAGGTGGAGGGCTTTGCGAGCATTTATCTCCTGTGCTTCCCCCATAACGCCCACATTTTCTGCTTTTCGACTGCTCAGCATGGATCCTAACTGTGTTTGAACACCACCCCATCCGTGCCCCCTTGTGACTGTCTTTTTTTAATATAATGGTTTTGTAGCTGTGGTGGGTGTGGCAAGGCCTGGACTGTTGGATGCATAGCCAAAGGCCGTAGGACATAGGCCATGCACACAAGAGCCTAGGCCTTCACCACAGCCACCACAACATAATGCAGGCATGTAGTTATAACTCTGCATGTATTTGAAGTTGGTGACTTTTACACAATGGTTGTAGAGGGCATTGTAGACTTGGTAGAACAGCAGAAGTGAGCTGCTATGCTTACATTAGCATATGGTGTAGATTGTTGCACCTGTTGCACATTAGGAAGCCACATGTGACCATTTGCATTTGCTTTGGTTATGCCCTTATCTTGCTTTAGGAAGTTTTTTAAGATATTGCATCATGAAAGGAAGTGCTCAGCATCACACATGTAAAATATGGACAATGTACACAGCCACGAACTTACCGTTCAGCACACCCAACGCAACGTTATGCAGCCATGCCAGAAAATATGTGGCTAGGGTGAAAGCTGGCAAGCTCAATTGCAGAAGGGGAGTGCATTGCACATGACATGAGCATTTAAACATAGGGTGTACTTTGATGTGTTCGGTGTGGTGAGGGCCTAGTGCCTTGAATGCATGGCTGGAGTGGAAAGGGAAGGACTGTCCCTGCTTTACGGGGACGTGGCCCTCGCTGTAGCTGGGAAAGACCAGGTGCCACATCCTGCCCTTTTAATCATGGTGGCCATGGAAATGGAACTGTGAGAATTAGCCAATCAGGTGCTGAGGGTGTGCCTCACAGGAAGGGGTACTACTATTTTCCCCCATTAGTCTGTGTAGTGAGGATGGCAGGCAGAGATGGAAAGACGCAGAGTTCTAATAGTGGGTGATACCTTTGTGCAATACCTGTACAAGTATGCCACGCAAAGAGGCATGGCTGCTAATTTTGCGTTGGAAGGAGTGGAGGCTTTCTGGGGCACTGTCTATGAGGGCAATTTCGATGCTATGGGTAGCCTTTGCAGATGTGCGGCCTCTGTCGGTGCTGTTGATGTCGTCATGCTGCAATTCGGAGCTCTACATTTGGGGTATATGTTGTGTGGACTTTTGCTCCATTGCCTAAAGCAGTTTATGGAAGAAGTGATGCAGATTTTTCCCACTGCAAGATGGTTTTCTCAATCATACCTCCAAGAGGGGCATGAGACCATGCCGGTGTAATTCGTCCCCACCCAGAGGTCGGAAGGTGTTTCATTAACAGAAGCATGTGTCAATTTATGTCCACTGCTGGGATGTTCTCCACCGAATATGACATCATTAATTAGCGAAATTTGCACTGGTTCCATGCAAATGGCATTTTTTTTTTTACCACCATTGGCAATGGTGTTTTGTTTTACACTGTGCAAAAAGTGTTGAAGACAATTCTGTAACAATTTAAGGAGCCAAACAAAAGAGAAACTCAGATAAAGAGTTATTTGTAAGCATGAAAAAAACCCACAAAAAACACAACATCCTTTCTGAGGGAGCACTAAAGACCCAATCCGCTAACCTGTTTCACACTTCTTCCCCCACACCCACTCTTCCTAGCATGATAACTCTGCGGATCCCGCAGTAGTTTCAGGATTACACAAGCCACATCCAGCCCTTTTCAGGATTGTAGCCGTGGAAATGGGACTGTGCAGGCTAAGGGATTGCTCAATAAGGTTTCTGTTGTGGTGTGTATGGAAAAACTGTGGCAGAAGGTCTCTTTGTACAGAGAAATGCAGAAGGCTATGGTGGAAGTGTGCACGGTAAAGGGCAGGCATCCTGTCCGTAGCATGCACTGTATGTACTTGTTTGAAGTTGCTAACATACACTTAGTGTTGCTTTTCTGCAATACTTTTTCATAGGTTTGTAGTAAGTGGGGTGCTGTGGAAAATATTCTATGAAGTGTACAAGGTAAGTGGCAGGCATGCTGTTGTTAGGAATGCAATGTGTGTATGATATGATATGATGTGATAGTGTATGATATGCCATTTATAGCGCTTATATACACATGTTTTTGAAGGCGCAATGAGGCAAGGGAGGGGAAACAGAGGGGAGACAGAGAAAACAAACCTACTAGACCAGGTGTCACTCAGATTCTAAAGTGCATGGGGATGTGGAAAAGAAAGTGCAGTACATGGGAAGAAAAACAATTACAATAAGTAAAAATACGGCCTGATGGTGGCAAGTGCAAGGATATGTGGAGACATCAGGAGGTGGTGGAACTGTTAGGGATACAGAAAACAGTCCCTAAGTGCAGGGTTTGACAGAAAGCCAGTGCAGGGGTGTGACTGGCGGGGGAAGGTGGCCTGGGGCCCAGATCAGAGGGTGGCTAGGTAACCAGTGCAGAATCAGTTTCAGCCAGGAAGTCAGGAGGGGAAAGGAGGAGAAAAAACAGATACAAAGAGAAAGGTTTTGAGGTGCTTCCGGAAATGGAAATGGTTCTCCTCAAGTTTCCGGGAGTCAGGGAGGCTGTTGCAGAGGGAGGCCCAGCCGAAGAAGTCGATCTACCACCAACTGGTTGCTTGCAGAAGCGAGTGACCTGAGGGAGTTGGAGGTGGATAAGGGAAGAGCTGGAGCACAGAGATATTTAGGAAGTGAGAGTTGCAGGTATTGCGGCTCAGGGCACAGAAGGCCTTGTGCATAATGCAGAGGATTTTACCTTATTCCTCACAGCTACTGGGAGCCAGTGCAGATATTTCAGTCCCAAAAACATACGATCCCAGGGCTTGAGGCCAAGTACAAGGCGCGCAGTCCTCTCTGGATGATTTGCAGAGGGCGGAGAGTACAAGCAGGCAGATTTAGAACGAGTCTGTTGCAATAGTCCGGCCTAGAGAGAACCACAGCTGTGGAGACAGTGAGATTTTCGGACATTGCTTTAGGTTGGTAACATACATTCAGTGCTGGTTTTGGTGCCATAATTTTACAATTTATGTACGAAATGGGTTAGTGGGGAAAGAAATGTGTAGTATTTTCGAAAGGAAAGAAGAGAGTTCTTGTTTCGATATTACAATGGATGATATGAGTAAATGGAAACATTGCAAGCTTATACAATTGAAGTGCCACTTGATGGTAGTGGATGGGAGAAAAAAACAGTATGCTTTTAAAGAACATAATGGATGCTCATTGGCAGATACTGTGCGCACAGGCACTTATAGTGGAGTTGTAAACATACTGCAGAAAAAGTATTCATACCTCCAATTTGTGGTGATGGTTGCTCATGTGGATGAATGTTGATGCACAAATCTTGCATTCTTTAACTAAACTTTCTTCTGGACGTGCTTTCAAATGACACGACACTTGGAGACTGAATGTGTAACGGTACATATGAAGTGTTGTACAGAAGTGACAGTGTTAGATGCTAATGTCTTGGATGCCATTGCTGGATTTATGTGTGACTATTTAACATTACCCAATGAGGTACTGATGGACAATAATTAGTGGAAAGGGAAGACAATTGCTCCTTCTTTACTGGGGCGTGGCCCTTGCGGTACTTGGGGAAGTGCATGTGCCACATTCTGCACTTCTCAGCATGCTGGCCAATGGAAATGGGACAATGAGGATGCACAATCAGGTGCTCAGGGGGTGCGTCACACGAAAGGGCGGCAATATTTCTTTTCATTAACCTGTGTAGTGAGGCTTGCAGAGATGGAGCGATGCATAGTTTTCATGGTGGGTGATGCCTTTGTGCTAGATCTGTTCCAGTATGCTGTCGGAAGAGGCTTTTATGGCAATTTCTATTTGGAGGGAGTGGAGGCTTTGTGGTGCAGTGTTGATGTCTGCAGTTTCGGCTTTGTGCTTGCAGAATGTCGACGAGTGGCCCCTTTCGCTACTGTACATGTTGTGGACATGCACTATGGTGTTACGCTCACCTGGTCTCTGCAGGGACGTTGGGGCACGGTTGCAGACCTCCCAGTAAGTTGGACCCCCCGATCTGCTTCCTCCCACTGCAAATGAGCTGTAGGCTGCTGCGATATATTGGGACCCTGCTCCTGCGTAGATATGAGAGGACGTAATTTTACTGGCCTGCGAGTGAATTCCCTCTCAAACCCTTCCTCCCATAGCGTGGTGAGCATGCATCGTCCCATTAAGGCTCACCTGTAGATTATTAAGGGTGAACTCTCTGTCCTGCTACTTCTTGCAGGGGTGCATGTAGAATGAGGACCGAGTTCCTTCACTGATCCTTTGTATGTGGTGTCCAGTCGAGCTGCAACGATTCCACACCTTTCTGGTGTCTTTCTGTTTTCTGTTTGTCTTGAAGAATTGGTATTGTCTTGTTCTCAGTCTGTTATCAGCTCTGTAACAATGTCTATATTTCTTCCAAAACAGGTGTGATTGCAGCCCAGCAGAGATGCAGAGCATGGGGTGGATCCAGATGAGGAATGCAGTATCCCGCGGCGGTCCAGCAGCAGGTAAGTGTGCTTTTAAGGACAAGCGCAAATAATTTTGCAAGCGCAACCTTAAACTGCAGGTTCATATGTCTAACCTTGTCTTTTGTCCTTTTACTGGGTACGCCTTTGTGGAAGAAGAAGATGTCATGCTGCAGAGCCCAGAGCTGGAGTTCTGCATGCCGGAGATGAAGAAAATGTTGTGCTGCGGTGCCGAAGGCTGGAGTTCTGTGTGCCGGAGATGAAGAAGATGTTGTGCCCAGAGCTGAAGTCCTGCGATCTGGAAGATGAAGAATGGATGCCAGGCTGAGCGGTGATGAATCCAGGTGTAAGCTGACTCCAGGAGGTAAGCGTATGAACAGGAGAATGGATTCCCAAGGTAAGTGCTACTTAACCTAGGCGGCGGTGAGCATTACACTGCATGCGAATGCAGATTAATGCAAAGCGTGCACCTTGGGGTTGAGCTGGCTTTTATAGCTGAGATCTTAATGCCACACCCACTAGCTCAGTTCTGCTTGCCACACCCTGCCACTCCTTGAAGTTGCACGTGCAGCTGAAGATAGAAGCCCACACCCAGATTGATTGCATACAGGTGGAAAGTTCTTGTAAGCACTCCTGCTCATAATAAAAGAGTCTTGCTTATGTTTCTCCATGAGCCTGGCACCAAAGGAGCCAGGACTGAGTCCAACCGGGCCCCCAGTGTATAAACGTCCCAAAGGGACAAGCGTGAACCCTGGTGCCCCTTGCTCCCTCCACCTGATGGTGCAGCTCCTGTAATCCTGGGAAAGTGGCCATGACAGCACTCCCCCTCAAGGCCCCTCTCAAGGGTGGTCCTCCTCCTGGTCCCGGGTTGGTGGGGTTGTTGTGATGGAACTGCTTAACCAATCGGGAGGCATGGACATGTTCGCTGGGTTCCCGGGTTCGGTCTTGAGGCTCATATCCTTTCCAATCTATGAGGTAGTATAATTTGGATCGGACTACCTTAGAGTCAAGGATAATTTTGACTTTGTACTCTGGCTCCCCCTCAATTATCTCAGGATCTGGTGGAATGCTGATATGTGTACCCGGTTCCATTGGAGGCAGGATTGATTATGGCCTTGATTGTGTAGGGCCCCAAGTATCTGGGGCGGAAAGCTCTTGGTCCTTTCAGAGGAATGTTTTTTGTTGCCAACCAGACTTTGTCTCCGATTTGGTAACTGGGGGCTTCTCTTCGATGTTGATCTGCAAACCTTTTCTGTCTCTCCTTGGCTCTGATCAGATGCTCGGTTGCTTCTTTAAAAACCTGGCTGATGGTTTTGTGCAGGTTTGCTATTGCTGGCATTTCTAATGTGTCGAGTGGATCAAAACCAGATGTATGTGGATGTCTTCCGTACACAATATAAAACTGACCTTCGCCTATACTGGTGTGAATGGAATTGCTGTATGCATACTCCGCCAACCAGAGGATGTCTTTCCAGGAGTCTTCAGATTGTTGTAACATGCATCTTAAATACTGCTCTAGGGTCTGGTTGGTTCGTTCAGTCTGACCATTGGTTTAGGGGTGGTGACTTGTGGCTAGCTGAAGGTCGATTTTGGCAATTTTACAACACCTTCTCCAGAATGCTGAAACAAATTGAGTTCCACAATATGATATCAATACAGATGGGAACCTAAGCATTCACACAATCTGTTCTAGAAACACTGTTGCGAGAGCAGAAGCGATGGGGAGCCCTTTCAAAGGAATGAAGTGGGCCATTTTGCAGAACAAATCCACAATAACCAAGAAGGTGTTGTAACCGTTGCAGGAAGGGAGATCTGTAATAAAATCCATTAACAGAGTGTGTCAAGGTGCTGGCGGTACCATCAAGGGACGTAGTAAACCGTCAAGGTTTTGCTTTTGTGATTTTTGTTGAGCGCAGACACCACAGGTCGCAATGTACTGGATACTGTCCTTCCTCCAAGTGGGCCACCAGTAGTGTTTCTTTACTTTAACCTGAGTTTTTGGTATTCCTGGATGTCCTTCCTCCAAGGAATCATGATAGTTGGCGATGATCTGGTTTTGTAGTTTCTTATCCAAAATGTACAATCGCCCTTGGAAGTAGGGTAGATTGTCTTTAATGGTGTATCGGTCTCATTTTTTTAGCCATTTCTGTTCGGCAGTTTGATTCATGGCATCGCAAGTTGGAATGTAGATCGTCCAGACAGGTTGCAATGACAATTATATTGTGGATCCGCTCTTCAGGAATGAAAGCCACAGGGTCTGGTGTAGTGAAAGCTTCCTTTTCCTCGTTCATGCGAGAGAGGGCATCTGCTTTCCCAATAAGAACTCCTGGTCTATAGGTAATACCAAAGTCATATTCTGCAAAGAAGAGGGTACAACGAAGTTGGCGCGAACATTGCGCTTTAGCCGACTTTAAGTCTTGTAGGTTGCGGTGATCTGTGATGACAGTGACTGTATGTCTGGCTCCGAGAAGATAATGTCCCTATGCTTTAAACACTGCCTTGATTGCTAGCAATTCCTTTTCAGTGATTGCATAGTTCAATTCAGGAGGAGAAAACCTACGGGACGAGAATGCCATGGGGTATAATTGTCCAGTTTCCGGCTTCCATTTACAGCTCCCATTGCTATGTTAGAGGCATTAGTTTCAACCACATACGGCAAATCTGGTTGTGGGTGTTGTAGAATGGGTGCTGTGGTAAATGCTAATTTTAGTTCATGAAAGGCTTCCTCAGCCTCTGGAGAGCAGCACAATTGTATGTTTTGTCGCAGCAGAGAGGTAATAGGATGGCCGATCTGAGAGAAACCGGGTATCAACCTGCGATAGAAGTTGGCGAATCCGAGCACACTTTTTACTCCTTTTGTAGACGTCAGTGAGGGCCATTGAAGGATAGCGTCCTCTTTGCGTGTATCCATGCGAACGCCTCGTGTTGTGAGAAAAAAGCCAAGAAATTCAACATCTGTTACATGGAAAAAACTCTTCTGCAACTTGGCAAATAGTCGATGTTGCCAAAGCTTTTCTAGCACTGCCTGAACATGACCAATATGTTCTTCTTTGGAAGTTGAATAAATGAGAATGTCATCAATATAGACAAGTGTGCAAACGTCCAGTAACTCACTGAGCACGTTGTTCATAAAGAACTGGAATGCCGCTGGGTCATTACATAACCCAAAGGGCATCACCTGGTATACGTAGAGACCATATTTAGTACAGAACGCTGTCTTCTACTTGTCTCCTTCTTTGACCCTTACAAGTTGGTAGACCCCTCGTAAGTCCAGTTTGGAATAGATCTCAGCAATTTTTACCTGATCCAAGAGTTCTGGGATAAGTGGTAACGGGTATCTATTCTTCACCGTGATCTGGTTTAGTGCTCTATAATCAATGAATGTTCTTAAGTCATCCTCCTTTTCAGGCACGAAAAAGAGCGACAAGGAGGCAGGGGATTTACATGGACGGATGAAGCCATTGGCTAGATACTGGTCTAGGTAGGATTTTAGGTGTTGGTTTTCCTGCTCAGTTAGAGCATAAATCCGACAGCAGGGTATCTGGGCTCTGGGTACGAGATCAATTTGGAAGTCGTAGGTCCTGTGCAGAGGAAGGACGTTTGCTTGTTCCTTTTGAAAGACATCCTGATATTCTAGGTATTCGAGTGGCAAGGAGCCAGTGAGACCCAGTACGGTTCCTTTTTTAGTCTTCGGGTTGGTGGGCCTTTGAGCGTAACAGGTGTCAAAACAGTCTTGGGGAAAGGTCAGAACTCGTTTCAGCCAATCAATCTTAGGGTTATTGGTCTCCAACCAAGGCATTCCTAATATAAACTGGAACTGAGGAGCACCAATGAGATCTAAGGTAATGTCCTCTTGGTGGCCGTCCTTACACAACAGCTTGACTTTTTCGGTATTATGTGTTACTGGGCCAGATGAAAGTTGAGATCCATCTACCGCTGTGACATTTTCCGATTTTAGCTTTGACCATAGAGGAAGGCCTATTCGGATAGCCAGATCTTGGTCAATGTAGTTTCCGACAGCTCCGCTGTCAATGTATGCTTCCAAAGCATGTATTTTTGACTGTTGTTTGTGGTTTACCAAGAGCACTGGAATGACTAGGTATGAGGTCTCTAGAGGTTCCCTTTTACTGCTCGACAAGTGGACCCCTATGCTTGCCGGGCAGTGGAGTTTTTTGAGTCTTGTTCTCCTTCTTCGTCTTTGTCGGTTGCTCCGCTGTTTTCCTGGGTGGTTTCACCGGGCATTCTCAAAGAAAGTGGCCTGTTTTTCCACAATTCAAGCAGAGTAGTTGTTGTCTCCTTTTGTCTCGTTCTGCCTTGGTGAGAGGACTCCATAGTCCCCCAAGTTGCTTGGGTTTGGCCTGTTTGTGTGACTTGGGTGGATTATCAAAAGGTCGCACATAGACCGATTGCTCTTCCGCCCTAGTTCGATCCATCTTTCCATCCTGCAGCCTGTGATCGAGTTGTACAGTTAGGTTGATGTATTCAGCACAACCCTGAGGGGATTTACCACTGGAGCTAAAACGTCCTTAATCCTCCACACAATCCACGGTAAAAGAGCATAGTCCTCTTCCCTTCTGACCAATTTGTTTGAGCTATAAGACAATTGAAGGATGTGATGTAGGTTAACAAATCCTGATTTCCCTGTCTGAGTGACAGTAATTCGTTGTCCAAGGCCTGTTACTGGAGTGTGTTGTGCAAACAATTTCTCCATTTCATTCTGAAACCCCCCCTAGGTCTCGAAGCAAAGGATCATCTTGATTTACCAAGGGTATAGACCAGTCTGCTGCACTGCCTCCCAAATATGAGAGTATGAATGCCACTCTGGCTTGGTCGTTGGGAAAAGCCCCAGGTCTGCATAAAAAATGTAAGCTGCATTGATTCATAAATATGGAATAGTTGTTTGGGTCACCTGTGAAATGTTTGGGCGTGCCAGAGTAACTGCTCCTGGAAGAACTTCCTGGACTGGTGGTGACTGTTGTGGTGTGGGAGTAGGTCCTGAAAATGGAACCTGGCCAGCTTGTGCCTGGATTAAATATCTTTCCAAACCATCAGTACGCTCTTGGTTCACAATAAGGTCCCTTCTTAAGGCATTGGTTTCCTTCCTAGAAGCATGAACTTCAGCCCATAAGTCACCCAAAGGTTGGGACAATAGATCAGTCTCAGGGGTATGCATAACGCCCAGGCAGAGATTCGTAGAGGCTTCGCGTTCTGTTACGCTCACCTGATCTCTGCAGGGACGTTGGGGCACGGTTACAGCCCTCCACAGAAGTTGGGCCTCCCGATCTGCTTCCTCCCACTGCAAATGAGCTGTAGGCTGCTGCGATGTATTGGGACCCTGCTCCTGCGTAGATATGAGAGGACGTAATTTTACTGGCCTGCGAGTGAATTCCCTCTCAAACCCTTCCTCCCATAGCGTGGTGAGCATGCATCGTCTCATTAAGGCTCATCGGTGGATTATTAAGGGTAAACTCTCCATCCTGTTACTTCAGGCAGGAGCGCATATAGAATGAGGACCAAGTTCCTTCACTGATCCTTTGTACGTGGTGTCCAGTCCAGCTGCAACAATTCCACGCCTTTCTGGTAAGTGTCTTTCTGTTTTCTTTTTGTCTCGAAGTATTGGTATTGTCTTGTTCTCAGCCTGTTATCAGCTCTGTAACAATGTCTATCTTTCTTCCAAAACAGGTGTGATTATGGCCCAGCAGAGATACAGACCATGAGGTGGCTCCAGATGAGGAGCGGAGGATCCCGCTGCGGTCTGGCAGCAGGTAAGTGTGCTTTTAAGGCGCAAATAATTTTGCAAGCGTGACCTTAAACTGCAGGTTTGTATGTCTAACCTTGTCTTTTGTCCTTTTACAGGGTCCTCCTTCGTGGAAGAAGAAGATGTCGTGCTGCGGAGCCCAGAGCTGGAGTTCTGCATGCCGGAGATGAAGAAGATGTCGTGCTGCGGTGCCGAAGGCTGGAGTTCTGCGTGCCGGATATGAAGAAGATGTCGTGCCCAGAGCTGAAGTCCTGCGATACGGAAGATGAAGAATGGATGCCAGGCTCTGCGGTGATGAATGCAGGTGTAAGCTGAATCCAGGAGGTAAGCATATGAACAGGAGACTGGATTCCCAAGGTACGTTCTACTTAACCCAGGCAGCGGTAGGCATTACACTGCATGCGAATGCCGATTAAGGCGAAAGATGTGCTTTGGGGTTGGGCTGGCTTTTATAGCTGAGCTCTTAATGCCATGCCCACTAGCTCAGTTCTGCTTGCCACACCCTGCCACTCCCTGAAGTTGCATGTGCAGCTGAAGAGAGAAGGCTACACCCGTATTAATTGCACACAAGTGGAAAGTTCTTGAATGCACTCCCGCCCTTAATAAAATAGTCTTGCTTATGTTTCTCCATGAGCCTGGCACCAAAGGCGCCAGGACTGAGTGCAACCGGGCCCCCAGTGTATAAACATCTCAAAGGGACGTGCGTGAACCCTGGTGCTGCTTGCTCCTTTCACCTGATGGTGCAGCTCCTATGATCCTGGGCAAGTGGCCATGACAGCACTCCCCCTCAAGGCCCTTCTCAAGGATGGTCCTCTTCCTGGTCCCGGTTTGGTGGGGTTGTTGCGATGGAACTGATTAACCAATCGGGGGGCATGGACATGTTCGCTGGGTTCCCAGGTTCGGTCTTGAGGCCCATATCCCTCCAATCTATGAGGTAGTATAATTTGGATCGGACTACCTTAGAGTCTAGGATAGTTTTGACTTTGTACTCCAGCTCACCCTCAATTATATCAGGATCTGGTGGAATGCTGATACATGTACCCGCTTCCATTGGTTTAAGAATTGAAAAGTGAAACACCGGATGAATCCGCATTTTGGATGGCAACTCCAATTTCATGGCGGCCGGATTGATTATGGCCTTGATTGTGTAGGACCCCAAGTATCTGGGGCGGAAACTCTTGATCCTTTCAGAGGAATGTTCTTTGATGCCAACCAGACTTTGTCTCCGATTTGGTAACTGGGGGCTTCTCTTCGATGTTGATCTGCAAACCTTTTCTGTCTCCTCTTGGCTCTGGTCAGATGTTCGGTTGCTTCTTTAAAAAACCTGGGTGATGGTTTTGTGCAGGTTTCCTATTGCTGGCATTTCTAATGTGTCGAGTGGATCAAAACCAGATATCTGTGGATGTCGTCTGTACACAGTATAAAACAGACTTTGCCCTGTACTGGTGTGAATGGAATTACTGTGTGCGTACTCCGCCAACCAGAGGATGTCTTTCCAGGAGTCTTCAGATTGTTGTAACATGCATCTTAAATACTGCTCTAGGGTCTGGTTGGTTTGTTCGGTCTGACCATCGGTTTAGGGGTGGTGACTTGTGGATAGCCGAAGGTCGATTTTGGCAATTTTACAACACCTTCTGCAGAATTCTGAAACAAATTGGGTTCCACAATACGATATTAATACCAATGGGAACCCATGCAATCGCACAATCTGTTCTAGAAACACTGTTGTGAGAGCAGAAGCGTTGGGGAGCCCTTTCAAAGGAATGAAGTGGGTCATTTTGGAGAACAAATCCACAATAACCAAGATGGTGTTCTAACCGTTGCAGGAAGGGAGGTCTGTAATAAAAACCATGGAGAGAGTGTGCCAAGGTGCTGGCGGTACCATCAATGGACGTAGTAAACCAGTAGGGTTTTGCTTTTGAGATTTGTGTTGCGCACAGACACCACAGGTCGCAATGAACTGGATAATGTCCTTCCTCCAAGTGGGCCACCAATAGTGTTTCTTTACTTTAGCCTGAGTTTTTGCTATTACTGGATGTCCTTCCACCAAGGAATCAAGATAGTTGGTGATAATCTGGTTTTGTAGTTTCTTATCCAAAATGTACAGTCGCCCTTGGAAGTAGGGTAGAGTGTCTTTATTGGTGTATCGGTCTCCTTTTCATAGCCATTCCTGTTGGGCAGATTGATTCATCTGACATCACAAGTTGGAATGTAGATCTTCCAGACAGGTTGCCGTGATAATCATAATGTGGATCCGCTCTTCAGGAATGATAGCCACAGGCTTTGGTGTAGTGAAAGCTTCCTTTTCCTTGCAAATGCGAGAGAGGGCATCCGCTTTCCCATTACAAAATCCTGGTCTATAGGTAATGATGAAGTCATATTCTGCAAAGAAGAGGGTCCAACGAAGTTGGCACAAAGATTGCGCTTTAGCGGACTTTAAGTATTGTAGGTTGCGGTGATCTGTGATGACAGTGACTGTATGTCTGGCTCTGAGAAGATAATGTCCCCATGCTTTAAACACTGCCTTGATTGCTGGCAATTCCTTGTCAGTGATTGCATTGTTAAATTCAGTAGGAGAAAACCTACAGGACCTGAATGCCACGGGGTGTAATGGTCCAGTTTCCGGCTTCCGTTGTGACAATACAGATGCCATTGCTATGTTAGAGGAATTAGTTTCAACCACATGCAACAAATCTGGTTGCGGGTGTCGTAGAACAGGTGCTGTGGTAAATGCTTGTTTTAGTTTCTGAAAGGCTTCCTCAGCCTCTGGAGACAAGCACAATTGTATGTTTTTTTGCAGCAGAGAGGTTATAGGATGGAAAATCTGAGAGAAACCGGGTATGAACCTATGAAACTATGATAGAAGTTGGCGAATCCGAACACAATTTGTACTCCTTTTGTAGACGTCAGTGAGGGCCATTGAAGGATAGCGTCCACTTTGCGTGTAGCCATGCGAACGCCTCGTAGTGTGAGAATAAAGCCAAGAAATTCAACCTCTGTTACATGGAAAAAACACTTCTCCAAGTTGGCAAATAGTCGATGTTGCCAAAGCTTTTCTAGCTCTGCCTGAACATGACCAATATTCTCTACTTTGGAAGTTGAATGAATGAGAATGTCATTAATATAGACAAGTGCACAAACGTCCAGTAACTCACAGAGCACGTTGTTCATAAAGAACTGGAATGCTGCGGGGGCATTAAATAACCCAAAGGGCATCACCTGGTATACATAGAGACCATCTTTAGTACGGAATGCCATCTTCCACTCGTCTCCTTCTTTGACCCTTACAAGGTGGTAGGCCCGTCGTAAATCCAGTTTGGAGTAGATCTGAGCATTTTTTACCTGATCCAAGAGTTCTGGGATAAGTGGTAACGGATATCTATTCTTCACCGTGATCTGGTTTAGTGCTCTATAATCAATGCATGTTCTTAAGCCACCCTCCTTTTTAGGCACGAAAAAGAGCGCCAAGGAGGCAGGGGATTTACATAGACGGATGAAGCCATTGGCTAGGTACTGGTCTAGGTAAGATTTTAGGTGTTGGTTTTCCTGCTCAGTTAGAGCATAAATCCGACGGCAGGGTATCTGGGCTCTGGGTAGGAGAGCAATTTGGCAGTCGTAGGACCTGTGCGGAGAAAGGACGTTTGCTTGTTCCTTTTGAAAGACATCCTGGTATTCTAGGTATTCGAGTGGCAAGGAGCAAGTGAGACCCAGTACGGTTCCTTTTTAAGTCTTCGGGTTGGTGGGCCTTTGAGCGTAACAGGTGTCAAAACAGTCTTGGGGAAAGGTCAGAACTCGTTTCCGCCAGTCAATCTTAGGGTTATGGGTCTCCAACCAAGGCATTCCTAATATCATCTGGAACTGAGGAGGACCAATGAGATCGAAAGGTAATGTCCTCTTGGTGGCCGTTCTGACACAAGAGCTTGACTTTTTTGGAATAATGTGTTACTGGGCCAGATGAAATTTGAGATCCATCTACCGCTGTGACATTTTCTGATTTCAGCTTTTGCCGAAGAGGAAGGCCTATTCGGATAGCCAGATCTTGGTAAATGTAGTTTCCCACAGTTCTGCTGTCAATGTATGCTTCCAAAGCATGTATTTTTGACGGTTGTTTGTGGTTTACCAAGAGCACCGGAATGACTAGATGTGAGGTCTGTACAGGTTCCTTTTTACCGCTCGACAAGTGGACCCCTACGCTTGCCAGGTGTTGGAGTTTTCCGAGTCTTGTTCTCCTTCTTCGTCTTTTTTGGTTGCTCCTACTGTTTTCCTGGGTGGTTTCATCGGGCGTTCTCGAAGAAAGTGGCCTGCTTTTCCACAATTCAAGCAGAGTTGTTGTTGTCTCCTTTTGTCTTTTTCTGCCTTGATGAGATGACTCCGTAGTCCCCCAAATTGCATCGGTTCGGCCTGGTCGTGTGACTTGTGTGGATTATCATGAGGCCGCTCATAGACCGATTGTCATTCCGCCCTAGTTCAATCCATCTTTCCATCCTGCAGCCTGTGATCGAGTTGTACAGTTAGGTTGATGTATTCAGCACAGCCCTCTTTGGGATTTACCACCTGAGCTAAAATGTCCTTAAGTTCTCCACGCAATCCACGGTAAAAGAGCGTAGTCCTCTTCCCTTCTGGCCAATTTGTTTGAGCTATAAGACAATTGAAGGATGTGATGTAGGTTAACAAATCCTGATTTCCCTGTCTGAGTGACAGTAATTAGTTGTCCAAGGCCTGTTACTTGAGTGTGTTGTGCAAACAATTTCTCCATTTAATTCTGAAACCCCCCCTAGGTCTCGAAGCAAAGGATCATCTTGATTTACCAAGGGTATAGACCAGTCTGCTGCACTGCCTCACAAATATGAGAGTATGAATGCCACTCTGGATTGGTCTGAGTGACAGTAATTCGTTGTCCAGGGCCTGTTACTTGAGTGTGTCGTGCAAACAATTTCTCCATTTTATGCTGAAACCCCCCCTAGGTCTCGAAGCAAAGGATCATCTTGATTTACCAAGGGTATAGACCAGTCTGCTGCACTGCCTCTCAAATATGAGAGTATGAACGCCACTGTGGCTTGGTCATTGGGATAAGCCCCAGGTCTGCATAAAAAATGTAAGCGGCATTGATTCATAAATATGGCATACTTGTTTGGGTCGCCTTTGAAATGTTTGGGCGGGGCCAGAGGAACTGCTCCTGGAAGAACTACCTGGACTGGTGGTGACTGTTGTGGTGTGGGAGTAGGTCCTGGCAATGGAACCTGGCCAGCTTGTGCCAGGAGAAAATGTCTTTTCAAACCAACAGTACTCTCTCGGTTCACAATAAGGTCCCTTCTTAAGGCATTGGTTTCCTGCCTAGTAGCATGAACTTCAGCCCATAATTCACCCAAAAGTTGGGACAATAAGTCAGTCTCAGGGGTATCCATAATTCCCAGGCAGAGATTCGTAGAGGCTTTGTGTTCTGTTACTCTCACCTGGTCTCTGCGGGGACGTTGGGGCATGGTTACAGCCCTCCCCGGAAGTTGGACCCCAGATCTGCTTCCTCCCACTGCAAATGAGCTGTGGGCTGCTGCAATGAATTGGGACCCTGCTCCTGTGTAGATATGAGAGGACGTAAGTTTACTGGCCTGCGAGCAAATTCCCTCTCAAACCCTTCATCCCATAGCGTGGTGAGCATGCATCGTCCCATTAAGGCTCACCTGTAGATTATTAAGGGTGAACTCTCTATCCTACTACTACTGGCAGGGGCACATGTAGAATGAGGACTGAGTTCCTTCCTTGATCCTTTGTATGTGGTGTCCAGTCCAGCTGCGGCGATTCCACGCCTTTCTGGTAAGTGTCTTTCTGTTTTGTGTTTGTCTTGAAGGATTGGTATTGTCTTGTTCTCTCAGCTCTGTAAAAATGGGCCTTATTATGAGATTAGCCAGACCCTCCAGAAAATTGCGGCATGAAATGGAAAATATTGCGGCACAAAAAAGAAAAGAATTGCGGCACCCAACTGCGTTTTTTGCGGCATTTTCTAACGTTGAAAAATATATCATTTAACATCTTTTTTAGCCTAAAACCAAGTAATTGCAAGGCTTTTGTTAGTGAGGAACAAAATGTGTTCTGTCTGGCTGCTCTCTGTAGGACAGCCAGGTCGAGTCACCACAGCCTAACATTTTGGATTGTGGTGGGGGAAGGGGGATACAGCCTGATGAGCTCCAAGGAAATGGTGTTGTGCCACTACTTCCAGCAGACAAGTGGAAAGCAAATAAACAGATAGGCTCGAATTCAAAAGTGTAACCCTGGTTGAAGCCCATAGGTTTGCTTTTCGCTTGTCCCATGACCCCAGGAGAGAGGGGGAACAACTCTAAACTTCTCCATGGAAGGAATCCATGAGGCCAAGACACAGGGGCAATGCAGTGGCAGTAACTGCAAGCCCATAATACCTAGCCAAACAATGAACTCTCTTGGGTGGTCATAATTCCTTGGTTATGCCACCCACACATGGTGACTAAACACACCCACAAACAGAAATGAAACATCACAACACTACCAGGGGGCAAGTCCTACAAATTAAAGTGGGGGAGGGAACTCATTAACAAATGCAATGGCATGTGATGTCATCAGAAATTAGCATATCAAGGTGAAATATGCATATATCATTAAATTGGCTTTGCATAACCACCAAAATTGCACAGGACGAATGGCATTTGCCTTTCATAAATTTTAACACCCAATTTTGTGCGTAATTGGTGTCATACAGCCCAGCCTTGATTCAAGGCTGGGCTGCATGATACAAACGCTCGTAGCTGTATTCGTTTTAAATTGCTTTACAATTATTGTAAAGCAATTTGAAACAAATACAGCTACGAGAGTCTTCAATTGGCATCATGCAGCCCAGCCTTGATTCAAGGCTGGGCTGCATGATACAAACGCTCGTAGCTGTATTCGTTTTCAAATTGCTTTACAATTGGTATCATGCAGCCCATGATACCAATTGTAAAGCAATTTGAAATTAATACAGCTACGAGAGTCTTCAATTGGTATCATGCAGCCCAGCCTTGAGGCTGGGCTGCATGATACCAATTGTAGACAAGCGTCACGAAGCATTAAGTTTATGCTTTCTTTTCCGGTGCTCGACAGGAAAGTAATTTACTTTCCTGTCGAGCGCAGGGAATGAAAACAGTCCAGTTGCCTCTTTGGGTGCTCTGAGTTGGGGGCAGATGAGTGGACAGGCCAGTGCTTACCTGGCTAGCTTCACCAATTGTCAGCTCGGGCACTCAATGAGCCTTGGAGGTGCCTGGGGTCACAGCCAAATGCTGTGCATCTCCCAGGCCTGCATGACCCTCCCCCAATCCTGGGCCTGCAACGCAGAGCCGAGGTGTTAACCCTCAAGCTGCTGCAATCAGCAGCCAGCTGTGTTCACTCTAAATCATTAAATGAGCGCGAAAAAAGACACACTAAGCTAACGTGTCTTTTTTGCGCTCATTTAATGATTTATAGCGGCAATTGCGGGAAATGGCAAATTTTGCGATTTTTTTGCAAATCGCAAAATCGCCATAAGGTGGATGGTCTGATTAGCGGTAATGGAAAAATGATGCCGGTAAAGGCATACCGGCACCACATACTGCTCCGGCCTATTACGAGTCAACAACCCGGTATCAGCACCACCGCTGAGACTGTGCTCCCCCGTACCGTGCAAGAGGGCACGCCGACTTTCGGTCCGGCAATACCGGGATGCTGCTAACAGGAGGACATCACAAGTCATGCAGACATGCAACTACCGGCATCACAAAGGATGTAATAAGGGATACCGGGATGCCGGCATCACAAATCTCCTGCTAACAGCAATGTGCAGTGTTATCAACTGCCACAGGTGCACACAATGAGCACAAGTGGAGGCAATGTAGTCTGGCCCAGCACAAAATGAGCACACCCACACACCACACCCGTTTCCACACCAAAATGATTCCACTTGCAGTTGCAATATTGGGACTGGAGGACATGCTTGCATTGCTACACCATGAGCAACAACTACAACAGGCACTACAGAGGAGATGCAGGAGGAGAATGAGGGTGAGACAGGCCCAGTAAGTCCCTCCAGTGCAGCCAGTGGTACCACACAGGCAGCCTGCAATTTGTCGCATCAGAGTCAGTCCATTCAACCTAACCCCTGAGCAGATCCACACCCTGTACCGCTTGGACTGGGACACCATCACCACCATTGTGGACATGATACACGACAACATTGTCACTCTGATTGAAATCCACACTGCCACCCCCCCTCTACTGAAGGTATTGTCTGTGCTCCACTTCCTGGCCACAGGCACCTACCAGCACGCAGTGGGGCAGATGCATGGCATATCACAACCTTTTTTTTCACGCATGCTGAACCAAGTGCTGGATGCCCTCCTGAAGCACTCAAGTGACTACATATCCCTATCACGGACTGCCCAGGAGATCTTTGACACTAAAGTTGGCTTCCATGCACTGGCAGGCATGCCAAACTGTATTGGTGCCCTTGACTGCACCCATGTGGAATTGGTGGTCCCACATGCCATGGAGGTGGCCTACCGCAATCGTAAGATATACCCCTCCATCAATGTGCAGATGGTATGTGACTCCGCAAGTTCATCACACATTGTTGTGCCTGATATCCCGGATCAACTCATGATTCAATGGTCCTGCGGAACTCCACGTTACCACGCTACATGGAGCAACATGCTGGATGACGTGCCTGGATCCTTGGTAAGTTGCATGACAGGGACATGGCAGTGTAATTGGGGGGGGAGAGATGCACACACCACCCGGGTGTGATTGGGGTGGTGACTGGACAATGTCCATACTGCAAAACACTGTGCCCAAAGCACACCAAACTGGACATGACACACAAACCTCATAGTAATGATGGAATCTGCACACTAATGACAATATGCCTGACTTGCAACCAACCCACATCCCACAACACGTCCAATGCACATCATCAGACCTTACCCTCTGTAACACAATGCAGCAACAGGCTGTGAGTATGCACAATGTAATTGACCGCAACAAAACACAACAGAGGACATGCATCCATGAGTGAGCACAAATAAATCCCACCAAGGGAATACACTGCTTGTCACTGGCCCACCACCACAGTAGCACTGCATGTCACCATGGGAATAATAAGCGCTGAATGAGAAATCGTGATGAGACTTGTGGCAATGTTGCTAGCAAAAAAACATACGAATCACTCCACATCGCATAGATGATAGCAAATACAGCGGTAGGCATCCACAGTGCATGCACCAGCAAGGAAGTGGACTCCCTGCATCATGTGGACGACGCAACCCACACCTGTAGACCATGGGACAGCACACATTGTGGCAAGTTAAAATGTGTGCACACATCCAGGGACATGTGCATGTGAACAACAAATATCTGCAGGCATGTGAGTATTATGTTCAGGTGTCATTTTAGGAATTGACTTACACATACCTTATTTTGCACCTATGCAGGTGATGCCGGCTATCCCTTGAAGCCGTGGCCCCTCACCCCTGTCTGGAACCCGCAGAACAGGCACGAAGAGTACTACAATCGTGCCCATACCTGTACCCGTGTGGTGATCAAGCAGTCCTTTGGCCTGTTGAAGGTACGGTTTCACTGACTCAGCAGGTCGGGTGCGGCACTCCAAGGGGGGCATGAGAAGGTGGCCAAGATCATCATGGCATGTGCCATGCTGCACAACATGTGCATCTGACGGAACGTGCCTCTACCGCTGACATTGAACAGCAACCACCAGGTGAAGATGAAGATGATGAAGAAGATGGGGTTGCACATCATCCAGGTGGTGATGCACAGGAGGGACGTGCTGTGCGCCAGACTGTGATAGGCCAATATTTCTAAGACACATGGATGCAGAGGGTGCAATGGATGTGGGACTCAGGACACTGGGTGTGGGGGTACATGGACACTGTGCACTGTAAACCAATAAAGCACACATACACAATAAGCAATGTCCAGTCATGTGATTTTTTTGGTACACAACGGTTGTATTGAACAGGTATTATGAACAAAGTGCTCTGACCCTCCACCTCACACACACACCCTCTCCCCTCCCCCACAACACCCCAGAAACCCCCTCCCCTTCTCTCCCTCCCCCCACAATTCCCCCACACATCCCCTCCCCATCCCCCTCTCCCCACAACTTCCCCACACATGGTGCGCAATGGTATGCTACATGAGTCTACATTAGTCTGCACATGCAGGCTGACCCTGCTACTTGTGTCCTCTTTTGTACTCCGGGGGTGGCATGTCAGGGTGCCACATGGTGCGCGCAGACCTTCGTAGGGGGCTCATCTGGGTGAAGCTGGACGATGACCCCGTGCCCACATGCTCCATTGTCGAGATAGGACGCTGAGCCTCGAAGGCATCGGCAATCCTGTCAAGGATCTGCCTCACTGCCGACAGCTCCTCACAGATGCATCAGGTGCTAGACTCAATGGCCCCTTTCATGTCCGCAGTGTTCTCACAGGCCTCCTTCCTTGTCAGGTCACCATCTAAGATGTACTGTTTCACAAGCCCTGTCAGTTCCTGCTGCCGCCCCTCCATTTATGCCATTCACAACTCCCCGTCCGGACCCCTGTGGAGGTTGATGGGACATCTGGCAAGGGGTCCAATTCAGGTGGGTCCTCTGTGGGGCTCCAGGCCTCTGGTTCTGCCTCCCCTCCAGACTGGTTGAGCGTGGTGCCATTGGGTGTGCTCATAGGGGTGTGCTGGGGTGTTTGGCCAGGGCTGGGTGTGCCTTCAACTTCCGTTGACAGGTTGTCGTCCTCAGGGACACATATCTCACCTTGGGACTGTTCTTCTGGGGCAGTTTGGCAGTTGCCTCCCCTACCAAGCTGTTTGCAGCAGACAGTGTCCCATCTGCCACTGGCTCAACTGCAGTGAATCCCACCGGTATCAGCACTGTTGGTATTGCGGCTGTCCTTTGCCGCCCCTTTGATGTGCCGTCCTGTGTCAGCTTTGCCTTTGGTGGATGATGTGGCTTGCCTGGGCCCTTAGAAGTGGAAGGCCTGTTGCTGTCTTCCCTGCCCCTGGCCTTCTTTGATGGAGTCGTGGCCTGTGCAGCTGAGTCCTGTGCATCTCTGTCAGAAATTGAGAATGTGGAGGACCAAGAGGGGGACGGCATCAGTGATGGTTGTACATGCATCATGAATACATTGGTATTGGTGCAGTTGTACACATTTGATGATTTGCTGTCTTGGTTTTGTGACTTACAGGCTGCTTGCTATATGGTGGGGATATTCCGGCATACGTCTAGCTCACACATGTGTAAGGTGGTGTATGCTGGTTGACATGCCTTTGTGTTGTGGACTGTGTGCAGTGTGACACATGCCGTTTTGCTGTTCGTGGGGTGTGTCTCAGGTTTGGCATTGGCATGCTGCATGCATGTAAATGTGACGGTGCTGGGGACAGCATCTAGGCAGGGATGTGTCCATGTGTGTGTGATGGCCCATGCATTGGCTCATGTCACTGTCACATTAGTGGCCCATCATCATACTTTTCATTCTAATGGCTTGTGTGGACACTCACCTCCATCTGCCGATGACGGTGCTCCACGTTCCATATCTCCCACTCCCTCTATGGCCTCCATTCCAATGGTGCTGGCACAGGTTTCTTCCCATCGGGTGAGTTTTATGGGGGAGTTGGACCCGCACCTGTAGTCAGACCCTGGCTATGTTTTGCTGATAAGATATTGCGCACACGGAGGAGCAGGTCATCCCACCTCTTTTTTTACATCCTTTATGGCGCAGGGGGTGGTGCTAACTGCACTGACCTTCTTTGCCACTTGCTCCCATACTTCTTTCTTCTTTAGCTGTGCAGCTCTCTTGAGGTCTGATGCAAAGACCACGTCTCCATTCTCTGCCAGAGTGTCCGCCAGCATGTTTAATTCGTCCTCAGAGAATCGCTCCTTTCTCTGGCGGGATGCTCCTTTTTTACTGGCCTTTGGCATTGTGCTGGAGGTGTAGCTGCAGATGTAGCTGGTGGTGTGAGGCTCAAGGTCCTGTATCTCGAGGATTGCAATGGATTGTGTTTTTAAAGATGGCAGCTGTGACATTTCCCATTCCGGTGCATTGACGTTACTTCCAGTTCCGGTATTTCCAAACCCGTTATTGCCTGTGCCCATTATTTAGGGGTGAACGAAGGCAGAGGAGGTGTCAACACTTTCCATGATTCTCGTAATTGGCCGATGTTAGCGGCGTCAGTGCTACCCGGACGCAGTATTGCCTCCATGCCGGTAAAGTTTGGTTTTTACCGCGAACCTCGTAATGAGGCCCAATGTCTATCTTTCTTTCCAAATAGGTGTGATTGCAGTCCAGCAGAGATACAGAGCATGAGGTGGCACCAGATGAGGAGCGGAGGATCCCACGGTGGTCCGGCAGCAGGTAAGTGTGCTTTTACCGACAAGCGCAAAGAATTTTGCAGGTGTGTCCTTAAACTGCAGGTTCTTATGTCTAACCTTGTCTTTTGTCCTTTTACAGGGTCCGCCTTCGTGGAAGAAGAAGATGTCGTGCTGCAGAGCCCAGAGCTGGAGTTCTGCGTACCGGAGATGAAGAAGATGTCATGCTGTGGTGCCGAAGGGTGGAGTTCTGCGTGCCAGAGATGAAGAAGATGTCATGCCCAGAGCTGAAGTCCTGCGATCCCGAAGATAAAGAATGGACACCAGGCTCAGTGGTGATGAATGCAGGTGTAAGCTTACTCCAGGAGGTAAGCGTATGAACAGGAGACTGGATTCCCAAGGTAAGTGCTACTTAACCCAGGTGGCGGTGAGCGTTACGCTGCATGCAAATGCAGATTAACGCGAAGCGTGTACCTTGGGGTTGGGCAGACCTTTATAGCTGAGCTCTTAAGGCCACGCCCACTAGCTCAGTTCTGCTTGCCACACCCTGCCACTCCTTGAAGTTGCACGTGAGCTGAAGATAGAAGACCGCACCCAAATTGATTGCACTCAAGTGGAAAGTTCTTGAAAGCACTCCTGCCCATAATAAAAGAGCCTTGCATATGTTTTTCCATGAGCCTGGCGCCAAAGGCCCCAGTGTATAAACATACCAAAGGGATGTTTTGTGAACCTTAGTGCCCCTTGCTCCCTCCACCTGATGGTGCAGCTCCGGGATCCTGGGCAAGTGGCCATGACATATGGAGCCTTGCATTTGGGTTCCATGGCTTGTTCATGTGTGTACCTTCAATTGTAGAAGTTGATGAAAGCAGTGAAGCACATTTTTCCCACTGCGAAGGTGCTTTTCTCATGTATACCACCAAGAATAGTATGGAACTATTCCAATGAATGTTGTCACCAGCCAGAGGTCAGAAGAGGTCTTATCAACATAAGCATGTGTGACTTCTTAAGTGTGGCTGGGATGTTCTCCTGTGAGAATGACAACATTGGGTCTCAATATGTGCACTTTTTCAATGCAAATGGCATTTCTTTGACGACATGTGCCAATGATATTTTGTTTTCCAATCTACATGCTGCACTGAAGATGCTATTGTAAGAATGCGAGGCGAACTACAAAAAACAAAAACACTTACAAAAACTGCAAAAAGGGTGTTTCTATGGAAGCAGCAAAGCATGTTTTTAAAAAGGCTCTTTTTAGAGCCACCACTACAAAGAAAATACCCTACACTGGTTTAAATGTATTCCCCCACTCCAGCACACACAGCACGATAAGTCTGCAGACATTGCTATAGTTGCACAGTTGCATGTGTCACATCCGGGCATTTTGCAGATGGCAGCCATAGAAATGGCCCTGTGGAGGCTATGGGATTGCTCAATAAGGTTTTTGGGTTTGTTTTGTACGCACAGACTCTGGTGCACAGTGTATTTGTCGACAGAAATGCAGAAGGTGGGGTTATTGCTGTGAGTTTCATGAGCCACAGCGTACAATTTTTGGGGGAGTTCTGAATACATTGATTGAAAGTGAATGGAAAGCACTGTGCAGTGGCTGCTCATTTTGGATTCTATCACGTGTACTGGTATAGAGTACCTGCAATGAAATGACTGATTTTGTTTTGTCTTTGTAAGACTTTGGTTACGCACGATCATGCCGACATTATTGTTTTTCATTGTGAAGGCAAAAGTGCACAACATGTTACCAGAGTTTCCGTGATGTTTGCGATGAAGGAGGCACTTGCCAAGGCTATGCCTATGTTTCCAATCTCCTGCATAATTTTTGATCTCATTAAGCAGACGTGGCTGCATTATTTTTCATTTGGTCCGGAAATTGAGAAAGCGAGGTACATTGTGAAGAAGTCTATTTGTGCCTTTTTACGACATGTGACAATGTCGAACTTCCAAAATAAGAATATGGCGTTTCACAGCACACAAAGTTTTTCCCACAAATAGCGTTCATCTTACTATTCCTGCCATTCTGATTTTTTCACAACCTATCCAAAATGCCTTGCTGCCCTTCGTGGAAGTACAGGAAGAATTGTTTTAGTGTTGTCTCTTTACAGCCAGCCCTTTCTACCCAATTACACTACAGTGTTTTCCAAAGAGCCATGACTCCCTTTCTTTAGCGCACATTCTGTGGAGCATATATGGTGCGCAGCGCCCTTCAGCCGTTCATTGGCAATTCCTTTTTTCAACTCTGAAAGGAGCTTTTTTCCTTGAACTTTTTTCCTTTTACAGTTGGTTTCTATTTATTTTGGTCTTGTAACACATGAAGGAAGGCAAGGGCCGGAACAGAAGCAGCACCACCTACAGGGATAACATAGGGCATGTGCAGAGAGAGGGAAATGTTGGGTGGCGCTCACTTAAATAGGCAACAGTCATTGTCATGCTCCTGGACAGACCCATCCAAGCACTTCCAAGTAGCTCCTCTCTGTAGAGTAGCGCGCCGCCTTTGGGCCAGGCTTGTGAACAAAGGGAAACAAGAACATCCATTAACACCAAAAAGCTTTTCTATGGACATAGCACTTCAGATACATTAACCTTGAACATTCCATCCATTAAGCAGCCCGAGTGCATTCATGGGTGTGGCTGCTAATGGATTGCCTTTGCACGTGCTCGCTCTCTAGGAGTGGCAGGGTGTGGCTGGTAAGCCGGCCCTAATGGGTGTGCCCATGATCTCAGCTGTATAAGCTGCCCCGATCCTTAAGACAGACGCTTCGCGTTATTCTGCACTTGAAAGCAGCGTAACACTCAACGTCGCCTGAGGTCAGACTTACCTTTGAAGATCCTGCTTCCTGGACATCCTGCTTCCTGCCAGTATACTTACCAACTGGAGAAAGCTGTTCTTACCTTTACATCTCTTCAGCAAACCAAGTACTTTACACTTTCTGGAACACCAAAATCTTCATCTTGGCACCGCAGCACGACACGCTCCATCGTCGACAGCAGCGCCTGCAAGGAAAAACAGAAGACAAGGTTAGACATCGAAAAATAAGTCCGTTTAAGGTTGCGCTTCACCATACTTCGCACTTTTGCTTAAACCATCACTTACCTGCTGTCGAACATTGTGGTAGCATCCATCTTCCATCCGGCCACGTCTCGCATCTCACAGCTGCATTGAGGCTGCATTTCCATCTATGGGAAGAAAACAGAAGAGAGACATTATTGCGGGCATAAATAGAAGCAACATATAAAGACATTAAACAGAACGAACAGCATCACAAGAGCTCAAGAAAGACTTATCAATCATAAGGAGAAGCATAGTTGCAGCTGGACTGGACTAATCCATATCAGGGATCAGTGAAGGAACTAGATCCCATTCAACGCGCCCTGCCAGAAGTAGCAGGACGGAGAGTTTATCTTCCATAATTCACAAGAGCAGTATCACCATGTACCCCCGTTCACAGCTTTTCTACTGAGGGAGAGGCCTGAAGGGGGTGCTTCAAGTTCAGGGAGGGCTGCAACTGTGCCCCAACGCCTCCGTAGAAACCAGGTGAGCGTAACAATATTGCTTCAAAACATACAGCAACCCAGAAAAAAAACTCTTTTTATAGCCAGCCCTTTCTACCTGATACCATTACAGTGTTTTCCAAAGAGCCATGCCTCCCTTTATCTAGTGCACATTCTGTGGAGCGTATATGGTGTGCTGTGCCCTTCAGCCGTTCATTGGCAATTCCTTTTTTCAACTCTGAAATGAGCTTTTTTCATTGAACTTTTTTCCTTTTCGAGTTGGTTTCTATTTGTGTTGGTCTTGTAACACACGACACAGAACGAAAGGAAGGCAAGGTCCGGTACAAAATGGGCACCACCTACAGTGATAACATATGGCACGTGCAGAGATAATGAAATGTTGGGTGGCGCTCACTTAAATAGGCGGCAGTCATTGTCATGCTCCTGGACAGACCCATCCCAAGTACTTGCAAGTAGCTTCCATCTGTAGAGTAGCGCGTCCCGTACATGTACAATACAATGCCCTTCGCCAGGTAAGGGTCTGTAGCGCAGCATATAGTCTGCAAAGATGTTTTAAGGATCCGCTGCCCTACAGGAGTATCCCTGTTGTTGGCAGGAGCAGATTTGGAGAATGCTGTACATGAATTTAACCTACTGCATTGTTTGAAGGGCCGTACCCTGCCCACTGGGGTCTTGTGTTTCAATTTCAGTTCTCTTCACATGCAGTATCGACACTTCATGGTACGGCATTAGCCGTAGGACCAACACTCACGGAGATTAATGCATTCTGAAATACAAGAATGCTTACAACAAGGAGAAAAACAGCTTCATTACATGGAGCAGGAAGATAATTATTCAGCGCACCCTATGCGGCTACAGTACTTTTCAAACCACCACTGATATTCTATGTGATCCGAAGCATCTGCTGTTTGCTTACTTGTCTTTACATGCACTTGTAGGTGAGTGACCAAGTCGCACCAGCTTTGCCAATTTGCAGACTCACTACAGACTGTCACACCTGCAGTTAAACGTTTTCTCCAACTCTACGACCCATAGGTGAACCCTTGGCACTTTCAAGTGATTTTCATAGGTTTTTAGCAGGGCACTGTAGCAAGAAAATGGCTTTAGCATACTGTTTTCAGTAAAGGTGATAGGTTTTTAATAGCACAACTTAACCATAACATCCCTTTAACAATGTTTTTTATTAGTGAATATATATACAAGACACTCTGCATCATCCACAAGGCTTTCTGGGGCCTGGGACTGCGCTACATCCAACTCCTTCTACCTAAACACCTTCCTGCTAGGGCCCTTTGCTCTTCTAGTTCAAACTCTCTGCAGATCAGACGCTTTTCCCAGCAGAGAGGTGGGGTAGATCTCTTTCCTCCGCAGGTGCATCCCTCTGGAATGGCCTCCCTGCCCCTCTCAGACTTGAGTCAGATCTCTTTCAGCTATGGAAGCATCTCAAGATCTTCCTTTTCTCTTCATCATTCCTTTTCCCCCTCCTCTGTTAAATTCCCCATCTTGACTGGCTTCCTGGTTCCTTCAGATTCTTCCAGGGCACCAGGCCCTCCTCGTCCAGTCTACCCCTGCACTTGGTCTCCTCTAACTCTTCCCTCTACCTGTACTTCTTGTTACTGCACTTGCGCAATCCGAATGTGACCAGGTGTTATGGTCCTGATTACCTGGCAACTCCGACCACAGATTAGTCAAAAATACAAGGCATGCATAAAGCGAAAACAATGGGTCACCTCTTCCTGTGGGAGACTTTTCTCATGATAGCGCAGCCTGTGGATACGACAAAAACGGTGGTCGGTCAAAAGACCGAAAAAAAAATCTCGAAATACAATAATCTCGAATCCTAAATCCCGAAAAAAAAAAAGTCGAATTTTTTACTTATTTAATTATATGCTTTTTTGGGGTCAGGTAAGTAAAAAAAATGGGTTAAAATAAAAAAAAAATAGAAAAAAGTGGGGTTGGGGGGGGAACCCCCCCATTTCGAACAAAAAACGTCATTAAAAAAAAATTCGACTTTTTTTTTTTCGAGATTTTGGATTCGAGATTATTGTATTCGGGATTTTTGTTTTCGGTTTTATTACTATAAACCGACAAAAACACCACCAGGCCAGGGGCTCAAGTGAAAAAAAGGCAGGAAAACATACACCACTAGCTGAAAGGGAACCAAACAAAAACAATATCTGAGTATATCAGCAAGCCTGTATGCAACCACCACCACCATCCCCACCAATGTTCCCTTTTCCTACCTGAATAAGGTGTATAAGAAATGTTGAACCTATACCTGAAAGGGTTCTCTTGCAGTGTGACAGGAAGTCCAGACACCAGGCAACTCGCTGGATGCTAGCTACCAACGGGGGCACAATGCAGAAGTCCAGGAGCTAACCCAAATGGAACGAGGGGACAGCTATAGATAGTGGTCAAAAAGTAAATCTCAGAACAAGGGGAGCTGATATAATTCCAGGAGACAATCCTTAATCATCCAGATACAGGAAGGCAATCCAATGAAGGCAGAACCAGTAGAAACTCCAGGGGCCAACCCAAAGTTCTGTTAACCTGGTAAGCAGTTCTATGAATCAGCAAGGTGCAAAATAACGACTACACAATCTGTAGTCCAATATGAGGTGTAGGTCGGTAATGTGGACGCAAGGTAACAGAAAGTAAGACAAAAGAACAACAACAAAGTGCCACTTACTGTACACAGTTTGGAGCACCAAAACATTTGTATGCCTCTGCTTATATATTAATCAAAGCATAATGCAGTGTTACCTGTTGCCGGCCGGGAAATGGGATGTGATGATGTCACTGTGTAGTTTTGCATGACATCTTCATGGGAATTGTAGTTCCCACATGGTGTTGAGCACCACGCTGTCCATGCCATCAAGGTAGCTGCCAGCCCATCCGTGTCCCATGTCACGGGTGATCGAGCACCAGGATCATAACACAAGAGCTAGTTGGACCGTTTTTGTTTCTGTCATTCTTGTCCCCCAGCCACCTTTGTCTTGTTGCGCCTTGAAACACATTGTGTATAGGTGCATTATAAATACCCAATAAATAAATAGTATATTTTTCTCATTAGAGATAAATTGACCAAGTTTTCTGTTTCAAAATAGTTACTGTCAGTTATAATGTTTACATTGGAGCACATATACATGAGCCTGCCTTTTAGCTTGTAGTTTTAAGAAAGGAGATACCTCTTCTCTTTGGTTAATATATCTCAAACTTCTTGCATTCATGCGGTTTTCAAAATCGGTGCTCTCCTACCATGTAGTGGTCATCATGACATCATCTTATATTTACGTAGTGATGAACCACTGTCACTATGTTGATATTCTAACTGGCTATAGAAGCACCACTGAAGGAAAACTAGCAAACGTACAATTTTTGTTTGCAAGCAATTAACATGCAGGATGTCAAGTCCCTTGTCTTTTAAATTTAGTTTTCTGGAATGTTGTTAAGATGCTCACATGTCTATTGGGTAGTGAGGGTGTGTTTATTGTCAATTAATAAGAAGCAGAGATATTTATATAGGCTGAGATGCTCTGAGGTAACTTTGTTTTTTTTTTTCTCCAAATTAAAGTTTATTCCGACCTCTCAAACATTTTTCAGTTCATGGTGGATGTGCTTTAAGGGTAAATCAAATACATAGATGATGATGTCTTTGTTTAGAAAAGTCCACATTCATGTAAATGTAGCATAGAAAAGTGATTCAACTAGTATATTGATAATTCTTTATTGTTTTCACCATTGACAGTGGAAATTAATTGATGCATAATTTGTATATTTTGAAATTGATTAATGATTTCTATTGTATTAATAAATAAGCCTTTTGTGTTCAACCCTGTGTGTTTCTTGTCCTGAAAGGGTAGGGAGGCTGTAAGGAATCCATATAGTTACATTGGGGTCTCACGTTCATAAGAAGAACTTTAACAAATGAATACAAATGGAGTAACCCTGATTCGGGGTGGGTGAACAATTTCCCAAACTAGATGTCACCAAAACGTAAAAGGTTATGTTTGGGTGCACAAAGAGATTAAAGGAGACCAATCAGTCTGCAGGGCCCACATGTGGACCAAGAGGGCAGTTAGCAGTCAATAATTCCTTCTGCTGTTCTTGACGGTTTGATATGCTATTAGTTCGGTTCAACGAAGTTCAAGTGCAGCGGTCACACAACTCTAGACAAGGCATGGTGTCAAACAGGGTTCAAACTGGAGCTGTCTGCATTTCAATACTGATGCATGAAGAAGTGCAGATTGTGAGGGTCACCAAGGTTGGTTCAACAGTTGGTTTGACTGTGAAGATGCTGGTTACTGGGTGTGCAGTTTTACTGGATTGGTTTGATGAAGCTTTCTAAGGGCTGCAGATTGTCAGGGCCACCAGGATTGATTTGATAGCTGATTCGTTGAGGAAGTGATTGGAGACTGGTTCAAGTGGCTTCATGTGGCGTTGGAGGGTCAGGGCTTGATTATCCCCCAGGGCTGGTTCGACTGGCAATTAAAATTGGCAGTGAAGATGCAGCCGGTTACAGTGGTGGTTCTAAGGTGGCAGATCCAATAAACGGCTAGTAGTTCATGCTGAGGCAACAGAATACTCAGTTAGCATGGCGCGTTGATGAATAGGTTTAAACATACAGTTCATTGGTTTGGGTATAGCAGTCATACTGTTCTAGATGGGGAGTGGATGGTGAGCAGAGGTTGTAGAAGAGCTTGTGCAGTTTGAAGGCAATGCTCAGAGAAGTGCAGATCGTGAAGTCCACCAGGATGGTTCTACAGTTGGTTCGATGGTGAAGAGGCTAGTGACTGTATGCACAATTTGAGTTCAGCAGCTCTGGTGATGCTTTCAAAGAGCACAGTTCAAATGATCCACCAGGGTCTGGTTGACTGTCAATGAAGATTCTCAATGGAGATGCTTTTGGTTTGAAGAGGTGGTCCCAATATGGCGGGTGCACTGAAGAGCTTCACGTTTGAGCCTGAGCAGCAACGTGCTCGGCTAGCATGTTGTGGTGGTGTAAAAAGGTTTGAACACCCCATAAAGCAGCTCAAGGTGGTAGTGTGTCAAAGACAGCTCTGGGGGCATCAAACATGCTTGAAATATGGCTCAAAGTAGTTTACCAGAGAAACCTAAGCTTCCTGGGTGTCTTGGTTCTCTGGTTGCTATGTTTCCCAATTTATTGGCTCAATATGTTTAGGCCTTGTTCTCGGTCTCCCACACAGAGGGAAGGCTGCCACACAACTGCAGGGTCCATCAGCAAGGTGAGGTCAGGGCTAGCATTGTGGCTGCCAAAGAGGCAGTTCCTGTTCCGAAGCAGTTCACTCCAAATATTCCCTGAAGATGGTAAGGGGACAGAGCTTGCCTCTGCCTTGGACTCACAGTCTTCACCTCATAGGTGGAGGACTTTGGAGAGATCAATACTCCCAACAGAGGTACAATTAGTTATTTATTGATTGTTTGTCCAACACTGAATACAATAAGGAATGGTAGACGCCTTCTTCTAAAGGCAAATGAACACAGGGAAGTGAACTAAATCTAGTCTGCTTTAGGGAAACAATCCTGTTCTTATAACAAGTGGACTTTGCCTTCTGACATCACACCCAACATGTTGTGTGCTACAGGAAGTGGAGGGGACAGGAAGGAAAGCTAGAGGCAGAGAGAAACAAGAGAGTCAAGCCTTCCTCCAGCTGTAAAGAGATCCTTTAGTCTACACTGACCCCTCCCCCTTCCCATGTCAATGGAATCAAATACTTTTAGAGATACAGCACCCTGGTGTGAGGCTATTCATGTTGTAAATAGGTGTGCCCTTTTATTCATGTTCCCATGACAGCTTCCAGTGAAGTGACTGTCTCTCTGGGGAGTATGCTGCCTGCCCTCACAGAGGACCAATGTAAGACAGTTCCAAAGGCTACAGTCCTACTAGCAGTGGCATGGTTCAGCCTGTCTTGTGAGAATACACATAACCCCTTCACAGCTGCGATGGGCTCACAGGGTTGATACATGTGTTATATAAAATTGTTGTGGCTCTAATAATTATGAGGAATACCATCTACCATACCATAACTCAGGTATGGTTTGTATTTCAAAATGTTTCTGTCACAAGGACATCAAACTCATCATTATAAGGTGTTTAATAAAGTTGTGAATGTCTTAAATGCAGCCCCTTTGCTGCAGAGACCTGGCTGCCATCGCAGCTGTCAAATCGGCACTTATGACCGCTCAACCTATTCTTTGCCACTGGTAGACTAGGCACTACAGATCAGTATACTGATACAGCAGGGCACACAAACACTATGCTTTTGGCGTGTAGCTTATGAAAGGATAATCTGATCAGCAGATTTCCCTTTGAGAGATGGAAATGCCTGCATCATTTTATTAATTTAATCAAAATCAAAAAAGACAGAGCTGCTACACCCTTGCCAAATGGCAATCTGACACAGGAAGCGACTGGGGAACTGATGTAAACTAGAATGATAGCATTTACTGTGGAAAGTGTACATTATCTTTTGACAGTAACCACGTAAATTAAACTCTGTGTTTTCACAGGTGTCGTCAGAGACTAAAGCTTTGGAGTGGTGTACAACGTCCCATTGCTTTACAGTGCAATCATACATTTCAACCTGTGAAAGCAATATTTATTTAAACAGAGACATGTTACGAAAACCCACATCATAACAGTGGGGTGAAACTGAACTTTGCTGGGCAACTTAAACTGCCAAGATAATTACATGTATACCTCTGCAATATTATAAGCAGAGAATGAAGAAGAACGTGGATTACATCTACACAAACTGTGAAGTAGAATTTTGGGAATAGTTATTATACTTTCAGAAAATCATACTCCCATGTTGCTGTGTTGACTAAATAAATACATATTCTGTGCTCGCCGTAATTGAAGGAAGAACGTTCCTAAAACCAGGCCTTTAGATGCTTATTGCAACAGAACAGAGTTATTTTACTTACATTCTCACACTGGAACCCGACAGCACACTATATTGTTTTGAAAACACTACATAAACATTGGATATTAAATACATATATGTTTGGGGTGGAATCATTCTCTCTAATACCACCACTCGTCATTGATGTTGGAGAACATAAATTGGATTACATTATCTGTCGTTAATTAGTATAAGAAATTATGTGAAAGCCAATAAGCAACAACATTACACTTGTGTTATTCATGACATCTAGAAAGAATAGAGTCCAGGGTGTACTAAATGGAAAGCATGTGAGGGTTTCTTTAAAACATGTTACAATAGTCTCATAAGGTTTTGGCTCATATTTACAGAATTAGTCCATATCTATGTTGCTGGGCAGTATGTAGAGGAGTTGGCGTTGAGTCTAGATTCAAAGAATTTGAGACCAGAAATAAGAGAGGATAGTTACAGTATTTTACTAACGCCTAAACCGGCCTTGTTGGTTTTATCTACAGCTGATTTGGGTTCCTGAGTTGTACTAGGACTGGCTTAATGTATTTTTAAGCAATATTACCTGATCACGGGGAGTGGGGGGATTATCAGGCCAGGTAATACCCTGGGCCAGGAAGAAGCCCTATCAAAGGGAGTGCTTTACCACTAGCCAAGATCATTACCAGGCCAGCTAATGCCTCCCACGAGGGTAATATTGCCATTAGTATCCAGCACGATGTACTGATACTAATAGTTTCATTAAAAAAATATATAATAAAAAAGATGGCTGCCATAGATTCAGACAAGGGTCTACTTAGTCCCTTCTCTCTCCCTTTCCATCACGTCAATGACGAGGCTGTGGGGACGCAAGGGAACACTGCGGTTCACTGTGTCAATGAGGGACCAGGCCATGGCAGGTAAGTGGGGCAGGTATGGGTGAGGGAAACATATGTGTTAAAGCTGGTGGGAGAAGGGGACACAGGAGTGCCGGCAATGGGGCAGAACCTACCTGAGATCCTAGGAAGGAGTAAGATGGCGGCATCCGCTATGTAGAGACTCAGACGGTGGGTTAACCATGTGGTAAGGCCCCCGTTTTCAGCCTCCTCATTGGCTTGAAGGCCAACTCTCCCCTCTCGCTAGGTACTAATGTGCAATATTATATTACATTTGCATGCACTAGATTAATTACTGCTTAAAAAAACATGCAAAAGCTGTTACAGAGAGATTTGCGTAATTTTCAACCAATGGTTTGGAACATTCAGCCATGTAGGGAATGTTAATTGCATGCAGGGGGCCACTGACATTACCAATAATGTGCTGTCAGGTCCATTGCAGGCAATTGTAAATGTTCATAAGGTGGAAGGGCGAATGAAAAAGGAAAACATAAAGCGAGGCAAATTCACGTTTAGCTGGGTCATTTGAAAACATATGATAATTGCATGATGCATTTTACAAAATAGTAAATGCTGACTGAAAATGACGTTTTGCATGCAGCATTCACTAATAGATTCCTATGAAATCTGCCTGCTTATTAGCACATGCTAATGTGAGGTAGATTCCATGTGAATCCATTCATTTTACGTGTGCTCGAAAATAGCATGCAGATGCAAAATGCTTTGCTCCCACGAGGCCGGGGAGAAAGGCACAGCAGAGATGCATTGTCCACTTTGTTTCCCTTCTGCGGATTTGAAGAAGATGAAAAGAGAATGAAGTCGCAAAGCAAGGCGTTAACACTTTGGGCCTGATTCATGGAAATGTGCGCAGAAAACCCGCAGATGCACATGCCGAGAAGGACACTGCGCAAGCCTTCATGCAGATTAAAAAATCAACGACCCGCGTATTGATGAATTTACTGCGCAAAGTAACCGTATTCACAAGTCGCACCTGGAACGCCTTCAACACGCTGCAGCGCAAAACAAAAACTGCCAGGCCAGCTACTTTTGAGTGCTCCCCAGGCGTGAACACACGCACCCTTTTTCAGTGTGTGGGGTCCCCTACCAGCAGGCCTGTATCTCAGGAACCCTGCCCAGGGTCCCCTGTAACTGTTTCCGGCACCCGGACAACATGTGTATGAAAAATCATAGTGCGGTTCAAATCTACACTGCATATGTGCACAGCTAAGTTGAATCGGTACCCCTGTTGCGTATACACACCCCAACATCTGACATGCAACCCCACCTCTGTGCTGTGATTCCTATGCACAAGTGGACTTATGCCTGCTTTCGGGTGGCAGATAGTATGAAGGACTTTTGTGGCCATTTTCCGGCCAAGAGGTTCCGCAATCAAATCCATGAATACGTCTCCTGCCAAACAATTGTGGACGTGTGAGGCAGTGCCTGCAGGCCGTCCCTCAAAATGCCAACTTTTTCACAAGTTCTTCCCCATTTCTGGTGTTCTGCCCCCTTACCGGGCCTCTGCGCAAGCCATGCCCACGCTCTGTGTGGTGTCTCGCACTAGGCACTCAATTGCTCACAGAGATGTGCCAAGCCTGTGTGAACTCCAAGCACATCCAGAAGAACTGCTGCGCATTTTATTCCATGAATCAGCAAACCGGGAGTTGCGCGTGGTTTGGCGAGCAAGTCCCCAATCTTCCCCGCAAATATTTCTATTAATCTTGCCCTTCGGGTCTAATTCATGGATCGTTTAGAGCAGAGCAAAGTCACTTTGCACTGCCAATAAAAATATTCCACAAAGCTTAATTCGCAGAGCGGTGCAAAGTGTATTTTTGCAGAGCAAAGTCACTTTGCACTGCAAAAGTACTTTTTGCACCGCTCTCTGTATTAGACACAGTGGAACATGTTTATTGGCACTGCAAAGCAACTATGCTCTGCTATAATGATTTCATGAATTAGTGCCCCAATATCTTGTAACTACACCTTGCTTTATTACTATGATCAATTTAAAATGACCCCATAACTGTGGCCTTGTATGGCCCTCTAGCAAAAATGTAACAGGGCGGTGCAGAGGTTAACTTAGTATGTAATTGACTTCCAAACCATCAATAATTAGGTCGACCACCAGACCGACCTAACTGGAGTCCAACATATTTGCAAAGGGACCCTACATTGGTCTCGGATACAAAACACTCCTCTACTAAACAAAATACACTGCATAATACACCACCACAAATTTAGGGTCTAACTCAATGGACTACATTGTACAAGGGGTTGTTAATTAAATGGAGGTGCAAAAAAGCGAGGCATGTGGCTTTTAGACCTCAATTTCAGGATCTGCTCTATTTTTAAGAAGTTACAAGATGTAGGAGGGACCCAAAGTGGAGACAAGACCACATATGAAATTATATGGTATGATATTATAAGTCATTTATAACGAGCTTGTACAAAAGTGTTTCCAGGTACAACAAGACAAGGAAGAGTAGATAGCTGGAGGACAAAAACAAACGATCCACGAGGCATTATGTCATTCAGATTGTGCAAGTGCAAGGGGGAGGGAAGAAGAGAAGTGACGGGGTGAGTGTGCAGTGGCAAGACGCAGTAAGTGATGGCAGGCACGGTAAGTGCTGCCAATCAGGTGGCTCAAGTAAGTGCAGAGAGGCAAGGGACTTTAGGGTTACAGATAAAGTCCCTAAGTGGGTGGCAGGCCTGGAGGCAGTGCAACGGGCTTGTGGTCATGCAGGAGCCTGGTGCCTGTGAGGTTCAGTGGGTGGGCAGGTAACCAGTTAGTGCAGCAGACAGAAGCATCAGCAGAGGAGAGAGAGAAAGCAGAAGTGAAAAGAAAGGCCTTGAATTGCTTCCGGAACCTTAGATGGTCCTGCTCAAGTTTAAGAGAGGCAGGGAGGATGTTCTAGAGGGAAGCCCCAGCCAAGGACAGAGTTATAACCCCCACTCTCTGACTGGAGAAGCGTATGATCCTCAGAGTGTCGGAGGTGGATGAGCAGAGGGCTCGAGAAGGAAGATGCTTAAAACAATGTATTCCTGTGGAATCAGTCTCAGTTTTGCACCTGCTCAAAACCAGGCAGATTCCATAGGAATCTATTAGTAAACACCACCTGCAGATTGTAATTGGTGGAGAGGAAAATGAAAGAGCGGGGGTATGACAAAACAAATTCTGGGGCCCCAGTGCTAAAGGGATGAATATCGGTTTCTAAACCATCAATTAGCCCATACCTCTAGTACACCATAAGGGATCCGAACAGATTGGAAACACAAGCAAATTATAAACCTCCTTGTCCAATTTTGGTAAAGTGGATAGAACTACAGGATTATATCCACAAGGTCGTGGCTCGATGGTTAGTTGCAACACAGCAAAAAAAAAACAATTATTAGCACATAATAAAAGGGACTGTTCAGTCAAGGTTGTATAAACATATCTACTTTTTTATTATTCAATGGACAGTTCTAGCACACTACAAAATGCACCCACTCTGTAAAGGAATGCAGAGGATAGACAGTTTCAAGAAGAAAAAGGGATGTACTCTGGATACTGACAGGAGGGTAGTTGGTAAAGTAATTAATCGCCAAAGTTCAATGATACTTGGCTTCAGCACAAAGGGAGCAATCGGCCATCAAATGTAACTAGGGACCATCAGAGACGGCCCAGGGGTACAGAACCACAATGTACCTTTTGCTTGTAGAGGATCTTGCTGCTCAACAGTGTAGATTCAGTTTCAAGGTGCTTTGCAGCTTCTGGGATATAGTTTAAGATGGGAGACAGCTGCGGGTATCAGGCGGTTGGCAGTCCGGCGAGCGAGGCTGGACGGATGGCTGCAGGATGGCCTACACGGCGGCTCGAGGTCAGGAATCGTTGTCTCAGTCTTGGTGGGTCTGAAGCACTGGTCGAGGCATCTTGGATGACATTAGTGAATGCGGCATGACAACAGTCAGTGGGGCAGTCGATTGCAGATTAAAGGACTTGACTGGCTGAAAATGTTCTTTAGGGCAGACACTGGTTGATGTTTGTCGATGCACTCCTCCTAGCTTCTTCAATGGGCATGTGTTGTTCTTTAAGGTGGTCTGCCCAAAGTTGAGAATGGTGTTGCCAGCACCGGCCTTGTCCTGGGTTTGGTTAAGAGACTCTCTGACACTTCCTACATAGAAAGCTTGCTTGCAGAGCCTTGCAGGGCATGCTGTGTGCTGGATGGGAACCGGTTGTGGAGCTGCTGGAGGGTCCTCTGGATTCAGTATCTCCCTCTGTTCCCTGGGAGATTTTTAGGGGAGGGAACTTGCTTCCTTTTTTTTGGTGGGAAATCCTGGCCTTTGTTCACTGGCGGAAGCTGTAAGGCAGACTGTACCTTCAGCCAGGGTTCAAATTAGTTCTTCTTTTCCCTCCTTCCAAAGTCTTCAGATGATCTGCCCAAAAGAGGGGCTCAGCCGTCTTTTAGAGTGAAATGGGGCACAATAATTGGTGTAGGCTAAGCCTACCTTAATGAACAAATCCTGGATTCCCACCAAAAATCTCCTGTATGCGTGAGGTCATAACCAGAGTGCTTTGCAACAGAAAAGGTAAAGGGGTGAAAACATGTAATACTAAATCCCACCCATCTTCCTGTCTGTTGTGGATCAAAGGCTCTTTCTGGTTAATTGAGCTCTCCGTTGGTTCCTGATTAAAGTGGCAGGTCTCCCTTGAAGCTGTGGCAAGAACAGGCTTTCTGCCTCCATCAAATCACATACTCCTACCCTCTGAAGGGATTCCCCCTGTGGTGACTGCCTCCTTTCAACAAATGTACCAGACATGATAGCTCACTGTTATTGATACTTTAACGCAGGAGCTGGCTTCAGGATCACGCAGTGCATATGAATGGGGTTTTGGGGTTTCCTGTCTCCTTTGTTTTAGCCTCAGCAGCCAGGCCCCATGTGGTCATGTTTGAAGTATACTGTATTATTGTGTTAATCATGTCAATTGCCACCACCATCTGCAGAGGGTAAACAAATTGACAGGGCAGATCAATTTAGCCGTTGATACTTAGGCTGGCCATGGTAAGAGGAAGGTTTTGTCCCTCCCCCTTCTGAGATGCATTGTGTACTCCACTTGTCAGATCCCAACTAAATATGACAGGGAGGACTGCACCTGTAGGCAGTGCCCACCCAGAGTACATGGGTCTATGTGTATGTCTTGCGGTGAGCATAGGGAAATGTGTGCAGATTTGTCCCACACATTTTCCAGAGGTTGATCTACCATCGTTCAATTTCATATAACATGTCAAAAAAGCCCAGGTGAGCACTGTATGCAATTTTCAAAACTCACAGAGCTGAGTGTTATCGTGAAAAGTAAATGTAGGTGAAATCGCCTTAATTCTACACTTTTAACCTCCAATTTGCGAGAAATAAAACACAGCCTGCAAATTCCATGATACTGGCAGTGTTTTATAAGGAATTCCTATAAATTGTCTTGCTATACACCAGGTGTAAAAGCAAGCCATATTTCAGAATCCTTTGGTTTACGGCTACATGAAAATTTCATGTAGTAAAAGTGAAGTATAAGCAGATTGCAGAGGAATCCATTCATTTTACACCTGCACACAAATCTCATGCAGGTGTAAAACTACGGGGTTGTGCCTGTAAAACATCTTTAACAAACCCAAAGCATAAGAGCAAAGCATAAACCCCTTGTTAATCAGTTTACTGCCTCACTTGCACACTGCACAGTGATTGATCAAAAATGACTGCCTTGAGTAGTGTTGTTGAAGGGGGGTATGACAGAGACTAAGAACAGGAGCAGGGTTATTGTATTAAAACAATGCAAATTGCATGCAAGGGGACACCAACATTAGCATGTATGCACTGCTGAGCCCCCTGTATGCAGCTGTATAATTTCACAAGACAGAGTGGAGCACTAAAGTGTAAAATGCTGAGTATTTCCCATTGACTGTTTTAGTTTTCCCCTCAGTCTTGTGAGTACATAAACACTGCCTGCAACTTGCGCTGTGCATGTGGCATTTATTAGCGGATTCCACATCCTATGGGTTCTGCCTGGTCTTTAGCACATGCTATTCCGAGGCGTATTCCATGTGCATCCTTTCGCTCCATGCCTTTATTAAAATGTCCTGCAGGCATGACCTGAAACCCACTGCCAAAAGTGAGCTTGAACGCTCAGCGGAGAACATACCTCCACTCCGTGCCACTCTCCTGTCTTGCCACTGTTGCACAATGGGCTAGAGAAGGTAAATCAAGGAGTAAAAGCAATACGCCTTGCTTTTACACCCTCAGGGTAATTGTGAAATGAACGGTGTGGAAAATGAAAGTCTAAAATGGCTTCTTAGGCGTTCATTTTCCATTCCAGCTCATAACTGCTGGACCCATATGCAGGCTTGCTACCTATGTTGTGTTGGGGGGTGTGTGTCATGCCCCGCCGACCCTTACCTACCCCCTGAATTATTACACCACAACATTTGGTCAAGTGTTGCCAATAAAAGGCCATAGGTTTTTATTGTTACAGATATGTTTATGGAACATAAACAATAATCGCATATCATAATCATATAGTACTTTTGGGCACTGGATTCTGGGGTTAGCCCTTCTGGCCCGTGCCGCCACACACAGGTAGGTTCTTGGCTGCCTGTGTTCCCCCAAAAGTTTGGTTATTTGCAGCCTCTGGTAGCTAAAGTACTGGATATTTCTCTGTAGAATTGTTCCATACTGTACCCTGATAGTTGGGTGCCATCCTTGTGAAACAGCTCGGGGTCGCCTAGTGTTATGGCTGGGTGCTTTTCAAAACCCAGTCCCCTGGCTGTACAAAATGTTTCCAGCCCCCTGTTCAACTTTCTCCTGGAGTTGTCTACAGATTTATAACAGATGCCCCCCTGCAATATTTGTTTAGGCAGTATTGCTGAAAAGTAAATTTCCGTGTACCTCCAGTTGTGAGAAATGTCTGATAGTGAGGCACATATTTCTTCATATAACATTTTTCTCCCCATGCTTACCAGGTCATTCCCCCCTAAATGGATTATCAAAAATGACGACGGGTCTCTGTAGGCGACTAAATCGGTTAACTTGTCATGTATGTCTGTCCAGTGGAGGCCTCTGTAGCCCCACCAGGATGCAATTGTGTTTCTGAAAGCTGGGCCATCTTTAGTTTCTTCGGCCCAACGCCCTGTCCTGAATACAAAAGAATGCCCCACTATCCAGGGTGATTTTAAGGGTGCGTCCGGCTCGGTCAGTTTTTCTAGACAGAGTGCTGAAAAGGGGGAAAAAGAAATCTATATTAGTTCTGGTCTGATATATATTTTGTAACAATCTGATTTCCACCCCCGTATTTTCTTTACTTGCTGAGCGCGTAGACCTCCTTGCCATGCTGAGGTTGCTGCCCCAATCCTAAATGAGTGGGTGCCGAACTCCTTTGGATTCCATCCTGCTTTGCTGATTGCTTTCATCAGCACCCCTTTAAGTTGGTAGTGGCTTAAAGCTGAGTTAGCTCTATGAATTAGGAATCCCCCCCACTTTAGGCCTTTGTGCATAACAGAGGTTAGTGATGCACACTGGGCAGTTTGGTGCGTCATCAATACAGCAAATGTTAATGACCCTTTTGGCCCCCGTTTTTGATCATTGTATTTCTATGTTGACTCTGTCCCTTCTCAGCCTGGTTTCTATGATGCCTTAGCCATTGTTGGCTTTGGTGCTGGAGGCTATAAGCTCTCCCACTCAAAAGGCCCCAAGGTATGCGAGAGAAAACGCGGTTTTAAAAAATAATGCTTCATATAGGTGAGAGCATATGCAGTCTAATAGGCTTGTCATTTTTACTAGTTTATCAAAATCTAGTGGGTGGCAGGTGTCTACCTGGGGTCCCTCCATCTTGCCCCATCCCTTCATTGCATATGAGATCAATGCACTTTGCGTGGGGTCTGAGTCCCCCCGTAATTTTGTAAAGAAAGATATTGCTACCAATATATCTTTTAACCCAATCTTTTTTAAAACCTTGTTCGGGCGTTCATTTTAAGAAGATTTCTAAATCTTTTATTGTTATTAATTCCACATGTTTTAAACCTGCTGTTCTAAAAATGGTTTGCAAGCACTTACTGTACTGGGCTGTCGTGCTGCTTGCCAATGCTTTCTCTGCCATCTCTACTAGGAACCCCGTGGCAGGGTTCATGTTTTCTGTGGGCAGCATGCTGCTGGCACCCATTTTTGAGGTGCCTGTTTGTTGTTGTGCATCCAGGCCTTGGCCCTCGGGCACAGGTGTTGATGCAATTCTCTCTAGCTTCCCATTATTCTCCAGCAGTCTGCTGGAATTGGTGTCATCTTTTCCCAGGCAAGTGGCGCTAGCTCCGGAATCTTGTCCACTGAAAGCGAGATAAAGCATCTGCTCCAGCATTGTGTTTTGCTTTGACAAAAATGTTGTCATGCAGTGTGACCGTGGTGATGGCTCTGAGCACCAATGGGCATTTGGTAGTTCCTTTGTTTATAATTCCTACCACTGCCATGTTGTCACACCACACCATAAGTTCTGTGTTAGCTAGTTGCCTGCCCCATATGCGTATTGTTAGCCAGATGGGAAATATTTATAACAGTGTAATGTTCTTAGCCCATCCTGCCATGTGCCATGCCTCCGGCCATTGTCCAGCCACCCATTCTGTGTCTAGTATGGCCTTGAAACCCTTGCTTCCTGCTGCATCTGTGAAGAGGACCCTTTTTGCCCCTGTGTTCAATGGCGCTCGCCAAAGTGTGGGCCCATTGAAATTTGTTAGAAAATTCCCCCATACTTTCAGATCTTCTTTCATCTCTCTGCCCAGTCTGATGTGTAGGTAGGGTTTGGTACATGCTTTGGTTTTCAGTTCTAAGCTTGTGGAAAATACTTTCACTTGCAGAATGATCCTGGCTGCAAAATTTAGGCTGCCTGCCAGTGATTGTAATTCCCTCGCTGTGCCTTTGTTCTTTGTGCTTAGCTCTTGTATTTTTCGTAACATTTCTATTATTTTTGTTTTTGGGATTCTGCATACGCCGTCTATTGTGTCTATCTCTATTCCTAAAAAGATAATGTTTGTGGATGGCTTGGTAGTCTTCACAGCTGCCAATGGGATGCCCCATTATGCAGCCATCCTTTCTAATGCTGCCATTGCCCTGTTGCATTCATCCGACTCTGTTGGGCCCATCACCATGAAATCATCCAGGTAGTGCACTACTTTGACCCCTGGCATTTGTTTCCGAAATGCCCATTGAAAAAAGGTGCTGAATTGTTCAAATTTGTGCGCAGGACACTGTGCAGCCCATGGGGAGGCATCTGTCCACATAGAACATGTTATCAAAAGTGAAACCTAACCACTGTTGTGAACTTGGTTGGACTGGTTGTAACCTGAAAGCGGATTCAATGTCTAGTTTAGCCATAAGCCCCATAAGGGCTTTCCTGCCGCAGTCCTGTATTAATCTTAGGGCCTGCTGGAAAGGTGTTTAACTAACTGCGGATTCAGTGTGGAGGATCCCGTCATTGAGAGAGTGGCCCCTGGGATATGACAAATGGTGTATTAGCCTCATCTTCCCTGGTTCTTTTTTCGGTACCAAACCTAGTGGGGACACTAGGAAGTTTGGGAATGGCATTGTTTCCCAGGGGCCTCCAATCCTTCCCAGGTGTAATTCTTTCTCTATTTTATCTCTTACTACCTTTGGGTTGTCCCTGGCTGAGACCAGGTTCCTTGGTATTTTCTGTGATCTTTCTCCCTTGAAAGGAATAATGAAACCTTCCTTAAAACCCCGCCAAATTGCTGTGCTGACTTCTTTGTCGGGATAATTAATTAGAGCCTCACTAAAGTTTTCTGGGTTGATGGGGGTTCAGCCTGCTTCCAAACTTGGTGGAAACGTTTCTTCACTGATCTTCTTTCTTGCTATTTTTTTAGCGTAATCTGGTACAGTTGATTGCGGGGTGTTCCGCATTGCAATTGGTGCAATTGTGTTTATACCAGCACTCTTTCCCCCATGAGCACTGATTTTTTCCATAATTCCTGCATGGAATAGTGGATTTTTGGGCGTGGTGAGCTTTGCTCTGCCCTCGGGTGTTTGACCTAGCCTCCCATGGCTGGTTTTTCCAAAAGGGCTGCTCTCCTTTCCTGTATTTTTCATTTTCAGTAGTTTTATTACCCCCATATGAGTTTTTATTAGTCTTACCGGTTGCGCAATCTCCTCCTCTGATGGAGGTTTGGCATTCAATACATATACATCGTTTTGCACTTCATCCCATTCTATTGCTGGTCTTTCTGACATATTCCTTCTGAATCTTATGTCGTAGGCTAGCCAACCCTTCCCTTTTTGAGTGGTTTTTACCTCTCTGATTTTATCTGCATATGCCCATAGCTTTATTCCATCCCCCGGGAATTTTTCCATAAAGATAGTTGCCAAAATGGCAAAATATTTTGACCAGTTGTCCTAGTTCTGTTCTACCTGGGCATTCCTGGCTATGGCTTTGTCCTCGATCTATTTGAGATACCTGAAAGCATCCTTCCCTTTGCGTTGAGCCTCTATTAGCGAAAATATTTCAATGAATGTTTCATGTTCTCGCATAATTTAGATAATATACTGTTTTTGTTACCTTTGCTAAGGTCTTTTGATGCCTTGGTTTTCTTTTTTGGGGTGGGGGCTGTCTTCCTCCCCCACTGGTAGTGGCAACCCCTCCTAAGGTATTAGATATAGATTTTCTCTGACTCAGCCCCATCCATAATGTTCAGCTGCCTCAATTGCCGCTTGTAAATGTGGTGATTTGGGGTTTTTTGGCACATTTTTGGGCTCCTGTGGTTTTCTTTTGGGTGCCATGATGTTCCCTAGTTGGAGAAATAAAAATAACAAACACTGTTTAAATTCTAGCCGGCAAACTGATGACGTGCCCTGTATTGGTGTACTGCTAGTACATGCATTTGTTAAAATAAATGCTTGGCCCCTGTGCAGGTAAATGTATAAAGTCACAAATGTTTTCGTTGTTACCCGTGTTCAGGTAACTGCTTAGATGTGCCCCGTGGTGAGGTACTGTTTGTTTGACCTATTTGTTTCAGATTCAATGCGGTTTTAGTTAACTACGTGCCTCCAAAATAAAAACTTTCCCCTTTCTGCTTTGCAGCTCTGCAGAGCGATATGAATCGTGCTGCACTTTTAGTCGCGTGCCTGGGTCATAGGTCGTTTTGCTTTTTTCACCGTTAAAACCAAGTCGAATTAGAAGATCTGCTGTTCAATATTTGCTTGATCATACACGGGTGTCTTACGCTTCACTGCCCGCTTCCTGCCAAGTAGTATTGACTCGTGCTCCGCAAATACGTGCTGCTGTGGCGTGTGTAAAAACGGCAAATTTGTAAATATTGTATTCTCCTTCCTCCTACTTCTTTTACTGTTGCCCGCTTACATTGGGTCTCACAACTCAAAACAAACATTGACTTTCTTGATTAATTACATTGAAAAAAATTGGTTTCTCCATTGCGGATTGTTTACTTTATGCTGCTCTGTGTTGGCTTGTTTCCAAATTGTGGAAGCATGACCTCCTACCTCTACCAAGCTCATTCCGGGTCCTGTTGTTTTAAGCAATCACGGCAAAGGGGCAGACTTACTTGTAAACGATGTCCACCGCCTGCGTCGTGTTCCCCCGGTTGCTGGATCTTACTTGGGTGTTCCTAGCCGCTGGTCTCTGCTGCCGTGCTGCGTTCAACTGCTGGGAAGACTCCGGTTGGTGCCCTCTGCACGGTAATCGAGTCTCCTCCACCCGACTGAACATTTCTCAACCGCTGCACGCTCGAATGAATACCGCCGCTCGAACTCAATGTTTGTGAACTCGGCTGGGGAAGCTTAAATGAAAGACGCCAAGTAAACGGCGAACTTGGAGCATGAAACGTGGCTAAGGAGGTAAAATAAGCAAAGTCGCTGAGTGCACAGCAAACTTTAAGAAAAGGAGGAAGACACTGAGTACACAGCAAACTCCCTATTGCTGTTTGGGTCCCTGTACAGGGTGCACAAACAGTTAGTGCTTTTGTTTGCTTGGAGCAGCTCCTTATATGGGACCCAGGGGTAGCCCCTGGGTCCTTGTCTGTCCTTAGTGGGGGCTGGAAGCCAACCCCCCCAGGCCGGCACTTAAGATGACTGTCTGGGCCCCTAGTGAGGCTTTCCTTTGTATTTCCCCTGTCTGGCTGCTCTTGGTTGGTCTGGGTGCTTTGCACCCATTTGTTGTTGTGGAAGGGTGAGGTGTAAAGTCACACCTCACCCTTCCTGAGTTTTGCAGTACATGAGATGAGACTGCATGTCTCTTTGTGTGTTTGGGGAAGAGGGGAGCTGGGCCCTGGGGGAAGGCTGCTGCCCCTCTCCTGTGGCCTGCTGCCATGGAGCAGTAGTTACCGGGCCTCGCCTGGGGCTGCCCGGTGGCATCGCCCATTCTCATAACTTTCTGAAGTGAAGGAGGGCAGCAAAGCGGAGATATCATCTCTACTTTCCTTCCTTCTGTGTCTTGGAAGAGCACTTGGTTTTATGCTGGCGTCAGATTTCCATGCAGTCGTAAAATCAAAGATTTCCATGGAACAAGCCTTGCATTTGCAGCAGGCAGATTCGATTGGAATCCTTTATTTATTTATTTTTAAAACCTGTATTGTGCAATTTGAAGGCAGTGTTTTAGTTCTCTTAAAGTGGAGAGGAAAAGTGAAGCACACAGGCGATTTCGCCATAGTTTAGTCTTTACTTTTACGCTTTTCTTTGAGAGAGGCGAACATTGCATGAGGGCATCCAGCAGCACGCACATGAAGGTGTTGGCAGTACCCGGCTTGCAATGTCCTTTCTTGTAGTAAAATGAGGTCGCCCTGCCCCTCCCCTGCCCCCTGCCCCAGAATTACCACTCTGCCCCGTTTAAAATGAGGCTGGAGATTTGCAGACACAGGGAACGGCGTACAGCAGAACCTGCTGCGCATGCCCACACATTCCCTGAATGCGGGGGGGGGGGGAGTCCTAACCCCAATTCTAGATGCGCTGACGCATTCCAAAAAGTTACTTAAATGTGTAATGGGTTGAGCGTCTGTTTGTAGTTATCTGTTGCTCAAACTGTAAAAAACAAGAAAAAAAATAGTTCCATGGGTCAAAGCCGCTCTTGCTAATGTCGATATGCAACCTGAATGTCGCACAACGAAAAGGAGAAGCGACGCGAAATAGCAGTTATTTCACGAATTACGCAAAGCACCTTGGCACGCACAAGACGTGCTGTGCACTCGGAAAGCACGGCTATTGTTAATAGCGTTTTATGAGCTAACAGCACGCCAGAACGTTGCGGTCCTTGGGTCAAATGCGTGACCCCCCCTAAACCTCTGCGTCGTGAATAGTGAGGCGACTACAGGAGACCCTCGGGAACAGTGAGGCCCTTTTACTGTGGAGAAGCACACGTTTGAACCCTTTGCGTGCACTGTCCGCGGCGTCCCTGCCCCCAAAGCACCGCCACTTGCCCCCCTCCCCATCCAGCCGAAGTCGTCTCGCTGCTAACGCGCCCGTCTTTTCCACATGCACAGCACTGACATGGCAGGATTAATTGAATAAAACCGCGGCAAGGAGGGCGACTGCGCCTTTAATTGTGTTTTGTGATAGAGGAAGGGCTGCATAGCAATGACAGGCGCACTTGTTCGCAGTTTTGATGTACAATCGGGTTCCTCCAGTGGAGGGCAGTCGCCATATCGAGCGGCGCAGGCTGAGCGCTCTGCAGCAGCATTGCACGGACGGTCTCTAGGAAGGCAGTGCTGAGCCAGACAAGGGCTGCCTTTCACGCAGCGACAGCCGCCTTCCGAGCCAGCCCGGCTCAATGGATCCGGCCGCCAGACAGCGCTTCTAGAGCCGGGGCTCCAACGGACCCAGCGCGACGGGCTGCTCAACCCCCTTGGGACCGATGGGGCGACGGAGGGTGCTCTGCTTCAGCTGGGGATGGCCGGGGAGGGTAGCGTGAAGGATGCCAGGATTTCGGAGCGCCACTGCCTGGGAGAAGTTGATGCTCGGCTGCTGCTGCTGCAGCAACCCACCTCCAGTGCAGATTACACATTAAGCGGATAACCCCTTTGGTGAAATCGGGAGGCGGCGATCAAGAGTGTTGGCTGCGACCACCTATGCCCTTGGATCACCCCACTCCACTAGCCCCCACCCGCCCCACTTGCCCTCGCACGGGGGGAACTTTGCTTGGTTTGCCAGGATGCTTGCTGGAACAGGGATGCTGCGAGTGACGGGCATTGCCTAAAATGAAGACATTGGCGCTTTAATCGGAAATAATCCACACGCAAAAAGGAACTCGCCAACACAAATCACCGGGAAAGAGGACCTGATTATCAGATGACAGAGAATGGGTGAGTGAACTTCTTCCAGTGCGCCCACGGTGTGAACTGTGTACATGTATGTGGTCGGGCTAGCGAGGGGGATGACCTGCCCCGGGACGGGGGTGGCATCTGGGCAGTGGGACTGCTGGGGTGATGGGGGCCCCACAAAAGGTGAGCTGGGATCCCATTGGATGTGTTTGCTTTCCTGCTCTGGCCATTCAATGGGCACATAGATTGAAGAAAGAATGCGTGCCAGCATCAATTGCCCTACCAAGCGGTACGCCCATGCCCAGTGCCCCATCCGAATCTACATTAAGCCCCCCCGCCCCTGTCCCCAACAGGACAATATCCTGCATTAAGTGCCTGCGTTAGGGTGCATGCCAGGATTGACAGCACAGCCAAGATGAATGCCAATATTGTGTGCCCCTCTCCACTCTGGATTGATTCCAGTATTACGTGCTCATTCAGGATGCATGCTCTAATTAAGTGCCCCCATTCCCCACCCCACACGGGACTGGGCCAGTTGTACCCCCCACCCCCCGCCCCCAACACGCACACTCACATCTCCCATAGAGGATCGACTCCATAATAAAGTGCCCCACATCAAGAAATATGTCAATATGCATTGCCCCCTCTCCCACCCATCACGGTTCATGCCATCGATATCGGGGGTTTCCATCACTAGCTATGGTGCCCTTATAAAATTCCTCTATCAAGGGATGTGTGCCAGAGATCTGACCTATACGAGCAATGCCAGTATGAATTGCCCCCCATTAGGATCCATGTCAGTATGTACAGCCAGGTGGGTTCTGTGACAGTGGCCAGGGTACCCTTCAGAAGCTATGCCAGTAATCAGCGCCCTATCAGGATGTGTGCCACTATTCATCGACGCCGGATCTTCTCCACTTTGATCCAGGCCAGCCTTAATAGCCCCATAGGAACATATGTCAGTATGTATTGCCCACGTCAGACTACATGCTAAAATATATAGTTGCAGATGACACCTACGCTGCCCACTCCCGAACTTAAATCCTCGCTCCCCCAACACGCATACAGTTTGCATCGTCAAAACAACACGATCCTTGCATTTGCGTCAAACCTATTGCGCTATCCCCAGGCACTCTGACCCTCCCGTCTCTTCTCCCCACGGCCCCACTTACGTAGAGCAGCGCTCCGCGTGAGAGGCACAGCAACAGCCTAAAACGTGCATATCCATAAAACCTGCGCTTAGATTTCCATACGGTGCCCATGCGAGATGAGCAGATACGCAGGCATGAGCAGCCAACTGCGCGCTACGTGTAGGCGTGGAAGGCAATACATGTCTGCCCAGCGCAGTCTTGCTGGAGGCCAGATCTCCCTCTTGCCTCGATATCAGTCGGCTTAGCATCACGTAGCAAGCAGACACACGCGTGTCAACTCCACACAGGACTTGAGTGGGCGCAAGGCCCTTTGGAAAAGTCACCCAGTGCTGCAGGTTTCGAACTGCCACCACCATGCCCCGCACATATCGTGGGTTTGTGTGGTTGTTGGGTATCTGGTGCTCTGGCAGCTCCTTGTGCCCTGTGGGTTTGTGTGGTTGTTGGGTATCTGGTGCTCTTGGAGGTCCTTGTGCCTTGTGGGTTTGTGTGGTTGTTGGATATCTTGTGCTCTGGAGGAGGGCCGTTCAAGGCAGGCCACAGCAGCGCAGAGCCCAGGATGCTGGCGATTCATTTGAGGCATTCCAACAAAAGGGCAAGCTGCGGGCTCCGCACTTCACTGGTTGAGGCATATTTGTATGCGATACTGGTCTCAATTCAACCCGTTTCGAATAGGCCTGGCGCCATCCCAGAGGCTACATCTCGCTCCAGGCAGTGAAGCTGGCATGCGCCCAGCCTAGCCTGGGGACAATGAGCACCCCAGTGTGTTAGGGAATGTGTGATGGATGAAGGTAGGAGGGGGCCCTAGGAGAGCAAAACTTAGCAGGGAACTCCTCTTAGGCCGCACACTTTGAGAGGGGGCTAGCTGAACGCTGAACGTAGGAGGGGGTTCGTTTTAAGGGACAGCTCACTTTGAAATGGAGCTTAGGGGGAGCTGAACTGACAATGGAGGTCCCAGAAGGAGGTAGCCCAGTTGGAGAGGCAGCTAAAGAGTGTTCAGCTGTGGAGAGAAACCACTCCGGGAGTCCGCCCACCTTACGAGGGAGCTAGAGAAAAGCTTGAAGGATGAAGGAACTCACCTTAGGAGGTAGCTTACTTTGAGAGGAGGTTACTTTGTGAGACAGGTGGGTTGGAACTCATCTTGTGTGGACACCCATCTGAGGAGGCAGGGCAATTTGAGACAAAGCTAAGAGTGTATTATGTTAAGGAAGGTGGTCCTCTTAAAGTACAACGTTCGCTCAGAGCGGTTGCCCTACCAAGGATCATTTGACCTAATGAGGTAGCTCACTTTTAGAAACACAATGCAGGGAGCCCACCTCAAGAAGCAGCTCGATTTGAGAGGGAGCTAGAAAGGAAATCAAACTAGATGATCTTATGGAGAATAGCTTGGTTTTTAAGGTGCTTGTGTATGTTCATATAGCTCAGGGCTTGTGGGCATCCAGACTCGCCTCTGGTCTTGCTACAGGGACTACACCCAGCACTGAAGCATTTATTGAGCTCAGTTGCATCAGAGATGCACAAATAGGACACGGTTCAACTATGTACCTAGCAACGGTCATGATCATGTTGGTCTTCTTATGAGGGCGCACACTAAGAGAGGGAAGAATGCTTTCACCTCAGCAAGAAGATCACTTTTGGGGGAAGGACAGCGCATTAGGGGGACAAGGAAGGTTTGCCAGAAAGTCCATTATCCGAGTAGGGAGTTCACATTGATATGTAGCTTGGAGGGAGTGACTCTCGGGAGGATGCCCACAAGATGAAGGAGATCACCTTAGTGACCAGGAATATATAAAGGATATATTACATAGGCAGACAGCTGACCTTTTGAAGATGCTGGGGTGGCTCACGCCTTAAGTGTATTATCGTGTTGACAACTTGATCACTGCGCAATCACCTACAGAGGGAACTAGCAGGTGGATTTTTCCCTAGGAAAAAGCTGTATCTTAGCTTGCACTAGGTGTAGGATACGAATGTGCTCGGTTTAGCAGATAGCCATAGGAACTCGGATTAAGACACGTCTAGGAGAGATCAGCTAAAATGGAGGCTGCTGAATGAGAGAGCTAGGAGGCAGCTCATCATCTGGAGGGGCCAGGGGGGAATTCACTAGTGAGGGGAAGTCAAGTAGTTAGAAAGAAGAGACCGAGGTCAATTTCCCCTATCAGTCATTGCATCTATTTTAACACAAAGCCCACGAGAATTGATCATCCAGACCAAACTCTCTGGTCCCACCACATCAAAACACACGCACAGACAGCCCCTACTTATCCGCACGCAGTAACTCCTCTCCAGGCACAAGACTGTCCAGAACAACACACACACACACATAGACATACAGAAACCAACCACCGGGCAGGCATATAGACACAGAAACATACACCCCTACCGCTGTCTCTGCCCCCCCCCCCCCCACACACACACACATTCACATTACAGGCGAGTGTACAGAAATCGTCCACACACTCACGACTCACCCAAATAGAAACGCACACTTACACACATAGACACAGACGAGCGACCAGGAACGTGTGCACCCTTTCCATGTACAATCAGTGGTGCGTGCATATAGTTATAGAACCATGTACACAGACACGCAGCGATATTAGCAAGCAAACATAACGCCACACGCAGTAGACACCCACACAGATCAGACTGACATACAGACACCCATACATACGCACATTCTCGAGCACACAACGTAATACAATTATACACTTGCCTACAGATACGCAGTTTGACGTGCACATGAACGCATAGTTCCACCCTTCTCCCTTTTGCGCACACATACCTCCAGCACGCAGGCATGTGTGGGCGCAATTTTATACAAACGCATACACATATTTAAGCAATTAAGCCTACCAAATCGTGCAAACTCTCGTGCAGGCTCCCGACATTGTATATAAAACACACGCACACACGCAGACGCGTTGACACATACCGGAAATGTAAAGCACAGGCACGCACGTTGGAATGTATATCGACATCTACTTTTACCCTTCGCAGACATTCATCCAGCCACACAGCTCACTCCCGCACACACGCACGCAAGGGTAATCGACTTTAGAACGGGGAATGCCCCACACAGGTTCCTAGCCGTATTACGAGCTATGGACCTGGGGAAGCACTGTTCATCGCAACTCCCCCTCTCAGCGTGACAGGTGGGGTGGCGGGTGAAGAAGGACAGCTATTTTGTTTAGACCCGGAAGTCCGCGCCCCGCAGGAATGTGAAATCGCGCCGCCGCACCAGCAGGAGATGCTAATGCACCAGAGCACGGCGCGCGGTGTACGCCTGGCGGGAGAGAGCCCCGTGCTCCGCACACCGCAGGGAGCTGCCAGTGCACAGAGGAGTCCTTTTCTGTGGAGGCGTTTCTCAAACGGTGTCCTCGAAATAAACGGGTTCCAGTGACCAGAGGGTCTCCCATGATTTCCAATCACAGGGGCACAAGTTTGCATCGAGATTCCACCGTGTTATTCCATAATTACGCACATAGTGCGCGCCAGGAGCATGGCGGGAAGCTCGGCGGGTTAATGCGGTGATCTCTGTAAACGCGCATCTTTGCAGTGTAGAATCATTCTTTCATCCTTCTGGAGTCTGACACATGCCACGATTGAGCTAGCTTGGCGAATACTGACTAAAGGGCAACTCGATAATCCCGCTTGCGCTCTGCGTTAGGTCTACTTGAAGCTACACACGAACGCCCCCACCCCACCCCTCATACCCGTCCTAATTTCAGTTCCCTGTAACGGTGACTATCCTCGTGAAAGGCCACACCACCGGGCAGGCATCTCTCTGAAGCACACAGGAAACGTGCATATCTCCATCTGCCACTGGCATTTGCCCTGGGCTACTGTGTCCTGTATTGCCCGTGTCTCGGTTTACACCGAAAGAGCCAGGTGGCAGACGGAGGGCCACCGTCGTGACACTGACTTCATGCCTGTATTGTCTGTATCGCGATTGCTGCCGCGGGCGTTTTAGCGCTGTAAATAAAGGGGCCGGCACATTACCCGACGCAACATTCCATGCGTTCTGACGTCGGGTGGGTGGAAGCTTGAGCTCACGTTGGAAACGGTGGAATTTCGTAAACCGATTTCTGCAGCAGATGCAGTAAGTCTCCGGGTCACCTCCCCAACTTTCCAAGGTCTAAAGGTTTATTTCAGGACAACACTTCAGAAAAAGGACTGCAGGTGGGAGAGCAGCTTTGAACTCTCGGGTCTATTGCAGAAGCACGCGCGCAGCGCCCAGGTGAACACACGCACATATAGAAAGGTATTCAGATCTCGACATTGCTGCGTTGCTGTTTGGTCTTTTGGACAGCAGCATACGCAGAGAACAACGTCTCAGAGCGCTAGAAGCAGATGGAAAAATACAGAGATGCGCACGATGTTAAAAGGTATGAAACAGAGAGAACGAAAAGCTGCAGGGAGACAGCAACGGTGCGAGATGGAGAAAAGACATGCAGAACACAGCGATTATGATAGGGGGAAGCAAGAAGAGACAGACCGAGATAGGCCAACAGAGAGACAGGCAGGCCGATCACTTCATAGGGATATAGATAAATAGACAGGGGGTTCCAGATAAACGAGAGCATTTGAGATAATGAGGATACGGCAGAACCTCGAGGTGTTTATGTGGGAGAGAGAGAGATGGGGGGAGAGAGAGAAAGCGAGAGAGAGGTGAGAGAGGGGGAGAGAGAAGAGAGAGAGAGAGAGAGGGATGAGAGAGAGAGAAGAGAGAGAGGAAGGCACATGTGAAGCATTACGAGAAGCCACGCGGCATATATATGAAACACAAAATATAGAGAGCTGTTGTACATATACATTGACAGAGGAAAGAGGTAGAACGGTGGAGCAACATTAATATCCATAAAAGGAGTCAAAGATCAGAGACCAAGGTTGCATGGAAAATAGACTGACAAGGATGCAGACAGGCAGACTGAGATTGTGACATGATGCATATTTATTTATTGTGCATTTGTTAGGCGCTTATACATCAACAACTTGTTTTTCAAAGCGCCCACAGGGAAAAGGGGAGGGAACATGGGAATAAAGAAAGCGCCCACAGGGAAAAGGGGAGGGAACATGGGAATAAAGGCATCCAGAATAAACTGATGAACAGGAAAGGGGCGGTCCTACTAGACCTTGTGAGCATTCGGAACCTGCACGTGCAGCAGATTGAAAGAGGACACACAAATAACTGGTGATGACGGATAGAATAAAACAGGCGAACACACTGTGGGCAGGCCGCTGAAGGACGCCACACAGTAAAGCGTCAGTAGGTCAGCCATGGCCAGCCTTCCAGGAGATCCTCACACATAAAACGTTGGATATCTCCTCACTAGTTCGGCTGCTCACTCTGCCTATTTTTTTCTCGCCCACACTGCAGGTTCCCCTGGCATGAAGCAGCTGCTGCTGGTGCTACTCCCTGCCCTGCTGCTGGTGGTGATGCTGGCAGGGGCCCAGCGATCCTGCCCCAAGAACTGCCGGTGTGATGGCAAGATCGTCTATTGCGAATCACATGCCTTTAAGGACATCCCACATAATATCTCTGCCGGCTCCCAAGGACTGTCGCTGCGCTACAATAGCATCCAGAAGCTCAAGTCACGTCAGTTTGCCGGGCTCCACCAGCTTGTCTGGCTCTATCTGGACCACAACTACATCAACTCTGTGGACGAGGAGGTGTTCCAAGGGATCCGCCGGCTGAAGGAGCTGATCCTCAGCTCCAACAAAATCACCCACCTGCACAACAAAACCTTCCACCCTGTCCCCAATCTACGCAACCTTGATCTGTCCTACAACAAGCTGCAGTCTCTGCAACCAGAGCAGTTCAAAGGACTCCGCAAACTCCTGATCTTGCATTTGAGGTCCAATTCACTCAAAACTGTGCCAATCCGGGTCTTCCAAGACTGCCGGAACCTGGATTTTTTGGACTTGGGCTATAATCGCCTGCGCAGCCTTTCCCGAAATGCTTTTGCTGGCTTGCTTAAGCTCAAGGAGCTACACTTGGAACATAACCAGTTCTCCAAGGTCAACTTTGCTCACTTTCCTCGCCTCTTCAACCTGCGCTCTCTTTACCTGCAGTGGAACCGTATCCGCTCCATTAACCAAGGCCTGACTTGGACCTGGAGTTCCCTACACAACCTGGACCTCTCTGGGAATGACATCCAGGCCATTGAGCCAGGCACATTCCAGTGCCTGCCCAACCTACAGAAGCTCAACCTGGATTCTAACAAGTTAGTCAATGTCTCACAGGAGACAACTCTAGCCTGGATTTCTCTCACCTCTATCACTCTGTCGGGCAATATGTGGGAATGCAGTCGAAGCATTTGCCCACTGGTTTCTTGGCTCAAGAATTTCAAGGGTAACAAGGAGAGCACCATGATCTGTGCGGGACCCAAGAACATCCAAGGTGAGAAGGTCACAGAGGCCGTGGAGGCCTACAGCATATGTGCAGAAATCAAGGTGGTGGCCACAGAACGGGCATATCAGGCTCCCAAAATTCGCTGGCAATCACAGACCGTGCCCCAGCCAACCACAGCCCAGCTGGAGAGGGTGTCCCCAACAACCTTCACAGCCAGCCCTTCCCCTGGCCTACAGACAGCTGGAACAGAGCAGGAGTATGAACATGTTTCATTTCATAAGATTATTGCTGGGAGTGTGGCTCTCTTCCTCTCGGTGGCCATGATTCTTTTGGTCATCTATGTGTCCTGGAAGCGGTACCCAGCCAGCATGAAGCAGCTGCAGCAGCACTCGCTTATGAAGAAGCGTCGGAAAAAGGCCCGGGAGTCCGAGAGGCAAATGAACTCGCCGCTGCAGGAGTACTATGTGGACTACAAGCCAACAAACTCTGAGACCATGGATGTATTGGTTAATGGAGCTGGTCCCTGCACATACACCATCTCTGGCTCAAGAGAATGCGAGGTATGAACTCCGATCCTCTACTAAAAAAAAAAAAAAAAAACACTTTTCTGCTACTTGGAAGGCGAGGTGAATGTTTGAAGCTCTTGAGGCATCTAGCAAGGATGAATGAGACTTTTGCTTGTGGGTTTTTCTGTTTTTTCGTTTTTATGTTTCTTTTTTTATTCTTATTTTTTTTTTTTTTTGGGCTCGGTTGTGGAACGGTTTAATGAATGAAAAGGCAACCCAGGCAAGCAACAGTGGTGATTTTGGTTTTGCAAAATTGAACCAGGTTTTTCCAGGATGAGAGAAGAAAAAAAAAGTTTGAATCGAAAATTTGATCCAGCCATTTTCGTTTTTTTTTAAAAAAAAAAAAAGGCAGTTGGTGTCTAGGGGCTAAACTGTGTGTTTTTTTAAATGCGGGGCATCCCTGCCAAATTAGAGGCTGTATTCTTTATCACTTGGTGTGGACTGGTCCAGGATGTTATCCTTTCAAAAAATATCTGGATATGAAGAGGAATTAAGCCAAAGATAAATTTGTAAAAATGTCCGGTGGGGCTGCAAATGTCTCCCTTGGTGCGTGTACAGATGCTGATAGGAGTTGGCTGTCACTTGCCGTTTAACTTTCTGCGAGGGCGTTTATTTTAGACTTCTGCTGAACTTCTGCCCCCGGAGGGCCTACTGTTTTTTGTAACATTGCTGGTACATGTCGCACCCTGTGCTAAGGGACATGGCCTTTTGATCATGGTCCATTGCGTCATCGTTTAAAAGTTTCTACATTCCAAAACACGGTGTGCTGTCCTATGATGACCTACAATATGGTGCCTGGAGATTAAACATGTTACCCGCAGGTGATGGCGTGGCTCCTTTTATCTTTGCTGGAGGGAGATTCTGCTTTGGGACAGTGGGTGGGCCTAAGATGGACGCTAGGTGATGTTTGTACACGGATCTCAGACCAGTCACCATTACCTCGCTGTCAGACCACATTTCCTCCCTTAGACTGAACCACTCTTAAGAAACCACCGCCAAGAACCGCCCTTAACCACTCTTTGGAACCATCCTTAAGAAAAACAAAATCCACATAGCTTGCCTTGCAAGCTAAGTGGTTTGCCTTTCTTCATGGTCATGGTCAGAATATATGAAGATATTTTTAATAAATGCATGCCTTTAAATTTCTGAAGAAAAACATATCTTTCAGTTATTGAATTATGCAAACCCTGCCTTCACTTGGATTTATACAATTTAGTACACACTTGTCTCTAAGGGCTTTCTTCAGAATGCCAATTCCCCCATTTGCATTGTGTCTTTTACATGCAGCCTTAGAGGAACAAGGAATAGAACTGCAGTCGTCAAACTGCAGCTACTACACGTGGGCTGAGAGATTCGATTTCTGGCTCTTAAAGCAATCGTTCCATTCCTCCTCTGCTACCTACAGTGAGTTTGCGACACGTCTGGGATCTCTATTTGATGGAATCGGGACCAAACATGTTCCATGTTTTTTGGCGTTGGGTTATTGCTCTGAGCACAGTGCCTGACAATCCGCCAGAGAGACACAAGCAACACACAGTATAACAAGAGATACACAAATCACCACATTTCCCCTGGTTGATGTTGTCAAACAGTAGGACACGTCTGATGGAATTCAGATGATGTTAGGTTTCTGTTGGAATGATTCAAGGGGACACTCTGCATATTGTGCAGATGATAGATGGGGACTATGGTATGTGCAACATACTGGGATCATTAAGTCAACCTCACAAACAGAAGCAACATATGCTGATCCCAACACACACGCTTCATCACACTTACAATCAACTGCATTATAGCCCAATTACCCTAAACCAGCATCGCTCCCAACATTACATTTTGAAGTCATTTAGACGCGTGTGAGTACACACACACACATGCGCGTGCACGCGCACCCACACACACACACCCACCGCCCTTGATAACCTGGCATTGCTACACCACCAGGAAAATTGTCAACCTAAATTACACAACCAGGAAAAGGGTCAACCTAAATAGCAGTATATTTATTGGAGTGAGTGTGCCTAGGTTGGGAGAAGGGCGGGTACAGACTATTGACCTCTCGATACCTTGAATGTAATTCCCGTGTTTGATTTTTGTGTGGAAACATCTGGCTTTGCAAAGCTAATTGCAGTGGATTAAGCGGTAATTCAGGAATATTCTAGAGGGTTGTCTGACCATTCCTTGGCAGGTCTAAGCCAAGGAAAGGGAACTGGACTGGGAGAAGTCCATGACATTTCTGACTGGACGTCCAATTGTGCTTAGACCTGTGGGCATTTTGAGGCTCATACTAGCATGACACCTCTGAAGGGCCTGTCAGGTCAGTGAACCATGGCATTTAGCAATAGAGGGGGATCCTTGGTTACCCAAAGCTGATGCCATGGCCCTGGAGTCTGTTTATATGTAAGTTTAATAAGGAGCATTTTTCATAACCAAAGTCCTTTGCAGATTAATAACACCTGATGCACTGCCACGCTTTGCTGCTGTGTGCCATCTAACTAAGAAGCATTGCTTTGTCACCAGCCGGCCCCCTCTCATGCATACGCTGCATCATTTACATCAGAAAGAGGCCCTCTGAGAATATCATTATTAAATACGTGAGTTGTGGCACTACTGCGAAAGGTAGCAGCTTCAATAACCTGCCACTAAATCTGATGATGATGATGATGATAATAATAGTAACAATAACAAAAACAATAACAACTACTGCAAGGAAGCAATGCCACATTTGGAATCAATTAAAACGTTCCATGAATGTGCAGATGAGCCAACCAGAAGATGATAACATATGCAAAAATGGTGCCTCATAATATTAAGACTGGTTCAGGAATGCTGCACTTATTTTGCCAAATTAAGTGCCCGCATGGTAGCATGGGCTCAGAAAACAATGGCACACCATCAGCATTTTGACTGGCATAGTGGACCCCTAATAGATGCAAATGGATGTATTCGAAGTGGTCTGGGTTCTATTGGATGGTAATGTGTGATCTGGATTTTCCAAGTTCTACTTTCCAAATCCAGACTGCACATCCTGCAATACCTAACAAGGTAACACATAACACTCGGCCTCATTACAAGTTTGCTGATTCGGTAACTACGGTACCAGTAAGCTTGCCGGTGCCATAGTTACCGGACCGGCAAACTACGAGTTCTGCTCGCGGGTGTCTTTTCACCCCGGTGGACCGGCACCGCGAGCAGAGCATGTCGGCTGCACCGGCACCATTCTGAATGGTGCCGGTGCATCCTGCCTCCCCCTTCCCATTGAACCCTATGGGGCTCAAATGGGAATGGCGAGCATTTTTCACTGGCGCCCGGGAATGGGCAAATACCGGGTCCGGCGGGGCCATAATGACCAGGTAATTGCCCATTCTCGGGCGCCAGTAAAATGTGCAAATTCCATGGCAGCCTGTCGGTTTTACCGGCAAGTCAACCACCATACTTGTAATGAGGACCACTTACTGGTTTCCACAGTTATCTTAGAATAGATTGATTTATTATTATCATTCTATTAATAAAGATATTTCTTTGACAAGAGACTAAGGATGTGTAGGGCCCACACTGCGCATGGAGGGGAGAGAGAGAGAGAGTAGAGGACCGTCATACATAGTGTAGACCCTACCAGTTCCAAGCCTCTTCTCAAATACATATCTTGATTAATAGCAGGGCCAGGGCTGGTGCAGCAGTTTATGCCACCCCAGCCAGTGTGCTATGTGTGTGCCAGATCCCATGTTCTGCTGGCATATTATACGGTTTCAGAGACATATACCACCCCGTGACGTCCAGTTGCTAGAGGCTCACCTGGCAGTGGCATAACATTGTATTAATGCAGACCCAGCCCAGAGGCCATGGGGCAAGTAGGGATTGGGTCCAATGTTACATTATGTCGGTGTATTTTAAGGACTATCAATGCAGTTTTTAAAGTCAAGTAATGCCATTGCTGCTTAATTTGAAACCCCTAATTGCCGTTGCCACAAAGAGTTAGTACCTTGTGAAATCTGTACTAATTTAGATTATTGAAAATTAACCTAGGTTGACTTGCCTCAGTATCGACTTCTATTGGCCTGGTTTATCACGTGTTTTTAATGGGAAAATCCCATTGAAAACCGCTTCGTTACTCAGCCCCTATGTCTCCGGAGAATGCAGGATGTGGCAGCCTTTTTTCTCATCAGGCTGGTTGTGCAAAAAGCTAATTTGCCCGACTTTTCTCTCCCTGCCCCGGCTGGCAGTGGCACAGCAGTTTGATGTAAGCAATGTGTGCATCAATGAACTGGATAGGCTTCCTATCGCACAAGCCTGCACATTTCATGGATTACATTTGCTCGCTATGTTCTGCGGAGGAATGTGTAAGATGTTCTTTTGCCGCACTCTTCACAATCCCCCGAGCCAGGAAACCCCTAGTGTAGGCAGCTCCTTTTCAGCCTTCTCTCTGCATGCTCGGCAAACGCCGCTTCTTAGCAGCAGGACTGTCCCAGAAGCAGGACAGTGTGTCAGCAATAAGGCCCCCAGGGCAAGCAACTGGAATGAATGCCCCCATCTCTCTCCCTTTAGGTTTCTTCCTCTTTTTCTTCTTCTCGTTCCTTCTCATCTGTCAAACTTCAGTCACATCATATCTCCTCTTGTTTTCTTTTCGACCACCCCATTCCTTTCCTTCTATTTCTCTCTCTCTCCCTTATTCGTTTGGTTAGTCTTACATGCTCACCGATAAAGGCTTTACCTTGTCAAATGTGGTTCTGGTAGGCTCAATAATGAGGACTCAGGTTCCTTTACAATTTTAAATACAGCAGGCCCCTGTGAAGGAACAGCGATCCCACCAAAGATGTCAGGCTTTAATCTGTACGAACTGAGGGAATCTTAAGAGTCCCCTCTACATTTCCCCCTCTTTATTATTAAGCCAAGTCATGTTTGACATGAGGGTGGCTTCAGCCCGGATGTAATTGCCGGGACAATGCTCTCATGTTGTGCCCGGCCGCTTGCCCAGCATAGGCCCTCAGAATGGCGATCCGGGCAACTGCATTTCGCTCCTTTGCTTCACCAATGTCCTTGTACTTATTGTCCACTCTCATTTGTATAGCTAAATATTTGTATACAGGAACACTCGTCATGCCGGCCAATATGATATCAGTTCTCCTCAGCACAGCCTGTGACCCACTGACTATTGTAGCCGGTACATCCTCCTTTCATCGCTGGACTTTTTTTCACAGGTTTTTTTACCAGGAATTTTTTAACGAAAAAACCCATCAAATTTTTTTGTAGGGGGGGTAGAAAATTATATAAATGTGATGTGGGTGTTTGGGAATAGATAAAAACTGAAAGGCAATGGGGGATTGAGGAGGAACCCCCCCAAAAAATATATTTTTAAAAATTTGATGGGGTTGTTTGTTAAAAAATTAGCAGTAAAAAAACCTGTGAAAAAACATCCCACAATGAAATGACATGGAACCTCATAGCCTGAGTCTTGTCCATGTTTATCATCAGCTAATTTTCCTGGGCAGATTTTGTGAGCTCACACAAAGCCCTTCAAATGCCCACTAAAATGTGGTAACTTTATATAATGCTGCTAAGTGCTTCAAGACTTTGGCTTGAGGTATTTATCTCACACATAGAATACTAACAAGACTAGAATTTGTGTGCAGCACAACTTCCGTTGCCTTGAAGTGCTCTCTACAAGGGTGGGCTGGAGGTGGTGGGGGTTTGTAGATTCTTGTGGTATTTCAGAAAAATCTTCAGTTCACGGCAGCACCCTGATATGAATGCCAAGTAGAAGATTTTATTTCAATAGGCGGGACACGCTGACAGTGAAAAGACTGAGTATATTTTTGAGTAGCTCATGTGGATCAATGACAAACAAGGTTTAGGACATCAAAACGACAAGACCGATGCAATGTTTTATACCCTCTCAGACAAAGTGCTATTTTGCACACCTGCACCCGTACACTTGAGTCACATTTGAGTATTTTATGGGGAATATAGTATTGACCAGTGCCCCCCTGCTGTTGGTGTACTAGGCAGCCACATAGAATTGCCATAGGGCCTCATTACACGGAAGGCGGTGATCCAGGGTGCTATTAGCACCCTGGACCATGCCGGTAAATTACCGGCACCGCCTTGGCAGAAAGGGGATTTACCGCCCCATTCCAAGGTTGGTGGGGTGGTAAATCCCCCTTCCGCCATTGCCCTTCCCCATTCCCATTTCTGCCCCATAGGGCTCTATGGGAATGGGGAAGGCGCTAATTACGGCACCGCAATTTTGCGGTGCCGTAATTAGCTCCGAGGTCCCTTAGCGGTTGGTTTTTAACGCCTGCAAAAGGCAGGCGTTAAAGCACCAACCCGCTAAGGGACCTCGTAGTAAGGCGGTAATGGTTAACGGTCACCGTTACCATTAACGGTGGCCGTTAACCATTACCGCCTTCCGTGTAATGAGGCCCATAGTGTGGGTTCACACCCACATAAAACAAAGATAACAGTAACATGACCAGTTTTTAGAACTAGACAAGGTCAAGGCCATTTGGAAATCCAGGCCGAGTTCCTTAGGGGGAGACAAGCAGCGCCTGATTTACAAAAGTGCCCTCCAATCGTAAACTCCCACTAAATAAGGCCCAGACTCTCTAATGTAGGGGTCTGCAACACTGGGCTCTTCAGATGTGTTGCCGGCTCTTGAGAGAATAGCCAATGGTGAGGGGTTATGGCACCTGTAGTTCAAAACATCTGGCGAGTTGCAGGTTGCACAGCCCAGCGCTAAGAAGCTTCACAATTAATTTGTCATTTTATACATGTCCATTGACGGCTGAAATGGTTATTGTTGATCCAAAAAAAAAACATATGGTTGGACTGGCATACAGGCACTGAGATTAAATAAGGGATTGTCATAACCAAGCTCAATGTACTACAATATATAGCTTCAAGAAGGGATATGTAATTGTGGTATCATAGGACGAGATTAACGCTCACTGGGCCTGATTGGAGTACATTTTTCTATGGGATTTTCCCATTGAACAACACTTGTGAATCAGGCCCACTGAGATTTACAATTCGGTTGACCCGTGTTTGGGGACTATTGCATGACATGACACATGAAGTATTTTAGGACTCTGGTTGTCAAATAGCACGTTTTGGGGAAATTAAGGTAATTGTCTATGGAGATGCCCACGGGTTCAAAGCGGCAAGGCACAGAGAAGTAGCACATGGAATGGCTGGTATGCTCCAATTAGACCATGCTTTAAAAGAATGTGTGCAGGTAATCCCCAGTGGCGCGGGCTAACTATCTGAAATCCCCCCCCGCCCCCCCCACCTTCTTAGCATAGGCCAATTTCACAACATTTAGAGAAAATGCTTACAACCATATTTACTACAGTAAATACTCTCATTTATAAATGTCACTGGGTCGGGCATAATGATATTTGAAAAGTTGGCAATTCGATACCCATCAAACTATGGCATGTTTCACAAAAACAAGTGATCAGAATAAGTGTGACCCTTAATTTCGGCAGTGCAACACACGTGGCAGAAGCCGCTGGGCCTGCCCTTAACGGATGGAGGATGCCACCCTCCACCCTATGTGATGGCCCTGAGGCGAAGTGAGACAACTTGACATGGTGCCTTGGAATCCACAGAAAGTCACTAACTGACTGACATCAAGGTTATCCACGAGATTAATGCATAGATTTCTAGGCACAAAGAGCAAATGCCAGTGCAAAACCATGTTCTCTATAATTAGGCACTGTAGCTATGATTAAACTCTATTTAAAACACGTGCAATTAGTTCTCAAACAGGACACAAAATGGAGGGTGCACACATAGGCGTTCGGGGTGCCTACTTTGGCTCAAACTGTGAGGTGTTGACACATTAAATGTAGGTCCGCTTACAGGGAAGAGGGCCATCTAAACTACACTCAGGACAGTAGCATTGAAATCGCAGCAATTAAAGGAGATTCTCTGCCACAGACTAAACAGGCTAATTGATCGTACCGCAGTTAAACCACTACAAGTCATTGAAATAATACGAAGTGTGGCAGAATACTCTATGCTGTGTGATGGTTTGGCTCGATTCGTTTTTCTTCGCATGGGTTCTATAAGGCCGTGTCTGGGTTATTGTGTTCTCAGGATCTCTTTCAGTGGATGCAAGCTTCTGTTGAACAGCCATTGGCAGATGTTACCAAAACTTCTGTAAATTTGACTGCCCCCCAACCAATGGGAAGAGACTGGTGCAGCAGGGTCTACAGGTGCATTGTTATTTGACATGCACAAACATGTGGAACTAAGCACAGTTTCTTACCAGCAATAATACTGTTGTTTTCAGGTCACCAGCAAAGTTCCTGCAAACTACATAGTCAATAATTACTGCAGGTAAAATAGAACACAATTTTCTTTCATGTAGCGTGGGCTGCACCATGCCGGATCCGATTGTTTGATTGTGTTGCCGTCTGGTAACTTTGCAGATTATACATTACATCATTTCCCTAAAAGGTTTCAGATCAATGTGATCACTTTAGTGGGATCCGACGCATGTCTACTTTGGGATGAAGCCGTGCTTGCTGATTCAAACTGTTTTGAATAAGATTGTCACTAAATATTGGTCAATTTCTCTGAATAAGATGTAGCCATTTTCTATTTGGAGATGCAAATCCTCTGAAAGGTTCCCAACTAAGCTTTGCTGAATGTGATTTTCTGCATCGGAAGTGTTTCCTATGTTGCCGCCTCGAGAAGAGGAACATGTCAATGGTGATCATGACCAGCGTGCACCTAACACAATTGGTGTGGAAGTTAGAGGTCTTCTACGTGCTGACACAGCACTGTTGTAGAGGGACCTTTGTTCTTTGGGTAATTATTAAAGGAGCAGTCAGGTCTTGTATACCTTCCTAAAATGAAAGATTGATGGAAGTTGACTTCAAGTGGATGGAAAGTGGAATCTATGGCCTGGCAACCTGTGTGCAGAATACTCTTTACCCTTAGGGTGGCATATTATGGTTGTGGGTGGTAGACAAAAATGAAGTTGGAGGATTGGCGATCACCACAAAGAATGTGTAATTTCTTTTGAAATTGATTTTCTTCTGGAAGCCAGGTAGGGGGCACAGGGCTGGTGTGACTTGCTTTCAGTGATAAGTGCAGGAACAGCCAGACTGCAACATTTGGCATGTAGATAGCAACACAGACAGGCTTAAGTGGGAATAGGTAAGGTAGAGATAGATTGCAGAGGAGGTGCATGAAAGACTTGACACAATTGATATTCATTGTGATAGATATGATCTTAGTTGTAGGACTGTTTTGTAGTGACACACATCCCGCATCTGACAAATCCGTGTTGATGAACTCATTGATAACTTTGAATGAAATAGGCAAGCTAATTGCTTCTGTACCTTCTCTTTTCCTGTTGCTAAAATAGATTTTCCTGGAAGATTTTAATATCCTGGCAATACATCTTTAGCTGTTTAGCTAGGCTGATTATTGAATTCATTCTAATTCTTGCAGGGTGGCCAGAGATTTGGGAAGAATTTGGTTCTCTTAAATCAAGTGTGATTCTACATGTCTCTCTGTAAGTAGATTCACAAGTGAGGCCACTAAACGGTCAGACCTGACTAACCTTAAATAATGGCTTTGGTAAAAAGAAATCGTATTTTCGGTGATGGTTGAGGATGGAATGTCATCAAGCAAACACAGAAACTATGTTATAAAGCCCCAGTTATAATGTCTGCTGCTTTAGGGCACACACCTGATCTATCAACATGTCCCTAAGTGGGTTAAACATAATTCCAATTCTATGCAGGATCTAAGTCCTTGCCATGATTTACTGCAAGTCAGTGGTATGCAACCTGTGGCTGTCCATTTGTTTTGGTCTATGGCTCCAAAGACCCCCCGCCCCCACTATTGAGTATGCTAGCTGGGGCTGATCAGAGTTGCAGTCCAAAACATCCTTGAGAGCAAACATTGCATACACTTGTTTTAGGTCCTTTGGTTGCTCCATTGGTTGTTGTCTGTAAGATTCATAGGATAAGTAATTGGTGTCTATGATTTTCTGGAGACTATTATGAGAGTGCCTTTCTGATGCTCTGTTCAGATGTACAAGTTGGTAACATCAGAAATTCAGAAATAATTGTGTTGGTTAATATTAAGAACTCCTTGTGGAATGATGGTTGAGGTCTCAGCAGAGTATACATAAATTAGCATGGTGGTGTTTAGTATAATTCATTGACCTTTTATGTGGACTAGTGTGCATTTTATAATATGCAGCATATGAATTGGTCATGATAAGTTGAATAATTGCCACTTGAAGATGAATGGTTTAATTTCAACTTCTGTGACTGGGCTCAGCAGCTGCATGGGCTGAGCACTTTGAATCTGGAGGTCCCGGTCATATGCTAGGAAGGAAGAAAGATCAAGGCTCCGTCCTGGTATGATGAATCGAGACAGGATTGCTAAAATTGACCTGTTTCACTTATTAGGAAGCTTTTTTTTCTAGAGAACAAACAGCAATTTCACTGAAACTGATGCACCACCTTTTTTTAACTTTTCAAGGTCAGGATGTGAGCCCAAAAGGGCCCATAGTTGGAAACAATGCCCCATTAAATTAAATCTATTGAATAACAGAGTATGCACATTGACGCCATTTCACCAAACTTTACAAATTGCAAAGTGACACCACACGAGCTTCACTCTCCAGATGTAATATCAGGAAGAGATATCCCTCAATCTTTCACTCCAAGGTCTTTACGCTAGGGAGTCAACTAAACCAGCAATAAGTGTGAAAACAAACACTGAACAACAGCTTCTCACAGAGAAGGAGATACATGACATTCATGACATTCACAACCGAACATATCATTGAGTCTACTCCGAAGATCCTTAAATGATATCCCTACCATCAGCCGGTGTGGCGATGGCCATTGATTGCCTGGCTTTTGGCTGCTAGATGTTTCTTTAAGGAGAGGGTGCTGCACACACGGTCTTAAATCTCAGCAGACTGCTCATTTGACAGCTGGGAGTCTCAGGGACAGGATTACAACAAAGGAGATATGACCTACATTTTTTGACCAAAAAACGAAAACTACTTTTTGCTTGTCCTACTTGTTTTTAAAATAATGTGGGGTCGACCCTCTCCTACCATAACATATACCCTTACCCCACTACCCACCTATTATTTACTATACATATACAAAAATACCTACCATTTTTGGTCAAACAAATTAGGTCATTTCTCGTTCGTTTTCTTTTGTATTCGATTGTTTCTGCTTATTCCCAGGGACATTGAGGTCAATGGGATTTCTAAAAGTGGATGCATATTCGATACCAGTGTACCCCTAAATCACATCCTGCTTAATGAGGGGACTACTGGTGGTTCAATCATGTATGTGACCATGTACAGTCCTCAGTATTAACAGGACGTCTCAATGTTTTGTTATGAATACACGTGGTCTGTTGTCTTCTTGTATTTTCAGTTTTATGATTTAAAGTGAACATAAAATAATTGATGCAAACACACATATTCTTTTGCCCGGTGTCTCATGCCAGTCTCCCTTCCCCTCCAGAGTTTCCTTGGACAAACGTACTATCACTGTATAGTCAAAAAGTTAAATCTGGGGTGAGTAGCACCCTGTTTGTGAAACCTCTCACCTATTCTCGAAGCTATGGGAAGTCCAGTTTTTTATTTTATTTTTATTTTTCAACCGCAGTGGGTATCATCTATATACAATAAACTTATCATATATAGCGACGGCGCCATGCTTCGTATGACGATGCACAATCATGTAAACATCTGGGTCATTCGGAACGAGCCAGCACCAGGGGCTGTATTCATGAAAGTTTGCACCACTGAAAGTGCAATTTTGCACGTTAGTGAAATTGGGAAAGAATTAGACCTGATTTGCAAAGCCTTTTTTCAATGGCGCTTTCCTATTCAAAAGGACATTTGTAATTCAAGACCATATCCTTTCAATGCATTTTTGCCACAAGGCAAAGTTTGCCTCACTGCTAATACGGTTTTGTTTTAGCACTCGGGCACAAAGTGCCCTGGTGCAAAATCTCATTGAGCGAATACAGTGCTAACGTTCGTCAAATACTGCTCCAGGTGCAGTATTATGGTAACTTTGGCCATGGACCAAAGCTATTTACTCTTTTGCAAATAGTATTTTGCCTCTATGTTCACTGTTGTAAATGAGATGCCGTATGCTCAGAAAGCATTTGTGAGAGAGCAAGCGTCGTAATTTCACATCAACATGTATTGCATAATGCATGAGTACACGATGACGAGCCGTGCATTAAGCTACGGTCTAACACTGATATGAGAGGGCATGGATGTGCCGTGCCCAAGTCTTCAACCTGGCAGTTGACAAAGCATACATGTCTCTTACCCAATGCCGTGACACCAGGACACACATTTCCGAAAGGTGCATTCCATCGTCATACTTTTTGCGTGTATCCCCATTTCCCGCAGACACTCACTGGATATTTGACACATAATACATTTAAAAAAAAAAAAAAAAAAAAAAAAACAGTGCATATGCACACACGCATCTAAATGTGGGCAATTGACGGGCAGATCCATTTACATCCCATTTCATTTATACTTCCACCCATTTCCCCCATGTCCTCACCCCTCCATTCACCAGGCATACGGCTAAGTGAATCCATCTATGTTACATGTAATTAGGCAGGATCAGCAGATGTGGACTGGTCAATAGGGAGGCCAATTTCTTTCTCATCAGCCTATACGTCAGTCAAGCATCAGCCTCCCTATTGGCGTCTCAGCATCTCAAGTTCAGACATGAGGTATTAGGCGTTGGCAGAACATACACCATACCCACTTTTCCATCGATTAAGGTTCTGTTTAGGGCAGGCTATGCAATGACCACGGGAGAGCTGTGGACTCTCACCACAAGACTAGTCCAGTCAAATCACACAGGAGAAGTGCTTGCTACTATCGTGATCCTCATTGGGTACTGGCGCCCACACTAGTCTCACCCTGTGGTGGGTTTCAGAGCCCTCGTTCTTGATTCCCATTTGCGGGTATTTATTAAGGCGGTTCTTTGATGGGTCACTGTTCTCCTGAGCCAATTCATTAAGGATCCAACACCGAGGGCCCTATTGCTCGTCACTCTCTCCCAATAAAGCCAGACACATGGGATTCCGAGAGGGCGAAGATGATATGTAAAATGCTGCACAGAGTGGACCCAATTTTCCAGAGGGAAATGCAATGGCTGGAATAAAAGAAGACACGTACAATTATACTTGAGTAGAACTGTCCCATGATCTTTCTTTATTGCCTCTATTATCTATTTATTTTTATTTATCTGTTCTCCTCTGCTCCGCACTTTCCACTCTCCCCCTTCCATGCACTTTTTTCTCCTTTCTCTTTTCATGCACTTGCGCGTTCTCAATTTCACTGGGCCTAGTAAGATCGTTGTTTTGTTCTCCCCCTTTTCCCCTCCCTTGCCTTGTCGCGCTCTGAAACATTTGCGTTATTCAACCTCACACGTGGGAAGAGGGGACATTTAACATAATCAAATCCATTATTTTCAAGCATTTCACATAAACATTGCATATCTGTGCCACTGCAGCCAGTCAAATTGACATATTTGGTAAATGCTTGACCTTTTTGCAGTAGATAAATGGAATGGAGTATTGAGTGGAATGTGCAGGAATCCATCGCTGATACTTAAGTGACATATTTGTTTTGAGCCCACACATAGATACATGCAATGTGCCAACTGTCCAAGAGGTGTCACTCGTGCACCAGGGCGTGTTTACTGCCTCCTGCGTCAGACATGATTCTTGCTGCAACGAGGTATACTCCAGATGACCTTCTTGATAATGCCACACACGGAACATGTTTGCTGGGTTTAATGTTCACTTTATTTTTATTTTTTTGTTTTTTTTCTGAATTGGTGTATGTTTGAATGTGTTATCTCTCCGTTGGTGCTACAACATGTTTTATACTGTGGCTACTGCACTTTTTTGCACTTTGTTAATAAATCTTATCTGTGCAATTGAACTCCATCTGTGCTGGCCTCACGTTCTTTCTAGGTGGTTTGCAGTACTGTGACGGAGCACTAGGTGTCACTACTCCCACTCCCTTAACAGACAATGCAGCCTGATATTGGCACATGTGCACGATCCACCCCATTTCCAGTTATTAGTCACTTTCACCTTAAACAATAACATTCATCTATCCCATAGTTTAGGCTGCACGTATCAATTACATTGCTGTCTTAAAAAGATGCAAAGTGAATCCTTGCAAAGTCATCTCTTCTGCGCAGTGTAGTTTCTGATATGCTTTAGATGCAAAAATACCCTCATGAGATAATCTTTCCTAATCAATGAGTTATTCCAAATGTCTTTACTCAATGGAGACTCTTGACGCCACAGGGCAATTCCAATGTGTTGCTTCCATATAACCTACCACCTCAAATACAAAAGTGATACCAGGAACAGGTGCCCGATCATTTGAAAGATCTCTGGTCCCCTTAGAAAGATCTTCATTGTGTATCTCAGGGGTCCGCAACCCTTAGCTCACCAGGTAGTTTGGCCTAAACCCCAGCCATAATAGTCAACTAGGAAGGATTCTGGGAGTCCTAGTCCAAACCATTGGATGAGTCAAAGGTTTCAGGCCACTGGTGTATGTGGTGGCATGAAGCAAAACATGAGCAAAACAATACCACATCATGTTTTCCTATTATGAATCAGTAATTTATTTCTATATTTCGGTGAACACCCTGGACTCGTTAACCACACATCTACACATGGGCCTTTCAATTCAGGGTGACATGTCCTATGCGGCATAGTGCTGGTTTAAAAGGAACACCCCAATGCATGATGCCTTATCTCATGATTGGTGCACCCACACATAGAACCAGATAGCGCCTAAAACCTTTGGTATATATCTGAACGCCCCCGCTGATACAAGGCACACAATGTACCTACTCAGAAAAGGTGTTCCATCACAGCACAAACGCTATTTCACTAATGCACGAACCACAGCGAGGATATTTCAGACACTCGACATGTCATCATGGAAATTCGTCTGACAGGAGTATGGAAAACACAAACTCTAGCCCCTCCAGAACCAGACACCCCAGCTTAATTGATGCCTGAACCAAGATGGCTCTGTTGTATTAACTCTCTGCTAAAAAATGTAAACCCACAGCAATGCAGTGTTTGCTTCTCCAAAAATGCGTTACTGAACGGTTACTAGTAGCACAATATGCAGTTCCTGGACTAACAATGGGACTAAAATCATAAGTATTCTTCAGATGGTCGACTCCACTCACACAAGCAACCAATTGGCATTCACACCTCCTTGCAAATGGCCACCGCGGTCCACAAACCTTACCATGTCACGTCTCCTTTAAATTTGGAGTATTGCATTATATTGGGGGAAATCATTGGCTTCATTGAACACCTGAGAGCAGGTGATCTCCTAAATTAACTTTAGCAAGCATCAGTAATGGTTTTGCCTGAATCATCCGTCTCCTAGTTCAACTCCTCAACTTAGCGTTCCCCATGTAAATACCCCAAGAAGGTATGGGCTTAGCCAGGCTGATGATGTTGCACCCCAATCAGGGAGTTCACTCTCTCTTTACTGCACCACTGTCTGTTTTGAACTAGATTCTTGGGAAGGGAGATGCCCACAGAGCATCAGCAGCTTCCGGTTTCCAGGAATCCGGTCTTGAGAATTGACCCACCCTTCCCCTCTCTGGCAACACCCTCCACTGCCCAAGACATTAAAACAAATATGGGGCCATCATGGGGGAGGGGAATTCATTTATAGTGTTAGCATTGGAAACAGGGAACTGCTTCAGAAGGCAGACATTTACAATTATACCCACTCTGTACTAATTTAAAAGATCTATGGTGACAGATGCTAAAGTTAACACAGGATTTAAGTGAAACTGCTAATTATAGCTCATGTTATCAAGTAGCCCTGCATGATGCTCTGCAGTGATGAAATGGAGGAACAAGAGGTTATGTGTAGGAGTCCTGAGTAATCTCTTCCAAGCTGGCTCCTAGTATGCACAAGAGTCACCTAAAATGGACATTCCCCACGCCTGTGGGTGCTGCCATGGTAAACCAATCAAGCATTGGGAAAAAGGTAATTCCATAACGTACTACTCAAAATAACACACCCACTGCTTGGCTGCACCCAAGTTCAGATTACCAAGCGAAATGTGGAAGGCACTTCACACAATGGGTTGCAAGCATCTGGATGTGACTATGACAGGAAAAAACAAAGACCCTGTTATTGATGGCCTTCCATCTAAAATTCATATCTTTCCTTTCTTTCTTTCAAATTATTGAATGCGTGGGCGGACCCACGCAGGCACTACCCCATCCAAAAGGATGATGTGCACCTACCCCACCAATCTTACACACAGCCCTCACATTCTTATAACTCCTCCCACCGCCCCGTCTGCCCCACAAAATCTAACAGCACACTGCTCCTCTCCCTGCCTCTCACCCGACTCCTCCCAGCAAAGCCTTTCCACTCAATTCAGCCACTCCCAGTGCAGAAAACCAAACCCACATCAACTCTCTCTCCTCAACATACCTCTCACACGCAAGCAACAAATGTCCCACAGTCTCAGGCACCCCACACACCGCACAGTCCCTCGACTCACACTTCCCCACTCAAAATTCATATCCTGAGTCTTTAGAATAAGCCAGTTGGCAGTAGCCCTTGTGGAGTACAATGTATGCAGTCTCTATAAGTGTTGTCACAAGCCCATATTATCCAACTCAATTTTCCTTCACGAAAAAATAATACAAACAATACTTGAAATTGAAGAATATTTGAGTTAATGCAAATAATGCTCAAAACAATGTTAGATATGCTTAATAAAACACCACGTGTGTTTATTAACATCGCAGCAACACTCTTTTTCCTCTATGACAATGGGTCTGAAATGTATATGGAGGTTCTCTTTGAATATATATGCTCCAATGGTTTTGGGGTATGTGTGTATGCGTGTGTGCATGTAGTGTTGGGCAGACAATTATAGAGAAAGATGTGCTGACATTGCAAGAGTATAGTGTAATCCCCTGCCAAGAAGACAAGGCATCCGATTGCAGTGCTTATTCCAGCCTGCATTAAATCTCACAGCACCACACACGTATTTGTTATACTGTGTTTATTGATCATAAGAAAAATATAATTTCAAGCAGAAACACTGCACATCAGAACAGCAGCAGGAGTCAGAGTATTCGGTGATCAGGGAAATTTACAAGAGGAATACTGATTCAGATGGCAGTACTGACTGGGCGGTGAATGGGGATACAAGAACTGTAACATTGAGTCATGAACAAGTAACATTATACACGATAGACAGGAGCAAAGAAACGAAAGAATTCCCAACATTGTGACAGGAGAGCAGTGCATGGGGTGTGGACAATTGTATAGGGCTAGGCAGAGTGCCTTTTCAAACAGATGAGTTCACTTTTCAGGCAACCTTGGAAAATGGAAAAGTATGTGTGTGTAGATAACACATGGAGAAGAGGTGGGGACCCTGGAGTTTGACATGTGCACTAGAGTGAAGAGTTCAAGGTGGGGTGCACTGGGTAATGGAGAAGGCCAGGTTGTGGGGTGGGGGATGCGGTAGTCTGTGGATGGATAATATAGGAAATAAAACCTGTGCACCTGAGCGGACACACAGAACAACAAGGTTAGAGCGCATCGAAAAACTGTTGCTCAACATAGCATGCATGTATGTATGTATGTATGTATGTATGTATGTATGAATGTATGACTGTATGTATGAAATAATAATCTGTGTTAACCAGAACTAAAAGAGTCAACGAAGGCTACGATGTATGTCCAGGCTCGTAGCGCAACTTTCTGAGAGATGTTCCAATCATAGAGGTTGAACAAACAAAGTAGATCGTATACCAGCAACTGTCAATGGCCATCTACCGTCTCCACGGAGGTAGGTCTGCAAAGGAAGTGTCAAAATACGAACCGTACCGTAAGTACCTAATGAAAAAAGGATGTCCAAACAGGTCTATACACACGAATATCACTGTTTACTACAAACACAGTACACACCAAAACACCAACAACACAACAATTCAAGTGTTAAAGACACAATTGGGTCATTTCATAAGCCCTAGAAGAGTAAACCAAGGCACTAAACCACGGTGGAAAGCCTGTATGCCTAGGATTAGCACTCGAGGGCATTCTAATTCAATTTGAAGGAGTAATAGGGGCATGAAGCAGAATTCCTATTTCCACAATGCTTTCCTCCTATGTCTTATACATGAAGTTCATTTCGTGACTGCATGTCATGTTCATGCCAATGTAAAAAAAAAAAAACAACAAAAAAAAACCCAACAAAAAACCATGAATCCTACGGAATCCACCTCCATTTAGTACCTGCTAAAAGCAGGAATAATCCATCGACATCCTTTGAAATGGTGCCTGAAAAGCACCATTGGCAGAGTGTACTACCAAAGAATAAAGGCAATTTCTCCTGTTTGTACACTTTATTTTTGCACACGGCTTTGACCCTTTGCAAAAATATTCAACAGTTTGCAAGGACACTAAGAGCTCATACATTCTAATGTTGGCACTTCCCTTCATGCATTCGACAATTTAAATAAGACCTCCAGTTTAGAAATACTAAATATCATCAGCGGGCTGACTCGGTTGCTGAAAATTAGAACAGGTCATGGATGTAAACAAATAGGCACTTCATTAATAAAGAATGGAAAGACAGAAATAGACTTAAAGAAATCACCGTTCCTGTGGCCAAGGAAAGACTATGAACATAACAAGTACTTAAAACCAGATGTAAGCCCTGGTATTAATGCAACTAGCATGTGTGGGACTGACACCATGTCGAAAAACTGTTGCTCAACATAGCATTCATGTATGTATGTATGTATGTATGTATGTATGAATGTATGTATGTATGTATGAATGAATGTATGACTGTATGTATGAAATAATAATCTGTGTTAACCAGAACTAAAAGAGTCAACGAAGGCTACGATGTATGTCCAGGCTCGTAGCGCAACTTTCTGAGAGATGTTCCAATCATAGAGGTTGAACAAACAAAGTAGATCGTATACCAGCAACTGTCAATGGCCATCTACCGTCTCCACGGAGGTAGGTCTGCAAAGGAAGTGTCAAAATACGAACCGTACCGTAAGTACCTAATGAAAAAAGGATGTCCAAACAGGTCTATACACACGAATATCACTGTTTACTACAAACACAGTACACACCAAAACACCAACAACACAACAATTCAAGTGTTAAAGACACAATTGGGTCATTTCATAAGCCCTAGAAGAGTAAACCAAGGCACTAAACCACGGTGGAAAGCCTGTATGCCTAGGATTAGCACTCCAGGGCATTCTAATTCAATTTGAAGGAGTAATAGGGGCATGAAGCAGAATTCTTATTTCCACAATGCTTTCCTCCTATGTCTTATACATGAAGTTCATTTCGTGACTGCATGTCATGTTCATGCCAATGTAAAAAAAAAAAAAAAAAAAAAAAACAACAAAAAAAACCCAACAAAAAACCATGAATCCTACGGAATCCACCTCCATTTAGTACCTGCTAAAAGCAGGAATAATCCATCGACATCCTTTGAAATGGTGCCTGAAAAGCACCATTGGCAGAGTGTACTACCAAAGAATAAAGGCAATTTCTCCTGTTTGTACACTTTATTTTTGCACACGGCTTTGACCCTTTGCAAAAATATTCAACAGTTTGCAGGGACACTAAGAGCTCATACATTCTAATGTTGGCACTTCCCTTCATGCATTCGACAATTTAAATAAGACCTCCAGTTTAGAAATACTAAATATCATCAGCGGGCTGACTCGGTTGCTGAAAATTAGAACAGGTCATGGATGTAAACAAATAGGCACTTCATTAATAAAGAATGGAAAGACAGAAATAGACTTAAAGAAATCACCGTTCCTGTGGCCAAGGAAAGACTATGAACATAACAAGTACTTAAAACCAAATGTAAGCCCTGGTGTTAATGCGCCTAGCATGTGTGGGACTGACACCATGTCCACCAGCTCATCTAACACAGTCTGTTGTCATTACTAGCTCGACAATCATGGCTTTTCTGATGCTTTGCACAGGTTCAACCAGTCGATTCAATGTCTTTTTGAGTCGGCTTGAAGGTGCTCTACCCCAATTGTCTCGACAGCCTCGCTTGGTAGTTAGATGGCACACCGTCACTGCAGTGGTGACCTTGACATGGATGACTTATCTAGCATAGCTTATGGTTCAATGATGCAATGCACAATTTGATGAGGTCATTTTGATATACTCGGTTTGACTCAATGATGCCATGTCATAGCAGCGGTGTCTTCAAAGTGGGTAAGCTCAAATTATTTGACCGGCACTTGAATCATGCAAAGGGGTTGCAATGGATTAGGTGACAGTGTGTTGCATGGATGCTCAGGTTAAACTGGAAGACAACTCTGGATTAATGTTTTGATGGAGGCTCAAATATTGTTTAAGTCTTCTGGTATGTAGCAGCAGTTTGAAAACCTCTCCTAAATAATCTCGTTGACTTGAACTCACTTCCACTATTTAGTGTTAGGTTGAAGTCTCTGGGGATGCTGTCATTCAGGTACACTGCCACTCGGTATATATCTGGATGTCCTTGTTCTCTTGACTTCAGTAGGCTACTAGTTAGCTCTTTCAGCAATAGTCTCTTCTGTTCGCCATACATGATAAGGCAATTGTCTTTTTCCCTTCCGCATTGTCCTTGTCTCACCCCCTTATCTGGAGACTCCAATTCCTTAGCTCTCCAATGAGATATTTCATAGATAGTGTCCTTTCCACTCCATAAATGGACACATTCTGGTAGGAGATTGGTGGTTTCCAATGTGCCACATGTGATGAAATGGGGACACCATCCTTGTGTAGTGGATTCCGCTCTTGAACAGTACCAATGTGCCTTACTTCTGACACCATTGCTGGGCGCCAGATAGTGAGCATGCTGAGGGATTGAGGAGGGTAGAAGTCGATTTTACGGTTTCTGAGGTCAATACCTACATTAGCCTTGCCATTGTCCTGCCTCCTCAAGGATAAGGGGCACCGATTGCATGCACTTATCCCTTGCCTTATTCAACCCATGCTGCACACATTAAAGAGTCTATGGCCAGCTCAGCTCAACCTTTGATGTGTCCCCTTCACACTAAGATTAGGCACCACGGTGAACCCATCTGTTAATAAGGACATCTCTGGGTTTGGTGCTAGCCAGCTGGTTTCAGTTCTGTAAGAGGGTGAGTTCCTTCAGCCTCTGCCCTCTGTCCGAGCAACATTAAATGAATTGCAAATTTAGTCCGTTCTAGAGTTAGAATGGGAATAGCTTTAACTATCTTTCTGTGTATACAAGAGCAAATTCCTTTGATGACGGGCTTCTGTGTTGTTATGATCACCCTGCATCACATTCATATGTTGGCAGTGCATTGCCACTAAGTTTGACAGCAAATTGAACATACTAATAGAGGTTTATCAAGAGAGTGTAATGCTTGCGTTTAGATGTCACCACTGTTGTTTTACAGTCAAACAGTATTTCTAAGTAATATATGTCTTCTGACCAGTATCATCTGTTACTGGTAAGGTCTAAGATGCCAATAGACATCTGTGCGATGTTAACTCATCTTCCTAATTCCAGTGTGCCCGCATGAGCTCATGTAAGACATCATGCAACCTTGATTCACGAAGGCTGCCATTTCACCCACTAGCTGCTGCTTTGTATTATGACACAGCATGTCTGCAGTATCCATTGCATGCATATCAGTGAAGCTATGCATTTCAATGGCTAGTGTCCAGTCGACCGTGATCCACTGACTATTTATTTTTAAATAACCACAGACGATGATGATGATTATAATAATATTAATACAAATACTACTACTACTACTACTGCTACTACTACTACTACTACTACTACTACTACTACTACTACTAATAATAATAATAATAATAATAATAATAATAATAATAAGAGGGGAGTTACGTAAGACATTTTAATAATGCTCAATAGCTAAGTGTGTTAATACACCTGTTGCAGGAATTAGTGTGTGGCAGTGTAGTGTAGTATACATATCATAGGTTAATGTTCTGCAACCTTCAGCTTCCCAAATGATTTGATCTTCAACTCCCATAATCCTCACCCTTGGCTATGCTGGGACTGATGGGAGTTGTAGTGCAAAGCACCTGGGAAGTTAAACATATGCAAAGCCCTGTAATAGGATATCTTGGCCCAAAAACCCACTTTGTTTCAGTTAGGTAATAGTAGCTTATGATATTATGACACTCAAAGTTCCAACAGTCAAATAAATATGTTATTTGAACAATTTGAATAATAATACTTATTATTATTATTATTATTATTATTATTATTATTATTATTATTATTATTATGTTACCCCCTCAATGTTGTCCTTTCATGGAGGGTTTTGCTTCAGTCCTTTGTACTATAGTGTATGCAGCGGATTCCCAGGCACAAGTTGGAGATGGAGAATAAAAGGCATATTCTTGCAAGAATATTTTGATGTGAATACTTGTTTGTTTTATCCATGCCACAGCTCAGCCTCCTGGGCCAAGCATTCAAACTTTTGAATCTAACGCGTGATGGTAAATTGAAAAATGTGCAGTTTCCACGTCACCTGGGATACAGTACCTTAAGTGCAGACCAAAAAATCCCCAAATTATCTTCAATCAGTAAACATTGTAAGGAATCAGAAGCATGAGGCAGACACAAAGGTTGCATTTGATTCTTATAAACTTTTATTGAAAGTAAAAAGCGGTCGGGGAAATGCCTAACTTGCCCTAAAGCTAAGAGGGGTTTGCCTACCTCAAACCAAAACTACAAGTGTCTTTGTCAGGATGTTGAAATCAAAATGTGTCCATCGTACTATGAATCAATCTATTTCTGTCCCTTACAATCGTAACTCAGGATAATGTGACAAGGAGGTTCTCTGTAGAAAATAAAGTTCCAAAAGCAGGGTGCCAAAAGAAGATCCAGGATTAAAGTACAGGAGTATCTCTCTCCTCCTTATAGTTCTCCTAGTCTTCAAAGTTCCAGTCAAACTGGGCAGGACGATTGCCTTCCCCTGGTTTACTTCCACAAGACAACACTCTCAAAGACCGTTTTACTCTCAGACTGTTGTGCTCTCCGAATGTTCATTGCGAGGCTTTTCATTCTCAAATAATCACTGATCTAGAGGGTGTCTTCCTCCTTTTGCCTTACTTCCTGAATATGTCAACACCAAGGGGAGTGACTGTTTTCCCCCTGGTCGATCTACTTCTGCTGATACCGCAGCCAACCTGGTTCAACATCCTGCCAGGTACTGTGACTATGAAGATTTGTCGTGCTGCTCTCTTCATATGGGTGCGAGGCCCAGACTCACGGTCTTCGTATTTCACCTTTATCTTCTACAGCTACTGCTTCTACTTCTTCTGCATCTCCGTCTACTACTAATACTTCTTCAGTACTACATTTGCAGACTTCAATAGGTTAATAACTCATCTATACTATTGTGTGGCTTCCCCAGATTCATATTGGTCCCAGTCCCCTTTCTCAGGTTTATCTTGTGGTTAAGCACCTTTTTTGCATGTGTCTTTAGACTTCAATGTGTCCTTCACTCATCTGTACTCTTTGAAATCTCCCTGTGCCTTCCCGGTCCCACTCTGCGTAAATTTGCAATTGAGCCATGATAGTTCCTGTCCTCAGCAAAACCGGTAAGCTTCTGCGATTTTTCCTTGGTACTCGGGACTTCCTTCGGCAGCTCCCCAGCTGATCTTTTCCATTGAGTGAGTCTCCTGTTTCCCTTAGTCCCTTGAAGACTGTTGGTGCTCCAAGGTTTCTCCAGTAAGAGAGACTCCAACTTCCCTCAGTTCTCCACATGGCACTGGTGATCAAGTGTTCCCCCACTTTCTGGGTATTGTAGTAGTCCACAGCATTGGAGTAGTCCACGGCCCCTTCTGTTTCAGTGCAATATTCTTGCACTTTGCTCCTTCAGGGAAGGATTGACAACACTTCCTGGTTTCCGTCCTCTAGTTCTACTCAAGAGGAACCAAACGGAAACCAGTAACCACTAGACGGTTCATTTTGATTCTCAGGTGTAATCCTCTTGTTTTTGCGCATTTCCCTCGTCACAGTACTGATATTTGGGTAACTTCTATTCTTCCGTGTTCTGGTACTTTCTAGAGTAATGGCAGGGTGACCACAATTCATGAGCTTAGGGAGGAGGATGCTCTTAACTTCGTAGGGATGGGATCTATGATGAGGTAAAAGGTGTGTATACTACTTTCTTGTTGGGGTAACATCATAGAAAGGGGTTCCTCCCCCTTTTGGAATGACAACGCTCGCTTTGCGTTTCATCACAAGATGTAAATATACATTTTGTATACAATGCTTTTTATGGGTTGCTAACTATTTTTTAAATGCTCAATTGATTCGCCTGAAAAGGCAAATGACAGAAAGGGAGGTAGTGTATTTGGCAAGGACACACAGTATGGTCAAATATAATAGGCAGGACTAAAGCATACGATCTCTGATCACAAATCTGTGGAATTATGTAAATACTACTACTAATAATAATAATAATAATAATACTAATAATAATAATAATAACATAATACTAACAATAAGTAGCTACACAACAAGGCACCACAAGCACTCTAATCCCAAATATATGGCAGAAAAGCCATCACATATTTGTTGATCCCAATTACAAAATACGTTTTCAAGAACAGAACATCTTTGTATACATTTTACGTTACAGGCCATTAAGAATTGTGTTTGATAGGTAACAGGCACAAACACTTTCTGGAAAATTATATCCCGGGCAATAAAATATGTTCGCTTAGAATATCGAAAGATGATTGAACACATCATGTATTGTCAAGACGGTTAACACTGCAAGTGGTCCGCCAACTCAATTGGTGAGTCACAATCTGGCAATTCAACACAATCTGTCAATTCAGTAGTCAGAGGTTACTCGCTCCAACCTCCCAGAGATGTGATTATTGATATCACAAGATAGCTAACAAGTCCGAAAGGTGCTTGAATGATCAGCTTGATACACTCTTCTCAGTTAAAAGAATCACAGAGGCAAAAGAGAATCATGTGCAAGGCAAAACACCCGGCACAATGCCGAGCCCACTGAGGTCTTTATATCTGAATGGAGATGGTGGATACCTTAATTAGTTGTTTCCTTAAAATATTTTACATATCATCACATATTCACATCCAGAAGGAAAACATGAGATTATTATTCCTTTGTTTAAAAACGGTCCAATACATCAGAACTCAGCAAGTGGACCAAAATGTTTGACCAGTATAGATTGCACAATCCTCATGAAGATCACCTTAAGTGCAGCACATGTTTGTGCAAAATACATCTTCATTTTGATTCCAGTTTAACGGGGATTAAGAGCACGATTCAGAGCAGGACTATCTACCATTGCTGTGATGTTTCTTCTGCAAAACCTTTTCCACAGGTATGTCATTTAGAAACATATGCCTTTATACGCTGTCTTCATATTGTTCACAAACATTTCATTTGAAACATAGTTCTAAGCTCTTGGTCAACTCACAAAGCAGAGAGTTGATCTAAGTTTCTTTGGGATCATGTTGACGTTATATACAAATACATAATATACTTTTGAATTTATTTTGGGGATGCCAGGAAGTTCTCCCAAAAACCTACAATCACCAGGCTGTCAAGCACGGATGCTTGACTTTGACCTCATGTTATTTTATCTGTAAAGAAATGATTCAGTCAGCATGGTACTAGATACTGCAAAAGATACTCCAATCTGTAGAAATGTACCAGCAATGCTACTCATTCGTGCTGATGTCTGGAGGCTTCTGGCATGCACACCAACATATTTGCAATGACAACGTATTCCAATTGATGTGTACAACAAAAATAACAACCTAAATTTAAAATAATGTTTTTTGACAGGAATCAGAACAAATACATCCTCTGCAATGTTCACACTGGAAAGCAAATCACTTGAACAAGTTTCAAAGTTCTCGTAGCTAGGCCTAAGAATCTTCAACATCAAGCTGTAAACAGCATGTAACATCTGCAGTTAAGAAGATGGATGTCTCTTGTAGAGCAATAACTGCATTAGTTTGCACTATAATAAGATGTGTCAATGCCAGATGTTACAGTATTTTGTTTAACATATGGGCGCCTATGCATCAGAGTTGTGGGACTTTGATAAACATGTTTGCATGATGGGCACCAGTGAAAGACCCTTCCACAAAGAGCCATGTCTACTATCCACCATATGTCATAATTATTATTTTTTTTTTTTGCAGGGTATATAGGGTTTTCTCAAGTACAAAACCTAGTAAGAAATTGCCCATCCAGGCATCCAGTGAAAAGAGCATGATCTGAAAAAGTTAATTTAATTCACCAAGCTTGGAAGTAGGTTATGAAACAAGAAAGAACCTGCAAAAACCTTAAAACCGTGAAAATTGATCTCTAGACCATCGAAATGGGGGAGATATTTCAGACTTGAAAGTGTTATGAAGCTTGTCTGAACAGCCTATATGAAGCTTCTAAGCTTCTCTGTCACATTCCACTTTTGACAGAATCAATAACAGCTCTCATTTTGGACTTGTGCTACTTAGTGAGCAATTGCATGTGACCGACTAGAGAAGATAACCCTGCAGCTACTGCAAACGCCTCAATCAGATCCCAAGCAGTTGGGTCACCATCTAACAGGAAAGAGAAGGTTCGGTGTTCTGATGCTCTACTGACTCAATGGGTATCTGTATCCCCCCGAATTGGGCAATGGAGGACTTGCCACCATCTTTAGGGATGGCATTGTCTGTCATAAACAAACAAAGGACCAGTTTAAACCAGTATGCTGAGAATAATGTGGCTTATTTTGCAATAAAGGTGCCGTTAAAACTTTGCAGTCGCATCCATGAGCAAGTAGGAAAACATGGCATCTTGCTAAGTGACCTATTGGGAAAAGAGAAGCAGGCGAGCCCAGGAGAAGCAAACTTAATATCATAATAGGACTCATGGACAGAGATACCATGGCAGAATATTTGTAATCTAGACAGCAACCAATAGCACTGCTAAAAAATGTATCGTCATCTCAAGAAATAAGACTGTTTGCAACTGGACGAGTTGAAACACTTCCTATCGTTGTCAATTTGAAAAGATGGAAGCATGAGCTAATGAAATACATTTCTTGATTGCCAGAACATGCGCAACAATGTATTTTGCTTTGCCTTATGTATGCTGCACAACAAATATTGTGTACAGCCCTCGCTTGAAAGCTGACATAATACATCACGTGAGATATATGATGAGAACCTCAGAGATTTTACAGAAACCATCACTCGGATGTTGGCATCCTTTGAGTATTTCTCTGGTAGGTGTAGGGCAAAATTGTGCAAACAATGAAGACTAAGCCTTGTAACAAACAATGAATATTAGACATTGTGACACCAAGCTGCAGATAGTCAGGGATAATGGTGTGACAAGAGGAAAGTGGGCATGCAGTGGCTGTTAGCTAGTGTAGTTTGAGGGTTGCAACAAGCAGGGGTGTTGCTAGGTCTGGAAAAAGGTCCGGGGAAACACTAATGGGGCTGTCGGGACTCGGGGCTAGCTATCCTTTTGGTTGTAGCCCCTGTGATTCTATCCGGGGCTAGAACCTAAAGACCCTGGACTATAGCCCTTTAAGCCCCCCGCCCCCTTGCAACACCTCTGGCAACAAGGCTCAGACTGGCCCATATGGCATTAGTTCCATGGCTGAGCCAAAAACACAAAATGTTGTGTGGGTCCGTTTTTTTGGTCAAAGTGGGACACTTTTTTGGCAATTCGTGCCAGTTTGGTGAGTTAATTCATTCTGCAACTAGTAGTTTTGACCAGTGTTGCTGAATAAATATTCATTAAAATGCTCAATTTGTATCACACTTAATCAAACAACTCCCTCATGGTTGCTATTCAAACAGTGTCCCAAAAGGAATGAATAGCCGTTTGCAATAGTGGGTGACTTTTTCATTGATGCCTGAGACAATTTCATGGCCCATTCCAACTCTGGCTGCAACATCATTATATGTTAGCCATTCCCTCCTTCCCCAGGGAGTTTTGCTGCGACTCAGCTGTTTGGAGAAGACCTCTAAACTGAGGCAAAGGGTTAGTACTGGTCATGGGCCCTCCCTTGGGGCAGTTATGGGTTATGAGTGCACTCTTGGTTATCCTCTACCTTTTGCAAAGGGCAATAATATTGCACCTTGCACTTTAGTTTTACAGCAATATCTGTACCAGCTCAAATTGTAATATTATCATTGGTTTTAGTATTTATATTGGCTGCATAAATGTTTTAGCGTTTAAAGGTTTTCATGCTTTTCACGGAAGTCTCAGGATGCTGAAAGTGTATTAAAATGTACAATGATAGGCATTTTTCAGTTTGGTTGAGTCACATGGACTCCAAAGCAGCCCATATGCCCTGCAAGTATCACCAAGGTGGTAACACATGCTCTCTAAATACGCACACATGATTCACAATACAGACTCTTGACTGAGATCTTGGACAAGTAAGCACAGTGAGAGTGATTCATCAAGGGTTCTTGGCATTGCGTGCCTTCAATGCTCTACAACAGATACGTTGCAGTGAACAACAGGAATGATAAAGTCCGGAGTCGAACAATCAGCTTTCTGAATATAATGGAACAGGCAGGTGGAACAGCTGGAGCAGACAGGTGTACTTCTCAGAGCCTCTTGGGGGCATGTTGTACAGCACATGGTCCTCCCATCGTCGGGGCCTCAAACTGCACTGCCCATGCTGGGCATCCCCAGCCATCCCTGGGGCATGTCCACGAGAGGAGAATGGAGGGTGGCAGCCTATTGTTCTACTCTAGCTCCTCACATGTTAACTACGTTTTCTTAGAGAACATTGTTCATGTATGCAGATGATACCCAACTGATTTTTCATTTAAGGCATTCAGATGGGCAGCAGGCCGACCTTTTCGATGAACGTCTGGAGAAAATCAGCCTCCGGATGAATACTAGCCACCTGAAGTGTAATATTAATATTACACATACAGGCATAATGTTGAGTTCAAGTTTGAGCTCTATGCCTGCAGAATCTCATCTCTGGGTGAGGAAATATGACCTAACACGCTTGGAACTTGTCCCAGCATGTCCCAACTAGTGAGGGATTTGGGATTTCTCTGGATCCCCAACTTTCATTAGATCATCAAACCGGTATCTGGTGAATCCATCGATGGACTTTCTGTCAAATTACTTTCCATTGAGGGATTTGCATCGAAAAAATATGCATCAAATGCATGTTTTTAAAGGGTAAAGGGTTACATTTTTTGGGGGGGGAGGGTAAAAAAACAGGGGGTAGGGGGGACCCCCCACCCATGAAACATGATTTTTTGAAAAATGCATCTGATGCATATTTTTTGGATGCTAAATTTTCCATGGAATGGTCCCTCGATGGAAAATATTCACTGCAAAGACCATAAACCCATCGAACCACCTGCCTCTTTCACTTGCAGCCATTGGAAAGTCTTTTGGACTATTTCTCTTCCCCACACGGAATCCAGCTGGTTAATGCTTTCAGAGCCAGCCATCTAGACCTTTGCAATGCTGCGCTTATCTGGGGCTGCCCAAATTATTATTATTACTGTTATGGTATTTATTGATCGTGGACCTAGCTTTGAGAAGCAACAGAGCGCTTTACAGAGGTATATGACAATACAGATACACATTCATCTCATATCTTTGAGCCTAGTGCACAAGTGCTTCTTCTTAGGTATTGGTTTGTACATTACACACTGCCACGTCGGTTGCGACCACTTCTGCCAGCCTTTTGGAAGTGCCTAAGGGACACATCACGAGTTGGGTGGTGGCCCTTAAATGCAGAGGTAATGGTATTACCGCCACATTTAGGGGATGGGCCTATTATGAGTTGGGTGGAACGTTTGGAGTTTTACCTCCAGCTGTTTGCTGGAGGTAAAAATCCAACTTTCCACCCATTTTCAGCGATGTTACCGCCAGCGCTTTTACCGCTGGAGCTAATTGCGCCATAAAACCCCCATGGGAATGGGAAATAACCATTAGCCCACTACTCTTGATCCGGCGCTAATAGCACTGGGCCGAGCAGTGGTAACGCTATCTGCGCTGGCAGTATCCCTGCGGTATTTCTGCCGGGATACAGCCAGTTTCGTAATGAGGCCCTAAGTCTAGACTAGTCAGATGAGGCCTTTTCTTTTCCGACTGTGAAATTTTAGTTCACCCTAACAGCGGACTTGCGACTTAAGAGCAACCATTTGGAGTTCAGACGTAACTAAAAACGTTGCTACTTCCATGTTAAACCTGTTCCTGCTTTTTTGAGGCAATCCATCTAACACATAGCTGCCCTTTTCAGGTAAATGTGTGCTTTATAAGCACCTGCATCATACCATACCATAGCGAACCTAGCTCACACCATCAAGTCCTCTATCTATACAAGTATGTTAATTTGCCTTTTAAGATGAAGAAACACACATCTGTCAACGTTTGAGCAGATAGCTTTACATCCCACCACCGGAGTCCAGGGTGTGAATTTTACTACCACTCTTTAGCTGCAGGGCTTAGGAATCTACTACTACTGCAAATCAGGTGGAACACAACATTGAGATCTGCCTTTTGCAAAATGTAGTTTTATTTTTAATGGAGCCAGCAGTAGAAATAGAAAGCTAAAACTCCACTGCTTGGCTATACTGACTAGGCCTGGACCAATATAATCAACCTGAAACCTAATTTAATTTTCGGCCGTGGGGATTTGAAAGCCATCCACATTTTGCCTTAGTATAGCACTTTCAAACTGACTATAAGCTTTTTTTTTCAGATAAAACAATAACTTCCGTAAATAAAGTCATATTTTTACCACAGACTTCCAAAATGAAGCAATTGGTTGAAAAGTAATTTTTTAAAGAATAATGTTTTTTTATAAATAAAAAAGTTCGATTCCCTAATTAGAATTTTCAATGAAATAACCGGATTTTGGTGTTTTTTTTTCTCTCCAAAATAGCAATCGTTTCAATTGCTTAGCCCAATAGCTCAGGATCAGGGGAAGAACAGTCTTCAGCAGGGGGTATTGGGGCCTAATGCCCAACACAACAGTATACTTGTCTTCTCCTTTATAGGTAGGCGTTTTCTTCCTCGTGGTTCTAAGCATGTCAGAAGCAACTGCAGCTTATTTCTCAATGATGTTGACCCACCCAGAAGCCCATGCTATAGTTCATCCCCAAATAAGGTGTTTTGTGTTAGCATTTCATCAGTTGAGTGCTTTGAGAGATTTCTGTACAAGCTGTGACTTCTGAAGGGAAGGCAGGACTAAGGACAGAGTCCACTGCATATTGAGCTATTCAATGCAAGAAATGGAAAAATAATTCGTCTGAGGACACACCTTCTCAGTGATGGGGTGGCTTGACCAACGGGGGCAGTGCAAGGGGAGAGATACGGATGTTATTCAAGTGATAGGCTTTCAAAAAGTTAAAAAAAACACAGTGCTAAAATTACATTCTATTGTATAGAGAACACCTGAAACATCAATTCATCACATAATAAACCAACCTGACAACATATACCAATTTCTAGTAATGTGCTCTGGTTGTAGATGTATGTTCCTTGTTCTGATTATAAAGCTACAGTTATCAGCTTGCAAAGTAAAGTGAGTCTAAGAAAATGTCCTCACTGTTTTGAACTGCAGTCGCAAGACTGAAAGATGACAATTGATCATGGAATAACCTATTTGCACATGGCTTGCAGCTTTGTGCAACCCTTCCATTTCTAATCAAACAGCATTCAGACACACAACGTTTGCTCCCAATTACCCACACACTGCATTGTCTGAAAACACTTGAAATCTATCAAACTGTGGTGTTCAGAAATGCCAAACAAAGACGAACTGGAGATCCTCTAAGCTTGGGGGTTAATTTTCAAGGCTTGGGCATTTGCTTTTGGTTTCAGACGCCTGTAGAGACATTTTTGCTGGCTTCACCCACCCGGGGTAGTAACTCTCGCTGAGGCTAGTGCCTGATTGAGATGGATTCTTTGCCCAGTCCATCCAGACAAAAACAGGCAACATCCTGCCAGAAAAGTCCATGGTTTACCAGCAGGCAAGTAACGCTCTTGAAGTGGTGCAGTAAGAAGTCTAAAAGTACACAGGCAAGAGTAGGCAGACATACAATGCACCCTTGCACCATGTAACAGAATGCTAGCAGATGATGCATTAGGGCCTTTCTTTCCTTATCAAGGAGAGCGTGCCGGCAGCAGAGGGGTAGCGCACATCTCCCTCCACCGCAGGGGATTGGCGGGAGGGATGTCCCAGGAGCATCTCCCATCCAGCTGTCTACTCCCGGGCTATCGTGGAACCTGCATTATATATAGCAGTGCATGGGTTCCCAGCAGAGAGTTGGGAATACAGCAACCCGCAAAAATATGCACGGCCGGATGCTTCCCCTCCACACTTTACAGCTTGCGCAGTAATTTATATTATGGAGAAACAGTGCTCAGTGAAGCTGAAGGGCATTCTTTGTAATAATGAGAAGATGCTTCCAAAAGAGCTACGATCAGATGCTGGGCAAACAGATTCTTACGTATTCTACCCCCTTAAGGACATGTTGACGTGCAGCAACTGAGAGGCAACATTGCAACGAGCTGATATTTTTAATGGGTCACGTAGCCGCCTCGGAAAGACATGGCTTTCTCCCCGGTGTTTCAAAGACCTATTTAACTACTAGTCTGTCACCTCTAGGTGTGGCTTAGGGAGAACGTTCTGCTAATTTGACACAACAAGTCTCCGTGTTCAAGTGTGCAGCATGGCACCAGCTATTCTCACCTTGAATGTGTGCTTTCGATAAGGCACAGCCATTGCTTATTATTGTTGAGCATTTTATTCTGAGCCATTGTAATCGTAATTGGTTATTTATAACGGGGAGCGAACCGTGTTGCTGCGCATCGTCTCGTTTCCAAGGCGAGTGCGTTTCTCCTGAGCTATCCTCCCGAGAGAGCACCCTTTAGCCTTACCATGTTAGCTGCCGTCCAGGCTCAAGCCAATCCATGTGTACAAAAAAGTGGGTTTCGTCTTGGCTGTAGGAGTCAGAGCTATTGCAACTTATTATTAGTGTTGGGCACTCCCTCCTGTGTATACTACCCCACACAAGCCAATCCATAACATAGGGCCTCATTGCACGGTAGGGGGTAAACCATGGCGCTATTAGCGCCATGGTTCATGCTGGTAATTTACCGGTACCGACTTGGAGGAAAGGGGAATTACCACCCTATTCCAAGGTTGGCGGGGTGGTAATTCCCCCTTCCCCCATTGGCCTTCCCCATTCCCATTTTTGCCCCATAGGGCATAATGGGAATGGGTAAGGCGCTAATTACGGTATCGCAAATTGCGGTACCGTAATTAGCACCCTGGTCCCTTTGCGGGTTGGATTTTTCCCCAACCCGCAAAGGGACCTCGTAGTAAGGCGGTAAGGATTTACCGGTACCGGTAAAATACTGGTACCGGTAAACCCTTACCGCCTACCGTGTAATGAGGCCCATAGACTTCGCAGTATGCCCACTCAGTGCGCCAGCATTGGCGGCTGCCATTTTTTACCTATAACCACAGCATTCACAGTCTTTTCCCTTGCTGTGTCTCCTCCCACAGTTACTTTTTGGAGCAATCCATGCATGTTACAGGGGTTTTCAATGTTGTTCCATGCTCCGCAGAATTGTCCCTTCCCCTCTCCGCGCCTCAGGCTGTGGTAGCTACTTTTCTCCCTCCACAGATCACATTATCATTTCAATTTTTCGCTCTGTCTCTCCCAGGATTACTTCCATTCTCATCTTAAGCACTAAATATTCAGTGGCTGATCTTTTAGTGCCACCTCCAGAGTTACCGTTGTTCTCATTGGGAGCATTGCGTGGTTTGTCGCTCAGTGCCTTCGCTCTCGGTGCCGCCCCCCGCAGTTCACATAATAATAGTGTCATATTCTCAGTGCATTCACATTCTCAGTCCCTTTCCTAGGGTAACCACCATTTTCCTCTAAGTGCTCTATACTCGGTATGTTAGCTCTCTTTGACTCCAAACCCCTGATATAGGCAGGCTCAAAATACGCATGACATGCCCAACCTCACAAGGGTAACGTCATTGCCACTCTGACATGACATTCTCAGTCAGTTCATTCTCAATAACTTCCCCAAGGATTACTGGCCTTCTTAATCTTGACATTGAAAACATAATCCATGAATGGCCAATTCTTGCCACCAAGGCTATCCACATCCGGTCTCTGACATGCAGACTCGGGCAGCTCTCCTTCAGTCATTCACACACTTCCCGAAAACATAGGATTCCTATTGCGCCTGCTTCAGTCCCACCCTCTTGATTTCAATAAAGCCACCCTGTCAGGGTTTCTTTTTTTTCTTTTTCATATATTGTTTAGAGCACAAAGTTTGGGAGCAGCAGGGCTCTTCAAAATGTGTTGCTGCCAGTATTTAACATGATGTTTTTGGAGAGTAGAGCAGTAGTGTTGGTAGAAGGGCAGAAACATGTGGATTTAGTTCTGCTAGAGGTATTGTCACTCACTGCACCAACTGACCACCCTTTTCAGTCTTTTCTCCATCCGCCTACTGCTTTTGTTATGCGCCAATTAACTACTCTAAGCATTGCAGGCTCAGCCTTTCCCAGCAAAATAACTAAAACTATCTAGGAGTGCATTACATAATGAGTATGCTCTTGCTCAGAGCCCAATATATTGACTGCGGCCCTGTCATCAAGCAGTCTGTGCACAGTTCCTTAACACTCACTCTCACGGTGCAATGTTTACTCACACGCATCAAACTTAACTTTCCTTGTGTGCTTAAACACTGAGAACTTGTCCCATGGACTCCGTGTACAGGGTAACAGCTGCACCCACTGCCCACATTATGCATTCCCTTCTCTCTAATCCATTCCCTCATTACAGATGAGCGGTTATACAACTACACCACAAGCACTGACCACTACACACTCATTCAGTGTAGCGTGCATCCTACTCCAGGTTGACTTTCTTGCTGACGTGTGGCGTTACATTCTTCGGTGCTCGTTACACAAAGCCATTTCTACGTCTCAGGGCATACTGTGTCTAATTGGTCTAAAACTAATACTGTTTCACTCAGTCTCTCCCATAGTGGCAACCTCTTTCGCAAACCGTAGCATTTAACACTCTTCTGTTTTTATTCAGGGCCTCATTTCAGATCTACTGATGTGTCGTTTCAAAGCAATGCAGACACAATGGGCCTGATTTATAAACATGTTTTTAAATGGGAAAGTCCTCCTTCTCTCTGCATTTCCAGTGTTATGCAGCCAGTCATGGTGTGCTGCCAATGATCTCTGTCTTAATGCCAGTAAGACCGAGATCCTTTCCATTGGCACCCAAGCTCCTACCTTCCCACCCTCCCTCTGGCCGCCCTCTATGGGCCCCCTCCCCTCATCCTCTGGTGAAACAAACACCCTGGGGTCATCTTTGATTCCTCTCTCTCATTCTCTCCTCACAAAGCGGACCATGTCAAGAAGGCCCACTATCAACTGCACCTCCTCAGAGGTATTCTCCCTTTCCTCACTTTCCCACAGAAACTCAATGTCTCCAGAGCTCTGGTCCTTTATAGGTTCAACTACTGTATTAGCCTCTTCCTTAATCTCCCTTCATCCTCCCCTGGTCTCCATCACCTAGTTCAGAATAGAACTACAAGACTTATTCTTGGACCCAAGCCCAGGAACTGCATCTCCCCAGCCTCATTTCTCTCCACTCACTCCTGGTTGCAGCTAAGATCAAATTCAAAACCCACTGCATCATCCACAAGGCTTTCTGGGGCATGGGATCGCACTAAATCCATCACTCTCTCCCTAAATACCTCCCTGCTAGAGCCCTTCGGTTTACTAGCAATAACTGCCTGCAAATCCTACACTTATCTAAGCAAAGAGTGAGGGGTAGATGTGTCTCCTCTTCTCTCCTCTTCAGGAGCTGCCCTCTGGGATGGTCTTCCTGTCCCACTCAGGCTTGAGTCAGATCTCCCTAAGTTCCGGAAGCTCCTGAAGACCTTCCTTTTCTCCTCCTCCTTCTCTCTCTCCCGCTCCCCTGCTAAACCTCTCCCTCCTCCTCTATGACCAGCTTCCTGGTTCCCTCTGATGATAACAGTGTTCCAGGCCCTTTTTCACCCAGTCCTCCCATGACCACCCCTCCTTTTAATCTGTGTGCTTACCTGCTCTCTGTGGCACTTGCCCTTGGATCTCCCCGTAACACCTGTACGTCCCCTTCACCTTCCCTCCCACCTTAGCTCTTATCACTCAGACCTGCACTTCCCCCCTTCCCTCGCACTTCTTGTTCAGCACTTGCACGATCTGAATGTCACAAGGCCTGGTAGGACCGTTGTTTTATCTGTCTCCCTTACCCCCACCTCCCATTTGTCTTTTGGCATCTTGAAACACCTCTGGATGTATAGGCACCTTACACTTGTCCAATACATAAAATAAATAAAATTGCGGGTAGCAAAGTGACCAGAGCAAAAGCACAAATACCTGCAAGGAGAAAGGTAGTGCTGTTTATTTTGGTTACAAGTTAAATGAGAGGAGTCGTGATAGGGGTTATCCTTGAGGTGGAAAGCATCCTGTTGTTAGGAGACATGGGTTATTATTTTGTGTCTCCTTCAGGAATGTCACCATTACAATGAATGTGCAGTATCTGTGTTTGGGAGGTAAAGTGGATATGCTAAGGTTCAAGGGGGATCTTGACCTTCTGAAAATGTTATAAATTACCAGAGGACCAGGCTGCATGGTCTACAAGTGCATTTTATTTTATATTTGTTTGCATGTATACGTATGTGTTCATATGCTAACATATGCACAGATTCATCAGCATTGCCAACGAATCATTGGCCAGAAAGCAACATCAAACCTTGCATTGATGCTCAGAAAATGCTTTGATCAATGGTTTTAATTTGAGTGTGAACCTTTACAAGAAAGATGGACATTTTGATAGATAACATGGCATGCATAATTGGCTAGCTAAAATAAAAGAAACAATTATTTCAAAGTACTAATATTTTGAACATTTATAATGTTCATTTAAAATGATACCTTCCAATATGTATTGTAGTCATAATAAGAATATTAAACTTTTTTTAGTGAGCAAAAGACATGATCAGAACTCAAATTCAAAATTCCAGACTGCATTCCGAAAACATCGCATTCCCACCATAAGTATGTCTATATGTTTGGTATGGGATGGTAAATTAAAGTGTGAAAAAAGGTAAACAGGAAATAAGAAAAAAAGTATTGGCCAAACAATAGAAGGAAAAACAGGGCAAGGGCTAGAGGCAGAGAAAGAAACAAAGGGAGGCGGAGGGGGTCACACCACAATTCAGATAACACGAACAAGCACGTAAAAGGAAAGTAGATAGATAGATAGATAGATAGATAGATAGATAGATAGATAGATAGATAGATAGATACACAAGATTTCAAGTCTCTAGTTCTTACTTTATTAAACTTGTCAGAAGTAAACCCTGAGTTTGCCACTGATAGGATTCCACTTTAAAATATGTACAAAAAGGCAGATTACCTCTCTCAATAGCCCTGCTGAGCAGTCCTTCTCAAGGACTCATGGCAAAGCTCACATTCCCACATTCCCACCCAGTGGACTAGTTCGCCAGTTTCACAAATATGGTGGCCCAAAAATAGAAAAGAAAAAAAAAACCTTTAAGCTATTTGAATGACAGATCAGCAATTCAATATGCAATGCAATAGAGCTGAAAGCTAGGTAATACACATGATCAGTTCCTGGTCAGTGGCTTCTTGGATACTTGTTTTTGACATGCATGCAACGTGAGGCAATATCTATTTCTTGAAAAGCATTAACCCGATACATGTAATTAAAAACAGTGGGCCTCATTATGAGGCTGGGCTGCTGCCGGTATATTATTTTGTTGTTCTCCAGAAATGGGCAATTACCAGGTCATTACGGCCTTGCCAGACCCAGTATTTGCCCATTCCTGGGGAAAAATTCTTCCCCATTCCCATCTGATCCCAATAGGGTTCAATGGGAAAGGGGAAGCTGCATGCGCCGGCACGGTTATGAACAGCGCCAGTGCATCCGACATGCTGTGCTCGGGGGTGCCGTTCTGCCCGCCAGGTCCTACCGTACCTTAGTTCCCAGACCGGCAAACTTGTAATGAGGCCCAATGACTGCTTTTGCTAAATGTTTGGGTTTTATTCCATTGACATTTAGAATGATACAAACGTAAAATCCCGCTTCTTTTAGTTCACCAGCTGACAATTCATAGAGTACAGTTGTCTTATTAAAAATGCAGGCAGTGCCACAGCAGTTCGCAGCCTTTTAATTATATTTTAACAGTGCGCAACACATACATATTCTGATATCAATATATAGACAACACTGAAAAGAAGCACACGCCACAAATTAAATTGACTGCTGCACCAGTGACCTTGAAACTCAAGCTGATAATTGCATAGGCAAATGACGCGGCACAGACTGGCGCCACTGCTGCAGTGGGTCGAGATCATGATTATGCACTATTCGAGAGCTGTATGATTATTAATAAAAATAATAAGGTACTTATGAGGCATCTTACATCCTTGGTGAAATCCTAAAGGGCTTTTCAATCAAGTGACAGAGCAGCAGGGGGGCTCTCCACCAATCAGTGCTCGTGATTGTCTGAGCATGAACTGCAGGCGTGTGCAGGCACAGCAGGTGCCTTGGCAGTTCAAGGCTCTGTTTCCTGAAGAATGTTGTTATGTGTGGTCTTTTGTTTCACATTAGCTCCAGCACCCGGCAACATGTGCAGTAAACATGTTTACAGAATTTCACATTGGACTTGAACACGCAATTGTAAACACAGCGGGCCTGATTCACAAAGCGTTTTCCAATGGGATCATCTAATTGAAATACGCTTTGTGAATCAGACGCAATGTGCGCTAAACAAATGTTCTTGCCCAGCCTCTCACTAAAGGTTAGACACATGCAGTGAATGCATTGAACAATAAGTGCATTTTCGTTGTGTCTGACAACAGCTGCTTTCCTCTGAAAAGTTCTGGTCAGGTCCCCTTCAGAAGATGGAAGGCATCGTGATAAATGGCAGTCTTTTCGTCGGGAGGACAGCTCAGCGGCAACGTGCTCGCCTTGGTAGCAAGACGACACGGAGCAACACAGTTTCAATCCCCGGGTCCGCGCTTAGAAACCTCTGCGTATTTCGCGTGTTATAAATAACCTATCATATCATTAAAAGAAAACATGTATGGGCTGCCAATGAATGGCCATTTAATTCATTATTATGAAGGTCATTTTAATGGAAGGCCATGCCCTTGTTGGTATGATCACATTTGTTCACACTTAAAAAAGGGCATTTGATGCATCATGAATAGCTGCTGTGACCCCCTAGTCATTGACACATTCTCGCAACCAGCTCGGAAGTCATCCCGCTTTGGATAATGGTGAAGATTTCAAACATGAGAAATGACTTACCCTGGTGGGGTTCACATCACCAAGAGTGCAGTGAAGACAAGCCTTTGGTTCAGAAAATGCACGGAAGGAAGAGCAGCATACACGTTTTCTACAACAGCAAAATCCACTGGCGTAACAGGGGCCCCCGTATCCAACGCGGTATGGGCGGTCGAGGGGGGCTGCGACCACATGTCCTGGGAGGGGCCGCACTTGAAGTAAAATAAAAAATGGAAAAAAACAATTTTTTCATTTTTTTTTTCATTTTTTTTAATTCACTCTGCATTTATAAAGAACTTATTTCTGTAGCAGAAATAATTTCTTTATGAAGGCAGAGTGAATACAAAAATAAACTTTCTTTTTGAAGTCCGGGGGCTACCCCCACCGCATGACATGAAGACCCTCGGCTGTAGGCCTCCATGTCATGGGTTGGGGGAGCCCTATGTCTTCATAAAGAAATGATTTCCGTTATGGTTCGGTCCTTAACAGAAATAATGTATTTATGAAGTCAGAGTGACTTCAAAAAGAAACAATTTATTTTTGAAGTATTATGGCTCCCCTCAACCCCATGACGTGTGCGTGTGTGAGTGTATTGCGAAAGAGTGCACACAAATGTATCGGTATGCGTGTGTGCGTGTACAGTGAAAGGATGCACACTTAAATGTATTGGTGGCAGGGTGTGCATGTGCGGTGAAAGGAGGCACACTTAAATGTATGGGTGAGTGCCTGGGTGTGTGTGCCTGTATGATGAAAGAATGCAAACTTAAATGTAAGGGTGGATGCCTGGGTGTGCCTGTATTGTGAAAGGATGCAGACTTAAATGTATGGGTGGCTGCCTGGGTGTGCCTGTATGGTGAAAGAGTGCGCACTTAAATGTATGGATGGCTGGGTGTGCATGTGTATATATGGTGAATAGTGTGTGTGTGTTTGTGTTCAGGGGCACAACAAAACCTACATTTCAGGGTTAACATTTCAGGCTAACCATTCAAATGTTGGGCGAGGCGCTAATTTCACGTGTGGGGGAGAGGAGCAAACCTATTTGTGTGGGGGCATCAAACTTCTTTACGCATTTTAACGAGTCTATTCTAGTGCAGATTCAATGTTACAAGCAGTTAACACTCTCCTTTAAGTCTGAAAGCACCCATTTATGGACTGCTGAGAGAATGACTGGTCTCCTGTTCCCTCTCAACCCTTCCAATTACTCCCCTGGCATGCGAGTACTAAACCCACATCACAATTTCAATTGCCTAAATAATTTGGCATTTGAATGCCGGTACTAACAGTGAAATGCTGTACATTAGTAATTGCTGGGCCGGGCCCTTGTTAACAGCGAAACACAGGTGCCTTTTAACATCAGTGTCCTTTTCTGTCCGGCAACTGCTCTGTAGGTCAATCAGGTCTAGTCAACACAGCCCACAATTTCAGGGGGGGAGTGCTGAAGCCCAGTCAGCTCAATGGTGTTGCACCACTACTTGTGTTTACTGCCTTGATTATTTATTGGTAATCTTCATTCCTCCTAGCCCTATTCTTCGTCATCCCAGTACTTGTGTATGAGTCAGTATGTGTGTATGAGGCACTATGCTGCATTCACAACAGAACAGTACTGGGTTGAGGTAGAGGTACATGAAGGTAATGCCTGAATTAGCTACCTGTAATCTGCATTGCTCCCAGTCCCACTCTTCCTTATCCCAGTACTTACCTATGAGGCAAAGAGGTATCCAGTCATAATTTCGAATACAATATATTCGAAAGTAAAAATGTCGAAAATATTTAGTCGAAAAACAAAAATGTCGAAAAACAAAAATGTCGACTTTTTTTCGACTTTTTTCGATTTTATGTGTTAATAATAAATATGTTATTAAACTTATTTTTTTAAATAATTAAAGGTATTTCCATGGGGGGTGGGGGTGATGGGGAGGATGGGGGGGGGTTGGGGATAGGGGTTTGGGATGGTTTTTTAAATAATTAATTAATTATTTAATATTATATTAAATATTTTTTTAAAATAATTAAAGGTATATCTATGGGGGGTGGGGGGATGGGGAGGAGGGGGGGGGTTGGGGTAGGGGTTTTGGATGGGGGGGGGTTGGAGGGGGGACCTCCCCCCATAATAAATGTTACTATCTGGGTAAAAAAAAAAAAAAAAGAGTGTTTTGGGTTTTCAATTTTTTTTCGACATTTTTTTTTCGAAATTATGACTTTTCCTATTATATGTATGTGTTTTCGACTTTTTTACATTCGACATTTTTTTTTCGACATTTTTGCTATTCGACATTATGTTTTCGACTTTTTGTCTATAAACCAGGCAAAGAGCCTCATACGTAAACACTGGGACAAGGACGAGGGACGTGGGGGTAATTCTGGGCCAATGAGCTGATTTTAGAGGTTGGGGTAGGGGATGGAGGGAGAGGGAATGTGTGGCGGGTGGAATTGTGCAATAAATCATAATGGTTGTCCATGTCCATGCTAAGCAGGATGATATGTGGTATTAGTGGCTAGAGAGGCATTTAAGTTCAGCCAGTCTAGTCATTCCTCATTTTGGTATGACTTTTTTTAACTGGGCATTTCTGATAAAGCAGTCCTGCTAAGTGTAATTACCTGGCTATACTGGCATTTGGGTTCTGCCTGTCTAGCAGTTTCTTACTGCGGCATTGTATATTTTTCTGTGCTTCTGTGATAAAATTATATGATATGATATAATAAGTCATATATAACACGCCTGTACAAAAATGTTTTAGGCGTGACAAGACAAGGGAAGAAAAACAGAGGGGGTCAAGACAAATGATCTTACTAGGCCTTGTGTCATTCAGATTGTGCAAGTGCGAGAACGAGAAGTGCAAGGGGAAAGGGAAGGGGGAAGTGCAAGGGAGAGGGGAGGGGAAAACAGGACAGCAATGCCCAGAGTAAGTGCAGCCAGGGCTGCTCACTCTCGGTAGTGCAAGGAGAACAAGGGACTTTAGGGTTACAGTTACAGCCCCTAACTGCGTGGTAGGCCTGGAGGCAGTGCACAGGTGACTGATCAAGAAAGAGCCTGGACTCAGTGAGACTGAGGGTGGCCAAGCAACCAGTTGGTACAGCAGACGGGTAGGTCAGGTAGGTCAGCAGGGGAGGGTTAGAGAGAAAGCAGAGGATAAGAAGAACGCTTTGAGCTGCTTCCGGATTTTCAGGTGGTCTGGCTAAAGTTTGGGAGGGGCAGGGAGGCAATCCAGAGGAAAGCATCTACCCCCCACTCTCTGCCTGGAGAAGCATCTAACCCTTAGGGCTCGAGAAGGAAGGTATTTTGGAAGAGAGAATTGGATGTAATGCGGATCCTTGTGAACAATGCAAAGGGTCTTGAACTTGATCCTTGCAGCCACCGAGAGCCAGTGGAGAGATTTCATAGCTGGAGAGATACGGTCCCTGGGCTTGAGGCCAAGGATAAGTTGCACAGTCCTGTTCTGGATCATTTGCTGAGGGCAGGGAGTAGAGGAAGGCAGATTGAGAAAGTAGCTGTTGCAGTAGTCCAGCTTAGAGAGAACTAGGAATATAGAGACAGTGAGCTTCTGGGGCAAAGTGAGAAAGGGAAGAGTCCCTTTGAGGAGATGCAGCTGATAGTGAGACTTCTTGGCGACGTCCGAGATGTGAGGAGAGAAAGAGAGAGTGGAGTTGAAGATGACACCAGGAATGAGTGAGAGAGGAGAGGCGGCTGATGGGAGCCTGAAGGAAACCTGAGTGTCATCCGCATAAAACTGAAAGTTAGAGGAGAAGGTGGACCAAAGGGGCCAAGTAGAGGTTAAAAAAAATACGGTGAGAGGATAGAGCCCTGGGAAATGCCACAGGTAGAGAGAGGTGGCGGATAGAAAGGGACCAAGTTGGACATGGGAGGGGCGGTCCAAGAGGAAGGAGGTCAGCCACTCTGGGGCCTGATCCATGATGCCCAGGTTCTCACAGAGTTGATTGATCAGGATGGCGTGGTTGACCACGTCGAAACAGAGGAAAGTTCAAGGACGATGAGGACAGAAGGAATGCTGGAATCAAGGTTAGAGATCAGATCTTCACAGGTGTTTAGGAGAGCAGTTCCCATGCCTCTGGCAGCTTTTAAGCCAGACTGATGGTCATGGAGACAACCAACAGATTCAGTGTGGAGAGAAAGCTGGGAGACGTCCAGCTTTTCCAAGAGTTTTGGAGAGGGGAAAGTTCCAGTGGCAAAAGAATGATTACAAAAATCACCAAGGCTGGAGCAAGGTTGTCAATTTGGTCCTTGATGGCTCTGGAGGAGCGGGCGAGCACCTGTTTCGACAACACTTCCATAGATGGCACTTGGCTAGAAACCTTGTCAGGTGTTAGAGAGAAAGAGGAGAAAGGAGGAGGAGAGGGAGGGATGGCCAAAGGGGTTCGAGAGGGGAAGAGGGAGACGAAGAGAAGATAGTGGACAGGATGTCCCAAGTTTTAGCAGAGAAGCGAGAGGCGAAAGCCGTACAGAGGGCCTGTTGAGGGAACAGGAGAGGTAGAAACCGCAACAGGATTGGCCAGTTACTTGCAGATTTTAAAGAGTTTGGCCGTGTTGTTAGAGGACGCAAGCTTGAATGTGTGCTCTCTTCTTGATTAGTCTTATTGCTTCGACTGGCATTTTGGTGCAATCAGTCTAGGTATGTCTAAATGTGGCCTGGCATGCTTTACTGTAATGTTGTTACGTTTCAACACTGGTCTACATTGTGCAGCCAGTTGAACATGTTTTCATTGTGGCATGGCATTTTTAATAGCGAAGCATTAATGTTCCTGTGCACTGTTGGTGACTTGCATGTATTGGATTGGTGTTACCCTACAAAACAATAGCAAGCACGGTGGCTTTTTAGCAAATTATTCTCAGAAAGTGTGCTGTATATTGCATTAAAACACACATTTATATCTTTCTCCTACTGCAGTATGCGGCATACTCCTTCAGCAGCACGTTTGTGCGTAATGCGCAAGTGTGGTAATCTAGGCCGGCACAGAGTGTGGCGCGACCTGTGATTTGTTGCCGAGTTGGGGGGGGCCCTCAGCATGGCTTGCAGGGGGGCTCCCAGATCTTGTGTTACGCCACTTTCAAAATCTACTCTATGAAACCATTCTCAGCTGCACATATGACTAATGGTGTTGCCACTACAGTTTACAAAGGAACTCAAGACTTTTTCCCTACCATATTGTGATCCCCTTGACCGATAATCTTCTGCCTATCGGAACTGGCCAACTTCACCTGCTCTGCTCTTTCTGACAATCCTTCTGACCGAGGGCCTGATTCACAGAGCGTTTTCCAATAGGATTGTGCCAATATAAAACTCTTCTGTTATTCAGACCTCAAGTGTTTTCCACCACCTCCTTAATCCCACAGGGAAGTTCATCTGCATTCACACATCTTGAAACAAGCTATGATTACAAATGGTGTTCATCAAGCACACCACAACTGTGTTAGCCATAAAATAAATTACTGCCTTCTGTGCCTATGTTTTTATGACAAAATTAGCTGAAATAAACTCAAAAATATATATGAATAAAGATCGTTTTTTAATGAAATTAACCACAATCAACAAAAGCACATAGAAATATGGCCTCCTTCTGGATGATAACTGAGCATGGCTTGGATTATCTTGTGCCCCGAACCGAGACATCATGTTAAATTCTCCTTCATCAGCCCCATTGGCTCCATCAACCTAGGATTAGAAGATGTAGTTTAGCACACTCTTCAGTTCTACAGAGTAATCCACACTAAGCAGCCAAGCTATCTCCATAGCTAGCTGCTCTAAAGACATCAACGTGAACCATCTGTTTATTATCAGGCAACATTTTGTCACAAATATGATCATGAGGTTTAGTAGATGTTGAATCGTAGTCCCACCACTGATGATCAGTTCTAATTGGGTAGAAAGTTAGGCATTTCTTTTATGGACACCCTTCATAGGTTATATCCCTGACTCCTTGCAAAGTGTTTGCTTAGCTTTCCCTGCAAGATTATGGAGAAACAATCATTGCAAGACAAGCAGCCTATCATAAAGCCACAATATGTTATGTTACTTTGCATTTATATAGCACCTTATGTACCATTGGTATGATGTGAAGGTGCTGGTAGGTTGAACGCCCTCGGGAACCGTAGTTCAAGTCAGTAGAGAGAGAGAGAAGGCCAAAAGGTGCGTTTGTGCACCGAATATGTGTGCAGCAGGTGTGGCACTCGTATGATAGCTGCTTCTTAGCGGTAGGCGTGGTGGTTGAGGGATCAAGAGTATGTGTTGGTTCTGGCAGGGAGATACTAGACTGATTCTGGCTGCTTTAGGCCTGAGGAGAATGCCTAGGCTGGTGGGTGAGCAGCCAGTTGTATTTAGTTAGGATGATGGGGAGTATGTGACATTTGTTCCTATGAGGACAGCTATACCGAATGTGTCATAGTATCACTGTGTTCTAGTTGAGTGGTGGTGTATATAAGAGAGTAAGCGTGGTGATGTGCTATGATGGTTTTCTGTAGGTGCTTGAGACCAAGCGCCTTCGTGCTTGATGCATTCCATCCGCTCCAACCGTTTCACCCGCTCCACACTCTTCACCTGCTCCACACTCTTCACCCGCTCCACACTCTCTACCCCCTTCATCCGTCGCACGCACTCCATCCATCCCATCCACTCCATCCGTTGCATGCACTCCATCTGATGCACACACTCCATCCGTCGCACACACTCCATCCGTCGCATGCACTCCATCCGTCCCATCCACTCTGTCCCTCCCATCCATTCCATCCCTCCCATGCGCTCCGTCCCTCCCTTGCGCTCCATCACTCCCATGCATTCTGTCCCTCCCATGCACTCTGTCCCTCCCATGCACTCCGTCCCTCCCATGCACTCTGTCCATCCCATGCACTCCATCCGTCCCATGCACACCATCCGTCCCATGCACTCCATCCGTCCCGTGCACTCGATCCGTCCCGTGCACTCCATCCGTCCCATGCACTCCATCTGTCCCATTTACTCCATCCGTCCCATGTATTCCATCCGTCCCATGCAATCCATCCATCCCATGCAATCCATCCGTCCCAGGTACTCCATCTGTCCCATGTACTCCATCTGTCCCATGGACTCCATCCATTTCATGGACTTGATTAATCTATTTCATGTGTTCCGTTCATTCCATGCGCTCTGTCATTCCATGCCATCTATCCATTCCGTGCACTCTATCTATTCCATGCACACCATCCGTATCATGTACTCATCCTTTCCATACTCCCGTCCATTTTATTCCTCTCGTCCACTGTGTTCCTCTCTTCCATTCCATTGATTTCATCCATTTCCTTGATTTCACCACTTCCCTGTTTTCATCCAGTTAATTCCATTCATCCACTTTACTAATTTCATCCACTTCACTCGTTCTATTCAGTTTATCTGTTTTAATTTACATTGGCAGTTATTAGTTTTCGATTTCTCGCTCGGGTCATGATGCTGGATTGTTATTTATGATAAGGCAGCTTTGGGCTAGGGTCATATGTGTCACATGTGTATATAAAAAAAAAACGTTGTTGAAAGGACGCTATGGTTAAGTTGCCCTACGAAAAACCTGTGCACTTCACTAAAAAAAAAATGTTCACCCTCCCCATAATGGTTCAAATGAAAACCGAAAACCCCCTGAAATTCACCAGTTATGGCAGACTGAGCCCTCATACTTACCATCACCACTGTGCACTGCTAACAGTCACACCCAGAACATGAAAGATGTCATCTCAAGTGTAACTGATGACATCACTGACGACATCACATGTTTAGCCTTTTGTTTTCGTTCCCTGCTCTATATATATATATATATACATTTATATATGTACATTCAGTAAAAAAACTAAAGTCATACGCACTTCACAATGACATATGTAACTGGATGATAGTGAGGAAGTACATTGTATATTCTTGTACGAACGTGAAAATGGAACATTTCTGGCAAAGAACTCCACAAGGCAAGCGTGCAAAACAATATAAGCAAGAGTGCATACCGACGTATCTGGATCATTAACCCCCATTCCTCCCCAAAGAGTGGGGGATGAATGCCATAAGCAATTGAGATTTTACAGCAGTAACCCGTGCTACCAAGAAAGAGGATTTTTTGTCTTCAACCGGAACGCCTCCGGCGTTCCTGGCTGAAGAAAACAAATCCTTTTTCAAGATGGCCACCATGGAAAGGGAAGATGGGTGTTGCATAGAAACCCTTCTTCGCTTTCCATTGCAGGCTACAGATAGCAAAAATGAAACTGTGTGACCATAAAGGCAGCACCACATTTGTGTTCCTTGAGAAATGTATGGTTATAAGCAACACCTTTACCAGAAAAGCAGTCCCTGGTGGACATGGCGACCTCAATGCAATGTTTTGTCCCTTCCAGTAATGGCCAGTAGCCACATCCCCGACATTGTGGCCACTAACCATACATAGAGTCTACCCCTCAGAGACGGAAGCTGTACCGTTGATTTGTTATGTACATGAGTACACCTGTTAAATATTAAAACACTATCACATGCACAACATAAACCTTTTCGGGTGTTGTCAATGACCTTTACATACATGTGTTGTACATGTAGCAATTTATTTCTGTAAAAATGTGCTTAAAAAATACAAAGGAATAGTCTACTTACGTTTACATGAAATCCGAAACTAACTCTGTGATGGGAAGCACAATAACGTTAGAAATACTGGAAGCAACACCATTACCACTCACCGCTTGACACATAATTTCGTAAGTGGCACAGGTCGAAAGGTGTGAAGATATGTATATTGGGAGGGTGTAACCATGTATTATTCTAGAAACATTTCTGTGCACCAAACACTTTCAGTGCACCTTACCTCATTTTCCCGCTTTTAAGAAGATAGTAATTATTCTGAACTAATGTTGGTTAATAGGGCATCTGGGTGACAAAAATTGGTCTGACGGTAACAGAAATTGGCCTGACGGCACTGAAGGATATGAGATGAGCCTGACCCTCCTGTATCCAAAGCAAGTGGGGTATGCAGTACCTTTCTCCATAACGTTCCTTGGCAGCTTAAACAAATGCATCCATATTGACATACGTGCCGTGATGTAGCACCTACAAAAGAACACATTACAACATGCAACGTAGCATGCCACATTCTGAAAACAGAGAGTACATTTGTAAAAAAAAAAACACTGACATGGAAAAATTAGTACAGTAGTTTTATTTCACAATAAACTGAGTGAAATCATCGCCCTAAGCAATTAGTAAAGTAGTTGTGTTTCACAATGAACTGTGAGAAATGATTGCCCTATGCACATTTCCATACAAGTGGTAAGTTTCTGTCTTTCCTCAACAATGAAAATGGTAATGGCACGTTGGTTTCTTTCACACAGAGAAAGTAAGCGTTGCTGCCACAGTAGTTGTTTTACTCCCACATTGATGTGCAAGACGACGTCAACTGCTGTGATCTACACCACCAGAAAGGATGGAATGTTACTTTGTATTGCTACAGCAGCGTAAGGACATAGAGGTCCAACACGATCATCCCACTGAATGATGACGCACAGACAACCGGTAATGAACAGTTGCATTTGATGATTAAAAAAGCCGTCACTCGGCAGCTGTAATCCGTGACAATCACAATAGGGAAGGAAGTAACTGAGGGAAAAACGTAAATGAAACGTATATCAATACGCAACCTCTGCACAAAACAAAGTTGTAACACATACTTTTATTACTAAATAATAATTTCGTTCGGGGAAATATACTGGCACCCTACAAACCGCAACAATGTGCAATATGATGCACAGACTACTGGTAATGAACAGGTGCATTTGACGGTTGAAAAAGGCGTCACTCGGCAGCTGTAATGCGTGACAATCACAATAGGGAAGGAAGTATCTAAGGTGAAAAGCGTAAATAAAACATATATCAATATGCAACCTCTGCACAAAACAAAGTTGTAACACATACTTTTACTACTAAATAATATTTTAATTTGGGGAAATGGACAGGCATCCTACAAACGGTGACAATGTGCAATGTCCATAATGGGGAAAAAAAATTCAACGGCACATAAACCTTGTAATACATTAGGATTTTTTTTTTCCCAAAGTAAACATTTAATGTCAATTCGGTATATAGGCGGGAAAAATTCACTTATATGATGTGGACCGGCTCCATTGCGTTAGCTGCATTCAGACAGTAGTGTAGCAAATATGTCATGGTTGGTGCAAACGTTTTTGAAGCATAACCTTATCAAACGATTTGCTTTTCTAACTGCTACTCCCTACATTCTTTCTGCTCTTTCCCTGGACCGTCAAGGTTAAAAAACAACTGACCCTTATGGCTGTCGACAAACATGCGGCCGTACTCAGCTCGTATTTCAGACAGAAAATCAAGTGGCCTTCACTGCGAATGCAAATACATTCTCAATTTGCTACAACATATCAGCGGCTATTCATGAGAACCGCTACTCCCGTAAAGGCGCGGAACAGCTGTGAGTACGAAATAGAGCAGGTGGCTGCCTCATATTCCTGCCAGTCGGACCACAGTAATGTTGTTTATGAATTGTAAAATGGACGCAGTAAAGTCATTTCGTACAATGAGTAGCAAGTTTCACTGTAACTTACGACAGTGCTAACAAGAATACTTCAATGTTTCACTTTCAACTACCAAGTCTCATTAACACTCACCCTTCGAAACAGTGTTCCATAAGTGTAACAAGTGCATTGGTGTCTTCTTCGTTTAAGTATATTAGCGGCGATGTCCGCGTTCAACAGAAAACGAAGTAAACATGGCGGACGTATCGAAAGATTAAGATGCACTTCACGCTGTGCCACAACCAATCAGTGAAAGTGCAACATGGTCCCGGCCAGCACGCCATGGAATACCTAATTGCAATCTTCTCCACGGAGCAAACAGGGAAGTGTGACCGCGGAGCGGACATAGATATCACCAATTTGTAGAGACATACTTTTTGATCGTTTTTAAGGGAACTACTGGATGCATTGTCACAAAATTTACAAAAGCACGCTTTCGCGACCAAGCCCCTGCCACTGCCGCAAATTTGGTTGAAATCCGTCCAACGGTTTGGCCTGTAGCCATGCGCAAAGGTTTCCCCCATTCAGTCTATGGGAAAAAAGACGTTTTCGGACCCCTGCTATAACTTCCCCCCCGGACCAAACATCACCAAACTTTGCAAAGAAATTCAGAGTGGCCCATATACTTTTTCCGCAAAGTTTGGCGATGATTCGTCCAGGGGGAGCGGAGTTATAAGCTGCCAAAAAAGTGCTCTTACTATGGAAACAGCAACTTAACCATATTACCGTGGCCGTGTAATATATATATATATATATATACATACACACAAAAAATAAGTTCAACATCAAAATGATATCTGCACATCCGAGGTTGCTCCACTTTGGTCATGTCCTTGATGCGTTGCCCAACATCGTTGCAAGAGTTGGGCAAAATGTTGCACTTAACATAAAACAGAAAAAATTAAACTGTAGCCATATGTAGTCTGTCAGCACCTGCCAAAGGAAGATTCTCGGCTCAGGCTAGACAGGAAATATGTTGATTTACGACCATGCCCATTTTCCTCATGCTGTTTAACAACAAATATCGAAGTCCCGCTGAAAGTGGTAACAAAACAAATCCAAATAAAATCAAACTATTATTGAACTTAGAATTCACTTATAATAAACAGAGTTGCAAAGATAATCTACATGAGTCAAATAATGTATCAAGATAAATGGCACGTCCTTGCGCCCCAAATAACACACTCTATTAATGCAAAATAAGGAAAGTGCTGATTCAGAGCCATTCCCCATACATACTTTTTTTTCAGAACATTGTAATGTAAACACAGTAACAAGAGTGGATAACGATTTATCCAATGAACCCCCTTTTCCATGCTATGCATGCTGTTCTATGTTGTCCAATAATGGTGCCTCCTGTTTTAAAGGAACGAGGAAAACAAATCCGTAAAATGCTCCAATCGGTGTTTTTGTCATCTCTAGTACCACTTGTGAAGTTCACCGAATGGACATCAATATAATAATGTCCCTGAAAAGAGTAACCTTTTGTACATGAGCGCACATCATTCTCGACTGACTAAACCAGACAGAGTGATGGCGTGAATATTTTGGATGACTTCTTTGTTACTCATAGGCACCATGACCTAAACAAGAAGAGGACAAACTAACATTAGGGATTCACGGTAAAGTGCACATTATTCACGCAAAGGCTGTGCGCCGAGAACGACACTCCATTAGCCTGTGTGTAGAATTAAAAATGCGTGCCTCGCATATTCATGGAATTTTCAGTGCAAAGTAATTGAATACACAATTCACAGCCTATATGCCCCCAACACGCACCCACGCAGACAGAAAACAGCCAGAACAGCTACCTTTGTGTTCTCCCCCGGATGCGAATACACGCACACTTCAAACAGTGTGTGGGGTTCCCCGCATGCGGGCCTGCATCTTCGGAACCCTGGGCAGGGCCCCCGTAATGTTTCCGGCACCCTAACAACATGCATGCGATGTATCGCAACGCGGGTAAAACTCTGAAAATCTGCATATGAATCCCTGCAAACTATTCATGCACCAGACTATACTGCGTACTCACACCCATAAGTCTGATCGGATCGCTGGCTGCATACACGCACCACTAAATCTACCCCTAAATCCGACATGCAAACCAACCTCTGCACTGCGCAAGTGTTCTTACGCCTGCCTTCGGGTGGCGGAGAGAAGGAGGGATTTGCGTGGGCATTTTGCATGAGCGAGGTTGCACACACACATCAATGAATATGTAGTGTTGTGTGCATTTGTGGGGGTGCTTTGGACTGCCTGCAGCCGGTTCGTCATAATGCCTACTTTTTTCCCTTGTTCTTACTCATTTTCCGATTTCCGACCCCTACTCCACCTTCAACCATTGAACTACTATCAATATGCACTCTCCCAGTCCACCAGGATGCTCCCTTTACCACTGTGTTGCCCAGTCATCTAGAAGAGAGTAGTCTAGTGTAGGAGCATGTGCTTCCCAAAGACATCCACCACTAGATCGTCAACCCGCTCACACTGATTTACAGATATCAAGCAATGCCTGTAGTATATGCCTCCATTCCTTATCACTCTTTCTTGCTCCTCTGCCCACAAAGCACCACGCCCTGAACTCTACCACCACCAATAGGATGGTGTGATGCTAGTGCTGGTAAAGTTGTCCTGCTAGTCAATGGTGTCACTGGGTCAGGCAGTGCTGGCCCAGACACGGTTAGGCTGGGACACATTTTAAAAAGCCCTGACTCAGGCTTAGGGAGGTGAAGGTCACTCACTTGAATGTGACTGTTGATAAGATGGGATGTCATCTTGCACTCTCTTTTGAACACACTAGGTGCTGTACTAACTCTCACTGTGGCACGTAATGTTTGCTCTTTAAAAACATCAGCCTGCCAAAGCCTAAAGTGTTTGTGTTAAAAGGTGGCGTACAAGTAACTCATACTTGAGTTACCCAGATTATTCCTGCTGGCTTATTTTGCATATTTCACTGCCTGCCTCTCGCTGTCATATACGAATTAGCAAGCTGAAGTACTCCCACACACATGGGAATTCATGGGTGGCATGTTGTCTGGCCTAACCTTTCCTTCTTAAGGAAAGCTTGAACCTATTTTGCCCCTCTGAAGAGGAAGGCAATGCTACATTTGTCCCATTGTCCCCCTCTTGAGCCATTTGCAAAGTTACCATCCCTGGCGCTTCTGCTGGATCTTTTGTCTCCTTGAGCACCATTACCTACACTCCCTTCTGCCCTTTATTTCCCTGTACCACTCTGACTACTTCACCATGCTGCTCCTGAGGTATCCCCTCCTGCAAACCGACTGCAAGGTTAAGTTACTTGCCTACACTCAGCAGGTACATGAGTGGTGTGGCACTTTACCTCAGCCTCTTTTAGATTAATAGCCAGAGCTTCCTTCCTCACATATTTTGTCTACCTCTCCTTAGGCTATGTCAATTTCTCCTCAGTCAATGTCCCCACCTTTTCCATAACTGTCTCTCCTTCCTCAAACACTTCTCCAATTAAAGTTTGTCCTTCCTCAACCACTGCCTTTCCCAACTCACACTTCATTAGAACCTCTGGATGCCCCTCACTCTTGGTTGTTGATTCCCTCTGTTGATTCCATCTTCAACCTCTGCAAAGATGTTGCAGAGCAGTCCATCCCCTAATCTTCTACCCCAGGCATTCCCTCAAATTAGAAGGACACATTGCCTAGGATTACAATGTGTAAAACACACATGTGCCTAAGTTGCCTAAGGTATCAATGTGCACAACAAGAAACAAGTGAAAAATACAATGGGATTTTCACAAGTATCAAACAAAGGGATATGTTCTGGAAACATACAAGCATCACAGAAAGAATTCACTACACACAGAGCAAAAGAAAGGGACTGGGTAACATTGTTTTAAAATGTTTGGGTAACACAAAGGAAACAGTGGAAGTATAAGCAACGTTTATGTTTTTGCTCATTGTTTAATAAAGGCGTAAGGGTAAAACTGGAAGATAAGAGATGGCACCAATACAAACTGACAAAAGGGGTTGAAGGGAGAACAACAAAGATGAAAAGCACAATAACAACAAACCCTTCCAAAATATTCCTAATATTATCCAAAAAAACCCTCCAAAAAATATCCATTGAAACATCAGATTTGCAAGCCTGTCCTGGCCCTTCTAATTGGACAGACAAACAGCATAACAAGGGTATCTTGAATCAAGCTGGGCCATTAAGAGGTCGTCATTTCTGTATTAAAATGTCACAAGGCTTCTGATTGACTGGTCAATATCCTATCATGAATCTCAGTACATGTGATAGGTCAGTGGATGTGTAACTCTGCCATGAAAGCCACAGCAGCATTCAACCCTCATTAAGTCTGGCTGGAACACTATTAGGCAAGTTGAACCCACCCAGAAAAGCTTTACATTCAAAGGGGCACATGCTGGGAAGCGTATGCACCCATACCCAAGTTGCTGTGGTGTCACAGACCATGTGTATACATGCATGCAGCATCAGAGCACACTGTACATGCAGAGAGCCTGGATGCAGTCAATGCTATTCACAGATTGTTACACTATATTAAAACTCTGAAATGAGGCTTTAATTCCAGTCCATAATTACATACAGCAAGTTCTTTTGATGCCTTTTCGGGTGCAGTATTATCTCCCACTACCTCTCTACCTATAATTCTACCACAATGTAAAACAAACAACACACAACTAAGGACCCAATTAATGCTAAAGTGGACACCACTAGACTACCAAACTACATACCACAACACACAGAACCCAGCAACTCCAGAGATAGTTTTGGAAAAACTCCAACAAGAATCAGAGCTAAGCTAGAATCCCAAACATTCACACACCTTACAGAACCAGAGACTGGAAAAAAGACCAAATGGACAACCGAACACCCAACTACTACGAACGAAAACAAAGAACCCCCATCAATCAACTTAATTGAAATCCTCAACAAACGGCTAGAGGCCCATAACTCACAATTAGCAAATAACAGCCTCACCCAAGAGAGAAATTCAAATCCGACAAGCACCTCCCAACTGAGATGCATGAAATGGTACTCAACAAAAAACATGGAAAAAGGGGCACTCTACACTGCAGTCTACCCAACATAAGATCCCCGGCTAAGCAAAAAACAGACATTTACGACCTCCTAAGTGAAGGTGGAACTGACGCACTCTTCCTCACAAAAACAAGGCTATTGGACAATGACAAAACATCACCCATCAAGCCATATCTTCTAACAGAGAAAACCAAAGAGGGGTTCTATGTGATTTTACCGAATAAATAAATAACTAAATGATGAATTTTGACCAAACTCAAAACAACGCAAACATTACTGATTTATTTTGTTTGGGAGGGGTCACCCCAACCCCCCCCCCATTGTTTCCACATATTTATAACCACACCCCAAACCCCTCCCCACCAGACTTTACCACTTACCCTACACCCACTTATATATTGTTTTAGAAATCATTATGTTTTAATTGTTTTTTATATGTAAACATTTAATTCTTTATTTTCTATTTGCTAAAATCACTGGATACCCTTAAGTGGAGGAGGAATTGCAATAGCACACAAATCCCACATCTGCTCCACACCATTCCCCTCAAACGCCATAGAGGATTGTGAATCACTACTAATCAACATCAAGCTCAACAACCAATCCAGACTACTTTTCCTCCAGATCTACAGACCACAATCCTACAACCCCAACTTTGCCACACATCTAACTGACAACATTGACAACCTCTCCAACCTCTCCATGTCATGTGACGGTGCACGGTATAAATACCTTTAACATTATCATTAGCATTATTGTTCTGGGGGACTACAACATCTGGTTCATAAGAGAACATGAAATCACAACAAACTCTCTCAAAGCCCTACTGGAAACCCTTCAATTCAAACACATAGTAAATGGCCCCACCCACAGTTCTGGACACACCTTAGATGCAATCTTCGACCACCGCCTCACCGGTACCAATCATATGGAGCGATCACCATATGATCCCATTCACCGTAAAAATCCAAAACCGCATGAGGTCCACTAACATAAAACCCCCTGTGACAAACAAAAAAGAACTAGAAGAGTCTTGACCTGGAAACACAAACAGAGCTACTGTAATCAACCAAACCAAACACCTGCCAGATAAATAGAATGACTTTGGACCCAGTGGAAAAGAAACTTGGCACCTGCAAAACTCTTCAAAACCCACCCCAAAGAACATTGCAGCAGGATGGTTCACAGAATGACTGAGGAAACTCCAAAAAGCAAACCACAAACCGGAAAAACAATGGAGTAATCACGGCAACCAATCAGCCAAAAAATGATACAGATGATGAATCAGTATTTACAAAACAGAAATCTTCAAAGGAAAAAAAAAGCATATTTCACTACAAGAATCCAATCAGCAAAAACCCACAAAAAATATTCAAAATCATCAAAGAAATTAAAAACTCTACCTTGTGCAACACGTGCATCATACCATCACAATCCCTACGTGACAACATAACAACCCATCTAAGAACACAAACAGAAGCCATACATCAGACCAATGATGTAAGCTACTCTACCAAAAACATGCAACTGGAACCCCCAGAAAATAGAACGCCATCAAGTAGCACAACACTCTATTGTTTCAAAACTATACGTGAAGAAACGTTCAACAAACTAATAAAAGACACCAACCTTACTAGATTCCCCAGTGAACCATGCCCACCGAACATCTTCAAAAAACTCCTCAGCCACAGAATGCTAGCATCATACTTCTGAATAATAATCAACCTATCCCTAAACACGGGAATAGTACCTACAACATTAAAATCAGCACACATCAAGCACCTCCTAAAAACTAAACAGGAAATGTGGAAGACCCTACCAACTAAAGATCTATAATGAATCTACCTTACCCAGCAGAAATCCTTGAGAATCCTCAACCATGTAGAAAGTAACACAATACTTGATCACTCCCAAGTAGGCTTAAGACCCATGAGAGGAACCAAATCAGCACTTCTCTCCATTAGGGGAAACCTAAAAATAAACGCAGACAGCAGCACCCAACTGGCCCTCATACTACAAGACATATCAGTCTCCTTGAACACATTCAGACACACAACACAAATACTGAGACTGAAGGAATGTGGCATAAAAAAACTGCACTACAATGGTTGACCTCTTTCCTCATCCACTGAACAGAAAGAACACACTTGTCAATATTTACATCGAACACCAAAAACATCATCTGAGGCGCACCACAAGAATCAAGTCTCTCCTTGCTCATCTTCAATGTCTATATACGCCCCTAATGAAACACATGTAAACTCATGGAGTGACCACCTACAACAACGGAGAAGAAACCAAACTCCTCTTCAAGATAACCTATGAACAAGAACCAAACAACATCCTCAACAAATGCTTCACCGACACATACACCTGGATATCAAACAACAATCTCAAGCTAAATCCGGCTGAAACAGAAATAACAATCTGCCCTCCAGGAGACAATGCAACACAGCCATTCCAGGGCTGGAACCATGCATGGGAACCCAACCGGAGACATTGTCAGTGATAACATTCCAAGGAATCCTCAGAGACAGCAGATTTTCTCTAGAACCCCAAGTCAAAACAATAGCAAAAACATGCTTCTACCTCCTGTGAATAATAAGAGGGATACTCCCCTGTCTCATCTTCCTACAAAGAACCCTCACAATCATTTCCATGGTATTATTGAGAGTAGACTACACAAATGGCCTCTGCCTTGGAAATCCAGAAGCCTCATAAAAAAATAAAAATACACATCCAAATTACTACAGCAAGACTACTCCTGAGACTAAATAGAAGAGACCACATCACACCAGCGCTGAGATGTCAACACTGGCTACCAGTAAAACAACTCATTAACTATAAACCCTATGCATCACACACAAATTACTACACAGATAAGGATCCAAATTTCCCCAAGCTAAAAACAACAGCTACCAGCCAGGAAGAAACCTAAGATCAAGCAACAATGTCCAAATAGAAACAAAACCCTAAGGAAAAAGGAAATTTGGAGGAACCATATTTTCCTATTTGATAGCAAAACTAGCAAACTCAGTACCAAAGGAAATAAGAACGACAGAAGACCATCTTAACTTTCAGAAAGTGAATGAAAACTTGGCTATTCAACACACCTAGACAAGCATAAGAATGTGCATCACCACAAACCATACTCTGGAACCAAAGCAAACATGGCACAATACAGGGTGAAGAACCAACAATGAAACAACCACACACACAGAGCCAAACAGAAACCAACTAACCACCCCACTCCTCCTTTCCACACCTGCATACCTCTCACATACTGCACATGGCCAAAAGCAAAACTACACACAGAAACACATAAACCCACACACCCACTGCTAACAATGCCACAAGACCAAACGGTTGCAAACAAAAAATAACAACTAAGACACTAGTTGCTACTCCTCTGGACACAACAACCCACTGCACACAACAGAGCACACCCAGGAAGCTCACATGCACAGACACAAGCTTCTCCTGGCTCTGCAAACATCAACCAAAGAGCACAACTACTATCCTATCCCTCTTCCCTCATCAACCAACCCCACCCACCTTTCTTACAGAGCCATGTGAGAGCCTGGAGACCATTCAAATGACACAAAATAATACATTTAAAACTGAACGTTAATGGCTGAAACATTATACATGAATCTTCTAGACCATCATTTTTCATCCTCCTATGCCAATACAGAAGAAGAGAATCCATATGCATATCTGGCTTGATTGCACACCAAAAGAGGCAGCCCAGGCCGAACTGCTCAGTCACACCCCTTCACACGAGAACACACACAGCCCCATACAAGTGTCAGTCTCATGGAACTGCACCATCCCTGATATGTAGCTTGCATCTCTAGGCACTGCAAACAAAAAACCTAAATCTGGTCCCACTCAGTGAAGCACATGCAAAACTAAAGGTTGGTGCCTCGAGGCCTATTAATAACCTTGACCTATGACAACTGCTCTGGTGAACCCTCCGAACAATCTCAGAGGAATGCAAACTCATGACTTTCAACCTGGGATATAAATTAGATTTGGCTTGCTGACAACAATCTGCCTATAAGCTTCAATGATGTTGGTGGTGGTCTTTTGCTGCATGGAAAAGGAAGTCATGTTGTAGGAAACCATGAATTGATTTGTATTTTTATTTTTAAAAACATTCAAACATGCACATGCTATTGCAGGCTCTTAAAATATCCGTTTGCATCACTTTATTTCATGAAGGGTGCAACCAAAAAAAACAGACAAACCAACAGTCCCTTTGTCCCCTAAACCGGTTTGAGTCCACTAGCCATTGCTCATTCAGAGTTTGCTGCTGCCTCTATCTCTACGCCAACATCACTCAAATCCTATTACATCTTGAAAAGAATAAAGTAACCTAACCTAGTATTACCCATTAGCCTATAAGGATACATGAATGATCGATTGACAAATAAATGTGCTAAATGACTCTAAAGTTGATAATCGTTCTTGAAGAACCAAGTATGCAGACATCATCCCTTTCCCTTGGCTGGATAAAATCGGCAGAAGGTGTTTGCCAGTAAATCAATTGAGAAATCTGGGACTCATCCTCGATATTTGTTCATCCCCCATGATAATTGAATTACAACAGCTGTCCTCTACCAACTCCACTTACTTAAGAACATGGTAACTTTATTTGAGTTTTGCCGGTTTAAGTCATCAGGACTATTTACTAACTGTGCTGGAGTCCTGCAATATCATGCATGAAGATCAGTTTAAATAGACACGGGCGCATCTACAGCTCATTGACATGAGGACCACGTGATCAATGGCCCAATCATGACACATTGACATCTGGTTGTAGAGAAAATAACATCCCCCAGCAAGCATACAGAGGCACCGGTCCCAAGTTCAGGGTGGCATTGGGCAAAACCACACACCCCAAGCAGAGACCATTGGAATGATTCATCTAATTAGCTCCGTGAAAAAAACAAGTCAGTAAACAAGTATTTGACAATCCTGACCTTGCAAGTGTGCAATGATGCTCAACAGCTGAGCTGGCAGTGACAACAAAATCAAAATCGGACAGTGAAGGAGAGAGAGGCAGCAACAGGTATAAGCTATCTTCGGTGAGCATTTACTCAGCCCCTTTATACATACACCATATGCATATGCTTGCAAAGTGTCCTAGAAAACCATATGTTGTAGACTTACCGTGTTTGTTCCACTCTGAGCATTTAGAGAATTGAAAATCTGGTATTAACCTAAAACGGGGACATTGGTGATTCAAAGATGGCACATTGTGATTGGTTTAGCACATCAAGCAATCAACAATAGTAGCATGTTTTTTTTGGGATCAAATGGGGATGGGGGTCATTAGATAATTCAATAGGACAACCAACTAATGATGTGGTTGAATTGGGGGGCTGCCAGAGAATCTGATCTGGAAAACTAGCTTTACTGGGCCTCATTATGAGTCCGTCAGTAGCCGTGCCGGTACATACTGGCAAGGCTGCCGCCTGAGTCATTTATTTCTGGCACCCAGCAATGGGGACCTACCGGGGCATTACAGCCCCGGCGGTCCCAGTAATTCCCTATTGACTGGCGCCGGAAAAAATTACTTCCCATTCGAGTGCCACTGGACTCAATGGTAATGGGGAGGACGGATGCACCGGCACCATTTATGAATGGTGCCGGTGCATCCGTCAAGGTCTTCGATGGGTGCCGTTCCGCCCGCCAGATTAGACCTGGCAGGCGGAAAGGCACCCGTGCACAGACCTCAGAGTGTGCCGGTCTGGCAACAACAGTGCCGGTAGCTTTCCGGCACCGTTGGTACCGGACCAGCACACTCGTAATGAGATTGGTTTCGACATCATTAGTTCAATTGACTGCAGGCACCTAACATAACTTCCATTTGCCAGGAGGGGATTAAAGACGCAAACCTGTCAGTTTAATAACATTGTGATTGTCAGAGCAGAGGGACCAGTAATCGCATATGTCCCTTTAACCATTTTGTATTTGGTTGACAAAATGAGTTTTGCTAAATGGAGAATTCATTATTTGAATAAAACAAGAATAGCGTACATCTGATATTCCCTCCTACAGCTCCATCGTTGCTATGGAAGCTGGGTTATTCAGAGCTCACCGATATACTGGGGGTTTAGCAGAACAGTAGTTGAGAGCGGAACATAATGTAAACATATTCAAACCGTTTGTTGACATAATACGTCCACAAAGGACCTCAAAATGAGAAACGTCAGTGGTTTCTTGAACATTTAATTGTCCTTTTAAAGCCACTTCATCCTACCTAGGGCCTTATAATCAGTCACACTGTATCTCCAAATTGGGCCACTGGACTGGATGTAGCTTCATTATCACATTTCAGTTTGGGTTTGATTACGAGCTGGCCTGTGGGCTACATTTTTGTCAGTAATTCTATCACCATCACTTTTTTTGTGGAAAAGGAATTGCCTCCATTTTTCCCTCACTGCACAATTCTGAATTTTAAGGCGAACTGGCAAATACGCTCAGCAAATTGATGGATGTAACTTCCACGTTACATCTACATTTTGGAGGATTTGCTCTGATGGAAGGACCACTAATGGTAAATCCTCCAAGATGTCCATGTGCTTCTGGGTACTGCACAAATCGGACTAACACAGCTGTTACTGTTCTCCTAATCTGCCAGTAAGTCAGCCAGACCAAGTGGCTGTAGTGGGATAGCTTTGACAGCAATTCCATCAAAAATGCTGTCACACTTATAATAAGGCAGGCATCTTCAATTCCAGTACTCAAGAGCCGGATAAACTCCATATGTTTCGGATTTCTGCTGCAGGTTGGTTAACTTCAAAACTGTGGGACAAGACTTAGTGACCTTTTTTTATATGGTTTGGATGATGGACTTGACAAGATACAATTATCCAATTTCCAAAGCCAACCATGATGTTACATTTTCTTAGTCTTTGGAATCTATGGTACTTGGTGCAGAATTCACAATAGCTGTACCCAGTCTCTCTCTATCTCTCTCTCTCTCTCTCGCTCTCTCTCTGTCTCTCTCTCTTTCTCTCTCCCTCTCTCCCTCTCTCCCTCTCTCTCTTTCTCTCGTTCTCTCTTTCCCCCCTTACCCCCTCTCCTGTGTTGGTTTTACTCATTTTTGTGTTTGCCTCTCGCTTTCTCTGGCCAAGTCCCAGTGACAAGTGCACATTCTCTAGAGTTACCCCAGTCAAATAGATGCTCTCTTTTGGAAAATTATCCACTGTGCATTTCATATGAACATTTCTGTATGCATTGCAGTCATAACACGAATGCTATCCTTGTCTTACTGAGCAAAGCATTTTATTAAAAACTAGAACAACCTTATTTTTAATTTTCTAATAGACGTTTACTAATACAAAATGAACAGTCTGGCACACCCTTTCAACATACCCCAGTGAGGAAGGGAGAAGAAGAAAGATAGCACCAATGAGGTTTTCTGGCTGCTTTGCATAAAACCAAGGAACATTGTTTGGAAAATAAGAATGATTCCATGTTTCCTTTTTGGCATCTATATCTGTGATAAAAGGGTGATATGCTTCAATCACTAAGTGCACAATGTTCACTGAACATGGTGCTAATTTCTTTTTTCACAACACTCACCTTCTTATTAAATAGATGCTCATTCAGACAGCCACAGTGATTGACTCTGAAAATTGCTTTGATACTGCTGCTTCATTGTGTTTCCCAGAGCCCATTGTACCACCATTTTAGAAGAGAAGGTCCTGAGAAGGGAACCTTGTACTAGTCTGAACCATTCTACATGTGTTTGGCTTTGAAAGACAGCTGCATCTAAGTCGGTCATTGGAAATATTTGATGAATGGGAATTACCCAGCACAAACGTATTCTTTTTCTCCATGCTTTTGATAAGAAATTAGAACAACATATCAGTCTGTTGGCACATACGAAAGAACCAACCAACACAACAATAAATGACTAATTAAAAACAAGATTATCAAACCAGAGTAAAGATGCCCTATCGCAGTCTTTCAGGATCATATCATCCGAAAATACAGATATGTTTTTCATGCAAGAATCCAAATTCAAAAACCCCAGTGACGATTTTCCAAAAACTCCAAATCTTGACGTCAGAAAACATTTCACGTGATGGATAAACCGTAAGCCTCAGTTAGCTTGAAACTGCTAGACCCATATGCATGCAAGTGCCATAGCCGACCCACCCACCATGCATACGTGAGTTAGACCACACAGTTTGCAAGTGTTGGCAGTAAAAGGCCGTAGGATTTTATTGTTACAGATATGGTTATGGAAACAATAACAATAATCACATATCCATATGATATCATACTTTTGGGCACCGGGTCCAGATGTAGCCCCCTCTGGCCCGTGCCGCCTTTCCTGTCCCATGACTTGTTGTGGACACCGGACAGTGTCCTGTACCTCCTTTCCTTTGTTCCTCTCCCTTCTTTTCTAGGGTGGGAGGGTTTTGCGGAAAAGGAGGAAGAAATGGAGGACACTGAGTTAACAGTGCACCTCCCGCCTGTTTGAGTCCTCGTTCAGGGTCTACAAACAGATTGTGTTTTCTGTTGAGCTGAAAGCTCTTTTTATAAGACCTAGGGCAAGCCCTGCGTCTTTGAAGTGTATCTGTTGGGGGCTGTGACCCAGGCCCCAGGCTGCAGAGCTGACTGTCTGGCCCCCCAGGCAGGGGGGGGTGTCCCTGCTCTCTCTGCCTGCCTTGTTAGTTCCTTAGGGCGCTCACCTCACCCTTCCTTTGCTTTGTAATGGAGGGATACTGCTGTCTCTTGTCTAAATGGTGGAGTGGTGAGGGGCCAGGTCTGGATAGTGTGGGGAGCTGGCCTCTCCCGGGCTTGCTGGATGGTACCAGCAGTTACCCTGCGTCACTTTGGGAGGCCCTACAGCATTGCCCATAACTACTCGACCCATATGCATGCAAGTACCATAGCCGACCCACCCACCCTTCATAAGTGAGGTAGACCACACAGTTTGCAAGTGTTGGCAAAAAAAGAGCCTAGGATTTTATTGTTATAGATATGGTTATGGAAACAATAACAATAATCACATATCCATATGATATCATACTTTTGGGCACCGGGTCGAGAGGTAGCCCCCTCTGGCCCGTGCCACCACACACAGGCAGGTTATCGGCTGCCCGTGTTCCCCCAAAAGTGCTTATCTGCAGCCCTTGGTGGCTAAGGTGGAGGAGATTTCTCGGAGGAAATGTTCCATGCCTGATCCTGACAGGTGTGTGCCATTTTTGAGAAATAGGTCGGGAACTCCTAATGTGATGGCCGGGTGTTTTATAAAACCTATGCTCCTGGCTGTGCAGAACTTTTCTATCCCTCTGTTGAGTTTTCTTCTGGAAATGTCTCTAGATTTGTAACAGGTGTCCCCCTGCCATTTTCATCTGGGCCGGATGGCTGAAAAATAGATTTCAGTATCTCTCCAGTTATGGGAGATACCTGCTAGTGAGGAGCACATTTCCTCGAGTAAGCTTCTTCTTCCTGTGGACACCAGATCATTGCCACCTAAATGTATTATCAAAAATCCAGACAGGTCCATGTAGGCGACCAGGTCAGCTAACTTGTTGTGTATGTCTGCTCAACGGACGCCTCTGTAACCCCACCGGATGCAATGGTATTCTTAAATGGTGGGCCCTCCTTGGTTTCTTCTGCCCAACACCCTGTCCTGAAAACGAACGACTGGCCGACTATCCATGCTGACCGGAGGGGGTTGGTCCACTTGGCTGGAGGTTCTGGTGGGAGTAAAAAGGGGGGGGTGGAGGGAGCTCTATTCGTTCCGGTCTGATGTATCTTTTGTAACAGTCTGACTTCCATCCCCCTATGTTTTTTTACCTGTTGTGGGTCGAGTCTCCCTTGCCATGATGAGGTTGCGGCCCCCATTCTAAACAAGTGGGTCCCGAATTCCTTGGGGTCCCATCCTGCCTTGCTGATGGCTCTCGACAGAACCCCTTTGAATTGATAGCAGCTTAGTGCCGAGGCATCCCTGGAAATTACGAACCTCCCCCCTATGTTTGGCCTCTGTGCATAGTATAGGTTGGTGATGCACACTGGGCGGTTTGGTGCATCGTCAATGCAGCAAATGCTAATGGTTCTTTTGGTCCCTGTTTTTGACTGTTGTATATCTATGGTGACACTGTCCTGTCTAACCCTGGTTTCCATAGCCATTGCTGGCTTTGGTGGTGGAGGCAATGAGCTCCAAATGTGGCAAGCCCCAAAATATGCCAAGGAAAAAGCTGTCCTAAATAACAGGCCTTCATATGGGTGGTGGCATATGTTTTCCAGTTGGCTCGTTATTTTTACTAATTTGTCAAAATCAAGGGGGCGGCGGGTGTCTACCTGGGGTCTCTCCTATTTGCCCCAGCCCTTCATGGCATACATGATAAGTGCACTCTGTGTGGGGTCTGTGTCCCCCCAGAGTTTGGAGTAGTAGGATATTGCCACTAGGTGTCTTCTCGCCCAATACCTTTTGTACTCTTTGTCATGTGCCCATTTTAAGAACATTTCTATCTCTTTAACTGTTATTAATTCCACATGGTTTAAACCTGTTGTTTTAAACACATTTTGTAGGCACTTACTGTACTGTGCCATAGTGGTGCTGGCCAGCACTTTCTCTGCCATTTCTGTAAGGAACCCCGTACCAGGGTTCGTGATCTCTGTGAGCAGAGTGTAGTTGGCACCCGTATTTGAGGTGCTTGATTTTTTTTGTATATCCCGGCCTTGGCTCTCTGGCGCCAGCATTGATGTAATTTCTTTCACTTTCCCATTATTTCCCAGCAGTCCGCTGGTATTAACATCATCATTTCTTGGGGGTGCGGCACTAGCTCCCGGAATCTTGCCCACTGAAAGCGAGATAAAGCATCTGCAATGTTATTATCCGTTCCGATAATGTGTTTGGCTTTTACCATAAAGTTTTGTTGTAGAGAGATTGTGGTAATGGCTCTTAGGACTTTTAGTACTAGCTGGCATTTGGTGGTTCTTCTGTTTATTATGCCTACCACTGCCATGTTGTCACACCAAACCATGACTTCCGTGTTAGCTAGCTGCCTGCCCCAGATTCATATTGTTAGCCAGATGGGAAATATTTCTAAAAGTGTGATGTTTTTTGTCCATCCTGCAGACTGCCATGTTTTTGGCCAATGCCGGGCCACCCATTCTGTGCTAGGATTGCTCCAAAACCCTTGCTCCCGGCTGCATTTGTGAAGAGGACTCTTTTGGCCCATGCATTCATTTTTGTGTGCCACAGGATGCTCCCGTTAACATGTTTAAGGAAGTTCTCCCAGATTTTTAGGTCCTCTTTCACATCTTTGCCTAGCCGGACGTGTTGATGTGGTGTGGTGCAGGCTTTGGTTTTGAACTCGAGACTCCTAGAAAAAACTTTCCCTTGTGGGATGATTCTGGCTGTGAAGTTGAGGCTGCCTGCTAGTGATTGCAATTCTTTTACTGTGCCCTTGTCCTTTGTGCTTAAGGTTTGGATTTTTTCTAGTAGTCCAGCTATCTTTGTGCTGGGGGTTCTGCAAATGCCCCTGGCTGAGTCTATCTCAATACCTAGGAAGATTATGTTGGTGGATGGTTTGGTTGTCTTTTCCCTGGCCAGGGGGATGCCCCATATGGTGGCCATCTGTTCTAGCTCTGCTAATGCCAGTTTACATTCTCCTGACTCTGGAGGCCCCATGAGCATGAAATCATCTAGGTAATGTACTGTTTTTGCCCCTGGGCGTTGCCTCTGTAAAGCCCATTGAAAAAAGGAGCTGAACTGCTCGAATAGGGCGCATCCCATGGGGAGGCATCTGTCAACATAGTTTCTTTCAAAAGTAAAACCAAGCCTTTGTTGGGATTTAGGATGAACCGGCAAGAGTCTGAATGCAGATTCTATGTCTAACTTAGCCATTAGTGCGTTGTTGCTGCATTCTTGTATAAGTCTTACTGCCTCTTGGAAGTGAGTATATGAAACTGCTAATTCATTGTGTGGAATACCGTCATTCAGCGAATGGCCCTTTGGACAGGACAGGTGGTGAATTAGTCTCATTTTACCTGGTTCCTTTTTGGGCACCAGGCCTAGTGGTAAAACTAGGTAGTCATGGAATGGCATGGTGTCCCAGGGGTCCGCTATTCTTCCCAGGCTTGGTTCTTTCATTAACCTGCATTTCACTGCTTCTGGGTTGTCCCTGGAGGATTTTTGGGATGTTGGAAGACCCTGTTCCTTTAAATGGTATGATAAACCTTTTCTGAAACCTTGCAGAATTGCTGTGCTGGTTTCCCTGTCCGGGTAATCCCGTAGTGCTTTGCTGAAATTGCTAGGGTTGATGGGTGTTCTGCCTCTTTCTAATATTGCTTGGTCCCTTCGCTGACCTGGGTGTTCGTTAATCTTTCGCATTTTTGTTGGGGAGTCGGGTGCAGATGCTGACCGGGTGGTCGCCACTGCAGTTTGTACAGCTGCGTTTGTACCAACAGTCTTTGCCCCATGTGCATGAGTTTTTTGCAAAGTTCCTACATGGAATATTGGCTTTGGGACCGTGTTGATTTTTGTTCTGTCCGTGGGCATTAGACTTAGCCGCACAGGGCTGGTTTTTCCGAAAGGGCTGCTCCCCTTTTTTGTTTTTGTCATTACCTGTGCCCCTGTTGCCCTGAGAATTTTTGTTGGGTTTGTCTGTTTGTTGTGCGACTTCTTCCTCAGTTGGAAGCTCGGGGTTCAAAATGTATAAGTCATTTTGTACCTCATCCCATTCTATGGCAGGCCTCTCTGACATACTCCGTCTAAATCTGATGCCGTAGGCCAACCAGATTCTGCCTTTTAGGGCATTTTTACCTCTCTGACTTTGTCCATGTAGGCCCATAATTTGTCCACATCCCAAGGGATTTATTCCAAATATATGGTTGCTAAAATGGCAAAGGATTTTAGCCAGCTGTCCCAGTTCTGTTCTACCTGGGTGTTTCTAGCTATCACCATTTCTTATATTTTTTTGGGATCCCTGAAAGCATCCCTCCCTTTTCTTTGGGCTTCTATTAATGAAAAGATTTCGATACATTATTTTGCCCATATGGCTTTTTTGATTGTGGTATCTATATTCCACGCTAGGCATCTTTTGTATCTATTCAGAATTTCTGTTTGGAAAGATTTAAACTTTTGGTCTAGTTGAGCACTGGTGATCATTACCATCTCTGGTTCACCACTTTTGGTTGTATCAGCTTGCCCATTTGTGCTGGTGTTGGGTGTTGCCCATGCCTTTAGTGCACCATCTTGGTTGGGTGTGGCTGTTGTTGTTATAAGCCTATTTGGACTTGGATCGGTTGTGCCGTTAAGTGACGGGGGGTGTTGTTGTTGCTGCCTGGTCTACCGTTGCTATTGTAGGTGTGGGCAGAGGGGGTGGAGGCGGTATTATGATAACTTATGGCTCCAGAGGGGTGCTGTGGTTTCTTGATTCATTTGGGTTTGCAGGGGACTGTTGTTTGTTTCTAAAATCCAGCATCATTTGCTGTATGTCCCTCATGTTCTCGCACACTTTTGACAAAATATTACTTTTGTTACCTTTGCCTGATCCTTCGCTTGACTTCATCTTCTTTGGGGGTGGTGAGGTATCGCCCAAATCAGGTGGCATGGGCATCCCTTATTTAGGTAGGTCGTATAGGTTTTCCTTGACCCAGGCCCAACCATAGTGTTCAGCTGCGTCAATTGCTGCAAGCAGGTGGGGTGATTTGGCTTTTGGTGGTGGGCTTGCAGTTCCCTGTGATTTTCGTTTGAGAGCCATCTGCTTGAAATGTAGAGCAAACGCCGCCTGCGCCGGGCTGCTACTTTGTTTTTTCTCCCGCTTGGATTCATGCCACCGACACCGCTGGAGCTCCCGGGTTTCTGCAACTCCTTGCTCTGCAAGTATTTTGAACAGGACAATGTTCAAGAGAAAACAGTAATGAAAAAAGACACTACAAGTACGGTGAACTTTTGTTTAGGTCGAAAGCAAAGCCTCAAGAAGATGCCAAGTTAAAAGCAAACTTCAAAAGGAGGAAGAAATGGAGGACACTGAGTTAACAGTGCACCTCCCGCCTGTTTGAGTCTCCGTTCAGGGTCTACAAACAGATTGTGCTTTCTGTTGAGCTGGAAGCTCTTTTTATAAGACCCAGGGCTGAAGTGTATCTATTGGGAGCTGTGACCCAGCCCCCAGGCAGGCAGAGCTGACTGTCTGGCCCCCCAGGCAGGGGGTGTGTTCCTGCTCTCTCTGCCTGCCTTGGGGCGCTTAGCACCCTGATGCTTATTGGAAGGGTGAGGTGATTTTCTCACCTCACCCTTTCTTTGCTTTTAATGGAGGAAGACTGGTGTCTCCTGGCTGAATGGTGGAGTGGAGAGGGGCCAGGTCTATATAGTGGGGGGAGCTGGCCCTCTCCTAGGCTTGCTGGATTGTACCAGCAGTTACCCTGCCTCGCTTTGGGAGGCCCTACAACATTGCCCATAAACGTGTTTGCTCTGTTACCGGCATGGTTAAAATGCTACAAACAGAGCCAAAATAATGTCTGTCTTCTAATAAAATGCCATGCAAAGTCTGAAAATGATCAAAGAATGACCTTTATTGTTGTGGTCTGCTCGTGGTTGCACAGCTGTGAAGGGCGGGCTCTCGAGATTGTACGGATGACATAAACACCCAAAGAAAATAAAGTGAATAGGCATTTACCTTTCTACCTGCTCCGGCCTGACAGCCCCTCGTCCCGCGGGTCTGCATTGGAGGTGCTATTGCTGGGACTTGGAAGCAAGGGGGACTAGACATGTGATGCTCCTCCCTGTCAAAAGACCTGTGGTACCTTAAGAATGACAAAGTGGATATGTGATGAAGTGAGAAAGACACAATCTTCTGCAAGATACACATGGCAGATGGGTGCATGAGGGAGTATAAACACAGTGGGCCTGATTCGCAGAATTGTTTTATAATCGCACCATCCCATAGGAAATCGTTCTGTGAATCAGGCACTTTGAGTGTAGTCATAAGGAATTTAAACGTTTACTAAAACAGCCATTTCTTTAATTTCATTGCCTGGTGGGCATGGCAAAGGGGAGAGGTGCTGTCCAAGGGGCTGGGTAGGAGGAAGTAAATGGAGGTATGTTGGAGGTGGAGGAGGTAGGGGGCTAGTCTGGCGGTAAAAGCAGTTGAAAGTGGGTTTTGTAGGTCACAATCTTCATTCAGAGAATGCACAAACAGGGGAGGGTTTGGGATTGGGATGTGTGAGTCTATGGGTACAGAGGCCCCACAAAGGAGTTAAACCAAAGGAATCTTAGGTGGTGAGAGCAGGGAGAAACTCAAGGAATATGTGCCTCACAGATTCTTTTGGTTCGTTGGATTCAATGGGTGGGAATCAGGGGGTGGAACTATTGCTGATTCAGCTCAACGCTACAGAAAACGTAGGGCCTGATTAATAAAACATGTTTTCAGTGGGGCTTTACCATGTTAACACATTTTAAATCAGGCCGATAATCAACATACAAGCCAAAAAGATACAATTATACAAAAAACAGATGCCCAGCCTTTCTTCCAGCTTGCGGACTCTATTAACCCAGGTGTCATAATTAATTATGCAGAAGACTGCGAGAGCATGATTCTTTCAGGGTCACACACTCTGCTTAAACAGTTGCAACTCTAGTTGCTTGATTCTACGATCATCCAATGAGTCTCTGACACTTAACCTAGGAGTCTCCAGCTGGGCTTTCAAAAACCAATACAATCATTTCAGAAATAGATTCCATGACATTTCCGGGAGGTATTTCAAGCACTTAATGACATAGATAAGATGCATTTGACATGAGAACTGCTTTAGTGAAAAACAACCCTAAAGTAATGGTCACTTTGGGGCAATAGGACATCTCCCTTTGGTAGATTTGATCAGCGTTTTAATTCAAAAGTTTTGTTAAATTAAAAAAAAAAAACTAGACACATATACGGGTAACAATATAGCAAATTAAGATCAGATCAAGGCAATACTAATAAATCTACGAGTGAAATTGTCAAAGGAAGTAAAAAAAAAGAAAAAGGAAAGACAGATTGACAAACTAGCACTGTAGTGAGAGGAGGCGAGTGATTTGTGTCAGTAGTCTGGTAATCTGATTGTCAGAATCTGGATTTCACTTGTTGCATGATACGATTATAAAAGGAAACACAATTGTAAACATCTCTGGCTTTAATCCCCGAGCCGTTTCAGTCGGTTGTATTCTATTTCATTTGAGAATTTGACACAAAGGCGTGTTCTCACCTCATTGTTACACTTGAATACCTTATTTGCCTGAGTGAGAGAGTGACAACTCTTTGCAGTTATGTTAAACAGAGAAGCCTTGCAATGAGACCCTTGTAGACTTGCGTGAAGCTCAGGGCTCGTGCGCGATTCTAAATTCACTAATTGTACGTGATGCTGCAAGGTTCTTTGTAGGACTTTGAGTCTCTGATTTCAGTGCCATTTAACCTGCATTAGATTTGAAAACCTCCACACTCCACACGTGAGCTACAATTTTCCTGACAGACTTGATATTTTGAATACATCGCTCTGGTGTTTTTTTGCTTTATAAAAATACAATACAAAAGACGAATAGATTTTTTTTTTTTTTTTGCATTGCAGGATTTTACCATGGTACAATGGAATGGATAGTGAGGGAATTGAATACATTTTACACCGCTGTTAGTTGTATGCATGAAACACTACAGACGGCATAATTATAAAGCAAGTGATGTTTGAAATACTTTTTGCTTAATACCATTGCTTTTTAAAATTGAAGATGGGAGTATTTTTCCCCACAGGCCTAAACTTAGAAGAGTTGCTGCAGGTGCTAATATCAAAGTTGATCGGTACTAAGTCTACTATCTTTGTAGTAATAAACAATTATGGTAATCGAGTGCCTTCCACTCTGTTTAATGGGCATAAGTAAACAAAAGTAACTTTAAGCCATGAATTTTGCCACTGTCATTCTTATTGATTGAATATTACATTTCAAATTTCAGGATTCAAACAGCTAGTTCCTTGTTTCCAATTTACTTCTGTTATGATCTTGGAAAGCCACAAAACACACTTAGGAGTTCATTTAGAGTGCACTGATAATAATATTTAGGGAACCTACTAGCCCAAAACCCATCCGAAAGGCGGCAGTACAGAGAATGCATGTTTACACTGATAATGAGTTTGGTGAAAGCAGCATTTTCTACACCCATGCAATTGACTCCAAATGTACCACCACAATGCAAATGGAAAGCTGGTGCTGTACCTTTAGAAAAGGAATCTCTCCACCTACATGTAACTAGAGAAAAAGGAGAGGTCAAGTTGCCATACAATTGGCAGATATTCTACTGGAAATTACCTCCACAATGGATCTGGTGCCATAGGGATGATAAACAATGGAGAATTTGCCCACCCATCTAAGGTTGTGATTCCAGGTACACAACTAGTACTAGTGGCCGTAAATCCACACAAACAGGTGACAGCGAGCGAGGCAATCAGCTGGACTGGCAGCACTGGATGGAGAGGGAGAATCTGAAGATGTGACATAATCAGAGAACTGTGCAGCACCACATTTTTGATGACATTTTCAACAATCATTGGACGTGTGGGGTCTCAAGTGCCTTTGGGGCAGGCCGCTCAGGACCAGAAAATGGGTATGCTGCTTGCAGCATAGCATGGCACAACTAGACATCACAAGAAGTCCACCTATACATGTGCAGAAAACCATGACATTGCTCGAACCCACCGTGGCACGCAAACACATGATTCAGAATCAAAATCGGTTCCACCACATCAACTTGCAGTCAATGTGCGATGAAAATATGGTCTTCAGAAATATATATGCTGAATTTCTAGGATTGATATGTGACACCATGGCAATGCAGAACAGAAGTGTGCTATGGTTGATGCGAAGAATGAGCAACAGGAGAATATGGTTGATTTGTAACTTGAACATATAAAGCAGGGAACAAGTGAATTGGCACAACTCATGCGAAAAATATGTTTCGCAGGGATAGATGTGCAACTCATTGACCATATCTACCCATTTTTAGAGTGAATGGAGACACGCAAAGTCAATAGGTGTCGGGCTGACACTCAAGTGCAGCACATGGTGTATTTAGCATAGGTCGTTCATTAATAGTTTCTTTGTGTGATCCATGTGTGTTTACGCTGTGTCTTTCACTAGAGGTTTGTGCTTATTTGCTGGCTTTTTTTGTTGGAGGGGACACTATACGGTGATGTTGCTCTCACTTATTTCTTCAGTCAACAGCTTATTCAAAGAGTGTTGATTTCATTTTTGTATCCAATTGATATTGTATATATATATATATATATATATATATATATATATATATATATATATATATTCAGTGAAAAAACTTTGTTAAAGGGACGTTATGGTTAAGTTGCGCTACTAAAAAACCTATGAAATTCAGTAAAAAAACTTTGTTAAAGGGACGTTATGGTTAAGTCGCGTTACTAAAAACCTATGAAATTCAGTGAAAAAACGTTGTTAAAGGGACGTTATGGTTCAAAGTAAAACCGAAAACCCCCTGAAATTCAGCAGTTATGGTAACATAAGCAACCATAACTCGCGCCACCGTGCACTGCTAACACTAACACCCAGGACATCAAAGATGACATCACAAATGTCATTGATGACATCACATGTGCATTTACTTTTCATAAAAACTCTGTACAAGGGATTCTTATAATGCTGACCAAAAACTGTCAAGGATCATTGGGATAAATATCATGAGCTAATTAGTGCATTAAGCAATGCATTGATATACATAGCATTCTATTATGAAGTTCTATCCAGTATACTAAGCTACTCATGCAGAAACATAGGCAGTGTGTGCAGCATACATGATGAAGGTGCCATATTCATAATCTTGCCATGTTGAATATTGAAATGATAACTGCTTTCTTATTAGAGTTTTGCGTACTGTGAAACATGTAATGAGTAGATAATAAAACCCACTTAGTACATAATTATTACAGACAAAACACAAAGAGATAACAACACATACAAATATGAGTATATACAGGGACAGTGAAGTAAACAAAAAAGCAGAAATAGTAGCAGAAAGAGTTCATAACCTAACTGATTGTCTTTATGCAGAGAAACTATTGCTCTGTTTCAAAGCTGCTACTTACCATATGTATGTTTATCACATGATGTGACTGCACCCAAAGGAAAGGAGAGTGAGTATAATGTATACAAATATGAGCATATACAGGGAAGGTAGAGTAATAAAAATGAAACTATGAGAAAGTGCTGATAACCCTAATGATTATCTTCATGCACAGAAAGGATTGCTCTCTTTCAAGCCTGTGTCTTCCGCTATGTATATGTTTCATATGATGTGACTTGACCCTAAGTCTACAAATATAGTACCTTTTCAATTTTTACTTCCTGACTGTTACTGAAGAAAACTATGTGGCTTTGATACGTCAGTAAAGGATAAAAAGGGAGAGCCAGCCATGTGATGTCATCAGTGATGTCATCAATGACATTTGTGATGTCATCCTTGATGTCCTGGTGGTTAGTGTTAGCAGTGCACGGTGGCGCGAGTTATGGTTGCTTATGTTACCATAACTGTCGAATTTCAGGGGTTTTACTTTGAACCATAACGTCCCTTTAACAAAGTTTTTTCACTGAATTTCATAGGTTTTTAGTAGCGCAACTTAACCATAACGTCCCTTTAATAAAGTTTTATTACTGAATTTCATAGGTTTTTAGTAGCGCAACTTAACCATAACGTCCCTTTAATAAACTTTTTTCACTGAATTTCATAGGTTTTTAGTAGCACAACTTAACCATAATATCCCTGACTTCATATACATGTAACATAGAACATACTTACCCCCTCGTAGTGATTTTCATCTCCGCGGACTACCGCCATGTCCGCGGACATATCGAAAATCTGAGCGTGGTGAATGTAAATTTAAATAGTGTGCCCCATTTCCTCTTTGAAGTTGGCTCTGAAAAGAGCCGTTTTTTTTTTTTACAGATGCTTGACAGACACCTGTTATTTTGTATTTTTTTTCTTGTTGTTTTTTCTTACTTTACTCCTAAAATCTTCACATAACCTTCTCCAAAGCAACCCTTACATTCCAAAATAGAAAGGCATTTCCCGTAAAAGATAAAGAAATGCCATCTTCTTTAAAATTAACAGCATTACTGGCATCAATATTCTCATTATTACAGAAGAACATACCAGCTCTAAGCATGAAGGCACACATGCCTCGGTTGATGACACACCTAGCAATGTTTTGCTGAGGACAAAAAACTGAACTATTGTCGCATATTGCCCTAGGTAGTAATCCAGAAAAAATTACTTACGCATTTGGAAGGATCTTCATTACGGCTTGAACCAAGCATTCCAAATCAGCCAACAAAGTAGGGGCACTGACGTTGCCCAAATGGAAAGCACCATAGTGCAAAACTACCACATGCGGACTGTTCATCGTGGCCATATCCTCACAAACTTGTACAATTCCCTGTACATTGCAATCAGGCACAGTGCTCCACACCACCTCTACTCCTTTCACATCAAAGTTCTTTGCAACATGCCTGCATTGAGCGTACTGTTGTAAACCATGCACAAACATATCTCCAAGCACCAACACCCTGACTTTCTCCACTTCTGCCATCTTCACTACACACAGTCTCTTTCAACACAAATCCACAACCTCAACATCTGATTGGCTGATCCGTACAGTCTACTTTCCATGTTGGATTTCCTGGAAAAACCCGGATGTAGCACGCCCTGTCCACGAACAGCCGCGGTGTCCGCGGACGGCGTCCACTTTACTCTCTGTGCCGATCCCTCATTGCATACAGCTAAGCAATCACACAATATGAATAACGTCCTCAGAACACCCCCATTTTGTGAATTTTCGAACATTTCAGGACAATTATCATTTCATTATTCAACATATTAACATTACAAATATTATACTTTCATCTTGTACTCTGCACACAATGCTATGTTTCTCCATTAGTAGCTCAGTATACTAGATAGAATCCCATAATACAATGCTATTTATATCAATGCATCGTTCAAAGCACTAATAACAGTATGATATTTATTGCAATATCCTTGACACTTTTTTCGCAACATTATAATCAAAATCCCTAGTACACAAATTCCATGAAAAGTACATACACATATGATGTCATCAGTGATTTCATCAATGACATTTGCGATGTCATCTTTGATGTCCTGGGTGTTAGTCTTAGCAGTGCACGGTGGTGGCGCGAGTTATTTTTCATAGTTTACCATAACTTGCGATTTTCAGGGGTCTTTCGGCTGTACTTAGAACCATAACGTCCCTTAAAAAAACTTTTTTTAATACCACGCAAACAATATACAAACATGGCGTGCAAAAACCAACTTCTCACAGATGGCTTTACACAGAATGTTGCAAAGTAAGAATTTATGCTCGTTCACAGTGAAGGTCAGCTGCTTCCATTATTTTCTCGGGCCACAAAGAGGCTCACAAAGCGGACTATAAGGTTGTATTGTGTTTTGACCTTGACAGACAGAGATTGTGATGAAAGACTTCTCTTGAAGGAGTGTTGCTAAAACGTAAGAGAAGATAAGGATGACATTTCTGAAACGAAACCACTTTTATATATTATATCACTATGCGAAAGATCGTTCGCACACGCGGAGTCGTATTTTGGGATTGCACTACTCGTAGACAATGGAAATTGCAATTGTACTGTAAGTAACCCTTTAGATTATTTTATACCAAATATAATTACAATAGCGTAGCATTAAAGACTGCTCAAGTTGAACTTGTTCGTTGAAAGTGGCATAATGATTTCTACCTCGCACTATCACCGCCAAATTGATCCCCTGTCGTTTAGAGGGCTCTGAAAAAGGCAGACGACACAGGGTGGGTTAATAGAAATAATTTAACCGGTCTATAGGCGGTCAAGCGCTCTACTCGCTGTGCCACTTCACTGTAGCCTGTCAAGTGGCACAGCGAGTACAGCGCTCGCTTTGACATTCGTGCACACCTTACTAACGCAAGTTCGAATCCCGGCAAGGCCCAACTCAGCCTTTCATCCTTCCGTGGTCGATAAATGAGCACCGCACACCGTGGTTAATAATAAGCACCGCTTAGATTCCTCATGGTTCTTAGCGCTATATGAATGGGAAATATTATTATTTTATTATTAACATACTTCGTTGCACTATCTTCGATAGCAAATAGTTTCATGCCCTAATAAATAAAATGATGATTTTTAATGAAGATCGGCTGGTGAGACTAATTTATGTTTTTTAAAACAGGTATGTGGCCCCATTTTGCCTTTGTCACGATTTACAGACTCCAGCGGATGGGGTCTTCAACTGCCAGGTGCAGGTCCAAATATGCAACTTCATGACCCTCACCATTTTATGGGACAATCGCCAAGGACCAATATGCCCTTACGCAGTACTAGCGGCTACAAACAACATACCAACCAATAGGGTGGTCTAATGGCCCGTTTTTGGAGCAACCTTCCGATTACCAGAGCGACCATTTACTGCTTTTATCATAAACCAACAGCCTATCTACCGCAAATGAACAACGCGTGGCTCAAAATAAACTTTTACTGATCGACAGCAGAGACAATAGCAAATCGCTGAATATTCACTAAACATTTCATGTGAAATAAATGTACTTTACCAAATGTACAATCCTGCTGTTTACTTTTAAACCACAGTTTCATAATCCGAATTGTGGCGCACTGAGTTGTAAGCTGATCTAACACCCTCTGTACCTCAAAGGAATATTGCGTGCCTCAACATGAACTTTTGCGGATCGACAACAAAGACAAATGCAAATTGCTGAATATTCTCTAAACATTTGATGTCAAATAAATGTACTTTACAAAATTTACAATCTTGCTGTTTGCTTTTAAATCACTGTTTCATATTCCGAATTGTGGCGCGCTGTGTTGTGACATAATATGTGTTGTCTTCCGGGTTCTGTGTAAAGTCACTTAGGACTGCAGAGGACTGGGCGCGTTTGATGACGCACCCTGTAACGTCACGGAGAGAGCCGCAGAATATAAATGCTTTGATAATATCAGGCTTAGGGGCGGCAGATATGATTTAGTGTCGCAAAAGCAAGTCAGCCAGGTCAATAGCGCCAGTCATAGGATTATCACATAATGTCGGCGCACACCAGCCGGATTTATCGTTTCTTTAGTGGACAAAAAGTCAGTTGACGCCCATAGGAAATTGTACTATTAGCGGACAAAAGGAGTGGTCTTAAAACACTTTCACCCTGACAACGAACAATACAAACAACGTTCTCAGAACAACAAGAGTATGAGATAGGTTCAATGTTTTTTTTGTTTATGTGCTAGATGTTTTTGTTGCGTTCGATTTGTCCGTGGAGAACACGGCTGTTCTGACATTTTGTAAATAAACTAAATGTTGGGGTGTTTAACGGAGTATGTGTCATTTTTGTTCGCAAGGAAGGTAAAAATGAGCTATGAACACTCGCGGTGTACTTAATTGTTCATAAATACACAAACTGGGGGTGTCCTCAGGACGCTGTCCGTATTGTAATCTGTCTAGTTGAATGTGTTCTAAGAACACTCGCAGTGTCCCGAAATGGTTGCAATTACACAAAATGGGGGTGTTCTGAGAACGTTGTTTGTATTGTTCGTTGTCAGGGTGAAAGTGTTTTAAGACCACACCACCATTACAGTACAATTGCAATTTCCATTGTCTACGAGTGGTGCAGTCCCAAAATATGACTCCGCGTGTGCCAACGATCTTTCACATAGTGATATAATATGTAAAAGTGGTTTCGTTTCAGAAATGTCATCTTTATCTTCTCTTACATTTTAGCAACACTCCTTCAAGAGAAGTCTTTCATCACAATCTCTGTCTTTCAAGGTCAAAACACAATACAACCTTATAGTCTGCTTCGTGAGCCTCTCCGGGGACCGAGAAAAAAATGGAAGCAGCTGGCCTTCACTGTGAACGAGCATAAATTCTTACTTTGCAACATTCTGTGTAAAGCCATCTGTAGAAGTTGGTTTTTGCACGCCATGTTTGTATATTGTTTGCGTGATATTAAAAAAAGTTTGTTTAAAGGACGTTATGGTTCTAAGTACAGCCGAAAGACCCCTGAAAATAGCAAGTTATGGTAAGCTATGAAAAATAACTCGCGCCAACACCATGCACTGCTAAGACTAACACCCAGGACATCAAAGATGACATCGCAAATGTCATTGATGAAATCACTGATGACATCACATGTGTATGTACTTTTCATGGAATTTGTGTACTAGGGATTTTTATTATAATGTTCCGAAAAAAGTGTCAAGGATATTGCAAAAAAATATCATACTGTTATTAGTGCTTTGAACAATGCTTGTATATCAATAAATAGCATTGTATTATGGGATTCTATGTAGTATACTGAGCTACTAATGGAGAAAGATAGCATTGTGTGCAGAGTACAAGATAAAAGTATAATATTTGTAATGTTAATATGTAGAATAATGCAATGATAATTGTCCTGAAATGTTCGAAAATTCACAAAATGGGGGTGTTCTGAGGACGTTATTCGTATTGTGTGATTGCTTAGCTGTATGCAATGAGGGAATGGTACAGAGAGTAAAGTGGACGCCGTCCGCGGTCACCGGGGCTGTTCGTGGACAGGGCGTGGTAAATCCGGGTTTTTCCAGGAAATCCAACATGGAAAGAAGACTGCACGGATCAGCCAATCAGATGTCGAGGTTGTGGATTTGTGTTGAAAGAGACTGTGTGTGGTGAAGATTGCAGAAGTGGAGAAAGTCAGGGTGTTGGTGCTCGGAGATATGTTTGTGCATGGTTTACAGCAGTACGCTGAATGCAGGCATGTTGCAAAGAACTTTGATGTCAAAGGAGTGGAGGTGGTGTGGAGCACTGTGCCTGATTGCAATGTACAGGGAATTGTACAAGTTTGTGCGGATATGGCCACGATGAACAGTCCGCATGTGGTAGTTTTGCACTATGGTGCTTTCCATTTGGGCAACGTCAGTGACCCTACTTTGTTGGCTGATTTGGAACGCTTGGTTCAAGCCGTAGTGAAGATCCTTCCAAATGCGAAAGTAATTTTTTCTGGATTACTACCTAGGGCAATATGGGACAATAGTTCCGTTTTTTGTCCTCAGCAAAACATTGCTAGGTTTGTCATCAACCGAGGCATGAGTGCATTCATGCTTAGAGCTGGTATGTTCTTCTGTAACAATGAGAATATTGATGCCAGTAATGCTGTTAATTTTAAAGAAGATGGCATTTGTTTATCTTTTACCGGAAATGCCTTTTTATTTTGGAATGTAAGGGTTGCTTTGGAGAAGGTTATGTGAAGATTTTAGGAGTAAAGTAAGAAAAAAAAACAAGAAAAAAAATATAAAATAACAGGTGTCTGTCAAGAATCTGTAAAAAAAAAAAAAACGGCTCTTTTCAGAGCCAACTTCAAAGGGGAAATGGGGCACACTATTTAAATTTACATTCACCACGCTCAGATTTTCGATGTGTCCGCGGACATGGCGGTAGTCCGCGGACATGAAAATCACTACGAGGGGGTTAGTATGTTCTATGTTACATGTCAGGGATATTATGGTTAAGTTGTGCTACTAAAAACCTATGAAATTCAGTGAAAAAACTTTGTTAAAGGGACGTTATGGTTCCAAGTAAAACCGAAAAACCCTTGAAATTCGCCAGTTATGGTAACATATGCAACCATAACTCGCGCCACCACCGTGCACTGCTAACACTAACACCCAGGACATCAAAGATGACATCACAAATGTCATTGATGACATAACTGATGACATCACATGGCTGGCTCTCCCTTTTTATCCTTTACTGACAAATCGAAGCCACATAGTTTTCTACAATAACAGTCAGGAAGTAAAAATTGAAAAGGTACTATATTTGTAGACTTGGGGTCCTGTCACATCATATATGAAACATGTACATAGCGGAAGATACAGGCTTGAAAGAGAGCAATCCTTTCTGTGCATGAAGATAATCATTATGGTTATCAGCACTTTCTCAAAGTTTTATTTTTATTACTCTACCTTCCCTCTATATGCTCATATTTGTATACATTATGCTCACTCTCCATAGAGTGAATGGGAAAAAAATGTTGCTCGCGTCTACAGCCCAAACCGCTGGACGGATTTCCATCAAATTTGGAACAGGAGCAGCGGCTTGGTCCCGAAAGCGTGCTTTTTGGTGAAAATTCGTCCAGTAGTTTTTATTTAAAATGACCAAAAAGTAGGTAAAAAAAAATTAGTGATATCTGTGTTCGGTTTGCGGATACACTTACCTGTTCGCTCCGCGGAAAGTGTCCTGATTGGCCAATCGTCTTGCATGATGTTCGCGGACATGCAAAGTGTTCGCTGATTGGACGGCGTGGAGCGTGAAGCGCGTCAGATTTTTCTGTAGCGCCCGCCATATTGGATTCGCGGACGTCCCCGGAGAGCGCGGTGAAACTTTGTTCAAAATGTGTATTTTGTAGAGTCTGTTGGTGTGTAGGAGTGTTTGGGGAGGGTGGGAGTGTGTGAGATAGGATGAAAGTTGTGTTTTTTATGTGTTAGACGTTCTTTTTGTGTTCGATTTGTTTGCGGACATCACAGGTGTTCTGAAATTTTCTAAATAAACTGACTAGGGGGTGTTCTAAGGAGTCAATATGTGTCTGTTTTGTTCGCAAGCACAGTGAAACTGTTCTAAGAACACTCGCGGTGTCCGGGGAGTGTTCGTAGGTGGTGTCCTGAGGACGCTGTCCGTATTGTTCTCTGTCAAGTTGAATGTGTTCTAAGAACACGCGCGGTGTCCTGAAATGTTCGCAAATAAACAAAATGGGGGTGTTCTGAAGACGCTTCTAAGAACACTCGCGGTGTCCGGGGAGTGTTCGTAGGGGGTGTCCTGAGGACGCTGTCCGTATTGTTCTCTGTCAAGTTGAGTCTGTCCTAAGAACACTTGCGGTGTCCTGAAATGTTCGCAAATAAACAAAATGGGGGTGTTCTGAAGATGCTTTTAAGAACAGTCGCGGTGTACGGGGAGTGTTCGTAGGGGGTGTCCTGAGGACGCTGTCCGTATTGTTCTTTGTCAAGTTGAATGTGTCCTAAGAACACTCGCGGTGTACTGAAATGTTCGCAAATAAACAAGATGGTGGTGTTCTGAAGACGCTTCTAAAAACACTCCCGGTGTCCTGGAATGTTCGTAAGGGGTGTCCTTAGGACGCTGTCCGTATTGTTCGTTGTTAAGTTGAAAGTGTTCTAAGAACTATCGCCTTGTTCTGAAATGTTCGTAGGGGGTGTTCTGAAAACGGTGTCCGTATTGTTCGCTGGCAAGTTCAAAGTGTTCTAAGAACACTCACATTGTTCGCGGACATTAAAAGTTTCCCATAGATCATAGTTGAAATGTTTGACTCTATGGATGTGATATGCTGCGGTGGTTGTTGCCAGGGCATAGAGTCTTGGGTGCATGGCCATTTGGCCATGCACGCTGCGGTGGTTGTTGCCAGGGCATAGAGTCTTGGGTGCATGGCCATTTGGCCATGCACCCAATACTCTATGCCCTGGCAACAACCACCGCAGCATTTCGCATTCATATTTGTTTATAACTTTGGGTGAAAAACAAATGTATAAGGAACAAAGGTATTAGATACTATGGATGTGATGTGCTGCTATGGTTGTCCTTATTATTGTATACTTACTGTTTGGTCTAGTAATGGGAGTCCATGTTTTTCTTCTTCATTTCTGTGATAAAAGAAAATAGCATGTTAGTATTAGTATTTTGTAATGACTTATTACATTGTATAAGCAATATACTTTTATTTTTTTTCGACCCTAATATTTAGTAGAGTACAAATCAGAGTACTGTGCAATTTGCTCAGTTTCTGTATTTGTTGCTAAAATCATTGGGTCTGTGGGAGAAAAAAAAATCCATATTTGATTTAAAAAAAACCCTTTTTCTGTTATGCTACAGTTTATTTGTTTGTTTGTTTTCAGTGTTCACTTGTTGTTTCTGGCTAATGCTTTATACTTTGCTTTGTTGTATTTTTTTTGGAACAGTAACAGATTCTTCATTTGTTTTGATATTATAAAATTTTGGAGCAGTTTGATACCAATTGGCGTATTCTAACTGTCTATTTTTTTAATATATTTTAGTGGTTTTCATTTACCTATTTGGATATTGTTAAATTTTGGGACAGTTAGATACCAATTGGCGTATTCTAACTGTGTATTTTTTGGCCTAATTTAGTGGTATTCATTTATCTGATTAGTTGTTGTAGAATCTTTGAGCTGTTAGATAGCTTTTGGAGTATTCTAACAGTTTATATTATTTTAACACACATTTATAATTTTGGGACAGTTAGATACCAATTGGCGTATTCTAACTGTGTATGTTTTGGTCTAATGGTCTAATTAAGTGGTATTCATTTATCTGATTAGTTGTTGTAGAATCTTTGAGCAGTTAGATAGCTTTTTGGAGTATTCTAGCAGTTTATATTTTTGTAACACAAATTTACTTAAAGGTTTAAATACAGTTTATTTATCAAATTCTGGTTTTAAGAACATCAAATAAGCGTTTGTACGATTTTCTGGTAATCTCTGCTTTAGAGTAATGGGACTATCATTACATTCAAACCATCCACATTTCTTTTTTATGTATGCAGTGTAGTGCCCTGAATTGGTTGTGGCTCCTGCGTTGTAGATTATACCTATTGTTGTGAAGGTTTTCTTACCAAGTGATATTTGACCATGTGTGAATCCAGTCAGCTTGCAGTTGTTTTTGGTACCATCTGCATTGTAACGTAGAAGCATTAGTATTACGTATTTACTATGTGTTTGTATTACTAACGTGGAGCGATTATCTGAATTGCAGGTAGAGCATAATCTACCATGGTTTGCATTTTGTACAAGTTGCTGAAATGGAATGGATTCACAATTTGGTATTGATATATATATGAAGCGTTCATTGGGGATTTCTTCTTGTGTCACATTGTTGCAGAGAGTGCATGTATGTTTCCACATGTATGAAATCTGAAAGATTTCATTTATAGGTATGTTTTTGTTTTCCAGTACTTGTAGTAAGTACATTAGAAATTCTTGTGGATCTTCCTGTGAGTTTATAGTGAATTTCACCATTCCAGCACAGTAGTCCAATTGTCGTCTTATTTCAAAAACACTATATGTGTTGTCAGGATTGTTTGCTGCATTTCTGTGAAGTACTAACATTTGCAAACACAATGGGTCTGTACTGTGTGAGTAAATGTTGTCAACAATTGGTGGTAATTGAAATAGAATATTCATTGCTACATTTGCATAGCAACTTACACCAACTATATTTGAGAATTTAAATGGTCCAGGTAGTTCTGTATCTAACTGCTTTTTTTGGAGTTTGTCTTCCTTCTGTAAAGAAGTACCTGGTTTACTTTCTCTAATTGATTCTTTTTTGTTTGTGGTACTTGAAGAAGTATTAGTTTCTTTTACTCTCTTTGGAGGATTTGCAGTGACGTCCTGTTGCATTTCAGTTTGATTTAGTTTTCTTTTACAACGTTTTAGTTTTTGTGGAACAGAATATGTGTTTAGATGGGGAGTGTATAGTGAGCAAAGTCTATTATATTCTAAAATGCAAGGAATATCAGCGTTTACTTTACTTGCATCAAAGTTGATTAGAAATAGACCGTCAAGTGTACGTAAGCGTGATAGTGCTACATAGCTCATGCCTTCTTTAAAGACTGTGTTACCAATATCTATCATTGCTTTGTCTAGGGTAAGACCTTGTGATTTATGAATTGTGACTGCGTATGCAAGAGTTAGAGAAAATTGTTCTCTGCGTACATACATATCTTTGAAGAGAAGGAATCTAGCTGTTGAGCGTCCTATCCGTTTTACTTCTGAAAGTTTGTCAAAGAGTATATGGACAAACTGAATTTTGTTGTCACGTGGGTATGTTTGAAAGCCAACAACTGTACCCAGTGCTCCATTAACTAGTCCTTGGTCCACGTCAAGGTTACGTTTAAGCATTACTCTGCAATTTAAGGATAATTTTAACATCTTTTCTAAGCCTGCTGTGTTTGAGATTGATTTTTCTAAATTATTTAGTCTTGTTGTGGCTTGGTCACACATGGGTAGTGTCATACCATGTACATCTAGTTTGTCTGTGGCACTAATTTCCATTATTGGTTGCATTTCTTTACTTAGCATGATTTCATTGAATTTGAAACAGCTTGCAAGAGTTGGCATTAAGGCCATACAATTGACATTTTTGTGGGCTAATTGTTCCATAACATCTGTAGCACATGCATTATCGCCATAAAGTGCATTAATGTGCCGGGTTTTCAATGTTGCTTCTGCTTCTTTAAAAAGTATACCAACTCTCAAACTTTTTAAAATGGTGGCATAAGTTAGATCTGCAGATTGACGCATGTTTTCTGTTAATTCTCTGTATTGGAAATGTTGCCAAAGGTTGACATTTCCAATGCTGCCAACATTTTTACGGCAAAGTTTGTGCCCTAATGTTTTAAAAATAGGTTCACCTTTTACTGGTGTTAATTGAAGCAGATCTCCAAAAACAATAATGTGTTTTCCTGCAAAGAGCTCTTCATAGTCTGTTTTGAGTACTTCTTGTAATCTGAGGTGAATCAAAGCTAACATCAGGTTGGAGACCAGGCTCACTTCATCTATTAGTAGCATTTTCATTTGTTTCAATACTCTGCGTAATTCCATTGCAGCTTCTGCAGAAAGTTTGTAATAGTCTAATTTGTTCTGGTGTTCTACTGGTAATAGTAGTAATCGGTGTAATGTAACACCACCTATGTTGTAGGCAGCTAAACCTGTGGGGGCAGTGACAACAGCTGACAGTTTGTTGTTTGTCAATTGTTGAAGGAACTTACTAATGATTTTGATTAGGAATGTTTTGCCAGAAACAGCTTCACCACTGACGTACAGTAGTATAGGTTTATAATTATGGCAGGAACATTCTTTATTTTCATGTTTTACACCATGTGCAATTTGTTTTGTTACTTCTTGAAAAATGCTACTTTGCTCATTGTTTAGTTTTGATTGTAGTATAGTTAAGTCTTCCTTATCTTCATACTGACACATGGTGTTTTCTACTTCTATCATAGCTAATTCTGCCTCATTTGTTATTAGTGGTTCTCCCAGTGGTTCTTGGCTTCCTGTTACAGAAGGTTGACTACTGTCAGGAGTATCCTTATCTAGTTGAGCTTGGAGTTCTTCTTCATGTTGCTGTTCATTGTGCAACATTGTTTTGTACTGTGTAAAGTTTACATCAGTTATAGTGCTTTCATTTGCTTTGAAAGCATCCTCATATGAGTCATAGTTATCTAGTAATTGTTCTTCTTTTCTCCATGGTTTGAAGAGTTGTAGCAGGGAAATGTAATATACTTCTTTATGTTGAGGAGTCTTCAATGACAATTTGATATGATTAATTAAATTTGGTTTAGTGAGTTTAACTAAGCTGCCTTCACAGTCTGTCACTCTATAATTACCTTTTTTTTCATCGGGTTTCATATTATTTTTGTATGTGTAGTTTTGGGCTATTTGGTATAGACACATGTTTTCCAAAGTATTACTTCTGTTTGGGTAGTATGTGTCCAATAAATTGTTTTTTAAAATGTCTTGGCTGTTGGGATCATGTTTGGCTATTGTTTCTATATCTTCATATGATTTTAGAACTCTTTTTCTAGATTTAGCTGGACCAAGACTTAGCCATACTATATTTTCAGATTTACCATACAATGAAGTATCAGTTAAACGATCAGCTGCTTCATAAGATCCACATTCTCTATGGGTGAGCATTTTTATGCCCAAGCTGTATAATTTCTGAGATACTGTTTTATCTGATGACAGGTCATTCCAGAGGTCTTGGAGCTCTGTCTTTTCTGCTTTAGTTAAGTATGCTGTGACATATCGTGCAACTGCAGTAGAATTGTCTGCAATGTACTGCACATCTATGTTTGCATTCCATAAGTGGGCAATGATTGCATTATAATCATTGATATATTTTTCTTCTTCTTTTCTTTTTATGTAATATGTATTTTTAGGTGACTTTCCTTTAACAGTATGTCTAACTGAAGACATGAGGTTGTTTACTTGACCTGTATTTGTAACTGGTCTAGGGAAACCAAATCGGCATTTGGTGTAGTATTTGCCTTTGTTTTTGTATTTGCGACGACAATATTTTCCACATTTGTGTCTTTGAAATTGTAGAATTTGTGCACGAAGATCACTATTTGTGGCTTCTGATGGAATTTCACAAGTGACATATTTTTCAATAAACGGTAAAACAGTGGCATCACTGTCTTGACCAAATTTAGGAGCATCTTTAATCCATAAAAGCATGTGGATATGTGGTGCTCCTCTGGCTTGGTATTCTTTTCTCCAAAAGAAGTGTTGCACTTCTCCAAGGGGAGGAACAGTTTTATTACAAATAAAATGTAGCATAGCAATGAAGCGATGGTGAAAATATCTTGAAACATTAACAGGATCCAAAGAACAAAGTTCTCCAGGTGTTAGAATATCTGTGTTTGTTTTGTTTTTATTTGATATGCGTAGGAAATCATGTAAATCTTCCCAGGCATATTCTGCACAACTTAATGTAACAAACCAAGTGGGTGGGCCAAGGTTTCTGATCATACAACGTACATCTCCATGACGTCGAAACCAATACTCTTTAGTACCACGCATATTTGCTAATAGATTTGTAATATTTGATTGTAAAACCTCATCCTTTTGTTGCACTTTCTCTAATAATTGTGTAGCTGTCATATTTTGAAAGTGTGATCCTGATTTTAATATGTGTGCAACTCCGTAACATAAAGTTGCTAGTTCACTTTCAAAGAGTAGGTGGAATATGTATTCCACATTTTGTCTAAATCTGGGATCTTCAGAATACATCCGTAATGAGCGGTATTCTGAAGCTGATATTTGAATAGGTCTATCATCATATCTTCCTCCTTTGCCAGTTGGAAAGAGTAGAGGAAAAGCACGTGCTTCTATACTTTTTTCCCATATACTGATTGGCGATCCTTTTGTTTGACGCATTTGGTAAGTTTCCAGTACATCTTGTACGGTGTCATTACAGTGCAAAGGATGAATTGTATACTGGTCTAAAGTATTTGATATTGTAGCAGGATCTAGTAGCTCAAATTGACCAGCTTCTTGTGTTTCTTGAATTATTTCAGCTGTATCTTTCAAGTTTTCTTCAATATTAATTTCTTTGTAGTATTCATTATTCTCTTTAAGATATTGGAAGGCTTGTCTAACTTTATATAAATCTACCAGCTGTTGCCATATTTTTTTGTCTTTTGTAGGTACTTCATTTACTAATATAATTAAAGATTGCTGCATTGGACGTTGCATTCCTAGAGTATGCACATTTTCTTTTAGATTTAATGGTAAATAAACTACTTTTCCACGAATGCCTTTTATCAATTCAGAGGGAGGTAATTTTGCTGTTTTTGGTTGAAGGCGTATTATTGCTTGAAATGGATGTACTGTTTGAATTATGATGCTCTCATATAAATTAAGTTGTTGTAGAGGTTTTGGTACTGGGTATAATTCCAAATTATTTGTGATAGAACGTGAAGGAGTTTGGTTGTTGTCGTTTTGTAGTGCAATAACTGCAAAGTATTAAGGGCTCAGTTATTTCGTATTTGTTTTCTGCTAGAAGGTAGAGAGCTAATTCAAACCATTTAGAATCTTCATTGTCTTCTTTTCTGTATGATAGGTCCACAGTTTTTGTGTTACTTTTATAAAAAATTCTACGGCAACATACACATACATGGTTTGGTACTTCAGCTGATGTACTTTAAAATTTTAGTATTTCTTTTTTGTATGTGTTTAGCAAAAGGTTGCCATGTGTAGAATTGTTGCTTAATTGGTTTAAAGCTATTTCATTCTGTAAATGGCTTTCACTTCCAAAATATTTTTTTGGGATATAGTGAATTTCTTCAAGTAGGTCTTTTGCTGTACCATGTAGAAGGATGTTATTTAACTTTGCTAGTGCTAAAGCAGGACTTTTAGCATAGTACAGTTTATAGACTAGATTTCTTATAGTTGAATGATGTGTTGATATCCTTTTGATATCATGGAAAGTGGTTTTACAAGTAGGTCCTGTAATGCAGGCCAATGAATGTCCTTGTAGTCCTGTGTACTTGCGCACTGGACAGGTATCTATATTTTGCAGTAATTTTATTTTGATTTTGTCTTTGCTTTTTACAAATTTATTGAGGAATTGGTGTAAAGATTTGAAACATTGTTTGGGAATGTTACACATTGACGTGCATGGCCATTTGTACACTAGACGTTCTGATTCAGTTGAATGGAGGGGTAATTCTAAGTTTTCAGGGCATATTTTTGTAAGGAGTACTTCTTGTTCCATTATGGTATTATTCACTTTTTCATAACCTCGACCACTGCTATTTATGGCAATTGTATTCGTTTGCTTTTGTTTGTACGCTTCTTCATTAAAATATGGTTCTGTGCTCGTAGTGTGATTCCATTCACCTCCGCAGATACTTAAGAAGTTCTTTCTGTTGACATTTTGCTTATTGAGAAGTCTTTTTTGTAATTTAGTTATTAGTTTTATTAGTGGTTTCATTTTGTTTAACAGTAAAATAAATACATTTCTTTTGAGAAGAATTGCACTGTCCATCAATGCTTCTAAGATTAATTTCCTACGATAGGTTTTAAGCTTTGAACCTGATTTCTCTCCTGTTTTTATAAGAGTTTGAAGGACTTTGTGACAGTATATTTTGGCTAAAATACTTTTCTTGGTATGCTTACTTTGCACTATATTAAAATTTGAAGAAGTAGTTTTATCTGTACTGATAGGTGATTTTCTGTTAATTGTTTTTTGGTTTGTTTTACATTTTGATAGAGGAAGCGAAGTTGTTGTACTTGAAACTTCTTGTGTTTCACTAAATGATTGTATTAGCTGTTTTGTTTCAACTTATTTTACAAATTCTGCTAGAGATGGATGCTTATGTTGGACACCTTTATTTTCATTTGCTCTAATTTTACGTTGCTTTCTACGGAGTTGTCTTTTGGTAGGCATTCTTTAGGGTCTGTTGAAAAAAATAAAGAAGATATGGGTTGGGGTGTTCTGGAATGTATGTGTGCTGTGTGCATGAGTGTTTGAGTAAGATGATAAAGTTGTATGTAATGGTGTGTGATTGTGCATTGGGAACTAAAACTAGTAAGGGTAGGTATTCTTGAATTTATGTGTCACTAAACTGGGGTTCAGATGACAAAAAAAAAGTAAGCTAGTGGTGTGGAAAAGTACAAATAGTAAATGTAATGTATACAATTAAAACAGTTGTTTGTTCTATAATATGAAAATTGTAGTTGTTCAGTTGGCTAATTTGTGTGTCCAAAAATAGAAATTTGTGGGCCATTCTGGTTGTAAATCGCTGTTTACAACATGGACATTTTTGGACAAAATGGTACAAAATCTCTATTTTAAGAAACCAAAATAGCTGGTATTAATGTTATAGTATATTTGATTAATAATATAAATAATATGGTGATATTGTACTTACTTTTTTTTTTTAAATTAACAGGTAACTTCTTAGTTTTTCTTTCTTCTTCGAATTCGGCTGCTTCTTTTCAGGAAACTGGTCTTCACTGCAACTGTGAAAGCTTTAAATTAGTAACTTTGTTTGTATATAGCACTGTTTTTAATTTAGATATTGATTTTTTTAATTGAAATCCTCAGTGCCTTCTGTAAAACCATTGAACTAATGTATTTACATAAGATACATTGCATCAGTTCAGTGCATATGATATGTTCTTAATGAACAAATTGTATTGAATGACTAACTGTAGCAAAAATAAAATATCTTTACTATGTCTTGTGAAATTTATAATATATTAGTGAATACCACTATTTCTGTAAGTAAACTGTTCTAGGTAATAGCGCCTCAATGTCATGTCTAATTTAAAGTAATTAAGTCAATAAATAAATAAAAACAAAAAATATGAAATTGTATAAGTATTTTTATAAAGGGTTAAACATAGATTGTGTTTGCCTGCAATTTTGTTTGAATATATGTAGTCTATATATTTCATTTAAAAAATGTTAGTTTAACATGATTTGAGTGTGTGTGTTTAAAGAAAGTAAAAAGTATAAAGGTGTATAAGTGGTAGTTGATTTTAGGAAATTGAAAAAAGAACAGTAAATTCATTTAACAGATTTTACAAGGTAAAAGTCTGTTTGAAAATGTGTTCATCTACCATAGCTCTCAAGTCACACGCTTTTGGCGGGTGTCACATGCCTTGTAAAGGGCACACTCACCCGCCAAGCCTCCTGCACGCTCCTTCATTCCAATGGGCGTCTCACCCGCTAAAAACAAAATCGGGTGATTTCACCCGCCTGTAAAATAAAAATGGTTGAGAGCTATATCATGTACTATACAGAAAATATGCATACCTGAAGTTTGTGTTCATGCATATGGATATGCATGGAACTGCAAGTAGAAATCTTGAAGAGTTGTACAGTATTTGTGGTAGATGCTGCTTGCCAATGATATGACACTTGTACTTAGAGAGATTCAGAGTACATTTGCAGTGCTGATCTATGATGATGCAGTTAGATGTAGAGGTCTTGAATGTGATTGGTGCATGGTCATGTGATTTTCGAGGTACATCCAATGAGGGAATGGCAGAGAGAGTGTAGTGGAAATGGTAGAAGGGCTGTTCATGTTACGATATGTCCGCGGACATGGCGGTAGTTCCAGGACATCGGGAGTTACATCCGGGGACTTTTGGGTTCAGAAGTCATGCAAATGAGAATAAGCACTGAAAGGGATTGGTCAGGAAAGTTTGGTGGGTGTGTTGTGCCAGGAGAGATTTTTTGAGATACTCTTTTTGCTGAGAGAACAAAAGATAGCTATGGCTGTGTGTTTCAGAAAACAGATTGTTTGTATTTTAGGAGATTCGTGGATACATTGGTTGAAGGTGCATGCAGAAAGCTGTGGAGTAGCTGTAGATCTTGGATTCCCACATGTGGAAGTACACTGGCATGGAGTACGTGGAATGAAGTGGTTGGATTTGCTACCTCTCTGTGCTACTTTGGAGACAGAGCAACATCCAGACATAATTGTAATTCATTGTGGAGGGAACAGTTTAGGGCATGTGACTGGAATTTTTTTGCAATTTGCTATGAAAGAAGGACTGAGGAAGGTTGTGGACATGTTTCCTAATTCGCAAGTGATATTTTCACGGATTGCGCAGAGACAAATGTGGCTTCGTTCTTCTTCATTTGGTCCACAAATGGAAAAAGCAAGGCGCAATGTTAATAAGGCTGTTTGTGGCTTTCTAAGAGATTTTGGCATGTCTTCTTTTCACAATGAAAATATTATGTTTTGTAGTACATACATTTTTCGCAGAGATGGAGTCCATCTTACTTATGCTGGCAATCAGATTTTTCTGAGAAATGTACAAAATGCATTGCGACCTTTTTTGGAATTACAACAACGATTTTGAAGTAGATGTTAAGCATTTACAATTTTTGACTTACAAACACCACCCAAAGGCTCTTTTCAGAGCCACCACTTCTTTCCAGAGAAAATTACAATGTTTGTGATGGAGTAGTAACCCAATTTTTTTCATGTTCGCGAACTGTTCGCGGACTTCTAAAAAATACAAAGAGCCCTGCTTCATTTATTTTCACTTCTATTTTTTAACTGGGAAAGGCGGCTCTGAAAAGAGCCTTATTTTTTTTTTATTTTTGTAATTTTGTATTTTTTTTGGTTTTTCAGACACGACACACTAGGAGAGGAGGGTAAAGGAGGGTAAAGGGGGGGACATCAACCACAGGGATAAGAAAGGGCGAGCTGAGAGAGGAAGATGTAGAGTGGGTTTTATTTGGGTAGTGAGCAGGTCTTCTCGTCCTCTGAGACGATAGTCTCAAAAGCACTCCGAAGTCGCTCCCCCCTGCAGAGTACTGTGTCACAGTAAATACATACAACTGTGACCCTCGAAAGGTAAGGGTCATCAGCATTCTGTATGGCCTGTGAGGCAGCTTGAGAAAGACGCTGTCCCACAGAGGTCGTCCTTGTGGTGACAGGATCAGAAACAGAGGATGAAGTAGAGGAAATCAACCTGCTACGTTCTTCGCAAGGTTCAACCCTGCGAATAGCCCCAGAGTGAAATGACCTCAGGTGTCACTTCATAGTAGTGGTCCCAAAGCTGTAGTTACCGTGCTTCCCGTGACTGAGTATCATTTTGCACTCATTGCAGGTAACATGGTTCGCACGAGCCTTAGGACCATTCCCATGAATGGTAAATAACCGCCACACCCAAGACTCACGCCTAGTGCGGGTAGTAGGGATTTCCTCTACCTCATTCTCATCATCCTCTTCTTCCTCCTCCGCATCCTCAGTCCTGTTCCCCTCTTCAGGCCCTTGGGGAGGTGGTGGTGGTGGAGGGGGTGGTGGTGGTGCTGAAGCAGGTGCAGCACCAAGTGGCAGTTCAGCAGCCAAGGATGCCATGTCGATGATGGTGTAGTCTGCAGGTGGCAGCAAAAATCACTGTGTTCTGAAGAATAGCCAGAAACACAATGGGAATAAGCTCTTGGGCGTGATCTTTTATAGGGGTGCTTGTGCACGGTCCGCGGACATGCGCACTGTGCGCGGACAGATGGAACACAAAAAAAGGATCGGAAAGTTTCAAAAGGTATATAGAAACTCAAGATTGCTATGTGGGACTTGTGGCATGGTGAGATTTTATTGAAAAATATTATGGATTAACTGAAAATGTACTTTTAAATTGTTCGGGGACACAAACAGTGTCCGCATTTCAGGACACACGATGAGCATGGGCGCGGTCATATGATCTGTTTGCGAACTAGTCTGCGAAGGAAGCGCCTGTCCGCAGGACACCAAGTGCAAGGAGATTGGTTAGCGCATGCGCATTGATGTCCTACTGACACTGTTCGGGTTCTGAAGTAATTAAAAGTGCGTCACACGTGAAACGAATATTTCAGGACACCGCGTGTGTTCTTAGAACAGTTTAAACTTGGTAGCGAACAGTAAGGACAGATATAGTGTTCTTCAGGACACGTGTAATTTAGTTTATGTAGGAACATTTCAGGACACCAATTGTGTTCTTAGAACACTTTCAATTGGGTAGCGAACACTACGAACAGTTGTACTGTTGTTCAGGACACATCATTTTCGTGTATTTACGAACATTTCAGGACACCAATTGTGTTCTTAGGACAGTTTTAAGTTGATAGCGAACATTACGGACAGATATAGTGTTCTTTAGAACACTTTAATTTTTGTTTCTTTACGAACATTTCAGGACACCACGTGTGTTCTTAGAACAGTTTCAACTTGCTAGCGAACAGTACGAACAGGTGTGGTGTTCTTCAGGACACCTCCATTTTCGTTTATGTACGAACATTTCAGAACACTCGCATTGTCCGCGGACACTTTTATTGTTTTTAAAAAATAAAAACGGAAACTGTTCACAATACAATATAAAAATTAAACTTTATTTAACATATATTAATAATTTATGACAGAGAAGGTGAGGCAGAAACAGAAACAAAAACAGGAGAATTTGGGGTTTCAACATGATTAGTATTAGGTGAGGAAGGGATGGAAATCTCATCAAAACGTTTTGGATTATGGAGAGGGTTTGGGGATAATTGACTGGGATATGGTGAGGAGGGACAAGTACATGTGGGGCAATGGTATGGCGTTTTTGTTTTAAAATGATCTTCAACAAAAGTTTTCAAATTATTAAAATTGGTCAACAGTAAATCAATTTTTTCTTTTATGTTGTCAAGCGTGTTTTCCATAACAGCTTCTTCAGAGGTAGTTTCTATTTTGTTATGCTCTGTATAAAAAAAATATATATATGTTAAATGTATACAAAATAATAATATTTAAATGGTTTATATTATAAAGTGTTTACCATTAGTTTCACTATCTTGTGACATTTCTTCATGTGGGAAATTGTCCTCTAGCCATTCCAGAGTACTAGACATTTCTGTGAGAAAAAAAAAGAAAAGATAATATATTTTGTAATCTAATACAGAAAGTTTATAAATATATGAGTAAAATGAAGTACACTTACTATTTCTGGTAAGATAAGTCCTATGTATTCAGTGGGTCTGGTCTTGTTCTCAGTTCTGTTGTGTCTGTGAGGTAATTATGTTGGAAGCCAATTTATGTTCTTGTGGTATATTCCATTTCAGAACATATTGTATTTAAATGAATGGTTAGTGTGTTACATATATGGGTTTCATTTCTAATGTATTACTATATATAATGTGTTTGTGTGCTGCTTTTTGAATTTGTTAAATGTTCTTATATTATGATATAACAATCAAACATACTCCGCCGCCCCCCCCCCCCCACAGTTTTTAGGTAGTGGTACTGTTCTCCGAACATGTCCGCGAACATTAAATAAGTTTGCGGACATCAAGTTCATAAGAAGAGATCTAGTCAGTTCCATATGACATGTATATAAAGTCAAATTCATTATTTTTAAGTTTTGCTACTAAAAACCTATGAAATTCTGTGAAAAAACTTTGTTAAAGGGACGTTATGGTTAAGTTGCGCTACTAAAAACCTATGAAATTCAGTGAAAAAAACTTTGTTAAAGGGACGTTATGGTTAAGTTGCGCTACTAAAAACCTATGAAATTCAGTGAAAAAACTTTGTGAAAGGGACGTTATGGTTCCAAGTAAAACCGAAAAACCCTTGAAATTCGCCAGTTATGGTAAGCTAAGCAACCATAACTCGCGCCACCACCGTGCACTGCTAAGCCTAACACCCAGGACATCAAAGATGACATCACAAATGTCATTGATGACATCACTGATGACATCACATGTGCATTTACCTTTCATGAAAAGTCTGTACAAGGGATTCTTAGTATAATGTTAATAAAAAAGTGTCAAAGATTATTGGAATAAATATCAAGTGCTAATCAGTGTATTAAGCAATGCCTTGATATAAATAGCATTCTATTATGAAGTTCCATCCAGTATACTAAGGTACTCATGTAGAAACATAGGCAGCATTGTGTGCAGCATACACGCTGGAGGTGCAATATTCATAAGCTTGCCATGTTGAATAGTGAAATGATAACTGTTTTCATATTACAGTTTTGCGTACAATGAAACTTGTGATAAGTAGGTAATAAAACCCACTTACTACATAATTGCATTATTATAGACAAATCACAAAGAGACAACACCACATACAAATATGAATATATACAAGGGAATAGTAGCAGAAAGTGTTCATAACCTAACTGATTACCTTTATGCAGAGAAATGATTGCTCTGTTTCAAAGCTGTTACTTACCATATCTATATATATCACATGATGTGTCTGGACCCTTAGGAAAATAGTGTGAGTACAACATATAAAAATATGAGTATATACAGGGAAAGTACAGTAATAAAAAAACATCAAAACTAACAGAAAGTGCTGATAAATCTACTGATAATTTTAATGCACAAAAAGGATTGCTGTCTTTCAAGGTTGTGTCTTCCCCTATGTATATGTTTCATATGATGTGACTGGACCATAAGGGAATTATTGTAAGAACATACTTGAAGGATAAGTCTACGAATATAGTACATATACAATTTTTAGTTCCTGGCTGTTACTGAAGAAAATCATGTGGCCTAGATATGTCAGGAAAGGAAAAAAGGGGGAGTCAGACATGTGATGTCATCAGTGATGTCATCAATGACATTTGTGATGTCATCTTTGATGTCCTGGGTGTTAGGCTTAGCAGTGCACGGTGGTGGCGCGAGTTATGGTTGCTTAGCTTACCATAACTGGCGAATTTCAAGGGTTTTTCGGTTTTACTTGGAACCATAACGTCCCTTTAACAAAGTTTTTTCACTGAATTTCATAGGTTTTTAGTAGCGCAACTTAACCATAACGTCCCTTTAACAAAGTTTTTTTCACTGAATATATATATATATATATATATATATATATATATATATATATATATATATATATATATGTGTTTGTGTGTGACATCTGTGAATTAAGTGGCTGATACTGTATTATTACACTAACTGTGCATCTCATCAAAGAATCTTCCTTAAAGGTGTTTAGGTGTAGGGCATGGGCCCTGTTACTCACAAAAAAATCTTCTAAATTGAGGGACCCTTTTCTCTCGTTGTGTTCTTGCTTCGATCCAACTTTTTGGTTCCTGCTCCTAAAATAATTATATGTGGGGTACCTCCTTTATGTTGTTGGCATGGAGGAAACCAGACATAGATATCATCAGCCTTTTCACATGTGTGATGTTGTTGTCACTGTATTTGTCTACATCCTGTACTACTGTTACATCTTCTGGGCTTTGAAGAAAGCTATTCAATCTGACATGTGCAACAATAACATGCTTAGTGAACTTCATGTTTTTCATGTGCACTCTGTAGCATTATCTGTTACTATGTGCTTGCATGTACTCAGGTCATAAGGGTTACCAAGTGATACAGTATGCCATTGGGCCTTTTTGCTTTGTGCAGTATAGATTAAATAAAGTAAGGTAAAGCTGTTGGAGTCTTCCCAATGTGGATCCTGTTGCAGTTGGATGTCTGGTCCATCTGTAGAATGTATCAGTTGGCGTTTTCTTTTGTATCAGATGTTGAGACTTGCAACATATGCATGTACATGCATGTTTGGTTGGGTGGTATTTGTTTAATATGTAATTTTTGTCTGGTGTATCATTAATCTTTGACATTCCCCTTCTCTAGGCCAGTGACACTTTCCAGTTCTATCATTGGGAACACCTTCTGCTCCCAGGTGGTTCATTTCATTGTGATGTAATTGTAATTGTAATGGGTTATTTAAAACCTGCTTAATACCCAGAGGTTTCTAAGTGCGGACCCGGGGATCAAACCTGTGTTGCTCCGCCTCGTCTTGCTTCCAAGATGAGTGTGTTGCCCCTGAGCAATCCTCCTGAGACATGGTCTCTGGTCTCCCTTGATCCATGCTGTTTTGTACTTCCTGGGCATTGGATATTATTTTCAGCATGGCACATTGAGGTCATTCCTCCACCCTGACCATTGCCACCATTTACTGGCCTCCAGGTGCTACCACCCTGTTCCTCTCTGAATGGGCATATTTCAGTTCTACCTTACTTCCAACCACCTCAAAATCTCCTCCTCTTGGGTGATTTCAACATCCAATTGAACTCCCCTGTCCCAGCTTCCACTCACTATGTTTTCATCTGCACCTCTCTATCACTCTCCATTCCCCCCTCAGGTCCAACCCACTCAGCTGGTCACACTATGACCTCTCCCTCTCTTCCCCACTGGTTACCCCTCTATTCTGGTCAGACCATTCTCCCCTTTCCTCCCACCTGGGCCCCTGAGGCCCTCTGACTGCGCCCCCTAAAGCTCTGCCAACCTCGTTCATCAACATCCGCCTGATGAAACAAGTGTCTTCTGCTGCCTTTTCCTCCACCTTCATCCCTCATTGTCCCCCTACCTCAGATTCTACCACCATTTGTGCTCTCAGCAACCTCCACCTGGCCATCACCAATACTCTTGATACCTTTGCCCCAGTCAAGATGGTTCTGCCTGAAACCTGCCTCTAAGCGTAACACCTGGCACAACTCCGATCTTGCTGCCCTGATACGAAAGTGCAGAGCGGCGGAGCAGAAGTGGCAAACCTCAGGCTCATCCTCTGACGAAATAACCTGCATCTGCCCCAAAGGCAATACAGACTCTTCATCCATGCCAAGAAAAGTGCCCACATACAGGAACAGGTTTCCGGTGCATCCAACAACACGGCTGAACATTTCAAGATTTGCAGGGAACTATCCAAACCTTCTGCAGTCTCCTACTCCCTATATCCCTCCCAAGCCCTCTGCAACATACTGGCCACACACTTCAACACCAAAACTCAGGACATCCTGAAGTCCCTTGTTACTCACCCTCCCAAACATTCACACACACCCCCGTGACTCCCTTGGCCCGTCACCCTCCTCCTTCTCCACTGTCACACCTGAAGAAGTTACCAGTGTTGTCCACTCCACAAAGGTCTCTTCTAAACAGGTTTCCCCTTACTCATTCAGAAACATCAAGGTCGATATTGGCTCTCTTGTCCCCTCACTTGCTAATTTCTGCAATCACTCTTTTGCCACTGGATCTTTCCCATCACCCCTCAAGCACTCCCTTGTGCGCCCCCTCCTGAAAAAAAAGAAATCCTTCCAGGTGCATCTTGTTCAGTGATCCTGGGGTGGTTTTCTGTTTGGAGGGATGGAGGATGAGTACACATAACAAATCCATTTATGGTTGGAGAGTTGTTTAGGGATATAATAATCATCCACATTTGTCTGATGGCAAGGCATTTCTGGAGGTGAGTAATTTTGTGGGAGCAGTTTACTTTCAGGTGCAGCTGGGTGCCATTTATGTACTGGTGTAGTGAGATCTCTGAGACATTTATGAAATTTCCCAGTACTGCCATCTATTGGTTAAAGCTCATCAGAAAGAAGATTGAGCCCTGTGATACTCGTCAGGTAACTGGGTGGAATCCAATTTGAAAGTAATCATTGGAACAGCCTGTTGTCATTTGTTTTTTGCAAGGTAGGAGGAGAATCATCTGAGATCTGCTCCTGCACAGCCCATTTAAGACTAGGACACATGTATCCCATTTGTCCATGATCTGGAAAGAATCATGGCTGACCCAGAGGGTGGCTCTGTTGATTCTACATTTTGGACAGAACCAAGGTTGTTTATCGTAGTCATAGAACTATGCTGACTGGTTGATTTGCTCATGAAGCTGATTCACCACTACCTTTCATTAATAGATGGGTGATTCATGATTAGTTGGTAGTTGACTACATCTTCTGAGTACAATGTGGGTTTCATAAGGAGCGGGCAGATCATTCTTATGTTTAAGCAGCATGGGAACATTTTCTGTTTGAAGGAGGCATTAACAACCTGAAGAATATGTTAATGTTTATTTTTATTGTGTTTATATAGCGCTTTACGCCAAAGTAATTTACATTATAACAACAAGAATACAATAACAGTAGAAGCAAATACAAAATATGAGTCAAACCAGTAATACAGCAACAAGAACAATTTGCCATTGAAGATAAATGAGGGAAGAGTGGGTGGAGAGGGGGAGGAAGTGGGGAACAGGAAGTGGAATAAGCTGAAGGCAAGAGAGGAGGAGAGGGAACTTAAGAGGAAACACAGCAGGGGGAGAGAGATAAAAAGAGGAGGATAAAAAAGGGGGGGCGAGGGGACAGTGGATCAAAGAATCAGGGAGGGGAGTGGAGAAGAAGAGATTTTAAGGAGACACAAAAGGAGGAATAGGTGGGGATGGAACGGATAGAGAGAGGAAGGGAGTTCCAGTGGAGGGGGCAAGGAGCTGAGAGGAGCAAAAAACAAGAGGAGGCACATGGGGACGGGGGAACAAAGAGAAGGAAGAGATCTGCAGAATATGATGAGAGATGTCTTAGGATGGTAGGAGGTAGGATGTCCTCGGTACACTTGGTTGGCATAAGAGATGCAAGTGTGCTAATTAGATACTTGAGTGTGATTGGAGTGAAGTCAGTCCATGGTAGGATGGCCCTGAGATGGATAGACAAGATGTGGCACTGATGATTTGGAGGCATCGAGGTGATGTCTAGTCATTCGGTTTTGCTAATGAAGAAATCATTGATGACATAGCTTTCCTCTGAATTAAGCTCTTCCACTTGTCCTCTAGACTCCCTCATTCTTCAAGGCTATACTCCGATGAATGTGGGCTGGGAGAACCCTTGTAGGACATAGCTAAAACATACAATGAAAAGCGATAGAAAATGGTGTCAGGTTATACTAAATGAAAATATGCTGAAAAGTACCTAATCTAATACCAGAAAACAAAATCATTGTCTGTTTCCCTGGTCTACACAAAGCAGTTCTGGTCTTGGAGATCCCCAGTTCACAATACGATTCCCTCATTGTCACAGGGCCCCTTTTACAAACCCTTCTGTTGAGGTCTTTGTTGTGGCTATATTTGCAACCTCTTAAGCTCACATGACTGTCGCTCACCTCCCAGGGCATCATCTTGCAACTCTGTCACTTTTTAAAAATAAAATTGTATAGGTCATTTATTATGCACCTATGCAAGTGTGCGTCTCTTGGTGCAACAAGGCAAGGGGGGTGAGGGTGGAACCGTCCTACTAGGCCATGTACATTCAGATCGTGCAAGTGCAGGTTATTTATAACACAATTGGTTTCAAACACAGATGCAGGATCTGAACCCGTGTTGCTCAGTGTGGTCTTGCTTCCATGACCCACGCTTTGCCACAGAGCTATCCTCCCTTCACAAGGGTTACAACCACATAGAAGAATAGTTTCAATCTGTTTTGTGAATTTATAGGATGCAATACGTGTTGGCACCCTGAGCCATCGGCAACCTGTCAGGTGGCCACCACAAGCCTGAATTCTCCTATTAACTCAGAGACTAGATGCACCCATCATTCTTTTTCTAAAGAGGGGCCCATACAGGCTTCCTTCATATTTCTCAAGAGGGATCCATAACAGGCTCCAGATCCCTTTCTCCAATGTGGCCCTTAATGAGCATGATTTCTCTTTCCTAAGTGGAGTCCACGACATACTTGACTTGTAGTCATTAGGTGGAGCCAATAACAGTCTCATGTTTTCCTTTAGGTTCTGTTTTTTTCCGAGTGTCTGGGTAACTCTCTCCCACAACAGGTAGTCACTGTTCCTTTCCCCTTAATGTCTTATAACTCTGGCCCAGATCTAGTCTATAGCCCCTAGCGCAATCTTTAGTTTCGTCTGTGGTCTCATTCATCCGTGTGACCCTCTAAAAGGTTTAGTTCTCAGCCCCGGGATGGATCTCTCCTTGGGTCTGGATGTGTGCTGGGTCTGAATGCATCTTAGGGTCTGGCTCTTCCCCTGGTTTCAAACCATATGTGATAGGATGTTCTTCTTACCATGTAAGGGTTCTGGTACCTTCGGCTCTGTAGTTTCCTGCACAACTCTAAATTACTTGAGTCCACTCTGTTCATCTGGCCGTCGAACTGACTCTGTTCTCACTGCCCTGAAAAGCAACTCTACACTTCTGCTTCCGCTCTCCCATATTAAGGAAACAGACCTTCTTCAATACTGCCTGGGTCAGATGTATATTCACTCATTGGCTGGGGTGGTCCTGAGGTTTACAGCAGTGATCTGATAAGACCGGCGGCTTTGTAGATCACAACACGAGGTGTGGGGTTTGGGTGCTTCATAAAGGGTATTTTCTATCTTGAATGTTTCCCATGTGTTTTTAAAATGTATTTGGGGGCAAGGAGGGTTGATGTCCTCACTTCTTAGTTTCCGGCGGTCTTTGCAGACATGATGGTTTAAGCCCATAAGATTTCAAATTGCTAAAGTGAGATCACTTGCCTTATTCTTGGTACATTTGAGTTGGAGGTCACAGTGTGGTTTTAAGGTTAAATATTTGTTTTGCTCAGGGAAACATTCTTTCTCAATTGAGAGGTGGAATTTTTCAATTCTAACTCAGTAATGGATGGGTACTGTTTGTGCAAGAGGTGTTGCAATTTCCTTCCCCGTCTGTTCTTTTGTGAAGGAGAAAACCTGCAAAGACATGTATAGATCCAGCACACAGGTTTGATATTAATTCTCTGTCTGTCAGGGAACCAGTTGAGAGCATTTAAGAATGTTATCCCTGAGACACACTGCTGAATTCCGAGTGAATTGCAGGATTTCCAAGTGTTAATCCGGAATGTCAATATCGTAATATATGACCATAAAACTCATGTATGTGATATTAATTTCATCAACACCTATTGCAAAATGTGCACTTAGATATGTTGTTTTGTATTCATTTCAAGTTCTAGAGTGCTTTTGAGTTGCCACATTATATGTCATCCGTGTAGTTGGTAAAGCAGATGCCCTTTTCCTCAAGGAGCATGAACAGCAGCGCAGTAAATATATTGTAAAGAGAAGGGGACAAACATGCCTCCTGTTGTACACAATACTATAGTTCCATTGGGGATCGGGTGAGTTCCCGGTGATTGGGTTACCATAGGAAGAGGCTTTAGAGGCAAATGCTAGGGCCCTGGTGCAAATGTGCATGATGTTGGGGTGATGATTTGTACCATCTCTATGCTCTTCCAATATGCTTGCACGATTCTGGATGCATGCACGTGTGCACTGGCATCCTGCACGTGTTTCCACCTTATGATGGAGAGTGCTGCCCCTGTAGTTACTGGTTTTCTGTTGAGAGCGAAATCGGTCTCATTCCTTTCTCATCTCTCCCTCCTTCCTCAGGAATGAGCTACAGGTTTTGGTTCGGTTGTATTGTCAGTAATTTTGTTGAACAGCTGTCGCTGGTGTTCTTGGCATGGCAAGGGTTTTTATGCCTGAAACGACAGAGGATTCAGGGGTTGTCCTATGTGTTCAAAAACATTTAAAAGTAGTGTCATGGAGCACGCCCTTTTTATTGGTAAGGGGGGCACAGTGGTGTTTCTCATCTATGCTCTTTGACTGGACATTTCTCGTGTTGAAGAACCAGGCGATGTGTAAAAGTGCCGTTGGTGAAATATGTTTAACTATTACCTAATATAATACATCCTCCTGCATTATCCCTCCCATGGTTATAGCTGCGGGTGGCCTTGTGACATAAATGTGCCATGTAGCACGTGACTTGCTTCACCGGATGGTCTGGCTAGTAGCAAAGTCCCAGATTGAAGTGAGGAGCTGGCTAAAGGGCCATGCACTGTGCGAGTGGGGTCGCGATTTTACTGCTACTAATACCATTTTATAACCAATCCAAATTGCATCTTTTGCATGCCACACCCAGTAAAATGTGACCTAAAAACAAAACCACAGTATATAGTGGGCCTGAGCAAACGACATACTGCAGTGTCTCGGCTCTGAAAAGCATTGTCCAGGACTCATTCAGGATGACTCAAAGGGTTAAAACATGCTCTGCATTATGATTTGTTTGGTTATTACCATTCCATTTCTGGGTGGGTCTCTCCTTCTCTCACATTGTGGCTTTTCTCCCACAATTGGAGGAGGTGAAAATGGCCTCACCGACCCAGCCAACCCCACAAAGCTCACTAGGCCAGACTGGCCATAAATTGTGTATCCCCTTCAAAGACCCTCCTACGTTGTTTGCCTATTATGCGCAATGCATGTCTTGGCTGCCGTTGCTTCATCTAATTCTTAATTGTGGTTGCTTTTTGGTTACTGCCTGAGACTAGACTAATCTCTTAGAGGGGTATCCATACTGCCCCCACACTCATTCAAGGGAATTCCACACAACACCCCACCCAAATGCACCTTCAACATGGCCCACCATTCCCTTCAATTAACCCTCCACCTTCTCAACCTAGGTGCTGAAACACTTTCAGGTATTCCAATTAAGCCACTCCCACGTGGCAATCCAATAAAACACTGAAACAGATACCTAAAAGAATCCTACACTGAAACACATCACAAGACACTAAGGGCCCCCGGTCATGCCACTCATCAAGCACTGCAGGGTACATCTTGTCCTAGGCCCCAGAAAACACATCTCACACACCCTGTGCGTCCTTCACTGGCTGCTGATCGGGCATCGATCCTGCTTAAAGGCAATGCACATCACACACCGAACCCTGCACAACAAAGAACTAGAATATCTTCAACACAAGCTCAAACCCTACAGGCCTACCAGAAACCTGAGATCAGGCTCAGCTCTCCTGTTCCTCATCCCAGTCGTTAAATCAACCAGAATAAGGGGATCTTATTTCTCCATCCAAGTTACCACCATCTGGAACTTGACTCCATTTAGCAGCCACTGCATAGAGGACAACATAGGTTTCCGGAAGGCACTCATGACTTGGCTCTTCTTTTCTGCATCTTCACTAACCTAGTCCACCTCCTCAGGGACCTATCACCCCATAACAGGTAGTTGGGATCACTGATGAGTCACTTGAGACATCCTGACAGTACCTAGAGGGCACAGAAAGTATTTCCGTCATTCTATATGATACAATCAATCTGCATTCACAACCAGGTTACAGCCTTGATTCTTGGATGGTACATATAGCACTTCATCTGAATCAACCATAGTGGTATCCCTCCCGGTGTGCAGCCGCCCAGGCACATTCATATTTAACAATGTACTGCTCATTTTGATTATACAAATCACCTCTGCTATTGGAATGCAGATGAAGGCCCACAAAATAAATCGGTCCAGCTGGGCACATAATAAGTCTCCTTGACTCACCGACCCTCCTGACATGCCTATCATAGGATCCATCCACTAGCCAGATCGCCATGGGTCGCTAAATGGGACTTAGCCATCCTTACATACCTTTGTGGTGGCTAAAATGAATGCACACATTCTAAAATCCTTCTTTCAATTCTCATACCTCGAACTTCGACCCTCCAAAGGCATTCACTAACAGAATATTGAGGCCAAACCATTTGTATTAGGTGCTATACAAATGTCATATAACATAATATAACATAACATAACATAAATCAAGCATGGCATATACCATGCTTGCTTTATTATAGATGCCCAGAATTAAATGTCATGCCACAGTAAGCCACATTCATACACAACCTTAACACCCTCATTTAGTTAAACGATTCTTTTGCACAAACATACACCATACTACACTCGCTCTTTCACAATCACACACATCAAATGATAACACATAACACACATCCTTGCATGTATGCATGCATACATCATAAACCTGCAGCACAAATTCATATGAATGCAACACACACACACACACAAAATACTTTGTTTTTCTTGCCTGCTTGTTTTGACCGGACCCTAATCCGTCTTTGCCCGGAAGGCCTCCTGCGCTCCAACCTCCAATACGCTGACAGGAAACCAGGAAGCTGGTTAACTGTCACTTTCAGTGGGGCCAGACACAAAGTAACATTCTAGTTTCAGTGTGACACTTGGAACAGCAACGCTGCAAATAGAACGTTAGTTTGAAGTCGGGGTGCACGCATACCGAGTACAGAAAGTTTGATAGGGCCGGCTTAAGGGGCAATGTCGTGCACCCATTATTTTGCAGGGCCCTGTGCGGGCACCCCACTCAATCGTGCTGGCTGAACCTCGAGGGGATGCATCAATACGGTGCAAATAATATGGCTGCACAATCAAAGTCAATGGGGTTATTCCAATTCAACCCCACAATTTAGCAGCGACTTCAAAAGCTTGCACTGGTCATTGTCTGTGACAAACATCCCTTGCAATTGGCTTTCACGCACACCCGGAAAAGGGAATAACTCCATGTCTATGTCAACAGGGGCACTATGTTCCTGACTTGAACTTTCATTCACAAACCTAATGCATTCTATGATGGCTCATTTTAACGCATCGACTTGGACAAAAATAACGCATTGTTTGCAAAAGAAAAAAACATGGCCTGGAATGCAGTCTCCCTAGTGACGTGAGGGCTAAGTGGTTACACTTCTCATATCTGTGCATCTCCTGCCTCTTGAGATTTGGTCTCAGAAGACGCTTTTCCCTCGTGTTAATTTTATGACTATCCGGTTTGGTCGCTTTCTCTTGATCTACTTTACATTTTTAAGCGAATTGCTCTCCTCCCGCGCTAAACACATATAATGATCCTCTCGCTTGCCTAGCTGACGTTAAGGAAAAGAATCCAGTTTTCAAGGCTGTCAATCTCGCACCTTTCAGGAAGGCTAAATTCCCCATCTTTAAAAAGACGGTTGCCTTGGAAACGCGGGCTGCGCAGCGCTTACTTTGGCAGAGATGGAGAACTAGTTTTGAAATCTTTCAAAACAACCCAGGAGCACCTTCTAGTTTACTTGTCTCCTGTCATTTATTAATAACGAAAGGGGAAGGATATGTCAGCTTCTGATAAGTCCCAGCTCTCCCGCTGGGACGGGGAAAGGGATACTTCTGCGGAGGGATGCGATTCCCACAGTATAATTGTTAATTTACAAAGGGCGTCCAGGTGTGAAATGAACAGTGGATCCACTGTTCAGTGCCTGTGCATGGTAAAAAATGTCCCCAGGCAGTGGGATGAGACACTAGGTGAGCACGCGGTAGGCATCTCACTCAGCTGGCCATGGTATGACATCTTTCACCACTTCTTGTCAGTTTTGCATCAAGCTCCAGCTATTAATCATTTTGTGTCATTCTGGTGGAAATTTGCCCTACAGTATGACCCAATAACATGACATGTCAGAAAGCTAAAATAAGCAGCACACATGTCTTACAGTGATTACAGTTTGGACTACATGGACTCATCTATCCCTTACCCTTATACATTGGGCCTCATTACGACTGTGGTGGCCACGGTATGAATGGTGCTGGTAATGGACCGGCACCGTTCATACGGGCGGCCAAATTACGACTTCTGCAGCGGGTTCCAGACTAGAGGTGCAGAGCGGTACCCGCTAGCAGAACAGGATGCTAACAGTGGACCCATCATTAACGGGTCGTTGTTAGCATCCTCCCCATTCCCTTTGAGCCCTATGGGGGCTCAAATAGGAATGGGGATCTACTGGGTCTGGGTCCCGCAAATGGGATTTACCGGGCCCGCAAATGTGGGAATGGCCCGGTAAATCACATTTGCGGGACCCGGACCTGAGTTTGGGGGTAGCAATGCCGCTAAGTACTGCATGGCTACCGCTAAACTCGTAATGAGGCCCATTGATCCGACATGCATTAGGAGTCTGGTTCTCAACACGTTTCACTGCCCCTAGTGAGGACAGGCCCATGAACATCTCATGTTGAACCTGCTTGCATAAACCTGCCTCTGGCCTAAATCGAAGCACTCTGAGACACTCTTGAGCATGCACTCATGAACAGGGGTCATATCCTAAAAAGAAAAGTGGGGGACTCACTGACATACCAATTGAATGTGGCGTCACCAGACATTAACATATCAATGTGCTGTGTGAAAAAAAGTGGTGCGAACTCCATCCCTCTGGGTGTGCCCATGACTTGAGCCCTGCTTGTGAATCACATTTCCAGGTGGGGCTCTGCAAGATACTCCAGGCATCTAAAGATTGGCTCCAGTGTTATGCTTTGTGGATCACATATAATGGAGAGCGCACAATGTTTGCAATAATTACTTTTTTTGCTCCAGTAGAATTCATTGAGAATCAGTATTGGGTATTTTCCATGCTGGCCACTGGCAACTTTCAAAATCTGCTTAGTAACAGAGTGATCAATCTATGAACCCCTGTATTCTGTATTACCTATGTTCACCTTTTGGTGTTTTCCCCCCAAAAGCTCTGTGGAAGACACAATGGGCCTCATTCCCAGTCTGACCTGCCGGGCACAGTGCCCATGGTATGCAGGGTTGTCACTGAAGCACCGGAACCATTAGCAATGGTGCTGGTGCTTCTGTGTCCCCATTCTCCTGGAGTCCGCCACCTGTGTGTCAGTGATAATGAGAGGTACGCTCACAATGAGTCCTAGTGAAGAGCGCGCCACCCAGAAACCTGGGCACTGATAGCAACACCCTGAGTGGAGCCAAAGCTACACACAACATTTATGGCAGGTTGTAGCACTATTTAGAAACCACATTATGGCTTTTTGGGAAACCACTATTATAGGTGTGCTATCCAACTATATATTTTCTTCTAAAGACGTGACCATCTCCAAGTGGCGATGACTGGTAATACATACGCTGGCCGAGGCTGATCTCATCTTGCTTGATTTAATACATAATCCTGTTCGAGCAAAAACAAATATCTTTCAGGGTGACTAGATAAGGAACACTGCAAAATGTAACATGTATGTCGACTTAAGGTAAAATCCATTCCAGATCAAGAAATACAGTTCACTGGAACAATATATACTCAAGTCTCCCTCTGTTACTCATAGAGCTGATTTCATGAGATTACGTTTCAATACATGGCCAAAAAATGATGTTAAAGCAAAACATAAACTTATATCTTCAACACAAAATATATGCCGATTTTGTAAGAACACATCGCAGAAAGAAACGCTTAAACATCTATTGGTTGAGTGTCCTGGTTTAATTGATGTGAGAATAAAATATCTATAAAATGTGACAAAGGAATATCGAGTAGTTACCCAAGATCATCTGTGGGAAATAATACATTGTGGACACTTGACACGTGTGAGACTTGGGGCGATTGGCCTTCTTCGAGCATTGAATTTAACAGATGACACAACTGGCTAGCACCTACAGTCATATAATATGAACAATGTTTATAACTCAATTAGGAAGAGTACGTAAATGGTTATTTTTCCTTTTTATTATTTGATGAATTTATTTTAATCTTGACAATAAAAACATGTTGAATTGTAGACATTTTGAATTATCAATGTAACAAGCAATTAATGTTATTGTTTCATACCATGTTGTATAAATATTGTAAAGTCGTCTGAAGTCAGCTAAATTAATAAAAAATAAATAAAAAAATACTGGGATATCAGGCAGCGGAATGGTGTTATGAGTTTGGTGGCAACTGGCCAGGATCACCGGCAGGTTACCACCCAAATCGCAATGAGGCGCAATGTTGTATATAATGCTAAATTGAAATCCATGTTGTGCATTCATTGCCTGAAAAGCAGTGCTGCTGGTCTCTTCTCAATTTTAAACACATATATCATATCAAACTCGCTGGCCACTCATGCACCAAGTGTTATGATTCAAGCCTTGCATCTAGTAAACAAATTCCCATGAGGTACCAATTAAATGTGATCTCTCTCATCCTCTGCAGATTTGGATGAATCCTTTATCCCTTCACAGATGTCCTAATAATAGTACCACATTTAGTAAAACACATCTTGGTCAGCAATGTTTTGCCGTTAAAGCTACATAGGATTTTAATTCAGCCTCGCCCCACCTACACAAAGAACACTTACGCCTCAAATTCAGGGGAAGAGACATTGACAAATATGGCTATTCCACCAGAGAGTAAGTACTAGTACCCGATGAACAGTTAAAAGTACCCATATACCCTAATGTGTATGACATAGTGCCGTACAGATCCTACACCACTAAACACAAGCCAGCACATCACACTACAGCATAACATATCAAAGAATAACTATGCAAAATAAAGCAGGCCCAAAGAAATGTATGTTCTGGTTTTGTTTCAAAATTCTGTATGATGAAGGCTTGAATCCATTCAGGGCCGACTCAGCCCTTCATCTGAGTTTAAAAAACGTTGTACTTTTAAGTTGGTAAACAATAACATAGACATTACTGTAATTAGAAGCAGGATCAATTATGCATGGGAGGGTTAAAGCAGTGGCTGATGATTTGAGCTGGGCATTTAGGGAGAAGTGTGATTCTGGGCCCACTGCGCGATTTCACCAGACTACCAATGTCAGCGTATGGAAAAATAACATTTGGAATACACTGGAACCTAAGAACTATTGGTGCCGTTATAAAGCATGGCTCAAGCCTGGCAAATCTCCCTTTCAGAATGTTCTGTTTTTGGGGTGACTACATCTCCCTCTCCAATCACAAATCCTAACTTTGGATCACCTAACTTTTCACCATGCCATTGCCCTGTTCAATGACCAAACCATTGCATTCTGGGACTCTCAGGCGATAGCCATTTAGTATTTTCGAACGCTGATCATGTTTCATAAAACATTGAATTCAGCTCCTGTTAACGTCCTCTAGCTCTGTTATTTTTTTCCAATAAAATTATGAAAAACACGTCCCCATCTGCCAAATGTACTTGACGCAGCCTTTTAATGTAATGCATGGCCTTACAACTATTGCAGACGGCTGTAATTGCGTTCCTTCTGTGTCATAATTCAGTGAGCGACAGGTACAGTAATTTTAACTTTCTCCAGCTGGCCAGACAGGCGATTTACTTTTTTTATTGTGTTATACTGCTTGGATGTAATCCCTAAATATCGTATTAACAAGGACGTCTCAGACGGTGGCGATTATTTCATCAACAGATCAACAACTAAAATAGCGTTTACTACATCAACAGATAAACAGCTAAAATGTTGAATAGCAGCCGTTACGGAATTAACCAATCAACTGTTGTTGCAAGCCAATAAATACACTCTCTTTATTTCCGATAAATCAGCCATTAAAACAGTCGCAATAAATACAATTAACAATTAATGCAATTACCACAATAACATTTTGAAAAGAACGGCAAACATTGCATAAGATGAGGAATCAGATACCACCTTACAATCCTTAATTTCAGCAGTGCGTTTGTCAACCAATAATCTGTTGGGTTTACTGACTCGCTCGGCCGACTCAGAGGACAGGGTCACTGCATACTGCAGGTGGGATTCTAACCCAGGGACTTGTATACAAACTGTACCAGTACTATTTACGTTGAGTAAGTATTAGAATGATGTAAATTAAGACATTGATATATGGCCTGTAGTGATGTATCTACGGCACTTATGTATGCCCTGTTTTAAGAAAGGCTGGGTATGAGCCGAAATACATGTTAACAAATAAAAAGGGCCTCCCTCGTACAGGAGTTTTTCAAATACGTAACTGGCTTCTGCTGATCATTTTTGATGGCCTATTACCTTACACATTCTATCTACAACTAATATGTGGCACAGTCACAGTGTGAAACCATAGCCACTTGTCTAAAACCTCGGAGGAGGGGTAGTGGTTCCTCTGAACAACTCTTCACACAGACGTGACACGCTTGCCGTAAGAGCAATAAAGGGCGCGGCCTAAGAGGTTGACCACAACAAACAACCCAAACAAAGGACCCTATAATCAGTGTTCAAGGCTCATTCATTAAATGACTGAACGTTATGCAGTCTTTATAACAAATCTTTTATGAAGACATGCTTTTATATCCAAACTTTTATAACAAAAACACATAATGAGAATATATGGTGGAGTAAAGAGTTAAATATTTCCGGAAAATGGTTGGAGTGGGTTTTTAGCGGTAAAAACGGGGGTCTGATGTATGTTTTTTCATTATAAAAGTGTCATTATTTGTGCATTCTACATAAAAGGGGTCATTATAAAGACATGTATCCGACTGAACATTTAGAGATGATAGAAAGTAAAAATCGGGCTTTCAAATTAATTTAACAAGTCCCATATCTTATAACCTCTTACTGTTTACATATACTTATGAAGCAAAAATAATTGGCATGAGGGGAGCAATTATGCCTAACCATTGCCGAAGATAAACTGACTACCCATAGTACACGTGATACACACACAAACATGCACGCACGCACACACACACACACACACTCCATTGTATTTATATGTTGACTTTTCATTCATGTATATCTTATAGCAAATTTTCTCTAGCAGTTGTATACCAATTGTTCTAACATAAGGATGGAAGCAGAAACCTATTGTTCTCTGCATCAAGCACTTGCACCAAAGCATGACTGGAGTGAAGTTCAAATAGTACACTAAAAGCTTTAGTACAAGTGTGCTGGTCCGGTATTTTTACCAGATCGGCACACTTCAAATTTGCTGGTGGGGGCCACGGATCTCCCAGCAGGCCTGACCTGCCCGGAATTTAAGCCCCTACAAGCAAACACATGCCTGAATCACCGCACTGTTACTAACAGTGATTCAGTAAATCCCAACCCATGGAGTCTTATCGCACTCCATGGGAATGGGAACTTACCGGCCTTCCGCCGCCCATAATGCAGCCGTGGCAACACACACTGTGACAAAACAGAGCTGATTCACACAAAAAACACAAAATCCAAGGAAAAAGTATGGCCTATTGTTAGGCGGAAACCTGTGCAGTTCCCTCTGGGACCACTGCAAAAGATTTAGGACTACAGGTGTTTGGCAGTAAATCCACTTGCTAGCAGTCTGTACCACACAGATTCACTTGGTAGCTGTGGCTGAGCAGTCAGACTTACCTCAAGAAGAGTTAGGCAGTATGTGGAGTATACAACATAGGGCAATTTTTCACAGTAAGACAAGCAAACGCGTACAAGGCTTCAGTGTAAAGATATAAAGGCATTTATTTATGACGACACATCTATGGAAAACACTCTGGCACTATTACGACAAACAATTCAATTACAATTGCTCTACGAAGAAAGCAATTCAATCTCCCTAACAATAGTTTGACAAGTCTAGGTTATACCAGCATCACTTATTTGCAGACAGAGGTGTATGCCTCAACCTAGATGGCACTCAAGTATTCGTTAGGACGGGAGAGAAAAATAAGTAGATTACGAAATCAACACAGTTCAATACTTCACGAAAAAATGCAAGGCAAGAAGACAAGAACCACGGTAGATCATAAAGTTCAGAGACCAGGCCCACTCGAAGAGGGGCGGGGCGATATGTCCCAAAAGTATCTTAGTGGAAATGTGTTCGAGTCCTTGTAGTAAATTGTTATCGGCAGATTGAACCAGTTCAGAACAACACGCTAGAGAAAGCTTGGAGGCGACCCTAAGGAGAGGCGAGGATTAAGACACCTCACTCTATCTGGCCCAAGGGAAGCCAGGCGGACACAGTACCTTGATTGTGGAGAGACAGCTCCGGCAGGGGCAGTTGTTCCTGGTGGTGGATGCACGTCGGGTCTTTGCCAAGAGTAGAGAAACTCTCGTCGTCGAAGAAAAAGTGAAGTCCGGTGCACCACCAGGGAAGAGACCAGCCGCGGAGTGCTCCGTCACAAGGCACCACCTTTTGGTCACGGTACAGGGGTAGTGGCTATCCGGTTGCCGAGGTGCTCTGCACGGGCAATTCGACCACTGCGTCCTGAGGCGAAGAAAAAGCAAAGGGGACTGGTTGTTCCCAGCAGTCAGGGGAAGAGACTCTCCGGCAGGGAGATCTCCTCTGTCGTCGGGAAGTGGTGAGTCGGTTCAGCAGGGCTCCACCGGAGGTGTCGTCGTTGCAGGTCGGCTCAGCTTTACCCTCGTCGGATTCTTAGGTCCTGTGGCGACTTCTGATGATCCAGTCCCAAAAGCCCTGCTTTTATGCAGAAAACCCCCATTCATTCAGCCTAGCTGTCAATCAACACATGCTAAGTGGTGAGCGGGGAGGCTCACCACTTGGGCCAATCACACCAGAGTGTGACCGGAGTTGGCACGGCAACTCGGTCCAGGGTGTCTAAACCCCCTCCCACACCCCTGTGGTAACCCAGACAGAATGGCACCACTTTGGAGGGTCTCTGTACAGAAGCCCGCCAAAAGTGGAACAAAGGGCTCGACCTTTGGTTTAGGAGTCACAGAGACGAACACAAACGCCATTTTAAAAAGCCGAGTTCTGGCAGAAAATACCATCCGATAGACTTATTTAAGATAAGTAGACCGGAGGTATGTTAGAGATTAATGAGAAACAGTATCAATCTCTAACAATGGGAAGAATCCCATAGGGTTATATTCGGGGTCGAACATAACAAGTAGTTTCCACTGCCACCAGCCGAAACTCGACGAGGGGGGACGGGACAGTGCTCCCTCGAATAACAGATCCAGGAGTAATCGAATTACCCCTACTAGTACGTCCACAATAGGATGGTTTGTACTAGTTTTGTTAGTAAATTTAGGTCTAGTAAAGCCAATGGTGACTTTACATGCCCGGGGAGACAGTAGTCAGTCCCCGGGTATGGAGTCTATGACGGAGGTCCGCTAGGATGCCCCAGTGTTACGGCACGTAGGGTGCGGTGTAACACACATAGAAAAACATATGAGACCCTATGGAGTAAAAGACCCCATAGCCCATAGAATACATTAACATTCAAAGGAATTACACACCTTCATGTCCAAGAGTGGGAGAAAAAGAGTCTCACTCTTGGCAGGATGAAAAAACAAACTCCAGAAAGCCAGCAAAGCTGCTGGGGGACTCACTAGGTTAGGAAATTCAGCCTAAACAGAGAATTCTCCCTAACACCTATATAGAGTGGTATGGTTATGTACAATGGTACATGTCCACAACACTCCCCCAGGATAGATCAACACTACACCCTGACCTTCATTGCACCGCAGTGGAAGTGCCTTGGACCCCTTTGTGCCATGACAGGAGACGCTAACCATAGGATTGAAGTGAGAATAATGAAGTATGCCTCAATGAATAACTGTCACCACCTGAACCTACAGGCAAAGGCAGTCTGTGAGTGGCCTCATCATGCAACGGCTCACCATAGAAACATGAAGTACACCTGAGGACTGTCAAGTGTAGGTCACCCCAGAATACTGCACCATGAAGTAAATGTCAATATTATCACAAGATGGCCAAACAACAGTACTGGTGGTAGTAGTTTCTGTTCAGTATCTGAACAAAATTGCTTCCACTGCACGATGATGTTTGTCAGCATCATTTGGCAAACGCGTGGCTCCTTCAACCTTAAGGAGCAAACCTATGAAGCTCATTTTGATTATGGGCCAGTAGTTGATGAGGCATTTGGAGTCCAGTATTTGTTACTTAACATTTAAAAGCATTTCCTGATATTGAGTGTCAAGGTGAGATGCTTTGACTGAGAGAGCTGTAGATGATTGCGCGCTAAGGGACGACTGCGGCAGGTGTAGGAGTCTGAAGGACGGAGGTAGGGAGGATGTTCATCATGTGCAATATGTCCATAAATGAGCATAGGCATGAAGACGTATGCACACCCAGAACATCTAGTATATGATGATACATTCCATGGTGTTCAAATACTCCATGGAGCACAACATGTGTGTGTTGGGGAGACACGTCATGCAATGTGTCATGGCCCCAAGAGGAATCTGCCATTCCTGCTCTCATTGCCTATGGTGTTTGTGCATTATTTTGCCTAGGCACAGTTCATCAGTTCTCCATTTCTGGGGCACACTTCCCTTAACTGGCCTGCATGGATATGGTGGGGGAACTCCCTAAGTCACTCCTTATCTACTAAGCCTCCAATTTAGAGGTTGATGCCTTTGGTGTACCAGGCTGTGAAAGGTCAAGGTTACAGGATGTGGTGGAACACAGGTGCAAAGGGCTTGATGTTGTCAGCAAAGCCATTGCACGTTGTTTGGATAAGCGAGCTGCAGTCACAGTACTTTTACTGACATCAACCCATGTGAGGAGGAGGTTGCTGATGTCTACCTTCCGCATGGGTGTGCTTGACTGGGGTGTTGTGAATAATGTGAAAATCAATTTTCAGATTCACCAACAAGTACAGTGTGATTGGATAACCATGAGAGAGGGTGCATCGGGTGTACATGACGAGGAAGGTGATAGAACCATGTATCTGTGTTGGCTCTATTTTGTACTGTTTCTGGTTCAGAGTCTTGTGAATGTGCTGAACACATTCCTTCAGGAAATTATTTTCCATGATTGACAGGGATTTTGGAGACACTGAGTCTGCTGTTGGGTTTTGAAATAAAAATAATGGTGAGCACGTTTTTGAAGTCCCTAATCAAAGATTAACTGTGTTTGAGTGGGAGTGACATGATGTTCAAGCTGGATGTGTGTGTTGGGAAGTGGCCAGAGAGTTCTATCAAAGAGTCGCTGGTGCTGATGTCCATTAGGGAGCAATGGTTCTCATCATCTTCTTCGGACCGGCTCTTAATAGTGAGCTGTATGCATTGTGGATGAGAATCTGTGGCTTGTGGGTATACGTGGGTGACATACAATCTCAGTCATGAAGAAGTGTAAAGTTGTATGTGGGGTTCAGCTTGGGAACATATGGTGCATATTAGGTTATTGAAAGCATGTAGTGAAACATCACCCCTAATCTAGAGGTGACAATTGTAGTGCTGATGGGGCTTATTGTAACATGTGTGTGGTAGCAGCAATGACATGTCCGCGATGTTTCCTGTGAGCAGAGGCATGACCTATGAGGTGAAATTGTGTGTCTGGGATGAAGGGGGAGAGCGGGGTTTTGAAACCACTGCAGGGAGCACACCTGATGCGTGAAGAGCAGGGCTTCTGGTTGTGGTGCCTCCTCATTAAAATATTTCCACAGGTAAACTAGCCTGCAGTATGCCAATCCTACCATGAGGACAGCTGGTCGAGGGATGTTTCGAGACCTTACTATGAAAAAGGAAAGCAAGGGACAAGTCAGCACATGTGGTTGGGGGAAAAGTAACGTAAACTACAACCACTTGGCCAGCTGTCCACCTGCACAAATACCGTTGGCTTCTACAACGACAGGTGCCTCTCCTACAAGGTGGACCCAACAAAGAACCTAGAAACACATCACTACCTACATGTACACACAGAAACATACAATTCCGTCATCCCAGCTAAATACATCTGACTTGCTGTCCAAACCTTGGTCCCCTCTCCCTTTGACAGGGTCTATGCCCCTTGAATACCTCTTGGACACCACTCAGACACACCTGAAAAGTGCCTTAGATGTTGCAGCAATATTCATCAAAGGAAGGATAAGTGTAGCACAGCTAAACAACCCTCATTGAACAGAATTGGCTCGCACCTTCAAATATATGTCTGCTTCCAAATAGCATGTGCCGTCTATAAGGCTGCCCCCCTCAACTCCTCAATAAACCTTGAATATAACCTATGCAATTCTCCAGCCCTACAATCCAACAGAGGACATTATATGTGCAGCCATCCACTCTGCTAGGCCATGAAGGAAACAGAACACAGATTGTCTCTGTCTATACCCAGAGACCCTGGATTGCCCTTGACATCAACATCTGGCTCACCACAAACATCTATCCTTCAGGGATTAACCCAACATATCAACTATGAGGAATGACAGCTGCACAGCACCTGCCTCCACACACCCTCCACTCCCCACCTAACCTGACATTGGCCGACCTCATTCGGTTGCTATAACACCTGGTTGCATGCACATTCTCTGTTCCATATTTGCCTGTTCTCGCCCATTGTTACTTCGCCACTCCCTTCTGTTGATTTGTTTCAAACTGCTCCCATTCATGTGCACATTCCACATGACCAAGTAAGAACACCATGGCTTCCTGTAGCAAGCTCCACCATCATTAAATAGACAAATGACATTCATAGGACAACATGTTGACAACCTCACTGCCGACGTTGCTTCCTCACTAACCTACCAGCCACTTAGGGGAATAAACTGCCTTCATGTCTAGAAAACACTGGAAGGTATAATTCATGGTATGTGTTGCCCAGGGACAAAAACATGTCAAAACTGTGAACACATCACCCGTTAACACTATTCAGTGACCATCTTCATACAGAGGCCATGATACACTGATACATACCTATATGGTGCCATCAACCATGGACAAACAGTCTGCAGGAACATGTCAGTTACCTTACAAACCCACAGAGTATTGAGTGTAACCTTGTGGTATGCAAAACAGAGACCCTGGATGAAAACACATATCAACATAGTCACTAACCCACTCAGACACATTCAACAGCAAGCAACCAAATTCACCACATGATCCAATAACAATGCAGCAGCATGTATTGTTATAGAAATTGAAGTAATGTAATATATAAACGTACAAAATATGAACACATCTGAATATATCCACAACAATAAAAATAAACCTGTAAATAAAATCAAACTACGCTTCACAAATAATAAATAATCCCAAGCTACTTTAGACACATTTTAATTGCCCTCATCCTCTTGTTCGGTTAAATCCGGGCCAATGCCAACTCTGCCTGCACAATCACCTCCCAGAGTCGGGCTTCCTGACTCTGTAGAAGATCTCTAGGGCCTGCCTCAATCTTTCCTCAATGTATTTGCCAGCCATGAGAGGCACATTTATGATGAAAGCCAGAGGATGGGGCATGGTTTCCGCTGCATCAGCCCTGGCCCTGCCAATGTCAGCCACGCATGCTGAAGACAGGGATTCCCAACTCTCCTCCTCTTGCTGCATCATCCTTAAACACACAGCTTCCACCTTTCTATACACCCTTTGCCTGGCCTCCTCGCCATGCATGGATGATGGGGAACATGTGTTGCACTATTTTATCAGCATTTATCTGGAAGTTATACCTTCTCTAAAGCAACAACCTCTGCTCCTGGGAATGCATAACAGCTGCTGGTTCTCCCTCAGCAAGATGATAAGCTACGGAGAGAGGAATTCATCCAGGCACTGTCCTGGAATGTCTGTTGGGCTACCATAGTCTGTACTTCAGTGGGCACCAGACCAGGGCCGGAGGGCTGCACTGCTCCCTTCAGTCAGACTAGGATGACAACTCAACTGCATCTGTACAAGTCCACCTCCACCAGGGACAAAGACACATCCAAATTTACTGATGGCAGGACAGCAACAGAGGAGCTAGAACATATGTCAAGCATGCAGGTCCTAATTGAGATAGTCTGGGGCACAAATGTGGAAATGGAGAAAGGGGCCATCAAAGTGGTCTGTCAAAAGATACGGCCTTGTACAGTGCTGCCACCAGGTGGGTAATGAGCGTGACCACCACTCTGTGATGCTGTGCAGCCTGCTGTTGAGTGACAAGCACAGCATCACAAAGGGCATTGGTCTGATGCCATTCACCCACCAGCAGTGGCAGCACAGTGGCCTGAATGTTCTCTTGTGCTGGCCGTTGTCTGGGTGGAGGCATAAGAGAAGTGCTCCTGGGAAACACTTCTGTGTCCCTCTGCTGTTCAGGTGTTGACTAGAATTCCCTCACCAATGTCTGAAACCTCAGCAGCTGCGTCATTGGAGGAGATCACAACCCCAGACACATACTTCTCATTGGAGGTTGACGTCATGGGGAGGACGTCATGTCTATGGAGCCATCTAGAAACCTTGTCCCTTGCATACAGCTCCAAATGGGGAGCACGTCCCTCCTCAACTTCTTGAGACTCTGAAAAAGAAGGAGAAGTGAAAAACATCACTGTATTGACATGTACACACATCTATAGGACACTGTGGCATGTGTCAATTAACAGACTAAAGCAAATGCCATGCATACAATCATCTGGACACATATGCATATCTCAAATGCATAACTGCAGAGACAATGTAATGGGAAGGGTAAATGGGCACATGGTCACTTAATCTCCATTCACAGACTAATGTCTGTCCATTTTGCTAACATCCCAGAGAGCCTGGAAGAACGGCATGACATACACCTGTATTTGTCAATTGTCACTACCATATGATGGATTTCTGGACTCCCTATCAGATATGCATTAAATGTCACCATGTTCTCTGATACCCTGAAAATGCTTCTTCTGTTTGATGGCAAAACCATGGCCACAGCAAGGGTGTACATCCATTAAATGGTTTTACTTGTGTGTCATCTATACTCATGCTAAATTCACCTCCTACAACCCCTAAAGGCCACCAGCCCTCCCATGCAGGCATTGTACAGAACCAGATGGATGTAGTCTGAGCAAATGCTAAAATGACATGTACTTCCACATTTCTCTTGTGAAAACATCACACCACCTCATGTGAAAATCACTGATGAATGGGGCCTGGGCAGAGGTGGTTTAAAGAATTGCATGAACACATGCCTTTGACAGCTGTGGAAGCTTGCATCCACTCTGTGGCCTGAAGTATTTAAGCCCAGTGTGGCCACACTAGGTATTTGTATATCTTAACATTGTTGCAGTGTGTCAATGAGCTGCCTCACAACAAATGTGTTGGACGCCTCACTGTTCGTGTTAGACGTGCTCTCGCACTCCCCTCTTTCTGCCTACTCATCCATGCCATAGTGACAATGGAGGAACTGGTTCCCTTTGTATAATGACTTGCAGCTTGGATCATGGCCGGCAGGTGTAGGCTATGGGCATGACATGCTGGATTTATCTAGTCCATGATCCAGAATTGTAGTGATGTCACATGATGGCAGTCATGTGAATGGACCTACACGCTGTGTCCTGCACCGTTGCTTCTTCTGTCTCTGTATTTTCATATTAATCCAGAACGTTTTGACATTGTTCACAGTACAAACTGTAACACTTTCCGCGATATGGGCGAGTGTAATATAATCCCAGATCCTTTGATGGGCTGAGGCCCCAAGCTGCTTATCAGTGCTCAAGAGAGACTCATAATGACTCAGAACCTGATAACACAGGATTCCAACTTCATTGACGGAGAGGTTGCCAGCCCTCAGTCTCATCTCCTTGGTGGGGTAGGATGATGTATAGGTGAGTCTGGTATGGGTCCGACCGGGTTCTGAGAGTTTCTGAAAAGAGAAGCTGTAATATCCTAATGGAGGTGTTGGTGTCCAGATGAAGCAGATGAGATGGACAGGGATAGTAGATGTTGTTATGGTGCACTGTACTCAAGCAGGATACGACAGGCTATGGTGGTAATACACTCACTCCAGGACAGTGCAAGTGGTCCACCACCAATGGCTTACTATCAGGCAACATGAATTGTTATGTAGAGAAGGCAGGCAAAGACAACAGATCATGCAAAGCAGGAAGACAAGCAAGTAAGATGTTGCCTCAGCCAGCGCTACAAGGCAGTTGATGGAAAACAATGGAGGGAAGGCACTCAGCATAGATGTTCTGCAAGACACGCTATTCACACATTCCATCCAAAGTGTTGACACATTTGGATATGAAAAGGGGCACTTATGTGGATTGCATTTAGCAATCACTTGGGTTACAAATGTAGATTGATTTTCCATATGCCGATTCAGTTTTCTTGATTCAATTGCATATGTAAATAGGACCACGGAAAGCACCATGAGTGAGATGGGAAAGACTCGGATAATGAAGTGGCCACTCAAAGAGAAGTGGCCACCAAAAGAGAAGGGTCCACCGGAATGGAAGTGACCAACAAAAGAGAAGGGGACATCAAGAGAGAAGGGGCCATGCAGGTAAAAAGGTTTATGGATGAAGAACTGCTCATCTTCACAGACTTTGTGGATGAGCAACATGTGGACCTCTATTCTCAGGCTGGCACTACCCTCTCAGTTACAAAACACAAGCACCTAAGGCAGAAGGTGACATATAAGATAAATGCCACTGCAGTGAAACATGGTACTTACAAGGATGTATTTAAGACCTTGGGAAATCTGACTAGGCGAACAAAGAAAAAGTTGGGGAGGAATAAGTGTTCAGCCAGGCTTCAAGTGGAGGATTCCCCAGATAGAGGAGCTGACCTAAATTGTAAAAGTAGTCAGTGGCGTCATATTGAGTTAGCAGATCATGGGGTTGGAGGCCAAGACAAATATGTTGCACCATCTGGTGAGTGCCATGTGTGCACAATGGATTTGCTCTTGTCTGTAGATTCAATGTAAGCATTGAACTATACAGGGGACAATATTCAGTGTCCTTACCTTCCTCCCCCATTCCACATGTCATGTGAGCACCCACTGTCTCATGAGAACTGTACACCTGATAAAGGTATCATCCCAGGGACAGTGTAACATAGTTGTCCTTTAAAATAACCATCTGTATTTGACACAAGCGAACATGACATTCTGCTAAACTGCCTTTTGAGTGCAACACACAGGTTATGGCTGCCAACACAAATGTCACGTCAAGGTATGGGCATGTGGGCCCACTACAAATCTCTCTTTCCAGGATACATTTGGCTGCTGTCCATATATGAGTCATGTCTTGCATGGCGATAGCAGCCACTGTCCATGGAGGGGGTCCAATAGATAGTTCACATGCCATCTAGCGTTCCGTGCTCACACACAAACCTTAGATGGTTGTGTTGGAATGTTAATGATCAGGCCCTGGACTGGCTCTGAGTGGCAACCACATACTTTCAACTGGTATCCGTTGTGCCCATGTCCACCTTTGAATCATAACAGGCATGTAGCGGCTGCATAAGAGCATGTGCATGGACACCAGTAAACATATGTTCTGTGTAAAGAAGAAAGTGGTTATAAGGATGCAAGTCCCACATGAACTTGCATGCATTTAAGGGTTTTAAGGCACAACAGGGGACACATAGGGGTAGAATGTTGGTAGGCCTCATATGCATATGTGTCACCAAACTCATGCCTGATACTGCAAGAGGCCATTGGTACCATTGACATATACTTGTATGTAGGTATGGCGATAGCCAAGTCATGTAACCTCTTTTATTCATGCTCCCTAGAGTGTGTGCATGAGGATGTCCAGTGTACTGTTCAATATGTGTGCGCCTAGCCTAGATGCCCCATTTATTTGAGAGTGTATCGCATGATGACCAGCATATGCACTCCCAACCCCCATGACGTACCTCTCAGAGTAGATGTGAACCCCATCAAATTCGGCGAAGAGTCTCCCGTATTTCCTGTTCATGCGGCCACAGTCTGACATTTGTTTACCCTGCCAGACACATTGAATAAGGGCCAGAGTAGCCAGAGAGCAACATCTGACATAGGTGTTTGGAGCTTTTGTTTCCTTTCAAAAAAGGAAGGCTGGATAGATGGGAGGGACATGGCCATAAAGGGCAATCTATAACAACAAAAGAAATGGGTCAGTGTTGTTGTGTACATATGGAACCCTTGCTCACTGTTCCTAGAGAGGCACAGCTTCACCTCACTGATGATGCCCAGCAAGGCTGAAACACATGTATGGGGTTGCTGTTGGTACTCTTTTCCAGAGGAGAATTGCCTAGCATTTCGGTGCTGGACTGCCCCTGGGCAGGACACAAACTGATATGCAGGGAAATTTCTTCTCTGTGAAAGACACAGTGAACTAAAGACTTGGTAGAGTCTCACCCAGGGGTTATTCACCCAAGAACAGGTCATTGGGCTGTGTTCGTGCTGGTAGTGAGATTCCCATACCCCCCATGATCTGCATGAATTAACTTTGAGTCTCACCCTAAGTTACCAGGGTGATCCAGACATGGACCCCTTGCTCACTGTTCTTAGAGAGGCACAGCTTCACCTCACTGATGATGCCCAACAAGGCTGAAACACGTTTATGGGGTTGCTGTTGGTACTCTTGTTCAGAGGAGAATTGCCTAGCATTTCGGTGCTGGACTGCCCCTGGGCAGGACAAAGACTGATATGCAGGGAAATTTCTTCTCTGTGAAAGACACAGTGAGCTAAAGACTTGGTAGAGTCTCTCCCAGGGGTTATTCACCCAAGAACAGGTCATTGGGCTGTGTTTGTGCTGGTAGAGAGATTCCCAGACCCCCCTTTGATCTGCATAAATTAACTTTGGGTCTCACCCTAAGTTACCAGGGCGATCCAGATGTGGACCCCTTGCTCACTGTTCTTAGAGAGGCACAGCTTCACCTAACTGATGATGCCCAACAAGGCTGAAACACGTGTATGGGGTTGCTGTTGGTACTCTTGTTCAGAGGAGAATTGCCTAGCATTTCAGTACTGGACTGCCCCAGGGCAGAACAAAGACTGATATGCAGGGAAATTTCTTCTCTGTGAAAGACACAGTGAGCTAAAGACTTGGTAGAGTCTCTCCCAGGGGTTATTCACCCAAGAACAGGTCATTGGGCTGTGTTCGTGCTGGTAGTGAGATTCCCAGAGCCCCCATGATCTGCATGAATTAACTTTGGGTCTCACCCTAAGTTACCAGAGTGATCCAGACATGGACCCCTTGCTCACTGTTCTTAGAGAGGCACAGCTTCACCTCACTGATGATGCCCAACAAGGCTGAAACACGTTTATGGGGTTGCTGTTGGTACTCTTGTTCAGAGGAGAATTGCCTAGCATTTTGGTGCTGGACTGGCCATGGGCAGGAAAAAGACTGATATGCGGGGAGATTTCTTCTCTGTGAAAGGCACAGTGAGTTAAAGATTTGGTAGAGTCTCTCCCAGTGGTTATCCACCCAAGAACAGGTCATTGGGCTGTGTTTGTGCTGGTAGAGAGATTCCCAGACCCCCCTTTGATCTGCATTAATTAACTTTGGGTCTCACCCTAAGTTACCAGGGCGATCCAGATGTGGACCCCTTGCTCACTGTTCTTAGAGAGGCACAGCTTCACCTCACTGATGATGCCCAACAAGGCTGAAACACGTGTATGGGGTTGCTGTTGGTACTCTTGTTCAGAGGAGAATTGCCTAGCATTTCAGTACTGGACTGCCCCTGGGCAGGACAAAGACTGATATGCAGGGACATTTCTTCTCTGTGAAAGACACAGTGAGCTAAAGACTTGGTAGAGTCTCTCCCAGGGGTTATTCATCCAAGAACAGGTCATTGGGCTGTGTTCGTGCTGGTAGTGAGATTCCCAGAGCCCCCATGATCTGCATGAATTAACTTTGGGTCTCACCCTAAGTTACCAGGGTGATCCAGACATGGACCCCTTGCTCACTGTTCTTAGAGAGGCACAGCTTCACCTCACTGATGATGCCCAACAAGGCTGAAACACGTGTTTGGGGTGCTGTTGGTACTCTTGTTCAGAGGAGAATTGCCTAGCATTTTGGTGCTGCACTGCCCCTGGGCAGGACAAAGACTGATATGCGGGGACATTTCTTCTCTGTGAAAGGCACAGTGAGCTAAAGACTTGGTAGAGTCTCTCCCAGTGGTTATTCACCCAAGAACAGGTCATTGGGCTGTGTTTGTGCTGGTAGAGAGATTCCCAGACCCCCCTTTGATTTGCATAAATTAACTTTGGGTCTCACCCTAAATTATCAGAGCGATCCAGACGTGGACTCCTTGCTCACTGTTCTTAGAGAGGCACAGCTTCACCTCACTGATGATGCCCAACAAGGCTGAAACACGTGTAAGGGGTTACTGTTGGTACTCTTATTCAGAGGAGAATTTCCTAGCATTTTGGTGCTGGACTACCCCTGGGCAGGACAAAGACTGATATGTGGGGACATTTCTTCTCTGTGAAAGACACAGTGAGCTAAAGACTTGGTAGAGTCCCTCTCAGGGGTCATTCACCCAAGAACAGGTCATTGTGCTGTGTTCGTGCTGATAGAGAGATTCCCAGACCCCCCTTTGATCTACATAGGGAACACTTCTACTTAACTCTCATTAATCAATATAATTGCTGAGTCGTTTAAAATCCTACATTAATAACTACATTTATTGATGGAAAATCATAATTCAACCACTCTCACCACATCCATTCCTTCACACATTGCTGCTCTCGCATCTAACTACAAATCAATGAAGCTTTCACTCAACCGTTATGGGTTTTTCTAGTCAAATATTTCCATTAAATGATTAGATAAACCCATACTGATACTTAATTCCATTAATTTTAAACACACAACAAATACATTGTTTGCATCACTGCCCTGGAATACACAACAACCAAATTGTTTGCATCATTGCCTGACACAACATGTCATGTTTCAGTTCATGAAGATTTACATGCAGGGCATTTTACAAGGGGTGGGGATGTTATGCTCAACTCAGTATGCAAAGGAGCAGCACTCTGTATTTTGCTTCACTAGAGATTAACATTGTAATCCTGTTCCCATCTTCAATACAAACAATATGTGCAATTAATGGCCAAGAGCCCAATCCATATTTTAATGTAGCCTCCATCCCTTGTTCTCAGTAGCCTGTTTATACAGGGTAGGGGGAACCTGTACAAATTATGCTCGGCATGATGCTGCATCTGCATCAAAGAGCAGAACCCAAGCTGCCTACTTTTGTGACTGTCAACACCACACTTCCACCAAAGTGTACAAAGGGCATCAGCATACACTTCTTTTCATATTATCGGGCCTCATTACAGGTCGGGCGGTCCGGAAATAACAGTGGTGGTAAACCCGCCACCACTGTTAATTCCAGACTGCCCGATCCCGAGTCCTGCAGGTGGGAGGTGGAGTTCCCGCCAGGTCTGACCTGGCGGGTTTACCACCGCCCGCCTGCAGGCAGACGAGGAAACTCCGGCACCATCACGAGATGGTGCCAGTGTTTCCATGATCCCCATTCCCATTGAGTCCCATAGGACTCAATGGGAATGGGGATTTACACCATTCCGCCTCCGGAATTCCTGGGACACCGGGGTTGTAATGCCCCAGTAATTCTGGGAATCACGGAGGCGGAATGGTAATACGAGTCCGGCGGTAACCAGGCAGTTTTACTACCTCGGTTACCGCCATACTCGTAATGAGGCCCATTGTCTTCCAAAGAGCCAATCAGGGAGTTTTCATCTAAAAGGCTGCAGCGTGTGGCCTGGGACTCTTTTATCCTCTTCCTATGAGTGATTGCCACAGTGTAACATTTGTAAAGGGGGCAACTTAATGGACTGTGAAATGGGGAGTTGGATCTCTATTGAGGCATGGACAAGTAATGGAATGCATAATGGGAGAACGTAAAGAGAGATGGTGGACATTAGGGATCATGCATGCTGTGTCAGTGATATTGTGGCCATTGTCTTTGGCATGTGTGCATTCGATGTGTCATTGCAGGAACCTGCCCGACACAAACCACATGTCCATTGAATGTTGAAGGTATTGCTCCATGACCTGGGTCTTGCATGGTATACAGAGCGAGAAGTCAGACACCCAGATGTGATGAAGTACATGACATTTATATTGGTTGATGTTCCACTATGTGATGGGAACTACGTGGGGACCATTTCGGATAGGGCTAAGGAAACTGTTAGAATGCATGTGAGTTGGGTTATTGTGTTACATTGAAAAACAATTGAGGCCTATATGTGTACATGGTGATGAGTGTGGTAGTTGTTGTTTGATCTTTTTCATGTGCCAAGGAGGCAGGTGTGGCCCAGTGACTAGGGACATTATGCCTCTTCTGGTTTGCCTTACTTATAGTATGCTTGATATTAGTTGGGTCTGGCATTTTGTAGTGTTGACCTTGAAGGTGGTGTTTGGGAAGAAGTCTGCTCTTGTGATGTGCTTTGTTGGTATTATGGTTCTTCTTTTGGAGGTATTTGTTTGATGTGGTCTGCATTTGTTGTGAGCACAATGTTTGATAATGTAATTATGGCTCTCCTAGTAAACGTGGAACTCCATTGCAGAGGCTTTACTGTGATCAGGGGGTGTAGGTTCTCTCATCCTGTCTCAGAGAGCGGACTGCAAGGCCACTGATGTGGGTTTACATGTTGTCCTTTTTGAAACATCTATTTGGGTTACAGGCTCTCAAAATAATGAATAAAGTGTTCTACCAGTGTGATGTGTCATTATGTCTTCTCGTGTCCATGTTAACGAGCTATGTGTCCTGGTGTTGTCCTTTTAGTGTTGATTGCAGTGTGCCATCTTCTAAGGTATGTTGTTTTCTGTGTACATGCAAGTTATTGGTGAGCATTTGGATTATGTGATGATTTCCCTGCATTTAGTCCATATGTTTTGAATTGGTAGTGATGATGTGAGTCATGTGTTATGGGAGTCCTGTGTGTGTTTATGAAATGAAGAGGCAGATGACCTTGCAGTGTGTTTCTGGCATTGTGAAAAGACGCATTGTTGCTCTTAGATATGCATTACCAGGGTGTCATTCTGGGCAAACAATTATTGCCCCCTTTCATCATTGAGACTTGCCATGGATGAGGGTCTTCAGTGTGTTCACAACAGGGGGTGTGGTTCATGCTAAATACTTTTGGACCACATGGTTGTAGGTGGCCTCTCCCTGAGCCATATGCCCTGCTATAGGTACGTGTGGGGCATTTGGATGTGGTCACAATCCCACCTGCACGTTCAGAGGAATGCTTTTGCATGTTGCCATATTGTCAGTCAGTCAGTCAAACTTACCTTTATTCAGCGTTTAGCCTTTAAGTTCTAGTAAACTATCAACATCTATATAAAAACATCAGTACAAATCAGCAAAGATTTTGATATAAAATGCACAATTATCTCAACAAACAAAACACTTCGCAAATATGTCAGGTCAATGAATGCAAATCAACCGCATGTAATACAAAGTTCTCAGAGATTTGCCTGCATACAGGGCATAGATTTGTTTGAAGTTGCTTAGAGTAAAAGTGTCAAAGTTAGGGCTAAAAGCATGACCCTCATAGTGTCAGTTATATTAGTGCACATATAATGCTTTTATCATAATAGTGACAGAGGAGAGAAAAAGCTTCCAGCCTCAGTCACCTATTTGTCACTGGCCGTCCGGCTGAGACCACTCTTCGGGATTCTGTTTCTCAGCAACCATGCACTATAGATAAAACGTGTAGTTCCAAAAAACCACATGAGGAAGTCAACATTTTCTTGTATATCTCATGACAAATACCTGCATTATTTGAAATAGGTTGCAGGTAGATGCATCTTACATGATGGGGTTTAGTGCAGATCAGTAAAAAGTGCATTATATTTTCTTTTTGAGATCCACACATTAGGCAGAGATCATATTGTGCCCCTTGCCACCCTTTGGTTATGCAAGCTATTGCCAAAAACCCAAACCTGAATCGGACATAGAAATACTTTTCCATTGCCAAGAGGATGGCATACAAATAAACATTCAACCCTAGTTCTGCTGTGGATTCAAGGTATTCCACTCCAAATTTCAACTTCATGGCATCAGCTATCAGGTTTTCATACATTGACATTTTTGCCTTGAGCTTCAGGGTATTCAGGTCCCATACATGAGACACCTGGGGATTATTCCACAGCTCAGGCATATCTAGATGGAAAAGGCAAGCCTTTACATGTTCAAGCCACTTTAAAGTTGTCCCTCCTCGATGCTCAAGACATGTGACAGGGTTTTCCTACATGTCTCTAGTCCCTCTCCATTCCAGACCACTGCCCAGAACATTATTGGTTTAAAAGATGTTCGAGCCACTATCTTAGTATTGTCAAGTTCTAGGTGGACTGCGGAAGAGGGGGCTGACACAGGTAAAAGCAGTAGTTGCTTTAAAAACTTGTTTTCACAGGTAGACAAATCAGAGATATTAACATGTCCCCACAGTACAGATCCATATGTAGCTGCTGGTGTGCTCTGTTTGTGGAGTAATTCCAGTGCAGTGGAAATTGCACCACTACCATGCTTGGCAAAGAAGTATGAGATACCACCAAAGTGTTTAATCTGTGAGAGACTTGATTTGGCTATCTGTGGCTTCCAACTACCCGTGTCCTCAAAACGGCCACAGAGGTAGTCAACGTGGTTAACTTGTTCGATAGCCAAGTCACATACACTCAAATTTAGTGTTCTCCTTTTAGCATAGGTTGGCTAGAAGACTATCACTTTACAATTTGGGATGTTTATAGCTAAATTCAACTCTGCATTTTGTAGCAAAAATAGACAAAGCATGTTTCAGGCCCTGGGGCGTGGTGGACAAAAGATGCCATTGTCGCGTAGAATCATGCCAGGTATGCATACGCTCCCATCTTGGGGAAGTCCTGGCATCCACTTAACAGGGCATCAGTAATTTCTTGTAAATAGATATTAAATAATGTGGGTGCCAAGGTGCAGCTCTGCCTTACTCCAACATTCACCTGAAAGTCCTCAGTCTGTCCCCATTTCCAGCAGTACCTAACAGTAGCTTTGTTAGCAGAGTACAGTGAATGAGCAATGTCCACCAGGTTGGTCGGAGAACTACGCCTCACCAGAATATTCCACAATCAATTTCTTGACACAGTATTGAAGACCACTTTTAGTTCCAAAAAGACCACATAGATGTACATTTTATTCTAGATAGTATACTTAGCAATGATCACAAAGAAAAGAACACAATGGTCTATAGCACCCCTATTTGGCATGAACACAACTTGGAGGGAGTTAACCGCATTGTCATGATCATCCAACTCCTGGTAAAGTGCGAGCATAAGCTTCCCGAAGAGCTTCCCAACACCATCTAGGATAGCAATTGGGCAGCAATTATCTGGGCAATCTTTCCTGCCCTTTTTATAGATGGGACAATTATCACCCTGCGCCAAGAAGTTGGGATCTCACCAATATGCTGGATGGCATTGAAGAGCCTACATAACACTGGGGCCCATATCTCTACCTCATCCTTGAAGAGATCTGTTGAGATCATGTCTGGGCCTGTAGCGGTATGAGTTTTGAAAGTATTAAGAGCGGCTGCCACCTCACCAACAGAAAATGAAAAGGTGGCAGGTGAAAGTTGTCTTAATATTACAGAGTTAGGAGCAGGTTGGCTTGCAGCTTTATAAAGGTTCCAGAAATGGGATCGCTATTCGCGAACCTCAACGTTACATATCAAGTCTCTATCCCCATTCACTTCTTGAAATCAACTTCCAAAAGGAGCAAGCGTCCCTTGAATGCAGGGCTCCATGTAGACTACCCCATTGTTTAATCATAAACTCTCTCTTCTTCCTTCCAGTTAGCTCTTTGTATTTTAATCTTAGGGCTTGCAAACGAGATTCATCAACCTCTTGTGGGCTTTTTACACAGGATACCATCTCCCTTGTATTTTTATTACTTTGTATTATTTTTTTTTAAATGTGTTTTTATTGGAGTTTCTTTTGCACCATACATACAAGAAAAAGGATATACAGACACACTAATCTACAAATCAGTGCAGTAATGAAAGTGACACTAGGAATATGGGACAAAGCCACAAAAGAAGAAACGCTAACCTGAGACCCAGCCCCTTTTATGCTTATGTTTATTAACCCAGAATTCCCGCCGGGCATGGAAAATGGGGCCTTTCAGAAATCGGAAGAGGCAGGCTGCAACAAGATAGGGGACATGTTCCAGGCCCAAGACATGAGGATGTTTGCAGAATGTGTAGCACAGATAGGACTATCTCCCATAGATAGATATACATATGAACAGCTATACCACTGGCTACGATCCCCACGGATCAAACAGGCAGTGACAAGGGAATTGACCCTGTTCAAAACATACACTATGACTCACACAGGCACCAGGACATTTGTCTCGGTCAACCATACATTCTTGAAAACCCAGACAGAAGAAATCAAATGGCAACATATGCAAAGATGGGAAAAGACACTAAAGAGCACCTACCCAAAAGAACACTGTGAACACAATTGGGAGGTGATCCCCAAACTTAGGAGAGCAATACAGTCCAGGGAAATGTGGACAAAGGTTTTAGTGCAATGGCACTATGCCCCGGAAAGGATCCACACAATGTATAAAACATCTACAAATACATCCTGGAGGGAATGTGAAGGAGTGGGAGATTGGAGTCACATATGATGGGACTGCCCAGCTATTCAGCCAATCTGAGGGAAAGTCAAAACTCAGATGCAGGAGATGTTTGCAGGTGCGGCGTGACTGGGGGTAGAAAGGTGGATGTGTGGGATCTGCGACTCCCGTGAGAAGGTAATGTCAAAGACACAGAGACGGAATTTCATGGGTCTTCTTATCGCGGCATGGCTGGCAATAGCCCACAAATGGAAACAAAAAACCCCACTGACAATATTCGAATGGTTACAGAGAGTGTGGACACATATCGCTATAGAATAAACCACCTACAACATACAAGGGGAACGCCAGAAATTTCGGACGGATTGAGGCACGGCCCTTAATTATCTGCAGAGAGACTACATGGAACAATGGTGCCCACATAAATAAGGATTCTCAACATGTTTACTTAGAGGTCATGTGGACAAAGGTCAAAGCACAGATTCATGCACAGAGACATCTTCTGGAGGGAGAGGGAGGGAGGGGGGACGGGGATGTTGGTGATTTCAAGAATTATTTACCATCTCCCTTTTTGACTCTGTGACAAGCCTCATCACACCAACCAACCCTAGCCAGCAAATGTTTCTTTACTTCGTCCACAGGGAAAGACACCAGGGGAGCTAGGTTTCTTTTTAGTTGCTCACATTCACACAGTATCATGTCATCGCTAAGTTTTGTGTCATATATTACTGTGATATTAATCAGAATAGAGGCATAGATGTGTTGTTTTGAGCCCATCTTCAGTAGATCGGCCAATCTAACCCCCTTTCTAGCATGGCCAGTTAATACAATTGGTTGGTCCTTATGGTGCACCGTAGCCCCAACTCCCCCTACTGTGACCCTGGATTTCTGCTACTAGAGGATAGTGATCACTCTCTGGTCTGTTATGGATTGCAAAATCACCAATCCTATCTCAGTCATATCCCGTGATTAATAAATAATCAATCAGGGAGCTCGCATTTACCCCAGTACATGTTTTATTGTGCAGGCTGGTTGTTTTCAAAACAGCCATTGCAGGCCCGTAACTTCAATATGAACAGAATATACACAAAATCTAACGCAAGGTGGTGTGCGTATCGGGGAGAGGCAGCAATAAGAGGTGGGATGTCCCAAGCCTCATCTTGGTCATCCCAGAGCTCTAGAAGATCGTTGTGGGGTTGTAACTGTAAATTAAAATCGCCCACCAGTACAATGCTATGGGAGCATTGCGCGGATCGATTCATGTCTTCGACCAGTTTCTGAAGGAAGTCTAAAATCATGAATCCCTGCGAGGGCCTCTTATACAAGTTAACCAGGAGAACCACATCATTTTTAGCCATCCAGATCTTTAACAGCTCTAGATCTGGTGATCCAGAATCCACAACCTCCACCTTCCAGCCAAGAGCAACATAAACCCAAATCAGGAGCCCATCCCTGGGTCTACCTCATTGCCCCTTAGTTGCCACAATGTGGAAGGACTGGTAGCCCTGTATATTAACAGGTTCGGAAGCCCAAAAACACAACATTCCCGCATCATGTTGCATACCATTGGTGGTGTGTATAGCAAAGCAACACCTGAGTGATCAAGGCAGCACAAACATGTTTTGAGCAATCCAAAGCTCCAATTAACTTTGCACATAGGGCCAATGTGTGAAGTAATTGTAGCCAGTTTCACCTGGGTAAGATGGATTTCTGGAGGGTGTCAGTAGGACTGGTGAGAGCAGGTATGCACTTTCCCTTTCAAATGGGTAAATGGTCAATATTGGTTAGCTTGGTTCCTGTGGATGGTGGATGTTTTGCATGTGCTTGTTTGTGTGTGTGGTTGGATGTGTGTGATCAGTCATGCTCACCAAGGAGTCAAATGTTGACAAAGCTTCCAGATGTAAGAGCATGATAAATATGTGAAAGACGGAGGATGTGGCTATCATGGGTACATCGAGGACAATTGGCATTCAGGCATTTGCATCTCGGATGACATGCATATTGATGGAATTGCATTTCTTTGTGATGCATGTCTACATCCATTTCAGGGGCTGAAGCATTCCATTCAAGCAGTCGATGACTCCAAGAAAGTGTAGGAACCATGCCATGGTATAGAACTCCTGGGCCGCTCTTTGCCTTTCCCGCGGAGTGTGGGGCATGTCGATATGGCTATGCAGGCATTCACTGATGCACTGCGATGCCTGATGCAAGGTCTGGGATTGTGTGGCCTGGGATATGCCATCTAAAATGGATAACATCAAATGGAATGCACCAGTGGACAAAAAGTGAACAGCTGCTAACACCTTCACATGCATAGGTACAGCATGAAATCCTGTGTGGTGTGGTGTCATGTCAGATTTCCACTCGTTGCCCATGTTCAAGATTTCATTTTCGGGAAATCTGAAGGTGCCATAGATCTCCTGATCTGCTATTCCAAAAATGGTGGTATGAATGTGGAAGACCCTGGGCCTCCTCCTTCTACTTGCATTTTGGGTGAGCACAAGTGTGAACGATGTGTGGTTGGCCATTCTCTCAGGGTTCCACTATGCTTGCATGGTGCATTTATAGTCTGCTGCTGCTCTGAATAACGCAATTGGGGGGCAATGTGCTTGGGCTGTGTTAGTGCAAACAGCCTTTTTCGGTGCAAAGTCACTTAGTACAGTGGTAAACGCTTTGTGAATTAGGCCCTAGAATTTTAAGGAGTATTTGTTTTGTGGCGAGTTCGCATTAGTAACCTGTCAATGTTAATGTTATTGTGTATGGTCATTAAGCATTTTTCACACCTTTTTGACAATGAAGACCATTAGAGTAGAACGGTCCTCAAGAATAGAACACAATTTACGTTAAATGGATGCATCTTTGATGCTTGTCTTCCAAATGCTGAACTCATTGGGTCGCTTTTTTGAGCTTCGCAAGCATTTGATTGTGTGATCTTCACTGCACTTTCTGCATGTTTATGCACTTACTGATATGAAGCGTCCTCTACCATTTAAGATCAGACTCCATTTCTCAATCACCTTTGTTCTGGAGGCACTACAAAGGGACCAATCAATTAATTCCATTACCCAATGTTCTACACAAAGTCCTGCTCCTCCTCCAGAACTTGACATAATGTTCAGCTGCTGCAGTCCCCTCCTTCATCCCCTGCTATTGCATCCCACCTTGATATTCTTCTCTCCTACCTCCTGTCTTTTAGTTGGAGTTTGTGTGCTATGCAAGGCTTTTAGTAGAAACTGTTAAACTCATGTACACTAAAGTATATGTTAAGGGTTTTACAAAAATTATTTGTTGCATGCCAAGGACCATCAACGTTAGCACTGTGCAGGCAGCATCATGCAATGTTAAAGGTTAATGAGGATTGGGCTTGGGCTGTGTTAGTGCAAACAGCCTTTTTCGGTGCAAAGTCACTTAGTACAGTGGTAAACGCTTTGTGAATTAGGCCCTAGAATTTTAAGGAGTATTTGTTTTGTGGCGAGTTCGCATTAGTAACCTGTCAATGTTAATGTTATTGTGTATGGTCATTAAGCATTTTTCACACCTTTTTGACAATGAAGACCATTAGAGTAGAACGGTCCTCAAGAATAGAACACAATTTACGTTAAGTGGATGCATCTTTGATGCTTGTCTTCCAAATGCTGAACTCATTGGGTCGCTTTTTTGAGCTTCGCAAGCATTTGATTGTGTGATCTTCACTGCACTTTCTGCATGTTTATGCACTTACTGATATGAAGCGTCCTCTACCATTTAAGATCAGACTCCATTTCTCAATCACCTTTGTTCTGGAGGCACTACAAAGGGACCAATCAATTAATTCCATTACCCAATGTTCTACACAAAGTCCTGCTCCTCCTCCAGAACTTGACATAATGTTCAGCTGCTGCAGTCCCCTCCTTCATCCCCTGCTATTGCATCCCACCTTGATATTCTTCTCTCCTACCTCCTGTCTTTTAGTTGGAGTGTGTGTGCTATGCAAGGCTTTTAGTAGAAACTGTTAAACTCATGTACACTAAAGTATATGTTAAGGGTTTTACAAAAATTATTTGTTGCATGCCAAGGACCATCAACGTTAGCACTGTGCAGGCAGCATCATGCAATGTTAAAGGTTAATGAGGATCAGTGGACAAGGGAATAGTCAAAGCAAAGCAAACTCGTTCTTACTTTTCCATTTTCCACTCAATTGTGTGCACAAATAAACTCTTTGTGCAAATACACTTTGATACATTGTTAAGTAATGGGCTCAAATGGTTTTAACCAGGACTAAAGACAAAGTGGATGTGTGCCCCTTTTTACGCCTGTATGAAAGTGTAATGCAGTGCTTAATCGTCAATTGACATGACATAACTTGTTAGACACGGTATAATATTACCATTACCAGCAACATTTTGAAACAGTTCATATAATTTCATCATAAAGAAAAATATGCATGTAAATATTCAACACAGTGCCCTAGTATTGCATTTATCTGGTATTCACCCAGAAATGTCATTCATCCAAAAGAAGCTAGCTACATTGCTCTGGTAATAAAAAGAAGATGAAGTGTGTCAGTGAGTGCTGATTAACTTTGAGTAATAAACAAACTTTTAAAGGTACACTACCTGAACGTTACAACCTCATCCAAAAGACATTATATCAATGCTCAACAATGAGCATTCTTGGTGAACATAAATGTGCTTTCCCTCAACCTTTGCGTGTGTGTTTACTTTTGGCTGAAATCTGGTGAGACACAACTTCAGGGAAGGGTGTGTTGTCAAAATGTCCCAACAGATGTCTTCCCTTCTGTTGTCCATTACAGCAGATGATTTTGATTAATTTTGTACCTACAATCACATTCAAAATGTTTGCTTTAGAAACTTATTTTATTTCCATCATTTTTGCAACAGATCTGTTAACCACAATTTATTTTTTATTATTTAAAGCGTCAACACTAGCTTATGAGTAGCGGGGTGCTGTACAGAGTATGAGGAGCCAGCATTTGGGCAGGCATCTTTTAACAGTAGCAAAGTATTGTTAGTTGAGGTCTGTGTGCGGTAAGTGTCACCATTGGGATTCGTCATTGGTCAGGTTGTTAAAAAAGCAATTTTTTGAGATATATGCAAAATTGGAAAATTGTGGGGGTATTCCAAACACTGTTTTCCAGTGCACATTTTGTTTTGTTTTTTCGGATGCAGGCACACAAGCTATTAAAATGATGATGATATGCATGAGTTTGAAGATGCATTACATGAAGGGTGGCGGCTTTATTTAATTTACTCTTTCTCCTCATTGATGCCATGATGGAGAAGTAACTTATTCTCCCATCATATGTTTCCATATCCTGGCTGCTGAAATGATTTCCCATGCCCTGGATCTGAACTGTCTCTGTTCAGCTGCCGTAGAGCTGATTTCAATTGTATCTTTGATTTTGGTGGCTGGTCATGTCCTGAGTTCTAAATTCCATATCCTGAGCCACAAAAACAAGCAGTGTAGTGGGCCTACTAGCAGTGAATTTAAAATCTCAGCTAAGGCTGCAATGACCATTCCTCTGGCAACAATGTCAAACATTTACATAGACAATAAAAATCCTTAGTGAAACACTCAGCCCACCTGAAGCCTAAGACAATTCTAACTCATCGTGTGGGAGGCCAGTTCTCTCTGTGTTCTAGAGTTGTTCACAAAGGGAGGAGTTGAAACAATTGCCATGGCTCATTTGCTGTGTCTCTCTCACCTACTGACTGAGCTTCCAGCCTAAGAAGGCCACCATGCACCCATGAGGAGGATGATGAGGGCAGTCAAGCTAACAAAGTTGATGCTCATTTTCTAAAGTAAGGTTTTGGACCCTATATGACCCTTTGCCTTCTAAAGTAAAGGGATTGTCAGTGAAGTTAACAAATATGCACTATTCACTTCCTCACTGTGTTCTTCCCCCTATGATTGTAAAGCACCCTGCTGCTTCCGGAAGACAGATCTGCACTCAATAAAAACTGTAATAATAAAACTAATAATGTCTCTGTCTCTGAGACTACAAGCTCGTGAGGGACACCATTTGATTGCATTGCATGTACAGTATAGAACTCTCACACATTACTGACATATCATCATGCACTTAGGACTGGATATCCAGCCTTGGAAGTGACAAATGAATTATATAGCTTTTTTCTATCCAAATACTCATATTTAGAGACTTTTTCAATTAAAGTCAATTACTAGCACGGAGTCAAGCAAGTTTGGAAAGATGAGAGACATGCAGCATAGATCTGTGGTCAGGTGTTGCCCCGTTTCGGACGGAAAAACGTGATGAAAGCTGAATTAGGTAACCACAACATCTATCTGCACCACCATAAAACACAGTAACACACACGATGCAAGCAGTATCACTAACGACATGTGTTTTTGTCTACTATGTGGATTGTTTAAGGTTGAGAAACAAAGTGAAGTGGGCATTTGAATAAAAGGAGTAAAAAAGAGCATCCTGTATCTTCCTCTTTGCCCCCTGGAGAACATGCACGGTTTGGGCCTGAATCATGGAATATTTGCACGATTCAAAGTGACTTTGCACTGCTGAAAAGTGACTTTGCACTGCCGACACAAACCCTGATTCATGGAACTGTGCAAAGTGTATGTTTGCTGTGCAAAGGTAGTGTAAGTGGTCATTCTTGCAGTACAAAATGACTTTGCACTGACTTTGCACTGCAAAAATACACTTTGCATGAATCAGGGCTTGTGTCAGCAGTGCAAACTCACTTTTCAGCAGTGTAAAATCACTTTGAACCATGCACATATTGCGTGAATCAGGCCCTTCAGGTCATATTCTGACAAGAATGCCTCTGAGGCGGCTGATGTAATGGGAACAAAATCCCAAAATAAGGCCAGTGGATTAGAGGAATAAATACTAATCTTCCTCTCTGCTTGGTTATTAATCAGCTAGAATATTAGTTCTGCTCAGGGTCTACTTCTGGAATATTTGCACAATAATAGGCATGTGTCTTCAATTCAAACTGCAAGGACAGTGATAATCTTTCTATAATAGAAAGCCAATCGACTGAATGTCTGTGTTGGATTTTCATGCATAAATTAATCTTCGGTTGGTTTCCCCATCACCTTGCAGTGCGAATAATGTTAGCATAGCATTGTGTAATGCAGATTTAGTTGTATTTTCAACTCTATCTTTACATTTCCAGTCTTTAGTATGATATTTAGAAAAATCACATTTTAATTGTATTCATAGTTTAAGGCAACCTTTCTACCCACTGTGAACTTCCCAAAAAACAGATTCGAGGGCCAGATTCACAAAACGTTTTTTTGGCACACGTGACGTAGCTCATTTCATGACGCGCGCTAAAAAGGTGCATGCTGGATGCATATATTCAGCTGCACTTTTTCACCCCCTTTTTCGCATGTGCACAAATAACGGGCATTTCTGAACATTTCAATGCGCTTGCCAAATCCATTGACATGCACAGAACATTCTCACATTCGGCGGTGCCTGATCGTTACAGACTTCGGATGTGTACAAGTTATGAAAGCGTCATTTCTGACCCTGACATGTATTTTTTGTGAAGTGCGACCAGAAGTGGCTTGAAACGCTGCGGTCAAACTGGTATTCGTATTCTCAAACAGTGATTGAAATGTACTCTTTTTTGCTTGCATTTCTTTGTGAATGCCACCGTGAAATGCACACCCAGCGACCAAGAGTGTGCTGGGAGCTTGTTGTATATTAGTGTCGACTACAAAGGGGCGCAACTGCACAATGTTTGCACTGCTATCCTGTCCTATTTAAAGTAAATTTGTAGGTCACCGTTGACTATAAGGTAACCTGTGCATTTCTCAAACAAGTACAAATACATTTCTTTTTTAAAAACACATCCTCTGCACTTGTTCTTATTAACGCTTGCTTTTGAGAATCTGGCCCTGTATACCTTTTCCACTATTTGCATAGTACATGAACTTAAAGGTATCCACGTGCCTTAATGATGAATACTACCTGCACTTTCCACTGTACACTGTCAATAATGTTGCTGACTTGGGATAGGGACAAAAACCTGGTTTGTATTTTTTACTTTACAGTAGTATTCCTTTTCAATAAAATGTCTCTTAGGAGATCATTTGTAAACAGTCTCATAGGGACCACATGCATGCCTGCCACACATATATACCCAGCACATTAATAGCCTAGGATGGCTATGATTTTGTGTGCGAACAAATGAAATTCTAGAAATAATGAAAAACAGATTTCACTTTCTTAAGAAAGAATGCATTTTTTCAATAGATGTATTAAAGTGTGACACTACCTCAACATCTATCAAGTGCATCAGATAGTAATATTGATCATATAATACACATATTAATGCTATTAATAATAATTACTACCCTTAGTATGTGGCAGAACAGTTTATGAAGGGAGTTTCATGTAGGAGTCGGTAACGTAAATTTTCACACAAATTATGGCAATGATGTATTTGCGCTTGGGACGATGAAACAATGAGTATTTAAAACATTGTCACTCGGGTAATTCAGAGTTGCATGCAGGGGATGTATTACTTTATTGAGTTATCTTACTGACTTATCTAGAAAAATGAACACTTAAGATGTTGAACTTTCACATGGGACACAACAGCGTAACTAAGTAATGTGTTTTTTGTTGAATGACTCAAAGATTTAACCATCGCTATGCTTTACCAATGTATTACCTTCAATATTAATTTCCAAGGACAACCTCTCAGGACTGTTGGCCTCATTACGAGTTGGGCAGTAAGGGTTAATGGTCACCGGTAAGGAACCCGGGGCCGGGAAACTGTTACCGCCCAATTCTGAGATCCCTTTGCGGGTCCCGCTAAGGGACCAGGGCGCTAATAACGTGCCCATTATTTGCAGGCCTGTAATTAGCACCTTCCCCGAGGGCTCAAATGGGAATTGGGAATGGTTGGTTGAATGGGGACTTACCGGATCCGCACAGGTCGTAATGTCCGAGTAAGTCCCCATTCAACAAGACCGGACCCGAGTTTGGAGGCAGCCATGGCGCTAATAGCGACATGGCTACCACCAAACTCGGAATGAGGCCCTGTGTTAATATATCACTGTAGGCATGACTTCAATGATGGGGAGTCTCTAAACAGTGTTTCCCTATTCAAAATCAGTTGTTTAGAATAATCTGTAACCACTTGGGTTAATTTTCCACTGAATGCCATGGCTGGTGGGCCTAAAAGAAAACTATTGGTGCAGGAAACTAAAGTATAACAAAACGCTTGAAATTCAGTGAAAAAACATTAGTTAAGAGAGAATTAAGGTGATCAAATTTAACACAACAAACCCCCTGCAATTCAAGTCCACCTTAACTATGTGCTCTTGTTGCACAGCATATGGCCACAATTATGGCATCACAGCTGACATCACAGCTGACATCAATTAGAACCTCACTGGTGACATCACTAATTACATCACACATGTCATCATTGGTGGCATCACTGTTGGCATCACTGATGACATCATGTATTACATCACTGATGAGATCAATAATCACATAACATGACATTATTGAATATGTTCACTTAATTTGATACATATTTTATGTCATTACATGTAACAATAGTAACATGAAACGGGACAATACACTGATACAGATGTATCATATGATTATGTGTGAAATATTCATTTATAGTACTTATCAACTTATAACATTTACTATAAAAATATGTAACATTATACAAATGGTTTGAATGTCATGTATAAGTAAGCAACTACAGTTCTCCATTACAGGGAACATACCTGATTCAGGTAAATCGATTTTAGTTATTTCAAACATAATATAAGTATATGTAGTTGTAAAAAAAATAAGAAAAGATAGAAGTAGAAACATGTAAAGGTTAGGAAAGTTGCACATGTTCATATTTTAATTTACAATTCTCCTTACGGTAATAACTTACATGAACAAGTTGTTTTCTAAATTAAACGTTTCATAACAAATAATCACATATAATAGAAGGTATGTGTCCATGTGCAATGTAATAGCATAGACTTTGAAGTCTAGTTAATATACACAAAATAACTGTTACGTATACTACATGGTTACATGCATGGAAAAGAAATGAAGATTAGGAAGTACATATTTAATTATAAACATGGCAATTGTATTCATAATATGTGTAGTCATTTCCTTTGAAAATTTGTTATGAATTTGAATTCCAATATAACAGATTACCTTTGACATGCCTATATGATACTCTTCATTGTAATAATGTCTGTATGCACTTACAATTGTGCACTGTACTTTATATTTAAAGAAACAAGGGCAGACTACAATGAACTGTCTAAGTATGACATTTGTACATGGTTGTCATATTTCAAAATTCAATTAATCAAATCAGTGATATCAGTAAGTTCATTCATGATGCCACCAGCAATATCACCAGCGATATCATCAGTGATGTCAGAAGTGATATAATTATTAAGCTCATATGGTGCACAATAGGGATGTATAGTTAAGGTGGACTTGCTAGAACAGTGAGTGCTGAATTTCAGGGGTTTGGTTCCTGATTGCCTTAACTCTCTCTTAACTAATGATTTATCGCTGAATATATATTTATTTGCAAATTTTGCACTTTGGCATATATGCAAAGAACTACATTGGGGACCTTAGGGCTAATGCTAATGCTATTTTAGCCAGACATCATTTCTATGTTTGCTTTTCATGAATATGCAATATTGTATCTGCGGGACTATATATTGTGTGCAGTCAAGTCAGGTTTAGTGAATAACTATTCTGCTGTGAATAATTGGGTGATTGATCTAGTCATTGTGCTAAGATCATACATTTGGTGGTTTCAACTCATATGTTGTAACCACATATCTGTTTAGTCACGTGAGCAGACAGATGTAAATAACATTTCTTTTATTTATTGTATTCAGTTATTATCTGAGTTTGCCCGCACATTTTGCGCACAGATGTGCTTCATCGTTGCTTTTAGAGCATTTCATTTTATTTTGCTCCTATGTTAAACATTTCAAGATGTCTGATTTGTTTGATTCACATATGTTAGCTCCTTGAAGACAGTTTCTATCTTTACTGTCGCATGCAACCATAGAGATGTGATTACTGCTTGAAATACTCTGTTGACTCTTATACTCCTCACTGTGATGAAGCGGTTGGATAGCCGTGAAACACGTTAACTGTCCGCACTCTCTATTTTTCCACTGCACACCCAATAAAGTTTATTATTTGTTGACTGGTGTGACGTTGGTGGTTTCCGTTTTTGCTGCCCATCTATTGTTTGGAGCCGCTGCTCTCGGGAGTGCATTCCGCTTCCAAGTACTTTGGGACTTGCCCGATGGTGTCCTGCCTCTGTTGTTGTGTCTTTGCTGGATTTTTTTTTCTTTTTAAAAAAAAAAAACAATTGAATAAACTTGTTCACTAATTGTGGTTCGAGTTTTTTATTTTCAGAAATGGGAATCATGGACATTGTTTGTGCTCGCATGGAGTGTGGTTTGTTTTCCTCTTTTTCGCTGTGCATATATATATATACATATATAGACTAATGTTAGACATTGTCTGTGGAATATCAAAGTAGATAGATATTTCAAGCATTGTGATGGGACCAACATAAATATGTTTCTGGAATTCCACATGACAGTGCGCATATCAAGGGAAAATACAGGAAATATCCAATTTTATCATGAATCGAAGATCTCTGTCATGGAAGGAAATTAGGCAATCCGCTCATGAAAAAAAGACATATGAGTTTTATTTTTAATGGGCAGAGGGTTTTTGCATAAAAGGGCAGCATGAGAGACATTATATCTGTGAAGTAACACATGTTGTTGTGCGGCAACATTAAAACACATTTGCAACTTTCGCGTAAACAGAATAAATTGCAATCATATCACATAGAGGAAAGTGGGAGCTGGACAGAATTTGAAAATAATTTGACCCAACACATTGTGGTATTTACATTTTTAATTCATAGAAAACCTGCTCTGTTCACCCCACTTTTTACTGCTAATCAATGTCTGATGCATCTTACAATGAAACAAAAAGGTCCCACAAATTTTAATTGCACACTGAGCCAAGAGTTCTATTTCCAGAAAATGGCCATGAGATACTTTTGGGTTTCAATACAGCATCCCTCCACCTCCTAAAAGCGATATTTTGTCTCCTGTGAAAAACCTGAGGGTATTCTCACTTCTATAACCCATGGATTTAATGCACGGGGCCAGGGAAAAGCCATTGCTATTGGATCCTGACCCTGGGGGGTGGAGAAGCGAAGAAGGATCACCTGGGTTATGGGTTCTTGGGGAGTGGAAGTGAAATGTTCCCAGGTGAGACACAGTATTTCCCTCTTCCATGCCATGAAGAAAGCCTAGTCCCAGAAGCTTTTGTGGGATATTTTTAGCCCACGCACTCTGGTCAGAATAACATCAGGAGAAAAGACTAGTGTTTAAGAACTGGAAGGAGGCTGAGAATGACTAGGATGTCCTTGGGTGAGGCATGGTGTCCCCTTTCCCTAATAACAATGAACCCAGCCCCTCCACAACCTTTATGGGCTATTACAAGCCAGCACCCCTCTTTTCTCTACTATTGACACTTGACAGTACTGGGACGAAGGAAAGGCAACTAAGAGCAATTGAGACTATGATTTTTTACCACTTTAGAACTGGGAAGAGGACGATGCCTTCTAGGAGTAGTGAATATCAGGCATGCCCCTTTAATAGGAGTCAGGCAGGACTGAATAATCATTCACATCTGCAGCCTGTCAAGGGGCTGCAGGTGTATACATGGAGCCAAACCCAGTGGGAGAAGGACCAGGAAGCCGGTGCATTGCGCAGAGGACCATTCAGAATGGCATGGGAGTGCGGTTTCCTGGGGGCGGACCAAGAGAAGTGAAGGTAGACGTGCTGAAAGACCCATTCCTTTCTATTTAAAGTTCTAGTTCCCCTGTGGTAGTGGACCACCCCAGGAGTGTCTGTGGGGCAGCAGCTGGAGCCCCAGCACTACAGGAAGAAGGCTGTGTTATCTGTGCTGCAGCACGAACATCCTAAGCGACCAGTGAGTTTCTGGGGCTAAAGAAATCCAGTGCGCTTGTGTGAACTTAAGCATTTTATAAAAAAGATTGTATTGAAGTGGTCGCATGTGGCAGAAAATATGTTTTCAAAGGTCTCCGAACAGTGAACAGCTCAATTAATGTGGAACTAACATTTATTGTTGTTGAGTACACAAGAAAGGGGAATACTTTGAATCAGAGTGTCCGGCACATGTTCACGAAAGTCTCTGAATGCGATCAATCCAATTAAAGCAAAACTAGCAGTTATATTTGTCTATCATTAAACAATACAATTGAATATCTTGCATCACAATGATCGTGTGTAATGAGAAACATGTTTTCAAAGGTCTTTGCACATTGAATCATACATCTAAAGTGACAAGAACATTTATTGAAATTTATATGAATGAAAAACAACCCCCAAGCCACAGGTTTAAATACCAAATTGAATCAATACTTTGTTGTTAAACAGAACCAAAGCTCTGAAACCAAAAGAGGACAAGAACAGGCAGACAAAGGACACTGCAGGCTGATACACAGAGATCATTTCAACCTGTGGGAAAACTACACACTCATTTGAATCAAATTTAACCAAATGGTGGAAGATAAAGATATTTTGTGTTTCTTTTGGAAATTATGTTTTGGAACTTGTGGAAGGGAGCCCTGAGTCCTGATGAGAAGCCTTTTATTTCAAGGTCATGTTTCGTGATTTGAAATTTAGGGAACGGAATCCTGAGTCATAACTTGGGAGAAGGAAACCCTGAGCCCTGAAGAGACTTCTTTGCATTCATATTCTAAATCAGGGGATTTTGAGACTTGACTTTAACTGTTTTATACTTGGCGAAGGGAGCTGATAGGAAGCTGTGAGCTGGAGAAGCTCAGCACTTTGGGCCTCATTCCAAATGGGGCGGTCCGGTAAACAAATGCCGGTCTTCGCGGATACCGAACCACCCGACTACGGGTCTGCCGGTGGGGCACATTGGTTTACCTTCAGATAAAAGCTGATGGTAAGCCAGATGCCCTACTGGCAAACAAAGCCGTCATTACTGGCACATTGTGGTTGTCTCTTGAGAGGTAGTCTCTTTGCCTGCTTTCAAAGAGGTGTCCGCCCGTCAGTCTTGTAGTGGCGCTCCTTGCCATTTTGACTGAGCATTCTGACCAAAGGACCTGGTTTCTTTATATTGTAGGTTTAATGCTATGCATGGTGGTGTGGTGATGTTTTGGCTAAGCTGCTTATCATGTTAGCGTGTTAGCTAACGTGGCTACAAGACTAAGGGCCTCATCACGAGTCTGACGGTAACCCTTAAATGCGGCGGTAGCGCTATTACCGCCGCATTTGAAGGTCCGCCAAATCATGGCCTTGGCGGATTTCCCCACAGCTCTGAGCTGGGGGGAAATCCGCAGCAAATTTGCCGATTTTCAGCGCTATTACCGCCGGCGGGAAATCCATTGGCAGTAATAGTGCGAAATTTCCCCATTGGGCTCAATGGGGAATGAGGAATTCCGGAATGAGCCCAATGTGGAATGGGCACTAACCGCTCCACCAAACCAGTGATCCAGTGCTAATAGCGCCTGGGGTTTGGCGGTAGGGCTAATATCGCCCAACTCGTGATGAGGCCCTAACAGCTTGGTTTACTATAAGTATGGTTTCCTAAAATCTGGAGACACATTGTGTATAAATGGCTCATAGAGCAAGTGGAGGCAAAGTGGTCTGTCAAGGTTGGGATGGATGGTTACACCTTTGTACCCCTTCGCTCAAATCTATGGTAAGCCAAGAGAGAACGTGGTGCTTGTATTGATTGTGAAGCCTTATTTGCTATTTGCTATCTATCTCTCCTTAAATCGTCCAACCAAAAATAGATCTATAAAAGTTGACAGAGAAGAACGAAAATAAGACATGCTGTGCACTGTGGGGTCCGTGTTTGTGTTCTTTGCTGGGGATCCGTTTTTCTTTATTTTACAATATCTTCACTTTACTGCAAACACACTGAAGTGATGGCCAGCTGGAGCTATGGATGCATGTGCCGCTAAAAGAAGAATGGCTGGGAATAGATGTGGCCTCTCCTTACCATCTCGATGCGATAGATTAAGCTCTGGAAGTTACAGATGCCTCAATTATTCTAAGACAAGACAGCGAAAATGACGAGAATAATTAGATTAACAGGAATGCCTCTCTTGTGAAAGACGGTTCCCGGCCCTGGACTTTGGCAAAAACTCTTTGCAGCTCTACTCGAGCATGTCCTCAGAGAACAGTTATATTGGGTGAAAAAGGGATTAGTGGCCTTTATGCTGCAGCGCCATCACACACTTTGATGCCAATTCCTGGCGGTGCTGTAACTGACGTGTGTACTCTTCAGTTCCATGCCTGAGCTCAAAAACCATCGAGACAGTGGTGAAAGCCCTAATCGTACCGGTTAGGGAGATGCATTTGGAACTACCTGCACCCACCGATTGTTCACTCATCATAGGCGTGTCTCCAGCTCACCCAGATCTAGTTCGGTGGTGGCTGAACTGGAGTCAGCATCAGAGGGAATGATATCTCTCAGAGGTGAGATCATTTGCTCCTTGATAAATAGGGAAAACATGAGCCTACAAATTCAAAGGTTGTTTGGGGATGGCAATAAGCTGTAACTTAACGGAACATGACTATTGCAGTTGTTTTCAATCTGTTGTCCCTTGACGCTTTGTAAAAAGTAGTGACATCAAAATAGTTGATATTTGTAAAAACATTAGACAGGTGATCTCTTTGATATATTTTTGCGCTGATAGCACTTTGGAATGATAGAGCACTGTTCTTCTGTAAACAGACTGGGCTATGTTTGTTCAGTTTTTGAAATTGAAGCCCAATGGGGCAATTAGTCACTTGGTATACGTGGTTATGGAAAGAGTGGGCTAGAGTTGAGGCCTGCAGAATTGACTGCTGCCGACAAAAATATAATGGTAGTAAGCTAACTGAGAACCATAAATTGGGAGGCAGGGGGGATGGCTGTTTAAACAAGGGGGGTAAGGGAAGCAATGTCCACTGGGAATGGTAGGCAAACCTTGTGGAACAGTGGGGAAGTGGCTTCCCTAACAACCATGTTCAGAAACACTTACTGTTATTAAACTGGAATACCCGTGGTCATTTGCATTTGACCAGGATGGACGTCTGGAGCACAATGATAATCTTGGTGTCGTAGCGCTCCAGGAGACCTGGCTCACTGACCTGTTATTAATAGAAGGATGGCACATACTTTTCACATTGGCCACACAAAGCTCAAGGGGTCGCCCAAAGTGTGGCTTAATATTGGGGATAAGAATCTGCTTGATCATTTGGAAATCTCTTGTGCATCAGAACATGTTATAGTTGGAAGAATAACATTCCCACAGGAGACTATAATATCAAAGAAAAAGGAATTGATTATCATCAACATATAGGACCCCCTCATAAAAGGGAGACTGCAAAGAGACTCTCAAAGGAGTTGAATAATTAATAAATAACCTGCCAAGTAGTTCTCCCATTTGGATCAGTAGAAATGTGAATTCTAGAATCCCCATGGATGCTTACGTCAAGTAATTGGAAGAGGGACAAGTGTCTTTTCCCACACAGATTGGTGGGCTTGCAAATACACCTACGCGTAGGCTGTGCAAGAGACTACTGTACTCTGCTAATTTTACTATGGCTAATGGAGCATTCTCTTCTGTTACTCCTCCTCAGTACACACGTATTGGGCACCACAGTAGTAGTATTATAGATTATATATTTTTTCTATCTCCTCGTCACTTATTATGGGCACATGTGTTGCCCAGCTAGAGGAGAGTGACCATTTTACACTTGTAGCTGCTCTCAACCTCCCTCACCGACCAACTGGTCTTGTGCAAGCTTGGCAAATGAGCATTAATTCAGCTCAGAATCGGATTACCTGGAGTGATAGTAAGATGGGGAATATAAACCCTTTGGCACAAGACCAATTATGTGAATTCATGAAGATGTGTCGGTCCCTCGAAGAGATGTTCCCTTGTGTCTGCTAAACTGCCCATCACTGACTACGAAAACAATATTGAGAAGATCAAAATTAGTGCCCTTATTAGGGTTGGCTCTTATTCTCGTATTAGTACTGACCCTAACACAATGCATCAACATTTGTTTGACAGACACATTAAAGAAAAAAAAGAGGGAGCTACGTAGAGAACTATGCGTTATGGCCTTAAGGGACACAACTCTGACTGAGCACATATCAAAAGTCAAACTCCTAAAAACCTCTTATCACAAGTGGTTAAAGCAAAATAATTACCTAGTTGAATGTTCACGCTGGAGAGATCTAGTGATCACTTCCATTACCAATAGGTCTGTTGGGTTCTGGAAAATAATACATTTTAACAATAGTCCGTTAATCATCATTAATGGTGTCACTGAACATGCATAGATGGCACATATGGAGAGAACATTTCGGTGAGAAGGGTGGGGGTCTGCCTTAGGTATAAACATTGTCACAAGCTGGACATTCATGAACAGTCTCTTTAACACTAGCAGATTAATTAGTACTAGCAAGTCATCTAGGGCACCTGGACCTGACAGGATTTGTAATGTGCTCATTAAAGCAGACCTGGACCTATGGACCCAGTCACAGAATTGGCGTTTCCATTGGATAGGCCTGACCCAGGCTATTCCATCCTCATGGAGAGACAGTATAATCATCCCTGTTTTTAAAAAGGGGAGTCATGCGGACCCCTGTAATGATTGCCTATTGGCAATGCTATATTCCCCGGCCAAAATCATTCCTCGTGTCATACTGGACGAGCTAGGGGCTTGGACTGAATCTAAAAACATAATACCTATCTATCAAACAGGGTTACCAAAAGGATTAAATGCCACACTTAATAGTTTGGCCCTAGGTCACTATTATTCGCAAAATTGGGTCATAAGGAAATCACAGTGTGCGTGGCTTTTATCGACCTAAGCATGGCATTTGGCACCGTAGATAGGGGCTGGGTACGGTCAAAGTTGGCCAAATGGACCATCCCTTCTGTCTATTAAAACATACAACTTGAGGAGCGTACCAGGGCTAAAGTCCATCTGGATCAGCACGGCAGGAGGACAGGTTGGATACACACCTATATAGGCTTAAACAAGGCTGTATTTTGTCTCAGACCTTGCTTAATCTTTATTTGTCGGACTTAGCTTTGCTCATTAACAACCTACAGTCTATACCTCTGAAATTTTCTTACACCACCCTGCAATGGATGGGATATGCAGATGACCTTGTCTTACTTGTCCTGACTCATGGAGGCTTACAGACATTCTTGGATTGCCTTAAAGCTTACACCGAGCTAAACTCACTGGTAGTGAATATAACCATAGGTCTTCTCCCCTACTTTGGAAATGGTTAAAAGGATGTGCTGGAATATGGGCAGGGAGGCGCTCGAAGAGGTTTCGGAGTATAAATATTTAAGCATTCACAGCCAGTTCGATAGCACAGCAAGTAGAGCGCTCACTTTGACAACTTTACAGAGCCTGTTCACGCAGGTTCGATTCCCAGCAGGGCCAAACATAGCCTTTCATCCTTCCGAGGTCGGTAAATGAACACCACACACCGTGGGTAATAATAGGCAGCACTCAGATACCCAAGGGTTTGTAGCACTATATAAATGCTAATTAATATCTAGATCACAAGTTGAGTGGAAGGCAGCACATTGAAAAACAGATTATTTAGACTGACCGGATTGGCGAGGGTATCAACTCCTTTGCAAACAACGGTGTTGGTTATTTGGCAGGAGCTGTGATCCACCTTTATTGAGCTAAAATCCTCCCAACTATATTGTACGGTGCTCAGATCTGGGCCTTTGAAAAAAATATCAGAGATGACTAAACTAGTGCATAATCTACTTTAGAGACTTATTTGACTTCCTCCTCGCACAGCACCTGAGTTGGTATTTTTGGAATTCAATATCGATCCGATATATCTGAAATTCTGTCTCACTTGTCTCAACACGTACTGGAAGATGAAAAATGGCTCTGGCATTAACTTGTATGGGTTGATACATTATGTGGTTATGCATAAAACCGGTCTCATGCCAGCAAGCTATAATGTAAAAATCAAGTCAATAGCTGAAAGAAGGCTTGGAATGGTAACCAATATTGTTGTTAGCCATTTAAAACATATATAGAAATCATGAAGAACATACCATCTAGGAACAACCATGAACAACCTATCTTTGATTTGGCTACTAAAGTAATTATGCAGCATTTATTGATTAAATACAAGATTGCGAGGTTTACCCTAGCTATGTAACTCGTTAATATGGGAATACATTAAAATAAAGTTCAAGTTGTAAAGTCCCTAGAGATAATAGGAGCCTGGTTGAATATATCCAGAGACGACTCATTGGAAACGGCTAAACATTTGTTGGCCAAATTTTCCTCACATGTGAACTTTAGGCTGACCGCCAAACGGTCTGGAGGAATTGAAATCATTCAGAGGGAATGACTCTGGGTCACCTTTATGAATGGGAGCCACGAGGCACATATATGTTTCACCATTCTCAGGAGAAAGATTGTAATTATTCTGTATCTGTTGGCATGATACTACTGTTTTCTTTCTTTTCATCAGTTTCTTTTTATATATACGGTCTTATTTTCTGTATGTTTTATTATCCAACAACATAGAGACATATTAAAAGTTGATTTGCATTAACTGTGTAATATAATAATAATAATAATATAATAATAATAATAATAATAATAATAATAATAATAATAATACTATATTCAGTTCATATAGTAAACAACAATTAAATGTTGGTTGAGTTGAAGGAAACGTACTAGGACGATGAAAAAACAGAGTGAGCTAGATTTCTGCAGATATTGTTGACATAGTCAGGGAGGAAAAATGCACTTTTTTATGGAACATCCTGATTTGCATCATCATGGCATGAGCAACACCCCCAGACTGAGATGGGCATAATGGATATCACTTTCTTTACATAATCATAATTCATTTATAAAGGTATGCATAGCAAATGTCAATCCATAGGCACAATGTCAAGTAGAAAGCAGCAATTTGAAGTTTGTGTAAGGGAGATATGGGCTAGGTTTTCCTTTGTATTGGTAGCTTTAAACATGATACCCTGGTGAGGATATTATTAGAAGTTTATTCGTTACATACATAACATCGGTTATCCCACCAGATATCCATAGTTATGCAAAAACGTTCAAGCTTTGAACTTGGTCCTCAGCCCCCCCATACTTCAATTTCACATGGTGTCCTCTTTCCCCCTCCCCACTTCTAACCTGATGTGATTTCATAATATGTCCTCCCCCAAATGGCATTTTTTTCCACTTTTCGTTTTTGGCTAACCCTGGTTATACTCATTATAACCATGGTTATCTCTCTCATCGGAAAAACAAAATGGAAGCTTTTTCATCTCTGATGCATTGTGAGATACATATATAGCTATAATTTTGGGAGAATGGGGCACCCCCTTCTGCGTCAAATGTTTTAACAACTACTGGACAGAATAATCTCAGACACCTCCCGGAAATTTTATTAGCCTCCAACAGACTCTTTGCTGGAAAGCACCAATACTGATATAAAGGTTCTAAGATACAGGGATACATGGGGCACCCCATTCTCTGTTGAATATTTAAAGTAATACTGGATGGATTTGACCACCCAAACCAGTCAAGGAAATTAAGGCAACACTTTGTGCCCAAATTGATTCATTTTTGGTCCAAATCTGCCCAGCGGTTTTCACGCTGCGGCTGTTGAAAAACTACACATTTTCCCAATGGGAAAAGCAATGGGCTGAAAACAGCATAGCTGTGGTGTTTTGTTTTCTTAATACGTTTCTCATTTATAACGTTTTGTTCCCAAAATCTGCAGATGGGGGAAACGTTTAGTTTCAAAATGTCATCCAAATCCATCCAGCAAGTAAAACGTTATTAGCAATAGAATTTGGGGGGCAAATAATGTTTTTTTTTTTTTCATTTCTGAAATGCCTCTGAGTCTCTGCTGCAAAGCATCTTGGGAGATATTGCTAAATTTTTGGGAGAAGGTGGCACCCATACTGCATTTAATATTTTAAATACTAGTGGACACAATAACCGGGAACCTTACTGGAAAATGAGTCAAAACTTCATACCCAAGTTGTTTTTAGTAACTAGTCCAATTCGGTCCAGCGGTTTTGGCTGTGTGCTTGAGCACAAATTATACTTTTTCTTAATGGGAAAATTAATGGAGACTAGGCTCTTAACTTTTTCTGTCATTCTTCAACTAATACTTTATCCATTGGTTACAGTAGATATGCTGGCACCGTCACCAGTGACACCACCAGCAACATCTTCAGCATCATCCTCGTTGGTGATTGCAGTGGTTGCTTCTTCATCATTGTAGAATGTGGAAGAAGGGCTATCCCCCCTCTGCTCCATCTCCAACACTTTGTCCTCGTTGTTTATTTTAATTTTATTTTAATTTTATTTTTATATTTGTAAAGCGCGCTGCAGCCCAGAGGCATGGAGCCACTGTTACAAGCAAATGATGTACTTACAATTTCATGGATGATCGCTCCAGGTGAACAGGGAGTGGACATAACATAGCGAGAATGTGAACAAATTACAAATGGACAAAAAAGCAGGTTTATACATAGAGGTGTTGCAGTACAAAATGCCAATTGAGATGGCCAGGTAGCTGGCGGCAACAGCAGTGGCAGTTTAAACAAAGAACCAGGTTTTGATGGCCATCCTGACCACTGTGTGTGATTCGATGCACCTAATGTTTGTGGGCAGGGAGTTACATTTAGAGGCGGCGATGAAGGGAAACTTGAGCCACCTGCGCGAGTCCTGAGTATTTTGGGAACAGTGACCATTTTAGCGTAGGCATTTCTGGTAGGCCTGTCAGAGGTGGGTTTGGAGAATCTCTGGGCGAGATACAGTGGTGCTTTGTGATTCAGGCATTTGTGCGAGATGGTATTTTGAATGTGATGCATTCCTTGATGGGAAGCCAGTGAACGTGTTGCCTGGTGGTAGAGATATGTTCCCTTTTAGATATGCCAGCGGCCGCACGGAGCTCGTTATTTTGTATGATCTGAAGTTTCTTGATGTTTTTGCCAGAGGTGCCAGACAGGAGGCATTGTTGATGTCCTGAGGGGGTTATTAAGGTATTTCGGCAGTGCAGCCATTCTGGTTTGATTGATGTTAGCAGTTTTCATGCATTGGAAGATATGTGAGACTATGCACTGTGTTCATTGGACATATTTTTGTTTACTTTTCCTTAGGTTGAGCAAAGGTTTTTTCCCAACCGAAAATAACACAAAAATATAAAATAAATATATGCTGTTTGTTTTTTGTTTTTCTGAATATACATCCCTGTTTTTCCTACCCTGCTTACACCGTCCCTGTATTAAAACAATGATTCTTTCAAGAAACGCCCATCTTGTCCCAAAAATAGTGAAACGGGTTATGTTGTGTGGGGTCCTGTTTGTTGAAAGCTCCAAAAATGTTGCATATTTCCCAAAAACAACACAGTTTCTTTGAAGGCCAAAGAAAGAAAAAAAATATATGTGTAATATATCTATAATGTATTCTGAGAAGTGTTCAGAGGGTTAGGTCTTGGTTCACAGATCATTTTCCTATGGGACTGTGTCATTATAAAATGCTTCTGTGAATCAGGCCCTTAGATTAGTAACATGTATTAGCACCTGGGGCAGGAGAGCATCCAATCATGTTCCTTGGATTGTGGGCTGAAACTGATAATCTCAGGCTGTGTTCCATTGAACCAGAAGTCTGCTTACCCCGCCCTGCAGCTCCATCTGCTTCCACCCTCCATTATCTTTAATGTTTCCCATTTCCCCTTGTCCCACTTACCTCTTTTATTCGCCAGCACCCTCTGTGGCCATGCTGCTGCTGTTGCTCCATTGCTGCCATGGAAATGGAAGAGGGGCTCCGTATGGAGCCCTACCTTCTACACCCATGATGGACATCTTGAGACAGTATTATAATTCATTGAATAGGACACCCGCAGCGTCACGCAGGGGAGTTGCTAGGTCTGGAAAAGACCCGGGGCTAAGATGATGTCGGAACTGTTGGGACTGGGGGTTAGCTAATCCTTTGGCTGTAGCTCCTGAGATTCTATCCGGGGCTACAACCAAAAGATCAGGGGCTATAGCCCCCTTAGCCCCCCCCTAGCAACGCCCCTGGCATCACGTACATTGAATGAAAACACAATTTTCTTAGCACCCCCTGGTTTACGTTTTGGAAACATGGGGTTCTAATTGTGTTAAGCACTAATCCTGGAACGGGTGCTTAACGTTTATCAATTGTTAACCAAACACTATGTTTCCCAGCTTATAACACATTAAGGAGAATGTCATGAGATGTGTTTAGGCAACCCAAACATTAGGAGCATGTTTTTTTTTTAATTATATTAATGTGCATTGCATATTGTCCAAGGTGTCACCCTTTAATGGAATACAACATTTACTCCAAATTAATTCTTGCATAGCTAAAGGACACACTGTTCATTGTAAGGGATAGCACTATTGTAATTCTTTTAGATATCAAATGAAAGGCTGCAGTAGTAATGTTGGTGGGAGATGTAGTATTACAACAATTCAGTAAAACAATAGTTAAGAAAAATAACAGTTAAGAGACAGTTATATTCAAACAGTTCGACACAACAACAAAATATCTTTGGATTTAGTAAAAACAAACAAATAGAAGTGAGGCTTAAGTGGATTAATGCAACAGCATCCCAGTAGTTGAGCAGTTGTATGTGCTATACCCCCTATGCTCATGAGCACGGTAATGAGATCACTGATGACATTGCATATGACATCAACTATGTCATTGCCGTTGGCCTGACTGGAAACTAGAGGACACTGATAACATCACAGGTGATGTCACTGATAAAACCTATAACATCACAGATCACATCATCAATGACATTAATGGCAGATCAGATCACATCTACAAGTAAGAGTTATTAAATTATGGAAATCAACGACGACTCTCCAGATTCAAAACCAGTAGAATGTATCCTCATTGTAATTGATGTATCATTGATGCATGCCATTGTCTTAAGAGAACTACATTAAGAAACATGCATTGATACTGATCACTTTGAGGCCAGCATGTTCTTTCTGTAAAACAGGCCATGTTCTGACCCAAAACATGTTGGCGATAGTTTCTCTCGTTCAACCTGTGCTTCAACAGTGTTTCTAGGGCTTGTCGGGTCTATGGGACAGTGTGCCTGATTCACAAAGCATGCTTCAACAGGTAGGCTTTGCACAATACCTATTCCTCACCTCCCACAAACGCATGCACTTCCCACCACATTCAAAGAAAGGGAATCTGCATCAAACTAGTCATGTTGATGGGCGGCCTTTTATTGGAATGTTCATGATATTCGAATCCCTGAAAAGCTTCATCTTTATATGGAAACTTACACTAGTCTGAAGCACACATACAATCTTGCCAAAGAATGAAAACTAGATTGCTTGATATGCAGTCAATGTTGCTATGGGCCAGAGCAATGGCATCTAACGTAGCATAACATTGTATGCCACGTCGCATACAAACAACATATTCTGGCTCCGACATTACCACCCACATTGAACAATGTTGAGTTTGCTAGAATTTTGGGATTCACGGGATCGCTTTTGAAAGCAAGACCAACAATGCATCTTCAAATTGGAAAAAGGTAGAATTTCAAATGTAGGTCATCATCCCATTTCTGAATCACTGTGTGGACATGAGAGCACTTAGAGCTTCAACTTCTGTGGTACAAAAAGATATGTCATATATTATCTATCTCAAAATTGTAGACCATGATCACCCAGCCTTCCATCCCTGTGTTGAATACAAGGCCTTAGAATGGTTTAATTCAATACATCGTTGTTGGCCCAAAAATACTCTCTGGATCATGAGCTCATCCTACAGATCATGCCAACAAAATACAAAGCAGGGAGGTGTATTTGCTCATGTGCACGTCTCTCTCCAACAGATCCCTAGTTTCTGTGATATAAAAGGTTAGCTGAATGACTTTCTCATTTGATAGACCCCTTCACATTTAATAAATATCATTACAAATGGCTTGATATTCACAAAAGTCCTTAGGACTGATTTTTTATATTAGTCGCTCCCAGATGTTTAAACCCTCTACGTTGCTATATTGTGCCATCCAGATGATTTAAGAGAAAGTGGTTACAGTATGTCAGCCAGGTTAAAAAAAAAAAAAAACATACAAAAGAGTACACAAACTAGTCCAAACACGATTATTTAAAACAAATACTTTATGACACGGTCTTTGAGCTCACAATTCAAAAATTGCTCTCGGTCTAATGCTCATTACATGAGCTTCTAAGGTATTGTGCAAGTCAAGCAATGAGGTCCCGGGGGGACATAGATTAGTTTAGATGCAGCAAAGAAATCTTGTACACAACAGATTATGAAAAACACAATGCCAATACACTGAGTAGGAGGTTTCAGAGGAGAAAACAGCATCCATTAAAAAGAACAGAACAGTGGATTAAGGGGCAACGCAGTGTGATCAAACAAGTTCAGCAGGATAAACAATGTGGCCAGTGGGGTGGATTAAAAATTGAGCAAGAAATGGAAGGGCATGCTGTTCCTAATGCAGTGTCATTATATGTAGGTGGATGTGAGAACAAGTGAAGAAAAAAAAAAACACTGCTATAAGGTGAAAGAATTCAGCCTTTTGCGAGGAAAGCAAAAGTGGAATCTTGAAACATGAAGCAAGATGTTCAAATACAAAGTGAATTTCCAGTTCTCCAGCCAATATACACCAACGATAGTACAACCACTTGGAAATGTACTTTGTTCCTCTGATAACTCCTGATGGAAGTTGGATAGCCATGGATAGGTGGCTGGAAATCCGATTTAGCACACATTGATAGGCAAAAGTGTCATAAACAAAGAGTTCATAGTTGGATGAACGGGTGACCTACTGTGGCAAAGGACAGTGGCGCCATGCGGGGCCATGAGCGAGGTACAGAAATGAGCACTGAGCGAGAGTAAGGGAAAACTCCATGGTGGGCAGCATGGGGCTTGTGACACCCAATCCGCCATTGAAGACTTTCCAGAGCAAAAACACTCCCCAGTGTCTCTGGAATCAGTGTATATTGTTTGTGTTTTCACATGTGTTCCCACGTGTGTATGCAAAAGCGAATAGGCATGCCCATTGTGTGTGAGCGAACAAAGAAAACAAAAATTGCATTGGCAAATAAAATTGTACATGCAGTGTTAGTCCACAATCTGAATGTGTGTGGGGTGATTAGATCCAGGGTGGGTTTATCAGGCCCCTCACATACGGCGTTGCTTACTCCCAAGTGGATGTCCTCCAGGAACTGATGCAACCCTGCCCCCGCCGCCCCGCCCCCGTGGCAGCTAACCCTTGCACCTGCCCTGCTGCAAACACAGACCCAGGCCTGTTGAGCCGAGCAGGTTTATTAGTTTATATTACGCCACTAGCAAAGCGTCCCAGTACCCACACTGTAACTGTGCTGACATAGACAGTTCACCAAGGTGGTGATGGGGGCAAATGGAAATGTGAACATGGGTATCCAAAGGGCCCCTACTGCAGATCGTTTCCCCTCACAGCCCAGCACTCCGCTTGCACGCAAGGTCCCCTCTGTGAATCTTGGCACATCGATGCAGCCACTGTTGGATACAGAATGTGAGAAACACGTTGGAGCTCACATCCTTTTGCGCCCAACATACTTTGTGAATATACACAGATGTTTTTCCATCTTTTTGAAACATCTTATTAATTCACTTGAACGACGAGATTCACTGAAGGTGTAAAAAAAAAAAACATCAACATCTTCCACTGTGGAACAATTTTACACCCATCATTTCTAGAATGTGCCTCTGTGTGTACTTGAATGCACTTTGAATCTTAGTACCGTATCTTTCAAAAGCCCTTCATACTCTTGTTTGGCTTGTTTTTCGCGGACAAAATTTGGCATATAAAAGAAGAAGGGGACAGACATTTGTATAAAGTGAATCTGCTTAAGATTTATTAACATAAACATAGTGCCTTAATGCCTTCTTCGAAGCAATTTGTTGTGCTTTATAAATATCTACCTGCCCACCTAAACAGTGGTGTTCCTGAAAAAAGGAATTCCCTTGGACTTGTCTGGATTTCGGGGTGGTCTGGCACACCCCTGCAAGCGTCCGAGTGCCTTGCATGAGACACCACTCAGAGCGTGGGCGTGCACACTACAGAAAAATGACTACTTGCAGGTAGACTTTTTAACATATTACTATTAAACTAAATCCATATATACACTCACTTTGTTATAGGGCACAATATACATCAGAAACAACTGCAAAGGAAAGGTTAGCATAGTATTATGCACAAAATGTCAACCGAGATGATCCCTTTCTAAAATTGTCCAGTCCTAAGTTTTCTGGGTCCCTTTGCACCATAGATCAGGTAAAAGTACCACAGAAGTTATGAAGCAGCAAACAATGCAGGTAGGCCCTCTGGGTCCAGTGAAGGGTTCTTAGGGTTTGAGTTAGAGTAAAGCCCAAAAGTAGCCCCAACAGTCAGATGTCTTGTGCAAGCAAGCAACAGCAAAGCCAAATCTGTTAGAATTAAACTTTCTTATAAGCCCATTGACTGATAATGGGAGTATAGGAGTAGGTTAGAATCTCTGTAACTTACCCCCATACTCCGATTCACAGGGATTGCAGGTTCAAGCTGATCTCTGGTCGGTGTCTTTCACTGTTGCAAGGATTCTTGATTGAAGAATGCAGCACAAATCAATGCACAACCCCTCTCAGGATTGGACTCGTGTCAGGTAAACTATTTCAGACGGTGGTCACCGCAGCACTGCGACACAAAAGTGCTCAGCAGCCACAGTCAGACTTTCCCTCCTATCTCAGGTCCCCTATATGCTAGGATGCAGAAATATCGCAGAAGGTAGTCTTGTAGGGCCAGCTGAGGATTCCCCAAGTTTTAGGCCGAAACCCAATACGGTGACGCCGGCAGCACGGTAGTCCAAAAACAAAGCAGGTCAGCCACAGGACAGTTCCAGGGCACTTCCAAGTCTTCCTTTGGCAGGGCACCAAGCAGATGTCAGGAATGGATGGTCCCTCCACTCCAAGGGTCGCAGCTCCATCAAAGGACAGCTAAAGATCATGAGCAAGACAGGGCTCCTCAAGACAGCAGCAGAAGTTGTTTGCCAGGCCTCCTTCAGTCAGGTCTCAGGTTTCATCACGGGTCTCACAGATGGACAGGATACTTGGCTCCTTAAGGTTTCTCCAGGATCTCTGAAGAATGGGGGCAGGGGTCCTTTTCTTATCATAAAAGCAAGGTAAGAGGTGCTGCCCTCACTAGCCAATATAAGGACTAGCCCACACACACCCCAGCAATGGTCCAATCTGGACAACTGGTGTGAACATTCATGCATATCACTCAGACACACCGAAACCAGTTTGTGGATTTGGATCAGAGAGTCCCAACCCACATCCTTCCAGCAAACACACAGAGCCCTCTGGTGGCCCGCCAAAAGCTTCTGCTTTCCCAAGTACTGGAAGTCCTTATAAGGATTTTCCTGGCCTCTTAGGCCTCTTAGGCCAGGAGAATCCTTATAAGGACTTCCAGTGTTTGACCAGTAGTCACATTTAGTAGCTTCATGTGGTAAACGCGGTAAAGATAAAATGAAAATTCCCAAAAAGTGGGGAAAAGTCACTGCTGCCACCAGCGTATGCTTTTAGCACACCTAGAGAAACCAACAATCCTCTTAGTGTTAGTCTAGGGTAAAACAAACATCCACCCCATTTTACTGCGGTGTAGGCTGTTGTACACAATGATGAAAAGTTACCAGAAGTGATACACAAGTAACCAAAAGTAGTAACAGAAGGCTTCACTGCACTGTACAAAGTGCAGGTCAGATTTGAAAATAAAAGCAAAAGGTTTGGGGGTTCCATAAAGATGGAAGGAAAGGTGCAGTAAAGAGAAATCTTTCCTTACACCCACAATACGTGAAACAACACATATTCATGGATGCACCCACGCAGTCTCTCAGAAGGGACATGGCCAAGCAAAGCCCTCAAAACATTTGCGACCTGAACGCAGGCATAGAGGCACTTACACATAGGAATCACTGCACTGATGTGTGATTGAATGTTGGATTTTAGGGTACATGTACGCAGCCGGGGTTCCGTTCTAAGTTAGGGGTGAGCGTATGCAGTGTAGCGGGGTGAATGAATGGATTACCCTGGTTGGCATGCATAATTTTCAAGTTTTTTCAGAGTTACGGAAAATCCTACGCATGTTGTTGTGGTGCAGTTGACAGTTGTGGGTGGAGCCTGCACAGCATTCCCGAGGTTCAGGCCTGCTTCTGGGGAACCCCAGGCACTGTTTACAGGGTGCTTGTATGAGCACCCGGGGAGCATGCATAGGTAGCTGTTTCTGGCTGTTTTGGATTTGCGTAGGGGTGTGTCAGGGGTGTTTCCAGCCACAACTTGCGTATACGGTTAATTTGTGCAAACAATTTCATGATTACACGGAGCGGACAGAAAAACGTCTGCACGCAGGCTCACGCAGAGTCGGTCTCGGCATGCAAGCTTTGGGGAATAAATGCGCACTTTTCCACGAATCGGGCCCTTAGCCATAGCACCACAACTAACTGCTATTTAAATATCATTTATTCATTTGGTGTTCACCGCACAGTCCAAACCATATAAATGTGTGGTTGCTAATTTGGTAGAACCATTTTCCCATCAGCCTCAACTGTGAGTGATAGAAATGTAGGGTTCAAGGGGGTTGGTTAGCCTGCATATACTTTAATGTTAGAGTCCTCTGTGCTGAGACTGCGTGTTAACAAATATCTCTCCAATAAAAATGTGACTCAGATCACGATTTTTTCCCCGCTTCAGATACCGTTCAAATTGTCCAATTGGAGTGCCTGTCGGATAGTGCTGCAATTGGGCAACAAGTGTCGATCAAATAAAAGTTTGTATTTTTTTTTTCAGTAGACACCCATCGGTGGAGGCAAAGGTGGTGGAAAAGGGACTGTTATTTTGATGGAAAGTAATCCAAACAAAATGTGTGTAAAATGCGGTTGTTATACCTGTTTCACTTGGCTGCAAGCTGCAAATATAAGCATTCATACTGTATTATTAAGGCCATACCTTGTGCCTAAGGGAGTGGCCTAGTCAGTAGTTGTAACCAGAGAAGCAGAACCTTTCATCCCCTTGCCACCAGTTGACATCTGGACAATGACATTTTTTTTTATTTTTTTTATTTTGCATTTTAAAGCGCTCACACAGCCTACGGGCATCGAGGCGCTGGCACAATGACACCTGGAATGTGCTCAAATCTGAAAACTTGGAGAGTGGCTCATGCGGAATGAGTTAGTGAATTACATTTCTCAAAATATCTTGATACCCCTTCGACCCTCCTTTCCTCTTCACTCATGATGGGGAGCGAGGGTAGGAATCCCACCTTGGTAGAAGGAGACACTAATCTGAAAAGTCAATTCCTATAAAAACATGATATTTTATATTAATTATTCAAGGATAATGAGATTACATAATTAGCCCCAAGATCCTATACTCCACAGCTTCCAAATTGCATTTTCTTCCCAGTGCCTACACTGTAATTCTAAATTATCATATATAATGGAAGCCGCGCTGATGAGAGTGCTGTGTTATCAAGCCTCTTGCTCTGCCCACATTAATATTCATTCACATCGTATTGCAGCTCCTATTCATTTTAATTGAACTGCACGGCAGGAGTGTAAAGGTTTCCTTTATAGTTCTGAAATCTAGTTTCCAAACAGATGTTCTTTTTGTTCCTTTGACTTACAGTACGTGTGTTTATGTGTGTGGGTCCTTGTGTGTTTGTCAGTGTGTATATGAGACACAATGACTTCTGCTCTAGAAGCGTATGAGGACGAGCAGTGGCTGCACACATGCTCAGCCCTCACACTTCTACAAAACAAGAGTGATCCCAATCATACAGGTAAAACAGACACAGTTAAGAGACATGCCTCCTTCTCCTTTTGATACATAGCCATCAATTCTCCTGCCTGTCACTTGGCAGGGCCAGCTGTCTGACCAGAATACACATAATCATATCAGAGCCGAGCTGGGCTCACTGTTCTGATACAGGTATGATATCAAATGAATGTGTCCATTACAAGTAGGAAAGATACTTGTCTTCATACCGTAGCCCAGGTATGGGTTATATTCAAAGTTTACAAATGCCATCAGGAAAGCAACTCTCATGGTTATGTGGTTTTATCCTAATTGCAGTACCAGACTTACAGTGACACTACTGGGTCCTGTTGATGTTTTGTTTTGGGGAGAGTTGGTTTGGGAGGGGGACTTGGGGCTGGGGGTGGGAAGGGCTAGTTGGGGTGAGGGTGGTGGGGGGGCTTGTTGGGGAGTGGGTGGAGGGGAGGGCTAGTTGTGCAACAAAATATATGCCTGGATATTCAATTTGTGAAGTTGTGTGCTTTATTATTGAGCTGCATCACATGCAGTGTGTGTCATGGGTTGTGTACAGTTGATGGGTGCTCAGACGTAGTTCTCAGTGAGTTCCTGGCAGTCTGTACACCCATCCCTGATATCCTTGGGTTGGTGATGTTGCATGTCTACAGCTGCATTCCTGATACCATCGTCATCAGTTTCCGATGGAGGCATGTCCATGGTATGTTACGCCTGATGCACATATTGTGCAACAGAGCACAGGCCAGGACTATCTTCCCCACCTTCACTGGCCTGTACATTAGAGCCCCACCGGAGCGGTGAAGGCACCACAATTGTGCCTTCCACAGTCCAAAGGTCTGCTCAATTGTCATCCGTGTTCTGATATGAGTACATTGTATTGTATTTACTGGTGAGTCTGGGGATCTCTCACAGTGGTCATCAGCCACAGTAGTATTGGATAACCAGAATCACCTGCATGGAAACAGGGAGGGCAATTAGATTGAGGTTAATGGGTGGTGCATACTTATTGGGATTTGAGTGAGTGACACATGCATCTGGGTCTGTGGACTTGCGAGCCCTTTGTAGTGTCCGACTCCCATGGTTGGGTTGGTGGTGGTGTGTGGGGCTGAGTCAGGATATGCTGGGTATTTTGTCATGCCAGTGATGCATTCTGGTACCTGTAGTGCATTGCATCTGCCTGTCCATCCGTTCTCAGACTGTGATGGGGCATCCATCTGTTGACACATGTGGTCAGTCATGGCCACCCACTCTTGCATGTTGATTGTGAACCTGCATTGACATGGTGGATGTGGGCCCTGAACTGGTACCACCAAACACCCTCCCCCCAATGCCCTGGTGCACATCCAAAGAGGTGTGAGTGTTGATGCATTTACTCACCCAATAGCCAGATCTGCAGTCCTCCATAACATGCCACTTACGCATTTGCAGGCTGCTACTCCGCAGGACCATGGAGTCATGGGTTAATCCCGGTAAGTGGGCACAGTAGTGGGTGATAGTCATGTCCGTATTAAAGACGACCTGCACATTCATTGAGTGGTACAGCTTTCTGTTTCAATACAGCTCTTCTGTGGCATAGGCAGCCACTAGCTCAATATGTGTGCAGTCCACTGCTCCCAATACATTGAGCATGCACGCGAGTGCATGGAAGTGGACCTTGATGGAGTTTACCTGTGCCTGTGTGGTTGATAGAGCAATGTGCTGGGACACATGTCAAAGGAGGGCATCCAGGAGCTGCAACAGCACAGTTGAAAATGCTGACTGCAAGATGTCATGCAGCTCGCAAACTGTGTGTCTGGAATGTGCCTGTGGCAAGAAAGTGCAGCAATGACTCCACCTTCAGCATGGGTGGGTATGGAGACCGGATGCTGATTCTGATGATGCTCTGAATATCATCCTGATGACCTCCACAAGTACCAGGATGGTCTCCCTGTTCAGGCGGCATAGTGTGTGGATCTGCCTGTCAGTCAGTGCCCATGGTGTGGGCCTTGTGTGCGGTATTGGTGCATGCCTCCAGGGTGCAACTTGCATGGCATTGTTCAACTACATTCTCCTTTTCATCCTCCCCCTCTTCCTCCACTGCCTGTCGGCCTGTTGTCACTGTTGCAGATCCAACTCATAGAGCTGCATTCCTGCATGCACCACCTACAGTTCCATGACTACAGTTATGAGGGGTAGTATGGTTGTTTTGAGAAGTGTGTGTGCTGTGGGTGTCATCCTTTTTTACAGTTGCTGGCACCTTTGTTACTGGTATTCCCTCTCATACTGCTGCATTCAGGATACAGTGCCGGTAATCGGAATTACCGGCACGCTGTTTCTGGACAGACACACTTGTAATGAGGCACTTAATTCTTACACCTGCAAGTGATACAACACATGCACAATACTGTAGCTCTTGTACCAAGAGCAAGGTACCTGGCTTGGGACAGATGCAGCATATTAAAAGGTAGTAAAAGCTTCTGACACACATATACAGTGGTGCTGCTAGCATTGATTGCACATATACAGTACAATCTAAGCACATGCTACCTGAAAATGCACGCTTCTGTCACACAACATGATACAGCGTGTTGTAGTGTCACTATGCGATTCCTACAAGACAGACAATGGTAACAGGATAGGCACTGTTTGTGCAGCAAGAACGGATGTATTATAGGCAGGGCTCGTGCCATAAGCATGTAGAACACGGACACTGTGCAGAAAAACAGGATAGGTTAAGCATGGTCTATTCAAAATGCCATTAGGGACTGTGGGATGTATTTACCCATGCATCCGAGCCGTACCTCAAAACTGTGCAATATTGACATGGAAAACATCATGATGGCCAGAGCTTCCCAGAAAATGCACAGGGAAATGCATGAAGAATAGGCTGCCACTCATTTTTGCCGATGTTATGGGCACAGAAGGAAACTGCCTAAAACCACCATTGGACTACCCGCACAGTAGTCTGAAAGCATTGGGAATGGCAATGCTGATTGCCAAATGCAACTCAGAATTGTGGGGAATTCATTTGTTAAATCCCAAAAATGGGTGCAGTACCAGTACTCACCACTATCCAAAAGCCGGCATTTTAAAACCACACCAGATTTTACTTTTTTGTGTAAAACTGAATGAACCCAAAGCAGGCTAAAGAAAGACTTACTGAGAGGTGGATACAATGTAAAGTGATATTCTGAAGTGACTTGAAGGTTTATAACAAGACTGGCTGAGCTGTGGATTGCAGCAGTTTAAGTTGCACTGGATTTAAAGACACTAAAATCGAAAATGTTTAGATTAAATGAGTGACCTATGTTTGGTGTCACATGCCTTTGTAACTGTTTAAATGTCATAGTTTTAAACTTAGAATCAGCCTTCTAGCTGCATATGTGAAAATGTTTAGTTTTATTTGAATGCAGAAACTGGGGAACAGAAATGACAGCTTAAAGAGATTCCAATTTGCCTGGCAACTACCCCCATCAGGAGTGAAACTTGAGTCACAGCTGTGTTCCCAGGCCTAGCTGCCCTTTTGCTGCTCACACTAAGGATATGCCATCTATCTGATAATTGAATTACCTGTGCTCTACAGGAGCTCTGAACAAAGCCCTGTCCTGGCTCAGGCAAAGGTTTTATTGGCAGGAGTCGTAAATGGTCGTAAAAAGTGGCTTCCTCCTGAGGAAAGGGGAGGAGCACTGCCTGTGAGAGCAAGCTGGCTTGGCAGAACTGGATAAACCAGTATTTCTACCTTGTGCTGAGAGGAAACCACACCCCTTTGGAGCCAGAACATAACTCTAAAAAGATGAATAACTCATAGAGCAGACATGTGAAAATTTTATAAATGATACCATAATTCTTGTGATTTTTCTGCCCACATTTTAAGAGGTTTTTCGACCCGGTGGCGTGTTCAGGGGGGTTTTAGCGGAAAAGTGGATATTACTCTAAATGTATGCATGTTAAAAATCTGAAACTTCATCAGTTAATGTCCATACTCCCTGCGCACATGTATGTAAAGTTGGGTCAATGTCAGAAATTGAAAAATCAGTTAAAAAGTCAATTATGTGCCATTTCTGAATGCAAGCTCTTAGAAACAGCAGATTTGGACAGAGACATGGCTAAATTCAGCCACACCATGTATATGTAATTTCAAGCAACTGTGTAACTGTGAAATATGTCTTTTATTATCAAATATAGAATGTGTGCAATCTGACAGAGGAGTGTCCTATCTGCAAGCCATAAAATGACATCCCTCTGACTCACAGTTCATTCCCCAATCAAATGATAAATGGAAGTTTGACCAATTAGAAGCTGAGAGAGAGGTAGGGTCAGTGATGCTAGAACACACCCACATTCTAAACACATAAAAGCAGACAGACAGGACAGATAGGGACCTTCAATTCCATCTGCAGCGGGACGCTCTGCCGGAAAAATCCATACTTACCTCCATCAACCTTCAGAGAGCCAAACTAGAGACTTCAATCTATCCAGAACTAGAGACCCAGACCAGAGAACCAGAGAGAGCTGACCCAGATCACTGTGAAGTGCAGAGACCAGAGGCGAGTTTAAAACTTGACCAGATCCATGGCGAGGCCCATTTCACTCAAGAATATAGTGTGAGTACCTAGAAAACTGTGCCGAACCAATCTCCTAGTTAAAATAATATAATTCAATCCTATTTTAATCTAAGTAGAACTGTCTCCTAACTGTCACCTGCCATTTGCAAAGCTGTCACTTGTCATTTCCTAGTTGCAAAGCTGTCACTTGTCATTTCCTAGTTGCAAAGCTGTCACTTGTCATTTCCTAGTTGCAAGCTGCACTTGTCTTTTTGAACTTTAAAAGTTCAAATCTGAAAAACGACCTTCACAAAATCGCTCATATCTCCGCAACCGTTTGTGCTAGAGACTTGCAATAACTTTCATCTGAAAGGTTAGAATCGTGGCTTTCCTACGAACCTAGAACCGCATTCCTACCCCCTATAGTTTTACCGCAATTGCGGAACACGCATCCGCGAATTTTACCGCGATTTGCAAATTTCTTCACATGTAAAAACTGCTGCTGCTTGCCTTCCATTTGCCAGAAATTCGTTTAACCTGCTAACTATCCCTGCATCATTGCTAGTGTGAGCCTGGACTAATATTAACTAGATACCACTCACCCTGAACCTCTGAAAGGGAATTAAAAGCATTGCCAGCATACTTCTCATCCATTGCTAGCACATATAAAAGCATTTGGGCCTGTGTTTTCAAAACTCCTATCTGTTTTCTTTAAGCTTGCTGGGGTGAACTGATTACATTGATTGCATTTCTGAGAACTGTGTGCTTTCCTCCCATTCCCTTGCATTGCATAAAGAGGGGGGGAGTGAATAGCCAGAGAAAAGTGATTACATTGTTTTGTTGAAATCATATTGAGTATTTTCTATACTGCATTTCATTCATTCAACCTTGCATTTCCTTGAACCCTATAAAGCATTCTCTACCACATTATACTTCTGTACCTATTTACCAGTGTGCTACCTTATCCATTTCATCTCAACTCCTTAGTAATTATAAAGAAGTGTGCTAGTGCCAGATTCTCTGTTGTTAATCTGTATCATATCAGATTAAGTGTGATATTCAATTATTAATTTATTATAAAGTGTCATATATATATCTATTGTTTAAATTATCAAATAAACCCTTTTAACTTGCAAAACAGAACTACTTCTTGGCTCAGTGGGGTCAGGGGGATTCCAAGAGAGGGGTGTTATATAGGGGTAGTCATCCAGAACGCATGAACTGGACCTAAAGATATATCAATAAGGGTTTTCATTCAGTATTATAGACTAGGCGTTGACTTAGCTGTAGTGTTGAATTGAATCCTCTTACAAATTGGGGGCTCGAGCCGGACGTTTGGGTTAGAATACCACTTGTGCAGCTTAATACAGTGTGCTAACTGACGGGATACATACATCCGGTCGGATCACCACGCTGCATGACGCTGTGAAGCATTCCTCAAAAGGGACACTCCAAGAAAAGTTCTGTTCTGCAAAAATAAAATACAAACTTCTGTAAGTCAGGACAGAGACCAATCTCTAGAATGACGACCTTAGTAGACATGAAAATAGCCAGAGAGCACCTCTTACATAAACTATTTGTGAGAGGTGAATGGGCTGAGCAGGGCCAGGATGCCTGGTTGCAGGCCATCACGCGACAGGTCACTGAAACAGGGTCAGACTTATGGAGAGATCAGGGTCCATTACATGTGGCCCTGAGTGAACTATATATGGCTCCTAAAGCCAAAGAGGAACACAATAAGATTGCCAGGATAGCAGCATACCTGTACCTATATATGGGAGACATGCAGGATAGATGTGCTGAAAGCCAAAATCTGGCAAATAGGCAACAGATGGCATTACAGAAGGCCCAATCTGACCTGGTCTCTTCTGAGCAGAGGCTGCAGAGGAGCCAGGAGTCAGAAGATGATAGTAGGCAGCACATCATTAAAATAAAGAAGGATATGGATGTGCTGCAACAGGAAAAGGTAGAACAGGATACCAGATTTCTGGCCTTGCAGAAGGAATACCAAGAAGGTTTGGACTCCCTACTGCAAAACCAGAAAAAGCTGGAGCAACAACTGGACTTCAACAGGGTATGTGCTGAGCAGGTAGTCACCCTGCAAGGCCACCTAGATAGAGTGAAGGCAGAGAGCAACAAACTAATTCTGAAAGACCTGGATACCCAGGCAGAGTTTGATCAGGAGCGCCAGAATGCTGGTGCCTTCCAAAGGCAAAGGGACGACCTGGCGGCACAGATGCAGGCTCTTAGTCAGGAAAGGGATACCTTAGGCCAGGAAGTCTGCCATTTAAAAAGAAAAATGGAAGAAAATCACCTGGCCCACCAGGGACTGGGTGACCTCCAAAAAGAACACCAGAACTTGCTAGAGCACACCAGGAGCGTGGAGGATGCTCTAGCAAGAAAGGAGCAGGCCAATAGGGACACAGCTCAGGAGGTAACCCTCCTGCAGCAAAGACTGGCCCAGTTCTCCAGGACCAACCAGGAAGCACAGAGGGAAAATGAGGCCCTCTGTCAACACAATGATAGGCTCCAACAACAGGTAGCGATGCAGGAGAGACTGATAGAGTCGAGTAAGGCCTTAACAGAGGAACTGAAAGCACAAATGCAGGCTCTTGCATTGCAACAGGGAGCAGGGGCGGATAGAGATGAGGTCCGCTGGGAAAGAGAGACTCCTGACCATAACCGCAGGAGCCCTAACACCAGGGGCCTTCATCTCCCCCAGTCCCTGGACTCTACCACCCCCATGTCCCCTGGCGCACATGAGCACAGGGCCGCAGGGATGGCAGATTACTATCCAGCTAAGAGTATGGGGCTCATAGGCCAGTACCACTCAGGAATGGAGGGGTGGGCATCCGGGTATGGGCACCCAAGTACAGTACAGTTCAATGGGGAACCCCAGGAGAGTAGGCCCATTAAGGGCATCCTGAAAACCTCTGCCCAGTTAGGTCAGTGGAGGGGGTACCCATCAAATCCTGGCAGCAAGGAGGAATCTGAAGACTCCTCTGAACTGCGCAGGACACAGGAGACCAGGTCCCCACATTCTGCCAGCCATTCCCAGGCTCGCAGAATCCGGGAAAACCTGGAAGAACAGACGGGAACCTCTGGGAGCAGTGCCTCTGAGTCCGAGGAAGAATGGACAAGGGTTACCCGAACCAAAAAGGCCAATAAGGCAAAAAGGGCCTTGCTTAAGGACCCCTTAAAGCAGATTAAGGCGATCAGGAGCATCATCACGCCTTACCATAAGAACGCTAAGTATTCTGTTTGGGAGCACTTAGAGTTGTTTGAACAAATGATGGAGACTTTCCATTTGAAGGACAGCCAAAGCTGTATTCAATATGTAAAGTGGACAATCTCCCCGGAATACTCCAGTTTCTTTGCGGGGCTGGAGGACCAAAATCATTTAAGATGGTCCACATATAAGGCGGCCATCCTGAAACATTTTTCTGTTCACAGAAATCCTCAAGAGGCTCGCAAGGCAGCCTACAATTTGCAATGTGGGGAGGATCAGGCCCCACAAGAATTTGTGCAGGAGTTAAAGCGTGCTTTTGCACAGACCACAAGAAGGGTGCGCACGGATAGCAGGGAATTTATAAATACGTTTTTCCATGCCTTGCCCAAATATATCATGACCCAGCTCGTGAGGGATTTTCACGAGAAAAGATCTTTAGACTGGGTCATTGAACAGGCTACCCGGATCTATGAGGTGCAGAAACCGATAGATAGCAAAAGTAATGCCCAGAAAAACCCCAAAGCCAACAGCACCCCTGCTGCTGCCAAGGTGGCAGAGGTAAAGGTCACCCCCGTTTTGGATTTGGAGATGGGGGGGCCTAAAAACCTGCCTGCACCTAATAATGCTAGGCCCAGGAGGTCCTCGGGTCAGTCACAGACAGGGAGCCAAGGAGGCAGCCCCACAAATGGGGTCCCTCGCTCTCCTGATTATGTAAGTCCCCGTTACAAGGGAAATCGACCCATCCTGGGTTATGTGTGGACTCCTCCAGCCCAAGGGGGGGGATCCAGACAAGCACCTAACCCAGGGAACTTCCCTCCAAACTTCCCACAGGAGGGCAGAAATTTACCAAACCCTGGGCAGAACTTTTTCCCCAGATATCCACCCGACTTCCAGCCCCAAAACCATCCATCCTTCTTTCCCCAATTCCCTGAGCCCAGACCACTGAATCGGGAGAGGGGAGGCCAAGGGTGGAGGGGTACCCAAATCTTCCCAACCCGGGGTATTACCAGAGGAGGGACAGCTACCCTTCCCGGGATCAGCCCAGGGGAGAAAACAGGGCCCCGTATCAGCCTGAGCGGGTTTCCCAGTTAGAGCGCCAGGTTCAAAACATGGCGCGGGACCTGGGTCACATACTGAGGGCTCAGCAGAACCCTCAGATGGGCGTGCCGGCGCAGAACGCACCCAACTCTGGACCTGGTGCTCCAGAACAATTACGGGGGCAGCACCCCGATAACACACCGGTTCCCAGGGAGGAGGCACAAAGGGAAGGGGGGTGTAAAGCCTTGGAGGAAGCTTCCTTCCTCACTTGTAAACAGCCCCTGGAAACCCAGGAACCGGAAAAAAAATCTCTTGCCCCTGAAAGTCTGCCCCCTAAGGAGCAGAGGGGGGGTGGGAGAAACAAAAGACCCAAACAGACTCAGTTTGAGGAGGAGGTACAGGTCTTCCAATTTGAGGGAGAGGGATCCTCAGAGGATCCTGGGAAAAGGATCTTCTCCTTCAGAGAGGGGGGAACTCCTCCCAAAGAAAAATGGGTCCCTAGGGATGCAAATCCAGACTGGGGAGATGTGGAGACTGAGCTACCGCCGCCCACCATCTCATCCCAGAACCAACATCAAGAAAATCCCCTGGTTCAAACCCATCCTGGGGACTGCCTCCAAAAAGGGGGGGGCAGCCCAGAACCGGAACCAGGGGAACCCACAATGGCTCTGATCTCCAGTTGCCAACTTTTTCTTTCAGATTCCCAAGACTCTCCACAGAATTCTGCCCAAATCTCTTCGCTATCGATGTCCAAAACCAGAAAGTTAGCCCACCAGTTGTCCAAAAATGTGCATTATCTGTGCCCCCTTGAGGAGAAGGAGGGAAGATATTATGCCCCGGTACAAGTACAGGGGCAGGGTACAATCTCGGCACTGGTGGACACGTGATCTCAAGCTACCCTTCTGTCCAGAAGGGCCTTTGACGAACTGAATGCAGGAAGGGGAGAGAATTACCAAATTCCTCTCACCTCTCTTCCTGGACAACTACAGAACTTTGACGGGAAGGAAATTCCCGTCGAGGGGACGGCAGATTTGGACATTAAAATTGGGCGACATAAGTTGAAGCACCCGGTCATAGTTGTGACCCCAGAGGGCACCCCTTGTTTACTAGGGAATGACCTCCTGAGAAGGTTGTCACCCCTAATAGATTGCGTAAACAAGGTCCTCTGGACCCAGACTAGCCGACCAATAAAATTAAAACAGAGTGTCAACCATGTTAGTTTAAACGGCACCTGCCACATGGTTGAACAAAAATCTGACCAAGTAGAATTTCACTTCCAGAACAACCAGATTCCAGACGTGACAGTAATAGCAGTAGGACAACAGACTGGTGATGGGGGGTCCTCTCTATTTCTGAAAATCAACCTTCCTTCCAGTCTAAAGTGGTATTCCACGCTGGAAGGAAACACTCTGAAATTCTATACTAATCCACAATCAGAAACTCCCACTCCTATAGTCCAGAAAGATGTGAAATCAGCTCAGAGCCTGGCTGATATTCAGCAAATTGGAGAGCAGTTGTTCATCCCTGTTCAGTTAAATGATGGGAAGGACTCTGTTCTCGCTCGAGTGTGTGTGAACAACGGTAAGAGCTTCATCAGCGAAGCCATGTTTCGCCAACTCCCAAAAGATCCAGCCATTCCCACCTTCAAACTGATAGACAAATGGGAAATGGACCTGGAAGCACCTAATTCCAAACATCTCCTGCCAAGCAGGTGTATGCTCAAAATCTCCATTGGCAACAAGAGCATAGTCCACAATTGTTGGGTCGTGCGAGACGTCCCTGCCGCCTTTTACTTAGGCAGTGACATTCTCAATCGCTTTGCCATTAGTTTGGACCTAATAAACTTCAAAGCTTGGTCCCGATTAGCGGATAATCCCATGGGCTTTGATGATCCAGAAAAAGCATTTAGGTCAGCTCAATTGCTACCTTATGCAGTTGAAATTCAGACTAAAGAGGAAGTCACCATCCCAGAAAGGACCCGACAATTCTCCCTGGAAGTGAAAGTTAAAAGAGGACAAGAGTTGAAAAACCCTGATGCTTTCATACATCTAAATGCTTCTCTCCAACAGCAAGGGTTGGGGGTAAACCCAACTCCATTAGTCAATATAGAACATGACACCATTCCAATAGAGGTGGATAACAGCGACTTAAAGAGTATTACTCTAGCCGCAGGCACCATTATTGGAATGGCGGTTGATGACCGACATTTCTCCATTGATCTTAGAAATGAACTTTTAGGACCAATCCCCAAGGACTGTTTTGACAGTGACAGTGAGGACAATACAACACCAGACAGGATTTTTACCCGGCATGGGGGGAACTTCATGGTGTACACTTCCTGCCCTTATGGTAAGGAAGATGTGACTTGTGAATTCAGGAGGGATGAGGTGATTTTCCAGGTTCATGAAGGCTGCCTTGCCCACCTGAAGCCTCCGGTCCAAATCAGCACTCTGACCAGGGACTTCTCCACCCAGCTGGAGGAGGCCGCGGAGATAGCCAAACCAGAAGTCTTTCCAGGCTTCAGGCAGATGGTGGAAGAGAGAGTCAACCTAGCTGATGCCTGTGTGACTCTGGAACAAAAGCAAAAGTTGAAACAAGTTTTCTTGGATTTCCAAGATCTCTTTGCGGTAGACTCATATGAATGTGGTCGCACTGACATCCACACAACAACAATCCCCACGGACCCTGGCATGACTCCTGTGTTTGTGAAGCAATATCGCTTGCCTCTCGCATCAATGGAGTCCCTTACCGAAATAATTAAGAACCTTGAGTCCCGGGGAATAATCCGTCCCATCCACAGCACCTTCAATAATCCGGTGCTGGGAATATTAAAGCCAAACGGCCAGTGGAGACTCTGCGCCGACCTTAGGGAGCTCAACAAACGGGTCCATACTTCCCGATGGCCTCTGCCCTACATTGACCAAGGGCTGGCCCAGATCCAGGGGTCACAGGTATTCACTGCAATAGACCTGACCAATGGATACTGGACTGTGCCTGTCAGTAGGGAGGACCAATACAAGCTGGCTTTTACCTTTGGGGGCCAGCAGTACACATGGATCCGGACTCCCTTCGGATACCTCAACTCCGGCAATTAATTCAACATTTTTCTACACAAGGCCATGCCCGACTTGGGTGCAAGGGGTAACCTGGCTTATGTAGATGATGTCCTCATCAAAAGCTCAACTGTTGAGGAACACATAGCGGAGATCCGTTATGTTCTGACACAGTTGAGGGCCGCCGGAGCAAAACTTTCCTTTCAGAAAGCACAGTGGTGTAAAACCTGTGTTAACTTCTTGGGGCATGAGAATACTCCTCAGGGTCTTTGTCCCCAGGAAAAGAAAGTGGAAGCACTTCAGAAACTGAAAGACCCCACAACGCTGCGGGAACTAAGGAGCCTCCTTGGACTGACTAATTACAGCAGAAAGTTCATTGAGGGCTACGCAGAGATCACCAGACCCCTGATTCATCTCCTGAAGGGGGGGGTCAAGTGGGAATGGGGTCCAGAACAAGCCGAGGCAGTAAAACAACTCAAAAGAAGCCTCTCACAAGCGCCTTGCCTAGCTTACCCGGTCAGAAACAAGGAGTTCTTCCTGGAGACAGGGTTCTCTAATACGTGCTTGACGGCAGTATTATATCCAAAGCATGACAAGGTCAATAAAGTAATCTCCTATGCGAGCAAAACTTTATCCTCTGTGGAGGAAAAATTCAACGATTGTGAGAAGGCACTCCTGGCAACGGTGTGGGCATTGAAGAATTACCGCCCGTTTATCCAGGGGGAACACATCATAGTGGAGACTCCACACCAGCCTCTGCAATATCTCCAAAGTGACAGAATCCGGGCCGGAAATGTGAGTAATTCCCGAATTACTTCCTGGATTCTGTCAATGCAAGGCTTTCCTGTGGAGGTCAGATATGGCCAAAACAAGAAGAGTCCCCTCGCGCAAGGTCTGGCTGACTTGCATGATTGTGCCAGAGAAAACTGTCTCGAGGACGAAAGTCTAAAAATAAAGGACAACATGGAGGCATACCTTAATTCCCCACACAAAGTCTTTGAGGAAGACAAGTGTGAGGGAATGCCCACTGTCTATGTGGATGGATGCTCTTACCATGTTGACAACAACGGGGAGAAAGAATTGGTGGCCGGCGTAGGGAATGCATGGGTGAATGAGTCCCCAGAACCCTCCGCTGGATACAAAATTGGTCCCCGAAGTAGTCAGGTGGCAGAATTGATGGCTGTGCATCGGGCCATCCTCACTGCTGTCCAGCATCAACTCCACGAACTGGTCATAATCACAGATTCGGATTATGTACGGAACGGGTTCGTGGAGCACCTGGTTAATTGGAAAACCAGAGGCATGTTATGTGCTAACAACAAACCCTTGAAACATGGGAAGTTGATCCAAAACATTGATGATTTGGTCACCTCGAATGAGATGACCATCTATTGGAAGAAGATTAAGGGTCATTCCAAAGTAGAGGGACCAGACAAAACTGGAAATGACTTAGCTGATCAGCTGGCCAAAACCGGGGCCATCCAAGGGGATCTAATTGAGATTGAGTCCCTGTTGGGGGAAATCCAGGTCACTGCTATCACTAGGTCCCAGACAAATGCTCACAACGACCTTTCAATTGCACAATGGAGTAAGGAGACCCCTGATGCTGATTTGATTACCGCTCAGAAGGGGGATCCAATTATTGGTAAATTTTACCAGCACCTTGAGGACCCTGAGAACTTTCCCCTGACGGATACCGATTACATTGGGAAAGAGGACCTAAGAGTGTTGATGAAATGTCCAAAAATGTTCCGGATCCAAGACGGTTTGTTGGTAAGGAAATCCAAAGCTGGCCACGATCAGTGGGTGGTTCCTACCTCATTCCGAAGCCTGATGTTAAGTCACGCCCATGATGCGGCCACCGCCGGTCATAGGGGGTTTCACACAACATTGGAAATCTTAAGAGAGGTTGCATACTGGCCACACATGGGCCAGGACCTCAACCAATATTTGAAGGGTTGTCTTGTGTGTGCACAATTTCAGCCATCATCCCTCACGCACCGCGCGCCTCTCCAAAAGAGGGGGATGACACTGCCATGGTCAGATTTACAGATCGACTTTGTAGGCCCTGTGATTCGCTCGGCTAGGGGGAATAAGTACATGTTGACTGTGACATGCTTGTTTACCAAGTGGGTGGAATGTCTCCCAGCCCCAAACTGCAAGGCAGAAACGGCAGCTGCCTTGATGATTAACCACATCTTTTCCCGTTTTGGTCTACCTCAAAGGATTGAGTCAGACAGAGGTAGCCACTTCACCAGTGAAGTAATGACAAAGATGTGGGAGATACTGGGGGTCAAGAGAAAGCTGCATATTGCTTATAGACCAGCTTCTTCTGGGGCAGTAGAGAGATATAACCGGACAATTGTGAGCATATTAAAGAAGTTTGTGGCAAATTCTGGGCCAAGTTGGGATATCCGATTACCTCTGGTCCTAATGGCTATCAGATCTACCCCTTCATCTGCAACCAAAATGTCACCATTTGAGTTGATGACTGGGCGCAAGATGGTGCTTCCTCAGCATTTGCTCTATAGGACCCAAGAGCAGACACTGATAAATGCCTCCACTACTCATGGGTATGTAGAGAATTTAAGGAAACACCTCCAACATGCTTTTGCTTATGCTCAGCGGAATCTAGAAAGATCAGCTGATAGCATGAAGACCCACTATGACCTGAAAACTTCCAGGAAGGAATATCAGGTGGGGGACCGGGTCTATCTATACAACTTCCAAAGGAACCAGGCCAAGCAGCGCACATTTTTGCCTACATGGAAAGGACCCTTTGAGATCATCGACAAGATCTCCCCTGTGGCCTACAAAATCCACATCCCCAAAGGTCCTTTGGTAGCGGGGGAAGACAAGTGGGTACACCTAAACCAGTTGAAGTGTTGCCATCCCAGGCACGCTCTGCAACAACTGGAGGAATCCTCTGGAATCCTAGAGGGTACTGTCTCAGACTAATTCTGTTCCAATCATAAAACATACCACATCTAGTCTCTAAAATATTGTGATTTGCATGAAACTGTCTCTTAGTTATACTGCTTTTTTTTTTTTATCAAAATAAGAATGTAATGTTTCGTTATGATGAAATGCATATGCTGCCCCACTATCTCAACAGTGGTGGAAAAATGTCTATGAATAGGTATTGCCGCTCTTCCTTTGTCGTCCTAGGAGAAAGAAAACCTGAAGACGGGCCAAGGAGGGCGATCCGGAGACCGGGAACGAAGATCCAATGGGCCCAGTGGACCGCCCAATATTCCCATCAGGACCGGCAAGGAGAACCGATCGATCAGTACCTGATGGAGGAAAAGATGCTGAACTGTGCCATCTATTGGAAGAAGATGAGGAAACATCCCAGGTCTTGCGAGTCCCATTCGTGAAATAGAATGGCCATCGCAAGAGGGGGGCTTGTGGGATGTATTTACCCATGCATCCGAGCCGTACCTCAAAACTGTGCAATACTGACATGGAAAACATCATGATGGCCAGAGCTTCCCAGAAAATGCACAGGGAAATGCATGAAGAATAGGCTGCCACTCATTTTTGCCGATGTTATGGGCACAGAAGGAAACTGCCTAAAACCACCATTGGACTACCCGCACAGTAGTCTGAAAGCATTGGGAATGGCAATGCTGATTGCCAAATGCAACTTAGAATTGTGGGGAATTCATTTGTTAAATCCCAAAAATGGGTGCAGTACCAGTACTCACCACTATCCAAAAGCCGGCATTTTAAAACCACACCAGATTTTACTTTTTTGTGTAAAACTGAATGAACCCAAAGCAGGCTAAAGAAAGACTTACTGAGAGGTGGATACAATGTAAAGTGATATTCTGAAGTGACTTGAAGGTTTATAACAAGACTGGCTGAGCTGTGGATTGCAGCAGTTTAAGTTGCACTGGATTTAAAGACACTAAAATCGAAAATGTTTAGATTAAATGAGTGACCTATGTTTGGTGTCACATGCCTTTGTAACTGTTTAAATGTCATAGTTTTAAACTTAGAATCAGCCTTCTAGCTGCATATGTGAAAATGTTTAGTTTTATTTGAATGCAGAAACTGGGGAACAGAAATGACAGCTTAAAGAGATTCCAATTTGCCTGGCAACTACCCCCATCAGGAGTGAAACTTGAGTCACAGCTGTGTTCCCAGGCCTAGCTGCCCTTTTGCTGCTCACACTAAGGATATGCCATCTATCTGATAATTGAATTACCTGTGCTCTACAGGAGCTCTGAACAAAGCCCTGTCCTGGCTCAGGCAAAGGTTTTATTGGCAGGAGTCGTAAATGGTCGTAAAAAGTGGCTTCCTCCTGAGGAAAGGGGAGGAGCACTGCCTGTGAGAGCAAGCTGGCTTGGCAGAACTGGATAAACCAGTATTTCTACCTTGTGCTGAGAGGAAACCACACCCCTTTGGAGCCAGAACATAACTCTAAAAAGATGAATAACTCATAGAGCAGACATGTGAAAATTTTATAAATGATACCATAATTCTTGTGATTTTTCTGCCCACATTTTAAGAGGTTTTTCGACCCGGTGGCGTGTTCAGGGGGGTTTTAGCGGAAAAGTGGATATTACTCTAAATGTATGCATGTTAAAAATCTGAAACTTCATCAGTTAATGTCCATACTCCCTGCGCACATGTATGTAAAGTTGGGTCAATGTCAGAAATTGAAAAATCAGTTAAAAAGTCAATTATGTGCCATTTCTGAATGCAAGCTCTTAGAAACAGCAGATTTGGACAGAGACATGGCTAAATTCAGCCACACCATGTATATGTAATTTCAAGCAACTGTGTAACTGTGAAATATGTCTTTTATTATCAAATATAGAATGTGTGCAATCTGACAGAGGAGTGTCCTATCTGCAATCCATAAAATGACATCCCTCTGACTCACAGTTCATTCCCCAATCAAATGATAAATGGAAGTTTGACCAATTAGAAGCTGAGAGAGAGGTAGGGTCAGTGATGCTAGAACACACCCACATTCTAAACACATAAAAGCAGACAGACAGGACAGATAGGGACCTTCAATTCCATCTGCAGCGGGACGCTCTGCCGGAAAAATCCATACTTACCTCCATCAACCTTCAGAGAGCCAAACTAGAGACTTCAATCTATCCAGAACTAGAGACCCAGACCAGAGAACCAGAGAGAGCTGACCCAGATCACTGTGAAGTGCAGAGACCAGAGGCGAGTTTAAAACTTGACCAGATCCATGGCGAGGCCCATTTCACTCAAGAATATAGTGTGAGTACCTAGAAAACTGTGCCGAACCAATCTCCTAGTTAAAATAATATAATTCAATCCTATTTTAATCTAAGTAGAACTGTCTCCTAACTGTCACCTGCCATTTGCAAAGCTGTCACTTGTCATTTCCTAGTTGCAAAGCTGTCACTTGTCATTTCCTAGTTGCAAGCTGCACTTGTCTTTTTGAACTTTAAAATTTCAAATCTGAAAAACGACCTTCACAAAATCGCTCATATCTCCGCAACCGTTTGTGCTATAGTTTTACCGCAATCGCGGAACAAGCATCCGCAAATTTTACCGCGATTTGCAGATTTCTTCACATGTAAAAACTGCTGCTGCTTGCCTTCCATTTGCCAGAAATTCGTTTAACCTGCTAACTATCCCTGCATCATTGCTAGTGTGAGCCTGGACTAATATTAACTAGATACCGCTCACCCTGAACCTCTGAAAGGGAATTAAAAGCATTGCCAGCATACTTCTCATCCATTGCTAGCACATATAAAAGCATTTGGGCCTGTGTTTTCAAAACTCCTATCTGTTTTCTTTAAGCTTGCTGGGGTGAACTGATTACATTGATTGCATTTCTGAGAACTGTGTGCTTTCCTCCCATTCCCTTGCATTGCATAAAGAGGGGGGGAGTGAATAGCCAGAGAAAAGTGATTACATTGTTTTGTTGAAATCATATTGAGTATTTTCTATACTGCATTTCATTCATTCAACCTTGCATTTCCTTGAACCCTATAAAGCATTCTCTACCACATTATACTTCTGTACCTATTTACCAGTGTGCTACCTTATCCATTTCATCTCAACTCCTTAGTAATTATAAAGAAGTGTGCTAGTGCCAGATTCTCTGTTGTTAATCTGTATCATATCAGATTAAGTGTGATATTCAATTATTAATTTATTATAAAGTGTCATATATATATCTATTGTTTAAATTATCAAATAAACCCTTTTAACTTGCAAAACAGAACTACTTCTTGGCTCAGTGGGGTCAGGGGGATTCCAAGAGAGGGGTGTTATATAGGGGTAGTCATCCAGAACGCATGAACTGGACCTAAAGATATATCAATAAGGGTTTTCATTCAGTATTATAGACTAGGCGTTGACTTAGCTGTAGTGTTGAATTGAATCCTCTTACAGGACACAGAGAAGAGAATCGTCATGGTCAGTTGTGGTGCACGTTTCCACCATTGTGAAGTATTGTATGAGTCCTCCCTTTTACTCTCAATTGTTAGCCTCTATTATAAAGTCTTAGTGCAATTAGTAAACCTGCTGCTTGAACACCTGAATGGTTGCATCCATCAGCATTTATGCAACTGCCAAATTCAGCGTTACTGCATTTACTACACTTAAGTCCAATTATTTACAAAAAAACTAGAAATAGCTTTGTTGTACCAATCTCGTCTAATTAATGTGTTATGGTGCCTTGTAAAGCATACTGCAGCCACTTCAGAGTTATTGCCGAGTTGAGGGTGGTGCTGGATGCCAGCTGTGACTGTTTGGTCACACCATGTATTTTTTCATCTGACATTTGAAGTGGGGGGACCAACAAAGTGTCCTCTGTTTGGCAAAGCCCCGGTCTGCAGACCAGTGTTTGATAATTCCACTGTGTCCTGGTATGGGGTGAAAGCTGTGCTTTGCTTCCCCTGCCTGCAAAACTAGGATTATGTAAAGGGTGGTTGTGTTTGTGGAAGTAGGTCATGTGGCAACACTCCTAACCTCAACATGAATTACCAGAAGCATCTGCTGTTTCAGTTGTAGAAGAGGATCTGTCTCAATTTCTGGCGATGTGCAGTCGAGAATTCGATCAATTCGTTGTAAACCACTGCCTATGCCCCCAAGCGGCCTTTTCCTTTGATCGGAAAGCTGGGTTGTCATACAGGTAGAATACACGAGAGTGGGCTTTGATGTGAAGCTGAGATAAATCCCCCCAACAAGATGCAGTAATTGTATTGAGCCTTCAATGGTCTTTCTGGGGATGTGTAATATGGTTTGGAGACCGGCACCATCTTGGGCGGAAGCTGATCTCGTCTGGGAATGGGATGCATAATTAAGCATGTTTCATTGGTTCTCTGGCTAGGATGCAAGCAACCTCTACTGATAAATAGCAGATGAGCGGGGTCCGAAGCAGTGCACGGTCAGCTTATCAGTGGGGAAGTGGAAGAGATAACATATTCTCATGAACTGCTGGAATACAAGGGGTCGCAGTATTCAAATACCTGTTGTTGTGCTTTAGTTTGTGGTTTTTGCAGTGATCAGGAGATACTGTGGAGTGGAGAGGCAATTGCACATGTTTAGGGTTGAGTGCGATACCCAATACATTTCTGAAGGCGAGGGTTAGTTTGTGCTTGGAAAAATGTGGTGTGAAAGCCGTTTCCAAATTCAAGAGAGAAAAAACACAAAAGCGTTCAAATCACACACATTACATAGACACACACTCACACAAACACACACCAACGAGTTTCGTTCTGTGTCCGTCAGTGATAGTAGAACATCTAACACTTTAAATAGCTCCTATTTTCAAAATACCATCTAATTATGGGTTGTGGTTGCAGAAAGTATCATACGCATCATTTACCCCACAGAGTTGTTTATATGGATCCTGTTTGGAAAATATCCGCCCAAATGACAACTCGGAATTGGGTTTTGTTTTAGAAATAGTAAGTAATTCAATTAACTCATGGTTCACTCTTATAAGGATACTCATTGCGAGCCCTTAAGTGTTCTACTGTCCAGAACCTGCATACTGCCTGTGAATGCTGTTTCTCTGTTTGGTGGATTAACTGTTGTTTTACTCTGCAGATATTCAAAACGAGGAAACTAGATATGAGTTAGTTTGTGAGTCTCCATGTAATTCGATGATGGGAACCTGTTACGTTTGCACTTTTGCGTGCAGAGGTCCCCACCAGTGAACATTCCTCATTTGCATGGTGAAGTGCAAAAGGGGAGTGGAAAAGTCAGGCATACACTAATGTACGCTGCCCTTTTGCACTCTGCCATACAAATGAAGTAAACAATGCCTGCCACATTTGCATGGCAGGTGGCTTTTAAAATGGATTCCTACGGAGTCATCTGCTTTTTGGTGCTGTAAAAAGCCATTGTCTACATAGGTCTCCAAAACATTTGAGCTAGCATGAAAATCCATGCTGGTGCAAATGCTGTAGTATTTCTATGGCAGAAAGAAAGAGGGCGACAGAATCATAAATTATGATCCACCCTCCTCTTTCCCATACAATTTAGGGAAAAAAAGCTGTGACGTGAACGAAAGGCATCAAAGCTTTACTCAAGACTTTTACGCCTTTCATTAAACGTTACATGCTCACTGAACATGAGCGCCATTATGTAATGCAGGCATTCTTCCTGCACCCATTATCACTATAGAAGTGCACATTTAATGTGGCCCTATCCCTTTAATGCATACTCAAGCATGTGTATACAATGGGAATTCATTGTTAAGGGTGTCACATCCTACTGCATTTGAGGCGTTAAACAATACATCCATACCTTCTCACTCTGATAAGTTGACATATATGGTTAGTTCTTAAAGGACAAGTGTTGAAGACACACATTCATCCAATACCATTGGATGACATGGCACAACATAAGAAAGTATAGCATACTACATGACATTATTAAAAAATGAATCCAACAAAACATTACATCATAAAATAACAAAACCAAATCGACATGACAGTAACACACATCAAATATATAATTGCGTACAACACAAAGCAACATTGCATAGCATGTAATTGCACAGCAGAGCAAACATGTGTATGCCAATGTGTTAGTGCTAATCTGCTCCTGGTAGGGCCATGTAGCACTTTGGCATGTTGTCTTGTGTAGTAATGCATATTTGAGCTGACACTGCAGAACATAATGCAGATTGCTATACCATACACTGGGCTGTGGCCAATGCCATATGGCTTTTTGAGCTATTTGTCTTTCTGGAATTCCATACAATAATTGCTAGACTCATTAAAGGTTTATTTCAGGCACACCTGAGGGGATGAGTCATCGATCTAGTCTGTTCTTTAACACCCCAAATTCCCAAATGCAGACACAATCCTCCAAAAAGCATTTAGAGTAGAATAAACATTCATGTAGGACTATGTATTTTGCTTTTCCCAAGTTGCAGTTATAGCATGTTTTTTTTTTCTGCTGATACATATGGTGATCCATTCTTGTTTGAAATGTTTATCCTGTTACAGCAATATTGTAACCATATTTGTGATAGTGCACTTAGAAACAATGCTATGTGATGCCACTTTCTGTTTTGTTAAGGGGTAAACAGTCATGCTCCATTGCTTCATGTGATGTCACTTTGGGGTGGGGTCAAATGACACCACTTCCTGTGATGTCATCCACGGTCAGGGGTCATGTGATGTCACTTCCGCTACCCCTGGCATTTTGGTGAAATGACGTCCCTTATCGACAGATCACCAAACCTTTAGAAAAATATGGAAAACCTGGCTATTCAATTAACAGAGACAAACACAAAAAGGGCACCACCCACAACTCATACCCAGAATCCCAGGCAATCATGGGACAGTAAGGAATCAACAATAAAACAACCACACACTACTAATAACAACCCCTGCTTCCCCCTCCTCTCCTGCATACATCCAGCACACCAGACACACCTGTATGGGCTAGCTTTACTACACACACACACACACATGCCACATACCCTCCACAAGAACAAACTGCCACAAATAGCAACCAGACACTGGATGTTGCCCCTCTGGACACAATGACCCCAGTACACACAATAAAAACACTCAGAGACACCCGTTTCTCCTGGTTTTGCAAGCACCAACAGAAAGACCCAACCTCTATCGTATTCCCCCACCCACTTACTTTCAGAGCCACGCAAGCACCTGGAAACCATGCAAATGTAAGCGGTGCGTGGTGTGAATCAACATACCATAACATAATTTCCAAAATGTCAACGTTTGATTGCTGAGCTGTCTCTGAATTAGCCATTTCAGTTTATGACAAGCACCTTCCCAAAATAAATGGTTAAACAGTGTCTTGAATATGAGCCTTAACAGCTTAACTTTCTGACAGTGGTGTCAGGTGAATTTGGAAACTGGAGGGGTATAAATGTTTGTGTTGATAAGCATACATGTTTGTGTTGAATAAGCACAAGTGACCACGCACAGCACGGGACAGAACCTAACAAGAATATATATTTTTTAAATGGGTTAAAATGGTTCTTTTTACAGCACTTTCAGTGAAAGATTGGGTAAAACGCCACACAGTTTGTAATGAATTTTGTATGGAAGGATATTTAAAAAAAAAAAATAGAAACAGCAGATGCAAGTCACCAAAACTGCACAAGAGCATTTTCAAATGCATTTTCAAGATTCCTTTACACACAACAAATGCCAGTATATAAAATATGTTCTTGCTGGCTGTGCCCATACGTGTCCATGCAGGTTCATCAATGGATGCCAGTATTCCAATCAGTAGGAAATGCTGTGCCACAGAAAGAAAGTATACCCAGACTGTCTATATGAACATAGGCCAGTATACCAAATACATACATTTATATTTGTTTTTACCCTTGAAGCCCAGTACAGACATTCCATCACAGACTTTGAATATATGGCCATACTGGAGCCACAAATGTAAGCTAGTCTTGTCTGTAATAACCCTTATCATGTTTGCTTTATCCTTGATGGCAAGTAAAAATACCATACCACAGTAAGAAAGCATATGGAGACTGGCACCACAAATGCAGGAGAGCCTAGCCACTTAATAAAACGTATAAGTACCCAGCAGGGACAATCCACGGGATACACTTAACCTAGATTGGCTAGTTTCTGAGCCATACCACAGTGTAATCCGTGGGTACACTTGCGTGCACCGCGCGATAGGGACACTCTACTTTTTTTTTTTTTTAGGCGACCATAGAAAGGGTGAAGGGACCGCACGAAGTCCCCTCTCCCTTTTCCAAGGTGGCAATTTATTAAGTTTATTTTTCTCCCATTCATTAGTACAGAGCAAGTTAGCCCAAAATGGCGCCCTGTTGCTCCATACTAATTAAGCAGTGTGCGCGTTCTAGTGTTCCTAGAACTAAAGCTTACTTCAGCGATGCCTTTTCAAACGGCAATAGAAATGCCGCTTGAAAAGGTTTTGTCAGCGCATTAGTATTCCAGGGCGGCAAACTCCAGAAAACTAGTATCCTGAACCTGCAGACCCCGGAATACTAATGGAAATAACCGCCTTGCCGGCGGATCATTACCACCTTATGGTAATGCCCCCAGGGCCACCGTTAAGACCCTCACTATGCTTGGGCCTGTAACTTCATTTCCGGGGGCATTACCTTGGCGTTTATTGCCACATGGTGGTTGCTTTACACGTGATGCCGAGTAAAAGTTTCATATCACATTAAGAAAGTATACGCATACTGGCAATATTAGTAGAATTAGTGTGGCAGGTGCTCGGGGCATGGCAAGGCCCACGACTTACTTTTGTGGCCCCATCTCCCCTTCACATGCAGACTCACACATGTTCATATATGACTCGTTTACCCAGCCATTCACACATCATTCTAACAACTCGGTGAATGCACGCAAACATAAAAACAAACACACTTATATGCACTCGCACATACATATACGTACATACAAATATACACACAAACATACACATTATTTAAAAAAAAAAATACACTTGCTTGCTCACCCTTAGCACCCAGCAGCAAGGAGGGCCGGCTGTCTCTCCCACTCTCTCTGCATCTTGGACTTTGCTGACTGACAAGAGTTCAATCCTCTCCTGTCTGTCGGTGTGTCTGCACTATTAGTGCAATAAGGAAAGATGACGGGCCAGCCTTCTGATGCCCTTGCCCCTCCCATTACTATGCGCTAGGTATTTTGCAGAGCCGCATGCATACGTAGCGGCGGCCCTGCTCAGAACCAGCCAGCACAGTCCCCTGCAGATAAAGACGGCGGGTGGGCTGTGCTGCCTGCCACACATGCAGGTATAGTGGTGAGCCATCACTGCTTTCCCCAAATCTTTCGTTAAGCGTCCTTACTGTGACGTACATTTAAAATGTCGAGAATGTTAACCTTAAGTAGGTAATTTCTCCTTGCCCTGAAACATCTTTACAACCCATCAGGCGCACTCTACACAAACTAAGCGCACAGCTGGTGGAAGAGGCTCGGCAGGGCTCTCATTTGATAAGCAAAAAAGGAAAACAGTTATTCTAATTTGGGTTTGCGATCATGAACGAGCGCCTGTGGATGAGCTAAGGTAATTCTTCCCTCCCTCTGACTGTTCTTGTTTACATAAAGTAAGCGTTCGTTAATATAAATTGACTATTTACTTCAGAAGCTCCCTGTCATAATGAACGTGCTGCACCCTGGCCACCTCCCAAAAAGAAATGGTTATTAGAATAATTTACCATTCGTCATGAATTATAAATGAGCAGCGCTATTTCGTATTCGCTTGTCATCTCCAATTGAAGTGACGAGTCTGCAAGAGATGGCGCCTCTCGTTCCCTTTGTCTCCTTTTCTGTAAGACCTCGTCCAAGCGATAGGTGGGTAATAGCTCGTTTTCCAAATGTGCTGGTGGTACGCTTGGCATTACGCTGGTGTAATAACGCAAGCTGTCTTCTGCCCCTAGGAGAATTCGCAATTCATCGCCTCCTATAATTAATAATTTATTTTGCCCATTTGCATTGTGCCTTTCCCCAAAAACACGCAGGGAATGATAAGTAGGTGTGAAGAATGTTCATGCTTTGTTCAGCGACTGGATCACTAATACTGGAGAAAAAAAAACGCGTATTCTCATCATTGTTGAAATTATATACATTTTCAAGAAAACTGCCGTCCTAAGCCCTTTCATCCCATGTTTAGGAGGAATACATTTTATTGGCATTGGCACGCACGTACCATTTGAAGGAACATTTGGACATCAAAGAATGTCAACATGCTGACATGTCTTGCTAGAACAAAAAACGAAACTGTTGGTACTATTTTATTAAAGAAACATTTAGTGCCCGATTCTTGGATTTTTTTTGCACGTGAATTCGGGGATTTGCACGCCATTCTGCAACCCATGTTCGTCGATTTGTGGAATCTCCTGTGCAGGACTTTTCCTGGACTTGCATGGAGTTTGCGCAGGATCGGCACGCATCTGTGAACCGTCGAGCGCCTTGGCGCTATACACAAGCCAGACCATGGGCGTGGCATGCACAGAGAGACAGGAAGGGGGCGGAAAACAGAAAATGGGGAAGAGCATGCAAAAAAGTAGGCGTTCCGAGGGACGGCCCGCAGGCAATCCCCCTCACGCCCACAAATTGCACCAAATGACACATATTCATGGAACCACCCGCACAAGCCTCTTGGCATAGTACTGGCCATGCAAATTCCTCGATCTCTATGCCACACAAAAGCAGGCGTAAGTACACTTGCACGTAGGATAGCAGAGCAGAGAAAGGGTTTTTTATGTCAGATATAGTGCTGCATGTACACAACCGAGGTAGCGATATAACGTATGGGTACATATACGTAGTGTAGCAGGGTGCACAAACGGTTTACAGGGGTTCGTACACAGATTTTTCAAGTTATGATTTTTCATACGCTTGTCGGGGTGACAGGAACAGTTATGGGGGACCCTATACAGGGTGCCCGAGATGCAGTTCTACTTGTGGGCAACACCATGCACTGTTTGAAGAGTGCTTGTATTTGCACCCAGGGAGCATGCAAAGGTAGCTGTTCTGGCTGTTTATGCTTTGCATCGGGGCGTGTCGGGCCATTCTGGCTGCGACTTGCGCGACTTACGAATACGGTTACTTTGCACAGTGAATTCCATGAATACACAGGGGCACGCATTTTTTGTTTTGTGCGCAGGATTGCGCAGTTTCCTTCTCTGTGTGCGGCCGTTGCAGGATTGCTAGGCACATTTTTATGAATCGGGCCTTTGGGGCCTAATTCATGGAACTTTAGCACGTTGCAAAGGGACTTTGCACAGCCAACACAAACCCTAATTCACAGAGCGGTGCAAAGCATATTTTTGCAGAGCAAAGCCACTGTGCATGCAAAAAAGTACTCTTTGCAGAGAGCGGTCTAATGTCCTTTTTTTGGGGAGTTTGGCCATTAACAGCTGGCCTTGTTAGAGGAACTTCTACAAAGTTTACCTACCTAATGTTGCGTAATTTTAAAAGATACATGACTATTCCACTGATGGTTCATGAACGTCTTCATGAATAATTCTCTAGTTTAAAATCAATGCACAGATGACCAAACGCCAGTTTTAGTGGAATAGAATTTTCAGAAGACCCAACAAAAAGAACGTGCTTTCAGGACAAACATCAGATTTTCAAAATCGTTGGCATGACCGAGGCACGTTGCACATGCAAGACGAATTGTAAAAACCTGAAAAGGAAATTTGAAGTTATTATTAGATATATTAGGTATCCACTGAAAAACATATACAAGGCTAAACGACGTCTGGAAAAAGTTCATACATGCAAAATCAGACAGACACACAGACACACACACGCCTAAGCAGGACACATTAGCCCATGTCTACACAAATGCAAAAGGTTTTCGGACAAGTGAGCAACACTTGGAGAACACAGAACCAAGTAAATAATAATTTGCAAATGGACACATACATCCATGAAGCTGTTGTGAATGTATGTAAGGTTTTTGAAAATGCACACAATATTCAGAACACAAAAGCACAAGCAGAAACCGAATAATCATGCACAAATACACAATCACTATCGTCAATTTGTAAAACACAAAAGAATGCCTGGAGACAAAATGAGCACGCACAGAACATAAATGCCACACGCATCCTTATCATCTTAAAAAAATGGATATACGCACACTATTTAGAAAACACACCAACAGGTACAGAAGTAGATAAAGAGAGTAGAATATATCAACACATGCCATTCATTTAATCACTGACAACTCACAATTCGGGCAGTCACAAAACATGAAAATTCTACTAAAACGTAGAATAATTAAACAGGCATGTGCATAGAGTTTTTTCAGACCATATCCCGAAAATATATGTTTAACAACAACATTGGGAGGAAACTGCAGACATTACACACTTACAAAAAAGATATATGAAAGTAAAACTTTTCTCACAAGGAAATTAAGATTGATACCTATGAAAGTAAACTCTATAAATGTTTGATGTGTGAAATGCCAATGTAAGGTTACACATGCATAGTCCAAATACACTATTTCTGTAATGCATACAACTCCAACCAACAACAATTCAAACTTCCACACACACTACACCACTGTTCAACATTCAACTTGAATATGTGGGTGATGTAAATGACTGCATATTTTACTTGATCGTTGTAAAGTATCCTGGAAGTATCAGTTAAGGTTTATTTTTAGCCAGATGGAATTTGTATTAGGAACACAGTTGATTTGGACATAGGCAAATACTATACCCATGGTTCTGACACTTGAATCAAGTTTACTTAATATGCCAATAGCATGGAATTATGAGTTGGAATCACATGGGATATTTCGCCCATGATGAGCATAACAATGTACATCATCTGGTACTGTATTGACATGTGCATCACACAACTTTCTATGCATCCAGTGCAGAAAATATCTGATGCAAAGCCAACTCATAATAAGGTGGTATTTTTAAAAAAAGTAGTATTAAAATAACACTGGTTTATCTGTTTCCACCATACTTATAACGGGGACATGTTTGCACCTTAACAATTGCCTTAACAAGACTTGTGGGGACCTCATTTTGTTTGCAAAGTGTTAAATCATGAAAAATAAAAGTCAAAATTTGTTTGAGGATTTGTGGCTAGGTGAAGGGTTGTTCCTTATATAATTCCACACCGTTTCACCAATCTGCACCAAAAAGTGCATAGTTACCTGTTAGGACCCTGCAGACACTACTGGCAACATGAGATCAATGTGGTCGTAGAAGGACCAGTCTTGACGAGGAGCATAACTCGAGGTCCTGATGGGACCTAGACAACCATGTTTCAAGTCCTTAAGATGCAGAGTTTCTGAGATATTTGCACTGCACCATGCCAGAGTGAGGCGACAGGTGTGGAGAGAGCACCGAAAGGCCGAGTATGAAGCAGCACACAAACTCTCACCTCCCCTCAGCGGCTGCTCCGGCGTATGTCAGCCAACATGCACCCATTCATGGTGGAAAGCACATAACGTGATGAGCAAATCTGAAAAGCAACCTACAGAATAATTTATTTTCAACAATTGATGAAAGTGTTATATACATAGTTAAGGTTATAACCTTAAGTCATAGGAAATCCCAAAATTCTATTCCTAATAACCATTGACTTGCAGGATGGATATGGCTGATATTTTCCAAACAGAATGTTTGTCACAGGCCCTCCCAGACTGGACATTTTGGGAAAAATGTGTTAAAAATACTAACACTCGCTGTTTTAGGTCTTCTCCCATTCATTTTCCAATATAGAAAAAGCTCAAACTGATAAAGCTGATACTCAAAAACTTCAGGGCTGATTTGGATCAAATAAGGAACAACTTGGGCATGAATCATTCACTTAATTTCCAGGGCCATGTTGCAGTTATTCTGTCCAGTAGTTATCCCCCAAAAACATATCTATATTTCCCATGGTGCTTTTCAGCAAAGAGACTTTTCAGAAATGAAAAGGTGCCATTATTTCTTTGCTTTATGCAAGAGATTAACTCAGTAATAATGGGGTGGAGGGGAGGGTAACTAAAAATGAAACATGCTGAAAAAGCTATTTAAAGGTGGAAAAAGGATACAAAGCGATTAGGCTACAGGTGAGGAGGAAGGGAGAGGACACCAAGTGAAGTTGGGGAAATCAGAAAAAAGATGCATGGCTCATCAGGGGAATACCGTGGCAATATTTCAAGACTACCGCGGGTAAGACACTCTCGAAAACAAAATATGCATCACACAAAGCAAAGAGAGAAAAGGAGTAATGGGAGGTAAATAAAATTGAGTTTGTTGGGAGTGCATAGGGAAAAGGAAGGGGGCAAATGGTGAGAGCCTGCGAAGAAGGAGAAGACTTGTCTTGTTTTTACAAGCGTTATCAGGGTAATATCGGGGGATTGTCGCAGGAATCGGCTATTATCGCAGGAATGGAAAATGAGGAAAAAAGTAAAAGTGGGGACATCTGTTGTGATCACATCTACTAGGCAGGGGGAATTGGGACTTTTTCCAGTGACACTGACCGGTGAGCCCCAAAGAAACCTATTGGTGCAACATGTGCAGCAGCTACAGCTGAAGGGTATGGCTACTGGGCTTTAAAGAAACCTAGTCTGTTAAAATATACATTGAGCATGGTCGAAGAACTTGGCCAGGGTCAAAGGCCATGGCTGGTGGGCCCCAAGGAAATCTATAGGTGGACATTGTACAGTGGCCATGTCCAAAGGTTTGAGTAAACTATAGGTCAAAACCCATGAAATTCACTGAAAAAAAAACATTAGTTAAGGTGATCAGATTTAACGCACCAAAACCCTTGAAATTCAACGGATCTGGGAAGTGATGATCATCTTAATTTGGCACCTCCCCTGTTGCAAAGCCCATGAGCACATACGTAGCAGATGGGATTTAGAGAGGACATACAAAATGACAGGCTGGCAAGATAGCTCAATGGGTTTAATTGACCACTGCTGAAATCTGTGTGTGATCGGCAGGTCGCAGAATTGAATCCCTGGAGGGCCAACTCAGCCTTCATCATTGCAAGGTTGATAAATGAGTATGTATATGTGATCAATGTAAAACGCTTACAATATAGTCACTTAGATCAGAGATACTTACCACAATCAATCGATATAGACACAGCGCCTCACCTTATCCACTACTTAATCAAGCTGTTTAAAGCACTTACATCTACCACAGTCCTTAGCTCACATCAGAGGGTATCAGCACTGAGGGCAACCACAGGTAATAAGATCACACAGTGGGACCAACCCTAAATGTAGAATAAGTGAACTTTTACACACACAAATCCATCATTTTGGTTATAACATACTCTAGTGAGATATATAACTATTCCAAAGTGTAATCTATTGCACATAGGCTTCCTGCTCTTTTTCACCACTTAGCAAGCCACGCCCACCTGGTGCCTTCCTGCTTGCCGCTCTGTTTCCCTACTTAAGGAGCCCTCAAGCTTCTTTTCCTTTGCAGATGGGGAGCAGGTGCAAGTGGATCTAGGTCACCTGGCCTAAGCCCCGCCCACCTAGCACCTTCCTGCCTGCTGCTCTTTTTCACCACTTAGCAAGCCCCGCCCACCTGGTGCCTTCCTTCACCATCACTGTCTTGTGGCCAATGCTGGATTTGACTTTTATGGACTTCATTCATTCACAGTGCATCACTCTTTCTCAACTCTCATGCTGGCCTTCCTTTGCATCTTGTACTCATGGTGGCCCTAAATCATGCTGTTCCCATCTTCATCTTGTATCTTGGCTTGCAACATTATGTGTTACTACTGACTTCTGCAATTGTATTCGCTCTCCACTCTTGCTTCTCCACTCTTTTTGACTGCTTACTCTCTTTTCTCTCCTACTTTCCCTTCTCCCTTTTTTAATCTCCTCCCCTTACTTTCTTCTATGCACTTACTCTATCCGAATTGTCCCTGGACCTAATATGATAGCAACCTCGTCTGTTTCCTCCAGCCTCCCATTACTGGTTTTTCCTCCCCACCACCCCTCCAGCACTATCTGAAATGTCGTCAGGCCTAGTATGACAGTTGCTTGTTTTGTTCCTCCCCTCCCTTTCTGCACCCCTCTCCCTCACCTTTTGTTTTTCTCTGGCTCTACCAGAAATGTTTTCAGGCCTATTACAGTAGTCACCTGTCTGTTTCCATTTCCTTCCCACTCTCCCCCTATCTGAAATGTCGTCAAGCCGAGTACGATAGTTAATTTCACATCCTTACTGTTCATGGCCTGTAAGAATGTGGTGTATTTTCCCTTGTTCCCTCCCTTGCCTTGAAGTGCTTTGAAACACGTTGTGTATAGGCGCTTTATAAATAAACGATCATATCATATCATATCATATCATATCATATCATATCATATCACATGAAGCACAAGTCACCCACAGGCAAGAACTGCATACAAATACATGTTCATGTTAATGTTAATGTTAAAGGTATTTGGACCATGCACCGTCCTGTCTAGGAGTCGTGCAAGCTGACATTAACAATTCTGCCTAGATGTGATGCAAGCTGACATTCGCAATTCTGTCTAGATGTGACGTAATCTAATCTTCACAAATCTGTCTAGATATGACACAAGCTAGTATCAAAGTTCTGTCTACAAATTATGTAATGCTAATCTTCACATTTATCTCTAGATGTCACACACGTTAATCTTCACAATTCTGTCTAGATATGAAGCAAGCTAGTATTACAATTCTATCTAGTGCGAAGCAAGCTAATCTTCATACTCCTGCACAGGTGTTGTGCAAGCTGACAGTCACAATTCTGTCTAGATTTGATGCAAGCTGACATTCACAACTTCTCTAGATATGACATACGCTAGTATTACAGTTCTGTCTAGATATGACAGAATGCTAATCTTTACAATTCTGTCTAATTGTGATGTTGGCTCATATATGCATTTTATTCTTGTAATACTAGCTTGCTTCATATCTAGACAGACTTGTGAAGATTAACGTGTGTGACATCTAGAGATAAATGTGAAGATTAGCATTACATAATTTGTAGACAGAACTGTGATACTAGCTTGCGTCATATCTAGACAGATTTGTGAAGATTAGATTACGTTACATCTAGACAGAATTGTGAATGTCAACTTGCACCACTCCTAGACAGAATGGTAAAGATTTGTTTGTGTCATATCTAGACAGAACTGTACTACTAGCTTGCATCATATCTAGACAGAATTGTGAAGACTAGACTCTGTCACATCTAGATAGGAGTGTAATATTAGCTTGTGTCACATCAAGCACAGAGGCAGGGCGTTTTGGAGTACAGTGATTGCTGTACTCCCCACCCAGACCAGATAGGAGTGTAATATTAGCTTGTGTCACATCAAGCACAGAGGCAGGGCGTTTTGGAGTACAGTGATTGCTGTACTCCCCACCCAGACCACACTTACCTTGTAAGTCGCTGCTGGTTGACATATGAATGTATTTATCAAGAAGGGAGCATTAGAAGTTGAATACATATTGCTAGATCCTATAACTGAGCCAATACTTCAACTCACACATTTCATTTTTGCTTTTTTTCCACTCTCATTTGCAGATCAAATACGTTATGATGTACTTCACATTGAATACATGAGACTGTATACAAATATGTCCTAACATTTCATATGTTTTAAATTGTAGTAGAGTAAGTATAACCTATCATACAACCCTTAATTAACTGTGTGTTATCTTAATACAACAGTAAGATAATGTACACCATGCTAGATGACCAATAGGATATCCAACATTCTGGTATAAATGGGAAATTTGTTAACTCGCCTTGAGAATGCCTTTGAATTGGTGAAACAAAAAGGCATGTGCGCCAAAACGTTATTTTTGGCTGATAAATGTTGCACATAATTTAGGATTTGACTTAGGTTTAGCAAAATCCATGTAATGGATGTAAGAACTGAATATGAATCAATATTCACAAAGCAATTACACAATAAAACATTTTTTTGGTGAGATACACAAGATTCTGCAAGTTTTCATTGTAAAAAACCAACAAGCACTGAGCACAAAATTGTGTGGGGATACTTATGTTAACTTCATAAATAAGACATTAGATCCTGGGGTCATCAACGGGGGATGGCGAGATAAGATGATTATCAGTTCACACATCTGCTGAAATTCAAGGATTTTGTTGCGTTCAATCTGATCACCTTAACTAAAGTTTTTTTTCTGTAAATATGTATATATATATTCAGTAAAAAAAGTATACCCCCTGAGTTTTTGGATAGTGCTGATGGTGAGCGTGTCCGCCCGTGGACATGCGCACGGTCCGTGGACATCAAAATCAGTAGCAGGACCGGGGTTTAGTATATTCTATGTTATATAAATGTAAGGTAGGGGAGTCTTAGTAAACATTTATCATATTTACGTTATCTATATTTATATTCAGTGAACAAAAACTTTGTTAAAGGGACGTTATGGTTAAGTTACGCTACTAAAAACCTATGAAATTCAGTGAAAAAAACTTTGTTAAAGGGACATTATGGTTAGGTTGTGCTACTAAAAACCTATGAAATTCAGTAAAAAAAAACTTTGTTAAAGGGACTTTATTGCTCCATGTAAAACCGAAAAACCCTTGAAATTCACCACTTATGGTAAGCTAAGCAACCATAACTCGCGACACCACCGTGCACTGCGAAGACTAACACCCAGGACCTCAGGGATGACATCACAAATGTCGCTTTAACAAAGTTGTTTTCACTGAATATAAATATGGGTAACGTAAATGTGATAAATGTTTACTAAGACTCCCTTACCTTACATTTAAATAACATAGAATATACTAAACACCCGGTCCCGCTACTGATTTTGATGTCTGCGGACCGTGCGCATGTCCGCGGGTGGATGCGGTCACCATCAGCACTATCCAAAAACTCAGGGGGTATCTTATTTTATTGTATCATACAATAAAAACACCAAACATACATTACATTTAATAATAAATAAGAAGTGGAAACTGCATATGTAAAACACCAACCATCCACCGAAGTAGCATTTTCAATATAATGGAATATACCAAAACAAAATAAATATGCCTCTAACTGAATTACCTCACAGAAACTACACAGCAAGAAGCAAGAACATACTTACTCAGCAGTAACAGCAACCGTTTCTAAAAAAGTAGTAAGTACACTACATTTATTTCATATACTTATATATTTTCTGCATTATGTACACTAAAACTAATACTAGAAATGTCCAGTACTTTGGAATGGCTGGAAGAAAATTTCCCACGAGAGGAAATGAGTGAAGACAGTGATAATAATGGTAGACACAACATTTCTTTTTATAAGCCAATTAATAACCATTACTTTATGTGTACTTAACACATTTCTTTAACAGACTAGACAACCAATAAAAATAATGTACCAAAAGAGATGTTACAAGATCCTCTGAAACAAATGGAACTAAAAATGGAGTTGTTAATGCAACACTTCAATCAACTAAAAGACTGTATTGTGGACCACATTAAAGAAAACATTAAATAATCAAATACAACTGTCCCACGTTTACCTGTTCTCCCTTTCCATGTCCGAGCCAACTATCCCCAAACCCTCCCCACCAAGAAAAACGGTACCATGAGACTTCCATCCCTTCCTCCCCTCCCATACATCATATCCAAACCCCTAATTCCCCTGTATTTGTTTCAGTTTCCGCTTCCCCCTCTCTTTCCTAATTTTTCTACTGTTAAAACATAATAACATTTTAAGTGTGTTCTTAGTATATGTCTGCATTTTTTTTTTAAAGGCAGTCAGGGTGTCCGTGGACAGCGCGGCTGTCTAGGGTGTCCTCAATTAACCAACATGGGTGTGTCCTAAGAACACTATACCTGTTTGTACTGTCCGTAATTAAAATGGAGTTGTCCTTAGAACACACAAGATGTCCACCTGTCTGTAATTAACCAAAATAGGGGTGTCCTAAGGACAATATACCTGTTCATACTGTCCGTAATTAAATGGAGATGTCCTTAGAACACACAAGATGTCTGCGACTCTCTCCTAATAACACCCCCGCTGTTCGTAATGTCCGCAACCAGAATGAATATATCCATAGAAGAAATATCCCGTCCGCCTGTCCGCAAAGTGTTGACGCACATTTATTTTATTTGGGGACTTCAACATTGTTCGGAGAACACTCACGCACACTTGGGTCCTACAAACATTGCGCCTCCCTGCAACTGTCCGCCGGACGTGTGTCACACTTTTAATTAGTTCGGGGACCCGAACACTGTCCGTAGAACACCCGTGCATATGTGCACAACTGTCACTGCGCATTTGGTGTCCTGTGGACAGCCGTCCCATTTGCAAACGTGTCCGCGACTCCATCATGTGGCCGCACCCAGCTGAGCATGTGTCCTTATTTGCGGACACTGTCCGGGCCCCTGAAAATGTAAAAACTGCTTTTTTGAGCAATCCGAGGTATTTTACAGTACAAAATTCACCATTGCACATGTCCTAGACAATGTCCCTGCCGATCTACATACTTTTTGGAACTTTTTGAGCCCATTCTTGGTGTTCGAAGTGTTCAGGACGGCATAGGTGTCCGCGTAGCGTGCCCCAGCACCCCAATAAAAGGACACACCCCACAGTTGATCCTCATTCTGCTTTTAGATTTCCAAGATTTACAACAGGACCATTGTGCAGGTTGCTGTTCTTGGTTCCTTGTACCTAGTTCCTGATTATTAACCTTCCAGATGGCATCCCAAATTACTTCTGCTGCTACTGCCTCGGCATCAGCACATCACCCCCTCCACCACCACCACGTCCCCCAAGGACCTGCAGAGGGAAACAGGCATGAGGATGCAGAGGAGACGGATGAAGAGGATGAGGTAGTACCTACTACTAGCAGTCATCCTGAGTCTTGGGGGTGGCGGTTATTTACCACTGTTGATGGACAGTGAAAAGCTCAAGCAAACAAGGTGATCTGCACTCAGTGCCACATGGTGCTGTGTCGTGGCAAGGCTGGTTCGTGTAGCTTTAGTACTACATCAATGAAGCGACACATAAAGTAATTCTATGGTGGGGCTATTCGTAAGGTTGTACCTTGCGATAAAAGTAGTAGGTTGAGTTCCTCTGCAGCATCCTCCGTTTCCACTCCTGTCACCACAAAAGACACTCCTTTGGGACAGTGCATCACTCCAGCTGCCTCACAGGCCATTCATGGTGCTGTTGACCCTTACCTTTTGATGGTCACAATATTGTGCATGTACTGCGATGCAGTACTCTGCAGGTGGAGAACCTTCACACTGCTTTTGAGACTGCTGTCAAGGAGCATCAGAAGGTCTGTGACCTATCTGAATAAGGCCCACCTTACATCTTGCTCTCTCCACCTGCCCTTTCTTATCCCAGTGGTTTGTGTCCCTTCCTTACCCTCCTTTCCCCTCCTTTCCTTGTCGTGTTTAAAAAACCCAAAAAAACATAAAACAACAAAAAAAAACAAAGGCTCTTTTCAGAGCCGCCTTTCATAGTTTAAAAACAGAAGTGACAAATAACTAGTGCAGGGCCCTGTGCATTTTTTAGAAGTCTGTGGACATCTAAAAACTATGCAGTGCTGCCCTATCACAACCATTGCACCTTTCTCTGGGAGGAAGTGGTGGCTCTGAAAAGAGCCTTTTTGTGGTGTTTTTTTGTGTTTCAAAAACTTCAAATCTTCAACACCTACTGCAAAATGGATTGCTGTAATTCCAAAAAAGGTTGCAATGCATTTTGTATATTTCGCAGAATAATCTGATTGCCAGCATAAGTAAAATGTACTCCTTCTCTGTGAAAAATGTGTGTGCTACAAAAAAGAATATTTTCATTCTGAAAAGAGGACAAACCAACATCTCTCAAAAAGGCACAAACAACCATGTTAACATTGTGTCTTGCTTTCTCCATTTCTTCACTATACACAGTCCCTCTCAATACGAAGAAGAACCTCAACACCTGATTGGCTAATCCTAAAAATGTACTCCAACTTCATGCCCGGAAACCACAGATGTGGCATGTCCTGTCTGCGAACAAAGGCGCTGTCCGCAGAGAGCATAAGTAACACTGAGGCAGCCCTTCTACCCTTTCCACTACACTCTCTGCACCACTTCCTCATTGGCTACTGTTAAGCAGTAATACAATCATCCACCAATCACATCCAAGAACTCTCCATCTAACTCTCTCATCCCAGATCAGCACTTTAGATTTACTATGGATCACTATCAGTACAATTTGGCTGTGACTGCAAAGAACCTACAGCAACAACTACTATAAAACTCCCCAAGATTTCTACTTGCAGATTCATGCACATCCACATGCATGAACACAGACTACAGGTATGAATATTTCCTATACAGTACATGTACATCTGTTTTAGTAATGCAATACATCCCGAGAGCATAGCTCAGCGGCAATGTGCGCGCCTTGAAAGCAAAGTGACACAAAGTAACACAAATTCGATCCCCGGGTCTGTGCTTAGAAACCTCTGGATGTGTAAACACATTATAAATATGCAAATAAGACAAAATAATTACGCAACTAAAAAACAAACAATTCATGTATCAGCGCCTCAATGCCCGCGGGCTGCATAAGCGCTTTAAAAATGTAAAATAAAATAAATACATATATGAATAGAGTAACTGCCACTTACCCTGTATAAACTGTAAAATGAATTTACTGTCATTTCTACCATTTACTATGATGAAGTGTCAATTCCAAACCTTTCAGCTCTCCAATTTTTTTTTTTTGTTTACATGCACACGTATCTAAAAGAAATTGTATTTCATATTATAAGATGGGAAAAATAACACTATAATTATTTTTTTAAAAAACTGACCATTGTATTATAAAATTACACACAGCCAGGATCAGTACATACATCTTCATTCAAGCACACATGCAGACAATATCATTAGACAGGCTCCCATATCAAACAACACCACTGCCTCTATATGAAATTGTTCTGCTCTATTTCCCACACCTTCACAAAGCCATACGTTGAATGCTTTTATGTACAATTTCTGCCATTTACCCTGTAAAAATAGCAAACAATGCATATGATTATTTCTTCAATCTCTTAACATCCATTAACATAACATTAAAAAAACAAATGCGCTCTATATGTTTACTATTATACTAATTTGAAAAACATATTCAACTAACAGATTCTAATTCACATATACAGGATGCACATAGGTAAAGGAAAGTGCAACGCAATCTGTACATTAACAACATTTTTATAAACACACAAATTCACTAACTTCTTTCTTTTACAATTTCAGTGAAGACCATTAAGCCTTTACCATTAGATGTAGTGTTAGTGCTTCCCCTTACCAGTTGCATATTTTACATTGTCAACTGAAGCCCAGTATAGTAACACACAAATACAAGAATAGCCTTCCCAACTTGTTGTAGCTGCCCATTGCACAATCACACACCTCCACAATCATAATTATCATCATACTCAGACACTCATGCACAAAGCATGCAGACACTGCACAACAGCCCAACCCACATTTTCTTTTTTTCTCTAACAGACCCCAAAGAATGCCTACCAAAAACCAACTCTGTAGAAAGCAACGCAGAAGTAGAGCAAATCAAAATAAACGTATAGTGGCAAGTAAGCATACTAAAGAAATGTTTTACAAAAAATGTTCCGCCACAGAGTCCTTCAGAACCTGTTAAAAACACGAGAGAAATCATGCACAACCCTTAAAAGCTACTGTAGAAAATTAATCCTAGAAGCTCTCGTAGACAGTGCAATCTTCCTCAAAAGGAAGTTTATTTATTTTAGTTTTAAACAGGATGAAACCACTAACAAAACTATGTACTAATCTACAAAAAAAAACTTCTCAATAAACAGAATATCAACAAAAAGAGCTTCTTAAACATCTGTGGAGGTGAATGGAGTCACACCACGACCACAAAACCATATGTTAATGAAGAAACATATAAACAAAATCAAACAAACCCAATTGCCATACATAGCAGTGGAAGAGCGTATGGAAAACATAATGGGCCTCATTCCGAGTACGGCGCTAACCAATGGCGCTATTAACGCCTTGGTTGACGCCGTACCCGGACCGGCAGCGCCTTGGTGGTTGGCGGAATTACCGCCCCATTCCAAGGTTGGCGGGGCGGTAATTCCCCAATCCCCATTTACCCTTCCCCATTCCCATTCTTGCCCCATAGGGCATAATGGGAGTGGGGAAGGCGTCAATTACGCCACCGTAAATTACGGTGGCGTAATTAACATCAAGGTCCCTTAGCGCCATGGTATTTAACGCCTGCTAAAAGCAGGTGTTAAAAGCACCATGGCGCTAAGGGAACTCGGAGTATGGCGGTAAGGGATTACCGCCACCGCTCTCGTTAGCGGTGGCCGCTATCCCTTACCGCCATACTCGGAATGAGGCCCAATATCACCATTATGGAACAAGAAACTCTGCTAACAAAAATATCCCCAGAAAAATCAGAATCACCTCCCCATTCTACTCAACCAAAACATACAGTCTACAAATGGGCGTGCATATCAATGTGTAACGTTGCCAAAAAAATCATTCAAATCTTTACAGCAGTTCCTCAATAAGTATGTAAAAAGCAAAGACAAAACCAAAATGAAACTACTGCAAAATATGGATGCCTGTTAAGTGTGCAAATACACAGAACTGCAAAGACGTTCATTAGTCTGCATTTCAGGACCTATTTGCAAAACCACCTTCCATCATATCAAAATGATATCAACACATTATTCAACTATAAGAAATGTAGTCCAAAAACTCTATTATGCTAAAAGTCCTGCTTTAGCACTAGCCAATTTAAATAGCAATCTTCTACATGGTACAGTTAAACAACTAATCGAAGAAATAGAGCATATCCAAAGAAAATATTTTGGAATTGAAAGCCACTTCCAAAATAAAATAGATGTACAACAAACTAGCAACTACTGTACAAATAGCAACGTTCTAATAAACACATACAAAAAAGAAATACTGAAGTTTAAAAGTACCTCCGCTGAAGTACCAAACCATGTGTGTGTGTGTAGCCGCAGGACTTCTTATAAAAGTACCACAAAAACTATAGACATAACGTACAAAATAGAAGACAATGAAGAGTTGAAATGGTTCCAATTAGCTCTCTACCTTACAGCAGAAAATAAATACAACATTACTGCTGACCCCTTAATACTTTGCAATTACTGCACTGCAAAACGTGACAACAACCAAACACCTTCACGTGCTATCACAAATAACTTGAAATTATTCCCACTACCACAACCCCTGCAACAATTAAATTTATATGAGAGCACCATAATTCAAACAGTGCACCCATTTCAAGCAATAATACGCCTCCAAACAAAAAGAGCTAAATTACCTGCCTCTGAATTAGTCTAGGCATTTGTGGCAAAGTAGTTTATTTACCATTAGATCTCAAAGAAAATGTAGACATTCTAGAGTGAAACGGCCAATAGATCAATCTTTAATTGCCTTAGTAAAAACTCAACCAGTATGTATACAAAAAATAAACTCACAAACACTGCACTCCTTGTTACAAACTCCACAATCTTAACTGCATAGCCTAGCCAAAACTTTACATACAAACTCTACATATTAAACAGTACACAAACTTTTGGGTTCTGGATATTTGATGGGTGTTTCATTCTATGGGTGTGTTATGGTGCGGTGGTTGTGGCCAGACCCTAAAGTCTTGGGTACATGGCCTACGGCCTTCGGCCATGCCTTCAAGACTCTAGGCCCTGGCCACAACCACTGCAGCATAACTCACCTATAATAACAAACATTTTGACTGTGGTATGTAACCTGCTTATAGGGGATATTAATTACAATCAATCCTCTACTAACAACCCAAAACCAACATCATTATAAAGTGAAATAGGCAGTAGTGGATTTATTTTGTCCGCGGACAACCGTGGACATGGCAAACACATCAAGGGCACTTGCCACCTAAACAAATACTGTATTTGACCCATCTCTTACTCCCCAGCCCTGCCAAAGCACTGCTGCACACCAACACACTCCACAAAATTGCATTTTGCCTCTGTTTGCTGCCGCGCTGTCGGCGGATCCAATATGGCAGGCACATCGAAACATTGTGACACACCACACACCTCATTCCAGCCAATCAGAAAACACGTTGTGTGTCCGCGGACATGACACAAACCGATTAGCCAATCGGTGTCCTGTCCACGGAGCGAACAGGGAAGTGTGTCCACGGAGCGGACATTGATATCACAATTTTTTTTGGCTTATGTTTTGGCCATTAAAAAAAAAAAAAACTACTGCACAGATTTACACCAAATTAACAAAAGCATGCTTTCAGGACTAAGCCGCCGCTCCTGCCGCAAATTTGGTGGAAATCCATCAGCGGTTTGAGCTGTAGGCGTGCGCAAAGCTTTTTCCCATTATGTCTATGGGAAAAAAGTTTTTTTGGGACCTCACCCTATGACTTTGCCCAACAAAAATGTGCAAAAAAACAGAGTGGGCCATATACCTTTCTTGCAAAGTTTGGTGAGGATTCATCCAGGGGAGCAAAGTTATAAGCCGCCCAAAAAGTGCTCTTCCTATGGGATTAGCAACTTAACCATAACTATGCAGCCACTACTGTGGGCTGTGTAATGATATATTGGGAAAGATTCTTTAAAAAATGAAAGAGTTATTGAGAAAGTCACCAAAACATAGTGTACATTTCTGTGTAGTGGACAGCTAATACCACTGGGCGGCATTGGACCAGGTATGAAACATCTTGGACACAAAGCATTGATTTGATTTCCAGGAGGGGTCTAGGGTTATTTCATCCAGCAGTTGTTAACATATTTGACAGAGAAGGGGGCACCCCTTTCTCCCAAAATGATAGCTATATTTCCCCTAGTGCATTGCAGCAGACAGGATGAGAGGCATTTTCAGAAATGAAAAAGCAGCCATTTTTTTCTCCCAAATTATGTTTCTAATATCTTTTGACTTTCTGGATGGATTTGGATGACATTTTTAAACAAATAGTCCCCCCACCCCACAACTGCAAAAGTTTAGAACAATATTTTATAAAATTAAAAGTGTATTTAGAAAACAAAACACTACAGTTTCACAGATTACAGCCATTCATTTTTCCATGAGAAAAAGTGCCTTTTTTTAACAGCTCTATCACAATAATCAATGGGCAGGTTTGGACCAAACCAAAAAATAAAACTTTGGCACAAAGCATTGACTTACATTTCTTGATTGGTTTGGGGAAATTCCATCAAGTCATTTTTAAAATATTTGAAAGAGAATGGGGTGCCACACCAAACCTCAAAACCTTGATATCATTTTTGGAGCTTTGCAGTGGAAAGGCGGAGAAAGGCTAATAACCTTTGACTTGCCTGATGGATTTGGATGACATTTACTAAACCAAAGTTATGTCAAAGGCCACCCCAAACTGGACATTCTGGAAAGATTTGTCAGAAAATTTAAAAGCTATTAAGAAACATAAAACACAGTTTTCAGCATACTCGTATTTGTTTTCCCATAGAGAAAAAGTTAAGTGTTTGAATAACTATAGTGCAAAAACCTCTGGGAAGATTTGGATCAAACTTTTAAATGGACTCTCCCAGGACCTTGCAGTCACTAATAATGCTGTTTACATCAGAAAGAGATTCAAAACTCTTCTGTTTATGTAGTCACCCCTAAGGGAAAATTGATTGTTTTGAACAACAGAAAAAATGGCCTGGCCATAGGTGCTATATACCAATAGAAATATCAATAGCAATCACATCAAGATTGAGATTTGATTGGGAAGGAAGACACCATGTGAAGCTGGTGATTTGAGGTTGGGTTGGGCAACCAGATACAGGTAGATAATGTTAATTTCATCAGTAGAAGACTGTGCAAATCTCACAAGATTGCAGTGGCAATGCTGCAAGGTGAGATTAGAAAGAAATGTGCATCAAGTGAAGCTACGAGTAATACATTTAATGGGTAAGGAAAAAACAATTGAGTGCAGTAAGGGGACGTGGTAAAAAGAAGGGGGACACATTGGGCCTCATTACGACCCAGGCGGTAGAGTGTTAACGGTGCCGGTAGAGCTGCTGGCGCTGTTAACCCTCTACCTCCTCACTACGAGGTCTTCTTGCAGGTCCCGCTAAGGACGTCTAATAAAACCAGGCGTCCTTAGCGGGATCCGCTAGCAGACCAGGATTCTAACAATGGGCTCGTCATTAACAGGCCCATTGTTAGCATCCCCCCATTCCAATTGAGCCCTATGGGGGCTCAAATGGGAATGGGGATGTTATGTGTCCAGGTCCCGGGACAGGGTATTACCGGGCCCTCCAACGTCGTAATGGCCTGCTAATTTCCCATTTCAGGAACCCAGACCCGGTACCCGGTATGTGGGTAGCCATGCCGCTTATAGCTCCTCCATAGTCGTAATGATGCCCATTGTGTTTCTGCGAGGATGTGGAAGACTTTTGAATTTTGAGCAATTGTTCCAGTGATCGCCAGAATTAGCAAACTTCCACTCTTCTACAATAAGCTATGTTATTGCAAATGATTACTGTGAAATTATCACAGTTTTGAAATGTTAGAAAAAAAAGTTTTAAGATATCCAGTTCTTACGTCTACTAGGCAAGGGCAATGGGTGTTTGATAGCAAATTCATGGTGTGACATGGCCAGTGGCGGGGCTAGTAGGCCCTAAAGAAAGATATTGGTGCTGAAGGCCATAGCTATTGAGACCTTAAGAACCTATGCAACATGTTCGGCCATGGTTACGGCTGATGACCATGGCTAGTGGTCCCAAAAGAAAACTATAAGTACAGCATACAGTGGCCATGGCAGAAGCAATTGAGGAAACAGTGGAAACTAATGGATAGCAAAACCCTTCAAATTCTGTGAAAAATTATTTATAAGAGAGAGTTACGATGATCAGATTTAACGCAACAAAACCCCTGAAATTCAGCAATCACACTTTAATCAAGTCTACCTCGGAGAAGAAAATGTGTCACACAAACCAAACAGTGATACTGGATAATGGCCAGGAGAGGGCTAGTGAGGAAAAGAGCAAGTGAAAGGGGTAGAGGAGACCATGGAAGGAAGAGGGGGGCACTTGGTGATTGTCTGCAAGGATATGGAAGAGGGTTATATTTTCAACTGCTATTGAGTAGATACAGGGGAATCCCGCAGGGATGGGTAGTTCAATGACATTGTCTGACAGTATGACAGTCTCCAGACAAGTGGGTTGGACCGGAGAAGAGTATGGAAAGGGAAAGAGTAGTGCAGAGGTCAGTAAAAATGCTGAGGCAGGGGAGTACAATTGGATGGCGAAGCCACCCAAGATGAGGAGGTTAGAGGTGGTTGAAAGGAAGGAGCAGAAATTAGCCCATTCAAAGAGGAATGGGGTGGTTGTACCTGGAGGCCAGTAGATGGTGGCAATGGTCAGAGTGGAGGAGTAAGAGATGACCACTTTGCAAAACGAACACTCAATGGAAGAATAGAGTTGGGTGGGTACAATGGAAGAAGGAACACACTAATGATAAATTAAGGTCACCCCACAACCAGCACAGTGAGGTTGAGGCTTTGAAATATTTAAGCAGTCAGGGAGGAGTCAAAATCAGTGATTGAGCTGGGATTGAACCAAGTCTCGGTTAGAGCGAGAATGTCAAGGTCAGTGTCTTCAAGAAGGAGGCAGATGTCAGTAGAGTTTTGATTGGCTTAGTGGGCATTAAGAGACTGCAGGTGGAGGAGGTCTCTGCCTTTGAAGGTTTTCTGAGGAGCAGTAAAGGGGTGTGGCACTCCAGTCCGAGGGGGAGGGACAGTGAGAGTGGTAGGTGAAGAAGTTGCAAAAGAAAGGAAGATAATGAGGGACGACAGGATCCAGTCAAAGTGAAGGAGGTTGGGATGGGGACCCTGAAGCAGGATAGTGTCACTGTGGTAGAAAGACATTAATGATGCAACATGAGGATGAAAAGCCAGCCAAGAGGACTTCCTACTTGGTGCCACCATAAATGGGAAAGGAAGTGAAAGGGGAGAGAGAACAGAAGAGATAAGGAGTCCAAACATCTGGAGAGGGGACAGAGAAAAGGATATCCTTGAAGACCTCTCTTGAGGTTGCGCTGACATAGGTGTCTGCAATGGAAAGGCCAGAGTTTGCATAAGGGATGTCTTTTTTGTGCTTTATCAATCCAGACCTAGTGAGAGAGGTGGCATAGGAGATAGAGTAGCAATTAGAGAAGATAGGAGAGATGATTAGGGCCATTAGGGTAGGGAAGTTGAAAGGAGAAGGGTGACTCCACTGCACAGTTCTGGCCTAATCTCACAGGTGGATTAGTAGTAACAAGGAGGAAACAAAAAGCAATGCAAATTTGAGCGCAGGATTGAAGAGGCACAATGCAGTGCAAATAGGGTGCAGGATGTAAGATATACACAGCTAAATTTGTTTTTCAGTGAGAAGGCACGCATGCAGTGAAATTATGGTGCAGGATGTAAAATACACAGAGCTAAATTCAGTTTTTCAATGAGAAGGCACACATGCAGTGAAATTATGGTGCAGGATGTAAAATACACAGAGCCAAATGTGGTTTTCAGTGAAACAGCACACATGCAGTGAAAATAGGGTACAGTATGTAAAATACACACAGCTAAATTTGGTTTTCATTGAAAAGGCACCAATGCAGTGAAATTGGGGTGCAGGATGTACAATACGCACAGCTACATTCAGATTTTAGTGAAAAAGCAGAAATCCGGTCAAATTAGGGTGCAGGATGTAAAATACACACTGCTAAATCCGTTCTTTAGTGAAAACCCACAAATGCAGTGAAATTGGGGTGCAGGGTGTAAAACATAGCTAAATTTGGTTTTCAGTGAAAAGGCACAAATGCAGTGAAATTAGGGTGCTTGATGTAAAATACACACTATAGAATTTGGTTTTGTGTAGTGTATACAAGCGAGAGAAAGAGAGTAGAGAGATGAGGATAATCAAAGTGAGATAGGCAAACATATAGATCAGGGTGCTAGTGGACGTGGCAAAAGAAAAGTTCAGCCATCACTCACTTGAGGATCAGCAGTATGTTGGTGTGCTGAGGTCTGAGTTCATGGTAGAGCAGGATGTACACAGAAGGCTGCAGCATAGTTTGCGGTGGGGTGAAATGGAGGGGGCCTTCCGAGCCCTCCTGGGCCTAGACAGGCACAGACAGGGCCTTAGTAGTGTGCCTTAGTCTGGGGGCTGGCTAAGCCCGCCGGTTCCCTCATTAGCTAATCAAGTCCAAGGGCTGGACAATCACAGGGATGGCAAGGCTGCCTGATGGGGCACTGCAGAGATGTAAAACGTGTCAGCCATGATGGATTGAGGCAACGCGGTGTAGTGCTGCAGCCTAACCAGGTCTTGCATTTAATGACAGGCCACAGATAGGACCAGGGAGATAGATTTGTACTTGCATAATGTGATGGACCAGCAGTTTGTTTCTTTAGAGTTATTGCAGGGAGATCTGGTGTAGTGTCTGTTTGTATTAGTTTTCTTTTTAAAGGTTTTGTTTTTTGAAGTACAGGGTACATATCTAGATGGGGCTGTAAAGTGCATGCAGCCTGTTGTATTATAGGATGCAAGGAATGTTAGCTTTTACTTTGTTTGCATCAATGTTAACTAGGAATAGACCATTGAGTGTACAGAGACATGAATGTTCTATGTACCTCATACCTTCTTTGTAGACTTTGTACTGCCAATGTTGACCAGTGTGTGGTATAGAGTTAGACCTTACAACTTGTGAATAGTGACAGCATATGCAAGAGACAGAGAAAATTGTTCTTTACACAGATACATGTCTTTAAAAAGAAGGACATATGATATCGTTAACTTCTAAAAAGTGTTTCCAAGTGGGAAAAATGTATGTTGTTGTCCTGTGGATATGTTTGGAAACCAACAATTGTATGAAATGCTTCATTGACTAAACATTGTTCTGCATCAAGGTCACATTTTAGAATTATTTTGCAATGTAGGCACAGAGTTAATCGTTGTTCTAATCCAGCAATGTTGGAGATACATGTGTCTAAGCTATTTAGTTGTGTGGTTGCTTGTTGACCCATAGGGAGTGTCAGGTTGTGAACTTCTAGTTTGTCTGTGGAGCTGATATGCACAATTGTTGCATTTCATGTTTCACCAGTGTATCATTGAATTGACCACAGCTTGCAAGCATTGGCATTAAAAACATGCAAAAACATGCATTTCAGTTTTTGTTAAATTAATTGTTCCATTATATCAGGGGCAGATCTGTTTTCCATACAGCTCATGGATTACACTAGTTTTTAAGATGAATTTTGCATCTTTAGTACACAGACAAGTTCTTATTCTTTTTAAAAAGTTAGCATAGGTTAGATATGCAAACTAATGCATGCTTTGAGGTAGTTCTCTGCAACAAAAATGTTGCCAGAGATTTACATTCCAGGGCTGTTGAGTGTATCAAAGCATTTTATGAATCTTAATGTTTTGAAAATTGGTTGACCCTTTACTGGTGTTAACTGTAGGAGGTCTCCCTCCAAACCATTGTTTGTAGTCAGGTTTTAGGATTTCCTGCATTCTGAGATGAATTAAAGCCAGCATGAGGTTGGAAACTACGCATATGTCATCAACCAGGTGGATTTTGATCTGTTACAGAATAATGTTCACTTCAGTAACAAGTTCTACTAAAAATTTGTGGTATTCTATTTTATGTTGTGTTCTACTGGGAGGTGAGGTAGTTGTTGTAAAGTTACATCTGCTATGTTGTAGGCAGCTAGACCTGTGGGGGCTGTTACAACAGCTGAAATGTTCTTGTTTGTTAAGTTTTGTAGACATTTTCAGAATATTTTAATTAAGGAAGTTCTGCCAGAAATCATTTCCCCACTTACAAACAAGAGCAGAGGTTTATACTGTTTCCATCTTCAAGTTTTATTTTTATGTTTAATTCCATATTCAATTTCTTCAGTGATGTGAGCACTGACAAAGTTCTTCAGATTGTTTAGATTGACTAATTGTGTTTTCTAACTCAGTCATGGCTATTTCACGGCTATTTATTCTTCATTTTGAATTACTTCCTCTTGTTGGCTTTCATTGTCCAACATTTGTTTGAATTGTTTAAAATTGACAGGTTTCTAATACTGCTTTCATTTGCCTTGTTTGTAGCTTCAAATGTGTCATGATCACCTAATAATTCTTCTTTTCTCCAAGGTTTGAAAAGAAGCAGTAGGGCCATGTAATAATGTTCTCATTGTTGTGGGGATTTAAACGATAAATTAATATGATTAACTAGGTTGGGGATGGTAAGTTTTACTAGGCTTCATTCACACGTTGATACTGAATATTTGTCAGTTGTCTCATCTGGCATAACATTGTTTTGGTAGTAGTAGTTTTGGGCTATGCCGTACCGGCACATGTGTTACAAACCAGTACTTCTGTTTGGATAGTATGTATTAATGTGTTTTTTTTTAATGTCCTGGTTGTTGGGATCTTTTGTTGCTATTGTTTCTATTTCTTGGTTCAATTTTAGCACCCTTTTTCGTGATGCAGCTGGATCAAGTATTAGCCAGACAATGGTATCAGATTCCTCATATAAGGGCGTACCTGTTAAATGGTCTTCAGCTTCGTAGGACCTGCATTCTCTATTTGACAGCATTTTGATACCAAAGCTCTGCAATGTTTGTGACATATTGTTGTCAGATGATATGTCATCCCAAAGGTCTTTTATCTCTGTGTTCTCAGCTTTGGCGAGACATATCTTGCAACTGCAGTGGAATTGTCTGCAATGTTTTGAATGTCTATTTTTTGAATTCCACCATAGGGCAATGATTGCATTGTAATCATTGATGTACTTGGAAGCCTCATCTGTTTTAATGTTGTATATGCTTGCATGAGGTGTCCCTTTTACACTATGGCTAACAGAAGAAATCAAGCTATTTACTTGCCCTTTGGTGGAAACTAGTCTAGGGAAGCCAAAGTGGCATTTGGCATAGTATTCAACTTTGTTTTCATATCGAAATCTGCAGCATTTGCCCCACTTATGTTTTGGAGCATAAGATCTATGTATGTAGCTCACTATGTGTGATTTCTGAAGGGATGTCACAGGAGATGTATTTTCAAATAAATTGTACATTTGTGGCATTGTTGTAATGGCCCAATTTGCCAACAACTTGTAGCCACAAAAGCATGTGGATGTGTGGTGTTCCTATGGATTGATATTATTTTCTTAGAAGGAAATGTTCTACTTCATCAAGTGGAGGGGTAGTTGTATTGCAGATGAAGTGCAGCATGGCAATGAAGTGATGGTGAGAGTATCTTGAAACATTGACATGGTAGAGAGAACAGAGTTTTCCTTTTGTTTTTATATCTATTCTTTCTTTATTTTGTTTTCCAGTGAGTAAGAAGGTATGCAAGTCATCTCATGCATATTCTGCACAACTTAAGCTAACAAACCATGTGAGTGTGGCTAGGCTCCTTAGCATACAATGTATATCAGTGTGACGTTGGAACCAATATTCATTTGTATCATGCATGTTTTCCAATAGATTTGATATTTGACTGCAAAACCTCATCTTTGTCTTTTATCTTTTGAAACAGTTAGGTAGCTGACATTTTTAAGATATGAGAGCCTGTTTTAAATGTATGTGCAACTCCATAATTTAGAGTTGCTAGTTCGCTTTCAAACAAGAGGTGGAAAATGTATTCTACATTCTGTCTGAATCTTGAGTCTTCAGAACGCATTCATAAAGAGCGATTCTCGGATACAGTAATTTGTGTGGCTCTTTCATCATATCTTCTTCCTTTTCCTGTAGGAAATAGTAGAGGAAAAGAACGTGCTTCTACGCTTTCTTTTCTCCTATATGCTCATTGGAGATTGTTTGGCTTAACACATTTGATATGTTTCTAATGCATCTTTTATGGTGTCTTTGGAATGTAGTCGGTGAATTGTATACTGGTTTAAAATGTAGGCTGCAGTAAGAAGATCCACACATTCAATTTGGCTAGTTTGTGGTGAATCTTTAATTATTTTGGTTGTTTATCTTAAGTTCTCTTCTTTGTTTATATTTATGTAGTGTTCATTGTTTCCTTTAAATATTCTAGGGCTTGTCTAACTTTGTTTAAGTCAACTAGTTTTTGCCAAATGTTTTTTGTCATTTGTTGGTACACCATTAACTAGTACAATCAAACATTGTTCTATTGGCCGTCCTACTGCTAGAGTTTCTACATTTTCTTTAAGATCTAATGGCAAGTATACTACTGCTACAAATGCCTTTGAGTAACTCGTTTGGAGGGAATTTGGCAGTTTGTATGCTGAAGGTGTATTTTAGCTTGAAATGGGTGTCTTGTTTGAATTATGAAACTCTAATACAAGTCAAGTTGTTGGAGAGCTTTTGGAAGTTGGACGTGGGGTGATTTTTAGGTTATTATTGATAGCCATTTGGTTATTGTCAAGTTTTGTATTGCAGTATGAGCAAACTATTGAAGCATTAGTTATTTAGTGTTTATTTTCTGCTATTAGATCTGAAGCTAATTGGAACCAGTGGGTGTCCTCATTGTTCTGTATTTTGTAGGTTATTTCTACTATTGTTGCTATTACTTTTTTGTTTTGTGTTTTTTATCGAAGTTGGTGTTTATGAGGTTATCAGCAATGTTTTCTAAAGTCAATTTTGTAAGTCAACTTCAGTTCCAAAATATTTACTTTTGATGTGTTTGATTTCTCTACAGAGTACTTCAGCTGTTCCATGTAAGAGAATGTTAATTAATTTTTAGAGTTCAAGAGCAGGACTTTTTTGCATTGTACAATCTATTGACAAGGTTTTTCATAAAGGAATGGTGTGTTCCTAACATTTTGAGGATGGAAGGTGCTTTTGCAAGCAGTTCCAGAAACGCAGGCCAATGATTCTCCTTGCAGTCCAATGTGGATGTTTACGGAACAGGTGTCCATGGTTTGTAATGTTTTAATTCAACTTTGGCTTTTATTTTCACATAGTGATTGAGGAATTGTCGTAAACATTTGAACGATTTTTGGCATAAATTACATATTGAGCTGCAGGTCAATGTGTACACTGAACGGCTTGTTTGGAGAAAAGGATGATTTGGTTGAAATTTAGTTGGGGATGTTTTTTTGTGTAAGGGTTTCTTTTGCCATAATGGTGTCTTCTACAACATCATAGCCACACTAAGTATTGTCTATGGCGATTGGGTTAATTTGTTCTTTTTTATCAGTTTCTTCATTGAAATATGGTTCAATGGTGCCTGTGTCAAACCATTCACCTTCACAAAAGATGGAAAAGGTATCTATCTATATTGGCATCGCACATGTTTAGTAGTAGTGTTTGTAGTTTATTTATTTACATAGTGGTTTCATTATGTTTAAAATCAATATAAACATTGTTTTCTTTAGTTTAAATGCACTGTCAATCAGAGTCTTCAGTATTTGTTTTCTGAAGTCATTTTTAAGTGTAGAAAGTGGCTTCTTAGATTGTTTCTGAGATTGCTAAGAACTCTACGGTGGAATTCATTTTTGTAAAATTGACTTTTTGGAATGTTTAACTGTGGCTACGTCAACATTGTTAGACCTAGCATTAGGTTAATTTTAAGGTCTAATTTGATTTGTACATTTTTTTACGTGGGGCTTACTTTTTCTACTGCTAACTGGTTTAGGTTCATTGAGTGAGGATAGTAGCTGATCTGTTTTAATGTTTTCTATTCATTGTTTTAGTGGCGGATGAATATGTGGCTTGTTCTTATTTTTATCTGCTATATATTTTCTTTGGTTCTAGTGGTGGTGTGATTCAATAAGTAGGAATATTATGCTGTTTTTAGGAAAATAGTTGTTGCTCTAATGGCGTGATTTAGTGTACACATATGGGGGTTGTGTGGGTGTAATTGTAAAGGAGTGAGGAAGATGTGTATGAGTGGTAATGTAGGTTAGTAATTTGGAATGGAATGAGTGTGAACGTATTGGGGTTCAAATTGAGGCATATAGAAGAGAGAAGCAATGAAATGGTGGTATAGAAGTTCACAAGAGACAATTGTCTTGTTAGGCAATAAGTATTTGGTGCTGTATTGAATGAAGAGTAATGTTGAGATAGGATTAGAAATAGTTTGAATGATGCACTGGAATGAGTAAGGGTGAAATGCAATATTATAGAGATATACATGCTATATTAATATAATTACGTTGAAGGCTGAAAAGAGTTTTCTTTGTTCTGTAGCTGTGTGTGTTCATCTTCTTTTTTCCTGTATAAGAAAGTTGGTATATGTGCTAATGGTTAAGTAGTTTCAGTAGCATAGGTTTCTATTTATTGCGGTAGGAGCAGTTATTGGAAAAAAGAGAAAAATTGTGTTATGTGTGAAGTGCTAAAGTAAATTAACTATGTTGTTACAATGATTGCACTATGAAAAGTGCAGTTTCTCAAATTGCAAGGAATAGGCTAAACATTGGTGTAGTGTAAAAAGGTTGCATTTTTAGTGCATTTTTGCAGCACATGAATGTTTTCACTTGGGGTAATATGGAATGTTATTGGCTGTACAGCAACCTTTTACTTAATGCAAAAATGCATGAAAAATATATTCTTTTGCAGTAGGGCAATTTTTATGGAAAGTGCACTTGTCGTAGTACAGTGGGTGTGTAATGTGTTGCAGTGCTTTTCAAAAGTAGGGAAAACTGTGGCCTAGTGGTAATATTGTGGATCTTTGCAGCTGCAGCAGTGTATGTTGTTAGTATATAGTGTGTTGTAGTAGTGGTTGCAATATACTCGCTAATTTTGTGTAAGGACAAGTGTTGCATTTAGGTTTGCATGTTTGTAGTAGGAATTTATGAAAGGGAAAAAATGTATACATACATTGGCACTTGTACAATATTTCGGTATTTTTAAAGTAAGCAACATGTTTTTGCAAAATAATGTAGCCGCTGTGCTAAGTGGCACTTCTAATGAGGTGCAATATTGTGCCACTACGTGAGACGTGGTATTATTAGGTGTAAAGCACTGTACATTTAGATGTAAAGAAAGCTAATGTGTTTTAGTAATGCATACTTCCATTTGTATTATAATAAGAAATGTGCAGTGTGTAGGCACAGCAGTATTATGAAAATGTTCATATTTTTGTAAAGGACAGTTATGACGAGGCAAATGTCTAGATATACAGCACCTTTAAAATGTTAAAATTCTCACTGTCACTGAACAAAAGGAACCATCCCAGATGTATGATTTCTTCAGTGATGTCATCAATGATGCCCTTTGTGATGTCATCTTTGATGTCCTTGGTGTTACTTTTAGAAGTGCATGGTGGTGGCACGAGTTATGGTTTCATAGCCTATCATAACTGGTGAATTTCTTGGGTTTTTCGATTTTACTTCTAAGCATAACATCCCTTTAACAATGTGTTTTCACTGAATTTCTTACCTTTTTATAGTGCAATTTGTGTTTTCTCTGAATTTCATAGATTTTTATTAGTGCAACTTTACCATAACGTCTCTTTATAAAAGCTTTTTCACTGAATATACACATATTGATAGAGAGAGACAGAAATGTAGAGAGAGAGAGACAACAAGCAGAAAATCCAAGGTCGAGAGACTTAGTGCTGATAAATCCATTGAAAGGTTCACCAAATCAAGGCATGTGTGCCACTTCCTCCAGGACAATACATTTGTGAAATAATCCCAGCTCTAGTGGTGGAAATAATTCAGTGACAGTATGACACCTCCTGTTTCTAGTATACACCATGGACGGCACCACTAACAGTATCTCCAGCAACTAAAGTTGGAGGAGTTTCAGGGCACCATTCCTATAGGGGTGGATCCACAATTTGCACAACTCTGTGCTGCAAATGGTGCGCAAACCCCATATTTTACATATGCATTGACATCACCAGAAACGGAATTACAGAAAATTGCATCAGACAAAGGAACATCACTGTTTCTTACTCAAGGACATTGTGAAGGTGTGGTACAAAGAATTGCTGCAAGTAAGCTAAGAGACAATTAAATTAGCTTTGCCCACTTTATGCATTGGCACTATTTGTATTATTATTAATTATTATTATTAATATTATTATTATTTATTTTTTAAGCAACACTATATTAAATTGATTTCAAGAGCTACAATAATACTGCTTCAAGGAGCAGACTTGAAAAGTACACAGAGCACACAATGAATCAACCTGACAGATATGTCAATCCTTTTAGAAACATGTTAGCACAAACTAATGACTGAAGTTATAGTTTCCCATCCTAAATCGAAGACACCATGTCAAACTAGAAATTATATCGTGCTTCCTATTGCTATGAATATATGTATATTGGCCTACGCCAAGCTGCTAACAAGCTGCTTATAAACTACATGTGAATAAACTCGCATTGCAAGGTCCTGACCTTAGAAACCATGTAAACTGTCATTTTGGGTCAAGCCGCCAGTTTAGGTTTTCTTGCTCTATAAAGTCACCATGTGAGCTAAAATGGTAGCCTATGTTATTCAGAACAGAACTTGATTGTCATGACCTCTGTACAGCGAATGTATAACTTGCCTGCAGGCCACTTGTTAGGGTCATGAGCTGAGACCTTGTCCTTCTGCTGACCTGTGTGCAATGGATTACCTGTATCACCGAAACTGATCTATAATTGAATGAGAACACCTGCTTAACTACATTGTATAAACTAAGTCCTGCATTGTAATGTTAGGCCTAGAGCATACATTATTACCATTTCTTCTTGTTGATGTATAAACCTAAGATGAACTAGATTTGACCTGGCAAGGGACCCTAGAGAAGTAACCTATTTATGGAATGGTTAACCTGCAGAAAGGCTGGACAACAGGCTGGAGAAATGTATAAAAGCCTGACTGTTTCAATGAATATTTGCACTCACTGAGCACACCGAACCACGCCGGAGTTCGCTGTGTTGTACTGAGGGTCGATAGCTATCTGAATTTTGTTCTGTTCTTTTGTAACTGGATTCAGTATAAAATAAAGTACTTTGTATGTTCCTTTGTAACCTGTGTTTGGTGTGTTTCCTTTTTGGTTACCCTGCCTCATATTATTTCCTTGTTTTCACAACCAAATATTTGCATCCAAAGTTAAGTGAGACTAAATGAATCTACTTTAAGTACTACATGTTGATATTTTACGATCACACAATAAAAGGGAAGTGAAATAAGATGTGCATGTAGTAATTGTTTAAAACAGACACATATCGTATTAGAATGCATAATGGTAAGCCAAATTGTAGTGAACAGAAGAAAAACAAGTCTCTTTTTTGCGGTTCTACCAGGAAAATGTTATGGAAATACATCAGGCATTTAAAAAAAAGTCCTTTTGACTCTGTTTAAATGTCCGGAGATAAGACACAGTTAGGTATATAACTGGAGCTAGTGAGAATTTTACATGCAAAAGCACCTGTCTTTGTTTTTGACCTCAAACATTCCCATTTACAAGTGTGACATGCCACAGACAATTATAACGTCAATTACCCATCCTCTGCTCACTGTGTCAGCTGCCATCGCCACTAATAAGAATTTCACTTGTGAATTTGCTTCTGTTTATAAAGAGACATATTAAAAAGGTATGTTTGAGGCTACCAATTCAAGGACCTGTTTTGGGCATTGGGGGTGCAGTGTCTAGGACTGTATGTATCACTGGCATTGTTTGTACGGCAAATCTGGAAGTATTGGAGGCGAGTGATGGCTTTAAGGCCTCAATGACAATAAACAATTGTTCTACTGCCCAGCTCTCCCATGCTTTGTTCTGCCCCTGTATGTACAGGAAGAATTAGAGTCATGAAATAAGGTCTGCCACTGGCAAGTATGTGCTGTTCTGACAATGACTGACCAGGGGAGGGGACAACCCTGTGATTGATATAATAGGTTATTTATAATGTGCTTAATACCCAGATGTTTCTAAGCGCGGACCCGGGGATCGAACCTGTGGTACTCCATGTCGTCTTGCTTCCAAGGTGAGCACGTTGCCCCTCAGCTATCCTCATTGGAAACTGTTGACAAAATACTGTCACATACTACAATTTCTCAAAAATGTCACATCCATATAGGTTGTATTGCAAAAGATTAGTAACTGGATAGTTGTATGCTAGTTGTATGCAGACAGCCTCTTATAAGTGCAGACTAGTCATAGGTTGACTAGTGGCACTTATGTTGCTGATAATATGGCAAGGTAAGGCCATCTGGAGAATTGTAGCATTCAGTTTTTCTGAATTTTGTGTCTAACTATGCATGCTGGTCAAATGCAGAGGTTTCGAGTCATTTGTTTTAGCTACAGTCCAGAGTGCACATTATTATGTGCATGTAATTTTTGTTTAAGTGCTTTGAGGGAAAAAACAAAGCTTACGAATGCCATTAAGGTGTCAGTGAATAACAATGTTTTCTGACAGTTCTAGCCTTTCCCCGAATTCTGATATTGTTCTGTAGTGTTGGTATTTACATTTCATTGGAAGAGTAGCAATTCCATGAAATTAACCCTGCGGTACACATCAATTTGAGGCATTGCCACCAGTGTCATTTTTGGCTTTTCTTTGACTAACAAATGCAAACCTAATTGTTTACTCAGCTTTAACACTAGAATCAGACAAAGCAAGGATACATGTGCTTTTGTGCCCATTCTCCCTCCCACAATCTACTTCATGCAAATGGTTTCCAGTTATTTTGTGAAACAGGAACTGATGTCCTGAGATTTTTGTGACTGGTATCGTGTTGTGGGCCATGACCTTTGTTGCACTAGATTAATGAGCTTTAGTTGCCATTCTGGGAAGACCATGGGTTTCACAAGTGATCGATCCGGTTTTAATGTTTTAGCATATGTGAACTCCACTTCAATTTAAATTGGTCTTGATATTGAAGCGTGGAGACAGACGATTATATTGCAGAACAATAAACCCCCAGATTTTTCAGATGTTGTTGATTTGTTAGAATCAAGCAAACAAATGGGTGAAAGTTCATCTGATGTGCAATAATTAAAACAAAAAAAGTTCAGTTTTGCAGATGAGGGAGGGTCCCAGAAGAGCATAAAAAAAATTCCATGTTTATATTTAACGCTCTCTGACAGGATAACACCCAAAGGGAATGTATTATTAAAACAATGCAGGTGAGGTAATGCACCATATTACCAGTTTGCCAGACATCAAGCTGGTAGATCAGGGTGTGTGTGGCAGTTTGGCTTATTGTTTAACATTTAATCTATAAATAAGAACACTTCTTTTGGATAAAAGAAATCAATCCAGAGGAGCAGCAGACACCCACATACTTGTGTGGATAAATAAATGCTCCCAAATGTAGCCATGGCAATGGTGACACTGTTTTACAATTTATTGAAATTTAAATTACCTCTGACATCCCTTCAGAAGGCATATATAATGACCTAAGACATAATTGTGCTAAATACTGCCGACAGCAATATAAAAACGAAGAGAAAAAAACTTCACCAAATGCCGCTTTGGATTCAAAAGACCTGTTTGGACCCACGGCTAAGTAAATAGTTCCATGTCTTCGACTAGGCACAGTGTCAAAGGCAAATCTACCCAAAACGGATACAATATTAAAAGAGATGAGGCATCCAAGTACATCAATGATTACAGTCCTATCATTACCCGCTTGTGGAATGGTTATTTAGACTTTCAATACATTGCAGACAATTCAACTGCGGTTGCAAGATATGTCACAACCTATCTCACCTAAGCTGAGAAGACTGAGCTAAAACACCTTTGGCACGACATATAATCTGACAAAAACCTTATGCAAAACTTGTAAATCTTTGGTATCAAAATGCTCTCACAAAGCGAATGCGGGTCCTACAAAGCTTTTCAACTTTATACGGGAAATCTGAAAGTATTCTCTGGCTCAACCTTGGTCCACCTTCATCATGGGAAAGTGTATTTAAATCCTATCAAGAAATTGAATCAATAGCCACAAACAACCACAAAAGTCAAGATATTTGATGGACACATACTATTTAAACAGAAGTACTGCTTTGGAAACCATGTGCATATATGATATTGTCCAAAATTCTACCTACAGATGAGACAGTTGGCAAATACTGTGTGTTAAATTGTGAAGGAAGCGTAGCAAGACTTTCAAAACCTAGTTTAATTAACCATGTAAAGTTATCATTTAAATATACGTACAATAGAGAATGCTATTTCATAGCCCGACTAAAACTATGAAATCTTGGATAAAAAAATGAAGAATTGTTAGGTGACCATAACACGTTTGAAATTGTATTCAAGGCAAATGAAAGCAGTATAACAAATGGACATTTTAAACAGTACAAAGAAATGTTGGACAATGAATACCAACTGGAATACATAGACACAATACTAGTTAAAGACACTCCTGAAGGCAGTCAACCATCTCTTGCAGAGTGTCAAGAACCTCTTGGAGAATCACTCATTCAAAATGCAGTAGAAATAACAATGAAGGTAGAAAACACCATGTATCAACCCGGAAAATCTAATGAAGATGTGTCAATGATCAGATCACAGCTAAATGATGAACATGAACAACTCACCATTTACCCAGAAGTCACTAAAGAATTTGAACATGGACTAAAACATGAAAATAAACTTGCAGTTGTAAAAATTACAAACCTCTGCTCTTGTATGTAAGTGGTGAAGCTGGTTCTGACAACACTGTCTTAATTAAAACAATCAGAACATTTACAGAAGAACAAAACAACCGTTCAGCTGTTGCCATGACTCCACAGGTCAAGCTGCTTACAACATAGGAGGTGTAACTTTACACCAAATACTCCTCCCTCCAGTATAACAACAAATCAAATTAGAATATTAAAAGTTGTCAGCAGATGCTGCGACTGAAGGATGCAGAATTCTACAGCAAATGAAAGTCCTGCTAGACTAGTCTTGGAAACCATGCTTACTTCATCTACTCGGAAAAGAATATAAGTCATTTATAACGCACCCGTACACATGTGTTTCTAGGCGCGACAAGAAAAGGAAGGATACAGAGGCTAGACAATACAATGATATTACTCGGCCTTGTGTCATACAGATTGTGCAAATGCGGTAGCGCAAGGAACAGGGGAAGGGGATGGGAGAAGTGCAAGGGGGAGGGAATGTGAGAGTGCGATCGGGGCAGCATTGCTCTGAGTAAGTGCCGCTAAGGCAGCATGGCTCTGGGTAAGTACAAGGTGGCGGTTAACTGTAGAGGTTACAGTTACAGCCCCTGGTGTATGACAGGCCCGAATGCAGTGCGGAGGCGACTGGTCATAGAGGAACCTGGTACCCAGTGAGACTTTGAGGGTATCCAAGCAATCAGACATTGCACCCGGCAGCTATGGAGGGAGGCCAGAAGTGGGGGGAGAGAGAGAATGCAGAGGAGACAAGGAAAGTATTGAGCTGCTTACGGGACTTCAAGTAAGCAGGCTCAGGTTTCAGATGGGCAGGGAGGCCATTCCAGAGGGAGGAACCTGCAGAGGAAAGTGATCTGCCCCCCACTCTCTGCCTGGGGAAGCATCTAATCTGTGAATAGTTGGAAGCAACAGAGTGATGGGCTTGAGAAGGAAGCTATTTAGGAGGAGAGTGTTGGATGTAGCACAGGCCCCGGCTCCAGAAAGACTTGTGGGTGATGCAGAGGGTCTTGAACTTGATCCTTGCAGCCACCATGAGCCAGTGGATATATGTCAGGGCTGGAAAGATACAGTCCCTTGGCTTGAGTTCAAGGATAAATCTTGCAGTCCTGTTCTGGATAAGTTGCAGAGAGTGGAGAGTAGAAAAAGGCGGTTTGAGAAAGAGAATGTTACAGTAATCCAACATAAAGTGAACCAGGGCTCTGGAGAAAATGAGCTTTTGTGGGAAAGTAAGAAAAGGAAGAGCACAATTGACGAGGTGCAGCTGGTAATACACCTTCTTGCAAAGGTCTGTGATGTGTGGAGAGAAGGAGAGAGTGGAGTCGAACATGGCTCCAAGGTTTTTTGGCTCACAGGAAGGCAAAGGAAGAGGGTCAAGAGAAGGTAGCTAGAGTGAGAGAGGGAAAGTGGGAGCAGGGGTCCCGATGAGAAGGATCTCTGACTTACTGGCATTAAGGCAGAAATCATTAGTGGTGAACCACTCCTGAATCGCAGATAGACAGTCAGGAATGTGCAAGAGCGGGAAGGAGGCTGTCAGGAGCCTGTAAGAGAGTTGCATGTCTTCCACATTACACTAAAGGTTGTAGCAAAAGGTAGAGATTAGGTGGGCCAAAGGCTGCACACAGAGATTGAAGAGCCAGGGTGAAAGGTTGGATCCCTGGGGATCACCACATGTAGAGAGAGAAATGGTAGAGAGAAAGGACCCAAGTTGGACCTGGGAGGGTCAGTCTAGGAGGAAAGAGGTCAGCCACTCCAGGGCCTGATTCATGATGCCCATGTTCTCTCAGAATCGATTGATAGCAGAGGAAAGGTCAAGGAGGATGAGGACAGAAGGGATGCTGGAGTCGAGACAGGAGAGCAAATATTCACGGGTGTTCATGGAGAGCAGTTAACGTTCCTCGGGTTGCTCTGAAGTCAGACTGATGATGATGGAGAAAACCAACAGTTTCAGTGTGAAGAGTAAGCTAGGGGATGGCCAGTTTTTCCAGAGGTTTCCCCAGCAAAGGAGTGATAGAGATCGGGTCAGACAGGTAGGATCGGCAGAAAACCTTTTTAGGAGGGGGTGCACAAGGGAGAGCTTGAGGAGAGAGGGAAAGTTCCAGTGATGAACGAGTGATTGCAGAAATCAGGCAAGGTTGGATCAAGGGTGTCAATGTGGTCCTTGATGGTTCTGCAGGAGCAGGGGAGCACCTGTTTGGACGACACTTAGATCGGACCTGGCAAGAAAAATTGTCAGGTATTATCAGAGAGAAGGAGGAGAAAAGATCAGGAGAGGGAGAGGCGGCCAGACGGGGGCAGAGAGAGGTAGGGGAGATGAAAAAGGGAGTAAGGACAGGGTGTCCTGACTTCCTAGGTTTTCTGAATAATTTTTATAATTCTGATGTAACCAATCGCACTGTTTTTGTGTGAAGATAGGGGAACTAAACATGATCTCACTCTAGAGCAACAGCAGCCTCACCTTAAGAATGTATTCACCACAAGCAGCACATTGAGTAAACTTGGTCACCGACCCAGAAATTGTGCCTTTTGAAGAACTGCCAAAAACTGTGACCAATGGGTACAGCCACATCTTGTTTCAGTTGTGTGAAAGAATCTTAGACCTCCTCCGATCTTATAATCAAGTATGTTTTCCATTGGAGTGTCATAATTAACTTGTTCAACTAATGCTCAGTCTCATCTAGTGCTTATGAATCTCTCTAAACTTTAACTTTCATGTAAGGTGATCAATGTCTTTTTTTATTGGTTTTTGTTAGAGTTTTCAAAACAGCTCATGAAAAATGCAGGTACATTGTTAGGAGCATATTACACTCAAAAACATTCAGTTTTGTCCCCACCCCCCAACTACCCCTGGTTACAAAGTCCATAACAACAACCCTCCCATCTCTCCCGCTGCCCCTTTTCGGAACGGTGTGTCCTCTAGTCTCTGAGTGTTACCACAGGTCTCCTGACCGTGATTTGTGTGTAGTGTTCTCCATTATCAATCGATAGTGAATCTGGCCGCCTCCTTGAGGTCTAATTTAAACAGTCACATTTGTCTCCTCCGGCAATAGTCAGACAAGGCTGGATCATCGTTCCCTTTCTAGTACGAGTTATCAAGTCCCGACATATATCTATTCACAAAGTCTCCCCACAAATGTTTGTTGTGGGAGGATTTCCCATGAAGGGCTGCAGTGATTCTCTCCATTATACAAATATTGGTGGCCACATTTATCCATCCATTCTTCCCTGGTACCTGGTTTGCTTTCCACCTCATCACTAGGGCAGCCTGTGCAACCAATAACACGGGGGCCGCCAGCCCAGTCATTCTCTTACGTTCATCCTCATACTCTTCAAACCCAAACAATATTAGGAGGGGGCCGGTGGTTCATTGGATCCCATCCAGGTCTCTGATCCATCCCAAGACCCTGTCCTAAAAGATCCTGATGCAGGGATATCCCCTCCACATGTGCTAGTAGCTTGCACTCTCCTTACACCCATGCCAGCACAGCGGGCTCTTTCACTGGAAGATTTGTGAAAGTCTGTACAGGTCATACTGCCATCTGTGTAACAATTTGATGGCATGTAGCTTATACTGGCTGGCTATCGAGACCTGTCAGGCCACTTTACACATTTGATCCACATGTTAGGATCAATGTCACCTCCAAAGTCTCTCTACCAACTACACTTCAGATTTAGAGTTGATTATTTTCCTGTGTCAATCATCTCTCTATGCATCACAGAGATCAGGCCTTTAGCCTCAGTTCTGGTATTCAACAGCTTTTCGAATGGGGTAAGATCCCTCTGGATTTTCTCCCTCCATTTGACCCTCATGAAAATTCCCTTGAGTTGCAGGAAGAAAAAGACCAGAAGGGGACCCAACCCCAGTGCCTCCTCTAATACTAAGATTGTTGCAAAAGTCCCATCCCTCCAAAGTTAGCCCACCCTCTCCAACCCAGCTTCAAACCAGGTCTGAAATCTACCATGATTAGGGATGTCTTCTCTGACCCCAGGTGCCCAGTGTGACTCAGAGGGGATGGCCAGGAAGTGATCCCCCTCATGTTGATCCCATCTCTCCATGTGTTCCATATGGTCAACAGTATAGTGTGATCCTTTAGTCTCCTTCTTAATTTATTCCTCGGACCCATAGCCATTCGGCAACATTGGCTGGGGCCAGGTGGGAATTGTCTAAATCAATCCACTGGAGCCTTTTTTGCTTTGCCAGATGAGGGACAAGAATTCTTAACTGAGCCGCCTCATAATACTTCCTAAAGTCCGGTAGGTCCACACCACCCTTATCTTTGGGTAGCGTCAAGGTCTCATAGGCTACCCTGGCTTTCTTCCCCTGCCACAAGAATCCTAAAATTGCCCTTTCCACTTCGTCAAAGAAAGATTTCGGCATTTGATTTGGGAGCATCTGAAAGGGATAGAGGAATCTAGGCAGACATACCATCTTCACCGCATTTAGTCTCCCTAGCCAAAATATCATTAGTTTCTCCCACTTTACCAGGTCCGGATGGAATTTCGAAAGGAGGGGAGGGAAATTGGCATCATGCAAAATTTTCAAATCTCTTGTGATGTTTATTCTCAGATATTTTAGAGTGTCACCCCCGATCATTAGCCCCAGCGGGGAGAATCTTTTGTCGTCACCTTGTGTTGGTTCATGCAGCAGGAATAGAATGGACATGGCTCCATTTATTTTAAACCCGGAGAGTTCACCATATTGTTCGATCAAGTGTACCGCTCTCGGTATGGACGACAAGGGATTCCAAATGTGTAGGAGTAGGTCATCTGCATGTAGGGCCACCTTATATTCTTTCCCTCCCATCTTGAGTCCCTTCACCTGTCTGTCTTCTCTAAGTCTCTGGGCTAAGGGCTCCAAGGAGAAGGCGAACAATATCGCAGAGAGGGGGCACCCCTGTTGTGTACCGCTGCCCATGCCAAACCAGCGAGAGTATTCCCCATTTACAAACACCAAAGCTTTGGTGGAGGTGTACACTGCCTGGATCCCTTTTCTAAGTTTAGGACCAATTCCCACCCTGCCCAGAAACCCCATCAGAAAGCCCCATTCAACCCTGTAAATGGCCTTTTCGGCATCAACCAAAAAGAGGGCCAGGTTGTTAGCTATTTTCTGTGATTCATGAATCAGATGTAGGGTCTTTCACATAGTATTCGTCCCTATCTCCCCATTACGAATCTGACCTGATCGGTGTGTACCAGATGGGGCATGAGCGTTTCCAATCTTACGGCGAGGACCCTTGTGTAGATCTTAGCATCAATACTTCGCAGGGATAATGGGTGATACTATCCACACTGTTTGGGGTTGGGGCCTTCTTTGGGGATCACCGTGATGAGTGCCCACGAAAAGGAGTCAGGGGCAGTCCCTGTCTCCAGGATCTCGTTAAAGAGGTCAACCATGAAGGGAAAGAGTGGGGAGAGAAGGGACTTATAATACCGAGCGGTATACCCATCTTCCCCAGGGGTTTTTCCTTGTGAGAGTCTCTTCACTGCCCTCTTAATTTCCACCACGGTTATGGGGGCATCAAGATTAAGGCTTTCATCATGTGTGAGCTCTGGCATCTGAACCTTTGCTAAGTATCTGTCTATCCCCGATTGTGTAGGATCTGCCTCTGACTTATATAGTTGCAAAAGACTCTGGAATAGTTCTGTCCTCTGCCATCCGGACGCTACCACCCTCCTCTATGGACAGCACCCTCCCCTCAGCACATTGAACCCGTAGTCTGGCAGCCAAAGACGCATCCGCTTTGTCTTCCTTTTCATAAAACTTCTGTTTGAGAAGTTGCAGTTTTTTTGGACTACCTGCCCTTCTTCCAAGTGTCGAAGCTCCTACCTCTTCTGTTTTACCTCCAGGACCTTAACTTCCTTACTGTCTCCAGCCTTCCTCGCCTCCTCGTCTAAGTGGGCTATCTCTTTACTCAGTTTGCCTTCAATCAGTGCCCTTTCCCTCTTCTTGTTCGTTCCTTCTCTAATCAGGATTCACCACAATGTTGCTTTCCCGCCTCCCAGAACGTCATCTTTGAGACCTCTTCCGTGTTGCTTATTTTGAGTATTCCCTGATTTTGTCCTTCATTTCGGTCATAAAGGCCGGGTCCCTCCAGAGGGATTCATTGCATCTCCACCTCGATGCCTTGCGCGGGAGCCCTTCCCAGTTCAAGTCTACCGTGACCATGTCATGATCAGACCACGTGACCGGAACTATCTCTGACCCATCACTGTCTCCCTTATTTCCTCCATAAGATTTAAGTAATCAATCTTAGTAAAAGTCCCATGTGGGGCAGGGTAGAAGGTTTAACCTGTCTCCTCTGGGTGAATTCCCTGCGATGGATCTCGCAACTTGTACAGGTCTAACATCTCCAAGACCTCAACCTGACCTCCTTCCACAGGTTCACGTGTGCTGGGGTTACCAGCCCTCCAGTCCATGTTAGGGTTGGCCCATATGTTAAAGTCCCCTCTGAGGATAACATGCCCTGTGGCCTTCAGGATTATTTTGAGAAGCGTTCTAGTAAGAAAACATGACTGTCCCGAGTTGGGGGAGTACAACGTTGCAAAGGTGATAGTCACTTTCTGTGCAGTCCCTACTACCAATAGTACTCTTCCTTCCACATCCGCCCATATCTTGGTGACCTTGAAATCTAATCCCTTTCTGATGAGAATCCCCACTCCCACCTTCCTCAGGGGGCCAGAGCCCAATGTTCGTTCCCCACTCTCTGGTTCAATATCCTCCATTCCTCCCGACGTGCATACTTAGTTTCCTGTAGGAACATCACATCAACTTGCCCTCTTCAGAACTCTCTGCATACCAGAGACCTCTTGGTTGGGGAGTTCAGACCATTGATGTTTAGAGTCCACACCCTGAGGAGACCCCCTCCGAGAATCTAAATCAACCACCATTTGTATTTGTGTATGCTAGTTGAGCTGCGGATGGGGATCGGCGGCCAGACATGTCAAAGAACACCCACGTTGTCATGAATTTGTAGCTTAAATAGGATCCCGTTCCTACCCCTTCCCTACCTCCCCCTTTTCTCCACCCCCTTCCCCTCTCCCTCATCACCACCTCCTCTTCTCCCCCTCCCCCATCCCCCTGACGGCATCTGATCCAACCATTACCTCATGGCCCTGCATAGGAAACAACCAAAATAACATTGAGCCTCCCCCCTTTCTGTCCCCCTTCCATCTAAACCAAAAGATGAAAATCATATTCGGACCAACATTTCCCATGTTCCTCATGCCTCCTTGGTCAACACGTCCCCAGTATCTAAGATATCAAGACTTGCATAGTTGTACATGTGATTGAGTCCTATCTCCCAAGGGTGAGTGAGAATCTTAAAACCAATATCCCTGTGAACAGGTGCCCCCCAGAGTCCGGGGTATATCCGGTCACCAGGACCTGAGGCCAAGGCTCAGCCACTCCGTAGTTCATCATACTCTGGGTGCTAATGCGGCATTTGTTGGGTAATAGCAATCCGTGAACCCTCCCGCTGCTCTTATGTGATAATGTGTGTTAAAATCTCAACCTGTGAGGGAGTGTCGTGTAGCCTCCATGTGAAGTACTGTTTGTTATCAGAAGTATTCAGTCCTCTGCATCCGGGGAGCCATTCCCCCTTCGGTAGTTCGTGGCGCCCGTTCTGCGCTTCCTCCTCAGGCCTTGGATGCGCCACTGTCTCTCATCTATTCTTTTCTCTTCCTGGTGTCGGACCTCCTTCTGCCTGCCTAATAAGTCAGCCATGCAGCTCTTAATCTCTTATTCAGACCTCAGACTCACTTTTTTGCCTTCCAGCTCGAATGTAAGAGAGAATGGGTAACCCCATCTATAATGGACACTCTGTTCTTTCAACCATTTTGTGAGGGGGATGCACATCCGCCTGAGAGCGAGGGACAGGGAGGACAAATCTTGGAAGATCGTTAGTCTTGCTGCATCAAAGGCAATAGGCCTGCTGCATTTAACATTCTCCAGGATTCTGGCCATGTCTTGATAATTATGGAAATGGAGTAGGACAGTCCTCAGTCCGCCTGCTGTCCCCCCGCTCTGTGTATCCTTTCAGTCTTTGGCTCATCAATGGCATCATCTTTAAATAAAAGTTTCATTATGACGTGGAGTGTCTTTTTTCAAGTCCTGATCAGATTCACTCTCTTTTTTTGTATTCGAAAGAAGCATAGGTTGTTCATCCTAGCTCATTTTTCCAAATCGTCAATTCTAAGACAGAATTCTTCTTCCTGTTGTTCTATTTCGGACCATTTGAGACTCTAAAGTGTTCAGCGAGGTTTGGTTATTTTCAACTCCCTCGAGTCTCTCCTCAATCTTGTCCATCCTCTGAGTGTTTCTGTCAATTTTTCCTCCGATGTTAGCCCCCATGTTTTTTAATTCATCCAATAGAGCTGCGCTGTCTCTCTTGGTAGCTGCAGCTTCTGTGCCTGAGATTGCCATAACTGATCCTCGGCAGGTTTCCGGTGCTGGGCGAGGTGGACAGTATTTTCACGGTGCCAGTTTCTGTCCTATGTCCATGGACTCTGTGATAGACATGTTAGTAGAGGAGCACATTTACAGATGCGCTGCTAGTGGCAGGGTTCTCTTTCCTTTCCTGCGGTGGGGCAAATTTGGACCAGCATGTTTGCGATGTTTCGCTCCCTGGAGTAGGGCACACGCTACAAAACAAATATGGGGGCCCAACCCTCGCAGGTTCAGATGGGCTGGATATTCACCAAGGTCCAAGGGTGCTTTTCGAGAGTTATGTCAGAGGGGACTGATGCTCACTATGGGAAGCTCAAGCAGTGTCACACTGGAGCGAATTCATATCCACAGGCGTGTAGTCGTGTGCCTTAGGTATTCTCAACAGGTCTTTATCACTGTCAAACCCGTGGAGTTTGGGACCTGGCGAAGGTTCAAGCTTATGTAGGAGATCAGTCCGTCGCCCACTTTGATCAAGTTCACTGTGCCGGCTAGGAGTTCAACAAGTGCCTTCCTGCCATGGTTCCGGTGGGAGTTTGTCCTTATATGTGAGCCTTGTGTCTTCACGGGGCCCTCTCCATGTGTACAGGTGTGTGAACTTAAACATTAAGTTCTCTTTCTCCCTCCTTGAAATTGCTCGGGATGCTTTGGTTAAACTTAGTCCGTAGGGTCTGGAAGGAGGGCACATGCCCCAGACCTGGGGGCCCAACCCTTCGTTGCTCTGGGAACTTGTGTCAGCCCGGGTCAGGGACAGTGCCACTCAGCAGAGGACCAACGTAGTCTTCCAGGAGGGGTACAAGAATAGCCCTGTTTATTGTCAGAGGGTTTGTCCCACAGCCTGCTGAACTAAACCTCTCAGGTGCATTGGGTGAAGGGCTTCCTATTGAGGCCCAATCCTCGTGTCCCTGGGTCATGGGTGCGTGTGGGCGAGTGGCTCTGGGGCCACTGGTCTGCCTCAGTAAAATTGGGGGTTTTACAATCCTTTCCCTCAGACCACAGCCATTCTGGGTCAGGTGTCTCCTCCTAACTGCCCCTGGACCCGTATAACTTTGTCAGCCAGCGATAATTGTGTGCCTTAGTGAACCTTTTTACGGCTGAGAAACTAATTAGTCTAGCGGAACCTTGACCGTCGCTTGAATGCAGCCCTGGGTGGGGCTTTTAGTTGGCATTGTTCCCACGCCTCCCACATTCCCGCAGTCCCTGCCGTATTCGTCCAAGCCTGCGTTGTCCTCAGTGGGAGTCGACGGGTGCTGCACTGTTATGTCATTTTTGTAGCGGATGGGTAAACTGGTGGGGAGTCGTACTGTTCTCTTCTGGTCCCCGTGTCTGGGACTGCCTCTCACATCTGCAAGAGGCCCCGGGAACCAAGACCATTGCCGGGACTAACCCAGGAAAAGGCTGTCCATTCGGAGAGGGAAGAACGGACACTGCAGGGTTGCTCTAACTACTGGGATTAAGGCACGCTGGGGATCTCCTGAATCAACCCATGGCCTCTCTCAATGGCTGCCCCCACAGCTCCAACTTCCGCGAGCACCGTGGGGGGTCCTCCCTACTCTTGACCTCGCTGTTGTCACCACTGCAGGGAGGGCAGAGCAGGAGTCTCAGCCGACGCTTTGATCCACGGGCTGTGACCCCTGGTCCTGCACTGCAGCCCTGTCTATGCGGGCGCGTCTCAGCTCCCAGTTCTAAGACGAAGAGCGGGACGATTTCCTCACCGCGTCTCACGTTCCAGGTCTGGATGTTTGGGTGGAGGGTTCTCCTCTCCCTCTGCCTCTCCCTCCAGCCCAGGGTAGTCCAAGGGGCTGCTGAGTTGGGTCCTGGAAGTGCTCATACTGCGTGGCATGTGTGTTCCGGGTTGCCTTCACTTGCGGTCACTGGCCTCCGGAATGTTTCTTTTAGAGTGCCATCATTCTGTTTCACGTTTCACCATGAAAACATGTCTGATTTTCTCTGCTCTTTCGATCAGCTTGTGGGGGGTGTTTTCATACCCCACTGTGCACCATTTATTCTGGGGTGGGGGTCACTTGGTAGGGGCTAAAGCCATATTTGGGACACTTCATCCGTACCACCACTGGTGGCCGATGGTGATCAATGTTTAAATGTGTGGAGGAATATTTGCACTGAACAGATCTATTTGAAATGGATCGAGTATCTGAAGAGGATCTAGGACAGATGGCATGGTATTGTAAATTCGTAGTTCAACTCCCTGAGATCATTTGAAAGGTTGTCCTCAGTGGCTAAATATTTAAATATGTAACAAACAATAGGGGTGCCCCTTTGTGAGAGCGTGGGTTAGGGCGAGATATAGTGCTTAAACAGAACCGACAAAAGAGTACTCATGCTATGGACAGTCCTAAATTCTGTTGATTATTTAAGTAAAATCTCCATAATATTTCAAGGATAGTGCTTACACAAAATGTCACTAAGGGTAAACCAAAGAAGAAGTCTAGAGAGTACTGGCAATAGATTTATTATTAAGAGCACAGTTTTCAGTTATTCAATTTTTTTTACAAAAATTAAATGAAGTAATTGAAAAAAACGAAGAAAGACATGAAACATAACATTCATCATATATGCATACAATACAAAAGAACAACATGTTCATCAAATAACACATTGGATTGTTGGGGAAACCTATAAAGCTAGAACGATCCTCGCAGGATACCAATTGTTCCTACAACATAAAGGCTACCATGGTGTATCAAAAAATACCCTTGTAGGTATAGAGAGGGAGTATTCGCTCAACTACATTTGCATAGTTGTCTGGCATGTAGGGCAGAGTTTCTAAGTCTCAGATAAGTACAACATGGCAGCAATTGTTGCTGGCAAAAGAAAAAATACCAGTAAACAAGTGTGGGCATCTTTATGAAATGTAAACAACTGATATTGCCATGTATTCTACAAAAACGGAGGTACACCATTCAAAGAAAAAAGAACATTTATGGTTGATAAAGTGATGCTTACTGAACTTCTTTGCTCCAGCTTATAACTGATGCTTCTGGGCATTACCAGACCGGTAATGCCCCCCTCCCACTCGGATTCTATTGCTTAGTTAAGATAGCAGGTTAGATCCATCTGAGCACCTAAAATCATATATCCTGTCATCTAAACGAAGCAGCATATGTCTCTAAAAATGCCTTCTTTAACAGTGTGCCGTTAGAGATTTTTTTTTTTTGTTTACAATACAGAATGTTTGCAAAAGTGTCAACATGAAATATGGAAACACACACCACCATTTTTCTCAATTTCGTGCTTTTCATAAACCATATGTTAGTGTCACATTTAACAATGCTGAAACCTGTCGCCAATTAGTGTTTTAATTAAAAGACCAGCTAGATGCCAGATTCAGATTATTTTCCATTAGAAATGTATCCAATTGTACAAACTGTTTAATAATCAATTCATATAAAATGCCCTGGCTTAGGCGCAACAATGCGATATTGCTTGTTTTGGGCAATAATATTAACATTTGACTAGATTATTTATTTATGTATGTTTCTGTGTATTCATTTTTTATGTTGATTTATCTGTTTAACTGGGTCTCTAATTGACTTTAGTAAGTGCCTAATCCTCGGAATACTCCTTCTGTTAATACAACCAACACAACTGAATGCATTAATTTACAAAGAATCAAACAATTTGGTCAAATGCAGAAACTGGTATTACAATTCTGGTCTCCTGGATTCGCTTTTAATTGACAACCACTACACCAGGAGCTGTGTCACAAAATGCACCAATGCAATTTTGATAAGCATCGTCACTAGAACACACATTACTGTATTGAAATCATTTAGATTATTTCAAAGGTTTTGTGACCATGCCAAACCGTAACATTTGCATCTAATGCATTTTTGCACAAGAGAACATCTCTAAAACCAGGGCAAAGTCTTCCCTGGTGCTGCAATGAATTGAACACATGTGTTTTGCATTAGGGCAAATAAACACATTCGTTCAATGCATTTATGCACCAGGGAAGACTTATGCACCAGGGAAGAGCATCTGTGCCCTATTCTTAGACCTCTGCTATGGTACACAAATTCATTGAAAGGATACGTTTTTGCACTAAAGCACATTTTGACCTAATGCTAAATGCAATTGCACTCATAAAAAGCTTCTGTAAAATTGTTCAAAATGTTTTGTCACTAGGGCAATGTTTTAAAAACAGATGATGCCGAAAGTGATTTGTTATATTATATTGTGCCAAATCACCAACATAGTAGGCTCAGAACACCTGACTAGTCCTGGAAGTAGGCATAGCCTGTCTCCGCCAGGGAAGACTAGACCTTAGCATGAGGAGAGTAGAGGAGTGAGGATAACAAAAGGGTATAGGAAAGCGGGTGACAATTTGACAGACATCTGGTGTGGTGATTAAGCCGTGAAGAGGTATGTTTGTGATAGTGTGTGTAGTTATGGGTCTGCTGGAGGGCTAATGACAGCATGTGATGAAGGTGGTGTCTCTTTGTGCTGTGTAAACTATTTATAGAATGATTTTCAGTTTTCTTGTAAAACCACGAAGACCCCAAAGTGTAATCAAGACACCAAGTCAAAACAGAAGTCCTTGATAACGATTGGGTTTATCTTTCTACCAGAACAGATCTCAGAGAGATAGGTCTGGTCTTCAAGGTCTGGGCACATGATTGTTTACTGTCCTGGGTAATGATCAAGGAAAGAGGGAAAGTCGTGTGTATGAACTATGACTTTTCAAGGAATTGAGCAAGAATGGAACTTTTTGGGAGAACTGTGAAATATGGGATAGTTGCTTGTCCTTCTCCTTAAGGTACCTTTTGCTCCTGTAATACCTGAGTATATGCAGATCTGCGTGGTTTTATTTTCCTAATTTCTAGCATTCTCTGCCAACATACCGTCTTGTAACGAGCATCTTGGTTCAGGGTTCCCGATTAGCTAATACAAGCAATGTGCCATTCTGCCTGCAAAAGCGGTTCCCTTATGGGCTTTAGTATGGGTGCCCACTGTGACCAAAACAGCAATGCATCATGTCCCTACTTCTGTTTCATGTTAAACCATCTGCGAAGTTTACAAGGAAGATGTACAACAAACTGAAGAAGCTTGCCATGCCCTGAAAAAAAGTCCATATCAGTTTCTTAGTGCAAAGGATCAACTATTTTTGAACAGTCTGGGCAATTGTCTAAGCCGGGGCAAGAGCTGTGACATACTGCTTATAATAGGTAATTTAATTTCCCTTGAATAAATAAAGCACCAACTTAAAAGGTTTTAAGATTTCTGTTTCTACTGCCTGTGAAAGGAAATGTTTTTTTCTCCGTTGTTCTCCACATGTATGCTGCTATTGGCAATATCTTCATTGAGGGGGCCATTGAATTTGGCTTCAGTCATGCTTTCAAGGAATGAATTGCTGCCATGCTGCTTGTACACTACAATATTATGTGTTTTTAATAGTGTTGTGATGTGCAGTCTGCCTAAACCTATGAGAGATATTTTTGATTTGTTATGTTACTCTACTCCTGCAATGTCTCAAATCACCACTGTAGTAGTTTCAAAGCATCACATCCATGCCCGATGCCTATTGCGCCTCTGCCTGGGGTCAAAAGACCTTACATTACCTGGAAGAAAAGTATTAGGATGAAGTAAGTGGGAGGAAATGTAGTAAATTAATTTTTGGACCTTAACAGGATATTTGGCAGTGGTAAAGGCTTTTATGAGTCTCGATAGAATTCATTTTTTTTTTCTTCTGAAATGCTGCAGTTTGGTTGTGCACTTCTGGTTAAATCGACTACTTAAATATCCATATGCTAGTATATGTATATGTGTAAGAGCATGTCGGTGATGTGGAGTAGAGGTGTAGGGGGTTGGGAGCATGGGGTATGGAGAAGAGTATGGAAGGACCCCCCAATAACAAACAAAAACAAAACCTGTTGAATTCAGGTCAACCAAAAGTACACATCCAAAATGGACACTGTCAAAAGAAAGTCCTTTAAAACACCTAGACATATATAAATGTGTGTTTGCCCATTACAAATGGGATATCTTCTAGATACAGGCATAAGCAATGGGTATGTGGTGAGCTACTATATGATTTGGTATTCCAAGGAGGTTTTGGAGTACTATAGACCTGTGTCTCTCCCACCTTCTACAACATCTATATGAAACCCCTATTCAAACACTTGGACTCTCTCAGAATATCATACACAAACTATGCGGATGATACACAAATCCTAATCCCCCCCCAACAGTGTCTACTCTCAAGACTCCATCAAACTAAACACCTTTTATGAAACCATACAATCTTGCATGGCCTCCCAAAGACTCTGCCTGAGCAATGACAAAATGGGGCTCCTTCTTGTCGGAACCCCTCCTCGTCCTCTCAAACTTAACCCTGCCTTCCAAACCTTCAACGTCGATGGTCAGACGATCTCACTGGCATTGACAAAAAACATTGTGAGTTGTCAAAGCCTGCAATATTTTATACATAAAAAAGAACAAAAATAGAAATGTTTATGGCTACAGTGGGATTCCATCCATGCAGTAACTGGGACCGACCCTGCTTGGCATCAAACCAAGGAAGGAGCCATCCCTCTCAGGCCATATTGCCTAATAAATGAGCCCACATTACAAAACCACTTAGAGCAACATATCTTGAGGGGACCGGACCCTTCCTCGCTTTGAAGCTAAGCAGGGTCGATACTTGTTACTGCATGGATAGGAGACAATCCACAGTCCCAAATGCTGTCTGTTTTCCTAATTTTAAATATCTCATAACAGACAGCATCCACATTATATTGTTAAAACCTGATACTGTCAGTCCTTGAAAGTGTTTCACTCAGAGACCATTGTCTTGCCTTTTGCTAAATTGTATTATGGTATTTGTAGTCTCCCAGTCAAGATTAGGGGACTATTGCCACAATTGGACACTTTTCAGCCTAACATAGTTGTATAAGGATTTGTATACTTCAGAGAGACTATGGTATGTGTACTTTTCAAGTTATCTTTACAAAGCGAGTATTATTGAAAGCCAGACATGGGAGTGTGGAGGGCAAATGAGTCATGGGTTTATTTCACACAATGTGCCAAGCAAGTTTGCAATCCTGGACAGTGGTGCAGTTATATTCCCCTGAGAGCAGCTGTTTCTCAGGTCACAAGTAAAGGACACATGTGGGTGGACAGTTTAACTTTTTTTCAGAGGGCGGATATGATCCCTTGTTTTTTTTTGCGGTTGGAAAGCTTGCTCAAGTATTTGACTGCCAGCATTTTGCCCAGGTTGTCATGTTCCCAGTGCACACACTTACCCACAAGACCGTAAGCACTTGTTTCATATTGGGATTTTGTTTTCTAGGGAATATTTCATGACAGATTGCTTGGTTAAAAACGATGGCAGCATATTCATTGGACAATTTCCTCCCCCAGGTTATTTTTCTGGTGCCCAACGTTATTTTGTCTTGCAGACTTTCAGAAGGTCTGTTGAACTAAATTTGTATTTTTTCACTTTAAAATATATTTTTATTTAAAGTGCGTGTACTGCGTCACGGGTGCCAGCTTTTCATTTTCGGATGGTGGCAAAAGTACCTGGGTATATGTTATTCTTTCAGCTGGTCATTTTCCTCCCTTTTCCGCGTTGCTTAAATGTGGTTAGTTGGAGTCATGCAATGTATCACAACAGTCACCAAAAGACCAGACATAAAACAACGGGCTTGTAGCATGCTGCTTAAACAAAGTGTGTGATCCTTGGAAAATAATTTAATCTCACTGCACATTGACTAAAATCATTGTGAGTTCTCAAAGCCTGCAATCTTTCCTAAATAACAATACCACTGTTAAAACAGGTCAAAATCAGTTTGGGATTGATGAAAGTCTGAGTTTTTTAACATGTAGAGGGATTGTGCCCACTCAAAGGCCATGGCTAGTGGTCTGGTAATGTTCTTAAGTATACAGTGTGCATGGCCATAGGCAGTGGCCACTGGTCATGTGTGGAAATAATCTATGGAATAACACAACCCTTGAAATTCAAAGAAAACACTTTAGTTGCATGGAGGTTAGGGTGAGAACTTAATGAAACAATACCCCTGAAATTCAGCTAAAGCCACCTAAACATCGTGCCCCCTGTTGCATAACCTATGACCACATTGATGACATCACAGATTACATCACTGATGACATCACTGATGACAACACTAATAACACTGTAAATAACAGATTACATCAATGATATGATATGATAAGGCATTTATAACGCGCCTATACACAAGTGTTTCAAGGCATGAATAATGATGTTAGACATAAAATGATCAAATCATTAGCTCATAAAAACTTTGATTTTCTAAATATCAATTTAGGCTATGGAATTGGTCTTGACTAAGGCTGTGGTCACTGGCCATCACCAAAAACCATAGCAAGTGGTCAGTTAATGGTGCTAAATACCAATATGCATGGTTAAAAGCCATGCCTAGTGGCCCGTCACTGTTTTTAAATATACAGAGTGCAACATTGAAAGCTGTAGACAGTGGCCATAGCTAAAGGCCGTAGCTAATACCCATTAATATGTAAGGATATACAGTTGGCATGTCCAAAGGCTGAGGCCACTGGCTGGTATTGTGTTGAAGACCATGGCTACTGGTAGGTTAGTGTATAAAATATACATTGGGCAGGGCTGAATGCCATAGATAAGGGCTTGTTAGTGTCTGATGTCCTTCGCTTGTGGCATGTTATTATTTTCAAATATACAGTGGACATGGCAAAATATGTACAAACTGCTCATGGTCATGGCTAGTGGCTCATATATATATATTAGAATATATAGTGGGCACAGACACAGGTTGTGGACACTGACCAGTATTGAGCTGAAGGCCATGGCGAGTGGCTGATCATTGTATATAATATACAGTGGGAACAGCTAAAAACTGTAGCCACTGGTGAAGGCCAAAGTCTATGGTTGGTGGCCTGTTAGTGTTTTTAAATATGCATTGCACATGGGTGAAAACTATTGCCAGTGTCCATTACTGAAGGCCATGAGTAGTACCTATCAATGTGTTAAAATATATTTGGCCATGCATACTGACCATGGCTGAAGGCCATCCTTAATGCTGGATACTGTTGTAATTTAATTAGTGATGTCATCAATGGTGTGATCTGTGATATCATTATTGTGGTCATAGGCTGTGCAACAGGGTACGTGAAGTTAACGTGGCTTTAGCTGTATTTTAGGGGGTTTGTTGTGTTAACTTCTCACCTTAACTTCCATGCAACTAAAGCGTTCTCCTTGAATTTAAAGTTCTTTTTTTTTAAATGTTTTGCTCACCTTAACGTGCCTGCAACAACTTTTTTTTCTTTCCCTTGAATATATCATAAGGCGGCAATAGCCACCCTATAGTTAAGGTGAGTTGGACTCCCACAGGAACCCCTAAAAATTCAATAGTTAATCACTTTTGTTTCGAGTGATGGTTTTGGCCGGAATTTCAAAAGTGATTAATAACTACCCCCACCCCAAAGTTTCATAAAGATTTGTTAAAAAATTAAAAAGTTAATAAGTGTCAAAAAATATGTCTTTCTAAAAGTGCGGCCTACTTCCCATTCATTTTCCCAAAGACGAACACAGTCAATATTTGACAAAGCAGACAGCCCAAACCACTTGACAGATTTGACCAGGTCCAAAACAAGTTGGGCATAAAGCATTGATAAGCTATCCATGCGTGGTTGGGGGTTATTTCGTGCAGTAGTTATTTAATTTATATATTTGACAGAGAATGGGGTGCCCCCGTCTCAAAAATAAATATCTTGGGGATTTAATTGAAACTGTTTTTTTTAAAGAAATGAAACCACTGCAATCTTGTTTTTCTCTCGATGCAAGAGATATCTGCAGCTCTAGCCAAGGATACAGGTAAAATAAATGCAGGAAAAAAGCTATTTACAATAAAAAAAAACATGCAAATGTCATCAGGCTAGAGGTGGGGAGTGGCTAGAGGGCACCAAGTGAGTGGAGGGAGGGGAGTAGAGGGGCTGAGTTTGCAACATGCAGCTTGCTGTAGACTCAGCTTGAAACTTAAATAGCCAACAGCTCTAAGCAAACTGCATCACAGAAACAGCGTGTGTTGTGGGGAAAAGGGAGAGGACAGGTGAGGTGAGATTGCCAACTGGATAGTGGGGGGAGCTGGTACAGAGGAGGGGGGTACTTGGTGAGGGCCTGAGGGGGGGGCAGAAAATCATTTTTATATTGTGGCCGGTTTGCCGATATTCGTAGCTATAGCTGAGGCTATGAAGGACTGTGTGAACCCGGGGTTAAGAGTAGTTTCATGCCCGTGGCTATATATATTTTGAGGTGTCAGTGTTGTTTTTTAAAAGTTATTTGTATAGGTACAGTGAAGTTGGGGATGAAAAATCACGGGCCATGGTCAGTGACACGGTAGGTATTTGGGAGTCTTATCTATTTTAGATTAGTGTTTTCATGCTTTTGTATATGTGGGAGTGTGGAGAAAAACAGAAGAAAATAGTTCTACAAATTCATGCTGTTATATCTTGTGCTTATAAAATGTTTCCGTACCTAGTTTACTGTCATGTATTATTCTCTGCTTTCTATATCTTCAACTACCTTACAAAACTAGCTGAGCAGTGTTGTACTGTATTAATCTATTACGTTCTACTGTTATAAAATTGGAAGTGAGCCCTCCCCTTTAACTAAGAATTTGTAATCGCGTTTATAATAAAAGTCAATGAACTGTAGCTGCGGGTATAAGAACAAATTGTTTTTGCTTATTATGTTATTGTGTTTATTTATATGTGCTAAGTAGTCCTTAAAATGACTGTTTTAGGGTACACTAAGTGTAGTATTTTAGTATATGTGGAGTGCTGTTTTGATGTTATGAAGGAACACCATATTTCCTCCATCGTTTAAGTGTAGTCCATCATGTCTATATACATTGTCCATGTAGAACTGTATGCTGTTGTTTGAAATCCATAATTGGTTGTGGTTTCTCATGAAAGCTGAAACTACTTTATTAACAATGCTCTGTGATTTCTAAATGGTACTATTACATCTGGTGGTCTGTCTCCATTTTTGTTTCTGAGTCAAACTGGAAAAGGTAAAGATGGTGTGAAGAAATAGTTCCATTAGTTTTCCCATGTCTTGTTTGATCATTAAGGTAAGGGACACACCTTGTGCATTCCCCAAATCATGGTGACCATTTGTTTCAGAGCCTAAGAATTCATGTTAATGGATGCATATTTGAAGTGGAAGATGTGCACAACCTATTCAAACTCTAACTTTCTCATTTTATTTATGCTATATGAGCTGCTCAATAGACTCCCCCATTACTCAAGCATGCCAATCTTAGATATACCAATACCCGACAAACTTAATGCCCACTTAGTGATAGTCTACTTTTCTCATCTTATTTACGCTATATGAGCTGCTGATTACCATCCCACATTAATCAAGCACTTAGAGGAGAGGTCTACATGGGGCCTTCTTTTATACTGCAGTATTTCGACTCCCATCAAATTGTTTGTAGTAATTTAGGAATAATAATCAGCAGACATATTTGGCAGTTTCACAAAATTGCTTAGAAATGGTGTGCTTTCGAAGGGCAGAAACCTATTTGGGTGTCATGCTATGTAATGTCATATGTTGTTACACAATGCACTGACCTAGGGAGATGTAAAATTATTAGGGCTGCATAGTAATCTGTATTGTTAAACAAGAAGCATACCTCAACCCTTGAAACATATTGCTGCTGTCATTGTGCTTTGAAGTTGGATAGCATATTCTTCACTACGATTCCATGTTTGTAACTACTTTTGTGCTAGATTTGTGGACAATTTTCAATGTGTCCTTAAATTTGACAAGTCTTATGATTTGTAGAAAGAAGACAACACATATAAAGGTATTGAGTAAGACATTTGATAAATATGATATATATATATATATATATATATATATATATATATATATATATATATATATATATATATATGTGAAATGCATATATGTATAGGCACAGATTGGTATATTTTGTTTATATTATTTTTAAATGTGGCTACATGATCAGCCAACGAGTCACAGGATTATGCCTCTGTGGCGTAGGCAAGCAATGACTGGAGTGGTTCTACCCGTGGCTAAATGGTACCCTGATAACATTGTAACCACAGTTAAAAACAAACATTTGTGTTTTTTTAGGCACTCAAACTGCATAAAATAAATGACAATTGATATTGTAAAATATTGTTTCATTATGTGTTAATTTTTTTCTATTTTTGTAACTTAAAGATTGGCACTTAAAAGGGCCATTTTGGGGGAAGGAAAAATGGGGGTGGAACAGGGGTGGACAATACATAAGGATGAAGTTATATCAATGGGAATTAAAATAAAAAGAAACATATTTATTTGGTATTCTCTTTATTTTTATATGTTTTTCACAAAAGGTGGAAATAGATTTGACACTGCTGCTGAAGTTGACACATCCTTGATTGTCACCGATTTCCCACTGGTGCATGAAATGCATGAGGCCCATGCATTTTTATTTTGTGGTGCTTGTGCGATTTCCGATAGGCATCATCCACATTATCCCAGTGTACTCGCACCAGATGGTTTATCATTATTGATGCTCCTAGGCTTTGTGATGGAACACTAGATGGGCCCAATTGTAGAGTTTTTTGGCATAATGTGCATAGTACGTCCTCCACCTCTTTTTCCAAACAGTTTTCTTTCACCTGGAAGTATCATCAACTGTCTGCGATGGTGTTCATTCCAGTTGCTTTCTTTCTGGGTGGCGACATGTGGACAGTGACATTGTTATCACTGCTGCTACCATCCTGGTTGGACATGTTGGAGTGTCCAACAGTGGAGGAATATGTAAAACAATAAAAAAGTAGAACACTACAAAGACAGTGCCTCAAAAAATGAAAAAGGTTTCTAAAAAAATAAAGAAATAATACATAATAGACAAACTGAACAAATCACAAGACAAAGGAATGGAGGATTAGGTGAAAGTTTGGTAAAAAGGAAGACAATTTAAAGGGTTAAAGTGCCAAAAGTTCTTGCAGTTAGTTGGATAACCTGTCACTAACAAGGACTGATAGCTATTATCAATATAAACTTTCTTTTGTGGGTGGGGTGATTATTCATGGCTGCACACAGCCGCACGCGCTAATTGGACAATTCTGCATACACAGATGTCATCATATGGCATGGGCGTAGCCATGTCAATAGATAGCAATGTGTGACTGGATGTTTGGTTTTTTTTTACAAAAATTGGAGTCACATGCAGACGCGGAGCCGCATCTCATGATATGATTGGCTGGTTCATCAGGCACGAAGATGCGTAGTCACGTAAAATGTGTCGCTGCATCGAAGGAGATTAACATCCTATTAGCTAATTTTGTACATGTGGGTTTTGTTAAACGGCATGGGCATGCCCACGTCAATATATCGCAACGTTTTATTGGATCGTTTGTTGACGCAGATAAGAGTCATGTTTAGGCGAGTAGACGCAACTTGTGATATGATTGCTGGTGCATCAAGCGTGAAGATGTGTAGCCACGTTGAAGGTGGCTGACTATTCGCTAATTTTGCATGCATGGGTTTCAACAAACGGCATGGGCATAGCCACTTCAATACATTGCATCTTGTAATTGGCTCATTCGTTGACACGGCTATGCAACCCATAATCCAATTGGCTGGCACAAAAACAGGCACAGAGCCCATAGACGCGTCAATGTAGCTTTCAAAGTGATTGGGATTGCCATTGATGCGGCTACTGCCACATGCAGGAACAACTGTTGATTGGTCTATGTGATTGGTCAATCATTTAGGTGTGAAAACCTCACTGTGCTTGGGCTAAATTGCACTAATAAAAACCTATGAAATTCAGTAAAAAAATGTTGTTAAAGGACGTTATGGTTACAAGTAAAATCGAAAAACCCCTGAAATTCGCCAGTTATGGTAAGCTAAGCAACCATAACTCACGCCACCACCATGCACTGCTAAGACTGACACCCAGGACATCAAATATGATATCACAGACCTTGTGTAATGTTACAATGAACAAATGAAACCCAAGGTGGGTACACTAATCAATCATGGTCCACACGTGTATTCGATAAAACCCATTAAAGTGCACAGTGCATACAATGTATTTTGGAATATCATGGTATTACATACAATATACAATGAACAATTAAAACCCAAAATGGGTACACTGATCAATTATGGTCCACACATGTATTCAATAAAGATCAGCAAATTGCATACTGTCAATTATGGTCCACACATGTATTTGGAAAAGACCAATAAAGTGCATAGTGCAATCAATGCATTTAGGAATATCACAGTATTGCATAAAATTAACATTCTATACATTAATATTAAACACCAAAACTAACGGTAATGGTGAACACATTTTCAATTCTGTCAAGTGTGATATAAGACAAAATGCCAAAGTAGTATAATAAAGTGTAAATGCATAAATAAACACCAATCAACCAATTACACAATCCATATCATATAATACATATTTATGCATTCTGTCAAGTATAATACAAGACATAATGCCAAAGCAGCATAAAAAAGTGCAAATACATGGAACAACTTTAATCAACCATAGTACATTATCCATACAGTGTGGTACACTGAAATCCATAATTAATAGCAGTCCACCCAAATAAGTGATGGAAGCTAATGAGTACATAATGCAATAGATGTGTTTGAAATTTATATAGTCTACCATACCTGTAAGGAATATATAAAATCAATCTATCAAGCATAATACAAGATTTAAAATAAGAGCAGCATAATAAAGTGCCAAGGCAAAAAGCAACTATGATAATGCATAATATATAACCAGAACAACATGATAAAGTGGAAATGCCTAAAGCACAGATAAACCGGTAGAACACATAAATGAACAAGATTCCATAACCATCAGAGATAATACAATATTTCAATCCCAATCCTCATAATCATGAATTAATGTATACATAATGAATACTTTTCTGAATAAAGAGCCGCTTGGATTTGTATTTTGTATTTGTTTTATTTGTAACGCGCACCATCTGGCCCGGAGGCATCAGGGTGCAATTTAGACATGGTTACATAAGCATACAATTAAATATATTCAAAGCATTAAAAAGTACATAGTATACAAGGCATACAGCAATGTACATATTTACAGGAGGTAGATTAGAGCAGGAGTTTCCCAGGGCTGGTCCGGACATTATGGCTGGTTGGAGAGCCAGGATTTGGTTTTAGCTTTGAAGGCACTAAAGCGTTCTTCGGATCGGATGGTGAGAGGGAGGGCATTCCAAAGCTTAGAGGCTAGGACGGGGAAGCTATATCCACCCGCCTTTTGTAGCTTGAACCTAGGGATGGTTAGGCAGTGGGTCTGAGCCGTTCTTTGCGGACGGGTGGGCGCGTGTCGGGATAGCCGGCTACAGAGGTATGGTGGGGCTTGGTTAGCTAGGCATTTGTGGGTGAGACCTAAGGCTTTCAGTGAAATTCTCTGTTTGACCGGTAGCCAGTGTAAGTTAGATCTAGATTCCGAGATGTGGTGGTTTCGTGGGATGCTTAGGGCTGCTCTGATAGCGTTATTCTGGGTAATTTGCAGTTTGTTCATATTCTCTTGGCTCGTTCCAAGGTAGAGGGCGCTCGCATAGTCAATTTTGGCCATGATAAGAGTGACCGCGTTGGGGGTGGTCAGGAATGGCCTGCAAGCTGCAATGAGTTTGCAGGTGTATGCTGAAGAGGATCTGACTGCATTTGTTTGTCTGGATAGGGATAGGGTGGCGTCAAGATAGACACCTAGGGTTTTGGTGTCTTTCGAGACTTGGATGGTGTTGCCATCGATGACAAATGATTGGTAGGATGGCTCAAGTTTACTAAGGCATTGCGTAGTGCCCAAGATGAGGAGCTCAGTCTTGTCATCATTGAGGCATAACTGGTGTTGTGCCATCCAAGCTTGGATAACCAAGTAGACCTCGTTCAAGGCCTTAGTGTCAGCCAGGTAGTCACCAGTGATGGGAATGAGTATCTGGGTGTCGTCAGCGTAGTTCGTATAGGAGACACCCAGATAGTCAAGTACATCAAAAAGTGGTTTTGTAAAGACGTTATAGAGCGTTGGCGACACACAAGAGCCCTGGGGGACAACACATAATGATCATATGGAATACAGTGCAAGTGCTTGAGCCAAATGGAACTCATGACACAAAAAAATATATAAAAGCTCTAAAGTCCCCTGTTTCACAAAGACATACGGCCGACCAACACCGACAAGGGTCAGTCAGCAAACAGCCAATAATGAGCAATTGATGATAAACAACAAAGTGAGAACAGAATCAAATTCCAATTACATTCTAAACTAAATATTGTATGTCAGCAAAATATAACAAAAAGACACGCAATATAAATCATAAAAAACTCAACCAAGAACAGCTGATAATTTGATAGCAGGAACATTTTTACACTCCCAAAAAAAGGTATATAGTTATTCTTCAACATTATGTCCATTGGGATTTTTGTATCGAAGTCAAGAATAAATTTGGTTTCCAACTGTTGCAGCTTCAAAACACGATCACCCTCTCTTGGATCTTTGGTAAAATGTGCTATTGTGTAAAAAGTTCACAGTCGGAAATCACTTGCGTGTTGTTCTTTGAAATGCTTTGCCATTGGATATGATGGACCCCATTTTTATGACCCTCAGATGTTGAAGTTTTCTTAACTTCAATTTGCAGGTGGTACTGCATACATACTACTTCTGACAAGGAAAGGCAAGGACATACACCGCAAAAGAGGTATAACAAGCTATGAGATGTTTGATGTCACACACAACAGCAGTGATAGGATGAATGAACGATTTTTGCACAACTGGTCTCGGGCGGATATCTCAGGGGCAGCATACTCACCTTGGAAGAAAGAAGACACAGATCGCCACAGGTTTGATCCCCGGGTCCACGCTTAGAAACCTCTGGGTATTAAGCACATTATAAATAACCTATCATATCATAACTGCATGGCCACAGACTTTAGTTTTAAGGCATTTGTTAAAACCTGAAGGAAAGCTAGAAAGCCAATTGGTTACTATGGTATTCTTGACCAAAGGAGGTAGAAAGCTAAATACCAATTTTTCTTTTGAAAATGGTGTTCTATTGTAGGTGAGCACTGCACGAGTGGACAGTATATATATCTATATTGAGTGGCAGAGTCCTTTTTGTATTGTGTTATTTTACAGTTTATATATTTCCTCTAAAGTCCTGCATTTCAGTATGACTATGACCAGCAGTGATGATGAGGTGGCTTCAGCTTTACAAGCAGGGAAAATGTCATTTGCACAAAAAAACATAGCTGACAGTTGGCAATATTTCTGCATAAAGGACAAACACAGCAAAACGGTTTTGAGGAGCTTGTGTAATTTCTGTGGTAAGGTTTTTCTGAGGGGACCTCCAAACAAGACATCCACTTTAATTCAACATCTTGTCCGTGTTCCTTGGGATGAAGTGGATGAATCCTATAGGAAGGCTCCTGTGAAAAGTAAGGAGAAAGCACATGGAGAAAGATAAGCAAAGCATTATTTGTCATCTGTACCACAGACATCCAATTTGATTACCAACTATTTTACACAAAGAAAAACCCAACCTCAGTCCATCCTGCCTGCACCCGATTGTTCTAATTATATCATGATGTGCAAAACATGTTACAGTACGATCGAGGTGGGAGGTGGCACCCTAGATGCTTTGGGCAAGGCTATTTTGGAAGATATGGCCAATTGTCAAGGCAGGTATATTTTTAAGTGTTCATTTTTTTACCCCATTCTTTAGAAAATCAAATTCATAATAATGTACAAAATATAAAATGCCAAAAAAACAAATGTTCTTTTTTTACCTTTTGTTATATGTATGAGTCCTAAGGCCTCATTACGACCCTGGCACTAATGGGTTAACGGCGCCGTAAAAGGCTGCGGCGCCGTTAACCCATTAGCGCCTTACTATGAGGTCCTTTTGCGGGACCCGACCTGAACGGCCGGTCTAGACCAGCCGTTAAAGTAGGGACCCGCAAAGGGACCATGGTGCTAAGTACGGTACCGCAATTTGCGGTACCATACTTAGCGCCTTCCCCAGTCCCATTGAGCCCTATGGGGCAAAAATGGGAATGGTGAAGGGCCAATGTTCAATGAGGAATTACCGCCCTGCCAACCCTGGAATGGGGTGGTAATGAACCATTGAACATTGGCAGACCCGTTGCGATACCGGCACCAACCATGGTGCTAATAGCGCCATGGTTTAGCGCCAGTATTGTAATGAGGGCCCTAGTGTTTTACCATTTCCTAACTTTTTTTTTCTTATCTCCCAAAACGATCCTTTTCAGGGCCAACGTTTCAGTTATTAAAATAGACCATAAAAACACACATTGTAAATATAGATCAAAGACCTTGAATTGATACTTTCAATAGTGTGCGTAAAAAACAACAACATATTGTTATGTATTTTATCATAGCTGTGGTTATCCCATGTGGGAGCCGCAAGTAAACCCCCACCCCAGTAGTTGCTGCATTTAGCCGTGCATGTATTTTGACAGCCGTGGATTCAAAACCAATTAAAACAAAATAAACATATCTACATATATGTATTGGCAGTAGTCTTATAAAGATGTATTTTAAGATATGAGTGTAGTCTTCATACACAGTTAGTGTAACACGTTAATAACATTCTATTTATCAACAGTACATATACAAAGTTAAGAACATTTACAAAGTTTTTTTACAACATGTTTATATGGGTGAAATGTGGTTATACAATTTCTTTTTTATTTTACTTTCCACACATTATATATTATATATTTCTAAAACATAAGTTGCTCGGACATTAATGTTAGTAATACAATGCAACAAAAAAACCCTTGAAATTCAAGGAGAAAACGTTAGTTGCAGGAACATTAAGGTCAGATATACATTGTAACAAAACACTTGAAATTCAAGGAAATAACTTTAGTTGCAGGGATGTTAAGTTGAGAACTGTATGCAACAAAACCACTGAAATTCAGCTAAAGCCACCTTAACTTAATGCCCCCTGTTGCGCAGGCTATGACAACTAAGATGACATCGCAGATCGCATCACTGATGACATCATCAATTACATTAAAACAGTAACTGGCATTAAGCATGGCCTTCAGCCATGGTCAGTTTGCATGGCCAAATATATGTTAACACATGAATGGGTACTAGCCATGGCCTTCAGTTATGGACAGTGGTTAGAACCTTCAAACATATGCACTGAATATTTTAAAACGCTAACAGATTACCAACCATAGATTTTGGCCTTCACAAGTGGATACAGGTTTCATCCGTAGCCATGGACTTTAGCACAATACTGGCCGGTGGCCACTATCTTTGGCTGTGCCCACCATATATTCTATAATATAAATGGGCCCCTAGCCATGGCCTTTGACCTTGAGCAGTTTGTACAATTTTTGGCCCTATATTTTAAAATAATAAAATGCAATAAGAAATGGCCTTCGGCCGTGCCCACTGTGCATTATACAACACTAACCAGCCACTCGCTATTGGCTTCTTCCATACCTACTATATATTATATACACTAATGAGCCACTAGTGCTGGTTTTCAACACAATACTAGCCAGTGGCCGCGGCATTTTGCTGTACCGACTATATATTATAACATGTTAGTAAACACTAGCTAGGCCTTTAGACATGGCCACTGACTACAGCTTTCAACGTTGCCCACTGTATATTTTTGCGTGAAATTACTGAAAGGGAAATGTGCGTGCTGAAAAAAAAAAAAAAGAATTGTAAAGTGAAATAATTTCGAATTGATGAATGAATGTGCGGGCATAAATGCTATTAAATTATAAGTATGAAGTGAAGTTAGTGTGTAGAATTAATGATAGAAAAGAAGAGGTACATTACACTATCGTGTCTGTTCAACTCCCCAGGGTCCTTCTTTTAATTTTGTTTTTATTTCTTAATGTGCCTGGCAGCCCCAAAGCAGGGGACACCCCCGCAACATCTGATACTATTATAGCGAACAATATAGCGTTGGACACCGCTGCACTGCCACTTCCCCTGTTCACTATAATGGGATCGTATGGTGTAATTGTAAAAACATTTTGGCTGTATGAAATTTTAGTGCAGGGGAAGTTAGTAGCTTGCGCATGCGTATATATGTCAAGCAGTGGTCTAGATGACATGCGTGGGGAGAGTAGTGTTCATGATTACTTAGCCAATGTGAGTGTTCATAGACATGCGCACGCGTTTAAAAATAGAATGAACGTGCGTGAAGAGTGAGTAGTGTCACTGCGTCTGCATGTATTGAGTAGAGAAGGGGACTGAATTTCATGACGTCAATCAACATAGATAAACTAATATATAATCTATTATCAACTGATTCGCCAAATACAGAAACATAATATTATGACAGGAAAAACAGAAACGTAAAATGCCTACATTTTTGTTGAAAGAAACATTTTTAAACACGAGTGATCAAGACGTATTGTTATAAACGTACATTTGTAAGTCATTTTTTGTGGCAGACGGACAACCAGTGGAATAGTTTCAAGAATATTATCATGCGTGAGAAAATGATAAGCTTAATTTTCAGAAATATGTCATAAAAGGGGTCTTCCATTAATAGAAATGCAGAACTATGTGAGATATTACTTGTCTGCTATTCTAGGGTGATGTGGGGCATCCAGAGTCAAGGCAGCGCTCAAGGGAGATTGTTAGAAAAAAGGGGGTTGAGTTATGATTATTAAAGGATTATTAAACCCCTTTTTTCAACATCGTAAACCCATCTCATCAACTATAACTCGGTCTTTTCACTTGTTTCAGAGACCTTCTGTCCAAATTTTGGACAAAATCCACCGGCCTGAGACTCATCCAGATTGTGGCCCTATACAAAATATACCATGTTAGTCATGACGCTTCAACTACCCTAGGTAGGTCCCTTTTTTCACAGTGTTTCCAAAACTCTCCCCTTTTAATCTTATTTTCCAGTTTGTAACCTCACCATCCTTTGTCTCACCCATTTCAGGTGCCTGGCACTTCACCAACCACTTCGTGTTTTCTTTTTGAAATAAATCCCCCAGTCCTGAAGACAGTCCGGTGAAACTACCAGCAGGTTCCACAACTTTTTCCGCTGGTTTTTCCATCTACTCACCGTACCAGAAACACCTGAACTTTGTGTGTGTCGACAAGTTTTCATACTGCCTTGACATTGGTAGTATATGTAATCACAATCACCATTGTTGTACTAACCCACCCATGCGTATAATTACTGCATAACTTTGTACAAACTTATTGGTTTTCCTGTGCCAAGGATGGAATACTTTACCTTTCGACTCTTGTAAAGGTTTTTAATTTTGTAAATCTAATAAATCGCATTCTTTAATGTTAGAAAAAGATATCTTGATCTTTTGGTGTTTATGTTATGAGCTAACTGATATGTGCTAAGTTAGCCCCACTGTGATCTTTTTCTTACTGAAAGCGTCAATGACTAGGGTAGCTGTTGACTCCGATTACTTTCCTAATAGGAATCATATGGTAACATAAATAAATTATTATGATCCACCCAGTTGAGAAGATCCACATACATTATTTGCATCGATGACCAGATTGAAGTGACTCACTATCGTTGTCTGCTTTGGGCAGCATCCCCTCATCACTGCTAGCATAGTAGCTTTTAGATAAATCTTAATAACATATCAAGATGGAAATATGGATAGAAAAGGACATGCTAAAAAATAAATACAGAAAAACATATGACTTTAATTATTTGGAAGTCGGACTATGTCTGAACTATCTTAAGATCACTGTGCCGGCAAACATTACTATCCAAGGCTTTTTGTATAGCCTATACGTTTTTTGTTATGTCCACCTGTTTTTCAAATAAAATAATATGCAATATCCTAGCCAGAGCATTTTGCCCTGGACAACACTATCTTTTTTTCCATGCTTCCATAAATCACTGATGATTAAGGGATCATTTTTTTTATCAGTTAACCCTATTTTTGGAATAAAAAAAACTGAATGCCTACATTTGACAGATGGCCACTTTCAGTTTTGAAAACAGTTCAAGGTCGTTTTATTTCCTGAACATCCTCTGTTCTCACTCAGGGTAGTAAGCTTAGCAAATCCTTCAAGACTTTCTAGAAATTCCAGAAAAATGTTGTAATTGCTAATGTATACTTGCCTTGGTTCCTCTTCTGTTGGAATGAAGGACTGACTTCGTAAAGCAGGGGAATCAAACCCCTGTCAGAAAGAACCTTACAATCAGAAAATCCTATCTGGTCACAGGATCTTGCATGTTGCAGAAAAACAAAGACCCTGAAGGGTTTTAGTCTTGACATTTAGCATCTCCATTTCTATTTTTGGAATTAGCCGCCTCCATTAATCATAAACAGAGAACACAATGTGCACCACGTCAGATGACAGATACTCCTCATTTCCAGGGGCCCCTATTGCTAATATTTATTCTCACTGCATCCTTTTCTAAACAGAAGACATCGGCACTAGCTTTTTCATGAAGGAACTGTATATGTAAGAATTCAATGCTTTGAATGAGCAAAGAGTCCACTTTGAAAATGCGTGTAGTCATACCTTGCAAACTGCATTACTCCCAAATCCCTCTCCATCTTTCACTTTTCTGAATATGTGATAATTTTAGGTTGGAGTTGTGGAGATGCATAGACCATGTGTGCACGCTCGCGACCTTCAAGGGCCAAATCCAGGCAACCAATTTGCCCTTTGTGATTTTCACTATGCATAATGATAAGATACATGTTCGCCCTGTGGATCTGAACAAGGGTCAATTGCAAATCCACTGGTTATGGTTACGGTCTGTTCCGTGCAGGCATCGGGGACCGCAAGTGTGTGTGCAACAAGATAGAATATTTCATATAGAAAGGGGCAGCTGAGTTAGACTTTTTCATTCATATGAGTCAACAATTAGTGTGATATATCTTTAATATAAGAACGGAGAATGTGTTCTCTGATGCAGTATATGCCAACATAAAATGAATTCCATCGGTATTGGAGAAACCTGCACAGGTTCATCAATCATATAATAGAAAAGCTCTTTGAGAAATATCAGATGGATGTGAAATCAATAGGGTCTTTGCTGGGGAGGGCTCAACAGTTCTGCCCCTTCCGTGAACTATCAACATATAGGTTCTTTTCCTGTGACAGAGGGCAACATGGCAAGTCTCTGAAGGTTGTGATATATGATAGTGCTCATGGTCCCAGGGCCCCAATTAACAGAGCGATCGGGAGCACACATGTCAACCTGTAGCTGCAGGATAATAACATAGACAAATGCGTAGCACACACTACAAACAGAAGCTTATTTCTGGTCCTGATAATAGGTAGCCATTCGCCCAACCTAATGGGACACACGCCTAAGGGATTTTGAATGATACAAATTGTAGGTGTCCCCATGCAAATTGTTGCATGCAATCAAATTAGTTGCTTCAGTTTTGCAAAATCTTTCCCAGCAGCAGTTGTGCGATCAATTTGGAAGTTGGTTGTAATGGCATAGGTTTTCACCATCCAAAAAAGCGTTCTATGTGATATGGAAACCGCAAATATCCCACGGCAAAAAGGACGATTTTTAAAACAATTTCTTTTGCAATTTATATGCGGGGTGGAGAGTGGAGACCCCTTGCAGCCCCCAGACACCCATGCTCCCCATACAATAAATAATTACCGTTTCCACCCACACGTATTGTGAAAAATGCACACAAAAAAATACAGAAATCTGTCTTTTTTTGCAGTGGGTTTTTTCACTGCGACCATATCACTGGATACGCAAAAATGGGTGGGTTGAGATATGTTGAATATCAATAACATTGAACAAGTCTGAACACAAAACAAAACCATGTGACACTCTTTGATCTCATATTGAGCACACAAAACTGGCGATTGTCTATGTTCATAACTCTGACTGCAGTGCACGAGGGTCAATCTCCCCGAAGGTCTGGAGGATACACACATCTGTGAAGTGTGATTACAATTAACCTAAATGGGACTAAGTCACGTAGCCAGTTGTTTGACTGGAGTTGGGCAGCCTTCAATCATGCAAAAGAGACCGTCTAATGATTGTATGGCATATTTTGGATGTATTGGAAATATACAATTGACACGTGATTCTACAATAAATGTGATCAATTACAACAAATAGGTGAACATGTTCAAGTTTTTCTTTCCCACCTCCCCCCTTGATGTAAAGGTCGATTTTGCAGATGAGCGGGTGACTCTGGCTGCTTTCATAAACACAAGGTCTGCAATCAGCTGGGCATGGTCCTCTTGTCACGCAGAACATGCACTCACTCTACAGCGCTTCTTCAAGAAATGAAAGGGATTTTAGAATGTAGCGTGTTTTCAATGCATTTTATTTTTGTTGTGCAAAATAATCTAGCTACTGTAAAACTTTATCCCAGCTAATCTCTAACAAGTGGCTCTCTAACATTTCCTGCTTTTAGCATGTCTTTGAACCACTATTTGTCAATGCTATGTAGACGAAAACACATTGAGTGCCTCCCAGCACACCTCACAACCCAATCAATGATGAACCATCAGTATCGTTATTAAATTATTTAACTAGTGAATGTTCATCTAAAGAATGTCTTGTGTACTGTTTTATTTCAAAAGCAGAGATTGTGATAGCTGCAGTCTCGGCAAAGTGATCATGATCTTTTAACAAACATTAACCCATGGATTTCATTACCAGCCTCCTTTCAGCCAAATGGAATGCTTGAAATGCAGTCTTTAATCTGCGGTGTGCACCTTCTTACACACATGCTGTCATGAGGATCAGCCTGAAATGCAGCACTGAAGTAATTGCATTCCACTGTTTAAAGGAGGAGAAGAGCATGTCCAGCACAATTCTGGAAACCAACAACCAACAATAAAACACACTGGGCCTCATTACGACCCAGGCGGTAAGTTACCGCCTGGGCCGTGACTTTACCACCATGGCGTAAACTATGTTTATGCCATGGTGGTTGGCGGACTTACCGCCCCATTCCGACCTTGGCGGGGCGGTAAGTCCCCAATCCCCATTTACCCTTCCCCATTCCCATTTTTGCCCCATAGGGCATAATGGGAGTGGGGAAGGCGTTAATTACGCCACCGTAAATGACGGTGGCGTAATTAACTCCATGGTCCCTTAGCGCCATGGATTTTAACACCTGCTAAAAGCAGGTGTTAAGTCCGCCATGGCGCTAAGGGACCTCGTACTCAGGCGGTAAGGGTCGGCGCTGTTAACGCCGCCGTAAAACCCTTACCGCCTGAGTCGTAATGAGGCCCACAATGTGTAAGGATTACTGTTACATGCTCCATGCTCATTAAATTCTATATGTGTGCTCCTGTCTGTTTCCAAAAATAGAAACACTTGCCTTTTTAGTTGCACAACTCCATTAGCCTTGTACACTTCAGGAAGCACTTCAGGAAGCATACACTTCAGGAAGCATCTTTTTACTTGGGCTAATGACTCTTCCCCAGCATATAGACCTCGGCTTTCCGCTGAGGGAATCATTTCAAAGCAGCTAATTATCCTGTGGGCTAATATTCTCCCTTCACCAATACGACTTAAATAAATACTGTATATTTTGAAGTGCTGCACTGGTTATAATAGCTTTATGGACCCCATCTGAACATCTGAATATTAGCAGGCCTTTGGAAATAAAAAAAATTGGCCAGAAGAGGGCAAGATCTCCTGTGACATGGTCAGCTGTTCCCCACCCAAAATTCTGCCTGTCTTACTTAGCTAACATTCATAACATAACAGGTGCATTTGTAGAGCACACACTCACCCGAGAGGGGCATCTTGATGCTATTGACAGATAACAATGGTTATTGTTGCCCAACTCAACAGTCCTCTTTTTGTCGACCTCAGAAGGTTTGTTTTTGAACATGTGACCAAGAGGTCACACACAGACCCTTGTAGTAGAAGCAGTGCCGGGAGGATAGCTCAGCAGCAGAGGTTCGATCCCCGGGTCTGCGCTTAGAAAACTCTGGGTATTAAGCGTGTTATAAATAGGCAACTAAGACATATTCCTGTAACAGCAACTGGATGCCCTCGGGCTGTGTGAGTGCTTTAGAATTGCAAATGAATTAAAAAAAATATATATATATATTCCACTGAGCCACAGACCCAGCTGCCAATTCACATTCCACAAGGACACTACTCACTCCAACGTTTCAAGCACTTTCTCCGCTTGCTGCAATGATTTTCTTTTGATGTGGTATTGCAGTCACGTGGACAGGAATTTTAACACACTTAAAAAGTATGATGCCCTCCATGCTTACAGACTGTGAATGCCACCATATATGGCATATTAAGGTTTGGTTGACAGTGGAGCATGCCTGCTATATATTTGCCACTTTATTTCTATCCGTGCACCAGGGATGGGAATAACTGATTCCATAGTCGTTCTGGTAAATGTTAGACTCTGAGAAGCACGCTACGCACACTGGCCTTTCTATGATAACTGTATTAAAAGGTGAATGCAGTGCTAATTACTAATATGAGAGCTTGGGATGCATACTGCAATCATACTGCAATTACATTTATTATAAAGCCTCAAATAATTCTTGTTTATGTGCTCTCTATGGCACGTCCTATCTGCCGACTACAGTTCATCCAGCAACAGACACAATAATAATTTCTATGCTGTTCAATTCTTGTCTTATGAATTTTTGTACTACGGATACAAAAGAAGCCTGGAGAGATCACTGCTGGTGTCACCATAGTTCAACACATTGCCCACATATGCTAAAATCCATACCCGCTACTGATCAAAACTAGAACGCTTTTAAGGTTTTCATAAGGGCATATAATGATCGATTGAGAAAAAGTCAAAGGCCCTATTTGCCCGGTTCAAATTGACTTTGCCATGCACTGCTGAAAATTGACTTTGCCCTGCTGACACAAACCCTGATTCTTGGAACTGTGCAAAGTGTATTTTTGCAGTGCAATCTCCGGGCAAAGTCAGCACATAGTCATTTTTGTAGTACAAAATGATTTTGCCCAGACTTTGCAGTGTAAAAATGCACTTTGCACGGTTCCATGAATCAGGGTTTGTGTCAGCAATGCAAAGTCACTTTTCTGCAGTGCAAATTCACTTTGAACCGGGAAAATATTCCATGAATCGGGCCCTGAGTGTCAATTGCAAAGGGTTAGTTTCCGTCATCTTTGCCTACATTCCTCTGTAATAGTAGATTTACATGCAACGTCTTTGGTAGAAAGACACATTTCTTAAGCTCCCCGGGTTCCCTGCTGTGAACCACCTGCCCGAATTATCTTAAAAAGTAATTTGATCATCCCAACTTTAGAAAGACGCTAACATGTTATTCTGCAGGTTTAATATAGGTTGCCGTGCACATATTAGGTACTCACTGGGATCTTCTCTATGCATTGGATGTCCTTGGATCAATGTACTTTAAAAGTTTCCTAAAAAGCATACACATTGCCTAGGAAGGTCTGCATCAACAAGATGCAGTCTTCCAAGCACCATATCAGCCAATGGGTAACTATCCTGCTTTTAAAGGCCATCTTGGGATGTGGAAGTTGAAAATATAAACGCATCATCATGCACTTCTGGAGCTTCTCAATTTAGGGTGAACATTTAAAGAACGGCGGGGGTTGCATTCAACATCTGGTTCAGAGAAAGTGAACAGACACAATCCAGCTCGACTACTGACCGTCAATCCGAACACTATCAACCTAGGTCTGAAAGTATCAGGTAATAATGTCCCTATATATATATATATATATGGTTGCCATACACAATGCCTTTGGGAAACGTTTGGGTGACATTATATAGGTAACCTAGGGACAGGGGATGCTGGGGTTGTGGGGGTGTCCCCTTGAAAGAAAAATAAGGTTGTGGGGGTTGCAGAGGTGACCCCTGCATGTTCCATATAATAATGTCTCAGCAAGAAACTGCAATTTTTCAGCAAATGTTTTGCATGGCGACATTTTTGTGGGGACATTATCACATGGAAGCGGTCTTAATACCATGCAAACCTAAAGCATATCTTGCAGTCGGATCATGCGGCATCCAGTCTACCTTAACACACACCTCCCGCCGCCTGCGGCAACTCGAACATTCGTCATTTGTGGACAAAAGAACAGTTTTGTTTAAGCCCGACATTTATGGGGGAGTGAAACAAATGATACTGAGCTCTCAACATCATTTTAAAGTGGCAGCTCATGGGACAGTAGGGTGTGGATGGTCATGACCTCCTCAGAACGGTGATCCTTCCTAAGGGGAGTCACGCACTGCACGGTCCCTGGCTGATAATGAGAGCATTGCGCTCCTCCTTCACCAGCCGCGCCGCTCGAGGAACACAGTGTGAACATACACCAACAGCCTGGGAGATCAGCATTCATTTTAATTTGCTGTGAGCATAAACGCAATCTTCCCTAGTATTCCCTCAGTTTGAAAGGGTCACGATCAGCAATTAACTATTACTCTCTTTTAAACTGCAAAAACGCTACCTGCATTTGAAGGAAAATATACATGAAATGCGTAACATCCATTTTCCAATTCATTACCTCCTCTCCCCAAACAATAGGAAGAGGATCCGCCTTTAGTGCTCCAATACGTGCCTCACGGTTCTCCATGAGGAACGGGATATACCAAAAGTCAATCTAGTATAAAAGCAGCTTCATGACAGCTCTGAAAGAAATGTTGATCTGCCCCAGGTCCAGCTTAAGGGTGATATTAGGTGTGCCTGTTAACAGCACTAATACATGCTCAGAAAAGCATTCTCCACAGCCCACGCGGATGGTGTTAATGTTCCCCCAGAACTCTGCCCCTAAATGTGTTCCCCTATGCACCCCTGCATGCACACATTTTAAGGTCGGGTCTATTTCATAACCACCAAATCGTTTAGAAAAATAGTAGTGGCATCTTCCCATCTCATGAATCACCTCAAATCTTGGCAAGTGGTCCCTCATGTGCTATATCATCACCCACCCCCAGCGCCTGATGGTACTTTGCATTCAAGGATGTCTAGGCCCTTACTTATAATGTGAAAAATGTAACTTCATTCTCAGAATGCACATCCATGTTGTTTGACAAATAAGCTGTTCTGCATGGGTCACATGTGATGTAGTCCCTTTCCTGCTGCTGGCACGGTGCCAATGCTTCACTCAACACTCTGCCCTCTCCCGGTTTGGCCCTTATGAACCTAGGTCCATATTACAGAACATGTGCGCACGTGCATTTTTGCATATTATTAGCATCAGGGCAAACATTCATTGTAATCATGTGTTTGTTGCACCAGGATAATGTTGGCCCCAGTGCTAATACTGTGCAACTTTGCACTTGCACTGTTGCACATTTTCAATAATCCGGACAACGGTGCCCTATAAGCCAACCCTGTGCCTGCTTCATGGATCCATTCTAGTAAAACACACTTTGTGAACTCGTTTCTTGTTGCTCCCACTTTCATTAAACGAGGCCATGTAGCAGATGGGCAGAACACAGAAGGTGGACATCTCCACTGATCTACTGCTGTGGAGGCACCGTCTGATGCCCACTCCTCTAGATATATTCTCGGTAAAGGAGAGCTGGGGGCAGTAGGAAACACACAGTGGTATCTCAGCCTGGACTGACCTGGTGCTGTGCAGAGAGAAGTCTCCCCCTGTGCCCCTGGCCCCTGGCCCTATAGGGAAGAGGTAGGTAGAGGATATGGTGAGAAGTGAAAGCAGTTAGTCCTGTTTCCTCCGTCACCAGAGTAGAAAACAATGTACTGTGGCATACACCAATTGTGTTGTAATGTCATTGTGATGCACTGTGTGTCACAAACTCCACTGATGTCTCTTTAAGAGCTATTGGGAGCCATACACAACATAACACAACATAGTGTCTGCTAAAGCTATACTTCATATTGGGGAAGCAAGCCTGCATCTGTTTTTTCAGCAGCGTTTGAACATATTTATTTTATATGTATGTTAAATGTGCATGGCATGGATAAGAGTGTGGGCCTCATTACGACCAGGCGGAAAACCATGGTGCTAATAGCACCATGGTCCATGCCGGTAACTTACCGACTCCGCCATGGAGAAAGGGGGAATTACCACCCCATTGCAAGGTTGGCAGGGCGGTAATTCCACCTTCCTCCATGGCCCTTCCCCATTCCCATTTTTGCTCCATAGGGCTCAATGGGAATGGGGAAGGCGCTAAGTATGGTACCGCAAATTGCAGTACCGTACTTAGCACCAAGGTCCCTTTGCGGGTCCCTACTTTAATGGCTGGTGTAGACCAGCCGTTAAGGTCGGGTCCCGCAAAGGGACCTCGTAATTAGGCGCTAATGGGTTAACGGCGCTGCAGCCTTTTACGTCGCCGTTAACCCATTAGCGCCAGGGTCGTAATGAGGCCCAATATGTTCATTTTAAGTAACACATTTTGGTATATGAAATCTTTTCAGGGAATTGCCTGTGTCTAGTTGAGGAATGTTACAAAATCATGGTGTAGCCCGAATGATGTAGCACTGGCATTATTCTGAACAATGAGGCTGTAACTTGTACAAAAAAGGTAGCAGGCTTCCCTCTCTAGAAAGAACATGGCATGATATAATATAATATTATATTTTCTTTATATCGCGCTCGTACACAAGTGTTTCAGATGATAACCTGTTCAGTGGTTTTTACTATGAGAGTCTGCAGCCATTGCTTTTAGCTCACTATACTTTTCACAAAGGAGGAATACTCATTTGCCTGTCAGTCTTTGTCCCGCCCACAAGGGCAGTCCAGCACCGAAATGCCAGGCAAACGTCCTTTGAACATGAGTACCAAAAGCAACCCCAGACACGTGTTTCAGCCTTAGTTGGCCTCATCAGTGAGGTGAGGCTGTGCCTCTCTGAGCACAGCGAGCAAGGGGGCCACGCCTGGGTTCCGCCTGGTAATTTAGGGTGGCCAACCCCAAGTTCCTTGCAAAAATACAAACAAGGTAGTAGGCACCTCTCTCTAAAAAGTACATGTCATGATAACCTGTGCAGTGGTTTTTACCCACTTTGAGAGTCTGCTGCCAACTCTTTTTGCTAACTGTACTTTTCAGAAAGGCTGCAACTTTTTAATGAACAGCTATCAAGGACAGTCACCCAGCTACTGAAACTAGTAACACCTAAAGGTATACTGTTTAAAAAAAGAAAATTGTATTGCTAATCAGTCTCCCCCAAACGTGACCCATGGAATGTGCAGGTTGCTGATCCAGATGTGCTGACCCGAGGCATCCTGCAGGTCACATTTGGAGAGGTGTGAACGAGCAAAACCTACTCTGTTCCTGCCCCCTAAGGCCAATCTCGATCACACCCCAGAACCTCTAACATCCAGCGGCAACCAAAGTATTTTGTACACTTTTATTTCTGTTTCTATTTCCAGCATATCAATGCTGGACATTGAAGCAAAGTGTATCGGGCACCAGTGCCACGTGGCAGCCTGCCAGACCCAGGTATGGCAATGGTTTATATTATAGGCCGCCTTGTGGAATATCAGGAGCCTGCCCTCCCTCACAGGGCCCTTATTCTTCTCACTTCATAAAGGGATGTTTAGGGGAGATTGATTTGCCATCGATTTCAAAATCCCTCAGATAAACCTTTGTCGAAGCTCACAAATGTTTGGGTGTCTCAAACCATCCAACACTTTGATGGCTCCTGTTTTACACAAACCTGTTCACCAATGCCTATTCATCAGCTTGGTTATCTCACCGGGTCTCGAAAGCAGTCCGCGGTAGCTGCAAGCACCATCTAGGTAGTAGAAAACCTCACTGTCCTAAATGCCTCTTAAAGAGGTACAAGACTGCTTCTCTGCACTTATCATTTTTGAAATTAACAAAACTGCGGCTTAGAAATATATCATTTCATCTGTGAGGGCTGTGTCCAAATTCCAGGTTCTTTGTTGCACAACAAAATCATGTTTAGAGAAGATCTCCTCCATAGTTAACGATGTAGTCGCTCCCACTGAATGAACACCACAAGCTCAATCGCATGACTTCAGTCAACCTTCACTCACCACTCATCAAATGTCCACTGAAGAAAACATGCACACATGTATTCGCACAACCACACTCGATCTTAACTGGCTAGAATGAGCAACTACATAGTCAAAAACACAACACTTTGGAACTTTGGACATCTCAAACTGTCATTAGTATTAGGTTATGTAACGACAATGGACCTGCTTGTTTGCTCATGCAATGTATCCATGTACTGCAGTGTAAATGCAATCTTCGGTGTATTGTCACTGATATTTTTGCATGGAACACATACTCAAAAGCACGCCTGACATGTATCACTGATCAACAGTTTAGTGAGGCACTATGTATTGCAATGGGGAACGTAAGCAGAATCAGGTCCATATTAGTGATTCCTCATCAGTGTACCATCCAATCATGCTGAAACATTCTGTCCACATTGATGTACCTTTTGGACAATAATGGTTCTTTTTAATGAAGCTTACACGAACAGACATTTCACTGTATCTGATATTGCATGATTCCGTGTTTCCTATCCTGTAGTATAGTGCTGTGCAGCAGATGAAATCACAATGCCCATAATATATACCAACATTCAAATTGACTTCTCCAAACTCTGTATGCTTGATTACACCAACAATTAGGTGTCATTTCCATTGCATTTGCGTTCATTTGTGGCTCACAATGCATCCACAGGAAAATCTGGCTATTTAAGAAGGAACTTATCAAGTAAGCTGCTATTGTGTTGTGCCAAATGTGTCATTATTTCGGAGTCACTGCAAAGTCACAGCATGAAGGTGTTGTGTATTGGGCAGGGAACATGTTCTCGACAATGGGTCATGTCCAATGTGCACTGAACCTCATCTGGACATTTAAAAATGAGTGCATTTAGGTGCATGCAACAAATTGCCTCTAAAACTTTTGGGAAGCTGGGTATGGAGCAGAATGCAGACATTACTAGTGATAACTCCTTTTTACTATATGGCAACATGATTAGTTTGTTCATGTGCTTCAAAATTGCATTGGACAATTTTATAATTCGTGCAGAAAGCACCACGAGGGATACTCCAAAAGACGTCTCAACCAGGGGTGGACTGGCCTATAGGGAAGTCTGGAGATTTCTCGGTAGGCCTCTGCACCCTGCGTCTCTTTTTTGTGTGGTATTTCCACATGTTCCCATAGGAAAAGGGTTGGGCTTGCTGAAAATGCGTAGTATAGGGCCACTTTGAAAATTATTTCCAGGGCCTCTTTTGGTTCCCAGACCACCCCTGGTCACAACAGAAACCTCGTATGACAAATAAGTACTGAAATGTAAAACAAGACAGACCCTAACGAGAAGCGGTGTTTATATTTTACTTTTGGTCTTCAAATCCAACTTAATATCTAGGGCATAATCAAACGCTTCAGCTTTCTGTTAAAAACAATGTATGCTTGGGGTAAGGTATGGCTGCAATGTGCCTTCTGTGAGGCCTACCTACTTCAGTGCTACTCCCGACCACTCCTGAAGAAACCTATGACACATTTCAAGTGACAGACCTTTGCACTTCTTTGCATGTGGGCATGCAAAAGAATGTGCACAAACTGCAAAGAAGACCGTTCTGTGCGCTAACCCAAAGTTTGCACCTCCTCTAAGAGCAAATTAATCTTCTCCACCTCCCTGTCCCGTTACATTACAATGGGCGTCATTATGATTTGGGTGTTATTTCAGCGTGAAATCCACTGGAATACCACTGAAATGAATTACTGTTGCCGCCTTTTGGTCTGGCAGGATTACTGCCGGATTACAAGTGATGGTGGAAGTGTCAATCCCTGTTTTGCATGTGTCCATTGGACTCTATGGGGCTTCTGCAGTAATTCAGCCGCAGTAATTCTGCTGATTTTGCCGTTTCCTTTGGCAGAAAATTGGAGGATTCAGTTCCAGCATGATGCCGGACATAAATCTTCCACTCCAGGGCCAAAAGGATGGGGGAGCAGGAACATTGGCAGTAATTCTGTTACGGATCATTTTTTCCCGGTCAGACATACTTGTAATGAGGCCCAATGTGTTCCATTATTTCCAAGCATGCCAGAATTGGGGCCTCAGAGCAGCTTCACTTTGAACAAGTGTGTAGGTGGGATAGAAGCAATGGGTACTCTCCCCCATTCCTCTGCTCGTACACACTTGGTCAGTGATAACTGCAACAAGAGTTAATTTTAGTTAAGAGCGTGAATCCAACAATTTCCTTCAAGCACCCACTCCTGCCTTCCCAAGGCTCCTTTTCTTCAAAGACCAATCCCATACTGATTACTCCATTTTATTTTTAATTCCCCTCGTCGCCTCTCACCGCTTTTGTTCTAATTTTCAATTTCATTTCAATGTACATTGTCGCTTTTATGCCTGGCGGATTTAAGGGAGGGTGCTAAATGGAGAGATAAGGACATGAAGGCCCGCCAGGATAGATCACACACAAAGAAAACCTCACTTGACATGACTTCTGCGCGCAAAGACAACATGGCGGATTATACGTTCGGCTCTATTCCTTTCATTTCGGGGAACGAGTCAAGAGCTTCCAGGATAACGTTGGCATGAAATGGCCTGCGGCAAGCATCCATATTTACAAGCTTGGCATGGCTCGTCAGAGGCAGAAACCTATACCCAACCACATCATTCAGAGTTCTCATGCGGGGCAGGAGTGCCTGCACAATTTCCCAGCAAAGCTGACTTCAAAAGGATGGTAATATCGCAGAGAATGCAAGGACTGGAACGAATCTGGTGCTTTCTGTATTATTTGTTGGCATGTTAAACATTCAAATACACTGCTACTGTTGACAGCTGGACTCAACCTCAATCACATGGCAGAACATCAGAGAGAGTGGGGCACAGACGGGATGTGTAATAAGGGGCGAAGGGTGGCATCTGTTGGGAGGCTTACAAAGATCACTGCCCTTGGCAATACACTAGCTGTACTATCTTCTTCCCAACAACCTGAATGTAAACTCTGCACTTATAATTTTAATTACCTACTGGAATGTGATTGGATGACATGATTGGTGTATGCAAAACAAGCAGACAGACAGGCCACTAACTTTTCCTATTTTTGGATCATGTCCTTATTACAGGCAGACATAGATAAATACTTGATATACATTAGCATTTGCATTGTGTGTGCTCTGCTGTGTAACAAAGCGGCCAGATATGATTAGTCCGTCTACACACCTTTTCAAAGCATCACTTTTGTGTTCGCCGATTGTTTTGATGGGCTCTAATTTGACACAACGGAGATTTAGAAATGCTGTTTAAAGTCATAACTGCTGGACCCATATGCGGGCAACCTTACATGTGTTGTGTTGGGATGTGGGTTGGGATGTGGGTGTATGTCTGGTCGACCCCCTCCATCACATACATTCTGGGGAGGGCTCCTGCCCCTCTTCTGGGTCTGCTGCCATGGAGCAGCAGTTACCTGGCCTCGCTTGGGAATGCCCCGCAGCGTTGCCTATAAAAGGTGGTTGTGGCCTCTCTATGTACTATCTGGTAGGGCAGGTCAACATGAAAACAACAGCTGCGCGATATTATTATGCTGACCTTGTTTTGACAGCTTTTGCATTACTGACACACAAATAAGAAACCCCTATCATTATATTTGGTTATTTATAACAAGCTTGAAACCCAGAGGTTTCTAAGTGCAGACCCGTGGATCGAAACTGACAAGCGCGTTGCCCCTGAGCTATCCTCCCGAGGCATAGGTTCAGTTTGTATATTTGTATAAGCATTGAGAGCCTTTATGGTGACATATATGTTTTGGTAGCACATGGATGTTTCAAACAGCAATATTAAACTTGCACTATGTGGCCTGTCAAGTGTTTAGTGCAGGGGTAAGCCACTTCTGGCTCTCCGTATGTTATGGACAGCAACTCTCAGGATCCCTCATCATTGACTGTGCTGGTTAGGGCTGATGGCAATTGTAGTCCACAACATTTGTAGAGTCAAAGGTTGCAGACACCTGGTTAAATGGAACCTGGAACTTAGCCATACAATAGTGAAGGCATTGTGTGAATCTAGTATCTAGTCGCCTCAATCTGATTGGTTCAATGAATCCGTGTGAAGGTTTCTGAATGCACATCCAAGCACTACGGGTCAGTGAACTGAATCTGATTTGAATTTGCAAACTCTGGAGACAGATCACATACTCACCTCAAGCAAACTAGGAGCCCAAAATACTCTCAGGTCATGTGACATGCAACACAGTATGTGTTGAGTCCTCTGCAAAAGTGGTCATCATAAAACACATTTTAAACATTTTAAAAACAAGGTGGTCATCATTGTGTATTTGATTCCAGCTGAAGTGGGCACCGTTTGCTGAAATAGAATCAATCAGTGAGTGGGGATAAAAAGGGCGACCCCTGTCCACCTGCATGAGGCAATCTCACTCGCATGGAGTTTCCTCGTGGGATTTGCATGCTATGATGGTACTCTTCCTTACCCTCCTTACCCTCACCAGAATGGGTGGAACACAAAGAATTTCAATCTTTTTGCTTGCACTGCCCCATTCAAAGTGAGGGCAATGTTTGAAGAAGCATAATGTGTGTTTACTGTATCATTTCCAGAGACTGGATAAACACATTGATAATCTGTAAACACTTCACAATGTATATCAGGTGCTTAATGATTATAGATAACAAGAAAATAGCCTGTGAACTGAGAGATTTGTAAGGAGAGGAGCACAAGGTCAAATCAATGGGGTGTGGGATCAGATGGGTGAATGTGTGGATATATTTAATCATCTGAAGGAATTGGACATGGGAGGAGTTGTGTGTGAAGTGACAGCTAGCATGGAAGTGGTGAACAGAGGAAGAAACAGATACATGGAGATTAATGACTTTGCTGAGAAGGACAATGGAAACATGTCAGAGACAAAGTGGAAGAATCAACTATAATTCTACTTTTTCAAGAACTTGCATGGATATAAGAGTTGTATTAAAGTATAGAAGGAGGTTACTGCACAATTTTCGAATGTTGAGAGGGTTCCACTGGCAGCTGTAGAGGTAGAGAAAATGAATTGTTGGCATTTAAAATGCTGTTAAAGAATACCCTCAAGGTGCAAGCACCTGAGATTGAGAGAGGAGACGAGGGGGGATGATTTAGGGGAGGGGAGAATGAATTGGTTTTAGGGGCAGGAAGAACATTCAGTTTAGCTTTGTTGGCTTGAAGAATCACACACTGTTATACAATCTAATGGAGATCGTCAAAGGGACGGTCAGGATTTCTTGTAAAATGAAGGAAGGAAAAGGAGATTTTGAGCAAGTGACACTGGAGGACACAGGTGGAGGAGCACAGAATGTCTCAACTTGTTGATGTCTTTTTCGATCTACTGTTGGGGGCATGTTAGGAGAGAGAAATCCATCAAGAATGAGCGAGAATGAAATCATTGAGAGCCAGATCAATGTGATTAGTTAGAGGTGATGACAGATGGAAGTAAGGACTTGAGTTTTGTGGGGGAAAGGGGCTATGGAAAAAGGAGTGAAAGTGCACTTGGTGGTAGACAGATGGATAGGACATCGGTATGGAAAGACAGTGATGAGAAGTGAAATAAGGAGATCTTGAAGGGGCCAAAATTAAAGGTCAGCATCATTGATGTTTTTGTGTGTTGGTATGTCATGCTGGGGAACCAAAGATTAATTTCCAATGGATGTTATTGTGTTCCAATCTTCCTGGGGAGATGGCAGTTGCCTTCAAGTTTTATTGGGACTTGACTGGAATAGGTTAAAGTAGCAGGTTCAGGTCATAAAAGAAAACATTTCATGTGCCAGGAGGAGTGATAGAAACAGAGTTGTGATGTGAGAATTTGGATGTCATATGTTTATAGAAAAAGGGTGTAATGTGAGGTATCTGAAGACGGTTGGATATGCTAACTTTGTTTATAAAAAAACATGTCCGTTACAATGTTTGGGAGGCAGGGTAGTACCAAGAAAGGGCAGAGTTGATGTCTGCGGCCACTATAGGGGCTGTGTTGGGGTGGTTAAAAAGGGTGCCCATCATTACAAGGGGTTCATGTTATGCATGCCATATTGATGACCAGGGGTGCGGCAAAATGAGTGTGAGTGCTACTTTTGTTCAGAACTGATACATATTAGCTTGCATGGGCGCAGAAAGATGAAGTATTATATCCACCAAATGTAAAAACATGTATGCACATTATTATAAATACATGTGGAATTCATGAATCTCAATACAAGTGGCTTTTTCACAATGAGTCAGAACTCTGTGGTTAGGGCTTTCTTGCAAAATGCACTTTGAATTCTAAACAGTTTTTCAGATGGGAGAAGGTAGGTACATCAATAATTTCAACCTTTGCGGACAGCAGCTGCAGTAATAACCTTGAGTTGTATGGTCTGATAAGCCTCGTAGATAGTAAATATAATCTCCTGCTGTTTGAGAGCATGACCAAAACAGTTTTGTTATTTATTCTGGTCAGTAGTAAAACACAGGGTGAGCTAAGTGCCTACATCTATTTAGGAATTTCAATTGTGCAATAAAATGGTAGCCTTGGAAATTAGAAGGTTTTAAGGAAATAGTGACCTGGGAAATGAGACAGCATCACAAATGAAGGGAAGTCATTCACCCAGCCTCCTTATATTGTGAGAAATCAAGAGTTAGGAGTTAGGATTTAAACGGCTTAGGCCAGTTATTACTAGTAAAGAATTATGTTTTCAATACTGATGTTAAACAATGTGTTGTTGTCATGACATACTACAGACAAATCATAAAAAGTAAGAAGAGGTGTGTTATGAATATAATCTGAAGATAATTACTGAGATAAAGCTGACCAATAGAAATGTAGGAATTGGGAAAACTTTGGATTTCTTTGAAGATGGTGTTGTCAACTCATGTTCGGTGGCTGGGCTGCAATAAAGCATGTGAGAGTGTTTTATCTGTTGCAGACATGTATAAAAGATGTGAACTAATGTGGTTTGTTGAGACTTGGTCTAGGTTGGGCCTGCACAACCATTTCACTGCTCCCTAGAGCTTTGTACAATAAACTTGCTTTATGTACAACCATGTACTCACTTCCTAAGTGGTGGGCATGTTTGGGTTAAGGTGATTGAAGACCCATCCCAACAGCTGTGTGATGTAGGGGTACACTAATTTTGCAGTGATAGCCATCACAGAGACCTTGGTAGGTGGGAATGTAATTGGTTGGTGATGAAGGAGGACCTTTTGCACAAACATGTGTCTTCCAAGTGTCCTTTGGATACTTCTGTGGGGTAAGAGAAAAGAAGACAAGGAATGATGCACTGCTCTGTTGTAAGATTGAGATGGTAGGTGATTTTTGGAATGTGTTGGGTTAAAGTGTCCAGAGTGTCTATTTGGAAAGCATAAATGCAGGCTTGGAGACACAAGTGAGCTGGAAGCATGCAGGCTGGTATCAAGTCATTATATGGACATGAACGAACATAGTTTGGGAAACAATATATTTTTTCCCACTATCTAGCACTTTCTTGACAGGCTCTAAAAGCGGAGTTTGTTTATATAATTATACTAGTCCTACAATATGTTAAGTTTGCTGAGAAGCAAGAGAAAGACATATTGTTGGTCCGAACAATTTTTTTTTTTTCTTCTGGAGATGTAATGACTCGAATCCATGGGGGAATCCATGGGGGAATCGCCAAAGGGAGCACTTGTAGTCCCCAGAATAGGGGCTGGGAGCAGATTGGCAGGAGGATGAAGAGTATGTATAAGCATATGGCAAGATTGTGGCCAACTATTAGTCACCAAGATAGTATACATTGTTAATGTAAGTTGTAAGCCAGTAGTGGCAAACAATGCAGAACAATACGCAAGTTGTGGCTAAACTATAAAATGATAGGCTAATTGTGACCAACTATGAAGAACATAATGCGTTGCAACAACCAAACAATCCAACTTCAGGCCTTTAACTACAAGCTATGCAGCATGGGATTCCTGTAGAAATCCCCACAATAAAGGAAGACGGGTCATTAACAACAAAACTTTCGAATAGATCCATATCAACTAATAATTAATTTTTATAGAGCAGCACAACCAAAAAGTAAATATTAGCCAAGTAACTACTAGTAGTTTGGTTGGTGACTCAGAAGAAGACAGAGACTAAAATTGCAGAACCAGGTGGTTGTGGATTGGATTATAAATATTAGTGAAGGAGATTCAAATATAGGGATGGTTATGGTGTCCTTTTTGTGGAAGAGTTGGGAAGGACATGGCAGACAAGCAAAAAGTTGAGACCTATTCACCAACTTCCCTTCACCTGGCCACCTGATTGTCCAAATGGCATACAAAAAGAAACATTGTGGAGTTATCTGTGTCACATGGTAGGTCACATTCCCAATGAGAATTGAGATGATCTGTGTCCCTGTGCCTTCGCGGTTGCCTTGTCACCTGGTTTCAGCTGGAGTAAGAATGGTGAATAAAGCAAAGGCCTGGTAATTTCAGGACTACTCCTGCATCAGGGTTTTAGAGCATGCTGCAGGTGAGCAAAATGAGAGGTCCAACACAATGTGCACTTTAACTGTAAAATTAAGAACTTCCAGGTCCCAGTCACGTAATCAACTGTGGGACCAATCTGGAATGACAAGCTCTATGCCATTTGGCTTCTGGAGTTCTCTCTATCCTTTATAGTATGGTAGGATTCAAGTTCAGCAAGCACAGAGATACAAGGTCCTGATATGCTTACTGCCACTTCTGTTCAAGGATATGTGATCGTACTGGAAGTAAAATAAATTAGAACATTACAAAAGGTCAGACATGCAATTAGCATCTCAGGGTAGTATAGAACTAGTCAGAATCTAGGAGGGTTGTTGATGGGCTGTGATGAATTGCAATCTTACAAGAGTGTGAAAGCCCTGGCTTTTTTTTTATTTGTATTAAATAATAAAATGATGCAGGTAATTATATCTCTGAAAGAGCAATCTGATGTTCAGATTCCTTTTTCATAGGCCCCATGCCAAACACATAGTGTAAATGTGGTCTGCTGCATCAGTATTCTGATTTACAGCACCTGCTCTACCAGTGGAACAGAGCAGGTTCAGATGTCACAGCTGGCCATTTGAAAGCTGCAGTGACACCCATGTATCTGCTTGGCAGAGGCTGCATTTAAGATATGCACTCTTGTATCAAAATGATAATGACCATAAGTAGCCATAATGGTGGCAGAATAAACTATAAGAATAAAGCTATGCCTGGGTTAAGGCATGGTGTATGGCCCTACTTGTGATCATTGCAGCCACATTAAAATGATATTGCACATGTGTCAGCCCTGTGGGCCCAGTTCAGCTATGAAACGTGTTATGTGTATTCTCCAAGCCAGTCCAGATCCTGCACTGCTTGCAGGGATGTAGCCTGCTGGGATTGCCTCTCATTCCTTTGTGAGGACAGTTAATACCCTTCTACCAGGGACATCCACTCCACAGGATGCTGTCCTGGGAACACGAATCAAAGCGCAAAAACATGCACAGAAAACATCAGCCTCACATCAGTGGGCTGCATTTCTAAAGGCATGTGTTTCTACAGAGAAGCGGAGTTAGGATAGCCAAAGAGAGATGTGTACATTTTGCAGAGAATTCTTCCATTTTGTTTCTCTATGCCTCCCTTCCTTCTTCCTGCCCCCTGCACCTCCTGAAGCACAAAGCAGTTTGGGTGTGATGTGAGAAGGGACAACTGAACTAATTTCAAGAGCAGCGATTAGGCCCCCAAAGTGGACAAGCTTTAGTCCAATCGCCTGGGGGCTTTCAGCTTTTAAAGAAGGGCTTCTACACCACTTCTTGGAATACACTTAAAGCATGATTGTATCATCAATTGAGAAGATTGTGTTGAACAAGGCTTGGAGAGCATTCCTTTCGGAGTCCTTCAGTTGTGAGGTGAAGGCAGGTGTTCTAAGGCAGAGGAGAGCTTTGTTCCCTGACCATTCCCAGAGACAATTGGGGTGATCTGCTCCTGGAGCAAGACAACCTCTCTGCATTACCCAGCACCTCACTGTATTTAAGGACCCCTGGAGTTGTGTGCCAGCCTCCCTCATGTTTGCGATAACAGGAAAAGGATGAATCGCATCCCTGAGCACCTGGATTGGGACTCACAACAGCCAGCGAGCCCAACCGGCCAGAAGCCTAGTGTTTTTCACTGTTGAAATGCCTGGAGTGTGTTTCAAGAACTGTTCAACACTTTTGAACCAGCAAGACCCTACTTTTCTGCCTGTTGCTCTCTCCTTATCTTCACACAGTGCCAAGATGTCTGGCTTAGTGCTGCTGAAAACATAGATCTGCAAAGAAGATCATATTGAATGCTAACTGCACTCTTTGTCCATTTGTGCTCCCTAGACACTGGTTAGTCACTTTGAACTCTTTTTGCTCACAAGTAGATATAGGGCCTGATTCATGGAACGTTTGCCTATGGGATGCACCATTATAAAACACTTTCATTAATCAGGCCTGTAGTCTTGTAGAACATTGTTGGTTTTGCTTGTCTTTCACCTCTGATTCATTACCCAGAGTGTTGCATGTACAATCTTAGCTTATTTTGCATTCTTTGTTGTGTAGTGTTTTTTCATTAGTTATTTTTTGTAAACGGTGTGTTTAATTAAAGAGTACATATTTGTATAGAACCTTGATTGGACATTCCTGTATTTTCGACAGCAATACTTTGCAGTATGGGTTACTACTAAACCACATTCACACCATTCTTGTCGGTATAGCCTTCCCTCTGCCCACGTTATCACAACATGCGTATATCTCTTGACTGTGCATGTTTTACCCTTATCATTGTGTTGGGTCTTGGTTTGTAAAAGTGTGAGGGCTGAGTGGGCATTTCAGCTTCTTCTCACCCTTGTCTTCCTGCAGGGCAGATGTCAATTAATCACAAGAGGGTGTTGTATAAACTCCATAGAAATCTAGTGGTCTCTCAATGCACAATCAAAGAATGGGGGGGGGGGGACTTAGCAGGCAATCTGCTTGGGATTCCAACCCATATATGACAATTACACTAGATTATGTAGGATACATGGTGCAAGGAGTAAACTTCCCTGCATCACAGTGAATGTCTGTTGCTTCACAGAAATGTAGATATTAGCCTTTTAAATAGTTTTATGAGTGCATAAGCCTGACCGTTTGAGGTGGCACTTGCATCAAAGAAACACGTGAGCAGTGGAAAGATATGTAGTGAACTACGTATATGCATGACATGACCCATGGAAAGAGCCCATGTAATTGCTGATGTACATTGTTCTTCTGCTACAAATAAGTGATCTGCAGGAAATGGTACTGATGAATATCAAAGGTTTAAACTGCACCAAAGATACTTAAACAGGCAAACCATTGCCCCCTTAATGTATCTCACATCACTACTTCTTTCACAAAACTCCCAAATCTTTTTCTGTAAGTCATAGTTTATTAGCACATATTATTTCAGTTCGTGTACACATTGTAACTGCAGAAGTGGATGACTTATTCAGCATTGACACGGGGCATTGTTAGATCACTGCCAACTGTTCTATGGTTGGTACTTTTTGCAAGACATACCACTGCTCCAGAAAACAGTGTGATACAGACAACTGCGTGTAGTCATTGTTTGCCACATGTTTGCAGATAAATGTTATGCATCACGCTCATACCATTTGCAAAACTAATAATCTTAAATATGACCTTTTATGCACATCATGCAAGCTGACATCATGAACTGGCCGGTTTAAATAGGTCTCGATAAACATTTACATTTTGATCCAATTTACTTAGGGTAGGTGAAGGTTAAGAAGCCGAGGGGAGTTTGACACCCAAATGAACCATCTGAGTGCTAAGGACACAAAAATCAACACTTAACAACTGTATGTGAGACTAATCAGTGCAAACTATCACCCCTTAACTCGTTGTGGTGTTTGCCACAGCCACAAAAGAAAACAACAGATGCTTATTACCAATGCATTGTCTAAAACAAAAGCAGCAGTTTGGAAGACACGATTTGCAGTCCAGCACAAGGCCCTGCTTAAGGTGAAGCCTTTTGGACATAGTTATCATCTGGAAGGTTAACAATAATATGTGACAGTGCTTTGATGAGGCTGGCCATAGAGACAAGGCCTGACCTTGCCACTAAATGTTCAGCTATGGAATCGGCAGAGCTTAGTCCTCGGGCCTCATGCACTTCAGAAAATGATTTGATCATTTACAAGTCACATTACCTCCAAGTGCTCTGTCTCTGTATTCTGTCATAATTCCAAGCACGTAAAACCAGTTTGATCGCGTAGAAACCCATATTTCCAACTGCACATACATGTGAATGGCGTAGGTTATCATCTCCAACTTTCAGTCTCCGCTTGGTCTTGAATTTTCTGAAGAACGTTACTGTGTTCTTCAAGGTCATGTGAGAAGGGCGTTGTATTCGTTTTAGGAAGCTTTCTGCAATCCGGCCAGAGCATTGTCCATTGTTCATCGTCTGTCCAATGCCCGTAGGGGGGGGGGAACAGGCCCCATCTGTCTTATATAAGCAGACCGCTGTGCATTCAAACCCCTCCACACACCTGACACCATTTGTCATTGTGCATTTTCTGCCTTCCAGGTGGGCAAATCTATCTGCGGGGGATAAAAGGATGAGAATAGCATTGGCAACTAGTCCGAGAATTCTCCTGTGAAAGTCATGCATCACTTACTCAGAGTTGTTTCCATGTATAAAACCCATGCAATACCCAGAGATTGCAATAGTGGTGCAAAGCAGTGCATTTAAAAGGTCACAATAACCTTGTTAATCTTTTCTTATTTCGCTGTGTTCTTTGCAGGCAATCAATCTTCCCATTATTTTCGTTACTTGAATTCCAACCCCTTCCCCATTTTCAGAACTATTAAACCTGCACAGCAGAGAGTGACTACATTATTTGTAAGAGAGAAACACCAAGGGTCTGATTCATGGATTGTTTTTGCAAGGTTCAAAGTGACTTTGCACTGATGAAAAGTGACTTTGCACTGCTGACAGAAACCCTGATTCATGGAACTGTGCAAAGTGTATGTTTGCAGTGCAAAGTCCGTGCAAAGTCAGGTTGTACTGCAAACATTACTATGCACTGACTTTGCACTGCAAAAATACACTTTGAACAGTTCCATGAATCAGGGTTTGTGTCGACAGTGCAAAGTCACTTTTCAGCAGTGCAAAGTCACTTTGAACTGTGGAAAAAATGTCCATGAATCGGGCCCCAAGTACACTGGTTGTAATGGTGGGCACGGCCCACCAGGACATACATTCTGTCTAAATCAAAACTGCTGCCACATATTAGAACCTACGTGGGGCCTCATTAAGAGGTGGGCACTAAGGGTTAACAGGCACCGGTAAGGAGACAGGTGCTGGTAAACCCTTACCGCCCTATTCCGAGGTCCCTCAGCGGGTCCCGCTATGGTCACCTGGTTTTACCAGGCACCCTTAGCGGGAGCCGCTAAGGGACCAGGGAGCAAATAACGGGCCTGCTATTAGCAGGCCCGTTATTAGCTCCATCCCCTTTCCCATTGGGCCGTATGGGGGCTCGAATGGGAATGGGGAATGGTTCTCGGAATGGGGATTTAGCGGGTCCTCCAAGGTTGGAATGACCCGGTAAGTCCCTATTTCGAGAACCCGGACCTGGAATGTGGTAAGGGGGTAGCCATGGTGCTAATAGCACCATGGCTACCTCCTACCTCGTAATGAGGCCCATGGTCTCCATTTCTCTCTTTTTTCTCAGGCCATAGCTACCCTCCTTGGCATGGACCTTGTCCTGGCTTGCATGGAGGTGCTTCAGTACAATAACACCCTTACACTGAACACCCACATGTTATTCCTAAGCACCCCCTGCAGCAACTCACTTCCACACACTAGCAAGACAACCTTTGTCTTGCACTGTTTGGTTTCTGTTCACTGTTGAATCACTGTGTTGGATCTATTTTGGACACTTGCTAGATTGCTTCAAAGTGTGGATTTAGTCGAAAACACATTCCTCCAGCTAAGGCCCCATTAAATGACATAAATATTCCAGGGTTGGCCTCCCTGGGTAGATACAATGCTTCAGATATGTATTCTGATCTGTGCACCATTGTCAATATAAAGCTAGTAGGACTGGACTCAATACTATGGCCATGCATTGCATCTGGAAACAATATTACAGAATAGGTCCCCATCACTGGACATAACATGCCAGACGGGAAAGGGGTGGGGGCATCGCTACTGTGTTGTATTGGAAACATCTCTCAAGATCTGTCCTACCACACTCGACATTATACTGCAGGAGAGGCCTCGCCAACTATGTGTGTAGTGGTACTATAGCTTCCCATCTATGCTGCCTGCATCTCCTCCTGTGCACCGCACCATTCCTCTGTGTATGTGCTCCACCTTTCGGTTTCTCAACTAAATATTTTAGAATGAAGTAGTGGTCCTCCCATGCTTCAATTCTCACAGCTTCGAGAAGCAGGGAGACATGGATTGAATTATTTCTTTGAACATCTGTGATGATTCTAATTGTGACTTTGAGTCTTATTTCAGCCTTTTGATTTGTCTGATTTGTGTAAAACTGGTACGATTCCATACTTAGGTTCTTAACAGTGAACTGAAAACTAGGTAGTTGCCTTTGGCAATATCATGTGGCAGTGCATAGGTAGATCTACATGCATCAAATGTTCACTGCCTTCCCCTGCAGAGGGTTTGTTGTTCCCTCAGGAAACACCATCATAAGTAAATACTGTATGAGGTAAGCATATCGTCACGAGAAGGGTCTGCATGATTCAGAGTCATGGGGATTCTTTAGTTAATCATCATTTTGGTGGCCAAGAGATGCCCAGATTGGATATGCTATATTACCACACGTGGGAATACTGCATGGGCAATACCACTTACCACTCATTTGTGTGGAGACAATTTCCTTCACAATGAAAGAGGTGATTTCTAAAAGGTCTGGTTACACATCGTGCAATTTGGCTGAGCAGCAATAGGCCCTGCATTTAGAAATATTTGGTCTTTTACCACTGCCGCTGTACTCTTAATGATGCCCTTAACATCTGGATTTAGGTGGCAGAATACTGAAAGGATACAAAAGGACAAATTAATCCATAATAAAATATGACTTTCAAATTTGCGCTCCGGAGTAGAGACCAAACGCAGAGGTTCATCATGGATGGAAAGGGTGAGGTGCGGGGGAAAGGGGTGGCAGCCCCGAGGACTCACGTGCCGGGCAGGGAAGATGGAAGCTTCAGCTTCTGAGGAGGATAGGAATATAGGCAATACCATGAGACCTGACATAAGCTAATTTTGATTGGCTGGGAGGTCCCCTGACTCCCTCTGCCAGATGATAATCTTCTATATTTATGAAAGTGAACATGTGTGGGTGGATGGTTTTGTGGCAAAACATGGTTCCTTATACAATTCCACACTCTTTCATCAATCTGCACCACACGCTGCATAGTTACCTTTTAGAACCTGCTGGATAATGCTGGCTACATAACATTTGGATACCCCATCCCATTCCCCGTTTTTCAGGACAAGCCAACATTGGATGTGGGTTTGTGGCTTTGCAAAGCATTGTTTCTTATACAATTCCACACTGTTTGACCAATCTGCACCAAATGTTGCATAGTTACCTGTTTGGGCCCTCTGACCATTACTGGTTTCATGACATTTGGAAACCCTACTCCTTTCCCGGTATTTCAGCAACTTCAACCATGAGACGGTCGTCCGGAATTGGTGAAACATCAATGTAGTCGGAGAAGTACGGGTCAGAAAGCCTAAAATGCACGGGTTCTGGGACATTTGTACCGCAATGCACTGCAATGAACTGCACCACACCAGGGAGAGGCAACAGGTGTGGAGAGAGCATAGTAGGTTGCAGTGTGCAGCAGCACACCAACTGTCGCCTCCCCCCAAAGTCTGCTCCGGGCTATGCCAGCCAGCCACACACGCCCATTCTCATAGCAGTTTAATTCACAGAGCTCAAGGCACATCAAGCGATAAGCGAATTGGAACAGCAGCCTACAAAATCATTGATTTTCAAGAATGTATGGTAGTGTTGTCATGTCTGTCCACAGAACCCATCCAGAGAAGGGGCACTTTTGCTAGTCCATAATAAAATAGGACTTTTAAAGTCATACACCAATGGGAAAGGGAACCACAAATACAGCTTTATTATGAATATGGTGGTGGTAACAGCAGGTTGTTATCACTACCACCATTTTTCCAATGAAGTCAACCGCCATCAAGAACTCAAATGTTTCAACAGGGTCATTCAATAATAAATCTAAATTCCTTGCTCCAAACTGCTTATTTTGGCTCTTATGTGTAGTGTGTGATACCCTCCATGAAACTGTAGAGGTCCGCAAGGTGGAGTGGCAAAGAGAAAAGTGAAAAAGTGAAGCAAACTGGAAGTTACTCTGTCCCGTGGTAAAGGAAACACTGCCCACAAACATTACTATTATAATTCTGTGGAATCCGGCTGGTCTTGACCAGGTGCAAAACTGAAGGGGATCTCATAGGAATCCACTCCTTGTAAATCTGCATGCAATTCTCAATAAGGCACACTGATGAGATGGAGGAGGTCTGCGCGAAAGAGATCTTATTTACGGTCCAGGCCCCTCTTCCAATCTCGTCACTGCTTCAAAATGGGCCAGAGTAGGAAATGGAGGCTTAAAAACATCATGGTGTGCTTTTATGCTTCTATTCCCTACTCCGCCCCATTTAAATCTGTAAGTTCCTTGGGTTTAACAAAGTAACCTGCAACTTCTTTGGTTTACTCCCTAATGAGCTCCATGCATGCTGACTCTGCCTTCCCAGCGCATTCCCCTCAGGGTACTCGTGTTCCACGTTTTTGACAATGCTGACACCTACAATATTTCTCAAGGTCACAGTAAGCAGCATTTATTTCAGCACTATTTTTCAACATACTCCTCATTTTTAGACAAACGTAAAAATATGGTTCCAAAAAAGACACAACCAAGCCACATATGGTTGATAAGCAAGTTTTGTTAAAGCATGCGACCAAATAATTACAGGAGTAAAAACAAGTAAAAAAAAAAAAAAGATTGTCAGAAATTTCTGGAAACTTAGATCAAGACAAAGATCAGCAAGAGGTTGCGCTTGGAGAGACCTATGCAACATTTTGTGATACACATAGTGCCCGATTCATGTAATATTTTCCCGGTTCAAAGTCACTTTGCTCTTTGCACTGCTGAAAAGTGACTTTGCACTGCCGACACAAACCCTGATTCATGGAACAGTGAAAAGTGTTTTTTTTTTGCCGTACAAAGTCTGCGCAAAGTAATTTTGTACTGCAAAAATAATTATGCCCGGACTTTGCCCAGACGTTGCACTGCAAAAATACACTTTGCACGGTTCCATGTATCAGGGTTTGTGTCGGCAGTGCCATTCACTTTTCAGCAGTGCAAATTCAATTTGGACCGGGCAAATATTCCATGAATTGGGCCCACAGAGTCAGAAGTGCAGCAAATACCTTCCCTTAGGGACAATGGTGAAGTCATCCCTTTTTGCACTAAGTCGCAGAAGCTCACAATTAGGTAGGCTCAGCGCGCAGCAGGGCTTTCCATAGCACAAAAGACAGAGTGACGTACAAAGAGAACACGACTTACTTCCAGAGAGTGTTCAATTAGCCACAGCATACCAGCAGCTCCATTCAAAACTCACTTCGCCAGGGTGCCTACGTGCACACGATGTTTTCCTTCTCCAAAGTAACACGTTTCGGAGCATTTCCTTGAAACCCTCATTGACAAGAGCAGGGGATCAAAACCTGAGACCGAATTACCCAGAAGTCTCCCATCGTCCATGTGTTCTGATATTGCATGCTATTGTTGCAGTCAAAATGCATAGTTTGTTCACCTTGGAGTGCCTGCCACCAACACTTCTCCACCCACTTGTCCCACACCATATTTGCCCCTTTTCTTTTATTTATACATCAAACAACCCTTGTCATTTACAAGTGCTTTGTGGATTAACAGCAACAAAGACGCTACATTTGTTTCCTCAGGTTACAATCAAAGTTAATCGCTGATATCAAATTCTCCATGTACAAGCAACCCATACGTCCTTATCCTTGTCCAGCTGTCCTGCTGTTGGACACCTCCCTCTTCCACCAGGAAAGCGTTCCTGTTTCTTCAAGAACACCTTGAAGCGCAGTGTATGTACAGATATGAGATGCGCTCACCCGTCGTAGGCAACAGATGCCTCCACGACTCATCTCCACGGTGAGACAGCATGAAACGGAACAAAGAGGCTGCCAAATACCTTCCAAGATAGTCGGATGCTTGGCAAAATTAAAGGCCTACTTGACCTCTCCGAGCTCCTGTAATTAATTAAAGGCGTTTTTTAATTAGTAAGATGGTATTTTAGCATTTGTCCCTTTCAACTTCCATCCAATTAAATCTTGGGTGCTTGGCTGGACCTCTATGCTGCTCGACGAAGTTGCTAACGCTGCAGAGTGATTCTCACCATGAACGTCCTTTGTTTAGAAATATAATATCCATGGTCAGAGTTGCCTTTTGGGCTTACTGCAGAAAATTACCCAGATTCGCTTTGAAATGGAAAAGGTCGCTTTAATGCTCACATAAACCGCTAACCTGGCTCCCTGGATTTACAGACTAACATATACATTTTAACAATTACCAAACAAATAAATACATTAACAATTTCAATTCACCAATAAATAAATAAATAAACAATTTAAATTCCTCCCTTCCTGTCCCTTGCTCCCTCCCCTCCCCTTAAATTCCTCTCAACCTTGATTCCCATTTTCTCCCTCTCCCATCTTCTCCCCGAGGGCACGCCCCTCCTTCTTCAATCCCACTTCCCTCTCTTTGCACCCCTGTGGTAGCCAGTTCCTACAAACATCACCACCCCCTCCTTATCTGCACTAGTACCCCATTGTGCTTCTGCCACCCCTCCTCCAAAGGGCTCTGTCCCAGGCACTACCATAAAGCTCCTTTTCTACTACAAAAACTCCTTTCAACAACAATCTCGTCACCTATTCTATGTCCTGCAGCCAGGCTGACCTGCAACATCAGCAACAATGAACACCTTGCATCATATTTGTGTTTGTATTTGTATTTATTGGGTGTATATAGTGCTTTACACCAAAGCACTTCACATGAAACAACAAGAATACATTAGAATAAAATGGAAGCATTATTGTACAACATGAGACAAACCATCAAAAGCAATATATAGAACAGTTTTCAGAAGAATGTAAAGAGAAACTGAACTGGGGAAGAGTATTAGGGAATCAAGGTTAAGAGGAAGGGGAATGCAGAAGATGAGCTTTCAAGGAAGAACAGAAGGAGGGGTAAGAGGCAATGGAGCGGATAGAGAGAGGTAGAGTGTTTCAATGTAGAGGGGCAAGGAGCGGAAAAGAACGGAAACGAGAATGAGCACAAGGGGAAGGAGGACCAGTACGTTTTTTGTTAGTTTGTTTATTTATTTATAATGCACACCAAACCCAGAGTAGCAGGGCACAGCAATAAGAATGTGCAAGGCTTACTGAGTTACAGATTTGTGCAATTTACATAGTTACAGATTTGTAGAGATAGAAATAGTAGAAAATAGTGTACATAAACACAGAATAATGTACAAATAACATTACAGGACATTTAACATAGTTCTGCTAAAGTTCTAACATACAGGTTATGTACAGTGCAATTGTCAGGGACTATAATACTAGGAAGCTTAGATAGTGCAGAAGGGGCAAGTAGGAAGAGTTGCCCCTTCTGCTGCCCCAGCATGTCACACAAAACCACCATCCTCCTCTAAAACCACCCCTCACCTTTCTCAAAACCGGAACTTAAAATAGGGGGAACATAAAGCACCCAGGCCCCTCTGAAATTACCAAAAAAGGGTGGGAGGGTGCGGACAAACACTCGTCCTAACCGTTGCTTGCTCCCGAACCTTCCATGCCCTCTTATAGGCCCCTGTAAGGCGCTCTATGCACACTTGTGCAGTGCCCAAAAACACCCCAGGGGAAATTCATGTGCGTTCCACCTGGGGCCCCCCTTCTCCACTCAAACAAAAGCTTTGCATCATCTCTTTCGTTTGTAAATGATGATTTCTAATGGGACTGACCTTCTGGGTTCCTCACTTTGCTCCTTTGAGCTCGTGTTGCGCAGCCCAATCACAGACTTCTTGAGCTCCAAACACTCCTCATCGAATCAACATGGCTCCAAAAAGCATTACAGTTGTTCCCACTTCATAATCACGGGGTTGCAGAGCTGAAACACCACATAGAGTATGTAAACCAGCAGCATTTTAGTGAGCATGTGAAGAAACCTGGGCAACACAACCTTGTGAACTAAAACACCTATTGGTACAGGTTGTCACATTTCCTTAAAGTATGTACTTTGCAGGATTATAATCTCAGTTGATTTGCACAGGAATATGGGCTATCATACACGGAGACAGACGTGATTTATCCAGGATTACACAACATGCTATTCAAATGGGAAATGTGTGACTAGAAGCAAGACTCATAGGACAGAACACCCCAATTTAGCCTCTAGATGACAATTCCACCCTGTAGATATAGATATCATAAGTCTAATGAAATTGAATTGAATATAGCACATATGCATAACAGCAGGATTTTGAAAACAAGGCCTCTTCTCCATCCCCTGCCACAACAGACCTGGGCCCCTAATCTTATGGCTGCTCCTGCTTCAGAAGCAGACCCCCAGCCACCATGAGAATGTGGTCTTGTATTCCCTGAAAACATTTTTTTTAAAAGATACTACTTCATAAAAGCAGTAAAGAGTTGTTTCTATATTTTTGAATTAGCATTGTACCATGATCTCATATACAGAAAATCAATTCCGGTCTCAGCAGCAGTGTCGATGGCAGATTGAGAAAGGCAGCGAGTGATGGATCAACCGTAATATTAATTTGATGGTGTATCGATGGCCTTGCTCTCCCCCCTGGGAGAGGGTGACCTCTAGACCTTGTGTTTCCCGGTGCTCACATCATTCAATCGTCTGCCGGCAGCCGGCCTGTGAGTCAGTGTCAGGCAATGGGATGACTCGCGTAAATCCATGTTACAGGATGGCCGGATCAAAGCGAAAGGGAGATGAAGTGGGGCCGGAAAGAGTGGCCAGTAATTGAACACGCATTGTTCTGATGATTGATCTGATATTGAATGGGTTCTGAAGATCGTGATTGGGATGTGGTTTGGGATATGCGCTCGCATGTCTTGGGTTGGGATTTGGGATGATTCATGTAAATAGCGATTTGCAGAAACAGCACATAACACTGGAACATGTAGAGTTAATAATTAAGTGTTAGAGCCTGAATTGGTGGTATTTATTAATTCTGTGGTAGTGGTTTCGTTTCAGGGGATGGCGGGTAGGCCACCGAGGATGCATACACAGATCTGTGCTGCATCACACTTCTTATTTCTTACTTCGTATGAACCATCAAAGCTCAGAAAAATGGGGCTTTACCTAGAAAAGGGAATCCAATGAGCCTGTGAGCAAATGCTGGCCAGGGTCCTGAAATCATGCAGCTATTGAAAGAGACACGTGTTGCTGTGCAACAAGGTGCAGACAGCATGGCCCTGAAGTAGTGACGTATTTGCTCCAGAGGAAGTGAACCCTGATTCTCTTAGTAACACGTGGGGGCTCTTCACGGTGTTGTCAGCAGGCTCCATTAGTATGACTCACTCCTTGATACTGTCCATGCACTGAACGTGTCTACATTATACCCTTGGCATGAACGAGGCATCAATACATAAGGAGTATATAACATTGCGACCATCTTTGAAAGAACTCAGCTATTCTTTAAAACATAGGTCTTTTTTTTTTAATCCTAGCTCGGTGGCAACACATTATGGTCCTGGTTTACAAATCAGGTTTTTAATGGGATTTGGCCCTTTTAAAACACTTTTGTAAATCAGGCCCTATATGTCCAAAGCAGTGACTTGCACTGTCCCAGTTCTAAGACATGGCAATGGGCCTCATTACAACTCAGGCGGTAAGGGTTTTACGGCGGCGTAAACAGCGCCGACCCTTACCGCCTGAGTACGAGGTCCCTTAGCACCATGGAGGTTTTAACACCTGCTTTTAGCAGGTGTTAAAATCCATGGCGCTAAGGGACCATGGAGTTAATTACGCCACCGTAATTTATGGTGGCGTAATTAACGCCTTCCCCACTCCCATTATGCCCTATGGGGCAAATTGGGAATGGGGAAGGGTAAATGGGAAAATGGGGATTTACCGCCCCGCCAAGGTTGGAATGGGGCGGTAAATCCGCCAACCACCATGGCGTAAAAGTAGTTTACGCCATGGTGGTAAAGTCACGGCACAAGCGGTAACTTACCGCCTGGGTCGTAATGAGGGACAATGTCTTTAAAAGTCTTGGGAATTGATGAGCGGTTGTAAGGCTGCAATCAAGGGACCGATTCATGGAATTTCTTGCACGGTTCCAAGTGAATTTGCACTGCTGAAAAGCGACTTTACACTGCCGACACAAACGTTGATTCATGGAACCGTGTAAAGTGTATTTTTGCTGTGTAAAGTCTGTGCAAAGTCATTTTGTACTGTAAAAAATGACTGCGCTGACTTTGCACTATAAAAATACACTTTGCACGCAGTGCAAAGCCACTTTTCATCAGTACAAAGTCACTCTGATCTGGACAAATATTCCATGAATCGGGCCCTGAGTATCTTCTCGACCAAAACGTGTGCTTTTCCCTCCTGACCATCCCATTCCCTCCATTTCACCCCCACCAGCCCACTGGCACCACCAGCAGCTACTGAGTTGGAGTGCAGAGTAGAAGGGAGGAAGGAGATAGTGGATAATGTGGGGGCAGAGGCTCGATGGGATAGCAAGTTTTGGACACCGAAAAGCAATGTAGTTTACTTTGCGGTTACAGCGTTTGCCTGGAATCCAATCGACATCCGCTCGTGTAGGGAAGGCGTGTCCTTGCATCAGAGATCTCCACACCTGGGTTCCAGGGTTTCTATCTACTTAGCATCCCCTGGTGGCAAAGACAATTCCTGTGGAGAGGAAGTTGACACTAAACGTCTGCAATTGCACCCGCCAGACCTGTGAGTGAACCATGAGTTCAGCCCTATCTGTGTTTCATTGTATTGTGTTAGCGCACACTTCTGAAAAGAACACTTTCCCACCTTCAAATAACCAAAACGCAACCTGCTGGTGCTTCCCCCTTCCTGTAAGGCCATATGCTCTTTGCTTTGTGTATATACCCTCCTTATACCGCTCTTCCAGACATGCTGCCTTTGGCTTGACACACGCACCCGCGCGAGCGCGTTTCCTCGCTTGTTTCCTTTCAATGCAATTCCTGGAGCTCATGTCCTGCTCACTGAAACAGCCTGCAACACTGCGATCAAAGGCAGATTGCGTGCATACATCTGTTAGTAAGGGGGCCACCTGTCTTGTTTCCCATCAGCCGCGTTTGATGCTCTGCATTGACTTGCCTTTGATGTGCAGCAGCTGCACCGGGAGCGGTGCTGTGTCCACCACGAATACGAAGGCATACAGCTGAGGAAGAGGAGGAGGTTCAGTCTATACGGCCAGACACTTCTGAATGCAAATCTGGAAGTGGGGGCGCAGGCTACAGGCGAAGGCAGAACGCGTGTGCTCGATCATATTGATAGGTGGGCGTGGAGCTGCTTAGGATGCTACTTTAATTCCTATGACCCACTGCTAAATACATGTCTTTGCGTCAAAATGCGTTTAGTCTTATCTTTCAATGATGCTCTGTGTGAGTGTGGGCAGGACCTTGGGCCAGTGGTTACGTTTTTGTAATTAGTCGGCACCATGAATTGTTAGCATACACCGACGTATTGCGGCTCCCTACGAATCTTATCCTAAGACTGGGTGGAGAGCACGCAAGATAACTGCTCACCTCTGACATATGCCCTGCATTTTTCTGATTTACCTGTGTCACAAAACCCCTTAGATCGTTTGCTAGAAAAGGGCAAAGGGAGACTTCAAACTCGAGATTGCAGTCTTTTCTGGAAGTCCATAATATGGTATCATATCATATCATCATATCCCCAGCCATATAACAACTGGCTGTCACTACCAACACACTGCTTTTCACCATCTTGCAGCCGTCACACCTCCCCTTGCCCTTTAAAAAGAAAAAAATGCCATTCCATTTTTCAGCAGAGAAAGATGAAAAGGCACAGAATAAACATATAAACATATTCATTTACCAAATATCACCTTTCATGGATCCACCCTCCCTCCCGACCACGGAGGCGAACATTTCTCAAAAAGGTCGACATCAGTCAATAAATAAACATAACTTTGGTGCCAAACACCCATGCAATTGCTCATGACCATACAGAAAATGTGTTTGCCAATATACCCTCAGAACACGAGAAAGGCAGGGATCCAACAGACTGCACCCTTGCTTAAGTGCACCTTTGAGCAAATTCTTTCAAACTCTGAACACACTAGGACCGTAGCTCCGCTGTATTTCTGTAAAAAGGAAGGCCATTCCCCCTACCGCAGGAACCTCTGCCATGATATTTTCCATCAAATATATATCCTCAACTTTAGAAGCCCTTCCCATTCAGATGGCAAAAGGCCTCTCTTCCAATGAATCGCTAGACAGGTCTTTGCTGCCAACAGCATACAGTGGACCATGTGCCGAATGGACCTACAATCATCCTCAACTTCCTCCAAACCAAACAGAATAAAAACGGGATCTATCCCTCTTCCCATGCTCTCTACCCCCCTTATTCACCCCAAGAACTCCTTCCAACTCACCTTCACCTTATCACATGCCCACCACATGCGCCAATACTTAGCTTGCACTGCACAGTTATGCCAACATCATGGGCTCATGGTAGGGAACATTTTAGTTAGCCAGACTCGCTCATACTGTCACCTATCCACCAATCTCATACCATGTCATTTGTATTGACTTGCTATCAAAGTTGTATGTGCCGCTCTACACCTTTTCCTTCATAGGGTCTCATCCAAAACCCTATCCAGATCTCTATCCCATTTGACATTCAAGCCTTCCATGTCCTTCCCCTCTGCCAGCACTGATGCAGCATATAAGCTTGATATCACCCTTTAGTGTCCATGTGTGTATGTAATATCTTCGCTGTTGGAGTAAAATCACGTTGAATCTCAGATTTCCTTTTTTCTTCCATAGCCACATCCTTCAACTGTAAATACGAGAACACTGAAAGCGACCCAATATGCAGAGAGGCTTTCAACTCCTGAATGGAAATGTATTTGCCCTTTACCCACAATTTACCGATCCTCTCCAACCTGGCCTCAACCCATTGCTGGCATCTAGATGGGTTTGGTACATCATCACAAACCGGCCAGGCCCATGAATGGCTTAATGCTAAGGGCCACCCAATGACTCCCTTGACAGCAGGTTGCTTAATCTGAATTTCCCATATGAACTCCAAAATGACATGATGCCAACTCCTCCTCCTCAGATTCGTGTTAGGGGCCCACAACCACTCCCGCACCATTACAGATTTCAAGTGATAGTTTTCCAGAAAAAACATTGCTTACCTTGATCCATCCGCAGGTGGGACACCAATGCCTGCAATTGCATTGCTGTATAGTAGTAACACACATCCTGCAGCCCTACCCCCCACCACCAAGTCCTTGGGAAGTACCAGAGCATTGTAAGAGATTTTTGGTTTCCTTCCCTGCCATAGAAAATTAATCATATGCCCTCTTCCTTCCTTCAACAACAGTTTTGGCACCTTAACTGGTAACATCTGAAATAGATAGAGGACGCTAGGTAAGAGCTTCATATTCAGCACATTAAGCCGAGCCCATCCATGAGGGAGTATGCTTACTCCAAAGATCTGTTAACCCATATAGTTTTGCAAACAGTGGTGGATAGGTCAAACTGCACAAATCCATCAGGGACCTAGTTACCACCACACCCAAATATCTTATACTCTCTAGTTGAATTTCCAAAGACAACAGTCGAAGGACAACTAAATCCATCTCAGCGTCTTCATCAAAAGGGAACTCTATTGATTTCTTCTGATTGATTTTAAACCCAGAGAGTGCCCTATGTTCCTCAATAACTCAAAAAAAACGTCAGGATCTGAGGTATGAGGGTTCCTTAAATGGAGGTGTATATCATATGCATGCATCCCTAATTTAAATTCCCTATCCCCCTCCCACACACCCTCTACCTGGGGAGAGTTCCTTATTTTCACCTCAAGATGTTCCAATGATAGAGCACACAACAATGGAGGCAGAGGTCACCCTTGTCTTGACCCTCTGCAGCACAAACTGATTTGATGCTTTCCCATTGGCCGCCACTCATGCCCTTGGGTCTGTGTAAATTGCCTTGATACCATTGATAACCCTTTCTATGAAGCTAAATGAATCCAAGAGCTAATTTAAAAAGTCCCACCCCTATCCTGTCAAAACCTTTCTCTGCGTCATGGGCGAGAAGCATTTGATCCCACTCCCTTTCCCTCTAGCCATATCCATAAGGTGCAACATTTTCCTCAGTGTATCCACCTCTTGCCGACCTGAAATAAACCCAACTTGAACTGGCTGGACTAATCAGGGCCTAAAATATTCCAACCTTGAGGCAATCACTCTAGTAAAGATTTTTACATCCACATTTAGAAGGGAGATCAACCTATACGACATACATGACTGGGGATATTTCCCGTCCTTATGGATCATACCTGACAGAATGTTCAGGATGCTATTCCAGTGGCAAAAATAAAATTAAACAACGTCACCAGATGTGGTACCAATATAACTGCGAATGTTTTATAAAAGCCAATAGTAAATCCATAATTCCCGGGGGCTTTACTGGCCGGCATTCTCCCTATAGCCAACTGTACTTTCTACTGGGTGAAAGGGCATCAACACCAGAATGCTGGGAGTTCAATGTCTGTCAAATATTGCTCCAACACCACTGACTTCACCACGTTCTCTCTCACATATGGAGCCTCATAGAAAGTGTCAAAACAAGTAACAATCTCAGCCAGGGATGAGCAAAGCCTTCCATTAATATCAAGTATCTCCGCCACCCAAATCTCTGTCCTCAGTGCCCATGGTCTGACCTGCTACCATCGAGTCAGCCTTATCCCCTTTCCCATAAAACATCTGATTCAAGAACTGCAATTTCCTATTAACATCCCCCATCTCTAACAATCTAAGCCCCTGTTGACTTTCCTTGACTTCCAACACGTGGTCTGCCTCTAGACCCCCCAATCCTTCACCCTTGCCTCATGTGAAATAATCTCCTGCTGCAACTTATTCCCACAGAGCCTCCGTCCTCTCTCTTCTTATTTGCCCCTTTCCTCATTAAAAGTCCCCTCCTGGTCACCTTTGCTACCTCTGACACCATGCAAATGTCCAAACCCCCAGTATAATTAATACGAAAATATTTCTCAATTTCCCCACTCAATTCCTGCCAAAACACTCCCTCTTCCCAGAGGGTATCATTACATTGCCAAAGTGACTCCTGTATATTAAACCAATCATGTATCAGGTCCATGATGATCAATTTGTGATCCGACCATCCAATAGTGACCACGTTACAAGAGTCCCACTCTACCTATCATCTCCCTCTTCAAATGTAATTGCAATCTTGGTATATGTACCGTGTGGAGGTCACAAGAATGTGAAGCCTCTATCTCCAGGTTACAACCAACTCCACATATCAATCAACCCCTGCAAATTCTGCAGACCTTTAAGGCCTGTTTTACCCTGCAATAAGACCCACTGTCCCCAATGACGTAGGACAAGTCTATCCAATTCAGTATCCGCCCATAAGTTAAAATCTCCACCAAGGAGAAGTTTACCCCAACCCTCCCGAAGGATCAGATTCAATGCCCCTCCAAAAAATGCCAGCTGACCTTGGTTCAGACAATACACAGAAGCCACTGTCATCGCTTCCTCAGCAATAAGGCTTGTCACTAACAGGACTTGCCCATCTAACCCTCGATCACTGCTGGAACCCCCGCCCACAGCTGCTGATTAAATAAGATACTCACAGCTCCCTTTTTAGATTCCTCAGATGCCCAAAAACTCCTGACCAATCTAGGCACTCTGAATATGACATTCCTCTACCGCTGTGAGCCTAGTTTCTTTCAACATGAGAATATCCAAGCCCAATCTCCAAAACTCCCCTGCCACAAGAGCCCATTTGGTGGGGGAGTTCTGGCCCTTTACATTTAATGTACCCACTCTTAGGTGGCCCATTCGCCCTCCCCTCCTCTTCCCTAATTCCAACAGAGCATAAGAAACACATCACCATTCAACAACATCCCACAATGATGCCGCCAAGTAAAACATAAACTCCCCGTTTCTGCACCCAACCTTTCCACCCTAATCTCAATATTCCCCTCCATGTTCCTTTCTCCTCCTTCCCCAAGAGAAAACAATCCAATGGCTCCCTCGGAGATGCCCACCAGCAAATGTGCCACCAGGAATAACTCACTCCCATCCCTGCCCATTCACATACAACTAATCCCTCCACCTCACCCCACATTCCTTAAACATTTCACCTGCCAACTGAAAAAAGAGTGTAATAATAAGTCACTGTGCCATCCTCATCACCCGGCATCACTTCATTGAAGACGGCGTATTCAGTCTCAAACACTTTCCTCTACCCAGAACTCTCCTTTGCGGGAGAAGACCCCTAGGCTGACCACAGTCCATCTTCTTATCACTGCCTATATCGATAGGTTCTCTCCATCCTGCTCTTCCAAAGAAAGCCGATGAAGCACCTGCAATGCCTCAGTTCCATTCATGATCCCAAATTCCACCTCCTTTACCTCAAATATCAGCACAAATGAGTAGCCCCAGCGAAAACAGATACTGTTTTTGTTAATCAACAGGCCAGCATAAAGTTTGATAGATCCTCGAAAATGCGCACCATATCCCCTCATAAAGAACATTCTGCAGCTGTGTATCCCTTTCCAGGACTACATCCTTCACCCCATGGTGATGAAATCGAACAACCACTGATCTAGGCCCTTTTCCTGCACAGCCTCTGTGTGCTGTATTAATCTCCCTCCCTTACCGCCTATCTCAATAAATAGGGAATACAAAAGCACCTTGACCTTCTTTTCTGTATCACTCGCTGTTTCCCCTTTCTGTTCCTGAGGCCTAAAATCTTCAGATTGTTCATCCATTCCCTGTTTTCCAGATCGTCCAGCTTTAACCTAATTTCCACATCTTTTCTCTCAGAATTCAACAATCTGGAATCATACTTCATCTCCACGAGGTCTGTGCTAAGTTGTTTTTTTCAACTTTCTTTCTCCGATCTGTCCACTCTCCCACTTAGGTTTGTGATTGAGGCTTGAATATCTCCTCTCAACACTTTAATCTCTGGTAAGATTCCGTGAATATCATCTTTGGTGGTCGGGCTATGCAATTCACCATCCATTCTCTCCTGTCGTGGCACATTCTTTCCCCCACTAGCTATGCTGGGATCCCTCTGGAATTGCTGCAGGGCCTGAATGCCATCTGCAAGCTTCCCTTCCAGCCTATAGAACCAGCCCAACTCCAACCCTTTAAAATCTCCTCCTTCCAGACTTATCTGTTAAGTATTCATAGTTTCCACACCTGCAGGGACCTTTCACTTTACAACAGGCCACCAGACACTGAAAAATAATACAGGGACCCTCCTGGGCACCACCAGAATGTTAAGCACCATGGGCATCTTCAACACTGCCACAGTCCACATCCCCCACTATATATATATATGTAGAGGAATATACCAACTCTCCGCTCCGGGGCTTCCTTAAAAAATAAACCTCCCTCTGACCTTATGCCATTGCTTACCACCGCTTCCCCCTCATCCAAAGAGCTCACAGCTCAGCTTAGTTCACTTGTTTCAACCATCTTTCTTGGGCCAATTCTCATGTCCAGCCCTGTCAACCCAATGACAGCAGGCTACTGCCCAGCCAGCCACATGACAGCAGGCTGTGCACCTCTGTTCCTTCACCCCGGGACACTTTAGTGCAGCTTGCCACCTTCTCCAACATTGGGGACCACACCAGCCAAAAGCTGCTCACCTTACCTCAACACCTGGTCCACCACACCAACATCCCCGGATAACTGCCTCCACAACTGGGCCAGATAGATAATTCACCATCCTAACAAGTGTACAACCCACTATACAGAGCCCTGCCATCAATCACAGCACCCACCAGACCGATGACCCCCTTTGACTCTCCAGAATTCTTTGGACATCACACTAACAGGGTACCCTCCCTTGACTGCCTCACTAATAGGCACTAGAGGCCTTTCTCTCTCAACTCCGAGCCATGGTTATCACTCCTGGGGTGTACTGGTTAAAATCCTCTGCTCCAGTGGTGCACAACATGCATCCCCCAACATCTGTTCCTCCTCTGCTACTTGTTTCCCACTGCAGCATATTCTGGCAACAGGTGAAAACCTTCCTCTGACTGGCCTGCTCCACCCAGATGCATTCCACGTGCCGTGACTGATGTTGTGACTAGCTAGCTTACTGATGGGGTTCCCGTGCCACAAATTTCTTCTCCCTGGTGTCTGTGCATGTCCCTCTCTGCCCGCTCAATCACCTTTAACCACCAGTGGGCCAATCCGCCACTCCACATCCTTGACCAAGAGACTGCATTCCCCAGCACAATGCACAGCCTTACCATCAGGTTTGCTTGGATGCCGCTTTCACTGCCATGTCCGGCCGCACACTCCAACTCTCCAGGTCCCGGCAACAGCCCAGGCACCCTCACTCATTCAGGGGTAAAATCACCTATAAAGCAGATCCAGGGTAGAGTGAAACATATACAATTTTCAACTTTGCAGGGCTAGGACCCACAGACCTCCAGGCGGCCTCCCCCTCTGCCTTTTTTTAACAAAGCTGCTGTACATTTCTGAGGAATCCACACCCACCCTCCATCTTTTCTGCCCTGTGTTTCATCATGAAGAATCCCTTGCAGAGTAGCAGCATCACTCTGATATCGAAGGCCTGATGCCATGTCAAACCCTGGTGAGTTTGTGTCCATTGGTGGCAGTAGAGGGGGGATTTTAATTTTGCACTCTGTGAAATGAGTTTGGGGCTTATGGGAGACATCAGGGTAGACTTCTGGGTGTACTGAGCTGGGATTCTTCTCCCTGCTCCAACGAATGCCTGAAAAAGGCCTGATAAATGCATTCTTGCCCTGCCCAAAGCAGACCCTGCCCTTACAGGTAGAATTCCAAGCAGGCCACTGAACCTGAGAATTGTAGAGTGAGCTTTCAGGGATCTCTCAGCTTGCAAACTAGCATGTTAAGCGAGGCAAAATGGGTGACTCTGGCCCCAATCTCTCTAAACCAAAGGTTCTTGCCTCCCATAATCCTTAGATGTAGTTTATGATAAATGACTTGAGTTTACAGACTGGCACTTCCCCCTTATCTGCCAACTCATGGATGATTTGTTTGTTGCACATGGGATACAATAGAGAGAAAGAGAGGTAGCGAGAAAGAGAGAGAGAGGAATTGGCAGGGTGGGCTATTGAAATGGGACATGTATGCAAGAGGTCAGGGAGGGAGTACAGGAGGGAGTACAAGGTTGCAGGTTGTTTTGCCCTGTAAGTCCTACTCCCCCATTCCAGTGACTAACCGCATCCCCTCTAAGATCACCTAAGTCACGGTTTATTAGACAGCCACTCTCAACTCAGGGAGTTAGCCCCACCAAGCAAGATGGCGCACAAAAAACGCTTCACAGATTCAACTTTTGTGAGGCCTTCACTTCTATCATACTCTATGTCAAAATAGCCTTTTTACAACCAACCAGCTAGGAACCAGGCCGGTAGATAGTAAGAATATATGTTTAAGTTTTTGCAAAGAATAATAGTCAATCACCAAAACATCAACCAACAATGCTGTGGCACTACACAATAGCACACATTCAAATTTCTTGCACCAATTGACTAACATAGATCTAACATAGATTTGAAGGACTTTCAGTTGCTATAAGAAACAGGTAAAAATGTGAAGTTTGCAGTCACAATTTACATCAGATTTCTTGCAAATCAATCAATAGAAAAAATACAAAACACACAGTGATTGCTTAGTTTGGCACAATACTATTTTCTCCCAGCAATCCCCACCCTCCAGGCATCAATTAGCTATGACCCCTCTGATTTGAAAGCAAGGTACATGGTGTAGGAACACAATGGAAACATTGTGTTGTCTTTTTATTTAGGTAAATTCAATGTTTTTGGATTCTGATTTGGGATACAAGGAATAAATGGGGAATTTCGTGATGCACCACTCCTACAATGAAAAGGCAAGGCTACAGGATCCTGGTTTGGACTGAAAGGGAACCTTTATTTTGCACAATTTGTTTTCAAAGGGAATGCAACGCATTGGGATTTTTGTTTTGGGGAAACTAGCACATTCAATTGAACAGCATGTTACCCAATTACATTACCGACTAGAGTCATTTACAGTGCACTGGGATACTCCTTTGTACATTTTGAATTTTGACAAAAACATTGCCCTGTGATGAATGACATTATATTTTTAGTTAATTGTACTAAGGGTATACACGCTTTCACCCCCCGCCCCCAACACTATTGGAGAGCACCCACCAAAGCATAGGTAAGGGTTAAACAGGCAGATTCCAACATGATTCAAGGTAACTGTATAGTGTGTTATTCTATAGAGGATTTATTTGAGTTAACTTTTTAGTTCAATATGGACAGGGTCTACCCAGTTTTGCCACCCCCCTCTTTCAACCACTAAGGGAAAGGTATTAAGGCAGGTAGCTCCCCAAACAATTGTTATCTTTGGGATATATCTACTTGCATGGGAGATCTCTGTTCTTAGCTCAGGAGCCCAGCCAGATCCTAGGACCCTCTTTCAGACAGGCAGCTCCCACCTCAAGCCGCTATCTATCAGCCAGGTCTCTCCAGTCACAGGCCTCTCTTAGATAGAACTCCCAGGTTTCCAAGCAAAGTCCCTGGGTCTCCTTTTATTCCTCTTTCTAGGTAGGCGTTGGTGTTGCTTTGTTGCACTGGCAAGATGGTCCCCTGATGGATTAGGCAGCTCTCTTGGACTCTCTCCCTAGTTGTATTCTCGCAAGTCCCTTCTTAGATTGGAAATTGCCAAGATATAGTGCCAATGACACCTACATAATATCATAATCCCCAAGATACAGATTGGCTAGCTCCCTCCCTTCATCTCCCACCAAGACGCCCACTGGCTGCTGATAGGACCAGAGGTTGGGTGGTATGGGTTATGGAAGCTTTGGAAGGAGAAAAAAGACATTATTTCAGAGTGACACTTTTGGGTTCTGAAAATCTGCCAACATGGCAACTACCTTAATGTTTTGGATAACTACATGAACCTATATATTCTTTAATTCTACATTTTATTATGAGTCAGAAAATACTAATCATATCTCGGCATGCCCTTCCTGGGAGGAGTTACCCTAAATGTGTTTTTACATCTGGCTGGCCATGTGATCATGCCCTCTGCTCCTGGGCTTCAAAGGTTTTTTGGTTTCAAGCTAATGCACTGTTAATGGGGAGATCTGACCTTAAGGTAACTTCTGCTGACTGCCTTATCTGCCACCTCCACCATTCCGATCTACTCCTCTGTATGTTTTAGCATTTAAACTGTAAACCAGACCTTCTTCTCCTAGAAGTCCTCAACCAAAGGTCTTTAGGTCAAAGTTTCAGAGGCCCAGACCTTCCAGTTCAATAGGGAAAAACAAGCTACATACTTCATTCTAAAAGAATAACATTTTAAATTGACACATTGGGCCTCATTACAGGTCCGGCGCTAACCGTGCCGGTGATACCAGCGGTTTGCCACCGGACCCGTAATGATTTACTGGCACCGTACTGCCTGGTAACACTGGGGGATTACAACCCCGGCAGCCTGGAAAGTTAGGTGTGGCAAATTGTAAGTCCCCATTCCCATAGAGTAAAAAAGGACTCTATGGGAGTCGGGACCAGGGAAGCACCAGCACCGTTAATAAAAGTGCTGGTGCTTCCGTGAAAAATCTGCCGGCAGGTACCGTTCCGCCCGGTACGTCTGACCTGCCGGGTGGGAGGGCACCCAGGTGCAGACCTGTAGTATGCCCGTCCGGAAACAACAGTGCGGTTTAGCTTACTGGCACTGTTGTTTCCAGACTGGAATATTTATAATGAGGCCCAATGTGTCATTTTGTATCACACCAAGGACTGGTGTTCATTAATACAATCTTTCTTTTCTGCTATGTTAGAACAGAGGTAAATTCATTATTAATCTTATGGACACAGATAAGCCACAGTTAATATAGGAGACCAGTGTTCCCTTTTACAAAAACAAAATAAGGCTTTCTCTTCTTTACAGGCTGTCATTTTATATGATGAAAATGAAGTCTCTTTATTCCTGATAACACAATCTGTCACTTGACTTTATTTCTTAAAATGTCAGGCATCATTCCTCCTTTTGTATCTTCCAAATGTTCCATATTTCAAATGTATCTTTTCTTTCTACATGCACTTCTGCGGTTTTAAATCTGTCAAAGGTGCCTTTTCCCAATTTACACAAAGTCAAAATCTGCAGCACCACCTGTTTCTTTTTGTTCGACTCTATTTGACACTGTTAGCAAAATTATAATTCTAAAGCACACTCTCCTTCAACTTGGTGTCTTTGTATTTGACTAAAGTTGAAATAGACCCAATTTTGTTCATTCACTAGGCCTTTTATTGGAAAACAATGTTTTGAACTGGCCTGCCTTTTCCAATGGGTCTCTACATCAGCCAGCCTCACTCTCACGACAGGAGCCTAGCATGGCCTCTGTATCTCTGACCTTTTGGGGTCATATTTTACCCCACACCTAGCACCATACACTGCACATAGAATCACCCCATCTCCACCATCCCCACAGATGGCTACCATATGTCAAGCCATGAGCACATCAACCCAAACCAAGACTAGGCTCTCCTTCTTCGCACTCTCGCACTCTGTCACATCAGCGTCTAGCCAGACCTAAAGAACGGCAGTTTATCAGGCCTTGTGATCTTCCATATGGATAAAATACTGCCAAGTTTTTCTGCCATACCCATGGAAAGCAGATTGGCAGTAAGGAACCGGGTACATCCAACCTGCATCCATTAACATGACAGGTTCTGCATTAGCGTTTCCCACTGTCCCACTAATGATACCCACCCTCTTTTTTCTTACAGAGTTAAGAACAGTAAGGCGACCAACAGTGGCAGATGGGCCCTGTATAAGACCACTTATATTCCATTGCAAAATACCTACACAAAAGGCAAATCCTTTGCTGTTCTTTTTTTTGACAGGACTTAAGTGCAATTATCTGGCACAAGGGCACACATCTGTCTGATTTTAATCATATCAGGAATTCATTCACATTAACCATGGGTGCATTACACCTCAGAAGGATGCTTACAAATGCACTGTCAGGCTCAATTCAACACACACATTGATGTTTCTACATGAAAGAAATTGCTAGAAATCAAGGAATATACATCCCCCAAGCACTGTCACAATGGATTTGGCCATTACATGACTACAGCACCCAATCATTTGTCAGTGCTTCACAAAGGCCAATCTATTAAGCTGCACAAAAGTATACATTAAAGTCTTTGCGACTACATGCTTTTCACTGGACCTATGTGCACGGTGTAAGAAACAGATGAAAGGACACAAATCTATCCTATTTGAATTAGAACAGGAATTCTTTTATATGAACAATTAAGGCATTAGGCCTCAGAAGATTGCTTATAAATAACACTGGCAGGTCCTGTGAAACACACACTTTGATGTTAGTACATGATAGGCTATGCGTTGTACCGATGAGCTTGTTACCCATATATCCTCATTTAAAGGTTAAACTTTAATTTGAAAGTAAGTGATGGTCTGAAAAGCTCCCAAAAAGGCAGGCAGAGAGATATTGCCATCAATGGGCCTGGAGTGATGTGTCCATCCTCCAGGGGAGCTTTCTGGCGGCCTGCTATGATGCCCCTCATTTGAAGCCATCCGCAAATGTGTGATGATCCCATTTTCCAGAACTTTCTGGCTTTCCAAGTTTCTACCCATTGACAGTTCTCATGGGACACCAGCCAGAGTGGCCCATGGCAACCCCAAGAGGCAAAACCCTTCCCTTTCTCAAGAAATTAGCAAAAAGAATTACATAACCTCTCTTTGGCTTCAGCAAATTCCATAACAACGGTATCAGGTAACAGCTGGCATCGGCTCATTCTAGCCTATGCGTGCGTCTCCTCTCCAATGTGTCCTTGTTGCAATGCAAAATAACATAGGAAATAGGCCGCGCTGAAAACAAGTTTACCAGTGGAATACTATGAGAAGAGTTTGCATCAAGTGCAGCTTCCGCAGAGGCCTATTGAAAATGACCATTATGGCTCTACGTGTTCACAAAATGCACTGCACACAGGTGCCATGTTTTATTCAAAAGCATTACAATACACACTCAGACATTTAACTTCCATAATTCAGTGGCACTAAAGTTGGTTTCTGAAACTGATGAAACATCATAACTATGTTAGGAATATATTGAATACAACAACAGTAAATATAATAACAACAATCCCACTAATACAAGCAAAGGCATAAAGCAGTTTCCCTCAGAATCTGGAATCCAAGAAAACAACCAATCCCACCAATTCCCAGTATGATATTGATTTATCTGTTCCATTAAGTCTTTCAAACTTTGAATGTGATTTTCAATAGGCTGGGAATGGTCACTTCGATTAAAACAACACATGCCTTCAAATGCTTTACAACCCAGATTATGTTTCAGCAACACATAATCAATAGCAGCTCAATTTTGCAAGGTTGCCTTTCTGATAGTTTGGTTATCTAGAAGCAGTTCCTCTAAATCTTGAGAGGTACTGTTGAGTCCTCTTATCACTAAACATGCAAGCTTAATTAATGATGTATAGCCCCCAGCAGCTAATCCCCAAAGTCCCACCAATGCAAGAGCTAAAACTTTTGATTCTGACAACAGGTGCACATTTGAATCACAGTCTGGGGATGGCCCTATAGATTCAAAAGTTTATCTTCCAATTCAATGTGATGCTAATTGCAAAGGAAGCGTCATTAAACCAACCTGTGTTAAAGCTAAGGTCTTCTGGAAATATTAGCTGCAATATAAGTGTATGTAGTGTTGCCACACGAAAAAAAAATATTCTGTCAGAAGTTTTCACATGGTTCAAGTGGCTAGCAGCTACAACTGTATGATTACAAAACATGGTGTTATTGACATTGGTACATGAGCTTGGAGTGCTTGAACACAACTGCTTCTCAAACACAGTTTTTTTTTTCTCTTTTGTTACATTCAGCTTCTGACATGTTCAACCTCTTTTGGTTCACATGTCATACGATAGCAAACATCGCCCTGGGTGACATTGTAGGTCACTATCTGGGTAAACTTTCTCCACTTTTCATTTGTTTCTTGGCAAAACCTACAATAATCCTTATCAGAGAATGATTGCCGCACATCGGAATACTCCACTAAAGAATCATTGTGATAAACCCCGAACATCTGTCTCAAAATTGAAGCAGGTGTTGCCACTGCTACTAAACATGTGGTCAGCAAGTCTCCTGCATTGTGCACGACAGTCAAAAAGATATGTGGAATGTACAGAACCTTCCACGCAACATATATCCAGGTGTTCTCTGTTTGAGCAATCATCAGTGCATACCTCTGCTGTGCTATATCCTGTACAGCCAGCGTCATGGTTCCTTGAGCTCGTAACTTGCGCATTGTTAACACTTTACAAATCTGGTTCTTCATGCCTCTTGTGGTTGTTGAATTGGTGTTAGTATTGGGCGGCCTCTGGACATCATTTTTCATCATCCTCAGACTCACATTGGTTGGCTGCGCAGATAAGACATCTTGCTTTTATGTACCAATTAAACCTCCCAAATGGAATCAACTTAGTATCACAATTACACGAGCCAGGCACTGGCTCTACAAGGCAACTTCAGAAAAGACATATCAGCATTTTCCTGCTGTCACATAGTCCCATTTCTCTTTGCCAGGATTCATTACCAAGTCTACTTGGTCTTTGCATGATACTCGGACATCCGTGTGTACTGGTGGGCCATTGGGATTTTCTACCCACACCTTTGCACCTAGTACAATGCTGTCTATTGAGCCAACACCACAATCCCCACAAGTAGTTAACACTGCAGGGGGTCCCCCTTTTTGATAATGGACAATTTGACAGGTATGACAATCAGTTGGGCTATCCTATCTACCTTATGAATAGGTAGAACTTGGTCTCTGCTGTTCATTAAAATGGCTTTAATCTTTCCTTGGTAATCAGCATCTACTACTCCTCCCAGTACTTAGATGCCCTTTAATGCTAATTCAGATCTAGGGGCAATCATTCCCATTTGTTGTGGTGGAATGTGTACTCCAATCCAACTTTCAATTACTATTGTACCTCTTGGTTCCAACCTGATCTTTTGATGAGAATGTATGTCTACCCATGCAGATTGTAGGGTTGCGTGGTATGAGCTAAAGCACCTTGTGTTATCTCCCAGTATAACAAAGTCTGTTCATCTGAATTAGGCTGCATCTGGTGTCAACATTCGCATTAAGGGTGTTTCATTTTCAGTGAATGGTCTATTATTAAAAATGTGCACAGCATCAAACAAACGATCACACCAGCCTACCAGGCTGCCATTGTGTGATTTGTGCAATTTTTCTTTCAGCAAACCATTAATTTGCTCATTCAGAACCGCCGCTTCGGAGTGATATTGTACATAACAGAGTGCCTCAATGTTCTATTCCCCACGATTCATTGGAGTCAATGTTCCACCCATTGTTCTGCCAGCAGCCATGTAGATAGCTTGTTAGTCACTGACCATGAATCTGTGTACAAGTGACATTGACCAGGTATTTCTGGTTTCAAAGCTTGATATAGTGCATAAAGTTCTGCGAAAAGGCTGCTCTTTCCTTTACCTGACATTGTTAAGATTTTTTTTGTCTTGGGATTATATGATGCAGCTTTCCAATAACGCTCAGTTCTACCATCAAATCCCCATAAGGTACTCCCCATTTTACTGGAGACTCATGCACTTTGGGAACTTCCTGCAGTATATAGTCTACAGGTGGTACACTAGCCACTTGTTTATGTAGTTTGGCAACCCCACCTTTTCCTGATTTTGCTGTATCTTGGATATACCATTTCCAATTGAGTATACTGCCTTCTTGGACATGTCCTATCCTCTGTGTTTAAGGAGAACTAAAAACCCATTGCATATTCAGGATTTTGGGCCTGGTCAGTACATCATGAACCACTGTAATTTGCTCTGTATCAACATGAGCCCAATAGCATGCTAGCAATTGCTTCTAAAATTGAGTGTATCTATCACCAGACTCAGGTAATTTGTGATTCCAAAATCCTAAGGGAACCTGTTTTCTGTCTTGCTCTACCAGAAGCTCCATTTATCATAATGATTTGTACCAACACAGTCAACTCCACTTCTCCTGACTTCAAAGGCCAGAAATCAAATACATGCTGCACAGTGTATTTTGCCAAGCCAAACAATCTCTCTTGTTCCTCTTCCTACTCAAACTAATACTTCTTTCATGTCATTTTCTTTTGTTGGGTTTTCAGCACCATCTCTCAATACCCATTATTGCATTGAATTCCCAGAAATACCACCATCTCAGCTGGCTCTTACATTGTGTTAGGGTTAATCCTGCACCCTTCATTCTTCAACCTGTAAATGATTACTTCTAACTTATTTCACACACTTCCCTCATGTTTGCCCTGAATCAAAATGTCTTCAATGTAATGTGAAATCTGCACATCAGGTTTATATGGTATTGTGTCCAAATGTTCTGCCACCAGCCGGTGGCAAATGGTTGGGCTGTGCAAGGAACCCGTAGGAAAACTCATGAAGGTATACTGACGCCCATTTCAAGAACATTAAAACTGCTCCTAGGACTCCTCAGCAATTGGTGCAGATAAAAAGGCTTTTGTTAAGTCCAATATGGCATACCAGGTACTCTCAAACCTATGTACTCTCTCAATCAAAGTGGTAGCATCTATGGCTGCAGGGACTAAAGGAGGAGTGTATTTATTCTATTCCTTATAATCCACCATCATTCTCCAGCTCCCATCTCCCTTTTTTGCAGGCCAGACCATTTTTCCAAGTAGTAGTAACAGGGAGTAACACTCCTGATTTTACATATCCCTTAATGGTATGTGAAATGTCCCGGTGTCCCCTGGGAATGCGGTATTGCTTCATAGAGAATTGCCTTGTGGCCAAAGGCATGTGCACTGGGCATTTTCAATTTGCCTGCAATAACTGGAGTCCAAGTCAATGCATTTACTCCAAAATGTATATGTTTTACCTCCTAGTCCCAAATTCAACCCCTCCAGAATGTGAATACCAATTATATATTCAGGTATTGGGACAATCAACACTTGATATTTCTGCTTTGACAAATTGCCTATATTCATCTCCACTTCTGTCTGCACTGCATGTGTTTCCTTTCCCCCAGTCCAGTAATGGTAAAGTGTCGACCTTTAAATCTTGAAAGATTTCCATGAATCAATGAGGCCTCTTCCCATTGTCTATCAAAGCTCAAGACCTCTTGTGTGTTTACAATCTTCCAAAATATCTTAACATTAACATGAGGTTTTCTGTCAACTTTGTTACGAGCGGACGCTGCCGGGGCTTAGCCATAATCCTAGTCAAATTGTATATGAGTGTATCCGGACTCTAGCATTGCACTTACCACCTTTCTCAAATCAGCATATGTAGGCTAATATAGGAAAGGGGTCCCCATAGACCCTTCTTCCTGTTCCTCAGGAGGACCTTAAGGTGAAGTGTCCCTTTTTGGCTTAGTCACCACCTCTCTCTTAACTTGTTTCTAGCGCTCCTTCATATCAACCCCTCTATTTTTGTACAACTCATATATCTCCCTGGTTTCAATACCATCAATCTCCTGCGACTGTGCACCATCTTTCAACAATGCCCATAACATGACCTTTATTGACACACACGTCTCAAATATCCAGTCTCCTGCTGTCCATTCTTCTCTCACTGTGCCCCTCTTTCTCTCTTGGTCTATCGTCACCTTTGACCCATTCACCCAGGTCTGACATGCTCCCTGATTTTCTGAATGGCCTCTTCCAACATGTTCCATTTTATTTCCTCACTGGGCCAGTCAGTCATTATAATATACTTACGGTGACACACTTGGGCTGCTAGATGCAAAAAGGACACCTGTGAAGCTTGGCCATATGTGTCTGGAGGGGATCCTGCCCTCAATACTTCTTGTATATTGTTGTCATTGGACATAGGCAAGAAGAGCAGGGAATCTGTGGAGGCTACCAACAGGTCCCCGACACACCCATCCAAGATTTACACCATCCATGTAAGCAAAGGCTTGCCTGTTCTCTGCCTCAACTGAGTAATAATCTCTCCAACCTCTTGTGTATAATCCTCTAGCGTATTGAAATCCACAACCCACCTCCCGGGTTATAGGGATGGGGGAATACCCTACACCTTATTACTGGTTTGGCAGTTACTTTATTTTTGTCAGGTCTAGATTTCGATTATGCGCCCAAATCTGGGCTACACTGTGAGTCAGTTGAATTTCAAATATCACCATCCCACTGATCTGGGTTCCAATTCACCCCTGCTGTGGCAATTGCAGCAGCCACCGTTCGTTTTTGTATATTACTATATTGCTTGTTATCTTTAAATCGAGCAACCCTGATAGCTGCCTGCTCTGCCAGTGCCTGGTATTTATCTTCTGTGTTGTGTCAGAGCTTCATTTGCAGTTGTTGCATTAGTGAGATATGCTTTTCACCAACTGACTCTTTCTCTAAATGCACAATTTCTACATTCAGATCAACATTTCTCTGGTGCATTTTTCTGTAGGCATGCAATAGAATCCACCCCCACCTGCATAGCACTGCAAATTCCTTTCCCTTTTCCACTGAATCCTGATGTAAACAAGACACAACCTCCGTGTCTGAGGATTTCTTCATTCAATGTATGAAAGCTGTGTGCATTTTAAGTGTTTTAGTAGAGCAGACCGAAAAGTCGAAGTTTCAAATTCTTAACAAGTATCCAGCAGTGGTGGTAGTGCCAATACAACAGTACATGTTCTATTGCAGCAGTGACATTTCCATCACCACAATGGCATTACCACTTATCTGTTGTAATTGTTTCTGTGGTAATGTATGTGTTGTTACAGCAGTGCCAGTAACAGTGTTGGTTGACATTGCCACAATGTCAGTGCAGTTCCTTCTTAAACTGGCAGTAAAGCAGTGGCTGTTAACTTACAAATATGGTGTCTGGTTGGGTCTGATACTTTAGATGCAATCATATGCTTTTAAAGTCTTGCTGATGTCCCAGAAGGTGCAACTGTGCCATTCATTTGCAATACTAATCCCAACACAACACTACAGATATATTTATGTGGTTTCCCTTCCCAAAACCACAGTTAAAACAACCATGTATGCTGTTGAGGAGCTGCAATCCTGAACAAATAGCCCATGCCTTTACAGTTGTGGTGCTATCCTTACAGCGCAGAGAGGCATTGGGGTAGTGTTGGTATCATGGTGGCATCTGGGCTGCCATTGTTGCCTTGTAAGGTTGGTGGGATGGGAAGGAGTGTATTACAGTAATGGCTCCTCATTGTAGTCGTAGGGGTGCCATGGCAGTAGGGCCACTACTTGGATGTGATGAGAGTTCTTGCCCCTCTCCACGTAAAATGCCATCTCAAGGGCTCTCATTGAGCTAGCTTGATTCAAGCCTTACCATAAAAATGTACACTCCAAGTGCCCACCATTGCTTTTTGAACACAGTCTTCTGAGAGTTAATGACATAATTGAAGTTGAAAACGCATGACTGGTGAACTAAAAATGTCTTATTATGGCATGCCTTCAGCCACTTCATTTAAAAGCACTATGATTGCCCTTCACAGCAGTCCTGTTAAAAAGAGTATTGAGAAAGCCAACAACTTTGGCTTTTATATATGCATTTGGCATTTGCAAGGCACTACCACACTGGCAGTGCCTGGTAAGTGCCTTTACCATGCCTTTACAAAAGCCCAAACTGTTGGCATTGCCAATGTTTGTTTAACCTAGGGAATGGCGACTGCAGAGTTTATAGTAACTATAGGTGCTGTAAAATGTGTGCCCCCCATAGGCGGCAAAAATCTCAGGTTTTTTTTTGTTTTCAAATGCAGGAATGTCTTGTTAAAAGACATGCCAAAGACAATAGCAAGCTCAAAGGACCCCCACCACCGTTATCTCACACACGTTGTGCCTGCAGCAATTTCATGTTAATCATGCCTAAATTCAGAAGACATACACTGATCATTGTGGTGCAAGGCGATGTGACAGCTCATAAACATGATATGATATGGCATTTATAACACACCTATACACATGTGTTTCATATGCACTTCAAATAGGCGTTATGTCCAATGTGGTTTCTTGACATAAACAAACACAGACCAGCGCCTACAAGATAGCTCGGAAACAGGTGACACTAGAGCAGTGGTTTCCAAACATTTTATGTTGAGACCCTTTGACCAGAAATAAGCTGCTGACGGGACCCCCGAAAGCCATATCTGTTTATATCTTCTATTAAACACAGTTACTGTCTTCTTAATTGATTGAGCCTGACTCCCCACCTGGACTTCATCTGGACCCGTATAGTGAGACCAGCCCCACAGTTTTAATACGACTGCACAAAATAATTCCTAGCAGGGCCCAGGTTTCGATCAACAGTAGATAAGAATTGGAAAACAACCGTGCCCCACACCTGTCATCCAGGATTGTGCTCTGATTGACAAAAAGTAAGAGAATGATGGTACATTTTCCAAAAAGTAGAGGAACATTTCACCCTTTAATTCCCACCCTCTTTAACCTGCATATTGTATGAAGTTTAAGTATTTAACTTACCCATTCAGACTACAATGATCATAAGGTACTCTCCCAATGTATTTCTCATTGCCAGAACACAAACATTCACACTTTCTGACAAAGTGCAAGATCGTTTTCTAAACTTCACATAATTGTGGGCAGAGGGAGTTTCAACACTTAACTGAAGAAAATGAAGAAAAAAAAGCCTCTTAACTGATGGTTGACCTTATCAATTCATGTTCACATTAGCAATAGCAGTGTGTTTCCCACGAACATGAAAGGCAGTGACGAGGAATGCAGTGAAGATAAAAAGGGCCTTTACAGTGAAATGCTTTATGGTTGATGGGCAGTATATTGTACTTTATTCAGTTGTGCAGTGACATCGGTGTCAATGTGGTTTGTATTTTGCTGCAGTCTTCCACATGTCACATTATAAACTAAGAGCACACCAAAAGTATTGCCATGTCGCCCACGAGCTCACACACTATATCAAAGTATGGCGAGAAGCACTCGCGCTATATCACAGGATACTCAGAAATCCCTCAAAGCATGTTAGCCTGCACTCACAGTCCACTCCCCAATATCAAGAAAGTGTGAGATAACAGTCTCAGATTGAGTCAAACTCAATCACAGCAGGGGCAGAGTGTGATCAAAAAAACCCCAATGATCTAAGATAAGAAGCAAAATGTCACAGTGTGTACCGCAACCACTCACACAGTATCAATGTTTCAAAATGAATCAATGATTCACAATTGAGCGCTCACAGCATATTACTTATTTGCCAGAGTTAATTCACATTATATGACTGGATGCTCATAGAAGACTCACACTACATAAAAACACGACCAGAGAACACTCAATCTATGTCATTGTATGACCAACAATCACTCACAGTACATCATTGTATGGCTGGAACGCTCTAAAGTTGTATGATCTCATGGCCAGAAAGTACTCACATTATATGACTGCGTAGCCAGAGATGACCCACACTATACAATTGCATTATCACATTACACTCAATCTATATCATTGTACGACCAGAGATCACTTATAATATATAATTTTATGTCCAGAAAGTGCTCACGTTGTATGATTCTTGTGGACAAAAAACACTCAAATTATATGACTGCACAGCCAGAGAGCACTCATCATAATATTGAATGACAAAAACGTTATCACCCTGTATTTTCCATAGCCAGAGAGAACTCACTTCATACCATTGGATGAACAGAGAGATTTCATACTATATAACAACATGAACAGAGAACATGATCCATACTATATCACAGCAAGAGCAGAGAATCATTCCACGGCCAGAACCCACTCAAATTATATTATTGCACGGCCAGAGCGTCCTCAGAGTTGTCAGTGAGCCCTTCCACATTCCAATATAGGCAGGGTGCCAACTCATCAGCATTTTCCAAGCCTTACCTCACTTTAACAGCTCCTTACTCTGACTCCTTATTGCGTCAGGATAATTCCGGCTGGACAGAAACAGTACATTTAAACAACGTTTCTTAAAACCCTGTCCGTTCTTCTGGCATATTTATGTTTAATATATAATCTTCCTTTCCTGGACAAATGACAGGCATCAATTAGTCCTGACACTCGAAACATTTGATGGAAAGCTGTACCTTTCCGGATCGTCAGCAAGACGTGATCCATGCAAGGTTATGGAAAATAAGCTGCTTTGGTGGATACTTGTAAATGTTTATATGACACAGGGACCCTGTTCATGTCCGAATCCGAGTTCTTTGGATCTAATCTTTCATCAAAATCCGTCATAATACCTTAGTAGTAAGAATTTGGAAAGTTGAAAACGTTGGTACAACCCTTTATTCCATCAATGTGTGCTCTACAGGATCATATCATTGTATAGGGGATCCATGGCTGTGGCCACCACAAGCCGAACAGTGTGTTAAAATAAAATGGCTGCCTTGCTGTATTCTGACCTATTTTTAGGACCACAAATCACTAGTGTGGTGAAGATACACCATGTCACTTTGTCATATGAAAATTATACAAAACTGATGTGTGTTGTTTTTAGCAATGCAATAACTCAAGCATTATTTCTAAATAAATATACATACTTTTATTTATGTGACTTCAAAATATCAATATTTGTTAACAACACCATCAATTTATCAAGCAATTACAACACATTACAACACATTTATATATTAAAGTGCAATTGTGTGTTTAGTCAGGAATACACCTAAACAGTGCCAATGATTCAATAGATACATAAACATACTAATATTTTGTTAATAGCTGCAATGTCAATTTTCAAAACTAACTCACCAGAGGTTGAGAAGAGACGATATATTGACAGCTATGTTCTGCATCATAAAATTATTCTGATCTTAGCCGGGTTCCATTTGTGTAAGTCTCTGTGTAGAATACAGAGAATAATGCAATTTCAGTGTGTTAGGAGAGGGAATGCATATAATATAGCAGTCTTAGAAGTCTCCATGCATAGGTGTAGGAAGATATACCCATGCATGAGATTGTTGTGCTAACCTTTGGTGAGTTTGTATGGTGACACTACCTGTCTGGCTTCATATTTAGCTGGACTTTGGCAGCAGAAATTATGATATACGATTACATTTAGTATCTGGAGCGACTTAAAATCTAGGTATCCTTGTGAAGGAACTATATTTATAGAATATGCCCTGAACTATACATGGTGGATAACTTAAAGCAAACATGAGAATTTAAAAGGTCCTGTTGAAGGCGCAATAAGAAAAAAAACTAGCCGAAATGTCGATGTGACGTTGACCAATTAGGCCCCTCACTGTTTAGAGAATTTGTAAGATAAAAGGTCAATAGATGTTTAGTGCTCAAACAAATTGAAAAATTGAAAATTGACCTTGAATATTTAAAAAAAAAAAAAAAAAACTGTTGTATTTGTATGTATCTTGAAGCACCAGCACATTATAGGTGTATTCTGGATTAAACACACAATTGCACTTTTCAATGTATGTTGAATATATGTGTTTTGTAATGGCTTGATAAATTAATTACGTGTTTTTAAATTCTTTTGATATTTTGAAGTCCCATAAAAAACAAATGTGTTATTTTTAATGTTTTTATTTTATTTGGTGGGCTGATAAAATCAACCTTTCAAATATTATTTTACAGTTCAATTTAAATAATTTCATTACATAAACATAAACAGAGACAAAAGCATAGACATATGACATCAAGCAAAAACAGGTTCAATCAAAAAACAGATGCAGAATTACATTAATATAATGAAAAGATACATCTAGGTTACCACTTGTCGCTTAAAAAGAAACAGATAAAACCTATTTCCAAGTTAGATCTAGAGACCATCAATCACCAAGTTGTTATTTCTCATTACTCTGATGATCTCTATTGCACTTCAGTTTCATTGCATGTCTTTGGCAAGACCACATCCAAAAATTGAACTACTGCGAATCTTACTTCAACGTTAGGTCATATGGAAATAGCTTGCCAAATCTGATCAGAGTACATAGGGCAAAATGACACTAATAGGTTTTTAAAGTTCTTGTGCCAGGGCAATATTAGTTGAGGGCAGTCAACAATTATGTGCTGGAGAGTTTCCTTCTGTAATTCATTTAAACAGAACCGACAAAAGTTTTGATCATGTGTAATTAATTTTCTCTTTGCCAACACATCCTTTGTGTGCCACAGATTAAATATGAAGCGCAGATATTGGTTTCTGGTATAAGGCGAGAGACATTTCATTAAGTAATCAGCCATTGTTCTAAATTTCTTTATACTAAACAGGTGTATATTAAAATCTTTATATGTGTTGCAAGCCGCTTGATTGCAAATCCAATCATTTTGGCTCTCCCTGGGTTCACCATTAACAGATCAAGGCTGATAGACGCATCAGCCATGGAATTTGTTGCCGTGGTACGCCATTTGTAAGGAAACTGATGATGAAATGTAAGCAGATAATTTGCAACCACACTGAGAATGTTATTCGCTTCTAATCCCAACAGACATTTTCGTTAAAAAGTTCACATTTTCCACAAAATATGAGAATAAAGCGACAATAATCCTAGTTCATGGCGTAGCATTGGGATTGGTGTACATTGGGGAAGTTTTAAAATGTGATTCCAAAATGTAGCTTCCCAAGAATCCCAGCATTTCCGATTTTTCATAATTTTTTTTTCTGCTCCATAACTTGATATGGGGATCACCTTTTGTTTATAAAACAGCATCACATGGCTGCAGGAAAATTTACCATATTTATACACCATGACCTTGGCTTGTGATGTCAAAGATTGCAATTCAGAGTTAAGTGACTGAATATAACAATCATCAGAGTTTGAGTTAGTAATGATCATCCCCAAATATTTGTATTGTTGTACAATCTGCAATTCAATATTTGCAAGTTTAGACACATGTCGTGATGATCTACATTTATCCGCTTTATTACACAGCATCACCTGCGTTTTTTTCCGTATTTATAACCAAGTTGTTTTCATAGGCATAGGTGTCAAGTTTATCTAATAAATTCTGGAGGTCAACCGGAGTCTTGGAGACTAGAACGAGATCGTCCGCATATAAGAGCCAGGTAATTTTCTGATCACCAATCTTAGGAGAGTCTCCTGTTGTATTTAGAAACCACTCCCCCATATCAAGGATAAACAAATTGAAAAGAGTCGATGCTAAAATACAGCGCTGTTTTAGGTTTTGTTCTGTTGTAATAATGGATGATAAATGCCCTTCCATAGTCAGCCTAACTTGCATGGTGGTATTTGTATGCAGTAGTATAATTAGAGATTATAATGAGGTTGGGCACCGATATTGGATTAGTTTAGCAAATAATTTGGCATGATCTATTGAATCAAAAGCCACCCGGAAGTCTACAAAAAAAATATATACCAGTTGACTCCGGGTGGCAAAGAGTGGTTAAAGCCTATTTATTGACATGATGTTGAAAGATGTACCAAGGCCTAAGACAAAACCGGATTGGCAAGGGTCTTGCATGTGCGATTTGGACATCCATTTGTTCAGATCAGTACAATACGAGCAAAGATCTTCCCTGGAGCGTCCAAGAGGGTGATTGGTCTATAGGTCATGGGATTCTCGCGGTCACCTCTTTTGAACACAGGTAAAACTATGGAGTGTTTACAAGACTGAGGCAATAATTGGGTTACATTGATGTATGAAAAGATGTTATAAAGAATATCGGCCCATTGTTCCAGATGTTGTTTGAAGATTTGGTTAGAGAGCCCATCAGGACCGGGTGCTCTGGAACTACTTATTTTACTAATGTAATATAAGATATCTTCTTTGTCAAAATGAAATCAGAATTTCGCTATAATGATAGAGCAAGTGGAGAATGCTGAATTGATGGGTGGAGAGTATAGCTTCATGAAGTACGTTATACCATTTTTTTCTGTTACTGCGTTAGATTGAATCGCAACTTGGCGGCCATTGACGGCTTGGTTTAGAATTGCCCAGGTTTTGCCATGTTTTTATTCCGGACAGCACTTAGCATAGCAGCTCCATCTCTCTGATAAATTAAAGATTTTCAACTTCATAACCAGTTTTTGTAGCTGGTTTTGATGTGTGCTATGGCCAAATTTCTTGTTTCTTTTGGTAATTTCGATGCCCTTCTCTTCTGTGATCTATACAATGCTTTCCTTAATCGAATTTCGTGATCATGTATGTGTAATTTTGGTCTTTTATTAGAGTACATACCGATATTGGTTTGATATTGTTGCATTAAATCGTTATAGATTACCTTATGAGCAGTGACACCTTGAGTATACTGAACCATTTGCTTGTCAAGATCTGTGCTAAATAACTGCAAGGATTTCTCTGACCATTATAGTCTGTTTTGCTTCGAATTGAAGGTTACACATCCTACATCATGATTAGGCATTTTGGCCAATTGTAGTTTCTTTACAGCACATTTCATTGTCAGCATATCTTGATCACTATGAATAGTTCTCTTTACACAGAATTGGGTTACCGAGGAAACTAACCCACTATCTCAGAGACTTCTTTATGGGAGGGCAGAGGGGGCACATGCCCCAGGCCCCCACCTTGGATGGGGGCCCCACAAGGCTGCCTACTCTAAATAAATCAGTTTGCATTGTTTATTGGACTTAAATAGCACATTTCAGGATATATAAATGCTTGCTACTCAGACTCCAATCCTGTTGCCTGACTGTTGTTGAAAAGAACATTCTGCTTTGATCCATTAATCATGCTTTGTGTTCACTGTGTTATTTATAGTTTGTGTGTTCACTAAGACACAATTCTTGTACCCTTCTTACCTTTCTGTTGTGATAATATTGATCATGTGCAATAGCCAAAGTTCAAATGTGTATTCATAAATGTGAGTGCTCCAATAGTTCAGAATATAGCTCAATGTGTTAAGCACTCATTGCAGAGGTTTTTGTTCATGTGCAAGATTACAGTAACAAATCTCAGCAAGGTCAACTCAGCATTTCCTATATCTGAATACTGATAACATCTGTGTATATGTAGTTTGTTTTGTAGCACAACGGATGCTATTTTTAGCAATATACCTGCACCACATAGTGTTTGCTGTGAAAACAAACAAAACATCAATATAGTGAAGGTCTAGACAATGGTTTGTTCCGATGGGGTTTTGTAAAACCACCCCAAATGATTAACATAAAGTATTAGTTCGAGAGATGATAAGCTATCCATATGTGATCCTGGACAAATCATCTTATATCACTGACCTTAATGCGGTATCTTCTGTGAAAAGGATTTCCTTATCAAATGCTGGTGGCATTGTTTAGCCCGTTCCCTGTTCATCATTCTTTTATGACGGCCACTTGTGTGGAAGGACTTCTAAACAGAAGAAAGAGGACCAGCTATTGAAGGCTTCTGGCAAGCATATTTTAAGGCCGGCTTCTTTGACATAAAAACGTTTGGCTTTTTTGTACACCTGAAATGTGCGTCTGCTCATTTATGAACAACAATTTCACAAGCCTGTGTTTTGGGTGAAGTTAAAGCTTTAAAATAGAAAAGAGAAACCCAGAAAAAGTATTTTAAGATCATATCAATTACTTTCCTCGTTGGTGGAGACAATTAAGCGAAAATCATTCCCATTTTGCATAATACGCTTCTATATCATTTTGTTTTTCAAAATTGCCATGTTGGTTATGAAAGAAAAGAAAGTGGTGAAGTGCAGAAATTGCAGAGTGGGAGAAAATCCCAGCTTCATATCTTAACCAATGTGTGATCCTAGGCATCCCATTCAATCTTGTATTGCCTAACCTATCAAAATTGCCAGTTTTTCAATCTTTCAAAATTGTCAGCCTTTAGAGTGATTTTGTTCTCATGGTTTCACTGGCTTTAGTGCTGCTTCCTCTATAAACATAGTAGACATGATATACTGCACACCAAATCCACTAGTTTCTTTGCTATATAATGTTAATTCTGTTTAAAAACCATGTCCCTCTTAAATTCTCAATCTGTCTGGATAAGGACACCGTCCTGGTAGCTTCCAATCTCCATCCCCATCCACTATCTACTATATAGTATGTGTAGCTTATTCCTTGCATCCAATTTGTCTCCTGTAGCCATGCCTGAGCACTTTTTTCTTTCTGTGAGGCAGCTAATCTGAGTCATCTCTCTATTCTGGATTATGTGCACCTTTTTCATATGATCTGTCCCACATTTATACTATGGTGGGTACATCTTCCTCGTGGCAGCTATTGACGAAAAGTATCTTGTACTTACGATAGACCATAAGTACCCTCATGATGTACTGCTAATGTTGGCCTTGAAATGCTACTTGTTTATCATTCTGATCACAGCAAGCATGAAGTGGGTAAGAATACTGAAAGGCTACCCTCCCCTATTTTGATCGCTGTGAGGCAGCATATCAACCTATGTGTTGTGATTGCGATGTTGGAGGCACGACCAGGTACTCTGCACCCCTTCACGTCTTTGGTTCAGGGAGGGGGGACCCAAAGATGTCTGTGCCCTGGGCCCCAAAAGTGCTTAAGATGGCCCTGCACTATCTACATATATATAATCTATTATGGAGCATACAGTGCCTCTGCGCCAAGTCGGCCGAGGGGGTATATCATCTTTATGTGTTCCATTTAGCATATGTAGGTTGTGAGATTTAATGAAATGGTTCCATTTACACAACCTTCCCTTGTTCCACTGTGTATCTTTGGGAAGACAGTTGAGATTTAGATCTCCAGCAATAATAACATTAGTGATAGCATTGTCAACAACAGTTATATTCATTAACTCATTTAGGTCTATTAGAAATTGCTCATCGGTTATGCCCGCAGGATTCCAGTATAAGTTGATGAGTGCACAGGCATATGAGTGAGTATAAAGTTTAGTCATTTGCATAAAAGGATTTGGGGAAGACCAAAACTCCGATTTGAGCCCTGTGGTTTTTCTAATTGCAGTGATTAACCCCGAAGATGGTCTTCCACGTGCTGCTTTAATGGCAGAATTCAAATGTAGATCATAATTATTAAAAATTGGGATTGCAGTCAGCCAAGTTTCCTGCAACAGTAGCATGCCAAAGTTAGCAATATCAGTTTCTAAGTTGGTCATAAGGTGCTTGTGCCTTCTGGTATTCCATCCTAACAGCTTTACTTCAAGACTATTCGTAGGCCTCTCTCGTTAATTTTGATTAGAGTCACAATGGCATACACATTTGGATTTGTTTTGATCTGAAATTGCGGTAATATTTGTATAAAGATTTTGATTTCTGGAGCCAAATCGGAATTTGGTTGTCCCACTGCTAAATCTGATAGATTAGCTGACTCTGTTAACAATGTAAAGCCCATGGGAAAAAAATGATTTTTGGTGGCCCATATCGTGTTCTGTCTCACTTTTCAGTGCATCCACACTGTGACTGAATTTAGTTTTGTTTCATGAGTGAATTCCACTAATTCTAGATCAGAGGAATGAATATCTTCTAACATTGGCAGGTCCGCGAAAATTGCCATTAATGAACGCCTGTTTAAATCATATTGTGCAAAGGGAGCAGATCTACAGGATAATATCTACGAATATGCAGCAGGTCATTTTTTCAATGGATGTATCTTTTGTTTTGGGTCAACTGTTTGGCCTGCATTCACAATTGGTGTAGAGCTAGGGGCAACTTTAGAGGTTTCATTGATTTTTAATGCAAAACCCAATAATCTTAGCAGCTCAGGTGCCAACAATTATATTGTAGTTTTATTTGAACTGGGTTTGAAAACATCTGAAGATTGGGTGGGCTCGGAAGAAGAAAGACATTTGTTTTCTGGATTTGTAACGGCCAGCTCATGGGAGGCTTGGACAGATGGTTTGTTGTCCAAAATGTTTTCTCTAACAACTATTGGATTCTTTGGGCATGGATCAGTAGGCTTCTGTAATGGATAACCAGACATGTAGGCATCCACCGCTTTCCTAATTTCCTGGCGATGGAGGTCCACGGCAGATAGCTCCTTAGATATTACATGTGGAGTGATATCTGTAGACATTTTCTCTGTCGTTTTGCCACTGTCTAAGGCTTTGACAGGAGATTTGAGAGCTGCTACTGTTTCAATCAAGTCATCCAAAGGAGCATACGTTCCAGGATTTCGAGTGGCATTTGAGTTTTGAAATGACAACCTTGCTTGTGTCTGCAATTGGTATTTTTTTGACACAGCTTTCGATACATGAATTACACTCATTTTTTGTAGAGTAATAGATTTAATAAACTCTTTTGTTGTCGATGTGGATTGATCTTTTGACATTTTTATATTCATTGTTTTTTTTTTGTTTTGAGGAGGCATACGTTTCTGTTGTTTGTTAGTTGAGGTCACAGACTTGGCATGTGTGAAGATGCTATAGGCAGCCTTAGAGGCTTTCTTTTCTAAAACATTCCTATTAGATTTAGTGAAGCTAGAGCTTTTGTCTTCTAGGTTTGTATGTTGTTCATGAATGCTGTTATCAATTAATGGCACAGCGAAAGCTAGAACCTTCTCTGATTTAGATTGAGGCTTGTTGACATGATTATTTAATCCAACAGCCCCACTGGTTAGAGTAGAAACAGAGGTTACAGATGACTTGACTTTCACTGATTCGGTAATGGCACCAGTCCTTGCTGTCAATGTTTGTATCAAGTTATTTTGCCACAAGAGAATTTGCTCCAATTGGGCTGCGTGGGTAATCATTTTATCGTTCATTGTTTCAAAAAGTGTTCTTAGAGATTGTAAAGCGAGATTCATATAATTAAGTGTAATCTCATTTAATCTTATGTTCGCTTCTTGCGCTGAGTGACTGTATTCGTGACCCAGCGGGGCCGTGATCTTTCACAGAGTAGGTAAAATGTAAGAGTCTGCCAAAGCTGAGTGCGAGTGACTATGGTCATCAAAGAGTTCTGGGGAAGTGGATACATTTTGCAATGAATCCCGGACCATAAACTCTGAGCCATTTGGGTCCAAATCAATGACTGCCATGTCATCTGTATAATTGGGTGCATTGTTGCTTGTAGACAATGCAGTGGATGCTGTCAATGCATTGTTTAATAGCATTGAATCTGATATCGAAATATTTGTTGTGTTAGATCTACAGTCATAGGCATACCAGTAACATTGATTTGTCCCTCTTTATTCAATGCAGATGACTTTTGCAAACATTCAATCTCTGTGGATACAAGAGGGTTCACAACTGGATGCAATGCTGCAGATTGATTGAGTATTTCCGTTATTGCAATGGTAGAAGTTGAGGCTGTTACTGCTTACTAGGAGGTCTGATATTGGTTGTTTCTCGACAAAATGATCTAATGTTGGAGTTTCCACTGGGTTTGGATGATTTAAGTTTTTTACGACTTCCGCAGTCGGATGGTGTAGAGCAGGTTGGGGCTAGCAAACGCTTTCTCAAAACCATGGGTAGAGCTATTCCTCTACTGAGCTGCATAGCCCGACTGTCCGCTGCAGGCATTTCAGGCTTCAACGTGAACAATGAACGATGCATTGGACCGTGGTTAGCAAATACAACTGAAATACACTACGACTTACCAGACCTGTCAAACCTGAAGACCAGACAAAGCAACCGGCTTGCCACGACGCATGCAGCAAAGTGGCAAAGCTGTAATTCGCCGGTACTTCGCTTTGGCGCACACGCGCTGGTGCGTGTGCTTTCTGGGTTATGTAGGCTCGTGCCACAGAAGGGGCGGAGCTTGCACGTTTGAGGAATAATAAAGCCTAAACTTGGTTTATTCAGTATCAAAGCTGCAAAAAATGATATATTAAGGTTAGTGGAGGGTCCAGTAACAGTTCTTAAAGATCTTGGCGAAGATAGAGAAGATGCAAATACCGTGTGATGCTTGTATGTGTTGTATGTGTTAATGTGTTATATGTTTCGAAATAATGTTTGAGTTATTGCATTGTTAAAAACAACAGACATGGTATAATGTTGAGTCGTGTCCTCAGTTCCTGTCTGTGTTGAGGATAGCTAAAGTAGATCACTTTGTCATATGAAGGTATTTACAAGAGCAAGCCCTTTCTTGTTTTCCAAAGGAGACCAAACACATCTCACAAGAACATCACACTGCAAACAAATCTCCTCTGCCCATTCCCCAAATAACTGGTTGCCAGTGAATTGGATAGTATGCTTTAATCAATTTATAAAGTCCCACATTTCTGTATTACTAATAATCTCTGTTTCCAGTCAATTACATTAACAATGTACCCAACCATGACACATGCATGATGCCACCTCATTGACTGCCAAATATGTATTTAAACAAAAGCTTGATGGTTCTTCATATGTTTGATTCCATATTATCACAATGTAGGACATACATACCCATTTGGATCTGATTAGGAACAAGTCAGCATTTTATTCTTAAGTTGATGAAACTAGAAAGTGAAAGTGGGTAATTATGCAATGTCATGCAGACCTCCAGAGGTAATCACTGTCAGGCTCTCATCTGATTTCATGTTATTGGGCTCACACCAATAAAAGAGATCTGAGTCAGAATCAGCGTCAGTTTAAGTAGCATGATGAAGTGTTTCATACTGCTGAGCTTGCTTTAAAGACAGAGATTCTAAGTTTAGTAGTTTTGCAATAGGTAGAGTATATGTCCGGGAGACAACAATCTCACAAAGGCTAATAGGTCTTTGGTACTGGAAGGTCAGATATGCATGGTGCACCCTTTAATCTCTCTGACATTGCTTAAATTGGCACCAATTACTAAGGGAATATTGCAATTATATGAAGTCATGGCAGCCCCTTTGCTTAGGAAATACACATGAAACATTGTATAGTATTTCTGTTTCATTTAGCATACACCTATCTCGAGTGCAACATAGTGAGGTACAAGAGTGTGAGCAACTGGAGGTTAGTTTACAGTTTGTCTGGAGTGGTAGGAGAAATGGGGACCGGTTTGGCAAATGTGTGCCTCGGAATTCCCTGAACAGCAGAGTTTTGAATTCTTTCCAGAAATGCTTGAGTGTTGGGGTGCTCCCGATTGCCACTGGGATGGATTTTCAGTTTGCATGGTTATAGCAGGAGAAGGGCGTTTCCTGGACTGTTCTTTGATGCCTAGTTTAGTTTCCAGTCTAGCTGTGGTCTTACTTCGAGAGGAGCATTAAGCCGCCCGAGATATTATGTTTTTGTGCAAGATAGGTGGGACTCTGGGTGATGGTTGTCATATAGGTGATACAGGACATTTTGAAAAAGTTCCTTGCAGGGAAATGAAGCTAGTGAAGGTCATGCAGGAGGTGACTGGATTAATTAGAACCAGTGATAAGAGGAACTTCTGTGTGATTGGCTCCCTTTAGGGGAGCATTGTGTACCACAGGGAGCCCAGGGATAAGGTTGTTACCCTCATCCTTGTGTGAAATCATGAGAGCCTGTACTACATTCCAGATGTCCAAGAGAGAGAGGAAGGGCTACATCTTGTTGAGCAGAGGGACCTGGTACCACACAGCCTGGGATTTCTAGCTGAAGTGCTGTTGAAAGGCCAATTTGCTATCCATTATTGTGCCTCGAAAAGTGTGTTTAGGTGCATTATAAAAACCCAATGAAGAAAAAAAATACTTCACTACAGTAAGTGCTTCAAAAATATATATTTTTTAAAAGCTGGAAACGAAGCTAGTTTGGCTTACTCATGAAGCAAATATCCAGATGCAATCCATTAGTCCTAAAAACCCAAACTTTGCTCCTTTTCAACAACTGCAGACAGAGTAGAGCTCTGACCTTTTCAGCTGACTGTTTATAGAAAGTTTAATTAGCCAGAAGTGGCATTGACTTAGCACAAATCAAGCACTCAATCCTCTTAAAGGTTCGAGAGGCTTTTCAAACTCTAAATATCTAGAACATGTGGGTTATTATTAGCTCTGTCTAATGTATTCACCCAGGCCTACACAATGCACCACAGCATGGGGAGCCACATTGACAGCATATCAGATGATGGCAAGACACATCTCATGATCTGCAAAATGTTGAGAGCCCTGCACTGAAACCATCATATCACATTGTGGTTTGAGACCACACATGATACCAGAGTACACAGCCAGTGAGAAATCACGTAATATCGCATCCTGCGGATGCAGCACTTGAGCACTCATACTATGCAATAACATGGACAAAAAACCATACATCAATCCCACTGTACAAACAAATGGAAAGCAAGAAAGCATTTTCAAAATCTAAGACTATGATTAAAGAGCACTAAGACACCATATTTGAAACCCATCACACCACATCACAACATTCTACCTAAGAAATCTAAATTTGACAGTGTAACCAGAGAGCATTCAAGCATGGTCAAGTCATAGTCAGACACCATTTCACTTTCTACCGGATGGACACAGATTTGCACTGGATCAAACCCAGAGATGCCTGTAAGAGATGCCTGTAACATCTCTGATTATAACTTACATCGTTATAAGATCAAAAAGCCTAACACTGGAGCCAATCTCGTGGAGATATCTTGCCAAAGCCAATCTTTGAGATACCCATGTGCAAATGTGACTCACAGACATGTGTTCAATAGCATGTCAGAGATGGTCCGCATTCCTCAATGTTTGCTCTAGCATTGTGACTTAGGTGTAAGATGGCAGGTACAAAGCGGAGAGGCGCACAGGCTTCTTCCGATTCCCTGCAGTGCACATCATTGTAAATAAGGACCTTTCTGTTGCAGCCTGGTCAGAAGGAATTGCTCATACTGTGTTGCGCAATAAGTCACAGTTAGCGAGAGAGTGACCTGACAGTGCTTACACTTCAGGACAGTGCTAGCCAGGGAGGAAGAACACAGGGGCACAGCACGGTCAGGGAGATATGACAAATGTGCATAACACGATCATACATCCCACGCTTCTGGCTACCCAGATCTCGTACAGTTACACACAACTGCAGATTAAACGCATGGCAGATTGCAGTTAAAAACAAGTGTTGCCTGGAAACAGTTTATTGACCTAGCTCCTAAAGCAACCAATCACGAGCAGGAACCTGAAGGACGTTCCATGATGCGAACAGATAGCATCAGAGACAAGACGATCATCCTGGCACTCAGTTAAAGGCCAACACCACAAACACTTTTATGAAATCTGAATCTTCTTTCTATATTATGGCGTGTCTCTATACATGAAACGGGCCCACATAGGTCCTTCAAAAAATAATAGGGTTTGAAAAAGAGTACACAGCAATGATTTTAGTCCTTGATCCTTAATGAAATGAGAACGTAGACACTCAGACAGTTTCTGGCAAGTATTAATTTTATTTAAATAGCATCTGTCATTGCTGCCTTTTTATGTTCTGTTGTGTTAGTTGATAATTGTGCAGACCGTGTTGGATCATTTCAGAGTGCTTTTTATAAACCAACAAAGCAGTGGTCCACTTAGCGAGAGGGGGCGCTCTCTTTTTGAGAGTAATTGTTTGGATCAACGCACACAGTGTGATTTGCTGTCAGATTGAGATTTTGGGGACATTAGAAACGAGAGGGCTGGAAGTAGGGGAACAAGAAAGAAAAGGCTTAAAATGAGCACCTAAAGACAGATCAACGATGAAAGTAATGCAATGAAGGGGCTAGAGGATACTCTGGTAGGAGAGAAGATGGAAGGTGGAAGTTGGAAACGAGGCAGATGAGAAATAAAAAGGGCTGTTACAGAAGAAAAGAAAGAGAAGAAGTACAGATTGGGAGATAAAAATGATGGAGCAAAGATTGAGGAAGAGGAGGGATGGGGCAGAAGGAGATACAGAAGAAGTGAGGAAGTTCAAATGGAAAGGGGAGAGCAAGGAGATAAGAAGTCGGGAGAGGGGTGCATGTCCAATCATCTTCTTCTAAATGTTTTCCTGCTCTCCCACAGGTGTCCTTTCTGATCTACCTACATCATTCAAGCTAGCTCTCTGAAACAGTGTCAGGGCACTATTATGCATCACCAAGCAATCTAACCTACCCCATGAAGATTAGTGATGCCTCTCCTAACCTCCCCGTGCTCCCTCCTCTGTCCCCTTTCTTCCCTGGGCAGTGTGAAGCGTTTTTCAATGGGATTGCACCATTGTAAAATACTTTTGTAAATCAGTCCCACAATGTCTAATTTCTCAGCGAGTTTCTAAGTGAGCAAAGAAGCAAACTCCCTGGACTCTGAAAATACAAACCTGAACATCAGGAAGGCTGCTCTGCAGTATGTGAAATGTAAGGGAGTACAGCCAAAATAACCGTGGAGGAACACACTTGAATTCCTCTGTGTCCTCATCGAACCCATGATGTCATTCAGCTGAAAGCCTCATCGCATACTGAGAACAGACCATGCTATACCTGCCAAATTCCCTATGCTTCTCGCAGACCTGCTGTATGTCTTATTGACAAGGAGTGTCCTGCTTTAATGCCTCATTGAAATGCATTGAATCAGGTACATTTTGGAGCAAGGTCAGAGCTTTGCATCCATAATGCCTTTCCATCAGACAAACGTGGATTTGACCCCTTACGGGGTCAGCACTTGTCTCTGTGATGGCCTGTGCAGCTCCTTAATCCTATGTTGCAGAATACATCTTGCAGTCATGGAAACTTCTAAAACAGCACACACGGACTGCAAAGGCTCAGTCCAATATACAGTAATAGACAAACGCATACATGGGTGCAGCCAGTGCTTTTACATATTGAATGTAAAGCTATGATCAGGACAATAGCTTTTTTTATGTGGACACTGATCAGGTCACTAACTATGCCACATTGCACACAGTAGTGCTCCGTGCACTAATTAGATTAGGATGCATTGAATTATAATGTGCTTTGTTCATGGACAGGCCAGACTTAGCTTTGTTTCATTTATAGTTTTCTGTGTTCCTAAAAAGGGTGAGGGGAGGTAGATTCTATTTTTCTCGAGGTGGGCCATAGAAATAGGGAAGGTTTTGTTCTCGAGGCCGTATTTGGTGCAGGTGATGAATGCACGTGTTATTTTCCTCTGAAAAGACACAGAGTTGGGAATGTTTAACAGATTGCATTACAATAGATGATTGCAAATCTGTTCCTTAATGTAAGGGATACAAAAGCAACGTTGATTTGGCAATGGTACTGTCTTGAAAATGACCACTGCTCATCTGTGCTGTGTTGCTGTAGGCAGGGTGTGTGGAGATCAACAAAGGCTCCCATTGTCCTGGTGCAATGAGAAACATTCACTAGAACAGCATCAGAATTACCTGCTGTCAGAACCTGCATCAGAAGTTGATGTAGGTTCCTAAGGATTGACATACACTATTGGTGGGAGGCATCATTGGACGACCTGGTGGTTTGTTGGAATCTTTGGAATCTTGGATAGAGTGTAGAAGATAGGAGTCTTGGGATGGTTAGAAGTGAAATATGGTATAGGGGTGTCTGTAATCCATATTTTTTCTTCAGCCTCATTTAACAATAGGTTGAGATAGGTTCCAATATTATTAGAAGTATCCATGTCTACCGGTGCATGCATGTTCTTATCTGACAAGTGACATTAGCTTCCATCCTCATAGTCCTTTGTGTCAAAAATGACTAGGGCTCCCCCTTTAGGTTTTATAGTAATGGAAGTGTCTGAGTATAGTGTTTTTATTTACGACATTTCATGTTGGTTAAAGTTATGTCTGGGACGTCCGTAGGGAAGTTTCTGTAAATCGGTGAGACCAGATTTATGAAATTGATCAATAATAGGGCTGCAAATGGTGGATGTGATGGTACTCCCTGGTCTGAATTAAATGTACTCTGGTTCTTCTAGTGATTCTTCCATCGTGTCAGTGGTGTGTTCTGCAAATTAAGCGTTCACACGTAACTTCCTTGTGCACTTAAACAGATCCACTTTGTGGTAAAAAAAAAAAAAAATATGAGCTGAAGGTCGGCCAAAATGATGTCGCTTCTGTAAACGTAGCCAGTTTATTTATGTATTTATTTATTTTGTCATTTGTATAGCGCACCCAATCCAGAGGCATCTGGATGCGAGTGACTTTGTGTGTAAGTATTCAATGTGAAAGATTCACATCTAGGGGTATTGTCTTGTGATTGGACATGATTAGATTATGGCTGTGTCCCCTGCGGGACCACTTCCTTTTGGGCCTCGCCCTAAGAAAAAGGGAGTGGTCCTGCTGCTGCCTATTTCTGCGCTAGCACCTGGCACTATGGGTATCTCAGTGGTGTCTTTGTTTGTGTTGTCAGATTCAGTATGTGCAGTATCAGAGTCTGTACTGGATTAGTCTGATGAACTGTGATTGCCTCTATTCGACTCTGTATTTGTTCATCCATGTATATACTTTGTCATCTAGACAATACTTCTCAACCTTGGTTCTCAGAACAACTAAAAATTGCCTGTCTGAAGTTAAGGCAGACCGAACATAAATGGCGAAAGAACTACGATCCTGATCTCAGAATATCTTATAAAGCTTGTCTGTCCACCTACTTGGCTGACATTAAAACTGCCAAAGCTACTTTTGTCTCCCATAAGAATGAAATGGCTCTCTGCCAACCCAAAATTATTTTTTTCTGTAGTCAAATCTTTAACCTCCTCTGAACTGAAGCCCTTACCTCCAGGGTTAAACCTACCCAAGAACTGTGCGATGATTTGTCGCTTTTTTTAATCAATAAAATAGAGGTCATCTGTACTAATATCGCTAACTCTCTAGCTACATCGGCCTCTGGTGCCAGCAACTCACCTTCTCTTTCATCCACTGATAATTCTGCCAGTGGTCAACTTTCCCTCTCTTTTCTGAGGCTGAAGTTCTATCAGCTATTCAACGAATCAAATCCTCCTCTCCCGCGGATGCCATCCCGATGGAGATTATGAAGAAGATCGCTCCCGACCTTCTGGCAGCCCTCACTTTTGCTGTAAATGACTCCTGCTAATCTGGCTATGTCCCCCCTGAACTGAAATTGGCCAGGGTAGTATCCCTTTTAAAGAAACCCTCGCTCAATCACACGGTTCTTGCCAACATCTGTCCTATTTCCCTGCTTCCTTTTCTCTCTAAACTCTTGGAATCACTAATTGCTCCTCTACTTTCTTCCTTTCTGGAAAATACTAATATCCTTAATCCTGCACAGGCAGTTTTTAGACCAGGCAGAGGCACTGAGAGTGTGCTGGTGTCCGTACAGGACAATAGGTCCAGACTGGTCGACTCAGGAGGAGTTGGAGCCCTGATTTTGCTCGATCTCTCAGCATCGTTCGACACGGTCGACCACCCAATCCTGCTGTCTCGCCTGGCCCAGATTGGAATCTCTGGCCAGTTTTTTGCCTGGTGCACCTCCTTTCTGTCGGTCCGCACACAAACTCTTGCTATCCCTCCTTTTCTCCCTTTACCCTGCTCTCTCACATGCAGTGTCCCCCTGGGCTCTTGCTTATCCCCGATTTTGTTTAATATTTACATCTGAGTGTTGGTGTCCCTCATCCGTGCCCACGGCCTCAGCTGTTACTCGTATGCCAACGACACCCAAATCCTGGTTTGGGTGGATCAGGATCAGGCGGTGGCATCGGCGTGCCTTTGTGACTGTCTGAGGGCCGTGGGTGATTGGATGGACCACAACTGGCTTAAGCTTAATGAGGATAAGAGGTGGTGGTGGTGGGATGTCCACCTGATCTTTCTCTCTGGATCTCTGCCTATTGGCCCTCTATTCTGGGTCCCCTTACCCATCCAGTCAACAAGGTAAAAAATCTTGGGGTCATTCTTTCTGGCACTCTTTCTATGACAAACCAGGTGGCTGCTGTGTGCCAAGCCGGCCACTATCAACTTAAGATCTTGAAGAAGGTCTTACCCATGATACCCAAATCCCTTTATCCTCTGGTTGTCACAGCTCTGGTCATATCTCGCCTGGATTATTGTAACTTTTTGTACGTGGCTCAGGCAGTTGGCCTGATACAACGGCTACAACAAATACCGAACTTAGCGGCTAGGTTAGCCAAGGGCACCCCATATGGAGCTCACACTTCCCCAGTACTGCGCTCGCTTCACGGGCTGCCAGTTAACCTGCGCATCCTTTTCAAGGCTATATGCATTGTCCATAGGGCTATTTGTACCCAAGGAGCCGAGTTTCTTCGGGTTAAATTCCTTCGCTACCTCCCCGCACGTGATCTTCGCTCCTCTTCTGCTGACCTCCTGGCTGTCCCGAGGTTTCGTCGTACCAGGATAGGCGGTCGAGCTTTCTCCATAGTTGCTGCTAATCTATGGAATGTCTAATCACCTAGCTTTTAGAAGAGCTTTGAAAATGACCCTCTTCTAGGCCTTCATTCTGTGACCTCAACAGCATTGGGCTCTGTTTTCCCTCTCGAGCGCCATGGTGCCCCCGGGCGACCGCGCGCTATATAAATGCACATAACATAACATAACTATTGTAGGTGTCCCTTTAAAGGCAGGTTAGATATAGATGCTCGCTGGGGTATGTTGCCCCAGATTGTTCAATAGATGCCATATGGCGGGTTTAGTCAAGGTCGGGTCTGGTAGTGGTTCATGGCTGCTGCTGCCGTATGGCATCTATTCAACAATCTGGGGCAACATACCTCCCCCGAGCATCTATATCTAACTTGCCTTGAGAAGGACCCTCCGGGGTCAAAACAAATGTTGGCTGACCACTCTTTAGACCATTTGTACACAATATGGACATTAAAGAAAGACACCTTGAAACATTGCATCGAGCATGAGAATCTTTTATTGATAAGATTCAACAAAAACTTTCTGTTGCAAGGTAACTAGCAGTGTCGGCTGGTGAGTTTGAAAGCTGGTGGGGCGTAAATTTTCCAGGGCAAATTTCGTGGCGAGCGTGCGCAGCGCGTGATCCCAGCCCCCAAGGCGGGTGCGGGGCGGTTCTCCCCCCATGAAACTTTTGGAAAAATGGCCTACAAAATATGCAATTTACTGTCCAAAAAACCCACCAAAATAGAAAAAAGGCATTCGGTTTTACATATTAATGGTGGTACACTATTCTTACGTGTGTGTACAAGTGTGATGGTGTATTTTACAGCAGCTTGTATTGAGAATAGCTGGTTCTATGGTGTATGCATAAAGAAATTAATTATATATTCAGTAATGATGGAAACATATGTTTGTCATGCTGTTACTGGCATCTTGTTCGACTCAAGACACCTAGAAACAGACCTGCACACTGTACATGGGGGCTTCTTCACACAACAGGAAAGCTACCTTGCATTTCCCCTCTTACACAACCCAATCCCCTCCATCAGATCCACTGAACAGCCCACGAAAATGGCAATGGAGCTTGCAGAAAGAAATAATAACTGCAAAGATCCACAGGTCTTCTTCTCTAGTTCCCTCTTAACTGACCCAAAGTACTGCATATTTCCTCCCACATTCCAAGTTCCATTTTCTATATTCACATTCCACACATTAGAGGATGCTACAATAAGCTTTTGTAAGAATTATTTTAAAAAAAAAAGTAACTGCTGCTTTTGCCATGACTTAATGGCACAACACTAAATGAGAGGCAGACACGTGCATAACGTAGTCAAGAGCCACTGATATCCTCACATAGCAGTGAAGGACTAGGAGCAGCTGCTGCGCCTTAATGGGTGCAAATGGTGGGCGGAATCCATAAAGACGCATGCTGTGCAATATCATGAGTAAAACCAGTTGCTTTTTCTAAATTTAGAGGCATTCTTTAGAATAATAATAATCAGTATGCGGGTATTTGTACATTTCATTCAGGATGTGGAATAAAGCAAGGACTCGTACACTATTTGCTTAATTGTCTTGTCAGGTTGCTTTATTATGTCATTTTTACATATTTCAAATAATCACTTATTTTAGCTTTCCGTTTTTGCACTTTGTAAATGCCTGGCACTTCTCTGCCACGACTACACCCTGGTCCCGGAACAAAACACAACTCCACCCCCCCCCCCATCGTGCAATCCCAAAGTATTATCCCACTTCTAGCACTGCCCATGCACATTCATCTTCAATCACAATGTAAGCACATTCATCTTCAATCGTAAGGAACTTTAACACACAGCTGCCTTTGGCTAAATGAAAGTAACACGTACATAATGTACGTGTTACTTTCATTTAGCCAAAAAGGCAGCTGTATGTTAAAGTTCCATGTGCTGGCCAGGAGCTAGTGTAATGTATTTAGACTAATTATTTTATTTTGTGGCTTCAACTTTATTGAGATCTCAAAACTCTCTGTAGCTACTTAAAAGCAAGCAAATTCATCCTATCCTTCAGTCTCTTAGTGGCAGAGCTTTTAAATCACACATGGTCTGGACATTACTGGATTTGCATGGAATAATCACAGCTTCTTGAACTACAGGAATACTGAGCTAGCAGTGGGGGCAGGTCTTTCTTGGTACCAATCATAATTGCACGCTCATTGATTTGGTAGGAGCTCTCATTACGAGTGGGGTAGATACTCAAGTGGACAAGCGTGGCTCTGCTATTTGACATAGTTAAACATTTGCCGAGGTCAGCATTCACAGATGCCAATGCCATGTCGACTGAGCTCTAAACTGCCGAATGGCCACCAAATACTCACGGATGCACTCTGTTGCTTTCCATGGCAGTCCTGCTGAATAACACATATGCCCAATCCAGGCACGTGGCTCATCTAATAATGAGTAAATCCACTATAATGTCTCAGTTCTTTAGTACCAAATGGTTTTTGTACAGTGAGTACAGTGGTGACCGCAGTCTTGCTAGCTGAGCAGGACATGAGAATATTAGGGATCTGGCACTTTGTCTGGACAGGTGTTCTTGCTGTTTGAACTTGTGTACCAGAGTAAAGGGACACATGGTCCAAAACAGAAATCTGTTACACTTACATTAAACAGTGATTGGGAGAATGATAATGTCCCCTCCTCAATGAGTGACCTGCGCGGGAGTGCCTCTATGACTGCAGATCGGCTGCATCATTTACAGATCTGCGTTCGGTCCTATTCGGCATTTCGCATCCCTGCTATCACTACCTAAATCACCACATGGCCAACCGGGAAGCCTCACTACACATCACTTAACTTCTAACACACCGCCAGTATGCGTGCGCAGCTCTCCACTTGTGGCTGTCATGTAAAACGAAAATGGAAATTCGTGGGGCCCGGTTCATGGAATTTTGTGCATGGTTCAAAGTGACTTGTAGTGCAAAAATGACTATGCACAGACTTTGCACTGCAAAAAAAACACTTTGCACAATTCCATGAATCAGGGTTTGTGTCAGCAGTGCAAAGTCACTTTTCAGCAGTGCAAAAATTTCCATGAATCAGGCCCATGATGTTTTCATGGGAGAACATCTACATGTTGGCCATGATTTCCACTATCATAGCACCCTTGTGTCGCACCCACCGATGCACGTGTGCACAGACCAATTCCCCTGCGATCCTGCGGCAAGGATACAACTTCAGCATTAAAATAGAAATATAAAAAAAACATTTCCAAAATAAGAAGCATTTTACTCGCCTGCACGAATGCTCCCAACTTTATCTTGTTCTCCTAACAAAAGAAAGCACGCATTTTTCAGAGGCGACTACACTATTTTAAATTGCTTTGAAGGCTTCATATTTTACTTCATGCAGGTCAGGAGCAAATCTCACGACAAGTACCCGCAAGAAATCTCACAACAGTAACATCCCATTGCATATGGCAGCCCTTGCCAGACCTCCCTCGCTTTTCAAGCGCTGTCATAATACTATCAGTTTCGGCATTACCCAATGTTATGCTACTCTGTAATAAGACACACACGCAATGCAAAATCAAGTATGTTTGTAAAGTAGAACTTATAATGTGATGTCGTTGGGATTGCTGGGCATTGGTGCAGGTGGCTATCGGTGACTATTGCTTGGAAGGACTTCCACAGTTATGCTCCGTTCCGACTCGGAACGGAGTCGGAACGGAGCATAACTGGAAGTCCTGGTTTTCTGCCTGTTTGTGTCCAGCAGGCGGCCCGCTATCACCAAGGCCCCGGCTCCCCGGCCCCAAGTTGACGGCAGCAGTCAGCTCAGCAAGCAACACTGAAAGACGTGTAGGCCGTGGCCTACACGTCTTTCAGTGTTGACTGGGGCCGAGGATGGACCACATAGTTTGGGCCCCAGGGACTGTAAGTGTAACACAGTGTGACACTCCCCGGGCCCAACGACAGAAAAGAAACTACATGGGGTACTTACCGGCAAGTTCGTAGTGGGCACTGGTGGTCCAGGTCTGTCTTGGCTGGGCTGGTAGACTCTGGAAAGCAGCAGCAGCTCACAGAGTCAGCAGTCACGTTGCGTGACTCTCCTCAAAGAACGAGAGACGTGTGAAGGCGGCGCAGGCGCACGCACGCACCCTGTGCCGCCAGTGATTCTGCATGGATACAGTAATATCGTTGGCTGTTTGCCAGCCAATGAAAGGGTTGTCATTGGCTGGCAAACAGCCAATGACATTACTGTATCCATGGCAGGGGAGGGAATGTGCGCTGTTTGCACACATTTTATACAGGCAGGGCCACCCCTGAAGCGCCCCGCCAGCCTTCTTATTAAAGGGGCTACGTAGAGTACGTGGAGCTACGAGCTCCACGCACTCTACTATTGAAAAAATAATACTAATTTGGGACGCACCCCGCTGTTAAAGCCAGGCCCGGCCTGCCTGATGCACTATTCCTTGCCAAAGCGCCCCCGCACTGTTGGCAAAGGAAATGCAGCATTGTTCTAAGCTGAAAGAGATTCAATCGGAGAAGTTCTCTGATTGAATCTCTTTTAGCTTCTCTCCTTCTTTTCTGGGGGGGTGGCGCCCGGCCGCACTATCATAGCAGCCGCCACTGGTAACTAGGACTTTTTTCCACTATTCCCCTATAAGAGGTGTTGGGCTCACATCTTCCCACCTGTGACCCTGCACTGAACTAGCAAGACAACTACCAAAACCAAAATAAATACTGAGCTCAGCACAGGAGTGTTCAGTTCTAGAGTCCACCAGGCCCCCTCTTCTCTTGTCTCTTTTAAATGTCCTTATTGTCTTCTAACTCTGATATATAAGCTGAACAAATCGTGTTAATATCCTCCACAGTCTGGTCATCCACATTTAGCTTCCAGAAACAAATTGTTATAGCATGTCTATTCCCTACAACCAAGGCACAGAGATGCTAGGCAGCATAGATAGCGCATGCACTACATGTCAGATCATGTGTGGCAGCATCCATGTTACGTACAACTAGTCTAAAGAAGAACATCTGCAATATGCTCAGCATTACTCTAACCAACCTTATGCACACATCATATGATAACATCAGTGCTATAATTATAATGATCTTGGCAGGTGCACAGAAACAGGTTGTCAAATTGCAGTACTGTGTGCACATATAGAGAGGAACAGTTTGCTGGTCGTAGCTCTGCTTAACCGAGGTGTCATAACATCGTGTAGAGGCAGCACTACGTCCTGTGAATGCCCGGCCATGGGCCATAAGGCTGAGTGGCCAATCGGACCCTGATTGATTGGCCGTGGTGATGAGAGTAGCAGTACATGCCGCACTGTGTGGACAGACACGGTGTTACCCTCGTCAGTGATCACACACCGACATTGTGACAGCAGCAGGAGTATATGCTCCCAGTGCTTCCTATGTTAGGTGAGCACACAGAATGGGACAGCTGAAGAGCTAGTGACAAATAAGCTCTGCACACACCAATTGCACAGGAACAGTGGCATGAAAGGGTAAATGTGCCCTTGTGTTCACAAAAAGTGTGACACTGGCTGCGCTACCTGAAAAAGGCATTGAAAATAGTATAGCAGTACGCGTTCTGCTTTCAAGATGCTGTAAAGTAATGCTAGCACGGTCTATTCGTTCTTCAACTTAACCCTACATTTTCAGGGTGATAACTGAAAATGGTTATAGGTAGAGTTCTGTTTTTGTCTTTTGTGATCCTTATTTGGATTGTAAATTAATTTCGTTGTGGGATCAAAATGAAACGCGTAAAGTGTAACACGTTATAAGAAGGCTATGACAATGAAGAGTACACCAGAAAAGGAAACGTGTCTTGGCACAAAATTAGTTGTTAATTCCCAACTGTGTGGTGAACAACTTCAGAGGGGTCAAATCTAAGTATTCACTGGTCATGTTGAAAAGTTGGATCCACAAGTCCCACAGAGATGTCTGCAGCAGATTTTGTAACAATATGAGCTGTGTTACCATTGATCAATAGAAAGTAAAAGTAAATCAGTTCTCCACAAAACAAAACCATCTTCATATTTGCCCTCCCACGCATGCCCATTAGGTGGAAATGATGCCCTATAACTCGAAGCAAGAGTGCATATGCAAAATACGAATCCCACCAATAGTAGTGGCTGCCCATCACCACATGCTTGAGCTCTAGCACATTGCTTGGGAGCGTCAAATATAATCAAGGCAAACTTTCTCAAAAGTTGCCCACAAATATTATTGGGTCACTGACCCAAAGGTCTGGTGGTCCACAAAGCTTCATAGAACTCTTTTGATGTGTTCATTTTTTGTACTGTAACTTGAAGGTTATATTACCGAATAAAAGTATATATTTAAAAAAAAAAAACTCTTTTGGGGTGTCCTCCTCCGGCCCTCATGCCATCTCAAACATCACCTATGCCCCTCCTAACTATGCTACATGTTGGCCTCTCGCTCTCCAGCACCCCAACAATCATTTAAATGTATTTCTATTTCCATCACAAGAGCCCTGGCAATTGAACAATTCTTGAATATGCTCTATTGCCCTGTTTGGGCCTTTCTCCCTGTTTCTCTCCAACTCACCCACCATCACCCCTTTCCATCCAGCAGCTTTCAGAATGCCCAGGGCTCTGATGCTCTGTGTTCCCTCTAACAGACCCGTTCAGTGAAATAAGATGCTCACTGGTTTGGTCCCTACATCCCTTTACATGACCAGCACTGCACCTTTTGATACCTCTTAATATTCCAACTGCCTTTATATGCAGTAGTGACTCCTAAGGTATACCTTCCATGATGTTAATGCCCTCTTATTTCTGTAATGCATTCCATGTCTTTTAAATGTCTTAACATGTAAATGCATATCAGAAAGTGTATGTATGTACCAAATGCAATACCATCACATTTGGAAAATACTAAAGTACTCACCAACAGTTAGCCCTAAATTTATTCTACTGGGAGGGGGGATTTCTACAGCAGGAAGAGAGTCTTTGCTCCATCACCCACCACTCATGATTTAACTGTAGCACCATATAGCCTCACACATATGTACACCACCACTCAGAGAGAGAGAGAGACACACACACACACGCACCCCTTACTCCGTGCAAACACTGCACCAAAACCATGCGCATTGCCTCCTGCAGCACAGCTGTGCCAGTGGATTACTGCAGAGGGGACAGACATCTATAACACTGCTTTGTTGTTAAATTGATCATGGAATATCTGGGCACCCAAAGCTACATGTTATTTGCTATGCAATGCCAGGCTGTGATCCTCCAGAAATCCTGGATCAATACAGGTTTGTAGTCAGAGACAATCCCCCGTGCTGAGGCGGCCATAGCAGTAGCGGATGACAGCTTACAAATGATGCATACAAGTGCCAGTGACCGTGAGAGTCACGCTCATTGCACTTCCGTCTGGAACAAACCGTAAACAGGGCATGGGTTGCCATTGTGCGAAAGGGTATATGACCTTTGGACAAATGAAATTATTGATTGGTCGGTGTGGAGTATTGGTGTCAACAAGATACGGACAAAACATGCTCATATGTATCTACTTGTATTTTATTCAGATTCTATAATACTCAGAATAGCAACAATCAAACATTCCGACTGGTATGAACGTGTATTTCAAACAAAATAACACATATACTATTTGTTAGGATTAACTACATGGCTACATGGTGGTGACGCATTCATTTTCCACTATTTTTTTTTTTTTTAAATAAAGCGCCAAAAGCCTGCAGGCATCAGGGCACTGATACAAGGACAATCCATCAAAGACGGGACAAGGCAGCTCTAGAGGAGAGTTAGATGGGCAAAGGTTGGTTGGACGATGTGGGGAATTTCAGGGTCGGACTAGGACAAGAAATAGGCCCGGTCTCCCATAAAAAAGTGGCTCACCCCTCGTCTCAAAAAAGTGGCCCGCCCCTTATCCCACGACCCTTGACCTCTGATGACATCACTGGAAATTATATCATTTGACCCCATCCCAAAGTGACATGCCGGGATGTGATGAAACACCACAACCTTTCAACCTATGACAAAACTGGAAGTGGAATCAAATAGCATTGTTCCTAAGTACACAAAATTACTGTAAATCCATGCAGACGTCCAAGGCCAAATGATAATATGTTATTGTATAACACATACGAGCAAGCTCTTTTTTATAGAACAAATATGCATACAATATCACACAACCTGTGTTGGTACTCATTTATCAACCTAAGAAGGATGAAAGGCTTTTTGAAAAAAAAAGATAGAAACAAAAATATTTATTTTTTCAATTGTATTTTCTTCCAAATCGACCCAGGCATGGCCGGAAACCGGCCCCCACACCCCAACGACGATTTCTGCCTAGCCACGGGCCGAAAGGTTGAGTGGCCAATCCGACCCTGGGGAATTTCATGTGCAAAAATAATGGGTCACCACCATGAAGTTAATCCTAACAAATATTATATGTGTTCTTTTGTTTCAAATACTCGTTCATACCAGTCGGAATGTTTGATCGTTGCCATTCTGAGAATTATGGAAATAATGTATGAACATGTGGATGTTTTTTAGATTTAAGCTGCACAACGGTGAGCATCCTATCCTTCGCTAACAGCGACAGTTAGGATTGCCTTCATTGCCCATATGCTTTCCCCCCTTTGGAGAAACTGGTGTCAAGTCTGCAGTTTGGCAGGTGTGTATTGGCAACTCCCACATTCAGCAAGTGAGTGTGCGCCCGCATCTGTGGAAATAAGGAGGTCTGGTGCAGGCATCCACACTCTGGGGACGCAGTGCTGAGTGTGACACCTCCAGCACAGATTTCTGGAAGTCATTTGAGAGTTTTCACCAGGGTGATGGAAACTTCCAAAGAAAATCTCTTACTTTTGAGGTCAGAAGAAAAAGAAGATATGCAATTGGAACATGAGGTAATAGAAACTGCAAAGAAAGGCTTGGATGCTATAAAACACTGCCACCGTTAAGATATGCAATTCTCCTTTCCGCTTTTCAGCTCATTCTGTTGAATGTGAATCTGGTTTTATGAATGCACATTTACAATATCTGACAATATAATATTTGTTTTTTTGCATAAAGGAATGATCCTAAATTGCAAAACTATCTTCTGACACACACAGTGCCCATAATGAAACCAATGAAACACATCCACAACAGAAATATGCTCTCACGTGTCCACAATAACCAAACTAAAAAACTTTACTGCATCGAATTGCCACACCATACTAAGGTGCTGGGAGTGGGAGTGCAAAGGACCATGAAAATAAGTGGACTAAAACAATCGGGGTCAGATTGGCCACTCAGCATTATGGCCCGTGGCCGGGCATAAATCGTCCCTGGGGAATGGGGCCGGTTTCTGGCCATGCCTGGGCCGATTTGGAAGAAAATAAAATTGAAAAAATAAATATTTTTCTATTTTTATTTCTTTCAAAAAGCATTTCGTCCTTCTTAAATTGATAAATGAGTACCAACACAGGTTGGGTGATATTGTATGCATATTTGTTCTATAAAAAAGAGCTTAAGCGTAATTGCTATACAATATCATTTGGCCTTGGACATCTGCTTGGATTTACAGTACTTTAGTTTACTTAGGAACAATGCTATTTGATGCCACTTCCTGTTTTGTCAAGGGGTGAAAGGTCGTGGTGTTTCATCGCTTCCCGGGATGTCACTTTGGGGTGGGGTCAAATGATATAATTTCCGGTGATGTCATCAGAGGTCAAGAGTCGTGAGGCAAAGGGTGGGCCACTTTTTGTGCCGAGGTGTGGGCCATTTTTTTGGGTTACCAGGCCTATTTCTTGTCCAAGTCCGACCCTGGAAACAATATACTGAGGGCATACATACTCTTCACATTTTCAAGTGATGAAGAAAACGATAACAAGCTACTGGATGAAAAGGCTACTCATTTGAAAACGAGGCAACATGGTGCAGAGGCACATTAGACGTCAACAGATCGTTGTGGTTTAAAGGGAAATGCGAAATGAACTCAATGTGAAATATAAACAAAACCAGAAGGGCAAGCGAGAAAAAATTAGGGAGAAACACAAACAGAAGAAGAGAAGAAGCACTTCTCGTAGGTTCAAGAACATAGAGGCTTCACATCAATAATTTCAAGTGCGGCAGACACCACTAATTTGATTATTATCATGATCAGAAGTGTTGATTCGGAAAAATCCATCAAACATAAAACACAATTTCATAAAACACATATATACAATACACATCAAAGAACTCTAGCTCTTCTGAAAATATGAAGTTATGGTTATGTAGTTATGGTTCAGTTGCTCAACTCATAGGAAGATCACTTTTTGGCCGGTTTATAACTTTGTTCTGCCTGGAGGAATCCTTACCAAACATTGGAGAAAAAAAGTATATGGCCCACTGTGAATATTTTTGTTAATTTTGCTGAGGTTTTCTTAAGGGGGTGGCAAAGTTGTAGAGGGGTCCAATTTTGTTTTTCCATAGACGCAATGGCAACAAAATGTTGCTCACCCCTGCAGCCCAAACTGCTGGACAATTTTTCACTAAATTTGTGGCAGGAGCGCTGGCTTGGTCCCGAAAGCATACATTTTGTGTAAATCCATCCAGTAGTTTTTTTTTTTTAAAAGGGGAGAAATGTAGGAGAAAAATGTGAATTCTGTGTCCGGTCTGCTGACTCACTTCCTTGTTCGCTCTGTGAACAGGACTCTGATTGGTCCAGAAGGCAAAGTGATGTCCATGGACATATGAAAAGCTTGATGCTGAAAAGTGTGATGTGCGTCCTATTTTTCTGAAATGCCAGCCATGTTGTTGCCATTGGTGAAAAATAAGGTTGGTGGTCTATTTTGATGTCTGCAGATGGCATTCAAATTGGGAAGTTAAGGACAAGTTGTTGTGTGCTGGTGGTGGCCAGCAGCCAAATTTTTGGGTGCATGGCCTTATTATGCCGTGGTGGTTGTGGCAAGCGCCTACATTCTTGGGTGCATGGCCGTAGGCCGTAGGCCAAGCACTCAAGAATCTAGGCACTGTGCACAACCACCACAGCATAATATGGCCATGCACCCAGAAATCTGGCCACTGACCACAACCATTGTAATATGTATACAGAAATGGAATTCAGCCATTGGAAACAACCCTTATAATAATATGCATATAGTAATTATACATAGTGTGTAGGCAGTGTATAGTATTTGTGACATGGTGACCCAATAACAGTAAATGGAAAAGGTACTTATAATTGATATGCTATTGGGGTATAGGTTGACTTTGTTGTACATGTTAATTCAGGAGAAATCTTAGCTTCTTTCACTATGAAAAAAGCATAGCAAAATATGTTAGGTAGGATAGTTCAGAATGATGCATTGCATAGATTCCCACATATTCATGCTCTTTTGATACTTTTTAGACCCTCATAATTAGTACATTCCAAGTAGTATGCTTGAAACAACATGACTGTGTGTTTTTGTTTGCATAGTCATTGGGAATATAAAAATCCATGCAGGATTTAAAAAAAAAAAAGCCAGTACATTTATTTGATGTTACGTGTCACAGTAAGTTTGTTTCAAGTGTGCAGTATTTAAAGGAATGTTTAAGGTGCACAAATACGTGTATTTGTTGTTACAAACAGTGTTGCAGTAGGAAGACATGTAATGGTGTAAGTGTTTTGCTTTTTACAAGTGCAGGTGGTATGGCTGCAGTTAGATACCAGTTGCCATATTCCAACTGTTTATAATTTTGCAGTTCTGAATGGTATGTTTTGATCCCGTCGATTCCTGTTGGTGGATTCTAACTATTTTACTATTGAAAATTAATATTGCAGTATTATGGGTGCAGTTAAATACCAGTTGGCATATTCTAACTGTTGATAGTTGTATAGTTTTGAAGGGTCAGTTTTGAAGCACTTGTATTCTTTTTGGTGTGTTCAAGATATTTTGCTATTGAAAAGTAGTATTGAAGTAGTATGGCTGCAGATAGATACCAGTTGGTGTATTCTAACTTTTGATAGTTTTACAGGTTAGTGACTAAACATTTTAGACCTTCATAATCAGTAAATTTTAAGTACTATGCTTGAATGAACATTAGTGTGTGTTTTGCAAATGTGTTGTTGATGTTTGCCTAATCATTGGGTCATTGGGGGCACAATCCATATAGCATTACCAAATATATACTAAATGTACATCTGTTGGCATGTTGAAAATGTTTTCCATTTCACAAACAACATTGCAGCACGATGGATGTAGTTACATACCAGTTGGCATATTCTAACTGTTTATAGTTGTACAGTTATGAAGAGTATTTTTTGAAGAAGTTAGATACCTGTTGCTGTGTAAATTGCACTAACTTACGATAATTTTGCAGGTCAGTGACTTAATTTAGGTTTAAGGAATATTAAGTAGGCATTTGTTTCTTTTGCTGGTAATCTATGTTTTAGAGTAATGGAAGTGTCATTGCTTTCAAACCACATTTTTTTTTTATAGTATGCAGTATAGTGACGTGCAGTGGCTGCTCCACCAGTGTGGTATATTATGCCTACTGTTTTGAAGCTTTTCTTGCCAAGAGATACTTGCCTGTGTAGATAGAAAGCTTTCAGTTGTTTTTGGTACCATCTACGTTGTACTCTAGAGGCATTGGCATGACATATTGGCTATGTGAGTTTATGTGTAAGGTGAAACGATTGTCTGAATTGCAAACAGTGCATAATATACCATGATTTGCATTTTGCACTAGCTGATGAAATGGAATGGAATGGATTCACAATTAGGTATATATACATACACACATCGTGCATTAAGGACCTGCTCCAATGCAACATGGTTGCAGTGAGTGCATGTATGCTTCCACATGTATGAAATCTGGAAGATTTTAATTAATAAATATATGTTTGCTTTCTAGTACTTGTAGTGAGTACATTAGTAATTCCTGTGGATTTTCCTGTATGTTTATGGTGAATCTTACCATGCCTGCACAGTAGTCCAATTCTTGCCTTATTCCTGAGACACTGTAAATGTTGTCAGGATTATTTGTTGCATTTCTATGAAGGACGGACAGTTGCAAACACAACTGGTCTGAGCCGTTTAAGTAAATGTTTTCAACAATTGGTGGCAATTGGAACAGAATATGTATTGCTACAGTTGCAAAGCAATTTACACCAGTTGTGTTGTAAAATTTAAAAAGACTGGAGAGTTCTGTCTCTGTGTCATTTGCTGGACCTGCACTTGTTTTTTTTTTGGAAGACATATTTCTATTTGTTGCTGCTGATGTATGTGCACTTGTGTATGCACTACATAGATTTGTGGTTGTACTACTAGATGGAGTAGCAGTTGTTTTTAGTTTCTTTGGTGGTACTGTTGGGAGATCTCTTATAAGTTCTCTTTGCATTACTTTTCTTTTACAAAAAGTTACCCTTTTCAGATACAGGGTACATATCGAGATCGGGTGTGTAGAGTGCACATAGTCTGTTGTACTCTATGATGCATGGAATGTCAGATTCGAATTTGTTTGCATCAAAATTGACTAGAAATAGTCCTTTGAATGTACGTAGATGCAACAGTGCTGAATAACACATGACTTCTTTAAAGCCTGTGCTGCCAATGTCAATCAATGCTGGATCTAGAGTTAGACCTTGTGATTTGTGAATAGAAATGCATATGCAAGAGACAGAGACATGTCTTTGAAAAGCAGGATTCGTGCTGCTGAGCATGCATTCTTTTAACTTCTGAAAGTTTGCCATAGTGGATGTTGACAAACTGAATGTGGTTGTCACGTGGATACGTCTGGAAGCCAGCAACTGTACCAATTGTTCTATTGACTAAACCTTGCTCCACGTCAAGGTTACATTTCAGAATTACTCTGTAGTCTAAACACAACATTAACATTTCGCCAAACCAGCTGTGTTGGAGATACATCTGTCTAAGCTATTTAGTTGTGCTGTTGCTTGTTGACACATAGGAAGTGTCATGCAATGCACTTCCAGTTTCTATGTGGAGCTTTGACTCATTGAATTGTGCACAGCTTGCTAGGGTTGGCATTAAGGACATACATTTTACATGTTTTTGTGCTAATTGTTCCATGATGTCAGGAGTAGATGTGTCATGCCCATATAGCTCATGGATGAGTCTACTATTTAAGACAGATTGTGCATATTGAGAAAGAACATCAGTCTTAATGCTTTTTAAAATGTTAGCATTGGTGAGGTCTGCATACTTATGCAGGTTTTGAGTTAGTACTCTGTATTGGAAATGTTGCCAGAGATTTACATTTACTATGCTGCCAAGTGTGTTGTGGCATTGTTTTTGTCCTAAGGTTTTAAAAATAGGTTCACCTTTCACTGGTGTTAATTGTAGGAGATCTCGAAAAACAATGGGCCTCAGTACACGGTAGGCGGTGGACCAAGGTGCTATTAGCTATTAGCAACTTGGTCCATGCCGGTAAAATACCGGAACCGCCTTGGAGGAAAGGGGAATTACCGCCCTATTCCAAGGTTGGCGAGGCGGTAATTCTCCCTTCCCCCATTGCCCCTCCCCATTCCCATTTTTGCCCCATAGGGCATAATGGGAATGGGGAAGGTGCTAATAATTAGCACCCTGGTCCCTTTGCGGGTTGGTTTTTAACACCTGCTTAAAAGCAGGCGTTAAAGTACCAACTTGCAAAGGGACCTCGTAATCAGGCGGTAAGGGTTAACGGTCACCGTCACCATTACGGTAACCGTTAACCCTTACCGCCTTCCGTGTAATGAGGCCAATGTGTTTTCTTCCAAAGGGTTCTTCATAGTCCGTTTTAAGGACTTTTTGTAATCTGAGGTGAATTAAAACCAACATTAGGTTGGAGACCATGCTCACCTCATCTATTAGGAACATTTTCATTTGTTTCAAAATTCTGCATAGTTCAGTAGCAGTTTCTTTTGATAGTTTATAGTACTCTGATTTGTTTTGATGTTCTACTGGAAGGAGCAGTAGTCGGTGTAAAGTAGCATATCGTATGTTGTAAGCAGCTAAACCTGTGGGGGCTCTTACAACAGCTGAACGGTTATAGTTTGTTACCTTTTTTAAGAATTTGTTGATGATTTTTATTAAGAATGCTTTGCCTGAACCAGCTTGACCTTTTACATAGAAGATTACAGGTGTTCAATTTTGACAGCTACAAGTTTTACTTTCATGCTGTAAACCATGTTCAATTTATTTAGTCACTTCTAGGAAAATGCTAAGTTGGTCATCATTTAGTTGCAATTTCAGCATTGGCAAGTTTTCTTCTGATTGCTCATAGGGATACAAAGTGTTTTCTACTTCAGCCAAGGTTAATTCTGTGTCATTTACTATGAGTGGCTCTCCAAGTGGTTCTTGAAATAGACATTTGTTATACTGCTTTCATTGAATGCAATTTCAAATGAGTCATGGGTGCCTAATGCATCTTCTTTTCTCCATGGTTTAAAATGTTGCAGTAGGGATATGTAGTAAAGTTCTCTATGTTGAGGAGTCTTAAATGATAACTTCATATGATTAAATAAGCTGGGTTTGGTAAGTTTGAAGAGGCTCCCTTCACAAGTTGAAACCATGTATGTTTCACTTTTTTGATCTGGTTTAAAATTATTCTGGTAGGAGAAATGTTGGACTATGTGGTATAGGCACATGTTTTCCGAAGCAATACTTCTGTTTGGGTAGTAGGTGTCTAATAAAATGTTTTTCATAATGTCCTGGTTGTTGAGATATTTTTTGGCTCTTGTTTCTATCTCTTTGTGCAATTCAACTCTCTTTTTCTGGATGCAGCAGGACCAAGGCTTAGCCAGACTATGTCTTCAGATTTGACATATAAAGCTGTGCCTGTTAAACAGTCTGCATATTTGTAGCATCCTCATTCTCTATAGAAGAGCATTTTTATGCCAAAGGTGTAAAATTTTTGTGACAGTGTTTTGTCAGATAACATGTCATCCCAGAGTTATTTTAGCTCTGTTTGTTCAGCTTCGATTAGGTAGGCTGTGACATATCTTGCAACAGTGATGGAATTGTCTGAAATATATTGTATATCTATGATTGCATTCCACAAGACGGCAAGGATTGCATTGTAATCATTGTTGTACTTTGAAGTTTTGTTTCTTTTAATGCAGCAGGTGTTTGTAGAGGTGGAGTCAAGAAACCCCACAAAAGCTCTGCCCTCATGCTGCCTATATGCTTGTAGCCAGAAATTGAGACACATGCATTACCAGTGAGGATGCCTATACCACAGAAAATCCTGGCAAAAAGGTATCCATTGAGAAAACCCTATATGCATTCACAAAGAAGTAATGGCCTTTTGCACAACATCATGGAAGAAGTGTGAAAATAAGTGAAAGAGAAGACTGGTGATGTCACGCGGATTAGAGCTGATGCACCAAGAAAAGATCTGCGAGGTAAAATAACATAGACAACTATAAGATCTGAAGAGGAGGTTTCGAAAGTGAGCATCATTTCGGGGTCTGGATGAAGATGCTGATGCTACAGAAACGCTGAAGAAAATGTAAATCAGTTTACACTTGTACAGGCACAGTAACGCAAGTAGACAAAGTGATCTTATGGCTGGCTATGTAGTGAATAGTTTGTGGCGATGTGCATAGGAATGTATGGAATCTGGATATTCCACAGTGCACTGTAGCAGGGCATGAAACCCTGTGATTGGAAAGGGATTTCAGTGTGGCGCATTTGGAAAATTACTGATGGTGGAGGAGAAATTCAAGAAAGGCTTGGCTGGCCCTGCACCAAGAAATCGAGGCCAGCGTGGGCCTGGGTGGCCATCCAGTAGTAACATGAACGTGATGAAGAAACAAACTTCTGTTTGAGTTGGAATGGAAAAACACTGAAGGTGTCAAACGTTCATCATTTAATAGAATTAAATGCAGCAAAAAGCTCGAAAACATGGTCTCCAGTCACATGGTCAGATCAAAATAGACATTGGCTTGTGCTACATGGAAACCAAGAAGACACTCCCTTTTATTCTCGGGCACAGAGAACTTCTGCAAGGCCAAGTTCAAAGCCTTGGCAGACTGCAAGAGTGATGATAGATGTTGGGATAATTGAGAGGAGAGGCATGATCACCACGACCCTCCCTGCAACTGGGATGGTACCCTGCGTGCTGCTAGTGTGTGGAATATTCCAGAAGGGTACAAGGGAGCCAAACAAATGGTAGAGGGCCACATATCAAAGAGCCCTATAGTTTGTGTAACCAACAAAGTGTGGAGTATTAGTATGACATGGAAGATGTCTTGCACTTGGGATGGGCTTAGTTGCCTACCTGACAGTAGAGACCCAATCACTTGCCCTGTCACTATGGAACATATACCTAGATGTTCCCTGTAAACCTATCACATCCCCAAGTAGGTTTTTGTGGTTTGCACATAGTTTGACTTCACTTATGACAAGTTTTTAATATAAAAGGTGTGTTTTTTATAATATGCGCTGAGAGAAATCGAACAAACGTCTGTTGATGTCCGTTGTAACTCCCTGTTTTAGATCATTGCAAATAAAACAGACTACGTTTTGCCAACTTCCTGAGCCGGTTTGATTATTGATGTTTGAGTAAATTCTGCATCCCCATCTCTCTGTAAGTATTGCTACCTCGTCTTAAAGGGGCCTAGGTCTATGGGTTCATGTTTTTAGGTGATTCTCCTTTCACACTGTGTCTAACAGAAGACATGAAGCTGTTCACTTGTCCTTTTGCTGAATCTGGTCTAGGGAAACCAAAGCAGCATAGGTATAGTATTTACCTTTGTTTTTGTATCTGCATCAGCAGTATTTGCCACACTTATGTTTTTGGAAGCCTACAATTTGTGTATGTAGCTCGCTATGTGTGCTTTCTGAAGGTATTCTGATGCTGTTATTTGTGTGTATCTTTCATCATATCTTCCCCCTTTTCCTGTAGGAAAGAGTAGAGGAAATGCTCAAGCTTCTACTCTTTTTTCCCATATGCTGATTGGAGATTCTTTGGCTTGACAAGTATTATATGTTTGTAGTGCATCGTCTATGGTTTCTTTGGAGTGTAGTGGGTGAATGGTATACTGGTCTGAAATATTGGATGCTGTAATAGGATCTACAAGTACAAATTGGCCAGTTGGTAAGGAATCCTGAATTATTTTGGTGGTTTCCCTTAGGTTTTGTTAAATGCTTATTTCTTTGTAGTACTCATTGTTCTCCTTAATATATTTTAGGGCTTTTCTAACTGTGTTTAAGTCTACTAGTTGTTGCCAAATAGTTTTGTCTTTCATTGGTACATTGGTACATCATTCAGTAGGAAAATCAAAGATTGCTCTATTGGCTGTTGCACTCTTAGAGTGTCTACATTTTCTTTAATATCTAATGGCAAATAAATTACTTTCCAACAAATGCCTTTTAGTAATTCAGAAGGAGTCATTTTGGCTGTTTTGGGTTGAAGCCGTATTATAGCTTGAAATGAGTGTACTGTTTGGATTATAATGCTCTCATACAAATTAAGCTGTTTTAGAGGTTTTAGAAGTGGAAATATTTCCAACTTATTAGTGATAGCCCGTCAAGACGTTTGGTTATTATCAAGGTTGGTATTGTAGTATGTGCAATGTATTGAGGGGTTAGTTATGTTGTGTTTGTTTTCTGTTATAAGATATAGAGCTAATTGGAACTATTGGCATTGCTCATATTTCGACAGTTTTGATGCTCTTTTTATAAGTTTCTGCGACAGCTTACACATATTTGGTTTGGTATTTCAGCAGATGTGCTTTTAAACTTTGCTATTTCTTTTTTGTACTTGTTTATTAGAAGATACGTATTTGTAAGGTTTGTGCTACTCTTCTCTAAAGTTACTGCATTTTCTAAGTGACCTTCACTTGTAACATATTTACTTGGGATGTGGTCTATTTGTTGAAGGTGTTCTTTGGCTGTGCTATGTAGGAGATTGTTATTAAAATGTTGCAGTTCTAAAGCAGGACTTTTTGCCTAGTACAGTCTGTGGAGAAGATTACGTATGGTGGAATGGTGTGTTGCTAACATTTTGCTGTGGTGGAAGGTGCTTTTGAAAGCAGGTCCTGAAATGCAGGCCAATGAACGTCCTTACAGTCCAGTGTAATTGTGCACTGGACAGGAGTCCATGGTTTAAAAAGTTTCTATTATAATGTTCTCTTTTACTTTCACATAGTGATTGAGGAATTGGCATGAAGATTTGAAGGATTGTTTCTGTATGTTAGACATTGAGGTGCAGGGCCATTTGTAGACTGGATGGATTGGTTCAGTGAAATGAAGAGTTGGTTGTAAATTTGTTAGGGGTATTTTTTCAATGAAGGTTTCTTGTGCCATAATGGCGTTGTCTTACATTTCATACACTTGGCCACTACTATGTATGGCAATTGGATGTTTCTGCACTTGTTTATATGCCTCTTCATTGAAATATGGCCCTGTGCTGCTTGTGTGAATCCATTCACCTGCACAGAAGTTTGCAAAGGTATCTATGTTGACATTGTACATGTATATTTAGAAGTAGATTGCAATGTATGCTGTTTTATGCTGTTTTTATAAGATTTTGAAGTACTCTACGGTGGAACTTTTTTATAAAATATGTTTTTTCTAATGCTTAACTTTAGCTACATTGGCATTGGTAGATGTAGTGCTAGTGCTCTTAGTCATTTTATTCTTCTTTATACATTTGTTTTTATTTTAACTTTTTGGAAGAGGACCCCTATTTTTTATTTTTCTTTACTGCTAGCTGGTTCAATTTTGTTGAATTGACTGTAGTAGCTGTTTTGTTTGAACATTTGCAATACATTCAGCTAGATAGGGATGAGTATTTTGCATTCTTTTAGTTTAATCTGCTCTATTGTTTTGTTGTTTTCTACAGAGCTGCTTTTTAGCAGGCATTCTGTTCTGTCTGTTTGAGAAAAAAGGAAAGTGTGGGTTTGCAAGTTGTGGAATGTATGTTTACATTGTGAATGAGCAAGTGAATATGAGGGCAGGCATAAATAGAGCGATGTGCAATCAGTTGTTAGTTCTGGTTGGGAAGGTTGTAAGAGTTGCTGTGTGTGTAGATGTGTGAAGGGCTTGGGTTAGTGTGTAAGATAGTGTACTGTGCATGAATAAGTAAGGATATTGCAATGTTTTCACCATAATAGCGGGTGTTATGATACAGAAATTCATATGAGAATGCAAAGCGTGTACCTGCTGAGGTGCAATGAGTAAGAGTGAAGTAAATGTTGTTGGTTTGGAAATAATTCTGTAACTAGTATACGGCTACACTGTACTGCATGAGTGAAATAAACTATTCTACTACACTAGTGCACTTGGTAGGATGTGAAGAGTTGTTTATTCAGGTTGTTGTCTTCTAGGACAGAGGTTGTCTTTCAGGAGGCTTCTTCACTGCAATTGGGAAAGAAGAACATTACTGGGTATATGTGTTAATGATAAAGCAATTTTAGTACAAGAAGACATTATTTTGCACTGTAGGAGGAGTTGTAGGGAAGAAGAGTTAGTAACATTGTATGTGATTATGAGTATGGCTGTAACACCGCCGTTGCTGCAGACAGGTTGCCACCAGATTCCTAATAATTATTTGGCAGCTAGCTTCCCAGAGTCGCTAGGACATTACAGATCATGTTTGCCTGGAAAGTCAGTTGGTGGAAAATGTTAGTCTCCATTTGTTTGTTTGTTTGTTTGTTTGTTTGTTTGTTTATTTGGTAATGCGCTCCGAGCCCGTGGGCATCTGGGCGCAGCAGTACAAGAGGACTCGAAACTTAGTTACAATGCCTGACACAGGCTAATTACAGAAAAACAGTGGTCGTTTACAATGGGTGATACAATGCATATAAAATAACAAGGGTTAAGCGCATAAGAATAACATTTTAACAGGTTGTACCATTTCAGCTAGGGTGAGGGTTGTTGCATGACATTGTTGTGCAGCCATTTGAGAGCGTAGGATCTGAATCTTGTGTAGGGTAAAGGGCATCTAAGGTTGGATGGGAGTGTGTTCCATGATTGTGCAGCTCTAACTGGGAAGCTCGCACCGCCCGCTGTGGTAAGTTTGAATCTAGGGACTTCCAATAGGAAGGTGTTAGCGGATCTTGTCAGTCGGTTAGAGGGTCTCCCGTTGATTCTTTCCGCTAGGTAGGGGGGTGCAAGATTGTTGAGGCATTTAGAAATGAGGGAAATAGTTTTAAGTAGGATTCTGTCCTTTATCTTTAGCCAATGGGCTTCTGTCCGGTGTTTGGAGATATGTTCTCTGCGTGGGATGTTCAGAGCTGCTCTAAGAGCGTTGTTTTGTAATCTCTGTAGTTTGTCAGTGACCGACTTGTTGGCACCTGAGTATAAGGCGTTGCAATAGTCCAGTCTGGACATGACAAGGGCATTGGCCAGGGTGAGGCAGCTGGCACTGGACAGGAAGGGTCTGGCAGCACGGATGAGTTTGCACGTGTAGGTGGTTGAGGAGGTGAGGGAGTTCACTTGCTTTTTGAGGGTGAGAGCTGAGTCGAGGTAAAAACCCAACGTTTTGACCTCGCCCATAACCTTAATGGTATTGTTATCAATGTTAAATGAGGCATAGTCCGTGGTGAGTTTGGATAAGTTGTGGTCTGAACCGAGGAGCAAGATTTCAGTTTTATCGTCGTTCAGGCAGAGGCCATGTGTGGCCATCCATGCTTGAATGAGGATGTAAATTTTATTCACCAGAGCCAAGTCCACTTCATAGTTGCCCGAAAGGGGTATGAGGATCTCGGTGTCATCTGCGTAATTAGTGTAGGTGATGCCCAGTCTGTCCAACTTGACGAACAATGGCTTGGTGAAGATATTGTACATAGTGGGTGAGACACAGGAGCCCTGTGGGACTCCACATGTGATTTGGATGGGGTCAGCACAGGTGGAAGAGGAGAACACTCTCATAGTCCGGTTGGCTAGAAAGGATTGGACCCATGTTATAGCATCTCCTGTGAAGTTGGCAGCCAGCTTGAGGTGGTTGCATAAGACTGCATGGTCCACCAGATCAAAAGCTGCTGACAGGTCCAGTAAAAGTAGCAGCGCTGTTTTCCCATTATCCTTAAATTCCTCCATTTTAGTTTTAAGATCTATCAGGGCTGTTTCCGTGCCATGGAGAGGGCGGAAGCCCGATTGGCGCGAGTCTAGTAGATGATTAGCTTCTAGGTACTCTTGAATTTGGAGATAGGCTACTCTGTCGATGATTTTTAGTAGGAAGGGTACCGTGGTGATAGGCCTATAGTTAGTCGGGATAGATGGATCGAGGGTTTGTTTTTTGAGAAAGGGGAGGACCCAGGATTCTTTTAAGTTGGCTGGCACTGTGTTGGATTTGAAGGATGAGTTGATAAGCTTCGAGATGAAAGGGGCTAAGTCTCTGGCAGCATCCTTTATTATTTGAGCTGGGCAGCTGTCGCCCTTACAGTTAGAAGGCTTCAGTGAGAGGATAGCCTTTTCAGTGTCAATGATGGAGATGGGTTTAAAGCTAAAAGGGGGGGTAGTGATTGGTTCAGTTACTAGAGGCACTTGTTGATCAGTAAGAGAGAGGGTGTCTTTTTTATTCATTATTTTGAGTTGGAGGGTGGAGATTTTGTTTGATAGGGCAGTCTGTATATTAGTGCACCATATCTGGTCCTTTGGGGCTGTGTCAGTTGGTTGGATAAGGGATTCCATTTCCCGGAGGATGGCAAATAGTTCCTTGGTGTTCGACTTGGCATTGGTAATTCTGTCATTGAATACGTTTTTTTTAGTGTTGATAATTTCAGACTTGTAATGTTTTGTAGCTTGGGTTAGCTTGGCTTTGTTGTCGTTGGTGGGCGAATTACGCCAGATAGATTGGAGTTTTCGTTTCTGCTTTCTAAGGTTCTTAAGCTGGGGGGTGAACCAGGCATTGAGGTGGGCCTCTTGCTTAGCTTTGCGTAGTTTGGTGGGTGCAATGGTGTCTAGTGCGTGAGACATAGCTTTATTAAAGGTGTCTACTAGTGTGTCTGGGTCAGTGTTGTCCTTCAGACCGTTAATAGTGGAGGGGGATAAGTTTTTCTGTAGTAATATCTTTTTTACTTCTGGTAGGGAGTGGTGGTATCATTTTGATAGTTTTAGGGCTGGGGAGTTCAAGTGTGGCAGTGAAATTTATTAGAAAGTGGTCAGTCCATAGTTGAGGGGTGATGGCAGTGATGACTATGTTACAGTTGAATTCTGAAACCCAGTCAAGGGTTCTGCCTTTAGCATGTGTGGGGGAGAGAACTTTTTGGGTAAGGCCTTGGTCGTTTTGGATGGCTGTTATAGAGAGGGCATTTTTATTGCCTGGCTCGTTAAAGCCGATGTTGAAATCGCCCATCAGCAATGTTTGCGAGTGTTTTTGGGTATTGTTCGCTAAGAGGGTAGTAAGGTCATCTTCAAAGGTTCCCAGGGGACCGGGGGGCCTGTAGATCAGGTGAATGGCTAGCGTGCGGTTGTTGGAGAGTTGCATTTTTGCTCAGAGTACTTCACAGGAAGCACAGAGGTGTGAGGTGGTGAGTCGGATAGGCAGAGTGGTTTTCGCGATGATTGCTAGGCCGCCGCCTTTAGCATTGGGTCTGTCTACTCTGTGGATCTGGTAGTTGTCAGGTATGGCTAACATCAGTGAGGATCCTGCTGCCTCATGGAGCCAGGTTTCTGTTACGGCAAGGAAGTCAATGCTGCTGTTGTTTAGTATGTCAGCAATTTCAATTGCATGAGCTACCATGGATCTGGCATTGATAAGGGATCCAGTAAGAGTTAGGGTGTTATTGGGATTAGGATGACTTGCTGGTGTATCTGTATGCTTATTTTGACTCCGGCGTTTCTTTTGGTGGAGGTGAGTAGGAGTTGGGGTTGGAGTTAAAGGTGTCATAGCTAGGGTTTGCTTATCCATGTGTGTCTGTATAGATGGGAATCTAGCAGTATTGTTAGTACTGTTTCTTTTAGGTTCGTATATGCAAGGTAGCCTTGCCCTGAGTCTCAGGTTTCTATCTGTGGGGGGGCGAGTGCTGAAGGTAGCAAAGGTCATGATTGTAGCTAGGAGGGTCAGGGAGGTCAAGTTTCTGCACATGGTAGATGGTGTGGACCGCTGATGCAATTTACTTCCCTTGTTTCGCTAAGGTGTTGGGCTAGGGTGACACAGAGTGTAGTGCAAGTGGCTAGTTGAGGCCGGGGCTGCGCCAAGTGATAAAGGGCATGATATACACGAAACGTAGTGTGGGCTAGAGTGCATGGTCTGTCAATGATGATAGTCTGTTAGCGACCATAAGGCACAACACAATGAGGTGAACCAATGAGCACCTGGGTATAAGTAGCACCAGGAAAACTAGGGTCTAAGTAAGTAGATACAGCTATGGCAATTATCGTGGGTATAGGTGTAGATCAAATCGTGCAAACATGAATCGATACATTAACAATGCAGTGTGGAGTTGTGTGGAGTTGCATAGTACTTTATGGGAATGGGGATTTGGGAGCAACGGCAGTGTTGGTAATGGTGCCCGTGCTCCTGTGATAAGTAGGCCTACGGGGCTGGAGTTTTGCAAGTGTGGGAGTTGTTGCACTATTTGTCTTAGAAATGTTGCACTGCAAGTCCCAGTATGCAGAGAAAAATCGAGAAGCCAAGAAGCATGGATAGATTAGAAAGGAGAATGTTAGGTAGCAAGTGTGCATGTGTGGGAAAGTTAATGAAATTACACACACTGAGTGTTATTGCACTATATTGGAGAAATTGTTTCCATTTTGTTTAATGTATTTATTAAACATTACACAGAGCACTGTTGTAAATACACTCATGCATTTCTTTGTTTTCCTTAAAATGGTGCTGGAATGAATATTTTTAAACACATTACATTTTGTCATTTTTCATTCAATGTACATGCCATACTTTAGTAACACACTTGTCTTGTTTAGGACCTGCCCCAATGTCTTCAGTCCTCAACAAGACGCAGGAACGCATTTTGTAAACAAAGGCATATCTTCTTTTTTGCTCAGTGTTCGGATGTCATCTTTTGAGAATGAGAACTTCAATTGTCAGGCTATTTTTTTTTGTTGCTGCAGATGGAATTTACTTTTCAAATATTGGAAATGCAATTTACCTTTATAATGTAAGAAATGCATTGAAGAGGTTCCTGTAAGGAAAAAAAGCAACAATAAATGATAAAAAAAGGTTTTTGTTTACAAGCCCCTTAAAAAAAAGGTTCTTTTCAGAGCCACCACTAAAGAGTAATTACCCCCACCCCCTCAAATTGTACACTCTGTCAACAGACACTGCAGTAGTCCGCAGACAGCACATCCTGGGCTTTTGAGGATGCCAGGCATGGAAATGAGACTGTGGAGCCCAGTGGATTGGCCAATAAGTTTTCCTGTGTGTGGTGTGCAAGGAGAGAGTGTGGCAGAAGGTCTGTTTGCTGAGAGGAGTGCAGATGACTGTGGCTATGGCTGTGTCTTTCAGGAGACAGTGTGTGTGAATTTTGGGGGACTTGTGGATCCATTGGTTGCAGGTGTATGCAGAGCAGTGTGAAGTGGCTGAACATCTTGGATTTAATTATGTTGATGTGAATTGGTATGGAGTGTGCTGCATGAAGTGGGTGGACTTGCTCCCATTTTGTGTCAATTTGGTCATGCTCCAACATCTGGAAATTATCAATGTTCATTGTGGAGGGAACCGTTTAGGCCATGTAACTGGAATCTCATTTCAGATTGCAATAAAGGAGACATTTGGGAAAATGATGGACATGTTGTCAATCCCAGACAAATCGTTTAGGGGGGTGTGGATCACTATTCACCCCATGCTCTTGTATCTCAGGGCCTTTGTGCACTGTGTTACTCCTAAATTACTCCTAGTTACTTCTATTGACACACTAACATAAGACACAAAGAAAACACATGAATCAATTCAACAATAGAAACATGTTTATTCATACATAGCAATGCATTATGCAAACACTAATATAATGCAAATCTCAAATGTGTACCTTTTATGCTTTTGGTGCAAATCTATCATGCAATGCAATAACTGTAAGCCTTACAGGCTTCTAATGCAAGCAATCTAATAGCAACTCCAATCCACACCATTCCTATCCAATCCACACCATACTTCACACTCTCTCTCTAAGACAAACCCTGTCTGATTACCCCATCTATCATGTCAGTCAAAGCTCTGTGTGAGTGTCTGTTCTAATTCCCCATGGACATGTCTTATTCAACAATACTCCCCTTTTGCTCTGTTTTGCTCTGTCTCTCCTCTCCATCTAACTCTTCAACCAACCAGTCAGTCAGGGCCTCTCCTTGGCCTCTCTCTACCAGACCGATATCATCAGCTCTCATCAGAATGCTTTCCCTTCTGCATATTAGCCAAAGCCATCCGATTGTGCTACACCCAAAACCGCTTCCCGAAGTACATCCAATCACTGCCAAACGCCTCTCCAAGTCATCTCTCCTCTCTCAGAGTGTCAGTGTGTCATCTCCAACTCAAACTCCATTTCCAACAACAAACTCAAACTAAAAACTCCCAAAGCCTCACCTCTCATTATACTTTTCAATGATGTGCATACCTATCCATGGTTACATGTCTCTCTAAGCTAAAATGCCTCTCCTTCTGTCTGTCAGCATTTCTAAATGTGAGCAGTGCCTAAAAGTCTGTGATGCATGTCTTGTACATTTTCAATCACTGCATGTTCTGGTCAATCCATGTGTGTTCTGGTCTTCATGATATTTTCTACATATTTATCTATACCATATATTCTGTCTGTCTGCGGTACAAAACACCATCCTACCATCTTCTCATATTTTTCCATTCACTCCATTGAAATCCCTCTATCCGTGTATGTCTCGGGATGCTAAAGCACTTCCTCTGCCTGCCCCCACCCCCTCTCTCTGCGAAGCACCAGCCCAGGGCCTGATAATACCATGCCCTTCTCCAATCGGACAAAAGTCACATCTAATCTGTCTGCCAAGCAACCTACGCATATTCTGTTCGCTCTAACTCATAAACACTTCCCACTGTACAGTGCTTCTGTGTGTCTCATTCAGGATGGCTTCATGCTTTCTCTAGTGCTTTCTCTCTCGCAAACCCAAGCGCTATCTATAATGCAGACTCAATGCATATTATAAGTGCACACTCATAAATGTCTCTCTACAGTGCATACATAACACATAACAACATATCTCTGCATGTGTCTACATGTCTCTACAAATATAACAGGCCTCAATCTATAGCAAATACAAATGCATGCAAAGTGGCAGAATAATGTGGATAGTCTAATGTCACTACTTCATGTCACTACCAATAAGTACTAATCAGAATGTAGGATGGATAACTGGATCCCTAAATGAGTAATGATTCTCTAACAATGGGCAATGATTCTCTAATGATAACAAACCAGGCTTATCCATACTATCTGTTTTCACAATGTTCCCGAACTCCCGACTAATTTTTTCTTGCATTGTCCAGAGACTGATGTGTCTGTGCTCCAGTTCATTTGTTCCGCAAATCAAGAAGCGTGGCACAATGTCAATAAGACTGTTTGCGCATTTTTGGGAGATTTTGGCATGACGTCTTTCGATAAAGGAAATATTAAATTTGACATTACAATATATTATATTACAATATTTTTCACAGAAATGAAGTACATCTTACTGATGGTGGCAATCATCTTTTTCTGCAAAATATTCAAAATGATTTAAAACAATTTTGGTAAAAGCATTTTCCAGCAGGTGGAACAAAAATGCATGGAAGGATAGTGAAAACAAAATGCCTATTGTTATACAAGTTGCACAGACAAGTTTAGTTCATTAGAATGTTGTTTAGTTTACTTTAAAACTTGAAAATAACTTTCCATGAACATAACATACAAATAAATGCTCTTTTCAGAGCCAACACTTTCTCACGCAAAAGAGTGCAATGGTTTAGATACTGCCACCACCTACATTTTTTAGATGTCCACAGACTACCACGCTATCCACGGACTTCGGAGGCTGAGTAGGAGCCAGCACCTTTTTTGGGTATTTCTATTTTGAACTGTGAAAGGAGGTTCAGAAATGAACCTTTTTTATTGTTTTTTTTTCCACTGGAGACACAAGGGAGGGGAGGGAAGGGAAGGGAAGGGAAGAGAGAGTAAGGAAGGTGCACCAACCACAAGGACAAGGGGGAAGATGAAGTGAGGAAGATGTGTTTGACCCTTAATTAGGTCGGGAGCAGTTTTCTCGTGCTCCCGGACCCCAGCCTTGAAAGCACTTCGAAACTGCTCCCCCCTACAGAGTGGTGTGTCACTGTGCATACAGAGCACTGTCACTCTTGAAAGGTAAGGGTTGACTGCATCATGTATGGCCTGCAAGGCTTCCGCAGGGATCCTCTGCTCCACAGGAGTGTCTCTTGTGGTGGCCGGAGCGGATGATGAGGATGTGACAATGGATGTCAACCTGTGGAAACAGAGAAATTGATATGAGGCCCGGAAGCCCAAAGGAAACACACCAACACAGGTTACAAAGAACATACAAAGTGCTTTTTTCAAAAGCTACAACAATTACCAAAAAGTCAATTGACAAACGGATAGCTATTCGGCCCTCAGAGTAACAGAACGAACTATCAACGGTAGTTCGCCGTGTTAGTGTGAGAGACCGTACATTGGGATACTCGTGCTTTTATACTTTTTATCCAGCTCTGGCCAACCCCCTCGCGGGTTAACCATTCTTAGGACCAGGCCTAGAGTTCGTTGCCAGGTCGATCCCATAAAGAATGCATTTTGATCAGTTCCGCTGATACAGTTGTTCATTTACACATAGGTCAGGGATAGGACAAGGTCTCAGTTCGTGACCCCAACAAGTGTCCTGCAGGCATATTATTTATCATGTGTGCGGAGGTCACAACGGCCAGAATCCCACTCGAAATGTCATTTGGCCTCCATTTTGATGTTCAGGGTGACTTCCACACTACAAGAGAACCTAAAATGGCGGCTAAATCCAAGATGGCGATTTACACAATACATTAAGGTCAATACCTTGCCGCGGAATCTATTTACACAATGTTTTTAAACAACTTGGCATAGGCCAACACACATTCAAACAATGCGATAGGAGGTATAATATTATTTCGATTCCGACAAACCTGCTCGACCCTTTGAAAGGTATGACCCTTAGCACTGCTGCTTTCTGGTTCGACCTTAGGTGTTGCCGCATGGAGGTGGTTCCGTAGCTATACAGACCCTGTTTTCCATGACTGAGTACAACTTTGCACTCAGTGTATTGAACCTTGTCCGCATGTGCCATAGGTATCCCCAAAATGGTGGTAAAAATCCTCCGTACCCAATATCCAAGCTGGGAGCTGATGACAGGTATTTCCATTACTCATCCTCCTCTAATCCACCTCTGTATCTCCATGCCTTTTCCCCTCTTCAGGCCATACAGATCGTGTAGGTGGTGGGGCAGCTGCAGTGGCCATGGATGTCATTATATCCAAGTACAAAGTAGAGATCAAAAATATCCCATATCTGCAGCAGGTGCTCTGTGTATGCATTATGAATTTGTATGCATTGGTTTTACTAAGACACATAAATACTAGGTCTGGCCATATTACCTGTGTATGCCACGATTAACATTACAGAAAACTCTGCAAGAATACTTTCATGATTTCACAAAGCAAAATTATCAGAATAAACACATTCAACTGCTACAGTGTATGCTACACTCATTTCCTATGTGTATGTATGAGTAGCTACTGTATTCAGAAGAACACTGCAATACAGTGTTTTGTTTGCATAACTACATTTGTTCATGTGTTAAGTAGTTTTGCACAGATCTCAGAATCACCTGTAAAAGCTTGTTACCGACATTTTGAACAAAACCCTTTGTAAGGACGTGATAATTGTCATGCCATCTTTGATGTCATGGGTGTTACTCTTAGCAGTGTACAGTGGTGGCACGCGTTATGGTTGCTTACCTTACCATAACTGGCTAATTATATATATGACACCTAGGTAAGAACATTAGTCACATATTCCTATCTTATTTAAAAACCTTTCTAAGAAAAAACAAAAAGACAAAAAAGGTAGAATAGCGCAGGACAGCATTGTGTGCATTGTTGATGGTGCAACAGTGGTGCAAAGTAACTTTGCACTGCAGAAATGACAGTTCAGAATCAATCTATAGGCCAGAATTACATCATTTGTCTAAGTACCAAGATGGAAACATCTGACTGCACGCATGTGAGGAATTATTTAACAAAAATGTCCTAGCACCATGATAGCATTTTCTGTTCAAGGAAAATGTCTTGTTGTAAAATATTATGTAATCAGCTGAGATAGCAATAGTAGCTGAGTATAGAAGGTAACATATATATGTATTTAAATGATCCGGATAATATACATTCCAGTCTCCACCAGCATATTGCAATGATCAGTAAAATTAACGTGGAAAAAGCAAGGATCGAAAATAAGGACGCATGTGAATGTGTATTTAAAACTCAGGAAAAGAATGTATGATTTTGTTATCGGAATGGGGACATTTCTAAATGGTGGAGTAAAAATCAATGTTTATTGATGATTAAACCACAAAAGATGCAGCCGCATTGTGTTTATCTTTTAATTTAATAATAAATACATGTTCCCCTATTCATGATTCTAATGAAATTCTATTATGCAGAACATCAAATTATGTTTAGGTATTGATCAGAACAAGGCAACACAAAACCAAGCACTCTTTCTTTTGCTTACAGCCATGGTGAATGTGTGATGGCAATGTCATAAATTGTTGTGTTTTCACCTGTACCGCAAAATGCTGTCAATATAAGGTTAATTGTTTCCAAATATTGCAGCACTGATTTCATTTATCACATGCCGCACCCATCTACTGCAATAAGTGAAAGGTTACTACGGCAGAATGTGCTGTGCTTATTTCATGTGTCCTTCAGGGAGGCTTTGCAGTCCACATAAACAACAGCTGTATCTAATTACCAAGAGGAAAGGTATAATGACAAAACGTTGACACAACTTAATAGAAGGGTGGAAAACACATGGGTGGGGAAGAATACATAACAAAGCCAATTCAGCAAACACAGATGAATTAGGGCATAATCAGACACATCCTTCAGTATGTAATAACTCGAATGCGGACAACTAAATGAGCTCTAGACTCTGTTATAATGATCCCAGACCAGCTACAGCCTGTGGAAACAGCGGTGGATTGGCCTGAGGATAACTCTGTCAATTTCCCGGTTGGCCTCTGAACCCTGTGCCTCTTTTGTCTGGTATTTCCAAATGTCCCCATAGGAAACGTGTTGAGCTTGCTGAACATGTGTAATATGGGCCACTTTGACAATTAATTCCGGGGCCTCTTTTGGTTCCCTGTCATCTCTAGGTCTGTCCAGAAAGGGATTGTGACCTGGAATGCAGCAGCGGATCTAGAGATCTGCAAAATGGAAACCACTAAGCAGACCCTTTATTCCTTGCAGGGCCTGAATTTGAATTTGATAAATGCATGGAAATATAATAGGACAATACAGAAATACTTCCCAGGTGGATGACTTTGCAAGAAGGTGGGAACATCTGTTTATCTGCAGCGTGTCCGATTTTGTTGGCCCAGGGTAGTAACTTGTGGATGCAAGTTGTCAATATAACAGCCTCGCTTTAAAATCCCTAAACAATGGAGAGGGACATTTCTTTCTGCAAAGGGTCTGTTTTGATGTATTTATGGTAGTCTTGGATAGTGACCTGCCCAGCGGGCGAGACTATCAATGCCTGTAAGTACATAGGAAGGAAGAATACATCATTGATGGGAGGGGCGTGTTCTAAAGTATTGATACCAGTCCAAGGCAATGGGCCATGTCTAGAGGGTGAGAATATCTGGGAAGGACAAGAACCCAAAACAGCGTAAAATATAGTGAGCAGAGCACTATAGCTCTAGGAACTAGCCTTGTTAAGGAATCTAAGACTGGATAATCCTGGTTAATGAACAATGTTCTCATAGTCATGACCTGCAGGCACCTTGTGTTGACCATTCTTGACACCTTAGCTCTGGTGGGCACTTATGATGACTAGTGTAGTGTCCCAGGGACGTGTGTGTTGAGCTCAATCCCTCTTATCTTTGATTAAAGCCAAGAAGCGATCTGAGTGCTGTATCCCAGGCACTGCAAAACAGAATAGTGGCTTGAAGGGAAACCAGTGTTAGGTTAGAAATCCCGCCCTGCATAAATCGCGCCATCATGCCACTCTTTTGCCTGGTTTCTTCCTGTAGTGGTTTATACTGTTCTGTTGGGGTAAGACCTTGTACGAGTTCATCCCACCCCATCCTGACAAAGTTATGTACATTCTTTGAACTATATCGTCAGGCTCATGTGAGTTCTGTTTATCCTAAACCCCAAGGTTAGTGAACGCACGTTTCTCTGTACTTTGCATGTTCAGCCTGCATACCATGTATGTAATACACATTATCAGAGTCAAATAATAAACATAGGGACATTGAACCAAAGGGTACATTTTAAGAACCTTTTTAAGTAGGGTTACTGTGCCTTTATAAAGCATTCAGTCAGGGGTCACATTCTTTATATGACACAGGACCAAGCTATGATGATCTTAATGTAAGGTTGGGAGTCCTTGGCCCAGTGTATCGGTTTGGTAAAGGCAACTGAGGCAGGGTAACTTGGACAGGACATTGAATATGCTGCCCCATGGAGTAAACCTTCAACAATGTAACAACCCACGTTCTAAATCGTCCCTGGCCGATCACCTGTGACATGTGCACGTCAATCCAAAAGTTTAAAGCCATATGTGAAACGGAGCATGTGCTTTGCCAAGTTATCCCCACAGTTTAAGTCATGACCGTTCGGAAGAAGGTTAATGAGAATAGAGACTAGTCCATGGCGTTTGCACACATCCTGATAGTGCAGGGGCATTTGTGGTAGTTCTGAAGACATGGGAAAGCAGAAGCAATGCCTCTCAAGCACCATATTATGGATCAAATAAGGCACCCGGGGACAGTGCTGTGAAAGGATGCACTGCACGGATCCCACTGGAGTCCATATTATGCTTTCCTAATTCTGGCTTACATATGTGAATTCGAGCTAGAGCTGTTATTGGGTTGTACTGTATGTTTATTTCCAATCTGTTTGTGAGTGAAAAACCGGCATCATCATTAATCACAATCTATTTGCAGTTATATTATATCTTATACAATGCACACATTCACTTTGAGGATTGATGCTTGAAAGATGAGGCCAGTCTTTCTAACATATTTAACCAACTGCAGCTCACTTGTACGTACTTCTTTGCTAACCACTTAAGCTAATGGAATGTATTAGCGCTGAGGTCTATGGGCGTGTTTTGCGGTATAAGCATTTATTAATAATAATAATAATAATAATAATAATAATAATAATAATAATAATAATAATAGAAATGAATGAACTCTTGGATGAATGTGGAATGTGGAATGACATTATAGCATGCATAGTTAGAAAATAGAGAGAACGAGAAGAGAATGCATTAGATAGATAGATAGATAGATAGATAGATAGATAGATAGATAGATAGATAGATAGATAATTAATGCATGAACAAACAAATGATGGGAATAATAAATGTCTACAATGTAGCTATTAGTCATAAGATACTATTTGTTGGATAAACATCGAATCACTCAAATATCACATGATTTGTCATTTCCAAAGTCCTGATACATTTCAGAAACTTTTTACCAAGAATATTAATCCTTGAACTGCACTACAAAGGTAACTATACTGGCTGGCACGGGCCGAGGATAGGGCGGGCGAGGGGGGCGAGCGGTTACAAAAAAATAAAATACCCCACTGCACTTGTCCGTGTTTCCGATGCTCCTGTAGGACACTGAAATATTTTCTTTATTTTTCTACCACTAGCGAGCCTAATTCTCGAAATAGAAAATTGACTAGTATGAAATTGCATTGCCTGCTCGCTCTGAAAATGAAACTAAAATGGTTTCTAGCATAGAGTTATTGTGGTGGAAATCTCGGGTCCATTTTAAAGCCGGATGGTTACTTGCAGAAAGTGTTTAAAAACATGTTAAAAAAAAGACTTCATACCATTTTAACTTTACGCCTATTCTCAAAGTAATGTAAACACGAATGATTAAGTATTGCATGGACAGATGGATAGTTTTCTCCTGGTGTACATTTCCTGTGGGAAAGTATATATATATATATATATATATATATATATATATATATATATATATTATATAAATATCATATATATATATATATATATATATATATATATATATATATATGTATATATATATATATATATAAAATATGTTATGTTTTTTTTTTAAATTTAATGTTCAACCCAGAGGGTTCGTCAAATTCATGAGGCATGATTGCACAGTAAATACATGTTTTCAAGTTCAGACGCAGGAATGCTTTGGGCGCCACTATCAGGCATGATTTATATGATCTATTATTATTGTATCAATATTGTTATTATGATCATTATTATTAGTATTATTATTATTACTAGGGTATTTATTTAGCCCAGATCTTACTTTTGGAAGCTAGGGAGAACGTTATAAGTCAGAGGGCAAAGTACACGATTTTTGAAGCAGGGAGCGAACAACGAGGGAGTGGGGCATTCAATTCAGACAGCAATGGATTTGCAGGCAAACAGGGACGAAAACAGGGAATAGCAGATCACAGTCTCAGGTTAGATGGGGAAATGGGAAGTGGACAGTGTATGGACTTAGCTGTTAGGTAGCAGCTATTCCTTAAAGAGGAGGGGTTTGATCACCTTCCTGAAATGTAGAGGGGAGAATGGAGTCTGTTGTTGATAGCGAGGAAGTGCCAGAGTCTGGAATGGTCGTGGAGTTTCTCAGTAAGATAGCTTCAGGACTTGAAGGAAACAATCTTCTAGACGATGAAGCAGGATTTGAAGATGACACGTGATTGCAGCAGGGGCAAAGGCAATTTTTTGAGGGTTGGGGTGATGTGGTCAAATTCCTTTGATGAGTTGTGGTATAGCATGCACGACATATCTGTGGGTTGCCAGAGTAGTGACCTTAAGGCCTTTCAGAAGGGCATTTCCACCATCCAGATGGGATGGGACAAAGGCATGAACAGGAGATCTGCAGATGTTGTCAGTGAAGAAGGCTTTAAAGTTCCACATGGGGGAAAGCTGCTAGCAAGCCATGTGTGTCTTCCTTGTTATGTGCCCCTATAAAGAGTGTTGTCTGTCAATGTTGAACCCAAGTTACTTGCGACAGGTGGTCAGCTGGGTCTGAAGCCCTTGAAGTTAATAGCAGAAAGCCTGGTCTGGATATAAGGGTGTTCAGTGTTGTTGGTCAGCAGTATGGATTCACTCTTGGAGGGCTTGAGCTCCTGATAAGCACTGAACAACCAGATATGGAACAATGTGAGGTAGGTTTTGAGCCTCTGGATGTCTTTGATTTAGATCTTGAGGTAGAGATGCATGTCATCTGTGTATTGGTAGATGCAGATGTTGTGTGGAGCCAGGAGGTATCAGAGCAGTTCCATGTAAAGTTTGAAGATCACAGTATAAAACATGGATACTTGGGGGACACCACAGGTGATGGGTCGAATTGGTGATTGAGAAGAATTCATTTGGACAAATTGATGGTGCTTAGCAAGATAAGGTTTGAACAGGCTGAGGAAGATATCACATATCCCCATGCAGCAGGTAGAATGTTGGTGCATGTCTGGTGCTCTGTTGTCTCAAATGCTGCTGTTTGAGGGAATCCAGGAGGGATATGGTAGGGCATCATCAATCACCTTGATGGTAGCTGTTTCCAGGCAGCATCTGGATCTGAAACGAGATTGGTAGGACTAAAAGAGCTCTGTGGCTTCAATGTGTGAAGTGAAGATGGGTGATGGGCAGGTAGTTGTTTATGTTGTAGGGTCCAGTGATGCTTGTTTGAGAAACAACATTAGTTTTCCTGACTTGATTGTTGAGGAGATGGTGCCTTGAGTGAGGGATCAGTTGATGATTGTAGAAACAGTATGTTCACTTTTTCAATTGAATAGGATTTGCAGATGCACAATACACATCTGAGGTTTGTGTTGAATTTGGGAATCCTGTGTAACCAAACATATTTTCATTCCATGAATCACACGCTCCCGCCCCCAGCTTCTGGTGTTGTCCCAATGGAAAATATAAGTATTTACAATGAGGGCAGTCCTAAAGCATTGAAAACTTGATATGTATTGTATTTTCCTAGCTTGAAAGATTGTCTCCACCAATGAAGTAGTATCTGTGCAATAGAGAACGGGGCTGGAATCTAAAGGCTGCTTTCATTTTGCCCAGCATCACCATGAAGAGGAGAGGATACTCTTATGAAGAGGAGGCCATCACAGCCCTGGTGATGTGGATGGACCAACCACATCATGTCCTGGAGGTGCTGGCCCCATCCAGCTTGAGACCTGCTAAAACCAGCCGCCCTTAGCGGGACCCGCAAAAGGACCTCGTAATGCGGCGGTAAGGGGTTAACGGCATCTGCACCTTTACCAGCGCCGTTAACTTCATAATGACCCCTGACTTTAGAAATAAATGTTTCCAGTTCCGGCACCACTGGATTTAAGCAATCTGCTCCCTCTTATGCACTGTGAAAGTCAGGAACCAGGTAGCACTCTATGCATCCTGGTTTCTGTCTGACATGGAGGAGCTTGAGTGCGGGGGGTCTGGAGTGCCTCTGTAATTGTGCATGTGTGTGCGTTTGTTTTGGGTCTGAAGAGGGAAAATGGGACAATCCCTTCCCCCCTTTCTCATCCAGACCATGGCCTACGACATCACGACCAACGCACCCACCGAGAGAGGAATTTGACCAGCTCACAGCCACCCCAGATGTCAAGATCCACTGTGGGCATGCCCCACACAGCAGGGAAGCTGTCCGTCAATCAAACCACGTCCTGGAACCTCAGGTGGAGCTGACATCGACCATATGGATCAACTCGATTAGACAGCAACCACAAAATACTGCCATAGTTCGAGATGGCATGACAACATAACCAGCGGACAAGAACACACGTGCCATCAAGCACATTGGCCACACACACACATCAATCCACATGAAGAACATACTCAGAGCTATGACGTAGAGGACCACTTACACTCACACCTGCATCATTGTTATTTTTTGCATAGGCCAACTACAGCACCACAGAAACGCAAGACGCCAGAAGAGCTTGTGTACATGCTTGCAGACGCTTCCTTGCCACTAAAACCATGAAGATGTAACCCTGTATATGGACTAATGCATATGAGTCTCTGTCGCCCCTCGCGACCCCCATTTTATGGACTATGTACCGCCACCCATAAGCCAGGCCAAGGTAGGCCGCAAATCCAGAGTCCCCAAGCCGGAGCAGCTCAGACAAAGCTGCAAGGTGCTGATCACGCAGAAGGAGCCCTGACGAGAGCCCACAGCCAAGGCCGCAATGTTGCAATCTACGTGCCGCGCTCCCCACGCCAAGGTTACAACTGCCACTGCTAAACGCTCCTCAGAGCCGAAATACAAATCAAATGCTCATAATTGTGCTCCAGCTACGGTCTCACAACATGTGACCAGGCCGACCTGATACAATGCAAAGCCCCATGGAGCAGAGAAGCGCTGGGGTCTCACGTCTGGGACACAGACTGCAACAATGAAGTGACAAATTGGACACCGACAGCGATGGGAAAGACATGCACACCAGCTAATAGTCAGACCTGTCCATTGTCCGCCAATGACACATAGCCAACACCAGGTACACCGTGAGCTGGGAACAGCGATGGTCCCAGACTTGGGGGCTCGCGGGTGGACCAATCAGAGTACGAAGGGCTCACCTTTGACATCACTATAGTTTAGCCAATCACTGATGGTCCCCTTGTAACAATTCTCTTGTAGCAATTATTAGGGACGGCCCAAGCGTACCACCTGACCCTTCCTCCACCACTAACAATCTTCCCTAAATGTATCTATACTGACCCTACCACTCGGGGATCCAATCCGAGATGGCATTAGGTTTTGGGACTACTTTTCCCAGGTGACGCACTTAGCCGCGTCATTCAGCTAGAAAAAGGGCCTGCAAGCCCAACATGAACTAGTTGTCTACAGGATGCCTGTGACCTGAGATCTCGTCCCTGTCTGTTTTATGCAATAAACAGCAGTAACTCTTTGCTCTCGTGTGTCCCTCATACTCCTTTGGGACACGGGAGGAGATGGGGCCTCACCAACCCCAGAGGTCCGTGGACGGCCCTGCCAGCCCCCAGGAAATTACCCTGACAGGTGCTTATGATGAATTTTTGTATGTTTGTGTGCATACATGCAAGGGTGTGTTATGTTTAATATTTGTGTGAATGAGTGAGTGCATAATGTATGAATGGATGGCTGAAAGCATGTGTGCATGAGTGAGTGCATCATCAATAGGCATGCATGGGAATGAGCGAGTGGATGGTGTGAGTAAATGAGTGAGTGGATGTTGTGTGTATGTGTGTCTGTGTGTGTGCATGTGTTTGTCCTGGTATGGCCACCAGGAACCTGTTTTTGGTGGTTGGGAGGTGAGAGGCAGAGGTGGGCGGTCATCAGGGGAGGTGATATGACTGCATTCCATTTTCCATCCATGTCATAAAGCACTCAAAATATGTGTTATTACATGGCTAGACTGGCATTGTTTGGGCAGCTAGTCCAGCAATTTCTTACCCTTCCATCACATTTGAATATAGGTGCAGCCAGCCTAGCCATTTCTTACTGTGGCATGACAGTTTGTACAGGCATCTATGATAAAGCAAGAATGGTATGCTTATTATGTGACTAGACTAGTGTTTAATGCAGCAAGTCTAGCCATTGTTAGAGTGGGTTGTTATTTCTACTGGTCATCTATGTTCAAGTGAGCATAACAAGTGTAATTATGTGGCTAGATTGACATTTTGGTACAGCCAGTTTAGGCATGTTTTCATATTGTGGCATTGCACTTTTAAAGTCAAAGCAAATAGAGAGTGTCCTTACATGGTGTTACTGCCTTATATTGGCAGACCTAGCATTTAATTTGTTCTTATATTATCATGACTGGCATTATGCACAATGCAAACATGGGAATTTTAATATATGGTTATACAGGCATATATTGGTGTAACCATCATGGAAATGTAGCGGCACAGCCAGCTTGAAATAGTTTTTATGCTGGCATATATTGTGGGCAAAGGCATCATGAAAATGATTAGGAAACGTCCTGTACACCGCTGTTGGCCAACAAGGTAATGGTTTCTTACTGTAGCATTGTTTGTTTTACTGGCATTATGCCTCATCACTAGTTGGGCGGTATCCCGGCAGTAAAACTGCCAAGATACTGCCCAATGCAATTAGCGTCATCGCAAATTGGTCCAGTGCTATTAGTGCTGGAGAACAAGGTGCAGTACTATGGTAAATCACCATTTATGTTGAGTTCAGTGGACTAAATGGGGCATTTTGTGTTAATTGCACCATGGTAATTGTGCTGCGCTAATTGCAACAAAAATGTGTGGAAAGTTGGTGCATTTACACCCAGCTTGAAAGACCAAAGAAATACTGAGACTTAGTACCAAACAAATTAAATACACCAATCATGGTTCGAGAAGATACAAGTATCTTTTATTCTGTACAGATAGCTATCTGGCTCCCAACACCTCGCAGTGTGTACCAGCAGATTCAGTGAGGGGTGAGAGTGCTGGACATCTTAACACGGCCTGTTTTATACAGTTTTCAATCATTGTCCCGCCCCTCTCAAAACTAATAAGTTACATGCTAGGGTTTGTTCCCAGTTCACATGACAAATATTACAATATTGTACAATCAATTTAATAAGTTTCCATGTCCCTGAAGTTACAATGGTGACGTTTGTTCTCTCATCCACAGTAAGCTTTGTTTCAAGAATTGCTACAATGCAGTTCAGTAAAAGCACACAATCTGAGTTTGTTCTACATTGTCTCGTTGTTTATATGAGAATGAGGCTTGTGAGCGCAGACAACACTTTGATTGCAGTTCATACGAATCACAAGGTTTCTTTGCATAGAACAGTCTGCTCTCAGTCAGCCTAAATGTTTACACAGCTCAAAGGTCGTTCGGCTCGGCTGCAGTTGAAAAGACAGTCCACCATTTTAGAACACAAAACAAGAGTCAAAATCAAAAGAGTGGATGATTCTTAAAATGGCGGCGAAGTTGAACAGAAATCAAAACATTTCAGACGCGGTTTTCCGTGCAACGCGAATGGGCTTAGGCCAATATTCATAACAAGGCGATATTATATAAATACAGTTTAACAAGGTCAGAGCTATGGGTGAATCCTCTGACCTTCCCCCAAACTCAGGAGTGGGCAGAGCAGTAATGTTGCAGTAATAGCATTACTGATGCATTTTTATCACCCTGCCCAACCCCATATGAGGCCCATTGAGGGCAAAGTCAACATGAAAAGTATTCTGACATGGTAGTGCAGGGATTGGGGAATCTTTTGGGCAGCAGCAATGACATTTGTTTTCCTATGTTGCTCGATTCTTACTAGCAAGTAGGGCAAAGCCACCTAGGGAATGTGAGTACATGGGGGTACTGGCATATACTTGCACAGCCAGCAAGAAGACTTTTTTAATATTACTGGCCACTCACAGAGTTTTCAGGTTCATTTGGGTGTCAGGATTCAGAAGCCAAGCACAGCTCCCTTGTTTCTAAACTATGTGAAATATGTAAGGTTTGATTGAAATACATACTTTGATATTTAACCTAGTACAGTGTGGGGCATGCCCATGCAGCAGCATGATCATCATGTGCATTGTGAGTGCATAGAGGTCCAGGCTAGCCCAGAGTGCGTCTCAGTTCATGCTTTGTTGCCAAGCTTGGGGGGGTGAGCTTCAGCATTGCCTCACAGGGGGGCCACACATTTTGTGTTACGCTGCTGAGTGGAGATGCTGAAATTCCTATGGATTCCACGTGTGGTTTGAATCTACAAACAACCGGCAGGATTCATAGGAATCCATGGTAAAATGGGCTCCATTCACGTTTATGGCGGGCAGCATTATTGATTGTTTTTAAGAAAATGTCTCGATAGTCATGGGAACCCAGGACCTCCCCTATTTCAAAGCCTGTGTTTCAGCCTTCTTTTCAAATTAACAAGATTGTTGTATAGAGAGTGTCAAGCATGCACACGTGTTACAAGTTGTAGTCTTCTCGGTGCAATTAGCTTCTTTTTCATGGCCCCCAGGTGCCAATGTACTGACGAAAAGGAGATATGGTGATTTGATCAAGTCCACACATCAATGTTACTGTCAGAATCAGTTGTGGATTAGTGATTATGAAGTCACTAGCCGAAAAAAAACATTTTATAATCATAGCTTTGAAAGTGAGGGGTTACCAGTTTGGGATGTACATTTACTAGGGGTAGAAAAACACTTACCTTGCCAAATATATGTTGTAGAGAAGGGAGAGAGGTGGAATGTTGCACATGTACTTGAGGTTATGTTTTTCGCGAATACATCTTGGACTGAAAATCCATTGGTCAACTAAATGATCAGTTACCCATCTTTAGGATCAGTGGATATATTTTAAGAAGAATGGTGGCAGGTTTCAACGTGAAACGATGCGGCGTGGCTTAAAGCTTGAATAAAGGAGTTGGTGAAGCCTGTAAACACGTTTTCTAGGCAAAACAATACAAAATAATTGTGTTGCACCGTTATATTATTATTGCTCAGTAATAAACAAAGGACACAATGATTTCTATGCCTATAAGATATTTGAAGGGGAACATGCTAATTTTTTAAGATTTTAAGTTTTGTGTAAGATTGACGTAGAACAACCAGAATCACAATAAATTAAAACAACTAAAAAAAATATATATTTTTTTTCTTAGGCAGATATATATGAATTGCATTCGTTTGGGGTGGTTTCTTTTTTTTGTAGGAAATTACAACATACATTCCATTGGTGATTCTATCCCCTACTTAGTTCAGAAGGCTGTTATAACTTTGATTTCAATTATTAGGATGGTCCACACCAATAAGTTTTTACTCGGTGTCAAACAGAGACTGACTATAGGCAAAGGATACTTCTTAACTGCTGCGGAGGCACAACCTTGCACCATGGTTATATAATTGTCAAACATCTCATGGTAATTAAGGTCAGCTAAGTCAATCTGTATGAAGAATATGACGAGTGACCGCCCCGAGAGCAGTCATTTCAGTCCAGTTCTGAAACAAATAAGGCAGGGAATAGCTGGACTTCAGGCTACAAGGAGAACATTGCAGACCTGTGTTAGACTGGGTTGGTCATGAGCCCCATAAACCATTGAGGGGGGCCTAAGGTGCCCCAGCACCTGCATCCCCTAGTCTAAAATTAAACAAGGAATGTGTAAGTGGCCTTGGTCTTAATTTGGCAGTGAGTCTGAACACTGAAGCTTTCCAACAGTTTTCTCAGTAAGGAAATGTGATCCGAACAAGATATTTGCTAAATGTATTACCATACATTCACAGAACAATGTCGCATGATATGCAAGTTGAAATCTAAGGGTTGGCAATTGATACAAATACAAACATGTTTTAACCAGAAATAAAGCAATAAGGAAAATGCATTTACTTCACAAACATAAAGTTATCTCACTGCTGAACACTTCTTGTGTAATACCTGTAAGGAATCGCTTCACCTCAACACTGTAGATATCTCTAGGAGTCTAAACGTCTCTAGTTGAGTTGCAGAGCAACGTTTTGTAAGGCAGTCAAAGTTACATTGTGGATGTTGCCATCGTTTTTCAACTTGGGCCTGTATCAGGACAGAATTCGCATAGTCCATGGGTTTCATAGTCAGTGGAAATGTAATTTGCTTATACAAGCATTTTGTTTGCGTCTGGCAATGTTCTAAAGCAATGTGCACTAAAGGAATGTCAGCACATGGGCTCATGACTAGACTGCAAGTGTATTTTCAAAGCACAGACCGTTTTCAATCAAACTGGTGTGCAGTGCCGATCGCCAGTCACTGGGAGAGCTGTGGGTCTCAGATTGGGCTTCTAGTTGATATGCAGCACCTGATCTACAAGGTCCATACAGAAGAGTTGCGTTTGCCACAAGGACAACTTGCATTGTGGTTGTACTTTTCAAAGTCACACAAGAGGCACCATCCATTGTGATAGAAGACGTCAGGCATTACAACGAGGGAGCAGCATTCCACAAAAGTTGATTGTAAATTGGTTCCCCCCCCTTCCCCCGGGCAAATTGCCCATAAAACATTAAACCTCACATACACATGTTCATGATACCTTTCTATAACAATTCAATACAACCATTTAAAATAGAAGAATAAACCCAGCAAATACAATATTTTGTAAAATAATAAAGCAGACATTGACTCAATTTAGAACTGAGAAAGCTAGTACAATACTACTTTTTCTTGTCAGTATATCTTTACTAAGAGTGACCCTGTTACCACTAATTTGGTGCAGCTAAACCACGTTTGTAGGCCCACCGGGCTACTGAGTGCAAGCAATCTCTTCTCTGCATCCCAACAGCTTGTTGGTTCCACTATGAGCCGTAATGTAATGAACCATTTGTTAGGATAATTCTATACCACGAGCAGAACGCTACAGACGTGCTCTAGTCTCCTTATAGCCCGTGCTGCATAGATAGAGTTCTCCATCTTTCAGCGGATCCGCAGACCATTTGGTTGTAGCTTTTTTTAGAGGTAATAAGATGAGCAATACAAGTTGCAAGTGGGATGATTTGCAAGGTAGACTTCTGCACAGAGGTAACAACAAGCATTACTAATCACAAAGTGACTCTAAACGATTGTGCTTCAAGAAGTTAAACTCTCAGAGACAAGATTGTTTGTCATGGGCAAATAAACTGATGCTTCAAAAACCAAGCAGCTCTTGCATGCAACATGTCCCTAGTAAGTTTGACAGACTGGATTGAATCCTCCACAAACAAGATGCTGTAATTCCAGAAATTGCACATGAATGCAAACTAAACGGTGTACCAAACTTGGGAATTCACCAGTCAATACATGCATTATATGCAAGCAGTGTAGCTAAGAATCACAGATACACAATAGAAAACAGACCAAACAATTTCCAGCGAATTCCCATCAGGAGAATGATATGGGCACACATCAGGGAAATCGTACAGTCAATGACAGTAGCGGAAAACAGCTCCAGAGGCAGGCTGAAGCTCAAGACTACAGATCCGTTGGACAAATTCAAATCAATCCAGCAAATGCAAAGGGTCAATGAGGGCATGGGGGCTGAAAGAGTAGGAAGATACAGGAATCTATTTTTCTGGACCAGGAGGAGACTGCTTTCAATGTTCCAGGAACCAAAAGCAAGAGGATAAACACTTTGCATTAATCCAGTAAGCAGGCACTGGGTCACAGCGTGCCTGCCAGATACCAGCATTAGTAGTACAATCGAGGAACAGGCCGAACAAAGGTAGTTGGCAGTACATGGAATATGGAAAGTAAACACAAAATACATCTGCAGAAAATACTACTACTTATCAATGAACCAAACGCCATAGTTGAGAAGCATTGAGGGGTTGAATTTGGCTTAATCTACATTCATGATAATCCACCATCAGAGAGGATCACCACCGGTCAGCGGAGAACATACCATGATGACATTCTGCTACACTGCTAAGTTAAGAATGCCCAGTGAAATATGTGATGGCACAGTAAGACATGGCTAGACTGATTTCACCAAAATACCAGTCTCTCAGTTGACATGTATTGCCCAATTGCCATGGAAAATGACACCGGGCTTAAAGTGAATGTGGTCGGGGTGTACCCGGTCCATTGGTCCAAAGGAGAATTCCATCACAGTCCGGCTGAAATCTCCGTTTATACATTTTCTGGTGATTCTAAAATATAAATGTCAACATTCTGGTTGTAAAGGGGAATTGTTCCAGTCTGTGCCAGGCTGGAGTGTGTTAGTAACACTTTCCGTGAGTGCATCTTATTTTCACTTCAGGGGCTAATGAGGAGTGAGCCGCTGTCTTGAGCGTGTCATGCTTCCATTAAGCACTGGCCTTCAGCAACATGTGCTGCCACCTGCCCACTCTCTGATAAATATAACTGTATGACTGCATACATTCACACTAACACCAACACCACAGGTTTTCTTATTCTCTTGACGCAGGGTGCAATTTACTTCATGGTAATGTTTTGGTTAAAGTGGGTAGCCAGTCATTAAGATAGTTGGAAATGAAAAACAAAGTGGCTTATTTATAATGTAGTATTAATTTTAATATTAATATGACATCATTTAGCCTTTGCTACCAACAACATAATGAAGTTCGAATTATAAAAAAAAAAAAAAAAATACATCTGTTTTGTCAGTTTAATTCGTGGAATTCTTATTTTGGCTAGAGTGCAAATGATGCAGACACTGATCTTTGTGCTCACCTTTTTCTCCAAACTTAAAGTATATATACATGGATGAAAAATGAATGACCACACAACTTTAATCCAGCATTACACATAACTGAAAGGTTAATGACCATCCAATGCAGTCCTTAAACCTTCTCGGGTAATTTCAGTTCGGTCGCTTAGCAGTTGGTGTGTATACATCACTGCAATAAGCAAAGGGCGAAACCGAAATAGAATATAACATCATTAATACAACGTGTAAACATTTCTGTAAAGATACATGAAAACGCATTTATCAAAAGAACGACACTGCTTAATGACTCAATCTTATTAAAACTATATGAATCATGCATCCACGGTTAATTCCATTATAAGACCATCTAGAAATAGAAAACATAATCTATAGGTCAAGAACACAGTATCGAGATTATGGGAGGCAAAGCCTCACACCAATGCTTAACAAAATGTTTCGCTGGCGAGACTGCTGTTTATATTAAATTAGAGCCACTGCCAAACTTTTCTAGAACGCCTCCATTAATGTTATTTTCTAGTTAAGGCCACATTGACTTCTATTAAGCATGTGAAACCTTAATCCAATGTGTTTGTATTCCCAATCAATTATTTTTAGAATTACAGGAGTGGATAACATATTGTTCCACGGGTCATCAGTGGAAATAGAAAAGGGACTGTGTAAGCTACCTTTGTGTTTTATTGATTAATGTTGTATGCAGAATCCATGGCTTGTGGTCAGTATGCAACCCATTTGCTTTTCACAATTAAAAAAGCCCTTAGCACTGCAGACATTATTGAGGGTTACCAATAAATATAATGCTCTTTCTTGGACGTCATTCCTGGCTGACAGTAACACCTGCGACCACTTTAAAGTCGGTTGCTTTGATTGGGCCTGTTACTTGCTCCCTGGTCTCGGAATGTCTGCCAGTGTGGGTATTATTTGCTCAACTGCAGATGTGAGGACTCTGACCGACTGACCCTTAGAACATTTGATAGGCTGTATTTTGCCTCAACAACTGTACTATGCAAGGACCTTACCATAAGCCAAGACAATATGAGAGAAGCACACAATAGTGGCATTTCTAAAAACAGTGTTTGTTAAACAATAATGTTGAACCTCGAGAATCCTCAAGAATAACTTAAAAAAAAGGTACACAGTGATAGATCTGCAAGTATTTGATAAGTGGCATTTTATTAAGGGACTAGGGTAAAGGAAAAGAGGGATTTTGGAACACTGCCAAATATCATCTATAAAGCAGCGATATCAAAGCATGGCACAGGAAATTGGGTCCATTTTATGTGGTATATGAAGGACGTTGAAAGCACTCTGTGATAGCAAGATGCTAATAAAAAAGGTTAAACATGAAGATTTTTTTATTTATTTTTTAAATCCCAGTATGTTGCGTTGAAATTGTTGACTGAAAAGAGAAATGTGAAAGACGATGAGGATGCAGTGATGGGTATATGAAGCTGAGTTGAGTAAATCTGTTTGCAGGAAGGATGTAGCTGCTGTACTTAATCACGATAAAACTGCATTACCTGGAAACATTTGGATATGATGGGAAATAGGCTGGAGTATGTGCAAGTCAGCATCATGATTCTCACCGCAATTCATGCTTATTCTGTCACACCAATTTAGCATAGCTGACATTACATGCATAGTAGTCTACTTTTTAAATCAAGATATGTTCTTTGCATTCTACTCTTTCTACAGACCCTGAAATATCCCTCCATATCCACATCACCACCAAATCATGGTCACTTGCCTGTCTAGCTTCCCATTATTTACCCACATAACTTTCGGACATGATATGCTCCTGTGCAGAACTGCATCTTCCCACAAACCAAACTCCTGGAACACTTGATATCCATCATGAAAAAAGTCCCTCTTCTCTCCCCTAAGGACTCGATTCATGGAAAAGTGTGCAGCGTTCCTGCAAAGCCTGCATGCCGAGAACAACTCTGTGCAAGCCTGCACGCAGATGTTTTTCTGCATACTTTGCATATTCATGGAATTGTTTGCGCAAAGTAACCTTATATGCAAGTCGTGGCCAGAGCGCCCCTACCCTGACCCCACACAAAGCAAAAAGAGACAGGAACAGCTACCTTTGCATGCTCCTCGGGCGCAAACACGTTCACCCTTTAAACAGTGCGTGTGGTGCTCTGCAACCAGTTCTGCACCTCGGGGACACTGCACGTTGTCCCCCATAACTGTTACCGGCACCCCGACAACATGTGTACAAATTTCCATAACTCAGGTAAAACATTCCTGCACCCTGCTACACTGCGTACGCATACCCCTAAGTAAGATCGGAAGCCCGGCTGCATACACGCACCCCTAAATCCAACATGCAATCTCACCTCTGCGTTGTTAATCCTATGCCCAAGTTTCTGTAACCCTAGCTTGCTGAAAACTCAAATGGGCCGGGACGCACGTGGACCTTACAAGAACACCTGCTGAGGGATTTGGTTATACAGGAGGGGATCGGGAAGCAAGGATTTACTATGCTGAGAATAACCCTGAAGATACATCACACACCACGACTTCGGATAGGTGCATGGCAGTGTTACGGGGAACTTCCTTTCTATGGGGTGCACCTGGCTAAAATTAGAAGAAGTGAAATGGAAAATCTCCCTGCAGAGCTTAAAGACAAAGACATGACCTATTAACAGAATGGTTCCCCTAGAATGCTTAGCAAACTCACGACCCTGAGGGGCCAGATTGATACTCTTCATAATAACAGAACCAAAAAATCCCTACTTCTCTTGAAGCAATTGTTTTACGAGAAGTCTAATAAATCTGATAGACTGTTGGTGAGGACATTAAGGGACTACAGAAATATATTTACATTTGTATGTATTTATTTATTTATTATATTTGTTGTTAGCGCCCAAGACCCTGAGGTATCACAGCGTTGGAATTACATAGGCAGAGTACAATAGGCTGGTACATGGCATGATAATGATGGTTATTAACATCTGGTACAAAATGCACACTTTTTGAAGAGAGCCATTTTGATTTGTTTGTGCAAGGTCAGGTAGGAGGCTTCATCTCTGATAGAGTGGGGTAGGTCATTAACAGTGCAGGCGCAGTGGCATTGAAGCTAGATCCTCTTGCTCTTTTTCTGGAGAATCTACGGGTGGTTATAGAGGTGAAGGTGGAGGAACGCAGGTTACGTCCAGTGGATTTTTTGGTGATGCAGTGGGTGAGGTAGCAGGGGCGGTGTTGTGGAGGCATCGATGAGTGATGGAAAGGATTTTAAAATCAATGCATTCCCTGATAAGAAGCCAGTGTGCTTCACGTCTGATTTAGGAGATGTAGTCAGATCGTTTGAGGCCCCATACTGCTCTGAGTGCGTTGTTTTGTGTCAATTGAAGTTTGTTCAGGTTTTGGTGGATGTCACTGTGAGGATGGCATTGCAATAGTCTAGTTTGCTGCCAATGATGGCTCTGGAAATTCCTGGAGAGTTTAATGAGTTTGGTTGAATATGCCACAGATGGAGCAACTGCTTTCGCGTGTTTGTGCATGTTGAGTTCAGCATCAAGATAGACCGCTAGGGTCTTGACATGCGGTGAGACCGGGATACTATTGCCATCAATAAGAAACACGGCAAAGGCAGGGTCAAGGTGTTTGAGGCAGTGTGGAGAGCCAACAATATGCAGTTCAGTTTTCTTATCATTCAGGCAGAGATGGTGGTTAGCCCTCCTAACTTCAATGACGCTGCAGATGTGGTTGATGTTTGCATAGTCAAGCTTGTGAGAACCCTTGAGTTTAAGGAGGATCTGCGTGTGATTGGCAAAGTTGAAGTAGGAAATGTTCAAGTTGTCCAGGTGATCAAAGAGGGGCTTGGTGTGCATATTGTACAGTGTGGGAGAGAGGCAGGACCCTTGTGGGACGCTGTAAGAGACTGAGATGGGGTCTGCAGCTTTGGCTCTGAAGACGACCATGGAGGATCACTCACTCAGGAAAGATTTTATCCATCTAGCCACTTCAAGGGAGAGTTTGATGGTTGGAATGAGCTGGTGGCAGAAGATGTCATTTTCGACAAGGTCAAAGGCCGCCAAGAGGTCTAATAGCATGAGGATAGCTAGTTTGCTGTTGTCTCGGATGTTATCGAGTTGGATCTTGAGAACCAGGAGGGTGGATTCACTGCTATGTCTAGGTCTGAATCCTGACTGACTCATGCCGAGGAGGTTGTTGGTTTATAGGTGAGTTCGGAGTTAGCTGTGCGATCGAGTATTTTCCAGAGGAAGGGAGCAGTTGTGTTGAGAATGAGGGAGGGTTTTTTCAGCAATGGTGTGACCCAGGCTTCTTTAATGCAGCTGGAAAAAGTTCATGTAACGCTCACCTGACTCCCACGGAAGCACTGGCCTGGTTCGCGCTGCGGTGACCTCTTCTAAGGTGATGCACAGGGTTCGGAAGACGGACTGGACCGGGCCCCCAAATCTGGCTTGTCTGGCTCGCAGAAGTATCCTTCTGTAGGCGAAAATAGGGGATTAACTGTCTGCGGGGTAATGCAATCAGCCTCCCACTTTCCCCTCTCACCCTCCTCGAAACCCTTCTGTGATTCCTCGTAGCGTCTCACCTCAGGGTCTGGAAGGACGAGCTCTCCATCTTGCTTCTGATGCAGGGGCACGTTGGTATCCAGTTACTTCACTGGATTTTCGGATTGGTGAGAACCAAACTTGCTCGGCTTCCAGGCAAGTTTTTTGACAAGAGGTTCCCCTTGTGTCCATGCATTAATGTACTAATGCTAGTGTCTTTTTCCCCATAAGGGCCGAGGTACGGAATGCCGGGGAACAGGCACCGACCCGAGATGAGAGGTGAAATCCTTGTAGAAATCAGGTAAGTCTTTAATGAGCGTTTTTTGGTAATGTCTTTTCATTCGCTCATTAACGCTGATGTCTCTTTTTCCCCTTAGGGGCCGGGGTCCGGAAATGCCAGGATGCGGCGCGGACCCGAAATGAAGAGGGAATGAATCAACAGGTAAGTCTTAACATGGAGATTTAGCTTTCCTTATTCCCTTCTCTCTCTCACCTTTTGTTCTGGTCTTTTTCTCCCTAGGCGCTGGGGCGTGACTGCAAATCCGGATGATCGCTGCTGAACATGGAGGCGCCCAGTAAAGGTGAGTGGAATGCGGCGCTGCAGCGATCGACGCGATGAGCTTTTAAATAAAAGTCTTCCTTTTCAGGATTGTCAGCGAGATGTCTCCGGGATGCGGATTCAGCAGGTAAGGACTTTTCCTTCTTCTGTTCTCTTCTTCTCTTCCTTTGCAGGTGATCCAGGGTGCTGGCAGGCGTGGCAGAAGTCAGGATGCAGGAGCAGACACGGTGAGCGTCCAGCTGCTAGATGCAGAACAACGCGAAGCATGTGTGCTGTTCGGGTGGGGTTTAAATAGCCTTGAAAGAAGTTCCAGGTATGTATCCTTCCTCCAATCAGGTATGTATCCTTCCCCGACCACGCCCGGATGGTAAATTAGTCCCACAGGTAAAGTAGTTCCTTTCAGGCCTCAAGGAGGCCGGGATCCTGCAGCATAGTCTGCATCAGGTAAGTGCACCCAAGCACATCCATAATGAGCCTGGCGCATATGGCGCCAGGACTGATGTCTTTTATGAGCCTGGCACCATAGGCGCCAGGACACTGTCCAAAGGGCCCCTATATGGGGTTGCCGGGTCCTTCCTTGGGGACTGGATGTCCGCTTTCGGGGACGCAGGGCTTGAACCGGCTCCCCGGGAGCGGGCATCATGACAGCACTCCCCCCCAAGGCCCCTCCCAAGGTTGTTCCCTCCGGGGGTTTTGGTTTGTCTGGGAAGAGTCGGTGGAATTTCCTGACTAATCGAGGTGCATGCACATGGTCGCTGGGCTCCCACGACCTCTCCTGAGGTCCGTACCCCTTCCAATCAATTAGGTAGAACAGTTTTGACCTAAACATTTTTGAGTCTAAAATGTTCTTCACTTCGAATTCGGGCTCCCCATCTATTAGAATAGGTTCTGGAGGTTTGAGTAGTCGGGTTCCGGGTACCACTGGTTTCAGAAGTGACACATGAAAAACAGGGTGAATTTGCATACTAGCTGGTAAATCAAGTTTAACAGCCACTGGGTTAATTATTGCCGTAATAGAATAAGGTCCCAGATATTTTGGGTTAAAAGTTTGAGGCCCTTTGAGTGGTAAATGTCTGGTAGCTAACCACACTTGATCCCCAATCTGATACTGAGGTGCTTCACTCCGATGTAGATCAGCATTCTCCTTGTATTTTCTCTTGGCTTGTTGTAAATGCGTAGTTGCCTCTTTGAAGGCTTGGGTAATTGTATAATGCAGATGTTCTACTACAGGCATTCCGAGGTTCTGAGGTGAGTCAAGGTTTGAGGTTCGAGGGTGATGCCCAAACAAAGTATAAAAAGGACTGTGGCCAGTTCCAGACTGTACCGAATTATTATATGCGTATTCGGCTATCCAAAGAATGTCTTTCCAGTTGCTTTCAGATTGCTGTAACATACACCGTAAGTATTGCTCAAGGGTCTGATTTGTCCTCTCGGTCTGACCATCGGTCTGAGGGTGGTGACTGGTCGATAATCTTTCGTCGATCTGCGCCATTTGACAACATTTGCGCCAGAAGTGGGAAATGAATTGGCTTCCCCGGTCAGAGATTAGTATAGATGGGAATCCATGTAGCCGAACAATATTTTCGAGGAATTCTTTGGCTAGGACAGAAGCTGAAGGTAAACCTTTCAAAGGAATAAAGTGGCCCATTTTGGAAAACAAATCCACAATTACCAGAATAGTATTGTACCCCGAACAAGGAGGCAGGTCCGTAATAAAATCCATTGATAGGGTGTGCCAGGGTGCTGGCGGTATGTCTAGAGGTTGAAGGAGACCGGCTGGTCTTTTCTTTTGACTTTTATTTTGGGCGCAAACACCACAGGACATCACAAAAGATTTAACATCTTTTCGCCAAGAGGGCCACCAAAATTGTCGTTTCACCTTTCCCTCTGTCTTGGCAATACCGGGGTGTCCCTCTATTAATGCATCATGATAACCAGAAATAACTAGTTCATGTAATTCCTTATGTGGCAGGAATAAGCGTCCTTGAAAATAAGGTAAACCATTATCTATGGTAAAGTCTGATCCCTTTTGTATCCAATCCTGTAAGGTTGTAGGGTCCAGGAGTTGTTTTACTCTGGCTTGAATGTCTTCAAGCGTCTGTAACGAAGTCATGCCTAGAATCCTCTGTTCGGGAATTATTGGTACTGGTTCTGAGTTTGTATCAGATTCTCCCATTCCAATTCGGGATAAGGCGTCTGATTTGCCATTCTTGCAGCCAGGTCGATAGGTAATCACGAAATCAAATTCAGCGAAAAACAAAGCCCATCGGAGCTGCCGTGATGACTGAGCCTTGGCGGTTTTCAAATACTGTAAATTCCGGTGATCAGTGATCACTGTGATGGTATGTCGAGCGCCAAGCAGATAATGCCACCAGGCTGTAAAAGCGGACTTAATGGCTAACAGTTCTTTGTCCGTGATTGCATAATTAACCTCGGGTGCCGAGAATTTTCTGGACCAAAATGCTACGGGATGCAGTTGGTTGGTTTCGGGATCTCTTTGGGACAGGACAGCTCCCATGGCTAGGCTGGATGCGTCAGTCTCGACGACATAAGGGAGATCTGGACGCGGGTGTTTCAATATAGGTGCGGAGGTAAACTTAGCTTTTAAATCCTGAAAGACCTGCTCGGCTTCTTCAGACCATTCAAAATGTTTATTTTTCCTCAAGAGTGCAGTAATGGGTTGTACCGCGCGTGAAAATTCCGGGATAAACCTGCGATAGAAATTGGCAAAGCCGAGCATGCTTTGAACCCCTTTTACAGAGCTAGGTGAAGGCCATTTGCGGATGGCATCCACTTTTCTTGAGTCCATTCAGACTCCTTTGGGTGTCAGGATGAAACCTAGAAACTCGACTTCTGTGGTATGGAAAACACATTTCTCCAATTTAGCAAATAGTTTGTGTTGGCGCAGTTTTTCAAGTACTGCCCTGACGTGTTTTCTGTGATCAGATTCCGAAGAGGAGTACACCAGAATGTCATCGATATATACGACAACACAAACATCGATGAGTTCCCGAAGGACATCATTCATGAAGTATTGGAAGGCCGCCGGCGCGTTAGACAATCCGAAAGGCATCACCTGGTACTCGAATAATCCGTATTTAGTACGGAAGGCAGTTTTCCATTCGTCGCCTTCTTTAACTTGTACCAGATGATAAGCCCCCCGGAGATCTAACTTGGTGTATATGCAAGTGTCCTTCACCTGGTCAAGGAGTTCAGGGATCAGAGGCAGAGGATAACGTTTTTTAACCGTTATCTGGTTCAATGCGCGGTAATCGATACAAGTTTTCAGGTCGCCTTCTTTTTTGGGCACGAAGAACAAAGCCGAGGATGCCGGGGACTTTGACGGGCGAATAAAACCATTAGCTAGTTATTGATCCAAATATTGTCTCAAATGCAGATTCTCAGGTTCGGTAAGGGCATAAATCCTGCTACAAGGGGGTTGTGCACCGGGCACCAGATCGATTTGGCAATCGTACGATCTGTGAGGAGGTAACGTGTTGGCCTGTTCCTTTTGGAAGACGTCCTGAAAGTCTTGGTATTCCAGAGGTAATTGCATGGAGGCAGAGGTTACAGATGCTAGATTAATCTTCAGGTTTTCTGGGTAGCAGGTTTGTGTACAATCCGGGAAGCTTATTCTCTTAGCTCGCCAATCAATTCGAGGATTATGTGTCTCTAACCAAGGGATTCCAAGAATAACCTGAAACTGTGGAGCCTTGATTACATCAAGCACAACACCCTCCCGATGGCCGTCGGGACCAATAAGAGTCACCTCAGTAGTGGAATGTGTTACCGGTCCAGAGGCAATTTCAGTTCCATCGACTGTGGTGATGACATCTTTGCTGTTTTTAGGACGGAGAGGGAGGTTAATCCTAGAGACCAATTCACGATCCACATAGTTTCCAATAGCCCCACTATCGATGTATGCCTTTATTGCATGTAACCGCTTAGGCTGTTCTGGATCTACGAGAACCATTGGCACAATGAAATGCGAGGTCTGAGAGTTAGTTTTCAAGCTCGGCAAGCGGACCCCTACACTTGTCAGGCGGAGTCGTTTCCCGAAACAGAGTCTTCATGGTTTTTATCAGCGGCTCCTACCGCCTTTCGGAGAGGTTTTGCCGGGCAATCTCGTAGAAAGTGTCCAGAATTCCCACAATAAAGACATAATTTTAACTGCCTCCTCCTTTCACGTTCCTTTTGAGTTAAGGGTCCTTTAACCCCTCCAATTTGCATAGGCTCAGAGACATCAACTTCCTTGGGATTAGCATGGGTCTTGACCAACACCCGGGTCTCAAACCTGGACCGATCTGCTTTTCTGTTTTGAAGTCTGTGATCCAATTGGACCACTAAGTCTATATACTCTGTGCATTCTTGGGGCGGATTTACAACTTGGGCCAAGACATCTTTAAGTTCTCCGCGTAGGCCTCGATAAAACAACGTGACTCTTTTATCCTCTGGCCATCCCGTTTCCACAATTAGTCTATTAAAGGTTGCAATATAGGATAGGAGGTCCTGATTGCCCTGTTGCAGGGATAGAAGTTCGTCATCCAGAGCCTGCCCCTGAGAGTGTCGAGCAAATAACCTTTCCATGCTTGCTTGAAACCTTTGAAAATCACGGAGAATCGGGTCATCTTGAGTAACCAGTGGAACTGACCAATCGGCAGCGCAGCCGCTGAGATATGACAATACAAAGGCTACCTTGGTCTGATCATTAGGGAAGGCCCCAGGTCTGCATAGGAAGTGCAAACGACACTGATTCATGAATACGGCGAATCATTTGGGGTCCCCAGCAAAGCGTTCGGGTGGGGCCAGCGGCATGTTTCCAGGTAGATTAATCTGCACAGGGTTACTGGAAACCACAGGAGCGGGGTTCCCTCCGGAACCGGGTAGAGGAGTTTGCCCAGCTTGACCTTGCAAAAGCTCTCTGGCCAGGTCATCAGTTATTTCCTTTGATATTATTAATTCCCTCCTGAGGGCATTAGTCTCTTGACGAGCAGCATGTACTTCGGCCTGTAATTCCCCCAGTAATTGGGCCAACTGATCAGTCTCAGAACTTTCCATAGCGCCTGGGTGGGAATTTGTAGGAAGGCTTTGCGTTCTGTAACGCTCACCCGACTCCCACAGAGGCGCTGGCCTGGTTCGCGCTGCTGTGACCTCTTCTAAGGTGATGCGCAGGGTTCGGAAGACGGACTGGACCGGGCCCCCAAATCTGGCTTGTCTGGCTCGCAGAAGTATCCTTCTGTAGGCGAAAATAGGGGATTAACTGCCTGTGGGGTAATGCAATCAGCCTCCCATTTTCCCCTCTCACCCTCCTCGAAACCCTTCTGTGATTCCTCGTAGCGTCTCACCTTAGGGTCTGGAAGGATGAGCTCTCCATCCTGCTTCTGATGCAGGGGCGCATTGGTATCCAGTTACTTCACTGGATTTTCGGATTGGTGAGAACCAAACTTGCTTGGCTTCCAGGTAAGTTTTTTGACAAGAGGTTCCCCTTGTGTCCATGCATTAATGTACTAATGCTAGTGTCTTTTTCCACATAGGGGCCGGGGTACGGAATGCCGGGGAACAGGCACCGACCCGAGATGAGAGGTGAAATCCTTGTAGAAATCAGGTAAGTCTTTAATGAGCGTTTTTTGGTAATGTCTTTTCATTCGCTCATTAACGCTGATGTCTCTTTTTCCCCTTAGGGGCCGGGGTCCGGAAATGCCAGGATGCGGTGCGGACCCGAAATGAAGAGGGAATGAATCAACAGGTAAGTCTTAACATGGAGATTTAGCTTTTCTTATTCCCTTCTCTCTCTCACCTTTTGTTCTGGTCTTTTTCTCCCTAGGCGCTGGGGCGTGATTGCAAATCCGGATGATCGCTGCTGAACATGGAGGCGCCCAGTAAAGGTGAGTGGAATGCGGCGCTGCAGCGATCACCGCGATGAGCTTTTAAATAAAAGTCTTCCTTTTCAGGATTGTCGGCGAGATGTCTCTGGGATGCGGATTTAGCAGGTAAGGACTTTTCCTTCTTCTGTTCTCTTCTTCTCTTCCTTTGCAGGTGATCCAGGATGCTGGCAGGCGTGGCAGAAGTCAGGATGCAGGAGCAGACACGGTGAGCGTCCAGCTGCTAGATGCAGAACAACGCGAAGCACGTGTGGCTGTTCGGGTGGGGTTTAAATAGCCTTGGAAAAAGTTCCAGGTATGTATTCTTCCTCCAATCAGGTATGTATCCTTCCCCGACTACGCCTGGATGGTAAATTAGTCCCACAGGTAAAGTAGTTCCTTTTAGGCCTCAAGGAGGCCGGGATCCTGCAGCATGGTCTGCATCAGGTAAGTGCCCCCAAGCACATCCATAATGAGCCTGGCGCCTATGGCGCCAGGACTGATGCCTTTTATGAGCCTGGCGCCAAAGGCACCAGGACACTGTCCAAAGGGCCCCTATATGGGATTCATGGGTCCTTACTTGGGGACTGGATGTCCGCTTTCGGGGACACAGGGCTTTAACCGTCTCCCCGGGAGCGGGCATCATGACAGTGCAGGAGCTGAAGGAGGCATTAATGAATTTGGCAATGGTCAGGGCAAGGGGTTCAGCACAGAGCTTGATTATGTGAGCAGGTCAGATGTCACCTATGAAAGTAGATGCTTTGAGGAATTGGATGGTAGAGAGCGAGTCTGCTGGTGAGATCAAAGAGAAATAGAAAGGGGGAAAATTGATTGAGAATGGTGCGGGAAGTCAGAATTGTTGCAGGTGAGCTGCTATTTCTTGAGTATGGTTTTGTTTCTGAGCTTAAGGATTTTGTTTGCTAGGGAGGATTGTACGAAGGTGCACCAGGTTTTGTCTTTGGGAAATGTGATTGATGGTCCTGGGGTTTTGAACCCAGGCGACTGCTCACTCCCTGTGCGGATGATTGAATCCCTCCCAGATACGCACCCCAAAAACACCTCCCCTCATATAGAAGTGTGTGCTCCTGTTAAAGCAGATGCTTGATATTTAGACATATGTCCCTTAGTCTGGCCTAACTACATTGTCTCGCCAATACCCCCAACTTCTCTCAACTTCAATTCATGGATGGTTGCAGTCTATGCAATTTTTGGGGTATTTTATCGTACTACCATAGCCTCTCAACACATTGCTAGGACTCTTTTCCTCATTAATTAATTTATTATTTCATTTTATTTATTTATTTGTATTTGCTTGTTAAGCGCTTATACAGTAAGACACTACTGTTTCAAAGTGCAAATAGGGCAAGGGAGGGAGCAGGGGTGGGAGGTACATTGCAAAACCTAAGAGCGCTTTGAAGCACTCATTTTGTGTATAAGCGCTTTATAAATAAACAATAAAACACAACACAATGTTTAGAGCAAAGGGGGGAACAAGGAAAAAGAGGACAAACCTACTATGCCTTGTGAGTATTCAGAACGTGCAAGTGCAGCAAGGAAGAGGGCAGTGGGGTAAGTGCTGGGGAGTCTGAGCACAGACAAAGTGCTCAGGCTTTTGAGTGCAACATGTCCTGGAGCAGCGAGGGGTGTAAATGCGAGTCTCCAGGGCAGAGGGTGTTAGTGCAAGAGCAGATGATAGACAGAAGCTGGGCAAATTGTGCGGGGAGGTCAGGGCCCTGAGGATGCTTAAGGGCCTAGAACAGCAATCACTGCAACTGTGGGATTAGCAGAGGAGAGAAGAAGGGAAGAAGGAGGTAAAGAGGGGAGTCTTAAGGAGCTTCCAAAATTTGAGAAGATCCTGCTCAAGGCGCAGAGGGAGAGGCAGGCTGTTGCATAGGAGGGAGGCAGCTGAGGAAATCGAATGACCACCTGCCTTCTGTTTAGCAAAACGCTTTACACACTGAGAGTTGGAGCCAGAGGAGCATAGTGGTCTAGAGGGAGAGTATTTAGTGAGATAAAGTTGAAGATAATGTGGCCCCCGGGCCCATACTGCCTTGTGGATTATGCAGAGAGATTTGGATTTAATCTGTGAAGCAACCGGGAGCCGGTGGAGTTTTTTTAGTGCAGGGGAGATGCGGTCGCTGGACTTAAGGCCAATGATAAGTCTTGCTGCCCTGTTCTGGATTAGCTGGAGGGTTTGCAGAGTGGAAGATGGTAGATTCAGTAGGAGGCTATTGCAACAGTCAAGTCTAGAGAGAACCAGGGCTTGGGTCACATTGAGCCTCTGGGGAAAAGGGAGAACATTGAGAATTCCTTTGAGAAGAGCTGAAAGTGGGACTTATTGGCAATGTCCTGAGTGTGAGGGAGGAAGGAGAGAGAGGATTTGAAGATGACTCCAAGGTTTCTGGCTTCAGAAGAGGATGCAGGGGGAGAGCACAAGGAGGAAGGCCAGAGCGAAGGGAAGATAGCGGGAGCAGGGATCTCAATGGAAATGGTCTTAGTTTTTCAGGCGTTGAGACAAAGATTGTTGGTGGTGCACCAGGAGTAGATGGCAGATAGGGAGTCTGGATTGATGGAGGGTGCAAGAGGGTCTGCAGGGAGTTTGAAAAAGAGTTGTGTGTAATCTGCATAACACTGGAAGTTGGAGGAGAAGGAGGAGATGAGGCATGCAAGTAGAGAAAGGTAGATGTTAAAGAGCCATGGGGAGAAGACATAACCCTGGGTGACACCACAGGTGGAGAGGGAAGTAGGAGAGTAGACGCTTCCCAGGATGACTTGGGAAGAGCGGTAAGTAAGCAAGGATGTCAGCCAGTCCAGTGCCATTCCGAGATACCAAGGGTATTGTGGAGCCTTTGGAATGGATGACTGTGTCAAAGGCAGAAGAGAGATCAAGCAGGATAAGGACAGCAGGGGTATTAGAGTCCAGAGATGGGAGAAGTTCTTCACAGGTGTTCAGATGAGCAGTTTCTGTGCCTATGAATTCTCGGAATCCAGATTGATGGTCGTGGAGACAACCAACAATTTCAGTGAGAGAGTTCAGCTGGGGTAAAACCAAATTCTCCAGCAGTCTCCCTAGGAAGGGGGTGATGGAAAAAGGGCAGTAGTTGGCAGTCATTCCTTAACTTGACCCTTCTCTGGAATATCCAGGTTTAACAGATGGCAAACTTCCTCCAGGGTTTTGATTGTGTGCTGTTAGTTGAGCCTCTTGAGTTGTAGGCCCATTGGGAATTCCCATCTTTATTGAACCTTATGCTTCGTTCATGGATCAGTGATAAGGCACGCACAGTGTAGCTGGAGATATATTGAAGTAATTATATTTCTGAGCCTCTGAAGTCCATTTGACCTTTCAACCTAGATTGCTGTATCATCCTCTCCTTAAGCACAAATGAATGCAGTTTAAAAATAATTTCCATCATTCTCAGGTTCTGTTGACCCTGTGATCTGCCCAGTTGTAGCCTCTAAGGGGGGGCCATCTGGGCACAAGTTTGTGAGGAGTTCCCAGAGCAGATCATCCAGTTGTTCTCCTTCTGCTCCTTTGTGAGGAACTTTGGCCTGATGTTACCCATTCTTGACCTATTTTCTAGGTCTTTGCATTTATCATCCATGTCTGCTACCCTCTGACAAAGCTTGTCAATCTATGCAGAGGTGCTGGGGGCCAGTGCTTTCACTTTTCTGAGTGTCTGCTCTACCTTGTGCACTCTATCCCCTAACATGTCCATATCCTTTTGGGGCCCCTCTGCACTTTTAATCACCCCTTCTTTGATGCCTGACATCTCTCTGGCCAAGTTTTCTTGTAGGTCCTGTAGACAGGCGTTCAGGGCCCCTTTAGCAAAGGCCACCAGAATTCCCTCTACTTGGAAGACACTACATTGTACCCGAGGAGATGTCATAATCACAGGTCCGCCACCAGACTCTCCTCTTAGGAACCTCTCAATGCCACCTTTCTGCTATTTGCACGGGGCTCTGCTATGCTTTTTCATCAGGGGCCATCAAACTCTTGCATTAGGCTGTAATTGTATGTCTCACATGCACCAACAGTTACTGTGCTCCTCACTCTTCACCCGCCCCTGAGCATACGCTTCTCAGCAATGCCTTCCTTGTATCGGGTCAAGTTGCGGGGTTGTTCCACTGTGTGAACCCACAAACAGACCATATTTGGTGCAGTAGTCATGTATCCCAACCACCTCAGCTCTTATGAGACCAAGTCCCTGAGGAAGCTCCTCACATTAGGGACAGCCAAGAAACTTCATGTGAGGATGGACCCATTTTCGGCTTATCCTGTTAGGGACAAAACATTGCTTATGTGTGGATCTCTTTGTTACCGAGCCTGTTCCAAGGGTCCCCATTATGCAGCCTCCTTGCATCTTGGATTCTATGCCTTGGAGGATGGTGTCTGAACAGTACCATGTCCTTGTGGATGCAAGTCTCGTCTCTGCAGCCATCGTGGGAAGGCAGGCACTTCACTGCTCTTGCTTCCAGCCTCAATACTTCAGCACCACCCCGCCACACTGCCTCCGGTGCCTGGGTATTGCTGGTGTGCCCTGCTACCTCATGATGCCCACCAGATTATCACTGGCGTCCCCACAATAGGTAGATGACAGACACCCCTATCAGATTTGGCACTGGGCCTGCTTTCTTTCACTTGGCTTTGCTAGCTTCCACTTCTTTTTACAACATGGCAACCACGGTTCTTCATCCAGGCTTCACACATGGGCTTCACATGCCACCTGTGGACCCCTGTGCTGTAGCTCTGGACCTCAAGTCGTGTGCAGGATCCCTGCCACTTACTTCATCAGCATTCAAGAGGTGTTATGGCCTCTGAGATAAGATGTGCAGAAGATCGCAGGGCTTCGTCCACCTTCGGCCTCGGCTCTCTGAACTCTATTGCACACTGCTTCAACTTGGGTGCTCGGTCACTGCCAGGGTGTCATTTTCCCACCCAGTGCACACCAACTTAGTGCTGGTGGTCACTCGGCGGCCAGGGGCATGCAGCTCGTCTCAGATTCACTCCTGTGCCTTCTTTCCTTTACTTGGCCACTGCTTCTTTCCCCAATATGGCGTCCGCAGGTCTCCGCCACAGCCTCTCATATGGGCGTTTTGTGCCGACTGCAGTCCCCCACTGCTGCAAACCCACCACACCAGTCCTCTATTGTGGTTGTGCCTCTCATTTCATCGGTGTTTCAGCATTGCCATGATCCATGGGTTCAGATGTTCAGAAGCCAACAGTGGGATCCTCACAGGGCTACGTCCTGCCTGTCCACCATGTTGGCTTCTTTCCTAAAAAAATGATTTTGTTTCAATTGTATTAAACTTCCTAAAACATGCATTTGCAACAAACTGCAAGCTGTATTTTGTCGTTTTACCCAGTTTCTACATTTAAAGTATGTTATCAATACCTGAAAGATCTCTTGCATCCTAGTAAGCAAGCAACCAAGGGCCTCATTCCAAGTATGTTGGTAGCACTAAAAAAACAATATTGTTACTTACACCATACAGTGGTGGATACATTATACCTTATATATCCAAGTTATATCTGCTTGCCTGCGATGCATTTGTGTGCATGAACACAGCGGAAACAAATGGGCAGGAAAGTTCATCATTTTTGCCACAAAATACCTTCAGCTGGATTTGTTTGTTTAATGATCTGGTAATATGTAAATGCACCTTAATTCATCTGACGACCAGAGAGAGAACATCAGCACAGCCACCAGACCCTAAATGCTCAGACGCCTCTTGCAAATGTTCAGAATCCTTGGACTGCGGAACCGTGACACAGGAAGTAGTGATGTGGTCCTTTCTCACGATTCATAGCGTTAAACACCCGGGTGCCTGTGTTTCACGCCTAACAAAAGATTCTTTATTGGGTTCAATCAAGCTCAAAGTGATCACCTGGTGGACCCTTCAGACTCTGATGCAAGACCTGCTTGTGAGCAGTTCTTCAGAAAAGCAGAGTCTCTTCTTTCCAGCTGAAGGTTGCATTTTTAACTCGCAGAAAAATCTGTCTTCCTGGTTCAGGTTGGATTGAGGAAATGGTTCAGATTTCAAAATGTGAAACTACACACACACGGAACAATTGTACAATCTGGCAGCAATGTGTCAGCCAAGGGGAGGTTTTCTGTTCAACACCTTCCTCCCCCAACTCTACAAAACGTGAGACGTCAACCCGCATCAGGCATGAGGCTAACGTGTGAGTTAGATTAATGTCCTAGCACTTAGCGCGATGAGCTCTCCCGTGCAATCATTAATCTTCATGTAAAATCGGGTTTCCACGTGGTTACACTACATTTGGGAAAACACTGAAGAAAATCATTTTGAAAAAAAAACACTGGAAAACTGAATATGTGTCTTAACAACCTGATCCACGGAGATCCAATGGCAATGGAACACCTGCGGGCAATACATAAGGTGTATAAACTCCCTTTAAAGCATCGTAGTTCTTTTGATTAATATCCAGATGTGTGGATTTGCTCATACCTTGGCCGCAAGCTACATCATTAGGTGCCCTGGGTGCAGAACAGTCACGGTTATCCCAGCAACCTTTATCTAAGGATAATATAATGGCCAGGCCTCCGCCCAATTGAGAGGGTAGATGTTCATTATAAAACACATAGATGTGTTTTTTTATTTAACTAAGTTCAATATACAATCCACCAGAGTAGATATTGGTAAGAAACGTAGCCAGCTCTAAAATGATATTGCAGAAAGTGTGCACCTGCACAAGCGCAATTTCCACAAAGGCTAAAATTGTCTTAGTGCAAAAATAATATTTGTTAATGTATGTTTGCACCACGGCAGTGTTTGTCCCAGTCGTATGCTTTGCAAATGTTAACACAAATGGATTGAAAGGATATGTGTTTCACACCTGACACGTCTTTCCCTAGTGTTCATTATTCGTGCACCATGACATGATATGATAGATTATTTATGTAGCGCCTATACACAATGGGCCTCATTACGACCCAGGCGGTAAGTTACCGCCTGGGTCGTACCCTTACCACCATGGTGTAAACTACGTTTACACCATGGTGGATGGCGGATTTACCGCCCCATTCCAAGGTGAGTGGGGCGGTAAATCCCCATTTCCCATTTTACCCTTCCCCATTTTTGCCCCATAGGGCATAATGGGAATGGGGAAGGCGCTAATTACGCCACCGTAAATTACGGTGGCGTAATTAGCACCATGGTCCCTTAGCGCCATGGATTTTAACGCCTGCAAAAAGCAGGCGTTAAACTCACCATGGCGCTAAGGGACCTCGGAATCAGGCGTTAAGGGTCGGCGCCGTTAACCCCTTAACGCCTGATTCGTAATGAGGCCCCATTTGTTTCAAAGCGCTTAAAGGCAAGGGAGGAAGAAGGGAAAATACAATTACAATCTTACAGGGCATGAACTGTAAGGATGTGAAATGAACTATCATACTCGGCCTGACAACATTTCAGATAGTGCAAGAGCTAAGACATAGATAAGGTAGGGAGGGGGAGAGTGAGAAGGACATGGAAACAGACAGGCGACTACCGAACTAGGACTGACAACATTTCTGGTAGAGCAGGAGAAAAACAAAAGGGGAGGAAGAGGGTTGCAGAAAAGGAAGGGGAGGAACAAAACAAGTGACTCTCGTACTAGACCTGACAAAATTTCAGAAAGTGCTGGTGGGCCGGGCAATAAGGGGAGGGGTGAGGAGACAGGCGAGGTTGCTATCATACTAGGTCCAGGGACAATTCTGATAGAGTAAGTGCATAGAAGAAAGTAAGGGGAGGAGGGGAGGAGATAGCAGAAGGTAGAAGTGTGAGGAGGAGAGAACAGAGAGTAAGCAGTCAAAAAGAGGGGAGAACAAATACAATTTCAGAAGTCAGTAGTAACACATAATGTTGCAAGCCAGGATACAAGATGAAGATGGGAACAGCATGATTCAGGGCCACCATGAGTACAAGATGCAAAGGAAGTCCAGCATGAGAGTTGAGAAATGGTGACGCACAGTGAATCAATGAAGTCCATAAAAGTAAAATCCAGCATTGGCCACAAGACGGGGATGGTGAAACCAGAATACATCAGGACAGACTCCTGCAGAAGTCGGCTGGAGGGGGTGGAAGGGGGAGCAGGGTAGAAGAATCAAGCAAAAGAGTCAACACCTATGTGCGAGAAGGGTGGGGCAGAAAGGAACATCACGGGGGGGTAGAGGGGGTGGGGGTGGCCTCTGGAGACAGAGGGCGTAAACATATGTTGGTGCATGCATAGCTGCTGTCTGAGCAGGGGGTCGGGCCCTGGCTCCTCCTGGTCTGAACAGGTCCAAACAGGAATTGCCCTTTTCTTTGGCTGCCCTTCACTTCGGACTCCCGGGCGAGAGAAGCCGTTGATCTAAGAGTTAAGAGCAGGAAGGAAGAGGCAGGGCTAAGAAGGTGGGTGGAGCATAGGCCAGGAAAAGGGGCTGGAGGGCTCCTTAAGTAGGGAAAAGAGCTGCAACCAGGAATGCAACAGGTGGGCAGGGCTTAGGCCAGGTGACCTAGATCCACTTGCACCTGCCCCCCACCAGCAGCAAAGGGAAAGAGGCTGGAGGGCTCCTTAAGCAGGGAAAAGAGCAGCAATCAGGAAGGCACCAAGTGGGTGGGGCTTGCTAAGTGGTGAAAAAGAGCAGCAACCAGGAAGGCACCTGGTGGGTGGGGCTAAAGCCTGGTGACCTAGATCCACTTGCAACTGCTCCCCAGCTGCAAAGGAAAAGAGGCTGGAGGGCTCCTTTAGTAGGGAAAAGAGCGGCAAGCAGGAAGGCACCAGGTGGGTGGGGCTTAGGCTAGGTGGCCTAGATCCATGTGCACTTGCCCCCCGTTGCAAAGTATCTCTAATACCACCTTTTATTTTACATGAAATGTGATTATCATAATGCATTGCAGACCATACATTTAGTAGGAAGCCAGCCCAGCACTAAAGCTTGGTTGAAGTTAGTCAGCAATCAGTTTTCCCTCCCCATGGAACTCACCTCTTCTTCCCAAATTACATGCTTTCAATGGAAGGCCTCATGAAGGTATACTGTTGTTTCATCGACAGGCATTTTTACGACTGCCTTTTTTATGAAAAAATGATGAAAAACTTTGTGGGGAGGGTGGGAAAGGGCAGATAAGGAGTTGGGGTGTCGGAAAAAGTTAAAAATAGGTGGGGAGGGGGTGCTGGGAGTTGAACACCCCCCAAAAAATCGATGACATGTTTTCATAATAGTGTCCACGTAGAAAAGGCAGTCGTAAAAATACCTGTCGGCAAAATGACGTGGAACCCTCGTGAAATACCAGTGTTAATTTTCTTTGTCTATGACCACCTGCCAGCCCACAGTGCATTAGAAGGAATATATTGTTCTCCGGGTCCAACAACACCCCCCCAACTACTCAACACCACCTTCAACAAAGTCTACATGTTGGAAACTATTCCGAGACCAGCCATGGTGGTAAGTAGCTGCTAGGATGTCTTATTGTTAAGTGCATCTTTATTGTCAAAGTAAGGTTCCCTGTGGTTGAGTTTAGGCAAACAACAAGACACATATTTAGAAATTCAGAGGGACCACCTGCCATACTTCCTCTGTTAACCCCTTTTTGAATATTCATAATGAAACCCAAATGTAAAAGCTGGGAGAAAACAGATGTGTAAATGAGGCTTTAAAAGAGGGCCAACACACACTGAGCTTCGCTGAAAAATAAGCCAATAGTGGCTGTCGTAGAATAACGTACTGCCTCATTTATGACGACAAAAAAAAAAAAAAATTATAAGTTTAATGCTAATTTGACAACCCAAAAGTATAATTCCACATATACAAACACGGGAAACATATATAACCGTGCATGTATAAAGTGCTACATTTTTTCACGTCTGTATATTTGGCCGAGATTCTAAAGGCAGTCTAATTCATTAGAAAACAATGTTAGCAATGTTCGTTTTTAGTTTGTATCTGTTTATTTAGACTTTAAAACAAGAGCAGTAGTGGCAACGGTATGCAGTTCAGCCCTTCCAGTGTAGGGTGCAGACTTTAATCCTCACACACTCTATGTAGTTAATTGGATCAGAGTAACATATTGGGGGTGGGCAGACTTGGTGCTTTGTCCTTGCTATCTTTCAATATCCATATAACATATGCCCGGACCAAATAAATAGTTGCTGGAGATCTGGCTTCTTAGTGGCCAGTCTGTGTCCACTTCGACCGGGTTGTCAAAACACGGAGCTGAAGATAGGTTGATCAGGTTCTATTTCAGGTGGGAGATTATGCTCTCTCTTCAGCATTTATAAAGGGTGAAGGTCATAGTGCCTGGATATGGGAAGGATGGCTCCTGGGTTCTGCTCTAGTTTTTTGTAGGCTTTAGGGCACAATACTAATTGTAGGGCACCAACCTGACAGGAATATGGACATTGTTATCTAGTTCTAGCTCCAACAAAAACGAAAGTGGCTGGAAGGTTTAGAATTAATCTTAACCTCTGGTATTACTCTCAGCAACATTCCAAACCATTGTTCTTCACTTTCCAAGCCATTAAAAAAGGGGAAAGACCATATGCAAATCAGGCTTGGCCCCACCACAAAAGGGGCAGTGCAGCACACATCCTTTCTGCACGAAACCAAAAGAATCCCCCGACATGTTCCAGCCTCGGTGGGCCTCATCAGTGAGGAGTAGCTTGGTTCTCTAGGCCCAGCAGGCAGAGGCCCACATCTGAGCATACCCTTTCTACTCAGGGACACTACAGCAAAACAAAAGTGGTGATGGCTGGAAGGTTTTGAATTAATTTTAACATCTGGCATTGCTCTCGGTAACCCTCCAGGACATAGTTCGGTGCCTGCCAAGCAATTACAAAAGGGTAGAGATCATATGCAAATCAGGCTTGGTTCTACCTCAAAAGGGGCAGTCCAGCACAAACTGCTTGGTCACATCCCTTTTGCACGAGACCACACGCATCTCCAGACATGTTTCAGCCTTGTTTGGCCTCATTAGTTAGGAGTAGCTTGGATCTTTGGGCCCAGCAGGCACGTGAGGCACGTCTGGGCATATTCATCCCACTCAGGGTGACTACAGCAAAACAAAGATGGTGATGGCTGGAAGGTTTAGAATTAATCTCATCCACTGGCATTGCTCTCAGGATCCCTCCAGACCATTGTTCTGTACCCGCCAAGCCATTATAAAAGGGAAAAGACCATATGCAAATCAGGCTTGGTACCACCACAAAAGGGGAAGTCCAGCACAAACTGCTTGGTGACATTTCTTCCGCGCAAGACCACAAGCATCCCCAAACATGTTTCAGACAGTAGCTTGGGTCTCTAGGCCAAGCAGGCTTTGGACCCATGTCTGAGCATACCACTCCAACTCGGGGTAACTACAGCAAGACAAGTTCTAGCTCCAAGGCAAAACAGCCCAGTCATTACTGACCAGGGTGCCAGGAAAAGGATAAACGCTTTAGGTTGACAGCTGCTATTTAGCCGTAGAAGCCTCTTCAAACATTGATTAAAGCATGCAGTGGCCAGTCCCATGGTCCCCAAAAAAGACAGGAGAATGCCATCTCATTGCCATCCGGGATGTCCTCAGTAAGGGAATTGGTTGGTAGGATTCTACATATGTTTATTTATTTTTCTGAAGTCGTATATGCCTTTTTCGTTTCTGGACCAGAACATTCATCAGATGGTGACGTTCTGCCTGGATATGACACCTATTAAGAAGATGGGACGTGGAGCAGGATACGAATGCCCTGTGCAATGGGTGTAAGATCCGTGGCTTGCCACTTTTAGCCAGAATTCTAACAATGTTAAATAGTATTGGATGCATGCTCTGTGACTGTACACACATAGGAACATGTTTCTTAGTGATGAGATTTTAACCGTTAGATACAAAGCAGATAATTGCTAGTCAGAATTAAACATACTAGAAAAGTGTTTTTTTTACGAAACAAACACCGAGAATAGTATGTTAAGCCTACTTACAAATAAGTTGTATGAACCTGGCAAACCTTCTAAAATCAGTAACCAAGCCAATCATCCATTTGCAAGTTGAACAGCCATGTCCATATAACACACAAAATGTGAAATTTGTCATGTTCTACTCGTGACGTTTGGCAACAATATCACCAGGTTCGGCCTACAAAATCCCATGTACATGACATCTCAATTCTACATTCATAGTACCATCAATTAGAAAAAATACCATTTCTTCCACCAAACTACCCAGAACATCCCAGCACATCCTCTAAACCACATCAATATCCAACAAGTCATAACACATCCCTCCATAGCCCAACGTTTGATGGTCAGGGGCCAAGTCACACAAATTAAAGTGCGGGGACTCATCAACAACTACAATGGGATGTGACGTCACCAGAAATTAGTATATCAAGGTGAAAATGCACATTTCATGAAATTTGATTTGCATAACTACCCACATTGCGCATTTGCCTTTCATAAAATCAACACACACACAGACCAAGAGAGGATATTTTCTTCTAATAGTGTTTTTGAAAATGTTAAAAGGTTTGCGTGTGTTAAACCAACACAGATATTTTCCATTGAACTCGCAGTAAGGAAATGGGACATTTCACCTTTAGTTTGTAATTTTTCATCAGGTTATATTGTGCAGTGGTGTGTCCGGTCTGCAAACCTGACGACTGGAGTTCGATCGCTGAGGTCGGCTTTAATTCATAAATTCAAAGAGGGTATTCACTGTTTCTTATTTTAGCTGGGGGTACTGATTCCACCCTCTGAAAACAGAGGGTGGACTCTGTCCACCCGCGTCTACCCTCGACTTGAGCTCTGTGATGGTCGCCAGGCTGAAATCTGCACCTCCAAATCACATCTGTACTCTCCAGGCCCGTCTCTGCTACTATATTGTACTCTTCCAGAAGAAAGCATCACAGCCACCTAAAACCTGACCTCTATCCTTCACAAGCACTCCTTGACTGACCAATCCCCACCTCTGTCAGCAAATCCCACCCCTTCCTAAAAAAACACTATTACATCATTTTATGATGAATGTCTGCGTCCACTGTAACGCACACACATTTGAACCTTTATAGTTTGTTTCCACACACCTCCAACTTTCACACCTTTTCTACATCTTCTGCACCCAAACTCTATTCTCTAGATTTCATGTGTGTGTCACACCATATACAATTCAACTGCATCAACTTTAATTGATAACATGAAACTTTGGCCCATCCTCCAACAACAGGACACTCCTCCGCTACCTGGCCCTCTCCTTAGTCCTCCTGATGTGAGCTTATGCACACCCATGCACTATAAATGTATCTTAGAACTTTGTTGTTGTTCTACATTTGCCTGCATTTCACACCTGCAGCACTTTATATACTGAAATTGTATATGTATTTGAGGTAGATATCCACTTTAATTAAATGTAGCGCAAGACAATTGCCAAGACCTTCTTTTTGCATGGCACTCCGTTCACCCCTCATTTGGATAGCAATTAGCAAACCCAATTACTTAACTTGGGAATAGCTCCTTTTTTGTGCCAGGCTCAGCATTTCTCTGTTCTGCAGTTCTCGGATCTGACAGATGCCCTGGCTGCTACTGCGCTCCCCCTGACCCTTTCATTAGTAATGTCAGGACATCTCTAGCTGGGATTCTGAAGTGAAAAATACATGATCTTGGCTGGACTCCTTGAAATGCTTTGATAAACTATGGAAGGACGCATTATATGTATTTAAAACATAATGATCATCGAGAAGGTTTGGTTGAGAAGATGCACCACACATTAACCAAGGGAAAGGATTTTCTATGTTATAAATTAACCCCTACTGTACTTTATAAGGATATTGCTAGTCACTTAGGCGTTTGATGATGAAATAGAGGAATGAGGCTGAAGGCTCAGAGTTAGCTTGGAAGAACCTTTATAAGTATACTAGGGCGTATGTTATTTGTTTAATACACGGCAGCACTGTCATCCCCTCCAATACCTGGCCTCTTGCTCAATAAAATGTAAAAGATCAAGAGATCTTCCAGTTGTTGATACATATAATCAACGTAAAATTTGTTAGGCTAAAATATATATATATATATATATATATATATATATATATATATATATATATATATATATATATATATATATATATATATATATATATAATATTTGTCTGTGAAACATTAGAAATTGCATATTATATATATATATATATATATTACATGGCCACGGTAGTGGTCATGTAGTTATGGTTAAGTTGGTGTTTCCATAGGAAGAGCACTTTTTGGGTGGCTTATAACTTCGCTCTCCCTGGACGAATCCTCACCAAACTTGGCAAAAAAAGTATTTGTGTCACTCTGAACTGTTTTGCAAAGTTTAGTGAGGATTCGTCCAGGGGGGGCAACATTATAGGGGGGGTCCCAAAACTTTTTTTTTCCCATAGACTGAATGGGAAAAATGTTTTGCTCGCGTCTACAGCCCAAACCGCTGGAAAATCCGTCCGGTAGTTTTTTTAAAAATGACCAAAAAGTAGGTAAAAAAAAAATAGTGATATCTGTGTCCGCTTCGCTTTGCGGACACACTTCCCTGTTCGTTCCGCGGACAGGACGGTGATTGGGCAAGCAGCTTGCGTGATGTCCGCGGACATCTGACGTTCTCTCTCATTGGATGCGGTGAAAGCGTGCAGTGCGTTGTGGCTTCAGAGACGCCCGCCATCTTTGTTCCTCGCATGAGAGGCTTTGTCAGGTCAGCAGGAGCGGGATCTGCCACCTGCACAGTAAGTCCCCCACCCCCGCTTATGCCCGTGTCTGTCTCCTGTTCCTCCCACCCCCCGCTCATGCCCTGTGTGTCCTTCTTGTCCCCCCCACCCCCACTCATGCTCCGTGTTTCCCCTGTGCCTCCAGCCCCCCGCTCACGCCATCGGCACACGGTGGCCAGCGGAGGGCCGAGGGGCGGGATCTGCCACCTGCACACAAACTCATGTCACCACTGTCTCCCTCATGCCCGTGTCTCCCTTCTTTCCACCGCAGGGGGTGGAAAGAAGGGAGACACGGGCATGAGCAGGAAAGAAGGGAGACACGGGGCATGAGCGGGGGTAGGGCAAGGTGGGGGCCCCACCTTGCCCTACCCCGCTCATGCCCCGTGTCTCTCCTGTTCACCCCCACCCCCGCTCATGCTCCGTGTCTGTCTCCCTCCTTTTCCTCCCACTCATGGCTCGTGCCTCCCCTGTTCACCCCCACCCCCCGCTCATGCCCCATGTCTGCTCTGTTGGAACAGGGCAGACACGGGGCATGAGCGGGGGTGGGGGCCTCACCTTGCCCTACCCCCGCTCATGCCCCGTGTCTCTCCTGTTCACCCCACCCCCGCTCAGGCTCTGTGTCTGTCTCCCTCCTTTTCACCCCGCTCATGGCTCTTGTCTCCCCTGTTCACCCCTCGCTCATGCCCCGTGTCTCCCTTCTTTCCTGCTCATGCCCGTGTCTCCCTTCTTTCCACCCCCTGCTCATGCCCCGTATCTCCCTCGTGTTACCCCCCACTCATGCCCCGTGTCTCTCTCCTGGTCTTCCCGACCCCCTGCCGATGCCCTGTTTTGTTCTCTTTATACACCCTGCCTTCCCTTTCCCTGGTGTCCATCTCGGTAAAAGATTTTCCTTCCTACACCGGGACGCCTGCCTGCGGTGTCCTGGTTTGGGAAGAAAAATCTTTTTTTGACCACCCCGGGTTCCCACTTTGAGAACCTAGGATGCTAGTGGTCTTCCTACATTGAAAAGGACGTTATGGTTATGTTGCACTAATAAAAAACTATGAAATTCAGTAAAAAAGAATGTGTTCAAGTGACTTTATGGTTAAGTTGTACTAATAAAATCCTATGAAATTCAGTAAAAAAACATTGTTAAAGGGACGTTATGGTTAAGTCGCGCTACTAAAAACCTATGAAATTCAGTAAAAAACGTGGTTAAAGGGACGTTATGGTTAAGTTTCGCTACTAAAAACCTATGAAATTCAGTAAAAAAACATTGTTAAAGGGACGTTATGGTTAAGTTGTGCTACTAAAAACCTATGAAATTGAGTGAAAAAATATTGTTAAAGGGATGTTATGGTTCAAAGTAAAACCGAAAAACCCCTGAAATTCGCCAGTTATGGTAAGCTAAGCAACCATAACTTGCGCCACCACCGTGCACTGCTAAGACTAACACCCAGGACATCAAAGATGACATCACAAATGTAATTGATGACATCACTGATGACATCACATGTCTGGCTCCCCCTTTTGTCTTTTACTAACATATCTAGGCCACATGGTTTTCTTTAGTAACAGTCAGGACCTAAAAATTGAAAACTCACTATATTTGTACACTTATCCTTCAAGTATGTTCTTACAGTAATTCCCTTAAGGTCCAGTCATATCATATGAAACATATACATAGGGGAAGACACAAGCTTGAAAGACAGCAATCCTTTCTGTGCATGAAGATAATCAGTAGAGTTATCAGCACTTTCTGATAGATCTGTTGTTTTTGTATTACTGTACTTTCCCTGTATATGCTCATATGTGTGTACATTGTACTCACACTACTTTCCTTAAGTTCCTGTCACATCATGTGATACATATACATAGGGTAAATAACAGCTTTGAAACAGAGTAATCATTTCTATGCATGAAGATAATCAGTTAGGTTATGAATTGTTTCCGCTACTACTTCTGCTTTTTTTACTTACTTCACTTTCCCTGTATATACCCATATTTGTGTGTGTTCTTTTCTCTTTGTGTTTTGCCTATAATAATGCAAGTATAGTAAGTGGGTTTTATTACCTACTTATCACATGTTTCACAGTACGCAAAACTCTAATAAGAAAACAGTTATCTTTTCACTATTCAAAATGGCAAGCTTATGAATATTGCACCTCCATCATGTATGCTGCACACAATACCTATGTTTCTCCATGAGTACCTTAGTATACTGGATGGAACTTCATAATAGAATGCTATTTATATCAATGCATTGCTTAATGCACTAATTAGCACTTGATATTTATTCCAATGATCCTTGACACTTTTTTTTATTAACATTACAATAAGAATCCCTTGTACAGACTTTTCATAAAAGGTAAATGCACATGTGATGTCATCAGTGATGTCATCAATGACATTTGTGATATCATCTTTGATGTCCTGGGTGTTAGTCTTAGCAGTGCACTGTGGTGATGTCATCAGTGATGTCATCAATGGCATTTCTAATGTCATCTTTGATGTCCTGGGTGTTAGTCTTAGCAGTGCACGGTGGTGGCGCGAGTTATGGTTGCTTAGCTTACCATAACTGGCGAATTTCACCATAACGTCCCTTTAACAAAGTTTTTTTTACTGAATTTCATAGGTTTTTAGTAGCGAAACTTAACCATAACGTCCCTTTAACAAAGCTTTTTTACTGAATATATATATATATATATATATATATATATATATATATATATATATATATATATATATATATATATACACATATATATATATATATAAATAATATGCATTTTCTAATGTTTCACAGACAAATATTTTAGCAATTTAACAAAAATGCATCTGAGCACCGTTTTACATTCATGCTTTAAAGTGAAGTAAATACATACAGATTTTTGATCACATGTGTTAAACCCCAACAGTGCCCAAAATAAACCTCCTAAAATAGACAGTTTATCATCAGTTATTTGTTGTAAAGAATCACTAACATTTATTTTACAGGAAAGGAATAATAAAACCTTGCTGTAGGTTTAAGTTCTGCAGTGACAGCTGGAATTCTGTTCTGTCCTGGCTCAACCAACAGGCATTGAGTTGTTAGACTAAACTGGAATGCATAATGAAAGATTGTTAGCAGCTGGGGTGGGTAAGATAGCCCATCAGGTTGCTCAGTTCTCACAATGAATCCCATGATACAAGGCTGCTTTTCAAGCAAGCTGAAAGCTGCTTTCAGTCGCCTCCTATCATCTCCCCACACCGCTTCCCTCCAATGGCCACCTCATCCTGCCCCAAACACACACACACCTGATCCTGCTCCCCTTCACCTGTTTTTCCTTTCGGCACCACCCTCAATTAACTGCTCCAAGATAACAGGCTGCCGGGGAAAAGGAAGGGGGGTGGGGGGGAGCTGCTTGGAGCACTGCTTTCCATTTCTGTTGCGGCCATCTTGAGTGAGCTTTTCCTTGAATCAACGGGTCATAGAGAGCACGTGCGTGGCCCATTGATTAAACCAAATACATTTCTATTGCATCCAGGGACATTAACCTGAGGTGCACAATACCAATAATAGCAAGTTCCCTGGGGTACACCGGGCAAACATGTCCAGAGGACCATCATTTGTTAAACTCCAACAGTGCACACAATAAACCTTCTAACATGAACCGTCAGTTAATGGTTGTATAGAATCACAGAAATCTAGTTTACAAGAAACTCATTTGAAAAGCTTGTCATGGCTTTGAGTTATGCAGTGACAGCTGGAATACTTCTCTTTTCTATTTTTTTGTTAGCAGTATGTAAGTGGCAAGCAGTCTGTAATTTGCTGGATTCATCCAATCTTCTTTCCAATCTTCTTTTTTAAGAAACTGGTATTAAAAATATATTTGTTAAGGAACCTGAAAGGTACATTATCAGCCATACCATCTGGGGCTGGAGCATGTAGGTAAGTTCAGCACCAAAATGCTAGGCAATTATCCACTGAACACTTGGATGTTCACCCGAAATTAGAATGGTAATTCAGATGTGGACCCCTTCACCTCTGCCTAGAAAGGAAGAAAGAAAGAGTACCACAGTGAGAAATCATTGATGATGCTCTTCAAAGCATAAACACATGTTTGGTGTTGTCAGTGACACTCTTGTTCAAAAGGGAATTGACTAGCATATTGGTTTTGGATTGTCCTTCTGGGCAGGACCAGACTGGTATGTAAATATTGTTCTACTCTATGAAAGGTACAGTGAGCTAAAATGTGGTTCTAGATCCTTTTAAATGAGAACCACTTCAGAAAACTAATGATTTGCTGTATTCATTCACATTAGAGTGGCTCTCACTATTTTGACAAAGGTTAAAAACTTAGGTTGTCAACCCAAGTTACAAGGATAATCCTATGAAATCCACTGAATATTATCACAACCACTGCCACAAGGAAACCTATGAGCTCAAAATCAAGAGAGTGCAAAGAAATATTATTATTCAAATATTATCAGGAGAGCTAATCCTTGTAACACTGCTTCTACAGAATGTCATTCTCTTCTTCATTTGTCAGGTTTCCTACCTGTTAGGTTTCTCCACCAAACCATGAGTAGTCTTTCTATCAAAATGTTAATAACACGCAAAGACTTGATAATGTATTACTACTCGCGCACACAGAATATGCGGGCCCATATGAATGACAATTATATCCACTACAGAGTTGAATGACGATAGGCATGCAAAAATGGCATGCCTGTCATAACATGTTGCCCATTTTATGTTAGAATTAGAGGTTTTGACAAAAGGGAATGTCTTCCTGAAATAATCCACATAATAGTAAATTAAACATGTATTTCACATTCATCTTATGTTTTAAATATTTCAATTGTTTTGCAATAATCTTTCTTGGCCATACAAACACAGTTTTAGAATTTATTTATTTTATTTTATTTATATATTTATAACGCGCCGAAGCTCGCAAGCATCAAGGCGCGACAATGACACGTGGCCTGAAGATTCACAGGACAGCAACAAAAGAAGGGGACGAACAGTAGCTTCAGAGTATGCGCTGGTGCGGCATAGTTCAGAGGTTATCTAAAGAGAGTGGTTTTGAGTTGTTTTCTGAATGTTAGAAAATTGCTTTCAAGTCTAAGATGATGAGGTAGCTCATTCCAGTTGGAAATGGCTGTTGTGAATATACATTTAGAAAAGCCGGAGAAATAAGTTATTTGGTGGGAGTGTAATCTGTCAACATTATTGCAATCACAATGGGTGAGTGCTCGAATAGTATGAAAATGTCTTATCAAAATGCTGAGAATAGGAATTCTTGAAATATGTGGAGTTCCTTGTATCTGTTGCAGAATTGTTCACAAACATGTCTCTATTTGCCTTGAACTCTCCAAAGAGTTTGGGTGGTGTTGTGTATATTGTGAGGTGTCCTAGCTTGCCACAAAACACAGGACTAGACATGCATCGGGAGCTTTTGCTGAAATCAAGAGAAGGATTTATTGCTGGACCAAGTGCACAATTTCTCTATCTTTTATATGGGATTTCTACGTAATTACCCTGCATAGTATTACCAAGTCATCTGTAAATGTATGTATTCATAACATGGGGCACCAGTGTGCAATTACCTTCACTTTATCCATTGCCTCTTGGAGAGACATTCAGATTCTGACACAGCGCTGGGCATCTTTATCATGAAAATATACTCACAATGAACAGCCACATGTTTCTTTTTCTGAAACTGTGCCCTTCTGCATTTATATTTACTCTCAAAATATGGGCAACACATACATACAATTGATCAGTGTCATTAGAAATACATAGAGAAAGCACATTTAGCAGGAGATAAAATCAATTCATATTTCAGACGTCATCTGCATTTCACATAGCTCAATAAAAGCAAAAGTACTCTGAAACCTTCTTTCTTTTACAAAACATCCCACAAGAAGTTTGGCAGGTGAACACAGAATTATCTGTGGATCTTTGACCTACTTTCAGTGTATTTGCCTGCTTGCAACTGACTATCGACATATAATACTCACCCCACAATATTCTACCGCACACAAACGCAATGTAATATCCTCACTTGGTTACTTCTATGCTTACCCATGTGCATGAAGGATCTGCGCTGGCAGAGCCAGCGAAGGACAGGGTCGGTGCCTTCGTTCTCAGCACAGCGTTGAATTCCTCCTCTAGCTCCCTCCTTTTCTCTTCTGCAGAAAAGGCCTCTTTACCATGGTTTACTATAGTCTATCTGCCTCTGATCGAGCCCAATTCAGTTCCTCAGCCTGCAATGTTCATTCTCCCTCTATCTACAGCAAAGAGCAAAAAGCCCAACCTTTCTCCATGTGTCTTTTTTTTAAACCTCTATTCCACCTGCCCACTTCATATGTCTTGCTCCACACAAAGTGTAAGATCTGCTCGCCCTGACTTTGATGTCATATGCCAATCAGACACCTCCTTTGGATAGCCAAACCTCCTGGAAACTCACAGAAGTCCCTTTTCTTATCCACCCCACCTTTGGGCAGAGTTTTAGTACAATGAATGCCAGAATTGATGAGTTTCATTTCTTCCTGCACTAGAACACAATCGGCCTACTTTGATCAACATGATTTTGCACATTACACATTGCAAGAGCAGCTTTAATTCCTGCATTTATTGTTAAAACAGCATTTCAGAGCCTGTGCTAGCTCTCCCATTTTCATCACAGTTTGCACCCCAAGTCTGCACCACTTATTTGCACTATGGACTCAGCTGTCCCATTCTAAACACTAATTGTATTAATAGGTTATGTGTTTAGACTAGTAATTAGTCATGTCAGAACTTAGTAATTAGTGCCTACACTCCCTGACAATGTGTACCAGCCTGACAGGATAATTCCCAAGTTACCCCTACACTCTGGTTTGCATGAATTCTCAGTGCTATCTCACATCAGTGTCTCCCATACACTCTCTAAGTTGTGATTCTGCCCTGTTGAAATGTGCACCTTCCGAAAATTTGCACCACCAAAAGGTGGTTATTAGATCAAACATACAAAATTGCCCAGCTTTGCATGCCATTCTGCTTAGATTCAGTCCCGTCTAAGGTGCCAAAGGAATCAATAAAACACAGGCACTCCCTAATATATTTGTGCACAGCTCTCATGGAAGTCAAACTCAATAAGAATTTAATTTGGATTGTTGGTAAAGGAAATATGTTTTTAGTGGCTGGGTTTTGTTGCTAGAAAAGTAAAGGGAATGGCACATTCGAATATGCGGCCACTGTTCAGAACCACAAAGTGAGGAAACATGTTTGCTCTTGTGATGGTTGTTACTTGCAAGTGAGCAACACGAGCACTGTGTTCCAAACACTTGCTTTCATGAAAGTAAAGGTGTGCTGAAGATTATTGGCATCGGCCTGAACTATAAGAAAAATACATATATTTGAAGAGGGAATTTCCACATCATGCTTTTTAGCAGAATACACAAGTAAATAAGCTGCCTGAAGTGCTTAAAAACCAGGAAAAAAGTAAAAGGATACCTAATGAAGAGGAGGTGAGATGAGGGAACTGCCGACAAAACACTCAAGAAAAAAAGAAGCCCAGCGATTTCATTCTTAAAAGGGGAATATTTGACTCTCATTGTGCACAATCAGCCACTGACCTTGATGCACGTCAAAAGGCAGAACTATCTTTGTATCACTCTCTTTTGGAAGCTCTAATAATTTAAGCTGTGGCCTCTTACTTTTTCGGATACAGCCCTTAGTGTACTAGGAAGAAAATGTAACATATGCGAAGCTCAAGTAAATTTAAGAGCAGGTCCCTCAGCAATAACATTAAGTATGTTTCTCTGTACTGGCTGACATTTTACAGTGCTTTAAGTGTATGGTGTTACTATTTAAGCAATTGGCCCTGAGATGCAGGGGCATTAGTACTTCAAGTAATGCCCTGGGGCCTGTAGTTACAGGCCTGAGCGAAGCAAGGGTCTTAGCAAAGGCCCCAGAGATGTACCTGATGGGGTAATGCCACCCCTGCGAGGGACCTATTGCTATTAGTACCCCGGTCCATAAGACTGGGGTACTAAAAGCACTGTTGTTGCTGTTCCGAAACGCTCTGACGTTTTGGAACAGAAAAAAGAAAATGTAAAAAAAAAATGGCCACTGAGAAGAGAAGACGAAGACCGTTTTCCTAATCAATGCGGCCTTTGAAAAACATAGAAAAAAAGTAAAAAAAAAAAAATGGCTGCCATGGAAACGGGAGAAGGTACTACATGCAGTCAGTCTATCTATCTATCTATCTATCTATCTATCTATCTATCTATCTATCTATCTATCTATCTATCTATCTATCTATCTATCTATCTATCTATGTTCTTGTATTGCGCCACTAACCCTAAGGCCTGAGGGTGACACACAGGAGAAAAAAGAGACAGACAACAGACAACATAGAATAGGAAGAGGACAAAAATGGTGTAAGCAAGCCAAACTCTACGAGAAAAACGAGGAGTCATAAGATGTTATAGGACAGACACGATGATGGTAGTGTAGGTAGCAAAAGGAGAATAAGCTTTATCCATGGCCTAGATCAAAAAGGAAGGCTTTCAGTTGTTTCTTAAAAGCAGTTACTGAGCTGATATTAGCCAGATGTTTTGGCATGGAATTCCATAGGGTAGGAGCCCAGGAATTGAAACTGGCTCCTCCAAACCCCTTCATCATAGACATGGGTCCCTTCACACTTTCCGTGGCAGCCATTAAAAAAAAAGTAAATGGCCTGTTGCAGATCGGGAGCAGACGCACTGGGGACACAAGTGTTCCCACCATGTTCATTCCTGAAATGGACAGAAAAGAAGGTAATTGGGTGTGGGGGGGTGGCAAGGGTATTCTGTGGATGGGGGAGGAAAAGACTTACCTCATTCCCCAGCGTGTGGAGATGGCGGCCACCGGCCCCGAGGAGGCTCAGGGCAGCAGAATTACCATCTGGTATCACCCACGTTCTGAACCTCCCCATTGGCTAGGAGACTGCCACACACCCCCGTCGGGTACTAGTAGCCAATATATCATTGCTCAATGTATCAATCTCAGTAGAATGAAAGGCTGGGCCATTTCTGTCTTGTTTGGAACTAGAGACCTCTTTTTGTTTTTAGCAGAACTCATCAAAGAACATCTATCTATCTATCTATCTATCTATCTATCTATCTATCTATCTATCTATCTATCTATCTATCTATCTATCTATCTATCTCCTAGCTTGTTTAGAATATATGCTGGGTACAGTATCCCAATAGGTGTTTAAGGCACTTTAAGAAAACACCTTTATCAGATTTCAGAATCCATAGACAGTTGTGGCAAGATTCATGCTTGATTTGTTAAATCATATATTTCACCTGACGGTGTGCATCAAGGTGTACCCACAAATCTGATCTACAGAACGAAGACAATAATGCAAATAAGAATTACACAAGGCCCAATTAGTCATCCCATGTTCCTACCTATTGTACAAGAGATAAACAGTTCTTTGGGCTGTCCTGCTAAATGTACTGTCCTCTGTGAGTTTCGTTTTCAATGCAGTCCCAGTGCCTTATTGGCTGGGATTTGATTGTGCAATACGACCAACAAACCAAAAACTGCTCAAATAATGCAAGATCAAACACTTCCTGGTTTTCCTTCCAGAGTAAGTATTTTTCGTAAGAGGGTTGCAAAGGCTCCACTGGTGCTCTCTAAACAATCGGTAGGAATCATCCCGCCCAAAAGTGTCTGCACTACCACATGCTTATTAAAACAATAAACAACAAACATGGTCATAACGTTTTGAACGCAAACCGTACTTCAACATCAATTCCATATTAAAGAATATTTTACATCAATACCACATTTGGGATCTGTTTATGTACTAGAGACCAACAAGTGGATATTTCTACTGTCACAAGTTTAACTCTTGATTAAATCGCGTTTAAATTGCGATTGTATCTGATCGGGTTGAATGTCATCACTATTAAATCCAAAATGTAACCCAACAAAAATGAAATGCATTTGAATGGCCGGCATGTTTAATCTGAATGCTTTAAATCTACACAGGTTGGAAAATTATATGACATTAACAATTAGGCGATCGCACGCCATTAACAGAGGCCAACAATAATCCCAGAATGATGATGGCCGAGCCACTCCAAAATGCGTTTTCCAATGAATTTGACAGCAGCATTAAGAGTGGGATGCATTTTATATGGGTACACACATACACAAACTCACACACACAAAAGCATACCTACACACTGCAACAAATCAACTTCTGGGGCACCACTGGTCCTGGGAGGAATATCGGTTTCTAAACCATCAATCAGCCCCACACCTCTAATATACCAGAGGGGTGCAAAGATATTGGAAATAGAAGTAAATTATAAACCTCCTTGTCCAATTATGGTAACGTGGACAGAACAGCAGGATTATCTCTGTAAATTCACAGATCGTCGGTTAGTTGCAACACAGCAAAAATACAGTTATTACCCAATGATCAAAGGGACTGTCAAGTCAAGGTTGTGTACACATATCTACTTTATTATTATCACAACAGACAGCACTAGCAGACTACAAAATACAACCCACCTCTAAAGAAATGCAGAAGACAGACAGTTTCAAAGAGGGAAAGGGATGCACTCTGGATACTGACAGGAGGGTAGTCGGTATAGTATATAATCCCAACAGTTGAAGGATACTTGGTTTCAACACAAAGGGGGCAATGGGTCATAAAATGTAATGTCACTAGGGACCTTTGGAGAAGGACCAGGGGGACAGTACCACAATATACATTGTGCTGTATGAGGTCGGTTGTAGGGCGCTTTGCAGCTTCTGCAACAGAGTTCAAGACGGCACACAGCTGCAGATTTTAGGTGGCAGGGAGTTTGGCAAACAAAGCTGGGCGGACGGCTTCAGGCTGGCCAACACAGAGGCTCAGGGATCGTCTCAGTGCTGGTCAGCGGTTCTGAAGCCCTGGTCGAGGCATCTCAGATGGTTTTAGTGACTCTGGTGTAACATCAGTCAGCAGTGCAGTCAGTTGCAGCTCGAGCGGTTCGACTGGCTTGAAAATGTTCTTTAAGGCGGATGTCGGTAGATGCTTGTTGATGCACTCCTCCTAGCTTCATCACTGGGCTGGTGTCGTCCTTTAAGGCAGAAGGCCCAAAACTGAGGAGAGTGTTGCAGGCTGCTGCCTTGTCCTTGGTTTGGTTCAGAGACTTTCTGGCACTTCCCACCTAGGAAGCCTGCAGCAGAGCCTAGCAGGGCACGCTGTGTGCTGGATGAGTACCAGTTCTGAAGCTGCTTTAGGGTCCTCTGGATTCAGTATCTTCCTCTGTTCTCTGGGAGATGATTAGGGGTGGGATTGTGCTTCCTCTTGGAGGTCCTGGCCTTCCTTCATGGGCGGAAGAGGTAAGGCAGACTGTGCCTTCAGCCAGGGTCCCATGCTGATATCTTCTTGTTACACCTTGTGAAATCCTCAGATGATCTGCCAAAAGATGGGCTTGATGCTCTTTTAAAGTCTATTGGACCACAGGGATTGGTGTAGGGCATAAGGCTTAGCCTACCTTAATGAACCAATCGTGGGTCCCCACCAACAATATCATGTATGCGGGAGGTCATAACAACATTGCAACAGAAAAGGTGAATGGGGGAAAACATGTAATACTAAGTCCCACCCATCTTGCTGTCTGTTTTGGATCAAAGGGTCCCTCTGGTTAATAGAGCTTTCTGTAGTTCCTGATTGAAGCAGCATATCTACCTTCAAGCTGTGGTGAGAACAGATTTTCTGGCTCCATCAAACTGCATACTCGTAATTTCTGAATGGAGTCTCCTTGTGGGGATAGACTATTGTAAACACACAGTCCCAGACATGACAGCTCAATGTCAATGCTACTGAGGGCTTGAGGTGGCTTCAGGTTGATACAGATACATATGAAAGGTTGTTGGGGTTTCCTGTCTCCTTTGTTATCCTCTGCAGCCCGGCCCCATATGGGCCTGTTTGAATTAAACACTGATTTGTATGTGAATGTTGCCACCAGTTACAGGGCTCAACAAAAGGAACAGGCAAATCCATGGCACCTTTGTTAGTTATTGGGTTGGTCATGGCAGGGGGAACGTTTGTCCCTCCCCCTTCTGGATATGCATTGTGTACTCCACCTATCAAATCCCAACTAAATATGTCGGCCGGACTGGGCCTGTAGGCAGTGTCCACCCAGGGTACACAAAGTACACAAACCTATGAGTATGTCATGTGGTGAGCATCGGAATATGTGTGTGGATTAGCCACACACATTTTCCAGAGGTTGATCAACCATCATTCAATTTTTTTTTTTTTTTTTAAAGCACAGGCGAGTGCACACCCACTGTGCAGATGGTCGAATTCCTCACACACACTCTCACAATCACATGCATGCCCAAATGCACACATGCACATGCACTCACACACACACAAACACATGCAACACAACATTTTCTGTGACATTTTGCACTCTGGATTAAATTACAATTGCAGCTAATCAGGTTGACTTTCATCACAGTTAAATCAAAAAAGTAACTCATAAAAAATGCAATAAAAATGCATTTGGCTGGCCAGCATATTTATCTGCGTAAATCTGCACCGACTGGAAAATGATGTGACATTAAGAATGTGGCGATTGCACGTCAATAACCGAGCCCAAAGATGATCCCAGAATGATGGAAGTCGAGCCGGAGTGTCTATTGGTCTCACGCAGCAGCCAGCCACTTGCCATCCGCATTCCCTGGACGCATTTGCTGGTGACAGATTGCTGGATATGCGCTTTCCAATCAAGTTTATTTCCCTGCGCCTCATTTAGAGTTGAACTGTGTTGACCTCGATAATGGCACAGCTTTCATTCCTATTATGTTTCCCCTAAATGAAGGTGCTCCGAGCATGGGAGATGCAAGTGCGAAAAGTCACATTTTTAATTTGACTGGGTAATGTCGAGCAAACAGAGGGCTGGGAATAATTGCTTTGTCTGCAGAAATGTGTCTCATTTCTACCTTTGTGTTCCATAAAAGCAGAATAATATATGCCGAATGAATCTCTAAGAATGTGTGACCGATGCGGTTAGTTACAAGGAAGCAGCAGGCATTGCCGCTCATTTCGATAGGGCGATGGTGATGATTGCCAGGCATGATTCACCCAGAGGTACTGAGATGCAGACTGGTATCTTGAAGTCTCCCCTTTGGCATCCGCCAATACCTTGGCTCAGCGGCACGTGAGCAGGTGCAATATCTACACATCGATCCAGAGAAACCATCCAGCATAGTGCCGATATGTGCAGCCATCAATGCTGCTGCAGTTGGAGATGCATAAAGCTGACGTTGATGCTATGATGTGCCAGAGTTGGTTATTCACGTGATGCGGTTCATTGCGATCAATTAGTCGCTCGTGGTGGTGCATTTAGACATGCATGATGCCTCAATGTGTGTGCATCATGCCTGGCAATATGGTTAGTGATTTATGGTGCTGCGGTTTATCACTGAACTAAAATGCTGCAACAGTTACTCTTTTACTGAGATGACGCTCCTTTTACACTTTCATTATGCTGCTGGTGTTACTCCTGGTTCGGCGGGGTTTTATTGTTGGTGGTGCAGGTTTCTCATTCGCATTCAGTGTTTTATAGCCCCCACATTTGGTCACAAAAGGTTGGTGCTGCAGTTGCTTTGCATTGGTGCTGTTTTTGAAAATGTGCTGCCATTGTTCTTTATAGTGCTGCAGCGTGGTCAGGGTGCTTCACTTGGTCATTCATGGGCCTGTGGTAAGACATACATCATTCCCCAGTAACTTGTGGTGCTATAATTGCATATTCATGGTGCTGCATTGACTGCTTAATTGGTCTGCGATTGATTATTCATGTTGTTGTTAATGTGGATCATGGAGTTGAATGTGCTTCATGGTTCTGTTAATGAACATTTATTTTGCTGCAATGCCTGTTTCAGTTGATGAGGTTGGCCATGTACAGTAATGTAGTTTGGTTTTCGTGGTATTCAGGCTGATTGTCAACTGTGCTGTAATTGGACATTTATGGGTGCGGTTTGTAGGTCATGTTGCTGCCTTTGGGCATTCACAAGCTTGTGGTTGCTCAACATCTGTATTGTGATTGTCCAACAGGCAATCGCTTTTAACCAGCAACAACGATTCTTGCATTACTCTACAAAATACACAATAAAAAAGGCACTTAAATGCTGCTGGGTTCAAAGAAACACCAACAAGCCCAAAGTAACACTTCTACATATTTACTAAACAGGATATCTTGTCGGGTTATATTGAGACCACCCTTAAAGTGAGGAGTTCCTTCCCACTGCTAATCAAGGAGCACTGCACTACTCAGTTAAGTTTTTTTTTTAGAACTGGCCTTACTGAAGACTCATATAGAGTCACACAAACTTCCCCCTCCCCTGTCCCCACAGTGAGCCTAGAACTTGGCCAGGTGTAGGAAATATATTTGCAGTAATAGAAATCACACTAAACTACACATGCCACCTTCTTTGTGGCTCATAATGAACTTCTTGTTACATAAATGAATCAGATCAATGGGTTAGGAAAAACATAAATTACAATACTTATCTTTCTACAAATTTCAAATTACATAATGAGCAATACTGGTCCATGCATTAAATCACTTCACATTTGCAATGCTATACAATTTCGATTTTCCTGCAAACTCAAATTCTAGCAATTTAGTTTTATAAACGTGTGCACATGTGCATGATAATTATTATTTCACCCACACTTTTGCTTTAACATGAACACAAGGTGATTTAGCAGACCCCCGACACCCTAGTTGTATCTGTGTTGGGGAAGACTGACAGAAAAATTAGGGTGATTGAAGAATGTTGGATTTCAGACCCTCCTCCACTTAAAAGCATGAGTTGGGAAGCTGGATACAAACAATTGAGGTGATTTGGGAATTTCATGTTTCAGACCACCCTCCACTTAAAGGCCTGTGTTACGGACGCTGGATGGTGAAAATGGTTATGATTTGATAATTGTGGATTTTGGACCCCCACCACTTAAGGGCCTGTGTTAGGGAAGCTGGATAGCAAAAATTGGGATGATTTCTTTAGCTTTGGTTTTTGGAACAAAGGCACCATATTTCCTTGGTTGGTGTTACCAGGCAAAATAGGATTACCCCATTGCATTACAATCTATAGTTTTAAGCACACACTGGTAATGAACTTAGTTTATTTTGAATGTTAACAAAAACCAGCCTGTGGTGTTCTTCCAAGGGGAATTAATTAATTTAATATGTTTAAATAGGCTAACGATCTACACAATGTTGCCCCCCCCAACACCCACTATAAAGGGAAATTATTTAAGGTCAGCAGATTCCCCCACTTTTGGGTTGCAAAGGGCTCAAGTCTACTTACATTGAACACTTCTGTTTAAAGTCAGGAAAGCCAGCTGCAAGTCAGAACCCTCTGGAAGGACAGTCAGTCTGGTCACTCCACTCTCAGGGATGGCCTCCAGATCTCCACAATAGGCATCAGTCAGCTTTTGAGGCCTTCCCAGTAATGGACATCTCCACCCAGATACAATCTACTTTGGTGTTTCCTTCCAGCTGTCAGATGGTTCATTTCAGCAGCTCTGTCTGATGGTAATTTTTAGCAGCTCTCCTCTTTCCTCATAGTGCATCCACTTAATATAGCAGTGATGACACCGCCAAGTTTACAATCTTGGGGAGCATATTGCAATAGTTCCCACAAATAAGATTGGACAGTTATCCTTCTCTCTCCTCCCAAATCCTTCCCCTCTCTAAGGATTAGCATAGGAGTCTGGAACACACATAGGGCAGCTTTCATTTGCAATTCCCATTTGTTCTCAAGTCACATTTTTTTTTAAACTAGTTATGTGGCAAAACTTCATAATTTAACTAACTGCCATAATATATATTATAAATATTTATATTTTCTGATTCAGATAATCACATGGAATTTGGTGGGGAAGAGGGGAAGTGCAGGGAAGAGTGGTGTTTCATCCTACGTCCCCTTTACTTTTTCTCAGATTTTTGTTTTCATTTGCGCCCATCCCGCTAAATGTTCTTAACTAGCGAATGGGCTCTTCAGTCTCCCCTTCCGTCTCTGGGTTGCGGGGTGTAGCACAGAACCCCCTTTTTTCCTTCATCAGGGAGGGACACTCCAGTCTCTCCTTCCATCTCTGGGCTATGGGGTGTAGCACAACACCCCCTTTCTTCCTTCATCAGAGAGAGGCCACTCCAGCCTCCCCTCCCATCTTTGAGTTGGGGGTTAGCACGGCACCCCATTTATTATTTCATCAGGAAGTGGGCAATCCAGCCTCCCCTACCATGTTTGGTTTGGGATGTTTAACACAGCACCCCCTTTATTCTTTCCTTCCTGGGTCCCTATGGTGCCCCCCTCTTGCCTCCTGGCTGGAAGTGAATGCAGTTAGTTTCTAAGAAATAGCAAAAGAAAAAGAGTTTCAGTACATTTTAGACATCACATGTCCCCCAAAGATTTACACAGAATTGACAAAAACAACAACAGCATACAATTATAACTCAAAACATGTTCACCATTTCACATGACATTATTTATTTATGTTATTTCTATTTACAATAAAGCCTAAGTAAATTCCTTCCTGTATATTACAGGGCCTGCTGTAGCGGCCCTGTAATTATGGTTAAGTTGCTCAACCTATAGAAAGAACATTTTTGGGTTGGCTTAGAATTTGGCCCCACCTGGACAAATCCTCACAAAACTTTGCAAAAATTATATGGCCCCGGCAGTTTGATTCTGTTAAGTTTGGTGAGGTTACATCAAGGGGGGGCAAAGTTATAGGGGGGTCCCCAAATGTGTGGTTATTCCCATAGAAGCAATGGAGAAAAAGAAATTTGCTCACGCCTACAGACCAAACCGCTGGACAGATTTTTACCAAATTTGTGGGTGGAGTGGTGGCTTGGTCCTGAAAGCATGCTTTTTTAAAATTTTGTGTAATTCCTTCCAGTAGTTTATTTTTGAAAACGGCCAAAAAGTAGTTACAAAAAAATTAATGATATCTGGGTTTAGTTCGCAGACTCACTTCCCTTTTTGGTTCATGGACAGGCCCGCGATTGGCCGACGGAGCAACGTAATGTTTGGGGTCATCAGGCACTCCCGCTGGTCAATAAAAAATGCAATGTGTGTCATATTTTCTGAAACAGCCACCATGTTGGATTCGCAGACATACGCCAATGTCCATTGATAGCACAGTGAAAACATACTGAAAAACACAACATTGCATTTGTTAAACTAATGAAACAATCTTTGGGGAGATGAGGCGTAAGAAGAATGGGATAGGATCTGGCTATAAAAAGCCAAACAAACTGGTGTTTTGCCCTCTCCGATGTCTGCAAACAGTTTGGCCATACGCTGCAGCCCTGTGATGTCCACAGACATTTCAGATGTCCGGGGGCATCTATTCATATTTCTGCATTGCAGTGTTTGTGAAAAGCAGTTTTTGGATGGCTTGTAACTTTGGCGCCACTCAATGAAACTGCATTAAATTATGCAACCCCATTTTGGACCTGACCCTGAACTGTTCTGTAAAGTCTGGTTCTGTTTTGCCAAGAGGGAGCGAAATTAGTGCGGGGGTCCGACAATATTTGAAAGACTTATACATTTGGTGCCATTTGAAAAATCTGCACAAACAACTGCAAAACAATTGTACGCCCAGATTTTAACGGTTTTCCAACGTTTGATGGATTTTGTCAAGAGGGGCCAACGTTCGAGGGGGGTTTGGTCATTTTTAGATGGTTTATAACTCTGTTGCCGTTTGACGAATCTGCACAAATGTTTTCCGAAACATTATAGACCCAATCTTGAATGTTTGTGGTGAGTCTAAATAGATTTTGTTAAGTGGGGGCTAACTTATATGACTATTTTATGTATGTATATTTTGACACTTTTGAAAAAATAAAACATGGATGGATTTGTAGCAACCCTGTGCAAGCAATATTGGCAAGGACCTGAATGCATGGTTTTGCAAATGTGTCTGAGTTTTATTTTTTGAAAAGTGTCATGATGTAAGTACAATAAATAGTGGTATACCTTTGGTGACTGAGGTATAGCCTGTGGACAGGGGCAGTGGCCAGATTGTCTGAGTTATGGCCAAAGGCAATAAACTGGACAATCTGGCTACTGGTCATGACAATGAGGGCCTGGCAACAGGGTCAAAGTGGGCATGGGCACGTGTTAAAGTTATTTGAAATCAGGATAGGTTGCAGTCTAAAAAAATATCTGCTTGCAGGTACAGCCTGAAGTGCTGGATACGATTGCAGCAAACATTTGTGAGGAGCATCAGCAAAGACCTCAAAGCATGATTTTGCAAATCTGTCCTGTATTTGATTTTTTCTAAAGTGTTAAAATGTAAGTATAGAACATGTTGATATAACTTTGGAGTCTGGGCAATGGGGCTGGGCCTGAGTAAGGACAAATATGTACTCTGATTTGCTTACTGGGGCATGTGGGATGGCCAAAGCCCTAAGTTTGAATGGGAAAGACTGCTTGTGGCTACAGCTTGAAATGTTGAAGTCTAGTTGTGCAAGGAGTATCAACAAGGACCTGATAGCATGCTTTTGCACATTTGTTGTGTGCTTTATTTTTCCAAAGTGTCTAAATGTAAGTTTAAAAAATAGTGATATAACTTTAGTGCATGGCAGTGAGATTAGCTCTCAGCAAGGACAAATGCCTACTTTGATGTACTTATTGGCACATGAGGCAAGGAAGTCTGGAAAAAATATTTGAGGTTAATTTGTGGATGAAAGCGAGCTTGGAAAGGATGGGAAAGTGGAAAAAAGTTCATATAAATCTCTTTTTATAGGTTAAAAAAAGCTTAGTCGGTGATGGTGGGTGTTCTGTGATTTTGTGTGTTCATGGACGTTATTGGGATTGGGGGTGGGTGAGGGGTCTGTGTGAGATTTGTTATTCAAAGTTGTACTCTACATACTTGTTTTATGGTTTAATTGTGTTGTGGTGGTTGTTTCCAGTGGCCAGATTCTATGGGGCATGCGCATAGGCCGTGCCACCAAGAATGTGGCCACTGGCCACATGCACTATAGTAATATGTGTATAGTTATTATAGGTAGTATAAGGGGAGTATACCGTATTTGTAATATGGTTTCATTATGTAATTGAATTGTATATGGTATGTTTGATTGTAGTACAATTGAGTATAATGCTTATTGATCTGTCCTCCGCCTTTGACACAGTGAACCATTCTATGTTTATTGAACACCTTGATGGTACCTTTGGGATCACAGACTATCCACTGAACTGGCTGACCTCTTTCCTAATTAACTGCCCTATCCTGTTACAACTGTGCCGTTTGTCGTACACCACCTCACTTTCTACCTGCAGCGTCTCCCAAGGTACTAGCCTATCGTTGTGGCTCTTTAATATGTATGTAGTCCCTCTGGTTGACCTCATCTGCTCCTTCTCTCCTAATTTGCAGTTTTATGGTGATGATGCACACCTTGCTTGAAAATGACCTCTACTACTTTCTTATGTGCCTCTCTGATCCCTGATTGTCTATCCCTATCCAGGCATGGTGTACGGCTAATGATCTCTGTGTAAATGCCAGTAAGACAGAGATGTTTGTTATTGGGACACGTGTGCCCTATTTCCTTTCTACTTTCTGGCCACTGTCCTTGGGCTCTATATCCTCCCCATTCTGTGAGGCCATAAACGCTGGGGTTATCTTTAACTGCTCTCTTTCCTTGACTCCTCACTTGATGGACCTTTTGAAGAAGGTCTATTTGAGCTTCACCTCCTTTCAAGAATTCTATGTTACTTTACGTTCCCTTACAAGGTGAATGTTTTGAGAGTCTTGGTCTTCTTTAACTAATATAGAATATGGCTGCAAGTGTAATCCTTGGCCTGAAGGCTGGGGATCGTAACTCAGCAACCCTACAATTTCAACACTGGCTCCTCATGGCAGTAAGTTTAAAATGTAAGACCCTCTGCATCATCCACAAGGATTTCCGGGGTCTAGGACCACAATATATCAAACTTTCTGTCCCTAAATAAATTCTGTCCTGCTAAAGCCTTCTGATTGTTTAAGTCCAATTGTCTGTTTGTGAAACGCTTCTACAGACAGAAAGGGGTGGTAGAGGTGCCTTTCTTTGGAAAAGTGTTCCTGCCCATTTTAGACTTGGACCCAGACTTTCTTAAGTTTCAGAAACTTTTCAAAATTCTGTTTCTGTCTTCATCTTTCTTTTCCTCATATCTCTGCAATCCTATCCCACAGCCACTAACACTGGTGGCCTGATGCCTCATTAACTTTATAGGTTCAAGAAACTATTCCTAGTAGAGACCAGTACCCCTTTCAGCACTGCCCTTGCCAGTGAACTGTCTGGATGCTGTGCAGCCCACCCGTGGGATTCTTGTGGCCAAGCAATTAGGTTGTGGCCTCCCACATTGGCACCCATTGGCTCTTCCTTCCTGGCCTTCCATCAGAACTTGCTCATACCTACCCCCCTTTCATCAATACACTTCTCTTTCTGCACTGTGTAGAATCATGTTATATAAGTAAAGGAAATGCAGATGCACAATATTTGTAGAACATTGTTAAGTGCCAGTTGGTGTGTGAAAGTTTAATATGTTCATAGGGTTACATGTACAGTTTTTACAAGTTATTGGTGGGTGGATTTGTGACTGTTTGAATCTAGGCAATAAGGGAGTGTTGCAAATATAAAAGTGAAAAGGGTAGAAGGGCTGTCTTGTGCGATGGTGTGCATGTGCTATCCAGGTGTTTCAATGATGCATGGTCTGGAAAGGGGACTGCAGACACTGTGTATAGTTATAAAGGTCCATTGATTATGGTTGGTGTATGCTAGAGAAAAGAATTTGGGACAGAAAATTGTTTCTGGGATTTTTTTCTTTTTTCTCTAGTATACCATTGTCCATTACCACCATTAGCCTAATACAAAATGCTAATGGAAATGTTGGAGAATCTTATTGAGTCAAATTACTTTATTGAAACATTTAAAGTTGATGGACAGCTTATTTTTTGTACTTCTATTTTTGAACTGTGAAATGTGGTTCCCAAAGGAACCTTTTTTTTTTTTTTTAAATGTGTTTTCATTTTTGCGGGAGAGGTTAGCAAATATGGTCGGGAGTGAAATAAGGTAAGGGACACCAACCACAGATACAAAGATGTTGGGTGTGTGTTAATTTTAAGTTAGGGGGCAGCGTTTCTCATTCTCCTTGATTTCAGCCTCAAAAGCACTTCAAAATTGCTCCTCTTTGCAGAGTGGTGTTGTGCAGTATATACACAGCACTGTTGTTTTGGAAAGATATGGATCACCAGCTTCATTTATGGCTTTCAAGGTAGCTGGTGGAATTTTCTGCCCCACAGGAGTAGCCTTTTTGGTGGTAGTACTGATTGAGGAAGATAAGGTGGAGGAAGACAGCCTGCTGCTGCCTGAGAAAGGAACAGCCTTTCTCATAGCATTCCAGTGGCTGGATTTGGTGTTGCGGTGCATGGAGGTAGTCCCGTAGGAGTACTGGCCCGGTTGTCAACCACTGAGTACAATGTTGCACTCAGTGGATTTCACCTCAGTAACCCTAGCCGTTGGTTCTCCCCCAACTGTGGTAAAGAACTGCCACACTCATGATTGTTTCTGGGTGCCAGAGATAGCCATTTCCTCTACTTCACCTTCCTGGTCCTCTTGATTGTTAATTGCATGATTGCGCTTCTTCCAGTGTGTAGGCCCTCTAGCTGGTGGTGGTGGTGGTGACGGCTCCTGGGGAGAAAGGATGGCAATAGCTGAGGTCATTTTTGAAGATCATATTCTTTGAAGGATGTGCTTTCTCCTGGATTGCAGATGGAAAAGAATAAGTCTAGGAACTGTGCATTGGTACACTTTCACTTTAAAACTTCCCAGATCAGCTTAACATACAGTTCTGGACTGTTTGCAAAGCTTGGACCCCTTCACAAAGTGCGGCCGTGCATCGTGGACATGTCATCATGCCGCATGCTCACGTGTGTGGTCATGTGACACTATCCGGAAAGTCTGCTGTGACATCAGACATTCGTGAAGAACGCCAAACACAAAAACAGTGGAAAACCTTTGGAAAAACTGCACAGAAGTGTTGAAAAGCTGCTAGGAGGCATGGATTGCCACAGTTTTAAGTTAAAACTGTGTACAGTGGTTGAAAATGTGGCTATATTGGGGTAAGTATTATATTAGAAAGCTGACGCAAATTAGAGCGCTTTGGTAAAAACTCATGAAATTCATTGAGAAAACCTTGTTAAAGGGACGTTATGCTTAAGTTGCATTATTAGTACCCACCGAGAGACAATCAGATTGTTAGGTGCAATCTGATTGGGCCAAGCCAGGGTTTTACCCGACCGAGAATCCCTCGAATGTCCCTTGAATGTCCATGTCCATGTTGGGAGGGGGAGTGTAGTAGCCCCTCAGCCAATGAGGAGGCTTGAAATGGGATAATCCCTTCACTGAGCCACCACATGACTGGAGACTGCCATCCTCCCATGCCAGGGATTCAGGTAAGTGTTTTCTCACTCAGGTCCCCCACATCCAAAAATCCCCTCCCCGTCCTCCCAACACCACTTACCTTCTTTTTGGTCTTTTTTTTGGGAGCAATCGCGCTGGGAACACATCTGTCCCCAGCGTGTCTGTTCCCGATCCCCGACAAAACACCAAGGAAAGGGAGAAGGGACTACATTTAGTCCCTTCTCCCTTTCCATGGCACCCCTTTTTTTTGTTTACATTTTTACTATTTTTCTAATTGCCGGCATGGAAAGGGAGAAGGGACTACATGTAGTCCCTTCTCTCTGTCTATGGTTGCCATTTTCTTTGTTTACTTTTTTACATTGATTTTGAATGGCCGCCATGGAAAGGGAAAACTGACTCTGTTTTCCCTTCCCCGGCAGCCATTTATTTTGCAATTTTCTCTTTTCTGTTCCGAAATGCTGCAGCATTTCGGAGCAGAAGAACAATGCTTTTAGTAACCCGGTCTGGCAGACCGAGGTACTAATAGCAATAAGCCCCTCACCGCGGGGGCATTACAGAGCCCTGTAAAGCCCAGGGGACTTTGTTAAGGCCCTCGCTTTGCTCAGGTCTGTAACTCTGGTCCCCTGGTCTTTACCAGACTCAGTAATGCCTCAGCGGCTTGAGGCTTATTGCTTAAATAGAAAACTATAACATTCACTGAAAAAACTGTGATAAAGGGACTTTATGATTAAAAGTAAAGTAGAAACACCCTTGAGATTTGCAAGTTATGGTATGCTAAGCAACCATGACTCACGCCACCACTGTGGACTGCTCAGATTAACACCAAGGATATCAAAGATGACATCACAAATGTCATTGATGACATCACAGATTACATCACATATCAAATGAATTCAGATAAAAGGTCGGTAGAAGGGTTTGTGTATACAATGTTGGTAGCAACGTATCATGGATGATCAGGGAACTCTCAAGAACTATTTAATGTATTAAAAATAATGTACTAATTTAAAGAAAAGGTTCTTGTTAATAAAAAACAACATAATAATACATACACATAGGGAATGGGTTCATGGTGCACCACAGAAGTACAGTATTTGTAATCTGGTAATATCGGTCAGTAAAATAATTATTGCAAAGCTATCATCATTTAGTCTAAATGTTAAACTAGAAATGAATAGCTAACAATACAAGATTTACTACAGATTTGTGTAACATATAAAGAGATACAATGCATTGGAAAGTGAGGCACATAGAGTGAAACTACAGTAAGAAGGAACAAAAGAGTATCAATAGAAAATGACTATAAGATTAGAGTTTATGATCATGTATCCAAATGACGTGTGTGTTTGCGGCGTCCAATTTCATTCATCATTCCGATTTATTCTTCAGATGGTTCTTCTACTGGACTTTCAATTGGCGCCTCAATCTGTTTTAAAACTGGTCTGGGAAGACATGTTTTCAACTGACTGATCTTTTATCTAGAATGTCAAAGGTGGCACACTAAGATGGAAGAAAAGTCTGCTCTTTGCCCTGATTATTTAGAAAATTGTACAGGTAAACCTTGTCCCCTACTTCATACTCTTTTGTGGTGGTCTTTAGGTCACACTAGGTCTTCATTCTATAAGCCGACATTTTTAAAATCACGCTGAGCATAAGCAAAAGTGTGCTGAAGGTGCTTCATTAAATGTTAGCTGTATAGAGCAGATTCTGCGGTAACACCATTTTTCAACCAGTCATGAGCTCAAACGGAGACATCTTTGTTTCAGAAGATGGTGTTGACCTAATACCCATCAGGACAAGCGGTAATCTAGCGCCATGGTTACCGCACGCGTCGTAATGAAGCCCATTGAATTTTTCCTCCACAAAGGACAAACAATTACTCGCTTACGAGATTACTTTGTTGAACTTGTCATGCTTTTTATACAACACCGCTGTTAGGCAACTATTTGAGAACCCAATTTGCAACAATAACTCCTAGTGCTTTAGGGGGTAAACCAAACAAGGATCCTGGGAAAGGCTCTTTTCAGTTGTTTAAAATGCCTCTGCTTGATCTGGACCCCACTTCTACTTCCCTGCGGCCTTTAATAAATGGACAAAGGGTCGAGTGACCTCTGCGTGGTCTTCATTGAACTTCTGACTATAATTAGTGATTACAAGAAGTCTGCTTTATTCTCGCAGAGTGGTAGCATCCTCTAATTACAATAAGACTTCCACTTTCTTTGCCTGAGAATTAAGACCCTCAAGGGTGATCTCATGCCCTAGGCACTTCACCCAGGTCTTAAACCACTGTGCCTTCTGAAAGGACAGTTTTGCTCTGACTTTCTGCAACTGGGTTAGAATATAGCGGATTTCTGCTATGTGTTCCTCCAGAGTTGAGCTCTTGATCAGAGCATCATTCACATAGCCCAGGTTTCCTCTCTCACCCAAGTTAGGCATAGCCTTATGTGGAAAGATGTTAAACCTCAAAGTGGGTTTGGGTCCACATGTACTGCTGCCCCCCCAAAGGTAAAGGCACGCTTGTACTGTTCTTCCCTACTCACAGGTACTGTCCAGTAACCGTTGGTTAGATCAATGGTGGTGTACTCCTTTGACCCTTGGATCTGTGCCAGCCCTTGATGGATGTAGGGAAGTGGCCATCTTGACATGTGGACCCATTTCTTCAACTTCTCAAGTCTGCACATAATCTCCATTGGTGATTTGGTTTAAGTATCCCCAGTACCAGGTTGGTGAAGGTACTGTGGATCAGAGAAATTATTGCACAGGATCCTAAATTATTAATAATCTCTGTGAATGATTCCATGGACCCAAGAGGATAGTGGTATTGTTTCAAAAATACTGTATCAACCTCAGGTCCGTTGGTATTGTGGTGGAATGAATGTATATGCATCCGCAGTCATTGAGACCATTGAAAAGATATCTTGGAATTCGAGGAAGACCTGTTTTAGCTTGTGTCTTTGTTCCTCGGTCACACAGGCATCAGCGAGATTGATCCTTTCCTCAACCATCTTCTTGTAATCTGGATAGAATTTATGCTTGGCAATTTCAGCAGTATCCTCCAGTTGGGTGGAGAGATCTCTTTTGATGGTGTTGACCTGGTCAGTAGATTCCAGGGCTTCCAGAAAGCGATCCTTGACTCTGGGCACTACCTCTTCCTTTCTGATGTCATAGGTCACCTCTTCCCCCATAGGGGCAGGGAAGTACTCTGAGAAATTACCCCCATACCTAGTAAAATATGTTCTGGAGGAATACCATTGCTGATGTCAAAACAACATTTGGGACGTGTCCATGATTTCCTTACCTAAATCAATAGAATAATGTTGGACATAAATTGCCATTCCAACAAAGGTGTATGCGCCCAAAGTAATACTTTGAGGGTTGCTTTTATCCACCAATATTCAACTGTTGTTGTGTTCTAGATCTACTAGAGGTGTTGGATTTAAATACAAATCCTGTTGTTGGAGATGGGAATTTAAATGTATATAGGTGTCCAGATGTTTGAGGTATTGTCCTTGCTTAACATTGAGGGGAAAATGTAATTTTTGCATGGGAACCTCTTCCACACTTGAACCTCAATGGCATAAGGCGGCAATAGAGGTGACCAAAATGCTTTTTCAGTGTTGTCAAAGCATATAGGGTTACCCCCTAGTCGTGGCCAGGCTTTATAATTAATTAGGTACACATTGATTACAAATTAGTTGTGAACGTCACTGCCCAAATAAAAGGTGGAAGGGCGATTTCTCATAACCCAACAATTATGCTTTATGCTGTTGTTGCCAGTGGAAATATTTTGCATATACCTGCTAGGCAGGAGATATTTGGAATTTGGAGTTTCCAGACTACTTCCATTTGTCAAACTATATAAATGTGGGAATGGTCTGATCTTTTCTGAGTTTCCCGAATAATTCTTTGCTGATGAAGCTCCTTTCATTATTCGGGCATACTCTGGTGAGCACTGGCTCCTCCCCCTCATTTAACTGAATGGGGAAAACAACTGTGTGCCCTTTTTCTGAATGTCTGTCAGACTTTTGTTCAGGTTCTTCCTTGTCTGGTCTCATGGGACTCAATGTTTCTTCTTGTTTTGAAGTGGTGTAACATTTTGGAATGTTCACTTCCAGTGTGGAATGCCACTTAAAACTTGGAAGAAGGGTGATTTTCAAGAATGGAGAATGGTTCCCATCTCCAGTTTGTTCTGCTAGAGCAGCGGTATTCAAACTGTGGGGCGCGACCGCCCAGGGGTCCGCGGGTGCATCTCTGGGGGGCCCTGAGAGCACAGCATGAAATATATTAAAAAAAAAAAAAATCCTTTTTTTTGTTTTTTCTTTTTTTTAGATTGGAAGAAATGGGCAGGGGTGGCTCACATGGTCGGGCTGAAGCATGAAACTGTCTTCAGCCCGACCATGCCATAGTACGAGTTGTGCTCACAGGTGCCTGACAGCCCGCAAGGTCTGACCTGTCGGGCTGTGTGGCACCTGCGAGCACAGCTCGTCAGATGCACCGGCACCATTATTAACGGTGCCAGTGCATCCGAGCTCCCCATTCCCATTGAGCCCTATGGAGCTATGAACTCGGCATGACCCGGTAATTGCCCATTCGTGGGTGCCGGACCCGGATGCAACTCCGGCGCAGCCGTGCCGCTTTTACCGGCACAGCTACCGGCAGGGTTGTAATGAAGCCCACTTTTTCAATAGTGCCCAAGGGGGTGCTTTGTGTTAAAATGTAAGTAAATTGTGATATATTCAGCAACAATGGTCAAAATTACTAACTGCATAGTTAAGTAACTCATCAAACTGGTCCACATTGGCCAAAATTGTGGCTCATTTTGACTGGTCCACACTAGCATTTTACATTTTTGGTACAGGCATTGCCCTACAGGCCAGTCCGAGCCTGTCGGCTCATCCGTAATGGCGAGGGGGCACCCCCCCAGTGGCCCCTCACCCATTATGGAGGAGCTAAGGAGCCAGCCCAGTGAAATAGTGAACACTCCCTCAGCTGCTTTTTCCAGCTGATGGAGTGCTCCTGGGTTGGCTGAACTGTCAAAGGAAAACACTGTTCCCTTTGACAGTTCAGTTTAGTTCCGCAGCCACACATGGTCACTGAGCATACATACATGTCTATGTCCGAGGGGGAGCTCCTGCGCCTCCTCGCACATATGGACAGAGCAGCCAGGAGCAGGGCGTTTCAGCACCCACACGCAGGCCAATGCAGAAGGTACGTTTAGGTTCATTGTTTTCATTTAAACATGTGTATGGATGCGTGTATGCTTATGTTATGAGTGAGTGTATGGTGATGGATGCTCGTGTGAATGATAGAGTGATTGCTGTATGAATGTGCAGCGCCTTGCATACACACATAATCATGTTGATTGTGTTAGCCCCAGTTGGGCCCAGGGGACAGGGATGGTATCTTTTTACTGGACAGCAATCATAGATTTCCAGTAAAAAATGTCATGCCTGCCCCCTAGGCCCCCCAGCACCAATTGCAAACTGTTTGGCTATTTACTCATTTTTTTGTTAAAAGTATGCTCTACAATGCAAAATTTTAACCCATTATTTAAAAAATATTCACAGGGGGAAACCACCCCGAACCTCCTTTTATTGGTTCGGGCTCCCTCACTATGCTCGGTCGCTATGGCATTTTTGGGGGAAATAGTTATGCCCCTACACTTTAAAAAATCACCAGCCGTCCCTGGCCCTCAGACTGTGTTGGGAATGGGATGGGCGGAACCCAGGGACTATGGTGGGAGCACAATGGGCCGGAACCATGGGATAGTGGTGGGAGCAGAGTGGGGAGAGCCCAGGGTGTGTGATGGGGAGAGACCAGGCAATGGGTAGGAGTGGGATGAGGGAGCCCAGCGACTGTGATGGGAGCAGGTGACGGCGCGTAATGTATACTGTCCATTTGGCATTACTGGGGGTCACGACCAGCCCAAATTTTGCTCAGGGGGGCCCCGGCCAAAAATGTTTGAAGACCACTGTGCTAGAGAGATAACAGTGATGTCTCCCAACCTGGTTATTCTGGAAATGGAATCCTATATTCTCAGAAGATTGATCAATTGAATGACAGGTACCATTCCTGCTTATATAATTGGCACTGCTTTTTTATTTTAAAGGCCAGATAGTCTGGGTTCAGAGGACCTTGTTTACACAGTCGATCAGAGGTGATTAGATCCTCAGGAGATTGTTTCCCAGTAAACAAGATGTGCCGTCTGACATCACGACTCTCACTGGATGCTTAACTCGATGTTGCTAAATTTGTATTTACAGATCTGCAGTCCCTTCAATGGTTATATAATTCCTGTCAAAATGTTGAAGTTGTCTGGGAAGTGGTATGATGGGAATTTTCTGGCCCTCTCTCTGTCCTGAGTGTTCTTGGTCAAAGGCCTTTTTGGACAGGAGGATGGCTTGGGATCCAGTGTCCACCGGAGCTGATCATTCACACTGACCCAGGTGCAGAGAAAGTGTGAGTTATTTGACATTCCGGAGGTCATTTTCTTAATATTTGACTATGATACTTTGTGATCTTGGGCAATTTTCTGTGTCGGAGTTCGTGAATCTGTAAAGAAAATATTGCAACTTGCAATGGGAGTCACTGGGGAATCCTCCTTTTCCCCAGCTCCTTGGCTGGCCACATTGACTTGGGGACAATTCTCTGAACCTGTTTGGGAAAAGGACACCCCCCCAGTTTCAATACGGTCTGGCACACATTCTGGGGGTTGAATAGTTTTTTGATCTGGGTCGTTTCCATACTTTCCCAGTCCCATTCAACATCTGTTAGGGCTCATTTTCTTTTGAGAAGGATCTCCCAGTTACTGAAAGAGAAGGTCTGTTTACCTGAGTCCTCCATAGATTATTTTCTTTCAAATGGAATGATCTGGGGTGTCTCCACAAAGTGGGTTCTTCTTTGGCCGCTCCTGCTTGTAATGTTCTGTTATGTTATTGCCTTTTGTAGAGTGCACAGTCGCCCGTAGGCATCATGGCACTAGAGAGGAAAGTGTCCAACCACAGAACAGCACAATTTAGCCAAAAATTACTAACAATTCAGACCATATGAGATTTTAATGCTTTCTGAAAAGCTAGATGGTTAGACAGAATTTTCATGGAAAGTGGAAGAGTATTCCACAAATGTGCAGCTGTAATTGAAATGGCTTGCCACCCCCACCCCAGTGAGGCGGAAAGAAAGCACATGCAGCATGCCTGTCGCCACTGACCGCAGGGGGCGATTCAGAACATAACGCTCAAATTTGGCACACAGATACTCTGCTCACTGACCATGTAGAGCATGATGAACAATGCAGAGAGCTATAAACTGGATGTGCTGAGCCACTGGGAGCCAGTGAAGGGAGCGCAGTTCTGGGGATATATGAGACCCTTAAGGGGTACCTGTTGCCCCCCTGGCTGCCAGATTCTGGAGGCGTTTTAATTAGCATATCAACCCCTTGGGTTGTGCCAAGTACAAAAAGTTGCAATAGTCCAGCCTACTCAGAATCATAGCAGCCACCACCGGGGGGCGTAACATTGTAGGAATCAGATGGAGCGCCTTTCTTAAATTCTTCAATTGGAAATGCTCCATCTGACACACCGCAGATACCTCGGCAGCCATAGACAGATTGGCTGACATGATTAACCCAAGATTTTTAAACTTAATCGAAGGTACAGGAAGCAAACCCAAGGACAAAGACCAGAAGGAAGAGATCCAGAGTGTGGGATCAGGAAGAGAGCCAACCACCAACACCTCAGATTTGTCCCCATTCAGTTTCAACCAGTTGTATCCCATCCACTCACCCACGGCTGTCAGGCACTTTTGCAAGCAGACCATCGAGATCTAGTCGGATCGTCGGCGTATGAGTAGCACCTGATACTGAAGGAGCGAATGAGGTGCAGCAACAGAAAGTTATAAATGTTGAACCGAATGAAAGACAAAGCAGAACCCTGAGGGACACCACAGTTAAGATGAGAAGGCTTGGACGTGAATGGGACAAGAGAGAGAGTTTGGCAAATATCGGCCAGAAAAGAGCCGAACTAGGTCTGTACCTGACCCGAGACAGCAATCTGGCCCAGGCGAGAGAGCAGGGTGGTATGACCCACGGTGTCAAACACTGCTGATAGACCTGAAAGTAAACCAGCCTGACCAGATCATTTTGCACTGAGCCAAGGACACTCTCCGTGCCTCTGCCTGGATAAAAAAAAAACTGGGCTGGGTCAAGCATCCTGGAAGATTCCAAGAAAAAAGACAGAATAGGAGAGACCAGTGATTCCAGAAGTTTCATCAGAAAAGAAAGAAGAGGAATAGGCCAGAAATTACAGAGGAGAGAGGGATTCACAGATTGTTTCCTAAAGGGGGGGGAGACCAGGGCATCTCGGAAGGGATGACTCCTGACTGGCAAGAGATGTTCACACTGGCCGTAATTTCACTGAGGAGATCGGCTGATATCTCCTTCATCACTCCAAAAGGAAGTGGATCAGAGAGAGCACAGGACTTAATATTTTGCATAGCATTACAAACCATGTTCTCAGAAAATAAAGGGAAGACGGACCAGCTAGGACCGGAGTTATCAGCAACACCTTTAGAGGACAATTTGCAAGACAATGGGGCATTGGTCAGAGGAGCCAAATTCCCTATGGCGTTTGCACGGATAGTCATAACCTTTGTAATAAAGAACTCAGATAGAGAGTCACACAGCTCCTGAGTAGGTCTAATAGTAGTGGCACATTTAGTGGAGGAGGAGAGGGACTTTATGACAGCAAAGTGAGTCTTAGGCTGATTCAATGCAGTTTCAATCCTACTGGCAAAATAATTATTTTTTGTTGCTAAAATGGCTGCAGAGTAGGCTGAGAGACACGTTCTATACTGAATCCTGTCGGCAGAATCATAGCTAATGCGCCATTTCTGCTCCAACTGCCTCACTGACAGTTGGGCCGACTTCAACTGATCCGAGTAGCAAGGCTCGGAAGGAAGTCTGCGAGGCTGGAAGTAGCGTAGTGGAGCAACTTCATTGGCGGCAGCCAGGAACAAAGTGGTTAAAACGGATATTGAGGGCACGAGAGCAGCTACCCATTATTCTTTAATGGAGCATATACAATTCTGTAAATTGGCTGAACACCAACAGCGCCACCAAATGTCCTCAGGTAAGATCTTCGGTAGTCCATGGGCTGTTAGGAGGGAGCAGGTTACCAGATAATGGTCAGCCCAAATCATAGGCTCAGCAGAATGGAAGGAAAGGGAGGTGTTATTAGCAAATATAACATCCAAAGTATTCCCCAGCTGTGGGTGGGCCCAACCACCTGCTGAGGGAGATCCAGATCCAGCAGACCGTCGTAGAAAAGATCCAAGGCTGCTGTTCTAGGAGAATTACATTTTAGATTCAGATCACCAAGTATAATTAGATTGGAATATTTTGCTTGCAGATCCGCTAAGAAGTCCACCAGCGGTTGCAGCAAGCCAGCATAAGAGCCGGGAAGGTGATAAATGACCAAAATATGACACTTATAAGTAGGGCAGATAACACACCTGAGTAGCAGGGACTGTTGGATATTTTGTGTAGATTTGGGGCCTGGCGGTATTTTCTTACCGCCAAAAATAATTTAGCAACAATCACTCCTTGTATTCAGATTGGGTTATGTATAATAATAATACAGTGGATATGCATTTTTTCAGTACACAGACATGCGTGGTTGGTATGCGTGGTTGGTGGTATTTTGGTGAGCATAATTCCCTTGTTTTATTTGTGGCCCCAATATCCAGAACCCCTTATTTTTGTTTAGATTTTTCGTGTAATCACCATAGAGACCTCAGGCTTGCATTTCAGGAACACCACATTTTCACTTTTAGTGTGCCACCATGGGCAATTTCTTGCTGTCTTATCTACGGCAGCGAGCTATCATGTGGTATTTTTCACTAACTTATATACGGTAGTGAACTATGTCCCGGGTCTCTATTTTTGCTGACTCATGTACCTTCAGCAAAAAGGCTATAACACACACAGTTATTTATAATTGCTCATACTGAATGACATTTGCTCATACTGAATGGCTGCAGCCAAATCTTATTTTTAGCTACCTTGAAAATGACAATTGCACTGTCTAAACATCTCCCCACATCATCAGCACTGTATTGGTAAATATAAAACACACCACCCGTCTGCTTTCAGATATTTTTGTGTATTATAAAAGTTGCATTTAAACACGATCTCACTCTTTACAGAAATAAATGAAATAGCACAGTAACAGCATTATTTGTGATACACTGAAAAGAGAGTGGTGGAGACAAGAATTCAATTTGTAACATTAAACACAGGGGTAAAGCACAGGAATCTCCTTTCCTACACTAACTGAATATTTTCGTACACACTCAGCCCCCACACCTCAGCGAGATAATTACCAGGCTTATTCAGTATGTAACGTCTTTGGCTGGTCGCCTTCTGGAGGGATTCACCCAGCATGGACAATCATCTGCTGTCACTCAAACTGGGACTTGTTTACTGGAAAAGCCAGTCTCTGCAACCAAGTTGAATCTGCTTTAGGAATCAGGCATCCCCAGCTGTCAACCCCGTCCTTCTTCGACCTGTGTCAAGATGTCTCTCCCTAGCTCCTGCCTCAAAATTAAACAACAAAAAACTCTGGTTCCCTGCCACCAAAGGATCCTAACCAATAAAATTCTATCATGCCCTAACCATCCTCTGCACACAATGGCTTGGCTTATAAAGTTGCAACTGTAACCAAACTGATTTCCTGCTTATTCGAAGTCTTTGCTTCCTGCAGTTACTGTGGACATGGCACAGAAAGGCAAAAGAAAAAAAAAACTTGAATGTGTGTTTAAAACTGATTTTCAGAGTAGGCCTCATTTTGCAGTGAAGACACATTCTTTTATTAATGAGTTATAATTATTAGTCTTGTAAGTGAGATTAGTTTGTTAATTACCAAATGTGTCTCTTGCAACATAGGCATTTCAGGTGAGAAATGGTGTGCATTTTGAAGGTACAGATGTGTGCTTTTAACTGTGAAAAATGTATTTGCATTTTATATGTAAAAATCGTTTTTGACTGAATAACCTGCCCTTACTTATATGTCCATGTTACACTGGCAACACATAGCTTGAAACAACTGCATCGTAGCAATGCACCAAACCCATGCAGTGGTGCTGCATAAGAAAAAAAACATGGTACACATTTATCCTGTGCAGTAGTGCTGTACTCTGTGCTGTACTCTGTGCTGTAACACGCTAAATAACCTTACAGGACTCAATACTCAGCCAATGCAGACAACATGGTTAAGTAAACAGTAGCACATTTTCAAAAATAGCAGCCACCCCACCACCATGGTGAGGTGCAGACCTATCCAGATGGATGATCTTATATCCATCTGGAATATTCTGGCCAAGACTGGAGCCGAGCACTCCTGGAGCCACGTCTCGGCAAGGACCAGCAGTGCCGGGTGGCAGTCGGTTAGTGGAAAGAACACTTCAGCCGCATGCGCTGTAAGAGAGCGCATATTCAGTAACAGTAAGGACAGGCCCGTCGTATGATGGTCTGAAGAGGATGGTTGCTTTCTGCCTGGAGAGGGATCTTCATCCCGAGCCATTAACCATCCAGGAGGGAAGCACAAGCACAGAGGAGCCAATGATAAAAGATAGTTCCTAGTGTAACAAATGGCCCCCTCATCTCCGGCTGTCGTAGGATGGGCACAGACAGGCTTGCCTTAAGCGCACCTTCGGCGTGCTGATGGCGTGCCCGCTGTGCCCGTCCGCTGCATAGGCAGTTTACCAAACACATAAATACAAATGTGCCGAGGAGAGAGATCAAAAGCTTGTCCATCGCCAAACAACAAAAGAGGACTAAACACAAGTGCAGTGTCTAAACAATAAAAGTTCAACACGTTAGCGTGCAACAATGAAAACACACAGTTAGTCAGGTATCATTAATATTAGAAGCCCCAGAGTTGCTTTAAAGTGGCAACTGAAAAGCAGCCTCACCTCTCATGGTGGGCGACAATAGTACATCTATAAGTACTGCTATGCCGAGGGGAGAGATCAAAAGCCTGCCCCTTGACAAACAACAAAAGAGGACTTACCACGAGTGTGGTGTCTAAGTAATAAAAGTTCAACACGTTAGCGTGCAACAATACAAACACACAGTCAGGTATCATTAATATTAGGAGCCCTACAGTGGCTTTAAAGTGGCAACTGAAGAGCAGCCTTACCTCTCATGGAGTGCTGCAACAGTACAGTACGTACGCTTTGCTCTTTAGGTTCCAGCTTTCCAGGGGTAGAATATTCATATTCAGGCCCAGAGGTTTGCATGGGTTTTGTGCCGGTGGGAAAGGAAGCTTCCTCTAGGGCTTGGCCTTTCCCTTCCACCCTCCTCAGGGACCTGTTGGTTGTCGGAATTTTCCTTCAGTCATTTCCCCCCCAGGGCATCAAACCCAGATGTTGTGGTGTTCTGGACAGCAGGTTCCAGTTGAGGGTTCAACTGAGCCCTCAGCATGCATCCCAGATTGTTGGTCAGTTGCTGGACCTGTGGATCCAGTTGTGATACATTTTCTGGAAAGTAAAGTCTCTGGTCATACCTCTGCTGCTCTCGGAAAGGGCATCAGCCCCTTCTCCCAGAGTAGTTTGGGTAATGGAAGTTTCCCCCATAATTTTCCATCCTGGGTCTCCCTTCTCCCGGGTTCAGGGATCTATTGTCCTGGAAGCAGGGAGAGAGAGCAGGATTATTTTGGAAGTTCTGGTTCAGGGGGTACCTGGGAAAAAGTTTTGGTTAGGCGGTGGAGTGATACTTCTTTCCAGTGGGAAGTTTGTAGGGAAGTTTCTTGGGGCAGTACTTACCTGGTGTATACAAATCCCAGGATTGGCATATTACCCTTGTATATTGGGCTCACATATGTGGCAGGGTCAGAGGGATTATTGTACTGGGTCACAGCCTGACTACCATTCGATTGGGCCGGGATGTGGGAGTCCCTTCTGCCTTACATTTAGCTTGTTGGCAGGAGGGTTAATTTTAGCCCCCCCCCCCCCGGCTCCAGATCCAATGGAGGCGTAGTTTTTTCCTCTGCCACCTTTGCAGGGGTGTTAGATGTTTGGTTTTTTTTGTTTTTTTTTTTACTCTCCGCAGGCATTTGAACATCATAGATCCTGGTGGCTTGTTCAATCACCCAACCCAGGATCCTCTGCTCATGGAAATCCCACACCAGCTGAGCGAAGATGTATTTGGGGAATGCATGGAAGTATATGGCCACAAACCCCCTACTCTTGGTGTTCATGTGTCGGGAAGTCTGCACAAATGCTTTTTTTGAATCCTGTACAAAATCCTTAGACACCTTGTCTTCCCCAGAGTGCAAGATATGTGCTACCTTTCAAGCCTCTTGTGGGTTCCAGTGGATGACACATTGTTTCAATATGCCGATTTATGAGTGGAGCATTGGTAGTGATCCTGATCCTCCAGCCCTGCAAAGAAGCTGGAGTATTCAGGGGCGGATGTCCATTTGAGAAACTTCATACAATTCACATCATTTTTGATTCCAAAAGATGTCAGCATTTGCTCATAAACCTCTAAGGGCTCCCATAATGAATATTTTTTATTCTTGTGGGAGGGCGTCAAAAAGCTCTTTATTGCCATTATCTGTTTGGCAGCCTTCCTTTTCCTCTGCACCTGATTTCACTCACCTCCTGACTCACAGCTTCTAGTGGTACTCCCTTTCCTGTTTTGTAGGTGCTCCCTATCTCTATGAGACTGGGAATATCTCCCAGAACCACAGGGTCTGCACTCCTCTCACCTTGGCGATAGTGAACTCTCAGGGTCACTCTCCCTGTAGAGGATGTTTCACAAGCTGAAGTGCATGTAGATGATTTTGGGATGAGTTTTCTCAAAAGCCATTGAACCGAAAAGGAAAACTATCAGGGCACAGGACTACCATTAGAGCAGACACAAGCCAGAACACATGGTTTAGAGCTTCAAAATTGAAGACCACCCTCACCTGAGCATGAGCTCAGGGCCACCTGGCTATCTGGCTTCTGAAATAGGGCATTTGGAGTGTTGAGATAGGAAGGGACCAAGGCCCAAGTACCTTCCATGTGTAGTAAGTTCAAGGCACTCTGCATGGCTCACAGGCCTATCACAAACCTGGCTCCTGGGGATGAACACAAACCAATCCTAACCCTTCGCACCCTGAAATTAATGCATTGCACTCATCAAAACCCCTTTGTTGCTCTTCCTCATGTCTTCACTAAATTTACCTTCATTAAGAAGCATATCTACTCTACACTCAAGGCCCACATCTAGAATTCATTGCCATCAGCCATTTCTACAAAATAATATTCCTTTCCTGCAAAAAAATAAGACCAATTTCTTATCCCAGTAAATCTCCTCCCTCTATGGCATCTCCCAGCACCTCTATCGACAGTCTGATTCCTGAATGTGTTTTATTTCTACTGGTAAATGCTTCACTCAGTAAAAGTTTCCACTACATAAATGAATGAACGAATTGTGATCTACATGATAATGGCCTATTCATTTGGAGGTTGCAGAGACCTATAGGGACATCAGTCAGAGATTCGGCCTCTACTGTTAACTTGGACTTCCATAGGAAAGGGTGACTGTGACGGGTTTGTGAACACTGTGTGTGGGGTATTGCAAATGTTTGCATCTGCCTGCGATTTGTAGGGCATCATATGTTTTTTTAGACATGTGCATTATGAATATAAATGCAACCTAAAACAGTTTCTCTAAACCAAACTGATGCCGACAAACTGTGGTACTTCTTTCAAGGGTGAAATGAACAGATCACATCATGCATACAATTGGCTTAGCAGGGATGCTCATGATTATCAAACGAAGGCCATGCCAACCACTAACCCATCACTGTCATCCTATGCTGGTCAACATTCTGCATGCCTCACACTTTTCCTGTGTCAAAATGCTCAGAATGTATAAAATACCTTGCCAGAGATTTCTGCATGCATTACATTGCAGTTGAAAGAGTCGAATCCTCTGCAAATTGGCCTTGTCACAGACACGAGGCATAACAAGAACAACAATGAGCAGTGATGAGAGGAGGTTATTATGCAATCAGTGCAGTACATCCTTTAACATTTCACAACATGATTACAGGGTTTAATTTTCTGAAATTCTAAAGTAGGCACACTTGGCCACTAGCGTTAGCAGTCAACACATGATTGTTAAATGCTGCAGCATTATTTGAAATAATCTTTCTTAGAATTCCACAAAAATCAAAAAATGTAGAGCCATTTATTTTAGGCCTATATATATATATATATATATATATATATATATATATATATATATATATGATAGGGCGTTGAGTCAGACTCCCATAGGAAACCTTCAAAATTCTATTGTTAATAACATTTCAAACGAGTAATGGCTACAGTTTTTTTTGTTCTTCGCAATATATTTTTACAGTTATAGTGACGTCGGGTATGAAACATCACTGGGATTGCCATCCAGGTTTCCCATCCATGCAGTAATCATGAAAGACCATTCTTGGCTTTGAAGTGAAAAAGGGGCCAGCCTCCTCAGGCCATGTTACCCAATAAATGAGCCAAACTTACAATACCATTTAAGTAAATGTGCTGACCCTTTCCCTTGCTTTTAAGCTATGCAGGGTCAATCCCGCTTTGAAGATACCCAGGGCGAGTCCTGGTTAGTGCATGGATGTGCATCCAAATTATTTTATTTTTTTAAACCGTGCTACTGTCAGTCCTTGAAAGTTGTGCGCCCAGAGACCATATTTTGCATTTCGCTGAATTGCATTCTGGAAGTTGTGGTCTCCCAGTCAGTAATAACAATAACAAAATAACAAAAACATATATGTATACAGCAACAGTGGGTTTTCCATCCTAGCAGTAACTGAGACGATCCCTGCTTAGCTTTAAAGTCAGGACAGGGTCAGACCCCGAAGGCCATGTTGCCTAATATGTCAGCCCACCTTACAAGACCACTTAGAGAAATGGCCTCCTCAATTTGAAACTAAGCATTGTCGGTCCTGGTTACTGCATGGATGGGAGACTGCCCACCATCCTGAATAGCATGTGTTTTCTTAGTTTTGAATATCTCATAAGACACAGCATCCCCATTATTATTTTTTAAACCGTGCTACTGTCATACCTTGAAGGTTTTGCACTCAGTTCAGATCGGGGAAATAATGCCACAATTGTGCACGTTTTCCCTAACATAGTTCTATAAGGCTTTATATATTTGAATGACACTACAGTATCTGTGCTTTTCAAGTTAGCTTTATAAAGCAGAGTATTTTTGAAAGCTAAACATGGGGGTCAGGAGGGGAAATGATGAGAGGGAAATTAAGTCATGAGTATTTGCCCAAAATGTGGCAACAAAGTTTGCAAGCCTAGGCACTGGTGCATTATTTTCCCCTGATTGTGACTGCTTTTCATGCAACCAGTTAAGGGCACATGTGGGTGGAAAGCGTAACTTTTTTCAGAGGGCAGACATAACCCCTCAGGTTTTATTGAGGTTTGCAAGCTTACTAAAGTATTTGGCTACCAGTATTTCAATCAGGTTGCCATGTTCCCAGTGGAGATGCTTACTCACAAGACCGCAAGCTTGGGTATCACTGGTCAGGCGCTGGTGTGGCGCTGATGTGGCTGACTTCTTTCCTCTCTGACCGACCCCCCCCAGTTCCAACTTGGGTCCTTCCTTTCTGCTATCTTTTTCTCTACATGTGGTGTCCCCCAGGTGTCTAACCTATCTCCCTGGCTGTTCAACCAATACCTGGCACTCTTTGCCCACTGCATCGCCGCTCTCTGTCCCAACTTTCAGTGCTATGCAGATGACACCCAGTGCATTTTCAGGCTACCCTCGGCCTCCTCCTATCCTTCCCTCTTCTCTGACTGTCTGACTGCTATCCAGGAGTGGTGTGCCACCAATTACCTCTGCCTTAATGACAGTAAGACAGAGATTCTCCTCATTGACACACCCGCTCCCTCCTTTCATGGAGCTCTCTGACCGGCCTCTCTTGGCCCTCTTCCTGCTGCCACCTGCATAGCAAAAAACCTTGGTGTCATCTTCGACTCCACACTCTCCTTCTCTCCTCACATCTCTGACGTCTCCAAGAAGTCACACTACCAGCTTCACCTCCTCAGATTTATTCTTCCTTTCCTCACTTTCCCCCAGAAGCTCACTGTCTCCAGAGCTCTGGTTCTCTCTAGGCTGGACTTTTGCAACAGCCTCTTTCTAAATCTGCCTGCTTCTACTCTCCGCCCTTTGCAACTCATCCAGAACAGGACTGCAAGACTTGTCCGTGGCCTCAAACCCAGGGATCGTATCTCCCCAGTACTGAAATCTCTGCACTAGCTCCCAGTGGCTGCGAGGATTAAGTTCAAAACCCTCTGCATCGTCCACAAGACCTTCTGCGGCCTGGGGCCTCAATACCTTCAACTCTATCTTCCTAAATATCTTCCTTCTCGAGCTCTTCGCTCATCCGCCTCCATCTCCCTCAGGGTCAGTCGCATCTCCAAGCAACATGTTGGTGGTAGATCTCTTTCTTCGGCTGGTTCCTCCCTCTGGAACAGCCTCCCTGCCTCCCTTAAACTTGAGGAGAACCATCTCCAGTTCCAGAAGCACCTCAAAACCATTCTCTTTGCTTCCACCTTGTATCCTCCTCTCCTCTGCTGACCTCCTGGCTGAAACCGGAACTGCACTGGCTACCTGGACACCCTCAGATCTCGGGTCCAGGTCCCTCCACCGCCAACTTCACACACCTGCACTGCCCGCCTGGCAACCCCCGCACTTGGGACTGTTTCTGTATCCCTACAGTCCCCCTAACCGCCCTTGACACCTGATGCCTGCACTTACCCTTGCACTTGCCACATGCTGGCTTTTACTTACTTATTGTAATTATTTATTCCCATGTATAGCACTGTCCCTGCGCCCTTTCCAAGCACTTGCACAATCTGAATGACACCTGGACTAGTGGGATCGCTGTCCGTCCTCCCTTTGTTCCCCTCCCTTGCCTCGTCACGCCTTGAAACACTTGTGCATAGGTGCGTTATAAATGCCATATCATATCATATCATATTATAAGCACTTGATTCATATTTGGTTTCCAGGGAATATTTCATGACAGATTACTGGGTTTAAAAGGTGACCACCCTTTAAACTTTGCCAGCATATTTATTGGAACATTTACTCTCTCAGGTAATATTTCTGGTGATCATTCCTTTTTTTTAAAAGTTCAATGCTATTTTGTCCTGTACACTTTCGTCTAAGGATAGGTCTATTGAACTACATTTATATATTTCACTTTAAGATATATGTTTGCTCACTGTGCATACATTTTTGGGTGCCAGTTTTTGATTTTCACTATGGGGGAAAAAGTATGTGGGCATATATTATTTTTGCAGTTGGTCATTTCTTTCCCTTTTACATAATGCCTAAATCTGCTTAGTTGGGGTTGTGCAATGTGTGACAACAGTCATCAAGAGACCGGCCATAAACAAAGGGGCTTGTAGCACGCTGCTTAACCAAAGTGTGTGATACTCGGCAAATAATGGAATCACACAGGGCATTAACTAAAAAAATTGGGGGTTCTCAAAGTCTGCAATCTTTTATGAATAATAAAAAGAAAAATATATGTTTACAGCTAAAGTGACATCAAGGGTGAAAATTCGCTGGTGACCTGGGTCTCCCATCTATGCAGTAACCGGGACCGACCCTGCTTAGTTTCAAAACGAGGAAAAGGCCAGCCCCTCAGGCCATGATGCTTAACAGGTGAGGCAAATTTACAAGATCACTTAGAGCAACATGGCCTGAGCGGGCCAGCCCCTTACTCAATTTGATGCTAAGCAGTACTGTGCGTATATTCATGGGTGCCAGCTTTTGTTTTTCACTATGGGTGAAGTAAGTACCACGGCATAAGTTATTCTTGCAGTTGAGCATTTTTTTTATGTTTCTGCGCTGCTTAAATGTGGTTAGTTGGGGTTGTGAAATGCATCACAACAGTCACCAAGTGGCCGGCCAGAAAACAAGCGACTTAGAGCACTGAATATGACAGTGAAGTGCACACCATTATGGCGTAACTGTTTCACCGCGAGTCCCATTTGGGACCTGTCGGAGCAAGGATGTTTTGGCGAGAGAGGTCACAATTGGCATGGCATGAACCTGCAGGAACTTTGCATTTTGTACCTCTCTGCGCCAGGATGATTCGGCACGACAGGTCACAATTGACATGAACCTGCAGGCACTTTACATTTTTTATTATGGATTACATTTGAAAAACATGTATTTACTGCAACATTGTAAAGCAGGATGGGACATGTATTGCACCATTGTTGTAGAATTTAAAACAAATTAAACATGCAACACATTTATTTATTGCAACATTATAAAAGGGACTGGAACATGTATTACACCATCTCTGGGCAACATTATAAAACTTAAAAATGAAATAAAAACACATTTGTGATGATCACTACCTTTGAGAACCCAGGCCGGTAGGAGCTTGTGAAGCAGCACTTAAACATAATAGTGATATTATTGTTTGCAATCTTACAAGTTTCACTCTTAGCCTTTTACAATTGGACATATTAAATTATAGGTTAAGTATGAAATGTATGCACCATGAAGCATTAAGCAATTGTGGCATAGTGGTTGAATGCTGGTCCTTGAACTCTGGAAGAGCTAGGTTTGATACTTTTTTATTCTGTATTTAAACAGTATATTTTGATAAACACTGTATTCTGGAGTATGTAGTCTTAACAGGCATGCCCTTGATCCATGTGGCCTCTTTCATGGAAATGTTCACCCAATCACTGCATGATTTTAAGGTCTGGTGAGCTGCACTACCAATGGGTCAATAATAGTTGTGCGTCTTCCATTGCATATGAGTCAGCCCAAACATAATTTATTTCAGCTCAACGGAGGGGGTTGCCACAAAGTCCCACTATTCACTTACTACATTGTGCTACTTTTAAAATTTAAATATGGTGTGTGAAAGTAGACACCACTTCTCTCCAGACCCTTACATTCACTTTCCCCTGATAAAAAAAAAACATATTTCACTTTTGTCCTCCCTCCTCTGATTCTACACAATGTACCTCCTCCTTCAACAACTCCTCCCATTCGACCCAAACAAATAGAGGTGCAGGAGAAATAATGAGTATAGCCAAGTTGCATGTGTTGTATATATTGTTGTATGCCACACGTCCCTTGTTATTTGAAAGATGATCATTCAGATTTCTGTTTTACTTTAATTTTGGGACTTGTAGTACAGGAGACTTGTTGGACAAACCAAAACTTCAAGTCACAAAATACAACAAAAAACAAGAACTGGATGGGCATCTTCTGAATTACATGGAAACCTGCATACACACACACACACGCACACACACACTGACACTGCAAACACACTCAACGTGTCACAATGCTCACATACACACACACACGGGTGCACATGTGAATGCACACACTAACACTCACCATCACAGAGCAAATACACTCTGCATGCACAATCCCTCACACACACCATCACACCATGTGCACACAAACACAATCACATTAAACACACACACATTGCATGCACACCCTCACAGATGACATGCACACCCTCACACTACCCATTCCCCCTTACACTGCACATATATTCCAAAAGAGGGCTACACCATATCCAGGCAACATTATAAAACATGAAAAATTAAAATAGAAAACAATCACATTTATGCTGATCACTGCCATTAGAGAACCCTGGCCTGCAGGAGCTCCAAATGCTGCACTTAACCATTATACTACAATGATGTTACTATTTGGATTCTCACAAGTTTCATACATAGCCTTTTATTATTGAACATATTAATATGCCCTGTGAAGCAGCAAGTCATTGTTGCGTAGCCGTTAAATGTTAGGCCTTGAACTCAGGCAAACCATGTTCAAAGCTGTACGTCTTTTTAACTAATTTAATTTAATTAAAAGTAATGCAACACAACTGGGAGGTGGTGAGGTTTGTGGTAGTGCAGTCCTTTGATCTTATTTGGCATGAGGGTGTTTTGACAGGGCTGCAATGTCAGCCACATCCAAACATACCTTGCCCCAAAATAACAGTGCCGGAAAGGCTTTCACGCCGAAATGGGTGCACCGAAATGGGCGTTGCGGCAGAATGGAAGCGCACAATCAGCACGCAGCAAAATGAAGGCACCGAAAAAGGGGTGTACTGCTTGGGGCATGTTGCTTAACCACAGTGTGCGGTCCATGGCACATCATTTAATCTCACTGCTCTTTGCCTAAAAACATTCTGTGTTCTCAAAGCCTGCAATTTGAATGCCATGGCTAGTGATCTGGTAGCATTTTAAAATGGACAGTGTGCACCTCTCACCATGGCCGAAGACCTTGCTAGTGATCTGATAGCATTCTACAAATCTATGGAATAACAAAACCCTTGAAATTCAAGGAATAACATTAGTTGCAAGGATGTTAAGATGAGCATTACATTATAAAGAAACCTTTGAAAATCAAGGAAAAAACGTTACTTTCACGGACGTTAAGGTGAGAACTTAATGCAACAAAATTCCCTGAAATTCTGCTAAAGCCACCTTAACTTTGCGCACCCTGCTGCGCAGCCTATGACCACAATGATGACCTCATACATCACATCACTGATGACATTGCTAATTACATTACAACAGTAACTGGCATTAAGCATGACCTTAAGCCATGGGCAGTCAAGGAAAAATCTTTAGTTGCAGGGATGTTAAGGTGAGAACGTAATGCAACAAAACCCCTGAAATTCAGCTAAAGCCACTTTAACTTCACGCCCCCTGTTGTGCAGCCTCTGATCACAATAATGACATCAGAGATCACAACCTTCAAACGTGTGCACTGAATATTTTAAAACACTGCAACTAAAGGTTTTCCCTTGAATTTCAAAGGTTTTGTTACAATGTATTGCTCACCCAAACACCCCTAAAGTTTTTTGGCACGTGCTAATATCACCTAATTCTATTGAAAAATACATGTATAACATCTGTTTTTTTATATGACAAATATGGGGAGGATCAGTCAATGTGATAGTGGACCATAACCATGTTGTTCATGTTACTGAATTGTTAATGTACAGGTAAGACTGAATGCACGTTGTTGTTGTCCCTGTTTGTTATATTTTCACGAGATCAAAATAGGGCACACTACCTTGATTCTGAACGTAAATCACCCAAAAGCCCAATTTTATTAAGATTCTCTGATTTTCATAAACATTTCTGGTATTCAGGAAATAGTGTTCAAGTAGATAGATCTGCCTGTCTCTTTGAGGGGCATGCTTCTGCAGCTCTTCAGCAGCTACTGACATAGGCGGACTGGAAACCAAAAGAGGCCCTGGAAAAAATGTTTAAAGTGGAAAAATATTTAATATTTTCAGCAAGCCCAACCCTTTGTCCAGGAGAAAATGTGGAAATAAAACAGTTTACCACACAATAGAGGCCCAGGGTTCAGAGGTCTACCGGGAAATCTCCAGAGTTCCTGATAGGACAGTCCATCCATGGCCAGTGAGGACTTTCAGAGATGAAGGGGGTGATGTATTTTGATATTCCAGAGTTGGGACAGCTTACTCCAGCTCAGGAATTTAGGCATTGATTTTAGCTGTGATTCAAGGCATTGCAGAGGAGCATTTTATTATATCTTGTATGTTTTCAGAAACATTTTAAAGGATTCATCTCTATGTCAAAGGAAAAGGCAGGTGAGGCAAAGCTTCCTAGTGTGTCAGTATTTTCTTTGTGACATATTACACTTTCTCTGCAAGGCCCATTAACAACGTGCGTGCATGTTTGGTTTGTAGGCAGCCTGACTGAAGGCCCACTCACAACTTGTTGTGGAATCACAGCTGAATGAGCAAATACTTTTTTTAAATTATGTATAAGCACATTTTGTAGGAAAGGCAGAAGTGTCTGAGATATACTGGGGGAACCAAGTTTGCAGAATCCTGCTGATCACTCAGGCAGTGGGGTTTTGTGCAGAGTGATTGAGTGTGTAATGCACCCCATCACCTGCCTGGCCAGAGGAGGAATGTATACTGGGGCTGCTTTTTTTGAATGGACACTCAGACATGAATCACACTTTGGTTCAGTGCAATAGCTCACACAAGCACTTGAAAGGAATGGGGCACGTGTTTGGGAACATATTTCTGCATGATCCTGCTGATCTATCAGAGAGTGGCATTAGTGGAAGCGTAATTGTGTAACGTAGAACTCCTCCTGCCTGAACAGAGGAGTACTAGAGTGGCCATTGAACAAATGCTCACACATGCATGTGTTGAGTGCAATGGCTGACACAAGCACATGGTTTTCTTTAAATATATTAGCACACTTTGAGTGAAGGAGGGCATTGTTTGACTCATCCTGATAAGACATGCTAGCAGTGCATTTCTGATCACTGAGACAGTGATCCTAGGGACAGGTTGAGTGGGTATGTAACGAAAAACACCACATTCCTGGATAGAGGGGGGGTGTGTGCTAAGGTGGCTTGATTACTGGAGCATTACAACTTGCTTCAGAAATGGAGGCCATATGTAAGCTAACCCAGGAGAGCCCTACCAAGTTTTCAAAACAAAACACAAATAGGGCTGTGAGTGTATCGTGTGTGTGGAGCACTAAGCACCACTCACCAATATGTCCAGACAGCCATCAAGCAAACTTGAGAGGCTGAGAAGTAAACATGGATATGCTGCATTGTTCACAGCAGAAACATCTGCTGTATTTGGGGGCGGGGGGTATGATTTGTGTGTGGTAGGGTAGTTTTCGGCGTGAGATATCAACCAGATCTAGTTCATTGTACATGGATACACGTATTCTAAACAATGAAACATTGGTTGAGTTAGCAGCGAGTACTTCTAATGTGTAACAGGATTAGATGAGTCTCAGACTTCAGCATTGCCAGTGCAAATCCCACCTTGCCTAAGGTCTAGCACAGGAGAAGGTGTATGCGACCCTCCTTTGCTGCAACAGATTATTATAAACATCCACTTTGTGAAGGGGCCTCTTGGGGCCAGAAGAAGAGCCACTTCCCACATTTGTTTCAGAAGGAATGTGCTTCATGAAAAGGGTATGGAGTTGCAGAGTTCAGCAGTAGCTCAGAGGCAGTAGGGACATGGTCAATAGCCCCTCGTAGTGTCGCAGAATGTTTCTGAGCGGGGCAAACCCACTGAATCAACCCTACACCTCTTCCACACCTTTGGTCCATGAATTGTTGGTGATGACAATTGGGGTGGTTATGAATCTGGTGGGAGTGAGGATAACCAAGAAGTTGACAGCACCTCGGTTTGTCACTAAGTACAACCACAGGAACAAAATAATTGTGATCCATAGGGGCAGATGGACAAGCAGGTAAACTCTGAAATGACACCTGTAAGCACAAACTCCACATGCCTTCAGAGCTCAGATATTCCACAAGACATGTTTCCTATATTCAGCCTCCTTGTGACACCTAGTCTTGGACTGCAACGTGTCTCTGGGCTAGGTCGTCATCAAACAATGGCAGCGCCAACGAGGCTAGTCCAACAACCAGAGACCAATGTGGCATCTGTCATGCAGAGAACCATGTTTCCTCTCCTCCTGCCTCTTCAAATCAGCCAATGGCACGACTTAAAGCCACTTGAGCCAAAAGTGCATATCATCGGTCAGACATATGTTGTTCAGGTTCAAGAAATCCTTTGTACAACTTGATATCCTTAACTAACAGTGTCAGGTGTGATGCCTGGTACCCATCTGCTTAAAGCATGAGGATAGGGAGGATAGACTCGGGGCAACGTGCTCGCCTTGGAAGCAAGACAACATGGATCAACACAGGTTCAATCCCCGAGTCCACGCTTAGAAACCTCTGGGTATTAAGCGCATTATAAATAAACTATGATATCATATCATATCATATCATATGCGAATAAAATGAAGAGAAATAGTTCCCCCAACCTCAGGAATTCTGCCCTGTATAGTCATCTGAGAAGCAGGAAGTATGTTAATCCCACAGCAAAGCATTCCCAACAGCAAGCGAAGTTATATGTGAGGTAGGGGAATAAATATGGGCCTGCCCAATCCCATTGAGTTATTTGAGTGCAGCCAGGAATATCCCCAGAGCAATCCTTGACTATGGCTACTGAATTTCAAACTGATAATGAGGCTGTCAGTAGCCCTTCTGATGCACGCCTTGTTTGAAAACAAAGATTTTAGGGCGCTGATGATTTTAGTGCTGAGGTTGCATTGGAGATGTTGGAAGTTAGGAACGTCCACTAAACAACTTATGTGAGGATGCGAGGATGACACCGTCTCTAGATGGCTCTAAACAAAACATGTGACCACCTTCCCCTCCTCTAAACAAACAAGCCATGTTGTGCATGCAAGCCTTTTTATGGCAAGCGCTGGGCAGGCAGAGACAAATAGGATAAAGCAAAGCAGGTGGTGGAACACGTAGGCAGATATCGTGGAATGTGTGGCAGTGGACAAAGATCTAAAGCCATGTCTGCCCTGTGGCTGGGGAACACTGTGGGTTTTCCCATGCTTGGCAAATATCCTGCACCTTCTGGAGATATCTGCTTGCAATGGCACGCAAGAAAAGCTCTCATTTCTTTTGGTCATATAGTGCTGGGAATGCTTTGGGAGTTATTGCAAGTCCCATGACAACAGCCCCACCACCGGCAATTAATGTTCAAGCTTGCATATGCTCGCTCATCTGTCTTTGGAAAGGAACGCTGCGGCTACAGCCACAGTCACCGTAGCTCATTGGATGGGATCAACTTCGCACTCAGCGGAAGGTCGTGTGCACGTCTGCTGGGTGCTACAGTATTTCCGGAACTCACCCAGCAGGCACGTGTACATGTATCCACAGTTGCGCCCACGCGGATTTGCTGATATTTTCTTGCGAGACTCACTCGAGCTTGCTTGTGAATGTGCTGTGTATTGCTTGTGCCCCTTTTGGACCCAGTGTGCCCGATATACAAAAAGAGAGGCTTTGTGATTAACCCTGCTTATTAAATCACATTAACCATTCTGTTGTGGCGTGGATCGCAATAAATGAAAAGAACAAATGGTAATTACAAGAACTGGAAGGCCATGGCAAATTGATTTAACAGGCTCTGCAAACTCCTACTCAGCGTGTCACTGTGAATGGAACTAGCGTCCGTCACTAGCAACGCTTTTTTCATCGTTTCTGGCAACTGGGATATACTGTAACGTCCACCATAATCAGGTTCCGGTATCATTACCAAAGATCAAGGAAGCGTGTGCCAATTGTGAATTACATTGTATGCAAGAATAATTACTCACAAAATCCTCACGGTGGCCTTCCACGTTCCGACATTTCCTTTATTGCCCTCGTTTTCATAAACACTCCATACATTTTATGTGGGCACATGGAAAGAGACCCCACCTTTCAATTAGGATGAATCCAGTAACACTTGGCTTCCGGAATAGGTGCAGTTGATTTAGAGTGCTGCTGTCTTTACTTAGTATATTAAGCCTTGATGCCAAGATACACATTCTGTTTCCTAGAGAGTAAGAACACACTGGGCCTCATTAGGTGTGTGGCGGTAAGGCAACGATGGTGTCGGTATCGCTACCGGCATCGTTGTTACCATACTGCCATACTATGAGTTCTGCTTGATGGCGTCCTTGCAGCCACCTGGTCTGACCAGGTGGCCGTAAAGTCACCCGCGAGCAGAACTTGATGGTAGCAACAGTACTGTTATGAAGGGCCCTACTGTTACCATCCTCCCCATTCCAATGGTCACTCGTGCAAGGGGTATTACCGGGTACGCCGAGGTCGGAATGCCCCAGTGATAAACCTTTCACGGGTGCTGGAGCCGATTTTGGGGGTAGCCATGCCCGTAAAACCGGCATGGCTACCTCCACCTCGTAATGAGGCCTACTGTCCGCCGACATTCCTGCTGTAAGACAATGGCTGTGGTTTAACATGTGCCTGGATCCCACTAAAAGCAGGGATAGGTTCTAGGACCTGCACTTTCTATGGAACAGCTTGTTGATAACTGTGTTTATTAATGTTCTAAAAGGCTTTTTGCCCAGCTGATGCAGCTTTTCAGGGTTGTTGCAAGCTGAGTAGGGAGGCTAGGTCTCAGCAATACCACCCTGAGGTGCCTACAGTAGCCTACCACTGGGACCTTTCAAACCAGACGTCAGCAGTCCTGAATGATCATGATTTTGTGGGAGAACATGCCTGGCCTGCCTCTTTTTCTGTGAGGCTGCCTTCTCACTTGGAAGAAAGAACTGGTGTGAGCACTGGCATTCCCCGGCGTGCAACACTTCCATGCTACTGGTCTAACGCTCTGAATGTGGAAAAGACCTCTTGTCTCCAAAAAAGAGCACTATAGTGTCACATTCATATGGTGACCTGGACAACCCCTCCCCTTTTATTATTTACAATTATGAGCATTGCTGCGATGTCCAAGTCGTGTTCATTTGCGCCTTCCGCCTCAAAAAGCTTCTTGCATAATATTGCCCCATGCCAGAACGGATCACATTCCCAAATGAACCCCCAAGTTTATTTTGCAGGCTGCTGTCTGGACAACTGGCAACCCTTAACCAGGAGGCTGGCTAAAGTAAAAGGGTGAAGATTTTATGAAACAGACTTTACAGGTATTTGTTGAATCCTTTATCTAAGCAGTTACAGGGGGATGGGGGCAATTATCATTGAGTTCTTCATTACTTGGCTATGACTGCATTATTTCATTCTGAGACCATCTCTATCAATGCATTATTTTGCAGAAGCCCTCTGTGCATTTTTAGAGGTTATTCAGACCGTTCAATCTTGCTACCCATCAATGAAGAAGCTGGCTTTAAGCATGTAACCTTACTTTAGATTCAGTAAACAGCTGTTCGGTTCTCAGTGAGCAAACGTGCACTTCGGGATTCCAATGCTCTGATGGTGCCGTATTGCTACAGCCCCGTTCCAATTGCACACTGCACACTTCTGGAGAGGTCTCCGTGTTTTTAAAAAAAATATATATACTTTTTTTGTTGTTTGAGGAGTTGTGGGGGAAATGCCACATGTAGGTGCTTTCAGAAGGCCAACCAGGACTTACTTTTATAGCAACAAAGAAACAATGATGTTGAAAGACATTCGTACTCACAGTCCTGATTAGATTAATTGTCTACAGTTTCCTAGCAACAGAGGACACATTTGATACAGCATGTAATGTAAAGAATTGAGAACCAATGTATTGAAGTAATCAATGGTTATAGTTATTCTCCCCACAATGTTATGGTTTTAGTAACCAGATTGATAAATATGATCTTGGTTATCTCAGAAATATGCCCTCATGTTAACAATCCCATACAAGATGTTTGTCTCATAACTTAAAATGAATATAGTAAATGGCCCTAAAAATAACAAACTCTATTTAAATTCACATAATGATGTTTTTCCAAAGAGAAGTGCACCATTAATTAATCCATCAATAATACGTGTGTGCTTTTATTTGGCATCTGGTCTAATTTCAAATATGTTTTGTGAAAATCCATTGATCCAAAAATACTGATGTACATTTGTTCTATTGGGATCAAACGTGCACATTTGAATATAAACACAGACATATGACTGCTGGAGGCTGAGCCCCACACATTGAGACTGGCTCCCACCTGAGTCTGTGTTAGGGGCCATATAGAAGCTCTTGGGACATGTTTTGACAAAAGGGAGGGGAAGAGTATACAAGTTGTCATTGAAGGTGTCCTTCGTGGTGTGAATTATGATGTAACGTGTGATGGCCCAAGCAGTGCAATGTTTAAAGAGAGACCAACGTATGGCTGTGCTTCTAACCATAACCATTACCAGTGCAAAAGTGCACCTTTTCATGGTTTTGAAAAATAACATTTCTAATGGTGTTTGAGTGTTGGTGAATAGGCCAGTGAGCAGGGTATTTTCTCCACCCAGATGAGATCTGGACAGGGATGATTTGGTAGGTCTGAATTTATTTGCTGCAGCAGGGATAGTTGCCACCAGCTTTTTGAGTTTCCTCTGCTATGTTAACCTTTTTGAACGAGTGGCTGCTTACTAGTCCAGAAACTTAGTGCAGGGTGTCTGCTGTGGGGTGAAGCCCTTAAGATGTATGGTGGATAGCTAGATTTGGTTGTGTGGGTGTCCAGTTATGTTGGTGATGAGAAGCAACTACATCTTTGTAGGGTTACTTTTGAGGCTTGCACTGGACATCTAGATGTCCATTAAGGAGAGCTTTTAGCAAGCTGGTGTCTTCATGAATGCAGATGTTTTACACTAATGATTACGGTTCCTAGGGGCTCTCTGTGCATGTTGTAGATTATGGGAGAGATGATAACTCCTTGTGGGACAACACACAAGATTCCTAGAAGTAGTGATCTGGAGTTAATCATATGAGGAAACTGATGGCACACTTCTAACCAGGAGAACACCTTTAGAGGGTGTTCCTTCTATTATCCATTTGGTTGTGCAGTATATTGATGATAGCTTTATGATCTACACGATCAGGGACTACTCTTTTGGCAGATGGAAAGAGATATGGAGGCATCCGGAGGCTGGGGTGGCCAAATGGGAAAATGCACTATATATTAGGGAGTCAAACATGTTGACTCTATTGTGCTGTTATGGGGTAGTGCAAATCTTTGTATCTGCCTGTGATTTGTAGGGCATCAAATGTTTTTTTTTTTTTTTTGCCGAGGGAGAAGGGGGTTATAGACATGTGCATTGTGAAGATACATGCAACCCAAAACAGTTTCTTTGAAACAAGCCGATGCCCGAAAAACAGTGTTGCCTCTTTCCAGTGTGATGCATATGGCTTACTGAATGAGCATACCAACATGAAGACTGTCTGAATTCAAAGTGAGAGGTGCTTCAATAGTGCTTTTTTCCTGCATCAATGACATACTATTTATTGCAACAAATAGGGTGCAACTGTGGTAAACAGCTAAGCTACTGTGTGCCTGAGAAACAACCCTACACAGATTGTACCACAAACTAAACCAAACCATATTGTCCCTTGAGAAAAATGTACCAAAATACTGGGTTTTAATCAACATAAAGTGAAAACGTGAGATGCAGAAAGGACCAGCTTTGAAATGACTCCATCTCTAAAAGTGCAAAGAGGCCCGAGTGGGTCACAAATATGATTAAGTTTGTGATAGGACACACATTGTACTACAGAGAAATTAATTGTAATGACAAAGGCAAGTGACAGCATGAATATTGATAATGCTACAAGTCAAAAACGTGGGGACATGTTTACAATGAAACACTACATTAAACACTGCAGTATGGCCTTGTCAGACTATTGTCAGTGTTTACATTGCATAGTGATTTTTATTTGAGCATTTTGATCAGGATAGTATGAAGCCATTGAAACATTGGAAATAGTTTACATTTTGTCGATACCATAGACACACATAAGACTTGCATGCAGATAACTTCAATAGAACAAGGACATGTTGTGGGAATCTTGTGAAGTTGGTGCTGCGTATGAGATTTTGGACATTCGCTAAGGTATTTAGCAAAACTGTCTCACTCTAAATAAAGGGCACTCTAGCTCAGGTTTTCTCGCCATTGGGTCTTTGTTGTTGCTTCGAGGTTCCTGGTGCCTCCGTTGGATATGTCTCCTGTAGGCGGTGATCTTTTACCACCAATGGGAGACATATCCAACAGAAGCACCAGGTCTCGTAACATCACTAACCAGCGTAAACCTATAAGGAGCACCCTCTGGCATCAAGCCTTATCAATCAAGCTGTCTAGAAGATTGCTATCTAGACAGACTACTTCTGATTGTATAATATGTTGGTGACTTCCTATGCATAAAGCTTGCAGACCACCTTTGCATTGAGTTAAATAAAACAAAATGTTGATTTTAAATACGGCCTGTTTCGTGTCCAAGGAGGATTGTGTTTTGGGATCGTTTGTCAGGGGGAATGAATTCAGGGGGTGTCCACTTTATGAGCAATCAATATATTAACATATTAAGCAAACCATTACAACATGGGTTGCTCAACCTGAATGACATTAATTGACAACGCATTGCACCCTGTTGAATTAATTGAAAATTATGAGAAAGAGCAATATGAGATAGAGTCCCTGTCCTTACGATATAGGAAATGACAATGCCCCAGGCATAGATTACCCGGTCATCCACCCAGTCTCGGGAGCATAGCTCAGGAGAAACATGCTCGCCTTGGAAGCAAGACACCGAGCAACACGGGTTTGATCCCTGGGTCCGTGCTTAGAACCCTCTGGGTATTAAGCGCGTCATCAATAACATATCATATCATGACCATAAACCATACCCTGGGGCAGGGTCAGGTTTGTGTTGAGCGTCATGTCCTATGAACACGGCAGTGTACTGTGACTTCAACAAGGTTGTACAACTATCCCTACAGGCACTGCAGGTAACTTCATGCTTTTTCAAGGGAATGGCTGCCGGTCTGGCTCTACAAAGCACAGTGTGCATTGGAGTATCCACAGGCCATGTCCTATGGACATGGCTCCCTGCTCTTAGAGAATGATCACAACCATAATGTATGCTTCCTGATATGCACTGCTCCTGACATCTCAACATACACCATCAATGGCATTAGTAATGACATTGCATATAATAGCACTACTGGCATAATCAAATGAAACACCATGTGGTCATGCTCCATCTGTACTAGGTGAAGGACTTGTCCTAAAACTGTGACACAGGGATAATACTTGGAATCTAGTACCCCAGGTCATGGAAAGCACCAATGCTTTGCGGCCATGCCCTATGTAAGAATACAAAGGATCATGATACCCACCCATAATATTATATGTGAATAATGTGCAAAGAGACACAAAGAGATAGCACATAACAGGTAACCACGCACAATGGTCCTATGAAATCATACTGACTCCTGTCAATACAAGAAACCCACCCATAAACTAAACATTTAAAATAAATTCTCGATAGCTTGAATTAGTTTGTTTATGTCATAAATTCTAGGAATTCTGAAATTATTTTGCATTTAATAGCTTGACAGAGTAATCAAGGAATATAATGTTGTCATCAAGGGTTTATTTACAACAATTAACATTATGAGGTTCATCAATATACCCATGCATGCATGTCAAGAAATACAGTGTTTGTTGTGATGAACATGGTTTTGGATCTGGTTCCTGTATTCTAAGCAAAGGTGGTATATGACACATGCAGTCAACTGTGAAAATGATCTGTTTCTGAATGGCTTTCCTTGCGATACCTATACTTTAATGAGGCCAATCCATGAGCATCTTTACATTGTTTACATCATCAATTTCCTTCAAACAAACTGTAAAATAGCTGGGTAGAAATATAACAGATGTGCAAGAAAAGTAGTCTCCCCACAATCGTGTGCTCAGTGCCTGTATTTGTCTGCACGGATTACTTACACTTAGGTTTGTGTGTTGTCAAAGTCTTTTTTTTAATCTTCAATGGTCAGGAATATTGCATCATATTCTGAGTAACAAAGACATTTAAGTATGTGACATGTGTGTCATTCTTAACATGTTACTTACAATAGGTGTGTAAAGCCAGCATTGACCTTCGGCTTTCCCTAGCCATGTGTTCTAAGACTCATCTGGTAGTTACAGCAATATTCTTATTAGAATTTCACTGTGTTAGTTCCTGTTTCTTATCCTATTCTGTATGTTGAACCATTCCTTTTTAAGTACAACATTTTCATGGTAATGACATCAAACATTCATGGTGAGTAAACATTAGTACATCATTAATACAGTGTTTCAAAATGTTTCCATCTGTATAGCATTTGAGGAATTATATGATATGATATGATATGGCATTTATAACGCACGTGTACACAAGTGTTTCTAGGCACGACAAGACAAGGAGGGGGAACCATGGGGAGGACAAAACAATGATTTTACTAAGCCCTGTGTCATTTAGATCGCATATGTGCAGAGAAGTGGAAGGGGAGTAGTGCCAAGGGGTGGGGAAGTGCAGGTAACTCAAAAGTACAGCCAGTGTGGGGCTTAGTGCAGTTAACTCAAGAAGTGAAGCCAATGGGTGGCTCATAAGTGCAGAGAGAAGGGACTGAAGGATTGCAGATACAGAGCCCAAGTGCTAGGGGAGCTATGAGGCAGTGTGAATGGCAACTGGATATGCAGGAGCATGGGCTCAAGTTCAGAGGGTAGCCAGGTGACCAGTGCATGGAGCAGTTGGGACATCATCAGGGGAGAGGAAGGGAGAAAGTGGAAGCGAAGAGGAAGGTCTTGAGTTTGAGGTGGTTCTGCTCAAGTTTGAGAGAGTCAGGGAGGCTGTTGCAGAGGGAAGACCCAGCCGAAGATAGAGATCTACCCCCAACTCTCTGCTTGGAAAAGCCACTGACACTCAGAGGGTTGGAGGCGGATGAGTGGAGAGCTCGAGAAGGGAGATGTTCAGGAAGAGAGAGTTGGGGTAGTGTGGTCCCAGACCCCAGAAAGCCCCGTGGATGATGCACAGGGTCTTGAACTTGATCCTTGATATCAATGAGAGCCAATGAAGAGATTTCAGAGCTGGAGACATATGATCCCTGGGCTTGAGTCCAAGAACAAGTCCTGCAGAACTGTTTTGGATAAGTTGAAGTGCTTGGAGGGTAGAGGTAGGAAGATTTAGAAAAAAGGATATTACAGTAGTCCAGCCTAGAGAGGACCAAAGCTCTGGAGACAGTGAGCTTCTGGGGAAAATGAGGATAGAAATAATACCTCTGAGGAGGTGCAGCAGAGGTCAGAGATGTGAGGATACAAGAAGAGGTTGGAGTCAAATATGACCCCAATGTTCTCACAGGTAGGAGCAGAAATAGGGCCCAGAGTGGGCGGCCAGAGAGAGAGAGAGAGAGGAAAAGAAGAGGGAGATGGTGTTCTGATGACAATGATCTAAGTCTTACCGGCATTAAGGCAGAGATATTTGGTGGTACACCATTCCTGAATTTAGGTCAGACATTATGGAATGAGAGGAGAGAAGAGGTGGCTGAGGGGAGCCTGAAAGAGAGCTTGGTGTCATCCGCATAACACTGAAAGTTGGAGCAGAAAGAAGCGATGCAGTGGCCAAGAGGTACCAGGTATTGGTTGAACAGCCAGGGAGATATCTTAAGTATGGAGATAGATAGAGGAGAGGAAAGAGCAAGGCCAGGGCCTGATCAGTGCTACCCAGGTTATCACAGAGACGATTGTACAGGATGCCATGTTTTACCGTATCAAAGGCAGAAGAAAGATCGAGGAGAATAAGGACAGAAGAAAGGTTAGAATCAATGGTGAAGAGCAGGTCTTTAAGGCTGTTCAGGAGAACAGTTTCCATGCTTCTGGCAGCTCTGAAGCTGGACTTTTGGTCGTGGAGACAACCAACAGATTCCGCGTGAAGATTGAGCAAGGAGATGGCCAGCTTTTTCAAGAGTTTTTTCAGGAATGGAGTGATGGAGGTCTGGCAATTATTTTCCACGGAGGAAAGATCATCAGAGGGCTTCTTCGGCAGGGGGTGCACAAAGGAGTGCTTAAGGGGGGATGGGAAGGTTCCAGTGGCAAAGGAGTTATTATAGAAATCGGCCAAGGCTGGAGCAGGTGTGTCAATGTGGTCCTTGATGGTTCTGGATGAACAGGGGAGTAACTGTTTTGATGAGACTTTCATAGATCAGACTTGTCTAGAAACATTGTTGGGGTGAACACGGGAAAGGAAGAGTAGAGGGGAGGAGAGATGGCCATAGGCGTGCCAGGAGTGGAGGAGGATGAGAAGGAGGATGATTAGCTAGTGGTGATGCGAGTCAGCTGTATATCTACGGACTCCCTTTGTTACAGTGGAATACTGGGATCAGTACCTTAGTGTCCATTTGAACATCAAACAAATTAGTTCCCTGTTTTCATGAATTAGTGCTGCTATTGGCCTCCTGAATTGTAATCTCTGTGCGGGCGGAAGTGCCCTCTGGTATTGTCTTAATGCAGGTACATTTGAGGTCCTTGTTTACGCTGCTAATTTCCGTGTCTATCGTCTTGTCTATCGTCTTGCTAATCCTGCAGTGTTTTCTGATATGATGAGTTGATGTGTACTTAGGAAGGAATGGCTAAACATACAGAATATGATAAGTAACAGGAACTAACACAGCAACATTCTAATAAGAATATTGCTGTATTGCTGTAATTACCAGAAGAGTCTTATAACACAAAGGTTAATGTTGGCTTTGCACACCCATTGTAGGTAACATGTTAAGAATGACATACAAGTCACTTACCTAAATGTCTTTCTTATACAGGATATGATGCAATATTCTTAACCATTCAAAATAAAAATAAAAGACGTTGACAACACACAATCGTAAGTGTAACTAATTCTTGCAGATAAACACAGGCACTGACAGCACAATGGTGAGGAGACTAATTTTCTTGCCAATTTGTTCCTGCTGAATGGTAAGGTGCTACAGTTGTCCCCCCACCTGTTGCAGATGGTGCAGTCCAGACATAAGGATACTTGGAACTCTACCCCAAATGGGTTGGTGCAACAACACTTGGTAACATTGACACAAGAAACCCAAATCATTTCAGAAATATAACACGATTTCATAAGCCACATTGTTTATATATGAACTTTATTTGGGGTGGGACCAGTCCCGATTTGCATATGGTATTTCCCCTTCTGAAATATCTTATCTGATGAAGATCGATGGTCTGGAGGGTTGAACAGAGCAATGGCAGAGGTTAAGATTAATTCTGAACCTTCCAGCCATCACCTCTTGTGTTTTGCTATAATCACTCTGAGTGTGACGGGTATGCCCAGAGTTGGTTCCCGTGTCTGCTGGATATAAAGATCAAAGCTACTTCTTACTGAAGAGGCCCAACAAGGCTAAAACATGTCTGGCCATTCTTTTGGTCTTGGACAGAAGCATTGTGACCTAGCGGTTTGAGCTGGACTGCACCTTTTGGGGTGGGACCAAGCCTGATTTGCATATTGTCTTTCACCTTCTGTAATGGCTTGGCAGGCGAAGAACGATGGTCTGGAGTGTTGGCCAGAGCAATGCCAGTGCTTAATATCAATTCTAAACCTTCCAGCCATCACCTCTTATGTTTTGCAATAGACATATTAACTATGTACATGGTTGAAAATCAAAACATACTGAAAATTCTAGTGAACAAGTATATTTTAAAACATGCGCTCAATGGAAGATTTTCAGAGTATATTCAAATTATTATAGTGGTGATATTAAATGTCACAGGTTCCAAGGATCTGACTGGCACCCTGGGTGTAGAAGAGTGTTTTCAAGCACAATAGTACTCTCCAATATAAATGGACAGCAATAGTGCAGAACAGCTGGTTTTGGATGTGTTAATTGTGATGTTTGGAAAACCTAGAAGAAATATGTCCTCTCTGTAGTAGAATTTACACAATCACTTGCCTGAATTGTTTTCCTTGCATTGATGATGGAACTGGTTGATGGTTAATGATTGATGATTAATGATTGGTGGGCAGTTTTGCTTCTTTTTTTCCATGAGGTGACATTATAGTGCTTGATGAAGAGAGAACAACACTTTACACCATTCTTTTGTGTATCCCGCTTGAGCATTCACATGTCCTTCTTGCATTTGTTCTTGAAGTACCCAAAGACGGGATTCTAGTCCCACAACCATTGGTAGTACCTTGTTCCTCCCAACTCAGCCATTTTGGTGATCAGTACTATGATTATAATCAAAACATGTATTTATGTATTTATTGATTTGCTTATTTGTTTATTGTACTTCAGGCAAATGAATTGAAACTAAAATTGGTATCATACACTGTACAAGAAAACCAGAGGATTGGATACATCACAGGTACCTAGAGACTGCATTGTAGGAGTTCAACCTCAATCCTCTACTTAAAGCCGTCAGTTTAGACTTTACCCATGATCATCCCTACTCTCTTCAGCCTATATATAAATCAGATTGCTGAGGAGATCAAACAATGTGATATGGACGTCCCTATGCTGGGAGGGAAAACATTTGAATACTCTTGTATGCTGACGATACAGTTATGATCAGTAAAACAAGAGTGGGTATCCAGAAGGCGCTGAATTTGTTTGATTCAATATCAACAAGGCTGGCCTCTAAATTAACCTATCAAAAACCAAGGTTATTCTCTGGTCGAGGTTTGGGAAGCCCTTCCCCCAATTCACTTATTGTTTGGTGAGCTCAAGAGGGTTGCATTCTAAGATTATTTGGGAGGCTTGCCTTGATGAAAGAGCTCATTGGGGGAAACATGCTGAAAAGTCCCTACTTAATTATGCAAGACAAGGGGCAGCAGTGTGAACTGTTATGCATTATTATGGTGGGAATGCAGTACTTGAAGCACTTTTCTGTCTTTTCTGTATGTTGGTGGGATTTGGGGTCACTCCGGTCTTGGAAGGATGGAGCAGAAGGAATTGTCTATACTGAAGAACTCCTTTCTCACACAAGGAGGTTCCATGTGTTGTTAATATCTCCACAAAAATATCACCATACAAAAATATTGCCATATTTTTGCAGCAATATTAAGCCATGGAGCCTGTGTGCGACACCCCTACAACCCCCATATTTTTTTAACAGAGTGGGGGACGCCCCTACAACCCCCATTCCCAATAACCCCATACATGATCCCCACTATCCCCACTAAAAATATTGCCTGTGGCCTTACCCCACAACCATATATATGGCAATTTTATTGGTGGGGATAATATTACCTGATACCCACGAGGAGTGCCCTAGCTCTACCTCTAAAACTAGAGCTAGGAGTGGACATTTTTTTTTTTTTTATGCTAAACTGTGCCACTTATTGTATTATCACAATCTTTGTACCTCACCCGCTCTTTTGGATTTGCTTGTGCAAGAAGGGGCTAGAGCACTTAGATGGGTTAATTAAGTATTTAATGTCAGTGGAAAACTTGGTCTTCCCACAATGTTTGCCCCTGAAAACCAAAATACATGGTAACGAAAGACTGCATTAAACAAAAGTACACAGATTGGTGTTATAAGGTTACATTTTTAGAGATTGGCTCGGTAGGTATATAAGCAAAATATGTTGAGCTAAAACAGTCCTTTGGTCAAAAGAGATAGGATAGCTCAGTGGCAACGTGTTCGCCTTGGAAACAAGATGATGAGAAGCAACACAGGTTCGATCCTGGGTTTGCGGCGCGTTAGAAATATGCAACTAAGAGACATACTCCTGTAAAAAGCACCTTGATTCCCCCAGGCTGTGTGAGCGTCTTAAAAATGCAAATTAAATAAATAAATAAATGCCTCTCCTGTATTGATGATAAGGAGGCACGTACCTTCTTTTTACAAGCAAGGTTAAGGATACTTCCACTTGCAGTAAGTGTAAAGTACTGGGTTAGAGGTGATGCCTCTATGCTTGCAATCTGTGGGATAGGAATCCAAGATCGTATGCACTGCCTGTTTATACGTCCCACGTAAAGGAAATAGACCACAAGTGGTTTGTCCCTATTTATAGGACACTGAAGACGCGTTTTAATTGTTTCTATGCACCCAAAACAGAGTTGAGCTCCAAATCCAATCGTATTATCTGAAAAGTGCACGGCGTCTGATGAAGAAGAATGCCTTGTCATTGATTTGCTTTCTCTGGATTGGTTTATAGTAGTGTTTTATTGAATGTGTTCTGTATTTTAATTATGATTACGCCTTTGAAATCTGTGCTTTCATGGCCATGTGCTGAAAAAAGTTATTACTACTAATACCTAGAGGCTGCATTGTAGGAGTTCACCCTTGATCCTCTACTTAAAGCCGTCAGTTTTGACTTTGCCCATTCGTGGTGCTCTGCAAAACAGCCACTTGCCTGGCATTGCCAAGAAGTCAAATAGCAGACAGGCATGCGAACAGGGAGCGTATCAGGCACTGTCAGTTCTGGAAGCAAAGTGTTGACAGCACTCTTCCCCCACAAACGCAACACCTCTACATGAGTGGGGTGTGGCAGCGTCAGATGCGTGAGTTTCCATGTTGCAATCCTACATGCCTTTTAGAGGCTTTATCGAAGCAGAGACACTCATGCTTGCCTTCTAACTCACCCGCATCGGATGGACGGATACTGTGAGCATGGGAGCGTGTCTACTCCACATAGAAGGCGCTGCCCTGGAGTCAGCGCCCTCACTGCTCCCTGTCCCACCTCTGATGCACAAACCCTGTCCAATGTTGAGTGGATGGCTGCACCTGCGCATGTTTAGTTAATTCCCGCTTCGGTTCACAAATAACCGTTATTTGTATTTGTAGTTTGGCCAGTAGCCACGTGAGAGAGCCTGGCTGTAACATTGATTCATGTAAGCATGCACTTTACGCTGATGAAGGGCCTGTTGCCAGGAAGAGTGAGTCCACTCCCGCCCACCGCAAAAGGCTTTTCTTGCTGACTGCGCCATTTTTGACAGCTAAGGCAAGTGAAGGTCACTGCAAACATCGAAGCTTCTATCCCCGAATAAGCACGCGTCGGTTGCAAAGCAGGATGGCGATTTTGAAAAGGCACAAGACAAGGCGCTATGAAGTTTCGAGAACAGTTTCTAGAATTCTCTTCAGCAGTGAGACACCTGTGCTGTTGCTCTGTTTGTTGCTCAGTAAAGCAAGCTCAGGGCATCTAAATATCTGGGGCATTTTTTTTTCTTTCATAAAGAATAGCCACTGTTGCAAGAGCAATTAGCACTATGGAAAACAAATGTGAGTAGGGCAAAATACAAATTACTTATTGCATGTTTGCACCAATGCAAAGGACTAGGACTAGGGCAAACATGTTTCTGGTGATAGGTAATGTAGTAATGTACTGCCCTATGAGCATTTTTGATTAGTGCTGCTATTTGGACTTGTACTGTTTCAACAATCCTATAATACTGTTTTTGGTTGTCTTTTTTACAGAAAAATTGCATTGGCACAGGTGCAATTAACACTGCCATAGGGCAAAAAACACATCATTCCAAGCATGTTGTTGCTTCACACCAGTGCCAGCAATAGTGAATAAATTGTCCTGGTGCAAAAATGCATTGAAAGTATATGCTCTTCTGCTAATTGCATTTGCATCAATGCAAAGTGTCTTTAACACTTCCCCATGCCTTGGAATTCATGTGCACCTACAAATGCCAAGTGTCGACACACAGGGATTTGATTTGTGAGCTGTGCTGACGAGCCAATGAGTTATGTGATAACTATTGAGCACCTGAAGGTCCCAGGTTTGAGTTCCGATGGTGCTGGCTCAGACTTTCATCTTCCTGACCATGATCAAATGAGTGCAAGCAAGGTGGGAATACTTAATTCCTGTCAGCCTCAGATGTACAGAATGACAAAGTGATATAGCAAGCATTCCATTCAGATGTATGTTATCGCTTTAATCATATACCTAAGTTGATACAACCACTGCAAAATAATTTGGCTATAGCAAGATCAATCCAGAAAGGCCCAACTTCTTTTTAAAAAACGTTTTTATTATTGTTTTTAAATCAGTTAAGCACCTGTTCCAAACCGTCCCCTGACCCTGGTACTTTGTCCAATTTCCACCCTATTTCTCTTCTACCTTTCTTGGCTAAACTGCTAGAATCACTGGTGTCTCCTCTACTTTCCACATTTCTGGAATCTTCCTGTTGCTCAATCGTGTTCAATCAGGGTTTCGTCCAGGCAGAGGCACAGAGAGAGTGCTGGTCGCTGTCCAGGATGATATGGCCAGGCTGGTGGACGCAGGTGGAGTGGGAGCTCTGATACTATTAGATCTATCAGTAGCTTCCAACACGGTCAACCACTCCATCCTGCTGTCTCGCCTTGCCCAGTTGGGTATATCTGGGCAGGTGCTTGCCTGGTTTACCTCCTTTCTGGCGGATCACACCCAGCCCTCTCTATGCCCCCTTTTCTTTCTGGACCTTATCACCTCAGCTGTGGTGTCCCACAAGGCTCCTCCTTGTCTCCCATTCTGTTCAATATATACATCTGGGCCCTTGTGTGTCACATCCGCTCCTATGGCATCAGATGTTACTCACATGCAGACGACACTCAGATCCTGATCCGGCTGGATCTTGATTGCGCTGAGATGTTGTCTTGCCTGCGGGGATGTCTGGTAGCTGTGGGAGATTGGATGGACCACAATTGGCTCAAACTGAATGGGGACAAAACTGAGGTGATGGTGGTGGGTTGTCCTCCTGATCCATCACTTTGGGATTCTTCATTCTGGCCTCCCTCCCTAGGTCCCCTACCCACCCCGGTAGACAAGGTTAAAAACCTTGGGGTTATACTATCTGCCTCATTGTCTATGGACAAGCAAGTAACAGCCGTATGTCAAGCTGGTAATTTTCAACTCAAGACACTTAGAAAGGTACTCCCTATGATACCTGCCCCTCTGCGTCCTCCTGTAGTGGCGGGTTTGGTGATCTCACGGCTGGACTATTGTAACTCCCTCTACTTAGGTCAAACCAAGGGAGTTATCTGTCAGCTTCAACGGCTTCAAAATCTGCCTGCCCGGGTTGTCACCGGCTCCCCTTATGGAGCCCATATATCTCCTTTACTTCAAGCCCTGCATTGGCTTCTGGTAAACCAACGCATCATTTTTAAGTCACTATGCATTGTGCACCGGGCCATACTTGGCCAAGGAGCTGAATATCTCCATGAGAAATTCTCGCCATATGTACCTCTTCTGTCCCTCCGCTCTGCCTCGGCTGACCTAACGGTGCCCGGTTGTAAACAGACCAGGGTTGGAGGACGTACATTCTCTGTGGCTGCTGCAGTATTGTGGAATGGCCTTCTGATGACCATAAAGAAAATTCATAGCTACTTAGCGTTCAGGAAGGCCATAAAAACGTTTCTTTTCTAGGTCTCAGTGGCTTCATTAGGATCCTCTCACCCCAGCACCATGATACCTTCGGGTGACCGCACGCTTTACAAGCTGGACTAACATAACATAACCTGGTGTTTGAGGTGATGTATGTATGTGTAGAACAATAGAAAATACTTGTTAGGTGTGAGACATGCTTCAGTCCACTGTTAGAGGACAGTCAGAGATGTCATTTCATCAAAATGCCAGGGGTAGCGGAAGTGACATCTCATGACCGTTGACCCCCTGATGACATCACAGGAAGTGATGTCATTTGACCCCAGCCCAAAGTGATATTACGGTAAGTGATGGAACACAACCTTTCACCCGTTGACAAAACAGAAAGTGGCATCACATGGCATTGTACACTACAAAAAATATGGTTACGATATCACTATAATGTGATGTACATTTCATACAAGAATGGATCGACATATGTATCATTAAGATCAGTGTGTATAGGCCCATATTACCAAATTACTGTGAATGCAAGCAGACGTCCTTGACCAAATTATAATGATATGTTATTATATAACAGTTACTCTTAAGCGATTTATATAGAAAACAATATACACGCAATATCACCCAACCTGTGTTGGTACTCATTTATCGACCTCAGAAGGATGAAAGGCTGAGTTGAGGCATTTAAGAACAGACTAAATCAGTGACTCACCCCCTGAAGTGTGCCTGAAATAAACCTTTAATGAGTCTAGCAATGATTGTATAGATTCCAAAAAGACACATTATTTGGTATTCCTATTCTTTCTTATTTAGGGTCAGTGCTGAAAGTGTAAGATTTGTGGCACTCCTGTCCTTTTTTTTTTAAGCCGCCTGAACAGGAAAGCCAGTCTCTAAAGAAGTAAAGAACCACATGGTGCTGGCTACAGCCCAGGAGCTTGCATAAGACATTTTTTTTTAAATAATTTCTTTTTTTTAGAGGTCGCACGGGAGACCGCAGAGGTCACAGTTGCAACCTCTAGCATCCCCTAAATGACCTCCCTGAGGACAGCTTGTGTTTTATTTTGTGATTGAGACCCTGTCATGTCTGTTGGCAGGTACTTGTAAAAACCTTCAGGACAGGCTAGGTTTAGAGGGGCATGCATGAGAGGTCCAGCGCAAGCCCTGAATGTAGAGGAAAATAAGAAGGCGGAACCATCAGCAAGGACTCCATACCTGTCCAAAGTGTATTGTGATTGGTTTGCTGCCTATGGTGACCTCTGTCTTAACACAGAGCTGTTTGAATGGGCTGCCATGACATGGAATTAGTGATATATGTCATGGGGTATGCTTGCCACATCGGTGTTCAGTGATGTCTGGGAGAGCATGTGTTCACTGTGTGACACAGAGGATCTGCAACGGTACCTGTTCCTCAGAGCCCAAGATTTCTGGGGGAGGCCCCTGGTTGCTCTAAGGCTAGTGATGTGGGAAATCCTCAGCTTTGAGAGGGGATGGGAAAATTGGACACATACCCGAGGCATGGGAGGACACTTCTCAGAAGACTCTGCCTGTATACGCTGATGATCTTGTTATCGTAAATAAGCCTGTGCAAACTTCCTTAAAACTGATCCAAGGGCACATGCAAGTCTCCTAGTGGGAGTCCGCTAGATTTATTCTTTGGCATTATATTCCTTTCCAGACTGAATATGACCAAATGAATCTTCAAGGAAGTTCAGGAGAGGTTTGACAAGGTTTGGGCTGATTCATCCGACAATAACATACAATCTTGAAAAGTTCCAGGAAAGGAGAGAAAATTTAGGGCAAATGGAGGAGTCTGTTGAAACAGGAACATGAGTACTGTTCCGCTATTATTACTGTTCCGCTATCAATGGTATACAAGTGGGACAGCACATTCAACTCTGCAGTAAGATTCTCAGATGGTTAATGCACCAATGGCAGAGATCTATGTGTATCCTGCAGGTCTCATGTCTGATTATAGATAAGATGAATTTGCCTTTCATCCTTCTGAATTAGTCCACATGTGTAAGGTTGAAGTGGCGAATGGTAAGATCGAATGCTAGACCAGCACAATCAGTTCAATGTCAGGCATGCCTGTTTCTGCTTTTCACCATTCCAAGATCAACACATTGGGCCTCATTATAAGTATGGCGGTAAGGCAACAACGGTGCTGGTATCGCTACCAGCACTGTTGCTACCGTACTGCCATACTACGAGCTGTGCTTGTGGGTCCCGCTTTGCCCACCAGGGCTGACCTGGCTGCCAGTGCGGCACCAGCAAGCACAACTCGTGGATGCACGAGCACCATTATCAACGGTGCGGGGGAATCCAAGCTCCCCATTCCCATTCAGCTCTATGGGGCAGAATGGGGATGGGTAGTCCCTTATTGCCGGAAACCGCAAAGAGGCAATTACTGGGTCCGCCGAACTCGGCATGACCTGGTAATTGCCCATTCACGGGTGCCGGGAAAATCACAGGTTCGACGGCAGCCGTGCCTTTGCTACAGGCACGCCTACCGCCAAACCCTTAATGAGGCCCATTGTGTAATATTGCGGTTTACAGTATAACAATATAGGGCAGTTATTACAGATATAAACCTCTGGCAAGCCTACGGCTGGGGAAGTGTGAGTCATGCAGTTGGGTTTCTTACATTTGGGTGTCATGTGGCTAAGTTTGCTTGCATGAGGACTACTGAGGTTATTTATGAAATAATAGGGGGAGTCAATGTGTGCAGGTCAATGACCGCAGAGTGGCCAGTGGGCTGTGGCAGAGTCAATCACATGTTAAGCATTCATGATGGGGACTCTGATGTTTCCTAAAAGACTAACATTTAATCAGGTACAACTACAAAGTTATAAGCTCTGAACCAAGGACAAATGCAGACATATTATCTACATTTAGAGGCCTAGAGCTACAGGGAGCCTGACACATGCTCCAGACACTAATGAATCCCTATAATGTGTGCTGCAGCATACTCCCCTAGAGATGTGCAGGCCACCTTTGTGAATAATAATACAAGCACTTTTCTCAAATAAATCCAAATCAATAAATGCAACCCCTGCACATTTCTGCACATTGATGTATTTACGCAACGTTTGGAACATGATGCACTCTTTGTTTTTAAAGATTATATTTGTTTTTGTCAGCAGCAAACCGACTTAATGTAGTTTTGTACACAATTGAAACACCAAGGCGTAAGCCACAGGTAATTTAGACACTTTTTCTGAGCATTCCTGGCAGTATACATTCTCAATTTCTGACCTATTCCAAACATGTTATACTTTTTTGTCTTTAAACGTGTGCTAGCATGAAACGGTCTGACCTAAACCATGTATTTAAAGCAACATGACATTGGATTGAATTGTCATAAAAGTAACCCATATCTGTCTCAAGAATCCTTTAGTCGTTCACCTGAACCTAATCACGTGGCTAGAGTGAAGAGTGGGTTATTCTGTTTGATACAAAATGCATTTACCCAGGCTTAATCATAATGATATGTTCACTCAGGGCAAATTGCCTGCAAAGGCAGTAAGTGCCATTACTCAATGAGCTAACATGATCCTGCAATAATGGAGGCCATGCACACTGGATTTTCCAGCACCTTAGGATTCCTATGAAAGGAATTCCACCAGTCATGAATTCAACCTTGGCGGAGTCCTCCCAATGATTCTGCCAGAGGTGCTGGGAATACTAATCGTGTTTTCCTCACATATGGACGACCTAAGAGAGGGTTATAGGAGGAAACCAATCTCCCGGTCGCATCCTTTCACCTGACAGAATGGCTGGGATGATCGACCATGTGTGTCTAAGATGCTTGTAATTGTCTCATCCTTTCATCTAGTTGAGGGGCTGGGATCAAGCTGTATAACTGAGGTGATGTGTGTGATTGTCTCACCATTTTGTCTTTCAGAGGGATTGGGTGGCAACTGTTTCATAGGTGAGATTTTGGGATTGTCTTTCCCTTTCTATGGGCAGAGTGGCTGGATTGAAGCTGTGTGTTGGAGATGACATGTGTGATTGCCTCACAAATTCACTTGGCAGAGGAGATGGGTGAGGCTGCATTTCTGAGGTGAGATTTGTGATTATCTCACCTTTCACCTGGCAGAGGGAGGGAATGGTGTTAAACAGCGTGGGCCTCATTACAAGCATCCCGGTCCGGATAAAATGGTTGTTGCCGGCCCAGCACACTACAACTCTGCCGGGCCCTAACAGACTCTATGGGAATGGGGAACAACATTTTACTGGCCCCTAACTTCCCGGTCGCCGGGGTTGAAATCCCATGGTGTTACCTGCAAGTCAGGTGCCAGTAAATATCTATGGGTCTGGCGGCAACTGCCCGGTATCACCGGCACGGTTACTGCTGGACCCGTAATGAGGCCCATTGTGTGAGATGACCCTTGTGAACACCCCACTATTTTGACTGACAAAGGCAATGTGCTGGAGCTGTTTAAAAGGGTATGTATGGTTGTCGCATACATTTACGCCCTTGGGTGGTAGCGGTGCATGGTATAAGTCAACATAACATAACAATTATATACCAGAGGGATGGAATAGGATCCGGTCAGGAAGGCAATGCAACACTCTTACCCCATTACCAAGAAAAGGATCTGGGTTGGAACTGTATGTAAAGGCCAATGTGTGAAGGCCTCAATGTTTTGCCTGTTGGATGAAATGGATGCATTTTATTACTGGTGTTTGCTACTAAGGACAAAAAATGTGACTTCCTCTCAGGTCCAGTTTTAGGTCAATTGCATGTTTGTTTCTGGAACTCAATGCCTTTGTGAGTAGCGTTGGTCCTCAGATTCTGTGATGGGAGTTTGGTGGTTGGAGGAATAGAATATTACTATGTGATGTGTCATCAAGATCATTCTCCAAGTGAAATTATGTGCAATGTTACCATTCCATATTGTTTGTCCTTTACTAGTCTAGACAAGACAAACTCAGTTTGAACTTTCATTTACTGTTCATGTAGTGATACTGCAATCAATGATGCAGTCATATTTAATAAAGCATGCTGTACCTAACTAGACATTTCAGTCCTTCATTCAGGGCCACATCTCGAGTTGGGTGGTAGCCCTTAAATGCGATGTTAAAGGGATGACCGCCGCATTGAAGGGTCCACCCAATCATCAGTATGGTGTGTTTACCTCAGCTCAGAGCCGGGGGTAAACACACTGGAAAAATGACGGTTTTTGGCGCACTTACTGTGTGGTTATGCTGCCAGCAGTAATTGCACTGTAAATTCCCCAATGGGTCAATAACGTTTACTGCCAAAACCGTCATCCGGCAGTAATACCCCTGAAAGGGTGGGTGGTAACACAAATAAAGTTGGGCAATATCCCAGTCGGGATACCGTCCAACTCGAGATGAGGCCCTAAGTATGGGTGAAATTGCAACGCGTCCTAAGAAACTAGCAACGTGGAGGTCTCAAGCTTTGAATGTTGCATATGCGAGAAAGGAACACAGCGGGACACAGCACTTCTGTCATTCATCATGAAGCGTGTCCCTGTACATACACACACTAAAGACCCTTGGTCTTCTGCCCTGCTGGTTATGAAGATGCGTGTAAATACTCTCAGGCACCTCACAATGGAATTCTTCTGTCGAACTACAGATAGCACTTGAAAACTAGAATCTTCTGCAGAGCTAGGGGCATAGGCATTTAAAAGGGTCCTATATTTTAGCATTTGGAAGTGTCCTTTTGTGGTAGCCATGCAGGGCAAAGTTTGTCCTCAGTTCAAATGCATTGATTGCAGTCACAAGCTCTTATACACAGAGCTTTTTGGAATGGGGTTTTGCCATTGTAAAATGCTTCTGTGAATTAGGCCCACAGACACACTTGTTTCAATTTTCCACCTCTCCTCACAAAAACATATCGTATCCACTGGAAACACGCTACATGGACCAGACGAGTCGGCATCCTAATGAATTTAAATAGCGAAAGAAAGCAGGTACAGGATGTTGTTAAATATGTATGCTACTGGGAGGACCTGAAGCTGGGATGAGTTCCTTGCTTACGAAGTAGACACAGTGCATTTCCCAGAGCACCAAACAGCCCCTGTCTACGTTCCATTAGTGTTAAACTTCGCAACAACAAAGTCCAGGTTTGTACCGAAAGATTCTTCTGCGGCTTTCAGGATTTTATTTTGCTTAAGGCAGTCATTTTTTAAGTGTGTTAGCTTTGTTTTATTTATTATTCTTTTATTTTTGTTTTCCTTCTTGTTATGCACACAACCTCTGGAGTGGCATAATCCTATTCGTGTGTGTGTGTTTGAAACACGTTTAATCCAAGTGCTGTAGGGTAGATGTTGCTGTTTTAACTTCCAGTTTACCGTACACGCATGCACACGCACACACACACACACACACACACACACACACACACACACACACACACACACACACACACACACACACACACACACACACACACACACACACACACACACACACACACACACACACACACACACACACACACACACACACACACACACACACACACACACACACACACACACACACACACACACACACACACACACACACACACACACACACACACACACACACACACACACACACACACACACACACACACACACACACACACACACACACCCCCTCCTCCCCACACACACACACACACACACACACACGGGAGCTATTATATTAATTAGTACTTACAGAAAGGTCAGAAAGAACAAATATGGGTAAAGAAGCAGGATTTAGAGAGACTCGTATACCTGGGTGTTGCCATTAGATGTAGTAGGGCTCTACTAGCCAGGGTCAGACGGGGGAATACAATTATCTTGGACATCAATGAAAAAGTGCCCACAGTTGCAAATAGCAAGTCATTCATTTTGGTACCGACTGTTTGAATAGTACCCACAGGGGAGTTTTTTAAAAAAGAAAGAGATTTGATGCACATTGTGCAACTGAAAGAATATGTATTCAGCAGCACTGGTAAAAACTACTAGCCGCATAGTGAAGCCACTGGCGTATCAGGGGAACCCACATACTTCGCATTGCTGAGGTCCCCACCATTCCATATCCTGGGGAAGGGTCCAGCCTCCTGAATCTTCTGAAATAAATGATTTCCTTCTGAAAGAAATGCTCTGATTGCACCACGGGTTGCCGGATTCTTCTGCTGCTTTACCAGAACGTTTCATTGTAATGGAGGTGCACGCTCTCCACATGTCAGGAACAAGGAAGCAGGGGCCTCTCCCAGCTTCCTTGTTCCTGTCAGCAAGGCTGTGCCCAGGGAGTATAGGCGATGTTTGTATGTATGTATGTGTGCATGTAAGGGTGAACGATGCAATGTATGTGATTGAGTGAGTGTATGCTGGATAAGGGCGTGCCTGTAACTGAACCAGTAGTGGAAGTAGAAACAAGGAACCAGTACTCAGGTTGCATCCAAAAAGGAGGGAGTGTGATGGGCGGCCAAATGGAACAGGACTGGGGTGGGTGGGGGGGTGGTGCGGTGACCAGGATCACAGCTTTGGCTCAAATAATTAGATTCCAAGGTCTACAGTAATAATGTCTTAAAGAGTTTACTTACAAAAAAATGGCATAATAAAATCTCATGACAACATATGCATCCTTATAGAAACATATATATTAAGCCAAAAAGAATATCATTGTGGCTTTAATTTTCACATCCTGGATGTTAAACTATATGTCCCAGAATGGAAGATAATGCCAACCTGACAAATCTAGTTAATCCCACTGTACTTTCAGTGATTTAATACATGTAATACATGAAGTTGTGTAATAAACAAAGATATGTATGCAGATTCTTTGTAACAAACCTCCAGGACATTGTTATTCATGATGCTGAAAACATTTGATTAGTGACTTAAAGCAACTTTTTTTTTTTTGCATGTCAAGACAAATCTTTAAATAGATGCTTTGTGTTGCTCACGTTAGCTGTGACAGATTTGCAAGATAATTGGTGTCTTTCAGGGTCTTTGAGTTGGAAATGTTCCATTGCGCATATGAAAGGCTCTGCCAGTGATAAAAGAAATGTGTTTGAAACCTGTGCACCTTAACAACCTGCAGATTCTCATTTCATCTGTCAGAATAGTCATCATGACAGTAAAGTGTGTACAAAACCTGAGATCAATATACAGATTTGTACTGTTTCAGTGTCTGAAATTGGGTTGTCCTGGTGAGCAAAGGACGGCTTTCAGATGCAGTTTGGAAGGTGATATAGCTGCATGTATTGAGACTCCAAATACACAGCGTTATGGATACTCACAGCAGTCAGGGGCAGCAAGCTTTCTCAACTTTGGGGGTTTGAACCTCGGGTATTCACAGAATGGCACTCTTGCAAGAACATTTTTAACAAAAGTGAAACTCCATCTTGTTTTGGCCTAATACATTTCCTGCATGTGTGAGTGAGTTTTTGCTGGGATAGCCAGTTAGGAGTTGATTTTGGCAGGTGTGGGCTGAGGGGTCGGATTTGGTGGCGTGTGGGGACGGGTTGGGGGTTTCAGGGGTTTGTGCATTTTTGTTGCATTCATCTACTATAAAGCAAGCTTCAAGTATGATATGTTAATGCCTGGCTACACTGGAAATTGTGCAGGCAGTCTAGGCATTCCTTACTGTGGCATGACATTTATTACTGGGCATGCTGTAAGTGATTTCAATCTGGCACACGCCCAGCATGTAGTGCACAAATGAAACCCTTATTTATTTGTATCTATAACTTCAATATTCTGAACGATATACCACTCATATCACACCCTTCTCCTGAGACCCCCTCGGTCACAATGCACCAGGAATCAGGCTAGTTTGCAAATGTAAATATTTATTTATGTATTTAGAATTGAAATCACAATATAGTTTATTAGGCAATAACAATCACCAATGGGGTGACAGAACACTGAATAATATCTTTAATGCACTAGGAGTCAAATAATGAGCACACAAATAAATGCAGCATAGAAAATAATACTTTTGGGTTGGTTTGGAACAGATAGCACTATGGTTAGAGGGTCCCCCTGCAACACCCCTCAACCCACCAATAGGCAATTAAATAGATGTGAGGAGAGAGCAGGTACTCAGGAATAACACAAATCAAACAGAATATCACTCCCACCTTCCCCCTTCAAACACAAGAGAAAAACGGAATTGACTTTTCAACTGTCAGATTGGCTTTGAAATTGTCTTTGGAATTGGCTGAGCAAAAACACCAGATGTGGTCAAAAATACTTAAATTATTAAGAATTCCTATGGGAGCCGCTTTGCACAGATGCAGACAATCACAAGCAATGATTTAGTCAGAAGAAAACATTTGGAATCTCAAAGTCCAAGTGGGAAATAATTGAAAGCTACTTCACACGTGTAAAAAGTTTCAGAATGTCAAATCGCAGCAAACTTTTCCTTGTGCGATTTTTGCTATAATGGGTCAATCGCACTGTTTCGCTTTTGTTATCCCTAGAAATTTTGATCATATAACTGCTAAGCAGAGGATGTTTGGAGAGGGGCGTTTCCAGGTCCCATACCCATTGCTTCACTGACTCTACAGCAGGTAGGGTCTGGTCTTTTGGGAGTTTTTTGAATAATGCTTCACTGATGAAGCTTTCTTCGCTATTCAAGTCAACTCGGGCGAGGACAGACTCCTTCCCGTCATTTAACTGAATCGGGAGGAAGAGCTGTTCACCCTTTTTCAGAATGCCAGTTAAGTTGTGTGCTGGTTTGATATCCATTTTGGCTATGGTTTTAGGATTTTCGGATTGTACATTAGTATAAAATTTCAATGTATCTCCCTCCAGGGTGGAATGCCACTTGAGACTGGAAGGGAAGCTGATTTGCAGAAATGGAGAGGAGTTCTCATCACCGTTTGGTGGTCCCACAGCTATGACGGTGATGTTGGGTGTGTCATGGTTTTGAAAGTAGAACCTAATTTGGTCTGGTTTTTTCAACCATGTGGCATGTGCCATTTAGACTACTATGGTTGACACTTTGTTTTAATCTGATTGGCCTTTGAGTCTGGGTCAAGAGGACCTTGTTTTCACAATCTATGAGGGGAGACAGCCTGCGGAGGATGTCATTCCCTAATAGACAGGGGGTTCCCTCTGGCACCACAACTAGGACCGGGTGCTTCATTTCGTGTCACCCAATTTTAATTTCCAGCTCTGCAGACACCTCAAAATTCTGGAGCTGTTCAGGGAGAGGGGTGAGAGGGATTTGGTATCCCTCCCCCTTCCTGAATTTAGCTGCTCAAAGATCCTCTTTGACAGCAGAGTTGCTTGGGATCCAGTGTCCACCAGTGATGAAATTGCACATTGCCCTTGCACTTGGAGGGTGGAGGCGTAGAATCTACCTCCCTTCTCCTCCAAGGGGCAAAGGTATGGGTTGCTCTTGGTAAGGTTGATGGTCAATTTGCTCATTTCTGACTCTGACACGGGAATAGGTGGGTCAAGAGACGGTGTCAGATTTGAAAACTCTAGCACAGAAGTTTGACACACCACTATTTAGGGAGTCTCGAGCTCCCCTTGTTCTGTTTCTGAGCTGCACCCCCTTTCTGGAGGCAGTAAATAGAAGTGGTTGGTGAGGTTTGAGATTCCTCTTGTGCTGGTTCTGGGTTGCTCCTCCTTCTAGGAGGCAGTCGCCAGAATGAAGTTGGATGGTTTGGGAATCGGAGCACACAGTTTCATACTCAGTGATTTGAGGAGTCTCGGGCTCCTCCCTTTCTGATTCGGTTTAGGGTTCTATGGACAGCTTAGGATGTTAGGTACAAGTAGGAGTTGAAATTTTGCTTCTATCATAAAAAAACGGAGGGAGTTATAGAGGTTTTAGTAAAAAGTAGTTTTTGCAAAATAGGCGGGAGTATGGAAAACAGAAATTCAGGTTTAAAACGGACAGATTTGTTTTCTTATACTATGTTAAGGACTACAAAAAAGAGAATGCCCCACAGGAATCAGTTATTCATGGCCACTCATAACCATTCATGCGTGATACTCTAGTTTCCGTTTGATATGGGAATTACTTTTCTTAATCAAATCAATAAGAAGTTAGGGTTTAGTACACAGATGAGAGAAAAGTCAGCTCAAGGAGAGTTCTAACAATACTATGGTTCTGAATTAAAGTTGGGATGGGTTTGAGATTGGGATCATACAATGCAGATATATCATGGGTCACTGTTCTTCCTATTCATACTTACAGAATAAGTTATTAATTGGACCGTCAGTTCTAGTCTTTGATTGGGTCTGTCAAAGAAGGACAGCATGTCAGGTGTGGGACTGGTTCAGCTAGGCCCGTCACCGGATTTGCACAGGATCTGCCCTTCTTGTTTCTGAGTATTTCAAATCAGCGGGATAGCGAGTTCCTCAGGCAACCCTTGTGGGTGCAAGCCAGAGAGTTTCAGGACACTAATTCAGAAGGCTTTCCCACACCACAGCGCTTCACTGGGTTGTGAGAATACGTTTGAGGATTTAGGCCTTGCTGAAAGTCAATAGTTCTCTACTGCTTGGCAAGAGTCTTGGCATCTGGATCTGGAAGGATGTTAAAGCTGGATGTTGAATGTTGGAACAAAGTACTTTGCTGGAATCAGGAAAGTGAGTGAATCAGTGAGTCCCTATGTGTTGTCAGCTGTCTCTATTTATCCTTTCAAATGACATCAAAAAATGGGTGTATGGGCCGGCTTAACTAAGCTTGCCCCTGTGAGCTGGGATTATATCAGGATCTCATCTCCGCCTTGCATCTGAGTGATTGGATCAAGGCCGGATGATGTCACATTTATGGTTTAGCTTTACAGTCCTTAGAAACCTCCCCTAAGACACTAGTGTCAAAATCGGATTTTACCCTAAATACATATTTCTACATTGGTCACCTCTACACAAATCACAGACAAAGATTCCATAATTTATGTAGCATCTGTTCATCAAAATCACGCAGCTGTGGGATCTTGTTTCACCTTTCTGCACATTTTCCCAAATGTGTGTGTTTAACATAGGGATCTGTGTGTACATTTTCACAATTCTAGTATTAATACAGTTCACATAAAACCACATATATTGCCATTCCTGTCCAGAATATGTTACACAGTTCTACCACCTCTTAAAACATGCAGCCAATAATTAGACTAGCATCTCAGTCCTTTTTATATTTTTCACCACTTTGAATAACAAGTTATGAGTCTATAAAATGGTTCATTGTTCATTCTTAACAGCAAATGGTCTGCCCCTTTGTCTCTCCCTGGAGTCCAGGAACAGCCCCCTCCTTTGGGGAATTCCTTCCAGGAGCAGTTTACGACCCTTTCACACGTCTGTTTCCTGTGCTGACGGATCTGCCATTGTTCATTCTTTTTCTGTAGACAAGAGTCTGGCCTAACCCACAATTTGCATCTATCAGTGAGTTTCTGCTGAGAGGATTTCTCTCCCCTTGGCAGAAACCTGTTTTTCCACTTCTTGCAGCTCAGCCAGTCTAATTTATTCTTAATTTCTTAAAGTCCAGCAGAAACCAAACGTGTTGCATCAAATAACCTAAATACATTACTCACTTAGCTTTAACGCTGTGGGATCAAAAACACAACTGAGATCTGTATTCCTTTCAACAACAACCTGTTTATGTTTGTTAATCCGGCAGAGGTTTAGTTTAGATACTTTGAAGTTTCATCAGGGGCTCATCTGACAGCTGTCATTCACAGGTAGCCTAGTGTAATGCACACAGATTTTGACAGGAGCTGTCAGTTTACAGACAATCCAGTTTGTCTGAGGAAATGTGTTGCTCTTTACACTTTAGGACTTTGTATATTCGCCATGCTTCATTAGATTACATGAATTTTAGCACCAAGCAAGATTTTGAATGTTGAGAAGTGTTGTGGATAGGCATTTTGGAGTTTTTAGCAACAAAGCAAATGTCATTTATAGGCACATTTTGGAGTTTCATTTGCCAAACGCTGCTTCTCTCTCTATACTCTGTTTGCTGGTCATGGAGCCCACTGGCACATTTTCTGCAGTTTGTGCTCTATCCCACCACATATGCACCATGGGTGGCAGATTGTGCATCCATCTTTTTGTGCATTTAAACACGTGGTTTTGGAGGTTTTTGGCGCACACAAGAGTTTTGTCTCCATTGTTGCTCTTTCTTGCACCATAACTATCAGAGTGATGCCGCATAATATAGAGGAGTGGGTCAATACATCCCACAATGCATGATAAAGCAAACATGACAAGTGTTATTGCTTTGCTAGACTGTCATTTGTGTGTAGGCAGTCTATCCATTTCTTACAGTGGCTTGACCCATCCTTGATTAAGCAATCATTATATGGCATTACATGATATATCTTATTACGTGAGTATACTTGCATTTTATGCAGCCAGTTTGGACACATGTTCTTATTGTTGCATGGCATTATGAATGGAGAAGCCAACAGGAGTATGTCTTCTGTTAGGATACTAGCATATATTGGCCTCAGCCAGCCTGGACATGTTTTCTTACAGTATCATTACTGGCAGTATGTGCAAAATTAGTATTTTTCTCATATTGGAATACTGGCATATACATAGGTTATGCCAAAGTGGACATGTATGGGCACATAGAATGTGACCATGTTTTAATACTGACATACATTGTGGGCAACGGCATTATGGAAATGTTGTGCAGTTGGTGAATTGCATTTGATGGATTTTTGGGTTAAAATCAATTGCAAATTGTCTGGCTTTTTAACTGGTTTTTCAAAGAAAGTGTGCTATGTAACGCACCATTTTCACCTAGTATTGAAATATATTTCTCGGGGACGGAGGGACCCTTCCCCACCCCCAAATCACTTTTGGTTGGTTTGCTACGCTTGCATGATTTGGCATATGTGTGGGGAATGTTTACACCCTTCCAGTTAACATAATCACCAGGCTCCAATGGGTGAGTGGCTTGTGGGTAAATGGGTATGTTTATGTGCATGCAAGGCTGGGGCACAGGCATAAGTCCCCAGCCTGGTATCATGGATATACACTTACACATTTTACTGGTAATATTGGGCAAAGCCAACTTGATACATGTTATTATATGGACGAGGGGTGGGAGTTGATAGAATAATAGGGCCATCAGGCTGGGCATTTTCTTTCTTTGGCATGTCATGTATTAGTCACACAAGGGGCAAGGGCAACATAATGTGTGTTCTTACATGGTGAGGTTGGGGGCACCTGTGCAGTCCACAAGTATATGTTTTCTTACTGTGGCATTGCATGTTGTAATGGTGTTAAAGGTAAAGTCAACATGATGAGTCTTCTTACATTGTGGGTGGAGGCACATGTGCAGCCAAAAAAGGAAATTGCTCCTTACTGTAGCATTGCATGTTTTACAGCATTTGTGGCAAAGTCAACATGAGCATTCTTCTATAGTGGTGCTGGAGTTGGGCAAGTAATATGTTCAGCAGTAGTAACATGGTTTCTTCTTGTGGATGAGAGTGTTTTATTGGCATTTAGGGCAAAGCCAAAAGGTGAATGTTCATACATGGAGATACTGGCAGTGCCAAAATTAACTTGTTTTCATATGGTATCATAACTGTGCATAGTATGACTGGCCACACACAGAGTTGGCTGGGACATTTGGGTATCAGGAATCATGAGCCACGCTGTTTCTTCGCTAGGTGAAAGATTTAAGGTTTGATTAAAACACATACTTCCATCTTTCTCATAGTGCAGTGTACTGCCTTTCATTCCAGCAGCATGATCATTATGCACATTGTACATGCATGGTTGTCCAGGCATGCCCTGAGTGTGCTGCGGCCCGTGCTTTGTTGCCGAGCTTGAAGGGGGGCCATCAGCACAGCTCGCAGTGGAGTCCCCACAGTTTGTGTTACGCCACTGAGCGAAGTAACTCATCAAACTGATCCACATTGGCCAAAAGTGTCCCGATTAGATTTTTTTAAAACTGCCCCATACTAATTGTGCGCTTTTTGGTTCGGGCTTTGCCCTATTGCTCTATAAGCCAGTCCTAGCCCGGTGCTACCCATTACAGAAGTAAACCATAGAGTGCATTCTTCCAAGCCTTAGAATGCACCCTGCTTTCACTTCGCTTGTTGTCAATAAGGGGTTGATGCAATCCGAACCCTTGTTCTGAGACCTGCAATTACAAATCTTGAAATGACAAAAGCATCTTCATTCACAAATCCCCCAAGCAGAAATAAACAGCTCTCATTAACTAGTCTATGGAAATGTACAGCAAAGAAAAACTGTGCATTGCATGAGGCCGAAAGAGTGAGAGAATTTGAAAGGCATAGACAACACCATTACTTCACAACGGTTGCACTGATTTCAGTTACAGTACCTACAATGCAAAGACATTCTTCTGAAATAGTGGTGTAGCGTGATTTAAGGTTTCATTTCAACTTTGGTGACTTTGTTTAAGAATTACTCCCTGGTAAAAGTAAAGCATGCTTTGAGTTAATTCACTCATTTAAATAAAATGTATTTTACTAAATGTGTAATGTTCATGGCATTTTTATTATTATGATTATTATGATTATTGTTATTATTATTATTATTATTATTATTATTATTATTATTATTATTAATAATAATAATAATAATAATAATAATAATAATAATAATAATAATAATAAAATATGTATTGATCGCTGGCCTAGCTTTGAGAAGAAACAGATTGCTTTACAGAGGTATACAACAATACAGATAAACAACAGAGTGTGTTACAAGCGTATATACCAGCACAGATGCATAAAGGAGTGTTTTTCAGAGGCTGCCCACATAAATGGGTTGTCTGTTGTTTTTCATAGTTAACCTAAATTCAGGATAAAATGTTTATATTCTTTAGTCATGAACACTCTTGTGTGTCCTGCACATGTTGTTATTGTTTGTTATGTGTCACATCGTTTGAAGGTTTTGTTTGTGAATGAGTGCTCCATATGCATGTTTCTCTGTACTAGGTATTTGTATATGTGAATATGTTTTAATGCTTTTTGCACATTCCTGAAGTAATCTATTTGGTGGCTCTCAGTGTGCGTTCATCCATCCTTGTTCTTGTCTGAAGAAGTCCGGTTGATGGTAGGATGTATATGTGATTTTGTACATTAGTAGATACACACATATGTGTTTATAAGTATTTGGCTGAATTCGCTGTGCTCTCAAATAAAAGACACATATTCAAACATTCTTTAAATTAATATATCAGACATGTCTAATCACATTTTCGAAATGATTGAGGCTATGGCTGTTAATACATTACAACATCAAAACATCAGCAAACCAGAACGTCTCTACGTAATGCCATGGCTCCTACTCCAGCGGCCAACACGTTGTAGCCATAAAGTCCCTCCTCTAGTCGCCGAGCCATAACTCTTACCCACTATGCAATGCCTCCTTTCCACAAGCAGCTCCCTCATGTTCACCATTGTGACAAATCAAATTTCTGGGTACCAGTGGTCCAGGGGTGAATATCAGTTTCTAAACCCCCAATCAGCCCCACATGTCTAATACACCAGAATGGATCCGAACATATTGGATTAAACAAGCATACAATTAAAATTATAAACCTCCTTCTCCAATTTTGGCAACATGAACAGAATGTCAGACTTATCTCCTCTAAAGGTTGTGCATTGTTAGTATGTTGCAACACAATAAACATACAAGTATTACCCAATGATAAAAGGAGTGTACAGTCAAGGCAGTATAAAACATCTACTTTATTATTATCACAACAGACAATCTGAAAACACTACTAGTACAAACCACCCTGTAAAGGAATGCAGAGGACAGGCAGCTTCGAAGACGAAAAATGAATGCACTCTGGATACTGACAGGAGGGTAGTTGCAATGGCTAATTACCACAACAGTTTGCTAAGGCTTCTTGGGTTCAGCAGAAAGGACAACGTGTCTTAAAATATCTCTAGGAGCCTTCTGGGAAGTATCAGTGGGGGGCAAAACAACAGTTTACCTTTTGCTGTAGATGCACTTGGTACTCAACAGGGTTGAGATGGCTTCAGGGTGCTGTGACAGAGTTTGAGATGGGAGTCAACAATGGGTATCAGTCGGCACAATGGTTTGGCTAGTGAAGCTCATCAAACGGCTGCAGACTGCACTTCACGGCTACTCAGTGTCAGGAATCATCATTTAAGTGCTGATCGGTTGTTCTGAAGCACTGGTCGAGATGTCTTGTGTTTCTTTCAGTAACTACGCTTGACGGCAGTAGCTCAAGACTTGACAGCGGTCAGCGTTGCAGTCGGTTGCGGATTGAGGAATTCGACTGGCTCGAAAATGTCCTTTAAGGGGTAGATGACAGTACATTCTTTGCACTTCTCCTAGCTTCTTCAATGTGCTTGTGGTGTCCTTTAAGGCGGACACCCAGAGTTCAGGAGTTTATTGCAGGCAGCTGCTTTGTCATCGGTTTTGGGTTTAGAGGCCTTCTGGCTAACCCAATATAGGAAGCTTGCTGCAGAGCCTAGCAGGGCACCTTGTGTGCTGATTGGGTACCGGTTCTGAAGTGACTGGAGGGTACTCTGAGTTCTTTTCTCCCTCTGTTCCCTGGGAAAAATTAAAGGAAGGGATCTTGTTTCCCACTTTGGTTGTCCTGGCCTTCCTTCACTGGTGGAAGCTGTACAGCAGACTGAATCTTCAGCCAGTGTCCAAGGATGAGTTCTTCTTTCTTCTTGTGAAGTCTTCAGATAATCTCCCAAAAGAGGGGCATGGCCCTCTTTTAAAGGCAAGTGGGCCACAATGATTGGTGTAGACTAAGGCCACCTTAATTATGCAATCCCAGGGTCCCTGCTGACAATCTCCTGTATGTAGTCATAACTAGAGTGCTTAGCAACAGGAAGGGTAAAGGGGTGAAAACAGGAACAAGTTTTGCCCCACAATAAAAATGGTTGAACCCTCTTCTCGACAGAAACAGCTGTGGGCTCACTTCCTGTCACTACTAAATCCCACCCATCTTCCTGTCTGTTGTGTTCAAAGAGTCTCTCTGGTTAATGGTTTTTCCTGTGTGGTCCCTGTTAAAGCTGCAAGTATCCCTTGAAGCTGCAACAAGACTGACAGGCTCGCTCCTGCAAACCACATTCTCATACCTTATGAATGAGGTCCCTCTAGTGAGTTGGCCTAGTGTAAACAACAGTACCCAGACACGACAGTTCACTGTCATTGATAATGAGAGTGGGAGCTGGCTTCAGGTTGACACAGTTACATATGAAAGGTTGGTGTGTTTCCTGTTTCCTTTGTTAACCTCTGCAGCCAGGACCCATGTGGGTCTTTTTGGAGTACCTTCTTTTCTTATGTTAATCACGGTCAAAAGCTGCAGTGCCTAGAAAAAAAGAAGGGTGGCTCCATGGAACCTTTGTCAGTTAATCAGTTAATCAGGCTGAGCATGGAAGGGGAAAGTTTGGTCCTCCCCTTCCTGGAGATGACATAGTGCATCGCTGGCTTTTACTTTCCAACTAAATTTGACATGGGTGGACTGCCCCTCTAGGCTGTGTGCATGCCAGACTACACATGTGTATGTTTGTGTCATGGTGTAAGCATAGGAATATTTGTGTGGATTAACCCCACACATTTTCCTCTGGTTTGTCTAACATCATTCCTTTTCATTAAACATTTTTTTTAAAAGCGCAACAGAGCACAAGCCCACCATGTGGATAGTTGAATTCCTCACAACCATTCAATTACACATGCTGTGAAGGATCCTTTGGAACAGGTTGTTCTTCCTTTACACCAACAGGTGCCAGTTTATCAACAGAGTATGTATTTCTCCATACCATCAGTCTACGGCTCCTCTGCAAGAGATCATGATGACTCTCCAACATCTAAACTTCACCTCCAGCAGGAGAGTGCATCTGTACACCAAGGTGCAATTCTCCTAAAACACACGTTTGTGGAGAAATCTTAATATTTTCAGATGATGAAGAAGGATCACCAGAGGATTATATATAGTAAGGATTCAAATAAATGCAGTGGCCATGCACAGCATTATAAAATGGACACATTTTAAAATACACACTGAGTTAATGAAAACAATAATCACTGTCTTATGCAAATTAAAACACAAACAAATATTGGATAAATATATACTTTAACAGGTATTTAAACTGGCTTGCCCAGTACCAGAGGGATGTCTAAAGTATGCAAATAATTTAAGGAAACGTGAAGCTTAAATGTCTTTGACCAAGGAAAGGAGGAGGAACTTTGCCTGTCCATAGGGTCCAAGGTAAGCTCATGGGGTCAGGCTGTATTGCATGCCACCAAAAAGGACACACCCTTCAGCCATACCCACCAAGATAGTTTAAATCATTTAATTGCATACAATTGTACATATAGATGTACTGTTTTGACCTTCATAAATAGTACATTCTGTCTAATATGTTTGGTACCACATTAGTGTTTGCTCCACTGTTTTTGTATTTTAAGTGTTCTTGTATTGATATGAAATAATTGTTGGGTCATTGTAAAAGAAATCCACAATGGATTTAAAAGAAAACTACTCTAATTACATTTTGGCCATTTACATAGTTTTAAAGAATGTACATGTTACAGAATAGTTGTGTGTGGTAGCATGAATATAGTATTTGAGTGGTCATGTGATAGTATGATTGTTTGAAGTGTGTTGTAATTAAGGGAATGTTTACAGTAGTAAGATATCCATTGGCGTGTACAAAATGTCTTACATTTTGAAAGCACTATTATAGTATTTTAGATGTAGTTAGATACCTGTTGGTGTTTTCTAAGTGTTAATTGTAGTATACTTAAGTGAGTACATTTGGGTTGAAGGAATATTAAGTAGGCATTTGCTAGATTTGGTGCTACTCTTGCCATATTGTAATTATATTGGATTTTATAAGAAGTACTGCAGTAACAAGAATTGCGATGGCATATTTGAAGTGTATTACAATTAAGTGTATTTAGTTAAATACCCATTGGTGAATTCTAACTGTTTATTGTACTGTACTTTAGTGACTGAATTTTGTTTGTGGAAATATCAAGCAGGCATTTGTTAGATTTGTTGGTAACCTATGTTTTGGAGTAATGGAAGTGTGGTTACATTCACAGCAACAACCTATTTTTTTGACATATGCATTATAATGGCCTGAAGTGGTTGTGGAACCAGTGTGGTCGACTATGCCAACTGTTGAAAATGTTTTCTTGCCAAAAGATACTTGGCTGGTTATGAAGCTAGTAATCTTACAGTTATGTGTGGTACCATCTGCATTGTACCTTAGAAGCATTAATATCAGATATTAGCCATGTGAGTTTATTTGTATGCTGGAATGATTGTCCGGATTACAAAAAGGGAACATTATGCTATGGTTTGCATTCTGTAGAAGCTGATGAAATTGAATGGATTCACAATTTGGTATGGATACATAAACAAATCGTTCATTACGGATGTGCTCTTGGGAAACATGATTGCAGTCAGTGCATGTATGTTTCCAAGTGTATGAAATCTGGAAGATTTAATTTACATGAACGTTTTTGGTTTCTAGTACTTTTAGTAATTACATTAGGAATTCTTGTGGATCTTCCTTTGTGTTTATGGTGAATATTACCTTTCCTGTACATTAGTCCACTTTTTGACCTATGCCTGAAACACTATAAGTGCTGTCAGGATTATGTGTGGCATTTCTATGAAGGGCAAGCATTTGCAAACAAAACTGATCCATGCCGTTTAAGTAAATGTTGTGAACAATTGGTGGCAATTGGAAGAGAAGATTGATTGCTACATTTGCATAGCAATATACTCCTGTTGTGTTGTGAATTTTGAAGGACCAGAGAGTTGTGTCTCTGCATCATTTGATGGGGTTGCAGTTGTCTTTTGAGAAGAGACATTTGTCTGTTTGTCTTCTGATAGATATGCAGTTGTTTTTGGACTAGAGAGCTTTGTGTTTGTATTATTTGTTTCTTTAGTGTTTTTGCTGGGGGATTTTCTATAGGTCCCGTTTGAATTAGTTTTCTTTTTAGAGGTTTTCTTTTTAGAGGTACAGGATACATATATAGATGGGGTGTGCAGTGCACATAGCTTGTTATATTCTAGGGTGCAAGGAATGTCAGCGTTGACTTTGTTTGCATCAATGTTAACTAGTAATAGACCATTGAGTGTATGCTGTCATAAAAGTGCTACGTAACTCATAGCTTCTTTAAAGACGGTGCTCCCAATGTCAATCAATGCGTAATCTAGGGTTAGACCTTGAGATTTGTGAATAGTGACAGCATATGCAAGAGATAGAGAGAATTGTTCACTGCATACGCACATGGCTTTAAAAAGAAGGAAATGTGCTATAGTGCAGCCTATTATTTTAACTTTGGCAAGTTTGTCAAAGTGGATGTTGACAAACTGAATATTGCTGTTATGTGGATATGTTTGCAAGCCAACAACTGTACCAATTGCTCCATTGACTAAAGTTTGTTCTACGTCTTGGTTACCTTTTAGAAAACATCTGCAGTTAAGACATAGATGTATTACTTTTTCTAATACAGCTGTATTGGAGATACATTTTTTCTAAGCTATTTAGTTGTGCTGTTGCTTGCTGACACATAGGGAGTGTCATGTCATGCACTTCTCGTTTGTCTGTGGAGATGGGTTGCATTTCTTTTTTCAACAGTGTATCATTGAATTGACTCCAGCTTGCAAGGGTTGGCATTAAGGAAAAGCATTTAATATTTTGTTGAGTTAATTGTTCCATGGCATCAGGAGCAGATGTGTTTTGCCCATATAGTTCATGGATTAGTCTATTTAAGATGGATTTTGCATCTTTAGTAAGCAGAACAGTTCCAATGCTTTTTAAAATGTTAGCATAGGTGAGATCTGCAGACTGATACATGTTTTGAGTTAGTACTCTGTAGCAAGAATGTTGGCAGAGATTTACATTTCCAATGCTGCTGAGTGTGTTACAACATTGTTTGTGTCCTAATGTTTTGAAAATATGTTGACCTTTTACTGGTGTTAAGTGTAGGAGGTCTCCAAAAACAATAACATGTTTTCCTCCAAACAGTTCTTTGTAGTCAGTTTTTAGGACTTCATGTGTTCTGAGATTAATTCAAGCCAACACGAGGTTAGAAACCATGCTTATTTCATCTATCAGGAACACTTTACTTTATTTCCAAATTCTGCATATTTTAGTACCAGCTTCTGCTGATAATTTTCAGTACTCAAATTAGTTTTGGTGTTCTACTGGGAGGAGCAGTATCGGTGTAAAGTTACACCTCCTATGCTGTAGTCAGCTAAACCTGTGGGGGCCTTTACTAATCTTGTAGAAATGTCCTGATTATTTTAATTAAGAATGTTTTGCCAGAACCAGCTTCATCACTTACATACTGGAGCAGAGATTTATAATTTATACAGCTACACCTTTTAGTTTTATGTTTAGAACCATGTTAAATGTATTCAGTGATTTCTAGATAAATTGTGAGTTGTTCATCATTTAGCTGTGATTTGAACACTGACAAGGCTTCTTCAGATTGTTTAAATTAATACTTATATTTTCTACCGCAGTCATGGCTATTTCTTTTTCATTTGAATTAGTGTTTCTTCAAGTGGTTCTTGGCTTCCTCTAAGAGAAGGTTGACTGGCCAGAGGAAAGTCTTTACCTAGTAGAGCTTCAATTTCTTGATCTTGTTAGCATTCATTGTCCAACATTTGTTTGTATTGTTTGGAAATTACATTTGTTATACTGCTTTCATTTGCCTTAAATACAGCTTCAAATGAGTCATGATCACCTAATAATTCTTCTTTTCTCCAAGCTTTAAAAAGTTGTAGTAGGGCCATTTAATAAAGTTCTCTATGTTGTGTAGATTTAAATGATAACTTTATATGATTAATTAGTCTGGGTTGGGTGAGTTTTACTAGGCTTCCTTCACAAGTTGAGACGGAATATCTGCCAGTTGTCTCACCTGGTGTGACATTGTTTTTGTAGGAGTAGTTTTGGGATATTTCGTATATAGGCACATTTTTCCCAAAGCAGTACTTGTGTTTGGGTAGTATGTGTCAATTAAATTGTTTTTTGTTTATGCTGGCTGCAGTAACAGGATCTACACATTCAAATTGGCCAGTTTCTGGAAATTCTTGAATTATTTGAATGGTTTCTCTTTAATGTTCCCCTATGTTTATATCTTTGTAGTAGTCATTGTTTTCTTTGAGATATTGTAGGATTTGTCTAACTTTGTTCAAGTCGACTAGTTGTTGCCAAATAATGTTGTCTTTTGTTGATACACCTTTAACTAGTACAATCAAAAATGGATCTATTGGCCATTGTACTCATAGGGCCTCATTATAACATTGGCGGAATGGGTTAACGGGTGCTGCTAATGGATGTGGACCCATTAAACCCATTCCGCCTCATTACGAGGTCCCGCGAGGGGACCAGGGAGCTAACAACGGGCCCGTCGTACTCTGCCCATTGTTAGCTCCCTGCACCCATTCCCATTGAGCCCTATAGGGGCTCAAATGGGAATTTGGAAGGTCCGGGCCCGGGTTCCCTGTAGGGGTAATTACCGGGCCCTCCAAACTCGGAATGGCCTGGTAATTCCCCATTCAGGGGACCCAGACCCGCTTTTGGTGGCAGCCATGCCAACCGCCATAGCCGTAATGAGGCCCATAGAGTTTCTAATGTTCTTGAAGATCTAATGGCAAATATACTACTATGCCACAAATACCATTTAAAACCTCAGATGGAGGAAATGTGTCTGTTTTTGGTTGAAGGTAAAGTATAGCTTGAAAAGGGTGTACTGTTTGGATTACAATACTCTCATACAAGTTAGGTTATTGGAGAAACTTTGGAAGTGGAATCATGTCTAAGTTATTAGTGATAGCAGTTGATGACATTTGGTTATTGCCAAGCTTTGTATTGCAGTATGTGCAAACTATTGAGGGTGGGGTCAGTTATTTTGTATTTATTTTTCTGTTGTTATTTATAAAGCTATTTAGAACCATTGGGATTCAACATGTCCTCTATTTTGTAGCCCATATCTATTTTGCTCTTTTTATAAAAAGTTCTGTGACAAAAGATGCATACTTGGTTTGGTATTTCAGCAGATATGTTTTGCAATTTAGCTGTTTCTTTTTTTGTATGTATTTGTAAGGAGGTTGGCATTTGTGAGGTTTTTGTACATTTTTTATGGAGTTAATGAATTTTCTAAGTCAACTTCAGTTCCGAAATATTTACTTTGGATGTGCCCTATTTCTAGAAGGAGTTCTTTGGCTGTTCCATGTAGGAGAATCTTATTTAAATTGTGCAGTTCTAGGCCAGGTGTTTTTGCATAGTAAAGTCTATGCAAAAGCTTTTGTATAGTGTAATGATGTGTTGCTAACATTCAGATGTGGTGGAAGGTGCTTTTGCAAGCAGTTCTTGAAAAGCAGACTAATGAATGTCCTCACAGTCCAGTGTCATAAATTACTTTTGTGATGTCAACTTTCATGTCCTGGGTGTTAGTCTTATCAGTGCACGGTGGTGGCGAGAGTTATGGTTGATCAGCTTACCATAACTCACACATTTCTGTGGGTTTTCAGTTTTACTTATCATCATTACGTCCCATTACCCAACGTTTTTCATTGAATTTGATAGATTTTTATTAGTGCAACGTAAACATAATGTCCCGTTAACAACGTTTTTTCATTGAATTTCATGGGATTTTATTAGTGCAACTGAACCATAACGTCCCTTGAAACAAAGTTTTTTCATTGAATTCCATGGGTTTGTATTCGTGGAACTTAACCATAATCTCCCTTTAACAAAGTTATTTCAGTGAATTTCATGGGTTTTGACCAAATTATCCTAATTTGCTACAACATACTAATACCATACTTACCCTGATATAGCAACATTTGTCTGTAATTTAGAAAGTGTCATCTTAAAACTCTGCTATGCCCCACATTCTAGCATCATTTTTAAAAATTCTAGAAACTTTTAGCATTTTTTTCCACTGTTTTCATGTTGGTCGACATCCGGGAATGTCTGATGTTATCACAGACTTTCCAGACAGTGTCACGTGATGACGTACACCCGCGATACAAGATGACATCACTGTGAACGGGTCTGTGCTTCTAAAACTGTTCGGAACTGCATTTTCTGCTGATCTAGGAACTTTGAAGCTCAAAATGTACCCTTGCACAGCTCCTACACCTATTTTTACTCATTATACATTAACAATCTAGCACACAGCTAATATTTGGAAGAATATTCAGACAACTGCTATTTATCTTAAAAATGGCATCAGCTATTGCCATCCCTCATCCCCAAGAGACACTACCACCCCCAACTTAAGGACCTACACAACAAAAGAAGTGCAATACCTCGAAAGACAATCACGAAGAACCGGCAGATGATGTAGAAGAAGTGCCTACCTCTAAGCACCCAGGGAATCATATGTGTGGCAGTTCTTTACCACTGTTGGAAATGTACCAAAGGCTAAAGCTACCAAAGTGAAATGTACTGAGTGCAGTGTTGTACACCCTGGGCAGTACTCCTACGGGCCACCTTCATGTACCGTTACACCAAATCCAACCACCACAATGCTCTCAGACAGGCTGTTCCTTTCGTATGAAGTGGTAGGCTTTCTACCTCTACCTTATCTTCCTCAACCAATGCTGTAACCACACAGTTTTCTACTGTGGGACAAACAATCCCACCAGATACCCTGCAAGCAATAAAAGAGGGTGTTGATCCATATCTTTTGAAAACACCAGTACTCTCTATATATTGCAACATACCAATCTGCCGGGGGGTACAATTGTGAAGTGCTTTTAAAGCTGTTATCAAGGAGCATGAGAAACAATGGCATTTAACTTAGATTTAACACACATGCAACATAATCCTGTCCACCGGCCCCTCCATGTTTGTGGTTGGTGCCCTTTCCCGCATTCCCCACCCCCACCTTACTTTCTGTCCTCTTGTAGAAACACAAATAAAAAAAAAAAAAAACAGTAAAAAAGGTTCCTTTGGGCACCACCTTTCACAGTTCACACTTAAAAAATACAACTAAAAAAATGAGCATATAGACTCCATTTTTATTTTTCAGTAAAGTAGTTAGATTCAATAGGATTCTACAACATTCCCATTAGCATTTTCTGTCCACAATGTTTCTCTGTAGTATACAATAAACACCAACATCCATTGCCGTTAATAACCATACACAGTCTCTGCATTCCCCTGTCTAGCCCATGCCTTATTAGAAAACCCAAATTGCACATGCACACCATCACACAAAACAGCCTTTGTACTCTTTTACTGTTATGTTTGTAACACTCCCTCATTGCCTGCTTTAAACCATTCACACATATATCCACCAATCACCTAAACAAATGTGATAGCCTATCAACATATTAAACTTCCACCCACCACATGACACTTACTAATGTTCTACAAGTCTTTTGCTTCTGCTTTTCTCATACATATACCAAGACATTGTACATAGTGCTTCTATAAATGTATATAAGCATGAGGCAGTACAGATAGACAGGTGCTCGTGGGAGCCCGGGGGGGAAGTGCCAAAGGATCCCAAGTTGGGAGGTCACTAGCTAACTGCTGAGGCATAAGAGTCTCAAGGGTGGGGTACATCTTAACTGTAACATCCCTTTAAAAGAGTTTGTTTCTGTCAAGTGGATAGGTTTCTATAAGTAGAAATGTTTCCTAATGTTATATCACTGTATATACGTTCTTAATAATTCCTCTTTTAACATATATGAAAGAACTATAAACCTCCTTTAACAAACATATGTTTTGCAACACATACTTATGTGAATCGTTATCAGCAGTGCATAAACCAATAGGCAAATCAGAGAAGATATTTGTCCTTGGCGAAGGCCAGCCCTTTGCCCACCGCAGAAAAGTTATATCACTATTTTTTGTACTTATGTTTTGACAATTTCAAAAAAGTAAAACACAGGACAAATTTCCAAAAGTATCCTTTCAGGTCCTTGCTGATGCTCCTCGTACAACTGTGTTACAATCCCATCGAGCATTCTGGGCTGCAGCCGCAAGAAGATTTTCTTTTCACTTTTAAACCTACAGCTTCAGCAATGCTGCATCCTCACAACTTTGCTGCAATGCCATCCAGCACTCTGGGCTGCAGTTGCAAGCCATTTTTTTCCCATTTAAACCTGCAGCTTTGGCCATGCCCCAATAAGTAAATCAAAGTAGGCATTCGTCCTTGCCGAGGACCAGGCCCGTTGTCCATTCAACATATATCACTATTTTTTGTGCCACTGCTCACGGCAGAAAAGTTATGCACAAGTTGTTGTACTTATGTTTCCACACTTTAAAAAAATAAAACACAATACACATTTGCAAAAGCATCCTTTCAGGACCTTGCCGATGCTCCTGGTGCAGGTTTGTTGTCATTCAGTACAGCACTTCAGGCTGTAGCTGCAAGAAAAATATTTGTTTCCCTTTCAAACCTAGGGTTCGGCCATGCTGCATGCCCCAATTATCAGATCAGAGTACACGATTATCAAGTAATTTCAGGGCGGTAGAATGGGTACATCACTGCACTTCATCTAGTACTTTAAACAAATGACCCTGCACTGGTGATGTTTTTTTTTTGTGAATGTTCCCTTCTTCAAGTGTAAGGTTTGGAATCGGAGAGGGAGCCCTGTTCTCCTCAGTACTGGGTTATTCAATAATTAACGGTTGTCGTAATGAAGCAGTCTTCAAAACCATTCTTGATGCTATATTTATTGTTAGAACTCAGCCAAGGCCTAAGTCAACTCTCTGCAGTCTTTCTAAAGGCATGTGGTTTGTGGGCAAGTCATTGCTGCAAGGTTGTGGAAATGAGTCCAGCATCCAATCCCAATGTCTTGTCCCACTATGGTTGCAAATAAGGCAGTGTAAGATTTCAAGGGGTGCCTGGAGACCACTTGGACACCTGGTTTGGCATGCTTGGTAATTGCTGATTAGCATTGTCTCAGAGACTATGCAGCAATAAATAGCCACAGACAGAATTTTAGCCATGGACAGAATGTCCACTTTAAGACCATTGCCTGTCTCTTGTGGGCATGGCCAGTTGCCAGATTATCCGAATCATGTCTATTGACTCGGATTATCTGGTCACTGCTCATGGCCACTGGCTAACCTCAGTCACCAATGGTGTATCACTATTTTCGTACCAACATTATGACACTATGCAAAAAATAAGGCACAGGCACATTTGCAAAATCATGCTTTCAAGTCCTTGCCAATGCTCCTTGCACAACTTCCCTGCAAATCCATCCATGTTTTATTTTTTGAAAAAGTGTCAAAATGTACGTACATAAAATAGTCATATAAATGAAGTCCCATTTGACAGAATACATTCAAACTTTGCAGAAAAATTCAAGGATCGGTCTCTAATCTTTCTAACACCTTTTGTACACATGTGTCAAAGGCAACAAAGTTATAACGCATCTAAAATGTTGAAAAGAAAAAAAAAACTCTAATGTTGTACCCTCTTCACAAAATCCCACCGAAATTTGCAAAAACATTCTTGCAGCAGAAGCATCACTGATTGAGAACACCTGCGCTGATTGTGAACTGCAAGCACAGACTGCCTCCCTGACAATGTGTAGAGCACAGAAACCAGGAGGAGAACATCAGTGGCTAAGTAGGTTTACTGTGCAGGGAACCAGATTGCGACTCTCTTTCCTGTACTGTTATATATATATATATATATATATATATATATATATATATATATATATATATATATATATATATATATATATATATATATATATATATATGTTGTTTTCTTTTCTATCCCCAAAATGTCCAGTAGATGCTGAACACAGAATACAACTGGATTTGCTGATTGCCTGCCTTTCCCAGGATTTACAGTGAACTGGGGCCTTTGTGCATTAACAAGAATACATTGCTAGGCACAAAAATAAACATTAGTCCTTTCTTAGACATATATTTCATACTGTTTTCTTTGGCATTTAAGTATATAAACTCCCTGCACTACAGAAGGGACTTGGCCTTAAAAATGACGGGGACAGCTTAAAATACAGGTTCAAACGGATCTCGATACCCAGTGTTTACTTTTTTTTCTTAACAAAGTAAACACAATTCACACAATGTATTTCTGTTATTTTTTGTGAATCTTCATGCTGTGTTTTTCCTAACTACCCCTATCATATATAATGCCTTCATGTCCTTCTATTCTTACACATGTCAATGGAAACCTATGAATGCGTGCATCTGCTGGCACATCCTTTATTTGAATTAAATCACATGTGTAACATCACTCATAGGTTGTCATTGGTCTTATTTGATATGTAATTGCGCATGCATGCTCCACATATCGATTGAAATGTTTTGGTGCAACACTATTGTATTGCATAGCTTGCGCCCTGTGCTGCCCACCATTGTTTGCTCAGCGGCATTCTTAATTCCCACCAAGATTTTTTTCAAATTGTGCACAAGAAATAAGTCAACATAAATACTTCCATATGGCTAACTCTACAATTATGAAATAATTTTAACTAAATATACACCGAATCGTCCTACCTAGCAACTAATAGATGTTATGAAAATAATTACCTTCATTTCTTTCAGAAGACCTTTTTGGTAACCCCATTTAGATAGGTCAACAGATATTTCCACAAAGCATGGTCATGTTTGCCTTCAGAGAATGGGCAGAAGCGCCTTACGCTTAGGGAATCTTACTTCAAACAGGAGCTGTGCACCTGTGACCTACTCTTGTACGGTCTAATGAGATCCTTATGCCCTACAGAGGAACTTAAATTGAATTATTTTTGCTTACACGGAAAAGGGACGTCAGCGTAGTACAGCTCAGTGGCAACGCCAGGGCCTGCGATTAGAAATCCCTTCGGTAGGAAGCCCATTATAAAAAAAAAAAAAAACTAAAAAAAAAAATATTATTTCTAACAAAAGGATAAATGTGTACATTTTTTTGATATTAATGAAAATCTGGAGTTCAGTGAATGAAGTGCTCAGTTTTCACTTGCTAGGCATTCCCCCGGTTTACTAAAGTTCACAAAAGGTGCAAGAGCACGCATTTGCATCTGGGTTAATCCACAAAATTAATACTTCCCCACAAATGCAGTTTAAAACGGCATATACAATGTTGGCTTGGGGAGTGCGTCGTGCGTGACATGCACAGCCCTACGCAAATCCTTGGTTCTTCTTGGTATGAATAGGACGCCTTTGCTGTTATTTTCCTTTGGGAAACACTTGACCGTTGGGTAGGCAGGGGTCTTTTTTATACGCCTGCATAGAAAGCAATCTTTTCAGACTCCACAGATGGCTGGGGTCTTTGCAGAAGTCCCTGCAGGTAGGGGTATGAATCAGACAGTGAGCTTTACAGATCCTGGAGTAGGCAGGAATCTTTTCAGCTGTGTCTGCTGCGAGGGGTCTGAAACAGGCAAACCCCCTGACCCCCCCTGAAAGCTGTCTGGAACAGGCAGGCATACTCTTGGAATGAATCTGGGCCCCTTCCTTTGTCCTCTTCTTGAGTAAAGAGTCTCTGATCGACTCCCTATGAGACATTAACCATGCCCATAACCTTGTTTTATTGTGCTGTCTGTTGTGGTGCATTCTCTTGATCTGCAGGTTGAGTATTATTATTTCTGCATTGTTCTCTTCGATTGCAAAAATGTGATTTTGGCTTTCATGCCCTGCCAGGAGGGCAGACATGGACTTTAATGGCCAAACAGCCCGAGCTAAGACAGTCCCGAGCAAAGCTAACTCAGTTCACGCTCTGAGACGTTAAAGGCCATGTCCGCCCTTTTAGCAGGGCATGAAAGCCATTTGCACCCCAGGGTACGTCCGGGTTGTGAATGCCTTTAAGATTTTTTCATCAGGAGGTCCACACTGCTTGCGCAGCCGATCTCCAGATAAAAAATAAAAAAAGAAGAAAGCACAATGTTCTGGTCCCGGCGGTATGTGGAGGAGGCAGAAAGGCAACATGGAGAGGTTCCCTAATGCCTCCCGCCCATTGGAAAAATGAAAAGGAAAAACCTGGGGAAGGGCCTCGGGTCGCTGGGACAGCGGGCAGGATTGAGTATCTTGCTCGCTGTTACAGTCACCTGATTGACTGAGCGTTCTTGCCTTGGCACAAATGTCTGATTTATTTCCTAAAATCATTGTGTTTTTCCCTGGTGTTCTGTGATATGCCTCCCTTTCGAAAACCTGCCGCCTCTCTGAGTTTTCTACTAACTTTCCTCATTCCATTGATGGTCCATGGATGTAGTTCAAATATCCGATTTAGTGTGTGGCAAGAGAACTTGCTATTCAGTACCCTGGCTCCTATTACGAGGTCACGATGCACTAATTTACTTCTCACACTTTCTTGATTGATAATTACTATTTGTTTTCATCTTACTGATATGTTATAAATGGTTGGGGTCAATCTCAGAGGATGGGCCAGAATGGGCTTGTCACTAGTTTATTCAGAAATGCCTCTGCTGGGCTATTTGCTCGGGTATTACTAATGGGGACTTAATTGGCAATTGTGCCACCGGACCCCACATACACACGTTTATCATGTCAAATCCTAGCTTGTGTTTTGGGAAACCAGGCCTTCTCTCTCAGGCATGGTCTGACTTAGCTCTCCTACATGTCATATGAGGGTAAAGCCAACTACCTTGTCATTGAAGGCAGATGGCAGTACAACGAATGAGCCGTTTAGGATCCGGCCTTCCCCGGACATTGACAAATCAGCAAACACCCCCCTTAAGACACCAGAGTGTCAACAAGGTATCATCGGTTCTGTGTCCCTGTTGGACTAGAATTCCCTTCTAACTTCTGGATTTCAGGGCGGCTTCACCAATTGTAGATGCATGACCACACTGTAGTCTGTTGGATTTCCTCCATTCACTTGGAAACTAATAGTGCCACCCTAATGAACAGACACATGGGTTCCTCTGCTGTGAGCTCTTCCACCCAGAACTCTCCGAAGACACTTTGTTGTGTTGAGCACTGTGTTGTCTACCACTGGTTTTAATAACAATGTAAACCCATACTCCTGGGAATGTAGTATCCAGAGCTCTATTCTGAACAGAACCCATAAAGTGGAAACAGTCAACTAAGGCATCAGGTGCCTGTGGTCCATAATAACAGGTAGTGGAATACAATTGATATAAACATGAAAATGCTTCATGTTCAGTCTGGGTGTGACAGTGCTCCATGTCAGTCAGAACAATCCTTGCATACCTAATTGGTCACCAGATGTCATATTTGCTGACTTTTCAAAATAGCTGCTCTGATCCCAATGGGACTGGTCCCAAGGACAACTTCTGTGAAGGGGATGGGGTTAAGTTCTGTTTTGCTCTGACCATACAAATTGTGTTTGCATATGTGTTTTGTCTTTGATGCGATGTTCATTACGAAAAAATCGTAATTCAAAAATCTTTTCAAATATAAAACTTTTTGAAATTCTTTGAGTGTGATTCTATGCACTTATATTTGCTGTCTTGGGAATGAAAATAGAAGGGAGGAGGATACATAGTAAGATTGTTTTCCAACCCATTCATTTTTGTTCTAGTAACTCTAGCATTCATGGGCAAAATAGGGTTGTTTCTACCAGGAGCCCTTTGATATTACTTTTCAGAATGGCATTAACTAATTCATAGGTAAGGACAAACTTTGTAACACTTCATAACTTATTCTGAATTCAGGATTCAAAGTTAAAAAATAACACACCACCACAAGTAAGTACTTTGCAACACTTGATAAAATTTCTCTGAAGAGGCCTAGCCTTTAGAAGTCCTTCTCTAGTCTAGGGCATGAGTGTTCTCCGAGGCAGAAAGGGCACCCTGGTGATCCAGGAGATAGCTGTAGGTAGCTAAGGAAAAGGCAGTACTGTAGGAAAGTCAGAGTTCCAGAATATTTCTCATCAAACAAGTAAGTATCAGACTTTAGAGTCAGTGGACATGTTCAGGGACATTGTGGAAGGCTCAATATATGTGTCCCAGCATTAGGCCTGGGCGAATGGTATGGGCCAACTCTTAACAGCACAAATCACCAATTTAGCAACACAGGAGAGAGACAAGGAAACTCTCCCTGCAGTTTAAAGAAAGGGGCAGGTGGCTGTCCAATCAAGACAGTCAACCCACCTCCCCCGCCACACTCCTCCTGTGGGAACTAGATTCTCTCAGACACACCATAGGACAAAGAAGAGTGGAGTTTTGGACTCCTCCCTCCCATCCTGTCTTCACAGACACCCTGGAGACTCTGTGGGCTACATAAAGGGTTTTCTCCATTCTAAAAGAACCGTGACCCCTCTGTGTATTACCACAGCTGCAATGAAAGCCTGCAAGCAAAAATACCACAAAGGTCAGTAAAGTATGTCCACTGCCACAAGCCATAAGAGTATTTGTGTTGCTGTATGACAAATGTTACAAGAGCAGTGAGAAAGTGGATACAGAGTAACCCCCAGCACTCCACTTATGGTGGGGTATTCTGGTCTCACAATATAAAATGTAGAGGGATAAAAATCCCTCTCTACCTTTGAGATAATGGGGGTAATTCATAGAATTTAGCACACAAGTGGCGCACAGTGTGCGCATGCGAATCTCTGCGCCAGCCGCGTGCGCTAAAATCCATTTCCGCGCACAGCGTATTCATGGATTTTAGCTACCAAAACCAGCCGTGGTGCACAGTGGTGCAGCGACCCTGCAGCAGCGCCAGTTACGCCCCCAAGAACGCCCCTCGTGCAGGGAAAAGCCATCAAAAACCCAAATCCAGCGCAAAGGGCTGCGCTAACCCTGTACCAGCATGGCAAGAGGGGTATGTGTATTACTGGGGTTCGCGGGAAGTTTAACACGTGATTTGCCCTGTGCGAGTGGGATACGTGTATTACTGGAGTTTGCGCGAAGTTTCACATGCGATTTCAGCAGGGTACGTGTATTTCGGGGGTGCACGGCAAGTTTCACACGCGATAGGCTCTGTGCGAGTGGGGTACGTGTATTACTGGGGTTTGCGTGAAGTTTTACACACGATTAGAGCAGGGTATGTGTATTTCAGGGGTGCGCGGGAAGTTTTACATGCGATTGGCCTGGGTACGTGTATTTCAGGGGTGCGCGGGAAGTTTTACACGCGATTGGCCTGGGTATGTGTATTTCAGGGGTGCGCAGGAAGTTTTACATGCAATTTTTCTGTCAGAGCGGGGAACGCATATTTCGGGGGTGCGCGGGGAGTCCTACACGTGAATTGGCAGTGTGGGTCCTCCCCGGTGTCCCCTCTACCCCCTCCACGGCACATCCAGGCAGCCCACACCACAGGGGACTACCCTGCACCTCTGGTCATGTCCCCCAGCACCCCCACCCCCCCAGCAGTGAGGGGCACCTGCCAGCAAGCCCCAACACATGTCCCCCAGCCCCCCCACCCCCCCATCATTGACAGGCACCTGCCAGCAGGCCCCGACACATGTCCCCCAGCACTCCCACCCCCATTATTGACAGGCACCTGCCAGCAGGCCCCGCCACATGTCCCCCTGCACCCCCACCCCCCCATCATTGACAGGCACCTGCCAGCAGGCCCCGACACATGTCCCCCAGCACCCCCACCCCACATCATTGACAGGCACCTGCCAGCAGGCCCCAACCCATGTCCCCCTGCACCCTCACCCCCCATCATTGACAGGCACCTGCCAGCAGGCCCTGACACATGTCCCCCAGCCAACACGTCATCACAATCTATATCCCTGGCTCTTATGGCCACCCAAATCCCACCCCACGCCACCCCAGTCCAAACACCCAACCAAGCTTTACATCCACCCCAAATTGAAATCCCCATTACATGATAGATCATAAATAAGCAGTATGCGCATGAGTACAAGTCTGTCAGACCCACACAATGGCAACACATGACTGAGAAAACCCACATTGTGACATGCATGAAACCAATGAGAGAAGACCACACATTGAAGTAAGAAACAAAAATGCATTCAAGTCAAAATGAAGGGAATGAAATCAAAACACACAATAATGCCAATAATAATCAAAATGCAGCATGTCCCAAAAAATGATAAATAGATAAATAAAATCAGAATCCCCATTAATCCAAATGAAAATGTGTCCAAAGTCACCGTCCAACAAAGCAAATCCAAAGGGAAAGAAAAGCGTAATATTCATTGCTCCATGGTGAAGAAAATAAAAGATGAAGTAGAAAAATCCACTGTAAAACTATGTACAAATAGCAAATCCAGGGTTCATGAGCCCAATGACATAAATTAAACCTACAATGAAACCTACCTAATTACTAACTATATACAAAAATGTGGGGCATAGTCCATGCGCCCCAAATGAAAGAAAAAATAAATGAAACTTAACACTAATTAACTATATACAATGGCGGCGGGCAAGTCCAACGGCTGACTTGTTGATGTCATGGGCCAGGGCATCATCGAACTCCTGTTCAATGTCTTGGAGACTGGCCTGTTCTCTGGCCCCGAGGTCTCGCAGGGATAACCCCATGTCTACCTCCAACTCCCTGCGAATTCCCTCGAGGCACTCAGCCCGCCTCAGCGCCCTGCGCATGGAGTTCTCCGCCCTGACCATTGTGAGCCGTGCCTCCTCCGCCCGCCGCCGCTCCGCACCTATCTGCTGGCCCAACCGCTGCCACACGGAAGACACTCCCATTCCAGGGTCCTCCTGCCCTCCAGCCGATGCCTGCCCCTCTGATATAAATGGCCCGAGCCATGATGCCTCCCACGTTGAGCCTGCTGCTGCCTCCGACGCAACTGCCTCTGCCAGCACAACGGCATCCAGGCTGATGGAATCCACCAACGCCGTCGTGCACGTGCCCTGCTCGATGATGCCGGCACATCCTCCATCTGCTGGGGTCCAGTTGCTGTGGTGTCCACCCCTGCTGGACCTCTGACTCCCGACTGTGGCAGGGATGGGATCCCCACCGAGCTGGCTGCGTTGGTCAGGGCAGGTCCACAGGGGGCCCTGGTGGCATCTGGGCCGGAAGACAGCATGGAGAACGACTGGCGCATAGTCTCCACAGAGGAGGAGAGGACCGCCAGAGTGGCCGACACATGTACTAAAGCCCCGACCATGGACACTCCCAACTGGGCCACGTTGGCACGCTGCTCGTCCCCCCGGGAAGCACGCACGTCATCACGAATGTCACGCGTGCGCAACGCAACACCAATCAGGACCTTCTCCATACGGCCAGGGGTCCCCTCGTCCACAGGTAGAGGAGTGTCAGATGACATTGACATCCCCCCTACCTGCGGACGGACCTGGGATGGGGCATCCCTGCTGTTGCATGGTGGTGCAGTCACAGTGTCAGGAACAGTGACAAGCACAGGCCCCTCCACGGCGACCTGTTTTGCCTCCTACCCCCGCCCCTGGGCTGCACCACTTGCACCAGTGGTACCACCCCCACCAGGCCCCATGTGCGGCTCAGTAGCGGCCTCCTCCTCCTCTGTGGAAACCACCAACCTGGATGGCTCCACACCGTCTTCCGCCGTTTCAAGCCCCTGTGGGGGCTCACCCACCCCTTCCGCTGCAGCCATAGTGGCAGACGCAGCACCAGTCCCCTCACTCCCGGACGATGGTAAATTCTGGGAGGGTGACTGGGCCTTGCGTTGCCGGTCGGTGGGGGCATCCCCGCCGCTTTGCTCCACAGCGCCATCTCCGCCCTCTTCATCACTTGCCGCTGTGTAGAGGGAGACATAGAACACAAGCATCAGGGTACTGTACAATGGTCCCCTACACAGGAAGCAATAGCAGATGAGTGGCACTGTCAAACATCACTTCCATCATGTCCCTCCACAACACATGGGTCAGTGCAGGCAAAACACATGCAGTAACAGGCATGGCGCATGCAATGAACATTAGCATACACGTCCAAGGGACTCTTGAAACATACAATGCTGGTTTGAAACTCACATGCATCATGGGTCATGCCTATCACATGCACACACTTCACCGTAGTTTCATCCATCTGGCCTTGTACACCCCAGACACAGTGGATACAAGGATGAGTAGGCTGCATCAGTGAATCTGAACATTGTCACAGATATGTGTCATGCATCCATGGCATTTACAAGTCACAGACACGCAAGTCAGACACACAGACATGGACACCATACATGTCCATGACCGCAGCTGCCATCTCTCACACCCCATCCAATAACAGGGACAGGCATGAATTAATATGTGCATTCTGCATGCTGCTCCGCATGTTGCATTGTAACACATGCACCTACCATGTGGTTCACACATTATTGGTCTCACATGCATGACCATGATGTCCCTGCACACACACATACGTACATGGGCTATGTCACACATACAGGCAAGTATCAGACAACCAGCACCCTGCAACATGCCCTGCCTCACACAGCAATGCTTGGCCACTTACCGCCCAATTCCAGATGGGTCTGCCTCTGAAGGATCTGGGCGTGGAGCGCTGGGCCTACACGTTCCAGGACCCTCATCTGGATGGTACTCATGGTGCCCTGGCCCCCCTCCACGAGGCGCCAGGCCTTTATGAGGGTCCTGGACCTCAAGTCCTCCCAGCGCTTCTTGACTTACTTGATGTTGCGGGTTGCCACCCCCTCCGCGTTGATGGTAACCACAAAGTCTTCCCAGATCCTATCCCGTCCTTCCTTTTTGGCGCGTGATGTTCGAAGGCCCCAGGACATGCTCCACCAGGACACCAACTTCCTTCTGACTGAAGCTGGTGGCCCTCTGCCCCTCTTGCTGGGGGTCGCCAGTGGTCTCAGATGGTGTTTGCCCCGACATGGCAACCCCCGAGGCAGGCGTGGGTGGGCAACTGAGTCCTGGGCTGGCCTGTGGAGCAATGGTATCCCAGTCGGGAGTCTTCTGTTCCAGCAGGGGTGGACACAGCAACTGGACCCCTGCAGATGGCTGATGTGCAGGCACCAAATAGCAAGGCACGTGGGCAGCAGGCAGTCAGGCAGCAGCAGATGGCCGGTGGGAGCATGCTCGGGGCTCTGAGGGGGGCAGGAAAATGGCCTTCAGGGCAGGAGCGTGGTCTTCCGTGTGTTTTCGCGTGGCCAGCTTGATACGGAGTGATTTGGCACGTGAAACAATTGCACGTCAGCGTGTAATTCAAGGAAAGGCCCTTAGCGCGTAATCGCGTCAGCACACGTACGCGATTTCATTGGACCAAAGGCCCTTAGCGCGTAAGCGCGTCTGTGACGTATCGTGCACGGGCGTTGCCCTTTCGCATGTAAAACTTCCCACGAACCCCAGGAATGCACGTACCCATGCCAATTGCGTGTGAAACTTCCTGCGCACCCCTGAAATACACATACCCTGCTGAAATCGCGTGTGAAACTTCATGCGCACCCCTGAAATACACATACCCAGGCCAATCGCGTGTGAAACTTCCCGCGCACCCCTGAAATACACGTACCCTGCTGAAATCGCGTGTGAAACTTCATGCGCACCCCTGAAATACACATACCCAGGCCAATCGCGTGTGAAACTTCCCGCGCACCCCTGAAATACACGTACCCTGCTGAAATCGCATGTGAAACTTCCTGCGCACCCCTGAAATACACGTACCCTGCTGAAATCGCGTGTGAAACTTCACGGGCACCCCTGAAATACACATACCCTGCTGAAATCGCGTGTGAAACTTCATGCGCAATCCTGAAATACACGTACCCAGGCCAATCGCGTGTAAAACTTCCCGCACACCCCTGAAATACACATACCCCACTCAGTATATGCGTGCTTTTTATTTGCGCACACTTTTGTAATGCGCATGGACGCTACCGCCTGCCTTCGTGTGGCGGACGTGTTTAGGCCTGTGCGTGTCTTTGCCCGTGAGCGGGTTTGCCCTATTCGATGCCATGAATACGTGTGGTTCGCGTGCGTGTAGGCATTCCGTGTACTTCCCAGCAGTACTTCCCCCGTTACGCCTTCTTTTTCAAGTGTTATTCCCCATTCCACGTGTTACGCCCCCTGTTCCGCCTACTTTTGTTGTGTGCACTGCGCTACGTGCGCTTTCGCTGTGCACTTAGCGCACGCTGTTTGGAGACGTGTGCACCAGCGTGCGCCATGCACAGATTTGGCGCACAACCAGTGGGAAAGTAGCGCAGCACCTTCCTTGAATTGCACGCGTGCGCTTGCTTTCTCACGCTTGCGCCGCCTTGCGCCTGCTTGCGCTGGGGTTTTCGGTGCATGTATGTTGCATGAAACGGCCTCAATGTGTTCTGCAAGGTACGTCAAGAGAACATAAAAAGGGAAGCCAAAGGGCACCCCAGCAACACTGCACAGAAAGTGTTGCTAGCTACAATAATAGGATGTAGCTGCCCAAAAAGAAATTGGAAAGTATAGATTCAAAAATTAACAAAATTAACAATAGAGAGTAATTGCAATTGCACTCATAAAAAGAGTAAAAGAACGGGTGACACTGGAAAAAGGCTAACTGGGCCTAAACATAACATTAAAAAAAATCACTAAGTGCTCAGTGTTTTTTGTGTGAATTAAGAACGATTGGCGCTGTGCAAGGAGTACTTTTTTAGTGCAGTGGGACGTTACTTCACAATAATACATTTTGTACTGCTCTGTGAATGAGGCCTGATTCAACTTGTTTGTTGGCAGTGCAAAGTCATGAATTATGCCCAAAGTGTTAATGTGCGGCTCCTACAGCTATGACACAATCTAAGTAGGACAAATTCATTTGTTGCAGGTTTTGCAGCAATTATACTTTTGCAGCTGGAAGAAAAGCCATTTACTTGAGATCTAACACAGATGTTATAGTTATTTTATTTGTTTATATAGTTTTCAGTGTGACGTTTTAATAAAAAGAAATGGCTGAAATAAATTGGCTCACTGAGGCCCCTCTTAGAATCCACTTATCGCTCGCACTCTATTGCTTTCATTGACTGAACATGACGTGCAATTTGGTCCATTGAGAATGTTACTCCATTGAGTCTAAATAATGACTTCTTTGTTGACTAAATAGGAACCTAGAACGGCCCTTTTGTTCAGTGCTCCACTCTCTTTACAAAGCCACTTTTCTGGCAAAATGTGCTATGCCCTCGGCCACAGCCGCCTTTGTGTGGTGCATCTCCAGCGCACAGAGGTATTTGCTCAACGACAATTGCCTATTTGAATGTTGATGTACCATTAAGATCCAACCAATCGAGGGAGTTTTAAATGTGTGGAACCCAATAATGTAGTAATAATGACAGTCTGGTAGCCAAACAAAAGAAATTCCAGACAGAACTCATTAAAAAAAGATGATATATATATATATATATATATACATATATATATATATATTCAGTGAAAAAAACTTTGTTAAAGGGACGTTATGGTTAAGTTGCGATACTAAAAACCTATGAAATTCAGTGAAAAAAACTTTGTTAAAGGGACGTTATGGTTAAGTTGCGCTACTAAAAACCTATGAAATTCAGTGAAAAAACTTTGTTAAAGGGACGTTATGGTTCCAAGTAAAACCGAAAAACCCTTGAAATTCGCCAGTTATGGTAAGCTAAGCAACCATAACTCGCGCCACCACCGTGCACTGCTAAGACTAACACCCAGGACATCAAAGATGACATCACAAATGTAATTGATGACATCACTGATGACATCACATGTCTGGCTCACTATTTTTTCTTTTGCTGACATATCTAGGCCACATGGTTTTCTTCAGTAACAGTCAGAAACTAAGAATTCTATTTTATTTGTAGACATATCCTTCTAGTAGGTTCTTACAGTAATTCCCTTAGAGTACAGTCACATCATATGAAACATATACATATGGGAAAACACAAGCTTGAAAGACAGCAATCCTTTTTGTGCATAAAGATAATCACTAGACTTATGAGCACTTTCTGATAGTTCTGTTGTTTTTTTTATGGCTGTACTTTCCCTGTATATGGTCATATTTGTATACATTGTACTCACACTACTTTCCTTAGGGTCCAATCACATCAAGTGATACATATACATAGGGTAAATAGCAGCTTTGAAACAGAGCAATCATTTATTTGCATGAAACTAATCAGTTAAGTTATGAATTGTTTCTGCTACTACTTGTGCTTTTTTGCTAACTTCACTTTCCCTGTATACACCCATATTGGTATGTGTTCTTGTGTCTTTGTGTTTTGTCTATAGTAATGCAATTATGTAATACATGGGTTTTATTAGCTACTTATTACATATTTCACAGTACGCAAAAATCTATTAAGAAAACAATTATCGTTTCATTATTCAACATATTAACATTACGAATATCATACCTTCATCTTGTACGCTGCACACAATGTTATGTTTCTGTATGAGTAGCTTAGTATAATAGATAGAACCCCATAATAGGATGCTATTTATATCAATGCATCGTTCAATGCACTTATTAGGGTATATTTCTTGCAATGATTCTTCACACTTTTTTCGCAACATAATAAGAATCCCTTCTACACATATTTCATGAGAAGTACATGCACATGTGATGTGATCAGTGATGTCATCAATGACAATTGTGATGTCATCTTTGATGTCCTGGGTGTTAGTCTTAGCAGTGCACGGTGGTGGCGCGAGTTATGGTTGCTTAGCTTACCATAACTGGCGAATTTCAAGGGTTTTTCGGTTTTACTTGGAACCATAACGTCCCTTTAACAAAGTTTTTTCACTGAATTTCATAGGTTTTTAGTAGCGCAACTTAACCATAACATCCCTTTAACAAAGTTTTTTTCACTGAATTTCATAGGTTTTTAGTAGCGCAACTTAACCATAACGTCCCTTTAACAAAGTTTTTTTCACTGAATTTCATAGGTTTTTAGTAGCGCAACTTAACCATAACGTCCCTTTAACAAAGTTTTTTCACGGAATTTCATAGGTTTTTAGTAGCAAAACTTAACAAATGACGTTGACTTTATATACATGTCATATTGAACTGACTAGATCTCTTCTTATGAACTTGATGTCCGCGAACTTATTTAATGTTCGCGGACATGTTCGGAGAACAGTACCACTACCTAAAAACTGTGGGGAGGGGGGTGTGGGGGGGTATGTTTGATTGTTATATCATAATATAAGAACATTAAACAAATTCAAAAAGCAGCACACAAACACATTATATATAGTAATACATAAGAAATGTAACCCATATATGTAACACACTAACCATTCATTTAAATACAATATGTTCTGAAATGGAATATACCACAAGAACATAAATTGGCTTCCAACATAATTACCTCACAGACACAACAGAACTGAGAACAAGACCAGACCCACTGAATACATAGGACTTATTTTACCAGAAATAGTAAGTGTACTTCATTTTACTCATATATTTATAAACTTTCTGTATTAGATTAAAAAATATATTATCTTTTCTTTTTTTTTTCTCACAGAAATGTCTAGTACTCTGGAATGGCTAGAGGACAATTTCCCACAAGAAGAAATGTCACAGGATAGTGAAACTAATGGTAAACACTTTATAATATAAACCATTTAAATATTATTATTTTGTATACATTTAACATATATATACTTTTTTTTATACAGAGCATAACAAAATAGAAACTACCTCTGAAGAAGCTGTTATGGAAAACACGCTTGACAACATAAAAGAAAAAATTGATTTACTGTTGACCAATTTTAATAATTTGAAAACTTTTGTTGAAGATCATTTTAAAACAAAAACGTCATACCGTTTCCCCACATGTACTTGTCCCTCCTCACCATATCCCAGTCAATTATCCCCAAACCCTCTCCATAATCCAAAACGTTTTGATGAGATTTCCATCCCTTCCTCACCTAATACCAATCATGTTGAAACCCCAAATTCTCCTGTTTTTGTTTCTGTTTCTGCCTCACCTTCTCTGTCATAAATTATTAATATATGTTAAATAAAGTTTAATTTTTATATTGTATTGTGAACAGTTTCCGTTTTTTTTTTAAAAACAATAAAAGTGTCCGCGGACAGTGCGAGTGTTCTGAAATGTTCGGACATAAACGAAAATGGAGATGTCCTGAAGAACACCACACCTGTTCGTACTGTTCGCTAGCAAGTTGAAACACCCAGGACATCAAAGATGACATCACAAATGTAATTGATGACATCACTGATGACATCACATGTCTGGCTCACTATTTTTTCTTTTGCTGACATATCTAGGCCACATGGTTTTCTTCAGTAACAGTCAGAAACTAAGAATTTTATTTTATTTGTAGACATATCCTTCTAGTAGGTTCTTACAGTAATTCCCTTAGAGTACAGTCACATCATATGAAACATATACATATGGGAAAACACAAGCTTGAAAGACAGCAATCCTTTTTGTGCATAAAGATAATCACTAGACTTATGAGCACTTTCTGATAGTTCTGTTGTTTTTTTTATGGCTGTACTTTCTCTGTATATGGTCATATTTGTATACATTGTACTCACACTACTTTCCTTAGGGTCCAATCACATCAAGTGATACATATACATAGGGTAAATAGCAGCTTTGAAACAGAGCAATCATTTATTTGCATGAAACTAATCAGTTAAGTTATGAATTGTTTCTGCTACTACTTGTGCTTTTTTGCTAACTTCACTTTCCCTGTATACACCCATATTGGTATGTGTTCTTGTGTCTTTGTGTTTTGTCTATAGTAATGCAATTATGTAATACATGGGTTTTATTAGCTACTTATTACATATTTCACAGTACGCAAAAATCTATTAAGAAAACAATTATCGTTTCATTATTCAACATATTAACATTACGAATATCATACCTTCATCTTGTACGCTGCACACAATGTTATGTTTCTGTATGAGTAGCTTAGTATAATAGATAGAACCCCATAATAGGATGCTATTTATATCAATGCATCGTTCAATGCACTTATTAGGGTATATTTCTTGCAATGATTCTTCACACTTTTTTCGCAACATAATAAGAATCCCTTCTACACATATTTCATGAGAAGTACATACACATGTGATGTGATCAGTGATGTCATCAATGACATTTGTGATGTCATCTTTGATGTCCTGGGTGTTAGTCTTAGCAGTGCACGGTGGTGGCGCGAGTTATGGTTGCTTAGCTTACCATAACTGGCGAATTTCAAGGGTTTTTCGGTTTTACTTGGAACCATAACGTCCCTTTAACAAAGTTTTTTCACTGAATTTCATAGGTTTTTAGTAGCGCAACTTAACCATAACATCCCTTTAACAAAGTTTTTTTCACTGAATTTCATAGGTTTTTAGTAGCGCAACTTAACCATAACGTCCCTTTAACAAAGTTTTTTTCACTGAATTTCATAGGTTTTTAGTAGCGCAACTTAACCATAACGTCCCTTTAACAAAGTTTTTTCACGGAATTTCATAGGTTTTTAGTAGCAAAACTTAACAAATGACGTTGACTTTATATACATGTCATATTGAACTGACTAGATCTCTTCTTATGAACTTGATGTCCGCGAACTTATTTAATGTTCGCGGACATGTTCGGAGAACAGTACCACTACCTAAAAACTGTGGGGAGGGAGGTGTGGGGGGGTATGTTTGATTGTTATATCATAATATAAGAACATTTAACAAATTCAAAAAGCAGCACACAAACACATTATATATAGTAATAAATAAGAAATGTAACCCATATATGTAACACACTAACCATTCATTTAAATACAATATGTTCTGAAATGGAATATACCACAAGAACATAAATTGGCTTCCAACATAATTACCTCACAGACACAACAGAACTGAGAACAAGACCAGACCCACTGAATACATAGGACTTATTTTACCAGAAATAGTAAGTGTACTTCATTTTACTCATATATTTATAAACGTTCTGTATTAGATTAAAAAATATATTATCTTTTCTTTTTTTTTCTCACAGAAATGTCTAGTACTCTGGAATGGCTAGAGGACAATTTCCCACAAGAAGAAATGTCACAAGATAGTGAAACTAATGGTAAACACTTTATAATATAAACCATTTAAATATTATTATTTTGTATACATTTAACATATATATACTTTTTTTTATACAGAGCATAACAAAATAGAAACTACCTCTGAAGAAGCTGTTATGGAAAACACGCTTGACAACATAAAAGAAAAAATTGATTTACTGTTGACCAATTTTAATAATTTGAAAACTTTTGTTGAAGATCATTTTAAAACAAAAACGTCATACCGTTTCCCCACATGTACTTGTCCCTCCTCACCATATCCCAGTCAATTATCCCCAAACCCTCTCCATAATCCAAAACGTTTTGATGAGATTTCCATCCCTTCCTCACCTAATACCAATCATGTTGAAACCCCAAATTCTCCTGTTTTTGTTTCTGTTTCTGCCTCACCTTCTCTGTCATAAATTATTAATATATGTTAAATAAAGTTTAATTTTTATATTGTATTGTGAACAGTTTCCGTTTTTTTTTTAAAAACAATAAAAGTGTCCGCGGACAGTGCGAGTGTTCTGAAATGTTCGGACATAAATGAAAATGGAGATGTCCTGAAGAACACCACACCTGTTCGTACTGTTCGCTAGCAAGTTGAAACTGTTCTAAGAACACACGTGGTGTCCTGAAATGTTCGTAAAGAAACAAAAAATAAAGTGTTCTAAAGAACACTATATCTGTCCGTAATGTTCGCTATCAACTTAAAACTGTCCTAAGAACACAATTGGTGTCCTGAAATGTTCGTACATAAACTAAATTACATGTGTCCTGAAGAACACTATATCTGTCCTTACTGTTCGCTACCAAGTTTAAACTGTTCTAAGAACACACGCGGTGTCCTGAAATATTCGTTTCACGTGTGACGCACTTTTAATTACTTCAGAACCCGAACAGTGTCCGTAGGACATCAATGCGCATGCGCTAACCAATCTCTGTGCACTTGGTGTCCTGCGGACAGGCGCTTCCTTCGCAGACTAGTTCGCAAACAGATCATATGACCGCGCCCACGCTCATCGTGTGTCCTGAAATGCGGACACTGTTCGTGTCCCCGAACAATTTAAAAGTACATTTTCAGTTAATCCATAATATTTTTCAATAAAATCTCACCATGCCACAAGTCCCACATAGCAATCTTGAGTTTCTATATACCTTTTGAAACTTTCAGATCCTTTTTTTGTGTTCGATCTGTCCGCACACAGTGCGCATGTCTGCGGACCGCGCACAAGCACCCCTATAAAAGACCACGCCCAAGAGCTTATTCCCATTGTGTTTCTGGCTATTCTTCAGAACACAGTGATTTTTGCTGCCACCTGCAGACTACACCATCATCGACATGGCATCCTTGGCTGCTGAACTGCCACTTGGTGCTGCACCTGCTTCAGCACCATCACCACCCCCTCCACCACCACCACCTCCCCAAGGGCCTGAAGAGGGGAACAGGACTGAGGATGCGGAGGAGGAAGAAGAGGATGATGAGTATGAGGTAGAGGAAATCCCTACTACCCGCACTAGGCGTGAGTCTTGGGTGTGGCGGTTATTTACCATTCATGGGAAGGGTCCTAAGGCTCCTGCGAACCATGTTACCTAAAATGAGTGCAAAATGATACTCAGTCGCGGGAAGCACGGTAACTACAGCTTTGGGACCACTACTATGAAGCGACACCTGAGGTCATTTATCTCTGAACGTAGATGGTTGATTTCCTCTACTTCATCCTCTGTTTCTGATCCTGTCACCACAAGGACCACCTCTGTGGGACAGCATATTTCTCAAGCTGCCTCACAGGCCATACAGAATGCTGATGACCCTTACCTTTTGAGGGTCACAGTTGTATGTATGTATTGTGACACAGTACTCTGCAGGGGGGAGCGACTTCGGAGTGCTTTTGAGACTATCGTCTCAGAGCACGAGAAGACCTGCTCACTACCCAAATAAAACCCACTCTACATCTTCCTCTCTCAGCTCGCCCTTTTTTATCCCTGTGGTTGCTGTCCCCCCCTTTACCCTCCTTTACCCTCCTCTCCTAGTGTGTCGTGTCTGAAAAAACAAAAAAAATACAAAATTACAAAAATCAAAAAAAAATAAGGCTCTTTTCAGAGCCGCCTTTCCCAGTTAAAAAATAGAAGTGAAAATAAATTAAGCAGGGCTCTTTGTATTTTTTAGAAGTCCGCGAACAGTTCGCGAACATTAAAAAAATCGGGTTACTACTCCATCACAAACATTGTAATTTTCGCTGGAAAGAAGTGGTGGCTCTGAAAAGAGCCTTTGGGTGGTGTTTGTAAGTCAAAAATTGTAAATGCTTAACATCTACTTCATAATCGTTGTTGTAATTCCAAAAAAGGTCGCAATGCATTTTGTACATTTCTCAGAAAAATCTGATTGCCAGCATAAGTAAGATGGACTCCATCTCTGCGAAAAATGTATGTACTACAAAACATAATATTTTCATTGTGAAAAGAAGACATGCAAAAATCTCTTAGAAAGCCACAAACAGCCTTATTAACATTGCGCCTTGCTTTTTCCATTTGTCGACCAAATGAAGAAGAATGAAGCCACATTTGTCTCTGCGCAATCCGTGTAAATATCACTTGCGAATTAGGAAACATGTCCATAACCTTCCTCAGTCCATCTTTCATAGTAAATTGCAAAAAAATTCCAGTCACATGCCCTAAACTGTTCCCTCCACAATGAATTACAATTATGTCTGGATGTTGCTCTGTCTCCAAAGTAGCACAGAGAGGTAGCAAATCCAACCACTTCATTCCACGTACTCCATGCCAGTGTACTTCCACATGTGGGAATCCAAGATCTACAGCTACTCCACAGCTTTCTGCATGCACCTTCAACCAATGTATCCACGAATCTCCTAAAATCCAAACAATCTGTTTTCTGAAACACACAGCCATAGCTATCTTTTGTTCTCTCAGCAAAAAGAGTATCTCAGAAAATCTCTCCTGGCACAACACACCCATCAAACTTTCCTGACCAATCCCTTTCAGTGCTTATTCTCATTTGCATGACTTCTGAACCCAAAAATCCCCGGATGTAACTCCCGATGTCCTGGAACTACCGCCATGTCCGCGGACATATCGTAACATGAACAGCCCTTCTACCATTTCCACTACACTCTCTCTGCCATTCCCTCATTGGATGTACCTCAAAAATCACATGACCATGCACCAATCACATTCAAGACCTCTACATCTAACTGCATCATCATAGATCAGCACTGCAAATGTACTCTGAATCTCTCTGAGTACAAGTGTCATATCATTGGCAAGCAGCATCTACCACAAATACTGTACAAGTCTTCAAGATTTCTACTTGCAGCTCCATGCATATCCATATGCATGAACACAAACTTCAGGTATGCATATTTTCTGTATAGTACATGACATAGCTCTCAACCATTTTTGTTTTACAGGCGGGTGAAATCACCCGATTTTGTTTTTAGCGGGTGAGACGCCCATTGGAATGAATGGGCGTGCAGGATGCTTGGCGGGTAGGTCTGCCCTTTACAAGGTGTGTGACACCCGCCAAAAGCGTGTGAGTTGAGAGTTATGGTAGATGAACACATTTTCAAACATACTTTTACCTTGTAAAATCTGTTAAATGAATTTACTGTACTTTTTTCAATTTCCTAAAATCAACTACCACTTATACACCTTTATACTTTTTACTTTCTTTAAACACACACACTCAAATCATGTTAAACTAACATTTTTTTAAATGAAATATATAGACTACATATATTCAAACAAAATTGCATGCAAACACAATCTATGTTTAAACCTTTATAAAAATACTTATACAATTTCATATTTTTTGTTTTTATTTATTTATTTACTTAATTACTTTAAATTAGACATGACATTGAGGCGCTATTACCTAGAACAGTTTACTTACAGAAATAGTGGTATTCACTAATATATTATAAATTTCACAAGACATAGTAAAGATATTTTATTTTTGCTACAGTTAGTCATTCAATACAATTTGTTCATTAAGAACATATCATATGCACTGAACTGATGCAATGTATCCTATGTAAATAAATTAGTTTAATGGTTCTACAGAAGGCACTGAGGATTTCAATTAAGAAAATCAATATCTAAATTAAAAACAGTGATATATACAAACAAAGTTACTAATTTGAAGCTTTCACAGTTGCATTGAAGACCAGTTTCCTGAAAAGAAGCAGCCGAATTCGAAGAAGAAAGAAAAACTAAGAAGTTACCTGTTAATTTAAAAAAAAAAGTAAGTAAAATATCACCATATTATTTATATTATTAATCAAATATACTATAACATTAATACCAGCTATTTTGGTTTCTTAAAATAGAGATTTTGTACCATTTTGTCCAAAAATTTCCATGTCGTAAACAGCGATTTACAACCAGAATGGCCCACAAATTTCTATTTTTCGACACACAAATTAGCAAACTGAACCACTACAATTTTCATATTATAGAACAAACAACTGTTTTAATTGTATACATTACATTTACTATTTGTACTTTTCCACAACACTACCTTACTTTTTTTTGTCATCTGAACCCCAGTTTAGTGACACAACAATTCAAGAATACCTACCCCTACTAGTTTTAGTTCCCAATGCACAATCACACACCATTACATACATCTTTTTCATCTTACTCAAACACTCATGCACACAGCACACATACATTCCAGAACACCCCAACCCATATCTTCTTTATTTTTTTCAACAGACCCTAAAGAATGCCTACCAAAACACAACTCCGTAGAAAGCAACGCAAAATTAGAGCAAATGAAAATAAAGGTGTCCAACATAAGCATCCATCTCTAGCAGAATTTGTAAAAAAAAGTTGAAACAAAACAGCTAATACAATCATTTAGTGAAACACAAGAAGTTTCAAGTACAACAACTTCGCTTCCTCTATCAAAATGTAAAACAAACCAAAAAACAATTAACAGAAAATCACCTATCAGTAGAGATAAAACTACTTCTTCAAATTTTAATATAGTGCAAAGTAAGCATACCAAGAAAAGTATTTTAGCCAAAATATACCATCACAAAGTCCTTCAAAATCTTATAAAAACAGGAGAGAAATCAGGTTCAAAGCTTAAAACCTATCGTAGGAAATTAATCTTAGAAGCATTGATGGACAGTGCAATTCTTCTCAAAAGAAATGTATTTATTTTACTGTTAAACAAAATGAAACCACTAACAAAACTAATAACTAAATTACAAAAAAGACTTCTCAATAAGCGAAATGTCAACAGAAAGAACTTCTTAAGTATCTGCGGAGGTGAATGGAATCACACTACGAGCACAGAACCATATTTTAATGAAGAAGCGTACAAACAAAAGCAAACGAATACAATTGCCATAAATAGCAGTGGTCGAGGTTATGAAAAAGTGAATAATACCATAATGGAACAAGAAGTACTCCTTACAAAAATATGCCCTGAAAACTTAGAATTACCCCTCCATTCAACTAAATCAGAATGTCTAGTGTACAAATGGCCATGCACGTCAATGTGTAACATTCCCAAACAATGTTTCAAATCTTTACACCAATTCCTCAATAAATATGTAAAAAGCAAAGACAAAATCAAAATTAAATTACTGCAAAATATAGATACCTGTCCAGTGCGCAAGTACACAGGACTACAAGGACATTCATTGGCCTGCATTACAGGACCTACTTGTAAAACCACTTTCCATGATATCAAAAGGATATCAACACATCATTCAACTATAAGAAATCTAGTCTATAAACTGTACTATGCTAAAAGTCCTGCTTTAGCACTAGCAAAGTTAAATAACATCCTTCGACATGGTACGCAAAAGACTTACTTGAAGAAATTCACTATATCTAGAAAAAATATTTTGGAAGTGAAAGCCATTTAGCTTTAGCCAAATAGCTTTAAACCAATTAAGCAACAATTCTACACATGGCAACCTTTTGCTAAACACATACAAAAAAGAAATACTAAAATTTAAAAGTACATCAGCTGAAGTACCAAACCATGTATGTGTATGTTGCCGTAGTATTTTTTATAAAAGTAACACAAAAACTGTGGACCTATCATACAAAATAGAAGACAATGAAAATTCTAAATGGTTTGAATTAGCTCTCTACCTTCTAGCAGAAAACAAATATGAAGTAACTGAGCCCTTAATACTTTGCAGTTATTGCACTACAAAACTTGACAACAACCAAACTCCTTCACGTTCTATCACAAATAATTTGGAGTTATACCCAGTACCAAAACCTCTACAACAACTTAATTTATATGAGAGCGTCATAATTCAAACAGTACACCCATTTCAAGCAATAATACGCCTTCAACCAAAAACAGCAAAATTACCTCCCTCTGAATTGGTAAAAGGCATTCGTGGAAAAGTAGTTTATTTACCATTAAATCTAAAAGAAAATGTGCATACTCTAGGAGTGCAACGTCCAATGCAGCAATCTTTAATTATATTAGTAAATATAGTACCTACAAAAGACAAACAAATATGACAGCTGGTAGATTTATATAAAGTTAGACAAGCCTTCCAATATCTTAAAGAGAATAATGAATATTACAAAGAAATTAATATTGAAGAAAACGTGAAAGATACAACTGAAATAATTCAAGAAACACAAGAAGCTGGTCAATTTGAGCTACTAGATCCTGCTACAATATCAAATACTTTAGACCATTATACAATGCATCCTTTGCACTGTAATGAGACCGTACAAGATGTACTAGAAACTTACCAAATGCGTCAAACAAAAGGATCGCCAATCAGTATATGGGAAAAAAGTATAGAAGCACATGCTTTTCCTCTACTCTTTCCAACTGGCAAAGGAGGAAGGTATGATGATAGACCTATTCAAATATCAGCTTCGGAATACCGCTCATTACGGATGTATTCTGAAGATCCCAGATTTAGACAAAATGTGGAATACATATTCCACCTACTCTTTGAAAGTGAACTAGCAACTTTATGTTACGGAGTTGCACACATATTAAAATCAGGATCACACTTTCAAAATATGACAGCTACACAATTATTAGAGAAAGTGCAACAAAAGGATGAGGTTTTACAATCAAATATTACAAATCTATTAGCAAATATGCATGGTACTAAAGAGTACTAGTTTCGACGTCATGGAGATGTACGTTGTATGATCAGAAACCTTGGCCCACCCACTTGGTTTGTTACATTAAGTTGTACAGAATATGCATGGGAAGATTTACATGATTTCCTACGCATATCAAATAAAAACAAAACAAACATAGATATTCTAACACCTGGAGAACTTTGTTCTTTGGATCCTGTTAATGTTTCAAGATATTTTCACCATCGCTTCATTGCTATGCTACATTTTATTTGTAATAAAACTGTTCCTCCCTTTGGAGAATTGCAACACTTCTTTTGGAGAAAAGAATACCAAGCCAGAGGAGCACCACATATCCACATGCTTTTATGGATTAAAGATGCTCCTAAATTTGGTCAAGACAGTGATGCCACTGTTTTACAGTTTATTGAAAAATATGTCACTTGTCAAATTCCATCAGAAGCCACAAATAGTGATCTTTGTGCACACATTTTACAATTTCAAAGACACAAATGTGGAAAATATTGTCGTCGCAAATACAAAAACAAAGGCAAATACTACACCAAATGCCGATTTGGTTTCCCTAGACCAGTTACAAATACAGGTCAAGTAAACAACCTCATGTCTTCAGTTAGACATACTGTTGAAGGAAAGTCACCTAAAAATACATATTACATAAAAAGAAAAGAAGAAGAAAAATATATCAATGATCATAATGCAATCATTGCCCACTTATGGAATGCAAACATAGATGTGCAGTACATTGCAGACAATTCTACTGCAGTTGCACGATATGTCACAGCATACTTAACTAAAGCAGAAAAGACAGTGCTCCAAGACCTCTGGAATGACCTGTCATCAGATAAAACAGTATCTCAGAAATTATACAGCTTGGTCATAAAAATGCTCACCCATAGAGAATGTGGATTTTATGAGGCAGCTGATCGTTTAACTGGTACTTCATTGTATGGTAAATCTGAAAATATAGTATGGCTAAGTCTTGGTCCAGCTAAATCTAGAAAAAGAGTTCTAAAATCATATGAAGATATAGAAACAATAGCCAAACATGATCCCAACAGCCAAGATATTTTAAACAACAATTTATTGGACACATACTACCCAAACAGAAGTAATACTTTGGAAAACATGTGTCTATACCAAATAGCCCAAAACTACACATACAAAAATAATATGAAACCCGATAAAAAAAAAGGTAAATATACAGTGACAGACTGTGAAGGCAGCTTAGTTAAACTCACTAAACCAAATTTAATTAATCATATCAAATTGTCATTGAAGACTCCTCAACATAAAGAAGTATATTACATGTCCCTGCTACAACTCTTCAAACCATGGAGAAAAGAAGAACAATTACTAGATAACTATGACTCATATGAGGATGCTTTCAAAGCAAATGAAAGCACTATAACTGATGTAAACTTTACACAGTACAAAACAATGTTGCACAATGAACAGCAACATGAAGAAGAACTCCAAGCTCAACTAGATAAGGATACTCCTGACAGTAGTCAACCTTCTGTAACAGGAAGCCAAGAACCACTGGGAGAACCACTAATAACAAATGAGGCAGAATTAGCTATGATAGAAGTAGAAAACACCATGTGTCAGTATGAAGATAAGGAAGACTTAACTATACTACAATCAAAACTAAACAATGAGCAAAGTAGCATTTTTCAAGAAGTAACAAAACAAATTGCACACGGTATAAAACATGAAAATAAAGAATGTTCCTGCCATAATTATATACCTATACTACTGTACGTCAGCGGTGAAGCTGGTTCTGGCAAAACATTCCTAATCAAAATCATTAGTAAGTTCCTTCAACAATTGACAAACAACACACTGTCAGCTGTTGTCACTGCCCCCACAGGTTTAGCTGCCTACAACATAGGTGGTGTTACATTACACTGATTACTACTATTACCAGTAGAACACCAGAACAAATTAGACTATTACAAACTTTCTGCAGAAGCTGCAATGGAATTACGCAGAGTATTGAAACACATGAAAATGCTACTAATAGATGAAGTGAGCATGGTCTCCAACCTGATGTTAGCTTTGATTCACCTCAGATTACAAGAAGTACTCAAAACAGACTATGAAGAGCTCTTTGCAGGAAAACACATTATTGTTTTTGGAGATCTGCTTTAATTAACACCAGTAAAAGGTGAACCTATTTTTAAAACATTAGGGCACAAACTCTGCCGTAAAACTGTTGGCAGCATTGGAAATGTCAACCTTTGGCAACATTTCCGATACAGAGAATTAACAGAAAACATGCGCCAATCTGCAGACCTAACTTATGCCAACATTTTAAAAAGTTTGAGAGTTGGTATAATTTCTAAAGAAGCAGAAGCAACATTGAAAACCCGGCACATTAATGCACTTTATGGCGATAATGCATGTGCTACAGATGTTATAGAACAATTAGCCCACAAAAACGTCAATTGTATGGCCTTAATGCCAACTCTTGCAAGCTGTTTCAAATTCAATGAAATCATGCTAAGTAAAGAAATGCAACCAATAATGGAAATTAGCGCCACAGACAAACTAGATGTACATGGTATGACACTACCCATGTGTGACGAAGCCACAACAAGACTAAATAATTTAGAAAAATCAATCTCAAACACAGCAGGCTTAGAAAAGAGGTTAGAATTATCCTTAAATTGCAGAGTAATGCTTAAACGTAACCTTGACGTGGACCAAGGACTAGTTAATGGAGCACTGGGTACAGTTGTTGGCTTTCAAACATACCCACGTGACAACAAAATTCAGTTTGTCAATATACTCTTTGACAAACTTTCAGAAGTAAAAACGGATAGGACGCTCAACAGCTAGATTCCTTCTCTTCAAAGATATGTATGTACGCAGAGAACAATTTTCTCTAACTCTTGCATACGCAGTCACAATTCATAAATCACAAGGTCTTACCCTAGACAAAGCAATGATAGATATTGGTAACACAGTCTTTAAAGAAGGCATGAGCTACGTAGCACTATCACGCTTACGTACACTTGACGGTCTATTTCTAATCAACTTTGATGCAAGTAAAGTAAACGCTGATATTCCTTGCATTTTAGAATATAATAGACTTCGCTCACTATACACTCACCATCTAAACACATATTCTGTTCCACAATAACTAAAACGTTGTAAAAGAAAACTAAATCAAAGTGAAATGCAACAGGACGTCACTGCAAATCCTCCAAAGAGAGTAAAAGAAACTAATACTTCATTAAGTACCACAAACAAAAAAGAATCAATTAGAGAAAGTAAACCAGGTACTTCTTTAAAGAAGGAAGACAAACTCCAAAGAAAGCAGTTAGATACAGAACTACCTGGACCATTTAAATTCTCAAATATAGTTGGTGTAAGTTGCTATGCAAATGTAGCAATGAATATTCTATTTCAATTACCACCAATTGTTGACAACATTTACTCACACAGTACAGAGCCATTGTGTTTGCAAATGTTAGTACTTCACAGAAATGCAGCAAACAATCCTGACAACACATATAGTGTTTTTGGAATAAGACGACAATTGGACTACTGTGCTGGAATGGTGAAATTCACTATAAACTCACAGGAAGATCCACAAGAATTTCTAATGTACTTACTACAAGTACTGGAAAACAAAAACATACCTATAAATGAAATCTTTCAGATTTCATACATGTGGAAACATACATGCACTCTCTGCAACAATGTGACACAAGAAGAAATCCCCAATGAACGCTTCATATATATATCAATACCAAATTGTGAATCCATTCCATTTCAGCAACTTGTACAAAATGCAAACCATGGTAGATTATGCTCTACCTGCAATTCAGATAATCGCTCCACGTTAGTAATACAAACACATAGTAAATACGTAATACTAATGCTTCTACGTTACAATGCAGATGGTACCAAAAACAACTGCAAGCTGACTGGATTCACACATGGTCAAATATCACTTGGTAAGAAAACCTTCACAACAATAGGTATAATCTACCCCGCAGGAGCCACAACCAATTCAGGGCACTACACTGCATACATAAAAAAGAAATGTGGATGGTTTAAATGTAATGTTAGTACCATTACTCTAAAGCAGAGATTACCAGCAAATCTTACAAACGCTTATTTGATGTTCTTAAAACCAAAATTTGATAAATAAACTGTATTTAAACCTTTAAGTAAATGTGTGTTACAAAATTATAAACTGTTAGAATACTCCAAAAGCTATCTAACTGCTCAAAGATTCTACAACAACTAATCTAATGTACTTACTACAAGTACTGGAAAACAAAAACATACCTATAAATGAAATCTTTCAGATTTCATACATGTGGAAACATACATGCACTCTCTGCAACAATGTGACACAAGAAGAAATCCCCAATGAACGCTTCATATATATATATCAATACCAAATTGTGAATCCATTCCATTTCAGCAACTTGTACAAAATGCAAACCATGGTAGATTATGCTCTACCTGCAATTCAGATAATCGCTCCACGTTAGTAATACAAACACATAGTAAATACGTAATACTAATGCTTCTACGTTACAATGCAGATGGTACCAAAAACAACTGCAAGCTGACTGGATTCACACATGGTCAAATATCACTTGGTAAGAAAACCTTCACAACAATAGGTATAATATACCACGCAGGAGCCACAACCAATTCAGGGCACTACACTGCATACATAAAAAAGAAATGTGGATGGTTTGAATGTAATGTTGGAACCATTACTCTAAAGCAGAGATTACCAGCAAATCTTACAAACGCTTATTTGATGTTCTTAAAACCAAAATTTGATAAATAAACTGTATTTAAACCTTTAAGTAAATGTGTGTTACAAAAATATAAACTGTTAGAATACTCCAAAAGCTATCTAACTGCTCAAAGATTCTACAACAACTAATCAGATAAATGAATACCACTAAATTAGACCAAAAAATACACAGTTAGAATACGCCAATTGGTATCTAACTGTCCCAAAATTATAAATGTGTGTTAAAATAATATAAACTGTTAGAATACTCCAAAAGCTATCTAACAGCTCAAAGATTCTACAACAACTAATCAGATAAATGAATACCACTAAATTAGGCCAAAAAATACACAGTTAGAATACGCCAATTGGTATCTAACTGTCCCAAAATTTAACAATATCCAAATAGGTAAATGAAAACCACTAAAATATATTAAAAAAATAGACAGTTAGAATACGCCAATTGGTATCTAACTGCTCCAAAATTTTATAATATCAAAACAAATGAAGAATCTGTTACTGTTCCAAAAAAAATAAAACAAAGCAAAGTATAAAGCATTAGCCAGAAACAACAAGTGAACACTGAAAACAAACAAACAAATAAACTGTAGCATAACAGAAAAAGGTTTATTTTTAAATCCAACATGGATTTTTTTTTCTCCCACAGACCCAATGATTTTAGCAACAAATACAGAAACTGAGCAAATTGCACAGTACTCTGATTTGTACTCTACTAAATATGAGGGTCGAAAAAAAATAAAAATATATTGCTTATACAATGTAATAAGTCATTACAAAATACCAATACTAACATGCTATTTTCTTTTATCACAGAAATGAAGAAGAAAAACATGGACTCCCATTACTAGACCAAACAGTAAGTATACAATAATAAGGACAACCATAGCAGCACATCACATCCATAGTATCTAATACCTTTGTTCCTTATACATTTGTTTTTCACCCAAAGTTATAAACAAATATGAATGTGATATGCTGCGGTGGTTGTTGCCAGGGCATAGAGTCTTGGGTGCATGGCCAAGACTCTATGCCCTGGCAACAACCACCGCAGCATATCACATCCATAGAGTCAAACATTTCAACTATGATCTATGGGAAACTTGTAATGTCCGCGAACAATGTGAGTGTTCTTAGAACACTTTGAACTTGCCAGCGAACAATACGGATATCGTTTTCAGGACACCCCCTACGAACATTTCAGAACAACGCGATAGTTCTTAGAACACTTTCAACTTAACAACGAACAATACGGACAGCGTCCTAAGGACACCCCCTACGAACATTCCAGGACACCGGGAGTGTTCTCAAAAACGTCTTCAGAACACCCCCATCTTGTTTATTTGCGAACATTATAGGACACCGCGAGTGTTCTTAGGACACATTCAACTTGACAGAGAACAATACGGACAGCGTCCTCAGGACACCCCCTATGAACATTCCAAGACACCGGGAGTGTTCTCATAAACGTCTTCAGAACACCCCATCTTGTTTATTTGCAAACATTTCAGGACACCACGAGTGTTCTTAGGACACATTCAACTTGACAAAGAACAATACGGACAGCGTCCTCAGGACACCCCCTACGAACACTCCCTGGACACTGGGAGTGTTCTTAGAATCGTCTTCACAACACCACCATCTTGTTTATTTGCGAACATTTCAGGACACCGTGAGTGTTCTTAGGACACATTCAACTTGACAAAGAACAATACGGACATCGTCCTCAGGACAACCCCTACGAACACTCCCCGGACACCGCGAGTGTTCTTAGAAGCGTCTTCAGAACACCCCCATTTTGTTTATTTGAGAACATTTCAGGACACCGCAAGTGTTCTTAGGACAGACTCAACTTGACAGAGAACAATACGGACAGCGTCCACAGGATACCCCCTAAGAACACTCCCCGGACACTGCGAGTGTTCTTAGAAGCGTCTGCAGAACACCCGCATTTTGTTTATTTGCGAACATTTCAGGACACCGCGCGTGTTCTTAGAACACATTCAACTTGACAGAGAACAATACGGACAGCGTCCTCAGGACACCACCTACGAACACTCCCCGGACACCGCGAGTGTTCTTAGAACAGTTTCACTTTGCTTGCGAACAAAACGGACACATATTGACTCCTTAGAACACCCCCTAGTCAGTTTATTTAGAAAATTTCAGAACACCCGTGATGTCCGCAAACAAATCGAACACAAAAAGAACGTCTAACACATAAAAAACACAACTTTCATCCTATCTCACACACTCCCACCCTCCCCAAACACTCCTATACACCAACACACTCTACAAAATACACATTTTGAACAAAGTTTCACTGCGCTGTCCGGGGACGTCCGCAAATCCAATATGGCGGGCACTACCGAAAAATCTGACGCGCTTCACGCTCCACGCCGTCCAATCAGCGAACACTTTGCATGTCCGCGAAAATCACGCAAGACGATTGGCCAATCAGGACACTTTCCGCGGAGCGAACAGGGAAGTGTATCCGCAAACCGAACACAGATATCACTAATTTTTTTTACCTACTTTTTGGTCATTTTAAAAAAAAACTACTGGACGAATTTTCGCCAAATTTGCAAAAGCACGCTTTCGGGACCAAGCCGCTGCTCCTGGTCCAAATTTGGTGGAAATCCGTCCAGCGGTTTGGGCTGTAGACGCGAGCAAACATTTTTTCCCATTCACTCTATGGAGAGTGAGTATAATGTATACAAATATGAGCATATAGAGGGAAGATAGAGTAATAAAAATAAAACTATGACAAAGTGCTGATAACCATAATGATTATCTTCATGCACAGAAAGGATTGCTCTCTTTCAAGCCTGTATCTTCCGCTATGTACATGTTTCATATGATGTGACAAGACCCCAAGTCTACAAATATAGTACCTTTTCAATTTTTACTTCCTGACTGTTACTGTAGAAAACTATGTGGCTTCGATATGTCAGTAAAGGATAAAAAGGGAGAGCCAGCTATGTGATGTCATCAGTTATGTCATCAATGACATTTGTGATGTCATCTTTGATGTCCTGGGTGTTAGTGTTAGCAGTGCACGGTGGCGCGAGTTATGGTTGCTTATGTTACCATAACTGGTGAATTTCAAGCGTTTTTCGGTTTTACTTGGAACCATAACATCCCTTTAACAAAGTTTTTTCACTGAATTTCATAGGTTTTTAGTAGCACAACTTAACCATAATATCCCTGACATGTAACATAGAACATACTAACCCCCTCGTAGTGATTTTCATGTCCGCGGACTACCGCCATGTCCACGGACACATCGAAAATCTGAGCGTGGTGAATGTAAATTTGAATAGTGTGCCCCATTTCCCCTTTGAAGTTGGCTCTGAAAAGAGCCGTTTTTTTTTACAGATGCTTGACAGACACTTGTTATTTTATATTTTTTTTCTTGTTTTTTTTTCTTACTTTACTCCTAAAATCTTCACATAACCTTCTCCAAAGCAACCCTTACATTCCAAAATAGAAAGGCATTTCCGGTAAAAGATAAACAAATGCCATCTTCTTTAAAATTAACAGCATTACTGGCATCAATATTCTCATTGTTACAGAAGAACATACCAGCTCTAAGCATGAAGGCACACATGCCTCGGTTGATGACACACCTAGCAATGTTTTGCTGAGGACAAAAAACTGAACTATTGTCCCATATTGCCCTAGGCAGTAATCCAGAAAAAATTACTTTCGCATTTGGAAGGATCTTCACTACGGCTTGAACCAAGCGTTCCAAATCAGCCAACAAAGTAGGGGCACTGACGTTGCCCAAATGGAAAGCACCATAGTGCAAAACTACCACATGCGGACTGTTCATCGTGGCCATATCCGCACAAACTTGTACAATTCCCTGTACATTGCAATCAGGCACAGTGCTCCACACCACCTCCACTCCTTTCACATCAAAGTTCTTTGCAACATGCCTGCATTCAGCGTACTGCTGTAAACCAGGCACAAAAATATCTCCGAGCACCAACACCCTGACTTTCTCCACTTCTGCCATCTTCACCACACACAGTCTCTTTCAACACAAATCCACAACCTCGACATCTGATTGGCTGATCCGTACAGTCTTCTTTCCATGTTGGATTTCCTGGAAAAACCCGGATTTACCACGCCCTGTCCACGAACAGCCGCGGTGTCCGCGGACGGCGTCCACTTTACTCTCTGTACCATTCCCTCATTGCATACAGCTAAGCAATCACACAATACGAATAACGTCCTCAGAACACCCCCAGTTTGTGAATTTTCGAACATTTCAGGACAATTATCATTTCATTATTCTACATATTAACATTACAAATATTATACTTTTATCTTGTACTCTGCACACAATGCTATCTTTCTCCATTAGTAGCTCAGTATACTACATAGAATCCCATAATACAATGCTATTTATTGATATAAATGCATCGTTCAAAGCACTAATAACGGTATGATATTTATTGCAATATCCTTGACACTTTTTTCGGAACATTATAATAAAAATCCCTAGTACACAAATTCCATGAAAAGTACATACACATGTGATGTCATCAGTGATTTTATCAATGACATTTGCGATGTCATCTTTGATCTCCTGGGTGTTAGTCTTAGCAGTGCATGGTGTTGGCGCGAGTTATTTTTCATAGCTTACCATAACTTGCTATTTTCAGGGGTCTTTCGGCTGTACTTAGAACCATAACGTCCTTTAAACAAACTTTTTTTAATATCACGCAAACAATATACAAACATGGCGTGCAAAAACCAACTTCTACAGATGGCTTTACACAGAGTAAGAATTTATGCTCGTTCACAGTGAAGGTCAGCTGCTTCCATTATTTTCCCGGGCCCCTGAGAGGCTCACGAAGCAGACTATAAGGTTGTATTGTGTTTTGACCTTGACAGACAGAGATTGTGATGAAGGACTTCTCTTGAAGGAGTGTTGCTAAAACGTAAGAGAAGATAAAGATTAAATTTCTGAAACGAAACCACTTTTACATATTATATCACTATGCGAAAGATCGTTGGCACACGCGGAGTCATATTTTGGGACTGCACCACTCGTAGACAATGGAAATTGTAATTGTACTGTAAGTAACCCTTTAGATTACTTTATACCAAATATAATTACAATAGCGTAGCATTAAAGACCTCTGAAGTTGAACTTGTTCGTTGAAAGTGGCATAATGTTTTCTACCGCGCACTATCACCGCCGAATTGATCCCCTGTCGTTTAGAGGGCTCTGAAAAAGGCAGACGACACAGAGTGGGTTAATATAAATAATTTAACCGGTCTATAGGCGGTCAAGCGCTCTACTCGCTGTGCCACTTCACTGTAGCCTGTCAAGTGGCACAGCGAGTACAGCGCTCGCTTTGACATCCGTGCACAGCTTGCTAACGCAAGTTCGAATCCCGGCAAGGCGAAACTCAGCCTTTCATCCTTCCGTGGTCGATAAATGAGCACCACACACTGTGGTTAATAATAAGCACCGCTTACATACCTCACAGTTCTTAGCGCTATATGAATGGGAAAATATTATTATTTTATTATTAACATACTCTGTTGCACTATCTTCGATAGCAAATAGTTTCACGCCCTAATAAATAAAATGATGATTTTTAATGAAGATCGGCTGGTGAGACTAATTTATGTTTTTTAAAACAGGTACGTGGCCCCATTTTGTCTATGTCATGATTTACAGACTCCAGCGGATGGGGTCTTCAACTGCCAGGTGCAAGTCCAAATATGCAACTTCATGACCCTCACCATTTTGTGGGACAAACCCAAGGACCAATATGCCCTTACGCAGTACTAGCGGCTACAAACAACATACCAACCAATACGGTGGTCTAATGGCTCGTTGTTGGAGCAACCTTCCGATTATCAGAGAGACCATTTACTGCTTTTATCATAAACCAACAGCCTATCTACTGCAAAGGAACAACGCGTGGCTCCAAATAAACTTTTGCTGATCGACAGCAGAGACAATAGCAAATCGCTGAATATTCACTAAACATTTCATGTGAAATAAATGTACTTTACCAAATGTACAATCCTGCTGTTTACTTTTAAACCACAGTTTCATATTCCGAATTGTGGCGCACTGAGTTGTAACCTGATCTAACACTCTCTGTACCGCAAAGGAACATCGCGTGTCTCAACATGAACTTTTGCGGATCGACAATAAAGACAAATGCAAATTGCTGAATATTCTCTAAACATTTGATGTCAAATAAATGTACTTTACAACATTTACAATCTTGCTCTTTGCTTTTAAATCACAGTTTCATATTCTGAATTGTGGCGCGCTGTGTTGTGACATAATGTGTGTTGTCTTCCGGGTTCTGTGTAAAGTCGCGTAGTACTGGAGACGACTGGGCGCGTTTCATTACGCACCCTGTAACGTCACGGAGAAAGGCGGGGAATATGAATGCTTTGATAATATCAGGCTTAGGGGTGGGAGATATGATTTAGTGTCGCAAAAGCAAGTCAGCCAGGTCAATAGCGCCAGTCATAGGATTATCACATAATGTCGACGCACACCAGCCGGATTTATCGTTTCTTTAGTGGACAAAAAGTCGGTTGACGCCCCTAGGAAATTGTATTATTAGCGAACAAAAGGAGTGCTCTTAAAATATTTTCACCCTGACAACGAACAATACAAACAACGTTCTCAGAACACCCCCATTTTGTGTAATTGCAACCATTTCGGGACACTGCGAGTGTTCTTAGAACACATTCAACTAGACAGAGTACAATACGGACAGCGTCCTGAGGACACCCCCAGTTTGTGTATTTACGAACAATTAAGTACACCGCGAGTGTTCATAGCTCATTTTTACCTTCCTTGCGAACAGAAATGACACATACTCTGTTAAACACCCCACCATTTAGTTTATTTACAAAATGTCAGAACGGCAGTGTTCTCCGCGGACAAATCGAACGCAACAAAAAGGTCTAGCACATAAAAAAAAAAAGCATTGAACCTATCTCATACTCCCCAATCCTCCCCAAACACTCTTACACACCAACACACGGCACTAAATACAATTTTTTATCCATGGTTCACTGCGCTGTACGCGGTCGACTGCGAATACAAGATGGCGGGCGCCACAGAAAATCTGATGCGCTCCACGCCCCTCGCCGTCCAATCAGCGAACACGTCGCATGTCCGCGGACATGACGCAAGCCCATGGGCCAATCGGGGTGCTGTCCGCGGAGCGAACAGGGAAGTCCGTCCGCGAAGCGAACGCAGATATCACTATTTTTTTTGCCTTACATTTTCGTCATTTTTAAAAAAACTACTGGACAGATTCACACCAAATTTACAAAAGCACGCTTTTGGGACCAGGCCGCCGCTCCTGCCGCAAATTTGGTGTAAATCCGTCCAGCGGTTCGGGCTGTAGCCGTGCGCAAAGTTTTTTCCCATTCAGTCTATGGGAAAAAAATAAGTTTTGGGACCCCCCAATACCTTTTCCGCCCCTGGACGAATCCTCACCAAACTTTACAAAGAAATTCAGAGTGGCCCAACTACTTTTTTTGCAAAGTTTGGTGAGGATCCGTCCAGGGAGAGCGAAGTTATAAGCCACCCAAAAAGTGCTCTTCCTATGGAAACAGCAACTTAACCATAACTACATGTCCACTGCCGTGGCCATGTAATATATATATATATATATATATATATATATATATATATATATATATATTTATATATATAGTTTTTTAAGCAGATACATGCTTCCATAACAAGCACTGCAAGCCAGCAGTGTGGGTTATTGTGTAGGCATGCAATCGTGTTTTGTTTGTTCAGTCAGTGTCATAATGTTATTTCTTGATCATAACATGGCAATATCAGTGCCTGACAAATGTCTAAGGCCTAGTCACGATCAAAAATCATTGGCTTTCCCAATGTCTGTTTTTAACAGAATTTCAGTGCAAGGAACAGGAGCAAGAACAAAGACATTGCTCATTAAGAGGCTAAAGGCTCACTTTATAAGAACATTTGTATTACACAGGAGCTGATGTATATCTTCAATTAAGCCATTTTCTTTCAGGAGACTGCTTAGAAATAATATTAACATCTGCTTAAAAGCACAAGACTATCTCAAAGTGATCCCTAGGGTGGGGCAAGCAGGGCTGTTTTGGGTGGTGTGGGGCAGGTGGTGGGTGGCAATTGTTGTAGGTGTGCCGAGGTGTGGTCGATGGGTGGCCAGAAAATCTAATAAAAACCCAAAGACTCCGGGTCCCTCCCCATGTGCCCTCTCTGTATTGCCTTCACTTCCCATGACAATAGTTTGAGCTTAATGGAAGCATATACAGAGCCGCCTAGTAATCACAAGTAAACTATGTAACCATCAGCCATATCCCAGTTATGAAGAGAGACACATTACCAACACACATGCCGCTCCATCCTTATTGGACATGTTTTAACCACATGTTTCTTCCATCGCCTTCTTTGCAATGCAAGTTAGAACATACCTTTTATTTATTTTTTCCATAGAATTCACGAAATGCACATTTAAAATATGGAATCCATTATTTTAACAAAATAATAATCTAAACGAGTTTTGAAGGAGTTGCTATGTGCTAGGGTGGGCCTGATTTCCAACGCGTGTTTCAATGGAATTGTGCCATTGTAATACACTGTTGCAAATCAGGTCTGATGTCTCATAGCTAGCAAAGAATGTGCGGTACAGAGAGGCATGTGATCTATTACTGAGTCGTATTTTCGGGCCCGCCCCCATTTCAACAATCCCAGCATTTCTTAGGCAAATGTGCAGGACCCTCATGGGTGTCTTACTTGTTGTCTGTGTCAGAAATGTCAAGTTTATGTTTTATATGAAGATCATGGTGGGTAGCACATACATGAAATCAAAAGGTGGCACATGACGGAAAGCTGAAAGAGTTGATGACTAAAAGATTTTGAGTAAACATGACCATGTGCATTGCTCCATGCAAGCCTCCAGGCCATGCAATGTCATCCTGACAAGCCATTACAGAAAGGGTAAGATAGTATGCAAATCAGACATCTCCCCACCACAAACAGCTATGTCACGTCTTCATCTACACAAGACCACAAGCAGCCCCAGACATGTGTCTGGTTAATTGGCCATCATCACTGAGGTGTAGCTTGGGTCTTTATTCCCGGCCAACTCAGGACCCATGCCTGGACTTACCCATTCCACTCCGGGTGTTATGAAGCAAAACTCAAGGGTGATGACTGGAAGGTTTTGGATTAATCATAGCCACAGACTTTGTTCTGGGCAACCCTCGAGACCATAGCATGATATGCATATGGCTGTTCCCCTTCTGCACCGGTGCATAAAGGCTAAACACATAAGGGCTCGAAAGGTTGCCATTATAAAGCCTAATTTAGAAATGCAATGCGCAAACACGGGTCCCTTAATTAGCACACAGTAGCGAATGAGGCGGCACCTCAGTGATGAGGCCCAATAAGATTAAAATATGTCAGTGGCTGCTTGTGTTTCTGTTCATTGTGTGCACCACAATTTTGGCTGGATGACTGCAATTTTGCAGACTGACCAAGACCGATTTTCATATGGCTTGTCATCTTCTGCAATGGTGCAGACATGCAGAAACTTGTGTGGAAGGTTTCACAGAGCAATGCCAGGGGTTCAGATTAATTCATAATTCCCACGCATCACATTGTGCTTTTGCAAAAATGTAGTACATGTCAGCTTTTTTTTTTCACCTTGATTTTTATTAACATTTTGCCTAAACAAAAACCACTCAAAACAGAAGGACAAAATTAACAAGGCCCAAGACCAAACTCCCCCCTTCCCCCAATTACCCCCCCTCCCTACTCCCAGGAGCAGTATATCGAGGGTACCATATTGGCAGCGCACACAGGCTGCATTAGAATAAGGGCGTGCTGGGCCTGTAAACATTGGATGCACACTATTCTTTCTCCCTCTGCATTCTGTGGGTTGTAATGGCACCATGAAAAGATGCCTTTGTAAAATCCTCAGTGGCCAGACATGGCTCATATCTGTCCCCCTGATCTTCCAAACAAAGAGAGGATTCTTATTAAAATCCAGCCCCAGAGATCGCATGTATGCAGTTTAAGAGCAAAATCTCATGAAACGCAAACCTGTGCTGTTCGTTCACAATTGCACACACTTCGGAAGACAATTCTCTTTGATGCATAAATGATTGGCTTAGTTGCCTGATCAGTGGTTCTTCCAGGGGCAGAATGTCTGTTTTCAAAATCTACTATCCATGTATACAAATTATACAAAATAGTTGCCCATAAACTATAGCTTACAGAAAATAATGGAAATTATATATGACTTTTTAAAATAAAGAACTGGTGTGCTTTGGTTGGTAGAATAATCAGCGTTCTGTATAACGTATAGGTACTAGATCTCATTAAAAAGAGACATGAACGTGTTTTAATTGTTTAACACAAATAAAGATTTGAGAGAGTGATAAATAGGGAATAGGGATACATTTCAAGTCGGGTGCAAATGCAATAACAGCACCTATGTTACTGCTGAATGAATGACTCGCGTGCTATCACTTTCGAAGCTGTTACTGGCTGACTCACCCCTTCCAGGTTAGAAACCATATTTTACAAATTAATACTTGGTGTTACTATCCCTCAATAGAATAGTATTAACTAAATCCCATTTGCACATATGGTGACTGTGTCTTCCTGTCGGAACCTTTGACGAACAAGATACCATGGTCCTGATTGCCACAGAATGCTCAGAAGAGATTGACATTTTAGTAAAATTGTGAAAGTAACACAATATTTTTAGTAATGTTTGCTGACATTTGCAAACACTAGATCAATTTGGAAAGATCTAAAACGTTGACATCGTTTGTTTGGCTGTTTTTTCTTAATATATAAATAGCAGCTTGTAAACCAAATCTAGCGTTGTTCACATAACAAGAAATGTACTTAAAACATTTAGTAAACGGGTTTTCAAAACTCTTCAATACTCTTGTGTATGTTCCCCGTCTACATGGGTTAAACACGTAAGATATATCTTGAATGTTTCGTTTCATGTTCCCTTCTAAAGTTTCTTGACATGGACGGCTGTCAAAAATAAACCACATTTAACATTTGAACCTCTAGTGCAACAGGAGTCGGAGTCATATTTCATTTAATTAGATGGGTTTATTTCGAAGGCGTCGAAAGTTGAAAGATCACTCTAACATATATGTACGGAAACAAGAATAGACCTACATAATTTTGTTTCAGACTATCTAGGAATTTCACAGCCCAAATAATGAAATGTAAATTACAGGCAATATCACTGACGCAGTACACCAGGCATATATTTCAAAATCTTGAACCCATTGTAAACAAACACAACAGGCCTGTAGGTGAAATCATTACTTGCATACTCATTGGCTGTGCTAGAATTCCATTACTACTTCCTGAGAAGCAACAAGCACTGGATGGGTACATGCTCGAAATCCACCATTACTCGAGGCACCTAAAGCCACTGAATGAATCCTCAAGACCCAGAAGAACCTGACCAACAGACAACACAATAAACACTTTAGCCCCACCCTAAACTTCACCCTCTTCCTTTTGTTTCCTACTTTGTGCATTTCACTTTTGTTTCCATGGCTTCTGAAATTTCTGAGAGATGAAATAACTATCAACTCTGTCCCCTAATATCTGACCGCCCTTACCTTGCCTTACTTGTTTTCCCTTTGCTCGTCACATTGTAAAATATATGTTGTCCGGTTTTCTTAAAGACTTCAGGAGTTCTTTGCTCCTTAAGTGCAATTGACAACTTTGTAAAACATTTTTTTTTTCTTTTCTGCAAGGACTTGATGTGACCAATGCATTAATACCGGTAACCGACAATAGTTCCCTCGTTAAATATGAGAATCTCAAATTGCATTTTATTTTGCCTTTGATTACAAAGGCGTTTCTTCCTACGTTTCAAATACTAAAGCAGTGCTGGGCAATCTTTCCACGTTTCTACATTCATAACTTGTTTTATTTATACAAAATATCAAAATTGTGTAGGGCCAGCTGTAAAGGTCTAGCATACGTTCCTACCTGTTAGATTCTTCTTAATAGCCCTTCTCTGCTTGGTTGAGTGACTGTATTGATTATTCTGTCACTTCTTCAAATGGATGACACCATGTTAAACTTACTTTTAAAGCATTGTGGTGAAATTACTTTAGAAATGCACAAAAGCGCAATAACTATGCTTTAGAAGATGTTAATAGCTCAATGGATTAGTAGGCCTTTAATCATAAGCTTCCTTTTGCTATATAACTAATAAGAGAATTGTAAAAGGCTGTGTTTGACTTTGGCAGTTGTAGAAAACCTAGTTATAGATTTGTTGGTCTTTCCTCTTGGTGTCTTGCATTGGGATGTGGAGTTAATGAACCCATCAAACACCTATATGGTTTGCTTCAGAGCACGTGGGTTTCTAAATAATGCAGGTCGCATTGTTCTGAGATTTGCAAAATCACTAATGGGCCTGATTTACAATGTTTTTTTTCAATGGGATTGTGCCATTGAAAACACTTTTGCAAATCAGGCCGTATGAATGAAAGGCACGTATATGTTTCTTAAGAATAAGCATACAAACTCAAGGTGACATTGTCTGCAACATCCAGAGTTGTGAGCCTTCACTCAATTAAGCTATTATATTACCTGCCGCCACTCTGTCACTTTACTACACATATTGTGGCGCTACTTATTAACATACTGAACCATAGTAGCTACAACAGCAATCACCCTAATGTACAGAGCATTTTCCAGTGGGGTTTTGCCATTATAACATGATTCTGTGAATTAGGACCAATATCTTCAGTGATGGGTTATTACAATAACCTCTGTCTATGACAATATAAGAACCTACCCTAATAATAATAATAATAATAATAATAATAATAATAATAATAATAATAATAATACCAATAATGCCAATAATACCAATAATAATCAAAATAATAATACTGATAATTCTAATAATAATAATAGTAATACTAATACGAATAATAAAAAATATTATTAGTATTATTATTATTATTATTATTATTATTATTAGTTTTAACTGGAGCAGTTGCTAAAGTAATTCAGCAGTAGTAATGGGAATATACAACTATAAAAAGAACATCTAGATCTAGCAAAGTTCAGAAGATAACACAGGGAAAGCAGCCAGTCTCTTGATACCTCATGTAACAGGTTATCACTTTGGCAGAAGCTTAGGTTGAGCCTGCAAAACTCTGATCAAACCCATCCCTTTGCTACAGCTCAGCCAGTAGAAAATCAATGCTTGTGTTTGGTCCTAGATTCTGGCACTTGCTATCTTTCGAATGCGGGAAGTAAATGACCTTCTAAATTTGCATAGAGAAGTTAAGACATACCCTTTTCCTTACTCTCAACTTGGTCTAGATGAATGTAGGACACATGAATCAGAGGTTTTCAAGGTGCATTGACAGTTTTGAAGTTTAAGGGTTATATACATCAAAATCAGAATAACATACTGCAGCATGGATTAAATTATGTGCCTTATTTCCATTGAAGTCGTAAATGTCAGCTTTAGATCACTGATATGATGAATGTTAAGTTATTGTGAAACAGGTTTGTAAAGCCTTTTGACATTTAGAGAGAGAGAGAGATAGAGAGAGAGAGAGAGAGAGAGAGAGAGAGAGAGAGATTTAACAGTTTATTTAAAATCCATCCTCAACGCAGGGAGTTCCTTCCCTCCACACTCAAGTGGTTATTCAGGAAACTGTTTAACAGATTCTTTTTTAGTCCTATCTCAGACACATATTATGCCCCTTGCATCCCTCGTCCCTGAGCTAACAATGAGCCGAAAACCAGGCTGGTGTACGGGAAATATAATGGTATTTATTTAAATGAAAAATAATAGAAATTAGCACGATCATGTTAAAAAAAAACACTTTATCCGTGGCACAACACAATCAACTTCTCTAAGCATAAATAAATCACAAAAGTGAGTTAAAAAGAACACCACACAATTCTTCACTTTCTGTAAATTTCACTTCATAAAATAATTACACTGATGAATAAAGAAGACACATATGTAACGTTCTGCAATTTTGATGTTCCCGCAGGTTTTTATAATTCCACCCACACTTTTGGTTTAAAACAAGAACAGGGTGATTTTAGGCTTTGTTTTTCAGACCCTCCCTTGCTTTGGTCCATGCTGGGAAGTCAGACAGAAAAAAATGATGCTTTGGGGAGTTCTGGATTTCAGAACCACCTTACTGAAAGGCCTGTGTTGGGGAAGCTGGATAAAAATGTTGGACTGAATTAAGAACAGAGACACCCCTCTTCCTTAAAGAAGTCGGGGTCAGCTGAACAACAAGGATTACTCAATTAATATATAGGATATACTTTTCAGTGCACACTGGGAAGTGATCTTTGTTAATTTCAAATTTTAACAACATTCACCCGGAGTGTTCTGCCAAATGGGGAATTCAGTCAATTAATATTTGTGGTTACATAGGCTAAGGATCTACACACTTCTGCCCCCTTGGCCACAATAAAGGGAAGGGATTCAAGGCAAGCAGACTCCCCCACCATTTGGTTACACAGGGTTAAGTTTTGTTTGAATAGCAAGCCTCAGTTTAAGGTTCAGGAAAGCCAGTTGCATCTCAGGACACTCCGGAAAGATAAAGCAGGGGTCTGGTCACTCCACTCTCAAAAATGGCATCCCTCCATGCTCTCCACCATGGGACCCAGGCAGATTTGAGGCCTCCCTAGAAACAGCTCCACCCAGAGGTACTCCCAGAAATCTCCTCTGGTGTCTCCTTACAGCTGTCAGATGGTAAGTTTCAGCAGTCTTCCTGATGATCTGTCTCTTGTCTCTCTGTTCCTGTCTTTCTCCTTTTTCTGTCTCTCCCCTATCCTAGTAAAGTCCCCTTATATAGTAGCGATGACAGTACCAATTGTGCAGTCTTGGAGAAGTATCCTGCAATAATCCCTGCCACTAGGATTGGACAGTTACCCTTCTCTCTGCTCCCAAACCCAGCCTCCAAGTCAGGGTTGGTTTAAGGGTCTGAAAAAACATATGGTACTTCCCATTTGTCATCATCCTTTGTTCTCCTTTTGACTTTTTGGTAAAAACTAAAAAACTAGTTATTTATGAATCACAACTTCATAAGTTTACTAGCAACTGCCAGACTAAACACATTTTCTGTTTTGGCTAATCATGGGGAATTCGATAAGCCAACCACCAAACCTGTATCATGTAGCAGAGCCATGTGGCACCTTTCTGCCATTTCCATACAAAGCACAACGGTTATGAATATGTAAGTTATTAAGCATATACCTAATTTCGTTTGCCACCCACTCACCAGCTCTCACATTTAGAAAATGTTCAGATCAGCCAGAAACCTAGTTCAACTGGCCCTTACAGTTCCCAGAGTCACAGGAAGAGGAATTGTGTATCCCCAAAATTGCCTAGAAATTACATTAAAAATGGTACATAGTTGAAATACATCAACCTTATGATGGCTGAGAAAAAGGCCTAAATGATAATAGTTATTTTAAATAAATTGTGAATCTTCATGTGGGACAAATGGTCCTGCTCCTGCTTCCGGCCATTTGTTTTCACTGGGTCAGCCTGTACCTTTATAAGTCTCCTTTGTGTTGGAAGCTTGCTCTTTAAAGTGGGTGCCCCCATTTTTACACATATTGCTCCAGCCAAGGATGACTTTTCTTAAGGTCCATGCCAGCAGGTCTGGAGAACTCTGAATTTCAGTGCCTTTAGCAGGGCATTTTTATTGTGGTTGGTCAAAAGATTGGAGATGTGACATCCCGGCTGGAAGTGGGAGATGTTCTTGTTAAGTTTTGTCTACAGCCAGCAAAAGGGTCTGCCTTGAGCTGATATTTTTTTTCATCAAGAGAAAGTGGCTCTTCAAATGTCACTGGATTTTTGTCGGTGAAACATAATATACAGTGCTCTTTGTCAACCACACATAATATTTTGTTTTCCTGATATATTTCGGTGAGCAGTGATATTTGTTTCAGTTTTACTTTTTCAAAAAACGTTTTTATTTGCACTCACATGTGCAGGCAGTTTTAGTTTGCAGTGTTTAAAAATCCTGTTTCCCATGTGATAGGGACCTTTGGTTCCTCCTTCCTTTGTAAATTAAAATGTTGCTTGTCCATTGGTAATGAAAGGTAGGCCCCTTTCCATATGGCTCCTTAATTTTGCTTGAAAAACAAAAACAAAGGCCATGCAGTTTTTGTTTCAGTGTTTAAAATGCCTGCCATTCATGTGAAAGGGACTTCTGTTTGGGGCCTTTAAATGCATCCCACAGAGAGAGAGATCAAAAAGATCATGCCCTGGTAGAAAACAGACTCTCTCACCAATGCTGTTCTTTTTTTAAAGTTGGCGATTTTTAAGTTGCATAGACCGGGACAATTTCACAGAATAACGAGATATGTGCCAGATTACAGGAATTTAGGGTCATTTTTCATAGTGTTAGCACTAAGGCAAAGTTTGCCCTTTTTCAAAAACAACTGGGACATATCAGAAAACCATTGCACCATGTCAAGAGCAGTTTGGCATGATACAAGCACTTGTGTAAACATTGCCCTAGTGCAGAAAAGATGCATTTTCAATCGATGTTTGCGCCAGGGCAAAGTTTGCCCTAATGACAATACCAATAGTCCCTCTGTCCCCCCAGCCTGTATGTGTCTCTAACTCTGGCAGGGTGCCTGACTCCCTCACTGTGAAACTGTGAATCTCGATTTCTCTATCTCAGACATGCTGTCTCTCTCCTCTCCCCCCCCCCCCCCGCTTCCCCAGTGGTATGTCTCCCTCCTCCCCCCATACCCTCTCTCTCTCTCTTTTTTCTGTTGCTCACTCTCTCTGGCTGGCAGGCTGGCTGACTCTCTCTCTATGGATCTCTATTTCTCTTTCTCTGGCTGGTTGTCTGGCTCTCTCCTCCCCACCCTCCTCCCTGGTTAGATGCCTGTCACTGCGCATTTCGTCTGTCTCTCTTTGTAACACACTGCCTGTGTCTGATTTATATAAACTGTGCAGCTTCAGAATGATCAAAATTCACAGACTTTCATAACTCCCATTATATCAACGTTGCTTTACGAACACCACGTTGCTGTGGCGGGCAAATTGAGCAGGAGATCGCCACTCTAGGCAGAAGGAGCGGACCAGTACGTCTGTGACATGTGCCCCGTCCATGGTGCTGAAAGTCAGCCAGGCCCAGCCGTGACTGTAGACGTGTCTTCCTGGTGGATTGTTTCACTGCAGGCGTGTTCCATGGCTTGCACTAGTGGGCGAGGTGGGGACATAGCGCTCGGGAATCCCTCTCTCGCTTCATTTGCCTTCAGGTCCATCCTTCATTTTCACAGATCAGTTTTCGGCCTAGGCTGCATTTGCAACTGTGCGTGCCATCGCTCTTTCAAAGACCCGCGTCCTTAACTAAGCGCGGCGGCAGCACAACAGAGCCGAAAATGAATAGGACTGAGGCTGCCGGGCTGGAGCCACCGCGGTATCGTTCATCGCGCTGTTCGGTGTCAGCGGTGACACCAGACAAATTGTCCTGCATGGTCCTATAAAGCACAGGTGCCTGACACCTTTTGTCAACTTCTGCCTCACAGAGATAAGGTCGGCCCCCCTGCATTTTTCTCGCACTAAGACTTCCGTTCCCCTGGTGATGGTGTTCCATGGTGTTCGGCCTGAATCGGGTAAGGATAGCAGAAGACAAATGTGTTCCTTCAAGGAAAACGCAGAGAGTCATGTGTCAGGGAGCTTAGCTAGGAAGATGCACTGTGAACTGGCAAGCAAAGGGGGCGTCAATACTGTGATGCCAAGGTTGTTCATCAGCAGCTGAGGTCGACGATGTACAGCCGAGAAGGGCATTCATGCTGGGGTCTTGGTGAAAGAAAAACATAGTTTTAAAATGCGTGGATATTGGGCTCTCGGGCGACAATACACGTTTGTGCATAATCCACTGAATTCTTTGCTCACTTGCTTGTTGGAAACTACGTGGTGGCTAAACGCACTCTCGGGAGGATAGCTCAGGGACAACATGCTCTACTTGGAAGCAAAAGGACACAGAAGAGCACAGGTTCGATCCCGGTGTCCGCACTTGGAAACCTCTGGGTATTAAGCGTGTTATAAATATCATATCATACTCAAACACTGCAAACTTTATACAATTGTCAATTGAAGCCTCTCACGGTACCTTGGGTCATTGTGAACATGCCCTCTGGATCACACCATACGCACACTATGGCTTGAACTCTTGTCCGTTATAGGCCCGAGAAAGCTAGCAAGTGGGAAATGAAGCCGAAGTCAGTTCCATCATAAGGCTAAACATGAGCCCTATCCAGGGGCATTCCATGTGCCGGGAGATTGGGGCATGTTTATGGGACACGCTTTGTGTTTGTTCATGGCCTGTGTGGGTTTATACACACTAATCATGCATGTGGAATGCATAGATAATTTGCACATTATGACATTATGTAACGACGTGGACTCGATGCCATTGAGTTATTTTATGCATTTCGGTGTTATCTTGTGTTTCACTGCCATTTGCATGGTCTAAAAATGTGCTAGAAAGGCAGGCTTAGTTTAGCAAGTTTGAAGAAAAGGAAACTGTAAAACACCTTTCTTATTGTGTTGATGCTTGCCTGTCAAAAGAACCCAGGCTCTGCATACAAGCATGTTTTGCGATGATTTGTATGGAGGGCAATTGAGATAGCTTTATGCAAAAGGAAGCTTCAGGTTTTCTAGTTTCAGGGTTTGTTGGTTGGGAATGTGTTGTACAAGTTGGTTGGAGAACGGTAGAGTTGTTCTGAAATTACTATTTGTTGGTAGTCAGTGATTAGTTACCATGTGCGGACGGTTCAGTCAATGTGCACATTATAATGTGGATTGAATTTGTTTGTCTGTTAGTGAAGGGGACAGGTAGTCAACCCCCTGAGTTGTATTTGCTGTAGCAGTGCAGTGTCTCTTTTGGGTGTACACTTGAGTTGAAATTCAAAGTGGAGAATTCTCTAGATTACATCCCAGTAGGAAACACATGTAGATTACATCACAGCAAGGAAACAGATAGGAGCAAATCACAGAGATGATCCAATATAAGTAAATGGCAATGGGGTAGCACCTAGTAGCAAATCACAGTATGTGAGCACCCAGGAACATTCCATAATAGGGAGCACCTGTCTTGGAGCACCCATGAAATCGTTTGAGTTGGGGATCACCCATCTGAGTGGCAGCACACCCTGGCATGAGAAAGAGACAAGGGAACAAGCAAGAGCACACAGAGCAGGTAAAAACACATTTCAGTGGGGATATCTAGAGAGACAGTCCAATGTTTAATCCCTGGGAGCCATTCATTTCGTAGAGGCTGCTTAATTTAACAACACATATATTAACATATAAAAGCCGGTCGTGCAATGAATGGGTGCCAGTTTGCAATCCAAAAAACGACTTCCTTCCTGTTGCTGTACATTCTGCTACCACCATGTTTCCCACTTCCTATGACAGAGCACTGCAACAAACAGGGCGTGGGTGTGTGCGTTGTAAAGGTGAGATCTGAAAACGAGCAATGAGTTGGTGTTTAATTAACACTGTTGGGCTGTACATGTCTCTTCCATACATGATTTAGCACACTCTGTTGTTCATGTGTTTATCCATACAGGTGTTCGTATATGCTTTTCACATTAACAATGACTATTGCCGCGGGTAAACCACACCACAAGTGTCATGTGAATATTTGAGGATAGTACTTGGAGATTAAAACTGGCCAAAACCCAACTTGACTAATTACCCAATGCCATGTAGGCTCCACTTTACCCCACGTCCACATGATTTATTTAATGTTTTGGTATTTCTGGCGCAAATGCTCTGGAAACAGAAATAAAAGGTTAACATGCTTTGCAGTGCTTAATTTGTGCGGGTGTTTGTCAGGGCTCAGCCCTGGCACTTATTTCTCAGCCCCGGCACTTATTTTCTCAGACTCAGATTGATTATGAACTAATGATTGCCAGAGCATCCATGAACCTCAATGAGCAGGTGTGAGCTGTAGTGTAACCCCAAATATGTTGATACTGTGTAGCACAGATATGGGGCTTGGAAGTAATGGTGGGGAACCTCCCACCCACAGTGTCACAGGAGTGCTAGAAAATATTTGGGCCAGAGGCACTTATTTTCTTACAAATGATGCACTGATGTTATGTTGGAGAAGCCTGGGTCCTGTGTTATGGTCTTTTGTGGGATGTTGGCCGTGTGCCTTGCCTCGCAGGATCATTATTCTTGAACAATGAGTTACCTTCACGCATTTCCAGATGTATTTCTAGAAAGCAACAGAAGTTGGGGCACGTCAAACCACCCATAATTCCAGCAGCTTAATTTATTCAGAAACTACTTCACCCAGACAGAGTGATAGCTATCCCAAAGGTTTCTCTGCAAACACCATTATTATTTAGAAGGTTAAAGCTGACACATCGCGATAAGCAATCCGTTGCACCCTGAGTCTCATTATTGTGTTAGGCAGGCCTCACCTGGTTATATGGGAAACAAAACTATGCCCCATAAGACATGGTAAGATTCCCCCAGTGGCGTTGCTAAGAATGCATCACAGGCCCCATTAATGAAAGCATTATTCAATGAACGTTACATGCATGGCAAGATAACAAGAGCAGAAAGGCACCTCAAGAGAGTACTGGGGAGATATAACTGAAAGTGTGCGTCTAACAATTAACATAGCACAAGGTGATAAGTGTATTTGTCTGTACCTTTTAGCCAACATTATAATGGAATTTCTCATTGAGGTGAAGGGTGTATCCACCCTCGCCCATTCAACACTTGAATGGTATGGCAGAATCCTGTCTAAGGAACATGTGATGACAGTTGTAGAATGCTTACTCTATACTGGTATATAGTCTTTTGTGTACAATATATTGATCACAGGCAAAAAAGACTGCACACCAATGCCCAAAGGCACACAGAGACAGAGCGATGCCCCATGCCACAAATAGGAGTACGTACAAAGGCTGACAGGTCATTGCTCGCTGGCACGGAAGATGGAATGTGTGGCCAAAAAGTGCAGGGAAGAGAGGGTGCATGTGTTTTTGTGTGTGCATAAGTGTTTTTGAGAGGTATTTCTGAGGCAGAGAAGAGACAGGTGAGAGAAAAAGGGACTAAGGGGGAATACCCTTTGATAAACAGTTCAGCAGAAGTTAAGGGCAGTCAGGTGAATAGTTTCAAGGGGGTCTTTGGGAGTAAAACCCCACGAAATTGTAATTTCGGACCTGTTGAAGGTCGCTTTAAATCCTCCTAAAAAAGCAGCCCTGTTTGGAAACGGCCATCAACACGCGGTTTTTAGATATCGAGCCAAAAATGGGTGTGGAAGCGTGATCCTCGCTGCGCAAGAGCAGCTTTCTGCCGAAACTGTGCCTGACTACATGTTCGCGATTATGTGATGAGTGCAAAATATTGGAGTTAATCCTGCATGTTGGGAACTTTTTCTCTTTTGTATGTTGTTATAGGCTCCATGTGCCAGGACCTTGTTTTCTCCTCTGCATCTTGACTTAGTTTCTTTACTTAGAACTCAGATCACATGTCCTATTGATAACCCCGCAGGTCTACTTACATGTATCCCACAACGAGAGGTGTGCCCTTCATCTAAATGTGTCCTAAGTAAATCCTGCATGCACATTTTTAGCCTGATATCAAACCAACCTGAAAATATGGAATGCAAAATGACAGAGAGGAACGGCGCACCTAATGTAATGCATAGCAGAAAAGAGTCGTGCCCAATTAAAGTTATACACAGAATTCAAACAGCCCTCTGCAGATTTCACCTCAGAATCAGAGGGCATACAAATGTTTATCGAGCCCCCGCCCTTAACCCCCACCACCACACACACTTTTTTAGATGGGCAATCCTACTATCTCTGTCACTGGCTGACACATTTAAATAGTCTTTGTTTTTGGATACTGAAAGTCTTCATCTGGTTCTTTGACATCAGTCACTTTCAGCAAATTAATTGTCCAACAGTGTTATGCTCACAGAGACCTTTTACCTCATATATATGATGGGGGAAGGTGAAACTGCAAGCCCATCATGCAAAGTGATCTGGCGAAGAAGCCAGGGCGAGCTGCAGCCACCGCCAACACTCGGCAGCTGTGGATGCCATCATTATTCAGACAAAACAGCAATAGGTATTTAGCAGTACAAATGCCCACTGCTTCTAGTTATACCCTGGGGAGAAATGCATCCATACATAATGGTGCACGTCGTTGGGCTGGGCATTATTACTGCCGTTGCATTTCTATGTGCTGTTATTTGTGTACGTTTGTTTCCAGGCACATTTTAAGAAATGGATGTTCTAAGAGTCTATACAAAGACACTGAGCAAAGGCTAGACGTTCAGTTCCAAATGTCCTGTTTCTCAAATCTTCATTTGTATAGACCTAGTGCCACTGAGCATCTGAAAGCAGTGCAGACCTCGGGATATACAAGGCCAGACCTCATTTTGTATGTAACTGAACCCTTTTCATTTCAAGCTATTGATTCCTGGGCATTTTTCCAGCTGCGCCGCTGCACCTTTTAGAATTAGGCCTGCTGCTGGCAGAGAGCGCGCGGATATAGATGGATTGACCTGCAGTTTTGGATCAATAGAGGAAGGCTGGCTGTCCGCTCTGTGCAGGAGTTAGCGTGGCGTGAGAAACCATGCATTCTCCATGAGGAGGGACATGACTTGGAAGAAGCTGCACAGCCCTGTGAGCCAAATCCGGTGACTCTAAGCCTGTGCAATACCTTGTAATAGCATCCTGTGTCAGCACTGTGAAGCAAGTTGTAGTGGAAAGTTCAAGGTTTGGCACAATGTTAGTTCACTAGACCAGCTTTGCCTCTGGATACATGTTTGGTAGTGTCATAATATTATTGTGCAGCTTTTGATCCTGTACTGTGTAGGGGCTTATAAAGTGAGTAGGCACACATGGAATATGTTTACATGTTGTAGCAGGAGGACTGAACTGAAGGTAATATCATTTAGCAGAAAGGTTTGATTGTCCTTTATATGCTGTTGACTTTCTGCCAGGTGTGTGTTTCTTGTGTAATATTACAGAAACGTTGCCTCAGTGCAAGTAGCACTAGTGCAAACATTGCACAAGTGCAAAACACATCAATGACACCCGCTCTAAGGCCTCCGTTGGCCCCGTCTCCCCTTCCCTACTACTCCGTCTTTGTTCTCTACCATATCACTTGATGAGGTCTCTAGACAAGTCGTTCTATGAAAGTCTCATCCAAACAGGTGCTCCACTGCTCCTCTAGAACTCTCAAGGACAACATTGTCTCCTTTGCTCCAGCCTTGGCTGATTTCGGCAATCATTCCATTGCCACTGGATGCTTCCCGTTACTCCACAAGCACTCCCGTGTGCACCCTCTCCTCAAAAAGCCTTCTGCTGACCCCTCCTGTCTGGCTAACTAAAACCCTATCTCCATTACGCCCTTCCTGGGCAACCTCTTGGACAAGCTGAGCTTTCTCCCAGCTTATCCAGCACACTGAATCTATTGGTTGTCTCCACAGCCGACATTCTGGCTTCAGAGCTGCTAGAGGCATGGAAACTGCACTCTTGACAACCTGTCATGACTTGCTCTTTAATCTTGATTTCAACTCTCCTACCGTTATCATCCTTCTTGACCTTTTTTCTGACTTTGATACGGTCAATCATGCCACCGTTATATTATGTTTATTTAAAAAACAATGGCATCACGGACCTGGATCTGGACTGGCTGTCCTCCTTACTCTCCTTTTTTAAAATGTATTTTTAGTTATTTAGTTATTTTATTTGATCTCTGTGCGACCTTCCCAGGTTGAACGGGGTCCTTTTATCTCCATAACTCACTCTCCACCCGTGGTGTCCTTCAGGGCTCTATCCTCTTGCCTTGGCTTTTAAAGATCTACCATGTCTCTCCAGCCATTTGAGCTCCACCTTCTCTCCTAACTTTCAGTGCTATGCGGACGACACACAGCTCTCATTCAAGTTTCACTCCTCTGCCTCCTCCTCTTACTCTCTCATTCCTAACTGTTTGTCTGCTATTCAGGGATGGTGCACTGGTAACAATTTCTGCCTTAAAGCTAGTAAGACGGAGATCCTTCTCATTGGGACTGCAGCTCTCGCCTTTGCTCCTACACACTGGCTGCCCTTTTGGGCCCCCTCCCGTCACCCTCCTGTGAGGCAGAAAACCTTGTGTTATCTTCAACTCCTCTCTCTCCTTCTCTCCCCACATCACAGACCTTAATTCTCCCTTTCCTCACCTTGCTTCCGAAACTCAATATCTCCAGAACTCTGGTCCTCTCCAGGCTGGGCTACTGCAACAGCCTCTCCCTCAATCTGCCTAAATTCTCCCACTGCCCCCTTCAACTTATCCAGAAAAGGACTGCAAGACTTATTCTTGGCCTCATGCACAGGGACCACATCTCTCCAGTCCTAAAATCTCTCCACTGGCGCCCGGTTGCTGCGAACATCAAGTTCAAGACCATCTGCATCATCCACAAGCCATTCTGGGGGCTGGAACCCAGCTACATCCAAATCCCTCTCCCTTCGGTCTTCTAGTTCCAACTCTCTGCAGATCAGATGTTTTTCCAAGCAGAGAGTGAGGGCAGATAGATCTCTCTCCTCCACAGGTAACACCATCTGGAATGGCCTACCAGCCCCTCTCAGATTTAAGCCTGATCTCCTTAAATTCTGAAAGCTTTTCAAGACCCTCCTTTTCTCTTCCTCCTTCCCTCTCCCCTTCCTCTGCGAATGTCCCCCCTCTGCCTTTTTGACTGGAAGCCTGGTTTCTTCAGAATCTTAGAGGACACCAGGCCCTCCTCGACCAGTGCACACTTGCACTTGATCCTCCCTTAACCGCCCCTTCCCTACCTGCACTTGCCCTTCCGTACTCCCTTTCCCTGCACTAGCCTGGCTGGGTCTGTATACCATGAGCCATTCCAGCCCGTCCCTTACACTTAGTAAGCGGCTGGATAAAGGACCACTGGCTCTGTCTTAATGGCAAGAAAGTGGAGTTACTCTAACTGGCCAACCCGACTATGTCAAATAAATTGGATAGTGTTTATGACTCCCTAGCACTTGGCTCTTACTCCATTCCCCTTCAAAAAAAGGTGAAGTCTTTGGGCATCACATGAAACTCAGACATCAACATGAACGCTCACATCTCGGCCACTGTAATGCCTGTTACTACCATATCCGATTGCTTTGTCGGATTAAGTCCTTTATAACCGTTACCAACATAGCAACCATTGCAAGAGCAACTGTTGGAAGCAAATTGGACTATGGTGATGCTTATTTCTGCGGGCCCCGCAAATGGAATACCACGACTTCAAGTGGTTCAAAATGCAGCCTGTAGAATAGTATCCAGTGCTGGCAGGCACTCTCACATGTCACCTCTATTAAAAAAGCGAGTAACCAATTGCGCAGGGGGGTCGAATTCAAAACTTTAACCGTCACCCACAAATGTTTATATGATGAGGCACGTGACTATCTAAAAGAATACCTGAAATGACACAAACCTACTCGAGCAATGCGCTCATGTTCCCAGCAGTTACTATACAGTAAACACATCGAAGGCACCCGAGCGGCTGGCAGTTCTATTCAATTTCTTGCACATAAATTTTGGAAAAAGTTACCCCCCCTCGCAAGAGATCCGACTCTAACCTCTCTTCCTTTGGGAAGACTTTCCTCTTCACTGTATTTGTCACATAGAAGTCGTCTTAATCTTTGATGATCGACCCCATGACTTTTCAACTTATGACGGACCACCTCTTGTTCATTTTGTTGACCCATAGGGGTATAAGCGCTATACAAATAAATAAAATCAAACAATAAAAAATGCGAGGCTGGTAGGGAAAAATTTGAATATTCTCTATGACTATAAAATCAAACTAAGCGCTTATTGGTCGTTCAAAGGCAGACAAAAAAATTAAGATGTGCCCAATGTCCCAATAGGCTGGTTTGCCTTTGAGAAATGCTTGATATAATTAATGTGCTGGTTCAAAATGTGTCAGGGCTGATGGAAAATATGGCCGACTGTGAAAGCCATCTCTAATTAAATGTATTTCTTTGTGTATTTCATGCTTTTTGCGGCCTGAAGCGATCATTGCATTAAAATGAACATTATGGCGGAACAAGCAGAAACAGTCATGGGAATTATCATAACATGGTTTAAAAATGTCAGAGCATGTGTTTTTTTTGCTTTCAATTTTATGGAAAAGCCACTGCTGTATTTATTGAAAAAAAAAAAAAACATTCCCATCGAATTATAACTGAGCATTTACCAACATTTTGATACTCCTAGGAACCCTAAAAAATGCAAAATGTGCTTTGTGCAACATCTGCAAAATTGTCTTACTGTCTTTATTTTTCATGTACTTTGAAACCCAGAGCCTCGGAATTCTAGCCCTGAAATTCAGATCAGTGCTGTGAAGCTGCGTCTTAAGAGGAAATGCACTAGTTCTGGATTCATTTTAACAGTAATACCCACGTCGAGCCATACATTACACTATAGTAGCTGGGCTCTGAAATCCTCAAATTCCACCTGATGTCCGGAGGTACCATGAGCCTGCCTGAAATGTACAGTAGACAGAGGAACACATGCATTAGTTGTTTGGGACCTATAAGGTTTTCTCGCAGGCCCATTTGATCGAAGCCTGGTTGCCCGGGCCCGTTTCAGCACTACGGGGTAACGTCTTTCCCATTTAAGCTCCCCCTTCCCTATACTTCCCTATTGCGGGGGACATCCCCACAACCCCATTTCCCTACCGACCCTGCTCCCCCTGATCCCAGATGTGTGACAGGCGGGGGACACCCTCACCCCCCTGCCCCTGAACTCCTATTGCCCCGCCCCACCCACCATTCCTGGCAACATACACACACAGGCACCCCACGCACACACATACACACACCTCTGCCCCTCGCCAAACCCCCTCCTTACCTCACAGTCGGCCACCTCTTCCTCATTGTTCAGTGTGCAGTAAACACATCTGCAGTTCCCCGCCAGGCCGGCATTCGATAAAAATGGGCTGCCGGGGAAATGTTTTTGAACAAATCCGCCTCAAATGCCAAGTAGCTAATGAAGCTTTACAAGAGGAGTGGCCTGTTTAATTAAAGAAGGGACCTAGCATAGACAATCAAGTGTACATATGTGGAATGAAAGGGCACACATTCGGGTTTAAAAGATGCATTTAAAAATGGTTGATGTGTGTAAAAATGTTGGCCAAAATAAATATATACAAATATGAAACAGAACATGAAATCAAAACGGGTCAGTACACCATGCAATCCCACAGTTCTCCTAAAAGAAATCCATTATTCGTACATAATAATTAAAGGCATCCTAATGATGATACGTTAATACAAAGTGTGGCAACAATCAAACAATGTAGTATCTTATAATGTCCTTTCCTGTTTGAAAAGTACCTGATTTCACAGTTCTTCAACTGATGTGAGTCTAAACATTGATGCAGGTGACATCTACTGGTAAAGAGCCGTATTGTCGCTGTGGTGGGACGTGCGAAGGAGTCGGACACTGAGGGCATTCTGTACTCTAGTTATTAAAATTAAATAATAAGGGCTTTCTCTCTCTATGGTTCAAGTTAACAACCTACCTATGTAAATAAACTAATGGTGCTCGTCAGATGTCAGGAAGTCCAAAGAAAATATGTCCTCCATCTAAACTAAGCTTATATGACCCGACCACTAGATATAACTAAAGTGAAAAGGCCAAGAAAATGTCCCTTCTTCCCTTGGTTTTCTCTTCGCTGTGGATAGTCTTTTTATGTACAGGTCTTCTTTTGGATTGTATACTTCTCAGTATAATTTCCTTTGATAGTCTTTCTTAGCAACTCTTTTATTTCCTCAAAATAACTCTTGGATCTTGTGCTTTCTGTGGTCCTCTCTTTGTAGCACTTTTCCCTCAACTAAAAGGTTCCTCAAACTCCGGTCACCACATATATGAACGTCAAAGTCTATTTGCTTAGCCTTTTCCAAATTATATTTACTTGTATTTCCTCTCAGGCGTTATTAGTCAACGTTACTCTCTCTGATGATCACTGTCCTTTTGTCTTGTTCAATTGTGAGTCTTATCTCTTCTTTCTCGTTATATTTTTCATAGTGATACTTTCTCGACGTATCAGCCTTGTATATATAGGATTCTTGCCCTTCATCTCGGGGTTCCCTTCCCAGTCTCTGTTAGTTCCTCACCTGGCTTGTTTAAATCATCATCTTATATCTTGTTCACTTCCTTTGTTAACTGGAGTCTTCAATACTACTTCATCCTCAGGATTGGGATGAGTTCCTCTCCTCATATACCCCTCGTCTTTCCTTACCAGGTTATTTGTTATTTGTTCTCTTAGAGGTTTACAGTTCCAATCATTCAACGTTCTGGTTATTCATTCATCCTTAGCAATGGGAAGAGTTACTTCACATAGATAAGGATTCCCCAGAGGCCTCCCATTGTTCCCAATCCTCCCATTACTTCTTGTTATGCCAGGAAAGGTTTTAGGGCTCGGCTCTCATTCAGGTATTGCTTCTCACTCTCTTCACTTCAGTTTCCCGTTCAGACTTCCAATTGCAGTAGTCTTGGCACTGTTCTTCGGGCGCTCTACACACCACTCTAAAAGAGTGGTCATGCCACTACTAGGTATTTCTCGTTTTCCTCTGGTTCATACTGCTTCCTTTGCAGTCCTGAACATCGGGTGTGTGGCATCTCACACACTGCTGCTCTGGTTCTTCAAAACTCATGGGCTCCACAATCTGCTTGGGCTTCAACTAACAAGGCAGATGTGGTCAAGGGGCTTTCCCTCTGCATACCACTCTCCTTCTCTCCATCTGCTTTGACTCATTGCAGTTAAATACACATTTCTGTTTAAAGAGACAGTCTCCTTATTTTCTCCAAACAGATTTATTTTTACATTGCCTTTAATCGAACATGAAGCAGCCACAGTGTTCTTCATAGAAGGCAGTCCAATATATGTGACTTTATTACTTGCCTTAAGGAGTTTCTCACAGGAACAGGTGTACTTGTACCCAAAGGGGGAGTCCCGCTTGATGAGGTCCCCCTCACCTTGACCCTTAGGGAACGTCTTGTGGAGAGGACTCCCCTCCCTAGCCTCACAGGAGGACTCTCCCCCTTGAAGAAAAAGGATTGAATACCTGTGATTTGTCATAGCACTCCTATTCATACAAACATTTGGTGAGGGAGGTCAGTTCTGAGAGCCCTGGCAGAGCCCTGAATCAAGGGCATTATTTGAAGACTTTGAGGGCAGAGCACTGGCTAGCCCTTGAACACTTAACGCCCTGAGTCCAACACTGCATGCAGATTATTTTCATTAATTGTGATGTTTTGAACATGAAGCAGTCTAAGTTGATGTCATGATTTTGGTTGCATTGTCTACCCCTTATAAAACAAAGTAACAGTTGGGAGCATTCTGGAAACATGAAATGCTGCCTTATTAATTTAAGCTTTGTTTACATAATATAAGTGGTTAGATGGGGATTCCTGGTTGCTGTGCCATGTGACTCATGGTATATACAAAGTCACTCAATTATTCATACTCTTTGCTCTTTAAGAAAACAAGGATATACCATGATGAATGTCGCAGACCTGCTTTCAAGTTTTAACAGTAGCATCTCAATTAAAGCTGAAGGAAACATCCTTTATTGACAGGATAAATACATTTGCCTGGGGTTTTGGGGGATTTGTGTACTCCTAAATCACAGTGCAGAGACACTAGCAGATGAATGACAACTATAACAAAGGAACCAGGGAGCAGGCCATGTTGTAATGTGTGCCTCAAGCAATTCCTAAATGAAGGATAGTGACAGTTGCCAATTGAAATGTATCAAGGTGAGTTTTGGTATGGGAGTCCTAACTCTTACAATTGCTGATCAAAGCACAGGAGCACGCAATAAAGAATGTGTTTTATGGTCTGAGGGTCGAACTCTTAAAGATCAGTTATTTTGTACTCATGTATTTTTAGTTTTTTATATACAGGAGTAACAATGCTCTTTTGAACACAAAAGAATGTTCACAACACGGCCAAATGCAAAGCGTTTCCGGCCATGCAAACAGACCTATGTGCATTGCTCGCCCACAATGTGATTCACCCTGGAAAAACAGCCTGCGAATCCCAGCGGGGTGCGTGCGATCTTCAGTAACTTTTCCCAGCACCACTTCAGCATGTGTAGCACGTATCATAAAAGTTGTCACACCCCAGGCAGGACACATGCGTGCAAACCTGGGTAAATCATGCCTGCACCCCCCGGTACACTGCTTATGTGCACCCCCAAGTCTGATCAGAACTCTGACTGCATGCAAGCACCCCTAAATCCAACATGCGATCTTACCTCAGCACTGTGATTCCTATGCGCAATTGTCTGCACGCCTGCCTTTGGGTGATGGTTATGTCGAGCTCTTTGCATGGTCATTCCCCCGACGTGAGGTTGCATGGTCAGATCCATGAACCCGATTTTACCTGCACAGTTGTGGGCGTGCGATCGCCTTGCATGGGCCATCCCTCGGAACACCAACGTATTCCCTTGTTCTTCTCCATTTTGCTTGTTCCGTCCCCTGCTCCAGTCTATGGGCAGGCCACGCCCACAGTCTGCGAGATGTCTCGCGCAAGGCACTCGGCTGCTTTCAGACACAGACTGAGCCAGTGTGAAGTCCATGCAATGTACAAAAAGTCCTTCACAGTCGATTCCACGAATCGACAAACAGGGTTTTGCCGCGGTTTGGCACGCATTGTGCCTATTTACCATGCAAATAATTCCATGAATCAGGGCCATAAAGTTCAATATAAATATTCAATATAATTGTGTGCCAGCATGAATGATACAACTGTGCATCAAAATCCATCCATAATGTTATCTTACATCTAAAGGAAGCATGTGTGCTGTTGTGCACCTAAATGAATCTCCGACATAAATGTGCATAAAAGTGCATGATACTATTTCACCAAGGAATTGTTGATGGCATTGTGCCTCTTTAATAAATCAATGATCTTATAGCGTGCTGAAACATAGTGATGATATAAATATGTAAGGGCCATGTCGTGTCTTTCTCCTCATAAACGGATATGATAATCTGAATGTTTGCAGTATTCAGGATTTGCAGTCCTTACCACATCTTCAAGAGTTTCTGCAGTGGATTGAAAGGGTCAGAAGCTTTCCTGGAAACACATGTTCAACCAAACATACTATGAACTTAATGGTAAAGGAGACATTGTTTCCAGACTGGGATTCCAGAAGAAAATGCAGGAGCGGATTCTCCTAACATTTTTTGGTGCATGTAAGGAGAGACGCTAGCAGATCTCCTCACTTGTACCAAACGATGAGACACCCCAATCCACAAAGGGCATCTGACTCTGTGTATCTCAAATGTGCACATTCAGATGCCCTTATTAACTCTTGTTCTTTCGCGCAAATAAAGGAGCATTTCTGAGAATTTCAATGTGCATCCAGAATCCAAAAATGAGATGCACTTTCAAAGGCGCAAACATCAAAGACTTTCCCCTCTACTTGTTTAGACCAGGCACACGGAAAGGCACAATGCACGAGAGGATCATGTTTTAACCTTTAATGCATTTTCTTTGAAATGAGAGGAGTGTGATTGAACTGCTGCTCTCCCAATAGCATTTATAACTTTCAGACAAAGATAGGAACACGTTTGTATTTTTTAGTGCATTTTCTCAGTCTCTTTAAGGGCCTTATCTTGTGAAATGTGCTCACAGCAACCATGTGCTTGTATGGGGTCCACTCATGCATTGGGGTTGGTATCCTACCCCCAATACTAATGAATACAGCAGGGCTATCCACTACAGTGTTGCACTACTCCACAGCCCTACTGAAATGCAAAGATCACCTTTGGGAATAAGATGACATATGCCATTTGTATTCATTTTTGAGAATCAGCCCCATATTGTTTAATTGGCTATTAGCTTGCACCTGGCCTTTTCTTTAATAAATTGATGCCCCTGGCCATAAGGCCTCGATCTGCTGCCCCTCCTTGGAAGCAGCCCGTTGGCCCGTTTGCCTCACGGGTCCTAGACTTTGTCCCTGCTTGGTCACAGCATTCCACTCAACACATTTCCCACCTCGCAGGCCCATCAGCTTACGGACCTATAGCAAAGCCTAGCAATGTCAGTCACTGCTGTCTGCAGCTGTCTACAGTTGGCCGTAGTTGACTGCTCCCATCTTTCTCACTTTTCTGGTTCATGTCTCTATCATGTCTGCTCTCCCTTCTTTTTGCCTTTTCCCATGTGTCCTATGGTCTGATCCTTCCCTACTTTTGCCACTTCTAGCACCTCCAGTTTGTTCACATGTTTGTCGCCCACTTGTTAACATTTTGGTGCTATTATATTCTGTCCTACCACTGTGATTTTGTTTTTAACTCTGCTACCTCTCATGTTTTCTCCTATGTCTTCCTTCTATTCCTTTTGCCCTCCTACTGTTCATGTGTCTGCTCATAGTCCCTCCAACCTCCATGTTCCTCCATGTTCTGACTTGACCCCACCTATCAGTCTTGCTCATTGTCGTGTGCTTTCCCTCAGCAACAAGTCTCATTCAGTCTTCAGCACCTTTTTACGACTTAATCTTAATGTCGTTTGCATTACCCAAACCTGCTTTTCTCCTTTAAACTCTACTACTCCTGCTTCCATTTCTACACCCTCTATTTCCATCTTGCATACCCCACACACCCTTCAGTTTGTGGGAGGGGTGTGGTATTTTTTACCAATCATCCTTCACTCCTGGCCCCTCTCCCTACTCTCATCCTGTCATCTCTTCCTTTGAGTATTCTTTTATCTCCTTAGCGAAACCTAATTATTTGGCTATTCTGCAGATCTACTGTTCTCCCATTCCTATCAATTCCTTTTTTATTTCATTTTATTTAATTTATTTATATACTTGCAGCTGAGTGGCTTTGTATATACAACATGGTGCAGATACATATACAAGTACGAGTACAAAAATACACAATTCCTTTTGTGATGTTCGTGATGCTCTTCTTTCTGTTATTCTTTCTTTCCTTCTCCTACTCCTTTAAATCTTTTGCCCCTCCCTGTCATGTTTCTAGATCCTATCTTGATCTTATTTTCTCTTCCTCTATTGACCTCTTCGATGTCCGCTGTACCTTTATATTCGTATGATTACTTTGTGTTCCCATTTTTCCATCTCCTTCAATTCTTTCGGCGTCTCCTGCTTCTTCTTCCCATCTCCCCTTTTCTCACTGTGGCTTTTGTGCCGTCAACATCCCTTTATTTTTCTCATCGTGTAAAGCCTGTCTTCCTTCTCATTCTTCCTTTGCAACTCTTTCTGCCAATGGCACTTCTTCATTAATTTCTTCTTCTCTTTCTTCTTCCCTTGATACTTGTTCCCTTCCTCTTCATCACATGCTCATAAACCTTCACAACTATGCCTTATATTACATCTTCATTCCAAGCGGCAAACTCTTCACCACTTTCAATTTTGTGGAATGAAGCCCACCCTACTTCTGCCCCTTCAGACCTTATTCCTTCTTCTGTCATTCCTAAGGTCTATCCTTCTTTATTGCCTTGTCTGACCTCTCTCTTTAACATTCCTTTACTTATCTCTACCTTTCCTTCATCTTTTAAGCATGTCACCATTCTTTCTATCCTTACAAATCCTTCTCTCGATCCTTCTGTTCCCTCTAACTTTAGGCCTATATGTCCATTTCCTTATCTTTGAAAGCTTCTGGAGCATCTTGTTCACTCTCAAGTCTCTCTCTTCATTTTGTCTAATTCCATTCTTCCTCATTTCCAATCTGGTTTTCATTCTCATCATTTTACTGAGGCCATGTTACACTCTGCGATTATCTTCTTTTTGCATGTTACTTGAAACACTATTTATTAATTCTTCTTGATTTATCCACCGTTTTTGTCACTGTCGATCACTCTTTGCATCTTTCCTTCCTTTAGGTTCTCTGGCTCTGTCCTTCTTTGGTTTAAATCAAACTTTTCTCATTATACTTATTCTGTTTCTTGGGCAGGTAAATCTTCTTCTACTTTACTTCTTCAACATGGTGTTCTCCAAGGATCGGTCTGGGGTTCTTTTTTGTTTTCTCTTTACACTTCCCCTCTTGCTTGAATTATTGTTTCCTTTGAGTTGTCTGACAACTTCTATGCCAATGACACCAAAATGTTCCTATAATTTTCTACTTTCTCCCCTAAAATATATTCTACTTATACCACTTGTCTCTTGGCCACCAAATCTTAGAGGTCGGATTATTAGCTCATTCTCAGTTCTTCTAAGACAGAAATTATTTTCTTTCCAGCGGCTACCATACCCCCTCCTCTGCCTCCTACATTGATGTATGTATTCATTTTATTTCTCTTTCTTTTCAGTTTTTAACCTTGGTCTTCACTAAGATTCCTTGCTTTCATTCTCTCTTCATCTTTCCTTACTTTCTCACTCTAGTCAGGTACACCTTTTTAACATGTGTCAAGCTATGCCTTTTCTTTCCTACCCCACTGATAAATTACTGATTTCTACTCTTATCTTTTCCCGTCTCTTCTATTATTCCTGCCTTCTTTTTGGTCACCCGGTCTCACGCATTTGCCCTCTTAAATCCATTTTCAATTCTTCAATTTGTCTTCTTTGTTCTCTGTCTCTGCATGACTCTATTTCTCCTGACTTCTCTTCTCTCTCCTGGCTATCTTTTCATTCGCGTCTGAAAAGTCTCTTTCTTTGTATCGTTTTTAAATCCCTTCACAATAGATAGCACTCCAAGCTTTCTTCCTTGGTATTTTTCTAATCTCCCCCTCATTTTCTCCATTACCACTCTCTTTTTCTTTTAACTGTCCCTTGTCCATTCTGTGCCCTGTCTCGATTTTGCTCATTTTCTCTACTAGCCCCTCTTCACTGGCACATACTTCCACTCTCTCTTTGTTCTATATCTTCAAACTCTCATCCACACTGCTCTTCAATCTATTATGCTTTAGTTTACTTTTGATTACCCTGTCACTGTTTCTCATATTGATTTTACTGTGATGTGATGATTTGTACAGCGCTTTGGCATAAAGCACTTAATAAATACAAAATAAATACAAATACAAAACAAAATAACACAACCTATACAGATATGTAATGTGTTTCCCAGTTACAGGGGTCTTCACATTTCAATACTACCCAACTGTATTTCATTCAATTATGCAACGGTAAAGAGATGAAAGTCTGCATCATGAATACTTGACACATGTATGACTCTGTTTCAGATCTAATGGCCATTCCAATGTTATTGACTTACAGCCATGGACTCACCCTATTATTAAATAATTAATGTTAATTGTTTTCCTTGATGCAAGTGCAACAGGATAAAACGTTGTGCATGCCTAATTCATGACTGACTCTTCCCCAGCCCTATAGGTCTTTCAGAGGTCCATGTCTGTTATGAATTCCATAGGTTGTACTACTATAAACCTCAATAATATACTATGTATCACCCACAGAATGATGAAACGCAGCATTAAGCATGCCTGAAATGTGAATGATTCTATTATCTGAAATTCAATCTTACACCTGCCCACTTCAACTTTAAACATGTTAGAAACTACAGAAGGATGGCATGATATGCTGTTCTCATCAAATTTCAAATCTGTTTCGAGAGACTACTGATAGCTTGCTGCATCACGTGAATTCATCTACTGAACTATCTCATTGCAGAGTTTAATGTTCTGTCCTAGAGAATTAGTAACAATTCTTTTCGCAACCTACATCCATGTCTCTGACTGATTGATCCCAGATAGAATAGTTTGAGTTTGCACCATAATTTTATGACAAAAACGTGGGATCATGAACTTAACACTGACAACATCTTGTCAAGGTGTATATACTGGTTTGCCGAGGAATGTCCTGGGCCAGAGGAGTTCATGCATCCCTGTACCAATCTTGGAATGTAGACATTTAATTAAAATGCATGTTAATGTACATTAAGGATATGAAAGCAAAGAATAGTGTGTTGATAAAGGAAATGGGCCAAGTAATGATTAAACAATTGAACAATGTCGGACTCTGTACATGGGCCAACTTAGTATGTGGCCTATTCATGAACATTGAATTGTCCCCAGATAGGACGGAAGAGCACTTTTCACTTAAAGACTATTTCGAAAGAAAAGCTGAAAGACTGGGATTGGATCAACAATTACATCTATATGGAATCACTGCGTAGATACCCAACCCATATCCTGAAGCAATACATATATCTTAAACCTCAACTTTGTTTTAAAGAAATGCTTGGCTATTGACGTGCAAAGATTCTATCTACTATTAAGAATTGATCATTTACCAATTCTAACACCATTAGGCCTGATAGAGGGTACTACACGATTACAGCGGACATGTAGGATATGTAAAGACAGCTTGATACAAGACAATTCAAGGCATGTGTTGACAGAATGTGAAAAGCTATGGGAGGTATGCGAGGGACTATTGGTCCTTTTTTCCATAATCCCATGTCCATTACCACTGATGCATTTTGGAGATACTGTATCAATTTTGGCAATAATAGTCTGCTGATTGCTTTATACAATTTGTGGAAAGCAGTAAATGTAATGTTATGAGAAAGTCTAAAGATACATGATGCAATTCTTTTATAGTGAAATGTGATTAAAAGAATGAAGAATGAAATGTAAATAGTAATGATATGCTATGAATGATGGGATGTGAAGTAGCCCTTTGCACTAATACCACATTATATTAAATAAATAAATACAATAAAATACAATGAATTAATAAAATATATATGTGGATTCCAAGTTCACAAAATAAAATAACATGAATGTACATTATCCCTATACCCCCTCCCTCCTATACCCCCATGCCCGCATCCCTCCTGCCCGACACTCATCTTGCACATCCCCAAGCGCAGCCCACATAGCCTTGGACAAGACTCCCCTTTCATCAGAACCTCCCACCCAAACCACACACTGCTGGCACCGTCCCATCGGCTTAGGAAAAGAAGCCCTCTACTCACAGACCCCCACTGCAATCCTCCCCCACGCTCGCTCCAAAACCGCATACTTTCCCACGTGTTTACACCAGTACCCCCTTTCGCCCTCTCCCCAATCCTGTCTATCCTCTCTTCCTCCACCCTGATAAATCCACTAGGCACCCTCTCCCCTTTACCCTCCAAGTTGCAAAACTCCATACTCTTTCCTCATTCATCCCTTCACTCCTCCCCCTCACCCACCCTGTCTTTGTAACCCCTGACTCCACATTTCTATCTGCAGCATCTCCTTCATCTACCCCCCTCCTCAGTCTCCTGCCCTCTGCACCCTCTCTCATGCATACTCATCAATGCCAGATTTTTTGATAATAACAAACACATATTTAATTACCTTATCTCTGACAAAAAACCCTGACTTCCTCTTCATTATTGAAAGCTGATTCTCTGACAACTTCCTCCCCACTGCACTGGTGCCCCCCCCCCCCACTCCCCACAGGTTACTCTCTGATCACACACAACAGGGCCAATAGAACAGGGGGAATTGATATCCTCCCCAAATATCACCATACATTCCTACACATAAAGAAATAACCCTGCAGTGATGACTGCAAATCCATGCTAGTCAAATTCCAGCTCTCAAACACACTATCCCTCAGCTTCTTCCTCCTTTACAGACCCCCTGGGCTATAACAGAACTTTTGCAGACTCTGTGCGTGACTCCATGGTGGCCATCATGATCTCTCATACCACGCTTACACTGCTAGGTGATCTGAACATCACGTTTGACACCCTCTTACCCTCTTCAACCCCATGACTCATCAAGTAATTGACAACCTGGAAGCCCTCAATAAGACCCGTCTTACATACATTGGGACCCATACACATTGCTGGAAACACCCTCAATGTAGTGTTCAGCTCTTCCAATCTGATCTCGTCCCCCCTCAAGCCAATGCCTTCAGGATCCTACTCTGGAACGAGGGAGCCATCTCCCCAGAATGATCCTCATGCCTACTCTCCTTCCTTCCCACTCTCCCCCTCAAAGGAGGACCCCTTCCCTAACCCATTTCAACCAATGACTCTGTGATCCCCTATCCCCCCTGATGCCCACCAGACCCTCCTCCCACCAGACAGGTCCTTCCCCCAGGTGGTTCAGCCCTTCCCTTGCATCCCTCAAAACCCTCAACCATCGCCTGGAACGCCACTGGAGAACCACCCTTCGCCCCCAAAAAAGCTAATCTTACTAGACAGACTAATCTAGCCTATAGATTAGAAATCAGAAAAGTCAAACTTTCCTTCTACAGCTCCAGCATCTCCTATGCCACCAACCCCTGCAAAGAACTCTGAGTTCAAGACCTCTTTCTATTCAACCTCTGCCTCCCCCATCTCCCAAGCAATTTACGACACACTCTCTGACCACTACTACAACATAGCCATTGAAAGAAACCTCACCTTCAACACTAAACTATCGCCTCCACTCCCCACTCCAAATCCCCTATAACTGACCTCAACATTCACCCTCTTCAGCTCCTTCTCTGCCATCTTCCACCCTGAGTTCTTACTTTTTCTCTCTTATTGCCGCCCCTCAGAATCCCCTGGAGACCCTAGCCCCCTGGCCATCCTCAAAATCATACTCTTTGCCACCTGTGCTGGCAGCCTCGTCAGATCTATAATCAACCACTCACTAACAGATGCGATCTTCTCAGAAGCATTCAAAACCCATCACGTCAAACCTCTACTAAAAAAGCCCTCTCTTGAGTCTTCTTGTCCTCCAGTTACCACCCCATCTCTAACATTCTCTTCATAGCCAAACTACTAGATTGCATGGCCTATTCCCAACTAAGCCTCTTCGTAGAATCCTACGGCCTCATTGACCCTTCTCAGTCAGTTTTCAGACCCCGCCATGGAACTGAAACCTCCCTTGTCTCAATCTGGGATTACCTGAAAAGAAGAGCAGACTCTGAAGGCTGTGTCACACTCATCCTCCTGGACAGCTCTGCAGCTTACGACACAATCAACCGCTCCAACCTCACAAACAGGCTCTTTATTCTGGGCAACAGGGACACCACCCTTAGATGGATCACCTCTTCCCTCTCTGACCACTCCCAAATCATTTTCCTACATCTGTTCATCTCTGCCCCTGACCCGGTCTGCTACGGAGTCCCTCATGGAACCTCCCTCTCCCTTCTCCTCTTCAACCTCGACCTTTCGTCCCTCCCTGTGTTTTTCTGCTCCCACAATATCACCTGCTACAACGATTTCGATGACACTCAGATCATCTCAAGATCCCCAACTCCCTGTCTTCGCCCCACCCAGATCTTGCATCTTTCCTCTCATACATAGACTGGTGGATGACGAACAACCACCTCCTCCTCAGTCCTGTAAAAACCAAAAACCTAATCTGTGGCAAAACAGCTCTCCTCCCCCAACCCACCACTTGGCTGCCTTCCTTAGGACCCCCACCCATTGCATCACACTCAGTCAAAAACCTAGGAGGCACCTTTAGCTCATATCTGACCTACTCTCACCACATCAAAGCCATCTCCAGAACATGTAACTTCCTCATCCGCATTCTCAAGTAGATTTTTCCATTTATCTCTTACCCCATAGAGTCTCTACAATCATGGCCAACATCATCTCTCACCTAAACTACTCTAATTCCCTCTACCTAGGCTCGCATGCATCTCAATTCAGAAAACTCCAATGGATCCAAAACTCTGCAGCAATACTTTTCTTAGAAATCTCCCCTAGAGAACACGTATCCCTTGCACTCATGGTACTCCAATGATTGCCCATCAGCTGACAGCCTACTTTAAAGCCATCTGCATTACCCACTGTGCCATCCGAAGAAAGTCCTGAATTCCTCTGAAACAAACTCACACATTACCACCCCTGCTGAATCCTCAGATCATGTTCATCACACCTCCTAGTAGTCTCCTATTTCAGGTTCTCCAGCCTAGGAGGAGCCTGCTTCTCTCTCCTTGCACCCACCTTCTGGACCTTCCTCCCCCTTGCTTTTCATCGCATAGAGGATCACCTGGCATTCAGGAAGGCCCTCTGAACCTTGCTGTTCTCTCCTGCATCCTGAACTCCTCCCTGCATCCTTCACACACTTCTGCACCGACCGGCCGTCAGACACGCTTCCAATGCCCACCCTCTCCCATCTGTCTGCCATTCAGTTACCTTGTCTTGTCTCTTATTTATCTTCTGAGCTCTGCCCCCACACACATCCCCCTGGGCCACACCCTCCCTCCCCCAGGAATCTAGCCAATGCTATCAAACAGAGCAGTCGAGAGGTCATCCAGTAACTTGAAAATAATTCTGAGATAGCGCAGGGTATTGCACTCAAACAGGTTCTGAGTGTTGGAAGCATATCACACTTAAACAAACCCAAACCTTTCATTAAAGCAATTGGATCAATTTGGAGGAGGATAATTAGTTGCATTTGAAACATCAATTGGATTTTGGTACTGTATAACACATATCACGGTGGGCATTGATGCTGCAACTAGACATTTAAGGTGGGAATTGTATTGCACATGAAGCACCTGGGGATGGGCAATGTATAACTTTGAGATCCACACAGAGGATGGGGATGTATTGCACTTAGGTTGTATGTGAGATTAAGCACTGCTCTTTATACCTAGCTGGAACCCAGGGCATAGACAATGTTGAATGTGTAACAAAACCATGTATTCCTTTCGAAGTCTGCCCCTTTGGAACTTAGCCAAAGTCGCAGACTCACTCCCAAACACATCTCATCTGCTTTCACATTTAACTCAAAACTTATTGCACAACAGCCCTTCCATAAGAATGCAGCTACCTTTCATGACAAAACATTCAAACTGTAACTACTCACATAACTGCCTATTCTCTTACACACCCTGCGCGTAGGCTTTAGTACACCTCCTTCTACGCATTCACATGCCATTCAGACATGGGTGAATAACTGGTTATTGGCAACCCTCTCACAACTTTAATTGCCACAGTGCACAAAGACACCTCCGAATGTTGCCATACTTTGGACTTTCGTCCCTCCGAGGGTGTTCAACCACCAGCGTGTTGGGAACATCATTATAGTGAAAGGCGCTATACAACTGTCAAAATAAATTAATTAATGAATGATGCCTTTTTTTTGCCTATCAAAATCAGAGTGACTTTCTGTAGCTGTGCATTTGAAAAGTTGGCCTTAAGTTTCATAACTCATTTGATGAAAATAATTGCAGCAGATGCACTAATTACAAATATGAACTTGTGTTACCCACGAACAAATGTTGCTGGGCATGGTAGACCATGATAAGTTCAGAGTGAACCCTAAAGAGTGAACCTTAGGCATGGTCAAAGGACATGGCTATTGAGCACTGGAGGCTGGCATGAGTATTCCCTTGGCATAATAATAAACAGGCATCGTCACTCTATAGCCACAGTGCAAAAGCATGAACAATGATCATGTCCCACGTAAAAATAATTCTTGGCTTGGAGGTCTGTGATGAATCAACTTCCAGGGCACCAGTGGTTCAGCGATGAATATCGGTTTCTAAACCACCAATTAGCCCACCACCTCTAGTACACCAGAAAGGATCCCAACAGATTGGAAACACAAGTAAATGATAAACCTCCTTGTCCAATTTTGGTAACTTAGATGGAACAGCAGGTTTATCTCCTCATGGTCATGGATCGTTGGTTATTTGAAACACACCAAGCATACAAGTATTACCCAATGATAAAAGGGACTGTCCAGTCATGATTGTATACAAATATCTACTTTATCATTATTACAACAGACAATTCCAGCACATTTCAAAATACAACCCACCATGTAAAGGAACACAGAGGGCAGATAGTTTCACGAAGGAAAGGGATGCACTCTGGATACTGACAGGGGGGTAGAAGGTAAAGCAATCAATCTTAACTTTTCAAGGTTATTTGGTTTCAGCACCAAGGGAGCAAGGTATCGTAAATGTCACTAGCACCTTTTGGAGAATGACTAGGGGTATAGAACCAAAATGTACCTGGTGTTTGAGATGATCTTGATGCGCGACAGCATTGAGTCAGTTCCAGGACGCTTGGCAGCTCCTGTGACACAGTTCAAGATGGGATGACAACTGCAGGTACTAGGCAGGTATCAGGCGGCAGGCAGTTTGGCAAGCAAGGCTGGACAGATGGATGCCAGCTGGCCTAAATGGTGGCTTGGGGTCAAGAATCATTGTCTTTGTGCAGGTTGGCGGATCTGGAATGCTGGTCGAGGCTTCTTGGACGGCTTTAGCGACTGCAGAGTGACAACACTCAGTGGTGTAGCCGGTCATGGTTTGAGGGCTTGACTGCCTCGAAAATGTCCTTAAAAGATGGACGCTGGTTGATACTTGTTATGGCACTCCTCCTAACGTCTTCACATGGCGTGTGCCGTCCTTCAAGGTAGACAGACCAAAGATGAGGAGAGTGTTTCCAGGCAACAGCCTTGTCCTTTGGTAAGAGACTCTCTGGCACTTCCCATCTCAGAAGCTTGCTGGCAGAACCTAGCAGGGCATGCTGTGTGCTGGATGTGTACCAATTCTGGAGCTAATGGGCAGGTCCTCTGATGTTGGTATCTCCCTTTATTCACTGGGAAATGTTATGGGGAGGGATCTTGCTTCCCTCTTGTAAATCCTGGCCTTCCTTCACTGGCAGAAGCTGTAAGGCAGACTGTTCATTCTTACTACTTTTGAAGTCGTCGTATGATCTGCTAAGTGAGGGGCGCAGCCCTCTTTTAAAGCCAAATCTGTCCCAGTGATTGGTGCAGGCTACGCCTACCTTAATGAAGCAATGCTGGGTCCCCACCAACAATCTTCTTTTATGTGAGAGGTCATAACCAGAGTGCTTTGCAACAGGAAAGGTATGGGGTGACAACAAGTACTACTAAGTCCCACCCATATTCCTGTCTGTTGTGGATTAAAGTGTCTCTCTGGTTAATTATGCTCTCTGTGACTCCTAATCAAAGTGCAGGGCTTCTTGAAGTTTCTGGTGAAAAGAGACTTTCTTTCTCCATCAATTCACATACTTTTTCCCTCTGGAAGATTGTCTCCCTGCAGGGGATGGCTACTGCAAACAGTTGTCCCATACATGCCATTCACTGCCCTTCGTACAGAGGGGTGGGACCTGGCTTCACGTTGACACATTGCATATCAAATAAGTGTTGGAGTTTCCTGTCCCTTTTTGTCAGTCCTGTGATCTGGCCTTTTGCAGGCCTGTTTCAATTAACTCTCATCAGTATGCTCTGCCACCAGCAGAACTAAACAATGGAGAGGGCGGATCCATGGAGCCTTTGATATTTTAATTAGGCTGCCCATGGTCGGAGGAAGGTGTTGCCTTCCCCCTTCTGAGATGCTTTGATGTACCTGTGGCTGTCACATTTCAGCTATGTGTGACAGTGAGGACTGCGCCTGTAGGCTGAATCCCCCTCAGAGTAAAAATGACTATGTTTGTTGAGCGGTGAGAAGAGGAAAATATGTGCGGGTTAGCCCCACACATTTTCTGAGGTTGATCTCCCACCGTTCATTTTAATTACAAAACTTAAAAAAAAGACCAAGCGAGCGCACACTCCCCGTATGGATGTTCGAATTTCTCACAATGTCTGTGCCCGAGGCAAAGATACAAATGTCAGAATTCCTAGAGGCAATGATTGATTGCATACAAAAGGTGAATGAGGAAACCCCAATGGAAGAGGAAGTATAGGAAAGAAGGAAGTGAGAAACACACTACACTAACCGTACATGCATAACCTCTCCAAAAGAGTGAATACTCTAATGCAATCTGTGGGGGATGAAAAGAGGATCAATTGGCATAATTTAACCACTGTGTGCTATCAACAGCACTTTTGTAATCTGAATGACTGATGTAAGTGAGTATGCCACATATGAATGATGCTATAGTAAAAGACACCAAGAGTAAAGGTGTGCAAAGGAGCCCTGACTACAAAAATGGCATGCAACAAATGACATTTATAAACGAGATTTTGCAATTTAAAGAAGTCACCCACAGGCATTATTTAATCATAAGAGCTAGTCTGAGACTTGCTAGTTATCCAGAACTGGGCATGCACCATTTAATTTAATAGTTCTCCCTTAAAATAATAGACATTAGGATCTGCAAGGCTGTGTTATAGTAAATATGAACATTCCATACAAGAGGGTGCATTTACGAACGAGGTACGTGAGAAATACAGCTATCCAAAGTTTGTGGATTATGCTGTTTATGCGCTGTAGCTCTGCTCCTGACACGTAAGACTAATATTGTGTGCATTTTCCGACTGAGCTTTACATTTCCATTAAGAATATGATTTCTCTGTGCGTTTTAAAGGAAGTTGTTTTTTTTTTCTTGTAAAGTTTTGTAGTTATCTTTCCTAATCAATGTGCTGGTAGTGAAGTATTACTTTTGGACCTCTACAAATGCACCTTACATAGTTTTAGCTGCCAATTTGTTATGTTAGTTTACTTTTTAACTCTAATTTTGAGCATTACTGACTCACTCTTTAAAAGTGCCTTTCCTCATCAGTATACCTATCTGATAGAAAAGAGCTAATTTTAGTTTATAAAATGCGTCTTATGCAGTTGCATGTGCAATGATCTCACAACATGACTCTTAGAGCAGGCCTTAGCTTGCACGCTTCTCCAAGCAAAAACAATCAGCACTCATACCCATACCCATATGGAATGGCATGCACACTATATATTAAGATAAGGAAAAACAGATCTGAATCTTCTGTGGTCCATAGATGCACCATGATAGATTACATGCAGAGTGAAATAAATTGGACACTTCTGAAAATAATACCCTGCCATTAAACTCAGCCATCACATGCATGGATTCAGGGTCATTGTAAAAATGTAGGCAACATTTGGCGGTTGCGTAGGGTGCCACAAGCAGAGGACCAACATAGTATGCACGTTTGAACCTGAAAACAACAAAACTGACCACATTGTAAACATCGAGGGGCACCAGAAAGAATAGACGCCCGGGTTAACATGAACCATTGCGCCAGTCACGCGTGTATAATTAATGTAGGTCATGGACTAGCAGCACATGGAGATTTCACTCTGCTGTTACTTGAGTTTAGCATATAGATATGATTTGGTTGTGTATCTGTACTGCTGAAGACGTACATAATGATATGATTGGTTATTTATAACACGCTTAATACCCAGAGGTTTCTAAGCACGGACCCGGGGATCGAACCTGCTCCATGTCGTCTTGCTTCCAAGGTGAACACGTTGCCCCTGAGCTATCCTCCCGAGACGAAAGTCTTCCTTTGATGCGAGAAACTAAGCACAACTTCACTCGTCTATCTTAGTCTTGTTATTCTCCGGCTGAGAATTTAGCACCTGGCTTATCCATTTGCAGGGGAGTTTCCAGCCTGGCAGGAGTGTAGCAGGGGGAGGGGCGAACTATGGAAAAAGTCCTGTTTTTTCTATAGTGGAGAAAACAGTTCTCCCAATGTGTGGTTAAAGAATGTTGCAAAACCTAACTACTCATTTTAATTGGCTTCCATGACCACGGTGACAAAACCACCACATCTAGAGCAGTTGCAGCTAGAGAATTTGTAAAATGAAGGAGTAGCAATGATTTTCCTGAATAAAACTGAGTGAGTGCACGTGCAGTAAGATTTTTGGCCAGTATACGTTTTTAAAAAAAAATAAGGGGTTTACATCATGCATTTTGCAGCAAAAGAATCAGAAAAAATGGGTTACAATTCAGAATGTACAATGGACGGGACACATGAAATCCTCAATAACAGTACAAAGGAACGCTTTGTAGTGTGTGTTCCCCAAAATAAAATCAGGAGGCCTCTCTCCACAATACATGCCAGCGTTCCCTGACTTTCAAGCAAGTTCTCCCCAAATCAGGGCTGTCCCCCTTTCATAACTTTAGCGTCCGAAGAAAGTAATGAGGCTGGTATTCACAATAAACACCAGCATTGTCCCTGAAAAGCACATTTTCATGCTGCTGGAGCCCAAAAAAAGGGCCTGTCTCAACAACATATGCTTGCGCTGCTCACCTTTCATGCTGCTAGTACCCACATCAAATCTTGCAGTCTGTCATAATATAAGCACACGCTGACCTCAAATCTGCATCATGTCACTCGCGTGCCCACACACTAAACCTTTGGCCCAGACATGCACATGCATGCCCATAAGTAAACAAACAAACTCACACAAATACACATGCACATTGTTTTTAAACATACCATTGTTCTTTGTTATGAGTCGAGAAACCATAAATGTTAGTTATTTCATTGGAAAACTTGGGATCTCCTTAAACTGTATCCTTTATTATTGTCTTGCTCAATTTAATTGTCATGGTGGTAGACAGATCTGGTAGGTGACTGGAGGGAAAGAGGGGTCTCTTTCATTTGGAAATGCAACATCACTCATGCATTAGCAAGGCCCTGCTAAATACAAAAGCAGTTAGAAATGGTTGCATCAGTAACTGACACGGGTTTGGTAAAGTATCTTTGTCCTGCCTATGGTAGCCCTGAAAGTGAGCACTTTCCTTCAACAAAGGCTTGGAATAGGACGGGGCTGTGCATCCATTTAAATTATTGATCGTTAACAGGGCCCCGCTATAAATTAAAAAAAAAAAAAAAAAAAAAAACGGTGCAGGGCCCTCCAGACAGTCAGCTATTGAGCACAAATTTCCCTTTCAACTCTAACATGTCCAGTTTTTCGGCTCCGCGGAGCCCTGTGGGGGGGGCAGCTTTCCTCCCTGAAACTCCCCCCCCCCGCCCTTGGATATGCCACTGCTCATTAGTGCATACTCAGATGTGTTTCACTTGTGAAGGCTGATGGTGCAGGGCTGAGGTGGCATTACCTTCCATCAGATGTGTGATATTTGGTCATGTATGCAGCAGCCTCTAAAACAGCCACCGGCATGCTCGAATTTGCAGGCTCAAGATCACTGGCAGTGTGAATCAGTGACACATGCCTCAGACATTTCCAGACACAGCTCCAGTCTTAGACACAGACCACTCATCAAGTACATTATTAGAAACTGGGGTACAGGCCCTTGTACACAGGCAAAACTGCAGGTTTTCATTGACACAGTGGGACCCCTACATATTCTAGGCCTACAGCTCCCTCTAGAGGTGACAACAGGCACAGCTATGCACATTGGCATTGTCTCTATTAATCTTAAGGCAACAGCTCCCTCTGGTGGTGACAGCAGGCAAAGCTACTGCATCGGACAAACATACAGGGAAAAACATACATCTGGCCTTTTATTATATTGTTAGATCTTTCTCTTGCATGGACTCCTACCACTGTTTTAAGTGTGTCCAAACTCATTAAAACTTGGAAATCTACATAGCAATTCAGAGAGGAACAGCTCTACCTCAATGATGAGGCCCAACAAGGCTGAAACATGTGTATGGGGTTGCTGTTGGTACTCTTGTTCAAAGGGGAATTGCCATAGCATTTTGGTGTAGGGCCCCCGAAGTGGGCGGGACAAAGACTGATATGCAAATGTGTATTTCCCATCTGTGAAAGGTACAGTGAGCAAAAAGTGATGGCTGCAAACTCTCAAAGTGGGAAAAAACCACAGAACAGGCTATCATGCCATGTTCTTCCTGGAGAGGGGCGCCTGCACCTTTTTTGAAAAGATTTTACAGGGAACTTGGGGTTTGGTCACCCTGAGTTACCGGGGGGAACCCAGACGTGGACTCCCTGCTCGCTGTGCTTAGAGAGACACAGCTCTACCTCACTGATGAGGCCCAACAAGGCTGAAACACGTATATGGGGTTGCTGTAGGAACTCTTGTTCAGAAGGGTAATTGCCATAGCATTTCAGTGCTGATCTGCCCATGTGGGCTGGACAAAGACTGATATGCAAATAGTTATTTCCCACCTGTGAAAGCTACAGTGAGCAAAAAGCAATGGCTGCAAAATCTCAAAGTGGGAAAAAAGCACAGAACAGGTTATCATGCCATGCTCTTTCTGGAGAGGGGCGCCTTCTACCTTTTTTGAAAAATTTTTGCAAGGAACTTGGGGTTTGGTCACCCTGAGTTACCGGGGCAACCCAGACGTGGACTCTCTGCTCGCTGTGCTCAGAGAGACACAGCTCCACCTCCCTGATGAGGCCCAACAAGGCTGAAACTCGTGTATGGAGTTGCTGTAGGTACTCTTGTTCAGAAGGGAATTGCTATAGCATTTCTGTGCTTATCTGCCCATGTGGGCGGGGCAAAGACTGATATGCAAATGGATATTTCCCATCTGTGAAAGGTACAGTGAGCAAAAAGCGATGACTGCAAACTCTCAAAGTTGGAAAAAAAATAAAAACTAACAGGTTATCATGCCATGTTCTTTCTGTAGAGGGACACCTGCTACCTTTTTTTGAAAAGATAGAGCAGTGTTTAGCTGTACAGTCTGGAAAAGGCAACTGATTATAAGAACATGATAACTGAAATTCTTTTTGGCAGGTTCAGCAGAACGGCCAGTCATTGAATGGGGGTAAAGCAGGCTTGGCACATGTTGAATGGCAGTATGTTGGAAGCTGCACCGTTATGGAGGGCATCCGTGGCTATGACTTTAAAGGAGCAATATGAAACAAGAACGTCCTGCATTGCGATTTCATTGTATCTTTTTTCTTCTGAATGAGAACACCTCCCGGAACTGTCCCATTGCCTTTAATAGGATTGTGTTGTGGCTTTCAAATTCAAAATACAAACACATATCCCCTTTTTTTATAAATGAAATAATCCGTATTTAGTGGAAGAGGCACTGGGGGATAACAATCTTTTCAAAGAGTTGCACATTTGGACAAGATGGTCACTGGGACAGTAAATTGGCAACTAGACCACAGTACTGCAATGCGTCTGAACGCATGGCCTCTAGTGTAGTGTGCCTCTGTACTAATCAGGCCCATCGAGAGATTGCACGGTGGTTTTCACGCAGGCTGGCGCTTGCACTTTGTGACACGGGCCTCGTTCGGGGTGGCTACATTACCACACAGGGCCGGGAGGTGTCTGCTCCTCCCACAGCGCGCGCTACACAGAAATACACTCACTCATTCACCCTGAGTTGTCATGGTTACCACAGCCATTTTGAGCAACAGCCTGCTGGCAACAGCAGTGGGACACCCTATGCATTTCAAAGAGGGCAATCACTGATTGCACCGGTATTTATAGCTATGTTCTAATCATTCTAATTGCATCTTTTTTTTGCAAAAACATGTGCGAAATTATCTGCTGAGATTAAAACTAGGGCGACATGTTTCTCTGCCTCAGGAGAACATCGGGCGAGGGGAGGAAGGGGAGCGTGGATCGGTCACGCGGGGCAGACATTCCCACATGAAAGCCAGGAGCTTTCCCGCCAGGCCGCCGGCTCCGTGAGGCTGGCTCGGCCTGAGCGCAGTCAGTAGCATTTCACGCCGAGCCCGTGCGAGGCATTGCTCTGTTCGTCCTCCATATCCCTGTGGGCACGACCGCCACCCGCCCCCTTACTGGCACTGGGGAAGATATTGAGGGGTAGCTTCAAAATTGAATTATACATGCACCATTTCTCGTGTACAGCTGTTTCCGAACTCAGCGAGTGAGCAGGATAAGTGGATTCCAGGCAAAGCTCAAGAGGGAAAGCTAATCAGCAGTGAAGTTATTAATTGTTATTAATTGGCCGTGCCCGGGTTCTGCTACACTTCGATTGGAGGAGGAGTGAGAAATGAACAATTGTCAGGGCAGATGCAATTCCGCAGCCAGGTATAGGTGGCGAAAGCACCCTCTGGCCGTTCTAATGAAAATGGAATCAAGTTATGGCGTTGAAATGAGCCCACATTTTAAAAAACAAAAACAAAAAAAAAATCGTTGTATGTCAAGTGCTTTTTTCGCTTGTAGAATGTTAAATATACATCTTTGCTGCCTGCGTGCACGCATATCTGACTCATTCCCAGTGGTACTGTCGCGCGAGTTCATATATTTTAGTGTCCGTTTACAGCTTTTAGCTAGGTCAAGCATGCCCGTCTCTTCATGTGATGTGCGCATCGTGCTCGAATTTTCTGTTTCAGGGCAAAACCGTTTCCTTTCAGAACTAATATTACACTAAATAAAAAGTGTCCAGCGCTGAGCATCTGCACGGCAGCAGTCTTGGCGTTTAATGGGACGTGGGATACCGGCAGGGGGCCGAGAGAGGCGCCGTTCCAAAGAGGGAGCTGCCGAGAGGATGTTTGGCCAGCGACCGTCGGTTATGCAGCGATTGAAGTGCAGAGAGTTTGCTGATGCATCGTGATCCTTTGCAGTGGCATATTATCGCAAGAAGACCGTTCGGTAGGTGCAGGATATGAGTGCGAGACAAGACATGGGCCCTCATTACGACCCAGGCGTTGGACCATGGTGCAAATAGCACCATGGTCCATGCCGGTAACTTACCGACTCCGCCATGGTGGAGTGGGGAATTACCGCCCCATTCCGAGGTTGGCGGGGCGGTAATTCCCCATGCCGCCATGGACCTTCCCCATTCCCATTTTTGCCCCATAGGGCTCAATGGGAATGGGGAAGGCGCTAAGTACGGTGCCGCAAATTGCGGCACCATACTTAGCACCAAGGTCCCTTTTCGGGTTGGTTTTTTAACACCTGCTAAAAGCAGGCGTTAAAGTGCCACCCGCAAAGGGACCTCGTAATCAGGCGTTAAGGGTTTAACGGCGCTGTTAACCCCTTAACGCCTGGGTTGTAATGAGGGCCATGGAGCACGACAAAGAGGCGGATGCCATCATTTGGACTAGGAAGCGTAGCATGCATGCAAAACGTTTAACGAAGCTCTATGCTGGTAGGAGGATGAGGTGACCAATGCATGTGCCTCCAAAGGGCGTAATCTGCAGGAAAGTCCCCCCAGTGATTTCTTCAGACCACTGAACACTTCTGTTCTCCGTCATCTACCTCTACCCTTTGACTTCAAGTAATGTTCAAAATCAGCATGTTCAGATCTATCACAAAGTCTTCTCTGATAACTTAGGAAGTTGAACGCTGCCAACTAAAACTTCAGGGCACCCAAGCATTCTTCTTATCCCCAGATCGTCAACCTCAACAGTTGAAGCCCCTAAAGAGTAAAAACAAAGTTCATATCAATCCATGGTCCATGGTTCAAGGGCCTGCTCATCCTTATGTAAGACTTCAGAAGGTTGGAAGTGTCCGGCATAAGGATCAGGATGTATGGGCCAAAGCACACACTGTCTATCACAAAGCACTCTTTGCACCTAATCAAGAACACTACACAGGTTGATTCTATGGCAAGACAGGAGGCTCATATTATGCTTTACAATCTTTACTCTGAAACCACAGCAGCAAAGAAAAAAAAAACTTTTACAAACAATAAAGTTTGAAACACAGAGTTCATGTCAATGTAAGGGGGATCTCCTCAATCCATCATGGAGGACAGGTCATGCCCTGCAGGAGACCAATGGGCAGGGATCCTCTTCTATATAAGTCCTTTACTCCAATCCCAACTCCTCTTTCTTTGCTGCTAACACCACACTAAGTCACTCATTGTGTTGTGTCTTGCATGTTAGTCAGTAGTACTAGGCCTTATTAGTACATTAAGGCTGTAAATTGCGTAAATGTATATGTATTTAATATGCTTTGTTGTATAAGTGTTCTGCTTTAGCACTGTATCTGGGAGGCCGTGTTCGGCCTTTCCTTTAATTAATGTGGTTGAGTATAACACTGGCGCTTGTTTGCTCTGGCTAGTAAGCACTTTATATTAGAACTTCTAGTGAGTGTGTACTGTTTTCTTTAGAGGTCGCCTGGGAGGGCTTGCCTTCCCCATCCTCACATTCCTTCTATCACTTGCTACTGGCCTACTAAATCTGCTCTAATGGCCTATGTAAACAGCTTTGTTGTTGAGGTAAGCATTGCTTCTCTGTGATTATTCCACACACGGACCTTGGTGTTTGTTTATTTTAAACGTCTGGGAGTTCCAGGTGCTGCAGAGGCCTTGCCTGCCCTGTGGTCCGTTAGGTGCTGATATGAAGGAAGCTGCTAAAGCTTCAGAACCGGCATGCAGGAGTCCATGTGTTTATTATTAATGAAACGCCTGGAAATACCAGGTGCTGTAGTGGGCTTGCCTGCCCTTTATGGTGCACGCCGGACCGTACATATTTATTTATATATGTTTTAAAAGGAAATTATATTTTAATTTCATATTTTAATATGAATTTTATTAGATATGGTTTGGGGTTACTTGGCTGCAGTGGCTCATTGGCAATGCTCCTGTCTTTGAAGAAAGACCACACAGAGGAACAGGGATTTGAATACCACTATGAAATAAATTAAGATACCAGCCCGCCCACTCAAGAGCCTACTGCACTGCCAGTCTGCAGCTTTGAGTGCTGCATATGGTGTTGGTGATTACCTTCACTGTAGGTGTGCCATAACCTGCTCGGTGGCAGGCTTTGCCTGTGTTCTACTGCAAGGTTGCCTCCCCGTGTATTGCTTGTTGCCACACCGTGCTAGGGTGAGCAGTTTGAGGTACACTTGCTCAGTGTATTCCTCGCTTAAAGTAGGCAACTTTGTTTGAGTGCTGCATATGGCGTTGGTGAATACCTTCACTGTAGGTGTGCCATAACTTGCTTGGTGGCAGGCTTTGCCTGTGTTCTACTATGAGGTTGCCCCTCGTGTACTACTGGTTGCCACACCCTGCTAGGGTGAGCAGTTTGAGGTACACTTGCTAAGTGTACTCTTTTGCTAAACAATATTTTAAGCTGTGCGTGAAGCACATCAACGTTCCTGTTGGCAGTAGCCTGAATGGCTCAGTAAGCATCAGCTTTTTGATAAGGGGTCTGAGTTTGGTGCCCTGTTGGGACGTACCGCCACTTTCTAGGGGTTTTAGTTTGTATTTTACATTTATTGTTATGTTTATTTATTTATTTATTTATTTATTTAATACTTCAAAGTAAAGAGTGTTTGGAGGGTTGTTAATAGACCTACAGGGGGGGCATACCTTCCTCTCTAGCCATCACTCGCATGCTAACCTGAGTCTTTTAGTAAAATTCTGTCGGCCCATAGTTTTGTTAGTACAGGACAACTCAGTCCTTTTTCCGAAGGCATTTCTTTCACAATAACATTTGCCAGCTCAGTCCCTATTTCCTTATACAAATAATTGGTGATCTCTACTCTACTCGCCTTCATAAGGCTTTCAAATATTAGACAGTCATGGTATGCTTCTTTGCCTAGAAAAGCGAAAGACCCCCAAAAGGGGGATAGATGAAGACTAGAAGGATTGTACCATGTGTGTTTTGGGTTACTGAGTTTTTTCTCTTGACTAGCTGCAGGGAGAAATATCCACTAATTTCCCTAATGACTGTAAGAGGATTCAATCCAGCACTATAGCTAAGTCAATGCCTAGTCTGGGATACTGAATGGAAACCCTTATTGATATATCTTTATGTCCAGTTCATGAGTTCTGGATGACTACCCCTATATAACACCCCTCTCTTGGAATCCCCCTGACCACACTGAGCCAAGAAGTAGTTCTGTTTTGCAAGTTTAAACGGTTTATTTGAGAATGTAAACAATATATATATATCACACTTTATAATAAATTAATAATTTAATATCACACTTAATCTGAGCAGTAATCAATAATGGATAGTCTGGCACTAGCACACTTTGAATAGGAACAGAAGAATAAGGTGGTAGAGAATGCTTTATATAAGTTCAGATGGATGCAATGTTGAATGAAAGGCAGTACAGAAAATACTCAATATGATTTCAACAAACAATGTAATCACTTTTCTCTGGCAATCCACTCCCCCCCCCTTATGCAATGTAAGGAAATGAAGAGTAGCACACAGTTCTCAGACATGCAATCAAATGTAATTCAGTTCACCCTAGTAAGCTTAGACTACGGATAGAAGTTGAAACACGGCCCAAAATGCCTTGAATATGGTGACAATGCAGCGAGAATATGCTGAAAATACTTTTAATTCCCTTCAGGAGGTTCAGGGTGAGTGGTATCTAGTTAATATGAGTTCAGGCTCACTCTAGCAATGATTCAGGGATGGTTCTTAAGAGGCAAACGAAATTTAGCAGTTCAGGCAAAAAGCAGCTATCTTTTTACAAGTAAAGAAATCGGGCCAAATCGCAAATCGTGGCAAAATTCGCGAGTGCGAGAATCGTGATTACGGCAAAAGTATAAGGAGTAGCAAGTCAGTTCTAAGCTCGTTGAAAATCTGAGATTCTAAGCTTTCAGAGGAAAGTTAAACCAAGTTCCTAACACAAACGGTTCCAGAGATACGGACGATTAAATAAAGGTAGTTTTTCGGATTTGAAATATTAAAAGTTCAAAGCGACAGGTTACAGCTTGCAGCTAGAAAATGACAGGTGACAGTTAGGAGGCAGTTCTGGTTAGATTAAAATAGTTTGGATTAGATTATTTTAACTAAGAGATTGGTTCTGCACAGTTCTGCTAGGTACTCACAATATATTTTTGAATTAGGCCTCGCCACGGATCTGGTTAGGTTTTGGACTGGACTCCGGTTCTGGTCTCGGCACTTCACAGTGATCTGGGTCAACTCTCTGGTTCTGCTAACAGCGGTCTGGGTCACTCTGGATCTCTGGCCTCTGGTTCTCGATCCTGGATGTAACACTGCTTTCTGGGTACTGCTACAGGTTCTGGAGATTGATGGATTTGAATTCTGGATCTCTGGATGTGAAGTTGTCGGTCAGCATGCTCCGTGGCAAATGGAATTGAATGTCTCTACCTGTCCCAGCAGTCTCTTTTTATGTGTTTTGAAAGTGGGTGGAGAGGCTAGCTTTCTTGGCCCAACCCCTTCAGAGTTCTGATAGGTTAGAGAATTCTTTGCGTTCTCACTGGAGAGCAGGATTGTTTGTCAGAATGATGTCATTTAATGGCTTGCAGAAAGGACACTCCCCTGTCAAATTGCACACAAATCCATATTTGATCAAAATACACATTTCTCAATTACATATTGGTTTGTCATTGCATGTACATATTACCTATCACATGAGGTATACTCTGTTCAACTTCTGCTCTTCCTGAGGGCTTGCATTCAAAAGTGGCAGCTTATTTTCGATTTTAGTGGGTTATGCAACCTTGGTTCTTCATTAAAAATTATACACATATACACGGCCTGTCCATACATACTCCAGTAAATTCCCATGTCTCTAGTTTAAACACAGAGTCGGTAGTATCAATAAATGGCGGGGTTTTGCCCCAGAACATCACACAAATTGGAGTTTGGGCTTGAATTGAAGGTACATTTTTTAAATGAAGGCTCTCAAAGTTATACATTTCTGTCATTTGATTACAAAGAGTTATCAGTGTTTCTGTAAAATATATATTTTGCTTTCAATTCAGTTCTCAGATTGTTGGAGTCCGCCTCCAAGACTTGGGTGGGTCACTGACCATGCCTCTGCTGGCAGGCAGGCCTTTGTTGACAGGAAACAGTCAAAATCAACATATTCTATTCAAGTGCAATAGCCTATTGTGTGGTCTCCAGGAGGTTGAGGTCAGCAGACCAGGGGGTCACTTTGCATTTGGTTGTTATGACCATGTGATATCCTGGGCTGTGGTGTGAATCTCTTGAGGTGAGAGGGTTTCCCAGGCTTCTGGCCTCTGGGAACAGCAGGTGGCTAATTTTTAATTAAAATGCAGCCTTTGAAGTCAGCTGAGTCAAATCCCTTTGTCAGCAACTGCACTCAGTTCTCCTGTCAGAGTTTAGACCGCTAGCGCCGCCTTGAGGATTTGGTTGGTACTGCATCCATTTTTGGGATCTTTCTTGGATTAATGCATTCCAAACAGGAATGGTTCTTACATGGTAGTAAATAATCCTTGCTTAACATTGTTTTGATGGGGCTCCCTACAGTAAAATGGTTATGTGGAACCCCACAAAAGGGTTGAATCTTTAAAGTGGTCCGATGAGCCACGATTTCAGCAACTTTTTGACATCCGTAACAGTGGATTTTGTTAACAAAGATCTTTCTTTACACTGGTGGGTGGCAAGTTAGGTAACCATTTTGGTGTGCGCACAAACTGCGTGGTTCTCCTGGATTCTGGCGCACATGTGGGCTTTTTGGCCATCTTGGATTTTCTAAGCCCACAGCACCAAATGTTGCAGCATGATAGCTCAAACGTGGGTCAGGACACCCAACATGACGTGCACGGGCTGTGGGGCATGGTGTGCGCATGGGGTTTGCCTGCACCATTCTAGTGCTTAAAGGGTCGCATGTTTTCCCTTTCATTCGTCCCAATATGTTAATAAACGAGCCAATATTAAAATGTTGGCAGGGACAAGGTCAGCTCAAAGGCAACTGTTTAGTCTTGTAAGCGTTGAGCAACCCAGGGTCTCACCCTGATGCAGTGTTTAGGAAACACTGGCTGATATCGGAGGTAAAGATGACCTAATAATAATAAAGTCATAGCGCCGCCCCTATAGCCTTTTTTATCCCAAGACTTTGCCTATCCCGCTAATTTGTCTAGCGGTGTATAGGGATTCTCCTCTGCTCGAGGAGTACAAGCGCAGTTTTTTACCCTCAAGGTGTTTCTCATTGCAGTTTATAGATGGCTGTTTATTTTCATTCTTTTCCTTTGACAGTTTTTTTCTCCTTGACCCTTTCCCCTGATCTCTGGAGAAGCTGGTCAGCCTTTCAGGCATGCAGATGTCCAGAACTCAATTTGGAAGGGACGGTGGTCCCAGTATTCCTTCACAGTTCTTTCAATTACTGAGCACAATAATTATCCCAAGCACCTTCTCCTCCCCCAATCCCCTCTCCCCCGCTACCCATTTAGTGGGGATTGCCTACTAAAGTTACACCTCTGGGAGGATCTCCGGATGGTTTTCTGTTTTTCCCTTTAGCGGAAGTTCTCGTTCATGACCAGTGTGGAGCTCGTGCTGGACAATTTGCTTCCCATCTTTGCCCTTTCCTCTTCACCAGTTTCCTGGTATTTCACTAACTTAGTGGAGCCACTGCAGGCTCACCTCAGGTCCTAAGAGGTCTGGATGATGCTTGTTTTTGTTTCCGGTTAAGTTCTCTGTTTTTCCAGTGTCCAGTGGAGTTAATGTGGCCCCTCTCTTACAGTTATGGGGGTTGGTTTTATGTGCAGGAGTATATATTGAAGAGAGGTAAGGTCTCTCTTTGGGTTTTTTTCCTTAGATAATTAGAGGAAGTTTATCTTTTCCCTAGGAAGGGAGAATCTCCCTCAGTGGCATGGAGGGGTCTGGGAGATGTGTTCTTTTCCATTCATGTTATTACGGCCTCTCTGTCACTGGGTGTTTCAGCAACTCAGCATTAGCCATCCCCGCAAGTGTCTGTCAGTACGATTGCTCAAGGAGACACTTTGTTAGTGATTGGGTTCACTTAGCCGTCTGCATAGCAGGTAGAACTTTTTTGGTTCCCTCTGGAGATTGTTCTGCAATAAAGTACTAGCACAGTGCTGGGGGTGTCTAGATAGTTCAGATTTACTAAGACAAAGGTTAGTCCTCCTCCGTAAAGCAGCTACATTTTAACTGTTTAGTAATCAGTTTTCTTTGCAGTCTAGAGTCTTTATAAAGACTTAGTGTTTAGTGGGTCCTCCTTTGGTTGCTTTATGTTCCCCTTGGGGTTTTATCAACCATGGGGGAGGGGATAGTCCAAGCAACTAGCACTTCTAGCAGTGAGTTCAGGCATCACTATGATGGGAGCGATTGGATGTAGACAATTTCCCTTTTGCCAAATGTGTCTCTTAAGGGTCAGGTTTATGTAAGTATCTCCCTATGGTCATGATAGCAGAGTTCCTTTTCTTCAGGGGATCAGGGGGTCTGAGGGTCTCCGTCTTTACGGCATGACAAATTTAGCTCTTCCGGGTTTTTTTAAAGGATTTGGGGAATATCTCTGTCATCAGTGTCCCATGGTTGGACTCTTCTTAGTAAGGATGTTATTTAACACCTACCCGCTGGGTTTCAGGTGTGGCCCCTCTCTTCCATCCCGCTCTGCCTCCTGAAGACGTAATCTTTTTCTGGGTTTAGAAAGGTTTACTGGTATAAAATGGTGTACTTAAGGACATGACCTGGGGTACACTCTTCTGGGTGCACAAGGCCCTCAAGTCTTTTGCTTTTTAGCTCACCAGAGCTAGGTTGTCCTATAACATGTTAATAAGGTGTCCCTTTGACTCCCGCTTGGGCATTCTACCAAAGGTTTGCCGTTCCAATTCTGTTTCTCCAGGTAGTGATGTGACGTGTTTTGTTTCTATTATGTTTCCTTTCATCAACACTTGGGCTGCAACCAACAATCCTTTGACCCCTCGGGAGGGGCCTGGGGGGGTACATTTCTTTACCTCCAGGAGAACTAAGTGTTTAACTTCTTTAGTTTACTGTCTAGGTGCCATAAGTTGGTATGACTTTAAGTGTTTTAAATGTTTGATGTTGAAGACAAAGGAACTTATTATTCCTATGTTTTCTCCTGCCTATTGCTATAGGATGACTTTTGTTTGGGGTTCCCCCCAACCCCCTCTTTTTAGCCAGTTGCCGGTGAGAAGCACTGGAGTTGGCACATCTTCCTAGTTCTTTGCAGTTACGACTTCTATGCCTTAGGACAGTTATTGGGGCAGCTTTGACTGGGGGAATACATTTGCAATCAGTTGACTCGTCATAATAGAAACATTTAAAACACTTCTTCTCCTATTATTATTATTATGGTATTGTCACTATTGTATTGATTGTATTGTAATTAATGTGATGCAAGGGCTTCAAACTTGCATAATATGAGCCTCCTGTCTTGCCATAGAATGACCAATCCCCCTCACTAGCATGAGAAGGGGGTTTCAATTCTATTAAAGACAAGGAGGTGAGTATTATCCCACCCACCCACCCTTGATATGATATGATATGGCATTTATGGCACACCTATACACAGGTGTTTCAAGAGAGAACATTCTTTAGTTTGTTGTTCTTCCCATCCACCCACCCTTCTTTGTTTGTTCTTCTTACAGCTTCGGGCTGAGATGTTCTGTTGAGGAACGTTAGTAACAGTTACAAGATATGGAGAGTGCGTGATCCGAGAGCTTTGCTGGATTGTGTTATCATCTGATCTGTGCAGTGGACGTCTGGTTCAAGACAGCTACAGAAAGAGGAGTTGGGATTGGAGTAAAGGACTTATATAGAAGAGGGTCCCTGCCCATTGGTCTCCTGCAGGGCATGACCTGTCCTCCATGATGGATTGGGGCATTCCCCCTTACATTGACATGAACTCTGTGTTTCAAACTTTTTTGTTTGTAAAAGTGTTTTTCTTTGCTGCTGTGGTTTCAGAGTAAAGATTGTAATGCATAATACTCACCTCTGTGTCTTTAATAGAATCTAAAACCCCTTCTCACGCTAGTGAGGGTCATTAGTCATTATTTGGAAGCCAGAAGCAAACATAGAGATCTGCATAAAGTGGTGCAAATGTGCATTGTCATTTGATCTACTGCATCCACTATCCCCAGGAACAGAAATAGTTCACTTCCGGCATGAAAAATGTGCAGAAATGTGGCAATGCTTCACCAAGTCAGGTAAAGTGGTCCAGCCCTCATTCAACAAACAGATTTTGCAATCAGCCAAGAAGTCCGACCCACCCCTAATATAGCACAGAGCTTCTCCACCTAATTCATAAGTCCTCAACCTTGCCAAGACCCTTCCAACTATTTTGCTGCATTGATCACTGCATCCCACACTGTGATCCTGACCAAGCAGCAGAGCAAATAATACATGCCCACTAGAAATAGAACTCCACTGTGTTCTGAAACACTGGCTGAGCCCTCAGCAGACATCAAACAAATACCATCACCTTTCGGCCCCTCATGAAACTGGAACGTTCTTGGGAAAGTGACCACTCTTCACCCTCTAACTCAAGCTGTGTTACATCCCATGCTGTTTGCCACTAGATGCTGGACAGAACACCCTACAGCTACAACTCAGGTAAGGTGGTATGAGCAGTGGACAGAGCCATTCCTGTGCTCTATTAAAACACAGTCACGTTTTACGCTACCACTACTTGCTCCTAATATTATGTTGGCCTATGCTGTGCACTCACCTGTTAACCTATGTGTTGTACTAGGTAGGATCTTGAGGGTAGACTGTGAATGACACTTGGAAGTATAATGAGTTTAGGCATGTTATGGAACCTTTAAAATATGTGTGATCAGCCAGGGTATTGCACCTGAAGGAGTCGTAGGGGTGGTTCACTTTCTCGCACATGGAGGATCTTTGAGAGCAGGCAGTGTATCACACCTAGTGTTTATTGGGGTAGCTGATGTATTACACTTAGTTGGATTATTAGGGGTGGGAATATATTGCACTTGGATGGATTATTAGGGTGGGCAGTGTATTGCACTTGGATGGATTATTGGGGGTTGGCAATGTGTTGCACTTACAAGCATTGTTGGGGGTGGGCAATGTATTTCACTTAGATGGATTATTGGGGATAGGAAATGAGTTGTACTTTGATGGATTTGGGGTTGTACAATGTGCTGCGCACAGATGGATTTTGGGGGTGGTCAGGGCGTTGTACCAGATGGTCAAGAATGGTGGCCAATATCTTGCAATTAGATGATGTGTAAGTGTAGTCAAGGCACTGCTCTATGTAATCTATGAAGGTATCAAACGTATTGCATTTAGGATTGAGCAGGTGGCCAACGTGGAATACTTCATGAGGGAGACCTTGTTGTTGCTCTCTGAAGATTTGTGAGGGTAACCATTGTATTGAACAGATGGCAGCCATTGCACCTAGAAAATCTCATGTGACAGCCTCCACATAGAACTTGAAAGGTTGTGGAGATGGCCACATAGTCGATTCTATAACGGTAGCCAAGTTATTGACTGAATGCAAGAATAGAATGCCTCTATTATATGGAATGCAGGTGTTGGCAGAATGCAGCCGCTATGGTCATTTTGGGTTTAGAATGTAGCCACTATTGTATCACAGCCTAGCTGCTTATCTCATCCTAAACTCACACAGTATGTCATTTGGGGTCGCCAGGGTTCACAATTACGACCCCTGCGATCTCCCTTGCTGAGTGTGCTGCTTTCCCTGCTCTACTCTAAATTCTTGAGTACGCAGTTATGGACCCTCCCAACGATATGTATTTTGCCAACCTCTAAAGCTTGAAAAGTAGATCCACGCAGGCCATGCCATGTTTCAGACGTCACACTCGCACTTGGCTATGCCTCAACGACCACTAGACTAATGATTGCAGATGAATGTCTACGTGTATGCTACCTACCTGTACCTCGACACTTGTAACTATGATTTTGTGTACCTGTCTGTATTCTTTATACCTGTAAATAAGCTTGAAGTATTTTTGTGATGATGTGCGCCCAGCTACCTAAGATGATGTGCGCCCTACAGATTAATAAACAAACAAACATGTGTACAACTTTGCACCAGACCTGCAGATGGACTGGCCTGCTGTTAAATCTCAGTTACCAGTTTATTGGTGTTCACTGCAGAGTGTAATTTGCTTTCTGACTTTGAGAACATTCAGACATGTGATTGCTCATTTAACTATAGCCGGTAAGATAGCTGTATCTGGTACGATAGCTCAGTGGGTTGAGCGCTCCATGCTTAAATGCGTGTATGATCGGTTGGTGGCAGGCTTGAATCGTGGCACAACAAACTTAGCCTTTCATCCTTCTGAGGTCTATAAATGAGTACCAACACAGGTTGGGTGATATTGTATGTATTATTTGTTCTATATAAAGCGCTTAAGCGTAAGTGATTTAAAATAAGACAACATTATCATTTGGCCTTGGACGTCTGCTTGCATTCACATTTATTTGGTAATATGGGCCTATACACCCTGATATTAACCATAGATATGGTGATTCATTCATTACAGTGATATTGTAACCATATTTATCGTAGTGCACTTAGGAACAATGCTATGTGATGCCAATTCCTGTTTTGTCAAGAGTTGAAAGGTTGGGTTCCATCGCTTCCCGTGATGTCACTATGGGGGGAGGGGATCAAATGACATTGATTCCTGTGATGTCAGCAAAGGTCAAGGGTCGTGTGATGATACTTCTGCAAGCTATGGCATTTTGGTGAAATGACGTCCCTGAGCTCACACTCATTCAATGCCTTACGATATCCTTCCCTTGAACCCGATATTAGGATAGCCTGTTCTCCACACTTATAAATGTCATTATTGAACTACTTCAGCTCTACCACATTCATTAAGATTTGCCATGTTGACTTATGGCTTTAAAATGCAACGTGGGTATTTTGCAAGTAAACGTTTTTAATTGATATTATGTGGGTCTTGACATCCAGAACTAACATTTTGCATCAAGTAAATCTTAAACCTTGTGTTGTCAAGTAGCTGAACTGGAGTGGAAGAAAATCCCTGCTTCAAAATTTAGCCACAATGTGTAATCCTTGACAACTAGTTTAATCTCATTCTAACTTAACTTGCAAATATTAGAGACCTTGTATGTGATTAAGAATACCCTATCTGAAAAAAGACATCCTTACAATTAGGTAGATTTAAAGATGTTTGGGAAACAAATTGTATACTGTGTTAGTCCTCTGCTAGTGGCCCCCGAGGAAGCCATCTATAATTGCAATATTGTTGAACTGGCCCTCCCACCGTCCCTTATCACTTGACATAATAAACAGACTCACAGGCCCTCATTACAACACCGGCGCTAAACCATGGCGCTATTTGCACCGTGGTTGGTGCCGGTGTTGTAACGGGTCCGCCATGGTTCAATGGGGAATTGCCACCCCATTCCAAAGTTGGTGGGGCGCTAATTCCCCATTGAACCATGGCCCTTCCCCATTCCCATTTTCGCCTCATAGGGCTCTATGGGAATGGGGAAGGCGCTAAGTACGGTACCGTAAATTGCGGTACTGTACTTAGAACCAAGGTCCCTTTGCGGCACCCTACTTTAACGGCTGGTAAAAACAGCCGTTAAGGTCGGGTCCCGCAAAGGGACCTGGTAATCAGGCGCTAATGGGTTAACGGGGCTGCAGCCTTTTACGGCGCCGTTATCCCATTAGCGCCAGGGTCATAATGAGGCCCACAGTCTCATTAGACAGTCAGGGTACCAGCGATTCTAATATAGCAGACTAACTAACAGACCCAACGTTAATTTCCTCCCAGTGACGTCTCTATGTGAGGGAAAACGGGGCTCGTGACCAGGACCCCCATCCTGGGTTCCTTGGAGAGGGGGCAGGGTGGGCACCTGTCCTTCATTTTGGAGGCGGGACTATGTGTGTTCTATTTTTATAATTACTTATCACTTCACTTGGTGGTTGGTCACACAGCATTTGCTGTGCCAATAGAGTGAGACACAGTGCCCGCCTGCAGGCTGCAGCGTGCCGCTCCGCACTGTTGAATGAAGCCTGTACCAGTGCCCAGTGCTTTGCCTTGTTTCTCTCACACAAACTGACGAGCGCTCAAAAGAAATGCCGCGTTTTGACAGTGTTAAAGTAGCAGTACGAGTGCAACCGTTTAGCCAGGTGAGTGACGTGATGAGGGTCTACGTGAGTCTTTTATTTTGCGAGGCACTCGCATTCCTTTTTGCTGAAACCACCTCCTCTCTTCAGCCAGCCAGCCCGCCCGCCTGCTTTCTGACGCTGATGTGAGTGCGCGCGCTTTCTTTCACATCTGCAGGTGATTCTATAATCATCCATTTTATTGCTGCTGGCAATGTTGTGTAAAGTCCCCGTCCAGCACATTTCACCCTACGCAAGAGCAACACAGGTATTTTCTGTCAAGAAAGGAAAGCTTAGATTTCTTTGAGTCACCCCTGGCTTTGCAATTCTGGTATGTGGATGTAACTGTTGTAGGGTGCAGAGGCTAGTAGGATGTAGGATATTGCACATGAGAGGGACGCTGCAAGCGTGTGCATTTCTACTCTAGACATAATAAGATAAAGAAATGAAGTAAGTGGTTCCAGGGCTACTTGTGAGTTGACAATGTTAGTCAGCCTTTTTGTGTTTTGCATTGCACATTTAAGACGGAACAATATAGAAACAGGAAAAACGTGAGCATTGGAAAATATGTCTTTTTGTTTAGCACCACATAATCAAGAAATCAAGTTTCTTATGTTGAACATAGCAATAGAAAATGTGCTGTGTATCACAGGACACACGATTGCATGTGCTGCTCAATTCCTGGTTACACAGTGGGGGCGCCTCGCTCACTATCTTCCCCTGTTACATTCAAGGCTTGCTACACTAATTCTGTACCCACTGAAACAGACATGGCTGAATGAGTAATCCAGCCTGTGCCATGTGTGTAATGTCTCATAGTTTTTCTTCCATTGAGCCTACATGGCTTGGTGCAGCTGTGCTTGTTTGGAGTACGCCTAGTGTTGCTAGTGGCGAGCAGGAGGTTTGCGATACTGATGGGCACCTAAAATCAAGGGTGAGGTCGACATTCTCATGCCCTGAGCTGAGTTCACAAAGGGGTCCAGAGAATGGAAAAAGCCCTGTCGGGTGGCATAGGACATATGGATGTTGTACTGTCCACCTCCAGCATTTGAGCAACCAGGCTCGCCTGTCACACTTTTGGCTCACTTGCTAATATGCGGGACACATCTGACTGGTGCACTCTCTGATTTTCCTATTGAAATGAGTCTTGTGGCTGAAGTCAGCCCTAAATCTGAGTTTGAACTCACAGGCCTCAATGAGATCAGCTTCCTTATGTTTTACATTGCATTTTGAGAAATAAAGCCCATTATCACAGGTATTATCTCATTGTCAATTGACATTCTCATAAAAGTCTTCTCTGCTGCAAAGGTGAAACCGTGTTGGGCCTTTTCAAGATATCTGATCTGATGTGGCTGATGTCTTGAAGTTGTTCACACTTCACCACAAAAGAAATGATTGGTGAGACTGAAAGTGTTAGTGCTCAATCTAGCATGGTGTTACTAGACACGGGGGCAGGGTTTTAGCAGTGCCACTAGTGCACTAAACTAAAGCAGAGTTATTGAGCAGTGCATCTGCCAGCCAATGGATGGCATGGCACATGGGTTTAGCAGCGCACCATAGCTATATGGGCTTCTAGGTGCTCTTATTGGATCAGTGCTACATGGTGCAGAGTATTAACAGTGCTTCTTAGGGGGGGCACTAGAGAAGTGTGGGACTGGAGAAGTCTGGCCAACACGGTGCTGAGTTTCTGCAGTCCTTCTGCCCCCCCACAACCGGCCTGCTGCAGTTGCATTGTGCTTAAAGAGGTGCTGCTGCCACATGGGCATGTCAGTGCAGGAGCGTAGCATTACATGCCCGTGATGCACTTCAACAGCTTGTGTTCAAGAAACGGTGCCCTGTACTCCCAGATTCCACACAGTGCTGCTCCTCATACCAGTATCCCTTTGGGTGAGGGCCTTTCTCTGCAAAATCTAAACAACCGTTGTCACTGCCTACAGTTTAGACTTTTGTGTAGACAGGCACTTGCCAGGCCCAGCCGTAATGGTGTTAACTACCCATTGTTGGTAGCAGGTGCAAAATGGCTTGAGTACCTGGGCGTCTAATAGCAGTGCCTGGCAAAAGCTTAAAGCGTATGCACAAGCCAAAAATGTTGGCTTTGCCAATGCTTATATTAAACAGGACGTCAGTGGCTTTGCCAATGCTTGTTTGTAACAGAACTTCAGTGAAGGACATGCAGAGTGCTTATAAATTGAGTGGCTTAAGGCAAGCCATTTAACGTACACCAGTAGTGTGTTTACAACACCAAGTAAGTCATTAACTCTCAACCCTATAGGCCCTATCTATAGTTCAATGCAAAAGTTCTGGTTTATAGGTGTCGCAAGCAACACCTGACATGGGGTTCGGAGGGAAGGGGAGACAGGGATTTTCGGGCAGGGCATGGGTTCCGGGAGTCAGAGTGGGTTCATGGGTGTCAGGGGGGGGTGGCAAGGCTGACTGGGACTGGGCACCAAAAACTGTTAAGAATGCCCTGTTTCTCCCCCCATTGTTGCCAGCCACCATAGTTGATTGGGACACCCATAGTACTTAACCACAAGAGAATGCATTTACATCTTTGCTATCGCCTGTAAGGCTAGGCTATTGCATTTTTTAAAGCATGCCTCCTGCTGCTTTCACTGTTTCTTAGAGCTTCAGGATCAGCAAGAGGTAAGGTAGGGGACGAATACAGTAGCAGGGGAGCCGGACAAGGTTGCCTGAATTGTACTTCAGGAGTGTGGGGAGTTGTTTTTGTTGTATCTGTGGTTGATTAGTCTGGTGTTTAGGGACATTTAGAGTAGACACGTGTCTTTTGATGGTGCATGTTTAATTGTGTAACTTGTGTTGTGTAAATGGTTGTTTTTTACTTTGCAATGTATTATCAGCTAGGGTGGGAGGTGGAGTGATTTTGAAATGCTAATTGTTACTATATATTTCTCCAATAAGTGCCACATGTAATTGCACAGACTTTCAAGTGCACTTTAGGCAGCAACAGCACACAGAAAAATGAAGCATTTGGCGTCTGTTTGCTTTTGACAGTGACTCACCAGGCAGCCAAGGACAGGGGAGCAATGGACAAGAGGAGAAAATCATGAGGGAGTCAACGACTCACGGAAAGTGATTCACCCCCGTAGCCAAGGACCACATGGAGTGGGCAGCTGAGGACCAGAGGGGAAACTAATCAGAGGGCATTGCTTTTACCATAGTTATATTGCAGTGCATTTTTAGTTTTGACTATTAAGAGACATTTAAGTTCCACCTTTTAGCTCAAACTATTGTACCTTGGTGCAACTATGAGGGTGGTGTCATGTGAGGAGGGATGGGAGGGATGCACAGCTAGGGAGTGCTGTTTGGGCATTTATCAATCGCTATCTGCCTATGGTCTTGTTAAACCATGTGGCCAGTCCTACCCACCGCTTGCCCCTCTCTATACAAAACGCAATCCTGTGATCGTTTTGAGCTTGCTGTATCAAACAGTAACACCATACTTTGGCCTCTAAGCATTACGTTTAAAGTAGTCTGTTAAGAGTTCATGGCTCACCTGCATCTGCAAATGCTCTACTTATGTAATTAAAACGCCTTAACCAACTGTGCATTCAACACTTGAGATACATTTGTTCCTTGCACTGAGATTGTATTTAAGCAAGACTTGCAAAGTCAGCAGTTTTGACTTGTATATATGTATAAGGTCTACAGTACGCACTTCTATCATATACCTAGGTAATCACAACGTTTACCAGCTGTTGCCATTTTATGGCAACTTATGGGCATTTGCCAGGCACCATTATGGAAGTGCCTGGCAAATGCCCATCCCATACTACACAGCAACCAAAGCTGTTGCATTTTCCAATGTCTGTATTTAATTGAGGTGACAGCAATATGATGATTACTGGCACCTGCAATGTATTGTGTGTAAGGTGCAGGCGTGGGCTTGCCAAATGTAATGCCTTTCGATTTTGCTCAATTGCTGTTTTTTGTAAGTAAGCTTATTAAGAGAAAATAACTCAGTAATAGTTTAAAATTATCATTAAAGGTTCATCTTTCATAGCTATATTAAATTGCTATACTTTTCATGTAGGAACACTATATTTGTACCGACTGACCAGTTTAGAGCTCTATGCAGCTCTAATGTAATGGCAATGCAAATATGGTTAAGCTATGATTTTTATCATGTTCTTTAGAGTAAATGATGGTTCACAGATAGCACAAATAAAAATGTCATAAATATATATGTGGAGCAAATAGTATCATATGTAATTGCCTCGCAGAGATGGATTAACGATTGATAATGATGAATCTTATTTTGAAATTTCTGCTGGAGATAAAACTAGTGCCATTTCTTCGCCAAAGTACATTGAAGATTGCAAACCAAAGGTGATGCCCGTCGTGCCCACCCTGCCCCTCCTCCGCCTATCCCATTTTCTCCTTTCTGGAGGCAGCCAGATATGATATATTTTATTTGTAGCGTGCCTATACTCAAGTGCTTCACGGCATGATGAGGCAGGGGAGGGGAAAATGGGGACACGACAACGATCTTACTAGGCCCAGTGACATTGAGATTGTGCAAGTGCAGGGGAGAGGAAAGGGGAGAAGTGCCAGGGGAAGGGGGGGGGACATAGGATCGAAAAATTGGAGAAAAAAAAAGACAAAAACAAAACAAAACAAAGTGCGGCCAGCAAGTGGCAGTGCAGGGGGTTAAGTGCAGAAAGCAAGTGCTAGTGCAGGTAGGGAGACTGTAGGGTTGCCGATACAGCCCCAAGTGCAGGGTTGCCAGAAGGCAATGCAGGCGTGCAACTGGGAGGGCAGGGACATGGGCCCGTGGTACAGAGGGTAGCCAGGAAGCCAGTGCAGTATGAGACAGGAGATCAGCAGGCGAGAGGAAGAGAGAGTCAGAACACGACTAGTTTCCTCCACTACCACCACTGATTAGGAGTCATCATGGTTCCTGACCTCAATCAGAGTACTTCCCCTTCCTAGGTGAAGCTAATGTCCGAAAGATCAGCCAGCACCCCGTTGCAAACAAACCTATGATTTAGGGAGCCCTGGAAGATGTGCAGCTGGATCATGTGATTTCCCTGTGCAGTATCTTGGACTTTCATCATGTCAAGCCAGGAGACATTAGTTACCACATGTAGCATTGTTTAATTATTTAGCATTGCAATTAATCATATGCTTCGTACACAGTAGCCACATCCTCAAAACAAATTATTCCCTATTAAGGCGACTTTGGTACATACATTGTGACAGTCTAAACATAATTCCATCTCAGCTCTTCTGCCTGGAAGCAACTTGGTTCTGCTGCTCATGTACTACAAACACACGTCAACATGGACAGGTGTGCCATATTACTCCATGCTGGCAGCAGACGTGCTGGGCTTCTATTTAATGAGCTGATACATTATTCTAGCGGTGGCAGTCTTTCTTCATTCGCAATCATTGAGCCATTTCATCTGCCGACTATTGTCATGTTTATAAAAGCTCGGCCCTTCCCTGTACCAAGAACAGCATGGAACAGAAGATGAAAGATCAGCCTGGGAAAAGCAGAGGAGCCAGTGACGCAATATAGAACGCAATGACACTATTTACATTTCAGCCGGGAATGCACATCACAACCTCTTTTGGAGCACTCATCCCCTCTGCTCTCCGTATCCACCCACTTTCCTACGGCGCTCTGCTGCTTTCTCTACAGATTTGCACATTATGCATGCCGTAGGTACACCAGACATGCACGTTTAGAAGATATTGGGCCTCATTCCGACCCCTGGCTATTACCGCCTTGGTTGACGCCGTTTTCTTTCCGACTCCGCCATGGTGAATGGCGGAATTACCGCCCCATTCCAAGGTTGGCGGGGTCGGTAATTCCCCATTCACCAAGGGCCCTTCCCCATTCCCATTTTTGCCCCATAGGGCTCAATGGGAAAGGGGAAGGCAGTAATTACGGCACCGTAAATTACGGTGCCGTAATTAGCTCCTAGGTCCCTTTGCGGGTTGGTTTTTTAACGCCTGCAAAAAGCAGGCGTTAAGTACCAACCCGCAAAGGGAACTCGGAGTAGGGCGGTAAGGGTTTAACGGCACCGGTCTCGTTAACGGTGACCGTTAACCCTTACCGCCTGACTCGGAATGACCCCCATTGGGAAGCAGCCAATGTGAGTGCCATCAGGAGATTGTTAATATGTGAAAATGATTTGTGTTCTTTTATTTAGAAACTGGAATAAGGGTTGTTGCATCTCTCTATAAGTGATCTGTGATAGTCAGTTTCATAAAGGGAAGAGACCTGTGTAGTTTTGACCACCCATGTGTCCAATATATTGAATGTATGTGTGGCTTTCTGACACACACGCTCATTCTAATAGGTGTGGGTGCAGGGACACAGTCTAGAAATTGCCATGTGCAGTCCGTTGCCGCCATCCTAATTCCTGCCCACATGACCCAGAGTTACCATAGAGGCTGTATATGCATGTGACGATCGCATCATTTCAATGCCTGGGAACTGGGGTTCTTCTTACAGATTAGGCCCGGATTTACTCTGGCACTCGGAAGCTGGGGCAATCAATGACACGTCATCTGCCCGTGCATGCATGGTAACCCACCATGCCCCTTCTCAAAATAAGTAGGTCCCGTGGCCGCAGTGTACAAAAAGAAGTACTGGAGCTATGTTCCCTACTGGCCTGCCCCGCCCCCTACAAACCCCATCACCACGCCCCCTCCAACACACATTACAAACCCCCAAAAACCTGCGCCTGCGGTTTAAGGGAACGTTCAGTGCACTGTAAGTACACATTTCAACTTCTTTCTACACTTTTATTTGAAAAGGAAACCATTCCTGAACGGTTTATTTTTAAAATAAAAGTATAGGAATGTTAAAACCTAATTTTAAAAAAAGTAGAGGAGCACTGCTCCCAACCGCTCCCCCCACTTAGACCACTTCAAAGCTCTCACCATCTCTGCGGATTAAACATATGTTGTGTTGAAAGGCATAAAAACCCAGGTGAATCCAGAGCTCGAGTACCTTTCACCTGACACAGATACATATGGTGAATCCATGATTCATACCATTTAAATACCTTCAAATCCTCATTTGAGTTACGAGCGAAGGGCACCAACCCTAAATCGACAACATAACATGATGATCATGTTAGAGAGACACGTTGAAGAAGATCATGCAACGGTGGAGGAGGCTGTTGGCACCCATGTACGATATGGGGAACTGCTGTCATTGGAAGTCCCTAAACGGTTGGAGGAACCATATGAAACTCTTATGTATACATTTCAGAATTAAAAATGGCAACCTCCCCAAATACACCATATTGAAAAAAAACAGAATCAATGTTTGAATCGGTTGCCATTTCTCAGTGAATAAAAAAAACAAGAGCCAATAAAAAAACAAATACTTATACCAACAGAACATTCCGGCCTTACGTACAAAAAGTTGAAGGAGGAAATGGCCCGATGGGCACACTGTGAAATCTCCTGGTTGGCAGTGAAAATGACACGCTTTTCCCAGGCTCTTATATATGTTGCAAGCACTTCCTGTAATAATTCCAAAAGAAAGAAACTCTGCAAGGGAGAGGTGCTGCCCTAAAGCGATAATGGCGACCACTAGGACTTCGGTCTTCACCTGGGAAAGAGCGGAGAGACAATACAAAACAGCGCCTTATTCCTCTTATGCAGAACCCCACATTTCCACCAGGTTGGAACCCATTACCGTTCACTCCATAGGTCGAAGCGGGGCTTAGGAGGATTGGCCGATTATTTGTGGGTTGAAGAGCTATGTCCTTTAATGAAAGTAAGCAAACGATCTTGCTCCCGGACTATGATAAGTACACATACATACAGCATCGGATTGGTCGTGCTAAAATGACTCAGGGTGGAGCAGAGAGACCACGAAACTTGAAGATCTATTTGTCAGGTACCCACTTGGTCAGAAGATCTCCAAATTGTATAAGATACCTAATGGGAACCATTTTGGGCATCCTCATAAATATATGTTTAAATAGGAAGAAGATATTGGAGAGCCTATAGATTATTTGGTGGGTAACACTATTTGGAATAGAGCATCCTCATCTTTGCGATGTGTACAATTGAAAGGAAATAGTTATACATTGTTGTGTCATTGGTATATCACTCCAGAAAGGATTCATTGTATGAGTATGACTGCCTACCCGAGTTGTTGGCGATGTGGCCAAGCCCGCGCACACTGTATCACATATGGTGGACTTGCTCGCTGATTCAACAATATTGGAAGGAGGTGCTTTCACACATTAAGGCCATATTAGGGGCTGCCTTACCATTGGATCCTCTTACTATATTGGTTGGCAATGTGGATATGGAGGGTGTTTATTAGCTGTCTAGTAAAACATGCTAAATTGGTGACGCATTTGTTGGTGGGAGCAAGGGTTACATTAGCACATAATTGGAAGGTGAACACCGGCCCGAATATACAGAAATGTATGTATGTATGTATAAAAATGTATTGAGCGCAGACCAAGGCCAGAAGGCATCTGAGCGCTATAAATCCACACCATAAAGAAAGTATCAAAACATAATGCCCCCCCCCCCTAAAATAACAGTGCCTTTAGAGCCTCTGAAAGTGAAAATGGTCCAAAATCTCTATCAGATGTGCTGGCTGGGAATTCCAAAGTGTCAGTGCCAGGACCGAAAAGAACGACCCCTTGTTCGAGCCTGATCATGCCCTGCAGCATGCAACAGATTTGCAGAGTCTGAGCGCAAGCGCACAAAGGCACAGAACGGACACGTTTTGACTGAAGAAAAGCCGGGACTTTCAAAAAGAACGCCCAGTGAGCAAAACACAGAGCCTTAAACCTTTTACAGCTTCTTACAAGTAGCCAATGAAGTTTGGCCAATAAGAGTGAGGCAGAAGACCGTCTAGGCGCATTCCAATCGTGCCGCAGAGTTCTGTAGTATCTGAAGCCTTTGGATCAGAAAATCCGGCTGTCCAAGGTAGATACTATTACAGTAGTCCAAAGCCCCCATCATAGAGGCAGATACTACTGTAGCACAAAATTGAGACTGAACAAAAGGCAGCACCTTCCTAAGAAGTCTCAGTTTGAAAAAAACAACAGTCTTGCAGATCCCGAAATCTGCCCTTCTCTAGAGCCAGAGGGGAGATGTTTGACCCCTAGGCTCTTTATGGATGGGCTGGGCGATTGGAACATCCCCACCGATTATTGCCAGAATTCGGCATGCCATAATGCACTGTCCTATGCCAGACACACCACAAGGATCTCAGTTTTACTGGCATTCAGGTTCAGCCAATTTTGGCCATCCAACATCCCATCTGCTCCAGGGAGGATTTCAATGTTGGTCGATGACATAGCATGGCATGACCATGGACAAAGTTGATGTTGCCAGTCAATACGACAGAGGCCGGAATGACCAGAGGTGTCAGGGAATTATTATTATTATTATTATTATTATTATTATTATTATTATTATTATTATTATTATTATTAATAATGTATTTTGTTCTTTTTCCTTCTGTCTCCTGAGATTGCCCTCGGATGCAACTGATTACTGAAATGTGAGTTTATTGTTCACCGTTATTTTTGTTATCCCGGCATATTCACAAAGCTCAAGAGGTTATATTGTGATGTCAGATGATGCAAAATCCATGTGTCATTTTAACCTTTATGCAATTGTTGTTTATAGAAACAAATATAATGAACATAAACAAATAAACGAACACATGACGAGATACACAAATGAATAGAACAAGGTTGCCTTTGTTACAGAAGAACTAGCATACATCACAACCGTTGCCATGCCATTTGTCATTGAAATGCCTATTATGAGCAACGATACACTTTCTGACCTTTGTAATCCGCATGGGAACTCATTCCTTTCACTAGAAGAACGTATGTAATGCTGGAGCGTCACAGTAAGGGAGCAAAGAATGAACATATTGGCCAATTACAAGTGCAGCCTTATGTGTTTGGGCTGGATTTGGCTCAAGCTTACATACAATTAATGGGATTCCAGCTAACACCCACCTGCTGCTTTCTCTATTTCATTCACTTTGATTTTATTTTTCTTTTGCTTTAACTACTTTCGTCTGTGACTCCTCAAATACTACTGCACTAGCTTGTTAAATCTGAAGAGTGACTGCACTTGTCAAACAGCACACACACATATAGTCACTGATTAGTCCAAACGGGTGTGGAACCCAATGGCAGAATGCAGCTGTTGACGCTGATGGGAGTGAAGGAAGAAGCAAAGAGACGCAGCGCCTCATTCATGGTGACACTGCAGTGCTGTCTATTGTTTGTGGCCTTCCCTGTGTCAGTCATCTGTGATCACTGCCTTGACATTAGCTTCCCCAGATCTGCATAATACATGGTGAGGGAGGGTGAAGCAGTGGTTGAGCAGCAGGCTACACTATGCAGACACTGGGCCTCAATACCGCCAGCGGTATTAGCCCTACCGCCGAACTCCCTGGCGCTAATAGCGCCGGATCACGAGTTCGGCAGTAATGTTAATCCCCATTCCCCATTGAGCCCATTCGGGAATGCCCCATTCCCCATTGGGCTCAATGGGGAAATTTCGCGCTAATACCACCGGCGGATTTTCCCGCCGGCGGTATGAGCGCACATTTTCGGCGGATTTCCCCCCAGCTAAGAGCTGGGGCGAAATCCGCTGAAGTCCTGATTTGGCGGACCCTTAAATCCGGTGGTAATAGCGCTACCGCTGGATTTAAGGGTTACCGCCAAAGTCGTGATGAGGCCCACTGACTGTTGAATGTGGGGAGTTAGTGACTTCAGCATAAATGCTCTATTTCTCTCTTTTCCTCTTTCTCTCTTTTCCTCTCTCTCTCTCTCTCTCTCTCTCTCTCTTTCTCTCTCTCTCTTTTTCTCTCTCTCTGTCTCTCTCTCTCTCTCTCTCTGCCCTAACTCTCACTATTTGGTTTCTGTGAAAAAAACGATAGTCAAGGGAATAATATAGCCATGTGCATCTTACAAAGCAACTGTAAAACACAGCAAACATCTCAGGATAAAGGGACATTATTGGAGCAGTACAACATTGCAAGCCTCACGGTGTCACCAGTTCCTCGTTGTTGTGTGGAGAATGTCCAAGCTATATTGTTTTTTTTGTTTGTTTTTATTATTAATATCCATGCAGCAGTATTGGGAAAACAATATACTATTTAAGGCACTGTCTGATATATTTTGGGGTTATACTGATCACTTTGTGGTATTTTCTATCATGGTGATAAAGAGTGGTATTTTATGGTGGTAGTATATTGTGGTAGATATCTCTCCCAGCTCTCTAAGGTGTCAGCTCTGACTACACCCACTCACAGCCTTTTTAATACTCCTGTCAGTCAATGTAACACTTCCCCATCTAGATCCACCCACATCACCCGATCTGCTCTGGGTATTTTCCCCATTGTATTAACTGCATTTCGGAAAAACAAATGTTACATTTTTTTTTCTGCTTCCTGATTCTACAATGCTTCGTCTCAGCAGAGGGGAATTTCATATTTGTTTAATTCATTGCACAAACTCAGGCTTCACACAAATCCATTTTACAAAGCACCATGCATTTTCCAAAACTTTCTAGGTTATTTCCCCATAGACTAATTTGCACTACATGTTATTAAGTGGGATATGTCACTAGAATTGGATTAGAATTTTAATATATCAGCATTAGTCTCAGTGCAAGTTAGTCAATTGAAATATCACACTGAAACAATATGCACTTTTAAGCATGTGCTCTGCATTTCTGTATTCTGTGCATTTCCATCAGGTGTGCCGTGCGCATTTCTGCATTTCTGTCTGAGACTCACACTGCAGCTACATACACTACATGTGCACTACCACACCACCATGATAAGCCCCTACCTTTCATATAACCTGCAATTCAGAGCTCACATTCCTACAGCACCCATGAGATAAGATGGTATTATCACAAGGGATATCCCTATGAAATGAACGTGTGTATCACCACTACTAGAGGTCTATAGAGGGCCACTGCTTCCAGTTTGATTGGGCCTTCAAGGAGAGAGCAAAACCATTAGAGCAATGGCCAAAAAATGGAATGGCTAGGTAGCACCTGTCCGCATACTATGGATCTCAAATAGCTTCATGCATGTCAAATAACGTATGCCATTTTTGGAATTTAGCTTTTCATGCGTAGAATTGTCAGCACATATTTAGGCAATAAGGCCTGAGCCTGCCGGCCCTTACCGCATAAGGCTATGCCCCCGGGGACCATAGTTACAGGCCTGAGTGTAGCAAGTGCCTTAACGAAGGCCCCAGGGGCATTACCTTATGCAGTAATGACCTGCAGGCAAGGGGCCTATTGCCATTAGTTCCCCCGGCCCGTTAGACCGGGATACTGTTTTTTTTTTCTTCGGCTGAGAGACGCATTGCGTTTCGCAGCCAGAAAAGAGGATGTACAAAAAAGTGCAACAGCGGACAGGAAAACGTAGTCCGTTTTCTCTTTCCTTTGCAGCCATATTAAGCAAAGTAAATGGCTGCCATTAAAAGGGAGAAGGGACTACATGTAATCCCTTCTCCCTTTCCATGGCGGTCTCATCGGAAAGACGAAGATGCAGCGCAACGTGACTGGGTTTACCATAAAGTAATGCTCGGAAAAGCACCAATCGGTGCTTAGATTACAATGAAAATTCAGCGCCTTGCGTACTAATTTAATTAAAAATATTCTGTGTTGTAATGCAAAGTATCTTTTATCTACAATGATGGTTATACATAGTTACTTAAAAATTCACCAAACTAGCCATTATCCAGAATTTGTTATGACAGTGAGATAAGTCCTATCATTCTATTCAGTGACGTTGTGCTAATGCACCGTCTCTGTTGTACTCGTATCCTCTCACTGAAACTACTGAGAATGTTATGCTATGTCAATATGTTTTTTTGCTGTGACAAATCACCACCGTAATAGTGGCAGATAACTTAGACTGTGGAGATGAATATTGTGCCCCCACCATGGGTATCCAGCCCTTGCTCTACTAGAAGAGTGAGGGGAAGAGAACATATTATTACATTGTTACTAACTTACAATCCTCAAAATATAAATTGGAAACATCCCAAACATCACAACACTTTAGGATACATCAATCTCATCCCCTTTTCCCATAACTACGGTCCATCTAATGGGACAATGTATTCTTCTATTTTGTTATCCTTTTACCCTCTGAGTATTGCTCTGACTTGCTACCTACAGTGGATGTTTCTTTAATGTGCCATGCCCACTACCTTTGTCTCTTTGTATGATAATTCCAGTTGATTATCTCCACTTCTCTTGTTTTGTGAAATGTTCTGTACCTAGTTTTCTTCATCTGTACATTACATTGTTAGGGTTACTGAGAAACCTACATCACCAAACATGTCCTGTAAGCGGCATATGCGCACCAAAAAAAGTAATCTAGAGTTCTAAGGACCAACACATCAGAAGAATCATTTGATTAATAGATGAGTTAGTCACTATGGGTCCACTCTTGCATGCTGATTTCCATAACCAAAACCCAGTACCTCCACCAGACATCCCCGCAATCTACACTGGAACAAGCACAGTGGTACTGTAGGGTCTACCCTCATAATGAGTTGCAAAGTATTCTTAGACACATGTGATTGAGTTTAGAAATACCAAGTGAAATTCCATAAAATCCCAATTTAAAAATAAACAGTTTCATAACAATGGTGATTGCCAAAGTACTCTTGTTCCATATATTTCCATCTTAAACACAATGCTTTCTTCAGATATTGAGACTGATTCCAGAGCTCAGAATCCCTCTGGGTTCCCAAAACGTTTTCAATGGCCTGACTGGTAGTCACAATAATTAGCTTCTTATAATTTGGGAAAAAAACATATATGCCTCAGGTTATAGAGCACGCATGCTTTTTCTTTTTAAAAATGCAGTAAATCCTCTTTCCTCATTTTGATAAATCTTGCATCTGACTTTAATACCACCACTCCAATTACCTGTGATGGCTGCCGATGGCAAGACCCTGAATCTGGCCTTCTAATACAAGATTTGCACTTCCTTGTCTTCCATGGTGTTTACATACTTTTCCATGTCAAAATAAGCTTTACATTAAAAAATACTTTGCCCTTATGCCCTTATGTCTGTGGAGTCCATCAAGGCCAATTTCAGTTGGTAGTACCAGTCCTCATATTTCTGTAAAATAAGTGCTTTGGCGATTAACTTCCCTAAGCCTCTGGTGGTAGATATCGGAAGTAGTCCCAATTTCACACTTAAATCAGAAACATAATAAACCCATGGCAGTTTTTCGGCACACCTTTTCAAAGTGTATTTTTGCAGTGCAAAGTCGGGAGTCCATTTTGTAGTACAAAATGTCTTTGCCCAGACTTTGCACAGCAAAAAAACACTTTCCATGGTTCCATGAATCAGGGTTTGTGTTGGCAGTGCAAAGTAACTTTTCAGCAGTGCAAATTCACTTTGAACCGGGCAAATATTGTCTGCTCTATGAACCACCTCATATTGTTACACCTAAAAAAGAAGGGATCAATTCAGATATTTACAATTTGGGGGGCATGGAAAGTTCTGTATGTATTTAACTCTGGTAGTACTTTGAATGCAGCACGAGCAGCAAGTATCCCGTTTACTTCCGAATCACATAGAAGGAGGTATTGTGTTAAAATAGCTCATGTTTTTAGCATTATCACCAGACTCACGAGTCTCTAAGGCACCCTCTACTTCGAGTACTGTGCAGATCTGCAGATGCATAAGTTAAAGAGGCTGCAGCACCATAAAGACTTATTGACAGTGCAGCAAATCTACTCACAAATGTGTTGACGATGAAATGGCAACATCATTTAGTTCAGAAATAAAACATGATGCTTGGGAAGAAAGAATTAACATGTTCATGCCCAGTGCATCGCAAAGAACAATGAAAAACTCAACCCGAAAACAGAGAAAGCAAGACATTCCAAAGTGATGACGTGAGACTGACATTAGCTGCAGTGTCCATTAGTTCTGAGTATATAGTTTACATGTACATTCAGCAGTGATGGTGCTTCAGGTTTCTGGATATAAAGTAAAAGTAACAGCTGTTCTTTAGGGTGTTATTATTTGGCATGTCATGTAAGGTTATCAAGCAAGGTAATCTGTCATCTCATCAAGGTTGTCAGAGTTTAAGTCATAGAGGATGACTTGTTGTATTTTGTGAACAGGAATGTCATTAATGATGCTGTTATGTCCCAGGTCATTGTCAGCACAAATGCACCATACTGACATGGAAACCATCACATCTGGAATGTCACAACATTTTGAAGCTTTAATAAGCATTTGTTTTTAAAAAAATGCAACATTAAGGGGCCGATTCATGGAACAAACGTGCGCCGAAAATCTACGCGCAAGCAGGCGCAAGTAGGCACAAGCAGGCGCAAGCGGAAAAAAACAGGCGCACGCGCACGCGTGCGATTCATGGAAGTCCCTGCGCATGTACACCCCAGGATGTGCGCCAAACCCGTGCATGGCGCACAAGTCACAGCAACATCCTGAAAGGCGTGTGCGACGCGTACAGTGAAAGCGCACAACCTCGGCGCATACACCAGAAAGTGGGCGGGACATGGGGCGTAACGCGCGGAATGGGGAACAACGCGCGAAAATAAGGGCGTAACTGGGGATGCACTGCAGGGAAGCAGACGGAACGCCCACACGCACTCGAACCACACGTATTCATGGAATCGAATAGGGCAAAGCCACACACAGCCAAAGACACGCACAAGCCGAAACACGTCCGCCACACGAAGGCAGGCGGTAGCGTCCCTGCGCATTACAAAAGTGGCAACATACAGCAATTGGTGTATTTCAGGGGTTCGCGTGAACTTTTTCACGCGATCGGGCCTGGGGGAGCGGGCTACGTGTATTTCAGGGGTTCGCGTGAACTTTTTCACGCGATCGGGCCTGGGGGAGTGGGCTACGTGTACTTCAGGGGTTCGCGTGAACTTTTTCACGTGATCGGGCCTGGGGGAGCGGGCTACGTGTATTTCAGGGGTTCGCGTGAACTTTTTCACGCGATCGGGCCTGGGGGAGCGGGCTACGTGTACATCAGGGGTTCGCGTGAACTTTTTCACGCAATCGGGCCTGGGGTTCGCGTGAACTTTTTCACGCAATCGGGCCTGGGGGAGCGGGGTACCACTCACCGTCTGCCTTGCGTGTAGAAGAACGCGTAGCCAACACCCGCTGTGAAGTAATAGCGTGTGAACCCCAACGGATGGAAAACACACGCACCGCACGAAAAGCACGTACAGAACAGTGTAAAGGCACGCGGGATCTCCAAGCCCTGCCAGGGCAACGCCCGTGCGCAAAACGTCACAGACGCGCTTACGCTGTAAGGGCCTTTGGTCCAATGAAATCGCGTACGCGTGCTGACGCGCTTACGCTCTAAGGGCCTTTCCTCGATTTTCACGCTGACGTGCAGGATTTTCACGTGCCAAATCACTCCGTATCAAGCTGGCCACGTGAAAACACACGGAAGACCACGCTCCTGCCCAGAAGGCCGAATAACTGCCCCCAGTGCCCCGAGCAGCCTCCCACGTGCCATCTGCTGCTGCCTGCCTGCCTGCCTGCTGCCACCGTGCCCTGCCATTTGGTGCCTGCACATCAGCCATCTGCAGGGGTCCAGTTGCTGTGTCCACCCCTGCTAGAACAGAAGACTCCCGACTCAGATAACATCGCTCCACAGCCCAGCCCCAGGACCCAGTTGCCCACCCACTCCTGCCCCTGGGGTTGCCATGTCGGGCACATCCACATCTGGCACCAGTGGCAACCCCCGGCCAGAGGGGCACCAGCTTCACTGCCACCGAAAGTCCTGGGGCAGTATGATGCCTTCTTCGGATCGTCCCGCGCCAACAAGGAAGGACGGGAGAGGATCTGGGCCGACTGTGTGGTTGCCATCAACGCGGAGGGGGTGGCAACCCGCACCATCCAGAAGGTCAAGAAGCGCTGGGAAGACATGAGGTCCAGGACCCTCATGAAGGCCCGGCGCCTCGTGGAGGGGGGCCGGGGCCGCATGAGTTCCATCCAGATGGGGGTCCTGGAACGCGTACACCCTGCGCTCCACGCCCAGGTCCTTGAGAGGGAGACCCGTCTGTAGTTGAGCGGTAAGTGGCCAAGCATTGCTGTGTGAGACAAGGCATGTTGCAGTGTGCTGGTTGTCTGATACTTGCCTGTATGTGTGACATAGGCCATGTACGCATGTATGTGTGCAGGGACATCATGGTAATGCATGTGCGACCAGTAATGTGTGAACCGCACGGTTGTTGCATGTGTTTAAATGCGACATGGGGAGCCCTATGCAGATTGTACACATGAGAGCATGGCAGTCTCTGTTCCTGGACATGGGTGGGGGTGAGGGATGGGTGCTGATGCCAGGTACATATATGGTGTCCATGTCTGTGTGCCTGACCTGCGTGTCTGTGACTTGTGGATGCCATGGATGCATGACACATGTCTGTGACAATGTACAGATTCACTGATGCAGCCTAGTCATCCTTGTATCCACTGTGATTGGGGTGTACGGGGCCAGATGGATGTGACTGAGGTGAAGTGTGTGCATGTGATAGGCATGACCCATGATGCATGTGAGTTCCATTACATTGTATGTTTCGAGAGTCCATTGGACATGTATGGAAATGTCCATGGCATGCACCATGACTGTCACTGTGTGTGTTTTGCCTGGACTGACACATGTGTTGTGGAGGGACATGATGGAAGTGTACTTTGACAGTGGCACTCATCTGCTATTGCTTCCTGACTAGGGGACCATTGTACAGTACCCTGATGCTTGTGTTCTATGTCTCCCTCTCCGCAGCGGCTAGTGAAGAAGAGGGCGGAGACGGCGCTGTGGAGCAAGGCGGCGGGGATGCCCCCACGGCTGCAGCGGAAGGGGTGGGTGAGCCCCCACAGGGGCCTGCTACGGCGGAAGACGGTGAGGAGCCATCCAGGTTGGTGGTTTCCACAGAGGAGGAGGAGGCCGCCACTGAGGCGCACATGGGGCCTGGTGGGGGCATCCCTGCTGGTGCAAGTGGTGCAGTCCAGGGGCAGGGGCAGGAGGCAGCACAGGTCACCGTGGAGGGGCCTGTGCATGTCGCTGTCCCTGACCCTGTACGTGCACCACCATGCACCAGCAGGGATGCCCCGTCCCAGGTCCGTCCGCAGGTAGAGGGGATGTCCATGTCATCTGACTCCCCTCCACCTGCGGACGAGGGGACCCCTGGCCGTATGGAGAAGGTCCTTATTGGGGTCGCGATGCGCACGGCTGTGATTCGTGATGCCCTGCGTGCTTCCCAGGAGGAGCACGCACGTCATCACGAAGAGCACCGTGCCGACGTGGCCCAATTGGGATCGTCCATGTTCGGGGGTTTCCTGCATGTGTCGGCCAATCTGGCGGCCCTCTCCTCCTCTGTGGAGACTATACGCCAGTCGTTCTCCTTGCCGTCTTCCGGCCCAGATGCCACCAGGGCCCCCTGTGGACCTGCCCTGACCAATGCAGCCAGCTCGGTGGTGATCCCATCCCTGCCACAGTCGGGAGTCAGAGGTCCAGCAGGGGTGGACACCACAGCAACTGTACCCCAGCAGATGGAGGATGTGCCGGCATCATCAGGCAGGGCACGTGCACGACGGCGTCGGTGGATTCCATCAGCCTGGATGCCGTCGTGCTGGCAGAGGCAGTGGCGTCGGAGGCAGCAGCGGAGTCAACGTGGGAGGCATCATGGCTCGGGGCCATCAACATCGGAGGGGCAGGCATCGGCCGGAGGGCAGGAGGACCCAGGACGGGAAGTGTCTTCCGTGTGGCAGCGGTTGGGCCAGCATATAGGTGCGGAGCGGCGGCGGGCGGAAGAGGCGCGGCTCACAATGGTCAGGGCGGAGAACTCCATGCGGAGGGCCCTGAGGTGGGCCGAGTGCCTCGATGCAATCCGCAGGGGGTTGGAGGAGCAGATGGCGTCGTCCCTGCAGACCCTCCGGGCCATGGAACAGGACCGCCTCCGGGACATAGACGAGGAGTTTGATGATGCCCTGGCCCGGAACACCACGGAGTGAGCCGCTGGACTTGCCCGCCGCCTTTGTATATAGTTCTTTAGTTTTAGGTTTCATTTGTTTCTTCTTATGATTTGGTGTCGACGGACACAGCTCCACTTTTTGTATATAATTGCATTTTAGTTAGGGTTTTTTGTAGGTTTCCTTTGTTCAGTTGGGCTCATGGACCCTTGGATGTTTTGTACATAGTTCTTCATTGGATTGATTTTATTTTTAATGTGACTTTGAACAACTTTTTTTTGGATTTGGATTTGTAGTTTTGATTTTTTTGGACGGACATGCAGCTTATCTTTTTTTCATTGCCATTGTAGTTTGTTTCATTTCATTTGCATTCAATTTTTTTTAATACAATTTTGTTTTCATACTTCACTGTGTGGTATCATCTCATTGGTTTCATGCATGTCATGTTGGGTGTTTTCCCATTCATTTGCAACCATTGTGTGTGACGGACATGGATTCATTTGCTTTATGAACATTGGGGGTGTAACATGTAATTTCCATTTCCATGTGGGTGAATGGGTTACTTGGTAGGGCCTTTTGGCTGTGGAGGCTGACCATAACGCACATGATTGGGGATTGTGAGGACCTGGGTGCAGGGGGACATGAGTGGGGGCCTGGTGGAGGCTGCCCCTGGTGACTGGGGGGGTGGGGGTGGTGGGAGACATGGGTGGGGGCCTGGTGGCAGGTGCCCCACAGTGCTGGGGGGTGGGGGGGGTGGGGAACATGAGTTGGACATGGGTGGGGGCCTGCTGGCAGGTGCCCCACAGTGCTGGGGGGTGGAGGGGGTGGGGAACATGAGTTGGACATGGGTGGGGGCCTGCTGGCAGGTGCCCCACAGTGCTGGGGGGTGGGGGGTGGGGAACATGAGTTTGACAACGGTGGGGGCCTGCTGGCAGGTGCCCCACAGTGCTGGGAGGTGGGGGGGTGGGGAACATGAGTTGGACATGGGTGGGGGCCTGCTGGCAGGTGCCCCACAGTGCTGGGGGGCGGGGGGGTGGGGAACATGAGTTGGACATGGGTGGGGGCCTGCTGGCAGGTGCCCCACAGTGCTGGGGGGTGGGGGTGCTGGGAGACATGGGTGGGGGCCTGCTGGCAGGTGCCCCACAGTGCTGGGGGGTGGGGGTGCTGGGAGACATGGGTGGGGGCCTGCTGGCAGGTTCCCCACAGTGCTGGGGGGTGGGGGTGCTGGGAGACATGGGTGGGGGCCTGCTGGCAGGTGCCCCACAGTGCTGGGGGGTGGGGGTGCTGGGAGACATGGGTGGGGGCCTGGTGGAGGCTGCCCCTGGTGGCTGGGGGGTGGGGGTGATGGGAGACATGAGTGGGGGCCTGGCCTGGTGGAGGGTGCCCCACAGTGCTGGGGGGTTGGGGGTGTGGGAGACATGAGTGGGGGCCTGGTGGAGGGTGCCCCTCAGTGCTGGGGGGTGTGGGGGGTGGGAGACATGAGTGGGGGCCTGGTGGAGGGTGCCCCTGCACTGCTGGGGGGTGGGGGTGCTGGGAGACATGGGTGGGGGCCTGGTGGAGGCTGCCCCTGGTGGCTGGGGGGTGGGGGTGCTGGGAGACATGGGTGGGGGGCCTGGTGGAGGCTGCCCCTGGTGGCTGGGGGTGGGGGTGATGGGAGACATGGGTGGGGGCCTGGTGGTGGGTGTCCCTGCACTGCTGGGGGGTGGGGGTGCTGGGAGACATGGGTGGGGGCCTGTGGATGGTGCCCCTGGTGGCTGGGGGTGCAGGGGGACATGCGTTGGTGGGCAGTAGTGCAAGTTGACATGTGGGTTGGCTGGGGGGCATGGCCATGGTGGATGGGGTGCCTGCAGGACATGTGCAGGGTAGGCCCCTGTGGTGTGAGCCACCTGCAGGGGCCGTGGAGGGTGTAGAGGGAACACCTGGGAGGACCCACACGTGCAATTCACGTGTGGTGCTCCCCGCGCACCCCTGAAATATGCGTACCCTGCTCGCACGGGCCCAATCGCGTGTGGAAATTTCCGCGCACCCCTGAAATACACGTACCCTGCTGATATCGCATGTGGAACTTCACGCGCACCCCGAAATACACGTACCCTGATGGAATCGCATGTGGAACTTCCCGTGCACCCCTGGTATACACGTTCCCTGCTGATTTCGCGTGTGAGACTTCCCCCGCACCCTGTAATACACGTACCCTGATGGAATCGCGTGTGGAACTTCCCGTGCACCCCTGAGATACGCGTACCCTGCTCGCACGGGCCCAATCGCGTGTGGAAATTCCCACACACCCCTGAAATACACGTACCCCGATGGAATCGCGTGTGGAACTTCCCGCGCACCCCTGGAATACACGTACCCTGCTGTAATCGCGTGTGTAACTTCCCCTGCACCCTGAAATACACGTACCCTGCTGATATCGCGTGTGGAACTTCCAACGCACCCCTGGAATACATGTACCCTGCTGTAATCGCGTGTGAGACTTCCCCTGCACCCTGAAATACACGTACCCTGCTGATATCGCGTGTGGAACTTCACGCGCACCCCGAAATACACGTACCCTGATGGAATCGCGTGTGGAACTTCCCGCACACCCCTGGTATACACGTACCCTGCTCGCACGGGCCCAATCGCGTGTGGAAATTCCCACACACCCCTGAAATACACGTACCCCGATGGAATCGCGTGTGTAACTTCCCCTGCACCCTGAAATGCACGTACCCTGCTGATATCGCGTGTGGAACTTCCAACGCACCCCTGGAATACACGTACCCTGCTGTAATCGCGTGTGAGACTTCCCCTGCACCCTGAAATACATGTACCCTGCTGATTTTGCGTGTGAGACTTCCCCCGCACCCCGTAATACACGTACCCTGATGGAATTGCGTGTTGAACTTCCCGCGCACCCCTGAGATACGCGTAACCTGCTCGCACAGGCCCAATCGCGTGTGGAAATTCCCGCGCACCCCTGAAATACACGTACCCTGATGGAATCGCGTGTGTAACTTCCCCTGCACCCTGAAATACACGTACCCTGCTGATATCGCGTGTGGAACTTCACGCGCACCCCTGAAATACACGTACCCTGCAGAAATCGCGTGTGTAACTTCCCATGCACCTTGAAATACACGTACCCTGCGGAAATCGCGTGTGTAACTTCCCATGCACCCTGAAATACACGTACCCTGCTGATATCGTGTGTGGAACTTCACGCGCACCCCGAAATACACGTACCCTGATGGAATCGCGTGAGGTACTTCCCGCGCACCCCAGTGATACACGTAGCCCGCTTGCTGTGCTGGTACAGGGTTAGCGCAGCCCTTTGCGCTGGATTGGGTATATTGATGGCTTTTCCCTGCGCGAGAGGCGTTCTTGGGGGCGTAACTGGCGCTGCTGCAGGGTCGCTGCGCCACGGCTGGTTTTGGTGGCTGGAATCCATGAATACGCTGTGCGCGGAATTTGATTTTAGCGCACGCGGCTGGCGCAGGGATTCGCACGCGCACACTGTGCGCCAGCCGCGTGCGCCACTTGTGCGCTGGATTCTATGAATTACCCCCTAAGTGTAATATGTTCAAATGAAAATCTCTTCAGGGAGGGTGCATCGTCATTGCAATTTTTAATAAGTGGCTTTTTCATGGATTTAACATGAATTAAAATCATATTTGTGGTTGTGAAAAAAAAAGAGCAGACATGTGCAAGCTTGACGAACGGAAGGTATGTGCATTGGAACAAACCACGCAAATATGGGCAGAGGGAATGATTTAAGAAGAGACCCTGCAAGTGGGAGTAAACATTTAAAAAAAATACACGTTCTAAATAAAATAATGAGAGCAGGTTATAGACATGGAGAGAGAAATCATAACAGTCGTGTTGGCTCCTCTAGTTGTACAGTGTGTAATCACCAGAGTAAAGCACTCTGATCTGGGATGAGCTCCCAGTATCTGACCTCCGGCGATAGTGTTTGGAGGGCAGGTTGCCTTTATCTCTCCCCCTATCCAGACTGGATGCGGATTGAACATAAATGCAGTACAGTAAGCTAAAATGCCCTGGGCGCTGCTGTGTGTATATATTGTACTCAGTGCGGAAGTAAGTCTGTTTGTGTGAGGGTGTGGGAGGTTAGAGGGGGAGGCTGTCACATCGAGATAAAATAAATCCGCTGATCTGCTGGTGTTTTATCGGCACAACAAATAGGACTTTGCTATAAGCGGCTTCATGGACTGTGAGCTATAGATGCTGGAGCGCAGACGGTCCCTTTAGTAGTGTTTGATGATGTGCGCAGCGATCATTCGCGACAGCATTCATGATAAAGCTTGACTATAAAGGGTTCATAATTAACGCCAGATATTTCGCACATGAAAGCATGTGCAGTTTCAAAATCTCACACACACACACGGACATACCCTGACAAATATGCGTTAATAATTTTCAGGTTTATACTTGCAAACATAACTGCACACACTGATGCGGTTCCCTGCAGCTCTACGCATCCCTAACTGCATACACACAATGACATGCACAGACAAAACCATCACACTGCGCTGCTTATTATTCCTGGGGGGATACATGTGTCTGAACCCCAAATCACATAAATTGCCACTGTAATTGGCTTTTACTGACCGTCTCAAACTCTTAAGACATTCGGGAAACCGAGCCTGGATTTGCCAGTCTGTATACAAAGCGAGCTTCTGGAGGTCTTCAGGAGTCGCTGGAAATGTTCGTAGACGGAGGGAGGATGTCTGTTGCTCTTTGAGAGGTGGGCATTTTACTTCAGGCAGGGATTTTAAGCGCTACGTTTATAGATCGTTTTCGGCAGCACTGAACACAGTATGGATATGCCTGGTGATATTTAGTGTTACACTATTTGACATGTATATCAAATAATATCACACTAAGTAACACCTGTCACATTAACGTTATATCCATAAACCTAAAGCACACACAAACACACACACACACACAAAGATGGCACAAAAATCACGCTGAATCCCAGAGACAGTTCAAGGGTTTATATATTCTCTCGTCTCTGTTTGACACGCCTCCTCAATCCAGGCATCTGTAACCCCTGTTTAGTGCTAGTAAATGTTGACCCCTACTGTCCAAAACTTCTCTTGTGCTAGTCATGTTTCCCAAAGTCTTTCTGTCTGGTCCCACCGGGCATACTACGGCAAGGGAGCTGGCTATCTGCAACAGAAATGTGTTCATTATGCCCCCGCCCGTGCACTGCAGTCGCCTCACCTGTTCCATAGTTACTGCCCCTCGGGGTTGGTATACTCAGAGTCCGGCCGGGCATTTTACATCATGGTCGCCAGACTTTGGAATTCTGTCCCTCCCTTTCTCTGTGTTATCGAGGACCATCTCTCCTTTAGGAGAGCTCTGAAAACTCACTTGTTCTAATCAACGACTTTTCTGTTTTGCATCCCAGCACCCAGGCCCCTGGGTGAATGTTGTGCTTTATAAATTCAAAATCAAATCAAATCAAGATGCTGGCTGTCTAATCTCCCCCAGGGACTTCCTGATTATCTCTACTCTATCCAAGTGTTAGTGGGAATTTGGATAGTGACTTGCACTTACTCTAGTTTGAGTCAGGCTATCCTCGCCCATCTACTCTCTCCTCTCTACTGTGACTAATTCCTGGCCACACCTCCCTCTTTTCTGAAGACCCTTCAACGTTTTACTCCTCTTGAACTCTTGCCTTCACCATTTGATGTTACTTCTCTCATTCCAATCTACTGCTCCTTTTCTCCACACTACTACTCCCATCCTCCCATTGCTCCTCTCTTCTTCCCACTACTACTCTACTACTCACAATACTATGTTCTTCCCAGCAACTACTCAGACACCCTCCCTTCACCCTGTACTAATCAAGTCACATTCACTCCTTACACAAGTATCTCTACACACTAGTCCACAAAAACATGCACACTCACACCGCAGAACCACTGCCGCTGCTAAGCCTATTCCTCAGCTGCTTCATGAATCTCCTCCACAAGCCTCTGCTCCCTCCTTTTTGCTGCTGGTCGCTCGGTCATCCTCTACATCCACATCTAACTTTACCCAAAAAACCAACCCTTCCTGCTTCCTGTGCCATTCTTAAATCTTGCAAAAATTGAACAGAAAAATCCCCCCAATCTGCTCCTGTCCTAACCACTAGGGGAATGCAAGTTTGAGAAATATCATAAGAAGCGGGCCATGTCCCACAGTTTTTCTCTGCACGGGTTCAATATGTACCAAAGATGGCAGTGCAGGAAGTCAAATGCCCAAGTTCATGTTCTAGGATCCATTCCCACAGGATATCCTGGTATTTTGGGTAAGGATGGCTCCGGTCCCGCTTATCATCACAGTGGTCTAAGAAACCTGGGACTGATGGCGCAAGCTTGCTGGTGGACTCTGCCGGCCTCGCACCACGGGCCGCAATGCTGGGTTTGTGCACAACTGCAGATGGTGTCTCATTCTCCCTTAGCGGTGCTAATCAGGAGTGCAGCTTTTCTTCACGGCTCTTCCTTTCCATTCTGCGTGCAGGGTGCTGGTGCTGATGCTCTTTCTTAACGTTTGCTCTTGTCTTTCTGTATTGGCCCACAGGTCTCTGAAAATTGAAAGAGACACTGTCCATTATTTGAGACATGAGGCAATGCTGAAGATAAGTGCCTGCAAACAAACATACTGGTACATGGGGAGAGCAGGAAGTGGGGCTCTCATGACTGAGACTGTGATCAGTACAATGAGTAGCTCTGGATTACTCGCTATCCTTCCAACCTTCTGAAAAGGATTTACCACCCCACCCGTCACACATATAATAGGAACTTGTTACAGCATGTGTATATTATTTCTCTCTCTGTCGCACCGCATATGGGTATGCCCTTCCCCACAGTCCTAAGTCCACCTATTCCATGCACTCACGTCACCTTAGAAACACGTGTACAGGGGCTCTATAAATGACTTATCATATCATATCATTAATATTGCAAAATGCAGAGGACACTATAGAAATCCTACCTTCACAGAAACAGCAGAAGAATCAACCCTGTGGCTAGAGAGAGGGGCTGGGTCTGGGTTTTAAGAACATAGTCAAGAGTGGGAGCATGAGAAATGAGGAATTTAATCAGGGGGTTAAACATAATAGCATAATACAAGTCCAGTCACTGTACGCAATAAATAGTCAGTGGTTGTAAGGCTGTAAGGTTTCCTCTGGATCACCAGAAGCCAACTTTGATATGGGGTGGGGGAAGGTGGAAGCATTTTATTTTTAATGTTTTACTTTGGGCTGCTTGTTGGAACTGACGGCAGGTGTTTAATTTTGTGGATAATATTTGTATTTAGGATTGACCATGGACTCCTGATGCACTATGTATCTAGGCCAGATGTGGAGATTGCAGTGGGCTTTGGTGGGAGAGGGTCACACCCTCCCTGTATCCGAGTTCTAAAAGGAGTTTAGAGTTTGTGAGGGGCACATGTGAGCTGAGAGCCAACACTCTGTTCCCATGGATGTATCAGAGTGGATGTTAGAGTAGGTAAGACATGTTGTATCCTAACAATATCAATTTGGGATAGTTGTATGATCCTGAAACTCTTAATTTTTGTAGTGAGGACATTTTCTTTGTGGGTTTCTGATGGATTTCACACTTCATAAATCCCCTAGGATATATTATAGCATAACATTAGGAGTAACATTATGTCTGTTTTAATTCATTATGACTTTTAGGGAAGTATGTAGATACAAGTGTTGCTGTACAGACTGAAATGCAGTGTTATAGTAAGTGATGTGCCAATGAGGATTGCCAGAATGTTTACCACAGTGAGAGGTTCTTTGCTGCTACCTAGTGATCCAGGCCAAACCCTTGAAGGTGCCATTGGTGGTGGCCCATCTATAACCAACATCTTCATTTCAAAGGACTTCCCTTTTAAACAAGTTGAGCACATCGAGTGGACATACAATATAACATATTGTGACAGATGCAAGTGAGGCAGTTATTATTGGACTAATCAAACTCACAGAGTAACAGAGTAGTGTCTGCATCACTGTAGGCTTAATTCAGACCTGTCACATTTGCAAATTACAGCTCCATGAATATTTATTAGCTGAGAGGAAAGATCATTTCCCAGAGCAAATTTACATTTTATATTCACTGTGAGAGAGGACAAAAGGGTGGATAGAGGTGATATGTTGCTGGTCATCCTGAATAGACCTGATCCCTTCAAGGACAGTGTTTAATCCCAGTTTCTTACAGACAGTGAATAGAAAGGGGTTCTCACTTGTTCAGACTGCTGGCAATGATCATGTCAGAGCTTTGACTTCCAATTCCGTTCCTCTTTGGCTCAATCCCATAATTATGAAAGAGCTATATTTGATATAGGACTGGAACCGTTTCATTTCCACTTTTCCCATGAAATTAGATATAAAGGAGAGATTACATGTGGTCCGTGAGTGCTATAGCGTTTTGGATGTCGATTTAGTGATGTCACATAGAGCAGTTTCAGTGTTATGGGCACACTGCACTGTTGCATTGATTTGTTTGTGATTATCTAGGTCTCCTAGGCCACTGGGGGCTTTGATGGATGTGACACTTTAAAAAAAATGTTTTAATACAGGCAGGTGGGACAGACAGTGGACCTCTTTGATCTCCCAGGACATCTTGTCCACCCTCTCATACACTCCCTCTCCTCTCCCCCCTCTATCTTCACTCCCTGACCCTCCTCCAGCCATCACCCCACCCTCCTTCTCGTCCTTTACTCTTTTATCCCCTGATGAGGACACTAGACAAGTCTGATCTCTGAATACCTCGTCAAAACAGGTACATTCCTGTTCCTCTAAAACTATCAAGGACCACATTGAAACCCTCACTCAGGCCCTTGTCGATTTTGCAACCACTCTTTTGCCCCAGGATCCTTCCCCTCCCCTCATAAGCACTCCCTTGAGCATCCTCTTCTCACGAAACCCACAGCTGTTCCTTTTTGTCCAATCAACTATCACCCAATTTCCATTACTCCCTTTTTGGGCAAAATACTTGAGAATCTGGCCATCTCCCAGCTAAACCTTCATTCCGATTCTGTTGGCTGTCTCCATGACCATCAGTCTGGCTTCAGAGCTGGCAGAAGCATGGAAAATGCTCTCCTGAACCTCTGTGAGGATCTGCTTTCCAACCTTGACTCTAGCATTCCCTCTGTCTTCATCCTACTCGATCTCTCCTCTGCCTTCGACACGGTCAACCACACCATCATGCTCAACCGTCTCCATGATAACCTGGGAATCACCGATCAGGCTCTGGCCTGACTGACCTCTTTCCTCTCTGTTCGACCCTCCCAAGTCCAACTTGGGTCCTTCCTATGATCTATCTTCCTCTCCACCTGTGGTGTTCCCCAACGGTCTAACCTCTCGCCCTGGCTCTTCAACCAATACCTGGCAACTCTCGTCGATTGTATTGCCATTTTCTGCTAAAATTTCCAGTATTTTGCGGATGACACTCAACTCATTTCCTTTCCTCTCTCATCTCCGATTCCCAAACTGCCATTCAAGATTGTTGTGCTGCCAACTATTTTTGTCTGAATCCCAGCAAGATGGAGATCCGCCTCATCAGCACACTATCACAATCCTTTCCCCTCACTCTCTGGCCGGCCACCCTTGGCCCTTCTCCTATCGCCATCTGTGAGACCAAGAACATTGGGGTCACCTTTGTTTCCACACTTTCCTTCTCCACCCACGTTGCTGATGTCTTAAAAAAGTCAAACTTCCTACTGCACCTCCTCAGAGGTGCTCTGCCTTTCCTCTCCTTCCCCCAGAAGATCAATCACTGTCTTCTCACTGTCTCCCAAACTCTGGTTCTATCTAGGTTGGACTATTGCAACAACCTCTTTCTTAATCTACCTGTCTCTACTCTCCGCCCTGTGAGACTTGTCCTTGGCCTCAAGCTCTGGGATCGTATCTCTCCTGCTCTGAAATATCTCCATTGACTCCCAGTGGATGCAGGATTAAATTCAAAACCCTCTGCATTGTCCACAAGGTGTATCCCCTGGGTCCAACATACCTTCAGCTATACCTCTGTAAATACCTCCCATCTCGAGCTCTCTGCTCCTCTACCTCTAACTCCCTCAGGGTCAGTCGTTTCTCAAAGAAACAAGCTGGGGGTAGATCTCTGTCTTCGGCTGGCGCCTCTCTCTGGACAGCCTCCCTGCCACTCTAAAACTTGAGGAGAACCATCTCTGGTTCCAGAAGCACCTCAAGACCTTCCTCTTTGCTTCTCCCTTCGCCCCCCCCCTCCCCTGTTGATTCTGTTCTCCCTCGGCACCGTCCACCGGGCCAGGTACCTGCTCACCCTGCCACCCTCACGCACTGCCTCCGGGCCACCCCTTGCACTGGGGTCTGTATCTGTACCCATACAGCCCCCCCCCCTGTTTTCTTCCTGCACTTATCAGACCTACCCAGTCTGCTGCCTTAAACCCAGCACTTGCCACTTGCTGGCTACACTACCACTGTTTGTTGCCTTTATTATTTGCTAATTTATTATTATTTATCTTTTTTTCTCCTTGCTCCACACTCTCCTTTTCTCCCCCTTCCATGCACTTCTCCTCCTCCCCCTCTTCCATGCAATTGCGCGTTCTCAGTTTCACTGGGCCTAGTGAGATTGTTGTTTTTGTTCTCCCCTGTTCCCTATCCCTTGGCTTGTCACGCCCTGAAACACTTGTGTATGAGCGCGATAGAAACAAAATATCAATATCTTTGGAGCAGAACAAAATTTCTATAGTCTTTGTTTTGCCAACATTCAGACAGCTAATTTCATGTTAACGTAGTTTTAAGGTATTAAAAATCAAATCAAAACATGTGAAACCACTTTATGTGGCTGTGCAGTGGCAATAAATTTTTTAAAACACATTGTTGTAATGTGAAATGTCTGAGCATTCTTCCTGTGTTTTTTGAAAAGTTACACTGCCATAGCCGGTCATATCGCACAGCGAGTAGAGTGCTCGCTTTGACATCCGTGCAGAGCCTGCCGATGCAGATTCAAATCCAGGCATGGCAAAACTCTGCCTTTCATCCTTTCCGAGGTTGAAAAATGAGCACCACACACCATGGGTATGCAGTGCTCAGATTCCTGAGGGTTTGTAGTGCTATATAAATGCAAACAAAATCAACAATAGGAATGAAGGAAGAATGCCGATAGTACAGCAGCAATCCACATTGAATGGGCCTTTAACATTAACAAACACTGGTGAAACAAACAGTTTTGTCCTTTGTAGCAGGCGATTACACTATGCTATGTCAGGTATACTGTCATATTGCCTGAAGCATGCATCAAATCACAGTATTGGCATCAAATATCCAGGTACAGGTATCATACCAGTTAGTTAGTTACCAGGAGGTTGGGTACAGTGTTCCACAGTTTTGTGGCCAGAACTGAAAAAGAGAATCCTCCTTGCCATTTCATATTGTGGGATATATTCTTCCAAGAAGAAGGAACATGCATTCATGTTGGGCCTAAAGATGCAGAGCTTTGAAAACACACAGAGATGACTGACAAACTGAAAAGACATAAATTCACTCACATCTGCCATTTCTTAAAATGCTGTTTTCAAAGAAGGAAAAATACACTACTAAATGAGCAATGCATGGGATTAATACAGCCCCAACATAAAGGCCTACTTTTTATTAAAGGTGACTGATGCCTAAAGTGCGGCATTTGAAAACAAAGAAACTGTGATTATGGAAATGTGTGCATTTTACAGCTTGAAATGAATACATGGAGTCAAAGTGTCCCTTCCCAGAGAAATGCAAACACATCATGATGGGAACATGAACCGTGGGGACAAGATGCAATTATATTAAAAATAAACCGAAGGCCACATGGGCCCAAAGAAATGTACCTTCTAAGTGTCTGTTTCTAGAGATAAGACTTTAAGTTTTTATTTCCCGAGAAAGGCTCAGTTTCGATTCAGAACATCCAAGCAGTGACCAAGATGGAATTTATGAGGGGATGCTATCTAAGATAAGTACCAGATCACCCATTAGCCTTGGGAGAAGAAAGGCTGATGACTTTACACCAGGCAAAAGTCAACAATGGAGTAGATTCCTTGTTCAGAGGGGAAAATATATTTGGAACAAGACATTAATCTTAGTGAGCTGTTTGATTGTCAGAATCATATGTATGTAGTTATGTGCCTATAGATTTACATGGAAAAGCATATTTATCAATTTTATTGAGATCCATACATTGCAGAAAAATAACTTAAATATAATTTTAAAAGGTATCCCAAGGCTGTCAAAATCGACCATGGGAAGCCAATCTACAACTTAGAATGCATTACCATCTCCCCAGAAAATGTCCAAAAGCTGGAAGTCAGGGAGGTGGTGGCAATTTAAATTAGATATCAGCCGAGAAAAGAATGGATTGATAACGGTTATAATTTTTGAGTAAATTGTGAAAAATTACCATTTGGATGCACAACCTTGTGCAGAAATTGGACATATATTGTCAAATGTGGCATGATGAGAGGAACCCAGAAATAAATATATTGTTAGGTGTTAAATAAAGGTTTTTGCCATGTAGTACTTTTTTCAGTACACAAATGGACACAGGTTTCATAACTCCAGGAGCGAGGCTGGGCCTTGGGGTGGAGAATACCGCACAGAACAATCGAAAGTCAGGGTCAATAAGCTAGCACATCCTAATTTAAAATTTTGGAGGTGTGTTTTTTTAGGTTAAAAGGTCTCACACAATGGGAGAGGGCAGAGCGCTGCCTAAAATCAACTGGCTGAATACTGAAAGAGGGTTGCAGAATGTAATCTTTCCTGTAAGACTAACTAAAACTACCTGGAGTGGAATGGCTGATGACAGTGCTGAAGGAAACCCGGGAAGTAGAGACAGATGCTGGGATCTTTGCAATGGTAGTCAACAAGGGGAATGACCGCTGGAGGCTATACATGACTGATGTTCCTGGTCAGATCCCTATTTTCCGCAAATAGAAGGTCCAGAAATGGTGATATCTTTTCTGAGCACCAGCCACAAAGACATTCTATATATATAATGTGTCTAACTAAAACACAGGTGGGATTTGTTTGATGTAATACCTTACCCAAAATTAACTGTGTTTGGTATGGTAGTAGACCCATATCATTTTACAAAATAATAATTAAATGAATTCTGCTATAGCTAAATGAAACAGGGGGATTTGGTTAAAGCTTGAAATTAACAAAACCGCTCACAATGTGAATAAGAAATATAGTAATTTAAAGTGAGTGGTTATTCCTAATTTCATTCCCAACCCCAACACTCTCCCAAGGGAAGGGATGTCCTTGTCTAAAAGCAACATTTCCATTTGTTCACCATTCCTCAAACCTGGCTTTAAAGAAGAGGGGTGATCAATGTACACTGAATGTCAGGGTTTGTTGGTGCTGGGGCAGAGAAGTGCCTTGCTAAATAAAATACAGTGAAGTTCCTGGTTGAAAGGCTCACTCAAGAGAGTGAGAGAGTGACTCCTGAAAGAGAGAGATTCTATATGGAATAGGGGCAAAGGAAGACAAGTTTCATATGTGATACATGTGCTGTTCTTTTTCAAAGTCTGTTGTGCTGTCACATTGCTAGTTTTGATATGCGCGCAGGGAGATGATAAATAAAGGGTGCTGTGTAAGGGAAATTGTTTTATGTGTAGCAAAGTGTGGCATTGTATTAAATTAAATTATCTATTCCATAGAGTGTCAAGCTTATGATCTTGTCATGTTTCAAGGTGCTACATGTTATTAAAAGGGAATCCCAGACAAAGTGGTTTGATTGTACCTGTTGTGGGGTTAGAAAGGGTTGGTGATCTGTATTATCCTGAACCGACTAGTGTTTTCCATTTGGGTGAATGTTAGGCAGAATTATATGCAGTACCCTTTGGGAATACCACACCCAATTAAGACTACAAGTGACAGGCTTTGGTACAAGCCTGTATTACACAGTACAGTGGTAGAGATGTCTGTGCAGCCAGACTTATCTCAAGAGCAAGTGAGCAGTATCAATAGTTACACAAAGGAAAGCAATTACTATGATTCAAACAAACACTGACTCAAGGTTTCTGAGTAAAAGAATATACATGTATTTACACATCAGTTAATAAACATTTCACTATTATCAAACAGTTGAAAAATCACATTACTAATACACTACACTGCACCCGATAGATTCTGGACAAGTTAGGCTCAAAATGAAGGCGGAGCAAAATGGCAATCCGGCAATTTAAAAAGGGTGGGAAAGACAAAGGTTAGGCAAAAATTGAGCAGTACCAACAGGTTATTTAAGCAGAGTAATCTAGAACAAGGAACTACATTGAGGAAATCAAATTCAAGGGACCTGGCCCAAAGTCAATGGAACAGAGTCTTTGCTCAAGATCACACAGTTCAGGGTAGTCCATGGTTAAGTCTTTGCCAAGAGTTCAGAACGAAGTTGGTCAGACAAAAAGTTACTTTAAAGAATGGAGAAGGACAAGCCCTCGGATTGGCGAAAGGTTTCACACGCTTTCATCGCGGCTGGACGAAACGAACAACCAGATTTGAACAGTACCTTTAATGGAGAAGAAGGCTGTAGCTGAGGCAGACGTTCCTGGCAGATCAAGCAGGCTCACGGTTCCTGAAGTGACTGTCAGAATGACATGAATTAGGAAGACTGCAGGGCCCTGCACTGCTCATGGAAGAAACCAGCAGCAGAGCAAAGCAACAAATAAAAGGTGTGCTCCTTAAAACGCAAGCAGGATCCGTTCCTCCTGGCTATCCGGTGCACTATAGCTGTGTACAGCAAATTTGACCAGAGGAGGGAGGCCTGGCAAGCAGTTTGGCGAACTGGTTGTTCCCACCATCTCAAGGGGAGAAAATTCCTTGCAGATCTTCCCTGTCGTCGGAGTATGAAGATTCGGACCTACAGCAGGGCTTCACCTGGAGGTTCAGTCATTGTAGGGGTCCTCTTCTGTCAGCTCCCCTTCGGTTTTCTCGTTCCAGTGGCAACTTCCAAACCCAAGAGACCTGCTTCTTATTCAGTTTTCCCCCATTCACACAGCCTGGCTGTCAATCACACAGCAGTGTGGCTGTCCCGCCGGGACAGTCACCTCAGCCAATCATGCTAGAATGTGACATGGGTCTCCAAGGAGACCCTGTGCTGGGAGTCTCAAACCTCTCCCTCACATTCTGTGTCCCTCAGACATTCAGGCGCCTAAGGAGGGCTTCTGTGCAGAAGCCCGCGAAAGTCGGTGAACAAAGGAATCAACCCCGCTTTGGCACGCAGAGAAAGACACGAGAAAGACTTTTACAAAAAGAAATGGTGACTAACCCCAGCCAGAACGGTACAAAAATCCATATGGACCAGCGGGTCTAAGTTTGAGGCTACTAAGATAGCCTTTAAACACTACCAGGGCTATTTAAGATAACCGCGGTAGGAAATATAGGGAAGTTACCACTGCCACCAGCCTAGTCTTAATGAAAAGGGAAAGAAACAATGTTCCATGAGAAATAGACAAAAAGGGATAACTATTAACCCTTGCCAGAACTCTATGTAAGATAGTTTGTACTGGGTCTGTGAGATTAAAAAGACTAATAAAGTCAATGGCAACTTTACATGTTTCTGGGAGACAGTAGTCAGTCCCAGAATAATGGAGTCAGAGTTGGTAAGTCTGAAAAACACAACCCTGTGTCACTGCACTGAAGGACTTGGAGTAGGTAAGGCTCCACAGTCTATGAACACAATAAATGTTAAACCCACACCGCAAAACACATGTAACAGTGGGGAAAAAAGGCTCACAGTTTTACCAGATGAAAAAAAAAATAATCCTAGAAATCCAGCAAAGCTGCTGAGGTACTCAGTAGGTAAGGGAAATTAGCCATTCTGGAGAGGAGAGTAGTGCTGAAACGTATTTCTAAAGGAGAAGGGTCCCCCTCCATGTATGGGTGATGCCCGGGGTTCTGAAATTAAATCCAGTGGCGAGTATGTAATGCTGGAGTGATATGTTCACATTGTAGCTGCATTTTGAACTCTTTGAAGTATCCTCATTAAGTAATATGGAGTCTGAGAAAGAAACTGTTTGCATAGGGTAGTTTGCACAGTATTAGCAACATCTTGGCCATGGCACTGTGGGCAAATGCTAAATAATGTCAAATGTAGGCGTTGCATGCACAGCCAAGAGAAACACCTTCTGACAATGGCTGTGACCCATGGATCAAGATAGCACGATTTCTTACTATGGTTGATAAATTTGGGGCAGAGCCCATCTTGTCTGGCTAAGGGATTATGGTGGAGTTAGAATCCGTAGGATTACAGAGCATCACCTCTGTTTTGCTAGGGTTTAGTTTTAGTCTTTTTGCTCCCATTGATGAGTCTTCCTGTGCAAGATAGTTTTTAATGTCTGGGACGCTCGGTGATGGGTAGTGCACAAAGTGTAGTTTATTTATGTGTCATCCACGTAGTTGTAACAGGAGATACACAATGTATGATGATGTCTAGTAGGGGGGTTATATAAATGTTGAAGACTACAGGTGAGAGTGTGGACCCTTGGTGTACTCTACAAGTAAGTGGGTGCATCCAAGAATTGTAGTTGCTCAAGTTCTGGTTTCCATTCTACCTGTGAGGAAGGAGGTGATCCAAGATAGAGCTGATTCTTTAATATATCTTGCTGACTTCTTAGGAGGATCTAGTGACTTTTGGTGACAAAAGTGGCTAAGCTGTCTAGCATAATGAGCGTTTTCTCTGAGTTTTCATCTGCATAGTTTCTAAGTGCATCCCAGATAGAACACAGAGCAGCGATCAGCCAGTATTGCATTTAGATAGGTCTTGACATCATATGCCAGGAATACAAGCAAATACCAGGCACTCATGGTTTGTGCCAGTTATTGCCATCGAAATCCAGCTACTGGTATCATGCTAGATATTCCCACCAATTGCCCAGGAATCATGTCAGGTTCAAAAACAAATGACTGGCTGCTGCTCACATCATAAACCAGACATTGCCATCAAATGGTAGGCACTGACATCATATGTCATAAAGCACACTCATGTAGCCACTTCACCATCAAATGGCCAGATACTCTTCTCATATTGCAGGAATTGCCAGGAAATTCAAGCAATTCAAAATATTTGCTTGGGGTATTCGATTCCCTTTCCGATACCCCCGCCGGATGCTCAGGGGTTTGCACAATATACTAAGTGATGGCAATAACTGGCACAAACCATGAGTGCATCGAGTCCAGACTTCCGGCTAAATCAAACAACATACTCATGAGTTCTGAATGGGGTCCCTCTGCAGGGTTGACTACTGGAAACATGTAGTCCCAGACATGACATTTCACTGTCAATTGATACTGAGGGCGGGAGCTGGCCTCAGGTTGACACAGTTGCATATGAAAGGTTTTTGGGGTTTCCCGTCTCCTTTGTTAGCCTCTGCAGCCAGGCCCCATGTGGGCCTGTTTGAATTAATTTCTGATTAGTATGTGAATTTATGCCAACAACTACACGGCCCAACAAAAGGAAAGGGCGATACATGGAACATTTGTTAGTTAATTAGGCTGGACATGGCAGGGTGAAGGTTTGGTGCCCCCCCTCCTCTTCTGGAGATGCAATGCGTACTCCACCTGTCATATCCCAACTAAATATGACAGGGGAAAATGCACCTGTAGGCTGTGTCCACCCAGAGTACACAGTGTCGTGCAGTGAGCATAGGAAAATGTGTGTGGATTAGCCCCACACATTTTCTGGAGGATGAACTACCATCATTCAACTCCATTTAAATTTTCAACAAAAGCCCAGGCGAGCATACACTGAAGAGGAGGAGCAAAGCAGCAGAAGCATGCCACTAATGAGAGAGATGCACAGTGTCCCTGGCGTTACACTGCCATGCCCATATCCCTATGCGCCACCAAACAGTACTAATTAACTTTGGCAGTTAGACCCATGAGCTCGATGTGACAGGCAGAGTCAGCACAGTTGTTATTAGGAGCATGGAGTTCCTCTTTGCTAGGGTGGAATGCTAGCACTAGCGCAATGTAGAGCAAGCCACCGGAATCAGGGGGCATAAGGGGAGGAAAGATACCTTGGGGGCAATGTGTGTGTATTGCAAGCAAGACAACACGGTGCAAAACAGGTTCCAATCCCGAACTACGATTAGAAACCACTCCTTGGTATTAATCGCAGTTATCAAAGAACAATTATAATTATGATTATGCGTTCCACAGCTGTTTGCACCTGCTCTTGAATACCTGTTTGCTTCTGCTGGCAATGTCATGAGTCATACTAGGTAAACCGGAACAACATGTCTCCATCTCCATCTTTGTATAATGAGGCTCTTGTTCTTTAAATTTCTTGGAAAGCATCCCTCGGTAGAAGACATCCAGGGACGTCATTTAGGGGTCGCCAGAGGTTGCAACTGCAACCTCTGAGGTCTCCCTTGCGACCTCTGTGGTCACCCTTGCGACCTCTAGAAAAAAAAGAAAAAAACTTTTTTTTTTGTAATGCAATCTCATGGGCTGTGGCCAGCGCCATGTTGCTCTTCAGTTCTGGAGTGGCTGGCTTTCTTGTTAAAGCCCCTTAAAAAAAAAAAAGAAAAAGAAGAAAAGGAGTGACACAAGTCTAACACTTTCAGCACTGACCCTAAATAAGAAAGATTAGGAATACCAAATAATGTGTCTTTCTGGAATTCTATACAATAATTGCTAGACTCATTAAAGGTTTATTTCAGGCACACTCCAGGGGGTGAGTCACTGATTTAGTCTGTTCTAAAACACCTCAATTTAGCCTTTCATCCTTCTGAGGTCGATAAATGAGTGCCAACATAGGTTGGGTGATATTGGGTGTATATTTTTTCTATATAAAGCTCTTAAGCGTAAGTGTTATATAATAACACATTATTATCATTTGGTCATGGACATCTGCTTGCATTCACAGTAATTTAGTAATATGGGCCTATACACACTGATCTTAACGATACATATGGCGATCCATTCTTGTATGAAATGTACATCACATTATAGTGATATCATAACCATATTTTTGTAGTGTACAATGCTATGTGATATTACTTCCTGTTTTGTGAACGAGTGAAAGGTCGCGTTCCATCGCATCCCACGATTTCAATTCGGGGTGAGTTCAAATGACATCACTTCCTGTGATGTCACCAGGGGGTCAAGGGTCGTGTGATGTCACTTGCGCTACCCCCAGTATTTTGGTGAAATGACGTCCCTGAAGACATCGTAGGAAGAAGAACATTAAATCATTCTAGAAGTTCAGGTATGCCAGATAAAAATCCCCACCCACAACCCCAGCCAAAAGTGAACATGTTTTAACACTACACATCAGAGCATTCATATAGGCACAAGCATTGAATTCAAGTCCCCAACTCGCACAAGTATACTCCTGTAAAATATACTCTGACAATCATCTCATATTCACTGCACAACACTCCTTGGCCCTACATTTTTGTACACTACTTTAGAATGTGACAGGCGTTTCACAAAACCCCATACCACCATGGTCATAGCCATACACTAGTCCATGTGAACCTTATATACACTGTACAATCATGGCCTAAAATAATAATAATAATAATAATAATAATAATAATAATAATAATAATAATAATAATAATAATAATAATAATAATAATAATAATAACACATAACACCTAAGAATACCTATCTACTCAAGAAGCACCAACTATTTTAAACCAGCAGCACACATAACATATTTTGCCCACTGTACAACACACACAATAATCACTACTCTTATGGATCCTCTGACTGCTAGCGCCCATCCCCTCACCTGATAATTACAGGCTGCTGTTCGGGATGCAACCACTCCGTACATACCTTCATTATGGCACCAAGGCATTTTACAAATCCTCTCATCACTTCGCAATTTGATTGTTTTTTTATAACGCGCTTAATTCCCGAGTTGGGTTTCTAAGCACAGATCCGGTATTCAAACCTCTGTTGCTATGTGTGCTATTGCTTACAAGACCAGCATGTTGCCCCTGTGCTATCCTCCGTTCTCAATTCTGTGAATATGGTCTTCCAAAGGGTGTTCATCCTCACAGTGCTTCGAGGCCATACTATTGGCAGTAGGCACTATACACATACCACATAACATAACTACCTAACATCCATCTGTACACATATGAATACTACTACACACTGATAATTGTCCACAATCACCACATGTCACCTCACCATGCACATATCTAAACGACCACATTTTCTGGCAGTCTTCCCATAATCACCACCTATCACCTCACCATACTTTACTATCTCCAAAATGTCCCAAATGTTCTATAATTTTTGCCACACAGACATGTCAAACTTCCTGCAATGTCATTAGCATGTTAAAGTCATTCAGGGCCACAAAGGGAGGGCTGTGTCAAGAAAAGCAGGCTACAGACATCCCACACATGGCTCTATAACACGTCCTACTGTCCCGCAGGGTCCTGGTAACCCCCTGCCTAGCACTAGTGCATTTATTAGTAATAATAGTAGGAGTAGTAGTATTATTTTGTTTTTCTTCGGGCATTCTTGGGATAAGAATTGAGGAAAGCGTAACACATTCTTGTGGTGTTGGTTGATGTTGTGGTGTGAGGGGTGGAGACATTGGGGCAGTGTGTGGGGATAAGGTGGGTTAATGTGACTCGTGCAATTTTGCTGGCTACCAATCTTTTTTTAATCAGTCACCACAAAAAAAAATCTGTGTGTCACTTTTCTGACATCAGTTTGGGGGTTTGATCACTCTTACTGTAACACATTAATAAAATAGTATACGTCCTGAAATAGACCAACACATACAGCTCAGCTCCTGCACACCGTCTCAACAGGCACATAATAACGACTGCAGCATACTGCTATACAATCACAATCCATAACTTCTTGAAAGAAAATATACACTTAATCGACGCTTACCCTCGGTCACTAAGCGATGTTTGTTAAAGCTTCCACTCATTTGGCGCGTGTGCTGTTAGCTACGCTGGGACTTTACCCATTGCTTCATTGGCGAATGAAAAATGTAATTTCCACAAAGCTGCTTGCTATCATTACTTCCAAATTTTTATTATTTCCTTGGATTCATACATTGATGGAACCCTAACAGGTCTTTTTCTAGGCTGCTGGGTGATGGGGGGTGTCTAAAGTACAGCTTGTCTCTATTGCGTCAGGTTAATCCTGGGTGGTTGGATTCATCAGGGGCTAAGGTCCGCCTCCGTTATTTAAGAGGTTATTTATTACCTCTTGTGTTTCGTGGCTATCCACATTAGGATCCAGCTACTATCTAGCACTTATTTCCTCTATATTTGCTCTTCCCAAACGGTATTCTCTCTTCAGCATGCACCACAAACCCACTGTATCCCCCGAGGCATAGCTTAACACCTTGAACACCAAACACCTTGAACACTCAGACATTTAAAACAACTGAGTCATAAATAGTACTCTCATGGACGAATTTGCCAATTTTTGTAGAGCAATCAGGGGGTGTCTTATTTCTACAAACACGCTGCCAGCAAAACACACACACACACACACACACACACATCTTCCGGTCCCCAGTCCCCCAAACACCACTTACCCAGGCATACAGTCAAGACCGTTCGCCTTGTCCAAGCAACACTGCTTCACAGCCCAACACGGCCTTGCAATACACACACACACAACTTTCACTACCACTCTGGCTGTGTGCTGTAGCCTGTGTCCTGGTACGCTGGTGTTATCGGACATAGGCTGAAACAAAGGTGTCGGGCACGCTGAATTATCGCGAGGACAGGGTTTTCCATCTCCATGGCTGGCAGAGAGAGTAGGCACAGGGAAGCAGGGGAATGAGCGCGGTAAATCTCCAGAGCAGACAGCGCAAGCACCTGTCTCTGACTCACAGAACAGCCCCCCCGAGACAGAATCACTGGTGGGAAGCAGCGCAGGTCTCCAAGGCAGCCCCCACCCGCTTCTGCACATCCAGGGAGATATGAACAGTCCTCGGAAAGGAAAGGCGTAGGAGAGCGAGCAAGGAGCGGGAGAGAACAGCGAGGCGGGTGACACCCTGCTATGCAGCTCTTGCTAACGGCACTGCATTGAGCACCTAGGCAGTGACTCTCTGTGTGTGGACCTCTGTAATTTCATCACCAGGCTTGGACTGGCCTATAGGGCAACAGGCCAAACGCCCACAATAAAAACACAAATGCTAATGGGGGACCGTTTTTTGGGGTCAAAGTGGGCCACTTTTTTGGCAAATGTGGGCAGTTTGATGAATTACTTCACTATATAGGCTGGTAAGATAGCTCAGAGGGTTGAGCGCTTTGCTGCGATCTGAGCATTATCTGCAGGTCCCAGGTTCGAATCCTGGCTAGGCCAACTCAGCCTTTCATGCTTCTGAGGTTGATAAATGAGTACCAACTTTGCTTGGGTGGTGATGTATATAAACATGTGCTCTGTAAAGCGCTTTGGATTAAGGTGCTATATAAATAGCACATTATTATCATTATATGGCGAGTAGTTTTGACCTTTGTTGCTGAATACATATTGTTTAAATTGCACATTTTGCATTTCCTTGTATCATCCTCCCCGACCCTCTCAGGTACTATTCAGTATGATACAAAAGGACTGAACTGCCTTTTGCAAATGCGGGCCACTTTTTCATTGATGCCCAAGACAATTGTATGCCCCAGTACTACCCTGGTCATTGCTAAAATCTGGTCCGTTAGCAGATCATTGCAAAGTGCTTGCCCTTGTTTATGAGATGACGTTTGGTAAGATATCTCAGTTGTTACTTCAGAAATTGAAGAAATCTATCTGAAACTTGGAAGTTTTCAACCTCCATAGGATAACACATCTGGCCGGGTTCAAAACATAATAATCAGTGGTGTGTAGGGCACACAAAAGTCTCCATTACGTCATGGCCACACACAAATGTGCAGTACACAAGGATGCACTGGTACACCTGGTCTGATTACTACCAAAACAAAAATTGTGAACATGTATTTGCATGTTTCATGCTCCGTACACCTGTGTGGCCGACACCACAGTGGGCCATTGCAGTGCGGCTGTGTAGCATGGTCAAAACACATCAGGCTAAAAATGTACAGTTAACAAGATATGATAGGTTATTTATAACGCGCTTAATACCCAGAGGTTTCTAGGCGGAGACCTGGGGATCGAACCTGTGCTGCACGGTGTCATCTTGATTCCAAGGAACCCGAGAGGAAGAGGCTTCATTTATTTGTTCTTTTTTCTCTCAAGCAGAACTTGTATATATGCAAATATATACTGAATAAGGACGTTAGACTTAAGAGGTGACATTACGACAGTGCATGTTAGAATTAGAAGGTGTAGCGCCCCTCTCTGATCTCAATTATTTCTTTATGAGCCACTCCTGGAAGTGTTGCTTGCATATGCATCCCAGTAGGTCTGGGCATACGTTGCAAAACGACCTTGAATCACACACATTTCTGGTGATTTCGCTGGCCTGAAACCTCAGACAAACGTATTAAAACGTGTGTTAAAAGTTTGCCTGCATACCCTAATAGAGGACACATGGTTGAGGCGCCTGTTCAGTCTCTTGCAGCTGTCAGAGAGGCAGAGGGTCATTGTTGATTACAGGATTAGGATATTTAGGTATGGGTTTACAAGCTGTGGTGGATCTAGAGTAGTTGTAGGAAAAAGGTGAGGGAGGTGGTTGTGAGTGCCGATGACCCAGTCAGAGAGTAACATTTTGGATTGGTTTTGCTCACGCCATGCTGTGTGATACATTCAGTGTATTGGAGTGCATGAACAGCCTCAATGCCATCACCAAAGATTTGAGGAGGCAGTGGAGAATCTGTGCTGATCTCTTAATGTGTGTGGACTAGACATGTGCCATAGGATGACATCTCAGAGGAAGACTAGGAGGCAGCGGGAATGCCTAAGGGGAGCTTGTGGAAGAGACACTCACCTGAGTGGGATGGGTGGGTGCAGCGGACATTTGCAGAGGTGGATAACACATAGTCAGTGTCAGTCTCCTGAAAGGACCGGAGACACATGCCATTATGTGACACCTGGGAGGAGCAGTGGATTCGCAGAGAACCATGAGGACAACTTGTTGGAGAGACACATTTCCCTGGCATTTCTATGACTGAGCAGCAGAGATTCAGGGTCAATGGTGATATACCTTTTAGTGCCTGTCTCTTGAAGAGAGAGGACAAGACACTTACCATTTGGAGACTTGCTAGGATGGTTGGTTTAAGATGCAGGAGCCCTGAGGGAAGCTTGTGCGAGAGACACATCTTCCTAACATTGCAAAGTAGCACCGAGATTTGTAGATGTGGGTGTCATACTTATCAGTCGAGTACCTTGCAGTGATTGGATGAGATATATGCCATGTGTGACACTATAGAGGAGGACCTAGAAGAGCCAGAAAACTCTGAGGGCAACTTGTAGTGGAGGGATGCTCACCTGATTTTTCTGAAAGGGAATAGCAGACGTCAAGGGGTGTGGGTTACACACATTTGGACACATTATAAACAAAATGTCAGCACCCACATAAGTCAGAGGCAGGCTTTGAAATGGTGCTCATGGACGTTTCTCACTGGCAAAAGCTGTGTGTACTCGGGAGGCCAGAGGTAGACATGGCCAATTGAAGGCATCAGTCTCCTCTTGTTTCACACTCACCACAATTCACTCCGTGATAAAGGTGACAATACAAGAATAACAGTGTTATTGCATCACAGCAATGAACATTCACACAGTCTGGTAGAGGAAGGGACAATTTCCGTTCTGTCCACAAGGGGGTGATGTGCAGATCTTATTTACAAAAGATCAGGTAAGAACTAGACGTATAATATTAGAACAAAGGGAGGAGACTGAAGATCTCAAGTCTCTGTCTCCACTGTCCAAATTAACTGAAAGTTCAATGGGAAATTATCACACAGTGATAGATGATGATACCACTAAAGATTATGCTCCATTAGAGTGCAGTCAGCATTTCTATTGGAAAGCAGTGGTAGTGAGAAGGATGAGAAAAACGATACCACAAATGCAGAGGCAGTGGTGTTCATTTAAGCTCTGCCCCACCTGTATGTGTCTCTTCGAGAAACAGCTTTCCTGTTGCATAACAAAAAGTACATTATTACGTATCATCCAGAACACCACTAGCACCACCGCAGCCAGCACCATCGTGCTGAATTAAACCAGTCTCTGTGCTATCTCACTACAAAAGTCAAAAGCGTGGCAGTGCATCACGGAACACAAACAGCAAACAGACCTGGCCACCTGCACACACTGCCAAAAAATGGTCTGCTGATGGAAGTCAATGACCAACTTGTGTACTATAAGCATTCAGTCAAATATGCAGTGGGACCATTCACAGACATGGGATGAAGTCAGAAAGCTCCGAGGTCCATCCCTCCTCCCCATATGATCAGACAAGCCACTTACCTCCACCAGTCCTCACAAATACTCCTGAAAATGTAAGCGTTGTTAATACCTGGGAGTGAGACACCAGCCACTACCCCACGTACCCCACAAGTCCAAACAGTGATCTCACATTGTGTCAAGGAATTGCTATAGAAGAATTTGATGGTGGCCAAAAAAAGTAATTTGGCAGACAGTGCCTGCTCATTAATAACCTGGCTATAATGTGGCAATACATCTATTGGTATACTAATTTCTGGACAATTCTAGATTTTGGCACCTTATGCAAAAAATCTATCACTGCCGTGAAGTAGCTCTCTAACATGTATTCTCTCAGTTGGTACTCTCTAACCAGGTGGTTCCAGAATTGTACAACACGCTCATGACTAAATCAGGGTGGTTGCTACAGCATTTCAACAAGCAAAAGTTAACTCCACCCTGGACATGCAAACCATTAATCATAAGGTTAACTGTATGGCATCACTGCATACTGTGTGACATTCTATCCTCCAAAAGCCAAGAGGGGTCCCAGATTAATGGAAGAGAAAACAGGTCTATGCATACCTGCATCAGGACACGTCTGGATGTTAGACTTTCAGGTTGGATGCCACAGGAGCTGCCATCTCGCAGAAGGTGGATGAAGTGGTGAACAGTGGCTAAGCCCTCACAGTTTGCATGTGGGCTTTGTTGGAGAAGACATTGGACCAAGCAACCTTTTACCTTATGTATTGGCAAGGCAATGTACATCCCCTGCTTTTGGCATGTCCTTTTCCTCGTGGTCACATACCTCATCAACAATTGTGAGCCTATGAAGCAAATGGCCATTGTGCCTAGAAGATCAGCTCTCATTTCCTCTAAGCTAACCACGACAACAATCAATGCACTGAGCCAACTGCAATTGTACCCTAAGTTTACTCTTTACAACCCAAAGACCTCATTAGCCATACATTTGAACAGTACTTTACACAGATGTTCGACGTCTTAAATGAGCAGCACAAAACCCTCAACAATAACTGCAACAATCACATCTTAGCTCCAGTCGGGCATGTTATATCAACATGTCAGTTCAAGTCGCTTTCTATTGTCTGCAGCATGCAATGACTTGTTGAGGAGGCCAACAAGGGAGTAAGCATTCAAAACATATCCCAGAGTGGAGTTCAACCTCTGGAGTACCTGATTGAGCAGAGCCTGATGAACATGGATAAGGCCTGTGCTTTGGTATGTTGGGCAGATGTGGCACCATTGGTGAGGTTCTTGCTTCCAATTTAAAGTGGTAATCCACAGGTAATTGGATATAAAGGTAACATTGAATAGCTGCTGCATTCCTTTTTGGACACACGTCTTAAAGTAACAGTGGCCACTTTTCATCTAGGTGTGTCAGGGAAGGGGATTCGCAGGAAGCGCCCAAAGGAGAAGATAATGTGCAAATGTGCAAGAAAGTATTGTTTCAATGCTTGCAGCATTAATTGAGAAAACATGCAGCCAGAAGGAATAAGACCAACCAGCCCATATTTGTCTTAATACACTAGGAATGATAAGCTCTGGAATAACAGCATAAAGAGGCAGTGCATAACTGACACCTGTTTAACATTGTGTGAGCAGCTCAGGTGAAATCAATGGGGAGGAGAATGCGTGTGACACCCTCCTCAATGACTCAGGCATTGTACATACACATTGGTCCTCAGCAGGAACAGAGAATGGACCAGCATCTGCACAGAATCGTATTACTTCTTTTAGTGGACACCACACCCATTGGACGCGATGGTGACCCATTACACTGTTGGTACAGCAAGTGGCCCATTGGCATGTGAGTTGCAGTAGAATAATGAAATTGTCGCTTCCCCACAAGTGTACATTCTGAGAGAGGTTTTAGTATGGACAGAACCATTGCGTGTAACCACTGGGGAGAGTTATGGTGCCACATGTTGCACACGTGACATTCATAAAAATGAACAGTTACGTAATTTGGGAAGATTATGGAATTACATGTACACATGCCCAACACACCAGCTCCAAAAAAGATGATGATTGTTTTTAACCATAATATGAAAGACATTGATATGCGGAGAATGCCTTCTTCATAGTGCCTGCAGTTAGGAAAACATATATGTAGGAGGGACTGTGATTGAGAGTCCCTGACCTGTTGCTGTCTTACACATGTCATTGACTATAGTGTGAGTAATGTCTTAGAATCCTTCTATTGCTTCATAGACCACACATTCCCATGTCTCATGGTCTTCAACAATTCACAGCCACCCACTAACGTTCTTGTGCCATCTCACAGAGAGAAGCCACCAATTAAGGTTGTGGAGTTCCCAATCAGTCACTGCCAGGTTTCCCCAAGGCATCCAGCTGCTGAACTAGCTTTTCATGTGTTCCCACATGATGTGGCCACCTACTTTCCTATGGTTTCCCACCGGGTGGAGCAACATTTAATGTTCTCAGGTTCACCCACAGAGTGCAGTCATCCAGTACCTTTCTTTGGTTCTCCCACATGGTACCATCAAACAGTACGTTTATTGGGCTATTTCACAGAGCGTAGCTACCCTCCAAAGGTCTGGGTTCTTTCCCAGTGCACAACCAACCTCTAAGGATATTGAGCTCTTTAACACGGCTCAGCCACACACTAAGCTGTTTGGGCTCTTTCACAGAACACAGTCACCAACTAAAGTTCTCAGCTTCTCCCAATGGCACCACCACCAAATAACATTATTGGGTCCTCTGTAAGGGAGCAGCCACCAAGTAGGTTTTCAGGTTCTGCCACATAGCAATGCCACTTATACAGGTTTTCCGGTTCTCCTACATTCCACCGAGGTTCTCCCATAAGGCACATGTACCCACTATGTTTCTCTAGGTGCTCCACAGGGCCCAGCTGCTCACTAAGCTTTTCAAGCTTTTTTCAGGCAGTGCAGTCATCCACAAAGGCCTTTGTTTCTCCCACAGAGGGCAGCCACTCAATGATTTTTTCGGGTTCTCCCACGGGTGCAGGATCCCACTCAGATTATTTTTTATTCTCCCAAAGGGCTCAGCTACCCATTACACTTCTCTGTGTTTCCCCAAGGTTACAGACACCCATTAAAGTTCTTGGACTCTCAAATATGGTGTAGCCAAACACAAAGGTGTTTGTGCTCTTTCCCAGGGTGGCACCACCCACATAATAGGCAAAGGTGGTGGAGGAGCTCTATATGCCTCATCAGATTACCTGTCACCAATATGCAGTCCAACTCACCTCGGCAAACAGACAGATGGCAATAAAGTCAGTATGCCCCTTAATGACTCAATATGTTATCCAGGGTATCCTGCTCCAAAATGAGTGTTGATGAGTGTGCACCACAATAACTGTTGGGGTGGTCCTAGAAAATGGGCCTTCAAATGGCCAACATAGCCTGTGTCACTTGTACTAATGGGTCAGGCTGAATTGGTGTGGGTGATTGAGCGTGACATACTGTGTGTTGCTGCTGTGCTTCTGACCAGTCTTAGGACATTCTAGGACCCCCTCCCTCCTCCTCACCACCACTGGATGAGGTGGTGGATTCATGGTCATTGTAGGCCTCCCTGGAGAAAGAGGACACTTATGCCTGGTACACCTTCTTGTGCCACCAACACACATGCTTCCTCATGGCTTACCTTGCCATTATCCTTCTACCTCTGCTTGACTCTGTTCTGACAGAGCTCCATTGCCCAGGATATCTCAGGCTCCACCCCCATGATGGTATTACTTTAGGTCAAAATAGTCCCAACAGCAAGGTCCATGTAGACTGTTGTCAGGGGGTTAAAGTTGCCAATTCCTCTACCTGAATTTCTGCCTCCCACTCAGGTAGGTACACCACCTGCTTCAACACCACTGTAGGCTGGACCTCCCCCTGAGCATCCCCCTGAAGGACCTTGACCTCATTCTCAGCAGCAGCATCACCCTGCTGGGTGGATAAACATGTCTCTTCCATGCCCACCGACAAGACTCAAGCTGCCCCAAACTCCTCATCCAGGCTGCTTGCCATGGCAGGCCTCTCCTCCCACATGAGGAACATGTGCTCCTACTCCTCCAATGCCTCCATTGGCTCAGTGGGACGTCCATATGAGGCTGTACCTCCCCCGCCTCTGTCAGGCCATGCCCCCTCTTCCAATTTTGTTTTCCTTTTCATATGGGGAAAGTCGAACAGCACACCATCAGCCTACAAACTAACACTATGGCAAATTGGGAAGATATTGGCTACAAAAACATTATCTACCAAGAAGCTACTCAAAACACAACATGTAAACAGATATTATGTCTCCAAATTCTGAAATACACGGATACAAGGCTCCAAAATCCCCCCAAACACCCTTAAATAATGAGTGAGTTCTGTGTACTCCTTCCGTCACAGCCAAGCAAAACCGACAATGCAACAGAAAGTGATGGGCCTTATTCATGTAGAGAGTAAAACTTGCATTGCCATATTCTAAGGATCTTATCTTCAATGAATAAATCTTGATTTGGCCTCCATAAGTCTGCCACAAATTGATTTTTGATTAATTCGTGAAAAAGCATATACCCAATCCTGCAGAAGAAACAGAAATTTCCCAAAAGATCTTTGTGGGACAGCTTTTTTGTCGTTTCTTTTTTTTTAAAGAGGGTTTCCATTCAATTTAGACTTGCATTAATAATCAGAAAAGAAAAAAATATGTATTGTAAAATGTATAGTATTGTGAGCTAACACACTACAACAGGCTGCTCACAATCAGAACACCTCAGGTCATTGTTAAATTCCTGATATGTCATTGTCATGATAAAGTCAAATCATAGCTGGGTAATTGTCAAATCACAACTAGACTATGGTAAACCGTGCCCATGACACTAACTACCCACCACCATCTCACTGAAAATATGGGCAGACCACTACCAAACCACATCAAAAGTCCATGTTAAACCATGGCTCATCCACTGTCACATTACATCCAAGACATGATACAATTATCGTCAAGGAAGTTTCACTGGAGTATGATTATTTGTAATACATGCTCAGACAGTGTTGTCTTAGTCAAACCTTATTTTGTGCGTGATTGATAATATTTATTGCTGTCTAATCGTGGTCAATCAACATGACCAAATCAGGATAAAAAAATAAATAAATAACTAATCAACAAAACCATACAAACGATTGAGCTACAAAATAAGGAGGAAATAGAGTGAAGCAGGTTGTATCACTGACTGAACCATCAGTGAGGCTTTATATGAAGAAGTCTTTCTAGTTTTTGGGAAATCGTGAAGATCGGTCACTTTGTGAAGCCACCTTCCTAGAAGGAAAAGATGTCAGGCGAGTGTCCAGAAAAGGTCCCCAACATCTAAACTCAAGAGCGCAAAGATATGCACACTGTATGCCAGGAGGCATGAAACAGCATACATGCAGCATCTAGAGGAAATAGACATGCAGTATGCTTTTGCATTTGATAGAAGGTTGGGACAATAGGACCCCGAAGGGAGAGGATCAGGACCAATTTGGAAGGTGCATTTTTCCAAATAAGTGAAGTCAATAGAGTGAATGCCGTCATGGCACACGTGACAGAGGCAACACTTTAACCCGTTGATTCATAGACTAAGGATTGCACTTGGAGCACTTATCATTTTGCACAGCATATGTTTTCAACTTAAGTGTCATTTGCTAATTCATTCAACACATAACACGGTAGGCCTCACAATATGTGACATTAGTGAAGATGGAGCGTTCAAACGTCATGAAATATCTCCTCAGGATCTTGGGCAAATAATGTAAATGCGTGTATTGAATGTATGGCGAGGAAAGAAAATACAGCATCACTCAGAGGGGAGGGATGCATTGCAGTGCAGCCTCCTGCGTCCTGGATACACACGGTGTACACGTGGTTCGTATACTCCCCAAGGAGGAAAGGAAAAGACCAGTACTGGAAGCTAAAGAAATACAGACACTCGTTGCTTTGGATCCTTGTGAAGTGTGCAAGGATTGCTTTCTGAGCTCTGTTGTTCCAATCGGAGGACATAGGAGCTGTTGGCACTGGGAGATGGATCTTTTCATTAGAGTAGTCTTGTGATCATGGTCAATCAGTGTTTTGTGAGTTGTTGTTTTCCGTGGTTTGGAAACAACCACCACAATTAGGTGAAGGGGATACGTCAGGGCTGGCACATGATAATGGACAAACTGTATATTCCGTGCTCTTGTCATCCACCCATGGCAAAGAAAGCTAGCTACACAGCCATAAGTAATGAAGGTGGATGGATTCATCCAAGTGCAGCCTTGTGTATTTGGGCAAAAAGTATATCCAGAACTTTAGTGTTGCAAACAAGAGAGAGATTGTAAGAAATCCGCATTTGAAATGTGGTTTATTATCGCAGAGCAGCCATGTGATCTTAGGCAAATTGAATATTGAAGCTCTTACGATTCCTTATGGAATATGACACACCACAGAAAGTCGTTCTCCCGTTGTGGGTGGTCATCCTCAATCTCACTCACCATTGTCAGTAACCCATAGACAATTGGGGACACAATACTGCTGCCGTTCCTGTGCATGTCAAAGAGAGTTTTGTTCTGTAGGTAGGCTCACATTAGGAGTTTGGATGCTATCTGAGGGTAGGTTGCTGTCCCTGAAACACTCCATGCTCTTTCCTCAGTATTTTTCTTAAAATGGACCATTGCATCCACAATTGAAACTTTCAGCCTTTCTGGAAATTGTCAACATCAGATTTAACAAGCAGGTAGCTACATCCCACTTTCACAATCTAGGCTTAGGGACTGGCTGTTTGTATGTATGCTCAGTTGGCTTTAGAGTTAACCTTTTAGCGCCAGATTCATGGAATTCTTTGTAAAGTGACTTTTTACTGGTGAAAAGTGATTTTGCACTGCCAACACTCACCCTGATTCAAGGAACAGTTTAAAACGTCTTTTTGCCGTGAAAAAGGGGACTTTGCACTGCAAAAAGACACTTTGCACTGTTTCATGAATCAACGTAAGGTATTTGTTGACAGTGCAAAGTGACTTCTTTTCATCAGTGAAGAGTCACTTTGCACTGTGCCAGAAATTCATGAATCAGGCCCTAAGTATTGTTCTGAAACCTTTACTGGGTAATGTGTCTTGTATAGGTATATTTATTTATTTTGACATGTATAGCAGTGTGCAAAACCCTCAGGAATCTAGGCGCTGGTTACAGTAAGTGTAAAGTGAGCATTATACAATGTGCAAGACCACGCATAGGGGTTATATTATGCGGGTGGTTCTTGTAAGACAGACCTGTCAGAGCTCGCCTCATGGTTTGGGGGCTACATCAGGTGTTCAGATACGGAAATGACACCACAGGGCAGGTGCACAGTCTGGTAAAGCCACACCTCGTGGTACGGGGGGCTACATAGGGTGTACAGAAGTATAGAGGGGTATGTAGCAGGCAAGTTCGCTTATGTAAACAACGCTGGCTTGCAGGTCAAGTTAGGTGTGTTACAGGCAGGTTTGTCTATATGTAAAGTACCGGGCTGCAAGTCAGGTCAGGAGCATTTGAATGGGCGCAATCAGATGTATGAGTTGAGACATGGGAGTAGTACAGTAAGATAAAACAAGACAGGGCAAACTGGCAGTGTTGCGTCCACTGTGAGTAGGCGCTCCATCAGCTGAAAATATCTTTATTTTTCTATAAAAAAAATGAACGCCCATATGTTACAGGCATAGTAAAGTCAGATGCTGCAGTAGCAAGATTCGCTTCAGATGCATTGTAGTAGGCTGGTAAAGCCACTCTCAGCAAGCTGAGGGCTGTGTCAGGCCTGGGAGAATCAATATGAGACGGTAAGAAATGGTATGGCAAAAAAATAGCACTGAGCATCGGCGAACAGCCATGGTGGTGGTAGGCATACAACAGGGTAATGATGGCCTTACCAGATGTGTCACTAGTCTGTGCATGAGATTTGTAGCGCAGTGCTAGGACGTTTGCAGCAGCGGTGTGGTGAGCATGATGGGGTGCGAGGGTCAACACGCCATTGCCGGACAGGAGCTGCAGCAGACCTTTGTCGGGGGCCGGCTTAGGCCTGCCAGCTCCCATGGCCAAGATTGGTTTGATGGTGGAGCGCCCAATCAGCGACAGCAAAGGGGCGGCAAAGTAGAGTAGGGCACCTTTGTGGCTCCAACGGCAGCCATTGTGGAAAGAAGCGCAGGCTCCATATTCAGTATGGATGGCCGCACGGGGCTTACCTTGGGTGCAAGGGCAGTCGGGTTCCAGCCCGGAGCATGCAGGCCCACGTGTTCTAAAATGCTCTATGACATATACACTTTTCTCAAAATGTTATATATTTGAAATACAAGGAATGGAAATGTTTACATATCGAGCAATGCATCAATCAAGATTACTTGGGTGGTAGTGCTGCGTGGTATAAATCAACTTAACATAACTTAAAGGTTACATATGAGCCTCTAGCAAAAGCACGTGTGCGCACATTGTGCAGTTGTTTTCTTTAAGTCTCACAACGCTGCACACCGGCTGGCATTTGTTTCATACGTATCACAAAGCTGCTGGCCAGGTGGATGGTGAAGTGCCTATCACTTATGACGAATCACGTCCTGATAATTCTTGGCACTGCACAGTACTGACCATGCTCGCTTAGGTTTACATCATATATACATTCCAACAGGGCCTGGTCTGCAAATATAGAAGCTACAAATATAGAAGTTAAGACTTGTTTGTACTTAAGTTGCTTAACCAATAAGGCGGCCTGTTTACATTTGCAAAGCCAGAACTGTTGCCTCAGCTAATTAATGTTTTTTTAATTGTTGTATTCATTTTCACTCTGTTTAACAGGGGGAAATATACAATCAGCATTGCTTGAATTGAACTTTAAGTCCCATTACTATTTATGTAAAGTTTACATTTATAATTTTAACACACCTTCTCATAAATTAAATAAAAACAAATAATGCATAGCAGCTCTCCAGCAGAGTGTTTGCTGGAGGTGAATTATGTTGTGTTGGGCAAGCACCCATCACTCCCATATGCGTGGTCTGGCTTTCTTGAAGAATCACAGGACTTGCATGTAGGAGATGGGCCTCACATATTGCATCCAGCATCTATTGTACACGTGGGCTTAACTGAATTCCACAAGGAAGAACATGCACACAGAACATCTGTGGTACTTGCTATGAAAAGAAAAACTGATCTCTAGGTTGGGGTGTTCATGAAAGTATTCATCATGACAGGAGCAATGGCCGGACCAGGGAACAAGTCATGTTTTACACTGTGGTTCAATGTCCCACTCTGACAACATCATAACTGTCCATTGTCTACTCGGTGTAAGTATAACACACTGGTGACTAATAGTGCCTGAAGACGTAGGCCTCTTTTATTATTAGCAAACAGTATTGTACGCATTTTGCGAAATCTGCAGATATAGTACTGCCAGCATTTGAACATTATAACACCCTTTAAATAAATATACCAATAAAGGCAACACACTGTCCACTTTTCTCACCTGCCATCACTACTTTATTTGTTGAAAGCCAAGACTCAAATCGCTTGCCATAAATCCACTCATTGTTAAGGCATGGTGGGTTTGCATTGTGTGCACGTCATAAATGCAACACTGCAAATACCAGAATGCAATATAACAAGACCTAAAAGCAATAACTGGTTCGTGTTTACAAACTTGCCACGACACAACGTGGGATCTCCTCAAACTGCCCTATAAATTGGAATAGTTTGAAGGAATGAAGGCACTCCAGAATAGCCTATATGATTGACACCTGCATGCAGTTATTGTTGCAAACAGCCATGTATCTTGCTGTTATGCGAGATATGCATATCATGTGTAGGTTCATGAAAATGAAACATGTTGGTTGTACTCCAAACATGTTGATGTGACGGGTCAATCAGCATTGCAAAGTTATGAAAAGGGCTTTACCTTGAGATTCAGTTTATTTAGGCATCACCACCGACTGGGAAGCCAATTTGAGAGTGTGAAATGCAGCTGGCTTATCGATTGCTAATGGCACACACATTAACAATTAAAATGGGCAGAGGCTTGTCACAAAACACGTGCCACTCCTATGCCTATTTGCAGTCTCTTGTGCAGCTACTAATACACACCTACCATTAAGAAATGAATGGCGCAACATAGAGGCAGTGTGAACAAGATACGAAGTCGCAGAAGCACCAGTTGCCCAAACAGTTCTGGGGCCAAATCACAGAAACGGTGCACCGGTGCAAGTGCAAAGTTTGCACAGTATTAGCACTAGGGCAAAGTGTGCCCTATATCCTAAAACATTGGGACACATTAATAAAACATTGCACCTCAACAAGTGTAGTTTGGCATATTAAAAGCACCAGGGTAAAAATTGCCCGAGTGCAAAAAAGATGTATTTTCACTACATATTTGCTCCAGGGCAAAGTTTGCCCTCGTGCTAATACGGAATGGTATTAGCACTAGGGCACACTTTGCCCTGATGCGAAAATGCACCAACAGTGTATTTTTTTGGCACTAGGGAAATGTTAGCCCTGGTGCTTTTAATATGCCAAACTGCACTTGTCAAGGTGCAGTGTTTTTTTAATGTGTCCCAGTGTTTTTCAAAATAGGGCAAACATTGCCCTAGTGCTAATACCGTTCAAACGTTGCACTTGCACTGGTGCAAAGTTTCTGTAATCTGGCCCCTGGGATTCAAACAAGTCCTCGTTCCTGTAATTGTGAACAAGGGTGGGTGGCTTGCAAATTCTCCCCTCCTGTCCCCCCTGTCAGTAGTCAATAAGGGCTGGTAGTCTTCAAAATGTCTGGTGTTCCTTATCTGGCATCACATACTCTGCTTACTTCCCGAGTGCTGAGCAGTGAGAAAGTCCGTCTAAATATCACCGCATTTAACCGTCTTTTATGTTGAGGGATTCTTAGCGCCTGTGGAAAAAGCAATTTCTTTAGTCCTGAAAAAATGCCACATTACATGCAGGAGCCACTGTTCGGATCAAAAAGTCATTCCCTGCACTTAATTTACTTGTGTTTCTTTGATGTTTGGCTGGCTTATCATTTGGTTTAAAGCATTACATTCAGAGATGAAAAGTCCTTTGATGGCAGCGATAGGTTAAAACAGGCATTCCATCGTCCTGGCATTGCCCCTGCTTCCAGCATGCCGCCTTTTATGAAAATACACATGCACCGCAAACAAATGTTGATCAGAGGCAAACATCAAAAGTACACGGACAGAATGCTAAGAATGACTGTATTCTGCAGAATGCACAGCATGCTAAATGCACAGGGAGCCGAGCAACGAAGCGGCACTCGGAAGGCACTGTGTCAGGGCGATGACGTGTAACCGCTACAGGATGCGTCTTGTACCTACAGGCAAACACAAACACCATTATCACCAGTGTAACTGTGGCTGAAATCAATGTTCTGGGGCTGGAGCAAGGCCATGCAGTAAGAGCCCAGTCCACACAGGTCAAACAGCGTGCTCTGCCACAGGAGCACAATGGGCCTCATTACAAGGTTGGAGTTAGCCTTGCCGGTTAAACCGGCAAGGCTACCTCCATACCGGCAAGAAAGTCTGGCACCCGCGATTGGGCAATTACCGGGGTATTCCGGCCGTGGCGGACCCAGTAATTGCCCTTTCGCGTGTGCCGGAGCCTGTAGATCCCCATTCCCATTTGAGTCCCATATGGCTCAATGGGAATGGGGATGCCTGTAGAACCGGCACGGTTCATTACCATGCTGGTGCTACAGGCTTGCTGTGCTCACGGTGCCTTCCATTCCGCCAGGTCAGTCCTGCAAGCACATCTCAGATTTTGCCGGTCCGGATACAACGGTACCGGTAAGATCTTTTTCCTTATCTGCAAAAGTGATTTTCTTCCTTGGTACCTGATTGGGTATAGTTTGCCAATGCACATGCAATTGTCTGGACCACACCTAACATCTACAGATATAGGGAAGGGTTGGGAGTGGTTGCCTTAAACCTGCAGTTGACCGTTAGCATGCAGGGTGAAACAAGCTCACTCAGAGAATCAAGAGATTGCGTGCAGGGAATGACAGCTACTGAAGATGAGGCCCAATTGGCCCTGACATACTAAATTTACAGCCTTTTAGAAATGAATGATGGTGTTTAAAAAAATATATATATTTGTGAAATAAATGTTGTATACACTTTCAGAGTAAACTGACTCATATCGTGTGCACACAGTTGGAGTGTAGAGTTTGTTGTTTCAGCCTCTTATTCATTTGGGGTGGAGGAACCATTCACACATTTAGGTATTGCCCACAAAGCACTTGTATTTGAGTTCATTCTATACTGTGAATAGTTGTTAATAGGCCACATATCAGAAGATGTGACTTTGTCCTGTTACACAATTCTAGCCAGCAGAAGTAATGATGTATACACATAGGGCCTCATTACGAGGTTGGAGGTAATGGAAAAACGATGGCGGTAAAGGATTACCGGCATTGCTTACCGCTCCGGTGTATTATGACCCGGCAACCCGCTATTAGCGGCACCCTAACGGTGCCTCTAATAGTGGCACGGGCGCGTACACGCGCCCCTATGGGGAGCAAATACCGGCATGCCGGTAATAGGAGGACATCACAACCCACGCGGACATGCAAATACTGGCATCCAGACGCTGGTAATCATGGGCTGCACGATGCCGACCATACAGGCATCGCGGACCACCCACAAACAGCAATCAGAAATCAAGCCAACTGCCACAGGTGCACACAATCACCACAGGTGTAGTCATTGGAAGCTGGGCTAGTATTTAATGAGCACACCCACACACCACACCCCTTCCTACACCAAAATGCTACCACTAGCTGTTGCAATCATGGCGCTGGAGGACATGCCTATACTGCTACAACTACAGCAACAACACCAACTACAACAACAACTACAGCAGCAACAACAGGCAGCACAGAGGAGACGCAGGACGAGAAGGAGGGTGAGACAGGCCCAGCAATTACCATCAGCGCAACCAGCCGTGCTTCGTAGGCAGCCACCAATCCCTCGCATCAGACCCAGACCATTCAACCTAACGCCTGAGCAGATCCACACCCTGTACCGGTTGGACTGGGACACCATCTCCACCATAGAGGACATGATACACAACGACATTGCCAGCCTCATAGAAATACACACTGCCACCCCCCCGCTGCTAAAGGTGGTGTCTGTGCTCCACTTCCTGGCCACAGGCACCTATCAACACACATTGGGTCAGCTGCATGGCATTTCACAACCACTATTTTCACACGTGTTGAACCAAGTGCTGGATGCCCTCCTGAAGCACGCAAGCACCCACATATCCCTACTACGGACTGCCCAGGAGATAGCCGACACCAAAGTAGGCACCCATGCACTGGCAGGCGTGCCCAATTGTGTCGGTGCCATGTGGAATTGGTAGTCCCCCTTGCCATAGAGGCGGTGTACCGCAATCGCAAGAAATACAACTCCATCAATGTGCAAATGGTATGTGACTCCAGCAAGATCATCACACATTGCTGCACCCAATTTCTAGGATCAACACATGATGCCATGGTGCTGTGCAACTCCACGCTACCCCGTCACATGGAGCGACATGCTGGACCATGTGCCTGGCTGCTTTGTGAGTTGCCCAACTGGCCCATGGCAGTGCTTTGGGGTACTGATGTGTAGGGATGCATACTCCACCTGGGTGGGAAAGAGGGGATGCATACTGCACTTGGGTGGGACAGGGGGGGTGCATACTCCACCTGGGTGGGAAAGGGGGGATGCATACTCCACCTAGGTGGCATGAGTTAAACACTCCTGACCTGAACCTCCCAAACAGAACATGACACATTATTGGCACACATTTTACCATTTATGTATTGGAGACAACAAGTAAGAGGCACAACCGGCCACCATGGGTATGTCAAGCAATGCCTGACTGAACAGGAATGCACCTGTGCCAATGTGGCTAGTGTGACCATGCACAGTGTAGAATACACAGCATAAATGGGAGGCTAAACATTGTCGTACAACCACAGTACATCTGCCTCAGCATGCATTATTACACCCTGCATCATCTATTGAGCGCCATCCAGACTACCACTCCTCATAGCAGTATAGTATGCATCTAGGTAACAATCTTGCATACGTACAGGGACATGTGCATGTCCACACCAAATAGCTACGGCCATGACTGTGCTTCCTGAAGGTGGCAGCTCAGAGTGACACACACCTATTTGTATTTGCTTGTAGGTGATGGAGGATATCCCTTGAGGCTGTGGCTACTTACCCCTGTGCGGAACCCACAGAACAGCCATGTAGAGGAGTACAATCATGTGCACACCCGTACCCGTGTTGTGATTGAGCAGACCTTTGGCCTGTTGAAAGCGCGTTTCCGCTGCCTAAGCAGGTCTGGTTGGGCACTCCTATATAGTCCTGAGAAGGAGGCAAAGATCACCATGGCCTGTGTCATGCTGCACAACAAGTGCGTCCAGAGAAATGTACCACTGCCACCTGACATTGACATGCATGCACCCAGTGAGGATGATGAGGATGGAGACGGAGGTGAAGTAGCCCCCCTGCCAGTATGTGATGCACGGGATGGCCATGCAGTACGCCAAGCACTGATTCACAAATACTTCTGAACTACAGGGACTATGATAGACATGGTTCAGTTACACATTGGGTCCATGTGGACATGCACACTGGGATCGTTGGGAGTTGGCCACTGAACACCGTCACACATTAAATAGATATACACAACATGAACAATGTCCAGCCATTGAATATATTTGCACACAACAGGTGTATGTGTTCAAACAGGAAACAATGTGACCACTCCCCCCAAACCCCAGTGAACTCCCAAACCCATCCACCAAACACCAATAATCCCCAGTGAACACCCAAACCCACCCAACAAACCCCAATAACACCCAGTGAACTCCCAAACCCACCCAACAAACCCCAAAAACACCCCCAATATACTCCATGAAATTCTCACCTTCACCCCCAACCATGTGTCCCACTCCCATTGTCTGCCAACACTACTTCCAGACTTTCTGCTGTCCGGGGGTGACATCTCGGAGTGCCGTGCACTCCTTCAGGTCTGGCGCACAGGGCTGGTGGGGACAGAGTATGCAGGTGTGGTGGCTGTAGATGAGTCGGAGGCAGGTTCCACGCCTGCTCCAAGGTGTGGCCGCTGCATGTGGAGCAGGATAGAAGTGAGTATTTTGTCACTGCCCCCAGGCAGTCCCTCATAAGCACAGCTGACGCATTCACAGCGGCTGTGTTTGCTGCAATTGTGGAAATCGAAATAATATTGTACCTCCTATCGCATTGTTTGAATGTATGTTGGCCTACGCCAAGTTGTCTAAAAACATTGTGTACATAGATTCCGCGGCAAGGTCTTGACCTTAATGTATTGTGCAAATCGCCATCTTGGATTTAGCCGCCATTTTAGGTTCTCTTGCAGTCTGGAAGTCACCCTGAACAACAAAATGGAGGCCGAATGACATTTCGAGTGGGATTCTGGCCGTTGTGACCTCCGCACACATGAATAAGTAATATGCCCGCAGGCCACTTGTTAGGGTCGCGAACTGAGACCTATCCCTGACCTATGTGTAAATGAACAACTGTATCAGCGGAACTGATCAAAATGCATACATTATGGGATTGACCTGGCAACGAATCCTAGGCTTGGTACAAAGAATGGTTAACCCGCGAGGGGGTTTGCCAAAGCTGGATAAAAAGTATAAAAACCCGAGTATCCCAATGTACGGTCTCTCACACTAACACGGCGAACTACTGTTGATGATTCGTTCTGTTACTCTGAGGGCCGAATAGCTATCCGTATGTCAATTGACTTTGGTAATTGTTGTAACTTTGAAATAAAGCGCTTTGTATGTCCTTTGTAACCTGTGTTGGTGTGTTTCCTTTGGGCTTCCCGGCCTCATATCAATTTTTCTGTTTCCACACAATGGCCGCTGTGGCCCCCGCAATGGCAATTGCGATTCCCTGCATTGTGTCCTCTCCATCGGCAATGTACTGCCGCAGGAGCTCCTACATGGCCTCCTGTCGGGCCTCCACCCTCAACAGACGCAACTCCAGGTTGTTGGTGGGAGCTGCAGTAGTGGGTGGTGCACTGACGGGGCCTGCATTCTGGGTGCTGTCCTGCTCAATGAAGCTCATGTCCGAGTCCCGGTGGCAGGGATCACAACTGCTGTAGGTGGGTGAGGGCTCGATAGGAGGCTGGGGGCTGGACGGGGGGCTTGGGCTGGGTGAACAAGTCACTTCTGTGACTCCCTCAAGGTCCACATTGCCATCCAGGTCATCCTCGGTGGTGGCCCGGCGCAGGTGGGGACTCCCCTCCAACTGGTGTGGGCTGCTTGGTCTGATGTGTGTCTGGCACACTGGCAGCAGGTGTTGTCGGCTGTGGTTCCACTCGGTCAGGCACACTGCCTGTGGGTGTGGCCTGCTTGTCTGCCATGGAGGTGGTGGTGGAGGTGGCCCTTTTCTTTTGGTGGGACGTGGATGCCCTTGCGGTGTTCTCTTGCCTGGCATCTTCCTCATCGGTGCCTGGTGGGAAGAAGAGGTGCAGGGCATCAGTGATGGTGTCACATGCCAGAGGCATACAATTGTGCTGTTCAATGTTCATTCATTTATGCATGGCAATGGATTGTGTTTTTAAAGATGGCCGCCAGGCCATTTCCCGTTCTGACGCGATGACGTTATTTCCGGGTCTGGTTTTACGAACCTGGTATTAGCATGTTGGTATTGCCGGGTCGGTATTTAGGGGTTCCTCCTAGGCAGTGCCAGTATCGACGGGTCCCGTGATGTCGCTTGGAGGGGGGTTGGAGGGCCTTTTGCGGCATGCTGGTATAGCCATTACCGGCATGGGGGTTTGCGCGTGATCGCGCACTCGTAATCAGCTACTATTAGCGGGGTCATACGAGCACGGACCCACTCGTTCCGCCATGCCGGTAATGACCCCGTTTTTACCGCACTACACGTAATGAGGCCCATAGAATGCATATGGCACATTCTCACAAATTAGAGACTGTGATAGGCCAAGATAAAGTAAGAACAGATTTAAGTGACACACTTAAGCCACTTAACTAGTTTGTCTAAGCTTGTGCAAATCAGGTATCTCTCACTGTTTTAGTTCCCTTTTCTGACAAATTTGGAAACACTTACAAAAAGGCAGAGCACCTGTACTGACCCACATATAGGGTGAAATTGAGTTTACTGAACCTCTTGAAAGCAGGTCAATTGCACGAAGCATATGCGAACCATATGCCTGTGCAAAATCATTGTCTTTAAAATGTCATTGATTGTTCTTTTTTATTGCAAACCTATTCATACAAAACATAAATACAAAACATTTATGGGATTTAATTAATAACTACACAATTAACAGTACAAAAATAACATATAAAACATTACATTTCCAGAATTTAAAATTCTTGAGGAATGTCTGCGCATTTCTCTCTCAGCTTTTCCTCCTCTAGAACTCTGCAATGCTCCCAAACACAGCACCTACTGGGGAAGGGAAAAGATAATCTCTAGAAATGAGAAGCAGGAATCCTTGTAGGCCAATGTATTGACGGATTTTGCCACACGTAACAACACTTCCAAATCCAGATGCTAGGCCTCATTATGACCCGGGCGCTGACGGAATGAAGGGGGCCGGTACGGGACTGGTCCCCTTAATTCTGTCAGTGCCGATTACGAGGTTCCCTTTGCGGGACCCGGATCATATGTCTGGTAAAACCAGACGTCTTTTCCGGGTCCCGCGAGGGGAAGAGGGCGGTAACAACGGGACACTTGTAATGTGCCCGTTGTTACCTCCCTCCCCATTCCCATTGAGCCCAATGGGGGCTCAAATGGGAATGGGGAATGGTTCCTGCAAGGAGGACTTACCTGGTCCTCCTATGTCGGAATGACCCGGTAAGTCCCCATTGCAGGAACCTGGTAATGGAGCCCGGTTTGGAGACAGCCATGGAGCTAATAGCTCCATGGCTACCTCCAAACTCGTAATGAGGCCCGCTTTCTGAATTAGTATATATTGTTCATGGCTACAAATACTTAAATATTAGGGTGCATGAAGTGAAAAATGCAATGAGCACCACAATCAGTGTGCATTATATGCTTAGTGATTTAAGCATATAATAATTTTATCACAAACATACTTATCAAATATAAATATCTGTGATCATTTATTTGTTTCCAATATGGTCTCTGATTATTTATTTTTTTCAAAGCAGCATGGCACCCTCATTGGTGCTATTTCTCCTATTCAATTTCTAATAGCAGTATCTGAAAAGTGTAACATCGGAGTGTACCCAATTGACCCTAATGGAATGAACACCTTCTATCATAAAACATGTATATGGCTGTTTTAGTTTGTGATAATGAGCTTTGTGCAGTAAGAAAAGTGAACAGCTATCATAACTACAATTTATACTGGAAGTGATCATTAGACATGAACATTGTAAATGCCAGTTCCAATGGAAGGACATCATTTTCTTTTCTTTCTTTTTTTATTTTTTTTAATGGCTTTGATTGTTGAGAATACACAGCACTTTGTCGAAAATGTCTTTCCTCCTTGAAAGTTTTGCCTCAATATTGAAAACAATTAGCCTCATTACGACCCAGGCGTTAAGGGTTAACGCCGTCGTTAACCCTTAACGCCTATTCTGATTTTAACGGCTGCTTTTAGCAGCCGTTAAAATCCATGGCGCTAACCCGCCATGATGCTAATTACGCCACCGTAATTTACGGTGGCGTAATTAGCGCCTTCCCCACTCCCATTATGCCCTATGGGGCAAAAATGGGAATGGGGAAGGGAAAATGGGAAATGGGGATTTACCGCCCCACTCGCCTTGGAATGGGGCGGTAAATCCGCCACCCACCATGGTGTAAACATAGTTTACACCATGGTGGTAAAGTTGGCGTACTTAGCGCCTGGGTCGTAATGACCCCCGATGTTTTGCGTCTTCTGTGAGCACTGTTACAGTATGCACACCCAATAATAATTAAAATAAGTAGAAATATATGTTCAAACATGCGCTGCTCCTACACCACACAAAAGCACTCCACAGCTGAGTAAACCCCAAAGAGGAATAATATTGCAATAACTTAAACTTAAAGTTGGTACACACGGTACTTTATTAAGTACCCTTAGCCCAAGGTGAAAAAATAGAAGCAAAGGTAATACGTGTTTCGCTACTAACACCTAGCTTGTTCACATACCAATATATATATATAATAGAGCGATGCTAGTCACCCTGTTGTTAAGGTGAAACATATCATCCATAGGAAATGTGAACATTCTATGGCTAATAACATTTTAGCCGTAGGATGGATCAGCATGATATTTGAAATTCCTAGTTTTGGGCCTGAACCCCCTAGAACTGGAAAATGTTGTGCAAGTCTGTGTTACAGATCAAAAGATATGAAGGTTCAAAATAAGGGTGTGTTTTTCAATTTTCCATTCATTGTCCCATAGGGAAAATATCAAATATTTGCTCAAGTACAAAGCCCAAACTGCTCAACGGATGTGTGCCAAATAAGAGTGTAAAGGGAGGCACACACCCAGGTCTCACCTAGCAAGGTAGTTTGCAAATTAAACCCTTATTTATTTTTGTCTATAAGTTCAATATTCTGAATGATATACCACTCATATCACACCCTTCCTGAACCCACCACCCCGGTCACACTGAACCAGGAATCAGGCTAGTTTGGAACGGTAAATATGTGTTTATTTATTTGGAATTTAAAATTCACAATATATTTTTAATAGGTAACAACATTCACCAATGGGTGACAAGAACAATGAACAATATCTTTAATGCACTGGGAATCAGGTAATGAACACAAAAAGAATGCAGCTCAGAAAAGAATACTTTTGTGTTGGTTTGGAACAGATAGCACGGTGGTTAGAAGTTCCACCTGCAACACCCCTCAACCCACCAATAGGCAAATTAAATAGATCACTCCCATCTTTCCCCCTTAAACAAAAGAGAAAAACAAATTTTACTTTTCATCTGTCAGGATGGCTTTGAAACTGGCTGAGCAAAAACACTAAATGTGTCCAAAAATGCTTAAATTATTATACATTTCTACATGAGCTGCTTTGAACAGATGCAAACAAGCAAAAGCAATGATTTAATCAAAGAAAAACATTTGGAATCTCATAGGCAAAGTGGGAAATAATGTAAAGACAATTCACACGTGTAAAACATTTGTAATATGTAAATTTGTGGCAAACTTTTACCATGCAATTTCTGATAAAAACGGGTCAAAGAGACTGTTTCGCAATGCGGTTGTGGAGATAGCTAAGGATGTTAGTTATCAGTGGGAATTGAAATTTGGTTTCCATCTTGAAAACTGAGGTAGTTATGGAGATTTTAGTGAGAGGTGTTTTTTGGAAATAAAGACACAAGTTTGGGCAAAAACTTCAGTTCAAAATCAGAAAATATGGCTTATGCTTTTACTCAAGGTTAGAGCATGCAGACTAGACAACCAGGTCGGGATGAAGTAAGCTCTGACACTGATTCATGACTTCAGTAACAGATCCCCAGCGCCTTTCCCGGCGGAACCAGTCCAAACACTCGAAGTGGGATTTTTGGATGAGAGTTACACAGATAAAAATGACTATGAAAATGATGCTTTAACAAATAGACAGAATACGATAGCACTAAGATTTTGACACTGTTACTGGTTATGAAATTAAGGCTAGTTCAAAGATTAGGGTGGGACAAGATAATGCAAGGTATACAATAGTTCTCTAGCATCCTATTAATACTCACAATCGACTGGGATTTAAGATTATAGGCCCGTCAAGATTCTGGTCAATGGATCGGGTCTATTAAGGAAGGACAACACATCAGGCGTGGGACAGGATTAGCTAGTCAGTCACTGGAACTGCACAGGATTTGCCCTTCTTGTTTCTGGATATTTCAGATCAGCAGGATGGCAAGTTCATCGGACAAGTATTATGGTAGCAAGCCAGATAGTTTCAGGATGCTTCCCCACACCACAGGGCTCCACTGGGTTGTAAGGATTAGTTGAGGATTAATTATTAAGGATTGAGGCCTAGTTGAAAATGGTTCAACTACTGCTTGGCCTGTGATTGGCATCTGGATCTGGAAGGATGTTAAAGGCTGGATGTTGAATGCTGGATCAGAGTGCTTAGCTGGAATCAGAAGAAAGAGTGTCTATGTGTTGTCAGTTGTCTCTATTTATCCTTTCCATTAACATCACAAAAATGGCTTAACTAAACTTGCCCCTGTGAACTCGGATTGGATCAGAGCCTCATCTCCGCCATGCATCTGAGTGATTGGATCAAAGACTTATGTTGTCAAGTTTATGGTTTGATTTTTACAATACTTAGAAACCTCCCCTAGCAAGTAGTATCAAAATCGAATTTTGTCCTAAATACATATTTATACATTTGTAACCTCCGCAAAAATCACATACAAGGATTACACATTTTATAGAGTATCTGTTCATCAAATTCCCACAGCTGTGAGACCTTGTTTCGCCTTTTTGCAGTATTTTGTCCATTTTGCCCTGAAAACATTTTCCAAACTTTCTCCAAATTTCCACAAATGTGCATGTTTACCATAGGAACGTGTGTGCAATGTTTAACAATTCTAGCATAAATATAGTTCCCATAAAACCACATATATTGCCATTCCTGTTCAGAATCTGCTACACAGTTCCACCACGTTTTGAAATGTAGGGTCAAAAATTAGATTAACAACTCTGCCCTTTTTATATTTTTCACCACTTCTGATTGCGAGTTATACGTCTCTAAAAAGTGTTCATTACATATTCTTTGCAGCAAATGGTCAGCCATTGTCTGTCTCTGGAGGCAAGAAGCAGCCCCCCACCTTTGGGATTTCCTTCTGCAAGCCTAGTTTCACACGTCAGTTTCCTGGCCTGGAGAATCTGCCAATGTTCAGTCCCTGGCTGCAGACAAAAGTCTGTCCTACCCCACAATTATCATGTGTCAGTGAGCAACTGCTGAGAGGAATGCCCTCCCTTTGGTGGAAACCTGTTTTTCAACCTCTTGCAGGCTGAGCCAGCCTAAATTAATTTCTTAATTTCTTGACTTGAATTCCAGCATAAAAAAAACTTGTTGCATCAGATGATATGGATAATTTACATTCTTAGATTTAAACCTGTGGGATCAAAACAACTGAGATCAGTGTTCCTTTCAGCAACAGTGCCTTTATATTTGCTAATCCGGCAGATGTTTAGTTTTTAGAAAACTTTAAGTTTAATCAGGAGAGCTCATTTGACTCACAGTTTTGTTTGGCTGCACACAGATTTTTGACAGGAATTGTCAGTCATTGTCGTTTTAGCGCCAAGCAAGACTTTGAGTGTTGGAAAGTGTTACGTACAGGCGTTTTGAAGTTTCAGCAGCAAAGTAGATGCCATTTACCGGCAAATTTTGGAGTTTCACTGGCAAAGCGCTGCTTCTCCCTCTGTACTCCATGTTTACTTGTCACTGACACTTTTTCTGCATCATATGCTCTGTTCCACCACACATGCACCATGGGTGGCAGGTTGTGTAGCCATCTTTTTTGTGTTTAAAACATGGTTTTGGAGGTTTTGGCACGCACAAGGGTTTTGCCGCAATTTTGATGTTTCTCGCACCAATGATAGAAGAGTAAGGCCACATAGTATAGCAGAGTGGGTCAATACATCCCACAATAATTCTTTGTTGGTTTGGAGTAAATCCATCCAGTACTTTTTTTTCTATTTGCCCTAGATTGAGGTGGCTTTGCACCCAAAAAGTTAGCTATATCTCCCATGATGTATTGCTGGTGCTAAGGTTTTCATTTCAGAACATCTGGCATTATGTGATTTGAAAATCAAGTTTTGGAATTGATTATGAAAGTGCACTAACATGATATAACGTTTGGGGTTTGGGGTAAGCATTGTTTTTTTGGAGTCTTTTTGCGAGAGGATGAATCAGCAAGAACAGAAAAAAAGAAGAACAAATACTTTAAAAACAATAATACGTTGAGATGTGACAATCACTGTGATTGCTAGTTAGGGGAAGAGGAGTTTTTAAAGTTAATTTTCGGGAGCAATCTGTATTAATATAAAAATAATTACAGGTGGTAGTGGGAAATCTTTTACATAATGAGCGACACACTTGGTAAACTAGCTATCACTCTGCCTGAAACAGCAATCATCTCTTCTGAAATAGTGCTGAGAATGATGTGGAGGGGCACCATCATCCAAAGGAGCTCCAAAGGCACTCACAAGATTGAGTGAAATGACTAATTTAGACTTGGAGAACTTGGCAAAAAAGTAAGGGTTTTCATTTTCGGAGACACTCCCTAATAAACATGAAATACCCACTTAAATACACCAATATGGGGTGCATCTGACAAACTATGGCATTGGCACAAGGTTGCAGTAAAGGTTTAATGTACTGAAAATTGAAGTATAAAGGTGAAATAGACAACAGTTTAGAAGATCAGGCAGATAGTGTGAACCCCCACCGAGGCTTAGTAGAGTTGCCTGGCGATCTGCTGCCAGAAAAGGGCTGATCAATGTGGATATCAGAGGTCCTTACACAGCCAAAATGATGGGGCCTAGTGAAAGATGGTCAACAGACTAACTTTGCACTCTATTTTCATGGATGGAGGGGTTATTAAAACTAAGTTGTCTTTATGAACGTAACACATTACACATGCATCACCTGTAATAAATCTCCAGTTTTATGTTAATAATGCCTCTGTCCTTTTATTCCCATAAATTATACACTGCAAGGTTTCAGTTATTGTGGTCAGGGAAAAGGTTGGAGGGAAGTGATGTTCATAGTAGATTTATGAAATGTGTGCAGAGAGAAATACATGTACCCTTCAAACAATGCGTGGAGTCCCTCGCAAGCAGGCTTGCATCTCGGGGGGGGACCCTGCACAGGGTCTCCCATAACTGTTACCGGCACACCGACAACATGCGTATGACACTTTGTAACTCTGGTAAAACTGTAGAAATCTGCATGTGTACCCCAGTAAAGGATTCCTGCACCCCGCTGCACTGTGTACGTGCACACCTAAGTTAGATCGGAACCCCTTCTGTGTGCATGCATCCCTAAATCCAATATGCAATCCCACCTCTGCGCAGTGATTCTCATGTGCAAGGGTCTCTACGCCTGCCTTCAGGTGGCATAGAGATCAAGCGATTTGCGTGGCCATTTCTCTGTCGAGAGGCTGGACAGGTGGTTCTGTGAATATGTGTCATTTGGCCCAATTGTAGGTGTGCGAGGGACTGCCTGCAGACAGTACCTCGTAGCGCCAGAATTTCCCATTTCCTTCCCCATTTTCTGTGTTCCGCACCCTTCCCAACCCTCTGCGCAAGCCACACCCATGCTCTACTTGGAGGCTTGCACAAAGCACTCGGCCACTCGCAGAGCTGGGCAGAGCCTGCACGAACTCCACGCAAGTCCTGGAAAAGTCCAGTGCAGTCGGTTCCATGAATCGACAAGCAGGGTTTTGCACGCAGTTTGACACACAAGTCCCCTCTTTCCTGCGCAAATTATTCCATGAATTGGGCCCTATGACTGTTGGACTAGATTGGGGAAAGCACATATAAGGTCAATCTCTATTAAGTCAATAAACAGCGGGTGCAGATGAAGCACACAATCTAGCCAACTGAACCCAAGAATAGCGAGGGAGCCGCACCTATGTATTTGTCACAGAAGAGATGCTTGATGTCCATGATGGAAAATCATGGAATGCCACTGAAATGGTTTGAGCAGCATGAAAATCAGAGGCTTTGACAGAGCCGTCGTGTGGAGGGAATAAGAAAGGAAATTGGCCAAAATAACACTGCATTTAAAGCGAAAACAGCCAGAAAATCAGTGTTGGCCCTACCATTTAACCAATCATACATTGGTGATGTACTACTTTCTGGATTTAATTAACCCTGAGCTCTCTTTAGCCCATGAACTAAATACTATGTAAGTGTTGCTATAAGTAGGAGAAAAAGAGTGAACTGTGTGTGCCCAGCCTAAACCAGCTATTTATCAGTACTTCCTGTTTATGTCATTCCTAGCATCGCAGATATCGTTGAAAAGGCCACGTTTTCTTCTTACCCACATTTCATTGATGTTTTTGAGCATAAAGCTGAAACATTGTAAGAAAGTATGCAAAGCATGTGATTATGGATGGATGACATGCTCACTCTGCTTTGAGAGGCCCACTGATGAGGCCCAACAAGACCAAACATTGGGCCTGATCACGACTTTGGCGGTAATGCCGGCGGTATTACCGCAGGTGATATTAGTCCTACCGCCGAACTCCACAGCGCTAATAGTGCCGGATCACGAGTTCAGCGGTAATGTAATTCCCCATTCCCCATTGAGCCCATTCGGGAATGCCCCATTCCCCATTGAGCTCAATGGGGAAAATTTGCGCTCTTACCGCCGGCGGGATTTCCCGCCGGCGGTAATAGCGCAAACTTTCGGCAGATTTCCCCCCAGCTCAGAGCTAGGGCGAAATCCGCCGAAGTCCTGATTTGGCGACCCTTAAATCTGGCGGTAATAGCGCGACCGCTGGATTTAAGGGTTACCGCCAAAGACGTGATGAGGCCCATTGTGTCTGGGGTCGCTGTTGGATCTCTTGTTCAGAGGAGACTTGCCAAGCAATTTAGTGTTAGACTGCCCTGCCTGGTAGGGGGGACAGACTGATTTGCAAATGGATAATTTTCCTTCATGAAAGGTACAGTGAGCTAAAAAAGTGGATACACACCCTCCTGTATGGGAAACCTCCAATTAAACAGGTTATTTGAGCTGTGTTCATATTCAGTAAAGGGGGTTCCATAGGTGCACATATTTTGAAAGACTTGGAGTTTTACCCTTAGTTGTTAAGGATAATCCAGATGTGGATGCCTTGCTCACTGTGCTTAGAGAGGCGCAGCTTCACCTCACTGGTAAAGGCTAACAAGGCCGGAAAATGTGTTTGAGGATACTACTGGTTATCATGCTCATAGGAGAATAGCTAGTCCTGCCAGATGCAAGCAGACTCATCTGAACATGGTCATCTCTTCTCTGTGAATTGCACAGTGATCTAAAACCTTCCATAGAACAGGGTATTTGAACTGTGCTTGTTCTCTGTACAGGGACTCCCATATTCTGTAGCATGTGCTCATGAATGCACCCTTGACTTTCTCTTTGCTCCTATAGCTGCTCTTTCCTCTATTTCTGTCAGTCCTGTCCTTTGGTCTGACCACTTCTTGATAGCATTTTTTTTATCTTCTTCAGGCTACCGTTCCCCGTCCCATTGAACCCTCTGTTTTCAAGCGTAGTTGGTTGAGAGTATCTAACCTTGATCTTACCTCCGCTCTACTTGCTAACTCTGGCAATGTATTGGATTGCTCTCTTCTTAAACTTGAAGCTGCTTTTTAGCTTCTGCCGACTTGTTAGCTCCCATTAAACTTTGTAAACCTAAAACTCGCACCCCTGAACCTTGGTTCACTGTTGATCTTTCAGCACTAAAACTGCACTGTCGTCAGGCAGAGAGAAAATGGTGCCTAGATTACTCTTCGTCTGCTAAGAATCTATTTCGCCACTCCCTCTCTGCCTATATTAAGGCATTGATTACTGCTAAAAAACTATATTATAGTCATAAAGTCCAATCTGCTCTTAATAAACCTAAAGTTCTCTTTGATCTTGTCCAATCCCTCTCCTTGCCTGAGAATGGTAAGGCCTTGTTTTCTCCTTCGTAATGGCTGTGTAACTCTCTTTCAGATTTCTTTGTTGAAAAAATCTCTGTTATCCACGACCACATAAAGGATGGTCTGCAGTCACTTTCATCTCCTACAATGGCTATTCCTTCCCCTTCTCCTACTGCTTCTTGGTCTTCGTTTCCACAGTTCTCCAACTCTGATGTACTGTCAGCCATTCTTAGACTAAAGTCTGCATCTCCTAACAATGCCATACCTCTTACTCTTTTAAAGGAGATATCTGCTAACCTCATTGAGCATATCACCACTGCTGTTAATATTTATTTCGCCACTGGGTTCATTCCTCCCTCCCTTAAGCACGCCTTGGTTGTCCCTCTTCTTAAGAAGCCATCCCTTGATCCTGATGTACTCTCTAACTATCGTCCTATCTCACTTCTTCCTTTTCATATGAAATTGATGGAGGCTTTGGTGTCTCCTCTTCTTTATAACTTTCTTGAGTCTTCTCATTTCTTCGACCCTTTTCAGTCTGGTTTTCGCCCTGGGAGGGGCACGGAATCTGTCCTGAACTCGGTACTTGACGACCTGGTATGTTTGGTGGACAAGGGTGTGTCGGAGCAGTCCTACTTTTGGATCTGTCGGCTGCTTCCGACACCGTCGATCACTCCATCTTGCTTTCATGTCTTTCCAACGCCGGTCTTTCCGGCCAGGTTCTTGACTGGTTCACTTCATTCTTGTCTGTTTGTTTTCGATCTAAGCTGGCTGCACTTGTTTGTGGTGTCCCTCAGAGTTCAGCACTCTCTCCTATCCTTTTCAATGTCTATATTAGATCTCTTCTGCTTCTCATTCACTCTCATGGTTTCCGCTATTATTCTTACGCAGATGACACACAGATCCTCGTCCGCCTTGATCTTACTCAAGCTGAGACCGCCGCTCATCTCAGTAATTGTTTGGAGGATCTTGGTCATTGGATGATGACAAATTGGCTAAAACTGAATGGCAGTAAAACCGAGATCCTGGTGGTGGGTACCTCTTCCCCCCTTCTCTTTTGGACCTCGCAATTCTGGCCATCGAGCCAGGGCCCTCTCTCGCTCCCGGTTCAATCGGTCCACAATCTAGATGTTAAAATCTCTGCCTCCCTGTCTCTTGACAATCAGGTCGCCTCTGTTTGTAGTGCTGGTCATTTTAAACTTTGCATGCTGCAGAAAGTCTTGCCCTTTATTCCTGCTGAATGCCAGGCCCCGGTAGTGGCAGCCCTGGTTCTCAGCACCCTTGATTATTGTAACTCTCTTTATCTGGCTCAGCCTCGCTATCTGACCCAAAGGCTTCAATTGTTACAAAATGCTGCATTTCGCTCTCTACTTTGCCCCCCCTTTGGATCCCATATCTCCCCGTTGCTCAAGAAACTTCACTGGCTGCCTGTAGCCAGTCGGATCTTGTTCAAATCGATGTGCCTGGTGCATCGTGCCTTCTATGGCTTGGGCGCTGAGTATCTCCAAGCAAAGTTTATTCACTACACACCTGCTCGTCTGCTGCACTCCCAATCGGCGTGCCTTCTCAGCACCCCCCGATACCGTTTGTCCCGTATGGGAGGTCGTGCCTTTTCGGTGGCAGCTGCTAGAGCCTGGAATGAGTTGCCTATGGCCCTTCTTGCTACTGAAGACCACTTCACTTTTCGGCGGCTGCTTAAAACTACTTTGTTCTAAGTCTTTCTCTCCTTGGTGTTGTTACTGTACTGTTTTTGATTCCTCCTGCTGTAGCCAGCGCCAAGATGCCTTTGGGTGTACGTGCACTTTACCAAATTTACATAACATAACAATGTACAACTCAAGACAGATACAGTCTACAGGTTGTATCAATATACATTTTAAGTATGCATATAGATTAGATGAAAAATATCTAAAGAGCCTTGCAAATTCTACAGGGACCTACACTTACTGTCTATGAAAGGTAACATCAATAACTTGGACATTTCAGAGCTACATATCACTCTACAATTCATACCTTAGCGAACCCTATACCACTACACCACAATACTCACTTTGACCATAGAATTGATGCAAGGTACATACCATTTAAAGTGAGCGTTCTGAAGTAGGGGTGTATCGTGAATTTTGGATACTTTGTTTATATTTCCAAAAAATACAATTAAAAAATAATAATAATAATAATAATAATAATAATAATAATAATAATAATAATAATAATAATACTAATAATAATGATAATGATAATAATAATAATAATAATGTATCATTTATGTAGCGCTACGAACCTTCCGGCATCTGACATAATGAATATCAAAGCCTTAACAGTGGTTGCCATGGTGGCTTAGATGACAACTACCATTTTGTGTCAATGGACAATGGTGGCTGTGCACAGTTTCAAAACAATAACAGTAACACATTTCTTTGTGAATTTGCAAAATGTTAGCATATTGTAGTTTGGTGCAACCACAAAGTCAAGTTGAAAAAACTGAGAGGCTGACTGGTTTGGGGATCTGGGACATTCTACAAATGACCGCCTTTGTTCTTCGTGGATTATTTTCAGCATCCTGCAAACCTAGTTCAGCAAAAATGCAGAACAATAGCATATTGGAAACGCCTGGGATTCTCCTCGACCCTACAGTGGTTGAAGGGTGCCAAGAGGGGGCGAAATAATGCAACACATCTTTTGATAAATGACTGCTGTGTGCCTTCTGGTAGTGCCCAGAGTGTCAAATGTAGCCCAGAAAATGAGAATAAATGTGCGTTTAGACCACACATTAGCAGACGTGCTATTAAACAGGGCAACACGCTGTCAGTATCCAATATCCTTGTGGCCATGTATACGGACAATTATTGCTTCCAGATCACCAGATGGTCAGTGGCTCAAGAAGAGTCTTAGAACTGTGGGGCTCCTGTTGACATGCCATGTGAACCCGAAAATGGGGGACCGGAGTCTGGGCAGGGGGTGCATTGGGCCTGGCTGCATACAAGGCACAGTGGCGACTTTGCGAGTTTGGCATGGTCTGATTCAAAACCAAATTCCATGCCCTGGGCAAAAGGCCTACTGGCAAAGCTGACAGGCTACGACCAATTACAATTCTGACTGGATTGGGTGGGTGTAGAATGTTTAGTCCACTCCAACGGGTACCAGAGGCACTGGTCATAACCACATGACACGGTCATGCTCACTACAGTTACATACAGGGGAGACTGGGGATGTCCTAAACCAATGTACGTCCAAAGCAAAAGGTGGAATACCAATGAGGTTGGGGGTTAGTTCCATGGTGGAATCTCATGGCCCAGGTTTGGGGGAACTGGCCATAACGGCAGCCACTTAAAGGATAATGAGACTGTTGTCCACTGCCAGAGGACATGACCATTGCACAGTATGTGTCAGACCAGCATGCCTGGGCGTGGCCAAAGTTCATAGCCCAGTCACAGAGACATATGCGCAAGGCCACACAACATAGTAAGAAGACTTGTCCATTGACAATCATGGGTCTGTTCATGGGGGTGTTGAAAATGTGTATAAATAAATAATAATAATAGTAATAATAATAATAATAATAATAATAATAATAATATCAATTATTATTATTAAATAGTGTTCTGGGTGAGACCCGCTATTTGGATGTGTTTTGAATCAGGAGAATTAAGGTTTCCACATTATGTCTGGATTTAACACAACCTGAGAGTCATTTTAATCAATCCTGTTTTCATTATTTCTCTGCCCCTGCTATTATAGCATTTGATTGAAAGCAGCTGCGGAATGCACTGCACTGAGTAAGGCACATTGGTAGATTGCAGTTCTATTTTAATCCTAGGTAATCAAATGCCCGCCGTCTCCACTTTCTTGAGTTCTATTTGCATTTCACACAAGGCTTTAAATGGGATACGAAATTGTGTGTGTGGGGAGGGGGTGGGGGGGCTTTAACGTGTCGGGATGCAATATTTGAGGGAGGGCCGTAAAGGGTTTCATGCAACAACAAATCCCAAGTAGCGAATACACCTTTGAAAGAGGTGACAGCTATGTAAATGAAGGACTGGCCTACCAGAGGCAATCACATTTCATGTGTGAAACAACTGAGGCCAATTCTACTTTAAAAGATGTAATAAAATATATATGTGTGTACAAATATTAACCAAAATAATTATATTCAAATATAAAACCGAACATCAACACAACAAATGTCAGTGCACTATGCAATCTCAGAATTCCTTTGAAAGAAATGCATTTTTCTTACATACTAATTAAAAACATTCATGACTTTAGCAAAATGTGAGGTAAAAATGAAACAATGTATTTCTCTTATAATTGCCCTTTCATATTTTAAATCAGCTTCATTTCAAATGTCTTTCACTGTAAAGCGCTGTGTTGCTTCTCAAAGCTAGGCTCGTGCTCGATAAATATAATAATAATAATAATAATAATAATAATAATAATAATAATAATAATAATAATAATAATAATAATAATAACAATAATAATGCTGTGATTGTAAACGTGGCTGAAAGACACGGCTACTTGCAAAGAGCAGTGCTGCCTCTCATATTTTTTATTTGCATTACTGTGGGAAGAAATATAGGGCCTCATCATGAGTTTGGCGGTAACCCTTAAATGCGGCGGTAACGCTATTACCGCCACATTTAAGGGTCCACCAGATCGTGGCTTTGGCGGATTTCCCCCTAGCTCAGAGCTGGGGGGAAATCTGTGGCAAATTTGCCGATTTTCAGTGCGATTACCGCCGGCGGGAAATCCGCCGGCGGTAATAGCGTGAATTTTCCCCATTGGGGAATGAGGAATTCCCAAATGGACCCAATGGGGAATGGGCAAGAACCGTTCCGCCAAACCCGTGATCCGGCGCTAGTAGCGCCGGGGGGTTTGGCGGTAGGGCTATTAGCACCGGCGCTAATAGCGTCGGAGTTACCGCCCCACTCGTGATGACTCCCATAGTCTGGGGAATCAGTACGGAAGAGCCCCAGCTCAATATCAATATTCAGAGACTCCGTGAACGGCGGCGGGTGTACCCATGCAAGCCTTGATCTACTGCTTTGCTTGCTCTCGTGCTTACATTCTAAGAGGGATACATAAGAATGGATATCTAACTCCCCCAATCATATCAGTGAGTCCAAGCCCCAGTTACAAATATACTTCCTATCATTTTAGAGAAGGGCAAGCCATAATCCCCACAACGCATCCGGATAATAGTGGATCAGAACTGGTCATGGCACACTAGTTTTCCGGACAGTCTACCTTAATGATTTGATTTTTATTTTTCTAACGTGCTAACTCGCCCGTAGGCCTGAAAGCGCACAAAAAACCGAGACAAGACGCACAACACAAAGTAACAGGCAATCCAAGGGGGGAGTATTACAGGTCAAATTGAGAGGGGGTATTTACCCCTGATAGTGATTATTAGTAAAGGCGGGTTAATCAGAGATGTGATTGAACAAATGAGTCTTGACTCCCTTCTTAAACTCTGTGATGGACTTAGCCTGCCTAAGATGGGTGGGAAGTTTGTCCCAGGCAAAGGGTTCCTGGACATCAAATCCAGTTCCACCAAATCCTGAGAGTTTAAATCTAGGTTACGTGAGCTTTGTGGGGTTATTGGATCATAGAGTCTGGGTCAACCATGGTCGAAAACGTACTGAGGGGCGTCTAAGTGACAACACTTATAGGTGATGGTAAGCACCTTGTGAGTAACATGTTGTTTCACAGGAAGTCAGTGTAGCTCCTGTCTGGCCGTGGAGACCGTCGTGGCTGTGGAGACATGACCAAAAAAGGCCCTAACCACATTATTTTGTGTGACCTGCAGAGTGTGCATGTTACTTGTTGCGCTCCCTGCTAGGAGGCTATTGCTGTAGTTGAGGCGTGAATTGATGAGTTCAGTTTTAAGCAATGCCCTATTCTGTGGGGAGATGTAGGGACAAATATGATTCAAGAGTATTCTCAGGTAGCCACATAAGGCCTTGACTTGGGAAACGTGGGGTTTCATGGAAAGTTCGGCATCCAGTGTAATGCCCAAGGTCTTCACTGACCGTGCAACTTTAATTGTGATTTCGGCAATGGTGAAGGCATCATAATCAGAGCTGAGTGACTTCAGTTTACTGCCGGATGCGTTAATCAAGAGCTTGTTTTTTTTCAGCATTCAGAGCCAGTGAGTTTGTGGCCATCTGTAGATTTAGATGTATACATGAAGTTAACAGTATTGGTGTGCTTAATATGATGTCCAGATAGTTCAATGATGACCTGGGTGTCATCAGCGTAATTAGTGAATTGCACACCGAGGTCAGCAAGGAGGGTAAGAAGAGGGGTAGTGTATATATTAAATAATCTGGGGGAGATGCAGGAACCCTGCTGCACTCCACATGCAATGGGCACCGGTAGGGGAACACGCACCATCCTCAGATACCCAGGTGTATCTGGGACCCAGGAAAGATGCACTCCATTGGGTAGGCAGGGGAGAACAGAGTGCTTTATTATCCAACCTACAGACAAGCAGAGAATGGTCAATCAGATCATATGCACACGCCGCCTGACTTCCCACTCCATCAGGACTTGTAATGTCCCAGTCCACCAGGAAGTCATGCAGCGGATTCAGTGTTTTGAGGTCGGCAGCAACATGACATGTGGCCTTTGGTCAATGAGCTACAATAGAACTATTTTGCAAGTTTGTCTGCTGCTGAATGATAGTTAAACGATGCTGGCTAGCCAGTTCATAATGACTGGATGCACGAGTGTGGCCCTCAGTCATGTCGCTTGTGCACGTACCCGAATAGGATCCTATTATCTATATTCTTATCACTTGGCAGAGTGGCAATAGAGATATTGAATCTCTCAAAAATGTGGTTCACTTTGTTTTTTGTATGAATTGGACAAAGCCTTTTACTACACAATGTGCCAGGTAAGGGAACAGAGACGATGAAGCCATTCACCCGGGATTCACATTTTTGATCAAGTGGGACTGTATGGATTAGAAATGAAGGCCCTGATTTATAGTGTGGCAGATTTGAAATCTGCCAGTTTCCTGTCTATTTTAGGTTTGCATGTCATCCTTTACACAGGGATACACCGTTGGAAAGCCGGCTGTAATTCCTCCGCTGTGGGTTCATAGCAGCGAGGACTGGCGGATTGTCGACCGGCTTATTCCTTTTGTAGAGCCAGGGCAGTGCAAACTTAATAATAGAGACGTTTCCATTAGCGGAAGTCTAGCAGATTTTAAATCTGCCACCCTTTAAATCAGGCCCGATGCCTTCAGGTTTCAAAGTCACAATTGTATCCAGAGCCAATCTTCTCTGCCCACCGTATTGATGCTATACCCACAGGGATCGTTCCAGCACCAATAGTAAATAGCACCACATGTTTGTGATTTTGATCAAAACCCTTTTGTCCCCACTGTACATTCTAATACATGGCTGATTGATAGAATGCAGTGTGACTGACTTTAATACTGGATTTACAAACATGATGTGGCTATGCATCTAATTGCAGTGCCCTGAATTGTGGCTCCACTATCTGATTATTGAGTATATGGTTGTCAAGACAATAGGCCTCATTACGAGCATGGCGGTAGCCGTGCTTGTATGGCAGGCATGGCTACCGCCATGCTTGCTACCGGCACCGCCACCCACGAATGGGCAATAACCGGCCCATTACGAGCTGAATGGGCCGGTAATTGTCCATTCGTGGGTGGCGGTATTGCTAGGCACCCAATCCCCATTCCGTCCCATAGGATAGAACGGGGATGGATAGCATTGTTGCACCGGCACCGTTAGTAACGGTGCCGGTGCAATTAGGAGTTCTGCTCGCGGGTGCGGCCCGGGAGGATCCACGGGAGGAACCCACGGGCAGAACTCATAATGCGGTGGAAAGGCATGAATGGTGCCTGTGCCTTATCGGCACCGTTCATACCGCCACTGCCAACATCATAATGAGACCCAATGTTTCTGATCCAGCTGTTCCAGGGTTGTGTAAGTTCAGATGTTATTATTTGAACAATAAAAAGAATCATCTGACTATTTAATCCAGGGCAGAGAAACTAATTATAGGGATAGCTGAGCGACAGGGGATAACGCTATCTGTAGTTATTATTCATGTATGTAAATTGTGAAAATATGGAAAGTGGGAGCTGTGTGAGAAGGACTGATGCAATGCTGAACAGTGTAAAGTTCTGGAGTGCAGGTGTCAATTGATTTTGGAAAACTGGATCTGCACCACGTGCCGTGACTGACAGAGCAAGATTGTACTCTTCATAATCCCAGGTTTTTGGCAGCTCACATACTTCAATGTTTCACAATTTAGGAGTAAGCGAACAAAGAACAAAGAAAAAAAAACACAGTTAGAATGCAATGCTTTCCTTTAGTACACGCATGTAGTTTTCTTTGCCCAGGTGTGCATTTGCTGGGTACTGTGGTACATCTTAAAGTATTAGATTGGTTTAAGATCTTTTCTGAAACCGCATACAGCACATTTATTTTTAGCCAACATACTGGGAAACATTGCTGTGATTAGCATCTTATATACGAATTGCAGCGTCAGGGATGGGGGAATTCTCTCTCTTTCACGCTCCGTTCTGAGAAGACATCTCAATGCCTGCATGCTCACAAAGAGGCTTTCCTCGTCAGTCAGATGCTCATATGAAAAATGTGAACACAAAGTCAAACCATTGTCACACACATAGAGACATATTTAAAGGAAACATTGCGTATGACTCCTCCCTCTTGTGCAACCCAACTGCTCACCATGGCACTACAAGAGGGGCAGTGCACCGTTTCTACATTCCAGTTGGTCATTCTGTGTTTTTAGTTTATAGGTGGTTTTATTTATTCTGTATAATTGGACATAAGCACAGACACAAAATGTAAAATCTGTTGCCCATTAAAAAACAGCAAAATATCTTTTAGCATCCAGAAAGGAGTCCCGGGAGGATAGCTCAGCAGCAATGTGCTCACCTTGGAAACAAGACGACACGAAGTAACAAGGGTTTGATCAGCGCTTAGAAACTGCTGGATATTAGGCGCATTATAAATACGTAACTAAGAAATATTCATGTAACAGCGCCTCAGTGCCCCTGTGCTGTGTGAGCACTTTAAACATGCAAATAAAGAAAGAAAGGAGCCTAGCAATACCAGTGACAATCATCATGTGTTTGGGGCAGACAGGGCTCTCAACGATCCAGAGACCTGGTGAAGCCCATGCTTATATAATTCAGGCTTTGGCCTTGAGCTGTAACTTTGTGGCCCTGTCTGTCCCGGAGCGTTGGGATGATTGCTATAAAGTTCAACATAACTTTTTATATCATATATCCTCACTCTTCACTTCAACTTTGAGCACCCTTTCTCTTTCTTTTCTTCTCCCAGTTATTTTGTAATTTTGTTATGTTCTGTTTTCTCAGTGTGCATCCAGGTCTCTGTGGCCAAGTGCACTGAAGGTTTATCAAGGCATATCAGCACTTAAAAAAAAATAAAAACATGAAAACATTGCATAGGATTTATCGGCCAACACATTGTTTGTTTTTGGGGGGACGGAAAGAATGCAATGATTTCCTTATGTGGAACTACCATTTTAGATTCACAAAGAACTTCACTAATGTCATTCCGCAGAGAGCTTTGTTAATTTCGAATTTTACCAAGAAACATATTTCTTGTTGCAAAAAGAGTTATAACAATATTTTTTGCATTTATTTATTTATTTATTTATTCACAATTGTTAAGCGCACATCAGACCGAAGGCATCGTGGCGCTGGTTACAGTGTTTCTTAAACTTAGTTACACGCAGTTGTGCCCTTGGTTACATTGGGCAATGGTTATGCTTAAGTACATGTACATAGAGAACACAGAGGTGGTCAGGTGCACAAGTTAGTTGAAGAGAGTAGTTTTAAGTTGTTTCCGGAAGGAGAGGAGGGATGATTCTGCTCTGAGGTTGGTGGGCAGTGCGTTCCAAAGCTTAGGTGCCAGGTATGGGAAGCCTATACCTCCTGCCTTGGATCTATTGATGCGTGGTATGGTGAGACGGTTGGCGTATGTGGATCTGGTGGGTCTTGTGGATTGGGATCTAGACAGTGTGTCAGATAGGTAGGATGGTGCTGTGAGGTTGATGCATTTATGCGTTGTGGTGAGGATTTTGAAAGCAATCCTGTCCTTGACTGGGAGCCAATGGACGGCTTTCCTGGCTAGGGTGATGTGCTCTCTTTTAGGTATGCTGAGTGCTGCTCTGAGGGCATTATTTTGGGTGGTTTGGAGCCTTGCTAGGTTGTTCTTGGAGGTGCCGGCTAGGAGCGCGTTGCAGTAGTCCAATTTGGCTCCAATAGTGGCTCTTGCGATGGACAGGCAGTTTTCTTTTGTAAGGAACGGTTTTATAGCATTGATGAGTTTAGTGCTCAATGCCGATGCCGAGACGATTGCGCTTACTTGTTTATCCATGGATAGGGTGGCATCTATGTGAACTCCTAGTGTTTTAACTGATGATAGGACTGGGATAGTGCAGTTGTCTATGCTAAAGTTAGTGTAAAGTGGGTTGAGGTTGGCAAGGGTGGGCTTCTGGCCTAAGATGAGGATTTCAGTTTTGTCCCCATTCAAGCAGAGTCCGTTGGTGGCCATCCAGGCTTGTATGGTAGAGTAGATTAGTTGGAGGGAGGTGGAGTCTTGATGATAGTTACCAGTCAGGGGCAGGAGTATCTGTGTGTCATCAGCGTAGGTCATGTAAGTGATCCCCATAGCGTCCAGTTTGTCGAATAGGGGCTTGGTAAAGAGGTTGTATAGCGTAGGGGCCGTGCAGGAGCCTTGAGGAACCCCACAATGGATGATGGATGGCGCAGCATGAGCTGTGTTGGAGAAGACTTTCATCGCTCTGCCTTGTAGGAAGGAGGTTACCCATGAGGCCGTGTTCTTGGAAAAGTGTGCTGCTTGTGTTAGATGATTGGTGAGAGTGTCGTGATCTACTAGGTCAAATGCTGCTGATAGGTTGAGGAGGAGGAGGAGGGCAGGCTTGCCCTTGTCGAGGATGTTAGTGATTTCATTTTTTAGGTCTAGAAGGGCGGTTTCGGTTCTGTGTCCCTTATGGAATCCAGATTGCCTTTTGCCTAGAATTGCGTTGGATTCTAGGTAGTGTTGGATCTGTATATGTGCGGCTTTGTCAAGTAATTTTAGAAGGAATGGGACTGTGGTTATGGGGCGATAGTTGTTAGGGTTTTCGGGGTCAAGTGTGGTTTTTTTCAGGAGGGGGCGCACCCAGGCCTCTTTGAGGGTATCTGGGACTATGCCTGACCTAAATTATCAAACTTATCATGAACGTTTAGGAAAGATCTACTTACAAGGCTCCATCACCATTCTTCAAAATCCATAACCACACCCATATTTTTCGGATAACATCTGATTATCAATAACTCCCACTTTGTTTCTCTTCAATCAAATGTGTCTTTCATTACTATTCCGAAAACCTGAAGTGGATGTGGCACACGCTAAACAGACTTGGACGCCACTTATAACACTTGCACGTCTAGCACACAATCTTAACCCTGTGGCAGGGACTGAAATCTGCTTCTCAACCCAACATGCTGCTTGCCTTAGACTCCATGTAACTATGACCCTGACAGACCAAGCACAACTCCTGATCTTGGAACATATGGGACCAAACAACATATTGAAACTTCCCAGAGTTAGCTTTAAAGGTGGTTCTTTGCAATGCAGGCTTCATCTTGAGAGCTCCATAAGGTAGCAACCCGCATCAACATATCACTCTGGAAAGTGCTCCAAAATGGCAGCTGAACAACTTTTTAGCATTCTTTAAATCTGAGTATACCCCAAAATGAATACAGGACATACTGCATGCTATGTTAAATGCATACATAATATTGTTCCAAAGATCCTACATTCGTGGACAAATATAGGTTCATATCCCTTTCAGCCAATTCTAAGGCAGACCCACACATTTTTCATTAAAATAGAGCTGATTTGAAAACCTTAACTAACAATTATAATGTAAACATTTGGTTACAATGGCCACAGAGGGATAGTAATGGGGCCTGTGTGTCGTATTCCATATTACGTCATCCTTTCCATGCAACAAACCCCATGAAATGGGATATAACAAAACATAATCACCCTACTAATACTTAATCTGTAGGACTTCTCTTGGACAAAAGCTACCAGCAGCTGAAAAGAGGCGAGAGCAAGCAGGCTTTTTAACTGTTACTAACCGTGGGGTGAAATCATTAAGGTCTCCGATGCAAACAAAGGCGTCCATTTTACTTCAATGTAGGTGTGTAGTCCATGAATTCTACTGCTTAACCAGCCTATAATGTAGTACTTCACTGCCCCTCGGATCGAAGAGAATAATTCACCCCCACCCCCGATGTCTACTTTCTCCAATTTTGCACCAACCCATCACATGTATTTGGGCAGCTGTATGTGGTATTTTCATATTGCCAAACTAACAGATACATAATGTTAATTCAAAGTGTAAGCTGTGAATACGGTTGAAAAAAGACATTGGGCCTCATTACACGGTAGGTGGTAAGGGTTTACCGGTACCAGTAAGGGCACCGGTACCGGTAAACCCTTACCGCATTACTACGAGTTCCCTTTGCGGGACCCGACCTTAACGGCTGGTTTTACCAGCCATTAAAGTAGGGTGCCGCAAAGGGACCTTGGTGCTAATTTACTGTAATTAGCACCTTCCCCATTCCCATTATGCCTTATGGGGGCAAAAATGGGAATGGTGAAGGGCCTTGGTGAATGGGGAATTACCGCCCCCACTCACCTTGTAGTAGGGCGGTAATTCCGCCATCCACCCAGGCGGACACGGTAAAATACCGGCGGCAACCATGGCGCTAATAGCGCCATGGTTACCGCCTACCGTGTAATGAGGCCCATTTTCTTTTTAAAGTCAGTAGACCGTTTTTTGGTGAGGGTTCTGCTTTCTCCTTTTCAAATGGTCCACGTCCAAAGGTGCATAGTTCCATATTTCTTCAAGAAGGGATATAAGTCATTGTAGAGCTTTGGGAGGGGCAGGGAGTCATCACCCCATGCCAAAATCAATGAATGGGCCAATGTAGTGGGTGAAGAAGTGAGAGCAGGTGGAGGTGGTATACTTGCTTTGGGAAGCAGGCCTAGACAGGGGTTAAGTGCCACAGTGATGCACAGAGCATCTTTCAGCTCCCTCGAAACAATGCATTTTTATCAAATTGCGTGTCTTGGCACCGCAACCAAGGGAACTGATTGGCTGACTCCCTGCTGCCGGGAGCAAAAGAGACAGAATCATTTCTACCAATTTTCTTTGGCTGGGTTTCCAAGCTGTGCATGATAGATAGTGGCTCAATGCCTACAGTCTGCATGCTATTGTAAGGTTATTCGTTAAACTATCTCAAATTGAATTTCTGATGAGAAATATTGACAGCGTCATAATAAAGGTAATACTGATATAATAAACTCCATGATCTAACCTATTAAGAAGACAATCATTTTCTTGACGAATAAAGAAAAGAAATCCAAGTATATGAACACATGGATATTGACAAACAATTATCAATGAGCGAGAAATAGACTTGGCATGACAAACATCTTGACCTGAAAGCATTTATTCGTTTGCATCATCCCCTGATCCGTCAGACAAAATCAAAGAAAGGCTAATGAAGGCTTGTATCTGGTTGAAAGCATCAAGGCAACACAATGGGTAAAAAGCCCAGTAGAGTCAAACCTAAGATGACGCAAATAAAAACATGAATAGTCTTTGAAAATCGTTCCCCTAGCGGGAGAAATGCCAGTCTCAGATTGCAGAAGCAAAAACATCACTTCAGACTGCAATACACAAGGCTATCATAGCGCGCAGATATGACCTTTAGCTGGGTAGGAATATTTTGTGAGCATACCGGGGACCAATTCTACACTGCCAAAATTAGAGACAATCATAGCAAAAGGGTAACTGCAGAAGAACATATACACTTTGTAATCATCTCTGCGGGATGGACCCCTGTTTTCAGTGGTGATGAAGAGGTGCGATACAAGTGGTGTTCAAGAGACCTGGGGAACCTTCCCCAAAACAGGTTCTCTAAAACACTAAACTTCCGCCCTGATGTTTGATAAATTACTCTCTGTTTGTGCCCAGACGTAATGGTTTGTAATCAGTAATGTTTCTCCCAAGACAGGAATACCGAACTGTAATCAATTCAGACTAAACAACGTATTCATGACTGGCACGTCATGACACTAGATTATGTAAAATATACACCGATATCACAAAAAATGGGGCATTCCAATCGTTATACACTTGAATAAAAGACATATTCAACATTGTCCATTCGCCAATGTTGACTAATTATTAATTCTACACTTAATATAGAACTGTAGCACTTCACTTAGTTAAACAAACACCATTAGTGAGCCACATCACTGTGAGTAATAACACACTGTTTATCGGGTGTCTATGAACGAAAGTGGTTCACACGATTACCTGCCAAAATAAATGTCTTTTGATTAAAAAAAAAAAAAAAAACATGCAATTTCCTACCACAGTAAATAAAAATCGAACCTCTTTAAGATGTCAGTATGTTGGTGGCCAGAAATGCACATAAATGAAAAATGGACCGCGTGCTTTTTATTTAGCATAGAATATGTGTCAACATAGACAACAGACTCCCTTGCATTTCTAATAGGCATGACACTGCAGACGTGACATGGCAGTTTGTACATTAAATTAAGGTTGTCTTTTCATCCTATTCTGAAATAAGGTCTGAAGCACGCAAATGCACTGTGCGTTCCAATGGCCGAGGGGAATAACATACCTTTTTTGGAATGTCCTGGATAACTTAATATTGCATAATTGATCATAAAGGTAATTTACGTACTTATTATGCATCAGGATTTCATAGGCCACATCTCTTCTACATAGTATTAAAAACAATACTGATATGATGCGATCTTTTGAACCTTCATCAGTGATGTGTGGTTTGTATCCCTGAATTAAGGTCTAGAGTGATTTCCATAAGGCTGCCAGAGTCACAGAATGGAACATCACACATCAGGAAAATGGACTACCATAGACAGTGGCTCTGAAGTATTGGCTGGCAATCTTATATCTTGTGTGTTTCATGTTTTCAACCCCTTTCTTTCATTACATTCAAGACATAGAGCTTCAGACATGACAATCAGGCAGGGTTTTCTCAAAACAATCCTTTCCTGGTTGGCATTACACTAAAACATGTTTTACAACTGAACTAATGTTATATTTCAAAGTATCAGACCTTTTAGGTGTGCTTACAATGTATTGTCAGGGATGCAATGGCCTCTATTGTATGCTATGCTCTTATGGACTATCCAGTGTCTACGTAAGATCATCTCCACTTGTATAGCCTCCAGTTGGGTGATTGTGGAACATTTAAATCAATGGGAAAGGAGCTTGCTATTGGCAAGCTTACAGACATTCAAAGAAGAGATCTATTTTTCAGAGGTTTAGCCAAACACATTCAGCAGTATCCAAGCAACAGTGACAATCAGAGTCCGGTATAACATAGACAGTGGAACGAGGCAGGCACAGGAATTATCCCAGAAGGAAACCCCAGGTCAAATCTGCCAAAGGTGAAGCGTACTGATCAATTACAAACGTCTTTCTTAAATTGGCAAGACGCAATAGAACCAATGAAAGACAGTGGCCCTCATTCCAACCCAGGTGGTAAGTTCCCTACTTTACCACCATGGTGTAAACTCTGTTTACACCATGGTGGATGGCGGATTTACCGCCCCATTCCAAGCTGAGTGGGGCGTTAAATCCCCAATCCCCATTTACCCTTCCCCATTCCCATTTTTGCCCCATAGGGCATAATGGGAGTGGGGAAGGCGCTAATTACGGCACTGTAAATGACGGTGCCGTAATTAGCGCCAAGGACGCTTAGCGCCTTGGTACTTAACGCCTGCTAAAAGCAGGCGTTAAGGTGGAAATCAGGCGTTAAGGGTTAACGGCGCTGATCTATCTTCAGGGTCCATTTTAATAGCGAATCTGTGTGAACGTAGTTCAACACTTTTTCATTGTTTGTATTCACTTGTAGAGCATGCAATGTGCGCTGTGTGATGCAGTCGTCGTCATCATAGTCATTGACTTGTAAAATGAAATAACCTTTGTCATGTTTCCTGTGTTTGCATTTTTGGATTATCTCCAAATTGCCTGTGATCATATCAAAATAGTCTTTGGTTCATTTTTTAGATATTTGAAAATAACTGCAATCTAATGTTCACTTTGCTTTCACATTAGCCTCATTGAATCGTTTACTGTGAACTTGAGTTGAGATTGCGAACCTTATTGCACCTCCCACCTGTGCCTTGTGAGTATGAATGTGCCTTAAGATGAGCCTATGTTAAAGGGTACCATGCTAGATACCACAAGTGTCTGTTGCTTTGCTCATCATGCATTCTCAAAGCCAATTCTCCTAAGGATTGTTGTCTTAACTCTGGAATTACATTTAAATTCATTTAGGGAAATCCACAATAGGTCTGGTCAACATGGGGGGTTGGAGGAGGCGGATAATCTGGTAAATTGTAGCCTAGAATCTGAATGGTTGGGTAAGAAGTAAAAATGCAGAAAACATTGAGGGATTGTAAAACGTATTTATTTCAGAGCACATCCCTAATAATTATTTTTCGAGCTATTCAATAATTTGTTGTATTTGGAGGTGAAAGTTCTCAAGCCAGCTCATAAGTATTTGAACACTAGGATGCAGAAGCCATTCCCCAACCTCTGAAGAAGCCCTGGATGTGTCCCTGAAATAATTCCAATGTTGGAGGTTCCCACTTAAAGTAGTCAAGGGAGACATATCCCCTAGGGCAGAGGTCTTCAACCCTTGGCTCTGCAGATGTTTTGGACTACAGCTCTAATCAGCCCTAACACAGTCAGTGGTAAGGCATCATGGGAGTAGTCTTGAAAATATGGAGAGCTAAGGGTTGCAGTTCACAGACTTACAAAACTATGATCCACTTTTGGTGATGGTCAATAATCGGGTGGGACTGCAATACCCTAGACCATAAAAAAGGGTATCCTGTTTACATGAAACCCTCCACAAGGGGTATGCTTGTAAGTGGGGCATTGGAAAAAGATCATTCCAGAGAGGGCACGGTGGGGTACAAAAGTAATACTGGTTTTGTTATTGCTTTTTAAAGCTGATTTTGTACAACGTAACCTGGGTACCCAAAATATCTGCAAGTACTTTCAGGATGCACAGGTTTATGGAGAAACAGGAGAAACATACTGTGGGACAGGTGACCGTGGGAAATGGTGAAGGTGAAACTAGATATCCCTGACTAATATCACCTCAAACAAGCAACATAGACCAACACTTGGCAGACGTCAGCATCAACTCGTAAGAGTTACATGCTTAAGTAGAGCTGCAGTGATCAAACCACTTCCTACTATATCCTACTAGCATGCCAGTCACAGACATGTGCCCAGAAGAAGGATGGGGCAGCCCTATTCCGGAAGGGAAGTGCTTTCAATCACAAAATGTAGGGACTAGTAAAACAAGCTCAAAGGAGGGTAGCAGCCAAGAAACCATTACCACATGAGTATGTGTATCCTTCTCCAAAGGAGAGGGACTGAACAGGAACACGGGGATCCTGATAAAAAAAAAAAAAAAATTCTATGGTTCTGATGGAGTAGTAGACAAATGGATGCCATACACAAGTAGTCTAATGCTAGGCACTAGTGGAATGTGCCACCCTGAAAGGCCAGTGTCTACAGGTTGAGGTACCAGCCAGAGGTGAGACCCCTGAGCTGAATTCAGTATGCAAGAAACTTGTTAGACACCCAATCCCCTGTGCTTTCAGTATGCTTCCTGGTACCTGTTCTTGATCCTGTTCTTGCTGCACTGGAGCTGTAGGTGGTGGTGGAGTCCGGGTACCTGTTCTTGATCCTGTTCTTGCTGCACTGGAGCTGTAGGTGGTGGTGGAGTCCGTGAGGATCGGGGCTCTGTGCAGGTAAGATTTTGTTTTTGTTTTAGTATTATTTATGTGAATGAGTGAGAGTATGACAAATGGAAGTCTGAGCACTGATGACGCGGAGCCCCGCTCCATTTGTATGTCAGGGAGACAGAGGTGCGCAGCACCCCCTTGCACATACAAACATGCAGTACCCCAAAGTGCATCCCCTAAGGGCCATGCAAAGCTGGAGCAAGATGCCCCGGCCTTGCATGTCCAATTGGTCATGTGAGGCCGGGATACAAACTGTCAAAGGGAAACTATGTTTCCCTTTGACATGTCAAGCCAGCCCCAGAGCGCTCCCTCAGCTGCAACAACTATGATTGAGACTTAAAATGTTTACACGGGATAGGTGATAAATTAATTAACAAATTGAATGACCAAATAAATTGTTAAATTATATGAAAATTTGAACTAATACTGTGCAATTACTTTCTTAATGCTATATGTTTGAACAGTGTGCAGCAAAGTTTCAGACGACCAAGCAGTTTGACCAACTTTAACGTCTGCTTATTGAACATACCTGGTGAACACTTAAGGGAATAGCTTGCTTTATTTTCCTTGGTATTTGGTGCCGATTGTAGGAGTTTTCCTAATTTTCGTAGTGGTGATGGAACTGCTAGCATTGCTAACGCATTTACCACAAGAGCTTATTTAGCACAGTTCTGCTCCCTTTAGTATTGGGATTAATGTGTTTTCTCCCACTGTATTGTTTGCATGTTGGCAACTTCCATTCCCCTTCAGTGGTAACGACATCGACCTTTCAAATATGGGGCCCCACTGAGTTTGGTACACAGGCACAGCTATGCGTTGTACATTGAGTAGTCCCGTCTCAAACTGCAGAACATGTAATTGCAGCAAAGAGAGGAGTCAGCCATGGACCTGGCAATGCTGATGAATTTCAATGAGTGACTTTTGAGGCTTTCATTTCGAGTTGTCAATCAATCGCTTTTCATTTTGGGGGCGTTTTACAGCAGGCTGAGTCTCCATTTGAGAGTACTCGATTATGTTGAGTAGCTTAGCTGTTGAAGATAGTTGATTGTCACAGGTATCAGGATACATTCCTACAGTTAGAGGGATGTATATCCGACCTTGGTAGATGTAGGGCACACTAAATGAGTGCATGTGTCAGAAAGTAAAATATTGAAAGACATTATTATTCGGTTCCCTTAACACAATGCCTTTTCGCAGGGTAATAGCCTTTCAACTATCACTAGGATGCTCCTATGTAGCAGAACAATGTCGTGGACACAGTACTATGGCAGAGAAATAGATACATAAGAACGATGACTAAAAGACGAGGCAGACAGGCCAAAGTTTTTACAACAATGATAATGTTATATCTTGAGACAATCAAAATCTCTTAGTGCTTATATATGGTGGGGGCGGGACACAAATGATCAAGCCACCATGTTTGCAATTCAAATCTGTTCCAACCAGAAAAGAAGCAAAGGTGAACTTAGATTCAAAACTAAGCACAAGTGGATATTAAAATAAATAACATTAGATTACATTGAACCAAAATTAAAAACAAAATTAAAAGAAAATAACGTCAAAAAAGAATAGAACATCAACAGGTGCGTTCTATCTGTTACTGACACTCGAATAAAAGGGCAGCTTTCAAATCTTTTTGAGTTTCCAAATGGTTGAAATCATTTTAGCTTTTTCAAACCACATTGTTCGGCTCAAATCTAGTGATAGATTCAAATCAGATTCAATCTGTTCTGACACACATCTGCATTGATCAATGGAAGAGATAGTGTTATACAGAGAATGACCTATAGGCAGAGAGAAAGACAGACAAATGAAAGGACCTCAGAGATAAGGATGTACAGCGATATACAGATGGCTGTGTTTTCCATATTGTTTTGTTTCCCCCTCTTACTTTCGTAGAGTATATTCTATGAGAATGTCCCACGTGAACATAGTCGTGAAAACATTGCACAGAATTCTATTCTGACAAAAAATGGTTCCCACAGAAACGCAATGGACCTGATTTTCAAAACCTGTAGCAGCCCGCAACGTGACTGAACCGAAAACAGTGCACTCTGCCAAAGGAGCCCTTGAAGAGCACTTTGCTCTCCACAGCGTTAGCGCCACATTAGCTCAATGGGAGGGCCCACGCAAGCCGTATAAGTGGACGAAATATGCTAAAGCCTAATTACATTGCCAAAAAGTGGAGTGACATGGGCAAGGAGGCACACTCCCAAACACCCACCAAAGTGAAAAACAAACCTTATTCACAAAAGATATAGCACTATCGCACAATCCACCAAGTTCCTGAAACTTACCACCTATCTGGAGCAGGAACACAATATAAAAGCACCACTGAAGCATAGTGAAATGCAACGAAAATGGTTAACCGCGCATTGCTTAAGCTTGTGTTTGCACAAAAAGCAAGGAAAGTCAGGGGGAGGCGATGGGTCTTTCAGAACAGCACCACCATTTCGGAACGCAAGATGAGGATGTGTGTGACACATACAGATTCCCCACACATGTCATTCTGGACATGGTCAGGAAGTGGGAGGCTGACCTGGCATAATGTACCATGTGCTCACACGCAGTACCTTCACATGAAAAGGTGATATCTGCCCTTCACATTTTGACCACTGTTTCATTCCAGCAGACCACAGTCATTGTAAGGGGCCTGCACTGGGTCCTGTAGGGCATCAATGCACAGATGCATACACATATAGATATGCCCCACACTCTGCATGCAAATTCTGGCAATGTTAGTATACTTTGCTTCCAGCATCCATTTCACCCAACCTGGGTCTGCCTTGATAAAGACTACGGTTGAAACGCACGTCGGCTCTTTGTTTCACCCACATGGCTACCATTGCCAAAAACTGTCACATGTTACTGAGTACATAATAAACATGTACATAAACAACCTTTGAGTGATGTGTCTACATTTCTCAACCACACACGCATAACTAGCGCATAGATAACCGCTCAGGAAGTGGACATGCACGAACTGCCGCCGCCAATTACCAACAAGGCTTGTCAAACCCCCCCAGTACGCAAACTTCTGAGAACCCTGGAGTTTGGTTCTCTGACAAACCATGTGCCAGGCGGCAGGCAACATTCCAATTCCAAACTAAAACAGTGCACAGGGGACCGCTGATTCCCAACCCAAACTCAATCCCTTCTGAAAATAGAATAAATAGGCATCCCATTAATTTGCTGGTATTCCGTGATGTGATGATTCTATGCCATTTGCCAAGCCATCATGCATGGCATCTCGAACCTTTTCGCAAAATATGGCAAACAATGAATGTCCTCTTTGAATTTATGCATTAAGGCCAAGCATGGGTATCGAACCACAATGGTCAGATTTGTAGGCCGGACACGTCACTAATGCACGATACAACCTGATGAAAATTACAAACAACTAAAGGTAAAAAATCTCATTTCGGTACAGCAAGTCCCAGGGAAAACATTTGTATTGGTTGTTGGAGTTTAAAACATGCACAGCTTTTAACGTTTTAAAAAACAATATCAAAAGGAAATATCCTCTCTTGGTTTGTGTGTGTGTTGAAAGGCAAATGGCCTTCGTCCTGTGTAATTTGGGTGGCTATGCAAAGAAAATGTTATGAAATGTGCATCTTTCACCCCCAATTACATTTTTAGAACTAGAGCCCTGCCTATCACACACATCTATCTACACACACAACCACATGCAAAAGATCCATTTACCTGAGGAAACCAAGCTAACCTATATGTGCCATTTACCCATTTGCACGGGACAGTGCCTACCTGCCATCACCATTCCTCCTGACACCCATTGGGAATCCTGCAAATCAAGATGATATCTTGTATAATTTAGCACACATTCACATTAGGGGCATAGTGGGGAACAACTCTAGCGTTCTCAAGTTAATGTTCCGCTGCCTTTACCACTCAGGAGGTGTAGGCATGTGCTGTCCGGAACAACATTGCAACATGCTGTGTAATAACTGTGGTGGTGAACAGGGGGACCTCCTCATCCAAGCATATAAGCTCAGGCTCATGCATGAGTTAATCAAATATGTCATCCACATCAGTTTCAAATTATTTGAGGAGGAATAGTCATCAAGCCTTCTCACTATTGGATGCAAGCACTGGGGATATCCACCAGACACTGCTAGCTAACCTGTGCTGATAGACTGACCAGCCTGGCCTTACTCTGGGTATTTCTCACCTGAAAAGTAACAGACCACTATCATACACCTCAACATGTACACACATAGGTTACAAGGTGTATATAATGTCCCACAAAAAATCAGCATCCCATGCATTCTAATAGACTAATGCCTCCTACCCAATAAGGCCTTGACACAGAGCACATCACATGCTGGAAAAGTAAGCACACATTCTACATACAATGTTCCCTCATTTACAATGTCATACACACCATCACATTTCGTGTTTTGTTCTTAGAAATACCTGCAATGCACATTACACTTTTATCATCAAAAACACATGCAATACTTTTAAACATTCACAACTCTCTCTCTCGTTGTATACACAGGGAAACACATGTCATGGAGGCAGACCTGCAACATTCAGTGAACATGTAGTGTGTGATGCAATATCCGGTCATGTGATAACTACTCTACACATGCTAAGGACACAGGTCACAATGACACTGACACATCCTGATCCTTCATGTCCACCTTACCACTCCACATACAGCCAGTCTGAATCCCATTACCTGGTCAAACCTCAGTAGATACCCAGCTCCCCATTTCAAAACCCAATAACATTTCCCCCTTCCAAATGCTACACGCTGTCAATCACCCACAAGGAGAGGTTAGACAAGTCACTGACCAGAGTCTGATGCCTTTCACCGAACATTCACTGTTTGGCCCATTGGATGACAACAACATAAGACGCAGTGTATGTGGATTGCCTGTAAGGCCTTTTTAAAAAAATATATATATTTTTGTATATATTCAAAAGAAAATGATTTTTACAAAAGTAGTCATCATCAATTTTGTCCATTGAAGTCTTATTTGGTATTTTTGTATCTGAAAATCTTGCTTAGTCCCTTTGTATACCCTCTTTCCGCACCCTAGTTTCAGTTTTCAGGCTTAAGTTGGATGACAAGAGAAGCTCTTTGTTATTTCTGTCAGTTCGAATCTTGAAGCGAAGATACCAAGGGCGGCAGTACATTTAAGCAATTCAGTGCTGTCGTTATTTGATGTAAAATTTGGAAGGTTGCCATTAACCAAGTTGTCTTATCTCCGCTCATCATTCTGTACCACCAGACTTCTTTGTTTTCTAGCATAGGATTTAGCAAAAAAATTTTCATGTATGACATCCTGATCTTTCTTGTTCCAGTACAATTTAGAAGTAGATGACGTATTGTTTCTTTTTTTGTTTTCCTTTTTGTTTTCCTGATGGCAGAGTCTGCAATTGTTGGTCAACGACTGGCCTCTTATTTCACGTATTTCATTGGTTGACAGGAGATTCAAACGTGCTCTCAAGAGGAAGTTTTGTGCCATTCTGTTTGGAAATGTTTTAATGAAATTTTGATGTTCATTCAGTTTTTTATATATTAGGAGGAAGATGCTTGGTCAGTTTGTTAACTGATGCTTTTTCCAGAGTGTTAATCCAGTCTTGCTCCTTCATTTTTTTTTTCAGTTCTTCTTCATCACTTTCCAAGAGTCGAAGGCGATGGCAATTTTAGACTTTCCAAGATTGAAGCATTTTACAGGTTGAATTTTGCATTTCACTGTTTATCAACTGGTGTAGCAGTGGGCTCTTGGTTAGTAGACATTTTCTGAATAGCATCAATGAACTGCAGTTTAAGGAACCCTCAAGAGAAAGGAGGCACAGTTCCCGCTTTATTGATGCTACTGGTGTTGATTTAGGCAAGCCTAAGACTGCTCTCCAGAAATAAGCTCCTAACTTTGGTCAAAGTTCTCTGGGTAAATTTTGCATCGCTTCCGCTCTATAGATGATTGAAGGGACCACTTTCGATTTGTAAAAGTGTATTACCGGGATCGTTGAGAAGTGGCCACATTTTATTTCAATTGCCTTTCCTTGGGCTGCCAGTTTTCTGATTTTGAATTGAAGTGTAGCTTGAGTGGCTGACTCTTGTTTCAAACTGTCCAGATTAGTTTTCTCCTGGTTAATTTCTAAATTGTTTATTGCTATATATTGCAATAAGTTGTCCAGTTACCGTTGTAATCCTATGGGCGTGTGGTCCAGGAGTATCAAGTTGTCTGCGTAAGGTAGACGACTAATCTTATTCTTGCCAAGCTTTGGTGGAAACGAACAGATGTTGACTTCTGTTGATTGGTAGTCACCTAAATAGGCCAATAATAGTGCTGGAGCTAGGGGACACCCCTGTTTTACTCCCCTGAGTGTGGGAATCGGTTCCAATACCAAGTCTTGTTGGTTGAGTCACACTTTCATCTCTGTATTTGTATAGAGCGCCATTATTGGCACTCACAATCGATCAACTTGGTCCATAGGCGAGCCCTGTCCACCCGGTCAAATGCTTGTGTTAGATCTATTGCCGCTATGTAAAGTTTAGGCCCACCTTCCAACATTTTGCTTTTAAGATGTTAAGAGTAAAGATGTTGACGGTAGTTCCTATGCCTTTTTTTAAACCTGTCTGGTAGTCGTCATTACAGGGAGCTTCTCCTGACCATTGTTGGAATTTCTTGAGGAGTAGTGATCCGAAAACCTTACCGATAGGGTCCAGCAACACTATTGGCCTGTAGTTGGACGGTTCGCTGCTGTTGCCTTTCTTATAGATTGGAACTACTATGGCTATTGTCCACACATTGCCTGAAAACCATGCTGATGAAGTTTGCCCACTCTTCTGGATGACTTCTTAAATCCAGGTTGGTTATTCCCTCTGGTCCCGGGCTCTTGAGTTGGTCAATTTCTTTATAAGATGAGTTAGATCTCCTATGTCATCAAGATTTACCCAGTTTGCGCTGCTACCCCTTGAGCTTGTCGCTGTTGTTCTGAGCGGTAAAGCAAAGAGGCTTTTGAAGTGTGATATCCATTCTGCTTCTCCGACTCCATTTAGAATTGCATCTTTGTTTTGTGGAGTTGTAGAGTTTAGGAGTGTCCAAAATTCTCTTGCATTGTTTGAGCAAATTGATTTTAACATTGCTTCTGCATCCTGTTCGTAGAGTTTCTCACAATGTTCTCTTATCCATGACTGGTAATTTTTTTCAATTGTTGTAGCTTTATTTTTGCAGAATTAGGTTCAAGTTGGCTTGCTTTCCTTTTCTGGTTGCAATATTCCCTCCGTTTAACAACTAAGATCTTATCATAGCTATGTTTTGGGGTTGTCAATGGAGTTTTTATCGTCCCTGGTATTTTATAGGCCGTTAACTACGGGCCATAATCCACTGTTTTTACGATGTCTGTTGCATGGTTCTCATTATATTTGCTGGTCAACTGTTTGATAGCTTTTTCAGTCAACTTTAATCTATTGCCTTGGTTGTTTACTTCCAACTCGAGATGCAATTTTTTGGAGGTTTGAGCAGTCTTTTTCCAAGTTGCAAGTAAGAGGTTATGATCACTTGCTTTGGTTTGAATAACTTCAAAGGAATCTAGTTGTTGTAGTAAAGGTCTGGAGACAAATATATAATCTATTGTTGAGTGCAATTCTCTGTTTCTCCAAGTATGCAAAGACTCCTGTTTACCTAATGTTGTATCGAGATTCAGTAGTGGTTGTAAATTCATCAATTGTAACCAAAGATTCCCTCTTTGTTCTGCCGGGGTGACTGGGTGTTTAGGTTTTTGACTTTGGCAAATTGCAATTATTTCACCACACACTATGATGTTGGGAACTAGGTATTCAGCCATGACGTCATCTATTACTCTTTCCATTTCTGTCAAGCAGTGGAGGGGATAGATTTTTGCCGGATTCCAGTAAGTGTTTATCACTGCTATCCATGTTGTGGATTGGTGACTTATCAGGATGTGTCTTTTGTTCCCAAAGAATAAGTAAGTATTGACTGATTGGATGTCAACACTTTATCAATCGAAAGTCCGATTCCACTGTGACAAGCAGTGAAGAGGCTTGATGAAGGACGGCTCATACTACCTTTTTTTGCTGGGGCCAGGATGATTTTGTAGCCGTCAAGAGAAGGTTTTTTCATGAGCCACGTCTCCTGCAGACACAGAATATCGTATTCTCCCAGCTTTACATCTCCTGGACTCGTCAGATGTAAGAAACCTCTTGTGTTCCATGAGCCTAGGCTCAAGGTGGTATTCTCTTTATCGGTCTTGTAACTAGTCGGGATGGTGTTGTTGACAAGCTTGAATTGCTATTTTTCACACTTTGTTGATAAGGCTTTAGGCAGCCATGACCATAAACCTTGAGTCATCGATTTCAGAGTATTAGCTGGTTCCTCTCATTTGCTGGATGTTATGTCCTGCGTGATTGTCCTTTTTGTAACAGAATTATTGGAGCCTCTTCTATATTTCTGTTGGTGTGACTTTTCTGGGGAATTTCTAGTCAGTATCTTGTTATTTTCCCTTTCCTTTTTGTCTATTTTTTTCACGGTTGTTTGGTTTTTGAGTGTGACTTCAACTTTGGCACTCTCTATCCTTGAATCTGGTCTTCGGGATGGAGCCGCTTGATCTTGGTATGAATTTCTCCATTCTACTTGGTACTTTTGTGGGGACTTTTTTCTGTAGAGCTTTTGTTTTTGTGCCTGAATGTCAGGGTCTTTTCTCTTAGGTTCTGTTAGATCATATCCCAATTTCAACAGGGCCTTAATTTCTCGTTTTAAGAGGTCCTTGACCGTTGGTGAAGTTATGTGAAGGAGACAAAGGGCTTTGCCATTTTTATGGCTTGGATCTACGATTAATAAGTCCTCTGTTGAAATTTTTCGTAATCTCGAGACTAGCTGAAATAGGGACAACACTGATCGTCTATTAAGAATCACTTTGTTTTTATTCTCAAAGATCTGTTCTAGCTTAAAAAGCCATTCAGATTTATTTTTTACCGATGGGAGTCGCCAGTATATCTCTGTCTTTGTGTTGTAGTGAATTTTATTTGGTCTCGATTCTCGACTTGTCTCACGGTACGATGTTTTCCTCGATTTCTTTGATTCTGTCTTCGCTTGTTCTTTTATGGTTCGTCTTTCACTCTCTTTGGGCCTTTCGCTCTCTTTGGGTCTATCTTTTGATTAAGAACTTTGGCCTGGGTTTGGCGGTTTCCCTGGGTCACTTTCATTCTCAACGGATTCCTTGCTTCTGAGGGCACTTGTTCATTCGATGTGAGTTCACTGTTTCTCTGGATTATTTTATTTCAACATTCTTCTATTGTGAGGAACGCTGGAGAAACTTTGTTTTCGTCATCTGTTAAATTTATTGCAGTGTTAGGCTGAGGTAGGATTGCTTTAGTTTGTCATTGTGATGATTTGTTACACTCCGAAGAATCCAGAGTAGGGGGCTGTTTAAATGTTTGATCATATTCATTCAATCCTCATCCTTTAAAAAGTCTTACTTGGTTTTTGATGATCCTGACAGCTGCTCTTTCACGACTGTTGTTTTCTGGGATATTTTGAATCCTTTTTATGTACTAATCCCAGAGGTACTTTTGTTTGTCCACTATTTATCAATTTTACCCTGCTATGTTGGGGGGTCGTAAATAGGGAGTATGTTTGATTAGTTTGATTAGTTTTGTGATTTTCGCCTTTGTTTTCTTCGCCATCTCTTGTTTTGTCATCAATAACCAGTACCACCTCTTTCGAGTTTCTTGCTGATTTCCCTTCACTGTATTCATGGTGGACCGGTTGATTTGATAAGAATAGGTTTGTTTGTTCAGACATTGAGCTGGGGGATCCCCAATGGATTCATCTTTTCCCTGCAGACTTATAGATGTATTTGTTCTAACATCTGTACTTTGGTGTTTCGGGAGCTTCTGGTCGCTATTATATTGATGTGGAATGTCCTGGTAATTTTTGGATCTCTCATCCATCGCTGTGACGTAGCCTTCTAAATATATTAGTTTTGTATGGATAATAGCCTGAATAGATGTATGGTCCTTCAAAGTCTCATGGATCGACTCATATAGTTTTGCGAATGGGGTCAGAGCAATGGTAATGGCAGACATAATCGAGAAGACGTCAGGCTTTGTTTGTTGGAGATTCTTAAGGCGTATGTGCACTCTGGGCTTGAGTTTTAGTTGGAGATGGTGATTTTAGTTGTCGACTTGACTGCGATCTTCGCGGATTCCTCGTGGTTGTTAGGTCCAAAGACAGTATTCTGTTTATGTCGATGTCCTTTCTGTTGGCTTTAGATCCTCTTTGTTCATCAAATTGTCTCTGTTCTTGTTTTGAGTGCATGTCGAAGCTGTCGTAGGTTCTTTCCCACTCGGTCAGCACTTCTTTTCCTTAACCTTGGGTGTTCCCAGTGGTCCACGTTTTGATCTTTAGACTCTTCGAGACTATCTACTAAATTGGCTCGGTTATTTTGCAAATGTGCAAGTGGATCTTTAGTGTTGAAGCTCGTAGTAGTGAAAGAATCATTCTGCTCAGATCGAGCCTGTGGAGGTTGTGGTGATATCGGGCTGTCTTGGATCTCTATTACCATTCGATGGACCGGAGTTACCTGTGTTGGTAATATAGGATCTTCAGCAAAACCTTTTGCGACATGATCTAATATTGCATTGTCTTCTGGTGGCACTATCTCTTTTCCTGTGGACCGAAGGGGAAAATCCTCCTCCTCCATGTGCCTGGGCATTTCTTGGTTCAAGGGTCACATATTGTAGATCCTTCTGATTGGTCATCTTTGTTGTCAGTCATTTCTGGGTTTGCGAGATCACGTACTATAGATCCTTTTGGATGGCCATCTTTGTTATCTTTTAAGGTAACCTGGGCCTCCCCGATGGGAGATCTGGCAGCTTTGTTTGATTGCGCGCCAGCTTTGACTTCAAGCCTTCAACTTTTGTACAACGGTTGACATTCTAGCACAGCTTCCAGAATCTCTGAATCTGTTAATTCTGTTCTGATGTCCACACGTTGTTTGGGTTACGTGCGAAGAATTTAGACAATATATCATATGGTGTACTCTTTGTAGCTATAAGTCTCTTTGTAGAATTATTTGTAGGTACATTGTGATTCACTTGTGCTCTCCGTCGTCTTCTAAACTTTTGACTCATTAAGCCAGCATTAATCTGTCTTTGTGGGCATTTCTTAAAGTTGGTTTCCTGATTTGTTTTTAAATGATCTGGGATTTGTTTTTCAAACGCCGACTCCATCGTCTTCTGTAGCAAGCAACCATGAGCCGACACTCCCACCGGCTCCAGCCCGCCTCTTCCCGCTTCTTGGTTCCGCGAAGGGACGGGTGGCGCCTGCGGCATCAGCAGCTCCAGGTCCGCCCCCGACAGCAAGAGAGGGCACCCCTTACCCCGTGCTTCGTGCACCATTGCGGTGACCACCTGGCTGTCCAACCGTGTTGCCCCCGGGACTCCAGTTCCCCTTTCGGCTGATTGCAGCCCCCTGCAGCATTCTTCGGGCGTGAGTCACTTACAGCCCCGTTGAGCAGGCGGGACGTACGCTCCTCCACACTGCAGTCCACCGCCACCTGCTCTGCTATTCCTCGATTACTCGCCGCAGTAACCTCTGTCCCCAGCTCATCCTTCTGGAGTTCCCCTCCAGGGGCACATGGTAAGAGAGCTGTATGAACATGGGCTGTGGGTTGTTGTTGCTCCGCATTAATTGGAGATTTCAATGATTCATTGATTTCAGGATGTTGCTGGGGCGGTAAGGAGTCCTTAATGGGGGTGAATGTCATGGACACAAGTGGATTTTCTAGTATATCATCTGTCTTGCTTAGTGGAGACAGACTGCCATTTGTGTCTCCAGTTGGTTGGTATTCCAATGGACTAGATGCTATTTTCCCAACTGTGAGTGCTGTGTGTGAGTTTAGGTGACTTTTCCTACCTGCAATCGGTGAATCTGCTGGTTGGTTTTGCAGACTGCCCTTTTTGTTCTTGTGGCAAGTGACCATTTCATCAGCATGGGGTTGACATATATTGCCACTTCTGTGGTCCAGAAATTTTATCTGCTCCAGTTTTAGAGTCTCTGCCCGCCACCTCTGCCGACGCTGCCATAGACTGCCTCTGACTGCAGTCGTATCTGCAGTCAGCTCTGTGTCCGCTCCGCGGAGAGCTGGTGCTTTTCAAGGGTCCGTCCAGTAGAACAGAGGAAATGGTAGAGAGACTCCAGCCAGTAACTGCCTCAGACTGCAGTCATATCCGCAGTCAGTAAGGCCTTTTAAGGTCCAGTACGTGCAGTCCAGCCACACCTGCTCATATGACAGGGTACATGTTCTCAACACACCAATCTCATATGCACAGCTACTCAGTAGCCATTCGGGATTATGGCTAGTCTGAATACTGTCCAATGTGTGTGCCAAATGCAGGAAGAGCAAATGCTAGCCTGAGGATGGGTCTACAGCAACTGCTGGTGGACCTCTACAAAATATGTTTGGGTGGACATCTACACTGACAGATATGTCATTGTGGCTGTCGGTGTATGCACTAGCCTTCCTGTTATTGTGGGATGTATTTACCCATGCATCCGAGCCATACCTCAAAACTGTGCAGTACTGACATGGAAAACATCATGATGGCCAGAGCTCCCCAGAAAATGCACAGGGAAATGCATGAAGAATAGTCTGCCACTCATTTTTGCCGATGTTATGGGCACAGAAGGACACTGCCTAAAACCACCAGTGGACTACCCACACAGTAGTCTGAAACCATTGGGAATGGCAATGCTGATTGCCAAAAGCAAACCCATAACTGTGGAGAATTCATTTTCTTAAATCCCAAAAAGGGGTGCAGTACCAGTACTCACCACTATCCAAAAGCCGGCGTTTTAAAACCACCAGATTTTACTTTTTTGTAGAAAACTGAATAAATGAACCCAAAACAGGCCAAAGAAAGACTTACTGAGAGGTGGATCCAATGTAAAGTTATATTCTGAAGTGACTTGAAGGTTTATAACAAGACTGGCTGAGCTGGGGATTTCAGCAGTTTAAGTAAATTTGGACTGAAAGACATTAAAAATCTCAAGGTTTAAGAGAAATGAGTGACCTACTTTGAGTGTCACATAGGTTGCAATTGTTTAAATGTCATAGTTTTGAACTTAGAATCAGCATTCTAGCTGCATATGTAAAAAAATTGTCTTGACTTAAACTGGGAAACAAAAAGTGACATTTTATCTGAAACCTGGCTTAAGGAACTGAATTCTGCCTGGCAACTACCCCCATCAGGAGTGAAACTTGAGTCACAGCTGTGTTCCCAGGCCTAGCTGCCCTTTTGCTGCTCACACCAAAAGGGATATGACACTTCCCTGATTGAATTACCTGGGCTCTGCAGGAAATTGAACAAAGCCCTGTCTTGACTCAGGCAAATGTTTTATGGCGGGAGTCGTAAATGGAGATTTCTCCTGGAAGCACAGGGGAGGGGCACTGCCTGTGAGAGCAAGCTGGCTTGTCAGAACTGGAAAAACCAGAAATTCAACCTTGTGCTGGAGGAAAACCACACCCCTTTGGGGCCAGAACATAACTCTAAAAAGATGAATAACTCATAGAGCGGACATGTGAAAATTGTATAAATGACACCATAATTCTTGTGATTTTTCTGCCCACATTTTAAGAGGTTTTTAGAACCGGTGGCATGTTCAGGGGGGTTTTAGCAGAAAAGAGGATATTACTCAAAATGTGTGCATGTGAAAAATCTGACACTTCATCAACTAATGTCCATACTCCTTGCGCACATGTGTGTAAATTTGGGTCAATGTCCGGAATTGCAAAATCAGTTAAAAAGTGAAATATGTGCCATTTCTGAATGCAAGCCCCCAGGAAGAGCAACGTTTGGACAGGGTATATCTCCTGTGATATGTGATGTGTGCATGTAATTTTAAACCAATGTTTACCTGTGCAAATATGTCTTTTGTTATCAAATATAGATTGTGTGCAAGTTGACAGGAGGAGTGGACTTTCTGCAGGCTGTAAAATGACATCACTCTGACACAACCTAGCTCCCCCAATCAAGTGAGAAATGGAAGTTTGACCAATTAGAAGCTGAGAGAGAGGTAGGGTCAGTGATGCTAGAACACACCCACATTCTAAACACATAAAAGCAGACAGACAGGACAGATAGGGACCTTCAAATCCATTTGCAGCTGGAAGCTCTGCTGGGAAAATCCATACTTTACCTCCATCAACCTTCAGAGACCCAGCCTAGACCAGCAGAGTAGAGCTGACCTGTTAGCAGAACCAGAGAGAGCTGACCCAGATCACTGTGAAGTGCAGAGACCAGAGTGCAGTCTAAAACCTGACCAGATCCGTGGCGTGGCCCATTTCACTCAAGAATATAGTGTGAGTACCTAGAAAACTGTGCAATCTCTTAGTTAAAATAATATAATTCAATCCTATTTTAATCTAAGTAGAACTGTCTCCTAACTGTCACCTGTCATTTGTAAAGCTGTCACTTGTCATTTTCTAGTTGCAAGCTGCACTTGTCTTTTTGAACTTTAAAATTTCAATCTGAAAAACGACCTTTATTTAATCGCTCATATCTCCGCGACCGTTTGTCTTATAGACTTGCAGTAACTTTCCTTTGGAAGCTGAGATCCTAGGCTTTCCTAGGACCCCAAAACGATAGTGATAGTCCTTGTAGTTCTTCTGTAATAGCGCCCGGCGCATTCGTGAATTTTACTGCGATTTGCAAATTTCTCCACGTGTAAAAAAATCTGCTGCTGCTTGCCTTCCATTTGCCAGAAATTCGTTTAACCTGCTAATTATCCCTGAATCATTGCTAGTGTGAGCCTGGACTAATATTAACTAGATACCACTCACCCTGAACCTCTAGAGGGAATTAAAAGCATTTTAACATATTTTCACTCCATTGCCAGCACATATCAAAGCATTTTGCCTGTGTTTTCAACTTCTGTAGTCTAAGTTGCTGGGTGAACTGAATTACATTTGAATTGCATTTTTGAGAATTGTGTGCCTTCCTTCCCTTTCCTTGCATTGCATAAAAGGGGGGGTGAATTGTCCAAGAAAGTGATTACATTGTCTTTTGCTGAAATTCTATCAAGTTATTTTCTTTACTGCATTTCATTCCACATTGCATCCATTGGAAACCATAAAAGTATTGTTGCTATCTTATCCATTTCATGTCAACTCCTTAGTGATTATCAAGAAGTGTGCTAGTGCCAGATTCTCCGTTGTTAATCTTTATCATCTCAGATTAAGTGTGATATTCAATTATTAATTTATTATAAAGCGTGATATATATATATATATATATATTGTTTAAATTATCAATTAAACCTTTTAACTTGCAAAACAGAACTACTTCTTGGCTCAGTGGGGTCAGGAGAATTCCAAGAGAGGGGTGTTATATAGGGGTAGTCATCCAGAACGCATGAACTGGACATAAAGATATATCAATAAGGGTTTTCATTCAGTATTATAGACTAGGCGTTGACTTAGCTGTAGTGTTGAATTGAATCCTCTTACAAATTGGGGGCTCGTGCCGGACGTTTGGGTTAGATCTACCATTTGTGCAGATTAATACAGCGTGCCAGCTGACCAGATACACATATCCGGTCGGATCACCACGCTGCGTTACGCTGTAAAGCACTCCTCATAGGAACGCTCTAAGAAAAAGGTCTGTTTTGCAAAAATAAAATACTAATTTCTGGAAGTCAGGACAGAGACCAATCTCTAGAATGACGACCTTGGTAGATATGAAAATAGCCAGAGAGCACTTCTTACATAAACTATTTGTGAGAGGTGAATGGGCTGAACAGGGCCAGGATGCCTGGTTGCAGGCCATCACGCGACAGGTCACTGAAACAGGGTCAGACCTATGGAGAGATCAGGGTCCATTACATGTGGCCCTGAGTGAACTATATATGGCTCCTAAGGCCAAAGATGAACACGAAAAGATTGTTAGGATAGCGGCATATTTATATTTATATATGGGAGCCATACAGAATAAATGTGCTGAAGGCCATGATCTGGCAAAAAGGCAACAGATGGCGTTAGAGAAGGCCCAATCTGATCTGGACTCTTCTGAGCAAAGGCTGCACAGAAGCCAGGAGTCAGAAAATAAGACCAGACAGTACATCACTAAAATAAAGGAGGATATGGATGTGCTGCAAAAGGAAAAGTCAGAACAGGATACCAGATTTCGGGCCTTGCAGAAGGAACACCAAGAAGGTTTGGACTCCCTACTGCAAAGCCAGAAAAAGCTGGAGCAACAACTGGACTTCAACAGGGTATGTGCTGAGCAGGTAGTCACCCTGCAAGGCCACCTAGATAGGGAAAAGGCAGAAAGCAATAAACTGATTCTGAAAGACCTGCATCCCCAGGCAGAGTTTGATGAAGAGCGCCGGAAAGCTGGTGCCCTTCAAAGGCAGAGGGACGACCTGGCAGCACAGATGCAGGCTCTCAGTCAGGAAAGAGACACTTTAGGCCAGGAAGTCTGCCACTTAAAAAGGAAATTGAAGAAAATCACCTGGCCCTCCAGGGGCTGGGTGACCTCCAAAAAGAAAACCAGAACTTGGTAGAGCACACCAGAAGGGTGGAAGATGCTCTGGCAAGAAAGGAGCAGGCCGGTAGGGATGGGACTCAGGAGGTAAACCTCCTGCAGCAAAGACTGGCCCAGTTCTCCAGGACCAACCAGGAAGCACAGAGGGAAAATGAGGCCCTCTGTCAACACAATGATAGGCTCCAACAACAGGTAGCGATGCAGGAGAGACTGATAGAGTCTAGTAAGGCCTTGACTGAGGAACTGAAAGCACAAATGCAGGCTCTTGCATTGCAACAGGGAGCAGGGGCGGATAGAGATGAGGTCCGCTGGGAAAGAGAGACTCCTGACCATAACCTCAGGAGCCCTAACACCAGGGGCCTTCATCTCTCCCAGTCCCTGGACTCTACCACCCCCATGTCCCCTGGCGCACATGAGCACAGGGCCACAGGGATGGCAGATTACTATCCAGCTAAAAGTATGGGGCTCATAGGCCAGTACCACTCAGGAATGGAGGGGTGGGCATCCGGGTATGGGCACCCAAGTACAGTACAGTTCAGTGGGGAACCCCAGGAGAGTAGGCCCATTAAGGGCATCCTGAAAACCTCTGCCCAGTTAGGTCAGTGGGGGGGTACCCAGCAAATTCTGGCAGCAAGGAGGGATCTGAAGACTCCTCCGAGCAGTACAGGAAACAGGAGACCAGGTCCCCACATTCTGCCAGCCATTCCCAGGCTCGCAGAATCCGGGAAAACCTGGAAGATCTGACGGGAACCTCTGGGAGCAGTGCCTCTGAGTCAGAGGATGAATGGACAAGGGTTACCCGAACTGAAAAAGCCAATAAGGCAAAAAGGGCCTTGCTTAAGGACCCCTTAAAGCAGATTGAGGCGATCAGGAGCGTCATCACGCCTTACCATAAGAACGCTAAGTATTCTGTTTGGGAGCACTTAGAGTTGTTTGAGCAAATGATGGAGACTTTCCATTTGAAGGACAGCCAAAGCTGTATTCAATATGTAAAGTGGACCTTCTCCCCGGAATACTCCAGTTTCTTTGCGGGGCTGGAGGACCAAAATCATTTAAGATGGTCCATCTATAAGGCGGCCATCTTGAAACATTTTTCCATTCATAGAAATCCTCAAGAGGCTCGCAAGGCAGCCTACAATTTGCAATGTGGGGAGGATCAGGCCCCACAAGAATTTGTGCAAGAACTGAAACGTGCTTTTGCGCAGACCACCAGAAGGGTGCGCACAGACAGTAGAGAATTCATCAATACATTTTTTCATGCCTTGCCCAAATACATAATGACCCATCTCGTGAGGGATTTTCACGAGAAAAGATCTTTAGACTGGGTCATTGAACAGGCTACCCGGATCTATGAGGTGCAGAAACCGGTAGATAGCAAAAGTAATGCCCAGAAAAACCCCAAAGCCAACAGCACCCCTGCTGCTGCCAAGGTGGCAGAGGTAAAGGTCACCCCCGTTTTAGAGTTGGAGATGGGGGGGCCTAAAAACCTACCTGCACCTAATAATGCTAGGCCCAGAAGGTCCTCGGGCCAGTCACAGACAGGGAGCCAGGGAGGCAGCCCCACATATGGGGTCCCTCGCTCTCCTGATTATGTAAGTCCCCGTTACAAGGGAAATTGACCCATCCTGGGTTATGTGTGGACTCCTCCAGCCCAAGGGGGGGGATCCAGCCAAGCATCTAACCCAGGGAACTTCCCTCCCAACTTCTCACAGGAGGGCAGAAACTCACCAAACCCTGGGCAGAACTTCTTCCCCAGGTATCCACCCAACTTCCAGCCCCCAAATCCTCCATCCTTCTTTCCCCAATTCCCTGAGCCCAGACAACCTAATCCGGGAGAGGGGAGGCCAAGGGTGGAGGGGTACCCAAATCTTCCCAACCCGGGGTACTACCAGAGAAGGGATAGCTACCCTTCCCGGGATCAGCCCAGGGGAGAAAACAGGGCCCCGTATCAGCCTGAGCGGGTTTCCCAGTTAGAGCGCCAGGTTCAAAACATGGCGCGGGATCTGGGTCACATACTGAGGGCTCAGCAGAACCCTCAGATCGGCGTGCCGGCGCAGAACGCACCCAACTCTGGACCTGGTGCTCCAGAACAATGACGGGGGCAGCACCCCGATAACACACCGGTTCCCAGGGAGGAGGCACAAGGGGAAGGGGGGTGTAAAGCCTTGGAGGAAGCTTCCTTCCTCACTTGTAAACAGCCCCTGGAAACACAGGAACCGGAAACAAAACCTCTTGACCCTGAAAGTCTGCCACCTAAGGAGCAGAGGGGGGGTAGGAGAAACAAAAGACCCAAACAGACTCAGTTTGAGGAGGAGGTACAGATCTTCCAATTTGAGGGAGAGGGATCCTCAGAGGATCCTGGGAAAAGGATCTTCTCCTTCAGAGAGGGGGGAACTCCTCCCAAAGAAAAATGGGTCGCTAGGGATGCAAATCCAGACTGGGGAGATGTGGAGACTGAGCTACCGCCGCCCACCATCTCATCCCAGAACCAACAGCAAGAAAATCCCCTGGTTCAAACCCATCCTGGTGACTGCCTCCAAAAAGGGGGGGGCGGCCCGGAACCGGAGCCAGGGGAACCCACAATGGCTCTGATCTCCAGTTGCCAAATTTTTCTTTCAGATTCCCAAGGCCCTCCACAGAATTCTGCCCAAATTTCTTCTCTTGCAATGTCCAAAACCAGAAAATTAGCCCACCAGTTGTCCAAAAATGTTCATTATCTGTGCCCCCTTGAGGAGAAGGAGGGAAGATACTATGCCCCGGTACAAGTACAGGGGCAGGGTACAATCTCAGCGCTGGTGGACACTGGATCTCAAGCTACCCTTCTGTCCAGAAGGGCCTTTGATGAACTAAATGCAGGAAGGGGAGAGAATTACCAAATTCCTCTCACCTCACTTCCTGGACAACTCCAGAACTTTGACGGGAAGGAAATTCCCGTCGAGGGGACAGCAGATTTGGACATTAAAATTGGGCGACACAAGTTGAAACACCCGGTCATAGTTGTGACCCCAGAGGGCACCCCTTGTTTACTAGGGAATGACCTCCTGAGAAGGTTGTCACCCCTAATAGATTGCGTAAACAGGGTCCTCTGGACCCAGACTAGCCGACCAATAAAATTAAAACAGAGTGTCAACCATGTTAGTTTAAACGGCACCTGCCACATGGTTGAACAAAAATCTGACCAAGTAGAATTTCACTTCCAGAACAACCAAATTCCAGACGTGACAGTAATAGCAGTAGGACAACAGACTGGGGATGGGGGGTCCTCTCTATTTCTGAAAATCAACCTTCCTTCCAGTCTAAAGTGGTACTCCACGCTGGAGGGAAACACTCTGAAATTCTATACCAATCCACAATCAGAAACTCCCACTCCTATAGTCCAGAAAGATGTGAAATCAGCTCAGAGCCTGGCTGATATTCAGCAAATTGGAGAGCAGTTGTTCATCCCTGTTCAGTTAAATGATGGGAAGGACTCTGTTCTCGCTCGAGTGTGTGTGAACAACGGTAAGATCTTCATCAGCGAAGCCATGTTCCGCCAACTCCCAAAAGATCCAGCCATTCCCACATTCAAACTGATAGACAAATGGGAAATGGACCTGGAAGCACCTAATTCCAAACAGCTCCTGCCAAGCAGGTGTATGCTCAAAATCTCCATTGGCAACAAGAGCATAGTCCATAATTGTTGGGTCGTGCGAGACGTCACTGCCGCCTTTTACTTAGGCAGTGACATTCTCAATCGCTTTGCCATTAGTTTGGACCTAATCAAATTCAAAGCTTGGTCCCGATTAGCGGATAATCCCATGGGCTTTGATGATCCAGAAAAAGCATTTAGGTCAGCTCAATTGCTACCTTATGCAGTTGAAATTCAGATCAAAGAGGAAGTCACCATCCCAGAAAGGACCCGACAATTCTCCCTGGAAGTGAAATTTAAAAGAGGACAAGAGTTGAAAAACCCTGATGCTTACATACATCTAAATGCTTCTCTCCAACAGCAAGGGTTAGGGGTAAACCCAACTCCATTAGTCAACATAGAACATGACACCATTCCAATAGAGGTGGATAACAGCGACTTAAAGAGTATTACTCTAGCCGCAGGCATCATTATTGGAATGGCGGTTGATGACCGACATTTTTCCATCGACTTAGTAAATGAACTGTTAGGACCAATCCCCAAGGACTGTTTTGACAGTGACAGTGAGGACAATACAACACCAGACAGGATTTTTACCCGGCATGGGGGGAACTTCCTGGTGTACACTTCCTGCCCTTATGGTAAGGAAGATGTGACTTGTGACTTCAGTAGGGATGAGGTGATTTTCCAGGTCCATGAGGGCTGCCTTTCCCACCTGAAGCCTCCAGTCCAAATCAGCACTCTGACCAGGGACTTCTCCACCCAGCTGGAGGAGGCCGCTGAAATAGCCAAACCAGAAGTCTTTCCAGGCTTCAGGCAGATGGTGGAAGAGAGAGTCAACCTAGCTGATGCCTGTGTGACTCTGGAACAAAAGCAAAAGTTGAAACAAGTTTTCTTGGATTTCCAAGATCTCTTTGCGGTAGACTCATATGACTGTGGTCGCACTGACATCCACACAACAACAATCCCCACGGACCCTGGCATGACTCCAGTGTTTGTGAAGCAATATCGCTTGCCTCTCGCATCAATGGAGTCCCTTACTGAAATAATTAAGAACCTTGAGTCCCGGGGAATAATCCGTCCCATCCACAGCACCTTCAATAATCCGGTGCTGGGAATATTAAAGCCAAACGGCCAGTGGAGACTCTGTGCCGACCTCAGGGAGCTCAACAAACGGGTCCATACTTCCCGATGGCCTCTGCCCTACATTGACCAAGGGCTGGCCCAGATCCAGGGGTCACAGGTATTCACTGCAATAGACCTGACCAATGGGTACTGGACCGTGCCTGTCAGTAGGGAGGACCAATACAAACTGGCTTTTACCTTTGGGGGCCAGCAGTACACATGGACCCGGACTCCTTTCGGATACCTCAACTCCGGCAATGAATTCAACATTTTCCTACATAAGGCCATGCCCGACCTGGGTGCGAGGGGTAACCTGGCTTATGTAGATGATGTCCTCATCAAAAGTTCATCTGTGGAGGAACACATAGCGGAGATCCGTTATGTTCTGACCCAGTTGAGGGCCGCCGGAGCAAAACTTTCCTTTCAGAAAGCACAGTGGTGTAGAACCCGTGTTAATTTCTTGGGGCATGAGATTACTCCTCAGGGTCTCTGTCCCCAGGAAAAGAAAGTGGAAGCACTTCAGAAACTGAAAGACCCCACAACTCTGCGGGAACTAAGGAGCCTCCTTGGACTGACTAATTACAGCAGAAAGTTCATTGAGGGCTACGCAGAGATCACCAGACCCCTGATTCATCTCCTGAAGGGGGGGTCAAGTGGGAATGGGGTCCAGAACAAGCCGAGGCGGTAAAACAACTCAAAAGAAGCCTCTCACAAGCGCCTTGCCTAGCTTACCCTGTCAGAAACAAGGAGTTCTTCCTGGAGACGGGGTTCTCTAATACGTGCTTGACGGCAGTATTATACCAAAAGCATGACAAGGTCAATAAAGTAATCTCCTATGCGAGCAAAACTTTATCCTCTGTGGAGGAAAAATTCAACGATTGTGAGAAGGCACTCCTGGCAACGGTGTGGGCATTGAAGAATTACTGCCCGTTTATCCAGGGGGAACACATCATAGTGGAGACTCCACACCAGCCTCTGCAATATCTCCAAAGTGACAGAATCCGGGCCGGAAATGTGAGTAATTCCCAAATTACTTCCTGGATTCTGTCAATGCAAGGCTTTCCTGTGGAGGTCAGATATGGCCAAAACAAGAAGAGTCCCCTCGCGCAAGGTCTGGCTGACTTGCATGATTGTGCCAGAGAAAACTGTCTCGAGGACGAAAGTCTAAAAATCAAGGACAACATGGAGGCATACCTTAATTCCCCACACAAAGTCTTTGAAGAAGACAAGTGTGAGGGAATGCCCACTGTCTATGTGGATGGATGCTCTTACCATGTTGACAACAACGGGGAGAAAGAACTGGTGGCCGGCGTAGGGAATGCATGGGTGAATGAGTCCCCAGAACCCTCCGCTGGATACAAAATTGGTCCCCGAAGTAGTCAGGTGGCAGAATTGATGGCTGTGCATCAGGCCATCCTCACTGCTGTCCAGCATCAACTCCACGAACTGGTCATAATCACAGATTCGGATTATGTACGGAACGGGTTCGTGGAGCACCTGGTTAATTGGAAAACCAGAGGCATGTTATGTGCTAACAACAAACCCTTGAAACATGGGAAGTTGATCCAAAACATTGATGATCTGGTCACCTCGAATGAGATGACCATCTATTGGAAAAAGATCAAGGGTCATTCCAAAGTAGAGGGACCAGACAAAACTGGAAACGACTTAGCTGATCAGCTGGCCAAAACCGGGGCCATCCAAGGGGATCTAATTGAGATTGAGTCCCTGTTGGGGGAAATCCAGGTCACTGCTATCACTAGGTCCCAGACAAATGCTCACAACGACCTTTCAATTGCACAATGGAGTAAGGAGACCCCTGATGCTGATTTGATCACAGCTCAGAAGGGGGATCCAGTTATTGGTAAATTTTACCAACACCTTGAGGACCCTGAGAACTTTCCCCTGACGGATACCGATTACATTGGGAAAGAGGACCTAAGATTGTTGATGAAATGTCCAAAAATGTTCCGAATCCAAGACGGTTTGCTGGTAAGGAAATCCAAAGCTGGCCATGATCAGTGGGTGGTTCCTACCTCATTCCGAAGCCTGATGTTAAGTCACGCCCATGATGCGGCCACCGCCGGTCATAGGGGGTTTCACACAACATTGGAAATCTTAAGAGAGGTTGCATACTGGCCACACATGGGGCAGGAACTCGACCAATACTTGAAGGGGTGTCTTGTGTGTGCATAATTTCAGCCATCATCCCTCACGCACCGTGCGCCTCTCCAAAAGAGGGGGATGACACTGCCATGGTCAGATTTACAAATCGACTTTGTAGGCCCCGTGATTCGCTCTGCTAGGGGGAATAAGTACATGTTGACTGTGACATGCTTGTTTACCAAGTGGGTGGAATGTCTCCCAGCCCCAAATTGCAAGGCAGAAACGGCAGCTGCCTTGATGATTAACCACATATTTTCTCGTTTTGGTCTACCTCAAAGGATTGAGTCAGACAGGGGTAGCCACTTCACCAGTGAAGTAATGACAAAGATGTGGGAGATACTGGGGGTCAAAAGGAAGTTGCATATTGCTTACAGGCCAGCTTCTTCTGGGGCAGTAGAGAGATATAACCGAACCATTGTGAGCATGTTAAAGAAGTTTGTGGCAGATTCTGGGCCAAGTTGGGATATCCGATTACCTCTGATCCTAATGGCCATCAGATCTACCCCTTCATCTGCAACCAAAATGTCACCATTTGAGTTGATGACTGGGCGCAAGATGGTGCTTCCCCAGCATTTGCTCTACAGGACCCAAGAGCAGACACTGATAAATGCCTCCACTACTCATGAGTATGTGGAGAATTTAAGGAAACACCTCCAACATGCTTTTGCTTACGCTCAGCGGAATCTAGAAAGATTGGCTGATAGCATGAAGACCCACTATGACCTGAAAACTTCCAGGAAGGAATATCAGGTGGGGGACCGGGTCTATCTATACAACTTCCAAAGGACCCAGGCCAAGCAGCGCAAATTTTTGCCTACATGGAAGGGACCCTTTGAGATCATCGACAAGATCTCCCCTGTGGCCTACAAAATCCACATCCCCAAAGGTCCTTTGGCAGAGGGGGAAGACAAGTGGGTCCACATAAACCAGTTGAAATGTTGCCATCCCAGGCACACTCTGCAACAACTGGAGGAATCCTCTGGAATCCTAGCGGGTACTGTCTCAGACTAATTCAGTTCCAACCATAAAACATACCACATCTAGTCTCTAAAATATTGTGATTTGCATGAAACTGTCTCTTAGTTATACTGTTTTTTTTGTCAAAATAAGAATGTAATGTTTCGTTATGATGAAATGCATATGCTGCCCCACTATCTCAACAGTGGTGGAAAAACGTCTATGAATAGGTATTGCCGCTCTTCCTTTGTCGTCCTAGGAGAAAGAAAACCTGGAGACGGGACAAGGAGGACGATCCGGAGACCGGGAGCAGAGACGCAACGGGCCCGGGGTACCGCCCAATTTTCCCATCAGGACCGGCGAGGAGAACCGATCGATCCGACCGGATGGAGAAAAAGATGCTGAACTGTGCCATCTGTTGGAAGAAGATGAGGAAACATCCCAGGTCTTGCGAGTCCCATTCGCGAAATAGAATGGCCATCGCAAGAGGGGGGCTTGTGGGATGTATTTACCCATGCATCCAAGCCATACCTCAAAACTGTGCAGTACTGACATGGAAAACATCATGATGGCCAGAGCTCCCCAGAAAATGCACAGGGAAATGCATGAAGAATAGGCTGCCACTCATTTTTGCCGATGTTATGGGCACAGAAGGACACTGCCTAAAACCACCAGTGGACTACCCACACAGTAGTCTGAAACCATTGGGAATGGCAATGCTGATTGCCAAAAGCAAACCCATAACTGTGGAGAATTCATTTTCTTAAATCCCAAAAAGGGGTGCAGTACCAGTACTCACCACTATCCAAAAGCCGGCGTTTTAAAACCACCAGATTTTACTTTTTTGTAGAAAACTGAATAAATGAACCCAAAACAGGTCAAAGAAAGACTTACTGAGAGGTGGATCCAATGTAAAGTTACATTCTGAAGTGACTTGAAGGTTTATAACAAGACTGGCTGAGCTGGGGATTTCAGCAGTTTAAGTAAATTTGGACTGAAAGACATTAAAAATCTCAAGGTTTAAGAGAAATGAGTGACCTACTTTGAGTGTCACATAGGTTGCAATTGTTTAAATGTCATAGTTTTGAACTTAGAATCAGCATTCTAGCTGCATATGTAAAAAAATTGTCTTGACTTAAACTGGGAAACAAAAAGTGACATTTTATCTGAAACCTGGCTTAAGGAACTGAATTCTGCCTGGCAACTACCCCCATCAGGAGTGAAACTTGAGTCACAGCTGTGTTCCCAGGCCTAGCTGCCCTTTTGCTGCTCACACCAAAAGGGATATGACACTTCCCTGATTGAATTACCTGGGCTCTGCAGGAAATTGAACAAAGCCCTGTCTTGACTCAGGCAAATGTTTTATGGCGGGAGTCGTAAATGGAGATTTCTCCTGGAAGCACAGGGGAGGGGCACTGCCTGTGAGAGCAAGCTGGCTTGGCAGAACTGGAAAAACCAGAAATTCAACCTTGTGCTGGAGGAAAACCACACCCCTTTGGGGCCAGAACATAACTCTAAAAAGATGAATAACTCATAGAGCGGACATGTGAAAATTGTATAAATGACACCATAATTCTTGTGATTTTTCTGCCCACATTTTAAGAGGTTTTTAGAACCGGTGGCATGTTCAGGGGGGTTTTAGCGGAAAAGAGGATATTACTCAAAATGTGTGCATGTGAAAAATCTGACACTTCATCAACTAATGTCCATACTCCTTGCGCACATGTGTGTAAATTTGGGTCAATGTCCGGAATTGCAAAATCAGTTAAAAAGTGAAATATGTGCCATTTCTGAATGCAAGCCCCCAGGAAGAGCAAAGTTTGGACAGGGTATATCTCCTGTGATATGTGATGTGTGCATGTAATTTTAAACCAATGTTTACCTGTGCAAATATGTCTTTTGTTATCAAATATAGATTGTGTGCAAGTTGACAGGAGGAGTGGACTTTCTGCAGGCTGTAAAATGACATCACTCTGACACAACTTAGCTCCCCCAATCAAGTGAGAAATGGAAGTTTGACCAATTAGAAGCTGAGAGAGAGGTAGGGTCAGTGATGCTAGAACACACCCACATTCTAAACACATAAAAGCAGACAGACAGGACAGATAGGGACCTTCAAATCCATTTGCAGCTGGAAGCTCTGCCGGGAAAATCCATACTTTACCTCCATCAACCTTCAGAGACCCAGACTAGACCAGCAGAGTAGAGCTGACCTGTTAGCAGAACCAGAGAGAGCTGACCCAGATCACTGTGAAGTGCAGAGACCAGAGTGCAGTCTAAAACCTGACCAGATCCGTGGCGTGGCCCATTTCACTCAAGAATATAGTGTGAGTACCTAGAAAACTGTGCAGAACCAATCTCTTAGTTAAAATAATATAATTCAATCCTATTTTAATCTAAGTAGAACTGTCTCCTAACTGTCACCTGTCATTTGTAAAGCTGTCACTTGTCATTTTCTAGTTGCAAGCTGCACTTGTCTTTTTGAACTTTAAAATTTCAATCTGAAAAACGACCTTTATTTAATCGCTCATATCTCCGCGACCGTTTGTCTTAGAGACTTGCAGTAACTTTCCTCTGGAAGCTGAGATCCTAGGCTTTCCTAGGACCCCAAAACGATAGTGATAGTCCTTGTAGTTCTTCTGTAATAGCGCCCGGCGCATTCGCGAATTTTACCGCGATTTGCAAATTTCTCCACGTGTAAAAAAATCTGCTGCTGCTTGCCTTCCATTTGCCAGAAATTCGTTTAACCTGCTAATTATCCCTGAATCATTGCTAGTGTGAGCCTGGACTAATATTAACTAGATACCACTCACCCTGAACCTCTAGAGGGAATTAAAAGCATTTTAACATATTTTCACTCCATTGCCAGCACATATCAAAGCATTTTGCCTGTGTTTTCAACTTCTGTAGTCTAAGTTGCTGGGTGAACTGAATTACATTTGAATTGCATTTTTGAGAATTGTGTGCCTTCCTTCCCTTTCCTTGCATTGCATAAAAGGGGGGGTGAATTGTCCAAGAAAGTGATTACATTGTCTTTTGCTGAAATTCTATCAAGTTATTTTCTTTACTGCATTTCATTCCACATTGCATCCATTGGAAACCATAAAAGTATTGTTGCTATCTTATCCATTTCATGTCAACTCCTTAGTGATTATCAAGAAGTGTGCTAGTGCCAGATTCTCCGTTGTTAATCTTTATCATCTCAGATTAAGTGTGATATTCAATTATTAATTTATTATAAAGCGTGATATATATATATATATATATATATATTGTTTAAATTATCAATTAAACCTTTTAACTTGCAAAACAGAACTACTTCTTGGCTCAGTGGGGTCAGGAGAATTCCAAGAGAGGGGTGTTATATAGGGGTAGTCATCCAGAACGCATGAACTGGACATAAAGATTTATCAATAAGGGTTTTCATTCAGTATTATAGACTAGGCGTTGACTTAGCTGTAGTGTTGAATTGAATCCTCTTACATTATACCCTTCCAAATGAACGGATCAACAATCTGACAGGCCCACACATGGAACACCACACTGGACATCGTCATGCACACACACACATACACGTTTAACTGCCTTGTGGGGACTACCCCTTCCCAAAGTTTTAAAACTATAATAATAACAGAAACATGTTCATAAAAAAACATATTTAAGGATCCCACTTCAAATTTGCAAAAATATTGTTTATTTATCGTGTGTACGGCACCATCTTTGTGGGGACTTGAACATGTGTTACTATCCTTGTAGGGACTTACATCATTATTCTGTTTTGGAATTCAGTACGTTCATTTTCAAATGTAAATATGGTGTTTCAAAAAACCAAAAACTAATTACAGAATTGTATCATCAAATATAAGTAATTTAAGGAATCTAAGATAGTTTACAGCGAATATGTTTTCATATGTTTCGTTTTGGTCCAAGTCACATTTTCATGTTCACTTAAATACACTTAATTTGACCAGTAGCCACATTCCATTTGCTTCAGGGGTTTAAAAGTGTGATTGGGATTGGCCTAGGATCCCACTATGTGATACAGAGAGGAATAGGGGATTGACATTTAGGCTTCATTGGTTCACAGTCACAATCTTAGCCTGTAGAATAGACCCTACCAAAAATATTACATGATATAAAGTTTTTACTATCTGCTCTATGCTTTAGGATCATGTATTTTGATGGACTATTTTGACAGTGAGATGGATGCCTCCTCAGGGATGTTGTTGATGAATGTGGTTTTAAAGTCCTCATATTGCTGATGTGTGATGATAGTGGCACTAAATGTCCCTACAGGGATGGTGTGAGGTAATGATGGCATTAAAGTCTCCACAGAGATGGAGTGTGAATATAGTGGTTTTAAAGTCCCCACATGGATGGTGTGATGAGAGTGAAGCATGGTATTAAGGACCAACAGATATGTGTAAGTGACCACAAATATTGTGTAGGATGTTAGAAATGTTTAGGTTGCAGTAGGTTGAGTGATGAGGGATATTGTAAAGTCATGGTGTGTGACAATTGTGCTACAGAAGTCCCAGAAGAGATGGTGTGTTGTGACTGTGAGATTTGGAGTGAACACACATAAAGTATATGCTGTTGGGAATGTTTAACAGATTGTATGTGTGATGAGCTGGGTGATATTGTCCTTACAGGGGTTTTGTGTGATGATCATGCAATATAAGTCCCCACAGAGATGTTGTGTGGTCATTGTGGTGTTAAGGTTCCCACCTGGATGTTGTGTGATGAGAATGAAGATGACATTAAGGTTTAAGATATGTTTTCTAGTGACCACAGACAATATGTGTGATGTCACAAATGTTTAAGTCCCAAAAGAGGGGGTGAGTGAGGAAGGACATTGTACAGTCCTCAGAGAGATGGTGTGTGATTATTGTGCTATTGAAGTCCTCACAGAGATGGTGTGTGATGACTGTGCAATTAGAGTCCTCACAGAGATGGTGTGTGATGACTGTGCAATTAGAGTCCCCACAGAGATGGTGTGTTTTGTTGGGGATATTGAAGTCCCCACATCGACATGCATAATGTGCGGGTGTTAAATTCATTACATAGGTGGTATGTGATGATTGTGCCATTGAAGTCCTCACAGTGATGGCATGCAATGTCTGCTATTGGAGTAAAATCATAGATGGTATGATGTCTGTGATATTTAAGTCCTCACAGAGATGGTGTGTGATGAAGGTAATGTTAATGTCCTAACTAGGGACACTTTCATGATGATAACTTACCCATATTTCTGGATGATACATTCCCACAGGGATGGTGTGCAAAGATTATTTCAGATCTTGACAGAGGTGCATACTAGAGACACACAACAGATGCATGGTAATGTCATTGCACGTCCTGTAATATATTCACTTAACAGCACTTCATTCAGACATTGAACCCTATCACAACATTCCAAATAAGTCAAAAAGGAGAACTGGGGTGCATAAAGATGATGTGGATAATAAAGGATCACATACTGTGGTCAAGGGGGCAGCAAGGAGTTGAATTCAGGATTGCTACAAGGTCACATACTTGCCCACTGAACCACATCGCCTCTCTAGGATTGATGTGATGATAGAGATGTTAATGTCTTCTTTGGGATGAAAGTGACATTTCCAAATAGGGATGATACGTGATTACGTGATTATGGTAAAGTAGATTTCCACACAAAGATTGTTTTAATAGTAATATCTGAAGTCTCCAGAGAGATGGTGTGTGATAGTCCTCACAGATGGGTGTGGACTATTAATGATGTTGAGAGATACACACAGACACGCAAACACACACACACACACGCACCCCCTCTCTGAACAAAGGCACTTAAGAGGATGTAACTATCATGATACCTAGATACATATATATGACAGTATCAAACATCAATGTTGTCTCATATATGCATATGGGTTCTACCCACATACTACCCCTGAGGGTCAGCCATCATGTTTTACAACCCAAACATGCCTGCTACGACATGTGAGGCTTATGTCCTCATCACCACCTTCTCCTTCATAAATAGCATACATACACTGCTGTACTTTTCCCATGTTTCTATGCTGCAACATATCTGTCGTGTGTCTAAGGAGGGCATGGATAAAACATATATCAATAGACAGTCTATGCTTGTCACTCACAGTCTGGCCAGGGCATGATGACTGACAATCCATCATAGTCTCCTCAGGATTTTGGGTGACCAAAGGACAGAATATTCCACGTAAACCATTCACTGAACCTATGCCCACTGTACCCACTTTGCCCAAGGAAAAATGAATGGGATTGGTCATTTATTTTTTTCATGCTTAATAACGCTTACACCCTTATATGGATTTGCCCAGTAATTTTCCAAATGGACAATGGGTTTTGTACTTGGCAATGTTTGTTGCCCATATACAGATGTGACAATCATCTAGGCAGGCAAGAGGACATAAGAGTGCATATTTAGTAACTATTGAAAAATAGATAGCTGCTCTGGCAAAGAGAAGGCACACAATAATATACACACACATACAATGTACGTACAGAGTAAGGCCTGAAACGTGATTCCAGAAACACTTTTGTATTTTTGGTATTTTACCTCCTGTTTCTTTGTGTCTGATTGTCCAAGGTACTTGTCAGAATATGTTCTCTGTGTGAGGATACATTGTTGGTAGTGGTATTGACCATCTCATCTAGGGATGCAAAGTAAGAATGTGTCCAAAAAAAAGCCAAAGAATGTAAACTCAATAGGATCCTTTAACTCTACTAGATCTGGTGTTCATACATTTAATATAGAACAGTATGTTTGTGTTCAGACAAATAGCTATCACCCCCGATTTGAGGGTAATTGATGGCATCACCAACCCAAACATATGTAGTAGCGAGTGAAGTGAGAGTCTCAGCAAGGGATCAGGATTGTTATTGATCTTGTATGCCCCCAAACAAGGGAGTGATAGACATTCTCTACCTTGGGCATCCTTGGAGAGGCAGATAGTGAAAACATGTTCCTTTTTGCCAAACCACCGACCTGGTGAGGGAGTGCTGCAGATGGAGGAGGATGCCCCGGGGCAACAGTTAAGTCGGTATGGAGGGAGAGAGTAAGGTGTGTGTCAGATGGCATGTTGGTCCATGAGGGTGGAGATGGAGGCTGAAGGATGGGACACAGAGGGATAGGGAGGCCAAGGTAAACATACAATTGTGCTACCCAGGGAAGAGGTGTGGGCAGCTGAGAAAATGCAGGTGGACATGCAGGCGGATATGCAGGCGTTCCCAGCCACTTGATTTTCTGAGCTGCCCTCCGAAGCTAAGAATGAAGCTAGACAGCAGAGAATGCCTGTGGTGTCCAGGAATGTACATTCATGTATAATAGGCTTGTTCACGCCTTTAAAGGGAGAACAACATTACATGTAAGTAGGGGTGTCATGGTATTAGTTTTATGACGGTACGATAACCTTCTTGCCAAATGACGGTATATCATGGTTATCGCGGTATAGCAGGTGGAGTTAGCTAATCTTAACAAATATTTTCTAAAAGATCATAAACTGTCAGATTTATCATCACAAACAAAACCAGGCACCCAGGACCAGAATTGGGCTTTTCAAACATACTTTCCACTGAAATGTCACCCCTTGCTTCCACCAAACACAAACACACGTGTGGAGAGGAGGAAGGGAGAGCCCTGCTGCGACTGGCAAAGCAAACTTAATAGCTTTTCTTACGTGGTCATTTAGGCTTTTGGCTCCCCCACTGGCTACTGGTGAAGATGAACATGTTGCCATCTTGATAACCTGCACGCCACAGATCAATCGAGGTTGATGGTAGTATACGCGTGTGCGCATGAACACACACACGCACTCTCTCTTTATGTGACAGCCTTTAGTTTACTTGCGGGCCAAAAGGTGTTCAGTAAACACGGACATGTCACCTTTGGTATGGCAGCAGTGAATACCCACAGAGATGAGTGAATTTTGCAGTGTGACTTATTATATGTAAATTCAATGATAGAACCAGGGAAATCCCCCATTGTCATATGTTTAGCAAACATTATCCATTATAAATATATAAACCCCAAAGCGGCCATCCCAAAGTAAACCCTTTTCCTTCTTGGCACTGTATTTATTCTTCCTATTGCTAACATATTGATTGTGTCAGGCATGTGTGGTTTATGGAATGGCATTAAAAACTGCTCCAACTAAAACTACTTGGCAGATGGCACATCCAACAGTGCAAGACCAAGACTGCGCAGCACTTGCTTTCTGCAGCCTTTCCAAATCAGACTGAAAAGCACACTTAACAGTATAAACGGTATACCGGTATAAACAATGTGACTGTTATTATTGGTCAATTAAGTGGTTCACGGTATCTTTAACGGTATACCGTTATACCGTTACATCCCTACATGTAAGTCAATGTTGCTGTACTGTAACTACCCAGTTATCAAACATAAGTCAACCATTTGTTATGCTAATTAAGTTGGAGAGGGAAAAGTCTGAAAATGTAAGCTATAACTTATTTCAGAAAGGTTAGGCTAGACTTGGAAGGACACCTGTGACCTATGCTGCCATCTTATACAGGGTGCCACCTAACCTTTCACACCCACCCTCTCCCTTGCAGAGCTGCTTTAACACCTCATTTTGGCTCCGGTATTGCTGTCCTGTATTGCTGTAATATCTTGTAATAGTTAAAAGAAATAAGTTGATGGCATGACTACTTCCAGAATGGACACGTGTGCATCTTGTCCTACCCTTGCCACTTGTCAGAGTCTACTACTCCATACGAGCATGAATGCAGCATTGCATGCTTTACTGTCTCGACCTTCAAAGTGTGTATTCCACTGGGCATCCCTGTGCAATGGGGAATATGTTGCCTCACTATATGCAGTGGTGTGAACTATGCATTGACCATGATTGAAACGTGTCAGTGTGAACTCTCATTAAATGTGATAGGTGAGTGACTATCACTTCTGGAGATATAGGCATGTTGAATTGGCCTAATGTAGGCCTAATCTGTAATATCATTTGGAATATCCACTCCGCCATCTTTCTCATGGTGAATGTGGGAGTGAGCATGGACCCTGCCCCATAAAATCTGACTTTCCGAGCCTGTGATGAAAATGGAATCCAAGACATTCAGCATGCTAGCTTGTTCTAATGTGGCAAGATGTTTAGAATCAAAGTAGGTAAGGTCCATCTGTGCTTTGAGTCCCCACCAGATTTGGCCAATTTCACCTCTCTGTTTCAAATAAGGAAATAAGGAACAAAAGCTCTACCTTTGTCTGGACTGTCAGAAGATATGTGTCCATGTGTCATATTGTGCCTTTGGAAAATGCCATTGCTGGTGAATTTAAGAGGGCAGCTATTGTGTCAGAAATGGATTCTAAATCCAAAGGTGGTTGCCCCATGAATCCAAGGTGTGAGGTGTGCCACCCTTTGGGCATCCTTGCTGACACACACTCCAATCAGTTCAGCTGAGTGGATCCTTTGTCAGGTTTTGATCCAGGCCTGAATGAAAGAGTGACCCCCTCCAGCAAACGTGGACCAAACAACACTTAAGCAGTTAAGCCCAGCCCTTCCTTTAAGTGCAGTGTGAGGAGGGTGGAGAGGGGGGTGTATCCTTCCTCAGTCTACGTTTTCTTTTGACTCCATAATTCCCCCTTCATTCTTCCCATGGATCCATTATTATAATGTGTGAACTGAGAAAGATTGTCATCTGGCAAGGTAGGGAAGTCATGCTGTTAGATTTGTATTCATTACAAAATGATGTGAGCCATACGTCTCAGAAAGTGTGCTCTGCTAAACAGACCCCCTTTCATCAAACTCCATGCAACAAAAAAAAAAACATAGTGTGCACAAGTGCCCGGCTGCATCAGTGTCCTTCATCTGCAGCTTCTGCTTTCCTGTGGAACAGAGCAGTTTCAGGGGTCTCACATGCCCTGTTTGACAGCTGCTATGACAGCCAAGTCATTGTAGTGCAGAGGTTGCCTTTAAGTCTACACCTTAGTTCCAACAGTATCATAATTATGATGAACCATCACAATGTGTGTGGAAGGATGCTCTGCAAATATAAGCCATACTCAGGTGTGAGGCATGTGCAGGTGGTTTAGCCACTACTCATCTGTGTGCGCCTGAAGGGCAGTAGTAATTTCATCACATTAACCCCTTCACCACACAGATCCTACTGGGAATTTACTTTAATCAACGGTTCAAACATGTGAAGATAATTCATACTTCCATTAGGTTTGGATGGTCAGTATGTTATTTTGTCTGTGTGTGCCAAGATCACCATTGCATTCTGTACCATGTGCACCACCACCCATCTTTTTTAAGATCTGCAGGCCTGAGTTTTGATCACTTTATCAAGGTAATGTCCCGTTCTGGCACAGGAGAACATTTTGCTAATTCACATGTGGTCAGAGGGATGGGATTGCAAGCAGTTCAATTAAAGAGTTTTCAACCTTTCAACACCCGGGGCCTCATTACAGCGTTGCCAGTAAAACCTGCCAGTAGGCGGAGGGTTACTGGCAACCCGGTAACACTCTTACTGCAGCAGCAGTAATGGTTCCTCCCCATTTCCATGGAGTCCAGTAGGACTCCATGCAAATGGGGTCACTGTAGCACCATCACCATTGCTAGCGGTGCAGGTGCGTCAGTGAGAGCCATGCCGGTAGGGCCCTGAAAACCCGGCAGGTCAGGCATGCCAGGTGGTCTGTGGCCCCTACTGGCATTCTCATAGTATGGCTGTCTGGACTGCCATACTTGCAATGAGGCCCCTGGTCTCTTACACATATCTGCCCAACTTTTGAAACAGATTGTCAGACCTAGGGTTGGACAGGGTCATAACATTGTCTCAGGCACCAATGAAAAAGTGGCTCATTATTGCAAAAGGCAATTCATTACTTTTCTGACAGACTGTTTGAATTGTCCTACTGAAAATGTAATACATTTAAAGAATATGTATTCAGCAACAATGGTCAAAACTACTAGCCGTATAGTAAAGTAACTCATCAAACTCATCAAACTGGCCCACATTGGACAAAAAAAGTTGCCCACTTTGACCCAAAAAAACTGGCCCACACTAGCATTTTGCGTTTTTGGTTTGGGCATTGGCCTAGTGTCTTATAGGCCAGTCCGAGCCTGGTCAGACCAACCAGCTGATAGACAGATAGATAGCTAGTAGGTAGAGAGGCAGCCAGATAGCGAGGGATTGGATGGGATACAATGCATGAATAGAGAGAGTGCATGAAATGGAGTACACGCACGTCAAGATGCTATAGATGTTTCAGTAGATACCGTGCACCTAATGAGGTGTGCGCGCTGGGAAGGCTGACAGTGACAGTCAATCTGTCAGGTGTTCAGCTAAGTGTAGGGCCGCTCTGTGCTGCGTCACACACTGTAATCTCGCCACTCTGATATCTAACAGCTAAATGAGAGCCTCACAGTGCTGTGAGGAGGACTCTCTCCAATGTCTTGGAAATTAGCTCTGTGTCCCTCGCTTTTGGAGAATGCACCGACCACATTGCCGTCAGCAAAAACAGTCCTTGTTTCTATGTCCTATGTTTTTTTTTTAAATTCTTCAAAAGTATTCCATGCATATATCGTGTGGACAACAGCTCACTTACGCAATGGCTTCAGAAATCTGCGTGCACCATGCATTCATATGTCTGAAACCCACCTCGACCGACTCAGGCTTTCTGCTTTCCGTAGTTGTAAATTAAGTACAATTACATGAGCACATTCTAAAAATAGCACAGTATTTCGAGATCCATAGGAGATATTAGAGTAATGCGTAATATGGTTCTCTATATCTTCTTATTGATTCACTATAGCACACACAAAGCATTTCACCAACTTACCTATTCTGACGGAGAATTTAGAACAAGTTGGCACGTTTAACTGCCCCCTTTGTGTACCATCGTCTCTACAACTGTGTTCGCCATAGATACCGAAGTGACATGATAAGCGCCTCCATTTTGCCTAACTTCTTGATGGGAAAAGAGGAGTCACCTCTCCTCCTATTTAGTAATACCGTTTGACTAGTGGTTGACACCTTGACAGTGACTTTTGACTTTTTGTGTGCACCCTGCAATCCACATTAATCCTTGCAGGTAGTTGAGTCTGCATTAGACAATGCTGATTCAGAGGGTGCAGTTCATGGCTTGGATTGGCACAGCACAGATTCGGGGAGATGGCACAGTTGTAATGATTCTTCCTGGGGCAGTTTTCCATCAGTGTGGCACTGTTTATTCACAGTGGAACAACCATAATATGGTGGGTGAAGGGTGTGACACAATCGTCATAACGTGTATGTATATGGATAGTGTAAGCATTGCTTTCAGACTGTTTAGTGTGATTATAGACGAGGTTAAACATATCCATGGGCTGCCATGGCGATTTAGTGTGTGACAGTAAGTGGGACAGTAATGTTTCATAGTTGTTATAACTGGAGGGTAAGCTCATGAACAAGTGGAAGGACTTGGGAGCTAATAATACTTGAAACAAGTGGGGAGGCGTCCTGCCACTTACTTTAGGCCCATTTACCTATATGGTAAAGGCTGAATTTCTTTGCATGCTAGTTATGACAGAGGTTATATTATTTAGCTGACTGTCATAGGTTTTCTAAAAAGATGAGTAAGAGATAGACCCTTATGGAAATGCATCATAGCATACTTTTATTATTCTGCTAGTGCTAGAAGGTACACAACATATTTTATGCTTATAACGTTTTTTTCAAAAATATATATTGAAGATGCTATTTCATAATATGCATCTAAAATCAGAATACATTCAATTTGTTTTATAAATGCATTGAAAAAAAGAAGGAGTGAATAACAAATATGGTTGTGACAAACATTTAACAAATGCACTAAAAAAGTGTAACAAATGTGATATACAGAATCACCATTAATATTGTTTGTTCGTGTCTTGAATAGAACATATATACAAGACTGTATGGTGTTTGTAGGCTCTATAGGAGACAGGGACCTAGTCGTTGTTCCTTTTTTAGTGCATTTGTTAAATGTTTGTCACCACCATGTTTCATAGTTGGACATTGTAAACACAGAGAGGGACTCCTAGATCATAGAGGGGTTGTTCAGGGCCACAGTGGGGTGGTGATTCAGAGTGGACTGGGCGGTATCAGAGAGAAAGTGCAGTGATTCTGCAAGGGTGGATGATACGGCACAGAATTGCTGAATGGACCGGAGTGTGCGGCAGTACTGACTGAGAAACGGGCAGCATAGATTCGGAGTGGGATTCCACTGCTTGGGAGAGAAAGACCATTCTTGGGTTGCTCTGCACCATTCAAAAACACACTTTGGATAGAAATGAATTGTGGCTGATTTGAGACACTGATTCGCAGAATCCAGGAACACATGGATCAGTGTGTTAAGCGCTTGCTCCTGCAATCTAAGTGTGAATTGCAGATTGCAGGTTCAAATCCCAGCTAGGCCAACTCAGCCTTTCATCCTTCTGAGGTGGATAAATGAGTACCAGTTTTGGTTGGGTGATATTGTATGTACACATGGTCTCTGTAATGCGCTATATGAATTGCATATCATTACACAAAGCCAACCAGAGAATACAGTAAGCAAGCGCAGGAGAGTTGAAAGAACCATCTGAATGGTCCCCGAGAACTCTGAGTTGAACAAACGAATGACTCAAAAGCAATGACTGGGGTCATGGATTCATAATGAAGCAGTGAAGAGTGCAAAGATCACAGTGCATTTCTGCTTCTAATTCCCAGATTGTCTCTCTATTTGCAGAGGGTACCAACACAGAATTAAATAATTCATAACTTTCCCCATCAATTGCCTGAGGCTGATATTCATTTGCAGCAGAATATTACCTGATATGTTGCCTTGCTTAGAGTCTCGCTTTTAAGTCGTCTGCCATCACACTATAAGTAGTTTTCACCTCTCTGCATGTCCTTAATGTGTTTAGGTCACAGCTGAACAAATGTTACTTTGCATTATGCAAACATGGGACAGCCATGGTGGAAGCAGTATGGTACACTACATGGGATAGTCTGAGATGCCATGTTCTATACAGAGGCAACATAAATTCAATGCAATAACTATGTAGTCTCAAACATATGTTCCCTGATCTCATGGTGGATTTATTTGAAAGGTGTGCATGCCAAATAATGTACTGCTATCGTAAGATATATATATATTTTTTTACTGCAACTCATAAAATTAGAAATGTTTTTGACCTTTCACTGCATCTGTTCCATTGCCCATTTTTTAGGACATACACCTAAAAATCATGCGAAAATGACTGGGTTTGGTAGCCATGATAGCTGTTCATCAGTAAAACATCTTCACTTGTCTACCATTTGGCCCAGTGAGTTTACATAAATTGGTATGGAACAAAGGTCAGAATGTAGAGTCTTGCCTTCTTTTTTCAGAATGCTACCTGAGAATCTGAAAATGTCGAATGGAATACCTTTGAGATGTAAAATATTACCATCTCTCATATATATATTATAGGGCGGTGATAGCCACCCTATAAGTAAGGTGCGTTTGACTCCCATAGGAACCCCTTAAATTCCATTGCTAATAACATTTGATTTGGGTAACCAAAACAACTAGGAGACGAAGCATTGACTCGAGGTCCATGCGTGTTTTGGTGTTATTACGTGCAGTAGGTATTTAAATATTTGACGGAGAAAGGGGTCCCCCTTCTCAAATATGGATAGTTAAATATCCCTTGCTGCATTGCAGGATCATGGTTTTCAGAAATGAAAAGCCACCATCTTGTTTTTCTCTCGATGTGAGAGATAAACAAAGCTATTGCCGAGGATATTGGAAAATGAAACGCAGAAAAAAAGTTATTTGCAGGTCAAAAAACATGAACATGCCATCAGGCTAGAGGTGTGGGGGGGCTAGAAGGCACCAAGTGAAATTTGGGAGTTGGAGGGGGTCTAGGGACTGAATTTGCAACACCAAGCTTTCTGTAGCCTCGGATATCCAACATCTCAAAGCAAACTGTGTCGCAGAAACAGTGTGTGTTGTGGGGGAAAGGGAGGGGGCAGGGGATGCGAGGACGCCATCTGCGGAGTAGGGGGAGCTGGCACAGATGAGGTGGGCACTTGGTGAGGGCCTGTGGGGGCAGGAAAACAGTTTCTTTTTCCTGCCGTTTTTCCGATATTCTCAGTTATATTCGAGGCGATAAAGGACTACGGATAACTGAGGATATGTAGTAAGTATAGTTTAGTACCTGCAGTTATCGTTTCTTTTTTTTTTATATATTTTTTTTACGGCCATATGGCTTCTCACGATCCATTCCGGACAAGAATAGAGATTGCTCAACTTGTGTGCAAGATTAGATTGAAACAATTCTTCAGGGATCGAACTTTAGGAGAATCAACCAATGCCGAGGATTTAAATAAAACATTGACCTTCTATCCATCCCCAAGAGGAATCATTGCAGAGTCAACAACATTTGAAAAGGCACTCATCACAAAATTGGAAGAATTGGAAAACAACCAAACTCAGGGATTTACTAATTTTTCCGGGAGAGATAAGTTGGCACTCACAACCCTAAATTCGGATGATATCCTCATCTGAATACAAATGGACAAGAGAGGAGCCACTGTGATCATGAACACGGCAGACTACCGGAACATGGCCAGGACCTTTTTTAGATGGCCATACAAGCTACAGAAGCCTGGGCAGCGACACCACACCACGAATAAAGCAAATGATAGAACCAATTGTGGACCAGGTGCTTCTGGAGGGCTACATAAGTACAAAAGAGCATGAGTTCCTTATGACTGGCTACCTTAGATGCCCGGCATTCCTTGCATTAAACAAGGTGCATAATGGGCTGCTTCCGCCACCTTGCAGACCGATAGTCTCAAGTATAGGATCTATCCTAGAACACCGATCATAGTTTGTGGACTATTTTTATAAACCTGAAGTAACTCAGATGAGGTGATATTTGAAGGATACCACAGCTGTCCTTTACCTCACCAGGCATCTTCCGTTTTATCCCACCGCTCACGTCCTGGTAACTCTAGACAAAGAGGGCCTAATTTATGGAATAATTTGCATGGAAAATAGAATACTTGTGTGCCAAATTGTGCGCAAATCTGCGTTTGTTGATTCAACAAATCAAATGTGCAGTCTTTTTCCTGGACTTGTGTGGAGTTCATGCAGGCTCAGTATGTCTCTGTGAGCCTTCGAGGGCTCTATGCGCCACTCCATGCTGAGCCTGCCAGTGGCTTCCACAGAGGGCTAGAAAGGGGGCAGAACACCAAAAATGGGGAAGATCTTGCGAAAAAAGTGGGTGTTCCGAGGGACTTCCTGCAGACAGTCCCTCGCACACCCCCAATATTGCGTGGCACGAGACATATTTATGGATTTGATCATGCAACATCTCGGCTGGCAAATGTCCATGCAAGTCCTTTGTACTATCTGCCACACAAAAGCAGGTGTAAGTAAACCTGCGCATAGGAATGGCAGCGAGGAGGTGGGATTGCATGTGGGATTTTGGGGTGCATGTACGCAACCAGGATCCTGATCCAAATTAGGGGTGCGCGTACGCAGTGTAGTGGGGTGCAGGGATGGTTTACAGAGGTTTGAACGCACACTTTTCGAGATTTCATCCGAGTTATGTTTTTTCATACTCATGTTGTCGGGGTGCCAGATACAATTACGATGGTGGGATTTTGGTTTAAAGGAAGGGGTCCCATGCTACATCTTTGAATCATCTTGAAGTATCTTTGGATCTTTGGACCACAGCAGTACACAGAACCTCACCATGTTTAAGGACCCCTGTGGTTGTGTGAGAGCCTCCCCCATATTTGGGAGCATGAGAAAAAAGGACGTGTCTTGTCTCTGAGCCCCTGAATGAGCACCCTGAGAGACAAGACTTCTGGTATCCTAGTGTTTTTCACTGTTTAAATACATGGAGTGTGTTTGTGAACTGTTCAACACATTTGAACCAGCAGGATGCACATTGCTGCCTTTTGCTCTCTCCCAATCTTCACACAGCGCCAAGAAGTCTGGTTCAGTGCCGCAGAACAACCAAGAACTGCAAGGAAGTTACTATTGACTGCTAACTGCCCCATTGGTCCATTGTTGGGCCCTAGAAACTGGTTAGGTCAATTTAAACCCCTTTTGCTCACAAGTAAATATGCTTTTTCAAGATCATTGTTGCTTTTCCTTGCCTGTCAGCCCTGATTTATTATCGAGAGTGCTGCATCTACTTGCATTGCTTAACCTTTGTTCTTTCATCAGGGGTGGATTTGGTGTAGTGTATTTCTAATGAGTTATTATTGTACATGGTGTATTTAATTAAAGTGTATATATTTGTATAGAACCTTGATTGGGCATTCCTTTATTATGAGCTGTAATACTTCATGCTTTTAGTTGCTACTGAACCACATTCACATACCTCTTAAGAGTATAGCCTTCTTTCAGCCCACGTTATCACATGGGGCGAAGGAGGTATATATCTCTTGACTTTGTCTGTTTTACGTTTATGATTGGTTTGTAGAAGTGTGAGGGATGATTGGGTGTTTTAGCCTCTACTCGTCCTTTTACTCCTACCAGACAGGAGCCAATTTGTCATGAAGGGCACTATACAATACCACTTACATTGTATTACATTGCCAACCATCATCTGATGTTACCAAAGTGTTTTGATTGCTACTCTCAGAAGGACACTATGCCTCTACCAAAAGAGCTATTATATATTCCAACAGTGAATATTGTAGCGTGCTACCTGCTAACTAATCTCAACAAATCATCCAACATCTTGAAATACTAAACAATATAGCTGCACAAAAAGTTTCAAATTATTCCATATACACACATATAACTCCAATCATGGTAAACATGTGCTGGTTACCTCTTAAATCGACAACTATTTTCAAGGTGCTCTCCCACCCATAAAGTCTTATATGGAAATGTGCCTACTTACATGAAAACTCTTATTAAATGTCGGCTAACATCTGTCTACAGAAAGTTAACTCACCCTAGGCCGTTCACATTCCTCGTTTTAAACCAACTCGAGGTAGTGGATGGTCCAGCGTGGTCATGGCATCCAAACATTGGAATCGCTTACCAGCGAGCATCAGGCAGGCTACAGAGCTTCTTCCTTGCAGGAAAAAAAATACAACTTTTGTATTTTGATGCTCACCATTTATTGATGACCATCATTCTTGACTTTTGTATCCATCCTGCCTGGAAACTATACTGCTTAAATGAGCCCTGAGATACCCAAGTGTTGTTAGTGCCTAATCGCAATATCAACAACAAAACCCAAACATAGATGACACCAATGTTGCTGCACAGTGCACCACCATGGACATATTTGAGGGGCCTCCAAGACATCAACCTGTCCCAGGAGGATAGCTCAGCGGGAACGTGTGTGCTTTGGAAGCAAGACGGGTCTGCGCTTATAAACCTCTGGGTGTTTAAGCGCTTTATAAATATGCAACTAAGACCAAAAAAAACAATGACACACCTACAAAAAAAACAACAAAAAAACAATTCCTGTAAACGCCTCGATGCCTGCGGGCTGTGTGAGCGCTTTAAAAAACATGTAAATAAAAAAAATAAAGAAGTTTGAGGTGATGAGCAATTAAATGTTCCCTACTACTGAAAGGACAGCAGCAGTGTCTATGTACCACCCACAACCTTTTTACGCAAGCTTGTACATACCAATCAAAATGCTGCACAATGCCACTCGGGATGCCGCCCCGAGTAATGGAGAGATCATCTAGCGAACACATAATCAAAGGCAATCAGGCCAGACTAATGGCAGGTGTGTTCTATACAAGTGCCAATTTGCTTACTCCAACTACCAAGACACCAACAGGAAGTCCTGCATCTTAAATTGCACCGCAGGTATGAGCTAATTGGTTTAGATGAGTCTGGGCAATGAGGGATCCACACCATGCATGCAGTATAAAATGGAGGCCGAACCATGAGAATTGATGAATACTCCATCTGCCCCTGGGAATAGACAGAAACCCTTTGGCTAGATTCTCATTAGGGCTGATGTTGTGGGGTCGCCTGACGGCAGCCCAGCCTGTCTTTTCCTGTTTTTCCCTAAGGCAGAAGTGATCCATATTCCCTATGTGGTGGAGTCTCTGGTCTGACAGCCACTATGGCACTGAAGCATCAGAAAATACCTTGAACGCGCGCAGCTAATGGTGAGCAAATTGACTCGAAAGCGGGAGATATTTATAATCAGCTCGTCTCCAGCCACCTTCACATTTCCTGTCAAAATCAAAGGTCCCCCTTTCGTACAAAGGCAGCTTATGGATTTGCTGTAATCTGTCGAGAATTCCGAGCCGCTTGAAAAGGCAGGGTCTGATTCTTGTCTGCCTTGGCCTACTTTCTGCCTGCGAGAAGGACCTTGAGCTGCCAGCTTGTCCATTGTCGCGCCACCACTGCTGCCAAACTGCGAGGCACGTTTGTTGTGACTGCTGCCGCATGCTGGGACGGCCATACGGCGGGCGACTTGCTCAGTGACACAAATGCAAGACAGAACGCCTATAAGGGATGTGGCGCAGGTGAAATATGTGTTTCTGGACAAACTGAAGGCTGCTTTTCACAAACCCGATTATATTTTCACGGGGAAGCCAGGGCCCACCTTTTTGGCTTGATTACTGCATAATCTATGATTTCTTCGGTTGGTGTGAAAGAAGGCGGCAGACCATCTTTGTTGTTATTGTGCAAAGATGGCTCAGATGGCTAACGCAGCTGCTGCGGAAATCAGCATGCCCCCTGCAAAATACCGTTTCAAATCCCGGAGGGTACTGACAGTCTTTCACCCTTCCAAATACTGTATAACGAGTACAATTGTTTGAGTAACACTAACTGCTAGAGATAGCGCTATATATTCTGCTTGGAAGGGCTGCAAAAACACAGACAATGCGATGCAACGTTCTGTGAGTGCATGCATTAGTCAGTAAGTATACCCCAAGACAATCGCCCTCATTCCAACGAGACCGGTACCAGTAATCCCTTAGTGCCCTACTACAAGGTCCCTTAGCGGGTCCCTCCTTTAACGCCTGGTCTGACCTGGCGTTATGGACGGGACCCTTTAAGGGACCAGGGCGCAAATAACGGGCTTGACATACGCGAGCCGTTATTTGCGCCCTCCCCATTCCCATTGAGCCCTATGGTGGCTCAAATGGGAATTGGGAATAGCATTTTCAATGGGGACTTACCGGTCCCGCAAAGGTCGGACTACACCGGTAAGTTCCCATTGAACTAGACCAGTGCCAGACCCGTTATTGGTGGCAGTCATGGCGCAAATAGCGCCATGACTACCAAAAACCTCGGAATGAGGCCCAATGTTTGGCTGGTTGGGAGGAAGATTAAAAAATGAGTCAGTGGGGGGGTGTGCTTTAGTTACAATGTGATAAGGTACAAGCTGAGGATCTCTTTAATAATTCCTGGAGTGCACATATCTATTCCCGAATGAATGGGCTAATTACTACATTAAGACATTATCAAGCCACCATTTGCTAAGCAAATACTCTTAGCCAACAGGCTCCTATTATTCTGATATGACATAAGTAACTAGTTAGGAATTGATGAACTCAAGAGTAAAGTGCGGAAATCGGGACTTGTTACTTTGCAGTTACAATCATTTAATTAACCAATAACCCTCAATGTGGGAGTAAGACAGTGTGGTAATAGTCTGGGGACCAAGTTTAACAAGAGCCTTAATGTAGGCCGCCAAACCCGCTCCCATGGGGTAATGCCCCACAGCATGGTTATAGCTCTTGGTACCCAGGGAACATGTGCAGAAGGGTGCCTACTATGCTAAATGTGGGGCTACAAGAATAAAAGACCCTCCTACATCGAACGTCAGGTTGATAGAACGAATGGGCGCCTGAGGTTCCAGAATCAGCAGTGGATACAACAAACTTTGCGTATCGAGCGCATGAAAGGATAAAGGAGATTAGTGCATACACTAATAAGCAAACAGGGGATTAAGGCAGCAATATTGAAGGAATTGATTGAAAGCAGCATTTCTACCAGAAAACGAGAAGCTAGTCACATAATGAAATGCATGCATGAACATAGCGGTTCTTCAATGTCCATCTCTCCTATGAAAGTGAATAATTGAATTTCACAGTGGATGGTGTTTGTTTACAAATGACGACGTGTAAGGGAGCACACAGCAGTGTGAGCTCTTCCACTGAGGAACTTGCACTCAACAGCATTGGACTTTGGCTCTATTGGCTGACGAGGGACATGGACTAGTTCAACGACTGTGCTACTATTTTCATGTAACTATCTAAAGACTGGCCTTGAATTAATCTCTAGCTCTCACCTCCACATAGAGTATGTCAATGATTGTAAAATGGTTTCCGTATCTACTTCTGTTAGGTGCAAAATTCACTGTGACATTTGAGAACAGCTCTGGACCCAGCAAGACTGGCCCCCATACCTGACACTGGACATGCAGCAACATGTCCCACCTGTCTCCCAAATGAAAATAGAACCGTGCATTATTAGATGGGCAAAGATCTGAAAACATTAGCTTGTGATTTGAATAACAAGTACTATCTCTCCAGGACTGAAATTTCTGCATTGGCTCCCAGTGGCTGTGAGGATTAAGTTCAAAACCCTCTGCATCGTCCACAAGGCCTTCTGAGGCATGGGTCCTCAATATCTTCAACTCTCCCTTCCTAAATACCTTCCTTCTTGAGCTCTCCGCTCATCTGCCTCCAACTCCCTCCGGGTCAGTCACTTCTCCAAGCAACGAGTTGGTGGTAGATCTCTTTCTTCGGTTGGTACCTCCCTCTGGAACAGCCTCCCTTAAACTTGAGGAGAACCATCTCCGGTTCCGGAAGCACCTCAAAACCTTTCTCTTTACTGATTTCTCTCCTCCTCACCTTTGCTGACTGCCTGGATGAAACCTGAACCACACTGGCTACCGGGACACCCTCTGATCTCGGGCCCAGGTCCCTCCCCTGCCATTGTCTCACACCTGCACTTCCCACCTGGCAAACGTCGCAATCAGGGACTGTTTCTTTATCCCTACAGTCCCCCTACCAGCCCCTGACACCTGTTGTCCACACTTAACCATGCACTTGCCACTTGCTGGCCGCTACTCACTTATTATTATCATCTTGTACTCCACTTGCCACATTCAGGCTGTTACATTTGTTATCATCTTGTACTGCACTGTCCCTGCCCCCTTCACACACACTTATGCAATCTGAATGACACCTGGCCTACTAGGATCGTTGTGTGCCCTCCCTCTGCACCCCTCCCTTGCATCGTCGCGCCTTGAAGCACTTGTGCATAGACGCGTTATAAATGCCATATCATATCATATTATATAATTTGCTTAGACATATCCAAGATAGCTTACAGAAGGAACTCAGGTGGGAGTCTTAGACTGATCACTTATTGGATCAGCAACATTTCACACCACTAGGGAAGGCTATGCTTAGTCATATTTAGATAAAGACAGGTTGATCACTGGTTTGGGTGCTGAAGTACTAGAAACATATTCAGTATCCTAAAACTCCTGGGAGGATGTGATCCAGTGAGAACATTGCTAACTGTGAACATCTGCGAGCTGGTTTTTATTCTATCATTCCTGGTTAACACTGCACAGAAAACTATGTATTCTGGTACCTTAATACTAATTTTTGCAAAACTGAGCATACAAAATTGCTGATCACAAGTATTCATTGAAATAATACATAACTAGACATCCACACATGTAAATCATGTTCAACTTCTCTACTAATGTTTGACTGTTGATTATTTCCAAACAATTGTATGTGTCCTTTTCATTGTAGCAGTTCTCCAAAGTGCTTATCTCCATGTCATCATTTGATTCTAACCTGAATCCTCCCATTATGCTCTAATGTCACACGGTTGCTATGGTGTCAAGTGTGGTAAATTGTGCAAGAAATGAGTACCAAGTTTGTTATGGATTTCTGTTGCTGGCAGTTCAAGCTGTATTGCTACCATCACCAAATCTTCACTTAAGTGGAAGGCAGCACACTCCATTGCTTGGAGGGAGACTGTTCTGCCTGCCACCGTGCATCTGCAAGATCTCCTGCTAGATTTTGTTTTGTTGTACTTATCAATGCAGAGCCTTTTATTCTCTGCATACATTGTAGAAATCAAAGATAAGATGCCAGTGGGGCATATTTAGGTCAGCCTCACAGCCTCTAAGCATCACACTACAAGTAAAGGGGGGCAGACTGACAAGAGAGGAATCATCTCCTTTCTGTCAGTCAGCTTGCATGGGCTGGGCCTTCCAATCATGTCATGGTGCTGGCGTGCTGAAGGTGTGAACAGGAGGTAAATACATTGTAAATATGTTGAGTGTATTTGTAATGTGTTTGTATGTGGGTGCGCATGTAAGTGGGGTAGTCTGAGTGCACATCTGGAAATGAGTCTGTGTGTGACTGTGTGAATGTGTGTATGCATGCATGCAAGGAGTAGTCTAAGGGATGCAAGCATGTTCAAATTAATGAGACAGTGTATGTTGTGTAAATGTATGAAAGTGCACGTGTACATTGTGTATGAGAGCATTTGTGGGTCTGTGTTCCCTAACTTTATTACAAAGGGGAAATAACTCCAATTTTAGGTTTGGGGAATGGTACTGGTGGCTTGTCATTTACTTGTGATCAAGAGTAAAGAAAACCAGATGAGTGTTACTATGATAGCTAGACTTGCATACTCCAGTGCAGCCAGTCTAGCTGAGCCTTCTTACAATGGCATTTATTTTCCTTGGCATCAAGGGTACAGCAAACAGGATAAGGGCTTTTATAGATATAATCACAAAAATGAGTGCAGCCAGTTTAGCCATACTTTCCTACTATTTCTTTGTTTTTTTGCTTGGAATCTTGGGTAACACAAACATGGTGAGTGCTATTAGATAGCTAAGTGAGCATTGTTGGGTGCAGCCAGTTTAGCTATACCTTCTTACCATGCATTGCATGTATATAGGGCATCAAGGGTAAAACAAACATGTCAATTGCAAATATATATCTAGACAGGCACACTTGCATTCAGCCAGCCTATCTGTACTCTCTTACTGTGGCATGGTGAAGTTTTGCATGACAACAAGGCTAAAACAAACTTGATGAGCTCTATTACATAGCTAGACTGGCATACATTGGTTCAGCAAGTCTAGTTGCACTTTCCTACTGTGGCAGGGCATATATACTGTGAATCAAGGGTGAAGCAAACATGATGATTACTCTTAAGCAGCTTGACTGGCTCTTATTGGTGCAGCCAATTTGGATATACATTATTTCTTTGTCATGACATTTTTACTGGCAAAGACAACAGGAAAAAGTTGTAATAATTATATATATTGGTGCAGTCTGCATGGAGAAGTATGGGCACAGCCAACTTGAGAATGTTTTTATGCTGCCATGTATTGGGAGCAAAGGCATCATGAAATTGTGTTGGAAAACAATCCTGTGAACTGTTGGTGACTTGCAACGATTGGAGTTCTGCTACCATACACAATAGATTGCAAATTGTGTCACCTTTTACCCAATAGTTCATAAAAAGTTTGCTAAAAAAATGCAGAATTGTAACCCATTATTTAAATAATTGTCTCCGGAGGAGAAATCCCCCCCTCCCCCTGCCGCCCTCACTCCTGATTCCTCGACAGTTGTACAGTTGATTCAGGCTCCCTCGCAGGAATCGTTTGCTCCTTCATATCTGCAGCAAACATGTACACCCCTTACATTAAAAACCTCACAATCTGCCCCTGAATTGATTCAAGTTGTTTGACATTTAGCATTGTTTATTTCTGTTCCATTCTAGTCTAGTGATGTGATTAAACATATGTGGGAGCTATGTGTGTCCTATGTGTGTCTTTTGACCAGTGTTGTCGCCAAATCATGTACAGTTTTCCTTCTTCACTGTGTCTGGAAAAGTATTTTGTTTTCTTAAAGGAAAATCTGTAGAACGTATGTTTCTCTTGTTTTTTTACTGGACAGTGCAGGGAAAATATGACTTGGTTTTTAAATCTTCCTGTTACAGTATGTGCACCACAATGACCTTCTTTCACTCCCTGCATAGTCCTGTTTTGGTGCCCATTGGGATGTCATTAAGTCTATACATAGTGAACATTTGCCTGTGTTATGAATTAAGCACTTATGTGAAGCTCTTGGAAGGCTTGTAGTTCCTTCCTGCTTAGCGTTCATCTCTGGCGGCCATTTCCAGTGGATGAAGCGACTCGGAGCTACGTGGCAGAAATATAAATGGCCATTCCACAACTTACTGAATAAACTGCCAAGCTCTGTTTTCTAAACATTTCGTGGAGAGTTTATGTGTAAATTAAGCATGCCTTTTCCCCCAGTCTGCATAGTTTAGTGTCATTGCGAATTTGTAGACTTCACTCAAAATGGCTAGCATTGGTAAACTTATACCATCAACTCATTTAAAAATATGTTTTGGGTCGTGGTGCTCGAATTTGACTAGTGGTTTCTTTCTGGCGTTGGATACACTGGGTTTGAGTCACAAATACATGTACGATGGGATCTCCTTGAAAAGTTTGGCTTCCATTGTGCTGCTCTTTGACTTCATATTCTCTTCCCTCATGTTACTCACACTTTCTCTGCACCCTTATCACTCTTACGTTTACACGTTCGTATCTTAACACCATTGTGTTCATCTGGTCTGCCCAACATCACAAAGTGGTCTCGATTTACAAAGGACATATAGCAACTGTGTCTTGCATACAGTGCTTCTTGCAAATGTGTGTTATGTGCACATGACCATATTCAGTGACTGCACAATTGCATCGTGGAAGGACCACCGATAAATATGCATGATGCATAACCATTCTGCGCATATGTAAGACTTGGTGCATGCATATTGGCTACTGGCCCACTTGAGGATTATGGATTCTGGGCATCAATTTCCTGGTTGAAGCATGTTTTAGACATTGGGCCTCATTACGAGTTGGGTGGTGTGGTATAAATGCAGCGGTAATACCGTTACCGCTGCATTACTGCCCCACCCAACTTAGACTTTGGTGGAAAGTTGGAGGATTCACCTCCACTTAGGAGCTGAAGGTAAATCTGCTGACTTTCTGCCCATTTTCGGCAAAATTACTGCACATACATTACCACTGCAGTAATTCCACCAAAAATGGCCCATTGAATACTAGGAACTAAAAGAAAAAATGGGGATTTACACCGCCACTTGTAATCCGGCAGTAATACTGCTGGACCAAGAGGTGGTAACAATAATTGCATTGGGTGGTATTCCAGTGGATTTACTGCCGCAATAACGCCCAACTCGTAATGATCCCCATTGTACAATAATGGGCATATCCTCAGTAATTTGGACTCCATGGCACCTAAAAATAAATAAATCCAAATTGCACAGGGCAGATCAATTTACAGAAATAACAATAGGTAAGTATTTAGTGTCTGCACACTAGCATCCACTACCTCAGGGGGGTATGCTACAGTTGTGTCTCCACATATGTTAGACTACATCTTCCATCATCCCATCCAGCATAGTCAATACCGAGGGATCATGGGAATCATAGTACAAAACATGGGGAGAGCCGCAGTTTGCGGACCTCTTCACTAACCACTTTGTGGTATTTCCCACCAGTAGGAACTGTTCTTGCACATTTTAGTGTGTCTGTCCTCTTTCCTCTGCCTTTGTTCATAGCTGCGTTTGCGATTTCTATTCATTTAAATGCATGTTTCCCGAGAGTCTCTAACACCCTCATCTTCAGTGAAGCTTCTTCATTTCATGCCTTTTTACGCTAAAACCTTTGATTGCCTCCCAAATCCGCTGTATTCATTTCGTTAAAGAATAGCAAATCCCTGATTCAGCGCTGTAAAAGGTTTGAGAACAGGAGTGGCATTTCACAGCTCTGCTAGCAGCGTCTGTGGAGGAAGGCAAAAAAAAAAGAAAAACAAGAATGAATAATAACATGTATTTACAAAACTGCAACTTGATGGAATTGACTTCCTTTTGGAAGAGGTGAGAGCAGTAATCTCATCGAATCCAAGACGAGATTGCATTTGCTATACCGACAACGCGAACACTGGCACCCCCTGGAATCTCGCCTTTTATCTCCTGCCGCACACTGAAACCGCAGATTCTGTGTTCTTGTCACAGGTTAACCAGGGGCAGGGTAGCCGGGATGCGTTCAATCATTCTTGTAGACACAGGATGATGCTTTTCATCCTGATGGTGCATCCTCAAAACGGTTCAGTGACTACTCTTTTCTTGGCTCAGCACAGTTTCGAGGGGGGAGTCGTTTGATTAGCGGCAAATGCAAACGCCTCTTTTTGCTTGCTACTCGGATAACCATGAATCCTTTCTGTTCACACATGTTCTTTGATAATGTACATATATGCTTGCCTAGCTCCTCCTGAGTGGGTGCAATCCCAACACATAGGTTTCTTGGACTTGCTCTTCCTCAGAAGAGGGTCTCTCACATTTTGGGACAATGGCCCTCATTACGACCCTGGCGGAGGTCCATGGTGCAATTTGCACCATGGACCATGGCGCAGAGCTGCCAACTCCGCCATGGGGGTTGGCGGACTTACCACCCCATTCCGACCTTGGCGGGGCGGTAAGTCCCCAATCCCCATTTACCCTTCCCCATTCCCATTTTTGCCCCATAGGGTATAATGGGAGTGGGGAAGGCGTTAATTACGCCACCGTAAATTACGGTGGCGTAATTAACAACAGGTCCCGTAGCGCCATGGATTTTTCCGCCCGGAAAAACCAGGCGTGAAAACCGCCATGGCGCTACGGGAACTCGTAGTAAGGCGGAAGGGTACGCCATGCATTACGCTGGCGTAAAACCCTTTCCGCCAGGGTCGTAATGAGGGCCAATGTCTCGGGAGGATAGCTCAGCAGCAACGTGCTCACCTTGGAAGCAAGATGACATGGAGGCACACAAGTTTGATCCCCGGGTCTGCACTTAGAAACCTCTGGGTATTAAGTGCGTTATAAATACCCTAAAATATTATATCAGTGCTAGAAGGATTGTGGGTTTCACCTTAAGCTATTAATCGTAATCCAGACATGCAACCCTTTCTCTCTTAGGTAGTTTGGTAAAGGGCAGCAATGGAGACCTCTCTGATGCTGCCAATAACTCAAAAACAAGCGTGTGGAGAATCTGTTGATGTTCATGTTCATCAGAGACTTTCCTAACATGTTGGTGCTCGACTGCACTTGTGAGCGCAACCAGACTCATATGCAAATGGATAGTCACCTCTGTTAAGGCACGGTGAGCTAACCTATGATTGTAGATCCTTCTTTCTGGGCATCATCCCAAAGCACATGTTATGTGGCCTTCTTGGGGAGCTTAGAGCAAATCATTCCTTTTCAGAATAGCATAGAACAAAAAGGCACTAGTTAACTTTGACAGTTAGTATGGAGAATGTAACAATGAATAAAGGGAGAGAAAGGTGTACTTTTGAGGGTGAATGCCATTAAGGATACTTTGTTGGGTGTGTTTGGGGGCATCTTACTGGTCTGAAATAAAGCAATTTCTACATTAAAGATGAGGGTCCTGATATGTGTTGCAGATTACATGAGACTGAGATAAATTCCTATGTTATTGGGTAGTATGTTCACAGTTTTTGTTTGCTTTTCAGCTGCCTTTAATCTGGCCAGGTACTGATATTTGGCATTCTGCTGAGCTCCATAGAGCATGACATTGAGTTCTAAATAGGAGGAAGTATGCATGGTTGTAATATGTTGCTGATGTGGTTTTATGGTGATGTATGCTTGAAGGGGTATCCATTGAGTTTTGAGGCATCTAGATGTGATGTGGTCATATGTACAAATGCCTTTGATAAAGGAGCTGGCCAGCTATGTGGACAATTCTTCTCATGAGTGTTAGGGTGATGGTGAGAAGGCTTGTGAGCAATTCTTTCCTATGTCTGCAGGATGGATAGGTAGTATCATGCTGTCTGAGGTTTCTTCATTCTGTGTTTTAAAGGAGAGGTGGCTGTCAATGTAGAATCTCAAACACATGTTGCAGGGTGTCAGGTGTGTGATGAAGCCTGCCAGGTTCATGACAGAGAGCCAGGCCTGAAATTGGTGGTGTTCAGTGTTATTCTTTTGGAGCAGGAATTGTAACTTGGTGGGGTTCAGTGTAACATACACATGTCCACCTTTTCCTTCAATGGGGAGGGAGGGCAGGCTTTGGGTTGCTGGATGTCTTTATTAAATTAAATAATGATTTCTAGTAAAATTGTGCATCATCTACATTTTGACAAAAATGGATATGGTGTCTCATGAAGAATTTACCCAGTTGGTATTATAGAGGTTGAAGAATAAGGATGAGAGGATGGATACCAGCAGGTATACATCAGTAAACCTGTCTACACAGAATAAAGACAATTTTACAACTGCCTCGTCTACCTACAAATTGTCAAACTAGAAATTATATCGTGCCTCCTATTGCTATGAATATATGTATATTGGCCTACGCCAAGCTGCTAACAAGCTGCTTATAAACTACATGTGAATAAACTCGCATTGCAAGGTCCTGACCTTAGAAACCATGTAAACTGTCATTTTGGGTCAAGCCGCCATTTTAGGTTTTCTTGCTCTATAAAGTCACCATGTGAGCTAAAATGGTAGCCTATGTTATTCAGAACAGAACTTAATTGTCATGACCTCTGTACAGCTAATGTATAACTTGCCTGCAGGCCACTTGTTAGGGTCATGAGCTGAGACCTTGTCCTTCTGCTGACCTGTGTGCAATGGATTACCTGTATCACCGAAACTGATCTATAATTGAATGAGAACACCTGCTTAACTATATTGTATAAATTAAGTCCTGCATTGTAATGTTAGGCCTAGAGCATACATTATTACCATTTCTTCTTGTTAATGTATAAACCTAAGATGAATTAGATTTTACCTGGCAAGGGACCCTAAAGCAGTAACTTATTTATGGAATGGTTAACCTGCAGAAAGACTGGACAACAGGCTGGAGAAATGTATAAAAGCCTGACTGTTTCAATGAATTTTTGCACTCACTGAGCACACCGAACCACGCCGGAGTTCGCTGTGTTGTACTGAGGGTCGATAGCTATCTGAATTTTGTTCTGTTCTTCTGTAACTGGATTCAGTATAAAATAAAGTACTTTGTATGTTCCTTTGTAACCTGTGTTTGGTGTGTTTCCTTTTTGGTTACCCTGCCTCATATTATTTCCTTGTTTTCACAGTTGGCGCCCTGAATAGGGACCCTCAAGATTGATGCCGGATTATTGAAGGTTGACGCAAAGCTATCGGACCGGGATCGGACGGTGTGACATAACGGCCTGACTGAACGAGACGCGACACCTCAACAGCACTGCACGATCCGTTCCCTGGACGATAGCCGTGTGGTCTGAGACGGCATCTTGACGAGGGTCAATTTTTTGAGGCGGGCAGATTTGCCGAAATCACCATACACAAGGTAAAATTCGTTAGGTAAGTCCTTTGTAAACCGATCGGTCCTCCTTAGGTTTGGTCAGGTGAGTCGTTGCCCGACTCTCAATTTAACCCTGACAATTTGAGTTTGGCGCATTGTATCTGCAGACACAATTATTGACCAGGTAACACCGAGTATTTGAGAAATGCCTGGGAAATTGTCTAGCTGCTTTAGGGCATTATTCCGCAGCGATAGACAATCTTTGGAATTTAGCCATCCGGCACCAATGGAGGGGTCACCGGCATGTACTATGTACTGTAAGCATGGCATTGGAAGTGTAGTATTTAATAAAATTTGGCACAGACAAACCAGACATGCCTCCGAACTTCAGTGGCCAGCCACTGGTAGTTTTGAGATCCCTCGTATTGAATATTTAGAGCCAGTCTTGTTAAAAAAGAAGGCCAGACCTGCAGCATTTGATGTTTTGCAAAATTGGAAAAGAGAAGCATTGCAGCAGCTTAAAAGTAGGGAAAAACATGTGCGCCGTCATAAAACAAATGCTGAAAAGGCGTTGTTATATGATCAGGACAAACAGTCTGAGTCGGTTAGGAATATGGACAGGGCTTTCTCACTCGGTATTCAGAAAATCTATCCTTCTAAAGATCTTCGTGTTTCTGATGAGTTTATCGACAAATTGTTAAATGAACGAAGGCCTGGTGCCTCTGCACCACCTCCGTATGTTCCTCTTCCTCCTGCTGTACCTCTTCCTGCTGTTATTCCTGCTCTTCCTGCTCAACCTGTTGTTCCTATTCCTCCGGTTGTTGTTCCTCCATCTGCTCCTCTGCCTCTTCCCATTGCACCAGTAATCGTACCTCCATTGAATTTGCCTGCACCCTCACTCCCAAGTAGTTCCGTACCGCCTGTAGTTGATCAGGGTGCGGGGTCAAGGATTGTTACTCGTAATACTGTACCTATAGAAAAGAAACAGGATTTGTTTGCATGGGCTAAGCATTGTATGGAGAGAGATGATTGAGCTAATGTTCTTGCCACACTTTCTAATATGGATAATTTTCCTGAGAAAAATGTTTTCATTGAAGGTTTAGGGATTCATTTATGTGTAATGTGGGGTAAATTAAATAATGCAGACCTCCCACAAGGGTTGAGGGACCTGAATACTTTAGCGTTTTCAAGAGACACTGTGGAGAAGGTACATGAGCATGTTGAGAGGATATTTGAGTATAGAAAGGAGTTGGAAAGGTTACGGAATGAGGATGATGAAGAAGAAAGTATGTATGTACAGAAACAATTTCTTCCGTGTCGTAAATCGACATCTGAGGAGGTGCGAATTTGTACAAAAGATACGAATAGAAGGATTTCAGACATATCGATAACTCCAGTTGAGGTATATGACACATACAGTCAATATACGCTAGAAATGCAGAGGAAAGTGATACAGGTAATGGTAGAGTACCTGCAGGATGAATGTTTAAAGAGAAAGGTTAGTTGTCCCACAGAGTTATTGAGCATTTATAAGAGAGATTTTTCACTTGACACTTCTTCAACTGCTTTAGCGCTCGACTTAGTTCTGTTGCTTAGTATGCGTTCGGAGTTGCCTACATCTCAGTTGCCTATGAGAGAGGTTCCTCCGACATTTGTCCCAAAGGTTGAGATTCCTGCTAATGCTGCAGCAGGTACACCTGCTGCGGACATTCCTGCACATTATGTATCGCAGTTTGTTCACGTCCCGTTTTCACGACAGGAAGTGAATACTATTAGACAAACTATTCCTGATATTAGGAAAAATCCGACAGGGTTCTATAAAGAGATAGAGTCCGTTTTGCAGTCCTCAGTGTTTACCCTAGGCGACATTGATTTGCTATTCCCTGTACTCCTGCCTGTAGATTTGTGGAAACAAGTTAGAACTATAGACGATGTACCAGGGTTGGGAGATACATGGGCTAACATAGTTAGGCTTGATGGGGAAAGGCCAGCTGGTGAGAGACCACCTCAGGTGATACTGACTTTGCCTGACAGAATCATTGCAAAACTGAAAACTATAATTCCCGAAAAGAGAATTATTTGGGACAAGCTTACGGCCTGTATCCAAGGAAAATCTGAGGGTGCTACCGAGTTCTTTAATCGGTTTGAACAGGTATTCTCGGATTTCAGTGGACAAGACTTAGGCACAGAGTCTGGGAAAAGATTATTTGTGGACAAATTTGTACGTGGATTGCTGCCTGACATCCAGTCACAAATTATGTCTTCTGAGAGTGCTTGGCAGGCGAAATCCCAATCAGAAGTACTGCACATGGCTCAGTACTACGAGAACCGTGTCAATAATGAAAAAGATAGAGTCGAGAAAAGAAAAGGTGATTTGAAGACTAAAGTATTGTTACAGAAAATTGTTAGAGGCCCCAGAGGGGGTAGTTCGCAGATTAGAGGTCAGTATGTTCCACAAGGGAATGTGCCCTTGGGTCCTGTGAATATTAACCAGTGTGCCTATTGTCGCCAGGAGGGTCATTGGCGTGCACAATGCCCCGTCCTTCGACAGAGGTCGAATAACACATTTGGAAATATGGGTAGACGATCCAGAGGTCGCCCGGGTGTAGGGGGCCCTGGTAGAGGCCAGTTTTCACAGGATCCCCAGCAACCTTTTTCACAGTAATCAGACTTCGAGTGTGGATACTAGAAGCATATTTGATCATCCTTCTGCTGCATATCTATATGAAGAGCTTCCGTTTTATGATATTTTGTTTCGTTAGGATTGCCCGAAGCAGGGTTTGGAACCTACACCTATTCCCGTTAGTCAGAAAGGTCCCTATGTTGAAATGGTAGTGGGAAATAGGAAACATCAATTTTTGATAGACACTGGAGCACAGAAGTGCTCCATTGATCATTCTCGGGTTCCAAACATTCCACTGTCAGGGCAAACCAATGTTTCTGTAGGGTTTTTTGGCACACCAGTTGTTTGTCTGGTTTCTTCACCAGTACCTATTTCTTTGGGTCCCTTTACAGACCACTGTCCATTTCTCTTGACTTCGAATTGTGGAGAGAATTTGCTGGGGTTGAATCTGTTGAAGGAATTAAATGCGGTAATTCATTGTTCTTCTGATGGAGTGCGTTTGACGATTTCACCACAGCAATGTTCTGTTTCGCAATTCTTGACTAGACCTTTGCTGCCAGAATTCAGTAATGTACCAGAGTGTTTGTGGGCAGTTGATGACAATGATGTCGGTGTTTTGCAGATTGAGCCTGTTAAAATAGTTTTGAAACATGGAATTAAGCTGCCCCGTATTCCACAGTATAAGATCTCAGTGGAAGGCGAGCGAGCTTTGAAGAGCATTGTTTCTGATTTTGTGCATCGTGGGGTGATTGAGGAGATTGCAGAAAGTTTGTGCAATAGTCCGATTTTACCCGTGTACAAAAACGGCGATAATGCAATTCCATTTCGTTTTATAATTGATTTACGTGCCATTAATAAAGTTGTCGCTCCACAATTTCCAATTGTGCCTGATGTGACGACAATATTAACCATGATTCCAGCTACAGCTACTCACTTCAGTGTTGTGGACCTAAAGAATGCTTTCTTCAGAATTCCTATACATGAGGATAGTAGATACTTGTTCGCGTTCACCTTAGGGGGACGCTCTTTCACATTTACTCGTGCACCTCAAGGTTATACTGAGAGTCCTAGTATTTATAGTAGGGCTTTGAAAGAGCAGCTTGATACCCTTGGATTGCCCCCTACTTGTACGTTGCTTCAATATGTTGATGATTTGCTTTTAGCCGCTGACTCTGAGAGCTCTTGTAAAGAGGGCACTGTGTTGTTGCTCAGGGGACAGCAACTCCAAGAGGTAGCTTTGGGCCTCCTTCTGTCCCGTTTGAAGTGATTCACTTTGACTTTATTGAAATGGAGCGATGTAACAATCTAAAATATGTCCTTGTGGTCATTTGCCCATTTAGTAAGTGGGTCGAGGCTTTCCCTGTTAAAGACGCTACAGCCATGACCACTGCAAAGACCATGTTAAAGGAATTCTTCCCACGGTTCGGTTTGCCGAGAGTTATCTGGTCGGATAATGGTCCGCATTTTATCGCTGCTGTAATTCTACAGATATGTACGGCAATGCAAATTGACAAACGATTCCATTCGGCCAGACATGCTCAGAGCGCCGGATTAGTGGAAAGACACAATGGTATCATAAAAAACAAGCTCGCTAAGACGTGTGCCAGCATCAAACTAAAATGGCCAGACGCCTTACCGATCGTGTTACTAGCCATGCGTACAACCCCTCAAACTAAGACTGGACTCTCTCCATTTGAGGTGGTAATGGGGAGACCTGCCAATATCTGGGGTCTTCCAAAGCCTAGGGCATTGAGGAATGTAGAAAATGTATTGCTTTCAGACTATTGTAGCCAGTTGACTAAAAACCTGTATTTCATTTATCACCAGGTACGAGACGCTTTACCCGCGCGATACGAGGGCCCAGGCCACAGTATACAACCTAGAAGTTGGGTTTTGGTCAAATCCTTTGACCGATCTTCCTGCCTTGCACCTCGGTGGCGGGGCCCGTTCCAGGTCCTGCTGGTCACCCAAACAGCGGTGCGTGTCGCAGGCCGGAAGCATTGGATCCACGCGACGCATGTCAAGAAACAGTGCCACACGTTACAGAAGAAACAGAACCCCTCGCTAACGCTGCAACCAATGATCCCAAAGCAGTGAGTAGCACTGAGAGTGCGTCGGAGAATCTTTCTGAGCCTGTGAGGCTTGGGAAAGCTGCCATTTTGTCTCCGCACTCTCCGAAAATTTTGCTCCCGGAAATTGCTGTTCCAACTTCACTTGACTCTGATACGTTGCTTCCAACGGGAAGTGACGACATCTTGTTCTTGGATCAAACAATACCAGGCACAACAAGATACAACTTCCGGCCAAGAAGATAGACATACGGCACGGTTTTGCTGTGCATCTGATAGACATACGGCACGGTTCGGCTGTGCATTCAAGGAAGGAAAGGATCATCAAGGGCTTGCTTTTGCCCAAGAAGTTGAGGAAGGGGATTCTTTTGGCTAGGGGTTGTGGAAGGACTAAGAAGCCGCATGACTGTAGTGTCGCCAGCAACGAACATTGGGGTCGTCAATTGAAAATCTACAATGCCTGCTACCGCCACCGCTGCTGCTCGTATTGGACTTATAAATAAGGGGGTGACCAACTCGGACAATGAACAATGTGCCTGGGCCCCGAAAACGTATTGCTGTGTTTTTATGATAATATTTGGTTTTATAATAGTCACTGTCTTAGGCCTTTGATATTTCGAAGAAACTCATCCTTTAGAGTCTTTGCTGCCGACTGAAATTGTACCCACTGTTCCTACAGCTTTTGTACATTTGCTTACTCTGTCACCTAGGGACTCACAGCATAGACAGAAGTATCACAATAATACCTTGTTGCTTATAATGAATGCAACACATGCCATTTTTAATAAGACTAATTGTTGGGTCTGCTCACATTTACCGCAACATGGGGATAAGAGGCTAGGTTGGTATATTCACCCTTTACCTTTGACAACTGCTTGTTATGCTTCACTTAGAGCACTGTTCTTTGGCCGATGGAACGATAGCATCTCGGGGAACTTTGATGGCACTAATTTGAATAGTTTTGAGAAACGTGTTCTGACTCCCCTGGGATGTTCGCTTTTTCGCAAATAGGAGTAAGCTCAATATTGCTTCTATTAGGCCTTCTGATAGACTGTCTCGTCCTTTCCAATCTTTGATTTCCTTTAAAATGGCTCTGATAGGCAATAAGGATGCTGTGCCTCCTTTTTACACTGTTAACCATAGCCCCGATTCAGTTTCTTTCTGCATACAGAGGAATGGCACTCGGTCAATGGGAGATTTTAAAGGTTGTGCCAACGTTGCAAATTTGACTGGGGAAGACAGACCTTTGTATGTAGGCGAACCTGTCTATTTTGTTTGCGGTAATGTAGCATTTCCATGGTTGCCCAGGGATTGGCAGGGAACTTGTTATCTAGGAATCCTGTTACCTGGGGTGTTTATAGCAAGTACTGTAGAGGTTTCGAAGGCTCGTCCACGGCGGGACGAGAATGGCGACACTCCAGCACAGGTTTTAGGAGATGTAGCGAAATCATTCCTTCCATTCTTTGGGCAGATAGCGAATTCCGAGGATATTAGGAAACTAGCGAGAGTACTGGAGAGAACCATCAACCGGACCACAGATATACTCTATAATATGACTTTAGAGCAGAAAGCGATCAGATTGGTAGCGCTTCAGAACCGGATGGCATTAGATGTAATTCTGTCTGAACGTGTTGGAGTATGTAAACTAGTGGGGTCCGCTTGCTGTGTTTTCGTACCGGATTCCTCCCCAACTATTTTTAAGGCAATACAGAATCTGCACATTCTTAGTTCAGAAGTGCATGTTCCCGAGGGAAATTGGGATCTTAGCGCTTGGTTCTGGGACTTCTTGCGGTCTTGGGGTTGGAAAGTGCTTTCAGTCTTGCTGATTATTTTGGGAATTCTGCTATTTCTTTGTTGTTGTATCTAATGTCTACCAAGTATATGTTCAATGCTAGGGGGATGTTGAGCTCAGGAGATAGGTACAATAGGACATAAAGTGTATGCCCCGGATAAAACCTCTAAGGAGTATGTACTGAAAGAGATCTTAGTAAAATATCTAATGGCGATAGATATTTCTGACAGCTATTCAGGGTGTATGGACGATGACACATGGAGTTATTTGCAGGAAGATCAGAAGTAGTTTAGCACTTGGCATAGGCCAAAAGGAGGGTTTGTCAAACTAGAAATTATATTGTGCCTCCTATTGCTATGAATATATGTATATTGGCCTACGCCAAGCTGCTAACAAGCTGCTTATAAACTACATGTGAATAAACTCGCATTGCAAGGTCCTGACCTTAGAAACCATGTAAACTGTCATTTTGGGTCAAGCCGCCATTTTAGGTTTTCTTGTAACCTATGCTATTCAGAACAGAACTTGATTGTCATGACCTCTGTACAGCTAATGTATAACTTGCCTGCAGGCCACTTGTTAGGGTCATGAGCTGATACCTTGTCCTTCTGCTGACCTGTATGCAATGGATTACCTGTATCACCGAAACTGATCTATAATTGAATGAGAACACCTGCTTAACTATATTGTATAAATTAAGTCCCGCATTGTAATGTTAAGCCTAGAGCATACATTATTACCATTTCTTCTTGTTAATGTATAAACCTAAGATGAACTAGATTTGACCTGGCAAGGGACCCTAGAGCAGTAACCTATTCATGGAATGGTTAACATGCAGAAAGGCTGGACAACAGGCTGGAGAAATGTATAAAAAGCCTGACTGTTTCAATGCATTTTTGCACTCATTGAGCACACCGAACCACGCCGGAGTTCGCTGTGTTGTACTGAGGGTCGATAGCTATCTGAATTTTGTTCTGTTCTTTTGTAACTGGATTCAGTATAAAATAAAGTACTTTGTATGTTCCTTTCTAACCTGTGTTTGGTGGGTTTCCTTTTTGGTTACCCTGCCTCATATTATTTCCTTGTTTTCACAAAATCAGCCATCTTAGAGACAAAAGGGGAAAAGTACTACAGTAGAATCACCAATGCCAAATCCAGTGCTAAGGAGCTCTTTACCAGCCTTAAAAAATTGGAATCTCCTAGTACCCCCCGGAATCCTGCAAGAAAGATGCCCTTTTGTGCACCGCATCCAAAACACCTTACTCAACAAAATGACATTACTCCAATATAAAATTGAAGCTAAAAGAGCTAGCCTATAAACTACTGTCAAAACCGGTAACAGCATCACTAATCAGCCTAACTCAAGCTCCCAAAATGCCACACCCACGACTCAAATCAAAGTACTTGAATTTACCCCTGTCACCACATTAGAGGTGGAATTCGTCATCAGAAGTCTAAAGCCTTCCAGGTGCCAAGGAGATGTATGCCCAGCTTCCATCATAAAAGAAGGAGCAAAAGAATGTGCTACCTTTATCACTTCTTTTATACATGCGTCCTTTGCCTCCTGTACCGTCCCTAAAATTCTAAAAAAAAATCATTCCCCTTATCAAAAAACCTACCCTAGATCCAAAGATCCAAATATCCCCATTAAATACAGGCCTATCACCACTGTACCTTTTCTCCTAAAAATCCTAGACAAGGCTGCATATATCCAGATTCATAATCATTTTAAGACTAATAATCTCCTAGGCCTCAGACAATCTGGTTTCAGACCAAGATATGGTACAGAAACAGCTCTCTTGAATCTGAAAATCCAAATGGATGGGGTGAGGGACAATGGAAAGCCTGCCCTACTCCTATTATTGGACCTGTCGGCAGCGTTTGACTTGGTCGCCCATAATATTCTAACTAACCAACTCATCACAGCCCCCTCCTTCTCCAACAAAGCAGCAGCTTGGGTTTCTCTCCTATTGCATTAGCCTTCCCTTCCCCCATCATGTGCAGAGTCCCACAGGGCTCTTGTGTATCCCCCACCCTCTACAATATATTCACCAAGCTCCTATTTGACAATTTAGACGAGGTCATGGACGTCTGCTTGCATTTACAGTAATTTGGTAATATGGGCCTATACACACTGATCTTAATGATACATATGACAATCTGTGAGATGTTTTCAACCATGCATCCAAGCCCTACAACAGTACTGTGAATTGCTGGTAGCAGAAACATCAGAATGGCCACTGGAAAGCATGCTGCTCGCCAGAAATCACCAGAAAAAGTGCATTGAAGACCTGACAGATAGGCAACCATCCACTTTTGCCTCTGTCAGTGTTAATACAGGAGACCATTGCCAGACGCCATCCTTTGGCTGCACACAGAGCAAAATCAGTGCAAAGGAATATAGAGCTGTTCAAAAATCAGTTTTATTTGGTGTCAAAAATTGCTAGAATCATGACTCACAAAACCACCATAAAGATCCAACCTTCTTGTTGGGTGTTCCACATTACTCTACTGCAAGAATCCACCTCAATACAATGTCAGCAAGAATCAAATGTTAGTAGGACAAAATCCCACGTTAAAGACATTTAATTGGAAAGGCAGCTGTCAAAAATGGATGAAATACTGGTCCTCACCACTATCAGAAGCCGGCGTTTTAAACCAGATTCTTTGTAAGATTAAACAAGTGAACTCAAACTATGCCAAAGAAAGACTTGCTAAGAGGTGGCTACAATTTAAAGCTATATTGTGAAACACAAGACTTGATTTAAAGATATGTTGCTTATTTTCAGTTCATAATGTTATATTTTAGTTCCCAAGGAAGTATGTACACTTGATCAGGAAATAACATGATGCAGCTAAGACTTCAAAAAGCTTGCTTTCATGAGAACCCTTCACACCTGGGGACTCCACACCAGAAGGCAGGATATTGCATGGTCATGTTGATTAAGAGGGAGGAGATTTTCCCTGCAGCCCGGAGGAAAGAGACAATGGATTCTTTCAGCTGAATATAATATGCTGATTTGGGTGTAACTGTCCACAACAACTGCCCTGGGAGAAACAAGACATGTGACCTCTGAGTCAAACCAGATTCTAGGGGCGGAGACAAACCATTGGGTGGACTGAATTGAAGGCAAATATATGTTTTATAAGAAAACTGATAACTAATTGTAACCAGCTGATAGAAATGTACAACTTTGAGATTCTTAAAATGACACATTCACTCACAGTTCAAGACTAAGCTGGACGCCCTAGGATGCTCAGAGACCAAACCCCATAATTATTAATATTGTAGCCGCAGTGTTTATGCTAGAAACATAACAATTTACAGTAATATGCTCAGAGAGGGTGTGTATGTCTGTGTAAGATTGGGTGCCGAACCAATATTGCAAAATTCACCAAAACCTGAAACCTGTGTGCCCTCATTTCCATCTCTTCATATTGCATAGGGGGGGAGTGAGTGGTCACAGGGGAAAAAGTGATCATATTATCTTTTGTTGAAATCATATCAAGTCTATTTATGTGTTGCATTCTTTCCGATCTTGCATTTCCTTGAACCATAAAAGTATTCTCTGCTATCTTATTCTCCTGTTCCTACTCCTAAGTGATTAAAGAGAGTGTGCTATTGTAATATTACCCACTGTTGATCACTGTCATATTCATAAGGGTGCTATCAAACATTATTTTATTCATAAAAGTGATATATATATATATTGTTTAATTCTTCAAATAAATCTTTTAATTTGCAAAACAAACATACTTCTTGGCTCATTGAGGTCAGGGGGATTCAAAGAGAGGGGCGTTATATAATGGTTCATCATCCAGATTTAAGAACTTTGACATAGACATATATAAATAAGGGCTTCCATTGGGCATCCCATCCTAAGCATTGACTTAGTTGAATTGCTGGATTGAAGTCACTTACAGATCCATTCCTGTATGAAATGTATATCACATTATAGTGAAATCGTAACTATGTTTTTCATAGTGTACTTAGGGACAATGTTATGTGATGCCACTTTCTATTTTGTCAAGGGGTGAAAGGTCGTGTTGTATCACTACCTGCGATATCACATCAAGCTCGGGTCAAAATAAATCACTTCCTGTGATGTCATCAGAGGTCAAGGGTCATGTGATGTCACTTCCGCTATCCCCTGCATTTTGGTGAAATGACGTCCCTGAACTGCATTTGCTTCATGTCCCACTTGTTAGACATTTCTGGCTACGCCTTTGGTTATGTGCTGATCATTTGAGTGGGGGGAGGATTTGTCTTGTTTTAGGGTGATGAGTAAGGTGCACAAGTGAGGAATGAATTGATGATTGGCAGGTTGGGGTGTTGAGAGCATCCCTGGTGAGTGTCTGGAGGTTGGAAGGGTATAATTTGAGTGAGTTTTTGCTTTCGTATTTTAAGTGTCTTCCATGTAGAGTGTTTTGAAGTCAGCCCATATCCTTGTTTTGTGTCTTCGGATGAACATGACATTGTATGCTTTGATGTTAGCATCCATCTTTTAATTGATTTTTCGGATCATGCCAGAGAAGATGTTTTTGATGCTGGTTTTTTTTTAATGGAGTGTGGTTGGTATACGAGAGTCTTGGAGGGGATTGCTTGAGTCTTCCACTTCCTTGAGGAAAGCTGTATTTTGTTGTTGGCTTGATCAAATGGCCTTCTGGACTTGTGACAGGTTTTCTCTTGCTTCCTGATGTCTGTTTTGATGATGTTTAACTCTTGAATGTACCAGGCAACAGATGGTTTGCGGTTGATTTTCCAAACCACACGTATGAGTAGCGTGTTGTTGAGTTCCACTAATAGGACATGCTGGGCCTCATTACACGGTGGGCGGTAAGGGATTACCGGCACCGGTAAGGGCGCCGGTAATCCCTTACCGCCCTACTACGAGTTCCCTTTGCGGGTCCTTCCTTAACGCCTGGTTTTTCAAGGCGTTAAGGACAGGACCCGCAAAGGGACTCTGGAGCTAAAAACGGTACCGCAATTTGCGGTACCGTTATTAGCGCCTACCCCATTCCCATTGAGCCCTATCAGGGCTCAATGGGAATGGGGAAGGGCCCTGGTGAATGGGGAATTAACGGTCCCGCCAACCTTGGAATGGACCGGTAATTGCTCCATTCACCGGACGGAGTCGGTAAGGTTTTGGAGGCAGCCATGGCCCTACCGTGTAATAAGGCCAGCTGTCTTTGTTATGGGGTTCTAACTTGGTTAAAGCAAGGTTGATCAGATTGTTTTGATTGTGTTGTTGTTGAGAGGGTGGTTATATGGGTAAGTGTTTAAAGAATCCTGATATCTGTTTGATAGGCACAGGGTGGGTGTGGTTGGTGATGGTCGCATGATGCTACTTAATGGATTGTTGTGGTGATCTGACAAGTCTAGAGGTATTATATTGCAGAGCTGCTAAGGTGTGATGTAAAAGTTCAGGATGTTGCCTTGTTTGTGCATTCTGTCAGTTGTGTTATAGACACGTTTCTGTACCTCCAGTAGTTTGAGTTGTGTCTCCCTGTGTCAATGTAGAGTTGCTGGTAAGGTTGATGTACTCGCTGTGAATTATGCAAAATAAATACTTTGCACTACATAATCCAAATTAATTATGGGTTTTGAAGCCAGTTAATATATAAGGGGAACTTTGTATCAAGGACCTGTAATGGGATTAAGGATGAGGTGACCTGATAATCCAAGCGCCCGGAGACTGAGGGGATGATAAATGTCAAGTAAAACCCGCAACAGTGTTATTGTAATTTTATAACCATGTTACACATTATTATTTATTATGTATGTTTAAATATCTCATCTTCACAATATTTGAAATACTGCATGGGAGGATTTATCGTGGTTGTTTTGAAACAGGAAGCACATTGTTGAACAGGGGAGGGGTGTGTGACATACAGATAACACATAGAACATGCACTTTATTTCAATATTGCAGGGTTTCCTCAAGAATGTTTTACATTTTCAAAATCGCCATTTAAAAATCAATCGGTTCTGCAAAAGCACTGGATTTTCGCACTTGCTGCCAGCAGCGTGAAGGCAATATTCAGATAATTCATGCCAAGCACTTACATTTCCGGCAAAGGGACAATGCTTACCTACCAAAGGAGACGCATTAAAATGCTTGCTTCATTTTCCACTCTCACACCGCCCAAGAACCAACGGTCATATGGACGGTCTCCTAATTGCATGCTTTTGATTACTTAAAGTAATTGCTCTCTTTGATAACTAAGAGCCCGATTAACGAAACCATTGTCCAATGGGAAAACCCCACTTGAAAACGATATGTAAATCAGGCCCAATGTGTCTTATTGACCAGCTTGTTATTATATAATCTTCACTGGCTGACATGTCTACTTACAATGATCTCATGCCCACACATTACGAGTTGTGAAACCTCGCAAATTGTGCAATAAACAAAGCCGAACATGTCGCATAAACGTGGTTGTGCATGTGTTTGTAATATGAGTGAATGGATAGAAGCATGTTAACAAAATGAAGTTCAGTGGTGGCCATATAAACACTACGGGGGACAACTCCTCTTTCTGTTTGACAGCTTTCTCTGTGGGCCAAAATGCTTCCAACATGTGTTCTTCCCACAATTCATAGCAACTTACATGTCTCCTATGAAAGATGCGCACGACTCACTGAGGGGTTGTGGGGGGTGGGGGGTGCAGTTTAAGAACCCGGCATGTACAGTGAAGGCGCAGTTGGTGCATCAGAGGTGTAGAATTCTGTTGGGGGAGGAGATGGACATCAATTCCTCTGGCCTGTGTATAACGCAGAATGGGCAGGGGCGCATCTACTTACCAGACAGCACTAATCAATACCAGATCAGGTGGCTCCATTGATTTTTGTTTTCTTCTTTTCCAAGCTTGATTCTTATTAGACATTATTTAACACGTGTTGTCATTCTCAGGTATAACCTCAGGTCCCTACGTGCGATGTTCTGAATCCCTGCGAGAAGGGCATCAGCCTGTCCAGGTCACAGGTGCAGATTTTGACCACTGGTTATCCCCCATTTCCGAGGGCATTAAAGTGCTGCCAAAGAGGGAAATGCGCATGGATAACAGGAATCCGTGTCTCATTCTGCTTAGTCCTGGGTCTGGCTGGCAACACCTAATTGCAGATGATTGCTAATGGCAATCAGCCTATCTGTGGGATGCCCAAGTATTTACTACTAATTGACAACGACAATGTAGTAATGATTTTTCCAGCGAGTGTCACCTTGTGTGCTTGTTAGTAAATTCGCTGGCTCAGAAACATTCCGCAGAGTGTAATGACACCCAGGCACTGTGAAGCAACAGGTTTTACGAAATGGATTCAAGAACTAATTGGACAATGTAACGGTTTGGAACAGAGATGATGGTCATCACTTTGAAGCAGTGGGAGAAGTGGGAACAATGAACTAATGGTGCTCTGGCTGCATCCAGAAAGGTTCTTTCCCATCCCAAAACGTATCTTTTTCCCATTGTTGCCAGACTACACATTGGCTGGAAAAATGGACTAATAGCACTACATTCGTCACTGACGAAAATAAAAACTATATATGCATACACAGAAAACTTTGATACAGCTGTGCATGCAAATTAAATAAGATAATGTATGAAACACACGTTTTAAAAATATTTTAATGGTGTTATCTGTGAATCATCATTTACACAGATACGTACAATCACAAATATAGTTTTTTCATATTTTGATTGACAACACAATGTGTAGTGCATAGGGTCGTATACATTGGCAGTAGGTAAACATGTAATATTCCTACCTGATAAGTATAGGAAGTTAATCCATATATGAGAGTTTACAGTTTAATGTTCATTTTTTATCACGGTATATGTTCTCTTAATGCATACTCATAGTTGTACGTAACAGTAATTGAGCTAAACAGGAATGCATTGCTTTGAGCAAGCTCAGACCTGTATCTTAAACTAAATCCACTTTGCACTTAGAAGGAGTCATCTGGTTGCAGTCACTTCAATTGCATCAAAACATTGGCAAACACAACCAATTTGATTTGCATTTGGTTCAGGCATGGGATAGGCATTTGCAAGGCACTGTGATAATGGGACTACTTGACCACAGGATGCAACAGCTGGAACATGGTGTGATTGTCTGGGCATACAAGAGTCTGGCATATACCTATATAATAACTAAACACAAGACAAAACTGTTGACTTTATCAGTGTTTGTTTAGACCGGACCTCAGTGCCAGGAACATGTATAAATCAAAATCAAGTGTTTGAAGGAACACTTGTTTAAGACATTTTTTTGATTACACTGCACCTGCAATTAAGGCATTAACTTTGAACTCGCAGCAGACTGCTTAGAAATAACACTGATAGGCCAAACCTTATTGTTACTGCTTGATAGGCCTAGCACAAATACATGCCCGGAGGATGTGTTTTGAGTAGGGAGGCAGGAGCAGTTAGTGAGTTGAAATGGCCATGGGGACCAAAATGACCTTTGGCAGTTAATGGGTTGTAAATAACTAAACCACACCGTCAATGTCTGTGTCCCCTAATAGCTAAAGCTAAACATGTAGTGAAGTAAAACTCCAGTACATGCAAAACTTTGTGGTAACTTTTCCCTCTGGTCGTTGCCCCTCTGTACCTTGGCTTTTCATGTAAGTCACTCTCCTCTGGTCCTTGGCTCCCTTGGGAGATGATCCACTGGTCCACACCATGTTTGTCCATTGACTCCCTAGAGAGACACTGACAAAAACAAACTATAGCAAAATGCTTCCCTTTTCTGTGTGCCATTTGTGTTTGAAGTGCACGTTTAAAGCTACAAATTACAATGCTTGCATGTTACGCCAATTAAATCCAGTTTGCCATTGATTTGAGAAAGATATAGTAACAATAGCTGCTTCATAATCACTCTACCTCCCACTGTATCTGAAAATACAAAAGATCACACACCATGTGCACCGAAAAAACACAGCTTACAAAAAGGAACATACACCACCTTGATGCACGTGTATCCACAAAATTTCCCTTAACACCTAACTAACCCACCACAAATACACCATCACAACTCCCCTCACTCCTTAAGCACCACTCAGACAGACCCGCAATTACACAAACAAGTACCTTAGGAATGTACATTAATTATTGTTCAAGGCAACTCACTAAACCCCAAAAACATACACCACATAGAGCCACATATTTGGATCAGCACACATCAACATTGCAACAAGGCAATCTTGCCCTGGTCCCCCGCTACTGAATGAGTCTCCAACCCTACTTCTTGCAGATCCTGAAGCTCCTAGACAGTGAGAAAATGGCATCAGGAAGCTATAAAAGATACACGCATTTAGCATAACAGGACATATCAAGGAATGTTGCTCCTTCTCCGGTGGGGTAGTACTCTGCATGGCCCAAGCAACTTCTATGAGTGGCAGCAACAGGGGAGGGAATCAATATTGGCTCTGCCACAAGTAGTATAACACTGACTGGCTGCTAAGACTATACTTTTGAATGTCAAGTCAAGTAATATAGGCCTGAGGGAAGGTCAGTGCACCAATAATGACATTGTGGGTGATGGCTTTGGGGTCCACTGACAGAGAAGCACGAGTGTACAATACTTTTTTCCTACTCATTAAATCGATCCCATTGCAAGGGTACCGTTTATTCATATAGTGTGATTAAGTCAACATTATTTGAAATAATTACTCCAATGTTTGTAGTTAAGTCAGAGTGTAATTAAATAAGTAAGCAGGATCACACACTTTGGCTAAACAGTGAAGCAGGGATTTTAACTAGCTCTGTAGATATGACCACATATCTTCCAAGCTTTACTTGCTACAAATAATTAAGTTTTGGATTTCAAGGCCTACCACAATACTGTCTTATAGAGTTTACTTACAAATGTATAATAAAGTCATATGCCAGCATGTAAATCCTTATAACAACATGTTAAGCCAAAATAATATAATTGCGGCTTTAATTGTGACATCCTGAATGGTAATAAGTCCCAGAATGCAAGACGATGAAAACCTATTTAACCCCACTGTACTTTGAGTAATTTAAGGTACACAATAACAACATTGATTAATGAACTAAGTTAAGTGTGTAGATTCTTTGTCACAAACCTCAAGCTCATTGTTATTCATTATGTTGAGAATCTGTGATTAGTGACATAAAGCAACTTTATTGTTGCGCATGTTAAGCTAGCAGACATCATAGATATAGACAAGGGTCTTTGTGTTGCTAAGTTTAACTAAGCACTGTTGTATACCACTGTAAAGCTCTTTGTTGTGTATCTGTATTGTTGTCAACCCCTGTAAAGCAATTTGTTGCTTCTCGAAGCTAGTGGTATTTAAAATATCACATGCGTTTACCATTACAACCATACTCATTCTCGTTATATATGCAGGCTTGGTGGACTCCATGGATTTGGATATGGAATGCAAAGCGCGGAGTCTTCCGTTCATCACAGAAGGCTAAGAGGTAGTGGCCAGGCTTCCCTTTGAGAAGGGGAGCTTTCTAAATTGTCTGGACACAGCCAGAGGATGAAAGCTTCAGCTTTTGCTGTCTGCTAGAGTGGGGAGATTCCCAGGTGAAGCTCCTATTTTCAGCAAAATGGTGAATTTGTCCATAGGGCTTGCCAGGAAGTTGACACGTTGGATTGTGTATGTCGCACAGCATGTTCTTAAGACATATACTTTCATTTTCTATTTATTTTAAAATGTTTTTATTGGCATTTTGAAATTAGCATTACATCAGTGTCAATCTCCCCCTCCCACTGATTTCTTGCGCCATTTTGCAATTTCAAAACGTATTCAATTGGTTCCTAAAAAGTAACAACAAACTGAACAAAACAACAACATTCGAAAAGCTTAAACTGTCCTCATGCTGAACGATTGTGGCGATTACGTTATCTTGGATCCACCTGGTGGCCTGTCCATGTCTATTCGGTGGGGGGCGGGTGGGGTTGACTATCTGCCCCATCGTGTGGCGTCTCCCTCTTTACTTCATTATGAGCCTCGCACTTCGTGTGACTGTGCACCACTCGTCCTGCCAGTTGGTTCACGGGGGCATGTCATCGGAGGGTAGGAACATGTCTCTCACCACGGCCTTCCATGCATCAAATTTAGCATTAGTATCACCCTCATCCCCGGCGATCCCTATCCCCCATGCTTCTGTTTCTGCGGCCGTCCATCGCTCCATTTCCCTTTTCCATCTCGTGTATTGTGGGCCTTTTTTTGACTTCGCTATCTCCCTTTTTGCCAGTATGCATGCCATGTCCATCACCTGTACAATGTGCTTTATTTTGCTTAACCTGGGATACATGCCCCGCAGACATTCCTTCATTGTCCACTCATATCTACTTACTCCGCCCTTCATGCATGTCTGTTTGATGTTGGCCCAGAGGGTGCCTACCTTTGCACACCCCCAGAACATGTGTATTAGGCCTGCTTTGTCATTAGTGCACCATGGGCAGTGCGCCTCCGCTTGCCGTTTGAAGCTTGCTACCCTTTTCGGGGTCATATATGTTCTATATAGGACGTTTATTTGAATTAGCCTGAACCTGGCGTTTCTGGACACTGCCTTTGGGTATTGCAGTGCCCTTCCCCAGTCATTGTCTGAGATCTCCTCGCCAGTGTCCGTTTCCCATTTGGCCCTCAGTATGCACCGCAGGGGTTGGGCCTGTCGTTTAGCTGCGCGTAGATTCTCGACACTGGCCTCCACCCGTCGCTCAGGTTGTACATCTCTGTCACTAGGGGGGTCATCGTTGGTTCCTCTGGCCAGTCAGTCCATCTCACCCTTGCCTCGTGCTTAAGTTTCAGGTACCATAGAAATTGCCCCATAGGTAGGCCCTGTATCTCATGCAGTGATTCCAGCTCTCTAAATTCCCCTTCCTCGTACATGTCCCCCCAGGCGTATATACCCAGACCCTCCCATTGCCTAAGCGTATTGACATCAGCTGGTGTCATTCTCATGCCTGCCATCAATGGAATTTCCGGGGAGTAAGGGTTCCTCGAGTGTGTGATGGTTTTAACTCTCTCCCATACTTGTCTACCCAATTCGGCTAGTATTGGGGCCCTATCGGTTCGATCCTGAGGCACCCATATTATTTCCTTGAGGTATATGGGTTTGACGAGATCACTCAGTAGGCCGGTTTCGTTGGTGACCTCATCCGACAGCCATTTGGTAACGTGACTGAGTTGGGCAGCCAGATAGTACCTTTCAAAGTCCGGGAGCTGTATGCCCCCTGCATCATGCGGAAGGGTCAGGAAATTCAGTGCCAGTCTGTGACGTGCCTTCCCCCATATGAAGTCTCTGATCTGGGCTTCTAATTTTCAGAAAAAAGGTGGTCTGATGTAGTGACAGATGGTCTGGAAAAAGTATAGGTATCGAGGCAGTATGATCATTTTTGCTATTGATGCCCTGCCCATCATTGAGAGTGGTAGGCTAGACCAGAATTTCATCGAGTTATGGAGCCCTTGAATTACCGACAGTGTGTTCTGTTCGTGCGTGAGTTCAGGTGTATGTCTGATCCTGACCCCCAGGTATTTGAACATATCGGGCTGCCACTTCACCCCAACCTGTGGTAGGTCGTCTACTCCTACCCCCCTCAAGCCCGCTAGTGGAAACATGCATGACTTTTGTCTGCTAAAGTGTATCCCTGAGTAGCGAGCAAAGTTGTGTAGCACTTCCAAAATTGTAGGGGCATTGTTTTTTGGGTCTGTCAGGTAGATCAAGACATCATCTGCATATAGTGAGATAACGTGGTGCCCCCTTCCCACTCGTATTCCAGCATCCCAGAATTGCTTCCTTATATAAATTGCGATTGGCTCCAGCCCCAAAATATAGAGCATGGGCGAAAGGGGACAGCCCTGTCTAGTGCCTCTCTGTATGTTCCAGCCTCTTGATACCCATTTGCCCGTCTTTACCCTGGCTGTTGGATCATTGTACAGTACCTTGATCCAGCGCACAAATCCTTCCCCGAAACCAAACTCCCTTAGCACCTCTATCAGCCACTCCCAGTAGATGGAGTCGAATGCCTTTATGGCGTCTAAAGACAATACTGCCATGTGCTCCTGGCCTCCTTCTGTGTGTGCTATAATGTGCTGTAGTCTCCTCAGGTTGGCTGTTGTGTTGCGACCAGGGACAAAACCATTCTGATCCTCATGGACCAGACTTCCTACCACTTTGGATAATTTCTTGGCCAGGATAGTGGTCAGTATCTTACTGTCGTAATTTAGCATAGCTATCGGTCGGTAAGAGTCGCATTCATCAGTTGGTTTGTGCGGTTTGGGTATCGGGACTATTAGCGTCTCTCTCATGGTCTTGGGTAGGGTTCCCGTCTCGTAGGCTTCCTGGAATACCTTGTGTAGTAGTGGGGTTAGTGTTGTCTCGTATGCTTTGTAGAACTCCGGGGGGAGCCCGTCCGTTCCTGGGGTCTTGCATGTGGACAGGGATCTAATAGTGTCTGTGATGTCCTCAGGCGTAAGAGGCTCTTCTAATGAGTCTCGTTGTTGGTCACTCAGCCTGGGGAGTCCTATCTCTTCCAGGGTGTCTTGTATGTCTGTCAGCAGTACTTGGGTGTTGTGTGCATACAGTGTGGAGTAGAAGTCAGCAAATGTGGTGTTTATTGAGTGTTTGGTTGTTCTTATTTCTCCCTTCTTGTCTCTTATCGCGGTCACTGGGTGTTTTGGGTGCTCACGCCTGCACAGCCAGGCCAGTAGCCTACCTGGTTTGTCCCCGTTTATGTGTGCTCTACTGGTACGTGTTGCGTGATCGAATTTTGCTAGCCGCCCCCACGCCTGGTGACACTTCGTCCGAGCCTCCTTCAAAATCTCCTCCTCCCCTCTAGTTCCGGCGCTATTAGCTTCTCCCAGCCTTATTTCCTCCTCCCTCTCCTCCAATTCCCTCCTCAGCATTTTCCTGACTCCCGCTGTCCCGGCAATAACTTCTCCCCTTGTTACTTCCTTCAGGGCCTCCAATACTGTGCTCCAATGGTCCACACTGCCACTGTTATTGGTGACATACTCTACTAGTTTTTCTCCCAGCTCCTCCTTAAATGTTGGGTCCTCCAGTGCCTCCGTGGGCATTCGCCATAGCGGGATAGGGGGTCTAGGGCCCTTCAGGGCAAAGGGCATAAGCAGGGGAGAGTGGTCCGAAATCGATCTGCCCATGTATTGTACCGATTCTACCTGAGCTAGGGGTGCTCTGTCTGTAAACATGTAGTCGATTCTCGTGTAGAGGTTGTGTGGGGAGGAGTAAAATGAGTATCCCCTGTCTGTGGGATGGTGTTCCTTCCAGGCATCTGCGAGGTCTAGTTGTTCCAGCAAGTTGTTCAGCACCCTTGAGGTCCTATCCGTTCTCTCCAGCGGGGGTTCGGACCTATCTATGTTCCCATCCCTCACACAGTTGAGATCCCTGCCCCATATGTAAAGGCTGTCTCTGTTTCTCGCCAGTTTCGTCTGCAGCCTAGCAAGGAAGGACGGAATACCATGATTTGGGAAGTATGTGTTGACTAGGCAGATTTCTTCTTGCTCAAGCATTCCCCACAGTATCAACTATCTCCCCTCCGTGTCTGCTTCGGTCCCTAACACCTGAAAGGGCACCTCAGGATTAATCCAAGTATACACTCCCCTAGCGAATTTGGAGTACGGGGCCCCCTGTCCTTGACCTCCCCAGTGCTCCTGTAGCCTCGTCTGGTCCTCCACTGTGAGGTGAGTCTCTTGGAGCATCGCAATGTCCACTTTCTTCCTGCGGAGATAGGACCTGACCCTGTTCCGGCGCAGGTAGGACCCCAACCTCCTCACATTCCAAGTTAGTATTCGAAGTTGCATTGCCATTCATAGGGCGCCCCCCCGGGGGGCTCCGTTTGACTCTCGCCCTCTCACCTCTTTTCTTGCGTCTTCGGTTCGTTGGCTGCCGTTCCTTGTTCCTCGTTCTGCATGAAGGCTGTAGCATCAAATTAAAACTGCTGCGACAACTATCGCAGCTTAAACAGTCAACTTTGTTAACTAACAGTCCAACAAACCAGTAGGTCAGACTGTGTAACTGCAAACTGCCCCCAGCAGTTGCAATGAACATGCAGCGCTCAGGGGCTCCCAAGCTTTCTGAGCCTCTTCAGGCTTTCCGGCGGGGGCGTTATGCGGAAATAAGACCTGCACATGTCTCGTAGGGGTGGGCCATTAACATGTCCGCTTGTGTTTTCCGGTGCTCCTGTCCGATACAGCTATCTGTGTGTTGTAACCCCAGGTGCAAGCTAAAAAACTGCCTTGTGCTTTAGTGTGGGGTCTGACGCCAATATTTGTGAGTCCGGTTTCTTGTTCATCTATTGTTAGTTTTTGGAGGTTCCTATGTCGTTCGCCAGGTTATTGTGCTCGAGCCACATGTTTGCGGCCGCTGGGGATTCTAAAAAGACTGCTTTTCCTTTATAAAGGACCTTGAGGCGAGATGGGTAGAGCAACATATATTTAAGATTAAGTGTCCGCAGTCTCGCCTTCACTGGAATAAAGGAGTTCCTGGCGCGTTGCACTGCAGGGGTATAGTTAGGATACATGACTATTGTGGAGCCTTGCTTTCTAATCACTCCGCCTTCCCGGGAATACCTCAGTATTATTTCCCTGTCCCGGAAATTGAGGATCTTGGCTATAATCGGTTGCGGGTGCGAGCCTGGTGGTGGGCGCTTTTGAAGAGATCTGTGGGCCCGCTCCACCGAGAATCCTTGTGAGAGTTTACCCGCACCAATTTCCTGCTGCAGCATTGTCTCTATGAAGTTTGTCAGGTCCGGGCCCTCCATGTCTTCGGGGACACCTAGGATCCTGATATTGTTGCGCCGAGCGCGTCCTTCTGCATCCTCGGAGCGCGCTTCCAGCCTTGCTACTTTTTGTTCTAGGTCGCGGACCTTAGGTTGCGGGCATCCTGGCGCATAAGCTGCATGTCCGATTTTACTTCATCAATCCTGTTTTCGATGGAGGTGCGGAGCTCTGCTATGGCCCGGAGGACCTGTGCGTTGTCGGGCGCTGCTTCTGGATTCAAGGGTCCGGTGTCGGCCGCAGGGTCAGATTGCGGCAGCTGCTTGGGCCTTACCATCGTGAAAGAGTCCATTGTTGCTGTTTTGGATTTGGGCTTGGGTGGCGACATCACTTTCCTTAGGGGCAGCGTGCGGCTTTCTCTGTCCTATGGGCACCTGTATGGTTGCGAGACCTGCCTGTTGTGTGGTCTATCCAATTCAACCCAGTTGTGGGCCTTGCGGAGGAGCGCCGCGGTGGAGTACCGTCTCCTGTGCCCCGTCTTTCGTGTGCGGCCGGTGCTTATGCCGCCGTGTTCCGGGTACCCCGCTCACTCCCAGAACCAGGACCAGGGGGGTGACCGGCTCGGTGGGCAGCGCCGATCCAAGTGTGGCCAGGATCGGGGTCTGTAGCGATGGCCGGGACCTGCAGGAGGAGCAAGCGGAGACAGTTTCCACAGTCTCATCGCTCACATAGTGTGGCCGCAGGTCGCGTTGGAGTCCGCCATCTTGGGTGTGCAGGGGCGCTTCCTTATCTCCCTCGCTTCCGAAGTCGTGGACCCCGATTTCCCTCAGAGGTCGGGTCGCAGCCGCAGGACGAGGGTTCCCCTCCAGCAGGTGTAGAAGCACAATTACTGCTTAGGCTGGGAGCCGAGTTCACGCCTCTCACTTGAAGGCGCAGGGAGCCCTGTAGGCCGCCGCCATCTTGGTGGGTAGAGGCGCTTCCTTCTTACGCTCGTTTCTGATGTTGCGGGCCCCGTTTTCTTCGGAGGTCGGTTCGCAGGTGCCGAAACAGGGCCCTCTCCCAGCAATGATAATTGCCTGGATGTTGCTCGGTGTGGGAGTTGAGTTCGCGTAGCTCACTTGAAAGCGCGGGCAGCCACACGGGACTCTGCCATCTTGGGAGCATGGGGGTGTCTCTTCTCTTGGCTGGTTTCTGGCTCTACCAACTCCGTTTTTAATCGGGAGTTGAAGCGTTCCAGCGAAAGGAGGTTCTTCTTTCAGCAGATGTTGTTTCCGTGATGATTGCTTAGCGTTAACAGCTTAATTCAGGCAGCGATAAGGATCGCGGACAGGAGCTTCACTGAGGTGCGACTTCACAGCATGCGTTCTGGCCACGCCCCCGAAGACATATATTTTCATAGAGAAGTTATTGCAGTGAGATGAGTAGTGAATGTTCTGGTTGTATCGATGAACACCAGCCTGTGGAGTGATGCATCAAACTTGGGCAGGGAGGAGCCGCCATGCTCACTGATGGACACATTGCTTCATGGGAATGAGACTGTTTCCCATGAACACCAACCTGTCGAGTGATGCATCAAACTTGGGCAGGGAGGAGCCGCCATGCTCACTGATGGACACATTGCTTCGTGGGAATGAGACTGTTTCCCATGAACACCAACCTGTCGAGTGATGCATCAAACGTGGGCAGAGGTGGGCCGCCATGCTCACTGATGGACACATTGCTTTGTGGGAATGAGACTGTTTCCCATGAACACCAACCTGTCGAGTGATGCATCAAACGTGGGCAGAGGTGGGCCGCCATGCTCACTGATGGACACATTGCTTTGTGGGAATGAGACTGTTTCCCATGAACACCAACCTGTCGAGTGATGCATCAAACGTGGGCAGAGGTGGGCCGCCATGCTCACTGATGGACACATTGCTTCGTGGGAATGAGACTGTTTCCCATGAACACCAACCTGTCGAGTGATGCATCAAACTTGGGCAGGGAGGAGCCGCCATGCTCACTGATGGACACATTGCTTCGTGGGAATGAGACTGTTTCCCATGAACACCAACCTGTCGAGTGATGCATCAAGCTTGGGCAGAGGTGGGCCGCCATGCTCACGGATGGACACATTGCTTCGTGGGAATGAGACTGTTTCCCATGAACACCAACCTGTCAAGTGATGCATCAAACGTGGGCAGAGGTGAGCCGCATGCTCACTGATGTACACATTGCTTCGTGGGAATGAGACTGTTTCCCATGAACACCAACCTGTCGAGTGATGCATCAAACTTGGGCAGAGGTGACCCGCCATGCTCACTGATGGACACATTGCTTCGTGGGAATGAGACTGTTTCCCAGTATTAGCCAAAACAAGGGCATGTGCCAACACATTAGAATAACAGATTGCAGGGCAGTCTTTTCTGCATATAATTGCGAGACATACCTAGTGTTCCGTGCTCTTCTGAACACTGTACATTTATCTTTGATTGTGGCCCGGGCTGGGTAGCAAATATTTTTCATAGCAACATGAATGTAAACCTTGAAGCAAGAACTATAGAATACAATCATAAATATAAAACTGTTCTTTTGCTTGGGGTATGTATATAGTTCAGAATAGAAAATGAATGTGCCGCTAGGCCCTCATGCACTGAATTGAGATGATTTGGTTTGATATTTCCATACTGCGCACAACAAATTGAATTTGCTCTCAGTGATTGTTGCCACTCGGTGTTATTAATCATTGGAACAGATGGATACATTACATTCACTCCTACTGGAAAAGGCATGTTTAATATTATTTTTTGAATTGCGAATAATTATTTCACTTGCATGTTCCATAGTGGATGTGAGTTCTGGGTCTCTGGGCCTGTCTGGGTGAAATGTCGACTTACCTTTCAATCTATGACATTTTGGGGAAGCAAATGAGCACCGGAGGGGAGGACTGTTGCTTCGCTTTCTTAGTCCTGCAGTCCAGAGCAAGCTTCACTTAGATATGTATGCATGATGCCGAGAACGTTTATGTGGATGCACGTTTGAAAAGGAAGCCAAATTAAGCCCCTATGGGTGGCGGGTCCATTTCCCAAAGCTTTTGCTGACAACCCTTGAATTACTCCTAGAAAGTAATGATTAAAGGGAGAGACCACCTTTAGTTAGTGTTTCCGATTCCATTTTCGGTAAAATGCAGCATACCGGTTAAGACAGGTGACATGTTGATAAACATGTGCGCGCCCTAGACAAGGTCTGTAGCTCTCTCTTGTGGAATGTTATGATATGATTGGTTATTTATAACAGGCTTAATACCCAGAGGTTTCTAAGCGCCGACCCAGGGATCGAACCCGTGTTGCTCCGTGTTGTCTTGCTTGCAAGGCAAGCACATTGCCCCTGAGCTATCCTCCCTCCCGTGTCTGGACTGTCACAGTTTCGTAGGCCAGAGCACCATCGCCTACACATTTGTTGATGCTGGAGAGAACTTTGATATGGATGCATTCATTAAAAGGAAGGCAAGGCTTGTTTCTCTATTGTGTGGATGTTTCCCATGTTTTGCTGCCAGCCTTGGAAACACCAAGAGGCAGTCATGTTTCAAGGGGCTAATCGGCATTTAAGTTTTGCCTATGGGTGCTCTTTTCTAATTCTAAGACAGGGGAGATGTGCTCCTTTACATTCAAATCATTTACCAGACATTCGTTGGGTCATGGGAGAAAGTAATGTTTAGCCTCATGAATCCATGGACCACAGCAAAGTAGATGTCATCAGAAATGTAAACCAAAAGATGTAAACAGTGGAATCCCCGACACGAGTTGCAGGTTTCATATAAGTCTATATTTAATGAATGGAATGATTGATAAAATAACTTTTTTCAGAAACATAGTTTTCTTTTCCCACCAATGTCTGCGTTGGACTCAACTAGAGAAGGTTCCATTGGACCCTCTCCGCCAAATCTCCAACTCCCTTCTTAACATATAGTTATTTTACCTGATGTGATTATTCTATTTTGAGTTTTTTACTTTATTTGCAGATGATAGATATGCTCATTGTCTGAACAATCGTGGGATGTATGTCTCTCACAAGCAAGACATGACATATGGGGTCATTCCGAGTTTGGAGGCAGCCATGGTGTTATCAGCACCATGACTGCCTCCAAACCAGGGTCCGGGTCCGGTGTCTCTGAATGGGGAGTTACCGGGTCATTCCAACCTTGGAGGACCCGATAAATCCCCATTCAGAAAACCATTCCCCATTCCCATTGAGCCCTCATAGGGCTCAATGGGAATGGGGAAGGAGCTAATAATGGGCACGCAAATTGCGGGCCCGTTATTTGCTCCATGGTCCCTTAACGGGTCCTGCTAAGATCGGCTGGTCAGACCAGTTGTTCCTGGTTGGACCCACTGCGGGACCTCGGAATATGGCGGTAGGGTGTTAACGGCACCGGCATCCTTACCGGTGCCGTTAACCCCCTACCGCCATACTCGGAATGAGGCCCATATTGTTGCAGGCCACACGCTATTTGTTTTTAGCAAGAGCAGCTGAAAGCATGCAGAAGACAACAGAAAACTAAATTGGGTTCCCTCTATGGGAAACCCTTGCACGACCTGAAAGGATTGTTTATCAACGTACAACAGTGGTTGGTTAAGGGTCCAACATATAATGTGCTTCTCATCCTTCACGGGGTAACAGTCTCACATCAATTGGCAAGGCCACCCTAATTCCCATTATTCAATTTGCCCAAATTTCAGAAGGGGGTCAAAAAACTGTTCTGAAATAATGCTCCGTTTATCTGTTGACAGGCAAGATTATACATTTGATCATAACAAACGTACCTAAATGTCTAAATTGAAAATCGTGCAATGGATAACAAACTTTGTTTTGTGAAGTATTATGGTGGTGTTGCAGAATATTTAAAAACTACTGCGACAGGCAGTATTTATTCCCACTGGGTGGCAAATCCCAGGTGGAAAGACATTCATTAAAGTAAAGGCATTCAAAGGATCTGAGCTGCCCCTTTTACTGTCTGTCCAGCAATGTGTGTAAGGATTGCCAGGCTGAAAGGCCTCAGCTAGAAAAGAGACAATGTGAAATCCCCATTTCCCAGCAACAGCTCTCCCATACTCAAACCAAGAGGCGAACTAGGGAGTACTGGGGATGCAGAACAATTAATATACAACATTACCCCATTGGAAAATAGACTCATCCACAACACCACCACTGGTGGCAATAATTGGAGGTTTCCAGCAAGCAGAATATTCCCAGAGATGGATAACCTTTGCTTGGTAGCATCTGGTTTCCTTTAATGGGAAAGAGGTACACTGTAAACTTTGCATGGAGTGACATACAGAAGCTTAGTAGCACAAGGCACACTATGATGGCGTGCATTGCTTCTGTGCCATTAAAAATAAGCTCTTTCCATCAGGTCGTCCGTTGGGGCCCCGCCCAAAGTGGGGGTTCAGGGCAAATGTCCCTTTTTGTAAAGCTACAAAGAAGTTTCTATTGTGAGTGACAATTTTGGAGTCATCTTTTGTATATTGATTTCATAAACCTATATATGAAATGTTGGGGAGTTGCACAGGTTACTACCAACCAACACACCGTAGTCCACACCTCTGTCTCTCTTTACCTAAGTGGAGGCTGTTTCAACCCATGGTTGCTTGTAAATCCCTTGACCCCAGGTCGCACGCCCTCCCGCTCCCGTGTTATAAGTGCTGCTCTTCCTTGCATTCATCCCTTCTGATCTGCTTTCCTTTCGGCGTATATCACCGTATGTGTTCCATTGCTTCCCGCAGCTAGGTCTGTGCACATTCAATAATAATAAATAATAATAATAATAATAATAATAATAATAATAATAATAATAATAATAATAATAATAATAACAATTCCTTGAGTGTCCCTCCCTGTCTGGCCAATGAGAAAGGTGAAGCATTTTAAAGAACATGCTCGGTGCTGGGATGGAGCTTGTGGTATGGTGAGGGATGTCAGAGATACTCAGGTGGACTTAACATGAACCCTTCCTGAGGCCTAGATGCAGGAAATGCCACCTTACTTTAAGCCTGGATTTCATCAACGCTCTCTGATGTCGAAGAAAGAAATGCATTCTTCAAGAAATCTCTCTCTGCAACGGTGGCATTCATTATCAGCATGTAGGACACCTGGCAGTGTCACCCGCAATCCTTCCTGCTGGCACTCAAATCTCAACCTGCAAACAGCGCTTAGAAAAATGAGATCCCTGCATGGACTAAGGGACCTCATTAATCTTGATTGCAGCGGCCAGCAGGAACCGTTCTGGATGGAGATAAGGAGAAACAAATGACCCCCGACAAGCAGACAAGCCATCGAAAATGATTAAGTTAAAGGGAAAAAACAAGTCTTTGCCCTGAGGAGTGTAGAACTCCTGGTCCCTAATTATGGCGATGAAAGACCACATAATTATTTGAAGGGAAAACATTACAGAGAGCTAAGGATACTAGGCATTGACCTTTGTAGTGCAGCCACGCTGGTTATATAATATCCAATTAATTCGTTGCATGAATGATTGCCTGCCCGCAGTGGGCGTGAGCAGGTACGATGGCAATAACATAAGTAGGGAGCCCAGGAAAATGGAAAAACCTGTGGGTTCCCAATGAGCTGAAAGTTCAAAAGTATCATGTCCATCCGCAGACAGGGGTTTCCTTTTTTAACAGCATTAGCAGCTTGGTGTCTGTATGCCATATGTGACATATGCAGGTAGTCTTTTCTTTTCACCCCACATAACTTTTAATTTTAAAGTGTGTCTTGTTTCCCTGCATTATACGCGTGGTACTACACAACTGACATTAACGTAAATCCCTGGACTTGTGTGAAAAGGCACATATGACATGGGCCCGCAGGGTTGATAAGTGGTGTTTGTGGCAGATGATGCCAACTCAGGAACACCCATGGGCGTAATACTTGTGAACAAATACAACATGGTGACATAGGGTAAACTCAGTAAACTGTTTTCATTATAGAACCCACTTCAGTCCCCCTTTGCTATTCATCCGCCTGTGGATAAATAGTTCCTTCCAAGTAGTCATAACTAGGTGATCTATGCTGTGTCCAGCCGAGCGCCATCTTCCAGCAGAGAGAATTCCTGAAGTGCAGAAAAGAGAAACTACGGCTCACAGGTGCAGCTGCAGCCCTATAACACGGCCGACTGCACGAAGAGTGGAATGCCAGTAGGAGTTGATAAACTTTCAAAGGCTACAGCAGGACTGCCTGGAAACCAGTTCAGCTGAGAGACAATTGCATTCAATGACGTTTTTCCTTCGACTAAGTGGCATGTGTCTTTTAAAAAATCCAAAGAAGTTCCATGTCATTGCTTGAAAAGTTAATGTTCGAAACTGAAACAGGACGGAGTGCTGAGGGAGAGTACCATTTTTACATCACAACAGAACCATTCCTCGTTTCAAAGGTGACTGGATCGTTATTTGCAGAGTGCAGTTGGTTAAGCCAGGTATTGCCCTATAGTGAATATCTATAAGGCGATAAAACAGAGAATGTCTTAACTTTCTGGCACTGATGGTTATACACTAATTTCTCAATTGGTGTTTCAGAGTGATAGGGTAAGGGGAGAGAGAAAGGGTCTCACAAGGTTATATCAAATAATTATTAAGGGAGGGGAGAAGAAAGCAGACATGTAACTGGGGTGCCGTTCAGCCCTCTACTCAGATAGAGGATGGCAATGTTTGGGCCGGGATGATGATCTTGTGGCTAGTTGGACCTGATGGTGAACTGATGGTTGTTGTCAGATAGCATATGATAATAGATTAAATTGATATCTGGTATCTGTTGCTTATGTCTGATGAGGGTGAATTGAGTAGGCTGCTGATCCATTCGCCCAAAAAGCCTGGAGGGGGATGTGGTTAACTGTAGATAGACCTTTTGCTGAACTATGCCTTGTTAGTAGTTGACAGATCTTCTTCAGAATAATGGAAGGATATGATGGTGGATTGTTGTCTTTAATCAGGTATGGGTTAGTTGTGAATGGGATTGTGTTGGTGGTCTTCATTTGATGATGACTGAACTTCATTCCATTTTTAGGACCTGAAGTAGCACAATTCTAGGCCTAAAAATGGGAAAGAGTCCATTGTTTTGGAAGTCAAAATGTTACGATGTTTGAAATGTTGTTAAGTTATGATATGTTGTTGTGATTTGTACTGCCCACAGCTGCCATTTTCATGGTTTCCACGTGCCCAGGAGCATCAGTAAGGGAGGGGGTTGGGATGGGTTAGTTAGTGGGAATGAGAGGGATAAGCACAAGAGAGCTTTAATATGCTGTTGATGGCTTCAGTTTTGAAAAAAACAGTCACTGTGTGCTGGTTTGTTTTCAGTTAATCAGTGTGTGGTGTTTTAGTGCATGGTTGTATGTGGGTGGTCTATGTGCATCTTGGGTGTTTTGGAAAGTCAGTAGGGTGCTTGTAGTTTGCAGTGCTTTTGTTTTTGTGGCAGAGACATTTGTCTGGTTTCTTCAGTGTTGGAGATGGAAATGCAGAGCATTAGAACGTTTTTAGTAGGGTTAGTCGGTGGTCGTCCAAGTTTTTCTTGTGGTTGTCCGTTGTTGTCATTAAATGACTTCCATGATCAAAACATGCAAGTGAATCATTAATTAGCAAATCTGGATTCTCCTGACTTATGATTTCAAGCCTTACAAAAAAACAGAAAACGTGTTAGCAAATGTATTTTTTAAAATCCTAATCTTGTCTTCAAAGAGTAGAGTGAATGACCCTGGGGAAAGTGCTAGGAATAACAAACCATCATCATGTTTCTGATTACATTTGAGGATCCACAAGTCACTTTCGTTAACCTTCTGGTTCTGATTCATTGAATAATGTATTGTTGTTTTGTTCTTTTTTTTTCTAAATGCAGGACCATCCAAAAAAGGACTTAGCTGTGACCTTAGTCCTTGATCATTGGGTTAGTCTGTAGTCTTTTCCTCAGTGGACATTTGATGGTGAATGGATTTGTCCAATGTATTTATCTTGAGATGCAGGTATAAGAATATGATGCGGATGGAATAATGTAGCCCATGGAAGTCAGTTCATACAGGTTATGTTGAAGAATGGGTTTGATTAGTGTTTGTCTATTTAAAAAGAAGAGAGTGTCTAGTCATCACTTTGGTGATAGCCTAGTGTTCTTGTTCAGATAAGAGACGTTTAAAGATGAAGTAGGCTTATTGTCCTGTATTTACATCTGTCTATGGATTATGTGGAACAGTGAGTTTAACTTTAAATAACGTTCATGCCAATGTGTTTTTGTTGATCTGGGATGCGCTTCTGTGATGAACTTGATGCTCTAACAGTTGTTTATTTAAATATTGGATTGAAACGAAACGAGAAATCAATGGGTTTTCAGCTCAAGCAGAGGAAACTGATGAAATGTTGAAATAAGATACATGATAGCAATGTCTGTGGTAGACAAGGGTATTTTTACTCATATAAACTTCCAAAAGGGTTCAAGAGAATTCAAGAATCCAGGACATTCCTCTCAGACATACATATACTAAAGTCCTCCATCAGTTGCACATCTCCTTAGTTTCATCTAGCTTTCCCGCTACTGAACATGGATTTTGTGACCAAGAGAGTGAGTAGGGATCAAAGGCTTTCCCCATCCTCTCCAGGAAATGTTTAAACCTCAACATATACCACCTTTACCAAACCAAAGCCTGAATGAGACTCATAGAAATCCTTGATGAGTTTATTTTTTAGACAATGCCTATATGCATGTTTTAAGTATTGTAGCTTCTACAGACTAGTAAATTAACAAATTGCCAAGGCCCCTAGCCATCTTGACAGAAACAACCCCCCCGCCCCTGCCCATGAAGTACATCCACACCAATAAGGATCATTTCACTGTTCACACATTAACAATGTCAGAGAAAATACCTATTCAGCCCATTAAATTATCCAGAGTATTAATAGACATGTAGCCCCAATCTCCACATTGAAACTCCCTTCTTGGCTGGAGAGAGCTTTCAGTTGGCAAAAAGATGGCATTCAAATAAACTGCTAAGAAATAAGGGTTAGTGATGCATTGGGGACTTTGCATTTCTTCTTGGGTGTCAAGAAGAGTAAAATGGGGCCTTAGAATCTGTCCTATGTTTGCGATAATATAGAGTCATTGGGATTGCTGATTCATGGAGCTAAATAAACCCTCTAAACAACTTGAGGAGGGTGAAGGATTGAGGTATTTATGGTCCCTGTGAAATGTCTAGCGGTACATAAAGGAACAGAGGAGAGCTTCCTGTCAGAGGTCATTTGATTATGAACCAACAGAAGAGTTATATTACTTCAACATGAGGGACAAGTATGGATGGATGGATGGATGGATGGATGGATGGATGGATGGATGGATGGATGGATGGATGGATGGATTCCATTGTTGTCTTCTAATCAGTTTGTAGACGATGGAGGGTTCTTCTATTCAGATGAGAATGTTAGCATTTATGAAAAGAACTAAGCACACCTTTCACTTGAGTACTCATGATTCGTCTCTTTCCACTTGAAGAGTCCTTGACAACAGATATCCACATTGTGCTTCCCAGACATTCTTAGGGATATTAAAATATGTTGAATTACGTCAACTATAACTTTTCCCATTTCTCTCAAATTATATTCACATACCTACAATGTGCAACAGTTTTGCATATCAGTAAATTCCAAGTGAATAAACTTTCGGTTAATATGCCTCCCGTCTGAAAAAGAGAGTTATTATCAAGCAACTATATCCTCATTTGTTTGATAAGAGACTAAAGACATTTGATCATTCCATTTGATGTCTCCCTCAAATAAATTAAGCAGCGGGAACGCATGTTTGATCCCCTCCAACCGTGACCTTAAAATGAACTGATAAAGTGAGCAAAGCAATGAAAATGGTGTCTAATGATGGCAATTAGGCAGTAAGGATACCCAATGCTATCCTTTGTTGTTTGCATGTTAATATGAGATTAGGTTGAATGCTCAGCACATAGAGTGTTTGCATATATCTCACCAAGCCAATGCAAATGGAACACATTAATATATGTTTGTCATATTCATCGTTTATTGTTCCAAGTAAATACCCTAACAACATGAAATGTTACGGAAAGTAGCACCATGTCGGAATGTATAGGGATATGGGTGCCAGCATATGGATATGAAACATTAAGTGCAAAAGGCAACAATTCAAAATCACTGTACACCATGCTGAAACAATAAAAGTATTATTATGTTTTTTTTTATTTTTATTATAGGTAGATGGGCAGAGGGCTCATGAGGGACAGTATTTAGATAGGCAGCATTGCAGGTAGGTAGGTCCCAGGCCACAGAAAGCCTTGTGGACAATGCAGAGGGTCTTGAACTTGATCCTTGTAGCCACGGGGAGCCAGTGAAGATATTTCAGTGCCATAGAGATGCGATCCCTGGGCTTGAGGCCAAGGATACATCTTGCGGTTCTGTTCTGGATGAGTTGCAGAGGGCACATGGCAGAAGAAGGGAGGTTGAGGAAAAGGCTGTTGCAGTAGTCCAGCCAAGAGAGAACCAAGGCTCTGGAGCTAGTGAGCCGCTGAGGGAAAGTGAGAAAAGAAAGAAGGAGAGAGTGGAATCGAAGATATTATCGCTCCTAATGTTACAACCTTTAATGTGAGCTGATTTCCTGGAAGTGCATTTTCCTCTACTCTGGTAAACCCAAGGCCTATTTAATCTGAACTAAACATAGTGGATTGCGCACTCCTAGCACTACAGAAATCTAGATAGCTCAATACTTAAAAGCATATTGGGTGTAACAAATATATATATATATTTTCCCAAAGACCGACTTAACGCCAGGCGTTGATGAGCACTCTCCTTCCTGCAGTACTTGCCAAATTAAGACGACACCAGCATACCTTCTTCAACCTCTTTATTGGTTAAAAACTTTGGCTCCATAATGTACAGCCATCTTTCATCTCAGCCTTTCCCAAAAAAAAGTTTATATATATATATTACATTGCCTGCCGTAGCGGCCATGCAATTATGGCTAAGATGCTAAACCCATAGGAAGAGCACTTTTTGGATGGCTTTTAACTTCACTTTCCCTGGACGAATCCTCACCAAACTTTGCAAAAAAAGTATATGGCCCACTCTGAAGTTTGGTAAGGTTTGGTCAAGGGGGGGGCAAAGTTAGAGGGGTGGGGGTCCCAAAATGTATTTGTTTCCCATAGACTGAATGGAGAAAAAACTTTGCTCACGCCTAATGCTCAAACCGCTGGACGGATTTCCACCAGATTTGCAGCAGGAGCGACAGCTTGGTCTTGAAAGCGTGCTTTTGCAAATTTGGTGGAAATCTGTCCAGTAGTTCTTTTTAAAATGACCAAAAAGTAGGTCTAAAATAATTTGTGATATCTGTGTCTGCTCCGCTGACACACTTCTCTGTTCGCTCCGTGGACAGGACACCGATAGGCTAATAGGCTTGCGTCGTCTCCCGGGACACGCGACGTGTTCTGTGATTGGTTGGGATGAGGCATGAGGTGCGTCACATTGTTTTGATTCACGCGCCATATTGGATCCGCGGATATCCGCGGAAAGCACAGTGTCAAACTGAGCAAATATGCAATTTTGGGGAGTGTGTTCGTGTAGGAGTGCTTGGGGAGGGTGGGGGAGTAAGAAATGGGTCAAATGCTGTATTTGTTTAGGTGGCAGGAGCTCTTGATGTGTTTGCGGTGTCCATGGTCACCTCGGCTGTCTGCAGACATACTAAATACTGGGCACACTTCTAGCTATTTTACTTTAGTATGATGATGGTTTTGGATGGTAGTAGAGCATTGATTGTAATTAATTCCCCCCATAAGCAGTCCACATACCACAGTGAAAATGTTTGGTAGCATGGGTGTGTTATGCTGCATGGCCACAACCACCGCAGCATAACGCACTCATAGAATCAAACACCCATCAAACATCCGCAACCCAAAAGTTTGTGTACTATTTCATTTGTAAAGTCTGTCTGAAAAATTTTGGCTAGGCTATGCAGTTAAGATTGTAGAGTTTGATAACAAGCAATGCAGCATAAAATACCCATGGAATTAAACATTTTGGACTGTGGTCTATGGTTAGATGCCTGCTTGAATGGGTGTGTTATGGTTTGTGGGTCCATTTATTATATACTTACTGTTTGACTTTTTGTGGTTGTATGCAGGTTTTTCATGGCATGGTTTAATTGGAGCAGACATTATTTTTAAATCTCTGCAATAAAAAAGAAGATCATATGTTAGTGTAGGTAGTTCATAATGAGTTATTGCATTGCATGATAGACATTTCTGTATTTTTGACCCTCATATTTAGTATTTTAGAAGTACTATAGTTCAAACCAGTGTACTGTTCAATTTGCTCAGTTTCTGTGTTTGTTTATTAAATCATTGGATCTGTGGAAAAAAATCCATGCTAGATTAAAAAAAAAGCCTTTTTTTATGTTGTGGTAAAATATATTTTATCATTGTTTTCAGTGTTTATTTCTTGTTTCTTGTCTTGCTAATCTTCTATCTGTTGGCTTGTTACAGATTTTTGGTAAAGTTAGATACCTGTTGGCATATTCTAATTGTTTATTTCTAGTTTTATGCTATTAATCTATCTGTTGGGTTGTTGTACATTTTTGGGCAGTTAGATACCTGTTGGCGTATTCTAACTGTATATTTCTTGTTACATTTTAGTGCTATTCATTTATCTGTTTGCTTGTTGCAGAATCTTGGGGCAGTTAGATACCTGTTGGCATATTCTAACTGTTTATCATTTTGAAATTGAAGTTTTTTTCAATGTTTATTCACAGATTAGCTACAAAATTTTGGTTTTAAGAATATTAAATAAGCGTTAACAAGAAATGCTGGAATCTTTGTTTTAAAGTAGTGGTAGTATCATTACATTCAAACCATCCACATTTCTTTTTGTATATATGCAGTGTAGTGACCTGCATTGTTTGTGGCTCATGCGTGGTAGATCATTCCTATTGTTTTGAAGGTTTTCTTACCAAGTGATACTTGACCATGGGCTCATTACAACACCGGTGCTAAACCATGGTGCTGTTAGCACCATGGTTGCTGCCGGTATTGTAACGAGTCCGCCATGGTGAAATGGGGAAGTACCATCCCATTCCAAGGTTGGCGGGGCGGTACTTCCCCATTTCACCATGGCCATTCCCTATTCACATTTTTGCCCCATAGGACATAATGGGAATGGGGACGGCGGTAATTATGGTACCGCAAATTGCGGTACTGTAATTAGCACCAAGGTCCCTTTGCGGGTCCATTCCATAACGGCTGGTAAAACCAGCGGTTAAGGTGGGAACCCGCAAAGGGACCTCGTAATCAGGTGCCAGGGTCGTAATGAGGCCCCATGTGTGAATCCAGTCAGCTTGCAGTTGTTTTTGGTACCATCTATATTGTAACATAAAATCATTACTATTATGAATTCACTATGTGTTTGTATTTGTAAGGTGGAATGATTATCTGAATTGCAGGTAGTACATACTCTGCCATTGTTTGCATTGTGTACAAGATGCTGAAATGGAATGGATTCACAGTTAGGCATGGATACATATGTAAAGCATTCATTAGGGACTTGTTCCTGTGCCACATGGCTGCAGAGAGTGCATGCATGTTTCCGCATGTATGAAATCTGGAAGAATTAATTTATAGGTATGTTTTTGTTTTCCAGTACTTGTAGTACGTACATTAGAAATTATTGTGGATCTTCGTGTGAGTTTATAGTGAATTTGACCATTCTAGCACAGTAGTCCAATTCCTGCCTTATTCCAGAAACGCTGTAAGTGCATTTCTATGAAGAACTAACATTTGCAAACACAATTGGTCTGTACTGTGTAAGTAAATGTTGTCAATAATTGGTGGCATTTGGAATAGAACATTTATTGCTACATTTGCATAGCAATTTACAACAGTTGTATTTGAAAATTTGAATGGACCTGACAGTTCTATGTCAAAGTCATTTGTTTGGAGTGTGTGTTGCTTCCTTGAAGAAGTAGTTGAGTTATTTTGAGCGGTAGATTCTTCTTCGGTTGTGGTACTTGATGAAGTATTAGCTTCTTTTACTTTCTTTGGAGGAATTGCATTGAGATCTTGTATCGTTCCAGTCTGAAGTAGATTACTTTTACAATGTTTTGCTTTTTGCGGAACAGGATAGGTTTTTATATGGGGGTGTGGAGTGAACGCAGTCTATTGTATTCTAGAATGCAAGGAATATCAGCATTTACTTTACTTGCATCAAAGTTGATTAGAATTAGTCCATCAAGTGTACGTAAGCATGATAGTGCTACATAGCTCATGCCTTCTTTATAGTCTATGCTACCAATATCTATCAATGCTTTATCTACGGAAAGACCTTGTGATTTGTGAATGGTGACTGCGTATGCTAGAGTTAATGAAAATTGTTCTCTGCGTACATACATGTCTTTGAAAAGAAGGAAGCGTGCTGTTGAGCATCCTATCTTTCTAACTTCTGATAGGTTGTCAAAGAGAATATTGACAAACTGAATGTTGTTGTCATGTGGGTATGTTTGAAAGACAACAACTGTACCAAGTGCTCCATTAACTAGTCCTTAATCCACATCAAGGTTACGTTTAAGCATTACTCCACAGTTGAAAGATAATTTTTATATTTTCTGCAAACCAGCTGTGTTGGAGATAGAGTTTTCTAAGGTAGTCTTATTGTGGCTTGTTGGCACATGGGTAGTGTCATGCCATGTACATCGAGTTTGTCTGTGGAACAAATTTCAATTATTGGTTGCATTTCTTTTTTTAACATTGTTTCATTGAATTCATTGAATTTTGAACAGCTTTGGCATCAAGGACATACAATTGACATTTTTGTGGGGTAATTGTTCCATGACATCAGAGGCATATGAGTTATGGCCATAGAGTGCATGTATGTGCCTGGTTTTAATATTGATTGTGCTTCTTTAAATATTACACCAACTCTAATACATTTTAAAATGTTGGCGTATGTGAGGTCTGCACACTGGCACATGTTTTCAGTTCATTCTCTGTATCGGAAATGTTGCCAAAGTTTGACATTTCCTATGCTGCCAAGAGTTGTACGGCACAGTTGTGCACTAAGGTTTTAAAAAAAGGTTCAGCGTTCACTGGTGTTAATTGAAGAAGATCTCCGAAAACAATAATGTGTTTTCCGCCAAAGAGCTCTTCGTAGTCTGTTTTGAGGACCTCTCATAATCTGAGGTGAATCAAAGCCAACATTAGGTTGGAGACCATGTTCTCCTCATCTATTAGTAGCATTTTTATTTGTTTGAAAATTCTGCATAGTTCCATTGCAGCTTCTGTTGAAAGTGTGTAGTAGTCTAATTTGTTTTGGTGTTCTACTGGAAGGAGTAGTAATTGGTGTAAAGTGACACTACCTATGTTGTAGGCAGCTAAACATGTGGGAGCAGTTACAACAATTGACAGTTTGTTGTTTGTCAATTGTTGGAGGAACTTGCTGATGATTTTGAATAATAATGTTTTGCCAAAACCAGCTTGACCACTGATGTATAGCAGTATAGGTTTGTAGCATTGGCAGGTAAAGTTTTTATTTTCATGTTGCACACCACATTCAATTTGTTTTGTAATTTCTTGGAAAATGCTACGCTGCTCATTGTTCAGTTGTGATTTTAGTACAGCAAAGTCTTCTGTAGATTGTTCCTACTGACACATGGGGCCTCATTACGAGGTAGGCCGTAGCCATGGTGCTACGAGCATCATGGCTATCCCCTTACCGCATTCCAGGTCCGGGTTGGCGAAATAGGAACTTACCAGGTCATTCTAACCTTGGAGGACCCGGTAAGTCCCTATTCCAAGAACCATTCCCCATTCCCATTTGAGACTCCATAGGGCTCAATGGGAATGGGGATGGAGCTAATAACGGTACCACAATTTGCGGTACTGTTATTAGCTCTGTAGTCTCTTAACTGGTCCTGTCCATAATGCCTGGTAAAACCAGGTGTTGAAGGAGGGACCTGCTAAGGGAACCCGTAGTAAGGCGGTAAGGGATTACCGGTAACGGTCTCCTTAACGGTGCCCGGTATCCCTTACCGCCCTACTCGTAATGAGGCCCATGGTGTTTTCTACTTCTGTCATGGCTAATTCTGCCTCATTTGCTATTAGTGGCTGTCCAAGTGTTCTTGGCTTCCTGTTACAGAAGGTTGACTACTGTCCACATCTATTTGGGCCTGGAGTTATTCTTTTTGTTGTTATTCATTGTTCAACGTTGCTTTGTACTGTGTAAAGTTTACATCCGTCATAGTACTTTCATTTGCTTTGAAAGCATCTCCATAGGAGTCGTAGGTATCTAGTAACTCTTCTTCTTTTTTCTGTGGTTTAAAAAGTTGTAGCAGAGACGTGTAATACAGTTCTTTATGTTGAGGAGTTTTTAATGACAATTTGATATGATTTCTTAAGCTTTGTTTGGTAAGTTTCACTAAGCTGTCTTCACAATTTGCCACTCTGTATCTACCTTTGTTTTCATCTGGTTTTATATTATGTTTGTATGTGAAGCTTTGGGTTATGTAGTATAGACATATGGTTTCTAAAGATGTACTCCTCTTTGGGTAGTATGTGTCTAGTAAATTGTTTTTTTTATATGTCTCGGCTGTTGGGATAATTTTTGGCTATTGTTTCTATGTCCTCATATGATGTGAGAACTCTTTTTCTACATTTAGCAGGACCAAAACTTAGTCATACTATATTTTCAAATTCTCCATACAAGGCAGTACCGGTTAAATGGTTTGCAACTTAATAGCAACCACATTCTCTATGAAAGAGCATTTTTTTTTGCCTAAGCTATTCAATTTCTGTGGCAGTGTTTTGTCAGATGATATGTCATCCCAGAGGTCTTGAAGCTCTGTTTTTTTCTGCTTTGGTTAAGTAGGCTGTGACATATTGTGCAACTGCAGTGGAATTGTCTGAAATGTACTGCACATCTATGTTTGCATTCCATAGGAGGGCAATGATTGCATTGTAATCATTGATATACTTTGATTCTTCTGTTCTTTTTATTTAGTATGTGTTCTTAGGTGATTTACCTTTGACACTATGTCTAACTTAAGACATGAAGTTGTTTACTTAACCTGTTGTTGAAACTGGTCTAGGGAAACCAAAGCGACATTTGGTGTAGTATTTTCCTTTGTTTTTATATTTGCAACGACAATATTTCCCACATTTGTGTCTTTGAAATTGTAAAATTTGTGCATGAAGTTCACTATGGGCCTCATTATGACCCTGGCGCTCCCCTAATAAAGGGGGCCAGTACGGGACTGGCCACCTTCATTACGGGAGTGCCGGTTACAAGCTTCCCATTGCGGAACCCGGATCGGCCTCCTGGTAAAACAAGGTGTGCTTTCTGGGTCCTGCGAGGGGAAGAAGGAATTAACAACGAGCCAGTTGTAATCTGCCCGTTGTTACCTCCATCCCCCTTCCCATTGAGCCCTATGGGGGCTCAAATGGGAAAGGGGAATGGTTCCTGCAAGGAGGAATTACTGGGTCCTCCAATGTTGGAATGACTCAGTTATTCCTCATAGCAGGAACCCGGTAAATTATCCTGGTTTGGTGGCAGCCATGGAGCTAATAGCTTCATGGCTGCTGCCAAACTCGTAACAAGGGCCGATGTGTTGTTTGTGAAGGAATTTCACAAGTGACATATTTTTGGATAAACTGCAAAATAGTGGCATCACTGTCCTGACCAAATTTAGGAGCATCTTTAATCCATAAAAGCATGTGGATGTGTGGTGCTCCTCTGGCTTGGTATTCTTTTCTCCAAAAGAAGTGTTGTACTTCTCAGAAGGGAGGAACAGTTTTATTACAAACAAAGTGTAGCATTGCAATGAAGCAATGATGGAAATACCTTGATACATTTACAGGAGCAGAGTTCTCGTGGTGTTTTTATATCTATGTTTGTTTTGTTTTTGTTTGCTATGCGTAGGGAATCGTGGAAATCTTCCCATGCACATTCTTCACAACTTAATGTAACAAACCAAGTGGATGGACCAAGGTTTCTTATAATACAGCGTACATCTCTGTGATGTCAGAACCAGTATTCTTTTGTAACACGCGTGTTTGCTAAAATATTTGTAATACTTGACTGTGAAACCTCATCTTTTTCTGCACTTTTTGTAGTAATTGCGTAGCAGACATATTTTAAAAATGGGTACCTGATTTTAATGTGTGTGCAACTTCGTAGCATAGAGTTGCTTGTTCAATTTCAAAGAGAAGGTGGAATATGTATTTCACATTCTGTCTGAATCTGGGGTTGTCAGAATACATTTGTAAAGAGCGATATTCTGATGCTGTTATTTGTGTGGGTCTATCATCATACCTTCCTCCTTTTACAGTAGGAGAGAGTAGAGGAAAGGCACATGCTTTTATATGTTTTTCCAATATGCTGATTGGTGATCCTTTGGCTTGTCACATTTGGTACGTTTCCAGTGTATCATCTATGGTGTCTTTAAAGTGTAATAGATGAATTTTAAAACGGTCTAACATATTGGATTCTGTAGCAGGACCTAGAAGTTGAAATTGACCAGTTTCTGGTGACTCTTGAATTATTTCAATAGTTTCTCTCAGGTTTTCTTTGATATTAATTTCTTTGTAGTATTCATTGTTGTCTTTTAGATATTGCAGGGCTTGTCTAACTTTATGTAAGTCCACGAGTTGTTGCCATTTTTTTTGTCTTTTGTAGGTACGCCATTTACTAAGACAAATAAAGATTGATCTATTTTACATTGCACGCCCAGAGTGTGTACATTTTCTTTGAGATCTAATGATAAATAAACTACTTTGCCACAAATGCCTTTCACTAATTCAGAGGGAGGTCATTTTACTGTTTTTCGATGAAGGCTTATTATTGCTTGAAATGGGTGCACTGTTTGAATTATGATGATCGTATATAAATTTAGTTTTTGCAGGGGTTTTGGTAGTGGGAATAATTCCAAATTATTTGTGATAGCACGTGAAGGTGTTGGGTTGTTGTCAAGTTTTGCAGTGCAGTAATTGCAAAGTATTAAGGGGTCAGTATTTCGTATTTGTTTTCTGCTATAAGGTAGAGAGCTAATTCAAACCATTTAGAATCTTCATTGTCTACTATTTTGTATGATAGGTCCACAGTTTTTGTGTTACTTTTATAAAAAATTCTACGGCAACATACACATACATGGTTTGGTACTTCAGCTGATGTACTTTTAAATTTTAGTATTTTTTTTTTTTGTATGTGTTTAGCAAAAGGTTGCCATGTGTAGAATTGATGCTTAATTGGTTTAAATCTATTTCATTCTGTAAATGGCTTTCACTTCCAAAATATTTTTTCTGGATATAGTGAATTTCTTCAAGTAGGTCTTTTGCTGTACCATGTAGAAGGATGTTATTTAACTTTGCTAGTGCTAAAGCAGGACTTTTAGCATAGTACAGTTTATAGACTAGATTTCTTATAGTTGAATGATGTGTTGATACCCTTTTGATATCATGGAAAGTGGTTTTACAAGTAGGTCCTGTAATGCAGGCCAATGAATGTCCTTCTAGTCCTGTGTACTTGCGCACTGGACAGGTATTTATATTTTGCAGTAATTTAATTTTGATTTTGTCTTTGTTTTTTACATATTTATTGAGGAATTGGTGTAAAGATTTGAAACATTGTTTGGCAATTTTACACATTGACGTGCATGGCCATTTGTACACTAGACGTTCTGATTCAGTTGAATGGAGGGGTAATTCTAAGTTTTCAGGGCATATTTTTGTAAGGAGTACTTCTTGTTCCATTATGGTATTATTCACTTTTTCATAACCTCGACCACTGCTATTTATGGCAATTGTATTCGTTTGCTCTTGTTTGTACGCTTCTTCATTAAAATATGGTTCTGTGCTCGTAGTGTGATTCCATTCACCTCCGCACATACTTAAGAAGTTCTTTCTGTTGACATTTCGCTTATTGAGAAGTCTTTTTTGTAATTTAGTTATTAGTTTTGTTAGTGGTTTCATTTTGTTTAACAGTAAAATAAATACATTTCTTTTGAGAGAGCTAATTGGAACCATTTGGAATCTTCATTGTCTTCTATTTTGTATGCTATATCTACAGTATTTGTGCTACTTTTATTTAAAAAAAGTCCTGCGAAAAAAACACACACACACACAAGATTTGGTACTTCAGTGGATATAATTTTAAACTTTTGTATTTCTTGTTTGTATGTGTATAATAGAAGGTTGCTATTTGTACAGTAGTTGCTAGTTTGTTGTATAGCTGTTGCATTTTGTAAGTGGCTTTCACTTACAAAATATTTTCTCTGGATATGCTCTATTTCTTTGAGTAGGTTTTTGGCTGCACCATTTAGTAGATTGTTATTTAAATTGGCTAATGCTAAAACAGGACTTTTAGCATAGTTGAGTTTATGGACCAGATTTCTTATAGTTGAATGATGTTTTGATATCATTTTGATATGATGGAAGGTGCTTTTGCAGATAGGTCCTGAAATGCAAGCTAATGAATGTCCTTGTAGTCCTCTGTATTTGCGCTCTGGACAGGCATCCATATTTTGTAGTAGTTTCATTTTGAATTTGTCTTTGCTTTTAACATACTGAGTGAGGTACTTGCGTAAACATTTGAGAGATTGTTTGGCAATGTTACACATTGATGTGCATGGCCATTTGTAGACTGGACGTTTTGGTTCAGTGGAATGGAGAGTTCATACTGAGTTTTCTGTGGATATTTTTGTGAGCAGCGTTTCTTGTTCCATAATGGTATTATTAAGTTTTTTCATATCCTTGTCTACTGCTATGTATGGCAATTGGGTTTGTTTGCTTTTGGTTGTATACTTCTTCATTAAAATATGGTTTTGTGTTTGTGGTGTGACTCCATTCACCTCCACAGATGTTTAAGAAGCTATTTATGTTGATATTCTGTTTATTAAGAAGTATTTTTTTTTGTAGCTTAGAAGTTAGTTTTGTTAGTGGTCTTATTCAGTTTAAAACTAAAATAAATAACTTTCTTTTGAGAAGGATTGCACTGTCTATGAGAGCTTCTAGGATTAATTTTCTACAGTAGGTTTTAAGGGTTGTGCATGATTTCTCTTCTGTTTTTATAGGGTTCTGAAGAACTCTGTGGCAGAACATTTTTTTTATAAAATAATGTTCTTTGTTGGTATGGTTGCTTGCCAATACACGAAGATTTATAGGTGCAGTGTTAGCAGTAGTGGTAGCTGAAGTCTTGTTAATCACTTTCTGTTTTTCAAATTACATCTTGAAAGAGGAGGCAAAGTTTCTGTACTTGAATCTTGTTTTGTTTCGCTTAATGACTGTATTAGCTGTTTTGTTTGAACTTTTTGTACACATTCTGCTAGAGATGGATGCTAGTTTTGGACACTTTTATGTTGCTTTCAACCGAGTTGCTTTTTTGGTAGGCATTCTTTGGGGTCTGTTGGAGAAAAAAAGAAAGTGTGCGTTGGGCTGCTGTGCAGTGTATCTGTGCTTTGTGCATTAGTGTCTGAGTATGATGGTAAGGATGCGTGTGGAGGTGTGTGATTGTGCAATGGGCAGCTACATCAAGTTGGGAAGGATATTCTTGTATTTGTGTGTTACTATACTGGGGTTCAGATGACAATACAAAGTATGCAGCTGGTGAGGGGAAGCACTAATACTAAATCTAATGATACAGGGTTAATACAGTTGTTTGTTCTACTAGTATTCTAGTGTGTTTGAGTAACAGTTAGAACATTATGGTAGTATTGCACTTACTTTTTTGTATGGAAAGAGTAGGTTTCTTCTAAATTTGTGTTCATGCTTCAGACACTGCTGCCTTTCAATAAAGTGTTCTTCACTGTAATTGTAGAAGAAATAAGTTAGTAAATATGTGTGTTTATATATACTGTTGTTAATGTAGACAGTGATTTTTCTATTTTCTTTTGCAGTATTAATGTTTTCTGATAATTGAGCATTGTATGTACATGCACTTTCCATTCCCTGTGTGCATATTGTATATTTTAGAATCTGTTAGTTGAACATGCTTTACAAATGAGTATAATGGTAAGTGTACAGAGCACACTTGGCTTTTTAAGGCTTTGTTATTGGATGTTATTGGATGTTAAGAGAAATAAGAAATAGCTGCATATGCTTTGTTTGCTATTTGTTTGCTATTTTTACACGGTAAATGGCAGGAACTGTACAGAAAAGCATGCAATGTATGCATTTGTGAAGGTGTGGGAAGTAAAGCAAAATGTTTTAATGTAGAGGCAGTTGTGTTGTTTCAGCTAGGAGCCTTTGTAATGATATTGTCTATATGGGTGTATGAATAAAGATGCACATACTCATCCTGGCTGTGTTACATTTTATAATACACTGCAAAGCCTTTTTCCACAATTATACTTTTATCTCTCTCATCTTTTAATATGAAATTACACTTTATTAGATAGCTGTGTGTGTAAACAAAAACAAAACATGGAGAGCAGACAGGTTTGCAAGTGACACTGGATCATAGCAGATGGGAGAAATGACAGTAAGTTTATTTTACAGGTTATACAGGGTAAGAGGCAGTTACTCTGTTTATTTACATTCATACAGGAGCTGTACATGTACTGTGCAGAAAATATTCATACCTGTAGTATATGTTCATGCATGTGGATGTGCATGAATCTGCAAGTAGAAATCTTGGGGAGTTTTATAGTAGTTGTTGCTGTAGGTCCTTTGCAGTCACAGGTACTGAGAGTGATCAATAGTACATCTAAAGTGCTGATCTGTCATGATGGAGTTAGATGTAGAGTTCTTGCATTGATTGGTGGATGGTTGTGTGACTGCTTAACAGTAGCCAATGCGTGAATAGTGCAGAGAGTGAAGTGGAAAGAGTAGAAGGGCTGTCCCAATGTTACGTGATCCGCAGACACCGTGGCTGTCCGCAGACAGGGCATGCTACATACAGGACTTCTCAACATATCTGGCATGGCAATAGGACTGTAGGGATCATCCAATCAGGTGTTGAGTTTGTGGTTTGTATTGAAAGAGGCTGTGTGTAGTGAAGATGGCAGAGGTGGAGAAAGTCAGGGTGTTGGTGAGATATGTTTATTGATAGTTTGGAGCAGTATGCTAAATGTAGGAATGTGGCACAGCATTTTGATGTAAAGGGAGTGGAGGTGGTGTGGAGTACTGTGCCTGGTTTTAATTTGCAGACAATATTGGAGGTTTGTCAGGATATGGCTAGGTTCTATAGTCCAGATGTATATGTCCTGCAGTGTGGTGCTGTGCATTTGGGCTATGTCAGTGCCCCTACTTGGTTGCAAGATCTGCAAAAGTTGGTTCAGTCAGTCATGATAGTCCTTCCAAATGTCAAGGTTATGTTTTCTGCTGTGTTACCTAGGGCAGCATGGGACAGTAGTTCTGTTTTTTGGCCTCAGCAAAATGTTGCTAGGTGTTTCATTAACCAAGGCATGTTTGCTTTTATGATTAGAGCTGGGATGTTCTTTTGTAACAATGACAACATTTAATCTGATAATGTTGTTTACTTTAGAGCAGATGGCATTTCTTTATCTTTCATGGGAAATGCCATCATGCTGTTTTGGAATATAAGGATTGCTTTAGAGAAGCTAATGTGAAGATATTTGGAGGACAATAAGACAAAAATATACAATGAAGCATCTTAAAAAAAGGCTTTTTTCAGAGCCAACCTCAAAGGGGAAATGGGGTAAAATATTTAAATGTCCATTCCCCACTCTCAGATATTACGATTTGTCCGCGGATGCCGCGGTTGTCTGCAAACACTGTGTATTATGTACAGGGATTTTGAGGTTGAGAGGTATGCAAATGAAACTTAGCAGAGCAAGGGATTGGTCAATAATGTTTACTGGGTGTGATGTGTAAAGAGAGAGTTTGTCAGAAAGTCTTTTTTCCTGGAAGAGAGCACATAGCTATGGCTGTGTGTTTCAGAAAGCAGATTGTTTGGAATTTGGGATATTTGTAGATAAATTGGTTGGAGGTGCATGCAGATCGCTGTAGAGTGGCTGCACATCTTGGATTCCCTCATGTGGAAGTGCACTGGCATGGAGTGCGTGGAATGAAGTGGCTGGATTTGGTACCTCTCTGTGCTACTATGGTGACACAGCGTTATCCAGATGTTATTATTATTCATTGTGGAGGGAACAGTTTAGAACATGTGTCTGGAATCTCTTTGCGATTTGCAATGAAAGAAGGACTTGGGAACGTCATGGACATGTATCCAAACTCCAGAGTAACTTTTTCCCATATTGCACAGAGACACATGTGGCTGCGTTCTTTTTCGTTTGGTCCACAAATGGAGAAAGCAAGGCACAATGTTAACAAGATTGTCTGTGCCTTTTAGAGAGATGTTGGTATGTCCTCTTTTCAGAATGAAAACATTATGTTTCATAATACACACATTTTTTCGCAGACATGGATTGCATCTTACTTATGCCGGCAATCAGATTTTTCTGCAAAATATACAAAATGCATTGCAACCTTTTTTGGAATTACAGCAATCCATTTTGCAGTAGGTGTTGACCATTTGAAGTTTTTTAAACACAAAAAAAACAAAAAGGCTCTTTTCAGATCAACCACTTCCTCCTAGAGAAAAGAGCAATGGTTGTGACAGGGCAGCACCGTACAGATTCTAGATGTCCACAGACTTCTAAAAATCCACAGGCCTCTGCAGCATTTCATTGACACTTCTATTTTTGAACTGTGTAAGGCGGCTCTGAAAAGAGCCTTTTTTTGGCTTTTGTTGTTTTATATATTGTTTTGTTTTTTAAACACGACACACAAGGAAAGGAGGGAAAGGAGGGTAAGGAAGGGACACCAACCACAGGGATAAGAAAGGGCAGGTGGAGGGATGCGCTGTCCCACAGGATTGTCTCTTGTGGTGGCAGGAGCGGAAACGGAGGATGCTGCATGGGGACTCAACCTACTACGTTTATCGCACGGTACAACCTTACGAATAGCCCCACCATGGAACAACCTTAGGTGTCTCTTCATTGATGTAGTACCATAGCTATATGAACTAGGCTTGCCACGTCTCAGCACCATCTTGCACTGAGTGCAGTGCACCTTGTTCGCACATGCTTTTGGTACTCCATCAAAAGTGGCAAATAACCTCCACACCCACGATTCATGATGAGTGCTAGTAGCAGGGACTTTCACTACCTGATCCTCTTCATCCTCTTCATCACTCTCCTCTGCAAACTCATTCCTGTTCCCTCTGCCGGCCCTTGAGGAGGTGGTGGTGGTGGAGGGGGTGCAGGTGGTGCTGAGGCAGAAGCAACTGCAGCAGGAACAGACATGGATGCCATCTTCAAAGTTCTTAGGAACTAGCAAGAACTTAGGACTTGAGGAACACAAAAGAGCAATCCAGCAGTGTGGAGTAGTGTCTCTCGTGGAAGTCCAAAAACAGGATGAGGAGCAGCTCTGGGGTGTGGCCTTTTATAGGGGTGCAGGTGAGTGCTCCGCAGACACCCACGTTTTTTTGCGAGAAACACCAAGAAAGGTCTCAGAAAGTTCCAAAAAGTATGTAGATCACCAGGGACATTGTCTGGGACATGTGCAAGGGTGAACTTGTACAGGAAAATACCCTGTATTTTTCAACAAAGCACTTTTTAAATGTTCAGGAACCCGGACAGTGTTGACGAACAAGGACCCATGCTCAGGTGGGTGTGGTCACATAATGACATCGCGGACACGAATGCGCAGGGTCAGTTGATCACATGCGTGCGAGTGTTCTACGTACAGTGTTCCTGTCCCCGAACTAATTAAATGTGTGACACACGTGCAGCAGATAGTTACGGACAGGCGTAATGTTCGTAGGATCCAAGAGTGTGATGTGCATGCGCGGGTGTCCTACGGGCAGTGTTGAGGTCCCCGAACAAAATAAAAGTATGTCACACATTTGCAGACAGGCGGACGTGCTACGTGTTCTACGGACATATTCATTCTGGTTGCCGACAATGCGAATGGGGGGAATGTTCTCAGGACACCTTAATTTGCATAGTTGCGGACATGTGAACGGCTTTCGTGTTCTGCGGACACCCCCATTTTGCCTACGGTCAGTGCAAACAGGTATAGTGTTCTTAGGACACCTCCATCATATCTGCTGCACACTATACCTATGTTTCTACATATGTACCTTAGTATTCTGGAAAAAACATCATAATAGAATTATATTTGGATTAATGCATTGCTTAATGCACTACGTACCTCATGATATTTATTCCAATGATCCTTGACACTTTTTTATTAACATTACAATAAGAATCCCTTTTACAGACTTTTCATGAAAAGTAAATGCACATTTGATGTTATCAGTGATGTCATCAATGACATTTGTGATGTCACCTTTGATGTCCTGGGTGTTAGTCTTAGTAGTGCACAGTGGTGGCATGAGTTATGGTTGTGTATAGGCGCGTTATAAATGCCATATCATATCATAACATATTGTGGTTGCTTACCTTGCCATAACTGCCGAATTTCAGGGTTTTTTCGGTTTTACTTGAAACCATACCGTCCCTTTAAGAAAGTTTTTTCACTCAATTTGATAGGTTTTTAGTTGCGTAATTTAACAATAACGTCCCTTTAACAAAGTTTTTTTTTTCACAGAATAAATATATATATATATTTATATTTATATTATATATAGTCTAAATATGCACATTTCCCATTCTTATATACACTTCAAGTCAACTCATCTCCTAAGCACTTCAGTAATCTTTGTTGTCTCCAAATGTACTGATTATCAATGCATCCACCTCAGAGTAAAATGCAGAGTGGGCTCTACCAGAATTCAAATCTACTACGCCAGGTTGCATGCATTTCTATAATGCAATCAATTATCTCACTGAGATGATTAAGCAGCACATGATTCAAAAAGGTGCACTGTTTTGGTACTTGCATTAACCTGACATGCGAGGATATTATAAAACAGTTTAATGTGCAGTGTGGCGTTTAAGCTGAGTTGTCATCACACAACACGCGCGACTAAATGTTTTTTTGTTTTTGTTTTTTTTAACTTGAGGTATATAATTGTAGATGTTTGTCTGTTGTTAGTCTGTGTACAAAGACTGGATAGCTCCCTCAGGCACTACATTGCTTTACAATGGACGGCTAAAGGTGTTGTGTTTTATTGGAATATTGAGCATGTAGTATTTTTGATTACTGCAGAGGGAAAGCAATCGGACTACAGATCAAACATTGTCTCACAGAAAAGCCAAATAGAAAGTGGTGGGAGTTGCTGAGCAGAATGCGTGTTAAACGTTTCACTTATCATCTTCTTTTAAGAGTCAAAGTACTGATTATAAAACATTTAACCTTGCATGAATTACAGTCCAAGGCACACCCATAATATTCTAGATTCATACCCACAATTCTGTTCTTTTATTAAGTCAAAAAAGGTCAGAGATGAATTTGCACCTTACATAATCATCTTCAATTGCACAACAATTATTTCATAACATATTGCAAAACGTGTATACATGTACGTGTGCACAGATATACAATTGGTAAAATTCATTTTTCTATGAGCACAGTACTAAAAAAAAAACTGTCTTCTTCTCAAGACTTTTTCGGCATAGAGTGTAAAATGTAGCTGACTAATAAAGTCCTCCCCTAGACTGAACACCATACTGTGAAGAATGTAAGGCTGAGTTAGAATGATCATTATTTTTGGCTATTAGGGGGTGTGTGTGCCACCTATAAGCCAAAGTTATTGCATTAGAGTACAGATGGGGAGAAATTACATTTGAGGAGGGGCACACAGTTTGGAGGTGTTGTTGGTTATTTGACTACCCTCTGACAAACTGGCCTGCCGACTGATCCAGAGACACTACAGATTCTCCATCCGTGCCAAACAAAGAGCCCACATTCAGGCCCGGGTGTCCAATGTGTCCAACAACATGGCAGAACTCTTCAAAATTTGAAGGGGACTTGCCAACCTGTCCACAGTATCTGCTGCCCCTACTCCTTCCCAGTCCCTTTGCAATGCGCTTGCCTCTCACTCCTATTCCCAAACCCAGGACATACTGAAGAGCCTTGTCATGCACTCTTCCAATCCAACCCTCCCGCTAGCCCCCATCACTCACCCTCCTCCTTCTCCTCCTTCACTTCTGTCTCCCCTGAAGAAGTCACCGGAGTTGTCAACTCCATAAAGGTCTCTTCCAAACAGGTTGCCCATGCTCTTCCAGAACCATCAACGACATCTCCTCTGTTGCCCCTGCTCTTGCTGATCTCTGCAACCACTCCTTTGCTACTGGTTACTTTCTATCCTTCTTCAAGCACTCCCTTGTGTGTCCCCTCCTTAAAATACCCTCCACAGGCCCTTCCTGACCATCCAAATACTGTGCCATTTCCATCACCCTCTTCCTGGGTACCTCCTTGAGAATTCGGCCCTCACCCACTCAACTCTCATACCAAACATGTTGTAGGTCTACACAACCAATAGTCTAGATTCTGAGCATCCAGAGGCACGGAAACTGCTCTTCTGAACACCTGTGAAGAACTGCTTGAATCCCTTGACTCCAACTCCCCTGCCGTCCTCATCCTCCCTGATCTCTCTTCTGCATTTGACACAGTGAACCATTCAATTCTCATAAAAAGGCTCCATGATACCCTTGGTATCTTGGAGCGGGCCCTGGACTGTTTTACCTCCTTCCTAACTGACCATTCCTCCAAAACCATTCTGGGCCCTTTCTCCTCCCCTAATTCCTCATACATCAGTGGCGTGCCCCAGCGCTCCATACTTTCACCTTGCAGGCATGCCTCATTTCCTCCTTCTCCCCCAACTTCCAGTGCTACGCTGATGACATACAACTCTTCTTCAAACTTCCTACTGAGGTCCTCCACCTTCCTTCATCCCCGATTGCCTCTCTGCCATCCAGGCTGATGCACTGCTAATGACCTCTGCCTCAATGCCAGCAAAACAGAGATTCTCCCTATTGGGTCCCCTGCACCCTACGTCTTCCCTTCACTCTGGCCTTCCTCCATGGGCTCCCTCCCACCCCCTCATCTGAAGCCAGGAATCTCTGAGTCATCTTCGATTCCTCCCTTTCCTTCGTCCCCCATATTCAAGACATTGTCAAGAATTCCCACTTTCAACTCTTGCTTCTCAAAGGAACTCTACCATTCCTCACCTTCCCCCAGAGACTCAATGTTACCTGTGCTCTGGTTCTCTCCAGGCTAGGTTATTGCAATAGTCTCTTCCTTAATCTTCCTTCGTCCACCGAGCAACCCCTCAAGCTAACTCATAATAGAGCAGAAAGATTATCCTTGGCCTCAGGGCCAGGGACCACATCTCTTCTGCCGTACAAAGCCTTCATTGGCTCCCTGTCTCAGCACACATTAAATTCAAATCCCTTTGTATCATCCACAAGGCTATTTGGGGCCAGGGACCACTCTATCTTCAATGCTTCCTGGCAAAATATTCCCCTTCTAGAGCCGTGCGTTCCTTTGGCACCAACTCCTTGCATGTGAAGCGGCTTGCTAAACAGAGAGCTGGCTGTCAATTACTTTCCTCAGCGGGCACCCTCCTGTGGAATAGCCTCCCTCTCCCTCTGCATCTTGAGCAGGACCTCTTTAAGTTCCTAATAAGCCTCAAGAGTGTTCTCTTTACCTCTTCCTTCTCCAACTCTCTTCCCTGCTAATCATACAGTTGCATGACTGATGTGGAAGGCTGTTGTGTATCCTCAGTGCCCTGACCCCCAACATCTCTGATCCCAGCTGCGGCCTATTTACTGCATTTACTTAGGCTCACCTACCCCAAGCAAGGTTGCACTTTTGTTCTTCTCTTATCAGCACTTCACCCGAGCACTTTGTCATGAGCACCACAGCATCTATCGCTTACCCCTTTGACCTCTGAAACTGCACATTCTGAACACTCACAAGGCATAGTAGGATTGTCTCCCCTCTCTGTTAGCCTGATTATTTGTTTGTAGTATTAATTACATCATTTATCTTTGTTGTAATTCATTGTCTGCCTTCCCCTTTCCCCACCCTGTTACCCTGTGGGTGCTTTGAGACAGTTGTTGCTAAATGTAACAGCGCCAAACCAATGACTAATAAATACATAAATACATAAATACATTGACTGCCTCTGGCCAGGCTAATCTCTATGGTAATTTTCACTCAGTTGCTGTTCCTCCCCGTTCAAAACACCACCTCATGGGAACACTTTCAGCTCACATTAAGCCTATACATCAAACGTTGCTCTCAGCATGCCTACCAGTGTTTTTTCAAAGCAGTCTTCTGAGGGTAAATGACTTCATTGAAGCTGTAAAAGCTTCAATCACATTACTGGTCTAATGAAAATGTCTTAACCAGGTTTGACTTCAACCACTCAGTTTATAAGCACTATGCATGTCCTTCACTGAAGTTCTGTATAAAACCAATAGTGGCAAAGCCAACAGATTTGTCTTTAGTATACATATTAGGCATTTGGCACTCACTGGTATTAGATGCACAGTTACACACACCATTTTCTCACCTGCTACCATCAGTTGCCAGTTAATACCATTACTGCAGTGGTTGGCAAGTGCCTTTCTCATGCCACCATAAAAGCGTGAATTTTGGCATTGTCATTGCTTGCTTTCTATGTGCATGTTTGGTTAGTGGCCACAGTAACACTTGATGACCTCTTGGGTGCAGTTGGGTGTCACTTTTCCAGCAACTGTAACATAGAGAAACATGCAACTTGCTGTGTGGGTTCTATTAACATTGGCATAGGGGTTATCTGTTTTTTTTGTGAAAGTGTAGCATTTCTACTGAGCTGTTTTGCCTGACCAACTTGTCTGTAGAATCAGGAACTGAGGCCTGCCCAGAACACTCAAGATAGTGCCTGCACAGTAAGGAATGAGAAGGATCTGATACCGTGGAGCCTGGGAGTGCATGACAAGTTAAAATCATGGTTTACTAGCAGAGGCTTAACAATGCATATACGCAATGCCGAATGAGGGACCAGTCTGTAGGCGAGTTATCAAGAAGCTTGGGGAGACTGCCGGGAAATGTTGCTAAAGACATTCTATGGAGAAGTTCCTCCAGATATTTCACAAGTAGGAGTGTCACTTTTTCACACAAGCAGAGCCCACTGTGGGACACTAGACCTTCCTACTGAGTGGGAATTTGTATATTAGATAAACCAAACAAAGGTCCATACGTAAATGTCACTAATAAAATTCTCATCTGACTTTCAGAAGGTCCTTTTAACAAATAATGGCCCTCCTCAAAGTTATCAAGCTTTTACTTCATTTAAAAAAACTCAATTGTATTATACAATTCATAAATGCAGTAGTATTGCCACACTGTACTTCAATGTAGACAATGTTAAAAATGTACATCAATTTTACACATCAAATGGTACAAAAATGTGTACAAAAATGATACACTCTTGTGTCATTTGCACATTAAATCTCAAGTAACTGTGACCTGATTCTTCATAGTGTTGGTAATCTAAACTCCTATATCACACTGTTTCTCTTCGCCCAACTTATAAGTTTCTGTCCTCTGTGGTTTGAGTCTGCTGGACATTCAACAGGGGCAGAAAAGTGTGTATCATTAAGTGGCTTGGGATACGTTCAACTTTTCTATCTTGCTTATCATCTTGACGATCTTCTTGAGGATCCCTGGGTTGTGTAACAGCTTATTAATGCTTTTGACCAATATGCAAGTGTTAGTGTGTCTCTAGCTGTTTCTAATGTGCCAGCTTCTCCTCATTTGCATCACACGACTCACTGGTGTGCAGTTCTTCTAGTATGTAGGTGTATGTGACCTAATCTAGCCCCAGATCACAATGCCATAATCCAATTCAAATGGATACTTCTCGTTAGAGAAACCCAATTGCTTGGACTTGCATAGATCGCACAAGAGCCTTCTGTGAAGGGGTCTTAATTTGTTTGCCCCACCGCTATGAGGGCAACAGTATGAATCAGGATCAGAATGGCAAATCAGGAGAAATCTTCATTTAAAACCAGTGAGTCCTAACGTCCAAATACATTTTTTGTAATAGAGTTAGTTCCTTGCAAGGTGTAGGCTCAGTTGAGTTGTGTTCTTAGATATTTAAGGATTGCTGTAACCATCCTAAAGACATGTCAAGGAATCACATCTATGTTGCTTAATCACATGCTATAATGTCACCTGTCCTAAAAGTCATGTGGAAATGAACTGCAATACTTACACCTAATTCTACCAAAAACTTGACCCCCAAATCTTGACTATAGTATTTAAACATACAATTATCCACAGCCAAGTTATACATGTGAAAAAATAAAAAGGGGGCAATCCCCTCTCCCCAAATTAACCCTTCACTCCCAACATGCCTTTAATTAATGTATTTAGTCATCCCTAAAATTCCTTGCTTTTACTCAGCATATATTGTAATCAAGTCAATCACTATATGCATATTGTTGCATGCAGACGACAGTAACCACTAGAGGGCAGTGAAGCTACATGAATGTTACCAGCAGAGGCAAGATTGTGATGAAATGAAATAAGAATGTGACGACAAAAAAATATGCCATTCATGCCCTACTAGATTGGAGTGGACGAGAAAGGGACTGGATACCAAGGAATTCTGTTTAGGATCGATTTCACTTCAGAAATGTTGGTTTGGGTTGGCACCTTAGTGTGCCCATTGGATCATCATTAGGGTGACCCACTTTACATTGCCATTCTTACGTGTAGAAGTGCATACATCAGTCCTTCTGATGTGAGATTCTCTATCTGCAATTCATTGTCATTCTGTTATGGCTACATGTGCCTCACCCAACTTGTATTGTGTGCTGTTCATCAGCAGTACTCATGGGATTATTGTATGCATCAGAAGGAAGAGGCATTGCTGTGACTACATATGTATGATTTTATCATCCAGACATGGCATAATGGTGATGCTAGGCCTGGGCACACATATTCAGATTTTGTTTTTAGTCTTAGTCATGTTTCAGAGCAGAAAAAAAGAAAGCTTAGGTAATTTAGGGAAGTGTTCATAAACTGATCTCAAGTTAGAGTAGTTGAGTAGGAGGAACGGCCAGATAATTGGATGTAGGGTTAGCTTTTGAAGGTCACTATGAGTCATTGATTGATGTGAAGTGGTTGAACAACACAAGTGTTGTATGGTGAATTTAGTGTGAGAGAACCCCTGAGAGATACCAGGCATTGTTTGTTAGAGAAACATTTGCAGCGATAAAAAATACAAACATATGGTAGTGCTCCAAACTAGTGAGAAGAGGTGGAGGAGAGAATCAGTGAGGCAGGTGATGCAAGACTCACACCTGGATGAATTTTGAGGGAGGAGGTTTCGGTAATGGAGGGATTATTGACAATCCAATCACTAGTCAGTGTTCATCTGCTGAATGGTTGGACAAGACATGTGCCATTGGAATACATTTGGAGAGAGAAGCAGTGAATCCCTGAGGGCAACATGTGAGAGACAAATACATGATTTGTGTAGGAGGAAGAAGCAGAGATTCTGGCCTGGAGGTGAGAGATTCCGTTCAATGAATGAATCACATATTGAATCAATCAACATATCAGCACCCAAAGAAGCCAGAGGAAGGGGGAGATGTGATACTCATGCTTGTTTCACATTTTTAGTGGCACTAGTTGAACAGGATTAAATATGGTCAATAGAAGGGTTCATCCAGTTCATGTTACATGCTCCATCAGAAATCAACATGGGGCACATTCCACAGTAATAGTACATGCAAATGTAATGTACCACGTGATGAGCATAAACCAATATCGACAGAAGAGGATGCACTTTCATTTACATTCAGTTCCATTCATTACCTCAGTGCAGAAGGTGGCTCATTGTAGATCAACAATTGTGAAATTTCAAGAAGAACAATGCAGAGTGTTGCCAGTGGAGCCAGAGGAGATAGAACATTCCAGATCTTTATATCAGCAGCCCCCATCCATTGATAAGCCAGACAATAATGAGGATGATGATATGGCTGGTGATGGATTGTGTCATATCTAGGTCACTATCAGATCCAGCACCTCCACAGCTTTGAAAAGAGATTGACCCAACTGGGTGCTCTTATCCTACAATAAGAATTAACATGGTGGCAGTATTTCATGCAGAATTAACTGCATCTGAATCTGGTTATTTCCACACACTCCCAAGTATATTTGTGCTGATCAAAGACAGGGACAAACCTAGCTACCGCATCTATGCGGTCACAGATATTTCCGCACCCTATGAAGACATTAGAAGTTCAAATATATTAATTGCATTCTTACACATCAGACAAGCAGCAAAACACTACCAGTCTTTCTAATAACTCCTGAAAATACTACAGCTGTGCCACAAACCCTACTCCATTACACAGCAATGCATAGCAGTAATATCCAATTTCATTAGGCCTGTGTGTTGGAACGATTTGAGCAAGGAAAGACATATCACAAGTCACATGACAGACAGTGTCTGCTCAATGCTGACCTGGATGTAATCTTCCCCTTGTCCTACACTTTTCTGGAAAACTTTTTTTTTTTTATGAGAAATTACATTTACCTCTTGTGAGTTTTTGTCCACCATTTGTTCTCAAACAAGCCAGTAACTTGTATTAGGAATATATTGAGGGCATAGCTTTGGTGGCCGGTCCTTCCACCATCTGCCAGCCAAAAAAAAATCGACCTCCCCATGGACCAGTGGTCAGAGCATTGACTAAATGGGCGTCACAGCACACTGGATAACCTTCACTTCCTCTACCAACTCAGAGGGACCCCAGTGCAATATAATGTTGCTTGTAGATCCCTTCCCGCCACTTGTCCTTCCCCAGGGGTCAAGTCCTAAAAAAAAGAAGTGGCGGGGACTCATTAACAAACGCAATTGGATGGAACGTTGCCAGAAATGTGCATATAAAGGTAAAATATACACAATTCATTGAATTGGCTTTGCATAACCACCCAAATTGCACCGGACACTTCACATTTGCTTTTAATAAAATCAACACACACACACAAATCCAAGAAAGGATATTTTCTTCTAATAGAGTTTTTGAAAACGTTTACAGGTGTGCATGTTTTAAATTCCAAGAACCACTACCAATGTTTTCCCTGGAACATGCAGTACCAAAATGGGACATATCACCTTTAGTTGTTTGCTATTTTTTATCACGTTTTATAGTGCAGTGGTGAAATGTCCACCCTGCGAACCTAAAGACTGTGGTCAGAGCCCCGAGGTTGGTGTGAGTTCAAATAAATCAAAAAAGACTCTTAAGGTTTCTCATTTTTGCTGGGGGGGACTGAGCCCACTCTCTGAAAAAAGTGGGTGGATTCTGTCCACCCACGTGTACCCTCGACTTGAGCCCTGTCCTGCCCTCCTCTTCTCCATTGTTAGCTCCCTTCGCCCTTTTATTGAACCCTTGTGATGGGCTTCACTCACTGTGTACTTCCCCCACTGACCTGATAAGTGTTCCTTTGTTTCCAGGAGCTGGGTACATCTTTAAAAAATACCCTAATAATAATTATTAAAAAGGTTGCAACTGTTGTTTGCAGATTTTTACCAAGTAATGTAGTGCTTGTAATAGTTTCAGGGCAGAAGCAACATGGATAAGATGGAGTGGGTACAGGAGATTTAGTAAGAGTGAACAAGGACTCATACATTGTATCTGGAATTGGTTGCAGCAGACAATGACATACGTGCCTTTTCTGACTTAAGAATGTACATGCCAGTGGACATCTGCTGCTTGTAGCATAGTTTACCCTTCAGGTTAACTCTCTTTATTCGCTAATTGTTCTCCTGTGAATAAACAATGGCTGTTGGATAAACAATCAGTCGTCACATAGACAGGATTACCATGTGGAAATGCAGTACACCAAGTACTGGTGTGCCACAAGTTGCCACTGCACAACCTGAAGCTCTCAGTAGCCATGTGAACGCTACTCTGCACATGTTGTGCAGAGTATGTGACCAGCCCAACTAAATGAATACTTACTGCAATATTCATGGCCAAACTTTAGATGGGGCATTTTTAACATTATCAATTGCCGCTGCTGTGTATTTGTCTCTTCTATGCTACAAGCTTTCAGGTAGGGCACAGTGTGGGTTCGCCATCACAAGGCATGCTTCAATTTGGCTTTGCCTCCAATGTTTGTACTTGAGCTGAACCAATCCAAAATGGTGTTCAGTTGTACCTTGGCCGGTGATGTGGATGAGGCAGAACAGTTAGGCGAATTGCTTTCCACCTTGTGTGGTGGTGCCATCAATCTTGAGTTTGGAATTGCAGATGTAGTTTTGAAAATGTCTGCCTGATGATGTTCCTACTGTTGCCTCCATTGATTCTCCAGTTGTTGCTGCGTGCACTGCAGCAAATCAGCGTTGCATCTTTGTGTAGCGCCTTCTCATTGTGATGAATCTTACAAGACATACTGCAACGATACAGACAGAAAAACATGGCCGCATTTAGTTTGAAATGTGGATCCAAAAAGGAGCACATCATGTAGTCAATGTCACCTTGAAATTCAACTACAAAAAGATGTTCAAACTCATGAATGATGGCTGCAAAGGGCATTACATCAAAGGCAACTATTGAAAGCTTTCTGAGACATTGGGAGGCAGCCACGCCCACCTCAGTGTCTCAGGCATCTTGGATACAGATGGGTCATCAACAGAAAATAACAGTAGACCATCATGTGCACAGATGTTTGATGCGTATCTACAGGACACTTCACCTGAATGAAGGAATAATAACACAATACAGTATTGGTACATGTGATCAGTCTGTCCAGCAACATGTTTACGAGTTTCTTTCAAATCAGTAAGCTGCCCTTCTTTAGATCTGCAGCCAATAGGAGTGTATAGTGTACTATGGATTTTTAAAACCGAGCTTGCTCTAAGAGGACCACTCTCCCTCAACAGTAGTAAACACGGTCACTAAATACAGGTGTGTATTGCATCTGCTGGGCTCATCTGTGTAATGTATTTGACCGGCTTTAGACCTCATAATGCTTCAAGTGTGAATAATAGCAAACCACGATAAAGTTTTGTATTGCTATTGTACCACACAACACGGTATTGTGTGCTGATTGTATTCTTAAAGAGAGTGAAGACTTTGAAATGTGTGATTGAAACACTACACATTGAAATTTCATGACAAAAGTTAGTTCAATTAGAATGAAAATGAGGCAACCTAACAGCCTGCAACCTTTATTGCCCACTGAAGTGAGCTATGCCTTTCCTGGGCATGATAGTGTATTGTTTCCTGCTGTGTCCTGCAACCATACATGAGCATATTAATCTTAAACGCACCACCTACCACTCGCTGGAAACATTAGAACCCACACACTGTTATCGCCCATTTGACCGCAGCTGGCTGACTACCTTGGTCAGAGAGATACCTTACTGCATTTTACCTCTGCAACGTTTTGGGAATAGGGAGACAGTGGGAAGGTAAAAAAGGAGTTAGACATCACCCTAAGGGGGTAGAACTGGTAGCGAGGAGGGCTGTCGACCAAAAAAAACGACATGGTAAAATGGGGTAATTTGTTGCATGCAGCCAGGTGTCAGAAATTACTTTGCATTACACTTGGGACCATCATAGGGACACTGTACTCCTTATACGTACATAACTATTCACGTTTTGAAATATAATGCCTATTTCACTCGCTGATATATCAACAATAGGCCATGTTTCCAAGGTAAGGCTTGTTATATACTTTTTTCTGCTATCCTGGGTGGCATCAACTTGTCAGGTACTATTGCAGGCTTACTGACTTCTCATACCTCATTAAGGTCTCCACCCACATTCTGTGTCACTTTATTTGACAGCTCCCATCATAATATTTTCACTGATTACTTCTCACATTAAGGGTTCACCAATTATTCTGTGTAATATCGGTATCACACAGGATGACATACGTGCCCAATTAGCTATTTTGCTGTCACCCCTGTCCCACTGATCACCCATCCCTGCGGTTGGCTTTATGCATGATGCCAATGTCTTTCACCATATCCCACATCATCCATCTCTGTGTGACTGCTCATCTCACATATCATTAACTGATTGCCTTATTTTGTTAAGCCCCTGTGGAAGAATTAATAAGAGAATCATCAAAGTCACATTTATACATATAGAACCTGTGAATTCAGTTGTTTTGGAGCAGCCTCCTGTCATGTGTTGTGACATGACGCAGTCATGTATTATTATTCTGTTTTCTTTGTGGAAAATAGAGGTATCTGCACGGAATGAGCTGTCACAAATAGATATTATTGTTGAATTTACATAATGCATATAGAAATATATACCACCAAAGTAGTGCTTGTTTATATAGAGGATCTCAGAACTGTGGTCTGTTGAATCCATGGCTTCTTGCCATAATGGAAAACTTACCACATCTAACTGTAGCTAACATTTGTTTTCAGGGTGGGCTAGCCCTCATGCATGCTGTTGTACAGTTCTACATCCCCTCACCATAGCCCCTAAACTCTGTACTATGATTACTGGTTTCCCCTATCTGCCCAAGCAAAACATACAACATTATAATGCGATAAGTTATCCCTTGTACCAACACGGCCAGTCAGCTGTGGCCAAATGGGGTGGATAACTAATTACTAATTTGCTAGGCCCATTTACCTCAAATCTCAATTACTACTTTATGTACATTGGGCCTCATTAGGACTCCGGCGCTAAACCATGGCGCTATTAGCACCATGGTCTATGCCGGTGTCCGCCATGGCGGAATGGGGAATTATCACACCATTCCGAGGTTGGCGGGGCGGTAATTCCCCCTTCCTCATGGCCCTTCCCCATTCCCATTTTTGCCCCATAGGGCTCAATGGGAATGGGGTAGGCGCTAATTACGGTACCACAAATTGCAGTACCGTAATTAGCACCAAGGTCCCTTTGCAGGTCCCTACTTTAACGGCTGGTAAAACCAGCCGTTAAGGTCGGGTCCCGCAAAGGGACCTCGTAATTAGGCGCTAGGTGTTTAACGGTGCCGCAGCCTTTTACGGCGCTGTTAAACACTTAGCGCCTGGGTCATAATGAGGCCCATTGAGTATAACTTCAGGTTAGATTTTCAAGCAATCTCACACTCTGACTACAAGGTGCCACTGCTGCGTCTACCTTTACTCACTCTCTTCCCGACCACAATCTGAAAACCTAACGATATCTGTAGCAAAAAGTCAGGGTTCATTCCCATAGTTGTACCTGTAATACATAGGATTCATGAATTGGGCAAAATCGTCAACTGGCACCATTTAGAGGCAATATTTGGATTGAAGCCATACCTTCAGAATTATTCTCGGAATCATCCGAATTGCTAGAGAGTAGGTCTATATAATGCACATCACAGCGATACCCTTTCTCTCCTGAGGTTCAAAGGTGAGGGTGTACTGGCTCGTACATCCTGCCGACCAGTGCATCACTTTATATTGAGATTGTTGTGTCTACTCTTCACCAATGCATAGGATCCTGATACAATATCCTGCTCAAGGTTCTATATTGTATATGAAGCACTCCCTCTCCTTTCATCAAGCACTGTTGACCCCCTTCTTTAACATCCAGGTCGCCATTTGCGAGGCATACATCTACGTACCTAGCATTTTAGCACATGTACAAACATGACTATTTTCTTAAAGAATTAACTTCGTTTTTTATTTTTTTTATTTATTTAAACTTTACTCAGTTACAACTAAGTTTTGTCAAAACTTCCACATCTTCAGGATCTTGTTCTCTGAGAAACTGCAGAAACCTCCCCAAAGCTGGCCAAGCCACTTAAGCTTGCTTAAATTCCTGATTCTTCATTTCTTTGACCTGGGTCTGAGTCCTGCAAAGTGCAGCCGTCGGGCTTTAGAGGGTTAATCTGATCAAAAGCAAGTTCCATAAGTTTGGCCAAAGCTGTGGTCCATCTTGTGTTCTCACCAGAAATTAATCTGTTCCACAGATCGTTCGTTTTTTAATATCCAGAGGTTTTCCGCCTGCGAGGGGCGGTAGATGTTTCTGTTTTCGTTCATTTTTACGCACTCTATCACAAGGTGCTTCAATGTTTCGATGGAAGATTCCTTTTTGAAAAGGTGGCATCACTTGTCGGTTGAAGCTCCTCTGATTGTTATGATCTCTCTGGTTGGCAGTAGGTTGAGTCTTGCTCTCATAATACAGATTCTCAGGTTCTTGTCCGGGAACTTGGCACAGTAATTCAGTGGTTTTTTCGCCTTATTGAATGTTGGAGGCAGGTGGTTTAGAAGTTAATTCCCCAACGCTTTCTCTGCTGTCCGAATCCAGTCCGTTTCTTCCGTTTTTCTTTTTAATTCGATCTGGATTTTCTTTCAGCTCTTTTTCAGTACATTCAATTTTTTCCAGATCACCCTTTCTAGCTTTTACCCATTTTTTCAGAGCCTCACATTTGCCTGTTTCCATTTCATCCTTTATGATGTTAAAGATGGGGAGCGAGTCCGACATGATTATTCTTCTTTACAGACGCATCGCACTTTGATCTACCATGGACGCTAATGGCACAAGCCCCAGCTCTCTCCTGATAGCCGGTATTGCAGTTGATTTAGGAAGGGCCAACGCTGTTTTCCTAACATAGCCTTCTAATTTGCTCCAGGTGTTACGTGGGAAGTATAGCGAGGCCTCCATTCCATAAGCCAAAGCAGGAACCACTTTGGCTTTGTAAAAGGTTATTGCCTGTATCAGTGAGAATTTTCCGAACTTGCGATCAACTGCTCTTATTTGGGCAGTCAGGCATTTCGCTTTTTCCCATAGTTGGTTTTGGAGACTCTTTTCTGTTATGGAACTGGCCATTTGAATCCATAGATATTTGAATGTTTTTACTATTTCGATTCTGGTGTTGTCGAGGAACAAATTTAGTTTTTTCATCGATTTACTGGGAACTTTCTCCATCACCAGAATTTTTGTCTTTGTTTGTTTATCTCCAGGTGGTTTTCAGCAATGTAGCTCTCCAAGTTACGTAATTTTCTTTGTGGGCCCACTCTCGTCTGATCGATCAAAATGACGTCATCCGCGTACAATAGGCGTGGGATCTCCGTTTTCCCGATTTTCGGGGGGAAAGATCGGATTTTGCTTTCTGAGAGTTGGTAGTCACCTAGAAATGCTATAAACAGTGCCGGCGCCAGGGGACAACCCTGCTTAACCCCTCGATTCACGATGATCTCCTCCGATAGGGCACCCTGATGGTTTAATTTAACTCTAATTTTCATATGCGAATGGAGGGCTTTTATGGGATCCACCATTTTGTTTGGACATTTCCAACCTTGCAGCTTCGACCACAGTCTGGGCCGGTCGATCTTATCGAACGCCATTGAGAGGTCCACGAAGGCCAGATAGACCTTTGGTGCACCCTCCTTGACCTTGGATTGGAAGATCTTTATTAACATTAGGTTGACTGAGGTACACCCGTTTTTTTGAAAACCCGTTTGTAATTGATCTTTAGAGTGGCTGTCTTCTCCCCATGCTCGGAAATGCTTAAGCAGGAGGGTTGCGTATATTTTGCCTATTATGTCCAAAAGGGCGATAGGCCTGTAGCTCGCTCCTTTTTTGTAAATTGGGACTATCACCACTTTCTGCCAGGATTCCGGAACTATGTTCGTTCTGCCACATTCTGCAAAGATCTTGCTGATCATTTCAGCCCATTCTTTTGGAAACGTATTTAGGTCCATGTTCGTTAGTCCATCCGGACCCAGAGCTCTGGATGTTTTAAGTTTCCGTATGGAAGTTTCAATGTCTTCTGCCTTCGAAAGATCAACCCAGGATGTTTGAGGGATCTGGTTTTTCATTTGTGCGTCCCAAGTCGGACCCTCAAATTTTGTCGTGAAGTACCTAACCCACCTTTCTTCGGCCACTGCATTGGATATAGAGGAACTCTGGGTGCAGTTTGTCTCTTTTATCAGCGTCTAAAATTCACTCGATTTTTTTGTTTGTAGTTTGTGCATCAATTAACTTCTTTTAAAGGCATAAGTAACGGTTACATGTTATTTTTATGGCCTGCGAACATCATCGGTTGCAGGGACATTACTAAGCACATCACTCTCGGCTGATAGACTGGAACCTCTTTATGAGCTGGAGGTTGTCTACAACAATCTCCTGAGAGAGTATTGTCAGAAGCTTGCAAATTCAAGATTTGTGTATGACTTTTGGGATGACAATGGCTGTGTGTTTTTCCCCAGAAATAATACCTGTGTTCCAATTGAGATCCAAGGCCTACTAGGTTTTTCTTCTTGTCGTTCCACTTCTCCACTTTCATACCTAAGCCATCCTTGTCTGTAGGCGTGACTGAACATTTTCTAAATCAGCTCACATGTTTTTCAAATTGCTTTACAGTGATGTGATTTGTCTAGTTTTTTTCTTTGAAGTCAAGCCACAGTTTGAATATCGCGCTTACATCCAATGCTTCTAATCAATAGCACCATTAATTGTCTCGCAGTGTTTTGATTCGGATCAAAAATTTAAACTGTGTTTAGTACTCTTTGCCTAATGATGAGGCTTTGATAGATTCACAACTCTCCCAGTACAGAGGCACCTATAGGTGCAATGATCCTTGAATTGGAATAAAGACACTCAAGTTAAAATTTTCTCTACTTACACCAATTATGTTTCGATGTAAAACAATCTTAACCATAAGAGAAATTGTAAACCTTACAAATAATTAAAAAAAGACAATAATAATCTGAGAGACCAGAAATGTTATCAAACACACATTTAATTATATTTGAATACATATAATGGTTTTAATATTTGGATTTTTTGTTATTATTTTTATTTGCATTATTATTTATAGTTATTTAGTATTATTATTTTTTGTAATTTTTTTTAAATGGACAGCCTTTGAGTTTGAAGTTCTAGTTGAAACTTTTCATGAGTTCGAACTTGATTTTATCTTTTTAAAACACCTGTCAATCAGGTGGTTCAGAGTTTGAATTAATACATTTTCTTAGGTTTACATGTTTCTGAGCAGACTGCAGCTCGTCAGGCATGTAACAGTGGCATACATTATTCCTAACACTTTGATCACCACTTCTTACATGTTGTGACTATGCATTCATTGTCTGGAGAACTGTCGAAAGCAAACTGATCACAATTGAACTGAATAGGAGACTTGCGGGCCATTTTACTTTGGACGGAGCAGAACATTAAGGCGTACATGCAACGTGAAATTCGTGTATGCATTTATTTCTCGCTCTGTCCTATGTTCTAGTCTTTGGAAGGTGCAGAAGTGGCACAAAGTGAAGTTAAGATCTCTTCCATGCATTCTCCTTTATTCAAAGAACTCATTAATGTATGCCTGTGTGAGATGCGATTTTCATGCAGACATAAAACGAATGATTTCAATGAATCTGCTACAAGCTGACAGATACCATAGGAATACATCAGTACATTCCATCTGTGAAGCGTCATTTGCAGGCAGCATTTATTTTTTTGTAAGAAAGAGTGTAAGTGGTTTGTACTAGTTTTACAGTTGCATTCTGAACTCTGCCTTGCAAGTGTTTAAAATTGTATGCAGGGATCACAATAGCAAGTAAGTATTAAGTTGTAAGGTTGACCATTCCTTGCGTGCAGTTTATACCTGAAATAAAAGTACCCATTTAATGGAAGTACCCCAGAATGGAATAGCAAAACATAAAACCAAGGTGTAAAGATTTCACACATGTTTTGCATATGTAGTGGGAGACGGGAGCTGAAATACATTTCCTCCTTCTACTTCCCACTCCACCTGCACAACCTCTTCATTTTTTAATATCATGGTATTTTATTGCCGGCGTAAATCGAATGGATTCCTATGGAATCCACCTGCATTTAGCATCTGCTAACAGCAAGCAGATTCCCTATAAAGCCATTGTAAATGCGGCTTGCAAAGCGAAATTTACAGGAAGCTCTTAAATTCTTCACAATAAGGATTGTAATAATACAGAGTAAATACAGTATTACCTATTGTTACTCGTAATTTTTCCTCTCTGTTTTGCAAAAGTCTAAAATTGCATGCAGGGTGCCATGCATGCAATGTGCATTTCTTTTGAAAATTAACCCCTTAGAAATGTGATGATTTAGATGAAACATAACTGAGATTCTAATTATCTCTACTGCACTGATTATGAGCAGCAAATGAAAACATTGAAATCTCCGGTTGCAGCTACATTGGAAAATGTATTAACTACTAAAAATAGATCCATGCAGCCTCTAAATATCTCTGTACTTGAATTCTGACCTTGGATGAATACCTGAAAGCATAGCATTCCAAACGTGTCACAGTAATGTATTATGGTTTGTTATGTTATAAGTGATGTTTTTATGGTAGACTATGTCAGGTTAATCCATTGGTCAATTGGGTGTGGCTATACAAATTCCATCTCAGAGTAAATTGTACAGTAGAAATATATACAAAGAGAGAGAACACAGAAACTGATGAGAGAGTGGAGAAAATGTGAGAGGAGAAAAAAGGGAAGGGGAAGAGTTGGGGTGACAGAGGGACAGAAGGAGGGTATTAAGAGTGATATATTGAGGGAGAAAGATAGATTGCTAGATAATAAGAGAGACTGAGAGATGGTGAGACATTATGAAAGACAGAGAGAGAGTTTGGGGAATGTGTGACAGAAATATGGAGGTTCACAACTTTAGAAGCCTGAGTCATGGGTGGAACACATGGTGATTTCTCACTTTTTTTGCTACCTCTGGGTAGTTTGATGGACTTGCCATGATCCTGTATTATAGCCCCAATAAAATGGGCTTGCTTATTTTAAAGATGTCAATAAACTGTTTTTGCAACCCTACCCTAGGTGTGTACGGGTTACGTTTTTGGAGCTGCATGCAGTTTTTCAAACTGTTATTTCAGGCTGCAGCGCAGCACCTTTTGTCTTTATATATATATTCACTGAAAAAGCTTTGTGAAAGGGACGTTATGGTTACAAGTAAAACCGAAAAACCTCAGAAATTCACCAGTTATGGTAAGCTAAGCAACCATAACTCGCGCCACCACTGTTCACTGTTAAGAACAGCCAGGGCATCAAAGATGACAACATAAATGTCATTGATGACATCGCATATATGGGCCACTTGTTTTTCTTCACTGAAATATCTAGTTCAGGTGGTTTTGTTCACTGACAGTCAGAATATTAAAATTCAAAAGGTGCTATATATCTAGACGTTAACCTTGTCATGTTTTCTTGAAGTACTTTCCTTAGGGTTTGGTCTCAGCTCATGGTGCACATACATGGGTCAATAAGCAGGACTCAAACACACAGTTCATTTGTATAAATGAAGATACACTTTAATGTTATTAACTTTTTCTGAAGATGCTGTTTCATTCTTCCTTACTTTAGTTTCCCTGTATGTGCCTCTGATTTTTATGCACTGTGGGTCTTCATATGTATTGTTTTTACTAGCACAAGTGTGTATCAAGTCCTGAATTGTTAGCTAGTTATTACATGTTTAACATAACTCAATTCTCTGATAAGGTAGCATTCTTTATTGTACTATCCAAAATTGCAAGATTACAAAGGGTGTACTTCTATGGTGCATGCTGCAGTCATTGCTTATGTTCATGTATGATTAGGTTCCTGTATTAACAACAACATTCCAATACAATGTTGTTTAGATGAGTGCATTCTTTAATAGATTAAATAGTTCATGATAGGTCTACCGATCACCCCTGACATCCTGTTACCAACATTATAAACACAACCCCTTGCAGGGACTTTTCATCAAAATTAATTTCACATGTGATGTCATCAGTGATGTCATCAATGACATTTGTGATATTATTTTTGATGTCCTGGGTTTTTCCGTTTTACTTATAACCATCACGTCCTTTTAACAAAGTTCTTTCAGTGAATTTCATTGGTTTTTATTAGTGCAATTTTACCATAACATCCCTTTAACAGCGTTGTTTTCAGTGAATTTCATGGGTTTTTACCAGTGCATGCTATTTTCCTACAACTTACTACTGTCATACTTATCCCAATATAGCAACATGTATGTCCAATTTACAAAGTTTCACCTTAAAACTATGCCATTTCCCACCTTCTAGCATCATTTTTAACACTTTTATACACTTTTTGTAACGTGTTCCACTGTTTTCGTGTCAGTTTACGTCACGGAATGTCTGAACGTCTGACATCATCGCAGACCTTCTGGAAAGTGCCACGTGACAATGCACTTGGGGCATGATGAAGTGTCCGCACTTCGCGATCAGGACTGTGCTTCAAGGACAGTTTGGAACTGCATTTTCTACCAATTGAGGAACTTTCAAGCACAAAATGTACCCTTGCACAGCTCCTACACCTAAACGTATTAATTTTCCATTAACAATCTAGTACAAAGCACATACTTCGAAGACTATTAGCAAAATTGCTATTTATCTTAAAAATGAGATCAGCTATTGCCATCCCTCCTCCCCAAGAGCCACCACCAGCTGGAGGACCTACACAACATAAAAAGTGCACTACTTCCAAAGACAATGAAGATGACCAAGAACATGAGGTAGAGGAAGTGCCTAGCTCTAGCACCCAGAGAGACTCATGGGTGTTGCAGTTCTTTACCACTGTTGGGAATGTACCAAAGGCTAAAGCTGCCAAAGTGAAATGCACTGAGTGCAACTTTGTACTCAGTCGCAGACTACCTGGACAGTACTCCTACAGGACCACCTCCATGCGCCGCCAAACCAAATCTAACCACTGCGATGCTCTCAGAAAGGTTGTTCCTTTCTTAGCAAGTAGTAGGCGGTCTTCTCCCACCTCGTCTTCCTCAACCAATACTGTAGCCACACAGCCTACTTCTATGGGACACAAAATCCCAGCAGCTACCTTGCATGCAATAAAAGAGGCTGTTGATCCATATCTTTTCGAAGACAACAGTCCTGTGTATGTACTGCAACACACCACTTAGCAGGGGGAAGCAATGTAGAAGTTAGTTGGAAGCTGTAATCAAGGAGCATGAGAAACACTGCCCCTACCACAGAAGTAACACACGTGAAACATCTTCTCTTGTCCACATGCCCCTCTATATTAGTTTTTGGGGCCTCCTCCCTCATTTCCCGCCCCACCTTACATTCTAACCTCGCCTGCAAAAAGAATTTAAAATAAATACATCAAACAAAAACACGAACAGAGAAGACTATAGAGAAGGGGCCAATAAATTGAGAATGAATTTATATGAAAGAGGCTACCCTAAAAAACTGGTAAACCGGGCGATGAAGAGGGCTGATAATAATCACCGGGAAGCCTTACTTGAGCAACAACCGGTATTGAAAAGAAAAGATAATGACAAATTGGTGTTTGTGAACACGCATAGTAATCTGTCAAATCGGATCAGGAAAATCATATACCGAAACTGGACAATTATGGAGAAAGGAAAAAGCCCACTGGAAAAACCGCTAATAGCTTTACGAAGAAGTAAGACTGTGAAGGACCAAATAATGCGCAATGACATAACAAAACAACATAAATTTCAACCAACACTGACAGAGAGTTGGGGAATGAGAATACTAGAGGGACATGTACCGTGCAGCAGTTGTACGTGCTGCTCTCAAACTAAGAAATCAACTCAAATAGATCTTGGACTGAGAAATGAGTGGAGACAGAAAACACTAACTAACTGCAATTCCAAATTTGTGGTATATGTGATATGGTGTCCCTGTAAAAAAATCTATATAGGGAAGACTGAAAGAAAAATAAAAACATGGATAACGGAACATAAGAGCTGCATAAGGAACAGAATTCATTCTGCACCTATGGTAGGACATTTCGTTGAAATGATCCATAAGGCAGAAGAATTAAAGTGGTCGGTGGTTTATAAGGTGAAAGAGAGTAATGATATGAACATCGATAGAAAGAAATTATTAACAAAAGAAAAAGAACTCATTTTTTTAACAAAATGCTGTGAGATCGGGTCTCAATGAAAAAATCGAGTGATACAAAATGAAGTTATGCTACCACTTGAACTGTATATAAATTTGCATCAAAATCGTATAGTGTTGTCCAAAAAGCGATTGATGAGGAAATACGATTGAAATTAACGTGTTCAGCTCTGTAGCTGAATACAACATTTACATGTTGAAAAAAGCATAGAGAAACATATGTGAAGAACAACTTTGATGGGTCAGGAAATTAGATCCTTATCTATGGTCCAGGAAAGGCAGTACCAAAGAAGAAAGAAATAAATACGGAGTAACAAAGGCAAGAAAAAAGGACCTGTAATTCCGGAACGATGACGTGACGGAATATCATTGGATAGATGGAACCGCGCCTATCTACAACAATGTAGAAAAGAACATGGAAATGGACACAAGCCGGAAGGAGGAAACGACTGTGACGCGGGCAAAAACATCCGGGTATGCAAACAGAGACGACGGAAGTCAGAAGAAGCGAGAGAACGCCGACAGCAGCCCGCGAGGCAGATGGATCAAACCCTTTAGCTAGAAGGTAAGCGAAACATCCGAGACAGCGAATGTAAGACTGTAGGAGGGAGATATAATAGAGCGGAATGTCCCTATTTCTAAAGACATGTCCCGTGAGTTAGCTATAAGAGATATTGGCGCTTAGTACACCAAGAAGCCGTTTAAAGATCACGCGGGCGGAATGTTTCAATTTTTAAAGATACACCTTTTGTTTTGGCTTCTATAGATATCGGCACTTAGAACACTCAGAAGCCGTGTATAGATCACGTGGGAATCCAACATGGCGGGCGTTTCCAAAAATCGGATGCACTTCACACTTTTGACCATCCAATCAGTGGGCGTGTCCAATGTCCACGCACATCATGTCACCCTCTGGGCCAATCAGAGGCCTCTATGTGGACCGAACAGGCAAGTGGATCTGCGGACCAAAACCAGATATCAATATATTTTTTTTTTACCTGCTTTTAGCCAGTTTTAAATAACATTACTGGACGGATTTACACCACATTTACAAAAGCACACTTTTGAGACCAAGCCGCCGCTCCTGCCTCCAATATGGGGAAAATCTGTCCAGCAGTTTAGGCTGTAGGCATGAGAAAAAATGTTTTTCCACTGCATTTGGAAACCCCCCTATAACTTTGCCCGCCCTTGACAAAACCTCACCATTTTACCATAACATTTCAGAGCGGGCCATATATTTTTTTCCCAAAGTTTGGTAAGGATTCGTCCTGGGGAGCGAAGTTATAAGCCACCGTAAAAGTGCTCTTCCTGTGAGTTGAGCAACTTAACCATAACTACACGGCCGCTACCGCAGGCCGTGTAATATATATACATATATATATTAGAGGGCCTGCAGTAGCGGGCCTGTAGTTATGGTTAGGTTGATCCACGCATAGAAAGAGCCATTTTTGGACGGCTTATAACTTTGCCCCCTGGATGAATCCTCACCAAACTTTGCTAAAGAAATTATATGGCCCACTCAGAATAATTTTGTATAGTTTGTTGCAGTTTTGTCCATGGGGAGCAGTTATAGGGGGTCCCACAATCTGTGGAAATCCTCTTAGACACAATAGAAACAAATTTGCTTGTGCCTACAGCCCAAACGGCTGGACGGATTTGTCACAAATTTATGCCAGGCGGAGGCGGCTAGGTCCCAAATGCGTGCTTTTGTCAATTTTCTGTAAATCTGGACAGTAGTTTTTAAAAAATGACAATACATTAGGTACAAATAAATGAGTGATATCAGGGTCTGGTCCGTGGACTCACTTCCTGGTTCAGGTACGCAGTTGACTCTGGACCGATCAGAGAGCAGCATGACATTCATGGACATCGTACGTGCCTGATGATTGGTCGGTAGAAAACGTGATAGGTTGCTTCTTGTTACTGTTACTGGTACTGCGAAATGACAGATTGGCCCAGGTCGGTTGTCCCATATCACGTGATGGAGAAAATTCTGTAGATAGATATTTTCCAATGCTGGTTAAACAATCCGTCAGATGGTAGCTGGAAACTGTGGCACATGCAGTACAGTAGAATATATCTGTCGAGATAAGTACAAAGTACATTTTAGTCACTGTTTTGTACTGGAATATAATAATTGATATTGATATTGTATTTGTATTGTCCTCGTACAGAAGGGTTTTAGAGTGTGAAGAGGGAAGTTAGTAGGGGAGAACTAAAGGATGATCTTTCTAGGCCCGGTGACATTGAGAACGTGGAAGTGCATGGGAGAGGAAAAGGGTGAATGTGCATGGGGGTGGGGAGAAGTGGAAAGTGTTATGCAAAACAATATGAGTAAATAAACAATAAATAAATACAACAAATAATAAAAACAGAAAAGTGGTAGTGCATCCAACAATTTATTGTATAACTAATAATTGGATGAAACGTAATTATAAACACAAACCACAGACATTGAACACATGCATGAAAACATGGGGGAGTATTTCAGAGCAGGAGTTGCGTCAAAGGTGAGCGCTGTGAAGTAGATAAGGAAGTGGTGGAAATGGAATAATGTGGAGAGGGATTTCACAAGGGCTGGTGCTGGGGCAGAGTTTGGAGGAGGGGGCTTAGTTCAGACGAGGAGAGCGCAGGTGCCAATTGAACTTTAATGAAAGGACATTTTAAACATGTTCTTTTTATTGATTCAGCTGATTTAATCAACTTTACAATAATCAAATTTTACAAAATTTTACAAAACTATTTTCTGTAATTTCATTTGTATTAAAATTATTTCTAACAATTTGAGCACAGTTAAGAAAAAAAAGAAGGCATAATAATAGCTATTGTACACATACATTATGATCAATTGAGATCAAGAGCTTAATTAATTATTAATTCTTGCTCATATCATATGAAGTCCCTTTAAATCAATTTCAATGAATATAGAAAATTGAGAGCAGCAATTCGAATTGATGTTAATTTACCCGAAAAAACAATTTTCCACAACAGGGGTAATTATCTGGTACTCTTGTAGATGTTTCTTAAAATTCAATATACACTTGTCTTGTAACAAGGGTCTATTTGCTCCCAGCGATCTGGCAAAAATGACAAACATTATCACATTTAGACATTTTGCCAGATCTACTTCGGATATCTCTTGTGGGCCAAATATTAAATCTCATACACAAACAATTGAGTCTATGAAACAATGAAGGGGATTTATTAGATATAATTCAAGAGCATTGTATTTCTTGTCTTGAAAATGATTATTTCTAAAGTCTTTATAGTTTAGACAGTTATCTATGGTTCTGATCCAATCATATTGGAGCAGTTTTGTTTTTGCTCTCGTAGAGTTCTTTTGAAAATGTCAACTTTGCTTAATTGCTTCAAAAATGCACAAATCACAGTAAGTATTTGTTGCTATGGTTTCTGTACTGTTCAAGCGAGCAGCGTCCGTGTGAAAATGTAGTTAGATATGCAAACAACAAATACCACAATTTATTTTAGAAAGAGAATTTTGAGCAAGCCCGGAAAGGTGGTGCCTCGGTGATAATTGTGTTTTTGGAATGGATTCTGCTTTTTTGTGAATTACTGGGTGTTTAACTCTCTGCAAACTTGGATGCTTGCCTTAGTGATGTAATGTGGTCTGTGCCACTACGTGGTCGCAGAAAGCCAGTGTAGTGAACTGGTTAGTAAGGAAAGTACCTATTGGCTGTACTAAAAGTAGCTAGAAGTAGCTAAATTACATCATCGCCTGATTTGCATAATTAGCCATGTGCATGATGGGTGATTGCAGAAGGGCCAGTGCCCATATCAGTGTAGCATGAAAAAAATGTGATATATTACTGGAACTTACCAAACACATCGTTTGCATGAGTGTGTATAAAATGCAATATGCAGGAGAACAAATGGAAGTAGAATTACCAACATAGACTTACTGTGCTAAAGTCTACCAAGCTGCAAGAGAGACTCCACCCAGACAGGCGACATGCTAACATTGATGGAATGAACGCATGGCTAAATTCCATGTGCCTAGATGTATGCACATTGACAGCGCTTCCCGTGCCCTCGTAGTCCACTACTGTTTGCTTTCTTGTCACTCAATGTGCAGATTTACATTGTGCACACTCTATAGTTACTCTACATCCTATTAACAACTTTTGTAGGAGCCTTTCATACTCAGAAATAGAGGCGCACAACACTGCAGTTCAACGTTTTAGTGCTTGCAATGTTTTTGAGAGTTACACTTTTTTCTATTGGTTTGGAAAGTTGTGTAAATGACGCAAGTCTCTTAACCAATGGAAAGAAGTGTAACTCACCACACCAATAGAAACAAATAGCTATATTTCTCGCTAGCTGCTTTTTTAGCACAGTCGGTAGGGGACCATGATTTTTGGTAAGTACAGCGAAAAAATCGACAAGCTCGCAAGACTGCCCAGAGCACATTTTGTTAGAGAGGGGAGTCCCCAGGCTTGCTGATTGTCTGTCTTAGGTCCTGTTGCCTGTGATATAGGTGCTATTTGTGGCTGAGACCCCCCACTCTCTACTGTAGTGTGCAACGCACTTTGTTTTTTTGTTTATGTTTTCTAAGGTTTTTTAAGGGCTATTTGGTGCTAATGCTGGTCAGATCCCGAGATCCAGCTACATATCTGGTCCTGGATCCGGAGAAAGGTGGTGCATTGAGCAGCGCTGGGTATAGTTTGCAATGGGATGGAGAAGTATATGCAGAAAACAAGGAGACAAATATGAACGTTTGAGGTTGTAGTGCAGACAGATGTTATTATAAATTAATTGAGAACAACAAATGCAGTGCCCACAGACAATGTTTACCCACTGCCCATTGCCCCAAACTGGGAATTTATGAGTCTGTAGGATGCAACAGTATGTTCCATGGCACAAAGCGGTTCACATATTAGTACTCTGTATATGTGTGGTGTTTGCGGAACATAGATGATTAATAGTTACAATATGCTATAGCTAACAAACGAGAACAAGTCAGTTTGCATCTTGTTTACTTAGTTGTTATGAATGGAGCACCATAACATCTGGAGCACCTCCCGGCATGCACGTAGCTCCGCCGAGATGGTATTCTCAAGCTGCTCCTACCTCTCCTCTGACCGATTCCTCTGGGACATGTTGAGCACACCCAGAGTAAATATGAGGGATTGATGGTCATCCCTCAGGGCCTTCTTGTGTGCCTCTGCGTGAGCAGCAAGTGCTTGACACATAGACACCATTTCAGCCCGGCGTGACCTGTCTGAGCCGCCATGCCCAGCCTGATTGAGAGGGCCGTGGACTGTGCTGTCTGATGCTGGAGATCCACCTGCCTAGCAGGGGGGAGCATGGATTGGGCGACACATTCCATGCTGTGAGCAATCTTATCAATAGCTTCCCCCTGTTGTGCTGAATTAGCATACATTGATTGCTCCCACTCAGAATACTCTGGTGGCGCACACCCACTGCGTTGCTGGACTTGACACCCGTGGGGCCCAAGGAGCCAGGGTCCTCGCTGGATTGGCACCACCCACGGCTGCAGGACTACATCCCTCCATTGACGTGATGCCCCAGGCACATCAACAACTGGTGTGGAGTGTGACCATGCGTCCTGATCTACCACAGGTGGAGGTTACAACACCGTCCGGCCCCTCAATGCAGGTGTCGCGGACAGAAGATCATCCACATCAGAATCACTCACTGTGGACGAATGGACATGAAACACATCCAACTCAACATTGTTGTCAGAGTGATCTGATTGCCAGCCCTGGACAAGATGGTCTGGAGCACAAGTGGGTTCTCGTGGCCTACCACCCCACGACCCCCACTTGTGCCGGGTTGCTGATGTAATAGCAACCTTGTGTCAGGAATGTCATCACCATGATCTTGCTCCATTGCGTCATCATCTGTAATGTGGAAAAAACAAACATGAGTACACATATCAGAAGCACATAACCCACACACACATAGACATCACATTGACAGCCAACACATGAAGCAGACATGTCACACACAAATGAAATTCTGGCATGCATCCAGTGGCATTGATATGCAAACACATCCCACAAGCAGAAATGGATGTGTGTAAATAAAGCCTACACATGTACTGAATGCAGTATATCACCTCATATGAGACCACCTCTGTCAGGCACATGTCACAGGCAGAAATAACAGATGGCAACAAAGAGATGGCACATACCATAAGCATGTCTGAACTGCCAAATGGCCACACCTGCAAGTGCATCCAAACACACCATGACACGCGTAATATGCATGTACACATGCATCACTAAATCATCATCACCAATATAGCTACATCCATCTGCAGCTCGGCCCGTACCGGGCATCATGGGCCATGTAGACATAGTGAATGTCCTGAGCAAAGCGAGGGCCTGCAACCAGGCATGAGTGACCATAACGCCCAGTACAGTCTGAGCTGCCGGCTACAAAGACTCCAGAACACCCCTCAGGGCCTGATTGAGCACAATGTTCACTGATTGTGCCCTAAAGCATTATTCAGTGTGTCAAATTATCACGGCCAGGCCCCACCAGATTAGCTAAGTGGGCCAGGTCGTACACATACTGCATGACAGTGCACCTTAAAGATTGTGCCAGTTGAACATAATGGGCGCAATGCTGAAATCTCAGCAGCATTACCATTAATCAACTACATATTAGTCATTTCACAAAAAATCTGCAGAGGACACATGTGTAAATGAACACTATCACACACACATAAGTGAGTAGCCACAATGTTGCACTACACAACATTGAAGATGCTTGCATATGTACATGTGAAAGTGTTCAAAAACACCTGTGTCCATATACACCCATATGGTGATTATGAACAGCATTCTATACAGCAAAGCAAGCAGCTACAACGCTGCTTACTTTGATGTATGTGAAATTGTACACATACACACATGCAGGCAGCTCCACAGTCATTACAACCCGATTGATAGGCTATAGTCAATCTGCGGCCTATACCAGTTAGTGTAGGCCGCAGATTGACCAATAAAATTTGCTAAACACCCAGTAGGGTGTTCCAGTACTGAGTACATGTGTCACAGGATGCACATGTGCCCGTGCCTTTCATGACATTGAAGGGATGACAATCTGACCATACATGCCAGGTCACTTTGACGTTGCAGCAGTGAGTGCATGTAGAACGGTGTAACATGGCTCAGAAGTTGGTTGGTGCAGTGCAGAACATGTATACGTTACCGACTATCTACATCAACAAGTACATTATGGTGTCAATCAATAAACATGAAGGCAGTGTAAGGGCAAGGTCAGGCATCACGTGCTATGTGCATGCAATGGGTTGCATGGCTACCGGCAACCCCCTCCCCCCTCAGTGAAAATGGTTGGAGGCATTGCATGGCAGTGAAAGGTTGACCAGAGATCTGTGTATTGGCAGACAGTGTTGAGTAGCGTCAATTACATCATCAGAGTCAGCTGACAACACAGCAGATAAGAATGGGACAGTAAGCAGGACACATGATGACCCTCTGCAGTACACCCATTTGTGCAGACGTCACTAAACCAGTGGAACAGAGTCAGGGGGCCTGAAACCAGGGCAGGCCTGTGCCCCACACAGACCATGACACCCTAAACATGTGCGTGATGCAGTATATCTTTTGAGGAACTAATTGGGTTGGGGTTATCCTATGCTGGACCCCAGCGCCCTTAGCTCTATTTCTGATTTAGTTTTTCAGGGTCGCATGGGAAAGTAACAACAGAGTACTTAGTTCCTCAACTCCGTTTATGAAAATGAAACTTATTGGGTTGCTACATAGACTTAGTCCCATGCGCTCACATATTACCGAAAAGGATGACAAATATTTTCAGTGTTCAGAAAAAACTCCACTTATTGTGGTTTATTTCAATGTTTTCTTGTGCCCTATGTGATTACACTGTTTCGATGACTTGCTCATCTTTTTTCCAAATCAGGGCTGTTAGAGTAACAAGAAAATTATATTTTTAAATATTTAAACACATAACATTATTTCCCCATGTTAAAAAGGAGGAAAAATAGTAGTGATGAACCGGGAAGATTACTTAGAAATGGCTATGAATCACTTGCACACACCGCTTTGCTATTCCAAACTAAAATCTAATCCTAAATTGGAGATACAATTGGAATGAAAGGATGCCATAAAAAATTGGTATTGAGAAGGACTTATCCCCGATGAAGAAAGCCACTTTTTAGAAATAAAACAAACAACTCTTCCAACAATATACTTTTTACCTAAGATCCATACAAAGTTTGATAGAATCCCAGAGGGGAGACCAATAGTAAGTGGAATTGGCTGGGCGACTATTAATATGGCACAATACATAGATGACATTTTAAGACCTCTTGCAACCAAAACGAAGTCGTATTTAAGAGATACAACATCAGTAATCAACAAACTAGCCAGGATATAATGACAAGAAGAATTTTTGCTAGTTACATGGGATGTCAGATCTCTCTATACGTCTATCAGACATGACACTGCAATAGAAACTGTAGACTACATTTTTTCAAAAGAAACAGCGTCACATTATCAATCAGTAAGCATGTTGAAGGAAATGTTACTACTAACGTTACAAAACAACGTATTTGTATTCAATGGAAACATCTTTAAACAAACCAGAGGGGTAGCGATGGGGATTAAGTATGCCCCAGCACTGGCCAATTTGACAATGCCAATGTTTGAAGATAATTATATCTACACTGACGCATCGTATAAATCTAATGTGGTATTATGGACACGTTATATTGATGATGTTTTGTTGATTTGGAGAGGGGAAGAAGAAGAACTGGAAAATTTCAGGAAGAGAGCCAACACTAACGAAATGGGAATAGAATTTACAGGAAATACAAGTGGCAAATAAATCGATTTCCTCGATTTGAACATTTATATTTCAGAAAACTCAGTTAAAACCAAAACTTTGAGGAAAAGTACAGAAGCCAATTCAACCCTGTATGCAACCATCTGTCATTATAATTCAGTGATCAGAAACATACCGAAAGGAGAATTCATTAGAGCGCGCAGGAATTGTAGTGAACGAAAAACCTTTAAGGAAGAGTGCAAACTACTAACGCAAAGATTCAAAATAAGAGGCTATGGCACAAAATAGATAGCAAAAGCGCAAGCGAAAGCTATGAAACTGGACAGAGAAAGCACTTTAATTCCCAAAACAAAACTAGCTAAAGAAGATAACATTTATTTAATCACAACTTATTGTGCTGACAACAAAATTCTGAAAAGTAATTTGAAGAAAAATTGGTATTTACTTCAAATGGACTCCAATGTGAATAAATATATTGATGAGAATCCAACCATTATTTACAAACGAGCCAGAATGATTAAAAACTATTTGAGCCCATCACTTCTTCCAGAGGTAAAAAGGGAAAATACAGGAACATGGCTTCCACCGCTTCCTAAAGGTTTTCACAAGTGCGGTACCTGCACAATGTGCAAGTGTGCGTTGGATAATTCAACAACCTTTAAGGATGAATATGGAATTAAACAAAAAATTGAAGATTACATAAATTGCAAGACGAATTTGTAATATATGCCATCATCTGCCAATGTGGAAAAATATATATTGGTAGCACCATCCGAGAACTTAAAATCAGAATACGGGAACACCTATCGACTATTGGAAGCCAAGAATCAAACTTACCACTGGCCCAACATTGGCAAAAGAAACACCAGATGGACGACAAAAAAGTACTGAGATTTGTGGGATTTAAGAAAGTTTCTTTAGGCCCCAGAGGCGGGGACCAAGAATTAAAATTGAGGCAACAAGAGGCGAAACTAATATGCACATTTTGAGCTGTAGAGAAAGGCCTCAACACAGATAATGATATGGCCTCTTTTTTGTAAACTCAGTGTAACACACATACTGGACACATTTACTGAAATGAGAAATTGCAGAACAAGGAACTGTGAAAACCTGTGGGTCTAGAATAATAATGATTGGTTAATCAGAAAATGTGTGAATACAATATTGTTTAGCATGAATTTGAACATGACTTATGTTGCACACATTTATTCATTTGCATTAAATAACATAGAACTGCGATTCAGGGATAGATGTCATCAGTGAAGAACCACAATGAATAACACTTGTTCTTATACATTGATAGATTTAATTTAATAATTAATTGAGTTATCATTAAATAGCTGAAACTATAAAAAGGAATTGGGATTGATCTATTTCATCAAATAAATGGATAATGCAGAACCAGCGGTAATCAGGAATGCCAGAAATAAAGAAAGGACTTCAATCCACGCAATATTTTTGAGCACATTAAACTGAAGATAAGTGGAGCATTAAGCCATAATTGATGTATTCACATTAGGAAAGACGTAACACAATCTGTAATGTAATTTAGGATCACAAAAACAGACATGTTGATTTGCATTAATGGAATTAAATAATTTCGAACCACGATAATCGCACAGGTGGTAACAAAAATTCCTAAAAAATATAGCTCTATTTTGATTCAGCATTATGGACCTCAAAGACTAAAATTAAGGGCAATACAGGGAACGAAGTAAGCGCTCTCCCAATCCAACATGCCCGCGAGTAACAGCATTGCAGCTGACCTGGGTTGCTAGGCAACCAAAGTGCAGAATTACATTAGTCAGGCAGAGACGCGGAAAACACGAGGACGGTTTAGCACCGGACGAATAGTATTAAGGTAAGCTCGCGTGGGGGGCTTAAAAACAAAGTGGTCTGGCTTATCTCGCCCACGTGGTGACATGTGGAGCCTTTCATAAGTTAAATTGGAAAAATATATAATTGTAATACGAGAGCGAAAACAAGGAGTTTTAAAACTCCCCTTGTGCCACGACTACCGCAGAGGATAATCGACAGAAATAGACACACACAATTGCTCACCCCCTTGCTTACTCATAATGACTAACAATCCCATATCAGGGAAAATATGGGAACTAAGGAACATGAGCCAGAGTGAGTCGGTAATCTAAATAATATCAACATAGACAATAGACAACATATTATTATTATTGTCAATGAAGTTTGGGAGAAACAATAATAGGACGCGAATACCCATATTCTTTTCAAACATTATTCATTTTAACTTTGTAGATGGACCTGGGATTTAACCCGTGAAATTATTTGAAAGACATAAAGAATACTAGTAGCGAACAGCACAATATGGTAAGGTCATGTGTCCAGTACATGTTATCATAACAAACGGATTTTGATGGATTTTTACTTCTTGTATGGAATATTTATGATAACAAGCAGAATGTAACAAAATGTTATTTTTTCTGTGTTTTAATTTATTAATTCATATGTATTTTTTTCCTTATCGATCTTTTTTCTCTTTAACCCATAACACTCCTACCCTTTGCCCCTTTTCTTTTATGACAATTGCCTTGAATTTCTGAATGTTTGAATGTTCTTTTATGACATGTTAATGATTTTCATATGTTGTTAATATGGGGAAATAATGTTATGTGTTTAAATATTGAAAAATATAATTTTCTTGTTACTCTAAAAGCCCTGATTTGAAAAAGATGAGCAAGTCATCAAAACACGTGTAATCACATAGGGCACAAGAAAACCTTGAAATAAACCACAATATGTGCGTGATGCAGGACTGAGCCAGAGTGGGCATGGAATGGATGATCAACATCCATTAAATGTATGTCATCCTTGACATGTACTACTATGATCATCCTGCCAAGGACACATAGGGGCATGCGTGGAATGCACATGGAGCATGAATGGGCACTTATGTCCCTGCAGAGCATCTGCCATCTGCACAGTCCGAGTGAGACACTCTGCATCAAGGACAAAGGATGTACCCCACAGTATGTGTCTACCAGTTTGGCAGGGAGAAGTGTGCATGTACACAGGAGAGTTGAGCAGGCCATTGCTATAGTCCAACATGTTACCCACCAGTGCCATGGTGAAATTGGGTGCAGGGGGGTGAAGGGGCAAGGGAGCATGCCTACATGGAGTACCCACATGCAGGCAGAACACACATGCACGTCAGTCATGCGATGACATAGTCCGAGTGCTGAGTGGAAAGACACCCCAGGCTACATGCAGATGGGCCAGTGAGCTGGAACATGGACTGGGGGGGCAGCCGGGTGACTAGCATGTGAGTAGGGTGCAAGTGTGGTGATGATGACAGTTCCCGTCTCCTCTACATGTCCAGCATACTGCACAACAGGTACGCATCAGTGATGCAATGCGTGACACACACATGAGAACCATGTACACATAGCATGTAGTGGCAGTCAAGCACAACAAATCACACAAGCAAACCACACATGGGATTGACAAACACGCAACAACACTCACTGGACGGGGCATGAAAATCCAGCATCTCTCCCACTCCTTTGACCAATTCTGCCGGGTTGAACTCTGCAGCGATCAACTTGTGCGGAGTGAGTTCTTCCTCCTCAGGTGGTGGCCCACTGTCAGTCACCCCAGTCATGGCATAATTGGAGGCACGGTTTAGCTTAGCACAGTGTCGGAGGTCATCCCAACGCTTTTTGCACTCCTGAGCTGTGCGCACCTCATGTCCGAATGCACTGACATCCTCCGCAACATGCTTCCAGTGGTCCAAACGGTGGGCAGCCGTAGTGTGACAATTTGGGACCACTAGCATCTTACGTTCGTGTCCCGACACGTAGCCCACAAGGAAGTACAGTTCCTGCTTGCAGGAGGCTAGAGCCGTGTCTGGGGTCCCAGCCGCTTGTGCAGGAGCAACCTTCCTCCTCTTGGGCAGTGATGCGGACCCTGACTGGCAAATTCTGCCCTGATCAGTAGGGGCATTGGTGCTAGTGGATTGAACCAAGGGTGTGGCAAGTGGAACTAGGACGGAAGCCCTGACTTGCGTCAGTGGCTGCTGAGTGCTCTTGACTGGACCCAGCGTAGCAACAGCCGCTGTGCCAAGGTCATTGACCGAGACCGCCCTGGCTGGCAGACTCACAGCCGGGATTGTGTCGGCTGCATCTGCCCATGCAGTTGCCAACACCCGGCTGCTCGGGGCAGCAGATGACAACACTGCCCCAGGGACATGTGCCTCGGTCAGAGCAGCCCTGCGTGCACTTACCTTAGCCTCCTGACCACCTGGAAATCATCCTGGGACTCTTAGGTGCCAACGCAGCATGCGCTGGCCGACCCAGAGCCTAGGTGGTGGTGACAACAGCTGCACCTGCAGCTACCACTACCCTTGCGCCCGTGGCAGTCAATGAAACTGACTGCCGGGTCACATAGGCGCCAGTGTCAGAGGCAGGAGCTGCATCTCCCGAAACCACAGGGGGTGGTGGCATGACTGCACCAACATGTGGCAGAACATCCTGCCGAAGTGGCACACCGCTGCCTCTTCCCACTCTGCAGCCACCCTGGACACCCTGGAGTCCCCCTATCCCTAGTCACCCCGGCCACATCCCTGACCACGGCCACCATGTGGAGGCCCCCCAGTTGAGGCGCCCTTCACCTTTCGTGGCCTCCCAACCATGGCACAGATGCACTAACTCCCACATGTGTCACGTCACTTACACGCTTAGGCCCTTTCCTCGAGTTACACGCATTAACACGCAGACGTGCTGTTTTTTCAAGTGCTGAATCACTATGCACCCGTGCCGGGGGAAACGCCTGTGCGTGTCATGTCACTTATGTGCTTACGCGCTAAGGGCCTTTCCTCGAATTGCATGCTGACATGCTTTTTTTCATGTGCCAAATCACTCCGTATCAAGCTGGCCACACAACAACACATGGAAGACCATGCTCCTGCCCAGAAGGCCATTTTCCTGCCGCCCCGAGCCGCCTCCCATGAGCCATCTGCTGCTGCCTGCCTGCCTGCTGGCCACGTGCCCTGCTATTCGGTGCCTGCACGTCAGCCATCTGCAGGGGTGAGTTGCTGTGACCACCCCTGCTGGAACAGAAGACTCCCGACTGCAATTCCATCGCTCCACAACCCAGCACCAGGACCCAGTTGCCCACCCACACCTGCCTCGGGGGTTGCCATGTCGGGCCAAAATCCATCTGGGACCAGTGGTGACCCCCTGGCAGAGAGGCAGAGGGCTGCCAGCTTCACTGCAGGAGAAGTTGGCATCCTGGTGGAGCAAGTCCTGGTGCATTATGATGCCCTCTTCGAAAGAACACGTGCCGACAAAGATGGACGGAAGAGGATCTGGATGGACATCGTGGTTGCTATGAACACCTTTCACACGTCCATAAGCGCTGGCAGGACTTCAGGTGCAGGACCCTCAGGAAGGCCTGGCACCTCGTTGACGCAGCGGATGCAGTGCGGTGCCGGGTCCACCTTACCAGGTCCTGGAACGCATTCGCCCAGCGCTTCTCCTCCAGGTCCTCGAGAGGCAGACCTGTCCGGATTCGAACGGTAAGTGTACATGCGTACTGATTGGACGCAGTGCATGTTGAGGTCTGACAGGAGTGTGCAGCTTGGACATATGTCTGGAAAGGCCCATGTTTGGATGTGTATGTGCAAGGACATGACCGTGCTGCATGTGAGTCCAATCATTTGTGATGCACATCAATGGTGTATGTGTTCCAAAGCATGATGCACAACTGCATGTGAAGACACACACATGTTAGCATTTCTGTGTATGTACTATGCCATGGTTGGGGTGTGACACATGGATGCTGGTTCCACCTTCATGTACATGCACAGTGTACATGTGCGTGTGGGTGTCTTTGACATGTGTGCGACTGTGATATGCCATGGATGCATGTGACAAAGACATGTAGGAACCCGATTTGCAGATGTGACGTAGTTGCCGATGATTGCACTATGACAGGTGGTGGAGATGTACAGATGCATGTCTGTCTGGTAGCGGGTGTGCATGTGTTCGGCACTTCCCATGTTGCTTGTGACATCATGCCAACCTTTGGATTTTCATGCTGTTGTGTGCGTATGGATGCTGCTGCCTGCTGCATGATTCCTGTTAATTTGTGCATGTGTGTGGGGTCAAATGATATGAGTGTTGGGGAGCGTGATGCCATCTGTGAAGTTTGACACTGCCACTCATGTGCAACTGTCATGTGTGTAGCAGACCATTGTACAGCGCCCAGATGCCTGTGTTCTGTCTCTCACTCTCTGCAGCGTCGACTGATGAAGAGGGCGGAGACGGTGCTGTGGAGCACAGCGGCAGGGATCCCACCACCAGCCGGAGATGCAAGGGAAGGTCCAAGAGGCAGAGTTTGGATGTGGACTCTTCGGCAGCAGTAGGGGCAGCTGAGCCCACACAGGGGCCTATGGAGGAAGATGACACAGAGTCATCCAGGTTGGTGGGGGGTTTGGTTGAGGAGGAGGCTGTGGAAGGCTCCTGCACAGGACCTGGAAGGGGGGATTCCACGGGTGCTAGTGGTGCAGTCCAGGGGCAGGGACAGGAGGCAGCACAGGCCGCTGCAGAGGTGTCTGTGTGTAATCCTGTCCTCGATCCTGTGACCGCATCATCTGGCACCAGCCGGGATGCCTTCATCCAGACCCGTTTTCAGGGAGGGGATGCGCATACAAAAACTGTCCTTCCTCTCCCTGCGACGTTGCAATCCGTGACCGGATTGAGCCTGTCCTAGCTTGGGTGGCGTTGTTCCAACATGGTATTTGTGATTACGTGCAGGGTTCTCGTCTGGACAATGCACGTCATTTTGAATACCTCTTTGGCCACATCGACCTACTAGGACAGGTTGTCGGCACTTGATTCATCCATGTGCTGGATCTCCTTGTGACCCCTTCCTCAACTGAGCCCCCTATGCGCCAGTCATCCTCTGTGCCACCTGGGTCCCCTGTGGAGCTGCCCCTGAGTCAGAGGCCAGGTTGGTAGAGGACACATCCCTGCCACAGTCAGGAGTCGGAGGTCCAGCAGGGGTGGCCACCCCACCAACTGGAACCCAGCAAGAGGAGGACGTGCAGGCATCAACAGGCAGGGCACGTGCATGCATGGCAGCATCAGGCTCAGGGTGGGAGCGATCATGGCTCTGGGCCATCAACATCCCAGGGGCAGGCATCGGCTGTCGGGCAGGAGGACCCAGGATTGGGAGTGTCTTCCGTGTGGCAGCGGTTTGGCTGACAAATAGATGCAGAGCCCTGTCGGGCAGAGAGGGCACGGCTCATAAGCGGAGAACACTGTGCGCTGGGCGTTGAGGTGGGCTGCATGCCTGGAGGCAACTCACAGGAAGTTGGAGGAGGCCATGGCTGTATCGCTGCAAGACCTCAAGGCCAGGAAAGACGCCCATTTTTGGACATCCGGACTTGGATTATTTTATTTTTTTTGTGTGCTTTTGTTTTATTCATTCAGTTTATGATTTAATACAGTTTTATTCTCTACTTTACTTGCGTGGTCTTCTCTCATTAGTTTTGTGCATGTCACATGTGGGTTTTCTCAGTCATGTGTCGCCATTGTGTGGGTCTGAGGGACATATATTCATGGGCATTCTGGTTATTTGGTTTCTATCATGACATGGGGAATTCAATGTGGAGTGGATGGAATGCTTGGCTGGGTGTTTGGACTGGGGTGGCATGGGGTGGGATTTGGGTGGCCATACATGAGTCGGGGCCTGCTGGCAGGTTGCCGTCAATGGTGGTGGGGTGGCAGACATGAGTCGGGGCCTGCTGGCAGGTTGCCGTCAATGGGGTGGGGTGGCGGACATGTGTCAGGGCCTGCTGGCAGGTTGCCGTCAATGGGGGTGGGGTGGGGGACATGAGTCGGGGCCTGCTGGCAGGTTGCTGTCAATTGGGGTGGGGTGGGGGACATGAGTCAGGGCCTGCTGGCAGGTGCCCATCACTGGGGGTGGGGTGGGAGACAGGAGTCAGGGCCTGCTGGCAGGTTGCCGTCAATGGGGGTGGGGTGGGGTGGGGGACATGAGTCGGGGCCTGCTGGCAGGTGCCCATCACTGGGGGTGGGGTGGGGGACATGATTCGGGGCCTGCTGGCAAGTTGCCGTCAATGGGGGTGGGGTGGGGGACATGAGTCAGGGCCTGTGGGCAGGTTTCTGTCAATGGGGGTGGGGTGGGGGACATGAGTCAGGGCCTGCTGGCAGGTGCCCATCACTGGGGGTGGGGTGGGGGACATGACATGAGTCGGGCCTGCTGGCAGGTTGCCGTCAATGGGGGTGTGTTGGGGGACATGAGTCAGGGCCTGCTGGTAGGTTGTCGTCAATATGGGTGGGGTGAGGGACATAAGTCGGGGCCTGCTGGCAGGTGCCCATCAGTGGGGGTGGGGGACATGAGTCGGGGCCTGCTGGCAGGTTGCAGTCAATGGGGGTGGAGTGGGGGACATGAGTCAGGGCCTGCTGGCAGGTTGCCGTCAATGGGGGTGGGGTGGGGGACATGACTCAGGGCCTGCTGGCAGGTTGCCGTCAATGGGGATGGGGTCGGGGACATGAGTCAGGGCCTGCTGGCAGATTGCCCTCAATGGGGATGTGTTGGGGGACATGACTCAGGGCCTGCTGGCAGGTTGCCGCCAATGGGGGTGGTGTGGGGACATGTGTCAGGGCTCCCAAGTGCATGATGACATGTGGCCTGCCTGCGGGTCATGGTCTGCGGTGATGAGCTGGCTGCAGGGCTGCACAGGGAGTTTTACACTTGATTTCGCTGGTGCGTGAGGGCTGTGTGGCGTTTTTAGTGCATTTTTGTGGTTGGGGGTTTGTATGCTGGTCCACTGGCCTTTGCACCATGTAGGGTATTTGTGAGATTTTTTGCCGAATGGGGCGGGATTGGGGGCATAACTGGCGCTGCTGCAGGGTCGCTGCGCCGCTCTGCACCACAGCTGGTTATGGATGTAAGAATCCATGAATACGCTGTGCATGAAAATGGGTTTTGGAGCACGCAGCTAGCGCACGCTGGGGCACGCTCCCTCAATGCGCTGCCCGCATGCGCTGTTTCTGCGCTAAAATCTATGAATTACCCCCTGAATTTGACACCCTCCTGTCCATCTACAGACTGGTCTCCCTTATGCCCCGTAGTGCCTGCTGAGACAGAGGCCTTGCAGGTTTCAATCTGGGGTTATGCCCCACAAGAGGGCAGGCAGCATATGAATTATCGGATGCGCACAGTGCTCTTTGCGCATGCTGTACATGAGGGAGGCTTGAGTGATGGCCTGTGCATAATGATAGACTCTGCTTCCCCATCCCCAATTTGCACCAGCTGCCATTGACACAATGTCTGCTCCAATAATCCGATACTTGACAGTTGCTGCCTCTTCTCAAGGCACGTCTGAATCTCTTTTGTTTTCCTTTCGTCAGCATTGCACCTTCTACATAGCTTAAACTAACTTTCAGTCTCATAAAGGTGCACACATCTTTATCAATAGTTTCGTCTTCCCTATGTTGTCTTGTTTTCGTGTTGTCAAGAGCTCTAAGAAACAATGAAAGAAGGGATGGACCTACAGCAAACGTTAAACCACCTTTGCTTGAATGTCAATAAATACCTAACACTGTGCCTCATTATAAGTATGTTGGTAACAGTGAACACGTGTATAACCACTACCACTCAGAGCCTATAAAGTACGATGCCTCTTCACTTGACTAATTGTATGGATTGAAATGAGAAAATACCCTGTTTCTGCAATAAAACTTTGAAGGGAGTAGGAAACATCTTACAATCCCTCCCTAAAAGATAGGCAGCACTTTTCCTCAGAAAGTTCGGTGATGCACTCCCTATCCAAAAGTGCCTGGGGCCACATTACTGAAACGTTGTACTGGTGCAAGTGGAAAGGTGCACTATATTTAACTCTAAGGCAAAGTTTGCACTAGTGCAAAAACGCATTGAAAATGATTTTTTTTTGCACTAGAGTGATTTTGCCCTAGTGTTTACCATGACAAATGTCCCTTGTCACAGTGTAAATGTTTTCTAATATGGGTCCAATGTTTTTTTTGCACTAGTGCCAACTTTGCCCAAGTGCTAATATAGTGCAACTTTGCACTTGCACCAGGTCAATATGTCTGTAATATTTCCCCTGATGGTTAACAATGCTTGGAAAGGTACATGACAGGCACTCTATGTATTTATTTATTTATGCATGTATTAACATTTACATAGCACACAGTAGCCCTGGGGCATCGTGGCACGGTTACATGAAATCATCACTGGTTGCGTACATTGTAACACTCAGAATCTGGAGGTCATGCACGGTCGTCCCCCAGTAATTTGTGCCTTGTAATTCGGACTCGAGTGACCTTTTTGTTCATTGTAACGTGTGGCAAAAAAAGTGTTTTTATGCTCATCTGTTCTTGTGCCACTGAACTGAGATCACCCACAGTCTCTCCCCTCTTTTATTTATTTGGTGACGTGAAGCAATCACCTACTAAAACTCAGAATTAATAATATTCAACTTTGTTTTCAAATGAAAGTGCAAATATTACTATGGGCGCTTGGGTAAAGGAAAACACAATTCCAATGGGCGGAGTGAGAATAACTTGGGAAGCGCATATGGCCATCGAATGTTGAGAGTAGCACCCTGAGTCATGGAACTGTGCAAAGTATATTTTTGCACTGCAAAGTCAATGCAAAGCCATGCATGAATGACTTTGCGCTGCAACCCTACACTTTGCACAGTTCCATGAGTCAGGGTGTGTAACCTTTAATTGATGTTGACAAATATTGCCTGTCATCTGCCTACCCACACACGGTGGACTGTCAGGTGCTTTTTGACAGGCAGCCTACCACCGTACTTTGTAAATCAAAACTCGAGCTAGTATTATGGAGGGACACACGTGAGATTAGTATTTGTTTAAACCTTCATGGTTTTATTGCAGAAACACATTATTTTGCTTTAAATAACTCTGATATTATTATTATTAGTAGTAGTAGTAGTAGTAGTAGTAGTAGTAGTAGTAGTAGTAGTATTATTTATAATAATACTTTGCAATCACAGTGAGTATGTATGATGGGTCAGGTAAATATTGCCTATTCACCCCAGGCAGTATGTTCTAAGTACCATATGCTGTACATATGTGGCATATTAACTGTAGGAGGCATTGAAACATTGTGTCATCACTGGCCCATCACGAATGTTTCAAATGGTTTCTAATTGTAGGTTGTTATACCCTTTACTTGACGAGAGCCTTGAGAGATCAATGCCAGTTAGAACATCTTCCTTTCTACACAGGTCAGTGTCCTGCTGAAAGGGCGTAATTGCCGGATTGGCATAACGCAGCATGCACAGGAATCACGTGTGTGTGTCGAGCAGGGCGGGAATCAGAGGATGATCCTTTTGAACCCAGCCAATCATTAGACTGTGTGGTTCCCTGATCCTGGTCTGTAACCTTCCCCGTGGTTAGGGACAGATGTGTCGTCTTCTGGGATGTAAACACGCGCAGGTACATCTGCCCCTCGCCCCCATGCTACCTAACCACAGAGTTGTGCCAGTCAATTTAACGCAATGCTGCACATCCTAAACAATATCATGCGTGGATGTAATTGGGATTCCGCCGGCTTCATGGGTGATGCTCGTCCACCGTAATTGACGCCATGATCTCCCTCCCTTGTTTTGGGTCATTGAGGGAAATCATCAATGCACTCTTCCTTGCAGGCAAATGTTGGAGGCTAGAATGCTTATCCGATTGCCATCTGGCAGGCTATAAATTCCACTTAATATGGCCCTCCTCGCTCACATTATAATTCCCTCAAACACCTAGGAGGAAAACTGAATAAACCGAGCAAATCAAGCACGTTACTAAATTCACTGGAAAAGGGTTGATAGCTCAGTGGTGGTCATTTCATCACAAATCAAAGGGGCGATTCATGGAATTTTTTTGCACGGTTCAAAGTGACTTTGCTCTGCTGAAAAGTGACTTTGCACTGCTTACAAAAACCCTGATTTATGGAACTGTGCAAAGTGTATTTTTGCAGAAAAATCTCATGCATCTTTGTTGTTGTCAAAGTGTTAAATGCATGCATTTATTTTATTATCATCAACTTGCCCCATTCAGTTATTTTAAAATGATTTAGAAACATTTCTGATCAAGACAAGCATTATACAGTTCTTAATAAGTGTAATGCCAACATCCCGGATTGAGGATTGTTTGCTGCAGGCTGGTTGTAAATTCACTGCTTAATCATTTGTTTTACGTGGCTGATCTATTACCTTCTTTTTCTGTGTTATGGAGATTTATAATTTTTATGCTTCATCCCATGAGACCCCAACACTTTTTGCTGGACTTATGGGCTATGTCTTTTGGAACTCTGTTCTCTGTGTTTTACCTTCACCTTGGGGTCTGCTTCCCCCCATATCTCTTTTAAAGGCATCTGTGTTTTACTTTTGCAGCACAGAGCTTCTTATGGGCAGTCGTGCTGGGAACCCTTTGGGTTCTCCTGAGATTCTTTATTCCTGAGTAGCTACAGTTTTAAGGATAGAAGGATACTTTGTATCTCTCCTAAAACTTGACACTATGAGAGACTGGCACACACCACATTATGTGGAGTGCCAAGAGGATAAGTAGCATCCACCTTCTCTCTGCGTACGTGACTTTTTAGTCACATAGACAACCCTCTAGTTATGGCTAGTGGCAGTGGATGTGTTCTACTAACTATTGTGTTTTTTTAGTTGATTTTTTACTGCAGACTGTATTCACAGCCTTTGTTCTGCACAATAGGTTCATCTATGTTCTTTTTTTTATAACAACATTTTATTAAGTTATACAAATCAACATGACCTATGTTCTAACACAATGGGCCTCATTACACGGTAGGCGCTAAAAAATGTGATTTACCGTCATGGCGCTATTAGCGTGTCCGCCGTCGCAGGAGACCGCTAATAGCGTACCATTACGAGTTAGCGGACACGCGCATAGGGCCATGCCGGTAAATGACCCTACCGCCATGGCGGAAAAGCACCTTACCGGCTCCGACCAAAGTGCTGATAGCACCTCCGCCCTCATGCTGCACGCTATTAGCGGTCACCGCTGTTAGCGGTCACTGCTATTAGCGGTCACCGTAAAACACCGGAACCGGAAATAGCGTCATCGCACCGGAACGGGAAAGAGCCCGGCGGCCATCCTTAAAAACACAATCCATTGCCATCCCCTGCACTCAGGACCTGCAGCAACACCACGACTGGCAAAACCACATCCCAGAAGAACAAACAATGCCCAAGGCCCTAAAGAAAGCCGATGCGCGCCAGCGCAAAGAACGCTTCTCAAACGAGGAATTGAAAATGCTGGCAGACACCCTGGCTGCAAATGCAGACGTAGTGTTCGCTAGCGACATGCGGCGCCCGGCACTCCTGAGAAAAAAGGAAATCTGGGCTGAGGTGGCGCAGAAAGTCAGTGCGGTGGGCTCCACCCCCCGCACCGTAAAGGACGTGCGCAAGCGGTGGGATGACCTGCGCCTCCGTGTACGCAGCATTTTATCGGCCAACAGGAATCTGGCCATGGGCACAGGAGGCGGAGGTGGATCCCCGATGAAGATGCAGGAGTGGGAGGAGACATGTGCCAGCACCATTGGCATAGAATCCATCGAGGGAGTGGGCCGAATGGAGTGTGGTGTGGCAACAACGTCAGACGGAGGTGAGTGACCACGCAAGACACAGCAATGCCAAGCATGAGTCCCTCCCCCAAATGTGAATTGGGAATCAGCTAATGGATGGGGTCATCACACACACATGTACACAACCCTGCATATATGCCCTGCACATCCCCACACAACCACATGCATGCAGCACCTCACACACGTGTCACCCTGACACATGTCCGGATGACCCACCCATCTGGCCAACAACCTGCAGGCCCAAAGTAGATGTCCAAATCCAAAGAACTGCAGCAACAACAACATATGCATGATGCACGTTGACCCATCACTGATGTTATCCCTGTCTTGCTCCCCCACAGGGTCACAATCTGACAGTGAGGAGCTGGACTCTGCAACGCAGGCCCCACCACCCAAAAAGCAGGCCAAGGGAAAGGATGCAGGCACCAGGCCCAGTACATCGAGGGGCACTGGGATATCTGGAGTGGGCCAGCGTTCAAAAGCCACCCACGCAACGACCACACCAAGGGTCGAAATGCCATCCGACACTGTGGCAGCACCCCCACCACCCACCCCCACCACTCAGGAGCCAGTGCCAGAAGGCACGCCGTCCGCAGCCAATAGCTCCGTTGGGGAAGCAGCAGCCACGGCACCTATGAGTGATGTGGACGACCCATGTCCGACACCGGAAGGGCAGCGTACACCCAGCCCCCAGCTGTCCCCACTCCACAGCCCATGCAACACATCCAATGGCAGCATCCATGAGGTGCATGCCGGAGATGCAATGGATGGGTCATTCAGTCCCGTGGCGAGCTCACCTGATGTCGGCCACATGCAGCAAGCTGCGCCGAGGAGTAACAGGGGCAGGGCCGCAGACGACACCATGAGCCTGATACGCCAGCGCCAGGAGGAGCTCAATGCCCTGGTTGCCCGGCAAGTGAGCGAGGCTGCCTCGACCAGGGAGGAGATCCGGGTGTTGTCAAGGGACATGAAAGCTGCCATGGACAGCAACACGACGCGCCTATGTGACGAGATGGCCGCTGTGAGGCAGGTCCTAACGCGCATTGCTGAGGCGATGGAGAGCATGCGTCACTCACAGGGAGCAGATCAACCAGCCACGCCCTCGTCTACTAGCTCCGACCAGACAACCATCCTGCGCAGGTCCAGCCGGTCCTTGCGGCGGTCAGACTCACAACCCCCCAATGGTGGTAGTGGAGGAGGGAAGTAGGGCCAGCCTGTCCCTGTTGACACTTGGGAACTAATGCAGCACTGATGTGCACACCATGTTCGGTGGAGTTGTGGGGGGAGGGGGGTGAGAGTGTTCGGCGGAGTTGTGGGGGGAGGGGGGTGAGGGTGTTTGGGGGAGTTGTGGGGGGAGGGGGGTGAGGGTTGTTGGGGTGGAGGGTACATGCACGTTTGAATGTCATAATGCTCAATACACACGTAATGGCATGGATAATCACATGACTGGACATTGATAATTGTGTATGTGTGCTTTATTGTTGAAGGGTGCACTGTGATTATGTCCTCCATACACCCCGTGCCCTGAGCTGAACACCAATTGCACCCTCCTAATCCATGTGCATCAGAAACAATGGTCTATCAGGTGCTGCCGCACAGCACGTCCCTCATGGGCATCGCCACCTGCATGACCTGCAGCCCCCTCTCCTCCATCCTCATCCCCGTCATCATCCTCAGACGGTGGTCGCAGTTCTATGTCAGGGGGCATTGGCACATTCCGTCTGATACACATATTGTGAAGCATGACACATGCCATGGTGATCTTGGCCACCTTCTCATGCCCGTACAGGAGTGCCCCGCCTGACCTGCTGAGGCACCGGAAGCGTTCCTTCAATAGGCCGAATGTCTGCTCGATCACCACGCGGGTACGGGTGTGTGCATGATTGTAGTCCTCTTCGTGCCTGTTCTGTGGGTTCCGCACAGGGGTAAGGAGCCACCTCTTCAGGGGATAACCTGCATCACCTGCATGGGTGCAACAATGGGTATGTGTAAGTGTCTACATAATGTGGAGCGTGCACATATCACACAAACAAACATTGCATATTCAACGACATCCACTGATCCAAGCACGCATGGCAATCAGGGTAACTGCAATGTGGGAAGGTGAGGTGGTCCTTGCAAGTGGACATGCACCATGCATGCATACAGCAGGGATTGCCATGTCCCGCCAGAGTTTAAGTGATTTGTGTTTCCTGGCCCTGGCAACGTTAGTGCCACACTGCTAGTACACTGCCATTCCTTAGTTGATGTCCCCATGCTGTTTGATGGCAATTCTGTGGTGGGGTACGGGTGTGCCTCACCACAATGGCTACAGGGGATCCATTTGTATGCACTCATGTGCGCGGACCATTTCTGATGTTGTTCAGCGTACATTTCAGTTGTGATTTTGATATGCATGTTGCTGATTTGTGTAATGGGGGAATGGTGTGTTGTGCGGTGTGCATGTTGTTTGGAATGGCCTGTTTGGCGTAATGGATTGATATGTTTGCCGTGGTACTCACTTCCGGCATGTGGTCTTGTCTCTGGTCCATTGTGGGCTGCCTCACTGTACAGTGATGCAAATATGTATGTCCATTCTTCTCATGACACAAGTTCACGCCCAGTTGGAGTATGCATCTCCCCCCCCCCATTCACGGCCAGTTGGAGTATGCATCACCCCCCCCCACTCACAATCCACATCACACTGACATGTGGTCGGCCTGCTACTCACCAAGTAGCCACGAACGTTGTCCAGCATGTCGCTCCATGTATCGTGGTATTGTGGAGTTCCGCAGGACCATTGCATCATGAGTTGAACCGGGATATCGGGCACAGCAATGTGTGATGATCTTATTGGAGTCACATACCATTTGGACGTTGATGGAGTGGTATTGCTTTCTGTTACGGTACACTACCTCATTGGCATGTGGGACCAGCAGTTCTACATGGGTACAGTCGATGGCCCCGATGCAACTTGGGATGCCTGCCAGTGAATGGAAGCCAACTTTGGTGTTGGAGATCTCCTGGGCAGTCCGTGGCATGTATATGTGTTGACTTGTGTGCTGCAGGAGGGCATCGAGCACCTGGTTCAGTGTGCGTGAGAATACTGGTTGTGATATGCCATGCATCTGACCTACCGTATGCTGGTAGGTGCCTGTGGCCAAGAAGTGGAGCACTGTTACTACCTTCAGTAGAGGGGGGATGGCAGTACGGATGTCAATGAGACTCACAATGTCGTTGTATATCATGTCTACTATGGTGGTGATGGTATCCCAGTCCAGACGGTACAGGGTGTGTATCTGCTCAGGGGTTAGGTTGACTGGACTGGCTCTGATCCTGGGTATTGGTGGCTGCCTCTGTGGTATCACTAGGTGCACTGGTGGTGCTTGCTGCGCCTGTCTTGCCCTCCTCCTCCTCCTCCTGCGTCTCCTCTGTGCTGCCTGTTGTTGTAGCTGCTGCACAGCAATCATGTCCTCTAGCCCATGTAATGCTGCTAGTATTGCATCCATCTTGGTGTGGGAATGGGTGTGGGGAGGGGTGTGGTGTGCTCTTTTGTGCTGCCAGTCTCCATTGCCTCCACCTGTGCTGATTTTGTCCACCTGTGGCAGGTGGGAACTCTGCTGTGCTCTTTTAACGTGTGGTTCGCGAGGCCGGTATTAGCGCCTTGCCGGTAAGGGTTCTTTGGGTCTACTACATGCCGGTATTGCCATGTACGCATGGCTCGTGATGCCGTGATATTAGCGCTATGCCGCTATTTCCGGTCTGAGGGGCCGCGCGCTCACGGACTTGCCGCTAATAGTGCCACCGTACTTTGCGGTGCCGCTAATGGCGGTATGTCCGGTTCGTGATTGGGGAGGGGATTTACCGATACCGGTAATCCCTTACCGGTAACGGTATGTCCCTACCGCCTACCGTGTAATGAGGCCCAATGTCTCCTTACGTTTTTGCCATTTCTAGCATGGTTGTCCTTTGTTAGCCCTTCCTCTACCATTTTGGGAGTTGGAGGTCTGTTTGTTTAACCTTCGGCAGGAACCCTTGGGTGTCCCCACCTAGGTTTCAGTGTGTGTAGTGTGTAGGCAGGCACAAAGTTGGGGAGGAGTGTTTCACTGCCCTGCTCTTTGTCTGCCTGAGTGCCTGAATGGAACCAGCTCCCACTGGGGGTCTAGCTGTCCTGATTGGACAACCACCAACCCTGGTGTGTGCTGAAACTAAACAAAAGGTGAGGTTACTGAAGTGAAATGCAAGTCGACCACTGGAAACTGAAGGAACCGAAGAAGAAGGTGACCAGAGATGCCTGCGGACCCTTTGCTACACTGTGAAGCAACCGCTGCTGCCCTGACCCTGTTTACTAGGCAACAGAGGAATTCCAAAGAGGGTGACTTCCTTTGACTGGGAACAACCAGTCCTGAGACGAACTACAATCTGAGCCATCTCCCAAGGTGCTGTGTCTCTCCAGAGCTGCAGACAGTGGATATCAGGATAACTCCCACCCAATTGCTGTGCATCATCTTTGAAAGGCCAAATCTGTACAATTCTTTGCTGAGCTACATGTGAACCTCCAGAGACACAATCCGACTCATCCCAGTACCCTCACCAGAGTGCTGGACTCCAGGAATCAAAGAAGATTGACCAGGCGAATCGTGTCCATTGCTGGTTTGCAGGAAAGGTGCCAAAACCGCAGACTGACGAGAGAAGCTGAATAAATCCATGCAAGATGGCCTCTCTCATAACTGCTGCTGAGACATCCCATTCATTGTCCTGCCTTTAATCCCCAGACTAAGCAATCCAAAGACTTGGGTGATCACTGCTGAAGATAGGAGAATCCAGCCAGGGGGAGGAAAGGTATTACTTACTTTGATCCAAGAAGTTGCTCCAGAGCATTGGGGTGCACAAAGGCATCCACTTTGCCTCTGGCTCAAGCTGCCAGCTTGATTACCTTTTGCAAGTACTTTAACAGGGTCTCTGACATTGTATTATTCTTCAAGTATCTTTAAACTAGAGACTAGAATTATCCTAAGGAATGTTTACCGTTTCCCTATTTATTAAGACTTTAAGCCCTCTCCAAACTGACTTCAGCTGCTAGATAGGAATTGGACTTTCAAAGCGTTAGCTCCGAAACTGTCTCAAAAAACCTCGAGCTCTGCTACTGTTTCACTAAGCAACTTTTTTCCTTCCTAATTGATTTTATCTTATGTGGTTTTGATAAATAAATATATATACTGCATATCTTTGTGCGCAAGTGCGTGGTATATTTGATAGTATGGTAGAACTGTCATTAGTGTCAAATGATGTAACAATTGTAACAACGACCAATTACAAACTAAGCAGTAGCCTGTGAAAAAGATCTACAAGTAATCCTATGTGTATTAGTTTAGTGATCTAAGTATTTTAATACATATCTTGTGTAAATATAATAAATATATATATTGTATATACTTTTATTGGTGCGATTCTTTGATCTGCTTTACTAACTGTGTTCATTTTACTTACCTACAGTTCACATCTTCCTCTTATGTTGAGCCTGACTGCTCTGCCATTCTACCAAGGTTCCATGGGTAGTACAGACTGATGTTAAGAGTTTGGGACCTGTATACCATTGGGATAGTTTTATGAAGTCTTACCTTAATTCACTTTCAGAAAAACACCCTAACAGCCGGACGTGTTAGATTGGGGGCCAATGCCTCCCCGATGTAGGGAGGTGTTCACCTCAATCACCTTATGTATGTTTGCTGATGTGTTTGTATTGTATTTGAACACTGTGTATTTCTGTCCACTTGCCATGTGTTTCTTTGAGTTAGTAGTGAGACAGTAACCAACTAGTAGTGTATGTCTGCCTAGAAATGTGAGCAGCAAGAAATATGGCATGCAATATGGTGTGTAACAACCCACAAACATCAAAGACCTTCATCTTGGCCCTCATTACATCACCGGCGGTAACCAATGGCGCTATTAGCACCATGGTTGCTGCCGGTATTGTAACGAGTCCACCAATGGTAAATGGGGAAATACCACCCCATTTCAAGGTTGGCGGGGCGATAATTCCCCATTTATCATTGGCCTTCCCCATTCCCATTTTTGCCCCATAGGGCTCAATGGGACTGGGGAAGGCGGTAATTATGGTACCGTAATTACCTCGAAAGTCCCTTTGTGGGTCCCTACTTTAACAGCTGGTCCAAACCAGCCGTTAAGGTCGGGAGCCGCAAAGGGACCTCGTAATCAGGCGTTAAGGGTTTAACGGTGCCGACACCTTTTATGGCGCCGTTAACCCCTTAACGCCAGGGTCCTAATGAGGGTCCTTGAGTCAATTTACTGCTGATATGATGGTGATTGCCAATGAAGGTGATGTGCTTGGCCTTTGACCAACTCCTTGAGTGATTCAATCAATAGCCACATACCTATAAAACGCTTCACCCTTGGCCTCACGTTTCAATAGACTAGGTTTCTCAGAGAATCACTGAAGATACTAGTCTGTGTCTGTAGGTCCCAGTATATGTTTATTCCTATATGTTGGCAAAGTCCTCAGACTGAGCTGTGAATCCCATGCCAAGCCTCAAAACAATGAATAGTACCAGAGACTTTGAGGGGAGAGTATCATGGATCATCTATTGTGCAATATTAACTAAGACCCATCTTCAATCCAAAGCATGTATGATACTCGAGTAAGATGACACGCCTCCTTATTGTGCCCTTGTCACCATGGCAGAACCTTTGCAGATACTTTAGAGGGATGTCCTTTTGGGAGCAGTGCAATTCAGTGTTCAGTACAGTGTGGCGTGGTCTTCATATAGAAGATAGAAGGATTTAGCTGGAGGCTTTCTTTGTTCTTGTTTTGATTAGTGCTTTCGCGTGACTCCGTGATACACAGCCAGATGATAGATATTCGATGTGTTCACAATAAATGCCATTTTCATACTTCACTTAATTCCAATTAGTACGTACATCGTCGGAGACAAGGTCATAGTATCCTCTAGAGAGCAGGCTCTGAAAGAGACATCTGTACACAGCCCCAGTAAATTTATGGTGGCGGAGATCTTCAGCTAGAGAGATCCGTTTTTGGATGCAGATGTAGGATGAGTCTCCAGAAACCCTTCTTAATAAGTTGATAGGACACTACCATTTCTTGAGATCTGACACAGATGTCAGGTTGTTATCTGGCATATCCACGGGAGGCTGAAGGTTTAACAGTGGTGTTAATGGGGGAAAGCTCAGGTGCTCAGAAACATCTCAATAGGTGAGTAAAGTGGGCAGGTGCCCTGGCCTCCACCCTATGAGGGGTCCGCGCCAAGCTGTCTTTTGCAGAGAAATCAGTGCACCTTTTATACAAAACATTATTTGCGTGTCATGATTGTGTATAGAGCGCTGCTGAGGTTCTGTGTCTACTGCCCGGCTCCCGAGCTGTTGAATTAACATTATAATGTGTTCTGTGTTCAATGTAGTGCATAGAGCATGTGTGGTAATAGCATAGCTTGTGTAGCTCTTTCAGCTTTATTTGTGCAATACATTGATCATGTGTGATAACTGAAGTCGAAATGCCCATTGATCATTTTGAGTACCATGGTAGTTAAAAAGATAAGTCAGTGAGTTAAGTGTGTGTTGCAGACATCTGTGTTCACAAGCCTGATAACAGTCACTGACACGACCCCTTTCTAATGTTGATACATCTGAGTTTATCAACTTATTTGATAGTAACCAACTGTGCTACAAAACAACACAACTTCACCAGAAAGCATTATTTTAGGAAACTAACACAACATCAGCATTGTGCACTTCTAGAGTTCACCCCCTTCCAAGTGAGGGTTCTAAAACGTGCGTGGAAGTGTCTCGTGTGGCAGCATAGTTGTCATCCACAGAGGCGGGAAGAGCGGGTTAGAAGCGGTGCTTGGGTAGACACATTGCAAATGTGCAACCACATTATTCAGGCTCATATGCCAGCTTTGCCACCTGATCAGAAAGCGATCGTGGGCATGACATCTTACCTTACAATACCCCACCGTGCTATCTTTGGTGACTATGTTTCTGGTGTCGTTCTATATCCTATTGCCCGTTCTTCCGTTTCACGTGGCCAATTTGCAAAGAAGAGAGCATGTGTGAAATCCAACCAAATGTCACATGCTTCTCGCAAGTCTATTTGCTGGTCTTCTTATTTGTTACGAAGATCAGCTTTTGTTTAAGAATGATGTCAATATTGTTACATGATCAATAGTCTTCATGTGTGTTTCAAACACTGACTACAAGTAGGTGACCTTACCACACTATTCATTTTGTTGGTTTTATTTGAATCTTTAAAATGAAATTTTAAAACTTGTATGAAATCTTCATCATATTCTTACCAATTAAGATTCTGGTACTTGTCGAATGGCATTATGATGGAGAAAAAAACGTCTTTAATCATGCTGCTATGCATAACCTGTTTATGAAATTATTGTGTTTTAATATGTCCTTGCTTTCTCATTTGATTTGTGCACTTTCCAAATCACATCTAAAAATATGTATTCTTTTTATACTTAAAGTCAAATATTGACACGTAACTACACCTTGCTGAATGACAAGAACTGAGTAAATAGCTGCAATTACAGACTAGCCTAAAATCTCAGCTTCATCATTCAAACAAAATGTGTGATCCTGTGTATCCCATATAATGCCATACTCCCTAGCCAGTCCACATTGACAGTCCCTAAATCTGCCCTGATCGGCTGTCCTTATTAGTGATACAGAGGGTTGATAGTGGAACGTGAACTTGTTGCATATTACAAATCCTTTCAATCTAAACATGTGCCCTTTACATGTGTGTTTTTTAAACTGATTTCAATGTTTCTTTTCAACAGATTGCAAAATGTGTTTGGGTGTTATGTTTCCCAAAGAGAATAAGACGTTGTTGCGTTAGCGTGAGTGTTAGAATAAGAAGTTGGGCTGAAGAGACAAGAGTTCATAGAACACGGTTTGAGCAGATGGGTGACTAATTAGAGTAATGAGTTACATAGACTTTAGCAAATTAGCATGCATGCACGTAAGCATGTATGAGATGTGTAAAGCTCAACCTACCTGTGCGGCAACAGAGTACTGTACATAGGGGATGTGTTGGAGCGGTTACAGGTTGAGGGTGTGAGCAGCAGAGGTTGCTGGGATGTGTAGTGAGCTTGCTCGGTGTTGAATAAAAAAACATTTGACTGAACTCGTAGGATAGACCGAAGGACTGCTAGACAAGATGAGCAGCGCCGAATATGGCTCAACCAAGCTGCGATCAATAACGGCCAACACAGGTTTGACTGCATTGTCCTAGAGCAATTGTGGGTAAGAAATGAGACGCTACTGTGCCAAAGGAGGGGAATTGGGGATAGTTGAGGCAGGAGGTGATACTGGATCCAGTTGCTGCCTGGATATGAGGGGGCCGAGGAGGTGGGCGGCTGCAGAATAGAAAGGGCTGGTGATTGGATGTGCTGACCACTGATCCTTTAAAGACTTCAGGGGTCATTTTGAATCGAGGGTGATTTCTGTGAATTTTACATTGGTGGTCGCTATGATGAGAGTAGGATAGTGCTCTCTGTGGCAGAGGATGGCAGTGCATTTAGGAAAGCTATGCTACGCTCCATTGTGTCTCCGTCAACGGTGATGCACATGATTGCGATGTGGAGGCACACTTGTGTCTCGGCATTCTGTTTCCTTCATCATGACATAAGAAAAAAAAAATAACGGATAGCCATTAGAAAGCACTCTGTCTCTCTCAGACAAAAGGTTTCAGCTCAATAGACGCATCATGTGAGAATCCCCCCTCGTGTCTGTAAATAAGGTTAGAATGGCCCATTGACTTTGGCATCATGATATATTCTCCACTGGGAATGTTCCGGCACTGATGAGGGAAGGAAGAGTGTGTACTCATGGAACCGGCGAATTTCATTCTGGGACTAGAGTCTAAAGAATGGAAACAGTCTGGCTAGACCAATTGAGTAGTGTTTTATTACATTATGTGTTTGTTCCTTTCATTTCCGCCATATTTTTCCTTATTTGCCTAAATGAAAAGAGATTAGTGGTGAATCTGAAGATTTTCCCAATAGCCCTTCCACACAAAAGGCCAACAGAGTTGGTGCAGAGTCACTTCCCTTAGAGCTTAACAGGAAACTGTCCTGAAAACAAGGTCAACATGTTTCGGCTTGGTGATTCTAAGTTGCCAAAGTCCAAATCACACAGAAAAGAGAGAGCAATGAAGTATGCCCCACAAAAGAAAGAGGAAACTCTACAGGCTTCACATTGAGAAACCTACTGAGTGGCACCATGTAATGTTGTGTTGTTATAGGTAGAACAAAATGTGTGTTTGCTTCTTTTTATTGCATTATTCTGAAAGCATCATAAATAGTGCAACATTGGCTTGCTCCAAGTTCCGAGTGTCCGAGTCAACACGTCATGTAATATTGTAACACACCACCTGATGGATATGCGAGGGTGAGCTTCCTGAAACGTTATGTGCATTCTTCTGTACAAAATTATCCTTTAATAACTATACAACTATTGGACAGTTTGGGAGCATTTCAGGCACGTCTGGGATGATTCTTGGGGTAGAACAAAATGCACACAAATTGTTCAGGAAGGAAGTAAAAGGGTGGGGAAAGCCAGGGGTCAGTTGAGGCTGGGTGGGGGGGTTAGCCAGAATAAATGGAGTCCTCTGCATCTGTCAATGTTGTTGCAGTGGTACAACATATTAGACAATGCAGTGAAATATTTTCATGCACATACTGCAGAGATCTACGCGTAACTTTCAGGTCACACAATGAATATATGCAACACAAATGCAGCCTTTCACCCTTCTGAAGGTTTCTAGTAAATTTGAAGAGTGCAGTGGTGTGATTTCATGTCAGACCAGCAGAGTCAGTCACGTGGCAGTCAGGCATGGATCTGTTTGTCATCATTCAGAGTTTGACACACTGAGTGAATTTTAAAGTTTGTAATATTACACTATAAGGACTGCCAATAGACATAAACAGCTGAGTAGCCTACAGGGATGGTGCAGTCAGTCTTGAATTATGGGATGACGTTTTATCCTGTTGAGTTTACTTTGATGAGTACTACTGAGGGTGTTTATTTCATTAAAAAAATAGAGTCCATGACTGCAGAACAATGGCCTCACCGAGGCCAATAGGGCCAAGGCAGATCGGCCACATGTCAATCTTGCAAACACATTCCTTAGATAACAACAATTTAGTCAGGTACAATTGTGATGTTCTAATCTTTGTACCTGGAAAAAAAAACACTTGTGCCCTGTTCACAAAACCCCTTGGAATTTTGCCTTAAAGGTGCACACATTCAGATTCCCATGTTTATCCCCTTTCCAAACTTGCACCATTAAGTGGGGGTGTCTGCACATTTTAGTGTGCACCCCGAATTCAGAATGGAGTACATCATAAAATGTGCAGACGGCAAACACATCCCCCTGTGTCTATAAGGAAGAGTTGCAGGAGAAAGTGCAAGACATGACAGAGCAATTCCTGATCTGGGCATGCATTTTAGTTTTAAGTGTGAACAGCAGTGCCCCACTTGAGCGTTAAGTGCTGCAGTCCAACAACGAACTATCCCTCAAACAGGGATAGGAATGTTTTATTTCTCTTTTTACACGTTTCAAAATGGCATGATCTTTAAGTGCATATCAGGATGAAATGCACTCCCAGCATTCACGTGGTTGCAGGAAGCACAGTATATGCACCTAACACAAATGTATATAAGCAACACTTTATCAACATGAATTTTCAGGCGTTTACCCAGCATCTGTCACCCAAATCTCTTAAAATATCTTAAAAGTGTAGCCCCAATGAAGAAAAATGTAAAATGATGTGGGGTTCAGTAGAATGTATTCATCCAGCTAAAGTAGCGAGTTGGGAGGAACATCTGATTTCTACATTCTGTATCATGCAAGCAGCCACACTAGTGTAAAATCAACAATCTTTTTCTTTTGCAGAAGTACAAAGGTCTGCTTCATGAAGGCACAACATTCCTTTGAATAGCTTGACATTAAGCCACATTCCCCAGCACCATTTCAAAACATTGCTTCAATGGTTATTTAGTCCACTATTAAAGTGTGTTACTCTGGATCTTCCTCCTACACGTTCTATAACATTAGCTCCACAGCAAAACTATCCAGGAAGCTAGATCAGGTGGATCTATGTGATCACTTTGAAAAAAAAATACTGTAGCCCCCCGATAGCCTACCGTATTTGTTATCACTCTAACCCACACCCCATATTACAGGGCCTGTGATAGCAACCCTGTAGTTGTGGTTAGTTGTTCAACTCATAGAAAGAACACTTTTTGGGTGATTTATAACTTTGGCGCAGTATGTCGAATCCTCACCAAACTTTGCAAAACAGTATATGGCCACCTCAGAATAATTTTGCAAAGTTTGGTACTGTTTCTTGCAGGCGGCGGGTGGGGGGGAGTTATAGGCAGGGAGCCAAGATTTTTGAAATCCTCATAGACGGTATTGCATGAAAAACAAATGATTGAAATGATCGGATTTCGCTGTACCAAAATTACTTACAGCCGAAAATGCTGAACATTTTAACCATTTGGTTTTCATTATAGCGAAGATGGGAAGCTGGGGTTGCGGGGGTGTCCCCTGAACCCTTATTTGCTAGAATGGAATCAGGGGCGGCAGGGGTGTGCCACACATCCAAAACAAAGTTTTGAAAAAAAACCAAAAAAAAAACAAAGGGCCCCTGCAGTGCCAGTTCCCATCCACAGAAGTGAAGGGAACTGGCGCTGCAGGGACTTGGCGGCACACAGCGAAGTGTGCGGCCAAAAGTTAAGTATGAGGGTAGGAGCAGCAGGGTTTAAAAAGGCAATTTAGCTGTGGGGTTATTATTTTGAAAATTAACATTTAGAATTCGATACTTTTGTTGTCAAAATGTTCATATTTGTAAAAATAACACAACAGCAAACATTTTTTGCTTGCGCCTACACCCCAAACCGCTGGATGGGTTTCAACCAAACCTGCACGAGGAGCGGCAGCTTGGTTCTGAGAAATGGGGTATTGTGAATATGGTGTAAATCTGTCCAGTAGTTTTTTTTTTAAATATCAAAAAGGTAAGTACAAAATATTTGTGATATCTAGGTTCGGTCCGTGGAAAACTTCGATATTCGCTCCCGGACAGCCCGTGATTGGTCCAGGGGGTGATGTGATGTCCGCAGACATTGGACGTGCCTATTGATTGGATGGCAAAGAGAGTGAGGTGCATCATATTTCCCAAAACGGTCACCATTTTGATCCGGGGTTAGCCGATGCTAACCACGGACACCGCAGTGGGGAAAAAGTCTGGAAAACACATCTGGGGTTATTTGGTGGTGGAAAGAGGGGTTGGGAAGGGTGGGGAGTGGAGAAAAGATGATATGGGGCAATATTTATTGGTGAGAAAAGGGAGTGCATGTGCCGCAGTAATCCGCGAACACAGTGGTAGTCCAGGGATAGTGCTGTGAACAGATGGGTTAGGAAACAGATTTGGAGTTATTTGGTGGGTGAAAGATGGCTTGTAAAAGGTAGGGTAGTGGAATAAAGATAACATGGAGCTGTTTTTATAAGTGAGAAAAAAGTTGTGCAGATACTACAACATCCGCAGTCAATTTCGGTGTCCGCGGAGATCATTTGAATTGGAAACGGGTTCACATTTGTGATGTCATTTTTGATGTCCTGGGTGTTAGTCTTAGCAGTGCATGGTAGTGGCATGAGTTATGGTTGCTTAACTTACCATAACTGGTACATTTCTGGGGGGTTTTGGATTTACCTGTAACCATAACATCTCTTTAACAAAGTTTTTCACTAAATTTCATACATTTTCATTAGTGCAGCAACTAAACCATAACATCCCTTTAAGATTTTTTTTTTCTTAATATATATACATGTGCAGCAAAATTCAGCATTTTAAGTTTGGTATTTTGGTTTTCGGTATTTTCAGCCATGCAGTAATGGCGTGATACCAATCAGGTTAAGTGCTTGCACCAGAGATATAGGAGGTCATTACAACCTTGGCGTTAGTGGGTTAACAGGGCTGGTGGAGCTGCTGGCCCCATTAATCCCCTACCGCTTTATTATGAGTTCCATTCACGGGACCCGCTAAGGACGCCTGGTTTTGCCAGGCATCCTTAGCGGGTCCCACGAGCGGTTCAGCATGCTAACAACCGACCCGTTATTAATGGGCCCGTTGTTAGCATGCTCCCCATTCCCATTCGAGCCCTATGAGGGCTCGAATGGGAATGGGGATGGGTTCCTGGAATTGGGAAATACTGGGCCCTCCAAGGTCGGAATGGCCCGGTATTTCCCCATTCCAGGAACCAAGACCTGGTACCCGCACATAGCGGCATGGCTACCTCCAAGGTCGTAATGACCTCCATAGATGCAAATTCAAGGATGGGTCTAAATCGTACAAGAAGCTACAACGCTATTCATAATTCTTAGGGTGATAAATTTAGTACCCTTACATTGGCAAATAACATTATTACGTTGTTTATAAACAGAACTAAATGTCATGAAGCACTACAAAAATGGCATCACTTTTACTGTGTAGATTTCATGAGGCAGTGTTCAACTCAACAAACGATTCCTTAACTCTCAGACATGCAATTACACCCCTCTGTGATTTCACTCTGACCCTCAGACCTCTATTTCCATATCATGTCAATAAAGTACTCTGCGAAGAGCGCATTCGAATTTGTGCAGATTCATAAATGCACATATTTATAACAGTGCATACTCTCACCAGCATGACATCGAGATGGCGGGAATGGAGACCTTAGCTCAGGGTCACACACGATTGTGCTTTGCCCCAGTTTCAGAACAACAAAGTGGCATAGAGATGCTCAGGGCTACCGGGCAGAATACATGAATCACTGCAGCTGTAGAGGAAGCCGGAGATACAGACAGATGTGGTTGCAGGAGTGTCTCCCCTGTAACAGTGTCTGCGCAGGCAGGAATATGGGCAGATGGGGGTAGGCTGGGGTCTCCCTCATGAAGATGAAGAATTAAGTATGTCTGTGTTAGTGAGGTGTGCAAATTAATATGCGGGTTAAAGAGGGTCACTCTTGTGAGAGGAGTTTTTGTGATCCTGAAATCTCTCATTATCTCTCTGAGAATTATAAACAGACTGTTCAGAAATCGAACATTATAGCACACACATGATATCTAGTTTTCTCCTATTGTTTAACCCAGTCCATCAATTACTGTAATCTGAGATCTGCCATTCTAACTCACGGGACAGTTTTATGGGGTGCCCTGTTCATTTCCGATCGTGTATTATTATTATTATTATTATGCATTAATGAAAATGGAGAAGAAAAACAACCTTTAACATGCAACCTCCCATTTACAAATATAGGACTGTAGGGGTGATAACAAGCACCCCACTATCACAGCATCTCTTAGATTAATTTCCCAGTAAAGTATATTTTAAAATCACAGTACTAGTTGTGTTCGCAAAAGATGGGTATAAGACATCCTTAACATAACACAGAGATTTCTGAAATATTCCCATTGGTGTATGAAGGTACCTTGCGTATTTTTTTGCTGTTTTTTGTTTTTTTTGTTTTAAGTCAGCCTCGATGTCGAAAGAGCCATTGCTTGCTCACCGCTCCCATGATTAAAAGAAAGTAAAACGTAATTTTTCTCTCAACCAGTAATTAGTACCACGAACACCCAACGCTAGAAATATCTAGCTTTCTTCCTAGGGAGCACTGAATTGCGGCGGGGGCAGTGGGGTGTCTTGCATCGAAGCACCCCTTATTTTGCAGTTTAGTGTATGCATGGTTGTAGGTCTATAGGTTGGTTCATGTAGTGATTGTGAGGGAATCCGACACATTTCATCCATATTCTGTAGACGCCAGTATACACAATAGTCCTTATTACTCGCATATGCGTTCCTGCCACCAAATGTAAAAGAAACAAAACAAAAAAAAAGGTTTCAGGGAGGAAGGAAGAAACAAATAACAGCACAGGAGCCCAATAGAGCACAAAGCCATCAAGTAGCCTGGAGGATAATGCGAATGTGGCTGTCAGACTCCATTATGAACTGCCCCGTTAACATCCATATGGCTAATTGGTATTGACTTCTGCCAGGTCCGAAATCTTTTGCACTCTGCTATGCGAGCTCTCTGGAAAACCTACAGCCAAGGGGACGAGGAAGGGAAATCACTCCGCTCAGCTGCTCTCAATGAGGCGATCAACATCCGATAAGTAGGGATTCGACTGATGTGTTAAAGCGTGACAGTTAGTGGCAACCAATCTAAGCGAGGAACGTGGACACCATGGAGAACAGGACTCTAGGAAAGATGCTAGGAAGGACTGCGTGTTGTGGTCGCAGTAAGAACAATGTCATTGTTCTGAAACATGTCTTTTTTTTAACACTTTCGGGAAATATCTCGCCCGTGGGAGCAGCCTGCCAACCATTTTTTTTTCTGACCAATTAATATTGCCAACTAAAAAGCAATCACGTCCTTTCCAGCCAATCTCATCACTTTCAGGTCTGTGCCACTAGTTAATGTTGAAGTCCGAACCTCCAAATCAAGGTAGCATTGGTGTTACATGTCAATGTGTATTCCAGCTTCTTTCATATCTGTTAAAGTTCGCCACCACCTATATCACCCATCAGCTACGGTGTTATCGCCCACAGTTGCTTTGATGTCCTCTATTCGAGCTGATGGTGTAATTTCCTGGTTCAAAACAGACTGTGTTCTGCACCCTGTATCCTACAAATAATGCCTATGCTCCCGACTGCAACCACAGCCGCACGGTGCACATGCCTCTGTCAAGTGAGTCTCTAATGCGCCATCACCCAAGAATATTAGGCCCAGGACATGGGATCTGTAGACCAGCCCGGGCATACCTTTGCTAGACGAATATCACCGTCCATTCCTTATTGTCCCAGGATTGAGAACACCCTCAAAGTATGCTTTTGCCCTTTGCCCTCACATAAGTTACATCAAACAACGTACATAAAGGTGTGTGCTCATTGTAGTACACCTAGCTCCTCATACCTGCTATTAAACATTCATATGGGTTTCTTGGTAGGTTTATCCACAAGGGAGAGATCCACCCAAAAGGCAGGGCTGTCCACTGCCACAGTTGGTTAAGTGGGAGCGAACTGTGTGCCTGAGTCAACTCTGTCCCTGTCCATTGCATTGTGAGCCCACTAACAACTTTTTAGCTCACTCTCTCGGAAATTGTTTCTTTTCACTGTTGCCCCCTAATTTCTCTACCAATCTTAACTCCACCTTCTCTCTTTGGTTCCCTCTGCCCTCCACTCCTCTTGCTCCCCTTGCCTGCAGAACCTTTAAGGACTCTGTGCCTACGTGCTATGCAAGCCTGTTCTACTTACATAAATCATAAAAAGGCATTGCATTCACATTATCATGGTTTAATTTGGTTTGGCTTGTTTGTAAATTGCATTGCTTCAGTGTCTGCTTCTGTCGATAATTGGATGGAATTCCTTCTATAATCGAAGGCTATGGTGCCTTAGTCCATCTTGAGGGCTGCCCTTAGATCAATTGAGGGTTTCAGAAAATGTTTTCTATTTAGGGGTCAGGTGTTCAAGTCTTCAGTTCCACAACTGCACACCATTGCCATCTTGAGTACATTACTTCATGCATTATGCTCCCATTGAATGTATCTACACAGTGATACACCTTTGACATTATACCCTATAAAGCAATTGGCATTTGAACAATTTGAAGCCATGACCAGCAAATGATGGGCATTTGGCTTTAGGGGTGTCACTGTATTCGTTTTATGGTGGTAAGATAACCTTCTTGCCAAATGACGGTATATCATGGTTATCGCGGTATAGCAGGTGGAGTTAACTAATCTTAACAAATATTTTCATAAAGGTCATAAATTGTCAGCATTTTGAAACGTGTCTCTGCACATTTTTGGCTGATCCTCCAGGAATCTAAGGCGGCTGCAGATTTGGTCTTTCATGGCACTCATCGTTGATTGCCTTGAAGGAAAGAGTGACTAGTGCAAGTGTTAAAATGCACATTTTGAGCAATGAGCTTGCTGCTCAGTTACAGGTCATCGCTTTGAAAATCGGCCTTGACCTGCATTATTTTGGAACCACATGGCCTGGGCATCATGACCCCTGGTTGCGATGATTCATAAAAGTTTGTTTTGATAACTCTTTATCCAATTAAAGGGAGAAAAGTCACTCATGTGAGGTCTGAAAGCCGATGCCATTGTGTATCTTTTGTCCAAATGTCATAGCCAACACACACTCACCGAAAGGTTGCATATTGATCAAATCACTATAGCTTGTTTACCATCTGTCTGATCTATTATAAAGGTCTGATGTTGGAGTCACCACAAACCATGTAATCCTAACAGGACAGCGTTCAGTGGGCGCTGTTGATTTCTTTCTTGAATCTTGCAATACATGCTCATTTACCTACTTAAAGATAGTGTTACAAAAACGTTTTGAAAATGACAAAATTAAAATACATATCGGCACAAGTATGGCCTAGACCACCACATCACCACAGCCCAATCATTACCATTTTCCCCAGTTCTGAGTGCATTAGGACCCTTGTTATGTGAGCTGAGACGGAGGAATGCTTTCATGGGTGTCAAAAATCGAGGATAGACCTGAGAAATATCTCAGCCCCATTGCTCTGGATACTTCAAATTGAATGTAGAATCTGTCCTACATGCTTGAGTCCAGTGCCATATGCAGAAGGCAGGTGAAGGATCAAACAAAGCAACAACTCTAGTGCCAATGTGTAAATCTATGGAGGACAGTGGGGGGGCAGTTTAAATACTAACACAAAGCACTGATAGGTCCAGTGTTCATACAGTCTACAGAGCTAACTTTTTTTTGTGGACATGCATCAGAAGGGCATCCAGTTCATTCCCCCATTTGCATTCTGGGATGCGTAGATCCCCATCTCTCCAATTGGAGGGAAAAATACAAATCAGCTGATCTTTAACCTGACTCTACTGATCACAGAGAAAGAGCGGTCACAGCATCAAAGCTGCATTTACTAATGTGGCCTCACTTTCCATATGCTCTTGTCTGCCAAACGCCACATCCCACAGTGCAAGATCCAGAATGTGCAGCACTTGCTTACTGCATCCTTTCCAAATCAGATTGAAAAGCTCACTTAATAACTGCAGGCCCTAAAAAGGTACACCAGTATAAACAACGTGATGGTTATTATAGTTCAATAAAGCTGTTCACGGTATCTATACCGGTATACCGTTATACCGTTACACCTGTATTTGGGTTAATGTAAAAGAATACAAATACATCATTAATAGAATACTGTGAAATGTAGAATTCATTTCAAAATATGAACTAGTCCAAATGGTAGGTGGATCTTTAGTGACATTAGGAGATGTCCAGACATGCATGGGAAAGAAAGCATGCAGGGCTCAACCATCTGCCACAATACATAGGAATTAGAAGCCTTCCTGACAATTAGCTGACTCCAAATAACATAACAGGTGTGTTTGTAGAGCACACGTACATCCCCAGAGTTGTATTTTAGCGCTATTTACAGATGACAGATGTGTGTTGCTACCCAACTCGAATGTACTCATTTTATCGACTACACAAGAAGGAAGGTCTGAGTGGACCTGCTGCGATTCAGACCTGTAAAAATGAGGTCAAACACAGACCCCTGTAGTGGATGCATTATTCCACTGAGCCACAGACCCGGCTTCATATAGAATCTGGGGCTTGTGTGGAAGTGATCGCTTATCAGGTAATGCCTATTGCAGAATACTCTGTCTTGGAAATGTCTGTTTATTTGATTGATTCCTGCTATGTTTTACTATAGCTGTTATTTTGTTTTTAGTTGGAATTCTGAAGATACCAAGGTGCCATGTAATCACACATTTAAAGTCAATTGCACTCTGAAGTGGGAACAAACAATCAAGTTGCTTAGATTGTGGGCTACATTTTCTGTTGAAAGCCAACATTCCCAGCAAGCTAATGGCTGCTGTGTGCTCCTCTGAACCCTGCTCGCCATTTCTGCCGGCCCCCTACCTGCTTAACCTCACCATCAAACAATCGTTTGCTTGCCTATGTATAAGAGGCAACATCACTCACAATCTCAACCCAATCCATTTATTATTGCAAAAAAGTCATTAGTGACCTAGATGTTGTCCAATGGTGCTAATGGACATAATCCATATGTTGGCTGGTCATTAGAGGTATTAAAAGCAATAATAATAATAATAATAATAATAATAATAATAATAATAATAATAATAATAACAACATATTGTTTTTTTTATATATCACTTCATGTCAGAATCCTCGTCCTTCCATGCACTATAATAGGAGGTGTTATTTTTCCATATTGAATGGCACATGAGATATCGACCTCAGAAACATCAATGGCTAAATTGTCCCTGCCGCAGTGTTCAAACTTCCTAAATGCTCCTGAAATCAGAGAGAAATGCTTTACTCATCTAGCTATCAACCTTTAGCTATAGTTGAAGGCCCTTGGTACGCTTTATTTATTTATTTATTTACTTATTTATTTATTTATTTATTTATTTATAAATCACAGAAACCAGGCCCAGGGGCAACCGGGCGCATACTATTAAGCATGTTACAATAAACAGTTACACAGTACATTACAAAATATACAGCATATATACATATACCGAGGGGTACCATTAGCAGAGTATAACTACTAGTACATTAAATAGCAGTCCATTACTACTTTACATGGCCCCGCAGCAGAGAGAATAGTGCCTAAGAAAAGGGAGCGTGTGACCTACAATGTCAGAGATTAAAAGGAGATTCATGTCATCACTTTATTGTGGAAACATAATCCTGTCACAACATTGATAACGGAAAATATTGCTGATGTGAAAGAAATCTGTTGTACTCTGTAAAATGCTGAACTTGGAAAAAAGATAACTTAGTTCCTGGCTTGCCCGCTAAGCAAAGAATTGTGCCCATGGGCAAGTTTCTACATTGTAATGCATAGAGATCCTCCTGCCGATATTCAAAGCACTTACCCACTCTGCAAACCACTAGCAATATTTACTATGGGTGCTAACAATGCGTATCTCCTAGATAGAAACCGGGGTGCTATTAGAACATACTAAAACAAACAAAAACAAAAATTGGACTAATGTTACGTTCATTTTCTTTAAATCACATTATTATTCTGAGGAAAAGAAAAATAACCAATTTCTTACTTTCTTACTTTTACTTTCTTCAGCCTGAGCCTTCGGTACACCCCAATTTTGTTACAAAATATCACACCCATGACTCTCTCCTGGCACTTGAGGCAGGCACTTCATATAACGCATCATCCTGTTCCTCATCATCCTCTTCTGCATCACCATGCCTGTTCCCCTGTCCAGACTCTTCAGGTGGTGTTGATGGTGGTGGTGGTTGTGGCCTCTGGGAAGGAGTAATGGACATGACAGAGGCCTTTGGAGCAGGTTTTTCCAATTCTGCAAAGCAGGTCTTATCCTGGTCCTCTCTCCTCGTTAGCCAGATTGAGAATGACTAAAAGTAATGGATGGTTCCTTCAGACGAACTGTCCGAGAGCCGCCCAACTGTCCATGGACTATCAAGTCAAAAATAGGCCTTGGAAAGTTGTAACAGATGAACCAAGGATGCGTCTAGGATCTCGGGAAGGGTACACGTTCACCTTGAAACATCCTAGATTGGACAAAAATGTGGTTTTAAACTGTTTGTGGTCATGGATACCATCCGCAGACAGGCCGTCATGCCACACAGATGCGGTCACATGATGACATCCGGGGAGCAGCTGCTGCGCTGACAATGGGAACCATATATATGAGAAACTATTCAAGCGAGCAGCACTCCACGAACAGAAAAGTGTTCCAATGATTCAAATCATCATGGAAATCCAACAGCAAACACTGCATCATCGGTTGTATGAAATATAACAGCCTTTATTTTAAAAATGCAGCAGATAAAAAGTATTCCCCCGGTGCAAATTTTGCTTTGCCAGACGGCAGCCTGACGCGTTTCACCACTAACCAGTGGCTTGTTCACAGTTGTATATATATATACATATAAATATAGTCAAGGAAAAATCTTTAGTTGCAGGGATGTTAAGGTGAGAACGTAATACAACAAAACCCCTGAAATTCAGCTAAAGCCACTTTAACTTCACGCCTCCTCTTGTGCAGCCTATGATCACAATGATGACATCAGAGATCAAATCACTAATTACATTACAACAGTAACTGTTATTGAGCATGGCCTTCAGCCATGGTCAGTGGGCATGGACAAATATATTTTAACACATGAATGGGCAGTAGTCATGACAATCAGTTATGGATGGTGTCCACACCCTTCAACCATGTGCACTGAATATTTTAAAACACTAACAGAATACCAGCCCAGCCACAGATTTTGGCCTTTACCAATGGAAACAGCTTACAACCATTTCCACTGTATGTTGTATACACTGATCATGCATTAGCCATGGAGTTTAGCACAGTACTAGCCAGTCTTCACAGTATTTGACTGTGATGACTGTATATTCTAACATACTAATGGGCACTAGCTATGGTCATTAGCCATGAGACTGACTACAGCTTTCAATGTTGCCCACTGTATATTTTAAAACAGTGATGGTCTACTAGGCATGGCCTTTAACCAGGCACATTGGTATCTTTGAACACTAATCAGCCACTAGCTATGGCATTTGCTGCTGTCTATAGATCCCATTCTTTGTCATGGCCAAGTCCACGGCCTAAATTGTTATTAAGGTAATCAAAGTTTTCATGAGCTAACTCATAAATGATTTTATGTTTATTCCATGATTGATTTAATCAGTTATATACAATGTAATTAGTGGTGTGAAGAGTAATGGAATTAGTGATTTGTTTTGAAATGTCATCAGTGTTCTCATAGAACATGATTTTAGTGATGTCATCAGTGATGTGATCTATGATGTCATCATTCTGGTCATAGTCCGCACAACAGGGGGCATGAAGTTAAGGTGTCTTTAGCTGAATTTCAAGGTTTTTGTTTCATTAAATTCTCGCCTTAACGTCCCTGCAATTAAACATTTTTCCTTGAATTTCTAACGTTCTGTATTACTCACCTTAATGTCTCTGCAACTAAATACATTTCCTTAAATTTCAAGGTTTTTGTTATTCCATAGATTTTTAGAACACTTCAGACAACTAGCATGGTCTTCGGACATGGTCTGTGGGCACCACCTTTGGCCATGCCCACTGTCCACTTTAAAATACTACGAGAGCACTAGCCGGCTGGTGGGCACATTGGCTCTATATTTTAAAACACTTGCAACACATCGCTCAAAGACTTTCATCAATCACAAACTGATTTTGTCCTATTTTGACAGTGGGTTTGTTATGTATAAAAGATTGCAGGCTTTGAGAACTCACAATGTTTTTGGGCAATGCGCAGTGGTAGAAAAATATTTGCCATGGACCACAAACTTTGATTAAGCAGCATACTCCAAGTCCCTTGTTTGATGATCGGTCTCTTGGTGACTGTTATTATACAATGCACAACCCCAACTAACCACAGTTAAGCAGCACAGAAACAATAAAAAATACTGCTGCAAAAATAACATACGCCCAGGTACTTTCTGCACCGATAGCAAAAATCAAAAGCTAACAACCCTGAATATATGCACAATAAGTGAACATATGTGTTAAAATCAAATATACAAATTTATTTATTATGACCTTTCCCTTATAGGAAAGTGTGCAAGCCAACATAACATTGGAGTTTAAAACAGGTAATGCTCACCTTTTAAACCCAGCAAACTTTTGTGAAATGTTCCCTGGTAATCAAAATCAGAATATGAAACAAGTGCTTGTGGTCTTTTTGGTAAACATCTGCACTGGGAACATGACAACCTGAGTAAACTCCTAGCAGCCAAATACTTCAGCAAGCTTGCCAACCTCAAAATAAAACATGTGTTCTGTTCGCTTTCTGAAAAAGGTTACACTCTCCACCCACATGTGTCCTTAACTCCTGCCTTGAAAAGCAGCCACAGGCAGGGGAGAATACCTGCACCAGTGTCCAGGATTACAAACTTTCTTGCCATATCGTGGGCAAATACTCATGACTTACTTGCCCTCTCATCATTTCCCATCCTCACCCTCATGTCTGGCTTTCAACAATACTCTGCTTATGAAGATAACTTACAAAAGTACACATTCCATATTGTCACTCACATATATAAATCCCAATTGAACTATGTTAGGAAAAAAGTGTACATTTCTTCCATTATCCCCCCATCCCCTCTTGACTGGCAGAAAACAAATACCAGAATGCAATTTAGCAGAAGGCAAACAAATTGTCTCTGAGTGCTATACTTTCAAGGACTGACACAAGCACTGTTTAAAAAAAAAAATTTCATGCCATGTTTATGAAATATTTAAAACTAAAAAGAAGCAAACATAATTCAGGACTGTGGACTGTCTCCCATCCATGCAGTTACCAGGACTTTGGCCATGGCCAGTGATTTTTCACCCCTGATGTCACTATAAAGAAAATAATTGTAACCGCATGTACTGAACTACAACATACCCTTGGCACTCCGTAGCCCTTTATAGTCGCACATATTGGACAAACTGGCCAAATTGCTTTTCTGCCACTCCAGACCCTCACCAAGTGCCCTCCTCTTCTGTACGAGCTCCTCACACTCACCAGATGGCCTCCTCACCTCCCATGCCCTCTCCCTAACCCCGCACAACACACGCTGTCTCTGTGACACAGTTTGATATGATATGATATGTTATTTATAACAAGCTTAATACCCAGAGATTTCTAAGCGCGGACACAGGGATCATACCTGTGTTGCTCCATGTCATCTTGCTTCCAGGGCGAGCATGTTGCCCCTGAGCTATCCCCTCGAGACGTCACCTATGCTTTGAGATGTCTCATATTCATGGCTATAGCTGAGGCTACAGAAAGCTTTGTATTGCAAACTCAGTCCTTAGAACCCCTCCAACTCCCAAATTTAACTTTGTGCCCTCTAGCCACCCCCCGCCCACCTCTAGCATGATGGCATTTGCATGTTTTATGACCTGCAAATTTTTGTTTTCCTGTGTTTCATTTTCCCATAGCCTCTGCTATAACCTCAACTATCTCTTGCATGGAGAGAAAAACACAAAGGGGGATTTTTCATTTCTGAAACCATCACCCTGCAATGCACCCTGTGAGATATAACTATCCATTTTTAAGAACAGGGTGCACCCTTCTTGTTCAAATATTTAAATAACTACTTCATAGAATAATCCATGGATCGTACGTCAATGCTTCATGCCCAAGTTCATTTGGAGCCAGTCCAAATCCATTTAGCGGTTTGGGAGGTGCGCTTTGGCAAAAAATTACCTTGTTTGTCTATGGGAAAATTAATTACTGAAATTCTGAATGTCAGGGATTTTGTTGCGTGAAATATGATTACCTTAACTCTCTCTTAACCAATGTTTTATTTCACTAATTTTCAAAGGTTTCATTGCTATACATTTTTCAAGTTAAACCCAATCACCTTAACTTTCTCCTAACTAAAGATTTTTCACTGAATTTCAAGGGGTTTGTTATGCTATAATTCCCTTGGGGCCCAATACCCACGGCCATTGGCCTTGGCCAGTGTGCATGTTGCACAAATAGGTTTCTTAAATGGGCACACTAGCCATTGCCTTTGGTCTTGACTAGTGTCCATGGCCCTTGACCATGGACACTGTACATGCTGCACCGATAGGTGTCTTTGGGGCCTGTTAGGCATGTTTTTGCGCCAATAGGTTTCATTGCGGCCCACCAGTCATGGCCTTTGCCCCAGGTCACTGTCCATGTTGCACCAATAAGTTTCTTTGGGGCACACTAACAATGGCTTTTAGCCCTGGCCACTGTACATGTTGCACTAATAGGTTTCTTTGGGGCACACCAGACCCTGCCTTTGATCATGACAACTAGCCACAGCTTTCAGCCATACACCAATAGGTTTCTTTGGGGCCCATTTGCCATGACCATTGGCCATAGCCGCTGTACATGTTGCACAAATACGTTTCGGCAGATGTCAATGTACATGTTGGACTGATAGGTTGCATTGGGGCCTACTAGCTGTGGCCTTTTCCAATGGCCTCTCTCCATGTTGCACAAATAAGCTTCTTTGCGGCCCACAACCCATGGGCTTCAGCTGTGGCGACTTTACATGATGCACCAATAGGTTTCTTTGGGACCCACTAAGGCCATGGCTAGGGTTTGCAGTTTTCGGCCATGACCAGTGTCCATGTTGCACAAATACACTTCTTTGGGGCACACAAGGCATGGCACGAAGGCCGTGGCCACTGTACATGTCGTACCAATAAGCTTATTTGGGACCTGGACATGGGCAGTGTCACAGAGACCCAATATTCCAGCGATAATGCGAAAACAAAAAAATCCCCCAATATTGCCAGCAAATTACACATGCAGCAGCAATGAACTACACATGCCCATGGTATTCCCCGATATTACCCCACTAATGCAAAAACACATAAAAAAAAAATCAAAAGCTCTTCCCTGCCCTCACAAGCCCTGACCAAGTGCCCCCTGCTGTTTCCATGGTTCCCCCATTCCCAACAGCTGCTTGTTCCCTCCCTAGGCCCTCTCCCATTACCCCCTATCACTCTTTGTTTCATGTGATGCAGTATCATTCCCAATTGCGTCTTACGATGTAGCTGTGGTAATCTTGCGGTATTCCCCCATTAATACCCCAATAATGTAAACATGGCAGAACAGTAACTGGCTCCCCAGACCACCCCCTACTCACCAATGTCATATGGTGTACTGTGCCCGCCGACCCCCAAGCCTGATGCAATATCATCCTTTTTCCTCCTCCACATACATTTGTTTTGCATCCCTGGTATTAGACAGTTATCGCTTGCATCGATCAGAAAAAAAAGAAAAACAAAGAAATACGCATTTTTATTTCTGAAAAGCCTCTCTATTGCAAAGCACCAAAGGATTAATAGCTATATTTTTATGAGGTGATGGCCCCCCTTCCCCATCAAATATTTTAAAAATTACTGGATGGAAAAAAAAAACCTGTCCCAAAAATGAAATGCAGTCAATTTCTGACATTTTCTCTATGGGAACATGAATGGGAAAACGCTAACAACTGTGTTTTTTTGGCTTTCTTAATAACTGTTCCATTTATTAAAACATTGTTCCTAAAATTTAGAGTCTGGAGGGGTGGGGGGAGACTGGGTCCTGACACACCTTTTGTTTGGAAAATAACCAAATCCATCCACTATTGTAGGATTGCCTATGGCTCATGCCACTCTTCCTATCTCTCAATCTCGGCCTCCCATTCCCTCTCTCCCACCTATAATTGTCTCATATGTGCCTTTCTTTCCCTATTCTTTCACAAACTCCCTCTCTTATTCTCTGTTTTCCTCCTCTTCCGTCCTCCATTACTCCCCCTTTTCCCCAATGCTTACATTCTCTCTACCTTCCTCTGCTACATCTCTCTATCCCTTTCTCTTTCTCTGTACAGTCCACTCTCATTTCTCCTCTCTGGCACTCTTTCTCACTGTTTATCCCCTGCACCTCCTCTCTCTCTCTCTCTCTCTCTCTCTCTCTCTCTCTCTCTCTCGCTCTCTCTCTCTCTCTTTCTCTCTCTCTCTCTCTGTGTCTCTTCCACACCCGCATCTCTCTCTCTCTCTCTCTCCCTCTCTCTGATTCTCTCTCGGTATCTCATAAATCTCTGGCACAGCTGTGTGACATTCTAATTTTTGTAGTACTTTGATGCATGTGCTCTGAAAGAAAAATCTGCCTCTCTGGGGCTGGGGAGTGCTGCAGGGCTGGCGGGCGGATCTGCTTGGCGGGGCCCGGCTTTTGCAATCAATCATACTGAAAATCCTAGCTGATGGGAGGAGGGGCCCAGAAATGAGGATCCCCCATCCCTTCCATAGATGATCGCAAACATGTAACCTCGGGAAGGTGCTGTGATACCTCGGACGGTTTTGTTCTTGATGCGAAGCTCTGTGTGGCCTGAACAGTACTGGTTAGAATGTCTGTGAATGAAGGACACCAGAAAACAATCAATCACAACAACTAATAAAAGCCAGATATATCTGGTTATCTTCATGTGTCAGTCAGACGCTTAATTACAGCTGTTCCTTTCACCCTGCTCATGTGCGCTCTTCATTTCAGATCTATAAGGGTAAAAGGCAGCAACCACTTTGAAGCCTGAGTTTCTGACTTATACAGAATGTACTATTTAAGGAGCAGGGAAGTTAACTTGCTGAGTTATCATCCTTGTGTTGTTAGCAGCTTTGCGACATAGTCTATGCTTCCACATTGCCTGCCTTTAGATGCCATGTTGAATTTAAAAGGTTCTCACAACAGTCCACTGAGTCATTGGACTCTCTGCAAACACTGTATCCAGGCTAATGAATGTGCCTCACTACACGTTTGGTGGTAACCCGCTAATAAATGTGGGGGATATCATCACACATCAATAATGTTACCACCACTTGGTCTGCCTGAATTACCGGCAGATTACAAGTGGAGGTAGACGGGATCTCCACTGGCTGAGAATGGAGGATCTCATATAATTTAAGTCTATGTGCCTAACTCACAAGTGCCTATACGGCAAGGCACCAGCCTACCACTCTCACTCCAAACTCACTCTTTACAGCCCCGCCAAGGCACTAAGATCAGAAGCCAACGGGCTTATAACTCCGCTGAAACACAAAAAGGAACTCGGCATGGGCAGAGCTTTCCCTAACCGAGCGGCAGCTAACTGGAACAAATTGCCGAAATGTTTTAGGTTGGAGACCAACCTTTTGGTCTTTCGCAAAAAGCTAAAAACTGAGCTTTTCATGTAATCCACCATCTAGACCTTCGGACCAGTTAACGACTAATCTCATGTGACTTGTCCTGTCTCATCACTGTATGTTTTTTGCGTTGTCCTTGTCTCCATGTAAGTGCCCCGATGCCTGCGGGCAGTTGGCGCTAAATAAATAAATAAATAAATAAATACATAAATAAATAAATACATAAATACATAAATAAATAAATAAAATAAGTGCAATATTTCTCCCGTTCATGGAGTCCAATCGTATGTGAGTGTATCTCACAGTGTCACTATTCCGGATCCAGTCCCTCAAAGCTTTACAGACCCTAAGAAAATTGTGATACTTGCTGCAGAGAGATCCCAGTCCCAGCACATTGAAGGTTAGTGTCCCTCTACCTTGCACCCTGTATTGTTTTTAGTGTCAGCAGAAACATCTGCCTTTTTAATGCCACATAGTTCAACCTTTGTGTGTAAATACACACTTAACACTTATAATGTTAGCCCTTTTATATGTTCCTCCTTTAAAGAGACCGTCCCCAGTCCACAGAAGAAGGCTCTCAAACTAAACTTGCCGAAACGTCCGGGGACCTCTTACTGTCTTCATTTAGGCCAACCACAACCACATCTGAATTGCTGATTCAATTCCTGACTTTAACCTTTGATTAGGTCACCCTTATGTGTCCGGTTTCTGCAACTATGTACTTATATAGATTGCTGTAATGTGACTACCACTTGTTTGTAATGTAACTGACTATATACACAAGTCACTGGAGGTGAACTATTTTCACAAATAGCACTATGTACTATTGAGTTTTTGGATCATAGGATAAAGAATCCAAACCTTGACATGAACTCTATCACCAAATACTTTGTTTAAAAAATTAAGAAAACCAACAGAATAAGACCACCAATAAACACTGGTCGATTTTTGAAAGAACGTGTTGTGTTCTGTTGCTGAGCATTGTTGAAAATAATGTGTATGGTACACTGAAGTCGTTTAACTATGTACCCCTCATGACAAAGACATAAGTCTTATTGCCAAAATTGAAAGGTAAACAGAAAAATACCAAGGGAAGGACGCCCCCTCTGTGTCAATATTGAGTAAGCCCATAGTGCTTTTTCCCTTTCTGGGCTGTCCCTTCTGTTACTAGAAATTGTGTACTCAGGGCTATTTCCACCCGGGAAAGGGTGCTCCACCAATAAGGTGGCTGGAACAGCAGGCGGGAATGCACAGTCTTTAATTGCTGTTTTCAGCCTCATGAGGCTGATCCCAGGGTAGCGGCCTGTAGTCCTCTCTGAGGCCATCGATTCGCTTGGGCCTGCCTAGGCTCATGCTGGTGGGCCGTTACCAGACATGTAGATCTCCTGCTTGGGAGTGATCACTACATTCACAGATGGTTGCAACAGACAATAAACTAACTTATAGGAGTAAGAGTCGCACAATACCATGACATTTTCATAGCTGGAAGAAACACCAAAGAATCCCATGACTCAAGGGGCAAACTAGATGGGCCAAAATGTCACCTATTAAAGGTGTAGTGAACAACTTTCTATGTTCAAAATAGCATTGGACATGTGGGCACTTGGATTGAATTAATTGAAGCTTTGTATTATGCCTGTCAGTGTTTCCTTCTAAATATTGAAGGTCATAATCACGGCATGGTGAGGAAATCAGATGTTTGAAGGCATTCCTGCCAACATTAGACTGAACCATCAACTCTCACTACTGGCTCTTAAAAAGAGATTTTTCAATGTTCAAGGGATTTTTTAATGTTTTTTACAGGCAGGGCAGTGGAATTGTTCTGGTACTGTATCACCTTATTACCTCTAAGAGAGACCTGGTTGGGCTCCCCACCATGTCCCCACCAGACATGCTGACTTTTTTTAACCCCAACCCAGAACCTGGTATAATGGCCAAAGAACCCATAACTAGTTGAATACCCGGGCAAACTAGTGCCATGTATCATCTAGGGATTGTAGGGAGCTGTGTATCACCCACTTACCCTAAACACGTGTCTAAACCTTCTCCTTGCTCCCTCTCTGACATTGCTTTGACTTTTAGGGGCTTCTAGTCAGCAAACTCAATTCATAGCAACAACATTTCCCCAGAGTCGGCTGCAGGTCGCTACAAATATTGAAAGAGATGCACAAATGCCATCAAATGTGTGATAATAGTATTTACTTATGCCAGCAACAAATCTCTGCCACTGCGATGGGGGCCACATTCGCCCCGAGTCTTGCGAACCTTTATGTATAGTATTAACTAGAATAGCTATGCTAAGGAAAATAGGAATAATGTAAATGATTGCTCATCTGCTCCCACCTTCTTTGAGCTAGACTATGGTCACATGCCCCATGTGGCAATCACTAATCCTAGTCTGCAGTACCTTGAACTGTGTTATGGTCTCTTGTCCCGTACTATGATCACTGGTCCTGAACTTGTCCTTTGCTATAGCAGTGTACCATATGTTGCACCACGTGTCCATTTTCCTTGATAAATGTCCTTGTCTTATATTCACTTGCCCTAACATATATCAAACAGAGGTTGGAATGTCTCTTTAGTCATGATCATCTAGACAGCAGGAAACATAGACATTTGTATGTTCAATAATGTATGTGGGTCTAGAATCTGTCCCACCCGTAGACAGATGTCGGCATGTCTTTGATTTAGCCAAGGCAAGTGACTTAAGCCAGGGCAAATTACCTTTCACTTGCCATCTTTTTTGTTGAGTAACCTTGTGTTATGGTCACTTTCATGGAGCTGTGGTCTCTCTATCATGATTTCACTTGTCAATCATGTTGGTAACCTCATTGTTACATGCACTTGTCATGTGCTATGATCACTTGTCCTGTAGTATGTTAAAGTGTCATGTTCATGGCCACTTACCAGCTGGTATGTACATTTGCCCCGTGGCATGGTCACTTTATGTAGGGGAGGAAGGACAGCTCAGGGGCAACTTGTTTGTCTTAGAAGCAGGACAATGCAGCGTAACACAGGTTTGAATCACAATCCCACACTTAGAAACCACTCATTGGTGTTAAGCGCATTATAAATGAACAATTAAAATACATTAAAATAAATGCATGTTCTTGTGGATTGGCAGGAGTTATGTTCCCCATGCCCAGCCAATTGCCAATGGCCCAATGTTATGGTTGGTTGCCCTTGAAAATAGTTACTTGTAGATCGGATATGTTGGTCATTAAAAAAGTGTAAGCAAGGAATGTAAGTTGAGAAATGTTTGCGTAGTTCATATTTCATCACAAACATATAGGAGCAAGTAAACTGACTGGCCACTTGACACACTTCCAGTTTGCCATTGTGATGGATTTCCGTCTGCTCACCAACATGTGTAAAAACGGATTTGGTTTCCAAATCTACTACAAAAATGTAGAAGTTTACAAACTGGAGGGAGCACTCTCAAAGGTGTCCACCAAAAAATTGATGACTGACATATTTAGAAGTAAGGTTCACGTCCCAAATGGAACCACACTGCATGTTGGACCCAGTCAATGTACTCATCATCCTGACTCGGAATTGCTGCCTGAGAGCGATTCCATATTCTTGCATCAACATCTTTAAGCCCAAAGAACAAAACGGAAAGATGTCTGCAGTGTCCTCGCTCCCCATGTCTGATTTAAAGGGCCTCAGTGGCAATGCAGCCCCTGTGCTTTACTTTTTTAAGACATATAGGGCCTCATTACGACCCAGGCGGTAAGTTACCGCCTGGGTCGTACCTTTACCACCATGGCGTAAACTATGTTTACGCCATGGTGGTTGGCGGACTTACCGCCCCATTCTGAGGTTGGCGGGGCGGTAAGTCCCCAATCCCCATTTACCCTTCCCCATTCCCATTTTTGCCCCATAGGGCATAATGTGAGTGGGGAAGGCGTTAATTACGCCACCGTAAATTACGGTGGCGTAATTAACAACATGGTCCCTTAGCGCCATGGATTTTAACACCTGCTAAAAGCAGGTGTTAAATCCGCCATGGCGCTAAGGGACCTCGGAATCAGGCGGTAAGGGTCGGCGCTGTTTACGCTGCCGTAAACCCCTTACCGCCTGGGTCGTAATGAGGCCCATAGTTTGATTCTGAACATTGCTGCAAATGCAATTACCTGAATATACCTTGCTTCATACTCAGAGTCCCCCCTTATATCACAACGTCTGAATAGTCTGTGGTTTCTATTACCGGCATGGGTTTTTTAGTATTTTGCATTTGCTTGTATTTTTACTTCAATTAAAGCTCCTATTTGTTATGTGACCTTGATTGGATATTCTTTTATTTTTGTACCAAAGTACTGTTCTTACTCATATGTTTTTCGTGATAGATCACATCCCTCCTGAAGAGTATAGCCTGCCCTCGACCCATGTTACCACAAGCGCACAGGACACACATCTTTCGTGTTGAGCCTGATTCTTCTTTATGATTGCCATGACTGATGTTCAAGTCATAGGGCCTCATCACGACTTCGGCGGTAACCCTTAAATCCGGCGGTAGTGCTATTACCGCCGGATTTAAGGGTCCGCCGAATCAGGGCTTCGGCTGATTTCACCCCAGCTCTGAGCCTGGGGGGAAATCCGCTGAAAATTTGCGCTATTACCGCCGGCGGGAAATCCGCCGGCGGTATTAGTGCGAAGATTCCCCATTGAGCCTAATGGGGAATGGGGCATTCCCGAATGGGCTCAGTGGGGAATGGGGACTTACATTACCGTCAAACTCGTGATACGGCGCTATTAGCGCCGGGGAGTTCGGCGGTAGGGCGAATAGCGCCCACGCTAATAGGGTTACCGTTACCGCCCAAGTCGTGATGAGGCCCATAGTGTGGACCTGGGTGTTTAGAAACCAATACTCATCCTTGTAATCATAGCCCAGCAGAAGTCATTCCGTGACAGCGATCATGTCTTTTATCTGTTTCTTCTTTCTTCCTATTCATTTTATTGTTTGCCTCACACTCCGCCAGAAGGATAAACTGAGAAGGGAAGAACAACCTTGTCACCGTTTGGAACCTTTCGCCATAATGTATTATTTGTTATGTGACTGGATTACATACACTAGATTGTGTGTCCACTGTGAACACTGCATTTCTAGCAGCCATTTAACTAAGTTTCACAAATCCAGCTTTCTATTAAGTTTTCATGTGACAAATGTTTAGAGTAGGTACTTATGATTGCAACTGTACCAATAATGATTTCTGATGTAGAGCCCACTTGCATTATGGTACAAGTCAAACTGCAATAAGATGGCACCTTTAGGATTGCATGCCTGTATACTAAATCAATTTTGACTATATTGCTGCACAGGGAGCACCTCAAGCTCTCATGTTTAAAATGTCATCTTCCAAAAGTTCTCGGTTGACAGTTTTCTGCCGAAGGTGAAGGAAATCAGGCCCCATGTGTACCAAATTTACCCCGGTGCCCTCTATCTGTACAGAATGCAAAAGGGCCACACCTATTCCAAAAAACACTTTCCAACACAACCATTCTGCTACTCATAGATACAGCCGTGGATCTGGAGGTAGCAATCTACTGGCAATCTACTGTTGCAGGGGCTAGAGTACCAGCAGAGGCAAAAGGAGGCCAGTGAGAGAAGAGTGAAGAGGTTGAGGATGAAGGGGATGCAGGTGGAGAGGTGAAAGTGTGCAGTTCTCTCTAATACAAGGGCCACACCTGGGTCCCCCACTGATAGGCAGATACAAACCCTGTAGCGCCTAAACAGGGAGACCTTACTTGACCTCCTGACTCACATCCAGGTTGACATTGAGAGCAGAATCTGCATCATGTCAGCCATACCATGCTGCTAAAGCTTGTTTTGGTCCTGCACATTCTGGCTAGTGACACGTTCCAGCACTCTGTGAGCCAGCTGCACAGGATTTCACAGCATGCCTTCTCCAGAGTGCTGGTGCAGGTACTAGTTTAGGCCCTGTGCCATGTGGAACAGCACATCGCCCGATACACTGCCCAGACACAGTTTAAAGCCACCAAGGACATTTTATATGCATTTACAGGTATAGCCAATATGGTGGCAGCATTGGACTGAACACATGTTGAGCTAGTGGCCCCCCACACCTCAGGGAGTTCTACAGGAACCGGAAGCAGTTCCATTCACTGATTGTCCAGGTTACCTGTGGTACCGACATTACCATCACACAGTGATGTGCCTGATTCCCAGGATCAACCCATGGCACAATGGTCCTTTGGAACAGCATGCTGCTAGCCTACATGGAGCATCACAGAGGACAAATGACCTGGGTGTTGGGTGAGTACATGTACAATACCATCTACCTAACTGAATGAGTGACAGGCAAAAGGGGTGGGGCACAACAATGTCACAATTGCACATGTACGCTGGGCATGCTGGACCCATCAGTGCACCCCTCAATTGACAGGCCACAACATGTAGTAGTCACTGAACAGGCCATTTCCAACCCAACAGGGCATCCACACGCAATGCACTACAGTTACCTAACGCAATACCACCCTGACCAGTGCAATACGCATGCAAGGACTCTAACATGGAACAGTGTGGCACAATGTGACATGGGACATGCAGGCCTTGACTTCCATTGAGATTCCGCCCCCACAGGCAACACCACTGTCAAGCATCATTACTCAAACCTGTATCCTTACCCCTTGTAGGTGACTCTGAATACCCGCTTTTTCCATGGTGGATGACCCCTCTGAGGAATCCTCAGTTGCTGCAGGAAGTGTCATACAACAGGGCCTAGGTGAGGACCAGAGTGACCATCGAGCAGGCCATCAGGCTCCTGAAAGTGTTTTTCAGAAGCCTCCACCGGTCTGGGGATGTGCCTGTGTACAGGCCAGAGATGGTGAGGCAGATAGACCTGGCCTGTGCAATGCTGCACAACATCTGTATCAAGCACAACATACCCCTTCCCCTAGATCTGGACATTCCCACACCACAGGATGATGATGATCATGATGCAGAGTAATCCTGGCCCATAACCATGTGCATAGAGGCTAAGGATGGGTGCATGGCCCACCAAGAACTGATACAGAACTTTCTTGAGTTACCCCTCCACTTTGTACACCCAAATGCACCTTTGTAGTCATCATGCACCAGCACAGTAAACAGTTATTTTGGAAAAAAGGAATGTCCAGTCATTAGTACAAGTGAAAACTATGTATTAACTAACAACGTAAATGCATACACGCCCTACACTCCTCTCCCCAAACATCCCCTCCTCACTCTAAGTACCCCCTCCACCTCCCCCCACTACGAAACACACCCATGGAAGCCATCAGTCCGTTAACATTGACTTGCGACCCGCCTTTAACATGGGGCCCTTTGCACATTCTATTGTCGCCTTGAGTCACTGCGAGTGGCACCTTGGACTGCCATTCAGGATGCTCTTGTTGGTCGCGATCCATGATGGTGTGTCAGACCCTTGACTCTGCATGTGTTGCAGTGTCAATTGTAGGGGATGGCTCATGGCCTTGGCTGTGGCTGAGGCAATCAGATTGACCTCACACACACTCTTTGGACAAGGGTGAGGAGGATGGCACTAGCATGGCATAGCATAGCATAGCTGGAGGCCTGCAGTGATTAATGCATGAGGTGCATTGTGTGCAGCTGATGGCAGCTGCAGCAAGTGAACAGATGACGAGTTGTGGTAGTGGATAGGGATGTGTGGTAGTGGAGGGATGAAACACAGTGCTGGGTAGGGGTGTTGTCATCATCCGCCTCAAACATGGTGCACCTGCCACAATGGCCTGGGTGCTACTCTGCCTTTGGTGGCATGGAGGGCACATTAGGGACAGTGGGGCCACAGACCATGGGTGGGGGGATGGCTGCAGCCACCTGCGCTACTGCTGCTGTGCTACTTAAAGTGTTGGGTGACGATCATGGTAGTGGTCTGCCACAGCTGGAAGTGGTGGGTCTGCTGTAGCTGGAGGTGGTGGGCTGCTGCCGGTAGAGGTGCTTGCGCTGTCGCAACTGGAGGTGGTGTGGCTGCTGCTGCTGGGGGTGCTTGGGCTGTCGAATGCTGGAGGTGATGGGCCTGGTGGAGATGGTAGGGCTGCTGCAGTTGGCCTGACATTGACAGTCCAGGCATGTCACTGTCAGAGGCCTGTGTGCCTGTTGGGGAGAGATGAGCATGCTGTTAGTCTTTTGGGAGGCAAGTCTACAGACTTGCATTACACTAATGCTGCATTCTGTGTGTCCTGCTCTTGACATGCAGCTTCTTTGGTTTATTTTCCCCAATATGGGCTTCTAATTTAATGTTTTATTTGTATTAAATAAGATGATGTGGATAATTATGTTTCTGAATGGGAGCTCTGCTAATTAGGCCCCACTTTCATAAAGCTACATGCCAAAAGCATAGTACATTCATGTGCCTTTGCTCTGTCAGTCTCCTGAAATCTACAGAACATGCTCTGCACCAATAGCAAGGCAGGTTCAAAAGACGCATGTGCATTTTGGCATCTCCTGGAACCCAAAGGTCCAATTGGTAGATTAGGCATTGTCATTGTCTAAAGCTCTGGCTCAAAATATAATAATGTTGGGGGCACATGAAACCATAAATATAAATAATGTTTGAGGAAACTGTAAATATAAGCCATGTTTGTTTGTGACATGGTGGCTACCAGGGTCACACAAGTGTACCGCTTCAGCAATAAGATACCATATTAGTATCAGCAGGGATGTGTAACTTCTGTCTGTTTCTGGTGACTCCACATCAGATATGTGGGACTATGACCACAAAATTACCTCTTGAACCTCCTGAAGGAAGGGAACAGCTTCCAAAAATGGGTACAGACACCCTCCATGTGAGGTGCTCTGGAACTGCTGCTTCAGTGGGGGAACTGTCACAACAAAGGCCCTCTCACACCAGATTGCTGATCACTGGATTTCAGTTGAAATCAGCTCCCAGGGGAATGGAGCTTACTTAGAGCAGCCATAGGAGACAGGTAGGCTGATAGAGGCAGTCCACCATCTTGGTTTCATTTAGTGCTCAATAAAATGTTCTGCCCACCCCATGTTCTGCAGACAAAACACACGTATTACAACAAAGAGCCTGGATTGGACCCCATTCATCAGGAATATTGTGGACTTTTTGCCTTTTTAAGGAGGGATACCTAGTTGATCCATCTTTGGACTCTCACAAGTAGAAAGGATTAACTGGGCCTCTGTTTGAAATAAGGCCTAGTCCAAAGTTTTCTGACATAGCAGTGAAGACAGAAGTTCCAAAGCAGAGGAGAGCTCTTCTGTCTTGCCTTGCCCAGGGAACATTGGGGGTGACACTGATTTTGGACAAAGGCCTCTCTGCTGACTATTCACTGGAACCCAGATCCTGCTAATTCAAAGTGAATGTCCCCCAGTTAGTAGAGTGGAGGTGCATAGCTAAGGACTCCCCTTATTCCTGGAAACCCTGGACTGGGTCTGCCACCACCCACAAGTTCGGATCAAGCAGAAACCCTTTGCTATTGCCTTAAGGCACGCTAAAACCAATGTGCCCATGCCATATAACCTTCAAGTCGCTACAGGAAATGCAGTGCTGCTTTTAATGCTACACACCTTTGCACCATTTACCTACCTCTCTCGCCATTCAGAAATCAACTGGACCCATTGCAGCTGAATGCCACACCGCAACCCGAATACCAGTTCAACTCAATGGAAGCAACTGATTGGATCTCTGACTTGACCTGCGGGAAGCTATCAACTCGACTTTCTTGCACACAAACTAGGCTGAGCAGTAGCATTGGAAGCCATCAATCTGACCATCTCAAATGCAGACACGACCCAAATGGAGCTCACACATCGAACAGACTTGACACTGATTCACAAGTTGGACCACGACTCAAATATCTCAACACCAGCTTGATTGCAGTAAAAGGTATGACCTATAAAGCACAGCATTACTTCCTGAAGCTAGGTGTGCGCTCAATATAAATTAAATAATAATAATAATAATGATAATAATAATAATAATAATAATAATAATAATAATAATAATAATAATAATAATAATAATAATAATAATTTCACATAGAAGGGTGGTTTGGTGCTCTCATACAAACAAAATAAGAGCTAATGGTATTTTGAAGAGTCACTGTCCCCATGGTCCACTTGAAAGTACTGTAGTGATTTTAAGCCTCGCTTCTTTGCCTTTTGAACTTAACCTTGAACATTGGCATTGCTGCTGTGATCTGCTTGCCAGAAAGCCCTTGCTTATGAACTCAGAGATCTCTTTATTATGAACTATCTGCATTCTCTTTGTTCCTATCGCGGGGGTGGGGCTTTATTTTTTTGCAATTCGTTATTTGCCCGTGTTGCCTATTTGAAAAGAACCTTGATTGGACATTCCTTTCTTTTGGTACCACATTGCTCCTGCTGTATGTGTTGCAGCTGTATCAGATCACTCCCCCTTCGGAAGTTACAGCCTGTCCTCAGCCACTAATACTAAAAGAGGCGAAGGAGGAATACCTGCTGGTTCCCCTTCATGGTTTTGATCAGAGCTGATTTAGAATTAGAGGGGGTTGAGTACGCGGATAAGCTGTGACTCCTCCCTGCACCTCTGCTGGGCATTCTTAAAATGTTGTCAGGAAGTATTTTCACCATCATGCACAGTGCACTGTCATTTCACCAGGTGCTCTTGATGCATTCTGCATAATGAAACACATCACAGCATGTCATTCATTGCAACAAGCCCCATTCCATTCATGATGTGCTATTACAGTCATGGTTTTAATTTTGCAATCTGGGGCTTGAAGCCCCAGATTTTCCCATTATAAACCCAGATGTACATGTCCAAGAATGCAAAGTAAAATCTATCACTCTCGTCTAGCATCTCCCAAATGGAATAGAGAATGTTGGCAGGGAGTGCATACTAAATGTCCACGTCATGCTTCTGATTTCCTGTCAATGTAGCTTGGAAGGTAGAGCAGTGTGTTGATAGTCTTCTGCATCAGCAGAGTCCACGTGAAGTGCTGTTCACATTTCCAGTTCCAGAAAACCAGAGACTGCTAACTTTCCGAGGTTAAGGAAATGACACTTTTAGAGCTCAATAACACAAAGCAGAGAGTTTTCATTGTGTTGTGTGCTCCTGTATTACTAGGCAGCCATGTTATGAATATGTCATGTAAAGTAGGGCAGTGCAATCTTTGGCTTGACAGCTGTTTTGGATGACAACTCCCATTGGCCATAACCAACATAGTCAAAAGTTATGGATCATGGAAGTCTTTTTCCAAAACATCTGGAGGGTCGCAGTTTGCAGGCCCCTGATGTTGAGTGTCATTGGGCGAAAGGTACGATGCACAAATCAGCAGCTCCAGCCATCAATGAAGAAATTGCATCAGGATACGACTGAGAACACCAAGGGCCTGATTTGCAAAACAGTTTTAACATGAGCAAGTCCCGATGAACACATTGTTGTAGGTCAGGCGCTAATTGTTCAAGTTACTACAGCAACCACAATTTTGCATATCATTTCGAACAAGACTTTCAATGCAGTGAAGGACCTATTTGTTGTCAGTGCACAACAAACATGCTATTATGAGTGCATCTAATATGTGACATAAATTCTATGTTGAGGTTTTTTAGCATTCATAGGATCTAGTCTGTTATTCAGGGAGGAAGATGAGAAATATAAACCCTCCAAAAGAAGGTTCACATAAAGACCGTAGGTGCCAACTTGTGCCAGGCTAAGTCGCAAGAGTTTAAATAAAGATTTTAAATGTCACTGAGCATTTGAATATTCTTTCTTCTTAATGAAACAGATGTCCTAACTTTGGCATCTCGTTAATCCGATTGTGAGTTTTGAGAAGGGTACTGTGTGTTATTTACACTGTGAGAGGATTAGAGGTGTGTTCCTTTCTGTGTGCAGCAGCTAAACATACATGGGTGCAACCTGGTCCTCCATGGAAGCACACTGCAATATACAAACACACCTGAATACTACCTCGCGTCTACAGTGAATGCAACAGAAACACCAACAACAGAAGGGAGCAGGTCTGCACCCTGTCTCGCCGGCTAGTGGCAGAAGGCATCCCACGGGACCGTTTGTCCCCTAGGAGTATTGTGGCCATGAATGAGATGTTCACAGACAGGCCCACACTCTACTGTGTTGTGGATGCTAACCATTTACATCGGCGAGTATTGCCATTATGTATTTTGCAGGGTGCCAGCATGCCACTGTATGATCCCCACCTCACGGTTGAATAGGTTTAGAGGAGGATCGGTAGATGGCAAGGTATATCTTAAAAGACTGCTTTAAAACAATAATACCAGCTGAATTTAGACATTTCCAAGGTTGTTTTCAACCTCTTTTCAATGTAGGGTATCACAAAACCCTTTTTACTCAGCGTCATGAAAGCTAACAATACGACATATTTTCTAAAGCTGTCCTCTTTGTTTAGTTTTCTTTTTCTTTTTTCTAGGTTGTTATTATTTAGCCAAAAGCTATTGGCAGAGAGCTTTTTCAGAAAGCATTTTAACAAGATGCAGTCCAAAATTGAGACAGTGTCGAGCAGGACATTCACTCTTTGATTACTCACATGGAACAAGGGCATGGGCACGCCGAGTGAGGGCCTCGAGGCAAATTGAATCGTTATAATGGAGGTAGATGCGGTACCAGATAATGGAGTGGCAAAGCGTCCTTCAACACGTGGTCTTACTGTCTCAAAAGCAATGATTACATCGTTTGTGTGTTTGTAAATAAGCACTTTATGTCAGGTGGAATGCTTGCCAGGAAATTTAAAAAACAAGAAAAATAAAAATATAAAACATTGTTGAGCATTGAATAGTATTCGATTGTCCTGGGTGGTGAGCAACCTGTGTTTGCAGTTCAGAAAAGAAGACCTGGCTTTTCATTTACGAGCTAGCAAGCTCCAGTCACTAGCTATGACGAGGGGTGCTGTACTGCAGTGGTTACTAGTCACTGATATCGTGCAAGTGCACCAAACACCACCACAATCGCCACCTTCATTCCTCAAAAGGATCTGAATAGTCCTACTTCATTGAAAAATAGTTCCCCAAAGCAGCGAAGCAACTCTATTAAAGGTATAATGCTCAGGGGCAACGTGCTCGCCTTGGAAGCAAGACGACGCGGAGGAGCACAGGTTTGATCCCCGGGTCCGCGCTTAGAAACCTCTGGGTATTAAGTGTGTTAGAAATAACCAATCATATCATAACGTATAATTGAATGAACATGTCACAGACCTCTGCCAATCAACACCACCTACTGAGCAGCAGCCTACACTCACTCACATTAAAAAGAGGCGACATCCAGCCCTGCAGTCACTCAAAACTGAGAATGCCTTCATCCATTGTGCAGTATCCACCTTCCAATAAAAAATAAAAAAAAACATGGTTTAGGGCCCTATACAACTGATCCATATGTGTTAAATCTAGCGATAATGAAAGGATGAATGTTCCTCTTGACCATTTCCTTGTTTGAAGTGATCTGTAGTTACATCAAATATGGTGTTGCTTATTCGTGTCTGTCATTGCAGAATGTGAGGGCACTTGAAAATATACAAGGTGTTCCCCAGAAAGAAACACTGGTGATGCCAATAGCCCAACCACGCTAAGATGAATGCATCCACCCAAATATATTGACACCATAATTCTACGTTGATGGTAGGGACCACCTTATATATTTCCGAGTGCCCTCACATTCTGTAATGGCAGAGATTAATATCAGCACCTGGGTGAGGGAGCTGAATCCCATGATCCAAGCTAGCATTCCAAACAACCTGTTGGCTGCTTCCCCTGCCACCATCTTTCCTCCACCCTCCCTTCCCTTAAACTTAATGTTACCATCCCTCCCACCTCCACTTACTTGATAGCAGCGGTAGCCCTGCCACCACTGCTACCTCTCCGTCTTCTTCCTTCTGGCTGCCATGGAAAGGGTATAGGGGCTCCAATTGGAACCCCATCTTCCATCTCGCTGGCGGCCATCTTGAGACAGTCTTTTCTATGAATGAACTGGAACTTTCCTTCATCAAAACACAAATGAACATCATCATGCATTATTACCCAGTAAGGACGTAGGTCTTATTTACAAAGCGTTTTTCTATGTGATTGTTCTATTGTAAAATACTTTTGTAAATCAGGCCCACTGGCTGATTTTTCACTCAGATTTCTACATGCAGTTGCTGTATTGAGAAATCTGATTGTCTCTGCGTTATTATAACCTACATGCCAAACTGGTGGTATTAGATGTGGATTTTCAAAAAATACCACAGATGGTAATTCAGAAAATCGCCATTTAATGTGTAACAAAAAAATGTCCTTCTCAATTTGGGAGACGGAAATTGATTAGGTACAGTAGTTGGTTATACAGCTATGGTAGCATATTCCGCAACAAAAAGTCTTGCCAGTAGTACCCCATCAATGCATTATACAATGAAGGTGGTGTTATGGTGGACATCTAATATCCCCACATTTTGACCCAGTTTGGGTGTCTCCTGGAGAATGTGGCCCAGGGGCGTTGCTAGGGGGGGCTAAGGGGGCTGTAGCCCCTGATCTTTTGGTTGTAGCCCCTGATAGAATCTCAGGAGCTACAGCCAAAAGACTAGCTAGCCCCCAGTCCCAACAGTTCCAACATCAGCTTAGCCCCGGGTCTTTTCCAGACCTAGCAACTCCCCTGATGTGGCCCCAAACGATCAAGCGTGATCTGGCACATAGCAGTGCAAAGTTACATTTCAGCCATGCAAAGCCACTTTGATCCGTGCAAATAATTCCATGAATCCGGCTCTAAATGTGAAAATTATCTCAGGCAAATGTTGGCAATACAACAAAAGTAATGTTTTTATTTGTTAACCCCATTTTTGGAATTTTATAAGGCAAAGGTTACTCTGGTCATTGTGTATGGTTGTGAATTGCTCCCTGAGTCAATAAAGAGATGAGCCAATGTAACAGAAGGGAAAGGCTGGCGTAAAGTGCTTCATTTACATCGGCATATCAGACTCAAATTAGGGGTGTCATCCTGGCTGTTTTATTATAAGTGGTAGAAGATTATTCTATTTAAAAAATGTAATGATGAGGGGCAGTGCAACATTTTAATGATCCTACAAGAAGCTAGAACAGTAAGAACAAGTCACACCCTATGTCTATTTTTGGGGGGATATGAACAATAATTGAAAGAAATTAACTGCGTAGTGGATTCTTAGTTATAATAAAGGATTACGGGCCCTTGAGAGATGTGAGTCACTGCATCATTTACATAAACTATTGCGGTTTAAAAATGGATTATTATGGACAGCGTTTTCTAATCGTCGCTCAACCACTACTCTATATTTGTCAGTCACCATCCATCAAGATCATTCAGGATCCTTTTATAGAAATATTGATGTAATTGTTACCCGACATTGGAGGTCATAGGTCCATGCTTAGGTCAAGTAGATTATTCTTGCAGACTCAGTACAACAGGGAAAAAGGAAACATTATACCATTTGTTGATGCATGTGAGGTTCTTACATCTAGCTGACAGATTCATGATCTGGATTTGTGGTTTGTACCTCAGCTGTTTGTTCTGAGCTTCTGTGGTTGAGTCTGATGGATGTGACTGACTTCCACATTCAGTAGCTTCAATAGCCTTTATGTTATTGGGTTGTTTATTACATCTTCGGGATGTAGCCCTTCTTATCTATGTGTATACTAGTTTTAATGATGGATTTGATATTAATTGTACTTATGTCTTTTGCATTTGGAATTTGATTTTTCACCATTTGATTAATTGTATAATAGTGTGTTTTTATTGTGTACTTTTTCTTTATGTAACCAATCACAACCACACATTCCTAAGCACCCCTAGTAGCCATTGCTGGAATTTCACCTCTAGTTCTGAGCCACAACAGTAAAGCATTGTGGGTATGTATATTACCACAAATGCAAACCTTTTCTCCAGGAAATTGTGTTTGTCTAAGAGGGCAGTGCTACTTTATCCATAGCGTAATCAACCGAAGGAAGACATTTTGCAAGACTGTCAGAAAAACTGCATACCCTGTTTCACCCTTATTAGGGATCAACAGTGACCTGGTTTTACCCTTATTAGGAATCATCAGTGCAGCATAGGGCTGACAGCCTTGTTGTTGGACTTTTTGGGCATGTTTTCACAACACCAAGAAAGTTATGGTGAGTGTAAAAAGGTTTGAAAAAAAAAACCTTTTGCCTGAAATGTGAAAATAGGAAAATCAATTTGAGCCAAGTCACACATTCACAATTTAGTTCTATTTTAGTTCTATTTTTTAACTGTGAATGATGGGTCCTAAAGGAATCTTTATTTTGGGTGTTTTTTGTGGGGTTTTTTGCAGGATAGGTCAGAAAGCAAGGTGTGGAGGTAAATGAGGGAAGAGGCACCAACCACAAATATGGAGGGGCAGGTGGACAGGGGAAGATGTTGTGTGCGTGTTACATCTAAAGTAGAGGGCAGTGTTTCTCGTGCTCCTTGATTACAGCTTCAAAAGCACTTTGAAAGTGGTCTCCCCTCCAGAGTGGTGTATTGCAGTATATACAGAGTATTGTTGGCTTTGAACGATAGGGATCAACAGCCTCTTTTATTACTTGCAGGGTAGCTGGTGGGCTTTTGTGTCCCACAGAAGTATGCTGTGTGGTTACAGTATTGGCTGAGGAAGCTGAGGTGGAGGAAGACACTCTACTACTTCCTTAGAAAGGAATAATCTTTTTGTTACGGCAATGCAGTGGTTGGATTTGAAGTGGCAGTGCAAGGAGGTGGTCCTGAAGGAGTACTGTCTAGGTAGTCCGCGACTGAGTACAATGTTGCACTCCTTGCATTTCACTTTAGTAGCTGTAGCCTTTGGAACATTCCCAACAGTGATAATGGATTGCCAATCCCATGATTCTCTCTGGGTGCTAGAGGTAGGCACTTTCTCAACCTTATCTACTTGGTCCTCTTCATTGTCTTTTGAAATGCTGCACTTCTTGTGTTGTGTAAATCCTCCAGCCGGTGGTGGCTCTTGGTGAGGAGTGAGGAGTGATGGCGTCATCCAGGGTTCGCAGGTTTGTGTAACCGCTGGAGGCCCGTCGAAGTCGTGTTGCCCCAGAAGAGGGGACCGCTTGACGCTGTGCCGCCGACGGCCGGAGCCGCCCGCTCCTTTGCCTAAGAACATTTGAATCGAAGGACTCCCTTGTCCGCACCGACGACCGCTTTATCCTGCCAGAGAGAGTCAAGGCCGCCCATGCGCCGAGGAGAATCCGACGGTGGGTTTCCCGCCACCTGAAGGCCAGAAAGACTACGACGACTCAACGCCCTTGTTGGGCCACAGTTCTTCAGAAACTCTTTGCGGTCCTGAACAATTAATTGCCGAGGTGCCCCGGACACCTAATCCTCGCAGGACGTCGCCAACGAGCACCGCCTGGATCAACGTCGTGGTCTCGGCACCCTCAAACTTCTCATCGACGCTGTCAATGCCAAGTTCACCTTCTTTGATGCCTCTCGACGATCCGTGGCTCCTGCTTTAAAGGGAGTCACTCCAGAAGGATCCCTCAACGCGTCTTCGAAGAACTCTACTCCACCAGGTACATTGGGGGGGGTAAAAACATTATAGGAGAGAATAAAACTATTGAGCAAGATATGGACTGGGCTTGTGCTATATCTTTATTTTACAGGTTGCCCAGGTGGGGGGATCTCCACACAGAACTGTGCTTAACGGTAGAGGCCAGTATTCTGCCAATTGTGTCAACCATCTTGCTTTCCTTCCTATCTCTATTGCTGGTTTCCTTGTTATTGATCTGTGTGACGTTCTAACAGTATAGTTGATGCTCTTTAATGAGATCTAATAATATTGGTGGTAATACTTTAGAATTGTATATATATTTACCATTATTGATTTCTGAGTACAAAGGGCATTATTGTGATAGTGTTCATACCTTTGAATATTAATTATATAAAGACTGTGTTTTCAGTAATACAGTGTGTGGACATTCCTTTGTGGGGGCTTGGGGACTACACTGTACTTAAGAACCAGCCTGCATCACCTCCTGTGAAGCTACGCCTTGATTGCTCGATTACGTTACCAACCATAGAGAATCTTGGCTGGGGTCCTCTGTGCCTCTCCTCTACCATATAGAGAGCAGAAGTACAGACACCCCCTCCAGTCTTTACAATGACATCACTGATGACATCACATATAACACTAATTTGAATAAACAGTCCCTTCACGGGGTTGAGTTTATAATGATGGAAACAAAATGTTAGGGGTGATTGGGAGACCTATCATAAACTACTTAATGTATTTAAGAATGTACTCCTGAAGACAAATCATTATATTTGAGTGTTGTTAGTAGAGGAACTTTATCATTCCTACACATAGGCAATGGTTGCACCATGCACCATAGAAGTATACTTTTTTAAATCTGGTAATATTCCAATAGTAAAATAATGAATGCTAACTTATGAGAGTTTTGAGTAATGTTAAACATGAAATACATAGGTAACACACACTTGTGGTAGTAGAAAAGATGCATATAAAAATGCACAATGCATACAAATTAGAGGCACATTCAGGGAAACTAAAGTAAGGAAGAAGGAAAATACAGCACCAAAAAATTACACTAACATTAGAGTTAATCATCATGTACACACATTAATTGTGTGTTTGAGGCATGCTTATTGCTCCATGTATGTCCACTACTAGCTCAGATTAAACTACAAGGAAAATGCTTTAAAAACATATAAATAGATTAATGTGTAGATATATATGACATTTTAAATTTGGGAAATTCTCATTGTCAGTAAAAAGCAAGAAAATAGCCTAATCATGTCAGTAAACAAAAACAAGTGGCCCAGATGTGTGATGTTATCTGTGATGTCATCAATGGCATTTGTGATGTCATCTTTCATGTCTTATATTTTAAAACACTTGCAACCTATGGCTCAAAGATGTTCATCAATCACAAACTGATGTTGTCTTGTTTTGACAGTGTTATTGTTATGCATAAAAGATTGCATGCTTCGAGAAATTACAATTTCTTTGGGTAATGCGCATTGAAATTAAATTATTTGGCATTGACCACACTATTTGGTTAAGAAGCATGCTCCAAACCCCTTGTTTTATGGCCGGTCTCTCATTGACTGTTGGAATACATCGCACAACCCCAACTAACCACATTTAAGCAACACAGAAAAAGGTACAAAATGACCGGCTGCAAGAATAACATATGGCCAGGTACTTTCTGCACTCATAGCGAAAATAAAAAGTTAGCACCCATGAATATATGCACAGTAAGTGAACATATACAAATGTAGTTTATTTGACCTTCTCCTTAGAAGAAAGTGCAGAAGACCAAACAGCATTGGACATTTAATAAAAAGGAATGCACACCAGAAAAGTAACCTTAGAGAGGAAATGTTCCAATAAATATCCTGACAAGGTGTAAAAGGTGCTTGTTGTCTTGTGGGAAAGTGTGTGCACTGGGAACATGACAATTTGGTAAGGTCCTAGTAGCCAAATACTTGAGCAAGCTTTCCAACCTCAAAAAACAACGTTGTGGTGGGTCCACGCTCTGAAAAAAGGTTACGCTTTTCACCCACATGTGTCCTTTTGCTAGTGCCCTGAAACGCAGACACAATTAGTGGAACATAACTGCACCATTGTCCAGGATTCCAAACTATCTTGCCACATCATGGGGAAATACTCATGACTTACTTGCCCTCTAATCATTTCCCCTGCTCAAGCTCATGTCTGCCTTTCAACAATACTCTGCTTTATAAACATACATTGAACATTACACATGCTATATAGTGTCACTCAAATATATAAATCCTTACAGAACTATGTTAGGCAAAAATAATACAATTGTGGTGTTATTCTCTCCATCTTGACTGGGAGACTACAAATACAATAATGCAATTCAGCAAATGGTAAAAAATGGTCTCTGAGTGCAAAACTTTCAAGGAATGACAGTGGCACGGTATAAAAAAATAATGCAGATGTTTTGTGATATGATATTTTTAAAACTAGGAAAACACACAGCATTCAGGAATGTGGACTGTCTTGCATCCATATTATAAAAGAAGGATAAGATGGTAAACTGTCATGATGCCTACCTCTAAGAAGCCAGGCCGGGCCCAGCAACCCCAGAGGCAGACATCATTTTCCCCAGGGAAGTCTCAGCGGGCCCAAGTCGGGGCCCTTTGGACTCAGTCCTGGCGCCTTAGGCGCCAGGCTCATAGCGGACCCCAGTCCTGGCGCCTTAGGCGCCAGGCTCATAGAAGAGGATATGTGTTTAAGTGCTTGGGTGCACACTTACCTGATGCAGACCTTGCTGCTTCATCCAGGCCCTCTTGAGGCCTGAATGGGACTATTTAACCTGTAGGACTACTTCACCACCCGGGTGTGGTCGGGGAAGGATACATACCTGATTGGTGGAAGGATACATACCAGGAACTTCTTCCAAGGCTATTTAAACCCCACCCGAACAGCCACACATGCTTCGCGTTGTTCTGCACCTAGCAGCTGGACGCTCACCGTGTCAGCTCCTGCATCCTGACTTCAGCCACGCCTGCCAGCACCCTGGAACACCTGCAAGGGGAGAAAGGAAGAGAATAGGAGAAGAAAAGCCCTTACCTGCTAAATCTGCATCCCAGAGTCATTTCTCCAACGGCCCTGAAAAGGAAGACATCATTTTAAAGGCATTTCGTTTCGATCGCTGCAGCGCTGCATTTTACTCACCTTTGCAAGGCGCTTCCATCTTCAGCAGCGATCTTCCGGATTCAGCTACGCCCCGGCGCCTAGAGGAAAAAAGACAAGAACAAAGGTGAGAGGGAGAAAAGGAATAAGAAAGCTCAGTTTCCTTTTGAGTCTTACCTGTTGGATTATTCCCACTGCATTTCGGGTCCTGCCGCTTCCTGGCATCTCCGGACCCCGGCCCCTATGGGGAAAAAAGACAAAGACATTGAATGAGCGAATGCAAAGACATTACCTGAGCGCTCATCCAGAACTGTTTCACTTTGGGTCGGCGCCATATCTCCGGCACTCCGAACCCCGGCCCCTAAGGGGAAAAAGACATAAGCATTAGCGCTTGCTGCAATTAGACAACGAACATTATTATTAAGCTTGAACTTTTGAACAGAACTTTTACAGCGCCTTACCTGAACAGTCAAGCCTACCTGAACTCCCATCAATCCTCAATCCAGTGAAGTAACTGGGTTTCAACGTGCCCCTGCATCAGAAGCAGGATGGAGAGCTCATCCTTCCAAACCCTAAGGAGGGTATCCAACGAGCCAGGGAAGCCAGAATAGAGGGGCCCTTCCTGTCCATCTTCAGAGTTCTGCGCCTTCGACGCCGCGCCTCTGTGGGAACCAGGTGAGCGTTACAGAACGCGAAGCCTTACCACAATTTCCCACCTGGGCGCTATGGAGACTTCCGAGACAGATCAGCTGGCCCATCTTTTAGGGGAATTACGGGCAGAAGTGCACTCAGCCCACCAGGAGACTAATGCTCTCAGAAGGGAACTAATCCTATCCAAGGAAAGAACTGATGATCTGGCCAAAAGGTTATTGCAGGGCCAGGCAGAGCACACTCCTTTACCTGTTTCCGGAGATATTTCTACAACAATGGGTTCGAATAACCCGGTACAAATCAATCTACCTGGACACCTGCCTTTGGCCCCGCCGGAACGTTTTGCGGGGGATCCCAAGAAATATGCCGTTTTTATGAACCAATGCCGTTTACACTTTTTATGCAGGCCCGGGGCCTTCCCCAACGACCAGACCAAAGTAGCCTTTGCACTATCTTACCTCAGTGGCTGTGCTGCCGATTGGTCTATTCCATTGGTAAATCAGGATGATCCCATTCTCCGGGATTTCCAGGGCTTCCAGGCCAGCATGGAAAGATTGTTCGCTCGACACTCGCAGGGACAGGCCCTTGACAACGAACTGCTATCCTTACGACAAGGTAATCAGGATCTTTTGTCCTATATTGCCACCTTTAATAGACTAGTTGTGGAAACCGGATGGCCTGAAAACAAAAGGATCACATTGTTTCATCGAGGCCTGCGCGGAGAGCTTAAAGATGTTATAGCTCAGATAGTAGATCCACCCCAGGCCTGCGCAGACTACATAGACTTAGTGGTTCAACTTGATCACAGACTTCAAAATAGAAAAGCAGATCGGCTCAAGTATGAAACCAGAGTACCTATCAAGACCCACGTTAACTCCAAGAGTACTGACGTTTCCGAACCTATGCAAATTGGCAGTGTTAAAGGACCATTAACGCAGAAGGAACGAGAGAGAAGGCGACAAATGCAACTTTGTCTGTATTGCGGAACTTCCGGTCACTTTCTTCAAAGTTGTCCAGTTAAACCACCCAAGAAGGTGGTTGGAGCCACTGATAACGAGTTATTGACACCTGGTTCGGGAAACGACCTAGCCCGACAAGCGTAGGGGTCCGCTTGCCGAGCTTGAAAACAAACTCTTTGACCTCGCATTTTGTCATGCCAATGGTGCTTGTGAACCCAAAACAGCCTCAGCAGTTGCATGCTATAAAAGCATACATAGACAGTGTAGCGATTGGAAATTACATAGACCGTGAATTGGCTTCCAGGATTTAGCTTCCTCTCCGCCCGAAAGTAACCCAAGATGTAATTACTACAGTTGATGGAACCGAAATAGCCTCAGGGCCTGTAACGCATTCCACAGTTGAAATCACTCTGGTGGGTCAGGACGGACATCGGGAAGCAATCGTGTTTGATGTGATCAAGGCCCCACAATTTCAAGTACTTCTTGGAATCCCTTGGTTAGAAACACATAATCCGAGAATAGACTGGCGAGCAAAGAAGATAACTTTTCCTGATTGTGAACCAACCTGTTACCCAAGGAATCCAGCTATGGGTCTAGCCTCTGTAACTTCCACCCCTGTACAGCTACCATCTGAATACCAAGAATTCCAAGACGTTTTTCAGAAAGAGCAGGCTAACACCTTACCTCCCCATCGATCTTACGATTGCCAAATCGACTTGGTACCCAATGCACAACTACCTTGTAGTAGGATTTATGCTCTTACTGAACCTGAGAACCTGCATTTGCGCCAGTATTTGGATCAATACCTGGCCAATGGTTTCATTCGCCCATCAAAGTCACCAGTCTCTTCCGCTTTGTTCTTCGTACCTAAAAAGGAAGGAGACCTTAGAGCCTGTATTGACTACTGCGCCCTAAATCAGATAACGATTAAGAATCGTTACCCTTTGCCCCTGATACCTGAGTTTATCGACCAAGTAAAAGATGCTTGTGTGTACACCAAGCTAGATCTCTGAGGAGCTTACCACCTGGTAAGTATAAAAGAGGGCGACGAGTGGAAGACTGCATTCCGCACCAAATTTGGGCTCTTCGAATATCAAGTAATGCCCTTCGGTTTGTGCAACGCACCTGCCGCTTTTCAGTACTTCATGAATGATGTTCTTCGGGAACTTATCGATGTTTGTGTCATCGTTTATATTGACGACATCCTGGTGTATTCCTCCTCAGAATCTGATCACAGAAACCATGTTAGGGCAGTTCTTGAGAAATTGCGCCAGCACAAATTATTTGCCAAGCTCGAAAAATGCGTTTTTCATACCACAGAAGTGGAGTTTCTCGGATTCATCCTGACACCTCAAGGAATCCGAATGGACTCGCGGAAAGTGGACGCCATTCTCAAATGGCCATCTCCCAGCTCTGTGAAGGGAGTGCAAAGCATGCTTGGCTTTGCCAATTTCTATCGAAGGTTCATCCCGGAATTTTCTCGAACTGTTCAACCCATCACAGCTCTCCTAAAGAAAAACAAACGCTTTGAATGGACTCTTGAGGCTGAACAAGCCTTTCAGGGCCTGAAAACCAAATTCACCTCTGCACCTGTATTGAAGCACCCGCGCCCAGATCTCCCTTACATCGTGGAAACCGATGCATCCAGTTCGGCCATGGGAGCTGTCCTGTCGCAAAGAGACCCAGAAACTAACCAACTACACCCTGTACCCTTTTGGTCCAGAAAATTCTCTCCACCTGAACTCAATTACGCAATTACCGACAAAGAACTACTGGCTATTAAATCAGCTTTCAAGGCTTGGCGTCACTATCTTGTCGGTGCAAGACACACCATCACCGTAATTACGGACCACAGAAATTTGCAGTATTTAAAGACGGCCAAAGCTCAATCTTCGCGACAACTCCGATGGGCTTTATTCTTTGCGGAATTTGATTTTGTAATTACCTATCGCCCTGGCTGCAAGAATGGTAAGGCAGATGCCTTATCCCGGATAGGCATGGAAGAACCCAATTCGAGTTTAGAACCTGTGCCAATCATACCGGAACAAAGAATTCTGGGCTTGACTTCACTGCAAACCATTGAGGACATCCAAGCTCAAGTAAAACAGCTTTTTGACTCTTCTGCCTTACTGGAATGGAGTCAAAAGGGTCCTCACTACACCGTTAAGGATGATTTACCCTACTTCCAAGAGCGGTTATTTCTGCCAAGTAAAGAATTGCAGGAACTTGTCATTACCCGTCATCATGAATCATTAATGGAAGGACACCCCGGTATCGCGAAAACAGAAGAAAAGATCAAACGCCACTTCTGGTGGCCTTCCTGGAGAAAAGACATAAAGTCATTTGTGTTGTCTTGCGGAATCTGTGCCCAAAATAAGAGTCAAAAGAAAAGGCCAGCCGGCCTACTTCAACCTTTGGACATTCCACCAGCACCTTGGCACACCTTGTCAATGGACTTTATAACTGACCTGCCTCCTTGTGGTGGTTACAACACGATTCTCGTAATAGTGGATCTATTCTCCAAAATGGCCCATTTTATCCCTTTAAAAGGATTGCCGTCAGCTTCCACCTTGGCCAAGGAATTTATGGAAAATATAGTGCGGTTACATGGTTTCCCTTCCATATTAGTCTCAGACCGTGGAAGTCAATTTATCTCCCACTTTTGGAAGAAATGTTGCCAACTAGCACAAATAGACGTGCGGTTATCCACCAGCCACCACCCCCAGACCGACGGACAAACCGAGAGAACCAATCAGACTCTCGAGCAATATCTGCGGTGCATGTTACACCAATCCGAGTTGAATTGGAAGGACATCCTTTGGATTGCAGAATATGCATACAACAATTCAGTGCATTCTGGAACCGGACAGACTCCTTTTTATACCCTGTATGGTCACCATCCTCGGACCTCTGACCTAGATCCACCTCTGACCCTGGAGATGCCTGCAGTAAATCACCTACATTCCACAATAACCCAAGCCTTCAAAGAAGCTACAACCCACTTACAGCAAGCCAAGAAAAAGTATAAAGAAAACGCTGATTTGCACCGAAGTAAAACTCCTCCTTACCAAGTAGGAGATCAGGTATGGTTAGCAACTAAACATCTACCCCTCAAGGGTCAGCGAACTTTTAATCCCAGATTCATTGGGCCTTACCCCATCAAAGCTATGATCAACCCAGTGGCCTTTAAACTCGATTTACCATCCGACATGCGGATTCATCCCGTTTTTCACGCATCTCTTCTAAAACCAGTACAACCTGGAACCAGACTGTCTGAGCCCCCAGGCCCTGTCCAAATTGATGGAGAATTAGAATTCGAAGTGAAAGACATTTTAGATTCCAAGATAGTTAAGTCGAAACTCTTCTATCTTGTTGATTGGAAAGGATATGGACCTCAGGAAAGATCTTGGGAACCCAGTAACTATGTTCTCGCACCACGATTAATTCAAAGATTCCATCGAAGATTCCCGCACAAACCAAAACCCCCGGAGGAAAAGACCTTGGGAGGGGCCTTGAGGGGGGGTACTGTCATGATGCCTACCTCTAAGAAGCCAGGCCGGGCCCAGCAACCCCAGAGGCAGACATCATTTTCCCCAGGGAAGTCTCAGCGGGCCCAAGTCGGGGCCCTTTGGACTCAGTCCTGGCGCCTTAGGCGCCAGGCTCATAGCGGACCCCAGTCCTGGCGCCTTAGGCGCCAGGCTCATAGAAGAGGATATGTGTTTAAGTGCTTGGGTGCACACTTACCTGATGCAGACCTTGCTGCTTCATCCAGGCCCTCTTGAGGCCTGAATGGGACTATTTAACCTGTAGGACTACTTCACCATCCGGGTGTGGTCGGGGAAGGATACATACCTGATTGGTGGAAGGATACATACCAGGAACTTCTTCCAAGGCTATTTAAACCCCACCCGAACAGCCACACATGCTTCGCGTTGTTCTGCACCTAGCAGCTGGACGCTCACCGTGTCAGCTCCTGCATCCTGACTTCAGCCACGCCTGCCAGCACCCTGGAACACCTGCAAGGGGAGAAAGGAAGAGAATAGGAGAAGAAAAGCCCTTACCTGCTAAATCTGCATCCCAGAGTCATTTCTCCAACGGCCCTGAAAAGGAAGACATCATTTTAAAGGCATTTCGTTTCGATCGCTGCAGCGCTGCATTTTACTCACCTTTGCAAGGGGCTTCCATCTTCAGCAGCGATCTTCCGGATTCAGCTACGCCCCGGCGCCTAGAGGAAAAAAGACAAGAACAAAGGTGAGAGGGAGAAAAGGAATAAGGAAAGCTCAGTTTCCTTTTGAGTCTTACCTGTTGGATTATTCCCACTGCATTTCGGGTCCTGCCGCTTCCTGGCATCTCCGGACCCCGGCCCCTATGGGGAAAAAAGACAAAGACATTGAATGAGCGAATGCAAAGACATTACCTGAGCGCTCATCCAGAACTGTTTCACTTCGGGTCGGCGCCATATCTCCGGCACTCCGAACCCCGGCCCCTAAGGGGAAAAAGACATAAGCATTAGCGCTTGCTGCAATTAGACAACGAACATTATTATTAAGCTTGAACTTTTGAACAGAACTTTTACAGCGCCTTACCTGAACAGTCAGGCTTACCTGAACTCCCATCAATCCTCAATCCAGTGAAGAACTGGGTTTCAACGCGCCCCTGCATCAGAAGCAGGATGGAGAGCTCATCCTTCCAAACCCTAAGGAGGGTATCCAACGAGCCAGGGAAGCCAGAATAGAGGGGCCCTTCCTGTCCATCTTCAGAGTTCTGCGCCTTCGACGCCGTGCCTCCGTGGGAACCAGGTGAGCGTTACATAAACTTTCTCTACTTCCACCCCTCCTTCTCCCCCAACGATTAGACACCTCTGACAGATTCTCTGGCACTACAGGTCTTGACAACATAGACTGCGTGCAACATTCCAAATTTCAAAAAACATTTTTGCTTAATACAGAATATTTAAATTAAAACATAAAATACTACTCACACCTAACACAGTGTACAAAACTACCACTAAAACCTACAAAATCTAAAAAGCTAAATTTCAAATAAACCACTTACAAATGGACACAGGCGAAATCACATATCACAGTACATAGAAAAAACCTAAATGTGTCACTAAAACAACATATAATCCCAACATGTTTCTGTTCTTTAAAGCCCCTTTCGGGCGAACATTCTTCAGGGGAACCTTTAAAACATCCACTATTCTTCTCAACACCGTGTTGAATGGGTAGTTTCAGGCAACCAGCCTGCAAAGAAGAGAAACAGAGGAAACTAATCAGATCCCCTGGGAAGGGGGTATTACCAAATGTAAAAGTGGAGTTGACTCAGTCAAGAGAACAATTCCACAAAAAGGTTTAGAAATTAAACCAATTAGATTTACCTTAATGTGGTGAATCTTCAACGCACGTCTGTAAATGACAGATAGGCTAATTTTTCTTCATTGAAAAACCAAGATACTTCAAAAGGCGTCTCAATCCGCCGAAAATATCGTCACACCTAGAAAGGACAGATCACACTACCAATGAGCCACAGATCACTACAGGACAACAGTCATGAATTGTTCAGGATATTAAATAAAAATGACCTTCACGCAAGTGAAGCCACCCACAATGTGGGGAAAGGGGAGGAAATCCCTTGTAATGACAACCAAGTCTGCAGATGATTACAAAAGAGGACGCAGAACCAATCTGTAATATAAGAAGGGCGGTCACCAACTATCTCAAAGAGCATTAAAATGCACCGATACACCACGGCTCCCAAATGTGTAAAGAAAGGGAAGAAAAGAAATCATTTCAAGCCCAGCCTAGGTCGTGCATTAGAGCTCATGCTTCCAAACAGTAGTGTCATACACCAGCGGTCTTCACAGCCATTAAATGTGTAAGAACATGCTGAACGTGACCAAGTAGTGAGAGATAGTACACAACACCTCAACGTTCAGTAAGTAAAAAACTGCGGAAAAGGGATAACAGCCACCAACATCACTAAAAGTAATGTAGCTACTAAAGTTCAAGAACAACATGCTCACCTCTAGATTAGGAGAAACAAACTCCTCGCTAATGACTTGCAGGGTTTGAAAAAAGACTGTGCAGCACCAGCATGTGTTTTCACCAAGTGCAGCAAAACGCTCACCACTTCCTAGTAAACACTAAGAAAGGACTATACTTTTCGATTAAATACTCGCCGGCAAGAAAATACAGCAGCCATCTTTTACATGCAATTTTCCTAGTGAACACTAAGGAAGGACTACACTCTTCAGTTAGGTACTAGCCGGTAAGAAAAAACTAGCGGCCATCTTTGTATCAAACCACCCAACAACAAGGGGAAGCAATGTTTAGAAGAGAGTGCACTGGGGGGCACAAAACCATTCAAAAGAAATCGACACAGCATTGCAAAAATCAAGCAACAGACATAGTCAAATTTTGCAAATATAGATGGCACAAAATAAGGAAAATTCCAAAAAAATGTTTTCAAAACACAGCCAAAATTGCAAACAATAATCAGATTGCAGAAAACATTTATGTTTGGCTGACCAGATGCCAATCACTACTCTCATTGAGCCCCAGAACATTACTTTGCAATTTAAAAATAATTTTTTGTTCCAGGTTCAATAATTTCTGGTCTGTCTCTGCTTTCCTATGGCCATGCACCTTTTTCAAAATAAACCACGTAAAGTCATTGGGCCTCATTACGACCCTGGCGGTAAGGGGTTAACGCCAGCGTTAGCTGCGCCGACCCCTTACCGCCAATTACGAGGTCCCCTAGCGCCATGGTGCTTTTAACACCTGCTTTTAGCAGGTGTTAAAATCCATGGCGCTAAGGGACCATGGAGTTAATTACGCCACCGTAATTTACGGTGGCGTAATTAACGCCTTCCCCACTCCCATTATGCCCTATGGGGCAAAAATGGGAATGGGGAAGGGTAAATGGGGATTGGGGACTTACCGCCCCGCCAAGGTCGGAATGGGGCGGTAAGTCCGCCAACCACCATGGCGTATACGTAGTTTACGCCATGGTGGTAAAGTCACGGCCCAGGCGGTAACTTACCGCCTGGGTCGTAATGAGGCCCATTGCAGCCATGTTTCATATCAAGAAAATGTTTCACTAAAGGAGCTGCAATCACTTGATTTCTGATGCAGCTCCGATGTTCCACCATACGAACTTTACATTGTCTGTTAGTCTTGCCTACATTATAGTTTTGAACTGCATGTGTAGAACATTGTCAGTTTGATTTGAATGTAGAAAACTGGGTACCAAAGTGACATTTAGCTGAAGCCTGGCTTAAAGAGATTGAATTCTGCCTGACAACCACCCCTGACAGGAGTGAAACTTGCTCAGCCACTCTTCCCAGGCCTGGCTGCATCCAGCTGCCCCCACCAAAAGGAGATGACACCTCTCTGATTGAATTAGGGGAGGAGCACCTGGGGACTACAGGAAACTAAACGAAGCACTCTCCTTGGCCCAGGCAAATGTTAAATTAGGGGGGTCGTAAATGGCTTCCTCTTGGAAGGAATCGGGGAGGGGCATTGCATCTGTGAGCCAGCTGAGCTCGGGGGAAGTGGATAAACCAGAAATTCCACCATGTGCTTTGGAAAAACCACACCCCTTTGGGGCCAGAGCATAATTTTAAAAAGATGGATAATTCATAGTGCGGACTTGTAAAAATTATATAAATAGCATCATCATTCTTGTGATTTTTCTGTGCGCATTTTAAGAGGTGTTAGGACCCTGTGGTATGTTCTTGGGGATAGTAGCGGAAAAAAAGGTTGTTACTCCAAATGTATGCATGTTAAAAATCTGACACTTTATCATCTGAAACGATATCCCTGGTGCACATTTGTGTAAAATCTGGAAAGGTTTAGAGGTCGTTATCTGGATGAAAAGGGGAGAATTTTGTCATAAGTGGACACAACATCTTACAAAGACAGGGATCGGATGGTTTGGTGCTACAGAAAATATGTTAACTGGACGTATAATATTAGAAAAATGGTACATAGATAAATATGTATTTGGATCAGAAATAGATTTGTGTGCAGGCCTCAAAATCTTTTGCAAACTGATTCACCCCAGACTTCCAAGGGGCACATCAGAGTAAAACAGCCGGGCTGAGCTGTTTGATTCTGGCCTAAAACCCTGTGCCAGAAACACCCAGAAAGCAGAACTGTACACGGAACCAGAGACCAGACCGCCGTGCAGTGCCGCTAGCAGAGCTGACCCAGATCGCTGTGAGCAGAACCAGGCAGAGACCGTCTGTGGCGAGGGAACCGCAGTCCAATCCTGACCCGATCCATGGCGAAGTCGCATTCCTGTCCAAAATATAGTGTGAGTACCGCCAGAACTGTGCAAAACCCAATCCCTTAGTTTAAAATAATCTAATTCAAACTATTTTTACCTATTGAGAACTGTATCCTAGAAATCTTGTGTTCCTTCTGTGATCTCAAACCTGAAAACTGTCATCTGTCATTCTGAGCTTGACTTTTCTTTTGAGAATCTACCTTCACAAAATCGTCCGTATCTCCGGAACCGTTCGTCCTAGGAACAAAATTTAACTTTCATCTTAAAGCTAACATTCTGGGCTTTCCATCGTTATAATTTTTCCATAATCGCGCTCGACGCACTCGGAAAAATTGCCGCAAATTGCGATTTGGCTCAATTTCTTCACTTGGCAAAATAGCAGCTCCTTGCTTTCCTTTGCTGAAATTCGTTTGCCACCTGACAATCATTCATAGAACATTGCTAAAGCGATCCTGAACTAATACAAAGTAGTTGTCACTCACCCTGAACCTCTAGAGGGAATTAAAATCATTTTAGCATATTTTTCACTTCTTTGCATACCACCTTTAAAGTACTTTGCCTGTGTTTAAAATCATCCTTGTTGATCTAAGCTTGCTAGGGGGGAACTGAACTGGGATTGTACTGTGATTGTATTCCTGAAGACTGTGTGTGTCACGTCCACCTCCTTACATTGCATAGAGGGGGGGTGAATTGCCAAAAGGGGAAAAGTGATTATATTATGTTTTGCTGAAATCATATCAAGTTTATTCCTGTGTTGCTTCTTTTCCACCTTGCATTTCCTTGTACCATATAAAGCATTGTCAGCTACCTTATCCTATATACTACTCCTAGGTAATTAAACCAGCGTGCTAGTATCACCTCACCGGTTGCTGATTACTGCTCATATTCACAAGTTTGATATCAATTATTAATTTATTATAAAAGTGTGATATATATATATATATACTGATATATATATATATACTGATATATATATATATATAGTTTAATTCTCAAATAAACCTTTTAAATTTGCAAAACAAACTTACTTCTTGGCTCAGTGGGGTCAGGGGGATTCTAAGAGAGGGGTGTTATATAAGGGTTGACATCCAGAGTACACGAACTGGACCTGAAAATATATAAATAAGGGCTTCCCTTGAGCAATCCCAGACAAGGCACTGACTTAGTGGGACTGCTTGATTGGTGTCTTTAACACTGTCTAAAGCAAGCAATCACAAAGGCAACCATTTTGGCTTGCATATAGGTATTAGACCAACATTTGCCAAGCAATGCCATTATATGCCCAGGTACTCACCTTTTTCCAGCTTTTCCCATCCTATGCTATACACAGGTTCTCATCACATCTGCCCAAAGGGTAGCCCTCCCCTATGAGGGTAGGGAGGTGAGGCCCCTACACACTGGTCCCTCTACGGGTGGTAAAAAAGTGGGAGGACCTCATATGGAGAGACTCCGCTCATGGGTATGAGGACTCACGTCTGGTAAAAGACCACCCTCCACCCTTGTTCACTGGAGCCATGGCACTATTACCTCCTTCTTCCTCCCAACCTGAAGCTACTCAAGTGTGTTATTGTGAAGTCTCTACTATTGCATCTGTAATGCCGTACAGGACTGAGACGAGGAAGAGCCAAAGAAACATTCAGAACAACAGTAGAAGAAATTACCAATGAACCGTGATGAGGTGGCCACTGTTAGTTTTTAAGGTAACTTCAAAGGCATTTAAGACAAACATTGATGCTATGCTTGCACAGCCCCAGCAATATAAAGTATAGACCAAGGAAGGACTAAGTGTGTTTGTGTTTGGGAGCAGGAAGAGCAGTAAGTAGTACAGGGTCTGGGAAATTCAAACCCACGCTGCCCGAATCGCTGAGAGACAGTTGGTCTCCGAACAAGACGCTGAAAGGAATTAAATGAGCCGAAGCAAACCCGACTTGCTGCTGAAGCAGGAAAAATCCAGAGTGGTGTGGCTTCTTGGACGTGGACTGTGTGGTCCATAAAACACATTGACAATGCCACAGTAACAGCCCAGGGGAGCCGCACAGACCAAAGAAGAGCAAAGCAGGAAGATGCGCTGAGCACGTGCTGAACCGACAGTGACCCGAGACCCTGCGAAGAACTGGTTGTGCTCCGCAGTGAAGATACAGGTAACAGGAGTTGCGAGAAAGCTGGATGGGGTCCTGGGAGCCCGAAGAGTCAAGTATTCCTCAGGAGTGATCTCCATCACAGTAGTGATGCCGAAAGAACCAAGAGACAAGTATTCCTCTGGAGTGATCTCCTTCGCCACAGTGGTGACATAAGACAGCATACATCTCAAGAGTGCCTCAGGAGTGAACTCCCACTCCCTCACCACAGTGGGCAACTCAACACATGTGAAAGTTACCAAAAGGATGAAGAACTCGCAGGGAGTAATCTCCCCAATAGTCAAGATATAAAAAGTCCTCACAAAGTGCCAGCAATAAGAAGAAGAGTTGATAAAGTCTTAACTCTGTTGTTCACCAATTATTGGGAGTAAGTAAATAGACTTCTCTAAGAATTGTACAGAGAACTGTTAAGGAACAGTCTCCAAGGCTCTTCCAGATAGATCGGGAAAAGGGCGTAATTTTCCTGGTCTAGGTATATTTGGTAAATCAGAACTTGATATAAGAGACTGCAGATAAGTCAACCTAAGTTCAATGAAACCTTTTCTTCTTGGTTTATTTGTTAGTGTTGGGGATAGAGTAGGTGGTTTGGACAAAGGACAGTATATTGGTTTCTTTTGACTTACATCCTGACAAGCACTAAAGTTATTTTGTGTTTGAGGTAGGGACAACTCCTCTTGAAATAGGGAGAGACACGTTATTTTCTTTATTTGAATACAAGTGTATAGCCAAAATGATACCACCTTGTTCATCTCTGTACTCCATCACACCACATACCCTTATGGCAGTGCCTGGCAAATGCCTATCCATGCCTAATCAAACCCCAAAGCTGTTGGCTTCACCAAAGCATGTTGTTTTCAGTGTGTCTCCCTAAGTGAACGTGTTTATGCTCAGATGCGGGTGTCTTGCTTGATACGCCTAGGAAATGAAGCTGCACCTCATTGAGTTGGTCCAACAAGGCCCTGCCTGAAAATGATAGGGCTAGCATGGCAAATATGGACCCGTTTCAGATCTTCTCAAGATTACTTTTCAATGGGGGTCTGACCTAAATAGAATGTATCTTGGTCTGTGTGGAAGCCTAGTCTACTCTGCCAAAATGTTTCATGATTCAAACTGACTTTATAACCTGATACTGTTTTAGAAACTTAAGAGTTTTCATTCAAACAGAATACCTGTATGTGTTTAACATTTGGACAAGGAACAAATGGCCATGCCCCCCTGCTTTGCCTTTCTCACCTCAAATACAACAAGCCAAGGGTGCACAGGCCCTCCCAGTGAGGTGTTACCCTATTAACGTGTTTCAGAGGCAGATTAGAGGAAGTGATTAGAGAAGACAAAAGGTAAAAGGCAGTGGCCATTGCTGTGGCAGTTTTTTCTTTAAATTATATAGGGTTTTAACAATCTATTTAAGTGTGATGATTGTTGGGTGATTAGAAACTAAGGGGATACAGAACAAGCTGTGTGAAACAACAACCTTGTCATGCATCTCATTTGATTGTGTCTGTTATGTTTTGTATGTTCTCATTAATTTCTATGCTGCAGCTTGTAGGCTTCTACCTTAACAAAGGCATATCGTTCCCCTTGTTTAATTCTCCCTCACTCTCACTGTCAGGGGATAACCATACATTTTTATCATATAAAGGAGACAGAAATTACATTCCTTCACTAAATACTGATCTATACATATTGTATGATGTGGAAGTACCCTCTTTGTACCAATAGTCTTGAAAAAATAGACTTTGTACCTAGTTGTTTTTTCACAATATCAAAAACAGTTTATTTTAATAGGTTAAATCACAACCCAATTTTCCTTTATAAAACCAAATCTAAAAACAGAATTTTCTTAAAATAGACCCAACAACACAAAGTGGATACATATACAATACAAATTACTAGTTTCACACACATACATTTCTATAACATAACAATACAATACATCAACATATAAAATGTATGTAATGGTTTTAACACTTCCAATCTCTGAGTATTATTAACTCAGGTTAAACAGTCCTGACATGTTTCAGTTCCTCGTTGCGCTCAATGCATGAACCTTCTTCAGGGGAAGAACCCTTTTGTTTTTATTCTCCACCATGTAATCCAGGGCCACAAAAATACTCTTCAAATCATACTCCTCATAAGTAGGATTTCTGTAGTGTGGGTGTGCCAAAGTGCACCCGAATAACCTCAGACCCCTTTAATTAAGTCTGTAAATATTTTCTTGGTGGTTCTTTAGTAACCAGGAACCTGATCACTGCTTGAATGCGAACGGAACTTCACCCGATATAGCTCTGGAAATCCAGAACTCAATTCCAGTCAGTACGGCGGTTCAGCTTGTAGGCTTCCATCATAGTGGTCATTTTCCAAGTCAAGTGGAGTGGAAGAAATGGTTCTCAATGCATTTATCGCCACGTTTTATGAGCTGCAGGATTTTGTATGATTTGGCAGGTGAAGTTGGAGTTAACAAGGCCCCCCTACCAAATTGGATTGGCTTTCCTTCAGCATGTATTTTTAAGTTTGTGGAAAACGAATTGATTCCTATGGGATCTGCCTGACTTTTACAACTGGTAAAAGCAGGCAGATTCCAAAGGAATTCATTCTGGATGACTCCCACAATCATTAATTGTGGAAATGATTTACACTTTTCCAGACACATGGGGGAAAGGTGAAGAACAAAGGCGATTTTCACCTGTGTTTTACTGTGTTTTACTCTTAACTTTTCTAGTTCTTGGTGGAAACATTAACATTAATGAATGGTCCCTTTTGAAAAAAGTAGAAACAGGAGTGGTACCTTCCTGTTCAATTTAAGATTCAAAATAAAATGCCCCGCTTATTCTTTTCATCAACACGTTTCTACAATGAATAACGCATTGTCAGGTTGATTTATCAAGTGACTTGTGCAAAAGTAATCTGTATCAAATGGAGTATTATTTTAGGCATTCAAAATCAAACTTCAACATATATTTGTACCAACTTGAGCTTGTAAGATGTGTGGTTAAGAATCTAAATTTCAGGCTAGGGTCAAATAATGGCTTTACAATTTAACGAAAGTTTGTGATCCAAATGATTTAATTTTACTATGCATTTCCTGTTAAAAATAGGTGGCCCTTGAAGTGATTCAGTTTGCATTATAAGCTATTCCAAAAAGTCTCACTCAAGGTTTAATAGATGGGCAGCACAAGCATTAGGACCCACTAAGAACACACATCCATATCTTTCTTTGAAAATATCAGGCCGCATTTACATTTATTGAACAAAATGGTGTAATTCAATAACAAATCAAAGTAACACATCAAAGAAAAAGTCATCATGGAAAATGGCATATTATAAACAGTATTTATATAGCATGTACCAGACAATGATGTACAGGGGCATGTCAGTTGAGCAAGGCAGTCTCCTCCCTGCCACACCCCATCAAGAGCAATACCAAGAGACTGGAAACACCTGAACCTGCACCGTCTGCCTCCTGATGCAGCTCTCCCAGCCCTAGCATTCTATCTTACACTTACATTCTACCTTGCACCCTCAACTTAATTAAAATGTGCTGCAAAAATGCAACAACATATAAAATGTTATGTTTAAAATCTAATTTTGTAAGAAGCAACATCTCCTATTCCTTGCTTCAGTATTCTGGACGGGGGACGGTCAATCTTTCACAACAAGGTGGAGGTAGCACAAACACCTCCTGCTGGGAGAAGCCACCGTGTTCTGAAAGGCATTGTTGGGCGAACAACATCTGAGAAAGTACAAAGACTGGGGGCTTCACTGCTCAGCACTCTGAGAGGAGGAGCAGGCAGCACCCTCGATTTTCCCCAGCCAGGCCAAGAAAGGCATGCTGGAGGCTGGTGGGAGTCGGGGGTGGAGATAAATGGGAATGGTGGTTAGAGGAGCTGAAGGAAGGTGACTTGCGGTGAAAAGTGAAGGAGGATTGGATATAATAGAAAGGGAAGAGCATATGTGAAGGGACGATAGGTAGCTTGATGTTGTAACACTATTTTCCTTGCTGCTCTTTTTGCTCTGTACTTTTTTTTTTATAGAGGGTTGCAAATGTATTTTTCCAGACTTGGGAAGACATTTTTTGCTGGATCATGGATGTGGGAAATCTGGTTCAACGCCAGCACTTTATTTAGGGCACTCCTAGACCCACACCCATTGGAATTTGGGCCCTCCTGGTCACAAACCTGTCCCCCCAGTTTAAAATTCCTGGAGCCGGGCCCGGAAACAAGCCTCATCCATGTTTTAAAAGGCTATAATACTTCTCCACATATAATGTTATGTTACTGTATATACAGAACGGAATTAAATCACTGATGTATTGAACTTAGAGTATTAGTCTGCAGAGGAAAAGGAGTAGGAAGAAAATGGGAAATATGTGTGAAATGCAACAGACCTAGGGATGGGGTGATGTATAATTGGAAAAGGAATGTTTTTTTTCTAGATTGGCAAAACAAAAAGTGAAGGATGGAAGGTTTCTAATCAATCATAACCACAGGCACAACTCTGGGCAACCCTCCAGACCATTGTGTTTCACCCTATTAAGCCAGTACCGAAGTTGCACCACCATATGCAAATCAGGTTTGTTCCCACCCCAAAAGGGGCAGTCTAGCCCAAACTGCTATATCACATACCTTCTACCCGAGACCACAAGTATCTCCAGACATGTTTGAGCCTCACTGGGCATCATCAGTGAGGAGTAGCTGGGATCTCTACGCCCAGCAGGCTTGGGACCCATGATTGGTCTGTATTAACACTAGGGAAAACTTCAGCATTGTGCAAATATTTTTGCACTGCGGCGAATTTGCTCTAGTGCTAATACCATGAATTTAATTGCACTTGTCATGGTGCATTTGTTTTCTAATGCAGCTCCAATGTTTTTTGCACTAGGGAAAACTTTGCATTGGTGTTAATACGGTGCAACTTTGCACTTGCATCAGTTCAACTTGTCTTTAACCCGGCCCCTGATGGCTAAGAAACATCTCCCCTTCTCTGTGTTATTTTCCGCCATGCACCTGTGTTGCCTGCCCGTACACTGCTCCTGGTCCACATCTGTCCCTGGGCTTTTGGTCACCTTTCTCACCCTGGTCTATTGAAGTCCAAAAGAATCCCAGTCTTTTCTGAACAAGCCCAGTATTGCAATGTGTTGGTGTTCATGTTTTCACGTTGTTTTTCTGAAATGTAAAAAGCACATTGCCTTTGTAGTGCAATCATATTACTCTTAATGTCAAAATAGTACAAAGGCACTTGACCAAGTGCTAATAGCCATCTTGCATGAAGGAGTGGGCTACACCAACCGTTATTGGCACAGCCTACCATGGTTTATATTGTTCTATGGCCTACCGGTAATGGCTCACTGCCCAAGTTAAGGAACCAATTGACAAAATAACAATCCCTTAAAGTGGCCAGCGATGATATTAACAACACGGCCTGCCGACCCTAAGGTGTAAATCAACATTAGCACTCGCGAGTAAAGACACGCGGGTGCTAAGTCTAACGTTAATTTTACTAAAATACAGCATGATTTGTTCCTGCGATGCTGTTCCTCGGAGAGTGAGTCCATTTTCAGTGTTGATGAAGTATAACATAATCGACACTGAGAGTGAAGTCCTTTTCATGGAAGCAGCGTGTAGCAGGAATGAAGGCACGTTTTTCATTGTTTATAATTTATTTTAGCCTGTAGCACCCACGTGTGCTTACTCACGGATGCTAAAAGTGGAATAGAGCAGGATGCGAGAGTAAGGAAGGCACATCGTGAGGAGTCTGTGGCACAAGGGAAGTTCCGAACGTGAATTTATGCTGCAAAATTAAGCACACATCCTGAGATCTCTGCTTGCCCAGTGTGCTAGTTGCCAACATAGACCACTCCCCGGGGCTGCAATCTTATATATGAATTGCTATCAATGTTTGTTTTGTTTCTAAGGATGAAAGACTTTAAAGACCTGGGTTCAAAGTTGGTTTTCTGGAAGGCTACGCATGCTTCACCCACATCGAAGGATAAAGGTGTGAAATGTGTTTTTTAAAACGTGTATTTTATTTACAATTGATGGGCAATGGACAGCAAGTTCTCTAGTCCCACTGTGTTGCACGTCATGCAGGAGGGTGGTGTCATGTGTCATTAGTTGTGGTGACTAACTTTAAATGAAGATGTGGACCGTACTTTAAGTGGCAAGAAAATGCGCGGCATCAGCATAACATATTATTTATTTGGGAATTAACACTAGGAAACACAACTCACTAAGAACAGGTTGTGCAAATGAAGGAATGACCAAACAGATGCTTGTCCATTTTTCATCTAGTACAAAACATCCGTCAAACGATGTCACCACTAAGAAAACAAATATACATATATATATATATATATATATATATATATATATATATATATATATATATAGATACCTGTAAAATAGGACAATGCTGATTCCGATTCATGTAAAATAGTAGGTTAGGGTATTATTGTGTCTGCTCCAGATTTATTCTTGCACACCAGATGTCTAAAGTTGCCACCTCAATCTGATAGCTCAAGGTGTTAATGTGCCTGCCAGAGACATCTGTGCATACCATGTAGGGACACATTTCCGTCCACCAAAAGGAAGGAAGACGAGTGATCAAACATTCAATACTGCAGCCCACTAACCAAAGATCGAAGAATGTAAAAAATAATAAAAAAAAACAATTATAAAAGTCTTCACATCTTATGTTAATAAGGTGGAATGTGCGCTTTGGTAAAACAAAAGTGCTCTTTCTGGTGGCACTTTGTGGCAACCAGTGACAACGAGATGCGAATGGGTTCGTTTGGGGTTGTATCAATGCCTTCAGATTTTGAAAGATGAGCCCTGCAGTGTCATGGCCAGCACATCTGGAGAGTTAGGGGGGATTTTGCTACTGGAAGAAGGCCCTGGTATTGCTCCACGCCAATGCTGAATTACAAACCCTGTGAATGTCCACCCTTCTGTTTTGGTGGGCCCCAGCCCACTTAAAGCCCTGCTGATGGAATTATGTTCATGAGCAACTCCTACACGTTGGAGGCCAGCAACCTCTCCAAGAATGTGTCATTGCATTGGACAAATGAGGACATTGTGTTAAATGTGTTTCCATCCTAATTTCAGACGTAATTATCGAATAGGATAATGTTTATTACAAATGTAATCATTCTTTACACTTCACAAGCATGGACACCCTAGCAATACTGCCAGGAAGTTTCACACTGAACAGGCTCAGCTTTATTTTGTTCAGGAGTTTTCCCAGATTCCCATTTTCATAGGGTTATGTGTGGTGAGAACTGAATCAGCCAAATCGACAGAGAGGTACCATTGTGTCAGGAGCCGCCATGACTTCATCGGCAAAAACAAGAAGACCCTTCACAAGACTCTAATCCCTTTCATGGGCTCCTCGGCCGCTCTCAAGTAGAAGGGTTAAAGGCCGGTAGGCGGCAGTGAGAAGCAGCCATTGCAAACCTTGCATTCTGCACACACAGAAATATTTCATGTGGACGCCTGGCCAGGCTGCCCCACTCATTTCTGCTGATACAATGAAGCGTGCAATCAAAGTTAACCAAACTGTCCCACAGTGCTGCAATTGTACAGTCAATGGCATGAATGAAGGCCGAGTAAGGGAATTGATGCTAAAATGTTCATGTTTACACTACATTTCTTAATCCAAGCCAACTGCTGTGAGTACAGCAGGATCAATGCCCATTACTGGTGAGCTTTTGCCCAGAGCACCAGCTGTGTGTGGAGCGGATGAAAAGGTCCAATTATCATGGCAGGGAAATATGCATCATTGGTTCGCGCTCCATAAATGGCAGCTTTGTTTGACGGCAGACATTGAACATTTTACGCAGTTGGGGGTGGGCTTGTGGTGCGCTGGACGGAACATTTCCTTGACCTGCGCTCTCACTCTTGAGATAGCAGACAGAAGAGGCGAGGAGGCCGTCCCTGTGCTCTCTCGAGTGTTTCCTTCCTTGGGGCAGCGTCTTGCACTTCTGCTGTCGACATGCGAAGTTCCTATGGCACACAAGAAATGCATCGCTCCTCCCAGGCTGCAAACATTAGCTCAGAATGCCGAACTTGACAATAATAACCTTCAATGGTAGAGCAAGCGTATAATAAAGGCACAATGCGCGTATGCAGCTATATTGAACACTTATAGAGAGTGCCAATGACATATAATGTTTATTCCCAGCAAGAGGATACAACATTAGTGCATTAGGAATGGTGTTTATCTTCACAGCGACAGTATATATGAAGGGGATGGCTATACCACTGAAGTATAGATCCATGAAAATGACATATCGTCGCAGGGTCATCTATCATGATGTACACCGATGATACTCAAATCTATCTTTGGCTTGAGAGAGTACATGCAAACCAAGAGAGTAATATCTCATCCATAGTGCACCGACGTTTTACAGTGTGCTTAAATGAATGGAAGATGGGTGTGTTCCTAGTTTATAAAGGCCTTTCTTCAATGGTGAACAGCGTTGAAACACCATTTGTAAATCATGTCCTTGGTGACTTATTATCTGGATCATAAAGAAAAGCAGTACACCTATACAATTCCAAACACTAAGGCACCTCACAATCCTTGTATCTCTGATCTCCCCCTACATACCCCCCCCAGGTGAATAAGGACTGATTCATGGAATTATTAACACAGTGCAAAATGAATGTTTGCAGTGCAATGTGAATGTTTGCAGTGCAAAGTCAGTGCACAGTCAGTGCAAATTCATGTTTGCAGTACAAAGTGACTTTGCACTAATTTTGCACTGCAAAAATACACGTTGCACAGTTCCATGAATCGGGGTTTGTGTCGGCGTGCAAAGTCACTTTTCAGCAGTGCAAAGTCACTTTGCACCCGCAGAGGCGTTGCTGGGGTGGGGCTGAGAGGGCTATAGCCCCGGATCGAAGCTCAGGGGTTACAACCAAAAAGGCTACCCAGCCCCGAATCGTGACATCCCAAAATTGGCGTAGCCCCAGATGTTTTCCAGACCTATCAACACCCCAGTAATGCACCGTGCAAAAAAAGGCATGAATCCGGCCCATAGTGAATACGTGAATGCAAGTAATGAAAGGAAAGAACTTCCAAGCAACCCTGTTCAGGAAGAACTTCTGAATCCTCCAATCTAATCATGTAGTAAAGTCTTCCGGGACAGCGTGATCCTCCATCCATGTACCTGTTGTAACTTTATCTATGCTGCCCACCCAAATCTTGAAACCTCACAGAATGCACAACATTGCAGGTACATGATTCCGATGCCTCAGGAAGTGCAGACTTGCAACACATACCATCCAATCGCTTCACTGGATTCCTATAAAGCGGAGAATCAATGGAAAAGACTTAAGTGCCTTCCATAAGACTTTTTAAGGGCCAGGCTCCATTTAGCGTTCATAAGATAAACAGGATGACAATGTATTGAGACGTTTGAAGTTACAGTCATAAAAGATCCTGAAGGGTGGTATAGTTATTTAGTCTATGGATAATGCTTAATGCAGCCCAGTGTTTAGCAGTTGTTTATGTTTAGTTAAGAGTGTTAAATGCAAAGTAATAGCGTTCTGATAATGAACTCAACCTTTAATTCAAAGCACCATTAGATGGCATTTATTCCCACAAGCGGAGCACAAATCTTAAACCAATGGGTACGATTTGATATGCTTGATACATTGTTGTTATTTAATATGTTCTCTCTCACAGATAATTGTTCTATGGCACAGTGGTGTTTTGTGTTTTGAGTTTCTGACTGTCCAAACTATGGCCCTCATCACGAGTTTGGCGGTAACCCTTAAATGTGGTGGTAATGCTATTTCTGCCGCAATTAAGGGTCCGCCAGATCATGGCCTTGGCTGATCCCCCCCAGCTCTAAGCTTGAGACAAATCTGCACAGATTTGCCGATTTTCGGTGCTATTACTGCCGGCTGGAAATCCGCCGGCGCAAATAGCGTGAAAATTCCCCGTTGGGCCAAATGGGGAATAAGGAATTCCCAAATGGGCCCAATGGGGAATGGGAACCAACTGTTCTGCCAAACCCGTCATTTGGCGCTATTAGCGCTGAGGCATTTGGCGGTAGCGCTAATAGCGCAGGGGCTACCGCCCAACTCGTGATGAGGTCCATACTAAGTTATTGAAATTAAGTCACAATTGCTATGCACAAACCATATTGAACAAAATAGTTTCTAAAAATAAAGGCATTTAACTGGAAAAGGATAATGCCAATGTTTTAATCATGTAAATCATGTCAAAGAAGGAAGCATTTTCTCATATCTCTAATATCCAGTTGATATAAAACCTGCCAGTGGTCTATGTGTGATATGACCACTGCAATGGCATTGCCTGTAGGCAGAGGTAATCACAATTGAAGGTGGACAACTATAAGAAGTTGGAAGGGGAAGACAGCAAATATGATCATGTTGGTGACATACAGGGTTACTAACAGCTCAAAATGAAAGGCAGTGCAACTAATGTTGTCTGTGCCTGAAGAGTGCTTGGAGTTTATTGTGGGACTGGGAATGATGTGGGTTTGTAGCAGCAGAACAGCATGATGGCACTGCATGCACAGCTATTATTATTAAACACATGGGGTGGAACAGGATATGTTGTGCAGTCTCATCTCCTTTTATGTTCTCCCCACTTAGGAATGCAAACTTCCTTTCATTAAAAACACTTTGCCAAGTTACTTCCTCTTGCATTTAAAACACTATTCATGGCCATATAAATACAGCACCCCAGATCCACCACTACACCCATGAACCCCCCGCCCCCACACTGCTATTCAGCACCTTTCATAAAGTACAGCTTGGTCAACTGCTTTCTTGTATATCACTCTATATCACTCCATATCAATACGGATAACAACATATGTATCTGTTGTGGCACACTTATTGCTAGAGTCTGCGGGATTGGTAGTGATGTACCATAACATCAAATAGGACTACTAGACAATTGAACATACTCAAAATCTCACCTTTAAAGGATGGAAAGTTGACAAGGACCCCACAGGATGTCAACGGCTGCCAGTAAACTCACTGACCTAACTTACTGACTAGGACAAATGCATGTACTTTATATTTATGTTCATATATTGCCTATTTGTTTTGTTTAATTTTAATGGTGTAAGGCTTTAGTTGAAAACTCAAAGGTTAGACGGTACAGCATGGCTCATGTAAATGAGTTTCCTCAAGGCTTTACAGAACTAAATCCCTTTCAATTCTTGTTGCATTGTATTATTTGATTGAATGTGATGCTCGGAATTAAATAATGCATGATCAGAATAGCTTTTCACAATAATTCTCGAGTAATTAATGATAGGCAGATTGAATCAATTGAAAATGAAATTGGACAAGTCACTCTTCTGTAGAAAAACATGTTCTGTTTATGGTCTATGAGGAAAACCTAATACTGTAACTAAAGGATTTGCTGCATGTGTGTTGCCATGTGAAAGAGGAACATGCTGAGCTGAGCAACTTGAATTGTAATATTCTATAAGACGATGATAAACAGTATGTTCATCAAAATATCACATAAAAGATTGAGTTAAATTTGTTGATAGGCCAAAATGTTATTAGATTGCCATTTCAAGTAACAATGACACAAAGCAAACATTTTATTTACATGTAACATATAACTTGTGAGCTTAGTTTTAACCCATGAGGTTTGTTTGCATGAAAGTCAGCTATGTTGTGAAGCAGCAATGCATGTCATGCTTAAAGGAAGAGCTAATGGCACATTTGTTTTTTTATCAAGGACAAAGAACATTTTCTCAAATTACAAAAAATGCATTTCTATCTGAGCTTTGTATTGGGGATTCAAGCCAAATCCACAAGCTTGCATTTCTAAGTTCATCAACAAGTCAACATTTTCAATGTCTTATGGATAAGTGCATTCTTAGAAGCAAATGTCTAGGGTATACCATTGATCCCTGACCTTGGTGAACACTAGGCTAAATATAGATTGCCCATCTGTTCCACTAAACCTCCTATTAAACTGGTGCTTTGTTGATAAAATATGTGTCTATTTGTAATGATTTAGCCCTTGACAAAAGCAATTCAGATACACTGCATAATACAAGGTTAAGCTTTAAAAAATGTTTTTTTATGTGACCATGAGAAAAATATTCAGAATTATAATTTCTGAACCATTATTTTGATTTGGAAACTAAATGAAGCTTTGAATTCAGTACAGCAACACACATCATTTGCATATAAATAGCTGTAATAAAATGTATGAATGTTTTCATAATTAGTACATTTTAATAATTTCATTATGCAGGCATTGAGAAAACATAAATGATGTTTCTGGATTCAAAATATGTTCTCAAATCTGAAAGCATTATTTGTATTAATGTCATATGTCGATGTATACCCTAAAAAAAGAATATTCACTTACATGCTGATCTCACTCAAATAGGAGGGGACTACTTATTAGCTAACACATCCCCTTATGACGCATCACAATATAGTGGGCCAATTAAATCCAGTAGGGTGGAGATGACTATTGCAAACATATTGAAAGCAACCTTCCACATACTCTGCACAATATACAATAGTGTGTGTAATGATACTCTTCCATTTGAGTTTACTGTATAGTTCAACTCAAACAGGGAGAAGAGAGCATTTTGGAAAAAACAGAATTTCAGAAGTGCCCATCTTACAGGAAAAGAGCAGATGTTGACTTCAACTGGAAGTAGCAGATGCAGTTGTATGCAGAGTCCATTTCACAAGACAGGACCAGATTACCTGAGAGAGAATTTGGGAGCAGGTACATAGACCATAATTAAGACCTTACCTTGAGACCAATAGGTGTCCTGTTCTGGGCCTTTTAAAGATGAGCTCATTGCGAGTCCTATGACACTGATAATGTATACAAATATCTCTTGAATTAGTTAATGTCCAGAAAACTACGTGTATGTGCTTTGTAATTTGTAATTAAAATGGAAACCCTTGGTAGCCTCATCATCCTAGTGGTTTTCTTCCACAATGTGGTTTCACTGGTACCCTCAGACATTGCAAAATAAAGTGGGGAAAAAATACTCCTCTTGATTTCTGTCTGCCATAGTCAACAACATAATTGAAATCTTTTCCATAAGGAATACATTGAACTGGGATGTTGTGAGTGGGAAAGTGTTTCATTGAGAATAGTAATAGAGTTAGGTGTTTGTGTCGTGGAATTCTGCAAGGAATTGAAACCTGGGGAATCCAAATAATTACAAATAAATTGCCCCAATCCAACATTACTTCTGGTTTCAAATGGCATGTAGGCCGAAACCTGGAATCATTAGCTTGTCACACTTAAGGAGTGATTTACAAAGGGATTTTGAATGAGGGTTTCCCATTTAAGAACACGTTTGTAAATCAGGTACATAGTGTCCAAAATGTGAGATTGAAATTAGCCATATAATCAGAGAATCATATAACAAAGCAAATACATTTCTCTGGCATCAACACTTGTCAATGGTTTTAGAGATTATTGGTTTGTCAAATATTGTTCTCAGAATTGCTTCTCCTTTTGATTTCAGAGGGAAGTGGGACTTAAGAAAATATAAGTCTTTATTGTAGATTTTTTACATTATGAATTGTCTATGTATTTTGTCTAGAATTCATATTGGATTATAAATGCATGGCTTCTTGTGCAAACTGGAAGGAAAATATTAGTGAGATACAAGCATGCAGGATGGGTTTTCCTATCCGTAAATCAGATTCTTCTAGCCATTGTAAGTTAAGCAAACACCTATAATTCTATGATTTATTTTAAATAAAACACAATATTCAGATTAAAACAGCCTGTTTCTTGTCAGAATTTGTGGGCTGGGATTGTTGCATTACGGGCTGCTTTAGATTAGTGTCATTCTTCCATAAAGCATGTTAGTAGAAAAGTAAATATGTTCCATAAATATATCCCATTTCACTTAGATTTATGGAGCAAGCAAGTCACATGAATACTATAAGTTGGCTTATGTTTGAGAACGCTAACCCAAAAATGTATGTGGAAAGTCCTAAGAAATGGGTACTCAAGTTTGAAAAGGCATGACATCTCTGCTTGTAATGCAGCTCTCTGGCCTATTCCCACATTTCCCATTGTAGTGTCAGCCTTCCCAGCAGACTAAGAGCCACTGCATTAAAATTCCAGTAGCATATGTAGAAAAGTGTAAAGGCTCCCCTTCATTTTAATTTGCAGCAGCGGAAGCTATGGTTAACAATTCAACTGTAGGGAAAAGATAATTGTTTGAGCTGATTGCCAGCCGTCCTCCAGTGCCCCTCTTGTGACACAAAGGGCAAGCAATGAAGAATGGAAATTACAGCAGATATCTCTCAGGAATAATAATGTAATCGTTTTAACGTTGTCTTCCCTTTTTTCTACCAGGTAAAGTTCAGGCAATGTATGCCTTGCATGATTTTGACTTTTTAACAATGTTACATTGGGCCAACATTGTTAAACCTATGCTGTGCTATGTCTTGAGAAAAGAGAAAAGCCTTTAAAAAGAAATCGTTTGGTTATAACCAACTGGAAATTCCACCAGATCAGTTGACTAATTAACAACATGAGCTAAACCATGCAGCACAAAACAGGGGATGCTGCAAATCAATTAGCCTAGTGTCCAGTAACCAGCACAAATGCATAACAATCACAATCCCCAGTTTGATATGAGGTTGAGAATAATTGTGTGATCATAGTCATATATTAATTTATTTTTGAATTGCTAACTGATGTTAGGACAACTGTTGTTATGGAAAAGGCCTGAGAGGTGCAAACAGACAATAAAACACATATTGATTTTGCGAAAGTGTGTGTTCTGCATCAGTACATTCCATAGGAGAAACCACTGAGGTTGATGTGCCATCCCCTGGAAGCCATGCAATCTGCAAAATGTAGATGATCTAGTACATACGATTTAAGATTCAGAAGCTATGCACATGCCACTACTCCTATTTCCTCACTTAATCTAGTTATCCATGACATGTTTAGTATTCATGTTGCTTGTCTACATGATATTGTTTGCATCCATGGAGAACCCAGCTATACCCAGGATGATGAACATCCATGCACATATGTTTTAACCCAGTTTATACATATTATCCATTCCGAATGACATCCTAAAGGCAACCCCCCCCCGCTTTGCTTTGGTTTGAACATAAGGCCATCCTCTTGTACTAATACATACTTGATTCATCCGCACTCCTGACCATATTGATGAATAACAATAAATGTTAGTACAGGAAAGCATGGGAAATACATATAGTTTTTGCTAACTCTTTCACTGCATCAGCAGTGCCCTAAAAAAGTACCAATGCAAAATGATCTTCTCCATAAATTCAATAAGAGTATTATGTCTATCTTGAATGACTTTGCTGCCCATTTAAGAATGTCACGTTTACTCAGAAAATACATATAACATGGGTTTTAGAATCTCCCAAAGGTGCCAAATGAGCAAATCACTGACCTGAGCAAATGGCACCTAACTTACAACATCCACACCAGAATGGCTCTTCAGGGAATCTTATAGAATGATATAATGCATTGGTTTGCATAGCTATAATTTGCCATTACTACTCCAGGTTTGATGCCTCTGCAAACTCACAGATGGAGCAATTCCACTTCCTCAACAGTTTTGTTTACCTTCTGCTATTACAATGTACCTCATCTTGCAATCTTTATTTGGCTCAATTGCAAATAAATGATAATATTCTACGTCATGATTCTGGTTAGGCAACAATGTAGTCACCTTTACCTGCTACACAGATCATTAACACACATTTCAAACACGATAACAACCTACCCGGCATATTCTCTTCCCACTTAATTATGAAAAATGGTTTTCTCCATGTAAATCCTGTTCAAATCATCTTAGACATTTTGATAGACTTTTGAATGAAGGTTCGGCCACAGCCGATTCAAAATCATGAGAGTTAATCTCTGCTATCATGATAGTAATAATGTTTGGCCATTATCTAACTTAGACCTCATGGCCATGATTCACATCTAGAGATGGTGGAACAACTTTCCACCTATATTAAAGAAAACTATCTATTAGATGTGCTCCAAATAGGCTTCAGACTTGGTAGGGGATGGAATCTTTGTTAATTGTGGTTTTACACAGAGAGGGAGTACTGGAAGATAGGGAGAGTGTGGTTTATATCTTTCATCTAGGATGAAAAACATTGATCCTTCGCCCAGCAATTTTTCTATGATTTTTCCCTGCTAACCTGTCTAAAATGTACATTTGAATAAGTTGATTCACTCATTCAACTTCTATTTGTTTTACCACATGGACAATTCATTAATTGTCATACAACTGGAAGGGCTGTCTCTGTCCTTTGAGCAAAACGACTTTTCAGACAGCCGACTATCCTTGAATGAATACAAGCACAGACATGTACTGAGTCAAAAGCCAACAAAACCAGAGTTCCTGCAAATCGCAGACCTAGATTTTCTCCTTGCACCCCACTGACTGAGTGAATTTGGCCCTTGTACAGTTCTAACTACTGAAGTAGAAAACCTCGAAATATGCATGGGTGCTGCCCACTCCTTTTGACCTACATGGTTTACAAAATCTCTACTTCATATTACTTCTGTTATGAATCCCACACTATCTTTGACTAACACTTAGAACTCAGGTGGTAAAAGGCGTAATGCAATCGAGGATTGACTATGCTAACAGAGTCTACATGGGTCTTCCAGTCTAACTAGTTAAGCGATTTCAGTAAAATAAGAATGAGGCAGACTATCTCCAGACGCGTCAGTTTCATGGATAGCAGCACTGCAGTCTTTTATATGTTGCACTGGCTTCCCTTAAAAATGTATTTGTCTTTGTGGCTGGTGCAATAGTCCTTTGTAAATGCAATCCACTAATTTCCAAAAAAGTAAATGTGCCCCTTATCTCTCATCTAGAACTCTAGAACGTGACACTTGCCACGATTTCTGGTTCAAACAGAAGGGGAATAGAGCATTTTAAGGAGACATATCAAGTATCTAGAAGTCATTGCCACCTAATATGTGTACGATTGACCAAAATCGGGCCTGATTTGCAAAGTATCGAGGTGAGAGCATTAGGAAAGATAGATCACTGTGCTGATCGTGGTGTATTCCGGGTGTGGCTCTTGCTGCCGGTTGTTGGATTCTTAAGGGACAATGCTCTTATGTCCTGTATTGTTGTGTGAGTAGGGGTTGGTGAGATCCACATACTGTCAGGCGCTGCACCTTTGGTAGCATGATTAGTTAGGTTGTGTGTACAAAGTGAGTAAATAAATAGTCTTGTCACTTCTGTTTGGAATTTAGAGTGCTGCTTTATTGGCATATCAAGTGCCCTGGTTTATTAGCATACATAGTGCGTAATCGCCTACAAGGTGCCGACACGTGTTTCAACCATGAAGGTCTTTATCAAGGCGGGTAAGTAATGTGCTGAGCCTAGCGTCTTGATGCAGATTTCCAAGGTGATGTTTTTGCTGCGAGGCCTCTGCAGACAAGATGAGTGGTCACAGTGATGTTTCGAAACCATTTACCACCTTGATAAAGATTCCACGGTATCAACAAAATGTGTCCAGATGAGTTATAATGTTCCAACTCAGCTTGGGAGCCCTTAGGTGACTGAAATGTCAAAACTGATGGGATTTAAATATTAAGAGAACGATTCATGGAATTATTTGCATGGAAAATCAGGGATTTGTGCATCATTCTGCTTGTAAAACTCTGCCCGTCGATTCATGGAATCAACTGTGTGGCATTTGTTCCTAACTTGTGTGGACTTCGTGCAGGGTTGGCATATCTCGCTGAGCAGTCGTGTGTCTTCTGCCAGACACCACTCAGAGCGTGTGCTAGGCGTGTGCAGTGGGTGGAGTATGGGGCAGAACTCAGAAAATAAGGAAGATCTAGGAAAAAAGTGGGCATTGCGAGGGACAGGCCGCAGGCAGTCCATAGTACACCCACAAATGCGCACAACAAAGTATATTCATGGATGTGACTGTGCAACCTCCTGCCTGCGAAATGCCCATGCAAATCCCTCCATCTCTCTGCCATTCGAAGGCAGGTGTAAATACACTTGCGCATATCAATCACAGCGTGGAGGAGGGTTTGCATGTCAGATTTAAGGGTGTGTGTACACAGCAGTGAATCTGATCAGACTTAGATGTGCACGTATGCAGTGTAATGTGGAGCAGGAACAGTGTATGGGGGTTCGCACGCAGATTTACAATACAATACATTGTATGCATGTTGTTGGGATGCTGGTGACAGTTATGGGGGATCCTGCACATGGTCCTCGAGATTCATGCCCGCTTGCAGGGGGACCCCATACACTGTTTGAAGGGTGCGAGTATTCGCACCCTGGGGTGCATACAACGGTAGCTCTACTGGCTGTTTTTGCTTTGCATAGGGGCGTGTTGGGGGCGTTCTGTCCGTGATTCACGAATACGGCTAATTTGAATAGAAAATTCCACGATTGCGTGGGACATGCATTTTTCATTCTGTGTGCAGTTTCATGCAGTGATGTTCTCAGCGTGCCACCCTTGCTGGATTAATGCACTCTTTTCCATGAATCAGCACCTAAACAGCAGACAATTGTGGTGGACTCTTGCCCCACCGGGCTAACTTACCAGCTCACTGCTATTACAATACAATGCCAGATCACTGGCAAATCCTATACATCGTCACATCACTGGCAAAAATAAACATTGCAAGCTCAGTGGTAATTCAATCATTTACAATGCCACTTAAGTCATTGTATCCTTTCTCAATACCGTTTCATTCTACACTCGTTAAATAATCCTTAAAGCAAGTCAGTTAGCAGTGAATAACAGTGCAAATATTAAACATTAATGAATGAATAATTAATTAAAAAAAACAAAAGTGTCCTTAGGGCACGATTATGAGCTGCGCTGTAATACATATTCTGAGACACAGTTATTCTGCTCTATTGAAATTTGCTTTTTGGAAGCGCATTTGACTAAATGCGTTCTATTTTAAGTTATTTTATGAGTATTGACTGTACATTTTCCAGATTTGCAACAGAGTGCAGATTCAACTTTTAACATCACTAAAAGGATCAGAATCCGGGTCCACTTGCACCTGTGGCAGCAATGCTGTCTTCACTGCCAGCAGTGGCATGTGTGTAATATGAAGTAGGACAGGGGTCTCATTTAGGTCTGCACCTGGGGGTAAAAGGGGTGCATAAGCCAAGACTATGATTCTCAGTGCTAATCCCTTCATGGGGAGTCATCGTGCAAAGTCCTCAGTCTGAATTAGTGCTTGGAAATTAACTAATTTGGTAATTGACAGACAGGACAGCAATTGCTATCACAATGTGACAGCTTCAAATATGTTCGGACTGCAATCCATCCAGTGTTGTGACTTACCTAAAAAAGTAAAACGAGCATTAAGCCTTTTAAAATGTTGGGACTTCTTGTTTATGTCTGTAATCAATATAGTGATATCAACATGCTTACAACTTGACTTTCCTATACCAGCGTTTAACCAAAAAACATATAGGGCCCGATTCATGGAAATCTGCGCAGAAATCCCACAAGGGTCGAGCGTGAGAAGGACACTGTTCGAGCCTGTGCACAGAATAAAAATGCACGCCGCATATTCATGGAATTGTTTGCGCAAAGTAACCGTATTCGCAAGTCATGGCTGGAACGTCCTGACATGCCCACAAATGAAGCATAAAAATCCAAATCAGCTACCTTTGCGCGCTTCTCCGAGCACAAATACACACACCCTTCAAACAGTTTTTGGGGTCCCCCGCAAGCAGGCCTGTATCTCGGGGACACTACACAGGGTCCCCTCTAACTGTTCCTAGCACCCAGAAATCCTCCGTATCAAACTCCGTCTAAGCTAGGAAAATCTGTGTGAACCCCCATAAAATGTCCCTGCACCCTGCTACACTCCTAACATGCACACCTAAGTACGTTTGGAATCCCGGTTGCATACACACACCCCTAAATCTGACATGCAAACCCACCTCTGTGATGCGAATCATACATGCAAGTGTTCTTACACCTGCCTTCGGTTGGCGGATAGTATGAAGGACTTGCATGGCCATTTCCTGGCCGAGAGGTTGCGCAAGCAAATTAATGAATGCATCTTGTGTCACACAATTGTGGGTGTGAGAAAGACTGCCTGCAGGCCCTCCCTTTGAACACCCACTTTTGAGCAAGTTTTTCCCCATTTTTGCTGTTCCTATTCCATCAATTGTGCCCATAAACCCTGATTCATGGAACTATTTGCGTGTAAAACAAATTTGCGTGCCATTCTCCCGCAAATCCCCATTCCTCAAACAGAGATTCACGGGTAAAATAGCATGCAAATCCCTGTTTAACACACAAATAATTCCATGAATCAGGGCCATAGTGCAGGGATTTGTAAGACTTGCACCCAGAAGACCGGAAGGAACTAGCTGCAAACTCTGCAAGCATACTCTGTTTATTTGGAATCATCGCAAACTATACAGCTGTGCAAATATTGTTAATGAATGCACAGTGGCTAGCCAGTTCCCTGCAGTGTACCAGCCGCAAACCTATGTCTCCCCAACATTTGCCTTTGTTGGATTCAAAAATCACGTAGGGATACTCTTTCCAGTCCTATTATAGGGTCACCAGTTGTGTGATGATGCTATTGCCAGCTAATTTTTTGTTTTTTATATTTATTGTTTGGCTGTATGAAACAACCTTTCAATAATTACAATGATGAATAAAAACATATCATAACATATTACAATTCAATTCATCAATATATAACACGTTTCAATATTTTACGCCTGGCACCCAATGTATATAAAACTTTAATAGCAGCATTTTTTTTCTTCCTTTTTCCTACCTTTTTCTTTCTTTCCTTCCCTTCCATCACCGTCCCCTCATAAAAGCATTCACAATTACTTTGGGTATAATTCATTTAAAAAACCTGTTGTTGCTAATCTAATTGACATTCTCTTTGCACCAAAAATCAGTAGCCATAATTCTTCCATATCGGTTACAATTTGCGCTCTAAAGCAATGGAGATAGTATTTACGACATATAGCATATAATGCAGGACAGTAGGCGATGACATGTTTCAACGTTTCTGCGGTTTCAGGATCCTTACAAAATCGACAGATGTTCTCACTGGCATCTATTAGTTTTCGCCTAAATAAAATATCCTTTGTATGCCACAAATTTAGACGAAAACGAATATAGTCATCTCTAAATTTTGGAGATGGATATTTTAAGATATAATATTCTACAACTCTAGATTTTTTGTGGCCAAACTGGGCAGTGTTCCAGTCTTTAGATTGGGAACATTTTTCCAAGGTATATATCCAATCTTGCCGATACAGTTTAATTTTAGCTTGTGTTGGATTATGGATTAAAGTATCACTTTCTTCATATCTTGGTTATAAAAATGTGCTGCAACTGAAGATCTTGTTATCTTAGTAGAACCGGCAAATTGATACATTAGTTTTGTGTAATCAATGTCAGAATTCCAATAATTTAGCGAGGTTTTACATGATATTCTAAGACAATCTGTAAAATGCAATAGTTTGGTACTGGTCCATCGTAAGCGGTTTCAACCAGGATTTACATCAATAGTACCTTCCATTGTTATAGAAGACACAAGTGGAGCAGTTCTTTGGTCACCAGAGTTCAGTGGCCAGTGGAGATGTAGCATATTATGATCACTAACCGAAGATGGCAGAACCTGAAACCCCTTTAGGAGATAGAACAATGAGCGGCTAACATAAATGAAGTCAATAGTAGCCACAGAACTACCCCTTTTCCATGTCGGGTGGGGAGGAGAGTCCTCAGGAAATGATCCATTTACCATGAACATATCTTTCGACTGTATAAACGCATTCCAGCTTCGTACTCGATCGTCAGATAATACTTTACTATTATTTAAACAATGGAGATTTAAATCTCCCGCTAAAATTATGTGCATTTGTTTCATGTATCGGTATATTTTTTCCCATAAGCGCTCAAGAGAGCGCAAGTAGGAATCGGTGGAGAAAGCAACTGGATTCCAATATGTATTAATCAGAGAATACTGACAATCGTCAATAGATAGTTGAGCTAACTGGATATACGGGGTCAAGATTTCATGTGAGATAACACTTATGGATGGAGTTGTTTTTAACATCATCAACAGACCAGACATAGGGCAACCTTTAATAGCAGAAATAGCAGGATTTAGGATGGGATAATAACCATCCCACGACGGGCAGTTGGTTAGCCATGTTTCCTGTAATAATATAAAATTGTATTCTCTTAGTTTAATGGCAGCATCAGAAAGAAGATGTTTGAAGCCTCTAGTATTCCAGCTTAATAATGAAAGTTGCTTACAAGGGGAAACGTTAAGCTTGAGAGGTAAAACACCGACATTTACACTGTTGTTTGCATTGTGAACCACTCAAATCCGCTTTAGTGGAGGCGCCCAATGTTACTTGTGCATCTTTACATGGAACTGAGATAGCAGAGCTTCTTTGATGGTCAATAGCTAGCTCAAAACCCAGATCCCACAAGGCTGCACGAGCGGCCCAAAGAGTATTTAAAACCACTCTTGAGCGGAGCCAGAGTCGCACTAAAGACAGGTCGTTATTATTTAAGAATTCAACTTGTTCAATATCACCCGAATTAATATCTTCCAATGCATATATATCACCAAAAATGGCTAAAAGGCTAGCACGATTCAAATCATATGAATGATACGGCAAAGGCCTACATTTAATAATTAGTGAATGGAGATTTTTTTTTGCATCTGGTTTTTTCTGTCTATTTTGAGTACTTTCTGAATTCGTAGTGGGTATCGCATGGAAGCTTACCTGTTCAGTAAGGCCAAACGGAATTTGCTTTACATTAGAAGCAGCAAATACAGTTTGGTTTAGATTCGCAGTAGCAATAGATGAAGGTAATTTCTGCCCGCCTTCATCACATGTAACAGCACTATTACCAGAAGTCTGGTGATATTTTAACATGTATTGTTCAATGGCTGAAGCTATGATACAATCTAAGGTTGGAGGCATGGAGGATAAATTACATTGATCCATTTTATTCGCAACTGCCAAGGAAGGAAGGGAAGGCAGCTGTGATACAGATTTTATTGTAGAAGGTAATCTAAGTTGAGATGGCTTATTTGCTCCAATTTGAGAAAGAGAACTATCTTTAATTTTAGATCCATCAATGATATTAGATTCAGCTAGAGGAAGGTTAAGGCTTTTAGCATCTAGATAAAGGTCTATTTCTTTGCGTAGCTCTGAACGTTTTAAACACAATTCAGTATCCAATAGATCCTTCACTCTGGGAGCAGTAATTAATATCGGGTGATTATCAATTACAGCAGATTCATTGTCAATCAAGGCCACAATGTTATTTAAGGGCGAGTGTTCAACTGAAAGTTGTACATTTGCTAGCCCTTTTAGGCTTTTCTCGGCAGCGATTTTTGCATATTTATCTCGTACTACTTTAGCAGCTATGGTCATTTTATTTTTGACAGGTAGCTTTAGCCCTTTCAAGAATGATTTGGCGATCGAGGAGGGAATATGCTGCTTTGGTCGATTTTTTGTTTTCTTTCTTAAGGGGCTTGTATGAGTCTGTTTAGCAGAGGTAACACCCGAAAAAATTGTGAATAGTTCTTTAGAAGATTGTAATACATTCACTGATGGTGAAGGCAACACAGTATTAGTTAATGGACATACAGGAGCACACTTCTCAGCAGGGGAATGAAGTTCTCGAATAATATGTGGGAATGTAGGTAGGGTAAATTGGGCAGATGTAGCCGTATTTTCCATGGCCAATTTCGGTTTCTCTAATTGATTAAATGGAGAATCCTTGGTTGCTTTCTGCTGTAATAATTTAGCAGGAGATAACTTTGATTTTTTAGGAGGAATTAGAGCAATGTCATTTAATGATTTCAACTGTTGTAGGCGTAACTGTGATTGCCATCTAATTCATTTAGAAAGTTGTTTATCCTGGATTTTAAGTTTTTCATCCAAGGTCTCACATAATTTAAACAATGATGATATAGCCAGATTCATAGCATGCAAGGTGGTTTCAATTAGTATTGTGGAAGACAAACATGCAGTAGATGGAGGGGGCAAAGAAGGCAGGGGCATGGAAGGAGAAAGGATGGATTTCGGTATGATATGAGACCGTCTGGGAGTAGGCGCGATATATGAGGATACTGACATATGTTTCTCGTCATCAGAATAAATGTGGGAGATTTCTGGTAATTCGTAGTTTGCCTCAGGCGCCACATTATTATCAATAAAGGATGAATTAGAAGAGTGATCAAGTTCATCTTGATCCTTTTTAAACTCATCAGCCAATACTATAACCGTAGGATTAAAAGATGTATCACACATAGAAGGAATACACGAAGCAGCAGGAGTAAATAAACAATTTGACCCAGGTATAACTAAAGGCTTGCTAGTGGACATAAAATTATCACTCCGTGGCAACAGTGTGCTCAGTTCTTTTGTAGCCTGTGTATCTTTGTCACATGGTCATTTTCTCAGATCAGTATTGGAATCCGGCAAAAGGGCCGGTTGTATTGGAATTTCGCTATCCTTCAACATTGTTATATCTGAAATAGAGCACTTGGATTTAGGCTGCATTATGGTAGATGGGATATCAGGCATAGCAAAATTACCGGGCAAATCACTGTTACATACCCTTTTGTCTTTGCCCATAGTGGCGAGCATCTCCTGTATATCGCGCGACACTACTGTTGCTTTAGATCTTGCGATTTTAGGAACTCGGGAAGCTGGAGCCGCTTGCGAACGCGGCGTACTGCCCATTACTTTTCTTTTCTGAGGAGCAAGAGGTGGGGAAGTAGATGGAGCTACCGCCAGTTTGTTTGATCTAAGATAGTAAAAGCGTCGGTGCATTTAATACGCCACCCAAAAAAGCACTTGGATTAATATTTCAGTTAGGAAGGGTGGATTTGTTAATAAAAACATTTTTTCTTTTTTTTTCTTCTTTTAAAGGAAGATAGAGTGAAAATAAAAAAAAAAAAGGCAAACTTTGGCGCCACACGCAAAGTGCTACACAGACTAATACCAGATGTATTAAAAGCTTAAATTAATAGTATTCTTTAGTCAATACGCAGTTATGTAAATTCCCTTTTTTTTTAGAAGTGGTGTCATTCATCCGAATAGTCTAAGACAGCTGTTCAGTTTTCAGGGAAGGGAACGCCCGACAGCTTGTGGAGCTGCCAGAGTCCGACTCGCCACCCCAAACCCTGAGAGCTAGTGGAATACGTGTAAGTGAAGTTAGCAGCTGAAGGCTTCAATCCAGATTACTCACAGGACACGGCCAAACAGCATAACAGCGGCTCCAGCCCTTACTTCCTCCAGGGCTTAACGCCGCAAGGGTGGATATACAGGCAATTTATGCTGGGATAGAGTCACGTGACCACTCACGTGTGCACGATAGGCCCCGCCTCCTCCAGGAAGAAGGGAAGGCAGCAAGAGCTCGGCTCGCAGTGCTGCTAGGCTCAGAGTCAATTGCAGGCAAATTCAAACGCTCGGTACATTAAGCGCACCTTCCAGTTAAACAAACACACGCCGCTCGGGCGGATATACCGGCAATTTATGCTGGGATAGAGTCACGTGACCACTCGCGTGTGCACGATAGGCCCTGCCTCCTCCAGGAAGCAGGGAAGGCAGCAAGAGCTCGGCTCGCAGTGCTGCTAGGCTCAGAGTCAATTGAAGGCAAATTCAAACGCTCGGTACATAAAGCGCACCTTCCAGTTAAACAAACACACGCCGCTCGGGCGGATATACCGGCAATTTATGCTGGGATAGAGTCACGTGACCACTCACGTGTGCACGATAGGCCCCGCCTCCTCCAGGAAGCAGGGAAGGCAGCAAGGGCTCGGCTCGCAGTGCTGCTAGGCTCAGAGTCAATTGCAGGCAAATTCAAACGCTCGGTACATAAAGCGCACCTTCCAGTTAAACAAACACAGCTCATTTCTTTTGGTAAAGTTAGGCTCCTGTTCAGAGTTCAAGGAGAGGTTAAATGTTTTGACCCCTAATGTGATTTTGGCGGTAACATTAAAAAGAGACTGTATTTCAATCGCCTAATTTTTACATAAGGCATTTCCCTTCTGTAACATTTCTGAAGTGCAACATAAGGTAAATACTTCATTGTTATGACTTCGAAATCCACCGTGAATTTACCCACTTTTTTATGCCTATCACGCTTCAAGACATGGAGGTAAAAAGGTTCTTGCTTCTTTAAAATATTGGTCCCTTTAAGCAAATGGATGTGCTAGTGTATTCAATCATCTTAAAGTGCAAACATGTAGGCTGGGAGCTTCAAAGAGAGCCCAGATATCGGTATCTCAGATGTCCACCATGTTTGCTGTCTGATTCACCTTTCTATTCATTTGTGCATATTTTGCACTAGCAGCGACATCCACAAATGCAATTTATGACCAAAATGTGTTATCTTGATACTTGATTCTCTGGTAACTCTGAGACTACAGCATGTAGTTACAATAATTAACTAATGCAGAAATGTTGTGGGACGTATGAAGAGCCCCGAATGTGCTCAATTTTCACTGGGAGAAAATCCAGCCAAGAAAACGTGTCCCTGGTTATCTTGGGCATCCATTGCAGATAGCCTTGAACGTATGGGCACACAGATCAACCCCAGATGACTGTGACTTTCGCCTCTGCATGTGGGTAATTCATACCATCGCAATCTCTGTCTCATGAACATTGCAAGATCGTCAAAAATGGTGGCCGACATGACAGACACAGTGGCAGTCATTGCACCATCAGTTGCTATGGACCGCACATAGACACAAAGGTCGATAGAATACTTCAGATACCTGGTTCACTCACAAAGTACTAAATGTACAGAATTGTGCACCCCCTTGCACAATTTAACTTCACAATATGCTTTGCATGTGGTTTACATTAAATAACATGTACCACTTTTCTTTAGGTAAAAAGAAATTTGACGTGTGCTGCACTCTTTATTGTAATGCCCCTGCACACTTGACAATTCTAGCAGTGTAACAGCACAGAGTTTAAGGAAAACACATTTTTTTTTTATATCTGGAACCCATTTCCCTCCACCATTATGCAATGAAGAATCTCAAGGTTCGTTTTCCCACCCTCTGCAGATGGTATGCCTCAAAATCAGGGACTTCACTCTATGTAAGATGATTTTCTGCCACAGCACAAACCTAGATATCAAGTTTACTATGGAAACCCATCTGCTTAAAGGCACGGTCTGAGGCATAGGGAACAGTTGGGAATTTTGTTTGTCTGCACCCCTCCCTTTATGGAATGTTGGGGGTGGCAAAAACAATAGGAAAACCCAATTATTTTAAAATACTATTTTTATCCACAGTGGGAGCAATGTTGTTGATTTCAAATGTCACCAAAATCATGCTGCGTCAGTTGGCTATAGGGGAAATAATTAAATTAATACTAAATAAGAATATGAAGGATCTACTTGTGCTGTCCACCTAATCAATAAGGGAAGATGTTAAATAAAACTGATACCCACAAGAAGTTGTTTCGTTGGACAGGTTACTTACGTGGAATATTTCTGGGTGTTGTGCTAATGAAAAGTCATCAAGGCTTCTGAATATTCTGGAAGCATAGGGACTTGGTTAGATGGCCTCTACAGATTCAGTCTTTCATACCTCCCGAATCCATCCCTTTATTTGCCTCTCCATGTTCCTTCCAAATGTTAGTCTTCCTGCTGGTCTAATCCACCTCCCAGGCATGTTGATTCTCCAGCATTTCTTTTTTCAGCAGTTCCAACTCGGATGATTTCAGACAGCTCTCCCACTTTCTGATTGTGTGTCCCCTTATAAATCCTTAATCACTCCCCAACTTACCTAAATTAGGATGTGTCTGCTGATTCACTAATTATTCTGGTTGGACATTCATTGTCCACCACCATTGAAACAATTGTTCCCTTACTAGGCTTCAACACTGTGAGTTATAACTCCAACCTTTTGAAATTGCATTTTTGACCACATCAGCTATGACCCTAAAAACCACAACATGACACATTATTATTATTACTATTATTATTATTATTATTATTATTATTATTATTATTATTATTATTATTATTATTATTATTTTTTTTTTTTTTTTACAAATAAGAGTCACAAACTAAAGGTTTCCGTGATGGTCTAATCATGCCGAATTTAATGACATGTGTCTCATTTCGGCAAAATGTTGCAGGTTTCAATTACAGATTATTTTATTAAACAAAATGACAATTATCAACACAATAATTTATATAAATATATCTAATTCAACAAACTATCATCTCCCTGAATCTCCACTTTGTGACATTTTCTAGGAAGCTATCATCACATTTCAGCTTATAACTTCAATACGCAAGGGAGATGAGGGAAGGCCTGAGAGTTGACTCATTAGATTGAGCTGTACATGATAATTTCAAAGACATTTGATTGCTTTCTGTAAGAGTGATTTTTCCTGCGTTAATGGCCTAAGTATGACCCTCCATACAATTCTATGTACAAATGACATGCATATCTTTCCCTTCAATTATCTGGCATATTTGTGTTCCCAATATCTCTATGTAGGCCTGGCCTTGGTTGATCCAAGTCTACCATAGCAACACTTAGCATTTCTTTATCCCAGGGCTAATGTATTGTCTGTCCTCATATTCCTTGAACAGAGAGTATGATGCCACCCCCTCAATTATATGGCAGTCTCCTGTAACATGACACTATTCAGTTAAATCCTGGAATTCACCAGGAATAACATTTTAATGATATGTATTTTTAAATGTTCAATTCCATTAACTGAGTCATTTGTTTTCACAGTGGTCATCTGTTCACCTCATAATACCTTAGTCCGGCACACATTCCATCCCATTTCTTTGCTCTGTGAGCTTAAAATACATTAACTGATAGTTGGATAAATGCAGGGGACGTGTGCAGTACCTGGGTCTGCGAATCTCATGAGAAAATGACTTTTGGCTAAGAACAGTTTTTCTACATGCACAGAAAACTGGTCTTTTTTAATGTTGCCATTCCTTTACACATGAGGCATGAATTAATATCTTGCATCAGGCCATCAATATCTAATTTCACATTATAATATACATTTTAATGGTTCCCGCCAAGCAGTTTCCTCTGGAAAGAGTGCCTTTCTACCCAAACTGCAAAATGTATTAATTTCTATGGCAGATTTTTTGATGGGAAAAAATGCATTTCAGGGTCTAAATACCCTGTAATGGAAGGTAGGCCTGATTTCGTTTCAGCCTTGTCATTCGCACACATGGCAATATTTGTTTTGTCTTCCTATTTCTGACAACACTGTTGGTGGATTTGGCAGAGTTGAAATTTCCATACTGGCCTTTTGGTCTGCAAGTCAACAGTGTGTTGTCAAATTACAGAAAGGCACCAGTCAGACAGACACAGTTTCCTTTTGTCCTTGGAACTGAATTTAATACCCGTAGCTTGAGAAGAATGAGTGGATATCGTAAAAATCATAAATCCACATTTGTCATGGTTTTCTTCTTTGCCACCTCATATAAAATGAGACAGCAAGTGGGGATTGCAGTAATATATATATAGTGCTTTATAATATTTATAGCAATTTAGAATATATAGCGCTTCACTAAGTGTGATGACATTTTTTTTGTTGCCAGCAATAATGTGACACACACATATAGTCATTTTTATGTTGCCAGTATAACATGTGAATATGTTGCTGGTGGCATGCAAGGTACAGAATTCATTTTTCACAGCAAAAGCCCAATGTGAAACTGCAGAGAGCAAAAGTGCACCATTTTGTTTTTTCCTCTGGAATACCTCATACATAGAAAACTACATTATTTATATAACTGACTGACTGAATTAACAATCACTAATTACTAATTCTAACCCCTTGACATTATAATGTAGCCTCTGTGTGCACAATGAGGTGAAAATACATATTTTGAAATTCGTTTTTTTAAAAGTGCACTGGAATTTATTTATTTTTTCTTTTCTTCTTTTCTCTTGCTGTGTTGAATGCAGAAAGCAGAAAGGAAGGCAGCAGGAAACTGAAAAGATACAGTTATTATAATCTGAAGCTCTCATTGTTTGGAAAATGAGGGTGGTAACAGAATACATTTTCTGCTAATATGATTGGAAGAAAGTGTCTGCAGATATGTCACGTCACATGTGGGGAAGCTCTGAGTTTTTCTAATGGAAAGATGACAGAGGGATGTTTAGTTTGTGCTGACTGGGCTTTGAAGAGAGAAGTGTCTGGTCATTCAGCTCTGGCTGGAGAACCTCTCATTCTCGCCGCGCATTCCAAGCATCCAAGATTACAGGAGCAGTTTGTTGGCTGGGGCGGCTTTTTGAGGGGAGCAAGGACAAGGTTGTGTGGGAGAGATTCAAACAAATACCTCTGGTAAGCAGACACAGTTTAAGTGAGGTCACTGTGCGCTGTTGGATGAATGACCGATCTAAAAATGTCATGTAGGCAGAGTGGCAAAGGAAATCCCCAGCATTTTAATTTGTCATGTTTATAATGTTAAACAGTGAGTCATATTTTTTTAAAAGGCTTGTTTGCTCTGTTTCTGTTTCTTTTTTCTCTTCTTCTTTTGTTACAGATAATGGTGAAATGTACATGGCAAGATTTGAATTGTGAATTGTACTTGTCTGCAAAATAACCAGTATATAAAAACAAATTGTATTTGGGATTTTATATGTGGACACAGAGGAGATTCATTCTCTTTGTTAATGCATTTGTCAATTTGCCCATGCAGATAGAATAACAAACAGAATAAGCAGTGATAAAATAGGTGTGGGTGTCCTCCTTGCATGTTGTTTGGAGGGAATCTAATATAACACATAGATCACTGGAGGTCTATGAGCCAGTAATGATGCCTACGGGCGTATAGATCGTTGGTGTAGATAAGCCTGTGATACCGGCCACAGGCAGTAGGTGACACTCTGTATAAAATTGTTGGGTTTTCTTGTGTGTATAGGTCCAAGGCTTTATACAGATCAATAGGAAGTATTCTCATAGAAAGGAATATTTTGTTTATGATGGGGTTATGATGTAGGGAAGGAAACTATTCTCACCACTAAATACCACAAGTAACATATTACCATAAAATACCCCAAGTGATACATTTTACTAGATTCTCCAATATAATATAACAAAGCATGGTCAATAGAATGATATTAATTCCCACCCAATCTAAATGCAAGGATAAGTTATCACCAAACTACCGCTCATTTTTGGCAGTAAGAAAAATACCGCCAAACCCCAAACATACACAAAATATCCTACAGGATGACATAGGTGAAAAGGAGACGCTGCTCTCTTTTGGAAGGAAAATCATCATCACTGTGCAGAAAAAGGCCCAAAAGCATCAACATTGTAACTTCTAGAGACTAGCTTCCAACAAGAAATGCCCGAAGACTTCAATTTTGAGGGGCTCGCTGAGACCCACCACCAAATGTTTCACAAGCAAGCACTGATGTGTTGTTATGCAAAAACCTTGCTCTTTTGCACGTTCCATGCAATATTTTCCCTGCAACTGTTGGATGATGCTGTCTTTATGTTATTAGTATGATGTCTTAGCCAGGGTATTTTCAATGATGAAACTTGCAGAAGTCTAAATTGTCTGGACAGCAGTACTGAAATGGTACTGTCCATGCTCCCATGCTGCCTATAAACCCTTTAATAATAAAAATATTACATAATGAAGGGGCACAATCCTTATCTCATTCTTTGCAATTGTGACTCTGGTTGTCAAAAAGAAGGGCAGAGTCTTCAACTCAGACTTCTCAGTTCCTCTGTTTTAATATGTGACTCCCTCAACTTTAGCCTAGTCTCTTGAATTTTCAGGTGGCGTCTTAGTGCCACCTACATTTTAGTCAAAAATAATGCTATAGATGTATAAAACAACGCATAGCCAAATCAGAGGAACATAAGGATCCTGTGATTTTTTGGGGGGATGCAACGCCTTGTACAGACATTATCATCCATTCTGGGATCATACAATAGTATTCATGTTTGCATTTTTTTTAAAATAATGTTTTGAAGGGAACGGATGTTGGCATGCACTCTGACAGGCTACCTCCCCAATCATGCTAGACAATTTCCAACCAGAGTAGATAATGTCTGAATATTGCAAAACGTTGTTGACCATTGTGACTCAAAGTCAATCATAGTTCATAATCTCCAAACATTCCCAATCTTAGTTGATGATCGACACTGAACAGTTTACCATCACCAACCCCATTCCAAAAATGGTTGATCATTGGCAACTATAGACAGCCATCGACAACAATTGCTATCTCTCACCAACCTTGTTGTCAACCATGGTCCACCATCACCTATCATGGTTGGCCATTGCCAAAAATGGTCTTTCATCACCAACCACAGTTGACAATTTGTGACCATGATAAACTATTGTGGAACATTGGCAACCATGTTCAACCATAGTTGTCCATCCCTAAACATTGCCAATATAAGTATCAGTTAAATATTAAAATGGAATCTGGAATTAATTCCATGCATTTCAATTACAGTTGCATGAGCAATTGTCACAGGTTTCCCCCCTTCTCGCCTGTCTGTGTTCTTTATTGGAGTTCTTTGAAGGAGTCTTCTTGCGCACAGTTCAGGTCTTGTATAACCCTGTGCGAAGGTCCTCGGGTTCCAGCGTGCGTTCAGCGTTCCGACTCCTGGAACGTTCAGAATGTCCGGCGAGTCCTGGAAAACGATGACGAGTGTACTCGGAGACGGGTACATGGAGATCCGGGATGCAAGAGGTAATAAAGAGGAAGGGAATCAATGAGGAGGGAAAATTAGGGTCCAGGAACCAGGAATCAAAGAAGGTAGCAAGAGCAAACTACGGCAGCACACGTCTAGCCACTGCAAGCAGTAGTGTTGAGACGTGCGGGGCCGCGGGGCGTGTCTTCTTTATAGAACGTACTGCGTCTGACGCGGAAGCTGGTAAACAACGTTCTGTGTTTGACGGCCATGTTGGGAGTACTGCTGAGTGCAAGCCCCTATGTGTCACGGACCAGGAAGTTCAAAAGGGATGCGTACGATGGTTCATGACAGCATGCCTCCTCCGAAGGCCTGTCCCTCCAGGTTTTCCCGGGTGTATAAGATGATACCTTCTGAGTAATCTGGGGGAATTTGGGTTTGAGATTGGTTCCCAGGTGCCTTCACTAGGAGGGTACCCTTTCCCCTCAACTAGGTACTGTAGCTGACCACGTCTGTACCTGGAGTCACATATTCTGGACACTTCGTATTCCAGCTGGTCATCGACAATTACAGGGGTGGACCTTGGGGCAGTCCGGGAAGACTGGACGTACAGTTTCATTAGAGACGTGTGAAACACTGGATGTATCCTCTTCCAGGAGTCTGGTAGTTTGAGTTGGAAGGCCACTGGGTTTATGATTTCCTTTATGGAAAAAGGTTTATAGTACCGGGGAGCCAACTTATTCGGTCGTAAATGTTGAGGCAGTAGTTTCGAGGATAGCCAGACCTTATCACCCACTGCCTAGGAAGGTCCTGGTCTTGTTTTGGAGTCCACATAATGCTTGGTGTTAGTTTAGGCCCTTTCTAAGTGTTCTTTGGCTTCCTTGTGTACGTTGATGAGAGTTTCAATCCCGGAGTCGACTGTAGGTACTGGTGTAGGATGTGGGAGAATGGAAGGTAGAACCGAAGGGTGGAATCCTTGGCTGCAAAAAAAGGGGCTGGTCTTGACAGCTGAGTGATACGAATTGTTGTAGGCAAATTCAGCCACAGGTATTAAGAGTGACCAATCGTCCTGTACATTGGTGGTGAAACAATGAAGATATTGTTCTAGGGTTTGGTTCACACGTTCAGTAGCTCCGTTAGTCTGTGGATGATAACCTGAGGAGAGGGCGCGTTAGATTCCTAGTATACGGCATAAGTGTTTCCAAAATTGAGAGATGTATTGAGGTCCTCTGTCTGATATGATCATGGAAGGAAGTCCATGAAGTCGAAATATGTGTTCCAGGAAGATTTCAGTGAGTTCTGAGGAAAATGGTAGTTTATACAATGGTGTAAAATGAGCCATATGAGTGAATAAATCAATGGTGACCATGATAGTCATGTATACCATGGAAGGAGGCAATTCCACAATAATCCGTAGCGATGAATTCCCAGGGCCTTGTCAGTAGCGCAGGTTGAAGTAGGAGACCCGCCGGTCTCTTGTTATCATGTTTCTTTTGATTGCAGACTGAACAGGCTTGGATGTACAGTTGGATGTCAACTTTCATCTTTGGCCACCAAAATTGTCTTTGTATTAGACGGAGGGTGTTGATGATGCCACGATGTCCTGAGCGAAGGGTATCGTGACAGAGGTTTATAATCCTTTGTTCTAGTCTCTGTTGGGAATGACCAGGCCATTATCCTTGAAAAGATACCCGTCCTTTGTTCTAAGATTCCATCGATTCTTCCCTGTAAATTCCTTCCAGATCTCAGAGGACTGGGTTTGCATCTGAAAGTGTTCCAGGAGGCTGATTGCTTGGGCTACAAAAATTGTGTGGGGGAACATCTTTGCTAAGGACCGATCTTCAAGAGTTTCGTAGTCGGGACGTCGGGATAAGGCGTCAGCAATTATGTTCTGTGTTCCATGGTCATGATGGATCTGGAACTGGTACTGGGCAAAGAAGAAGCCCCAACGGGCTTGACGCCTATTCCTACATTCCAGAGATTGCAAAACTTGAAGATTCTGATGGTCCGTACGGACCTGAACAGGATGTATTGCTCCCAGAAGTAGATGACGCCACTCTCTGAAGGCTTGACGAATGGCTAACAGTTCCTTTTCTAAAATGGAAAAATGAGTCTCAGTTAGAGTTTGTGAAAGATAAGCAATGGGATGTTATGATATATTTGATATATGATATGACATATGACATGATATATGTTATATGATATGTTATATGATATGGCATTTATAACCCGCCTATACACAAGTGTTTCAAGGTACGACAAGGCAGGGGGGGACAAGGGGAGACAGACAATGATCCTACTAGGCCAGGTGTCATTTAGATCACGCAAATGCAAGGGTAGAGGGGAAGGGGGAAAGGGAGAGGGGAAGTGCAGTATATGGTTAGTAGAATAGCAACAAATAAATAATAAGGGCCAGCTGGTGGCAGTGCAAGGTAAATTCTAAGTTATCCTCGAATTCCTGCTTTAGAACTGCTCCTATGGCGTAGTTAGAGGCATCTGTCTCCACTAGGAAAGGTCAATTGATGTCAGGTTGAGCCAGGATGGGGGCTTGTGTAAACTCTGCCTTTAATCGTTGGAACGCTTCATCTTTGGCTGCTGTGCAGAGAAAGGGAGTATCTTTTTTCAACAATGTAATAATCGGTTGAACTATCTCAGAAAAGGAAGGTATGAATTTCTGGTAAAAGTTGGCAAGTCCCAGGAAGGATTGAATCTGTTTCACGGTAGTTGGAACAGGCCAGGATAGTTTGGCTTTTACTTTTGAGTGATCCATTCCAATTCCTTCTGGACTAAGAACCAATCCTAGATAGTGAACAGTAGAGACATGAAAAAGGCATTTCCCGGGTTTAGCCAGGAGCTTGTGTTCACGTAGCTGCTGTAAAACTGCCTTAACATTCTCTTCATGCTTAAGATGGTCCTTGGAGTATATCAGAATATCATCCAGGTAAACTATGACAAAGAGGAACAGCATATCGGAAAACACCCGATCCATGAAATGTTGGAAGACTGCTGGGGCATTGGTGAGTCCGAAGGGCATGACCAGGTATTCAAAGTGACCAAAGGGTGTTCTAAAGGCTGGTAGGCACCTATGAGATGCAATTTTGTGAAGACTGCAGTTCCTCTCACCGCTTCCAGGATATCTGAGATTAAGGGCAATGGGTAGCAGTCATTGAGGGTGCATAGATTTAAACCACGATAATCAAGACAAGGCCTAAGCTCTTCAGTATCTTTCTTGGGAACAAAAAACAACAAACATGCTGCGTCTGACGCAGAAGCTGGTAAACAACGTTCCGTGTTTGACGGCCATGTTGGGAGTACTGCTGAGTGCAAGCCCCTATGTGTCAGGGACCAGGAAGTCCAAAAGGGACGCGTACGATGGTTCATGACAGCAATATGATAACACCTTGTCTATCACTTATTAAATATGGATTGTTATAGTTCACAAAGCATACTCCCAGTATGTTCAACTCATTAGTAAAACTATAATCTGCTAAAAACACAACCCTACATCTACAACTGAACAATGCCTCCCCTAAATTCTCAAGCAAACGCTATGTCATCAAATACAACATTTTGGCAATGATATCTTTCAAGAGGTAGTCATATTTGACAAGGCTGGGTGCATCTCAAAACACAGAGCAAGGCGTTGGGTTGGCCCTGCAGTTAGAGTTCAAACTTCTATAGCTTTCCTGAAGGGTGAAATCGCAAGGTCTTTACAAAATCGGCTATGGTTCAGATTCTCTCTCATTGAGGGACCTAATGCATTTCTTGCACAGTAGGGAGGGCCATATGTATAGTATCCTGGTAGTCTTGTTATAGGCACCCATATTGTGAAATGGAGATTAGCCAGTTGTCACAATGACCGTGTGTCTTGTCTTGGGAGGATAGCTCAGCGGCAACATGCTCGCCTTGGAAGCAAGATGACACGGAGCAACACAGGTTCAATCCCTGGGTCTGTGCTTAGAAACCTCTGGGTATTAAGTGTGTTATAAATAACCTATAATATCATCTATTTTAGTGCCAACTGATTGGGGAGAGTTTAGTCCTGCATCCAGGTGTCACTCTTGAGTAAAGGCACCAATATAATTACAGATAGGGAGCCATCTGTTAAGACAGGGGTATGCAACCTTTGGATCAACAGTTGTTTTGGAGTACCACCCCCATCTGCCTTATGCAGCATAGCCAGCATAGCCAATCATGGGATTTGTAGTGCATAACACCTGGAGAGCTGCAGGTTGCAGACCCCTGCATTAAGGTGATATATTTCACTGGATGCTATTGAAAGACATCTGCTAGATGAGAGTAAAGCATGAGTTGTCTCTGAAACGGTACTCTCAGGTGGAATACACGTTGTAGATGAAAGGTACCCACCTATACATTTTATTGTTTGTTCTCCATCAGCATGAGTCCCCTTTTCACCCACTGCACTCTCCTCAGGGATCAGAACTGTTGCCCGATTTTAGAAATGTTGCACCGATGCAAGTGTAAAGTTTCATTGGGGAAAAGAATGCCCTAGTTCTAAAAACATCCGGTTCCTTGTGACAAGTGCCATTTTTATGGTATAAGCACTAGGGATAAAAATGTCCCTACTGCAAAAAACATGCACATTAGGAGCATTTTTGCAACAGGGCACAGTTTGCCCTAGTGTTGATATGGAATGCTATTAGCACTAGGACGGACTTTGCCTTATTTAAAAAATGCATTGAAAGTGCACGATTTTAGTACTAGGACAATGTTTGCCCTAGTGATAAAATGGTGCAACTAAGCACTTGCACCGGTGCAATATATTTCAGTAATCTGCCCTGAGGTGGTGCAATGGATTGATGTTGTTGAAACACTGGACTTTGTTTTTTTTTCTTTCTTTGGGTCTTATGGATGATGGAGAAGAGAACATGTGTTTTGCCCTGTTGAGACATCACATCAGTTGATGATAAATTCCTTATTCCACTACTGTGACATCACAGTAGAGAAAACAATATTGTGGAAAATAGATAGGTGCTGATGGCTTCCAATCAGTGCCACCTACAAAAGCCTCATAAGCACTACTTGGTGTTATGACTGAAGAAGAACCTGTGTGTTTGGTGATTCTTTTTCTTGACCTGACCATTTACCTTGGTGGAGAAGGAAAGCTCAGCCGTAACCATTATGGGCCTTATTCATGGAATAAATTGTGTGTGAAATCGGGACTTTGCACAGACTTCACGCAGGCTCGGCACAACTCTGTGAGTTGCTGAGGGCCTTGCGCGAGAGACCACATAGTGAGGGGGTGTGGCCTGTGCAGAGACCAGAGTAGAGGGCGGAACATGCAAAATGAGGAAGAACAAGGGCAAATGTGGCTGTTACAAGGGACAGCCCGCAGCCAGTCCATTGAAATCTCACAAATGTGCACAAACGAGTTTATCCATGGATCTGATTGCGGAAGCACTCGTCGGGGAAATGCACATGCAATGCTCTTGATCTATCCGCCACCCAAAGGCAGGCCTACAGACACTTGTGCAGAGGAATCACTGCACAGGGTTGGGATCACATGTTGGATCTAGAGGCGCTTGCACTCAGACAGTGTTCCATCTAACTTAGGGGTGCATGTACACAGTGTGGTGGGGTGCAAGGTTAGTTTACAGGGTTTGCATGCAGATTGACCAGAGTTTTACATGAGTTACAAAAAATGCTATGCATGTTGTCGGGGTACCAGTAACAGTTACTGTGTCACCAAAGTGCTAGCTTGGTTACGGGGACCCCCTGCAGAGTTACCAGGTGGTATTAGTTTGCAGCTGGGGAGCCTGCAATGGTAGGAGTATGTGGCTGAATTTACTTTGCATGGAGTACATGTTGGGGGCGTTCAAGACGCGACTTGCTTATAGATTACTTTGCAGGAACAATTCCATGAATACAGAGAGCATGCAGAAAAACATATGTGCGCAGGCTCGCACAGAGTCCTTTTCAGCGTACAGGCTTTCCAGGATCTATGCACACTTTTCCATGAATCGGGCTCTATGTTTATTAAATGGTAGTTAAACCATGGTTTCTTCAAGATAAGCCCTTTTTGATGAAATAACATTAGAATGTAGGTGAATAATCGCAATATGTGATGATGTTGTATTCATTTTATAGCTTTTTAAACCATCCAAAAATGGTAATGACAAGTAACAGCACACAAGTGCAGTTTATTTTGTATGGAATGAAAATTCGTTTTCAAAATCACCTGATTACATTGGTGGACATGCTCCTCTTCACTCACCCATCTTCCCTGCTAACCTATGGCTTAATCTTCGCAGACATACATTGTTTCTGTTTGGTAAAGTATATGTCCACAGTAAATGCTAACCTTAGGGTCTTTGATACGCTTAATTGAATGTATTCAGCTGAACAACACATGTGCAGATTTTTGGGGAAATTTGGGGTTCAAGAAAGTAAGTGGTAGTATGATAATTTATTTATATATATATATATATATTCAGTGAAAAGGACGTTATGGTTCAAAGTAAAACTGAAAAACCCCTGAAATTCGGCAGTTATGGTAAGATAAGCAACCATAACTCGCGCCGCCACCGTGCACTGCTAACACTAACACCCAGGACATCAAAGATGACATCACAAATGTCATTGATGACATCACTGATGACATCACGTGGCTGGCTCTCCCTTTTTTTCCTTTCCTGACATATCTAGGCCACATGATTTTCTTCAGTAACAGTCAGGAACTAAAAATTGTAAATTACTATATTCGTAGACTTATCCTTCAAGTATATTCTTAGAATAATTCCCTTATGGTCCAGTCATATCATATGAAACATATACATAGGAGAAGTCACAACCTTGAAAGACAGCAATCCTTTTTGTGCATTAAAATTATCAGTAGATTTATCAGCACTTTCTGATACTTTTGATGTTTTTTTATTACTGTACTTTCCCTGTGTATGCTCATATTTTTATATGTTGTACTCACACTATTTTCCTTAGGGTCCAGACACTTCATGTGATATATATAGATAGGGTAAGTAACAGCTTTGAAACAGAGCAATCATTCTCTCCATAAAGGTAATCAGTTAGGTTATGAACACTTTCTGCTACTATTGCTGTTTCTTTTTCCTACTTCAATTCCCTTGTATATATTCATATTTGTATGTGGTGTTGTCTCTTTGTGATTTGTGTATAATAATGCAATTATGTAGTAAGTGGGTTTTATTACCTACTTATCACAAGTTTCACTGTACGCAAAACTCTAATATGAAAACAGTTATCATTTCAATATTCAACATGGCAAGCTTATGAATGTTGCACCTCCATCATGTATGCTGCACACAATGCCTATGTTTCTACATGAGTACCTTAGTATACTGGATTGAAATTAATAATAGAATGCTATTTATATCAATGCATAGCTTAATGCACTGATTAGCACTTGATATTTACTCCAATAATCTTTGACACATTTTTTATTAACATTACACTAAGAATCCCTTGTACAGACTTTTCATGAAAGGTAAATGCACATGTGATGTCATCAGTGATGTAATCAATGACATTTGTGATGTCATCTTTGATGTCCTGGTGTTAGTGTTAGCAGTGCACGGTGGCGGCGCAAGTTATGGTTGCTTATTTTACCATAACTGCTGAATTTCAAGGGTTTTTCGGTTTTACTTTGAACCATAATGTCCCTTTAACAAAGTTTTTTCACTGAATTTCATAGGTTTTTAGTAGCGCAACTTAACCATAACGTCCCTTTAACAAAGTTTTTTTTACTGAATTTCATAGCTTTTTAGTAGTGCAACTTAACCATAACGTCCCTTTAACAAAGTTTTTTCACTGAATTTCATAGGTTTTTAGTAGCACAACTTAACCATAATATCCCTGACATCATATACATGTAACATAGAACATACTAACCCCCTCGTAGTGATTTTGATGTATGCGGACTACCGCCATGTCCGCGGACATATCGAAAATCTGAACGTGGTGAATGTAAATTTAAATATTGTGCCCCATTTCCCCTTTGAAGTTGGCTCTGAAAAGAGCCGTTTTTTTTTTTACAGATGCTTGACAGACACCTGGTATTTTGTATTTTTTTTCTTATTTTTTTTCTTACTTTACTCCTAAAATCTTTACATAACCTTCTCCAAAGCAACCCTTACATTCCAAAATAGAAAGGCATTTCCCGTAAAAGATAAAGAAATGCCATCTTCTTTAAAATTAACAGCATTACTGGCATCAATATTCTCATTGTTACAGAAGAACATACCAGCTCTAAGCATGAAGGCACACATGCCTTGGTTGATGACACACCTAGCAATGTTTTGCTGAGGACAAAAAACTGAACTATTGTCCCATATTGCCCTAGGTAGTAATCCAGAAAAAATTACTTTCGCATTTGGAAGGATCTTCATTACGGCTTGAACCAAGCGTTCCAAATCAGCCGACAAAGTAGGGGCACTGACGTTGCCCAAATGGAAAGCACCATAGTGCAAAACTACCACATGCGGACTGTTCATCGTGGCCATATCCTCACAAACTTGTACAATTCCCTGTATATTGTAATCAGGCACAGTGCTCCACACCACCTACACTCCTTTCACATCCAAGTTCATTGCAACATACCTGCATTCAGCGTACTGTGGTAAACCATGCACAAACATATCTCTGAGCACCAGCACCCTGACTTTCTCCACTTCTGCCATCTTCACCACACACAGTCTCTTTCAACACAAATCCACAACCTTGACATCTGATTGGCTGATCCGTACAGTCTTCTTTCCATGTTGGATTTCCTGGAAAAACCCGGATGTAGCACGCCCTGTCCGCGAACAGCCGCAGTGTCCGCGGACTGCGTCCACTTTACTCTCTGCGCCATTCCCTCATTGCATACAGCTAAGCAATCACACAATAAGAATAACGTCCTCAGAACACCCCCATTTTGTGAATTTTCGAACAATTCAGGACAATTATAATTTCATTATTCAATATATTAACATTACAAATATTATACTTTCATCTTGTACTCTGCACACAATGCTATGTTTCTCCATTAGTAGCTCAGTATACTAGATAGAACCCCACAATACAATGCTATGTATATCAATGCATCGTTCAAAGCACTAATAACGGTATGATATTTATTGCAATATCCTTGACACTTTTTTCACAACATTATAATAAAAATCCCTAGTACACAAATTCCATGAAAAGTACATACACATGTGATGTCATCAGTGATTTCATCAATGACATTTGCGATGTCATCTTTGATGTCCTGGGTGTTAGTCTTAGCAGTGCACGGTGGTGGCGCGAGTTATTTTTCATAGCTTACCATAACTTGCGATTTTCAGGGGTCTTTCGGCTGTACTTAAAACCATAATGTCCTTTAAACAAACTTTTTTTAATATCACGCAAAAAATATACAAACATGGCGTGCATAAACCAACTTCTACAGATGGCTTTACACAGAATGTTGCAAAGTAAGAATTTATGCTCGTTCACGGTGAAGGTCAGCTGCTTCCATTTTTTTCTCGGGCCCCGGAGAGGCTCACAAAGCGGACTATAAGGTTGTATTGTGTTTTGACCTTGCCAGACAGAGATTGTGATGAAAGACTTCTCTTGAAGGAGTGTTGCTAAAACGTAAGAGAAGATAAGGATGAAATTTATGAAACAAAACCACTTTTATATATTATATCATTATGCGAAAGATCGTTTGCACACGCGGAGTCGTATTTTGGGACTGCACCACTCGTAGACAATGGAAATTGCAATTGTACTGTAAGTAACCCTTTAGATTATTTTATACCAAATATAATTACAATAGCGTAGCATTAAAGACAGCTCAAGTTGAACTTGTTCGTTGAAAGTGGCATAATGTTTTCTACCGCGCACTATCACCGCCGAATTGATCCCCTGTTGTTTAGAGGGCTCTGAAAAAGGCAGACGACAGAGGGTGGGTTAATAGAAATAATTTAACCGGTCTATAGGTGGTCAAGCCCTCTACTCGCTGTGCCACTTCACTGTAGCCTGTCAAATAGGCACAGCGAGTACAACGCTCGCTTTGACATCCGTGCACAGCTTGCTAACGCAAGTTCAAATCCTGGCAAGGCGAAACTCAGCCTTTCATCCTTCCGTGGTCGATAAATGAGCACCGCACACCGTGGTCAATAATAAGCACCACTTAGATACCTCACAGTTCTTAGCGCTATATGAATGGGAAAATATTATTATTTTATTATTAACATACTCCGTTGCACTATCTTCAATAGCAAATAGTTTCACGCCCTAATAAATAAAATGATGATTTTTAATGAAGATCGGCTGGTGAGACTAATTTATGTTTTTTAAAACAGGTATGTGGCCCCATTTTGCCTATGTCACGATTTACAGACTCCAGCGGATGGGGTCTTCAATTGCCAGGTGCAGGTCCAAATATGCAATTTCATGACCCTCACCATTTTATGGGACAATCGCCAAGGACCAATATGCCCTTACGCAGTACTAGCGGCTACAAACAACATACCAATCAATAGGGTGGTCTAATGGCTCGTTTTTGGAGCAACCTTCCGATTATCAGAGCGACCATTTACTGCTTTTATCATAAACCAACAGCCTATCTACCGCAAAGGAACAACGCGTTGCTCCAAATAAACTTTTGCTGATCGACAGCAGAGACTATAGCAAATCGCTGAATATTCACTAAACATTTCATGTGAAATAAATGTACTTTACCAAATGTACAATCCTGCTGTTTACTTTTAAACCACAGTTTCATATTCCGAATTCTGGCGCACTGAGTTGTAAGCTGATCTAACACCCTCTGTACCGCAAAGAAACACCGCGTGCCTCAACATGAACTTTTGCGGATCGACAACAAAGACAAATGCAAATTGCTGAATATTCTCTAAACATTTGATGTCAAATAAATGTACTTTACAAAATTTACAATCTTGCTGTTTGCTTATAAACCACTGTTTCAAATTCCGAATTGTGGCGCGCTGTGTTGTGACATAATATGTGTTGTCTTCCGGGTTCTGTGTAAAATCACTTAGGACTGGAGAGGACTGGGCGCGTTTGATGACGCACCCTGTAACGTCACTGAGAGAGGCGGGGAATATGAATGCTTTGATAATATCAGGCTCAGGGGCGGGAGATATGATTTAGTGTCGCAAAAGCAAGTCAGCCAGGTCAATAGCGCCAGTCATAGGATTATCACATAATGTCGGCGCACACCAGCTGGATTTATCGTTTCTTTAGTGGACAAAAAGTCGGTTGACGCCCATAGGAAATTGTACTATTAGCGGACAAAAGGAGTGGTCTTAAAACACTTTCACCCTGACAACGAACAATACAAACAACGTTCTCAGAACACCCCCATTTTGTGTAATTGCAACCATTTCAGGACACCGCAAGTGTTCTTAGAACACATTCAACTAGACAGATTACAATACGGACAGCGTCCTGAGGACACCCCCAGTTTGTGTATTTATGAACAATTAAGTACACCGCAAGTGTTCATAGCTCATTTTTACCTTCCTTGCGAACAAAAATGACACATACTCCGTCCTCTAAACACCCCACCATTTAGTTTATTTACAAAATGTCAGAACAGCCGTGTTCTCCGCGGACAAATCGAATGCAACAAAAACGTCTAGCACATAAAAAAAAAAACATTGAACCTATCTCATACTCCTGCACCCTCCCCAAACACTCTTACACACCAACACAGGGCACTAAATACAATTTTTTATCCACGTTTCACTGCGCTGTACGCGGTCGACGGCGAATACAAGATGGCGGGCGCCACAGAAAATCTGACGCTCTCCACGCCCCTCGCCGTCCAATCAGCGAACACGTCACATGTCCACGGACATGACGCAAGGCCATGGGCCAATCGGGGTGCTGTCCGCGGAGCGAACAGGGAAGTCTGTCCGCGAAGCGAACACAGATATCACTAATTTTTTTGCCTTACATTTTGGTCATTTTTTAAAAAACTACTGGACGGATTTACACCAAATTTGCAAAAGCACGCTTTCGGGACCAGGCGGCCGCTCCTGCCGCAAATTTGGTGTAAATCCGTCCAGCGGTTCGGGCTGTAGCCGTGCGCAAAGTTTTTTCCCATTCAGTCTATGGGAAAAAAAAACGTTTTGGGACCCCCCCTATAACTTTTCCCCCCTGGACGAATCCTCACCAATCTTTGCAAAAAAATTCAGAGTGGGCCAAATACTAGTAGTTTGGTGAGGATTTGTCCAGGGGGAGCGAAGTTATAAGCCGCCCAAAAAGTGCTCTTACTATGGAAACACCAACTTAACCAAAACTACATGGCCACTACCGTGGCCATGTAATATATATATATATATATATATATTAATTAAACAAAATCCATGCAATGTGATGCTAAATGATAGTGTAATATGTTTTGTTCCACACCCCGTACCCCATGCTGCACGTATTTACCCTGGCACCAGCAGGGCCCAGTCACTGGAGCAATTTCAGATTAAACAGAATAACGAGTTTCTCATATTAACAGGCCGATTCATCCTCACAAAAGTGTCTGCGCCAGCCGCGTGCGATAAAATCAATTTCCGCGCACAGCGTATTCATGGATTCTCACCTCCAAAAGCAGACGTGGCGCAGAGTGGCGCAGCGACCCTGCAGCAGCGCCAGTTACCGCCTGAAGAACGCCCTCGCGCAAGGAAAAGCCATCAAGATCACAAAAACATCGCAAAGGGCTGCGCCAACCCTGTACCAGTTTACCGGACTGGCAAACAGCAAACGCAAAGCGGGGAACGTGTATTACGGGTTTCGGGAACACGCGTGCGCGAGAAGTCTCACACGCGATCTGGCCTGGGGGAGCGTGTGCATGTATTTCAGAGGTGCTCGAGAAGTTGCACACGCGAACGGGCTGGCTGCGTGTATTTCAGGGGTGCGCGAGAAGTTCCACACGCGATTGGCCTGGCCGCGTGTATTCCGGAGGTGCGTGAGAAGTTCCACACGCGATCGGGCCTGCGGGAGCGTGTGCGTGTATTTCAGGGGTGTGCGAGAAGTTCCACACGTGATTGGCCTGGGCGCGTGTATTCCAGAGGTGCGCGAGAAGTTCCACATGCGATCCGGCCTGGGGGAGCGTGTGCGTGTATTTCAGGGGTGCGCGAGAAGTTCCACACGCGATTGGCCTGGGCGCGTGTATTTCAGAGGTGTGCGAGAAGTTCCACACGCGAATGGCCTGGGCGCGTGTATTTCAGAGGTGCGCGAGAAGTTCCACACGCGATCGGGCCTGGGGGAGCGTTTGCGTGTATTTCAGGGGTGCGCGAGAAGTTCCACACGCGATTGGCCTAGGCGCATGTATTTCAGAGGTGCGCGAGAAGTTCGACATGCGATTGGCCTGGGCGCGTGTATTCCAGAGGTGCGCGAGAAGTTTCACACGCGATTGGCCTGTGCGCGTGTATTTCAGGGGTGCGCGAGAAGTTCCACACGCGATCGGGCCTGGGGGAGCGTGTGCATGTATTTCAGAGGTGCGCAAGAAGTTCCACATGCGATTGGCCTGGGCGCGTGTATTTCAGAGGTGCGCGTGAAGTTCCACACGCGATTGGCCTGGGCGCGTGTATTTCAGAGGTGCGCGAGAAGTTCCACACGCGATTGGCCTGGGCGCGTGTATTTCAGAGGTGCGCGAGAAGTTCCACATGCGATCGGGCCTGGGGGAGGGTGTGCGTGTATTTCAGGGGTGCGCGAGAAGTTCCACACGTGATTGGCCTGGGCGCATGTATTTCAGAGGTGCACGAGAAGTTCCACACGCGATTGGCCTGGGCGCGTGTATTCCAGAGGTGCGCGAGAAGTTTCACACGCGATTGGCCTGTGCGCGTGTATTTCAGGGGTGCGCAAGAAGTTCCACACGCGATCGGGCCTGGGGGAGCGTGTGCGTGTATTTCAGAGGTGCGCGAGAAGTTCCACACGCAATCGGGCCAGGGGGAGCGTGTGCGTGAATTTCAGAGGTGCGCGAGAAGTTCCACATGCGATTGGCCTGGGCGCGTGTATTTCAGAGGTGTGCGAGAAGTTCCACACGCGATCGGGCCTGGGGGAGCGTGTGCGTGTATTTCAGGGGTGCGCAAGAAGTTCCACACGTGATTTCAGCAGGGTACGTGTATTTCAGGGGTGCGCAAGAATTTTCACACGCGATTTCAGCAGGGTACGTGTATTTCAGGGGTGCGCAAGAATTTTCACACGCAATTTCAGCAGGGTACGTGTATTTCAGGGGTGCGCAAGAATTTTCACACGCGATTTCAGCAGGGTATGTGTATTTCAGGGGTGCCGGCGAGTCCTACATGTGATTTGGCAGTGTGGGTCCTCCCAGGTGTCCCCTGTACACCCTCCACGGCCCCTGCAGGCAGCCCACACCACAGGGGACTACCCTGCATCCCTGGTCATGTCCCGCAGGCAGCCCACCCAACATGGTCATGCCCCCCAGCAAAGGCACATGTCTCCTTGCACTACTGATCACCAACTCATGTCCCCTTGAACCCCCACCCCCAGCATTGCGGGGCACCTGCCAGCAGGCACCCACTCATGTCCCACTCATGTCCCCTTGCACCCCCACCGCCAGCATTGCGGGGCACCTGCCAGCAGGCCCCCACTCATGTCCCACTCATGTCCCCCTGCACCCCCACCCCCCAGCATTGCGGGGCACCTGCCAGCAGGCCCCCACTCATGTCCCACTCATGTCCCCCTGCACTCCCACCCCCCAGCGTTGCGGGGCACCTGCCAGCAGGCCCCCACTCATGTCCCACTCATGTCCCCCTGCACCCCCACCCCCCAGCATTGCGGGGCACCTGCCAGCAGGCCCACACTCATGTCCCACTCATGTCGCCCTGCACCCACACCTCCCAGCATTGCGGGGCACCTGCCAGCAGGCCCCCACACATGTCCCCCAGCCAACATGTGATCACATCCTAGATCCCTGGCCCTTATGGTCAGCCTCCAAATGCAAAACACCCACTCGAGTATTGCATCCACCCACTTAGAAATGGCAATGACATGATAGAACCCCGATAGCAAGTTTGGAAATGAACACATGGCCCTCACATACACCCAATGGGTGTCAGTGAACTCAAAACCCATATCATGATATGCATGATACCAATGAGATGATACTACACATTGAAGTTTGATGAAAAAAATGTATTAAAAACAGCATAAATGGAATTAAAAATAAACAAATGACAATGGGAATCAAAAACCAAAAGCAGCATGTCCGTAAAATAATGAAAAACGACAAATCATAATCCAAAGGAAAGGTGTCCAAAGTCACAGTTCAAGAAAGTAAATCCAAGGTAAAAACAAAACCTAAAAACCATTGCTCCATGGGTAAATCAAAAAAATAAAATAAAATCCAACAGTCAACTATATACAGATAAACAAACCAGGGTCCATGATCCCAACTAAAGAAATGAAACCTACATAAAAATACTACCTAATAAAATAAAACGATATACAAAAATGTGGCCCATTGTCCAAAAGGTCCAAAATAAATAAAAAAGCAAAGGAAACCTAATACTAACCACATAACTATTTACAAGGCAGCGGGCTAGTCCGACGGCTCACTGGTTGTTGTCATGGGCCAGGGCATCATCGAACTCCTGTTCAATGGCTTGGAGGCGGGCATGTTCCCTGGCCCCGAGGTCCCGCAGGGATAATGCAGTGTCCAGCTCCAACTCCCTGCGAAGACACTCGAGGCACTCAGCCCGCCTCAGCGCCCTCCACATGGAGTTCTCCGCCCTGACCATTGTGAGCCGTTCCTCCTCTGCCCGCTGCCGCTCCGCACCTATCTGCTGGCCCAACCGCTCCCACACGGAAGCCACTCCCATTCCAGGGTTCTCCTGCCCTCCGGCCGATGCCTGCACCCCTGATGTTGATGGCCCCGAGCCATGATGCCTCCCACGTCGAGCCTGCCGCTGCCTCCGACGCAACTGCCTGTGCCAGCACAACGGCATCCAGGCTGATGGAAACCACCGACGCCGTCGTGCACGTGCCCTGCCCGATGATGCCGTCACATCCTCCATCTGCTTGGGTCCAGTTGCTGGTGTGCCCACCCCTGCTGGACCTCCGACTCCCGACTGTGGCAGGGATGGGATCCCCACCGAGGTGGCTGCATTGGTCGGGGCAGGTCCACAGGGGGCCCTGGTGGCATCTGGGCCGGAAGACGGCATGGAGTACGACTGGCGCATAGCCTCCACAGAGGAGGAGAGGTTCGCCAGAGTGCCCGACACATGTACGAGACCCCCGACCATGACCGCTCCCAACTGGGCCACGTTGGCACTGTGCTCTTCGTGATGACGTGCGTGCTCCCCCGGGAAGCACGCACCTCATCACGAATGACAGACGTGCGCAACGCGACACCAATCAGCACCTTCTCCATGTGGCCAGGGGTCCCCTCGTCCGCAGGTGGAGGGGAATCAGATGACATGGACATCCCCCCTACCTACGGACGGGCCTGGGATGGGGCATCCCTGCTGGTGCATGGTGGTGCAGTCACAGTGTCAGGGACAGTGACATGCACAGGCACCTCCACGGCGACCTGTGCTGCCTCCTGCCCCTGCCCCTGGACTGCACCACTTGCACCAGCAGGGATGCCCCCACCAGGCCCCATGTGCGGCTCAGTAGCGGCCTCCTCCTCCTCTGTGGAAACCACCAACCTGGATGGCTCCACACCGTCTTCCGCCGTTGCAAGCCCCTGTGGGGGCTCACCCACCCCTTCCGCTGCAGCGTTGGGGGCATCCCCGCCGCTTAGCTCCACAGAGCCGTCTCCGCCCTCTTCTTCACGTGGCGCTGTGTAGAGGGAGACATAGAACACAAGCATCAGGGTACTGTACAATGGTCCCCTAGACAGGAAGCAATAGCAGATGAGTGGCACTGTCAAAGATCACTTCCATCATGTCCCTCCACAACACATGGGTCAGTGCAGGCAAAACACATGCAGTAACAGGCCTGGCGCATGCTATGGACATAAGCAAACATGTCCAAGGGAACATACAAGCATACAATGTTGTTTTCGGACTCACATGCATCATGGGTCATGCCTATCACATGCACACACTTCAACGTACTTTCATCCATATGGACTCGTACACCCCAGACACAGTGGATGCAAGGATAACTAGGCTGCATCAGTGAATCTGAACATTGTCACAGACATGTGTCATGCATCCATGGCATCCAGAAGTCACAGACACGCAGGTCAGAAACACAGACATGGACACCATACATGTACATGGCATCAGCACCCATCCCTCACCCACACCCATGTCCAGGAACAGAAACTGGCATGCTCTCATGTGTCCATTCCGCATAGGGCTCCCCATGTTACATTTAAACACATACACCAACCGTGTGCTTCACACATTACTGGTCTCACATGCATGACCATGATGTCCCTGCACACACACACGCTTACATGGCCTATGTCGCACATACAGGCAAGTATCAGACAACCAGCACGCTGCAACATGCCCTGTCTCACACAGCAATGCTTGGCCACTTACCGCTCGACTCCAGACGGGTCTGCCTCTCAAGGATCTGGGCATGGAGCGCTGGGCGTACGCGTTCCAGGACCCTCAGCTGGATGGTACTCATGCTGCCCCGGCCCCCCTCCACGAGGCGCCGGGCCTTTATGAGGGCCCTGGACCTGAAGTCCTCCCAGCGCTTCTTGACTTGCTTGATGTTGCAGGTTGCCACCCCCTCCGCGTTGATGGCAACCACAAAGTCGTCCCAGATCCTGTCCCGTCCTTCCTTGTCGGCGCGTGGTGATCCGAAGAGGGCATCATAATGCCCCAGGACAAGCTCCACCAGGACACCAATTTCCTTCTGACTGAAGCTGGTGGTCCTCTGCCTCTCTGGCTGGGGGTTGCCAGTGGTCTCGGATGGTGTTTGCCCCGACATGGCGACCCCCGAGGCATGCGTGGGTGGGCAACTTGGTCCTGGGGCTGGGCAGTGAGCGATGGTATCCCAGTCGGGAGCGTTCTGTTCCAGCAGGGGTGGACACAGCAACTGGACCCCTGCAGATGGCTGATGTGCAGGCACCAAATGGCAGGGCACGGTGGCGGCAGGCAGGCAGCAGCAGATTGCTCGTGGGAGGCTGCTCGGGGCTCTGGGGGGCAGTAATTCGGCCTTTTGGGCAGGAACGTGGTCTTCTGTGTGCTTACGCGTGGCCAGCTTGATACGGAGTGATTTGGCACGTGAAAATTCTGCATGTCAGAGTGTGAATTGAGGAAAGGCCCTTAGCGCGTAAGCGCGTCAGCACGCATACGCGATTCCATTGGACCAAAGGCCCTTAGCACGTATGCGTGTCTGTTACGTATCGCGCACGGGCGTTGCTTTTCGTGGGGTGCGGTGCGTGTGTTTTGCAGGCGTTGGGGTTCACACGCTATTACTTCACAGCGGATGGGTGTTGGCTACGCGTTCTTCTACACGCAAGGCAGACGGTGAGTGGTACCCTGCTCCCCCAGGCCCGATTGCGTGTAAAACCACCCGCGAGCCCCTGAAATACACGTACCCCGCTCCCCCAGGCCCGATCGCGTGTAAAAACACCCACGAGCCCCTGAAATACACGTACCCTGCTCCCCCAGGCCCGATCACGTGTAAAAACACCAGCGAGCCCCTGAAATACACGTACCCCGCTCCCCCAGGCCCGATCGCGTGTAAAAACACCCGCGAGCCCCTGAAATACACGTACCCCGCTCCCCCAGGCCCGATCGCGTGTAAAAACACCTGCGAGCCCCTGAAATACACGTACCCCACTCCCCCAGGCCCGATCGCATGTGAAACTTCTCACGCACCTCTGGAATACACGCACACGCTCCCCCAGGCCCGATCGCGTGTGAAACTTCTCGCGCACCACTGAAATACACGCACACGCTCCCCCAGGCCCGATCACGTGTGAAACTTCTTGCGCACCTCTGAGATACACGCACACGCTCCCCCAGGCCCGATCGCGTGTGGGCCTTCTCTGGCGCACATTTTTTTCCTGCGCAGGGACGCTACCGCCTGCTTTCGTGTGGCGGACATGTATGGGCCTGTGCGCGTCTTTGGCCGTGTGCTGTTTTTCCCTATTCAATTCCATGAATACATGTTGCAGGCGAGCGTGTGGGCGTTCTGCGCACTTGCCTCCTGTACTTCCCCCGTGACGCCCACATTTTCACGAGTTGTTCCCCATTCTGTGTGTGACGCCCCGTGTTACGCCTACTTTTGTTATGTGCGCCGCGCTATGTGCGAATTCGCTGTGGCCTTATCGCACGGCGTTCGATAACCTGTGCGCCAGCGTGCGCCACGCACTTTTTCAGCGCACATCCCACATTTTGCGCGTGCACGGATTTCCATGAATTGATGTGCAATGTTTTCTGTGCGATAATCGCACTTGCACTGCGATTCTCGCTATTTCACTGCGAATCGCACGTTTTCGCACGCGTGCGCCGTTTTTTCGGCGCACATTAATTCCATGAATCGGCCTGTAAGTACATACTATAGAACAGGATCTGTCCTTCTTTTATGTTTACCTCTGCAATCCTGTCAGTAACTAGGCTCTGATGGTGCCACGATAATCAGGCCAGGTTGTGGGTGGGGTTTCTGTTTAAAAGACTAATGTCCATAATGTGGGGGATGAGGGTGGCCTCCCCTGAATGTCTTTTTTTAAATAATAATTAAAAAAAAATCAAAACTGCATTTTAAATGGGTGTTCCTGAATAATTCAGTTGCTTCAATCACTGATACATGTATACATGTATGAAAGTTGCCTACATTTTGATGGCGAGACCCACAAATATTTTTGGATACCTTTTCAAACGATTTCAAACGATTGCTGGTTGACCAGTCTACATTTGTCAAGGTTGACAGAATCATAATAAGCTGGTATTTATTGGCTTTGGGTACCATGTGTTCTAACACGAACTACACAGCAACTTGAGGGTTTTGAACCTAGCTGTTCGGTGTGTCATTGCAGGAGATGTTGACCACCTTGCAATAGAGTACCAAAATCGGTGATGGAAGTCATCCAAGTTTAAACTTGAATGAGAGGTAAATAACCATCCTCTTAATGTAAACCTATCAGCAAGGAGATACTGGAGGGAAGTAACTGGTGAGGTCACAGATTGAGTGACTGAGTGATTTCGGGCATGTATCGAGCCAGTAAAAATGATTTAGGAGGAACCTTATGAGGCACGTGTCCCTGGTTAGGATGTGAAGGGAGGTTGCCCACTGGCTCCCCAGGTCATGAAAAAGACGGATACATTTTGTATTAGTCTTCTGATGTCCTGTCGAAACTAGCACTAGAGAAGGTTGTTCCCACATATTTTGGGAAACCCACGTGATGTTATGAATTGGTCTCTCTTACCAGCCACTAGTTCACCAGATTCCACGACGAATGGTCCTACATTGGAATGTGATCAGTAGTATATGGCATAACGTGATCGTTGATGTATTGAATGTCACTTGGAGTGATGAATGTCATGCCGTTTCGCACATGAATAATGTTTACATATTTAGAGTGAAAATGTGTTGCACTTTATTTTATGTATTAGTATGAAGTATGATGGTTAGGTACCAATTTTATCTAATGTGTTTTGTATATATTTCTATAAATACTTAAAAATGTGGGGAGCCTTTTTTATAGGGTACCTCCTCAATTGGACCTCAGCGCCCTTTTGATAATAGTTTATTGTTCACCAATTCCGGTCGCATGCCTAGGTAACAACGGAGTCTTCCTGGCCCCCTTGCTCCGTTCGAAAATGTATATAAGGGTTGTGTTACTCTTACTAATATCATACGCCCTTGTCGTATCGTTATAAGAAAAGATAAATCAATGCTTCTTATACTCCAAGTTAAGTCATTGATTTTTTATTACTCCTTTGGTTCCTTAGAAAAATGCCCTATATGATTACACGTGTTTCGACATTCTATGTCTTTTTCAAATCAGGGCTAGTTAAACATTACATAACAAAAATTACCATTTATATAAATCCAAAAATGCACCCAATCAAAAATTAAAACAACATTGATGAATGGCCATTTTGAGGGAGGGGGTAGGGTGGGATTGTTAGGAATGAGAAAAACGTTTTTCAAAATGGAGAAACAGAAATATTTGACAAAACACAATGAGAAAGAAAATTATTGTTAGAAAATGATTGATAAAAGATCGCTTCATAATTGTTTTGTGTGTTCATCATTGAGTGTGTCGCTCACTCTTATTTCTTACCTAATCTGTTTCGTTCAAAATTCATAAGTTGAATGCTTAATTTCAATGGTCATGGGTTAAATCCCTAAAACATAAACATCATAAGGCTCATTAGTGAGTTTATTTGCCCCACGTTATGTCAAATCACTTCAAATACTAAATGGGGCTATCCCTTCCGTTATTTTCTCGGCGGAGAGCGTGAGTATCAGTGCCATTAACCATGTTTAACTGTGTTGATCATTGCAATGCCTCTTGGCATCTCTCACTATTATGACTAGATCCAAAGAGTAATGCCACGTGGTCGCCAAGTTCAACATAACGTGATTTAAAAATAGTTGTTTCCAGTACTTTTGTATGTGTATATAATAATTTATATCTTTTTCTTCGGGGTAACACCATTTGGAAAGGGTCGAATAGGCATATAATAATATTTTATACACCAGGTTCAGAAACTTCAATTAACAACCAGAGGGCAATGCTGGAATGGCATGTTAAGAAATTGGGACAGCTCTGTCTAAAAACATAGCTTTCCGGAATCAGTTTTCTATGTACAAAGGTACATATAAGCAAATTCTTACATACATAACTAACTTAGAATAAGCCATCGATGATTAGGGACATAAACCAATGTAATGATAAGTGTAACAAACAAGGAGAACGTGATCTCCATAAGTCAAAATTGAAATTTTCCCAAAATATGGCCGCGGGTTTAAAAATAGAAAAAGAACTGTCAGGGACACGATCGGAACAGTTTTTCGACTATAGCCTAGTTATGTATATTGCACCTTAGAGACAAAATTACCTTATTGATAAATTTAAATCAGTGCTGGACCAGGGACTATCAAGAAATGTGATTTATTGGTAAATTATCGAGAAAAAATTTTTTTGTTTAAAACTCCGTCCTGGATTAGTAAATTATAATTGATATATATAAAAGAAGTATTTTAACTTGCGTCAAAACAACAATTGACCTTTTGATCGTATTGTGCAAGAATTAGGACGAAAGTAATAAACATAGTAGTAGGACTAAGCGGTACCGTTACTAAGCTGACAATAATATCAGTACCTAGATGCAGAATGCACGGGGACTTTTAGAAACGGAATACGCTCGCAAGGAGCAGGTAAGCGTGCTGAGGGGGCTCTGAAATGGGGGTCCTGTTTATACGGTCCAACTACACGTGGCGACCACGTGGCATTACTCTTTGGATCTAGTCATAATAGTGAGAGATGCCAAGAGGCATTGGAATGATCAACACAGTTAAACATGGTTAATGGCACTGATACTCACGCTCTCCGCCGAGAAAATAACGGAAGGGATAGCCCCATTTAGTATTTGAAGTGATTTGACATAACGTGGGGCAAATAAACTCACTAATGAGCCTTATGATGTTTATGTTTTAGGGATTTAACCCATGACCATTGAAATTAAGCATTCAACTTATGAATTTTGAACGAAACAGATTAGGTAAGAAATAAGAGTGAGCGACACACTCAATGATGAACACACAAAACAATTATGAAGCGATCTTTTATCAATCATTTTCTAACAATAATTTTCTTTCTCATTGTGTTTTGTCAAATATTTCTGTTTCTCCATTTTGAAAAACGTTTTTCTCATTCCTAACAATCCCACCCTACCCCCTCCCTCAAAATGGCCATTCATCAATGTTGTTTAATTTTTGATTGGGTGCATTTTTGGATTTATATAAATGGTAATTTTTGTTATGTAATGTTTAACTAGCCCTGATTTGAAAAAGACATAGAATGTCGAAACACGTGTAATCATATAGGGCATTTTTCTAAGGAACCAAAGGAGTAATAAAAAATCAATGACTTAACTTGGAGTATAAGAAGCATTGATTTATCTTTTCTTATAACGATACGACAAGGGCGCATGATATTAGTAAGAGTAACACAACCCTTATATACATTTTCGAACGGAGCAAGGGGGCCAGGAAGACTCCGTTGTTACCTAGGCATGCGACCGGAATTGGTGAACAATAAATTATTATCAAAAGGGCGCTGAGGTCCAATTGAGGAGGTACCCTATAAAAAAGGCTCCCCACATTTTTAAGAATTTTTCTGTAAGGGTACTTGGGACTTTGCAGCCCTAAAAAGAAATCCAAGAAAGATTCAGCCAAGGATGGCAGAATATTTAGAAAACAGAGAAGAGGATGCTTTAAACTTATTTGCCCCAAAAGGCAGCAACGCACATGCATTTGCATCGAATCTACCGAAACAGAAAGAAGACTTAAGGTATAAATTTGTGAAATTGGAGAGGCTATCAAAAAAAGAAGTAGATACATTTTGGGAAATCAAATCTCTAAAAAATGATATCACGAAGAAACAGATCCCGAGAGGATTAAGAATATTGATCTTCCCAGACTTTACACAAGATGATGATAAGGACCTAGAAGAATCTTGGGAACGGAATCTGAATCAAAGTTCCAACATGATGTTAGAGCTTCTAACAGAACATGCCTCTAGGGAGCATAAACGGATAACAATTCAAATTGAAGAAGTTAAGAAGGAAATACAAGAAGCGAAAGCACCAGAAGCGACTAAAGAGAAAAATTACCAAAAAATGTTTGAAATTTTGAAGGAATATCAAGATGAAATTAAGCTAAGAAAAATGAGAAAATTTTTTCGAGATAATAGGGATTATGAAGATGATAAGGTTTATACTTTCCAAGACAAATACAAACAATTAAGTAAACCTAGCTCAAAAGGGAGTACACCCAATACTTCCCCAGGTAGTTCGGATGCAGATTCAGAAGGAGACCAAGAAAAAGACATAACGAATACTATAGAGATCCAAGAAGGACAAGGTTTTTTGAACCAAATAAGAAGATACAAGAAGGGAAATAGACTTACTTACCGGAATCAAAAACAAGTTAGTTTTTTATTACCACAACAGGCAATCGAAATACAACCGCCTATAAGAGGAGGGGAAAACGTGGCAGCAATAGACATAGGAAACCCAGAGGGGTCAGAAGACTACAGAAGATTAACAAGAGCAAGTGCCAGAGAAGCACTGAAAAGGAACAAGTGAAAGACCTGGTGTTAAACATATCCAAACATCATCTTAAGCCAGAAGAGACATCATTACTCAACAAAGGGTTTACATTTGCACCAACCACAAACTTCAACAATGCAGAAGTTCACATAGATTTATTTAAATTTGTGAGAAAGTTGAAATTAAAAAAATACTTTGACACACAAATCAAGGTGCATCAACCTAAAGAATTACGGATACAGGAAAGTGAGATAACTATTGAAGAACTGGTCAATATAAACTTACTGAGATCTTTACAAGAAACGGAAGAAAGACCGATTCATGAGACATTACATGAACTCCAGATACAACAAACCACTCTTTCCACTAGGGCATTTAAACCTAAATCTAAGTTCACGCCACAGTTCATGCCAGAAAACCTAGTGGATACTTTTTATAAAACAGTTACAAAGGATTTAAATGACTATAATGATGCTCAAATTTCAAACAGATCTAAATTGAAATATCAATTTGATAATTTGACAAAGATGGAAAGACAAGCATTACACCGACTTAAAAAAGATCATAATCTGGTCATTAAAGGTGCCGACAAAGGAGGGAAAATAGTGGTTATGAATAGAGAAGATTATGTGGAGATGGCAATGACGCATCTGAATACACCTAATTGTTACACCAAACTAAACTCTAATCCTAAATTTGAGATACTTACGGAAATACAAGATGCAATTAAAACCTGGCACAGACAAGGATTAGTTACAGATGATGAAAAGTTCTTTTTGGAAATGAAACAACCAACACTACCAACAATATACTTTTTACCCAAAATACATAAAGAATACACCAGATTTCCAGAAGGAAGACCCATCCTGAGTGGAATAGGTTGGGTAACCATGAATATGGCACAGTATATCGACAATATTCTAAGACCGTTGGCCACTAAAACCAAATCTTACCTGAGAGATACAACCGAAACGATTAATAAATTAGCAGGGATAGAATGGCAACAAGGCTATCGTTTGGTAACTTGGGACGTACGGTCCTTATATACATCAATCAGACATGATACCGCAATAGAAACCATAGACTATACATTTTCAAAGGAAACTGCATCTAACTATCAAGCAGTAAATATGTTGAAAGAAATGCTCCTACTGACATTACAGAATAACATATTCGTCTTTAATGGCCAATTTTTCAAACAAACACAAGGAGTGGCAATGGGCATCAAATATGCACCTGCCCTTGCCAACTTAACCATGGCGATGTATGAAGATAAACATATCTACATGGACAAAGAATATGAAGCTAATGTTATACTTTGGACACGGTACATAGATGATGTACTTATTATCTGGAAAGGGCAGGAGGGATCCCTGGAAGACTTCAGAAAAAGAGCAAATAAGAACACTATGGGGATAGAATTTACAGGAACTGACAGCACTAAGGAAATCAACTTTTTAGACTTGAACATTTATGTAGAAGACGACCGTCTCAAAACCAAAACTTTCAGGAAAAATACTGAAGCAAACTCCACCTTATTCTCTACCAGTTGTCATGCTAACTCTGTGATAAAAAATATACCTAAAGGAGAATTCATTAGGGCGAGGAGGAATTGTTCTGAACAGGAGAAATTTGAAGAAGAGTGTAGACTACTCACAAGGAGATTCCAATTAAGAGGATATAGGAACAACACCATAGCTCAAGCTAAAGAAAAGGCTTCCAAAATTGATAGAGCAAGCACCTTAAAGACAATAAAAACTACTCAAGATGATAGACAAGAGATAAGCTTCATCACGAACTACTGTGCAAATAATAAAATATTGAGAAAGATTTTAAGGAAGAATTGGCATCTTCTGCAACTAGATGAAAATGTTCGGAAATACATCAATGACACACCCACGTTGACGTACAGACGGGCCAAAACTATCAAAAACATTTTAAGCCCTTCACTCCTTCCAGAAGAGAAAGAAACCTCATTGACGTGGCTTCCGCCACCAACAACAGGATTTCGGAAATGTGGAACATGCACAATGTGCAAATATACTCAAAATAACACAGTGACTTTCAAGGACAAATATGGTATATCACATAAAATTGTTGATCAGATTAATTGCAGAAGTAAGTTTGTGGTTTACGCTATTATTTGTCAATGTGAAGATATATACATAGGGAGCACTATTAGGGAACTTAGGATAAGAATAAGGGAACACATCTCAAGTATTGGTAGCCAGGATACCAACTTACCCTTAGCTCAACATTGACAACAAAAACATCAACTAATTGATAAGAAACATCTAAAATTTATTGGACTCAGAAAAGTGACTATGGGACCAAGAGGAGGAAACCTTGAAATTAAATTGAGGCAAGAGGAAGCAAAATTAATTTGTAAATTTCGTTCAGTGGAAAGAGGCTTAAATTCAGAACATGAGATGTCCTCATTTCTTTAAATAAAGAAAATAATGGTTAACCAAGTTCAACATAACGTGATTTAAAAATAGTTGTTTCCAGTACTTTTGTATGTGTATATAATAATTTATATCTTTTTCTTCGGGGTAACACCATTTGGAAAGGGTCGAATAGGCATATAATAATATTTTATACACCAGGTTCAGAAACTTCAATTAACAACCAGAGGGCAATGCTGGAATGGCATGTTAAGAAATTGGGACAGCTCTGTCTAAAAACATAGCTTTCCGGAATCAGTTTTCTATGTACAAAGGTACATATAAGCAAATTCTTACATACATAACTAACTTAGAATAAGCCATCGATGATTAGGGACATAAACCAATGTAATGATAAGTGTAACAAACAAGGAGAACGTGATCTCCATAAGTCAAAATTGAAATTTTCCCAAAATATGGCCGCGGGTTTAAAAATAGAAAAAGGACTGTCAGGGACACGATCGGAACAGTTTTTCGACTATAGCCTAGTTATGTATATTGCACCTTAGAGACAAAATTACCTTATTGATAAATTTAAATCAGTGCTGGACCAGGGACTATCAAGAAATGTGATTTATTGGTAAATTATCGAGAAAAAATTTTTTTGTTTAAAACTCCGTCCTGGATTAGTAAATTATAATTGATATATATAAAAGAAGTATTTTAACTTGCGTCAAAACAACAATTGACCTTTTGATCGTATTGTGCAAGAATTAGGACGAAAGTAATAAACATAGTAGTAGGACTAAGCGGTACCGTTACTAAGCTGACAATAATATCAGTACCTAGATGCAGAATGCACGGGGACTTTTAGAAACGGAACACGCTCGCAAGGAGCAGGTAAGCGTGCTGAGGGGGCTCTGAAATGGGGGTCCTGTTTATACGGTCCAACTACACGTGGCGACCACATGGCATTACTCTTTGGATCTAGTCATAATAGTGAGAGATGCCAAGAGGCATTGCAATGATCAACACAGTTAAACATGGTTAATGGCACTGATACTCACGCTCTCCGCCGAGAAAATAACGGAAGGGATAGCCCCATTTAGTATTTGAAGTGATTTGACATAACGTGGGGCAAATAAACTCACTAATGAGCCTTATGATGTTTATGTTTTAGGGATTTAACCCATGACCATTGAAATTAAGCATTCAACTTATGAATTTTGAATGAAACAGATTAGGTAAGAAATAAGAGTGAGCGACACACTCAATGATGAACACACAAAACAATTATGAAGCGATCTTTTATCAATCATTTTCTAACAATAATTTTCTTTCTCATTGTGTTTTGTCAAATATTTCTGTTTCTCCATTTTGAAAAACGTTTTTCTCATTCCTAACAATCCCACCCTACCCCCTCCCTCAAAATGGCCATTCATCAATGTTGTTTAATTTTTGATTGGGTGCATTTTTGGATTTATATAAATGGTAATTTTTGTTATGTAATGTTTAACTAGCCCTGATTTGAAAAAGACATAGAATGTCGAAACACGTGTAATCATATAGGGCATTTTTCTAAGGAACCAAAGGAGTAATAAAAAATCAATGACTTAACTTGGAGTATAAGAAGCATTGATTTATCTTTTCTTATAACGATACGACAAGGGCGCATGATATTAGTAAGAGTAACACAACCCTTATATACATTTTCGAACGGAGCAAGGGGGCCAGGAAGACTCCGTTGTTACCTAGGCATGCGACCGGAATTGGTGAACAATAAACTATTATCAAAAGGGCGCTGAGGACCAATTGAGGAGGTACCCTATAAAAAAGGCTCCCCACATTTTTAAGAATTTTTCTGTAAGGGTACTTGGGACTTTGCAGCCCTAAAAAGAAATCCAAGAAAGATTCAGCCAAGGATGGCAGAATATTTAGAAAACAGAGAAGAGGATGCTTTAAACTTATTTGCCCCAAAAGGCAGCAACGCACATGCATTTGCATCGAATCTACCGAAACAGAAAGAAGACTTAAGGTATAAATTTGTGAAATTGGAGAGGCTATCAAAAAAAGAAGTAGATCAATTTTGGGAAATCAAATCTCTAAAAAATTATATCACGAAGAAACAGATCCCGAGAGGATTAAGAATATTGATCTTCCCAGACTTTACAAAAGATGATGATAAGGACCTAGCAGAATCTTGGGAACGGAATCTGAATCAAAGTTCCAACATGATGTTAGAGCTTCTAACAGAACATGCCTCTAGGGAGCATAAACGGATAACAATTCAAATTGAAGAAGTTAAGAAGGAAATACAAGAAGCGAAAGCACCAGAAGCGACTAAAGAGAAAAATTACCAAAAAATGTTTGAAATTTTGAAGGAATATCAAGATGAAATTAAGCTAAGAAAAATGAGAAATTTTTTTCGAGATAATAGGGATTATGAAGATGATAAGGTTTACACTTTCCAAGACAAATACAAACAATTAAGTAAACCTAGCTCAAAAGGGAGTACACCCAATACTTCCCCAGGTAGTTCGGATGCAGATTCAGAAGGAGACCAAGAAAAAGACATAACGAATACTATAGAGATCCAAGAAGGACAAGGTTTTTTGAACCAAATAAGAAGATACAAGAAGGGAAATAGACTTACTTACCGGAATCAAAAACAAGTTAGTTTTTTATTACCACAACAGGCAATCGAAATACAACCGCCTATAAGAGGAGGGGAAAACGTGGCAGCAATAGACATAGGAAACCCAGAGGGGTCAGAAGACTACAGAAGATTAACAAGAGCAAGTGCCAGAGAAGCACTGAAAAGGAACAAGTGAAAGACCTGGTGTTAAACATATCCAAACATCATCTTAAGCCAGAAGAGACATCATTACTCAACAAAGGGTTTACATTTGCACCAACCACAAACTTCAACAATGCAGAAGTTCACATAGATTTATTTAAATTTGTGAGAAAGTTGAAATTAAAAAAATACTTTGACACACAAATCAAGGTGCATCAACCTAAAGAATTACGGATACAGGAAAGTGAGATAACTATTGAAGAACTGGTCAATATAAACTTACTGAGATCTTTACAAGAAACGGAAGAAAGACCGATTCATGAGACATTACATGAACTCCAGATACAACAAACCACTCTTTCCACTAGGGCATTTAAACCTAAATCTAAGTTCACGCCACAGTTCATGCCAGAAAACCTAGTGGATACTTTTTATAAAACAGTTACAAAGGATTTAAATGACTATAATGATGCTCAAATTTCAAACAGATCTAAATTGAAATATCAATTTGATAATTTGACAAAGATGGAAAGACAAGCATTACACCGACTTAAAAAAGATCATAATCTGGTCATTAAAGGTGCCGACAAAGGAGGGAAAATAGTGGTTATGAATAGAGAAGATTATGTGGAGATGGCAATGACGCATCTGAATACACCTAATTGTTACACCAAACTAAACTCTAATCCTAAATTTGAGATACTTACGGAAATACAAGATGCAATTAAAACCTGGCACAGACAAGGATTAGTTACAGATGATGAAAAGTTCTTTTTGGAAATGAAACAACCAACACTACCAACAATATACTTTTTACCCAAAATACATAAAGAATACACCAGAATTCCAGAAGGAAGACCCATCCTGAGTGGAATAGGTTGGGTAACCATGAATATGGCACAGTATATCGACAATATTCTAAGACCGTTGGCCACTAAAACCAAATCTTACCTGAGAGATACAACCGAAACGATTAATAAATTAGCAGGGATAGAATGGCAACAAGGCTATCGTTTGGTAACTTGGGACGTACGGTCCTTATATACATCAATCAGACATGATACCGCAATAGAAACCATAGACTATACATTTTCAAAGGAAACTGCATCTAACTATCAAGCAGTAAATATGTTGAAAGAAATGCTCCTACTGACATTACAGAATAACATATTCGTCTTTAATGGCCAATTTTTCAAACAAACACAAGGAGTGGCAATGGGCATCAAATATGCACCTGCCCTTGCCAACTTAACCATGGCGATGTATGAAGATAAACATATCTACATGGACAAAGAATATGAAGCTAATGTTATACTTTGGACACGGTACATAGATGATGTACTTATTATCTGGAAAGGGCAGGAGGGATCCCTGGAAGACTTCAGAAAAAGAGCAAATAAGAACACTATGGGGATAGAATTTACAGGAACTGACAGCACTAAGGAAATCAACTTTTTAGACTTGAACATTTATGTAGAAGACGACCGTCTCAAAACCAAAACTTTCAGGAAAAATACTGAAGCAAACTCCACCTTATTCTCTACCAGTTGTCATGCTAACTCTGTGATAAAAAATATACCTAAAGGAGAATTCATTAGGGCGAGGAGGAATTGTTCTGAACAGGAGAAATTTGAAGAAGAGTGTAAACTACTCACAAGGAGATTCCAATTAAGAGGATATAGGAACAACACCATAGCTCAAGCTAAAGAAAAGGCTTCCAAAATTGATAGAGCAAGCACCTTAAAGACAATAAAAACTACTCAAGATGATAGACAAGAGATAAGCTTCATCACGAACTACTGTGCAAATAATAAAATATTGAGAAAGATTTTAAGGAAGAATTGGCATCTTCTGCAACTAGATGAAAATGTTCGGAAATACATCAATGACACACCCACGTTGACGTACAGACGGGCCAAAACTATCAAAAACATTTTAAGCCCTTCACTCCTTCCAGAAGAGAAAGAAACCTCATTGACGTGGCTTCCGCCACCAACAACAGGATTTCGGAAATGTGGAACATGCACAATGTGCAAATATACTCAAAATAACACAGTGACTTTCAAGGACAAATATGGTATATCACATAAAATTGTTGATCAGATTAATTGCAGAAGTAAGTTTGTGGTTTACGCTATTATTTGTCAATGTGAAGATATATACATAGGGAGCACTATTAGGGAACTTAGGATAAGAATAAGGGAACACATCTCAAGTATTGGTAGCCAGGATACCAACTTACCCTTAGCTCAACATTGACAACAAAAACATCAACTAATTGATAAGAAACATCTAAAATTTATTGGACTCAGAAAAGTGACTATGGGACCAAGAGGAGGAAACCTTGAAATTAAATTGAGGCAAGAGGAAGCAAAATTAATTTGTAAATTTCGTTCAGTGGAAAGAGGCTTAAATTCAGAACATGAGATGTCCTCATTTCTTTAAATAAAGAAAATAATGGTTAACCAAGTTCAACATAACGTGATTTAAAAATAGTTGTTTCCAGTACTTTTGTATGTGTATATAATAATTTATATCTTTTTCTTCGGGGTAACACCATTTGGAAAGGGTCGAATAGGCATATAATAATATTTTATACACCAGGTTCAGAAACTTCAATTAACAACCAGAGGGCAATGCTGGAATGGCATGTTAAGAAATTGGGACAGCTCTGTCTAAAAACATAGCTTTCCGGAATCAGTTTTCTATGTACAAAGGTACATATAAGCAAATTCTTACATACATAACTAACTTAGAATAAGCCATCGATGATTAGGGACATAAACCAATGTAATGATAAGTGTAACAAACAAGGAGAACGTGATCTCCATAAGTCAAAATTGAAATTTTCCCAAAATATGGCCGCGGGTTTAAAAATAGAAAAAGGACTGTCAGGGACACGATCGGAACAGTTTTTCGACTATAGCCTAGTTATGTATATTGCACCTTAGAGACAAAATTACCTTATTGATAAATTTAAATCAGTGCTGGACCAGGGACTATCAAGAAATGTGATTTATTGGTAAATTATCGAGAAAAAATTTTTTTGTTTAAAACTCCGTCCTGGATTAGTAAATTATAATTGATATATATAAAAGAAGTATTTTAACTTGCGTCAAAACAACAATTGACCTTTTGATCGTATTGTGCAAGAATTAGGACGAAAGTAATAAACATAGTAGTAGGACTAAGCGGTACCGTTACTAAGCTGACAATAATATCAGTACCTAGATGCAGAATGCACGGGGACTTTTAGAAACGGAATACGCTCGCAAGGAGCAGGTAAGCGTGCTGAGGGGGCTCTGAAATGGGGGTCCTGTTTATACGGTCCAACTACACGTGGCGACCACGTGGCATTACTCTTTGGATCTAGTCATAATAGTGAGAGATGCCAAGAGGCATTGCAATGATCAACACAGTTAAACATGGTTAATGGCACTGATACTCACGCTCTCTGCCGAGAAAATAACGGAAGGGATAGCCCCATTTAGTATTTGAAGTGATTTGACATAACGTGGGGCAAATAAACTCACTAATGAGCCTTATGATGTTTATGTTTTAGGGATTTAACCCATGACCATTGAAATTAAGCATTCAACTTATGAATTTTGAACGAAACAGATTAGGTAAGAAATAAGAGTGAGCGACACACTCAATGATGAACACACAAAACAATTATGAAGCGATCTTTTATCAATCATTTTCTAACAATAATTTTCTTTCTCATTGTGTTTTGTCAAATATTTCTGTTTCTCCATTTTGAAAAACGTTTTTCTCATTCCTAACAATCCCACCCTACCCCCTCCCTCAAAATGGCCATTCATCAATGTTGTTTAATTTTTGATTGGGTGCATTTTTGGATTTATATAAATGGTAATTTTTGTTATGTAATGTTTAACTAGCCCTGATTTGAAAAAGACATAGAATGTCGAAACACGTGTAATCATATAGGGCATTTTTCTAAGGAACCAAAGGAGTAATAAAAAATCAATTTCTATAAATACATCACATTAATGTGAATAAATGGGATGATGTGATTGTCACTCTTATTTGCGCCATGCTCTTCCACTAGGATTGATGTTTACAATTGTGTAATCAAAACCGTATTCAGTGTTGTTCCCTTGAGACACCATGTTTTGCTGCTTGTTATGCATAGTGCATCGACAGGTATGATGTGGGCCAATCGTATCAGTCCTAAATTGAACACATTATTTTCAGATTCATATCCACTGATTATTTAGCGATACGATAAGCACATTATCGTCTGAATAACTACTTTCTTCCTGAATATGCAAAGTATAAGACGAGCAGAAGGGGGTTCCTACACGAGCAAAACATTATTTTAGAAATGTCCACCCATCTGTTTTAAATCTGCAAACTGTTTTTGGTATTTGAACACAATGGAAGTAACAACTCCTGCCTTTCCAATATGTTGTAGCATTATGTATGTGGGGACTGTATCACAAAACAGCACTTGAAAGTGCCACAATCCCACTTGTATGCTTTGCTTTTCTTTTCCTGAGTAGACACAAACCTGTACCCCTTTTACAATAGGTCGGGATGGACCTCTCTTCATTAATCGTGCAGTGGTTCATTAATATAATGCTTTGAATCGCTCTTAATGACATAGGGCCTCATTACACGGAATGCGGTAAGGGTTTACCGGTACCGGTAAGGGCACCGGTACCGGTAAACCCTTACCACCTTACTACGAGGTCCCTTTGCGGGACCCGACCTCAACGGCTGGTTTTACCAGCTGTTAAGGAACGCGCCCGCAAAGGGACCTTGGTGCTAATTACGGTACCACAATTTGCGGTACCGTAATTAGCTCCTTCCCCATTCCCATTGAGCCCTATGGGGGCAAAAATGGGAATGGGGAAGTGCCTTGGTGAATGGGGAATTACAGCCCCCGCTCACCTTGGAGTAGGGCGGTAATTCTGCCATCCACCAAGGCGGACACGGTAAAATACCGGCGTCAACCATGGAGCTAATAGCGCCATGGTTACCGCATAGCGTGTAATGAGGCCCATAATACCCTTTATAGCTGATTATGGATATTAACTGAAACTAAACATAACATCCCTGACTTGATTCCTGTGTGATTTAAATACACTCAAGTTAGTTTATTGGGCAACATTTTGGTTGCCGATAAGTCAAAATGGCTCCAGCCAGTACAAAGTCACAACCTGAAACAACTTCTGCTTCATTTTCTTTCACTTCACCAAGCTATTGCGAGGTTCTGGCAATGAATAACGAGCACCTTGCTAGTCAGTCTTATCCAATCAGATTGTTTTCTTCACAGCCCATGTGCAATGATGCAACAGTGTGGGTTCAGTACGTTGTTGGCAACTGTATTCCTTGGCTCCAATCGCTCACCCACCACTTTGGTTACCAAAGTAATGTTTAGAAAGAAATGACCTTACTCATACCGTGTACTCTCTGCCTGTGCTGGCTCATCTGCATCAATAACGACCTTGAATTTGAAAAGGTTTTTTTTTTCCATTTCCCTTATAGGTCGCCCCTGTAGACAGGGTTCCTTTTTCTTTTGGGAACATGCCACTCAAAGAGATTTTGTTTTTTTTTGTTTCAAAAAAGATAATGTATGTGATGGCTACAGTGATGTTGAACGTGGCTGCTAAGCAACATAAAATACGCTATCCAGCCACCCATATCACATCACAAAGCCACCACAACCCCAGTACAGTGGACAAGATTTACTCTGGATTGTAACTCAATATAGTGAGTTTCTACCATGTGGTCCATCTCTCCTTCTCACATATTATGGCTGAAGTGTACGACATGAATATTAATAACCAGGCACATTGCACACAGATTCAAACGAATTTCCCAATGAAGTATGACTATGAATTTAAGGTTAAGTCACTGGTCTCGCATTAGGACTTTAGTCTCTATAATTAATAATGAAGTAAAATATGATATCAAAAAAAATAAAACACAAAGTGCATATTGGTGCTAGGAGCCCAACAGAACAGAAGTTAGCTGCGACCAAAAAATATTCAATACAGATGAATTGTCAGCATTTTACATAAAGCAGACTGTCTCATCCTACCATGTACAGTAAATGGAAGAACATTCCATAACATAGCCACAGCTACAGAAATGTCTCAATGCCACTTATGGGAAAGTCTAAACCGCGCGACCTAAATACACAAAGTTTCCACAGAGCGAAGTGCACAACCAGGAAAATACGGGCGGACTTTTGATACCAAATATTCTGCCCCCCTTCTAATTGAAAGCCTGATGCACCAAGAATAAGGATTTAAACTGCATATGCTTGTAGTTGGGAAGCCAATGAAGTGTTCACAGAACCAGAGAGATATGCACTCTAAAAAGTGTTTGAGTGGCTATTCTGGCGGCAGAGTTCTGAAGCATCTGCAAGTGATAGGTTATATACGCGGGTTGAGCAAGATAGAGATAGTTGCAGTAATCAACTGTGCTCATCACCAGTGAAGCCTCCACAGAAGCATGGAACTGGGAAGTAAGAAAGTAAAGAAAGTTCCACAGAATTCTAAGCTTATATTGACCCGCCTGACAGATTGCAGCTACCGGTGCCACATTAGAGAGTGAGGCAGTTACCTTTACTCCAAGATTCCAGACAATAGTGACCAGAGAAGAAAGGGGGGGGGGCACAACTGGAGTCCTAACGGCTGATGTCCACAATGCTGCAGCTGAAACGGGATCAACCACAAGTACCTCCATTTTATCCCCATTCAACTTTAGCCAATTATCACTCATCCAACAACCCACGTCCTCCAAGCAACCCATAACCTGATTTGCAGTGCACAGCTGAGCAGGATTAAGCTGGATGATGATATGATATGATATTTTATTTATATTGCGCTCGTACACAAGTGTTTCACGACTTCAAGACTGATTTGAGTATCATCAGCACATGAGTAACAGTGGAGTCTGTCAGAGTGGGTGAGCTTGACCAGGGGTTGAATGTAGATATTAAACAGAATAGAGGACAAGACAGAGCCCTGTGGCACCCCACATGACAAAGAGTCTGGCATAGAGCAGAATGGCAGACGCTAGAGAAATTGTGTACTATCGTCCAGAAAAGATTTGAAGCAGGCCAGCACCTGACAGAAATGCCTGCCAATGACATCCGACCAAGCAGAATAGAATGGTTGGCAGTATCGAATGCTGCTGTCAGATCCAGCAATGTCAAAACATTCACGCCGCCCTGATCAACAAGCTGGACCAGATCATGCCATACTCAGACAAGACCACTCTCAGTGCCCCGATCTGAGAGAAATGGCATCTAGGCACAGGAAGAGGAAAAACCACACAGGCAAATGAAAACCATATGGCAAACAGTGCAACATAGGAAATGGAAAAAATACACACTCTATAAAAGTAGAAACAATGCAGACACTGCGTGGATACAAAAGGTGCAGACTCATGTAGGGAGATAAAGCATGCATCCTTAGAAAATCTACGCAAAATGCAGAATCAGGAATGGGGTCAATCACACAAGCTCAGTAATGGTAAAGGGCACACAGGTTCAGTGTGAAAGAGGCTATTTGAATAGATTGCGCACAGAGAGTTCATATGACAATGTCCAGGGGCACAACCATTTTCTGAGCACAGCAATGTTCAGGCACATAAACATATTGATGATCAAAGGATCCAAGGGTCCTGGCAGTTCCAGGGGACATTTTAGTTTCCAATTGGGCAAAGGTTCCAGTGCAAATGTCACCTAGTGTAATATCTAGCCCTAACAACCATTTGAAGCATGGTTATTGTTCCACCTGGCGGAGGGTTGTGCAATGAAGAAACCTTTTCAGGGCGTAATAGATAGCAGCACAGACATTAAATAGAAAGACAGTAGGCCAAAAAGCGGGCTTTTGAGGTAGTTTTAGACATGGAAGTGTAGCATGGCTTCGGGCAGGGCTGTCACTGGAAGACAGGAAGGCAGCGGGAAGACACCCAGATCAGGAGCCACAATCCTTAAACAATTTCACCCACCATCCCTGCTTCTGTTTCTCGTGCTCTGCTTCTCTTTCAACCATTTTTTAGACTCTTTCTGTTACATTGTTACATTGAAAGATGGGCATAGGGAACACGTGTGTGGCCATTAGTCTTCAGGCCATCACTGACTTCTGAATATTTTGTCCACATGGCCATACTTGCTGTCATGATCATACCAATGATATATAGAGCGCTATATAAATGGCAAATAAAATAACATAACATAACATCTTATTTGATAGCAATATCGTTGCACTGAGTTGCAAGAATCAAGTTTATCGCCAGCAGGATAAAAACATGTCTATCAGGTAGCTTTGGAAAAGGAAGGAAAGTAATATACTTGTTGAAAGATTCACTTTCCTCTTGCTTATAAGTGCAATGGGCGATATTATCTTGAAAAAAAGACTTGGAGAGAAAAGAAGAGGAAAGACAGGAATTCTCAAGATGTGGTAAGGAATTAAATGTACACTGCAGATATATGTCCGTGTGCGGCAGGAATGTGGAACTGATGGGAAGACTCAGGGCCCACACACCCCACCACTCCCCATTCCTTTCAGCTACTTCAACATAGGAAACCCCAGGGAGCATATTTTGATTCAGGGGTTCAGTCTTCTACAGTTGTCCCACTCCTTTGCCAAAGTATGTCAATGGATCATATCAAAGAGTGTCTATGTGATTTCCATGAGATTATAGCATTGAGGGAGAATTCAATGATTGTTTTTTTTTTTTTTGTAGGACATTTTACCACACATGTATGCTGGAGACCCCTGCATCCCCTACACACCCGTCCACCCCTACTACCACCCCTACTACCATTTTGATTATCCTAACCCACCATCTGAGATCTATCAAGGTCATGGGGAGGAGGTTCACTGCCAAACCCTAGCCCATGTACCACAATCACCAACCCAGCATATCCTTGCCTTCTGGCCCCTTATGGCTAAGGAAGACCATTGTCCCATTGCCCAGCTGCTCGGCAGCATTTAAAAACATGACCACAACAGTGTTATGTTTGTGATACCACACAGTATTATGGTAAGCTTTGATTCACAGTTGTTACCTCCCCCTCTCGTATTCGATCACTTACTCACTACCATTCTCACCCTGCTGTGTTAGAACAGAACACAAGGAGTACTGTAGCAATCCACACAGTTCGTGGAGCCAGTTCTGGCCTTTCCCGCTTATTTTCCATATCACGTTTGAATAGCGGTCTGGATTTATGACAGATTTGAAAATTGCCGAACCACTATTCATAGCCTAGGCCTAATTGTCATTATCATTATCTCTGATTACCAGCCACTCATCTGTTCCCATCACACCCTTTGTATCTATGATATGTCCACTTGCCCCAGAATCAGACTGAGAACTTCACTAGATTGAAATGTGCCATAATCGTTCATCATGACTAAAAAGCACAACTTAAAGGAGTAACAATATACCTAGATGGCTTCCAGGGCTACATTGCAATACTAGAGGCTAGGAAAACCTATGATAAGCAAATGGTCCAATGGCAAACCATGCATGCTAAAATAGGCAAAATACTATGGCGATGCCCTTAAGGAACTTTATTTGCCACACTGACTTTCTGGCTTACCTTATCCACATTAGAGGTTACAAGTGATCATTCTGGGGGAAAGGCTAGCTCACTTAATTACCTCTATGAATGGCACTGACATCTCAAAAGTCCAGATATTCCAAGCGATGGGCCTCCACTGTTTCTACACCATTACAGCAACCTTTACACAATGGAGATCAGTTCCAAATTGTACCTATTTATGACTTCTGAGCCACCACTCCTCACCCCAGATCTGCCTACTGATATTCAAGCCACTGTTTCACCTTCTGACAACTCCTGTCACAGTCAAACATGTCAACAAGTCCCGGAAGTCCTTTGAGACTGTCTCGTCAAACATTACTTCAATTATGTAAAAGGCTAGTTGGTACCAGGAAACATTTGATCTAGCAAATGCCTCCCCTGTGCTTTCAAATCACACAAGTCACAAGTTAGCACAAAACTCTCAAAATTCTCAAATAACCCTGCTTCCTGAGTGACAATCAGTCTGGTATCACTCTGCATTGGCCATGAATCCACCCTAATAGGTGTAGGAAAATAGTTGCTTGTGTTTAGGTACCATGGGCAGGCATGTGCTCGTGTTGTAATCACATTAGCATGGTTTTGATACAGCAGATCGCTGTACACTTTGATGCCACTTTCATTTTTCTGTCAGACTGAAATATGTATCAACTAGTGCATATTACTCTTCCATAACCATATGACCCAGAAGCAGGTTAACAGTTGTGTACACACTCCAACAGACCATTAGTACTGATTAGTCATTCACGCCACATAAATGGCACATTTATTTTCCTTTTTCACATCCTGCTATGCTAAAGAAACCTATGCACCATTTGAGGGCCCTGCCTATAAAATGAGGCTCTCTAGACATACAACACCCAGGACTCTGCCTGCATGGGTGAAACACATCTCGAATACAGTGATTTATTCCCAGAGGGACATGTGACACATGGCTGCCCTTATTTAGTCTCCCCAGGGCATGCAGTACAGGCTTCTGCAGCCAAAGGCCAAAAGCAACGAGTGTTTCCCCATTTGGGCATGTTGAAGCCAGAAGGGGCATAGGGCCAGAATCTCTGATCAAGCTGAAATGTCACCTAACCCATCTGTTACCTCACTTCTTCCTCCACGCATAGGGATCCTTCCACCCAGTCACCATCTATTCACTGTAGAACTTTGTTACCTCACAGGAGCCAGGGAACATCGTCATTGTGTGTATGTCAACTGTTATTTCGTTACCTATAGCCCAATATTCTAGTCCAACTCAGAACATACACTGGGTTCTTCTCAGCTGCCTTCTGTCCCTTCCCTTTCTGCTTGACCCCTGGCCCCCCTCTCTCTTGGTCTGCACCCTTCCTTCATTGTGTTCACCAGTCTATGTCTTCAACTCTCCATCAAGCATCTTCATTTCACTCCATTCCTCCTTATACTCACTCTTCTCCTTCCCTTCTCGCATAACCTTCAACTTCAACTTGTGTTAATGCCTGCATCAGTTTAAGGCCTCCCCATATTCCTTCCTAAACCCATGCACCTGCACCCTATATGATGCCTGCTCCTCTCCCCCACCTCCTTAAACTCTTCACTTGGCGTCTGGAATGAACAATCCATCTGCCACACGTCTTCCTACCTAAATGACCACTTTCACTTTTATCATCCTCAACTTCCAATGGTTGGTATTACATAATCCAGATTTACCCTCATGACTCTGATACATTTGCAGCTCTCTGCACTGACTCTGCTACAATCCCCCACTCCCCAGATCTGTTGGGAAGCACAAAAATGTGTAGTTCCTTATCAATATGCCCACACAATCGATCATAATCCCACTCTGACATCAACTCTTTCTCTTTTGAAAATTACTCTGTTCACCTCCTCCCTCCTCCTTTCACTGTTCTGGCTCTCAATCTTGCGTCTTTGTCTATCAAATATGTCTTCCCTTCGCTGACCCTTCTCCTTGAGTCACTTCCCAACAACATCCGCATTGTCATGCTGTGGAACTTTAATCTTCCTAAGCTATCTGTAGCTACTTGCCTTAAAGGTAAATACCTCCTATCTGATCACTCCCTCTTTTCCTTCCATTACCAACCTACCACTCTGATATGAACTTCCTTGGCCTTATCTTTCCCTCTAATTCACTCTCCTCCTCTGGCATTTCTATTGACCCCTCTGATCACCCCATTGTTCATTTTAACTTCTCGATCCCCCAACCTTCTACTTTTCATTTCCCCTCTACAATGACCAAGAGGAAATGCAGGCAGGACTCACTTCTCCCTGACCTTAATGATGTGATGACCTTTCTGCATTCGTGCTTTTTCCATTCACCATACGTGCTCTGACTTTCACTATGCACGTCTGGATCCATTTTCCCAACGCTATCCTGCTTACACATTCACAATTCCTGTCCCTGCTCTCAGCCCTGGATGACCTCTAAACTTCAGACTTTCAAGATAAACAAGCACCATAACCTATGACACTTACAAAAATTAAGGACACCCTCCGTAGTCCTAACCTAAAAAGATTCCCTTGCTGCTCTTACCTCTGCACTGGACTCTGCCAAATCCTCCTATCTCACAAACCCAACTGTCTCCTTTTCCTGTCATCCCCTCAAGCTTTCACCTAACCTCCAATCTTTGCTCACATCTCCCAAGCCAATTTCCATTGCCCCCTCATTTTCTGCTTATGCGTTTGTTCACAACTTAGTACTCGTCCCTGCCTCCTTCAAATCTGTAAATGTCGCATCCCTATGAAAGAATGCCTCTTCTGACATAAATGACCCAGCAAACTATCCCCCAGTTTCTATACTTCCCCATTATACAAAAGTCCTTGAGTAGGTGGTCTGCAACTGGATCTCTTAGTACTTTCAGGATAATGGCCTTGGATAACACTTCAATCTGGCTTCCAGGGTAAACACTTCAACGAGACTGCACACATGCATGTTTCCAACCTTCTTTCTAATACTCACTACTCCAAACTCTCTTCCATATTCATCCTTTTCAATGTTTCTGCCTCTTTTGACACAATCAACCACTCCTCTTCCTCCTCACTCTCCAGGACCTTGGGTTTTAGAAATATGCTCTTGCTTGGATCAGCTCCTACTTTGAAGGTTGATCCTTTCAATTATCATGGAGCTTGTAAACTTCTGATCCCACCCCTCTCCTTTCTGGCATCCCACAAGGATCAGTCCTTGGCCCTCTGCTATCCATCCTCTATACCTCTGCCTCATGAAGCCTTATCTCATCCACTGACTTTTACTATCACCTTTTTTCTGATGCACTCTAATATTTTTCTCTTTTCCGTCCTTCACCCAGAGCCATCTCGGAACAGAATACAGACTGTCTCACTGCAATTTGTCAATGGGTGGCTCTATGTTTAGAGAGAGGAAGGAGTGGAGATGAAGGTGAAAGAGTCAACTTAAGCAACACACTAGTTTGCTGAACACAAGTGTGGAGATGATTGTTTTTGTAAAGTGGCACCTCCCGTATTCAGCTTTTAACTACTCACACTATGAACCTGAACGATGTTGCCACACGGCACATCCCAGGTAACATAAACACATTTAGTTGCACATGTTTTCAGATCAAAGCAAGGCAAAATGAACCATTCCAATATACTGAATGGTAGCTAGCAAGTTAGCAATACATAACCTGTTCTGCACAGCTGCTTTGATTTTGAGCTGCAGAACATCTGTTCTTAGAGTATTGTTTCAATATAATTTCATTTTTCAAAATGCTGCCTTCTTTTATGCATACATCTTAAGTTTATTAATTAGTTATGCCCTGTGATGGTGGCACAATATTCTTAGTAGGTTGTGTTTTGAAGGCAGGGAGGGAGAGACACAGGGCACACAGTGATATCTGCACATTGCATCAGCAGCAGGCCAATGTGGCATTGCTTGGACATTCAACGTTGAATGAGTATGATTTCAAGAAGGCAAAGATATTATTTTCAATCTCTCTCTCTGGAAGTCAGTGAGTTCCAAACATCTCATAGAGATGAGAGCTTCTTGAACTTACCGGCCATCTTTCCCAGGAAAAGAAAAGCAGTTCACCAAAACACTTGAACTGACAGTTTCAACATTTCAATAAAGCATGATGGGCAGCACACGGGCTCTGCCAACTGCATTATATAGTTGTAAGTTGTGTTCTGTGCCTTACCTACTAATCGTTCTTATCACAAAGCCTGTGCGAATCAGGTTTGTGGGAACACCAATTCTTCTCAATCCAAAGTTAAGAACTTAGAATGTTTAATTGTGCATTAATTACATTCCTTTAAAGATTGTGATGTTTAGCTTGTACTTAAACTATGGCATTCCCTTGCTGTAGATGGGGTTTATCATGTGACTCTTGTATGCTCTCCTGATCTGTCCAAAGGGAAACCCTACATGTGAAAATGCCTTTCTGCATGGCTTTGTAGCCCGCACAAAGTTATGTGTATGTTGGGGCCTGATGGGTGAGTGTCTTGCATAATCATCACGGCACCCATTTTGCTCACAGAGATGTGCTCCAAGATGCCACTCTGTGCCAGAATTGAAACATGTCTACATGGAGATGTTATCTGGACTCAGTTCCAAATCTTTAGCATACGGGGTGCATTGTCAATTCTTGACAAAGTAAGACTGAAGACAGATGTATTGATCGCAGAAGCATAATTCTCAAAAGGTTCATCCCACGACTGGGGACAACTAGCCTTTCTACTCTGTTGGTATACAATATTGCTAAACAAAAGGAAAGTTCTAGTCATTGTGTGAATCACTTTCATACTTGGGAAAATACCTAAGCTATGTCTTTGAAATAAATATAGACACACACCCAAATTGGATATTAAAAAAATGATTCTCAATTTTATTACATACTTATTACACAAACTAAATACTATTAAAAATCATGATATATTGAATAAAACCAATGATGTTCAACACATTTTATATAAATCTAACCATACGATCCTACATATCACACATCACACCAGGATATCGACTTTATACAATATTTACCTCCCAGAATCAGAGCGTAGGTCCAATGATCAATTTTCTTTCATCACTTATCAATGCCCTACGTGTACAAGTTGCTGTCCTTTGTGGGCTTTACTCTGCTGGACATTCATCAGGGGCTATACATTTTCGATTGGTGTTTTGTATACTAATTGGCGAAGTATTCTAGGCAAACACAATGGGGTCATTCCAATGTACCCTAAACAAATAGAAACAGACATTTTCTTTTTTTGTTTACTATTAGGTTTATTACTCATCCTGCATATCCCCTTTCCCCAAGGTATGCCAGTATATATCTGTCAATATAATATACTTGAATGGTGTGTCTCTGGTCATTCTTAAGAAACACCTGCAACCCTGAATGCTGCTGATGCTAACTTCATAAGCATCAATTTATCACACTCTTGCTAATCTGAAATACAAAACTACTACATTAGTTGTGGATTCATATATTTATTGCTGACCATAGTTTGTATAATAGGATCAGAATGCATTCTATCAACCTGCGCTTACCTTCAACAATATGGTCAACTTCATAGCCCGGTTCTTAAAGCCTTCACCCTTCAATTGTAAATGTCTGCATCCAGTAGTATTCCAATGCCTCTGTAGAGAACTGGTGGTAACGGGAGACAAAACAACAAACACCATTGTGGTCATATTTGCAATAATGAGGTCATAAAGGGGCACGGAATTCATTAAGAAGAACTTACTCGTGTACAGCCCTGAATTTTGCATCCGATGACTAAAAAAATCGGGACATCTCCTAGAACAACAACATTGCCCGAGAGTGGTTCAGGGTATGCTGTGGTTGGCTTTTGGCATTAGAGGTGCAGTGCTGACACAGCTTTAGTAAAATTGCACCATTCTTTGGCTTGCCAGGAGAATCCTGGGATCATTCTGTAACCATACAACACAGCACCCGTAGGGTGCACTGTGCATGCACGTCTGGTATGTTAAATTGCCTCATTTACATATCTAATCTTCCTCCTGTATGAGGCAAAGCCCCCTTCTGACTGCACACCCACAAAGGCAGTGAGTGCACATTTCGTTTTAAAGAAGGCAATTGCAGCCCATTGTGTAATGCAGTTGTAGAGAGTTGTGCCGTTGCCATGCAAACCTCACAATGGGTCTTAGTGAGTGAGAACATGTAAAATAATACCTGTAAAGAGAACAACATTTTGTTTGAGTCCCACCATACAGTGCATATGTAGTGCATGATGCCATAGATCACATGTATAGAAGGACATTGCATTGCTGGTCCTTAAGACATCATTGTTAAATTGCAAGAGAAAAAGTGGGATAGAAGGGAGTGTGGACTGAAGACTTCAGGCCTAATTCACAAAGTGTTTTCCAATGGGGTTTTTCCATTATAAAACGCTTCTGTGAATTGGGCCCTTAAAGTCTCCAACAGAACATTCATTTAGCATTGCTAGTCATCATACCTACAAAATGGGGTATATTTACGATTTTGATTTGGGTGTATTTTTCTGTCTACTTTTTGATGTTGGAAGTAAAAACATGTTTTAGGGAGTACAAAAGTAATTGTCCTTTCTCATTGATGGCGTTGTTCAGGCAAGTAAATATATATGTTAAAACTAAAAAAATATTTCGGTAATACATGTTTTCAGATACCTTTAAAAACAAACGTTTGCCTCAAATGTCTTTCTTTTAGATCTAGCAGTATTAGTAGCAGAGACCTTTCCAGTGGCTCTGCTCTTCTGGAACCACTGATGCAAACGCATCAATAGTGCTGTGTGTTTGGAATGTAGAGGGAGGTTCTTATATGTCCATTTCATATTTGTAAGTATCTTTACTCCCTATTTTTATTTTGGCAATTATTGCCTATTTGTTGGGAGAAGAAGTGGCTGTCGCACCACTTTCTGCAGTGCAGCTTACATATGTTCTATGCGGCTAAGAGTAAGCGAATGGAGATGGCAGGCATGTTAGCATGCAAGTCCCGAGACATGCTACAGTACAGAGATCAATGTCTCTGTACTGCAGTCCAGATGCACAGGGATTTCCACCTGCGCATAACATGCTCAGGCTTGCATGGTGAACACGTGACATTTGTTGCACCCTGAGATACGCGAGACCTTCCAAGCCAACAGTTCTTTGCATTCTGGAACCTGTAGTCCTTCTTGCTCTTTTCAATTAAGGAATTCCAAGCCCCAATACTAAGGGCAATGTTGGCTAATAATCCAGGACTGGATGAAGGTATCACACATGGCAAGGGTCCGTCTAGTAGCAATGTGGGTATTTAAACCATGGACACGCAGTGCTGTCAACATTCATGATCATTAATTATTATTATTATTATTATTATTATTATTATTATTATTATTATTATTATTATTATTATTATTATTATTGGTATTTATTGATCACAGTCCTAGCTTTGAGAAGCCACAGAGCGCTTTACAGAGGTATACAACAGTGCAGATGCATAACGAAACACATTTTAGAGGTAGCAACAGAACAGATATACAGCGGGGGTAGGGTATAGAGGTGCAGAGAGGAGGGGTACCGCTGTAAAGGCGTCTAGCAATTCAGCTGGCGTGGGGTTGGAGGAATGGGAGGGGGGGTGATATGTTGGCGTGAATGTTGAGGAGAATGATTGCATGAAGAGAAAGGCAGAGAGCCATGTAGTATAGGGTATCCCAGGAAACTGATCTGGATGAAAGAGACCTAAGCAATCAAAATTACGTCTCTGGCGTCACATTCACAACGAGTGCCAGGGAGGCATTCTGCACAGCGCTCCACTGACACCATCAGACCACCCTAGATCCAATGCATATTCACAGGAGCCAAGATTTCAATGACAAGAAAAGAAATAGCGCTCTGAGCAAAGCCCCACGGTATTCTCCTATGCAAACGGCCTTAAATCTTGACATGATATTATCCCCAAGGGTCGCTGCAGAATTCTTTCTTTTCTCTGAGCGGGAAAGGCACAGCGATTGGCGCACTGCAACGTCTTAAAAAATAGATGTCTTTCACCTGTATGTAGGCCATAAAGTTCTCCCTGGATTTGCTCTCCGAAGCTATGTGTAAAACATAATTTTTGAAAGGAGACAGGATGAGGGCTCCCTGTGGAATGGCAATACAGAATCCATGAAAACTATGCAAAAACGGGGTGCTCTCCAGAGAGCCCGGCACTCCAGATGCTGCAAGAAATCCGACGGCAAGACACAGCCAAGGCCTCTACTAGAGCCTCATCTGTGTGCATCAGATGTGTGAACCTATGCTACGTGGGTGCTTGATTGGAGCGCTTTAGAACTGCATTTAGAACAGCAGGAAAGGGTGCTTACATGAATGCTACACATGAAACTAGGTCGCGTTTAGTATGTGGATAAATGGCTACTTTTATTTGTAGAACATGGTATCAAACTGTAGATCTGTGGAGCCAATGTGGATCTCAGATGGATACTATGGGCCTCATTATGACTCTGGCAGTAGCCGTGCCGGTAAATACCGGCATGGCTACCGCCGGAGTCATGAATTTACCGCCACCCAAGAATGGGGATTTACCGGGGCATTCCAGCCCTGGCAGACCCGGTAAATCCCTATTGGCAGGTGCCAGTAATTATTACTCCCCATTCCCATTTTTGAGTCCCATTGGGAATGGGGAGGCCGGATGCACCGGCACCATTCATGAGTCGATCCGTCGATGCTATGTTCGCGGGTGCCGGTCCTCCGGCCAGGTCCAAAAGGCATCCACGAGCGGAACTCGTAGTTTGCCGGTCTGGTAACAACAGTGCCGGTAGCTTACTGGCACCGTTGTTACCAGACCGGCAAAATTGTAATGAGGCCCTGTGTGCTTTAAAAGTGCAATCGATATTCCTTTTAAGATCCCCTGTTAGTTATTAGACAAGAACAAAACATGATACAGTGTCCGTGAGATGTTCATGCATGATACAAAAAAATGAAAATAAAAAACAATAGCTTATTGTAAGGCATTTCTACAATGGTAATGATGGCCAATCTAGTGTTTTTCTGGTAGTGTTGTGTATTTTCGACATGAATTATGGACCTTAATGAACCTAGTACCATTAACTATGAAATGGTTGATGCCAGAAGCACTGTGCACACCAATTCATCATGGACAGCCAGATGATTATTTTACAGATGTTGCGAACCATACTACAGATGTAACGGATAATTCTCCTGTTACTTAAGTTACACCCAACAAGTCCTGGTGTAAGTGATTTGTGGAGACTGATAGTGATGGTTTACAGACATAGTTGTATCTTTTTTTCATAAATAAGTTGCAACTTTCGTTTATTGTTTGGACAGTTGGAAGTTTTGTTTGTCTTTAACCGGAAGTTCAGTGTCTAGCATTTTTAATCGTGAGATATGATACATAGCTATGAAAATTATGCAAGGCATAACGTAATGCTGGAAATGATATTCTGAGTGAATCGATGCCAAAATCCTTCTGTGATAGGTCCCCGCGATGGTAATCAACAGAAAAGGATGGCCGGCTGGTGGGTTTGGCAAATATAGGCATGGATGTAGTCAGGAGTCAGGCTTCATTTCATGAGTCTTTTGAGGTGTTGATGCATTTGGTTTCAGTTTGGCTTTGGGTAACTGTGAAGAATTGCTGTATGGCAAGGGTGTAGATGTACTGGAGTTGTTGAATTTGTATAACAAATAAAGAAAAGGCAGTTAATTCTATCACAGAGGATGTCTGCTGAATAGAACACCCTCTCCGCAAACTCAGTGCCAAAAGCATGGTGGCAACGTTGCCCTACTGAATACATTTCCTGATCTTCTGCACGTGCTCCCTTAGTGGCACAGAGTAGTTTCAGTGGGCACAGGTGTCAGCTGACAGGTGCAGTGACTGCCAAGGCATTGCAGCAAAGGGGATTCATTTAAGATAAGTTCTGCTGTTCTCAAAATCACATAACTATGAGAGATACAATCCGGGTGGCAGATGCCAACTTTACATATAACCCATACCTGAGTAAGGGTATGGTGGCATGCATTTCTCATAATACTTATATCCTTATCAATTTGATACCATACATGTGTCTGCATTGTGAGCTCAGCTCAGATGTGGAAGGGTTATGTGTATGCCGGTCAGATAACTTGGCCGTGCCAAATGAAAGGTCAGGAGACTAAATGGCTGTATCTCTCCTTTGATCTTTCTGGGTTTGAGTGATGCCTCTCACCAGCATGACAGCTTCCCAGCAGGAGCTCCCATGGGAAACAGGAATCAAAGGGCACAACTCTCCCAATAGGACTTGCCTCACACCAAACACCACGGTGCTGTATACCCAAGGAGCCTTAGATGCTATTCACAAGAGAATTTACCAGCGTTAGTGCAGACAAAGAGCACATCATTTTGAGAGGAGGATACCACCATTTTCTTTCCTTCCATGGGATGGGAGGGTAGCTCAGGGGCAACATTTTTGTCTTGGTAACACATGCAGGACCCTCTGTATCATCCGCAAGGCTGTCTGTGGCCTGGGACCATGCTACCTGCAGATCTCTCTTACTAAATGCTGTCCTTCCAGATCCCCTCAATCCTCTGGTTCCAACTGTCTGCTGATGAAATGCTTCTCGAAGCAGAGGGCTGGGGGCAGAACTCTCTCTGCAGCTGGCTCCCTCCTATGGAACACTCTCCCTCTCTCTGTCTTGAACCAGACCACCTCAAGTACCTCAAACAACTCAGGACCTTTCTCTTCTCTTCCTCCTCTTTCCCTCTCCTACACCCATGCTAACCTTTCCCTCTCTCTCGGAGAATAGCTGTCCAGTCCATTAAGAGTCCAGTTGAGTGCTGGCCATCTGCCCAATCACCAGCAGCCTTATTCTGCCCCCTGGTCCCACACTTGCCTAATAGATGGTTCTGCCGAGTCACCACCAGCACACCCCTTGACTGCTCGCTGGACCCACAGTTGCATTTGGGTGGATTGTTTCCACACTGCACTTAACTGTTGGGGGGTTGACTTCCCTCTTCACTTGGGACGGCTCCACCCATGCACTTACATACTGACCCCCTCAACAGGCACTTATTGCACTGTCCCCCCTGGGGCACACTAAAAGCACTTAATTTAACCCTCTCCATTTGTTCTCTCTCACTGCACTAGCACGCTCTGAATGTCACAAGTCCTAGTAGCACTTTGAAACACTGTTTTGTTGTACAAGCGCCTTATAAATAACAAATAAATAAATAAATGCTGAGCAACACGGGTGCATTTCCCAATCCCATGCTTAGATATGGTCCTCGGAATTCTGTACATTATGATAGATTAATACATTAGTATTTTTCTTTCCTTCCTCCTCCCCTTCATTTAGCAAAAAGCACATTAGGTATGATGTCAGAAGGCAAAGAACACGTGTCTGAAGCACAGAGATTGTGCCCCTTATAGTGGTATGTTTTTGACCAATCACCTATCAATTCTTGCCTTTAAAAGAAGCCCGCACCCCCACACTCTTTCTTTGATTTACTCTTGTACAAACATTTGAGGAAGAATTCATTTGGACTGCTTTTGGGAGAGGTGATCTTTCTAAAGCCCTCAACCATTGAGGTGAAGATGGAGCAGTCCAAGGCAGAGGCAAGTTCTGCTCCCTGCCTACACCTAGTGAACATTAGGGTTGACCTTGCTAAAGACCAGTACATGCCACTCTGCGCCAACCCTCCTTAAGCAGGGAGAGACGACTTTGAATTGACTCATCCTGTCCTAGAACCCCTAGATGGATTTCATAGCATCTGAAAGACCAGATCAGCCAAAGATCTCTGTTCTGCCGCATCAAACCAATCGAAACACATCAAACCGTGTAAACCACACTCAAACCAGAGAATCCTGCAGGTGATCATTTTGGTACTCAATCAGCTACTGCTGCATCACACCTGTCAAACCAGATGACTTGACATTGTGCCAGGTGGAGCACAGAACTTGTTCAGCTAAATCAACCTGCTTGCCATTGCTGACACAATTCAATCTGTGGCTCTGCATTGAAGTGACAGACTTCACTTTCGACCTTTGGAGCATCATACACTGGTCGACCTGAACAGATGTTACAAAACATCCCGAACCACCTCATCTAGCGATCCGAACCTGGTGAACCATCTTCACTGCATGATCTGACCACCACATTCGAATGGCATTGAGCTCCCTATTAGAACTGACTGGAAAGTAGAACGCTGCTGGACCCAGCAAAACTCGCCCCACCCTAGCCTGGTTCCACCCGCATTTCAACCCAGCTTGAAACCCAGCTAACACTGTTGAACTGCCTAAGAACAGAGAACAGGTACTTTTGACCCATAAATGTCCCCTGGCACTTTGTACCATACACACAGAATAGATTACTTTGGCAGTTTTTTTCCACTGACCGGCATTCCTTTTGAGCTCTTTGGTTGCCTATTACCTTTTTACACCTCACTGCATTACTGAGAGTGCTGCATCTTTCCATCTGTGCATATTCTATGCTCTTTATTACAGGGGTGGGGTTTTACAGTGTTTTAACAGTAATGTGTACATTGGTGTGTCAATTTAAAGTGCCTTCATTTTTTTATACTTCCTTGATTTCACATCTCTTTGTGTTGCACTGTTATACTTTTCTGTTTTGGTCCTTTCCGGACTCCTTTTAAGAGTGCAGCTTTCCCCTGGCCCACGTTACTACAAAAGCCAAAGGTGTTATATCTCTTGGCTCTGCCTGTTTTACCTTTATGATTGGCATCACTGTTGATTTGTAAATGTGTGGGGGATGAGCAGTAGGTTTAGCCAATGCTCACACGTACACTCCTGAATTAATTTAATCACAGGATCATTCAACACTGAAGAGGACACCATTTCCATTGAAAGTCAACAATCAGCAGACACTCTTGGGGCCGAATACACAGAAGCGTTTTGTAATGGCAAAACCACATTGGAAAAAACTCTGTGTGTAAGGGCCTAGGTATCCGTTTGATAATAATATGTTTAAATGTAGTGCTTTGTTACTGGTTACTCCTCCTTCCTACTAGGTGAACAGAGTTGTATTTCTTTATCATATGCACTGTCCAAACAGCAAAAACGCAGGATTGTGTCATAGAATCTTATTCTCAAAGTGCGAGTGATTCTTGTTCGTCTGCAGAGTATTGCATTATTATGCATACATCATTTGGTTCTAGCTATAATGTTCCTGTTTGTTTCACCAGCAGTCACCACATTACAGGAAAGTATTACCTAGGATGCATGATAATGAGTGAGTCATGCGCTCAGCTGCTCCATGGCACTCTGATGTCAGCAAGCCCTTGTTGTGAAACTCTATCTCAGTGTCAAAGCTTGGGCTTTCGGTTGACGAATGTAAGTGCGTGTGTCTTGAAATGTATTCTGCTCTTCCAAATTTCTTGGCTCATGGCGTCAGATCAGTGAATCAGAGGATCATTTATCCAACATTGTATTGATTTTACAAACCAAGCATCTACAGAAAGCCAGCATTCTTTTGTTCCCCACTCTCTAAAATGGACAGATGAAATAAGAAATCCACAGCGTGAATGAAACCCCTTAGCCTGCTCTTTCTTCCAAACCTTTAAGTGGATTCCTTCAGGCTGTTGTCAGTGAACTTTGTAATGTTTGAATTCACATATGACATATGAACTTGTATTTCTGTGCCTGTTGGGAATGTATTAAGTAGAGGTGGCAGAGCCAAAGCATTCATGGTGTGAAGGATTCCAATCGGGCGTCACACACCGGACAAGGACCTACACCATCAGCCTTAGATGTAGCACGCAATTAGAATGCTTATTCATTAATTTCACCAAATTCAAATTGAGCCGATACCCGACCCATCTCACACCTCTTTTTACAAATACCCCAGGACACAATGGACCATGAATCAGGCCGGTGGGTCGTAAACACAATTTTTTTTAATTTTAATTTCAAATAAAATCACACAATATTTATGTTGGGCAGCAATCATCAATGGGGTGATAATTACAATGAAAACCACTAAAATACACTTGGTTAACCTTGGGTAACCTTTTTCTGGAACATATCCAAAGCACAAATGAAAAGGAGCACCTTTTCAATTAGGATAGATAGCACCAGAGTTAGGATTTCCCCACGCAATGTTCCCTCAACCCACAATTAATCTAATTCTGATTAGATAGGTAGAAGCAGCAGGTAGTCAGGGATATGATAATCAACCTTTCCTCACAAAATAAGAGGCAAAAACAGATTTTAAACCCTTTCCAAGGGCCTAAAATGACACTCAGATTTTAATGCAATTAAATAATGATGTACATATGTTTTATCACATTATCAGAGATGTTATACCACTAGCAACTATAAGGCAAGGTATCACAAAAGACATACAGTTCACAAAGCAGATTGAAAATGAAAACACAGTGCAGTCAATCACACATTTGAAAAGTTCAATTTTTTTCTAGTTTGCCTTTTTAAATGTCAAAATGTTTTTTCAGAAAAACAGGTGAAATACTCTGAATCGGAAATGCGGTTTTTGGGCTGGGGATAGAGGCGCATCACAGGGTCAATATATAAGTGAAAGGAGGGCTATAGCTGAAGAACGGCATGAGATTTTCAAGATAAAAGGAGGGTCGGTGTTGGTAGAATAAAGCCGTCAAAGAGAGGAAATTAGTTTGAAAAGAAAAAGGACAAGTTTTCCTTAAACTAGATTATTCAGACTAAATTGTTAAAGAAAGACACGATACGATCCCGGATTAATTTGCAACTTAACCCTTACACCCCATGTTCAGATCTATGTGGGAATTAATTTAAATTATTCCAAAAATTGCTAAGGAGTTCCAAGATGAGGTGAATGAAAGAATTGCGCTAGCACTAGAAAAACAAGGACAGGGTGCACAGAGAATTAGAACAGTTTAGACAAGTTATCAGGGTATGGATAGGATTACTTAGAAAATAGGGTAAAGACAAAGGGGTCAAAATGGGGTATGCTATGTGTTACTATGGGAGGGGGGAATGGAATGTAGGACAGCCAACCTGGTTCTGGGCACAAAAGGTTCTGGTCACTGGATAGCAGGCTCTCCTGGCAAAAGGCAGCTGTGCAAAGGTCTGATCACGGCACAATGATGCCTCATCTGGCTGGAGCGGGTAAGCAGGGCAAGCAAACAGCACTGGAGAATTCCAAAGCAGGCTCAGCCACCTTTCCCCTTTCTCCCTGAAGTTAGTGGGGTGTTAGTGCTGAAGGGTAGTTCTGCCTGGATGAGAAGGCCTGGGTTGACTCTCTGGCAATGGTTCTGGAATCTTGCAGAGTGACGGTGTAATATCTGGATACACAGGTGCTGGAAGATTCAGAAGAGAGCGTGTTTGAGTTCTGTCATGGCCCATTATTTATAAGGCATGATGACATCATAGAATTATATGGTGGGGCCTGCTTAGGCCTGCCATGCCTCTAACAACTCGATTGGCCAGGGGTGATTATTACCGCCCTGCTGTCAGCTGGTTGCACTTTTAGAGACATGACATCAGCTTTATGATGTGGCTTTAGAATGCCTATGATCAGCCCACAATCACTTTAGCTAAAATCTAGTTTTGACATAAGTGGCACATTTTTACAGTTTCGGCATTTTAACAAATTACATTGGCAGATTAAATATTGTATGCAGAACATAGCAGTCCCATTCTCATGTCTATAGGACTTTGTTTCACACGTCTAATAGTTTTTCACACTTTTTACTGATAAATATTCGACCTAAAATTCGATAACTTTATAAATGGGTAGAGATTATCATAAGGCATGCAAATATTGAATTTAACAGTGGCATCATGAACACTTTCCTCAAACTGTCCAATTCTCTGCCATTTATGTTCCCAATATGGCAGTGAAGGCTACCACTTCTTAAATTAAAACCCACCAAATTACATTTAAACTGTTACCTTTTTACATTCCTATGAAGTCCTGTTGCAAAGATTATAGTCCCAACAGTGTATTAATTACATAGTCTTTAGAGCCAAAATGTTCAGCGTTGTTCACCATATAATGCTCTTGAGTTGGCTTTGAATTTCCCAGTAGAAGTCGCTGGGATGTGTGATTTCCTGTTTCACATGTCTATGTCCCAGAATATCCATTGTAAGAGGCCTGAGCCCAGACAAAAGTCTAATGCCTAGGCTGTTTAGTGTTTTTGGGTCCATTCAAAGTTTTCCAGGGTAGAAATTAGCACACATGTGAATCTATTGTGACTCCTTCTGTTGCTAGCAACCCCCCAAACAGAAACATGTTTGGCTATTTTTAAGAAGGCAGCCCTAGCTCTTTATTTCTTATTGTATTTTATTGTGTTTTAAATCAAAAGCAAGCCTGTTGAATAAAACATCCCATATATGTTTCCCAGCAATAAAAACCTTTACATTGCTAGGCCAAAACATGGCTTCTTTCAACATTACACTTTCAAAACAGGCATTTTTCTTTATTCACAAAAGCGCATTTTAACACATGGTGACATCTGCTGGGGTGACCATTTCAAAAGGCTTTCTCTTTGAATTTCCCCCATTGTTTTGCAGCCCTAATCAGTTTCACTTATACAACAATCTGTTTAAGAAACAGGTCCATTGAAATTGACATAGGCCCAGAGAGCCAGAGTCTCTTTTGCAGCATTGCTATTTGACATTTTGTAACTCAAGAGTCAAGTGTTTTCTTGTGCGACTGAAAATAAAGCTTCTTTTGATTTCTCAGATTTGGCTGACACAGCCTGTCATACAGGGATAATGTTCTATTTTGCTGGAGCACAATTTGGATATGGGTGGGCATGGCAGGGCCTCATTGATGAAAGCAGTGTGATGTTTAATAGATGGCAATAGTGTCAGGGTGCCATGATTATGCAGGCCAAATATTTCCTTTTTCAAGGGGAATGTGGATCAAGCAACAAAGCAGTGCTGCTTCTCAATTTTCTTCTCAGTGCTTGTAAGAAACACAATGGCAGGATTTCTCAGTGTGCCTCCTTGTTCCATCCTGCACAATGGTGCTTGGCAAAACAGTGCAGCCATCCTTTTGTATATGCAAAACACAGTTTTGAGGCAAGGCCCTGGTGCTCAAAGGAGCCACCGCAGCCATTTTGCTGGTTCTGCTGAAGTGCAGCTGGATGATGTGATGAAGTACTCCTGAGTGGGTAAATATATCCCACAATAGGTCCAGGCCTGCCGGAGAACCATTATTAGAGTCAAACACGAGCCAAGTCAGCAAAATAACATTAAAACCAGGCAACCTGCCTCCCCACCTGACAATGCAACACCGAGACGTGACAACCTGCCTCCCACCCTGCCACAACACAAACACTATCCTTCGCCTGCAGCCTCCTGAACACTACAGCCCAAAGTCAATAAATACTCTGCTGCCTCCTCACTTCCCACAGCACAAAATCTACACCTGTTGTTGGACCTTCCTACTCTGACAAGACAGTAGAGCATACTCCCCTGCCCCCCTGACAGTAACTTGGGGAAATATGAATATATCAAACAGCAACATACATTTGTTCCCATAGTAGATTTATAATAATCTAGGATGCACAACTTTATCAATCAGAAAATAAAATGGCAGCATGCAGAAAAACATTGTTGTTTAAAACACTTATTTCTCCATCAATATCACATCCACATATTATCAGACAAGTCAATTGAACACAAACAAACTGCAGCACAAAGATGGCCACTCTGCAAGTGCTTGATGATGTGCATCATGTGCTGGTTGGTTGGTGTGTATGTTTACTAGCATTACTAGACCTCTCAGTGATGTTTAAATAGGATTAAACATAGTTTAGCCATGGCATTTTGTTCCATTGCAAGGGTATCTATCCATTGGTAAATCCTTGGGAGGTTTCCGTCATTCCTGGATAATCACTGCCAGTTGGTCACAATCGGACAGGCTTGCTTCCTGTACCACATGGGGTGCCCCAAGGGTCCATCTTCTCACCTGTGCTATTCATTATTTATGAGATACTCCTGGGGAATTTGGTTGATTTCTTTGGCATCCCCATTCACCAATGGCCTGGCATCACCTAACTTTATATTATGATTGCTTCAGAGGGTGATATCCCTTTTCCTTGTAATAGCATGTTGGAAATGAAAGCCTTTGTTTATTTATTATTTTATTTCATATCTGAATGCTTAAAGAAATTAATTTGTTTTATTTTCCTATTCTAATTGAAGGCATATGTTCTATGTTTCTCTTATCCCGTGTTCGTGATAACACACATTTCCCTAGTCAGGTTATCACCTTACCCAGGCAACCTGCTCATCTTCAAAGAATGCTAAAGGTGTTGAGTGTCTCCATGAGTCTCTATGTATTTATTCCTGCTGTATCATTCTCAGGATTTCCCAACCGACCATCAAGCGAAATCAGGATTCTCATTTCATTGGTACATCAGGTTTCACTGCTACCATGAGGTAGCTATATATTTTTGAGGTAGCTATGTATAGATTGAGAACAAGGGTGGGAATTAGGAAGAACATGAGATCTATGTGATTGGAAGTGAGGGAGGGAGACAAGAATATTATAATGTGTTTGATTAGGGATGGAGGAGGTCTTGCAGAAATTGTGTATAGCCCCTTGGTTATTGGAAACAATGGTCCAGTTACATGAATCTATGAAGGTACATGTGATATTGGACAGTGGGGGAGCCAGCACGGACAAGATACTCACTAATAAGGGATTACAACGGGGTTGTGTACTGGCTCCCCTACTGTTTAACATTTATTTGTATGATTTGCCTGACCAGATAAAGGATATGAATTGTGGTCCTCCTAAGCTGGGGGGGGGGGGTGAACATGTGCGGTGGCTGTCCTATGCAGACAACATTGTAATATTTAATCATACATTTGAAGGTCTGCAGAGGGTGGCAAACAAACTGTACAACTTTGCAAAAACAAATGAATTTGTTGTTAACACAGAAAAAAACTAAATTGTTTCTTATGGGAAAAGCTACACTCTTGCTCTGTTTTTTGTAGGTAATGGTGAAATTCTAAGAGTAACATAATACAAGTATTTAGCAGTATAATACGGCGATGGAAAGTACATGGACCTAAAGTTCCAGCAGAAACAGACAGCCATTATTCAGACGTTGTTGATAGAAAAATGTGGTACTGATACTGCCGGCTATAGCTATGTAGGTATATTTTTTTTGTACAGACAAAGCTTTGTGCCGGCTATTGCTTATGGACTCGAGGAACTAAATATGAAGTGCCTACAGTGGTTAAACATAATTGTAAGGGACTTTTGGAAATCTGTTTTGGGCATAACAATATTGGTGCCGATTGAATTGATTCGATTGGAGTCTGGTTGAATGTCAGGCACAGCCATAGTTTGAAAAATAGAGATTGAGGGCCTGATTCATGGAATTCTTTTGCACGGTTCAAAATGACTTTGCACTGCTGAAAAGTGACTTTGCACTGCCGACACAAACCCTGGTTCATGGAACTGTGCAAAGTGTATTTTTGAAGTGCAAAGTCAGTGCAGTCAGTGCATAGTCATCTTTGCAGTACAAAGTGACTTTGCACGGACTTTGCACTGCAAAAATACACTTTGCACAGATCCATCAATCAGGGTTTGTGTTGGCAGTGCAAAGTCACTTTTCAGCAGTGCAAAGTCACTTTGAACCATTAAAAACATTCCATAAATTGGGCCCTTAATGTATATTAAGGCTATGAAAGCTAAATGTAGTGTGCTGCCGAAGGAAATGCGCAAAGTAATGATCAAAACAGTGAAAGACACAGAGCTCTGCGCATGGGTCAGCTTAGTACTTGACCTATTTGTGAAAATGTAATGGTCCCCTGGTTGGACAGATAAATACTTTGCGCTGAAAGAATCATTCGATAAAAAAAAAAACGGAAATAGTGGGATTGGACAAACAATTACAGCCATATGGAGTCATTGCGCAGATATCCGACCAATATCCTGAGGCAATATCAGAAACCTACACTTTATTCAAAGAAATGTTAAGCTGTGCAAGTAAGAAGATTCTATTTACTATTAAGAATTTATCATTTGCAAATTTTAACAATGTTAGGCCTGATAGCCGGTATTTCACGATTACAGCGGACATGTACTATACATAAAGATCTCCTGATACAATAAAATGCACAGCATATGTTAACATGATGTGACAAGCCATGCAAACTATACGAAAGGCGACTGACTCTTTTTGTGCATAATCACATGTCCATTACCACTGATGTAGTTCAGAGAGACTGTACTATATTCGGAAGACACCCTAAAGGAAAACCCAGATAAAGCCAAAAGATCCATCCGGGAAAAGGACTGGGAGGAAACACAGGAGCAAAGATTGAAAAGAAATCAATGTCATAATATTGTCTGGGAAAAAAAAAGGTTTCAATATGCTACCACCCTACCTGCTGAAATTCTCCTCTCACCATTACCGAGATCTGTTGATGCGCTGCAGACTTAACATCTGGCACTGCAGAGAGGTAAAATGGAAAAGAAGGCACATTGAAAAATCAACTGCATACTGTAGATTCTGCAAAACTAAAGACCAACTTGAAACTATCAGACATGTAATGTTATCCTGCCCGACCTTGAAATCGAAAAGGGAAAACTACTTGGGTAATTACACGTGCAATATCACTGAGGAGACGGAAGAAGAATACTGGGAATGGCTCCTGACCGTTGATAAGGAGGCAGAACCCTGGGCGCATTAAAATTTGTTGAACTATTAAACTTGGACCAGGAGGAAGAGGATATTGGACCTAAAAATAATTCTAATTCTAAGGATGTAAACTAGATCTACGTAAATAACTATATAAATAACTCCTTCATTAACTACCTCTGGCCAATTGATGGGACAAGGTGCAGTTGAGGGAACAAACCATGGATATGATTCTACTGAATGAAAATGAACTAAAGAATGAAATAATGGAGTAATGAACTAACGTTTAAGGTTTAAATATGTTTAACCAATAAAAAAAAAAATAATAATATGTATTATTTCTGGAAATAGTCGTTTGTTGATCGCTTTATACAATGTGTGGAAAGCACTGAATGAAATGTTTGAGAACGTCTAAGGACATACAATGACTTTGTTCTATAGTTAAAAGTGATTTTAAGCATGTTGAAAGAAATGTAAATTGTAATGACATGTCATGAATGATGGGATATGAAATAGTTCTTTGAACTAATAGCACATTATATTTAAATAAAATAAAAAAAAATGAAGTGGTCATCCCATTTGAATTTCAAGCACACGTATAACCAAAAACAAATAAATCCATGAAGTTCAGACTCAAGAACGGTGCCCCGGTCACATCATACTGGGCTCCTGTGGTTGAAGGAGATAAGGGTGGGTGCTGTGTCTGGAATGTTCTGTGTTTTGGAATAGAAGGACTGGAGGTGATGCCAAAACATGTAGTACAATGTCCTGCGTGCAGCTTGTGTGTGCTGCAGCGTCTGGTATAATGAGAATGCCTATTTTCTTATCAAAGCAGGGTTGGCTTCAACAGTTTACTTTGATTGTGTCTTGATTGGAGAGGAATCACATCACATGAATTACTTGATTTATTAATGTTACAATAAGGTTAAACAACCAATACCGTTCCTGGATTCAATAGTGACGAGGCAGTGGGCCATGTGTTAGAGGAATGGGTTTAGATAAGGTGTGGCCAATCAGTCCAGGGACTATAGGGTGGTGTTTGCATGTTCTATTGGTGGTAGCCAATGAGGCTGGTGGGATAATATTGTAACCTATGCATGCAGATTTTGCAGTTTACCTCTATATACGCTGTAACGCTCCATGTCCGTTTGGTTCTACAGGAAATTCTGGGACCTTTTTCCATGTGATGAACCTTGTTTTCCCTTGCAAAGAGGTGCAGTGATTATTTGGCCTTTTGGATTATTTGTACTGTATAGGTAAGGTTGATATTCGCTTTACATGCTAGGCTCTATCAAGCATATGCTGGCCCAATTAAAATATGAGACTATACCTGGCATAGGAGGTAAGACCGTGGCCATTTTAGGTTTCACACAGCAGCATGAGTCTGTGAGGCTCTACTTTGTTTTTGATGGCTGCACGTAGGTTTGTAAGGCTGTATAAGACATGGCTGTACCTGTGATATGAGGTTCTATCTGGCAGAATCATCTCTTAGTACCTGATGAAGAATTTCATGGCCATGTGGTGCTGTAAATTTGGCTAATACCTGATAATGTGTGATTGCATTCAGCATACCTGATATGTGAGACTAAAACTGGCATCAGTTAGCAAAAACTGGCAATCAGGCAGTACCAATAGAAACGTTATGCCTTTGACCTAGCAAAGATCCACTAGGCATTTTCGGGCATATTGTGACTGTTCCCAGTGTGTATCAAGGTTACTCCTATGTAATGTATTCTTGATAAGTAATATAACTTTGGGGGTCATTCCGAGTTGGGCGGTAAGGGTTTACTGGCACCAGTAAGGATGCCGGTGCCGGTAAACCCTTACCGCCCTATTCAGAGGTCCCTTAGCGGGTCCCAGCAGGAACGGCTGGTCTGAACAGCTGTTTTCTGCGGGTCCCGTTAAGGGACCTTGGAGCTAATAACGGGCCTGTTATTAGCACCTTCCCCATTCCCAGTGAGCCCTATGGAGGCTCAAATGGGAATGGGGAATGGTTTACTGAATGGGGACTTACCGGGTGCTCCAAGATCGGAATGACCTGGTAAGTCTGCATTCAGTCAGACCGGACCCGGACCCAGGTTGGAGGCAGCCATGGCGCTAATAGTGCCATGTCTGCCTCCAAACTCGTAATGACCCCCCTTGTGTTTGACTTTATTTTTATTTAATGTTGTAAACAAATATAAAACAATATAATTGTTGTTTTTTGTAAATGTTTTTTACAATAATGCTGACCATTTTGTTGCTGTCATCAGGATGAACGTTCATGTGATGTCACTTCCTGAGATCTCATCAGACGTGTGATGTCACTTCAGATACTGCTGGCATTTTGGCTAAATGATGTCCGCTCTGTGCACACATGTGTTGTTTTCTTAAAAGGTGCCAGTCTTAGAAATAGCTGGAGTTTAGCAAGGTCAATTGGACTGTGTGGTTAACTGAACGAATATAAAAGTGCACTTTCTGTCCCTTGCTCCACTAGTGATTCTCTTTGCATGATGTGCCTGGCTTCCAGCACAGTGCTCACAGATCGGGGTAACGTGAAGAAGGCCCAGAAAAAAGGAAAAATGTCAAGGAGCTAGAGCATTGCCCTGCACTGCAGATGCAAATTGTGCATGCGCAAGAGCAGAGGGGTTTGGCTTACTTTTGCTGCGCAATGTGTTATCTAGAAGCCTAGTATTCTTCTTTGGAATATTCCTCAGAACTCATATTTCTCATTCCTTTTGTCTCCCCACGGATCTGGACAATTTATAAACTGGCCCTGCCCAAAACCCGTACTAAATATATTAAAAACAAAGTAGGACTGCACACTCTTCTCACTCTTGCGGGACACACTTCGGATACAGCATGGATGAAGCAGTGCATTCTTCCTCCGCTCACACAATAAATGAACCTTTGGCAGTGCAATCTTCCTTCACACAAACAATGCATCACAGCATGGCCAAAGCAGAGCATACTATCCATGCATAGAATATGCCCAGAGTGGGGCATACAAACACCCTTCAGAGTGTAGAGCGGATGAGTATGTAGAGCGGATGAGTATTTAGAGCGGATGAGTATGTAGAGTGGATGAGTATGTCGAGCGGATGAGTATGTAGAGCGGATGAGCTTGTAGAGTGGATGAGCGTGTAGAGCGGATGAGCGTGTAGAGCGGATGAGCGTATAGAGCGGATGAGTGTATAGAACAGATGAATGTATAGAGCGGATGTGTGTATAGAGCGGACGAGTGTATAGACCCAATGAGTGTACAGAGCCGACGAGTGCACTGAGCGGATGAGATTATAGAGCGGCTGAGGGTATAGAGTGGATGAGGTTATAGAATGGATGAGGATATAGAGCAGATGAGGTTATAGAGTGGATGAGGTTATAGAGCGGATGAGGTTATAGCGCGGATGAGGCTATAGAGTGGATGAGGTTATAGAGCAGATGAGGTTATAGAGCGGATGAGGCCATAGAGCGGATGAGGTTATAGAGCGGATGAGGTTATAGAACGGATGAGGTTATAGAGCGGATGAGGCTATAGAGCGGATGAGGTTATAGAGCGGATGAGGTTATAGAGCGGATGAGGTTATAGTGCGGACGAGGTTATAAAGCAGATGAGGTTATAGAGCGGATGAGGTTATAAGAGCGGATGAGGTTATAGAGCGGATGAGGTTATAGAGTGGATGAGTGTAAAGAGCGGATGAGTGTAAAGAGCGGATGAGTGCAGAGAGCAAATTAATTTATAGAACAGGATTACTGCGTATTAGCGAATGACTCTAAGGGGCTGATGAGTGCATATTAATGTTGAATGCGGGGAAAGCACGAGTGCATGGAGCGGATGAGTGCATAGAGCGGATGAATGTGTAGAGCGGATGAGCGTATAGAGCGGATGAGTGTATAGAACAGATGAATGTATAGAGCGGATGTGTGTATAGAGCGGACGAGTGTATAGACCCAATGAGTGTACAGAGCCGACGAGTGCACTGAGCGGATGAGATTATAGAGCGGCTGAGGGTATAGAGTGGATGAGGTTATAGAATGGATGAGGATATAGAGCAGATGAGGTTATAGAGTGGATGAGGTTATAGAGCGGATGAGGTTATAGCGCGGATGAGGCTATAGAGTGGATGAGGTTATAGAGCGGATGAGGTTATAGAGCGGATGAGGCCATAGAGCGGATGAGGTTATAGAGCGGATGAGGTTATAGAACGGATGAGGTTATAGAGCGGATGAGGCTATAGAGCGGATGAGGATATAGAGCGGATGAGGTTATAGTGCGGACGAGGTTATAAAGCAGATGAGGTTATAGAGCGGATGAGGTTATAAGAGCGGATGAGGTTATAGAGCGGATGAGGTTATAGAGCGGATGAGTGTAAAGAGCGGATGAGTGTAAAGAGCGGATGAATGCAGAGAGCAAATTAATTTATAGAACAGGATTACTGCGTATTAGCGAATGACTCTAAGGGGCTGATGTGTGCATATTAATGTTGAATGCGGGGAAAGCACGAGTGCATGGAGCGGATGAGTGCATAGAGCGGATGAGTGTGCGGAGCGGATGAGTGCGGGGAGCGAATGAGTTGAATGCGTGGAAAGCACGAGTGCATTGAGCGGATGAGTATGGGGAGCTGATGAGTATGGGGAGCGGATGAGTACCGGGAGCGGATGAGTCTGGGGACCAGAGGAGTATGGGGAACTGATGAACGCAGGGAGCAGATGAGTGAAGCGAGCGAATGAGTGCAGGGAGCGGATGAGTTGAATGCGTGGAAAGCACGAGTGCATAGAACCAATGAATACATAGAGCGGATGAGGGCATAGAGCGGAGAAATAAGGAGAGCTGATGAGTGGGGGAGCGGGTGAGTGCAGGGAGGGGGTGAGTGCGGGGAGCGGGTGAGTGCAGGGAGCTGATGAGTGTGGGGAGCTGATGAGTGCAGGGAGCTGGTGAGTGCGGGGAGCGGGTGCAAGTGGGGAGCGGGTGATTGCATAGGGTGGGTGATTGCGTAGGGTGGGTCAATGCGAAATACAGGGGCAGTCTGGAGTCCATGCATGGGGCAGACAGGAGTGCATGCGTGGGGCAGACAGCAGCGCGTGGGGTGGCATAGAGCACGCGGGGTGGACTGGAGTGCATGAGTGCGTCGAGCAGACCGGAGTGTGTAGCGCAGACGGGAACGCATGGAATGAATAAAAGTCCATAGAACGGACTGGAGTGCATAGAACTGCGCGACGTACATAGTATGGTCTGGAATGCAGGGAACACTTGAAAGAGCATGTAACCCATCATATCACACCCCACGCTTACTCTCTTCTTTATACCACCACTCAACTAGAACATACAATGACACCATTCGGTATAATTGTTCTCATACAAACATCTCCCGCTCACTCCCCATCACTCTAAGTAAACACTGCTGGTAACACCCCCCCCCCCCAGCCAGGCATTCTCCTCAGGCCTAATGCAGCCACAGTCGGTCTAGATAAATCCTGCCAGAACGAACACATACCCCTGATCTCAACCACCACGCCTACCGCTAAGAAGCAGCTATTTCACGAATACCGCACCAGCTGCACACATATCCAGTGCGCACACGCTCTCCCTACCCTCTCCACTGACCTAAACTTCGGTTCCCAAGGGCGTTCAACCTACCAGCGCCTTCAGACCATACCAATGGTATATAAGGCGCTATATAAATGCAAAATACCATAACATAACATAACATGGATTACGCTGACTCCGCATGAACAGAGGAGTACACGCTTCATCCTTGAGCACAACGTCTGCAGACGTTCTGTACAAGCATCTTCCATTGGATTAGTGACAGTCTCATACTTGCAGACTCTGTAACAGTAGGCCAAGATCACACATAGCTTTAGTCTTTCATGGAGCCTCTTCTGAAGGATTGATGCGATCTTTAGAGCTTCATCAAGAACCACTGCATCCTTAAAATGGTGTGCTTGAACCAAATACTCAAATCATGCTGTCCATTTTACAGCATGTGTATAGGGTTAAGTGGTGCCGTATTCTAGTGTATCATCGGCAATACACACATGTCTGTATAGTCAGAGCTCTCTTGTTGATGACATTAGATGAAAATACAGCGAGGTTCCTCTTCAAGTGGTGTCAGGTTGGCTAGATGACCGCTGTGCCAGCATGTGTGTGGTAGCCTCGGTCAGAGGACACAAACGCCGTTCCAAAGAGGGGAGGAAAGAAAAGGGAGGAAGAGGTGGTTAGCAGAAGGTTGCATGATGCAGGTTGGCATAATTGTCTTGGGACAAGTGGCTGCCAAAAAGATACCTCCTCCGAGGGAGTCACAAATCCTTACACTAGCCATGTGTGAAAGCACTGTTCTTGGAACCTAAGGGTGGAAAGAGGAGAGAGGGAACAACATGATATCTGAAAACTGCCTAATGTTAAAAGGAGGGACAGAAGAGAGAGAGAGGGAATGCGTGTTCTGTGTGCATATTTATTTATTTATTTATTTATTTTGGAATTTGTAAAGCACACCTAACCATGAGGCATCAAGGCGCTGCAATTCTTTCGAAAGGTACATATAGAGTCAAGGCACATCCATAATCAGTTGTGGCTACATTTCGTGGTACAGCAGATAATAGTGCATACATACAATGGTATTAATTAGCAGTGCGGGTAGGCGAGTAGCATATATATAAATGAGATGGTATGGTGAAACATGCAGATGCCGGGAGGTGATAGAAGGTTGTGGTTAGTTGTGTTGCTCTTGTGTGAGTAGTCGAGTTTTCAGACGTTTGCGGAAGGCCCAGGAAGAGGATTCAGATCTCTATGTGTGTATCCAGGTGACGTAGCAATATATGATTGATAACATGGCAGAGGAAATATGGTGCTGCTGCGCACGGTTTCATGTCATCGCGTGCACACCGCAGACACTGATGGAACGTATATAGGCAGCGCAAACGCTTATCACGGGACCCCAACAAGAGAGTTGTTACAGATGAAGCGCTTGGTTTTAATGAAAGGAGCATGACATTTGTTCAAACGTGAGGTCCATGCGTAGGAACCAGAGCGTGACTTAACATAGAAGTAATCAGTCTATGAACGCAGCTAAAAAAGAGTGAACTCCGGCGTTGCAGGAATTTTGGGTCCAGTGTTGCTTTAAGATGCTTTACATTTCCTATGTAACATTTCTTCACATTTCTCCTAATAGTCCCACTGCTCTCTCTCCATCTACCGCTCCAGGCAACGCTGTACTTTATTGCAAACCTGTGTATTGCAGCATCAGTGGTTTCTCTGGAACAGGCGGCAGAAATAGACTGCATATATAGTTAATCTGTAAAAAATAATACATAATAATAATTAATGTTTGTGCTGATATACAGTTATATGCTGATAACTTTATGTTTAATAGTTCATTTTACCGCATACCCAAGCTGAAATAATAATAATACGAAATAAATCCATTGCATATTACACCGTGAAGCCTGGATGCGCTCAGCTCTCAATGTCATGCTGTATCCCCTGTTGCCATAGCGGCTGCTGGAATATTGCATTTTTCTTCAAGATTTATAAACAGAAGTGGCTATGTTTCCCAGTACTTGAAGGAGCAGTGCAGAATCCGAGGCCTTTGAGGAGAATATAAATCCCAGGCTTAGAGGTCTTTCCGATCGCACCGGGGCCTTGTTACGGGCATACCATGAATAGTGGCTCAATTGCGGCCAGTAAAGCATCCCAGGCCGGAGATGATGCATTCCCCGAGTGAAGACCACGGAGCCACAGCTTCTCTTCCATGGGACTCATAGCCAACCCAGCTCTTAATTGTGAGCGCAATCTACCCTCATCATGTTCCACAGATTTCATGTTTGTGACTGGCAGTCGTAGTTAACTTCAGTTGAAGACATAAGCTAATTAGGGCCTGATTTACAAAGCATTTTTCAATGGGATTGCATCATTGCACAAGGCTTTTGAAATTAGGCCCTGAGCATCTATGAAAAAGATAGGACCTCACTGGAGCTTTAGTGTCCTCATGAAATTGAGTTATGTTTTCCTGTTAGAGCATCGGCCTAATTCGCCATAGACCTCAATGAATGCCAAAAACACACTAAGAGACACCCCATGCTACAGTGAGTACTGATTTCCAGAGAGAGAATTGATTATAAATAGGCAGGTCTTTAAAAAATTAGACCATTATTGTTTTTCAGATGGTTACTCTGCCCAGCAAGAGTTCAGTGCACGCCCATTAGCTCCTCATACCAAAGCAAATGCCCTTTTAAATATTTGCAAACGTGGGCCACAGTGAGACTAGAGCGCTATGGTGGATGTGATATGTGTGGGGATATTTATGGAGAAATCGTAACTTAAAGTCTAGGCATGTTCATAAAAGGGCATTCATCTCACGGATTCTGGATTTGACGATTCCCACTTTGCTTCCAGTGCCTCTGAACAGCAACTGAGAGGACCCATCAAGCTTTGGAATTGGTGTGAGAGTCAGAAGTTGATGAACTGAAAAGAAGAAAGTATTACTTGATGAAGTCCACTGCCCAATACATTGAAGTGTCTATCAACCTGCCTAGAAAACACAAACAGCTGCAGCACAGCATGTGCCTTTATCAGTTAAAGTTCACCATGACTGATTGCTTGAGAGAAGCATGTCTAGAGTAACATCTATTTGAGAACTTCTCGTTTTTATAGTAACAATCATAGTGATTAAAATGCACCACGTTATCCAGGAAATAAAGGAGTACCTAAACTGTGATCCAAAATGGATCCAAAAAATCCCAAAATCACTCTTCCGTTGTGTACACGATACTGTTGAATAAATCATCCCCCACTCTATAAAATGGGGGACATTGCATTGATTTATATATTGTTCAGAGGGACTGGAGGAGGATCAAATAGGGCTACCCAACTGTTAACAGCATTATCAAGTGACACCCAATGGTAACCACCATAAGTCTATGCAGAATGACATATTATGCATGATTAATTGACTTGTGGGCATCTCTTCCGAACTTTCCTCTCATCCCAATTCCTCATCAGCATGCTCCCTGAAGGTACATGCAATTAAACTTCGGGAGGAAGTATCGGGAGGATCGCTCAGGTGCAAAATGCTCACCTTGGACACAAGACAACACAGAGCACCACAGGTTCGATCCCCGGGTACACACTTAGAAGTCTCTGGAATTAAGCACATTATAAATAACTTGTCATATAAATGAATTGCATCTCACCAGCTACACTTTTTTAAATGCTGCAACTAATCAACTCTCTGGCATCTCATTATTTTATTTATTTATTGTATTTTATTTATTTGTTACACGCCCAGACCCTTAGTTGTCACGGCGAGGTTATAAGACAGCTCAGAAATTAATACAAACATCATTACATTAGTTACATTACATTATTAATGGACAGTTGGTGCTAAGATACAATTTACAAATATTCACAATAGTATGCAGTGGTAAGGAAACTTATCTTTAGATACTAGTATTGGTTGAATAACCAGGTTTTTAGCAGTTTCTTATAAACCGTGAAGGAGGGCTCTTTTTTAATATTAGTGGGTAGGGTGTTCCAGTGTTTGGGGGCTAGGGTGGTGAAGCTGCTTCCCCCCGCTCTGGTGGTTTTGAAGCGAGGGAGGGTCAGGAGGAGTTAGTCGTTAGATCTTAGTGATCTCCTGTCAACTTTGGGGTGTAGAGTATTGTTGAGATAGATAGGTCCTTTTTTGGTCAGGCATTTGTATGTGATACATAATGTTTTGAAGATAATTCTGGCTTTGATGGGGAGCCAGTGGGCATCTTTTCTAGTCTTAGAGATATGGTATGATTTTTTTATGCCCGGAGCTGCCCTCAGGACTTTGTTTTGCAGTAGTTGCATTTTGGCTAAATTGGCGTTGGATGTGCCTAGTAGTAGTACATTGTAATAATCCAATTTCGATAGGACCAGAGCTCTGGCTAAGGTAAGGCAGTTTGCTGGGGTGAGAAATTGTTACCTGAGAGCAAGTAGTTTGGAGGTGTAAGCCGTGGAAGAGGAGAGTGCGTTGATCTGTTTGGTCATAGTCAGGCTGGCATCAATGTACATGCCCAGTGTTTCGACTTGCTTCAGCACGGGGATATTGGTACCATCAATGTTGATGGTTGAATATTCTGGGTGAAGGGTTGCTATTTTAGCTGGAGATCCTTCGATGAGGACTTCTGTCTTCTCGTTGATTGTTACAGTGTCCTGCTCATAGTTGCCTCTGAGAGGAATAAGGATCTGGGTGTCATCCGCAAAATTTGTGTATATGACAACCATATGGTCTAGTGCTGAGAACAAAAGTTTGGTGTATGTGTTGTACAACGTAGGGGAGTGGCAAGATCCTTGGGGTACTCCTATGGGGACTGGAATGGGGTTGGCTGCTTCTTTGCCTATGGACACTCTGGAAGTGCGGTCGGTCATTGTTAATGTAATTTTGGAAACTGGTCTTGGAAATAAACCAATTCCTCTTGCACTTAGTTTAAAATGCTGCAGTAGGAGGTGTTATTCCCAGGTGAAGACCAGGGGTCATTTTATAAGGACCATCGTGGTAGAGCAAGTTATAAAATGAAAGTATTAAACACTTTAACTTAAAGCCCTCAACTTAACATTCAAATGCCTCTCCAACCAGGCCCCAAAATATTTGGTGGATAAATTCATAAAGCACACCTCTGAACGTCTTATCCTATCTATCCACATTATCTCAAGGTACCCAACTTCAAACTAAAGAAAGCAGGGGGAAGCAGTTTCCCAGTACTGGCTGCACAGCTTTGGAAATCCTTGCCTGTAGCCTTAACATCTGTGCTTTCACACTACAACTTCAGCAAAAAATGAAAAAATTGTTATTATCACTAGATTTGCTAAGAAATGTGCCCACCTAGCATGACACATGCCTATAGTATTGTTTAATCTAGCCTTCATAACTGCCTAGACTGTATATATTCTGATAAATGTGTAAAATGTGTACAATTCTGACTTATGTGTAAATTGTGTAAAATGCCTATGTAACCTTTGCAAACAAGCAAAATGCCTACGTAGCCATGTAACTGTAATGCGCCCAGATACCATTGGGTTAGGTGTGCTATATAAGTAAAAAAAAGACAAAAAAAGACAAAAAGACAAAAAAAACCACTTCATGCCTTGAATTAACACCAGCAGGCATTTTCATGATGGTGTTAAACTAATTAATTCCTCAGTATTGATCACATTTTATAGAATGTATATTGAATAGTAATCCATGAAAAATCCTGCCTGTGGCCTTTACATTTTTACAAAAAGAGTAACATAAAAAAGTAGAGGTGATTGTGCCTGTTTTTACTCTTTCATTTACCACTCCACGTTCTAACTGTAGAACATTGCATGTCAGTGGCCAGAAGCCACATACGCGCAGCATTCATTTAGGACGTTTTACAAATTGACACCGTGGGGTCACTTTCAAGTGCCTACAATTTGAATGCAGGGCACCACCGACGTGTATGGTTTCCTGCTGTTGGGTGCCCTGCGTGCGGTCCTAAGCATTCACAAGGTGGAGGGGAATTCTACAAAGTAAAAACGGGCATATGAAAAATGTATGCTGCCTGCAAAATACGGGTGCAGATGGCATTTATGGATTAATTCCTATAGAATTAATCTGCTGGTTATCATGTGTTAAATGAAGCGTATTTCATAGGAATCCATTGGTTTTATACCTCACAAGAAAATCTCATGTAGCTGTAAAATGCATTGACAAGATAGGGGGGGTCATCTTGGCTCAAAATCAATGGCATCCATCTGCTTTTTGTATCAGGAAAATGCATGCAGAATTCCATAGGGATCATGTATACATGGCACTCAGTGCATACTAATTTTGAACAGCAACGTGAATAAGTGGTGAAAATGTTCTTCCATTTTGCACGCTAATGTGCAAATAATGATAATAGTCCATAGGTAACCTGTTTGCATGCTAGTTTAAATCTAAGCCGTTCCCTACAAGCAATTTACTCAAAAGAACAACATGAGCCCCATGATGTTTTAAATGATTCAATTACCACATCATTTTAAGTAGGAGTCATATTTAGTTACTGTAGGTAATACTTGATGTGTTCCCCAATGCTGAAGATACTCCATGTGATTCAAAGTCACAGTTAGTTGTTATTCTAAAAATCAGAGATTTTAAAACACCACATGTAATTAGCATTGTCGCCATTCTCATAACGAGGCCAAGTGTGCAGAACGGAACTGTATTTATTCTTTCTACATGTTGCAGAATGTTTCAAGTTGTGCAATAAAAGCATTTCTAGCAGGCACTGAGGGTCATCTGCCACAACAGGAAATACGAATTTGTCAAATGAATTGTTTGTGTCTCTAAGAGGGCTGCAGAGATCTGTTGCTTGATGCAATGTAACCATTTGTATGAGGTCTACCTGAAGGAAGGACATCTGGCAACATGTTGTATATGTTAAGCTAATTAACGATTCATCCATTTGCAATTGCTCACTGCCTAGTTGCATCCTTTAAAAAGCAAACTGCATTTCCTTATCGCCTTATTTTATGAGGAAACTAAGTTATCCTTCTCACGCTATAGCCCATGACCTTATATTATATCTCCGCAAAATGGGGATCTGTTTCTCTTTAACAGATACCCAACAGAGATGCTATATGCTGCCTTTTTAGGGCTTGAGAGTTTAACTAACACAATGTATGTATTGTTTTATTTTTCCAAAATATGGATCTTTTAATCCATGCATTATTGTCTGTTTCTCTAAAATTATAGATTGAAGAATAAAGATCAATGTAAATGCATCTAAATCGTTCGGACGTAAATTAAACAAATGAAAAATAAAACACACAAACACACACACTGGGATTTCTTTTTGAATACCATCTAAACATTGAAGTCAACTCTCACAGGAGTCAATCGATCTTAGGTGCAATTAATCTCAGGTGTGGTAGTGCCACACTATGCCCAAAATGACTCTCTGTTAGGAAGCACACTTGCAATGGCTGTCTTGACATAGCTGCTTCTGGGGAAGATGTGTTCAACTCCAGGCCTTGAGGGACTGAAACATTAATGTTCATGATAAACATTTGCATGCAATGATTTGCAATGTATACACATTTTTCCTCATGAATATTAATGAGGACTATCCAGAAAACATGTCTGGATTCTGGCCCTTGAGGCCTGGAGTTAGACCACGCTGGTCTAGGGCAACTGGACTCGATCAGAAGAATGCAATCAGAAGGTCGTTAGCACTCTTTTCAGCAGTAACTATCATAGGAATGGTTCTTATCTATAATTGCAGCAGGCTGCCAGTGGCATAGATTGTAAATCCTAAAAAGTATTACAATCTGCAGGAGGCACCTATAACACTGCTGATCGTGTCAATCAACTTCTGCTCCGATCACAAGCATCCTGACAGCTATACACAAAACCACTGATATACTCTGTTACAAATAGATTCTTCAATCAACCACTATTATTTGTTATCAAGAAAAATATGTTATTCCAATCTCCCACTCACTCAGTTCCCCCTGTGAGAAAGCCTTTAGGAAGCATTATCTTTTTAAAAAAAAATATATATTTAGCTAAATTGTTATGATGAGGGGCATTGTATTTGTCCAGTCAAAGGCCCTCATTACAACCCAGGCGTTGAGGGGTTAACGGCGCCGTAAAAGGTGGTGGCGCTGTTAAGCCCTTAACGCCTGATTACGAGGTCCCTTTTTGGGTGGCACTTTAATGCCTGCTTTTAGCAGGCGTTAATAAACCAACCCTCAAAGGGACCTAGGAGCTAATTACGGCACCGTAATTTACGGTGCCGTAATTAGCGCCTTCCCCAGTCCCATTGAGCACTATGGGGCAAAAATGGGAATGGGGAAGGGCCATGGCAGCATGGGAAATTACTGCCCCGCCAACCTCGGAATGGGGCGGTAATTCCCCATTCCGCCATGGCGGAGTCGGTAAGTTACCGGCATGGACCATGGTGCTATTAGCACCATGGTCCAACGCCTGGGTCGTAATGAGGGCCAAAGTCATCGTTCTTCTCCTGCCAAGTAATTACGAAAGGGAGAAGACTGTATCAAAAGCAGGCTTGGTCACATAACTTCTACACAAGACCACAAGCATCCCCAGACATGTTTCAGCCTCGTTGGCCCTCCTCTGTGAGGAGCAGCTTAGGTCTTTTCCCTTTCTGTAATGGCTTGGCAGGTGAATAACGATGGTCTGGAGTGTTGCCCAGAGCAATTGCCAGAGGTTTAAGATTAATTCTAGACCTTCCAGCCATCATCTCCTTGTTTTGCATTGATGTAGTTTTGACAGATCCGTGATTGAGGAAAAAATGCCTTCCTGGATCTGTAAAAATGTGTTTGCACCCCTCTATAAAGAACTGTACAGAGCAAAATAGAAGCAAGGACATTAGTGTTGCAACAACAAACTATATATCGTCCCTTCCCATCTGCTCTCTCCTGTCTATTATATCAACTTGAACTTCACCTTTCACCACCAATTACCTTACACCAGCTCCTCATGACCACCATTTCCATTTAGCTTCACTCCGACCTACCCCCACCAAACCCCAACATGTTTTTCTTGGCCTCGCTGGGGATAATCAAGGGTGATGCATTCTCATCCTCTGTGAGGGCTGAGAACGTGCCACCCAGTTTTTGATGCTCTCAGATGGTGTTTGTCCAACAATGCGTCCCTGAACACTGTGGCTACCCCCAGGAGACCCTGGAGGAGGCACTTGGGGTCCCACAATCTTGACGTGAAAGGCAAACTCCCATCCAGAATACTGAAGCAAGGGATAGGACAATGAATAGGACGTGTTGTTCCTTACAAAAATGCAATTTTAAAACACAGAATTGTATTATTTTGTGCATTTTTGAAACACATTTTAATTGCGTTGAGGGTGCAAGGGAGTGCTAGCATGCAGGAGAGAGAGCCAGGAATGGGGGTGGGGGTGGGGGTGGAACCAGGACGTAGTCAGTACAGGCTGATGGGTTTCTGACCTCCTGGTATATTTCTAGGTTGGTCATGGCAGGGCCTTTATGTCCCGCCATGACCCTGTACATCATTGTCTCGTACATACTGTTTACATAGTGCTTATAATATGCAATTGTCAATGATTACCGTTTGTTTCATGTGTTTACTTTGATTTGCTATTGAATGTCACAATTGTGTTAACTAAATGTGGCCTGATATTTTCCAAGTAAGATGTGTGTGTTCTTAGTGGGCCTTGACACCTGTGCTGCCCATCTATTAAGCCATGAGTGATTCTTTTTTTTTTTTTTTTTTTTTTTGGAACAGCTTATACTTCAAAATGAATCACTTCTAGGGGCACCACATTTTGGCAGGTAAAGCACAGTGAGATTACATGTTTTGCCTAGGATCACACGTGAGGTTAAATGGTAATGTCAAAAATTGAGCCTAGCCTGTAATTTAGATACTTGACCAGGAATCTTCTTAAAAGCTCAACATGGCACAAATATGTGTTTAAATTTGGTTTTGAATAACTAAAAGAATGTTCACTTGAATACTGATTACTTGAGAATGCACAAGCCACAATATAAGCCAATGTGACAATGGATATGCATCATTGTAGAAAGGAGCTGATGAAAAAGAGGAACCTTAAGGATTCTACAGATTTTTTACTTAAGATCAAGGACCTTGAATTTGAAGAAACTACGGACATCCTCTTTACAATGGATGTCTGCAGTTTGTACACAAACATCACACATGATGCAGGATTGGAGGCAATGGAATGGCTATTATTATCATCACAAGAATGTAATATCATGTGCATATTGAATCTATTGAAACTGGTCCTGAATAATAATTTTTTCCGTTTTGAAGACAGATACTTTGTTCAGATTGCAGGAACATCTATGGGGGCCGCAATGGCACCTGGGTATGCGAACACTTATATGGCCTAATTGGAGCAAACAATGGTGCTGAATAATCCACAATATCAGCCTTACTTAAGAAGTTTTAAGAGATTTATAGATGATATTTTTGGAATCTGGAGAGGTTCTCATCAAAGTCGCCTTCAATTTTTTGAGTATATGAATCAGTTAGCACCAAGAATTAAGTTTACAACTCAGATTGACAAAAATCGCATCCAGTTTTTGGACATGGAAATTTATGTCAAGAACAATCATCTGCACACGACTATCTACATCAAACCCACGGACAGAAACAGCACGTTGATGGCATCTAGTTTCCACCCACTTACAACAATTCAAAGTATACCCTATAGTCAATTTTTAAGGTATCGCAGACTGATTTCAGAGCCACCAGAGTTTGAGATTCAATCAAAGAAACTGAAAGAGAAATTCTCTAAACGTGGTTATACAATAACCACTTTAGAAAGTGCCTTAACAAAAGCTTCAGCAGTTCCGAGAGCTAATACCTTAGAGCGGTCACCGAAAGAAGAGTCGGAAGCTATGGTGTACGTGACAACATACTCTCAACAGAGTTATAAGATCAAGAAAATCATTAGAAGAAACTGGCAAATGTTGAAAATGGATCCCTTGTTAGCACAGTTGTTCGAGAAAGAACCTACTTTTGCATACAGAAGGAGCAAATCAATAAGCGATTTTGTGGTCCGAGCGGATTACCAAACACCGGCTACCGGCTCGAATAAATTTAGGGATACTTTACCTTGTAATAATTGCCAGCATTGTCATAATGTGATTAAGGGACCCAGCATTAACCATCCTCATACAGGAAAAAAGATCTTTCTTAGACACACCAGTATGTGTGATACAAGTGATGTAGTGTATGGAATCAAATGTCCATGTGGGCTTTTTTATGTTGGCTTAACATCAAGAAAGGTTAAACTGAGATGGACTGAGCACAAATCTAACATCCGATTGTGCTCAGTCCACTCACCGGTGGCACAGCATTTTAAAGAATATAAACGCTCAGTGGCACAGATGAAATTGGTTATTTTGGAGCAAGTAAGATGCTCTAAAAGAGGTGGTGATATACATAAATTACTGAGACAAAAGGAGGTGGAATGGATTGAGCGGCTAGATACACTTGAACCAAAGGGTATGAACAATGATTTTGATTTGACTTGCTTCATCTGATTGAGTTCTTTTTTGAGTGATTTCTGCGAGTATAACTGCTTTTTTTGTTCGTTTCTGGAATTACCCATTGTTTTTGGGTTTCAAATGTAAATAGAATTTCGGTAACTGTGATTGTAGTATTGATTTATTTGAGAGGATATGTTATCAATAAGAATGAAGAATTACAAATGTTAAAAATGAATAAATGAAATGTTGTTAATTGTCTCTGGCAGCATGGTGAGCGTCCATGGCACCTGAATGAATTTTGGCATTGAATAGATAGGAAAATTCTGGTTATTCAATCATTGGACTTTAATTAGTGATAAATTCTCATGTAGTAAATAGAGGACTAACAGCTAGGAAGTACGTTCTAGTTAATTTAATTGTAGAACAGGGTTGGCCAAACTTTCATTTACCAAATAAAGCTTTCTTTTTTGTGAATAGTTTACTGCTTAGTGAGTATTATATTGGAAATATATTACCACAGGGTTTACCTGTTCTGACCTTTACATTCGCCAAATGAAGAAATTCTTTACATTATAAATACATCAGTACAGGGTTTACCAGCATTGACTGTCAGCATGGTTAAGAAGTTTTCCCTAATGCTTAGAACTTGGACATTAGTGGTCTATTTAAGAATTTGTTATTTTTTTTATTTTTTTATATTAGTCACGTGGTCAGGTGTATCACGTGACGATGTAAAGATTTACTTTCAACGCATCGCGGGATGGGAGGCTGTGATTGCAGCCAGCGCGCCGCTCCCGCGTTGCGTTTCTAATTTACTTTGACTTTGTTACTAAGTGGGGCGGAATGAAGGGATTAGTAGAAAATGTATTAAGGGTCACGTGATCGGGTGAATCACATGACCATGGAAAGATTTACTTTTTAGGCATTGCGGGATGGGAGGCTGTGATTACAACCAGCATACCGTTCCCGCGTTGCGTTTGCAAAACAAGGTGATTAACAAGTACTTTTTCTGAAGACTTTGGTCGGGAAGATACAGACTTTAGGTCACGTGATCACGTGATTCACGTTTTTTGTATTTAAACAGCACCGTGGAACGGGAGGCTGTGGTTGCAGCCTTTTTGCCGTTACTGCGTTGCGTCTTGAACATCATTGAAGCTTTGAGCAAGTAAGTTCGGGAAATGGGAGTTTGGTCCTTTTTTGGATAGATTTACCTAGAGATAGATTGAGTGACAAGTAGTTGTTAAGTAACTCACCACCATTATTATATCTTTTTTCAGGGTGTTTGAAAATTTGGGCATACCTTGAAATACCTTTCAGAAAGCAACACAGTAGTCGGAAGAGACTAAAGGGACCCTGGTAAATTCCAAGGTCAGTTAAATTTATATATTGGCGGCTGTAAGTTCATTTTTGGGATATTAGCGCTCGCTGCGCTTTAGAGACAACACTGCCATAAATCTTTGTTTTTGGCTAAATTTACTTTTAAAACACGAGAACATTGTTACAAACATCACATCAACACCTGAAGAAGGTGTAAAAATGACCCCGAAACGCGTAGTGGACTAATATCATGTGATTTTTTCTCGATTAGAGTGACCAGGTATATGCCCCACAGATTCCGTTTAGCATACAATTGTATTTGAAAAAGAGTAATAGGTAATTTTGTTCTGAATGCTACATTGCATGGGGGGCACTCATTTTTGCACATTTTTGTAAATGAGCGCCTCCATGCTATTTTAATTGTTTCCACCAAGTACTGGAGAAGTAAAGAGTTACAACACAGGCAAACATTCACCTTTGCTCTACAATTTTCCACTACTTGTCAGAAAATGTGTAAATCCCTCCCACACTTAACGATTGTGGAAGTAATCTACAATGCATACCTTTGTGCTTTTACTAGGTATACAAGTGGGGTGGAATCCAAATGAATCCATTGGTCTTCCACCAACATAACAATACATGCTGGTAGAAAACCAACTGGAATTTGGCTGGGGAGCTGTAAGAGCAGGCTCACTTGTCTGATCTGCTCTCCACCTTTGCCTCTCAAGTCGTAGAAAATCCTGCAGTGCATAACAAGTGGTGCTAAATGCTTTTGGGACAATGTTTCCGACTTGGAAAATGACCCTCCCATGATTGTAGCTTTATTTTCCCCATACTGAATGGAGCCTGCAACCTCCAGCATGGAAATCCATGTGAAGTTACCAAAAATGTCATACAGGCACAAAGTGAAATTAAATCAAATTAAACGCATGCCATTGTAATTGCTTCATGCAGTTTGTTCGTTATCCCCTTAATTTCTAATCACCCAACAATCACCCTTAAACAGTTTTTTAATACTTTATATCATTTTTAGAAAACAGTGCCACAGCAATGTTCACTGCCAGTTACCATTTGCCATCTCTAATCACTTTCTGTTGTAAATTATCTGCTTCTAAAACATCCTCATGATAATCATATAAGATTTATTTTGGTAAACAAAATACCATAAAATCAAACAACAAAATAAACATTACAAATTCATTAAACAATGTCACATAAAAATGTCATATACAATCAGAAAATAGCAAATCATTCCATACAATATTGGGGAGCTAAACAAAGTGATTGATTAATGGCTGTGTGTAGTCATTGGATGGGTAAATGAACAAATGCGCCCATGTATGCTTATCTTCCCATCCCATCTCCGTACCATCTGTGTTCCACTGAAAGAGGTCTATATTACACCTAATAAGTAAAATGAAAATACAATGATGGATTTAATTCTGTGAATCAATCATAACCACCGGCATTGCTCTAGTTAGCACTCCATACCAATGTTTGTCAATCCGTCTTGGCCCTGCCACTAATTTGAGCAACCCTGCCCAAACTGCTAGACTCCTAGAATATAAGGACTAAAAGTGTCTGTGGGTGCTTGTGTTAGAGTTAAGAGGGGAAATGGCCATTGGGATTGAACTGCACCTTTTGGTGCCAGAACTAAGAGGCATGTGCTAATGATGTGTCCCCTTGTAAAATGTCACAGACATTGTAAAGAATTATGGCTTGGAATTTTGTGCAGAGTAATGATAGTGGTAATTTTTAATCCAAAGTCTTGCATCTAGCAATTTTTGATTTTACTGCACTCTCCCCTCTGGAATTATATTTGTAAACTCAAGTAGTTAGACAGCAGATTATATATTATCAATGTAATTTGTAACGTTTCCCAGTCGATTGATGCACTGGCTGCAGAAATTTGTGTTCAATCAACATTACCTGTCATTGTTGTTTGATATAGTTAACCAATGTATTAAGGATGATGTGAAAAAACGTTATATACACACCCATAATGAACATATTTTAAATTACAGAAACCAACTTTGTGATTTTAGGTTTGAGAAAATAGTTGTAGGCAGCCTGCATGAGTAAGTGTGCTACCTCACTTAGATTTGTGAATGACTCTTCATCTCCCTGGTAATTTGTGCTTTCATGGATATGGCACATACATCATTATCCAGGGCAAGCAAGCACATCCTGACCAGGCATTCTGAAGTGAAGCCTATCAGCATGCTAATCTCTCTGAGGTTTGTTGCTGAAGGCTTAGAGCGAAATGCAACCCACCCTGCCTCGACACCAATATTCCCTCTGATCCCAGTGGTGTTTATCACCACTGGCAGGGACTCCTTCTAGGGGTGGGGGACAAGAGTTGGCCTTGGGGGAGCCTGGACCCCTCAACCCTCCTGCTGGAGGCAGGCCTTGTCTATATGAGTAATACCTTGAAATAGTATGCAAGGGCACCGTTTCTGCACTGTATAAATGACTGTCTATACAACTTCACAAATTCTGGGACGTGTGGCACTCATGCCAGGCAATTTGCGCTGACATTTGGACTGAATGATTAATGCAAATGTCTTTTTATACTGAAGGGTCGCTGCTGAAATGCCTAGCAACCCTGACATAATACCCAGCATGTTTTGAAAAGTACCTGCCACTGATACACCTTTTTTGGGTGTGATCTTCTAAGGGCCAGTAATAGGGAAACTTATAAATATGTTGGTGAGCAATCACAGTGTAGGCAATGGTGAACACTTATAATAGTAGGACATTAACTGGCATCCCTTTTTTTTTTGAGACATGATGATAAAGAAGACCAGTTAGGGATAAGTAGAATCTCGGACCTTAGGATTCTTCGTCAAATGACATTGACATGTGGTGCTCTGAGAAAGATAGAGAATGTGTGCTTGTGGGTTGTGGTGACAGCAATCGTCCATTTTTCCCGCGTATGTGTTATGACGTTTCCCATGGCCCGACTAATTAGAACCTGGTAATTTATTTGGTATAAGATACATTGTGTTCTCGCCTGTCCGATTGTTCTGACTTTACCCCTTGTTATTAATATGTAGTTTACAGTTTTATCTGGCTCTCATGCTTTTGTTGTATTGACGTTTTAGCTGGTTGTATATCTGCCTCCAGCCCATGATATTTACATTTGCCTTTTTATTGTTTATACTAATTGTCTGTTGTGTCTTTTTGCCTTTCAATTTGATATGTGTACTTTTTGATAGTGCCCGTTCACACCCGGGATAGTTCTGTACTTGCATCTGACCTTTGGAAGGGGAATTCGTGGAATGAAACCGTTTGTATAGTGTAAGATGAAGTATGAATGTGTAGTGAGTGCCCTGCGCAATGCAACATTGGGTCATGCCACCTCTATGATTATTGGTAGGCTGTGTTTTAAAGATTTAACAAGCTCATAGGGTGGTGACCTATTGGTTAACAAACCATGGTATTTTGAATATTTTTTGTATTTCTCTCCAATTCTTTAAAAATGTTTTAAGCCACTTTATGCAGGCTGACATTTATTCACTTAAGATTCGAAACGTGTACATGCCAAGTGCACTAGCTCCACTGGGCATCATTTTGCTTTGCATTTGTAGTAAATCTTATGATATTGGGTATGGAAAAACGTATGTGATGATTGAACATACTAAGTGGTCTGTGAGTAATTACATGACCAGAAAAAAACATTCTTGGGACCAACAGTATATGTGTTGTGCTATTTATCAGCAATCTCAACATATTGTAGTACTTGCATAATAATATAAACACACTTTAGTCATAGACTATGCAGAGAAGGTGCTGCATAGTGGGAGAAAAATATATAAATTCCCCAAAATACATTCTTTTCTTTCGATACAATGATGGGATACCCTCAACATTTAGCTTCTGGTGGCTAGGCTGTTGCTTTTTTTAGGACACTTGCATGGTCAGGCCTCACGAATACTTTAAATTCACACTCGGCCTGCCTTTTGAGTAACTTAGTCTACCTACTTCATGTGATGTAAGAGAAATGCACTCAACCTATGGTGATGGGTGACAAACATTTTACCAGCACTTTCTGTATAGTTGTGCATGCCAACACAAACCCACTTCATGTTTGGCACACTGCTGCCACCCAGGGGCTATCCACACCAGATGAAACCTGTAAATGACAGTTAATTCAAACAATGTGTGTTTGCAGGAAATGTCAAATAGAAAATTCAAACCTCTTAGTACTTCATTGTACTGGCCAGCGAGTTCAAGTACCATACAAATGGTACTCAACCTTAATTAAAAACTACTTTGGCATTGCCTGATGTTTTTCCACTACATGTAAGATGTTGGGAGGGGGACTTTGACCGTGTTTGCATTTACTTTGCAGCTCTACTTCACTGGAGCTTTGTGGGAATGTGTGCAACTTTTTGTTCGAGCATACCGATTTTCAGGGGGGGGGGAATTAAGATAACTTTATGTCACAAACATAAAGCGTTTGGTGCAAAGCAACACTTTTTCATTATCTCTTGCTTTGCAACACATTAGTTTTATTTTGGATAGAGGGAAGAATTTAGCCACTTTAATGCTTGATTTGCATCCACCTAGAGAAGAAATTATAGTGTCCTTAACCCGAGATGTACGGTACTTTTTTGCCAAATTATATTTCACAAATGGAGAATGCACAGGAAGTTTGATTAGCATATACTAACCCTACGTGTTGTTTTTCTTTTTCAAAGCGGAAATTACAATTGATGTGTTTTAAATGGTATCCATACAAAATATCCCCACCAAAAAATATTGCCGTACAAATGGACGTTTGTCTCGCCATAGGTGATATTTTTTGGGGGGATAATTTGTGGGAGCGGAGGTTGCAGGGGTGTCCCCTGCACATTTTAAAATAATGCAAGGGTTGCAGGGGTGTCCACCGCAGGGTCCATGGGTCAATATTGCCGCAAAAATACGGCAATATTTTTGTATTGCAATATTTTTGCGGGGATATTAACGCATAGAACCTTTTAAATGTGTGAATTATGAGGAGGTTCAGTCATCAAGTGTAAGGTTGCATTGGTGGAAAATTATGACTTTCACCCGAGCTGTGGGGGGGTTGAATTTGGCCTTTGACCACCCACAAGTCCGTACCCAGGCAGGCCGAGCAGGGGTGAAAGCCATTCACACACCAAGGTTTATCCGGGATGCAAATCTATTTCCGCCCCTCAGAATCTTTGATGTGCTGTGCACGCGATGGCATCCACAGAGGAAAAGAAGAAAAAAAATCATAAAAAGAAAAGATGGCTCCTGCCATTCCCTATCTATGAGCCAGAAGCGGGAGGGGCAGCAGGACTGTAGCATAAAGTGCCGGTCCAGCAGTTAAGTTGGGTGGGAGGAATGGTAAAGGGGTTGATTTGGGGGGGTGGGGTGGGGAGGTGATGAGGCAAAAGGGACAGGCTCCCTTTTTCCTCCACACATTTGGAAAAAAAAAGATGGCACCACCCAGGGATGTGTCTTGCGTGTCTGGAATGTACATGTTTTGCAAAGTTACAGCCACCTGATTGGTTCATGGCATTTCCTTGGATGCGAATAAGGATTAGCCACATTGAATTCTCAGTTGTCTGTCTGTTAGTATTACTATCCACCACCAAACAGCAGGGGCTCAAGTCGAGTGTACACACGGGATGGACGGAGTCCAACCACTTTATTCAGAGGGTGGACTCAGTGCCCCCCAACTAAAAGAGAAACATTGGAAGGCCCTTTTGAATTTATGAATTAAAGCCAACCTCAGGGATACAACCGCAGTGGTCTGCTTTGTAGGCCGGACACTTCACCACTGCATTATATAGCCTGATGATAAATAACCAACAACTAAAGGTGAAATGTCCCAGGGAAAACATTTGTATTGGTTCTTAGAGTTTAAAACATACACACCTTTAAACGTTTTCAAAAACACTATAAGAAGACAATATCCTGTCTTGGTTTTGTGTGTGTTAATTTTATCAAAGGCAATTCACATTCGTCCTGTCGGGGGGGGAAATTCTGCCGGGGTCGGCCGGGCCGTCCGCAGACCTCCGGGCAGGGAGGCCCCAACTCCTCCCGTATATCCCAGATGAGATAGAGTATGAGACGCACACAAGGAGCAAGGCGACTCTGCTGTTTATTTATACAAAACGGCAGGGATGGGTCAAGGAGCGTACGCGTCCGTCCTGACACACACCTAATCGTGGGGCTCGCAGGCCCTTTTTACTGCATTATGACGCGCTACTTGCGTCACTTCAGAAAGTTAACAAAAAACCTATCGCCACTCTTAATTGGTTGCTCGAGTGGTAGGGTTAGTATAGTACACATATAGAGAATGATATTAGTGGACAAGGTGTAGTCAGGTGGTATATCTGGGTTGTCCCTATAATTGGATACATAAGAATTGTTACATGAAGGCTCCTGAGGATTGGCTAATGTTACTGACGTCTGAGATAAGAGCCCCATGTTCTGATTGGTGCATCCGTGAGCTCCCCAGCCTGGGACCACCGTTGTTCCCAGCTCTCGGTGTACCTGTGTTTGCAACAATGTTTCAATATGGGTACGTGCAGACAATGTGAGGATTTATTCATAGGTGGAAGGCTGATCGCTCCCGCTGACCGCTCCCACTGTAGCAGGTGTCCATTGAGCCTTTCAAGTGTCTCGGCCTGTGTCTCGTAGTGAGGGACCCAGACGCCTTTTCTCTCCTGGGTTTTGGCATCTCGTCAGATTCGGCTTGGTCACGTGAGGCGGGACCGTGTTTGAGGCAGAATTCTGCACAATTAATATTGCTTTTCCACTGTGTGTCTGGTTTAATTTGTAGATATGACTTTAACGTTGGTACGCGGAGTACGAGGTTGCAACATCGTGCCTTTGATGATTTGTTCTTGGATGTGGGCTTGTAACATTGCGACCTTGGCTGGTTGCTCCATCGGGTTCTTTCTGCAGGATCAGCAACCTGACTCTTGCTTTGTTAATGTCCACGGGAGCTCTTGTTTGAGGCCTACTCGGGCCTGGTGCTTAAGTAGTCTGTTTGGTGCATAGGTGCTTTAGATTATAGTAGCATACATTTCCATGACCAGTATCGTGTTTCCATTATACCTCTCATGGTGGTAACGGGTTTCAAGGGAAGCGTGAGCAAGCGTTATAGATGAGTTCATGATGCATCTTGCGTTTCTGCATTCTGAAAGCCTATGTAAAAATAATAAAGATGCACGTCCGTGAATATGCCTGTCGCCTACGTCAGAGCACTGAGTATGTTCTTCGTGTAAATTGGTGTGGAAATGTTAAGTGTGTATACTTGTACAGATGTGCTTCCCGTTGTCTAGGTCGTCATGGCATCTCTAACGACGTGTGGTTTTTAGTCTAGCTGATCCGAGCCGCAGGTGTCGGCATGGCCAGTGCGGGCTGCTGGGCAGGCAGGTGGACACATCCGTATGTTCCTGTACCAGGGTACCTGGTCGTCTGGTAAATGGACAAACTCTTCCCGCGGCGGGTGTCTGGGCCGTGACCCTCTAGGCCAAGCGCGAGAGGTGAAGGACGGGAGCCTGGTCTTCCATTCTCCCACTTCAGTCCCCCCTCTGGTCGACTTGTCGACCACAAACATATCCTTCTCGTTATCTCCTCTTACCCTCCATATCTTAGTTATCCCTCCGAGATGTCCATAATGGTTTACATGATCTTCAAATGACCAATACATGTATTCACATGTTCCTCCAGGAGTACAGTATACCCATCTTCCTATGTAGCTCCTGGGGTTCCTTGGGTTCTCAATCTTCACTGATGGTGGGTCTAGATGATTGGTGATGATTTGGGTGCGCAACTTCTCCCTTTCTTGTATTATCACACCTGTATGCTGGCCGTCATCTGCTGGCATTAAGGGGTGCATTCCCACCATTTCCAGCAACTCGTCAGTCGTGCGTGCTTTCCGGGCCTTCCAAAATCTAATTATGATCAGGGTAGCTCCAGCCAAAATAGCACATCCCACTATTATTTTCAGTCCATCTGACAGCCAAGATGGCATCCATGACCATAATAGTGAAAACCAGCTCTTATCCTTGTTTACACCGTTACTTTCGTCCATCATTTTGGAGTGCATCTGGGCCAATTGTGAAACTGCTTCTGTCAGTGTACCATTGTCAGCATCGTTGGCAGGTATGAACGTGCAGCAAGATTGTCCTATTTTTGCACAGACTCCTCCTTCCATTGCTGTGAGAGGGTCCAATACATATCTGTTCTGGAGTGCTACCATCCTTACAGCTCGCAGCTCCTCTTTAATTGCGTTGAACCCATTTACTGTTGAATTGATGGTCATCATTAGTTCCCACCTTGTTATTTGGAGCCATTTTGCGTTTGCGTATGCCTGCAGTCCCGGATGTATTATTGAGGAGAAGAACATTGCTGCTCTGCTGAATAGTCTATGTTCTGGCGGTATTGATGTTAGTTCCGTTTCCGACCTTCCCCACAGGTAATTTCCTGTCAATGGCTCTCCTTGTCTTTTTCTCCTGTTTAGGACAGTATCATTGCTGTTGGTCCTGTTTCCTTGCTCCTTCTGAAGTGGTGCAGATCTCTTTCTTCTCTTATCCCCTTCATCCATTTTAGGAAATTTCGCCACATCGACATGCTTCTTAGGTACCACTAGTGATGGTACATTGACGTGTACCATTGTGCACACACCATTCCACAGGGGAGGCAGTGTATGATATGCCTTTTCCCCACAGGCCCAATAACGGTCCATTATTACTGCTGTTCCCGCTCCCCCCTCAGGCAACTCCATCACGCTTGCACAATTGGTGTTATATCCTACGTCCACCTCTCCTTTATGCTGGTAGCATACTTTAGGCGCAGTCAATGGTAGTATAGTTATCGGGTCTTCATCTTCTTCTACCCACGTGAGCATTGGTACATACTTGATCCACGTCGTCCAACATCGATGATTGTGTGTCTCGATAGTTGAGATAGTTTCTTTTGTTACCATGTTGCTGCCAATCACTCCTATCTCCCAGCTGTTGCCCAGGAACACCTTTCCTGTTATCGTCAGTAGCGGCCTCTCCCAGCATCCTTGTTTACCCGGAACTTCAGTTGCGTACCAATCACATGGTAGGTACTGCAGTGTTACCTTCTTTGTTTCTCCTTTTGCAGGGCCACTTGTTATGTACCTGAATGCTTCAGCATGAAAACTGGTCTTGTGATAACTCAGATAGGTCTTGAGGAAGTTGTTTTCATATGGGTATGAGTCTCGTGTTTTCCATGTCATGTGCACTACTGTTCCTTGAAATCTTCCTTTCGTTTGGAACAGGGCCAAATATATTATGCACTGTGCTGTTTTTTCATCTATTTCTGTGGCAACAAATGTTCGTGAAGCGCTCATGGCGTATGGTATTAATGAGCAAACGTAACAGCTATCCTCAGTTGTCTGCTTACCAATGCGGGTCATGTGTTGGTACCATATGTTGTTTGTGACGTGTGCTGAATCTTGTACATAATTATCAATACCTTTATTGTCTGAGTACGTGCTGCGTTTAACTCTATTTTGCTTGGGTGCAAAATTACGATTACCACCTGACGTAACACCTGTTGCAGCAGGGGACGGGGGTATATTAAGTTTGGGTGCAGCAATAAAATCAATAGCATAGCTGTACTGCCAGACAGAGGCAGCCAAGAACCCGGTGATCATAAAAATCCCTATTATTTTTATTACATATGCTAATTTCACCGGCATTTTGCTCTTACCTTGCTGCGGTCCTGGCAGCTTATTCTTGCGACGTTACAGTTGCCCGCCTAAAAATTCTCAAAAGTGCTCGTTATTAAATGTTAGTTTTGTTTCCTTTAAGCTCTCCCTATCAAGTGGTCATTCAGTGCCCAGGCGAAGAGCTGCTCCCACGCTACTCTAAGTGATGGGTCTCTTAGGACCGGCAAGTATGGGCGGAGGTGGGGCATGTAATATTCTATGGCCAGGAGGAAGGCTGTGTAGTACACACGTACCCTTCTCCTTTTTAGGTATGTTGGCCTCTTTATTTCGTATACAAATTGGTGTGACAATTCTTCTGGGTAGTTATCGTCTGGCAGCACCATCTACGCCTGTACACTGAACTTGTTAATTAGCTTTTCTTAACAATACAATATTACGCAGTTCCTGTATGTGCGAGAGAAAAAGAGAACATTCACGTGTTTACATGTGTATTGGTGCAAGCAATGTCCTTTAGTTTTAGTTACAACTGTACTTAGGAGTCAATGGGGGGGGGTTTGCGCTCAGATGGCGGAAGTATTTTTACTCTTTGAGCGCGTGACCATGGGGTGGGCAGTATGGGGATCACCCCTTTCTTCGTCAGTTATCGTCTCCGAGGGAACAATTGGGTCGTTGTCTGTGGTGGAACTTTCTTCCGCTGTCAGCGATGTTGTTGCTGTTCGTCCAACGGACCTGTCGTTGGCGCTGGGGCGGGTCTGCAGTTTGTAGATCTTTACGTCATGTAGGTGGTTCCAGGCACGCTTATCCTTTAGTTTTACTGCTCTTGTTGATACGTCCTCTACCAGATGGGGGCCAGTGAACCTCTTCTCGTGCCACCTTCTATTGAAATTGCGAAGTAGTACGTGGTCACCTTTGGCAAGTTTGCACGAGTTCTCCTTTCCCAATTCCGTACTTTCGTCTTTTTCTTGATTGCTGGTAGACCCGCCCCGTGTGCGCTCGAGCTGTTGAGACACAAATACGACACTAGTAATCAAAGAAGACACATATTGATACATTTCATCTCCTAACACATTCGCTGAACTTTCGTTATCGGTGAATGCCCTTGACGTTGGTGTTAGGGGAAGGCGCATTTGACGTCCAGTAACCACTTCGTGAGGGGTGAGGTGGTGGTCGGACCCTGGCCTGTTTCTAAGTTCAAACAATGCTAACGGAAGGCAATACAACCAACTTTTCTTTGTTGTTTGTTGTATTTTAGCAATCGCCTCCTTCAACAGGCCATTCAGGCGTTCACATACACCATTAGCCTGTGGGTGGTATGCACATGCAAATTTGTGTTTAATGTTCAGCAGGGATGTAATATGCTGGAACATTTCATTTGCGAAATGGGGGCCGTTGTCTGATCTTAACACCTCGCACACTCCCCACCTCGGGAAGACCTCCCTTACTATGAATTTGGCTGCTCTAAACGCATCAGGGTGTGAACAGGGCCCTGCTTCAATCCACCTAGAAAATGGACATACTACTACAATCATATACCTATTGCCTTGACAGATGTTGATCATATCAACATAGTCAATGTGAAGGTGCCGAAAAGGTCCTTCTGGCCGGGGTATTGTACCTCTTATCACTTTTAGAGTATGACCGGCCGTAAACTGTTGACATGTGAGGCAATTGCTGATAAAATTTGACACATGGGAGGTTAACTCGGGACAAAACCAATCTTCTCTAATTCGTGCTGCAATTATTTCCTTGCCTGTATGGGCAGGGTGATGTAATTGGCTCAAGGCGGTATTTAACAGTGCCAACGGTATTACAACTTTCCCAGTGCCACCCTGGCGCCATAGTGCGTCGGTTGGTGACATTGTGCATCCTCTTTTCACCCATACTTCTTTTTCGGCCATTGGTGCAGCCGCTTGTAGCTCCATAATCTGTGTTGCTGGGAGATGGGTGTACCCTTCTCTTATTAACATTTCCCTCGCTATTCCCCTCCCTCTCCCTCTCTGTGAGTCTGTGGGGTTCCATATCTCACCAAAATATGCAGCATATTTCGCATGTGCGTCTGCTGCTGCATTTCCTTTTGAAACGTAGTCTTCTCCATTGGTGTGTGCGGTGCATTTTACTAGGGCTAGTTCTTGGGGGTCGTTTATTACTTCAATTAGTTCAGCCAACAAGAGGGCATGTTGTACTGGAGTGCCATCAGCTCTCCTAAACCCTCTCCTTCTCCATTTTGATAGCCCTGAGTGGACAGTGGATGTAACATATGCACTGTCGGAATATATAGTTACTCTTTTATTAAAACTTTCCTTTAATGCCAATATTAGTGCAACGAGTTCCGCCGCTTGAGCAGAGTAGTGCTGTGGTAATTGTACACACTTCATAGCCACACACACCGGCGCCTCCATCATTTTTACTACTGCTGCCCCAGTCCTTCGTATCCCATCTCCTTGATCAATAGTTGATGACCCATCAATAAACAAAAGCTCACCTCCCTCTAGTGCGTTTTCTTCAACTTTCCTAGTACATGAGTATATTTCAGTTACTTGGGTGCAGTCGTGGGCGTAATCTCCCTCTTCAATTACTTCTGCTAGGAACCTTGCAGGGTTAACCGTGCTACATCTAACAATTGCCAGTTCAGCTTTAGACAAAATAATCTCATAACCTGATGCCCTCTGTGTCGTTAACGTGGACTTAGGTTTATTCAATATCGCAAATAGTGCATGTTCCACAAATAGTGTAGTTGGACACCCCATAGTTATTGCTGATGCTTTTTCTACTGCAAAAGCAGCTGCAGCAAGACCTTGTTCACAAGAGAAGTGGCCTAACATTATAGGGTCTAAGTGACCGCTGTAAAATGCTACTGGTTTATAGCCCATGCTAGTTTTTTGGGCCAATACTGCTTTCATCACTGCTGAGTCGCAATGTGAAAATATAAAGAAGCGCCGCTCATAGTCTGGGGATGCAAGTACTGGAGCAGTTGATATCGCGTCTTTTAATTCGTCAAATGCCTCCCTCATTTCCATAGTCCATCCCAACTTTTTCTCCCCTTTATTTGCTTCCTTCAAACCCTCAAGCAGGGGTCCTATGTATGAGCTGTAATCAAATACCCATGCTCTACAGTAGTTGCACAGCCCCAGAAATTGCTGCAGTTCTCTCACAGTCTGTGGCACGGGAGTGCTTGAGATGGCCTGTGCTCTTTGTGGTGCAATCCTTCTTCCATGTTGGGATATCAGTTGACCAATGTAAAGTACCTGTTCCTGACAGTATTGTATCTTTTCCATGTCTACCTTGTACCCCTTTTCTGCCAGTATCGTCAACATTTTTAAGGAGTCCTCTCTACATTTACTTTCGTTTGTACTGCAAATTATTATGTCATCCACATACTGTAACACTGTGCTTTCCACCTCAACGTTACCCAAATCCATCTGTATTACTCTATTGAAAATTGAGGGTGATTCACAATACCCCTGTGGTAATCTGGTATGTTTCCACTTTGTATTTCGGTAAGTGAAGCTTGTCAAATCTTGTGAGTCTGGGTGTAATGGTATTGAGAAGAAAGCATTTTTAAGGTCAATCACTGTAAATCGTGATGCTTCTGCTGGAATGCCACACAATATTGTGGCCGGGTTTGCTGTTACTGGATACTCTGCTTCTACTATGTTGTTCAAGGGTCTGAGGTCCTGTATGAAGCGCCAAGACCCCCCTTTAGCCTTGCGCACCGGGTACACAGCTGTGTTACATGGTGATTCTGAGGGGACCAATATGCCATTGTTTATAAGGGCCGTTATGGTTTCAAATATGCCCTCATCTGCCTCTTTTGACAATGGGTACTGTTTAACTCTTGGTAGTATCGCACCTTTTTTCAATTTTATCCTTACACCCCCTATGCTTTTTATGCATCCCACGTCATAAGGGCTAATAGTCCATAATGATTTGGGCACCTTTGACATATCCTCCTTAAAAAATGGGACTGGGGTGCCTGCGGGTGCCTCAAGTGCCATTGCAATTTTCTGTGCTACTTGTTTGTGAGCCACTCTTAGCCATATTTCTACACTCATCATGAACACCATTTCATTTTCTTCCTTTTCTTCTGAGAACAGCTCTTCATCTGACACCTGGGTCAGCCTACATCCTTCTGCTAGTGCTATCACCGCCCTCCATGCTCTCCCTTCTTTATCTTGGGCGTGCACAGCAACATAATCAGCTGTTGCAATAATGCTCTCAATGTCCACTACAAACACCTTCCCTTCTAGTTCATTACCTGGTGTTTCTGGTCGGAATAGATAGGCTGCTGGTCTCCTCCATATTTTCCCTTCTATCCCTGGCATCCATGCAAATGCCATGTCAGTGCCATATTGGAATATCTCGCCATCTACTGGCTCCGCCCTAATCGCTGTCTGTCCACAGTATGCTTGCAAAATCTGTCGTGCTGCGAGCATGTTAATCCCTGGAGTAGAGCAAATTATGCCATCCTCTGTAAAGGAGATCGTCATGTTCAACCTGTTCATTATGTCCCTCCCCAGTATATTTACTGGTGAGGCACTATAATACAAGAGTGGAACTGACAGATCATAATCTCCAATAGATAAGGGAACATTATCAGTAAATGGAACCAACCCTTTAGCCCCAGAAAATCCTTGGGTGTTCATGGCTTCGCCTGACATCTTAAATTTACTTTCCCTTATGCAAGACCGGGTTGCCCCGGTGTCAACAAGAAATGATAATTTTTTGTCACCTATCGTTACCTCTATGCGTGGTTCCTCCGCACTATTAGGTGTTACTGACAGGATGGGACACACCAAGGCCGTCTGTGGGCTGGCCTATTGGGGGTACAATGATTGGCCATTCCCTGTGTAAGGGTTGTGTCCCAACACCGTCACCCCACCCAATTGTGTTCGTTCATTTTGGGGTGGTGGTTGTATTAACGCTACTTGTTGTTGTGGCGGTGGCAGGTACTGTGTTATTTGTTGTTGTGGCAGTGAATAGGTTTGTGGCTGTTGTGTTGTTTGTTGTTGTGGGTCACTCCCCTTTTGTGACGTCTGCTGTTGTTGTATGCCCTGCTGTTCTTGTAATGTCCTGGGTTGTGCTTGTTCATTCCATGCTGGTGTTCCTGGCCTGACCCTACATGTACGTGACATGTGTCCCAATAGTCCGCAGCTCCAACACACGGGTGGTTCCCTGTTTTGCCATGGGAAGCTCCCTGTGTTGTCCTGGTATACGGGTTGCCCTGTGGGGTAGTTATTTCTTAGTCCCCCAGCCTGTTGTTGGGTATTATATCCATATCCTCTCCCCCTCATAAACCCTCCTCTCCCTCGGTTATAACTATAATACCCAGTTCCTTGCATTGGGTACCCTCCTCCCATGTTTGGTGCGTGTAATTGCAGAGGCGGCACTTGCTGTATTACACCTTGTGGAGGCGTTATTTGTGCGGGATCTTGTGCAGCCACTACTTGCGTTGGGCTCTGGGCCATTGGTGTGGGCGTAGTTATTAGTGCCCCTTCCATTGTGTATTTAGTAAGTTTTTTCTGTACTAATTTGGCCTCTTCTGTTTTCCTATCCTCTTCCTTTTGTTTCATTTTTCCTTGCCATGTTCTGCAGTGATGTACTATAGTCAGTTGTATTTCTGGCCATGGTTTTGCTTCCATCCCCACTACTTTCTTTAGTTGTTTTTGAACTCCTTCTGGGAGCCCTTGTACTAGTATATGATAAAATATGGCTGGTGTTTTGTCCCATTGTTCTCTAGTTTCCATGCGCCACTTCTCTTGAACATCCTGGATATAATCAACAGGATCCTCATTTTCACCCATCTTACGGGAAGTAATGGCTCCTATGTCTGATGTGTCTGGGTACTGCACTCTCAGTGCCTGCCATAGCGCATGTCTGCAGTTTGCAAATGGTGCCCCATCATGCGATGTGTTCGTTATTGTTACCCTATGGAATCCCGCTCTTTTCCAAATGTCATCCGCTCTATCCCCTAATATTGATATTAACAGGCCCTTCACATCTCCTACTGCTAGTTTCTGTCCTGCGGTGTGTTTTTCCATTTCATATATCCACTTACCCGCACCTCCACTTAGTGATGGGAGCCTACATTTTATATTTTCCTTATCCGTATGTTTCCAAGGTACATACTGTGGTCTAACCCCTCCTCTCTCCAGCAGTGGCATTAAATTCTGTCTTGTGTCACCCTTTACGCTCCATAATGTTGAGTCTTCACACCCCTCCTCTTCCCCCATTTCTTTTACTACTCCAAATTCTTCCTTACTACCTCTGCTCCTACCTCCCTCTTCTTCCTTTCCCCTTTTTTCATCATTTCCTGTGTTCAATATGGGTATGTTTATTTGTCTGTCTTGCCTGCGACTAGGGAGGTCCCTAAGCCGACATGCATACGGTGTAAGTTCATTCATGAAGGGCGCGAGCTTTATTCTGTGCAGAGAGCGCGCGGTAGTTGAACATGTAGGGCGTGACGTGGGAGGGTGCGATGGTGATGTGGGTGGCGTGGTTTCATTGGTTTGTGTTTCCCCTATTCTTTTCACTTCCTCCTTACTTCTCTCCAGCTCCTCCCATCTACTACTCGTCCAGGGCGAATCTATGTTTGTTCTAGTAAGGTATAGTTTATCTAAGCTTTCCCTTTCACTCTTCCTTCCATCCTTCTCCACTCCTCCTTCCTCCTCACTACAAAAATCATTCATAAATGGCACCCCCCACTCTGCCTTTTTTCCCTTCATTGTTACTGTTTTTAAGTCTATTAGGTCTCTTTCTCCCTTTCCGTTGTTACCAACTGTTCCCCTTTGTGCTGATGTTGTTGCTACCTCTCTACTTTTATATACATCTCCCCATCTTTCACTCTCCCAACCCCTCTCTTCTCTTCCTCCTTCACTCCTCTCCTCCATTTCCCTACTATTTTCCTCCCTTTTCCTTTTCAACTCCTCCATTACTTCGTTGCTCATCTGTTCCAATATCCTTTCATCCTCTTTCTTCCTTTCCCATTTCACCCTTTCTCTTTCTACTATACTCTCTATTACCTTCCCCTCTTCATATTTCTTAGTTGCCTCTGATATTATCCTCCTCCTCCATATTTCCATTTCTTTTTCCTTTTCTTCTTCTTCCTTCTTCTTCTCTCTCAGCACTACTCTTGATACCCTATCTGCTGCTCCTTTTACCCTTTCAGCTTCTCTCTTTTGTTCCTCACTTCGTTCCCTTAATTTTTCCAATTCGTCCTTACCTTCTTTCCTTTTCCTCACTCTCTCTCTTTCCTCCCGCTCAAGTTGTTTGATCAGTTCATTCTGATCATCCCTTAGTTCTGCTAATCTTTCCTCCAAAATCTCTTCCTTCTGCCGTAGTAGCTCCTCTCCCCTCATTTCACTCTCTCTGGCACTATCCTCGTTTGTTCTCCTTACCGCCTCCCTTTCTTCTCCAGTTAGTGAGCCTCGTAATTTCAACAATATCTGTGCAGCTATCCACTCATCGTTTCCTATCTCTACAGTCTGCTCTTCTCTAATCCTCCTGTCCCCCATTGGTATCTTCCCATGAGCCACATATGGTGGAGGGCTGTATGCCGGGTTTGAGTATCCTTCAGCTGCCCTTAACTGTCCTGCTATTTCTCCTAATTCTCTTAAAGGGTACAACCCTCCTCCCTCTGTTTTCACTCCCGGTGTTATGGGTATCCCATTGCTCGGTTCCTTTTTTATGTCGTCTGATTTATCAATCTTTTCTCCTCCCTGTCTTTCGTTCCCCGTATTCTTTGTGCTTTCGCACTCATTTTCCCCACCCGTTCCTTCTTTCTTAATCTCCTTTTCTTCCGGTGTTTCCCCCATAGTGAACATTCCATTTGGTCCTGTTCGAGACCCCTGGAACATCCTCCATAAGTTAAACACCTCCACATGGTTTGCCAACTTCTTCCCCTTGTATGTATTGTGCAGATGGTTCAGTAGTGAATGTTGGGCATATGGATCGAAACTACCATTAGGCGGCCATGGTGTTAACATTTTGTTATCTGTCCCCTGGGTCCACTCTATGCTGTACTTAATTAACTTCTCCCTATGTGGTGGCAGTGTGGTGCATATGTGCTGTAGTGGGGTAGTGAGGGTGTTCCCCCACCCTCCCGACCCTCTCCCGTATGACATAAATTCACTCCCCTTGTTACCCTTCCCCTTACTAGCAGTTTACGATATACAACCTTGTATTGCTTACCTCGCCCCGCAAATGTGGGGACTTTCGACAATCCTTTTGACAAATTATGCAATAATAATAAATATGATGTTATATTATATTCCTTCCCCTACGGCCCCCTGCGGCCGAAGCGCACGCAGCCCCCTGCGGCTGCGTACCCCTTACGATGATCTTATACAGTCGTCCTGTTTCTCCGTTCTCCTCCCCCGTTTACACTTGCCATGGCCGGCGTTCTCCGTGCGCAGCCACGCCCCTTTCCCCTTGTTTTCGATCCACTGGTTTATAGTTTATCTCCGTACCAGCTCCTTTATCATGCTTCTCTTCCCCACCACTTTCAAACCCAAAATTCCTTGTGCTCGCGATATCCTATTAAATCCCTACTGGTGACGTCACCGATTTCTTCGAGCTACTGGTATATTCTTGTTATGTTTTTTAAGTTCAAAATACACTTGCAATCTACCCCGCTAACCCTACAGCTGTCTTCCTGTCTCTCCTGGAACAAGGTAATCTCATCAATAATATAACCGGACTGCGCACGCTGCGTCGCCTCGCGTGTGATACGCCCCTTAACAGGAGGGCTTAACCAGCCAATTATCTTCCGTTTTGGGCAACTATGTAACTAGCTACCGCCCACAGGGAAACGTCATCTACCTATCGAGTTTCTTGCTCGAACAATAGGGAACCTCATCTACTCATTGATCAATAAATGTCAAGTCGTAGGAAACCACACACCCACCCTCACACTTAGTCGCAATTTAGACCATCAGGGTCTTACGAGCGGCTGCACGTGATGTTTTCGTGCCCCGCCCCCCTCTTTCACGTAACGTTAGCTGACTGTTACGAGCGGCTGCACGTGATGTTTTTCGTGCCCCGCCCCCCTCTTTCGCGTAACGTTAGCCGACTGTTCTCGTACTCGTTTTCCTATCATTCATTCTATTAGCAACACTCAATTAAACCTTCGCCGCACATCTCTACAATACCTCCCCGCTCCCTTATTTACTTCCTCCCCCTCCCTCACAATTTCGCATTGCTTGTTGTGCGTGTCATGCTCACCAAGTTCTCTCGATGCAGGGCCGCTCGACTGCGTGCACCCTCCAAGCAGCTCGCCACCTCCCCTCGTCTGGACCACGTCTGGACACTCGCCGACCGCGGGCGGGATACTTCTCAACCGGCTCCCGAGGGCCAATATCCGGATTGCGCTGTCCGGTCTTCTCGCGGCTCCGCGATGGTCCTGTAGTCCTCAGAAGGGGGCAACGGCAGAGGGGGCCATGCCGCCGGGCCTCCTCGCAACGGGAGAGCCTGGAAAAACTAAAAATAAAAGTTGATCTTAAACAGATCTCAGCAGTGCCTCCAACTTGTCGGGGGGGGAAATTCTGCCGGGGTCGGCCGGGCCGTCCGCAGACCTCCGGGCAGGGAGGCCCCAACTCCTCCCGTATATCCCAGATGAGATAGAGTATGAGACGCACACAAGGAGCAAGGCGACTCTGCTGTTTATTTATACAAAACGGCAGGGATGGGTCAAGGAGCGTACGCGTCCGTCCTGACACACACCTAATCGTGGGGCTCGCAGGCTCTTTTTACTGCATTATGACGCGCTACTTGCGTCACTTCAGAAAGTTAACAAAAAACCTATCGCCACTCTTAATTGGTTGCTCGAGTGGTAGGGTTAGTATAGTACACATATAGAGAATGATATTAGTGGACAAGGTGTAGTCAGGTGGTATATCTGGGTTGTCCCTATAATTGGATACATAAGAATTGTTACATGAAGGCTCCTGAGGATTGGCTAATGTTACTGACGTCTGAGATAAGAGCCCCATGTTCTGATTGGTGCATCCGTGAGCTCCCCAGCCTGGGACCACCGTTGTTCCCAGCTCTCGGTGTACCTGTGTTTGCAACAATGTTTCAATATGGGTACGTGCAGACAATGTGAGGATTTATTCATAGGTGGAAGGCTGATCGCTCCCGCTGACCGCTCCCACTGTAGCAGGTGTCCATTGAGCCTTTCAAGTGTCTCGGCCTGTGTCTCGTAGTGAGGGACCCAGACGCCTTTTCTCTCCTGGGTTTTGGCATCTCGTCAGATTCGGCTTGGTCACGTGAGGCGGGACCGTGTTTGAGGCAGAATTCTGCACAATTAATATTGCTTTTCCACTGTGTGTCTGGTTTAATTTGTAGATATGACTTTAACGTTGGTACGCGGAGTACGAGGTTGCAACATCGTGCCTTTGATGATTTGTTCTTGGATGTGGGCTTGTAACATTGCGACCTTGGCTGGTTGCTCCATCGGGTTCTTTCTGCAGGATCAGCAACCTGACTCTTGCTTTGTTAATGTCCACGGGAGCTCTTGTTTGAGGCCTACTCGGGCCTGGTGCTTAAGTAGTCTGTTTGGTGCATAGGTGCTTTAGATTATAGTAGCATACATTTCCATGACCAGTATCGTGTTTCCATTGTACCTCTCATGGTGGTAACGGGTTTCAAGGGAAGCGTGAGCAAGCGTTATAGATGAGTTCATGATGCATCTTGCGTTTCTGCATTCTGAAAGCCTATGTAAAAATAATAAAGATGCACGTCCGTGAATATGCCTGTCGCCTACGTCAGAGCACTGAGTATGTTCTTCGTGTAAATTGGTGTGGAAATGTTAAGTGTGTATACTTGTACAGATGTGCTTCCCGTTGTCTAGGTCGTCATGGCATCTCTAACGACGTGTGGTTTTTAGTCTAGCTGATCCGAGCCGCAGGTGTCGGCATGGCCAGTGCGGGCTGCTGGGCAGGCAGGTGGACACATCCGTATGTTCCTGTACCAGGGTACCTGGTCGTCTGGTAAATGGACAAACTCTTCCCGCGGCGGGTGTCTGGGCCGTGACCCTCTAGGCCAAGCGCGAGAGGTGAAGGACGGGAGCCTGGTCTTCCATTCTCCCACTTCAGTCCTGTTCAATGTGAGTGGTTATGCAAAGCAGATTTAATGAAATGTGCATATTTCACTATGATATGCTAATTTCTGGCGATGTCACATCCAATTGCAATTGTTGATAAAGCCCCCCACTTTAATTTTTAGGACTTTACCCCTGCCACACAGTAAGCCCTCTGTCCAACCAGTCCTCCCCAATGGTGTGGCTTTCAGAAGATTTGCATCAAATGATCACCGGGTGGGGTGTTGTTGGCTGCATATGCAGGAAAATTCAGATCAGATATGGCTTCTTCCTTTGGTCATGTCTCTTTTTCCTCAAATTGGGACGACAACAAGCAGAGGTTGGTCGCAGAAGAGCCCTTCAGGCCAAGCCAGAATTCTTGCCATCCAGGAATTGCCCAATTGGCTTAACGTAGCTGAACGTCAAGCTGTCATGGTGGGTCCTGGGCGCCTGTTTTACCCACAGTCTATGTGTGCAGCTGTCCTAGCAATCCAGAAGAGAGGCAGGCAGGTGGCCACACAGCCTAATGGCATGTGCCTCTAGTAAAACTCTACAGACCAACACTATCAACAAGATCACTATATCAACAAGCTCACTGCTAACAACACCCAGAGGCATAGCAAGGATTGTCTAAAAAGTGGGACCTGAAGCTAATGTAGTTGGGCCCACCGCAGTGACATTAACATCTGTAAATGCCCACACAGTGCTATTGAGTGGGCATTTACAGATATTGGGTGGGCTTTGCCCACTCAATCCCTACCCTGTCTATGCCTTTGACAACACCATGGAAACACGCGTGTGTTGCAAACGCTGCACACATTGTCTGCATGCCTCATCACAATCTGGCAAAGAGCGCTGCCGCTGTTGTATGTTGTCTCTAGCTCAACTTCGTAACCCACATGAAAACAGACGACACGCTAGGATTTCTTTTTGAAATGTGGCTTCTAAAGAGAAACCATGAGAGAAACGTATGTCTCTAAATGTATGTTTAATTACATTGTGCAGCACAGCCAGGTGGTTCACAAACACCTCGCTCCCTTTCAGTGCATCTGCTCCAACTGGAGGTCTGCTTTCATCGCCTAGTGTTCGGATCCAAGGGCGCTTTGCTGTTGCAGACCCGGAACATATTTCCAAAGCTGTGGTCCTCAGTGGCTTCCCTGTGCTGCCATCTGCCTTGCTTCAGATCAGAATGCATTAACCCCACTGCCTCCTTTGAACAGTAAAACATGTGTTCGAGGTTTCATGGATATCCGAATCAGAAAGCAATGGGGGTGCGGAACGGTTCGTGGGATGACTGCCCTGATCTGCGTCCTCCGTCAGGCAAAAATAATCTCCACTACACTGTGCCACATTGATCTGAGCAGCCATTGGTAAAGTAGCAATCACCAAAGGGCAATATTCCAACAAACAGGAGATAGTCTGTTTATGAAACCACAATAAATGGTACGCGAGTCCCACCTGAATTATCCGACCCTAGTAGTATAATATGGTATAATAGCAATTAAAAGCGCATGCACGAATAGATGTCCTTGTACCTATTTACCAAGCATCTGTAGATGTGTGTCACACACCTAAACATGGCGTGATCATGCAATGTAAAACCGCCGCTTCTACTCGATGATGGAAACCGGCATGCTGGCTTAGCCTGGGCAGATGCTGTTATGGGGAAATAGGAAAGCAGTGAGGTGCAGGATTTTGAGGTGAAGGAGCTGGTAGTCATGCATTGGAATGAATAATTAGTAAGTCCACCGTGGAAGGCGTTAAGAAAGCAGGTTAACATAGACAGATCAGGAAAATGATGTCTGGTGTTGTTAGGCAAACTATCAACTCACTGGCTTCTTAGATGTTACATGTATCCCAACATGTATTATTTTTTTGTTTTAAAGAATGTGTTTAATCACATGTGCTTTGTTTTTTTCTTTTGAGTTGATCTGTTATTCAGGGTTGTCCAACTCCAGGCCTGGAGGGCCGGATCCATGCCGGGTTTTTAGGATACCCCTCAGTATTCATGAGATGAATTACATCTGCATACAATGATTCTAAATGTATGCACATTTTTCCTCCTGAATATTAATGAGCGATATCCTGAAAACCAGTCAGGATCCTGGCCCTTGAGGCCTGGGATTAGACAACCCTGTGTTATGTTGATATGTTTCTATACTCTGGTACTGAGATGCTTAAGCAATCTAAGTGCAGAAGGGATAAGCTTAGCCAAACGGAACACCGTCCTGCATGTCTCTTTGCCTTTAGTTTAGAGAACACCTTGTGGGAATGGGCATGAGGGATAGAAGGAAGCAGGTCTGTACATTGGCGTTGGCACGTACGTGGTTAATCTTCAGTGCACAGGCCATATGGTAATCAGAAATGCAATTTCTGTAAACCTCCTAAACAGTTTAGCAAAGCATCCAATGAAATTAATCCACAGGAACAATTACATTTCAAATCTCTAATAAAAAAGATCACATAGCACAAGTTCCCTGCACCAATACGAAACGGCCCTGGGCCCTGTGAAGGGAAGTGTGTCTTTCTTTCGTTAATTATAACATCATTTTCTCCAGTATTTGAAAGTCCTGTTCATTCATTTTACAACGTCTTACATACACAGATGTTCCTCTTTTGTACATTTTACAGAGAAACGGAATTTCCAAACCACATGGATCGATTTAAGATGGATTATGCGCTTCAGGTGAAATCAGAACAGGGAGGAGGGTGGCAGCAAAGCTCAAGGCGGTATCCTACATTTTGCATCATGATTCCAAAATGCAGATCAAAAAGCATTCTTAAGTTCTGTAAATCTGCTCATTATATATTTCCTGCCTGTTCTCTCTGATACCAGCATGCCACATTGCATCCCCTACCTCTATAGTCGTACATTTCAGGATGTATTCAGTGCACACCACAATGTGTATTGTCTCTTGCCGCATGCCAAACATGAATGTATGCAAGTGATTCCAATGAGATTGTTTAGTCTTGGGAATTCTGAGTTTTGACGCAGGGTGGCTAAACATGCTTGCCTTAGTGCAGTAACATAACAAAACAAACTATTAGGTTGCCATTACTGGTTTGATGATCTCAGGAGTCTGAACCCTCCTTAAAAATGCAGGGTCCCACATCAGAAAGTGCCTGAGTACTATGGTGCTGATTCAAGGAATTATGTGCGCCGAAAAACGGGCTTTGTGCCCCATTCTGCCTGAAAATCCCTGTTTCACAAATGGGGATTTGCGAGCAGAATGGCGCACAAAGCCCGTTTTTCTGTGCACGTAATTCCATGAATCAGCCCCTATGAGTTTTCAATGTGATATTAATACCCAGAGGTTTCTAAGCGCAGACCTTGGGATTTAGCCTGTGGTGCTCCATGTCGTCTTGCTTCCAAGTCGAACACATTGCCCCTGAGCTATGCTGCCGAGAAGATGTTGATCACATCCCTATTCTAATCAAGACATGCTTCATTTTACTCGGTAGAGGAGGATATCAGTGAAGCGTAACTGTTTCCTGAATGGGGTCACGTATTTGTACCCTCAAGTTTGACACAGATCATTAAATTGCTGTAGATCCTGTACTTAAGGTGTGGCACCCTGTTTTTTGTAATGTTCTTCATGACTAATGGAGTAGGGCATAACACTATGCTCCTGTTTGTGTCATCTGTTACTATGGTTGTGTAAATAATTTCAGGGATTGTGGGTGGGCTGACGTCCCCTTTGAACGTCTCCAAATATGCGTTCATCGTAGGCATGACCCAAGAATACAACAGTAGGACCTGCCTGCAAGAACCTGCTGCCGATACTGCCACCCGGCCCTACTAGTCCTGGTCTGCAACACCAAACCTGAGAATATTATAAGTGTGGGTCACCAAAGATGAGGTTCTGTGACATACGAACATGTAGTAATCACGTTTAATTAAAGTAGGCTCATCTTTTCTCTGCTCCTTGAGTTGTATACGTGTTTTGCTCCTTTCCATGTAGTATGATTTGTGTGCATTGCATATAACCCAACCCTTGACATTCATTCTGATGGCAGCCAACAGAGTAATTGTACTTACTGTCTGGTTGATATAAAAATGAAATACATACACAAATAAATACATTAGGCAGTGTGCTAGACAAAAAATACATTTCTGTCACAATGGCTTGCAATTTGAGCTAGTGTGCATACCCACAATGCACTTCCCATTTGGATCTGAACTGGGGGTGAGCTTCCAGTGATGGCTATTTGGTGGCACCGTGCTTTGTGGGACTTGCCTGAGATGGATAATTCTACATTCACATGTCAAGTGCATGGGCTGTTTTTTCAAATCTTTAATATCACCACACAACTGTTTGGGCCTCATTACGACCCTGGCGGAGATCGTGGTGCAATATGCACCATGGAGCACGGCGGAAAGCTGCCAATACCGCCATGGGGGTTAGCGGATTTACCGCCCCATTCCGACCTTGGCGGGGCGGTAAATCCCCAATCCCCATTTTACCCTTCCCCATTCCCATTTTTGCCCCATAGGGTATAATGGGAGTGGGGAAGGCGTTAATTACGCCACCGTAAAATACGGTGGCGTAATTAACAACAAGGTCCCGTAGCGCCATGGATTTCTCCGCCCGGAAAAACCAGGCGGAAAACGGCTCCATGGCGCTACGGGAACTCGTAGTAGGGCGGAAGGGTCCGCCGCGAATACCGCTGGCGTAAACCCACTCCGCCAGGGTCGTAATGAGGCCCTTTGTGTTTGATCAACATGACCATATCCTCCAACCAAAAGCATTTCTGAACGTACTGATTGCCATTAATACGCAGGCACGTATATGCTTTTGTTTGTATGCTTGTGAGATGTCTGTTTCTGTCACACACCTCATAAAATAGCACTGACTGAAAGACACAGTTGTTTTCGGTAAACAAAGGCTTGTCATTTAAGTTAATGTGCATGCCTGCTGCATTGCCCAACAGGCTCTGCATTGATGATGAATGTCCAGTGATGATTATTGGGGAGGAATGATGGTGCTGTGTGATTTGGCTGCAATGACTAATTCTACTTTCAGGTGGTGGTTCAAAACTTGAGAACACACAATAACGTTGCTGTTGTTTTCTCAATGTCCCCCACTCAAAATATCGTCAGGCTATACTGTGCTAATGATTCCTAATAAACCTGAACCATGTATGCAATTGTCTTGCAAGCTACCTACCTTGTGCTCACAAATGGCATAAATATATATATATATATATATATATATATATATATATATATATATATATATATATATATATATATATATATATATGAGTGGCCTATAGACAAAGAGACGTTCCTGGGTCAGAAGCTTGGCATTTGATCTAATGTGAATGCACTCAATGCAGTGAACCTCTGGCTTGGAACTGGAGAGGAACTTTCAGTGATTATTACTTGGTGGTGCAGTTCAGTAAGTGACTTGGTGGATTCGGCTAATTCTACTGTCCAGATTTGTTTTACTAGCCTTTAAACCCACCCTTGCTATTCTGGTGTTTGCTCAACATGCCCAAGTGCGCCAACAATAAGGGTGGTCGACAGTAGTGCATTAATGATCCTTAATAAGGGTGGGATTGATATGCATGTGTCTGTCTTCTTCTGATTTGGTATGAAAACCCTATGTATAAAATGGAGCAACACGTTTACATTTGAGCTTATTGTCATACCCACAAAGCATTGTGCACTGAGTGGGGCTGTGCTCTGTATGGCTTGGCTATAATGGCTAAGTCTACTTACTGCATAAACTTAACTTTTGTGTGTTCTTCTCTGAAATTAGAGACGTGAAAATGTGTTGCTACTTGTTGAACTGTGTCACGTTCTACTGAATGAGTTTGTGCATGATACTCACCAGATGTTCTGTTCTAGCTTCTTTTCAAAACCAATGTTCACTGATTTATTTCATCAGTCTAGCTCTCAAACTAATATTAGTCTCATGCTGCTTGCCCATTTAAATTATGCATTGATTAATACATGGATGTTGACCACACACAGCATATCAAATGAGCATCTCTCTCTCCCTCTCTTTCTCTTTATCCACCTCCCACCCTCTCTCTGTCTCTCTCAATGTATGTCTCTCTCCTCCTCTCTCTTTTCCTCACTCTCTTTCTCTCCCACAATCTCTCTCTGTCTCATTCTATGCCTATGTCTCTTTAATTGTGAGTGAGTGTCTCCTTTTGGGGTGCATGCTTTCTAGAGCCTACCCAGCTATTTGTAATAAAAAGGCACTTTGCATATAATAAACTAGCGTGTTTTATCATTAAGTTATGTGGATTTCTAAAGGTGACTACCAATACATATTAGGGGTGTACCAACATTTGGCTTTCAGTAAGTATCCAACTAAATGCTGGCTATGAAACAGAAATTCTGCTTCAGCCAAATACTTAATTAGTCTGTCACTCAAACTGAATGTCAGTACATGGTCTACCTGACTGCTACTGGGGGTGTCTGCTTGAACAGCGGATTGCCCGTCTTTTCAGCTGCTCCAAGGATTGTGTCAGTGTTTATGCTATCTGATTGATTTCATGGGTTGGACACCTTTGGACACTTAAAGCCAACTCACAGAGGTGTGAGCAGCAGAGGAAAGAGCCAGAAGCACAGGATGGTTATCTGCCCCTGTCTGGCATTGACAAAGCACAAAACCAGGTGGCTGCAGCAACAGCCCTTGCAGATATCCCATTAATGGTGATGCATTTCTGGACATGCTGTGTACTTGAAGTGTCTGCTATGATGGAAAGGAGAATCAGGGCATCCTTTCAGCTTCTTCCAAGCCCTTGACATATGTGGCCCTTTGCAAAGGTATGTTACAGGAATGTGGGATCGATGAGGGGCTTCATTCAAGGTGAGGCATTCTCTTTCTCATTGGAAGTTGCTTAAATAGGATCCTTGTGTGTAACGTCGCTTAGATAGCAGCCGTGATAAGTGTAAGGGTCTTCAATCCAGCACTACAACTAAGTCAATGCCTAGTCTGAGATGCCCAATGGGAGCCCTTATTTATATATTTTTATGTCAAAGTTCTTTAAATCTGGAGGATGAACCCGTATATAACGCCCCTCTCTTTGAATCTCCCCGACCTCACTGAGCCAAGAAGTAGGTTTGTTTTGCAAATTAAAAGGTTCATTTGAAGAATTGAACAATACATATCACACTTTTATGAATAAAATAATCTCTGAATAGCACACGTATGAATATGACAAACATCAGCAATGGGTAATATTACAATCTCAACAATCTCTTTAATCAGTAAGTAGTAGGAATGGGAGAATAAGGTAGCAGAGAATACTTTTATGATTCAAGGAAATGCAAGATGGGAAAAATGCAACACAGAAATAAACTTGATATGATTTCAATCAAAAGATAATATGATCACATTTTCCCCTGTGACTACTCTCTCCCCACCCCCTATGCAATATGAAGAGATAGAAATGAGGGCACACAGGTTTCAAGAATACAATCTATAATCCAGTTCAATCCCAGTTCCCCCAGCAAGCTTAGAGAGAACAGGTCTGATTTTAAAACAGGCAAAAATACTTTTGAATGTGATTAAAATAAAGGTGAAAATATGATAAAATGATTTTAATTCACTAAAGGAGATTCAGGACAAGTGAGAGTTACTTTGAATTGGTTCAGGTCAACGCTAGTAATGATCCATGAATGATTATCAGATGGAAAACACATTTCAGCAGTTTCAAACAAGAAACAGCTATTCTGACATGTGTTGAAATGGAGCTAAATTGCAATTTACGGCAATTTTTTTGTGTGCGTAAAACGTGATTATGCAAAAACTATAATGAATTGGAATGTTGTTTTAGGTTCGTTCGAAAGCTTAGGATCTTAGCTTCAAAATGACTGCTAAATTCCGGTTCTAGGACGTATGGTTCAAAAGTTCCTGAGGTTTTTGTGAAGGTAGATTTTCAGAAATAAAGTCAAGATTTCAGAAATGACAGATGCACTTTAAAGATTTACTAACAAGGATAGGCATATACTAAGGAGCTATGAAGAAGCAAGACACTTGTCGGGCAGCCACCAGAACAGCGGTGCCACAGCTCTGATCCCTGTCCGTCAAAACACGTCCCTATTCAGAAATATCAGCACAAAGATGATTATTGCTACAAATATCACAGACTTATGTGGAGGAGAGAAGAATTTAGGATAGACAAAAGGTTCTGTAATGCAGTTCTGGACAGGTTAAGATGGTTGGAATAAGATTACTTACTTAAGAGATGATTATGCACAGTACTAGACCAAATACTCACTCCTAGGTTTTAGAATGCAGTGGGCCTCGTCAAAGATCTGGTCAAGGGTTTGGACTTCACTCGCCACCGGACAGGTCTCAGGCCTTCTGGGTTCTTCTCTTAGCACTGCACAGCAGTCTGGGTGGCCTCTTGGACTGGATCTGACGGGTTCTGGATACAGCTCTGCTTTCTGGGTCTGGACCTTGGTTCTTGCACAGGGTTCTTGGCTAGAATAGCAAAACAGCTCAGCCAGGCTGTTGGATTTTGAGAGCCCCTGGGGAGTTTAGGGGTTAGAATCAGGTTGCTAGATTCTGAAGGCCTGCTGAGAAGGGTTCAGCTGGTGAATTAGGCCGCTCTGCTTCGAAGTTCTAGAGTTTGGTTCTAGAGTTTGGTTCTGGAGTTGTCTGGATCTCAGCCTGGAGTCTGGAGTTTTCCTTCAGGGTGCTTGACCAAGAATAGTTGAGTAGTGAAAAAGAGTGTGTGTGTCCTATCTGTCCTAGCAGTCCTTATTTATGTATTTCCAAAGTGGGTGGGGAGGCTGATTCTCTATGCCCAACCCTCTAAGTATTGGATTGGTCAAAAGATTTCCTGTCCCCTGACTGGAGAAAGGATCAGCGTGTCACCCGGTGTCATGTTTATGGCTTAGGCAAAAAACACTCGCCTTTGTGTCTGTACAGCATATCTGATTTTTCATAAAACACATATTGACAATATACACAACGTGTTAATGCTACCTACATTGCATGACAGGTCGCCTAAGGTACATCTCTGTCCAACTCTGATCTTCCTAGGAGCTTTGGTTCAGAAATGACCACTTTTTGCGCTTTTGGTGGGTTTCCCAATATTATTTCTGCACCCATTTTTAGACATGCATTCATATCCTCTCTGGGCATATTACTGTAATTTCTTATGTTCATAGCAACAACCCAGCAGCTGCAATATGAATACATTCCGGGGTTTGATCTCAGAACATCACACAGCGTCCAGCTTAGTCTTAAATAGTGAGGGAATTTTTAATTTTAAGACCCTCAAGGTTTCCCATTTTTGTCAGCCTGATACAATTTGTTATAAGCATTTTTATAAAACATACATTTGCTTTCAATTCAATTCACATCTCAGTCTGGTCCACCTCCTAGAGCTGGGCTGACTTAGAGGGTCACATGTCTTGTTTCCTGCCAACACTTTGTTGACAGTTACACCCAATTTAGCATATTCCTATTCATCCCAAAGAATCCATTGTCTTGGAGAGAGCAACAGGCCAGGGTGCCTCTGCTAGTTCCTGTTCACACCAGCCTGTCAATCTCTTGGCCAAGGGCAGGGGAAGCTTCCTTTGTCCAGGGAAAAGGTGTGAAGGGTTCTCAGGGGAAGCAAGCCTTTTGGAGTTTTAACTGCATCAGGTTACTTTCTGATCAATTGTAACATAGTTCCTTGTGAAAAAACAAATAACATTTATAAACTTAAAATAAGCAACATACCTGTAAATCAAGTCTTTTTTCAACATGATATCACTGTGTGGCACTCTATATGGCATTTTGATGGAATTCTGTTCTTTTGGCATAGTTTGGGTTCAATTTTTCAACTTTACACAAATAGTTTTAAAACGCTGGCTTTCTGGTAGAGGTGAGCAATGGATTTACACCCATTTTTGACAACTGTCTCTCCATCAAGTATCTTTAAAATAGGATTTTGTTCTGAGAACATATGATTCTTGCTGACATTGTATTGATGTGGATTCTTGCAGCAGAGTAATGTGGAACACCCAACAAAGAGGTTGGATCTTTTAGGTGATTTGTGAGCCATGATTTTATCAATTTTTGACAATCAAGAAAACGGATTTTCAAACAGCTCTGTGTTTCTTTTTTTCAATCAGCATTGCTATTTCCAAATGGTTTCAGGCTACTTTGTGGGTAGCCCAATGGTGGTTTTTGGAAGTGATCTCCTGTGCTCACTAAGATAGGCAAAAGTGGATGGTGGCCTTTTTTTCAGGTTGTTACTGCACAATTTCTGGTGATTTCTAGCGAGCAGCATGCTTTCCGGCGGCCATTATGATGTTTCTGCTGCCAGCAATGCACAGCAATGCACAGTGATGTTGCAGGGCTTGGATGAGTGAGTTGATACATCCCACATAAGTTAAATCTTTCAAAACATGTCTAAAAATAGAACTGAAGAAAGTTAAGCAGATAGGTTAGTATCGCATTTACCAGAAAAGAAACTAAAAGTTAGAGAAAATATGTTTTGCAAAATTAAAGAAAGCAGGAAGTATAGCTCAGTGTGCTAAAAAAGCCTTTACCCTAGCATCTACTGTGTAATTGAAAACATTCAGCTGGCAATATTAAAGCAAATCACCTACTGGAAATTGTAGGTCTATTCTTCAGTGTTTAATGTGTCTACTGAAAACCTATGTGATGGTTTTAGCATCTAAAAAGTTTGCATTCGGTAGCATTTTATCTATCAGCAGGCTGCTAACTGCTGCACTCGCTGTGTTTCAATGCTCTGCTACAGCCAGAAGGCAAAAATGGGCTGGCCCAAAAGAAACATTTAAAAGGCAGAGGCAAAACACTTCCCAGTGATTGTACATTTGCATTTTATTGTCATAGGCTCTTCGCAGTTACTGGGCCCTAGCTCAGCTGTGCTAGATTGAAGCATCACACATGAATGCACAAAGAAACAATCTCTTAAGACCTTATTTACAAAGGTGTTTTACAATGGAACAATCACATTGAAAAAAGGCTTTGTAAATCAGGCCCTTAATGTGTTCTTTCATTAAAGCACTTTCTATAGTTAACAAAAAGAGAAACAACATACACAATGGGGATACATATTTATAAGGGTGGTTTTAATTTGTAAAATATATTTTTTGTTTCGCAACTTTATGTATTAAAAATGGAATGATTTGGCTCCGTATTCGGCTTTGGCTTCTACTGAATACTTTGTACAACTATTCAGTATTTAGACGAATATTAATCTACTATTTGGTACACCCCAAATACGTATTGTTTTCAGAACATGTAACCTGTCTTACTGAGAAAAGCACATTGGTATGGCGCAAAACACATCATCAAAAACGAACACAACCATATAAATTAATTTCCAATGAAAGGTTTCCATTCAAAGATGGATAGTCTGGCACACTCCGATTTTACATTCCTGAAATACCCCTACGAAAAGTGGATGGGGACATATAGAATCAATAAGCACAAACACAGGGAAACCACTCTCCACACTTTGAGACCCCGAAACAAGCCTAAAATGTGTATGTGCTGGTTCTGTGCTATGGCCTGACTTAAACGGCCTTATGGACATTTAAGACCAGAATCCGTACCTTTTTAAATACTTCTCTTAACTTGAACATTGACACTAAAAATATTACCTTTCACACTCTGTATTCAGGCTTAGAGTATCCACTTTCATTCCAAAGTCTACATTTTAAGTGCCCCATTCATGGAAAAGTGTGCACAGATCCTGCAAAGGCTGCACAGTGAAAACGCCTCTGCGCAAGCCTGCACACAGAAGTTGTTCTGCGTGCTCCACGTATTCATGGATTTGTTTGTGAACACCCTGATGCCCCCCCACAGAAAGCAAAAAGAGCCAGATACAGCTATCTTTGGGTGCTCCTCAGCACAAACACATACACTCTTGAAACAATGAGTGGGGTCCCCTGCAACCAGGTCTGCACCTCAGGGACACTGCACGGGGTCCCCCATAACTATTCCCAGCAATCCATCAACATGCGTAACATGTGTCGTAAAAGTAAACATTTCCCAGTAAATATGCGTATGTACCACTGTAAACTGTCCCTGCCCCAGCTACACTGCTGACACTTTCCCCTAACTTTTATCAGAACCCTGACTGCGTGCACACACCCCTAAATACAGCCTGCAATCTTACCTCTGCACTGTGATTCCTATGCACAAGTGTCTGTACACCTGCCTTCTGGTGGCAGTTACATCGAGAGCTTCGCATTGTCAATTCTCCGAGAAGGGATTGCGTGATCATATCCATGAATACGATTTTACCTGCACAGTTGTGTGTGTGCGATCGACTCTCACGGGCTGTCCCTCTGAACGCCCTCATTTTCCCTTGTTCTTTCCCATTTTGCGAGTTCTGCAAGGTGTCTTGTACAAGACAATATGCCACTTAAAGACGCATGCCGAGCCTGCGTAAAGTCCACCTAGACTAGGAAAAAGTCTTGTGCAGTCGATCCCGTGAATCGACAAATGGGATTTAGCGCATGGTTTTGCACGCTTAGTCCCAATTTGCCATGCAGACTCTATTCCATGAATCAGGCCCTATGTGTCTTCTATGAAAGGATTCTGTTGGTATACCAGTACAATTATTGTTTGGATGCATCTTTGCTACCTCACATTTATCCTAAAGATAATATTCTAACCGGAGCCCATTTCGTCACAAGAGGTGGAGGAGGTGTACCTGTTGCATTGTGCGTGTTGTAAATGGGATCATGTTTAGTAGTAGTGTGGGGCTAAATAGGGGTTGTATTCACTGCATATCCCTCTACCCTGCAGAGCAGTAGTCATTTTGTGCCATGTGTTTGAAAACATATTTTGACAGGTATATTTCAACGTGTGAGTCGTAAAAAGTACACTTAACTTGTAACGTATACCTAAAATTGTGTTTGAAATTACCGCAACTTTTTTTGTTTTTGTTTGTTTTTACTCTAGTAGCTAGTGAAAAGCTTTGTATTTTTGCAGGTGCTGTCAGGGGGAGCTCACAAAATTGCACAATAGCAATGGGGGTGGAACAGTGGAGTAGCATACACATTAACATCTGGTTCAAACTTAACCTATCAATGGGGTTACATATCAGTTTGAATGATTCAAACTATTTGGACCGGTATATCGAAATGACTTCAGTTTTTCAATGGGATTATGCCTTTATAAAAAGGCTTTTGTAAATCAGACCCTGAGTGTTTTAGGTAAAACACTCGGCCTAATTTACAAATAAAAGTGCTAAGTCCGCACAAAGTAGTTAGCGCGAGAAAGAAGATTGCACGGGTGAAAAGATTAACTCTAGGAGCCGATTAATGGAATGAAATGTCCGCACAACCATGCAGCGCAACGAATATCGAGTTGCACCCCAAATGCCACCCACTCTCCCCATTACAAACAGCACATAGCATTGTCAAAACTTTGCTCCGTACCCATGTAACAAATGAATAAATGATTACTTACTAGAAATCCCCTTCCACTCCTGCAACCGGACAAATCCTCATCCCAGCACCCGCAATGAACTGCACCTTGGCCCCCTAACTATAGGTAGCAACGGCTAACTCCCAGTAAACTGTAACTAAGCCCCCTAATGTAAAACAGCACCATTTTATCAGGACTAAACTGTACCTCTGCCTCCTAACTTTACCCCCACCAAACTGTGCCTCTGCCCCCTAACTTAAGGCAACACCCAGGTGCCCACACTAAACTGTGCTTGGTCCATATTTAAGGCATCACCCACATACCCACACTAAACTGCGCTTCTGCCCCTTAGCTGCAAGCAGCACACATGTACCCACAATAAACTGGACCTCAGCCCCCGAATTTAAGGTGGCACACACAAGTCCACCCTGATCCCATTTAAGTTCTGTTTAAATCCACCTTGCTGTTTTGCCCATAGTGGTGTGTCTGTTCAAAACTGATGGAAAATAATATTTCCCTCTGTCAAACCACGATTCAGTCTAGAAATTTCAGGCTGGTCCATCCAAGTGAGAAGATGGTCTGCCTTTGTTTTAAAGGAATCAATGACTTTGTGTAGTGTGGATCTGCAATAGGGCACAAGTTCCAAAAAAGGAAGTGGTGGGACTCATCAATAAATTTAATGTTGAGTGATATCTCAAGACGTGAACAAATTCTAAAGTGAAGTATGAGCTTTTCAGTGAATTGCTCCTTCCAAATCAAAGACAGTGCAGCGGGCAAGTTCACATTTGCTTCTATCAATATTAATCATTAACATACATGGTAACCGAAGAGATAAGTGTGTAGAGGAGGAGCCAAATGTTTCTACCGGAAGTCCCACCCCTATGTTGCCTATATGTTGGAAACTGGAAATTGTGACATGCACTACACTAATAATGGTCCCTATACTGCGAAGAATCCTCAAAACAAGGTATCCTTCGAGAAAACTCTATATGATGTGCCCGCAGAGAAATGACAGTCTCTTAAATGAGGTTCCGGAAGAAGTGTGATGTTGAATAAAAAAGAGGGCTAGTGACATCACATGAAGCAGAAATGACAAACCCAGAGGAGATGCCAATGAAGAGAGTATATAGACCTTATTGAATCTGATGGTGAAGTGAAGAATTGAACAATATTTCATGTGCGGAATGACGATTGCACATGTGGAGAGCACTGAAGAAAATGCAAGCTGTTATATAATTGTACAGATGCTGAAACACAAGTAGACTAAGTAATCGTAGGACTGGGTATACGTAGTGAATAGACTGCAGGCGGTGCCGCCAATATACATATATATATATATATTATATAGAATCTGGATGTTTGAAGACATGTTTTTGCAAACTAGGACCCCATGAACAGAAGAGCTGAAAGTGTGGGGCCGTAGAAGAAAACCGCTGACGATGAGGAGAGATTCGAGAAAGGTTGACTATCCCAGTGTCAAGGGTTGGGGCAGCCAAGAAACAGGTTATTTATTTGAGAAGATACAATGAACGTGAGAAGCGAGGCAAGCTCATGTTGAGGTGTAATGGAAAAACACTAGAAGTGCCAGGTTTTATTAATTTAATTACGTTAAATATGAAAGAAAGAGTTAAAACTGGATCTCCTGTCACATGGTCTAGATGAAAATAGACTTTGGGCAAGCTACACCGAGACTTGAATATAAGACCATGCTCGCACTCCCTTTTATTCTCAGGCACAGTGATACTTTGCAAGACTGAGTTCAAAGATAATTTGAATGGCTGACAGCAGGAGTGATGAATGATGATGGGCTAATTGGGTGGGTAGATATGGTCAAGTCCAACCCACAAGCACCTCGGGTACCAGCTTGCGTGCTGCTGACGAGTGGAATATTCCAGAAGGGTACAAGCGTCCCAGCCAATTGTAGAGGGTCAGACAGTAAAGAGCCCTATAGTTTGAAAGCCAATGAAACGTCATGTATTTTATGACAGCAATTATGACTTGCACTATTGGTGGGCCTAGCTGTCCACCTGACCTTAGAGACCCAATCACAATACTGCCCCCCATAGAAAGTAAACCTAGATGATTCCCTTAAGCCTATCACAACCCCATGTAGGGTTCCTTATTTTCCACATAGTATGACATCAAGAATGCCAAATCTTTTCTATATAAATGTATTTTTTAATGACATTTTCTCTCCAGAGAGACTTGAGCGAACGTCTGTTGATGTCCGTTGAATCACTGAATTGACATACATTGCAGGATTTTAAGATTTGCAGGATGTCACTGCTATCTCAATAATTACATTACAAGGGATGCAATGTGGCATACACTCTACAGCTGACAGATATTTAGTTTTACCCTGCATCAGAAAAAAACTCTACATCTATGTTCAATCCATACATACCATCCCCCCATAACTCGTGTTTGCAGGAGATTTGACAGTATATCAAAAACCATCAATGTTTTGATGAGTTTAAACATCCATGAAAAACACTTGCATCTGAAATATGAGCGTATAATAGACCATTTCAACTATCAAGATGCATAGTTCACTGCACTACTAAGCAGCCATTCTTGAATGTCATGCCCAGTTTCAGAGCCACTACACAATACATTGCGGATATTCAAAGTAGCTCAAAAACATGCATTTTGTTCGTGAAAATTGATGACGTCAGATATTGCTGCATTTTTGTATTCATATTATTTGAGCCTCTGGATGAATCTGACGGAAATATATTAGCTACATTGCCTAGTATGGGTCCCACCGCAAAGTCAAGCATTTGGGGCTAAAGTGTCAGTTCAAAAGTTATTAAGCATAGAACAAATACTGTTTTCAGACAGAGCCAGTTCCTTTTCAATTAGTGAGTAAACACCATTCTCTTCCATAACTCTGCAACCTGTGGCTCCCCAAATGTGTTGAGCTATGACTCACATGAATTCTAATCATTGATTATGCTGAAAAGTGCTGGTGTGAGATGTAATTTATACCATCTGGAGAGCCAAAGATTGCATACACCTGCAGACATGCACAATGAAACCTGCTGGATAGATTTCTGCCAAATATGAAAGAATATGGGGCGGGAAACCAGTACAGATGTGTTGTTTGGTGGTCTGGTGTAGATTTGTAATCTGTGCACTACGTTTTTAAAATAAATAATGTTGAAGGGGGAGCACCCAGTCGCAGTAAAACATCTATGTTTTCCACACTGACACGTTTCAGAAATTAAAATACATCATTTTTGTTTTTCTTACTCAATGTGAGTTATTCATTTGATAATTGTGTGGTAACATTAAAAAAAAAAGTGCTCAAAATTATATTCAAAGATGGGAACTTGGAAAATTCAAATCAAGGTAGAGGAGGGATGGGTGACAAAGGACCAACTGGTGAGTTTGACACTTCAAAGAGGGGTATAGAGGATATTTTCAGTTTTCATTTTACCGCAGGGATCTCACGAGATTCTCGTTGGTAAATGGTGAGGTTTCCAAGATAAATACAGTGCATCACAGGAAGAAACAAGGGGAATACTTTATTAGGAGAGAGGTTGTCTACATATGGCCTTGAAGAGGGATATGGGGACAACAAACAACGAGGGATGGCATATTTGTAAAGTAACTGGGTGGCTAAAAATGAAATTCAAAGAGAGGTTTGTCTGACTGTGAGAATTTTAATACATAGTATTCCCAAAAGAAACTTTCACACGGTAATGGACCACCAGTACATGAGTTCACACAGGAATAATTCTGTGGGAACTCTCCAAAGGAAACTCTTGCAGGAATAAAATAAAATAAACACACACACAAAGAAAACACTGCACTGTCTTTCAACCTAAATATTGAAAGATGCAAACACCGAGAGGCAAAGTGGCCTAATGGGTGAAAAGTAATACTGGCCACATATTAAGGATATGGCTTAGCCTTCAAATCTCCCCAAATCCCACATGAATCACTGCAGGATAAATTGCCATTTTGGGATGAATTTGGGGGAGCCTGCAAAAAAAATCTCAACATCCAAATGTCTCCCACAAATTTCCAGTCCCCCATTTTTGTGTTAGTTATGACATTAGCTGGTAATACAGCACCACCTATAAAACACCAATATTGCATTGGAGTACCGCTACAAGGGATATGGCTTGCAGAGAGTGATGCAGAGCTTGTGGGTGTCATTGGGTATTTACTGACCCTTTGTATTCCCATTGCCTTGTAAATCACTTTGGTCATTCCGACACACTACTAGTCCTTTACCGCCCAAAGGTCTTCTTGGGATCTCGTTGAGCTAACTTTATCAAATTGACATCAAACGTCGGCCTGCCAGTGCTATTTTGAGCAGACTGCTGAAAGTTAATGGCTTAATTTCAGTTGTAAATTTGCTACTATTGTCATAAAAATGTCTCAACCAAGTGTGCTTTCAGCCACTTGAATTGTCCCTCTTCCTTGAACTGAACCCCTGTTAAAAACAAGCATTGATGAAGCCAACAGTTGTGTGTGTATGGGTATTAGATGGGCATTTGCATGGCACTGTGTATGCCTAAGTGGCTTTGATGTCATCTGGTGGTGAGCCTTAGAATCAGACCCATTTGCAGGTGAACCATTTATGGACATGCATTTAAAAGATCATTTCTTGGGTTGTAGGAAGTCTTTGATGCCACATTTTTGCAATGCAGGGCACATCCTCTGTGCACCTGCTGGGCCCAGGCGAAGGGACACTCTGTCATTCAGAGTTTTATGCATGCATCAGACTTCAAAAGAAGGTGAAATATATAGCACATGTACGTCGTATGCTGATTTACGATCCTAGAAGACGACCGGCGCATTTGAATATTTTCTTCCTTCTGTTTGTTAGGAAATCATCATTTTATGCACTGTCCCAGGCACCTTTGAACGACAGGTGTATTTCTGCTCTGGAATTACAATAGGAGATAAATGGAATTCTCAAGGGTATTCGGCGGAAAATCTGTCACGGAAAAGATGTTAGGTTAAGTTATAGCTGTGGCAAGCGGGTGCTCACAGTCCTTGCAGATTCAGACAAGCTTACAGACATTGTGAACTGCTAAAGGCAAAATGAAAAACTCTAAACTCATTACAATAAAAGTAGTGGAGGTGGAAATGGCAAGAATCCAGAATTCAGCCGTTATGGCAACAGGGCTGCCAGATATGGGGAACATGTTTACAGCAATCAAATTCCACTGTGTTCAGGGACACAGTAGTGGCCCATTACTGCCAATTCCCTATTTGGGCTGAGCAGTTTCCGTTCCATGGTATACACATCATACCTATCAGAGTACGATACCAGACCAAAACCCCCATAAACTGAAGAAACTATGAGAAATAGTCTGGTAGCCTTCATGCCCACAGGTCCTTCCGAGGGATTCTCTGATTCAAAGAATCTGCCGCAGGACCACGGGTTCCAGCAAATGTCAACACTTCATGCATCTTCATGCATCAATATTAATCGTGTTACTTTGGGCATGCGCAAACAATAGTGATCTGCAATGATAAAACGAACAATTGAAAACAAAACAACATGGCTCTTGCCAATTCAATTGGTTCATATCGACAACCCCAGCTTCTGTTAAGTTAGATCTATTTCTAAAGTGCTGTATACAACAAAAAGGAATCTCGGTGCTAAAATCCTGAATAGGAAGAACTACTATAAAGGACAGTCATAAAACACCTAGAACAGAAACGTTTTCAAGGAGCATCTAAAGAGAAGGTGGATCTCAGTGGTCCTAAGGGAGAGAGGGAGTTTGTGCCACAACCTGGCCACAGCTACCAATTTGAGAATATTTAAAGCGTGGTATCCGAAATGAGGCATGCATCTTGCGATCTAAACGCTCAAGAGGGGACATAAGGGCAAGACTTTGATTGGAGATATTTCACTCCAATGACATAAAAGACACAGTGAACTTTACAAAGGGATTAAAAATGAATCTGCTTGAATATCGGGAGACATTTTATTCTATTTTATTATTATTTTTATAATGCCCTTAATACTGGAGTTCCGTTTCTAAGCATGGATCTGTTGGTATTGAAACCTCTGTTGATTTGTGTGGTCATGCTTCCAAGACCAGTGCATTGCCCCTGTGCTATCCTCCGTTCAAAATGAACAGAGTGTAACACAAACATGAACTCCACAAGGGGATTGAGTGGCTACGGTAGCCACCAACTTCTGCAAAACCTGAAGATGCTGGAGGAGACAGGCTGGCTTTGCCAAAAGCAGTGAATTACAAAAATCCATGATGCCAAAGACCAGAGAAGCCACAACAGGAGCTCATAAATGGGGAGACAAATAAGGAAGAACTTCCCTCACCACTTTAAGATGATAATGGTCAGATTGTCACACAGCACTCACCTGGGCTTCGGCAGAGAGGGAGGCTGAGATTAAAAAGACCAAATCCTTAACCAGAGGCACCAGCGATGGAAACAGCCTATGTGAGCGAGGCCTAAAGGATGGAGTAAAGAAACAATCATTTGAGGGGGGACCAACCAACAACACCTCTGTCTTGTCTTCATAAAAATTCAGCCAGTTGCTACACATCCAAATTCCCTTGGATTCCAGGCAAGACTTCAATGGGGAAGCAGTAGCAGGTTGCACCTGGTCTAAGCAGAGGATAATCTGGGTTTCATCTGCATACGAATAGCATAGGAAGCCATGGGAATGGATGAGTTTAGCAAGAGGCTGAAAATAAACATTGAACATGACAGGGGAGATGGCAGATCCCTGAGGAACCCAAATGTTAAAGGGGCTCGGGCAGAACGAAACGGAGAAACAAAGAGTGATTGGGACCAATCCATTAAAAACGAGTAAAGCCAGGAGAGCACTGGTTCTATCAGGTCCTCCCAAACAGGTGATCAAGCAAGACAGTGTGATTAATGGTGCCAAATGCGATCCATAGGTTGAACAAAATCAATGCCTCAACTCTGCTCTGATCACACAGTCGAACCAGGTCATCAACAGCTAAGACGAACACACTTTCGCAGAGGAGCACTGAAGAAGCTTCATTACAAAAGGTAACTAAGAAATAGGTAGGAAATTGTCCGGAACAGATAGGGCCCAGGAAGGTTTTTTTCAGAAGATGAATCACCAAAGTGTGCTTCAAATCAGAGCAAAGTGCCTGAAGTAAAGGAATGATTGACTGTCTGAGCAGCCAGAGAGACAATGATGGCCATAATCTCTTTGAGTAGTCAAAGGAATAGTGTCCAATGGGGAAGCAAATTTCCTTCGGTTAGTGGCGGTGGTTATATCAGCTGGAAAGAAGTGATGGAAATTGGACAAGGATGTGCACTGTAATATATTATCCCAAAAGATTGAATTACAAAATCACAGAGCCCACTAGCCTGCATTTTGTAACTTGGTCTTTTGGTATTTTGGCCATTTGTCCCCCGCACTGCCTGTAATATGTGTGGAGGACACCGGCAACCCCTGCATCCCTGTTCAATATTATGGGCTTAGATCTTATCTACTATGCTGAATGCGCTCTAAACATGCATTTTGCATTTTAGATACAAACATTTTGTCCAATCCCTTGGACCATACCTGTGTTGAATCCCTGAATGGATCCCTGAATGGAGGCTCTAATACTGAATCATACCACCAAAGTGTACCGTTTTTCAAATGGATGGTAGCAATTTTCTCTGTAAAATAGATTGATGAAGAAACAGAGTGCCTGTAAAGAATAAGTCACTTCAGACGCAGCTGAAGCAGAAGAAAGTGAACAGACAAGGCTAAAAAGCTTGTTGGGCTGATTCAAAGAGTATTCAACGCGATTTGTGAAGAAGATACTTTTTGCTTGCATACTAGCTTTGTGATGAATGTCTGTGGTCTGATGCAATAAGGCTTACACGGCTGGACAATAGAACAGGTATACAGCGGAGGGTGGTATACAGAGGGGCACAGAGGAGGGGTACAGCTGTACCAGGTGGAGTGGAGGAGAGGAATGGGCAGCGTCTAGCGAGTCAGGTGGCACGAGAGGTGAAGTTATGGCCTAGGTGTTGAGGTGTAGAGATTACTTGGAGTTGTGGGTCTTGAGTTCTTTTCTGAATTGTAAGAGCATGGGGAATGAGTCTGATGCTGACAGGGATGAGGTGCCATAGTATTGGTGCATAGGCAGAGAAGGTTTGTTTTCTGTTCCTTTCCTTTTTGGAGCAGCGTTTTGTGTGTCCTGGCTTCTGGTGATGTGCTGTCTGCCGGAGATGCTGAGTTTCTTCAATGTGTGCTTAAGCAACTTGTACAAGCATTGAACAAAGTACTGGTGCAGACTCTCTGTCTATATGAGAGATTCAGAACTGAGTTTCAAACCTTGATTGCAATCTTTGTATCGATTAAAACATTTGGCTGCCACTCAATCACTGGTGATGCAACATTCAAAGTTCATCGGTCTCTTCATAGCCTTTATGTTGGGATGTACATTCCCAGTCAAATCCCCAGACATTCTTTCAAACAGTCATCAAGAGGGTATATTCTGAGATGGCACAGAAGGAGGGTTCGGAAAGGAAATACCCATATACGGATCCATTTGTGGCATCAATTGTTTCATTGCAGGGCTTGTTTTTTTCACTGCCTGACAATAATAAAGCCGGTTGAAGTAGGTTCCCTGTATGATGCCATGAATTTCACATTAACCCTTAGTCTGAATGGAATGTACCTTACAAGCTCTTAACCCGACGTTAAAGAGGACTTTTATCAAACACACTCCATGCAAAAAGCATAGCATGTACTTGTGCCCTGCTGCATAAGGTTCCTGATTTGCAGCACCTGCTCTACCAGTGACACAGAACATGTTCAGAGGTCACAGGTGCACTCTGGAAAGCTGCAGTGACACCCACGTCTCTGCAGTGCAGGGGCTGCATTTAAAATACTCACCCCTCTTCCAAAATCAACATAACTCTGAAGATGTTGTCCTGGTGTAACCACATAAAACTGTAAACTTAAGCCATACCTGAGTTATCATTTAAGTTATCCCAGCCACTTCAAATTGATATTGCACACATGTTTGTGGGCCCAGTTCAGCTTTGAAAGGGTTGTGTGTATTACCCCAGAGAGGCTGCGCTATACTCTACTGGCAGGATGGTATCCTGGGATGGGGCTCTCTTTGTTCATTTGTAAGGGCAGGAAACACCCTTCTTCATTGAACAGCCACTACACAGGATGCTGGCTTGGAGCAGAAAACCAGAGGAACACCCATGCATTGAAATCCAGGTCTCACATGAGGGTGTTGCATTTCTAAAGGCCTTTCAACCTATTGAAAAGGGGAGGTGAGAGAGCTAGGATAGCCATAGAGGGACCTGTTTAGTTTAAGGAGGGATGTGCCATCTTGATTTTCCCTGCCTCTCTTTCCTTTCCTGTCCCCTCCACTTCCACTGGAGCAAATCATTTTGGGTGTGAAATCATAAGGGCAAAGTTCACACATTTTAATAGTGGGAATTTGACCCTTAAATCAGCCTAGCTTTAGTTCAATCACCTCGTGATATGTGCCTATAAAAGAAGGGGTGTCCCACCACATCTTTGTATCATATGGACTCATATTGAACCATTATAACGATTTGAACTTGCTGAGAAAGTAGTCCTTTCTAAAGCCCACCAGTTGTGGGGTGAAGACCGAGGTTCCAAAGGCAGAAGCAAGCTATTTCCCACAGCCATCCCATGGGACCTTTGATGGTGAACACTGCTGCTGGAACATAAGTTTGCTTTTCTGCCAGCCACCCTGTGCCTAGGTCCTCACCGTGCTACAGGTCCCCTGAAGTTGTATGCCAGACTCCTCCATGTTTGGGAGCCTGAGAAAAATGGACTGACATTGGCCTTCGAGACCCAGGAGTGGGACACAAGATACCTGGCTGGAATCAAGAACAGTCAAGATCCCTGTTTTCAATGATGACCCACTTCAAACCTTGATTCCAGTCTGCCTAGACCCCAAGTGATCCAGCAGGACCCTCTGATGCTGCCTTTTGGCATCCATTGTACTGCGAACTGACTTCCTCTATTCACCAAACATCGTTTGGTGCTGCACCATGCCAGCTAAAGCATGTCATTGCCCCAGCTCGAACTATGAAGTACCACTACTTTGCCTTTGCTCAAATCGCCATCAGAAACACCAACTTCTTCACTGCCACTCCTGTGAGCCGACTTACCCAACGCAGGCGACCTCTGAGCCTTCGCATCGAATCAACTTGCAAGCACATTTTAGTAAAAGATCAGCCGCCACTGATCCTCGACCACTGAACCAGACGAGGTAAGCAACCGATATGCACAGCTCAAGTAGAATATTCAATTCTGCAGCTACCCTTCAGTTCGGCCTGCCTCGATGCCAGCGTGCAGCTGGACCATTGACTCTGCTGCATTTGTGACTCAAGCTGACATGATGGTCGACACTGAGCAGCCTGGCTTGAGGCTGTCGAACCCCTAAGACATTTGCAGAATATATTATTTATCAGTTACGTCATTTTGATTCCCTTTTTGCAAATTGAAGAAATATCCTTTTGAACATTGTGCTCTTTTAAATGCCTCTTTCCCCTCGTCTCATCACCCAGAGTGCTGCATCTTTTCTATCTGTGCATATTATTTGTGTCGTCTGTAGGGGTGAGTTTTACATCATTTTCTGGTCAGTTAGTTGTACATGGTGTGTCTAAACAATATTTGTACATAACCTTGAGTGGTGAAGGGATATTCATGACAGCACATTGTGCTAAATGTTTCTGAAAATTAATGCTTGCTGGCTTGTTGCTAAAGAGAAAAACGTTTTACTAAATCCTTTTAAAAATAATGCTTTTCCAAAAATTAATGCTTACTGGCTTGTTGCTAAAAAGCTGCCCCTAGCACCTATTTCAAACTAACTGTATTTATATACTAACCAATTAAACCCCCACTTTAGCTCTTTTTGACTTTGTACAAATGTGCTGTTCATGAATATCCCTACAGTGGACATTCCTTTATTTTGGAGTATTATACTTTTCTATTTGGGTTGACACTGAACCGCATTCACACCCATCTTAATAGTATAGCCTTCCCTCAGTACACATTACCACAAAAGTCAAATGAAGTATATCTATTTACTATGGTTGTTTACCTTTGTGATTGTGTTGGCTCTTGGTTTGTAGAAGTGTGAGGGCTGGGTGGGCGTTTTAGCCTCTAATCATCTTTGTACTCTTGCAGGTCAATAGTCAATGTGTCACACACTCACACCTAGTCACGTGAAGGTACCCACACAGAACAAAACAGGACAGTACAGGGTCCTTGACGTACCCCACCCCAAATAGGTTTAGGCATCTATCAACTATATGCTTGCCTCTGATGAAGCTCCCAATAGAACCTCTCAGAAAAAGCTGAATAACTGCTCAGGGAAAATAGAAAAAATCGCAATGACCAAACTACTGATTTCATTAGACAATTGTGGAATCCTTGCAGTGTCAAGGGTTTTGACCCATGTTGAATCAATAGACTGGGTAGATGTGGGGATGAGTTGTCGCCGCCCATTATTCTATCCCAGAACAAACTAAATCAATAGACTGGGTGGATGTGGGGATGAGCTGTCGCCGCCCACATTCACGCCAGAATCCAGGAGAACTGCGCAGTTGGCACAAGACCACTCCAAAGATACAACCTTCTTGTGGGGGGTTCCACATCACCACTCTACTGTAAGGATGCCATCAAAACAATGTTAAGCAAGGGTCCTATACTATCAACCAAAAGACCACTCTATTGAAATGCAGTCATTCAAGACAGATCCCAAAAATGGATGCAATACCGGTACTCACCACTATCAGAAAGCCGGCGTTTTAAAACCACCAGACTTTTATGTAAAACTGAACAAATGAACCAAAACCAGGCCAAGGAAAGACTTGCTAAGAGGTGGATACAATGTAAAACTATATTCTGAAATGACTTGAAGGAAGTAATTATTTAATGTATATATAAAAAAATAGCTGCATGTAAATTGGATTTGAATGTAGAAAACTGGGAACTAAAGTGACATTTAGCTGAATTCTGCCTGACAACTACCCCCGACAGGAGTTGAACTGGCTCAACAACTCTTCCCAGGCCTGGCTGCATCCTGCTGGCCCCACCAACAGGAGATCGCATGGCCCTCTCTGATTAGATTAGGGGAGGGGCACCGCAGGAGGTTGAACAAAGCCTTGTCCTGGACTCAGGCAAATGTTATATTGGGGGGGCCGTAAAGTGGCTTCCTCTTGGGAGAAGTGGGAGGAGAAGTGCCTGTGAGAGCCAGCTGAGCTTGGGGGAAGTGGATAAACCAGTTATTCCACCCTGTGATGTGGGAAGCCACACCCCTTTTTGACCAGGGCATAAGTTAAAAAGATGGATAATTCATAGTATGGACTTGTCAGAATTATATAAGTAATATCATTATTCTTGTGATTTTTCTGTGCACGTTTTAAGAGGTGTTAGGACCCTGTGGTGTATTCTGGGGGGTTGCTAGTGGAAAATAGGGTCTTACTCCAAATGTCTGCACGTTAAAAATCTGACACTTCATCAATTAATGTCCATACTCCTTGCGCACATGTGTGTAATTTTTGGTAAATGTCCGATATTGGTAAACCAGTCAAAAAGCGCAAAATGTTGTCATTTTTTAATGCAAGCCCCCAGGAAAATCAGAGGCGGACAAGCATGGACCATAAGGAATATATAATGTGTACATTTAATTTCAACAAATTGTGTATCTGGGAAATATGTATTTGAATCAAATATAGATTTGTGGGCAAATTGACCAGGGGAGGATCCTCTGACCCATAAACAGACCTCATCACGATGACAATCCATTTCCTTCCCCCAATCATGGGAGAGGGGAGAATTGGGCCAATGACAAGTAGAGAGGGGCAGGCTCAGTTATGCCACGCACACACCCACTTCCAAAACACATAAAAAGAGACTGCTGGGACAGGTAGAGACATTCATTTTCCATTTCTGCAGAGCATTTTGACGGCCGACATCCCATCCAGACAGAGACCAGAACCAGAGACCCATAGACTACAGAACTTTGAACCTAGAAGGCCCACTGCAAGCAAAAGTATTCTCAGCAGGCATTCAGAATCCAGCAAACCTAACCAATCTATTCAACAGCCGGGCGAGCTGTTTGAATTCTTTGCCAAGAACTTTTGCCGGAACCGCAGACCAGACCCAGACCGCTGTGAGCAGAACCAGAGATCTGGATCGCTGTGAGCAGAACCGGTACCTGATTGACCCGCCAAGCAGAGAGAACCGCCGCTGGACGTGTTGACCAGATCCGGGACGAGGCCTATTTCAAATTTATATTGTGAGTACCTAGCAGAACTCTGCAGAACCAATCTCTTAGTTAAAATGATCTAATTCAAACTATTTTAGCCTATTAGAACTGCCTCCTAGAATCGTGTCATTCTGTCATCTTTAAAACTGAAAACTGTCATCTGTCATTCTGAGCTTTAAAATTTCAATTCCGAAAAACTACCTTCACGAAATCGGCCGTATCTCCGGAACCGTTTGTGCTAGGAGCGAATTTTATCTTAAAGCTAAGATTCTAAGCTTTCCAACGAGCCTAGAACCGACTTCCTACTCCCTATAGTGCCTTCGTTTTCGCGCTTGACGCACGCGACACACGCGAATAAATTTGCCGCGATTTGACATTTTGCTCAATTTCAGCCATGTGTAAAAATATTTGTCCTTGCTTTGCTTGCTGAAATTCGTGTGCAACCTGGCAATCATTCATAGGGCATTGCTAAAGTGAGCCTGAACTAATATAAACTAGATATCACCCACCCTGAACCTCTAGAGGGAATTAAAAGCATTTTTAGCACATTTCTCACTTCATTGTCATCACATTCAAAGCATTTTGGGCCTGTGTTTCAAACCTCTAGCTGTTTTCCTCTAAGCTTGCTGGGGGGGAACTGCATTTCGTATTGCATGTTGTTGGGATTCTTGAAGACTGTGTGCTCTCCTTCCATTTCTTACATTGCATAGGGGGGGAGTGAATTGTCAAGGAAAAGTGATTACATTGTCTTTTGTTGAAGCCATATCAAGTTATTTTCTGTACTGCATTTCATTCATCAATGCATTTCCTTGAACCATATAAAGCATTCTTTCCCACCTTATTCTTCTGTTCCTATTCATAAGTTACCTCTTGCTGATTACTGCTCATATTCACAAGTGTAATATCCCTTATCTATTTATTTATAGAAGTGTGACATATATATATTGTTTAAATTTTCAAATAAACCTTTTAATTTTCAAAACAAACCTACTTCTTGGCTCAGTGGGGTCAGGGGGATTCTAAAAGGGGGGTGTTATACAAGGGTTGTCATCCAGAGTACTGAACTGGACATAAAAATACATCAATAAGGGTTTTCCTCAGCATCCCAGACTAGGCATTGACTTAGCTGTAGTGTTGATTGAATATCGCTTACAGCAGAAAGTGTGGAACCATAGTGTAAAGACATTCCACAGGGCTTCCCTTTCCATGAGGGGATTCCTGACTAGAACAGGAAGGAGAGAGGGAAATCAACAGATACACTGTTCTGGGATAACTTGCATTGGAACGTGGCCCACTTTGGTGCTGGGGGTGACGTTCATGCCAAGGACTAAGATCATCCATTGCATGATACTCAATGTACAGCTCATCATTGAGCAATCAACACCATTTATGTGGGAGGCTCCATAGTCTATTGGCTTGTGCCACTGCACTTTCACACAGGTGGTAATATGTTGTGACAGGCTCCCCTGGATACCAGCATGGTAGGGATGGTCCAGAACAACATTACATGTGCTAGTACTACTACCATGAAGGCAATGGCAAAATGGAGAGCACAACCAGTTTTACAGTGAGATACATTTGAGAAGGATTGCATTTTAGAACTTGCTCTGCCACTATACCTCAAACAAGGGATTTGTGTTCACCTTTAGTTGTAGATTGTGGTGCTTGTTGCAAGATGTAATGCACAACTGGTGTGCTTCATCATCACTAAAATCGCAAAGAATATTGATGGAATTGTCTTGATTTGGAGATTAACTGAAATACTGGTATCAGATGGGGAAATAGCAGAACTATGCATACAGGGTGATCTGGCAAAAACATGTTCTGTGATGATTGGCCCACCTGCTCCATTCTGTGTTATGAGTGGTCTGTCTATCACCTCTCTGTATGCTGATTGTTCGCTCAAGTACATTTGTTTCACATAATTTGTGTGTTTAAGAATAGGCAAATAATAGTTTGGTACTGCGGATTGGAAGTGTGTGTTGGGTCCACAATCACCCCCTTTGTTATTCTTCCTACACTGAGGAATGTGGGCTGTGACCCCTATTAACCTCTTCATTTGGTCTGAATGCAACCCAGTCAAAGTAGTCCAACAGCCCAACCTAGCAAGGTCTGCCTGCATTTCAGCAATCAGGATACACATTCAGCATGTCCAGACTTGACAGCATGCACCATGGGTTATTTACTCTGAGTTGCCGATATGCAGGGTTTACAAGCAAACAGTGCCATGCTAAAATACTGGGCAATTGGAGCACAAATATTGGACTTCCGGTCTGGAGGCAGTGTACCATTGGAGGCAGAATCCATCACCTGATTGTGTATCAATTGACTGATTTCTACTACTTATTACTTTTATCATATGATATGATATTTTATTTGTATCACACTAATATACAAGTGTTTCAGAGAGTGACTAGGCAAGGGATGGGAACAAGGGAGAACACAACACAACAACAATCTTACTAGGCCCAGTGACATTGAGAATGTGCAAGTGGATGGGAATGGGATAAGGGAAAAAGTGCATGGAATGGGGAGAGTGGAAAGTGCGGAGCAGAGGAGAGCAGATAAATAATAATAAATAAAAAAATAAATAGAAAATCGGGTCAATAAACAGTGGTAGTGCAGCCAGCAAGTGGCAAGTGCTGTGTTTAAGGCAGCAGACTGGGTAACTCTGATAAGTGCAGATATCATATATCATTGTTCTGTCCAGCCCCGTTTTGAATGATGAATGTTATCTACAACCTGTCAATACATGTGTTGGTCCTCCAAACATTTGTATTCCTGGTCTGTTTTGCAGATTTCTATGTTATGGTTGTCCAAGACAGAATGCAGGTTACAGTTTTAATGATTCTACAGTGTCTTCCTCAAACTATATGTTACATTTGGGATTTCTTTTACAACAGCAATACATACAATTTGTTAGATACTTCGAAGAGAAAATAGTAAACTGTGAACTGACATTAGCAACATTTTAATTTGAACTGTATAAAGGATACTGAAAAGCAGTAGGAGCGGGTATTAATAGTGTTAATGCAGATTACAGGACAAGAGTTAACAAAGGTAATATTGTTAAGAAAGAACTAACTGGTTTTTGAAGTGTTAATATTGATCTGAAGCGTGAGGTATTGAGTGAATTAATGCAGAGCAGTGAGGCTAGCCCCAACAGAGGCAATCAGATCTGTGGACTACTATTAGTAGAGTTGATGCCAGAGTGTGTGGCGATTAGAAGGGTATTGCTGTGATATGATACGATATGATAAGCCATTTATAACGCGCCTGTACACAAGTGTTTCTAGGCACGACAAGATATGGAAGGGAAGACAGAAGGAAGACAAAAAAACAATCTTACTAGGCCTTGTGTCATTCAGATTGCACAAGTGCGGGGTGCAGAGTTAATGCTGGTCATGGGAAATTGCTCCAGCATATTTTTGACATTACAGCAGGGGCCATGGGAATCATAGGATCATTCAAGTTAGTGAATATGGTATGAGGCCTGGTTTTAGCTAAGATAATTGCAATAAGAGGAAACTGGTATTAGCAGAGTCAATGCATACCAGATATAACTGGTTTCAGGAAATATTATTTTCAGGAAACCTATACATTATGACCAGAGTTTTCAATAAGTGGAAATGACATTGGCAGAGTTAATACATATTAGGCATTGGAATTATTGATAGTGATGATGTAGATAATGGTGAACATGAATTATCTGAGTTAATGGAAATGAGAAGGATCGGGTTCGTGCACAGTTAATGATAATGAGGACATTGGAATGTTCAAGGCTAATGAGGATAGTTTTTGCAGAATATATGTATATGAGTTGGCAATGATAAAAACAGAGGTATTGCCGATTTACTGGGACTGATATTAGCATGTGTAATGCAATGTAGGGATATCATATCAGTAGAGAAAATGTTAATAGCATGACCTTTATGAATGCATTCATTTAAAATTACAGGGAATTGGCATCAGCAGTTTGAAGTCAAAACAGGAGAACCTGCTTTACCAGAGTTGGCCCAGATCACAGAGGATGCAAAAGAGATGGACATTACATGTGGACAGTTCTCATACTTTAGGAGAACTTGATTTAGGAAAATAATGTACCTTGTGGTGTAATTCGCATTTCAGATTTAACAGAATTTAATCAAAATGAAGATAAACTAAAATGTGTGGAATTGATACAAATTGAAACCAAATGTTAGCAGTGATAATCCAAAATCAAACAATGGCATTTGGTATTATCACAATGTTTTAGAGCAGCAAGGAATGGCATTGACAGAGTTAATGCATATTATTGCGAACTGCTTTCAGAAGATGCATTTCCGGGCAGATTGGCTCATGTCTGCAACGGCAGTGTAGAGCAGGGCAGCAGTATTAGAAGAAGTAATGGCAATAAGGGGGAACTGGTATGATACATGTTAGTGCAGCTTAGGGAGCGGGCTAGTATCAGGTGCACTAGCATTACACTGAGCATATGACGATCTCTGTCGAAGTGTTATAGCTGTGTATACATCGAGATTTACTCGTTAGATTGGTAAATACGTTTCATCATTTATGCAGGCTTCCATTGAAGAAATAGCCCTGAACATGCTGTGATTACTTCTTTAAAGTAAGCATTTCATCTCTCTTAATGCACAGCTTGAAGTCAGCAAAGTGCTAAGTGATGCACTATATGTCTGTCATAATGTAGGCATGTTTACTGAAGATATATATATATATTATGTATATATTATTTATTTAGCAAGACAACATTTTTCAGACTACAAAACATTTATTAATATATAGAATAATCACGCAAAATAAATTTTACTTCACATAATATTTCCTGTTAAATACGTCTACTACCACACTTTATAAAAAGTCAATATTAAGATTGCGACAATATTAGTTTCAAAGGGAGGCATGCACAGTTGATCTGTGACCAGTACCTTTAACACGTTGATGTCTATATTAAACAAATAAAATCAAATTTGAAAATTAGCAGTCACCTAATGGCGTTAGTTAATAAAAACGAAACAGGTAAGACATATACAATTTGAATATGTTTTGAAGTCTCCTACCAGTAAACCTTACGATGCATTCTGGAGATCTCTGCTGACTGGCCAAAGCTGGGCTCATCACACCATCACATAGTAAAACCCAGACAGGATTTTGTAAAAAATGCTGTGAAAATGCGTAGAAATTATGTATTTAAAACAAAAAATGCATAATCTGTTTCATTTAACATTATTTGCATGCTGCACTGGTCTGAACTCTTTGCTGGAGCTGCAAGGCCTGGCTCATAGCTGTCTCTTGTGTCTTTTTTTTTAAATATTTTTTTTTAGCTTTGTCGGATTGTCAAAACAGCCACTAATTGTCAACTCTCGAAGGGTGAGGATACCAAATGGACTATGTACTGCATTTCAACAATGATGTGCAATGTGTATCCATCCAGTTAAAAGGGAAGTGCAATGCAACGTTATATACACAATCCAACATGGTTTGGAGAGTACACATTCCAAGGAAGTGGCTGAGCAAGTTGTAACCTAACAGTATAAGTGGCAGATGTGCACTGGATTGTCCAAGTGCAACACGATATTCTTTAAACATATGTTTGCACCAGGCAAAGCTGTTTCCTAGTCCTTTGCTATGATGCAAAAACGTATTGAAATGGTAGGTTTTTCCATCATGACACATTTGCCCTCATGCTAATTGCACTCGCACTGATGCAAAGCTGCTTTACTACTACCCTTTGCAATAATCCTGTGTTTTCGAATGGAGAAATAGACCTTTTGTTGATTCCTTGTCTTTTTTGGGACTGCATTGTCCTTTCAATGTAGATAGATGGTATCTCTTAGTAAAGTATGTGCTGGGTTGTGAACAATTGGGTCTATGATGACAACAACTGGTATGTGGCAATCATGCAAACGCTATTCATTTCCACAGGTAAGACACATCTGTTGACTCTGACACTTTTTGACAGTCGTTTTGTTGCAGCTTTCAGCAGAAAAAAAAATCTATGACGTACATGTGGGCTATCCTGTACATGGGGGAAGTTAGTTCAAGCACAGACAGTACCAATATTTGTGCAACCTCTTTAGTTGTTTCTGTAATTGGAAAGGATAAGATAGTCCACTGATGTATTGCATGATCTGTGGCAAGAGTTAAGAATCCTGTAATTATCAGTTCTGAAATCTGTTGGGGTTTATAATGCCTTTCTACCTCTCTTCTGACATGAAATAAATCCCACCGTATTCGATGATAGCAGCATGTGTTGAATAAAGTCAAAAAACATAGTTCATAGATTAATGTATGTGTGTTGAAAACGAATATTAGAAGTCCAATGAAACATTTAATAATCTGTGAAACTGAAATACTATGACAATGAGAATTAGCACGGATTACACCTTAAATAAAGGCTATATCTATGCAGTCATTGGGCCTCATTATGAGGATGGAAGTAAACCACCAGTGCTACTGGTGGGTTGCCGCCATCCTCGTAACACCAAATCTGCCATCTAACCTCTCAGTGCCAGTGGGATATTACAAGTCCTGGCGGAGCGGGAAGTTGGTGGCAGATTTGGTAAGTCCCCATTTCCGTGGATCCACGGGAATGGGTTCATTGAAGCACTGGCAACATTGTCAACGGTGCCGGTGCTTCCATGACAAAACTGTCTTCCAGGCAATTGCACCCGGCAGGTCAGACCTGCTGAGCGTAACCGGCCCCAGAAGGCAGTGTTGTAGTGTGGCGGTCCGGAAAGGGTGCCAGTACGATGTGGCCGGCACCCTTATTTCCGGACCGCCACACTTAGAATGAGGCTCATTGTCAGTTAAACTCGGAGAAATCCTCCTCAAAGAACATTTCGGAAATCCAGACCTCAAACTTCACAATGCTACTAACTGATGTATAGAAGAAGTTTAGGCACTGCGGGTGCTGCACGATGAGAGAGAACAATGAGATCCTGGTCCCACACCCAAAACCCAAAATAAGTAACCAGGACATAGCAAAACAGTCACAAAACACACCATACAGTCCACCAGTTCAATTTTAATGTCATGATACTGAAAGGGAAGGGGAGTGACCCTCATACAATTAAACCATTTTGAACATATTCTAACATTTCAAGTAAGTGGAAGCACGTTCTATTTTTTTCTCAAAAATCATATATAGGTACTTACTAGCCATACATAGTGATGAGCTGCACTAACATGTTATTTAGGACTGGCTAGGATCTTGAATGCTGATTCTTTGAATGTGATGTGCATGTGCCTTATGTGATGTAGGCAACAGCCTTTTCCCAAAAAAATACTTTGCCATTCCACTATTAAGAGACCACTCAAATTCACATCAATTCCCTTAAAGATCTTACTCGATTAATATGCAATATCTCCTACTTCATCCATGTGATGGCAGTTCTCATATCCCTAGAAAACCAACCAGTTAGACCTCAGTGGACTACTTTAGACAAAACTCATTAGTCATTCTTTTTTTAAACTTTTGATGGTTCTTTTAATTCTTTTCTAAAACCTCATAAATGATTCATCATCATCACAGTAGTCTGTAGTAGGATATCAACAGGAACATGCAATGCAACAATTAATTCTGCCTCAGTAATGTTTCAATCAATAAAACTCTTCATTTCTACTAAACAAACTGCACTGAACCTGCTAAAAATGCAATTACCCCAAAAACGTGCAACAAATTACATAAACGGCCTTAATAAAACAACACAAACAGACAAACCTTTGCAACATTAATCATCTTTTTTTGTGAGTATATTTGTTAAAACCCAAACTTCAGCCCGACGTGGCATTCTTGTATCATAGGCGTATGTCCTTAGAACTTCCTCAGGGGCTCTTGTCCCTTCAATGTCCTCACATCCACACTGTAATGTTGTTTATATTTACTGTGTTTTACATTTACTATGTGCTAGCCTATGCTACCAGGACCTTACAATTCTGTGTAGTTCTCCCATGTGTTTGAACTTTTGTCTTGTCTGTTCATGGTCCACTAAATGACCAAAATATAACTGGAAACAGCAGTCCTTTAAATGGAAAAGGCTTGTCTTCCTTCTACCGGACTTTTTTGATTAGCCTTACCTTCATAGAATCCATTGCCCGTTATCTGCCACGTATTCTGTTTTTCACTGTGAATGCAATGTGTAAAACAACCTATTAGCTCTTTACATTTGCTACATGGTTATTTGTCAACAGTGACTTTGTACTTTTTAGAAGTATTAATTAGTTCTCACCAAACCCGGTGTGTTTTCTGGGATTCTGTCTTTCCTTGACCCAGTATGTGCTCAGTATCCGTTATTGATGCATCATGCATTTCCTCATTTAGGTCACTATGGAAGACAGAGAACAAACCCAGTACCCATGTTCATTATTCCATATCTGTGTCCTTTGGATCCCTGTCTTATTCCTGTGCCTCCTTACTGCGTGAGTCTCATCACTTAATTGATGTGGATGACTGCTACCACAGGTGACTCTGTTCGCTATTCATTTTCTAGCCGTATGAATCCTCGTACTGGCATTCTCATTATGTTTTAAATGCTTATGAGCGCCTTTTCCTGCTCTTGTGTCTGTATTGCTTTTACATCTGGCACCTTCACACTGATCGAGTGCTATGCGGTGATGCCTTGAAAGTGGTGTCCTAGCAACCCTTACACAGACTTCTTCGCTTTTTACCATTCAGTCGCGATAACACGTCTGCCATCTTCATAGTGTGCTGTTGTCTTGTAACAATGTGTTCTCATTCTCCGTTATGCTCTTATAACCCAACGTACTGGATATAATCCAGTTATTATTCAATACACATATTACTTTATTATTCTGGGTTGTCTGGTCTTGCTGTTTACCACTGTTTTCTACTGTAATTCCTTTAACATATTTTGTGCCATTTGACATTGTCATTTAAACCCTTTTGGTCACATTTTGTCAGGAAAGTTAGTTCTTGCTCTTTTAAACAGGCGATTTTTGTCTGTGCTGCTGTCTTTGCTTTTCTGTAATGTATACAGCATGGTCCATTTTACCTCATCACAAGCATGGCCCTTGGAGATATAATGATCTACCATAGGGGCTTCCTGTATTTTGTTTTGAATGGAACTCTTATGTTCACTAATTCTTGTATTTATTTTTCTGCTGTTGTTCCCAATTTACATCAGTGGACATGGACCCCAAATGGCATAAACAACCATCTCTGAGTTGAAATTTAAAACCTGTTGTTGCCATTTCATCTTAAGTCCGATGTCTACTTCTCTGGCTTGAGTCCCAACATTTACATTTCCCACATGCCACATGTCCTTTAGCATTCAGCAAACCCGACATGGAAGGTAAACTCTGTAGTTTTTTTTGTTTTTGTTTTCAGGCTAATGTAATTTTTTCTTGATGTCTTAAGTTTGAGCTTCTTTTGAACACCATTAGTGGTACTTCCAATTTTTTTTTCCTTTGCCATAATGCTCCAATTTTTCTTTATCATCTCATGATTGTGTTTGATTGGTCGGTAAATGTACTCATGAACACTAATCTGTTGTTATTAGTTGTTTTGTTTATCTTATAGTCTACGATTGCCTCTCTGTTATTGTTACTGGCAGTCTTGCATGCCTCATTTAACAATGTTTCTGGGTAGCCTCTTGTGTGTGATTTATTTTTTAGTGTCTTGGCCTCTTTTGTGTAGTCTGATTTGGTGGTGAAATTCCTCCTAAGTGTGAAGAATCGCCCAAAGGATAGATTGTCCCTTTAGTGTTTTGGATGGAAGCTTTCATAGTTCAACAATGAGTTTCTGTCTGTCTTTTTGTGATAGAGTTTTACTGCCAACACTTTGTTGTATTTATCTACATAGATTGTCAGATCCAGAAAATTAAATTTACTATCGTTGTATTCTACGGTAAATTGTACACTTCTGTATTGGTTATTAAGGCATTTTACAAACTATGTCCTCCAAGATTGTTTCTTTCCATACAATGGTCGATTTATCTTTTCCAAAATGTTACAATCTTCTTGTATGTGTTAGATGCTTCATAGATTTTAATTTCTTCCGACATCTCAATGTACAGGTTGGCTACATTTGTTGCTACGGTCGCACCCATAGCCATGCCATGGATCTGCTTGTAGAATGTATCCAGAAACCTGAAATAGTTCTCTGTCAGTGGGCCTCATTACAAGCATGGTGGTGCGGGAACTACGGTACCGGTAAGCATGCTGGTACCGTAGTTCCCGGACCGCCATACTACGTGCTCTGCTTGCGGCTGCCATTTCACCCGCCAGGTTTTTCCTATCAGGTTTAATGGCCCCCGTGAGCAGAGCACGTCGGATGCACCGGCACAACTCTGTATGGGCCGGTGCATCTAACCTCCCCATCCCCATTCAGCCCTATGGGGCAGCATGGGGATTGGGAGGCCCTTGATTCCGGCACCCACAAATGGGCAATTACTGGGTCCGCCAAGCTCAGCATGACCCGGTTCTTGGACATTCGCGGGTGCCCGAAAAAATGCAACTCTGGCGGCAGCCGTGCCCTTAATAAGGGCACGGCTGCCGCCAGAGTTGTAATATTGTAATGAGGCCCAGTGTCATTTCGATGCACCACAAAATTAATGAATTAGATGTTGTTTATGGGGTGTGTTTGGCATATATGTAAAGACTGGAGGGGCGTTATCGGTACCCCTGCCCTCTATATGGCACAGTAGAAGCGCAGAGCACCCTAGCCAATATTCACTTTTGTAAGCAGTAATGGACAAGCAATAAAGGCTTAGCTCTCAGGAGGTGATGCAGGCTGGTTCTTAAGTACAGTGTAGTCCTAAAGCCCCCACAATGGAATGTCCACACACTATTCTAGTGATAACACAGTTATTTATATAAATAAGGTTCAAGTTATATACACACACAATAGCACATTTTATGCTCAGGCAATACTATAATGATAAATATGTAGAATATCTATGTGGTACCACAGTTATCTCTTGACTCATGACTCATTTAAAGTGCACCAACTGCTGACAGTTGTAAATGACATACAAGTCTAATAGCAAAGTGAACCAACAACAGATATGAGAGGAAAACATGTTGGGTTAAACAATTGGCAGAACACTTGGTTCCTACAACAAGACACAGTTCTGTGTGAGGATACCCCCACCTGGGCAACCTATAAATAAAGTATATTGACAAGCCCAGACCATATATTGTTTAGCAGAGTCATGTTCGTGTCTAAAAACATTCTACTACCCCAATGTACCTGGTTTAGCAGAGTTTGTTGACGGGTCGTTGATGGATCCTTTTTGAGTGAACTCCCCTTAAGGCAGGAGCCATGGATCATCGAGATACATCAAAGAAAATGTGACCAATGTTGCTGAGATGGCAGCTTTGGCCTTCACGGTGCTTGTCAATTGTGGGCGTCCTGTGAAGATGAGGTGTGCAGTGCACCTCAAAGACGATAGTTTGTTGCCGGAAAGAGTCAATGAGGAAAGTAGGCTCAGCAAGGGTGTCAGGTCGTCGGTGGTTGGCGTCAGCAATCGGGACTCGACCCGGCTTGCTCTCAGATCTTCGTTGGCGTCTTTGTGGACTTTGGGTAGCGGGAAACCCACCAGCAGATTCTCCTCGGTTCATCAGCGACCTTGACTTTCTCCGGCAGGACAAAGTTGTCAACGGTGATGAGCAAGAGAGTCCTTGATTTAAAAATGCCTTAGGCAATGGAGCATTGCAGCTCTGGTCGATGAGGTCACAGCGGTCCTCCGAACCTCAGTCGACGGTGATGGTCGTCGATGGCCTCGATGCCCTGGTGCTTCACTTCAGATTCCTCAGCGGTCCCCGTCTCTGGTCGGCAGCTTTTAGAGGACTGAATTCCAGGGAGCATTGTTGAAGACTAGCTGGTGCACGATGTTCCCTCGTAGCTTGGGAAGTGGTCTCCTACCCAGCTCTTCTCTTGGATCAGTTCTTGGAGACACAACAGCTTTCTGATTGTGTCACAGGAAAGCAGCAGCAATTCCTTTTCTTCCAGCTGGGCTTCAAGGTTAACCATCAAGTTTTATCTTCAGCTTCTGAACAATTTCAGTAAGTTAGAGGTCCCCTGATGTACGGTGCTGTCTCTCAATCACACTGCTAAGCCAGGCTTGGGCAGCCAATCATTCAGAAGGGCATTCAGCAGGCAGGCATCGAATCAGGCTACAGTGCATTCAGGCTATTCTTCTCCATCCAGACACTCACAACAGACAGCCATTCAGCACTCCACACTGCATTCATACAAGTTTCGACCAGGGTTGTCTCATTAATTGTGTCACATACTAGGAACAAGATGCCCATAGCATGACATGTATATTGGTCACACACTCAATTCACCCAGGTTCCACCCCACGGGCATACCCACAACATACAGTCATTGGGAAGGCTCCAGCCAGTCTGGCCTGGATATCCCCACACTACCATATATTGAACTTCCAGCCAACATCCAGTCAGGGGAAGGGACAGAGTCAGGGCTTCTTAAGTCTTTGGAAAAACAAGGTAGCAGGCAATAGAAAGCAAAAGGCCACAGGGGCCATATTTTCTCCTAACAGGAATCAACGTATTCCATTGGCAGGGGCTGGGTATCCAAAATGGAGGATACTCAGAGCACCTGTCAAATTCAGCATGGAGCTGCCACTAGCCCATACCCTGTATTGTGGGCCACACACAGGTGCCCAAAAACATACCGATACCAACAGGGTTGTACACCGTCCCATATATGCCATGTGGGTATCCCAAGGGTCTGTTCAATACAACCAAAAAGAGGAAGAGCGCACTGCCAGGAGTCCCACATGGAGTCCTGTGCAGAAAACACACCAGAACACACATGATAACGGAGTACAGGACAAGGGCATGGAGGTCCTGTCCCTCCAAGCATTTCCAGCATCACAATATAAAAACGTCTATAGCATTTGCAAGGCTTTGTCTTGTGGTATCATTGTGTGCAGCAAAACGATATCGAAACTGATCAGTGTATCTTCACTGGCATCAAATTTCATACCTTCAATCTATTTTACAACTGCAACAGAGTCTTGTATGTGTGACTTCATCTCGTTCACTACTGGTCTCAAATAGTTGTCTGCAAATTTGGACAATTGAGTTCAAACCTGAAACAATTGGTCTTCTCAGCATGGTACTGAGATTTTTTATGTATTTTTGGTACTGTGTAGAATAAAAGTACTCTCTGATTTTTAGATGTCAAAAAACCTGTGTCTTGTTTGCAAATCCACCCTTTTTCGAGAGCTGTCTCTACTTTGAGTTTGATAGTGTTATGTAATATTGTCGTCGGATCTACATCAAGTTTGACGCAACACGATTCATCATTCAGTTGCCTGAGGCATTCCCCAATGTATTTTTCCCTGTCCTTTATTTCAATTCCTCTGCCTTTTTTTTGGCTTTATATATTACTATTGGTTCGTTGTTAGATAGATCCAATATTGCATTTCTCTCCTGGTGTGATATGTTCTGAAAAAGATTCTTAGTTGTATTTTCCAAGGTTTCAAGGTCTGTCAATACACTTTGTTCAAACACTATTGCTTCAGCACTGTGACTGTGTGTTGGTGGTAAGAACTCTGAAGGTGGTTAAAGTCCTGTTTCATTGTTAATGATATCAAACAGTTCTAATATCCCCACATTGACACTATATTAAAACCCTCTGTTTCATTTGGCCCATTAGTCCTGGAATGTTATAGATCCAAACCCCTTCAATATCGTGCAACCACATTATTCCTTTTTGGATTCTTGGGTTTAATTGGCAGAATAGATCACCAACATGTCTGGCCATTCTTACCAAAATGTCTAGAACTATTGTTCAAAAAATGGAACAATCTTACACCTGAACTTTGCTTACCTACTATAGTAATCATGCTCAGGACAATGCTTAGAGGTTTATAATTTAAGACGTTTGTCAAAAAAAAAAAAATCATTTGTAAATGGATACATGTTCACACTTAAGTTGGTCTTCTGGATGTCCTGTGCAACTCATAACCCCGCCACATTAATCAAGGCCACGAGGGGCAGGGCAGCTTGAGGTGCTCATGCTGCAGGTCCATTTTACATTGAATTTCTTGGACATGTCTAAACTATGGTCTGATAACTCATATCTACTTCATTATATTGCATTCTTTTAATGTATATTTTAGGAATGATGTCATCAGTAATGTGTAACTCACTCATCTTTGTTAAAATATAGAATTCACTAAAGTTCATATCCATGTATGGTATACTGCTGCCTTCTTGACTGATCACTATGTCTGGCCTTAGTTTATAGGTTTTAGGTACATTCATTCTCTTTGCTACATGTGTTGCACTTCCACTTTTAGCATACCTGCGTCGAGATTAACACTGTTTACACCATGCACTGCTGTTTGGAGCCAAGTACTCGAAAAATACAATATTCCGGAGCATGCTGAGGAAAAATCTGCTATTTATAATGGCATATATATATATATATATATATATATATATATAGAGAGAGAGAAAAAAAGGAGGAAAGAACGAATCGCACTCCCGCAGGCACAAACATGAATGCCAGGTTCAAAAAGGTTCGGAACGAACAAACAGACACAGTATAGGAATTACTAATGTCTTTAATGTTTTAATAAGTTAAAAAACAAAAGCATCGTGCAAAAAAACAAATGCACGACACATAGCAGCACATAGAAGACAGAACAACAACAGGACACCTAGGGGCAGCAGCCTGCAAACAACGCGTTTCGCGCTATACTAAGCGCTTGATCACGTAAGGGGGAGAGGGTTGGACAGTGTAAATACATCATCAATAATGGTCCCTCAACTATGTCGATGGCAACAGGTTGTTACCAACTCCAAGGGAACAGGGGCGGCCATGTTGGAAGGGAGTGTGCATATATGCTAAAACTTAAAGATATATAACACGGCCTGCGCTAGCAGCAGTGTAGTTATAGTTAAGGTGCTCATCTCATAGGAAGACCACTTTTTGGGTGGCTTATAACTTTGGCGCTGTTTTAAAAATCATCAGCAAACTTTTAAAAAAAAGTTTAAGTTTGGTGCGGTTTTTTCAAGGGGGGCAAACTTACAGTGGGTTCCAAAACGTTTGAAATCCTCATATACACAATGTAAGAAAAAATGTGCTCACACCTAGAGAGCAAACTGCTCAACGTATTTGCACCAAACCTGCGCGAGGAGCAGCACTTGGTCCTGAAAGCGCACTTTTGCAAATTTGGTGTAAATTAGTCCAGTCACTTGTTTTTTAAAATGGCCAAGAATGAGGTAAACCAAAATTAGTGATATCTAGCCCCGTCTGTAAAGCTATGTCCTGATTCAGTGTCTGTGGACACCTCTGGACCAATTAGAGAGCCGTGTGACATTTGTGGACATTGTACGCGCTTGCTGATTGGTCAATTAAAAATGTGAGGTACACGAAAACATTTGAACCAGTTGCCATGTTGGATTTGCGGACAGCGCCTGTAGTCCGCGAACATTGCAGTATTAACATATTAAAAAACACAATATTACACATGTCAAAAAATTAAACAACCTCTGGGGAGGTGAGGGTTTTGTGAGGATGGAATGGGATATGCCCATTAACAATAAAAAAAATTGGTATTTTTTCTTCTCTGAAATCTGTGAACATTTCCGATGTTCAGGAACATTCTTGTGATGTTCGCGAACATCTCAGATGTTCGGAGATATCCATGCATATCTCTGCATTATAGGGTGAAAAACTGTTTTTGGACGGCTTATAACTTTGGTGCCACTCAATCAAACTGCATGCAGTATCATTTTAGACCCAGTTCTGAATGTTCCTGCAAGGTTTGGTGCTGTTTCGCTAAGGGGGTCAAAATAGAGGGGGGTCGCAAAATATTTGAAAGTCTTTTGATGAATCTGCACAAAATTTTGCAAACAGATTTTAAACCCAGAATCGAAGGGTTTGCAAATCCTAGTGCGGTTTTGTCAAGAAGGGGCACAATTAGAGGGGGTCACAACATTTTTAGATGTCTTAGAACTTTAGTGCCATTTGATGAATCTGCACAATTGTTTGCAGAAAGATTACGGACCCAACCTTGAATGTTTGTGCAAAGCATGAATGGATTTTATAATGTGGGGGCTAATTTATGTGAATATAGTTTGTTCGTACATTTTGATATATCAAAAAATAATATATGGACAGATTTGCAGCAAGCTCGTCCAAGGAGTATTTGCAAGGACCCGAAAGAATGGTTTGGCAAGTATGTCAGTGTTTTCTTTTTTGAAAAGTGTCATAATGTAGGTACAAAAAATATTGATATACCTTTGTTGACATAGCCTGTGCCCATGGCCAGTGGCCAGATTGTCTGGGTCATGGCTTGTACAATCTAACCACTGGCCATGACCACGAGGGACCGGCAATGGGATTAAAGTGGGCATGTCCACCAGAGACTAGCTATGTGGTAAAGACTTTCAAACTCGGGATAGGTTTGAATAGCATAAACAAATCTGCTCATGGCTGCAGCCCGAAGTGCTAGATGGAATTGCAGCAAACATGCCCGAGGGGCATCAACAAGAACTTCACAACATAGTTTTGCAAATCTGTCCTGTGTTTTATTTTTTCCAAAGTTTCAATATGTAAGTACAAAAAATAGCGATATAACTTTGGTGCATGAGTGGTGAGCATGGCCCAGAGCAAGGACAAATGTGTACTCTTTTTTGCTAATTGGGGCATGCTGCATGGCCAAAGCCCTACGTTTGAACAGGATGAAATATTCTATGTGCGGGTACAGCCTGAAGTGCTGGACTCAATTACAACAAACCTGCATGTGGAGCATCAACAAGGAACTGAAACCATGCTTTTGCAAATCTGTTTTGTGTTTTATTTTTTTCCAAAGTGCCAAAAATGTAAATACAAAACCTGGTGATGTAACTTTCAGTGTCAGGGCAGTGGGCCTGGTCCTCATCAAGTAAAACTGTATAATCTGATCTGCTTATTGGGGCATGCTGAATGGGTAGAGCTTTAATTTTGAATGGTTAAACACATGTTGGTTGCGAATACAGCCTGAAGTGCAAGGACCTAAAAGAATGCTTTTGAAAATGTGCCCTCTGTTTTGTTTTTCCTAAAGTGTCAAAATGTAAGTACAAAAAATTGTGATATAACTTTGGCTCCTGGACAGTGGGCTTGGCCCTTGGCAAGGATGAATGCCTACTCTGATTTACTTATTTGGGCAGGAAGAATGTCCGAAGCCCAGGAGTTTAAATGATAATCAAATTCTACTTGCGGCTGTAGCCCGAAGGCCTGAACGGATTGCTGTAAACCTATGCGAGAAACCTCAGTAAGGACCTGAAAGCACGCTTTTCCAAATAGTCCCGTGCTTTACATTTTGGAAAGTATCAAAATGCAAGTACAACAAATAGTGATATAACTTTGGTGCCTGGAGAGTGGGCCTGGCTTTCAGCAAGGACAAATGTCTACTTTGATTTGCTTATTGGGGAATGTGTCATGGCGGAAGCCCATGCCCCATGGATTTTGGAGACTGGTCATGAGTGCAAGCCATTCGCACTGGCCATTGGTCACATAATGAGGGTATAGTAGACACTGAACTAGGATGCAGGGTAGGTGCAGTGGATAACACAGGTGTTTTGGTGGGACTGGGGTCATGATCGAGCCTCATGCCCTGGACAATTCAACCATGACTTGCATCCACAGCATGCGCTTCTGATAACAACACACAACAGAATGCATTGCAAAATTTATGTTTGTTAAAGGAAGTGTATAGTTATTCCACATATGTTAAAAGAGGAATTATTAATAATTTATATACAGTGATTTAACATCATGAAACATTTTCACGTATAAACACATATGAAATTCACTGAAAAAACTGTGTTAAAGGGACGTTATGGTTAAGATCCACTAATAGAAACCTCTCAAATTCAGTGAAAAAACATTGTTAAAAGGACATTATGGTTAAGTTGCGCTAATAAAAATCTATCAAATTATGGGAAACATTTTAATTGGATGTTATTGTTACAAGTAAAAAGAAGAAAAAAAAAACGTGCCCGTTACAGTAAGCTATGCAACCATAACCTGCGCCACCAACATGCACTGCCAACACTAACATCAAGAACATCAAAGATGTCGTCACATGTGATATCCTCAATGACATCACTGATGACATCACATATCTGGAGTGGCTGTTTTTGTTTAGTGACAGTATTAATTTTAAGCTGAGGACTTCATGTGGTTATACTACATTGAAACCATGATACACATATAAAAAAGGTACTTTGCATGTAGAGCCACCAGGCCAGTTGGGATACACAACCAATGTTGTGCTAGACCTGTGGCTCATGACGTCCAGTGTGGTAACTTCAAATACCATCTCAGGATTGTGTTGCATCACAATCGTGCGGAAAGGGTGGACTTGACTAGAGACAGTGCCCTGATAAGCCTCTTTGAAGTATTCAGCCGGGGCAGTTGGAGGGCAGAAGGAGGTGGATTGGACCGATTCTAGAAACAATTCATTGCATTACAAAGGCTGGTGGGTCTGGAACAGTATAAGTTGGATGCCTGTGAATGGAACATGTAAGGTCTGAATGTTGTTATCCCTGTATCTCTATGGGTGGAAAAAGTGAACGTCTGTTAGTTGGGATAGTGACTCATTGAACCTTCATGCCTTTTCAAGCTCCCTGCTAAGGTATTGAAATGGTGCATGCATTTGAATTCATAGGTCGTTATGACCTTGTCAGTCATGCAATTAGCCCATAGTACAGCAATTTTGAGATCACCAGAGTTATTATTAGTTTCTGAAAAATTCTCAACAACTGCACACTTGTTTGTACATTGCTTACACTGTGACGACATGTTTATGTAGATGGTGTCTAGTTTCCCCAACATAGTAGCCATGCTTGGGACATTTCATACACATAATCAAGTAAACAATATTGCTGGATGTGCATGTAAAATGTTACTGTCCCATAATCATGCAGTACTTCCCTGTGTGGGTTATCTTGATTGTGTCCAAAATGTTGATATGTGGGCAGGATAGACATCTTTTGTTTCTGCAAGGAAAAGTTTCATAATCTGTGCTATTTGTGAGTAGTGTGATTCTGACCATTGTTCCCTTCAGATTGGCTGGTTGGCTGAAAGCCACAGGGGGCATCTCAGGGAAAACTTCTCTCAGGCATTCATCTTCTTGCAGGATGGGTTGGAGATCCTCAGCAATTTTGTGGAGGGCTTCCAACTCTGGATTGTATGTGACTACCCGTGGCACCTGTGTTTGTGCTTCTTTCACTCTGTATTCTAAGAGGTTGATCCAGGGAATCTGTGTTGCCTTGTGAATCTGTCTACCCACAATTTGGTGGTTATAATCATGGTTTAGGAAGTCTGATCTCAAAGTGTGTATGTTTTTATCCCGGTCCCTTGTGTTTTAGCATATTCGATGGTATCTTGTGGGTTTTTATTGCAAGAACATTCTTAACTTGCGGCTGTGCTATAGATGTGTGGAACTTTTTGTTTACAGTGACTCCACATCCATTGATGCCAGTAATGTGCAAGTAATGTGCCCCTTGGGAGGGGGTCTATATCATCCACTTTGTTGAGTAGATCAGTTGTGTCTTGGATGTTGCTGGTTGTCTCTATTACCAGTGGCTTCAAAATGCTCTCGACCCAGACAGAGATATTCTCATTCATTTTGCCTGAGCCAGAGATAATTAGGCATATATGGTGGTTTTCTTTGTGTATTTTGAGGACCATGTAGAATGTGTCAGACATTGGGTTATCTGGTTATCTGATACAAGGCCCTGAATAGGTTCCTGGATGTCATTCAGAGGTTTCTTGATAATCTTGTTGAGTACTCTTTTATATTGTTTTTTGGGGGGTCTTCCTGCAAAATCTCTATCTGATGTGCAGTGGGCCTCTCTTGCTTTCACCCTCTTAATACACCACACCATGTTAGTCTCTCGAGGTATATTTATTCTGCATTTACTGTCTCAGCAGCAGGAACATCATTTATTGGACACAAATAGCACGTTAGACATGCATATTAGATTCACTCTAGGGGGCCAGAAAGTAGGACATCTACAATGTTGCAATTCTGATGAAGTCACAGATTGCGCTTGTCATATGAGTCTAAGGGTACAGTTAAATTCCATGTGAAAAGTGAGAGCAGCAAGATCAGACTTGATCGGAAATGCTTCAACTAATGTAGCTTTGGCTGTTTTGCCATCAGCCCAAGTAGACAGTCTTGAATGAAAGGCCAATAGGTTACACAGAAACACAAGTATGTCATATTCTAATAGCATACATTTTTAATGGTGAGATGGAAAATGGAAATTTGAGGTAGGCTCTCACTTCTTGATTTTTTCTTAATAGAAGATAACATCACATCATTACAAGTGTTCAGTGTGTTGTGGCAGGATTGATTTGCTATGCTATGTTATGCAGCATTGCTATGCTATGCTATGTAATGCAGGATTGATATGCTATGCTCTGTTATGAAGGATTGCTATGCTATCTTATGCTATACTATGGTATGCAATAATATGCTATGCTATGCAATGAACTGCGATATTATAGTATTCTACATTAGGCTCTCCCATATAGTTAGACCTCTGACCCTCCAGGTCACCTCCCTTTGCCTGCTCTACACGCAGCACCCCAGACAGGCCTAAACCCCTTCTAGGGCACAGGGCATGTCAGACCTTCCCTTCTGCTTATTCTCAACAAGTATAGCCATAGCCCCTTATATGGGAGATAGCAGAAGGGGTTTTCTGCGAATGCTGCTTATTCATAATACAACACAATGTCCCTGCAGGGCTGCATCACAAGTGAGATGTCAAGAGTTCTTACCAAAAATCTACAATATCGTGCCAAGTAACACCCCCATTGTGAAAGTACTGAAACATATAATTGTTTGTCTATGATATGCTTTATAAACGAGCACTCTACGGTGGGGGCCCGGGAGAGAGCTCTGTGTGCCAAATTGCTTTCACACTTGCATGCTGTGTTCCCTGTTGTTCCCTCTGTATGCCATGTGTTTGCAATCTAATAAAGGAAGCTTGAATACCATCAGTCTGTGTTTCTCTCCTTATTGTCAGCAAGGCTCCTGGTCCCAACAAGTCGCACTACTACCAGACTGCCCATGGTACTTTTGTAAAATGTGGATAGGATATATAATTTAATGTAAATGTAGGGTAATATGCATAACATCTGGTTTATTGTATTTTGGTGGTTTGGGGAAAGCAAACTTGTATTCAACTTATTGCCATCATAACCATAACAACCAAGAAAAGAAAAATCAACCCAGCCAAGCCAACTGCATACGTTTCTCTTTATTTTTGTCTTCGTCAGCCTTTCTTTGTTGTTTGCCATCAAAATTCATAGATTCTTTGCAGGTGAGAGCTGCACTTTCATATAAGTATACCCATGAATAATTGATATTGTGTGCACCTTCTCTCATTGGTTCATACGATTCAAAATGTGCCTAAAGTACTGATGATTGTTAAGGATTTCAATCAGGCAATACAACCGGGTCTCGTCTAGCATGTAAAGCACAGATGAAATACTTATTTATTATGGCTATAGGTTAAATATTCTGAGTGATATACCACTCATATCACACCCATCTCAAAATACCCCCTGGTCACAGTGGACTAGGAATCAGGCTGGTTGGTTAAAGGTAAATATATATTTATTATTTAAAATTCAAATCAAACACACATTTTAATATATATATATATATATATATATATATATATATATATATATATATATATATATATATATATATATATAAATATATGGGGCAGCAATCACCAATGTGGTGACAAAACAATTCAGAAAGTATGTAAAGCAATTGAACTCACTTATAGCAATAAAGAAGATAAAACACAGGAAAAAGAACAGTTTTGGCTTGTGAAAAGATAGCGCTTAGGTTAAGATTTCCCCCTGCAAAGTTCTTAATGCACAAATGAGCAATTCTACACAGATTTAAGTAAGCAACAGATATTTAGGAATGAAGAACAGTGTACATGGTTTGAATGCAATCCTCCCTCCCCAAACAAGAGAGAAAAGTGTTTTTGGAAATTTATACTTTTTAAAATGACAGTTGAAAATGGCTTTTTGAAACAAGGAAAAGTGTGCAAAATGCTTAAACTAATGTAAATTCCTATGAGAGCAACACTAAATAGGTTCTAACAAACATAAGCTACAAGATGAGCAATAGAACACACTTTAAATCAGAATGGGAGTGTCGAAATACTTTGAATGAGAAAAAGACACATGTAAAACTTTTGCAAAAATGCTAATTCGCCCATAAATTTCACTTTGCGATTTATAATAAAAATGGGTCAAATACACTGTTCCGCAATGGGGTTGGTTGTGGATGCAGCTTCAGGTCTTAGGTTTAACTGAGAGTTGAAATTGGATCTCTAGCTATACAATTGAAGAAGTTATGTACGTTTTAATGAGAGGCGTTTTTTAAATAAATAGAGCAGAGAAAAGCAGACATTTGGTTTTAAAATGGCAGATTGGTTTTGTTTAAACTATATGAAGGACTAAAAAAAATAGAATGCCACCTGGGAATCTCCACAGCTTCGCACAGCCGCTTGTAACTCTTCACATGGCGGATACTACGTTTTCTGTATGGGAATTACTTTATTTCATCCAAATCATTAATGGGTTATGTTTTTTTTTAACAAATGAGAGAAAATCAGCGCTAACACTATGAATTACAAAAAGTGTTGCAAAAATGGGTCTGACAAGGTTAAAGGTTCTTAAGTTAAAGGGAGGATAGGTTGAGAGATTGGGATAGGACAATGCAAATATACTATGGGTTACTATGATTCCTGTTGATAATTACAGTCCACTGTAAATTAAGATTGGACCGTCAGGGTTCTGGTCATCACGGGTCGCATCTACTGGCAGCAGGGCACCTCTGGCAGGATGGTCAGCTGGGCGGTTTGGGTCAATTGCACTGGCACCTCAGACTGGATTTGGATTGGATTGGCCCTTCTGGTCACTGGACACAGTAGATTAGCGGGATTGCGAGTTCAGTAGGCATGCATGAATGGTAGCAGGCCAGTATGGAACAGAATTGTTCTTTCCTGAAGTTTGGGATGGTTCAAGAATTGGGCCTAGCTGAAGAAGAGTTCAGCAATTGCTGAGACTTGGTTTTGCAAAGTAATCTGGATCAGGACAAGATGAAGAATTCTGGAAGAGGGCATCACGCGGCAATCAGGATGGAGCCAGGAATCAGTGTGTGTCTGTGTGTGGTGAAGTTCCTATATTTATCATGCCAAGTGACATCACAAAGTTTATGGTAGGGGCAGAATTACAGTCCACACCCACTCGGCTGTGCTAGGTCAGAGGCACTTGCTTTGTTCTGGTTCGAAGCCAGAAAGAGCTGTCATATTTTATGAGGTGATTTAGGAACTCCCACAGTGATTTTGACCACAACTTTTTATAATTATGCGCTGAACTAAAATCAGACACATGCATTACACATTTTATGGGTTATCTTTACACCCAATTTCCATCTCAGTGAGAGCTGTCTTTGTCATTCTGTGGAATTTTGTCAATTTTAATCTTAATGGTTTGGCCTTACAATTCCTAATTCAGTACATATCTGGACAATCATCACTAGAGCATGGGTATACAATATTAGACTTGCAGCATTAATAGTTTTGGTACAATCAGTGTGTTGGTGTATCTTTGGTTCCTTATGCAGTACATGGTTCAATCATGTCTCCAAAGAAAGAACATCACATTAGCTGTACAACTACCAACTTTTAGATTTGTCCTTCTTCATGTTGCAAAGTTAAAGAGTTTCAAAACTTAATCACAAATAGGCATTTAAATAACAGATATCTTTTAGCAGTTTTTATTTTCTCTCCTTTAAACAGGCAACAGCTGTCACATTCCTTTGATCAGGGTGGGGTGTCCTCTTCTTTGAGAGGGAAGCTCCCAGCCCCTCCCCTGTAGGGATAAATAGGCAGCCTGCCATTTCCTTTGCTCGGTCCAAGACAAATGTCTAATCAGTTCATTGTTATTAATATGCGAGAACCTCCGAGCATCAATTAAGCCTTCCTGTAGCAGCAAGGTGTTAACAAGAAGTGTCATCTTTACCAGGCTGGGCACTGTCAAACTGGGTTTTGACTTTAAGAAATTACCTACAGCTTTCATTAAAACATATAACTTGAACAAAGTTTATAGGTAGATTTTGATATTTAAAGAATTAGGCCCCTCAATAAAACATGCTTTTAAACAGGCGATTTTTGCACTTATTCACCGAAAAAGCACATTTAAACTGAGTCTTTTAAATACACTTTTCTTATGCAGCACATACACATTTAATTCAGAATTATTTCTGCCCTTGAGTGCTGGGCTTTGTTTTGAAATCTGGATATATGTATCCAGCCTTTGTTTTGAGTTTTTTCTGTACAGCTGAAATTGTTATATGTTGCCACTTTTAGCCGCATTGTTCCTGTGTAACTGAAAACAAACTGTTGCTGGACTGGTTTTTCATAAAATCCATTTCTTAGCTGCTGTCAGTCAGTGAGGCCTGGTTTCTCTGAGCCACCTGGGGGATTTGTGATTTCTGTACATTTTTAATTTCAATGGTTCACTGGAAAATGAATGGATCTAGTGCCAAATCAGCACTGTGAAGGTTGCAAAATCTGCATTTTAAAAGGCATTTTCAGTTTTTAGCTTAATTCTGTGGCCTTGCTTCATGTTAACTGTAACAGCACCCAATGGCATTCTCCTACAGTGAGAATTCTGCTGTCACCCCCACTTTGACTGTGTGGCAGGGGTTTACAGCCTTTGGTGAATGTGACCCATGCAGAGTTTTGCAGATTTTTGCACGCACAGCGGTTAGCACATCCATTTTTGGCTGTTTCTTTCACCATTTGTAAATTGAGGCAGTGGGGCTCATTAGTATGGGTTAAAATATCCCACAAGATGAAGATGTGGAGTAAATCATAAAAATTAAAAATTCTCATCTTTTAGGATGGTGTCTGCCATTGACTGGAACACAACCACAGTTGCATCCTCAGAGCCAATGGATACAGCAAATTATTTCTGCTGCTTCAGAGAATCATCATACCTGAAGCCTGACTGCTCCATTGACTGACAATGTGCCCATCACCAGTCCTGTTGAACTTATAACCCTATTATAGGTACACCATCCCCTTGGACCTGACCACCCTTTTGGCATCATTTCTCTCTACTGTAGCTATACACCCCTCATATGCCTCTTAGGCCTGATAGTGTTCTACTTCTGCAAAGATGTGACTGTGTCTCCTGATGTACCTTTATTCCTTCATTCAATAGGCCTCTCCTAATTATAAACAATCCTCCCACCTCTCCAATCTCTTTTGACCACTCCACAATGTACCTCTTTGCCAACGTGCACTCTCACTATTGTATCTTACATTGTGTAGCACTCTACTTCTCAACCTCTCGCTTCCTCCCTCCCTCCCCACTATCAAACCCTTGCTTGCATGGACCTATACTTTCTTAAACCCCATGTTGCTCCCACTCCTGCACAATATCTTATGCTCTCTCTTGCACCTTATCTTGTAAACTCCCTTGCATTATTTCATGCATTCTCTCTCACACATTCATACCAATACAGAAATATAGTTAATGCCAACATATCAATCTCTTCCAACTTTTGGCCCATCGCTGACTTCCCATGTGAAGCAAACATTCTTCGGAGAATACTTAACATATAATTTGTAAAATTCAGTTCCAGAAGCATCATATACCAAACCATTAGGGATAATTAATTTAAATGGAATTCAGTTTATTGAACCAAACATGTTTTTTTTACACTGCTCATTTCTATCATGTAATAATCTACCAAATGTTACAAGGTGACAGATATTGGAAAGAGGCACATTTATTCTGAGTAAAACTCTTTGACCAAAATATTGCAGGATGTATATAATTACACAAGAGGACAAACTCTGCCCTTAAAAATGAAATAACTGTTTATGTGAATATTATTTCATCCCTTAAAAGTGTAGTTCATTGAATAGATGTTTAACCCATTTGTCAAGTTAATTAAGATTTGTGTCTACTGTGCCATTTTTCTATATAAATCCTATCTCATAGAAATTTGCTCCAAAGCACCTGTCGAGTAAATTCTGCACATCTCCAAGAGCACAAGAATGGACAAGAGTTCTTTAATTGTATCAAGCAATGTGTGTGTTCAATTGTAAATGAGAGAAAATAATTGCCATGGTAATTGTGTCCGTGCACATGTTACTTTAAGAACACAAACTTAAGACCTGTATCAGAATACATCAATTTTTGACTAGGTTGCCAAGGCAACGGGTAGTCCTCCTGACTAGAGTTCAGCCACCTGCCTAAGATGACCACTCATTTATTTGTATTTGTATTCATTGTGTTTATATAGCGCTTTATTGCAAAGCGCTTCACATTGTAACAACAAGATACACAGAAGATTATAACAGTAGAAGCAATTTATAAAACATGAATCAAACCAACAAAACAGTGTGTAGAGCAATTAGCCTGTAAAGATAAATGACAGGTAAGCGTAAGAGGAACAGAAGTAGGTAGGGTTAGGTAAGTAGAGGAAGAGATGGGGGAGAGAGAAAGAGAGATTTTAAGGTGGGGCTGAAGCGAACACCCATATATACACTCAGAGTGCATCCTTATGTTAAATAAACAATATGAACATATAGAGGAATGCGCCCTATAGCACACCGAAATCTTGGTTTCCATAATTCTCCTCCACTTTATGACTTTGAGATGATCAGATACAGTGAATTTTTGTTTTCAGAGAATAGTCAATCAAAAGACTGTGTTTGAGCTAGGTTTCGATCTTTGAATTCTAACTCTGCAATAAAGTACCATCTGTCCAGGTCTAATGAATAGATTTGATCCCAAGAGATTTAAGCCAGCCCTGTTCAAGTTAATAAATGAGTCTGAGTGGACCTCTATGGACATTATGTTTTGTTTCCAAAAATGAGAGCAACTGGATAGTACTTTAGTTGTTTGAGAAAGTGTAGACAAGTGGCGTGTGCCCTATGAATACATCTACATACTATTTATTTATTTGTATTAATTTCAGTGCAGAAAGCCCACAGGCATCTAGGCGCTAGTTACAGACAGTTTATGGTCAATCTGTGTAGTACAAGAAAACGTATATGTTTACAGACATACAATGGTGTGTGTGAGAAGACTGGCAAGGCCTCACCTCGTGATTCAGAGTGCTACACCAGGCAGCATATGAGTCAAATAGGCACAATTACACAGACTGGCAAAGCCTCACCTATGTTGTGGGGGGCTACATAAAGAAGGCATATGAGTCAAAAAGGTATAATTGCACGGACTGGAAAAGCCTCTCCTCATGTTGCGGTGGCTATATCAGACAGCATATGAGTTAAATAGGTGCAGTAACATGGACTGGCAATGCCTCACCTCATGGAAAGAGGGGCAACATCAAAGAGACTGCTGCACAGTAAGGAATCTGTAAGTTAGTGAAAAATAAGCAGTACGCAAATAGGACAGTTCTTAGCCACATGAATGGCACTGTAGGGGCACTGCAAGCACAAAGACAAAAGTGGTTGCACAGATCTAAGAACACCTAAATTCGATTTTTTTTTTACATCAGGCACTCTAAGCACAAACATGAAAGTGGTTGCACAGATCTAAGAACACCTAAAAACATGTTTTAGTTTTTTTGTGTGTGTTTTTTTTTTTTTTTTTACATAAGGCACTCTAAGCACAAACCACCAAAGTGGTTGAACAGATCTAAGAATAGCTACATTGTATTTTTTTTATTTTTTACATAAGGCACTCTAAGGCATGCATAACATGGTGGGGTTATATGTAGTTGCTTACAGCAGGCTTATCAATGGGCAGAAGGGGAAGAACACACAGCAGTATAGGAAACAGGGATAGTGTCAAAGCAAGGAGGACCCAAGCCCAAAAGGGCTTACCCGATGTGTGTGGGGGTTGGTGCTATGTCCAGGAAGCCTTGTGGAGATGGAGCTCAAGACAAAAAACTTCTGTCATGCTTGAGAAGGGCTGGAAGCGGGAAGAGGTTCAGATAGGAACCTTTGAAAAGGCCCTTTGACAGGGGTCCAGCTATCACCTGCCGGCTTCCTGGGATTGGCCAGAAATGGATGTAGGCAGCCAATCTGGCTGAGGCTTCCTACATTCATAAAGATGATAGATTAACATATATCAATTATTATTAAATGTACGTAACTTACAAACCTTGTCATATTTCATGCTACTGAGGCATGTTACAGATGCAGGTATTGTGTGTAATACAAAAACAGTGTGCCTCAGAATTGTATTATGTTCAGATCCAAATATATGGGGGGAAATTAATGTGGGCCCACATTTAACCTGAACCTCCACGTGTCATATGGATAAATATCATGGACCCATCATGTATCAATGGGATTGTCACCCTCTGAAGGAAACTAATCAGAAAACTCAACCGATGAAAAAATGCTATGTGAAATGACACAATGTGGTAAAATACTGCATCAATGTCAACTTAAATTCGCAGGAAGTAGAGGGTGCTCTGGGATTCTGGCAAGTCTGCAGCTGGGGAACCTCTACCTGACAGTACAAGTACTGAAGTGGAACAATATGGTGGAGATAATGTGCAGACACCTTAAGACGGCCTTATCTCAAGCAAACTAGATGTAGGATTTGCCTGCCTAATACCAGATTACGAAAGAAGAATATTGAAATCTGAATGCAGAAGCTGTAGACAAAGATGACTGGGTCATGCTGACTGTAGCTGTGCGATGCCATACCTGTCCTATGCCTTAAAAGGCAAACCCAGTAGAGAGTATAACAACCTCAGTACATTTTCTTATATGTCCTCAGGAGCATTCTATCTGGTAGGACACTGAATGTGTTAGCTGTAAAGGATGTCAATGGAGATGTGATTTAAACTAGAATACCATAGCACTTTCAGTGTGATATGCACATTGTTTTCAGACAGCAGCCAAGTAAATCAAGCTTGGTGTGTTTTTGTGTTTGCCTGAACCATGTGCCTCGTTCATAGAATCAAACTCCTAAATAGTCAAAGTAATCTCTTAGTTTGCTTCCTTTCAACCTTCAACCATGTTATATTGTTCCTATATGACTTGTCCATCAGTTGTCATGAGCACGATGTTGTCTTAGTTTTATTTTGGTATATTTCCAAATCATGATCTATACACATTTGTTTACATTTCAAATATTGCAATCATGATCCAGTTGGAGTTTTGGAAATAACGAATGGTTTGTCTGTGAAATGTACTATTCCACTTTATTTGCCATCTAAAAGTGGTGCATTTGCAGGTAAAGAACAGATTTCTGGCTGTTCCATGAATGCAAATTGAAAAAAGGAAGGGGACCGAAGCCTGACTCATGTTCAATTTTAAAGAGGGTAATTTGCTTGCAATGCATTCCCTGTTTTACTACTGCTGTATTGTCATTATAAAGCATCAGAATACCACATACAAATTGAAGGTTTATATATAAATCCAACACACATTTCCATAATGTGCTTCACTGGAAACCTTCAAAAACTGTTTTCAAGTCTATGAAGACTAAACAAAGCAGTTGCTTTGTCAAGTAACAAACGTGTAGCAACAGATATAACATTGATACTTGGATATACATCGAACAAGTATATAATGTTATCAGTGTCAGATTACATGTTTTGTTTACCCAAATTGTTAATCCACCAGTTGGTCAACCACTGGCTTCCATTACTGCAGGTATACAATAGTCGGAAAAGTCTTCAATTGATAGCAGATCTATAACCCAAGTTTCTTGCAACAACATATTAAAGAATCCACTAATCCATTTTACCCAATATTGGTCAAGCACTTATTTGTTTAGGCCTGAAATACTCCAACTGATGATTGATAGTCTATTTTCATGTGCATTAATAGAGGATATCACTTGTGGGAAAAGAGCACCCTTGGTGGTGAAAATGTGTCGATCAATTTCATCTAAATCAACAACTTGATTACCATCATATGGTACCATATCCAAAGCATGTCTGTTGCTTTGGCAGTCATAATTTGTGGTTAACTTTAAGGAACAATCAAATGCATTTACAGTATACATTTTTTGTTCATACTAGTTGCCATAAAAAATGTATAATTTCTATTTAGCTTCACATGCTTATTAGTATTTGCACCCGTTATCTTTGGAAGATAGTGTTTAATTAAATAGGTGCACCACTTGGGGTGAGTGATCTGTACTCCATTGACAGTAAAACCTCTGCTTGTCATGAGTATTTCAGTTTGACTCAAAAACAATCCAGATTAAAATTTGACGGAAATTTCAAGGGTTTCCCCTCTTATATGTCTACCCTAATAACAGAGTTGCAGACCATAGTTTCCCTTATCCAAAAGATGCTTTTTTGTAATAAAAAACCACCTTCTTCTAACAATCTTGGCCCTAATGGAGAGATATGGAGAGAATATCTCAGAAGGAGAACTTGATAAGGGTGACTTTCTAGACATCAGTGAAGTACGTTTAAACAAGAGTATTGGCAAATGCGTTGCTTGAGGACACTTAGCTTGCCTTGGCTTTGGGATTTCTCTGGCAGTTCATATATTTCTAAAATTGATTGATTTATTTGATACAATGGTGCTGTTTATGTTGTCGCCTTTGTTTTGGTTTTGGATTAATTTTTGAGAAGCCGGTGGTTAGCAATGCAGGCTTCTAGTACTTCCAAGCCTCAATGGAGAAGTTATTTAGCATTTTTAGTAACTTTTTGTGTTGGGCATTACCTCTTTTATGCAAGAGATAAGATTGCCAACATATTGTATTTCAATCTCTGCGTTCAGATTGTTGTTAGACTGCTTTGATGGTAAGACAATTTATTTTTTTCCTGTCCTTTCTTATGTTTTAATTTCGATATTTTAGATTGTAGGGATATAATATTAATAGTCACAGACTTTTTTTAATGGAATTTGGTAAAATATATTTTCCAAGCATGTCTCTTTGCCATCAACCAAAGATCAAAGTGTACAAATAGTATTCAGTAAGTCCTCTAATGGTGTAAATCTATTAGCTAGTGTTGCTTGATTCAATCAGTTGGTCTATTAAGCCATGGGTCAATGTGATGTTCTGAATGCAATTTGAGTTAGGATCAATGTAAAAGGCTTATGTTTATTTAGATTTCTGTTTTGACTAGTGTTCATATCTACATTAGTTTCTCTTCTTATCAGTGGTAAAACTATATCAACACAATTTTCATTGCTTTTTTTTCTGTATGAATTTCATGTAATTGTGACTCAATTTCACATATCAAGGTATTTGCTTTGTTTAGCGAAGCCATTATGGCTGTAATTCTCTTGTGAGGTCATTCTATCTGCGCAGTAGATGTATCTTTTCTCGTCCATATTTCTAGTGGGGATCTAAGGCTCCTAGGAATGTTCTCAACTTGTTTTAAATACACCATATCACAATAAAAACTTAAAATTAAGGACTTCAAATTCAAATCTTGATTAAGATAAGAAAAGAGCCTTTAAAGAGGGGGGCAAATGCCATACATTATACAGTCGAAAGACCACAGTATATCAGCAGATTATTTTTATAAAACAAGGCTCACATGTATTTATAAACATATAACATGAATTTCCAAACTCTACATGTCTCAACATGTCTTCCAATAATTAGTGTCCAGTCTGAGGTGCAAAGGCCAATCCCACCATCTCCTCAATCTTCTTGTGAATATCAGGGTGCCAAATATCTTTTTGAAAGAGCTAGTTGGCTGGTTTTGCCCCCCCAAAGCATTCTATTTGTCAAGACTTTGACAAATAGAATGCTTAACATGTTTAAACGTTACTCTAAATGAAAAAGTCAGCGCCTTGCAGTCAGAAGAGAAGAGTACATACAAAAAAGTGCATGGCTTATCTGTCATCGGGAGTAGAGGGAGCAACCATGGGTCTACTCATGATCTCTCGATGTAACACAATCAAGAGACAATCTAAGAGTCCAGTCTAATTAAGGACCTAGCGTCAAAACACGTTTCAGCAGCTTCAATAAATGGAGATTCACAGTCATAACATTTTACTAGAGATGTCTTTAATTACACTGAACTTTCAGACAATACATAATAGTTATATACATCATTTTTTGTATTGCAATTATACATATGTTATAAGGGCTATCAGTCAAGTACCGCGATAGTGCTTTGAGCTATACAGACATACATTTCCAATCTATAGAGACACATGACAAATTTAAATTGAAATATGATTCAAAAAAAGTCTTTGGAACGAGGCCATGTGGCTTTGCTTTGAAATGTGCCTCCCTTCATAACCTTATGTCCTCTAAAACCCCATCCTCTGTACTTGTATCCACCCAACACATCTCTCAAATATGCACCCTTCCCTGCCCGACACAAGCCCTTTTTCACTGCAACATGTCTGCTGCCACGGACTGGTCATGCTGCCACACAGTGGGCCTCATTACGACCCTGGCGGAAATCGCGGTGCTAAATGCACCGCGGAGCACGGCGGAAAGCTGCCGATAGCGCCATGGAGGTTGGCGGATTTTCCGCCCCATGCCGACCTTGGCGGGGCGGTAAATCCCCATTCCCCATTTTACCCTTCCCCATTCCCATTTTTGCCCCATAGGGTATAATGGGAGTGGGGAAGGAGTTAATTGCGCCACCGTAAAATACGGTGGCGTAATTAACAACAAGGTTCCGTAGCGCCATGGATTTTTCCGCCCGGAAAAACCAGGCGGAAAACGTTCCATGGCGCTACGGGAACTCGTAGTAGGGCGGACGGGTCCGCCGCGAATAACGCTGGCGTAAACCCACTCCGCCAGGGTCGTAATGAGGCCCAGTATGTGTATTGGCACGGAGCATATGCTCTTGAGAATAATCTTTACATACGTTTAGTTTCGTTTTGTTTTGGCCCTCAAATCAAGAGATAACACTGAACATGAGCAATCTTGGTTACTGCTGCTTTTCCATAGAACTGTTTATACATAACGCCCTCTGGGTACTGTGAGGGCAAGTGACGTCCTGTGGGCTAACACAAGCCGTGCACGGCTTCATCTTAGTTGTGCTTGCTCTGGGAACAATCACTGACACATCTCTGTGTTGTTTTTTTTTTATGATTGCCCCTGCAACACCTCTCCTAAAATGGAAGACATTTCACTACAACAAAGAATACCACTGCGACACATCATACGATACCAGTTCTGAAAATGTCACATAGTAATTAAGCAATAACATAGTCTTAACACTATTATTACTCTAATTTGATTACTTTGTAGCTAAAGTTCCATTGACATTTCTAGTCAGTACTATAGTTAGAAAGGTACTATGGCCATCTAACAGCCTGTGCCAGAAATGGTAGAATGTTGAAAAAAAAAGTACCATGAACAAATGTGGCTAAATAAAAAGACCTTAACTGGAATGTACCAACACAACCAGTATAGGTATGCTGCCAAGATTATGATTGACCCTCAATATTACAAAATCAACATGTTGCCCAATATTAAAAAAATCAACAAGATTTAAATTCAGAGACTGGCAGTCAGCGGATCTCATATATTATACCAAGTGGTCGTTTATTGAGGCAACATATTTACAAAATATCTTGATGCAAAGATGTTTTAAAAAAAAATGCAATGACATTCCCATATTGCCCACTGTGCTGCTGCTTTTGGAACTGTCCAAGGGACACTTTTTAAACAGCATATTCTTTGAACATGCCCTAGCAGTGTAAAAAAAACACAATATTCGCAATGGACATGTCCTGAGGTTAGCAATGTGGCTGGCAGGTTGGCAATGGAAAACTCTCTCTGAATGCATTGATACATTAATGAATCAATCAACAATGTCAATAATGATTTACCGATCCATTCAACAAACAGGTCAATCAATCAACCAGTCAGTAATAGATATATAAACAAGATTACCCTCTGGCCAGTTGTTCACATTTCTTTGGCTGCCAGTTCACCCTTTATGAAACAAGCAACAAAAGTCATGTGCCAGTATACCTTATTAGCAAAACAATTTCACCATCAAACGACTCTCCTATGGGAATAGAACGTGTTCTTCTTGTTTCAAGATGGACAGCCCCGGACATGCTGTCTTTCTTGTATTGGACCAAGACTCCTGGCTGGACAAACCAAGGGCTTTTAACCTCTGGTCGAATGTGTTTACGCATTTGAATACATTACCTTGAAACAAGACACATGCTTTTAGCAGACTGCTACGCAGAAAAGTTGAAATAGACAAGGACACAACATTATTTTCTAACTCTGCGCATCAATACATGGCATAATGCCACTAAGGATATCAAGAGGAAGAAAACAAACACTAATTAAATAAAGCCAGTTCTTTGGATCTTAACTTCATGCACATCGCATCTTTTGTTTTCTTTCTGAATTGGTTGTGCTCCAAAATAAGTGCCTCAGTGTGTGCAACTGCTGGCCAGAGGGTTAATGCTGGCAAGTAGGAGCATCATGTCCTGCTGAGCTTAGTGGGGATCTTCAGCTTGCTTAAGACGTGGGGATTGCAGGGAAAAAAGGTTGGTGAACAAACTGCAATTTGGATCCAACAGGGATGTTGAGGGATCATGATGTGTTTCTTGAATTTGAACCCTCTGCCTGTTCTACCACACTTTCGAGTAGTAGCTCCTTGTGTTGCTGATTCCATCTCCCTATGTGTCCAGACTTTGCAACCCCTTCCTAGGATGAGTCTAGTTAGAGGATTTAGGGTACTGGAAAGGCTCTGTTTCGGGAGGTCGGGTGGTGCTGCCATTCACTCATATACGTTATAGTTCATCTTCCTAATACGGTCTTGGTTTCACTAGAGACATTGGGCTAGACTTTGCTGATCAAGCATGTCATTGTGCCGAAGGTTTGCCCTGGAATGAACAATTAACATTTCTGTGGTGAGTGATGTAAGTGTTGTCCAGACTCATATATGTTCACGAATGCCCATTGTCTCAACAACCATGCATGGTCCACGTCCATTTAGAAACAACGCATAACACATTTCAAATTAAAGTGACTCCATTTTCCATGAGTGTCACAAGAACACCTTTGTGACCATTCTACCTATATTTTGAGCATTGCACATTTGGTCATGAAACATCCTACTCAAGACATTTTTTCTTTATTAATTTTAGCCAGCTATTCATGCATTCATTTGTTCAATTCCTTGTAATATATTCACGTTCACATTAATTTATCATGTTACTCATAATTCAATAATTCATTTACCATTCAGTCTAAGATGACATGACTCTCCTTTGCAATCATTCTCCCAAGTAGTTGCTCTCCATACACTCTCTTGTAATCACATTAAAACGCTGGCCAATCTTGAGCACATACACTTGTCTGCATTTTGAACTATTCACAAATTTGCTGCCTGGCACAACCGGACATTATTTCAAATGCACTTTCAATTCTAACATTCTCTTAGCAGCACGCATTTACAGTGTTCCATTTAGTCACGTTTTCAATTCCGTGCTAATTCCTCTCATTTGATCATTTTCTAAGTGTTTCATTCTTTCACTTACGCTGTCATTCTATCACTGACACATTCGTTCTTTCACGCTTTGGAGTATTCACGTGATGTCCCATTCGCTCCCTGACACACGCAGTGATCCATTCTTGCTGGATAATTTATTCCACACCTCATTTGGTCACTGACTTCTCACAGCGCCACATTTTTCACCACTCATTAACCACTGTATCCTTTTCCCTGAGGCTCATCCACTCAGTGACTCATAATATAACTGCCGCATTCATGTACTCACTTATTAATACACTGACTACATAACAAAAGAAAATGCCTCTCTTGCATATTCACTTGTTAGGTCTCACTGACATAGGGCCTCATTAGGACCCAGGCGGAGTGGGTTTCCGCCAGCGCTAATCGCGGCGGACCCGTCCGCCGTACTACGAGTTCCCTTAGCGCCATGGAGGTTTTCTCCGCCTGGTTTTACCAGGCGGAGAAAACCATGGCGCTACGGGACCTCGTTGTTAATTACGCCACCGTATTTTACGGTGGCGTAATTAACTCCTTCCCCACTCCCATTATACCCTATGGGGCAAGAATGGGAATGGGGAAGGGCAGAATGGGGATTGGGGATTTACCGCTCCGCCGAGGTCGGAATGGGGCGGTAAATCCGCCAACCCCCATGGCGCTATCGACGGCTTTCCGCCGTGCTTCGCGGTGCATTTAGCACCGCGAAATCCGCCTGGGTCCTAATGAGGCCCATAGTTTCTTTATGTCTCAGGGCCTGATCACGAGTTAGGCGGTATCCCCGCTGGGATACCGCCCAACTTTATTAGAGTTAGCGCCCACCCATCCGGCAGTATTACTGCTGGATCACAGGTTGGGTGTTAACTATTAGTCCCCATGGAACCAATGGGTATTTGATGGCGCAATTCCTGAGCTTTACCATGCGGTAATACCTCTAGCGATCATTGCGCTGAAAATTGCCATTTTTTCCATCGTGTTAACCCCAAACACTGAGCACGAGATTGGGCAGACACTTAAATGCAGTGGTAAGACCATTACATCTGCATTTCAGGGCTACCACCCAACTTGTGATCAGGGCCTGAGCCTCTTGCTCTAAGCCACATGTGAACGGAAACCACACACTCCACTCATAAGCATAGCATCAAGAAAGCTGTTCCATCATGTTGCAAGTCATTATAAGCCATCACCAACCTAGCATCGACAGGTGACTCAGACAAATGCCCACCCCAGTACAACCATGCACATAGCCACCAGATTGTTATGTGTAGGGAATGATAATTGATAATTTTCATTGCATGTGCAATAGTATGCAGTGGTAATGAGTGATGAATATTCAAATGTATAAAATTAACTGTTAAATTGCTTTGAAATGTCAGTGTTTTGTCTACAGGAAAACTAGAACCTTACACAACTACACCCTGATACAGCTAGCAGTACTTTCACGCCATGCAGCTTAGTGTTCAACAAATAATAAGTAACAGTAGAATGTCATCTCATTGGTTTACTCTCTTACTGACACATGTCCTCAATGGCTCTTTCTGTAACTGATTGATTATACTTCTTCATCAATACTTCTCTCAAGACTTACATTCTCACTGAATCATTACCTCCATGTCTTCCTCATAACAGTACTTACTCTATGTAGGTGCTTTGCCTACGGACAGAACGTTCCTAAAACATATTGTGCCTCATTACGGGTTTGCCTGTCTGGAAACAACGGTACTGGTAAACTTGCTGGTACCATTGATTCCGGACCGGAAAACTACAAGTTCTGCGAGCGGGTGCTTTTGTGTGTATGGAACATGCTTGAGTTTCCGCTGGGCTGAGTGGCAGTGGTGCACCGGCTTCTGGGTGGCTACAGATGGCTCGTCCTGGGCCTGCAATGGGCAGAGTTTTGGGAATGAGCAAGGGAAGTCAAAATGGCCAGGGACCACACTTTGGCCATCACTTAAGAAAGGAGCATGGCATCTGGATGTGTGGATTGCAGACCATCCTCCATAGTGCCTTGAGGTCATAGTGTGTAGAACCAAGTAGGAATGCAGTCACAGCATTATTCTCTATGTCTCATGTAGAGTGCCACTATTCCATGAATGGGATATGATGGTTTCCCATTCTCAGGTTTGCAACCAAAAATAGCTCTTGCAGGTTATGCTAGGCTTCCCAGCTCCTTTGTGTGGGTATAGATCTTGGCACTGCCTCCTTCTGTGGAAATTGCAGTAGGCGCTCTGATCATGACATAGAATCGGGCAACATTTTGGATGTGAATCCTCTGACAGCACTATGGACAAGCGGTCAGTACTGCTGGGATAACTCTGTCTCCTGCCCCCAAATTGAAGGAAGGAGCAATGCATGGAGAATTGTGGATCACAGACACCTCTCTAAAGAACTTTGATGTTGCAGTGAGAGGGCAGAATAGGACTGTGGTCACTGTGTTATTCTCTAGGTCTCATGTATGTGTCACTGTTCTGTGTATTGGGTATGATGGTTCCCCATTTTCAAGTTTGCAAGTAATACGGCCTGTTGCAGGTTATGCTTGACTTCCCAGTCTCTTGGTGTGTATATAGATCATGGCACTGCCTCCTGCTGTACATTTCGGTCTGTGAATCCTCAGACAGCACTGCGGACAGGCTGCTGTCACTGCTGGGATAACCTTGTCTCCTGCCCTGAAAGTTGAAGGAATGAGTTCTGCAATGAGATGTGCTGATCACAGACATCCCTCTAATGAGCATTCGGGTCACAGTGAGTAGGGGAGGCTAGTACACTGGTCACTATGTTATTCTCTATGCCTCATGTATGTTTCCGCTTTTCTGTGTATTGGGTTTGGTCGTTCTCCAATATCAGGTTTGCAAATGAAATATCCTCTTACAGTTGTGCTGCCCCTCCCTTCAAAACAAATTCTGATCCGGCTTTTGTTGCTGCCTCAGTGAAAGAGTCTGGTAAGCAGACCGACCTGAAGGATCCTCTATGTCCCACCTTCACTCCAATGTTATTTTACCTGTAGTTATTTACAGTCAGTCCCGGCTTGAGATGGATATCATGGAAAAGCTGGTGGAGGTTCTCTTCAGTCCACCGTGCATGGGGAGTGGGGTTCCAAGCAGCAGCAAGAGGGTATTTGTCTCTCTACTCTCTGGACTGCCTGTCCTTGTGAATGGATTTGTGTCCACTGACTGCCCTTTGGTTCCCCTTTTTAATGGATGGGCAGTCCGACTTTCAGACTATCAGAGACCAGTGGGTAATTTCGGATAGGGGTATTGCTGGAAGGATATTCCTGATTATCTGAATCTGGGAACTGCGGTTGTTGGCCCTTTAAACTGTAGGAAGTGATGGTCCCCCATTTCACTCGATGTGTTGATCGCGTATAAAGTTCTTTCATCAACGGCTATTTTTTTGATGGGTTTTTTAATGAAAATGTTTCCCCCAAAAAAAACATTGAAAAATATAGGAGGAAGGGAAAGAGCATATAAAGGGTTGGGAGGGTCGGAAATCATAAAAATACAATAGGCGAAGAAGGGCTTGGGGGAGGGGCCCTCTGGCCCCAAATTAAAACAATAAGTTTTCGATGGGTTTTGTCAGTGGAACATTATTGTTAAAAGAATCCTTTGAAAACATAGCCTTCAATGAAAGAACATAGAGCCGTTCCTTGGTGTGCACTGACTTAGAAGTTGGCCTGGGAATGCCTTTTGCCCAGGTCTTTTACCTCGAAAGTCTGTGTTGCTCTGGCAGCCCCTGGATTGGTTTCCCAGAGGTGGTTCTGTTGAGTGTTCTGAATAAGTGTCTATTCATAGCACCTGTTTTTTGTTTCCCCTCTCTGGTTGCTGTCTATGAAGGATGCAGTGCACACTCCTCTTTCTCTCCTTGGAGTGGTTGCTTGGGAATCTCAATGGGATAGGCACTGTCCCCACTCTTTAGAGTGTAGGCCATCACTTTTCAATTCTAGTATTTTCCTATTCATTCTTTGGATCTTTGCTATACTTCAGTACTCTGAAGAGGAAGAGGGATGTGGAAGTAATGATCTGATTAGTTACCAGTAATCATCACTTCTCCTAGTCCTACTCTTCTTCATCACTGTACTGAGATCCTCCTTTCCCTCCTAGTAGTAGGATTGCACAGGTTCCTTTGATACAGACCAGGGGATCATGGGACACATGAAGTGCTTTATGCCTAGGCTATGAGGGGGAGGGGCTAAAAGAAGATGAAATAACATTTTTGGGGAAATGTTCTGTCGGAAGGTGAAGCACCTTAATAAAATGAGCACTGAGATGATGAATAGTAGGACGAGGACTAATGAAGATTACTGAAACGTAATAAGTGTATTTTGTCGCTGACTCCTCTTCTAAATTACTCATCATCTCACTGGTCATACTATCCTTGGCATATTCTGTCACTATCTCATTTGCCCATTGATTCATAGGGCCTCATTATAAGTTTGCTGGTCTGGTAGTAACGGCGCCGGTAAGCTACTACTAATTGGGAATAGGGAGTAATGAATACTGGCATATAATGGGGACGGACCGGGTCTGCCGGGTTTGGAATGCCCCTGTACGTCCCCATTGCCGGGTGCCAGTAATTTCACGAGTTTGGCGGCAGCCGTCCCGGTTTTACCGGCACGGCTACCGCCAAACTCGTAATGAGGCCCATTGTCTTATTTGTGCACAATCTCTTTGACGCTTATCGATCTCTGACTCGTCCGTGGTCTTATTCATGTGTTGACTCCCAGCATATGTTCTTCCTTGCATATTCACTATCTGTTTCAATTTCTCACTGATTCATTGCACCAGTCGCTCACTGATGCACTGGAAAAGCCTTGTAATGATGTTCTCACTTACAGATGCTTTCACCTAGGTATGCAGAGACATTATATTAGAGGGGCATGTATCCTCATTGATTAATACACTCACACTTTCAATCAATGATTAAATTCGCTAACTCAATAGTGTCATTGTAGACTTCAATGCTTACACATTGTATCAATAACACCTTCACGCTTTTGTTGTCTGACTTCCAAAGTCTGAAGCAATTCGTCATTAACTCATTTACTGTTTCTCATTTGTTCACCAACTCATTCTTTCAATCGCGCATTCAACATTCACTCTCTCCTTCTCTGAGTCCAATTTTCCCAGTTGATTAATGTACTCGCTGGCCCATTCCCTCAATAATATGTGCCTGTTTGTGAATGCTCAAAGCCTGCTAAGAAAAATGCTCGTTGGTCTCGCGGGAGGTGGTGGCAGTAGGTGGGGTAGAAAGAAAGAATACAAGGGGATCATTAATAAAAGAATAAATGGTGTAAGAAAGCAATTTCATACAGTTTCACTTTTAAAATGAATTCCCAGCAGATAAATATAAATTGGAAAGGTATAATGCTATACAGACGCCAAGCCCTTGAAAAAAAAAAAAAAAATCTCTTTTTCTCATTTACTGGAGTCCAGCATCTTTAAAAATTTAACATTCCTCGGAGCCAAGTTAGCATTCCGGAAAGAGCATCAATAAGGGAGCGCCACAAAATAACTCCTGGCGAGTCAGTTTGCCATTTGTCTGCACGAGCTGCTTAGTATTCGCGCCGCTGTGCAGTCCTCCCCCTAGAAAGCTCTCCTGTCCTTGGATGCGGTTTTGTTGTTTGCTGGCTCAGAAGGGGGTCTGGAGCTCCTTGAAAAGTACACAAAGGGCCAGCCTTGCCCATCGGGCAATTCATTCAATCCCTTAGCGTCTCAGCTAGTAGGGGCTAAATCACAGAAAACGCAATTATGTTTCATAATGCTGTGATTGCAAATCACGGCAGACTTCACCTACAAGAGGAACCAGCCCTTGCCTAGGCCTTGGTCGAGTGCAGTCATGTCCACTGTGACTCTTCCACCGATGATGTTGTGAGTATTACCCCCATTTACCAACCCACATGCATTTAACGCACGCACGCACGCACGCACGCACACACACACACACACACACACACCACCCCCCCCCCCAAACAGTCTCTTTCCGGTTAAAAGGGACTTTTCACACGATCTGTAAGGCTTCCATGCAGTCATCTTCACCCCCAGAAAACATCAGTATCTACTTCGTTGTGATTGACATCAGCCTAGAAGTCAGGTGCTGGATGCTATTGGGGTTGGCTGGGTGCTGTGTTCTGAGTGTGAAGCTCTCTTCCCTTTCCAGGCACACCTGGGCATGGGAACATCTGAGTCCTGCATGGAGCACCCAGATACCACTGATGCCCAGGCTCCCATTCCCAAAACATTGTTGTACTCTTGTTTCTCCTGCCTCTATGGAATTAGCTGCTCTGACATTGCTCATCTTGTACGACGCATGGGTAGATTACTTCCACCACAAGGAACTCGTTAAAAGATATCCACAATAAGCGTGTTGTTATGCTCTGAGGGTAATTGACTCACTTTAGAGCTCCCATAATGTGTTAACCACAGAGACATTGTCTCAAAGGTGTCTGCATTGGTAATGCGACAGTTGGAAGGCAGCTCTCCAGTAGAAGGAGAAGGTTCATAATATCAAGATCTGCTCCATAAAAGCTAAATGACCCTTTACAGTGTTGATGAAAATATAACATAGATGCTGAAACTAAATAGGGATAGGGTAATGTGATGGACCAAAAAAAAACCTCCACACCAAATGGTGTGCCCAGACTTGATGGATTGACCAGCTCCCAATCCTCACCACAGTTGCAAGTGCAACTTTACCACCATCGGTTGACACTGGTCGTGTGGTCAAACCAAGGGGTCCCACTGGAATGTAGCAGTTAATTCGAAATGTTCACAGAAGAATGGCAGACAGTCTAGACACTATCCGATGTAAGTAGGGTGTCCAGGGCAGCAGCACCCAGCATAGCGCCTTATGATTGGGAGACCTGACACGCTCTCTAATGTCTGTGCATTCTCATATGACCAGAGGCTCATGGATGACTATTTCAAGTTTTGCTAGGCTCTTAAGACCTTCCTCCACCTACAAAAGCTTTTCTGTCTGCAGGTGTGTTTCCTCCATTCTCTCTATCTACCCCTGTAGAGCTTCCCCGCTATAGTGGCAAGATACTTCTGGGTGATAGTTGCGCTATACCAAGTTCTGTTAACTTAACATAAAATAACACATGGTGATGCAGGCAATGTGTTCGGACCGAGGAGCCCTGCATGAGTTAAGAGGTTTATTTGATGCTTGCCTGCAAGACTACCATGCTGATAAAAAAAAACATCATCCATGAAAACGGAGGTAGCCTGATTGGCAGCCCTCCGCCCAGTGACACAATCTGCTCCCAGGTCTGATTGTGACGCTACAAAGCACTGAATCTCAATTGGTCGAGTCGGGGCACATGGTCAGTCTTTGCAGTCCATGGGAGTGAAGCAATTTAATTGAAATGTGCCCACAAAACTAGAGTGCTGCCCAAAAACCAAACACAGCAGAGGACAGGGCACACGTCGAGGTTACACGCAGGTGGACGGACCCCACCCACTTTTTTAAGAGGGTAGACTTGGTCCCCAATCACAGTCAGGTTTTCAGGCTGGACAATTCACCATTGCACTATATAACCTGATGAAAAATAACAAAGCAACTACAGGTGAATTCTCCCATTTTGGTACTGCAGGTTCCAGGGAAAACATTTGTATTGGTTCTTGGAGTTTAAAACATGCACACCTTTTATTGTTTCCATAAACACTATTAGAAGAAAGTATCCTCTCTTGGTTTTGTGTGTGTGTTGATTTTCCTAACAGCAAATGGGCCTCATTATGAGTGTGCCGGTCACGGTAACAACAATGCTGGTAAGCTACCGGCTCTGTTATTACTGGACCGGCACACTCCGAGTTCTGCCAGTGGGTGCCGTCCCACCGGCCAGGTCTGACCAGGTGGGTAGAATGGAACCGCCCGCAGACTTTGACGGATGTGCCGGCACTGTTGCACACAGTGCCGGTGCATCCGTCCTCCCATTCCCATTGAGTTTTAAGGGACTCAAATGGGAATGGGGAGTGACTTTTTCCAACGCCTAGCTCCAGGGACCGCTGGGGCTGTAATGCACCAGTGATTCCACATTGCCAGGCGCCGGAAAAAACACAAGTCCGGCGGCAGCCGTGCCGTTTTTTACAGCACGCCTACCACTGGGGTCGTAATGACCCCCAATGTCGTTCGTCCTCAGCATATTTCACCTTCATATGCTAATTTCAGGTGCAGTCACATCCAATTGCGTTTGTTGATGAGTCTCCCCACTTTAATTTTTAGGACTTGACCCCTGGCAGAGCCCCCTGCCAAGCATTTCTCAGTGCTCACAGTGTCTCTCCAACACCTCTGTGCCTCAAAAGGTTGAACTGGGTTATGTGGTTGGACCAAGCGAACCTGTGTTTACTTGTAATTTGCTCACAAGGATTGCATGGTACCCAAACAAACATTTCTATGCAACTGGAAGGTGAAGCACTCTTGCCTCAAGGGCAGTGCCTCATGACTCTGCAGCCCAACATAATACCAGCCATCATCATGGATCTCCAATTTTGCTGTACTCCCTTTGGTTGATCCAGACCACGTGATTGCACTGCTGGAGTTAAACAGTGTATTTGAAATGCACCCACAGACCGGATGCACTACCCACAACTATCCATGGCAAATAGGGTAGCCAAAAAAACAGAAAAGTAAATCATGAATCAGTGATGTGGCACATTTGCAGCACAGCCACACCTCTCTGATGCTTCTGAGCCCCTATTTATTGATCCGATTTCTGTATCCAGCACTCAGGGAAGATGAAATTGGATAGGTGACCATCCATCAAGTGGTCAGGCAAAAGAAGGCTGACTAAGAATACTACCTGTTTCCACTTTTCCTAGCTCACCATTGCCTCATGTGAAGAAGTAATGCCTACAATGGAAGGTACTGTGGATCAAAACCTGTGATGAATCAACTTCCTGCGCACCAGTGGTAAAGGGATGAATATCGGTTTCTAAACCATCAATCAGCCAGAAACCTTTAGTACACCAGAAGGGATCTGAACAAATTGGAAACACAAGTCAGTTATAAACCTGCTCCTCCACGTTTGGTAACGTGAATGGAACGGCAGGCTTACCTCTGCAAGGTTGTGGATCATTGGTTGGTTGCAACACAGCAAAAATACATTTATTACCCAATGATAAAAGGGACTGTCCAGTCAAGGTTGTATACAAATATCTCCTTTATTATTATTACAACAGACAGTTCTAGCACACTACAAAATACAGCCCACCCTGTAAAGGAACACAGATTACAGACAGTTTCACGAAGGAAAGGGAGGCACTCTGGGTACTAACAGGAGGGTAGTTGGTAAAGCAATCAGTTCTAACTGTTCAAGGTCATTGGGCTTCTGTACCCAGGGAGCAAGGGATTATAAATGTCACTAGGGGACTTCGGAGAAGGACCAGGGGGACAGAACTACAATGTACCCTTTGCATGAGATGATCTTTATACTTGACAGCGGTGAGTCAATTGCAGTATGCCTTGCAGCTCCTGCGACAGAGTTCAAGAAGGGAGACAGCTGCAGGTACCAGGCGGCAGGCATTTTTACAAGTGAAGCTGGATGGACATCTGCAGGCTGGCCTACATGACAGCTCTGGGTCAACCATCATTGTCTCTGTGCTTGTTGGTGGATCTGGAACGCTGGTGGAGGCAACTCTGACAGCTTAAGTGACTGCAGCATGACAACAGTCAGAGGTGCAGCCGGTCGTGGTTCTAGGGCTTAACTGCCTCAGAAATGTCCTTAAAATATGGACACTGGTTGATGCTTAATGTGGCACTCCTCCTAGCTTCTTCACTGGGCACATGTCATCCTTTAAGGCTGATGGCTCACAGATGAGGAGAGTCTTTGCAGGCCACAGCCTTGTCTTTTGTTCAGAGACTCTCTGGCACTTCCCACCTAGGATGCTTACTGGCAGAACCTATCAGGGGATGCTGTGTGCTGGCTGGGTACTGTTCTGGAGATGCTGGATGGGTCCTCTGAGTCAAGTATCTCCCTCTGTTCCTTGGGTGATTTTTAGGAGAGGGATCTTGCTTCCTGGTTGGACATCCTGGCCTTCCTTCACTGGCGGCGGCTGTACAGCAAACTGGACATCTGAACCTCGTGAGCAGACTCATGGAGACATTGCAGAAAACTATGACTTTGGGTTATTTCAAAATCTAGACACAGAATAAAACTAATAAGCAACTTGTGAGTACTTTGAAACAAGGGTTGTAGTCCAGTAGAGAGGATACATGTTTGGTTCACTAATGTTATACCCATTTCACAGCCCTCAAGCAACTACAGGATAACCAACAAACTCATTATCAGTACCTCCTTCTGATCACTAAATAACACCAGCCCAAATATCTTTTCCAAAGTGTTCTGTTCTTCATTTAATGGTGGACGCACAACACAAGCCCAACAATTAAATCCATAAAAGCTTTTCCAAAGAGATAAGAGGATTGCTCACCCTAAAAGCCCCTATTAAGTGGATGCAGTAAACTACAAAAGCAAATGGATCAACATAAACCTAACCTCCAGAAAATGAACAAACAGCACAATTAATAGGAAATAGTGTTGATCAGACATTATTGAAAGATGACACATTGACCTGCCGTAGACTTTTTTCTTATTCTGTTTGATGTATAGGCAACAGATAGCAAAGTTGCTCATAACATTTTTCACCATCACCTTCAAAAGTACTTCTTCATTTATGCCCAAGCACTCAAATGATACAAATTCTTACTGAAAGACTGCAACCATCTCCTGCAGGCTACTGGAAGGACGCTCTTTGCTTCCCACCATGTCTCATTAACACCATTACAAAGCCTCTGGCATTTCTCAGAGACTTCATGAAATCTTCATACCAATTGCCCACCTACTGCATGAAGCTCCTTGTCCAGTTAAACCCAGAATGAACCTACACAACTCAATTTCCCACAACATCTACTAGATTTCCATATCTATGCCAGAGAGCTGCCTCTGGCTGAATGAAGAGAAGATAAACGTTGTAAAACGTTGCTTTAAGAATTACCCATAGCTACACTTCCCACGGTCCAGCCCTCTGAGTTCCACAACCACACCCTTTTAACAGCAAGAGAACATTGGGGTTATGTTCGGCTTCAACAGGTCCTTTGAAGCCCAAGTGAATGCTATCAGCATTAAGGACAATTTCCATCTCTGTCTACGTCAAACCCTCACAGTCTCTTTGAATTCCTCCAAACAACGGAATTGTCAAAATACATATTTTACTTTATCTATTTAGTTTACCTTATCTGGGCTATTGCATCAGGAAAAATAAGATACCTAATCAATTAATTACAACTGTCAGAATCAGTCCAATAGACTCATTTTCAAGTTCAGAAGACACAATGCCATCTCACATCCCCAAGAATACATTAACTGGCTAAACAGAGACGAGGGATTCTCCAACAAGACACTAAGCCTATTTCCTCTTTGGATTTTAATGTTAGTAGGTCCTAACTGGATGTTATGGTCATTAAGGTAAGCAGATGTCCTTGTTTCAATCTATCTTTTCCCCCAATAGATATTGTTATTCCTGGGCATAACGGTGGCAAACATTGGGTCCTCCATCCATTGCCTTGTCTCTTCATGACTTTGTTCTCTACTTTGCCTTACCCAGTGCTTTTGAAAGCAGTTGTGCAATCGAATAACAGGTCTGAATCCAAAGATTCTAAGTTCTCTTTTCAATGCATACAGTTCTGGGATATGCCTGGAACCAACATTCACTTAAATATGTACGTGTTTGAAGAGCCCAGTTAGTGGTGGTTCATCTTTTATATACGATCATTCTGGTCTCTGCTTTATGATCATCATGAAGATGTGTTCAACTGGTCAAGACCGAGCTCCTCATCTTGGGCACTACGCAACGTCTCAGTAAACTTGAGCCATCCTACCGATCATTTATCATCGATGGCAACACCATCCATGTTTCGAAAGACACCAAAACTCTTGGCGTCTATCTTGACGCCACTCTATCACTAACCCGACAAACAAACACAGTCAGATCCTCTTCAGCCTACACCTGCAAACTCATTACAGCCTGCAGGCCATTTCTGACTACACCCAATACTGTCACCTTAGCCAGAACTCTTATCATGGCCAAAATTGACTATGGGAGCGCCCTCTACCTTGGAACGAGCCAAGAGAACTTGAACACACTGCAAATTACCCAAAATAACGCTATCAGAGCAGCCCTAAACATCCCTCGAAACCATCACATCTCGGAATCCAGATCCAACCTACACTGGCTACCGGTCAAACAGCGAATTTCACTGAAAGTCTTAGGCCTCACCCACAAATGCCTAACTAACCAAGCCCCACCATATCTTTGCAGCTGGCTTTCCCGACACGGGCCTACCCACCTGCAAAGAACGGCTCAGACCCACTGCCTAACCATTCCCAGGTTCAAACTCCAAAAGGCGGGTGGATCTAGCTTCCCCGTTCTAGCCTCTAAACTTTGGAATGCTCTCCCTCTCACCATCCGTGCTGAAGAAAGCTTTAACGCCTTCAAATCTAAAACCAAATCCTGGCTCTTTAACCAGCCATGATGCCCAGACCCACTTCGGCAAACGCTTGCCCCAAGCTACGTCTGTATATATTTATATATTGCTTGTATGCCCTGATTACTCTGTACTGTAAACTTGTTGAATATATGTAACTGTTTGCCTATGTAACCATGTCTAAGTTGCGCCCTGATGCCTCCGGGCCTGATGGTGCGCGTTACAAATAAAACAAATACATTCTGCTTTCATAGACCACAGAACACTGGTTACCTGTGTCAACAATGTTAAGAAGATTGCAGCGACATACCCTTGCATCTATATAACCTTTAATCTGGAGTGGAACCCTTCAGGGGAGCAGGATGTCAAAACACAAATCTTGTTCTAGATGTCCTGACTTAGTCTAATGGAGGGTGGCCCATCACTGGGGTGCGGAGGGGTTGGGGTGGGGATGCAAAAACAAGGTCTCTCTTAGGAGGAATCTTGTCATTTCTGGCATGGCCACTTCATCACCTAATGTCCCGGGTGGATAGCTCAGTAGCAACGTGCTCGCCTTGGAAACAAGACAACACAAAGCCACACAGGTTCGATCCCCGGTTCCGCGCTTAGAAACCTCTGGTTAATAAGTGTGTTATAAATACGCAACTAAGACATATTCCTGTAACAGCGCCTCGATGTCCCCGGGCTGTGTGAGCGCTTTAAAAATGCAAATTATTATTATTATACATACTGTCAACCATGGCACACCCCTAGAAGCCTGCACTAGCTCTCCCTATTCTAACAACATAAGGGAATTCCTCTGGTCATAGAAGTGTACCAGTGTTTGGAAAACATTTTGTTCTTCGATATTCTGAGTCGCCAAGGTCACGTTCCCCAAAGCCAAGATGGTGCCACAGAGTAACTCAGTATTTCTCTTTCCTTAATGCATTTGCACAGAATATAATTTTTCTGATAATGCTACCGGGATGACTTTGCTTCCAGTATGGGCATTTCACTAGTGACAGACACACTGTGGTACTGATCCATAACTGTTTACACATCTGCATTAATAACAACTGATTGTAAACACATATTAACCATTTACACACTAGAATGTCATGCTCTTTATTTAGTTCCTTGTTTGTTCCTAAGTGCTGCTTCCTAAAGTTTCTAGTGATAGTTGCTTCATTGGGACGGCTACAATGTCTGACTAATGTGACATACCATTGCCATCCTGCATGCAAGCTATCATACTCAGGTCTGCATCCTGTGGCTCGCTAGTTGTTTTGTACTGCATATCTCAAGATCACTCACCATTACCTTTGCTGATTAGGTCTGATGTGAGTTGTAGTCCATAACAGCTGGAGAGCCCATGTTTGCTGACCCCCCTCATATACTACACCTCGGCTCTGAAAGTGCCTAGAGCAAAGCAATCCTTGTGCGCTGGGGCATAACCCTTTATCACTCCCCAGTTGTAATACCATGACCCCAAAATGATTCTTCAAATTAGATTTGTAATTGAATCTAAAGAATACTTCCAGGAGCAACATTGTTTTGTTGTATTGTTTAATATAGCACTCCATGCCACCATAAGGTTGGACGATTAAAGTTTTTCAGAGAACAACATCTATCAGAAGGAGCCTGAGTGCATGACAATGTCCCCTGTGACAGACCAGGAGAAATTCCTCACCCTTCAATAACCTTGAACCCCCTATTCAATAGGCATGATAAATGGATGTCCCTGAAGGCACTCTCAAAACAAGATGTGGATGATTTGTAAGTATCCGGCTCTGTCTACATGACATTTGCTTGCTCTGATGACAGCAGCAATTTCATTTCACCAAAATGCCAGGGGTTGAGGAAGTGACATCACACAACCCTTGACCTCTGATGACATCACAGGAAGTGATGTCATTTGACCACACCCCAAAGTGATATCACAGCAAGCAATAGAACACAACCTTTCATCCCTTGACAAAACAGGAAGAGGCATCACATAGCATTGTTACTAAGTACACTACGAAAAATATGGTTACAATGGGCCTCATTACATGGTAGGCGGAGGAACAAGGTGCTATTAGCACCTTGTTGCATGCCAGTAAAATACCGGGACCGCCTTGGAGGAAAGGGGAATTACTGCCCTATTCCAAGGTTGGCGGGGCGGTAATTCCCCTATCCCCCATTGCCCTTCCCCATTCCCATTTTTGCCCCATAGGGCTCTATTTGAATGGGGAAGGCGCCAATTACGGTGCCGCAAATTGCGGTCCGGTAATTAGCACCCTGGTCCCTTTGCGGGTTGGTTTTTAACGCCTGCTAAACAGCAGGCTTTAAAGTACCAACCCGCAAAGGGACCTCGTAGTAAGGCGGTAAGGGTTTACCGGTACCGGTGCCCTTACCGGTACCGGTAAACCGTTACCGCCGTCTGTGTAATGAGGCCCAATATAATTATAATGTGATATACATTTCATACAATAATGGATCACCATATGTATTGTTAAGATCAGTGTGTATAGGTCCATACTACCAAATTATTGTGAATACAAGCAGACGTCCACGGCCAAATAATAATAATGTGTTATTATATAGCACTTACGCTTAAGCACTTTATATAGAAAAAAAACAAACATACAATATCACCCAACCTGTGTTGGTACTCGTTTATCTACCTCAGAAGGATGCACGGCTGGGTTGAGGGGTTTATGAACAGACTAAATCAGTGACTCATCACCTGAAGGGTGCCTGAAATAAACCTTTAATGAGTCTAGCAATTATTGTATAGAATTCCAGAAAGACAAATTATGTGGTATTCATATGCTTTCTTATTTAGGGTCACTGCTGAAACAAAGAGCCAGATGGCGCTGGCAACAGCCCAGGAGCTTGCATTACAAACATGTTTTTTTTTTAAAAGACAAATTGTTTTAAAAATGTTTTAAGGGGTAGCAAGGGAGACCACAGGGGTAGCATGGGAGACTTGGCCTGCTGGAAAAGGGTGGATTCCTTAAGAAACAGCACCTCAATGTGATTGTCTTGTTGACAAGAGGTTATCTGTTTCTTTCATTTGCATGTTCCATTAGACACTATTCTGGAAACATTTCTGATAGAGGCATTGTTGTTTCTTACATTTATTTACCCTTTTCATTTTATGTAAGGCCATTATGAATGTTGTTCTGCAAGTTTGTGTATGGTCACACACAGAAAACAAATAACCACACATCATGGCATCCTAGGTACAGATTGGCACAGTGAATTTAGAGAAGTTCCTTGTCTAACTGGCTGAGGACCCCATTTTGAATACTGTGGCAATGATAGAAAACAGGATTTTCTTTTTAATCCTCTGCAGTGCTTACTGTGGTGTTAAATCTACAAGGTACAGTGTTATGCCAGGAATAACTACACTATTTGTGCTCAGGGTAATTTAGTGCTTTTGGCAGGTGGAGTAGTAGCATTGTAAGGGAGTACCATTTCTGAATGTTGTTCCAGCTCATCCTGCCAAAACCAATTAGTTTTCTTACAGGATGTCCTTTTCATTCTGACGGAAAACCATTGCATCCCTATGGAATCTGCTTTCTTTTAGCACATGCTTAACCTTCTAAAATAAGGGGGGTTCAATAGGAATCCATGTAAATGTCCGCAGTCATCCATAGATGTGAGAAAGCAATTAAACGTATTTGCATTAAAAAGTGTAAAACAGCAAGCAAACCATTTCTACCAGGATTTAAACACATGTTGTACACGTCGTGTGCACTTTTCACAACTTAGACATGTAACAAAATGACCCCTGCTGCCTTTTTTTGAGTCCAACTTAAATGTGGTTTGGGATCACATGGGATACTAACAGAGAAGAGTACATAGAACACATTGGATGCAGTAAATGCAATGAATTGTCTGGTCAGCTCCAGGACTCATTACATTTAGGATGGACTATAAAATGGAAACCCTGTACATGGAAGTGCATACAAATTCCATCTTCCATCTGTGACAACACTTCCTGTGGCCATTTTGGATGCATGGCATTACTTCCGGTGGCCATCTTGGACCCACCCCATCTCCAGTTGAAAGCCACAAGAGTCTACTCTGGCAACACCAATCAGGAAGAAATCACCTCATCCCTGCAACAGCAGGGACAATATAAGAGAGACCAACCACTGATGGACTAGGTGATCATGTGAGAAGAGGGTGTGTCATTCCTTCTGTTTTTTTGTTTCACTTTATGTCTTGAACTTGACTGCTGGGGGCCACCTTGGATTGGTCACTGACATCACTTCCAGTAGCAGTCTTGGTCTGTGGCATCACTTCCTGTGGCCATCTTGAATCTATGACATCACTTACTGTAGCCATCTTGGACCAACCCCATCTCCAGCTGAAAGTCACAAGAGGCTCCTCTGGCAGCATCAATCAGGAAGACATTGCCTCATCCCAGCAACAGCAGGAGCAATCTCAGAGAGAACCACTGATATTCTAGACAATCATGTTACAAGAGTGTGGGTCATGCTTTATGATTTCTGGCTACACTTTCTTTTTGAAACTTGTCTGCCTGTGGCCATCTTGGATTGGTCACTGACATCACTTCCAGTGGCCATCTTGGATCTGTGTCATCACTTCCTGTGGCTATCTTGGACCAACCCCATCTCCAGCCAAAAGCCACAAGAGGCTGTTCTGGCAAAACCAATCAGGAAACAATCACCTCATCGCACCAAAGGCAGGGACAATATAAGAGAGACCAACCACTGATCGACTAGGTGATCAGATGACAAGAAAGTGCATCATTCTTTCTGGATGTTGGCTTCACTTTACGTATGGAACTTGAATGCCAGAGGCCACCTTGGATTGGTCACTGACAACACTTCCAGTGGACATCTTGGTCTGTGACATCACTTCTGTGAGCATCTTGGATAGGTGACATCACTTCCTACTGCCATCCTGGACCAACCCCCACCCACAGCCGAAAGGCACAAAAGGATGCTCTGGCAGCACCAATCAGAAAGAAATTGTCTCATCCCAGCAACAGCAGGGACAATATCAGAGAGACCAACCACTGATGGACTAGGCATTCAGGTGACAAGCATGTGTCATCCCTTCTGAACCTCCTAGGGGCGTCCAGCCAGGGGTGTCCCAGTGAAGGGTGAACAGTGAAGTCTGAATACCAGCCATTGACCAGCCTCTTTTCCTCTTAGCCAAGGAGCCTTTGCTTTAGCCTGCCTCCCTGTTAAACCTGTGAGTACCCAAAACTTTATAATTACTGTATTGTCGCTCCACACTGTGTATTCACTCCTGCTTCTCCTGTTGCTCCTCCTACACACCTCTTCCTACACTTTCTCTAATCACACTGTAACTTCCTCCTTTCCTTTCCCTATTACAAAATGCACAACTTTAAACTCCAACTACTCCATTTCTCTTCCACCTCGTTCCAACAAACAAAGCTGGTGAGCTAACCATACCTCTCTAACACCTATTCAACTCAATTCCTCTGAGACTCAACTTCTCTTCTCCTCCTTACCTCATCATCTCAACATTGCACTCCGGAATACTCAGTCTGTATGCAACAAAACTTCCTTTATCACTGATTAATTTCACACCAGCTCGCCTCCCCTAGACGTTCTTGTTATCACTGAAACCTGGATTTTTTCATATGACAACGCCACTCTGGAAGCGCAACACAACTCCAAACTATCCTTTGTTCACTCTCCTTTACAGACTGACAGAGTTGGAGATGTTGGACACCTACTCTCTTCTCGCATCATTGCCTCAGAAATCTCCAATTCTCTGCTACCTATTTGAATTCACCATCTCAAATATTGCTGCATCACTCGGTTCACATCATCAACATCTATTGCCCTCCTGATCCCACTGGACCATTCTTTGACGAGCTTGGGCAACTCCTCGATTCTCTTTCCACTAAGCATCACCCAATTCTCTAAGACGACATTAACCATCCTTCTCCAACCACTTTTCAGAAATCTGAACTTCAGTCTTTTCTTAGTGACCAAGCTCTCCACTCTTTGGCATCTTGCACCATTTCTATGCGGATGATACCCAGCTTTTCCTCTCCTACTCCTCTTTCTCTCCCGACATTCATGATAAACTATCTTCCTGCCTTTCCGCTATCAAATCCTGAATGTCCTCTCACTTCCTTACTCTTAACACTGAAAAAACTGAACTCCTCTTCTTCACTGCCAACACTCTTCCGCCACCCTCCCCTCCTGCCTTCATTCTCTTTCCCCCCTCCCAGCTCTCCTTCTCTCCACATGCCCGTAATCTTGGTCTTCATATTGACTCTCTCCTCTCTCTATCTCACCACATTTCTCTTACTGCCAAGTCTTGTCGCTTTCACCTCTACAACATACGTAAAAATTCGACCCCTCCTTACCTTTCACACTGCTAAACTTTTAATTATCTCCCTCATCTTCTCCAGACTCTTCTACTGTTCCTCCCTTCTCTTTGGACTCCCCTCCTCTCATCTCGCCCCACTCAAATCCATCTACCACTCTGCCATCTGCTCCCTCTGCCTTCTCTCACCTTTTGATTCCATCTCCTCTTCTCTCACCTCTTTAGGCTGGCTCTCTTTTCACTCCCAGCTAAAATTCTAGTTCCTCTGTCTTGTTTTCAAATCCCTCTATGGTCTTGCCCCCCATACCTCTCCTCCCTTCTCACTTTCTATACCCCTTCTCGCTCTCTCCGTCTGCTAATCTTTTCCTACTCTCTCCTCCTCCACCTCCCTGCGCCACCTCCCTCTTCCGATCTTTCCAACTCCTTTCTCCCTTCCACTGGAACCTCCTCCCCCTTCACATCTGCTCTTCCCCCTCCTTCCCTTCCTTTTGCTCTTCTCTCAAATCTTATCTTTTTCACTCACCTCCCTAGCACCCTTCGTTCCCTCACGCTCTTCTCCCTCCCACTCATTCTTCACCTCTTGCCACTGCTCTTCCTATCCCTCCCAACCCCTGCTCTCATCTAGTCCTACTCTTTCCTCGCCTCTTCCTCTCACACTCATACATTCCCTCTTACTCCTGCTCTTACCTCAACTAACACCTACCTTTCCCTCACTCACCTCTGCACCTCCCTACACCCTCATCGCCTCTGCAATATTGTGAATTGTTCTTTACACTGTTTTCAAGTTATGATTCAATTGCCATCTTATGCTTGTTGTATTTTGCGTGTTCTCATGTAAAGCACTTTGGATTAAAGAGCTATAAAAATTCAATAAAAAACAAATACAAATATACATAACCTACAAACCCAAATAGGGGGTAACTCTTTGGATCTCTTATTCATATCCACCTCTCTCTCTGCCACGAATACTGTTGTCATGCCATCCATATCTGATCACTCAATTGTTTCCACCACCATCTCCTTTCCACCCTCTGACCTTTCCTCACCACTTGTGTCACCTATAATTAAAAGGAAAGGTAAATCTTCTACCATTCCCCCTTCCCCTCCAACCTACAGTTTTCACTCTCCTCCTTCACATCTGATGCCTCTTTCAGAAACTCTGCCTTCTCCAGCTCCCTATCCCTATTATATGACTCATTCTCCTCTCACTTCCCTCTGCTTACTTTTGCCCTAAGTCTCAGCATCCTCAACCATGGGTTCCCCCATTCATATGATCTCTCCACACAAACATGCATCAGCTGCTGCTCAAATGGAGGTGCACCCACTCGCATGAGGACCCACAACTCTACCTCTCGGTCCTGAACTTTCTCAAGTCCACTCATGATAGAGTTAAAAATGAATTCAACCTAACCCTCATTGACTCTCACTCCAACCATCCTCACTGCTTACAGGGCACCTTAACCTCACTCCCCACTCCTCCTAAGTCCATGACTATGAACTCCACTCTCACAGATAATGACCCAACTGAATATTCACTGCAAGAATGTATAAAATTAGAGTTTCCATCCTGACCTTGCGCACACTCCTTCCTCCTACATTTTACACTCTGCCTACGCTACCATCATCCTCTGCCTCCATCTCCCACTTTAGTAATACTAATACTGACAAAGTGTGATCTCTATTGATGAAGGTGCACCCCTCTTGTGCCACATCAGACCCTCTTGGCATCAGCTAGTCAAGCATATTGTCCTTATAGTGGCTTTGCACCTCACTGATCTCTACAACCTGTCCTTCGACTCTGCTTGCTTTCCCTCTGTTTTCAAAACAGCAAGTTATCCATCTCATAAAAAAGCAAGGGGCTAACCTGAACCTACCAGCTAACTTTTGCCCTGTGGCTCCCCTTCCTCACTATTCTAAAGTCCTTGAAAGGGCTGTGTTCAACCGCCTTACCAATTTCTTAGACATCCACAACCTTTGAGACACCCATACAAGCAGGTTTCTGCTCCTGTCACTCCATGGAAACTGCTCTCATGTGTGTCCAACTTCATCACCAATGATAAGCTCTCAAACTTATCCTCTATCCCAATTCTCATTGATCTGTCTGCTGCCTTTGACACTTTTGACATTATCTATCACTCTGATCTCCGTAATACACTCTTTCTTCTTGGGATTCAAGATCAATCCTACCTTGCACTCCATCAATTCTCTGTCTCCCGGAGCAACAAAACCTCTCAACTCATGACTCTAACTGCTGGTGTTCCACAAGGCTCTGTATTAGGGCCGCTCCTCTCTGCACTAAACTATTTTACTCTCAGCCGACTTATTACATCCTTTTCCTTTGGGTTCTTGTACCAAATCTTCATGGATGACACCCAAATGTTCTTCCCGTTTCATAATCTATCCTCTTATCTCTCTCAAAATTTCAAACTGTCTCTCTGCCATTAAATATTGGATGGCTTTGCACTTTCTAATGTTAAACTCTACCAAAACAGAAGTACTCCTCTTCTCTGCAAAAATATCTCACTCAATCTCTTCCTCTGCCTATCCAGTTTCCACCTGACACTCTTCCCTTCTTTCCTCAGCTAGAAACATCAGCATCATCTATGACCCTTCTCACACCTTCTCTACTTTCATCTCCAAAACTGGAACAACCACTCGCAACAACCTCCTAAATATTTGGAAAATCAGGCACCTCTTTCTCTTCAACAGCACCAAGCATCCATTAACCACTATTGTCTTGTCTAAACTGGACTACAGTACAAACATTCTCTTTGGTCTCCCCAACTATGCTTTCTGTACTCTCAACAAGATCATTAACTTTGCTACCAGAACTCTCTTTGAACTCCCTCAATTCACACCTACCTCCTAGTACTATCACCAGGCTGGATGGCTGATGATGCAAAAGAGGGCCAGATTTAAATGTCTTCTTCTGGTTCAGATATCTATCCATGGTAAGACACCACTGTATCTATCCTCCTCTATTGAACACTTTAACCCTTCTCTTACTCTCTGCTCTGCCTCCTCCACTACCCGTGTAGCTCTCACCCTCTGTGTGCTTCCTCTCACTACTGCTTTTTCACTCTTCTTGCTCCACTTGTGCAGAATTATCTTCCCCCAGTCATCCACAAAACAGTCCACATGGATTTGTTCAAAACCAAACTAAAAGCCTACCTCCTCGTCTCTGAGTGACCCTCTTAAACTACCTCTAATCTGCCTGCTAGCTGACATTTTTCCCTTGCCTCTAACCTGCCACTGTCTCTCACTTCCTCTGCCTCCATTCTAGCACTTCACCCATCATAGTCACGTCCCAAGCACAGCTGGCCATACCACCACCTGCACTTAAAAATATCCAGTGGTGGCTGTCCTTAATCTATGTATGTCCACTTATATTTTGTCCCCGGTGACTGTTCCATTTACTCCCCTCCCCAACCTGGAAAGAATGTCCCTCAAACACACCTTATTGTAAGAAGCTTGCTGCTTCCCATCAAATCTGATTTTGTATCTATTGTATGTTCTTTTGTGGTCAAAAGAGGATTGTGCCTCCTAAATAAATGCCCTTGATTACTGATAGTAAAACGTTAGGTTCTCGTGACACACTTCCTGCTGGATCCCTCCCATTTGTGAGCATGATGAAACATGTTTTTTGTAATCCAGGTAATGGAACTCTATGTATCGATTCTAGAAGAATCGAGGGATGAGTCAGCCCTTCCAACATTTCATCTTGCACTATGCATGCTTGTCCCATGTGAGAGGTGAGCTCCTATGTACCCGGACATAACGTTTAGTGATGTAGGCATGTGTTTAATCATGTTTCCCTAAAGATAATGGTTTCAGTCTTGCCTCTTCTGATAGTGGCATCATGAGATTGATGGCTGCCACTAGCAAGTTAAGAGCCACGGAATACATACCTTTAGCATCTAAGTCCAATAGGGAATATAAAAGTTCTTGCTCCAAGAGCATCACAGGCCGACCCAGGCACATCAATGTCATTTTTTGAAAGGTGCTCAACTGTTTTTGAAAAAAACAAAAAAAATAATTGTCTTTACTCCAAGTTTCCAAAAGGCCAATTGAACATTATAGTATGTGGCTGAAAACATGCCAAAGTCACAAAGGGCCACACAATGTGCTTGATCAGAGCATGTCAGAGACCAGGGCAAACCCTGGTGTTTCTTCGGTTGAGTATGCTCAGCAGCAAAGCAGCTCCTTGTTACCCTTTTGGTAAGGGTGCTAGAGGTCAACTCAGCCACATTTGACTTTTGGTTCCAGTGTACTGACGAGCAACACCATTACATCAGGTGTGTACTTCAATTGTGCTTAGGTTATCAAAGTCACTTTAGGTATGTGTTCCAATAGGTTATCAGAGCACTTTAGTCATTTGCTCCAATGGGTTATCAGAGCACTTTAGTCATTTGCTGCAATAGGTTATCAGAGCACTTTAGTCATTTACTCCAATAGGTTATCAGAGCACTTTAGGCATTTGCTGCAAGGGTCATAGTGACCATCACAGCCGTATGAGAAATCTTGTCATGGGTGCTCTGGTGATAAAAAAAATAAATAAAAAAAATAAAAATAAAAAACCTTCTTCCTTCTTGTGTCAGAAGTAATACGTTCCATGTGTAACGATCGTCAATACTGCCACATTAGGTATGTCCCCAAATGTTCAAAAAAGAGATGTTGTTTATGTTATTATTCCAAGTATGTCAAAAGCCAATACAGCCGCATATGGCCAATGTTTCCAGTGTGACCTAGTCAAACACATTCACACATTACGTATTGCAATGGGGCTTAAGCCCAACACACTAGCCTCTTGACCCATGCCTGCCGAATGGTACGGTAAGTGCATTTGGCTTTTGGGTCAAGTGAATGTAACTTTGGCAAAACCACGTTGTGAACGTAACTTCAAGTGCTGCGTATACGCACACACCCCCTTACTACAGACCTCGCTCCAAGCCAAATGAAGAACAACATGCAGGGAGGGACGGCGTCTCCAACTCGCAAAGTGACACTGTCAAGAGCGGATATAACATGTTTAGCTATGCCCATTATCGCATGACCTGCACGATTGCGAAAATCCACACATTCAAAAATCTGTACTTCAAAATTGTCAGTCGCTCGTGTGACAGAAATCTCGATGAAGCAAATAATAACAGGGACCAAAAATATGGCTGGTGAAGTTGAACTTCTTTTTCCAATGGTTTAGGGAACATGGTACGTTTTTGAAATGCCTACCCTGTTAACGAAACAAGACAGGCCCCAGTATCACAGCAGTCATCTGGGTATAGGACTCATGCCACACATAAGTGATGGCTTAATAATGTATAGATGGCACCGCAGCTGGGGAGGAATGTCAGCTATAATCCTGTGTGCTCCATGGTATCTCTCACACATATTACCACTCAAGATCAATGGCTCGTACCGGCTTCGATTTCTCCGTCTGCTTTTTATTGTGGCCTGCGGTCGATGGCAGGGAGCGGGCCGGCCACTTTACAAGGAACATAAATGGTTTACATACGAAAGTTTACTCCGCATTGGTGAGAACAAATGTCACCAATAAGTAAGTGCTACAGTGAGAAAAGTCTGCAGTAAATCCTGCAACTCGCACGCTCTTGATACTGTCTTTGGTCGTAACTCGACAGAAAAACAAACGTGTTTGCTCCTGTGAAAAGAGTGATCCTGGATTAAACAAAGAAACGGGGCAGAGTAAAAGCAACTATCACTGTGAGGCGAAATGACATGAGAAGCATTCATCCAGGTTAACTTGAATAGTGATACAATATGTTCACAATGATCAAGATGTATCTGACCCCACGATGATCAAGAGATGTCATGCCAGGAACAAGCATAAAGGGGCATTTACATACACATATGTGAACAACTCAATGCCGACTTGTTACTGTCATTATTCATGTTATTCATAGCCTTTTACAGATCCAACCAATTGTTATGATGATGGGTTTTCCTACAAACAGACATGAAGAGAAATACCTCTGGAACCCTATGTTCTTTGAAGGCACAAAATATAGAGGGTACTTTAGTGTATTGCCATATAAGAGATGGCAACTAGTAAAAGATTTAAATGCATGACATATGGGGTTAGATGTAGACACATCTGATAGTTTAAGAAGACAACAAGGTTCTTATTTCATGGAATGAGATAGAATGCACCGAAATAACATCTGTTGCGTTATTATAGTTGCAATTCATGATCAGTGATTTTGATTCGACCAATTAAAGAATTGTAATTGTAATAGGTTATTTATAACCCAGAGGTTTCTAAGAGCTGACCCAGGGATCGAACCTGTGCTTTGTTGCCCTGATCTCTCCTCGTGTGGACAAGAATGATTCAAGTCATGTCTGTTGAGGTACAAATCGTGGTTTATGTACTTCAAACAAATACCCTATCTGCACGGATGCTTGAAGAATTGCCTACACGTGTTCTGATGAAGGGCAGGACTATGCATGCCATCCATTCCCGCCCACCTATCTGAACATGCAACACAACGCATGCCCCAGGTGACTGTGTTCACATTGCCAGGGTAGATACATTCAAGGTACCAAACCACTCTTAGTTGGAATAGATTCATGTGCTGGGCGATGAGAATGCTCATAACACCATTCAACGAGTAAAACATCCTATCAACCAGCGGGGCAGGATGGCAGGGCTGGATGCTGCACCACTCGCAGAGAGAGTCCTCTAGTGTTATTGAACTGTAATGGTTTGACTGCCGTCTTGCTGATGAAATTATGAATGCAATAAATCTTCCTTCAAAATACTACGTTTCGGGGCAGGTGGGGAAAGAGCGAGGAGGATCTACAGCAGGTGACCCCCAGAGCAGATTAGTACTACAATTGGCAATCATGGTCGTCTTATAAAACCCACCAGCTCCGGAAGGGAAGGTGCTCCACAAACAATAAAAGACATTGGTCCTCGTTACGAGTATGGAGGTAGCCATGCCGCTTTTAGTGGCATGGTTACCCCCATACTGGGTACCAGGTCCGGGTTCCTGGAATGCGGAATTACCAGGCCATTCTGACCTTGGAGGGCCTGGTAATTCCCTTTCCCAGGACCAGGACCCGGTACATACCCATTCCCATTTGAGCACCCATAGGGCTCAATGGGAATGGGGAGGATGCTAACAACGGGCCCGTTAATGACGGGCCCGTTGTTAGCATCCGGGTCTGCTAGTGGGTCCCGCTAAGGACGCCCGGTTTTACCAGACGTCCTTAGCGGGACCCACGAGCAGACCTCGTAATGAGGCGATTGAGGGTTAACGGCGCCGGCAGTTCTACCGGTGCCGTTAACCCTCTACCGCCTGGGTCATAATGAGGCCCATTGTTTCCAGCAATCTGCTAAATAGGCAGGTAGTGCTTTTGATGTGTTGGCAATATGTGACTTGCAGGTTTGCAGTGAGTGCATCCCTACTTTCGAAACGGAAGTGGTCTGAAGAACGTTATGCACCTTGGGCTGGCATCTACATCTTGCCACTAGCCCTTGAACACCGAATGGTGCAGTCTGGAACCTGACTGGCGTGGGTCTTCCAACATAGCCCTCCTGCATGTCCTCACTAACAGCTGATCCACGCTACCTGGCTGCGGGGACTGCATGTTTGGCTGTACTTTTATTCATCCTTCGAGCTGGCAGGCAAATACCGGCCCCCTCAAAGGGCCTCCTAAAAAGGAAAAACAGTGGTCTTGGCTACCCCTGACTGGCTCTGTCGAAGCTTGGATTCGGCCAGGTTTTGTTGGCCGCTTAGCATCTTGTCGGTTACTCTGGTCATCGCACTTTGACTGAAGTATTTGGATGAGTGACACATTGGGGGTCATTACGAGTTTGGAGGTAGCCATGGCGCTACTGAATGGGGACTTACCAGGACATTCTGACCTATGCGGACCCAGTAAGTCCCCATTCAGTAAACCATTCCCCATTCCCATTGAGCCCCTATAGGGCTCAATGGGAATGGGGAAGGCGCTAATAACGGGCCTGCAAATTGCGGGCCCGTTATTAGCTCCAGGGTCCCTTAACGGGTACCGCAAAAAACGGCTGGTCAGACCAGCCGTTCCTGCTGGGACCCGCTATGGGACCTCGGAAAAGTGCGGTTAGGGTTTACCGGCACCGGCATCCTTACCGGTCCCGTAAACCCTTACCGCCCACTCGTAATGATCCCCATTGTCTATGGACAAAATTTCTCCACACCTGGGGTTTCTTTTGCAAATGATTGCTAAATGGTATTTAATCCAAATGAAGACCCCGAGGACTGCAACTCCAAGTATACTTTTTTTCTCAGTCCCACTGCAACAACTGATGACCTCTGCAACTAACTGCCTACTCCCTGAGGCCATTCAGCGGTGATGATCTTTCCCTCTTTTCCTGATGACTATGTGCCTCTGTCTCAACTGCACCATCTATACTACACCACTTCTGCTTAAGAGGGGCTCTGTTTGGCATTTGGCCTTAATACTCCTGTCTGGACTTTCACCTCCCTGTCTATCATCTGATTTGTTGTCTGTGTGCTCACTGATATCCATGGGGCCTCCAACAGTTTGTCCGACCCTTTCAAAGCAGTGATGCTGTTCTCCAGCGCATCACGGGCCCTGCCACCTGATCTACAGCTTGTAGGACCTCCTGCATGCTTGGAGCTCCTCTGCAACATTTTGCCCACTAGTGAATGCTCATCATCTGCTAACCCTGATCCTCACCTCCACTCATTTCTCGTCTGCTGACCTTCTGCCCTGACTCCTTTTCGAAGTCACCCTCTGGAACTAATTTACCACTACCTACCCTCCTGATGGTCCTCCATCCCACCTGAACTGCCTGCTTCATCATAAAACTTCTTTATGGTTATCCTGTCTCTTTTGCATATGACTACTTGTGGATCATCTACCTAACTCCTTCAGCTGCTATGCTGCCTAGTGAGTTGTGTCCTGACTGTGCAGTTCTCTCTTCTATCTCTTTACTCCCCTCTCTTCCATCATCAAGGCACTCTCCATCCCTCTCTGTTGTTCTATCACCTAATCCCCCTCTCTCATGAAGTCTGGAAAACAGAAGTTTAAAAAAGATCTCCTGTCTTCTCATCATAGTTTACCTACTGTAGACACCTATGTCAGCACTACTTCCAGACAGATTGTCACTGATATCCTCTTTTGTGCCTCCTCTCCAGACCTTTGGACCACTCACCTGATCGCCACTCTCTCGCCTTTCCTTTCCACACCCATTAATGGTGGCACTAGATGGGAAGTACTCTAGGCGGGCCTCTCATCATCTAGGTGCATCATTAATGTCTATCGCAATGGCACTATCATAGAGTACGGTCCCCAAACCAATATCCTCCTCTTTGACTTGCACCTGCCAGCTCTCATCAACTTCCTTCCCACTCGTGCTATACCTCCATCCTCTCTCTCCCGTACATCACCTTCCCCTTCTCCAATAGGCATTCACCCCCCATTCACCAAACCCCGGAAAACCTTTGCACGTTGTGAGCAGTTTCACTTAGCCACGCTTAATGCTCGCTCCACTATCAAACATTCTTCTGACATCTGCCTCCTCCTTGAAGACTTTGATCTCAACATCCTCGCTCTTACCAAGACAGGGTTCAATGGCACATCAGTCAATGCTTTTTACATTCCTCTCCCCTCCAGCCCACCTCGTAAAACCTTCAAAGGTGGTGACCACCTTCAGTTAGCCACGGTTAATGCTTACTCCACTATCAAACATTCTTCCAACATCTGCCTCCTCCTAGAAAACTTCCATCTCGACATCCTCACTTTCACTGAGACGTGGTTCAATGCCAGCTCAGTCAATGCTTTTTACTCCCTCCTCTCTGATGGCTACAAGATCATCTCTAAGCCTCATCCCAACCGTTAAGTTGGTGGAGTAACCCAGATCTTCTCTGAGTAGCTCCCTTCTTCCCTCATACCCATCTAGAGCTACTACTACTTTGGAAGCCTTGCCTGCAGGATTGGAATCTCTCCTACTTCTTCTGGGACCATTGCCACTATCTACAGGCCGACTGGCCTATCTCCCTTTCTTATCAGAATGGGCAATTTTCTCCTCCTCTCTTCTGCCCCCAGGCAGGAGTACATGAGGTGGCCCCCCCATCCAATTGGTGTGGGAGGGGGAGGGCCACTACCCTTTACTGGGTAAACAAATCCCTGGTGCCTAGTACCCTCCCTCCCCCACCCCGATCCCTGTTGCATGTTATTTTTTATTTTTATTTGTTCCCAACGGATGGGGCCTGTAGGTTAGGGCCCCCCTGGGTGATCCTCTGCCCCCAGGGAATGGGGCAAAATGAAAACCAAAAAAATAATAATAACAAAAAACAAAAGGGAGATCTGGGTGGGAGTGGGGGGGCACTAGCCACCAGGGATTTATTTATGGAAAAGGGGGTGGCTCTCTCCCCTCACCCCAGGGTAGCCCTCCCCAGATATCAAACCCACTGGTAACTGCATGCCTTTTGGCACAGCACATTTTCTTCATCTGGGCAACCTACAGATTTGGGCCTAGGGTGTCAAAGCCAGCAAGGAAAACTGGGGACCCCATGCATTTCTAAAAAGAAGACAACCGTGGGAATCCAAAGATGTCTGACTTACGCAAATCTCCCCAGAAGGTATTACCCACAAGGCCCACCAAAGACCCACATGGGAGAAGGGTGCTCAAGGCCAGTGATATTACCGCCGACTTTGCTGGAGCTCTGGTTGGCCTGCGTTACTGCTTCTCCCCATCAGGGAGTCCCGTCAGTGTGCCAATACCTCCCCGAAGGGAAAAGCTGTAATGCAGACCAGCTGCAACTCCAGGACGGTTGGAGGTGATGTCCCCGGCCTTGGACATCCTTGCACCATGTGGGTGTACCGTCCCCTAAGCACAGCGGCAGCTCCAGGGACCCCCCGGAAGGATCCCCATTCCTCCCCAGAGGTGACACCTATAACGTAGCACAGCCAGAGCTGCAGCCTGGGCTTGCAGATGGACAACTCACATGGGAGACATCCGCTCCCAGGGAAACACCAATGTTCTGCTGGCATGGGGGCCAATTTGTGACCTGCTCCTGCAATTGTGTCCCAGCCCACCAAATATCTGCCCAGATGGCCCATTCCCAACCACACCCGTGGGAATCCGCAGAGGTCTGCCTTGCGCAAATTGCCCCAGTTTTTATTAGCCACAATCCCCGACAAAGTGTGATATTTGGTGGGGAAAAAACACAATGTTCACTTTGTTTGGGGTTCTGGGTAATAAATTCTGGGCCAATTTACGCAAGTCAGACCTCTGTGGATTCCCACAGGTGTCCACTTTTTGGAAATACATGGGGTTCCCTGTTTTCCTTTGTGGCTTGGGCGCCCAAGGCCCATATCTTTATGGTGTGCCCGTCTGGAAAAATCGTGAAATTCAGCTGTCGGAAAAGACTTGAGGTTAGGGGTGTTTTCGGCTTTCCCCTAGGTGCCCAGATAGGTGCACCCACATATGTGAGGTACCGTTTTCATCGGGACACTGTGGAAACGCAGGACGGTAGGCCATGTGTTGTTGGCGGCGTGTTTCGGTGGGTGAGCCGAGCGAAATGTGCGGAAAATAATTTTTTTTCCACCAACAATTCCCTGTATACACGAGGCCAGAACCAGAGAGTTTTTCAACAGGAAAGGTAAAGTGGCGAAAACACGTGATACTATGTCCCACCCATCTTCCGGTACATTGCATTGCAATATGCTGAAAAAATATCCTAGTCAAGAGTTAAGTGCTAACTATAAACTGTTAGGCAGCTGCATCAATTCTCTAAACAAGACATATTGATACTGATGGCTTTTCAAAGCGTTGCTAACTTAGGTCTCTCTAACTTACTGGTCAAGAGGCTATTAGCCGATGTTGTAGGAGCCCCTCTGCTTAAAATTGGTGCAGCAAAAACATCCTGTTCTATGGAAAGGTGCCCACTCGGGAGGGGCCACAGACATGATAGCCAAGAGAGGAGATCCGGATTCTGACCTCATTCTCACGCTAGCTATGTCAGAGGTTTCTGTAGATACTCGTGTTCAGGCGAGATGTGCCCAACTTGCCATTGATGGGCTGCCCCCACAGGTCTGACTCGAGTGCTTTGCCAATAGACATGGGCCTCATTATGACTGAGTAATTTTTTTATCCGGTGCCTGGGAATGGGCAATTACTGGGGCATTACAGCCCTGGCGGACCCGGTAATTGCCCATTCCCAAACGCCGGAAAATATGAGTGCCCATTCCCATTTGCGTCCCATTTCACTCAATGGGAATGGAGAGGGATGCACCGGCACCATTCAGGAATAGTGCCGGCGCATCCGACATGGTCGGCTCACGGGTCCCGGCCCACTTGCCAGGTCAGACGTGGCGTGCGATAAGGCACCCACGAGCAGAACTCGTAGTTTGCCTGTCCGGTAAAAACAGTACCGGCAAGCTTACCGGTACCATTGTTACAGGACCAGCAAGCTTATAATGAGGCCCATTGCCTCTCTTGTATGGCAGAGTGCTGTAACATATCACTGTAGAACCTCCCGAGTGGGCATCTTCCCACACATCCTGCTATTTAGGCCATGTACATCCTCAGTAGGAGAGCTCTCACGTGAGAGGCTTGGGGCTTCACCCAAGCTAATATTTGGTATGCAGGCATCGGCCCTTTTATCTCTATGCCAGAGAGATACAGCAACGGCTCACTGGTGATGCCTAGCATCACAACATCCTCTACTTGTTGAAAGACTTGTTTGACAGATATTTTGCATTGATCATTTTGTAGACCACAATATTTTGCTTTTCGATATTTTATCTTCTTAAAATGATATCATGTATGTATATTTAATATATCTGCTTAAATAGGGAAAACAACAATAACATTCTGTTATCCAGAAACCTAAAGGTGTCGCAACCACGTGACCCTCTACAGCAATGAATCCACACATTGTACCAATACCGACACCTGTTCACCTGCAATGGCATATCTAGCAGATAAGAAGTGGGCACCACCACACCAAAATGGCCACCTATCCAGTGTTCCTAATTGAACTCGTTTCTTTTTTTTTCCATTAACTTATGAACTACATGCTACATCTCACTAGAGTTTGCTTTGTTGTTGTGAGGTGAGGTGGTAAACAAAAACAGAATAGGATACAGGGGCGAAGAGATTGCTTTTTTTAGGCACTGTATAATCACTTGCACAACTTCAGAGAACCCACGGAGCATTGCAGGGGAAAGGTATAGCTATGCCAGCATGAAAGCGCTGTTCAGACCTAAATATTCAATCCTCATTCTTTTGAAGGAGATTTACTTCAACCGGATTAAACCAGCAGTCATTCAAGCAAAGGAGTGAATGCAAACAAAAGCACTTTGGAGCACAATAGTCTGCTAAATTCGCACAAGTACAGTACTATTGATGCACAGGCCAAGCATTTAGAGAATGGAGTCAGCAGGTGATTGTGTTTTTTTATATTGACATCATCTGAAAGAGCCTTCAGTGCGGGTGGTGGCACACATGCAGTTACGAATGTGGCAGGGATGCAGGGCGGTAGGCTGTGGAGATTCACGTCCCTGCCCAACTCTATTTGCCGAACTGAGCTGAGCTCATCATCTCAATGCAGAATTGATGAGACTTCGCACTGGCAGTGGAGATTAAAAGTACTTTGAATCCAGTTCAAATCTAGCGAAGAGAGGCGTTGGCCCGTCAGTGTTCTGTTCTTGAGGAAGCTGTGGGATCTAGTGGGAGTTTTCCCAGATAAGTAATGGATTTAGAAATGAATGTACCAACTTTGCCTTAGAGAATTGACAGTGTGGCTGCACACTGACTTGCAACTTTCTTGCATTTTACTTAACTTTATTCGGTTTTCAATAATTACAACACGTATTAACAAGCTTATTTTATACACATTCTTCTTATGCAATGTTTAACTCTAACACTTCTTGCTGACGTTCATACTGGCTCAGCCAATGACTTGACCCTCAGTCAGTGGGCCTCATTATAAGGCTGGTGCTCCCGTAATGAAGGGGGCGGTACAGCACCAGCCCCCTTCATTCCGGGAGCATCGATTACAAGCTTCCCATCGCGGGACCTGGATCGCATGCCTGGTAAAACCAGGCGTGCTTTCCGGGTCCCGCGAGGGGAAAAGGGAGGCAATACCGGGCCAGATGTAATCTGCCCATTATTACCTCCCTCCTCATTCCCATTTAGCCCTATGGGAATGGGGATGGGTTCCTGCAAGGAGGAATTACCGGGTCCTCCTATGTCGGAGTAACCTGGTAAGTCCCCATTGAAGGAACCCAGTTTTGGAGCCCAGAACGGAGGCAGCCATGGAGCGATTTCTCCGCTCCAGGTGGATGAATTGCCCCAGTTTCACTGCAGCAGGTTTCACGGGCCAGAGGGTCACACATGCAGCGGACTTGCAAAGGACGTTGCCACAGCAGGGCAACACGGTAACCGTGTTTACTCTGGTTCGGGCGCACTAATCTCACTTCAGACCTAGGAATGCCAAGTGTACAAACTTCAGTGTGAGCGTGCCGTGGACACAGAGCTAGCAGTGCACCAAGTTTCAAGGTCCTTCACGAAAAGATGGCAAGGTCCTGCGTAAACTGGTCAGCCCACAGGTTGGCCCAGGGACACTTCCGAGAAGGCTTACTTGCAGGCTTTGGTGAAGATGCCGAGAATAGTTGGTCCCACTATTCCAATGTTGCAAAACGTCTTCGCAGACCTTCTTGGATGACCAGAGGCAGAGGGGTCCCACGGGACGACAGCGGGTGCAGGTTGCTAAACCTTCCAGCGGGTCACCAGCGGTTCCTCGACTCAGCTTCGTAGTATCAGGATACTTGGATCCTATCCTTTGTTCCATGAGAACTCAGGAGATCGACATGGTAGTGGTGTTTTCAGCCTCCTCTTATCCAAAGATACCTTTGCGACAAAACAGAGAGGACCCAATGGGATATATGCTCACAAACACTCACTCCACATGTGGACCAATCACAGACCACAGTTGTCTCAGTCATTCAGGACAATCCAGACTCTCTGGCACCCAGGATGTGTATTGGGACCAGACATCCTAGCCCACATCCTGCAGGCACACACACTTGACATGCATAAGCCAGCAAAAGCATTGTGATTTGCGGGAAGGGGAAGGTGTCCTGGGGAAGGTGAAGGGGCAAGATGCCCAAAGGACAGGACAAAGAACCTCGTGGCATGGCCATTTTGGAGCCAGGCCACGTATTTTTGTCAAACGCGATTGACGTGGTTAACATGACAGGAAAGGGTTAAAGAATAATGTGAAACGATAGCTGCCACCAGTCCTGCCCATGACATATCTGCACAGTTCATAAAAAGTCCAGCAAGTGTATCTAGGGCCTTGGGAAATGGCTAGAGACCCAAGTGTACTGTATAGTAAGATACATTGTACACTGGTTACATGTTGCACAAAAGTTGCAACATGAGGAAATGGACTAAGGGAAACAAAGTCTCCCAGTACTGACTGTCCTAAGGGCATGTCACTTTCCCCATAACAAGAGAGCGAAAGCCCAGAGGAGTGCAGCTGAAGGCTGTGCTTCTCTGGCAAAGTCAGTCACGTATGTTCAAACAACAGTAAAACTTTTGGGGGTTGACACATGGAGGGACAATTACATACACATATGATATCTTTCCTAACTTACACCTTAACCTTTCCGAATCGTTAGAGGTGTCCTGCTGCCAGGGCAATGTTGCAAGGAACTTTGAGAAGCAGAGGGCCCACACGTTGCTGTGTGTCAACAGAGCATTACACTGCGAGCCATTAGGCACTGATCGGAGGGAGGGGGTGACTATTAGCAGGGAAATTTGTCCCTTTAGAAATGTGTATGGGAGGGAGCAATCAGAAGTGAGGGGGTGCATAGCGTTGCATGCTTTATGAAATAATGACTATCGCTCTAAAACCCAAGGGAGATTTTTTAGGCTCACGTTAATCTGCATGATGCTATTGTGACTTTGCATTCAGGATGGGTCGTATAAAACTAAAGCCATAGGGCCTGATTCATGGAAATGTTTTATAATGGTGCAATCCGATAGGAAAATGTTCCATGAATCAGGCCCATACTCTCATTCCTCAATATATTTCTATGACAATGTATATAGTGTACAGTTAGTTTACTATGAAAGGCTAGCTTATTATGTGATGTGGTTTTCTTCCAAGGCATTGCCAGAAATAATTATTTAAGCACATGAAATGTAAAGCAAAAACGTACTAAATATCTATATCAACCAATTCTGGAAAGATATGCACAGTTGCTTAAATTGTCCACATCCCAGTTTCACCATTTAACCAAAGTGCGTGATCCTGGGCAATTCATTTAATCACATTCGGCCTCATCATGAGTCTGGCGGTATCCCCTAAATGCGGCAGTCATGCTATTACCGCCACATTTAAGGGTCCGACAAATCACAGGTTTGGCTGCATTTGCCCCCAGCTCCGAGCTGGGGGTAAATGCACAGGAAATTTTCGTATTTTCGGCACAATTACTGCGTGGTAATACAACCGACTATAGTTGCGCCGAAAATTCCCCATTGGGCCCAATGTTGAATGGGAAATTCCTGAATGGGCCCAATGGGAAATGGGGAATTACCGTTCTGACAAACCCGTGATCCGGTGCTAATACCGTCGGGGGGTTGGTGGTAAAGCTATTAGCCCTAGCGGTGTACCGCCCAACTCGTGATGAGGCCCATTCTGAAGCTCTGTCCATGATTCTGATTCACTTCAAAGCTTATGTTAATATACCAAGCTATTATCATAAAAAGCCTAATGACTATTGAATTGCTCCCTATATAACAATAGTACAATGTAGATATTGTGCACCACAAAGTTATTTGCCACTTGGCTAACTTATGGCAATTTATTCTAAAGTCACTTCCATGGTGCCTCCACGGTTTATAGTATATTTTCGAAATCAATAATTTCGAATTCATTATTGTCGAATCAATAATGTCAAAAAAATGTCGATTTTTTAAATTATTTTTTTATTTTTTTATGGGGGTGCTCCCCCCTAACCCCCTGTTTTTTTTAATAACCCTTATTTTACTATCTTAACCCCCAAAAAAATCAAATAATATTCATTTTATTTTTCGACATTTTTTTCCGAATTTTATGCATTCGAAAATTATTGATTCGACATTTTGACTGCACACCTGCCTCCACGTATCAAAGACTAATGATGCTCCTTGCAATGTCCTTTTCCGTGAAGTCACTTCTGCTGGTGCAATCCATATGCAGATTAGGAGGTTTCCATGTATTTTGCCCCAGAGGACTTGGACAGAGCTCCAATAGATGACTTTTCCATCTGCAATGATCCTGCAGTTTTAAAAATGCCATCTGCCACTAATCTTACCAAAAAAGTAGATTGGAGCAGGGGTGAGAGGTTTGAGGATGTGAATAAAACTATTACAGACACTGCATTTTGTGGCTCACCTTACCGCTCACTCTTGCAATGCTGGATTCTCCCCTGATCCCAAATGTCATTGTCCAAATGTGCCCTCTCACTAGGGTCAGTCTGCAGCCCAGTCCTCCAACAAACATACACACAGCAGAGCTCAGCTCGTATTATGTAATGAGACAGAGCGAGCCTGGCTGGGCACCTATTACATGATCAAAGAATGCAGCAGCCACCATGTGGTCCCCTCCTGCCCTCCACCAAAAGATGGGGGGACAAAAAGGCATGCCACAAAGGTTGCACCCCCCATCCCCCTATAATTACGCCCATGCCTGCACAGGCATCAAAGATGGCATCTAGCAGTTGCTTTGACCTGTCTGTGGCATTTCAGAATTTACCAGCAAATAAGGTAATTCCCACAATTTCTGCTGAAATAGCGGAGTTTCATTTCATGTGTTCAAAAGTCAAGTTTTCAGCTCTTTGGGGGATTCTTAAGAGGTATGGGTTATGTAAGTGCATAGCGACACGTTTAATGCGGATGATAGCAGCTACTGCACTATAGTCACACATTTCATCTGATACCACCGCTGCTGAGTTACCATACATATCCAATTTTATTGTGTTAATGTGTCGTAACCGCTAGAAATCTATACATTTGGTGGCAGTTTCCAGGCAGCAAAGCTGCAATTTCTACTATGAACCTGATGCATTGCTGTTATGCAAGACACTTTACACATTTAACAGAATATTTGTAAACTATTAAAACTGTCAGAGTTGCTATTAACAGCCATTTTGATAATTGACACAATCATCAGGATTGACCCTTTTAGACCCAGGGACGAAAGAAGCAGTGAGAGAAAGGAAAGTGATCCAGCCATGGCATTGATGCAGCTTACTGTGAAAGAGTGAAGGTGTTAGGCGTAGGCTAGATTTGAAAAGAGTTACACAAAAGCAATGGAAGGAATAATAGTTTAGTGCAATTAGCATACAAGAATGTAAGAAGTCCATGTAGGCTTTTGAAGACCCTGGGACGTGGATCAGAACACATGTTTTGGAATGAGATACTGGATCTGGGTGTGGATCTGGGTGTGGAGTTTGAATTTGTTCAAAGGGCTCATTAAGTGATGTGAGCTATGAGCTGAATCATGCCAAGTGAATCAGTTCCATCCTATGTGTTCAGCCATATGCCCACCCTAATCGTCACTCTCAACGTTAGTGGGAATTATTTTGAGCTACGCTCTCTCTGATTCTTCAAGTACTAGATGTACATGCAAGGCACCTGTTAGGCATAATCATATGCAGTACCCTTTAGGAACACCACACACAATTAAGAATACAAATGTAAGTACAAATTCACCTTTGGTACAAGCCTGTACTACACAGTAAAGTGGTAGCGATGGTTGAGCAGCCAGACTTAAGTTTCACGCCTAACATTAGGATTTACAATGGAGGCTTCAGTAGAAGATCCAGCAGTCTTAAAGGGTTTAGCTTTGGACCTATTTTTTCTGGTTTTCCACCAGCTTTGGGAATTACCAGTTCTCACAGGCATAGAGAGGGGTCCAATTTTTCAATCCACCTCTTCCTCAGCAGCAGCGGGGTTCAAAGACTCTACAATTGGATGGGCAATGATGGAGCTTGGTTAGGGTTCCCGTTTCCCTACTATACTAGCCTCGGATTTGCCTGGGATAGAGGTCATCTTACTGACACTAGGGCTTGTAGTGGGGTTCTCTGTAGAGGTTCCCACAGGCTCACATGAGTCTCTTAAGGTTGCCTCTCTAGCCAACTTGGTTTTGTTCTGTTTTCTCTCACTGGGAGGCCTGGGGGTACTGGATACTACTCCTAGAGCTTTTAAATCATACCCCAACAGGAATCTCCCAGGCACCTCATTCTGGACACTGACAGGAATCCTCACTGTCATATTATTACACTGAATGAGAGCTGGAAGAATTGGAACCAACTGGACAGGGCCTCCATAGAATTTAGTGGGACCTTTGGGTGCCTTAAAAACATCCTCAGGCCTGAAATATCTTTCATCCACTATGGTTCTGTTGGCCCCAGTGTCTCTCCTGGCAGGAGTATCCTGGCCATTGACAAGAACACTGTCCATATAATACCCTCTAGAGTTTTCCGGAATGGAGTTGTACACATCCATATTCTGTTTCTGACCCAGACCCATGTGCTTCAACAAATAGTTGAAAGTGGGCACTAGCCATTTGTACTTCTTCCTCTGGGGAGAAGGCTAAGGAGGCAGTGCTGATCCCTGCAGGTTTACCCTTTCACCTGGGATCTCCTTTCACATGGTCAGTTGACCCACAAACACAGCATTTACCAACTGCTCTCTGGAATGGGGGGTTCTGCTAACCTCCCTCTGGTTGGGCACCAGAGGATTCACCAGCCCTATTTGGTTTCCCATGAAGCTTACCCTGGTTATGTTTGGGGCCCTCTTTTGGATTGGAGGTATTATAATTCTCCTTGCTATCTTTCTTTGACTGCTTTCCCTCATCCTTCTTCTGAGTTGCCCCATAATCCTTGTGAGTAGCCCTGTTGGCAACCCACAAATCAGCAGCCTTAGATAACTTCTTTGGATCTATCTCCTTAGAATCGACCAAGGGCTGTCTGAGCTCAAGAGAGCAGGCATCATATGTTGACTCCAACATAACCAGATATCCCATTCCTTCATAAGTGTCAACTCTGTAACCCTTAACCCAACCATCTAGGTTTTTCAAACATTCACAAGCCCAGGTAGCCCAAGGGGTACCATCATGCTTTCTGAGGGTCTTAAACCGCTTAAGGCACTGGGAAGGGGTCTACCCAAATATAGCAATTAAAGCTAGCGTCACACATTCATAATCCATCCTATCCACCTCCCCCAACTACATCACAACATCAGATGCAGCAGTTGGTAGCCTAGAGAAGAGCCAAGGAAGCAACTGATTCCCTGTAATGTCTTGAATCCCATAGTTATACTCAAACATTGCCAATAAATCCAAAATATCAAGCTTAGCCTCATACATACCCACAATTTCTTTAGGCATACATGGTCTCTTAGGACTGGAAGAACTAGAAGACCCTGGGAGAGAAGCATTCTCAACAGACAATTTCTTCATTTCTAGTGCATAGTTCAACTCCATTTCACTGAGCTTAAGTTCTTGATGCTTTTGTTCAGTTTGAGCATTAATACGTTTGAATTCCAATTCAAGCCTCATCTTTTCGAGAGCAATACATTCAGGACTGAGTGTAGGACCTGTAGGGGTCCCAGTGCACAAGGGTTGAGGTTGTTGAGCAAGCAGAGGAGCAATAGGGCCTACATTGTAAGACTCATCTGCCTCATCTAACTCATCAATAATATTTGACACATTGGCCCTCATTACAACTCTGGCGGTAGCCTGCTGCTGGCGGAGTTGCATTTTTTCTGGCACCCGTGAATGGGCAAGAACTGGGTCATGCTGATCTTTGCAGGACCCAGTAATTGCCCATTTGTGGAGGCCTGAATCAAGGGCCTCCCCATCCCCATTCTGCCCTATAGGGTTGAATGGGGATGGGGATGTCGGATGCACCGGCACATTCAGAGTTGTGCCGGTGTATCTGACATGCTCTGCTAGTGGGTTCCATTACACCCACCAGGAAAAACCTTGTGGGTGAAACGGCACCCGCGAGCAGAGCACGTAGTATGACGGTCCAGGAACTACGGTACTGGCATGCTTACTAGTACCGTAATCCCCTGAAAGCCATGCTTGTAATGAGGCCCATTATCTTCTTCATCACTTTCCACATTTGCAGGTATTTCAGACCCACTCCCCAGACTTTGTTTCTCCAACAACTTTTCAATTAATTCTGACTTTTTGCCTTTAACAGAGAGATTCCTATCTCTACACAGATTTTTTAAATGATCAACAGTTTAGGTAAGGAGGGTCTACTGACTGCAGCTTTCCATATCAGACATGATTAAAATTGCTTTTGTGGTATTTAGCATTGTGGTTAGCTGAGCCAAGGTAATAGCAGCACTCTATGTGTAATCACTATACTTTATCCTCACCACTGTACACCAGTGTTAGGCAGAATCATATGCAGTACCCTTTGGGAAGACCACACAAAATTAAGACTACAAGTGTAACTACAAATTCACCTTTGGTACAAGCCAGTACTACACAGTAAAGTGGTAGCGATGGTTGAGCAGCCAGACTTATGTCAAGAGTAAAGTGAGCAGTATCAGAAGTTATACAAAGGACAACAATTACTGTGGTTCAATCAAACACTAATTCAAGGTTTCTGAGTAAATGAATATACATTTATTTACACCATCAGTTATAAAACGGTTCACTAATATAAAGCAGCGGAAAATCACAATCTTAATACACTACAATAACCACAAATCAATTCAGGACAAGTTAGGCTCAAAATGAAGTGCGAGCAAAATGGCACTCCAGCAATTTAAAGGGAGGAAAAGACAAAGTTATCCAAAATCAACAACATCAACAAGTGATAGGCAGGGCAATCTAGAAAATGCTTACTACAACTAGGATTCAAGTCAATAGGCCTGGCCCAATGTTAATGAATCAGAGTCTTTGCAGAGGATCACACAGTTCAGAGTAGTTCACGGTTAGTCTTTCACCGCGGTTGGACGAAATGAACAACCAGATTTGAGCAGTACCATAAATGAAGAAGAATGCTGCAGCTGAGGTGGTTGTTCCTGGCAGTTCCTGCAGGCTCATGGTTCCTGAAGAAACTGTCGTGGTGACAAGAAGGAGGAAGACTGGAGGGTCCTGCACTGCACAGGGAGGACGCCAGCAGCAGCGCAAAGTGTTGAATAAAAGGTGTGCTCCTTAAAACCCAAACAGGTTCCGTTCCTTCTGGCTATCCGGTTCACTGCAGCGAGGCACAGCAAATTCAATCAGGAGAGGAAGGTCTGCATTTGGTGTTTTGCAAGCTGGTTGGTCCCACCAAGCTCAAGGGAAGAAGATTCCTTGCAGATCTTCTCTGTCATCGGAGTTTCAGGTGATTCAGACCTGCAGCAGGGCTTCACCGAGATGTCCAGTAGCTGTAGCAGTCATCTTCCAGTCGTCTTCCTTCAGCTCCTCATTGGCGACTCTGCCTTCCAAGTCCAGAAGACCTGCTTTTAAGCAGTTTTCCACCATTCACACACCCTGGCTGTCTGTCCTGGCAGGACAGTCACCTAGCCAATCAAACTAGAGTGTGACTTGGGTCTCCAAGGAGACCCTGGGCAGGGGGCCTCAAACCCCTTCCTCACATCCTGTCCACCCAGACACTCAGGCGCCTAAGGAGGGCTTCTGTGCAGAAGCCCGCCAAAGGACGGTGAACAAACGAACCAAACCTGCTTTGGCGTGCAGAGTAAAACACGAGAAAGACTTTTACAAAAAGAAATGGTGAATAAAGCCGACCGGAACCAAATAAAATTAAAAGGGGTTCCGCGGATTAGAGTTTGAGCCTACCATCATGACCTCTAACAGTACCAAGGCTATTTTCATAGCTCGCGGTAGAATAAAAATGGTAGATACCACTGCCACCAGCCAAATTGTAGAGAAAGTGGAATGAAATAATGTTCCATGAGAAACAGACAAAAAGGGATAACTATTTACCCTTCCAGTACTCTATAGAAGATAGTTTATACTGGGTCTGTAAATCTGAAAAGAATAGTAAAGTCAATGGCAAATTTACATGTTCTGGGAGACAGTAGTCAGACCCCGAGAAAATGGAGTTTAACAGTGGGAAGTCTGAAAAAGACAACCCTGTGTCACTGCACTATAGGTGTTGTGTGACACACAGTAAAAAGATGATATCTATGGAGCGGATGAGACTCCATAGTCCATGAGCACAACATTTACAAAACACATGTAAGAGTGGTGAAAAAAAGGCTCACACTTTTACCAGGTGAAAAAAAAATATATATCCTAGAAATCCTGCAAAGCTGCTGATTGACTCAACAGGTAAGGGAAATTAGCCATTCTGGAGAATTCTCCCTAACAGCACCTACAAGGGGAGAAGGCATGTGTCAACTATTGCCGTTATTCATTAGTGCTACACATTTGACTGTTTTCCAACGAGTGGATGAGGAGCATTTAATTTGAAATGTAAAGTGTGATAAGGGGATGGACAGTCATAAGCAACATAGGAACACGTCTTTTTTCAGATGATCTGAAACAGCCTTGGTTCTGCCCATCAAAAGCGTTCATGGAATAGATTTACAGATTACACAGTCTTGCAAATAGAGAAGAGCTTAAGGTATGGTGAAGGAACTGACAAAGGTGTAGAACTTTCGTGAACGAGGATAGCACAGGGGCAACGCGCTGGTCTTAAAAACAAGACAACGCACAGCAACAGAAGTTCGGAACGCAGATCTACGCTTAGATACCAAACTAAAGTATGGTATTAGGCATGTTATAAATAAACAATAAATATATAAGAAAGAAAAACACACAATGGCACAGTTGTGCAGGCAAGATATATCTGGCTTTCTTGTCTGCTATAAAATATTACACCTCATGAGGGAAAATCTCATTTTAGGATGTTGCATTATAATCTCTACTGATTGTTCTCCTCTACAATAATGAGGTGGTGGTGCCAACTTAAACATAATCATTAGTTGTTAATACGTCTTTATTATTCTCGCAGGACTAAGTGACAACGACACAGAGACGGACATTGCAATTCATTTTCTTGCACTGATTGGAGGCTGGACTTGCTGAGCCCAAAACACGTGTTTTAAAAGTGTTGATAACATTACCTATCCATCATATGTCAAGTTGCAAACTAAGACGTTAGGGGTATGATTTACAAAATGTTTAGCGCTGCACAAAGTCACTTTGATCTACATAAAGTACGAATGACATTCACAAAATCTGCTTTGCTGAGAACCAGCTACTTTCGTGCCCTGCCCAAGTACATTGCACCCATGGCATTAGAGCCTCATTGGCACAGCGGAAGAGCTTCTGCCAAGGCGGTGAATCGGGTGGAATATCTATGAAGTCTTATTCAATTGTTCTAAAAGGCAGTGGCATGGGTAGGGAGATACCAGTCCAGAATACACTCACCGAAGAGCAAAACAAACCTAATTCATAAAATAAGCACATGCCCAAAGGCCCTCAAACGTGTCACCTGTCAGTAGCAGGAGTACAGTATAAATGTGCCGTGCAAGCATAGTGAAACACTGTAAAAATGTCCGACCACATGGTACATAGAATTGACCCCCATATGTCTTCCTGGACATGGTGAGGGAGTGGGAGGCCTGTGAAGTTATCAGCCCTGCACTTTTTGGCCACTGGATCATACCTGCAGACCACAGCCTTTACAAGAGGCATTTCACAGTCCACACAATCCCAGCGCCTGCACCAGGTCTTGCAAAACATCAATGCACAGCTCCATAGCCCCATAGACGTGCCCTGCACTCTTCAGGCAAGGCAAAGAGTGGCTCAGGAATTTTGTGCCATAATACAGTTCCCCCAAGTCCTTGGAGCCATTGACTTAACGCAAGTTGTGCTGCAACTCCCCAGAGAAATGGAGCACATACCGAAAAATAAAGAAATTGCCATTCCGTCAATGTGTAAGTAATCTGCCATGCAAATAGCCACATAATGCACATGAAGGCCAGTGTTCCCGGATACACTCATGATAGCGACATCGTTTGCCATACCCCTATTCAACATGCTTTGTCATCTGAAACCTTTGGCAACATCTGGCTCCTTGGTGAGTAGGACCCATCACCCACATCTAACCACACACAGAAACAAGCATATGCAAAACATTGGACTAGCACAGGAACCAAGCTAGCCAATAGTTACAATTTCACCATTTGCAAGGGGCAGCGCCTATCAACTCTCATCATACCTCCAGACACCCATCAGGAATCCTGCATACCCAGCTGAGATCGGCTACAATGCAGCACACTTTGCCTCTAGAACCATGCACAAGTCACAATTCTACTCGCCTCGTCCCTCAGGTAGTTTAATGCTATACACACAGCGAGTGGTATGTGAAATTGTACTGGCATGATGTATCCTGCACAAAATCACAACATGGCAAACATGTGGACATGCAGGAGGGTTTGTGGCCAAATCTCTTAGCCCCACACATAGCGCAGGAGGGCAAAGGGTGCAGGGAGAGTACACCTTCAACCATGTGGTGCAAAGAATGTTTGTATAAAACACACCCTTTGTTGTGGACACACTACAAACTCCGATCCCTGATGGGTTTCAATAATGAAAGGAGTTAAGTCCTGTCTGCCGCAACCTACACCCTGAGAATGTACGGCCCTGAGCGGCAATTGGGGTTTGCACAATAACTGGAACAAAACACTTTAAACTCATCTGCCTCTACGTGCCACAAACATACACACACGCACACACACATGCACGAACGCACACACACGCACAAACACACACGCATGCACACACACACCACTGATAACACAAGTCTCTCAACATCTCTCAACATCAGTTCCGTAGCAGTATATGTACTACATACATTGCTCTCATCACATACTGCAAATTCCGAAAAATAACAACAACACCCCGCCCATGTTAAAAGCTCTGAAACCCACAGACAGCTCAAGATGACACACTACAACCAACACTTTAAGGGCTCACCCAGCAAAACATCCAGACACACAACCTATGAACATGGAATTAATACATATAAAACACATCACATAGGCAGAACACATTTATTAGTGGTTGTGAGAGTTCATAAACCACACAGATGTAGTAAAAGGACAACATGTACAACCCTATGAGTGGCTTTGCCATCCACTCTCTGAAACAGGATGTGAACATCTACACCTGCAAGGGATAGACCACGGTCAAGCCTCTGCCATGGAACATTGCTCTACTAAGAGGAATATAACTGCATAACCAAATATTGACTTGAATGTGTGCTATGCATGTATGTGGCCCTATTACCACTCATCCACTGAGGGTTAGCTGCCATGCCTTACAATCTAAAAATAAATGCATGCTAGGACATTCAGGACTTACATCCTCATAACGACCTTCTCTTTCACACAAACCATAATTTCATTGGAGTCCATGCCCATGCTCCTATGCAGCAGCTACAGGTCTGCCATAAGTCAAAGGTGGACATGGCCAACAAGGACACCAGTAGGTAGAATCTGGTTGCCACACACAGTCGGGCCAGTCCATGAAGAATGACATTCCATCACTGGCATCTCAGGTTTGTGGCAGACCAAGTAAAGACCACCAGACTCCAGATGCCATTAGAAATATCTATTGCATCCCTACTCGTCCATTGGGTAATACAGCCACTCAGGACATGACTTGTACAAGGACAACAGTGACAAAACAATTATAGTGGGGCCAAATGCCTATCTCCTTACCTGACACTTGAATTGGCTGCATGCATTAACATGAGTGTTACATCCGAAGGGCAATGCTCCACAAAACCCTTTTCTAGTGTGTGAAAGACAGAGACATGTGCTTTTGTCAGGCATGAAAAACCCCATAACATGTGACAGTGAGTGTTCAAATGACAGAAGAAATGAAATAAGAAATAATTGAAAGACCCTGAATAATGTTAAATATACAGGTAACAACAATGAGATCATGCAGACTTGTCGCTCACCCCATGTGGCTATGTGTTATAGGCGGGATCTTCCGCCTGTTGTCTCAGCTGAACTCATATTCCTCCCCTCCTTTTCCTTTGCTCTTCCAGTCAGATCTCCAATGTGCTTATTTATCTCCACAGGCAATCTTCTTATATGTCACCTTCTGCCATAGGTGCTCTTGTTCCATAAGTGGGAGGACTCTTCCTGCCCAAGTATATAGGCCCCTGGTGCTCCTCTTCTAATTCTGTGAGTGTGTCCAGTTCTTCATCCGTTAACCTTTTGTTTTCCTTGATGGCTCGTTCTCTGTTGTTGGTCCCTTCCCTTTAGTTGGCCACTTCTATGTAATCGGGCCCTAATGTTTAGTTGGACTTTTCACTTTAGTTCTGCCCTTCTCTTTAGATGGGCCCTCCTCTCTCTTTACTTGACCCACACACTTTTCATGGCTGTTCCTTTTGACTCATGGTGCAGCACATGGACCTAGTAATGCATGTGATGGCGTTACACAGGCCTAATCTGTGTATGCACCCCCTGCAATTTTTCAACAGAATCCCGATGATTGTGTGATAGAAATGTAGTCCTTGTATGTGCCTTCTGCGAGTATGCAAAGGAATAGTAACCTGCGTATGCATCCCCTTTTCATAACTGAATGGGATTGCACTGCCCAAACATAGCGCAAATAGTGGGCCTTGTGGAACGTCCATGTGGATGGCCTTTCCTCCAATTAACTCTGTCTGCTGACTTGCAGTCTTCCTGACACCATGTATACCGTCCTTATCCTCCTACTTTTCCCAAACTGTTTTCCACTTCCTTCCTTCTCTGCTTTCTCTTTTGACAACTTCTCTGCATATCACATCCTGCCGGAGCACTGTGCACCATTACTACAACTACTCACCCTGCCCACCTCACCTGCCTCATCTTGAGGGCAGCTCAACATTTTCACCTTCACAGCTCCTCATTTCAGGTACTCCCAGGAATGACACTCACCTCTACCAGCCTCCTCTCTGCAACGGCTAACCCATCATCTGACACAGCCAAAGTGGTTAGGGCTGTCAACTTCTCGGCCAAGGAAGTTGGCATCCTGGGTGACCAGCCTCTGAGCCATTATGAGTCCCTCTTCAGTGCTGACGAATAGCGTGGGGGCTCTGCCCATCAAAATCAAGTCTGCCATCAATGCAGATGGGGTGGCAATCCATACTGCAGACTATGTCAATAAGTGCTGGGATTACATGAGAAACCAGTGCCAGAAGAAGGCAATGACGGCTCTTGAGCCACGAGACAGCATTGAGGACCATTTGTATGGCCACCATCGGGTGACACTGCTACAGGTCTGCATCCTGGAGAAGGTGAACGCAGCGCTTCATGTCCTGTCTCTGACTTGCAGGCCCAGTTCCAAGCTGCTGGTAGGTACACACCGAAATTCAGCTCTTCCATTGTTACATCATGGATGAGATGTAGTGAAGTGAGGGAGAGAGTATGTCTATCACTAACTGATGAGATTATTGTAAATAGCTGTTTGGAGTTATTGCTTTCTTTTGTGTGTTTATTCATTATATTTCCTTCTTTTCTATGACAATCCCTGGTGTTGCAGTGCTATTGGAACATGTGGTGAATGTGTTTGCCTGCTGTTGAATGTATGTCTGAGCGAGCTAATATTCACATTGCTATGTGTTTGGCACATCATCTCCATGTTCTAGGGTCGTTGGTGTGAGTGTCACATGTTTAGATGCAACACGTTGTGGTCAATCAGGTATCTGACATGTTCCTGCAGGTCATTTTTCCATGGTTCATGGCACTGCAGAGGCATTTGCCAGCGTATCATGGTGAGTGCTTGTAGATGGTGACTGAAAAGTGTTAGCGGGTGACATGTTCACAGTTTTGACATATTGTCTGTCTCAGGACATCACAAACCCTGTATTGCACCTTCCAGTGTTTGGCAGATATGAACGCAGCTGATTCCTAAACATGGTTGTTGTATGATGAGGAGATAATATGGGCAGTGATATGTTTTTAAGATACATTCTTATTTGTTTTTGTTTCATGATAGCTGACCTTGCTTCGGGAAGATATAGTGCACTTACTTGGTCATATGGCGCTGTGCGCATAGATGGCAAGGCCTCAATGCAAGGGTACTTGTAAATAATCATTTGTGAGTTTAGGTGCATATGCAGCTAGGTTTGTACATGTAACAAGGTGCATGAGAAGGCACAATGCCATTTTGGAGGTGAGCTGTTTTTGAGGTGGGTACCAATGGGGTACATTGAGTGTTTTTAGCTGTGCTAGACTTAGCAGTCCTTCGATAAATATTGCTGATATATGTAGGACACTTTTCAGGTGTATCTCAGTGGTGTGCTTAAGGCCTAACAAGAGGGTACGGACCCCATCCAGGTCGAAGGGGGCACATATTTGATTAGCAGGTGTGATTTAATTAGCTAGGATGAGGAAATTGTGTTTCATTATCAGTGTGTTTTTAGTAGAAGTGTTATTCAAGGTCCATTGATATGTGCACCTTGAAGGTGAGGTGTGTGTGTCTTTGTGGATGACACGTGCCTTTTTGCAGGTGGAAACCTGATCCAAATGGCGGTTGGCAACATGACTTCTGCCGCCATGCCCTTGCTTTCCTTTTATTCGAAATGATGCCATTGCTCACCTCTCCCCCCACTGCACTAAGGCTAGTATCAAGATACTCCAGGCTAGTTTCTCTGTGGAACAGTTTGAACCAGAAGGTAGCAGAACCACATGCCCTGATTTTCACACATCAGGTGTATTCACTGTAATGATTTCAACAGTCCTCTGACCACCTTCAGCCCACACACACAATATCCACTCATTTTTTATGTTACTGGTCACAGACAAAACCATGGACTTGGCATTGTGGCTATCTCACACATGTAGCCAGAGGACCCATCACCATTACAGCTGCCTCCACTGCATGATGACTGATTTTCCGATACATGCACTAAACTCCCTAAGACTCATCGAACTTTGACAAGAGGAACACAACGCACTACCTGTATACCTTATTAATAGCTGAGACCTTTAAGTCACAAACATCTTTCACAGTCAGAGATAATCCTACACAATGCCTACAGTTTACTATGAAGAGACTGTCCACAGAAGATGGTGAGAGGCATACTCATCATTCCTTATGCACACACTCCCCATTGGAGCTAAACACCAGTAGCTATGTGTTAGTACTCTCTAACAACTCCCACATTTCTTCAACAGACACAGTCAGTTTGAACATCATGTGACTCCTACCAAAGTACAGTCAATGTTCCATTACAGATGTTACAGAATTGCTCATCACAATGTCTCGCTTTCACCCCAACACCTGCTTCTTAAAGGAAAGTGTTCAGTATTCTGAACCAGGCATAGGACACATTGTAGGCAACATGCATGACAAGTGTTCTCCCCTTCATTATCATGTACACCATGCATACCTTCTGTCATGGATGTCCAATAACACTTCTCTTGTTGGCGCTTGTGACAGTTGACTTTCAAAGTAGTCACTCGCCCAGTCAGGCACATCCATGGGTAAGGCAGCAGACAGAGTTTCAGATCATGCAGTCACTTACCTTTGTTAGATGTCATGAAACAGCTCAGCAACTGCCTCCTCACATGGCCAATGCCGTTGAAAGTACCATGACTGCAAGTTGCATATTCCAAAAATGTAGAACAGTTTTGATATAGCCTTGACCTTCCACAGCCTGGTTCATGGAAGGCTTCAAACTCTACAATTGTTGCATCAGTAGACAAGCAGTGCCTTGGGGAGTTTCTGGTACCACATCCATGCATGGGCAGGTCAGGTAAGTGTGTGTTATACAATGAGAAGTGGTTAACAGTGTAAAGGCCATACAATGCATGAACAGCATAGGCAAGAAGAGTGGCCATGACACATTGCATGAAGTGTCTCCTGGGTCTTTTCCTTGAGGATGCATTAGCCATGCATGTTCTGCAAAAAAACCTAGGCCAACAACATGTTTTAGTGTGATCAATGCTGCCTCAAAGCCAGGTGCTTCACAGAAACTGCCACCATTAGTACTAGGATTCTGCCTATGTGTGATGTAATTGGCTTTCACGCCATAATGCAGTATGTCGGGGTGGCTCACACTGGCATTCCCTTTTTCAGGTGAATTTTACGGTTCTATGGAGAGCATTTCAATGACAGAGATAGTCAGGCCTTTTGTCTGGAGCTTATGCCTATTGGGTTCTATTATAAGGTTGATGGTATCCTGGCAATATCACCTCCACGATATTGGAAACCGGGAACACCATTACCGTCACTCGATCTGGTGGAATTACTGCCAGATTGCGAGTGCCGACAATGGTTGTAAATCCCCATTCCATGAGTAACATGGGACTCCATAGGGGGATTTCTGGTATTACCGGCACCAGTAACACTGGTGCCGGTAATACGGGCTATGTTTGCTGGTGGGGTGGCGGAATTACCTCCATCTCTTGGCTGAAGGTAATTCAGGCCACCCCACTGCCAAACTTGAACTTTGCCAGTGCAGTATCGTGCCAGTAAATGGAATTACCAGCAGATGTTGACCGCACCCGCAAATTCCTAATGAGGCCCATTGAGTTAACAAGCGGTAGATCCTTCATCGGATACAGCCTATTCAGAACACAAGTTGGGGTGGAAATGCAAGTTTGAAAACAATTATCTGAAATACACACTGGCAGTTTTAGAACATGCAGAAGTGGCTTCAAGTTGCCGACTTGATCAGGTTATATGGACCTGGGCAGCTCACGTTATCTCTTTAAATTTCATTTCTCTCGTCTTGCAATCAGTGCATTGATAGAAGCCGTTCGTATGGCAACGTCGCACAGGACCGGGAGCCAGTTAGTTGCTGAAGTGGAACATTTATAACAGAATAAACCTTCTCAGTTCCCAGAAACCATTCCTGCCTCGGTGCAAATGAAGTATATGTCAAAAAGTGTGTTACAGACATTAATCACATATGTCACTGTCTGTTTGTAATTACAGGACCAGCCTAAACAGAAACACAAAGCTTAAGGAAAATAAAATACACAGATGACAATACAAAGATAAACTTCATTAATTCTATGAAACCAAGTGAAAACACAACCATAGATCCCGATCTGCGAGGCATCGAACCGCCGTTTAATTTATGCAATTTGCCCATTAATAACATTAGCCATCTAAGACATCCATTATATGTCCATGGTGTTAATTTGAAAGCAAAATCTAATAAGTTCTGTAGGAAATCTTCCATTAAATTAAGTATATTGACTGTAATGGATATCCTAAATAGACACAGCCATTAGTGGAAAGAAAAAATAGACAGATTAAAAGCAGACATCTTATGTGTCATGCTGCACCCAAACAGAAAAAAGAGGCACAAAAGGATGTGGTCACTGCAAAGGTGCCGCAGTCTGAAGGCTGTGTAGAATGCGGATGCGGTCACTGCAAAGTCCTTTATTCTGACAGCTGTGTAGAATGAGGATGCGGTCACTGCAAAGGTGCAGCAGTCAGAAGGCTGTGTAGAATGCGGACGCAGTCACTGCAGGGGTGCCGCAGTCTGAAGGCTGTGAAGGCTGTGTAGAATGCGGATGCGGTCACTTTAAAGGAGCCACAGTCTGAAGGCTTTGTAGAACGCAGATTTGGTCACTGCAAATGTGGCACAGTCTGAAGGCTGTGTAGAATGCAGATGTGGTCACTCAAAGGTGCCGCAGTCTGAAGGCTGTGTAGACGTCGGATGTGGTCACTGCAAAGGTGCCACAGTCAAAAGGCTGTGTAGAATGCGGATGCGGTCACTGCAAAGTCCTTTATTCTGACAGCTGTGTAGAATGAGGATGCGGTCACTGCAAAGGTGCCGCAGTCTGAAGGCTGTGTAGAATGCGGACGCAGTCACTGCAGAGGTGCCGCAGTGTGAAGGCTGTGAAGGCTGTGTAGAATGCGGATGCGGTCACTTTAAAGGTGCCACAGTCTGAAGGCTTTGTAGAACGCAGATTTGGTCACTGCAAATGTGGCACAGTCTGAAGGCTGTGTAGAATGCAGATGTGGTCACTGCAAAGGTGCCGCAGTCTGAAGGCTGTGTAGACGGCGGATGTGGTCACTGCAAAGGTGCCACAGTCAAAAGGCTGTGTAGAATGCTTTCTTTTTCTGCTCTTCTGTTTCCTGATAGGCCACTGGCTGCTTTTAAAAGGGGAGCATCTGGCATACCATTGTGCATCTTTCTTAATATATGCCATTGACAAGGGACATGGCACAGGCTTAGATCAGTCCGTGTAAAGAGAAGGATGTATATTATCAGTGTCCTTTAAGGTACAAGCAGTGAACGGTTTGTTATATATTTGTGGATGTGCAACATAAAATGCAATGGCCTCTTGGCGCAACAGCACAATGCTGTATTCTGGTTGTGCAGTTGCAGAAAGAGAGGTAGGCTCATCATGACAGGTGTGTGCATACTGGTGGTCACGCCTACGATCAGTGTGCATACATCATTTTGAATGATGATGACGTTAATAGTGACACACCATCCTTCACGGTGCACCGTGTAACCAGTTAATGTATGGCTGTAGCCCCAAACAGTTCGCAGAGCTCAGCTGCTTCCCAATGTGAGATTTACACCGAATTAATACACAAAATAAAATAGATGCATTCAATAAATTAATCAGTGTAGCAAAATAAGGACATAAAAAGGAAAGTAATTTAAAAGAAAGCACATGCAGAGATGGTTACTGTTAAGAATTGAAGACAGGTGGCGTCCAATTAAAAAGTAAAGTGTATTTAGATGGATGATTGTGGTTGGCAGGGTAGGTTTAGTGTTAGGGTTACAGAGGATAAGGAGTGATAAACAGACAGTGGTAAGGGTTGGGTGTAGGTGAATGTCAAGAACGAAAGGACAGGGAATCAAACGGAAGCAAGTTAGCAACATAGAATGTGCCTTAAACATGACTTTTCACACAGATTGCACCATTGGAAAATGCTTCTGTAAATCAAGCTGGAAATATCAAAGTAACATCACAATACAAATATCAAACCCAAAGGGGCAGATCCTCAGAAATAAAAACAACAACACACTGGGCAAATTGGAGATGTGCCACACCTGTGGCATGAAAAGATGTGCCTTTTTCACAGATGTGCACATATTACAGATGTGCCACTTTAGAAAAGGAGCTCAAACTGTGCACAAAATATGTGAATAATGTAAGCATGCAGGGGGCCAAAACCAGAGAAAGTGAGCAAGGATGCTCCAAAATACTGATTCACAAAACCTGACAACTGGGTGTGCTCAAAGAAATTTGCTTCAACATGTTCTCCTTTCTCAATATGGAGCAAGTGGCCAAGAAAAGAGGGCGACAGATGTTTCCAACCAAAGAAGCACACAGTGCACCCCAATCACAACCAACAACACAGTATAAAAGGCCAGCACAAAGAGACAGGTAGACTTTCCCAACATGGCCAATCCAGTAGGCATCAGGCTGCTAGACCGACAGATGAGTAGGGAGACAGTACATAGGAGGAGTGTCATCATAGCTACATTTGCCAATGAAGAAGTCACCCAGAGGAACCACTTTCCACCCCATATCATTCTGAAAATGGTGAGCCAGTGAGAGGGGGCCCTTACCACACCACACTAGAGTCAGTGCCATTCACTACTAGTCAAGGGGTATCCAGTCAATATATCGAAAACATTACAGAATGGTACATTTCAGAGGGGACCATAATACCGAAAAACACAGCAAACATTCATTAAATAAATAAAGGGAAGTCAGGTACAGGGGTTAAAATGTGTCATGATGCGTTCAGGGTGGTGTTATAAGGATAAAAGAACCAGGATTTGGTGGGACCCCCAAATAAAAAAATAAAATAAATCAGTATTTTTTCTGCAATCAAATTTACCACTCTGTAATTGTGGTCAGTAAAATCACATGTAACCTAAAGACGGTAATGTCCGGACAGAATTTCTGGGCTCCTTCCAGATCACCAGTGGCTTCACAGTGGTGATATAATTCTCAGAGTCATGGGCACTATCCAAGGTCTTCAACGTTAGACTTACATCTGCCATGCCTCATTACATATGTGTCAGGGCAGAAATAGTGAGGGCATTTTATGACATAGCTGGGTACTGTGAATTTGTGATCTTATTAATTGCACCCATGTGGCTCTTATACCCCTGTGGCCATAGAACACATGAACAGGAATGAGAGGACATTAGGAAATAGGACAATTTCCATTGGGCTGTCTAGCACTCACCCAACAGTTTTACACACGTATATGAATACAATGCATAAGCATACTCTTCGTCAACACACCCATAGACATCGCTCCATGACATTTCTGAAAGACATGTCAAAATTACTACCTGAGACATTTAAATGGTATACACTTACTTATTAGATGTGTCATTAAATGCTCACTTATATGTGCCTCTTCTCTGCAACAGTTTACAAACTCTTGCTCACTAGGCATGTTTTCTTGTTGTCTTTGTGAATTTGCCACCTTCAATGAGATGTGCACGGGTGCAGGCACACCTTTGCAAAATTGCTCATCTCATTAAGATGCACATGTTTTTGAGAATCTGACCCCTATTGTCCAAATCCTCAACTTTCAACTGGCAAGTCATGGTGATATCCACAATGTGGACATACAAATCATGGTTATGATGATCATGGGGCCAGTAGTTAACTAGATCTCAGTGGTCAGTTTAGTTTCCTTCCACTTGACTACATCAGAGACATGTTTTCAGTGTTGCCTTGAATTGCAGGTTCCTGGGAGCTTTGCCTATGCCGGTGGCATTGGGGTAATAGGGGCGCTTTCAGAGGTGATGGTTGATTGTGCAGAAGTGACTCTTCCCTGTGATTTTGCACTTGGTCCAAGGTAGAGTATATAGTTAGCCTGAACTAGTCATAGTAAGTAAAGAGGTTGGCATTGATTTAAATTGACCAGGTAGACAGAGGCATAATGACCAAGGCATACATATGTAAGGCACAAGATCATAATGGTGATCCTTGACTGCAAAAGTAATCAGAGGAACTGAGAAATAACTTCACTTCTTAGCTTTCATGAGGACATACACTTCTTAAGATAGCATGCAACCACACCCCAACACAGCTAAATCAATGGTGTGGTACTTTACACTATTTGCAAGTTATACACTATAAACATCATGGTGAATCATAGATGAACAATATATTCTTTTAGAGAGTATGGATCAGCTAATCTTCATCTTGACTTTGTAGATTAATTATCATGCATTTGAGCCCTCAAGGACATCACTGTTAATGCGTTCCCTTAAGTAACTAACACCTTCGAAGAGCCAAGGTATGATGTATATAATGGCGCACCACCTACATGGAATTTATCTGTGGAGAGAGCTGATCAACCGAATCTCCTAATTTTCAGTATGGTATCTGTGACCAAACTCTGCATACATTATCCTTTGCAGAACCAGCTTTGATGCTGTAGAATGTAGGATCAAGACCCAAGATGGGCAGATGACTGGCGTAGAGACAATTAGGAAGCCATGTTTTCCCGAGAATGCGTGTGTATGTGTGACCATAACCGTCTCTATCATTTGAGAATTCATGCATGATGCTACATGTGCCGTCTGTTTTTTTTTTTTTTTTTTTTTTCCCCAGTGGGTTCCAATTTAATATTCTGTACTAACCCACTGATCTTAACCATGGAGGATGCTGCTCCAGAAACACAATATACCCTATCTTCCATGTCCACAAGGATACAGTTGCAAATTGCACAGTGGTGTTCTGCTATCACCTCACTGCATACGCCTTCAAGGACCTAAGCCCACAAGAACAGTATGCAAAGGCAGGTTACATTGGTGGAAAGGGCTACCTCAGCCAGATTGGCCTGCCTACTCACAGTCCTTTTCTCAAATGAGGATTACCCAGAGATCTTTGATTAATCATATGTTAATGGCAAAGCAATCATAAAGAGGGAAATTCATCATTACTTAGGGGGAAGAGAGACTGGCTGTTGTTACAGGGCCTGAATATAGTAACGGAAACACATTCAGCGATTCAAGGAGAATGCAGACTGAATGAAAATACAAACATGAAGGAGAATGCATCCCATGAGATAGGTTTAAGTGTGGGATGCTTCTTGGGTGCCTCCATTTTCCAACCCAGATCATTTTAAAGCACTGGGAAGGAAAAGAAGGGGCACAATGTGGAGTTAAGATATCTGCTGTGCTCCCCTCCTCCGTCACATGAGCACACTACATTTAATGCTGGCATGAGGCGTAACATAAATGGATTCTAACTGAACCACCTCCATTTAGCACCAGCTAAAGAGCTTGTGTTTTATACAGGACTCAATTAATAAATCCAACGTTCAAAGCGTTATTTGCTGCCAGTATTTTTTTTTTTACTAGACAATGAGCAAAATGGAAAACAAAAATAAAAAAATGTGCCTGTTTGTACTGTCCAATTTTGCACTTTGTCATGTAAAGGTTACACATTGCATGCAGGGGACCCAACAACATACATTTATTGGTGTTCCTCTTCATTCAATTATTATTTACTATAAAATGACCCAATATGAGGTCTGATTGATACGCAGTATGAACTATGAAAGCAATTTTACTTGTTTAAACCAAAATGAAGGGGGAGCTAAATATATTCCTATGAAGTAGTGATATTCTATCTAGCATTACCATATTCAATGTGTAAACAGTGAATCCATTCGATGAGGGAATCCCTTCTACTTATGAGATCCTCTATGCAATGGTATATCACAATACTGAAGAGTGAGCTATACACCTTCAGAGAGATGATGTGCTAATAAGGAAATCCTATACAGATGGATGGTCCATATACTAATGACATTATGTGCGCATTAAGAAGTTCTCAACTGATGAAATAATGTGCCACAATACCAGGCTCCTGGTGTGATCTTGTTTTAAAAGTAAAACACGTACTGAAGGCCAGATCATGAGCAGGAGGAGGTATCTGATGGCAAGGGAGGGATGATGCAATTAAGGATCACCATGTTTTTGCAATGTCAGTAAGAAGACATATTTCTTCTTCAATGCAATTTAATGTAATTAACCCACCCGCAGTCTTCGCTCTGTCACTGCTGAAAAGCTTCTGGTGCCAAAATACAATTGTGAACGTGTAGGCAGTCGTGCCTTCTCGATTGCCACGGCATCCTTGTGGAATAAACTTCCAATTGTCATAAACAAACCTCAAACTAACTGGAGTTCAGAAAAACCATTTATTTTAACTCTCCTAAGTGTCTGCTCTCTCCTTAAGCGCCACGATGCCTTTGGACGACCGTGCGCTATATAAGAGCTGATAATATAACATAACATAACAATGTTATATCAAGAAATTCCTGAAATATTCCATGCCGACACCCCTCATTTTGTACAGATAAGAGTGGTGATGACCTGCAAAATGTTTTAGATAAAGAAACAATTAAATACAATCACTGCATTTTTTTTTAAAGAAATTATATTCTATTGGTGGCACCCTTTCTCAAACCATGTGCAGATCGGGAACTAATGTGTTGGTAGGGAATACATTTGCTGTTAGAGATATTGCACACCTGATAGAAAGATTATCTGTTGATAGGTGGATAATGTGTCGAGCGGGACATTGAGTGATGATAGGGACATTGAGTGATGATAGGGACATTGAGTGATGAGAGAGAGATTACATACAGATGGAAAGATAATCTATTAGAAATATGATCACGGACAAAAGGTCACCTACTTGTAGGTTGATCGTAACAGATAAGAAGATCAGGACCCTAAGTGGAATAAGGTGTTCATATGGTAAATATTTTCTGATGATGAGGTCAAGCACTGATAATACGATCATGTATCGATTGGTAGATCGTATACAGTTAGCACAATTGTGTGTTAACAAGAAGTGTGTCTGCTAATAGGGAGATCCCATTATGACGTGTTGAGGATCTACTTAAAGGAAGATCATACACTGGTGGTGTGATGATCTAGTGAAGGTAAGATAATGCAGTGAAGAGATCATTTTAGATAGTAGGTTCTATCTCAAATTCATGCCTTGTTGGCCAGTCCACTTACATAAATGTCCCTATGAAAGGTACTTCAAACATATGTGTAGCAATCCTTTACTCAAAAGTAAAACTGGAAAGATATATGTGGCTGGCCACCATCTAGTTTCTGAGTTGGAGATGTGGTCTTGTTGCATAAGTCTGTTGCTGGCAGGTTAGGCCTCAATATCATCAGCACCTGTCAAAATAGCATACAACATGTATATCTTTGACAATGGAATGTGTCCCCTCCTTTAGATATGCTGCATTCACTTTATATGAGAGCACATTCTTCAACAAAGTAGAAAGCAGACTGAAACAACATCATATTTCATATTTTTTCAATTTCATTTTATGTTTGTCATAAAGCACACACTTTAAGAAGAATTGCTTCTAGATTGTGTATCTCTCTTATTGTGAATGAGAGATGGCTGAGAACAGCAGGTGAAACAAAAGTAATACAATAGACAGGTGATAGCTGCCGCTTGCTTGACGCAACCTCAGAACTTCTACAAACCACCTTTTCAAATGGAAGGACATATTTGACAAGATCACGGGGACTTTCAGAGTGGAATGCCCATCACAGATAACACATGCTGAATGTCCATGTCAGAGCATACAGAATGGTATTGCTTATGTGACTTTTTATTCTGTCCTATGTGAATCCTGAGTGTGTCACAGATAGCAGTAGAAATTTATAATTTAATTGAAGGATAAATATAAATGTTTTTTGTTCATGAATAAGTGTGCTGACTTTTGGATTGTCTGGATATGCACAAAATACCTTTGATGTAGTTTCCTCCTGTTGGCAGTACAGGACAAGTGCAAAGGATAAAAAGGATTCTTTGCCCAGAGGTGCTCAGGTGTTGGATGGTCAGTTGTCAAACACATATCTTTCAGCTCCCTCTGCAAGCCCCCCAGGAGTAGGACCTCTATATGCACATGCTAATAGCAAAGTTTACAGACTTTATTAGTACCTTTTCATGTGCCCATACAATGGTAAGAATGATGTGACTTGCGGAATTTATAACAATGATGATTACAGCTAAGGGATTTTCCGTGCTACATTTTAAGAACAAAAATATCATTCTTATAATATGTATTACATTTTCATTTGAATGTGAATTCACAGATGTGAACAATATTTCCCATTTGATGGTTAAGGATAAGAATGATGTCACAAATCACTGGTTGGTTTCTTTCCGTGTTGAAATGTGATAGAAGAGTTATACATTTAAATAATTTCAAAATCACTTTCTAATTAAAATCATATATACAATAAGAACTTGTGAAGGCCAGGAGGATAGCTCAGGGGGGACGTGTTTGCATAGCAACACATGTTTGAATCCTGGGCTCACGCTAAGAAACTGGTCCACGGTACTAAGCACATTATAGCATAACATTATAATTATCATTTGTGGATATGTCTGGATATTCCAAAACCTGTAGCACACAGCATACCATCAATAGTCCTCTTTCTGATCCAAGCACCATTACACCTACTGTAAAAAATGAAGGCGCTTCAGCAAGAATCAAATGATCTAAAAGTGCACATTTACACAGAGGAAACCCCCATCTTAAAAAACATATTTTCGTTAGAAAAATGCAACAACTAAAGTCAGGAGTACTTTGCACATGCGTTCATCCATAAAAGGAAAACAGTACAAACATAGCAATGCAGTGCAATCTGTGCAAACACAATGCAATTTTCAAACAAGGCAGAATTTTCGACCTTGGGTGATCTAATCTGACACTGATGACCTAAAATATAATGGTCAAATATGCAAGGATTTTAGGCTCTAAATATGTTTGTTTTCTTTTTTCTTCAATTTGTGGTTCCATCAATAGTGAGGTGATAGATTGTACTCGGAGAGGAGCACAACTCTTCTGTTGTGGGTGAAGCTGCAGAAAACCTATTCACACACTATCCTTTGTCAAAGAGAAAGGCTCAAGCAGACTGTTGGTACAAAAGAGTTTACTGAGAAGGCGATGCGCCCGACTAAGACACTTGAGCATCAAATCTTGCAATTTCCATCTCCTCCTCCCAGGAGCAGGTGGGAACAAAATGACAGATGATTACAGTAATAGCAGAAGCTTACAGAAACCCGTGATGGGATCTTATTTGCCATAATATGCTCCTTTGTGCGTTTTACCTTCTCGCGCTGGGAAAGTGTCCCCGTTTTGAATTCTACACCACATTGTTGACTTTCAGCAAGTACTTTATGACAACACATTTAAATTGTTAACACGTTTCAAGCCATTCTCTCGCTCTGGCTTGCAGGTTAAATGGTGCTTCGCTAATTAGGCAAGAAATGAAAAAAATACTGTTGGACTAGGTCCAAGGTGTGTTCAGCATTGTGTCGAAGCATAATCGAAGTTTATTTTAATCCAAAATAATCATGATTTTGGGAGTAATAATATGTCCATATGTTTACAACACATCATGTGTTGTAATCGTCATTTGGGTGTCTTAACAATTAGACTAACCCGTTCAATAAGCGTTCAAGATTTGTACCATTTCACAATTATTTTTAGCATTCTTGCCTCTGATGTAGGCTATTTGTCAGCAATCTTCACTGCTGCTTGATTTTCCAACTACCTTCAAGTGCCTGTGCTTTGCACGGGTTCTATAGACAGACATGATAACATTCTCATGAATCGTTGACAATCACACAGCAGACCAGGAGGGGAGGGGAGCATTTGTGTGCTCATTGGTGTGCTGCAGACTGATGTGACCTCCTGTGCGCTGTGCCCACCTGTTACCTCACCCCAGCGTGTTGCAGTATGTTGCGGTACATTGTGGTGCAGATGTATAGGAAACGATGCATCCTAGGGCCTTGAAATGTGGTTTTCAACTTGAAGTTCTGTTCCTCGTGTCCAGACACTTGAAATGAGCTATGTCTGGTCCTTCTAGGACCACCTTGATGTTTCCCTGCTTCCAAGCAACCATCTCATTTGTGCAGAGGCTGAAATACGGTTGAATAGGGTGGGGTGTCCACATGTAATGTAGCCACTGACATCCGGTGGGTCTCAACAGGTAAGTGTGCAAAATCTTATGCAGATTGGTGCAACTGTGTGGAATTGTATGAGGAACAAAAAAACAAAGTGATAGATGTTCTATTTTATACATATAGATAGATATAGATACCCAACATTTGATGTGCATCCCTAAATTAGAGACATGTGAATCCCCTCTGAGTTGGGCAATATACTCTAGCCCATGAGTTTGCTCCTGCTTCTCCCTGTCGATGTTACGACAGCATAGTGATCCCCAGCCACCCAAATGTGTGACAGCTGCTCTTGAAATAATGTTCCTATGTTAATTGGCCAGGACAGTTATTGAGCTGCTAGTATACCATAGAGGGTTAATACATGCTCATGAGGGACTGCATATACTGTAAAGGTTACAAGTTCAAATAGCAGCAGATTCACTCAGTTGCTTGTCCTTCTGCAGCTGATTCAATGTGTAAGGTTGATTTAGATCATCATTGGTGATCGGCACAGATGCATTGCCCAGAGCACATTATAGTGCAGTGTGAAATCCATAAATGGGACAATTGTTAGATGTATTGAGCAGTCACTGGAATTTTGCAACTTCTAATTCCAATACTCTGACTATAAGGAATTGATCAGAATGCATACTTATACCCGCTTACACAATTTATGTAAGTCACCAATTAATGTTAGGGTATATAAGTCAAGAAACATTCAGAAATTAGACTAAGGTAGGTTTGACCAGGCTTGACCAGGTTGACAGTTTGCTCAAGTAAGGGTGCCAGCATTATATTTTGGTCCTGTCACATCGAATACCTTGACCACTAGATAGCCGATCCCATATTATTTAGGAGATCTGTGTGTCATATACATTGTGAGATTAGAAGTACTGTATATATTGTTGGGCTTTCTCTCTGGCCACGAAAAAAAAAAAAACATTGGTTTTCCCTTTTCCAGTTGTTGTTTTTTTAAAAATGTATTTCATGTCTACTTTTAGTCAGCTATTCACTCCTTAAGCACCACCTACAATTACTGAGTAAAGTGGTTGCTTATTTTACTGTTATCATAAGAAGCCTTCATGCAAATATTCAAGAGGCCTTACTAAAGGAAGTTGCCTCCCATCAGGAAAACATTGCTGCTAAGCAATCCACCATTGCAACTCCTCCTCCTACAACGCCACAACATACACACCTGAACCAAACCCCTTTCTGCTTCTGCACGGTATCAAAAACAGAATTGGGCTCCATCCTAAAAAATCTTATATGCCCCGATGTAAAGGAGACACCTGCCCTGCCCTTGTCATAAAAGCATGTGCATAAGCTCTTCTCCCTTTCATCACAAGATTCATTAATGCCTCCTTCTCCTCGTGTATGGTTCCTACCTCACTGAAGGAAGCCTAGGTCCTCCCCCTCCTGAAAATAATGTTGTTAGACCCAGCCATGCCCAGCAACTATCGATGTATAACAACAGTCCCATTTCTCCTCAAAATCTTAGCATAGCTACAAATCCAGCACTATCTCAAATCCAACAAAATCCACGTCCGGCACCAATCAGGCTTTAGACCAGGTCACGGAACGGAATCAGCTATGCTGGACCCAAAAAAACAACTAGACTCCTTAAGAGATGAAGGTACGGCAGCCTTCCGACTCTTGTTAGATCTATCCGCCACCTTTGACCTAGATGACCACAGCATCTTCTGACAGCATTTCACCTCAGCAGCTAATTTTTCAAAAGAACCTGCATCCTGGGTGGCCTCATTCCTGGCTGATAGGACAATAAGAGTCTTCTCAGAATGTGACTGTGCCCACCCCCGTCCCCTCTCTCTTGTGGTGTCCCTCAAGGCTCCTGTGTATCCCTGACATTTTACAACATATTTACAAAACCGCTTTTCAACCTCCTGGATTCCATTGACATCCCCTAAACTAACTATGCTTGATGATACGCAAATTCTGCTCCCCTCACTGTCAACTACCAAGATGACTCCCACACCCTCCACCCTCAACTCAATCTCCTCAGCTATCCCGGCTTAGATGGCTTGAAATGGCCTTTGCCTAAACGATGTAAAGACCGAGATCCTGATGGTCGGGCATTATTCTGTCTTAAAACACATGTGACCCCAAAATTCTAAATTCATGATAATCTCCTGATACCAGTCTCCACATCATTAAAGAACCTAGCGGTCTACCTGGGCTCCGCTATCTATCTTATATGTCAGGTGAACGACATTGACGACATCAGCATCCAACACGACAAATCTTATCAATGCCGCCAGACCATTCATTGCCCCAGCCAATTGCCTTACCAGTGCAATAGCCTTCAATGGACCGATATTGGATTGCTGCAACATCCTTTTTACTGGCATATCTTCACATAAGATTCACAGACTACAGTGATCCAAAACAATGCCATCAGCGCAGTTTTCAAAATTACCAGAAGAGAGCACATTTCTGAGGCAAGAAGAGATGCCCACTGCTGGCTACCTGTCAAGGAAAGGATCATATTTAAAACATCCTCGATTACTCACTGATGCTTATTTAACTCATCCCCCTACATCTCCCAAAGCTTTACCAATGCACAATCCCCCAGAGCCACCAGAAGGGCCTACATCCACAGACTGGTCCCCACAAAATCCAAATGAGCTAAATGTGGAGGCACTAGCTGCCCAGCCTTAGCCACACGCCAATGGAACTCACTCTCACTGCATCTGTGGAAGGAACAATCGTACTGGGCTTTAGAAAAGCCCTGAAAACATGGCTCTTCATCTAGCATCAAAAACACTAAGACACTTTACATGTTTCCACTTGCTTGTCTTGGGTTCTGCATGCTTAACAAATGTAAAATAAATAAATACATACATACAAGACAGGAACCACTTTAATTTGTGGTCATATGCCCAATAATTATCTGTTCCCTAAACCATGTCTGTACTCCAAGTCCCTCAGTATCTCATATATGTTTTCTCTGAGTTAGGCTTTTTACTACATAGTGGTAGTGCTTTTGGATACTGCAAACTTTCTAAGTCATTGGGTCTTATTACGAGTCCGGCGGTAACCATGCCAGAAATTCTGGCAGGTTACCGCCGGACTCGTATTACCATTCCGCCTCCGTGATTGCTGGAATCACTGGGGTATTACAACCCCAGTGACCCAGTAATTCCGGAGGCAGACATTGGTAAATCCCCATTCCCGTGGAGTCCCAAAGGACTCCATGGGGATGGGGACCATGGAAACACCGGCTCCGTCTATGACAGAGCCGGTGTTTCTATGTCCGCCTGCAGGCGGGTGGTGTTAAACCCGTCAGGTCAGACCTGGTGGGAGTGACACCTCCCGGCCTGCAGGACTCTGAATCAGCTGGTCTGGAAAGAACGGTGGTGGTGGATTTACCACCATCGTTCTTTCCGGGCCGGCATTGTCGTAATGAAGCCCATTTACTTTGTTTGCAGACCTTTAACCCTTTTCTTCCAGGGTCGAGTTCTATTTGTAATCTTTCTGTCACCTTATGATAACCTCTGAGTTATGTCACCACAGTGTGCGCACAACCACCCACCACAAAGAATTATTGCTGCAAAGACCTCTCCCAAATCATAATACATGTCACACATGACCTCAACCATGTGCCTAAATCTTCTATCAGTTTAGTAAAAAGCAGGATCCACAATCTTGGGTGCAGCACTCCACAACAGAAATTCTCAACAGTGAACCATATTATGGGTGCACATTCCTATACCAGCAATTCACAACCATCAGCCATATTCTTGAGTGCATCATCATACACCAGCAATTCACAACAAAGAACAACATTCTTGGATGCACCACCCCACACTAGCAATTCACAACAATAGCCATATTCTTGGGTGCACCAAAGCCCTATCCCATACAAACAGCACGTGTATCTATTTTATTTTCAAACACTGTGAAAACAGCTGAGGTGAAAATACCATAGCAAATATGCAAACAGCTAAAATAGCTGCGACAAAATCACATTAGGTGACTAAATACATATGTGCAATATCATTCCTAACGTTTTATTGATATGTGGGTGTTGTACATATGCATTTGTAAATTGTTATCAACCTTTAACCTGTGCAAGATAATTATTATTATTATTATTTATTTATTTTTGGGTGTGTGAGTGTTCCAGTGTGCTCTTCAATTCCATCCAAGGCCAATCAGTCAGTACAGGTGAGGCACCCATCACAAAACTCCCTTAAAGACGAGATTACTTGAGCCTGCCAGACAACTAAGGGAACCACTTAATCATCCCTGGAGGTTTTTGCTAGGGATCGGCCTACCGTTTGGTAGAAAATCATCCCCCAACGTCACATTCATGCATCAGATCTGGGTTCAGGCAAAGGTTTTTGCTAGGGATCGGCCTACCGTTTGGTAGAAAATCATCCCCCAACGTCACATTCATGCATCAGATCTGGGTTCAGGCAAAGGTTCTGACTTACTATGCTTTCATCACCTGATTTTTACCAGGTTTCATTGTCCTTTTAGACCTGAGTGTTTACAACCATCGCTCTGCACGGCAAATCCCCTTTACCTCACTCACTTGCCCAAGGTAGTGTGTATCCTTCTTAAATCAGCACTTTATTGTGGCAGGCAGGTTGTTATTTCTGCTCATTCAGAACATCACCATTCGGTTACATGTGATTTCATCAAATTACTCTTGACATTTTAACGAATGCAAAACAACTAATACCAACATAACAAATTCATGTTTTGTTGTTTGGGGGAGGGGGGGCTTCTCCTCCCTCCTAAGCCCCCCCCTATTTTTAGTAATACGTTTCCCCCACCCCCAAAACCACTATTCTCAATCCCAACCCCATTTTTAGTTTTTTTCTCCAAAATGTGTTATTTTGGTATCAGTTGTTTTTTCATTTGTTAAAATGTCATTAGTTGTTTTATATCCGATGTAATCACTGCATACCCACCATTCATATCCCCATGTAGACTTTTCATATAAGTAGGCATATCCCAAGCTTGTATTGGCACATCTACTACCTTGACAAGGGAGCCTAAGGAAACCTACGCATTGTTCACTTATTTACTTCCTTCAGTCCAAAAAAAAAACAATTCACAAACTGTATATTACCTTCTGAAGGATTCTCCATAACATGGCATTGGGTTCTTGGGTCTTCCTGTCTTTTTGATTAACGGGTGCCAGTAGCCAGTAAAGAGGCTGTCATTCTGACATCAGTCTTTTCTTAAGCATTCCACAAAGTTAAAATAACCCATTCTTTAATTTAGTTCAATAGCAAATTACAGACCATCAAGGATGTCCTTTCAATATCCAGAATTTGGGAATTAATCTTATGTAGGCCCATTAAAGATAACCAAATCTTCTCTTAAGCGCCTCTTCCTTAATAAGTGCAACCTTAAATGGGTTAGCAAGCTAAACCAAGTTTTACTTCTCGTCATTAACTTAGTGGACAGCATGTTCTTTCCTTTCCTTTTCTTTTCTTTACTATTCTCTTCTTTTCTTTTTTTTTTAGGTTATTGTGGTTTGGTCATATAGGGTCCACAAGTGAACGTCATAAACACAGAAGCTTGACTACATTGGTGGAAAAATAATTGTACTACTTTAGATTCCTATTACATACCACATTTTCTGTAGGAAAATGCATGCTACACTTTACAATATGCAAATTGGAAGAGTGTGCTAATGTTTATCTTGAGGTCAAGCAGAACCCTCATATCTCTTGGATAGTAATGCCATGCACAACTGCATTTAGTCCGCACTTATCATCTGCATTGATTTGACTTAAATATTTAACACATGAATACATTTGCTTTTAGTAATGTCTCTTTCTTGCTCTGTTTCTGTCATAGATTACCAGGGTAGTTATCTGAGGAGTTTTTTTTTTTTCCTCCTATTTCTAACAAATATGGCAAAACAATCTTGCCTTTGGCTTTTGATACCGTTGTTGTTTCATGGGGTGAGGCATCCATGAATGGTGCAAACCACACACACCCACATTACGTGTAAAGAACTCAGAAACATCTGCATATAGTTTCCCATTCCCAGTGAGCTACAAACAATGCAAATGGCTGCTCGAGCGAGCACCGGCTCCTATGGTATACAACATGTCTCATCTGCTGCCCAGATTTCCTTAGGACAGTGATCCTCAGGCTGAAGTGCCAAGTTACCACCAAGTATTATGATGGAAAGGTGGGTCGGAAACCATTAAAAAAAAATCAAAGGGGACCCTATTCTCACCCTTTATCAGAGGGGTCTCCAGCCTCCAAGGAGTCATCGATTCAAGTGATTGTTTTTTCAAGTGGAGGAGACTTCACTCACTGAAATGATTAGATGTCATGTATGGACGCTCCTTCGTGTTACAATAAAGGACATGCCATTGTCTCTTTATAAAACAAAAAATATATAGTACTAAATATGAACACATCTCATTTTGTGTAGATGTCAACCATAGCTGGATGTCTTCCTGAGATAAGTGGTCAGAATGTATACTTGGCAACTATGGATTTTTAAATGGCAGATAAAGAACACAATAATGGCTCAATGAGAGTTGGCCTATCACCTCCTACAAAGGTCCATGCAGTGGGATTAAGTGCAGAGGAGCTTGAAACATATTACAGGTTAGTGGGGCACATATGCAGGAGAATAAGAAAGTAACTTGGGCTACATGTCCATCGTTTATTAGGGACCATGGCCTGAGGGGGCGGGCCTTTTCTCAGTTTGAAGCAAAGCACGGCCATTCTTGGTTACTGCTATGATCAGAGACCTAGGTCACCTATGTTTTTTCACCCTCGATGTCACTGTGGCTGCACAAATATCTATTTTATTATGTATAAAACATTGCAAGCTTTGAGAACTCCCAATGTTTTTCCTTGATGCACTGTGAAATGTTATTTTTTGCAGAGGATTGCTCAAATTGGTTAAACAATGTGCTACAAGCCCCTTGTTTTATGTCTGGTCTCTTGGTGACTGCTGTGATACATCACATGACCCCAACTACCCACATTTAAGCAGCACAGAAAAGAGTAAACAATGTTCAGCTGCATTAATAATATATGCCCAGGTAATCTTGCACCCATAGTGAAAATCAAAAGCTGGCACCCATGAATATACGCAAAGTAAGTGCCCACATATTTTAAAGTGAAATACACAAATTGTCTTCAATTGACCTTCTCCTTAGAAGAAAGTGTGCAAGACAAAACAGCATTGGACGTTTAAAAAAAGTAATCAACTTCATAAAAATATCCTGAGATAGGAAATATTTCAATAAATATGCTGGCAAAGTATAAAAGGTGCTCACCTTTTAAACCCAGCAATCTGTATTGAAGAATTCCATGGAAAACAAAATTGTCCAATATGAAACAAGTGCTTGTAGTCTTGTGGGTTAGTGTCTGCACTGGGAACATGACAACCAGAGTAAAATCTTGATATCCAAATACTTGAGCAAGGTTACCAACCTCAAAAAAACTAAGGGGTTGAATCTGACTTCTGAAAAAAGTGTTAAACTGTCCATCAACATATGTTCTTTACTGGTGCCCTGAAAAGCAACCACAATCAGGTGGAACTTATTGCACCACTTTCCAGGATTGCAATCTTTCTGCCACATTGTGGGCAAATACTCATGACTTACTTGCCCTCTCATCATTTCCCTTCCTCACCCTCATGTCTGTCTTTCAACCATACTCTGCTTTATAAAGCTAACTTCAAAAGTACACATACCATAGTTTCACTCACATATATACATTCTTATAGAACTATGTTAGGCAAAAAGTGTGCAATTGTGGCATTATTCCCCCCCATCTTGAATGTGAGACTACAAATACAAGAATGTGATTCAATAAAAGGCAAAACAATTGTCTCTGCATGCAAAACTTTCAAGAACTTACAGTAGCAAGGTATAAAAAAGCCACAATCAGGGGGAAATAACTTCACCAGTGTCCAGGATTGCAAACTGTCAAGGGTTTTGACCCATGTTGAATCCTTAGACTGGGTGGATGTGGGGATGAGCTGTCACCGCCCATTATTCTATCCCAGAACAAACTAAATCAATAGACTGGGTGGATGTGGGGATGAGCTATCGCTGCCCACATTCACGCCAGAATCCAGGAGAACTGCGCAGTTGGCACAAGACCACTGCAAAGATACAACCTTCTTGTGGGGGGTTCCACATCACCACTCTACTGTAAGGCTGCCATCAAAACAATGTTAAGCAAGGGTCCTATACTATCAAGCAAAAGACCACTCTATTGAAATGCAGTAATTCAAGACAGATCCCAAAAATGGATGCAATACCGGTACTCACCACTATCAGAAAGCCGGCGTTTTAAAACCACCAGACTTTTGTGTAAAACTGAACAAATGAACCGAAACCAGGCCAAGGAAAGACTTGCTAAGAGGTGGATACAATGTAAAACTATATTCTGAAATGACTTGAAGGAAGTAATTATTTAATGTATATGTAAAAATTGTACGTTTTAATAGAAAACTGGGAACAAAAAATGACATTTAGCTGAAACCTGGCTTAATAAAACTGGATTCTGCCTGACAACTACCCCCGACAGGAGTTGAAACTGGATCAACAGCTGTGTTCCCAGGCCTGGCTGCATTCTGCTGCCCCCACAAAAAGGAGGTGACACCTCTCTGATTGAATTACCTGGGGACTGCAGGAAACTGAACAATGGACTCAGGCAAATGTTATATTGGGGGGCCGTAAAGTGGCTTCCTCTTGGGAGAAGTGGGAGGAGAAGTGCCTGTGAGAGCCAGCTGAGCTTGGGGGAAGTGGATAAACCAGTCCTTCCACCATGTGATGTGGGAAGCCACACCTCTTTTTGACCAGGGCATAAGTTAAAAAGATAGATAACTCATAGTGCGGACTGGTCAAAATGATATAAGTAATATCATTATTCTTGTGATTTTTCTGTGCACGTTTTAAGAGGCTTAGGACCCTGTGGTGTATTCTGGGGGGTTGCTAGCGGAAAATAGGGTCTCACTCCAAATGTCTGCATGTTAAAAATCTAACACTTCATCAATTAATGTCCATACTCCTTGCGCACATGTGTGTAATTTTTGGTAAATGTCCGATATTGGTAAACCAGTCAAAAAGCGCAAAATGTTGTCATTTTTGAATGCAAGCCCCCAGGAAGATCAGAGGCAGACAAGCATGGACCATAAGGAATATATAACGTGTACATGTAATGTCAACCACTTCTGTATCTGGGAAATATGTATTTGAATCAAATATAGATGTGTGGGCAAATTGACCAGGGGAGGATCCTCTGACCCATAAACAGACCTCATCACTCTGACTCACATTTCCTTCCCCCAATCATGGGAGAGGGGAGAATTGGGCCAATGACAAGTAGAGAGGGGCAGGCTCAGTTATGCCACACACACACTCACTTTCAAAACACATAAAAAGAGACTGCTGGGACAGGTAGGGACATTCAATTCCATTTTCTGCGGGACGCTCTGCCGGGAGACTCCAGACTTCACATCCATCAATCTCCAAAGACCAGAACTTTACTTCATAACTTAAAGCAAGGGCCTAAACCCACAAACTGAGAACTCTTCTCAGCAAGCCTCAACATCCTTAAAATCATCTGCAAACTATTCCACAGCCGGGCGAGCTGTTTGAATTCTGTGCCAAGAACTTTTGCCGGAACCGCAGACCAGACCCAGACCGCTGTGAGCAGAACCAGAGATCTGGATCGCTGTGAGCAGAACCGGTGCCTGATTGACCCGCCGAGCAGAGAGGACCGCCGCTGGACGTGTTGACCAGATCCGTGACAAGGCCTATTTCAAATTTATATTGTGAGTACCTAGCAGAACTGTGCAGAACCAATCTCTTAGTTAAAATAATCTAATCCAAACTATTTTAACCTAAGTAGAACTCCCTCCTAGTAATCCTGTCATCTGTCATTCTAAAGCTGTGAGCTGTCATCTGTCATTCTAAAGCTGCAACTGTCACCTGTCATTTTGAGTTTTACTTTAAATCCGAAAATCTACCTTTATTAAATTGTCTGTATCTCTTGAACCGTGTGGGCTAGGGACGTGGTTTAACTTTCATTTTAAAGATGTGATTCTAGGCCTTTCAACGAACATAGGACCGACTTGCTTCCCTATACTTTTTCCGCAATCGCGATTTACGCACTCGCGAAATTTACTGTGATTTGCGATTTTGGCTCAATTTCTCCACTTGTCAAAATAGCAGCTCCATTCCTTCCTTTGTTAAAATCCGTTTGCAACCTGGTAATAACTCATAGAGCATTGCTAAAGTGAGCCTGAACTAATACCAACAAGCATCTCTCACTCACCCTGAATCTCTAGAGGGAATTAAAATCAGTTAGCACATTTTCCCATCCGTTGCCATCACATTTAAAAGCATTTTGGGCCTGTTTTTCAAACTTCTACCTGTTTTCTCTAAGCTTGCTGGGGGAACTGGAACTGTGTACTGCATTATCAAGTGTGATTTGTTGGGATTCTTGAAGACTGTGTGCTCTCCTTTCCACCTCCTTATATTGTATAAAGGGGGGGAGTGAGTTGCCAGAGAAAGGTGATTACATTGTTGTTGGTTGAAATCATATCAAGTTTATTTGCTGTACTGCATTTTATTCCACCTTGCATTTCCTTGAAACCATCAAGCATTTTCAGCTACCTCATCCTCTACACTACTCCTAAGTAATCAAGTGTACCACTGTAACATGACCCATTGTGGATCCACATCATATGTCTAAGTGTACTATCAGATATTAATGTATTATAAAAGTGTGATATATAAATATATTGTATAATTTTTCAAATAAACCTTTTAAATTTGCAAAACAGACCTACTTCTTGGCTCAGTGGGGTCAGGGGGATTCTAGGAGAGGGGTGTTATATTAGAGTTGTCGTCCAGAGTACATGAACTGGACCTAAAAATATATCAATAAGGGTTTCCCTCAGCATCCCAGACTAGGCATTGACTTAGCTGTAGTGTTGAAGTGAAGCCGCTTAACAAAACTCTCTTACCACATCATGGGCACATTTTCATGACTTACTTTCCATTTCATCATTTCCCCTCCTCATCCCCATGTCTGACTTTCAACAATACTCTTCTTTATAAAGCTAACTTGAAAAGTACACAGTGGCACTCAAATATATAAATTCTTATAGATCTATGTTAGGCAAAAAGTGTGAAATTGTGGCATTATCCCCCACCCCATCTTGAGTGTGAGACTACAAATATCAGGATGCATTTTAGCAAAGGCAAACAAACTGTCTCTGAGTGCAAAACTTTCAAGGACAGACAGTAGCACGGTTAAAAAAAAAAATATGCTGATGCGGTGTGTCATGAGATATTTAAAACTTTGAAAACATATTTAGGCAATGCGCAGTGGATTAAATTACTTGCCTTGGAGCACACACGTTATGCAGGGTTCTCCAAGCTTAACCCGCCTTTTCAGTGACATCAATTTGGCGCGCGCCGATTTGGCACAGGCATTTCGAAACAGCGCCCATTTTGGCATGCTCTTTTTGGCGTGAAAGCCATTCCAGAGCCATTCATTTGGTGCAAGGGATGTTTGAACATGGCTGACATTGCAGCCACGTCTAAATGCCCTCAATCTAAATAAGTTCCCAGGACTTCATGGCAACAAACCTCGCCACTTCCCACTTGCGTTGCTATTCTTTTAATTAAATTCAATTAGTTAAATAAAACATTTTAAAAAATGCAGCCTTGAACCCTAATCTGCCATAGTTCGAAGCACATCTTTTACCCACTAGGCCACATCGGCTTGGAGTATCGCATGGAATACATATTAAGCCTATCATTTAATATGTTCAATGATAGGCTAAGTATGAAACTTGTGAAAATCCAATCAATAACTTCATTGTAGCATCATGGTTAAGTGTTGTGTCTCAAGCTCCTGAAGGCCAGGGTTCTCTGATTTAAGTGTTGAGCATAAATCTGATTTTTTTAATTTAATTTTTTTTTGTTTTATAAAAATGCAGATGCTGTGTGTTATGAGATATTTAAAACTAAGAAAACACACAGCATTCAGGACCGTGGACTGTCTGCCATCCATGCAGCATCTGGGACCGACCCTGCTTAGTTTCAAAGCGAGGAAGGATCCAACCCCCTTAGGCCATGTTTCTCTAAGTGTTCCTCTAATGTGGGCCCCATATATTAGGCAACATGGCCCTAGAGGGCTGACTCCTCATTTTGAAATTAAGCAGCGTTCATCCCTGTTACGGCAGGGATGGGAATCCCACTGTTGCTGTAAAAATACCTGTTTTTTAGTTTTTATTATTGACTGGGAGACTACTAATACCAGAATGCAATTTAGCAAATGGCAAACAATTGTCTCTGACTGCAAAACCATCAAACACTGACAGTAGCCTGGTTTAAAAAAAAGTAAATAATTCAGATGCCCATTTGGTCACCCATCCATGCAGTAACCATGACGGACCTTGCTCTGCTTTAAAGTGGGGCTGAATGCTTAGCGTCAAAGCAATAAAAGGGCCGGCCCATTCCTTTAAGTGGTCTTGTACGTTTGGCTTATTTATCCGGCAACATGGCCTGAGGAAGCTGGCCCCTCCTTGTTTTGAAGCTAGGCAGAGCCTGTCCTAATTACTGTATGAATGAGAGACCTGGATGGCAATTGAGTCACTGGTCACTTTGGGCATTGGTTTTCACCCCGAGGTCACTATAGTTATAAAATATCTACCTTTCAACAGAAAAATACATTAAAAAAATGTCATGTAACCACAGGTACAGAACTACACATAACCGCTGCTATTTGTACTCCTTTGTAACCACGGATATAGCTGTGAATATCACAAAACAGCCGGAAAACAAAATGCTTCCCAGGCCATCACCAGGTGCACCCGTCATCTGTGCCTGCTCCCAAGATGGCCTTCTCACCTTCCTCTCCTCCACTGCCCTCTACCTTCCACTCTTTCTGTGATGCAGCTTGATTTCAGATGTCGGCTATTCACGGCTATAGAAAGTTTTGTATTGCAAACTCGGTGCCTGGAAGTTCTATCCACCCCCCCACTCTACCCTAATGGCATTTGTATGTTGTTCGACCAAAAAATTGCATTTTTACTGTGTTTCATGTTTCCATAACCTCGGCTAATGCATCAAATATCTCTTGCATCAAGAGAAAAACAAGATGGGGCCATTTTATTTCTGAAAACCATGATCCTGCAATGCAATGCACCATGGGAGAGATCACTATAATTTTGGGAGATTCTCATTCGAATTTTAAAATAACAAGAGCATGGAAAAACCCCAAACCATGCATGGAGTGTGAGGCAAAGCTTTGTGCCCAGGTTGTTTTGGACCTGATCCAAATCTGTCCAGCGGTTTGGGATGTGCACTTTGGCAAAAATTCACCTTTTTTGTCTATGGGAAAATTAATTGGAAGTAGTCAGCACTTTTGGAGAAAAAAATAATGTTTTGACGCTTAGTAACTTTTTGATTTTGTAACAAATCTTTACAACACTTTACAGTCTGGGGCGCAGGTGGGGAGGGCTGCAGACCTTTAATCACTTTCAAAATTTCATACAAATCCATTACGCGAATGAGAATTATTTTGAGGTGTTCCTATGTGTCTCAGACTCACCTTAACTATGGGGCGGCTTTCACCGTGCTATAATATATCTATACATATAAATATTCTGCAGTAGTAACATTTTAATTTCTATCGTGCCCGATGATTCGTGACACACCTACAGCTTATGGATACAAATGCACACCCACATCTGGCAATTTATTTTTAAACGTGTGCGCTTTGCAGTAATGTTCTGTGGTGGATTTTACTTCCAACTCTATACTTTTTTCAATTTTGCACGATGGAGTTGTAACAGACCTACGGATATGGGCATTGAGCTGATCGCAACCTCATAGTCAAAAGTTCTCAACCTATCGATTAAGCATGCAATTACTGCATCAAGGATTAACTTCGTACATTTGCACCAGAAGAATTCACAAAATATGTCTGTGAAGCTTAGTATTTAGGCATATTATACGTAGCCCTGAGCACACCTCAACATGGTGAATACATGAACGATCACTTTAGTATTGGTTACGCCTTGTGAGACATCAAAGTAGCAACACATCAGATAAAGGGGCCGACACTGTCACAGTTTACAAAATAACAACACTGACAACTAACAACTGTGTAGGAGATTTCATGAATGCCTCTCAAGAATAAACAACTCATAGGTCAGTGCGTGTCATTACTGGTGATTCCAACACCTTTTGCTGACTCACCAGGGTAAGCCTGGTTGTGTTTTGCAAGCTCATGTTGTTTGCTGTAACGTTTTGGGGAAAACGAAAATCGAAAAAAGAACATTGCAAACTCGCTTTTATAATTGCCAGCATTTAATAGCACACAGTGATGATTATTCTTCTAGGACAGTGCGTGTCCTAACTGGTGATTCCACCATCTTTTGCCAGTATTCTTGCTGCGTTTTCCACATATTTCCTGTCTTCCAACATGGCCGCTCTGCTTTATTTACCATTGATGCTGCTCTGCTCTGCCTTGTCTGGCCTTGCCTGGCCTGCTCCCCCTACCATTGGTTGCTCATGGCTTGTTAAATCAATCATTGCAACCGGGAGGCGGGAGCCAGACCACTCAAACAAGGCCCACAACGAGGTGCCTCCATAATTCACATTTTCTCGCTGCCTCACCCCAGACCTGTGTTGATGATGTGGAGATTTCCTGCTGCCTGGCTTGCATTTCAGCACATTCTGCACACTGCTGTAAGCCTGGTTGAGTGTTTTGCACGCTCATATTGTTTGCTCTAACTTTTTGGGAAAAACGAAAAACGAAAATTTGCGAAATCACTTTTATAATTACCAGCATTTAAAAGGTTACAGCAAGGATTATTCTTCTAGGACAGTGCGTGTCCTTACATGTGATTCCATTCTTCTGGACTTGCCTCTACCCTCCTTTGACTCTCAGTTCCCCTCTCTGTCTGTCTGCCATGTTTGCACTTTGATTCCACTGAATTCTTGCACCCACTGCCAGCTTCTGGTTCTGGTTGCTATTCATATCTGGCAGTGTTTATGCATTTAACATAGTTTTCAAATTGGTCTGTGTCTATGTATTTAACCTAGTTTTCACATGTGGCTGTGTTTATGCATTTAATTTAGTTTTAACATCTGGCTGTGATTATGCATTTAACTTATGTTCACATCTGGCTATGTTTATGCATTTAACTTAGTTTTCCCATCTGGCTGTGTTTAATGCAACTTGCCATATGCTATTTGTTCACCCCTCCAGCCCCGCTTTACCCTTGTGATGTCTGCTTGCCTGCTTGCTGCACTATGCACCCCGCTATATGCTTTTGAACTCTGTCTACCTGCCTTTTGTACTTCTATCCCCCTCCCCCTTCAGTGTACCTCTTCTTTGTTACCACATTAGTTTCTCAGTCTCTCTTCCTTTCCCCATCTTTTCCCTGTCACCTTTCTCCCTTCCCCTTACTATATTATCTGCACTTACTCTATCCAGAATGTCATCTGACCTAGTACAATAGTAGCTTGATTTTTTTCCTCTCCCTCCCTCCTTGTTGTGTTCCTCCCCTTCCCCTTCCAGCCCTACCTGAAATGTTGTCAGGCCTAGTACGATAGTTGCTTGTTTTGTTCCTCTCCTCCTCTCTCCTGCCCGTAGCCCTCACCTCTTGTTAACTCTCTGGCTCTGCCAGAAATGTTGTCAGGCCTAGTATGTTAGCTGCTTGTCTGTCACATCTCCTAACCCCTCCCCTCCTTATATATGTCATAGCTCTTGCACTATCTGAAATGTCGTCAGGCCTAGTATGGTAGTATTTTTTCACATTCTGAGTGTCTCAAGGCCTTGTAGGAATGCAATGGGCCTCATTACGACCCAGGCGGAAAACGATGGTGCTAATAGCACCATGGTCCATGCCGGTAATTTAACGACTCCGCCATGGAGAAAGGGGGAATTACCACCCCATTACACAGTTGGTGGGGCGGTAATTCCCCCTTCCTCCATGGCCCTTCCCCATTCCCAGATTTGCCCCATAGGGCTCAATGGGAATGGGGAAGGCGCTAAGTACGGTACCGCAAATTGCGGTACTGTATTTAGCACCAAGGTCCCTTTGCGGGTCTCTACTTTAACGGCTGGTGTAGACCAGCCGTTAAGGTCGGGTCACGCAAAGGGACCTCGTAATCAGGCGCTAATGGGTTAACGGCGCTGCAGCCTTTTACAGCGCCGTTAACCCATTAGCGCCAGGGTCGTAATGAGGGCCAATGTATTTTCCTTTGCTCTCTCCCTTCCCTTGAAGCGCTTTGAAATATATTGTGTATAGGCGCTCTCAAAGGAACCTTTCAATGAGCTCATCTTCAAAATACGTTTTTCATTGAGAGCCGTGATTTCAACATGCTCTATTATTTCCAATATCAATAATTCAAAGTGTCAATGGAATATTTACTCTTTAGGAATATGTTCTGAGTTGCGACTTGCATCATGTCTCATATAAAATAAATAAAAAAATCTCAAAGTATGTCATTAATAAACACATAATCATGACCAATATCCCGAGTCAGATACACTATGATATCAAATACAAAATCAGAAATGACACCAGTTACGTGATCATGCACACCGTAAACATTTTTAAATGCCTTGCAGCATCATTGTGATAACACAGTCTATTCTGTTAGACATTACCTCAAGTATATAATTCCTGGCAACCTCTTGTACACCAGGATCGATAACGTTACTTAGTCAATTTGCAAATGATCGTATCATTTTGGGTAGGTTAGTCTTTCATCAATAAGTGTTGAAACTGAAATATAACCAGAGGTGTAGAATGATTTCCCTAGACATAGAGGGAGTTCTAGCAATGATATTTGCCTGACATCTAATCAATCAATTCATTAATTAATGTTATATTACAAACTTAACACCAGAGATGAGTCTCTGGGTCTGATTCATGGAACGTTTTCCTATAAAACCCTTCTATGAATCAAGCCCTCTAAGTTTGGGACTGGGATTTGGGCCTGTGTTGTTCTATGTTGTCTTGCTTCCAAGACAAACACATTGCCTCATAACTTTCAGGGTGTATTAAATGTACTTAAGATAAAGTAAACCTAGATTTTGATCTATGGTTTTACGCTATGAATGCTGTCAATGCATTGCTAATGTCTTTGCTGAGTGATAAGATGTGTATTGTTCACATTTGTAATGCATGTACTTTTAAGCTCTGGATCAACACATATTGAGGGTCCCATGTGTTAATATCCCCGCAAAGATATTGTGATAAAAGAATGGCACTGTTTATGTGTGGTGATATTAACCCAATGAACCTGCAGGGGACACCACCACAACTCCCATATTTTTTAAACAGAGTGGGGGACACCCCCACAACCTCTGCTCCCATTTACCCATAAATTATCCCCACAAATAATGTTGCATATGGCCTTTCACAGTGACCATAGATATGGCACCATTATTTGTGGGGATAATATTACCTGATACCATATTGAGCCAGAGTAAAGGTTCCACTGGCTTCTTAACATAAGTATTTCCTGATATGTACGACTCTCTCTTCCTTTGTTATATTTTCAGTTGGCAAAATGTATGCACCATGAGATATTTTTTGAAACTGAGTTCAAATGTTAACTTGTACTTAATATAGGTCCTATATCTGGGTCATGCACAATGTGCCAATATGTCATTCTTTTACCATGGTTAGCTGATGAGCTTGCAGAGTTATGCTCAAAACTGGAGTGGACGGTGCCTCAAATTCCAGACTCTGTGATTGCACTTGAAATTCAACAATATCTGTAAGGAGAAACCTCTGATGGAAGAGTTATCATTTCACACCTTAGCCGTGCACATCATTGGGATGGGGGTCATTGCTCTTTTGAACAAGTGAAAAATACATGTTGTATTCATAATGCATATTTTGTTTTTAAGTATTCCCAAATATCGGGGAAAGTTGGAGATGTATCTTTCTTTGAAGGTCTTAGATGATGTTTCAGAGAAACATTGAAGACCAGGGGTCTAGCATTAAAAGGGTCATAAGGATGATGGATTACAATAATGATAATGATAATGATGTGTTATTTATATAGCGCCTTAATCCAAAGCGCTACATAATATATGTATGGAGATTCTAATAGGTAAGTGACTAGATTCCCTTAGAATATTTTTCCTGTTATACCATTCTAAATCGTTTTTCATATTCATCTGGGGTGTGTCTCTCCAGAAGTTTAATTTCTGATGCATACAGGAAAACATCCAGAAACCATTATGCATTTTCAAGAATCAACAATGCAATTTACCAGAGGATATTTTAATAAGACATTCCCTCTCTACATGCATCTATGTTTCATTGCATCACCAATCATCGAAATAAACACTCTAAAGTGAAAACGAAATCAAGGAAAAATGTGTTCACTTTCATATAGAGAAACCACTTACTTTTACATTATAGGCAATTTATGTTCCTGTTGAAACCATTACAGTTCATTCAAACTTTCAAATAAAAAATACTTATCTTATGAAAACAATCTTCATAATTAAACACTACAAAACAAAACCACATGTAATTATTCTCATATGTATTGTCAATTTTCGTACTCGCATTTACACTCACTTTTTGTACCTCACCACATCAACTATGGAAAACATGTCCTAATAAACTTGGAGGCTTCAACATAGGTTTGCATTGCATGCAACAGTCACTCTTCCATAACACACACCGCATGATAGGTTATTATCCCATGATAATTAAACCTTCCTCAGTGTATAAGGATGTATTAATATAGCACACAGAGACTTGATCTGCAGGATGACCTGCCATACATGTGGATTGACATCTGCAAGTGTAATGCATATGTTTTTTTTTTTTTTTAACGTATTTTTTAACCGAAGTAAATTAAACATTATATTGGAATTATGTACACATATATTATAAATATTGCAGTACAAGACACTTAGATCCACTGAATGTTGTTTTCAGTAGGTTCAATGCACAAACAGAATGGCTAGTTTGTATTATTATTACGGCCAGGATGCTTGCTAATCAGAGATGAAAGAGATTCCCCTGTACATGGCCATGTAATATGAGTTACTAAAACTAATTATATGAAACCACGCATATTGCTGATGCACAGACATAGAAAATACATGTTATAACGGTGGGTCTATTTGATAGACTGTATGGCAAGTTGAATAATACATGGCATGGATTTGTCCTGATAGATTAAGGTGATAAGTAATATTAATCCAATTTCCTATTTATTATTCCTGGAGTAACTTGTAGAATTGAAGTGTTTATATTTTATGAATTGTTATGTCCTTCTTAATCGTGGATTTAATATACTCTACTTCCTCATGACTCTGTTGTGTGTATAGCTATCATGTGTTTGGCATGGATAAATAAATATACAGTGGTGATTTTCCATCCTACAAATTTGATTAGGGATTTTACAACCTTACATTATGTTGTATTATTATTTGACAATTAAATGGCATGATGTTGAAAGATTTTGAAGCAGTGGAAACAGTACCAACATAATAAACATGCACAACGTGAACATTAACTATTATTGTGAAATACAAGTGCACTGGTGGTTTTGTTTATTTCAACAGATGCACTCCAAAGCTATATGAACACAATATAATTGTGATCGATCATAGTGTATAGATTCCATATCCTATTGTCAATGTAGATCCTTGTTTTCATTTACTAAAATGTTTAATCCACAATATAGTCAAACACTGAAAAATGGAAACATGTACGTCATTGCTTTCATAATGCAGCAAAGTCTAGGTATTGCATCTTGCCTATTATTGTTTCACACTGTAGTGAACAGTTTCAGTCACTATGTGTGCTTCTTCAGGGCCTATTATACAAACAGAATACAGAAAAGAAAACAGCATATGTAACATGTTGTGAAATTCTATGGAGACATCAAGTGTTGAATTAACCCATGGAATATTGTGTATTATATTTTTGAATTGTAAGAAAATTGTTGTCTTTGAAAGGTTAATTTTGACTTCAGTAAGCACTGATTTCAGCGAACTTCACATCGTCTGGCCGACAAAATAATACTGTGCCATTCAATTAAACAATGCAAACTACCTGTGGTTGAGTTTAAGTAAAAAAACGATTTGGCATTTATATATCAAATGAAATAAGCATATTGCAAATGGGACATGTAAGCTTATATTACATGAAAAGTAACTATTCTTAATTGATACTGGTGCACTGCGAGTTTGATCTGTTTATTCCAATAAACATTCCGCAACTTCAACAGATGTATTACCTGCATTTCTGGGGGACTCAACAGTATCAATTTGTCCAGTTTTGGAGACCTCAACAAGTGCAATATGTTGAATTCTGAAGGTCACACTGCCCATTTCCACCCAGCGTACTGGCCCACTTTGAAATATGACATACATTATGGAACTGCAGCTTTCCAATGCCACCTCTTGTGTTGCATGCTATTTGGGAATTAGATTGTCAGAGGGAAAAGGGAAACACCAAACAGATTGAGATATCAGGCCTCATTACGAGTCTGGCAGTAACCCTGCTGGTGCTACCGGCCGGTTGCTGCCAGTCTCGTAATATTTTACGAGTGACTGACTTCCCGGTGACACTGGGAGACTTCAAGACTGGCGGCCCGGGAAGACAGGCACTGGTAAAATGTAAGTCCCCATTCCCATAGAGTTACATAGGGCTCTATGGGAATGGGGACCGGGAAGCGACAGCACTGTTGTTAACTTCTGCAGTCACTTCTGTGAACGTTTTGCCTACCGTGGCCGCTACACCCATCAGAGTCAGACATGTCAGGCCGAACGGCCACGGCAGGCAGATATGTAGTTTGCCGGTCTGGAAACAAATGTACCTGTGAGCTTATCGGCATCTCTGGTTCACAAAGCCCTAAACAATGCTGCTCTTAGCTATCTCACTGATACATTCTCTAAAAGATGCTCTACTAGACCTGCAAAAACTTCCAATTTCAACAGCCTCATCACGCTTAGATTTAAATTGTCCAAGGGCAGAGGAACTAGCTTCCAGGTCCAAGCAGCCTAACTCTGGAACTCACTGTCACCTACCTTACGTGAAGACCAGCCATTTCTGAAATCCAGTTCTAAATATATCAATCTCCTGAAAGCCTCTGACATCTAGCTGATTAGTACCCACCCAGCTCCCTTACTCCCTAGAGTAGATTGGCTACATTTCTGAGCAGTCATGCTAGACACCTCCCGTATCCAATCTATCCCACGTGCACCTCCTTGATCTGTGCTAGTTAGCCTGATAGTGCCTATTTAAGCTAGTCTCATCCTACCACTAATCAACCTCTCTGGTCTATGTATATTGAGCCTGGCTGTAGCATGCTACTATTTCACCTTTATTCTGCACTCCATTGTTCAAAAGCCTAATTTTTACTTGTCAGCATGCTACATGTAAAACCTGGTATTCACTCAAATGTAACCTGTATATAGTTGTACATATATGCACATCACTACACACTATTAGTAACCTGTACATTACTGTATATTTATGTTCTTCATTGTATATTATCTGTAACCTGTAACCTAAGCTTCACATTTTCTGTACTGCTGGTCCCAGTAACCTCCGGGTCTAGTGCGCATTACAAGTGATTAAAACAAACAAACAAACAAACCTCCAGATACTGCTAGCTAGCTTTCCATGAGGGAGAGGTCCATCTTTGCATTCCTATTGTTTGTTTACAAATCTATGCATGGGCTTATAATCTCCCCATACCTACTCTAGCTCACACCACTCACTTATGTGCACCTCATTTCTAGCTCACTTGCTAGACTCTCTTTCCCCATCCTCCTTGTGCCTCCTCACATTCTGTTCCTTCTATCGTCTAGTCCCAGATACTCCCTTCTAAATCACATAACAAATGTTCCCAATATGCTCTCCCTCAAATGTGCACTAAAGCTCCACCCCCTCATTCGAGAAGGGACTCCTTCTACTTACTCCCACATTACTCCCACTCCCTTACTTATGAGAAAACACATCCAAGGAGTGCATTAATGTTCTTAACGAGTCCCCCTTAGACAAATGTCTGTATTTAAATAGTGTTTGTGCCTCATATACACCAAAACTATTACATTAGAGTACAGATGGGGGCGGGTAGGACATGGCATATGAGGAGGGATGCGCAGCTTGCAGGTGTTGTTTGGGATTTTTTGCAACACATTGACTTCCATATCCATGCTATCCCTATGTCCATTACTACCCAGTTCCTGACCACCTGGGCCCAAAACACCTCCTAATGTGGTGAACTGTTTGACGTCACTTTAATCAAGACTTAGCATCAAACTTTGCACTCAAAGTGCCTGCAAATGTTTTTTGTCAACGCAGTCTTCAGAGAGTGTATGTCTTAATTGGAGCTGTAAATTCACTACTGATGTAATTCAAACACCTTAACCTTCTCTGCCTTCAACCACTCGATTTCCAAGCACTTTGTGTGTCCTTCAGTGGATCTCTGTTAAAAACAACCATTGTCAAAGCCAGAAGATTTGGCTTTTCTATAAGTATCCACCTCAACCACCCTATAGTTGTAGGGTTACCTTCTCAAACAGAGATAATTAATATCATCCAATTACATGTTCAGCCAAAGCATGATATCACAGAGATGGAAATATATACCATTTAAACGTACATGAGTTCATTCATTTATTCACAGTTGTGGATTTATCCAGATGCCAAATCTATTGATAGGCTTCATTTAATGTCCAAAATTATTCTTCCCTCCACACCCAAAAGAAATTGAAAAAATGTTAGTAGGACTCCTACTCTTTTATTCACAGTTTTCATGTTACTGCCAATATAGCTTTTTAAGACATTTTATTTTTTATTTGTAGGTCCGACACTGATGCACAGGTTCCATGCATCGAGTGTAATTGACCACTTTTGTCTAAACCACCTGCGTCCTGAAGACGGGTCTCGGGATACCACTAATGAAATCTAGACCATAATAGTGTTGTCCCCTTTTCCCAAAAACACACTAGAGTTTAGACGCTGTTATTCCATGCTTTCCTAATATCTGGTCATGGTCTTATTCACTGTTACTAACATCACGCAACCAAACAATGCACATTGAATTTGAATCTGTGAACGGTTTGCCTACCGTGGCCGCTGCACCCATCAGAGTCAGACATGTCAGGCCGAACGGCCACGGCAGGCAGATATGTAGTTTGCCGGTCTGGAAACAAAGGTACCTGTGAGCTTACTGGCACCCTTGTTTCCAGACCGGCAAACTTATAATGAGGCCAATTTTCTTCATTTTATTTATCTTGGGCAGTATTTTGGGGACATTATTGAGACTCCCATGGTTTAGAGAGGTCTAACAAAAAGTTGGTGGCTGTTTTTAAAACCAAGTATGTAGCCCATGGCTCCATTAATTCAACATTCTTCTATATAGGCATACCTTTGAAATAATGCTTACATTCACAGACACACTTAAACAACTATGAAGGACACTTTTTCTGGAAAGAGAATATTGTAAACCTTATCAACATTTTGTGGCATTTGGTTGCATATTTTTACCGATGGCGGCACACTGTTCTACTTTGCATTCTGATTGTAATAAAATGATTTTCCGGTTTACTTTACATGTCATTTCAGAATCAAATTTATCACAGTCTGCCTTCCTAACATTCCCTGCACCGTCCTCCCTCCTTCCACTCTAACTACCCTCAATATCTCCTCTCTGTGTGCCTTCCCCCTAGCTTTCTTAATGTCTGTCCTCCCATCGACAGGCTCATCAACTCATGCAGTACCTCTGCTGACCTATTTGTCCCTAAGATTATTAAACAGCTTCCACCTTTTACCTGCTCACATTTCCCCTTCCTCTTCAACATCTCTGTTGCGAGTGGATTTCTGTCATTTCATTTGAAGTGGAAACTTCCCTACACCACTGATGAAGCCTCCAAGTTAATCCTAGCAACCCTGTCAACTATCACCCTAACTTTCTGCTTCAACATTGCTCAGAAATCTTTGAATATTTAACTTTTAATATAATCTCCTCCTACCTCGATAGCAGAGACCTTCTTGATGTTTTGTAATCAGTATTTCACAGTTGGTGCGCAACTAAATCTGTCTTTAACCATGAATCAAACTTCCTAACTATACCTATTCCAGTTCTACTTGACTGCTCAGCTACCTTCAACATGGTTGACCAAACGTCTCTTCTGCTGACTCTCATAGACCTGGGTATTCAGGGTAGAAGTTTGGTCTGGGTGACCTCTTACATATCTGAGCGTTCAGTCTCCATTTCCTGGACCACTGCCAACTCTGATATTAACCCTCTCCCACTGGTGTCCGCCTTGGCTTCATATTAACCCCTACTATCCAACCTTTGCATCTCCTTCCTCTCTCCATTGATCACTTTCCGTGGATTCTACTACAACCTTTTTGCTGATAACAATCAAATGTTCTCCTTCCCTACTTTCATTCCCGAACTATCTGCCAAACTTTCCACCTTGCTCTCTGCTATTCACTCATGGATGGCACTTCCCTCTCAGAGACTGTCCATTACAAGATGTAAGTAATATACCTCCCTTCCACTCCACTACCACCCCATTCCTTACCATGACTAACCTACAAACCCTCTCCCCCAAAGAATTCAAACTTGGGGTTTCTTTGTGACAATTACCATACCCTTCACCATCTTGGCCTCCACAGTGGGGAGGATTATCCTGGATTAAACTCAGGAAAATCTGCCTTGTCACACTTTCAACTCTGCTAAAACCCTTGTATTGATTCCCCTGGACTACTGTAATAGTCCACTTCTTGGCCTCCCATTTACTTTGTTTGCATGTGCAGCAAAGTAAACAAATCAACACATATCACCCTCTACTATCTTTCCCTCTCTTCTCATGCCTTGAGAGCTGCTCTCGGCGTGCCCAAAAGATCACACATATCCTACATTAGGCGCCAAAATAATTGGCTTTCCACCCTGAACAAAATACAACTAAAATCGGCATCTCTGGTTGACAAAGCCCTAAACAATGCTGCTCCTAGCTATCTCACGGATACATTCTCTAAAAGATGCTCTACTAGACCTGCAAAAACTTCCAATTTAAACAGCCTCATCACACTTAGATTTAAATCGTCCAAGGGCAGAGGAACTAGCTTCCAGGTCCAAGCAGCCTAACTCTGGAACTCACTGTCACCTACCTTACGTGAAGACCAGCCATTTCTGAAATCCAGTTCTAAATATATCAATCTCCTGAAAGCCTCTGACATCTAGCTGATTAGTACCCACCCAGCTCCCTTACTCCCTAGAGTAGATTGGCCACATTTCTGAGCAGTCATGCTAGACACCTCCCGTTACCACTCTATCCCACGTGCACCTCCTTGATCTGTGCTAGTTAGCCTGATAGTGCCTATTTAAGCTAGTCTCGTCCTACCACTAATCAACCTCTCTGGTCTATGTATATTGAGCCTGGCTGTAGCATGCTACTATTTCACCTTTATTCTGCACTCCATTGTTCAAAAGCCTAATTTTTACTTGTCAGCATGCTACATGTAAAATCCGGTATTCACTCAAATGTAACCTGTATATAGTTGTACATATTTGCACATCACTACACACTATTAGTAACCTGTACATTACTGTATATTTATGTTCTTCATTGTATATTATCTGTAACCTGTAACCTAAGCTTCACATTTTCTGTACGTCTGGGCCCAGTAACCTCCGGGTCTAGTGCGCATTACAAGTGATTAAAACAAACAAACAAACAAACCTCCAGATATTGCCAGCTAGCTTTGCATGAGAGAGAGGTCCATATTTGCATTCCTATTGCTTGTTTACAAATCTATGCATGGGCTTATAATCTCCCCATACCTACTCTAGCTCACACCACTCACTTATGTGCACCTCATTTCTAGCTCACTTGCTAGACTCTCTTTCCCCATCCTCCTTGTGCCTCCTCGCATTCTGTTATTTCTCTCGTCTAGTCCCAGAGACTCCCTTCTAAATCACATAACAAATGTTCCCATTATGCTCTCCCTCAAATGTGCACTAAAGCTCCACCCCTCTTTCAAGAAGGGACTCCTTCTACTTACTCGACATTACTCCCACTCCCTTACTTATGAGAAAACACATCCAAGGAGTGCATTAATGTTCTTAACGAGTCCCCCTTAGACAAATGTCTGTATTTAAATAGTGTATGTGCCTCCTATACACCAAAACTATTACATTAGAGGTCAGATGGGGGCGGGTAAGGCATGGCATATGAGGAGGGATATGCAGCTTGCGGGTGTTGTTAGGGATTTTTGGCAACACATTGACTTCCATGTCCATGCTTTCCCTTTGTCCATTCCCACCCAGTTCCTGCCCCCTGGGCCCAAAACATCTCCTAATGTGGTGAAATGTTTGAGGTCACTTTAATCAAGACTTAGCATCAAACTTTGCACTCAAAGTGCCTGCAAATGTTTTTTGTCAAAGCAGTCTTCAGAGAGTGTATGTCTTAATTGGAGCTGTAAATTTACTACTGATGTAATGCAAATACCTTAACCTTCTCTGCCTTCAACCACTCGATTTCTAAGCACTTTGTATGTCCTTCAGTGGAGCTCTGTTAAAAACAACCATTGACAAAGCCAGAAGATTTGGCTTGTCTATAAGTATCCACCTCGACCACACTATAGTTGTAGTGTTACCTTCTCAAACAGAGATAATTAATATCATCCAATTACATGTTCAGCCAAAGCATGATATCACAGAGATGGAAATATTTACCATTTAAATGTACATGAGTTCATTCATTTATTCGCAGTTGTGGATTTATCCAGATGCCAAATCTATTGATAGGCTTCATTTAATGTCCAAAATTATTCTTCCCTCCACACCCAAAAGAAATTGAAAAAATGTTAGTAGGACTCCTACTCTTTTATTCACAGTGTTCATGTTACTGCCAATATAGCTTTTTAAGACATTTTATTTTTTATTTGTAGGTCCGACACTGATGCACAGGTTCCATGCATCGAGTGTAATTGACCACTTTTGTCTAAACCACCTGCGTCCTGAAGACGGGTCTCGGGATACCACTAATGAAATCTAGACCATAATAGTGTTGTCCCCTTTTCCCAAAAACACACTAGAGTGTAGACGCTGTTATTCCATGCTTTCTTAACATCTGGTCATGGTCTTATTCACTGTTACTAACATCACGCAACCAAACAATGCACATGAATTAAAACTGCATTTGTTATAGAAACAGCTAAAAGTGTGGAGTTTATCGCACTTCTTTTGTCCTCTGTGTTATTCTTTGAACCACCATTGCATGTATTGTTCTTTTTTTATATGCTTTTTATACTTGATGAATATAAACTGCTTGAGATATACAAATTAAAATATGCTCTTTTGATATTATGCTTTAGCTGAACAGGTAATTGGATGATATTAATTATCTCTGAGTAGGCAACCCTACAACTATAGTGTGGTTGAGGTGGGTAGCTAGTGGTGACTTCTTGCTTGCTGTTCTAAACGTTCACTCCTCTAACACCACAGCCCCCTTTACAAAAAAAGAGGAACCCCTCATTTGCTAAAATCATGTTTCTATTGTCTATAAGTATTAATCATTTGCCATGCACAGCTATTAGATGCCCAGGTGGGTGCACCATTTTGCACCTGCTACCATCAATGGCCAGTTAATACTACTACAAAAATACCTGGGAAGTGCTGTTTCCATGCCTACACAAAAGCACAAACTGTTGGCATTGCCAATGAATGGTTCTGTAATGGCTCTGTTATATGTAATATGCACTCCACAACATATATCACTCATTGTGGTTCATTCTTCAATCGTAATATATGGTACCTGACTCAGGACTGGTCTGGTAACTGTGTAATGCTTTGGTACGGTGTCTTGTTGAAAATCAAACCACACTCAATTTAAAGTACAATCACAAGTTACTGAAATGTTACTTGGAAAAATGTCCCATGTGCAGGATTGGGCTATTGTGTTTTGATTGGTACGCTACTACTCTCTGGAGGAATACATTTCGGTGTCTCGCCACTGCAGATCAGATTCAAATAAAAACAGATTTAAAAAAAAAAGAAAAAAGATTTCTGCATAGGCAATCCTTGTCTTTTCAGTCCTTACAAATCGGATGAACGAATGTGAGCTGACAAAACATCCACACTGGTGCCTTTTAAATGGAAAAGTAAACATAAATGCCTATGGAGAGAAGGGAGGATAGCTCAGGGGCAGCGAGCTCGCCTTGGAAGCAAGACGCGCTGAGCAAGGCAAGTTCGATCCCCGGGTCGGTGCTTAAAAATCTTTGGGTATTAGGCATGTTACAAATAACCAATCCTATCATAGGGAGGCAGATGCCTTCAACCTCTGGGCACCTTGGCCCTCTTTCCTTTATTCGGCGTGTCTTCTTGATTTACCTCTTGCCTTTCTGAAGGCATACAACAGGTCATTATTAGAGATTGCTTAAAAACATGTGTCCTTCACTATTGAGTTCTCTTTTCGGATGCTGGTCTCTTTCTTTTTTCATGTATGTTGCATCTGTCGTATTGCTGTATTTTTAAGCGGTTGTTGTTTTATTGTTTATTGCAAGAGCTCGGATGCTGCATTCATGGGATGTGCGCTTAATGCACATGTTATAAACTAAACCTACTCATCTCCGGGAAATCGTAATCGTCTGAGTGTCCACGCCGAGGATGCAGCACGTTGCGTGAAACGGACATATCTTTGATTCTAGTCATATCTGGTTGTTCATGAAACAGGCTGCAGAAAATGGATGTTCCACAGTATACATGAAATATGGGAGTCTCAATACTGTCCCCAAAATACTGCCCAAGATGAATACCATGAAGACCATGGCCTCATTATTAGTTAGCACGGACAAAGAGAAGCGTACACATTTCTCAAATTTGTAGAGAGTCGCTGGGCGCTCAAGATTTGAAAAAAATGGTGAAACACAAGATTTGGCGTGAATTGAGCAACAGTGAAAATGTTGCTCTTTCTTTTTACTTGCAAGCATTTCAATCACCCCTACTGTCATGCACTGTGCCAAAGGCTGCCCGGTAAGGTGTATATTACAAGCTTTGCATGCCTTTCAGTCAGCATGTTCTCGGTATTGTCAAGAGATCTGAATTGAATTGAATTGAATTGAAATATTTGTAACGCGCACCGGACAAAATAAATCGTAACTGGGCGCAGATGTGTCAATTGCCATTTGTCTATGAACGGTCCAGCTAGATCACATGAGAATTGCTTAGCACCAACAATCATAAACATACACAAAAGAAAACCTAACAGAACAAATCTGTATGATGTCTTGCATGGCCTAGTGCTGGAAATGGCATTTTTTTTTCGTGTGGGATCCCAGCAAAGGATGCAGGGTGCACAGAGAGGCAGAGGCGTTCCGTCGAGTGTGGATTGTTCTCACCCCCCCCACTGTACTCCAACATTTGCCTCCCGGAGGGTTAACCATAAACACCTAGAAAATAACAGTGGGGAGCAGCAATTGCTATGGTGTTGCAAGAACAGTATAAAAGGTGAAATAAAAGCTGTACTTGACCATTCCTGATTTCCTACACAGTGCAATTTTAACCAAGCGATTTCACAGCCATCCTGGGCTGATGTCTGATGCCTGAGAAGACCTGTGGTTACATGTAGCCTCACATCTTAAGAATCTCGGTTCCAAAGCCTTCCCATCACACTAACATGATGAAAGGTACTCTCTCCTGTTCCCAGACATGTTTTGCCGCCTCCCAGACCCTGCAAAATCCGTCCCAAACGCCAACACTGAAAACATTATACATCACAGTCTATGCTTCCATTCCTGTGATAGCTCAACAGCCACACATTTAGCTTTCTCCGAATTCCATTCCCAACAGAAAAGTCCTTCAGTACTAAATTATAAGCTGATTGACAGAACAATCATTCGATGTGTATGCAAGATCATTTAAATTTAGCTTGAGAGGGTTGCTAAATATACTCGGAGATAATGAGCCACACGAAAGTTGAACATTGTTTCATGATTTGCTCTATTATTGCTGTAGTGTTGGATGTTACAGGAAAGAAACATTTCTGGCAATGAAGGTCATCAGACCGTGTTGTGTTCTGTTCTCTATGACAGCCATTATTTTTGCATTATTTTGCTCAGAATGTGTTCGCATTGCTGCCTACGTGGTCTCAAAGTCACGGAGCACCAGTCAACAACCATGAGTGTATCTTACTCTGATATGTAAACATTGATATAACCCCACCCTCAATGCCCCATTCTCTTCTTGCCTCCCCGGTCCTTACACATAGAAAGCAAATAGAAAGCATCACAAAGACAAACAACTTCATTGAGGATAATAGATTTGTCCTTGCCCATTGCAAAATTAGTTAGACAAACTCAACTAGAATACAACTCTCTGTGGCTGATACTTTTTTTTTTGTTTGTTACAGTAGTAGTTTAGGTTAAGCAGACAGAGGTGGCCAATTGGTGGGGCTCGGCTGTCTCTATGCACTTCCCCTTGTCCCTTGTGACTCCTCTTAAGAATAGAAATCAGGAAAGGGTGTAATATCCCTCACCTTTTTATTTTAGAAAGTAATAAAATGTTGCAGTTAATTCCATCTTAGAAAGTTTGGTCTGCTAACAAGACCCCCCTTTTTTTAAAATTGCATTCCAAAAGTATGGTGTACACCTGTGTACTGCAGCATTAGTAGATTGAACTGCAGTGCCTGCTCTCCGGAAGCACAGAGCAGGTTCAGAGGTCAGAACTATTCTATGCGGCAGCTAATGTGACAGTGAAGTTATTGCAGTGCAGAAGTTGCATTTAAGTCTACACCTTTGCTCCAAAACTATCATAATTGATAAACTATCAAGCTGGTGGCGAAATAATCTAGACATATAAGCCATACTTATTTGCTTATGGTGGTTGGTAGTTTACATAACTATTGAAGCCAAACATTCGTAACATACCAGTATCCTCCCTGTGAGCTCAGAGAGCTATATAATGCTATTTGAATTTCAGGGGCATGCCTATCTGCATTCCATGCCTTGGGTAAGCTCTCAGGATGGTAAGGTAACTCCTCGCTGGCCATTCCTGGTAACTACCAGCTGGAGATGTCAGAGAGGCTAATATACCTAATTCTATAAGAAAGGACTGCCTCACGCACGGGGGGCTGCACACCAGAATGACTTTGAAGCTGCAGCCTGCAAATGGGTAGAGTTAGGACAGTCTGGCAGCACAAGTCAGTTTGAGGAAGGATTCCCCATATCACTTGTCTGTTTGCTTGTCTCTCCTTCCTTTCTCCTCCTTCTCCTGTGGAAAGAGGCACTCTCTGTCTGACATCAGAAGACACAGATTAATTGTCACAATGAAAGAGATTGGACCACTTAAGGCAAGCTTCCTTGTAACCATTCCCCTGTGGACACATTCCTGTAAAAGAGCCCCCCACACTTTCTTTGGCTCTTTTTCGGTCTTTCAAGGTCATCAGAAAGAATTCATTTGGACTTATTTTGGGAGAATTCATCTTTAAAAATCCCTCAGCCACTGAGGTGAAGAAGGGGTGTTCCAAGGCAGAGGCAAGCACTGCTCCCTACCCACGTCCAATGCATATTTGGGGTGAACTACTGTTGTGGAACAGAACTGCCACTCTCTACAAGCTTTCCTGGTAACCAGTGCCCTCACTGGAGATGACAGTCGCATGTAGTTGCTAACTAGCCTCCTCCAGTTTGGGAGTGAAGATATAAAGGACCAATTTAGCCCTTGAACCCCTGGTTTGCATTTCACAGCATCCAGAGAGCCAGAGCAGCCAGGATCTCTGTGTTTCTAGTCAAACAGATTCAAACAATCTTTGAATCATGTTTGAAACCTTCATGGTAATGAGACCTGTCAGCGCTGCCTTTGGTACTGACTTGAACTTCAAATCACTGCTGCTGCACCTTCAAACCTGGCTAGCTGCCGCATTGTACCAAGCAAAGCATGTAACCTGTCCTGCTCGAGCAACCATCTCTAAGCTGCAGAACTTTGAACCAATGCCGCTTAAACATGGCAACAGACCAGCAGCATCACAGCTTTGAACCCACCACACCTCGACTCCAACCACTGGTGCATCGCAACACTCATCAACCAGAACCAGCAGTTACAACTCATCAAACTAACTCTACCTTCAAACCAACCTGGCAGAGCCATATGAACTTCATTGCTTGTAAGCAGATTCCGAAACACAGTGAGAACCTGCTTCAAACCAACACGACACAAGTTCATTGTTTGAACAAATCCAACTCACCACACCTGAGCTTCATTTGAACCACTTCTACAGAATCTCAAAGCCAGGTTCAACACTTTTAAGAAACCCTGTCCCCCTGACATACCTTTTGGGATCGAAGAGACTGGTAGGTAAGTAGCCTTTGCACCTTTTTCCACCCAGGCATATCCTTTTGATTGCTGCATTTCTTAACTGTTTCCTCTCTAACAAATTATCCAGATTGAGTATACATTCCTGTATGCATCTCCTGCCTTTTTGTACATGGCTGATTGTTAGCAGTTAGTTGTTGTATGATTATTTTTTTCCAATAAAAGTATCTATTTGTATAGAAGATTGATTGGATATTATGTATCTTGGAACTTGTTTGGGTTGCCACTGTCCCACAAGCATACTGCTTCTAAAAGTAAAGCCTTCTCTCAGACCACATTACCACAAACAGTGAAGCACTGCCTGTTTTACATTGAGATCACTGTTGGTTTGTAGGAGTGTGGAGGTTGCGGAGGTGGTTTAGCCACGTCTCTTCCATATACTCCTGGAGAGCAGAAGTCATTTTATCACACCGCCTTTTCCCCCACTGCAAATCCTTCTTGGAAGTCATATGGTACAGCTGAGGTACTATAGAAGTCAAACAATTAGGTCTGTTTGGAATCAAGATGGGCCCACATTAGGGTTGAGTAAACTGGTTCATGTACATTTTTAACTGCTAGAATTCTAGGTGGTTTAAGTCTGACAAACCATTAGATCTGATTTTAAGGTTCATTCAGGGGTGTTCAAATCACTCAAGGGGAACAAATCATGCTCCTGGTATGGAGGGCCCTATTACAAGAACCAATGCCATTTTGTGTACTGTCAGATTGTGACATGCCAGAACTCCAAATGTTATTAAGATGTGGAAAAAGTGTAAAACATGCTTTGGATATTGGTGAGAACTAACGTCTGAGGAAAGGAGGCCATGGGGCAGTGGGGGATCAGGAGGTTGACTAGCTAGTTCACACATGCAAATGTAACCCTTGTTATTTTACATCAAACCTTTGGACCAGTGACACACGACCCACACAATTATACAGACCAAAGTATTTAGTAAAGACTAACCTGAAGTAGCAACAATAGTGTCTTTGATTTGTCTTCAGAAAAGGCAGTAGGTTTGTGCATTGCGGACTACCCCCTGGTTCACCAGTACATTTTCTTTGCTGTATTCATGAGTCACCCTGACATTTAATCTTGCAGAGAACACTCTATATTATATATTACTGTGCTTAGGGCTTTTGATGCACACATTTCTCTCACTGCAGAGAAGAACAGTTGAAGGATGTAAGTATCTTTTTTTTTTTTTTTACAAGGATCCCTATATATTGACAAATGGAGTATTCTAAATGGGATAGTTTTCTTATTGGAACTGACATGTTTACCAAGACAATGTCAATTCCTCAATGCACCATTTCATGTTAATATTTCCAGCAACGGTGAATTTGGGTGCAAAACAGATAGATCTTAACAAACTGTTATAGAATGACATATTCCAGCAGTTCAACCTGACATTGCATAGCGAGGCATAAGATTGCATAGCATAGCATACCTTAACTTAAAAAGGATAGATTTTAAAAGCAGTGCAAAGCACCAGCATTTACCAAACTAATTTACAAACTAAGGAAAGGGCAACATAAAGGTAAAATGCCCAGAATAATATATTTGAGTGGGTGCTCAATAGGGTTTTGATGATCTATAACAGGTATAGAAACATCCAAGAACCAAAGTTCATGTTTTGACAAGCACATCCCCCCAAACACAGGACCAACCAGGCATTCCCACCTGCACACAGAATATGATATGAGATTTTGTGTATTTGCGTTCAATGGAGAGGTAACATGATGCCTTATGTGTGCTTCCTAGTGATTGAGACACTGCAGCATTCTGCAAAGCTTGGACACAACACGTGATTAAATGCCCAATTAAAGTTACTCAAGGCAGGATATGTTATTGACTACATGTGGACTAACATACTGACAATCGTCTCTAGATAGAATACATGCAATGCTTCTGTGTTGAGTTGACCCCATATCATGTACATGTATGCTGCCACCAAACAGCACTGTTTTCAATACCTAGTGTGTTTTTCTAAATGGTGTCCGGCACCTGGTGTGCTTCCTTATTTCATACCCTACAGTGTTTGTGCTCTCTGGCAAAACACAATGATTTGCTCTCTTGCAACCCACTGAATTGTGTAGTACACCCTGTTTTCTTGTTGTATACTCTGAGGTGTTCATTTTATCTCAGACCCACCATGTTTTTGCTGCCAAGCAATCCACTGAAATCATGTCCCAATATCTTCCAATAGTCTTACTTAGATGTACCACACAAGACCTAATTTACTCCCAGATTCCCCATGAGTGCTATCAATGCTTTTACCTTAGGGTTCCATTTAAAGTTAAGGTCCAGGTGTATACTTACAATTACCTTAACTGAAGGGCATCACTTCCAAGACGTTGTCCAAAGAGGTACCCCACCAAGATATCACCATGTATACATTGGATGGACAATCTTAATGTGGCCTTCGGGCAGTCCAATAACATCCCTGCACTAACATTTTCTATTTATATGGCCAATCACACTATCGGCTATATGCCGTATCCTTCCACAGTTCCAACATTTAAAATGCATGTCCAGGTTTCTTCCTAAAATTACCTCAACTGAAGGGCACCACTTCCAAGACATTGTCCAAAGAGGTACCCCACCAAGATATCACCATGTATACATTGGATGGACAATCTTAATGTGGCCCCCGGACAGTCCAATAACTTCCCTGCACTAACATGTGCAATGTATTTTTTCAATCACACTGTAGGCTATATGTCCCATTCTTCCCCAATTCCAACATTTGTTTACATAAGGCAGGGATAGATTGCTGCACTGCACAACCATGCTTGTGGTTGCTTAGTGGGTGGTGTTTTTTTCTTTAGGGGCCTCTAAGTCTGACCATTTTACATCTTTTTCTACACTTGAGTCTTGTGCCCCTTCTTTGAGCTTTCTCATTGTCTTCCCTTTCTTCGTCTGAAATCATTACGCCCCAGCTTGTATGGCTTTCATCCCTTTCCACACCATCAATATCTAGTCTACATTAAGACAGCGTTCTATGTTCACCTGTTATTATGTCATCTGACCTACAACCTGTTTCCCTCAATAGAGATCCTTTGACATTCTCTTTGAATGTATAACCATCTTTATCCCTTATTTGCCATTTGTTGTCTGCTTCATGCTTGTCAGCCCATGTTTGTATTCTCTGTATCCCTTGCAGCTCCTCCTGGGGCTGTTGTAACCCTCTCTCTTCCACAAATTGTTCTCATGCTTGGATCAATACCATACGTCTATTAAATAATAGATGATCTATTTCATCATCCCTTTGTCCCTTACTTCTCTTGATCTCATCTTCCCTTCTCCTCATCATACTTTCAATCTCCATGTTTCTATTACCTTTTGTTTCTTCTCTTCTTGTCTCTCCTTTTCTTTCCTTTCCTTGTACCTTCTTTGTTCTTCCTTTTGCTTCTCCTAATTTTCCTTCTCTTCCTTGTATGCTCTCTCTTGTTCACTTTCTTTCTTTTCCCACTCTTCTCTTTCTCGAACCACATCAATACCCTTTTCAACTAGTTTGAGAAATCTCTGTCCTCCCATCCATTTATTCTGTATTATCGTCACTCCCTTAGTTTTGTCCTTGACTTGTCCTTGTCTCTTTACTTCTTTCTCTATCTTTGTCTGTCCTTTCTCTCATCACACAGTTTACTTTCATTAAGTGTTGACATATATTTGCGTTCTCTACTTTTGCTCTCTTCCGCATTGTCCTCACTGTTATGAGAAGGGGGCTAGTATGTCGGATTATCATACCCCGCGGCTTCTTGCAATTCCTTTAAAGGATAAACTCCCTGCTTCTCAGTATCTGTGCTCTGGTTTTCAGAAGGGAATAAAAGATCTGAAGGTGTTACATCCTCCCCTTTTCTGCTGATTAAGCATCTGCTCCTTCACGGGCGGATCTTCTTTCTCACTCTGATACATTTTCCATAACTGGCCAACCTTTGTCTGTAACTTCTTCTTCTTATATGTAGCATACACACATGCTGTCAAATGTCCCAATACTGTTTTTGACAGTTGAGGCCTCAGCATAAGTGTTTTATTAGACATGCCCCTCACCCACTCTGTGTGATACTGCCTTATTTTGGGTGTATATCTTGTTAGTGTCCTCCATAGATGTAAAAGAGGGGGGACCCCATGATGACAAGTCGATTTTGACTGCCAATACTTACGAGATCTTTCATGATTTTATGTACTTCACCAAATATACCACACTGATTAATTTGAGCAAGCACCATCAATCGCTGCTCATTACCAGAAAACCAATGTTTTAACCAATTTAAAAAATCTATGCAGTGGTGTTCTTTTTATCCCTTTGTTTACAATTTCTATATAATTGTTTTGCTGTCTCGTTGTTTTATTATTGACATTTTAAGAATCTCCTCTTTATGTATTTGTTATTGTCTTTGATTGGTATCCTCCTGATTGACATCAGTCTCTTGATTTAAAAATCTGATGATCACCTTAATTTTGTACTATTGTTTTATATCTCCTAATCCAGACACATTAAAAGTTGTATACTGAAATATGTATACATATGTGTACTTATAATTTGTTGCATACACCTTCCTTTATTATCTCTAGTAACTGTATCTCATCTCATTTTTTACCCAATTTTGGAGTTTGATACGCACTCTTCTTTTTGGCCTTGTCTCAGGAATCCATAACTAATACCCCCACTTGGAATTTTAGTGTGTACCCGTCCGCCCCACTTGGAACCAGGAATCAAGGTATCTATTTATCTTCTTTCTAATCCCTATAAATCCCATTATTATATATACAATACAGTCCCTCCCCCTATATTTCCCACTTTCAATGCTCTATTTACATCTGTGGCTCAGCTCGGGTCCCTCAGCATCTACTCTTCCCCAATCAATCAGTTCACCTTCAGTCTGCATGGCACCTGCGGGGACTGGACAGGAATTTCTTCAAAGGGGCACCTGCCAACTGATTCTTTTCACACTTGTGTATTGCACAACACTCTCCACAGGAAGTTCAATGATCTTCCGGCTAAAGTGAAAATAGCCGATATTCTGAAAGTCTAGATCTGGGCCCATAACCCAGAGGTCCATGGATCGAAACCATCCTCTGCTACCAAAATGTGCTCTAGCACCTTGAAGTGTCCCGGAAGGTCAATGGAATTACCAATAATGATCTTAACCCCAAATAACCAGACTCAAAGAATAAAGTACAGTACTACTTTATTATAACAACAAACTGTAGTCCACACACTCACACTTAAGTTTCTATTGTGCAAATGTTGTATACCTCAATGTACAAATGGTATGACATTATCCTATGTGGCAAATTGTAAAACCTATTGAAGAGAGGGATTAGTTAAGGGAACATATATATCTATATATCATGTAAGTATTAGTAATATCACTGAATGCACCTAATCTAGTGGGCACACATTGAACCACCTCTAAATATGTATCATACAGATTGTAGGAGAATAACAGCAGTGGGTTGGCCTGTGCAACATTGTATAGTATGTTGCTACATACACCCTCTGATTGGTTGGCATGCTATCCCAACCTTGGACTTTCAGCTCGTTAGCAGCACATAAGCAAAACAAAGCCCAGTTGCAGAGAGTAACGTCAGACTGATATCCACTTTCCCAATTAGTCCATCATCTCTCATTGGACAGGCTCTAAGCCAAGGCTTCTCCTGTGTAGTTGACCTTGCTGCTTTTTATCTGTTCTGGGACTTTCAAGGGAGTGTAGGTACAGCATTATCTTCAGCTAGAGTTTAATGAATAACTCTTGTTTTTGACTTCTGAATCACGTGTGAAGAGACCATGATTTTGTCCATTTTGACTTTTTATTTACTGCTATTTGATTTAATTGTACTGGGTGTCATTATTCCTTTTCACCTCTGGAGACTTGATCACTCCACCTTGCATATGCTTTTCACATCCTTGATTGTCCAATACTTGGCACTTGCTGATGTTTTCTTCTTTGCTTAATCTAAGAGAAATATGTTTTATGTACTTGGCTTATCTATTTGACTCCCTTTGTGCCTTGCGATTATTCCTTGATGTGGCATCCTTGATCCCAGGCCAATACACTTCTCTTTATTCCTCAAACAAAGCTAGTTTTCCAGCATCTCCAGACTCTGCAGGTCTGGTCTTTCTCTGAGATAGCTTGATTTGTCAAAACACGTGTCCGAGATCAATCTTTCCATCATGGCTGCCTTAGCCACGTTATGTTTTCTTCTGCAGCAAGTATCTATATGTCTTGTCTATCTTGCGTTTCTGCATATGTACATTCGTTTCAGCTTGACTCACAAATGTCTTTGGTGCATTTGATATTTTCATATATTTGATTACATGTTTCTCTTATCACTCCAGTTACATATTCCTTCTTAAGTATTTTCATGTTGTTTCAGTGCATATTTGTGTCTTTTCGTCATGACGTCACTCTGCCCTTGTCCGATTTCACTTATAGCTTGTCGATGTCCAATAGTGTGTCCAGACATCCTTCCACCTTTTCAGTGTGAGGGTACATTTGATACGGTTGTCTAAGTGCATATTGTCTCTCGTACATCCGATGCACTATTGGGACAATACCACATAGGGCTCTCCTCCTGTTGTTCCAATATGATGGAGGTGAGGGGACGGGAGCTAAGGATGAAATATCCACCTGCTCCTCTACAAGGGTATGTGGACCTAGATGTTAGGGAAGAGTCATTCACTGAAGAGGACCGTCTTGAGCTCCTTCCAGAACTGTATAATTGACAGGGCATACTGATGTTGACTGGGAGGAGGTTCTAGAGTCTTGGGCCATACGCAGAGAAGGCCAGTCTTCTGGTTCTTTCTTACACCATAGAAAAAGAGGTTCCCCTTTGGGCACAAATGCCTCTGTGCTCTAGACACAGAACACCTAAATCAGATCAGCATGCAGAGCACAAGGTACTTCTGATCTGCATAATTGAAAACAACAGCAAATCTGTCTTCAGTTTTACGTCCCTCACCACTATTCTAAAACAGCCATTTTCTTTGCCAGCTACCACGGTGCATGGGGAAACAGCAAAGTGCAGGGAGCAGTGTGTTGTATGAAGCCAAGTAACATAAACTAGCGCAGCATATTGCTGTCAAGGTGCTAATTTGCGTGTGGATCCCTAGTTGTTACTAAATGCCTTTAGTGCGTTGTGACCAGTTGAGTGTCCCAGCTGCAGCGCTAGGCTGTAAAAGTTGCATAACCAGGCAACACACTTTTAGTGACCAAGTGAGACAGACGAAAACATGTCAATCTAGTGCTGTGCCGGCAGGAACCCCGTACCAAAAGTTCTGATACGCTTACTTTCCTGCCGCTTTTGCCACTCGCACCAGACGACAGGTACACGCTTTCAACTCCTACGCATGCTCACAAGATAGTTACAGCATTTAAGCAACGAGCGGAAGGGGTGTTTTTCTCCTACCTGGGCAGGCTCACTTTTTGACACTCAATTGCAGCGACTTACACACACCCAGTAAATTGCACTCCTCGCAATATTACATCCTAATGGCACCCGCCCCCTTAATTATTTCCATTACGCAGCTCGAATGTGCATTCCATCTTTTTTTCTGCTGTCAGACGTGCGCAGGTTTCAGCCCACTGACTGTAATAACAGAGCGTTTTACACAATTCCAACTTATAATGTGCTTGCAATGTTCTCTGAAAATAAGGGGGGAGGGGGGCGCTGACAAGACTTAGCCTGTGTATCCAAGTTTAAACACACTTTGCAGGCAGGCTTTCAAGCTGTCATCTGGATCAGCGGAAGCAATTTTGGGCAAGACTCTGGCGGTGGAATATTTTCAGAGTGTGACAGGCCTTGACGCACCACATAATTGTCTAGCGGTAGATGGTTTTGAGAAAGTGGGAATAGGTCCACAAGGGAAAACGTGGCCCCAAGACCCCTCTCCATATTATCTCACACGCTTGAAATCTGATATGACTGGAAATATACTGTTTTTTTTTATTTTCAAATCCTAATTCAGTTTGCAAATTAGAAATTATAATCGTCTGTATTTTCCTCAGCCTTAGACAAACTTTTCAGTGAATACCTGTGACATCTGTTATCTTTTGTGAGCATCCTTCCAAGTTAAGGGTGACGTGATAAACACTGGATGGGTGGCGTTGCTCGTGGCCAAATCGTACATATTCGTCTGGCTACATGGGCACACGAACTGGGAATAATGGAGAAAGAGAAGACACTGTTATGAATGAGCCATGGCAGTATGCTATACCATTACCTGCAGGTGGACCTGCAACACATAGTCTGCCACCACTGGTGGCAGGGTGCTCGATCTTTACAGTAGGCTGATTCGAAACCTAGAATTCTCCCAGGTGGGCTAAGATATATAGGGCCTGATGCATGGCATGTTTTGCATGGTTCCAAGTAACTTTGCACTGCTGAAAAGTGACGTTGCACTGCAGACACAAACCGTGATTCACGGAACTGTGCAAAGTGTATTTTTGCAGTGCAAAGTCTGTGCAAAGTCCGTGCACAGTCATGTTTGGTATACAAAATGACTTCGCACAGACTTTGCACTGCAAAAATAAACTTTCCACAGTGCCAGGAATCAGGGGTTGTGTCGGAAGTGCAAAGTCACTTTTCAACAGTGCAAAGTCACTTTGATCTATGCAGAAAATTCCATGAATCGGGCACGTAATGCCTTTCTTGTTCTGATGTGCATGTGGAATTCCATATTTAAACAGGCTCAAAACCAGGGATGTCTTCCTGGACACATGTCTAAAAGGTTGCATCACTCCTTGGTAAATGTGCATGTGATATAGGACCCCTTCCCTTTAAGGAAAGCAGGCCTTACCAAAGTCGAATACTACATTTAAGGCCTAATTCACAGAGAAGTTTTATAATGGCGCAATCCCACATGAACATGTTCTGTGAATCAACCTTTTAGTTTTTAACTTGTGTTTATAGTATTCAAAGACTACAGATAGTCTTTTTTAGTATTCCATAGTATTCGTTTTAAGCAGCATACTATATGAAGACTATTCAGCATACTGAAACTACTCAATTATAATAGATTACTAAACATATGCTTGTTTCTAGTCTTTTAGTCTTAATTTAGTATTGAATACTACATTACTACTATTGACCACTACTGAGAAGAACAAAAAAAAGATGAAAATACGATCTTTCATTTCGGTGATGGCGAGGATCTGGAATAACCTCCTCATCACATGATGTACTTTGGGGAATTGCCTCCTGGTCAAGGAACACAGGATTTGGAATCCCAGTAAAAGTGTGGGATGTTGACGTTCCTACAGATTTAACTAGCGTGTGGGTGTTGCAGGACTTCACATTCCCCCCTTCTCAATTTCTAAATGGTCAAGAGTGGCTATGTGTTATTTCAACTCTCACTTCATAACCTGAGATGCCACACTTTTATTCATTGTACAATTTGGACGTGGACAGAGAGTAAAACCTGTGAAATGTGGTGCTGCTGATTGGTGGTCAAAATGTCTAGACAGTCTCTGAAAATGTCAACATGTCAAAACGTGAACTATATTCCTGAATCACACGTGCTCAATTGTGAACTTGTTTTCTGGTCAAGGGAATCCACGTCTGGAATTCCCCAGTGACTAGAGCCAAAATCATAAGGAATAGGGCTTGAGACATGGACGTTCCTTGATTTTGAGGAATCCAAATCTGCAATTCTTCCCGGAATCTGGATTTCTCATTCATGTAAACAATGAAGAATGAGTGCAAGTCCTTAAGCTTGACAGGGATTGAGTAGCTTCACTTGAATAACTGTACACATGAGATGGTCTCTATGCACTTGCATTTCACACGCATTGGAGATGCCAGATGGAGATCTCTGGAGATTTTCCAAATATTCATTGATCAAGCAATATGGTGGTGCACTGCCTAGTAGCCCACCTCCAGTGTGAAGTGGTTAAAATATGTCCATAAAGGTCCACATTGCAAGCCAACAAAGTTTGAAAAACACATGTGTTCCTGTTTTAAATTAATGCACATGCATAAATGCACACTTCAAAGATATTGTGCAGTAACTTTTAGTAACTGTTAGTTCCCTTTGATGCTCTGAGGTTTTCAAGCACAGTAAACAGCATATTGCAATGCATGGCCACAAACTAATATGTGCACATGCTTGCACTGAGAAACCTAATGAATATTAAATGTGGCCAGACATTGTACCCAAATATGCCTGTTCTCCTTTTCAGTGAATGTGATGACCCTCAATGTCGATTCTGATGTCCATACTTCTGAGCTTCATTAAACAGATGCAACGGAGATGAGTTTTTATAACCCTACGTATTCAAGCACAAGCTGAAGAGATACAGGCAAGTCCATTAATCAAAGACTGACTCTGCAACCAGACAACTTGACATGAAAGTCCTGATAGCCCACTTGATCTAAAGAATGTGATACTGGCCAAATCACTCCATTGCCCAGTTCTGCCCTCTCCATTAGAAACACGTTGGTAATCTTTTTAAGATATCAACGGTCACTTGCATTATGTTTAGCTTGGGGATGTGAACCGTGTTTCATTTGGATGCTTTCCCCATACAGGTTTTTTCACTTACTGAAGAGAGAATTGTCTTTATTGTGTATGTTTCTATATATCGGTGACATCAATTACATTTTCCTAACTATGCACTTCGTTCACAGAAAAAAGTGCATGTATGTGCAGAGGGCTTTCAGCCTCTCCTCTAAACAATGTCCCATCAACAACCCCTCAGAGCTAAATGGAAGGCCCATGACAGAGCTGACTTTATACTTCTGGGAATTAACCAACTAAAATCAAAAGGGTCCAAGATTCTATGCAGAGGCATTTTTGAGAAGCATCTTTGCGATCCCCCGCAATTTTTCCTCACTCTACAAGCAAGGGAGGGCTGAGCCTAGGATTATTGTGCTATTGTGTTTAAGAGGAGACATGCGTATCCTCTCGCCAGGTTCTGATTGCATGCTTATTTCACTCCCTCTATCTTTCCTTATAAGATAATGGTCCTTGGTTGCTACGGTAGTTCACACCCTACAGGTTCCTGAGAAGAGACGTGTCCTTAAAGAAGGGTGCTCGCGAGAGAGAATATTTCCTTGATTACTGAGAAAAATAAATGTGTTGATTACAATGCAGAGCTCAGACGAGAGCTATCGGAGAGACAGCTCTGTCGTGCAATGTACACAAGATTAACCTTGCAAATAAGAAAGAAAATGACACAATATTAGCTATGATGATGATGATGATTATTATTATTACTACTACAGTGAATAGTACTACTAACACTACCACGTTTCCTACTGTTACTAATATTAATAATACTAATGACTATGAATTAATGATCTAGTGCTAAACCCTCCTAATATTAATGTTGTGTTTCAACTATCTAAATAGAAAACCAATGTTAACCAAGGGATAATACATATTTGCATATTTTCCACCGGGGGCCCAACCCCATGAACAGAAGGCATGTTTATTCTTGTTTTGTAGTTGTAGAATATTTGTACATTAGGTGCAATAACCCAATGAACTATCTCACCAGTTGGGTTGCCTTGTTTTCCTTAAGCTCCCTCTGCACGTGCCCACTAATGTCACACTCAAGGGAAACATTGCTCAGAAGGTTTCTATGGTTTGCATTCTGGTTATAGTTGGGGATATCCAAGCACAGCTGTGGGCAATGTGTGTTTTATTCTTGTTAATTTGAATGAAACTAGAATCTGTCATTTCATTGTCAATATGGATCTGTTTCAGATTTATGGGAAACAGGAAACATTCAGAATGTTCTGGAAAAACAACCTGGACTGGTCCTATGCTAGGGCAGTCTGTGTGTTGTTATCATGCCTTGGCGAATAGACGTCTCACAGGCAGCAGATGCCCCTGCATAACTACTTATGCTGGCCTCGAGAGCAGTCTCTGTAATGCTCTGAAGCTTTATTTAAATGCCCTTCTGAAAAAAAAGAAACATGAAAGTGCCTTGCAGCGGTAGGAAGGGGTAGAGTGTCCATTTTTCCCCTAATTAAATGTGATAAGACAAGCAATGTAACATTTGCACGTGGAAGCTGAACACGGCCCCAGTTAACTACCCACATGTGTGTCATGTCTCAAGAAAAGTAAACAAAGTCATCACACAAATAGTGTAACCTTGTCTTAATGTGCACAATGTTTTGTCTTTTTGGCAGAACTTCATATCTGCATAGTAACAATATGCATGCATGTGTCAAACAGTCACTAAAAGGAGATAACACTATGACACTGTTTTGTTTTGCTAAGTGACAGTGGTTAATCGCATGAGTTTTTTAAGTCTCACATTAATTTTGCCAAGCTGAATGGGACAATAGAGCTTCAATCACACTATAGTTGCATGTGCTCCTTTAAGGGTTTGTGCATTTGTATGTATGGTTTAGGACATGATTTGTGCATTTTTCAACTCAATTCCATAAAACGGTATTCTTAAGCGCATCAGTAGCAAACATGAATTTACCCATGAACCAACCAAGGGTGAGAAGATATGTGGTCAGGTTCCAAAATTGCATACGCATTGCAAATCTTTTTTTCACTATTTAATGAACATGTGCGATCCTGGACAACGCATTCTATTTCGTCGTGCCCTATCAGCCTAACTGGGAAGGCCCTGTAAGTTAATCATCTTAATCGTGTACAATATCAAAACACTCACTCATGGTTAACTGGACCATAATATGGATCCTTATATAATAATCACAACATTTACACCAGTCGGATAGCACAGCGAGTAGAGCGCTCACTTAGACATCTGTGCAGAACCTGCTGATGTGCCAAACTCAGCCTTTCTTCTTTCCGAGATCGATAAATGTGCACCACAAACCATGGGTAATAATAAGCAGCGCTCAGATACCTGAGGGTTCGTAGCGCCATATAAATTCTAAATTGTTATTATTATTATTCAGACATTGTACATCACAAAACAATTCGACTGTTTACTTCTGGAAACTTCTTGTACTGTGACTTCCCATGATGCTCTTAAGAATAAAAGATTGATGTCACTTTCAGCAAAGTCAATAAATATACAAGTTACGGGGTGCCTATGCGTCTTTTCACGTACATGCCCCCAAAATAATAGATCCAGCCCCGAATGTAACATAATGGCAACTGGTTTTGATCCTGTCTTCGCTAATCAGCCTGTGGGATTATGTGGCAATTCTTTATCATTTTGTCTCTAATTTGTGTTTTGGGCTTTGGGTCTTCTCAAATAGTTCAATTATTTGTTTGGCTAAAGTTATCTACATGTTTAGTTGGGTATGAATATTGCTCAAGGTATATTGACACTCTCCATCATTTCCCCTTCCTACTGGTCACATTCCTTCTGAACAAAATCACGTATGACTATTGGCATTCGCTCTAGACATCAACAACACAAATGCTGTCACTTTAAAAGATTCAAGATACTCATTTGTTCCCAATGATTTGGAAATCCCACTGAAAATAATAAACTAGCAGCGTTCAATGAATTTCAAGTTTACCCGGAATACCAAACTATGTATGCATTTATGTATTTATTTATGAATTTAAAACGAACAGAGAGCTTACAGAGAATGCCAAACTTACTAAGAATGTCAAGCCGGAAGTGCATTGTTGAGACCAGGCTCAATTGGAATGTTAACACGGAGCATACTAGGAAATCGAAACTGAGAGCTTATTGGGGAATCTTCAAATGTACTCTACATGTCGGCATGGGAGTTTAACTGTTATGTTATCCTTCAGGATGGAAGGCAAGGCTCTAGACGTTGTTGACTGTAGTACCTAGCTTGGAGTTTCTATATGCTCTAATTGTTCATCGAAACTGCAAGTAGAGTTAGCAACCAGGAAAGCAGCAGTAGCACGAAAGCCATCATTAACCAAATATGCAAACACACAGTCAACTTCGGGGTCGAAATTGAAATGGTTTTCCGTGGGAAGTTTGGTCGAACATTCACTCATGGAGAAGGCCTTTTATAATTTAGATGGACATTTTGATAGAGTGGGCATAGGTGAACACCAATTTTGGAAACAGCTCTTATATCTACGCCAGGGCATCCCAAATGGCACCCTTACATCCAGAGTTGGGTTTTGAGAGTCAAAAGGAGCGTGATGGATTCACAAACCAGGTGTGCCATTAACATGACAAAAGCCAATTCTGAAGAGTTGGTCGACAGACCCTGGCATTAAGATATCAACCAACCATTTGTTTTCAGATTATACGAAGCAGCTCTCTCAAGACCTCACAGTCATAGTTTTAGAATATAATCAGGATCCATCACTGTATCCCATGGACTCTCATTGCTCACTCTTGGCTGAATTAACAAATAAATAGCTTGCAAAAGCAAGGTTGTCACAAGAGAGTGAATTGGCTTGTCCAGGCCATGTAGGGTGTGCTGATAATTATGTAAGGATGGGTGGGTATCAGCCCTACCATGAAAACCTTGTGAGCATGCAAATCAGACACATGTTTACCTTTGCCAAAGCTGACGTTTTACCACTGGCATGCAGGATGAAAAAATAGAAAAGTGCAGCGAGTACCATGTGCAAAATGTGTGAGTCGGATGAGGAAAATGTGCGTCATTATATTGTTGGTTGGCAAGTTTATGACCTATTTAGCTCTAGATCCATTACTGATCTGCTAAGGGAGAAAGGTCTCTTAGACAATCCAAATGCTGCAATGCCCTTTCCTTCAGGGACGTCATTTCACCAAAATGCCTGGGGTAGCGTAAATGATATCACACAACCCTTGACCCCCTGATGACATCACAGGAAGTGATGTCATTTGACCCCAATCCGAAGTGATATTGCGGGGAACAGTGGAACACAACCTTTCACCCTTTGACAAAACAGGAAGTGGCATCACATAGCGTTGTACACTATGAAAAATATAGTTACGATATCACTATAATGTGATGTACATTTCATACAAGAATGGATCGCCATAGGTATCGTTAAGATCAGTGTGTATAGGCCCATATTACCAAATTACTGTGACTGCAAGCAGACGTCCATGACCAAATGATAATGATGTGTTATTATATAGCACTTACGCTTAAGCGCTTTATATAGAAAAAATATACACCCAGTATCACCCAATCTGTGTTGGTACTCACTTATCGACCTCAGAAGGATGAAAGGCTCACTTGAGGCATTTAAGAACAGGCTAAATCAGTGACTCACCCCCTGAAGTGTGCCTGAAATAAACCTTTAATGAGTCTAGCAATTATTGTATAGAATTCCAGAAAGACACATTATTTGGCATTCCTATTCTTTCTTATTTAATGTCAGTGTTAAAAGTGTTAGACTTGTGGCACTCCTGTTCTTATTTTTCTTCTTTTTTTAAGGGGCCTCAACAAGAAAGCCAGCCTCTGCAGAAGTAAAGAGCCACATGGTACTGCCCACAGCCCAGGAACTTGCATTACAAAACAAAACAAAAAACGGTTAATTTTTTTTTAGTTTTTTTTTTAGAGGTCATAAGGGATACCACAGAGGTTGCAAGTGAGAGCTCAGAGGTCGCAGTTGCGACCTCTGGCGACCCCTAAATGATGTCCCTGCTTTCCTTATGGGATTTTGATGTCAATATTACCAAATCCGGTCAAGTGGAACATCGAGTAGAGTGCTTGACATCCGTGCAGACCCTGCTAACGCAGGTTTGAATCCCTGCAGGGCCAAACTCAGCCTCTCATCCTTCTGAGGTCAATAAATGAGCCCCACACACCGTGGGTAATAATAAGCAGCTCTCAGATACCTGAGGGTTTGTCGCGCTATATAAATGCCAAATTATTCATTATTATTAAATCAACTGCTGGTTTCATTTATAGTGCTTGGAGACGGAGAGTTGGTAAGCTTGGCTAACGAGGCTTAACGGGCTTCCAAGGGCATTTATCTCGCTAGGGCTGTGAGTTCTGACATTCACATGCTGTCCTATGTACGTCTTCCTCTCCCCTCGAGTATTCATCGTTCTCCTACAAATTAGATTTATTGATGCAGAAATGGATGCTTTAAACTTGATTCAAATTCCGATGTTGAAAATGTATTTTCTTTTGTTTAAATATATATATGATATATTTAAGATATTGAATATTGTTATAGGTTCGGTTTGCATGAAACATGTGTACACATCGTATCTGCTGGTGTTTTATCAATTTTAGTTTATGACACAAAAGGTCTAAACAGTCTGAAGTGTAAGAAAATCAGTCAATCAATTATTTGTCCTGGCACTTGGTTCCATTAAGAAAGGCCAACTGAATGAACCTTGCATATGTCAATGTTTGAATATGTTCACTTCACGTAAGTGAGCTGGAGATCCTTCGAGTTGGAGTTGTCCAGGTCCAAAAAAAAAATAAAAGTGCATTTCCAGTGTGCAGTTCTTCGTGTGTGCTCTCTGGCACGTTCTGTATTGAACGTGGGGCCTTTCACGCTTCCAATGTTCATCTGGCGCGCACAGCACCGACCCACTTTACCCAAGCGCACACTGAATCCAAAAACTGACAAGAGGCGAAGCATTAAAGAACGCGGAAATAATGGCGAGAAAGGGAGTCCAAACTTCTCAGGAGACAGAGGTTTATGGCCCTGCATATTTGTAATATCTAAAACTGTTTTTAATAATGCTGTAAATTAACGGAATGATAAAAAGAAGATAGATGATGCGGATTGCCTAAAGCCTGATTAATTAGTCCCGGCTGATGAATGGGCTATCGCTGTGATTTGCGGCACCGCGCGCTGAACTTTTACTTGTTTGCACACTAAATCACCGGTGCTAATTAACAAAGAAAAACAAAACAAGTCAAGACCAAAAAAAAGCGGTTGCTTTTTGGAATGGTGCCAGTTCCAAAGAGTCTGACAGTATCTCTCCGATGAGCAACGAGGGACAATTAAATACAACAAGCTGGCATCGAAACTACTTTTTTACAGACCGAGACTGGACGAGACACGACGTCCCTCGGGATCATTAAGGGTGGAGAGTGCTGGCACAAATGATAAGTTAGCAGTTTTTAATGCTACCTGCTCCACTAATGAAAGCTTGGATGCGTTCAGGGTTAACATTACGATGCTGGCGGTGGTCGTTTGGTGGTACATTTGTGGGATTACTGTGAGTGCTACTACCACTCTGGTAGTTGTGATGATTTTTGGTGGTAAACTGGGTAATTTACCTGCGGCCTTTTGTGTGGAGGTTACTCTATCATGTCACCACCGAAACGTGTGGTATGGCAGCGAAGCAATGTGGTGATAACATGGTAGTTACCATTACCATCAGTAATGACCACCAATTTACCACCTTTTTTACCAGCACCACCAAACACATAATACAGTAACATGTTTTTCAAGCATTTCCCAGTAGATGGTCTACTCTGAAGGCTTTTACTGGCATGAAATTCACAGGAAATATTATTTGTCTGAGAGATTAATGTCGCTGTACTTTTACGTGTTTGCTACTTGTCCAGTCTCATTAAGTATTCTGCTGCAAAGTCTGAGGCAATGGTGTGTCCTAGCTTCATATGGAACAATGCATACGTTATCCATTATGAGTTTGCCTATTGCCAACATGTTTCGTCATGGTGCAAATGTGCCTTTTTCACAGTTTTCACTGTGATCAGGGATAGATGTTCTGATATAAATATAGGCACTGAAAAACCTCGGTATTGATTTGAACGCAAGCTCCATTTTAACAAAGGTGTGCACTACCCATATTGATTGAGTTAGCATACGCCAGGCCACAAAGACAGCATGAACCCAGACATGAATATGAAGATGCCATATCATATCATACCATAGCCCCATGAGCTCTGTACTGTATACGACACTATGTGTAAGAAACCTATCTGTACTGCACATGTTACTTTATATAAGAAAAGAATCCCGTGAACAACTGCAATGTATCAAACTGTGAACAACTGTAACCTAACAAAATGTATCTAAGCACTCTTTCTTGGGCCGTTTATTCTAACCTTCAAGCACGCCTCCTTAAGTTTCCTGGAAGCGCCTCGTTGCCTGTGGGCTGTGGTGCACTCTACAAATACAAAACAAATAAATAAATAAATAAATATGGGCTTGTACCTCTCCTGCGAATCCTAACGTCATAAAGATGATGAATTCTGCAATTGCCTCCCTCTACTTCTGCTCAAACCACTAACACCAGTGGTCGAACTGGGCGGTAGCGGTTGGAACTGGGAGTCTTATACTTTTTTTTTTAGTTACGTTTTACTGTTCCTATATTTTTGTTTTAAAAAATAAACCATTCCTGAATGGTTTCGTTTTAAAATAAAAGTGTAGGAAGAAGTTGAAATGTGCACTTTCAGTGCACTGCACTGAACGTTCCCTTAAACAGCAGGCACATGTGTTTGGGTGTATGTATTGTGCATGGGAGGGGGAGTGGCAATGGGGTTTCTAGGGAGCGTGGGCAGGCCAGTGCGGAACATACACTTCGACCACTTACTAACACCCCCCTCCACCCCCAAAATTGATCTGCCAATTAGTCCTGGAGAATGTTCTATCAAAATAGAGGTGGGTTCACATTTCTCCAGGAAAGACGATTTGTTACAAAAAAACAACTAATGCAATTGTGTGTAATTAAAATTCACCCGGGTCTGCCAATCAGCAAAGAAGTAAGTGGCGTTGCTAGGATATTATTCTGTCAACAAACAGATAAACTTGCGTTGGTCTTCCGCTGCTAATGGTGCTGAACCAGCCCAACTTAACAGATAAAGATGCACGGCCCATCAACCAGGACGCCCATAGCATCAGGACCTGTTTTTTCTGCTTCTTTGGAATTCAAAAGAATATACTAGATTTGTGAGCTCAGAAATATGGTTCATATCCATGTCAAATAACCCAGCATGCACTTTACCTCTGTGAGGGACTTGTGTATTCCAGCCACAACTGTCATATTGACAGCTTTCAGCTTCAGGGTCATCGTCACATCTTCGAGAAAAGCTGTGAATTAAAAACTTTAAAAAGCATTTTTTCAACATTATAGGAAAGATATGTGTAATGCAACAACGTGTTAGTTCAAATCAGAGATTGAATTATTGCAGTGTAATTTAAGTTGGTGATTGTTTTAAAAACATGTAATAAGTGTTGCATTGTTTTATCAATGCCAAAGTTTAATGTTGTGTGGTTTTGCTTAGTTGAGACATTTCAGGCAAGATAGTAAGTGTTATTGAGAGTAGTCTGGCGAGGCAGGGTCTACTAAGACAAGGTTTATAATGTTAACACTGTGAGATCTGTCATACGTGTCAATTAACTAATGCACCTGCAAATGTTATCCTTTCCTTCTCTTCTACTCTAATATTCTATGCCACCCACTTACATTTCCAGTGGTAGCATCCCCCTCCTACCCATCCATCTTTATAAATATCAAACTTGTTTTTATTTGACAAAACGGACATCACACCAACAGTTTTTGCAAAATTAATTGTGTTCCTACTGTAGCTCCATTACTCCGAGTCAAAGACTTCTGAGATGCTGTCCTTTTGTCACTAGGTGGCACTTTTTCATTTTTGTTTCATTCAATGGGTTTCAAGGAGCCTATACGTGCATGCTCTGTCTAGAACACAAACCAATACCGTGTACCATGAATGAGGTGATAGGCCCCTCGGTAGCGAGCCCACCCTGTTGGTAACAGCCTTTCTCCCTCTTAAGTGACCCTAGCTGCGCTTGGGCCCTTAACTTGGCTGGGGGGGCCATAATCTACAGGGTGAGCCTGCCAACGAGGGGCATGTTGTCATTTGCATCTGTGGACTGTGCTACAGGTGTGCTAATGTTTTTTTTATTTTTATTTTAAAGGAAAGTATTTTCTCTCTGTGAATGGGATGCCTCGGGGCGTCCCGTTCATGGAGAAAACATGCTACACCAACATGGCCGCCATGGAATTGGAAGGCGGGGCTCCGCATGGAGCCCCTCTTCTATTTTCATGGTGGCCACACAGGGACAGGAGCTGGGATAGGAGCGGCAGTGGCAGGGACCCACCACCAAAATCAGATAAGTGGGATGGGTAGAGAGAGGGGGAAAAAGCAGGTTTGGTTGGGGAAGATGGCAAGAGGGGGAACTATCAGGTGGTTTAGACCACAGGTTGACATTAGTAGTGTCAGCCCGCGTTCCGAGCTTTCTTATTGGCTGGCGACCCCACCAGTTCTGTGGAAATTTGAATGTGTTCTAAGAACACTCGTAGTGTCCTGAAATGTTCGTAAATAAACAAAATGGGGGTGTCCTGAAGACGCTGTCTGTATTGTTCGCTGGCAAGTTATAATGTGTTCTAAGAACACTTGTGGTGTCCTGAAATGTTCGTAAATAAACAAAATGAGGGGGTCCTGAGGACGCTGTCCGTATTGCTCGATGGGAGGTTGAATGTGTTCTAAGAACACTCGCGGTGTTCTGAAATGTTCGTAAATAAACAAAATGGGTGTGTCCTGAGGATGCTGTCCGTATTGTTCTCTGGCAACTTGAATGTGTTCTAAGAACACTCGTGGTGTCCTGAAATGTTCGTAAATAACCAATATGGGGGTGCCCTGAGGACACTGTCCGTATTGTTCGATGGAATGTTGAATGTGTTCTAAGAACACTCGCGGTGTCCTGAAATGTTCGCAAATAAAAAAATGTGGGTGTTCTGAGGACGCTGTCCGTATTGTTCTCTGCAAGTTGAATGTGTTCTAAGAACACTTGCGGTGTCCTGAAATGTTCGCAAATAAACTAAATGGGGGTGTTCTGAGGACGCTGTCCGTATTGTTCGTTGTCAAGTTGAAAGTGTTCTAAGAACTGTCGCGGTGTCCTGAAATGTTCATAGGGGGTGTCCTGAAGACGCTGTCTGTATTGTTCGCTGGCAAGTTGAATGTGTTCTAAGAACACTCGTGGTGCCCTGAAATGTTCGTAAATAAACAAAATGAGGGTGTCCTGAGGACGCTGTCCGTATTGCTCGATGGGAAGTTGAATGTGTTCTAAGAACACTCGCGGTGTTCTGAAATGTTCGTAAATAAACAAAATGGGGGTGTCCTGAGGACGCTGCCGTATTGTTCGATGGCAAGTTGAATGTGTTCTAAGAACACTTGCGGTGTCCTGAAATGTTCGTAGGGGGTGTCCTGAAGACGCTGTCCGTATTGTTCACTGGCAAGTTGAATGTGTTCTAAGAACACTTGCGGTGTCCTGAAATGTTCGCAAATAAAAAAAATAGGGGATGTTCTGAGAACGCTGTCCGTATGGTTCTCTTGCAAGTTGAATGTGTTCTAAGAACACTCGCGGTATACTGAAATGTTCGCAAATAAACGAAATTGGGGTGTTCTGAGGACGCTGTCCGTATTGTTCTCTTGCAAGTTGAATGTGTTCTAAGAACACATGTGGTTTCCTGAAATGTTCGTAAATGAACAAAATGGAGGTGTTCTGAGGACGCTGTCCGTTTTGTTCGTTGTCAAGTTTAAAGTGTTCTAAGAACACTTGCGGTGCCCTGCAATGTTCGTAGGGGGTGTCCTGAAGACGCTGTCCATATTGTTCTCTGGCAAGTTGAATGTGTTCTAAGGACACTCGTGGTGTCCTGAAATGTCCGTAAATAAACAATTGGGGGTGTCCTGAGGACGCTGTCCATATTGCTCGATGGGAAGTTCAATGTGTTGTAAGAACACTCGCAGTGTTCTGAAATTTTCGTAAATAAACAAAATGGGGGTGTCCTGAGAACGCTGTCCGTATTGTTCGATGGCAAGTTGAATGTGTTCTAAGAAAACTTGCGGTGTCCTGAAATGTTCGTAGGGGGTGTCCTGAAGACGCTGTCCGTATTGTTCACTGGCAAGTTGAATGTGTTCTAAGAACACTTGCGGTGTCCTGAAATGTTCGCAAATAAAAAAAATGGGGGTGTTCTGAGAACGCTGTCCGTATTGTTCTCTTACAAGTTGAATGTGTTCTAAGAACACTTGCGTTGTCTTGAAATGTTTGCAAATAAACGAAATGGGGGTGTTCTGAGGACGCTGTCCGTATTGTTCGTTGTCAAGTTGAAAGTGTTCTAAGAACTGTCGCGGTGTCCTGAAATGTTCGTAAATAAACAATTGGGGGTGTCCTGAGGACGCTGTCCATATTGCTCGATGGGAAGTTGAATGTTTTGTAAGAACACTCGCAGTGTTCTGAAATTTTCGTAAATAAACAAAATGGGGGTGTCCTGAGAACGCTGTCCGTATTGTTCGATGGCAAGTTGAATGTGTTCTAAGAACACTTGCGGTGTCCTGAAATGTTCGTAGCGGGTGTCCTGAAGACGCTGTCCGTATTGTTCACTGGCAAGTTGAATGTGTTCTAAGAACACTTGCGGTGTCCTGAAATGTTCGCAAATAAAAAAAATGCGGGTGTTCTGAGAACGCTGTCCGTATTGTTCTCTTACAAGTTGAATTTGTTCTAAGAACACTTGCGTTGTCTTGAAATGTTTGTAAATAAACGAAATGGGGGTGTTCTGAGGACGCTGTCCGTATTGTTCGTTGTCAAGTTGAAAGTGTTCTAAGAACTGTCGCGGTGTCCTGAAATGTTCGTAGGGGGTGTCCTGAAGACGCTGTCCGTACTGTTCGCTGGCAAGTTGAATGTGTTCTAAGAACACTCGCGGTGTCCTGAAATGTTCGCAAATAAAAAATGGGGGTGTTCTCAGGACGCTGTCCGTATTGTTCTCTTGCAAGTTGAATGTGTTCTAAGAACACTTGTGGTGTCCTGAAATGTTCGTAAATAAAGAAAATGGAGTTGTTCTGAGGACGCTGTCCGTTTTGTTCGTTGTCAAGTTTAAAGTGTTCTAAGAACACTTGCGGTGCCTTGAAATGTTCGTAGGGGGTGTCCTAAAGACGCTGTCCGTATTGTTCTCTGGCAAGTTGAATGTGTTCTAAGGACACTCATGGTGTCCTGAAATGTTCGTAAATAAACAAAATGGGGGTGTCCTGAGGACGCTGTACATATTGCTCGATGGGAAGTTGAATGTGTTGTAAGAACACTCGCGTTGTTCAGAATTTTCGTAAATAAACAAAATGGGGCTGTCCTGAGGACGTTGTCCGTATTGTTCTCTGGCAACTTGAATGTGTTCTAAGAACACTCGTGGTGTCCTGAAATGTTCGTAAATAAACAATATAGGGGTGCCCTGAGGACGCTGTCCGTATTGTTCAATGGCATGTTGAATGTGTTCTAAGAACACTTGTGGTTTGCTGAAATGTTCGCAAATAAACAAAATGGGGGTGTCCTGAGGACGCTGTCCCTATTGTTCGATGGCAAGTTGAATGTGTTCTAAGAACACTCGCGGTGTCCTGAAATGTTCGCAAATAAACGAAATGGGGGTGTTCTGAGGACGCTGTCCGTATTGTTCGTTGTCAAGTTGAAAGTGTTCTAAGAACTGTTGCGCTGTCCTGAAATGTTCGTAGGGGGTGTCCTGCAGACGCTGTCCGTACTGTTCGCTGGCAAGTTGAATGTGTTCTAAGAACACTCGCAGTGTCCTGCAATGTTCGCAAATAAAAAATGGGGGTGTTCTGAGGACGCTGTCCGTATTGTTCTCTTGCAAGTTGATTGTGTTCTAAGAACACTTGTGGTGTCCTCAAATGTTCGTAGGGGGTGTCCTGAAGACGCTGTCTATATTGTTCACTGGCAAGTTGAATGTGTTCTAAGAACACTCGCGGTGTCCTGAAATGTTCGCAAATAAAAAAATGGGGGTGTTCTGAGGACGCTGTCTGTATTGTCCTCTTGCAAGTTGAATATGTTCTAAGAACACTCGCAGTGTCCTGAAATGTTCGCAATTAAAAAAATGGGGGTGTTCTGAGGACGCTGTCCGTATTGTTCTCTTGCAAGTTGAATGTGTTCTAAGAACACTCGCAGTGTCCTGAAATGTTCGCAAAAAAAAAATGGAGGTGTTCTGAGGACGCTGTCCGTATCTTTCTCTTGCAAGTTGAATGTGTTCTAAGAACACTCGTGGTGTCCTGAAAGGTTCGCAAATAAACGAAATGGGGGTGTTCTGAGGACGCTGTCCGTATTGTTCGTTGTCAAGTTGAAAGTGTTCTAAGAACTGTCGCGGTGTCCTGAAATGTTCGTAGGGGTTGTCCTGAAGACGCTGTCCATATTGTTCTCTGGCAAGTTGAATGTGTTCTAAGGACACTCGTGGTGTCCTGAAATGTCCGTAAATAAACAATTGGGGGTGTCCTGAGGACGCTGTCCATATTGCTCGATGGGAAGTTGAATGTGTTGTAAGAACACTCGCAGTGTTCTGAAATTTTCGTAAATAAACAAAATGGGGGTGTCCTGAGAACGCTGTCCGTATTGTTCGATGGCAAGTTGAATGTGTTCTAATAACACTTGCGTTGTCTTGAAATGTTTGCAAATAAACGAAATGGGGGTGTTCTGAGGACGCTGTCCGTATTGTTCGTTGTCAAGTTGAAAGTGTTCTAAGAACTGTCGCGGTGTCCTGAAATGTTCGTAAATAAACAATTGGGGGTGTCCTGAGGACGCTGTCCATATTGCTCGATGGGAAGTTGAATGTGTTGTAAGAACACTCGCAGTGTTCTGAAATTTTCGTAAATAAACAAAATGGGGGTGTCCTGAGAACGCTGTCCGTATTGTTCGATGGCAAGTTGAATGTGTTCTAAGAACACTTGCGGTGTCCTGAAATGTTCGTAGCGGGTGTCCTGAAGACACTGTCCGTATTGTTCACTGGCAAGTTGAATGTGTTCTAAGAACACTTGCGGTGTCCTGAAATGTTCGCAAATAAAAAAAATGCGGGTGTTCTGAGAACGCTGTCCGTATTGTTCTCTTACAAGTTGAATTTGTTCTAAGAACACTTGCGTTGTCTTGAAATGTTTGTAAATAAACGAAATGGGGGTGTTCTGAGGACGCTGTCTGTATTGTTCGTTGTCAAGTTGAAAGTGTTCTAAGAACTGTCGCGGTGTCCTGAAATGTTCGTAGGGGGTGTCCTGAAGACGCTGTCCATACTGTTCGCTGGCAAGTTGAATGTGTTCTAAGAACACTCGCGGTGTCCTGAAATGTTCGCAAATAAAAAATGGGGGTGTTCTCAGGACGCTGTCCGTATTGTTCTCTTGCAAGTTGAATGTGTTCTAAGAACACTTGTGGTGTCCTGAAATGTTCGTAAATAAAGAAAATGGAGTTGTTCTGAGGACGCTGTCCGTTTTGTTCGTTGTCAAGTTTAAAGTGTTCTAAGAACACTTGCGGTGCCTTGAAATGTTCGTAGGGGGTGTCCTAAAGACGCTGTCCGTATTGTTCTCTGGCAAGTTGAATGTGTTCTAAGGACACTCATGGTGTCCTGAAATGTTCGTAAATAAACAAAATGGGGGTGTCCTGAGGACGCTGTACATATTGCTCGATGGGAAGTTGAATGTGTTGTAAGAACACTCGCGTTGTTCAGAATTTTCGTAAATAAACAAAATGGGGCTGTCCTGAGGACGTTGTCCGTATTGTTCTCTGGCAACTTGAATGTGTTCTAAGAACACTCGTGGTGTCCTGAAATGTTCGTAAATAAACAATATAGGGGTGCCCTGAGGACGCTGTCCGTATTGTTCAATGGCATGTTGAATGTGTTCTAAGAACACTTGTGGTTTGCTGAAATGTTCGCAAATAAACAAAATGGGGGTGTCCTGAGGACGCTGTCCCTATTGTTCGATGGCAAGTTGAATGTGTTCTAAGAACACTCGCGGTGTCCTGAAATGTTCGCAAATAAACGAAATGGGGGTGTTCTGAGGACGCTGTCCGTATTGTTCGTTGTCAAGTTGAAAGTGTTCTAAGAACTGTTGCGCTGTCCTGAAATGTTCGTAGGGGGTGTCCTGAAGACGCTGTCCGTACTGTTCGCTGGCAAGTTGAATGTGTTCTAAGAACACTCGCGGTGTCCTGAAATGTTCGCAAATAAAAAATGGGGGTGTTCTCAGGACGCTGTCCGTATTGTTCTCTTGCAAGTTGAATGTGTTCTAAGAACACTTGTGGTGTCCTGAAATGTTCGTAAATAAAGAAAATGGAGTTGTTCTGAGGACGCTGTCCGTTTTGTTCGTTGTCAAGTTTAAAGTGTTCTAAGAACACTTGCGGTGCCTTGAAATGTTCGTAGGGGGTGTCCTAAAGACGCTGTCCGTATTGTTCTCTGGCAAGTTGAATGTGTTCTAAGGACACTCATGGTGTCCTGAAATGTTCGTAAATAAACAAAATGGGGGTGTCCTGAGGACGCTGTACATATTGCTCGATGGGAAGTTGAATGTGTTGTAAGAACACTCGCGTTGTTCAGAATTTTTGTAAATAAACAAAATGGGGCTGTCCTGAGGACGTTGTCCGTATTGTTCTCTGGCAACTTGAATGTGTTCTAAGAACACTCGTGGTGTCCTGAAATGTTCGTAAATAAACAATATAGGGGTGCCCTGAGGACGCTGTCCGTATTGTTCAATGGCATGTTGAATGTGTTCTAAGAACACTTGTGGTTTGCTGAAATGTTCGCAAATAAACAAAATGGGGGTGTCCTGAGGACGCTGTCCCTATTGTTCGATGGCAAGTTGAATGTGTTCTAAGAACACTCGCGGTGTCCTGAAATGTTCGCAAATAAACGAAATGGGGGTGTTCTGAGGACGCTGTCCGTATTGTTCGTTGTCAAGTTGAAAGTGTTCTAAGAACTGTTGCGCTGTCCTGAAATGTTCGTAGGGGGTGTCCTGCAGACGCTGTCCGTACTGTTCGCTGGCAAGTTGAATGTGTTCTAAGAACACTCGCAGTGTCCTGCAATGTTCGCAAATAAAAAATGGGGGTGTTCTGAGGACGCTGTCCGTATTGTTCTCTTGCAAGTTGATTGTGTTCTAAGAACACTTGTGGTGTCCTCAAATGTTCGTAGGGGGTGTCCTGAAGACGCTGTCTATATTGTTCACTGGCAAGTTGAATGTGTTCTAAGAACACTCGCGGTGTCCTGAAATGTTCGCAAATAAAAAAATGGGGGTGTTCTGAGGACGCTGTCTGTATTGTCCTCTTGCAAGTTGAATATGTTCTAAGAACACTCGCAGTGTCCTGAAATGTTCGCAATTAAAAAAATGGGGGTGTTCTGAGGACGCTGTCCGTATTGTTCTCTTGCAAGTTGAATGTGTTCTAAGAACACTCGCAGTGTCCTGAAATGTTCGCAAAAAAAAAATGGAGGTGTTCTGAGGACGCTGTCCGTATCTTTCTCTTGCAAGTTGAATGTGTTCTAAGAACACTCGTGGTGTCCTGAAAGGTTCGCAAATAAACGAAATGGGGGTGTTCTGAGGACGCTGTCCGTATTGTTCGTTGTCAAGTTGAAAGTGTTCTAAGAACTGTCGCGGTGTCCTGAAATGTTCGTAGGGGTTGTCCTGAAGACGCTGTCCATATTGTTCTCTGGCAAGTTGAATGTGTTCTAAGGACACTCGTGGTGTCCTGAAATGTCCGTAAATAAACAATTGGGGGTGTCCTGAGGACGCTGTCCATATTGCTCGATGGGAAGTTGAATGTGTTGTAAGAACACTCGCAGTGTTCTGAAATTTTCGTAAATAAACAAAATGGGGGTGTCCTGAGAACGCTGTCCGTATTGTTCGATGGCAAGTTGAATGTGTTCTAATAACACTTGCGTTGTCTTGAAATGTTTGCAAATAAACGAAATGGGGGTGTTCTGAGGACGCTGTCCGTATTGTTCGTTGTCAAGTTGAAAGTGTTCTAAGAACTGTCGCGGTGTCCTGAAATGTTCGTAAATAAACAATTGGGGGTGTCCTGAGGACGCTGTCCATATTGCTCGATGGGAAGTTGAATGTGTTGTAAGAACACTCGCAGTGTTCTGAAATTTTCGTAAATAAACAAAATGGGGGTGTCCTGAGAACGCTGTCCGTATTGTTCGATGGCAAGTTGAATGTGTTCTAAGAACACTTGCGGTGTCCTGAAATGTTCGTAGCGGGTGTCCTGAAGACACTGTCCGTATTGTTCACTGGCAAGTTGAATGTGTTCTAAGAACACTTGCGGTGTCCTGAAATGTTCGCAAATAAAAAAAATGCGGGTGTTCTGAGAACGCTGTCCGTATTGTTCTCTTACAAGTTGAATTTGTTCTAAGAACACTTGCGTTGTCTTGAAATGTTTGTAAATAAACGAAATGGGGGTGTTCTGAGGACGCTGTCTGTATTGTTCGTTGTCAAGTTGAAAGTGTTCTAAGAACTGTCGCGGTGTCCTGAAATGTTCGTAGGGGGTGTCCTGAAGACGCTGTCCATACTGTTCGCTGGCAAGTTGAATGTGTTCTAAGAACACTCGCGGTGTCCTGAAATGTTCGCAAATAAAAAATGGGGGTGTTCTCAGGACGCTGTCCGTATTGTTCTCTTGCAAGTTGAATGTGTTCTAAGAACACTTGTGGTGTCCTGAAATGTTCGTAAATAAAGAAAATGGAGTTGTTCTGAGGACGCTGTCCGTTTTGTTCGTTGTCAAGTTTAAAGTGTTCTAAGAACACTTGCGGTGCCTTGAAATGTTCGTAGGGGGTGTCCTAAAGACGCTGTCCGTATTGTTCTCTGGCAAGTTGAATGTGTTCTAAGGACACTCATGGTGTCCTGAAATGTTCGTAAATAAACAAAATGGGGGTGTCCTGAGGACGCTGTACATATTGCTCGATGGGAAGTTGAATGTGTTGTAAGAACACTCGCGTTGTTCAGAATTTTCGTAAATAAACAAAATGGGGCTGTCCTGAGGACGTTGTCCGTATTGTTCTCTGGCAACTTGAATGTGTTCTAAGAACACTCGTGGTGTCCTGAAATGTTCGTAAATAAACAATATAGGGGTGCCCTGAGGACGCTGTCCGTATTGTTCAATGGCATGTTGAATGTGTTCTAAGAACACTTGTGGTTTGCTGAAATGTTCGCAAATAAACAAAATGGGGGTGTCCTGAGGACGCTGTCCCTATTGTTCGATGGCAAGTTGAATGTGTTCTAAGAACACTCGCGGTGTCCTGAAATGTTCGCAAATAAACGAAATGGGGGTGTTCTGAGGACGCTGTCCGTATTGTTCGTTGTCAAGTTGAAAGTGTTCTAAGAACTGTTGCGCTGTCCTGAAATGTTCGTAGGGGGTGTCCTGAAGACGCTGTCCTTATTGTTCACTGGCAAGTTGAATGTGTTCTAAGAACACTCGCGGTGTCCTGAAATGTTCGCAAATAAACGAAATGGTGGTGTTCTGAGGACACTGTCCGTATTGTTCGTTGTCAAGTTGAAAGTGTTCCAAGAACTGTTGCGGTGTCCTGAAATGTTCGTAGGGCGTGTCCTGCAGACGCTGTCCGTACTGTTCGCTGGCAAGTTGAATGTGTTCTAAGAACACTCGCAGTGTCCTGAAATGTTCGCAAATAAAAAATGGGGGTGTTCTGAGGACGCTGTCCGTATTGTTCTCTTGCAAGTTGATTGTGTTCTAAGAACACTTGTGGTGTCCTCAAATGTTCGTAGGGGGTGTCCTGAAGACGCTGTCTATATTGTTCACTGGCAAGTTGAATGTGTTCTAAGAACACTCGCGGTGTCCTGAAATGTTCGCAAATAAAAAAATGGGGGTGTTCTGAGGACGCTGTCTGTATTGTCCTCTTGCAAGTTGAATATGTTCTAAGAACACTCGCAGTGTCCTGAAATGTTCGCAATTAAAAAAATGGGGGTGTTCTGAGGACGCTGTCCGTATTGTTCTCTTGCAAGTTGAATGTGTTCTAAGAACACTCGCAGTGTCCTGAAATGTTCGCAAAAAAAAAAATGGAGGTGTTCTGAGGACGCTGTCCGTATCTTTCTCTTGCAAGTTGAATGTGTTCTAAGAACACTCGTGGTGTCCTGAAAGCTTCGCAAATAAAAGAAATGGGGGTGTTCTGAGGACGCTGTCCGTATTGTTCGTTGTCAAGTTGAAAGTGTTCTAAGAACACTTGCGGTGCCCTGCAATGTTCGTAGGGGGTGTCCTGAAGACGCTGTCCATATTGTTCTCTGGCAAGTTGAATGTGTTCTAAGGACACTCGTGGTGTCCTGAAATGTCCGTAAATAAACAATTGGGGGTGTCATGAGGACGCTGTCCATATTGCTCGATGGGAAGTTGAATGTGTTGTAAGAACACTCGCAGTGTTCTGAAATTTTCGTAAATAAACAAAATGGGGGTGTCCTGAGAACGCTGTCCGTATTGTTCGATGGCAAGTTGAATGTGTTCTAAGAACACTTGCGGTGTCCTGAAATGTTCGTAGGGGGTGTCCTGAAGACGCTGTCCGTATTGTTCACTGGCAAGTTGAATGTGTTCTAAGAACACTTGCGTTGTCTTGAAATGTTTGCAAATAAACGAAATGGGGGTGTTCTGAGGACGCTGTCCGTATTGTTCGTTGTCAAGTTGAAAGTGTTCTAAGAACTGTCGCGGTGTCCTGAAATGTTCGTAAATAAACAATTGGGGGTGTCCTGAGGACGCTGTCCATATTGCTCGATGGGAAGTTGAATGTGTTGTAAGAACACTCGCAGTGTTCTGAAATTTTCGTAAATAAACAAAATGGGGGTGTCCTGAGAACGCTGTCCGTATTGTTCGATGGCAAGTTGAATGTGTTCTAAGAACACTCGCGGTGTCCTGAAATGTTCGTAGGGGGTGTCCTGAAGACGCTGTCCGTACTGTTCGCTGGCAAGTTGAATGTGTTCTAAGAACACTCGCAGTGTCCTGAAATGTTCGCAAATAAAGAAAATGGAGTTGTTCTGAGGACGCTGTCCGTTTTGTTCGTTGTCAAGTTTAAAGTGTTCTAAGAACACTTGCGGTGCCTTGAAATGTTCGTAGGGGGTGTCCTAAAGACGCTGTCCGTATTGTTCTCTGGCAAGTTGAATGTGTTCTAAGGACACTCATGGTGTCCTGAAATGTTCGTAAATAAACAAAATGGGGGTGTCCTGAGGACGCTGTCCGTATTGCTCGATGGGAAGTTGAATGTGTTGTAAGAACACTCGCGTTGTTCAGAATTTTCGTAAATAAACAAAATGGGGCTGTCCTGAGGACGTTGTCCGTATTGTTCTCTGGCAACTTGAATGTGTTCTAAGAACACTCGTGGTGTCCTGAAATGTTCGTAAATAAACAATATAGGGGTGCCCTGAGGACACTGTCCGTATTGTTCAATGGCATGTTGAATGTGTTCTAAGAACACTTGTGGTTTGCTGAAATGTTCGCAAATAAACAAAATGGGGGTGTCCTGAGGACGCTGTCCCTATTGTTCGATGGCAAGTTGAATGTGTTCTAAGAACACTCGCGGTGTCCTGAAATGTTCGCAAATAAACGAAATGGGGGTGTTCTGAGGACGCTGTCCGTATTGTTCGTTGTCAAGTTGAAAGTGTTCTAAGAACTGTTGCGCTGTCCTGAAATGTTCGTAGGGGGTGTCCTGAAGACGCTGTCCTTATTGTTCACTGGCAAGTTGAATGTGTTCTAAGAACACTCGCGGTGTCCTGAAATGTTCGCAAATAAACGAAATGGTGGTGTTCTGAGGACACTGTCCGTATTGTTCGTTGTCAAGTTGAAAGTGTTCCAAGAACTGTTGCGGTGTCCTGAAATGTTCGTAGGGCGTGTCCTGCAGACGCTGTCCGTACTGTTCGCTGGCAAGTTGAATGTGTTCTAAGAACACTCGCAGTGTCCTGAAATGTTCGCAAATAAAAAAATGGGGGTGTTCTGAGGACGCTGTCTGTATTGTCCTCTTGCAAGTTGAATATGTTCTAAGAACACTCGCAGTGTCCTGAAATGTTCGCAATTAAAAAAATGGGGGTGTTCTGAGGACGCTGTCCGTATTGTTCTCTTGCAAGTTGAATGTGTTCTAAGAACACTCGCAGTGTCTTGAAATGTTTGCAAAAAAAAAAATGGAGGTGTTCTGAGGACGCTGTCCGTATCTTTCTCTTGCAAGTTGAATGTGTTCTAAGAACACTCTTGGTGTCCTGAAAGGTTCGCAAATAAACGAAATGGGGGTGTTCTGAGGACGCTGTCCGTATTGTTCGTTGTCAAGTTGAAAGTGTTCTAAGAACTGTCGCGGTGTCCTGAAATGTTCGTAGGGGGTGTCCTGAAGACGCTGTCCATACTGTTTGCTGGCAAGTTGAATGTGTTCTAAGAACACTTGCGGTGTCCTGAAATGTTCGCAAATAAAAAATGGGGCTGTTCTCAGGACGCTGTCCGTATTGTTCTCTTGCAAGTTGAATCTGTTCTAAGAACACTTGCGGTGTCCTAAAATGTTCGCAAATAAACGAAATGGGGGTGTTCTGAGGACGCTGTCCGTATTGTTCGTTGTCAAGATGAAAGTGTTCTAAGAACACTCGCGGTGTCCTGAAATGTTCGCAAATAAAAAAATGGGGGTGTTCTGAGGACGCTGTCCGTATTGTTTTCTGCGAGTGGAATGTGTTCTAAGAACACTCGCGGTGTCCTGAAATGTTCGCAAATAAACGAAATGGGGGTGTTCTGAGGACGCTGTCCGTATTGTTCGTTGTCAAGTTGAAAGTGTTCTAAGAACTGTCGCGGTGTCCTGAAATGTTCATAGGGGGTGTCCTGAAGACGCTGTCTGTATTGTTCGCTGGCAAGTTGAATGTGTTCTAAGAACACTCGTGGTGTCCTGAAATGTTCGTAAATAAAGAAAATGAGGGTGTCCTGATGACACTGTCCGTATAGCTCAATGGGAAGTTGAATGTGTTCTAAGAACACTCGCAGTGTTCTGAAATGTTCGTAAATAAACAAAATGGGGGTGTCCTGAGGATGCTGTCCCTATTGTTCGATGGCAAGTTGAATGTGTTCTAAGAACACTCGTGGTGTCCTGAAATGTTCGCAAATAAAAAAATGGGGGTGTTCTGAGGACGCTGTCCGTATTGTTCTCTTGCAAGTTGAATATGTTCTAAGAACACTCGCAGTGTCCTGAAATGTTCGCAAATAAACTAAATGGGGGTGTTCTGAGGACGCTGTCCGTATTGTTCATTGTCAAGTTGAAAGTGTTCTAAGAACTGTTGCGGTGTCCTGAAATGTTCGTAGGGGGTGTCCTGAAGACGCTGTCCATATTGTTCACTGGCAAGTTGAATGTGTTCTAAGAACACTCGTGGTGTCCTGAAATGTTCGCAAATAAAAAAATGGGGGTGTTCTGAGGACGCTGTCCGTGTTGTTCTCTTGCAAGTTGAATCTGTTCTAAGAACACTCGCGGTGTCCTGAAATGTTCGCAAATAAACGAAATGGGGGTGTTCTCAGGACTCTGTCCGTATTGTTCGTTGTCAAGTTGAAAGTGTTCTAAGAACTGTCGCGGTGTCCTGAAATGTTCGTAGGGGGTGTCCTGAAGACGCTGTCCGTACTGTTCGCTGGCAAGTTGAATGTGTTCTAAGAACACTCGCGGTGTCCTGAAATGTTCGCAAATAAAAAATGGGGGTGTTCTCAGGACGCTGTCCGTATTGTTCTCTTGCAAGTTTAATGTGTTCTAAGAACACTTGTGGTGTCCTGAAATGTTCGTAAATAAAGAAAATGAGGGTGTCCTGATGACGCTGTCCGTATAGCTCAATGGGAAGTTGAATGTGTTCTAAGAACACTCGCAGTGTTCTGAAATATTCGTAAATAAACAAAATGGGGGTGTCCTGAGGACTCTGCCGTATTGTTCTCTGGCAACTTGAATGTGTTTTAAGAACACTTGTGGTGTCCTGAAATGTTCGTAAATAAACAAAATGGGGGTGTCCCGAGGACGGTGTCCCTATTGTTCGATGGCAAGTTGAATGTGTTCTAAGAACACTCGTGGTGTCCTGAAATGTTCGCAAATAAAAAAATGGGGGTGTTCTGAGGACGCTGTCCGTATTGTTCTCTTGCAAGTTGAATATGTTCTAAGAACACTCGCGGTGTCCTGAAATGTTCGCAAATAAACTAAATGGGGGTGTTCTGAGGACGCTGTCCGTATTGTTCGTTGTCAAGTTGAAAGTGTTCTAAGAACTGTTGCGGTGTCCTGAAATGTTCGTAGGGGGTGTCCTGAAGACGCTGTCCATATTGTTCACTGGCAAAGTTGAATGTGTTCTAAGAACACTCGTGGTGTCCTGAAATGTTCGCAAATAAAAAAATGGGGGTGTTCTGAGGACGCTGTCCGTGTTGTTCTCTTGCAAGTTGAATCTGTTCTAAGAACACTCGCGGTGTCCTGAAATGTTCGCAAATAAACGAAATGGGGGTGTTCTCAGGACTCTGTCCGTATTGTTCGTTGTCAAGTTGAAAGTGTTCTAAGAACACTCGCGGTGTCCTGAAATGTTCGCAAATAAAAAAATGGGGGTGTTCTGAGGACGCTGTCCGTATTGTTCTCTTGCAAGTTGAATGTGTTCTAAGAACACTCGCGATGTCTTGAAATGTTTGCAAATAAACGAAATGGGGGTGTTCTGAGGACGCTGTCCGTATTGTTCTCTTACAAGTTGAATTTGTTCTAAGAACACTTGCGTTGTCTTGAAATGTTTGTAAATAAACGAAATGGGGGTGTTCTGAGGACGCTGTCCGTATTGTTCGTTGTCAAGTTGAAAGTGTTCTAAGAACTGTCGCGGTGTCCTGAAATGTTCGTAGGGGGTGTCCTGAAGACGCTGTCCGTACTGTTCGCTGGCAAGTTGAATGTGTTCTAAGAACACTCGCGGTGTCCTGAAATGTTCGCAAATAAAAAATGGGGGTGTTCTCAGGACGCTGTCCGTATTGTTCTCTTGCAAGTTGAATGTGTTCTAAGAACACTTGTGGTGTCCTGAAATGTTCGTAAATAAAGAAAATGGAGTTGTTCTGAGGACGCTGTCCGTTTTGTTCGTTGTCAAGTTTAAAGTGTTCTAAGAACACTTGCGGTGCCTTGAAATGTTCGTAGGGGGTGTCCTAAAGACGCTGTCCGTATTGTTCTCTGGCAAGTTGAATGTGTTCTAAGGACACTCATGGTGTCCTGAAATGTTCGTAAATAAACAAAATGGGGGTGTCCTGAGGACGCTGTACATATTGCTCGATGGGAAGTTGAATGTGTTGTAAGAACACTCGCGTTGTTCAGAATTTTCGTAAATAAACAAAATGGGGCTGTCCTGAGGACGTTGTCCGTATTGTTCTCTGGCAACTTGAATGTGTTCTAAGAACACTCGTGGTGTCCTGAAATGTTCGTAAATAAACAATATAGGGGTGCCCTGAGGACGCTGTCCGTATTGTTCAACGGCATGTTGAATGTGTTCTAAGAACACTTGTGGTTTGCTGAAATGTTCGCAAATAAACAAAATGGGGGTGTCCTGAGGACGCTGTCCCTATTGTTCGATGGCAAGTTGAATGTGTTCTAAGAACACTCGCGGTGTCCTGAAATGTTCGCAAATAAACGAAATGGGGGTGTTCTGAGGACGCTGTCCGTATTGTTCGTTGTCAAGTTGAAAGTGTTCTAAGAACTGTTGCGCTGTCCTGAAATGTTCGTAGGGGGTGTCCTGCAGACGCTGTCCGTACTGTTCGCTGGCAAGTTGAATGTGTTCTAAGAACACTCGCAGTGTCCTGCAATGTTCGCAAATAAAAAATGGGGGTGTTCTGAGGACGCTGTCCGTATTGTTCTCTTGCAAGTTGATTGTGTTCTAAGAACACTTGTGGTGTCCTCAAATGTTCGTAGGGGGTGTCCTGAAGACGCTGTCTATATTGTTCACTGGCAAGTTGAATGTGTTCTAAGAACACTCGCGGTGTCCTGAAATGTTCGCAAATAAAAAAATGGGGGTGTTCTGAGGACGCTGTCTGTATTGTCCTCTTGCAAGTTGAATATGTTCTAAGAACACTCGCAGTGTCCTGAAATGTTCGCAATTAAAAAAATGGGGGTGTTCTGAGGACGCTGTCCGTATTGTTCTCTTGCAAGTTGAATGTGTTCTAAGAACACTCGCAGTGTCCTGAAATGTTCGCAAAAAAAAAATGGAGGTGTTCTGAGGACGCTGTCCGTATCTTTCTCTTGCAAGTTGAATGTGTTCTAAGAACACTCGTGGTGTCCTGAAAGGTTCGCAAATAAACGAAATGGGGGTGTTCTGAGGACGCTGTCCGTATTGTTCGTTGTCAAGTTGAAAGTGTTCTAAGAACTGTCGCGGTGTCCTGAAATGTTCGTAGGGGTTGTCCTGAAGACGCTGTCCATATTGTTCTCTGGCAAGTTGAATGTGTTCTAAGGACACTCGTGGTGTCCTGAAATGTCCGTAAATAAACAATTGGGGGTGTCCTGAGGACGCTGTCCATATTGCTCGATGGGAAGTTGAATGTGTTGTAAGAACACTCGCAGTGTTCTGAAATTTTCGTAAATAAACAAAATGGGGGTGTCCTGAGAACGCTGTCCGTATTGTTCGATGGCAAGTTGAATGTGTTCTAATAACACTTGCGTTGTCTTGAAATGTTTGCAAATAAACGAAATGGGGGTGTTCTGAGGACGCTGTCCGTATTGTTCGTTGTCAAGTTGAAAGTGTTCTAAGAACTGTCGCGGTGTCCTGAAATGTTCGTAAATAAACAATTGGGGGTGTCCTGAGGACGCTGTCCATATTGCTCGATGGGAAGTTGAATGTGTTGTAAGAACACTCGCAGTGTTCTGAAATTTTCGTAAATAAACAAAATGGGGGTGTCCTGAGAACGCTGTCCGTATTGTTCGATGGCAAGTTGAATGTGTTCTAAGAACACTTGCGGTGTCCTGAAATGTTCGTAGCGGGTGTCCTGAAGACACTGTCCGTATTGTTCACTGGCAAGTTGAATGTGTTCTAAGAACACTTGCGGTGTCCTGAAATGTTCGCAAATAAAAAAAATGCGGGTGTTCTGAGAACGCTGTCCGTATTGTTCTCTTACAAGTTGAATTTGTTCTAAGAACACTTGCGTTGTCTTGAAATGTTTGTAAATAAACGAAATGGGGGTGTTCTGAGGACGCTGTCTGTATTGTTCGTTGTCAAGTTGAAAGTGTTCTAAGAACTGTTGCGGTGTCCTGAAATGTTCGTAGGGGGTGTCCTGAAGACGCTGTCCATACTGTTCGCTGGCAAGTTGAATGTGTTCTAAGAACACTCGCGGTGTCCTGAAATGTTCGCAAATAAAAAATGGGGGTGTTCTCAGGACGCTGTCCGTATTGTTCTCTTGCAAGTTGAATGTGTTCTAAGAACACTTGTGGTGTCCTGAAATGTTCGTAAATAAAGAAAATGGAGTTGTTCTGAGGACGCTGTCCGTTTTGTTCGTTGTCAAGTTTAAAGTGTTCTAAGAACACTTGCGGTGCCTTGAAATGTTCGTAGGGGGTGTCCTAAAGACGCTGTCCGTATTGTTCTCTGGCAAGTTGAATGTGTTCTAAGGACACTCATGGTGTCCTGAAATGTTCGTAAATAAACAAAATGGGGGTGTCCTGAGGACGCTGTACATATTGCTCGATGGGAAGTTGAATGTGTTGTAAGAACACTCGCGTTGTTCAGAATTTTCGTAAATAAACAAAATGGGGCTGTCCTGAGGACGTTGTCCGTATTGTTCTCTGGCAACTTGAATGTGTTCTAAGAACACTCGTGGTGTCCTGAAATGTTCGTAAATAAACAATATAGGGGTGCCCTGAGGACGCTGTCCGTATTGTTCAATGGCATGTTGAATGTGTTCTAAGAACACTTGTGGTTTGCTGAAATGTTCGCAAATAAACAAAATGGGGGTGTCCTGAGGACGCTGTCCCTATTGTTCGATGGCAAGTTGAATGTGTTCTAAGAACACTCGCGGTGTCCTGAAATGTTCGCAAATAAACGAAATGGGGGTGTTCTGAGGACGCTGTCCGTATTGTTCGTTGTCAAGTTGAAAGTGTTCTAAGAACTGTTGCGCTGTCCTGAAATGTTCGTAGGGGGTGTCCTGAAGACGCTGTCCTTATTGTTCACTGGCAAGTTGAATGTGTTCTAAGAACACTCGCGGTGTCCTGAAATGTTCGCAAATAAACGAAATGGTGGTGTTCTGAGGACACTGTCCGTATTGTTCGTTGTCAAGTTGAAAGTGTTCCAAGAACTGTTGCGGTGTCCTGAAATGTTCGTAGGGCGTGTCCTGCAGACGCTGTCCGTACTGTTCGCTGGCAAGTTGAATGTGTTCTAAGAACACTCGCAGTGTCCTGAAATGTTCGCAAATAAAAAATGGGGGTGTTCTGAGGACGCTGTCCGTATTGTTCTCTTGCAAGTTGATTGTGTTCTAAGAACACTTGTGGTGTCCTCAAATGTTCGTAGGGGGTGTCCTGAAGACGCTGTCTATATTGTTCACTGGCAAGTTGAATGTGTTCTAAGAACACTCGCGGTGTCCTGAAATGTTCGCAAATAAAAAAATGGGGGTGTTCTGAGGACGCTGTCTGTATTGTCCTCTTGCAAGTTGAATATGTTCTAAGAACACTCGCAGTGTCCTGAAATGTTCGCAATTAAAAAAATGGGGGTGTTCTGAGGACGCTGTCCGTATTGTTCTCTTGCAAGTTGAATGTGTTCTAAGAACACTCGCAGTGTCCTGAAATGTTCGCAAAAAAAAAAATGGAGGTGTTCTGAGGACGCTGTCCGTATCTTTCTCTTGCAAGTTGAATGTGTTCTAAGAACACTCGTGGTGTCCTGAAAGTTTCGCAAATAAAAGAAATGGGGGTGTTCTGAGGACGCTGTCCGTATTGTTCGTTGTCAAGTTGAAAGTGTTCTAAGAACACTTGCGGTGCCCTGCAATGTTCGTAGGGGGTGTCCTGAAGACGCTGTCCATATTGTTCTCTGGCAAGTTGAATGTGTTCTAAGGACACTCGTGGTGTCCTGAAATGTCCGTAAATAAACAATTGGGGGTGTCCTGAGGACGCTGTCCATATTGCTCGATGGGAAGTTGAATGTGTTGTAAGAACACTCGCAGTGTTCTGAAATTTTCGTAAATAAACAAAATGGGGGTGTCCTGAGAACGCTGTCCGTATTGTTCGATGGCAAGTTGAATGTGTTCTAAGAACACTCGCGGTGTCCTGAAATGTTCGTAGGGGGTGTCCTGAAGACGCTGTCCGTACTGTTCGCTGGCAAGTTGAATGTGTTCTAAGAACACTCGCAGTGTCCTGAAATGTTCGCAAATAAAGAAAATGGAGTTGTTCTGAGGACGCTGTCCGTTTTGTTCGTTGTCAAGTTTAAAGTGTTCTAAGAACACTTGCGGTGCCTTGAAATGTTCGTAGGGGGTGTCCTAAAGACGCTGTCCGTATTGTTCTCTGGCAAGTTGAATGTGTTCTAAGGACACTCATGGTGTCCTGAAATGTTCGTAAATAAACAAAATGGGGGTGTCCTGAGGACGCTGTCCGTATTGCTCGATGGGAAGTTGAATGTGTTGTAAGAACACTCGCGTTGTTCAGAATTTTCGTAAATAAACAAAATGGGGCTGTCCTGAGGACGTTGTCCGTATTGTTCTCTGGCAACTTGAATGTGTTCTAAGAACACTCGTGGTGTCCTGAAATGTTCGTAAATAAACAATATAGGGGTGCCCTGAGGACACTGTCCGTATTGTTCAATGGCATGTTGAATGTGTTCTAAGAACACTTGTGGTTTGCTGAAATGTTCGCAAATAAACAAAATGGGGGTGTCCTGAGGACGCTGTCCCTATTGTTCGATGGCAAGTTGAATGTGTTCTAAGAACACTCGCGGTGTCCTGAAATGTTCGCAAATAAACGAAATGGGGGTGTTCTGAGGACGCTGTCCGTATTGTTCGTTGTCAAGTTGAAAGTGTTCTAAGAACTGTTGCGCTGTCCTGAAATGTTCGTAGGGGGTGTCCTGAAGACGCTGTCCTTATTGTTCACTGGCAAGTTGAATGTGTTCTAAGAACACTCGCGGTGTCCTGAAATGTTCGCAAATAAACGAAATGGTGGTGTTCTGAGGACACTGTCCGTATTGTTCGTTGTCAAGTTGAAAGTGTTCCAAGAACTGTTGCGGTGTCCTGAAATGTTCGTAGGGCGTGTCCTGCAGACGCTGTCCGTACTGTTCGCTGGCAAGTTGAATGTGTTCTAAGAACACTCGCAGTGTCCTGAAATGTTCGCAAATAAAAAAATGGGGGTGTTCTGAGGACGCTGTCTGTATTGTCCTCTTGCAAGTTGAATATGTTCTAAGAACACTCGCAGTGTCCTGAAATGTTCGCAATTAAAAAAATGGGGGTGTTCTGAGGACGCTGTCCGTATTGTTCTCTTGCAAGTTGAATGTGTTCTAAGAACACTCGCAGTGTCTTGAAATGTTTGCAAAAAAAAAAATGGAGGTGTTCTGAGGACGCTGTCCGTATCTTTCTCTTGCAAGTTGAATGTGTTCTAAGAACACTCTTGGTGTCCTGAAAGGTTCGCAAATAAACGAAATGGGGGTGTTCTGAGGACGCTGTCCGTATTGTTCGTTGTCAAGTTGAAAGTGTTCTAAGAACTGTCGCGGTGTCCTGAAATGTTCGTAGGGGGTGTCCTGAAGACGCTGTCCATACTGTTTGCTGGCAAGTTGAATGTGTTCTAAGAACACTTGCGGTGTCCTGAAATGTTCGCAAATAAAAAATGGGGCTGTTCTCAGGACGCTGTCCGTATTGTTCTCTTGCAAGTTGAATCTGTTCTAAGAACACTTGCGGTGTCCTAAAATGTTCGCAAATAAACGAAATGGGGGTGTTCTGAGGACGCTGTCCGTATTGTTCGTTGTCAAGATGAAAGTGTTCTAAGAACACTCGCGGTGTCCTGAAATGTTCGCAAATAAAAAAATGGGGGTGTTCTGAGGACGCTGTCCGTATTGTTTTCTGCGAGTGGAATGTGTTCTAAGAACACTCGCGGTGTCCTGAAATGTTCGCAAATAAACGAAATGGGGGTGTTCTGAGGACGCTGTCCGTATTGTTCGTTGTCAAGTTGAAAGTGTTCTAAGAACTGTCGCGGTGTCCTGAAATGTTCATAGGGGGTGTCCTGAAGACGCTGTCTGTATTGTTCGCTGGCAAGTTGAATGTGTTCTAAGAACACTCGTGGTGTCCTGAAATGTTCGTAAATAAAGAAAATGAGGGTGTCCTGATGACACTGTCCGTATAGCTCAATGGGAAGTTGAATGTGTTCTAAGAACACTCGCAGTGTTCTGAAATGTTCGTAAATAAACAAAATGGGGGTGTCCTGAGGATGCTGTCCCTATTGTTCGATGGCAAGTTGAATGTGTTCTAAGAACACTCGTGGTGTCCTGAAATGTTCGCAAATAAAAAAATGGGGGTGTTCTGAGGACGCTGTCCGTATTGTTCTCTTGCAAGTTGAATATGTTCTAAGAACACTCGCAGTGTCCTGAAATGTTCGCAAATAAACTAAATGGGGGTGTTCTGAGGACGCTGTCCGTATTGTTCATTGTCAAGTTGAAAGTGTTCTAAGAACTGTTGCGGTGTCCTGAAATGTTCGTAGGGGGTGTCCTGAAGACGCTGTCCATATTGTTCACTGGCAAGTTGAATGTGTTCTAAGAACACTCGTGGTGTCCTGAAATGTTCGCAAATAAAAAAATGGGGGTGTTCTGAGGACGCTGTCCGTGTTGTTCTCTTGCAAGTTGAATCTGTTCTAAGAACACTCGCGGTGTCCTGAAATGTTCGCAAATAAACGAAATGGGGGTGTTCTCAGGACTCTGTCCGTATTGTTCGTTGTCAAGTTGAAAGTGTTCTAAGAACTGTCGCGGTGTCCTGAAATGTTCGTAGGGGGTGTCCTGAAGACGCTGTCCGTACTGTTCGCTGGCAAGTTGAATGTGTTCTAAGAACACTCGCGGTGTCCTGAAATGTTCGCAAATAAAAAATGGGGGTGTTCTCAGGACGCTGTCCGTATTGTTCTCTTGCAAGTTTAATGTGTTCTAAGAACACTTGTGGTGTCCTGAAATGTTCGTAAATAAAGAAAATGAGGGTGTCCTGATGACGCTGTCCGTATAGCTCAATGGGAAGTTGAATGTGTTCTAAGAACACTCGCAGTGTTCTGAAATATTCGTAAATAAACAAAATGGGGGTGTCCTGAGGACTCTGCCGTATTGTTCTCTGGCAACTTGAATGTGTTTTAAGAACACTTGTGGTGTCCTGAAATGTTCGTAAATAAACAAAATGGGGGTGTCCCGAGGACGGTGTCCCTATTGTTCGATGGCAAGTTGAATGTGTTCTAAGAACACTCGTGGTGTCCTGAAATGTTCGCAAATAAAAAAATGGGGGTGTTCTGAGGACGCTGTCCGTATTGTTCTCTTGCAAGTTGAATATGTTCTAAGAACACTCGCGGTGTCCTGAAATGTTCGCAAATAAACTAAATGGGGGTGTTCTGAGGACGCTGTCCGTATTGTTCGTTGTCAAGTTGAAAGTGTTCTAAGAACTGTTGCGGTGTCCTGAAATGTTCGTAGGGGGTGTCCTGAAGACGCTGTCCATATTGTTCACTGGCAAGTTGAATGTGTTCTAAGAACACTCGTGGTGTCCTGAAATGTTCGCAAATAAAAAAATGGGGGTGTTCTGAGGACGCTGTCCGTGTTGTTCTCTTGCAAGTTGAATCTGTTCTAAGAACACTCGCGGTGTCCTGAAATGTTCGCAAATAAACGAAATGGGGGTGTTCTCAGGACTCTGTCCGTATTGTTCGTTGTCAAGTTGAAAGTGTTCTAAGAACACTCGCGGTGTCCTGAAATGTTCGCAAATAAAAAAATGGGGGTGTTCTGAGGACGCTGTCCGTATTGTTCTCTTGCAAGTTGAATGTGTTCTAAGAACACTCGCGATGTCTTGAAATGTTTGCAAATAAACGAAATGGGGGTGTTCTGAGGACGCTGTCCGTATTGTTCGTTGTCAAGTTGAAAGTCTTCTAAGAACTGTCGCGGTGTCCTGAAATGTTCGTAGGGGGTGTCCTGAAGACGCTGTCCGTACTGTTCGCTGGCAAGTTGAATGTGTTCTAAGAACACTCGCGGTGTCCTGAAATGTTCGTAAATAAAGAAAATGAGGGTGTCCTGATGACGCTGTCCGTATAGCTCAATGGGAAGTTGAATGTGTTCTAAGAACACTCGCAGTGTTCTGAAATATTCGTAAATAAACAAAATGGGGGTGTCCTGAGGACTCTGCCTTATTGTTCTCTGGCAACTTGAATGTGTTTTAAGAACACTTGTGGTGTCCTGAAATGTTCGTAAATAAACAAAATGGGGGTGTCCTGAGGACGGTGTCCCTATTGTTCGATGGCAAGTTGAATGTGTTCTAAGAACACTCGTGGTGTCCTGAAATGTTCGCAAATAAAAAAATGGGGGTGTTCTGAGGACGCTGTCCGTATTGTTCTCTTGCAAGTTGAATATGTTCTAAGAACACTCGCGGTGTCCTGAAATGTTCGCAAATAAACTAAATGGGGGTGTTCTGAGGACGCTGTCCGTATTGTTCGTTGTCAAGTTGAAAGTGTTCTAAGAACTGTTGCGGTGTCCTGAAATGTTCGTAGGGGGTGTCCTGAAGACGCTGTCCATATTGTTCACTGGCAAGTTGAATGTGTTCTAAGAACACTCGTGGTGTCCTGAAATGTTCGCAAATAAAAAAATGGGGGTGTTCTGAGGACGCTGTCCGTGTTGTTCTCTTGCAAGTTGAATCTGTTCTAAGAACACTCGCGGTGTCCTGAAATGTTCGCAAATAAACGAAATGGGGGTGTTCTCAGGACTCTGTCCGTATTGTTCGTTGTCAAGTTGAAAGTGTTCTAAGAACACTCGCGGTGTCCTGAAATGTTTGCAAATAAAAAAATGGGGGTGTTCTGAGGACGCTGTCCGTATTGTTCTCTTGCAAGTTGAATGTGTTCTAAGAACACTCGCGATGTCTTGAAATGTTTGCAAATAAACGAAATGGGGGTGTTCTGAGGACGCTGTCCGTATTGTTCGTTGTCAAGTTGAAAGTGTTCTAAGAACTGTCGCGGTGTCCTGAAATGTTCGTAGGGGGTGTCCTGAAGACGCTGTCCGTACTAATGTGTTCTAAGAACACTCGCGGTGTCCTGAAATGTTCGCAAATAAAAAATGGGGGTGTTCTCAGGACGCTGTCCGTATTGTTCTCTTGCAAGTTGAATGTGTTCTAAGAACACTTGTGGTGTCCTGAAATGTTCGTAAATAAAGAAAATGGAGTTGTTCTGAGGACGCTGTCCGTTTTGTTCGCTGTCAAGTTTAAAGTGTTCTAAGAACACTTGCGGTGCCTTGAAATGTTCGTAGGGGGTGTCCTGAAGAAGCTGTCCGTATTGTTCTCTGGCAAGTTGAATGTCTTCTAAGGACACTCATGGTGTCCTGAAATGTTCGTAAATAAACAAAATGGGGGTGTCCTGAGGACGCTGTCCGTATTGCTCGATGGGAAGTTGAATGTGTTGTAAGAACACTCGCGGTGTTCTGAATTTTCGTAAATAAACAAAATGGGGCAGTCCTGAGGACGTTGTCCGTATTGTTCTCTGGCAACTTGAATGTGTTCTAAGAACACTCGTGGTGTCCTGAAATGTTCGTAAATAAACAATATAGGGGTGCCCTGAGGACGCTGTCCGTATTGTTCAATGGCATGTTGAATGTGTTCTAAGAACACTTGTGGTTTGCTGAAATGTTCGCAAATAAACAAAATGGGAGTGTCCTGAGGACACTGTCCCTATTGTTCGATGGCAAGTTGAATGTGTTCTAAGAACACTCGCAGTGTCCTGAAATGTTCGCAAATAAACGAAATGGGGGTGTTCTGAGGACGCTGTCCGTATTGTTCGTTGTCAAGTTGAAAGTGTTCTAAGAACTGTTGCGCTGTCCTGAAATGTTCGTAGGGGATGTCCTGAAGACGCTGTCCTTATTGTTCACTGGCAAGTTGAATGTGTTCTAAGAACACTCGCGGTGTCCTGAAATGTTCGCAAATAAACGAAATGGTGGTGTTCTGAGGACACTGTCCGTATTGTTCGTTGTCAAGTTGAAAGTGTTCTAAGAACTGTTGCGGTGTCCTGAAATGTTCGTAGGGGGTGTCCTGCAGACGCTGTCCGTACTGTTCACTGGCAAGTTGAATGTGTTCTAAGAACACTCACAGTGTCCTGAAATGTTCGCAAATAAAAAATGGGGGTGTTCTGAGGACGCTGTCCGTATTGTTCTCTTGCAAGTTGATTGTGTTCTAAGAACACTTGTGGTGTCCTCAAATGTTCGTAGGGGGTGTCCTGAAGACGCTGTCTATATTGTTCACTGGCAAGTTGAATGTGTTCTAAGAACACTCGCGGTGTCCTGAAATGTTCGCAAATAAAAAAATGGGGGTGTTCTGAGGACGCTGTCTGTATTGTCCTCTTGCAAGTTGAATATGTTCTAAGAACACTCGCAGTGTCCTGAAATGTTCGCAATTAAAAAAAATGGGGGTGTTCTGAGGACGCTGTCCGTATTGTTCTCTTGCAAGTTGAATGTGTTCTAAGAACACTCGCAATGTCCTGAAATGTTCGCAAAAAAAAAATATGGAGGTGTTCTGAGGACGCTGTCTGTATCTTTCTCTTGCAAGTTGAATGTGTTCTAAGAACACTCGTGGTGTAATGAAAGGTTCGCAAATAAACGAAATGGGGGTGTTCTGAGGACGCTGTCCGTATTGTTCGTTGTCAAGTTGAAAGTGTTCTAAGAACTGTCGCGGTGTCCTGAAATGTTCGTAGGGGGTGTCCTGAAGACGCTGTCCATACTGTTTGCTGGCAAGTTGAATGTGTTCTAAGAACACTTGCAGTGTCCTGAAATGTTCGCAAATAAAAAATGGGGGTGTTCTCAGGACGCTGTCCGTATTGTTCTCTTGCAAGTTGAATCTGTTCTAAGAACACTTGCGGTGTCCTAAAATGTTCGCAAATAAACGAAATGGGGGTGTTCTGAGGACGCTGTCCGTATTGTTCGTTGTCAAGTTGAAAGTGTTCTAAGAACACTCGCGGTGTCCTGAAATGTTCGCAAATAAAAAAATGGGGGTGTTCTGAGGACGCTGTCCGTATTGTTCTCTGCGAGTGGAATGTGTTCTAAGAACACTCGCGGTGTCCTGAAATGTTCGCAAATAAACGAAATGGGGGTGTTCTGAGGACGCTGTCCGTATTGTTCGTTGTCAAGTTGAAAGTGTTCTAAGAACTGTTGCGGTGTCCTGAAATGTTCATAGGGGGTGTCCTGAAGACGCTGTCTGTATTGTTCGCTGGCAAGTTGAATGTGTTCTAAGAACACTCGTGGTGTCCTGAAATGTTCGTAAATAAAGAAAATGGGGGTGTCCTGAGGACTCTGCCGTATTGTTCTCTGGCAACTTGAATGTGTTTTAAGAACACTTGTGGTGTCCTGAAATGTTCGTAAATAAACAAAATGGGGGTGTCCTGAGGACGCTGTCCCTATTGTTCGATGGCAAGTTGAATGTGTTCTAAGAACACTCGTGGTGTCCTGAAATGTTCGCAAATAAAAAAATGGGGGTGTTCTGAGGACGCTGTCCGTATTGTTCTCTTGCAAGTTGAATATGTTCTAAGAACACTCGCGGTGTCCTGAAATGTTCGCAAATAAACTAAATGGGGGTGTTCTGAGGACGCTGTCCGTATTGTTCGTTGTCAAGTTGAAAGTGTTCTAAGAACTGTTGCGGTGTCCTGAAATGTTCGTAGGGGGTGTCCTGAAGACGCTGTCCATATTGTTCACTGGCAAGTTGAATGTGTTCTAAGAACACTCGTGGTGTCCTAAAATGTTCGCAAATAAAAAAATGGGGGTGTTCTGAGGATGCTGTCCGTATTGTTCTCTGGCAACTTGAATGTGTTCTAAGAACACTCGTGGTGTCCTGAAATGTTCGTAAATAACCAATATGGGGGTGCCCTGAGGACACTGTCCGTATTGTTCGATGGAATGTTGAATGTGTTCTAAGAACACTCGCGGTGTCCTGAAATGTTCGCAAATAAAAAAATGTGGGTGTTCTGAGGACGCTGTCCGTATTGTTCTCTGCAAGTTGAATGTGTTCTAAGAACACTTGCGGTGTCCTGAACTGTTCGCAAATAAACGAAATGGGGGTGTTCTGAGGACGCTGTCCGTATTGTTCGTTGTCAAGTTGAAAGTGTTCTAAGAACTGTAGCGGTGTCCTGAAATGTTCATAGGGGGTGTCCTGAAGACGCTGTCTGTATTGTTCGCTGGCAAGTTGAATGTGTTCTAAGAACACTCGTGGTGCCCTGAAATGTTCGTAAATAAACAAAATGAGGGTGTCCTGAGGACGCTGTCCGTATTGCTCGATGGTAAGTTGAATGTGTTCTAAGAACACTCGCGGTGTTCTGAAATGTTCGTAAATAAACAAAATGGGGGTGTCCTGAGGACGCTGCCGTATTGTTCGTTGTCAAGTTGAAAGTGTTCTGAGAACTGTTGCGGTGTCCTGAAATGTTCGTAGGGGGTGTCCTGAAGACGCTGTCCATATTGTTCACTGGCAAGTTGAATGTGTTCTAAGAACACTCGTGGTGTCCTAAAATGTTCGCAAATAAAAAAATGGGGGTGTTCTGAGGACGCTGTCCGTATTGTTCTCTTGCAAGTTGAATATGTTCTAAGAACACTCGCGGTGTCCTGAAATGTTCGCAAATAAACTAAATGGGGGTGTTCTGAGGACGCTGTCCGTATTGTTCGTTGTCAAGTTGAAAGTGTTCTAAGAACTGTTGCGGTGTCCTGAAATGTTCGTAGGGGGTGTCCTGAAGACGCTGTCCATATTGTTTACTGGGAAGTTGAATGTGTTCTAAGAACACTCGTGGTGTCATAAAAAGTTCGCAAATAAAAAAATGGGGGTGTTCTGAGGACGCTGTCCGTGTTGTTCTCTTGCAAGTTGAATCTGTTCTAAGAACACTCGAGGTGTCCTGAAATGTTCGCAAATAAACAAAATGGGGGTGTTCTGAGGACTCTGTCCGTATTGTTCGTTGTCAAGTTGAAAGTGTTCTAAGAACACTCGCGGTGTCCTGAAATGTTCGCAAATAAAAAAATGGGGGTGTTCTGAGGACGCTGTCCGTATTGTTCTCTCTAATTGAATGTGTTCTAAGAACACTCGCGGTGTCCTGAAATGTTTGCAAATAAAAAAATGGGGGTGTTCTGAGGACGCTGTCCGTATTGTTCTCTCTAATTGAATGTGTTCTAAGAACACTCGCGGTGTCCTGAAATGTTCGCAAATAAACGAAATGGGGGTGTTCTGAGGACGCTGTCCATATTGTTCGTTGTCAAGTTGAAAGTGTTCTAAGAACTGTCGCGGTGTCCTGAAATGTTCATAGGGGGTGTCCTGAAGACGCTGTCTGTATTGTTCGCTGGCAAGTTGAATGTGTTCTAAGAGCGCTTGCGGTGTCCTGAAATGTTCGCAAATAAAAAATGGGGGTGTTCTCAGGACGCTGTCCGTATTGTTCTCTTGCAAGTTGAATCTGTTCTAAGAACACTCGGGTTGTCCTGAAATGTTCGCAACTAAACGAAATGGGGGTGCTCTGAGGACGCTGTCTGTATTGTTCGTTGTAAAGTTGAAAGTTTACGAAGAACTGTCGCGGTGTGCTGAAATGTTCATAGGGGGTGTCCTGAAGACGCTGTCTGTATTGTTCGCTGGCAAGTTGAATGTGTTCTAAGAACTCTCGTGGTGTCCTGAAATGTTTGTAAATAAAGAAAATGAGGGTGTCCTGATGACGCTGTCCGTATATTTCAATGGGAAGTTGAATGTGTTCTAAGAACACTCGCAGTGTTCTGAAATGTTCGTAAATAAACAAAATGGGGGTGTCCTGAGGACTCTGGCGTATTGTTCTCTGACAACTTGAATGTGTTTTAAGAACACTCGTGGTGTCCTGAAATGTTCGTAAATAAACAAAATGGGGTTGTCCTGAGGACGCTGTCCCTATTGTTCGATGGCAAGTTGAATGTGTTCTAAGAACACTTGCGGTGTCCTGAAATGTTCGCAAATAAACAAAATAGGGGTGTTCTGAGGACGCTGTCCGTATTTTTTTGTTGTCAAGTTGAAAGTGTTCTAAGAACTGTTGCGCTGTCCTGAAATGTTCGTAGGGGGTGTCCTGAAGACGCTGTCCTTATTGTTCACTGGCAAGTTGAATGTTTTCTAAGAACACTCGCGGTGTCCTGAAATGTTCGCAAATAAACTAAATGGTGGTGTTCTGAGGACGCTGTCCGTATTGTTCGTTGTCAAGTTGAAAGTGTTCTAAAAACTGTTGCGGTGTCCTGAAATGTTCGTAGGGGGTGTCCTGCAGACACTGTCCGTACTGTTCGCTGGCAAGTTGAATGTGTTCTAAGAACACTTGCAGTGTCCTGAAATGTTCGCAAATAAACGAAATGGGGGTGTTCTGAGGACGCTGTCCGTTTTGTTCGTTGTCAAGTTTAAAGTGTTCTAAGCACACTTGCGGTGTCCTGAAATGTTCGTAGGGGGTGTCCTGAAGACGCTGTCTATATTGTTCACTGGCAAGTTGAATGTGTTCTAAGAACACTCGCGGTGTCCTGAAATGTTCGCAAATAAAAAAATGGGGGTGTTCTGAGGACGCCGTCTGTATTGTTCTCTTGCAAGTTGAATATGTTCTAAGAACACTCGCAGTGTCCTGAAATGTTCGCAAATAAAAAAATGGGGGTGTTCTGAGGACGCTGTCCGTATTGTTCTCTTGCAAGTTGAATGTGTTCTAAGAACACTCGCAGTGTCCTGAAATGTTCGCAAAAAAAAAATGGGGGTGTTCTGAGGACGCTGTCCGTATCTTTCTCTTGCAAGTTGAATGTGTTCTAAGAACACTCGTGGTGTTCTGAAAGGTTCGCAAATAAACGAAATGGGGGTGTTCTGAGGACGCTGTCCGTATTGTTCGTTGTCAAGTTGAAAGTGTTCTAAGAACTGTCGCGGTGTCCTGAAATGTTCGTAGGGGGTGTCCTGAAGACGCTGTCCATACTGTTCGTTGGCAAGTTGAATGTGTTCTAAGAACACTTGCGGTGTCCTGAAATGTTCGCAAATAAAAAATGGGGGTGTTCTCAGGACGCTGTCCGTATTGTTCTCTTGCAAGTTGAATCTGTTCTAAGAACACTAGCGGTGTCCTGAAATGTTCGCAAATAAACGAAATGGGGGTGTTCTGAGGACGCTGAAGTGGGAGAATGGAAAACCAGGCTCCCGTCCTTCACCTCTCGCGCTTGGCCTAGAGGGTCACGACCCAAACACCCGCCACGAGAAGAGTTTGCCCATTTACCAGACGACCAGGTACCCTGGTACAGGAACATACGGATGTGTCCATCTGCTTGCCCAGCAGCCCGCACTGGCCATGCCGACACCTGCGGCACGGATCAACTAGACTAAAATCTACACGTCGTTAGAGATGCCATGACGACCTAGACAACGGGAAGCACATCTGTACAAATATACACACTGGACATTCCCACACCAACCTACACGAAGAATATACTCAGTGCTATGACGTAGGCGACAGGCATATTCACGGACGTGCATCTTTATTATTTTCATATAGGCTTTCAGAATGCAGAAACGCAAGACGCGTCATGAACTTTTATTAGCTTGCTCACGCTTCTCTTTGAAACCAGGTACAACGATGAGAAATATAATAAAGACAATACCGATTATGGAATTACATGCTCCTATAACCTAAAGCACCTGTGCACCAAACGAACAACTTATGCACCGGGCCAAAGTAGGCCTCAAACAAGAGCTCCCGTGGACATCAACAAAACAAAAGTCAGTTGCTGATCCTACAGAATGAGCTTGGCAAAGCAACCAGCCAAGGTCGCAATGTTGCAAACCCACGTTCCAAGAGCAAACCATCAAAGGCACGATGTTGCAATCTCGCACTCCGCGCACCAACGTTAAAGTCACACCGACAAATTAAAGCAGACGCACAGTAGAAAAACAATATTAATTGTGCAGAATTATGCCTCTTTCACGGTCCCTTCCCACGTGATCAAGCCGAACCTGACGAGATGCCAAACCCTGGAGAACAGAGGCGTCTGGATCCCTCGCTACGAGACACTGGCAGATACACTTGAAAGGCTCAATGGACATTTGCAACGGTGGGAACGGTACCCCGTCTAGCTATGAATAAGTCCTCACATTGTCTGCATGTACCCATAGTGAAACATTGTTGCAACTTACAGGTACACCGAGAGCTGGGAACGACGGTGGTCCCAGGCTGGGGAGCTCACGGGTGCACCAATCAGAACTTGGGGCTCTTATCACTGACGCCAGCACATTTAGCCAATCCTCAGGAGCCTTCATGTAACAATTTTCATGTATCTTATTGTAGGGACAACCCAGATATACCACCTGACTACACCTTATCCACTAATATCTTTCTCTATATGTGTGCTATACTAATCCTACCACTCGAACATCCAATTAAGAGTGGCAATAGGTTTTTTGTTAACTTTCTGAAGTGACGCAAGTAGCGCTTCATAATACAGTAAAAAGGGCCTGCGAGTCCCACAATTGTGTGTGTGTCAGGACGAACGCGTGCGCTCCTTGACCCATCCCTGCCGTTTTGTCTAATAAACAGCAGAGTCACCTTGCTCCTTGTGTGCGTCTCATACTCTATCTCATCTTATCTGGGATACACACGGGAGGAGTTGGGGCCTCCCTGCCTGGAGGTCTGCGGACGGCCCGGCCGACCCCGGCAGAATTTCCCCCCGACAAGTTGGAGGCACTGCTGAGATCTGTTTAAGATCGACTTTTATTTTTACTTTTTCCAGGCACTCCCGTTGCGAGGAGGCCCGGCGGCGCGGCCCCCTCTGCCGTTGCCCCCTTCTGAGGACTACAGGACCATCGCGGAGCTGCGAGAAGACCGGACAGCGCAATCCGGATATTGGCCCTCGGGAGCCGGTTGAGAAGTATCCCGCCCGCGGTTGGCGAGTGTCCAGACGTGGTCCAGACGAGGGGAGGTGGCGAGCCGCTTGGAGGGGTGCACGCAGTCGAGCGGCCCTGCATCGAGAGAACTTGGTGAGCATGGCACACACAACGAGCAATGCGAAATTGTGAGGGAGGGGGGAGGAATTAAATAAGGGAGGAGGGAGGTGTTGCACAGGTGCGCGGCGAAGGGTTGACAATATAGTGTTGGCAATGGAATGAAAGGGAGTGAAAAGAGTGCGAGAGCAGTGACGTGAAAGAGGGGGGCGGAGCACGAAAACATCACGTGTGGTCGCTCGTAGACACTGATTGGCCTAAATCGCGACTAACGTGTAGGGGTGGGCGTGTGTGGTTTCCTACGATTTGGCATTTATTGATCAATGAGTAGATGAGGTTCCCTATTGTTCGAGCAAGAAACTCGATAGGTAGATGAGGTTTCCTATTGATCGAGCAAGAACTCGATAGGTAGATGAGGTTTCCTATTGTTCGAGCAAGAAACTCGATAGGTAGATGACGTTTCCCTGTAGGGGGTAGCTAGTTGCATAGTTGCCAAATACGGAAGATAGTTGGCTGGTTAAGCCCTCCTGTTGAGGGGCGTATCACACGCGAGGCGACGCAGCGTGTGCAGTCCAATTATATTATTGATGAGATTACCTTGTTCCAGGAGAGACAGGAAGACAGCTGTAGGGTTAGCGGGGATAAATTGCAAGTGTATTTTGAAACTAATAATGAGATTGTACTAGTAGCGTAGAGACATCGGTGACGTCACCAGTAGGGATTTTATAGGATATCACGAGCACAAGGAAGATTGAGTTTTGAAGGCGGTGGGGAAGAGAAAAATGATGAGGGAGTGGATAAGAAGATAAACAATAAACGAGTGGATTGGAAGAGGAGAAGGGGAGAGGGGCGTGGCTGAGCACGGAGAACGCCAGCCACGGCAAATGTAAAAGGGGGAGGAGAACGAGGAATAAGGACGACTGTATAAGATCGTCGTAAGGGGTACGCAGCCACAGGGGGCTGCGTGCGCTTCGGCCGCAGGGGGCCGTAGGGGAAGGAATATACAATACAAAATTATACATATATATATATATTTGTGTTTTATTATTTCTTGTTTTTTTTTATTTTTTTTTACTATTATTGCATACTTTGTAAAGGATTGTCGTAAGTCCCCACACTTACGGGGCCAGGTAAACAATATAAGGTTGTAAATTGTAAACTGATAACGAAAGGAGGAGTAACAAGTAGGGCACAAGTATGTCATCTGGGAAAGGGCCAGGAGGGTGGGGGAACACCCTCACTACCCCACTACAACACATATGCACAACACTGCCACCCCATAGGGAGAAATTAATTAAGTACAGCATAGAGTGGACCCAGGGGACGGATAACAAAATGTTAACACCATGGCCGCCCAATGGTAGTTTCGATCCATATGCCCAACATTCATTGCTAAACCATCTGCATAATACATACAAGGGGAAGAAGTTGGCGAGCCATATGGAGGTGTTTAACTTATGGAGGATGTTCCAGGGATCCCGACCAGGACCAAATGGAATGTTCTCTGTGGGAGAAACACCGGAAGTAAAGGAGATTACAAAGGAGGGAACGGATGGGGGAAAGGAGTGTGAAAGGAGAAAGAATGAGGAAAACGAAGGAGAGGGAAGAGAAAAGATTGACACCTTAAAAGACATAAAAAAGGAACCGAGCAACGAGATACCCATAACACCGGGAGTGAAAACTGAGAGAGAAGGGTTGTACCCTTTAAGAGAACTAGGAGAAATGGAAGGACAGTTAAGGGCGGCTGAAGGATACTCGAACCCGGCTTACAGCCCTCCACCATATGTGGCTCACAGGAAGATAGTGGGGGAGGGGAGGATTGGAGAAGAACAGATTGTAGAGATAGGACATGATGAGTGGGTAGCTGCACAGATATTATTAAAATTACGGGGTTCACTAACGGGAGAAGAAAGGGAGGCTGTAAAGAGAACAGGCGAGGATAGTAGAAGGGAGAGTGAGATGAAGGGGGAGGAGTTACTAACACAAAGAGAAGAGATTTTGGAGGAAAAATTGGCAAAACTAAGGGATGAGCAGAATGAATTACTAACACAGCTTGAGAGGGGGGAAAAAGAGAGAGTGAGGAAAAGGAAAGAGGGTAAAAACGAATTGGACAAATTAAGGGAACAAAATGAGGAGCAAAGGATAGAAGATGGAAGGGTAAGAGTAGCAGCAGAAAGGGTGTCAAGAGTAGTATTGAGAGAAAAAAAGAAGGAAGAAGAGGAAAAGGAAAGGGAATTGGAAATATGGAGGAGGAGGGTAGTATCAGAGGCAGCTAAGAAATATGAAGAAGAGAAAGCAATAGAAAGAGAAAGGGTGAAATGGGAAAGAAAGAAAGAAGATGAAAGAATATTGGAACAGATGAGCAACGAAATGATGGAGGAATTAAAAAGGAAAAGGGAGGAAAATAGTAGGGAAATGGAGGAGAGGAGTGATGGGGAAAGAGGAGGGAGAAATAAGGAGAGTGAAAAATGGGGGGATGTATATAGAAGTAGAGAAGTAGCGACAACATCAACACCCGGGGGAACAGTTGATAACAAAGGAAGAGGAGAAATGGAGCGAATAGACTTAGAAACAGTAACAGTAAACGGGAAAAGAACAGAGTGGGGGATAACATCTATGAATGATTTTTGCAGTGAGGAGGAAGAAGGAGTAGAAAGGGTAGGAAGAAAGAGTGAAAGGGAAAGCTTAGATAAGCTGTACCTCACTAGAACCAATATAGACTCGCCATGGATCCGTAAGAGAAGGGAGGAGCTGGAACAAGGTGAGGAGAGGGTGCAAAAACTAGTGGAAAAACAAACCCATGAAACCACACCATCGCCATCTCCATCACGCCCTCCCCCATCGCACCCTACATGTTCAACGACCACACGCACGCTGCGCAAAATAAAGCTTGCGCCATTCATGGACGAAGTGACTCCCTATGCGTGCCGGCTTAGAGACCTCCCTAGCCGCAGGCAAGACAGACAGATAAGCATACCCATATTAAGCACAGAGGATGACGAAAAAAGGGGAAGGGAAGGAGAGGTAGGTAGGAGGAGGGGTAGCAAGGAAGGATTTGATGTGGTAAGGGAAATAGGGGAGGAGGAGGGGTGTGAGGACTCAATATTATGGAACATAAAGGGTGATTTAGGACACAACTTAATGCCACTGCTGGAGAGAGGAGGGGTTAGGCCGCAGTATGTACCATGGAAGCATACGGATAAAGAAAATATAAAATGTAGGCTCCCATCACTAAGTGGAGGTGCGGGTAAGTGGATATATGAAATGGAAAAACACACCGCAGGGCAGAAACTAGCAGTAGGAGATGTGAAAGGCCTGTTAATATCAATATTAGGAGATAGAGCGGACGACATTTGGAAGAGAGCGGGATTCCATGGGATAACAATAACAAACACATCGCATGATGGGGCGCCATTTGCAAACTGCAGACATGCGCTATGGCAGGCACTGAGAGTACAGTACCCAGACACATCAGATATAGGAGCAATCACTTCCCGTAAGATGCGTGAGAATGAAGATCCCGTTGATTATATACAGGATATTCAAGAAAAGTGGCGCATGGAAACGAGAGAACAATGGGATAAAACACCAGCCATATTTTATCATATACTAGTACAGGGGCTCCCAGAAGGAGTACAGAAACAACTAAAGAAAGTAGTGGGAATGGAAGTAAAACCATGGCCTGAAATACAGCTGACAATAGTACATCACTGCAGGATATGGCAAGGAAAAATGAAACAAAAGGAAGAGGACAGGAAAACGGAAGAGGCCAAACTAGTACAGAAAAAATTAACTAAATATACAATGGAGGGGGCACTAATAACTGCGCCCACAACAGTGGCCCAAAGCCCCACGCAAATAGTGGCTGCACAAGACCCAGCTCTAATAGCACCTCGACAAAGTATAATACAGAAAATGCCGCCACTACAATTACAAGCACAAAACGTGGGAGGAGGGTACCAGATGCAAGGAGCTGGGTATTATGGGTATAACAGAGGGAGAGGTGGATTTATGAGAGGGAGAGGATACGGATATAATACCCAACAGCAGGTGGGGGGAGTTGGAAGTTCATACCCCACAGGGCAACAGGTATACCAGGACAACACAGGGAGCTTTCCATGGCAAAACAGAGAACCACCCGTGTGTTGGAGTTGTGGAATACTAGGACACATGTCACGCACGTGTAGGGTCAGGCCAGGGACACCAGCATGGAATGAGCAGGCACAACCTAGGCCATCGCAAGAACAACAGCCACTGCAGCAACAGCAATTAACACAACAACAGCCACTGCAGCAACAGCAATTAGCACAACAACAGCCACTGCCACAACAACAAATAGTGACAACACAACAACCCCAAAATGAACAAACACAATTGGGTAGGGTGACAGTATTGGGACACAACCCTTACACAGGAAATGGCCAATCATTGTACCCCCAATAGGACAGCCCACAGACGGCCTTGGTGTGTCCCATCCTGTCAATAACACCTAATAGTGCGGAGGAGCCACGCATAGAGGTAACGATAGGTGACAAAAAATTATCTTTCCTTGTTGACACCGGGGCAACCCGGTCTTGCATAAGGGAAGGTAAATTTAAGATGTCAGGCGAAGCCATGAACACCCAAGGATTTTCTGGGGCTAAAGGATTGGTTCCTTTTACTGATAACGTTCCCTTATCTATCGGAGATTACGATCTGTCAGTTCCACTATTGTATTATAGTGCCTCACCAGTAAATATACTGGGGAGGGACATAATGAATAGGTTAAATATGACAATCTCCTTTACAGAGGATGGTATAATTTGCTCTACTCCTGGGATTAACATGCTAGCAGCGCGACAGATTATGCAAGCATACTGTGGGCAGACAGCGATTAGGGCGGAACCAATAGATGGCGCGATATTCCAGTATGGGACAGACATGGCAATTGCATGGATGCCAGGGATAGAAGGTAAAATATGGAGGAGGCCAGCAGCTTACCTGTTCCGACCAGAAACACCTGTTAATGAACAGGAAGGAAAAGTGTTTGCAATAGACATTGAAAGCATTATTACAACAGCTGAGTATATTGCTGCTGTGCACGCCCAAGACAAAGAAGGAAGAGCATGGAGGGCAGTGATTGCACTAGCAGAAGGATGTAGGTTGACCCAGGTGTCAGATGAGGAACTGTTTTCAGAAGAAAAAGAGGAGGGGGAAATGGTGTTCATGATGAGTGTAGAAATATGGTTACGAGTGGCTCACAAACATATAGCGCAGAAAATTGCTATGGCACTTGAGGCACCTGCATGTACCCCAGTCCCCTTCTTTAAGGAGGATATGGCAAAAGTGCCCAAATCATTATGGACCATTAGCCCTTATGACGTAGGATGCATTAAAAGCATAGGGGGTGTACGGATAAAATTGAAAAAAGGTGCAATACTACCAAGAGTAAAACAGTACCCATTGTCGAAAGAGGCAGATGAGGGCATATATGAAACTATAACGGCCCTTATAAACAATGGCATATTGGTCCCCTCAGAATCACCATGTAACACGGCTGTGTACCCAGTGCGCAAGGCTAAAGGGGGGTCTTGGCGCTTCATACAGGACCTAAGGCCCTTGAACAACATAGTGGAAGCAGAATATCCAGTAACAGCAAACCCGGCCACAATATTGTGTGGCATCCCAGCAGAGGCATCACGATTTACAGTAATAGATCTTAAGAATGCTTTTTTCTCAATACCACTACACCCCGACTCACAAGACCTAACAAGTTTCACTTACCGAAATACTAAATGGAAACATACCAGGTTACCACAAGGGTATTGTGAATCACCCTCAATTTTCAATAGAGTTATACAGATGGATTTGGGTAACGTTGAGGTGGAAAGCACAGTGTTACAATATGTGGATGACATAATAATTTGCAGTACAAATGAAAATAAATGCAGAGATGATTCTCTAAAAATGTTGACTATATTGGCTGAAAAAGGGTATAAAGTAGACATGGAAAAAATACAATACTGTCAGGAACAGGTACTGTACATTGGCCAACTGATATCCCAACATGGAAGAAATATTGCACCACAAAGAGCACAGGCCATATCAAGCACTCCCATACCACAGACTGTGAGAGAACTGCAGCAATTTTTGGGGCTATGTAATTACTGTAGAGCATGGGTGTTTGATTACAGCTCATACATAGGACCCCTGCTTGAGGGGTTGAAGGAAGCAAATAAAGGGGAGAAAAGGTTGGGGTGGACTTAAAACGAGCATTTCTGAGAATTTTCAGGCGGGCAACTTTAACGTCGCAAGAATAAGCTGCCAGGACCGCAGCAAGGTAAGAGCAAAATGCCGGTGAGATTAGCAATTGTAATAAAAATAATAGGGATTTTGATAATCACCGGATTTGTGGCTGCTTCTGTATGGCAGTATAGCTGTGCTATCAATTTTGTTGCTGCACCCAAACCTAATGTACCCCCGTTCCTTGCTGCAACAGGTGTTACGTCAGGTGGTAGTAGTAACATTACACCAAAGAAAAATAGAGGTAAACGCAGCACATACTCAGACAATAAAGGTATTGATAATTATGTACAAGATTCAGCACACGTCACAAACAATATATGGTACCAACACATGACCCGCATTGGTAAGCAGACAACTGAGGATAGCTGCTACGTCTGCTCATTAATACCATACGCCATGAGTGCGTCACGAACATTTGTTGCTACAGAAATAAATGAGAAGGTAGCACAGTGCATAATATACTTGGCACTGTTCCAGACGAAAGGAAGATTTCAAGGAACTGTAGTGCACATGACATGGAAAACACGAGACTCATACCCATATGAAAACAACTTCCTCAAGACCTACCTGAGTTATCACAAGACCAGTTTACATGCTGAAGCATTCAAATATATAACAAGTGGCCCTGCAAAAGGAGAAACACAGAAAGTAACACTGAAGTATCTACCATGTGATTGGTACGCCACTGAAATTCCGGGTAAACAAGGATGCTGGGAGAGGCCGCTACTGACGATAACGGGAAAGGTGTATCTGGATAACAGCTGGGAGATAGGAGTGATTGGCAGCAACATGGTAACAAAAGAAACTATCTCAACCATCGAGACACACAATCACCGATGTTGGACGACGTGGATCAAGTATGTACCAATGCTCACATGGGTAGAAGAAGATGAAGACCCAATAACGATACTACCGTTGACTGCGCCCAAGGTATGTTACCAACATAAAGGAGAGGTGGACGTAGGATATAACACCAATTGCGCAAGTGTGACGGAGTTACCTGAGGGGGGAGCAGGAACAGCAGTAATAATGGATCATTATTGGGCCTGTGGAGAAAAGGCATACCATACACTGCCTCCCCTGTGGAATGGTGTGTGCACAATGGTACACGTCAATGTACCATCACTAGTGGTACCTAAGAAGCACGTCGATGTGGCGAAATTTCCCAGAATGAATGAGGGGGATAAGAGAAGAAAGAGATCTGCACCACTCCAGGAGGAGCAAAGGAACAGGACCAACAGCAATGACACTGTCCTAACTAGAAGAAAAAGACAAGGAGAGCCGCTGACAGGAAATTACCTATGGGGAAGGTCGGAAACGGCACTAACATCAATACCGCCAGAACACAGACTATTCAGCAGAGCAGCAATGTTCTTCTCCTCAATAATACACCCGGGATTACAGGCTTACGCAAACGCAAAATGGCTCCAAATAACTAGATGGGAACTAATGATGACCATCAATTCTACAGTAAATGGGTTCAACGCAATAAAAGAAGAGCTGCGAGCTGTAAGGATGGTAGCACTACAGAACAGATATGTATTGGACCTTCTCACAGCAATGGAAGGAGGAGTTTGTGCAAAGATAGGACAATCATGCTGCACGTTCATACCTGCCAATGATGCTGACAATGGTACACTGACAGAAGCTGTTTCACAATTAGCCCAAATGCACTCTAAAATGACGGATGAAAGCAATGGTGTGAACAAGGATGAGAGCTGGTTTTCACTATTATGGTCATGGATGCCATCTTGGCTGTCAGATGGACTGAAAATAATAGTGGGCTGCACCATATTGGCTGGAGCTACCCTGATCATAATTAGATTTTGGAAGGCACGAAAGGCACGCAATACTGACGAATTGCTGGAAATGGTGGGAATGCACCCCTTGATGCCAGCAGATGATGGCCAGCATACAGGTGTAATTATACAGGAAAGGGAGAAGCTGCGCACCCAAATAATTACCAACCATCTAGACCCACCGTCAGTAAAGACCGAGAACCCAAGAAACCCCAGGAGCTACATAGGAAGATGGGTATATTGTACTCCTGGGGGTACCTGTGAATATATGTATTGGTCATTTGAAGATCATGTAAACCACTATGGACATCTCGGAGGAATAACCAAGATATGGCGAGTAAGAGGAGATAATGAGAAGGATATGTTTGTGGTCGACAAGTCGACCAGAGGGGGGACTGAAGTGGGAGAATGGAAAACCAGGCTCCCGTCCTTCACCTCTCGCGCTTGGCCTAGAGGGTCACGACCCAAACACCCGCCACGAGAAGAGTTTGCCCATTTACCAGACGACCAGGTACCCTGGTACAGGAACATACGGATGTGTCCATCTGCTTGCCCAGCAGCCCGCACTGGCCATGCCGACACCTGCGGCACGGATCAACTAGACTAAAATCTACACGTCGTTAGAGATGCCATGACGACCTAGACAACGGGAAGCACATCTGTACAAATATACACACTGGACATTCCCACACCAACCTACACGAAGAATATACTCAGTGCTATGACGTAGGCGACAGGCATATTCACGGACGTGCATCTTTATTATTTTCATATAGGCTTTCAGAATGCAGAAACGCAAGACGCGTCATGAACTTTTATTAGCTTGCTCACGCTTCTCTTTGAAACCAGGTACAACGATGAGAAATATAATAAAGACAATACCGATTATGGAATTACATGCTCCTATAACCTAAAGCACCTGTGCACCAAACGAACAACTTATGCACCGGGCGAAAGTAGGCCTCAAACAAGAGCTCCCGTGGACATCAACAAAACAAAAGTCAGTTGCTGATCCTACAGAATGAGCTTGGCAAAGCAACCAGCCAAGGTCGCAATGTTGCAAACCCACGTTCCAAGAGCAAACCATCAAAGGCACGATGTTGCAATCTCGCACTCCGCGCACCAACGTTAAAGTCACACCGACAAATTAAAGCAGACGCACAGTAGAAAAACAATATTAATTGTGCAGAATTATGCCTCTTTCACGGTCCCTTCCCACGTGATCAAGCCGAACCTGACGAGATGCCAAACCCTGGAGAACAGAGGCGTCTGGATCCCTCGCTACGAGACACTGGCAGATACACTTGAAAGGCTCAATGGACATTTGCAACGGTGGGAACGGTACCCCGTCTAGCTATGAATAAGTCCTCACATTGTCTGCATGTACCCATAGTGAAACATTGTTGCAACTTACAGGTACACCGAGAGCTGGGAACGACGGTGGTCCCAGGCTGGGGAGCTCACGGGTGCACCAATCAGAACTTGGGGCTCTTATCACTGACGCCAGCACATTTAGCCAATCCTCAGGAGCCTTCATGTAACAATTTTCATGTATCTTATTGTAGGGACAACCCAGATATACCACCTGACTACACCTTATCCACTAATATCTTTCTCTATATGTGTGCTATACTAATCCTACCACTCGAACATCCAATTAAGAGTGGCAATAGGTTTTTTGTTAACTTTCTGAAGTGACGCAAGTAGCGCTTCATAATACAGTAAAAAGGGCCTGCGAGTCCCACAATTGTGTGTGTGTCAGGACGAACGCGTGCGCTCCTTGACCCATCCCTGCCGTTTTGTCTAATAAACAGCAGAGTCACCTTGCTCCTTGTGTGCGTCTCATACTCTATCTCATCTTATCTGGGATACACACGGGAGGAGTTGGGGCCTCCCTGCCTGGAGGTCTGCGGACGGCCCGGCCGACCCCGGCAGAATTTCCCCCCGACAACGCTGTCCGTATTGTTCGTTGTCAAGTTGAAAGTGTTCTAAGAACACTCGCGGTGTCCTGAAATGTTTGCAAATAAAAAAATGGGGGTGTTCTGAGGACGCTGTCCGTATTGTTCTCTGCCAGTTGAATGTGTTCTAAGAACACTTGCGGTGTCCTGAAATGTTCGCAAATAAACAAAATGGGGGTGTTCTGAGGACGCTGTCCGTATTGTTCGTTGTCAAGTTGAAAGTGTTCTAAGAACTGTCGCGGTGTCCTGAAATGTTCATAGGGGGTGTCCTGAAGACGCTGTCTGTATTGTTCGCTGGCAAGTTGAATTTGTTCTAAGAACACTCGTGGTGTCCTGAAATGTTGGTAAATAAAGAAAATGAGGGTGTCCTGATGACGCTGTCCGTATAACTCAGTGGGAAGTTGAATGTGTTTCAAGAACACTCGCAGTGTTATGAAATGTTCGTAAATAAACAAAATGGGAGTATCCTGAGGACTCTGCCGTATTGTTATCTGGCAACTTGAATGTGTTTTAAGAACACTCGTGGTGTCCTGAAATGTTCGTAAATAAACAAAATGGGGGTGTCCTGAGGACGCTGTCCCTATTGTTCGATGGCAAGTTGAATGTGTTCTAAGAACACTCGTGGTGTCCTGAAATGTTCGCAAATAAAAAAATGGGGGTGTTCTGAGTACGCTGTCCGTATTGTTCTCTTGCAAGTTGAATATGTTCTAAGAACACTCGCGGTGTCCTGAAATGTTCACAAATAAACGAAATGGGGGTGTTCTGAGGACGCTGTCCGTATTGTTCTTTGTCAAGTTGATAGTGTTCTAAGAACTGTTGCGGTGTCCTGAAATGTTCGTAGGGTGTGTCCTGAAGACGCTGTCCTTATTGTTCACTGGCAAGATGAATGTGTTCTAAGAACACTCGCAGTGTCCTGAAATGTTCGCAAATAAACGAAATGGTGGTGTTCTGAGGACGCTGTCCGTTTTGTTCGTTGTCAAGTTGAAAGTGTTCTAAGCACTGTTGTGGTGTCCTGAAATGTTCGTAGGGGGTGTACTGCAGACGCTGTCTGTACTGTTCGCTGGCATGTTGAATGTGTTCTAAGAACACTCGCAGTGTCCTGAAATGTTCGCAAATAAAAAATGGGGGTCTTCTGAGGACGCTGTCCGTATTGTTCTCTTGCAAGTTAATTGTGTTCTAAGAACACTTGTGGTGTCCTGAAATGTTCGTAAATAAACAAAATGGAGGTGTTTTGAGGACGCTGTCCGTATTGTTCTCTTGCAAGTTGAATGTGTTCTAAGAACACTCGTGGTGTCCTGAAATGTTCGTAAATAAACAAAATGGGGGTGTCCTGAGGACGCTGTCCCTATTGTTCGATGGCAAGTTGAATGTGTTCTAAGAACACTCGTGGTGTCCTGAAATGTTCGCAAATAAAAAAATGGGGGTGTTCTGAGTACGCTGTCCGTATTGTTCTCTTGCAAGTTGAATATGTTCTAAGAACACTCGCGGTGTCCTGAAATGTTCACAAATAAACGAAATGGGGGTGTTCTGAGGACGCTGTCCGTATTGTTCGTTGTCAAGTTGATAGTGTTCTAAGAACTGTTGCTGTGTCCTGAAATGTTCGTAGGGTGTGTCCTGAAGACGCTGTCCTTATTGTTCACTGGCAAGATGAATGTGTTCTAAGAACACTCGCAGTGTCCTGAAATGTTCGCAAATAAACGAAATGGTGGTGTTCTGAGGACGCTGTCCGTTTTGTTCGTTGTCAAGTTGAAAGTGTTCTAAGCACTGTTGTGGTGTCCTGAAATGTTCGTAGGGGGTGTCCTGCAGACGCTGTCTGTACTGTTCGCTGGCAAGTTGAATGTGTTCTAAGAACACTCGCAGTGTCCTGAAATGTTCGCAAATAAAAAATGGGGGTCTTCTGAGGACGCTGTCCGTATTGTTCTCTTGCAAGTTGATTGTGTTCTAAGAACACTTGTGGTGTCCTGAAATGTTCGTAAATAAACAAAATGGAGGTGTTTTGAGGACGCTGTCCGTATTGTTCTCTTGCAAGTTGAATGTGTTCTAAGAACACTTGCAGTGTCCTGAAATGTTCGCAAATAAACGAAATGGGGGTGTTCTGAGGACGCTGTCCGTTTTGTTCGTTGTCAAGTTTAAAGTGTTCTAAGAACACTTGCGGTGTCCTGAAATGTTCGTAGGGGGTGTCCTGAAGACGCTGTCTATATTGTTCACTGGCAAGTTGAATGTGTTCTAAGAAAACTTGCGGTATCCTGATATGTTCGCAAATAAAAAAATGGGGGTGTTCTGAGGACGCCTTCTGTATTGTTCTCTTGCAAGTTGAATATGTTCTAAGAACACTCGCAGTGTCCTGAAATGTTCGCAAATAAAAAAATGGGGGTGTTCTGAGGACGCTGTCCGTATTGTTCTCTTGCAAGTTGAATGTGTTCTAAGAACACTCGCAGTGTCCTGAAATGTTCGCAAAAAAAAAAATGGGGGTGTTCTGAGGACGCTGTCCGTATCTTTCTCTTGCAAGTTGAATGTGTTCTAAGAACACTCGTGGTGTTCTGAAAGGTTCGCAAATAAACTAAATGGGGGTGTTCTGAGGACGCTGTCCGTATTGTTCGTTGTCAAGTTGAAAGTGTTCTAAGAACTGTCGCGGTGTCCTGAAATGTTCGTAGGGGGTGTCCTGAAGACGCTGTCCATACTGTTCGTTGGCAAGTTGAATGTGTTCTAAGAACACTTGCGGTGTCCTGAAATGTTCGCAAATAAAAAATGGGGGTGTTCTCAGGACGCTGTCCGTATTGTTCTCTTGCAAGTTGAATCTGTTCTAAGAACACTAGCGGTGTCCTGAAATGTTCGCAAATAAACGAAATGGGGGTGTTCTGAGGACGCTGTCCGTATTGTTCGTTGTCAAGTTGAAAGTGTTCTAAGAACACTCGCGGTGTCCTGAAATGTTCGCAAATAAAAAAATGGGGGTGTTCTGAGGACGCTGTCCGTATTGTTCACTGCGAGTTGAATGTGTTCTAAGAACACTCGCGGTGTCCTGAAATGTTCGCAAATAAACAAAATGGGGGTGTTCTGAGGACGCTGTCCGTATTGTTCGTTGTCAAGTTGAAAGTGTTCTAAGAACTGTCGCGGTGTCCTGAAATGTTCATAGGGGGTGTCCTGAAGACGCTGTCTGTATTGTTCGCTGGCAAGTTGAATTTGTTCTAAGAACACTCGTGGTGTCCTGAAATGTTGGTAAATAAAGAAAATGAGGGTGTCCTGATGACGCTGTCCGTATAACTCAGTGGGAAGTTGAATGTGTTTCAAGAACACTCGCAGTGTTATGAAATGTTCGTAAATAAACAAAATGGGAGTATCCTGAGGACTCTGCCGTATTGTTATCTGGCAACTTGAATGTGTTTTAAGAACACTCGTGGTGTCCTGAAATGTTCGTAAATAAACAAAATGGGGGTGTCCTGAGGACGCTGTCCCTATTGTTCGATGGCAAGTTGAATGTGTTCTAAGAACACTCGTGGTGTCCTGAAATGTTCGCAAATAAAAAAATGGGGGTGTTCTGAGTACGCTGTCCGTATTGTTCTCTTGCAAGTTGAATATGTTCTAAGAACACTCGCGGTGTCCTGAAATGTTCACAAATAAACGAAATGGGGGTGTTCTGAGGACGCTGTCCGTATTGTTCTTTGTCAAGTTGATAGTGTTCTAAGAACTGTTGCGGTGTCCTGAAATGTTCGTAGGGTGTGTCCTGAAGACGCTGTCCTTATTGTTCACTGGCAAGATGAATGTGTTCTAAGAACACTCGCAGTGTCCTGAAATGTTCGCAAATAAACGAAATGGTGGTGTTCTGAGGACGCTGTCCGTTTTGTTCGTTGTCAAGTTGAAAGTGTTCTAAGCACTGTTGTGGTGTCCTGAAATGTTCGTAGGGGGTGTCCTGCAGACGCTGTCTGTACTGTTCGCTGGCAAGTTGAATGTGTTCTAAGAACACTCGCAGTGTCCTGAAATGTTCGCAAATAAAAAATGGGGGTCTTCTGAGGACGCTGTCCGTATTGTTCTCTTGCAAGTTGATTGTGTTCTAAGAACACTTGTGGTGTCCTGAAATGTTCGTAAATAAACAAAATGGAGGTGTTTTGAGGACGCTGTCCGTATTGTTCTCTTGCAAGTTGAATGTGTTCTAAGAACACTCGTGGTGTCCTGAAATGTTCGTAAATAAACAAAATGGGGGTGTCCTGAGGACGCTGTCCCTATTGTTCGATGGCAAGTTGAATGTGTTCTAAGAACACTCGTGGTGTCCTGAAATGTTCGCAAATAAAAAAATGGGGGTGTTCTGAGTACGCTGTCCGTATTGTTCTCTTGCAAGTTGAATATGTTCTAAGAACACTCGCGGTGTCCTGAAATGTTCACAAATAAACGAAATGGGGGTGTTCTGAGGACGCTGTCCGTATTGTTCGTTGTCAAGTTGATAGTGTTCTAAGAACTGTTGCTGTGTCCTGAAATGTTCGTAGGGTGTGTCCTGAAGACGCTGTCCTTATTGTTCACTGGCAAGATGAATGTGTTCTAAGAACACTTGCAGTGTCCTGAAATGTTCGCAAATAAACGAAATGGTGGTGTTCTGAGGACGCTGTCCGTTTTGTTCGTTGTCAAGTTGAAAGTGTTCTAAGCACTGTTGTGGTGTCCTGAAATGTTCGTAGGGGGTGTCCTGCAGACGCTGTCTGTACTGTTCGCTGGCAAGTTGAATGTGTTCTAAGAACACTCGCAGTGTCCTGAAATGTTCGCAAATAAAAAATGGGGGTCTTCTGAGGACGCTGTCCGTATTGTTCTCTTGCAAGTTGATTGTGTTCTAAGAACACTTGTGGTGTCCTGAAATGTTCGTAAATAAACAAAATGGAGGTGTTTTGAGGACGCTGTCCGTATTGTTCTCTTGCAAGTTGAATGTGTTCTAAGAACACTTGCAGTGTCCTGAAATGTTCGCAAATAAACAAAATGGGGGTGTTCTGAGGACGCTGTCCGTTTTGTTCGTTGTCAAGTTTAAAGTGTTCTAAGAACACTTGCGGTGTCCTGAAATGTTCGTAGGGGGTGTCCTGAAGACGCTGTCTATATTGTTCACTGGCAAGTTGAATGTGTTCTAAGAAAACTCGCGGTATCCTGATATGTTCGCAAATAAAAAAATGGGGGTGTTCTGAGGACGCCTTCTGTATTGTTCTCTTGCAAGTTGAATATGTTCTAAGAACACTCGCAGTGTCCTGAAATGTTCGCAAATAAAAAAATGGGGGTGTTCTGAGGACGCTGTCCGTATTGTTCTCTTGCAAGTTGAATGTGTTCTAAGAACACTCGCAGTGTCCTGAAATGTTCGCAAAAAAAAAATGGGGGTGTTCTGAGGACGCTGTTGAATGTGTTCTAAGAACACTGGTGGTGTCCTGAAAGGTTCTCAAATAAACGAAATGGGGGTGTTCTGAGGATGCTGTCCGTATTGTTCGTTGTTAAGTTGAAAGTGTTCTAAGAACTGTCGCGGTGTCCTGAAATGTTCGTAGGGGGTGTCCTGAAGACGCTGTCCATACTGTTCGCTGGCAAGTTGAATGTGTTCTAAGAACACTTGCGGTGTCCTGAAATGTTCACAAATAAAAAATGGGGGTGTTCTCAGGACGCTGTCCGTATTGTTCTCTTGCAAGTTGCATGTGTTCTAAGAACACTTGTGGTGTCCTGAAATGTTAGTAAATAAACAAAATGGGGGAGTTCTGAGGACGCTGTCCGTTTTGTTCGTTGTCAAGTTTAAAGTGTTCTAAGAACACTTGCAGTGTCCTGAAATATTCGTAGGGGGTGTTCTGAAGACGCTGTCCGTATTGCTCGATGGGAAGTTGAATGTGTTGTAAGAACACTCGCGGTGTTCTGAAATTTTCGTAAATAAACAAAATGGGGGTGTCCTGAGGACGCTGTCCGTATTGTTCTCTGGCAACTTGAATGTGTTGTAAGAACACTAGTTGTGTCCTGAAATGTTCGTAAATAAACAATATGGGGGTGCCCTGAGGACGCTGTCCGTATTGTTCGATGTCATGTTGAATGTGTTCTAAGAACACTCGCGGGTTCCTGAAATCTTCGCAAATAAACAAAATGCGGGTGTCCTGAGGACGCTGTCCGTATTTTTCTGTGGCAATTTGAATGTGTTCTAAGAACACTCGTGGTGTCCTGAAATGTTTGTAAATAAACAAAATGGGGGTGTCCTGAGGACGCTGTCCATATTGTTCGATGGCAAGTTAAATGTGTTCTAAGAACACTTGCAGTGTCCTGAAATGTTCGCAAATAAAAGAATTGGGGTGTTCTGAGGACGCTGTCCGTATTGTTCTCTACAAGTTGAATGTGTTCTAAGAACACTCGCGGTGTCCTGAAATATTCGCAAATAAACAAAATGGGAGTGTTCTGAGGACACTGTCCGTATTGTTCGTTGTCAAGTTGAAAGTGTTCTAAAAACTGTTGCGGTGTCCTGAAATGTTCATAGGGGGTGTCCTGAAGACAATGTCTGTATTGTTCGCTGGCAAGTTGAATGTGTTCTAAGAACACTCGTGGTGTCCTGAAATGTTTGTAAATAAAGAAAATGAGGGTGTTCTGAGGACACTGTCTGTATTGCTCGATAGGAAGTTGAATGTGTTCTAAGAACACTCACGGTGTTCTGAAATGTTCGTAAATAAACAAAATTGGGGTTTCCTGAGGACGATGCCATATTGTTCTCTGGCAACTTGAATGTGTTCTAAGAACACTCGTGGTGTCCTGAAATGTTCGTAAATAAACAAAAGGGGGGGGTGTCCTGAGGACGCTGTCCGTATTGTTCGTTGTCAAGTTGAAAGTGTTCTAAGAACTGTCGCGGTGTCCTGAAATGTTCTTAGGGGGTGTCCTGAAGATGCTCTCCGTATTGTTCTCTGGCAAGTTGAATGTGTCCTAAGAACACTCGCGGTGTCCTGAAAAGTTTGCAAATAAAAAATGGGGGTGTCCTGAGGACTCTGTCCGTATTGTTCGCTGGCAAGTTGAAAGTGTTCTAAGAATACTCATAATGTCTACAGACATTAAAAGTTTCCATAGGCCATAGTTCAAATGTTTGACTCTATGGGTTTGATATGCTGCGGTGGTTGGGGCCAGGGTAGAGAGTCTTGGGTGCATGGCCATTTGGCCATGCACCCAAGACTCTCTGCCCTGGCCCCAACCACCGCAGCATATCATACTCATAGTTGCTTATAACTTTGAGTCAAAAACAAATTTATAAGGAACAAAGTTATAAGCCACTATGGGTGTGATATGCTGCGATGGTTGTACTTATTATTATATATTTACTGTTTGGTTTAGTAACTGGAATACATGTATTTCTTGTTCATTTCTGTGATAAAAGAAAATAGCATGTTAGTATTAGAATTTTGTAATGACTTATTACATTGTATAATCAACATTTTTTTTTTTTTGGACGCTCATCTTTAGTAGATTACAAACCAGAGTACTGTGCAATTTGCTCAGTTTCTGTGTTTGTTGCTAAAATCATTGGGTCTGTGGGAGAAAAAAAAATCCATGTTAGATTAAAAAAAAAAACATTTTTCTTTTATGCTACAATGTATTTGTTTGTTTGTTTTCAGTGTTCACTTGTTGTTTCTGGCTAATGCTTTATACATTGGCTTGTTGCAGTTTTTTAGAGCAATAACATATTATTTATTTGTTTGGATATTGTAAAATTTTGGAGCAGTCAGATACCAGTAGGCGTATTCTAACTGTCTATTTTTTTATATATTTTAGTGGTATTGATCTATCTGTGTGGATATTGTTAAATTTTGGGACAGTTAGATACCAATTGGCGTATTCTAACTGTCCATTTTTTGCTCTAATTTAGTGGTATTCATTTATCTGATTAGTTGTTGTAGAATCTTTGGGCAGTTAGAAAGCTTTTGGAATATTCTAACAGTTTATATTTGTTTGATATAAGTTTACTTAAGGTTTAAATACAGTTTAGTTATCAGATTTTGTTTTTAAGAACATTAAATAAGCGTTTGTAAGATTTGCTGGTAATCTCTGCTTTAGAGTAATGGTACTATTATTACATTCAAACCATCCACATTTCTTTTTTCATATATGCAGTGTAGTGCCCTGAATTGGTTGTGGCTCCTGCGTGGTAGATTATACCTATTGTTGTGAAGGTTTTCTTACCAAGTGATAATTGACCATGTGTGAATCCAGTCAGCTTGCAGTTGTTTTTGGTACCATCTGCATTGTAACGTAGAAGCATTAGTATTACGTATTTACTATGTGTTTGTATTACTAACGTGGAGCGATTATCCGAATTGCAGGTAGTCCATACCTGCAAAACCATGGTTTGCATTTTGTACAAGTTGCTGAAATTGAATGGATTCACAATTAGGTATTGATATATATATGAAGCGTTCATTGGGGATTTCTTCTTGTGTCACATTGTTGCAGAGAGTGCATGTGTGTTTCCACATGTATGAAATCTGGAAGATTTCATTTATAGGTATGTTTTTATTTTCCAGTACTTGTAGTAAGTACATTAGAAATTCTTGTGGATCTTCCTGTGAGTTTATAGTCAATTTAACCATTCCAACACAGTAGTCCAATTTTTGTCTTATTTCATAAACACTATACGTGTTATCAGGATTTTTTGTTGCATTTCTGTGAAGTACTAACATTTGCAAACACAATTGGTCTGTAATGTGTAAGTAAATGTTGTCAACAATTGGTGGTAATTGAAATAGAATATTCATTGCTACATTTGCGCAGCAACTTACTCCAACTATATTTGAGAGTTTAAATGGACCAGGTAGTTCTGTATCTGATTGATTTTATTGTTTTTGTCTTCCTTCTTTGATGAAGTACCTGGTTTACTTTCCCTAATGGGTTATTTTATGTTTGTGGTACTTGATGAAGTTTTAGTTTCTTTTACTCTCTTTGGAGGATTTGCAGTGACATCCTGTTGCATTTCTGTTTGATTTAGTTTTCTTTTACAACGTTTTACTTTTTGTGGTACAGAATATGTCTTTAGATGGGGGGTGTATAGTGAGCGAAGTCTATTGTATTCTAAAATGCAAGGAATATCAGCGTTTACTTTACTTGCATCTAAGTTGATTAGAAATAGATTGTCAAGTGTACGTAAGCCTGATAGTGCTACATAGCTCATGCCTTCTTTAAAGACTGTGTTACCAATGTCTATCATTGCTTTGTCTAGGGTAAGACCTTGTGATTCATGAACGGTGACTGCGTATGCAAGAGTTAGAGAAAATTGTTCTCTGCGTACATACATGTCTTTGAAGAGAAGGAATCGAGCTGTTGAGCATCCTATCCTTTTTACTTCTGAAAGGTTGTCAAAGAGAATATTGACAAACTGAATTTTGTTGTCACATGGGTATGTTTGAAAGCCAACAACTGTACCCAGTGCTCCATTAACTAGTCCTTGGTCCACGTCAAGTTTACGTTTAAGCATTACTCTGCAATTTAAGGATAATTTTAATATCTTTTCCAATCCTGCTGTGTTTGAAATTGATTTTTCTAAACTATTTAGTCTTGTTGTGGCTTGGTCACACATGGGTAGTCTCATACCATGTACATCTAGTTTGTCTGTGGCGCTAATTTCCATTATTGGTTGCATTTCTTTACTTAACATTATTTCATTGAATTTGAAACAGCTTGCAAGAGTTGGCATTAAGGCCATACAATTGACATTTTTGTGTGCTAATTGTTCCAAAACATCTGTAGCACATGCATTATCACCATAAAGTGCATGAATGTGCCGGGTTTTCAATATTGCTACTGCTTCTTTAGAAAATATACCAACTCTGATACTTTTTAAGATGTTGGCATAAGTGAGATCTTTAGATTGGCACATGTTTTCTGTTAATTCTCTGTATTGGAAATGTTGCCAAAGGTTGATATTTCCAATGCTACCAACAGTTTTACGGCAGAGTTTCTGTCCTAATGTTTTAAAAATAGGCTCACCTTTTACTGGTGTCAATTGAAGAAGGTCTCCGAAAACAATAATGGGTTTTCCTGCAAAGAGCTCTTCATAGTTTGTTTTGAGTACTTCTTGTAATCTGAGGTGAATCAAAGCCAACATTAGGTTGGACACCATGTTCACTTCATCTATTAGAAGCATTTTCATTTGTTTCAATACTCTGCATATTTCCATTGCAGCTTCTGTTGAAAGTTTGTAATAGTCTAATTTGTTTTGGTGTTCTACTGGCAGGAGTAGTAATCGGTGTAAAGTGACACCACCCATGTTGTAGGCAGCTAAACCTGTGGGGGCAGTGACAACAGCTGACAGTTTGTTGTTTGTCAATTGTTGAAGGAACTTACTGATGATTTTGATTAGGAATGTTTTGCCAGAACCAGCTTCACCACTGACGTACAATAGTATAGGTTTGTAATTTTGGCAGGTGCATTCTTTGTTTTCATCTTGTACACCATATGCAATTACTTTTGTTACTTCTTGAAAAATGCTACGTTGCTCATTGTTTAGTTTTCATTGCAGTATAATTAAGTCTTCTTTATCTTCATACTGACACATGGTGTTTTCTACTTCTATCATAGCTAATTCTGCCTCATTTGTTATTAGTGGCTCTCCCAGTGGTTCTTGGCTTCCTGTTACAGAAGGTTGACTACTGTCAGGAGTGTCCTTATCTAGTTGGGCCTGCAGTTCTTCTTCATGTTGCTGTTCATTGTGCAACATTGTTTTTTACTGTGTAAAGTTTACATCAGTTTTAGTGCTTTCATTTGCTTTGAAAGCGTCTTCATGTAAGTCATAGTTATCTAGTATTTCTTTTTCTTTTCTCCATGGTTTAAAGAGTTGTAGCAGGGACATGTAATATACTTCTTTATGTTGAGGAGTCTTTAATGACAATTACAATTTGATATAATTAATTAAGTTTGGTTTGGTGAGTTTTACTAAGCTGCCTTCACAGTTTGTCACTCTGTATTTACTGTTTTTTTCATCAGGTTTTATATTATTTTTGTATGTTTAGTTTTGGGCTATGTGGTATAGACACATGGTTTCCAAAGTGGTACTCCTGTTTGGGTAGTAAGTGTCCAATAAATTGTTTATTAAAATGTCTTGGCTGTTGGGATCATGTTTGGCTATTGTTTCTATATATTTGTATGATTTTAGAACTCTTTTTCTAGATTTAGCTGGACCAAGACTAAGCCATACTATATTTTCAGATTTACCATACAGTGCAGTACCAGTTAAACAAAAAAGATGCTTCATAGAATCCACATTCTCTATGGGACAGCTTTTTTATGCCCAAACTGTATAATTTTTGAGACACTGTTTTATCTGATGACAGGTCATTCCAGAGGTCTTTCATCTCTGTCTTTTCTGCTTTGGTTGAGTATGCTGTGACATATCGTGCAACTGCAGTCGAATTGTCTGCAATGTAATGGACATCTATGTTTACATTCCATAAGTGGGCAATGATTGCATTGTAAACATTGATATATTTTTCTTCTTCTTTTCTGTTTATGTAATATGTATTTTTAGGTGACTTACCTTTAACACTATGTCTAACTGAAGACATGAGGTTGTTCACTTGACCTGTATTTGTAACTGGTCTAGGGAAACCAAATCAGCATTTGATGTAGTATTTCCCTTTTGTTTTTGTATTTGTGACAACAATATTTACCACATTTGTGTCTTTGAAATTGTAAAATGTGTGCATGAAGATCACAAGTTTTGGATTCCGATGGAATTTCACAAGTGAAATATTTTTCAATAAACTGTAAAACAGTGGCATCACTGTCCTGACCAAATTTAGGAGCATCTTTAATCCATAAAAGCATGTGGATATGTGGTGCTCCTCTGGCTTGGTATTCTTTTCTCCAAAAGAAGTGTTGCACTTCTCCAAGAGGAGGAACAGTTTTATTACAAATAAAATGTAGCATAGCAATGAAATGATGGTGAAAATATCTTGAAACATTAACAGGATCCAGAGAACAAAGTTCTCCAGGAGTTAGTATATCTATGTTTGTTTTGTTTTTATTTGATATGCGTAGGAAATCATGTAAATCTTCCCATGCATATTCTGCACAACTTAATGTAACAAACCAAGTGGGTGGGCCAGGGTTTCTGATCATACAATGTACATCTCTGATTTGTAATATTTGATTGTAAAACCTCATCTTTTTGTTGCACTGTTTGTAATAATTTTGTAGCTGTCATATTTTGAAAGTGTGATCAAGATTTTATTATGTGTGCAACTCCGTAACATAATGTTGCTAGTTCACTTTCAAAGAGTAGGTGGAATATGTATTCCACATTTTGTCTAAATCTGGGATCTTCAGAATACATCCGTAATGAGCGGTATTCTGATGATGATATTTGAATAGGTCTATCATCGTACCTTCCTCCTTTGCCAGTAGGAAAGAGTAGAGGAAAAGCATGTGCTTCTATACTTTTTTCCATATGCTGATTGGTGATCCTTTTGTTTGACGCATTTGGTACGTTTCCAGTGCATCTTCTATGGTGTCAATAGAGTGCAATGGATGAATTGTATAATGGTCTAAAGTGTTTGATATTGTAGCAGGATCTAGGAGCTCAAATTGACCAGCTTCTTGTGTCTCTTGAATTATTTCAGTTGTATCCTTCAAGTTTTCTTCAATATTAATTTCTTTGTAATATTCATTATTCTCTTTAAGATATTGCAAGGCTTCTATAACTGTATGTAAATCTACCAGCTGTTGCCAATTTTTTTTTTGTCTTTTGTAGGTACTCCATTTACCAGGGGAATTAAAGATTGTTGCATTGGACGTTGTACTCCTAGAGTGTGCACATTTTATTTTAGATCTAATGGTAAATACACTACTTTTCCACAAATACCTTTCCCTAATTCAGAGGGAGGTAATTTTGCACTTTTTGGTTGAAGGTGTATTATTGATTGAAATGGGTGCACTGTTTGAATTATTATGATGCCCTCATATAAATTAAGTTGCTGAAGGCTTTTTGGTAGTGGATATAATTCCAAATTATTTGTGATAGCAGTGAAGGAGTTTGGTTGTTGTCAAGTTTTGTAGTGCAGTAACTACAAAGTATCACAGGGTCAGTTATTTCGTATTTGTTTTCTGCTATAAGGTAGAGAGCTAATTCAAACCATTTAGAATCTTCATTGTCTTCTATTTTGTATGATAGATCTACAGTTTTTGTGTTACTTTTATAAAAAGTTCTGCGGCAACATACACACACATGGTTTGGTACTTCAGCTGATGTACTTTTAAATGTTAGTATTTCTTTTTTGTATGTGTGTAGTAAAAGGTTGACATGTGTAGAATTGTTACTAATTTGATTTACAGCTATTTCATTCTGTAAGTGGGTTTCACTTCCAAAATATTTTTTCTGGATATAGTCGATTTCTTCTAGTAGGTCTTGTGCTGTTCCATGTAGAAGAATGTTATTTAAATTGGCTAGTGCTAAAGCAGGACTTTTAGTATAGTACAGTTTATAAACTAGATTTCTTATAGTTGAATGATGTGTTGATATCCTTTTCATATAATGGAAGGTGGTTTTCAAAGTAGGTCCTGTAATGCAGGCCAATGAATGTCCTTGTAGTCCTGTGTAATTGCGTACTGGACAGGTATCCATATTTTGCAGTAGTTTAATTTTGATTTTGTCTTTGCTTTTCACATATTGATTGAGGAATTGGTAAAGACTTGAAAAATTGTTTGGGAATGTTACACATTGACGTGCATGACCATTTGTACACTAGACGTTCTGATTCAGTTTAATGGAGGGGTAATTCTAAGTTTTCAGAACATATTTTTGTAAGGAGTACTTCTTAGTCCATTATGGTATTATTAACTTTTTCATAACCTCGACCACTGCTATGTATGGCAATTGTATTTGTTTGGTTTTGTTTGTACGCTTCTTCATTAAAGTATGGTTCTGTGCTCGTAGTGTGACTCTATTCACCTCTGCAGATACTTAAGAAGTTGTTTCTGTTGACATTTCGTTTATTGAGAAGTCTTTTTTGTAATTTAGTTATTAGTTTTGTTAGTGGTTTCATTTTGTTTAACACTAAAATAAATAACTTTCTTTTAAGAAGAATTGCACTGTCTATCAACGCTTCTAAGATTTATTTCCTACGATAGGTTTTAAGCGTTGAACCTGGTTTCTCTCCTGTTTTTATAAGATTTTGAAGGACTTTGTGATGGAACATTTTGGCTAAAATACTTTTCTTGGTATGCTTACTTTGAACTATATCAAGATTTAAAGAAGCAGTTTTATCTGTAGTGATAGCTGATTTTCTACTAATTGGGCCTCATTCCGAGTACGGCGCTAACCAATGGCGCTATTAACGCCTTGGTTGACGCCGTACCCGGACCGGCAGCGCCTTGGTGGTTGGCGGAATTACCGCCCCATTCCAAGGTTGGCGGGGCGGTAATTCCCCAATCCCCATTTACCCTTCCCCATTCCCATTCTCGCCCCATAGGGCATAATGGGAGTGGGGAAGGCGTCAATTACGCCACCGTAAATTACGGTGGCGTAATTAACATCAAGGTCCCTTAGCGCCATGGTATTTAACGCCTGCTAAAAGCAGGTGTTAAAAGCACCATGGCGCTAAGGGAACTCGGAGTATGGCGGTAAGGGATTACCGCCACCGCTCTCGTTAGCGGTGGCCGCTATCCCTTACCGCCATACTCGGAATGAGGCCCATTGTTTTTTTTTGGTTTGATTTACATTTTGATAGAGGAAGCAACATTTTTGTACTTGAAACTTCTTTTGTTTCACTAAATGACTGTATTAGCTGTTTTGTTTCAACTTTTATTACAAATTGTGCTAGAGATGGATGCTTATGTTGGACATTTTTATTTTCATTTGCTCTACTTCTGCGTTGCTTTCTACAGATTTGATTATTGGTAGGCATTCTTTAGAGTCTGTTGGAAAAAATAAAGAAGGTATGAGTTGGGGTGTTCTGCAATGTATGTGTGCTGTGTGCATGAGTGTTTGAGCAAGATGATAAAGATGTAATGGTGTGTGATTGTGCATTGGGAACTACAACTAGTAGGGATGGGTATTCTTGAATTAATGTTTTACTAAACTGGGGTTCAGATGACAGAAAAAAGTAAGCTAGTGGTGTGGAGAAGTATAAATAGTATATCTAATGCTATACAATTAAAACAGATGTTTGTTCTATAACATCTACATTCTAGCGGTTGAGTTGGGTAATTTGTGTGTTGAAAAATAGGAATTTGTGGGCCATTCTGCCTGTAAATCGCTGTTTAAGACATGTGTATTTTTGGACAGAATGGTGCAGGTTCTCTATTTTTAGGCACAGAAATAGCATGAATTAACCTTACAGTGTGTTTGAGTAATAATACAAATATTATGGTGATATTCTACTTACTTTTTTTCTAAAATGAACAGGTTACTTCTTAGTTGTTCTTTGTACTTCAAATTTGGTTGCTTCTTTTTAGGAGAATGGTCCTCACTGCAATTGGAAAAGAAACAAATTAGTAATGTTGTTTGTATATAGCACTGTTTTTAATTTAGACATTGATTTTTTTAATTGAAATCCTCAGCACCTTCCTCAAAACCATTAAAACTATCTTATTTACATAAGATACGTCGCACCAGTTGAATACATATGATATATTCTTAATGAACAAATTGTATTGCAATGACTAACTGTAGCAAACAAAATATCTTTACTATGTCTTTTGAAATTCATAATGTACCACTGAATACCATTATTCCTGTAACTAAGCTCTTCCAAGTAATAGTGCTTAAATGTCATTGGCTGCTTGCCCTATATAAATGTAAGTAATTAAATAAATAAATAAATAAAAAAATATATGTAATTGTACAAGTATTATTGTTTGAGATTTGAACATAGAGTGTGCATGCAATTTTGTTTGACTATATGTAGTCTCTATATTTCATTTCAAAAATGTTAGTTTAACATGATTTGAGTTTGTGTGTGTATAAAGAAATTAAATAGTATAAAGATTTGGAAGTGACAGTTGATTTTAGGAGATTGAAAAAAGACAGTAGATTCATTTTACAGATTATACAAGCTAAAAGTCAGTTAGAAAATGTGTTCATGTACTGTACAGAAAATATGCATACCTGTAGTTTGTGTTCATGCATATGGATATGCATGGAGCTGCAAATAGAAATCTTGGAGACTTGTACAGTATTACTTGTAGGTGGTGCTTGCCAATGATGTGACAATTGTACTCAGAGAGATTCACAGTACATTTGCAGTGCTGATCTATGATGATGCAGTTAGATATAGAGGTCTTGAATGTGATTGGTGGATGGTCATGTGACTTCTTAGCTACATCCAATGAGGGAATGGCACAGAGAGTGAACTGGAAATGCTAGAAGGGCTGTTCATGTTACGATATGTCCGCGGACATAGCGGTAGTTCGCGGACATCGGGTGTTACATCTGGGGATTTTTGGGTTCAGAAGTCATGCAAATGAGAATGAGCACTGTAAGGGATTGGTCAGGAAAGTTTAGTGCTGTGTTGTGCCAGGAGAGAGTTTCTCAGATACTCTTTTTGCTGAGAGAAGAACAGATAGCTATGGCTGTGTGTTTCTGGAAACAGATTGTTTGGATTTTGGGAGACTCGTGGATACATTGGTTGAAGGTGCATGCAGACACCTGTGGAGTAGCTGTAGATCTTGGATTCCCACATGTGGAAGTACACTGGCATGGAGTACGAGGAATTAAGTGGTTGGACTTGTTACCACTCTGTGCTACTTTGGAGACAAAGCAACATCCAGATATAATTATAATTCATTGGGAAGGGAACAGTTTAGGACATGTGTCTGGAATTTCTTTGCAATTTGCAATGAAAGAAGGACTTAGGAAGGTCATGGACATGTTTCCAAATTCTCAAGTAATTTTTTCACGGATTGCGCAGAGACAAATGTGGCTTCGTTCTTCTTCATTTGGTCCACAAATGGAGAAAGCAAGGCGCAATGTCAATAAGGCTGTTTGTGCCTTTCTAAGAGATTTTGGCATGCCCTCTTTTCACAATGAAAATATTATGTTTCGTAGTACATACATTTTTCGCAGAGATGGAGTACATCTAACTTATGCTGGCAATCAGATTTTTCTAAGAAACATACAAAACACATTGCAACCTTTTTTAGAATGACAGCATCCATTTTGAAGTAGGTGTTGAGTATTTATAATTTTTGAAACACAAACAACTCCCAAAGGTTCTTTTCAGAGCCATGACTTCCTCCCAGAGAAAATTGCAATGGTTTTGATAGGGTAGCACCCCAAAATTTTAGATGTCTGCTGACTTTCCGTGGACTTGTAAAAAATACAAAGGGCCCTACTTCATTTATTTTCACTTCTATTTTTTAACTGTGAAAGGCGGCTCTGAAAAGAGCCTAATTTTTTTATTTTTTGTTATTTTATATATTTTTTGATTTTTTATACACGACACACCAGGAGAGGAGGGGAAAGGAGGGTAAAGGCGGGGTTCACCAACCACAGGGATAAGAAAGGGCGAGCTGAGAGAGGAGGATGTAGAGTGGGTTTTATTTGGGTAGTGAGCAGGCCTTCTCGTGCTATGAGACGATAGTCTCAAAAGCACTATGAAGTCGCTCCCCCCTGCAGAGTACTGTGTCGCAGTTCATACACACAACTGTGACCCTCAAAAGGTAAGGGTCATCAGCATTATGTATGGCCTGTGAGGCAGCTTGAGGAAGACGCTGTCCCACAGAGGTGTTCCTTGTGGTGACAGGATCAGAAACGGAGGATGAAGTAGAGGAAATCAACCTACTACGCTCCTCGCAAGGTACAACCTTGCAAATGGCCCCAGAGTGAAATTACCTTATGTGTCGCTTCATGTTAGTGGTCCCAAAGCTGTACGAACCATGCCTCCTGTGACTGAGTACCATTTTGCACTCATTGCAGGTGACTCTGTTCGCATGAGCTTTAGGACCATCCCCATGAATGGTAAAAAGTCGCCACACCCAAGACTCACGCCGAGTGCGGGTAGTAGGGATTTCCACTACCTCATTCTCATCATCCTCTTCTTCCTCCTCTGCGTCCTCACTCCTGTTCCCCTCTTCAGGCCCTTGGGGAGGTGGTGGTGGTGAAGGGGGTGGAGGTGGTGCTGAAGCAGGTGCAGCACCAGGTGGCAGTAGTGCAACCATGGATGCCATCTCGATGATGGTGTAATCTGCAAGTTGCAGGAAAAATAGTTGTGCTCTGAATATAGCCAGAAACACAATGAGAATAAGCTCTAGGGCGTGGTCTTTTATAGGGGTGCTTGTACGCAGTTTGCGGACATGCGCGCTGTCCGCGGACAGATCGAACACAAAAAAAGGTTCAAAAACTTTCAAAAAGTATGTAGAAACTCAGAATTAGTATGTGGGACTTGTGCTATGGTGAGTTTGTATTGACAAATATTGTGCATTACTTTAAAATGTACTTTTAAATTGTTCGGGGACACGAACAGTGTCTGCATTCAGAACACGCGATCAGCATGGGCGCGGTCACATGATCGCTTTGCAAACATGTTCGCGAAGAAAGCGGCTGTCCCAGGACACCAAATGCATGGACATTGGTTTGTGCATGCGCGTGATGTTCTACGGACACTGTTCGGGTCCTGAAGTAATTAAAAGTGCATCACACGTCAAACGAACAGTTACGGACAACCGTTTGTTCTTTGAACAGTTTAACTTCCTTGCAAACAATACGGACAGACATAGCGTCCTCAGGACACCTCCATTTTCGTTTATTTACCAACATTTCAGAACACCACGTGTGTTCTTAGAACAGTTTCAACTTGCCAGCGAACAATACGGACAGGTATACTGTTCTTCTCGACACGTCCATTTTCGTTTATTTACAAACATTTCAGGACATCGCGTGTGTTCTAGAACAGTTTCAACTTGCTAGCGAACAGTACGGACAGGTATAGTGTTCTTCAGGACACCTCCATTTTTGTTTATTTACGAACATTTCAGGACACTGCTTGTGTTCTTAGAACAGTTTCAACTTGCTAGCGAACATTATGGACAGGTATAGTGTTCTTCAGGATACCTCCATTTTCATTTATTTACGAACATTTCAGGACACCACTTGTTTTCTTAGAACAGTTTCAACTTGCTAGTGAACAATACGGACAGGTATAGTGTTCTTCAGGACACCCCCATTTTATTTATTTACAAACATTTCAGGACATCGCGTGTGTTCTAGAACAGTTTCAACTTGCTAGCGAACAGTACGGACAGGTATAGTGTTCTTCAGGACACCTCCATTTTTGTTTATTTACGAACATTTCAGAACAACGCGTGTGTTCTTAGAACAGTTTCAACTTGCTAGCAAACACTACGGACAGGTATAGTGTTCTTCAGGAGACTTCCATTTTCGTTTCTGTACGAACATTTCAGGACACTGCGTGTGTTCTAGAACAGTTTCAACTTGCTAGCGAACAGTACGGACAGGTGTAGTGTTCTTCAGGATACCTCCATTTTCATTTATTTGCGAACATTTCAGGACACCACTTGTGTTCTTAGAACAGTTTCAACTTGCTAGTGAACAATACGGACAGGTATAGTGTTCTTCAGGACACCCCAATTTTATTTATTTACAAACATTTCAGGACATCGCGTGTGTTCTAGAACAGTTTCAACTTGCTAGCGAACAGTACGGACAGGTATAGTGTTCTTCAGGACACCTCCATTTTTGTTTATTTACGAACATTTCAGAACAACGCGTGTGTTCTTAGAACAGTTTCAACTTGCTAGCAAACACTACGGACAGGTATAGTGTTCTTCAGGACACTTCCATTTTCGTTTCTGTACGAATATTTCAGGACACTGCGTGTGTTCTAGAACAGTTTCAACTTGGTAGCGAACAGTACGGACATGTATAGTGTTCTTCAGGACACTTCCATTTTCGTTTCTTTACGAACATTTCAGGACACTGCGTGTGTTCTAGAACAGTTTCAGCTTGCTAGCGAACAGTACGGACTGGTATACTGTTCTTCAGGACACCTCCATTTTCATTTATTTACGAACATTTCAGAACAACCGCGCTGTCCGCGGACACCTAAATTGTTTTTTTTTTTTAAACTGAAACTAATTACAACACATTATAAAAATTTAACTTTATTTAACATATATTAACAATTCATGACAGAGAGGGTGAGGCAGAAACGGAAACAAAAACAGGAGAATTAGTGGTTTCAACATGATTGGTGTCAGGTGAAGAAGGGATGGAAGTCTCATCAAAACGTTTTGGGTTATGGAGAGGGTTTGGGGATAATTGACTGGGATATGGTGAGGGGGGAAAGTACATGTGGGACAATGGTATGAGGTTTTTTTTTTAAAATGCTCCTCAACAAAAGTTTCAAGTTATTAAAATTGGTCAACAATATATCCATTTTTTCTTTTAAGCTAAGAGTGTTATCCGCAACAGTTTCTTCAGATGTATTTTCTATTTTGGTATGCTCTGTACAAAAATATATATATATATATATATGTTAAATGTATATAAAATAATAATAATTAAATGGTTTATATTGTAAAGTGTGTACCATTAGTTTCACTATGTTCTGACATTTCCTCATGTGGGAAATGCTCCTCTAGCCATTCCAGAGTACTAGACATTTCTGTGAGAAAAAAAAAGAAAGATAATATATATTTTTTTAATCTAATACAGAAAGTTTATAAATATATGAGTAAAATGAAGTACACTTACTATTTCAGGTAAGATATGTTCTGAGTACTCTGTAGGTCTGGTCTTGCTCTTAGTTGTGGAGTGTCTGTGAGGTAATTTTATTGGAAGCCAATTTATCTTCTTTTGGTATATTCCATTTTAGAACATATTGTATTTAAATTAATGGTTAGTGTGTTACATATATGGGTTACATTTCGTATGTATTACTACATATAATATGTATGTTTGCTGCTTTGTGAATTTTTCAAATGTTACTGTGTCATGATATAACAATTAAACATACCCTTCCAGAGTTTTTAGGTAGTGGTACTGTTGTCCGAACATGTCCGCGGACATCAAAAAAGTTCGCAGACATCAAATTCAGTAGAAGGGGTTCAGTATGTTGCATATTACATGTACATAAAGTGAAAGTTATTATTGTTAAGTTGTGCTACTAAAAACCTATGAAATTCAGTGAAAAAACTTTGTTAAAGGGACGTTATGGTTAAGTTGCGCTACTAAAAACCTATGAAATTCAGTGAAAAAACTTTGTTAAAGGGACGTTATGGTTCCAAGTAAAACTGAAAAACCCTTTAAATTCGCCAGTTATGGTAAGCTAAACAACCATAACTTGCGCCTCCACCGTGCACTGCTAAGCCTAACACCCAGGACATCAAAGATGACATCACAAATGTCATTGATGACATCACTGATGACATCACATGTGCATTTACCTTTCATGAAAAGTCTGTACAAGGGATTCTTAGTGTAATGTTAATAAAAAAAAGTGTCAAAGATTATTGGAATAAAACTCAAGTGCTAATCAGTGCATTAAGCTATGCATTGATATAAATAGCATTATATTATTAACTTCAATCCAGTATACTAAGGTACTCATTCAGAAACCTAGGCATTGTGTGAAGCATACATGCTGGAGTTGCAATATTCATAAGCTTGCCATGTTGAATAGTGAAATGATAACTGTTTTCATATCAGAGTTTTGCATACAGTGAAACTTGTGATAAGTAGGTAATAAAACCCACTTACTACATGAATGCATTATTGTAGACACATCACAAAGAGACAACACCACATACAAATATGATTATAAACAACAGAATTGAAGTAAGAAAAAAAAACAGCAATAGTAGCAGAAAGTGTTCATAACCTAACTGATTACCTTTATGCAGCGAAATGATTGCTCTGTTTCAAAGCTGTTACTTACCCTATCTATATATTTCACATGATGTGTCTGGACCCTAAGGAAAATAGTGTGAGTACAACATATAAAAATATGAGCATATACAGGGAAAGTACAGTAATAAAAAAATATAAAAACTATCAGAAAGTGCTGATAACTCTACTGATAATTTTAATGCACAAAAAGGATTGCTGTCTTTCAAGGTTGTGTCTTCCCCTATGTATATGTTTCATATGATATGAATAGACCATAAGGGAATCATTGTAAGAACATACTTGAAGGATAAGTCTACAAATATAGTACATTTACAATTTTTAGTTCCTGACTGTTACTGAAGAAAATCATGTGGCCTAGATATGTCAGGAAAGGAAAAAAGGGGTCGTCAGACATGTGATGTCCTCAGTGATGTCATCAATGACATTTGTGATGTCATCTTTGATGTCCTGGGTGTTAGGCTTAGCAGTGCACGGTGGTGGCGCTAGTTATGGTTGCTTAGCCTACCATAACTGGTGAATTTCAAGGGTTTTTTGGTTTTACTTGGAACCATAACGCCCCTTTAACAAAGTTTTTCACTGAATTTCATAGGTTTTTGGTAGCGTAACTTAACCATAACATCCCTTTAACAAAGTTTTTTCACTGAATATATATATATATATATATATATATATATATATATATATATATATATATACATATATATATATATATATATATATATATATATATTCCAATGTATGGCCCAATGTTGGTAATGTCCACCCTGCACAATATATATTTCCCTGTATAAAGAGTTATCATTTTTGACTTTCAAATATTGTTGCTATTGCAGTTGTCATTGCTATTTTTATGTGTGAGTCACAAAAGACAATTCCTGCATCCATAAAGGTCCCACTAATTTTAGTTGCACTCCCTGATTCATATTACCTATTCATTATCCAACACTGCCACTTTACATACATATGCATTGTTTGTAAACTTTTAGAGGCTCTGGGCCCAATTCATTGAATTGTTAGCACGGTTCGAAGTGACTTTGCAATGCTGACACACACCCTGATTTTTGGAACTGCAAAAAGTATTTTTGCAGTGCAAAGTCAGTGCATAGTCATGTTTGCAGTACAAAGTGGCTTTGTACGGACATTGCACTGCAAAAATATTTTTTTTCGGAGTTCCATGAATCAGGGTTTGTGTCAACAGTGCAAAGGCACTTTTCAGCAGAACAAAGTCACTTTAAACCATGCTATAAATTCCATGAATTGAGCTCTGATTATTTGCAATTTATTTTCTGGGGATCTGAGTATGAAAAAACACATGAGTGGAAATGTTCCTGATGCAAGATAACTAAAACAATATACATTCAAGTTATTTGCTTTGCAACAGTGTTATTCCACGATCCAGTCGGGGGCATTGATAAAAGATGACGGAGTCGGTAAAACTCTTGTTTTGTGTAGATGTTTGTGCAATATTTTAAAGGTTTGTTTTAAACCAATAAAATAAAAATTAAAAAAAATAAAAAAGTTATTCCACTTTTAAACATGGAATCTGCATCATATTCCCGTCCCCAGTTCCCTGTTCACTTCATATGAATAGCATTGCCTTTGTTTGCTGCTCTTTGTTCGAACTTGGGAACCATCTACATGAGGGTGAACTCCTATTTTGCTCCTCGGAGGTTATCACGACTTGCAAAGATCTATGTACGAGAAAAAAATGGGATATATTGAAGTGGTGATAGATGCATCTTAATTTAGAACACTTTCTAGACAAGTGATCTTGTGGCCCTTAGAACGTGCATCTGTTTCTGGATGGGTTTAAACCAGAATAAGTACAAATAACCGGACAAACTCAAGAAGATTCCAAGTTTCTGTTTTATTAGCAATTATCTAAAACAGGGAGTTTACAACGAACATCAACGGATGGAGGCTCATTCTCAGCATAGCTCCACAAAAAATGCAATGATATATTTAATTTTGTGTCAGAATGACATCATGCTACATGGCAATAGTGAAAATCCAATCAAGGGTCGGGACAGATTAAGAAACACTTCTAGATATAAAATTATATACGGGCTAGATTTGTTATTGGCTGTACGATATGAGGTGGACAACTTATGCTGCCTCTTCATACGTATCATTTAAGAAAAATCAGTTACACAGCGTTTCATTGTTTTTTCAAGCTGTAAGGTCCTTCGTTATATGGACTAATACAATTGATGTGGAATCGCATGTGCCATGCCTGGAACATTCTGTTCATTTAGCAGCACATAAGCCAAGACTCAGGTGCAAGTAGATAGGACGCGAGTCTGCCCTATCACTCATTTAGCCCAACATCTCTCATCACCCATGCCTTCTGCCATGAAATTCTCTTTGTACTTGCAGAGTATTTGCAGAGTATTCTTGTCCTGGGAATGCAACGGGAGGGAGGGCACTTGTTATCGTCTCTGGAACTCCAAGTTCAAGCCCTATTTTCATGCTTGACTCACGTGACAAGAGACCTCAATTCTGTTCATTCAACAAGGTTTTAAATGTTTTAGATGAATTAAGACTTGGCATCCTTTGTGTTCTTTCTAGCACCTTGAGGTGAGAGGATTCATCCTCTGCACACACGTTCCTCTTTGACGTAGATAGCTGACCTCAAATTCTCATTTCTTGACTTCAGGCCAGACAGCCTCCCAACGCAGCTCCAATAACCTGTTATTCTACTGCGACACAGACTTTCATTCTCTCTTCATGATTCTTTGACTTATTTATTTCATGATACCAAAGTCCAGTTACTGTACAATGGCGTCCCCGCCTGCATTCTATTCACTATTTATCGCTAGCCTATATGATGACTTGATCCATCTTGTGTTTCAGCGTATGTACATTCTTTATACTTCAGATTTCTGCAGCACTTTCTACCATGTAATTTTCTTCTTTCACACTTTAATGGTTCACTTGAATATTTTATTCATCATTTCTTCATCCCTTGTCTTCATTCAGTATTTCACAACTTTGTGCACACTTTCTTAGGATACCTTCTTCCAAATACCCGCTGCAGCATTGGTACAATATCTGGTGTTAGACAGGGCACATTCTCATGTCTCCAATACAAGGGAGGTAGGGGTGTAGGATCTCCTGCAGATGTTTACGTCTGCTCCTCTACAACAGTAATTTGATTTTCTAGGTTATTTTGCATGAGCTTGTAAATTTTATCACAGGAACAGTTTGGTTTACGATTAAGTGTAAACAGGACCCCCACATGCAATTTGCACCACAAAATGCAAAATACACGAGTAATAAACAGTAGGAATCATATTTATGCTTTCTTTTTGCACTTTGCGGTGCAAGTTCTGGAAACAATGCATGCAATTGAAGCATGGCAGGAGGCATTTTCCAATAGAATTGATCTGATTCTAGCTGCCAGACAAAGCAGGAGGATTCTATAAAAATCGGATTAATTTGTACCAGCAAACAATATCATGCTGGCAATCATGCATGTGGATTTGTATGATTATAGGGTGGTGTTGCAGAAATGGCACTTCCATTATTTGACCCAGTTCTGCATTACAAATCAGGCAAAATTGGGTGTGAAAGTAAGCCCTAAACACTCACACCAGAGAGAATACAACCCCCTAGGGAGAAAGGTTTAATTCAATCTTGTAATTTTAATCTCATGCACAGATGAGAGCAACAGCAAAGAACTCATCTGCCAAGAATGTTATGCCAAAAAGAGGTACAAGCAGAAACATTTAAAACAAAACATTTTCATAAATGACGTAGTACATATGGTGACAACCAGCAAGACTGCTCGGATGAACCGTATACAGGTGCTGCCTTTATCCATATGGGATGGCAATTTATTGGTCACAGCCCATTCCGCCCGTCTTCCATCACGTGAGCGCTGAAGTGCTCATCTTCTTCTCACATCAAAAGTCAGACAACAAATTAATTATACTCCTACTATGCAGCTTGTTTATCACTCACACCGAGCACTTGACAGGTTTCAAAACGGAGATACAGAAGGTTCTGGGGCACTCTAACCTTCACACACACATTGCACTCACTCCCTCTGCGCCATCCGGCTCCAAGATCTCTGCTCTTATTTTGAACGTTAATGTATCCCTCCTAGCACCTCACGATGCAAATCACATGATTGTCGCTTCAATGACACACCCTGCACATTCCTCTTCGAACATTTCAGAACTTGCTACTTAGCGGTTGAGGGTCAAAGGGCACCTGGTATTTTGGAATTCGGGGATCTTTGGGTTTAGTCAGTTATATGGGCTATAACTCATGGTCACTCAGGAATTGGGCCGGGTCATGCTTTTGCCAAAGTGAGATAACATGCCCACCAGGCGCCGGCCACTGATCGCTGCCTTGTAGGGCACATTCCTCTAAAATGAAATACACATCTTTGCAACACTTTCAAGAGCAATGAACAACCAGTGTGGCGAGTGGCGGTGAGACCTGTCCTTATGAGAGGTCGGCATGACAGTCGATTTCTGTTGTCTCATGGATTTTGGCCTAGTGCATGCAATGCCACCTTTACCATTCTTACCGTGCAAGCCTTCTCTTCTACTTAGGAATATTAATATCTATGCGAAATAGTGATGCCGCCCAATTGATGATAATAGCATGGGGTCCTGCTGGACGGGAAAACATCTCTTCAATTGAATCCCTCTCCCTGGTTCATTACAGTGCCTCAAATGCATGTCGCCTTACTTTAAAGTGCCTATGGTGGGATGGGGCTGCCCCCTTCCCAACAGGAGTAGAGTAAACAGTAATGTGTGCAATCTTTACAAATGTGTTTTACTCTATTGCACGAAGAACTTTATCCCCAGTTTGTCACTGCAATATGAGACACACATGCCAATATGTATTCATATATATAGATACATATATACATCTAGATGTTTTAATATATACATATTAAATATGTAATATTACATATACTATGGGCCTGATTCATTCAATGTTTTGCACGGTTCAAAGTGACTTTGCACTGCTGAAAAGTGACTTTGCACTGCAAAAAAACTTGATTCATGGAACTGTGCACAGTGTATGTTTGCAGTGCAAAGTCATTTTTGCAATGCAAAATGATGTCTGCACTAACTTTGCAACGAAAAATACACTTTGCACAGTTCCATGAATGAGAGATTGTGTCGGCAGTGCAAAGTCACTTTTCAGCAGTGCAAAGTCGCTTTGAGCCATGCAAAGCATTCCATGAATCAGGCCAATAATCTGTAGCTATTATAGCCAGAGGATGCGTCCACATTCATGAAGGGGTCATGGAGTATCCATGCAAGATCGTCGTCTGTGTTATCGGAGACCCAGGTCACATCAGCATGTGTAACCTGACTCACATGCCATGCTAGTTGACGCGAGTGGGCAGAAAGGATTGCTAAGGTCCATCACTGCTTGATCTCGCATATTTAGATCCTCAGAAAGGATAAGGCTACAGATGTGCAGGATACAAAAATAAAACTGGGGAAGCAGAGAGCATCCCACGCACAGCTATTGTCTTATTGGCAGGTCAGCTGATGGAGGATCTTAGTATTGAAATTTCCCTTCCGTTATTCAGCCAGGAAGAGTTACCAAGACAACCACGGATGCCCGTGACACAAAGGCATTCTAAAAATGAAAAGCGCATTAACGTTTGGGCTGAATACACGCCCCCCCCCCACCACTATGCTTTAATGAGCATGTTCTGCAGTGAAGAATTGACATCTTTGCGACAACGTGTACCCGCTTTCGTCCAGTTTGCCAGTATGACCATAATGTGCTGCTTTGAGCCTAGACACAGATTGTTTCTATCAGATACAACGGCTTTTTAGACCCGGTGTACACCTGCAGTCCACGAGGGTCACCAACAGGTCCGTATTTTAGGATATCCAAAATGAATATTAATGGGATAAATTTGCATTAAAGGGATCCTAATGGGAAACCATTTACAGTGGTTTGCATGAAAAGGTAATCGTTATGTCCTTTAGAGGGACAGAGTTTTGCAGCACTGTCTTAGGCAAAGTGACTAGACCACAACACTATGATTGCAGCACCGATCTGTGTTTCGTATGTGAGCTATGAAATAATCAACATAGGACATACACTACTACGTATGGACCAGCTTCCTTGTTCCCACATAATAGCCGCATGGCCGGAACATTCCATGCAACATTGTAACCCCTCCTTACCTCCTGTTTCCTTCAGCACCTGACTTGCACTGCAGCGTGTTGTTTCCTAGATATGTTAACAATATATATAAAACACATCCAAAATACACCACAAATTAGGCATGCACTGTTTTTGGCCATGGTCCAGTGTTATGAGTCCACACCAGTGGCAAAATGACAACATACAGATATCAATTAGCAAAACATTTGACATAATACACAGGGCTATATGACAGCGTTATATGAGATGGCAAATGCAGTAACAATTATGATTCTTTTTGTAAAAACCTTGTGAAGGCCCAGATATGATACATATGGTCGCCATTATACCCCAACAGTAAGCACTGCAAGTGGGGAGCAGGGGCAAGGGACAGTAGAACAGGCTCTTTAGTGCCAAATGATTTCTTGACACTTCTATTTTGAGACTGGTAACACCGCAGCTGCATCCCAAGCAATGTAACACATTCACAAGCTCCTAGGTGGCACTGGATGGTGATGAACCATAGTTTGTCTCAATCATCTCATGCTTGAGGTAAACCCTCCAATTATCCCTGTGTCTGAAAGACACACTGCAGGCATGGTTACTGAACTGATGAGGCCCGTCTAGGCCGAAAGATGTGTCTGAGGTTTCTGTAAGTACTCTAATTCAGAGGAGAATTGCCTAGACTGCCCGAGTGGGTGGGAGCAGACTGAAATGCACAAGGGTATTTCTACTCTGTGACATGTACAGTGAGCAAAAACGTGGTTGTCGACCCTGCCGAGTGGGAACCTACCCAGAGAAGAGGTTATTTGGCTGTGTTTGTTCTCGCAACAGGGGCTACAAGACGGATATCCATGAGTTCACTGAATCCACTTCACCTAAAGGAGAAATCATCAAATGTTTTTTTTTTCTTTGACAGGGGAGGTTTCCCTTACCACTCTCCCCTACTTTATCGTATCCCCTTACCACACTTCCATCTATGTTTTTAAATGTACCTACTTACCTAACCAATTTGAAGAAGAAAACAAAGTTGATTTTCGCGTAGGTGAAATTGCATTGGGTGAAATCTACGGTATCGCTCATTGACCTTGTGCACATATATAGTGTGATAGTCTACCTTCATATGTGTGGCACAATAGTACTTGAGTTTGTCATGCTACTGAAATGATCTTCTCTGCCTTCGGGCAAGCTGGCATTTTTCTGCAAGAAGGCATTTGTAAATTAATGTTTGTCTTCAAACCTATAAAACAAAATAATATATAAACACGTCTGCTGTATGCTTCATTGTTATGACGTGCATAGTTGCGGATGGGTGTGCTATGTTTAACAGGGCTTCCCATATGACATTCTGAGTTTAGAAGCCAGGCATTTCAGTGACCTTGTGTGAGCCCCTCCTGTTCATGCCTCAATACTTTGGCACAGCACGACAGTTCCCGTTTCACAAAGTTTATAAATGAGACTTTTCTTTTTCAGCCTAGTTGCCCAGATCCCCCGGGGGTGCCTCCTGGCACTAGACACCGTCATGGACCATGAATGCTGCTGGCTTCCGAGTAAATGGAGAATGTATCAGGCTCATAATTAGATGCAGAAAAGATACATGAAAAGCTGCACATTATATAATCCTTTGGGTTCCTTTCATTATAAATGGCCACCCGAAGGGCAAAGGGAATGGAATGTAAAACATTATTTATTTAATATTACATATATTTCACCCAACTCTAAACTTTGCATTTCTTGACTAGAGTAAAACAATCAGCTTATGAGATGGGCGAAGAAGCAGTTTTATGCTAATGAGGTGTGGTTTGATCTTCAAGACTTTCTATGTATTGATCTGAGCTGTTAGCATATGCTATGCCAGTACGTTTTCATACACTTACATGATTTTACATGGCACTCACATAATATACAAGCTTAGAATCAGCACAATCACATCATTGGTAGTGTTGTTCTGGTCAGGTCGACTATGACTATGACTATGTTCTGTGGGACCGCCTCCCCAAATACCCACACAAACGAACAACTCCCAAGTCAATGCTGTGTGGCCCGGATCAAAACAAATATCCCACTCATACTAATTTAGAAACATGCTAGCATGCAAACCCATTCATTCATCCACCACACCCCAGGGGAAGCCTTGCCCCATGCATGTACAATACACATATCAGAGACATACGCCTACTGAGTATCTCTTCAACAAGGCAAGGCTAGCATGCACACCCTCCAATTCAGCAACAGACTCAAGCAGTGCAAGAAGATTTGATTCACAAAGAAATCCACACAGAATGCAAAACATCATAGCACATGCCTTTGGTTTGAAACAAGAACACTTACGAGCCAAAATAATAGGCGATTCCCACAGCCCAGCTAATTCTTCAAGGTATTGTGGACATGAATCCCCCAAAGCACATCTCAATTACTCCCTATGCCAGCCCACATCGCCCAGTGTAAATGTCAGTGGGCCTCATTACGACCCTGGTGGAAATCGCGGTGCAATATGCACCATGGAGCACGGCGGAAAGCTGCCGATACCGCCATGGGGGTTGGCGGATTTACCGCCCCATTCCGACCTTGGCGGGGCGGTAAATCCCCATTCCCCATTTTACCCTTCCCCATTCCCATTTTTGCCCCCTAGGGCATAATGGGAGTGGGGAAGGCGTTAATTACGCCACCGTAAAATACGGTGGCGTAATTAACGACAAGGTCCCGTAGCGCCATGGATTTCTCCGCCCGGAAAAACCAGGCGGAAAACGCCCCATGGCGCTACGGGAACTCGTAGTGGGGCGGACGGGTCCGCCGCGAATACCGCTGGCATAAACCCACTCCGCCAGGGTCGTAATGAGGCCTAGTGTCTTATTCCTACAGATGTTGCATTTACTCTGCAATAGTCGAAGATCAAGTAAAGGCCCAGGGGCCCCATATTAGCCATGATAGCAACAATACAGGAAGAGAACCCTCATACCCCTATCAAATAACTAAACAACTCAGTGTAAGCAATATGTGTTCCAAAAGCCATGAAGCAGTCCAGGGTCAACCACTTCATTAAAACCTTGCTAAATGTGGTCGTATTCAACAAATACTGCCCAATCACGTGCTTCCCTGGAACTCACACATTATGAAAGCAAAGTCCTTGCCCACGTGCTGCTCAACCATATTGTGTCCATTCACAACATCCTGAGCATCTGGCAGTTTGGTTCCCCCATCACCATGCCAATGAGACAGCGCTGATGCCAGTGTAGGGTGTTCCAAATGATACAGACTGAAAACGTCGTTTGACTTTTTATACATTTGAACTGAACGTCCACGTCATTACTTGCTGTTGACAAGGTTTATGGTGCATGTCTGACTGGTTCCAGGGCTTTATATCCGGTCGCACACACAACCGCTGACGCGTAAAACTCTTTGCTGTTTTAGGCCAAGTCCCCTTTAGACATGCCTCTCACAATTCATAGCTGCTTGTTAATGTTTATTGTCAAACTTAATGTGCCTACCTCTGTCCTGCCATGTACACTTCCACCGAAATGCCTACGATGACCACATATACCAGTTTGTCAGTAGTTTACATGATGTCAAAACCATTCTCTTTCAGTTATTACTTTCAAGAACCCTCTAATTAAATGCAGATACGACCACACAATATGAATACACGGTCTATTAAAACTTAATCTGATTGACAGAAGCCAAACACTTTCAAGCTTAATGTGTGCAACAGAGAAAGCCTACTGATTGACCCAGGCACTGCTGCTAACGAATGGGCATGCAATGGCCAGCCATCAAGTTCTTCCACAATGTTGTCTCCATTATGAAGATATCCAAGAGCATGAGGGGCTCAGACTTCAGACTAAACAAAGAGTTAGGCATACTCGTTTTTTTCAGCCATCCTCCAAATACAACTACTCAGGAAAAGCTTTCCCTTATGTTGTCATCACATACCATCCCAAGGGCTATGCACAATGGTCAATACACCCTGGGTATAGTAATGCCCTCTCGGTGTGCCTGCTAGCTGGCAGGTTAAAAAGCAGTACACGACATTGCACACATTGGCTTCAATAATGTCTATGTATTGTCCACACATGTTCGAAGAATCACATAGTTCTCTGCTCAAGCATGATTGCAAAGAAAATGCATTGCATCTCAAACAACAATGTTCCCAATGATTGACACCCATACTTTCAAAATAACATTCCATAGCACTGTCCAATCTGGTCTCTGTGATTGGTGACATGGCCACCACTTTAGGCCACCATACCTTTAGGGATATAGCCTCCACCAAGAGATAAAGAACCGCCTGTCCTCCTAGGCGTACACTACATGTCGCTACATACGTGCAGCACGAAACTAAGCAGATCACTCATGTTGGGTCAGTGTTCTGTTATAAACAAATGCCTCAACATGCTAGTGTTATGTAACACGAAATGAATCTTTTTTTTCTATGAAAATGTGTCAACCTGCTGTGTTGCAAGTAACACGACTCCACAGGATGTATAATGTGTGCTCTATGGATCATATGGGCATTGAAAATAATTCTCTTGGACAATTTTGGACAATAAAACAACCAATGTTAACAAGATCCTGAATTGCACTAGAGACCTCTGTCTTGTATACACCTTTCTTCTGACAAGTGCTGCTTTCCTAGCTGTTAAGCCTTCTTTTTGTAGACTGTTGAGAAGGTAATTGCAGGTCCAGTATAGTTGTGTAAGCAACCCAGGATATCAACTTGGCCACCATATCAGACACCATTGCTTTTGATTTAAACTCGTTTTGCTTTCTAAGATGTGCATGCTTCAATAAATGCTAAATTCAAGAAAGGCTGTCAGTTTTACATTTCAAAAAACAAACATGTTCTATCAGTTTTCAGTTTTACCAAGGCTATCACGTATCTGAATTGAATCAATCTGCATCGCATTAGACTTCATGAAGGACAACTTATTGTCAAACCGCTAACTTCACCTACAGACATTCAGACAAAATAGTGTAAGGTCAGGAAATCCGTTTCTCTCTAATTGTTAGGAATTTGCGAAAACAAGCTGTCCTTTGGATTTATCATATATGCAAAGACAATCCCCACTACAGAGCAAGTAAATATCCAGTTACATTTTCTGAACACATTCTATTGTAGCCACTACAGGGAGCTCATGTTGCTCCAAAACATAATTTGATGGCGAGGATCTAGTATGTTTGCACTCAGACGTAGCCAGATCCCTGCCGCCAAATGATTGTCTTTTGCATGGTGTAGTGCAAATGTTGAAGGCAAAAGTCCCATTTACACTCCACCATTCAAATGGGTAAACGCTGAGGAAGTGTTTACTTTAAATTGTGAACAGCGCTTGTCATGTGTGCACGGTAAGCAGCGTTCACAATTACATGTACATGCTTCCTACCACGCGAGTATGGCAGGCAGAGTGCACAGTGGATCTTTATGAGGTCTGCCTGCTTCATGCAGTTGCATAAAGCTGGCAGGCCCCATAGGGATCTCCAGCATTTGCACCAGTATGAAAATCCATGCCAACGCAAATGATGGGCATGGCAGAGACAAAGGAAAGTGTTTTTTTTATGTTAAGGGAAGATGTTAAAAGCTTACTTAAGGCTTTTACACCTTCCATTAACATCATGCTGCCAATGAACATGAGCTCCCAAGGGTATTCATTTGACGTGGGTATCACAGATGATGCCATATGTTGAAAAGTGTATTGAGTGTATGATATATTTCTCGTAAGAACGTATGCATGGTGCTGCACTTGATGTCCACAGATATATTTCAGGTTTTAAGCCATTCAGATGATGAGACAGAGTACTTACCTCTTAAGGTATGTAATGGAGGATATTCCTTGACTGGTCGTACAGTACCATCATTTCAGAGACATCTTGGGTAGGCCACTGACGGCAAATGTACCTCATAAGGTACTTGACAATTATGTGTTTGTTTTAGAGACACTTTCTTTGAGTGGCATGGACATGTACATCATATGCCTTCCATGTGTTTGGTAGATTACCTTTATATGGGAGTAGTTTTCATCCACTTCACAGCTATTTGGTGGGGGTATCATATATTGGGATGTATGTGGTAGATAGAGGCACCTCCTCTTTTGAAATGTGTAAATGTGCACATTACAGTCAGAGTTTTGTGGCTGCGAAACAGTCCATTTAGATATGTTGGGTAGGGTTTCTTATGATCATGTGTATGTGGCCTGCCACCCTTCCTTCAGTGCCAAGTGGTATGATCCATCCAACCAAAGATATCATTAGTGGTATGAAGCAGGTCACCATCCCTTCGATTTGAAGTATATTGTGTAGGATACTTTGACTTTAGCAGTGGATTGAGAGTAGTATCCCTTCTGCAGTACGATTCCTGACTATTGTAGTGCGAATTTAACACACTAGCTGTATATGGTGTACTGCACAACCAGTTTAGCACTGTGGCAGTACTCTTGGGGGTGTGGATCAAGGTGGCACGCCTCTGAATATGTTTGATTAGCTGCCTGACGTCCACCATTATTTGCTAAGTCCATTCAAATGTATGTGGACACGTGATTTGCTTGTGTGGCACATTGCAATCAGCCCCGCGCCGCGGTACACAGCTGAGTTCATACTATTGCAGGTATGTGGCACATTACCTTCACATGAGAACTATGTAATAGAGCATGCGACTCTCACAAGCAGCTAGTGGAGGTTATGCGTTTCGAGGATTCTTATGAATCGCCTTTACTTCAGAGGAATGTGGAAGCATGTGAGGCTTCCATAGCAATATGCGGGCACCTTCATGTGATAGGGTACTTAATAGTCGCATGTTTCTGGTAAAGTGTCTTCGCTTCAGAATTATCTATTCGGATATTATGCTTTCACATATATTGGATAGGTTTCCAGAGCTTGTCATGTAAGCTGCTGAGTTCCCTTCCTTCATATGTGAGTTGCTGCAATTGGAATAAGTACAGGTGTTTTGCTGTGAGTGTTTAGCCATGCTATGTAATACATTACCTTCACATGTGTGGTGATGTGTAGGCAACTGTGCCTTTCGTTCAGAGTGAGGTTGCAGTGCTCTTTCCCATCGTGGATACATGGGGCCTGATTTAAAGAATGTTTCGCGTGGCGCGAAGTGGCTTTGCACTGCCAACAAACACCTTGATTTACAGAACAGTGCAGCGTGTTTTTGATGTGCATTGTCACTTTGCACTGTCTTGTAAATCTATTTGCACTGAAAAAGTACTCTTTGCCGAGGGCTAAATGGGCCCAATTCTCGGTGCAAAGAGTACCTTTTCAGTGCAAAGTGTACTGTGAATCAGGGTGTTTGTTGGCAGTACAAAGTCTCTTTGCTCCAGTACAAAGTCACTTTGCACCGTGCTAGAAATGCTGTACATCATGATGTGGTATGTTGTCTGTTGATGCCCTTTCCTGTTTTCCCCTAGGGATGTGGCATAGAATCATGTCCATTGAGAAGCATTATAGAGATTGCATTGTCATAAGATGTTCACTGTACAATATTTTACAATCCAACACGTCTATAGCACATCTTGTGCTAGCAGGTCTCTTTTGGACATGGTATGTTTGCTGGTAGGCCAATTGATACATTCTGTTGTCAATGTATCAATTTGCAGTGAAATGGGACTTTCTAAAAAGGACATATGCTGAAAAGTACATTATACAGAGTCTGAGGTCTACACATATGCTTCTTTTTGCCACATGAGGTGGATTTGTATGTTATTTATTTTGAGCATTTTTTTAGTGTTGACCCAGCTTGGATAAGCAGTGGAGTGCTGTACAACTATCTGTAAGTAAGAATACAGGCAAGGTGTACAAGCTACAGCAGAGCTGTCTTACATACCATTAGGCAACAGGAGCAGTCATTAGGAGTAAGGTGGGGAGGGCTTGCAGGTGTGAATGCAGGTGTCTATAATGCATGATAAAAGCCCTCCTAGAAGAGGGGTTTGGTGAGCTACTTTGTCAATTGCTTGGGGTTGTGAGCAAATGTAAGTTGGATTTTGAGATCATATGTTTTATAGAATCTGAATTAGTAAATGAACATGAATATGGTTTCTTGAAGATAGTTCACAATTGAGCCACTCAAGCAGAGGCATAATTTTGTTCATTGGTGGAGCAGCTGGCTTTTTAAACAATGGCCCTCATTACGACCCTGGCGGAGAACCATGGTGCAATTTGCACCATGGTCCATGGCGCTAAGCTGCCAACTCCGCCATGGTGGTTGGCGGACTTACCGCCCCATTCCGACCTTGGCGGGGCGGTAAGTCCCCAATCCCCATTTACCCTTCCCCATTCCCATTTTTGCCCCATAGGGTATAATGGGAGTGGGGAAGGCGTTAATTACGCCACCGTAAATTACGGTGGCGTAATTAACAACAAGTCCTGTAGCGCCATGGATTTTTCCGCCTGCAAAAAGCAGGCGTAAAAATCACCATGGCGCTACGGGAACTCGTAGTCAGGCGGAAAGGTACGCCATGCTTTACGCCGGCGTAAACCCCTTTCCGCCAGGGTCGTAATGAGGGCCAATGTGTTGTAGGGGATTAGTGTAGAGTAAGATAATAGGGTGTGAAGGATGATTTCATCCTTTCCAAGTCAAGTGTTTGTTTGCTTACTGAAGAGGGAGAACAGGTCCATAAGTTGGCCACTCATGGATTGCCAAGTGTCTCGCCTGTCCATTCTCTGTCTGTGTTGTCTTGTTGCTTCCCGAATGTTGTCAGATGTAGTTTTTGTGTGGGTGGCTTTGTCATACTGAGCTTGTGTCATCTAACCCATTGACTTCTAACGTGGAAATTAGTAGTGGTTGTGAAGCATTATGGGAAAGTCATGACGGGCACATTTCAGCCTATGAATGCAGCACTAAAGACTAAGGGCCAGATTCATTGAATTATGTGCGCATAACATTCCAGATTTACGTGACAACATGCGTGCAAAATACTGTTAGTCGATTCATGGAAGCGACTGGGTGGGGTATTTTGCCAACTTGCGTGGATTACCAGCATGCTCTGCTCGTCTCTGCGAGTGGTTGAGTGCCTTGCGTGAGAGATTGCGCAGGGCGTGGGGGAGGACTACGCAGAGGGTGGATTTGTGATCGGAACACAGAAAAGCACACACATGTAGCTGTTTCTGGCTTTGCGTGGGGACGTGTCGGGGGCGTTCTGGCCGTGACTTACGAATATGGTTGATTAGCCTGAGGTATACCATGAATAAGCTGAGCGTGCAGTGTACATTCTGCACGCCGGCTTATGTAGGATAGTTATCGACAGTCATTGCAGGATAAATGCGTACTTTTCCATGAATCGGGACCTAAGTGCGCCTTTGCTGTGCAAGCATTGTTTGATTTTATAAGCAGTCTGATTTGTTTATGAAAGAGTGCTGACTTTGACTTCATTGTGGTAGCAAATGATGATAGTTGTTGAGCTGGTAATAGCACCATATTTACATTTTATTCTATTGAGCAGTTTTCGTTTTTGTATTTTTGTTGTGTAAGTTGCCTGAGCTTCACTGGAATGGAAGGCCATGAATTGTTCATTGTCTGAGTACTGTAGACTGACACCCGCATCCTTTTATTATCTACAGCGTTTGTACATGTATGTTGACAATGATGTGGACAGTGTGATTCTTTGTGGACATCTACTCCAAGTACCCACAGTGTCTCAATCTTCGGGCAAGGCTGTAAACCTCTATATACACATCCTTACTTGGTGTGAATTCTCTAATGTGATACTAGAGGTTGGGCACACACCCCACCCGCACACACACACTTGACATGTGATGTAAGTCAATTCGATAGTTTTTGCAAGTCTGCTGCAAATCCTATTATTTCCTTCTCAGTTTTGTTTTTATTTATTTGCATTTCAACCTTCATAGTTCTGCAGTCTCTTCAGTATAGAGACAACCACATGAGATTTACACCCAAGTGATACTTCCCTCTCGTGATTTCAGTGCCAATTATTTAGAAAAATTACAGTAACAAGTAACTGACCAGGCTTTCTACTTTTAATTGTTTGTTTTGTATATTCCCATCCTGTTTTAATATACACTGACCATTATACAATGTTGATATCTATGTTACCAATAATGATAACATTAAAAACAAAATTACTTATTTGCAGATTAATGCTGCTGGGCGCCATATCTTCGGAAATATCGTGCAGGGTACCTTCACCTCAGAGGTATGTTCAGTTTATCTTCTATTAAGGATTATGTTGTTTGTGGTCTCTGATATAGAAAAGGGGAGGTGTTTTTATGAACTGTTGTCTCTTTTCACTCTACCAATGTCATATATTGTTGTATAATGTCAAAAACATTGTGTGGCCATTTGTATTGTCATTATTATTGTTAATTATCATTCCGTGTAAAGTTTAAATGGCAACGGAATGCGGTCCGAAATAACACTATGTGAATCACCAAATGTAAATGTCACATTATTTTCTTTTTTTTAATTTTCGTCAATTGCTTTCTTTTTTTAGTTTCCTTAAAGGAAATTGGTGTATGTGTTTACTGAGTGTGGACAAACCTGGCTATGCTGTGCCTTGGGTAATATACGGAGATGTTATTTAAGGGTTTTTGGCTGCTGCTCAGTCAGGTGTATAGTAGGCTGTGCACACCGTCTAATTATTAGCATTAGAAAAGTAGGTAAACACTGATGCCTGTTCACATGTCCATTATGTCTGTCTGAATGTATGCTTTGCAGGATATTAGATACATAGTTGAACAGTTAGAGAGCAGATCATAACATCACATTATCATTTTTAGAGTCGCATTTGCTCAATGTGTGTAAACAAAAGAGTCTCACTGTCCAATCAATGAATAATGAGCAACACACAGCCCTAGCCTCATGCCAAAGCTACTTTAATGTTGAGTAAACATAACATTGTACAGAACCAAGTCAATTCTCTCCTACAAGCCTACCAATAAATCTAACTGAAAGACAAACCAATCACAGAGATAGCCATTACCATCTCTGTGTTTGGTTTGCCTTTCAGTTAGATATTTTTTTATATATGATGTTTTCACAGTGTTGACAAGAATCTTTTGATGTATATCAAACGGACATCTCAGCCTTGAAAAAGAGCAGAATATGGTTGAAACATGTGTCGGCTTTTAGCAGTGCAGCCCATGGATCCAGACACAAACAACTAAGACATTCCAGAGGTGAATGCACTTTGGAAACATCAAAAGATAAAGATCAATACCATGTGTCTTTGTCGAAGGGGAATGTTACAATGAGAGCCATGCTGCAGTCAAGATAATATTCTTAGAAATCAGACATGCATGGTCTACTACGTGACTATGTTAATCACAGTGGGCCTCATTGCAACCCAGGCGGTAATTCCCTACTTTACCACCATGGTGTAAACTCTGTTTACACCATGGTGGATGGCGGATTTACCGCCCCATTCCAAGGTGAGTGGGGCGGTAAATCCCCATTCCCCATTTACCCTTCCCCATTCCTATTTTTGCCCCATATGGCATAATGGGAGTGGGGAAGGTGCTAATTACGGCACCGTAAATTACGGTGCCATAATTAGCACGAAGGCGGGTTAGCGCCTTGCATTTTAACACCTGCTAAAAGCAGGCGTTAAAATGGTAATCAGGCGTTAAGGGTTAACGGCACCGACGGCGCCGTTTAACCCTTAACGCCTGGGTTGTAATGAGGCCCAATATGTATTATTCCCTATCATAAAGTGGCAGCAATGTCTGCACAAGTATGTTCACAGCAGAACATATTTCCTTTGCAAAATGAGACAAAGATAATAGATATTGAACCTAATTTACATATTGTTTTTCAAATGGACCATTGTAAAACACTTTTTGTAAATCAGGCACATTTCATTAAAAGCCAATAGCAGGAACCAGAGTTTTCTCAAAGGATGTTCCTTGCTTAGGTCTAGCTATCTACCAGCCTCCCTAGGATTTATGTGGACTATTTATTCTCTCTAACCAGACATTCTATCACACTGCTGTGCTTTGGTACACATCAATCAGAATATAGAGAAGAGCCTGGGCACCTTTTTTTTCCCAAAGACTTTAGCACTAAATAAGTAACTTTAAGCAAGAACAGACTACTCAAACACAGTTTTTTAGGGACTGTTCCTAGAGGAGCTCTGGTGGCTGCAGGTATTGGGAAAACAATTATTAAACCATACAACAACACAACAAAAATAGTAGTAACTCTTGCCATGATTGCGACACTTGGTACAGAGACTACATACCCAGTAGGATGATCCTTGGCTGGGAATCCATACCAAGGAAAAATAAAACACACATCACTATTCTGATAATGGGTAAGTTTGTATGTCAAACATGAACCTTGTAATGGCTAGAATAAATTATAAGAAAGAAGAACACTCAAGAAGCATAACATGCTCAGTCTACACACAGGAAGGGAACTGTCTGGAGAATGTTCTATACTGAAAATAAACTGTAGCAAACTGTAGCACAGGCACATGCACCTTGCATTCTTCTATTACCCCATTCTTCTCTCCCCATCAATGCACCTCATTAATCCCCCGCAGCCTATGAACACACACATTCCGCAGCACAATGATCCCTCTGCACATCAGTGGTAGAAATCCCAATAACATTACAGTTGTGAAGTGATGACAAATCTTACTTCTCTAGCTCTAGCATACACCACACACATCAGTAGCTACCCCAAACGTGCAGCACTCGATATTTTGTAGGGTACTACAACAATACTGAGTGTCGCTCTGGCTGTACAGGTTTTTGTGTGGAATCTGTTTATCTGGAGGGTCAACACCACCAAGAAACCGATAGGGCCAGAACGACTCTCAGTATTCTTCTACCCCCCAACAAACACCTCCTCCTCCTACAGGGCCACTCCCATTGACACCAACATAAATGGCAGAAGGGTGAATACAAGACTACTTTAATTTACATTGCATTCATTGAAGGCATATAATTATTATGCCACTGTCTCCAGGCATATGATTAAGTTATGCATAAGCCAATGATTGCAAACAGCAAAACCAAAAGTTGATGGCTGGAATGTTCAGAATGAATCTTAACCAAAGGGGAGAGTACTGGGCAACCCTCCAGGCCATCGTTTCTCAGCTTGTCAAGTCACTACAGAAGGAGAAAGACCATATGCAAATCAGGGTTGTTTCCTCCCCAAAAGGGTAATTCTAGCCCAAACTGCTAAATCACAGGCCTTCTGCACCAAACCACTATCATCAGCCTCATTGAGCATCATCAGTGGGGAATAGCTTAGGTCTATAGGCCCGGCATGCCTACAAGCAGTCATGCAATATATGGACAGAATCACTAGAAATTGCCATACAGAATTATGGAATTTGGGGTTCTCACCTAGAGAGGTATAAGCCAATTATTTGAGCTGTAATTCATAGAACATTTAGGGAAAATAATCAGTTCTACACATATAAACCTTAGCGATCATATGCCATACACATTTGCTAAGAATGATCCAATCGTTATGTGTATTTCATGCACTGCAGTTCATACTGTATAGTATTCAATAAATATAATATCTTTGGAAAATGCAACTGTATAGGATCAATTTTAGTATAACACTAAAGAAAGATGGAAGCGTGGGAACCGAGCATAACATATATTAATTTAAGCTGTTTAAAACTATATATATTGATAACAAAACAAGGGGGGTTCTGGCAGTCCCTCTACCGGCAGAAACACGGTTCATTGACATGTTCTTGGGTGGATGGTCCTTGGGAGAGTCTTGACCAAGTCTTTAGCTCACTGTCCCTTTCACAGAGGAGAAATATCCCTGCATATCAGTCTTTGGTCTGCCCTTGAGCAGTCCAGCAGCGAAATGCTAGGCAATTGTACTCTGAACAAGAGTACCAACAGCAACCCCAGACACGTGTTTCAGCCTAGTCGGTCCCCATCAGTGAGGTGGAGCCGTGCAGCAAGAAGGTCAAGATGGTCTAAGAACAGTGAGCAAGGGGCCCACGTCTGTATTCCCCTGGTGACTTTGGGTGAAACTCAAAGCTATTTAATATTTAAAACAAGAGGAGTTCTGGGAGGTCCTCTAGCAGCACAAACACAGCCCATTGACCTGTTCTTGGGTGGATGTCCCCCAGGAGAGTCTCGACCAAGACTTTAGCTCAATGCCCCTTTCACAGAGGATAAATATCCCTGCATATCAGTCTTTGTCCGGCCCAGGGGCAGTCCAGCACCGAAATTCTAGGCAGTAATTTTCAGCTACCAAATCAAGCAATGAAAATCTGCTTTGAAGGGACATGTGACAGTCTAGAAATGGAAGTGTGAGGTCTTGGAAACTGAATAAGTGTCATTCTGAGGTATGTATTTGGGGACATCTACAAATCCTTAATTGTCCACTGATGCCTCTTGAAAACATTGGGTATATTCTTTAATTGTGAAAATCAAAAATGAATTTACATGAGAAAGATGCAAGCGTTTGTCTGAGATGGAAGAAGAACTCTACAAACTCCAAACCTGATTATGTTTAATGTTTACAGATCAGGATACTTTAATGAATATTCAGGTAGATGAGTTAAAAAACAGAGCTACCCAATGAATTGTAAGGATGCTAGAAGAGGTGAACATAACCATACAATGTTTCACTCACCCTTTTACAGTTGGATAAGTGTACGAATAATTAATGAATGAACACACTATGGTGTAATAAACCAATGGTTTCTGCAGTAAACCCCAATCACGTAGAATAACGTAGATACATTCAGAGATAAACAAAAACTTGAACCAAATCTATATACAACTAAGCACAGTGAAGCAGTTCAATACCAAGTATACGACTAAGACCAAAATCACAAAGGGCCTCATTACGACCCTTGCGGAAATGGAAAAATGATGGCGGAAATGCAATACCGCCATCGAACACCGCTCGTTGCGATCATGACCCGTCACCGTAAAGTACGATGCCATTAGCGACACCGCAGTGAACGGCAACGCTAACTGCACCAAGTACGCGCACGCGCGCCTTGCAAAACCGGAATCACCGCCATGGCGCAACGGTACGCGAATTCTGACCCTAGCGGACATGTACTGAACGCCATCAAGCACGTCGTAAAGTACCATTCCGCCATGGCGAGAAATACGGCAACGCGAACCAACCGTAAATGGCCCACTGAGTGCCTGTACTCCACTCCCTGGCCTCATTGCACAACTCCTGGCAGGCGCAATGTACTCACACTATGCAACCAGTGAAATCCACTATTCACCCATGCATGCCAACGTAGAAAAGCATGCAGGGGCTCAAAGCACCCCGTGAGTGGGCATCCATGTACGGCATGTCACCATAGCCGTACTGACGCAGCACAGGCATGTGAAGGTACAACACATCAAAATGAAAATCAAGAACACATGACACAAAACAACAGTAGTCCCCCATCGCTTGCCACCAGCGCAAGGCAACATCCACAACAGCATCCTGAGGGGGATTGCACCAGCCCTGTACTCATGCCAGTAAACAAACCAACCATCAGCAGAAGCATGTACCACACAAGTCGGCAGAGTGACTGAGCAGCCAGGCCCATCCCAAGAGGGGCCGATGGGAGCTGCAGGGCACAGATGGCATCAATACAGAAGCTATTCCAATGGACATGACCCCAGTCCCCCTCCAACAAACGCACGCAAACACAGTCACCTGTGACCAGCCACATTCTGAACAACCCATCATTCCACCAATCGACCTGGCTGACAGGCACCAGTCGGCCAAAAGCCAATCCCCCGCCCCTGAACAGCACATCATGTAAACAGACACAATGGCAGCCTCTATCCGTGACCATACTGTGCTACGTAGGCAAACGCGGCCAGTACTGTACCACACAACTCAACTCAGAAGGCGGAACACAAAGCAGATCATCACGCAATACATACCGCCACAAAGCGAAAATCGCCACATCACCTGCAAAGAACAACGCAACACGACAAATATCGGAATACAATTTAAATGCACATCCAAATGACAAAGGCCCCACATCAATTTGCAAAATCCCACCAAAACAACCATCATCACCGAGGGCTGCATCTGCAATAATTGACCGGCTTCCACTTGTGTGACGCCCTGTACCATCATGGCACACAGGGCTTACATCAACGTTCCAAAAGGCAACATGGAAGCGGCAAGAACCGCAGGTCCGTCCCATGAGGCAGGCACTAGTCGAGCTGAAAGGCCGAAATGTTGCACCTAGCCACCAGTACAGCGTAAGGGCATGTGGCCCATTGGCGATCGTCCCATATGATCGAAATGGTGCTCCACTGATTCACCCGAAGCTGCAGGAGTCGAGAGTAAAAACCATCTGGAGGAGTGGCGTAGAGATGGCATCTGCAATAGGGCAGGAGATACCTGTCACCCAAAAGAAACACAAATCAACCGATTGCATTACGGGACTCATGATGCATTACAATCTTCATTCAACACACCAAATCCACACCCATATGCATGCTAGCCCACTCCAAAGGAATATACACACCCCTAATCCAGTATCGAATCACAACGAAACCAATCGAGCTAAATACACCATTGGCAACGTCGGTTACTGTGCATGCGTCCGTCAAGATAGAACCCATGACATGGGATTAGTAACGTGCCTAGACACAAGTGTATGAAGGCGCGTCGAGACAGGGAGGATCCGACAAGGGCAGAGAGACGTATGTCCCACTATGGCAGCCTTGCATCACATAACGCAGGGGAAGGGGAGTGAACCAAGAAACCCATGTACATGGCAGACCCTAAACGGATTCATCAGTCCATGCATCCACACATCATTCCCTCATCCCGCAATGAAAACGCATGAATATTCACTCACATGATATGTGAAACTTCCATCGCGTCTGTGCGTAATGCAGTCCGCAAAAACCACTGTGCCCCTGGCCGGATCTGTAGTGTTGTGAAGCAAGATGGATTTGGGAACGTCCTGCCTCATCGTCCACTACGCTATTGCGCATCCCAATCAATTCATATCATTCATTGCCTGCTCGTTATGGGCCATGTCCCAAGGACATTCTACAATAGAACGTTACATTTCCAGCCAGACCTGTGGGCGTATCCTCGCCGCTACTTCAAAACCAAAAATGCTGGCCTTCGAATTCCTCACTTGCAACATTACGTCGAAAAGGCTTCTGTGAACGCTTGCATTCACAATTACATCAATGTAGTGCGGCTGTGTGTCATGATGCTAACTGGCTGCAATCACAAATGGGACGCCACGCCCGTCGGTGAAGTACGTTACTGTGCTGCATGAGGGTCGGCCATCGATCGAGCCCTACATACCACTGACTCTTCACAGGTATGTAAGCGGCTGCAATCATAGCATGTGTAACAATGGGAGCATAGCATGAAAATCAGTCAAAGTACATCACACTGCCATCGGGATTTGATACATGATTCCAATCCCAAGATGCCATGCGGCCAAATGCAGCCTTACGTGCGGGCCGTGCTCGACCAGAAGGGATTGCATCTGCCACAGATTCATTCAATCAGCACAGGTGGAGGCCATACAGGCCGACAGCACATATATTGCAGACCCAAACCCCTCCCACAACCACTCCCACTCCAAAATGCTACCGGCAGGACTAGCGATGTTGGGCCTGGGGTACCAGATAGCACTGCAAGTGCTACAACTACAAGAAGACGACGAACAACAACAGGTACAACAACCGGGCGCACAGGGGAGACGGAGGAGGAGGAGGAGGAGGAGGGCAAGGCAGGGTCAGCAAGGCCCACAAGCACTGCCACCACCACCACGCAGGCGGCCCGCAATCCAAAGCCTCCGAGCCGATCCGTTCAACCTCACTGCTGAGCAGATCCACACCCTCTACCGTTTGGACCGGGACACCATAATCGCCATTGTGGACATGACACATGCTGACCTCGTGAGCATGATAGATAGCCCAACCGCCATCCCACCCCTACTGAAGGTGGTGTCTGCACTCCACTTCCTGGCCACAGGCACCTACCAGCACACAGTGGGACAGTTGCATGGCATTTCACAGCCACTGTTCTCACGGACACTCTTCCAAGTGCACGATGCCCTCCTGAAGCACGCCGACGACCACATCACACTACCACGCACGTACCAGGAGATTACCAACGCTAAAGTGGGATTCCATGCACTTGGCGGCATCCCGGGTTGCATTGGTGCCATCGACTGCACCCATGTTGAATTGGTTGTCCCACATGCCATGGAGGTCCAGTACCGCAACCGGAAACAATTTCATTCAATCAATGTGCAAATGGTGTGTGACTCCAACAAGATATTTACGCATTGTTGTGCCAGATTTCCAGGATCTACCCATGATTCTATGGTCCTGAGGAACACAAGAATACCACGCTACATGGAGCGACACGCAGGGCACAGATCCTGGCTACTCGGTGAGTCTCATTTCATGCATGACATCGTGGCCCATTTGATGCGTCAATGACCTTGCAGGGGGGGGGGGCTACTTAGCACTATCATTCCACTGACACCCTTTATTCGTCTCATACAGGTGATGCCGGGTATCCACTGAAGAGATGGCTCCTTACACCAATCCGGAACCCACAGAACGAGCATGAGGAGGACTACAACCATGCCCACTCACGTACCCGTGTGGTCATTGAACAGGCATTCGGCCTACTGAAGGCTCGTTTCCGCAGCCTCAGCAGGTCTGGCGGGGCACTCATATACAGCCATGAGAAGGTTTCTAAGATGGTCATGGCATGTGTCATGCTGCACAACATGTGCATACGTAGGAATGTGCCCATGCCCCCTGACGCTGTACTGCATGCACCTGAAGATGATGATGATGATGAGGGTGGGGATGTGGAGGCACCTCAAGGAGTCCATGAGGCACAGGATGCACGTGCAATCCGACAGAGCATCATAGATGCATGCTTCTAGCAACCACGCATGGTGCCTATTACACGGAAAGGGGACCTGTGGCACTGTGTGTGTGTAGTACAGGCACATTGTGGACTGTACGCCTATGAAGGCCTCGTACGCAAATATCAATGTCCACACATGTCATTGGATGATAATGAGGTGCTGTATTGTTAATGTGATTTGATTTATACACCCTATGGACCCGCCACCCAGTGAAGCCCAACACACCCCCTCCACCCTACTACCTCCCCCCCCAACACCAGTGTCCAAATATGCATGCTGTCCGTGGGTAGACGCTATTGCAAGCCCCCTCTACGGGTATCAGGGGCACCCCTGCCCGTGGAGCGCAGGTTCCTGCCAGATCTGCGTTGGGGGCTGCCCTGGACGGAACTTGCCACGGATGAGGTCTCTGCCTGCTCGCGTCCATGCATGTCTCTGAGGGTTTGTGAGAGCTCCGAGAGCACACGGCGCACAGCAGCAAGTTCAGCACAGACGTCTTTGGACGTCGCATGCAGTTCCCCCCTCAGGCTCTCGGTGCTTTTCTCCATTTGTGCTCTCAGGCTCTCGGTGCTTCTCTCCATTTCTCCCCTGAGGCTCTCACTACTTTTCTCTATTTGTGCCCTGAGTGTCTCGGTGGATGTTTCCATGGCTGCCCTGGAACCCCCGCATTCATTTGCATGGTCCTTGAGTAGCGTGGACGCTTCCTGCTGTTGCTCGATCAGCAGGTCGAGGGACTGTTGCCTCTGCTGGGCCATGGACATTTGCGGTGGTGTGACAGGGGGGCTGCTCAACACATGTTGCCTTGGCACAGGACTTGTGGGGGTTGGCCAGTCGTCGTCTTCAGGGTGCCCCTGCGTGGTTTCGTCATGGTGTAGGGGATGGAACATGCAGGGGGATTGGGAAAGGTCATGGATGGTACCTACGTCGCCAGCACTGTTTTCCGTGTCGGAGCATGCTGGCATGACAGCTGTGTCACCTATGGTGCTGCTACCACCAGAGGCGGTGCCATCAGATACGTTCTTTGGGGGGACCTGTGGTGCTGGGGTTGTGGACTTGCTGGCTGCTGGGGTGCCTGTTGCAGTCCCCTCCAGTGTGCTGCCACTTGATTCCTGCTGCTGCCGTGTCTTGATCCTTGCACCTGAGGTGGAGGCTCTTGGGACGTTGGTCCTGGCCCTCTTTGCAGGCGTGCTGGTAGGGGTGTCCTGCAGCTCGTCGTTGGTATCGGACCCTGTGGTGGAGTAAAGAGGGGCGAGCGTTAGTTATGGGTCTGTCGGATTTGGAATGGCAACGTATCAAATGCATTGGGGTGGTACATGAGGCTGATTTGGGACTGGGCCTTGGAGGTGGTCTCATTTTCGTGTGGATTGAGGATGCATTCATTTGGCTGCCTGCAGTTAGGGGGTGCATGCTGCACATGTAGGGGTTGTTTATGGCTTCTTGATTGATTTGTTTGTTCATTCTGACTTTTAGAGGGTGCTGTCAGGGCTAAGTATGTATTGCACTATGGGGTCACATGGTACTGCACATGTTCGTGGTTTGTGGATTTCGCATTGTTTCTCTTGGCCAACCTACCTGATTCTCCGGATGTCGGCACTCCTTTCTCCATCCCTCCGACTCCCTCTATGCTCTCCATTCCTATGGTGGAGGCGCAGATTTCCTCCCAGGGGGTCAACTTGATGGGCGACTCTGAACCCCCCCCGGTAGCTGTGGCGATGTTCCTGTTCGCAGAAAGTATGCTGCGTACGCGGATCCGCAGGTCGTCCCACCGCTTGCGACATTGCTGTGGCGTGCGGGGTGTTGTCCCCACCGCACTTACGCGCTGTGCCACCAGGACCCATATGGCCTTCTTGTTGGCAAGGGCCGTCCTGGTCATTTGACTGGAGAAGACGACGGCGGAATTTTCCTGTAGGGTCTCGGTGAGCACGGTCAGTTCCTCTCGGGAGAAGTGTACCTGCCGCTTGCGGTCACACGCTTTCTTGGCTACCTTTCCCATATTTATTTTTTTAACTGGGGTTGCTAACGGGTTGGGATGTGTGTCAGGGTCGGATTTTTTATGGTTGTGTTGGGATTCGGATTTTATAGTTGTGCGGCGTGCTGTTTCCCGTTCCGGCCACATGCTTTTACTTCCGTTTCCGTATATTTACGGTGGCCGTAATTTGCGGTGCACGCTCGTTACGGTGACCGCTCATTACGGTGACTGCTAAGATGGGTGGCGGTATTGCACCTGGTGCAGCGTACGGCGGCGGTAAGGGCCGTTTTGGGGTCATTTCCGCCTTCGCAGCCTTTCGGATTCCGCCATGGCGTAATGCTCGTGCCCGATGGGTCGTGATTGGCCGCACTTTGCTCCTTCGTGCAATGGCGGAAACGCTATTTACGCTGTTGCGGTCCGGTCAGTCAATTTCCGCCAGGGTCGTAATGAGGGCCAAACTGTCTTAATGGCAGGTGATTGCATTTGCGGACTTCCTCTCACCTTATACCCCTCACCCCCTACACACACCTGACACAGACAGCTAGGGTGATAACACAGTGAACAAACTGTCTGATCCTATCTCTGTCAACAAACAGTAAACCCACACACTGTTTCTGCCTCTTGTCTTTCTCTTGGGTATCCTACCTCAGCAGTACCCTGATACGACCAACATGAGGCGCATGATGTACAATGAATGGCAATTAAATAAACGTGTAAAGCTCCCCACAGCAGACAAGGTCTTGAAGGAAACATCATTCTGCTAATACATATCTTGAATTCGTGTCCCATAGCTGATAATGAGGCTGGTGGTGTGATGCTACTTCACGTAGGGAGAGTGGATGCGCATAGAACAATGTTAGCTTCCCCTGCACTGTTTCCATTTCATTTTTTTAGTTGCATTTTGATTTGTAGATGGAATGCTGGCTTTCCCTCTCCCAGGTCCACCTCCCACCACTACATATTATTTTCGAAAATAACAATCAAAAAGCCTGAATCATTGACGCATGTCGGATCCAGTGGTAGAAAGCAAGAATGTGCCATGTCAGTATATCATTGTTGTGCCGCTGACCGCATTAGATCATTAGTGGCATATTGCAAATACCATTCCAGAGTGTTCCATGACATCAGAAAACAATACAATAAATTAAATAAAACATTGTGAAATGTACACACACACAGGTGCGTGTGTGTGTGTGCTTACAAATAAACAAACACACACGCAAATATGCAGCTATATATAATGTAAACAGCTGGCTATACGGCCTACAGTTCGGACACTTGATGAACTTTCTGACATTTGTTTTAAGAAAATACTTTTTCAATTCGCTATTATTTGGGAATGTCTGTGCAAATCTTCTTGAAAGTGTCCAACAGTAAGATGTGGCAATATATTGGACATATTGCCATGCATATGTATTTCACTTTACTAAATGATTTCTTAAATGAGGTGGTGGCAAACAATGTGAGAGGTTTTCATCTCCTCTGTCCCCACTAAACTAAAACCCCACCCTCTCTATCAGATCTGACAGAGCAGCTGCCAATCAAGCAAAGGCAACATATACATCAAGTGACATAAAATAACATACCATGTGTGTCCATGCGCTTGGAAAAACCTCCACACATTGTGCACTCATTATAAAGAGGGAGGCTACAGGCAGTACTGTGTGTGCCCCACGCCTCAGTATTTCCGGCCAATAATGGGGAACATACTCTTTCGCCCGCCATATTCACAACATGGCTGCCATTGTCAGGGGTGATGTCATATAAGAATTCATCTGAGAATGTGAGTGTGAATTCGTGCACAGTGCATTACAGACCACCACTTGCGGGTGATTAACTACAGCTGGCAAAGATCTGTGACGTATAGGCTTCGGGTCACAACCACTAAGCCCCATTAACTAGATGTGCGTGGAATGTGTACGGTTACTAACAAAGATTAGTACACGCACACCACCAAGATTAGTATACACACACACACACCACCACTACCCTTCCCACACACAGGAAACGTAAAGCAAGTGGCGTAAGGATGCATATCTCAAAGGCATGCGTTACAGTACATAGGCTATGTGGTACATCCATCACACAGAAGAAGCGTTCTAAAATGGACTCAAGGCGGAGGGCACAGAGGGAACCATTTGTTTTTGACAAGTGTTTATTTATCATCACGATGTTATCACACAAAGTGTTTCTTGTTGTATTGGTGTCTAGGGCTATAATCGACTTTTACATAAGCACACGACCTTCAGTCCTGTGGTTCATTAAGTGTCACCGGAGACCCTTCCTGTGATTACAGCCTTTTAATTTACAGTTCCAACCCCATTATCGCGAGCATAAGCTCTGGCTTTCCCAGCGTTCTCAGTGTTAATGTATTATTCACTCTTATTGTTCTTTCGTGTTTAAATAAGGCCTCTGACGGCTCTATTAAAATCAGCGTTCAGCAGCCCGTGGAGGGCAATGTTCCAGGATCTGACGTCTCCCTGACGCTGAGAGGAGCGTGATATGTCTGTAGACCATCTTTATCCTGCTGCTTCTAGGAAGTGGTGTTTTCAGGGGTCTGGCAGATTCGTCGATAGAGCTCAGGGTTGGAGTCTGTAAATGGGCGTGTTTAAACGTGAGTCAGCCGCCAGACACCAACAGCGATTGCCCCTTAATAGCTTCTCTGAGGCCCCGGTGTAATCAAACGAGGGTCTTTCATTTTAATTTGCAGAGGGCATGCGTCTTTTCATCAAATGTAGCAGACGGAAACAACTATCACTCCTTTCAACAGGCTCTTCAGAGAGAACGTAAGTCATACCAGGTTTTGCAATTAAATGCACTGCTCTTCATCGCACCTCTCCAAAACTCGTTATAGTCCCCTGCGTGGTTCCACACTGTAGTGGAAGCCATGCATTTGAGTGCTAAAAAAAACTGGTGGTAATTCCGTTTCTGCCACTTTTATGGGCAGTAAAGGAATGATCACTGTTTCGCAACATGAGTCCAACAGTGGGTGGATTTACTGCCCAGAATGACCCCTTTGTAATCCTCCAAAAATCCTCATGGTGCCATAGGGACTCCAAAAATTCAGATTTGCACGGTTCTACCAGCACTCTAATCCTGTGGTAAACCCAGTGGAAAGAGTGGCGGTAACAATACATTTTGTGGTGGTAAATCAGTATATACTTCCGGTTTACCGCCAAACGCATTATGAGTCCCTGATACTTTACTTAAACGGTCCCTCCATCATGTCTTAGTCACACAGAAATGCACAGTGGGCCTGATTCACAAAGCATTTTTCAATGGGCTTTCCCCCTTGAAAAGCGCGTTGTAAATCCGGGCCAGCGAATCAATGGAAGGCCCTGAACATCACTCTTAGGTACATACTGCATGCACCTTAATACACTTTGAGAAGCTGTACATCAGTGCATGCTCGTGCATAATCACAGAAGGCCCTGCAGTACGCTGCAAGGCACTCCACTTCTACTAAGGCAGCACTGTGTTTGATTGCAAGAATCATCACTGTACTGGAAGACCGTATGCCAACTGGAAGGCACTGCATTGGACTTCGAGGCACTATACTTCACTGTAGAGCGCTGACGCGTGGTAAATAGGTAATAATATAATTGTTTGCACACACGCTTGCTTCTGATGTGAACACATCTCCACAGAGGTCATGCGACAGAAATCAGAGCAATACAGAACCCGTTGCTGTAGAGCCCAGTCTGCCTCTGCTCAGTGCCCCAGAGACGTGTTATGGCAACATTAGAAATACCGCCAGTTCTGGTGTCTTGTTCCCAATGCACTTTATGTAATTGCTTGCCTCTCATTACACGTTCGGATTAATTCGCTTTTTTAAAGGGCCTGCCTCGCATTTTTCTTGTTTCTATCTATATGCAAATATCGCTCGCACACTTAAAAGGGGAGAGACTGATTTCTGCGATTCGTGTTCCGAATGCACCTTTATCGCAGCACAGCTCGGACAGAATGGCAACAGGTGCAGCATGCTCCAGCTCAGAATGCAAAGCAAAGTCCTGCCAGCACATGTAAAGCCAGCACTGTGCTAGATCGCAGACATGCTCCTTGCACCACAGCTGTTCAGTATATTGCTAACGTGCATGGGGTTACCATCATAATACCTGGGTTCGAGCTTCGCACATACGAGGTAGGGCATGTTGGTCAGGGACTTTAGTAAAAGGGATCTTCCATGAAATCATAGATACCAATCAGATATCACCAAACCGAAGGATGTCTGGAATCACAGATGTTGGGTATTGTCAGTTTCAGAGAACTGTTTACAGTGATGTGCATTTAGTTTTAAACAGGGCTTTAAGTGGGGTAAGAAATCGAGGGGGGGGGGCTCTTTTGGGGGCGTGGCTTGTGGGAGGGGCGTGGCCTAAAAGGTACGCAAATCGTAGGGTATACACACAAATATATGTAAATGTTATATATTTGTGTGCGTACCTTACTATGGTTTGTGTACTATGCAAGCCATCTTTTCTAAACATAGAGATATGTAACATATGTCTACGTTTATAAAAGATGGCTTGCAAAGTACACAAACCATAGTAAGGTACTCACACAAATATATAACATTAAAATATATTTGTGTGCATACCCTACGGTTTGCCTAGTTTTCAGGCCATCTTTTTTTTTTTTTAAAGATTTCGGGTTTATAAAAGATGGCTTTGAAAGTACACAATTCAAGCCATCTTTTATAAAGCTTTGACTACGGACAAAATTGTCCGTCGACAAAGCTTTATAAAAGATGGCTTGAAATGTGTACTTTCAAAGCCATCTTTTATAAACGTCGAGGAATCCCCAGGTTCGCCGAGGGTTAAAGACGCCTCGGCGACCTGGGGAAACAAAGGGACAGTAACTGCCTCTGGTGACCTCTCGCGCGAGGGGTCACCAAAGGCAGTTACTATGACTGACAGAAGTGGCAGCCAGTCACAGCGTCGCTCGCCTGACTTCATGGCAGGCGCATCTCCCGTCGCGGCCGCGACAGGATAATGCATTCCGCCAATGTTGCGGTTGGACGGGGGCCCCGGCAGGCCCCGGCTCAGTCCCACTTTTTGGAGAGGACAGCATATCCAGAATTGTGTAGGAATAGTCGGCGGCCAGTGCAGATCAGAGGTCCTGGAAAGGAGGAGGAGCTGAGGGGACTGCGGAATGATTGGCAAGTTCCTTGTAGATTTGAAAGAGTTCAGCAGTGTTATTGGTGGCTCCAGAGATGCTGACTTGGACATGAGCCCTCTTCTTGGAGCAGATGGAGAGACAGTATTGCTTTTGAAGTAGGTGGCAGGCCAGTTTGTTGGAGGATGAGCTGGATGCCTGCCACTACCGCTTTGCAGTTTTGCACTTGCGTTTAAAAGCGGCTAATAAGTTGGAGTCATACCAAGAGTTGCATGCAGAGGCAGGCTTCAAGCGCATCCTCATGACAGGGGCAATGATGTCCAGGGTGTTAGAGATCTAAGATGGAGATTAGCTAGAACAGAGTCAACAGGAGAGTCTGATGGAGGGGGCAGAGAAGGGATGAAGGAAGAGGCAAATGCAGTGACTGACACAAACGTCATTGTTCGAATGATGGAGAAGGATACTGGCAATGCGGGCAAAAGCATCAGGGAACAGGGGATGACAATGTGGTGAGAGAAGAGAGAGTGGTCAGACCAGGAGAGAGGGATAGTGAGAGGGTTGGAGAGAGCACTGTCTGTTGAGATGAGAGCATCCAAGGAGTAACTGGCAGAGTGGTTGGGCCAGAGGGAAGGATAGTGAGGGAAAGAGTGTCACAAAGGTCATGGAAGAGAACAGTGGCCACATCGGGAGAGTCGAGATGGATATACAACTCCACATGGAAGATGAGTTTGGGGGAGGAGGCAAGAAGGGAGGCGGGCAGGTCGGCCCATTCTGAGAGGAAGAGGGTGGTCAGATCAGGGGGTATGTAGATGGTAGCAAGGATAAGAGAGAAAGGAGGAGGGACAGACAGGCTGCATACTAGGCTTTCAAAAGATGAGTAGGTTTGAGTGGAGATGATGGAGGCAGCAACCCACTCAGGGAAAATCAGAGCCACTCCACCACCAGGCCGGTAGGGCCTGGGATTGGACAGGATCTTCTAGCCCTCAGGGAGAAGAGTGTCAAAAGCAGTGACAGAGCTGGCCTTGAACCACGACTCAGTGAGCGCAAGGATACCAAGGTCAAGGTGCAGGATAGGGGGGGTTAAAGAGAGATGGCTGATGTCTGTGATGAAGGCGGGTGGTTGGGCTGGGAGCCTTGGACCATGAAAGTGCCATTATGGTAGACATTAATGGTGCATTTGGAAGATACAAAGTGAGCCAAGAGCACTTCCGTCTAGTGCCGCCAGTAATGGGTGAGGAGGAGAAAGGGGAGAGGGCAGAGGCAATATGGGGGTCCATAGGCTAGAAGAAGTAACAACAAAGAGAATGTCAGTGATAGTCTATCTGGAGGAAGCATTCATGCAGCTGTCTGTGATGGACAAACCAGGTTTGGAACTCAGGAGTGCCTTTTTTGGTTCCTTCTTTCCAGACTTTGTGAGAGAGGGAACATGGGAGATGTAGAAGCAGTTAGAAAATATATGGGAGACTAAGAGCAGCATGGGGGCAGAGACAAGGGGGGGTCAGATGATAGCAGAGGAGAGGGTCAGAGGCACTATGCAACAATATAATCACACCAGCCGCCCAAGAGGACAGAAATCAGTGAGCACGCTTGAGAAGCCCAGATATACAGATCATGAAATAATTGGCGGCACACCTACATTTGATTTTAGCCAGAAAGCACTGAAAAGCAGTACAAAGGATGGATGCACAGTTGGAAGCACACCTAAAATTGATATTATCCAGAAAGCACTAAAAAGCAGTACACAAGGTGGATGCACAGTTGGCAGCACACCAGAGAATATAAGAGTAATACATTATTTGCTTTCTTTTTTTTTCTTTTGAAGAAGGTCTATTAAGAGAGCAGTAGAGGGCCAATCAGAATGAGGCCCATCACGATGCAGAGTACTGTTGGTGCAGAGATTAGAGGTTGCAGTTTAGGCAGGTAGGAAAGGAGCAGGTAGCAAATTGAGCAGTCATAGTGTCTACAGAAGTTGGGTGGACCAATGCGATCCATTATTGCTTACCATGGCAACTGACGTCAAGATTTTGTTTGTGGTTAGAGTGTGCAGGGGATCAAGTCTGTTTGAGTCCTTTGGGAGTGATGCCAAGTAGCTGCAGGTAGAGGTGCTCCGTCCAGCTCCTGACAGGGCCAATCAGGAGACCTTGGTGAGGGCCTTCGAGACATGGGCTGGCCCTGGCCTGCCGGCTCGTGTTTGGCCCTGATGTTGGAAAGGGTGGCCCATCAGGCTGGAGGCAGGGCTGGCATCTGAGCACTGCAATGCTCAGGCAAGGTGACAGGCATGATGGAGGGTGAAATGGCCAGAACAATGCAATGGCCAAACTGGGCAAATTGGGCCAAATGCTACAAATCAAAGTTGCTAAAAGGTGGGGAGCGCAGTCTCATGAAAATCCAAGCGCATTAGGGCAGGTAGCACAAACTGCAGCGCTCGCAACCACACTTGTTCACATGTGAAACAAAGTAGGCCTGAAGCCCATCAGGGCCTACCTTATACTTGCTGAAGGTGTATCCACTCCGCAGCAGCCTCGCCCAAGCAGAGCAATGTTCCATCTGTACCCTCTTTTGGTTTGGTTCCCCTGCCTTTGTTGTGTTCCTACTGCTGGTGAAGTCATGCCCCAGCCCGTGGAAACTGGCAGGTCACAAGCAGAGCAGGGTAGTCGCAACCAAGGTAAAAGCCCATCCCTCACCCCACCTTCATCACTGAGTGCTTTCCACCTTTCAAATGAAGCCAGTCCAGACAAATGAGAGCAGCAGAGAACTCTGCGATCTGCTGCCATCGCAAGTAAAAGCAGTGCTGCTTGGATAGCAGACAGGGAATGGGTGCACAAGGAAACTCCACTTCAATGCCTGCATTCTCAGCCTTCTTAGTTCAACGTGCTGCTTTCATGGTCAAATACTGCACGGGCAGGGTGGAACAGGTTTGCTGCCCTCCTAGGCCTTGCATCCATGGTCAGCCCTGCACTCATATCAGTACAAGGATGAAGTCTCCAGCAAAGCTATGAGCCATAAAAACTGTCTCTGTGGGTCATCTTCTTAAGCATGGGTGAGAGGGCTGGCTTATGTAGAAGGTACAGAGATGCTCCATCTCCTGAAAGTCATGGCTGAATGAAATGCTTGGGAGGATAGCTCAGGGGCAACATGCTTGCCTTGGAAGCAGGACGACACGGAGCACCACAGGTTCGATCCCTGGGTCCATTCTTAGATACCTCTGGGTATTAAGCACATCATAAATAACCTATCACATCATATCATAACATCATTTAATGGGTTAACTTTATGTGTTAACTGGGAAAAATATAACTAGGTCTTGCAGACTGGAAGGAATGGACACAGACAATTCAGCGTTAACTGTGAATATTAGAATCAGGTATTGAGTTTCAAACATATTAGAAAGTTAACAACTCTTTCGGTGTTATCTGGCCATAATGAAATTCGGCAACATAGTGCTGACTATGCATAATGGAACCAGAACCTGCAGCAGTAATGTGAATATTGGAACCTGGCTGCATAGTCCTAAATTGTGGAAATTGGAATCAGACGTTTCAGTGGAAATTCTGTACAGTGACATCAGAGGCTCCAGTGCTTAAGAAACCTCATGGAATCTGGCCATCAATGTTTACTGGTCGTATATGAATCAGGCCTTGCTGCCATTACCGAGAGACATAGGATCCATCCTTGATTGATGATCTTGACATTATGGAATCCGACCATGCTCTACTATCTGGGCATATATAGCAAAGTGTAGCTTTGTAGCGTAACTGGCCTTGATAGAATCCGGCTTTGCAGTCTACACAAGATGCAGTCTAATCAGGTGTTGCTGTGCTGAATGGAAAAATGCAATCAGACATTGCAGTTCTAAGAGAATAATGGAATGAGTCTGTGCAGTGAACTGGCCAGAATGGATTAAGGCCATGCCGTATTGACATAAAGAATGGAATTAGGCCTGTCACTGTTACTTGGTATTATGACAATTACACATTGAAGCTCTCAATCGTCATAAGGCAATCTGGCCTTGGAGTGCCAAATGGTATTATGGAATTTGAGCTTTCATTTCTAATAAGACATCATTGAACCTAGTTGTACAGTGTTATCTGGACACAATGTAAGCATGCCTTCTAGTGGAAAACGGGAGTAATGGATGTAGAACCCGCTATAACTCATGAACTTAATGAAGAAGCAACTGCTGCATTATTTGGGCTTAATAGAATCTGGCCAATCAATGCTTACCTTTGCACATTGTAACAGGGCCATACCATATGAACAGTGCTATGATTTTGGTCATGCTGTAGTAATTGGACCTAATGCATGATGGCCATGATGTGCTAAAAATGACTATTGTATGCTGAGTATGTGGTACCAACTTGAACTAATGAACTACTGGCACAATACAATCTGTAATGTTGGGATACCTGTGCATTGTGGAATATGCCAATGCTGTGCTAATTATGACCTGATTTTGGTCAGGATCAGCTAACTGGGGAGAACAGGAAATGACCATCAAAAGAGTATACTGGAACTTGGTCATGGTGTCCCAGTGAAGCATTATGGACAATGGTCATGGTCTTTAAGTTTTCATAAGTGTGCATGAGTAGCAGTGGATATGGTGGTCATACATGTGTGAACATTCTGTCATGTACGTATCCACATAACTTATTTTGAAATGGTAGCCGAGCTCGGAAACCGCTGGCAATGTTGTTGGCCATTCTTGTTCTGCTGTCCACAGCACAGACTCAGCCAGGAAGTAAATCTTCCTGAATGAAGAATTTGTCACAACGTTCTTAATTGTCTGCTTGCTTACTATGCTCACTCACGTGGTGGCTCCCCCCTTAGATCAGTTGCAAGGGTACACCCAACATTATGTTCGCCAACATTTGATAGTTTTACTCTGAGGGATAAAATGGAATTCACTTTTTTCTCCAGTGTCACATAGTTGTGTTATTTAAGGACCCAGGTTGTAATAGACAGTGAGGTGTCCATGAATGATGTGCGCGGAGGCAAAGATTTTAAGAACGTGTCACTCTAATGTGTGAGAAGTGGTGACTGCTGCGGTTAAGGAACTCCTAGGTTACCCCAAACTAGATGAATACAAATAAAAAAAATGGCTAGTTCCTATAACATGCGCTGTCACATTAGTGATTGTGATAAATCAAGAATATACAAAACAATATGTTTGCCACTATGTGAAGTTGGCGATCGCCTCCTCTGATATTATTCTGATAATATGATAGATACATCTTTAACGTGTTGCGAAATAATGACAAGAACATCCAAAAAAATGAACCCTCTTCCAAACCTTTCATCATCGATACAGTACAGGGCCCCAGTGCAGACAATAGAGGTTGTTGGCTCTGATTCAGTGACAAATCAAGCTTTGCTAGGGCACATGATACGATATATTTTTAAATGTTATTAGCAGTTACATTTTGGTAGAGGGTTTTTTTTTTTTAGTATTCCAATGATGCCATTTCTGATTTCATGTATTTTCTTTACTCGTTCTGTTCGTTTTTGTTGTGCTCAAGAGGTAGTGTATCTAGTGGGCTTGTTGCTTTCAAGCACCACCTTCTTATTTCTAGTGTTACAGGCTCCCCACTCATTTGAGCCCTCGGACGAGCTCGCAGTCATTGTATTTGAGCGATCGTCAGGTAGTCACATTGTTTCCTTCATGGCGGACTCTTTTTCCTTTAACATTATTTGGGCCATCTCCCTGGTGTTAGCAGTTCTTGATATAGTTACATTTGCTTAAGATGTTCTTGCTCTTTTTTTGTGCTTGTGATTGTCCATTGGGGGTACTAGTTGGTGAGTGGTGCCTGAATATAGATCATCCTGGTTGATTGCATGCCTCTATGTCCAATGATCCTGCCAGGATCCCGTGGTCTGTGAGCAATATCAGCTCTGCCAGTGGGATACTATCATTTTCCTCTTCCCCCATTCAGGCGTTCTTAGTGTGTTTCATAGGCCATGAGGTCTGGTGGATCCCTCTCAACCCAATTTCTTTTGTCTGTATTTTATGGGCTGCTGTTGTTGGCTTCGGGGGATGAGGACATACCTTCCACCTCCATCTCTCTGTTACCGCTTGTCTCTCCGAGGTTTTTGTGTTGTTAGACATAAATCGGGTAGAAAGCTTTGTGTTTCGACTTACTTCTTTGCTATTCCGCTCAGAGAAGGAACCCAGTTATATCGGTCTGCAAAATGCTGTTAATGCAGAGGTAGATGGTGGCTGTGCTGTTGTTGTTAATGGTGTTTCTGTTTCAGTTTTGTCCCCCACAGCTTTATCCAACTTTAATTGGTTGTGTTGTTGCCATTGTTCTTGTTAGGCTATTTGATTGTGTTGGATTAGTTGGACTATTTGGGCTGTAGATTCCTTATTAAGCACAGTCCGGACTTTGATGGGTGAGTTGGCCCTCTCCTCTTCCATATTGTTTAGGACTATGTTTGTCACATTCTCCTTGGCTGTAGTGTCCTTCTCAGGACCTATCAAGTTTTCTGTGGTCTTTCCCCTAATCTTGTCATGTTGCGTCCTGCTTGTCGTTTCATCTACCCACCCTCCTGATTACCTTCCTCCCTCCGAATTTTGTCTATTAGTTTCAGTTAGGTTAGGTGATATTTCTACCATGTCATTTGATCCCCTGCTCGACTACCTACTACATTAGGCTTGTTGCTTTCAATGGCTACCTTCAGAATGTTGCTGTTACAGGCACCCCTTCATTTGAGCCCTCGGGCGAGCTCCTGTCATTGAACTACCTGTGAAAGTCAAAGTATCGAGAGTGTTAAAGGCGGAGGACAGAGGTGGTCGTGCAAGACAGCTTGGAAAACGCTCCATAGATGGTAATGTTGTGAGTGGCGCGGAGTACGAATGGGAGTTGGGGGGGATTCAAGCAAGGGGGCCTGGGTAAGCGGAGGCTGTAGGGGGGTGGAGGTGATATGCACAGGACCTTACCTGTCATCCATCTGGCTAGTGTAGTTCCACTCTGCTCGTCTCTCTCCACAAACAATAAATGTCCACTCCTCAGGCTTCCCATGCTTGACACTTATTCCTCTGTGTTTTCAGATCCATTTACAGTGACTTCTTCTTCCTAGACATCTCGTTTCCCTTCCTCATTTCTTTCTAAGCAGTCGAAAATGCAGCGTAATCCCACTTCCCATTTTCCCAGTTGGCCGAGCGGAGAGCAACTGGACTCACTGCCGGAATCTGCACTGGCACTCCACGTCTGTGCAAGGCTTGAAAAGGATTTTGTTAAAGTGCCAGTAACCCATTTCTCAATGCTGCAGATTTTGTTTGTATTTGTGTTATTATGTCTAAATAAACATTTTAACAAATCAAATCATATAAAAACTGCACTTAAAACCATGAAAATGCAAACTAGATCCAAACATTCTATCACTTTGCCTCTCTTCCAACTCTGCCTGTGCCTCCTCTATGTTTTGCCACACACTCATGACTCCATCCTACCAAAACCTTTTTGTCACACACTTTCTGATAATGGACCTCATTACGACCCTGGCAGTAGGGGGTTAACGGCGCTGGTAGAGCTTCCGGCGCCATTAACCCCCTACTGACTCATTACGATGTCTGCTCACGGGACCCGCTAAGGACGCCTGGTTTTACCAGACATCCTTAGCGGGTCCCGCTAGCGGCCCAGCATGCTAACAACGGGCACGTCATTAACGGGCCCGTTGTTACCATGCTCCCCATTCCCATTGTGCCCTATGGGGGCTCAAATGGGAATGGGGATGGACCGGGTTCCTTGAATGGGGAAAAACTGGGCCCTCCAAGGTCATAATGGCCCGGTATTTCACAATTCAGGGAACTCGGACCCGGGCATGGCTACCTCCAAACTCATAATGAGGCCCAATGTATTATAACTCCTCAACTCCTCTCTTCCCATTTACCTTAATGCCTCTTCCATCAGTACCCTCTCTGGTGATTACGCTTTCCTCTGCACCAACCAAGGAGGTATAAAGAGAATAAAAAGAGGGAGTGACATTCAGGGGAGGGAAGGGGGATGGCGAAAGAGAGGGTTAGCTAAAGAGATTGAGAGATAGTGTGAGAGAAATTGAGAGAGATGAGCATTGAGGCAGAGTGGAATTGAGAGAGCGGTTGAGTGATTGAAAAGAAGGGAGAAAAGGGATGAGAGGAGTAGCTGGGGAAATCGAAGTGCAGGTGACAGAAAGAGTGAGAGAGAGGGGTGATTTGAGAATTGTAAGGGCATGTGAGGAGAAATGGACACATTAATTGAGCACAATGGCTAGCGATGAAGCAGAATATATTGCATGATTCCCTCTAAGGCAAAACACAGTAACAGTGGAAAGCAGCAGAATACCTGAATGACTGCAACACCATGAGGAACTTGAGATCCCACATATGGTAGTGAGTATAGTACGATAGATAATTCGCAAACGTTTGGAAAGTGTGTAACTCGATGAGCCATGCCAAGAAAGCAGTTTTGAATTGAACTAAATTGAATTGCATTGAAAGGAATTGGAATTCAAGCAGGGAGATAGAAAGATGTGGCATGATAAATGTATATACAAAGGAAAGGGGTGAAATGGAAAGAGAGATAGTGAGAGAGGGAGAGATTAAGGAAGAGGGAGATGGGGTGGTACAATGCTAACGAGATGATTGCAAATATGTCACCTTGCTCTTGACAGAACCACTGTTCTTTCTTTAACATTTCTGAGCAATTTTTCAAGATGCGATGGGAAACAAGAGATTATTTTTTATAAGCTAGATACAAGGATACAGTAATTACCAAAATGACCTTCAATTTCAGGTTTTTCAGGTGGATTTCAAGACTACTTTACCAATAACCACAGGCTGCAGTGGTCTGCTGCTGCTTTAATAAGACACATTCACCAGACAGGTTCCTGAGTTACCTGTTTACTTTAGGATCTGCTGGAAATATGTGAGAGTCTATGCACGAGATGAGCTATTCCTTAATCCTAGCACATTGTTTGCAGGCTGCTTTGGTGGGGGAGGGAGTAGAAATCCGCCACTGAGGTCACAGCGCTAGGTGGAACAGGTGAAGACCTCAAGAGGCAACACATATTTTATTGGAGCACTTGAACTGCCACACCTGAACTTGACATAATCAGTGGTTGCCCTAGCAACATACCAAGGACTAAGAATGAACAGACCCTACCCACAGAGGACAAACTATACATTAACAAAACACAGGCACCTTCTTGAATAGCATACTACTGTGAAAGAGTAGCATTGCAAAAGAAGAACGAGTACATCCTAGTTTTATCGAAACCAAGCAAAACATAGGTGGACACAACTAAATGGTGTTATATAGAGTTTGACAAATGCCACTGATATGCTGTAGGACATTGAACACAAATAACTAGAATGTTGGAAAGAAAAGGAAATAATTAAGGCTGCGTTTTGTGATACACTTTTTGGAGTATACTATGAGGAAAAAAGAAACAGAAAAGAGGAATCTATAAAAGCAGGCCCAAACATAAGTTAAATTGACTGAAAATGTGTCTGGGTATAGTGACACAGATGACTGGAAGGACCTTTGTGAATTTCCACTCTTAGTTCTTTGTTTATTATTTAGGTTTGTTATACTCTCTTTTTTGAAACAATGATACTGTGATTCAGAGTGGTTCAAAAATCTGTAGAATATTTTATTCCAACAAAGATGAAGAAAAGACCTGTGAAATTAGTGATCAATGCAGCAGCTTCCCAGTAATGGCTGCCCAACTATGGAATTCCCTTCTCCCTACACTACGAACAGACCAGTCCTTCTATAAATTCAGAAAAGACACCAAACTTTGGCTGATCTGCAAAGACACACCATAACTAACCACATTCTCTCCATGTACTCATCTCTATATATCTTGTGTCAGTAATACTGTAGTCCTTTTTACAAACCTTGCCTTCTGCTAAATTGTGCTTTGCTATGTATGATCCATGCCTTTCTGTGTAATTACTGCCTGCCCTTTCTGTAACCACGAATATGCATATTCTTGTAATGCGCCCAGATACCTCAGGGTATGGCGCACACTATAAATAAATAAACAAACAAGCAAACAAACAAACAAAACAAACAATGCATTTCAGTTTCTTTGGCCATCTTCAGGGACAATTTATAAACACAACGGATATTTACAATCAGCGATGTGAACATTTTACAAAAGTGATGTTGTGTTATACTTCAAACATGTTATGCACTCATTCACAGTTATGTACTCATATTTACAAGGCTTCTATTTCATATCTTGGAAAAGACATTATCACTATTTCCTCTAATGTTGATCTGGAGCCCTTGAGTGACAAACCAGAGGCAAGACTCTCAGGGCCTGATTTCAAAGAGATTGTACCATTGTAACTCACTTTTCTGTGACCGGTCCTCCCTGTTTAACGCCGCTAGCATGCAACACAGCCATACACAACTCCTCAGCCATGGAGATTAGATCAGAATAATGTAGGTATGTTGCACTGGAGCAGTAGGAACTATACAGGCTCATGCATAACATCTCAACGAAATGCCCAGGCCAGGTCAACAGAAGACTAAAACTGGAACAGCTTAGTCTACCTTCAAAACACCTACAACAGTTGTCTGCACTAAAAACAACATTCCCTCTCCTAGCCCTCCACTACCAACGCTCATCTACATCGCTTGCCACCTTGCACTAATCACACATTCACCCTTTGTTTAGCAGTCATAACTCTACCATATACCACATGAACTGCTAACACACCCCATTTGGCAGCAGCACAATTGGCCTCGCAGAGCTCACCTCACATTGATTGACCTTGGGCTCTCCGTCTGATGAAAACCACCCAAGTGTCACTAATACAACCCACTTAGAAGCACACTGGCACCCAGTAATACATGTAGGCCTCCGAATACACCTATGCCTGTCTGCTTTGTGACTGTAGCTACCAGACCCCTCCTTTCACGCAGGTCATGCACAAGGAAGACAAGGAACTGGCAGAAGTGTGCTAAAGAAGACCAGATTACATAATATGTCATTTGTAAATCACTACAGATTACTATTTTTGAAGTTATTATTTTTGTTTATTTTACAATTCTGTTTAATATAACATTCAAAATGTAATTGCAACTACGCACTATAAAATGACATTATGGACCTCATTCCTAGTTTGGCAGCATTTCAGTGGTAGATCCTCTGAAAAAAAACCACCAACATTGGTTAACGCTACCAGTGGTAGTCCCCTTGTGTGACTTCATTGGTGATTTTTGGCAGAATTATAAACAGCCAAACTCAGAAAGAAGCCGCCTAACGTTTGAAAAACATGTCAGAACCCATCTTGCTGTAAAAGAGAGAGTAACAGGAACAATTCATGATCAAACAAAAAGAAAATGTAAATAACATGATTATATTACGTTTATTTATTGTCATTGCTATGTTTGCATCATTTTTAATGTTAATGTTAACCTAAAATTATTGTGTACATTTATGTATTGTATTGCATTGTATTGTATTGTATTGTATTTGGATATTTATATAGGGCTCTTTCCCAACTAGTGTGGCCTCAATGTGCTTTTCCCTCGGTTGAACACTCTTAGTGACCATAGTCGATATGTTTGGAAATTCTAGGGAGTTTTGCTTAGGAGATGCCTGTGTACATTTTGTTGCCATTCTAGAAATTGGGTGCCTGGCAACTCAACTAAGCAGCCCAAGAGAGGTCAGACACATGGGTGGGTGCTGTTGATGGTTAGAGATAGATTGCTATTGTTCAGAGAGTGTATGTGAAGTCAGCTATACCGTTGCCTTTCAGGTGGTGGCCGCTGTATGCTGGTGGCAGAGGTGTTGATGTACGTCAGGTGTTTCAGTCTGGATGGCTATGTGTTTACCAGACCAGATGTGCTTGGCCATAACTGTGTTCTATCAAGCATGGATGCTAGGCCGTGCCTGCGGCCTGTGTCCACAGTAGTGGTGTGAAGATATACGTACCATAGGCTGCGAGATTGCTCGGCTGGGGCAATGTATGTCCAGGTCTAGAATTAAGAGTTCTATATGGGTGAATAACAAAAAGGATTGTCTGTTACCACTGAAATGCTTTTGTTTTCATCATTACCCAAAAAGAAACCTTCTCTACCTTCTCATCACTCTTCTTAATTAAAAAGGCTTTCTTACTTAGATTCTTCATTTTTCACATATTGGCATAGGCATCACATGTCTCCGCACACACATGTTTGCTGATGGTAAATTATGGAGCAACAAATTCATCAATATTAGCCAACAGGGAATGGATTCCCTAACACTGATTGCAAGAGCAACATGGAAAACGATCAGTTTTCTCTATTTCTTCCCAGGTGCAGTATCTTTAAATAAACTGTTCGATAATAGCATCCGTTCTCACCATTCATTACAAATTAAGCAGCAAAGGCAAAGCAATGTGTCCACATTGCTCTGCCTCTGCTCTGTTGCAAAACGCGCCATATTACCATCATCCAACCTCATGCGTCATTGCATAGATATTGAACGTGATTGCTTAAGTGAACTAAACGTTCTCCCAACATGTCTAATATATCTCTCAATTTCCAGTAGTCTCTGGGGTCCCTCAGCCAGCACTTGCGTCCCTCTGAAAGCACCACCTGCCACTGAAAATCTCTTCAGAAAGTATGCCGTCGTGAACGTGTGATTTCGTCGGATTGTGTGTGATTGTGTGGGATGCCAGCATATCCACCTTTAAAGCACTTCACTTGTGTATACGCGCTCTACAAATAAGCAATTACAATTACAATCTACATGCAAATCAATTACGCACGGTTCACCCATGACTACTACATCTTCGTACACTTCTTATGAATTCTGATTTGTTTATTTATTTTATGAACTGAATAGGTGAGCCTGGCTGAAGGTGTAGGTTCAAATCAAAGTGTGAACTGCCACCAATAATTGTGAATAGAAGCACACTATGACCAGATCACCTGACACGCTTTGGTCAACTCACGACAAGATATAACAAGATTGTACACAGCAGCAGGGGACAGCCGCTAAAAGCAAGTGCTTGTAACATTAAATGCACCTTGTTCAGCATAGACGCATGTGGCACAATCTTCTACTGCCTGCCTCCAACATATTGGATTAAAGGAGTATTACTCATTGAAAAGCAACACAATATATGCCTGCATATATATATGCAACACCTGAAGTACCTCTATAGTAACCACAGGCTTCAAATAATTCAGGCTTTTTTCAGAATTTCACACTTGAGCAGCACTTTCAAAATACAAATTAAGTTAATGTTTAATTAGGTTATAAATAGCTATCATTTCTAGCTACAGACAGGGCCATCTCAAGCACTTTAGGGGCACAGGCACTTTGGGGCCCCTCTCTACAGCACCAAAATAATGAATGGATCCAGAATATCTGTCACCCCCCAAAAGCCCTCGTCATGATCACAATCCGCATCTTGATATGCTGCCTCGCAGCAACCACAATTAGAATGGGTTCTCCCTTTCAGTCACGTTACCATCTTCATTCATGCTGTGACCAGAATGTAAACAAGTAGCATTTCAAGGCCAATATTAGCTGTCCATGACAAGGGTACTGTGGCAAGGACTCGGCACAAAGGACATGTTTCTGCATGTGTTTTATTTAAATTAAAAGAACACGCCTCACTGGCCCTACTGCAAAAAGGGAGTTTCCTTCCTAACCAAAACTAAACTAAGGAGCGTGTCGATGGTCCAAAATAAATCAAAACTAGTCCTCCAATTAAACCTACCAACTAATCTGTCATACCACTGAGCAAAACATATAAGAAAATAGGTGGATATCCTGTACTGTTGGTTCTCCCCATAGGTGTCTATGATTGTTCCAGGAATCCCTCCTGAGTCTGGATCCAATGATTAGAAATAAGTACAAGTTCTTCTGAATGAAAACATTTCTTGTCAGTTTATCTAAAGTTTCTTAAGGATTCCCAAAGTTCAACAACAAAAAGTCTTAAGTTCAACCAAAAACAAACTGTCCACGTTTCTTTAGCTGGAGGGATATGTCCCTGTTCCCTCTTCTCTTGTGTCGGTGTCTCCCCACTTGGTTCAGATATTGGTTGCCTCTGTGCTCCCCTCGTATCTTTTCTTCGCTTTGTTTATAGAGCCCCTCTGGACCCCTTACATTCCTTCCTCTGTCCCAATGACTCTCTTAGTTATCTTGGGTATTGGTAAACCCGCTTTTCTTCTTGCTCTTTTAGCTCTTGTTGGTTTCTGTGACCCTTCTGGAGGTTTATCCTATCCAGGTTTCTCGGGCTCCCGTGACACTCACCCTTCTCTCGTTCAGACTTTATCTCTGAGCCTCTGTGACCCTGGAATAGGGTTAGGACAATTTTTTCCTTCTTCCCCCTCTTTCCTCTCTCATTCTCCCTATGACCTGTGCATGTACCTTCAGCCTTGCAGGGTCTGCTCCAGTGAAGGTGCGTCTCTTCGGCAGCAGTGCAGTCCTCGGCGGCTTGCTGCTCTTCCACACTAGATACTAGAGGGTTTCACTTGCTGCTCACCTGTGTGTTCTCTCACCCTTCAGCTCTTATGTTGGAAGCAGAGGTCTCACTCATCCCTCAGTTACTTGCCTCAGTGTCAGTTCATGGGCACTGGCCTCACCACGTTCACTGTGTCGTTGCACTTTCAGGGAAGCTTTGCTTTGGGTGGCATGGCTTCTAAGTCTCCTCCCCAGAGATAAGGGTCTCTGTATCTCCCTTTGGCATTGGCCTCTCCTCATGCTAAAACTCTGCTGTTCAACATGGCTCTGTCCCTCTCTGACGTACTGAAGTCGAAGGCTTGCTTCTGCATATGGTTTCTCCTCTCTTTTGTTAGCACTCGGTCGGAGACTGGAAGATCAGTCCTCCCTTCATCTCTGGATTTGGCATCTGTTTGAGATTCCAGGACCACCACATCCTGTATGTGATCACGCCTCGAGGAATGGCTTGCTTTGCGTGTCATCACATGTTACTGTGGGGGCAAAAGGCATCTCCCTCAGCCATCCACTTCCTTCAATGCTACAGTCGTCTCCGCTGTTCTGCGTGCCTCTGCCCCTTGCTGAAAGCTCTCACATCTGAGTCTTGCATGAGCGTTGGGTTTCTCCTCCTCCACTCAAGGATCATTGTCCCTTTATCCTTGCTGCTTTATCAGGAGGGGGCATATTTGTTTACCACAGGTTATCTAGCATGTGGAAAGTTCTGCATTCCTTTGAGCCAACTAAATAGATGTATTGTTAGCATTACCTTCAGCCAAACACATAGATGTATAGTCAGTATTTCGTATTGCCATGTAGCCAAATAATACCTTGGTTATAGGAAGTTTGTCATGGGAATGTGAATCCTTGAACCCTAAGGGGAGTCACTCTGAGTTAGGTCCCACTTTCCAAAATACCTAGTTAGGTTTTGGCTTAACAGGGTAACCACTTTAGCCTCCAAGGGGTTAGCTCCCACTTGGGCAGAAGGTGTACATACCCTGGATTCATTACAGTACTTATGTTCTGGCATAGGTACATGACACTTTTCATTAATAGCAGACACAAGGAAGGTATACCGGCCATAGTATAAATGTAGGGCACACATTGTATGAAAAAAGTGCACATAATCCAGAATAGACAGACACATTAGATCAGGTGCCTCACAGAATGCAAAAGTGGATGCACATAGAAAGTTACAGATACCATGCACTAGAGAGTGGATGATGATTAAAGGTTACCAGGAAGGGACATAATTATCAGCTCAAATATTGGTGCAAATAGAGAGTAACAGAATTTGTGTATGTGGTGTGGAATATATCAATACTCACTATCATTATAGAGGAAACAACTCTAAACCAGCAAAACCATGACTGAGACTTTTTTTTAGATCATACCATGAGAACGAAATCAACAATTTTGAAAGGTTTAGTGACTGGTTAGGTAATAAGAGATTCAATGTGATGCCCAGGATCACAAATTAGTAAATCACACATTAGTAAATAGGTGACACTGGGATTTGCACCCACGCTGCAATTTCTGCATTATTTTCCTATTCTTGCCATAAACCAAAATAATCCGATTTTATAGAACTGAATTTGAAAGTGCACAAATCACATAACCCATCATAATAATTGTTAGAAAAGATTCCCATGTATGTGTAATTTTCCCTGCAGTTGTGAACCCCCCAACATTTTGCAGATGTTTAACAACATAGTCTGACTTTACCAGAGGAGCCCAGCCTTCTGCTGCACTTCTCTGGGCTTTTCGCTCACTTCTTATGGGGAAACTGACATGCCCTTAAGACAGTCAGTACTAGAAGACTTTGTTTCCCTTAGTCCTTTCCAATGTTGCAACTTTTTTGCAACATGTGACAAGTGTACAATGTACCTTCCAGTACAGTACACTTGGGTCTATTAGTCATTTCCAAAGGCCCTAGATACTCTCAAAGGATTTTTTAGGAGAAGTGCAGATGTGCCTTGGACATGGCTGGTGGCAGCTTATAATTCTGTATATTTCTAACCCTTTCCTGCCAGGTAAACCACAATTACTGTGTTTGGCACAAATAGGTGGCCTGGCTCCAAAATGACCATGCCACAAGGTTCTTTGTTCTGTCCTTTGGCCATCTTGCTCCTTCACCAGGTCGAGCAGAACCGGATAAGTCCTTATTTGGGCATGCATTCTCCTGCAAAATGGCAAGCTTTCACGGGCTTCTGCATGCCGTGTGTGTGTGTCTCCAGGATGTGAGCTGGAACGTCTGTTTCCAATACACATCCAGGGTGCTTGGGCCCGTAGACATGCATGGATAACCTTTGCTTGGTTCTCTTAATACCAAGGTGACCAGCAAGGGGCACTTCATGCGCCAGCTGCAGGAGAAAGGTTCTTACAGCAAGGGGAACAACCAACCTCCTATGGTCTCCTTCTGTAGACTCTGTAGGCTTACTGTAGAGGAGCACACCCAATAAATCCTATGCTTCCCAGGAGGATCACACTCAAGCTGGGAGCAGGCCTTGCTCCTTAGGCCTTCCAGAGATGGGCACTCATGTTGACCTTTACTGAATTCATCCCTGTCAGGACCACTTTCTACTAATAAGTCTTTTAATTCAGGATGGCCATTTGGATGAAATACTTCAGGTAACACCTCTACTTCATCAGGTCCAGGTGTTTGATCAACTACCTCCACCTCAGTGGTAGATGAGTTAGGGGGAATGTTTTATTTCCCTCTTTTGCCTTTTTTGACTCCTTTAGCCTTGGGTTTCCCCTTTGGCTTGGGCATGGCAGTGGTCTTGGACAGCGCTGCCCTTGTTTGAGACCTTGTGCAGGGTCTTCTTCTGTATCTCCCACAAGCTCTTAGGCTCTGAAATAATTTCCCAGCAAGACCTTTCCTGGGACAGCTCTCTGAATGTTCACTAGAATCCTGACTACTGTACCATTTAAAGTAAGATTTGCAGTTATAACCGGGACTGGAGAGTTGGGAATTGAGCCAATTTAGTGGGCAGCAGAGGAGCTATGGCAACTTCCTCTAGGTCTACCAAGGCAGAATCCACTACAGTTTGACTGCACCCACTATCCCTAAGTGCAGGAGTATCTACTCGATTAAGCAGCACACTGTCCTTAAAGTAGTGCTTGGTATTATCAGGAATCCTAGCACAAGCTTCTGACACTTTAGGCTCCCAGGAACCCAGGGAAACTAAAACTATCTCAGAATCTATCCCACTGGTGTAGGAATCTGAGGAGAAGGATGCCCCTGTAATCTCTTCTTCCTCATAGGAGGAGAAGGCCAGATTAGCAGAGTGGACCCCCAAGGTGTTGCCCTTACATCTGGTGCCCCCCTCAAATGGTCACTTGCTCCAGAAGCCATACAAGATCCACTGGGTCTGTGGAAATAGGGAGGCTTACTGTAACCAGAGTTCTGTTTTGGAGGATAACCGCAACTACCCTGTGTGTTCTCTTGTGACTTACCCTTATTTTTCTTTTTATGGCCCTTCTGATCCCCACCCTCTTTATCTTTGCACTTTTTCCCCTCCTCCTGCTTACCAGGATGAGTATTGTCCTTATGGGACACTCTATGTGACAACCACAAATCTGCCGCAATGGCCAGCTCCTTAGGGTCTAACTCCTTTGAATCTTCCAAATGCTGCTTAAACTCAGGGGAACAAGATGCAAAAATATGTTCAAGCATGACAAGACACATCATACCCTCAAAGGTCGAGACCTTATAGCTTTCAACCCAGCCAGTCAAGTTTTTTAAAGAACACGTCACATATGACACCCAAGCATGTCCTTCTTTCTTTTTGTACTCTCTAAACCTCTTCAAGTATTGGGCAGGAGTCTTCCAAAACTTAAAGATGAGAATTTGATTCAACATGGCAAAATCTATTCTTTCAGCTTTTGACATTTCCATAGAAGCACTGCAGCCAGAATCGGGTAGTCTGCTGAGCAACCATGCAATATTATCAGCATTTACAAACTCTTGAACTTCCCATGCATACTCAAATGCATTCATCCAGTCCATAATGTAATTCCTCTCATCATACACACTTAGCAGATCTTTAGAAAATCTTGGATGAGAGGAGGATCCAGACCCATGTCCAGATCCCCTAGATCCTGGTGAAACCTGAAGCATGGCCAGTTCCAACTGGTGATCCCTGTCTTTCTGTTTTCCTGCCTGCCCGATCTTCAGCTTTATCATGTGAAATTCATGCTGCTTTTGCTTAAACAGCAGCTCCTGCTTCTTGAATTCCAGCATGGCCTCAGGATCAGAGCGTGTCGAGGAAACACTAGACATAGCATCTTCCCTGTCATCATGGGCACCACTGATGAGGGCAGCGACAGAACTGTCAGTTCTGTCAGTGGAAGCTGCTCCACTGCCTTCTGCACTCTCATCAGAGGCTATGGCACTGAGTTGCAACTCTTGCCATTCCATGATTTTCTGAATAATTTCCAATGTTGTACCTTGAGCAGGTAAACCCCTCTCAGTACACCTATTTCTCAATGTTTCTGATCTAGAAGCATTTAAGGTTATAAAGGTACTTGTTTCCATTATATTAGATATGTGTATGGCCTTTACAGTTATCACTGCAAAGTCACTATGTGTCCTGGATAGGAATAACCTGAAATGCCTTCACTAGTGTGCAGCACTGGATACCTTCAGTCCTATCCCACCCCACCGCTGTACACCAATTTGTTAAGATGGATTTCTAAACTCTGACCTGGTGGGCAGAGGTTCAGGAAGCCAGCCTAGTATGTCGCCTCAAATCCATATAACAAAGCAGGACAAACGTTCTGCTTATATCATGTTATAATGCCGGCACAGCTATATCCTGCTGTGTTACTAGCATTTTTTGTATTAATATGGACTGAACTGTGGCCTTCCGTGTCTTTTCTGCCATAATGTCTGTGCAGTTCTCTTTATCCATTTCCAGACCAAAGATGTTTATAAGAGTCAACCTTCTCAACAAGACCATCTGTTAATATTCGGGGAAGACTCCTACAACCCTTTCCATAGCCCATGAGCATTTTTTATCCGCATTGAGAACCAGTCCGTTCATATCTGCATACCTTTGTAATTCCATGCATGCTCTTGGTTGACCCACACATTTGTGGTCAAAATGTACATCTCACATGGGCCCCGATCAATCTTGGAGGATAACAATTAACCGTAGCTAGGTGATCAGGTAAGTCACACACATGTAAGTTGAACATGAGTGGCACGAGCACACAGACCTCCTTAACCTAACAATTAGTAGGCATAGGGCTAGCATTTGCCCTACTCCCATCCAAATGCACATGCACCAACGTCCCCTTGTGTAGCTGTCTTATTGCTTCCAACAACCAGGGAACTATCCCCATTTTACTGAATTTCGACGTTAGCTTATTTTGCTCGACTGTGTCAAACATTGCCCGAAGGTCCACATATTGCACATAAAGGGGTAATGCGTCCCTCGTTGAGGACTAGTTATAGTTATTTTGTCTTCAACCATGTGACAGCACCCTTCCCCAACCCACAGTTTCCCTGCCTCCAATGCTCACAGCGCATGGCCTGAAGCAATACATTCTGTGCCCAGTGACTTGATCATAACTTCAATGGAAACACCAAAAAGATGTAGATGGACCAGTTACATACAATACCTGTATAATTGCAACTTCCATTCCATCTTTTTGTAAGCTGTGCAGTAATTACAAATAGTCAACAATCAAACGCAAATCGGACTTGGTGTTCTCATCAAATGAAGCCTTCAAGAACTATGTGGTACACTATTTCCACCCTTCATAGGAACATAAGTAACCCCATAACTGGTGTTAAACTTTCTTTTTTAATTAGGAGTGAGGCACAGTATGGTTCCCTAGGCACAGTGAGGAAGGGGACTGAGTCAGGACATATCTTGCCCTGGTCCTGCACAGGAAGTCTCGCTATAAACAACAGACCAATATATATGGAGGGAAATCCACTGGAAATTCCTCTTGCTAAAGATCAGTAGTCTGATCCCATCAGTGGCAAGAGTATGACTGAATGACATATAGGTGGCTAGCTTCTGGAACTTCAAAACCTGCAAGGCCACCTCCTGTCTCTCCAGCACAAAAGCTGCAATATGCATGTGTGTGGCATCCTTGGACATCATTCTTGAGGAGGAGATTGATTCCCACAGCACAGGAATGGTCAATAAAATCAACATACAATAATGAATGGAAACGTTGAATTAACCACAGCTAAAGGGGCTTCCTCTGGGTAGCTACTATTCCCTAACATGTAACGTGTAATTTGTAAGTGGTATTATAGACGGAAACACATTATAAGCAAATCATTATTGTTTTTCCACACAATGGGATCAGTCAAATCCATACTGCTGTGCTACATCCCCTATGTGTGGAAACCCAAATACTACTACTACTACTACTACTACTACTACTAATAATAATAATAACAACAATAATAACCACCATTTCCACTCTTTTCTGGGCACTGTAATGATATGGCTCTCTTTATTACCCAATATAATGGTACCCAATTTGAATGAGAAGGGACAGGATTCAACTTGCCAAGGGCAGGTTTGCCCCATGTCAGAGGTGACGCCTTAACCAGTGAGCTATCTAAGAAAGCTAAGACTTGTACAGAATTATTGTGACTCATCTGTGAGGTGCAGCTTAGTTTACTATGCACAATGAACAAGGGATGCATTTCTGGGCCAGCTCTCCTAACTACCCTTGCCCCCCACCCCACACACAGTCATGGAAATTAACTATAAGCACCAATAAGTGATGAAAGTGGTACATTCGATTTTATAATAACCATTGGAATTCCTGCAGGACCTTCCATTCCAACAGTCATACTGTGACTTCGGTCGAGGCTCCAACTGTTAGAAATCCTGCAATGGAATCAATGTTTGGTTTAAGGACACCTGCAGAGCCAACCGACAAAATGTGAAAACTTTGTTTAGACATTCAGGGCCTGATTTATTGAATTTTTGCACGCTAAAAAGTTACTTTGCACACTTTTAAGCATGCAAAACTCCTTTTCCTGATTCACAGAGTTTGCATGTATTCCCGGGGCTTTGGGTGCAGTTCAGCACATTGCGTGACACGCCATGCAACGTCTGGAAAGGCCTACACAAAGAAATGAATACTGGGTGCAACATGCATATTACCCATTTTCAAGAAAAATAAGGAATGAAGTGGTTGTGTTGAGGGATGTGCTACAAATCCATGGAACCCAACACGCAACCCCACATTGAGAACAGTCACACACAAACCGTGTGTAATCACTACAACATAATATGAGGTGCAGAGCACTATGTGCATAGGATCCAACGTACAAGGGTAAGGTTTACCTAGACATTTAGGGGTGAGGGCATGTAGTTGGGGTGCGATTGCTGTTAGGGGTATGCAGATTAGCGGGGTGCAGCCTTGAATTAATGGGGTTTGCATGTTTGTTTACCGCCTGGTACCTTGAGTTACGCAAAATGGTACTCAGATTGTCAGGGTGCAGTTTTGGGTTATGGGGGTACGTACGCAGTGTCACCGGGATGCTGCCTTGGTTGTGGAGGAGATGGCTCACAGTATTGCTGGGGTGCTTGACGGTGCGGATCAGGTAAACCCAAAGGTCTGTATATGTCGCTAGATTTGGTTTGCCTGGGTGTGGGGTGTGGGTGTTCCAGGCGCTATTTGCACCTACGGATACTTTGTGGTTAAAATGCCATGCATACAGGGAACGCTCAAAAATGCTTTTGCATGCAGGTAGGCGCAAAGTCGTTTTACACACATGTGGGCCTCATTACGACCCTGGCGCTAAGGGATTACCGGTACCGGTAAGGGTACCCGTACCGGTAATCCCTTATGCCTGATTACGAGGTCCCTTTACGGGTTGGAGACTTTAACACCTGCTTTTTGCAGGCGTTAAAAACCAACCCGCAAAGGGACCTTGGTGCTAAGTACGGTGCCGCAATTTGCGGTGCCGTAATTAGCGCCTTCCCCATTCCCATTGAGCCCTATGGGGCAAAAATGGGAATGGGGAAGGGCCATGGCGGCATGGGGAATTACCGCCCCGCCAACCTCGGAAAGGGGCGGTAATTCCCCATTCCGCCATGGCGGAGTCGGTAAGTTACCGGCATGGACCATGGTGCTATTAGCACCATGGTCCAACGCCAGGGTCGTAATGAGGCCCACAGAGTGCTTTGCAGGGACTTTGCACTTTTTCTATGAATGAGGCCTAAAATATTTTTCTTCGAAAAAATGGCTAACAGATTGAAAAAAAAAATGAATATCAAAAAGATAATTTCATGTTGCACTACATTCCAATTCGTGTTTCATAGAGATGAACTAAAACTCCCTATGGGTGTTTGACTGGGAATCATAGCTTTAGGGATGCCAAATATAGTCACAGGTGGTGTTTGACTGGGAATCATAGCTTTAGGGATGCCAAATATAATCACAGGTGGTGTTTGACTGGGAATCATAGCTTTAGGGATGGCAAATATAGTCACAGGTGGTGTTTGACTGGGAATCATAGCTTTAGGGATGCCAAATATAGTCACAGGTGGTGTTTGACTGGGAATCATAGCTTTAGGGATGCCAAATATAGTCACAGGTGGTGTTTGACTGGGAATCATAGCTTCAGGGATGCCAAATATAGTCACAGGTGGTGTTTGACTGGGAATCATAGCTTTAGGGATGCCAAATATAGTCACAGGTGGTGTTTGACTGGGAATCATAGCTTTAGGGATGCCAAATATAGTCACAGGTGGTGTTTGACTGGGAATCATAGCTTTAGGGATGCCAAATATAGTCACAGGTGGTGTTTGACTGGGAATCATAGCTTTAGGGATGCCAAATATAGTCACAGGTGGTGTTTGACTGGGAATCATAGCTTTAGGGATGCCAAATATAGTCACAGGTGGTGTTTGACTGGGAATCATAGCTTTAGGGATGCCAAATATAGTCACAGGTGGATGTGCAAAATGCAGATTCATCGGATAGGACCTAACGTTAGAAGGGTCTCAATGTTAACTTTTAAATATTAAAAACAACATACACCAAAATAAACAAAACACCGTTATCAAACATGAATGTTGGGTTTTTATGCATACTTGTAGTTGCACATATGCCCTAGAGTAATCCTTGTGCACTTATGGACATTTTCAATGTCGGTCAGGAATGTTTTATTCTCCAAGCTAATTTTGTGACATTTTCCTATAATCAATTCTGGCATTTGCAGATAACAATCACAAAACGGTACATTCTTGCACCTAATATTATGTCGCACTGAGTGCATTTTTGAGTTGCTCATGGTTTATTTTTTTATTTTTTTATTAATTGAGCATTTGAATGGCACCTATGCAACAGAAAGTGTTTCCAGGCGCCACAAGGCAAGGCGGGTAAGGGGGAACCAAGGAGGAAAACAACAATAAACGGTACTACTGTGTCTTGCGACATTTGGATCATGCAAACGTTGTGAACAAGAAGTGCAAGGCGGGTGAGGTGTAGGTCAGAGCGAAAAGGATTGGAGGAGTGGAGATGTACAAGGGGGAGGAGACCCCAAGGGGCTAGGGCTGGATAAATCCTAGGGAGGGGACTCCAGGGGCTGTGGCATAATAAGTGCTATGGACTCCACAGGTATTTAGCAGCTGATAAATGCAGGGAGATTCCGTAAGCATGCATTGAAAATAATGCCAACAAAGGGGAAGTTGCAGGTGGCTTTTACAACCTCACAAAGCAGAGAGATGTGACCGTGTTTGCTCTTTCATGTTCCACTATGGTTTGGGTATGTGGAAGATTGCTTGCTAAGGATCACACAGCACTTAAATGTCAACAGTGGCTGTGCCCGGCATGCGATGACCACATTTTGCAATATGAGTCTGTTTGCCTTGTGCCTAGACTTTTTTTCAAGAAGTGCAATGAAGGCTCATGTTGATGGTGGCCCTCTTCTCCTTATGGCCATTGTGTGTATCCCCTATGTCGAGTCGGTGCTGCACACAAGTATTCAAGACGAACAGGACCATATATGGGTCTACGCACGGGACACTCTTTGCAGGTTTCAAACCTGCACTTAAGGTTGAATGTAGATATCTAGGGATGCCTTTGATTCTTCACTGAGTCATTATTTAATGTCAGAAAAAGAGGCACACTTGTATATAACATCACCACAGGACAATTCACCTTAGACTTCTTGTGCAATGATCCTGGTATGGAAATGGGTGACCCGGATAAAATCTCATGGTCGCTTAAATTCAAGCAGATATATTTCTTTGTTTGTTTATTTTGTAGCTTGTTTTTGTGTATTATGAGAGCTACCACTTCTTTTGTGCGCCACACTGTGGTGTTGCACAGGGCTGGCAGCAGAAACGATGGTCAGTCAAAATAATGCTGGATTTCCTGTTATTCCCCATTCGCCCTTGTGCATTTAGAGGTCTGCAATGGCAGGGTGGAAATTTGCTGCTGCAGAAACGCCGCAAGACACCCAGTGCACTTCTTTGGTCCCTCTGACAATCAGGTCCTGAAAATGGTTGGAAGGTCAATCTATAGATAAGGCTCAAATGGCCTCGTTTTATCGTGGGTTTTGGAAGTTTTGGTGTGTTTTATTTATATAGTTTAACGCAAAGTAGAAGTCCCTACTGCATCTTCAAATAGAATTCAGTTCGAGTACAGCTTTCTGGGAAACTGTTTCTCATTCATTCTCAGTTCGTTCTGACGCGGTTTGATCGATTCCCCCGATGTCTCCTCCGCATTATTTCATAAATGAATTAATTCACTGTTGGTTTCGAATTCATTGTCACCGATGCGATTCTTCATTCTCATATCGTTGTATTCTGTATGCACAGAAGAACAAGGATAATTGTGATAATGTCACATAAAATAATATCAACAATACAAACAATAATTTACCCTTGAGCAGCTGATGATGCTTGGTCTTTAGTTTCTATGGATCGGCTTCTTCAGTTAATATCAGCTGTGCTTCTTCTACCGCTGCCATCCCTTGAAGTAATCACAGGAACGTTATGTTATTTTGCATTCATATAGCGCCTTATGTACCATTGGTATGGACTCAAGGCTCTGGTAGGTTGAACGCCCTCGGGAACCGAAGTTGAAGTCAGTAGAGAGAGTAGCGAGAGTCAAAGGTGTGTGTGAGGACCGGATATGTGTGCAGCTGGTGTGGCATTTGTGTGATAGCTGCTTCTTAGCAGTAGGTGTGGTGTTGAGAGATCAGGAGTATGTGTTCGTTCTGGCAGGTTTTATCCAGACTGATTCTGGCCACGTCAGGCGTGAAGAAAACGCCTAGGCTGGAGGGTGTGCAACCAGCAGTGTTTAGTTAGAGTGATGGGGAGTATGAGGCGGATGATGGTATGAGAACATCTATACCAAATGGTGTCATAGTATTGCTGTGTTCTAGTTGAGTGGTGGTGTAAAGAAGAGAGTAAGCGTGGAGATGTGATATGGTGGTTTACATGAAGTGTTTGAGATCGGGCCCACTCCGATAGTTCCATGCACTCCATTCGGTCTCGTTTCTCCTGGGTCATCCGTTTCACCTGGTTCATCGGTTCCACCCAGTTTATTCGTTCCATACACATACTACACTTGTTCCAACCACATACTTCCATACTTCCTTTGTTCTAATTACATTTTTTATTTAATCGATCTACTTCACCTGTTCCATCCACATACTTCAATCGTTCTATTCAATATATTTGACCCATTTTGTCCACACACTTCACCCGTTCCTTCTTCATACTTTGCCCATCTCATCTATTTATATCGCCTGTTCTTCCAGATCCATCCTCGGTTCCTGCCATCCACAACCTGTTTCCTCCCTTTTACTATATCCATTCCTTCCAACCACTTCACACGTTAATCCACTTACATCACCCGTATGCTCCACACTCAACACCTACTCTGCGCTCTTCACCCGCTCCGCACTTAGCATTCGCTCATCTCTCTGCTTTCTACACCCGCTCTGCACTCTACACCCGCTCTGCACTCTACATCTACATTGTGACTGGATTAAACAAGCACAGTGCCCAACAGGCTAAGTAAAAACATAATCCCAGGTGCAGCCTGCAGCTTTTTGCTTGATTATAAAACAAGCATTGGCAAGGCCAACGGTTTTCGCTTTGTGTAGTCATGGGAAAGGCATTTGGCAGGCACCCATACAGTGGTATCAACTGGCCATTCATGGTAGCAGGTACAAAATGGCGCAAGCACCTAAACGTCTAATAACAGTGCCTGGCAAATGTCCATTTCTTATACAGAAGCCACAACTGTTGGCTCTGCCAATGCTTGTTTTAAAAGGACATCAGTGAAGGACGTGCATAATGCATGTAAATTGAGTGGATGAAGCCAGACTTGGTTAAGACATTGTGATTACACCAGTACTGTGTTTAAAGCTCCAAGTACGTCATTAACCCTGAGGTGACTGCTTTGACAAAACACTGGCAGGCAATTCCAGCACAACGTTTGATACTAAGCCTTGATAAAGTTAGCTCAAAGTGATCCCAGAAGGATGTGTTTTGGGCAGTGAGGTGCAGGAAGTTGGTGGGAATGGCCATAGGGATTATCCCGGGCCTTTGGCAATCAGCTAGAACTAGAAAATCCCATCCCCAATGCTTCCTAAACCCACTGAGACAAAACCAGGTTTAAAACCATCAAAATGGTGCTCGCCAACAAAACTAAAACACTGAGTGACAAAATAACCACAAAGAAAATCCTACTCACCTCTGAACCTCCTACCTCAAGTATAACAGCCCCCTCCACACACACACCGAACAACCCACCCCCTTCCACTTCTCTCCAGTCTCCACAACAGAAGTTCTCAAAACTATAAAAATACTCAAACCCTCCAACTGCAAAGGAGACTCCTACCCTGCACAAATTGTCGAACTATGTCCCACAACCCTATCCCCCACCATTGGTTACTTCCTTAATGCCTCATCTGCCTCCAACACGTACCCTTCTGTCTCAAAGACGCATAGGTCACTCCACTGCCTCAGATAAACACCAAAACTGTTTTACTTGATCTCAAAATCCAACTAGATAGTGTCCACGACTCAGGCAACCTCGCTATCCTGCTCCTTCTTAATTTCTCTGCTGCCTTTGACCTTGTTGATCATCACATCCTCTGCCTCAGCATTTCCATCAAATTCTTCTTCTCGAAAGAGGCCTCCACATGGATCCGATCTTTCCTGAGCAAACGTACCTCAAGGGTCTTCATTGTTGATGTAGCCTTAGACCCCATTACTGTTACATATGTGGTCCTGCAACGTTCCTGCATCTCTCCCACCCTCCAGAACACCTACACTAAAGCCTGCTTCAACCACTTTGATACCCTTGGGATCCCATACACTAACATTGTCTGTTAGATGTGCACTAGACACAAAGCTTCACTCATACATGTGTTAATAGACTGCAGTGTTTGCTCCATATCTAAAATAATAATTTAGATTGTGCGCATCACAGATTCATTGTATTTTAGGTTGATCAGTGCCCCTGGCATCCTCACTTGTGAGCTGTGATTAATGCCTTACAGACATGTGAAACAAATGGGTGGTGTTTAAACTATCCTCCCCAGGAAATATCCTGCTGTGTCTTGTCTGGTCAGTATTTCTGTAGTCTTCTCGATATGCTCTTGATGCCATATGAGCAAAATGAGCAAGATAGGGATGCCATTTGGGGGTGCTAAGGGTGGACAGCCCTCTGGCCCTTTGTCCATCCCCTTGCTGCTGATGCTCCCTTGGCAAAAGGGAGGTATGGCATAGTGGCAGCATTGTGGTGTATAGTGTAAGGCTAGGTGCCGTAGGTGTCTGGCTGCCTGGGTGCTGAAAATCACACTAACACTTGTGCCACTGCCTGTAGTTTCCCGGGGGCCAGGCCCAGCCAAGCCCAGACTTTCTGGAACCTTAGCAGACAAAGGCACACTTGGGCATGCAGCTGCAGGGAACATTTGCTATAATGTAGAAATGTTGCTACGAGCCCTGCCCCCAGCCCAGAAGATACAAGTGAGGCCTGCCTGTGATGAGCCACCAGTGTTCCAGTTCTTTCTGTCCTGAGGATCTGAATGACAGTCTGACTCCTACAGTCTACAATCAGACCCCACACATGCTGGCCTGCCTGCTGCCCCCTACCCATATTCAGTTAGGCCTAAAAAAAAGGCTTTTTAAAGTAATTCCAAGTACCTCTCTAGAGGGCGAACTAAAAATAAAAAAATTAAACATTTTGTGAAAATATCCCTACAGAATCGATTAACCTGAGTCTTCTATTGTGTGAATACATAAGGGTACATTCAGGCTTGAGACGCTTTTCTTGGTCCTTTTGTGTCAACTAAAAAAAAAGACGACAGATCTTTTGTTTTCTCTGAAACCATTGGTCCTGAATGATGATGCTAACATGTGCATGCCAACAGTGATAATGCTGGAGGCGATATTTCAATTTGTTTACATTTTAATTCAACAACGGGTACACCCCTACCGGCCTTACCCCTCCAACCTCCACCAGCTAAACTGCTGTCCAAAGGGCCCAAGGGTCACCCACAGCCAGTTTTTATTTTGAAAAAGGTTGTTTTTTGTGGCATGGGGTAGAGAGGGATACCGCCGATGTCACAGCTGTGACCCTTAGAGACCCCTAAATGATGTTCTTGCCGTCGGGCCTCTAAGTAGCCTCTTAGCTTCTCATTCAGTCTATTGTGGCTCTGCCATCCATTTTATACAAGCTGGCCAATCATTACTCTTGTGTTTCTACATTTAGAAAACTATATGTGCATATTGTTTGTAATGCATTTCAGTGTATACATAGGTTATGTTATCTTCCTCATCTCTGTATGGTGCAAGCAATATCCTTTGTGTCTAAATGCACGTTTGACCTAGTGTTCTTATTTCTTTATGGTGAGTGCATATATGCTTCATTACTAGTGTACTCGCGTGTGTCAGTTGGCAGTGAGGTCTCTTGCTCTCGCCATCTTCGTTTACATCAGATCCATCTCTTCTTATATCGATCTGGGATAAGCCAGGTATGGTTGCCTTAGCGAATAGCGTGTCTCACCTTTACGGTACTAGGCCGGAGAGGATCAGTCGCCATTAATGACATTCATCTGTCTCTCGACATACAGTCTTCGCTTGGGAAGAAGTTGATGTATGCAAATATGTTATGTGTACAGCACTTAGGTGTAAGCTCTATATAATTAACAAATCATTATCAAGCATGCCTCTCAGTGTTAAGCATTATTCCCTGTATAATGTTTTTTGTTTTCAGTGTCAAACATGTCTTCGGGTAATCATGTGTTTCTTCACTTGCTCCAAAATAGTGTTATTGTGTAAAACATTCCAAGATGGTTTCAAGTATGTACTCAATGTATCAAAAATGTAATCATTTGGTCAATCATCTCTTTGTTGTTTCAAGCATTTCTGTGTCAAGTATCTCTTTACTGCCAAAGAAATATTTACTGTGTTCAGTGTGTAAAGCATGTCTTGACTGTGTCAAGCATCTCTGTGTCAAGCATGTCTGTACTACCACACGCAGCTTCCCATTATCAAACACCTCCCTGCTACAACTTTGATTACTTTCAAGGATTTCTCCTCGGTGTTGATCAAGGGTTAATTTCAAGGCTGGTCTTCTCCACTTCAGGGTCTTCTGTACTTTATCAGGCATTCCTGTACTGGCCCAAACATGTATTATTGTTCTGAACCAGTTCTTCACCACGTAGATCACAACTAATATGTTTGTTTTTTTGTTTCAATGGGTAAACATGTCACTGCACTATAAATGAATATAATTGGGCCTTGCAAAGAACAACTTCTCCTACTTAGGGAAGCTTTTTGAAGCTATGAAGTCTAAAATGTTTCCATTATTGTTGTGCTATACTAAGATTGTATTCACTCAGCATTTTCATGAATCTATTTCACAACTTCGACATGGGATCTGTGACTGCGTGCATGGGAAACACGTGCATTCCACATTAGGTTGAATTCACAGACTAAAGAAAAACACAATAAAAATGCATATTCGAATTATGTTGTGCTTAGAGTTTGGCCTTGGACCAAACGAAAACGTGTATTCACATGGGGGTGTAGAACGTGCTTTCAAGTGCCCCTGCCGTATATACAAAGGGACACGACTATGCATCCTCCCAGTATTGTTTTTCTGTATGTTGAGTCCACACCGTCGCAGGGCATGCACAGGGAAATAGGGAGAACACAGGCAGAACTTAACATAGCTCGGCCTGCTTGTGGTGTCCAGAACAAAAATGCGAATGCACAACATGCCTGTGCCTATTACATGTTTATATCACGTTAAGGGTTGACATATGATGACAGGGGTTCAGGTGATGGCCATTTGAGGCCATTAACTGAAATGGTTGCCCTTCACACACATGACTAAAATGATGATCCCACCCCTGAGTGTACGCAAGGGTGCCAGATACTAATTCCTATTAAGATTGTTTCAAGTGCTTCAAATCTTTCTTAACCCTGTCACCCATTTCATCACTTTGCCAACCATATCTGTGTCAAGCATTGCTTCACTGTAAAGAATTGTTCCCACTTAGTTAATGATGTCTTAACGTTGTCAGAGATTTTTATTGCTCCTGGAATTTTCTAAATGTGTCAAGCATCTCATCATTTTGTCAAGCATGTCTGTGGCCAGCAATTCTTCACGGTAAAGCATACATTTACTTAGTCAATGCCTTCACTGCGTCAAACATTTCTTTTCTTACAAGCTGTTATTCGCGATGCCATTTCTTCAACGTGAGGAAAATAAATAAATAAATAAATAAATACATAAATAAATAAATAAACAAATAAATAAATAAAACAGTATGGGGACACTCTTTAGGCCAGTAGGCTTTCAAAATAAAATATGCATGTAGAGGCCAGGTTCTAAGGAATTACGTAAGTGTGCCAGGCACACGTTGCAGGTAGATGCAGTCACCTCCTTAAGATGCAAGTCACACCAGTGTTAGGATAGGACACATTATGACGAACAGCCGCCGGATACACCAATACACCCACTCCCAGGAAACTGACGGACATGGACCATTCACTCAGAGCACTCTCTCACCATTCTACTGTGCATGACACACCCATGTCACTCGCTTGTTACATCACATATTCAGGACACGCAACACCTCCTTTGAAAAAAAATGGCCAAACAAAGGACACATCACGCCCATATGTCACAGGTAGATATGAACGACGCCACTACTTTTCACAGGGGAACAGCCAGAGCTGCCGCCACTTTCACATTCATTCACGCCCAAAAATAAATGGAAAACAAGAAAGGGGAGGGTGAACCTACAAAGGGGTGGCCGTTTTGTGCTACAGCAAATGTGTGCCTGCAAACTTTTGCCCTCATCAAAACCCACAGAGTAAACCCGAGGCAAAGGAGCAGGCAGTCAGCTGCAGTCGGCCTCATCATGATGACCTCTCTGCTATGTTTACGGTTTGGCCCAACCCACACAGCTCCCAACACCAGAAAAACGCCGAGCCCTGGGCAATGCCCGAGGCAAAGGACGAGGCAGTCAGCGGCAGTCAGCGTGAAGGCTCCACGATAAGTTGTGTAGTCTTGGGGAGGTGCAACAAGGCCTTTAGTATTTGAAATGTGTGCCTCTTAAATTGTGGTCTCTGAAGGCACATGTCCCTTTTATGATGAATGGATAATCTGATGAATTGAAACCTGGCTGTCCCGTTTTTTACTGTGTGTTTTAAAATTCCGATTTTAATGGTGCTAGCCTTTGACCAAGACCACACTATTTTATCCTGCATGCTCCTCTCATTTTTATTTCTAATTGTATGCATGCCATCTCTTTTAAAGGTTTCTGTTAGAGCCTTCATTCCCCTTACGTTTATGAAGAAATAGTGAGTGCAGGTGGAGGGAGACATCTAAGTCAGCCACTCAAGCCAGTTGGGCATTCCCCAATTCCTTCCACAATATGAATCATATTTGTAATTATTTGTGAATTGAACCTCAATGAACATTTTGAAACATAAAGCCATGACTCACATCTCTCCTGCCAACACTGATGAAAGATTAGCTGGCTTGCTGTCACCAATAACGGAGGTGAAGTCACAAATAAATGATATTGAGTGTCTCTTAAAACCACAGAAAAAGAGGTAATTCGGGGGAAACGCATACTCACGCCTAATTATTAACCCATGGAACACTATGCCCAAAGAAATTAGAACCACAGAAGACCACCCCACCTTCAGAAAACATGGCTACTCATCAGCCAATGAAAAGCACAAAGGGACAGCATCAGCAAAGCATAGAGGACCGAAAGAAACATGCTAAGGCACGTGGTCACAGATAACAGCAGCAAAATCAAGGCGGACCAAAAATGCTACGTGAAACCAACCCATTGCACTCAAAGTAACCATGGGAGTAGTTAGCCACTATGCTTGGAGAAGAGGGGGAGGGGGGCTGGTCAGTGGACCACAACCAGGAGTGTTGGAGGGTACCACTGAGTGGCAACTTGATCTGTGCTGAAGACATATTTCTTAAGCACTGGAAAGACCAGACAATATACTAACCAATTCTCCCCTCTCCAGCTCTTCCAACCTACACCATTATTCACGACTATGGACTAGCCACGCTACACATGCATACACTAAACAGGAATGCTCACACTCAACAACATTTCAGAGACTCTGGACATAACCTTAGACAGATCATACAAGTGCACTTAATCCATAAATGCATGCACAACACGCACACCAACAAAACTCTATCAAACACCAATCAGACAACCATGACACTGGACCCAGCCTTCCATATACAACCAACCACTGAGTATGACTGTACTTCCAACCTAACCCCATACGACCTACATACTCAACATAATCAGTAGCACACGTTCAAAGGCACTGAGTCTTACCCCTAGGGTTACAACAATCCGGACCGCTCAACAACTTCCACATACAAGATGATGCACACAGATGCCAGTTCTTACTGGTTCCGAACCTATCCTATCATCCCATCCTCACTGACCCACACTGCCCTCTATTCTTGCAGAGCCACGTGAGTGCCTGGAGGTTGCCCCTGGATGGTAGCGGAGCACTGTATAAATCAATATAATATATCTTAACATAGCAATAAGATTGCATCTCACACATCTGGATAATCACTTGGATAGTTTGGCTGTGGTCAAATGCATGAAACATGTGAAAACCAACCAAACAAAATTGTCTTTTTCCATTCCAACCAAAGTGAAATTGCAACACCCAGAAGTACATGTATTGATTGCAATGTCACTGTGAATCTAAGGTCAACAAATCAAAAAGATGGCTGTTATTATGTTGTTCCAGGGGAGTAACACACTATTAAGGAAATCATTCAGAAAATGGGCACAGTAAACAAGATGACATCAACAAGCCACTCAAAAAAACCTGTCCAAAAAAGACCTCAGAAAGGATCCACCATCAGTTTACTCCATTATTTCAGAAGTGATTAAAACGGTTTCATATGTTTTTGCCGTGGCCGTTTTCACTGTGGCTTTTTAATAGTGGTATTTTCGGCATCGCCGTTTTGGATTTATTATTATTTTTTTTAAATGGGGGCATGCCTTCCCAACTCCACATATAACCCACCCCCACCACATCACCCTAACATCCATCCCCCGAATCTCCTAACCCAAACACAAAACACAAATGATCAAATAAAATGCTTTCAAAACAAGCACAGCAAAAACACCACCGTTAAAATAGTCGTGGTGAAAACAGCTGCAGCAAAAACAGGGTAACCTGATTAAAACATATAGTCAATGTCAACCTTTCACCAAAATATTAAAGAAAATGCCATGTACAGTTGAGCCTTTTTTCGTTCACCTGATTCCAACAAATAAAATGTGGCTATTACCTCTGCCAAGGTCCCTGCTTGTCGGGTGTGCAGTGGGGGACGGGTGGAGGGCCAACATTCTATTGTTTCACATACTCCACAGCACTCCAAGCATGCTCTTTGCTTATAGGGGAGAATGCATGCTTGCACCAGTTAATCATTTAGTTCAAAAAGAGATCGGCATAGCTGAACATCATCCGAAAGAGCAAACACACATACTAAATCCTCACAAGACTGTGACACATTCTATGGTTATGGAACCATCACAATTAATATCAATTAATCAATTAATTGACAAATATATAAAAACATGTTACCCAACTAGTGAATATGCTATGATTAATTGTGATGTGCTAGCATACTTGCACCCTTACCAAAGAAAATAGGCAAATCAGTCTCTAAGGACACAGTTAAGAAGGGATTGAAAAAGTGACCTAGTGAAAGTTTACAATCACACAACCAAGCTGACAGTGTTGTTACAAAATGTATGAGAGAAATACAAGACCCTGATTAAGCAACATAAGATCTTTAAATTAGAGGAAATAGGGAAGCAATTACTGATCAGTCACACTCCTAGATGTCAGCTGCAAAGTTGATGGTGCTCTCATTCAGATTAAAGGAGTAGATTAATGCAAAAAATGTCGTAAGCCATCTCCAGGCTGACTTGTCCAAGGGTTACCATAGATTTAGGGCACGATTCATGGAAAAGCGTGAATTTATCCCGCAAGGTCCATGTGCCGAGAACAACACTGCCTGAGCCTGCACGCAGAATCAAAAATGCTTGCTCTGTTTATTCATGCAATTATTTGCGCAAAGTAACCGTATATGCAAGTCGTGGACAGAACACCTCTGACACAACCATGATAGGTAAACCTATAGACAAGCTCTGACTGGCCTCTAGGGCAATCGGCCCATGGCCGAACCAAAAACAACAAAATGCTGGTGTAGGCCAGTATTTTGGTCAAAGTGGTTAATTATGTGGCAAATTTGGGCCAGTTTGATGAGTTAGTTCATTCTGCGGCTAGTAGTTTTGACCAGTGTTGCTGAATACATATTCTTTAAAAGCACAATTTGCATCATACGTTATCAAAAAACTCCCCCTTGGTTACTATTCAAACAGTATCACGAAAGTAATGAATAGCCATTTGCAAATGTGGGCCACTTTTTCATTGGTGCCCAAGACCATTTGATGGCCCAATTGGACCCTCCCGATTGCCTCAGAACGGGAACGAGGCTTACACTGACATCCCCAAAGATGTCTTCATGAGACAGCCATGAATGGAGTGGCTGCACCACATCATACATGCACAATAAACACGTGTTGACTTCCCCATAGTTTCTGGATAGAGCTCCACCCATTCCACAGGAAGGGACTGCACTGGCACTGCGTGTTGACAGTTCATGGTCTGCTAAGTACTTCTTCCTTGTTGCTGGGTGCACCTTTGGGACCGGGAGATTGTCAACTCTTTTGTTGCCGAAATAGTTTTCAAATAATGTGCATGCATTCACATGCGTCCCACTGGAAGTGCTGCTGGAAGGCTTCTCTAAGTCCTTTCTAGATGTTGCTAGAAAGTGAAAGATATGTTAGGAAGCTGTCGTCCCCACCTTGTGCAGCACCTCAGGTCGGCATCTTACGTAAATCCAGGACAACGTAGCAAAATAACATGGGCTGCTCTTTTATTCTGCAGCAGATTTAGGGGTGACCAGAGTCTCCCTTAATGTAGCTAGAGCTCAAGATAGACACAAACCTTTCCGTGTGGGGAAGATTCACAGGGTGCATTCAAGCATCAAGTCCCACTTCTAATGTCACAGGAACAGGTGTGGACCAGACCGTTTGGCGCTCTTCCGTCTCGCATGAGCTTGCTGCCAAGCTCGCTCACCAACCGCTGGGCCCTGACAACGAGCTTGCTGTCAGCTCTCTGAAAAGATGCAGCATATCCTTGCTTTGCACATATGCTCACGCGCAGGAGACACCAATAAAATAGCCAAGAGAAAGTAGTATTCTTTGACGAATACTTAATTATGGTTTTATCATTAAAGGACCCACACACATTTCACTGTGGAAAACATTCCTTCTCTGTAGTAAGCAATAGTGGCAATGCCTTTGTTCAGTGCCAGACATGTCTTTACTGTGTCAAGTCGTTCTTTGCCATGACACACATTGTTCTACTGTACCAGATGGTTCGCAACTGTGCTAAGCATGTCTTTGGTATCTTAGCAGGTAACCATTGGGACACACGTAATTTCTATGTCAGGCATTTCTTTTCGGTGCCACTGGGCTTCATTACAGTTTGCCGGTCCGGAAATAAGGGTACCGGTAAACTCACTGGCACACTTGTTTCCGGACTGGCAAACTACGGATTTGCCTGCCAGAGCTACTGTGCTCTAAAGGTCTGACCCTGCCGGTCACAGCGGTCATGGCAGACAAAGCCGTCACGGAAGCAACGACACTGTAAAGAACGGTGCCGGTGCTTCTGTGTCCCCACTCCCATAGAGTCATATGGGACTCTATGGGGATTAAAAAAAATACTGGTGCCTGATTTCCCGGCAGGGTTACCGCCGGACCAGTAATGAAGCAAGTGTTTTATTTAAGTTACTCATGTTTTCATAATGGCAGGCATTCTCTACCAATTTGCCTGGTAAATACAAACAAAATATCAGGGAAAAGTTTGAGACCAAGTGGTTTGTGCTATATTTTTAATTGCAACACAAGGTGCCACTAAAGTTGATAGCTCAGTGGGCTTGGCACTGGCTGTATCAAGTTCTGAGATTACCAAGTCAAATGTTTGAAACCTGGCATGTGTCACTTAAGCAATATGACCCGAGCAGCGGGGGCATTACCGACTCAGGTAATGGCCCCGGGGCATTACCTAAGTCGGTAATGCCCCCGCGGCGAGGGTCATATTGCTATTAATACCCCGGCCCGCATTATGTGCGTGACCGGGGCACTAAAAGCATTTTTTTCTGTCCCGAAACGCTGCAGCATTTCGGGACAGAAAAAAAAAAGAAACGACCAAGAAAATGGCCACCATGGAAAGGGAAAACAGAGTCCATTTTCCCTTTCCATGGCGGCCATCCAGAGCGGACGCGCTGGGTACAGAAGTGTTCCCAGTGCGTCCGCTCCCGAAAAAGGATCAAAAGGAAGGTAAGTGAGGTTGGGAGGGTGGGAGTGGGATGGGAATAAAAAAAACGTTAAAAAAAAGCGTACCTGCGTCCCTGGAGAGGGACGAGGGAAGCCTCCAGCCATGTGGAGGCGCGGAGCGGGGACGGCCCCACTCCGAGTCTCCACACAGCTGGAGGCTTCCCTCGTCCCTCGCCGAGGAATCAGGAACAAGAAGGTAAGTGGGGGTAGGGAGGAAGAGGGAGGAAAGGGAATAAAACATTTTTAAAAAGCCTTACCCGAGTCCCCGGAGGAGGGCCAAGACAGCCTCTCAGCCGTGGGGTGGCTAGAGCGGGGATGGCCCCACTTCCAGCCTCCTCATTGGCTGAGGGGCTGCCACGCCCCCGCTGAGGACAAGGCGGCTGGAATCCCTGTCGAGACTCAAAGGATTCTTGGCCGGGTAAGGACCCGGCGAGAGCCAATCAGAATGTGTGTTGCATTCTGCTTGACTCTCGCCGGGTACTAATCTGCTTTATATTCCTTTGACATTGATGAAATGTTTTATTTATGTATGTTGATTTTTAATCACATCTTCTATTTAGTCTCAAGGAGACAATTACATGTGTGGAATATTCTTAGTTAATGTTCATTTGCATTGTGTCATGCTGTTTAGTTAACTCACTTTAACATTCTCTCATATGTGGTCAAGGCTACTGCCTCCCTTGGATGCAAGCACTGCAGTTTGCTGAAAACTGATGCAAACTATTTTTGATTGTGGCTCAAATCCACACCTTAGAGAAAGCCTTTATGTAGCCCAGCCGCATTTGAATGAGCTGTAGTCCCCACTGATTGGGTGCCTATGAGACTGTTTTATAGGATTAAGTCATGTAATTTGGGTCGTTGCTCCCTTCTTATTGCCAATCACCCTTAAAAGAGAAGTGTCTACTGCCTAACCTTTTAGCATCTGGAAAAAGAGTCCACAGAACAGAAGACGATGTCACGATTGACAGTAAGAATACCTGCCTGAGCCTGCCACCTAAATACTCTGCATTAAGCTAAATCTTCAACCATACACTGTATGGACTGTGCTTAGCCCCCCTAGTATACCGAAACACCCACAAGTGGGACTCCCACTCCTTGCCCAGGCAGAATAAGACATGTGCATGCACTCAACAATCACTACTTTCAGGAGGCCTTGTGCAATTGTCCCAACATTGTCTGGACACAAGGAGGAGTGAGCTATGTTCACTGTACACACAGCAAACTGATAGACTGCCAGTTGCATTGTGTGTGGGGGAATACATTTGTCGTGTGTGCTGCTACTTTGTAATCTACTTAGCCCTCACTGGGTTCTTCAGAATTGTGTTGTTTGACTGCTTTTACTCTTCAGTGTGTTTGTTCACGTTTATGAATTGTGCTTAAAAAATGATTTAAAATGATTTAAATAGATCTCTTTTAAAGTACAAATCTCTAGCCTACTTCCTGCTTCAATCACCTGCCTCATTTCGTCCCTGGTGGAGCGTTTACTCTACCCTATCTAGATTTAACTTGCTCGAGGGTCCTTATCTTTAGAACTACAACTACCTTTGTTTTTGTAGTTCAGCCTGCCTATTTATTCCTCATAGGTCAGGTGCGTCAGCACAGGCGTGTCTGTGCTAGCCGGTCTGTGCTGGTCCATGTTGCTCCGGGAAGCCCGGGAGCTGGGGTTTGAACGTTTGAAGTAAGCCACACCATGTATTATCCTTTTTACAGTTGTTTTTAGAATTTGTCTCTCCCTGCGGGGTCCACCTCATTGGCGTAAGATGTTGACTATGGGGGATGGAAAGGTCATGGCCACAGGGGGTTTTACCAAGGAGAGGACACACGGCACAAAGAAGCTGCCCTACAGGAAACTAAATAAACACTTGCTGAATATTATCTTTCTGAACACCAGGTTGGTAATGAATCATTGCACACATGTAGCCTCATACATTCTGGAACATGATGTGGATTTATGTGCCCTAACGGAGACATGGCTCTACGGCGCCGCAGGCCCCACTAGTTCCTCGGCTATCCCGGCAGGCTATAGCTTGCTACGTCGGGATATACCAGAAGGGAGAGGGGCAGGGGGTTGCCTGCATTTTTAAGTCTATATTGGATGTTTGGGAGATAGATGCCCATGATTTAGAGGGCTGTGATTTATTGCAAGTGAAAATCAGGACAGACGCCAAAACTACCACAAATCTAATTCTGGTATATAGACCACCTATATCTATGCCAGATTTTCCCTCACATCTCTGTAATGCCGTCTTTCGTCCTTGGCGATTTAAATTTCTGGTTGCGGAATGGTAAAATGGAATACCTTGGATTGGCTGGCAATACACAAAATCAATATCCAGGAGGTCTCCGTCCTTCCTTGTCTCTGGTCAGATCGTGTTTTTGTGCATTTCACACTGATCTGAGAGTAGTGGTAACCTCTAGGAACCTCAAAAAACTGACGCCGGCAGCTATGGAAGCTTTGAGACTGCCAATGGGGTTGGCAGTCAATGAGTTAGTATCTGCCGACGACATTTCTAACTCCATTCAATCTACTTTGCAGGAGGCAGTAAATTCAATAGCACCCCTGAGTACTAAGTTTACCCCTAGCAAGAAGGGTCCTCATTGATTTTCTCCTAAACTACAATTACTTAAAAAGAATAAAAAACAGTAGCTTGCATGCCTGGAAAATATCAAAGGCTGCTTCTAAGGTATATAAAGTTGCTGTCATAGCAGCAAAATAAATGATGTTCGACAGTAGAATTGATAATGCACAAAATGAAGCCAGAGAACTTTTCAAAATTCTGAAGGAATTGGAAAACCCGTGCCCCAGTATCTTGGATGTACCTATTAAAAATACTGAGTGGTGCACTTCCATCCAAGAAGCTATGCTAGGGAAACTGGACCAGACCAAAAAGACTATCCCACACAACAAAGATATTCTACTCTCCAAAGCAGTTATAAAAAATACTCCCTTTCAGATCATGGGACAGCCTCAATTTAACTTTAAACCATTTTTGGAAGATGTGCTAGCCCTTATTATTGCCAATTTCAAACCAACAGGCTATAAAGGGGATGTATGCCCCGCCATAACTATCAAGGCTTGTACCCCTACCATTATTTGGAGTCTTTGCAAATGTGTTAATGCTTCCTTCAGGGATAGCCATGTGCAGGATACACTCAAAGATGCCTGGGTTTGAAACCTTTAAAACAAGCCTGGTTTATGCCCTCTGACTCCGGCCAATTACCAGCCTATTACTAATACTCCTTTCCTTCTGTACATGTTGGATCATGTGGCTTATATACAGCTGTCAGAATACTTGAGCACCCACACAATTTTAAATAAATGGCAGTCAAATTCCAGGAAAGTAATTGGCACCGAAACTGCACTACTTGATTCGAAATCAAGACTGCTGCAGATTATAGATAAAGGGCACACCGCATTACTTATGGTGCTGGGTCTGTCCGCAGCCTTTGACTTGGTAGATCATGCTCTTTTAATCTGCAGGCTCAACGAAGTGGCTGCTTTCTCATACCAGGCTGCAGGATGGATTAAATACATTCTCAGCAATAGATTCTGTAGAGTTTGTAGTGAGAGGAAGGGGCCTCATCGGCCCCACTGCACCATGGAGTCCCACTGAGAGCAAGGTTCCCCTTTTTGAGCGGCTGGAAGAGCAAGGTATCAGATTTATCAACTATGCGAATGATATGAAGTGTATCATCCCACTCTCTGGCAATTTTGAGGCAGATGCTGAAAATATAAATAAAACATATCACTTGACTCAAATGTGAATGGTGGAGAATGGTCTAGCACTTAATAAGGAAAAAACTGAACGTGTGGAAGTGGTTACAGAAAAAAGAGGAGTCAAACAACTAGGACCTGGATATAAGTCCTGCACGCTAGCAGGCTGTGATTTAAAACCAAGACCAAAGTCACAACACTAGGGATTCATTTAGATCAATATCTGACCATGCATGCTCGAGTAAGCAGCCTGGTCTCGTCCACGGGATACTATATTAAGCTGCTAGCCCAACTTCGACCCTATATTTCAAGAGCCAACTGTGAAACTGTGGGCAGAGCTATTATCTGCAAAAAAAAATGACTACTGTAGCAGCCTTTTGGTAGGACTTAATAAAACAAATTTTTCTACGCTACTAGTCATACAGAATAGTGCTATACAGGTTATTACAGGCCTTGGAGAGACCATGTGTCTAATGCTAGGCTCTAGTCCCACTTACTTGAACGAAGCCCGGATCGATACATAATTGAGGAACCTGCGATCTAATAACACCAACCAACTTAAAATCCCCAGATGCACTCTGGCTCAGACCTCCAAATGTACTTTTTATATGGTAGCCCCCAGGGGATGGAATGCCATCCCTCTTGACATTAGAGCACTGACCTCTACAGCTCTTTTTAAGAAAAACATAAGACCTTGTTATTTCGATAATTACCTGATTTTTTCCTGGACTCGTCGATTTCACTCTTTATACCCGTTTCAGATTGTTTTTTTGTTTGTTGCACCCCTAAGCCTCTGGGTACCCAGGTGTGTGTTACAAATATATTAAACTACAGTAAAAGTAAAGCATGATGCACTTTCTGGCCAATGACCGAGAAACTGTGATATAAACCAGAAGCAATGTTAGTCCTCCATGAATACTTGTGAAAAATAAGCTGCCTGAAATTGGATGCAATGTGCACCTTCCATCACCAGATTTGTGCCAACAACTTACTAAACATCATCACACACCATTTCTAGCACATAGCTTCTTTCTGCAGAATACAGGTAGCACTAAAAGTGTCTTTCCACCTATGGAGGAACCTGATTGTTAACTGGTCTCTTTTGAGAACTGATGAAGACACCTGACTGGGAGGTTCCCACCAGTGGGTCCGTGCTCACAAAGGTGTGTGCATGTGGTCCATAAGATAGATTCTGCCTTCAACATCAGTCAAAGCTTTAACATTGGGATCTATACTTACTTGTGGGTAGCAGCAGGCCAGTATGTTTTTCAGCTAATGAGCATTTATGAAATATGTTATACTGGGAGTAAGATGAGAAGCTATGATCTGCCTGTCAGGAAGCCATGGGTTTGCTGTGATGCAATGATGCTGCTGTAGTAGTCAACTTGATGCTAACCACTGCTGAATCTGTTTCCATGAGACTGGAATCAGTTGAGGCGAGTAGTCATACATGATGCTCACTGCTGTTATACTACTGTGCAAGGGTGCTGATGCAGCCCGGTGCAGGCTGGGACTAAGCAGCCAAATACTGAGAGTGATGGGGAGCTGGTTAAAAGGGAATGATGGACCTTTGGCCTGTTGGGTGTAATGGCTGGCTGCCATCTTACACACATGGTAATGTTTTTCATGTGGATGCTGGCAACACCATATTCTGAGTTAGGGTGTGTGTGTGTGTGTGTGTGTGTGTTCATCTGCACTGATAGTACACATTCTCTGGTTTAATGATAGCCAGGCTGAGAGAAGTTGAAGACCGAGTCTAGACATATTGGTCAATCAGAGAATCTGCTGTGTCTTTTCTCGTTCTTGGACTAGCGGATATTCTGCAGTTGAAAAATCATTACCAGGCTTCATTGGTCAGCTCTAACTTCTAACCTCTTACAAATACATGTCATTTTTTTGTGGGGGGGTTTATATTTTGTGTTCTCAGACCCTCTGTGTGGCACTTCTCATCTTGTGTGTTTCTCTTCCAGCAAAACAGTAAACTTGAGCGGTCAATCATTTGCAACATCAAGATAATGAATTATTTTATGCATTCATTCATACATTCATTCATTCATCTATGTCACCTAACGTTTCACATGAGTCATTTGTCCAAGGTGAATTAATACTGTTCACATGGTAACCCCTGGCAAGGTCTTTCGAATCTGTGTACCCAAATATGCTCCATGGAACCTGAATTTTGTGAATGACCATAACTTACACAATTAAGATATGCAACCCCCAAAGTCTAAGATTTGAGACTTTCTGACCCAAAATTATTTACCTCTAACAGTCATATATGCATTGTTTAGTAACATTAAATAGAAAGTATATGTTTCCACACCAATATTTGACATTCCTTTAATCAAGGTCACCCAGTATTCTTTTCAACCAAGTTATCCTCTTAAATGCTTCTATTAATGGATAGACCACTAGAACAACTAGGTGAACGAAATTAAGCTTAAGGTTTGTGAAGGCAACCCACACCTAAGCATAATTCTTCGAGCTCAAATAAACTTGCTAATAAATACTATGGACTATGGATCAATGTAAAATCCAATTCATTCTCATGTTCTTCATAAAACAAAATAATCCAACAGTCATTTCAAGGACTAGTGATAACCTCACTAAAATGTGTCAGAGCGTGGCTCTTGGAGGCGTAGTTAATCCTTCAACGCAGTGATCAATCAGAAGATCTCATCCATTACCACCTTATGCTGATGCCCGTTCTTGTCAGAATATATGATTGTCCATCATTTATTTTCTCTTTTTTTTCTGCTGGGTGCCAGGCGCTCACATGTTTACAGATAATTTTCCTGAGCTCTAGGGGCTCTCATTACTAGAGTAAATTACTACTGAGAACCTGACTTCTGTACATATTTTCCAAAGATCACATAATTTGGTATAATTCTGGAAACCATGATCATGATCACAAGTGGGGTTCCCTAGTGCTGCAATCAACATCTTGGCAAATGGACTGCTCTTCCTCCTCTATTTCAGTTGTGTTTAGCATTTGTGCTGCTATATACATATTTTTTTCAAATATACCCTAACATAACATGCTTTCTCACACATATACAGAACATGTTAGTACAGATACACACGCTCAATGGGTATAATCATTCACAAGAGAGGGAGCAGACCATTTGAAATGAAGATACTGAATATAGAGTTTGTTGTTTCAAAATTAAAAAAATAATATGCAAATAAAACATGAACTCTCTCATTAAGCATATTGAATTAACATAGCAACACGTTTAATGTTGCAACAATGGTAGCTTGTGGTAAAAGGTTTTAAGATTTTGAGTACAAGAAACGTTTTCAATAAACACAAGTTTAAAATAATGTTATTGTGTTGGTGATTTATATCTCACTTTATGTCATACTCGTCCTGCTAACTGTTGCTAAGGCAACAATGACGGGGAGCACCTGATATAAAAGACTGGTCGCTTCATAATTTTAAAAGTCAGAGTCTGGCTTTGAAGGCTTTGAAGGCTTTGAAGGCTTTGAAGGCTCAATGTATGGATTTAAAAGAAATTAAACGGAAGTTGAAAGTATCGGTTTTCACTCTTTTCGTTTTTACTGTAAAAAATATTGGGCCTCTTAACGAGTTTGGAGGTAGCCATGCCATCATTACCCTCATGGCTACCTCCAAACATGGGTCCAGGTCCAGCAAAAGGGGACTTACCGGGCCATTCCGTCCTTGGAGGGCCCGGTAATTCCCTTTTGCGGGACCTGGTACATCCCCTTTCCCATTTGAGCCCCCATAGGGCTCAATGGGAATGGGGAGGATGCTAACAACAGACCCATTAATGATGGGTCCGTTGTTAGCATCCTGGTCTGCTAGTGGGTCTTGATCTGCACGGCTGGTCTGGCCAGGCGTCCATAGCAGGACCCGCCGCAGAACTCGTAATGTGGCGGCCCGGAATGAACAGTGCTGCTCCCTTACCGGCACCATTCATTCCATGGTCGCCACACTCCTAATGAGGCCCATTGCCTTTCATTGTTGGCTTATTTGATAGATCCTATGTTTTCACATATTTGAAATACAGATGAGTAGCTATCAACTACATGGATACATTCCACCATGAGTTTCAGAGTGATATATGACAAACGACATCACTGAAGCTCGAGTTGTCTATGATCTTACGAGAAATCCTGAGTTGAAATACAACCATGGTTGAAGGCTACCCATCTACTATTTGATGTTGTCTATGGTCCCTCATGCCCATTTTAGTTGCATGTTTTGTTCCTCGTGGCCCAGTAGTATAAGGATTGTCGAGTGGAACCATGAAGGAACCAATACAAACAATAGAAGATATGGCTGGAAGGTTTTACATTAATTTTAACCACTGCCATTGATCTGGGCAACCCTTCAGACCATCGAGTTTCAGCCTGCCAACCCATTACTGAAAACAGAAATACCATATGCAAATCAGACTTGGTACCACCCCAAAAAGGGCAGTACACCATGTTCTTTTCAGCCTGCCATCCAATTACTGAAAGCGGAAATACAATATGCAAATCAGGATTGGTCCCACTGTTGGAATTGAAATAATATTATGCCTCCCATCGCAGTAATTGAATGTGTATTGGCCTACGCCAAGTTGTCTTAAATATCATGTGAATAGACTCCGCTGCAAGGTCTTGACCTTAACGAAAAGTAATGTAAGTCGCCATCTTGGATTTAGCCGCCATTTTAGGTCCTCTTGTAAATGTGGAAGTCACCCTGAACATCAAAATGGAGGCTGAATGACATTCTGAGTGAGATTCTGGCCGTTGTGACCTCCGCACACACGAATAATTAATATGCCTGCAGGCCACTTGTCGGGGTCGCGAACTGAGACCTTGTCCTATTGCTGACCTATGTGTAAATGAACAACTGTATCAGCGAAACTGATCAAAACGCATAAATTATAGATTGACCTGGCAAGGAACCCTAGGCCTGATCCCAAGAATGGTTAACCCGCGAGAGGGTTGGCCAAAGGCTGGACAAACCATATAAAAGACCCAAATATTCCAATGTATGGTCTCTCTACTAATGCATCGAACCTTCGTTGAAGTTCGTTACGTTACTCTGAGAGCCGAATAGCTATCCGTTTCTCAATTGACTTTGGTAACTGTTGTAGCTTTTAAATAAAGCACTTGTATGTTCTTTGTAACCTGTGTTGGTGTGTTTCCTTTGGGCTTCCCAGCCTCATAGCAATTTTTATGTTTTCACACCACCCCAAAAGTGGGAGTACACCCCATACTGCTTGATTACATACCTTCTGCACAAGACCACTAGCAGCCCCAGGCATGTTTCAGCTTCATTGGTCATCATCAATGAGGTGCAGGTTGGATCTTCTATGCTACGCAGTCTCAGGGCCCTTGGCTGGGCATAGCCACACTACTTAGGGAGACTTCAACAAACGAAATAGATGTGGCTGGAAGATTTATAATTAATCTTAAGCTATACAAGATGTAGAGGACAGCTCTGCATATGTGTAATTATCTTACCCAATGATGAGTGAGATTCAGCCATGCAATGCACTCATGAAATTCAATTGCATTCTTGGTAAATTTGTGTTGCTGTAGATTACACGACTTGATGTGTTTGGAAACATTTTCAGGCACAAATCTGCTGTTTGATGTTTGCTCTGACAATGATATAATTGTTGCCTAGACTATGTCAAGAACAGAAAGCAGGCTGAAGGAGTTAGTTTTCCCCAGTGTGGATTAAGGCAGGGCAGTGTGTGCATTCCTGTTCTGGAAATGTTATCTTCGAACACTAGAAGCAGAAAGGGTAAAATAAAAATACCATGCAGGGCTTACAAAGATACAGGTAGACATGACATCAAACACACATGGTTGGTTTCAACATGACAATTCAGCTGCATAACACCCCCAAACCCCTGCCCCCAGTGTGTGCCAAAAGCAGCTAAGAAGGGTATAAGAATTATCATTGCATTGCAAATGATAAGCAAGCGAATACCCAAAACAAGCAAATGAAGGGTGGAGCAAGCAAAACATCCTTCATTGATGAGGATTATGTCAGACCAAACACAAATGTCACCTTCAGATACATAAAGGATAGGCAGCTCTGGGAACTCAAATCAATTCACAAGTTTGATGTTTTAAATGAATGACACAACCAGAGCAGCATATTTACGATATGGTGTGATAATGTCAAATAACATTTCAATGTGTCCTCTTTGGAAGATTATCACACATGAAATTTTTGAAAATGCATTAAACTAGGACCCCTCTCATCTCATACTTGATCACAGGGATGCTCCTTAGTTCTGTTGATCTTACCTCTTGATCTGCTGTTTATTCTATCCCTATGTCTTCTCTATTATCTATTCATCCCATAGCTCCGGTTTCTGCAGATGAAAATATATTTGTATAATGAATAGGCTTAAAGTAAATGGAAAGTATATAATTTAACAGAAGATATGAATACATGAATGTAAAGATAATTAATTCCACCAGTGCAGATTCAGATGCCACTTGTATTGGCCAAGATCACAGTCATGCATTTTCCACTTGCACCTCCAGTAGCCCTGCCACCTTCCAATAAGAGTCTGGGGCAGTAGGGAAGGACCTGTGTGCTTGCACAGCAAAGCAGACCCCTAATGTGTTCCGAAGGAAGTGTGCTTTCGATAGAGCGTAAAATCCTATAAAATGTCTAGGGTCTTGGAGAGACGGCAAAATAACCACCCAAATTATTTTATGCCATCCTCCCTGGGCCCCGATCAATTCACTGCCATCTGTGAAATTGAGAAGGCGATAGGCCTTCGGGGGAGCCTTTAATAAGATTGACTTGACTCCCATCCCTTCAGTCCTCGGTACAGACAATGTGACCAACAACTCCGCACCTCAGTTTCAATGTCCCCTTGTAGTGTAACACTCTCTATTATGAAGAAACATGGTTTAATTAGTTTTTTTCACAGACCTGTTTGCCTACTTTCAGTATGCTTAGAATTCGTTCAGGCTAAACTGCATACTGATTTGCTGTCACCCATCCACTCTTGTAGGTGATACAATCTTAACACAGCATCGAATGGAGGAAACTGATACTGCTGTCACATTAATTAAAATATGATTGCATATACCATGTTGTGATATGTCATTGTTTTGCATTCCCCACGATGCTACCATTTGAAATGGCTCTTGGCATGTAGGATCTGCAAGAAAAGCTTGTTGGGGTTGGTTATCAGGGAAAGAGGAAATATGCAAGGTAGCTCCGCTGTTGTGTTGATGAGTGCAGATTTGAAATACCCAGAATCTGCATGCAAGTATGTTCCTAGAAGATTCGTATAAAGGGTACTGCACTCAGAAGCGGGCTGTGTGAGTGCTGAGTGTGAGGATGCATGAGATGGGACTTTACAAACTCGTCTTAGAGGTGTAGATTCTGGTAGTTTAAGTGTGCATGGGGAGCTTAATGGTTTTGGATGAATAGCTTAATAAATATGCTCAGTCTTTGTTGTAAAGTAGGAGTTTTAGTGAGATAGAAAGGGGTACATAATTCAAGAGTGCATTGTGCAATTGAAGGACACAGGGCAATACCATCAGGCAGTCACCACAAAGGGTGAGATTGGTGATATAGGCACCATGAGTGAGCATTATAAGCATTACGTTTTGAGAGAGGTGGGCTGATGAAGATGGTATGGTAACATGGGTGATTCGGGTGTGATTGATATGGTGCATTGGCACAGAAAGCCTTTTGCAGCATGTGTGTGATTGTGTGCTTTGGAGTGTGGAATTGGCTGTTGGAGAAACATTGTAATGACCGCCTGACAATGGAGAGGTATTGACCCTATCCAAGCCCTAACAGCCACAAGCAGGCACTCTTCTTTCCTTTGTCCTTAGTTGAAGATAACGGTGAATGAGACGGCTATGGAAGTCTGGATATGAGGAAGTGCAGTTGGGGCCTAATTGACTGTTGGGCTGGAGTATGAAAATCTGGTCATACCTTGTCATATGACCAGGAACTCTTGGTAGAGCTTAGTAGAAGAGCGTTGGCAATTAGCAAAAAATGCACACCCTTAAATTGTCATCATTTGGCATGACAATCTGAAGGGATCTGGTCACAGGTATCTCCTGTGGGCCTGGTGGGAGAGTAGTTTCGTTCATGTTGACTATCTATCGTTGCCTTTCATGGCACGGTGGAAGATCTGATGGACCATGATGTGGCACTTAAAGTCAAATGGTGCATAATAATATTTCATCTGACACACTGCAGTTAGTGTGATGGTGTGTGGTTCTGTCATAATTAGCATTATCATCCCCCAAACCACTTTTGGCAGGCTACACCATCTGACATCCTGGGAAAAAGGTGTAAAGAATTAGCAGTTTCAAAAGATCAGAGCTAGTCTTATATCTCTCTGTGTGGCAGGGGATGAGGTGCTATTTTGGCCTTCAGTGGACAGGAGGGGATTCATGCTGTCCATTCTCTACCAGATTAGAGCCGGGGTGTGGCTCAGTGGACTAATGCATCCACTGCAGGGACCTGTGTATGATCACAGGTTCAAATCCCCACAGGTCCACTCAGCCCTTCATCCCTCTGTGGTCAATAAAATGAGTACCATTAAGTTTGATTACACTAAACATCTGTTATTAGTGCCAAGATGCCAATAAGCATCTATGATGGCTGCATTATTTCCGTTTGATCATTTAACATAGTGTTGCCTTCAACGCCATTGATTGGTTTTGTCTGCATCAGAGAGAGAGAGAGAGAGAGAGAGAGAGAGAGAGAACGAGAGAACGTCAGATGCACCCTCGGAACCTCGGTTATTTAGTAAGTCGTGAGTTCGCTGCATCAGTCTTTTTGTTTCCATCTTCGTGTTATTGGAACCTGTCTATCTAGAATTAACAACCATTATACTTTACAAAAGGTGCACTGATCAAATTATAATCCTTCATTCCTCTAGGTCAGATATATCTTGTAATGTTCTGGAGGATAAATAATGCCGTGTATCTACCATCAGCCATATGTGAAAGGTGTTAGGCCAAATACAGTAAATAATTAATCCGTGAGTGGTGTGTAACCCCTTGTAAGGTGCTACATGTATTAACAGTTAAGGGTCTGAAGAACTGTGTGGGGTGCTACATTTTTCAGCCTTTAGAGTTCTGTGACACTATCTAAAGGGCTACTTTATCAGTAGTTAATGCCTGTAGCAGTGTGTAAAGTGTGACATTTACACGCCGTTGATGGTCTGTAGCACTGTGTAGGGCCCATCATGTATCAGTCTTTAGTGGTCTATGCACGGTTGCAAGGTGTTACATGTATCCTCAGTGAGTCATCTGTTGCACTGTACTAGGCACTACATTTGTCAACTGTTAGTGGCCTTGTGTAGGGTCTATGTTTACCAGCTGTTAATGGTCTCGGCACAGTTAAGGGGGTGACAATTATCAACCAGGTGTGTAAGGTGCTAGAGTTTCCAGTCATTAGGGGACTGTAGCACTATTTAGGAGGTTACAAATGGTTAAGCTGCACACCTTCGTTTTAAGTAGGGCTTACATCAATGTTAGTAGGTGTCTTAAATAATTTAGTGTTTTGGGAGGAAATTACTGCTCTGACACAAGTGAGTTGTTTCAACATCAAAAACGTAAACAGTGTCCTTTGACGATGGACACAGCCATCCCCTGCACAACTCTGTTACTGTCTGTGAGGACAACCAATGATTTAAAATATCGATAATGTACCAGGATTGTTGATAAAGTCTAGTAATTCTTTAGGCAAAATGTTCAAGAAATCAAAACAATTTTTAATATTTACTATTAAATTATTGACTGTCCTTACAAACAGTGGCATGTGTGCAGGGAATGGGAGTGTCCACCCACAAAGGTTTTTTTTTTTAAGGTGCTACATTTGTCAGTCCTTAGTGGTCCATAGCAGTGTGTAAGGTGTTGCATTTATCTGCAGCACTATCCAAGGCACTACGCTTGTCAACTTTTAGCGGGCTGTACCATTGTGTAGGGTCCATGTTTGCCAGCTGTTAACGGCCTTAGCACTGTTTACGGGGTGACAATTATCAGCAATCAGCAATTAAAGGTTGGTAGCCCGGTGCAAAGTGGTGAAGTTTTCAGCCATTATTGGTCTGTGGCGCTATCTTAGGGAAAACTTTTATAAGCTGTTAATGGCACATAGTGGTGTGTAAAGTGTTATATTAACAAGGAATTAATGGTTGGTACCACTGATAAGGGGCTACATGTGTCAACTGTTAGTGGCCTGTATCACTGTGTAAGAGGCTACGTACCTGTCGTTAAAGGTCTTACCACTGTGCAGGGGACAATCATCAGCCATTAAAGGGGTGCAGCATTGAGTAAGGCATTGAACTAATATCCATCTCAGACATTCGTGTTATCCCAAATTACTGATGATCCTTTTCCCACCCCCGAAAAATCAGAGGTTGATTGGACCAGGGAGAATTAAAACATGAGACTTGCAGTTTACACACTGATTTCACAAGTGTACTTAAAAACACGTGCTGCGTTATTGTAATCTCTGCCATCTTTTCTGCACTTTTTGGAGGGCGTGCACTGGAGAAGAGCATGTCGCAACGGTAAGCAATATAGGCCCTGTTGATATAATATGTTTGGTTATTTATAACGCCTAATACCCACAGGTTTCTATGCATGAGCCCGGGATCGAACCTGTGTTGCTCCATGTCGTCTTGCTTCCATGGCGAGCACCTTGCCCCTGAGGTATCCTGCCAAGACTGTTGCCCAGACACATGTCTACACTATTGAAAAGGACACATTAATAACCCCGCCCATATGGAGAACAATGCATGCAGGGATTCATAGAGTGCAGACCAAGCTTGCAAGCAACTGAACTCATTGCATAATAAGGAGAATACGGAGAGAGAGCGAGAGAAAGAACCAGAGAGGGTATGGGATAGGAGGGGAAAGAGTTGCTATCAGTGAGTCAACAGGAGCATGTGTGCTTCTGGAGGAACAAGTTGCCAGCTCCTTCCTGAAATGCTGGAGTGATGGGGTCAACCTGGCATACACGAGGACGTGATTCCAGAGTCTAAGGGTGTGGCAGGAGATGGCCTGTTGTTTAGTATTGACATCTTGCATCTCTAAGAGACTAACGTGGGGATGCTGTGGCTTCTGTTGTTGTGGATTCCTCCAGACACTGCATGTTTCCATCAGTTCGGGCGAGACTTTTCATTGCCTCTTATTTTGATGCAGGGCATGTTGAAGTGAATGTGAGCTTGGAGTGGTAACAAGGAGAGTAACTCAGAGGGTTGTCATGATGTGGTTCTATTTATATAGTCCCGCGAAGCATTGAAAGTGCATGCATGACATTTTTTTCATCCAAAAACAAAAACATAAATGCCCCTCATTCTATTCTGAACCTGTACAGCCAACCTGGGTGTTCTTTTTAGGAATGGCTCCTCTCACACAACTTTCAATATGCAGGTAGATTCAGAGAAGTATAGCGAACAAGCAGACCTCTTTTCTTTTACAGTATAGCACAGTTGGATGCAGCACACGCTTACTCATCAAATTCATGGTAAGGGTTTACAATCACAACTTTGGTGCTCTAAATGTTAGAGTATGCTAAGGCTTCTGTTACACAATGGCAGAAGGAGTCTACTGTCTTCTGTTGGCCTATTCGTGGGCCTCTGCCTTATGTAGCGGTGTAGGTCCACTTCTGTGCATCTAGGCCTGCCGGTCCATAGCCAACAGCCAAACTCTCCAGAACTCACCACTCCATTTAGAGTTTGGCAGGGGGTTATGACCGGACATTTAGCCGCCCTTGCAGCTCTGCCACAAACCCGGGTGAACTTAGCTGGAATAGACTCTGAACCAGCCAACTTTACGCACATTTGTCCCGACTAAAATTTCTTGAACCTCCTTCAGAGATCAGCTGTGTAGTTTGGGCGGGATCCGCTTTGAAGTTTAAATAAACAGCACGCAATTCCAGTTCATGATCAGACTTGTGGGCAATGGTAGGGGCAGGAGTGTGGCAGGGGTTTGGATATTTTTAGGTATATATGGAAGGATGATTCATTGAAGTGAAATTGGGCAGCAGGGGGAGAAATCTGAAATACTTTGGTCATTTTTTGAAAATTAAAGAGTTTGTTGCAGATGGACTGGAGTTTACCATTTAGTGGTTGTGCCATATTTATGTAATTTCTATAGGGGCCAATCATAGTCACCTCTTGACATGGTATGCATCTGCTTAATATGTATATCAGCATATAGTGACAGCAAAGGAAATGATAGCCCCTGAGTTGGAAGGAGGCTGATGCTACCACTGAGTGGCTCAAACTAAGTGTGCTATATTTTTGTGACAACTAGGCAGCTGAGTATACCAGAGAAGTAAACAAACAACATATAATTGTTCGGAGGGATATGACTCCTAGTCAGAGATTATAACTGAATAAGGCATCATTCTGTGACTCCTAGCGACTAGAGGATACTAGGGAGCAGAACATCTTTAAATTCTGAGTAGGCAGAAGATTACCAAGCAATGACTGTAACTGAGCAGCATTCACATGTGCCATCTTTTGTGACTATAAAAACATAAAACATCCCTGTCATTAAAATTCATGACATGCATGTGACTATGTGGAAGAAGCGAATCACAGTGACCACCGTACATGACAATATGCATGAAACTTAGATTGTTAGTTGGTTAAGAGGATGGTATCACAGAGTTGTTTGGAGGCAGAACATGATATTTCAGCGGCTAAAACTGAGTATACAAAACACATTCCATTTTTGAGCTGGATTTTGATATGGAAGTCGAAACCGGCATGATTTGCTTACTACATCTCCCCAGTATATTTAGCTGCCATCATTGCCCCTCTGATCTCAAGGCCATCTTCTGAAATTCCATGGAACTTTGAGCACTGTTTGGGAGTGCAGCTGAATCTCACAAGAGCTCACAGTTCTGGTAAATCTCAAATATGGACTCTGGTTGGCCTTGTGAGCTCAACGTCTTGTAAGTTCACCAAGAAACACTGTTCATCTCTGGATACCTTTTCACTGAGATATTAGGTGAATTATGACTTCTTAAGTCTGTAGAACATATTAGTCACAGAGCCATTCATTAATTAATTCACCATATCATTCTCAAATGTGGTTCTCTCAGCTACTAGCAAACCCAGAACGTATCACCATTGTTGCACATGTGTGCTTCATAACACCACTACCCCGCGAGACATAAAAGACAACTTTTCCTGGGTTAAAGAGATACAATTCTGGTCAGCTGCAAATATAAATGGGTCCTTTTTAGTGTGTGGTGTGTACCAAATATAAATGAGTCCCATTTACCGATGGATAATAGTTGAATTTTCACTGTGTTGCAATTAACCAAAAATCCTAGAAATTTCCGAGATAAGCCTGCCATTCCATTCACGTTACCAAAATTGGACAAGCAGGTTTATAATTGGCTTGCTTCTGGTGTTTTAGAGGTGTGGGGCTGATTGATGGTTTAGAACCCTATATTTACCCCTGGACCACGGGTACACCGGTAGTTGATTTGTCACATTAGTGGCAGAGGTGAGATCTAGTTGGGGCCTTGCACACAGCTGTCACCCAATGGTAAAGGTGCTGTTGCAGGCAACATTTAGACACTACGAGGCATTTGTTAATAATTATGGATCTTGACATAGAGACTGCGAAAGACATGAGCAAGGATGTCCTGAACGTCCTATGTCAAGAGAAGGGACTTCCCCACAGCACCAGGTCTAATAAACCTGAGTTGCTGACCAGCCTCCAAGCTCTGGTAGAAGCGAGGGTAGCTGGAGAGGTGACCTCAGAGAATGGGCTTGGTCCAGTGTACCCAAATGAAGAAGACCTTCCAGGAGGCATAGTAGAAGGTGACAAGGAAGATGGCATGAGTAGTGTTTCTCGACAACCATCCCTATGGGGGGTGAGTGTGGTTTCTCAACACTCCAGAGTGTCAGGAAGATTAGGGTATATTGTGGTATCCTGCAGGTGCCAGGCCTCAATAGAGGCTCTAAGTGGCCCAGTAATTGTTGCAGATTTTAACAATGTAGTGGCTAGAAAGCTCCTATTTGAGGAGAGGAGTCTAGCACTGGAGCAAAAAAAAAGCAAAAAAACGGGCACTCGAAGAGAAGAAGAAGGCCAATAGATCCACCTCTAGCAAAAGCATCAGTAGTGGCTCAAACCAAGGTTCATGGGATGATCCCCAGCGCAACACATCCCCAAAGATTACATGCAGGTTTATGAAGTGGGGAAGGATATTTGTGATTGGCTAGAAGGGAACAAGCTGGCTTTTCAGCTGCAGGAGGTGGCGGAGGTACTGTGGGGTGCAGCCCAAATAAGTCACTTACTGACCAAAGGGACTGTTTACATCCTTCTGTTAACTCCTGAGGAAAGGTCTGTTTATGAGAGCATGAATGTAACCCTACTAAGGAGTTCTGTATGACCCCAGAACAGAAACTGAAGAGCCACAGAGAGCTTGGAACTAAAAGCTGGCAAACATTTGTAGCGTCCACTCACTTGTCATTGACATATCTGAGCGTGTGGGTGTCAGGAAACAAACTCAACACATTTAAAGGGATGTACAATTTGATTGTGTGTGGTCATTGTGATGCTGGAAATTCATTGGAGGGACAGGGCCTCCCTGTCTTTGTCCTGTAGTCCTTTTTAATTTGTGTTCTGTATTGTTTTCTGCCCAGGAGTCCATGTGGGACTCCTGGCAGTGCAGCTCTTCCTGTTTTTGGCTTGGTGTAGGAAATTCATTGGAGGGACAGGGCCTCCCTGTCTTTGTCCTGTAGTCCTTTTTAATTTGTGTTCTGTATTGTTTTCTGCCCAGGAGTCCATGTGGGACTCCTGGCAGTGCAGCTCTTCCTGTTTTTGGCTTGGTGTACAGACCCATGGGATACCCTTAGGGCCCCCATGGGTGGGGGTGCAACCCTGTGCCCCTAGTGTATGTTTGTGGGCACCTGTGTGTGGCCCACAAAGCAGGGTATGGGCTGGTGGCAGCTCCTAGCTGAATTTGACAGGTTTTCTGAGTATCCTCTAGTTTGGGAGACCCAGGCCCTGACATTGGAATCAGTTGATTCCTGATAGGAAACAAGATGGCCCCTGTTGCCTATTGCTTTCTATTGCCTGTTACCTTGTTTTCCCAAAGTCCTGGGAAGCCCTGACTCGGTCCCTTCCCCTTGACTGACTGTTGGGTGGACGTTCCATATATGTTGTTGTTGTGAAGTCCAGGCCAGACTGGCTGGAGCCTTCCCAGTGACTGTATGTTGTGGGTACACCCTGTGGGTGGGACCTGGGTGAATGGAGCCTGTGACCAATATGCACTTCTTGGGTCTGCCGCGGAATCACAAAGAGAAGCACCTGGACACTGTTGTCCATCACCGTCGACGACCGACGTCACTGACCAGAGCCGCCGTGCTCCCTTTTGCCTAAGAAACATTTGATTAAAGGACGCTCTCGCCTGCACAATTGATCGCTTTGTCCCGCCAGAGAAAGTCGAGGCGGCTGACGTGCCGAGGAGCATCTGCTGGTGGGTTCCCCACCACCTGACAACCGTAGAGACACCGGACGACCCGACACCCCTTGCGCGGCCACAGTTCTTCACAGTCTCTTTGCAGTCCTGAACTATCGTCACCGAGTTGCCCCGCACGCCTCTTCCTTGCAGGACGCCAGCGCTCCGTCGTCGACGAGCACCACTATGAACGAAGCTGCCACCTCACCTTCGTCGTTCAACCCTTTTTCCTCGTGGGATCTCGACGATCCATGGCTCCTGACTTAAAGGGAGCCACTCACGAAGGATCCGTAAATGACCCAATGACAAACTCTGCTATTCCAGGTACATTGGGGTTGTAGAACTATTTTAGAAGGAAATAAGACATCTAGAACAATATATGGAATGGGCTTATGATATATCTTTACTTTACAGGTTGCCCAGGTGGGGGGATCTCCACACAGAACTGTGTTTAACGGTAGAGGCCAGTATTTTGCCAATTGTTCTAACCAACTGCTTTCCTCCTATGTCTATTGTTGGTTGCCTTTATTAAGTGATCTGTGTGATATTTAACCAGCGTATAGTTGATGCACTTTAATGAGATCTGATAATAATTGTGGTACCACATAGAACTGTATATATTTGCCATTAAAGATTCACTAAGTACAAAGTGAGTTATTGTGATCGTATATAACCTTGAACTCAATTATATAAAGACTGTGTTTTAACTAATACAGTGTGTGGACATTCCTTTGTTGGGGCTTAGGGACTACACTGTACTTAAGAACCAGCCTGCATCACCTCCTGAGAAGCTAGGCCTTGATTGCTCATCCATTGATACCAACAATAGAGAATCTTGGCTGGGGTCCTCTGTGCCTCTCCTCTACCATATAGAGAACAGAAGTACAGACCCCCCTCCAGTCTTTACAGTCATGTCTTGAAGAATTGTGACATTGACCTACACCAGAATCTTATGGACAAGACTATTGAAGACCCTAAGCAGTTTGTAAAGGCTTCCGACAGGTTTGTCAGTACTCAAGTCCAGCAAAAATGCTCAGGCGAGCACACCCAAACCAGAAGAGAAATCTTCGGACAAGTAAGATAACAAGGATGGGAAGGACAAAGGTGCAACACACTCCTCTTCGAAGACAGGTCCTCAAAAGCAGGACGGGAATTCCCACAACTCTGCACTCTGAGCTCACATGGTCCCTCCACATGAGCTCCTTAAACTGGGACACCTACGTTCTTACAACCTAAAGGGTTTCATGTGTAAGCTGCTGGGCCATGTGAAAGGAGATCCTTCTTGCGGGTAAGCAAGTCATAGTCAATGTGGGACTCATGTAGGAGGCCATCATTAGTGTGGGCCTCCTAGAGGGGGACTTCCCACTTGGAATAGGAGTGGCTGGATGTGGATTATTTACATGAGTGGGAATGGTACAGGGTCCCCAGAAGAGATCCAGTTCCCAATAATACTCAACTGTTCTTAGAACATGTGTATATCAATGGACACAAAACTCCTGCGATCATAGACACTGCATCTAGCCTCTCAGCTGTCACACGGTAAGTGCAACAGTAAGTGCCCTTTGGTGATAGTAGAGGACAGTTGGCAAGGGAGATGACCCAGCAATGTGCAGCAGTGAAAGACTCAATCACTGTCCCATGCTGGTTGGGTAATGATCTGCTAGACCCTGAGGTAGTCACAGAGGCTATAAGATAGAATGCCAAAGAGGCCACCAGATTGAAGATGCTCAGCACCTTAGCACCTGGAGTGCTTCCAGGCGGATTGTTGGAGGGACCGGTGTGGTCCAGTTTCACACACTGCTGAGTCACCCACTCCTGCAGGAGAGGGGCCAGTAGCCACCAAGTACCCTACTCTAGAATCAGGGGATTCAGTGACTTTAGACTTACCTAGCACAGTGCAGGAACCTCTGGTGGAAGACCAGGTAATTTTAAATCTGAAGAGCCTGCCGAAGCTGGGAAAGTTTGCATCAGCTGGGGGCCCAGAACATACTGACTTTGACAAAGCCCAAAAAGAGTGTCCCACTTTGGAGGGCCTGCAAAAGCAGACACAGGAGCAGGCAAGGGCAGGGCTCCTGGACTGTTCAAAGATGGTACAGTGAGCCAAAGGAATCTAAGTGTGAAGGCAGTAGATTGTTGGTGATTACGCAATACCACAGACAGTTCCTTTTTGATTTGGCTCACCAAATTCCTTTAGCAGGTCATTTGAGAGTGACTAAGACATCATGCTGGTTGTCTGCACCCTTACCTGGCCGTAGTTTGCTGTACAGGTCAAGGAATTTTTCTGGTCCTGCCTGATTTATTAGGCTTCTGGCAAGTTTGGTGGTGCCACAAAGGTCCCCTTAATTCCACTAACTTTCGTTTGGTGGCCTTTCGAGAGAATGGCCATAGACATTGGGGGTCCTTTGGATCCCAAAGCAGCTCAGGGAACAGATACATCTTGGTTGTGGTAGACCACGCCACTAGGTACCCTGAGGCTGTCCCTCTGAGGAATATCAAAGCCCCCGTGGTTGCAAAGGCTCTGATTGAGATATTCTCCCATGTTGGATTCCCCAAGGAAGTAATTTCTGACAGTGAAACAAACTCATATCAGCATATTTGAAGGCTATGTGGGAAAAGTGTGGAGTCAAGTACAAGTTTTCTACATCTTTCATCCGCAAACAAATGGACTTGTTGAGTGGTTCAACAAAACCCTGAAAGGCATGATAGGTGGCTTGGAAGAGCACCAGAGGATACAATGTGATATTCTCCTTCCATACCTGCTGTTCACCTACAGGGAGGTGCCATAGAACAGAGTGGGGTTTTGACCCTTTGAGAGTATTTTTTGGACACCCTGTATGAGGTCCCCTCAGTCTAGTGAGAGGAGGATGTGGTGGTATATGTGCTTGGCCTTTGGTCTAGAACAGCAAAGCACATGGACCAGTCGACAAAGAATCTAAATGTTAGTCAGGCGCTGATGAAGCACTGGCACAACCAGAAAACCACAGTGACAGTTTATTCTCCAGGCCAGTGGGTGTGGATTACGGAACCTGTCAAGCACAGTGCCCTTCAGGACAAGTCAACTGGGTATTACTATGTGCTGGAAAGAGTCATTGAAGTATATTATCTCATTGACGTGAAAGGACCTAAACAGATGTGCAGGTTCTTTCATGTCAACCGGCTACATCTCCATTATATCTGGGAGGAATTGTCCATGGTGGCAGCTGAAAACATGGTCAATCATTACTGAACAGAGAGCAAGAGTCAGAATCAAGATGGAGGATATTTTCCAAAATGGTGTTTGAAGCCAATTCTAATTAACTGCAGGTTTTAATGCAAATGCGAAATGACTTAGGACAATATTCATAATCAGATGATATTTATGCGAATATGGTTTAACAAAGCCTGCAAAGCACCCTGAAGTTGATTTGACCATGTCGAGCATCAAGAACACCTTCAGCACAAGTTAGATTGTAGTTATGTCCCCCTGGTCCTTCCCAGAAAGCCACTAGAGACATGTTAAAACCCATTGCTCCCTCTTTGCTGAAACCAAGAAGCCTTAAACTGTTGTGGTTATGAACCATACCGACAACCCTCCTGTCAGTATCCAGAGTCCCTTTTCTTTCTTTGAAACTGTCTGTCCTCGGCAGGGTGTGTTGTATTTCATAGTTTTGCTAAACTGTCTGTTTTGATATGAATAAAATAGATATTTTTGATACAACCCCAACTAGACAGTCCCTTTTATCATGTGGTACTAATTTTAATGTTACTCTGCTGCAACTAACCAATGATGCATGATCTTTCGGAGATAAGCCTGCCATTTCATCCACATTACCAAAATTGGACAAGGAGGTTTATAATTTGCTTGTTTTTCCAATCTGTTTGGATCCCTTCTAATCCCGTAATTTGATTAGTCACATGTTTTTTTTAATCTTTTGTATTCATTATTTGTATTTCCGCCAGAAGCGTATTGGAAATAGCAACACACAAAGAAAAATATAGCATTCCCCTGTAGTGGGCAAAACAGTGGATGTTAGCAGCCTGCTATTGCAGGACCTCTAGTGTAACCCCAGGAAAGTTAAAAAAATGTACAGGAAAATAAAAAACACCTGAAATGTGAGAGACATGCTGAATCATTGTACACATTCACCTACCACTACCCCACAAAGTATGTTCTTTATGTAAACTAAGGGGCTTCACCAATGTCGATAACAAATGTCCGTTTTACCTATTTATGAGGCTATTGAAGGAAGATGAGTGTAGCAGGCTGAGGAAAACAGTAGCATAGACTGAACGCTTGCTTTACTAATGATATCATTCATATTAGTGTTTCATGTAGCAATTTCATGATCGAGTCAGAGTCGTCGAGTGCAAACCAATGCACGGCTCATAAATTGTCAATTTTAATTAAAGCAGCTCAACATATGAGGTTCCTCACAAAAATGGAATATGCAGATGCAAAGATCAGGCAATGCCAGACTGCGCCGGCCAATAAAACACAATGAGATACCCACCCAAAGAAATAGTGACAAATTGCAGGAATATGTACAATTTAATGACTTCATAAAGGAGATTCATGCATGTTGCATTGTAATTTTGAGATAGTTGGCTGGGAATATTGCTTTAATTATGAATCCCTCCGTCGGTGCAATTTCTGTGGTTTCAATGCCACCATTTACAATGACAGTGCATTATGGTAATTCATAAACTAGCAATTTGTCTGTAAAAGTCCTGTTTCTAAGCACAGTCAGAGTTGGCAGTTAAAGGAACATATGCATAAGGGAGTTTATGTGATTTTACAAGAACCATGCTATTTGGGAAAGTGGGCACCATGAGTCTGGAGTCCAAATAATGTCCAGTACAAATTGCATGCCTACCATGTGGAAATAAACCGTGATTGACACAGCCAATAGCCTTGGACATGTTTTCTTTTTTTAATGTTCTTTTTATATTTATAGATAAGAAAACAGTATATACTCGGGCCTGATTCATGGAATTATTTGCACAGGAAATAGAGAACATGCACGCCAAACTGCGTTCGAACTCCCGTTCACCATTCATGGAATCGAATGCGTGGGATTTTCCTGGGACTTGCGTGGATGTTGCGGCAGCCAGGCATGCCCCTGCGAGAGTCCAAGTGCCTTGCGTGAGACACCACACAGAGCTTGGACGTTGCTTGCACAGAGGATTGGGAAGGGGTGAACACAGAAAATGAGGAAGAACGTGAGATTGACGTGCAGAGAGAAGATCGGTTGTCTGATTTAGGTGTGTGTGTACGCATCTGGGGTTCTGATGTAACTTAAGGGTGTGCGTATACGCAGTGTAGCAGGAATGTCTTAAGGTGGTTCAAAAGCAGATTTTCAGTGTTACCTGAGTTACGATAAATTGTATGCATGTTGTTGGGGCGCCGGTATTGGTTATGGGGGACCCCGCACAGGATACCTGAGATGCAGGCCTGCTTGTGGAGGACAAAACACATACTTGCAGACTTATATCAAAAGTAAGCCTAGTAATGTAAAGGGTAAGCTAGCGAGGATGGATAGTGTTGAGGTAAGGCGAAAGGGCTCATGGGCAGATTAAGCATAGAGAGGGCTGAGCTTGTGTGGGTTGGTGAAGATAGGCAGGGGTGAACTAAAAGGCAGGGGTAAGATGGGATGTGGTAAAGTGGTATGTAGATAGATAAGGGGTAAGTGGGTGTAGATTCAGGGATTGTGTCATATTGGATGGACATATCGATACATTGGGTAGGAGTAGAGTGGGGTGAGGTAGGTGCAGTGCAGAGTGCGGTGAAGGTAGAGTGGGGCCGAGGTAGGCTTGAGTATGCCATACAGGAATGAAGTAGAGTAAGTAAGTAGAGTAAGTGTGGTTAGATGTGGGTGTTGGTAGGGTCAGTGGTCATAGAGTAGTGGAGTGGTCGAGAGGTCAGTGGTAGTGGTTAACAGAATAAGGAGTGTGGGCTAGCGATGGAGTGGAGTGTGGTGGATTAGAGTGAAGGTATAGCGGGCTGAGTCTATTGTGAGGTGGGATGAGATAGAGAAGTGGGGGCATTGTGTGAGGTCCTAGAGTGGAGATCTTGGAGTGGGGTGAGAGCAGCATGAGTTGTGTTATAGTGTGTTATAATGTGTTATAGTGGTGAAATATTTGTGTCGTGTGGGTAGGGTAAGTGAGGTGACGTAGCATGGGGACAATGTTTGGGTGTTTGTGTAAGAGGTAGCATGGGCTGGGTCTGCTTGGGCTGAGTAATGTAGATTAGGGTAGTTATGGGCAGGGGAAGGAAGACTGGACAATAATATAGTAGATTGGAGTGGAAGTAGATTAGGTGGAGAAGAATGGGGTGAGGGTGGGTCGGGGTAGAGTGATGCAAGCTAGATTGGTGGGGTTATGTTGCGGTTCTGTTAGGGGTACAGTGTGGTGTAATAATGGGCTGAGTGTGGTTGAGTTGGGATAGAGTACAAATGGGTAGAAATAGTGCAGGGTCATGGATGGGAATGAGTGATTTCAGGTAGGGTGAGGCACAGTGTTTGAGAGTAAAGTGGACTAAGGCAGAGTATGGTAGGTGAGGGTAGAGCGTAGTGAGGGTAAATTGGGTGGGGATATGAACGGGTAGTGTTAGGTGATGTGGATGTAGGGTAAAGTGTATTTTGGTAGGGTTAGAATAGGCTTTGAGGTGGAGTGCAGTAATGTGGATGGAGCTAGGACTAGAGGGAATAGTGGTATAATGTATTGAGGTGGAGTTAAAGTTAGAGGGGGAAATGTGATGTTAGTGTGGTTGGGTAGAGTGGGATGTGTTCAGTTACTGTGGTCAGATTGGGTTGGTGTAGCAGTAAAGTGGAGTGGGGAAAGGGGTTGGGATAGATTAAAGAGGAGTAAGAATAGTGTATGATGTGGATATGGATAAAGTAGGCTAGGACAGAGTGGGTGAGGGTATTGTGGTGTTGTTGAGTGTAGAGCGGGTGGGGTAGATCCCAAAGGATTGTGCAGTCTCTCCAGGTCAATTATGCTGCACTCCCAATCAATCAGGAATACTATGCAATCTGCAGTTGTAGTCCTGGAATCTAACAATGGATTAAATCACCATTAAAATACCATTTGTATTTACCATTACTCAATTGCAACTTATCATAACATGAATGTAAAAATAAATAAATGAATGAATGAATACAAATCAATAGCTGCCTGTTTCAACCACATGTTGCACATTTCATGTGGGACAAGTGTGAACTTGTTCAGTTTTGACCAGCTGGTAAGAACGTGCACTGCTTCAAACAAAAAGTGAAAGCTGAGTGGTGGTTAGTATAACATAGGTGGGGATTGAGTGGGGTGAAATGGGGTAGAGTGAAGAGAGGGCAGATTGTGGTAGGAGTAGATCAGCATAGGCAGAGGGTCAGGACAGGTGGAGGTAGAGTGGGGTTAATTTGGTATGGTTGGGTGGAGTGTGATAAGATTGTTTAAGTAGTTGGATGTAGAGAGGGTGACATAGGCTGATTGAAGTTAGAATTGGGCGAACTGTGCTGAGGCGATACAGGCTATGGGGTGAATATACAATTCATTGTGGTACTGTGTATGGACAGAGGACAAGTGGGATGAGGTTTGCTGGCTGAGTTAGAGGAGGTGTATTATTGAGGTGAGGAAGTGTAGAGTAGGGAGGGGAGTGATAGAGTGGACATGGTATAATGGCCATGGGTAGAGTGGTTGTCAGTAGGGTAATTGAGTGTGATTAGGATAGGATATATGTAGAGTTTGATAAGCATAGTGTGGGATGAGATAGGTCTGAGTAGTTTGGCAAGTGAGGGTTGGTGGCTAGTGAGGTGACATTTGGTAAAGTGGTATGTGTGTAGTGGGGTGAGAGTTGGGGTACCGTGGGGTTCAGTTCTAAGATGGGTTAAAGACGTGTTGAATTACTGATTGTGTGGTGGTAGGGATAGTTCCGATTGTCGTATATTGTGGTGAGGTTGGGAAGAGTGTCATGAGGAAACAAGAAGTAGGTAGATTATGATGGGGTAGAGTTGGATGAGGTGAAATGGGGTGGGGTAGGATGGGTAGGTAGGTAAAATGAAGCTAAAGAAAAGATAGAGGCTTGTCTCAATGGTTAGGAAGACTGAAAGGGGGGCTTCTTTAAGTGGTTAAAAAACAATATAATCATAACAAATCTAAACATTGATCATCATACCATTGATATGTTAAAATCACAAAAAGACACCTAATTCTGGATTAGTTGCTCATTGGTTAAACACAGTTCCAAAGGGTTGTTCTTGCATAGCACTATGATGTTATTTGCATCAATTTATCACTGTATTTTCATTAAACAGTATATTTACATGCATAACATTGTGTGGTTATTTGCATCAATTTATCACTGTATTCTTATTAAACAGTATAATAATCTCAACATGTTTCAGTTCGTAAAGACAAAATATCCGGAACATTCATCAGGAGTTGAACCCTGCTATTTGTACATGTGTTTAAACTACACTAGTATGCTTGAGGAGGGATTTCATGTCTTCCTTATCCTATCAGACAAAACAAAAACAAAGGACTAGTGTGCAATATGGTTTCTCAAAACTCCAGTCAGACTCATTAGATGGGTGTTACACCTCAAAAGGTTTAAAATTACCTGAGTTGGTGCATTTAGAGGCCAATGTCAATCACAAATGATGGAGGTAGGAGCAGAGTGTGTCCTTCCTAATACCTAATAGATAGAAAAGCATAAATTAAGCATACCTTTCACATTGCTAAAAATATTGCCCCAGGGGTGTCCCCGCGGGCTACACAGAGCGGGGATCCATCTGTTTCAGAGTGGATCCGTGTAAAATAAGTGGCTAGCAAACTCACCTCTAATAAGCGGCCAGGACTCGGGTGTATAGGAGCGGGAGGGTCTTTTGGACGTGTGTCCCTGGTTCATCTGCGCTGGGCTTGGCAGGTAATACCCATGGGCAAACAATCAAACTGTGAGAACAGGAGGAAGACTGTATCACTGTCGTGTCCTTCATCTAATTATAGTCTCAGAGCAAGTAGCTGATACAATTGCAGAAGAGTGTAGGCGAATACCTTGATCATTGGTATTTACAGTGCAATGTACAATGCCACCCTGCCCTAGCTCCAGGCATGATGTACTTTCGTACCATGTTCCACGCCTGTGCATTACATTTCTCCAATTTCATTTCAGAAGCATGTAAACCTTCCTTTAATGTCCCTCTATCACGTTGTGTGCTACGTTCAGACCTTATTTCGTCCACGTTACCCTTATCTTCCAGCCATCGAGGCAGGCTGACCCTTTCCATATAATCTAATGCCCTAATTTTGCATTCACTCGTGTACAATTATGCCCACCTACCCCTTTGCAATTACAAATAACGCTCATATTGAGTAGTGCCCTTGAATTTAGCAATGGGATCATTTACACACAAATGGTGTCTGTGTAGGACATTACTCATCTGAAACTACCTGTTCTCTACTTTCGATACGATAGTACCCTGCATTCAAAACAAACGCGGAGCTGCCCGTTTCAATAAAGTTCTGCAGTTTTCATATAGGATCAGCTCACACTCCTCCAAACAAAGGGAGAGTGGACTCGGGTACTTCACAGGATATGCACAGACCGACATTGCTCGGTGGTGAGCAAAAAAAGAAACGCTGAATGCTTCCGGGACCAGCAAGTCGAAGCGCTATCATACGGAATTCGCAATTGAAAAATGTGTTGTAAAACACGCATTCATTGATGTAAAGGTAAAATGCCCTTAAGTCACAGAAAATAGAAAACACGTCTTGTGTTAATGTATTGCTTACGATTCCTGCCAGCATTGCCATTTACCAGCCATTCTGCTTCTCAGCCCCACTTGTTGCCTTGTTTCTTGTAGTTATGCTTTGACCACATAGGTGGCGCTAGTGCGCCAACAAAATGCCTTGGAAATGAAAAGGGTTATGTACCTCGCTGCACGTTTTAAATCGTCTTAAAAGACACATCTGAGCAGTTTTCAAAAAGGTGGTCCAAAGTTCTTCACAAATGATTTGCAATTTACAAAATGTCAATAAACACATGTCCGGTTCCTTCCAAAATGCTCACCAAAGGTCCTAGTTTTTAAAACACCAACATAGCCACTTTTAGCGTATACACATACTTTCAAGTTAATATTTTGACTAAAAAGTCTTGAGAGCCGAAGGATTGTTTGGTGTTTAGCTTAATGTAATGAAGGCAGCAGGTAGGTAAGGAGGACAATTTCATGGACAATTTAATGGACCGAAAACTATGAGTCTCCCATACATACACCCGGGTATGTACTGATGGATAATGAAAGAATGACCACAGAGGTTTCTGAGCCTGACATATAATGGGCAGTTGTTGGCCTCGTATTAGCTTTTCTCAATGCATCAGAATCCTGCAACCTAGAATCTGAAAATGGTCAACCAGAGCATCCAACATTGAAGATGTCTGATCTGGTTTCTCTAGCTCTAGTCAGATAAAAACAGCGATCAGACTATTAAACTTCTCTAGGCAGATAATTAAATATGATTTAGGGCCGGCAGGGAACACCATCATGTTGGAAACAAGACATTGCCGAACACCACATGTTTGATACGCTGTCCCCTCACTAAGGGGCTGCAATCCTGAATGAAGCACAATTAAAAACGCAGGCATTCTTAATTGTAACAATAAGGTTTGAATAAGAAGGCCTGTCATTTTGGGAGGCTCCTTAATTCTCATGTCTCTGATAAAATAAGAAGTGTTGCCTAGATGGAGAAAAATATTTAATGAACAATCATTAAAAATGGTGCCATCCCAAAGGTGTGGGACACCTTCAAGGTGGTGGTCAGGGGAGTGGCGATTGGGAAGACAGCGGGCCTTAAAGGGAGGGTCCTGGCGGAACTCGGGGAGATTGAACGAGAAATAGAGAGGGTGGAAGCACAAGCGAGTTTGATGGGGGAGGAACCACTTGAACTCGTATCCCTCAGGATACGGTGCAATACTGCCTGGGAGAAGCTAGGGAATCTAAACTATGGGAAATACACACAAAGATTACATGCAGAGGGAGACAAGCCGGGTCGGCTGTTATCCTGGCTAACCAAGCAAGAGGTTAAAAAAGACCTGATCAACGTGATTAGAGATGACTTAGGGGAGCAGGTACGGACCCAGGAAGGAATCAACCAAGTGTTTTCACATTTGTATGAGACCTTATACCTGAGTACTCAAGAAGCAAATAGCTCGGACATTGTGCCCTAGACCAGATTGCACTTCCAAAATTAGATGAAGAGCAGGCTCAGATACTTGTGGCCCCCTTAACGGCAGAGGAACTAGAAAGGGGCAAAGACAGCCTGCCGACATCCAAGACCCTGGGACCCGACGGGTTACCCAGGGAAGTTCTAGATAAATGTAAAACCACTGTAGCAGCCAAACTGCTAGATGTGTATGCGGAAGTGTTTGAAAGGGGCCAATTACCAGACAGCATGTTAGAAACTTTAATAATACCCATTCTTAAACCTGAAAAGTCTTCCCTGGACTGTGGCTCTTACAGGCCAATCTCCTTGAACAATCATGACTGCAAAATCCTGATGGCGGCCCTCGCTAACAGGCTTAAAAGGGTTATACATATGTTAGTGCATCCTGACCAAATATGCTATGTCCTGGGGTGCAACACTATGTAGAATTTGAAGAGGCTGCACCATGTAGTGGATCAAACCAAAAATAGACCCGGAAAATGCACTATAGTGTCTTTAGACGCAGTCAAGGCCTTCGATTCTATGAACTGGAAATAGTTACTCAGCACATTAGCTCGCTTTGGAATAGGAGAGGGCTCCCACAGATGGATCAGGCTACTGTATAAAAACCTGAGAGCAAGAGTTAAGATGGGGAGACATATTTTGGAAGCCTCAAGGCTATATAGGGGCACGAAACAGGGGTGTCCTCTATCCACAATGCTTTATATATTGGCCATAGAGCCGTTAGCAGCCTTCCTACGAGCAGCATATGCAGACACAGGGATACAAATAAATAATACCATACACCTAGTCTCACTGTACGCTGATGATATGTTTTTATTTGTCACAAACCCATGAGAGAACATCCCTGATCTGCTGGAAGCAATAGACATGTAGGCCAAACTATCGGGCATTTCTATACATAGAGGAAAATCCATCTTGTACACCCTAGCAGAACTTAGACAGGTTCCCATTGAACAATTGCCAAAGTTGGGCCTCATGTGGGCCCCATGCACCTTCCGCTATTTGGGTATAGGCATACACCATGACCCTGTTGACACATACAACGCCAACACACAAGCAGCCCTAGAGTAGGAGGTGAAGACCATGGAGTTCTGGAGGACATTGCCACTTGAGATGATAGGGAGGGCATCCCTGTTGAAAGTGATGGTCCTGCCTCATTTTTTATACTATTTCATGAATATATCTCACAACATACCCAGGACGTTTTTCAAGAAACTGAACATTAGTGTGAGCATTCCTGTGGGGAGAGATGAGGAGCAGGCTAGCCCTACACACTCTACAAAGGGACAATCAGTCGGGGGAATAAAAGTGCCAGACTACAAGAGATATTATCTAGCAGGGCAGCTACAATTTGTGGTCCGATGGTTGAGGGATGAAACATCCATAGACTCACTACTATTCCAGCCAACACTACAACACTGCTATTTACGAGAACTCATCTGAATGGAAAAGCCCCAAACCGAAAACCTGCCCACCCTGGTCAGATTGGGGTTGAGGCTATTGAAGGAGGCATGGAAGATCCAAGGAATCCAAGATCCATGATCCTTGCAAATTTCCCTAGCAGGGCTGGCGAGCACCAGGCTGGACCCCCTTGCCGTATCCCGGAGACACTGGGAAGCCAAAGGAGTGGCACAGGTTGGAGACCTGTGGAAGGAGTGAAAATGGGTGGAATCCAACACCATGTGAGAAGACTACGAAGCACAAAAAGGCCAGTTCATGCAGTACAATAGCATGGTCCAAACGATAAGCAAGAGATGGCCGGAACTCACTGAGGGAGGAGAAGTGAAAGAAGATCTAGACACATGGTATGATATCTCTGAAGGGGGACAAAAGAAGTCCAGGCTTTATGAACAGCTCATGAAAAGCAATAACAGAAAGGAACTGCAAGTACGAGAAAAATGGGAGGCAGAACTTCAGAGGACCTTTACTGACCAGGAATGGCTGAGGGTCGTAACAAAAAAGGTCTCCAGAAACCAGGGCCATCTTAAGCATTTTTGGTGCCCTGGGCTGGACATCTTTGGGGCCCCCTCCACAAAACCAAAGGAATTACGTGATCAAGAATATCTGGTGGTACCCTCTCTATCTCTCTCTCTCCCCCACCGTGGGCATAACCCATAGGTAGATATGCCACCTCGCAGCATTAAAAATAAGCATGTTTATGCCATTTAAGTCCCCCAATCCTATTCAGTCTTGCTCTAAACAGAATGATAAACAAGTAGCATTTGAAGGCCAACATTAGCAATCTACGAAGAGATTACTTCTCTTCTAGTAAAGAAACAGGATATTTTTTATCAATATCATCCGGGAAGGTACACAGCCTGTAGCATTAATGCATGACTGTATGTAAAAGGTACACGTAACCCAGAATAGGCAGAGAACTCACATTATCTCCCTCAGAGACATAATTCCCACAAGAATGAAAGAATGCCACAGAAGCTGTGCCATACGGAACACACAAACTATGTATTCCACGATGAACACAGAAAGCAATACATGATGAATTGATCAAGGCAGAATGTACTTGTCAAAACAGACAGGCAATAGGTTTAGCACTTCAGCAGCATGCCATAAAATCTCCTGGCGTGTGCTATTTAAGTCTGGTAAACAATGGAATCTTACTTTAGATCAGGCAGCCTTGTGGGGGCCCCCTCCAAGGTGGAGGCCCTGGGCAAGTGCCCCTTTTGCCCTCCCATAAAGACGCCTCTGCCAGAAACACAAGATTCACACAGATGCAGCTCTATGTTACGCACAGGGCGTATCTCACCCAAAATGAATATCCAGAATGGGGAATAGAGACACCCAAATCTGCCCCAGATGGGCGGCAGAAAATGCAGGCATGCTCCATATGTTCTGGGTGTGCCAGTAATAATGACTTTTTGGGAAGGCATTAACACAAGAGCGACGACGGGCGGAATGCAAATGCAGGAGTGGACGCAGGAATCCTATCTGTTAGGATTTCTCCCAAGGGGAGGTAACCAAAGGACACATATAGCTAAAATAAAGGACTTGATGTGCATCTTGGCAAAGTGCTGGATTGCAATGGCATGGAAGGCTGATGCAGGGCCAAGCATAGATGGGTTGTTGGGACTTCTGAACCTATGGGCACTTGCAGAGACAACAGTATAGACCAGTGCAATACAAAAGGGGTCAAGGGAGAGTATTGACAATATAATGGCATGGAATGCACTGTTACAGGATGTTTTGGGACCCAGGGATGAACAAGACACAGCGGACCCCAGTGAGATGGAAAGTGTGGACGGAAATCTAACCGACCAAGGAGAAACCCTTAACAAAAACACCAAACCAACCGTGGGTATTATCTGGACACTAGTTCATTGAGACTAGGAAAAAGACACATAGCTGTCGAGAGGCAACCAAAGACATTGATACTAGGAAGCGCCAGGACAGCCATAACGTGGGAGACTCACCACAACAAGTGCCCGTCTGTATGGTATGTCATTTGTTGTTTGTTGCTGAATGTTGTTAAGAAACAATACAGAGTTTTCAAAAAAAAGGTTTGTGCCATCCTCTTTAGCCTGCAATAATTTTAGCACAAGCAATTCATTGATAAATCATTTTTAATGCACGAATTACAGCAGACCAGTCTCGAAACACGGGCCCTGGATTCAAACCTGTGTTGCTTTGCACTGTCTTGCTTCCAAGACAAACACATCACCCCAGAGCTACCCTCCCCACATTGAGCAATCACAGGAGGAGATGGCAGCAGGGAACTGTCCCTGCCTTATGTGGCCTGACTCAGGAAAATAAATAAAAAACACTTCTTTACTCTAAAATCACCTTCCAGTAGACCACAGTTTCAGACATCCTTGTCTTGCAAATTATTTCTTCTTTCAAAGGTTGTGTTAGAGCACGTAGTGTGAACCTCTGGCCCTCTGGTCTCAATCCACACAATACTTGGCTGCCTAACCCTAATTTATTTCTGAGTGCCAATCATGCCATGTGGCAGGTGTCATTCCCAGCTTGCTTATTATTGATGTAGAAGTGTCACGTTCCCCCTTATTTGAGATGCATGTATGTCCACTTTTGCCATGTGGCGACATCCCATGGTCATTTAATGTAAGTGCAAAACACAGCAAGTGCTGCTAGGCAGGCTGTTTTTCTTTTAACTGCCTACCTTCCAAGCAGGAAGTTGGATAAAGGAGATGGACCTAAGTAACATCGTTACGATTAGAGGACATGTTTTACCTAAACTGAAGAATCCAGAGCACGTGATGGGGGAGTAACAAATACCTCAACCACGCTGATTACTGTATCGTGAGGCATATGACCTCAAGCTTCTTTCATGTTTTCTACTTGCCTCCACATTGCATTCTAGAAGTTGTGCACAGAAAGACCCATTTCTTGTGTAGCTTCTGGCTCCTAATGAAAAGTGGAGTAGTTTCCAACCCTTCTTCCATGCATCCCCAAGCCCCTACCTCATAGTTTCACAGCCGACGTCTTCCGCACTCAACCCTGCTTAGGAAGCCATATTGTGATTACCAGGCTCTGATATGTAGCTCAGTTTTCTACTGCAGTTTCCAGGTGAAATGTTAGCTCACTTGGTACAGTCTCTATGACCTTCGTTTCCTGTCTTGTGCACGTGCAGACATTGCTACATTCCCCCATCAAAAGCAACTATCTCCAGTCATTTCTTTTCCTGGCACACATACACCAAGCATGCATCTCTACAAGCCCCGCAAAAAGTCATATAAGGCCCATCTACGGCCATTCCTTTTGGGGAATCGCACAACCCATAGGGTGTTGTCACCCTGGCATGAAGGGCTCTGAAAGACTTTTGGAAATGGAGGACAATATCCTCTCTGTTATTCTCTATCCTGGAGTCCATCTGTCAAGGTGTTCCTTCAAATCCTGCCCGTTCCAGATCCAAAGTGTCCTCTTCTATTTGAGGCACTTTTCCTCCACTCATGTCTTCAATGGCTTTGGCACGTGGTTCTCCATGGTTGATGCCTACTGCACACCTTGTAATACTTCACTACTGTACAGCCTGCCCTGTCTGCACATACCCTGATACAGGCAGTTGCTTTTCGAGGGCGCTGCTCTACCCAATGTTTCCAATGACCCCGCCACACCTTCAACTGTTATCTGTGCAGATCATTCACTTCTGCATGCATCGTTGGCCTGTCTGCCACACCCCTAGAATGCCCTCCATTTTTGACCCTTGCTTTTGGGGATTTGTCCAGAGGTGCCAGACCCTTAGAATGCCCGCCATCTTTGACCCTTGCTTTTGGGGATTTGTCCAGAGGTGCCAGACCCTTGGCCCCTCCACCTTTGTGTGGGGTGATGGCTTCACATGATAGCATCCACACGTGCACCGCGGTTAAGCCCCTTGCTCAGAAGTATAGATGTGATGTTGCCAACCCATCAGCTTTGACATATAAGAACAAGGCCTTATTCCTCTTTTTTGAGTGATCTCACACGCCCTCATCGTTTTGGACCAATGGACCATTTACTGCTCTGTATTATCAGTATATCCATATAGTCTATTCCAAAACACTAAACAAATGCATATACAAATCATTATAAAGTCGTTTTTGCGTGCAAGTGTTTATGTAGAAAATTTGACAGAAACACATCTAATTTTCGATATCTGTGTGTGACTATTTCGCCTTTAGTTTTGCTAATAAGCCACCCCGGAGTTCCATTATTCCAGCATTGCTGATGCCTTCCAGTCAGGAGAGAAGATTCTGTTTGCCGTGGTGATGTGCACATTTAGATGCAGCTCGAGAAGGTTTAGGAAGAAAACGCCTTCCCACACCAAAGTGTATGCATGCCACATGAACCACGTGGCTGCTCGGGATTTTACATGTCTTCTATTCACAAGTGGTGGCTTTGTCTTCTAACCCAGTCACGTGACCAGTACTAACAAAGGAAGATTCGTGACCAAACTTTGCATCTGCAAGCTGTGGCATGTCTTTCGCTTCTAGGTCCCGCAGCAGGTTCTTTAGATGTGCTTGAGCTGCCAATGTTGCGGATGCTTTGGACTCTCTAGAAGGGAACTGCAAATGTACAGAGTTCACAGGGTCAAACGTTTCTTGACCCCAAAGTATTCGCTGTTTTATTTGTCGTGTACCTACCCCTTGCTCCTTTTCAAAGAACAGCTATAGCCCCGCACATCTAGAGTAGCCAACAATGTTTATTTTGTCTCAGGAGGATTTCTCTGGGGCAATGTGCTTGCCTTGGAAGCAAGATGACGCAGTGAAATACAGGTTTGATCCCCGGGTCCGCGGTATTAAGCGCCTTATAAATAACCAATCATAATTGCAATCTTTTTTTCAAACCAAATAGAATAAACATGTTAACATGCCCCACCGCACAATACCCTGTCTGGTCGCTATTGGTCAAACCGCTGTTGCAGGTTCCTATATGTGTTCCCCTCAGTGACCTTCAACCTTTCTCTGTGAATCTCTGGAAAAGTTGCAAAGTTTGCAGGACACCAAATCACGCACGATTCATGTAGCTTGGCGAAGCCCTGAACTTGTTTGACCGCCCTTAAGGGTTCACTGGATGTTACTATGAATAATTACTTGTTCCGTCTCTAAAATATATAACTCTAGATCAGGAGTCTGCAACCTGCAGCTCTATAATTACCAATTACCCCTCACCATTGGCATTGGCTATGCTGGAAAGGTCTGATGGGAGTTTTAGTCCAATACATCTGGAGAGACAAAGGTTGAGGACCACTGCGTTGGGTATATAGACCCAGTAATGATGTTTCTTTGTTAACATCCTGTATATGGCAGGCTCTCCTTTAGCTCTTAATAGGAATACATGCAAATGGATGAAAGTCCAGTTCTTGTCCCTCCTTCTGCCTAACACTACTGTTTTAATTTGTATTACATCCCTGGGTGTAACAGATTGATATGTTCCATCCAGACAACATTGGACTGAAACTGCACGAGATATCATTGACAGATAATTGTTTTTTATAGAGCATTGGATCCCCTTCTCATGAACAGGGATGTGTTGGTTTCTACTAAAACTCTGCCTTCAAGGACAAGCATGTGTCTATGCCCTTCTAAATGTATGTATGTATGTATGTATGTATGTATGTATGTATGTATTTATTTATTTATTTATTTATTTGTGTATTTATTTATTTTTACATTTGTATAGCACACTAAACCCTGGGGCATCAAGGCACTTTTAGTGACCAATTACATGCAGAAAGAATAGAGCATATCTGGAGTATCACAGAACATAATACAATCAGGAACATTAGAACATGGCACAAGTGGTTAGGCAAATAGAAACGTTTTTAGAGCTTTGCGGAATGTCCAGTTGAATGCCCCATCTGGATTTATCTATAAGGCATGATGAACTTTCCCAAACATTCTGCACACAAATTTACTTGACATAGTGCCCAAAGTTGTATTCCCTGTAAAAAGAGTGTTGGGGTTTACAAACCTGCGACCCTGCAGCTAATGAAAGCACACCATTGACCCCATCCCATGCTGCTCCTCATGTCCTCCCATCTGCCCCCACAGCAGTAAAAAAAAACATGTTTTTCTTTGTTCTATTTCCAGCAAAAGAGCATCGGAAATAGAACAATACATAAATGAACATGATCTACTGTCATGCATCTGTCTGAAGTACACATGTTGGTCAGTGAGATGTTCTATGGGGCCCTGAGGTCGAGGACCGCATCCTCTGCTTGATTTCAGGGCACACATTTGTAGAACTTGGTGACCGCAATATTTCCATGACAACTCTATGTAAATGATCTAAAAGTATACGGGAGCAAAAATACTGAACATGCAGGACATTCTGTGTGTTTGGTCAGCAATATGCATAGGAAATAATTCAGAAAAACCTCTTGATCCGAACCTGCGTCCCTTTTTGATAATGTTTCAAAGCCTGTTATGGTGGTGATCTGCATCCCTCCTTCAGTTGTGATACATTGATGCATGTTCCCTACTAACTGATTATATTAACTATTCCCTGCTATCCTAAAAGTTACACCAGTGATAAGCCCTATGTTGCAAGGACTGTTGCCCCCTGTAACCATGATGTAATCCCTACTGAGATTCAGGGCTCCAATGATTCCCGAAGCTGGGTCCTTGCTCACTAAATACCTGAATTAAGATCAAGTGACTACAATAAATGATATGAAATGCTAAACAATCATTTTCAAGACCAATTTATCTTTGATGCACCAACTTGAATACTTTTTGAACATTCTTTTTTTAAATGTTGACTTTCTTTGCTGATTCCCAATTCACTGTAAAATGTGGTGTAGATCCAGAAAGGAGGTGTGATTTGGCACAGCAAATTAATTGATGAGTACATGGGTGTTAGGATGACCCTCTCATCTCCTACCTTTGATTCAGTACCTCTGACATGGTTTGGGAATTTGAAAAAGCATGGAACCGGACTTACTTGCTCCCTGGTTATTCATGGAATGGAGCGTTTTGCAGAGACAGGTCCTGTCTGTCCTACACTCGTGTTACTGCTGAACAGTCCTATCATTTACACTGATGTGTGTGTGCATGATATATTGGCGAGCACAGCAACAAGCGCACATGATGCAGTGATTTAATATAAACTTTGGACAAACAACATGTTCAGACCCAAAACAGTTATTTAATGTGTAATTAACTGAAACAAATAGCTGAGGGCATTCAACTATGCCTAAAGGGTGGCTGTGCGGACGATCACACAAGTGCAACGTTGTCACACACCCATCAGTCTTGGATGACTATCGGTTTGAGCACAATAGCATCAAAAGTAAGTGTGTGGGTTTTGGCAAATAGAGAAAAATATGGACTGGTTAACCAGCATGAACTGGAAATGGCTAATCCCAGGGGTGGTTGCTATTGCTAAATCACCTGGCTTGTTCATCGGTGGTATACTATCCTTCAAACCACATGGTAGAGCTCAACTCTCCTTGCTGTAGACCATTATGTTTTTTCTCCCATTCCTGCTAAGGTTGGTAGTTGCACACATAGATGGAATGAAAAGGTCCATTGTTGCGGTCAGCATTGTCGCCATGCATAGCACCAGCCCAAACTGCCCCGTATTAAACCGTCATTCTTCTTGCTGGTATTAGGGAGTTCAATCACATATTCCCAAAGCACCCAGATATCCCACAGCTTCACTTGCTGTGCATGCCCGGATCACCACCACAAAAGCATCTGTCACTTTCAAGGCCCCCGGGACCAAGGAGCTGGTGTGCCTGAACGAAAAGCTTGCAATTTCAGGGACACTGCATTCAGAAGCTGCAACATCACACGAACGGAATCCTAAAGATGCTGAGTCCAGGGAAACCTGAAAGAAAAAGGCCTCCGTCTGTGTGCAAAATCCGTGGAACTATATCCCAGTGGCTATATGGATGGCACTTTCACTATTGCAATTCAGGAAATAAATGAAACCTCATCTCTTTAAAAAAAAAAAAAGAACATGATTTTGAGAGTCCCACACAACACATTGACAACTCCAATAAGCCACCTCTCTGGGCCACCTAGGCAGCCCACGGCCGGACTAATGCCATCTCTTCCATGTTCACACATGTTTCATACGTGTACAGTATTCTGTTGCTTGAAGAGTATTGGATTGCATTTTACAAAACCGTAGACATGCATAGACACATTCACACAGAGGGGATTGCAAATTGGACAGTGAAAGAAGGAAGCCGCTGTGAAAGCAGATTTCAATCCCTCTGTAAGTACTGTACCTTTTTGTTTATGTAAAGATCCCCTTCTATTTAGGTCTGCACAGGGTGGCAATGCAATACTGTAAACGAGTTGCATTAATCAAGCAATTCCTATGCCCCAGCTCCAAGTCAGGCAGGGCCACTCGGTGTCATGTATTGACATGTGACTGTGCTATTTCTTGCATCCTATAACAATAGCAGACTCATAATGACGGTGATTTGCACATCCTTCTGCTGCAGAAATGTATGTCTACACGGTCTTTGCCCTCCAATGCACTAAACAGTGTGGCAGCCGCTTCCTTCTCACCTCCAGGTGGTGAGGCTGTCCAAATCATTAGATAGGCTTCCGTGCCACACACATTGTAATTCCATGGCAGATTTTGTGAAAATAAAATGAGCACTTAGCCCAATGTATTATGTACTTGGTGATTAAAGCATATGACTCTTTCATCACATAGCTATTTTTCCGCTATAGAAAATGGTGGTCATTCTTTTGTGCCCAGAATGTTCTTTGATTTTACACAAATCAGTCTTGATCCCTCACTGGAGCCATTTGTCTGATTCCTCCATCTCTTAGGGGCATTTCAAAAGAGCACAATAGGAATGCACTGGTCTGTCCATCTTGGAAAGAGAACATTCTATCAGGAAGTAATTTATATGGTGGGCAAACTGCACCAAACAACGCCAATGAGAGAGGTGTGAGGGAAGTATGAAAAGAAGGAAAGAGATGGAGAGAAGAGGGAGAGAGAGAAAGAGAGAGAGAGAGGGAGCGAGCGAGAGAGAAAGAAAGATGGAGAGACAGAAAGAGAGAGAGAGAGAGAGAGAGAGAGAGAGAGAGAGAGAGAGAGAAAGAGAGGGAGAGATAGAGATCACTAGTTTTGCCTACGCTACGCCGGGTACCGTATTGCTATTGTAATATCACCGACTATTTTCATCATGTGTTAGCCTCTTACAACATGCCCATACTGCATTGAGATAATGTCTCTGGAATGGTTCTATGTTCATTTATCGATGGTCATTTTTTCTATGGGTTTATTTTGCCGAAATTCTTTTTTCAAAAAAAGCTCATCAAATGTTTATTTTTTGGGAGGGGATTACCTCCAGACCTCCCCGTCCCTATTGATATAGCAATATTCCCTAGACCCCCACCACTTGTAACCCTTCCCAACAACCCCTTTGTTTTTCGATGGGTGTTTTCAAGAACACTGAATCAGAAAAAACAACATTTAAAACATGACTCTCGGTAAATGAACGCCGTAACCTCTGCAATATTGCCTTTTGTAAGATGTAGATATGCACATTTCAGATGTTTGATTTCTGTGTTTGCCGAGGATGAAAAAGTTAGTGGCAATCATCATTGCGGCACAAAGACTTGATTGCGTGATGAACACAGAGCCCAAAGAAACAAATGGACTGCAGAAGGTAGTGCCTCCTTCTCCATTGGTCATTTGATGAACATTTCTGTCACTCATTATCCTGTGTGCACATTGCAACGCTTGAGCCCTGCGGCACCCTCCAGTTTTCTGGTTCTGTACAATGGCAGAGATTATTTGTGCAGATTTGGGTGCTGAGCCGAAGGCAAATAGTCGTGTTCTGTGGTTTATTTATGCTAACATAAGTGTGAACATGCTTTATAAGACAACAGTGGTGGTCTACCATTTGGGGGACTAAACTCGTAAACGGGAGAAACCATAGGTGCTTGGCTTGAAAGAAAGTTACCACCAGTGTTTCAATTTGTGTTTTTTTTTGTTCTTTTTTTATTTCTTGGAAGGAGAGTCTGTGAAATATATATACATATAAATACAATCATACAGGAATATCTCATTCTGCGGTCTTTCCTGTTTCAGCATTTGTATTCAGAGGGTTAACGGGATACATATGACCTCACTACAAGTTTGCTGGTGCAGCAAAAGAGTGGTGATATTTTGAGGAGTTGGTTGGTAGACAGTAGATGATAGTGAAAATTCTCGCAGAATCACTGCTGAATTGTTTGTTTCTGAAGCACGTTATGTAATCCGGTACATAGCATGGCTTTGTCCAGCCTCTTTCCTCGTGTTGCACAAACCTTGCACCAGTGCATTTGTATTTTTCATGAGGGCAATCATTTAATTAGTGAAAAAAAAGGCCATATTTCAGGAAACGTTTGCAATAGCCCAAGTGGAAACTGCACTAGGGCAAACGTTGTCCAAGTCTAATAAATATTCTCTTCCATTGCATGTATCAAGCAGGTCAAATTTCACAATAAAGCTTGGACCAGGGCAAGCACTGCCCAATGGAAAACATGCATTGGAATATGTATGGGTTTTCAATTGGGCAATGTTTGCCCTAGCACTAATTGGACCTGACTCATGGGATATTGTGTACGCTGCAAAGTACTTTTCACTGGTGCAACGTGACTTTGTACTGCCAACAAACACCCTGATTCTTGGGACAGTGCAAAGTGTCTTTTTACCATGCAAAGTCACTTTTCACAGCAAAAAGACGATTTGCACTGTTCCACCCTAATTCATGGAACAGTGCAAAGTGTGTTTTTAACATGGATAGTCATTTTGCATGGCACAAATACCAAGTTGCACTGTTCCATGAATCAGGGTGTTTTTGCAGTGCAGTCACTTTTCACCAGTGAAAAGTACGTTGCACCAATCAGAATATTCCATGAATGAGGCCCATTGTCTCAGGCACCGCTGGTGCAAAGTTTCTGAATTACCGGCCATAATACATGTGTTAACAGGGATACAAACTACCTTGGCCTTAATCATTTGCTTTGGTGCAAACATTCATTGAAAGAATATGTTTTTGCACGAGGGAATTTGTTGTCCTATTTCAACATGCGGTCACGCCCAGGCAAAGTTTCTGCAATATGGCCTTAGAGGTGTCCAGCCATGGTGAGAGTCTCTGAAACCTATTGTGCATTTTATGCAATGCACACTTCCCTGTTGTAATGCCCTGTAATGGTTATTCCTTGTTCACCCTATGCATCTATAGGGGAACAGAAAAGCAGTAAGAGTGCCCGCACGGGGGGGTGTCCTTTTGTAAGAGCGCAAGCACTCTAGTTTCAGTGGAACGTCATGGCTGCTCAGTGATCACCCACACAATGCTACAGGTGATGATTATCAATAGCTCCATTTGATCAATCAGTCAATCAGGCAATCAATCACACTCTGTCTAGCCCGACAGATGCAGCCAATGAAAGCTCCTAAGTGCTGATCAATTACTGTTCACTTATTTTAGGCCCAATCAGGCAGAGTGCTTTTCCGTGCCAGAGAACTCAGCTTATAATTGCTGCCACTTCCATCAGAGCACAGCCTTCATCTCACATGCTGTGAGATAGCGACACCGATGCGCTATTGAGCCTGTGGCCATCACGTTATTTCATATCACACGGATCATTTATATATCCTAAGTGTAACCAGTGAGGCAAAAATAGGGCTACCTGTAACCAGCTCAATGTCACCCGTTTTACTGACCTTGGAAGGAAGATGGAACCCACAGTAGTAGGAGCCGTTAACCTCCATGTTATAAACAGTGTGGGCTACAGGAACTGAACCCATGAGTAACGTAAACTGGCTTGCTACCTTGTGCCAGTCTCACATTCATGACTGACGGCCTGACTCAGGGAACTTTTTGTGTGGCACTGGTGCAAAGTCACTTTGCTCTGCCAACAAACATGCTGATTCACAGAGCGGTGCAAAGTGCATTTTTACAGAGCAAAGTGTATTTGCACCAGTGCAAAGTCACTTTGCACCACGATAAAAGTTCCATGAATCAGGCAGGCCTTTATAGTTTTAAGAACCTGCATTTTGTTAATTCAAATATGACACAATCCAACTATCGCCCGGTCTGTGTGTCAAACTGGCAGCCTTTTATTTTAATGTTAAGAAACAAACAATGCTTGTTTCAGGAGCCAATACCCCGCTATTCCTACTTTGATATGCTCGGTAGCTTCTTCAAAGTGTAAACACATCTTCGCTGAGAGTATTTATTTTTCAAATTAAAGACATGCGTCATTTATGTGTGCGCCTGGCCCCAACTATTTCCAGAAACAAGGATGTGAGGCTATTGACTGCGCTGATCTTTGTGGGACCCGGACCCCCGCGTTAGGATGGAGCCTTCCCAGCTTCATCACAACAGTTTAATTCTAAAAAGCTCGCTTCGATTCTCTAGACATGAGGGAGGCGCTATCTAACTAAAATCGAACTTTTGGAGGCAGGCTGGCACCAAAAAAAAAAAAAAGAAAACGATCCTTTGCCACTTTCAGCAGTTTTATGTAACACGATGTTCTGCAATGATCACATTTCTCATTTCCAGAGTTGTTAAGAAACTTCAATTATGTTATCTAATCCACATTATGGAACAAAAAGTGCGTGAGAATGATTTCGCTTGAACTACCCATCAGGCACTACTTTTGGATAGATGGGTTTTGTTCACGTTGATGCTTGATATGAATTGTGGGCAGATTAAAGTGCAATAATCCCTTTCTGAAGGGCGATGGATGCCAACATGCCATCAAAGAAATCCCAGGCAAGGAAAGGGGAGCAATCTGCCAATACAGATTACATTGCCAGCTCAATTACTGCCAACTGTGTTTACTTTTAAGGCAGGCCAATCAGACAAAAAGAGGAACACCGCATGGAGGCTGGCAACAGGCTGGGATGCTCGGTGTCCTGCCAAGTGAGACCTTGAGAAATAAGAACAAGGGACCAAGCCAGAGTCTGGAAAACTCTGCCCGCCTGCTTCCATTCACTTCCATCAGGACTTTATGGTTGCCCGGGATAAGTCCTGCACTTTCATTTTGAGCAGCTGCTTCGAGTCTCTTGTTTCGTTTCATGAGATAGCCACAAAGTGGTGGCAGGCCAGGAGAGTTAGTTGGTGAAATATTCCAAGTCTGGAAGAAACAGGTGTGAAACCTTGCAGTTAAATGGAAGGTTGGTGCAAACCTGTTCACGTCCAGCTGCAGCCACTGCACACTTGAGAAAAGGTCAGCTCTCATGCTGGTTGGAAGCGGGAGCATATTTGCATAGGGCGGAAGGGATTTCCTAGTGCAGATGCTGAATGTCTGCTTTTGGACCAACATATCAAGTTCCGAGGCCACCTCTATGCTGCGGTCTGAGTCCACTGAGGTGCCATGGTCCTTTTGAAGCAAGGGCAAGTCTTCAGGTAGACACGATAGCATGGTGGTTGAGCAGAACAAACCATTCTGACTGGAGGATAGCTCAGGGGCAACATGCTGCTCTTGGAAGCAAGAGCATACAAAGCGATAGACGTTTGAATCCTGGATCCACTGTTAAGCGCATTATAAAAAAAAATAAAAAAAGAACATTTTTGCATAAGTGAGCTTAATTGTATTGCGTAGGCCCAGTCGTGGATGATGTGTACGATGCACTTAACGAGCCAAGATGCACATTGCTGTTGACACCCAACGAGCCAGAAACATGTATGGAATCGCTTCTGGTCTTGGTCAGAAGAGAAGGGACTACCATTTTGGACTTCATGGCCCTTTTAATGTGGGACCGAGCCTGATTTTCATATGCTCTATTCCTTGCTCTAAAGGCATGGCTGGCTAAAAAAACGATGGTGTGTCGGTTGTCCAGAGATATTACAGTATTCATGACTCATTCAAAACTCTCCATCCATGACTCTTCCATGATGCACTTGCGATAGTGCACCATGTATGCACTAGTGTCATGGTTGAGAATATGCTGTGAAAGGCTACCTTCTTCTTTATCCGTGGGCCCATGCCTTAGGTGAGGGAATGAGCTCCTTTTTCTTATCAGAGATGTTGTGTTTTCTTGGCGATAAAGGTTGGACTTGTTTCCTTTTAAATAAAAGTGGTGCCACAATGTCCTGTAATCAAGGTGTGGGCCAGTTTGTCTCTAACATGTAGATGTAGAAAGCCACAGAAGCAAGCTCTGGAAACATGGTGCATGCATTGAGGCATAGCTTGCTAGCTGTAGTGGCTGGGCAAGAGCAGGCCTGGTTATAGACACACACAGATTGCTACCATTTGTGTGGATACCTTTGTGCCCATCAGTGCAGGACTGGAGTGGGTTTATCTCCTGGGCTAGGCACTCTGCCCAATGATGCAGCTTTGACTTCCCAACAAGGAGACGAGGGTACCAATCTTGCATACCACAACGAGTTAATCATTTGAAATCCAAGGACGCATTCCATCCAATGATGCTTGGTCCTCTTACTTCAGCACCAATTGGGAGTGATTTGACATTTCTAAACATACGGTCATGGTGTGTTTGGAAAACAATTACCGCTGTAATTGCACAATCTAGCTCATGGTGATTTTGCACCCACAGCTTTGGCATGTGCCCCGACATTTCTCAAGTGCTTCTAGGTGCTATAGAATCGATGTAAGTATTGCAAACATCTGGGCTTATTGCTCTGAAGGGCAAGCTAGTGTCAATCTCTGATATCTGATGCCAATAACTCCAGACATCCTAGGCCCAAAACATAATGTTAGCAAAGGAAATCCATTGCAAGAGCGTATTCCTAATCAGGAGGCACCTTAACATCATCAGCTATGGGTTTATCCAGGTATTTATGCTGCCAATTATTGTCATTTTTTTTCCAGCATAAATGCACGGAAATGTACGGATGAGAGCCTCAATATGTCCATAGTTGTTCTCAAAACGATTTCCTCTAAGATGTTGTATAAGGGGTGATGAATAGCATCTAAAGGAAAGGTCTGTATCACAAGTGCCCAACTTTGCATAAAATATGATACATCCTGTTTTGACATTTCTGACAGATCTGTTCTGAAGTGTGATGCGTTTTTGACTTTTGACCTCACAGACAATTAAGGACTTCTTTTGGTTTCGATTAGCAGTGAAAAGCAGGGTGAAAAAGTGCATTTGTGATAAGTGTGGGCTTTGACTGACAAGACACCATAATTGCTGTGAGCTGAGGTTAGTGAACCTAGAAAGAGGACTCTTGCCGCAAGATGTTTTGTGACATTTTAGAGGTCAAGTAGTAGTTGAGCCCAAAAGCTAAACAGAAACCCTGGGAAAAACCCTGTTTTCTCTGACAAATTGCTTGACATAAACCTCGTATCATGGGACGTATCGAGGCGTCCTGCACGATAAATTGTTTAAATAAAGTCCATGCTTAGCCATTGGCCAGAAAATCCATCTTCTGGAGACAAAGTCCCTGGAGATCTCACTAAAAGAAATGTGTGTTAAGAACACACAAGTGCTTTGTTTGAAGACGGTGGTGCTCCGCTCTGTGACTTCGACCCCCTGAGGGTACACATCTACCCTAGACATTTCTACTTGAATGAATCCTTTCTAGCGAGTTGTCCAGAGTAGCTGAGTGATATGCCTGATCTTGAGCAATGGGCACACTTAGAATGGTATGCCCTTAAAAAGTGGCAAGAAACATCTCTGGCAATTTTACAAAATGTGTATCCTGTCTACATCTCGTCCGTCATCATGGAACGATGTCACTGTTTGCTGATGGAACAGTCAGGGTGATATAAGCCTGTTACTATAGCTTCGATTTTTTTTCATTTTTTTTTTTCTTCAAATAATTAAATTCATGAATGCAGAAAAATAGGATTTGGACATTTTATTCTTTTTTTTTTTTTACCTAACTTGTAATCTGTTTCTTAGGAAGGAACTTTTTCAGTTTGATCTTCAAGGTTGACTTGACTGGGACATCCGATATGCTCCCAATCTACAGCCTTGCATACCGCCCGGTGACTTATGGTGGCGACCAATAGGAGAGCACTTAATATGAACCAGCCATTTATTTTTTATTTTAGCACAATTGAATCTGTTTGATTGGAAATTTATTTTCCACAAATGGGAGTACATATTTGATGTAAAACTTCATCGAGTAGCAGAAGACATATATTTTGGTTCCCAAAACCAACAAAATCATGGGAGATGTAGCGTATCAAGCACAGGCCCTGTGTGGCAGGTGGCGGATGTGCGTGTTGTATATTCTTCTTTTTTCTATTCAATTAAAACACATTTATTTTCAATATGATTTAAGGGACGAGGGGTTCGCTTACTGGCCCCCTTCCAGTATACTCTATCCAGATGATTCTGCTGAAAGGCTTGTGATTCTTGCCTCATGAGAAGCATATTTTGAGTTGAGTTTTGCCGGGGTCAAGTCATAAAATAAGTATTAGCAAGTGCTCACATTTGTGTCCTGTAGTTGTTGAAAATAGTGTTGCACCTAGAAAATGGCAAAAGACTGCTTGCTTGAAATGCACATTTAGATAGCATGAACAATGCATTGGCTGACAAGGGAACGCCAGCCTCCATAAAGGCCCTCTTTCCTTTGGTGTGTGTTCTATGTGTCAATGATGTTTAAGGAAGCTCATCTCCAAAACCAACGGCCTCCAATCTCAAAGTGACAAAGCCAATTGTGTGGTGGCAAATAAGGATGGTTTAATATTTTGTGTCCCTATAGTTCGAACATTTCATATCGCAGCCCTATCAAGGGCTCATATCCATAACAACTAAAATAACAAGTGTTGTGAAACATATCCGGATTCCACTCTCAGTGGGGTGTTCTACGGGACACAATGCTTGTATGGAAATGCAATGGCCACTGGCACGCATTCCATAACGTTCTCAAATCAGAAATGGCCTGCAGATGTGGAATCCACCGTGTGGTGGATCCCAAAGCAATTGTGTGCTTTGGGATCCACCACACGGCACCAGCTTCCGAATACGGTCATATTTCTCCAAGCCTTTTGCAATTGGTAATAGGGATGGTGTCATTGTAGGAAATTGAATCCATTATTGTGTAAAAGCATTAAGGATCGTGTGAATGGAGAGTGACATTTTGATAAGGATTGCCCCAGTTAACAGCATCATTTATTCATGGACAGCTTCACATATTGAAATGTGTGCCACTCTTTCTGTCCCTTCTAGCTTTGTCCTTTTTATTGAAACTGACAGTCAGAGCGAACACGACTTTCCATTGTGGCATCGGGCTTTTAGTCAAGTAAACACCTACATTGGGGTTGCAAGTGATCTGAGGACTTGAGGGAAATCTAAGAAGTGCTTCCTAATTGGTCAAAACTCTTTCAAACTGTCAGCAGAAAACAGTGAACCATACAAACAGCAATTAGTAATCACTTTCTCTGGCACTAAAGGCCTCATCGCGGAGCCTCATATAGTTAAGGAGGTTCAGGAATGTGCATGTTGGAAGTATACTTAGGTTTTGTGAGTGGTACAAATGAGCAATTTCATTTAATGAAAGAAATGAGGAGTGAAACGCATGGTTACCAAGCTTTAAATATGTATACACTTGTCTCCAGCTATATCCTCTTACTGCACACCCATTATACTTCAATTCTATTGGCTCTAATTCTTGCAGTCATCAAGTGGGTGCAAAGGGGATCATATGAGCAGAGCAACAACTTAATGCACACTACAGAACAGCACACGTCTCCAATGAGACGCTGCCAACATGTGCAGATTCCATCGCTTTAAATAAGTTGCACAACATCATTTCAGGCATTTCATTTGTAGTCTGATAAAAGTTGCAGACACATCTGTCAGCTTGAGCCATTGGGACATCACAACAAAACAATTAAAAATAAGCGAGTGAACACAAAGCAGTTTATTTCTGTAATTACTTGATGTTTCAGTTATAGCTTGAAGATTACCATCAACTAGGGATTGTTTTTATTGAAAAATCTTTCAGAGCTAACATTACCACAAAGTTAACCTTTCCTTGGGCAACACTAGACATTCAAGGAATGCATTGGAAGCAGGTTGTTGTCGGAAACGTAAATGACCATTTAAAGAACTGAGGAACTAAATGAGAATTTGCTTGTAGCTTATTCCACATTTTAGATGACTCCCCTGAGAATTTTAAGCTGTAGTTTTAAGGCTAAATTAGCACAAGGAGATCAGTATTGACCTCTTTGCAGCCAATCAGAATGTCCAGAGAACAATCAGTAAATACTGGCATTGACCGCACTCCGAACATTCCAACTTCACAAAGCAGACAGTGAAACAATAATGTAATTTTGTGGGCAAGATATTTTTCAGAAATACTCTTCTCTCTGGAAGAATATTTATTTCACTGAAAATTCAACTTCACGCCAAAGGGAAAGCTAAAATATGGGGAAATGCTTTCTCCTTTTTAAGAGAAATGTTTTACTTGAACACCTTTTGCACCTATAGCAAGTTCATGTTAAACGTGTTCCAGTTTAACCATGTTGCAATTAAACTGCTTAACTCATGAAGTTTACCTTGTCATTTATATGCTACAAAATAAAACCACATTTAATGTACTCACACTGTTTGCTCTTTACTTACTATTTCAACGTGTTTTACTTCACCACCAAAACTCAAACACGTGTACTGCTATTACTACAATGTGAGGATAGCATTATGGACCTCAGGAGGAGTCATTACTCGTTGGATAATGACTCTTCCCCCAACTCATGGCCCAAGGCCATTCTCCCACAATAATCGCCACTCCCCCAATCTGTAAGGCTTTATTATTGACTCTTTTGATGCAGGCCAATTTATCTTAACTCACTCAACATTATTGTTCATACCTGTGAACACTGAGTAATTTGTAAACTAGTTTAATCCCAACATTCAGAGCTACACACACAAATGCAGTTACATTAATTTGACAATGCAGATTAGGTCTCACTCTCGACTCAAACATTATTAAATTGACTGTCCCTAGTCTCTTGGCATGTCACGTGTTATTTTCTTGGAATTTTTTATTTTTATTTTTTAAAAGATGTATTTATGTTAGCCATGGGGTTCAGATTGGAATAAAAAAAGAGTGGCCTGTATTGGACAGGAAGCTTGTGTTTCAAGAGCCCTCTGACATTACACTTCTTTCTGATGTATGATATAACTTGAATGCGTGATATTGGTAAGAACACAGACTAGCGATTACATGTATATTGGTTGGATAATGAAGGCTTCTGTGGTGAGTTATATACACATTTAAAATTGTGTACTGCAACTGCCAAATTAGGCCTTTGGGCTGTTTGATTACTCGTATTTAACGGTTTAGGAATACTTTTGGGATACTTTAAAGAAATCCATACTCACAACTCCACGTAGAAGTTAAATAACTGGTCCCAGGTCCTTATCTGCTCAACAAATGTTTAGTTTCGAGTTGAGATGAAATCTGACCACCAAAGAAGTAACCCTTGCAGACATATCTGATAGGAACACGTGAAGATTCTGTTAGTAATTTTGAGTCAACTACTGAACAAGTAAGCCGTTTAAAACGTACATGTCTTGGTGGCTTTTTCTAAATGTATATTCAAAGAGGCATGTGCTTCATATTTCAACATGTGTTTTGTTTTACTTTGCTTCGGCTCACATTAATGTCTTGAGCTACCGGGACTTGTTCTCTCTATCCTGCTCATGCCAATACTTCATTGCTTAAATCACATTTCCAGTGTTTACCATTGTGCACACTGAAAGCAAATGATTGAACAACCTTGAAACCTGATGACCTTGCATTGGCTTAGACGCATGTGTAAGTCCCAATGTTGAGATAATAGCACAGTGTTGTACTGATGAGCTTCAACTCCTTCTCCTTTCATGCTAGACTGCTTCACATGCATGTTATCCTAGTCCTAGTTTTGTAGTGTGCCAAATCACTGTCATAGGCCCTCATTACAAGTCAGGCGTTAAGGGTTTAACGGCGCCGTCGGCACTGTTAACCCTTAACGCCTGATTAAGAGGTCCCTGGTTTTAACGCCTGCTTTTTGCAGGCGTTAAAACCCATGCCGCAAAGTGACCTTGGTGCTAAGTACGGTGCCGCAATTTTTGGCACCGTACTGAGCGCCTTTCCCCATTCCCATTATGCCCTATCGGGCAAAAATGGGAATGGGGAAGGGCAAATGGTGAATGGGGAATTACCGCCCCACTCACCTTGGAATGGGGCGGTAATTCCGCCATCCACCATGCCGGAGTCCGGCATGGACCATGGTGCTAACAGCACCATGGTCCAGCGCCGGACTTGTAATGAGGGCCATAGTTTCATTGCAGTAAGGGCCTGATTCTGAGAAAATGTGCAAAGTCCCCACAAAGCACTCTGTGCGTAAAACGACTTTGTGCGTACCTGCATGCAAAATCGTGTTCAGCGCGTTCTGTGTTTTCATGGTATTCTAACCACAAAGTAAGTCTAGGCGCAAGTAGCACCCGGAACGCCCATGAAATGCCCCCACAAAAAGCGAAACCAGGGACATATACCAACCTTTGCGCCTACCTGAACCCCACCATCAAGCACCCCAGCAATACTGCGGGCCATCGTCCCAGAACCAAGGCAGCACCACAGTGACACTCCATATGAACCCCCATAATCCAAAAGTGCACCCAAATAATCTGCATAGCATATCGCGTTACTCAAGGCAATGGCTGGTAAACCTGCATGCAAACATCCGTAATTCAAGGTTGCACTCTGCTAATTTGAATACGAGCACCCCTACCTCCAAGCGGCACCTCAACTATGTGCCATCACCCTTAAATTGCTATGCAAACCTTACCTTTGTGCATTGGATCTTAATGCGCACATTGCACTCTGCCTCCTATTATGTGGTTGAGGGTCCTTGTGGTTTGGGTGTAACTTTTCCCAACATGAGGTTGCGCGTTGGGTTCCATGAGTTTGGTTCGGTTTGCGCTTGAATAGGTGTTCGATTACACAGGGTGGTCTGTCCCTCTACACGCCCACGTTCTTCCTTGTTTTGCCGGGAGAATGGGGACTATGTATGCTCCTTCCCTTACTTATTTCTCTGCATAGGCCCGTCCCACACTTTGAATGAAGTGTCAAGCAAAGCGCTCAACTGCATGTAAAGGCGTGACAGACCCGCGCAAAGTACCGGAAATACATGCAAAGTCCGTTCCATGAATTGGTGAAACAGGTTTTGCATGCTGATTAGTGCGCAAAGTCACTTTTCAGCATGTAAATATTTCCAAAAATCAGGCCCTTATTCTTTGTCCATGGTCTGTTGTGCCCTGCACAAGTTTACCAAACCATAGTCTGTTGGGAAGAATAAAATGAGCTAGGGGGAAGCACCAATTCTGCTCTTTAATGTCTTCCCATGTTATTGTGTGGGAGCATCTACTTAAATGCACCAACACTTGAGGTCCTCCTTCCAAATAGGTAGACTTATATCATCATAGCTTTGATGTTCCATTTTTAAACAGTTAGATTGTCATGGCTTTCCGTTCATGCGTGCAACACCTTCTAATACAGAGCAGAAAATGGTGACATCAGAACCATGGCTAAGCAAATCATCAAAATAACTAAAGTAATGGATTCAAGAAAGCAGGATTTCGATAGAAACACAGTGATTCCTAATGTTTTTTTGAGGGCGAACCATGAATTGTTCAGCCATCTACATCAGTAAATCAACCATATGCTCAAAGGAAACGCCCCCCAACCCCCGTACTTGAAAGGACCATTATTTCTCCTCAATTGAGCTGCCTTTTTTATTGTGCATTTGTTTGGCGTGCATACAGTAAGTCAATTCTGTGTTAAAGCACCCACAGGGCAATAGGGAGGGAACATGGGATACAACAATAGGGGAGGAAACCTGGGATTAAAACAATAAATACAGAGGAGGATAAAGACAGAACTACTCAGCCTTGTGAGTGTTCAGTACGTGCAAATGCAGGGAGAAGAGGGAGTGGGGGTGGGTGCTGGAGTGTCGATGCTCATGGGTGAGCAGCAGATGTAAGTGCTATGAGGCGTGGAGCCGCATTAGGTCATAAATGATAGCCCACAGGATGAGTCAGGAGGGTGCTGAGGCAAGTGGTGTAAGTGGCAGTCGCTGAGGCGATTGGGTGTGGAAGTTCAGGACCCCGAGGACACAAAAGGGCCCTGGTCACCAATCACAATGACTGTGAGATTAAAGGAGGAGGGAGGAAGGGAAGGTGGAGGTGAATAGGAAAGTCTTGAGGAGCATCTGGAATTTGAGGAGGTCCTGCTCAAGACGAAGAGGAAGGGGGGAAGCTGTTCCACAAGAGGAAGTCAGCTGAAGTAAGAGATCGGCCTGCGGCCCGCTGTTTAGCAAAACGCTTTACACACATAGAGTTGGTGTCATAGGAACATAGAGGTCTAGAGGGGGAGTATTTAGTGAGAGAGAGTTGCAGATAGCGTGATCCCAGGCACCAGATAGCCTTGCGGATGATGCTGAGGGATTTTAATTTAATCTGTGCAGCAACCGGGAGTCAATGAAGAGTTTTTAGGGAAGTAGAGAGGTGGTCTCTGAGATTCAGCCCAAGGATACGTCTTTCTGCCCTACTCTGTATTAGCTGGAATACCAATTTGATAATTGCTATTCAACAAAAACTGAGCCAGGATGAGGATAGAATATAACAGCTTCAAAACATGTTTTTCTCACCAAAGATCAATGGCAATACATTCTTGGACGTGTGAGCAAGCTTGGAACTCATGGATAGATAGTGTGGCGGTCATGGCTGCAGTTCATTAGGAGGGCTCAGTGGATAAGGTGGAATGAAAGCTCAGCAATGGGATATATGTACACATTGCAAATTAGAATAGTGGTGCATTGTGAAAACTCTGTAAGAGCTTCTGTACTAGAATTAAAGTGCTTACAACAGACCAGGGAAGAGGTGCGTTCCAACAGTTCTGATAACGTTTCTGTGTTGGGCTCTAAATGTTTATTGTATGTCATAAAAGGCAAACATTGTAAAACATTCGATGCTGTCTTACTTTGGGATTATTCGGATGCATACACAATCAGACCAAAGTGCACTCTGGGAGCTTTGTGGTATAGCAAATGGCAGGTTCAAGTAATCATTCAAACAGTATGACATGCTACTAATGGTATATTCATAGACCTCAAAATGACCTTTGAGTATGTAAATAGGAACCTGTTAAGGGAATCGTTGACGTCTTTGGGGGTTAGCAAGCCATTGTGTCCATCCAAACAAACAACACAGCTACAGAAAGACGAGGACAGGGGGGCTACAGATGTTTGTCTCTGTAACTAAAGAGGCACACCACGGATGTTTCGTGGCTCCCCTGCTAATGTTGCTGTTTAGTGATACTATTGCAGACCACCTGCTATATCAGGCTATAGATGCACCCATTATACATTTAGGGAAAATTCTTGCTCACTGACAATGCTGTATTTTTATCTACCATCAAAAAAGTATTTCATGAATGTGTTAACCTTGAAACAGCTTATTATAAAGGTGTCCACAATTTAGCTAATGGAGATAATGGAATGCAGAAATAGAAAACTACCAAGTGTGCATCTGGAATTCAATGGAGATGCAATAGCACATGTCACTTTGATGATTTGGGCCGCTGTCTTAAAAACAAGGGTAGTTGATCCTCGCCATTCAGCATAAACAGCCTGTTTATGAGGACACTAATTGCAACTACATTAGGCTTTTTGAAAAGGCCTGGTAGACATACGGTTGCCCCAAAACTAGAGGTCCATAGAGTTCAGTTTCAAAGTGCAATTTTTAGGATGCTGAAATTTGGGGTTACAAGCAAAGTATATCACTATGAATTATTGAACACACACTTTTAAAATGTTTGCTAGGTGCTTCAAATACATATGTAAGAAGGGATCCTGGTCAGATGAGGATCGAGTATGCCATCCATCCAATACCTATTTTATTATGGATCAAACATTTGCTAATCCAGAGTTGAGGGCTTATAAATCAGCAAAGCTTGGTGCACGTTGGGGCAATAATGCCAAAAGATGGCCCTGGTTCAGCCATGTGAAGTACATTGCTAACAAAAGCTCCCTGGGCCAACTGTGCCAATGCCCTGATTTAATCTCCAAGAGCTCCTTGGATGTAAATGCACATCTCTTTGGGACTGGGCTTTGCTGGATGTCATACTAGTACAGATGGGGGACCAATCATAGCTAACTACTTTGATGATAACTATGTGTTTGTGCTTCAAGGGCTATCTGGATGTGTGACATCAGTTGTTCCTGAAATTCAGCGTGATCTGTCTACCCTCGAGATCATATGACCATTCCTGGGTGTCACAAGGCATGCCAACATCCCCCATGTCTAACTACCACGAAGAGGGTGGTGCTTATTTTCTGTTACTGAGAATCCCTGACACAAATGCTTGACCCCACTACTCAGGTGCAATCATATTCTTATTGAGTATTGTAAGAGAGGGTCTTGTAGATCTAGGTGTATTTACAAGTGTTTTAATTAGTACTTGGCGTCTATGGACAAACTATGTTTAACAATTTGTATTCATTATTTATGCAAATGTGTGTTTTTATAAATGCATGAGTAGTTTTAGTGGTTTCTATCTTTTCTCTTTCTATTACTAACCTGTTGCTGATAAAAATGCTAATGTGGAAACCATTATGGCAAGCCTATGGGTACATAGTGGGATTGCTACTTAGTATAATGGCACTCATTGCATCAAGCTCAGACATTTAAAGAGTCAAGTTGGCCCATATGTAAACCTGACGTTGCTCATCTGACTGAAGCAGGTGCATTCTGCCCTTGGTTTCTGTCAGTAGAAGATGGATGTGCTTTAGCTGTTAGAACTGCACATTCAAGTGCATTCAGCCACCATCATGGCTAAGGCCTATGCAGATGATTCCATTGACAGATACCGATTCTCTGTGGGGTGCATGGCAGGATGTCATTAAGAGTGATTCATGATTAAGGTTTTAGAATAGAGGTGCACTCAAAGACCAGATATTGCAAATCAGGACAGTGGTGCTTGTGAAGTCTCTACGGATGCTCCCATTTTGGGATGCACAGGAGCACAGCAGATCAGGAAAGAGGTGCACTGCAAGAGCTCGGATAAAGTTGCTGGACTGGCTGGTTACTGCTTAGCGCATACCATCCATCACACCCATTGTGAGAGCTCTGTTGCTGTATCCACATTGGAATATTGGGGCGCACAGAATGATGGGCCAAAGTGCACTGTGAGAGCATCGTGGTGTGGCAAAAAGCAAGTTCAAGTAATGTGATAAGTGTGATGCTTTGCAGTGGGAGATGTGTGGTTCTTGAAGGTCTGTCATGTCCTCTGCTTAATTCCTAAAGCTGTGTTGCACTGAGTGGATTTAGACTTCTTGGGCTGAATTCTTGGGGGATCAAAATCAAAATGATCTGCAGTGTAATTGATGTGTTGTTTAGTGTGTTGAAGACTGCTACTAACATGCCACAGACGTGTATGTATGTTTTATAGACTAGAACTGCATTATGTTTCTGAAGTGGGAGAATGGAAAACCAGACTCCCGTCCTTCACCTCTCGCGCTTGGCCTAGAGGGTCGCGGCCCAGACACCCGCCACGAGAAGAGTTTGCCCATTTACCAGATGACCAAATACCCTGGTACAGAAACATACGGATGTGTCCATCTGCCTGCCCAACAGCCCGCACTGGCCATGCCGACACCTGCGGCACGGACCAACTAGACTGAAATCTACACATCGTTAGAGATGCCATGACGACCTAGATAACGGGAAGCACCGCTGAACTATTATACACGCTGAACATTTCCACACCAATCTACACGAAGAACATACTCAGTGCTCTGACGTAGGCGACAGGCTTATTCACGGACGTGCATCTTTATTATTTTTACATAGGCTTTCAGAATGCAGAAACGCAAGACGCACCATGAGCTCATTTATAACGCTTGCTCACGCTTCTCTTGAAACCCGTTACCATCATGAGAGATATAATGGAAACACGATACTGGCCATGAAACTGTATGCCACTATAACCTAAAGCATCCATGCACTAAATGGATTACTCGTGCACCAGGCCCAAGTAGGCCTCAAGCAAGAGTTCCCGTGGACATTAACAAAGCAAAAGTCAGGTTGCTGAGCCTGCAGAAAGAACCCAGTGGAGCAACCAGCCAAGGTCGTAATGTTGCAAACCCACAGTCAAGAAACAAATCTTCAAAGGCACGATGTTGCAACCTCGCACTCCACGTACCAATGTTAAAATCATATCTGCAAATTAAACCAGACATACAGTGGAAAAACAATATTAATTGTGCAGAATTATGCCTCAAACACGGTCCCTCCCCACGTGACCAAGCCGAACCTGACGAGATGCCAAAACCCAGGAGAGAAAAGGCGTCTGGGTACCTCGCTACGAGACGCAGGCCGACACACTTGAAAGGCTCAATGGACACCTGCTACAGTGGGAACGGTCAGTCTCCCACCTATGAATAAATCCTCACATTGCCTGCACGTACCCATATTGAAACACTGTTGCAACCACAGGTGCACCGTGTGCTGGGAACAACGGTGGTCCCAGGCTGGGGAGCTCACGGATGCACCAATCAGAACATGAGGTTCTTATCTCAGACGTCAGTAACGTTAGCCAATCCTCAGGGGTCTTCATGTAACAATTCTTATGTATCTAATTGTAGGGACAACCCAGATATACCACCTGACTACATCTTAACCACTAATATCATTCTCTATATGCGTACTATACTAACCCCACCACTCGAGCAACCAATCAAGAGTGGCGATAGGTTATTTTGGTAACTTTTTGGAATGACGCAAGTAGCGCGTCATAATGTAGTAAAAAGGGCCTGCGAGCCCCACTATTGTGTGTGTGTCAGGACGAACGCGTACGCTCCTTGACCCATCCCTGCCGTTTGCATAATAAACGACAGAAGTTGCCTTGCTCCTTGTGTGTGCCTCATACTCTGTCTCGATCCGAGATATACACGGGAGGAGTTGGGGCCTCCCTGCCCGGAGGTCTGCGGACGGCCCGGCCGACCCCGGCAGAATCCCCCCCGACAAGTTGGAGGCACTGCTGAGATCTGTTTAAGATCGACTTTTATTTTTTATTTTTCCAGGCACTCCCGTTGCAGGGAGGCCCGGCGGCGCGGCCCCCTCTGCCGTTGCCCCCTTCTGAGGACTACAGGACCATCGCGGAGCTGCGAGAGGACCGGACAGCGCAATCCGGATATTGGCCCTCGGGAGCCGGTTGAGAAGTATCCCGCCCGCGGTCGGCGAGTGTCCAGACGTGGTCCAGACGAGGGGAGGTGGCGAGCCGCTTGGAGGGGTGCACGCAGTCGAGCGGCCCTGCATCGAGGGAACTTGGTGAGCATGACACGCACAACAAGCAATGCGAAATTGTGAGGGAGGGGGCGGAAGTAAATAAGGGAGGAGGGAGGTATTGTAAAAAGGTGGGGTGAAGGTTTAATTGAGTGATGATAATGGAATGAATGGTAGTGAATTGAGTGCGAGAGAAGGCGGCTAACGTTACGCGAAAGAGGGGGGCAGGGCACGAGAACAACACGTGCAGACGCTCGCAACAAAAAGCTAACGTTACGCGAAAGAGGGGGGCGGGGCACGAAAACATCACGTGCAGCCGCTCGAAAGACACTGATTGGCCTAAATCGCGACTACGTGTGAGGGTGGGTGTGTGTGGTTTCCTACGATTTGACATTTATCATTCAATGAGTAGATGAGGTTCCCTATTGTTCGAGCAAGAAACTCGATAGGTAGATGAGGTTCCCTATTGTTCGAGCAAGAAACTCGATAGGTAGATGACGTTTCCCTGTGGGCGGTGGCTAGTTACGTAGTTGCCCAAAACGGAAGATAATTGGCTGGTTAAGCCCTCCTGTTGAGGGGCGTATCACACGCGAGGCGACGCAGCGTGCGCAGTCCGGTTATAGTATTGATGAGATTACCTTGTTCCAGGAGAGACAGGAAGACAGCTGTAGGGTTAGCGGGGTAGATTGCAAGTGTATTTTGAATTTAAAGAACATAACACGAATATACCAGTAGTTCGAAGAAATAGGTGACGTCACCAGTAGGGATTTAGTAAGATATCGTGAACACAAGAAGCTTTGGGTTTGACATTGGTGGGGAAGAGAAACATGATAAAGGAGCGGACACGGAGATAAACGATAAACGAGTGGATCAAAGAGGAGAAGGGGAAGGGGGCGTGGCTGCGCACGGAGAACGCCGGCCACGGCAAGTGTAAAGGTGGGAGGAGAACGGGGAAAAAGGACGACTGTGTAAGATCGTCGTAAGGGGTACGCAGCTGCAGGGGGCTGCGTGCGCTTCGGCCGCAGGGGGCCGTAGGGGAAGGAATGTAATATAACATCATAAATATATTTGTTTTATAATTTTTTTTTTGTTGTGATTATTATCATTGCATAATTTGTCAAAGGATTGTCGTAAGTCCCCACACTTGCGGGGCAAGGTAAGCAATAAAAGGTTGTATGTTGCAAACTGGTAGCAAGGGGAAGGGTAAGAAAGGGTGCGCTAGTATGTCATACGGGAGAGGGTTGGGAGGGTGGGGGAATACCCTCACTACCCCACTACAACATATATGCACCACACTGCCACCACATAGGGAGAAGTTAATTAAGTACAGCATAGAGTGGACCCAGGGGACGGACAACAAAATGTTGACACCATGGCCGCCTAATGGTAGCTTTGACCCATATGCCCAACATTCACTATTAAACCATCTGCACAATACATACAAGGGGAAGAAGTTGGCAAACCATGTGGAGGTGTTTAACTTATGGAGGATGTTCCAGGGGTCTAGACCAGGACCAAATGGAATGTTCACTATGGGGGAAACACCGGAAGAAAAGGAGATTAAGAAAGAAGGAACGGATGGGGAAAAGGAGAGTGAAGGAACAAAGAATATGGGGAATGAAAAACTGGGTGGAGGAAAGGTTGATAAATTAGCTGACATAAAACAGGAACCGAGCAATGAGATACCCTTAACACCGGGAGTGAAAACAGAGGGGGGAGGGTTGTACCCTTTAAGAGAATTAGGAGAAATAAAAGGACAGTTAAGGGCGGCTGAAGGATACTCAAACCCGGCATACAGCCCTCCACCATATGTGGCTCATGGAAAGGTACCAATGGGGGACGGGAGGAGAGAAGAGCAGACTGTAGAGATAGGAAACGATGAGTGGGTAGCTGCACAGATATTGTTGAAATTACGAGGATCACTAACTGGAGAGGAAAGGGAGGCGGTAAAGAGAACAAACGAGGATAGTGAAAGAGAGAGTGAAATGAGGGGAGAGGAGCTGCTACGGCAGAAGGAAGAGATTTTGGAGGAAAGATTAGCTAAACTAAGGGATGAGCAGAATGAACTGATAAAACAACTTGAGGGGGAGGAAAGAGAGAGAGTGAGGAAAAGGAAAGAAGGTAAGGACGAATTGGAAAAATTAAGGGAGCAAAGTGAGGAGAGAAAGAGGGAAGCTGTAAGGGTAAAAGCAGCAGCAGAAAGGGTATCAAGAGTAGTGATGAGGGAGAAGAAGAAGGAAGAAGAAGAAAATGAAAAAGAAATGGAAATATGGAGGAGGAGGATAATATCAGAGACAGCTAAAAAATATGAAGAGGGGAAGGTAATAGAGAGTATAGTAGAAAGAGAAAGGGTGAAATGGGAAAGGAGGAGAGAGGATGAAAGGATATTGGAACAGATGAGCAACGAAGTAATGGAGGAATTAAAAAGGAAAAGAGAGGAAAATAGTAGGGAGATGGAGGAGAGGAGTGAAGGGGAGAGAGAAGAGAGTAAGAGGGAGAGTGAAAGATGGGGAGAAGTATATAAAAATAGAGAGGTAGCAACAACGTCAGCACTAAGGGGAACAGGTGGCAACAACGGAAAGGAAGAGGGAGACCTAATAGACTTAAAAACTGTAACAATAAAAGGAAAAAAGGCAGAGTGGGGGGCGCAATTTATGAATGATTTTTGTAGTGAGGATGGAAGGAAGAGTGAAAGGGAAAGCTTAGATAAGCTATACCTCACTAGAACAAACATAGATTCGCCATGGGTGAGTAGAAGATGGGAGGAGCTGGAGAGAAGTAAGGAGGAAGTGAAAAGAATGGGAGAAACACAAACTAACGAACACACGCCACCGACGCTCACCAACCAACACACGCCACCCACATCACCATCACGCTCTCTAACGCCACACCCCACATGTTCAACAACTGCACGCTCTCTGCACAGAATAAAGCTCGCACCCTTCATGGACGAAGTTACACCTTATGCATGTCGGCTTAGGGACCTCCCTAGTCGCAGGCAAGACAGGCAAACAGACGTGCCAATATTGAACACAGGAAAGGATGAAAAAAGGGGAAAGGAAGAAGAGGGAGGTAGGAGAAGAGGTAGTAAGGAAGGATTTGAAGTAGTAAAAGGAATGGGGGAAGAGGAGGGGTGTGAAGAGTTAACATCATGGAGCATAAAGGATGACACAAGACAGAATGTAATGCCACTGCTGGAGAGAGGAGGGGTTAGACCACAATATGTACCTTGGAAACATACGGATAAGGAAAACATAAAATGTAGGCTCCCATCATTAAGTGGAGGTGCGGGTAAATGGATATATGAAATGGAAAAACACACCGCAGGACAGAAACTAGCAGTGGGAGATGTTAAGGGCCTGTTAATATCAATATTAGGGGATAGAGCGGATGACATTTGGAAAAGAGCGGGATTCCATGGGGTAACAATAACAAACACATCGCATGATGGGGCACCATTTGCAAACTGCAGACATGCGCTATGGCAGGCACTAAGAGTGCAGTACCCAGACACATCAGACATAGGAGCCATTACTTCCCGTAAGATGGGTGAGAACGAGGATCCTGTTGATTATATCCAGGATATTCAAGAGAAGTGGCGCATGGAAACTAGAGAACAATGGGACAAAACACCAGCCATATTTTATCATATACTAGTACAAGGGCTCCCAGAAGGAGTTCAGAGACAATTAAAGAAAGTAGTGGGGATGGAAGCAAAACCATGGCCGGAAATACAACTGACTATAGTACATCACTGTAGAACATGGCAAGGAAAAATGAAACAAAAGGAAGAGGACAGGAAAACAGAAGAGGCCAAATTAGTACAGAAAAAACTTACTAAATATACCATGGAAGGGGCACTAATAACTGCGCCAACACCAATGGCCCAAAGCCCAACGCAAGTAGTGGCTGCACAAAATCCAGCTCAAATAGCGCCTCCACAAGAGGTAATAGAGCAAGTGCTGCCTCTGCAATCACACGCACAGAACATGGGAGGAGGGTACCCAATGCAAGGAGCTGGGTATTATAATTATAATAGAGGGAGAGGAGGGTTTATGAGGGGAAGAGGATACGGATATAATACCCAACAACAGGCTGGGGGACTCAGAAATAACTACCAGACAGGGCAACCAGTATACCAGGACAACACAGGGAACTTCCCATGGCTAAACAGGGAACCACCCGTGTGTTGGAGCTGCGGACTATTAGGACACATGTCACGTACATGCAGGGTCAGGCCAGGAACACCAGCATGGAACGAACAAGCACAACATAGGACATCACAAGAACAGCAGGGCATACAACCACAGCAGATGTCACCACAAGGGAGTGACCAACACTATTCCCTACCACAACAACAAATAAAACAATACCTGCCACAAGTAACTGGTGCAGCGTTAATACAACCACCACCACAACCTGAACGAACGCAATTGGGTGGGGTGACGGTGTTGGGGCACAACCCTTACACAGGGAATGGCCAGTCATTGTACCCCCAATAGGACAGCCCACAGACGGCCTTGGTGTGTCCCATCCTGTCAGTAACACCTAATAGTGCGGAGGAGCCACGCATAGAGGTAACGATAGGTGACAAAAAATTATCATTCCTTGTTGACACCGGGGCAACCCGGTCTTGCATAAGGGAAGGTAAGTTTAAGATGTCAGGCGAAGCCATGAACACACAAGGGTTTTCTGGGGCTAAAGGGTTGGTTCCATTTACTGATAACGTTCCGCTATCTATTGGAGATTACGATCTGTCAGTACCACTTTTGTATTATAGTGCCTCACCAGTAAACATACTGGGGAGGGACATAATGAACAGATTAAATATGACGATCTCCTTTACAGAGGATGGCATAATTTGCTCTACTCCAGGGATTAACATGCTTGCAGCACGACAGATTTTGCAAGCATACTGTGGACAGATAGCGATCAGGGCGGAGCCGGTAGACGGCGAGCTATTCCAGTACGGAACAGACATGGCATTTGCATGGATGCCAGGGATAGGAGGGAAAATATGGAGGAGACCAGCAGCCTATCTATTCCGACCAGAAACACCAGCTAATGAACTGGAAGGGAAGGTCCTTGCAGTGGACATTGAGAGCATTATTGCAACAGCTGATTATGTTGCTGTGCACGCCCAAGATAAAGAAGGGAGAGCATGGAGGGCGGTGATAGCACTAGCAGAAGGATGTAGGCTGACCCAGGTGTCAGATGAAGAGTTGTTTTCAGAAGAAAAGGAGGAAAATGAAATGGTGTTCATGATGAGTGTAGAAATGTGGCTAACAGTGGCTCACAAACAAGTGGCACAGAAAATTGCAATGGCACTTGAGGCACCCGCTGGCACACCAGTCCCATTTTTTAAAGAAGATATGTCAAAGGTGCCAAAATCATTATGGACTATTAGCCCTTATGATGTAGGATGCATTAAAAGCATAGGGGGTGTAAGGATAAAATTAAAAAAGGGTGCCATACTACCAAGAGTGAAACAATACCCATTGTCAAGAGAGGCAGATGAGGGCATATACGAAACCATAACAGCCCTTATAAACAATGGCATATTGGTCCCCTCAGAATCCCCATGCAACACAGCTGTGTACCCGGTGCGCAAGGCTAAAGGAGGGTCTTGGCGGTTCATACAGGACCTCAGACCATTGAACAACATAGTAGAAGCAGAGTATCCAGTAACAGCAAACCCGGCCACAATTTTGTGTGGCATTCCAGCAGAAGCATCACGGTTTACAGTGATTGACCTTAAAAATGCTTTTTTCTCAATACCATTACACCCAGACTCACAAGACTTGACAAGCTTCACTTACCGAAATAGGAAGTGGAAACATACCAGATTACCACAGGGATATTGTGAATCACCTTCAATTTTCAATAGGGTAATACAGATGGATTTGGGTAACGTTGAGTTGGAAAGCACAGTGTTACAGTATGTGGATGACATAATAATTTGCAGTACAAATGAAGATAAATGTAGAGAGGACTCATTAAAAATGTTGACGATATTGGCTGAAAAGGGGTACAAGGTAGACATGGAAAAGATACAATACTGTCAGGAACAGGTACTTTACATTGGCCAACTGATATCACAATATGGAAGAAGGATTGCACCACAAAGAGCACAGGCAATATCAGGCACTCCCGTGCCACAGACTGTAAGAGAACTGCAGCAATTTCTGGGACTGTGCAACTACTGTAGAGCATGGGTATTTGATTACAGCTCTTACATAGGACCCCTGCTTGAGGGTTTGAAGGAAGCAAATAAAGGGGAGAAAAAGTTGGGATGGACTATGGAAATGAAGGAGGCATTTGATGAATTAAAAGAAGCAATATCAACTGCTCCAGTACTAGCATCCCCAGACTATGAGCGACGATTTTTTATATTTTCACATTGCGACTCAGCAGTAATGAAAGCAGTATTGGCCCAAAAGACTAGCATGGGCTATAAACCAGTAGCATTTTACAGCGGTCACTTAGATCCAATAATGTTAGGACAATTCTCTTGCGAACAAGGTCTTGCTGCAGCTGCATTTGCAGTAGAAAAAGCATCATCAATAACTATGGGGTGTCCAACTACACTATTTGTAGAACATGCACTATTTGCGATATTGAATAAACCTAAGTCCACACTGACGACACAGAGGGCAACAGGTTATGAGATTATTTTGTCCAAAGCTGAACTGGCAATTGTTAGATGTAGCACGGTTAACCCTGCAAGGTTCCTAGCAGAAGTAATTGAAGAGGGAGATTACGCCCACGACTGCACCCAAGTAACTGAGATGTACTCATGTACTAGGAAAGTTGAAGAAAACGCACTAGAGGGAGGTGAGCTTTTGTTTATTGATGGGTCATCAACTATTGATCAAGGAGACGGGATAAGGAGGACTGGGGCAGCAGTAGTACAAATGATGGAAGCGCCAGTGTGTGTGGCTATTAAGTGTGTACAATTACCACAGCATTACTCTGCTCAAGCGGCGGAACTGGTTGCACTCATATTGGCACTAAAGGAAAGTTTTGATAAAAAAGTTACTATATATTCCGACAGTGCATATGTTACATCCACTGTCCACTCAGGGCTATCAAAGTGGAGAAGAAGAGGGTTTAGGAGAGCTGACGGCACTCCAGTACAACATGCCCTCTTGTTGGCTGAACTAATTGAAGTAATAAACGATCCCCAAGAACTAGCCCTAGTAAAATGCACAGCACACACCAATGGAGAAGACTATATATCAAAAGGAAATGCAGCAGCAGACGCACATGCAAAATATGCTGCATATTTTGGTGAGATATGGAACCCCACAGACTCACAGAGAGGGAGAGGGAGGGGAATAGCGAGGGAGATGTTAATAAAAGAAGGGTACACCCATCTCCCAGCCACCCAGATTATGGAGTTACAAGCGGCTGCACCAATGGCCGAAAAAGAAGTATGGGTGAAAAGAGGATGCACAATGTCACCAACCGACGCACTATGGCGCCAGGGTGGCACTGGGAAAGTTGTAATACCATTGGCATTGTTAAATACCGCCTTGAACCAATTACATCACCCTGCCCATACAGGCAAAGAAATAATAGCAGCACGAATTAGAGAAGATTGGTTCTGTCCCGAGTTAACATCCCATGTGTCAAATTTTATCAGCAATTGCCTTACATGTCAACAGTTCACGGCCGGTCATACTTTAAAGGTGATAAGAGGTACCATACCCCGACCAGAAGGACCTTTTCGGCACCTCCACATTGACTATGTTGATATGATCAACATTTGTCAAGGCAATAGATACATGATAGTAGTAGTATGCCCATTTTCTAGGTGGATCGAAGCAGGGCCCTGTTCACACCCTGATGCGTTTAGAGCAGCCAAATTTATAGTAAGGGAGGTATTCCCCAGGTGGGGAGTGTGCGAGGTGTTAAGATCAGACAACGGACCCCATTTCGCAAATGAAATGTTCCAGCATATCACATCCCTACTGAACATTAAACACAAATTTGCATGTGCGTACCACCCACAGGCCAATGGTGTATGTGAACGCCTGAATGGCCTATTGAAGGAGGCAATTGCTAAAATACAGCAAACAACAAAGAAAAGTTGGTTGTATTGCCTTCCGTTAGCACTGTTCGAACTTAGAAACAGGCCAGGGTCCGACCACCACCTCACCCCACACGAGGTGGTTACTGGACGCCAAATGCGCCTTCCCCTAACACCAACGTCAAGGGCATTCACCGACCAAGAAAGTTCTGCGAATGTGTTAGGTGATGAAATGTATCAATATGTGTCTTCTTTGATTACTAGCGTTGTGTTTGTGTCTCAACAGCTCGAGCGCACACGGGGCGGGTCCACCAGCAACCAAGAAATAGACGAAAATACAGAATTGGGAAAGGAGAACTTGTGCCAACTTGCCAAAGGTGACCACGTACTACTTCGAAATTTTAATAGAAAGTGGAACCAGCAGAGGTTCACTGGCCCCCATTTAGTAGAGGACGTATCAACAAGAGCAGTAAAACTAAAGGATAAGCGTGCGTGGAACCACCTGCATGATGTAAAAATCTACAAACTGCAGACCCGCCCCAGCGCCAACGACAGGTCCATTGGAAAAACGCCAACAACATCCCCGGCAGCGGAAGAAAACACAACCACAGACAACGACCCAATTGTTCCCTCGGAGAGAATAACGGACGAAGAAGGGGGTGATCCCCACACTGCCCACCCCATGGTCACACGTTCAAAGAGTAAAACTGCTCCCGCCATCTGAGCAAACCCCCCCCCCATTGACTACTAAATACAATTGTAATAAAAACTAAGGACTTCGCTTGCACCAATACACATGTAAACACGTGAATGTTCTCTTTTTCTCTCGCACATACAGGAGCTGCGTAATATTGTATTGTTAAGAAAAGTTATCTAACAAATTCAGTGTGCAGGCGTAGATGGTGCTGCCAGACGATAGTTACCCAGAAGAATTGTCACACCAATTTGTATACGAAATAAAAAGGCCAACATACTTAAAAAAGAAAAGGGTACGTGTATACTACACGGCCTTCCTCCTGGCCATAGAAAATTACATGCCCCACCTCCGCCCATACTTGCCGGTCTTGAGAGACCGATCACTTAGAGTAGCGTGGGAGCAACTCTTCACCTGGGCACTGAATGACTATTTGATAGGGAGAGCTTAATGAAACAAAACTAACATTTAATAACAAGCACTTTTTGAGAATTTTTAGGCGGGCAACTTTAACGTCGCAAGAATACGCTGCCAGGACTGCAGCAAGGTAAGAGCAAAAATGTCGGTGAGGTTAGCATATGTAATAAAAATAATAGGGATTTTTATGATCACCGGAGTTTTGGCTGCCTCTGTATGGCAGTACAGCTATGCTATGAGTTTTTTTGCTGCACCCAAACCTAATGTACCCCACCTCCCTGCTGCAACAGGTGTTACGTCAGGTGGTAACAGTAACAATGAACAAAAGCGAAATAAAGTTAAACGCAGCACATACTCAGACAATAAAGGTATTGATAATTATGTACAAGATTCAGCACACGTCACAAACAACATATGGTACCAGCACATGACCCGCATTGGTAAGCAGACAACTGAGGATAGCTGTTACGTTTGCTCATTAATACCATACGCCATGAGCGCTTCACGAACATTTGTTGCCACAGAAATAGATGAAAAAACAGCACAGTGCATAATATATTTGGCCCTGTTCCAAACGAAAGGAAGATTCCAAGGAACAGTAGTGCACATGACATGGAAAACACGAGACTCATACCCATATGAAAACAACTTCCTCAAGACCTATCTGAGTTATCACAAGACCAGTTTACATGCTGAAGCATTCAGATACATAACAAGTGGCCCTGAAAAAGGAGAAACAAAGAAGGTAACACTGCAGTATCTACCATGTGATTGGTACGCCACGGAAGTTCCGGGTAAACAAGGATGCTGGGAGAGGCCATTACTGACGATAACAGGAAAGGTGTTCCTGGGTACCAGCTGGGAGATAGGAGTGGTTGGCAGCAACATGGTAACAAAAGAAACTATCTCAACCATCGAGACACACAATCATCGATGTTGGACGACATGGATCAAGTATGTACCAATGCTCACGTGGGTAGAAGAAGATGAAGACCCGATAACTATATTACCATTGACTGCGCCCAAAGTATGTTACCAGCATAAAGGAGAGGTGGACGTGGGATATAACACCAATTGTGCAAGTGTGATGGAGTTACCTGAGGGGGGAGCGGGAACAGCAGTAATAATGGACCATTATTGGGCCTGCGGAGAAAAGGCATATCATACACTGCCTCCCCTGTGGAGTGGTGTGTGCACAATGGTACACGTCAATGTACCATCACTAGTGGTACCTAAGAAGCATGTCGATGTGGCGAAATTTCCGAAAATGGATGAAGGAGACAGGAGAAGAAAGAGATCTGCACCACTTCAGAAGGAGCAAGAAAACAGGACCAACAGCAATGATACTGTCCTAAACAGGAGAAAAAGACAAGGAGAGCCATTAACAGGAAATTATCTGTGGGGAAGGTCGGAAACGGAACTAACCTCAATACCGCCAGAACACAGACTATTCAGCAGAGCAGCAATGTTCTTCTCCTCAATAATACATCCGGGACTGCAGGCATACGCAAACGCAAAATGGCTGCAAATAACCAGATGGGAACTAATGATGACCATAAATTCGACAGTAAATGGGTTTAACGCAATTAAAGAGGAGCTGCGAGCTGTAAGGATGGTAGCACTACAGAACAGATATGTATTGGACCTTCTCACAGCAATGGAAGGAGGAGTTTGTGCAAAGATAGGACAATCATGCTGCACGTTCATACCTGCCAACGATGCCGACAATGGTACACTGACAGAAGCAGTTTCACAATTGGCCCAGATGCACTCCAAAATGATGGACGAAAGTAACGGCGTAAACAAGGATAAAAGCTGGTTTTCACTATTATGGTCATGGATGCCATCTTGGCTGTCAGATGGACTGAAAATAATAGTGGGATGTGCTATTTTGGCTGGAGCTGCACTGATAATAATTAGATTTTGGAAAGCCCGGAAGGCGCGCTCAACTGATGAGTTGCTGGAAATGGTGGGAATGCACCCCTTGATGCCAGCGGATGACGGCCAGCACACAGGTGTGATAATACACGAAAGGGAGAAGTTGCGCACCCAAATCATCGCCAATCATCTAGACCCACCATCAGTGAAGATCGAGAACCCAAGGAACCCTAGGAGCTACATAGGAAGATGGGTGTACTGTACTCCTGGAGGAACATGCGAATACATGTATTGGTCATTTGAAGATCACGTAAACCATTATGGACATCTCGGAGGGATAACCAAGATATGGAGAGTAAGAGGAGATAACGAGAAGGATATGTTTGTGGTCGACAAGTCGACCAGAGGGGGGACTGAAGTGGGAGAATGGAAAACCAGACTCCCGTCCTTCACCTCTCGCGCTTGGCCTAGAGGGTCGCGGCCCAGACACCCGCCACGAGAAGAGTTTGCCCATTTACCAGATGACCAAATACCCTGGTACAGAAACATACGGATGTGTCCATCTGCCTGCCCAACAGCCCGCACTGGCCATGCCGACACCTGCGGCACGGACCAACTAGACTGAAATCTACACATCGTTAGAGATGCCATGACGACCTAGATAACGGGAAGCACCGCTGAACTATTATACACGCTGAACATTTCCACACCAATCTACACGAAGAACATACTCAGTGCTCTGACGTAGGCGACAGGCTTATTCACGGACGTGCATCTTTATTATTTTTACATAGGCTTTCAGAATGCAGAAACGCAAGACGCACCATGAGCTCATTTATAACGCTTGCTCACGCTTCTCTTGAAACCCGTTACCATCATGAGAGATATAATGGAAACACGATACTGGCCATGAAACTGTATGCCACTATAACCTAAAGCATCCATGCACTAAATGGATTACTCGTGCACCAGGCCCAAGTAGGCCTCAAGCAAGAGTTCCCGTGGACATTAACAAAGCAAAAGTCAGGTTGCTGAGCCTGCAGAAAGAACCCAGTGGAGCAACCAGCCAAGGTCGTAATGTTGCAAACCCACAGTCAAGAAACAAATCTTCAAAGGCACGATGTTGCAACCTCGCACTCCACGTACCAATGTTAAAATCATATCTGCAAATTAAACCAGACATACAGTGGAAAAACAATATTAATTGTGCAGAATTATGCCTCAAACACGGTCCCTCCCCACGTGACCAAGCCGAACCTGACGAGATGCCAAAACCCAGGAGAGAAAAGGCGTCTGGGTACCTCGCTACGAGACGCAGGCCGACACACTTGAAAGGCTCAATGGACACCTGCTACAGTGGGAACGGTCAGTCTCCCACCTATGAATAAATCCTCACATTGCCTGCACGTACCCATATTGAAACACTGTTGCAACCACAGGTGCACCGTGTGCTGGGAACAACGGTGGTCCCAGGCTGGGGAGCTCACGGATGCACCAATCAGAACATGAGGTTCTTATCTCAGACGTCAGTAACGTTAGCCAATCCTCAGGGGTCTTCATGTAACAATTCTTATGTATCTAATTGTAGGGACAACCCAGATATACCACCTGACTACATCTTAACCACTAATATCATTCTCTATATGCGTACTATACTAACCCCACCACTCGAGCAACCAATCAAGAGTGGCGATAGGTTCTTTTGGTAACTTTTTGGAATGACGCAAGTAGCGCGTCATAATGTAGTAAAAAGGGCCTGCGAGCCCCACTATTGTGTGTGTGTCAGGACGAACGCGTACGCTCCTTGACCCATCCCTGCCGTTTGCATAATAAACGACAGAAGTTGCCTTGCTCCTTGTGTGTGCCTCATACTCTGTCTCGATCCGAGATATACACGGGAGGAGTTGGGGCCTCCCTGCCCGGAGGTCTGCGGACGGCCCGGCCGACCCCGGCAGAATCCCCCCCGGGTGCAGCACATGCGAACTTCTTATAGCACTCGTTCTGCTTCCTCTCTAGCAATGGTTCTGTCCCCATTATGCTGCCTTCTCCAGCAGCTTCCTGTCCCTTTCCACAGTTGCTGTCCAGGCACCGTGACTTACATTTAAATAGCACCGAGGTTTTCACTGCCAGGTTTGAGGCCTTGTAAACACTGCTCACCTACACAGATTTCTAGAGGGTGTCTTCTACAGTCATACGTGGATTGCAATTTTAAAATGATAACAAATCATATAGTCACAAGAGTTTCCGATGTAAAAAAAAATAAATAAATAAAAGTAGAGAGAATCTGGTTTTACATTCTAGCCCAATTTAATTTAAACGTTGTAAGAAATCTGAAAATGAGCGTTCACCTTCTCTTCAGTAATGTTCTTCTTTCAAATCTGCCGAGGAATAGATAATGTTACACTATCATAGATGCACCCAAGAAAATACCTCATGCAAAAAAAAATAAAGATGACATGGACAATTAAGATGGAGGCCTCAGATTTCGCTTAGATGAAATGTCACCTTTGGCCTTTCTAGAATGAGTTTCTATTAAATTGAAGAGCAGCAGAGGATACATTTACCAGATCTGAGACGTCAGCTTCTATGACTACATTATATAGAGCTCTGGGGCTTATGGTGTCAGCTGGAACGTTGCATGACTCATGATACATGGCCTTGTGTGTTCATGTTTGTGATAGTTGCATTGATGTTTTCTCCGATCTTGCAGGAAAAGCATTGATAATAAACGGCCAAATCTGTATTCTTTTTTTTTTTTATTTTATATAAATGAAATACGATTGAAGAATCGTTTCAGATGACCTGGATTTCTTATTTCTTTTCATATGTTGTGTATTTACTAAATAACTCAAACATTCTAAAAGTTCATGTTCATCTTACTCTCTCTTAGCACCGAGCTAGTATGTGTCTGGTGGTGAGTCCCCAGGGACTGGGGGCATGTCAAAATAACATGGTATGTGCAGTGTAGATGTCAACGTAGATTTCCATCTCACTGTTCATGCTCTAATGCAGGGCTCTGAAACCTGCGGCTATCCAGAGGGGTTGGACTTCAATTCCCATGATCCCTCCCCATTGACTGTGCTGAATTTGGTTGATGGGTGCTGTAGTCCAACACATCTGGAGAGCCAGAAATTGCAGAATCCTGCTCTAGGGCACATCCACAACACAATGCTGTAATACTACTAATAATAATAACAATAGCAGTACCATGATATTATTGACACGTTCCCATAGTGGAAGGCACCCTTTTATAAGGGACAATGAATACAAGCTTTGACTGACAACACACATAATTGCAAAATGTGTAACAGATATTGGGCCTGGTTTACAGAAACGTTTTTCAATGGGAAAACTCCAGAGAAGAAAATAATGTTCAGTCTTTTCTACTGGTCCTGTTTCTGAAGCGCTGACCCTTCATTGGGCTCGGATCTAGGAGCCATCACTGAATGGCATTCAAATCTATACAAGTGTTCGATTTCTGGTGGTTTGTGGTAAAACGCGCTAGCTCGAGTAACATCGGGACAGGAAATATGTGGCTTTAGTATTTAGAACCAAGTCTATCAGAAAATATATATAACAAGCTAAGCTGTTCCTAACGCATCATATTTCGATCCAGTGGCGTTGCTAGGGGGGCAGAGGTGGGTATAGCCCGGTCTTTTGGTTTAGCCCTAAATATAGGTTCAGGGCCCACAACCAAAATGGCTCTCTAGCCCCGAGTCCTGCCAGTCCCGACATTAGTGTAGCCACGGATCTTTTCCAGACCTAGCAACACCCCTCTTTCTATCTAGCCTTTTCCTATTGCTCTATCTCTCTCCCAGACTCTGTGTGGTCTCATCCTTTCCTTATTGTAATCTCCCACACTATCGCTGTCCCGCTCTCTGTCCCTCACTGTCTTACTCTCTGTCTCTCCTGGTGAAAATGCATGGTGTGCTGCGCTCTTCTCTTTCTCTATGTCAGTCTGGTGTGGCCTGCTTACAGAGGCCATTTTGAGAGACAACATGTATGTAGTCTTGGCAACAGAATCTAGTAAAAAGAACAACCTTTAATTGTACTAACACTGTAAAGTGATTCTTTAAAACACTAAATGCAATGTTCCTTTTTAATGATTCCTTAAATGGTAGTAATAATAAGAAACAAGTTTTACTGAGGAATGTAAATTAACAAACCCTAAACATTGTATAACGTACTTCCTATCATACTCTTTCAAAATAATCCTATGAGAAAGGGGAAAAGGACAAGTATCACCAGTGATGGTTCCTGGCTGTTTTGCATAAAACCATCGATACATTTGCAACATAGTAATGACCACAAATCTTGCAAATGTGCAAATGATGAAAGGATGGTTTGCTTCAGTCCCTAAGAACACACTGCACATAGATCTTGGTTCTCATTTCATAGTTCACAACACCCATATTATCATTAACGTGCTTGCCACCATGAACCATCTTTCGGACAGGGAGTGAACTTGGCTGTGAGCATCTGTTTCACCGTTTGTCTGGCAGGTCTGCCATCTATCTAAATTCCATAGTTAATGATCCTTCTCTGCAAAGTTGATAGCCTCTCTGAATTTTATAAGAGGAGGGAGTGAAAGGCAAAAACTAGGCCTCATGTTAAATATGCCAAGGATCGGGCCCAGTCCCTAATGTACAACCATTTTCAGAGAATGACAAGTGCACTAGACTAGCTGTACTCAACGTATCATACGCTGACCTATAACTCGCTTTGCCTCTCTTTCTATGCGGCTGAGAGTTCAATAGTCTTATCTGTATTTACTCGACCCGACCCAGCCGATGCTGGCAACTGCATGACCGGAAGTACACAAGCATGCATTTTAAAAACAATTAAAATACAATGATTGAATTATACAAATAGTGTAAAGTTAATGTGCTGTTGTTCCTAGAAACTCAGTGAGCACATAGCTGTGGTGATGCCACATGGCAAACGGGGAACACAAGAACACTTTGGATATGCTTGAAGACGAGTTCTTTACTTTTTCTATGGTTTGCCGTTTCCCGAACACAATAAGGGTCATTCCCATACAAGGTGGAATGTGCTACCACCGTAAATCAAATAGACCTTCCAGGCGTGGACATGGAATCAGTGATGGGTAAACAATAGGCCAACCCTCAGACAAGCCTTGATGCTCTGATGCCGCCACACTGGTGGTTTGGCCGAGTATAAAAGCTCTAGTACATATTATAGCAGGTCGGTGCATTTCAAAAAGAACAGCAGCAAAGTCCTCCTGAGGGAATTCTAAAGTGTGCACGGGAAAGGCAACACTATTTTACATTGAGATGGGCCCTTAGAGCTGAAGGAACTGCTATCTCAGCAACTCTACCCACAAAACAAGAGACTGAAGCTGGCTAAGTCAGTATACAGGCTTCCATTTTATACATAGTGTAATATTAGGGTGAGCATTGTGAAAGTCTAATTGAACACCAAGCCCAGTGTGTATCAAAGAGAGTCAGGACATCCGACCTTTTTTCACAGACATAAGTTTCAAAAATAAAGATCTGTGGTCAAATCTTATGTCCCTTCAAATACTCCTTGCTTTCATGCAAAGCAGGCACAACCATTGTTGGCGCTATGTATACCAGACTGCCCATCTGGGAATTGTAAAAATCAGATAAACATGCACATGATTATCCTACATAATGCATAAATAGATGCTTTTGCAAAAAAACTGTAACCACCACACACCTACACGATGTTTGTGTTTTGGTACACCTGTTGTCAAAGACAGTTGTGGTTCTAGCAAATGTGCACCTGACTTTACAACTCACACCCTAGATGAAAGAGGACACGAACTAGAGAGAGGTCGAGACAGGTGAAGACAGACAGAGACAATAGGGGGGGTGTTAGAAAGAGAGCGGCGGCGACATCTGATACGCCATGTAGAGCTGCTTACAAATGACTTTCCTTTTGGAGATTGAGAAAACATGTGAGTGAATACAAGGCACATTGTGTAATACTAGTAACAGTAGAAGCAGTAATAATACAAGTCACCGCAGTAAATACATGTGTCTTTGTTTACATGGGCTTGCTTATGTTTACCAACTTGCCCTTGGAAATGAACGTAACTGATTGTTGGAACTTGGCGATATCCCCTGAAGGGCTTTGAAAGCAGAGGACACCCTCCAGGATACGGAATTGCCTGTTGAAAAATGATCTCAGCAGCCAGTGTACAACCGAATGAGCTATGGTGTCTTGATATCACATTGCTTAGAACATAAGGCACAAATTGCATGCCACAGGAACCAGTTGGTGCATGATTGCTACTGCAATGGAGGATTAGGTCCGGCGGGGCTTTTCTCCTGCTGCAGCCTCTTGTACTTCCGACAGAGCCTGGCCTTCCCTCTGGCTTCACACCCTGCCTAGAGTCCATGAAGAAGAGGAGTTTATTTTCCAGTGGCCGGGGCCAGTTTACATTACATCATAGATGTTGGCACAGGGGAATTATGCTGCTGGCCTGTGATGAATGGTGCTGCTCAGGCTGCCTTGTAGTTCTCTTTGCTTCCCATCAGAGACAGGAGAGGGGGCTATGATTCATGGCGCCTTCTTCTGCAGCACTCTCAGGATTCAGGCTTGCTCTTTAAGCTCTCCCAAATTGATACACTCTGTACTGCATCAGCGAGGAAAAAACTGCCGCCACCAGATGGATGAAACCGGAGGGTGTGCCATTGGATGGCATTTTGAAATTTCGACAGTTCTGCTAAAAGCGTTGGTATTTGAGCTAATACATTAGTTCACTATGCGCGAACATCTCTACAGAGCCTTGGTTTTAAAGTTCAAATTGGGCTGGCCTTCTGCCCTTCTCACGTAGACACAGTGATGATTCGTTGTAATGCATCGAGAGCATGTTGTATAATTTCAGTGCAATCTAGCGTGACTCTGCACGAAAAGATATGCCATGCTCGCTGCTCAGGGATGCAATCAGTGGTATGGTCAAAAGGAAAACAGCGATTCTCATTGAAAAGTCACATTAGTGACACGAGCTACTAGAGTAGAGTGGCCGGATTTACAAAGTAAAAAACCGGGATAGGGCAACTAATATTAAAGTAGGACTAACTCTTAAAATGTGCTGTCAAGGCACTACACTTCAGTAGCAGTTGGAGGAGAAGGGGGTTTAATGATAATGATGTGTTATTTACATAGCACCTTAATCCAAAGCACTTTACAGAGCACATATTTACATACAATATCACCCAACTGAAATTGGCACTCATTTATCAACCTCGGAAGGATGAAAGTCTGAGTTTGCCTTGCTGGGATACGAACCTGCGAACTGCAGATCGCACTCAGATCGGAGCAGCGAGCGCTGAACCCGCTGAGCTATCTTACCGCTCACTGACACTTAAGTGGTACTGTTCATATAAACACATATTATAATTAATGTATTACTAATTTATCACAGACTAACACTATCTCAAGTTGTAAAACGAAGCATGTCTTCTGTGAATGCTGTGCCTACCATCTATGAAGACCTACTACGAAACACTGGGACCACTGCAGTTTCCAAAGGAAACATAATCTTGACAAAGGGGACAAAGCTCCCGTTTGCGGGACAGTCCCAGTAAAAACTGGACGTCTGGTCACCCTTTACTAGAGTGATTATACATGAGTCAGTAGGAATGAAAGCAAGAGCAAAGGCACACCTCAAGTCGTGAAAGGCATTGACATTTCTTGGGGCTGCCTCGTGGACTGAAAGGTCCACTATGAGAACGTTTACATTTCTATGCCAGCCCTCACATATGGGCACAATACGCTGTGTCATGGCCAATATCGCATTGTATTACATTTGGCTTGGCAGGGAACACCTGCTAGCTAGCATATTATTTCCTCCACGCCACGTTTCAACATTGCAACACAAGAAGGTAGAGCTTATATGTGCAATGTATCCACAGCAACCACTTACTTGGCCCCATTAAGGAATCAGGGATACACAGTTTGGGATTGAATGTGTAAAAGTATTTGCTAGGCACTAATATAGAGGTACTACCTGGCCATAAGAACGTCACAATGGTAAAATGGAATAGTTACCTGGGGTATGATGTCAGTACCACAAAATCCTGTCTACCATCAATTGGCTTTGCCCATGCTTGTTTTAAACAGGGCTTTAGTGCATGGAAGTGTATTTAATGAAGTGGGCGTAGGCACACTTGGTTAAGATATTTATGTCATACCAGTAGTGGTTTACAGATGTAATTAAGCCATTAACTTTCAGCAGACTGCTTAGAAAAACATGTTGGCAGGCTGAAGTTTGATGTTACTGCTTGAGATAGCAAGCTCAAAAAGATACCATGAGGATACCATAAGCACGTGTTTTGGATACGCAAGGGCAGGTAGTGGGTGGGAATGACCACCAGCATTAGCATGGCAATGGACAGTCAGTGGGTGTTTAAATAACCAAACAACACCCAAAAGCTATGTTTCACTCCTAACATGCCATCTGCATCGTACCTGGCCTCCAATGCAATAGTTTCAGCTATATGTGATGTGTATCTCCTTGGCATTCTTCAGACCACAAAGTATACAGACTAATGGTCTGAAAAACGAAGGTACAAAATTAAACACAGTTTTTCTGAATCTGAATTGAAGAGGGAGTTCCTCAAAACTTCCCAAAAGACGTGCAACCATGTGATAGCTGGTGGACTCCGCTATCTCCTAGCGATCTATTAACTTTTGCGCACGGTACAACTCTATTGTACATTTTGTATTGTATTGAATTGCATTGCATTTGTTTTCCTTTAGCACAAACCCAACACAGATGCAACAGAGGTGTGAATGAGTAATCCAGGTGATGCACCCAAAGTGGGCTCTGTGAGTGTTGAATGGAGGCATGCAGAATTGGAGGAATGTTGGCTGGAGAACTACAGTTAACATACTACTACACTGTGTGAACTGTAGGGTCTTCAATGATTTTCTCAATTGTTATGGGATTGACACTCTGTAAGTAGATGTCTGGTTGGAAAGCATTTCACAGAGCAGGTACTTGACCTGCGTCCATGCTTTCATGCATTCTCAGTATTACATTCGGATATAACCCATGACCTTTGGCCATGGTGAGACGTATGTGCTGAATCAATGGGTTTGCATTGTATTGCTACATTGTACCCACAAGGCATGATAACAAAAGTATACATGTATCTGTACATGTGTATGCATGGGTCTTTGTCTGTAATTGTGCGTACGCATGACTGAGTGTATGTATGGGTGTGTGGACAAATGAGGAGTGAATGCTCTATGCGTGTGATGTGAATTAGCAAGTGAATGGTGTATGTGTGTATGTGCAAATGCTGAAGTAATGTGTGTGTGTTTGTATTTGTGATGGTCCCAACTGGGCAGCTGATTTGTGAGTGGGGGCTGATTTGGCCATATTTTGTGCTGGGCATCCATGTAATGGTAAAACAAACATAAGTGTTAGCATGTCCTAAACTGGCCGTCCTTGATGAAGCCAGTATGGCAATATTTTCTTATTGTGGCATGGCATTCTTTTACTGGGCCCCAATGGCAAAGTAAACATAACTGTCATTATGAAGTAGGCTGGCCTACTTGGGGCAGCCAGACTGACAATATATTCTTAATGTGGCATGTCATTTTTACTGGGCATCAATGGTAAAGCAAACATGAAAGGTACTTGGCTAGACGTGCCTACTTCAATGTGACCAGCCTGCCTATATATTTATCCTACAGCATGTCATGTTTTACTGAACTTCAATGGTAAAGCAAACATGATAAGTATTATTACAGGCTAGCATGGCCTACTTTGGTGTAGTTAGCCTGCTAGATGTTCTTAATATGGCATTGAATGTTTAATGAGCATGATGTGTAAAGCAAACATGATGAGTGTTATTATGTGCTAGACCTTGGTGTAGCCAGCCTGGATATATATTGTCTAAATGTGGCATGTTGTTTTCTACTGTGCATCAATAATAAAGCAACCAGGGCAACCCATCCAGATTCTTCTCATTTCTCCTCGCTCTGCCTGCCATGGAGACCCTCTGGCTCCCATTCATTACTAAACTGGAACATGGAAGCAGGGAGCACTTCCTGGTTCCTGCACATGAGAAAAGAATACATAGCATTCCATGATGAATGCTTTTAAATGTACAAGAAGGGGCAAGAGCACCCCTACACACAGTCAGTCTTGCTGTTTCCCAGATTGCAATCCCAATGGGATATTCAAGGCTGCAGAATTTAAACACACCCACGTCTGCATGTCCCATTGTACATGCATGCTAGAGGACAGACACTCTCAAAGAGAAACAACATGTCCACAGTTCCTTTTGACAATTAAATACAGCCCAGGACTACCCCCTTAGCTGCTTGCAGCAGCTAGGGGAATGTTCAGTGTTTTCATTTGGTTGGCTTGGCCCATCCAGAAAGTGAAGCATCTTTGTGCCCCATCGCCCACTAAGGATGAGCCGCCACTGGCACTGAGTCATACAAATAGGCCGAACTGACCATGAGACTAATCTTTGTAAATCTGTAGGACAGCAAGCTACGAGAAGATAAAAGGCCTGATCTACAAACACAGCTTTGCCATTGATAAATTGACACCCCCACCAGGATATGGCACTAGGGGATTAGTTTGCAGCTGGATAAAGTGAACACCCTGGTCAACACTGTAACATTTGACTAACTTAAAAGAAGAAAATATCAAGTGATGAGCTTGGAGAGTTTCATTGCATACATTCAATTGTGCTTGAACACATATTCTTATAAAGTGATATAATTAATCTACAATATGGACTTTCAACCTGAGACGCTCTGTATGGTTTGGAGCATAACCCCATGATCCCTCACCATGTAAGAGGATTCAATTCAACACTACAGCTAAGTCAACACCTAGTCTAGAATACTGAATGAAAACCCTTATTGATATATCTTTCTGTCCAGTTCATGGGTTCTGGATGACTACCCCTATATAACACCCCTCTCTTGGAATCCCCCTGACCAGACTGAGCCAAGAAGTAGTTCTGTTTTGCAAGTTAAAAGGTTTATTTGATAATTTAAACAATAGATATATATATCACACTTTATAATAATTTAATAATTGAATATGACACTTAATCTGAGCAGTAATCAATAATGGATAGTCTTGCACTGGCACACTTGTGAATAGGATTGAAGAATAAGGTGGTAGAGAATGCTTTATATAAGTTCAGATGGATGCAATGTTGAATGAAAAAGCAGTACAGAAAATACTCAATATGATTTCACCAACACAATGTAATCACTTTTCTCTGGCAATCCACTCCCCCCCTTTATGCAATGCAAGGAAATGGAAGGAAAGCACACAGTTCTCAGAAATGCAATCAAATGTAATTCAGTTCACCCCAGCAAGCTTAGACCACAGAAGTTTGAAACACAGGCCCAAAATGCTTTTATATGTGCTGGCAATGAAGTGAAAAATATGCTAAAATGCTTTTAATTCCCTCTAGAGGTTCAGGGTGAGTGGTGTCAAGTTAATATTAGTCCAGGCTCACTCTAGCAATGATTCAGGGATGGTTCTTAAGAGGCAAACAAATTTTTAGCAAGGAAAGCAAGGAAGCTGCTGTTTTCACAGGTGGAGAAATTTGCAAATCGCGGTAAAATTCGCGAGTGCGTTTTTCGCGATTGCGGCAAAAGTATAGGGGGTAGGAATGCGGTTCCTAGCACAAACGGTTACGGAGTTATGAACGATTTTGTGAAGGTTGTTTTTCGGATTTGAAAATTTTAAAAGTTCAAAGCGACAAGTGACAGTTAGCAGCTAGAAATGACAGGTGACAGCTTTACAAAATGACAGGTGACAGTTAGGAGGCAGTTCTACTTAGATTAAAATAGCTTGGATTAGATTATTTTAACTAAGAGATTGGTTCTGCACAGTTCTGCTAGGTACTCACAATATTTTTATCCTACTAGATAAATTATTTAGAAATAGAAATTAGAAATAGAATGGGCCTCGCCACGGATCTGGTCAGGTTTTCTTCACTCGCCACGGACGGTCTCTGCGCACAGCGTCTGGGTCAGCTCTACTCTGCTGGTCTGGTCTGGGTCTCTGGTTCTGATCAGGTCTGTGGGTCCGGATACAGCGGTCTCCAGTTCAGCTGGTCTCTCTTTGGATACAACACTGCTCTCTGGCAAATGGCAAGAGTTCTTGCAAAGAATTCAAACAGCTCACCTGGCTGTGATAATGGCAATGATTTGAGGCCTGCTAAAGAGGGATTTAGCTTGTAGTTGACCTCTCTGCTACAAATTCTGAAGTAAAGTCTTGGTCTCTGAAGGTGGATAGATTGAAGTCTCTATGTTGGCTCTCTGGAGGTTGATGGAGGTAAAGTATGGATTTTCCCGGCAGAGCGTCCCGCAGCAGATGGAATAGAATCTCCTTATCTGTCCTGACTGTCTGCTTTTATGCGTTTTGAAAGTGGGTGTGTGTGCAGCATCACTAGCCAGCCCCTCTCTCAACTGCAGATTGGCCCAATTCTTCCCTCTCCCATGATTGGGGAAGGAACTGTGAGTCAGAGTGATGCTGTAGGTTTTATGGGTCAGAGGATCCTCCCCTGGTCAGTTTGCCCACAAATCTATATTTGATTCCAATACAGACTTCTCAAATACATAGTGGTTTGTCATTGCATGTACATATTACCTATCACATGAGGTAGTCTCTGTCCCAAATCTGCTCTTCCTAGGAGCTTGGGTTCAAAAATGGCAACATATTTCACTTTTAGGTCAGGTTACCAATATCAGATTCTTACTCAAATTTACCCAAATGTGTGCAAGGCATGCAGGCATTAATTGATGAAGTATCAGACTTTTCACATGCAGACATTTTAAGTAATACCCTCTTAACTGCTAGTTTGCCCCAGATCATGCCACCAGTTCTAAAAACCTCTTAAAATGTGGGCAGAAAAATCACAAGAATTATGGTATCATTTAAATAATTATGACAAGTCCGTACTATGAGTTATTCATCTTTTTCTAAAACCATATTCTGGCTACAGGGGTGTGGTTTCCCAAGTCACATGGTGTAGAAACCAGTTTGTCCAGTTTCTGCCAGGCTCAGAGGCCCTGCCCCTCCCAGCTTCTGCCAAGAGGAAGCTGTTTTACGGTCCCCCAATAAACCATCTGCCTGGGCCCTGGAAGGCCCATTGTTCAAGAGGAAGCCATTTATGGCCACTTCAATAAACCCTCTGCCTGGGTCCTATGTTTAGTCTCTAGCAGTCGCTTGGTAATTCAATCAGAGAAGTGTCATATCCCTTTTGGTGGGAACAGCAAAAGGCAGCTAGGCCTGGGAACTGCTGTGGATCCAGTTTCACTCCAATTGGGGGGAAGTTGTCAAGCAGAATCCAGTTCCTTAAGCCAGGCCCCAGCTAATGTCACCTTTAGTTACCCAGTTTTCTGCATTCAAATAAAACTAACCATTTTTACATATGCAGCTAGAATGCTGATTCTAAGTTTAAAACTATGACATTTAAACAATTGCAACCTATGTGACACTCAAAAGTAGGTCACTCATTTCTTTTAAACATTTAGATTTTTAGTGTCTTTCAGTCCAAATTTACTTAAACTGCTGAAATCCGCAGCTCAGCCAGTCTTGTTATAAACCTTCAAGTCACTTCAGAATATAACTTTACATTGTATCCACCTCTCAGTAAGTCTTTCTTTGGCCTGCTTTGGGTTCATCTATTCAGTTTTAGACAAATGTCTGGTGTTGTTTTAAAACGCCGGCTTTCTGATAGTGGTGAGTACTGGTAATGCAACCATTTTGAGGATTTTTCTTGGATTAATGCATTACAAACAGGAATGGTTCTGCTGGGGCTTCAGTCGATTTAACAATTTTTTCGCTTCATTTAGCAGGTGTTTCATCTATCCTAGGTGCAATTAATTTTATTACAACCTCAATCAACATAAAACCTGCATCAATATCACAATATCAAACCCCTTTATTTGTTTGATCAGTCTTAATTACGGCAGTTCTTTTATTACTCTCTCTTCCAGTTTTAGCAGCTGGAATTACAATACTGCTGACAGATCGGAACTTAAACACAACATTCTTTGATCCTGCTGGAGGAGGTTTACATGGTAGTAAATCCTTGCTTAACATTGTTTTGATGGGGCTCCTTACAGTAAGATGGTTATGTGGAACCCCACAAAAGGGTTGAATCTTTAAAGTGGTCCAATGAGTCACGATTTCAGCAACTTATTTGACATCAATAACAGTGGATTTTGTTAACAAAGATCTTTCTTTACACTGGGGGGTGGCTAGTGAGGTAACCATTTTGGTGTGCGCACAAACTGCGTGGTTCTCCTGGATTCTGGCGCACTTGTGGGCTTTTTGGCCATCTTGGATTTTCTAAGCCCACAGCACCAAATGTTGCAGCATGATAGCTCAAACGTGGGTCAGGACACCCAACAACCATTGACAATCCTGGCTAGGTCTGATGAGCAATGTAGTCTTGCGCATGTGCCATGTCAAAGCTGGAAGACCCTTGTTCTAAGCGATCAGTGTCCCTCTAGGATACTTGTGCTGTGGGCGTCACATTTGCAAACACTAGCATTTCTTTGTTATGTACACTAAATGAAATACGGGTCAGATTAGTAAAGGATTACACGTCGCATCTTTAGAGAGGTATTTCCTAACGTTAGCAGCACCCAAGGCTGGACACGCCTGCAGGGAACTCTGGAGATTGCCCAGTAGGCCTCTGCACCCTGGGCCTCTTTTGGATTTTATGTCCAAACGTTCTTATAGGAAACAGTTTGGGCTTGCTCAAAAGATGAAATATGAGGCCATTTTCCAGGGCCTCTTTTGGTTCCCACTCCACCACTGGCAGCACCTTATAAGTATGTGTTGGTTTATTTTTGGATAAAAAAAACAAACATAAAATGCAGGCTGGTGGGTCTACAAAACCCATCTAAGGGAGTTAGTTCCTATAATAATGATTTCCAACGATCATGTAAAATAGTTTTGGACATTGTCATGAATCAATGGAAATGTCAGTTTAAATTTGAGTTGGTCAGTCGATAACTATTTGCGTTCTGATGTTTGGCAGCTGGAATATTAATGTCAGATTGAATTTATAAGTATTTGAAAAGCGGAAACGTAACGAAATTCATGGAACATGATGTGCACACTTTTGTGTAAATCGGAACCCCTGACTGGAGTTTACTAGGTGACGGGTCACAAACACCTACACCTGTAGATGAGCATCTGTTGAAAGATGCTCACCAAAGATTAACAATACGAAGACATCGACCTTCCATTATAAATATTTAGCACACAAAGCAGCCGCAGACAATGCAAATGGCAGCAGTGCATGTTATAAATCCCTGCAATATAAAATAGTCAGGGGCATCATTTAGGGGTCACACCTGCAACCCCTGTGGTCTCCCTCGCTACCCCTAAAAAAAAACTTTTTGTTTTTGTTTTTAATGGAGTCTCCTGGGCTGTGGCCAGCAGAATGTGGATCTTTGTTTCTGGAGTGGCTGGTTTTCTGATAGCTATACCCGGTAAGATAGCTCAGTGGGTCGAGCAGGTTGCAGGTTCGATCCAAAGCAAGGTCAACACAGCCTTTCATCCTGCTGGAGATGATGAATGAGGACCAACACAGTTTGGATGATATTGTATGTATTTTTGATCTATATAAAGAGCTTAAGCATAAGTGCTATATAATAACAAATCATTATCGTTTGTCCTCGGACGTCTGCTTGCATTCACAGTAATTTGGTAACATGGGCCTATATGTGCTGATATTAACGATACATATGGGGATCCATTCTTGTAAGAAATGTATATTACTTTACAGTTATATTGTAACCATATTTTTCGTAGTGCACTTACAAACAAATGGTATGTGAAGATACTTCCTGTTTTGTCACGTGGTGAAAGGTTGTGTTCCATCGCTTCCTGCGATGTACCTTTGAGGTGTGGTCAAATGACATCACTTCTTGTGTTGTCATCAGAGGTCAAGTGTCGTATGATGTCACTTCCACTACACCTGGCATTTTGGTGAAATGACGTCCCTGAAAATAGCATAACATAATGTAAAAACCCGCACCTTGATTCTAGATTGGAAAAAAGGAAAAACACTTGAAGGCAGCAGGATGTTTGTGGTTTGAAGATGATGAAAGAAAACACGTTTATTTTCAGTAAAATGCTTCAAACTGTGACATTTGATTTGGAAAGCCCCCCTTGTGCATAAGGTAATGGTAAACTGGCTATCTACTAGTGACAAAATATGTCTGAAAACCGCCTCACTTACTTACAAATGTTTGAAAAACACTGAGCCTAGCTACCTCACTGAATCAACAAAAAATCCTCTAGCAGGCCCACTAGAACAGCTAATCCTTACTGTGCCAAGATTTAAACGCTCTAAAGTCGGGGTAGCAGTTTCCCAGTCAAAGCAGCACAGCTCTGGAACTCACTACCTCTACCCTTGAGAGTTGACCAAATGTATGTGAACTTCAGACACAATCTTATCAACTGGCTTCAAGATAATGGCCAGCAATGCATTAGTCTCCCTTTTCACCTGCACTGTAAATAGATCCCAGACTGCCTTTGTTCAAATTATGTTCCTGCTGTATAGTGTTTTTTCTAGCAATGTACTTACCCACCACTTCTTGTACATCATGCATTTGTATATCCTGACCTGTATTTCTATATATGCCTCTGCTAACCTAAGCTGTACGTCTTCTTGTATTTCCTGCGCCCTGATACCCTTGGGTCTGGTGCGCATTACAAAAAAAGTGTGGCATCTATCAAAGAAACCTTGCTTTAATGACCTGTAATGTTGTACGTCATGTTGCATGATATTTGCATGTGGACAAATATTTCGGCAGTGTCAAAATGCACGGAAGCAACTCGTATTTGGCACATTTTGGATAGTGCAAATGTCTTACAAATGTGCACTTGCAGCCAGGGTATGTTTCTGTAGAAGGGTCTCAGATCCCCTGCCATTCAGTTCACAAGAACAGAGAAAGACATGGAAAACAAACTCCCAGGTTAGAAAGCCAAACTATTGTGCAGTGAACTTCATTGATCAATATAACCCCCCCCAAATCCCCCCCCCCCCCCCGACGACCCCAGTCAAGAAAAGTCGTCTGCAACGAGATTTAAAAAGGCTCAGCTCTTAACGGGACCTTAGCTGTTCCTTAATGTGATATGGCTCTTCATTATATTTTAGTCTCGGAGACTCTATCTTATATAGCTGGGCATTTTTACGGCCTGTTTGTTTTGTTTCGCCTTTTTTAATAGGGAAAGTCTGCATAAATCACAGAGGAGAGAGGAAAATAATCTAACATAAACCCCACTCAGACCTCAAATACTTACTCAGGCCGAGCCTCCTGGGTCCCGTGAAATACAGATGGATGGCGAGTAATTACTTATGAGATGCAATACTTGTCCGTCAGCTGAGCGAACAATTACTGAACCTTCCTAGGCATTATTCATCAAAAAACCACAAAGGAGAACAAGGTTAAAAACGGGAAGCCGATTGGCTCGGCAGGAAGTAGACTGCGGCTTGTTCTCTCGTACATACATTGACTCTCTCCAGGCAGTCCGCCAAATTATATCCCTGAGAATAAAAAATAAATAAAAAAAAGAAATGTGAAAAAAACGTGCATTCCGCTTTATGATCTCTGCGTATGTTGCATCCTCAGTGAAAGGATGGTCCCATTATGTGAAGGCCTCCTTGGGAAAGGACCGCTGAGAGCGGTGATGAATGGCGGGTTTTTTCTCCCAAGGCTGCGATAGCCGAGGTTACACACAGGCCCAACAAAGACATGCTTTTTTTCCCCTTCTTTTAATATTCCAATCCGGCGGTAGGTGAAGGGTGGCATCCGTGATTCATGACTACGCAGTGCTGAGGCAGCTAAAAGTGTATCCGGAACAGCTGACACGAGGTAGCGCAGCCCTGACCTCTGTCAGGATAAAAAGGGGCGTCATTAACAGAGCATGGACTTTCTCTCTGATTATGGCTCGGGTCGCAGCCTTTGTATTTCTCACGCTTTCTTTCATACTAAATGCGCAATTTTACAAAGCTGGGCATCTGCGTGATGGAAACTCCTGTGAGGGAAAAAGTGCTTAGCCCACATGACAAACAAAGGTATCTTGAACCACTGTTGCCGACGCCTGTTATTTTCACTCAAGTATGCATCTATTTGTTTGGCGTCATTTTGAAGTAGCCATGTTGCTATCCTGTGCAGCTTAACCGGCCACAGATGCAAAGACCATTGTGGGCTTTATACAAATATTGTCCATGTTTAACAACAGTGTGACCTCTTGGTGGTGATGAGCTATAGCATCACATGCCCTCGGTCAGGGGCCACCTAACAGTAAGGTGATAAACATGAAAGTATAGTTAAGTGCAGTGCCAATGGGTAAATTACAAAGTAAGGGTAATAACGTGTATTACCACCCAGTCGGTGTTTCCTGTTACCTGCAAGTCTTTGTACTACCCTATTTGTTGTTCAAAGGAGGAGCCTGCAGAGCCGGACCATGAACGTTGTTACAAAACCTCACTATGGCCGCGGAGCAGGCCGCGGAGTGAGGCAGCAGAGTGACTGCAGTCAGTGCAGTCAGTGCGAGCAATGCACCCTCTCCGTAACGCTGCTCGGGTAACACAATTCTGCAGCTGATTCTTGTATACATGAAACTGACTTTGAAACTATTGATAAGAGTGTGCAGAAGGAAAACAAAGTCTATGAAGATACAGAGCATTGTGCCCCCGAGAAGCCAAAATATTGAATTCTCATACACATAATTTACTCTGGCATTTTGGCAAAGTGTCTAGTACGCGACACATTCACATGCTGTACTACGATAAGTAGCCGTCCTTTTAAAATTCTTGAATAAATTAACCGGCCCAACAGTGCGTTACACGCGTACTTGATCTTGGCTGACCTCCTCACACCAGAGGAGCATCGGAAATCAAACATCAGCCACCATAAATCAGCCGGGTACTGCAGGCATAGGGCCTTTTACCCATGCTGAGGAGCCTTTCTGCATCGCCAAAGCTCCTAGGTAACTTGAGTAAGTCGGGGTGTCTGAACCAAGCCCTGTCTGTACTGAGAGCAGGAATGTAATTTCCACCCTGGGAAAGTGTGAGAGTCAGGCACTGGTCTCAGTTGTTTCCAAAGGTGCTATAATCGATCATCTGTCACCCGAAGCTGCAATCTGCCTGGAGAAAACCAGAAGAACCAGAAATACTGTCGGAAAAACTGTCAAAAACAGCAGTGAAGGAGAGACAGCGTCTATCTCACAGGTGAGAGTGAGTGTGCTCCCAGCGGTGCCCCCTACTTCCCCTGTCTTTACTGCTCACGATACAACTACATTGAATGAGAAGTCCTGGGGCCAGTTTGAACATACAACGGTAGCCAGAGTCACTGATCAGCCTTTGTTGCTCGGATAATTTCTGCATAGATAATTCCTCCTACCGAGAGCCCCCTGTAGATGCTGAGGTGGTACATTCCACTGCCACCATTAAAGAGACAGACAATCATGCAGTCACCGTACATACCCACCCTGACATTATGATCTGTGTGATTTTACCCTTAAACTCTGTTGAGGTGGCAGCCCCTCAAAGAAATACCCAGGATGAGCTCGGACAATCATTGTTGACCCTATCTCTTTCACCATCGGTGTGCCTAGCACCCACATTGACTACGGATGAATGACTTTCGAGACAACAGTACAATAAAGAATTGAATGATTCAATACAGCAAGTGGCTAGCCTCTCATCTGATATTACTGAGATCAAAGCACTAATGAACAACAGAGAAAAAAAGAATGTCCGTATTTGGCAGCCCTGTTTGTAAGAGTTCATCAAAGGCGTTGACACAGATGGAACCAGCAAATTTATTTCGCCAGGAGCAATACTTTAATATAGTAGAGTCTGATCTGAGCTGCTCAGAGATACCTTCTCACAAAATTGTAGCCCCCGCTAGGAGGTTGCAAACCTCCGCCGCTAATACACACAGCTTTGTAGAGATGCTTAGTATTGGGAGGACATCTACACACGTAACGTCACCAGAAAAGCCTGCTAGACAGTTGCTTTCTCCTTCTATGATAACTATTGTGCTATCTCGATTGACGATGCTAAATATCATTGAAAGAACAATTAAAGAGGTGCCAAACACAACCGTCGAGCCTGACCATGAACCTCTGAGTCCCCCGCATATGCCGACGACAATGATGGAATTACAAAACACCTTCATGGTGACGCTGACAGTCTCTCTAATACTGTTCCTTAAACTATATGAGACATATAGTGATGCCATGAAAGATCAAGCAACACTCTTAGCCCTAATACACACTAAACAAATCCATTTGGAAGCATTTATATTAGAAGCAGAGTAGTCTGTGATTTGGCAATCAAGGTTTTTTTCAACCTAGCAAGAGGTGAACAAACAGAAACATACAACTTGATGATGGCCCTTTTGGAAACGATGAGAACTTTGGACAAGACAATTCTGCTTTGAGACCTCAGAGGATGCCTACCCTGGCTAGCCGTGATATGAACAGAGAGATAGCTACAAATGATTCACAAAAAAAACAAATAAAGATGAATATGCAAAGATTGGCAGATACTGATGTCTAACAGTCAATTGTCAACAAAAACAAGACTGGCAAAGAGCCAACAGCCCTAATTGCTCGAACTCCTCTGGCCTTATCAACTTTCATAATTCTACCCAAATCTCACACCTTGAGATGAAATTGTCTGATCATATAAATGATATTACACCTCAAATAATAACTGCCTTCTCAAGTCAGTATAAGAAAATATGAGGACCGCGTGCTATAGCGAACCTGAACATTCATACACCTGGACAGACTTGTGATGTTGGACTGCCTGCCTTAGATGAACAAACTGAAGTGATTAACGTCGCTCCTCATGCATGTGGATTGATGAAACCAGCAGATTCTACAATAAAGAACACATTCTCAATTTTCCAAAAGCAACAGCCCTTACAGGACCCCCTAGCCATTGCCCCTCCAACCAAAAATGTGAAGAAAATGAAAAATTAAACCAAGGCCTTCAAATCACGGTCAAATGGATCTAAATACTTTCTTAGACATCTGAAATTTCAGGCCCTTTCACTGAAAAAGGCTCTTCCTGAACACAAATTTAGACCTTTTCCTGAAGTGCAATTCACCGACCAGATGGTGCTAGCCTGCCCTGTTATGGAGCTTGAAACCGAAGAAGAGGATAACGTCACTAAAACCCTATTGGAATTATCTGTCTATACGATAGACAAGGCATCATTTAATACTCAGAACACTTGCTATCATGACGCCTTGTCATGCGAAGACATTGCTGATACAGATTTTGTAACATCTCCCCAAGTCGCCCCCTCAGCAGGACTCCTGACTTTAATTAAACTTGGGAGTAATATTAACATTGCAGAAAACATCATTCAGAATCCTTTTACCCAGATCACTGTGATCAAGATCCTACGACCCAATGATTCAGCTGCAGAATACATTGCAATCTGTAATGTATATTGAAACCCTGCAGCGGTGAACGATAGCGTCTTTATCCGTACTGTCATCCAAGCCATCCATGACCTAAATGATCTAAACGTACCCCTGTTCATAATGCCAAGAATACCAATTGTAGGCCGAGACATACCTCAGAAGGTGATTGTATGACAAAAAAAGTTGAATGCTTGTCTTATCTTCTCATTAAATTGACAGATAAAAGGAGATATACCCCCTATTCCGACCTGGCTTGGGAGCAACACACATGCATATTTGGATTACATCTTTCTCTAGGCAGCCTTACTACCTGACTTGGCCAATCTGCAAATAAGCAACATGACAAAAGACGACCTATGATATTATCTCTTTCCTGGAAACTACCGCAAGAAAGGAGACCTCAGATAAGCCTCCCTAACATGCAACTAGACATCGGTCTCACTAGACTTCGAATAGACACCCGAGATGTTCAGTCTATTTCATCTACCTTTCTTAATAGTGCAGGACTGGGACAAGAACAACTTAATTATGATTGGATACACACTCCTTTCAGGCGAGCAAGAAATATCTCGCCAGTTATGGATGCCAACTACGATCACGTATCGCATTGTGAGCTAGTTGAAAAAAGGAAACTGAAATGTAACAAACTCAGGAAAGTTGTCCTTCTACCCCCAGAACAGCGGATGAACAAGCGAAATAAAATCAAGCAGAGATACAAAAACTGGCTATTGATGTCCAAAGCTGTCCGATACCAACACAATGCTGAATCTATGCTATCCGCTTTGGCAAACCGGTCTTCGTCTACACTATGGTCATTGCTAAATGGGAAATCAAATCAAGCTAATCTCTGAAGTCCCTGAAACAACGTGGGAGAGCCAATTTTCATCACTTTTTGCAAAGCCTGATTGACGAAAAACGAAGCAAAACACTGCATTTCAGACAACTTCTTAGGGACAGACGATGACCTAAAGATGGAATCTCACGTGGGATAGAGAGACGATTGACATGCAAATTAAGAATCTGAATGCCTCCCGAGCCCCTGGCCCTGATGGCCTATCGAACCACCATCTCAAAACCAACCCAGAAGCATGGGCCGAGTTCTGTCATACTATCTTCATAGCAATCTGTGTCCAAAAAGAAGTTCGGGACACATGGAAAATGGCAATCTTAATCCCCATATACAAACAAGGGGACAGATCCCTACCTTGGAACTATAAGCCCATAGCTTTATTAGATCTGCTAGGAAAGCTCTTTGCAGGCATGCTGCTTAAAAATCTACTCAGCTGGATTAAAACATTGCAATGCAGCGACCCCAGAAAAACAGAATTTGTCAAAGGGTTGGACACAAATGTTTACCTGTTCATTTTGAGTCTCCTGAAGCTTGAGGCAATAAAGACAAAGACCAATTTGCATGTCCCCTTCATAGACCTAAAACAGGCTTTTGTTTCGGTGTATCGAGATATCTTATGTGACAAACTACAACAATGGTACTGTCCCGCAGTTACATTCTACCAAAACACTCTATTCTAACACGTAAGTGAGAGTGTGTCTGTTGGCAAAAGGGTTACTAACATGGAAAATAGACACACCAAGAGGATTGAAACAAAGCTGTCCTCTGGCAGCAACACTCTCCACTCTCTACATATCGGATATTGCGATATCTCAACAAGAGATCCATGCCTTTCCACCCATCATGAATGGCACCCCTGTACCATGGCTGATTTATGCAGATGATTTGGTCCTGCTGGATAAAACTCAGATGGGTCTACAGAGACGGCTGGATGGTTTTGCGATCTATGTGGAATCCAATAATCTGACGATTAACATCGATACATCACAGGTTATGACCTTCTCTACTATGCAAGGCTGCAAACTAAAAAAAAAAAAAAAACTTTCAGTGTATTTACAATCAACAAGACTCACCCAGGTCCAGAAATATAAGTATCTAGGTATCCATCTTAACTCTAGTATCTGTGAAAGAAATTGGGAGAAGATCCTTAGAGCTAAAACATTATCATTAGCTCGGCAAGGAGTAATTCTACACAAACAATATGGCAAATTCTCTATGCGACCCCTACAAAATTGTACAAACAAAAAGTGATTCCCAGCTTAAGCCATGGAGCAGAAACCATCTTAAACCTATCCTATCACATTTGGGATAGACTGAAAGGCCTATTCTGGTGAAAAAGTGCTGGCATTACCATCCTCATTTCTAATAGCCAGAATACATTTTGAAATAGGTCTGCAATCCATACACTCGCACGTTTTATGGAAATCATTGGACTTATTTGAAAAACTATAGTTGATGATGATATTCCTGCCATAAAAATGTTCAGGTCACATCTACCCACCTCAAATCAATGTTGAATACATGGAAGACAATCTGTATAGGATGGATTCATGATCTGGAGACCTCACTAGATACACTAAAACAAAATCGACTAGCAGTAAAGAAAAGGATCCAAAATGAAGATTTGATACAGACCCAGAATCGATATTCAGTCTACAAGTTGTCCGTTAGTTGCCCGTTTGAAGCTCGAAAGCTGGACCAGCTTCCTCCATATCTTTATCTGTTCCCCTCTGCAAAACTATGTGATTTCTTCCTACGAATGAGGCTCAACCTACTGCCTACATGTCAAGTCTTGGGTCAAATGAAACAGTTGAGAGGTTTACCAAACTCCTGCCGGTTTTGCCTTAACAATTCACAAGTGGAAACATTACCCCATGTGGTGATGGAATGTGAGGCCTTAAATGAGTTAAGATACAGATTCACGCAGCATCTATCTCGAGTCAGTACCATGCTCACCCCGAGGAGCAATGGAACTTTATACTGCTGAGCAAAGAAAAACAGTGATTTTTGCAGTGCTGCAATTCTGGATTGAACTTTCAAAACTCTAAGGGCTTTTAAACATCAATCGGAGCAAATGGATACCATTGCTTTGCCTGCATGTTCACCAACTGCATTTTCTTATCTTTACGGACACCTGTTTTCTCACCTTCTCTTTTATATGTGAATGACAATCAAAATGAAAATGGTCGTAATAAACTAAACTCATTAATAAAAAAAAAATACCACCCAGGTCAGAATGTTGCATTCCTGACAGAGAGCCGGGATACAGGGCTCTGGGGCATTGTTCAGTGATTTAGCCCTGGATCCTGATGCCTGTCAGAATCTCAACGTTAACCTGCCACCCTCTGCTCTCCACAGTCCCTCACCAACTTGCTGATCACCGTGTCCTTCCCCGTCCTTCGTCCCACGTTTCCACACTTCTCCCCGTGGCTGCTCAGGGTTGAATTCTTAATTTCTATGTAACTTTCCTCTTCCTTCCTTCACTTTAGCTGCCCCAAAATGGTGGCACCGAAGAACGACTAATCCCTGAAGCCTGAGTGTGCCTGATACTCACTAGCCACGATTTTAAATATTTGTTTGGCTCCATTTTCCCTGATCAGAACTTCCTTTAGCCACTAGCCCGCAACCGGGTACTTAACGCCTTAATGCTAACAGCTGTGGGCAATGCAGATTCGTATGCTCCCTCGGCACACCTTATGTGCCCATGCTTCACTTGTGCTGTAAAACAGGCTTCTGGGCTATTAAGAGACAGTATTGCCCTCAGGGGTGTTGCTAGGTCTGGAAAGGATCTGGTGCTGCGCTAATGTCTAAACTGTCGTAACTTGGGGCGAGCTAGCCTTTCAGTGTAGACCATGAGCTTATATACTGGGCTACAACCAAAATACCTCGGGTTTCAGACCCCTCTTCCCACCCTAGCAACGCCTCTGGTTGCACTAACTTTAGATGAGGAAATAATGTAGTCCATTATCAGGAAGATGTTCTCGCTAACCCTATCAAAGATTTTCCCATGCCTTAAAACAGTGTATATGTATATGGAGCTGCTGTTTCCCTCTGCTGCAAAGAACTCAGCATACATCCAAAATGTTGGGTTACTGTACAAGAGAGGGTAACTGTTTCAAACAGAGCGGGAGGGATGCATAGGGTCCTTGAGAAATTAGAGGTTCAATCAGGGATGCACGACTGACAGGGCATTGGTTAAGGGTGGACATTGTTTGGCAAGGTGTTTTAGTAGAGTTTTCACTTCTTTTCCTAATTGTACAAGTCTTTGAGCCAGCTCGATGGGAGTTTGTAAGTGTTTTCATATTGCATGAGTGTAGCGGGACTGGATTGGTGAGGCAAGCTTGTAGGGATAGCAACTGCAATTTCTTGGGGTTCCTGGTGTTGTAACTGCGCATTCTCACTGGTGATGAGGCAATCATTATGATGGCGGATGGATTTCAGGGGCACCACTTGTGTAACTGTGATATATGTGAATATATCCATCTGAATATCAATGCCACCTTGTAGATACGAGAACAAGCACAGATCCATGGGAGTTGGAGTTGAGGGAGCGAGGAAGTAACATCTTGCTTTTTCACAACTGTGAGCGGTCATATAATGTGATCTGCTTTCTTTGAGCCACAGGTTTTGGATGAGTATTTCCTTTTATGGGTGAACCAAAAGGAATTCATTTGGGATTAGTTGGGGAAGAACCCATCAGGTTTCCTTTCTGCATCATTTAGCCATGCCTTTAGTGGGATTCTTTGTTTTTATGCAGGCCTTCAACATCAAGGCTTGAATAAGGAGAGGCAATCTTCAGGTGATGAATGTCATTCTTGGCGCTAACCATTAAATTGAGTGGTGGCTTATCTGCAAACGTGTGAATCGTGATGCCAGGACTGGTGAGGAGCCATATACAGGTTGGTGACGAGAGGAAAGTGGATAGGGCCTTAGAAAAGCTGCTGTGGACACAGAGGGATACATTGGTACACATGTGGATGTGTTAGTGTATTACAGTGAGGTATGAGGACCATGGAAGGACCAATACATGTAAACCCTGATTCATGGGACTATGCAAACCTTATTTTTGCAGCACAAAGTTCATTTTGCACTGCAAAAATACATTTTGCAGAGTTCCATGAATCAGGGGTTTAATTGCATGTTAATGATGAGTTTGTGGTCGACAGTGTTGAAGGAGGGTTACAGTCAAGAAGGAATAGTAGGTCATTTAAATGTTGAAGGGCCGTCAGCATGATCCTGCATCTAATTAAATGGTCATCTATTAAGGGTGTCCTTTTATCAGGTGTATCATATTTTACTTAAGAGATTGTATGCTGAATTGAAGGTTTATATGAATACATCTTCTTTCCCACACAAAAAACGTGATCCTCCTGTACATTAGGAAACTAGCTACCCAGCATATCATACACTGATCTACCTGTTTCTTTTTTACTTTCTTTCTCTCACTATTTCTTTCTCTCTGTGCCACACACCACATTTCTACCTTCCCCCCTCTCTACTTGCAATGGTTACATCGACAGGTGCACATAGGATGTAGCCACCCTAGCCATTGCATACAGCAGCACAACCAGAGTGGGGAAAAGCAGGCATAGCTATTTTGAAGGGAGGAGTTGATGGCATGTGTATGTTATTGTAATTAAAAGAATGACATCAGTGTTGAGAGTTGCACCTTCTATAGTGGGGTGAGTCCTAGTATTTGGAGACAAACACTGTCATTATTTCTGCCCTGCAAGAATGTCACCAATATTCTAAAAGTACATTGGGCCTCATTACGACTCAGGCTGTAAGGGGTTTACGGCGGCGTAAACAGCGCCGACCCTTACCGCCTGAGTACGAGGTCCCTTAGCGCCATGGCGGATTTAACACCTGCTTTTAGCAGGTGTTAAAATCCATGGCGCTAAGGGACCATGGAGTTAATTACGCCACCGTAATTTACGGTGGCGTAATTAACGCCTTCCCCACTCCCATTATGCCCTATGGGGCAAAAATGGGAATGGGGAAGGGTAAATGGGGATTGGGGACTTACCGCCCCGCCAACCTCGGAATGGGGCGGTAAGTCCGCCAACCACCATGGCGTAAACGTAGTTTACGCCATGGTGGTAAAGTCACGGCCCAGGCGGTAACTTACCGCCTGGGTCGTAATGAGGCCCATTGTCTGTACAAGGGGAGGTGAGAGGAAGAGCATAGGTACTGATGAAAGTGCTGTGGTTCTGAAAGACCTTGTTAGGGTCTGGAGAATCAAACTACATTGTCTACAATTCTGTTTCTTTTTTCTATTATTTGTAAATTATCAATATCTGTGCAATTAGTGGCAATGCCACAATATGAAACCTTCCATTGGAGCTCAGAAAAAAGCAGACCATGGAGGTCATTACAACCTTGGTGCTAAGTGCACCAACTTTACCACCATGATGTAAACTACGTTTACACCATGGTGGATGGCGGATTTACCGCCCCATTCCAAGGTGAGTGGGGCGGTAAATCCCCATTTCCCATTTTCCCTTCCCCATTCCCATTTTTGCCCCATAGGGCATAATGGGAGTGGGGAAGGCGCTAATTACGCGGCCGTAAATTACAACGGCGTAATTAGCACCATGGCGGGTTAGCGCCATGGACTTTAACGCCTGCCAAAAGCAGGCGTTAAAGTGGGAATCCGGCGTTAAAGGTTAACGCCGTCGTTAACCCTTAACGCCGGGGTTGTAATGACCTCCCATATGTTTGAATCAGAGAATGAGAGAAGGATATTTTGAGAGACAGAAGTATGTTCATTCTTGTAAAATAAGGCGGTCAAAAAAGGCAACCATTTCATTGTTCTGTCATTGTAAATCAGCTTGTTGAATTGTTTTAACCCCCAAGTAGATAATGCACCTGGGCTTGTTGCCCATTTAATTATTTTCATAGCACCATAGCATTGAACTGTTTGTAAACATGAAACATATATACTGATTCAGCCAGCCTCCAATTTCGAATCTGCGTGTAAAATGGCTTCAACATCTAATACACTATTGGATGTTAGAGAGAACAGTTGAGCTAGAATTGGAAAAGATGGTGTAAAACGGTGTTAGGGATATTTCTCACACAAGTACTAAATTCCCTCTGCCTTAGAGCCCTCCAGCTATTTTTGCTCTATTTTTGGGCTTTGAACTTTTCATTTTCAATGCGTTTTACATTTTTTGCTCATGCACTATGGAGTCTCACCCTACCCATATGCATCATCATTTTACTGTGTGTCACCCACCCAGCACCTTTAGTGCAGTGACACGACACAGGGTTGTCTTTTCAGACTTCCCACTTTAAACTCCATTTTCTGGTACTGACTAGTGTCTCCCAGGACATGTAAAGTTACCATTGACATTACAAGTCTTTTTAAATGTACAGACCCCGTACACCCTATCTTCCAATAGAGTACTGGAGGGGTTAATAGTTATCCCCTTTGGTCTGATTCTCATGGAACATAATTGTGTTCCCCTTTCCCTAAGATTTGGCTGGTGGCAGTAGTATCTACCATTTTTATTCTACCACGGACTATGAAAATAGCCTTGCTACCGTTAGAGGCTATGGTGGTAGCCTCAAACAAAACCCAGTAATCCACATTTATTCTAACTTGGATCCGGTCGAGTTCTTTTGCCATATCTTTTAGTAAAGTTCTTTATAGTGTTTTACTCTGCCCGCCAAAACAAGTTTGGTTCATTGGTTTGCCGTCCTTTGGTAGGCTTCTGCACAGAAGCCCTCCTTAGGTGCCTGAGTGCCTGGGTGGGCAGGATGTGAGGGAGGGGTTTGAGGCCCCCTGCACATGGTCTCCTTGGAGCCCCAAGTCACCCTCTTCTTTGTTTGGCTAGGTGGCTGTCGTCCCAGGACAGCCACGCTGCTGTGTGATTGACAGCCAGGCTGTGGACTGGGGGATTTGGTGCATAAAAAGCCAGTCTCTGGGACTGGAAGGCAGAGTCGCCACTGGAACGAGAGAACCAATGAGGAGCTGAAGGAAGACGACTGCTGCAGCTACTGGACACCTGGTGAAGCCCTGCTGCATGCCCGAATCACCTGCAACTTCGACGATAGAGGAGATCCACAAAGAATCTTCTTGCCTTGAGCTTGGTTGGAAAAAACAGCTAGCCAAACACCAGACACCGTTCCTCATGCTGGTCTAATTTGCTGTACATAGCTGCAGTAGATCGGATAGCCAGTGGGAAGAGAACCAGTTTGGGTTTTAAGGAGAGCACCTTTTATTTGACGTTTTGCTCCGCTGCTGGCTTCTTCCCTGGGCAGTGCAGGACCCTCCAGCCATCCGCCTTCTTGTCACCATGACTGAAGCTTTAGGAACTGTGAGCCTGCAGTAACTGCCAGGAACAACTGCTTTAGCTACAGCATTCTTCTTCTTTTAAGGTACCGTGCAAACTCGGTCGTTCTTTCTGTCTGACTGCGGTGAAAGTGCTTGAAATCAATCGCCTCTCCGAAGGCTTGTGCTTCTCTTCTCCTTTAAATAACTTTTCCTCTGACCAACTTCAATTTGAAATCTTGGCAAAGACCTAACCGCAAACTACTCTGAACTTTGTGATCCTCTGCCAAGACTCTGAACCATTAGCATTGGCCCAGGCCTATTGACTTGAATCCTAGTTAGAATTCCCTGCCTATAACTTGTTGGTGTTGTTGATTTTGAATAATCTTGCCTTTTCTCTCTTTTAAATTGCTGGAGTGCCATTTTGCTCACACTTCATTTTGAGCTTAACTTGTGCAGAATTTATTGGGTGTTATTGTAGTATATTACGACTGTGATTTTCTGCTGCTTTATAAAAAGTGAACTGTATTATAAGTGATGGTGTAAATAAATGTATATTCTTTTACTCAGAAACCTTGAATCAGTGTTTGTTGAACCATAGTAATTGCTGTCCTTTGTGTAACTTCTTGCACTGCTCACTTTACTCTTGAGATAGCTCTGGCTGCTCAGCCATCACTACCACTTCACTGTGTAGTACAGGCTTGAACCAAAGGTGAAATTCTACTTACACTTGAATTCTTAATTGTCTGTGGTGTTCCCAAAGGCTACTGCATATGATTCTGCCTAACACTGGTGGCAGCCGTGGGAAAAATTATAGTGCTGCTATTACCTTGGCTCAACTAACCACAAGGCTAAATACCACTAAAAGCAATTTTAATCATATCTGATATGGAAATCTACAGTCAGGAGACCCTCCTTACTTACAATGTTGATCATTTGAAAAATCTGTGTAGAGATAAGAATCTCTCTGTTAAAAGCAAAATGTCAGAAGTAATACAAAAGTTGTAGGAGAACCAAAGTCTGGGGAGGGGTTCTGGAATGCCTGCTCCTGCAGCAAATGTGGAAAGTGATGAGTAAGATAATGTTTCAAATTTTATGGATGAGTTAGATGAGGCAGATGAGTCTCACAATGTAGGCCCTATTGCTCCTCTACCTTCTCAGAAACCTCAAGCTTTGTCCACTGGGACCCCACCAGGTCCTACACTCTGTCCTGATTTCATTGCTCTAGAAAAGATGAGATTTGAATTGGAATTCAAACATATTAATGCTCAAACTGAACAAAAGCATCAACAACGTAAGCTCAGAGAAATGGAGGTGAATAATGCACTAGAAATGAAGAAATTGTATAATGAGAATGCTTCTCTGCCAGAGTGTTCTAGGTCTTCCATTCCTAAGAGACCCAGTATGCCTAAAGAAATTGTAGATATGTATGAGGCTAAGCTTGATATTTTGGATTGGTTGGCAATGTTTGAGTATAACCATGAGATTCAAGACATTACAGGGAATCAGTTGCTTCCTTGGCTTTTCTCTAGGCTACCCACTGTTGCATCTGATGTTGTGATGGAGTTGGGGGAGGTGGATAGGATGGATTATGAGTGTGTGAAGTTAGCTTTAATTGCTAGATTTGGGAAGACCCCTTCCCAGTACCTTAAGAGGTTTAGGACCCTCAGAAAACATGATGCATGATGGTACCCCTTGGGCTACCTGGGTGACTGAATGTTTGAAAAACTTAGATGGTTGGGTTAAGGGTTACAGAGTTAACACTTATGAAGGTATTAGGAATCTGTTTATGTTGGAAACTATTATTGATGCCTGTTCTCCTGAGCTGCGACAGCACTTGGCTGACTCTAAGGAATTAGATCCCGAAATAATAATTTGCTAGAACAGCTGACTCATGGGTAGCCAACGGGACCACCCATAAGGATTCTGAGGCAACTCCCAAAAAGGATGGGGGGAAGCAGCACAAAGGTGAGAACACAGATAAATCTAAATCCATCCAACCAGAAGAGGCCCCCAAACATACCCAGGGTAAGCCACCTGGGAAACCAAATAGGGCTAGTGAATCTTCTGGTGCCCAACCAGAGAGACGTCAGCAGAAACCCACATTCAAGAGAGCATTTGGTAAATGCTATGTGTGTGGGTCAACTGATCATGTGAAATGAGATCCCAGGAACAAGGGTAAACCTGCAGGGATCAGCACTGCCTCCTTAGCCTTCTCCCCAGAGGAAGAAGTACAAATGGCTAGTGCCCACTTTCAACTGTTTGCTGAAGAACCCTTGGGTCTTCAAGCTACTGTATCCTTAGAGTCCATGGGTCTGGGTAAGAAACAGAATATGGATGTGTACAACTCCATGAGAGACACTGGGGCCAGCAGAACAGTAGTGGATGAAAGCTTTTTCAAGCCTGAGGATGTTTCAAAGGCACCCAAAGGTCACACTAAATTCTCGGGAGGCCCTGTCCAGTTGGTTCCAATTCTGCCAGCTCTCATTCAGTGTAATAATATGACAGTGAGGATTCCTGTCAGTGTCCAGAACGAGGTGACTGGGAGAGTCCTGTTGGGGATGATTTAAAACCTCTAGGAGTAGTATCCAGTACCCCCAGGGCTCCCAGTGCAAGAAAACAGAACCACACCAAATTGACTACAGAGGCAACCTTAAGAGACCACTCTGAGCCTGTGGGAACCTCTACAGAGTACCCCACTGCAAGTCATGGTGTTAGTAAATTGACCTCTAACCCAGGCAAATCTGAGGCTAGTATAGTAGGGAAATGGGAGCCCCAACCAAGCTCCATCATTGCCCATCAAATTGTAAAGTCTTTGAACCCCCTGCTTCTGAGGAAGTGGTGGATATACAAATTGGATCCCCACCTCTAGGCCTGTGAGAACTGGTAACTCTCGAAGCTGGTGGTAAATCAGGAAAAATAGATCTAAGGCTAAACACCTTAAGATTGTTGTATCTTCTACTGAAGACTCCAGTGTAAATCCTAATGTTAGGAGGGAAACTTCTAGATCTCAGAGGAAGTTGGAGCATGTACCTTGCTTGACCACAACCCCTACAAACCAAGATGACTGAGACCCAACCTGCTCTTGAGAGAGAGGTGGTGATGAACCATGGATGCTCCTCTAGATCTAAGGTATTCCTTTCTAAGGACCCCTTGAAAAATCCTATTGTAGGTTCAGAGGTTGTTCCAGCTTCCGAGGGACTGTTAGATCAGATCCCCTGTACATTAAAAAAGAGAGATGTACCGCAACAGGTGTGTAGGTCATATAGTTTACAAATGAAAACCACTGATAGAAAGTTTCATAGCAAGGGTTACAAAAGGTTGCTGGTATCCTCAGCAGGCCAATTAACCGACTTGCAACATGAGATCCATCCTGGTGGGGATTAGATTCCCCTGTCCCTTAGTCTGGGGGTTGGGGAAACGAGTGTTGGGGAGATTTCTCACACAAGTGCTAAATTCCCTCTACCTTAGAGCCCTCCAGCTATTTTCGCTCTATTTATGGGCTTTGAACTTTTTCATTTTCAATGTGTTTTAAATTTTTTGATCATGGATTATGGAGTCTCACTCACTCACTCCATAGGCATCACTTTTTTACTGTGTGTCACCCAGCACCTTTAGTGCAGTGCCACAGGGTTGTCTTTTCAGACTTTCCACTTTAAACTCCATTTTCTGGGACTGACTGCTGTCTCCCAGAACATGCAAAGTTACCATTGACTTTACTAGTCTATTTAAATTTACAGACCCAGTACACCCTATCTTCGAATAGAGTACTGGAGGGGTTATTAGTTATCCCCTTTTCTCTGATTCTCATGGAACATTATTTTTTTCCCCTTTCTCTAAGATATGGCTGTTGGCAAAGGTATCTACCATTTTTATTCTACCATAGAATATGAAAATAGCCTTGGTAACATTAGTGGCTATGGTGGTAGCCTCGAACGAAACCAGGTAATCCACGTTGCTTCTAACTTGGTTCCGGCCGAGTTCTTATGCCATATCTTTTAGTAAAAGTCTTTCTAGTGTTTTACTCTGTGTGCCAAACCAGGTATGGTTCCTTTGTTCACCGTTCTTCGGCGGGCTTCTGCACAGAAGCCCTCCTTAGGTGCCTAAATGTCTGGGTGGACAGGATGTGAGGGAGGGGTTTGAGGCCCTCCTTGGAGACCCAAGTCACACTCTTCTTTGATTGGCTAGGTGGCTGTCCTGCCAGGACAGCCACCCTGCTTTGTGATTGACAGCCAGGCTGTGTGACTGGGGGATTTGGTGCATAAAAAGCCAGTCTGTGAAACTGGATGGCAGAGTCGCCACTGGAACGAGAGAACCAATGAGGAGCTGAAGGAAGACGACTGATGCAACTACTGGACACCCAGTGAAGCCCTGCTTCGGGTCCGAATCACCTGAAACTTTGACGACAGAGGTGATGTAAATTGGATACTTGTACAAACTGTACAACTGATATACACATCGTTTACATATTGAAACCTCAAAGAAAATTCAAAACTGACTTCATTGTAAGTATTCATACATTCAGGAGACATATAGGGAAAGTGCATGTCATGAACGTATCCCCCACACATCCATTTGCTATCTATATTCCATAGATTCACTTGCTACACACTTATACAACAAGCTCTCATATGCCTTGCACCAAAAAGTCTAGCAACACACACTCTTACAACAAAGATGCCTATGGCACAGGCTCCTACAACACACGATCCTATGACACACAGACATACAGCACACACTCTTCTAAATCACACTCTTGCATCGCACACACCCCTACGAAACACGATCCTAAGAAACAGAATTGAAACACTGTTTTACCACACAGACTCTTAAAACACACATGTATGTAACACACTGTGTGCTGTTATGCTATTAGTACATGTGCTAAAAATCACAGTACATCTTCCACACAAAACGTGCATGTGCATTTATAAAATGTTCATTACACAAGCTGAGATCAGATGTGCATGCAGTTTCTATACAAAATGTACATGCACATGTAGAATATATACAACACAATAATGCATGCTACTATACACTTGAAAATACACATCAAAGTCAGGTCTAACTTTGATGTTTGTTTTCAAGAGATGTAAATTTCATATGAGTATGGCAAGTCACATTAAATTTAGATCTCACTTTAATGTGAAGTTTCAAACGTATATATGTGATACAATGTATGAGCAGAATTAATGAATATTTTGTATGTTTTTTTGCATTTTGAATTTTATTGAATTCATATAGTGCTTTTGCCAAAGCATTTAACATTTAACACGAATTGAAACAGCAGTACAAATGAATGAAATGAAATGATAAGTCAAAACAGAAGCACAAAAATGATGCATTAAGATGCATTATAAATTAGAGAGAAGATGGTATTTAAACAGCTCCAAAACACATAAGCATCTATGAAGGGGAATATAGTTCCAGTATTTAGGGGTCAATAAAGAGAACAAGTGAAAATAGGAAGCAACACAAGAGGGCTTAGGGGTAGAAAGAAGGTAGAGGGATTAAGAGCAAAGGGTACTTAAACCAATACAAAGAAAGTGAAAACAAAGTTAGATATTAAAATTAAGTAAAGGGGCAGAGAGAAGAGAAGCAGTGATAGGGGACTGCAGAGGTAGTTGAAAGAGGAGACACATAGAGGAATTAAAGGAATTAAAAATGGTGCATGTCTATATAAACTCTACAAGTACGTGTGGGAGAATAATGTTTCATATATGTACAGTAATATACCTCTGAAAACCATCATACAAATCAGGACTGACATTGATGTCAGGTTTCAGGAGATGTAAATTGCATACATGTCCAAACTGTAAAAGTGGTACATGCCTTTGTACATATTTAAACTTCTCATCAAATTCAAACCTGTTTTTGGTGTAAGTTTTGATACAGAAAGGAGGTAATAAGACATGTGCATATTAAGATTTACACATTCACATGCCAGATACATACACACCAAGCCCTCACACACGTTATGCCACACAGTATAATAACACACAGTCTTACTACAAACACTCCTACAACAGATGCTCATATATCAGTCCATCCAACGACACCCAAATTGATGACACATGCTCCTACAACACACTCTCCTTCAACACATGCACCTGCTATGTTAACAAAATGTGTAAAGCACATACCTACTCCAATAAAGCATCACAGCGCTCCAAAAAACGGAGGGGAGACAGCTAAAAAAACAAGAAACGAGATACAAAAAGAAAGGTCTTTAGTTGTTGTCGTGAAAGAAGGTGATTATTAGTCGCACAAAGGGAACATGGCAAATTGTTCCATAGAACTGCTGCCGGTACTGAGAACGCTCATCCTCCCACCCACACGTGTTTGTACCTAGATATCTGGATGAGGTAAGCATGCTCTGGTCTCAAAGCTCGGGCAGGAGTATATGGCTGGAATGTATCCTGAAGGTACTTTGCACCTATCACACATGTTCTTATGACATGCAAACCTACAACACTATGACACACACTTCTATGAAACACAATCCTATGAGACACACTCTGATGACCCAAGCTTCTATGACAAGCAGTTCTATGACATATGGTCCTACAACACACGTTCATAACACATACATGACACACACTAGTAGTACACAAGCTCTTATAACACCCACAGTTCCAACACACAAACACTTGCTACACATATGTTTATGCCAAATGCTGTTACACAACAAGCTCATACACTACACTAACTTATGCTACATGTTCTTTCAACACATGCTATTATGTCAAACACTAAAAATCAAAACACACCTTCTATACAATATGTACAGGTACATGGAGAAGTAGTACATTTTGTACATGTACGCTACTATGCATGTGAATGATGTACAAGTAGCAAATGTAACACACAAGGCTCATATGCATATACATATACAGTCACACGGCACGCACTCATACTACATTCACTTACACTACATGCACTCACACACAATAGACCATACTCCACCACCAAAAAACATTATATATAAAAAACACTTTTATAATTAAGATTTAAGGTTAACCTCACAGTACATTGTACAAAGGGTGGACATAACAATCTTATGGTTAATCGAACAAAAAAGTAAAGTGCTAAAAGAATGACAATAACAATTTTAAGGTGCAGACACTCGCTGTATTCAACTAAAATTCAACCATAAACTCGAAGTATAAACAATCACTCCATACCACTAAAAATCCATCCAGGTCACATCAATACCATAGTTAAAATGAGTATTGGGGTTTGAGTCAATGTTGTGAAGAAATGCATCAAAATAGAACTAGATATGCTAGGAATGCCATGTTGGTTGAGGAATGCATGGGTTGTGGCCTCAGCTACCTTAAAAAAAAAAAGGATTATTATTAAAATATTGGAATTGGCAGTCACATAACAGCTAAACACTAAACGGTTGATTTGAAACTTCTTTTGGGGTGTCTTGATAAGAAAACATTGCATTACAAAATTGAGAAACAATAGTGGAGACAGAATCAAACTGGAATCACATTTGAATCCTGAAAATAACCATTTGAAATGTGAATGAAGTCAGATTTGGAAACATGAATAATTAGTTGAATGGCTAAAGTAAATTTAGATCAATTATTCACAAAATAGATCATATCTAGGTGTTACCAAAAATAGGAAAGCATATCATTAGGGTATCTCTGTCTTTTTCAGAATTATTCTGTAAATCTGGTCGCTTATCAGAGCTAGAGTGTGTGTGCAACTCTGGGGGTCAAAAGAGGATTGAACAGCACAACACACGTGGCAATATCACTCCCTTGACCAATGCAACCAAGTCCATTCCTTTTATTGCACACATACATGTATTATTGGAGCTGCAGCTCTGATTAGCTTTATCTCAAGGGTAGCCAATATGTGCTATTCCAGATAGTGTGCCCTACCGTTGATGTCACTGTCACCAGAGTCAATGCTGGTGGATCGTTGGAGTCTTAGGCCAAAACATCTGAGGAGACATAGGTTGCCTACCCCGACTTTAACTAAAAATATTTCACCAAAAGTAACAACTGACCATGATCTGCAAGAGAGACCTACATTTATAAGTATGTTGTTTCAGAGGAATGGAGCCAAATGTTAATACAGGAAAAAGATGACACCATGGGTTAGGCCTTCAGGTGCTGCATGGTTTATTGATGCCACGAAGACAATGCAAGCTCAGCTCTCAACTTCACCATTATCTGTTGCAGGTGAATATTGTACCAACGAAGAATATGTATATGTACAGTGTTGTTGCCCACCACAATAGGGCATATATTTTCCGGTGCACCATGGGCACCCACGTGTTCCCTGTTTGAATGTCACTGCAGCCACCTGATCATTAGAAAAAGAAAAGAGGCCTCAGATGTTGCCCATAACTGAAATGGTTAAACAACAGTCACTCTACACATAAATAAAGGAAGCCTTACATGTGGGGAATAGCCTGATCTTATTTATCATTTTAGTCCAATGTTCACAAAAGTATTTTCAACATTTGAACAGTTAAAGCGATAATTGAATTATTTCAGCCAAAGAAGGAGGAAACTCACTGTGCTGACTTTTATGCAGCACTTTCATTAGATAACTTGTCCCTCCTTTATGCGGAGGTTTGTCATCTGCTTTCCTGACCCTGAGGTTGGGATGGCTGTGAAAGGTGCAGTTATCAAGGGATTGACCTGGGGTGTAAGTACTGCCATTCAGTGTATGCAATTGCAGAGACTCGCACTGTAATACAGCTCTTTTCGACTTCCACAGTTCTCATATATATACATATATATATATATATATATATATTCTCGTTAAAGTGGCAGGTGGGTCACGAGCACAGAGTGCCTGAACTCCCACATCACAGATTTAAAGTGGGTGTTTAGAGAAGGTGGAAATAGAACGCTCAACTTAAACATTGCTATTTGCTGAAGGCATTTCTTTGCGTGTCTATGGCAACCATTCTAGACAAAAAGTCCTCTAAGCTTTCCGAGAACTGTTCGTCTCAAGCTGAAAAACGCAGTGAAGACTAAAGAGATGACACATACCCACATACATTTGTTCTTTCTTTCCTATGGAAACATAAACGCGCATCAAACATTTTTAAGTTAAAGTTATGCTATGTTATGCTATATCGGGATATGCCATGTTATGTGTCAAGGATTTTATACTGTGGCACATTTCCACCATAGTGCTTTCAGAGCGCCTGGACCTGTCTAGAATTTGGTATGTTGGGCAGGTATCCAGCCCCCTTAAGTTAAAGAGGAAAAGGAGCAGAAAGAGGATAAGAGGATGTGCAGTAGAATCTCACAGGCATAGGGAAGGAGTGATGTAGAAGGAGAAATGGAATGTTCACGATAGAGTGTGTGTGTTTGTGCATTTGTGTGTAGATGCATTAAGGTGAAGCATAAATCAGGATTGCAGAATGGAAGCAATAGTCCAACATTTTTGTAGTCAAACCGTGTACATTTGTGAACTAGATTTACAGAGCAATGCCACTTAATCGCATGTAGACCGTGGCTGCATTGTGGGCTCGAGGTGTGCCTCTGGTTGCTTTTGAGCCACATTTTTCCACTGGGAAAAAAAAAAAAAGGATGGGATTTCCTGGACTGTGAAATGTAAAGGCCATGGGGTGTGCTCAAACCAAAAGTAGACTGTGTGAAAGTTGAATGCTATCGGAAGACAGAATGTTGGGGTGAGCTGTTATGGACAATAAGTCACCAACGTGGGGGTGTGATGGTCTCCCAGCCAATAAGGAGGCTTGGAAAGTGCTCCTTACCACACTGGGAAAAAACCCACTCCAAGCCTCCTCAGATCGGGAGTCCACCAGCTTTCCTCATCGGGAACTAAGGTAAGTGTGCTCTCCATGCCCCCTTTCCCATCCCCTTGCCCCCTTTTCCAAATATACAGTCCCCTCCCTACCCAAACCCCAATCACATGCACTGCTCTGTCCCTCGCTGGCGTTGGCAACAGGAAGGTTCCCGGTGCATTTCCGTCGCGTGATTATCTGGCATGGAAAGGGAGAAGGTCCTCTTTCGATGATGGCCATTTTTTTCCCATTAATTTAATTGAACTCTATTGAAAGAGAGAAGGGACTAGGTGTAGTCCCTTCTCCCCTTTCCATGACTGCAATTTTGTTTGTTTACTTTTTTTCATTCATTTGAATGGCCACCATGGAAAGGAAGAAGGTACTACATGTGTCCATCTCCCCGATCCATTTTGTTTCTTTTTTTTTCAATGTGGGAAAACTTGTTATTAGTACCCCACTATGATGTGTCAGGGTAGTAATAGCAATAGGACGCTCGGAAGGGGGGATTGCCGGTCGTGTAATGCCCTCCTCCAATGGTTCTATTGCTTCATTAGGTGCATGCATGCAAATAGATGACTGGCCACAGGAATTTTCCAGAACTTTGTAATATATCTGATTTGTACAAGTGACGTTTTATAAATGTCATGAATAAATTAAATTGCAATCAAATAAATAACACTTATTATAATATGATGTGAGCATGACCTGAATGATACTACTGCTAACAATGCAATAAATTGAACTTGTGTAATAATAGATATACCCCACGTGGAGAACTGTGCTGCCTCTGTGAAGTACAAGTTCTACAAGCTTCATATCAGTGAAATGGACTGGACAGAATGGGGTCACGTCAGGGAAAATCATGTCTATACACTAATCTCTGAAGGCTCACATCCATCTTTGGGGAACGTCCATTCATGAAGGAGCTTTCTTTTAATACCTTGTTGATTGTACATCCATGTATCCTGCTGATTTCTTCACAGGATCATGCCAACCGTTAATCTGGGGCATGCCGAGGAACCCACGACTGCCAGTACCGTTAGAATACTCCCTCTGCATGACCCCAACTCAAATTAACTGTGTTTGGTTCTAAGATGTTGTCTCCTCTGTCCTCCAGCAAAGATATGTCAGGCAGGTATCTATTTGCTGTAAAATGCCATCTCTCAAAACAATTGTCCAACACGTTTGTGAGAGGTTTGTAAGCGAGGAGAAATTGCATGTGTAGGGTCTGGACTGAAGCGTATGGCAAACACATTTCAGCATTCACCTTTCATTCACAGAGTGATGTTCTTAAACGTGTGCTCTCACTGTCATATGGTTCCAAAGGCATTTGTCTGACATCCTAGACTGGGAACATTCTACAGCAGGCCTTTGGATTGGGTGGACACAAAATATATGAAAATATATCCGGATCCAATTGAAATCTTAGCTTTGAATGATAGACTCAACTCCTAGAACCCCACCTTCTGGCCGAATACATGCCAACAACCCAAAACAGTGGTAATACAACTGGATATTATTTTGGACAATGATCTGTTCTTAACGAACCAGGCCACAGCACAATCACAATAATGCTTCTTTCTTCTCCGGAGAACTAAATGCCTTCTCGTTGGTCATCGTTTGTGTATCAGGTCATGGCTATGAATGTCGTATTTTCCTCCTGATTGAACTTTTTAAGCAGCAGGTGCATGACCCTCTCAACTACTTTGACATTACAATTACAAAAAGTGCAGGATGTGCCAGCGAGAATTCAATTAAAAAGTAAGAAGCATAATCACATATACCCAGGCCACATAGTCCTGACTGGCTTCCAGAATCACTTTTAAAAGTATGTCTTTGTCTGTATGTGACTACACCAAACACATTCTCCCACAGACATCAACTCTACCTCCCAAGACTGCTCCTGAAATCTCACTCTGGTATGATCGTGATTGCATCACCCTACAACAAAAGAGATTGGAAGGCCCATCTGTTGCATTACCGGCGACGAAACAATGGAACCCTCCTCTGCCAGGAAACTTCTTAACACCGTTACATTTAATGTCCCATGATCATTATAGAATATCTGTAAAATTCTGCCCCTTTCAGTTGTCTTCGGTAGTGCCATCAGGGCTTCACGGGGCCGCGGTGCTTTATAAAACCCAAATAACATAGCACCACATAAAATAACATAACATAAAGAAGCACTCGTGCAATCATGAGGTTTACATCTACTGCAGAACAGTCATGTTATGCACATCACATGCAATGCCTTCTCAGCAGTCAGATGAGAGAAGGCAATGTGCCCTAGGGTCATCTGAGTTCACTAAGACTTAATTCCATAATCTCCTTGGAAACCATTGCCTATCGTGTAGATGTGGGTCTGACACCAAGATGTGGCGGGAAAGCCTGGCTCGCATCACAGCCTACTCTCAACACCAGGCAGTGTTGAAAACAGGGGACGTGTGCTATTCACACTGTGCTTGCCCCATTTTATTATCAGCCAGACTAGAGAGCCAGCACCCATGACCTTTCCGATTTCTTTGAAAGGGATACGTTGAGCATCACCCCACTTACCTGAATGCAGCATGTACAAAAAAGGAAACCCACAAACATTTAGAGATCATAACAAGTGCAGACTGACAAAGCCGCCATGAGTGTGAGCTAGGGATATGCACTATACGTGTTTAGCAGTTCATGATCCTAAACAGTATTTAGGCACATTTAAGGAAATGTATTGATAAACAGGGCTACCAGGCCCGACATGCCTTACACTTGGATAAATTCCTTACCTACTGTGGAAACATGTTCCCATCCTGACTACCTGCCTCACACTGCCTGCTCTTAAACCCATATTGCCCAGTGTGAATAGTGGGCCTTTACGTTTCCGAAGGCCATCCACTACCACAGCGCTCTTATACCACCAGACAACAAGGGGAGTTATATTATGCTGGTTGTGAAATTAAGGACAATTCTGATCATAAGGTAGAATGCATTAAGCACATTGATCCTTTGGATCACTCTTTTGTGTCCTTCATTTACCATGTTAACCCCATACCCTAGTCAGGGCGGTTGTTATGCAAATTATTTCTGGAGAGCATACACAGTTTGCTTCCAAAATGCTATCCAAACCCATGCCAAGATTTAACAAGTGGCCACATGCAATCGGAAGCACCTTGTTCAGTCAAGGATTTTACTCAATATTCCTTGAATTATTGTTGTTCCCTAGGGATATCTGTGCGTATGGGGCTCTATGGATGGCCAGTCCATCCCGAGGGACATTAACACATAATTAGACATCATATATACATATATATATTATTATCTAATGTCTGTGCATTGGGCACTGGCTATGCACACAGAGCTATGTGCAATGACACCCTTACCCTAATACCCAGCTTCCTAAATCAGCCCTTTCTCTTCTAAAACTCTGTGAAATTTGCAGTTTTAGGGAGAGGAAGCATTATATCTAGAGATGCCAAGTAGATGGGGTAACCTCAGTAGATTGACTGATGGTGCTACCATTGTATCATCACTTCCAAATCATGAAACTGTCCTAATGACTATGTCTCCTAGTTGCAAAACATGTGACTTTAGGTGGTTTGTGCGCATGAGCCCAGTGTGCATTATTTTCATAGTGATTTAAGCATACAGTTCTTGTATTGCAGACATATTTGTTCACATATACAAATCTCTGCTTATTCTTATGTTCCTTTCATGTTCTTTGATTTTATGCAAAGCAGCCAGTAACCCTCATTGATTCTATTAGTCTGCTTCAGATCCATTATATGAGTATTTTGAAAGTACACAATTTGAGATTAACAGACTGTCATATTGGAATGATAACGGTGAGAACATATTTTTTGATGATGTGTTTAGAACAGTACAACAATTGTAATGTTATTATGAGTGCACTTTATGCTGTAGGTGATCATTAGAAATTTAAATTACACATTTACATTATGACTACAATACATTGAATCATCGTTTTTAATAGCTTCTTTAGCAGAAAATACCAACCAGTGTGTCTCTCAAATGGTGTTCGTTCTTGGAAAGGCATGATCGCAGATAAAAAAAAAAAATAAATATATTTCTTCAGTGAGCTACTAGGCCGTGTTTAATTGGATGTACAGACCACTGATTTGTTGGTAGTGCTGCTGTATATAATTAATAATTAACAGCAAATAGAAAATAAAAACACAGGCGTAGACCATGCATACGTTCGTCTGGTTCCGTACACAGTTTGTCAGAATTCCAGCAAGTTGCACATATTCCATCTGCATCCCTATCATCTACCCCATATGGAGACCGTGCCTTCAGTTTGATGGTGTTATTACTGCAAGACACACACAATGGCAATATATGTTTGTGCAATTACAAATGCAAGTTGACCCTACCATGTGGAGAAGGAGAGAGGGTCAGTGAAACCATGTTGTTAAAGGATGTTATGTTTGCAAGGTAACATTGAAAAATTAAATACATTTGCCACCTATGGTTAGCTGTGCAACCATAACTCGAACCACTGCCTCACAGTAACACCCAGGACATCAAAGATGACATCTCAAAACACACCCAAATGATGTCACCCGACTGCAGCTATTTCTGAAGAGCGATCATGTCTGCAATGACATGACATACTTTTAATTTGTTTGCGAATGTCCTGACATAGTGTCGGTCGATGCAGTACAACTGGGTGAGGTCACATTGGTGGAAATATGTTTGTGAACGTCATGATGTGGTCACCGATGGCGACACACATCATGATGTTATTGCACGCATGCAGCATGATGATATGTCCACGGTCAATATCTGTGTGTTGCTAGCATTTATAAATCCATTTTACTCCCCCCCACCATCTCTCAAGTTCAAAACGTACCCCTGCACAACTGCTGCTAACATTTTATGTAGTTCTAAGAACTTGGTACAACTCCCAATGCCCTTTGTTGGCCTCTGAAAGTTTTGGAGAGTGCACAAAACCTTGTACAGTTCCTCCAAGGAGAGACACACATTTCCTATACTGATTCACAATCTGGCACAGCAGAGGGCAAAAGGAACTTTGGTGGAGTATAACTTGGACACCTGCTACTACCAAATAGCATCAGTCATGGTCATTGCTGCCCCTCAGGGGCCACCAGCACCTGGAAGACCCGGAGAAGGGAACAGGGGTACTGCAGCAGATGGGCTGCAGGAGAAGGAGGATGAATTAGAAGAGACAACTTCTACATCTGGTGGTCAGAGACAATCCTGGGTGCGGCTAAGCAATATGTATTGTACTACTACAACTACTACTACTACTATGCCCACATTCCAAAATTCCCATTGTGGCTGTGGTCATGTACAAATGTCACATTGTCCAAATTGCATAACTACTAAACAACAATTTGGCCAATGGCCATGGCCGCACCAATATGTACTGTGACTACTACTACTGCTACTACTACCACTATTATATCCACACTCCATTAGTCCTATTCGGCCTTAACCAGGGCTCCCATTGGACATATCAATTAAAGCCAGGGTAAAAAGTACTGTTCTCACTATGGCGAAGGGACAGTTTACTGGGGGCATTAAACCTCAAATAAGCATATTGTTGAGTCCATGGCCAGTGGCCATAGCCACAACAATATGCCCTGTGACTATTACTACTGCTACTATATCCACACTGCAAAAGTCCTACTCTGCCTCTAGCCAGGGTTCACATTGTTCAAACTAGATAACTATTAAACCCAAGCAAAGCATACTGTTCTCACCATAGCCACTGGCTAGATTGTTCGGGCATTACACCAAAAAGTAAACATATTCTTGTATCCATGCCATCAGTGCCATCAGCAATCTGGATATAGGCACAGTCACATGCACTAGTCCCATTACATAAGTAATTATCCCAAAGTAATCATTGTTGTAACATACAACATAACACCACCCTTTTCAATGGAAGTCCACAGACACTTATTGCTGTCCGTGTTAGCTGCTGGCAGTAAAATTGACTGTTAATAGAAGAACAACATGTATCCATTTTTACAAACAATATTGCATGCATTGTTCCCTTTCATTTCAGCCCCACCCTTCCCAGGCACTCTTTCTTCTTAGTTTTAATTTCAAGAATTTTGAAGCACCCTGTGTTTGTCCTTTGACCAATCACCAGCTGCATACAATGTCCACGGATGCTATGTGCCCCTCTGATTGGTCAGGGTGTGACATCAAATCAGGAAGTGAGTCCACAGACCAAAGATATCACAAATGTATGTTGCCCTACAATGTGAGCATGCTAAAAATAATCTACTTAACAGATTTACACCAACTTATCAAAAGCATGCTATCAGGACCAGGCTACCGGTCCTCAAACCAGTTTGGTGCAAATCCATCCAATGGTATGGGCTGTAGCTGAGAGAAATATGTCCCATTCAAGTCTATCCATATTTCAAGAAGTGTGGACACCCCAACTCCAACTTTGTCCTCTGATAGCGAATCCGCTCAAACCTATCCATATTAACTAACAGTCAGGTCTATATTTTCTTCTGCAAAGTTTTGTGCAGATTCATCAACCTACACCAAAGTTGTAATCCACCCAAAAAACACTCTTCCTATAGGATAGACAACGTAACCATAACTACAGGGCCACTATCGTGGACCCTGTAATACATAGATATGTGTAATTTGGCAGGTGTTGAAAGCTATGCACCTTAGCTATCCCCCAGTGCACAGCCCATGTTTGTCCATGTTAGTCTGCTCCATATGAATTGCAACAGAGAAAGAGAATCACCATTATAGGTAGATAGCATTTATGTCATTGATTAGACCATGAGTCATGTCAAAAGTGATGTCATATGCGATACCATCAATGATCTCGGTCACCAAAGTGCACTAGTATCTTGTGATGGTGTTTTTAATTTGTAAGTGAGGATATATGTGCCTTTGGCCTTCACAATTAGGGTGTACATATTTAGAGAGACAATACCTGCTGAATTTCTGGTGTTTTGTTACTTTAAACCAGCACTTAGCATCACTGAATGTCAAAGGTTTGTTGAATTGAAAAGTTACATTTGAGCCCTGTCTTAACTATTGATTTCTCACTACATTTCAGGGATTTTGTGATACTATACATCTAGGTGTCAGTATCCATACCCTTTCTTACCTAAAATGGGTTAGTTGTCAGTTCCACAAAAAGAAACACACTGTTCAGATCCTTGTTGGCATAGGCAATATGGGGTATTTCAAACAATACAAGCCTACAGTCACATCTCGTTTTCGCCCTCTACCAATCAGAATATGTTTGCTGCTTTTTAACAACAAGTAATAAAATGTAATAATTTAATTTTGCCCCTATTTTTTTTTATTTTTATTATTTATTTGTGTGTAATCACATTTGAAATGTTTACAAGAACCTATTAATGAATTTCAATTTCAATGCAAAGCAAAACAATATGTTTTTGGTCACGCCTCTGACAGCTCTTTCTTGAAAAGTGTCCACCTGTGTTTCCTCTCCCTACATACGGGATGAATTTCCTTTAAAACATGTCATACTTCTTTAGTTCCGTCTCTTCCCATCGTCCCTTCCTGCCCTAAAACTAAAAAAAAGCAATCCTGCACTATGTTTTAAAACTCAGGAACACTTTTTAAATGTGGATATGAATAATTGTCACCAACCCACTAAGCTCTCAATCTATTATCATGTTTCAATGATCATTTAAATCTCTTTATCTCTTTATCTCTTTATCAATTATTTGTCTATCACTCTGCTGAAACAACACAATGTCAGGTTGTAATGTCCTACAATCGTGCTAAAAATAATAAAACATATTGGACATCCAACACTTCTCAAACCCGCCTCACTACCAGTCTCCAGATCCAATCTATCCTTAAACATAGCTAAGAAACACCATACACCATTTGTTATCTTATATGGGAGTTTTAGAAAGCAGAACAATCACCAATAGATATCTCTGTGCTATACGAGACGTGACATGTAAACCAAGGCATGGAGAGTTGAGCTCAGGAAAATGAACTATTTATTGTTCAAGAAGAAATGTCTACATTTGTTTTCCCAAAAATTAACAAGTTGGATTCTCTATGAAGATCAATAGGGAGAGTGTTCCAGATTCCGATTCCCTTTACTGTAAAGGAGCTCCCCCCTGATCTTTTCTTCATGTATGCAGGTATCGTCAATTTCTATGCATCCACAGTCCTGTGGAACATAGAGAGACATTTTGACTCAACTTTAAGAACAGTGGGTTTACAGTAGGATATTGGAAACATTTTAAAAACTTTACACATGCACTTAAACATTATCTTGTTCCTCTAATAGCAACCACTGTACTACTCTAACATATCCAGAACCCTGGCGTTTGCATACTTTTGCATACTGACCCAATACACTAAAATGCCATGAAAAGGGTGTGTTGCATCAAGACAAAGTAATACACCAGAAAAGAACATGCCCAAAAAAAACTGAAAGTGTGGTTAATAGATGGAAAACATTGAACCATATCACATTTTGAACACCTGCATAGGGGAACACAAATGCATAAAATAAAAAAGCCCAAAGTGAGAATATCTTCCTCCACCCCAAAAGACAAAACTGCAAAAGGCAGTTAGATTAGTATCCATCCAGTAATACTAAAGGTTATGGTAATTCATGGTTTAGTTATAAGAAGGCTGGTGCACCTGCTTTTAATCTAGTAATTTCTTGTGAGAGCTACATGTGTGATTGCACAAAGATAATACATTAACAGCTGCAAGAATGGACTCCCATGTTAATAGAGCTAAACTAGAATGAATGCCTTAAATACCTAAATTATTTTAAAACATGAATAACTTGTTTCTCTCTCAAATGAAAGGACAAACATCACAATTTCTAAATGTTGAATTTTCGAAACTGAAATGCATTGCATTTATGCATGAAATGTTCTCTGCCCAGACAATAACAATATACACCAACACATTGCAATCAATAACCTTGATCCCTCCTCAATTCTTCCAGTTTGCACAAATAAGTCTAAGTTCGTTTTTGTATGTGTTTTGTCATGCAGGGCTTTTACATACAGGTCTCAATGTCACATTAATATGTTTACCCAGCAGAGGACCTTGAGATATATTCGCACCCTAATGCAAAATGAGCGTATATTTCAACTATTAATAAAATACGTGCACGCTCTTTGTGGTCCCAGCAATGTGCAATGCGTATACATTCAAGCTGGTTTAATGTCTCCTTGTTTTGGTCACATTTTACTGCCCCATTTCACCTCAATCCATTGCTCATCCCAAACACAAGCCTTTACACATATTCAGGAATAAGTCCCATTTTATTTGCAAAATGTGAGAATCCTTGCTAATTGTATTTACAATGGCCATTGCTCATTCGCCAATCTCTTCCTGTATTAACATGTGCCAAGCTTCATTCGTTGGCTCTTGTTTAAGGATGTTTCTATCACACTGATAACATGTCAAGATGTCACATCACAATGTCCGAAAATTGCTCAGGGAAAGAAAAGGTCTCTCAGGCATCTGCATACTCCAGGCCATCACCGTTGCAGCCTCAAAAGCACTACCCACAATGCATGCAAACGTGCATCAGGCATCACATTTGCATGTTAAGCACATTTTTAAGGAACCACACCACAATTTTAACAGGCAGCTTTTCAAAACGGAAAACACATCCCTCTTGCAGTGCATTATATGAGATGCTGCTATGTTTTTGGTGTCAGGGGCACCCCACATTTCACCAAAGTAAAATAAAATAAAACTGTATCAATGTTTACCAAGCCAGGAAACGATTGCGCTCCTGTAATTCCTGACACTTTTGAAACAAACCTGGCCAAATCTATACAGCAGTCTAAGCTACTGTTCACAATGTTGTGGTTGTATCCATTGTGTATTAAGTTTGCTCTCAAAATGTGTGAGTTGTTATTGCAGTCCCCTTTCTTTGAGCATAACTCGCATTTTAGCTGACTCGTTCATTTGGTTTGCAATACATAGCTGGTCATCTTTTATTGTTATGGTGGTCTTGAGAAAAGAAACAAAAAAAAAGTTTTTGCTTGGAGATAATTTGTCCGTGACAAACCTAAAATAGTGGGAGTCAAGATGAATACTATGCACTTGGCTATAGTGGCATAAAGCAGCTCATAATCGCAAAGCACATTCTAACACACCTCAGTGCCTTGCATGGCTGCAATGATGTGTAGGGTGACTCTATGTCCATGGTTGCTAATCAGGTACTCCTCATCCATATATAGCATCCATCTTATGGGTTCTCCTTGCCACCATATAGTTTAGAAAAAACAAAAACAATTTGCATTGACTTATCGCAAAATTCGTTTTGCTAATAACGTCTGACTTGCAGGATGAAGTTGGATGACATGTACCATACAAATTGTCTGGTATGGACCCCTCCAAACTATAAATGTTGGAGAAACTTTGGTAAATGTTTTTTCAAAAGTTAAGAAAAAAATATACATGCATTTTAGCCTTAGGGAAAATGTTGCTTCCATTTAACACCTGTAGCATCATAGCTGCTAGATGGATTTTCAACAAATAAGAAATAAGTTGGTCAAAAAGCATCGCAGATATTCCTGTCCAATAGATTTTTTGAAAATCAACAGAAAAGGGGGGGTTCCAGTCCAAAGAAACTCTGTATATATCTCCCATTGTACATTGCAGCACTGAAGGTTTTCAGAAATAAAAAGCTCCCATTTATCAATTTTTTTCATGATCTTAGTGATTTCTGTGCTAATCCCATGGGAAGCCAACAATAGAAAAAAGCTTAAAATGATATTTAGAGGAGGGACAGGAATGGTCTGACATCAGGTTAGAAGTGAGAAACAGGAAAGATGAGCAAATAGATATGTATCCACTGGCGGTAAAGGGGGGTGAATGGAGAGAGTCAGGGAGGATTGACAAAGTGGTCAGAGTTGGGGAACATCAGAATGAGTTGGGCTGCACATGGTGATCAACACACTTTTTTCATTAATGCAGGAATTTTTACAGCAGTGCAAGGTGGCGCTGAGTTGATCACAAGAAGTCTTCTGGAGAAACTACCACGCAAATGGAATTGGGGGGAATGCATGCTCTTTTATTAATATAGGTGCAACATGGAAATTGACAATAGTCGGAGGGATCTGGTTATTTACTAGTGAGGGGTATATGAGGCAAGGCTGTAAGCTGAGGCCACTGTCCATGGCCACAGGCCATGGACCATGAGATCTGGTTATTTATAAGTGACAGGAATGCTCTCTGGTCATAGAATGTGACTACTGACCATGATCAAAAGCAGTGTACAGTGTGCCTTGTTTTTGCTTAATTTCTGCAACATGAACAGTGGATACAGCCAAAGTCTGTGGCCAGTGGGATTTGGTAAATTATTACTTACAAATGCAATTTGCATTCACAAAAAAAAGACACCCTTACTTTCCATCTTCTGAGAAAGTAAGTGCTGGTTGTGAATTATGTTTTTCAGATGGCATTTACTAATAAATGCCTTTGACTCCACCTTCTTTTTAGCAGGTGTTAATGTAAAATGGATTCCACAAGAATTAATGTGTTCTACGCCCCCCTGAAAATCTCAGTCAGGTGTAAACTGTAGTGCATAAGCAAGGCGGTTGAGGAAAGCAAAACAGAGGTGTAAACTCTGATCTGTACACATGTTCCACCTTACATAAACTCAGAAATGGGTTGGAGTGGGTAATGGAGGTGTAAAACCATAATCATTTGGTTTTACCTCTCCATTTACTACACCGCCATTTTACAATGACCCCCTGCATGTCAGATTGGGGGTCATATTATAATTGACAGTGTGGGAAATGGAAGTGTAAAACAAAGGCAACTGTGCACCTGCTAAACGAACAGGCAGATTCCATAGGAAGGTATTATTAAACCCCTTATGCAAAAAATAATTTTCAAGAGCATTTACTTATTTACAAGATGGAGAGTAAACTGAACGGCCTGCTGTTACTCTTCATTTTTACATTATGTCTTGAAAAAGTTTACAATGAAGGGGAAACGACAGCAGCTAAGTGCTACATTGGAGTTCCGCTGCATGCAATTTGCTTTATATAAACATGACCGCTATTGATATGACTTCTAAAAGAGCATTTTGAAAGGAAAAAACCATGCACGTATACAATGTTTGGATTGTACTGACCTTCATTGCAATTTCCGCCCTATTAAAAGGCTTCTGTTGGGAAGAAAGCATCCATATAGATGTGCATGTGGATTCTACTGCAGAAGGGCTTTTCACCAGGAAGCTATCCCTATGTTTTGCACTCACCATTCATAATGTTAATTAACTAGAGCTGATGGTTGTTGCACTTCAGATCATCTAAAACACAAAGGTTGCAGGATCTTGCCCTGCAGTTTACATCACTGACATTGTGTATTGCTGTGGTTTGGTGTTGTGATGTGCATGTTCACTCTCTGCAGCAAGTGCTTTACACACTGACTTATCAACATGTATTTCAATTTGGTGATTACACAGCATCAATATATTTCAAAAGCGAGGCAAACACGCCATACAAGTTGTGCTACAGTGAACCCACAAACTATCTGCTACAGTGGAGACTGAATACATTATAGGATTAATTGAACAGGTCAGAATATATTGTCAACAACAGTCAGGTAGCCTCAGCAGTGCACTATAAATGTCCATGTCATATGTTATTTATGTATCTAAAAAGAAATGTGCATTCATGTGTTTTCATCAGGCATCCATGTAGGGGCCCCCTTTGTCCACCCACTAAATCCAATTTAAGCCCTTGAATCTGGAGATTATACATATTAAAGTGCCCACTCCACCGAGCAATGTGAGTACACCCCTGCGTAGGGTTATCCATTTCAAACGTTGCTCTTACGTGTCCTTTGAAGGTCACAACAGAGATCACAAGAGAGTAGGGTGACATGAGTGTACATTGCACAGACATATCTAGCACGACTGCTGTACAGCAACAAACCATCAGTGACCCTCCCCACCCCCCCGCATCCCCATCCCCCTGGGAGATGGTGCATATGTGCACGGAATGCCTTTAAACACCGCTCTGTTCTGTATTAAATAAGATGTCAACCGCCAACCACTATGCGCTTTTAATAATTAAATGCTGCCTTTGTCACTAGGGACAAAAAATGCACTCCTTAAATCAAGAGGGTAATTAATTTCCCTGGCAGGCCTTCAGAAGTCTCGATTGAGATTTCAAGCTTCATATATATGACTTGACAGTTTGCATTTTCCAACTCAGTCCCAATACGCCCCCCTCGTGCCCCCAGGTATGGATATAGCGTGTAAGCTGGCTCGCGGAGGGAAGGGCGTATTGGCACAATCTGTATCCCCCATTAGCTTCTAATATGTGCCTGCCCTAAGCGATATGCAATCCAGGCTTCGGGCCTCTAAATGTGCTTCACTTTCACTGAAGCATGCTGAGCACTAGCAGGCTGGCTGCATGTTTCAGCACGCTTGCCTTCGAATACAATCCCTTGCGAACAATGCATTGGGACCCGTGGAAGCAGCACTCGACTATTCCAGGTGTATTCCTTGTTTTGGAAACAATAGGTCGGTTGGGGGATTTGTCAGTGTTCCAGGCGTCTTCATACTTGCTCTAGTTGCAGGTTTTGTGAGTTAAGAATAAGGACACAGATGCACATTTGAGATTCTCACCGTTTGCATTTCTCGATTTGCCCCACTGCAAAGCTTTGTGAATCACGCCCATGGTTATACAGTTACAATTCAGCAACACGTTGTTTTTCTTCCCCCATTAACTATGTTTCTGTATAATTGTTACATTGCTCTATGTTACGCAATCCAAAAGGTAATTAATTGATCATTGCACTTTCAAGATCGCAAATCTTTAATTTCCATTTGCGCACTATGGGACGCTGTGCAATTAGGAAATGTTATGCAATGTAATGCACATGGTCTTATCCAGCACCCTTCTGCCAATAATGTTGCCTTATTGTGCATGGCTCTGTAAGAAAAGAGGGCATGGTTTGTTAGTTGGATAGCGGAAAGGCAGATGCAGAAACCTTTGATGTTGATGGATGCAGGTCGGAAGTACATGTCGATATGAAAATCTTCATGTTGTTTGTGGTTGGTACTGACCAGGCAGGTTAACGATATGGGCATCCCCCGGATTGTAGAGTGTTAAGTTAAGTGCACTAGACAAACAATTCCTTTGACCCATGGATCAAGAGGCAGGTTTTTATAAATTTGTGTTCCAAGATATCTTACTATGGTTGATAGGTTTGACCAGGGGCAAAACTTGCCAGGCCAAGGGAGTTACAACCTCTTGAATAACAGAGCATCAGCTATGTTTTGCTAAGGTTGAGTTGTAGTCTGTTTGCTGCGAATCCATGCATCCACCTGTGCAAGGCAGTTTTCAATGTCTGGGGTTATTGTTGTTAGAAGATGGTTACATTCTGAATCTGTTAAGTGCACTAGACATAGGCGGTTGTCTGTCAGAGTGTGGGAGGTGTAAGGATGAAGGATTTTAGTAGTAAAGAGTTACTTGGGGGATGAAGGTGCAGAGAGGGAGATGTCACTTTTTACGGTTCTTGGTGTTATATTTCACTGAGTTTATAGGTATAGACCAGTGTCACACAGGAGAGTTTCCATGAGTCCAATTGTTTTCTGGCCAATGGTTGTGCCAAGAGTTTAAAAAAAACACTTGTAAATTTGTCCAAGTTTCTAGGGTACAGTTTTTAGTCTGTTGCTCTTATTTTTAATTTCTTTCAAAGGGGTTGAGCTGTTTCCTGAAATATAGGTGGTTCTCCTCCACGAGGAACGGTTTGGGTAGGGTGTTTAAAAGTTTTATGCCCATAACCGAAAAAGAGGATCCTCCTTGCCATTTCATTGAAAGGTCGGGCACTAGTACCAGTACGTTTTGTGGGAGGAGTGTAGGGTAGCATTTTGAACTCTTTGACATTTCATTGGGTAATCTTCGATTCTGAGACAGTGATGGGTGACAAGTAGTTCACAATTATGGCAAGTATTTGTGTGTCATCTGCATAGTTGTAGCAGGAGACACCAGATTTATTGGTGATATCTAGTAGCGGTGTCAAGTAGATGTTGAAAGGTAGAGGTGAGAGTGTGGGTCCGAGGCCGAAATTTGCAGGGGATCAAGATAGTCACAGAAATGTACAGATCAGGTAGGAACAATACCTGCAGCAATGCTTGCACAGCAATGATGATATTGCTGGCATAAGCCGGTCAAATGTAATGGGCCAGCCTACAAGCCTCACTATGGAAATTACACTGGTAACTGCATTTGTTTTTATTTTTTTAGTCAATTAAATACCAGTGCTACACACATCTAAAGTGTTCTTCGTTCTAACAGGCTGATTGATATGCACTTAAGGACATGTTCCGTTCCAGGCACAAATTGTGAAATGAATATTCGTCTAACACAGCGGTAAAGGAGAACACAACCATCCTTTCGCCAATACAGCCCTGACACCATGTGTACTGCAAATGTTTAATCTTAAAATACATTTTACTTGCAGTGAGCAAATTCTTCATTAACAAGAGGCCGATCACTTAATTAATAATAAGTGTGATTGTCTAATTCTGACATAATTTTGAAGTAGCATATACTTAATTTGTTTAATAATTTCCCTGTTTTATTTAACTTGTAAACAGTTCAGTTCCCATCGCCATGCCTGTGAATTTTGAACTGTAAAAGTAGAAAGCAAAATTTTCACTTATGGCCCTATTTCCATATTTTGTCTTTCATAACCCATCATATGTCTACCCTTTTTAACAAACATTTTCTGAAAATGTGGATTTCATATAATTAGAATATAGGCAAAAAAGGAAGCATGTGCCACAATATCCTAAACATGCCTAGCCTTGTGTCAAACTGTGCATACCACAGTGAAAACTGCTCAGTGTTCCCTTTTTTCATACTGAAAAAACTGAACAAAGATGGTGTTGCTTTACCATCTGTAGCAAGATTTCTCTACCTACCAGTGTAGTGTATTCTGTAAAGGAGAGGGGCACATTGATGTCCGTTGCTATATGCTAATGAAGCAATTACTCCCACATCAGGGGGCATATATGGCCAGTAATGGCCGACCAAACCAAGTCTAGGCAGGCGAAAGCAATGTGAAGGTCTTTGAAAGGGCTTAGGGCGGCAATGTATGCACCCATAACAGGGGGGCGAGAGCTATTTGCACACAGTAGTCTTGTCCATGATGCAAACAGTTGTATTTATTTTTACTAGATAATGGTTCCCTGCATATTGCACAAAAACAATCTCTAGTGGAAAAAAGCAAATAGGCTGCTGCCTTAGTAAATAGAAAAGGGACTGCTGTTCAGATTCCCCTTTACTAGGCTCCTTGCCAAAAGCATAGTACTATATGTGACCTGATGAATCAGTATCCTGATTTACAGCACCTGCTCTTCCTGTGGCTCAGAGCAGGTTCAGAAGTCAGAGCTGCCCATTTGACAGGTTTAGTGACAGCCAAGTCTCTGCAGTGCAGAATTGTTATGTAAGATATGTGTAGTTGTACCAAAACTATAATGACCATAAGGAGCCATGATGGTGGCAGAATGAACTATACAAATAAAGCTACAACTTGGTTAAGGTATGGTGCATAGTCCTAGTTATGATCATTGCAGCTATATTAAATTGATATTGCTTATTTGTCAGCCCAGTGGGCCCAGTTCAGCTGTGGAATGATCATGTGTATTACTACCAGACAAGACCCACCCCTGTCCACTGACAGGACTGCATCCTTGTGGATTGCTTCTCTTTGTTCCTTTGTAAGGGCAGTTAACACAGATTCCAATCTACTCCACAGGATGCTGGCCTGGGAACAGAAACCAAGAGGCACACCCATTCAAAGAGAGACAGACCTCAAGCAAGGGGACTGCATTTCTAAATGAATTGATACTATTGAGAAGGTAAGTGGGTGGGGTTAGTTGAGCCAGAGAAGGATCTGTACAGTTTGGGAGGGTTCGGCCTCTTTTTCTCTCGCCTGTCACCTACACGTCCTCTTGAGCAAAGCACTTTGGGTGTGAAATCAAAAGAGAAATGTCCACACATTTCAAGAGCAGGAATTGGACCACTAAAGCAGGCTAGCTTAGTCCAATCACATAGAGGCGTTTGCCCTTTAAATTAAAGGGTCTGCCCCCACTTATATGAATCATCTTGAAGACTCTTTGGATCACAACTTGAGAAGATTGTGTTGGACCCTCAACATGTTCCTGATCCCTTGGAACGTGACTCGTAGAACCCTGCAAGCCAAGACAGCTGGGGTCCTAGTGTATTTCACCATTGAACTGCTTTGAGCATATTTCAAGACCTTTTCAGCACATTTGAACCAGCAGGACACACCATTGCTGCCTGTGGCTTTCTCCAGATATTTGGACAGTGTTGTCACACCATCAAGAACCTCAAATATTCTACTATTGACTGTTAACTTCCCCCTTGGTTCATGTGTGGGCCCAAGAGACTGTTTAGGTCACTTTGACCCCATTTTGCTCACAAGTACATATCCTTTTTTCAAGATCATTCTTGCTATTGCTTAACTTTCACCACTGAATCTTTACCCAGATTGCTGCATCTACTGTCTTTCTGTGTTCTTTCGTCGGGGGTGGATTTTGTGTAGTGTTTTTTCTGGTTATTATTGAACACAATGTATTTAATTAAACTGCATACATTTTGATAGAACCTGGATTGGACATTCCTTTATTTTGGACTGTAATATTTTGCTGCTTGGGTTGCTACTGCACCACAGTGACACCCTCTTAAGAATACAGCCTTCCCTCAGCCCACGTTATGACAAAAGGTGAAGGAGGTATATCTTTTGACTGCCTGTTATATCTTTACGAATGTGTTGTCTCTTGGTGTGTAAGAGTGTGAGGGCTGAATGGGCATTTTAGCCTCTACTCATCCTTGTTCTCCTGCAGGGAAGAGGTAAATTCGTCACAGCATCAGAGAACAGAGCAGAGCACCATGACCAGAGCATAATACTTCTGGTCCAGCAGGTAATTGGCATTGGAGGCAGAGGCTTGGCGGAAGGATACAGGGTTTATTAGGGGGTGGGTGAGAGAGGGGCAATTGGCGATGCAACAGAAGCAAGCTCGCTGTTCCCTTCCCACAATCAAGATGGCGGTACCCAGAGGACAGGCCTCGGGTGGCTGGGAAAATGCAGCTGTACACTGGCAGTTCACACCCACATTTTCAGCCACCTAATAGTCTGAGCACCCTTGCCCTATGTAAATACACAATAGCCAAACACATTCACAAATCATTCTGTGATCTTCTAGCTTACATTTGAATAGTGCATGAAATAATTTAGAGGCGTTTATAATTTTCTTTATATGTATACCATAGTAAGTGCATAGAAGAAAGTAAGCGGAGGAGGGGAGGAGATAGGAAAAGGTAGAAAGGGAGAGGAGGAGAAAACAGAGAGTAAGCAGTTAAAAGCGGAGAAGTTTGAATCAATGACCTTGATATCTCAATATGTGGTTCAGTGGTTTGAGGTACAATCAGGAAAAAATCATTGGGTAACTGGTGGGTGGAAGTTGGCAAGCTAAGATACAGCAAGGAGTATTTCTTTTGACCTGGTACGGGGATGGACTTGGCAAGGTATGAGGCAGTATCAAGGTGATTTGATCGGTGTTAGCACCTCAGGTGGAGGTCATCAAGGGCAGCAGCTGTGTGGTTTCAGGTGATGAGCAGGTGTTGAGGCAGAATTACATTGTGGTTTGAAATGGTGATTGACGAGGTGCAGATCGTGAGGTCCACCAATGTCAGTTTGACTGTCTAGGTGATGGAGAGGATGCTGGTGACTAGATGTGCAGGTAGGTTTGAGCAGTTCAAGGTGGTGTTCGCAGATCACTGGTCAAGATAGTGCCACAGGGCCTGGTCGATTGTCGATGAAAATCAGCAATGAAGGTGCTGGAGGTTAGATGGCGATTCGAAGGATGCAGTTTCAACTAAGATCTTACAGTTGAAGCTGAGTCAATGACATGCTCTGCTCACCTGGTATGACGTCAAAATTGTACAACATGAAGCAAAGTGATTTGAGATGGTAGAGAGCACAATTCAGCTCAAGAGGTCACATAGTTCTCAAGGCATCAAATCAGGCTCCAATCAGGGTTCAAAGTAATTTGACTGGAGAACACAGGATTCCTGGCTTGTTTGGTCCTCTGATTTTTGAGAGCACTGATTCAGGGGATCAAAGAAAAGTTCCCCCAAGCACTAAGGTGTTCAAAATATGATTTAAAAACGTGGTGAGAGACCACTTCTTTTAAAGGTATACATCCACAGTTGTTTGGACTAAAGCTAGTCCCTCTACTTGAAAGAGGTGGAATTTGCTCTTCTGACGTCACACTCAAAGTGTTTTGCGCTAGAGGAAGTGGGGGGGCAGGAAAGATAGGCATGGGCAGAGCGAAACAAGATGATAGGATCCTCCCTGAACTGTATAGAGCTATCCCTATCTATACTCACCCTTCTGCGTCCCTTCTCACTAGAATTAAAAGTATTTTGATATGTCGCCCCCTGGTGCGACACCAAGCCTTTTATGAATGGGCGTGCCCTTTCATTCCTGTTCCCAAGCCAGCTTTCTGTGGAGTTGATGTCTCTTGGAAATGTGTTACCTGCCCATACAAAGGAACAAATAGAGACAATAACCTAGCTACATTCCTGCCAGCAGGGCAATGTCTGTTGAGAATACACAGAACCCTTCCACAGCCAAACTGGGCCCACAGGGCTGACACATAAGTCATATCAATTTGATATGGCTGCAATGATTATGAAAAGTGCCATGCACTCTGCCCTCTCTCAGGCAAGTCTTATGTGTATAGTCTATCCTATCACCAGAATAGGACACTCAAAATCATGATATTTTGGTACAGGTGTGCATATCCTAAATGAAACCCTTGTGCTGCAGTGACTTTGGATGTCACCTCAGCTGTTAAGAGGGCACCTGTGTCCGAAACCTGCTCTGTCCCGCTGTAGGGATAGCACTGCAATCATGCTAACGATACATCCGTGCACTTTATGCCGTTGGAATGCAGGTTAATAAAAGAGGAATATGATCAGCTAATTACCTTTTATTAAATCAATGGTAATCTGTAGAGGAGCAGACAAAAGCCTCTGCAGGAAGTCCCCCCCCCTCCCACCTGTATGTTGGAGGCCTGAGATTGCCTCATGCTTCACACCACCAGTTGTGACCATTCTGTGGCGAAACTTCAAGAAAAGGTATCCACTAAGTAAACCCTATCAGATGTACTCCCGAAGAGATGACAATCTCATGAAGGAAATCTCCAAAAGAATATGAAACAGAGCAAGAAAAGGAGCCGTTGACATCACAAAAAGCTAGAGTGACACCAAGAGAAGACTAGGTGCAGAGGATGTATGACCCTTATAGAACCTGGTGACAAAATAAAGAATTTAGTAAACTTTCATATGCGAAAAGAAGATTGCATGTGTGAAGAGCACAGTAGAAAATGCAATGTGTTCAATAACTGTGTGGTTGCTATAATGTAAGTAGATTAAGTAATTTTAGACACAGGCTGTGAGTAGTGAATAGACTGCAGGCAAAGCTGCCATTGTATAGAAACTGGACATCAGTGTCACAACTTTACTAAGTTTAAACCCATGGAGAGAAGAGCCGAGAGCTGTGTCGCAGCAAAGAATTAACTGAGATCATGGATGTGTCTGGAAGGGCTGTCTGGCACGGGGTCAAGGATGAAGCAGTCACGACTGGTTATCTATTCAGCAGGTGGTGAACGTAAGATGCTGAATCATCCCTTGTTAAGGTGCAAAGAAGAATACCTATAGTGGCATGTTTTATTAATTTAAGACTATTATATGCAGCAAAAATTGATCAAATTGTGGTCTCCTGTCACATGAGCCAAGGATGGGAATAGAAGTGGTTGAGGAGTTCCAGAATTATGATAGGGCATGCCCCCACTCCCTTATTTTCCTAGAGACAGGGATACTTTGCAAGGCCAAGTTCAAAGACAATCTTCATGGCAGAAGGCAGGGTGATGAGATATGTTGGCTAATTAGGTGGGGAGGTACAGTCAAATCCACCTCCTGGCACACGGGGTATGAGCTAACATGCTGCTAGTGAGCTGAATGTTCCAGACTGGCACCTGCATGCCAACCAATTGTAGATGGCAGTATAACGAAGGGCCTTATAGTTTGAGAGTAAAATATATACTGTGCATTTAATAATGATGAAGATGACTTGCACTAGAGGAGGGCACACGATGTCTACCTGACAGTAGACACAATCACAACCCAGCCCATTATTTAAAGTATACTTAGATCTTTCCCTTGAGTGTATCATAACCCCCCTGGGTTTCTCTTATTTGCCACGTAATATGCATCACATATGCCACACTTTTGCTATATAAATACAATTTTTTGTATGATGTGCTGAGACCTCAAGAGTTGTAACTCCGTGTTTAAGACAATGTATAATAAAACAGAAGACCTTTGCCATCTTCCTGAGTTGGTTCCGTAATTTGGTGTAAGAGTTACTCTGCTTCCCATCCACTGCATGACTCACTACCCAAAGGGCCTTAAATTCAAATCCAAAAAGCCAGGGCCTCTACGCCCATGACAAATGGCAGTCTGTCACACAAAATCTAACTTGATCATTATTTTTTGTAATTGATTGTAATAAGAAAACACTCCAGTTCCAATTCAAAAAGATGTGTGTTCATTTGTTTGTTCCACATGTGGCAACAAGGCGAGAAACTCCAACACATTTTGTGGGTGGCAGAATTCTCATAGTTCAACCTACCTGCACAAATTCCCACTTTTCAGGTACCTTCACACCACCAAAAACAAAGAGGTGATGGCTGGAAGGTTTAGAATGAATCTTCACCACTGGCATTGCTCTCGGCAACCCTCCAGACTATTGGTCTTCTCCTGCCAAGCCATTACAGAAGGGGAAAGACCATATGCAAATCGGGCTTGGTCCCACCCCAGAAGGGGCAGTCCAGCCCGAGCTGCTAGGTCACATGCCTTCTGCAAGAGACCACAAGCATCCCCAAACATGTTTCTGCCTTGTTGGGCCTCATCAGTGAGGAGTAGCTTGGGTCTCTAGGTCCAGAAGGCACGAGACCCACGTCTGGGCAAACCCGTCAAACTTGGGGTGACAAAAACAAAGAGGTGATAGCTGGAAGGACTAGAATGAATCTTAACCACTGGTATTGCTCTGGGCAACCTTCCAGAGTATTGTTCTTCACCTGCCCCTTACTCCATGGAAACAACAGGAGACACACACAATACCACATGTGCATGGACAGATCAGCAGGACATCCATTACATTTGCTGCTGACTCCATCTCTTGATGATAAGTCCCCTTTGTAAATCAGCATGTTTTTGTATAGGTGTTTCTGGATGCTAAACACTTAACTTGTCACATCATACATCCGTTATTCGTGATATGCAACATCGGTGCTTTCTGTCTATGTTCTGTATTTCATAATCATATTTATAGGAAAGAAACATGACAATTGTGCCAGTCATGCTTTGCTTGCCAACACTGTGCAGACCGACAGCATGGAGAATGTACAGTGGTGTACATTTTCTTTTGCAGCCAGATCCATCGCCTTCCACGGCGCCTCAAATTGGCTTGGGAAAATACGAATTTTAACAAGTTTGTTGTTTTCAGAAAAGCATAGATAACTTGGCAAACGGTAGCAGATAGAGTGGAGGATATGGCATTGGTCATAGATGTCACCATTGTCTCTGACAGGTCTTCGGAATAAGTATGTTAGTTATTAGCACCAATATTACCGCAATACCATCTCAAAACAATGCCCAGACACACATTTGCTGCTTAATCTGTACCTTATCCCAAGAAAAGTAAAACAGTAGTTGCGTCAAAAGATATAACCTTTCCTAATTCAGCAATATTACACGCAGCTTTCATTGATAATGCCCAGCCAGACTCAGTAAAAAAGATCTGAGTGAAATAGGGGCTCGGGCACAACTACTATAGAGACTGCAACCTTGGCAATAGTGTGATAAGCACCCACAGCTGATCGCAACCATTTATGAAAGCAATGCTAATTAAAAAGGGTGTTTTTCTGAATAAAGGTATAAATAAACCCGATGGAAAATGTCTGCCAGTAAAAATAAAATGGAGCTCAAGAAAAAGTTTCTGTTATGTTTTTATGGAGACTATAACCTGTGCTGGAAAAAAAATGTAAAAAAAAAACAGCCGCCACAGAGGAAAGGGGGGAATGCACAGCAGTTTACATGGGCCTTTACAACAACAATGCTAGCAGTGGGAGAGGAGTGGGAGGTGTATGTCCAAGCGGATGTGAAAACAATCAGAACGCAGGTAAGTACCATTACAGTGCCATATCCTGTCCATACTCACAGGGTAGGATCTGCGCAGCCAAGGCACACCCAACATCTGTAAATGCCCACTTAGCAGTGCTGTGTGGGCATTTACAGCTGTTAACATCACTGCGGTGGGCCCAACTACATTAACATCAGGCCCCACTAGTTAGACAATTCTGGCTAGGCCTCTGACCCACGCCACGGTTAACTGTATCATGGAAATGAAAAGCAACTATCGTCGGGCCCAGAAATTACTACAGAGCTTGACCCTAGCAACAGAAAGGATAAGGGAGTCCCCTGGTCCAACCTACTGCTTCCAGTATATGTGTGCTCAAACATTCATAATATGCAGTCTCTATAGATGCATTCCTTTGTGTCTCAGAGCTTGACCCTAACACATATTGTATGCTGTTGTTTAAGCTTTCAAAGTCCAGCAGTGAAACCCAAAAAACGAGATGCCACAGATATCTCAAATGCCCTCTTGTCAGGTGTGAGGCAATCATCCATTTTGACTGACTTTTAGGCTGAAATCACTTTGCATTCTGGTACAAGTAGACCCATGTTCATGATGGCAAAACAAAACAATGCATTTTAACGGAATGCAAAAATACATGAGGAAAATATCAGACTTGCAGAACCGTAGAAACATTTAGAGACAACTGTTTCAGGATGTTTTTGGCAAAGGAGTGATGCTAATTGAATAAAGTGGCTAGTACTTTGTCAGAGCTGCACACTTCAGTGTAATGTAATGTAATAGAATTTATAAAGCGCAGCAAAGACCTGGAGGCATCAAGGCGCTAGTGGGATTCATCACTTCCTTACGCAGGAGTTACTTTTATGCAGATTACAATTGTTTGTCAGAATTAGTAACATTTACACCTGGGCGCCAGGAACGTTCACCTCACAATATATACCGAGCTTCTGAGGTGTGTGGTGATCTATGCCTAACATCCGCGTGTGGTGTGGGGCCTGGCCAACTCAGCCCTTCATCCTTTTGTGGTTGAAATACAACAAATAAACATTGCTTTGCCCTATATGGATCACTTTCAAGATCCTTGAAAGAACAAGGACTTTAAGTTTAGTAGATACAGCCCTGACTGTATCGCATGACTGGATGTTATACATAGTTTTCAAGGATGGGAGACACTTCCAATTACATTCCACTCACTGGAGTTGGGTCGACGTCTCCTCTGGCTGAGATTGCCTGCTGGTTCAGCCCTCCATTCAGTTCTGCGCCGCTTTGGGGTTTGCTTTGCAAACGCTGGTTATGGTATTACATTGTATACCATTCATTGCAGGCAGATTCCATATAGTGAAATGAAAATTGAACATTCGATTTGTAACATTAACATTGAGTGGCACCATAGGTCGACATAACTTTCCAGGTGTGTTGATGCTGCTGCGTGAACTGAAATGACCCCTTCACCGCGGTAACCCGTGTCCAGACGTTATCCTTGTCCACTTACCGTTGCTCCCCTAATCCTAGGAACTTGAACAGCAAAGCATTCTATGCTGCCCGTCCTTTCACAACACATTAAAAAGGCCTGCGGAAGGATACAGCTAGCAGAGAATGCATGTGATGCGGTTCTTGGTCCAATCAATCTCCGAGCTCAAAAACTGAGGCTGCTGCACACGCCATCCAAAACTAAAAGATCTTCTTTTGCGCATCCTTTTGTATTAAGATAAGAAACGAAGAATATGTGTTGCCGTTCATGGCTGGCACCTCTCCACGGCAATGCTCTACCTCTCTCTCCTTGTTCTATTACTACTTATTCTTGATTTCATTCTACACCTAAGAATCATCTTCTCCAATCTTGATGTCAAACTTTACTAAACTTTTTACACCCCTTTATGCTGATTGTATTCCTTTGTAAAGTTTGATCTGTGCAGCACTTTGGTTAAAAAGTGCTATGTTAATTACAAATACATAAAACATTATCGGTTGATGAGTATATACATTCTACAGGTTAGGAAATCAAAATATTTATTCCCACAGCCCAGGAATTCCAGAGCTGTTCCCAGGCACATTCTCACCGCCACTGTGAGGAAGCCGCCATTTTATTATGAATGTGTGAGAGCACATAGCACGATCACTGACCCTCACAGTGCACTTGAAAGGTAGCAGAGAGAGATGTCAGGTGTGCATGGGGCGGGGGTTGGTGAATAAAGCCCAACCCTGGCTGCCAAGCAATGGAACTCTGCACGTAGGGGACACAACTGGAACAGGAAGGAGGGAGGGGGGCGAAACGCACGCCGGGAAGGAGAGAATGACGAGAAGAAAGCAGTGGGAGATTGGGAAAGGGGATGATGGATTAGACCTGAGGTAATGATGTGTCACAAAGCTGTTGGGAACAGAGTACAAAGATTCGTGCGTACGGGTGGAGCGCTTACACGCAGCCTGGCTGTCTCGTAAAGGAGGGAGATTATCTCTTCAAAGCAGGAACCGCTGTTGACTTCGCCAGTCGTTCTTCCTAAATGATGTAGCAAATGAGAAACAGATTTTTTTCCCCCTACTCTGTGTTGCTTCAAGTGTCGGCATTGTGAAGTGTTTTCAGAATGCTGAAGTGATACCAAGTGCGGCCTTGCCAATCTTTCAAATTAACAGTGACTGCAGACCCATTTAATTACGGTTTTATCCTCCAGAGCCCAAGGGTTCCGTGGGGGATGTCGAGTGCCGAACGCGCCAAAGATGTTACAGTTTTTTTTTTATAATGCGGATCAGCGACTCGAACAGCTCAGGTACAATATTAGAGCGCGCGAAACAACCTCATAAAAGTGACTTATAATCAGGGGAAAGGAAGAGTTATTGGGCCATGCAAATTAGAAAGAAATGTGATATTGCTCTGCCGGATAAATTGCTCCACATATGTTCACAGTTATTCATTAAATGCACCAGAGCCGTTTTTCATCAGCTCTGGAACATGAGAGCTGCGTGTACAGTGGATCCCACGGAGCACGGGCCCTGATTTATAATGGCAGAGACCTCCCGTAATTAGCGGGATGCCGTTCTCGCACGAATATCTGCATTATATAACGCACTTATTTTTTTCTTACAATTTGAGCTGATATGTGCAAAAGTTGCAATGCTGTAATTAGGTAGAACGCAGGTGCAACATTCACAGTGCCACGTGCCGTCTCTGTGGGTCCAGCGTGAGTCCTCACCGTGGCACTGTCGGCATGTACGTGGGCCAGTGCAAAGGCACCAACATGGGAATAGTTTTGGATTCGTGATCAAACTTGCTTTCTATCAATCTGAACACCTCAAAGCCAGAATACTCACTGGTCACTCCTCTGCATGGTGTTATGTTATGTTAAGGAAGTCAATTACTTTGTGGTAATTAACTTGGTTGGATTTACCACCTCTGAAACCCCAACTCCTCTATACCTCCTAACCCTTGACTACATCTATAGAATGACTTCATCATGAAGTCACTCGAAGCCATTTCAATGAAGTAAATTACCTCTAAGTAATTTACTGCATTACACCCGCATACACCTTTTTTATGTCTGAGATTGTGATTGCTTTATACAGCACTTAAATAACATTACATAATTAAATACTTTGTAAATCAGGCCTTATTCTCTGTAAAATCAATGCATACTATATCATAGCGTGTTTGCTACATGTGCTGAGCTAAATAATTCGGGTATAACTCAACCCACAAGTATTTCCGGTGGTTACAGATACAAAGGGCCCGATACATGGAATATTTGCCCGGTTCAAAGTGACTTTCCACTGCTGAAAAGTCACTTTGGACTGCTGACACAAACCCTGATTAATGGAACCGTCTAAAGTGTATTTTTTTCCGTGCAAATGCCGGGCAAAGTCATTTTGAACTGAACAAATAACTATGCGTTGACTATGACGATAGCAGGAACCGAGTCCTCACCGTTAGCTCACAGTGGAATGGTCAGAGCCGCAAAGGCAATATATCAAAGAAAGTCAAAACACATAAATACATCATAGAGACACTGTTATGGAAGGATCTGGTTCACGCATCACAGAACATGGGCAGTGTTGCCTTTTGTGAGATCATCAAGAGCAGAGACTCCTTCATTCGAGACATCAATGGAGTAACTGAGGGAAAAATGGGTAAATCATGTCTTGGGACACCTTGAGTGGTGCTAAGCCAAATAACTCGCAGCGAGAACAGGACATGAACAAATGGATATACAAACTTGATTGTGCCGAGGTAGAGCTAGTAACTAGATCATGCAAAGCAGCTAGGGCTCCGGGACCGGATGGAATATGTAGTACTGTCATCAAAGCGGACCCCGCAACATGGTCTGGTGCCCTGCACACATTGTTCAAAAGAGTACAGGAACTGCAGTGCATACCGGCATCATGACAAGACAGCATTGTCATGTCAATACATAAAAAAGGAAAGCACGACGACCCCAAAAACGACTGAATGCTGGCCATGCTGGATGTGTCAGGGATTCCATAAGCAGTCCAACACTAACATCAACCTGTTGGCCCCAATCAGAACAATACATCAATCCTGAATGATGTGGAACACCACAATCTATGTTGCATTTATAGATCCCAACTCAGCCTTCAACACAGTCGATCAGAATAGACTATGGTGTAAATTGCAAAAACTAGGCATCCCCCTGGGCTCGCATGAAAGGCTCATGCTACTATACTCACAGACATGGGCAAAGGTAAGGGTGGAGCAACATGAGAATAGCACCACTCAGATACCAACCTCAAGGGGCCTGAAAGAGGGCTGTAGCTGGGCCCCAATATTAATCAATTTATACACTACAGACATGTGTCCAGCCCTGCTTAACTCGACCGCTATTCCACGAAAACTAGGCGAGCGTCAACTACAATGGCATGGTTACACGGATGACTTGGCGATTCCGGACCTGACCCCAGGAGGCTTCAATCAACCCTACGAAGATTAAAGATATATGCAGATGACCACTCTTTGACAATGAATATCTCCAAGACAAAGGTCATGATTTTCCAGCCCCTAAGGAAAAATCAAGTACCCAAATTCATCTGGGAGAGCGAAGGGGCTAAACTGGAAGTGGTCACTTCCTATAAATATCTAGAAATTCATCTAGACCACATAGTTACCATAGGCTCCATCCTCCACCTTTTCCCAAGCAAAGGTATTACCAATGATTATATATGCACTCAAATTGTGCCCTGTGATTACAATTAGAGAACTAGCTAAACTGGAACGCTGCCTGATAAAAACGTCTACTACATTTACCCAGGCGTACCTCTTTTGAGATGCTACTGCGGGAATTTGATCTATTCTCGGCGTAACCAAGACTGGCCCTCGGATGCCTTGTTGCCTACTGGAAAATAATGAGTGCCCCAACAGGTTAATTATTAAACCTACTTTGGGAGGCTTATTTACTACGGGCTGCTAAGATGCAAGGGAGCAACATGGCCAGAATTTATGATACAGCAGAGAAATGGTTAAAGAGGGCACAAGGCGATCTCTTGAGCAAACCATTACGAGTCTAAAAGTCGGCCCTAAAAATGATAATTGCAGATCATGGCGCTGAACAAGTTCTGGCGGATTTGAGAACGAAGAGCAGTTTGTATGTTATGTTCAATTAAGATCTTCCTGGCAAACTTCCTTATTTGGGACTATCAAAGGGTTAAGTGCAATGTTACAAGATCTAGGAAAGTGGAGGGTGTGTGGCACTTGATCCCGAGAGCATTGAGGGTTTGCCGGCTGTGTGTAGAAGGTGCAATAGAGACAACCCCACATCTGCTATCTCATTGTGCTGCATTAGCAGGGCTGAGAAGGGAAGCAGTCCTAGCTATTGGGTGGGTAACAGTGGCATCCGAAGAAGCATAGTGGAACAGATTCATGGTGGAGAATGATCCTGCATGGATAGCTTTCCTCTGTGTATTATCGAGGAACATTCAAAAACTACTCGACAACTTAACATAAGGTGGGAGCTGCTGAGTGAATGGACATAGATATTTTAGCTGGGACCTAACATTTGGGTATCCTTTTAATTGTGATAAAATGTATGTTATTCTGTTTGTTTTCGTTTTTTTATGAAAAGTTGAATAAACTGTAACACAATAAAAATTTTAAAAAAAAACATATATATTATAATGAAAGGGGCAAAAACGACCATGATTACTGAAATGACAGCTGCCTTCCAAGACCCCCACAATGGATATCATCAGATTAATGTGTCTGTATGTCAATGTTGAAGGGTGGACAACTTAAGTGGATCGTAGGCGTATGCACAATTATTTGTGCACACAGGGCCACTAATTGATACTAGAGTCACTGGAAAGAGCATCATTATTCAGATGCAATGAGCTATTCTCTTAACCTCATAAGAATGAGGCTACTACTTGGAAGTAGCCCACAAACTGTGCCACTATCAGTATAAAGCAGTACGGGGAAATGTTTGCTTAATCCAGAGGACATCCAGCCAATACAGATAGGACTAATTGTTGAAACCAGAGAAGTGCAGACATTTGACCATGTACCTTAATCGCTCATGGCAACAGGCTTATCTGATCTGTAAATCATGGTTGTTACATGTGTTTTGGCTAAAATAAAGTGCATTAATATTCATGCAAATCCCAATCATCCAAGACATGACTGGGAAACATGTGTGCAGGGCTGATATTTTACATCAATCACAATTACCTCTCCTGTTAAAACATTCAGCTCACTTTTAAGGATCTTAAAAAGTCACTCAAAACACACCGATTTGAGCAGGCTGGCTGTTGTTAGGCTATTTCGGGCTTACCACACCACTGAAACGTAGCACATTTGGGCTAGTGTCAAGAAGCGCTCCATGCTGTCGGTGGAACTTTAAAAGTATAGTAACAGCTCTCTCTGGATACACATCTTAATATTAAAACCAGAATAAGAAAATAATGACATTGTCTCTGGAAAAGTATTACTCAATGTCCCTTTTTTAATAGTAACACAGACACATAATTGTAGGGAAATTAGAAGATTGTTGCTGGAAGTCGGATCAAAGGCAATCATTCACTTTCACCTGCCAGACAGGAACTAGTCATCTTTCCTTTTGCATTTTCCAAGGTGTGGATGGTTCATCCCATGATACAAAGAGGGCCATTTCATTAGGTGCCACTGCATGGCTTACCTTATTCTCCCATTATACAACAAGCCTTCAATTTTGCAGAGCGTTTGAAAAAATAACACTGGTAGACAGTAGGTACGATGATAATCATAGTCCAAACTCCTATTCGGACTGCCCTCTAGATGTCCCACTGCAACAATGCAGTCTTCTCCCTTCAAAAAGGGAATGTATCAGATGTGTTTGGAATGTCTCCCAAACCTTCCTCCTGGTCCTCTTGAGAGGGAAATCACCTTGCACAACACCAACCTTGCTTTCATTAGCACTGACTCTTCTACATGTCTGATGGTTAGCCTATTTCCACGATACATTAGAAGGCCACCTCTGAGTGTGTTGGCTCTATTGGTCCCTTGAAGTCCACCCATCCTTTTTGTACCACAATAACCAGAAGATCACATGAATAGTGATTGGTCTGATGTTCCTGTGATGCCTGTCTATTCCCCTATCCCTGCTTTTTTTTTAAGGAACTGTTCTACTATTGTAGCCAGGGACGTCATTTACGGGTCGCCAGGGATCCATTTCAGACTATGGGCCTCATTACAAGGTAGGCGGTAAGGGTTTACCGGTACCGGTATTTTACCGGTACCGGTAAACCCTTACCGCCTTACTATGAGGTCCCTTTGCCGGTTGGGGAATTTAACACCTGCTTTTTGCAGGCGTTAAAAACCAACCCGCAAAGGGATCAGGGAGCAAATTACGGTACCGCAATTTGCAGTACCGTAATTAGCGCCTTCCCCATTCCCATAGAGCCCTCTGGGGCAAAAATGGGAATGGGGAAGGGTAATGGGGGAAGGGGGAATTGCTGCCCCACCAACCTTGGAATAGGACAGTAATTCCCCTTTCCACCAAGGTGGTGCCGATATTTTACCGGCATGGACCAAGGTGCTTTGGCAAAATGACGTCCCTGATTGTAGCATGTTACAAAACCCAAATTAAAAAATACAAATCTAGACAAAGTTGAAGATTAGAGAAAGGAGGATTGTGCCCTATTAGAAAAAAAACAAATATAGGTTATTGACTTGGTTGATGAGGGAAGGGAAATCTCCTTTTTACAGCTATTCTTTGGAGTAGGTGTTTGTTGAAATAAAACATCAATAGAATATATACCCTACTTGCAATGAGAGTGAATGCGTCCAATACTGATGGCTAGGTCGTTCACACATTTTGCTCCTCAGGGACAGAAAAGACAAGTAGGTGAGACAGAGAGATACACTTTATATGTGTGGACGTTCACCTGAGTGCATTCTCTCTATTATGTAGTGGTTCATTTTTAGTCAGCTGCACACATCCAAGACTTTAAAAAAGTAAGACTAGTGGAGTGTGAGATTCTTTGCACATTGCTTTATGTCAAGTTACAGTCAGCACCATTGTAGTAATTAAATGCAAATGAGAGAGAAGGGGCTATTAGACAGAACATTGTTGGAGAAAATGATTGAAAATACAAACTGTTCTGTTGATTAGGAATTAGTCAAGCCACCATCACCCAAGTATTGGATGCAAGCTACTGATTAATCCTGCTCCAATCGAGTCTGGTTGTAAATATGGAAGCTAGGTTGAGGAGGATCGTTGCTTTCTTGCAGAGGTCATTTAGAATGGAGTCAACGAGAGGCGGTGTGGCCTCCTGAGACACACACTTGCTTAGGGGAGTTTGGGGGATGCGTGTTCTGAATGTTGAAATAAAGCTGTTCACAGGAATTATGTTCAGGCAACTTAGCAACAATAGGTAGACTGAAGATCGGTCTGCGATTGATGAGTTCAGGCACATCTGATACCACAGATTATTTAGTCAAAGACCCAAGACGTCTGCCATACCATCGGCTGCGCCACCTATCAAGTACTGAGTTACCAAGTGTAGAAGAGCAAAGCGGCTTGGCATCTGCATACATGATGAAGTGCTGCAGAACACATAGATGACCTGGATCTTGCTGTCTTCTTATCAGCTTCCCATCCACCTCTTCCTCCCTATATCCTCACTTCTCGAGGAGTCTGCTACGTGTGGTTGTACCTGTGTGTATGTGTATGTGTATGTGAGTGAATGCTTATACATGCACACATTTTGTGTGGGGTTAACATGTGTGCATGCGTGTGTCATTGTACATGTGAATGTTTTTCTTGTATATTTGTGAGTGCATGTACAAGCATACCCAAACACGTTCTTATGGTATTGCTGCTTGCTTAAAATAAAAAAAAACTCTCTAATAGAAGGCAGGTAATTTAGCTAGTACACACATGCTCAGAAATTGGCTCCTCTACAGTGGTTGTTGCTTAAATAACAGAACGGCAATGGAGCTTGTGATCATGTGTTATCAGACAATGCAGGAGCACTGAGTTTGTCTGGAATCCTATTGCTCTGTGTTTTGAGTTGCTTGTTTTCATATTCACCAGTGTTCAATCTCTGCTCGCTATGCAGCATTGTCAAAGGAGATAGATGGGGTTCCTGAACGGATGTGCACTCAACCTGGTGCCATCACAGCCTGTTTTAACATTGCACATCAATAATTTCCCTGCAGATGTTGACATGCCATTAAATGTCACCCTGACTCGTGTTCCTGGTCCTTGAAGAAAAGTATGAGAAGTGCAGCAGGTACAGAAAAGAGGATAGTCACTGTGTTCTTACCAAACAACTTAAAATCCTAGAACATTCAACTAATAAATACCCAAGGTGTTTCAATCAACCATATCAATGGTCATTAATTGGGCATTTGAGCAATCAGGTCTATTTTGAACCTTTATGGCAAATCCGTTTCATATATTTTTATAACATATTTTATGTCGAGGGGGGTGGTTCCCATTGCACCTGAACAATATGTATATATCAGCCATATTGCATTGCACGGGAGAGGCTGAGAAGCTTTTCAAAAAAGAAAAGGTGTAATTTCTTTTTTTGTGCTGATCGCTAGCAATTCCTGTGGTAAAAGTGCTCAAAAGTATATTCGGAGGCGGAAAAGGCATTCATTCATATTAGGCTGCTGGTGGGTAAGGGGCAAGAAGACAATACGTGTAGTGGGTGAGTTTAAGGCAGGCGGGTGGGGACATGTGGGCGCAAACGTTTGCGGCTTATAAAGATATTTCTATGAAAATCTTGAAACATTACCAGGGTAACGGTGCAAGAGGCCCTCCAAAAAAACAAGGTCTCACAAACTGAACAGTGAAAGTGGGTTATGGGAGAGGGTCAGTGACATCAAACACGCAAGAGTTGAGTAGGGGGACACATGGTGTGTGGCAGTGAGGACAGGGAAGATGTATTCATTTTCAATCATTTCCCCTTTACTGCAGAAATTGGCAAATGTTACGTTACCACAGGAATTGGCATACTCTCCATTACCACAGGAATGCTTACTGTGGGATGTATTTACCCATGCATCCAAGCTCTACCTCAAAACTTTGCAGTACTGACATGGAAAACATCATGATGGCCAGAGCTTCCCAGAAAATGCACAGGGAAATGCATGAAGAATAGGCTGCCACTCATTTTTGCCGATGTTATGGGCACAGAAGGACACTGCCTAAAACCACCATTGGACTACCCACACAGTAGTCTGAAACCATTGGGAATGGCAATGCTGATTGCCAAAAGCAAACCCATAACTGTTGGGAATTCATTTTCTTAAATCCCAAAAAGGGGTGCAGTACCAGTACTCACCACTATCCAAAAGCCGGCGTTTTAAAACAACACCAGATTTTACTTTTTGCAAAACTGAATAAATGAACCCAAAACAGGCCAAAGAAAGACTTACTGATAGGTGGATACAATCTAAAGTCATATTCTGAAGTGACTTGAAGGTTTATAACAAGACTGGCTGAGCTGTGGATTTCAGCAGTTTAAGTAAATGTGGACTGAAAGACACTAAAAAATCTAAGTGTTTAAATTGACTGAGGACCTACTTTTGAGTGTCACATAGGTTGAAATTGTTTAAATGTCATAGTTTTAAACTTAGAATCAGCATTCTAGCTGCATATGTAAAAATGTTTAGTTTTATTTGAATGCAGAAACTGGGGAACAAAAAGTGACATTTTATCTGAAACTTGGCTTAAGGAACTGGATTCTGCCCACCAGCCACCCCCATCAGGAGTGAAACTTGAGTCACAGCTGTGTTCCCAGGCCTATCTGCCTTTTGCTGGCCACACTAAGGATATGCCATCTCTCTGATAATTGAATTAAGGGGAGCCCCACAGAATACAGGAGCTCTGAACAAAGCCCTCTCCTGACTCAGGCAGATGGTTTATTGCAGATATCGTAAAAGTAGCTTCCTCCTGAAGCAAAGGGGAGGGGCACTGCCTGTGAGAGCAAGCTGGCTTGGCAGAACTGGAAAAACCAGAAATTCAACCTTGTGCTGGAGGAAAACCACACCCCTTTGGGGCCAGAACATAACTCTAAAAAGATGAATAACTCATAGTACGGACTTGTGAAAATTATTTAAATGATACCATAATTCTTGTGATTTTTCTGCCCACATTTTAAGAGGTTTTTAGAACCGGTGGCATGTTCAGGGGAGTTTTGGCGGAAAAGAGGATATTACTCAAAATGTGTGCATGTGGAAAATCTGACACTTCATCAACTAATGTCCATACTCCTTGCGCACATGTGTGTAAATTTGGGGTAATGTCCGGTATTGCAAATCAGTTAAAAAGTGCAAAATATTGCCATTTCTGAATGCAAGCTCCCAGGAAGAGCAGAGTTTGAACAGGAGATACCTCCTGTGATATGTGAGGGGTGCAGATGATTTTAAAACAACATGTACTTCTGCAAATATGTATTTGGTTCAAATCTAGATTTGTGTGTAAGTTGACAGGAGGAGTGGACATTCTGCAGGCTGTAAAATGACATCACTCTGACACAACTTAGCTCCCCCAATCAGGGGAGAAATGAAAGCTTGGCCAATGATAAGTGGAGAGGGGCTGGCTAGTGATGCTGCTCACACACACCCATTTTCAAAACACATAAAAGCAGAGAGACAGGACAGATAGGGACCTTCAAATCCATTTGCAGCTGGAAGCTCTGCCGGGAAAATCCATACCTTGCCTCCATCAAACCTCCAGAGAGCCAAACTAGAGACTTCAATCTATCCAGAACCAGAGACCCAGACCAGACCACCAGAGTAGAGCTGACCTGTTAGCAGAACCAGAGAGAGCTGACCCAGATCACTGTGAAGTGCAGAGAGCTGAACCGGAGGCGAGTCTAAAACCTGACCAGATCCATGGCGAGGCCCATTTCACTCAAGAATATAGTGTGAGTACCTAGAAAACTGTGCAGAACCAATCTCCTAGTTAAAATAATATAATTCAATCTAGTTTAATCTAAGTAGAACTGTCTCCTAACTGTCACCTGTCATTTGCAAAGCTGTCACCTGTCATTTTCTAGTTGCAAGCTGCACTTGTCTTTTTGAACTTTAAAAATTTCAAATCTGAAAAACGACCTTTCTTTAATCGCTCATATCTCCGCGACCATTTGTGCTAGAGACTTGCAGTAACTTTCATCTGGAAGCTGAGATCCTAGGCTTTCTTAGGACCCCAAAACGATAGTGATAGTCCTTGTAGTTCCTCTGTAATCGCGCTCGGCGCATTCGCAAATTTAGCCGCGATTTGACATTTTACCGCGATTTGCAAATTTCTCCACGTGTGAAAACAGCAGTTTGTTTTTGCTTTCATTTGCCAAAAATTCGTTTAACCTACCAATTATTCCTAGATCCTTGCTAGTGTGAGCCTGGACTAATATTAACTAGATACCACTCACCCTGAACCTCTAGAGGGAATTAAAAGCATTTTAGCATATTTTTTCTTCATTTCCAGCACATTTAAAAGCATTTGGGCCTGTGTTTTCAACTTCTGTAGTCTAAGTTGCTGGGTGAACTGAATTACGTTTGAATTGCATTTCTGAGAACTGTGTGCTTCCTTCCATTTCCTTGCATTGCATAAAAGGGGGGGGTGAATTGTCCAAGAAAGTGATTACATTGGTTTTTGCTGAAATCCTATCAAGTTATTTTCTGTACTGCATTTCATTCCACATTGCATCCATTGGAAACCATAAAAGTATTGTTGCTATCTTATCCATTTCATGTCAACTCCTTAGTGATTATCAAGATGTGTGCTAGTGCCAGATTCTCCGTTGTTAATCTTTATCATACCAGATTAAGTGTGATATCCAATTATTAATTTATTATAAAGCGTGATATAATATATATTGTTTAAGTTATCAAATAAACCTTTTAACTTGCAAAACAGAACTCCTTCTTGGCTCAGTGGGGTCAGGAGGATTCCAAGAGAGGGGTGTTATATAGGGGTAGTCATCCAGAACGCATGAACTGGACATAAAGATATATCAATAAGGGTTTTCATTCAGTATTATAGACTAGGCGTTGACTTAGCTGTAGTGTTGAATTGAATCCTCTTACAAATTGGGGGCTCGTATCCGGGATTCTGGGTTAGAATACCACTTGTGCGGCTTAATACAGTGTGCTAACTGACGGGATACATACATCCAGTCGGATCACCACGCTGCGTACGCTGTGAAGCATTCCTCAAAAGGGACACTCCAAGAAAAGTTCTGTTCTGCAAAAATAAAATACTAACTTCTGTAAGTCAGGACAGAGACCAATCTCTAGAATGACGACCTTGGTAGATATGAAAATAGCCAGAGAGCACTTCTTACATAAACTATTTGTGAGAGGTGAATGGGCTGAGCAGGGCCAGGATGCCTGGTTGCAGGCCATCACGCGACAGGTCACTGAAACAGGGTCAGACTTATGGAGAGATCAGGGTCCATTACATGTGGCCCTGAGTGATCTATATATGGCTCCTAAGGCCAAAGATGAACACGACAAGATCGTTAGGATAGCGGCATATTTATATTTATATATGGGAGCCATACAGAATAAATGTGCTGAAGGCCATGATCTGGCAAAAAGGCAACAGATGGCGTTAGAGAAGGCCCAATCTGATCTGGACTCTTCTGAGCAAAGGCTGCACAGAAGCCAGGAGTCAGAAAATGAGACCAGACAGTACATCACTAAAATAAAGGAGGATATGGATGTGCTGCAAAAGGAAAAGTCAGAACAGGATACCAGATTTCTGGCCTTGCAGAAGGAACACCAAGAAGGTTTGGACTCCCTACTGCAAAGCCAGAAAAAGCTGGAGCAACAGCTAGACTTCAATAGGGCATGTGCTGAGCAGGTAGTCACCCTGCAAAGCCACCTAGATAGGGAGAAGACAGAGAGCAATAAACTGATTCTGAAAGACCTGGATACCCAGGCAGAGTTTGATCAGGAGCGCCAGAAAGCTGGTGCCTTCCAAAGGCAAAGGGACGACCTGACGGTACAGATGCAGACTCTTAGTCAGGAAAGGGACACCTTAGGCCAGGAAGTCTGCCACTTAAAAAGAAAAATGGAAGAAAATCACCTGGGCCACCAGGGACTGGGTGACCTCCAAAAAGAACACCAGAACTTGCTAGAGCACACCAGGAGGGTGGAGGATGCTCTAGCAAGAAAGGAGCAGGCCAATAGGGACACAGCTCAGGAGGTAACCCTCCTGCAGCAAAGACTGACCCAGTTCTCCAGGACCAACCAGGAAGCACAGAGGGAAAATGAGGCTCTCTGCCAGCACAATGAGAGGCTCCAGCAACAGGTAGCGATGCAGGAGAAACTGATAGAGTCGAGTAAGGCCTTAACAGAGGAACTGAAAGCACAAATGCAGGCTCTTGCATTGCAACAGGGAGCAGGGGCGGATAGAGATGAGGTCCGCTGGGAAAGAGAGATTCCTGACCATAACCGCAGGAGCCCTAACACCAGGGGCCTTCATCTCCCCCAGTCCCTGGACTCTACCACCCCCATGTCCCCTGGCGCACATGTGCACAGGGCCACAGGGATGGCAGATTACTATCCAGCTAAGAGTATGGGGCTCATAGGCCAGTACCACTCAGGAATGGAGGGGTGGGCATCCGGGTATGGGCACCCAAGTACAGTACAGTTCAATGGGGAACCCCAGGAGAGTAGGCCCATTAAGGGCATCCTGAAAACCTCTGCCCAGTTGTGTCAGTGGAGGGGGTACCCATCAAATCCTGGCAGCAAGGAGGAATCTGAAGACTCCTCTGAACTGCGCAGGACACAGGAGACCAGGTTCCCACATTCTGCCAGCCATTCCCAGGCGCGCAGAATCCGGGAAAACCTGGAAGAACAGACGGGAACCTCTGGGAGCAGTGCCTCTGAGTCCGAGGACGAATGGACAAGGGTTACCCGAACCAAAAAGGCCAATAAGGCAAAAAGGGCCTTGCTTAAGGACCCCTTAAAGCAGATTAAGGCGATCAGGAGCGTCATCACGCCTTACCATAAGAACGCTAAGTATTCTGTTTGGGAGCACTTAGAGTTGTTTGAACAAATGATGGAGACTTTCCATTTGAAGGACAGCCAAAGCTGTATTCAATATGTAAAGTGGACCTTCTCCCCGGAATACTCCAGTTTCTTTGCGGGGCTGGAGGACCAAAATCATTTAAGATGGTCCACCTATAAGGCGGCCATCTTGAAACATGTTTCCATTCATAGAAATCCTCAAGAGGCTCGCAAGGCAGCCTACAATTTACAATGTGGGGAGGATCAGGCCCCACAAGAATTTGTGCAGGAGTTAAAGCGTGCTTTTGCGCAGACCACCAGAAGGGTGCGCACAGACAGTAGAGAATTCATTAATACATTTTTTCATGCCTTGCCCAAATACATAATGACCCAGCTCGTGAGGGATTTTCACGAGAAAAGATCTTTAGACTGGGTCATTGAACAGGCTACCCGGATATATGAGGTGCAGAAACCGGTAGATAGCAAAAGTAATGCCCAGAAAAACCCCAAAGCCAACAGCACCCCTGCTGCTGCCAAGGTGGCAGAGGTAAAGGTCACCCCCGTTTTAGATTTGGAGATGGGGGGGCCTAAAAACCTACCTGCACCTAATAATGCTAGGCCCAGAAGGTCCTCGGGCCAGTCACAGACAGGGAGCCAGGGAGGCAGCCCCACAAATGGGGTCCCTCGCTCTCCTGATTATGTAAGTCCCCGTTACAAGGGAAATCAACCCATCCTGGGTTATGTGTGGACTCCTCCAGCCCAAGGGGGGGGATCCAGCCAAGCACCTAACCCAGGGAACTTCCCTCCAAACTTTCCACAGGAGGGCAGAAATTTACCAAACCCTGGGCAGAACTTTTTCCCCAGATATCCACCCGACTTTCAGCCCCAAAACCATCCATCCTTCTTTCCCCAATTCCCTGAGCCCAGACCACTGAATCCGGGAGAGGGGAGGCCAAGGGTGGAGGGGTACCCAAATCTTCCCAACCCTTGGTATTACCAGAGGAGGGACAGCTACCCTTCCCGGGATCAGCCCAGGGGAGAAAACAGGGCCCCGTATCAGCCTGAGCGGGTTTCCCAGTTAGAGCGCCAGGTTCAAAACATGGCACGGGATCTGGGTCACATACTGAGGGCTCAGCAGAACCCTCAGATGGGCGTGCCGGCGCAGAACGCACCCAACTCTGGACCTGGTGCTCCAGAACAATGACGGGGGCAGCACCCCGATAACTCACCGGCTCCCAGGGAGGAGGCACAAAGGGAAGGGGGGTGTAAAGCCTTGGAGGAAGCTTCCTTCCTCACTTGTAAACAGCCCCTGGAAAGCCAGGAACCGGAAACAAAATCTCCTGCCCCTGAAAGTCTGCCTCCTAAGGAGCAGAGGGGGGGTAGGAGAAACAAAAGACCCAAACAGACTCAGTTTGAGGAGGAGGTACAGATCTTCCAATTTGAGGGAGAGGGATCCTCAGAGGATCCTGGGAAAAGGATCTTCTCCTTCAGAGAGGGGGGAACTCCTCCCAAAGAAAAATGGGTCCCTAGGGATGCAAATCCAGACTAGGGAGATGTGGAGACTGAGCTACTGCCGCCCACCATCTCATCCCAGAACCAACAGCAAGAAACTCCCCTGGTTCAAACCCATCCTGGTGACTGCCTCCAAAAAGGGGGGGGCGGCCCAGAACCAGAGCCAGGGGAACCCACAATGGCTCTGATCTCCAGTTGCCAAATTTTTCTTTCAGATTCCCAAGGCTCTCCACAGAATTCTGCCCAAATCTCTTCTCTAGCAATGTCCAAAACCAGAAAGTTAGCCAACCAGTTGTCCAAAAATGTGCATTATCTGTGCCCCCTTGAGGAGAAGGAGGGAAGATATTATGCCCCAGTACAAGTACAGGGGCAGGGTACAATTTTGGCACTGGTGGACACTGGATCTCAAGCTACCCTTCTGTCCAGAAGGGCCTTTGATGAACTGAATGCAGGAAGGGGAGGGAATTACCAAATTCCTCTCACCTCTCTTCCTGGACAACTCCAGAACTTCGACGGGAAGGAAATTCCCGTTGAGGGGACGGCAGACTTGGACATTAAAATTGTGCGACACAAGTTGAAACACCCGGTCATAGTTGTGACCCCAGAGGGCACCCCTTGTTTACTAGGGAATGACCTCCTGAGAAGGTTGTCACCCCTAATAGATTGTGTAAACAAGGTCCTCTGGACCCAGACTAGCCGACCAATAAAATTAAAACGGAGTGTCAACCATGTTAGTTTAAACGGCACCTGCCACATGGTTGAACAAAAATCTGACCAAGTAGAATTTCACTTCCAGAATAGCCAAATTCCAGACGTGACAGTAATAGCAGTAGGACAACAGACTGGTGATGGGGGGTCCTCTCTATTTCTGAAAATCAACCTTCCTTCCAGTCTAAAGTGGTACTCCACGCTGGAAGGAAACACTCTGAGATTCTATACTAATCCACAATCAGAAACTCCCACTCCTATAGTCCAGAAAGATGTGAAATCAGCTCAGAGCCTGGCTGATATTCAGCAAATTGGAGAGCAGTTGTTCATCCCTGTTCAGTTAAATGATGGGAAGGTCTCTGTTCTCGCTCGAGTGTGTGTGAACAACGGTAAGAGCTTCATCAGCGAAGCCATGTTCCGCCAACTCCCAAAAGATCCAGCCATTCCCACATTCAAACTGATAGACAAATGGGAAATGGACCTGGAAGCACCTAATTCCAAACATCTCCTGCCAAGCAGGTGTATGCTCAAAATCTCCATTGGCAACAAGAGCATAGTCCACAATTGTTGGGTCGTGCGAGACGTCCCTGCCGCCTTTTACTTAGGCAGTGACATTCTCAATCGCTTTGCCATTAGTTTGGACCTAATAAACTTCAAAGCTTGGTCCCGATTAGCGGATAATCCCATGGGCTTTGATGATCCAGAAAAAGCATTTAGGTCAGCTCAATTGCTACCTTATGCAGTTGAAATTCAGATTAAAGAGGAAGTCACCATCCCAGAAAGGACCCGACAATTCTCCCTGGAAGTGAAAGTTAAAAGGGGACAAGAGTTGAAAAACCCTGATGCTTACATACATCTAAATGCTTCTCTCCAACAGCAAGGGTTAGGGGTAAACCCAACTCCATTAGTCAACATAGAACATGACACCATTCCAATAGAGGTGGATAACAGCGACTTAAAGAGTATTACTCTAGCCGCAGGCACCATTATTGGAATGGCGGTTGATGACCGACATTTCTCCATTGATCTTGGAAATGAACTGTTAGGGCCAATCCCCAAGGACTGCTTTGACAGTGACAGTGACGACAATACAACACCAGACAGGATTTTTACCCGGCATGGGGGGAACTTCCTGGTGTACACTTCTTGCCCTTATGGTAAGGAAGATGTGACTTGTGACTTCAGGAGGGATGAGGTGATTTTCCAAGTCCATGAGGGCTGCCTTTCCCACCTGAAGCCTCCAGTCCAAATCAGCACTCTGACCAGGGACGTCTCCACCCAGCTGGAGGAGGCCGCTGAGATAGCTAAACCAGAAGTCTTTCCAGGCTTCAGGCAGATGGTGGAAGAGAGAGTCAACCTAGCTGATGCCTGTGTGACTCTGGAACAAAAGCAAAAGTTGAAACAAGTTTTCTTGGATTTCCAAGATCTCTTTGCGGTAGACTCATATGACTGTGGCCGCACCGACATCCACACAACAACAATCCCCACGGACCCTGGCATGACTCCTGTGTTTGTGAAGCAATATCGCTTGCCTCTCGCATCAATGGAGTCCCTTACTGAAATAATTAAGAACCTTGAGTCCCGGGGAATAATCCGTCCAGTCCACAGCACTTTCAATCATCCGGTGCTGGGAATATTGAAGCCGAACGGCCAGTGGAGACTCTGTGCTGACCTTAGGGAGCTCAACAAACGGGTCCATACTTCCCGATGGCCTCTGCCCTACATTGACCAAGGGCTGGCCCAGATCCAGGGGTCACAGGTATTCACTGCAATAGACCTGACCAATGGATACCGGACCGTGCCGGTCAGTAGGGAGGACCAATACAAGCTGGCTTTTACCTTTGGGGGCCAGCAGTATACATGGACCCGGACTCCCTTCGGATACCTCAACTCCGGTAATGAGTTCAATATTTTCCTACATAAGGCCATGCCCGACCTGGGTGCGAGGGGTAACCTGGCTTATGTAGATGATGTCCTCATCAAAAGTTCATCTGTGGAGGAACACATAGCGGAGATCCGTTATGTTCTGACGCAGTTGAGGGCCGCCGGAGCAAAACTTTCCTTTCAAAAAGCACAGTGGTGCAGAACCCGTGTTAATTTCCTGGGGCATGAGATTACTCCTCAGGGTCTCTGTCCCCAGGTAAAGAAAGTGGAAGCACTTCAGAAACTGAAAGACCCCACAACTCTGCGAGAACTAAGGAGCCTCCTTGGACTGACTAATTACAGCAGAAAGTTCATTGAGGGCTACGCAGAGATCACCAGACCCCTGATTCATCTCCTGAAGGGGGGGGTCAAGTGGGAATGGGGTCCAGAACAAGCCGAGGCGGTAAAACAACTCAAAAGAAGCCTCTCACAAGCGCCCTGCCTAGCTTACCCTGTCAGAAACAAGGAGTTCTTCCTGGAGACAGGGTTCTCTAACACGTGCTTGACGGCAGTATTATACCAAAAGCATGACAAGGTCAATAAAGTAATCTCCTATGCGAGCAAAACTTTATCCTCTGTGGAGGAAAAATTCAACGATTGTGAGAAGGCACTCCTGGCAACGGTGTGGGCATTGAAGAATTACCGCCCGTTTATCCAGGGGGAACACATCATAGTGGAGACTCCACACCAGCCTCTGCAATATCTCCAAAGTGACAGAATCCGGGCCGGAAATGTGAGTAATTCCCGAATTACTTCCTGGATTCTGTCAATGCAAGGCTTTCCTGTGGAGGTCAGATATGGCCAAAACAAGAAGAGTCCCCTCGCGCAAGGTCTGGCTGACTTGCATGATTGTGCCAGAGAAAACTGTCTCGAGGACGAAAGTCTAAAAATCAAGGACAACACGGAGGCATACCTTAATTCCCCACACAAAGTCTTTGAAGAGGACAAGTGTGAGGGAATGCCCACTGTCTATGTGGATGGATGCTCTTACCATGTTGACAACAACGGGGAGAAAGAACTGGTGGCCGGCGTAGGGAATGCATGGGTGAATAAGCCCCCAGAACCCTCCGCTGGATACAAAATTGGTCCCTGAATTAGTCAGGTGGCAGAATTGATGGCTGTGCATCAGGCCATCCTCACTGCTGTCCAGCATCAACTCCACGAACTGGTCATAATCACAGATTCGGATTATGTACGGAATGGGTTCGTGGAGCACCTGGTTAATTGGAAAACCAGAGGCATGTTATGTGCTAACAACAAACCCTTGAAACATGGGAAGTTGATCCAAAACATTGATGATCTGGTCACCTCGAAAGGAATGACCATCTATTGGAAGAAGATCAAGGGTCATTCCAAAGTAGAGGGACCAGACAAAACTGGAAATGACTTAGCTGATCAGCTGGCCAAAACCGGGGCCATCCAAGGGGATCTAATTGAGATTGAGTCCCTGTTGGGGGAAATCCAGGTCACTGCTATCACTAGGTCCCAGACAAATGCTCACAACGACCTTTCAATTACACAATGGAGTAAGGAGACCCCTGATGCTCATTTGATTACCGCTCAGAAGGGGGATCCAATAATTGGTAAATTTGACCAACACCTTGAGGACCCTGAGAACTTTCCCCTGACGGATACCGATTACATTGGGAAAGAGGACCTAAGAGTGTTGATGAAATGTCCAAAAATGTTCCGGATCCAAGACGGTTTGTTGGTAAGGAAATCCAAAGCTGGCCATGACCAGTGGGTGGTTCCTACCTCATTCCGAAGCCTGATGTTAAGTCACGCCCATGATGCGGCTACTGCCGGTCATAGGGGGTTTCACACAACATTGGAAATTTTAAGAGAGGTTGCATACTGGCCACACATGGGGCAGGACCTCGACCAATACTTGAAGGGGTGTCTTGTGTGTGCACAATTTCAGCCATCATCCCTCACGCATCGTGCACCTCTCCAAAAGAGGGGGATGACACTGCCATGGTCAGATTTACAAATCGACTTTGTAGGCCCCGTGATTCGCTCTGCTAGGGGGAATAAGTACATGTTGACTGTGACATGCTTGTTTACCAAGTGGGTGGAATGTCTCCCAGCCCCAAATTGCAAGGCAGAAACCGCAGCTGCCCTGATGATTAACCACATCTTTTCCCGTTTTGGCCTACCTCAAAGGATTGAGTCCGACAGAGGTAGCCACTTCACCAGTGAAGTAATGACAAAGATGTGGGAGATACTGGGGGTCAAAAGGAAGTTGCATATTGCTTACAGACCAGCTTCTTCTGGGGCAGTAGAGAGATATAACCGGACAATTGTGAGCATCTTAAAAAAGTTTGTGGCAGATTCTGGGCCAAGTTGGGATATCCGATTACCTCTGGTCCTAATGGCCATCAGATCTACCCCTTCATCTGCCACCAAAATGTCACCATTTGAGTTGATGACTGGGCGCAAGATGGTGCTTCCGCAGCATTTGCTCTACAGGACCCAAGAGCAGACACTGATAAATGCCTCCACTACTCATGAGTATGTGGAGAATTTAAGGAAACACCTCCAACATGCTTTTGCTTACGCTCAGCGGAATCTAGAAAGATCGGCTGATAGCATGAAGACCCACTATGACCTGAAGACTTCCAGGAAGGAATATCAGGTGGGGGACCGGGTCTATCTATACAACTTCCAAAGGAACCAGGCCAAGCAGCGCAATTTTTTGCCTACATGGAAGGGACCCTTTGAGATCATCGACAAGATCTCCCCTGTGGCCTACAAAATCCACATCCCCAAAGGTCCTTTGGCAGAGGGGGAAGACAAGTGGGTCCACATTAACCAGTTGAAATGTTGCCATCCCAAGCACACTCTGCAACAACTGGAGGAATCCTCTGGAATCCTAGCGGGTACTGTCTCAGACTAATTCAGTTCCAATCATAAAACATACCACATCTAGTCTCTAACATATTGTGGTTTGCATGAAACTGTCTCTTAGTTATACTGTTTTTTTTTTCAAAATAAGAATGTAATATTTGTTATGATGAAATGCATATGCTGCCCCACTATCTCAACAGTGGTGGAAAAATGTCTATGAATAGGTATTGCCGCTCTTCCTTTGTCGTCCTAGGAGAAAGAAAACCTGGAGACGGGCCAAGGAGGATGATCCGGAGACTGGGAGGATGACGCAAGGGGGCCCGGGGTACCGCCCAATATTCCCATCAGGACCGGCGAGGAGAACCGATCGACCAGTACCGGATGGAGGAAGAGATGCTGAACTGGCCATCCACCGGAAGAAGATGAGAACTACATCCCAGATCTTGCGGTTCCCATCAGTGAAACCGAATGGCCATCGCAAGAGGGGGGCTTGTGGGATGTATTTACCCATGCATCCGAGCTCTACCTCAAAACTGTGCAGTACTGACATGGAAAACATCATGATGGCCAGAGCTTCCCAGAAAATGCACAGGGAAATGCATGAAGAATAGGCTGCCACTCATTTTTGCCGATGTTATGGGCACAGAAGGATACTGCCTAAAACCACCATTGGACTACCCACACAGTAGTCTGAAACCATTGGGAATGGCAATGCTGATTGCCAAAAGCAAACCCATAACTGTTGGGAATTCATTTTCTTAAATCCCAAAAAGGGGTGCAGTACCAGTACTCACCACTATCCAAAAGCCGGCGTTTTAAAACAACACCAGATTTTACTTTTTGCAAAACTGAATAAATGAACCCAAAACAGGCCAAAGAAAGACTTACTGATAGGTGGATACAATCTAAAGTCATATTCTGAAGTGACTTGAAGGTTTATAACAAGACTGGCTGAGCTGTGGATTTCAGCAGTTTAAGTAAATGTGGACTGAAAGACACTAAAAAATCTAAGTGTTTAAATTGACTGAGGACCTACTTTTGAGTGTCACATAGGTTGAAATTGTTTAAATGTCATAGTTTTAAACTTAGAATCAGCATTCTAGCTGCATATGTAAAAATGTTTAGTTTTATTTGAATGCAGAAACTGGGGAACAAAAAGTGACATTTTATCTGAAACTTGGCTTAAGGAACTGGATTCGGCCCACCAGCCACCCCCATCAGGAGTGAAACTTGAGTCACAGCTGTGTTCCCAGGCCTATCTGCCTTTTGCTGGCCACACTAAGGATATGCCATCTCTCTGATAATTGAATTAAGGGGAGCCCCACAGAATACAGGAGCTCTGAACAAAGCCCTCTCCTGACTCAGGCAGATGGTTTATTGCAGATATCGTAAAAGTAGCTTCCTCCTGAAGCAAAGGGGAGGGGCACTGCCTGTGAGAGCAAGCTGGCTTGGCAGAACTGGAAAAACCAGAAATTCAACCTTGTGCTGGAGCAAAACCACACCCCTTTGGGGCCAGAACATAACTCTAAAAAGATGAATAACTCATAGTACGGACTTGTGAAAATTATTTAAATGATACCATAATTCTTGTGATTTTTCTGCCCACATTTTAAGAGGTTTTTAGAACCGGTGGCATGTTCAGGGGAGTTTTGGCGGAAAAGAGGATATTACTCAAAATGTGTGCATGTGGAAAATCTGACACTTCATCAACTAATGTCCATACTCCTTGCGCACATGTGTGTAAATTTGGGGTAATGTCCGGTATTGCAAATCAGTTAAAAAGTGCAAAATATTGCCATTTCTGAATGCAAGCTCCCAGGAAGAGCAGAGTTTGAACAGGAGATACCTCCTGTGATATGTGAGGGGTGCAGATGATTTTAAAACAACATGTACTTCTGCAAATATGTATTTGGTTCAAATCTAGATTTGTGTGTAAGTTGACAGGAGGAGTGGACTTTCTGCAGGCTGTAAAATGACATCACTCTGACACAACTTAGCTCCCCCAATCAGGGGAGAAATGAAAGCTTGGCCAATGATAAGTGGAGAGGGGCTGGCTAGTGATGCTGCTCACACACACCCATTTTCAAAACACATAAAAGCAGAGAGACAGGACAGATAGGGACCTTCAAATCCATTTGAAGCTGGAAGCTCTGCCGGGAAAATCCATACCTTGCCTCCATCAAACCTCCAGAGAGCCAAACTAGAGACTTCAATCTATCCAGAACCAGAGACCCAGACCAGACCAGCAGAGTAGAGCTGACCTGTTAGCAGAACCAGAGAGAGCTGACCCAGATCACTGTGAAGTGCAGAGAGCTGAACCGGAGGCGAGTCTAAAACCTGACCAGATCCATGGCGAGGCCCATTTCACTCAAGAATATAGTGTGAGTACCTAGAAAACTGTGCAGAACCAATCTCCTAGTTAAAATAATATAATTCAATCTAGTTTAATCTAAGTAGAACTGTCTCCTAACTGTCACCTGTCATTTGCAAAGCTGTCACCTGTCATTTTCTAGTTGCAAGCTGCACTTGTCTTTTTGAACTTTAAAAATTTCAAATCTGAAAAACGACCTTTATTTAATCGCTCATATCTCCGTGACCGTTTGTGCTAGAGACTTGCAGTAACTATCATCTGGAAGCTGAGATCCTAGGCTTTCTTAGGACCCCAAAACGATAGTGATAGTCCTTGTAGTTCCTCTGTAATCGCGCTCGGCGCATTCGCAAATTTAGCCGCGATTTGACATTTTACCGCGATTTGCAAATTTCTCCACGTGTGAAAACAGCAGTTTGTTTTTGCTTTCATTTGCCAAAAATTCGTTTAACCTACCAATTATTCCTAGATCCTTGCTAGTGTGAGCCTGGACTAATATTAACTAGATACCACTCACCCTGAACCTCTAGAGGGAATTAAAAGCATTTTAGCATATTTTTTCTTCATTTCCAGCACATTTAAAAGCATTTGGGCCTGTGTTTTCAACTTCTGTAGTCTAAGTTGCTGGGTGAACTGAATTACGTTTGAATTGCATTTCTGAGAACTGTGTGCTTCCTTCCATTTCCTTGCATTGCATAAAAGGGGGGGGTGAATTGTCCAAGAAAGTGATTACATTGGTTTTTGCTGAAATCCTATCAAGTTATTTTCTGTACTGCATTTCATTCCACATTGCATCCATTGGAAACCATAAAAGTATTGTTGCTATCTTATCCATTTCATGTCAACTCCTTAGTGATTATCAAGATGTGTGCTAGTGCCAGATTCTCCGTTGTTAATCTTTATCATACCAGATTAAGTGTGATATCCAATTATTAATTTATTATAAAGCGTGATATAATATATATTGTTTAAGTTATCAAATAAACCTTTTAACTTGCAAAACAGAACTCCTTCTTGGCTCAGTGGGGTCAGGAGGATTCCAAGAGAGGGGTGTTATATAGGGGTAGTCATCCAGAACGCATGAACTGGACATAAAGATATATCAATAAGGGTTTTCATTCAGTATTATAGACTAGGCGTTGACTTAGCTGTAGTGTTGAATTGAATCCTCTTACATTACGAGAATGCATCCGCGGGAGTATAGGATGGCAGCTACCATAAGCAACTTATAGGAGTCCAGTCAGTAGCCTATAGCCTATAGATAACTGGGACTTAGCAATAGTCTTTTAAACCTACACATGCGTGGGATCCCATATGGTGGGCAGAGGGATATGTTTTTTTTGGAATAATTGATGCAACATCTAGAGAGGACACGGCAGAAGGCAGCGCTTCATGGAAAGGCTGACAGCTAAGGTTGTAATGCTTGGGGTAACACAGACTGTGGGTAGAGCCTAACACCATTTGGCTTAGGTGCCATGTATATCCAATTAACATAGACTTGTTTCAGTCATGTACATTTAAATAGAATGAGGTAAAGGTAAACAGTAGGCTACTTGGAACGAACTAAGCTAACTATTAGCAAAGCATTAAGTAACAACTACATGTTTGTATTGTTCACCTCATGGCTAATACTGTACATACATCTGCGAGGGGACAAATGAAGTAGAATTGCAAGTCTTGAAGTCAGTAAAGTGTATGACATTGTCAATGGGTATGTAAACATCTTGATGGGAAGTACACTAAAAAAACAATTCCGGTAGGCAGCTTTTACTGTCATATAGCAGCTGCGGTTTGCACATAATATCGCTGTGTCACTTCCTGCTTCAGTGACTGGGTCAGAAGCTTAAGTAAACCGGAACATGCCTTTGAAAAGTGTCATTTACTTGCTTTAATGTAGTTGTTTTACTAATACAGAAGTCTCATCTGTGTCACTTCAGGTAAGCAAACGGTGCCCCCTATGAACCGAGGATGACTGTACTGACCCCTTTTTTTACAGTAGGTCAAGAGAAGAGTAGAAACTACTTGATTATGCTGCCAACATACAGATGAACCCAGACAATCCCCACCAACCATCTCGCCTCTATTGTAATCCTCCAAAAGCTCCTATGAGCAACAGTCCCCCAACACTAAGAAGGGGAGCAGGTTCAACAGCAGAAAAACACTCGACTAGTTCAAGCCTCTTAAAACTCAAGACACAATAATCCATCACACGATTAGACAATCATGACTGGCAGTCTAAAAAGGGCCATAATTCTAACTTGACACCATGCCCAACAACATTTTACCAAACCATTGTCCCAGTTGGAATGAATACAAATCTGATTTAAATCTAACATTTGGAGACAACGAATATCTTTTCTTTGGGAAATCAGAAAAGGAAACTTAATCCAAACACTTAAAATTCATACGAGGAACAATGCATGAACAGTTGTCTCCCAATTCCTTTAGACACAATTACCTCGTAATTATGTAGATGTGCCACATTAATCAACGTTATGGTCTTCAAATGAAAAACAAACGCCCCAAATATGATACAGTCAGTGTGATGACAGGCCTGCGCTGCTCCTGCTCCTCGATCTGACGGCAGCTTTTGATCTTGTAGATCACAAGACCCTCTGCAGGCATCTCATGGTTGCTGCCTTTTTCTCCATAGGAAGCCACTTCTTGGATCACCTACTTCCTGGAAGGAAGAATTATGAGAGTGTTCTCCAATCAGGCCTGTGCTGCCCCGACCACTATCCACTGTGGAGTAGCACAAGGTTCCTGCATGCACCTCGCCTACACTATACAGCATATTTACCCTACCACTTATAATCCACCTGGACAATCACGGCATAGCATACACCAACTATGCTGATGATACCCAAGTTCTCCTCCCCCTCTCTGACTCCTATGATCTCGACCTGGCCACACTCAACAAAACACGTGCCCTCATCCAAGCTGGATGGCGGCTAATGGACTTTGCCTAAATTCAGACAAAACAGTGATCCTCTTAGTAGGACCTAAGGAAACCCTCAACAAACTTGATATCCAATATAAATCTTTTAATATTGAGAACACCGTTATCACGACCTCAGAGACAGTCAAAACATTGGTAGTCTTCCTGGATTCCACCCTCTCAATGACGCGCCAAGTCAGCGCCACCTCCTCATCAGCAGCACTTACCACCAAGATCATAAACGCAGTAAAATCTTACCTCTTCTCCAAAAACTGCCTCACCATATCTACCCTATTGAGTCCAAGCTGGACTATTGTAATGCTCTATTGTTAGGTACCTCAATAAATTACAAATCACACAAAATAATGCCCTCAGAGCGGCTTTAAGAATCCCAAAATGTGAACACATCTCTCAGGCCAGACACAAAGCCCATTGGCTCATTGTCAAAGAGTGCATACTCTTCAAAACCTTGACCCTCACTCACAGGTGCCTCTCCCTCTCAGCCCCTCCATACCTGGCAGAAAATATTCACAGAGCCACCTCTACCAGACCCAAGAGAACCCATCACAATAACCAATTCCTCTTTCCAACTGTAAAAAGAGCCAAAGCTGGGGGCGAGCTTTCCATTTCTTGCAATTAAAAATTGGAAAGTTCTACCTACCTCACTCAGAAATGAGAATTCTTTCATAGCCTTCTGGAAAGCTCTCAAAACCAAGCTCTTTAACTACCCCTACCCACAAAGAACGCCTCGTCCTCCTGTAACCCCAGGACCAGCTTAAATCATCTGCGTTAACTGTCTGTTTTAACTGCTCTACTGTGTCTGTCTAAATGAAATGCCCCACGCTGTGACAACCATTGTAACTAAGTAACACCTGCTATATTATCTCTCCTATACTGTGTAACTGTAACCAAGCAAGCTCACTGTAACAGTGCCGCGATGCCCCCGGGCCGTTGTGCACTTTATAAAATCAACAAGCTAATCATGAACATCAAAATACCTAGTCAACAATACATCTTTTCAATGTCTATTTCATATACATGTTTAAATCAGGTACTCCATTTAAGTTGGTTAAAATAGTCAAACAACATAAATGGTGATTAAGTAATCAGGCAAACAAATCAATGCATTGCTATATTGTTTAACAAATGATCCATCAATTGGACAAATATTCCATCCACAACGCAGTGAAGTGCTTTCGAGTGGATGAAAGGCAGGATGTTGTGCTAAACAAAACACCTTATTGACTAAACCCACACTTTGCCCTCAGCAGTCAATTGTCTAAATACATATGCAATAACATCCTCATATGATACACACACACACACAAAACACTGTGCAGTAACAGCCCTTTGGTACACAAGGTCCCAGTACACAATTATCCAGTGCAATTAGCATTGCACACAGACCCCTGCAGGGACACTTATATAACACACTAAGCCCCCTGAACATGTATACACCTTTATAGCCAATATTCCACATCCAACCATCTGCACCTGGAATTATTCTATTACAATTGTCCTGTTATGTTAACATCAGGTAATCCCAATTATCCCAAACTCTCTGAACGGAAGGAACTGGCTACCACACATTTCTATAATGCATAGTGTTATTATGCAGCATTATTAACAGATTACATATCTTACATTGCCCATTCTATTCACAGCTCACAGATATAGCGAAATCTAAGCAACTCCAATTCTCTCACTTGCACTCATACTGGTCTCTGTTGGATGGTATCTCACACCGCACACAGGGGAGACAAGGAACCCCATACAGGAGCCTTGATCTACACTGCACTGTACTGTACCAGAGTTGACAAGATTGCAGTGCCAGTTCAGAGCACCGGTCAGAACCCAACAGTTACCAAATAAAGTCAATCCACATCCAAAGTCTGTGACTTTCAAGTATCTGAGGTGTGTAGCTACTCTATACTAAAGACAGCTAAAGACGGCTCTGCGTGCACTATCAAATCAGCTTCGACATTGTTTTGTGTAAATAAAATAATGCCTAGAGTGAAACATAACAGTAAGCAACAACATATTTCATTATTTTTATGTGCTGTAATGGTTTCCAGGTATGTATACGGCCGGTGGAAACCAGTTAAGGTGTTGTCAAATGATCTGTATTATGTTATGATAAGGGGTTAGGTTGGGGTGTAACCGTAATTGAGGTGCGCTTTGCAACTTTGCTACTTTACCAGAAAAACAGATTTAATAACGGTACCCTTCAGTAAAGGCAGCCCAATGCTGTACAATGGAAGACCTTCTGTATCAGATACAGGCACACTTCTCATTATTGAAGATATCCCTCAGTAACTAGGGAAAGAAACAGAAGTCTGCCGCACTAATGGAGAAAGTGTGCACAATCAGATTCCAAGCACATTGGAAGCCTTAGTATGGACACAGTGTTAGCAAAGTCAGAACAGAATCAACAAGGATATTGCATGAATAAGAATCCTGTACGAACACAATCATTACAAGGTTGGTGATCCGGTAACAATGGTACTGGTATGCTTGCCGGTAACGATGTTACCGGACCGGCAAACTCTGAGTCGTGCTGTAGGTGCCTTCCACAGGTGCCTTTCATTTGGCCAGGTCTGCCCTGGCGGAATTAAAGGCACCCATGATCACAGCATGCCTGTAGCGCAGACACCATTATGAACGGTGCCGGTGCTACAGGCATCCCCATTCCCATTGAGCCCTATGGGACTGACATGGGAATGGGGATCTACTGTCACAGGCACCAGCGAAAGGGCAATTACCGGGTCCAGCGGGGTCGGAATACCCCGGTAATTGCCCATTCACGGATGCCGGACTTTGATGCCGGTATGGAGGTAGCCTTGCTGCTCTTACCGGCAAGGCTACCTTCTTCCTCGTAATGAGGCCCAATGACGGTATCAAAAGGGACCCTTTGTGAGCAGGTTTCCATAATGAAAAAATCTCTTTAATGATCAACGAACCTGCATGTTCAGAGCCCCTATCTTTTCAGAACCCTTGCATTAGCAGAGCAATTCCTCACATATAAACCCTACATAAACTGAGTCCTGGCATAATCCAACACCTTCCTTAATCAAAATTCTGATGAGATCACTGACTGATAAAAGTATGATACAATGCACATTTAAAACCAGAACTACTGCATTACCAAAACTGCAGTATATCCAAGGCATGGATAACGTGAACCCTCTTCATTATGAAAACCAAGACAAGATAGCAATGCAGAAATCTTTATTGCCCTGGCTTAATCAAAGCCGTTATATTTACCCAGTCATGCTATATTCATAGCAGTGGTCAAAGTTTACAAAAAGACTTAGTGGAACTATGTTCTCTACTGGCATGTGCCTGCTCCCCACAAACCCCATCACTGTGCCCTCTCCCACACTCATAACAATCAACCAAACACATGCATCTGCTGTTTAAGGGAACGATCAGTGCATTGCACTGAAAGTGCAAGTTTCAACTTCTTCCTATGCTTTTTTGTTCCGGGACGGTTTCTTTTTAAAATAAAAGTATAGGAACAGTACAAATTCATTAAGAAAAATAGAGGAGCTCTGCTCCCAATTGCTCCTGGTGACTCCAATCACTGTGATTCAGAGCCTTCTAATATGAAATACCCTGCCAGACCATGCCATATTGCGAGCCCTGCCATCTGCAGTACAGTGACAGGTATTCACAAAGCCTTTTTATTGAATCAAACCAGAGCCCCTGCAGATTGTCAACAAAATGTGTGGACATAAAGGTTATGCTACATCTTAAAAAGGTTTTTCTTTTTTAAAATTCATTTTGTTATTTTTTGTTGGCTAAAAACGAGTTTTAACCTTAACAATTAAGAAGAAGAAAAACATGTTAAAAAGACAACTTATAAGTCACATACATTAAACATTCCTGAATTAAAAATACATAATAAAATTTCATCTCATCCAAATTTAAGGAAGTCATAAAGGACAAAACTGCCAAGACGAGGCAGACAGAACCCCTGGCTAAACATCGCCACATCCCAAGTCAAAAATGTGCCTATCTGGTAATTTAGATGAAGAATTATGGCTTCGGAAAGAGCTGGACATAGAGTAAGAATATGTTAGAGCATTTCTAGTTCTGTTGCGATCCCACAAAGCCTGCAGCATGCCGCTGTGGATGGGTTTCTCTTAAATCTCAGTAGGGTATCCTTAGTCGGTAAGACCTTCCTTCTTAACTGGGTATCCTTAGTCGGTAAGACGTTCCATCTTAACCTGGAAAAGTCCATTCTGAGCTTAGGACAAGGGAACAAGTTGTTTCAGAAACACTTCAGTTCTCAGGTGGCAATGCCAACACATCCATCGGAAGAGTGCAGTGTGTTAGGGGCCTGCTGAAGGGATGTGAATCAGGTCATAGGTTAAAATCTTAACACAAAACAGTAACTATCTATTGGGGTTTGTATCTGTTATGTTTAGTAATACCAAACTTACGGATCTTTGTTTAAAACCTTCAAAAGTCATTGAAAGTTATGTTCACTGGTTATATGTTTTTAAATGACACATTTTGTGTAGAATGCACTTATACCGAACATTGTACAATGAAAAACAGAACAAATGTATATTTTTTTGGGGGGCGGGGTTCCATCCCAAATCCCTGTTTCCCACCTTTAGAAACCAACCCTAACCGTTTCCCCACATGATTTAACCCTTTACCCTAAACCCACATATATTTTTGTTATGTTTTGTCATTGTAAAAGGTTTGGTATATGTGCATGTTTAAATAACATTTTCGTTATAAAGACTGTATACCAATTTCACTCTGCAACATAGCTTATGCCCAGGAATATGATGTAGGTTATCTTATGTTCATTAACCCTGTGATTTCATATATTACTTATTATGAATCACCATACAGTACAAATGTCATATGTGTTTTAAAAATGCAATACAAAAGCAGAGTTCCAAAGGAAGGTTTGCCTGCTTGCCATGCCCAAGTTCTGATGTGTGAGATGTTGGGTACACATAGGTCTCCAGAGCAAATACAAATTAAGCACAATGGTTAAGGGCTGTGCAATAAACCTTCTTCTAGGACCACTCATCGCTGCACTGCCCCCCCCCCCACACACAGAGACCCCTCAAAACTAAATGCATATGTTACTGTATTCATTAAAGAGTGAAATAATGAATGCTTGGATGAATGAATGCATTCATGAATGAAATGCTTCATTACAAGTTTAGCCATTTTATATTTGTTTTATATATATATATATATATATATAACAATATAAAATGGCTAAACTTGTAATGAAGCATCCCATTCATTTCACTGGTATATATATACCAGTGAAAGGGCATTCACCTTACGTTCATTAAACAAATGGTGCAGCACACCACACAATGGGCCTCATTACACGGTAGGCAGTAAGGGTTTACCGGTACCAGTACCGGTAAATCCTTACCGCCTTACTACGAGGTCCCTTTGCGGGTTGGGGAATTTAACGCCTGCTTTTTGCAGGCATTAAAAACCAACCCGCAAAGGGACCCAGGGAGCTAATTACGGCACCACAATTTGCGGTGCCGTAATTACCGCCTTCCCCGTTCCCATTATGCCCTTTGGGGAAAGGCAATGGTGGAAGGGGGAATGACCCCCCCGCCAACCTTGGAATGGGGCGGTAATTCCCCTTTCCACCAAGGTGGTGCCGGTATTTTACTGCATGAACCATGGCGCTAATAGCGCCATGGTTCTCCGCCTACCGTGTAATGAGGCCCAATAACTCTCATTTAGGGCCTGATCTACAAAGCCTTTTTCAATGGGGTTTTCCCACTCAAAAGTGTTTTTTATAATCAGGCCCTTAGTGTTTTAAATACACGTTGTTAATATTGCTCAAGTTACTCATACTCATGTGTACAACCTCAGACAGGCAGAGTCAAGCACACGCACAATCCCAATGTGGGTTACACTTCCCCAGCATCACTTGTCTATAAAAGCATTGACCTGTCATCACAATGCATAACTTAATAAACTCCTTCTGAATCCTGCTCTGTGCCCCATAAACAGAAAGAAGAAAGACCGCGTGAGCAACGCCCGGGATAAAGATGCATCTTCTCAGGAATTAGTGGACTTTCAGTGGCATCACTCTTTCATGTAATCTCTTAGTACAATAGTATATGAAACAACAGTCCTTAAGAGTGCACCCTCAAACGGCTGCACTGAGATTACCGGGGATATAGGCCAGTATACCTATGTGAAAAGAGAAATAAATATGCAGCACTACATTCCCTGACATTCCCATGCTCCTGATGGTTGGTAGTTGCCCCTCCAGGAAAGAAATACCAAGTGGCAAAGCATTGAAAACAACAGGCATGTGGTTTTCCTCCCAGTTTCCCTCGCTGAGACTCCCTCGCCACCTTTCTTCCCGCACAATCTTCTGTTACCACTTAGTTATTGTGTACACTTTGGTATTTGACTGTACTGTTGAGTTACCTATTGCATAAATGGAACCTACATTTGTGTTACTACTTCATTAATGTGCAAACTTTATTATTTGACTCCAATGTTGACCTTCTTCTGTAGATGCCTGATCTGAATTTCCCCTGCACTGTGAATGAACTGCAGTGCATCCCCCTCGCTGTGGCTCAGGGTACACTGTGAAGTGGCCCATTTGCAGTCAATACCTTATCAATTACAAACGAATAAATACATAACGCTGAAAAGATGGGTCATTTACGCCAGCGAGGAGCCTCATACTGCTCCTGCCCAACCAGATGATCAGCCTTAGTAGCCCACACATTTAGATTCCTCCTTTGATAATGTTTGAGTCATGTTGTCACCCTTAGAAATATTGGATGCTGTGTGAGGAACACCTGACCTGTTTGTGCCCCTAGACCAGAACTATAAGCTTGGCAGCAACACTGCTCATTACAAAGTCTCTGCCTTTTCCCAAGATTATTTTCAATTGATCTTATGTTATCAGGTCTAGAGGTAAAGGACACATCACTACCCTAAATTCTTCACAACACAACTGGCCACACATAGTTATCAGAATTTAATCCCAGGTCAATATTATAAGCATCAGTTTTGCTCCTGTATTTCCCTCCCACAGATGAAAGAACATAATGAAACATCTCAATGTCAATGTTATCCATTGTAATGTTCTTCATGTTACTGCCCTCAGAAGGACGAATGGCTGAGTCAGGCACATCAGGCATATGACAAGCTCTACTGGTGTTGCTGCTTTAACTGCCTATACCACTTTGTCCAATTCAAGTTTAATGATTTCTGTGTTTTTTTGTTTTTTTGTTTTTGTGACTCTGAGAATGATAAAACATTGACCCAGATTATGCGACCAACTCTGCCACAGTCGGTCAGGTCTTCACTGATGTCTTCCTATTTCATATTCATGAATTTGTCTTTTATAATGCGGTAAATACTGGAGACCGGTCTCTAGGCACAGGACCGGGATTTTAACATGTGTTGCGCTGTTTCGTTGTCTTGCTTCCAAGACTGACGCCTTGTCCATGAGCAATCTTGCCGGCCCATATCCTTTACTTTATTGGTATTTATTGTATAATGGTTAGGAGGATGAAATGTGCAGTCTGGTACTGTTAACTATTCACGTTTCGGAGGTAATCAGTTGATCATAACTCTCCCTATGGTGGCATTCGTAATATCCATTGTATTTATGTTATCAAACTTAGAAGAATGTAAGATGTATTATTTTTGACCATACCCGAGGCATGATAGTCTTTCAGACATACTGATATGTCATGACATTGGCCCTCATTACGACCCTGGCGGTAAGGGGTTTGCGCCAGCGTTAGCTGCGCCGACCCCTTACCGCCAACTACGAGTTCCCATAGCGCCATGGTCACTTTTCCGCCCGCTTTTTGCGGGCGTAAAAATCCATGGCGCTATGGGACCTTGGTGTTAATTACGCCACCGTAATGTACGGTGGCGTAATTAACGCCTTCCCCACTCCCATTGAGCCCTATGGGGCCGAAATGGGAATGGGGAAGGGTAAATGGGTCAATGGGGACTTACCGCCCCGCCGACCTCGGAATGGGGCGGTAAGTCCGCCATCCGCCATGGCGTAAACGGACTTTACGCCATGGCGGAAAAGTCCGCCGATGGCGGAAAAAATCCGCCAGGGTCGTAATGAGGGCCATTGTCTTAACCCAGTTCTGTGCTCATACTTATCACCCTTAGATGGTGTAAAGGCTGAGTCTAGGTACATGATATACTTTTGGCGTACCATCAAAGTGTGGACAGGACACATCTGACCTTTTAGAGGTACCTGAGATTAATCGCAGACAGCATAACGGTAGTCACAAATTCACCTCTCATGTGAATAAAAGGTTAAGTAACTCGCACATAGCTTGCGGCTGATTGTACCTAATCTCTTCTAGAGGTTCTAAAGAGCTAGCATGTAATAATACATCATCACAAACAATATTACCCACATGGAGTTTTCTCAAATTACTTGTTGCAGACGTTTGCCCCAACTCAGCATGTTAACACATCTGACCTGCTGTTATATGACCACATGACAATATTCTGACCATATTTAAGTCTTAAGCATGGCTCCAGTCGAGGGTACAAGCGGGGGACAGAGTCCACCCAAATGTTTCCGAGTGTGGACTTAGTCCCACCAGCTCAATTGAGAAACATTGAATGTCCTCTTTGAATGTATGCATCAAAGCCGACTATGGGGATTGAATGACAGTCGTCTGGTTTGTAGGCTGACACTTCCCCACTGCACTGACAACTAAAGGTGAAATGCCCCATTTAGGTACTGCAAGTCCCAGGGAAAACATTTTTTTAGTTTTTTGGAGTTTAAAATATGCACACCTTTTAACGTTTTCAAAAACACTATTATAAGATAATATCCTCTCTTGGTTTTGTGTGTGTGTTGATTTTATGAAAGGCAAGTGCCATTTGTCTTGTGCAATTTGGGTGGTTATGCAAAGCCAATTTAATATATGATATGCTAATCTCTTGTGACGTCACATCTCATTGCATTTGTTGATGAGTCCCCCACTTTCATGTTTAGAACTTGACCCCTGGTCTTATGATTCCCCTACTTAATTCAAGCCCATGTATCAGCCCAATGCAGCATTTCCACTAATCCTACTGTACATTATTAATCCTTCATTCCTGATCCTGCCCGTTCCGTTATTTACCCTCCTCTTTCAGTGTTAAAACAAAAAACAAGTATTCAATATCCAAAATCAAGATTGTTTGACAAATAGTAAATGCAGCTTTCTAGGGAACACACGTGCACATATTTTAGAGTATTTACCTGTCGTATGTATCCTAGATGGAAGCACTGAAAACATCCATACATAAGGTACACGTTAAGAAGTTTTATATGTAGGGAATTGTTCAGGATGATCTATTTATTTGTTTATTTATTTATTTAGTGAACATTACAGGGACAGCAATGCCTTTTTGGCACAAACATGCTTACAACACTGTTTAACATTGATTTACAGAGCAGAAGACCAATATCCTTAACAATGGGTGAGAAGAGGTGGATATAAGACCAGATGATGCAGGGGAGGTACACACATGAACCAAGGACAAGGACAGTAGAGCATGATATAAGAACGGTATAGTAGAGGAAGTGCTATGTTTTAGGATGAAGGGTTTAGGGATAAGTGCTGTGGCATTGTTGTTGAGATGTAGGGGAAGAGGAAAACAGGAAGAAGTGGTGGTGCTGAATGCTATGCAAGAAAGGAGGAGAGCAAGGAGATTGGATTGAAGCAGAGATAAAGTCGGAACAGTTTGATGAGAGATCGGAAAAGCATTAAAGAGTGAGGGAGTGAGGCTATGAAGAGAGCAGAAATGAGAGAGAGCGCAAGTTGCACAAGAATTGGCAAGGATTTTAGCCCAGCATGATCGTAGGTAGTAAGGGGGACCGGAGGGGAGTCAAATGGGCTAATAGGAATGGTGGCCCAGGCTTGTGTATAGTTTTGAAGATGATGAGAATGTGTTTATTCTTTACCCTCTGTTTCATAGATAATCATCCTATATGATGATGCACTGGGCATTTTGGGGTGAAGCGGGTAGGTTAAAGAGTGTACAGACATCAAAGTTGAGGACATTGTCTAGAGATGAAAAAGCATTGTTGGGGCGGCTATGGAGTAGACTGGCACAGTAGAGAGACATTGAGAGAGTTCTAATGAGGACATTAGATGCTTTGCAGTGTTGAAGAGAGAAGATGCCTAATTTTTGTGATGTTGAGGAGATTGTCTGGCCACAGTGGCAGATTTGAAGATTAAGAGCAAGAAGTTGGGAGATGGGTTGAAGATGACAACAAGGTTGCGAGAGGAATCAGATTAGGGAAGGTAGTCAGGAGAGAGGAAAAGGAAAAGGAGAGAGGAAGAAATTGCCTGTCTCGATGGGAAGTAGAAAACTTCAGTCTTAATGGAGTTGAGAATGAGTGAGTGAGATGCCATCCAGTATTTCCTAGAGGAGATACAGTTAGACATGTTTGACCGTACGATAAGGAGAGAAACAGAAGCAGATCTGAGTGACATCAGCAAAGCATTGATAGGAGAAGCCAAAGGAGGAGATCAACGTGCCAGGAGCAGAGGTATGGAGAGTGTAGTGAAATAGATCCAGGAATGACCTTTGCAGAACACAAACAGTAAGGAGGGGGTGAGTGGTGAGGTACTGATGTTGCAGGACACCTGGAAAAGTTTGTGGGTTAGATATGAAGTAAATCAAGCAAGGGTGTGGTTCCTAATTACTAGGAGAGAGAGTGCTGAGAGAAGGTCCAAATGTTTGATGGTATCCAAGGCAACAGACTGGTCAAAAAGAATTACAATAGATGAACAGTTAGCATAACGATTGGAAGAGATGTAGTTTCTGATATTGAGGAGCGCTGACTCAGTATAGTGCAGATGTCATAAACCAAATTGAAAAGGGTCCTAGAGGTTGTGTCTGTCAAGGAATTTAGTGAGCCAGTTGAAAACTATACCCTATAGCATTTTGAAATAGCGAGGTATAAGAGAGTCAGGATGAACGTTTGTTGGCTGCTCAGTTTGGATCTAGGCCAGGATTATGAAGGATAGCGGTGACAGTAGCTGACTTGTAGGATACTGGAAAAATGGTACTGTCAAGAGAGGTGTTCTAGAGCGAGGTAAAATATGGAGCAACAATGGGAGTTTCACTATAAGTGGGGATAGAGGGTCAATGGGGGTGAATGAAAGATTTACCCTGAGGAGAATTTCAAGAATCCCGTCAGGATTAGTGAGTCAAGGAAGACATTGGGCCTCATTACGCGGTAGGTAATAAGGGATTACTGGCACTGGTAAGGTCACTGTTGCCAGTAATCCCTTACCACCCTATTTCGAGGGACCCGTTAAGGGACTTCAGAGATAATAACGGTACCGCAAATTGCGGTACCATTATTAGCTCCATCCCCATTCCCATTGATCCCCATGGGGGCTTGAATCAGAATGGGGAATGGTTCCCGGAATGGGGACTTACCGGGTCCTCCAAGGTTGGAATGACCCGGGAAAAATTCCTATTTGGGAACCTGGACCCAGAATGCGGTAAGGGGGTAGCCATGGTGCTAAGAGCACCATGGCTACCTCCTGCCACGTAATGAGGCCCAATGACACAGAAGACGAGGATAGAGAGGTGTTGGCAAAAAGTGGGCACGTGGTGAGGATGGTAGAAGGTACTTTGGGAAAGTACTTTGAATGTTGGATATTTTAAAACAAGTTACAGCACTAGATCATTAGCAGAAATAGAAGAGAAGATGGGGGAGGTGATTAGTTTGATGGTTTTGTGACAAAATGAGAGAGTCAAGGGGAGCAGTGATTGTGGAGATAGTGTTACGTTTCATATCCAGTGCACTTGAATAAAGATGCACTGATGATGTCTGTGTAAAGTATTTTATTCCACAATGTTTATCTTCTTCTAGTGCAGCACAGCCAACCACAGTCCTACTTCTCTCCCAACCTCTTCCTCTGAATGCAGTGCCCTTCTAGAACTCCAGAGAATCCTGTGGATTCTCAATCAAGCAGATCACAACATATATTGATTTTGAAAGAGGGAGAAATAGTGGGAGATAGAGGAATAGGAGGTATAGGAGGTATAGGAAGTTTGTAACATGCAAACAGTTCTACACAAGAACCCCTACCAACTCACAAGGATCATAACATTTTGGCAAATGGAGAACCCAGGAAGAGTGCCCATGTCTCGTGATACTATTGCCATTAATTTACCAATAAGAGTAATCTGCATCTCTCCCCTGGAGGAGCCTGTGTCGTACATCATAAAACACAGGGGTCTCTAGTTTCCCTTTTGTGTGAATGGACAACATGTAGCAATCAATACATGGACATGAGTGATGTTGGTGAAGCAGAAGTACACAACTGAGGAATGCTTGCAAACTGAAATCACTGGTCTATTCCCTAAACTAGCATGTAGTTTTGTGTTATCGGGTAGCTGGTATGTGTAGTAGGTTCAGACACTGGCATCCAGCAGTGGGAAAAAAAAACATACATTAGCTTAACTAAAGGAAAACCAGGGCAAGGATACATGTTGCAAAACCTTTTCAAGTACAAATCATTGGGATTTATAGGAACAAATACATGAAAGGGAATCGGGCTAACAAGACAAATATTAACACCAACAACAATAGAAGGGGGGATTGCGTTTCGTTATGGAAATTGAAGAGGTACTTAAGGGAAACCTCCATTAAAAAGTACATACCCAATAAATATAACAAATAAATCATGAGGCCAACTGTCCTAAAAGGGTCGACATTAAAACATTAGTAGCGGTGAGGTCGACTTGAAGCCTTTTCATTTCATATAGATTTTCTTTAGCATGCCGGCTTTTTCGATATGGAACCAACACAAGCAGGATTTTATGTGTTCCTGTTGCACCACTGACTCAGTACCAGTATGTAACTTTTAATCTATCTAACACTGCAAAAGCGACTTGTTTTGAAGAAGCCAAGGGTACATGACGGTTACTATGAAATAAACAATTGTGTTTTTAGGCTGGGTGAACTCCGTGGCGTTCCCTAATTGTTAAGAAACACCACTGCTTCACGCCATGCAAATATATAAGCGAACGCTTGGGCACTTCTGAGGTCGTAGATGAAACAGCAGCTGTACAAAGCATTTCATTATGGAGATTGCTGATAAAAATCATTGTGCATGCAGTCACCTACAAGCAGTGCGAAAGGTGCAGCTTGTTAAAAAGGCAGAAAAGATTCCAGGTTTTTCTTGTTGACCTGCAACCATCAATAAAGCACGTACGGCCTTGGAGAGAGCTTCTCGCAGCCTGGCCTTTTTAATTTATCAGCTAATGAGACGGCGTGCTGGTAGTTTATCATCTTCAGTGCTTGGGAAAACTAATTTCACTGAGCAGTGCTAGGCTTGTGGCGGATGAAAGTGCGGATTCGCTGATGGCTCTGTGGTGTACGAGGTTCTGTATAGACAAATATGTATAGTGATGATGCATTTCGTTGCACTCGTGTGGTTTTGCACTTAAAATAATATGGGCTTAGTTTCATGTCTCAGGCTTCCTTCAGTGGCTTCTGGAAAGGTAGAGTATGTGGAAAGAAGCAATATCGCCTCACACATGGGGCCTCATTACGAGTCCGGCGGTAACCCACCGGTGCAACTGGCGGGTTGCCACCGGACTCGTAGCACATTTCCAACGCCTGAAAGCCCAAAGTCAGGCTCCGGAAACTGTTGTTCCCCATTCCCATGGAGTCCGATAGGAGTGGGGAGACAGAAGTACTGGGTAACGATGCTGGTGCTTCCGCGACAAGTCTGCCTTCAGGGGCCATTGCGCCCTGCGGGTAAGACCTACCGGCTGCAACGGCCTCGGCAGGCCGACATGTAGAGTGGCGGTCCGGTAAGGGTGCCGGTACATTGCTACCGGCACCCTTATTTCCAGATTGCCACACTTGTAATGAGGCACATGGTCACTTATAAAATGGGATGAATGAGGTATTGTTTGTTCTTCAAGTGTGCAAAACGTAGGCATCAGCTCTTTGACATTCTTCAGCATTCTGCAGGAAGAATGAATGGAAAGTAGGTCAACCTATCTTAAAAAGGTTAGAGTGTGGCTGAAAAAGATCGGATGGTACAATATAGGTGAACTGCATGTATATAGTAAAAGTTGGATAGTCCATTTGAGCAAAGTCACACATTCCATAATGCACATAGTTGCCATTGCGGGACGTTCACCTTCAGTTCCGAGCCACATCAGCAAGGCATTGTGGATATGCAAATTAGCCCAAATGCATGCCCTTTTCTCCAAGAAATTATCTTTGTATTAGAGGGCAGTGCTACTTGATATATAGTTGACAGACTTGTTGTTAGAGCATTGGGGCATGCATACAAACACCAATAAATGTATGGTGGTTTTAAAAAATAAAAACTTGAAAAAACTTTCACTGAAATAAGAAAGTAGGATTTTCCATTTGAGCCATGTCACACATTCCAAACCCCACCTAGTAGCCATCACTGGAAGTTCATCTCCAGTTCTGAGCCACATCATCAAGATCTTATGGGTATGCACATTAGCACACATTTGGCTCAATGGGTCAAATGGACAATAGATGCCTATGGGCATTTCCTAGGGGTAAGCTGAGGAGGATGGACCCATATCGAAAGGTTACTTTTCAAATGAACAGCGAGCATGCTAACCCACAAATGGTAACACGAGTGCACAGTCCTACATAGCACCCACTAATTCTCTGTCTTGTGCAACAGCAACACCTCTCATCTCACGCTTGGTGTTCCACAAGGCTCTGTCTCGGTGATATCCACTTTACATCTGCAGCTCTGCTTTCGTGGAACTAATCTCCTCCTTTGGGTTCTCATACTAACTCTTTAGGGATACCAAGAAAATCTGCTTCACTTTTGCTGACCTGTCTTCTGATCTCTCTATCAACATGTCCAAGTGTCTCTCTGCCATTAAATATAGGATAGCTTCACACTCTCAGATATTAAACTCTTCCAAAACAAGCATGCTCTTCTTCCCTGCTAAACCTCCTCTTTTACCTCCACTGCAGTCTATCTAGTTCTCATCTGATCTGACACTCTCACCCACTCTTCCTCAGCTAGAAACATCAGCTTCATCTAAGTCCCTTCTGACACCTTCTCTACTTTCATCTCCAAAACTGCAATGGCAGCTTGTATCAACCTCTCAATATCGGAAAAATCAGGCACCTTGTTCCTTCCAGCATTGCCAAGCATATCTTAACCACTCTTGTCTTCTCTAAACTGGACTACTCTACCAGATTCCTCTTTGTTCTCCCTAACTATGCTTTCTGTCATCTCAACAAGATCATTAACTTTGCTACCATGACTTTCTTTGAACTCCCTCACTCCACAACGACTTCCTCTTGCTGCACCCAGGCTAGATGTTTGACAATGTGAAAGAGGGCCAGATTTAAATGTATTCCGCTGGTTCACAAATCTGTCCATGGTAAGGCATCACCATGTCTATCCTCCTCTATCCAACGCTACACGCCTTCTTGTAATATCCACTCTGCCTCCTTCTCCATCTTTGTGGAACCTCACCCTCGCTGTGTGTCATCTTGCTTCTGCTCTTTCTCTCTTCTTGCTCCACTTGCATGACATTCTCATTGCCCAGACCTCTGTGAAACAGTAGACACCTATTTGTTCAATGGCAAATCTAAAGCCTATCTGCTAGCCTCAGAGTTACCCTCTTAACCTACCACTGATCTGCATGTGAGCTAGCAGGTTTCCTTCACCACTAACCTGCCTCGACTCTAATAATTCATCCATCATGGTCACATTCCTAACATAGCTGGCCATACCACCAACCTGCCCTTAAACATGTCTAATGTTAATTCTTCTTAATCTATGTAAGACCACCCGTGTATTGCCCCGTGGACCTTTCCAATTATTTCCCACCAAAACCTTGTCAGAATGTCACTGAATCTCTACTCATTATAAGAAGCTCACTGCTTCCCATCAAACCTGAAAGCTTTTCTACTGTGCGTTCTTTTGTGATCAAAAGAGCATTGTTCTTTCCTGTATAAAACTAATAAATAAACAAGACTACACATTACAGAATGCAATTGGAGGATACACCAAAGACCAAGAATGGATCATGTTGGTCCTAATGTCATTGAAGGATCTGGTAATTGTATGTTTTGGAAAGTGCTTTGACCCTAAGGTACACTGACACCTGTTTTAAATTAGATGTGCTCTATACATCTTTACATAGATGACAAAGGGGTGTTCAGGCAAACTTCGAAGAGTAATATAACAAGATGGTACAGAGTGCCATTAAAATCATTTATGGGATGGGGCCTAGCTCGGGGACAACATGTGTGTCTTGGAAGCAAGACAATTATTGATTCTATAATTAATTAAGTCTAAATAAGAAGCCTAGTAAATGCCAAACCTCTGATGACACCCATTTCATGTAATGTTATAGTAAAGTCATTTAAGCAAGCACCTGCTTCATTAAGGGACACCCTGCTAACATGTTTGTTGAGAGAAGTGCTGCTGATAGATTAGTGGTCAATAAAAAACTAATAGGAAAACCTTCATCTGTTTAATTCCCAGAAAACATATGAAAACACCAAATACACCGGCGAACGTTAAACCTCAAGTCACACATTTTCTCCCACATCTGTGTCAAGTACAGGTATGCCACGACTGAAAGGGACATCATTTATGGAGATTGTATGCCTGGTTGTAAAATTGCTGAGGAAGAGTTTTGTATTGTACTTACGACAAGCCACTATCAGATGGAAGCATGACTGTCATTGTCCACAATCTGTGAACCATGTGTGCGCCTCCATGATCAGCAACTGTCCAATCAATCAGTTTTGACTAGTCAACATTAGGAAAAGGAAAACTACAAATGCCCAGTCCATGCCCCACCGTGTAGGACTCAAATATTAATACACCTGCTCACTCAGCCAGTGCCAGAGTAACACTGATTGCTCTCTAATCGTTTCATATAGAAAGAGATGGCTTGGGCAGTTCAGATTCCCCTCCTGCTGAGTTGTATAACACACACCTGCTGATGAAGAATCTGTTATCACCAATGGCTGATTTTTAGTTCTGACTGGACAGACCCATATTTGCCAGAGTTCCTGCAGCAGCGCTATAGGCTCTAGTGTCAATCAATAAGTTACACCATTTTGTAGACCACTGTGCAAAGTGTTAATTTGGAGTCAAGATCTTTAGATTGTTGCATTTGGAAGCTGCTTTTATGTATATGCTGCGTATAGACTGATGCCGTATTATGTTTTCTGCTGCATTACATTTGTGTTGTTATTGTTAACGTTTGTTACCCTGATATATGTTCACTTTATACTTCAATGAATTTTTTTCAAATTACTTTATTGCTGTTATTGGAACTCGGATTTATTTGTCAATTTCTGCCACTGTTAGCATATTTAAGCAATACAATAACACTGCTGAGAATTCACAACATTCACCTGGTTCATTATGTAGGGTGCTTTTCCTGGTGAAGGCATGGTAGGACATGCTTGGCAATTATGTGGTTTATGTTTGTGCAGGCAGGTCTGCTCCTTGAGTCTTTACAGTCCACTTGTTTGAGAAGATGTTGAGCTGTGCTATGCAATGTAACAATACATTACATGTAATCATGGACTGCATTATTTGGTGGGAGATATATTTTCACACAGATTTGTGTTTTTGCAAAAGAGTGGCAATCTTCCCATGCCACCTTACAAAGCTGATGGGTGGGGAGCAGTGGGTCCATTTGTATCCCTTATGTTCATGTGTTTGATCTTTAATGTGCGTCCATTGTCGCGAGCAAGCTTTGTCGTGAGCAAGCTTCTTCAAAGTATCATCCAATGTGTTTATTCATCGAGGTCCAAGATAATGAAGCTGTAGTTCTGACTAAGTGGGGCTCCAAATAGGAAGAACATTTTTTATAATCTTCATACAACTTTCCAAAACAAATACAAAGCTCATTCTGCTACGGCTAAACTGTTTTCCATTAGTGCCAAATCTTCATACAGACTTTGGGTCTGATCTCCCTAGCAATAGTTCCATCTGTTTTCTTTTTTTTGTATTATTATTATTTTTTTTAAATTTAGTTTAAAAGAAAAAATATATATTTGTATTCATATGTTATACCTCTGCATACAATAACCATCTTGAATGGGGGATTTGACGGCCTTAACCATGTAGCCAAGAACAAAAGCATACACATCACTGAAATATCTTTCAGATCCAAATTTTCCATATTACCATTGTGTGGCCGTCTAGATGAGAAGCCGGGCCACATTATTGCTGTATGCAACCACTCGACTTTACATCAATCAGTGACCATTGAAATACAAGTTTGCAGTGTAAATTGTAGGGCCATTTAATACATCTACCTTGTTCCTGTACACATATCACCACTACACTCACTAAGACCACGTACCAGGTGGCACCAGTATTCACAATCATGTTCTTGTCATCTGGGTTCAGCGTGTTGTCCTCATAATGACAGGGCCATTTTTAGGGCCCTGATTGGCCAGTTTGACTTTGCAGACCAACACTTGATCCCTGAAGATTAGTAATAGGCAACCAGATTGGCTAGATGAAAAGAAGACAATCTTTCTGGTTTGAGACCTAGATATTAATTCCAAACAGCTGCTAAATGTGTTTGCTGACTTTTTTCAGGATCCTTCTGAGTTTGTGCTGCAAAGATGTGGAGGATTTGTCTATTGCAGATCTATCCAATTCCCTCTGTCACAGGGAGGGGGAAGACGGAGCCCGATTGGTGGAATATACATCCACAACAAAAAAGACACAGCTGCTTTTGAAGGGGACATACAGAACAAGGGCCTGATTTACAAAATGCTTTACAATGGTTCAATCCCATTGGGACACGCTTTCTAAAACAGAAGCCATGTCTTTGATTTTGTCATGGAATGGCTGCTTTATGGCATATGGAGTTCCCCATTTGAGGAAGGATGAAGGGGAGGTATCCAGAAGGATAGCATATGAATTAAACATAACTTCAGTGTATTGCCCTATGCTAGGTCACTGTACCAATAGAGGGCTGGCTGGGATGCAACATTAAAATGCTAATTCTGGAAGAATTGAATTGAATTGATATTGTATTTCTATTGCACTAATTCACAAGTGTTTCAGAGCGCGGCAAGGCAAGGGAGGGGAACAGAGGAGAACAAAACAACGATCTTACTAGGCCCAGTGATTTTGAGAACGTTCAAGTGCATGGGCGAGGGGGAGGGGAAATGTGCAAGGAAGGGGGATAAGTAGAAAGTGCAGAGCAAAAGGAGAACAGAATAAACATTAATAAATAAATAAATGATAACAGTAACAGAAGTGGTAGTGCAGCCAGCAAGTGGCAAGTGCTGAGTTTAAGAAAGCAGACAGGGTAGGTCAGATAAGTGCAGGAGGAAAAAAAGTGGAGGGAACTGTATGGGTACAGATATAGAACCCAGTGGAAGGGGTGGCCCCGAGGCAGTGCAGGAGGGTGGCAGGGTGAGCAGGAACCTGAGCCCAGAGGACAGAGGGTGGCCAGGTGCGCAGTGCCAGGAGAGAACAGATCGGCAGGGGAGAGAGGGGGGCAAAGGTGGAAGCAATGAGACCCGTCTTGAGGTGCTTCCGGAACCGGAGATGGTTCTCCTCAAGTTTTAGAGTGGCTGGGAGGCTGTTCCAGAGGGAGGCCCCAGCCGAAGACAGACATCTACCCCCAATGCAGTGTGTTGGCTGTTACATAGGCTAACAGTATCCTTACTGACCTGGTCGGTGGGCCTATGGTTGCACGTGGTCCAACAAGTGAGTCCAATTTCTATATCAAGACAGGACGCAGCCGCTACTTGATGGCCGTGGTGAGCCCTTAGGGCAGCATTGAGTTGCTCAAAGCATCACAAAACGTATGCCCAGTGTATATTATTTAAAAAAGCATTGAAGCTCACGGAAAAAATAAGTTATTTAAAAGTATATTATGATTAAGTTTGCCTAATATGTAAAATGTGTGAGAAAAAAAAAACTTTGCTTATCAGATGCTCAGGCTGCAGCACAAAACAACTAAAGCCACACACAATCATCAGTAAAGGATCCTAAAGCAACTATAGCTAAGCCACCAATAGCGGAAGGTTACCTTACCTCGGCCACCACCTTGCATTGATCATTACCCCCTATGCCGATTCAAATGGCATGCATTTAGCCGTAGTTTGTGCACACGATTAACAACAAATATAGCAAAAGGAAAAAAGTGTTATGCCAAAGTGGCGAGGATCTCTTTGAATAACATGTGAGGACCAACACAAACAAAGCACACATCTACTGTCAAGGTCATTTTCAATCCCACATTCTCCATGCCACGCACACAGAAGTGCATGGAAGTGTCTGTGTCATGGTTATTTTGCGATAGTGGTGCCTGATTTATGATGGCTTTAGGATCTGTATCGGGTGCATTTGTAAGATTGTGATATTTCTTGCTTCAACAATATCAGCCCTGAAACAAAACTGTTTTACTGACTACTATACATGCAGATAATTCATTATTTGTGAACACTTTCAAATTTAAGAATTACATTGGTGTGGTCATACTTCTGCAGAACTCTTAACATTTGACCCTGTGTATTCCAACCTTCATGAACGTATGCCATGCATGACCGGATGTCGAATCCAAAGAACTTGGCTTCACTGGCATCGAAATGATACATGGTCGCCTTAATGCTGGATGCACAATAAGCGCTGGTCAGAGGAACTACTCAGACACAAGAGGCTGCAGAGCAATGTGGCAACTGCTGAGAATTTGAAGGTATTGGTGATTTGGTGCAATGGCAAATCTACAAGTGTCCTGCAAGTGAATAGGCATGCCTTTGCACATGTAAATGACAGGCATAAAGCCAAATGCATCGTCTTTGCCAATGCTTGTCTGGGTTGCTGAGCCTCAACTTGAGCTGAGCGCGTGCAGACAGGTTGTGTGACACTGTGCAATGCTTGTGGACGAAGAGGCCTGAAGAACATCACTCTTGCCCACCACAAACGTGGGCTTCATGCGATGGACAACGAGAGTGAAGCTCGGGGCATTCAAACCTAAGGGCTGATACATCCCCCAATTGCCACCTACCCGCCTACATTTTGCTGTTCTATTCATGTGGGATTTTGCTCCTTCATATGTTAAAAGTGACCTTTTTCCGAGGCAAGCTGCATTGCTGCTTCTCCTGATAGGACCGGTTGAAGTTGTTTCTTTGAATGAGAACACATTCTCTTGGGAAGGTTCAGAGAAGGATAAGAGGAGTCAGCGGTCAAGGTTCAGGGATGGGTTTCAGCTTTGCCATAGCCGAAACATTTAGTGTTTTTTTTCTGGCAACAGTATAAACATGCTATGCTCATAGCTCCATGATGTACAATCCTTTTGGTTATACACCATGGCTGTGTCATAGCTGTGAACAGGCACATTTGTATTTAGGTGTTTTGTCTCCTGCCGTTCATTCAAAACCATAACAAAAAAATGAAGTGTGGACTGCTTTTGGGTTTAATCCTCCATTGCACCTGCAGAAGGCTGCCACACTACAGCTGGAGAGCAGCAGCATTAATTAGGCAGATTTTGGCACTGTCAAAAACACTGTTCATCGAATATTTGACAGCACTCCCAGAATTGCATTTATATGACACCATGATCTTTTGAGTGGTGCTATGTTGTGTCAGAATGTCTGGTGGGTCACTGCAGTGTGTTTCCAAGGTATTATTTAAGTATTTATTTATTTGTTTTTGTATAGCGGGCAACAGCCCGAGGGCATTGTGGAGCTTGTTACAGGAAAGGACTTAGTTACAGATCATACAAAGCAAATTAACAGTGACAAGTGCATACATGAAAGTGATACGCAGAGCAGTGATAGGGCGGAGGCATAGTGGTGCTTGTTACAGGGGAGAATTTAGTTACAGATCATACAAAAGAAGAAAAAAAAGTAATATATACAATGACAAATAGCATACAGTGATAAGCAAGCGGTTTTGAGGCAGAGGGTTGGGGGGGGTGTTAGTTAAAGAGAGAGGCTTTTAGTTTTTGCAGAAAGCCAGTAAGGAGGTTTCTGCTCTGAGAGCAGTGGGAAGCCTTTTCCACAGTTTGGCAGCTATGTATGGGAAGACTAGCCTACCTGCTTTAGCCCAGTTGGTGTGGGGGTGACCAAAAGGTTAGAGTATAGTGTACGTGTGGGACGTGAGTAGGTAACTCTAGTAATGGTTTCTGACAGGTATGAAGGGGCTGTGAGTGAGAGGCATTTGTGTGTTAGAGTAAGGATTTTGAAAGTGATGCAGTCTTTTACAGGGAGCCAGTGTGCTGCTTGTCTAGCATGGGAGATATAGTCCCTTTTCAGAATGCTCAGAGCTGATCTTATTACCTTATTTTGGGTGATTTGGAGTCTGTTTATGTTTCTAGCTGAGGACCCGACAAGGAGGGCGTTGCAATAGTCGAGTTTGGCTCCTATAGTAGCTCTGGATGTTGAGAGACAGTACAGCGTGGAGAGGTACATTTTTATGGTGTTGATAAGTTTGATGGTGTGTGCTGACACTGAGGCTATGGCACTGACCTGTCTTGTCATGGAGAGTGTTGCATCAATGTGGACTCCTAGAGTCTTTACAGACATGGAGACGGGTATGCTAGTGCTGTCAATGCTGAAATTGGAGTATAGATTATCTAGTTTGGCTAGTGTGGCTTTTTTACCTAAAAGGAAAATCTCAGGCTTGTCTCCATTGAGGCAGAGGCCACTAGCCGCCATCGATGCATGGATAGTGGAGTAGATTTGGTGTAGTGCGTTGGCGTCTTGTTTTTAGGAGCCTGTTAGAGGTAGGAGTACTTGAGTGTTGTCGGCGAAGTTGGTATATGCTATGCCTTGTGTTTGTCAAAGAGGGGCTTCGTAAACCACTTCATATTCAGCACTACTCTTTCTTTGCTCACCCACTCTTGCACTATTCGTATTTAATTGTGTAGTGATGTTTCCAATGAGATTATTACATCCCCTGCAATGGTTCTTCCTGTTTCTGTCAACATCATCATTCACTATTTTTAGAGAATGTCAGTTTCCCCTCTTTGTGTACTAGGAACATTGCCAGTGGGTCAACATATCCTGAAAGATTGTAGCACCTGTATCTCAGTCTCTTCATCAACCAGACCATTGGGTTCTGCACTGACTGTGCCCAACACTAATTCACACAATTCTAGATGTCACCTCTTAACATGCATACCGATTATCAACTCAAACATTTGAACACTCCACCCAAAAGATATCAAACATCACAATGTATTATCTCAACAACCAACGTTCATGCCACACCAATGCATCCTAGTACCGAAGGCAAACAAGACTACCTCTCTGTACACTAATGCTTTCTTGCTCTTGTCTTAAAACACACACAAACTGACTGTGTGAAGAGATCCGGGTAGGTACTTCAGATCTGCATACATCAGTGACAAAGCAATGGTGTCTTGCATGTTTCCCTCTCTGCCTACTAACAAAACCCATCCCCCTCTCTTTCGGATCTACCAGAGCTCCTCGAGACCTTGCTAATGGCAGTACAGTGTATTACAAACCCCAATAAAATAACATATCATGACATGCAATAGCCCTCAGGGAATTGCAGAGACTCAATAGGTGTGCAATTTCTTTGGGGTGGGTTTTGGGCTCTTGCAAGTGATATTTTTAGAGTAACACAGTATCTCTAATATGGCTGAACTGAAGGCATTACTTCAGTTTCCCTCGTTGCACTCCCACACTACCTGTGGCACATTGTGTGAATAGAGTTCCTGGGTGCACTATCTTTTTCCACGTAATCCTCGTTTGGTACTTTGCACACTTTAGGCAGCAAAACACATGCACAACCCAAAATGTGGCCATGGAAACCTGACCACGGTAACCACAGTAAAGAAAAAGCCAGAAGGGGATCACGCTTTCACCAATTGCTGCATTCAAGCCAACACGTCTTTCTGGGAGGAAAACAATAATAACTCATTGCGCTGAACCTTTAATTTGATAATTGGAGACCTGCATTTGCAACACTGAAACGGTGCTATTAGAGCTTAATTTCTGACCTACTTCGGCGCCATTTGTCAGTAGAAACATTGGACCCAAGTGCTTGGGAGCCAATCCCTGTGGGATGCAGCACCTATTTCTGTAAATGGCGGAGCCCGCTACTCGGTAGTGGCAATTAACCCACAAAAATGGAAAATCCGAACAAATGTCTCCAGTCAGCAAGGTTGCTACCTGCGCCTGTAAAAATAGCTCTGTACACTGGTTAATTGCGACTGTCGAGGCCTGTGAAATATGCAGCCCCAAGCTCCGAACACACCATGGCTGTTGCTGGTTGATCCGCGAATTAACCCACTTTGATGCCGAACTAATACCGCGCAGCAACGTGATTAGTATCAGTGAGGGTCTGTAATTTAAGAAAGCTGTGCAGAGGTCAGTGTGTTGGTGCCATCCAAGGTCTGTTCAGCTGCTCACAATTCCAATGAAGTAGCTCTATGTGCAATATGTGGTCACAGGGTGAAATATCCTCAGTGAAGACCGATACTCATGATGCCCTCATTGTTACACGCACACACACACACACACATGAGCAAATGGCACATTTTGCAAAGATGCACAATTGTGTATTCACAAAGGAGCATCTGAATGTGTGCCTCTGTGATTTTGGATGGACTTACGATTGGGAATGTATAATGTATGCACAAGCAGGCTGCGCTCTGAAATGTCTGCAATTGTTGTACATTACCACTGCGTCCATATGGAATAACCTCGCGATCCTCTTGAGATCAATTGACACCCATCTCTTGTCTAGGACATGGTTAAAGGAATCCATGTTAAAGCTCTTGCTTGGCCCATCTGCAGGGTGGTTCACGGCTTTTAGACACTGGATAATCTAATTTCCTGCATGTGCTTGATTGTCTTTGTATCATTTTGAACTTTGACATCTCATTCTACCTGCATTTCCCATCGTGGCTTCTACTGTGGCACTTGCCTGTTCTCTGCGTGATGTATTAGGATGTTGTGTTCACAATTGTTTCAATTGGACTTCCCACTCTCAACTTCCTTGGCATTCTTTCTGTTCCTGAATGTTCCTTGATTTGTAAGGTCCAGAGAGTCCTATACGCCACCCCTCAAACATGTGTTCCACTTTTAGCTTGGGGTACTCTAAAGTTAATGTGCCTGCAATTAGCATGTTATAAAAAAATAATTCCTAAATACATCGATACCTAATATTTCCCCACATAGACTCTAGGTGCAATTATGTATTTATGAGTTCTGGGCTGTACAGAATTTGCTCTGCTCACATGGTACTCCAAAAAATGTACAATACAAATGTGTGAGTAAGGGGACCTGTACATGTGTACTATAATGGACATCACTGAAATGCACTGCATTTGCACTTCACAGAGAGATGCAATGTTTTATAAATCAGATTATGTTTTATGAAGTAGGACATTCATAGCGGATTGTACTGTTACAGTGTGGATCCAGCTTCAGTAAGAATTACATTCACAGTAACTTTTAATTGGAATGTTAAAAAACTTCATGGAAGAAATACAATGAAGCACAAACTGCAATACAAAATCAGACCTCACCAAATAACCTTGCAAGCGGAACAAATATAACTGTTTGGCATAAGGCACACGAGCAGGACTCATGAAACAAAATAAGTACATTAACCAATCTGTGTGTTTCTCATTGCCAATGCACAGTATATAAAAGAGTACAATATAAATATTATCTGTATATCAATAAAGTAAAATGAAACGTGTATGGTAAGGGAGTAAGGCTGACCTGGCTTATTCCAGTGCCACTCAATATTGGAAGAAAACATATTCTTCAACTTGAATGATTTACTGTGCAAAGCATTAAAAAATAACAATCTGCCAAGTCCTGTCCATTCCACTCTGTAATGGAATTGTATTTGGTTATGTAAAAGGCCTTGCTACCCAGAGGTTGCTAAGTGCGGACCCGGGGGATCAAACTTGGGTTGCTCTGCGTCATCTTGCTTCCAATATTAGCACGTTGCTTCTTGGCTTACCTCCAGCAACACTGGCACAGGATGAGAGGGTACAGTGGAACTAGTTCACCTCAGGGAACCTCATGAAGGAGACCCTGAACAAAAGATGCACTGAGCACGTTCCTAGCTGTGCCAGGTCACAACGTTATTTTTTTTTTCTTTCAATGAATGCTTTATGTTTATTTTATATCTATTCATTAATTAATGAATGTGAACAGGGTTTTATTTGTGTAGCTGTTACAACGGCATGGTCTGCAAAGACCAGAGAAAGGCTCAGCTTCAAAAATGTATGTGTTCATACCAGCAAGGGTCTACACACACACCAACCTCAGAACAGATCTTGGGCAATGATGTGGGAAAGGATCTTGGGTTCTGGTCTATCCATAAGAACAAGGGTCTTACATTTGTTAAATCGGAGATATAGTCCAAGCCCGCTTAAAAGTGTGTTGGAAATAATGGAACACCCTCAGACAGACCAAAAAGGGACCACAAGAAATGACATTCTTTTGCTTGAAATTGGCAGATATTAACATAACTGCACTCTTCCACGTCATATGTTCCTACCAGGAGAGCTTTTGCAAGGTAAATTGAAAGCCTAGGTTGTGATGTTAAACTGCTCATATTCCTTCAAAATCTGAGCATGGGCAAGTGGGAGATGGACCGCAGTAATGTGTAGGTAGCACTGTAGGCTTCTTGAACAGGTAATCCCCAAATAGTGCTATTAATTAGCCCACTCCTGTCTTTTTCTGCCTGCCATTGCTATGGGAAGCGTTCCACCAGAATGCCCAGCATGTATAATAGATGATTTCTTGACATTCAGCTGTCGCCATACAACTCACATGCACATTTCCAAGCACGTGCAAAGCTAGTGGTGCTCGAGTGATTAGAAAAGCATTCCAAAGAAGTCAAAGTGCAGATGATATGATATGACATGATATGATATATTAATTATAACTACACAAGTGTTTCAAAGTGTTTCACAGGTGTGTTGGCCACCCATTCTTTGATTATTCAAGGACATTTTTTTTTTATCTTGCTCAATAAAGAATTAACATAAAGATCAAAATGGATGATTGTGAAATGCTTCCCTACGTAACCCTACTATTCAATAGGAAATAATTTGCAAAATAAGTGACATGTCGCCTTAAGTTTCAAATGTACTTCTATCAGAAAAGTTAACTGTGAGATGAGCATGCACAGAGAGTGTATCACCTCTCAATGTGTGACATGTTTAACACAATAAAAAAGCAGAGTTCAAATCCATGCAACTCAAGTAACATATGTTTAGCCTGAAAAAATAGGTATTTTACATTAAGGTGAGGTTCAGATATTGCTGGACAGTTTCCACGCCATCTTGAAAAGCTAGTTGTGCCACTGAATGGATGTTTGAAATCTCTCAATCCAACACCCATTGGCATACACATCTGCCAAATGAATTAATTGATACATCAGGGAGGGAAACAAGCTGTTAGTTCTTAAGGACTGCTTCTTTCTTCCTTCTTGAAAGTGGTGTAAATGAACACTCGGAAACAGCCGAGTTAAACACTCCGATACTGGGATAGACAACATGAAGAGCGGCACATGCGTTCCTAAATAAGTGAATTTGGCAAGATCTAATGAGGTATGCCTTTTGGTGCTGCTAAGAAAAGTGAAAAAGGTGGAGTTACAAAGTTGTATTGATGAAGGGAGAAAGGATTCTACAAGACTGTAGAATAGTTTATCGATTCGGAAGGGCTTTGCTTGTACTTTTTCGCGACTGGGCCAGCGGGCTGATGTTCATGTGGGATGATCTTCCAAAATGTTGCAATATTGTAGCTAAACTCCACTAGTTCAAAATGCTTCAAAATGTCATTGTTATTTAAGAACCTCGTACTGTGTGGCAGAACTAGGACAGTTTAAGGGAGGAGGTTGCTGAGGAGGTTGCCCCACCTGGGCCTCTACTAATAACCTGATTCACCCCTGCTGTCTCCATAGGGCTGGCTTGCTGCTTGCCTAATAGTTACTTGTTTTTTTGGAAGTGTATGTGCCATGCACAATTCTGCATGGCACGCGCGTTTCGGCCAAGGTTGCCAACAAAGAAGTTAAATGCTAGGAACTGTTGGTGCCCATCATGACGGTGTGTCCTCCTGAGCATGCTGGCACTGCCTGAATAAGTTTGTACATCATCTGCTGCATTGTCTGCTCTGTGTCTGTGCGCCCTTTTTTACCAAGATATCAGAAGATAAGACCTGATGGATTGGTTAGATGTTTTTTTCTTTTTAAAAAACAGTGATAAATGTTTGCTTACTGTGTTTGAGTGTAATGCATAAAGTATGTGTGCACATGCAAGAGTTTAATTCAATCTCGGTGCATGGTGATTGTAGCATGTGTTTGCTAATGTTGAAATGTGAGTTTATGTGTGTGTGCTTGACTGAGCATGCGTAAAGGGTATGTGTGATCAGTGTGAATGCAGTGTGTGGATGGATAATACATTGCAAATAATGACTCTAAAGTGGAGTCAACAATGAATACATTGAAATATAAAATATAGGTCAACAGTGTTGGATAAAATTCTCATTATTAGTCCGTTTCTATGTTTCAAAGTAACATTTAACACTAAAGTTGAACAAACGAACATGTGTTTTTCTGTATGCATCTGCCACCCAAGACAAACAGGACACATAACGTATATGTATAAAAAATATACACTATACAACTGTTGCAGACAATCCTATTAGCAATGTAGAATATATAGAGACTTATGCCTAGATGCATTGGATAGGTATACGTATGAACATCCACTTGAATGTTATTGCTCCACAATATTTCTGTCTGTACATCTTATTTTAGACATTTGTAAGAGCCCAACCCCGTCTTACTACGTGCAATACAAATACATGAGACACACCCCAGATGGGGAATAAGGCTAAGGGGACAGGTTGTGAGAGTTTAACATGTTTATCTAGAATTGGGATCCAGAGAACTCTGCTGCCCGAGAGCATTCTGTCAAACATTACCAGTACATGGCAATATAAAGTGAAACAGTGTCATAGATGACACAACTAACATAAGGTGCTAGGACAATTCAGGATTGGATCGGCAGTATGGATGCCTATGGTCCCTTGGGCGTTGCTCTGTCCGGGTTGGTTGTCCAGTTGGCAGGAGGGCAGACATCACGAGGTGAATCTGCCTGTGTCCGGGCGGTGTGAGGGTCAGGTCGCTGCGAGGCGGGGAGGCCACTAACTAAGCAAACATAAGACAACCTAATAAAACATGCACTTGGTGAACGTCATCACAACTCCTTTGAGCAAATCATTGTAAACCTATACATTTCATGTGTGCATTTACATCATCACTTATTGGGACTTATACGGGGTACCGGGTTAAGGGTCTTGACCAGTATGATAACATTGATTGCATCGTGGGTCTGGATTCATCAAAGAGGCTGAGGCAGGTTGGCGTTTGTTAGTAGTGAAAGACAATATAGTGTGACAGAGGTCTGATTTTATCTAAGGGCATGCTGGGGTGGGCATCATGGCGGGGTCACATATCGTGTACATCAAGAGAATACCCTGCAGGGACACAGGGTTATACTGGCAGTAATTTTCCAATAGCAAGGGCGAGGGGGCATGGCAGGTTTGTGGAGATGGATGCGCTACAGGGCCTGGCTCAAGCCAGTTCACACACAGGACAGTGATCTCAGAGTGAGATGTTACATTTGTTACATTTGTTTTTGTTGCAATTACCTCTGGCTCGAGGCACAGTGAGACAGGGTGGTGGCATGTGTGCGGTGTGGGCGGCACTGCTGAGGGGAGAAAGCCTTTTTGTACTATCGCAGTGAGGCCTGGTCAGAAAAGATGGAGTCGAGGGTGCACAAAATGGATGCCACATGTCCTGTGCAACAGCCCCATCTACGCAAATGCCAGCCAATGCTGGTATTACATAATGGCGATAGAGGCATTCCCCACCATTGGAGGCACATGGTCCAAGCTTTTCTGAATGCATGGGGGACGGGGGGGCCTAGCGGCACCTTGCTCCCACACACATTCATCAGGGAGACCACTTTATTAATATGGAGTTTTTGTGAGAATAAATAGCAAGTGGATTATTATGTTTAAGAAGCCCATTTATGTGGCTTTGTGTGAGTTACATCTTGTTCTAACCTCTGAAATTTGACATTTTAGATTGATAGCACCCTTTACCTGTCATGATCACATTGCAGTAGAATCCTTGTGTTTGTGTGTGCCTCTGATTACATCTTTCACCACAAGAGCTATAACAATTGTATTATTTAGGGAACATCTGTGCTCAATCATGCAGGCTTTGACTTTCTGTGTAGTTTGACCAAAGTTGGGCATGACACATGGATATCGTATCATATAAATGACATTGGTTGCGTCACAATTTGAAACATGATTTTGAATCCAAGGGTCTTTCAAAACTATATCTATGGAAAAAGCTTTCTTGGTTAATTCACAGACATGTTCTTGTTTGCATGGTGGGGTGGGAGAGAGAGAGAGTAGTAATGTGGATGACCACACAGCCTCATGAAAGCGATTTTCAGTAATCATTATGAGCATAGACATTTTGTTGAAATGGTGGTTACAAGGCATTTTCATTGACTATTTGTGGCATAGTTAGCTTGTGACTAACTGACACATTCCAGGGAATTGCTGTGACCATTACAGTGAATATTACTAACATAGATATGACGTGGCCTCATCACGATGCAAGTAAATTACAATGGCCATTACTGCTATAGATATGTTGTGGTTTGTGTGGAAACAGCTTCACTCAAAGTATTTACAGTGACCATTACAAGCATTGAAAGGTTGAATCTTCAGTCTCATTCAAGGGATTAACAGAGACTATTTCTAGCAAAGATATGTTGTGGCATCACCTGCATGCACATAAGTGGCCGTTAGTGGCATAGAAAGGTGTTGTCCTTAGCCACATTCAAGGTATTTACAGCGAGCATTGCTGGCATAGGTATGTTACAGCCTCAACCTAAATCAAGGGAGTTAGGGTGACTGTTACTTACACTGTTAGGATGTGGCTACACTGGCTCATGTGAGGGATGGTCTGTGCCCATTACTGGCATAGATGGATTGTGGCCTCAGTGGCTCATTCAAGGTATTTCCAGTGACCTTTACTCTCAAAGATAGGTTATGGTTGTGGGCTCATACAAGGAATGTACAGTGACCATTGCTGACATAGACAGGTTTTGGCAACATCCTTACTCGAGTGATTTACAGTGACCATTATTTGCATGATAGGTTGTGACCACACACTCCAGCAAGAGGTTTACAGTGACCATTTATGACACTGACGGTGTGGGGCTGCAACCTAATTAATTTGATTTACAGAGACTATTATGTGCATTGTATGCAGTGGTTGCATCCTTATGCACATGGTTGATAGGTTGTAGTCAGAGCCTTGTGAAAGTGTTTTACAGTTACCATTTCTGAAAAAGATGAATTGCGGCTGGAACTTCACTGAAGTGATTTGCAGTGTTCATTGCTGGCAAAGATGCAATGTTGCAGCAGCTTCATACAAGTGATGTACTGACATGTACTGCCCTGGAGAGTGGCAGCAGCTTTATGAATATGTTCTAAGATTCTCCTGCATACTGTTGATGAAATCGAATTTACAGGTTTTTTTTTTTAATGTTAGTCTATAGAAACAATTGTAAATGTTATAGATGTGTACCTACTTTTTCTCAAATATGTTGCTGCAAATTTCACCACTTCAATATATTATTTAAAAACAAGTTCTCAGGGAGAAAACACACCGAAAACCTTGACATTATTTCTGATCCCTCACTGCTTTAGTCACTCATAATAATATTGGTAAATAGTTAAGACCCTCCAAATCAGTGAAAATATTCGGTCTAAAGCAAAAAGAAGTTTTTATCAAAAATCAATAAAAAAAAAGATTTTTTTATATAGACTTCTCTGTAACTGCACAAGTGCGCGTAAGGCTGACAGGCAAGCCAGGACCAGGAAGAGGAGAACAGGAGTAAGGTAAGCGTTTATGTGTGTGCTTCAGTGTGTGTTTATGTGTGCATGTGTGTTGCATGTCTGTGTGTTTAAGGGATGGAGGTATGCTTGTGTGCAGGGGATGCAGGGAAAGCTGTAGGTGTAATGGGGTTAAAAACGCCCGATACGGACAAATATGACATTGAGCCGAATATTCACCAGCCATTATTGACCATAAATTACTTAGAATCATGGTGCCCGTTCATGAGCTGGCCAACCGAAGCACCAAAAGCTGACTCTGTCATTGCTCTTACCATCTGCCAAAGAATTTCTATACTTGTGCCTATAGTCTACCTTAATGTGGGTTCTTATTATTTTCTTTAAAACATTCAGGTGAGCACTTTATTTCATTCACAATCTTTAGCACACCATCTAGGTGCACAGAAACGGCTACTCCTAAGGCAGATAGGACTGCGGGCTGTGATCAAGCAATCTATAATTTAACACCATAACCTCTAAGATTGCCTTCCAACATGGGACAGTCCATAAGGCAATTCTCAATGGTGTCAATGTCAAAAGAGATGATAACACCTTACTTATACTCTTAATTTGAATGCTCCCATTGTACGCATCGCAAGCCAGATACAACACTGAGCTTGCTCATTTATCCCGACTGGAGCCAGGAGTGGTGCAATGGAAAACCTGGAACAGCAGTATGTTCTTCCAGTTTAAAAGGAGGTAAATATGAAACAACAATCTGATCAATTATTTTCTCTTTCATAAATGTCTCCTATGTAGCAAGATATAGGGCCTCATTACACGGTAGGTGGTAAGGGTTTACTGGTACCGGTAAGGGCACCGGTACCGGTAAACCCTTACCACCTTACTACGAGGTCCCTTTGCGGGACCCAACCTTAACGGCTGGTGTAGACCAGCCGTTAAAGTTGGGACCCGCAAAGGGACCTTGGTGCTAATTACGGTACCGCAATTTGCAGTACCGTAAGTATCTCCTTCCCCATTCCCATTGAGCCATAGCGGGCAAAAATGGGAATGGCAAGGGCCATGGAGCAAGGGGGAATTGCTGCCCCGCCAACCTTGGAATGGGGTGGAAATTCCCCTTTCCTCCATGGTGGTACCGGTATGGTACCGGTGGCAACCATGGTGCCAATAGCACCATGGTTTACTGCATTCCGTGTAATGAGGCCCATAGTTTCAAAGACATATATGATTTCCACAATCACTATACAGAAAGGATAACAAATTGTTTAAAACAACGTTGTTCCATTATGTTATCATAGTACAACATTCTTATGCTAGATATCTCTCAGGTACACACAGCAAATGCGAGGTCAGATTGCATGTACTGTGCTTGCTCTGGGCACTTTAGCACACATAGTTGCACAGACCGATACCGTTGGAAGGTTGTCTGTGGGGTATTTATGTATTTCTCGTTTCATTGTTTTTATGTATTTATTTATATATTTATGTATTTATTTATTTATTGGTCGTTATTTTTTTTACCAAGAGCTGCACTTCTTTCCACCAGTCCGTTGGCTAAATTAATTTCAAAACGTATCTTTAGTGGTGATGCCTTGGCATTCACGTGCAATTAGTCAAATCAAGGTATTTCAGATTCCACAAAATCAATCATACATCACAATCAAATCTTAGAGCTTAGATTAGAATATAATATCAATGTAGTACTCTAATAACACATCTTTAAACGATCTGCAGCAATATAAATCCTACACATTTAAAAAATATTGATACACTAGTGAATAATATAGGAACACAATACAGTCATATGATGATGAATGTCATCTGTTTACTTGCAATTTGTAAAAAGAAAACACATTTAAAAATCACTATATGTTATCTCCAGCATAGTCCCTTGTTCAACGTTTACCTGCAGCATTCCTTGCACAGGTGCACACTTCACACAATGTAACTACAGATGGGATCTCACCTCCTTATCAACAATACTATCTTGTCAACGAAAGAATGAGACACGTGTTTGGTCTCTAATGATAAGATGTCTTGTACCAGCTAAAGAAGGTCCGGATTCAAATGTGTCACTCAAGGAAAGGCGAAGTTACTGTGCTTCCTGTGGGTCAGCATTCACTCTGAGAATTAAGCTAGTGGCATTGTTGTCTTAAAAAGGGTAGTTAACAACAAACTATATGTTCTTTTATGATGATTTAGTCCAAGAGGTGTTTCCTTTTCCTCTTTTCAATCCCCACCACCCGCAGTTTGCCCCCCAACTGACAAGCAGCACCATTTGCAAAGCGAGGGTTTGATGTTAATGTAGATGTTTATCTGAGGCGTTTCTGATTTTGAAAAAGTCTACCTCTGAGACAGAATCACCCTTTTGCCTACAGAAACACTCAGAGATGTATCAGCAGGCAGTGGCATTAAGGTTTGCCCCATCCATAGCTTGTATTGTTCTTCATCAGGGACATCATTTCACCAAAATGCCATGGGCAGCGGAAGTGACATCACATGACCCTTGACCCCCTGATGACATCCCCGGAAGTGATGTCATTTGACCCCACCCTAAAGTGATTTTGCGGGAAGCGATGGAACACATCCTTTCACCCGTTGACAAAACAGGAAGTGCCATCAAATAGCATTGTACACTACGAAAAATATGTTTACGATATCACTATAATGTGATGTACATTTCATACAAGAATGGATCGCCATATGTGCGGTTAAGATCAGTGTGTATAGGCCCTGTGAATGCAAGCAGACGGCCATGGCCAAATGATAATGATGTGTTATTTTATAGCATTTATCCTTAAGCTCTTTATATAGAATAAATATACACCAATATCACCCAACCTGTGTTGGTACTCATTTATCGACCTCAGAAGGATGAAAGGCTGAGTTGAGGCATTTAAGAACAGACTAAATCAGTGACTCACCTCCCGTAGTGTGCCTGAAATAAACCTTTAATGAGCCTAGCAATTATTGTATAGAATTCCAGAAATACACATTATTTAGTATTCCTATTCTTTCTTATTTAGGGTCAGTGCTGAAAGTGTTAGACTTGTGGCACTCTTGTTCTTATGTTTCTTTTTTTTTTTTTTTTTTTTCAAGAAAGCCAGTCACTACAGACGTAAAGAGCCACATGGTGATGGCTACAGCCCAGGAGCTTGCATTACAAAAAAAAAAGAAAACACTTTTTTTCTTCTTTTTAGAGGTCGCAAGGGAGACCACAGAGGCAGAGAGGTTGCAAAAGAGACCTCAGAGGTCGTCGTTGCAACCACTGGCGACCCCTAAATGACGTCCCTGTTCTTCATATGTGTAAGCCCATAGAGTAAGCAGCAGCTTTCTTCAGAAACTGTATCCGCAGGCAGTGGCACAGCAGCAGGCATTGGCGCAAAGGTTTGCCCCCTGCGTAGCTTGTATTTTTCTTGATATGTCTGAGCCCTTAGAGTTAGCAGCAGCTTTCTTCAGAAGCTGGCCCTTGTGATAGGCCTTTAAAGCGAGGGCAGATTCAGTCACAGTTCAGGGCAAGCCAGGCGAAGGTAAGAAAACAAAGCATAACCAAAAACACATTACTTTTAAAGAGAGAGGGAGAGAATAAAAGAGGAGGGAGAGAAAACGAGCCATGTGAATGAGGACGAGCAAGAGAGAGAGAGAGAGGGGGGCAAAAAAGCCATGACCATATTATCAGTTAGTAACACGCAAAGAGAAGATATGTTTAATTTGCCTCCTGATTTTATTTACCTGCTGACTCCACACATGTATTTTATGATATTTATCTTCTGGAGTGGGCGTTTGAATGTGTACAATGAGCCAATTAATAAAGCTGACAACTAGCCTTAGGCATCAAGGATAATTCTGTGTTTGAAACTCCCCGCATTGGGAGATTGCAAAGTTATTTATGCAGTGCCTAACTCTAGGATTACTTGTTTTTGTGTTATAAGTTAGAAAATCAGACAACCTGCAGTTCATTGGTACACTGGTACATGATCTGGCACATATTGCGCCAGATGATCTTGGTTTAGAAAGAATTTGAATGCAGTGAACGTGCAAACACCCTTTGTTCCTGCACCCGTGCCTACTGCTATCAGCCTGAGCTAAGTGCTCCCAGTTACGGCCCATACCATGATTGTGGTAGCAATACAATTGTTTGCCGGAGATCAAAGAGTGTGGCCAAGTGGGGAGGGCAGGATTACAATGGAATGTAGACAAATTAACAGCATGAGTGCATTTTATTATATCGTTTGACACCATAATGTGGTATGCATTGTTTAAGTCTTTGTTATCACGATTAGCGATCGATGTGTGATAAATTAAGAGGCCAAGCAATGCCTACTGGGATAAGACCAGCACAGATGCAAGTACGGTTCAGATTGGCAGCAAGTTTCAGTTCTTTAGCAAACATGCTCAAATTTGTTTACATAACAATATCATAGATATTTTATGTGATCAAATGAAGCTACCAAATACCAATGGTTAGCAACTCATTGGTTTGCAACTCATTTCCACACGAAGGATCACTCAGCAATGGTAATGCGTTGTTATGATATAGGTATCAGCCCTGTGGCTGGTAATGGCCCGCCAACGGCCCGCCAACCCGAGCCTAGGCAGGCCCGATTGAAGCAAGGTCTGGTGCCATTAACAGCCATGTACGCCCCCTGACACTGAGGTGACAGCTATTTTTCCACCGTGGCTGTGTCCATGGTGCAAATATTTGGTTTTTCTGTTTTCATGTGAGAGCCAGGCTCGCCTGTATTGATGTATTGTGTGGATAGATCTCCCATAAAAACAAGATGGCTCCCACCATTGTAAATAGAAAAGGTACATAGTTCCTCTTCTATTTCCATGGTGGACATCGAGGACAGGATTGAACACCTTGACCAGAGCTCAAGACAGGCAACTGGGGGAGGGCGGGAGGGCGGGGGGAAGTTTGTGGGATGTCACTGGGGTATGGGGAGGGGGGCTCTAGAGACATCAGGGAGAGGCTCCCATTTGCCTTTCACAATGAAGATGGTGCCATCCGTAGGAGGCCCTTGGGTGGTTGGAAAATGTGGGACATACACGATGTCTTCTTGCCCACATTTCTAGCCACCTGATGCACTGAGCCCCCTTCCCGGGTGTGAATTGTGGTTTAATCCGTAGTCACAAATGTGGCTGCAAATACACCCAAATTGCAGACAGCTCAAAAATGCACACAGAATCCCACATGCTGCACACTTTACTATAAATAACATGCAGGTGGAGAGAACAGTTTGATTTTTTAATTACTTTTTTTTCTAGAAAGTGGAGTCAATCTTTTAGGAGGGTGAACCAATACCAGCGAAAGCAACACTCTCCCTGCAGAGTAGCATGAGTCCCCAATCTGTGTCGCCACATTGGAGTAGTATTGAAGTGCAATGGGGACATGTTTATTTTTGTTTTGTTTAGTGGTTATAGTTGTACAAAGATGCAACTTACATTTGCATTTCCCAACCATTGGCCCACTTCTAGAGACACCCATCTTTCATATGCTAAGTGGCCATTCACATAGGCATACCAACCTCCTATATATTAAGTAACATATGGCCTTTTTATCACTGTGCCGTGTTTCAAATGACCTGTTTCACAGTTATGTCTATAGGGGGCTGTATGCACCATGTACACATTGAACATTTGTTTATGGCTTCAAATGTACATTCATACCACTAAGTGTAGAAAGTCAATTTTCTTGTACTGTGTTAATCGAGAGTAGAATATAGTGTTGATCCAAAAGCAAACAACCTGTTGATACCTTAATAAGACTAGGAAAGTAATTGATTTGCTAACTTGTATGGTGCATTCACCACTTCCTCAGGCATGGATGAAATTAAGCCTTTGATTAACATTGTAACATTGCAGCTTAAATAGCCCCTTCTGGGATTCCCTTTTTTCCCTTATCTGTGCATCTCTGTGTACTTTATTTGTAGTTTTGTCAGGAAGGAATGCATTAGATGTTGCCCACCAACCCACCTGCACACACATTGCAGTCTTCACATTTTCACAGGCACAGAGTGGGGCAAGGGTCAGTAGAACTAAATTCAAGGGAAAGAAAAAAAACACATGGAAAAAACCCAGCCCACCCTGTTAGAGTACACTTGCAAAGGCAGGAGATGGGATGGTATCAGTCATGGCAGGTGCAGCTCTGTTTAAAGTGGGGATGTCAAGCTGGTACCTTTGTAAGTTCAGTGGTGGCACAACACATATACATATCAAGTTTGTGTCTCTACAAGGCAGATAGGGAGAGGCAAAACCAGTCATGTGTTGGCCCTTTGACTTGAGAGGTAAGTTTGTGTCAAATACCATACTGGGATTGTGTTTCATCACAATCATTAGGAAAGGACTGTGTCTGACTACAGACAGAGGACCTTGCATAACTCCAGGATGCTTTTGGAGCTGGGCTTTTTGGTAGCTGAGGGGGCTGGGTTATAGTGATTCTTGCAACGAATTATAGCTATAGTCATTCAGGTACTTATGAACAACTCTGAAAATAATGGATGGAAAAATGTCAGATCTCAAAGTTGTGATCCCTGTACCTCTATGAGTGAAATCAGTGAGAGTCTGGTAGTTGAGATAGTGACTCATAAAACTGCAATGTCTGTTAAAACTTGCTGTCATTGTATCGATAACTATTTGATATATCCAGTGTGGCCCGGGCTTTCATTCCCTCATAGGTACAGGTAACTGAGAAAAATCTGGTGCAGAATGGTGAAATGGTGTGGAATTGTATAAGGAACAACAAATCACCAAGCAAGAACCCACATCCCCACAAACAAACTGTGCCTCCAGCTTTATTCCAGAGAAAGTGGTGTCCAAATGTCATGTAGCCTTTAATGTTCAAGAGTGTTCTAACAGGTGACTCTGCAAAATTGGGTGCAGATTGGTGAAACAATGAGGAATTGTACAGGAAACATACGCAAGGCCACAGAACCACCCACACATTTTTACTTTTCTGAAACCCGGGGAAAGGTGTGGGGTGTCCAAATAATTTCACATAGCCAGTAATGCACATGAGGTCCAAACAGGTGACTGTGCAAAATTTGGTGCAGATTGGTGAAACAGTATCGAATTGTATAGGGAACATAGGCGAAGCCATAAACCCTGTGACTTTTGCTTAAATCTGGGGAATGGGCTGTGGTGTCCAAATGTAATGTAGCCAGTAATGTCAAGAGGGACCAAACAGGATACTGTGCAAAATTTGGTGCAGATTGATGAACCGGTGTGCAATTTTATGTGGAACATACGTGAAGCTGCAAACTCACAAACCCACACCCTAATTTGCACTTTCGCTGAAATACAGGGAAAGGGCTGGGGTGTCCAAATGTCAGATAGCCAGTAATGTACATAGGGTCCAAACAGGTGACTGTGCAACATTTGGTGCAGATTGGTGAAACAGTGTGGAATTGTATATGGAACATAAGCAAAGCCACAAACCCAGTGACTTTTGCTGTAATCTGGGGAAAGGGGTTGGGAGGCCAAATGGTGTGTAGCCAGTAATGTCCGGAGGGTCCTAACAGGTGACTGTGCAAACATTGGTGGAGATTGGTGAAATGGTTTGGAAGTGTATAGAGAACATACATGAAGCACAAACCCACAAATTTTCACTTTTATATATATATAGAGATGTGCATGTGTTTGAACTCGTATGTCTTACTAGCTTTGTAAATCATCAACAGAATGATTTGCTGATGAAAAAAAACCTCACAAACTGGGCTCTCCTTTGTGTATTGCTTCACACTCTGACGTGAAGGTTCATGTGTTTATCTTGAAGTTGACCAATTTACCATACATAGTGGCCTCGCTTCGGTCATTTCATGCAGATAGAAAAAGTGTACAATGGTCCGGGTTCCCTGAATGGGGAATTACCGGGCCATTCTGACTTAGGAGGGCCCGCTATTTCCCCATTCAGGGAACCCGGACCCAGACCATCCCCATTCCCATTCGAGCCCCCATAGGGCTCAATGGGAATGGGGATGATGCTAACAACGGGCCCGTTAGTAACAGGCCCATTGTTAGCGTGTTGGTCCCCTCCTGGGACCCGTAAAGGACGTCTGGTCTGACCAGACGTCCAGAGCAGGTCCCGCGAGGGAACCTCATAATGAGGCGGTATGGGTTTAACAGCACCGGCACATATACGGTGCCGTTAAACCCATACCGCCAGGGTCATAATGAAGCCCAATGTGTTTGAATGCACATTCTTGAATGTAGAAAGTAATATGTATTTTCCAATTAAGTAACAAAGTAATGTCTTCTGATAGATTTGTGATTCTGAGATATGAACAGCCTTCCAAAGACATATGTTTTGTTTTTGGATCCTATGTTTTGTTTTTGGGTCTTTTCTCATGTTATTTGAAGCTATATCGGAAGGTGTATGCATTGTGCAGAAAATGTTTTTGTTTGGAAGGCCCCAGTGAGTGATGGGGCATTGCTGCTTAATAGGGTAAGGATAAGAGTGCAAAATAGTTTTTCTTGAAGTGTCAGTTCACAGAAGAGCATGGAAACCATTCCCCTTCTGGGCATGTGCCTTAACATAATCACAAATGAAATGGCATGCATGTTGCTGCAATCTGAATGTTGTAAAGAGGCATCATCCTGGTATGCTTGAGTATAAATGTGGCAGTCCGCAAACGTGTTTGTTAGAGTATGGAGTTAGGTTTTAGCAGCCGGTGAAGGTGTGGAATGTCAGTGTATTCTTGATATACCTCCGGTTTAGAATAGTATAAGCAGATGGGCCCTGCTTGAGAGATGTGCCTCTCCAGTGTTCCAATGTAAACAGAATATGGATGTTACTTAGGAGGATAACTACTCAATTCACAAAAGCACTTTATATTGGCAAAACACCATTGGAAAGTGTTCTGTGAATAAGGCCCTTAGAGTAAGTCTTTAATGATAGATGAATAGTCTTGTCTGATCTGAGAAAACAAATACCAGAAGGGGCAATTCAAGTTTAACAAAAATTAGCCATGCAAAAAGCAAAACACAGGTTATCAAGAATGCTTTGATTGTTGAATTTCCCCACTCAGCTGTTGCTCCGAATGCCAGAATTCGACTTTCTTTCCACAGATGATCCGTCCTAAATGTTGGAAAATATTGACTTATCAGTTTGGCAGTGTAATCAAGCAGTTTAATGTTAGCATGCATCTCTGTGAACTGTTTGAGGGCATGGTTTCTTAGGGTCTGTGCATTAAAGAGCCTGTCATTTACGCTTTTAAGGCTGTGAGAAATTGGACAGCTATGAATTTGCTGATTTCATAAAATGTTGTAAAACATGTTGTCAGTTTATTGAAACTGGTAAAATGTTCAGAAATTAAAAAAACAATAGTTCCTGGTTTACAGTAATGACAGAAACATATGTTTACAATTATATTATATTATATCTCCCTATGTGTAAAAGGAACATTTGTGAATATGTGTGTGTGTGTGCGTCTATACAACATGTTCAGCAAACTTCCCAGCATGCTACAAACCTGAAATTGGGCAAGTGGGTAGGTTCCATGGTGTAGACAATGGGTAAAGAATAACATATAATTGTTTCTATTTTCTTTAGTTTCTATGTTGCTGCAATGCTTGGTTATGTGTGTGTGTGTGTCTGTTCTAAATGTTTGCATACTGCCCTAAATGCTACAAACCTGAAACATGGCATGTGGGTAGGGTTCATGGCGTAGACAATGTAAAAAGTATAAAATATAAATTTTTCCCATTTCTGGGGTGTGCAATGCCTATCTATATATAAAGGGAAATGTGCAGATATGTGTGTGTGTCTGTTTAAAATGTTCAGCATACTCTGAACTTGCTGCAAACCTGACATTTGGCATGTGGATAGGTTGCATGTTGTAGACAATGCAAAAAGTATAAATATACATGTTTCTCTTTTTTTAAAGCATGTTCTTTTAAGTGGTCAGCAATGCATGGATATGTGTGTGTGTCTGTTTGAAATGTTCAACATACTTCCAACATGCTACAAGCCTGCAATTTGGCATGTGGTTAAGTTCCATGGTGTAGACAATGTAAATTGTATAAAATATGCATGTTTCTAATGTTTGCGGTCTGCAGTGCTTGGATATGTGTGTGTGTGTGTGCCTGTTCGAAAATGTTAATCATGCTACAACCCTGAAATGTGCGTAGGTTACATTGTGTTGACAATGGGCCTCATTATGTGTGTGGCGGTGTGGAAATAAGGGTGCCGGTAGCAATGTACCTGCACCCTTTCTGGACCGCCACACTGCGACTGTTGGTGGGGGCCGTTACGCCTGGCAGGTCTGATCTGCCGGGCACAATGGCACCTGCCCCAAGAGTTGTCACTGAAGCACCAGTACCGTTAATAACAGTGCTAGTGCTTCAGTGAATCCTATCCCGTGGAGTACTGTTGTACTCCACAAAAATGGGGACTTACCAAATCCGCCACCAGACTTCCAACTCCACTGGGACTTGTAATGACTCACGGTGACAATAGGAAGTCAGGCTGCGGATTTGGTGTTCAGAGGACGGGTAACTCTTGTCGTTTTAATGAGGCCCTATGTAAAAAGTATGTAATACACATGTTTCTATTTTTTGTTTTCTTTGTATGCAGCCTGCAATGGTCATATCTGTGTGTGTTCGTAATCTTCAGCATACATCCCAACATGCTACAAACCTGGAATTTGGCATGTATGTATGTTACATGGTATAGAAAATGTAAAAAGTATAAAATATAAATGTTTCAAATTTTTTGCGGTCTGCAATGGCTAAATATGTGTGTGTGACTGTTCAAAATGATCAGCATACTTCTCAACATGCAAAAAACCTGAGATTTGGCATGTGGATAGGCCCCATGGTATAGACAATAGAATGAGTATAGAACATACATTTCAAAATTTGTTCTAAGTGGTCTGCAGCGCTTGCACATGCCATATGGCTCTTGGCGCCATAGTTCTGCCATAGGTCTACGTCCATTGTCCTTAAAGTTCAGCAGCTCATGAAAACTTCAGCAGTTCATTGTTTCTAAACTTTCCACACTAACAGTATTCTAGCTGACATTAGCAGCACTCACATTTGAAGTAATTCGGCTTACACAATACTGTGCTTTTGTGGTAATGCGGTTCACAGAAAACGCTGCATGTCTCTTTAATAGTGTCCGCAATGACGTTGTCTGTCACATCGTGGCAAGTCTATCATAAGAATTGCAGAAATTTAATTTCCCATGGAAGTCGATGAAGGTATGTCATATCAACAGTACATGTACGGGTACGGAGCTTCAAGCTTACAAGCTTCAGCACTACATGTACGGCATTTATGTTGAGGTTGCTACTGCCTTGGCTGTAGATTGGGAAATCTATAATGTTGCTGCACAATCTCAACTCTCCAACTCATTGGGCCTCATTACGATCATGGCGGTAGCCATGCTCGCTACCGGCCCCAACACCCATGATTGGGCAATAACCAGCCCATTACGAGATGAATGGGCCAGTAATTGCCCATTCGCGGGTGGTGGTATTGTCGGTATCACCATAGGGCAAAAATGGGGGTGGGGAGCATGGTTTCACCGGCACCGTTGATAACGGTGCCAGTGCAATCATGACTTCTGCTCGCGGGTGCAGCTCAGCCCGCCAGGTATGACCTGGCGGGCTGTGAGGAACCCGTAAGCAGAACTTGTAATGCGGCAGGATGGTATGAACGGTGCTGGTGCCTTACTGGCACCGTTCATACCGTTCCCACCACTATTATAATGAGGCCCAACGTAGCTGAAACCGATTTACGGGATTCATGCTTTTCTCATGGTCAGCTTTATGTGGCTTGCCCCAGAGATGGAAACAAAGACAATTTGTTCACACAAGCTCCTACAGGAAAGTATAGAAATATTGTCTACAAAGAAGCATTTGTTTAGTTCATTAAATAAACTTAAGACTAGGACTGAAGTAGGAATTACTGTGCGCAGCATGGGTGCAACTGCTAGTTATAGTATAAAATTAGAGCTAGTTAACAATATTAAGATTGATGAAGTATTTTAAATTACTTACTTATAATAGTTATTTTAAAAAGGTGTCACATACTTCAGAAAAAAAGCTGTGAAACTATTGCTGAAATTATTATATTTAAACATTTTATTATGTGTGTTATGTATATTTAACAATAATTGAATAATTAAAAAAATAGTAAATCCATTGAATCCATTTAAAAATGAATTTAATTTAACTAAACAATTCAACATACACTTCCAAGAAAAAAGACATTTAAAATTATACTGAACATCATCTTAATATCTATATGTATAAACATCATAAACAAAATAAATACATTTCATAATATGTGATTATAATGTTCAAATAATAAAGTAAACATAGCGTTGATGTTTATGTTTCTATGAAATTCAAGAAAAAGCTCACACAATTAAATGTATTAACACATAAGCACATTACCCTGACACTAAAGTAACTATGAGGATTAATAAATTATAAAAAAACATCAATATAATGTTTTGAAAAATTAAACTTATTCTCACAAATAGTTTTATAAATCGAGAGGTACATCTAAAATATTTTAGAAAGAAAGTGCACACTGTCTGGTTTTTCATAGGTTTTTGCCTTGAAGATGAGTCATGCAGTCTTGAATCAGATTCTAACCAGCAGGAAGAGCCAATGTATTTATGCAAGGTGTAGGTGATGTGGTAATATTTCCAAGAACCAGTGATGCAGTGGGCCGGGCTTGATGGTAAGCTTTGATATGGGTCAGATGAGCAGATAGGAGCACTGTGCTGGGGGCACAACGCCCATAAAAATCTGAGATCCCTATGGCATACACACCTTTCAGAAATCCTGGAGCGAGAGGAAGAACTTGCGGAGTACAAATATCTGAAACCAAGCTATTTCATCCATTTTTACAATGTGTTGTTGGAAGGATAGATCACTATCAAACATTAAGATTAGGTATTTTGCTGAGTATGTGAGTTGAGAGTTGAAATCATTGAATTGCATTATGTCCAGTCACCTTGAGTAAGTTTCTGCTTGGAGGAGAGACTGTAGGGTATTTTGTGGAGATTTGGGGCCTGACGGTATTTTATTACCGCCGAAAAATAACTTAGCAATAATCACTCCTTGTATTCAGATTGGGCCATGTGCAACAATAATACAGTGGACATGCATTATTTCAGCACCCAGACATGCATATTTGGTATGCGTGGTTGGTATGCGTGGTTGGTGGTATTTTGGTGAGCATAATTCCCTTGTTTTATTTGTGGCCCCAATGTCCAGAATCCCTTATCTTTGCTTAGATTTTTCGTGTAATCACTAGAGAGACCTCAGACCTACATTTCAGGAATACCACATTTTCAGTGTTAGTGTTAGTGTGCCACCATGGGCGATCTCACTGACTTATTTACGACAGAGAGCTATATGTGGTAATTTTGTGGTAATTTCCACTACCTTATATACGGTAGGGAACTATGTCCAGAGAGTCCCTCTTCCCGTTGGCTCATGTACCTCCAACGAGCTATGCTACAAACAATCACTCTCAACTGTCCATACTGAATATGATCATGCACACATCTGTCTTAAAATGACAATTGCACTGTTTAAAAATCTCCCCTCATCATCAGCACTGTATTGGTAAATATAAAATACACCACCCGTCTGCTTTCAAATATTTTTATGTATTATAAAAGTTGCATTTAAACACGATCTCACTCTTTACAGAAATAAATAAAATAGCACAGTAACAGCATTGTCTGTGATACACTGAAAAGAGAGTGGCGGAGAAAAGAACTCGATTTGCAACATTAACATGTGATTAAGGCACCAGAATCTCCTTTCCTACTCTGACTGAATATTCTCGTACACACTCAGCTCCCACACTTATGTAATTACCTTATCTGTTCAGCCCGAGTTTTCTTCAGCTGTTCTCTTTCTGAATGTGGCTCCCTTGAAGATTAACCCCAGTGAAAAAGGAGCGCCTTTCAGTCTCAAACCGGGGTCATTGCCTGAAACTCTCAGCTTTTTCAGCAGAAATGCTCCAACCAGGAAAAAACAGGTTCTTTTCCCAGCTCTCCAAATCTCCACTGTATTCTCTCCTCAAACTCCCCCCAGCAAAACCCTAATCACTGCCTCTAGCATGATACTTGCTATGACGCTGCTCCAATCAGAATCAATCATGCCATCTCCTCCCTCTCTACACAATGACTCATTTTTATAGTAATACTTTGTATCCAACTGATTTCCTGTTCTTTCGAGTCCTTTTGCTTCCTGTAGTTATGTGGACAGAGCAGCAGAGAAAACGAAAAAAAAATAAATGTGCGTTTAAAAGTTCACTTTCAGAGTAGGCCTATTTCTGCAGTGGAGACACATTTTTATTAGTGGATTATGTTAACTTCAGTTTCATTAGTCAGGTTAGTTATGAGTAATGTTAGTTATTAATTTTCAAATGTGTCTCTTGCACCATAGGCATTTCAGGTGAAAAATAGTGTGCATTTTTGAATGTGCACGTGTGCTTTTAACTGTAAAAATAGATTTGCATCTTATATGTTAAAATCGTTTTTGACTGAATAGCCTGTCTTTCCTTGTTAATCTGGTAACACATATAGCAATGCACCGCACCCTTGTGGTGGTGCTGCATAAAAAAAATTGCTACCTGTGCAGTATTGCTGTACTCTGTGCTGTAACACGCCAAATATCCTTACATACCATCCTTTTGTTTTTAGAATTTGGCTACGATCCAAGCCAATTCCTAAAAACAATTTGTTCTTTTTCTTCTTTTCACAATATAGCAATCCAACAAAATGAATATTCATGTGCATCAATGAAAAAGTTGCAATCAACACAGTATTCATCTGAGTTCATTAGTTTACAAAATGTTCTACATTTGCCTTCTCAGTGGAAGTGGCATTACTCTAAGTTTAGATTTTACAAGTCAATTAAAAACAATGAAATAAAACAACTAACCAAAACAAATAATTAATATAACAAATTAAAATAAATAATTAAAATAATAAATACGTGGAACTCCATATGTCAGGACTCTTGTCTGCCTCTGATATGTCCCGACCAGCGATGTTATTTGGTTCATTCGAGTACACTTTCATCTTGGCAATCTTAGATCCATAGGAGTCATCTTTTTTTAGCATTCTGGTTATCTTGTCTTCACCTCCACCTGGAGGCAGGCATCTTTTGGTCTTCATCCAGGGGACTCCAGGACTCCATCGTCTCCCGTGGCCTCTGATCCCGGAACCTCCGACCAAATAATGTTAATTTTCTAAATCAAATAGAAAATAAACAAATTAAGTACATAGCACAATACTAACTTCACCCTTTTGCCAAAAATAAAACATGCTTGGTAAAAATATTTCATTTTTTTTTTCTGAAATTAAACACAAGTTAAAAGAAAACAAGCACATATAAACAGCATTCAATATTTAATACATTTTCTCTCCGCACACCAACCATGAGCTTCCATTATATATTTATTTATTTATTTATTTATTTATTTTATATTATATATTTTTACATATATTACAGTGTTTATGTGCCATTATAACAATCAACTTTTTAACTTCTTTGTCACTGCCTCCTGATTGCACCCATTTATTTTCTCTTTTTGTGTTCAAGGGACTTTATCTGTTTCTACATGCTCAAGCTGCCTGATCTCATGTCTGGGATGGCATGGTTTGATTTGATTTACATGGACAAACTGCTCTATTGCTGTTTCACCTTCATTTTTCAAAATTGTATAAACTACAGGAGAGGCCTTATCTATAATTCGAAATGGCCCCTGCCAGGCTGCTAGAAATTTAGAATTTTTCTGTTTACTTTTTCCAAAATGAAACTTGTACACCTGATCCCCTACACTGTATTCCTTTACTGATGTCTTTTTGTCATAATAAGACTTTGCACTGTCAGCAGCTCTTTCCAGATTTCTCTGCACAAAAGCAAATGCATGTTGCAAATGCCTCCTCAGTTCATCTATATATTCATGAACTGTGGATGCACTCACAAGTGTCTGCTCCTGTGTTCTATATAGTAGGTGTTGTGGTAACACCAGTTTCCTACCTGTCAAGACCTCATGGGGGCTAACACCTGTTGCTTTGGCAGGAGTTGACCTGATTGCCATCAAAACCAATGGTAAACGTAAATCCCAGCTGGAACCTGCTTCTGCCACAAATTTCTTTAAAATATCCACAACAGACCTATTGCTTCTTTCAACTGTACCTGAAGACGCCGCCCGATATGCGATATGTAGTTTCCTTTTCACACCTAGTATTTGCCATACCTTACTCATTAGAGTACTTGTGAAATGACTTCCTCTGTCTGACTCAATTCTTTGTGGCAACCCAAACCTTGAAAACACATGGTTCACCAGCAATGTGGCTGCTGTTTGCGCACTACAATCTGGTGCAGGAATGCATTCAATCCACTTCGACATCAAACATACCACACTCAAAATATAACGGTGTCCCCTGCTCGACCTTTTTAAAGGACCTACATAGTCTATTTGCAAATCTGACCATGGGAGAGTTAGGCCTCTTTTCATCAATGGTGCTCTATGCATTGGTGAAGCAGGTTTAAATTGGGCGCATACTAGACATCCTCTAGTATATAATTCCACATCTTGGGACATATGTGGCCAGTAAGCATAATCTTTTAGTATTTCTAATGTTTTTTGTGAACCTCTATGGCCTGCAGTTATGGCATCATGTGCATGGTGTAGCATTAGTCCTCTGAATGAAAGGGGTACTACCCACTGTATTTGTCCTGTTATGGACTCTCTAATCATGAGTCCATCCTGTAATCTAATTCGTGTTTTGTTCTTTAATAGCACCCTCAACTCTTCTTTTCCCATACAATCATTTTCTGTTAAAGGATTTTGTTCGGGATCTATCAAATGATTATAATAGATTCCCAAAATTTGATCATTCTTTTGTGCCTCAATCAAATCTTGGTCTGGCGTGTCATGACTCCACTGCACCACCGGTTGATCTACCTCCTTTGGTGCTTTAGAACGTGTGACTGCATCAATTTGTATTTCACCCATTAAATAATCGATAGGTAGCAATTCTCCCATCACAGCCCCAATCTTAGCCAGGTGGTCTGCCTTATCATTTCCCTCCTTATCCTCTCCTGGTGTTTTTAAATGCCCACAAATTTTTCTCCAGTATATTGTTAACTTATTCTCTGACACCAATTTGTCTATGGCTTGTATCATTTTTCCATGCTTAAGTGGCTTTTTGTTATATGTAACCATGCCTCTTGCTTTCCAACCAGGCAAATACTCCACAAAGCTTTTCCGTGCATAGTCAGAATCAGTCACCAGGACAATTTCACTGACCTTTTTATCAACTGCAGTAGCAATTGCTTTATAAATGGATGCCAATTCCGCCACCTGACTGCTCCTATCTCCAATCCTCATCCCTATACTGGGGACACCTTCACATTTCAACCAGACATTTCCTATTCCTGCCACTAACTGTTTATTACTGTCATTTTCAATGTGAAAAGCACAACCATCCACATATACAGTTGGCAAATCCTTGCATGTTTTTTCATCAAAAGCTTTGTGTGGTGATTGTTCAAATTCCTGCAAACTAGTTCCTACTTCCATTTCATTTGGTATTTGTTCAGCTGCACAGTCATGTAAGTCAGCTAACCCTTGAGCAATTGGATTCTTTTTATTTTGTCCATATCTCACTTCTACGGGAAAACCTTGTAATGCCAGCGTCCATGAAGTGATTCTGGATTGCGCTAGATTACCTGATCTAATTCTTTTACTCTCTAAAAATTGCAAAGGTTGATGATTTGTTTCAATAATTACCTTTTCTCCCTGAACAATGGGGCGGAAATGTTGTAGCGCCCACACAGTGGTTAATAGGGCCTTTTCACATTCATTAAATTTCATTTCAACTTGAGAAAATGCCTTACTTGCATATGCAATGGTTTTGTGATTCAAATCGTGTTTTTGTGATAACACTGCTGACATACAATGTTCAGAAAAACCTATTTCTATAAAGAAATCCCTGTCCTTTATGGGGTATGCTAAACATGGTGCCTTTATAAGACATTCCTTTAATTTAGCCACTGCATCAGACTGCTCTTTTTCCCATTTTCAGGGAGTATTCAGTTTAAGCAGTTTAGTCAATGGTTGAGTGATTTCTGCATAATTTTCAATGAACTTTCTGTTATAGCCTGTCATCCCTAATAAACTTTTTACTCCTTTCACATTTTTAGGATCTTTTAATCTTTGTATGGCCTCTATTTTCTTCTTTTGTGGATTTAGCCCATGTTCAGTCACTTCATGCCCTAGAAAGTTCACTTTTTTCTTGCACCATTGTGCTTTTTGCAAAGATACTTTGGCGCCTGCTTTCTGCAATTGGCCAAGTACATGTCTTATTTCATCAAAATGGCTTTTCAGGCTTTCATTTTTTATCAGGACATCGTCCACATAAACTATTGTTCCTCTTTCCGCTGCATCCGGCATGGCCTTTCTCAAAAATATGCCAAATTCACTCCCACTATTGATGTACCCGAACGGAGCTCTGAGCCAGGCATATTGAGTCCTGTCAAATGTAAAGGAAAATAAATGTTGTATCTCCTCTGCCAATGGCACGCACCAATATCCAGAGGTGAGATCTAATGTGGTAAATACATTTGAACCATGTACCGGAGCTAGGCCCTGATCAATGAATGGCAGTGGCCATCTAGATACTGGTACTCTTTTATTTAACTCTCTCAAGTCTGCACACAGCCGCCATTGACCATTTGGCTTTAACACACCTAAAATAGGTGTATTGGATGTGCTATGAATGGGCCTGATGATTCCCTGCGATTCCAAATTTTTAATAATCTCTGCCAATGATTCTAAACATGCCAGCGGTAGTCTATACTGGCGCACAAACACTGGATTTCTGCTACACCTTCTGGTAGTGTGGCCACATGTAAATCAGTTAAACCACAATCATCTTTTGCAAATACATCCTTAAACTCCATAAATATCTCCCTCAGATTGTCCCTCTCTTCATTGCTTTCACATGCATCCGCTAAGGAGATCTGCTCTTCTACCATTTTGGAAAATTCTGGAAAATCTTCTGGTAAGGGAATCTCCGCGCTTTCCTCTAACTGTGTGGCTGTGTCTTTTTGTAAAGCTGTCACTTTTAAATATTTCGGCATATCAGCTTCCACTTCAATGGGCTGATTTTCTGTTTCATTTTCATTTAAATTAAATATTATGCAATCCTCTTGATGGCAGCACACTGTCTCATTTGAATCATAAGGATACACAGAATGAATTTTAAATATTCCTTTGGGCTGAGAGTCCAGGTGTTCTGGTAACTCACCCTTGGCATCTACATACTTTTCAGGAATATTTCCAATCACCATGTTATTTAAATCTGCCGTATAATGTGATTTTTGTATGGCCATTCCTAATGGGGAGTTTTCCTCTAAATGAATATCCTGACAACCTTTATTATTTACCATAATTTTTACAGATCCTTCACCAATATCTACCAATGGAATGTATTCATAATCCAGGCCTTGCTGTTTTATGGATTCATTCAGGCATACAAATGCATCAGAGCCTTTCATCTGCTGTCCATTTTTGCATTTCAGTGTTATTGCAAACTGTTTTGTAAATGCAGGAATAATAGTATCTTTCCTCATTTGTAATTCGATTGCATAAGGAACCAGTTGTGCACAATGATAAGCCCTTCTTTTGTCTTCAAATTCAGGTGCCGGACCACCTAGGCGTGACCATATTTTTTGATTAAGGAAATCTAACACCATACACATTCTGTGCATGATGTCATTTCCCATGTAAAATTCATTTTGTGCTCCACTCACTATCCATACATTATGGTAAATTGTTTTCTGCCCAATGCTAATTTTAAGCATGCATCTGCCTGCAATTCGGTTTTCAAAGTCTGGACTGTCCAACCCAGAAACATATTGGTTTTTAATCCTAAATCTCGGGATTTCTTCCCTTTCCATTATTTTTTGCAACAATTTCTCATTAATGAAACTCCTTTCATGTTCAAGCGCTAAAGTGGCTTTTATTGTTTTAAAATAGTCATTTATACCAACATGAACCCATGGTTGCTCATCTTCCATGTGTATTTCTGCTAGAGTGGTAATGTGTTTTTCTGAATCTGTTTTAGGAGCAATATTCTGTTTGTATGTTTTCTCTTTTAAATAAAAACGTAATGTGTGCTCATCTATGGCAGTCTGCCAATTTTTCCTTGGGTCCAAGTATATTTGTACAGGTAGTTTTTCATTGTCGCTTTGCATTTTGTCTTGACACATTTATATAACAGTGACACTAGGTATGCAGCTATTCTGGAGATATACCTCCACAGCATCATTTGTTTTGGCAACGGTGTGACATTCATTTATATTGCTGTTTTGTGATTTTAGTTTCTTAGGCCTCAATGGTTTTTTGGTTAAGGACCACAGCACTCCATTCACCCCATCTATTAGAGGAGACAATCTTTTCAGACAATCTGTCCCCATCAAAAATGGAATTTCACAAATAGATGTGATCAATACCTCTTGTTTCATTCTGTGCTTTCCTATTTTTATGTGAACCTCAGTTACACCTATGATGGGCACCTCCTCCCCATTAAAGTTATGCACTGGGCCTTGATTTTCCTTCACTGTGATCTGACTCTGTGGGGGTCTCCCTTCATTGATACTCTTTACCAGCTCCTTGGACATAATTGTGGCCTGTGCGCCAGTGTCAATCATAGCAAAGGTGTGGCATTTTTCTTCTACAGTGATGGGTGCATAATATCTGTCCTCAACTTCCTCTAATACACATAAGAAATGTGAATTCTTACTGATTTCAGGGATTACCTTTCTCAGGTCTTTTTCACTTTTGGCTAAACACATTGGTAAATGGAAAGACATTTTTCCCTCCTTTTTACCTATTTCTGCGTGAGAGATTTTATTCATTTCTCCATGATCAAAGTTTTTTTTGAGTGTGGCCACTGTTCGCCCATCCATCTGGGTAACATCAGAGACCACATTACAATCCTCCAACTGAACATGTGTAACAACATCATTCAGCAATTTGTCATTTTTTAATTCTGTGCATTTGTGATCATTTAGTGTGATACCAGCCCTTTCAGCCTCTTCAAAAATATGTGGCTCAAAGAATTCTTCAGGTGATTGACTTGTACCCTCCTTGTGAGTATTTCCTTTTTCTGTCTGTGTTTGGTCATTGTTTTGCTTGCCCAGGGAAGGAGCTATAGCATCCCCACTTACTCCCTGTTCACTGGTATTCCCCATGCATGAGTCATTTTTCTTAAATCGGTCCCTTTGTTCTTTTGAAATTCCTAATGTTTCTTTTTCATTTGTGCAAATCTTTACTGTTTTATTTAGCTCCAGGTTAAACCGTACCTCTTTTTTAGAAGTATTTGCACTTTCTGTCAGAAGTTCATTTACTGGCACTTTCATTTTTAATCCATTAGGCATCTCCGAGTCGTTATGCAAAATTATATCAGAGCAATCTGTCATTTTGGCACTGCAGTTATCATGAGTACTTAGTCACTTTTCGGAATCCCCCCGGTCAATGCTATGGCCATCTGCCCCCTCTTTGGAAGGTTGTTTTTGCGCTGTACAGAGCTTTCCTATTTGCTCAGCTAACATTTTCACTTGGGCCTCAAGGCATTGGAACCTTTCCATCTCTCTAGGATCCTCTTTCTGTGGCCTAGGTCGATATTGGTTGTTTTCCCCCTGATTGGATCTATTCTGATAACTCTCAGGTGATTGATGTCGGTTGGGATGGTTTCTGAACTCTTGATTCATTTGTGGAGGGGAGCGGGTTGCACCCATCCTTTGATTATAGTCCCCTGGTGGGGAATCATTGTACTGGCGTGGGCTGTAGTTCACGTTTTGCCTCATGTCCTGTCTCTCAGATTGTGGGTACTGGCCCCTAGGTTGATTTCCATTATCAGTAAATCGATCCACATATCGGGGCCTATCCTGATTACCATATATCATGGTGTTGGGATCAAATCTGCTCTGTGTCCCCAATGACTGGTAGGGACCATCATTTCTTTGATCTTGATTTTGTCTCTGGTTATTGTTCATACCTGCCATATCAGGCCGGTATCCTACCCGGGGTCTGTCCCCTAAATACCTAGGGCTGATGTAGCTCTCTCTATTACTAGGATCATGTGATTGGAACATTGGTCCAGGAAATGGCGATCTTTGTTGATTACCCCTTTGTTCAGGTGTCACATTATTTTTACCTTGGCTTTGAGCAGACTCAAGGGACATTTTGGCTGACCTGATTTCCATTACTGTGGCTGAGGGTTCTTTAGATTTAGGTCTAGTATCTTTCATTTTATCACTTTCTCTACCCTGACAATAGAGTACCTCATATAGTTTTGTGCTTTGATGTACAATCCATTCAAGGGACTTGTCACGGTCAAATTCACGGACCAATTGGGATATGATGTCTTTCTGTAGCCCATAGAAGTATGCAGTTTTAAACTCATTGGAATTTGAGTCAAAAGATACATCAAAGCGAGAAAATGCTCTTTTTAAGTCTTGTAAAAATTGGCGAGGAGATGTATTAGGTCCAGCAGTAATTGTGTACGCGACTTTCTTTGCCTCCTGCAATGACTGAAAAGGAGAAAAATGACGCCTAATTTCTTTTTCAAACTCCGACCATGTCATATTCTGCTGTTCATTTAATCCCCTTATGATGCTGGCCGTCGGGGCATCTAAAGTTAAATGAAAATATTGTCTGTACTGTTCCTTAGGTATCTGGAGTGCTTTAAAAATGTCATGCACCGCTTCTAAGTGATCCTCAATGCAGCATTCACCTCCCTTTTTAAATGGTTTGATCAGGGCTTTAATGGATTTCATTATTTTTATGGGGCTACTTGTTGCAATGCATGGAATTGCACTATTTTGTGATTCAATTCTGTTTTCAGGTGTATGAGATTGGTGGCTGCCCCCAATGGGAGTATCAAATCCCCCAAGGGCGCTGCAACCAAGTTCAGTCACCGGCCCAGTCACTGGAGCACTAGCTCTTTGGGCAGAGCTAGAATTCACCTCCACTCCATTGAATGTGGTACCCTGCCGCCTCTCCTGGGACCTGGGAATGCACATTTGCTGTTCTAAGTCCTTACACTTTTTAATGAGTCTGTTGGCTTCATCTTGCAAATAGTTGTTTTCACCATTCATCTTATTAATCACCTCCTGCATGTCGCACATTTGCATTTGGCATTCATTGAACTCTTTATTTCTCTTGTCTCTTTCTTGAATCATTTTAATCATTTCTTGTTCTGCACTCTGGAGATCACCTTCTTTTTCACAATGTTCTTTTTGTAAAATCTGCATCTCTGAAACAACCTCATCTTTATCTTGTCTAATGTGATCCACTAAGGCTTTTAAGTGTGCCAATTCCTACTCACTATCTTCAAATTGTTTCTTGCTTTTGGATAACTGAGTATCAAAGTCTCTGCATTTTAATTGCATGTCTTTTTGGCATACATCCAATTCTGCTCTCAACATTTCCTGATTTTTACTTGCCCCATCTAATTCAGTCTTTAACCTGTTAATTAGCTGAGTATCATTCTCTTGCATTCGCAGGGACTTGTTTAAAATAAACCATATTTTTCCGCATACCCGTATTAAACAGTCTTTCTCTGCACTTTTATCGGCTGCATTCAATAATCTTGTAAGGCAGACCTGAATTATGCTGCCTTCTGCAAAAATATTGTCTAGTTTTTCTTTCTGCACCTCACCCTGAATGCGGCTACTCCATTCTAACGTGCTATTCGACGACCAATTCCCATGTGCAAACAACTTTACCTATAAATATTGCACCAGATCTGAGAATGTGGTTCCCCTTTGTGACATTCTGAAATTCGTTTTTAGTGGCACACTGCTATTATAAAATGGGTTCCCTTTAATGTGCAAATGGCAGTGTGAGACACGCTTGCCACGCCCAGTAGGTACTCTATGATCACTTTCCCGGCCTGCAACGCACCATAAATATGTAGGGTATTTTGTGGAGATTTGGGGCCTGACGGTATTTTATTACCGCCGAAAAATAACTTAGCAATAATCACTCCTTGTATTCAGATTGGGCCATGTGCAACAATAATACAGTGGACATGCATTATTTCAGCACCCAGACATGCATATTTGGTATGCGTGGTTGGTATGCGTGGTTGGTGGTATTTTGGTGAGCATAATTCCCTTGTTTTATTTGTGGCCCCAATGTCCAGAATCCCTTATCTTTGCTTAGATTTTTCGTGTAATCACTAGAGAGACCTCAGACCTACATTTCAGGAATACCACATTTTCAGTGTTAGTGTTAGTGTGCCACCATGGGCGATCTCACTGACTTATTTACGACAGAGAGCTATATGTGGTAATTTTGTGGTAATTTCCACTACCTTATATACGGTAGGGAACTATGTCCAGAGAGTCCCTCTTCCCGTTGGCTCATGTACCTCCAACGAGCTATGCTACAAACAATCACTCTCAACTGTCCATACTGAATATGATCATGCACACATCTGTCTTAAAATGACAATTGCACTGTTTAAAAATCTCCCCTCATCATCAGCACTGTATTGGTAAATATAAAATACACCACCCGTCTGCTTTCAAATATTTTTCTGTATTATAAAAGTTGCATTTAAACACGATCTCACTCTTTACAGAAATAAATAAAATAGCACAGTAACAGCATTGTCTGTGATACACTGAAAAGAGAGTGGCGGAGAAAAGAACTCGATTTGCAACATTAACATGTGATTAAGGCACCAGAATCTCCTTTCCTACTCTGACTGAATATTCTCGTACACACTCAGCTCCCACACTTATGTAATTACCTTATCTGTTCAGCCCGAGTTTTCTTCAGCTGTTCTCTTTCTGAATGTGGCTCCCTTGAAGATTAACCCCAGTGAAAAGGAGCGCCTTTCATTCTCAAACCAGGGTCATTGCCTGGAACTCTCAGCTTTTTCAGCAGAAATGCTCCAACCAGGAAAAAACAGGTTCTTTTCCCAGCTCTCCAAATCTCCACTGTATTCTCTCCTCAAACTCCCCCCAGCAAAACCCTAATCACTGCCTCTAGCATGATACTTGCTATGACGCTGCTCCAATCAGAATCAATCATGCCATCTCCTCCCTCTCTACACAATGGCTCATTTTTATAGTAATACTTTGTAACCAACTGATTTCCTATTCTTTCGAGCCCTTTTGCTTCCTGTAGTTATGTGGACAGAGCAGCAGAGAAAACGAAAAAAAAATGAATGTGCGTTTAAAAGTTCACTTTCAGAGTAGGCCTATTTCTGCAGTGGAGACACATTTTTATTAGTGGATTATGTTAACTTCAGTTTCATTAGTCAGGTTAGTTATGAGTAATGTTAGTTATTAATTTTCAAATGTGTCTCTTGCACCATAGGCATTTCAGGTGAAAAATAGTGTGCATTTTTGAATGTGCACGTGTGCTTTTAACTGTAAAAATAGATTTGCATCTTATATGTTAAAATCGTTTTTGACTGAATAGCCTGTCTTTCCTTGTTAATCTGGTAACACATATAGCAATGCACCGCACCCTTGTGGTGGTGCTGCATAAAAAAAAATTGCTACCTGTGCAGTAGTGCTGTACTCTGTGCTGTAACACGCCAAATATCCTTACAAGACCCAGGAGTACTGATTTCATCTTTTCTGGTTTAAGCATTAAGTAGATACTTGTCATCTATGTTTGAATGGTTTCAAGTAATGATTGAAGGTGACTGATATCTTATTGGCCCTGGACCTTTAGGTACAACTATGTGATCTGTGTACTGGTGGACTCCGATTTTGGGGTTGTCAAGGAACGAGCCCAGTGTTTCAATTTAGATGTTGAAGATGACAGGAGAGGTGCCACAGCTATGATTAAATGTGAGCGAACCTTTCTAGGTAGCCTGCTGTCTGCCAGATAGGTAGTATATCAAGTATTTCGGGATGGTATGAGAGGCTTCTCCATTCTGTTTGCAAAGAGGGTTGGAAGTCTGTGATGGCTGAAGATGTCAGGCTCAGCTGTGATGTCCTGGAGGACTAGCTGGTATGAGTTCCCTTTATTGATAAGCTGAAGGGCATTGATAACCACCTCAGTGGATCAGTGGTGGAGGTTTGATTTCTGCATTTATGGTGGAACCTGGATTGGTTAATCCAGGAGCAGATGGCATTGCAAGATTTCTGTGAGTCGCTGATTATCAACAGCCATTTCAATGACTTTGCCAATAAACACGAGGCTCAAGATTTCCTGTTAGTTTGTTGGTCTTGTGATAGAAGGGTGTTTTTCAGGTGTTGGTATAAAAGTCTTGTTTTACAATGACTGGGCATGTACCCTCACTGAGGGAGGTGTTGACACGCCTGTGAATGGCTTTTAGGATATAGCTGTTAATTTGTGTAAGCATGGTGCCCACGAGGATTTTGTTTGTGTAAGAAAATGCAGACACCAGATTCTTGATATGGTTATACGAGAGGGGTCTTAACTATCAAGCTTTCCACATTTTACACTGGCTACCCTCTCAAAGCTTTCTCAGAATGTACTTTGCAGAATCTGTGAATTGTCGGTTACCATAGTCCAGCCATGAAACAACTAGGGAATTGATTATGATGATTCTTTGTGGCACACTAAGAAAATGTCTGGTTAACCTGATGGATCTCTGGTGGAAGAATACTTTGTCCTCAAGTTATGTCATTTGTAGCTCAAGGGTGAGGAGCACAATGGAGTCCACAAGAAGTGTGATGTTCCTCTAGGCTTTGGTCATCTGTGGCAAGTTCCTATCATAAAATTAGGTGTCCAAGAATCCACTTGGGTGAGCCAGCTTGTGAGACCTGATTGAGAATTGCAAGTATTGCTGTAGAGTGGGAAGTTTATCTGTATGCAGTGGCATAGATTTAGTACTTGAGGCATACCTTTCCAACCAGTTTACACCTCATGTGGGCATTTTACAATAAGCTTGCCTGATCAACAATTGGATCATAAGAAACACATTGATAGTGACACCAAATGGTACTGTGGACTTAGTGGATTTCCCACAAGTGCAGGCGGTAATATGGAATTCAAGTACAATGTGTTGTTTGTGTGGCGTGGAAGTAGAAGGAGTTTCCCACGGTAGGTGTGCATGCTGCACCACTGGTTCCGGGGCCCAGTCGGATTTGGAGTTTGACTGTTGGCGGCCCTATGTGAGTAGGACGTTCCAGTTCTTGTTCTAGAGGAACAGTAAGTGATTCCAAACCGACACACCACCTAAGTAATTATTTATTTATGTCTATAAGTTCTCTTATTTCTGAATTAGGTACCCTTATATCACACCCTTCTCTTTGAAGCCCCCCTCGCCCCCCCGGTCACACTGAACCAGGAAGCAGGCGGTTTTGCAAAGTTAAGTATTTCACTACATATATATATATCACTATTTTAATGGTTATACAATGATCACCAATGGGGTGATGTCACAATAAATAATGATAGTAATGATAGGAAAAATAATGCAGCATAGAATAATACTTCGTGTGGGTTCAATCAAAATGCAATGCGATTACTCTCTCCCCCTGAAAACAGGTTTCAGGAATACAGAAGTCAACAAAATAGTATCAATCCCAATTTCCCCCCAGCAAACACAGAGAGAGAAACAGGAATGATTGCAAACTGGTCAAAAATGGTTTAAAGTTGGCTTTGCATGAATGGTAAAAACACTGAAAAATTGATGTAATTCACTAAAGTGGTTTCAATACTAGTGGGAGCCGCTTTGTATGGTATCAGAAAAACACTAGCAATGATTATTGAGTAACTAGCAACTTGAAAACTTAATTCTGAGGTTGGATGCAATGAACAGCTATTTCACACGTGATAGATTTGAGCCAATCGAAACATTTGTGGCAAACTTTTCTGCGCGTGGTAAGCGTGATTGCGGAATAACTATAAGGAGTTGGGATGCAGTTTTGGGTTCGTTGGAATGCTGAGGCTGTTAGCTTCATGTAGACACTTAAATTTCGTATACATGGTAAAGAAGTTATGAAGGTTTTTGTGGAGGTCATTTTTTTTCAGAAAGAAGAACGCGCTTTTTTAAAATTAACAAACAAGGTTTCTTTAAACTAGGGCAGACTATGAAGATGCAAACTACATGACAGCGCAGCCACCAGCCCAGGATATCACTGGTTGGTTTGGCCTGCCGAGATGCTTGCCTTTCTTCAGAAAATATATCAGCGCAAAGATGATTTTAACATTAATATTACAAAGGACTTTAAGGTAAGAGAAAGAGTTCAGGCAAGACAAAAGGATTTTAGCAATACAGTTCTGGATATAAGAGAATGGGTTTGGATAGGGATGCCTTATGGACAATACATATGCTAGTGACAATCCTATGCTATGGATGCTCACTACCAATGTTTGGAATGCACCCATCAGGGATCTGGTCAGGGATCTTTCTGGACAGGAATTCTGCTAGCACACCGGACTGGACTCAAGACACTCTGGTTCTGCAATCAGCAAGGCACTCTGGAACCCGCACGGTGGGACTGGACTGGATCTGACAGGTTCTGGTTTGCAGCTATCTGGTCGCAGCTCGGCTCTACTGTGTTGGATTTTTGGATTCTGGCAAGAATTCTTAGCAAGAAAGCAGTACGGCACAACCAGACTGTTCTTTTGTTCCCCTTAGAGGTCTGCGGTAAAATCTGGTTTCTGGATTTTTTAAAGGCCAAGCTGAGAAAGATTCAGCTTTGGAAATGGGCCTTTCTGCTTTCAAAGTTCTGGAGTCTGGAGTCTGGAACATGATTTTCTCTTGCAAAGCGCTCTGCCAGCAATCGTTTGGTGGGTGAATGTGTGTGTCTTTCTAGGTCCTAAGCTGTCTCTATTTATGTATTTTCTAAAGGGGTGGGTATGCTGAATTCTACTAGGCACCCCCCTGCTATTCTATTGGCTAGGGTCTTTCCTCTCCCTTGATTTGAGAAGAAAACAGAGTTTCATCATGACAATGTGTTTTATGATCCAGGGAAAACCTCCCCTTTGTCTTTGCACATGAAATCTACTGTTTCTATAATGCATATTTACAATTTTACAAACTTAATAGCAATAGCATATCTCTATCCCATATTTTGTGGAGCAAGTATTCATCCAAGCCCCGTTGCGGTGAGAGCTTGGGTCTAGATTTGTCAATTTTTCAAACTTTTGGTCTGGTACCCAATGTCAGATTTGTCCACAATTTTACACATATGTGTGCATGATATCTGGGCATAATCATATGAAGTTTCATGTTTCTGCCATCAATACAATTGCTAAATAACCACAATCTCCGCAGTTATGTCCCTGAACATAGCACAGAGTTCTGAGTACTTTTAAAACGTACCCAAAAATGTCACATTAACAATACTGTAATTTTACAATTTTTACAAATTCGCACAGTCCTTTGTCAGTCCTTTTCAAAAATATAATTTTCTGTGCTTTAAGAATAAACAAAACTGTCTGTTCCCACCCCCAAAGTTTCTGGTGGCTCAAGAGCAATCCCCGCCTCTTTCTTCTTGCAGGGGCTTCTGTTGACACTTTCATCTGCATATCTTTTCAATCAAGTAAGTCCTTTGTCTCTCCCAGGAGCAGCAGCTCAAATCCCCTTCCCTCTTCATCAACACCTGAATGTGAGTTCCTGGGCCGAGAGCAGAAGGGAGGTGCCTTTTGTTGGCGCAAGCTGTGGAATTTGCTTTGTAGTTCTTTGGCTTGCATCGGTTACTTTAAAAATCACTTTGTTTAAATTGTTCTTTGATTAAAATAAACTTTATAATTTCAAAACAGGCAAACAGAACTCTATTTCCAGTCTTTTAAAACACAGAGATTAAATAGTTGCAACCTATATTATTTTTGATAGCAAGTCACGTAATTCCAACCATTTGATTTTAACTGCACACGTTTAAGCTTCTAATACAATTAAATGACAGCTGTCATACAGTGTGCTTGTCTGGGAAAATCTGTCAAAATATGGGCAGAGTACCATAATGGCCGTTGGTATTGTGCCCATAGTTTGACAGATTTTCCCAGACAAGCACACTTTTTAATGTGGGTATTCTGGTGAAAGATTCTGCTTGTCTGCTTATGTGTATTCCTTAAATAAGGTGACGGGTAACACCCAGCAAGGATGTTGGATATGTTCTGATGTTTTGAATCATTATTTTGTCATTTCAGCAACCAACGAAAAAAAAGATTTCAGAGCACTTCTTTTATTTATTTTTTATGTATTGGTTGAATTAAATCAACCTTTCACAATTTTATCACAACAACAAAAAAACATAAAAAAGAACAATTACAGACAGATTAAAACAGAAAACTGCACAATCCAAGAAAATGTCCAAAAAAGATTATCAAGAAAATTAACCAAATTTTTTCAGAGCACTTCTGGGTTTCCTTGCAATAAAACACTGCCTTTCATGTAGTTTCCATTTTCACTCTGTGGGCAGCCCAGTGACAGGTTTCAGCAGTGTGATCTCCTGTTCCACAGCTGACACAGGCAAAGTAGATGGGAAGCCATCTTTTCCGGTTTTACTGCGCAATTTTCAGAGGTTTAGCGCGCATAGGGCTTTTTTGTGGCCTTTTTTACAGCCATTTTGCTGGTTCTGGTGCCACCGGCTCACAGTGATGTCACAGGGCAGAGCCTAGTGGGTCAGTACATCCCACAAAACGTTGTTCGTAGGTGTACATGGCCGGTTAATATGTTGTCTCGTGTGCATGTTGTGGCATTATGTGTTAAGTCGGCTGTCTATGTTGGGCACTGTGTGTGTGTGTGTTTATGTAGTGGCCCTTTTTACGCATTGAAATGTTCTCATTTAAATGTTTTGCTGATCTGTGTTTTATTGCAGGTGTGGGTTTGGACTCCTGGGTTGCAGGTTCATGTCCATTATTGAGTTATGCATGTATTGCCGATTGAGTATATGTACTGATATTGCAACATGACTTCTTTTGCAGGAGGGGTCTAATTCAATTTTCCGACCTGGACTCGCGGGTGGGTTTGGACTTGTGGGTCGTTTTTTTTTTATTTATTTTTTTACTCTGGTGTTTCTAAATTCATTACGGAAAGTCATACATGGAGAACTGGATTAATTTTTCATTGTCCAATGATATTACACTGTGTTATGGTTAAATGTATCATCTGTCTCGTGCGTGGCATGAGTTGTGCGTGGTGTGGTGAAGGGGCGTGGTGGATGATACCAATTCGGGTTCTGGTGTGTGGTGTGGCCTTACATGATTAAGGGGTCCCACATTGTGATATGGTAGTGAGGCTGTACTGCAGTTGGTGCAGTCAGGCAGGGGATTGGAGCACTGAAGAGTTGTTGTATATTGTTTTGGGGAGGCAGTCTTAGGGTATTGCAGTGAAATTTGGTGGTGGTTGTTAGTGCTGGTTATGGAAGCTTGGTTGTTGCCAGGGGTCTCATTTCCATATTTGTTAGTTGCTCCCCTGTGGGCAGTTTCTTTTGGGGCGAGGTGGTCCTATGGTTGTGTGTTGATGTTGACGTTTTGGCAGGGACTAAGGGTCCTGGGTTGTAGTGGTAGTGTGCTGCGGTGGTGCAGTCGGCTTGGACTAGCGGTCCTATGTGTGCGGTTGTTGTACTGTCGTGGGCAGTTGGTAGAGACCTGGGGTCTCGTGGTGTTGTGGTTTAAGGTGTTTTTTTGGCGCTGTTGAGGTTGACCGTGGTTTCTGATGGTATTGGTGTGTATGAGTGTGCTCTGAATGGGTGCTGGTGTGGACTGATGTTTACTGGTGATGTGCTTGTTGTTGCTCTCTGTTGAGCTGGGATAGTGTCCGGGGGTGGCAGGGTGCAGACTAGGGTGAAAGGTTGTTGGTGCACGGAAGGTTTAGAATGTTAGTGTAATGTACTTTTGGGGACCGCTGGATCGTGGCAGGCTCTAGGTTTCAAGGGGAAGCTTGAAACAAGTGGAGTGCATAGTTTATTATTTTGTTCCTCGGGTGTTTTCCAGTTCAGGTTTTAGGGGAGGTGTTAGCCCTTATTCTACTTCGGTGGGTTCCTCATTTGGTTTTGGCTTTGTGGGGACAAAGTACAGGTGAATGTATTTTTCAGTGGAGTTAGTCATATGTATTTTTATGCATGTTTAGAGTGCAGTAGGCAGTTGAATGCATTTTCTGGCACAGTTAAGGTGCAGTTTATTTGTACCATTTTATTTGTTGGCACAGTTAGGGTGCAGATTCTTGCAATGCCATGTAGGTTTATGGTTGCGCTGTGGTTTTGGTGTTAAGTGAGGCGCAGTGTCTTTAGTGCTGTCTAGGTTAGTTGGAATCTGGTCTTTTAATGGTAGGGTGTGTCTGTTTTGGGGTTGTGAGCGAGCTCCAGGTGGACAGTATCTTCTAGATATATTAGTGGTGTTCATTTGGGGTCTGATGTGTTGGTGCATTTATGTGCTGGCCGCACGTACATGTGGAGGATTGTTCTGGGTGGAAGTATTCATTGTGAGATACTTCTTGTTTCAGAAGGATGGAGAAGTGTTGTAGTGTATCTCTGAGTGTGGTGACATCACTGACCCTGGAATGCTGTGATGTCATTGAGTGTAGAGTGCTTATGTGTTATGTTCTGAACAGAGGTTTAAACAGTTACCGTTGGAGAGTGTAATCTGGCATGGAGGGATGTGCCGGTGTCTTCCTGGCATATATCTACCAATAAACGTACAAATAACTTACCTGCTGGTCCGGTTGTTGATTTCTGATACCAAGTTATTTCAGTCTTTTCCCTCCCTCAAATTATACATCTCACAAAACCAAATGGATCACTTCTGATAGTACATTACCTCATATCTCTCACATAGCTAAAACTCTAAAGAACTCTAGTGTACTTACTTAACTAGAAAGCACAAATTGCACCCATCTTTGTACTCCATCACTATTCATGGCACAGACTGACTACTTTTTGTCAGTTCCATCTTTCCCTTTTTCAGGGTATTTGATATCAACAGATTGTATTCGATTAATTTGATTTATTTAAACACTCAAGCAATACATGATTCCAACAAACAGAGTTTTGAGAAGAATACCCATTTTGCCAGAAGTAAGAAAGGAAGGCATTCAGAATATCGAGCCGGCAATGGCGTCCTACTTGTTGACTGTATACCAACAGTTTCTGAGAGAGTATACTGGCGTTTACGCGTGGCTATGAACATATGGTGAGACTTTGAGATGAAGGCAACCCACAGCGGGGAGATTTAAAAAAGATAGCACAGGTCCTGTATGCAAACTGCCGACATAAATTAGGAAGGATAACTGAAGTGTTGAAAGAACACAAAAAGGTTGGCTAGCCATAGTCAAATACCTAAGTGCAAATGACATTTTTTTATGTGTTTCCTCATTTCCCTCATATTAGGATGTTATGGCAATCTTTGGCGATGCCATTTGGAACGTTTGCATTTGCTCTGCGGTGCATGAAACGTGTGTATTGCCAACAGAATTTAAACACATCACATCAAAGGAGCAGATAACTATTTTCACTGGAATTTAAATGCTCAACCCATTCAGCCTTCATATGGGCTTCTATCAAAATAGCTCAACGGTTACATCTAATAGTTTATCCCTGTGACACCTCCTGTAGTCACTGAAGGAACCCTGCTTACATCTCTAGAAAGGTAGATCTAACCCAGAATCACTGATGCCATTATGACAACTCAACCGGGTGCATCGAGTGTTACTTGAAGTCAACACCTCGTGCATTCTGACCGTTCAGCCTAGACTGCCATCACACATCGTCCACGTTCGTCATATAAGCAAGTAGTCTCTTATTTCACCACAACCAACCATTTCACCCATGGTACTCATGCATGCTTATCATTGGTTCTTCTTCAATACAGAAGTATCACTGTGCCATTGACCCAAATAAAAGGAACATCATTCCATCAAGTAAAAATCACTCATTCATCAGTATTCCAGAAAATACCATGGAGGTTGGAAGCAGCGGGATAGTTTCCACATTAAGGCACTTTTTCTTAGCAGCCGATGGTGTCTGATCGTAAAGGGAATGAACACAAATAAATGTCTCCTCACGCATGTCCTGAGAAGCAGAGAATCAAACAGTGGCCTGAACATCATTCAGCAGAAAAGAGGAAAGGGGAAAAAAGAAGCAGAAAGCGAAATCCAAACTCATGTATATACATATGAAGTAAGCAAACATAGAAAATAAACGTAGACACACTAAACCGAAGATATTGAATAAAAGAGAACCAAAAGTGAAACATATTGAGAAAGACAAGATGGAGAGATAGATAGATAGTGTTAGGGAGAATTTTCTCTTTAGGCTGAATTTCCTAACCTGATGAGTCCCCCAGCAGCTTTCCTGGATTTCTGGAGTTTGTTTTTTTCTCCTGCCAAGAGTGAGACTCTTTTTCTCCCACTCTTGGACATGATTTATGGTGTTCCTTTGACTGTAAATGTGTTTTATGGGCTATGGGGTCCTTTACTCCATAGGGTCTCATGTGTTTTTACTATGTGTGTTACACAGCACGCTCCGTGCAGTGACACAGGGGTGTCATAGTGAAACCCCACCATAGACTCCATACCCTGGGACTGAGTACTGTCTCCCAGGGCATGTAAAGTCACCATTGGCTTTACTAGTCCCAAATTATTAACAGAACCCAGTACAAACCATCATATTGTGGTTGTACTGGTCAGGGCAATTCGATTGCCCCGGGGTCTGTTGGTCGAGGGGGCACGTCTCCGTCCCCCCTGATCGAGTTTTGGCTGGTGGCAGTGGATACTACTTTTTATATTCGACCGCGAATATATCCCTATGGGATTTTCCCATTGTTCGAGGCTACCAACTTTAATTATTTAATTCTCATAGCCTCAAACATACCGCCGGTTTATTCATTTTATATTAATTCGCCGGTTGGTATTTTTTGCCAGGACTCGATTCTAAAATGGCGTTTGTGTTCTCTTCTGTGACTCCAACCCAAGTCGAGCCCTTTGTTCCACTTTTTGGCGGGCTTCTCCACAGAAGCCGCCAAAAGTGGTGCCACTCTGTCTGGGTACCACAGGGGGTGTGGGAGGGGGTCTAGGCACCCTGGACTGAGTTACCTTGGTAACTCAAGTCGCACTCTTGTGTGATTGGCCCAAGTGGTGAGCCGGCCGGCTCACCCCTTAGCATGTTTGATTGACAGCTAGGCTGAGTGAATGGGGGTGTGCTGCATAAAAGCAGGGCTTTGGGGACTGGAACTTCAGAAGTCACCACAGGACCTGAGAATTCGACGAGGGAGAAGCTGAGCCGACCTACCACAACGACACCACCGGTGGAGCCCTGCAGAACCGACTCACCACTTCCCGACGACAGAGAAGATCTCCCGGCTGGAGAGGCTTCTTCCCCTGACTGATGGGCTCAACCAGTTTACCTTCTTTTCTTCGCATCCCAGGATGTCTTGTGGTTGAATTGCCCGTGCCAAGCACCCCGGCAACCGGATAGCCACTTACCACTGGACCGCGAATCAAAGGACCGCTCCTTTTACCTGAGAACTCCGCAGCTGGTTTCTTCCCTGGCAGTGCAACGGACTCCTGTCTTCCTCCCTGACGAGATCCTCTCTTCCCCCGGACGAAGCACCGACTTGCATCCGCTGTCAGGAACAACTGCCCTCGCTGGAGTATTCTCACCACTTTAAGGTACCGTGTCCGCCAGGCCTCCCTTTCTAAAGATTGCTACAAGATAATAATAATCCCTTAACCTTCTGGACTGGGCTGGCCGCCTTGACCTTCTAACTGGTCCCTTTCTTTGGTCTAACTCTTTCTGAACCTTTTCAAGACTTTTGTGCACTGCAACCGTGTGACCTTGGACACATTTCGTTCTGATCCCCTTAAAGTGGATCCGGCCTACTGAACTCTAACTTCACGGTTTTACTTTGCCTTCCTCTCTTGTTGTGTTCTTATGAAAGTGTTGGGATCTGTTTCAATTTATACTCTGCTTTTCTCTCCCTTTTAAAACAAATTATTAGAGTGCCATCTACGTTAAGCGCTCACCGCTGTCTGAAAATAAGTGGGGCTTTTACTAAAGAATTGTCTAATATTCTTTTAAGGGAGTGTATATCTTTTGTTGACCGTGTTTTTGAATTGCTTACTATTAGTGCCTGTGTGTTTTTCTAGATGTGGTTTTAAATAAATAATTATATATCTTTTACGCCAAGCTCTGGACAGTGTTTACTTGCTCTACTGTATTCTTCTGACCTATTGTGAATACTCTGTATACTGCCTAACTCTTCTTGAGGGAAGTCTGACTGCTCAGCCACAGCTACCAAGTGAATCTGTGTGGTGCAGACTGCTGCCAAGTGGGTTTACTGCCAAACACCTGTAGTCTTAAATCTTTTGCAGTGGTCCCATAGGGATCTGCACAGGTTTCTGCCTAACAGATAGATAAATGCAACCGTAAGAAGGAGGTGTGTAGAAGGATGTGGCATGTAGAAAATGAAAAGTTGACACCGAGAGACAGGAAATTGTGGTAAAAACGGGCTGAAAAAGACAGAGAGGAAGGAAACGTGAATGTGCTAATGAGAGAAAAAGAAAAAAGTAAGGGTTGAAAAAAATGTAAACACAATTCTTTCTTCCGACTTCTAATTATACAACAGTCTATTTGAGGGTGTCTTGGAAAGTTGCTGGTAGCTTGTAATGGTTTCCTGTGAGACCTGCTGGGTAAGGTAGTTGCATATTGCGTTTTTTTGTAGCATAAGACTGTGCAGAACAAGCCTTGAATCTATGAATCATGATGATCGTCTGAAGGAAATTGTTACAGTCCATAAATGGCACATTGTCTACGTGTTGTGTCTTTACAAGCAGTACTGCTTATCAAAATAGCAAACAAGCTAGATAGCATGGAGATGACGGTCAGCGTAGCAACCTTTTGCTCAAATGAATCCCTAATGGGCATCTGTTTGTTGCGCTTACCACATCAGGGAGGCCTTATTCCAACTGGCACGTGCTATTGATTCCCCTGCTTGCAATCTATGAACATTGAAGAGTAAAACCAGGTAAATTACCGTTACTTTTCACTATCATTCTCTGTTTCGTAAAAGAAATCTAAATGCTACCTGCAAATAATGCTTTGCAGATGGCAATTACAATGCAGTCTTAATGCAATCAGCATTCTCCACGCTAAACATGGTCGTATTCCTTGGCAATGAACATGGTTTTCGAAGTCAGAGAAGGAGAGCATGGAAGAAATGAAAAAGAGCTCTGTCTTGCGCTCCTTCTCCACTTAAAAATGAATGTGTGTCCCTTTGGCTTAGTTGAAGCCAACTCTTTAACCAACGACTTCACTGTAGTGTGCTGGACTAGTGTTCTTACTACCGAACTATAACGTGTGCAAGCATTTATAGAATACTCATTAGGTCAATTCACAGAAGTATTTCACATTGGATGTGCCGTCTCATTGCCGCCTCATTGTACTCCAGCGAAATGTGGAGCTCTTTCTGTCATCCTTGCACAGGTACCTGCAGCGAAGAAACACTACCATACCTTTGAGGGACACTTCAAGAAATATGCTTAGTTGTTGGAATTGTGCCCCTGCTCGTGGTGCCCTTTGTGCCTTTGCCCATATCTGTTTGATTGGATTTAGTGTCAGGAGATTCTTGGGGTTTTCTGAAAAAAAAATGTATCTCAATCTCCCCTAGAAAGACTGTTGCATGGGAGGGTGCTGGGTAATTGCCCTGTAAAAATGTAATTTTCTGGTGTCTTCCTGGTAATGCCATCATGCATATGGCAACAGCACAGAAGTGTGTTTTTTGTAAAGAAGGCTGAGTCCACTATGTACTCAAAATCAACCAGAGTCCTGGCCGCAGCTTACACATGCTGCCCCAAACATGTGTCATGACTTGATGCTCTGGGGTGTGTGGGTATGCTTGAAAGGTGTCTTTTCCTCCTGAAGGACATCTGTTTGAACATTGATAGGGACATTTTAGTCTTATCAGTACAGACAATGTACTCAACGGATTCCTCTGTATCCAACCAGACCTTCAGGTGGACCCCCTGATTTTCTTTATTGACATTGAAGATCATACGTAGATCCCATAGAGTCTGGAAAAGGCCTGCCTATCACAAAATAAGTCAGGCCTGTCCTGGTTACTGCCCAAACATAGGGAGCAGAGGGAGAAGGGAAGTCGAAAGACTCAGAACAAGGCATGGTTAGAAACATCACAGTATCTGATCTTGAAAGTAACCCTCCAATCACCAGCTTCCCAGACTCACATGCAGAGTAACAATCAGGAAATTCCAGTAGCTGTTCTTGATATCGATTTTCAGCCCAGAGCTCCCCGACCACAGTAGATGGCAATTATGCTCACTTTGAACCTGTCATCTTTAGCTTCCAAATGTTCGTCTCATTGTTTCACCAAATACCATTTAAGTACAACCATCAATGCTGGCATCTTTATCTGTTCGTATATTGCTCTATATGTACCTATATTGAGCCTAGGTATGTGGAAATCTACTAGGTGAAAAGGTCCAAAGACCTTCTAAGGGGCCAGTGGAAATATGTGTCTACAAAACTACACATAATGATGAAAGAGAGGTACCTTAGACCTCTGAGCTTGCCTTTTTATACTGCCTATACTGTGTGTGCTTGAATATTTGACCCCGTATTGCATTTTATTACAAAAGAAACAACATACAACTAAGTAAAATAAAAATGTCAATACATTTAGACAGAAGAAGCAAATAATGGGCCTCATTCCGTGTATGGCGGTAAGGGATAGCGGCCACCGGTAACGAGACCGGTGGCGGTAATCCCTTACCGCCATACTCCGAGTTCCCTTTGCGCCCTCGCCCTTAACGCCTGCTTTGAGCAGGTGTTAAAGTCGAGGGCGCAAAGGGGCCTCCAAGCCAATAACGGTGACTGTAATGAACGGTCACCGTTATTTGCATCTTCCCCATTCCCATTGAGCCCTATGGGGGCTCATTTGGGAATGGGGAAGAGCCTTGGTGAATGGGGAATTACCGCCCCGCCAACCTTGGAATGGGGCGGTAATTCCACCATCCACCAAGGCGCTGCCGGTCCGGGTACGGCGTCAACCAAGGCGTTAATAGCGCCATTGGTTAGCGCCGTACTCGGAATGAGGCCCAATGTCACCCCTTGTGCAAATAACACTATAATATGTATTTGTATTTTGTCCGAAAACTGTGGGCCTTATTACACGGTAGGCGGTAAGGGTTTACCGGTACCGGAAAGGGCCCCGATACCAGTAAACCCTTACCGCCTTACTACGAGTTCCCTTTGCGGGACCCGACCTTAACGGCTGGTTTTACCAGCTGTTAAAGTAGGGTGCCACAAAGGGACCTTGGTGCTAATTACGGTACTGCAATTTGCGGTACCGTAATTAGCGCCTTCCCCATTCCCATTGAGCCCTATGGGGGCAAAAATGGGAATGGGGAAGTGCCTTGGTGAATGGGGAATTACCGCCCCCGCTCACCTTGGAGTAGGGTGGTAATTCCGCCATCCACCAAGGCGGACACGGTAAAATACCGGCAGCAACCATGGCGCTAAAAGCGCCATGGTTACCGCCTACCGTGTAATGAGGCCCTAAGAGTCAGTGTTGGATGCCAAGGTGTGTAGAGAGGGACATGTCTATATATCTATCCCTAGGTCAGCTAAATCATGCTAATTATTCCTGTTCCAGTTGTGCTGAAACTTGTTCTGCAAAGTTCAGGGCCGGAGGGATAGCTCAGGGGCAACGTGTTTGTCTTGAAAGCAAGATAACACAAAGCAACACAAGCTTGAATGCTGGTTCTTTGCTTAGAGGCTGGTCTCTGGTATTGCTCACATTATAAAATATGACTTGATTAATACTCTGGGTGGCTAACTGTCTACTTGAGTTCTTCTAAATTGTCCGGGCTATTGGTATGGTGCGAAGGCAGCCAAACAAAACACCAAAATAAATGTTTCAAAACGTCACTTTCAAAAGGCACTGGAGCAGTGTATAGTGAAACATAGCTCCACTTGCTTCCTGCTGCCAAGGCTGAACCCTCATAGTGAATCTGAATCCTGGGAAAGTGCATTTGGGCATTAACATATTCCACAGCACGCTCAGCTACCAAGTGACAATCACATTGCACCGTATGTGTACACAAAGCTCATTGTCAATACAGCTGTGTTTGTTTCTCTTTTTGTTTATATTGGTTTTGGATGACGTTTTAACCTGGTGTCCCCTTTTGTTAAAAATGCAACACCATACCTCTAAATAAAATAACATTACAGAAGGCCAACACAATGGTGTTGGTGGGGATGAGAGGCAAACCTATCTCCTATGGCGTATTGCCTCCACAGGGAAATGCTCCCTTGCCTTCTTCAGCCAATATTCCAACAATGAACTCCATAGATGTGCAGAGGAGAATTACCATGCCCACATACATTAAGTTTTCATCTGCTTTGAAAAAACATTCAGCATGGGCAGAGCAAGGTCTCTCTAAGGTCACAGAGCAAGGTCTGTCTAAAGCCACACCATGCCCTGGCCAGAGCACAGTCTGTCTGAGAGAGTGGGGGCGTGCAGCATGGGCAGAGCAAGGTCTGTCTGAGGTCACACTATGGAGAGAGTGGGGGCGTGAAGCATGGGCAGAGCAAGGTCTGTCTGAAGTCACACCATGGAGATAGTGGGGGCTTGAAGCATGGGCAGAGCAAGGTCTGTCTGAGGTCACACCATGGAGATAGTGGGGGCGTGCAGCATGGGCAGAGCAAGGTCTGTCAGAGGTCACACCATGGAGATAGTGGGGGCGTGCAGCATGGGCAGAGCAAGGTCTCTCAGAGGTCACACCATGGAGATAGTGGGGGCGTGCAGCATGGGCAGAGCAAGGTCTGTCTGAGGTCACACCATGGAGAGAGTGGGGGCGTGCAGCATGGGCAGAGCAAGGTCTGTCTGAGGTCACACCATGGAGAGAGTGGGGGCGTGCAGCATGGGCAGAGCAAGGTCTGTCTGAGGTCACACCATGGAGAGAGTGGGGGCGTGCAGCATGGGCAGAGCAAGGTCTGTCTGTCACACCATGGAGAGAGTGGGGCATGACACATGGGAAGATCAAGGTCTCTCTTTGGTCACACCATGGAGAGAGTGGGGGCATGCAGCATGGGCAGAGCAAGGTCTGTCTGAGGTCGCACCATGGAGAGAGTGTGGTGTGCAGCATGGGCAGAGCAAGGTCTGTCTGAGATCCATCGAGAGAGTAGGGGTGTGCAGCATGGGCAGAGCAAGGTCTGTCTGAGGTCACACCATGGCGAGAGTGGGGGTGTGCAACACAGGCAGAGCATGGTCTATCTGAGGTCACACCATGGAGAGAGTGGGGGCGTGAAGCATGGGCAGAGCAAGGTCTGTCTGGGGTTACACCATGGAGAGAGTGGGGGCGTGCAGCATGGGCAGAGCAGGGTCTGTCTAGGTCACACCATGGAGAGGGTGGGCACGTGCAGCAAGGGCGGAGCAAGGTCTGTCTGAGGTCACACCATTGAGAGAGTAGGGGCGTGCAGCATGGGCAGAACAGGGTCTGTCTGAGGTCACACCATGGAGAGAGTAGGGGCGTGCAGCATGGGCAGAGCAGGGTCTGTCTGAGGTCACACCATGGAGAGAGTAGGGGCGTGCAGCATGGGCAGAGCCGGGTCTGTCTGAAGTCACACCATGGAGAGAGTGGGGGCGTGAAGCATGGGCAGAGCAAGGTCTGTCTGAGGTCACACCATGGAGAGAGTGGGGGTGTGCAGAATAGGCAGAGCAGAGTCTGTCTACGGTCACACCATGGAGAGGGTGGGGTCTTGCAGCATGGGCAGATAAGGGTCTGTCTACGGTCACACCATGGAGAGGGTGGGGCGTGCAGCATGGGCAAAGCAAAGTCTGTCTGAGGACACACCATGGAGAGGGTGGGGCCTGAAGCATGGGCAGAGCAAGGTCTGTCTGAGGTCACACCATTGAGAGAGGAGGGGCGTGCAGCATGGGCAGAGCAGGGTCTGTCTGAGGTCACACCATGGAGAGAGTGGGGGCATGCAGCATGGGCAGAGCAAGGTCTGTCTGAGGTCACACCATGGAGAGAGTGGGGGCGTTCAGCATGGGCAGAGCAAGGTCTGTCTGAGGTCACACCATGGAGAGAGTGGGGCATGACACATGGGAAGATCAAGGTCTCTCTTTGGTCACACCATGGAGAGAGTGGGGGCATGCAGCATGGGCAGAGCAAGGTCTGTCGGAGGTCGCACCATGGAGAGACTGTGGTGTGCAGCATGGGCAGAGCAAGGTCTGTCTGAGATCCATGGAGAGAGTGGGGGTGTGCAGCATGGGCAGAGCAAGGTCTGTCTGAGGTCACACCATGGCGAGAGTGGGGGCGTGCAACACAGGCAGAGCAGGTCTGTCTGAGGTCACAACATGGAGAGAGTGTGGGCATGAAGCATGGGCAGAGCAAGGTCTGTCTGGGGTTACACCATGGAGAGAGTGGGGGCGTGCAGCATGGGCACAGCAGGGTCTGTCTAGGTCACACCATGGAGAGGGTGGGCACGTGCAGCAAGGGCGGAGCAAGGTCTGTCTGAGGTCACACCATTGAGAGAGTAGGGGCGTGCAGCATGGGCAGAACAGGGTCTGTCTGAGGTCACACCATGGAGAGAGTAGGGGCAAGCAGCATGGGCAGAGCAGGGTCTGTCTGAAGTCACACCATGGAGAGAGTGGGGCCGTGAAGCATGGGCAGAGCAAGGTCTGTCTGAGGTCACACCATGGAGAGAGTGGGGGTGTGCAGAATAGGCAGAGCAGAGTCTGTCTACGGTCACACCATGGAGAGGGTGGGGTCTTGCAGCATGGGCAGATAAGGGTCTGTCTACGGTCACACCATGGAGAGGGTGGGGGCGTGCAGCATGGGCAAAGCAAGGTCTGTCTGCGGACACACCATGGAGAGGGTGGGGCTTGAAGCATGGGCAGAGCAAGGTCTGTCTGAGGTCACACCATTGAGAGAGTAGGGGTGTGCAGCATGGGCAGAGCAGGATCTGTCTGAGGTCACACCATGGAGAGAGTGGGGGCATGCAGCATGGGCAGAGCAAGGTCTGTCTGAGGTCACACCATGGAGAGAGTGGGGGCGTGCAGCATGGGCAGAGCAATGTCTGTCTGAGATCACACCATGGAGAGAGTGGGGGCGTTCAGCATGGGCAGAGCAAGGTCTGTCTGAGGTCACACCATGGAGAGAGTGGGGCATGACACATGGGAAGATCAAGGTCTCTCTTTGGTCACACCATGGAGAGAGTGGGGGCATGCAGCATGGGCAGAGCAAGGTCTGTCTGAGGTCGCACCATGGAGAGAGTGTGGTGTGCAGCATGGGCAGAGCAAGGTCTGTCTGAGATCCATGGAGAGAGTGGGGGTGTGCAGCATGGGCAGAGCAAGGTCTGTCTGAGGTCACACCATGGCGAGAGTGGGGGCGTGCAACACAGGCAGAGCAGGGTCTGTCTGAGGTCACACCATGGAGAGAGTGGGGGCATGAAGCATGGGCAGAGCAAGGTCTGTCTGGGGTTACACCATGGAGAGAGTTGGGGCGTGCAGCATGGGCAGAGCAGGGTCTGTCTAGGTCACACCATGGAGAGGGTGGGCACGTGCAGCAAGGGCGGAGCAAGGTCTGTCTGAGGTCACACCATTGAGAGAGTAGGGGCGTGCAGCATGGGCAGAACAGGGTCTGTCTGAGGTCACACCATGGAGAGAGTAGGGGCGTGCAGCATGGGCAGAGCAGGGTCTGTCTGAGGTCACACCATGGAGAGAGTTGGGGCGTGCAGCATGGGCAGAGCCGGGTCTGTCTGAAGTCACACCATGGAGAGAGTGGGGGCGTGAAGCATGGGCAGAGCAAGGTCTGTCTGAGGTCACACCATGGAGAGAGTGGGGGTGTGCGAGTAGGCAGAGCAGAGTCTGTCTACGGTCACACCATGGAGAGGGTGGGGTCTTGCAGCATGGGCAGATAAGGTTCTGTCTACGGTCACACCATGGAGAGGGTGGGGTGTGCAGCATGGGCAAAGCAAGGTCTGTCTGAGGACACACCATGGAGAGGGTGGGGCCTGAAGCATGGGCAGAGCAAGGTCTGTTTGAGGTCACACCATTGAGAGAGTAGGGGCGTGCAGCATGGGCAGAGCAGGGTCTGTCTGAAGTCACACCATGGAGAGAGTGGGGATGTGCAGCATGAGCAGAGTAGGGTCTGTCTAGGTCCCACCATGGAGAGGGTGAGGGCGTGCATGCAGCATGGGCAGAGCAAGGTCAGTCTAAGGTCACACCATGGAGAGGGTGGGGGCTTGCAGTTAGTTTATCTTTACGCATATTGTCGATGGAAAAAAGAAATAAAACAACTTGTGATCAATGTGAGGGTCTGAACAAGAAGTTAAAAGTGCATGAGTGTCAGTGTTACAAATCTCAAGGACAGGTGCAGTATGTAAACAAAAATGTAGCAAGAGTTGTCTTGATGCAAATTTTTATTTCAAGAAACAAACATACATTTCATCATCATCAAGATTGTTCTTTAGAACAAGGTCATTACAAAGGTGCAAAGTAAGCATGCAACGTAATTGCATTAAAACAAAAAGTAAACACAACAACGGAAGGCTAAAACCATGAAGCATAGTACAAAAAAAAACTAAAAAAAAACACACAAACCTACACAAAACACATTTTCCCAAAATACAAAATCCATTAAACTAGTCACACAAAAAAGTCCTAAATATCCACGTGTCTCAACCTAGTGTCCAGCAACCTGAGGTACAGCATTAGTCAGAGCAGATAGTTTCTGTAGTTTATTTCTTTCTGATCATGCTATTCCCAGGAAAGAGGAAATAACTTTTACATTATCAATCTACCATATCTCTATAGTGGATAATTGATTGATCTTAAAAAAGAGGAAGCAACCACTTAAGGCCGCTGTACAAGTAACCCTAGAGCAACTGGAGGAAGTGGACCACTGTGTACTGGGGCTTCTCCCAGGACCCACATTTCCTTTCCCCCACTTCCATGTGAGATAACCCAGCCGGAGGCAACAGCATTTTAGTCGAAGAAATCATTTGAGGGCCTTTACTTGAATTCCCACAGGCAAATAGCTTTCAAACTCCCATCTATTTTATTACCTACGTCTCAAAAATGATGCAAAACTGCCGTGAATATCTTAGTAACTCTTGATTCCTTACTTCACAGTACCTTTGCTTACCATTCTCCTCAATAGATTCCGTGATTGTGTCCAGGAAATACACCATATCTGATATTTCTTATGCCATAAGCATGTTGTCACATATATAATCCAGGAATGCTCATGGGGGCTTAATTTGAAAGTCTCAACCAATAGGCCCAGGTGCTAGGACAACAATATCTGCCACCTCATTCAATCCAAGTTGGAGGTGCAATGAGCCTTTGGGTGGTCCGTGGGTGAAGTCTGAAAAGGCCTTTAAAAAGGCGTTTTCACTACCTGAAACTGCTGGAACTGAGGGAAGCCACACACCTCTGCACCATACGTCGGCACGGGGATAAACGTCTTCTGATACATCTCCAGTACTTGGGTCTAGGCAGATGTCTCATTTTTAGTTCAGTTGCCTCAACCTGCAACCTTTACCTAAGTCTGTTACCAAAATGGATGCTTAGGTAGATGAAGTGGTTAACACTTTAACGGCATCATCATGTTGGTGAAATTGGAGCCTTGTTTTGGCTTTGTTCTGATTTGTTGCCTTAGTTTTCAAGGCATGGATCATAAGCTTCTTCTTGTTAAAATGATGTAAATAAAATCGTCCATGTTTTCTGCATCTGTATTTGTGCAAAAAAGATGGCATCATCAAGTAATGAAAAGACACAGATGTCAAGGCTGCCCATTGTTGGCACATCAAGTCTCTTTGCTGTGAGAACCCACTCTAAATCAATGTGTTTCAGGCCAAAAAGCATGGGTGCCAGGATTCTGCCTGCCTGCCTCGCTTTAATCGAGAACACTGTTCTGTTAACTCCCAATGCATGCCTATTGTATGCCTATTGTTTCTTCTCTGTGAAAAGGACAGTGAGCTAAAGACTTTGTTGAGACTCTCCCGGGGGCCATACACCTAAGAACAGGTCAATAGGCAGTGTTCATGCCGGTAAAGGGACTCCCAGAACCCCCTTTGCCTTCTAAAAATAACATTGTTAAGGGCTTCTCTGATATAAAAAAATAAAAAATAAAAAAATCCTTCATCCATACTGTCTTCTCTCAGGACTGCCCACAAAATGTTCTTGTCCAAGTGATTAAAAGCTACTTTGAAATCCATGAATAGAGATATTTTAGAGAGTAAGGTATGTTGATGTTATCCGATAAAACGAAAAACACTTGCCCAATCAAACAATTTTCATTAAAAGTTAGCGTATTTGTTCAAAATGATAATGAACCCCAACCCACGCAGACTGAGTCCACCCATGACAGGCAGCACAGTGCAGGTTCTGACTGAAGAAACCCCTGGCCCTGCAAGAGTTGCTTGAGCGTGCACACTCTAACTAACGAGAAAGCTGGACAAAACAGTAAAAAAAAAATTGTGCCAAGTCTTCCCTGGGCTCATTGCAAAGAATACACAATTGATTATACAGTTAAAGAATGCCCTGGTGATGACAGCGCACTGAGAGGGATTCTCTGTCAATTGCAAATATTTCTACAGACCTGGTCTTGCAATAATTGCTTGATTCCTATTAGCGGGCCTCTGGATCTCGGATGACTCCCTATTTTCCAGGATGCGCTGGAACACCCTTACTTTTACAACTCTTAAAACACTGCGTGGCGTAACATCCCTCAGTAGAAGATTTTGAGCCATGTCTCCTTCTGACAACATTGCCCATACATACCTAAGCCAAGCAATCTTCAGTTAAGGGTCCCTAAGAACCAAATGTTTAATTAGCTCCTGGGTTAAACCGGCTTTGCTGTTATCCCACACTGTAAGCCAATGACTGACACGCTGTGCTGCAATGGAGTCACGTATAAACCTAAAGCCCAATTCCTGATGGACTGCAAAATTAGGGGCCGAGTAAGGAAGCCCCAATACTCATTTTAAAAAAGTGTTCCCCATCACCTGGATGGGCTCAACCTTGCTGTATCCCCTGAACTCTGTGCCATACCTGAAAACAGAAATAGCTTTACGATTCTAAACCTTGAGTACCAATCCAACCGGTTTAGCCTTGAATATATCCATGGCTCGTGCCACGCCCATCCCCAAGGCCTGTTTGAACCTAGCAGTCTGCTTGAAAACGTGGGCTTCAACACTAAGGTATGACGGAAATCTGACCCCAACTAGTCAAAATTAGGGACTCTGGGGATCAAGACCCCCTTACAAAACATTGCATGACATTTTGGAGAAACCTGCCCCTGCTACACACCATAACTGACGATTTTGGGTATTAATCTTTAGATCCAGTGAATTCAGTGAATGAAGAATAATCATCAATCAAGCGCTGCAAGGCTCTCGGAGTACGGGCCAGCAAGACTTTGTCGTCTGCATAAGCCAGTAATGGCACGCACCTACTGCCAGGGCTGGGGAAGTGGAATTAAGTAAATGGACATAAAGCCCATTAACACACAGAGAAAAAAAGCAGGGAGGCCAGCACAGAACCCTGGCACACCCCTTGTTCCACTTGGAAGAAAGCAGTGCACCGACCCTGTCCGCCACTCCTTACACAGGACACCGTGGAGGAATGCAGTCTCTCCAGAAGATCCACCAGTGCACCTGGACAGTTCATGTATCTAAGCACACACCACACCGTATTACGATTGACCTTTTCAAAGGCTGTGCTCAGATACATGAAAGCAAGGACAATAGGTTCATCCTTAATATGCAAAGAGTGAACCACCACTAGAAAAAGGTTCAAGGTTCAAGGACTGCTCTGCTGTTCCAAGACCTGTTCTAAACCCTAACTGAATGGGGAAAATAATATTTGTACATTCCACCCAAGACTCCAATCTCCCCAGGAGAACCCTCCCATGATACATGGAGTATAAGAGCAAAATAGGTCTGTATGACGCTGGTCCCATTCTCAGCCCCTTCTATATAATTGGCTGAAATACTGCCCGAGACCAGAAAACTGGCAGCACACCCCCTGCACAAATAGCATTGAAACCCATAGTAAAAATTGGGGCACAGAGGTCCGATTCTGATAGGAACAGGTCTGCTGGAACATTATCAGGACCTGGAGCCCTATTTCTTTTTTGACATTGTATGGCAGATCTGATTTCCCCTACTTTCAAAACGATTGTTCTATTCACTGGTTATGCCAATCGCTGGGGGTCTATGGCCAGCGGTCATTCAATAGCCGCAACAGCATTACCCACAATACATAGGGCAGAAAAATGAGCCACCCAGGCCTGATCAGAAAGCATGACATCCGCATCTCTTGACTTACAGTTATAAAAAAAGGCCCATAGTTCACTATGTCCCAAAAAAGCTTGGGATAATTAGTGACAGAAAAATTGACCCAAATCTCCCAACACTCAACTTCGATTTCAGTCTTCCTGATGGCGATAGCCCTTTTAAAAACAACCCGGGCATCAACTATATATCTTTTTGAGGACAGCGGATTCTTCAAGGTTTCAAGCAGAATACTCTTAGATGTTGAACAATCTGAGTTAAACCAACCCAGCTTCCTCTTTACCAATGTTTTACTAAGGGAAGGAGGTAGATACATTTTACAGCAGTGGAACAAAATTAGTTAGTATGACACTTTGATTGGAACTGCCTGAGAAGAAGTTAGTCAACTCCCACCAGTTGTATATAATAATATCCCTCTGCAGCCACTCTCTGTCTACTAACTGCCATTTTAATCTGCACATTTGGCCATCAGGGGACACCTGCAGCTGGTAAAACAATCCTGGCTGTGCATGTTTGTCCTGTGTTTTGAGCACAAGCCAGATAGGAAAATGATCACTGCAAATGTCATCTAGCACACTAAACTTGATAACATGGTCCCATAATTTTACCTGGACACATAAGTAATCGATCGTTGAGCGACCCAAGGCTCACGAGAAAGTTACATTTTCTGGGATATCATCAGAGAAAGGGCCATTGGCCAAACGCAATCCCCATTCATGCAGGAGTTTCTGCAGCCAGTGCCCCTGTGTGCACATTCTAACACCCTTCATAACCGGAATCAAAATCCCAGCCAGATCATCTTCTGAGGAAATGCCGTCCATCTTGGTGTTAAAACCCCCCACCTCCAGAATAAGGAATAGCCCATATCTGCAGCCAGACTGACCAGGCCCTCCATAATGGAGGTTAATACCAAGAGACATCACCTGGCAAACTGTGCATGGGGACTATTATAAAAGTTGACCACCAACACATTGTTCCCACCCATCATGTAGTTTCTAACTCCTGCAAAAAAGGATGAGACAACTCCAAAGGAAACAGTTTGCGAAATAAGTAGGTTTTGACCAAAATAGACAAACCTCCATATCAGTGTCCCCTAGGATTAATCATGCCTCTATACAATATGCCACAAACCGATGCACGGAAGCGTCTTCTACTGCCAAGGTCTCCTGTAATAGGACAATATCCACCTTCTCAAGAAATGACCTGGTCTTTGGGCAGCCCAATCTAGATGCGATGCCGGCCACATTCCATGAAACAATCACCAGGGAATTGTCTAATATTTAAAAAGCCACCACTCAGTTGCCCCCCTGATGGGTCGAACTGGTTCCCAGTCTCCACTGTCAAACAACATTCCCTAAAGCTGTTTTGAAGGTGGAACCAGAATAGGGAATGCAAACACCTTCTCCCTTGCCCGCTTGGAGACCTCAAAGCTCTTTGGAATTGGCTGCCTCAACCGCTGCTCCAACTTTGTTCTTGTCAGATCAATAATCAGATGATTGGATCGATGGTGAGATCAATACTAGTACCTTGGCCGGATTTCCTGACAAAGACATGTGCGGGCGTCGAAGAACCATCCTCCCTTTTCCCCTCCTCTTGTCAATAATACAATGAATCATGCAGATGGAATATGTCAGCCTTGGTGTCCTCAACACCTCTGTCCCCCTTCTAGCTAGTGCATCCCTGCAATTTAGGATACACAAGCGGAAATTTGCAATGACAAATGAATAAAAGAATGTTGCACCCTTTACAAAACATGCAGTCAGAGAGAATGCGCACAGTGTGAAACAGTTGCAGCGAGATATCATTCACTCCAGCACCTCCGATAAACCCTTCGCTATGGCTCTTTTATAGGCATTTTTATTCCCATGTATTAATCCCTTAAAACAACAGATTACGTTCTTATTTTGCCAACCACTCAAATGATCGACCCTAGGAGACCCCTTCTTCATGCCACCACAAGGAATTCCCCGAGTGATAGCAATGCTCCGAGTATTATTACCCAGGGCTTCCTGATTAAATCCATGTGCACCGCCCCACTTTCCGTTGTCAGCCATAAAAGTAAGTGAAGGGCAGGGCATCCTGAAGTTAGACTCAGCCTCACTTTTAGGCTGTGTAGATGTCATCCTTTTGTCTGTTCTAAGTGTTATTTCCACAGTCACCCAGATTAGATCCATACACACTGCCCCAGTTTCCACTATTGGCACTAGTAGTGGGTTGGGGGATGGGCATCCTAGTGTTAGATTCAACTTCACTTTCGGGCTGCATAGAGGACATCATTTGTCTGTCCATCCTTTTTTTCCCTCACAGATACAGCAGCCCCATCACCCCTGTCCTGGGGCCTGTCAACAACTCTGCCAAAGGAGGTGGCAAATTATCCATAGCACCTTTCGGCACTGGGATGCACATAACATCAGTCCCCGACTAAATCTACATAACTTTACTTTTTTCAACATCCCTTGCCAGCAGGCTAGACACTGACTTTGCCAACAGGCTGATTAACCCCAAACAGGCATCAAAATTCCCTGCATCCTTGTCACACCTGTCCGTCAACAGTCTGAGTGCATCCTTCAATTCCAACAATGCTGTTGAGAGCTTGTTAAGATGTTTGACAAAATATGAAATATGATCTGTATTTGTGCTTGCACAGGGCCCATCAACTGGTTTGTTATCAGATAACAGGCTTAAGTCCAAATGATCGGTGGATACAGATGCAGAAATCGCAGGTTCACCCTGTGGGCATGCTGGTTGGTTACTAATCACTTCTTTGATTATATATGGAATACATGGGAGTTCTCTGATAAAATTGCTCCCATCACTGAGGTCCTGGCCAGAGCGGCAAACTGGACCACCCTCTGTGGTGGGCAACCCCATGTCATGAGTAAAGTCCTCCTAAGGTTTCCCACCTTATGCACCCATAAAGCTGGATTCAGATTTATCCATGGCTTTTTGCACAGCTGCACACTCCTCCTTGTCTTGCAATTCTCTATTTCTTGGTAAACAGTTCTCTGCATAATATTGGTCCATTGAAGGCTCTAACGCCTCCAGAATTGATCTCGACGAGGGTTCGGCCGCAGCTACAAGATTATGAGCAACATCAGAGGTTTTGTCATTTGACGCAATGGGTGTGGGTGACAAAGTCGATATACCTAAACATCCTTCACCAACACATCCAGTGCCTAGATTCTGCCCAGAGATATTCTCTGGGTTAGATGCCCAGGTAGATCTGTCATGAGTGAGAGCGTCCATAAGTACTGACACTTGATTTAAGACCATCACCCTACTTTCTCCTCCCTGCAACCTGCCTCTCAACACTGAGGAGTCATCAGCCTCAGCGTTTCCATCAGCAGGCACCTTAACAACAGTGGCGGCCAGCAGGCAACATGAAGGACTAACCACGTCAATCACAGTGGCCACTTCAACATTGTTATTCATCACCATGTCTGTCTCAACCACCCTGGTTACTGCCTCCTCCATGTTTTCCACTTCATTTGGTTCCTTGAACACAAAGGATGCCCGCATAACCATCTAGCATCAGGCTACCCAATTAATCCTGGTCTGTCATGAAGCATTGCCAGCCCAAGCAACTTCTGTGCCCAATTGATTTGCTGTGGCAACTCTTTCTGTTACTGCCTTCTGGGCCTGGAGTTTCCCCACCATGAAAGTAACTTAAGTCCTCAGCGGTCCACGGTCGTCCAACACACCAGACAATCCAAAATCAATCTGGGCCAAAGCAACAACCACAGCTAGGCAGCCACCTTATTACCCGTGCTATGCCAGTACAGAGGTGGTGTGAAGTGTTGGGGGCTGAGTGCTGCTGAAAGCTGATTGCTGCTAAAGGCAGATAACAAGTAACACAATATTACTTTTAGCACTTCTCCCCAAGCTCTGAGACACCAGCGTGCTAGTTTTCCTGCTAGTATTTCAATGAGCTAGGCTTGATCACCTTCTCACAACATTAATGCCTCACAGGGACACTCCTTGCCTCCACAGACTTCCCTGGTGCAGCAAAAACACAATGCAGATTTAATATGAATCCTGGTATGTGCCAGTATATGCAAATAAACATATATGGCACACACAGTGTGCAGTATGCTAAAAAAGTTAAAAACTTAGGACAATTTTGGAAGTGAGAGTCAGGTGGGAGCAGGGGTAAAAGCAGTACACTTTGCATTGCGATCTTTGCGGAGTATACTGCCTTATATCCCAACAGAAGACAGGGCAGCTGTGGTAGGGGCAGTGACTAACCCCCACCTAGATTACTGTAACAGTCTGCAAGCGGGAAATCCGCAAAAATAGATGGACAGACTGCAAAAAGCGGGGAACGCAGCAGTTAGAGTAATTGGGAACCTCAGAAAACGAGATCATGTATCAACTATGCGGAGATACATCCACTGGTTGATGGTGGAGGACATAATTAAGTTTAAGACGGCTTGCCTAGTCTTTCAATGTTTGAAAGGGCATGCACCCGTGTATTTGGCTGACAAGATCACATTATATCATCCTAAATGGAACCTACGTTCAAAGGAGAAACTCTGGATCTGTACTCCTCGAACTAAATGTGTATCAAGAGGAGACAGAAGCTTTGGAGCCTCTGGCCCAAAAGTCTGGAATGAACTTCCACTTGAAATTAGAATGTGCAAAACACTGGATATATTTAGGAAGAAACTGAAACCCTTCCTATTTAAATAAGGAGGAAAGTGGTAGAACTAGAGTTCTACTTCTGCCCGTACTCTGTAGTCCAACATTTCAGTAATAGTTAACATCTGCGCCCGAATACGGTTCATTCTGTCTTGTGCGCTTTATATATCTCTCAAAATCAAAATTTATGTGCAGGTATATGGAGGAGTGTGGAACGTGTAAATTTGGGCCTCAGCTACCAGTGCCAGCTGGCAATGTAACTGCCAGTGTATTAGCCAGTCTATCAGCCATAGCCGTATCCATTTCAGTAGTGGTAAAAGAAAGAATCTGCTCCCTATTCCCTGTTCTCAGTACTCGAATCTGCCCCCTGACACTGCAGTTAGACCTACCTGCAGACTGGCAGTATGCCCAGACTGGACTGGGCAATGCTGCCATGATTACTCCGGATCTAGTGTCTCCGCTCCTACACCAGAAACAGTAAAATATGGAGGACTAATGGTACCCCCTCAGCTCGGCCACGTCCTTGTTCACTGCTTGACTACAATCTGCAATACGTTTTTGGACACATCATGAACTCCACTCCAGAACCGAGCAGGATCCGCACCACAATCAAAGGGGATGCAAGGAAAGAACCTTGCAGCATGAGAACACGGTGCACAGACGCACAAGGGATCATCAAGCCACACCTCGTAGGATCCACAGGGCAGAGAGGCTGCTTCTCTAATACATCAAGAGAAGTATATACGTATTTGGTGATTTTATTTTCCAGGGTGACTTTCTTGAAGATCAGACTCATTTCCGAAGAATTCAATAAAGCCAGCAGAATTAGGATTTCAAATCTAGCAGGAGCTACTGTGCTCAAGATTGGGTCAATAGTTCTTCCACATGTTTACAAAGGTCAACAGAGAATTTATCAGTTCCAATAGCCTCATCAGCCATCTGCTCTCTTATGGCAACTGCTAATTCTTGTAGAGCAAATGGAGGACCCCAAAGGATACCGAGGGTGGTACCTGTCTTCCTAGCAGAGGCCTTCTGCAGGGATTCATAAATCAATGACAAGTATGGCTTCCACACTTCTGTACTCTTGTGCATTCCAGTGTGGGTTCATACTACTTTGACCCAGGCAACAAACATCCAGAGTGCTCTAGTATCGAAACACCCTGCAGCATCCACCAGTTCGCATCACACTCATGTATCTGCTTCCCACTTCACTTTCATTGGCAGCTTCTGATAATGTTTGCTTACTTTAGCTCATTGAGCAGCACAGTATCTGACACTCTTGCCCCTGATCTTACTGTTTTCCTTAGCCAAATCCCCCTTATATATGGGGAAAACTACATCAAACAGTGTAGAAGGACTAGCTTGTTGTTGCAGCAATCGGCTTATAAGTTATACAAATGTAATTATAATAATGATAATAATAAAAAGAATAACGTGCAGCCTGTCAAATAAAAGTTCAATCTGAGCTATAACAGACTGTGAGTCTGGGGATCTGTTCCACTATAGCCAAAGTCCCCCTCATTAATTGGATTCTACTAATATGAGTTATTTACATGGGTTACAAAGCTGTGGAAACCAGTATCATATGCAGAATTTAATATATAATTCGACAATGCAATATTTAAAGATGATAAGCAGCCACTACTTGTACCCAGCAACAGCTTGGAATGTGAAGGTACTGTCAACCCTGTATTAACTCAACACCAGTGTGTGGGTCATCAGAAGACAGTGAAATCTGAAAGCTGCATTGTATTTTGGATGCAGAGTGTATGGTGCCAGGAAGCATAGGGGCACTTTCCGATATAGACAAGCGTGGCACTGTATATTATCAACGTCTGATCCTTGCTTTCATCATGCTTGATCTCGTTGGAATTTATCACAAGCTGTTGGTGTACTCAATATAGTGGACGGAATTCCTGTCACTGTGAAAATCAAAGTCTGAGAGGAATTCTGTGACATTATAGCAGCACTGCCTTCCACAGTAACTACCAAGGAAATGCATGGTGCCTCAATAGAACTGTGTGAGGCTACATTTGTTTTTCTTCTAACAAATGGCCATACCATTAATCTTCCCTCTCCTTTAAGTACCAACTTCTCCATCTGACTCAAAATGCTTCCATGTTGCTTTTCTTTCTCCAAAGGGCATTCCATCTCACCAAGTTCTTTGGGTCTTATCTAAACCTCTGAAACCATGCACTCTTAAATCCTTGGTCATGCCACTGAAAGTTCCAAGTGAGAAGATCCAAAACCACACATACCTTCTGCCATTCATTGCTACAAACCTAAGCATTTAAGAGAGCTGTGGAGAGTCGTGGTATATGCTGGGCAGCCTTTGAGAACTGCTTCCGAGCTGCAACCATGCTCACTCAATACTTCTGGGGGAAGGCGAGAAAAGGTAGGGTACCTCTGATGAGGTGCAGCTCACAGTGGGCCTTCTTAACAAGGTCTGTGATGTGTGGAGAGTAGGAGAGAGTGGAGTCAAATATGAAGCAAGTTTTTTTGCCTCACAGGAAGGTGAGGAAATGGGGCTGAAGGAGGGCGGCCAGATGAAGAGAGGATAAGGCGGGCACAGAGGTCCCAATGAGAAGAATCTCTATCTTGCTGGCATTAAGGCAGTAGTTGTTAGAGGTGCACCATCCCTGAATAGCAGATAGACAATCAGGAATGAGAGAGGAGGGAGAGGAAGCTGAGTGAAGCCGGGAAGAGAGTTGAGTGTCATCTGCATAAAACTGAACATTCTAGGAGAAAGTGGAGATCAGGTGGCCCAGGGGTGTTAGATAGACATTAAAGAGCCAAGGTGATAGGTTAGAACCTTTTGGAACACCACATGTGGAAAGAGGGGTGGTGGAGAGAAAGGATCCAAATTGGACCTGGGAGGGTCGGTCCAAGAAGAAAGAGGTCAGCCAAGCCAGAGCCAGACCAGTGATGCCATGGTTCACACTGAGACAGATGATCAGGGTGGCGTGCTTGACTGTGTCAAAGGCAGAGGAGAGGTCCAGTTGGATGATGACAGAGTGAGAGCTGGAGTCAAGGTCGGAGAGCAGATCTTCACGTGAGTTCAGGAGAACAGTTTCCATGCCTCTGGCTGATCGTTAGCCAGACTGATGGACATGGAGATAACTAGCAGAATCAGTGTGGAGGTTAAGTTGAGACTTGGTCAGTTTCTTAAGGAGTTTTCCCAGGGAAGGAGTGATAGAGATTGGACAATAGTTGGCCGGGAAGGAAGGATAAGCAGAGGGCTTTTTCAGGAGGGGGTGCACAAGGGAGTGCTTGAGAAGAGAGGCAAAATATCCAGTAACAAAGGAATGATTGCAGAAATCGGCCCAGGCTGGAGTGAGAGAAGCAATGTTGTCCTTGATGGTTCTGGAGGATCAAGGGAGCACCTGTTTGAATGAAACTTTTCTAGACTGGACTTGTCTAGAATTATTATCAGGTGTTATAGGAGAGAGATTGAGGAGAGAAGCAGAGGAGAGTAGCCAGAGGGGGCCTGAGAGAGGTAGAAAGATGAGGAGAGGAGGATAGCATGGACAGGATGTCCTTAGTTTTAGTGGTGAAAAGAGAGGGCAGGGACATACACTGGGCCTCTGAAGGAACAGGAGAGGTAGAAACTGCAGGCGGAATGGCCAGATCCTTGCAGATTTTAAAAGGTTTGGTCATGCTGTTAGAGGCCGCAGAGATCCGGTCTTGAATGTGAACCCTCTTCTTGGAGAAGACCGAGAGTCTGTATTAGCTTTGGAGTAGGCAACAGGTCAGTTTGTCAGAGGATGTTGCCCGAAACCCTCCATTTCTGCTCAGCTGCTCTTCACTTTCGTTTCAGAGTGGCCAAGTTGGAGTCATACCAGGAATTGCACTTGGAGGCAGGCTTCAGGAAGATCCTCATGACAGGGGCAAGGATATTGAGAGCATTTGAGATAGAGAGAAGAAGGTTGGAGAGGACTGTTTCAGAATGGGAGTCAGCTGCAGAGGCAGGAGGAGGAGAGAAAGTACAGGCAAAAGTGAAAAATGACACCTGCTTCATAGGTCGAAATATCGTGAAGGAAGGTGGCAGTACTGGGGTAAGTTTTGCCAGGGGGACAGATGGTTTCAGGTGAGAGGAAAGTAGAAAGTTGTCGGTCCAAGAGAGTGGAGTAGTGAGAGGGTTTGAGAGGGGTATGTCTGAGGAGATGAGAATATACAAGGTGTGTCTGGCTAAGTTTGTTGGGCCAGAGGGAAGAGTAGAGAGGGAGAGAGAGTCACAAAGGATGTGGACAGGCCCAGAGTGGTCCAAGGATTCCAAGTGGATGTTGAAATCCCTGAGGTAGAGAAGCTTAGAGGAAGAGGCAAGGAGAGAGGGGGAGAGATCAGCCCACTCAGAGAAGAAGAGGGCAACCTGTACACGTGGCCTGTAGATGGGGGCCAGAGGCAGCGACAGGCCAGGAGATATAGGGAGCATGCAGACCAGACATTCCAAGGAGAACTAAGCCTATGTGGGAATGATAGAGGCAGGACTCACTCAGGAAATATCAGGGTCACTCTACCTCCTAGCAGATTGGTCCTGAGTTTGCAGAGAATATTGGAGCCTTCATGCAGGAGAATGTCAAACCTTGTGACAGATCTGGCCATGAACCAAGACTCAATGAGAGCGTGAACATCCAAATTAAGGTTTTTGAGGAGGTGGCAGATGTCAGAGGAGTGTTTGACAGCACAGCAAGCAATGAGAGTAGCTATGTGGTCCAGCTTGTCATTTTTGAAAGACTTCTGGGGTGCGGTACAGGAGAGAGGTACACCCAGGGGAAGAGGCAGAGGGGCCCAAGAGAGGGCAGAGGTAGACAAAGGGGGTAGATGGCCCAGGAGGAGGAATAAGTAGGTGCCAGAGAGGAGGCAGCAGAGGAGGAGGTGAATGACACCGGAGCTGATGTGGTATAAGAGTAATGTGGCAGAGGAGCTAGAGAGGTGGTAGAGGAGGCAGTGGTGGTGGAAGGGAGTGGCAGAGGAGCCAGAGAGGTAGAGTAAGAAGGTGGCTGAGGGGCCAGAGAGGTGGTAGATAAGGCAGCAGGAGGAGGGAGGACATTGATAAGATTTGTGAGATGCCTATAGATGACAAGAAGGTTAGGCTGAGTGCCCTGGACCATGCCAGTCCCATTTAAATAGACATTAATGATGGTTTTGGAGGACAGGAAGGAGGTCAAAAGGAACTCCCATCTTGTGCCACTATTAATGCGAGATGAAGGGAAAGGAGAGAGAACAGCGGCCATATGTAAGGTCCAAAGGTCTGTAGAGGGAACAACAAAAAGGATGTCAGTGAGTGTCTGCCTGGAGGTGGCACTGACATGGGTGTCAGTGATGGGAAGGCCTGGAATTGAGACCAGGATGTCCTTCTTGAACATCTTCCATCCAGACTTTGTGAGAGGGATAGGACAGTTAATAGAAAAAGCAGTTCGAGATGATGGGTGATACAGAGCGCACCATAGAGGGGTTTAGGTAGAAAGAAGAGGGAAACGTGAGAAGGAAAGGAGGGAGGAGAAGAAGCACAGCAGAGATCTACACCACAAAGGGTGCACCAGATGGGGTCATACTGGGTGCAGCGAAACAGAGGGAGTCAGAGTAAGGAATGCAACAGAGAAGCACAAGCACATGGACTCCACAGTGGGAACAAACACACAGGGAAAGGGCAGGCACCTAGAAGGAGGGTGGGCGAGGCCTGGTGGGCACCAGCAATAACTAACAGTAAACACAGAGGTGGACCCAAGGGAGTTAAAGGGCCAGGCGGCACAAACAGATGCAGAGCATAAGGTACCACCAACAATAGGGCACAGGTACAACAACAATAAACCAGCAGTAAACACAAAGGGGGGTGAAACATAGAGAGGGAAAAAGCCCTAGAGGGCACACAGAAGCATAGTGAAAGAAATATCACATAACCCACCTAGAGGGAGTAACACACAAAAGAAAAATCAGGAAACACAAGTGAGGCCACCTTGTGAGAGGAAACCTAACGTGTGCGTGGAGATAGTGTGCATTGAGACAAGCGTTTATGTGGAAGTACATGCATGGGCACAGCAATTTAGTAGAGAGCTGTAATGGCTGCTCCCCCTGCCCGTACCTTTCTTACCATACAGTTGCTGGTGTTGACGGCTGTGCAGCGTACTCACAGTCTGGGCTGCTACCCCTCCCTCGTCAAACACCTTTGTTGCAAAACACTGCACTCTGAGCCTGCGCGGGCTTTGTGACCATCTTTAAAAAGGTCTGTCTTTCGCAAGCAAAAGCATGTTTAAAGTGACACCGCAATACATTTGAAAGGACTGATGCTTCCTTAGAGAATATAGGAATACTATAAACCCCACCTTGGAGCTTCAGTATTTTGCAAAATCCTAGATAAACTAATGGGAGTCGGGGGTGAGTGTCTGCAAGCTATCATGGCAGCCACAATAAGTGACGGGTGGAATGTTATGGATTAATCGTAATGACTGCCATTACTCTTGTCAACTTTTAACATCATTGATTTCTAACCCATCTGCTTCTTTAAAGAACGGACCGAGCATATGCAAATACACCGGGTTCCTTCCACCAATGGGAATACATCTGCCCGAAATGCTAGGCCACATCCCTGCTTCATTGAAACACAATTAACACAAGTATGTTTTGTGGTCGCTTCTGATCTTGTGCAGGAGGGATGTGCCTTAGCAGTTTGGTCTGGACTGCCCATTTTTGGGTGGGACCAAAATCTGATTTGAATATGGTATTTCTCCTACTGTAATGGCATGGCATGTTGAAACATTCGGTTTCTTGAGGGTGGCCGAGAGCAAATGCCAGTGATTAAGATTAATTCATAATCTTCCAGCAATCTACTTTCAGTTTTGCAGCTTATAATAGGACAGTTTTTTGGACATCTGTATGGAAGAACAAAACAAAGCAGCCAGCAGGGCCGATGAAATGCTAAATTAATGCTCATGAAAAGCTGGTGTTAACAACAAACTGGATGATTAATTTACAGATTTAAAGCAATGTACTCACTGATTGAATTGCTTATATAAAGAGTGAGAATGTGAGTTATTTACAGACAGTTCTTTTTTTATTTACAAACTTACAGAGAGAAAGAGAGATGTATTTACAATATATATATTGAAAACATATTAAATCAGCTGTGACAACATGAGTGACCCAAAGTACATGTTTGAAGGGTCTCATAATGTATTGTTCAGGGCAAATGGTCCTAGCCGAAACCCCCTTCCCCTGCGTAAGGCCACACCAAAGAATTTAGCCACGCTCCCTTGTTAGAGACTCCCTTCAATGTTGCATCCCCCATAATGCCCTGCATAAACCTATGTGTCATATATCCAAACATTTGGGGGGTAATTCATAGAATTCAGCGCACAAGTGGCGCACGCGGCTGGCGCACAGTGTGCGCGTGCGAATCCCTGCGCCAGCCGCGTGCGCCAAAACCCATTTCCGCGCACAGCGTACTCATGGATTCCAGCCACCAAAACCAGCCGTGGCGCACAGTGGCGCAGCGACCTTCCAGCAGCGCCAGTTACGCCCCCAAGAACGCCTTCCGCGCAGGGAAAAGCCATCAAAATCCCCAATCCAGCGCAAAGGGCTGCGCTAACCCTGTACCAGCACGGCAAGCGGGCTACGTGTATTTCAGGGGTTCACGTGAAGTTCCTCACGCGATCGGGCCTGGGGGAGCGTGCTACGTGTATTTCAGGGGTTCGCGTGAAGTTTTACACGCGAATAGCCTGGGCGCGTGTATTTCAGGGGTGCGCGTGAAGTTTTACACGCGAATAGCCTGGGCGCGTGTATTTCAGGGGTTCGCGTGAAGTTTTACACGCGAATATCCCGATCGCGTGTAAAACTTCACGCGCACCCCTGAAATACACGCGCCCAGGCTATTCGCGTGTAAAACTTCACGCGCACCCCTGAAATACACGCGCCCAGGCTATTCGCGTGTAAAACTTCACGCGCACCCCTGAAATACACGTAGCACGCTCCCCCAGGCCCGATCGCGTGAAGAAGTTCACGCGAACCCCCGAAATACACGTGCCCCGCTCGCACAATTGCTGTATGTTGCCACTTTTGTAATGCGCAGGGACGCTACCGCCTGCCTTCGTGTGGCGGACGTGTATCGGCTTGTGCGTGTCTTTCGCTGTGCGTGGCTTTGCCCTATTCGGTTCCATGAATACGTGTGGTTCGGGTGCGTGTGGGCGTTCCCTCTGCTTCCCTGCAGTACATCCCCAGTTACGCCCTTGTTTTCGCAAGTTGTTCCCCATTCCGCGCGTTACGCCCCGTGTTCCGCCCACTTTCTAGTGTATGCGCAGAGGTTGTGCGCTTTCACTGTGCGCGTCGCGCACGTCTTTCGGGATGTTGCAGTGACGTGTGCGCCATGCACGGGTTTGGCGCACATCCCGTGGTAAACACGCGCAGGGACTTCCATGTATCGCACGCGTGCGCGTGCGCCTGTTTTTTTCCGCTTGCGCCTGCTTGCGCGAAGATTTTCGGCGCACGTTTGTTCCATGAATCGGCCCCTTAGTGTTATTATTCTATCTGGCTTCTCAAAACCCCTGGCCTCATGTGCCTTACAAAACAATGGTACTATGTCTTGTCTACCACACATACCTGGTGTCATGCCCTCCAGTTCCCTCTTCAATATCAAAGCAGATTAAACATATATAAATAATAGTTCAAAGGATGCAGAACGTGCACAAATCACGCATCGCAGGCGCTTTCATTCAATAATGTACATGTGGTGATATGGCGGGTAGCCCCAAGCTCTATACATGCGGCCTTTTGACACTGAAAAAAATATCAACTCGTCACCTGGAAACATAACGGTGTAAACACACTGAGGCCGCTGCCCACTTGTCACATTCAGTCAGTGAAATAAGAATTGATATATTGATGCTGTAGCTGTGAACGGTGATGTGACTTCAGAACACTTCTTTAATAACTGTGCACAGGTACGCTGTGCTGTTCCTCTTACAGGTTCATTCTGACATCAACCATAGCCTGTAATGGCAACATGATGCAGTGGAGTTTAAAGAGGAAGTGGGGTGAACTATGCATATAAAGCAGAATAACATCTCTCCACATAGTATGCAAGGTTTTCAGAGGGTTCAAGGGGTTCTCTTTCCCCCCTTCTCGATTACATTAATCCAAAGTGACCTATGGATATATCGGGAAATGCATATAGATAACTTTACAGTAGTGGCATGACTGATAGCCAATAATCCTGCAATTAACACAAATCGTATGAATTCATGCATCACCAACATTTGGATGAGCCTGAAAACATTGAGCACCAGCCTCTGCCGTTATTTCCCCCTTACCCCCCCCCCCTCAACATCCCCACACCCCCAATAGCAGCGGCGTTTTTGAAACGCAGATGCTGGAGCCTATTCAAAGACACCAAAATCAAAAGAACAAACTGCATCTCCCGGCTCTGCAGCATCACCCCTCTTTGCTATAGTCTGTTTGCCTTGTTGTCCACATTCGTGTAAACAACACTGGAACTAGACTGCAGCAATGAGGAGCCGAGTCCTAGAAGGCGGATCTTTGTTGTGTTTCATATTTTAGTTGAACACAGTTTTAAACCCGTGTGTTTTTCAAATTTCCGATGCCGTTGTTGACAACCATCTGGCCTGCATGCCCGCCGGTCCTGTAAAGTCTGTATTAGACCTGCACAGCCGGCTGCTACCACGCAGGGTCAGCCGATGGCCGGGTATTTATCGCTTCAAGAGTGTTTTTCGTGGCATATGTGAAGACACGAGTTTAGAGCTTCCCGCGTCTGATAGCAAGTGCACTGCAGCAATGTACTCTGAGAATGTACCAGAACTAATGGGAGTGTGATAAGAGACGGAGCAGGGTGTCGGATTTAGCTGCCATGTAAGCTAACGTCCTCCTTGGCACATTTCACATCAGCTAATCAGCTCAGTATAGGCAACATCGTTCCCACCGCATGGAAAGCATTAAATGATTCACGAACAAGCGAAAAGCACGCGAGACTATAAGTATCTTTCCGAAACAGAAACTGCTTTAATTACCCTCGGCAGCAGACAACATTTATCCATAATTGAAAGCATTATGTCAGCCCGAAAATTGTTTTTGAAATGATAAAATGTCAGAAAGGGCTTCAGATGCGAATTGGAAATGACAGTAAAACTGTAAAAAAAAAAAAAAACGTGAAGTGTTTTTCAATGGTGAAGTGAAGATTTCGAAATAATATTTTCTGTTGTAATAATATGTGGATTGGACACAGGAACCAGGCTCTGCTCTATGGCCCACAAGCCCTGCCCAAGTTGGGCAGCAGGTGCCCTCCGTACCCCCCACCACCCTGCAAGGGTTGGGGCCCATGGCACGTGTCCACCGATACAAACGGCTTCACTGATACGCTACGCAGTATGGCCTAGATGCCATTGTGCTCCCGCAAAATGTGAAACCCCAGTTGCTAAGGACACAAATACGTCTCAATAGCTTCGTCAGCCGATTGCAATGGTGAGGCTGCAGGCTTGGTGGACTCGTGAAACATGAACCACGCAAGAACAAAGCAATTTGAGCAGATTGCTTCTATAGGAACCCGTGCTAGAAGTATAGTGAACAAAATAGTAGAACTGTGGTCTTGGCAGGGGTGAGGGTAGTCAGAAGCAAAGTGCAGCATATGGCAAGTTGTTGCAGCCAGGGCATTGCAATAGTCTAAGTGACTAGTTAAGGCTCCAATTACAACTTAACACTTTCACAGGGACATGCACGGACATATCCTCCATAGAGAATGCTGAATATGGTCATAAAAAGGAGAGGAATGGGAAACAGAAAAAAATAAATCTAGTGGAACACCGCTCCCAACCGTTCCCGCTCACTTCGATCAATGATAGGAACACAATAAAATCTATACTATAAACACTTTGAGGCACTGCACTACAATTAGTGATGATGTTTGCTGTTGGCAAATGTTATAAAGCAATATTCATGTGCACCAGGGCAAATATTGTTGGCCAGGAAATGCTGTGCCACATTGCACCTGCTTTGGTACAAGGTTTCTGTAATATGTCTTTGTATTGCCTATCCTCTACATGATGATAGCCAGAAATCAACCTTAGTTCTTTATATGCACTCTTCTGCTTAATATACACAGAGATATGGTTGAACAGTTGTGGCATATATCCACTTGTACGTTCAGGTATTCAGCTGTTGACAATAGGAACCCCTCAGTGTGTCGTTGGCTCTCATTATAAGGCAATACATGTGCACGTTTGTTGCGTACTGCCTTCTTCCACGGGCTGGCCAGGTAGTCCAAATATGCATTTTACGATTGCTTCAAGATAAATGGCCAAGTACACATTTTAAGTTAATTGGAAACCTATTTCAATAGTATTTCGTTTTTGTGTTTTTGTTTTGTTTTTTGTATATCAGGGACCAACACTGTGCTTTATAGTGACCAATTATTGTACCAGAGGATTCTCAAACATGACTGTACATTTGACAGTATGATATGTGGGGGGTTGCCTACTGAAACTATGTTGTGATAGTGTAGGTTTTGGAGACATGCAATTAGTCATAGGCAACTAACTATGTATATGCATTGATATTAAACATGTTCACGTTTCACAATTTAGAAAGACAATGTTGAAGAGATCTTCCAAAAATAACATGAGTTTTATTCAATTGGTGAAGCTTGGATTAGATGCCTGGTCACCAGTTTACAAAGTCAGGCATGTGCCTACTAGACCGGAACATCTCCCACAAGCATGGTCCCTGGTTGTATATGCTTCTATCCACAGGCAGGATTACACACTCTTCACATTCTTCCATTGCTTTCATACGCTGGGCTCGTGTTTATCTGACATGTACAGTGAAGACATATCTTCAATGTGCCTTCCTTGGAAATTGAGTCTCATGAAATTATGTCGCCCTGTACTCTCGGCATAACAGAGGACTTGGAAAGTAGATGTTTGCCTTTCATAAACAACGCACCTGCACACCAAAACTGCCAGCACGCTGGTACACACAAGCACTCAACCTCAGCAAAAGAGTCATCAGGACACATGAGAAAACCTGGCACTGCTCCAGGACTGTATCCAGCCTGGCGCTCCTCAAGGAACTTTGAGCAACCAGCCAATAAACTAATCAACACAGCAAAGGCTGTCTACTATCAGAATACCATAGCAGAAACTTACAACAAAAAAAGCAGAACCCTCTTCATAGTGGTCAAGTGGTGCTTCAAGCCGCTTCCCAACTCAGCCATACCACACTCCATCGCAAACTCCACCACCATCAACACCTTCTTCATCGACAAAATCAGAAAGATTGGCCTGCACATAAATATCCACACCCTGGACAAACTCAAGACACTCTGGACAGAGGTCCTGGTAGAAATCTGGGTCGCCCTCAAAGCCAAGGATGACATCCTCCCACAATCCATCCTCAAGAGCCTTCCCACAGAAGCTCTCCCTCCCTACCTTGAGATCATCAACAGCCCCCTAACTAAAGGCAACTTCCATTGACCACAAAAACAGGACACATTTTCCATCTACTAAAGAAACCCACTCCGGATCCTGACAACCTAGGTAACTATCGCCCCGTCACCCATCTTTCCTTCATAGGTAAGATCATCAAGAAAGTGTTAGCCGCACAACTGCAGCAGCACATCAAAACCAACAATCTCCTCCAAACCGACCAATCCGGGTCCAGACCCAGATGCCGCTTGGAGACAGCAACCAAACAGGTGGTCAACAAATCCCTCAACATCCTTGACGATGGCCACCATTGCCATCCTGATCTGCTCGGCCTCTCTACCACTTTTGACACAGTATGCCACCAGGCACTTACAATGTATACGGGAGGGGGAGCCCAAACCAGACTCAGGACTGAGGGCCATTAACAAATGTGTACAAGAAGGGGGGTTGTCCTGACTGGAGAAGTCTAAGCTGGCTGCAGTCTATTCATTGCAGTGTAAGTTTAAAGACAATCAGCTATCTAAGGGTGTCACAATTTATATAATTACCAAAGATAGCAGTACATGAAAAGAACGGTAATAAACCACATGTGCTAAATCATTAGTTTGTAAGGGAACAGCTTTTATTAAGTGGATGTCCTTATTTCTTTAAACATTTTGTGAAAGAATTGTAGGTATCATACATCAGGGTGCACATATTTCACCCAAATCACACAACAAAATACAAACAGGTATTGGTGCAAAGCATGAAACAAAAAGTAAAGTCAGTACATACAGGCACGTGCTGTGTGTTAACATTGATCCAAAACAAGATAATAGTATAAAGGCATCATGTTGCCACTAATACATTCTGTTTTGCTGTTTTTCTAATTGTAGAATGATTCTACCCAACAGATTTATAACAGGTTTACCCAATGCAACATGTAACTGGTGTAACCTCAATAATCCTCAAAAGATATAAAGACCTTGGATGGGTCTATCATAGCCAGGCTTAAGGGTGACCAAAAAGTAGTTGATCGACGTCACTGAAGTAAATCTCAACTAAGATTTTAAGGGGGATCCTGCCACACCACTAGGGTGAAGGAGTCCCAGGACGTTTCGGCTTTGGTGGGTCACAGCCTTCTTCATGGAGCCAAGGAGTGGAGTTCCCTGTAGAAGATTTAAGGGGAGCTCATGTTACTAAAGTGGATTATCAAAAAGATGTAGAAGACGCACAGTGGTTCAAAAGGCATGTACATATACATGTCATTGTCACAAGGATACAAGACCCTTTAATTAAAACTCAAAGGAACATGTCTATTTAACTTGTATTGGTGAACAGAGAATAGCCCAACATCGGCCAAGGTTCTAGATGGATGCCCGAGGCTAGTAAAAAATGGAATGAAATGCTCGTCTATAAGTAACATAGGCTTGTGCCACAATATGCTGGATAGAGGAGAAGCAGAGCACTGAAGTGGCTCTAGTGTGACATAAAATACACAATGTGCCAAACATATCCCCCTCCATTGCCCGATGGTAAAACCATGGAGTAAGTAAGTATTGGAAGTGTATAGTACCTTTAGATGGTGCTGCAAAATAACCCCATTGTGGTTTGCTGCTACTATGCAAAGTACGGGCTAGAAATGGCGTGCTGGAAGGAGCCTAGCATGCTGGATGAGAAGGAAGCTGCAAGTGTCTGCCTGAACAGAAAGACAGAAAGAAAAATTGGGAAATAAGAAAGTGGGCCTTGACTGGGCCTGATTTAGTCTAGATTGTGGGGAAACAGACTGTGACTGGTTCGCTAAAAAGATGGGGTGCCAGGGCATGGTTGGCTCCCCGGATAATCATTTACCTTACAATTGTATGTTTGGAGAGAAATCCGGTGCTCTGTCTGGCCTCTGGAATCAAAATGGAGCTGTACGGTATAGTCCTGAACTGAGCATGCGCCTAAATGTGGATACTGTTTTAGCGCGCATGCTCAGTAGCATTAACACGGGGCCGGCGGCATAGTTACCCGGCAACGGCCCCCGTGTAATGAGAAGAGAGCTGCAGAGTGGTCTGAGCGTGGCATTGGGCTGCACTTCTGTAGTGCGCATGCTCGGTGGAGCGCAGTGGATCAGACGCGCATGCTCAGATGGGCCGGCGTCGTTGTAGCCCGGTACCGGCCCTGTGAGGCAGAAAAAGAGCTGTCACGGGGCCCGGAAGTAAAATTCAAATGTGAATTGCAATCCAAGTGATGTGTGGATAAACTGGGGCAGGACAGTAGCACAAACAAGACCCCAAATAATGAAGTGAATAAAAGAGGTCTAGTGCTGGGCAGACACTTACAAACACCCTACATCAGCGCATGGGATCAGCAACTTTGCCCTATTCTGGTTCAGGTCCTGCGTCGCCAACCGCAAGTAGTTTTTTCAGATGGACTGCTCTAGATCGCCAATGCTACCCTTCACCTGTGGAGCCCCGCAGAGTTTCTTCCTCTCCCCACTGATCTTCAGTCCATATATGAAGCCTCTGGGAGCGCTTCTAGACACACACAACATCCACATCCACCAATACGCCGACAACACACAGTTGTACTTCGAGATGGACTCCATCAAGGACATCCATAGGCTCAAAACCTGCCTCTTGCTGATACAGTCTTGAATGTTCTGTGCATATTTGAAGCTCATCCCCTCCAAGACCGAATACCTACTCCACACCCACACCGAACACCCAGAAATACAGACCTGGCTACCAACCATGAACTCTGAGAGCTTCACACCCGAGCGCACCTCCTGCACCAAGTCCCTCGGGTTCCACATCAACAAACACCTCGCCTTCAAGACACACAAAGCTAAGAAAACTCAGACAGCTTGGTATCAGCTCTCCCTCCTCCAAAAAGTGAAGACCTTCCTCCATCCAGACAGCTTTAGATCCACCATTCAAGCACTGGTCCTATTCCACCTTGATGGGGGCAATGCACTCCTCAAAGGCCCCCATCATTCTCGCTTCTGCCCCTGAGAAGTGTCCTACACACGGCCACACACCTCAGGAAGGTTCTACGTAGATTCAACCACATCACCCCGGCCCTCATTGACCTTTACTGGCTCCCACAGCATGCAGGAATCACCTTCAAATCTTACTGCATCTTCTATAAAGCAGTCGCCCTCAAGTCACCCAGCTACCTCGCAGAGAAACTCTGCATCTCCGGCGAACAGTGCACCACATGAAGCCAGGCCATGTGCAGACATGAAATCCGCTGCTGCAAAAAGGAAAGGGCCAGAAAACAAGCCATCACTGTCTACAGCCCAAGTCTATGGAACCTCCTGCCCGTCAGCATCAGACTTGACCCCACGCTCCTACAATTCAGAAAAGAACTCAAGGCCCACCTCTTCAAGGAGTCTCTCCTCAACACCTAGGCCCTCACGTCACCCCTCGCGCCACCTGACTCGCTAGATTCCACAAGCCCCTCTCATCACCACCTCCCAGTACAGCTGTACCCCTCATCAGACCCCCTCTGTATCTTACCCACACAGTGTATATCTGCTCTGTTGTTACCACTAAAAAGTACTGCATTATGCATCTGCAACGTTGTATACTTCTGTAAAGTGCTCCGTTATGTATCTGTATTATGTATCTGTATTTGTGTATACCTCTGTAAAGCAACCTGTTGTTTTGTGAAGCTAGGTCTGTGCTAAAAAAAATACGATAATAATAATAATAATAATAATAATAATAATAATAATAATAATAATAATAATAATAATAATAATATTGATAGGCAACTTAGGCAGTAGCAGTATGTTATACGTAAAACAAAGGGCCTGAAATTGGAAGTGACTTTGCAGTTTAACCTTATAGTTTTATGTTTTTCCTAGGATATGTGATATATGTCTGTCTTTAAAGTAGCTGTTTTCTGTATTTATGATTGAAAAAACAAAAAGAAAGCACACACAAAAAACATGCCTCTTGTTAATATCTTTACGAGTGCCTCAAGACCATTCAAATGGCAATGGGTGCTTGATATATCCCAGTAACATAACATAACATCTCCTATCATCACATAACAATCATAGCATATATATATATATATATATAGATAGATACATGGATAGATGTAGATGGAAGATCGATTTTGTCCAGATGTTGTAATGCTGTTTAATTGGATTAAAATATGTGTTGATGTATTACCAAATCACAAATGCACACTTGATTACGTTCTCCTCATTCCTACAAACCCAACCCAACCTCGCCTTATGTCTGCTACTTAATTCTACTTAATTCAAGGTGTTGTAAAGGCTCGCACCCCGATTTATACGTGCAAATACAAATGAATATGGCACACCCCAATGGGGAATGAGACTAAGAGAACAGGCTGTGAGAGTTAAGTTTTGAACTCTGCTGCCTGAGAGCGCTCTGGCAAACATTACACTTACAATTGATTATATGGGCAGAAAGCGTCATCAGTGATGTCAGATATGAATGTTACAGAAGTTCATTATGATTGGACACAAGACTATAATGTATAGGTGCCTGTAGATGCTGCTCCTCCAGGGTTGGCTGCTTGGTTGGCGGGAGGGTGCGCGTCACTTGGTGCATCCGTCTGTGTCCAGGCGGGGTGAGGGTCAGGTCGCAGTGAGGTAGGGCGGACCCTAACTAAGCTAACATGAGATACTACATTTAGACATGTACCTCCTTTTAGTATATTATCATAAACCTATAAATCGCATACATAGAATTACAGCATCGCTTATTGTAGCTTATATGAAGTACCAGGCTTAAGGTCTTGGTCAGTGAGATAACATTGATTGTGGGGTGGGTCCAGGCGCATCAAAAGACATTCTGACAATTGTTAGTTTTAGGGTGCAATATACTGTGACAGAGGTCTGATGTTATGTCGGGGCACACTGGGGTGGGCTTCATAGCAGGGTCACACGTCTGTTACATCAAGAGAACACCTTACTAGGGCAGAGGGTTATAGTGGCAGTAATTTTCCAAAAGCAGGGGTAAGAGGGCACAGGCAGGTTTGTGGAGATGGATGGGCTAAAAGTCATGTTTCAGGCCGGTTCACACACAGGACAGTGATCTCAAAGGAAGAGTGAAATGTTACATTGGTGTATTTGTTTCAATTATCTCCGGCTCATCCGTGAGAAATGGAGCTGCGAAGCTTTCAGACAGAGTGAGAAAAATGGGGGCCATTAGAGTGGTGTGCCTGGCGCTGCAGAGGGGAGAGAAGTCTTTTCGTATTATCACAGTGAGGCCTAGTCCAAAGATGGAGTCAAGGGTACACAAAATGGAAGCCAAGTGTCCCGCACAATAACCTTGGATCCGCCACTGTTAGCATGCATGCAAGCAATGGAGGTGTCCCCCATTATTGTACGAGCAATTGGTTTACATCATGATGAATGTATGATGGGGGCCTAAACGACCCCTCAATCCCACACAGTGTTAGCACATGGAAACCTAGGCTATGGTTGTGATGAGAATGTGCATGAAATCATATGATAAATTAGCAGAAACCTAAGGGTTAGACATGCCTACCTCACCCCCAATGGTGAAATGCATGCCTGGCTTCACGTGCGTCTACATAGCACTATTGTCTATTAGCAATCATTTCCAGTTTGTGCTCACCAGATAAGTCAGGCAATAGAAAATCACATTATGTGACCAGGATTACACAGCTTGGCGTGTTCTGAAACAAAGATTGGAACCAAGAAGTCAGTTTCATCAACCAAAAATGTTAGCATTAGACAACGTGACCTCTATTTACCAAACGCACAAGATGTACGTCTTCTCATTCCTCTAGCCTTCCCTTTAAGAATACTTGTTTACTTTTCTTTTTGAAATGCTGACAGATGTTTCAAACACTGTGGTGACATGTGGCACACATGTCAATTCAGTGCTCCCAAGTTAGGCACGTGTCAAAAGTCTCCTGGGATGGTCTGCCTTCTGAAAGTTTAAGCGGTTTCCAATACCTTCCTTATCTTCGCCTTCACGTATTGAACTCAGTTAAATGAATGCCAATGGGCCGTCAAGGTTGGACATACATTGCAGAGGTCACTGAGAACACAAAGGGGAGGAATGGGTCCCGAGTGGGTTCTCGAGATACTCCCATTGTACTTGCCCTTGCTTTTGACAGTGAGCCATTAAGCCAATCTTTATGCGTCATGCCATTGCATTGTGCAGTAAGTTAGCTCCCCTTTTGCAAAGGTGTTTCACGTAGCAGAGATTGTTAACGCCTATACATTTGTCTGACTCGGCATGTGCAGGAAGGGCCAGAGAAGTGAACTATGACAACATAGGATGCAACGCAAACACGTATTTTGTTGTCCGAAGAACGGTCCAAACTGTATATTGTCATATTTGTGTTACTTTATTTTAAATGTTCACAACCCACGAGGAGAAGATGCTATTTGTTGCTCTGGAAAACATCTCTGTTTGGGTCAAGCATGATCCCCCGGCCCCTTGAGGAAGGCCCCGTCATAGATAGGAGTCCTTTCACCCAACATAATAGCCTGGAAGATAGGACATCGTGCACGAAAGGGGCCCCAGCGAGGGTCGAAACTCTAAGTGCCCACCCCACCACTCCACTCTTACCCGTGCAATCCCTGTACTCACTCCAGAGTGCTATGAGAAGTCCAATGATGATGTGTCCTGCTGGGAATATAAAGCCCCCCCTCCACCCGGAAGCTGGTCACCGGAGGCCACAGAGCGAGCTGCTATGCCAGCTGCCCCTGTAGCTCCCACTGCCTGGGCTAGGGCATCTGTTGATTGTACCCATTAGCTCCATTGGTTGCCCATTGACAAACACATTATTTTAAAATCCATGTGCAGTGTTTATCGTGCCTTCTAAGGGCTAGGGGCAAAATATGTACAGTCAAAGTTTCCACACTATGTGTCTGCTCTCTGCCTTCGATCTCAGTCCACCCTACGGGTGCCTGTCCCTTGGGTCAGATTGTCCCATATGGGGGGGTCGTACCTTCTTGGTGGCTGCAGCCAAGACCTGGAACGCTCTCCCCTATTCATTTCGGGCAATGGCTGACTATCTCTCTTCCTGTCGATCACTGAAAGCTTTCCCATTTTTAGCCTCTTTCTATATCATTTGAGGTAAAAAAATGAGTACAAACACAGGTTGGGTGATATTGTATGTATATTTGTTCTTTATAAAACGCTTACGTGTAAGTGCTATATAATAACATATCATTATCTTTTGGCCTTGGACATTTGCTTGCATTCACAGTAATTTGGGTATATGGGTCTATACACACTATTAACAATACATATGGTTGTCCAATCTTTTATGAAATGTATATCACATTAGTGATATAATATGATATGATAGGATATGGCATTTATAACGTGCCTATACACAAGTGTTTCAAGGCACGATGAGGCAAGGGAAGGGAACAAAAGGTAGGACAGACAGCAATCCTACTAGGCCAGGTGTCATTCAGATTGTGCAAGTGCATGGGAGTGGGGCAAGGACAGTGCAGTACATGGGAAAGATAACAATAAGTAAGTAACGGCCAGCTGGTGGCAAGTGCATGGGTAAGTGCAGACATCAGGCGTCAAGGGCTGGTAGGGGGTGCTGTAGAGATACAGAACAGTCCCCAAGTGCGGGGGTTGCCAGGTGGGCAGTGAAGGTGTGTGACGCTGGCTATTAACCTGGGTCAGACCTGGGCCCAAGATCAGAGGGCGTCCAGGATGCCAGTGCAGTTCCGGTTACAGCCAGGAGGTCAGCAGAGGAGAGGAGGAGAAAAAGCAGAAACAAAGAGAAAGGTTTTGAGGTGCTTCCGGAACCAGAAATGGTTCTCCTCGAGTTTAAGGGAGACGGGGAGGCTGTCCAGAGGGAGGCACCAGCTGCAGAAAGAGATCTACCACCAACTCGTTGCTTGAAGAAGCTTGGTTGTTTGGGTCATCTAATTTCTTTATGCATTTTTATGAGACTATTCTAGTGCAGCTTCAATGTTACAAGCAGTTAACTCTCTCCTTTAAGGTTTAAAGCACCCACTTATGGACTGCTGTGAGAATGAGTGGTCTACTGTCCCCTCTCTACCCTTCCTATCACTCCCCTGGCATGCAAGTATTAAACACACATCACAATTTCAATTGCCTAAAAAAATGGGCATTTGAATGCAGGTACTAACAGTGAATTGCTTTATGTTGGTAATTGGTGGGTTCTTGTTAACAGAGAAACCCAGATGCCGTTTAACATCTGTGTCCTTTTCTGTCTGGCAACTGCTCTGAAGGTCAGCCAGGTCTGGTCAACATAGCCCAACATTTCAGGGGGAGAGGGGGGTGCTGAATCCCACTCAACTCAATGGTGTTGCACCAATACTTGTGTTTAATGCCTGGATTAGTAATCTTCTTTACTCCTAGCCCTATTCTTCCTCGTCCCAGTGTGTATAAGACAGTACTTGTGTATAAGGCACTCTGCCTCATACACAAGTACTGGGATGAGGTAGAGGTACATGGAAGTAATGCTTGATTTAGCTACCTGTAATCTTCATTACTCCTAGTCCCACTCTTCCTCATCCCAGTACTTATCAATGAGGCAAGGAGCCTCATTCCTAAGCTCTGGGGCAAGGAAGAGGGACGTGGAGGTAATTCTGGGCCAAGGAGCTGATTTTGGAGGTTGGGGTGGGAGGCAGAGGGGATGTGTGGGGGGGCAGGATTATACGACAAATTATAATGGCTGTCCCTGTCCAGGCTAAGCAGGCATGATATGTGGTATTAGTGGCTAGAGAGGCATTTTGGTGCAGCCAGTCTAGTCATTCCTCAGTTTGGTATGACTTTTTTTTAATGGGGCATTTATGATAAAGCAGTCCTTCTAAGTGAATTACCTGGCTAGACTGCCGTTTGGGTGCTGCCAGTCAGCCGTTTCTTACTGCAGCATTGTATATTTTTCTGAGCATCTGTGATCAAATGATATGATATAAGACATTTATAACGCACCTTCACACAAGTGTTTCTAGGCGCGACAAGACAAGGAATGGAAGATAGAGTGAGGACAAGACAAATGATCTTACTAGGCCTTGTGTCATTCAGATTGTGCAAGTGCGATAATGAGAAGCACAAGGGGAAAGGGGCGGGGGAAGTGCAAGGGAGAGGGGAAGGGAAAAACAGGGCAGCAATGCTCTGAGTAAGTGCTGTCAGGGCAGCACAGCTCTGGGTAGTGCAAAGAGAACAAGGGACTATAGGGTTACAGTTACAGCCCCTAAATTCATGGTAGGACCAGAGGCAGTGCAAGGGTGACTGATCAAGAAAGAGTCTCGACTCAGTGAGACTCTGAGGGTAGCCAAGCAACCAGTCGGTACAGCAGATAGGTAGGTCAGGTAGGCCAGCAGGGGAGGGAGAGAGAGAAAGCAGAGGAGAAGAGGAAAGTTTTGAGCTGCTTCCAGAACTTCAGGTGGTCTGCTAAAGCTTGAGAGGGGCAGGGAGGCTATTACAGAGGGAGGCACCTGTAGAGGAGAGAGATCTACCCCCACTCTCTTCCTGGAGAAGCGTCTAACCCTTAGAGAGTGGTAGGTAGCTGAGCGAAGGGCTTGAGAAGGAAGATATTTTGGAAGAGAGCGTTGGATGTAGTGCGGGCCCCTGGCCCAGAAAGCCTTGTGGACAATGCAAAGGGTCTTGAACTTGATACTTGCAGCAACTGGGAGCCAGTGGAGAGATTTCAGGGCTGGAGAGATACGATCCTTGCGCTTGAGGCCAAGGATAAGTCTTGCAGTCCTCTTCTGGATTAGTTGCAGGGGCTGGATAGTAGAGGAAAGCAGATTGAGAAAGAGGCTGTTGCAGTAGTCCAGCCTAGAGAGAACCAGGGCTCTGCAGACAGTGAGCTTCTGGGGGAAAGTGAGAAAGGGAAGAGTCCCTTTGAGGAGGAGCAGCTGGTAGTGGGACTTCTTGGCTACGTCTGAGATGTGAGGAGAGAAAGAGAGTGGAGTCAAAGATGACACCAGTGTTGTTTGCCTCACAGGAAGGCGAAGGAAGAGGGCCCAAGGCGGGCGGCCAGAGTGAGAGAGGGAAAGCAGGGGCAGGAGTCCAATTGAGAAGGATCTCCATCTTACTGACATTAAGGCAGAGATAGTTGGAGGCACACCAATCCTGAATCGCTAGACAGTCGGGAATGAGCGAGAGATGGGAGGAGTCTGAGGGGAGTCTGAAGGAAAGCAGAGTGTCATCCGCATAACACTGAAAGTTAGAGGAGAATGTAGAGATCAGGTGGGTGAAAGGGGCCACATAGAGGTTGAAAAATCAGAGTGAGAGGATGGAGCGGGGAGAAAGGGACCAAGTTGGACCTGGGAGGGGCAGTCCAAGAGGAAGGAGGTCAGCCACTCAAGGGTCTGATCGGTGATGCCCAGGTTCTCATGGAGTCGATTGATGAGGATTGATCAGGATGGCATGGTTGACCGTGTCGAAAGCACAGGAAAGATCAAGGAGGATGAGAACAGAAGGAATGCTGGAATCAAGGTCAGAGAGCAGAACTTCACAGGTGTTCAGGACAGCAGTTTCCGTGTCTCTGGCACTGAAGCCAGACTGATGGTCATGGAGACAACCAACAGATTCAGTGTGGAGAGTAAGCTGGGAGATGGCCAGCTTTTTCAACAGTTTGCCCAGAAAAGGGATGATGGAGATTGGGCGATAGTTTGCCGGGCAGGCAGGATCGTCAGAAAGCTTCTTGAGGAGTAGGTGCATAAGGGAGTGCTTAACGGGAGAGGGGAAAGAGTGAATACAGAAATCGGTCAAGGCTGGAGCGAGGGTGTCAATATGGTTCTTGATGTTTCTGGTGGAGCAGGAGAGCACCTGTTTGGATAACACTTTCATAGATCGGACTTGTCTAGAAACCTTGTCAGGTGTTGTCAAAGAGAAAGAGGAGAAAAGAGGAAGAGAGGTAGAAATGGACAAAGGGGGGCCGAGAGAGGAAGAGGAGATGGAGGACAGGATGTCCTGAGTTTTAGCGTAGAAGTGAGATGACAGAGCCATACAGAGGGCCTGGGAGGGAACATGAAATGTAAAGACCTCAACAGGATTGACCAGTTCTTTTCAGATTTTAAAAAATGTGGCCGTGTTGTTAGAGGCCACAGAGACACGGGCTTGAATGTGTGTTCTATTCTTGATGAGTGTTATTGCTTCGACTGCCATTTTTGTGCAACCAGTTTTGATATGTCTAAATGTGGCCTGGCAAGCTTTACTATATTGTTGTTACATGTCGACACTGGTCTACCTTGTGCAGCCAGTTGGACATGTTTTCATTGTGGCATTTAATAGCAAAGCTTTAATGTTCCTGTGCTCTGTTGGTGACTTGCATCTATTGGATTGGTGTTACCCTACAAAACAATTGCAAACACTCTGGCTTTTTAGCCAATTTTTCTCAGACTGTGTGCTGTATGTTATATTAAAACACATATGTATATCTTTCTCCTAGTGCAGTGTGCAGCATATCTGTCAGCAGCACGTTTATGCATATTGCGCAAGTGTGATAATCTAGGCTGGCCCAGAGTGTGGCGCGACCCTTGATTTGTTGCTGATTTGGGGGGCCCCCTCAGCATGGCTCGCAGGGGGGGCCCACATCTTGTGTTACGCCACTGGAGAGCTTGTGAAGGAAGATATTTAGGGAGAGAGAGTTGAAGGTATTGAGGCCCCAGGCCCCAGAAGGCCTTGTGGACGATGTGGAGGGTTTTGAACTTAATCCTCGCAGCCACTGGGGGCCAGTGCAGAGATTTTTGTCCTGGAGAGATACGATCCCTGGGCTTGAGGCCAAGGACCAGTCTCACAGTCCTGTTCTGGATAAGTTGCAGAGGGTCAGAGAGTAGAAGCAGGCAGATTTAGAAAGAGGCTGTTGCAATAGTCCAGCCGAGAGAAAAACAGAGCTCTGGAGACAGTGAGCTTCTGTGGTAAGGAGAGGAAAGTAAGTATACCTCTGATGAGGTGCAGCTGGTAGAGTGACTTCTTAGTGACGGCAGAGATGTGAGGGGAGAAGTAGAGTGTGGAGTCGAAGATGACACCAAGGATTTTTGCCTTGCAGGTGGGAACAGGAAGAGGGCCAATAGAGGCCGGCCAGAGTGTGACAGGAAAGGTGGGAGCAGGTGTGCCGATGAGTAGAATCTCAGTCTTACTGGCATTAAGGCAGAGTTAATTGGCGGCACACCATTCCTGGATGGCGGACAGGCAGTCAGAGATGAGGGAAGGAGAGAAGGAGGCCGAGGGTAGCCTGAAAATGGGAACAATGCTATATGATGCCACTTCCTGTTTTTCAAAGGGTAAATGTTTGTGTTTCATCGCTTCCTGTGATGTCACTTCAGGGTGGGGTCACATGGCATCACTCCTGTAATGTCATCAGGGCGCAAGGGTCATGTCATGTCATTTCCGCTAACCCTGGCTTTTTGGTGAAATGTCGTCCCTGCAGTGTTGACTGTGTATGTATGACTTTACCCCTTAATTGCCTTTCTCTTTCATACACTTTTCCACTCAGGTTCTTGAACGTGGCCTTGTGGCTTAGGTGCAACACCTCTCTGACCATTATTTCACTCTATCGTAACACCCACCCCTTCTGCTTTCGCCGTGCTTTGATGCAGTGAGCATATTGCAACTCGTCGCTCTTTTAAACAGCACAACACATAAATGCCTACATAACGCGTCTTTGTGTATCTTTTACATGAGCTTTTGGTGTTAGGATAATCAGACTAGCAGCAACCTCGTTTGATCGGCCTTGCTTGCCATTTACCCGCTGCGTTCTGTCCTTTCCGCTTCTGGAGGAGGGCGAAAGGAGCCAGGCTCGCGCTCAGCCTGCTGCAGTCTACAGCGCGATGCTCTATTCAAACCAACGTCTAATGGAGGGAGCGCCGTGTGCTTTCAACTGCAGGGCTCTGGGTGGCACCCGTAGCAGGGCTTCGATTGACTGTAAGATCAGGAGCCGAGGAAAGGAAGCGTGCTATTAAACCGCACTGCTGTCCGCTGCAGTTTCTCACCTGTCATATTCGAGTGTTACAGCTTCGAATCCGCGTTTTGGTGTTTTGTATTTGGTACGTGTTCTCTGTTGCGCAGATTCAGCCTTTGTTATAAAAACAAGCACACTGACTTGGTCGGTGTGTGTCAAAGCGAGTACTGGGTCGAAAGTTAAACCCGTTCTGCAAACCCTGAGTATGTGGCCAAAAGGAAACCGTTCGGCTGGGGAGTGTGGTTGAGAGTGTACGTGTTGTGTGTGAGGCCAACTGGGTCGCATGTTTTTTAGGGGGGCTAGGATGCGCACGGACTGGAGTCAAGTGTGGATGAGGCTGCACGGTGAGCTGATCTGGGGGGGGGCTGCCTTGGTGTTTGCAGAGGCATGTGGGTGCACGTGCAGGGCTATAAGTGGGGTAAGAAATCGATGGTGGGGCTCATTTGGGGTGTAGCCTAAAAAAGTACACACACTGTAGTAAGGTATGCAAACAAATATATAAATGAATGTAAGGATTTATATATTTGTATGTGTACCTTACTATGGTTTGTGTAGTATGCAAGATACATTTTATAAAGATAGACATATGTAACATATGTCTATGTTTATAAAAGAAGGTTTGGAAAGTACACAAAACATAGTAAGGTAGGCACACAAATATATAACATTTATATATTTGTGTACATAACTTATGGTTTGCATACTTTTTCAAGCCATTTGTTGAAAACATTTCTATGTTTATAAAAGATGGCTTGAAAAGTACACATTTTAGAAAGCTTTGCTCGGGGCGTCTTTGTCAATCGACAGAGATTTATTAAAGATGGCTTGAATTGTGTACTTTTCAAGCCATCATTTATAAGCCTTGAACTATTTTAAGGAATCCCCATGTTCGCCGAGAGTTAAAGAAGCCTCAGTGACCTGGGGAAACAAAGGCACAGTAACTTCCTCTGTGACCCCTTTCGTGAGGAGTCACCAGAGGAATTTACAGTGATTGACAGAAGTGCCAGCTATTCACAGCGTCGCTGTGGCTGGCTGGCATTTCTGTGTGCTTCCCTGATTTAATGCGGGAGCATCACCCATCACGGCTGTGTTCCGCCAACGTTATGGTGGGATTGAGGGCCCCGGCTCAGCCCCACTTTTTGGTGACTGCCAGGGCCCGGCTTAAAGCACTGTGCACGTGGGTTGTTGTGTGTTTGTGCTTGTGAAAGTGTGCGGGCAGTGCATTGAGTCAGATGGAAGGGGGGGGTCCCTTCTGCCTCACAGAAGTGGCATAGACTAAGACGCGGGGAGACAGTGCTTAGTGATAATTCAGTATGTTGTCTTCACGATACGAGTGTCAACAGTCATACAGAGTTTATAATTTGTCCTTGCCCATTCCGCGTACCCACACTTCTCATTACCAATCTTTATCTGTATAAGACAGTAGCAGCTCTCCGGATGCTTTGCACTAGAGCTGCAATGATGGTTCACCATTGACTTTGCTATAGCTGATGGGAGTTGGAGTTCAACATATCTGAAGAGCCAAAGGTTGGGACCCCTGGTATAAGCGAACTTGCAAGCAAATGAGGAACAGACAGTACAGGTTTCTTTTAGATGTCATGAAGAATTTAAATATTGTACTGCTCAATAATGTTCTGCACTCATATTGTTTCCAAATGATTGGATGGAGACACATAAATAAGTTGAGGGGCACAAGATCACACAATTGCATTGGTGTGGGGGAATGCAGCATTGCTCTTCCTGTTCCAAACACCTTCGCCTGTAACATTCAAAAAGGGTGGGTGGGGCAGAGGAGCAGACTGCAGGGCACACCATGAGGCGATGGGGCTTTCTTTTACTGACATGTACATACACAGTGCATGTGAAAGAGGCATTAGAGGCCCCAGGAAACTATTTCACACCAGGCTTTCTTTTCTGTTGTAGAGCTGTGCCCATTCCTTAAGCACTGACATCAACGGGTATTGAGGTGTGGCATTCCGGATCGAGCAGTTTGAAACCAGGAGACGGGAATCCAGGAGCTAGAATGATGGCACAAGTGCACAGGTCAAGGAAACAGACACATCGCTGCTTCCTCCAGAGCAAAAACTGAACATCCACAGGGAAACAATTCACCACATTATATTTAAAATGTGCACACAAAACATACAAATAAAAGAAAACTACCCGAAATATGTTCAGGTAAATGGTAATAGATAATTGCAAGAATACGAAGACTCAAGACAGACTGATTCAGATACAGGACCTCGGCCTTGAAGAGGTGAGTCCTGTAGCGAGGATCATACAGAGATTACAGTGAGATAACATATGCAGGAAATGAGGCCTGTAAAACGGAGAAATATGTTTACAAGAAACCACAGCAGAGAAGGGCGAATAAAGAAGACCCTTTTCATTAAAGAATAACGGAGGGTCCCTGGAAAGTGTACTTTTCGACAGCAGAAAGAAGAGCATGCTTCAGCTGCAAAAGGAAATCACACATGGAGAATGGTGACTGATGCCCCCCCGCCCGCCCCAGAGACCTGGCATGCTGTAAATGCAACTAGTAGAGATATATAGCAACTAGAGAATACATCATGATTCCTTGGTTGGAGATGCTGCACGGAACAGCTACGCATCGAGTGAAGGAGAAGTTCACAAAGGAGAATGGTTGGTTCAGACAGTACACTCTTCTCAAGTAAGAAGAAGAAAGTGCACCACAACCTTTTAATGTACGGCATATCAATGAATACAGGTGCGGACTGTTGGACACATTATACCATAATATCATTGGAAGAGCACAGTGAGATGTTAGGCAGTTTACCTGTTGCTCTCAGTCGAGAGTGGACCTGTCGGGATTCAGTGAGTGCCTCATCACATTTAAAAGCAATTCTGCAATTGCAAAGGTGTATGTATCCTGGGCAGGCATTGAAATCCTAGGATAGGAAGAGCTGGCACATGTATCTATTCATCTGGATCGATGTGCTGATGAACAAGTCATGACAGTCACAAGCTCGTCTTGGACAGAACTCATCAACAGTTTCTAATCATTATTAGCATCCACAGACAATCAGGTGGCTAGAAACACGGGCTAAAACCTACAATCTCAGCCTATGTTCCAATCCATCTGATGGCTGGTTCCCCGGCCTCTATCTCCCCTCACCCTGCGGCCCTTCTTAAAAAAAATACCATTTCCAACCCTCCTCCCCAACCCCACTTACCTGTTTGTTGCAGAGTTGCAGGCTGCCACCACAGCTTCCCAGCTACAAAGGCCGCCATGTAAAGGGAAGCTGGGCTCTGTATGGAGCCACGCCTTTCCTTTCCATTGTGGTGATTTTAGCACAGTATTTTCAGTCACTGAACAGGGCTGCAGGTTACCGTTTTGCTTGCTTATCTAGAATTTCCATGAAATCATGCCCTGTCACTATCTTATTTCAAGATGAATTCATGGTGTCCATAATTGGAGACTTCGCATCAGGAGACCTAAACACATTTGAACAAGCAACATTAAAAGCAAGATGAAAAGCAATGAAACAAAATTCTGTCTAAGAGAACTTGCAACTAACAGCCGGCCACTTGTCAAACTCCAAGCATAAAGAAAGTTGCTGATGACAACTATATTCAAGGCAACTGTAAGCGATATTCAATCAACACTACAGCCAAGTCAATGCCTAGTCTGGGATGCTGAGGAAAACCCTTATTAATGTTTTTTTATGTCTAGTTCAGTACTCTGGATGACCACCCTTGTATAACACCCCCTCTTAGAATCCCCCTGACCCCACTGAGCCAAGAAGTAGGTTTGTTTTGCAAATTAAAAGGTTTATTTGAGAATTTAAACAATATATACATATCACATTTTATAATAAATTAATATCTGATAGTACACTTAGACATATGATGTTGATCAACAATGGGTAATCTGGCACTAGCACACTTCTTTACAATCAATGAGGAGTTAGTATAGGATGGAAAAAGTAGCAAAAATACTTTTATGATTTCAAGGGAAAAGCAATGAGGAATAAAATGCAGTACAGAAATACTTGATATGATTTTAGCAAAAGATAAGATAATCACTTTTTCTCTGGCAATTCACCCCCCTCCCCTATGCAATGTAAGAAATGGAAGGAGATGGAAAGAGGAGCACACAGTTCTCAGGAATGCAATCAAATACAATACGAAATTCAGTTCCCCCCCAGCAAGCATAGAGGAAACAGGTAGGAGTTTGAAACAATGCCCAAAATGCTTTTTAAATGTGATGGCAATGGATGGGAAAATGTGCCAACTGATTTTAATTCCCTCTAGAGATTCAGGGTGAGTGGGAGATGCGTGTTGGTATTAGTTCAGACTCACTTTAGCGATGCTCTATGAGTTATTACCAAGTTGCAAACGGATTTTAACAAAAGAAAGAATGGAGCTGCTATTTTGACAAGTGGAGAAATTGAGCCAAAATCGCAAATCGCGGTAAATTTCGCGAGTGTGTAAAACGTGATTGCGGGAAAAGTATAAGGAAAGCCTAGATTCTAAGCTTTCAGATGAAATTTCGTTCCTAGCCCAAACGGTTCAGAGATACGGACGATTAAATAAAGGTAGTTTTTCGGATTTAAAGTAAACTCAAATGACAGGTCACAGCTTGCAGCTGCAGAATTGACAGGTGACAGTTGTGCAGCTTTAAAAATGACAGATGACGGAGACTGTTCTACTTAGGTTAAAATAGTTTGGATTAGATTATTTTAACTAAGAGATTGGTTCTGCACAGTTCTGCTAGGTACTCACAATATAAATTTGAACTAGGCCTCGTCACGGATCTGGTCAACACGTCCGGCTGCGGTTCTGTCTGCTCGGCGGGTCAATCAGGCACCGGTTCTGCTCACAGAGATCTGGGTCAGCTCTGCTCTGCTGGTCTAGCCTCTCTGGATTCTGGATGTAACACTGCTTTCTGGGTACTGCTACAGGTTCTTGCAAAAATTCTCGGCAAAACTTCAAACACCTCGCCCGGCTGTTGAATAGTTTGGTTAGTTTTAAGGCCTGCTGAAGAGGATTCAGCTGGTGGATTCAGGCCTCTCTGCTACAAATTCTGGAGTTAATTTCTGCTACAGGTTCTGGAGATTGATGGATTTGAAGTCTGGATCTCTGGATGTGAAGTCGTCGGTCAGCATGCTCCGCAGCAAATGGAATTGAATGTCTCTACCTGTCCCAGCAGTCTCTTTTTATGTGTTTTGAAAATGGGTGTGTGCCTGGTCATAACTAAACCTGCCCCTCTCACTTATCATTGGCCAATTCCTCCTCTCTCCCTTGATTGGGGGAAGGACATATGAGTCAGAGTGATGCTGTAGGTTTTATGGTCAGAGGAACCTCCCCTTGTCAGATTGCACACAAATCTATTTCTGACCCAAATACATATTTATCCATGTACCATTTTTCTAATATTATAGGTCCAGTTAACATATGTTTTGTACCACCAAACCATCCGATCCCTGTCTTTGTACGATGTCGTGTCCACTGATGACAGAATTCTCCCCTTTTCATCCAGATAACGACCTCTAAACCTTTCCAAATTTTACACAAATGTGCACCAGGGATATGGGTTACAGATGATAAAGTGTCAGATTTTTAACATGCATACATTTGGAGTGAGGCCCTATTTTCCGCTAGCAACCCCCCAGAATACACCACAGGGTCCTAACGCCTCTTAAAATGTTCACAGAAAAATCACAAAAATAATGATATTACTTATATAATTCTGACAAGTCCGCACTATGAGTTATCTATCTTTTTAAAATGATGCTCTGGTCAAAAAGGGGTGTGGCTTCCCCATCACAGGGTGGTATAACTGGTTTATCCACTTCCCCCAAGCCAGCTTGTTCACAGAGGCACAGCTGCCCCCCAGTTTCTCCCAAGAGGAAGCTATTTTACGACGCCCCCAATATAACATTTGCCTGAGTCCAGGACAGGCCTTTGTTCAACTCCCTGTAGTCCCCAACAGCTCCACCCCTAATCTAATCAGAGAGGTGACAACTCCTTTTGGCAAGGGGAAGAGTGGCTGAGCAGGTTTCAACTCCTGTCAGGGGTAGTTGTCAGGCAGAATCCAATTTCAATAAGCCAGGTTTCAGCTAAATGTCACTTTTTGTTCCCAGTTTAAATCACTTACAATTTTGACATATACATTAAATAATTACTTCCTTCAAGTCATTTCAGAATATAGTTTTACATTGTATCCACATCTTAGCAAGTCTTTCCTTGGTCTGGTTTTGTTTCATTTGTTCAGTTTTACACAAAAGTCTGGTGGTTTTAAAACACTGGCTTTCTGATAGTGGTGAGTACTGGTAATGCAACCATTTTTGGGATTAAGAAAATGAATTCCCCACAGTTCTGAGTTGCTTTTTTTGCAATCAGCATTGCCATTCCCAATTGTTTCAGGCTACTGTGTGTGTAGCCCAATGGTGGTTTTAGGCAGTGCCCTCCTGTGCTCACAACATAGGCAAACATGGGTGGCAGCCTATTCTTCATGTTTTCCCTGTGTACTCTCTGGGGAGTTCTGGCCATCATGATGTTTTCCATGCCAGTACTGCACAGTTTTATGGTAGGGCTTGTATGCATGGGTAAAAACATCCCACACAACATCCTATTCAGAAATGGTCAAATCATTCTGTAGAGTGCTTCTCAGCACTCCTTCAGGCAATGTGCACAACTGTCAGGCTTACGAGAGATAGCAACTAATGGACATGCATGGATGAGATGTAGTAAAACAAATGTTTGTACTGATATTAATGATTGAACAGTGATTAAAGACTCCATATCCAGAAAAAAAAAAACATGTAGATCGGGTGGAATCCCTGACTACCGTTTGGGAGAAAGTTGGTTTGTATTTCATGGGCTCACTGTAAAACATACCTTTGTAGTAATGAAATAACCCTATTAGACTACCGAGCCACAAAGATGGAATTTTACTTTGAACAGGACATGATCACAGTTACAACTATTGAAGTTCCCAAGGACATATTAAGGAGGAAATAATTTCCAGCAGAATGGGTAGCTGACAATGGTATTGATATGACAGAAAAACAACAGAGGCATTCCTTAAAGACTAGAACATCAATCACACCAAATCTGTTGTGTATCACCCACAGGCCAATGGTCAAGTGGAAAAGTCAAATAGTTTAACTAACAAGGTCCTTCAATTACCAGCAGTATCCAGAATGTATGGTAAATAATCAATTATCACCAGTGTCAGAGTGCAGCAACTAGTTAACTCCAACCGCTGTCAGCAATGCCTGCCCGTATCAATTATTGTGGATTTGTAGCAGGTATTCTGCACTAGCCCACCTTGGCTACCCAAAGTGTTGGGATGTAAGCCAAATTAAATAATTTCTATACTATATTGAGTTAAAGTGGCCCAGTACAAATGCAATTCGTAACATGTCAAAAAAGAAATAGCTCAAGGGCTTCATGTGTGTGCTGCAGAGAGCAATGTGTGACCTACAGGAAACCACTGATCCCCCCAAACAAAACATTAAAAGATGCTCACTTTTCCAGACCACCTCACAAATGTCTTTGCCTTCGAGAATAGAAAAGGTGGAAGCACAATTCACTTCAGGCAGCACCCTGCAATGAACAGTGGCAGTGATGTGTTAATGAGTTGATATGGCGCTTTGTGTGTTTTTGTGTTTCAATGCCTCAAGTCGAGGGTACACGCGGTGGACAGAGTCCACCCACTTTTTCCAGAGGGTGGACTCATGGACTCAGTACCACCAAGCTAAAATGAGAAACATTGAATGCCCCCATTTATGAATGAAAGCCGTCCTCAGGGACCGGATCGTTAAGTTTGCAGGCCGGACACTTCACCACTGCACTATATAACCTGATGAAAAATAATAAACAACTAGAAGTGAAATGTTCCAATTTGCTACTGCAAGTTCCAGGGAAAACATTTGTATTGGTTATTGTAGTTTAAAACATGCACACCTTTTAACGTTTTCAAAAACACTATTAGAAGAAAATATCCTCTCTTGTTTTTGTCTGAGTGTTGATTTTATGAAAGGCAAATCCCATTTGCAAAGTGCAATTTGGGGTTTATGCAAAGCCAATATAAGCAAATGGGCATATTTCACCTTGATATGCTAATTTCTGGTGATGTCACATCCTATTTTAGTTTGTTGATGAGTCCCCCACTTTAATTTTTAGGACTTGACCCCTTCTTAGGCATTGGGAGAAACGACGTGCCAGAAGAGAGAAGGCATTTTGGAAGAGGGGAGATTCTGCCCGTGTTAGCGGGTGCTGTCAGGAGCCTGTTTTGAAGTTACATTTTGAAACCAGACAGGTCAAGCTCCCAACTATCCGAGGCAATCTTAAAAACATGAGCATTGTAGTAAGATAACATGCTCAGTCACGCTTGGTGCATGACAGATTTATTATCAATCCATATATATCTGCACTGTATTTGCACTGGAACTAATGTCAATTACCAAGTGGCGCCGAACAATGCTATGAGGGCGGTAATGGGATTATACAAGTCGGATCATGTGTCATCTGCATTGGCTGTCCATTGGCAAGAGAATCCAGTATCACACCCTCTGCATAGCACACTCCTGTCTCTTTGGCCAGAGTTTATTCTACCTGTCCGATCAGTTGAAATGGCTCCCTGACAGGTCAAACAGCTGACGGCTACTTTGGGCCAAATTGGTACTGGTACAAAATGGCTGTTTTCCATTCTCTGCCCCTCATTTGTGGAATACCCTTTGTCTGATACCCAGCTCTGCCCTAGCCTTTCTATCTTCAAAAGAAAGCTGAAAAGCGTACTTTTTAAATAATTTCCCCTATGATGCCTGCCGCAACTTAGCCTGTCCACCCTAACTACTTATCACTGTTTATTTTTTTTATTTTTTTTCTCTTTGTTGTCTGTCATCTATGCCTCAGGGCCTTTGTCTCCAGCGCTTAATGAATACAAATAAATTAAAAAAAAAATATGCACACAATCCATTTGTACCTCCACAAAATGCCATGTTGCTTTTTAATAATAATTAGGCAACTGACGAAAAACAGTTGGGGATATATTGAAACTAGAAAAACATAAAATGATAAAAATAAAAAAATAATATATAAAGAAAGTGTAGGCATCTCAAGAAGCATTAGGTCCATGTTGGTACTGCTCACACAATTTAAGAGTACAGGACAGCCACAGCTGTTTGGGTGGTGTATTCCTCAAGATAGAATGAGTGTGTGATTTATTTGTCCCCATACATTCTCAATGTTGCATTGCCATATTTGCACTGGGTCACTCTCCATGCTATAGAAGACATTCCTTTCTACTTGACATTAGTACAGCAAATGCACAAGAAAGTGCAAAGAGGAAGACAGATGGCAGGGCAGTAAGCATGTGTATATTTGCATCTTGCATCTGTCCTTTGTGGGTAGGTCTCAGGAGCAAAAGAAGGGTGGTACAGTCCATGACTGGACCACCTGTGACAAATTGACGTCTGCCCTGCAGGAGTACAATGATGGGCAGAGGGTAAAGCACCTATTCAGCCCTCACACTTTTACAAACCAAGAGCCAAAACAATCATAAAGGAAAAACAGGCAAAGTTAAACAATACACTGCCTTTGCCTTCTGTGGTAACATGGGCTGAGGGAAGGCTATAGAGTGTGTGAATGTGGTCCAGTAACAGCCCAAACCGTGAAGTATAACAGTGTCAAATAAAGGAATGCACAATCAGGGTTCTGTGTATATATGCATATATATATATATATATATATATATATATATATATATATATATATATATATATATATATATTTACTTCAATGAAACACACCATGTACAATAACTAACTAGAAAATATTGTGAAAACCCACCCCTGTAGCAGGGTAATGGTACAGAGGAAGAGAAGGCAATTACAACTCCACCATATTCCAAAAGGATATTTCTTGAGGTTGCAAAAGGGATTAAAATGACCTATCCAGTCTTAGGGCGTTTAGGGCGCAAAGATGGGCCTCTGGGCAGATATCAGTCCATAAAACCTTTGCCAATCTCTTGGTGTTTCAACCGCATCAAAGCAGGCTTCTCAGCATCATTTGCTTGTTTGTTTCAATTTGAGAAATCAGCAGTTGAAGTGGTGTACTGGCAATCTGGCGTTGCGTAGGAGTCGAACAGGGGTAGGGTCGCTGCAGCTTAGTCTACTCGTGCTGTTCGGATTGGGCTGACACCAAGTTTGATTCAGTGGTTGAGGCTCAACGGTGGCGAGCGTGGGCCAGGATGTGCAGTCAAGTTGATTCAAAGTGGTGGCTCAAAAGTCAAGGCTTGGGGACACCAGTATCAAGACAACTGACTTGCAGGAGCAGCGATGAAGAAGTTGGTGGTCAGAACGGTGCTCCGTGAAATGCAAGGCAGTGGTACATCTTTGGTTCGATACAGAACAATTACATGCTTCAGCTGGGGCTGAGTGGTGCTGAATGCAATCAAACAGGCAAGCAGCAGTTTGTAGAACAATGAACATCAAAGTCAGTGTCAAATGTCCTTGTAGTTTGCTGACTCAAATCTTGGCTTGCAGCGAGTCGACATTGAAAACACAGGGATCTTGGTGTTCTTGTTTTCAAGAGCTGTGATTTCCACACCAGTGTCTCAAAGGCCAAGATTGGTCCTTTTCTCAGTCTCCCAACCAAGGAGGAGGCTGGAACACACTTTCAAGGGTTCTGCAGCAAGGTAAGGTCCTGGGCATCAGTGTGGCTGGCAGAGATGCAGGTCTAGATCCAGCAGCAAAGTTTACCCCAATGGTCCCTGGGGATTGTTAGGGGACAACGTTTGTCTTTGCATTTTGAACGCCTACCTTCACGTCACAAATGGAGGATTTTAAAAATGACTGCTCTGTCAGCAGGGTTCCAATGAAATCTTGTACAACAGATGATTCAAACAAGCAGTGTGGAATCCCTTCTTTTAAAGGTGAAATCCCACAGGTGATTGAAATAAAGGTAGCCTGCCATACTTGTCCAATCCCTGTTCTTAAAAGAAGTGGACTTTGCCCTTCTTTCATAACACATTTGTGAAATCATGTTAGATTTTGCTCCTTAACTCAGACATGGCTTACTTTAGAGTTTGTCCTGCTACCATTATGGGCTACTTATGATCATCATGCTTTTGGTGCTGAAGTACATATGTTAAATGCAGCCTGTGCACTGCAGAGACTTGGTTGGCTCTGCAGCTGTCAAATTGGCACCTGCAAACGCTGAACCTGTATGTGCACTCGTAGAGCAAGCACTGCAGATAAATATACTGATTCAGGAAGGGACAAGTACACACTTTGGGCCCAATTCATGACATTGTTTGCAAGGAAAATAGGGACTTTGAATGCCGAAGCGATGTTTGTTGATTATGGAATAGACTGTGTAGTCATTTTTGTGTACTATGCAGGGACTTTGCACAGGCTCGGCACGTGTCTGCGAGCAGTCGAGTGCCTTCTGATAGACACCATGCAGAGCGTGGGCAAGGCCTGCGCAGAGGTTGGACTAGGGGGTTTGAACTCGGAAAAAGAGGAAGAACAAGGGAAAATGTGGGTGTTATGGGGGATGGCCTACAGGCGACCCATAACACACCCACAGATGCACAAGACAAAGCATATTCATGGATGTGACCACACAACCTCTCACCTGCAAAATGCCCACGCAAATCCCTTGCTGGTCCGCCACGCAAGGCAGGCATAAAGACGCTTGTGCATAGGCATTGCAGCGTGGATGTGGGTTTGCATGCCAGATTTAGAGGTGCCTGCATGGAGACGGATATCCAAACGGACTTAGGGATGTGCGCACACAGCGTAGTGGAGTGCTGGACCACTTTACAGGAATTTGCACGCTGATTGACCAAAATATGACAACAGTTATAGAAAATGGTGCGCATGTTCTTGGGGTGTCAATTAAAGTTACAGTTCTGAGGGACCCCACGCAGTTTTCACAGGATGCATGTGTTTGCGACGATTGAGCCTGGAGAGGTAGGTTAATGTGTCTGTTGGGGTTTTGCGTCGGGTCGTGTCGGGGGCGATCCAGCCATGACTTTTGGATAGGCCTACTTTGCGGTAACAATTCCATGCATACGATGAGCACACAGATTTCTTTTGGTGCACAGACTCGTGTAGAGTCATTCTTGGCGCGCAGGATTTGCGGGATCTCTGCGCACCTTTCCATGAATCGGGCCCTGTGTTTTTGGCACAGAGCTTATGAAAGGGGAATCTCATCAGCAGACTACCCTTTCAGAGATTGAATTACTGCGTTATTTTATTATGTTATGAAAATGAAAAAAGTCATGGCTTTCACACCCTTAACAGATGGTAATTCCTCACACCCAATCCCTTGTGGTGATCATTATCCCCCTCCCATTATGAAGAGCGGGGAGTGAATTTTAAACAGTTTAATGTTTTACTGTTCTCTCTCCCATGCAGTGACCATGTGAAAAATATTGTGGTTGCAAGGTGCCAATTTTCCACTATTCTATCATGTTGCATAATTGCAAGCATGATTAGGAGGTTTTTTCAACAATGGTTTGGGGGTAAAGCCTGTTTTGCAGACAAAAATAATTAAAACTTGGTTTCATCACAAATTACTTTATTTATGAATTTCTTGTTTCTATTAATCATGTACCATCAATGTATTGCCTGTTTTGAATCGCTATGTTTGTATCATAATGCCCTGGTTAGCCTGAATGCATTTGTGCTGACATGATTTACTTTTGCTTCTGCAAAATGCAGGTTGGAGGTATTTGAAAATGGCTATGAATCATGATTGTGTGGGAATGGGGCAAATAGTGTGTACATGAAATTCACTCAGATGGAGTGAATATGTTATAACCTCTTGTTAGCCAAAACCTAGGTACTGTACACCATTCCTGGTGACATTTAGAAACTTGTTTTTATTTGCATGCATTGTGCAATCTATCTGTGACTATGTTATGCTTGAAATAAACCAAGGGTTGCTTTTTGAAATGATTTTAGAACTAATTTTATTGAAAAAGGTTGATATCAGAATGTGTCATATTCAAAAAGAACAATGGCCACACATGTCACACAATGAACACACAATAAGTATCAACTCACCCCAGAAGAAAACAATCAATCAGCAACAGTAAAGGACCTAACGTAATAAAGTGGAGTAATTGCTTTTCCAACACAAATCCTCAGAACCCCCCCCCAAAAAAAGAAAAAAAATAAAGAATGGGAAAAGATAGGATTAATGGGCAGTGAGCAAGTGTTGTAAATAGGGATTGCCTATATAGTAAGCAGGTCACATGCGGGGGGTGTGATCAGCATGTGGTCAGAGAGGATGATCCTAGGAAAAGAACATCATAAGTAATTTAACCGAAAAGGTCCAAGAAGCTTCCCAGATTGCCTCATAAGGGAATGGGTTAGCCCTACATTTTCTGTGAACTTGTTCCTGTTTTTCATTGCGAGGAGCTGTACCTCAAGGATTTCGTTATCATCTGATGGTTTCTGCCTGGGCGTCCAGACCCACAAAATCAAAGTCTCGGCAATGGACAGAGCTCAGCAGCGATATAGTTTTTGATGGGCATTGGTCACCTCTAAGATACAAATGATGTAAGTGTGTAAACAGCAGCAGACGAGCAATCCTGCTGAAGGTTTGCCATTTTACCAGGGACCAGACCACAGGCTCAGCAGAGGTTAGGCTTAGCTTTGTCATTCTGACATGCATCTAAAAATAAAATACATGAAAAACAATTATCTACTTCTGTAATTGCAAAAGTACGACACATGTTGAGCTGGATAACATATGCATTTACAAATTGCCTCAGTGATTCTAAGATAGAGATCCTCGCTTCATTGAGAACCAGCATGTTAGTAGTCAGGCTTAGGGACTGATGTAGAGATGCCCTCTGCCAATAATACAAACCAGAGAACTCTATGACCATTCTGAGCTATCGCTAAACTTGGTCAAACTTTCTCAAAGCGATCCATGGGTATCCAGTAATCTCCTAGTGAAACTTGGTTAGTTTTGCAGGTTCACACTGATTTTGTCCCAGCATTAATCAGTCAAATCTATATTAAGGCCATGCATCATCAGGAACATTTGGGAGCAGTTTCAGCTGACTCTCATGAACAAACATATACAAAATAACCAAAAAGGCTTTGGTAAGGTAGATAAAGGTTAGGAGAAAGTGAAGGGTCGGGTGAGGATGTGTTGGGGATTCTCAAAAGGAAATTGAGTCCTTTGCATCTTTGAATGTTTTCCATGTAGAACATCACTCTGCAGTGAGATATCTTAGTAGATCCATGCACCTATTGCAGCAATTTATTTTTTTGTTTGTTTATTTTACTTATATAGCAGACCTGACCCATGGGTATCTGGGCGCTGGTAAAGTACAAGATACATTTTACATTATGTAAACAATAATACCGTTCATGCACAATAGAATGTGTAGGTAGTAACCTGCAGGTCCCAGATTTGAATTGGGGTAATAAGCACTCAGCCTTTCTTCCTTCTCTTCCTTCTCGGTCTGTTTGCATCATTCAGATTTAGACACATGTTGTAGTATTGAGATATATAAAATTACAATTTAGGGAATTCATTATAATTATAAAATATTATAATTGGTTATTTATAACGCTTGTGATGGAGTTTTCTAAGCGAGGACTCAGGGGATCAAACCTGTTTTGCTCCGAGTCGTCTTGCTTCCAAGGCGAGCGTGTTGCCCCTGAGCTATCCTCACAAGAATCCATACCAGTCATGGACCTCCAAAAAGCCTACAGGGCTGGGGAAACATCAGTCATGTATTTGGGACATTTTGCCTCCTTGAGGCCTATTGAGGCTGTGTATTTAATAACAGGAAGAATCAATAACTGCAGGTTAATAACTTTAGAAAGGCCAGTACGGCTGAAGCACAGTCAGTCACGTGTCAACAATTCATGACAAAGACTTAAAGCAGTGGTATTGAAACCTGTTTTATACCGAACATCCCCTTGAGTCAAACTGTTGCTGCCAAGCCTGCCCTTGAGTACAAATGTTGTTGCTGCCCCCCTCCCAGATGCCTCATGTGCTTATTTTTCTATTAAAAGCCATCACGGCACTCCTTTATGGAAGAGCCTCACCCCTGAGACATCCTTCTGGCCCCACCAGGGGTGCAAGCCCCACAGTTTGAAGACCACGGATTTAAAGGAATACTATTTGGTATTGGAATGCTATGAGTTCGAAACCTGGGCAAAACAAATAACATATATCTACAGTAAGAGGCCTATTCTAAAAACATTTGTTGGCACAAGTGATGATATGTGCTAGTGCATCTTGTCACGTGCACCTAAAAATGAAATGCCTTCTTCACAAAGTTATTATGAATGTGTGCATCCAAGATGCATATATCCAGTTTCCCCTTTTTATACTCTTTGAATGCTTGCACCAATAAGGGGGTAAATGTGCACTTATTAATGTGCATTCTGAATTTAGAAACAGGATGCACATTAACGTGCAATACACACAGATATTCCCATTTGCCTCAACGAAACAAGCACTGGGGAAATGTAAAGAATGACAGGATGATTCTTGCCCTCTTCATGCAGTTTGTGCCATGAAGCACTGCTGTCCTGCTCATATTACAATTCCTAAAACAGGAATCTCATTTTGAAATGTGATGCACGGTTTACACTGGCAGGCCTTCACATGGGTGCACTAATATATGCAAAGGGGCTGGCCAGCTCTTTATTTGTGATGCAGCACAGACTTCTGGAAATGTGCAGGCCTCCTTTGGGAATATGTTAACCAGCACATTTATCAAACTAATGCAAATACATGTAAAACATACATCCTCTAGACATATTTATTTGTATTACATTTTGTGAATTTGGCATAACGTTTTTTTTTTTTAAGATTACAATAATTTTTCAGCTTCAAACAAAATATTACTTTTGTTTCCAATGATAAAGAAATAGCCAGTTGCATTCCCCTAGTCAGAAAAACACTTTGTTTTCTTTAAGCCTCCCTGGCAGGAATGGTTCAAACATATTCCTTTAACGTTTTAATTTGCCTAGAATATGAGCTGGCAGGAGAAAGGTCTTACCTCTACAGCCAATCGTTTACAGCAACATTTCATCAGAATGGCATTATAATTCGCTTACCTTGTATCTATCGCCCACATCTCTTTGAAGTTTGGCTAAATCTGAGTCACCCTAACACATTGAAATTCAGGTGATTCTGAGTTCAGACAAATGTATTCACACAGGCTTATTAATCACCAGGCTTCCTCCTTAAGTAGCATCCTGGCGGAGCACAACATGTCCTCCATTAATATGTAAAACTAACTAACTATGGTATTAATATAACTTACCTAATTGATGACGTCAGTGATCAGATTGAATTTTGAGTGTTAATCATGTGGGTGTTATAGTACTATACAATGAATGCTTGTTCCTTAACTATTTCATTCTCTCTCTTTGTAGACTTCACTTTTTCTTTCGATTAACATTAACTCTTGATTTAAAACGTTATTTTATATATAATTGCATGTTTTGTGAGGATTACGCCATATGCATATCAGTGCATGTTGTGTATGTGTATGCAGTATGAGTATTTCCCATATGATTGTATCAGCATATGATCATGTGTACATCTACAAAATTTACATCTGGTATGCTCCTTATATTAATATGGACATTTGCATCAAAATTAGTCTTGACTTTGATGTGAATGTTTATACACATAGCAATATACATGGACGTAATGAACATTTCAGACATGTACCTGTCCAGTTTATGTACAAGAGGTCCATTCATTTAGCACATGTCTTCCAGCCTTTTTATACAGAGGGGGATGGGGGGCATACATATGTATCATAAATTGGTGTGGTATAAAAGCATTGTAGTAAGAGCATGGTGTAAGGCATAGCAGTGTTTGGTGAATACATTTCAGGCATGTTTTAATGGCATATAAGCAGTCTATGAGTGTTTGTTGTGAAGTCATATGAAATGCACATGTTCAGTGGTCCTCCTATACACATGAAAACTCACTTTAAAGTATGGTTTAGCTTTGAAGTAAATGTACATATGTTTATAAAGCTAATACATGTTTTTCAGTTTGTAAATGCACACAGTTTACACCTCATATATGTTTCATAAACTCATGAAAAATTACTTCAAAGCCAGTCCCGACTTCGATATGAGTTTTCATATGTATATTAGTGCACACAAAACAATTGTACGTCTATACACATTTGTACCGTTTTTATGGAATATCTGCATATATTCTGATTGTATGCTGTGATAGTGTGTGCTGTAAGTATGTTTGGCTTAAGAACATGTGACATAAGTGTGTTTAATAAGTGTGTGCATTGTAAGGGTGTGTGTCATCAGGGTGTGCGTGTCATAAGAGCATATAAGATACCCTAAGAGCAGGTGTGTCAACCCCCGGAGGTACCTCCCGACACTCCTCCTCACCTGTATCTTCACTAGAGCTGCCTGTAGTTTCTGAGTCCTTCTTCTTGTGTAACTTCTTGAGTTAATTGGGCTTCCTCTCCTTCTTACGCAGGTAGGGGCAAGCTCCCTCGGAGGCCACCTTGACCGTAAATAGAACCCAATCCAGTGCATCCCCAAGGAGCAAGCCCCCAAAAGGTCAGGGAACAAGCATTCTGCTGTAAAAAAAACCCTGATTGGTGTTGGATACTGTAGTTTGCCCAAAAATGCTGTACTCAAGGTAGTTACTGACTAAGAATGAATGTTCGTGATGATAGAACTAAAGCGAGGTGATAAGGTCTGTATCCGGAGTGGAGAATTCAGAGCAGTCAATGGAGGTGTCTTCTTAGACTTGTAATCGTCCTTGAAAGTAAGGATGAACTCCTTCAACAAGCGTTCCACAGATGACAGTCTGTGACCTGGAGGTAAGACTCGAGGATTGGAAGAAGACAGAGAAATAGGAAAAAGGACTGTGGACAGAACTACAGAAGAAGGGTAAGACCTGGTACCTAAATGCTAGGTATAAGATTAAAGAAAGCTTGTATATGAAAGGAAGCAGATATAAAAGAGTTCTCAGTCGCCGGGAGATAAGGAAGAATTCTACCAGCAGACGCAACCCAGAACAGGCTGAAAGTAAGCTGATCGTGACCACCAGAGGCAAGGAAGGAAGAGCGCTACCTGCAGACGTGACCCAGAACGGGCAGGCAGGTAAGCTGTTTTCAGCCACCGGAGGCAGGAATGCTACCGGTATCCGCGAACGGGAGAGTAGAAAAAGTAGGATAGAACAAAATACAGGAAGTGAACTACCGGGTATGGATGGAATAGAATAAGATACAAATGAAAGATAAGGAGATAGAAAACCAAGAGAAATACGAGACGAAAAATAAGGGAGAAAGTTATAGCCAAGGAAGCTAAAAAGGAAAGTAACACAAGAGAGTAAGAAGTGAGCAAGAAAATTACCTGAGACAGAGAGAAACCACCCCTATGGTGACAAAGAACTGCCAGAAGGCAAAAGCGGGAGATAGAAAAGAAGTAAGCGAGAACACTGTACGAAAACAGGATCCAGCAGCATAGTCCAAGAGACAGATATAATGCAGGGAAGCAATGCACTTCCCCTAGTGTTAAAGGGTTGGCGGCTATCTTGGAGGAAGACTAGACCGTCAAACTGGAACCATAGACAGCCATGTTAGGTGTATCTCAATCTTTGCCAGCACTTCCAAGGGTGATATATGACAATGTGTCATAAGAGTGTTCAGGCGTAAGTAAGTGTGTGGTAAGAATGTGTGCCATAAGAGCGTGTGTGCTCAGAATGTGTGTTGTAAGAGTGTGTACTATAAGTGAGTGTGTGTGTTTGTTATGTAAGTGCATTTGTCATAAGAGTGCATGTCATAGGAGCGGGTGCCATAAAAGTTTGTTTTGTAAATCTGTGTTTTGTAAGAGTGCATGTGGTAAGAGTTTGCATTGTAAGAGTGTGTGTCATAGAAGCATATGTCATAAGAGTGTTTGGTGTAAGAGTGTGTGTCGTAAGTGTGTGTTTCATAAGTGCAAGTCTTATAACTGTGTATGTCAGTGTGTGTGTTTGTGTAGTAAGCATGTGTGTCAGGTGTGTGGCATACATATTTATTTATTAGCATTTTTAAAGAGCTCACACAGCCCGGGGGCATCGAGGCACTGTTACAGGAATATGTGTCTTAGTTGCGTATTTATCGCTGTTACAGGAATATGTCTCTCAGTTGCGTATTTATAACGCAGACCCAGGGATCGAACCTGTCTTGCTTCATGTTGTCTTGTTTCCAAGGCGAACAAGTTGCCGCTGAGCTATCCTCCCAGGACAAGTATATGGCATAAGAGCATGTTTCATAAGTGTGTGTCATAAATGTGTTTGTTGTAAGTTCATGCATCATAAGAATGTCATAATTGCCTGTGACAGACATGGCAGTGTGTGCCTGCTGTATGAAGGTGTGCCATGGTAGTGTGTTTTGTAAGCATGTGTGTCATGAGTATTAGTGTTGTAAGGGCCTGTTTTGTCATTGCATGTGTCTTAAGAGTGTGTTTTGCAAGAGGGTGTGTTGTGTGTGTGCATTAAGTTTGTGTGATGAAAGTGCATGTCATAAGCAAGTGTGTCATAAGAGTGTGTGGTGTAAGTGTGTGTGTGTTAAGAGTATTTGCTTTAAGAGTGTTTTTCATAGGGGTGTGCATCACAAGTGTGTGCCATACGAGTGTGCGTGTAAGGGAATTCAGTGTTTGGTTTCCAAGTGTTTGGCCTGTGAGTGTATGCCATATAAGTAGTATGTGTTTGGTATAACCTCATGAAATGCACAAGTCCTAAATGACTCCTACACACATGAAAACTCACACTAACGTGAGGTATGACTTTGATGTGAGTTTTTATACATAGAGAAGGTACATAAGAATCATGCAGTTCATCCATGTACCCAATTTACATCTTCTGAAAACTGACATTAAAGTCATTCCTGACTTTGATATGAGTTTTCATAGGGACTTTATTGTATATGTACGAAATGTGCATGTTAATGAACAGTTTACATGTAGGATGTACAGTCATTTAATTACATCTTGTACGTAACATTTATTTTAACTGCACCAATTCCTGATGCGATCTAAATGCATGGCAAAAACATGAAAGAGACCAATTTTGATGTATTTGGCTGTACATTTGTTGTATTTTTCGTATGAGAAACCCCCATGTTTAATGTTGTACACCAAAATATTAAGCCATCTATGAAACATTCAGAACGTTTCCATTCAGGAGCAGCTGTCTGCAAATTTTACTTTGGATTTGTTTTAGATTTATTCAAGGAAGTGTTCAACATTTTGAAGAAAAGCTATTTTGGGAAACTCCATCGACAATTCACCTTTCCTTTAACTATGCCATGTGCTAGCAAAATGACACAATACATCAAGTGGAGAAGGTTTCCATTAACACAGCGTTGCCCCACAAGAGGCAACTTTTGATCATTTGGAATGGCAAGCACTACATGAATTACTACATGAGAAAACTAAACTCATACAAAAGTAGGCAACAATATAAAGACGCCTGAAAAGTGATGTTTTCAGAAAGTGACAATGAAAGATATCCTTCAATAGTGATTTCAACAAAGACACTCCTTCCCTTTCTCGTCCACTACTTTAACCCATACCTCTCACGGCCACAGAGCAAGAACTCTATAGAAGACCCCTCAGGCGGTCATCAAAGCCTACACATACAGAGAATAATGAATAAGCTGCAGTTGCAGAAAGGGGATATGTGCACAGAATGCAATGACTGACATCACAAACGACCAGATTGACACTTGAATATCAAATGAAGGAAGCTGATCTTCACTCACTGGGGTGTCTGATACCATTTCAAAACCGCCAAGGCTTTTATGAATGTGAAATGCAAGCACAGTGTCATATCATCTTCGATCATTATTGAGGTGAAAATAAATGGTACCCAATGCACTCAATGAAGGAAGAGTCACTGGTACAGGATGGTATTTACTTTTTCTTCTCTATTGGGAAATCTTAGCAGGTTAGGAGAGCCAACTATTCAATATAACTGCCAAACACCAAATATGTTGGTTCTGCTATTACAACACATGTATATTTAAGTCGTGCATTATTTTGAATATCAAAAAATCTTTTATTTTTCAAATTATTATAGAAGTCTGAGACAAAAACGTTTTTGAAATGCGTTGATAGAAATGATAGGTGGCATCAAAAAAAGATATTCCAGCAATCCTATTAATACTTCTCTTAGCTCCCCTCATATGACATTCTGACAGGCCCCAAAACGCAGAGTGGCTTTCACAGCCAATGTATCTTCACATCCAAATTCTGAAGGTCTCTGAATGAGTCTAAATGGGTTACGGCTATGAATGTGTTAATAATATGGAGAATGGCCCATCAACTAGGTGTTTCAAGTCAAGCATGTGGCTATTTTATCACTGATATATCTCTCATATAAGAAGGTATATGTCCATGCTCAAGCTCCCAACAAGCTTTTTGAGTGTATGCAATGCAGCCAGGAATCATCATTGATGCTACTTGTCCCCTTTCCCTGCTTCAAAGGGGAATTTTGAAAGAGTACAATTGGAGCGTAACAGACTGTTTTTTTAAAATATTTTTTTTTTTAGAATGATTACCTTCTGTTAGAATATCACTTAATTGGTTATTCTAGCTTGTGATAATATATTTTGCTCAGTAAGATACGTGTACATTCTTATTATGACAATATTACATACTGGAAGTGATCATGAGAACTAGATTGTGTATATTTAAAATGTTGCCAGTTTACTGCTTTATTAGCATAATGATAATAAAAAAATAAAATACAATCTATTTTCTAATAGCTACTTTTGCTGAGACTCCAGACCATTTCCTTGAAACCAATGATCTGGTTGTTGTGGTAAGCAGAAAGGCAATGCTTCATTTGTAGTGCTGCCCATTGATTTATTGGTACTGCGCAACCACGTGTACATTGGTGACATCATGCACAAACACACATTATTAACAGGAAACATGAAATAAATGCATTTGAAGACCCTGCAGCCTGGGCCTTTTGTTCCTTACAAGGACTCCCCAAATCCAACACCTCGCTAACTGACAGTCCAACCCTGTCTCCATCACCTCCCCATTCAGACACTTTTCCCTCAGTATGATGGTTTAATTCTCACTGGACAGATGCAATAGTAATGCATGTCTCAAAATATCAGGATGGTCCCCACCTGGGGTGAAACCCCCTCTCATTATTAGTCCCCTTGTTTCAATGTAGCTGTGCTGTGTCCCTGTAAATGTTGCTGTCAGCAATGCTGTGGTGTTTATAGCGAATGCAGATCTGGCCAGACATGGAAGATTCATCACCATGAGATTACGAGAGAAGGAGAGAAGGACAGAGACATAGAGTAAGACAGAGAGCGAGAGAGAGCGCGCACCAGAGAGAGAGAGAGAGAGAGACAGGATACATGCAGACAGTGTGAAGCCTGCGCTGCATACCATTCTCTCTTCTATGACCCTTTCTGAAGTGTCCCTGGCAGTGCATCTACTCTGGTGCTGTGTCGAGCAGAGAATGTGCTAAACTCCCCCATGAAGTTTAGGAACCAAGCATCGCTGATACAAATCTCTTCACCACCTGGAAGCTTCCCTTGAATTAACGGGATCTGAGGACAGTGCAAAACTGATATGGGAAGCACGGCAATGCTGCAACCGGTGGACCCAAGAAGTGGAGTTTGCAGGCCCACCCCGATCCAGTGTGTGATAGTTCAGGCAGACCGAGGCAGAGGAACACTCTGTCAAGATAGAAGGCCGGGTAATGAGGAGAGGAAAGACCCAGACAGGAAGGGCACAACTGAGGATGGAAGACCAAGAATTCAAGGCACGACAGTGGGAGAACTACTAAGAAGAGGAAGAAACTAACCCCTGGGTGACCAATAGAATTAAGGCAGGAATATACAAGGACAGGTTCAAGGAGGAGTGGACAAAAGCAGGTTCCGACAGGTAGGTAATGAGCAGGGAAATATGGGAATATTGACAGGACGAAGCAACACTGACTGAATGACCTAAGATGTGCTTTGGCACTGAACTGCTGAGTTTAAATATCCTTTTAGGATTGTGAACAAGCTGGGTGCCTTCTGCACGTTTGCTACGGCAACCGGCAAATGACACATAATCCGCACCTTTGCGATACGTGGAAGCTGCGCCGCTGTAAATGCAGTGCCTGGGAAACGCATTTGATGACATATTTCGAAGGTCTTTTGATGTTTTATGAGGGTAATGAGTGTCTGATGCCCATTGATCTATAAGAGGAGAGGCACTATGTGTTGATGTGGGAGCCAACAGAATGCCATAAGTCACTTGCACAGGAGTGCCTATTCTTCATCCTCACACATCATGGATGCTGATCTTGCCAGACAGTGAGGTCGACATAGTTGTCAGAGGCTCCGGAATCAATGTACGCCAATGTGGACAGATTTCTGGAGTACCACGTGATTTGGACCTTCAGAAACAACAGAGTGGTGTCTGTCATGTGTTCGTCCTTGGGGGAGGGGGTTGAAGAGTGCTGGGGCCTTTTGATGTCCTCTTGACTGACAGTGGGCTGTCTAATGTATCACCGGTTTAGGCGGCGTCAATGGACAAATGCCAACATAATGCCTGGAGCCTCCACACAAAAGGCACAAGTGATAGGTCCAATGGCATTTCTTCTCTGCTTCTAGCAATGGTTCACATAATTCTCCTAGTTGCATGGGTTACAGTGTGTTTTCATCTGAAGCGGCCTGGGCTGGTGATAAAATTGTAGGTCATGTTGGCGGAAAACAGTTGGTTCTCCTGTGTTCACCCAATCATTCTGCTGGGCCTTGGTCTAAACAGGACTTTATCGATCCAGTTTTGCAAAGAGAAAATTTCTGCAAAATGAACCACCGGAAAAGTGTCTTCTGTGCCACTTCTGGCCACTATGACTCAGCGGCTAGCTACCGGAAGCAGCTGATGAATGACACTGCATCCATGTTTCCTCGCTGGTTGTCTACTAACTGGTTCTGTACTCGAGAGGCAAAGTTTGAGGATTGGGAAATGTAGTGATCTGCTCCGCACATGAGCATGCTTCAACGGGTAGTTATTCAATACTAAGTGTGTTACATAGAAAACTCCACCAGCCCCACATGAACGCATATCCCCTTCATGTCATTCCTTCGATATGTCTTTCTTTCCACTTCGCATTCTGATTCTAACCCCACATGTGCACATTCCAACCCTGCATTCCATTCCATACATGGCTGCTAGCATACTGCAGAAAACCACAGGAAAGACTTTCTCAAAGTTATTGAAATTCTCCAATATGGGGCTATAGTTGGGCAGACAAGGGGCAGGGGGCAAGCCAAAGAACGACCAGTTAAGTTGCTTAGGATGTGGCCTACTTTTGCCTTTACCTGCACGAAATTTGTTGTGTGAAACAGAAAAATTGATTGTTAAATGGTTGCAGAATTCTGCTAGTTTATGGGGAGCAGCATCGTATTTCATCATCAATCCATGGGCTATTGTGATTTCCATTAGCATCACAAAGGCTCTTTGCATTAATGCTTGCTTAAGCGCTATGAGTAACGGTCACAACTTCCACTCCAAGGTTATGTAGTTCATCTCATATGTCCTGGATAGCCTTCATGTCTGGTTGAGGTGTACGTCTTCTTAATCTACTGTAGGTGGCAGTGAACCTGCGCTGTGTGCCTGAGTCGCTTTTCTGATCCGTTGTGAAATGTCCCCGGTTGCACTCTTGCTCTACTGCTGTGTGGAGCAGAGAATCCGCTCAAGTCCCTCCAGGGAGTTTAGGAACATGGTGTCACTGATCCAACTCATTGCACCATGTGGAACCTTCCCCATAACTAACTTGATGAGAGGACTGTGTGAGCTCTGACAGGGAAAGTGTGATGATGATGCTGGGCCCAACAGGTTTGCGGGCATGGCCGGATCCAACAGGAGATATTCCATGCAGTTTGATGAAGGGGAACACTCTGGTCAAGATAGGAGGCTGGGTAACTAGGACACAGTAGATCCAGGCAGGAAGGGTCAAGACTGAAGAGGAAGGACCTGTACGGAAGGGACAAACCACTGGATGGGAGGTAAAACAGAACTAAGGGACAATGGACACAAGCCTGTTCAAGCAGGAGTGGGCAGAAGCAGGTTCAGGCATGTAATTAGCATGAACAGTTTCGTATACTGGCAGGACCGAGTGACACTAACTGAGCACATTGAGATGAGCTTTTTTTCTGGTGGGTTTAAATATCCGTTCGTGCTGGGGAACGAGGTTGGGAGCCTTTAGCAGGATTGCTAAGGAAACCAGAGAAAGTCGTCAAATCCTTGTGTAACCCAGAAGCTGGACCATCCTGCATGCATGGCCCGAGAAGCATGGTCGAGCTAAGGAGACGCCATTGTCCTGCAACTCAACCACTGCTTGTCTAGCGCTCAAGTGCCAGCGAGGATACAGGCACTGGGGGGGGCACCACAGGTAAGAGGGCGAGTGTGATAATGAGTGCATGCTTGTTGGTGTATCTGCTGCATGCACGCAAGGAGCTGGATATATGCTACACGAGCGTGGCAGTGGAATTATGCCAATTAGCGACCTAGTGTGTGGTGCGTGTGTGTCGGGACTGAACGGACCTGAGCTGTGGAGCACAGGGGCCTGTGACTGTATGAGAGAGAGATAGAGAGAGAGAGAAAGAGAGAGAGACAGAGGGCGGGAGAGCGAGAGAGAGGGAGAGAGAGAGACATAGAGGGAGAGAGAAAGAAGAGAAAGATAGAGGGAGAGAGAGAGAGCGAGAGAGAGAGAGAGAGAGAGAGAAAGAGAGAGAGAGGGCGGGAGAGCGAGAGAGAGGGAGAGAGAGACATAGAGGGAGAGAGAAAGAAGAGAAAGATAGAGGGAGAAGAGAGAGAGCGAGAGAGAGAGAGAGAGAGAGAGAGAGAGAAAGAGAGAGAGAGGGCGGGAGAGCGAGAGAGAGGGAGAGAGAGACATAGAGGGAGAGAGAAAGAAGAGAAAGATAGAGGGAGAGAGAGAGAGAGAGAGAGAGAGAGAGAGAGAGAAAGAGAGAGAGAGGGCGGGAGAGCGAGAGAGAGGGAGAGAGAGACATAGAGGGAGAGAGAAAGAAGAGAAAGATAGAGGGAGAGAGAGAGAGAGAGAGAGAGAGAGAGAGAGAGAGAGAAAGACAGAGAGAGAGTTTTGCTAATTGTAGGCAGACATCATGATAATGTGCACCAAATAAATACTAAATCATTGAGAAGACAAGTACTAAGAAAACACAAAGAAACACGTTACAAATTGGTTGCACTATGCAGTGTAACTAATGATAGTTATTTTAATCATTATTGGTAGAGAGGTATACATATATCCAAACTAGAGGAAAAAGGGAATAGGCGCACTCATGGAAGAACTTTTTACAATGGTGGAACAGTGAAGATGGAGGTGGGATTTAAAAGTTGAAAGAGGAGAAAGAAGATAGGGAAGTGCAAAGGGATGTCTTAAAGGGACAGTGATACATGAACACAGTTTGAAATGTGTTCCAATGCACCAACATGCCGTAATGTCATTGTTACACAAGATTTGAAAACCTGCCATGTAGGATAATGGAAGTCCAGTGGTGGTGTGTGGGTTGGGGGAGTCAAGAGGAGAAAGGCAAGTGCTGATTGGAATAGCAACAGAAAAGCCATCGATGATATGGGAATACAGATGGGGATCTTGGAGTGTGAGAATGTCAAGGGGTATTGGGTGAAATAAAATAGACTATTTTTAATGGTACATGCCAAGTGGAATCAAGTTTAACTGAACTCCAGTAAATGTGCATACCTTTGTTAGATTTCTCATTCTTGCTAACATCTTGAAAGCCAGTTGTCAATCACTGACTACCTAGAAAGGTTAATTGCAATTAGACACAGCAAGTTGCATCATAAAATGCCATGTAACTGTACAGCGCTATATCAGAATGGTCCAACGAGAACACAGTGAAAACAGCCCTGTCATGAAACGGCACACAAGAGAATTGTAATCCCTAAAGTAAATACTGCCAGCAGTAAAAGGAATGAAGTGTCAAATAGATATGTGCCCTCTGCTTCCATCCGAAGATCTCCACTGATGTGTGTGGATCAGTGGTGCCATCCTGGCAGTGACACAGCTTTCCCATGTTTATTGCATGATCTGATTGATGGTCTGAAGAGCAACTTTACGGTACACATGCATATTGTATTTAATGTGAATTGCAAGGTGCATAGAAACCTAGAATTGTTGCCTACAAATATGTTTTCCTCACCTAAATATGACCCCATTAGAAGTGGGATTTACTATTTGCTAATTGTTTCACAAATACATTTAAACAAACCAAAAAAAAAAAACAGGAAGTCGAATACTCCCACTTCAAAATCCTCTCTGGTCCTATAAATGTGCTTTGCTGTTAGGCCCCTCCAAGAAAACGGTTTTAAAATGCTCACACAAATGTTCCCAGAGCGTTTGCTCCCGAGAAAAAGAAAAAAGAAGGTAAGTGGGGTTGGGAGGGGGGGGAGGTGATAGTTTCCAGGGGATGGGAGTGGAGGGAAACAAAAACGTACCTGAGTCCCCGGCGGAGAACGAAGGCAGCCTCCAGCCTTGGGGAGGCTCGGAGCGGGAATTGCGCCATTTCGAGACTCCTCATTTGCTAAGGGGCTGCCCCCCCTGCCGGAAACAAACGCAGACACGTCCGTGCGTCAGAGGGATTGTTACGTGGCATGGCTCAGAAACGAGCCAATCACGTTAGTGTATCCTGACGACGCACGGACCGCTGACTACTAATGTCTGGTAAAAATAAATAAAACAATAAAACAGAACCTGGTTGTGGAAAATAATAAATAATAATAATAATTTGGCATTTATATAGCGCTACGAACCCTTGGGTATCTGAGCGCTGCTTATTATTACCCACGGTGTGTGGTGCTCATTTATCGACCTCGGAAGGATGAAAGGCTGAGTTTGGCCCGGCCGGGATGTCAAAGCGAGCGCTCTACTCGCTGTGCCACTTGACCGGCAAGAAAGAAAGAAAGAAAGAAAGAAAGAAAGAAAGAAAGAAATGTTTATAAGAGTAGGACGTGAACTAATGTATGATAAGGAGCCTCCAGGAAGGGTACACCTTGTTATCAAATCAATCCCGCAGGAAGGAGACACCTTGTCATCAAATCAAACAGGTTCCGCTCAACACAATTCTAACAGTAGGGTATTAGGTCAGAAGAAGAGGCTGTTGTAATGTATTAACATCCTATCAAGTTCAGAAAGCTGTAGAGACATTACAGTAAAAGAACAACAACAAAAAAACATAGAGTTAAACCGGAAAAATGTATGCAATCAACAATCCATATATGGAAGGAGAGAAAGACTAAAAAACGATGCCGACAGTGCAGAGGCAGTACAGCTACCATACAAGGTTTTGCAAGGGCAGAAGAGAAGAACATTGGGGAGCCGTTGAGTCAGCAGAGCAATCTGGCAAAAGGGAACGTCTATAACATGGTAACCAGAGGATCTTCAGATTATGTAGAGTAAGCAAGAAGAGAGAGAGAGAGGGATGAGCAAACATTGCACGGGGCATCTCATCATGCAGAACTTCACAGCTCAGCAAGCCAAGATTCACCAGAGAGCTGGAGACTGGACGACCAAGGACAACATTTGCCAGGCATCGGCAGTGAGTGGAGATAAGTATGTATGGCCTCTTACAGCTCCAAACCACACAGGCTGTGAGCTAAAATGATGTGCAGCTGAGAAGGGTATAGATCCCTCTTCAGAACCGTGGCCTCCATGTTTTCCTTCGAGTGATTGAATTCCATGGCAACGTGGTCCAGAAACAGGAATGCACGAGGAGCGTATCTGGATCCGAATTCAGCCAGAGGCATTCCATGGTTATTTGGTTTACATGGTACAGCAGGGTTTCAGCAGGTTCTCATAGGGTTCTCAGTAAGAGTCCGCAGGAGGCAGGAATGAAAAATCACGACAAAGGCAACCTGCTTATACAGCATGTTTCCAGACGCCTCCTGGGGAAAACGCCTGACTAGAGGTTATTATATTTAATTATATTCTTGAGGCTGCAGAGGATGGGCTTTTTTCCAGTATTTGCCTAAAACTGATAGCCGTGAGACAGGAGATACCTATCAAGTGACGATGTAAGCTGAATGTGTCCTTCAATTGGTAAAGGAGTGGCAGCATTGGGCATGCATTTATCAAGGCCCTTCACACCTATGGACTTGGATCCGTTTAGTTATATGTGTTCAAAATGTGGCCATTCATGTTATTATCATGAGCGCACATGTCGAAGGGGTGTCTCCTGGCAGCAGGTGAGTTTAAAAAAAGGGTGGGCATAATTCACTCCATGAATGGGAGTGGGCAAGCACAACGCTGGAAGCCTGGGGTATGTTTGGGGGACTTCCGCAACAAACAATTTGAAAATGAATTGAAAAATTCATTCTGTTGCAATGTACTGCACAGTTTCCCAATGAAACGCCTAAAAAGGCGATACTATTGAAAGCAGTTCTGATGGGGAACCTGGGAGATATTCCAATGCTTCAGACGCCATTTCCAGCACCACAGTAAATCGGAGCAGTGCTCATCAACAGTAAAAGAAATAATGCATGCAGCCATCTGAACATTGTAATTCATCAAACAACAAAAAAACAAAAACACTGGCTGTGTAATAAACAACATCTGTAGCACTTCACTGTGCCATGGCAGCTGAGGGGAAAATGGCAGTCATAAATCATATGACTGTAGAACATAGACCAAAGCGTATTATTGCAACACATGATCAGTCTTAATTCCTTTTCCAGAGATATAACATACATGTGCTGGAAACTACAATATAATCCTAACTGTCAAAATATAAACAAGGTAACACATTTGCTATTTTATACCATGTTACTTCCAATAAATGCCCCAGTATTGATAAAATAACAAATGTTTTTTGTCAATAACATTATGCGGTGCTCAAACATTCCAGGGGACTGCTCATAAAATAATGCTTAATGTGCTAACCTGGCAGTGATGGTGGTCAAATCCTGCATGGCACTATTGCATATTCAGTTTAGTATGCCATCCTGTCACTTTCATGCACTCTTTCTTGCAGCTATCATTGTCTCTAGAACATGATCATGCAGTTTCATCCAGCCTGCAAAGACATGCCTGTGCACGTTTTGTATTGCCTCTAGATAATGACTGTGTGGGATCCTCATCTCCCCCAGCTAAATGGCTCAATGCTAGCCCAAATTGTCATCACACACTTCTCACATGTTCACGATAATCACATTCATGTGACACATTATGTGGCCAAGGAGACCTTACATGCCATGTTCACCTTGGCCCTTAAGAAGCTCCAGAGCATTGTGTCATACCACATTCATGTTGCCTCAATGCAATGGCCTACCAACTGCAACCATTCAATGCCAGTTCACATTGTGCGTGTTCAATATTTATTCCTGACACTTAATTCCCCCCGAAAATGACAATGCCAATATCACTTTTCCCCAGGAGGATTATGATGTCAGATTAACTTGGAACTCAATGAACTAAACCAGGTTCGTATGTCATCAAAGATGTTATCCTATGCCAGTTTCATGTTACTTGCAAAAATGGTCAACGTTAGGATCAACAATGTCTTGAAAGTGTCAGATTGCCTAGATTAAGCACGTTGTCTTGCTATATCATGAGCCGAGGAAACGATACAGGCATTTGACGTACCCCACCCCCAAATGAATATGTACGTGCCATAATACCAATTGCATACAGTTCAATACTTTTGTACCTACCTGAACAGACAGGTTTATGAAACGCACATCTTTGGCCAATCAGGAAAGTGGTTCAACTTGTTAATTCGATCACATATTTAGTCACTTGTCTGAAATAGGGTCAGGCTATCTAGACTATGATTCCATAGCTTGTAGGGCCACACCAATATAAACCCTCATCAGTACCCTTGCCTCTGAAGTAAGACAGAACAAGGGCCACTATTGGGAAAAGGTGTTATTGTCGGTGTCCTCTGAAGAAACATCTCAAGATTTGATGATGACGGATCCCTCAGTGAATGGAATATGACTATTTTAGTGAAGGTTTACGATTGGCTGGTTAAGCGGGAGGTATCTGCACCACCAGCTCCGGAGCTTGCTGTGCCGATCTATGCTATGAGTACAAAAACATTTGGCAGGTGCATATCTCTAACTTCAATAACAATATGATGTCTTCTCTTCTTGTTGCAACACAGATGTTCTTACCTGGTTTCCTCAGTCTTCGACATAGCAGCTTCCAGTCCTACTGGGTTTATTGCATTTCCTTCTGGATTTGCCATCCTGCCTACGTGATCTGTGCAACATGTTTCTGTCCTCCATCATGATAGCTGTAAGGGCCTGGAATATAACAGGCAGAAGATTACATCACCCAGTAGAGTCCCTGATCTGCGCTGGTAGTGTATCTGCCTGCTTCCGTGATGTCTTTGTGCCTGCCAGACTCTTTCTGTAGCCTTCCAAAATCAAACAGGTCTGTGAACATGATAGAAAGGAATCAGGTTAATTGGAAATTATGAGCCCTCGGACAAGAACACGGCCCGGTGCATGTCTGCTTTGGAGCAGGAAGGTCTTTTGTGTCTGCCGCCGTAGAACGTTGAGAGAAAGACTCTATAGGTTTTCATCATCTGCACTTCCTAGGCAAAACCTCCTGTGTGATCCCCAACCAGACTGGCAAAGGGATTCCATCACACAACATATACAAAGTAAACTGTGCATTAATTCAGCATGTGCTGAATTTTCCATAGAACAATTGCTCAGTGTGGAGGAACTACCTCATTGACACTCTCCATTATACCCTCAAAAATGTGGAACATGTTTAAAAGCATTTCTGTTATTCTCATTCTCTCAAGAAAATACTACTACTACTACTACTACTACTACTACTACTGCTAATAATAATAATAATAATAATAATAATAATAATAATAATAATAATAATAATAACACATCGGTATTCCACTGGGAAGACTCAATGCACATTTTAGTTCCCCTGATTGTTAGACACTTCAGATTTAACGTTTATTAATTATTCTCCATTTTCTCTTTTTTGCGTTTCTGTGGTATTTGGTTTATAAATGCATTATTTTTTTTTTGTACCAGATCTAACAGAATATAACATTATCCTGGCCATTACAACCAATAGGTGAATGAGGGATCCGTTTGTTGCAAAGAAGGAGATTAGCCATGTCAACGTGTTTGGCCACTCACTTCTGTTTGTGAGCTTCGGGAGATGTAGTGTTTAGAGTAGGGAGTCCAAATCTGCAGAAATCATTCAAAAACTCTGCAGACATATGTTTGAGACCTCTGCAGGGTTAGAAATCGCATAGTTACTGTGCAAACATCTGAAGGCGATTTCTGAAATCTGCATAGCATTTTGAAAGTCTGTTCCCAAAGAAGATCTGAATGTTCTGCAGGGAAATATGTCATGCAGATCTGGATTCTCTCTTCTTACACGTGGTCACAGGTGGACCAGGCGTGAGGGTTATACACATCACTATCAATGTGCTTAGATGCAAAGGTTTACAAGCAGGTGCCTTTCAACAAATACAGATGTAGAGTTGATAGGTCAGGTCATGTGTTATTAATGGGATCCAATGGAGATGTAACACATATGGGGCCATCAGATCAATTGCTCCAGGTGTAGGTCTGATTCACATATATTTCCGGTTGTCTTCAGATGTTGATGTATTAGTCTTTTCTGTACTAATGGCACAGATGTGAAGATGTGATGTATGTCGTTATACCTTTTCAATGTGGGGTGGTGAGCGTGGCATTATCAAGGCCCAGGTTTAAAGAGCAAATAGGAGACAGTTGACTGGTGAAACTGTGCAATTCTTATATAGGTTGGCGTAGCCTATTCGCATTGAGTGGTGCAGTGGATATTAAGGTAGCCAGCGAATGCCCAGAAAGTATGTAGATGCAGAAATAAAAACATAACACAGTGCACACTGGCATTTGAGCTGTGTATAATCTTGACATGAGATTGTGAAACACAAATGATCAGCATTTAATTGTTGACACATTTTACATAGTTACAGTGAGGAAATCTGCTGGAGCTGTCCAAATATTTCAAAATCTGCAGGTGATTTCTAAAATTATTGGCTGTGCTATACATCACTCTTTTTCAAGGCACATCATGTTTTCAATGAAGTATTATCAGACAAGGAGTTCTTTGAATGGGAAGTTTGTCCAGCATATTGAGTCTGCGAAAGGCATTGTTGGAATGCTGGTGGCTAGCTTGCCTCTTATACTTAATTGAACGAATGGTATGTCTTGATACCATGCACTGAGTTCAACACGTACAGAGGTTATTTACTTACTATTTATTATTTTTACATTTGTATTGCACACTAAACCTGTAGGCACCAAGGCACCGATTAAAGAGCAATATAACTGACATTGTGATGAAGTTAATTGACAGTGTTTCAGAGAATTCAGACATGCAGTGTGAAAAGGTTAATAAGCAGTGTTTCAGAGAAGGGCAAGTTTGGTTTGCTTTGAGGAGGAAAAGACAAGATGCCCTACGTGAAGAGAAAAGTTTTCAAGTGTTTACGAGAAATCCATTATGATTTTTCAGCTCTCAGTGTTGTGGGTAGAGAGTTCCTCCGTTTTGCTGCAACGACTGCGAATCTTGATCTGTCCGCTCTTAATAAGTCTGAATTTGGGGAGGATGAGCCTGTTGGCAAAGGCAGTTCTGGTCGGTCGTGGAGACAACGCTCTTGTGAATTTCTGAAAGAGAAGGGGGAGGAGATGATTTAGAGAGTCACCTATGGGTGATTGACAAAATTTTGAAAATTATTCTTTTTTGTATTGGGAGCCAGTAGGCTTTTCTTCTCGCAGTGGTAACAGGGTCTCGTTTAGGAATGTTTAGTGCTGAGTGGAGAGCGTTATTTTGGATTACTTACAACTTGTGAATATTCTGCTTGGTGCCAACAAGCAGTAGCCCAGTTCTGTGCCTATGATGGCACAGGCGATGTTGAGGCAGTTGCCTACAGGCATTAACCAATTTTAGGGTGTGGGCTGCAGATGAGGCAATTGCATTGACTTGCCTTGTGAGAGAGAGGGTGGCTCTAGGTAGACTCACAATGTTTTTACTGAATGGGAGACAGGGATGTTGATACCATCAATGGAGAATGGGGGTGTATTGCAAGCCAACTTTGTTAATCACAGTTGGTAATCCGATGATGTGTAACTCAGTTTTCTCATTGTTTCGACAAAGGAGGTTGGCAGCCATCCACATTTAAATAGTTTGATAGATAGAGTTTAACTTCTCTCAGTCTTGGAGGTAGTTGCCAGAGAGATGGAGAAGAATCTGAGTATCATTTGAGTAGTTGGTGTAGGAGCTGCAGTTTGAGTCTAGGAGGTCAAACAGTGGTTTTGTGAAAAAATAATAAAGTGTAGGGGAGACACATGGACATTTGGGGATTCCACAAGAGATGGGTGCAGGGTGGTGCTTGTGTTGTCCATGAAAGCTCTGATTGTTCTGCCTTTTAGAAAAGAGGCAATCCATCTGGATGCCTCTAATGGGAAATTGACGCAGAAGTGAGGTGTTGGCAGAGTATGTTATGGTCCACTACAAAGAGGTCCAAAAGTAGTAAGAGGGCTGAATTCCCAGTGTCCTTGATTTCATCTAATTGCTTATTTAAATCAAGCAGGACGGATTCCGTGCCGGGACCTGGGCAGAAAACTAATTGTCTGATCCCTAGAATGCGATATGATATCAGTTTTTGCTGAATTTGGATATAATCTTTAGGAGAAAGGGGACAGTTGTGATAGGTCAGTCGTTTGTGGGTGTGTAGGGGTCCAAAGATGTTTTTTTTAGCAGCAGGAATACCCATGCTTCCTTCAGGCTAGTGGGGACTCGGCAGGAGGCGAAGGAGGAGTTTGTAAAGGTAGTGATGAAGTGAACTAGGGCATCCACAAAATCCTTGATAATTGTGACAGGGTAAGCATATCCTTTATATATGAAGGGCTTCAGACCTTTAAGCAAGGGCGCTGACTTCATCTTCAGAGATGGTGTGAAAGCAGAAAGGCTGGAGGTCTTGTGAGACTAAAGGGATGCAAGAGGTCAGCAGAGGAGGACTGTTAGGGATCTTGATTTGCTTCTGAAGGATTTCTTTGTCCAGAAGGGTGTTTTTGGCCAATGGGGCATCATGGACATTTGGACTCCAGCTTTTATCTTTGGAGAAATCAAGTGCAGGTGAGTGTAAGCGATATTCAATCAACACGACAGCTAAGTCAATGCCTAGTCTGGGATGCTGAGGAAAACCCTTATTGATGTATTTTTATATCCAGTTCAGTACTCTGGATGACAACCCTTGTATAACACCCCCCCTCTTAGAATCCCCCTGACCCCACTGAGCCAAGAAGTAGGTTTGTTTTGCAAATTAAAAGGTTTATTTGAAAATTTAAACAATATATATATATATCACACTTCTATAAATAAATTGATAATGGATATTACACTTGTGAATATGAGCAGTAGTCAGCAAGAGGTAACTTATGAATAGGAACAGAAGAATAAGGTGGGAAAGAATGCTTTATATGGTTCAAGGAAACGCAAGGTGGAATAAAATGCAGTACAGAAATAACTTGTTATGATTTTAGCAAAAGGTAATATGATCACTTTTTCTTTTGACAACTCACTCCCCCCCCCTATGCAATACAAGAAATGGAAGGAGAGCACACAGTCTTCAAGAATCCTAACAAATCACACTTCATAATGCAATACACAGTTCCAGTTCTCCCAGCAAGCTTAGGGAAAACGGGGATGAGTTTTAAACACAGGCGAATTACTTTAATGTGGTTTGCAAGGAAGTGAAAAGGTACTAAAATTGCTTTTAATTCCCTCTAGAGGTTCAGGGTAGGTGATGGCTACTTTATATTAGTTCAGGCTCACTTTAACAATACTCTATGAATGATTAGCAGATTGCAAACGAATTTTAGCAAAGAGAAGCAAAAAGCTGCTGATTTCTTCAGATGAAGAAATCGGGCTAAATCGCAAATCGCGGTAAATTTCGCGAGTGCGTGTCTCAGGATTGCGGAAAAAATATAGGTTTGTTGGGAAGCCTAGATTCGAAGCTTTCAGATGAAAGTTAAATCTCGTTCCTAGCACAAACGGTTCAGGAGATACGGATGATTTAATAAAGGTAGATTTTCGGATTTAAAGTAAAACTCAAAATGACAGGTGACAGCTTGCAGCTGCAGAATTGACAGGTGACAGTTGTGCAGCTTTAAAAATGACAGATGACACAATTTCTAGGAGGCTGTTCTAATTAGGTTAAAATAGCTTGAATTAGATTATTTTAACTAAGAGATTGGGTTCTGCACAGTTCTGGCGGATACTCACTCCTAATTTTGAAATGAATGGGCCTCGTCATGGATCTGGTCAACTGGACTGGACTTTGGTTATCTCTGCTCGGCGGGTCAATCAGGCACCGGTTCTGCTCACAGCGGTCTGGGTCTCTCTGGATCTCTGGTCTGGTCTCTGGCAATTGTTCTTGGCAAAGAATTCAAACAGCTCGCCCGGCTGTGGAATAGTTTGCAAATGATTTTAAGGAGGCTCAGGCCTGCTGAGAAGAATTCTCAGTTTATGGGTTTAGGCCCTTGCTTTAAGTTCTGAAGTAAAGTTCTGGTCTTTGGAGATTGATAGATGTGAAGTCTGGAGTCTCCCGGCAGAGCGTCCCGCAGAAAATGGAATTCAATGTCCCTACCTGTCCCAGCAGTCTCTTTTTATGTGTTTTAAAAAGTGGGTGGAGAGGCTAGCATCCCTAAGCCTGCCCCTCTCTTGATTTGATAGGTCAATAGTTTCTTTTGTCCCTGATTTGGGAAGGGATAGTGTGTCAGAGTGATGTCATTTTTATGACCTGCAGAAATGACACCCCCCTGGTCAATGTGCACACAAATCTATTCCTGATCCAAATACATATTTCCCAGGTACACAGTTGTTTGACATCACATACACACATCATATATTAGTAAAGATAGTCCCTGTCCAGACTCTGGCGTTTCTAGGAGCTTGCATTCAAAAATGGCAACTTATTTTCGATTTTAGTGGGTTTTACAACATTGGTTTTTCATCAAAAATTATACAAAGGTACATTTCCCTTCCACATATATCCCAGTAACTTTCCATGTCTCTAGCTTAAACACATTGTCTACAATAATCATAATTAGCGGGGTTTTGCCCCAGAACATGGTACAAATTGGAGTTTGGACTCAAATCGTGAGGGCATTTTTCAAACTAAGACTCTCAAAGTTGTACATTCCGGTCATTTGGTTACAATACATTATCACTATTTCTATAAAATATATATTTGTTGCAATTCAACTCCCCAAAGTGTTTGGGTCTGCCTCCAGGAGTCTGGGTGGGTCAGTGATCACATGTCTCTCCTTGCTGGCAGAGGGCTGTTGACAGGAAACACTCAAAATTAACATACCCCATTCAACAGAAAGAGCCTTTTGTGTGGGCTCCAGCAGGCTGCCTGGAAATCTCTCCTCAATCAATCAACAGGGTCATGTGATATCCTGCCTCCTGGTGTGGGAATCTCTGAGGTGTTAAGGTTCCCCAGCCTCTTGGCCTCTGGGAACAGCAGGTGGCTAAGGTTTCCAATTAACCAACAAGCTTTGAAGTCCCTGCCCCTCTTGCAACTCCTAAATACAGTTTCCCTGTCAGAGTTTAGACCGCTAGCGCCACCTTGGGGAATTTGTCGGTACTGCATCCATTTTTGAGTTGTCTTGAATTACTGCATTTCAATAGAGTGGTCTTTTGCTTGATAGTATAGGACCCTTGCTTAACATTGTTTTGATGGCATCCTTACAGTAGAGTGGGATGTGGAACCCCCCACAAGAAGGTTGTATCTTTGGAGTGGTCTCGTGCCAACTGCGCAGTTCTCCTATTCTGGCGTGAATGTGGGCGGCGATAGCTCATCCCCACATCCACCCAGTCTATTGATTTAGTTTGTTCTGGGATAGAATAATGGGCAGCGACAGCTCATCCCCATATCTACCCAGTCTATTGATTTAACATGGGTCAAAACCCTTGACAGGAGGAATGATTCAAGTTCTTCAAAGTGCCAGGATGTTGGGGTGAACCAGGCGTTAAGTTGTTTGGTGGGTTTAGATTTACGAAGTTCAAGCAGTGCGATGGAGTAAACAGCTAACAAAAGCATGTTGGAGTATAAATTGGCGAGCATGTTGGGTTCAAAGTGTACCAGGTGTGCCGGCTGTAGCTTGTCAGGCAAGGTAAAGATGCGTTCGTTGGTGAGTTTCCACAAACTGTGAGTGATGGTAGGTGACATCTGGATGGAGCAATGGGCTGGTGGGCTGTGAAGGGCAAGCAAAAAGGTAATGATGTGGTGGTCCATTCATGGACAGGGGAGGTCTGACAAGATGGATCTGGCAGTTTAGGGCAGTGAGCCTGTCCAAGATGCAACCTTTTTGGTGGGTAGGTGCTGATATGCACTATTTAAAGCTAATGGCGTTGAGGGCGTTCGCTTCTGATGCAGCATTGAGATCATTGGTGTTATTAAGACTTACGTTGAATTCACCCATGAGAATAGTTTTAGATGAGGTTTTAATATTAGTGCTCAGCAGGTAAAGAATGCACTCTTAGAAGGAGCTCAGGGGTACCGAAGGGTGATAAATACCATGCAGAATGGTGGTCTCGGTATGAGAAATGGGTATTTTGAGGTTACAATGTTCCGATTTTCTGAACTGTGTAACAATGATTTGTCTAATAGATAGGGTGTCTCTTGCTATCAGGGTGACCCCTCTCTCTGATGTCTGGTCTGTCCCAGTGAAAGATGGTGTAATTGGGGGGAATGGCAATAGATAGTCAAGGGCCTTAGGTAGTGTGTAGCCAAGTTTCCGAGATGGTAGGTATATCCAGGTTATTCACAGTAACGAGGTTGAGGATGTTAACAGGGTGTGCTGGCATCAATCTGGCATTGACAAGCACACAGTTCAGAAAGGCAGACTCCATGGTAGGTGCAATGGTATTACTGCTAGTTGACATGCTGTTTTTTGCTAGGCAGGGCTCTGAGGCAGACAGGTGTGATTCTTTGTGTGATGATGCAACATTTTATGATGGAGATGGAGATGGGTATGTGGAGTTAGTGGAGTGATAGGTGGAAGGCAGTGGGAGAGGGGCAAGCCATGGAGGTATTTGGTGTGTGTTAGCCGGGGAGCACTCTGTGAAGGTACTAGTACTCTGTTCTCAAGTTATAGTATGCGACTATGGGCCTGATTCATGGAATAATTTGAGTGTAAAAAGGGCACTCGTCCACCAAACTCTGTGCAAATCTGCATTTGTCAATTCATGGAATCGAATGTGCCATACTTTTCCTGGACTTGCATGGAGTTCCCGCAGGCTCTGCATGTCTCTGCGAGCTGTCTAGGGCCTTGCGCGAAACTCCATGCAGAGCATTGGTGTGGCTTGGGCAGAGGCCTAGGAATGTGGTGGAACACCACAAATGGGGAGGAACTTGCTAAAAATTGGGCGTTCTGAGGGACAGCCTTCAGGCAGTCCATTGTACGACCACAATTGCACGGCATGAGATGTATTCATGGATTCAATCACGCAACCTCACGGCTGGGACATGGCCAAGTAAGTCTGTCACACTATACACCACCCAAAGGCAAGCATAAGTACACTTGGGCATAGGATTCGCAGCAGAGGTGGGTTTTCATGTCAGATTTAGGGGTGCGTGTATGCAACTGGCATTCCAAACTTACTTAGGGCTGCGCGTAAGCAGTGTAGAGGTGTGCAGGAAAGGTTTACATGGGTTTTCACACAGATTCTAGGCAGAGTTATGATTTTTCATACACTTGTTGTCGGGGTGCCATGAACAGTTATGGGGGACCCTGCACAGGGTCCCCAAAATGCATGCCTGCTAGCAGGGGACCGCATGAACTGTTTGAACAATGCAGATCTGGCTGTTTAGGCTTTGCATGTGGGTGTGTTGGGGAGTTCCGGCTGCGACTTGTGAATAGGGTTACGCTGCACAAACAATTCCATGAATCCATGAATAAGTGCGGCGCACATTTTTTTATTCTGCATGCAGGCTTGCACAGTGTCCTTCTCAGTATGTGGCCCTTGTGGGATTTCTGCGCACAATTCCATTAATCGGGCCCCATAAGGCTCTAAGTGAGTGGGTGTAGTAGATAGGTGGGCAGGTACAAATTGCTCCTGATGTAAACCACTTTGTATGATTACCAGTGGGCCCAGATGTCCAGATGATAGACAGGTGTTTACCACATAACATTCAGTTATATCAATCACACCTGAATCAGATTGAAATCTACGCAATGAGGGATACAAATTACTGGAATGACAAGAATAATTCTGAATCAAAAATGCATTTTGGAATATTTGAAACCTGGTTAAAATGGTTGAAGTATAGTACAGAATCTGTCATCTCTATTTGGCTCAAACCTTTTGCAGCTTTATATGTTTTACTTTTTTAATGACATTTAGATACGTCTTTATTTTGTTTGTACTTATTTGTATTTCTTTTAATGCTGACATAAAACCATAATGTATATTTGTATTTGTTCAGACTGAATCAAACCAGTACTGGCATATGGTCTAGAAAGTTTGGAAACAAGTTCAATAATAAATAAAGCAAAATATGATTTTGAAACTTGCCTTGAGTTCCCTCGTGATTCAGCTCTACAGCAGCTAAATGAATAGAAACATTATTGTAATTACTTATTTCAGAATTCAAGTTGAGCAATTTAAGTCTCCCTCAACCCTAGTGGTAAGATGTGGTTATCGATGGTGGCAGGGGTGGGTGTTTGTCACCCCTGTGTCCATAGTGGGCTCAGATGTGGGTGGGAGCTTATGATTCTGGTTTCAGCATCCCCAGACATTTGGGTCTTATGCCCCTGTTTTTTTTCCGAGGCCCAGATATGGAAGTGAGGATTTGTGGGATCCAGTGGGCCAAGAGTTGGCAATGTTACCAAGGTGCCTTTCTTGGGCCCCAGATGTGACAGTAGGCGGTGGCGATTGTGCACACATGCCAACAGGAAGAAGATCTTCAACGTATGGTATATCATAGATAATTAATTCCCCACATCATATTTGACTATGTCTACGAAATGCTATTAGACATGAAAAAAGAAAGCATCAACACAATAACCTTAAAAAAGAGCAAACAGGCAAACGTCATAGCCTAGGCTATTTCTCGTTTTCTGGTAATAGAGATTCCTTCCACCTCGAAACTGAGCCCCTGAGAATCACTTTGCAGCATCTGGCTGCTCTGCGCGGATGTTCCACTGGGACTAAATCCGTGGGGACGCGTGGCTGGTACTCTATGTAAAGCGCATGATCAATTCTGCTTTGCACATTCGAATCATCCCGAATGGAGAGGCCATCACGTGACGCTTCCCTGTTGTGGCTCAGAGTCAGAGTGTTTAGCTTGATATGCTGGATGATGATGTCATGTCAATCTATCACTGTTCAATGGACACGCTGTGCCCCCGGGCCACGTTTCCTTTCTATCTCGTGCTCCACTCCAGCAAATCATGAACAGATTTCCCATCAGGCGATTACCTGAAAGATGCTGGGGGAATTCCTGGCAGAATATTATGTCCGCCAGACAAGTTCTACAAAATGTGTATCTAAAATAAATGCTCAGACACGTCTTTCCGTTTTGGGTCCACTCGTCCATTCGTGAACCAGATCAAAAATGTCTGTGTTAGGGTGCTGGGGTGGTTTCTCAGAAGATTCATGACTGCTGACACCTACTAATGGATCAGTATACAAATATCTTCAGAACAATAGGTTTCCAAAGGATGATTGCTTAAAGGAGACATCCTGCAAAAAAAGATCCATAATATCTTCGTCTCAAGATACATTGAACCCCCAGTACTCATGTGAGGCGCGTGGAGGGGTGGTCGTTGCAGAGACAAGCTGTGCACATGGCATTTCACTGCTGGCAGTCACAGGGCGGCAGGGAGTGTGTCCACGTGGTCTCCAGGAGCCTCGATGGTGCATGCACTATCACATGGCATCTACCTTAAAGCTGCTTTAATGCTTCCCGCAAGGTCCTTGGTGCGTTGGCAAACACTGTCAGCAAAGGTTTCTTCATGCACCCTTGTGAGGTCCTTCAGAGGGCTGGTTCAGCTAATGTAACACGTGATCCGGAGATTAAAGTGGTGCGCTGGCAATCCCAGGGTTCATAAGTGTTATTTCTTTTAACTCTATCAAGTAACAATCAGACCCCTCTCCTTCCAATGTTAATGAAATAAGTACCACTATTTTGGATAATAATGACAGCAAATATTTTCAAAAGCAGAAAAATACAATTAGTTTGTTTTGTGTCCTACATGGTTGATGCATATATGTGAAGATTGGAGCCATGCATGGTTTACCCACATGCGGACTAACGAGATGTAGCAGGAGATCACCCCGATACATTCTCTGCTACCCTGGCAGACTGTTATACTCAGTGTAGCGAAAGGTCAGTGAACCTCAAACGATACAGCTCCACTGTTCTCATCGGACGGTACGCGCACTTAGGAGCCGGCTGAACACCCACAATTTTGCGCTCTATAAATAATGTTAACCGAACATGAAACTGTGTCTCTCTCCTCAGATCGTGAGCATTTAAGTGCAGATTGATTCTCATGCTCAGTGGCTTTTTTTTAATGCTCATCTATTTAGTCGTGCATCTAACTGCATGCGGTGCATTGGTCGGGAAGCGCGCTGGCCGTGCGGCTAATCAGCCAAGATTAATGCATTTAGAATAGCTATCAGGCTCAGAGTCATGTTTTTTCTTTCCTTTCAGAGCATGTCGGCCGTGAAGCAGTCACTGAGTGTTTTTCTTTATTGTCAAATCTTTCTTCGCTCATAAGTAGGCAAGAGCAATGCCTTGACTAGATTCGAGTGACAGAGTGCTACCATTATCCTTGCCAAGTGTAGTGTTAGGGTGAAACATCCCTGCTTAAGGATCAGTAATCTTTATAAAAATGTATCACTGGACATGGTAACATTTGCTGTTAAGTAGAAATGATCAATCTTTATTCTTATAATTGGTGATGTATGTAGGGCTTGACGCTGGACTCCTCCAGGTTCTAAGCGTTTGGCCGTGGATGCTGATTGAACACTTGACACAGCCCTCTTTCCAAAAGGAGCATGTCCTACTAGCCAACCCTTTGAAATGACGTGACCCATTCAGTGCAAGGAGTACAAGCTTTGCTGGAAGTGCTGATCTGAAGAAAATGTGTATGCCAGAATGACGAAGTCCTGGCATGTACTGCAAGGCAAAAAGCATATCAGAACTAAATAGTGTAGATCTGCATTGACTAGCATACCAGTGTCATCTTAATATGACAAGTATACAGCCACACTGCGCAGAAAAAAAAACACAATTGTCAATAAGTAAATATTTTAATGAGAAAAGAGCAGCAGACACGTGTTTCAACCACGCAGTCTTTTTGTAGGCTTGAGTGAGGTCTGTGAATAACTACAGTAGCTCAGATAGTGAATTGAATATTGCAATACACATTAATTCATCCGGCAGTCCGGTACGCACCAACATTAGCTCTGTTGAGCAGCCCGTTCTAATTCAGTGCATCTTTGAAGGGGCTGATCAGCAGAGCTAATCTATAGTTGTGCGTACCAGACTGCCGGATGAATTAAAGTGTATTGCAGTATTTGGTTTACTACCTGAGCTATTGTAGTGATTCACAGACTTTGCTCAAGCCTAGAAAAAGACTGTGAGATCGAAATACGTGTCAGCTGCTCTTTTCATATTAACATATTTAGTTTATTGACAATTGTGTTTTTGCTGCACAGTGTGGCTGTGTGTTTGTTTAACTAGCTGTAACTAAGGACATTTGGGGCAGAGTGTCAGTTTTTCACAACCACCCGCAACAGATACTGTGCATCTAACATTATATCATTAACCTATGAACTCATAGGCGTGCACAGCTAATTCTATCTTATCTGGCCCTCACTTGCTTCCATTATCATCTTAATATAGCCTGGCCACGTGTGCAAAAATGCCATCTGGCACGGTGTAGAATCCCAGGATTTCTTTTTCATTCATTAATACAAGGTGTGGGTAATTCCATATCAGAAAGGGTGGTTTGCTAACCACAATTCCCTTTCATTAAGCTCATGCCAAAAGTATATGTGCCCTGCTGCATGTGCTCCTGATGTTCTGCATCTACTCTCCAGTGGCACAGAGCAGGCTTAAAGGTCACGGGTGCCCTTTTTGACAGTTCCTTGAACAGCCATGTCATTGCAGTACAGATGCTGCATTTAAAACCTGCACCTCTGTTCCAAAACCGCTTAAGTATCAGGAAATATCTGGTGGCAGTTTAATCTTTAAACATAAGCCACACCTGAGTTGTGGGTATGGTGGCTGCTAATTTGCATAATTATGAAAGTGCGCTCTTATCTGTATCATATCTGTGTCAACACTGTGGTCAGGACAACTGGTGAAGTGATGTGTATTTTCTAGTTAGACAATCTATCTCTGCCAGCCAGAAGGACAACAGACTAACAGACTATGCCCCTGTTGGGTGTCCTGACCCACGTTTGGACTATTATGCTGCAACATTTGGTGCTGTGGGCTTAGAAAATCCAAGATGGCCGAAAAAGCCCACATTGCGCCAGAATCCAGGAAAACCGCGCAGTTTTGGCCCACACCAACATGTTCCCCTAACCTGCCACCCACCAGTGCGAGCATGATGGGCCTGGAGTGCCATGAGTGAAATGTGTGCCAAAGGAAAAACAGCTGTGCCGGTTGGCTCAAAAAGCGCTTTGAAATCACCTTTGTTTCTCTGAAATGCAAGCTAAAAATGCCTATTTTAAACGTTGCAAGATATTTAAAAATCTCAATGAACACCAGCAGACATTTGGCAGAAGGTAGACTTGTGTGCATCCAAAATCTGGAAAGAGAAAGAGCCTAAAATAATGTTCATAATGAAGCTGGCTGAGCTGTGGATGTCAGCAGCCTAAGTTAAATTGGACTGAAAGACTCTAAAATCTAAATGTTTAAAATAAATGAGTGACCTACTGTTGAGTGGCACATAGTTTGCAACTGTTAAATGTGATAGGTTTGAACTTAGAATCAGCGTTCTAGCTGCATGTGTAAAAATTGTAAGTTTGACTTGGATGAAGAAAAACTGGGAACAAAAGTGACATTTAGCTGAAGCCTGGCTTAAAGAAATTGAATTCTGCCTGACAACTACCCCAGACAGGAGTTGAAACTTGCTCAACAAATGTTCCCAGGCCTGGCCTGCATTCTCCTGCCCTCACCAAAGGGAGAAGAAACCTCTATGATTGGATTAGGGGAGGAGCAGCTGGGGACTGCAGGAAACTGAACAATGAGCCTTCCTTGGCTCAGGCAAATGGTAATTCAGGGGGATCGTAAAATAGCTTCCTCTTGGGAGAAACTGGGAGGAGCAGTGCCTTTGTGAGCAACCTGAGCTGGAGGAAGTGGACAAACCAGAAATTCCACCATGTGCTTTGGGAAACCACACCCCTCTGGGCCACAGCATAATTTGAAAAAGATGGATAATTCATAGTACGGACTTGTCAAAATTATATAATTAATATCATTATTCTTGTGATTTTTCTGTGCACATTTTAAGAGGTGTTAGGACTCTGTACCATGTTCTGAGACAAAACCACATGAATTATGGCAATTGCAGACACGCGGTTCACGCTAGAAAAATGAACATTTACTGGAATATGTGTAGAAAGACGGTGTACATCTGTGTAATCTTTGGTAAACATCCAATATTGGTAAACCAACTAAAAACGAAAATAAGTTGCCATTTTTTAACCCTGGCTCTTAGAAACATCAGAGTTGGAACAGAGACCTACCCGAAGTAATATATGATATGTACATGTAATGTCAACCACTTGTGTATTTGGGAAATATGCTTAGTTATGAAAATGATTTTCTAAGGTAAAAGCAAAGGGGAGTGTTCTTTCCTTGGAGCCATAAACATGACGCCTGATGAGATAGGATGACTCACTGCTCCCTTCTCAAATCAGGTCAAAGAGAAATCCTTGACCTATCAAATCATGAGTGGGTTTGGGCATAGAAAGTTAGCATCCACACCCATTTTCAAAAGACATAAAAAGAGCCACTGGAAGCCGGACAGGGACATTCATTTTCTAACCTTCAACTGAATTCCTGCGCAGCACTCTGACGGAGAACTCCAGAATCCAGAACTCCAGAGACCCAGACTAACTCCAGAACAAAAACTCCAAAGAGCTGAACTCTTCAGCAGGCCTCAAAATCTTTTGCAAACTATTCATCCGCCAGGCTGTGCGGTTTGCTGCTTGCTAAGAGTCCTGTGTATCCAGAACAGAACCAGTACCCAGAAAACAGTGCGGTATCCAGAATCCACTTGATCCAGACCAGCGGAACCAGAGACCCAGACCAGACCGCTGTGAACAGAACCGGTGCCTGATTGACCCACCGAGCAGCGAGAACCACAGCTAAACCTGTTGACCAGATCCGTGACGAGGCCATTCCTTTCAAATTTATAGTGTGAGTACCCAGCTAGAACTGTGCAGAACCCATCTCTTAGCTTAAAATAATCTGATTCAAAACATTTGAACCTGTTTAGAACTGCATCATAAGAAATTGTATGTTCCTCCTGTTGATTCAAACCTTTCAAAGCGCATCTGTCATTCCGAAACTGTAATTTCATTTCTGAAGAACTACCTTTACAAAATTGTCTGTATCTTTGGAACCGTGCATCCTAGGAACGAAACTTATAGCGCCTCCGTAATTGCGCTCGACAAAACTGGCTGAGCTGTGGATGTCAGCAGCTGAAGTGAAATTGGACTTAAAGCCACTAAAATTGAAATGTTTAGAATAAATGAGTGACCTACTTTGATTGTCACATAGGTTGCAAACTGTTTAAATGCATAGTTTTGAACCTAGAATCAGCGTTCTAGCTGCATGTGTAAAAATTGTAAGTTTGATTTGAATGAAGAAAAACTGGGAACAAAATTGACATTTGGCTGAAGCCTGGCTTGAAGAGATTGAATTCTGCCTGGCAACTACCCCTGACAGGAGTTGAAACTTGCCCAGCCACTGCATTTGCAGGCCTGGCTGCGTTCTGCTGTTCCCACCAAAAGGAGATTACACCTCTCTGAATGAATCAGGGGAGGGGCACCTGGGAGCAGGCAAACAGAACAATGAGCTTTCCTTGGCTCAGGCAAATGTTAAATTAGGGGGGGTCATAAATGGCTTCCTCTTGGAAGAAACTGGGAAGAGCAGTGCCTCTGTGAGCAACCTGAGTTGGAGGAAGTGGACAAACCAGAAATTCCACCATGTGCTTTGGGAAACCACACCCCTCTGGGCCAGAGCATCATTTTAAAAAGATGGATAATTTATAGTACGGACTTGTCAAAATTATATAATTAATATCATTATTCTTGTGATTTTTCTGTGCACATTCTAAGAGGTGTTAGGACTCTGTGGTATGTTCTGGGGGGTAGTAGCGGAAAATAAGGTATTACTCTGAATGTCTGTATGTCAAAAATCTGACACTTTATCATCTGATGCCCATATTCCTTATGCATGTTTGTGTAAATTTTGGAAAAGTTTAGAGGTTGTGTTCTTGATGGAAAGGGCAGAATTCTGTCATAAGTGGACGCTACATCTTACAAAGACAGGGATCGGATGGTTTGGTGCTACAGAAAATATGTTAACGGGACATATAATATTAGAAAAATGGTAAATAGATAAATATGTATTTGGATCAAAAATAGATTTGTGTGCAAATTGACAAGGGGAGTGTTCTTTCTGTATGCCATAAAATTGTTGCCTGATGACACCCCATTCCTTCCCCCAATCAAGGGAGAGAGGAGAGCTTGGCCAATGATAAGTTGTGAGGGGCAGGCTTAGTTATGCCCACGCACACACCCATTTTCAAAAAGCATAAAAGGAACACTGAAACCCAGGTAGAGAGGTCACTTTCCCCTTTCTTGTGAAGCACTTTCTCGGACCAGACAATATCCAGAAGGATGATCTCCAGAACTTAGAATCCAGACTTCAGAACTTTTTCAGCAGGCCTCAAAATCCTTTGCAAATTATTCAACCAGCCGGGCTGAGCAGTTTGATTCTGGCTAGAACCCTGTGCCAGTACCCAGAAAGCAGTGCTGTATCCAGAATCCACTTGATTCAGACCAGCAGAACCAGAGATCCAGACCGCCGTGCAGTGCCAAGTGCCAGACCAAACCAGAAGAGCAGAGCTGACCCAGAGAGCCGTGACTTCAGAACCATCCGCCAGGAGTCCAGTCCAAACCTGACCAGACCCTGACGGCCTATTTCACATTTATAGTGTGAGTACTCAGCCAGAACTGTGCAAAACCAATCTCTTAGTTCAAAATAATCTAATTCAAACCATTTCCACCTATCTAGAACTGCATCATAGAATTGTGTGTCCATCCTGTTGATCCAAAACCTTCCACAGCGCATCTTTCATTCTGAAACTTTAATTTTACTTCTGAAAATCTATCTCCACAAAATCGTCCGTATCTTTTGAACCGTTTGTGCTAGGAACAAGATTTAACTTTCATTTAAAAACTAAGAATCTGAGCTTTCCAACACACCATAATTGGTCCATTTTCCTCACCTGTCAAAGAAATCACTGTCTTTTGCTTGCACTGCTAAAATTCATTTTCAACCTAATAATCCCTCATGAATAATTGGTAGTGTGGACTTGAACCAATCTTAAGTAGCTATCACCTACCCTGGATCTCCTATAGGGAATTAAAATCATTTTTAGCATATTTCACTCCCTTGCAAATCACATTAAAGTATTTTTGCCTGTGTTTTAAAACCATCCCTGTTGCTCTAAACTTGCTAGGGGGTAACTGAAATTCGTATTGTATTGTGATTGTATACCTGAAAACTGTGTGCTTTACTTCCATTTCCTTATATTGCATAGGGGGGGAGTGAATTTTTCCTTGAAATCATAAAAGCATTCTCAGCTACCTTATCCTCTCTATAGTGCAATATTATCCATTGTTGATCAACATTGTATATTCATAAGTGTGCTATCAAATATTAATTGATTCATAAAAATGTGATATATATATATATATATATATATATATATATATATATATATATATATATATATATATTGTTTAATTTTTCAATAAACCTTTTAAATTGCAAAACAAACCTACTTCTTGGCTCAGTGAGGTCAGGGGGATTCAAAGAGAGGGGCGTTATACAAGGGTTAATCATACAGATTAATGAACTTATCATAAAAATACATAAATAAGGGCTTCCCTTGGGTATACCAGGCTAGGCATTGACTTAGTTGGAGTGCTTTATTGAAGTCATTGACACATGTAGCCAGTAATGCCCGGAGAGACCTAATAGGTAGCTATGCAAAATGTAGTGCATATTGATTGAACAGTGTGGAATTGTTTAAGGAACATACTAACATATGTGTTGGTGTACCCAGGCCAAAGTGAAGGTTTTTATTAACACAGTAGGACCACTACATATCCTAAGGCAACAGCTCCCTCTAGCAGTAGCAGAAAGCTAAGATAGGACTGCATCAGACAAACATACAGGGACAAACATACGGGAAAATCATGCATCTGGCCTTTTATCATGTTGTTGATGTGCATTTATTGAAAGTATGTTCATGTGGTGTGCTGTAATGAGAAACAAGTGATATCTACATTGGCTTGGCCTCAGTATGAAATGGTCACTAGTTGTTGTTTTAGACCATGTGTTTGACTTATAATAAGTGTTCTGCAATATGGAGCACCAGAGAGGTTAAGAAAAAACACATTGGCACATCTTCAAATCCTCCTGAGGTTGTCACACACAATCAGGGTCCCACACTTGTAACAAATAAATGACAATCTCCTCTTCCTTGCAGCACAGATGAAGGTAGGTGTTTCCCCCACTAATAAGTATTCTTGTGGTGCGGGGGGATGGGTGTCACTGCAGTGCCAGTGCAATCATGAAAATAAAGGGTGTTCCCCATGAGCTTTGTGACATTCTAGATTAGGCGAATGGTGAAATCAGGGTGCCTTATCCAGTTAGTGTTTCATGTAGATGATATTTGGGAATGGATGTTTTGTCTTACTATATTTTTCAGTAAGCGAGGGTTGCAATTGGTAACTTCTCTGCTATACGTAGTGTTATTCTCTAAGCAATGGCTTCAGTTGTTGATATGGCCACTGTCTGCTCTAGGAACTACATATCAATATCCAACCAGAGATGAGAAACAGACTATGCAGGCTGGTTGGAAACTCTGCACGCACTGCTAAACTACCATGCCGTAGCACTGCTGTGGAAGGTGTGATTCAAGTCATGTCACCACACACTCGCCCTTTGGGAAGTTTAAATAGATGATAAAACAATAACATAAGTGGGGGCTTGTTGGGAAAGTAACTTAGCATGACAGGGAAGCAGACTCATTGACAAATTGTCTTATGTCACCAGCCTATTCTTTAAGGGCTATGAAATAAATCAACAGATGGTATTGGCACATAAACTAGCTGTGGGCGAGGAATGACACATGGTGTCTGTAACTTGTGTTATGAAAAAGAGCACTGTTAATGATATCTTCTGGTATTTAGCATATTTGGATGCTTTTTTGCAAAGTTTATACAGACAAATTAAACACACAGATATAGTCTAAAAGTGTTTTTGTAACTCTCTCTCTCTCTTTCTCACAGAGTGTCTGGAATTTGAATGATGCTGGCGTAATGGGGCAAAATGCAAAATGTTTTACTTCATTAAGCTTCACAATTATTCATACATTCCCAATTACTCCACCGCCACCATTGTCAGTGGCTTCTTGCCACTTTGGGAAGTGGCAAGCAACACTCCCCTGAGTGGCAAGCAACATAGTCTACACATGTGCTCTGAGCAGGGGCACGTCCTCCCACTATGCTTTTTTATTGTTCGAATGTGGGGCGCCTGGGGCTCTGCAACAAACAAAGCACACAATAATAAGAGGCCAGTGGGGCGTCAGAAGTCTGGCCCCGCAGCCTCTCGATATTGCGTTAACAGATGTAACATAATGGCTAACAGGAGATGAGATATCTCCTGGCTACCAGCATGCCAACATTGTTGCTGAGAGGAGAGGCATGCCATTTGGTCATCCCTGCCACGGTGCACTGCGAGCAGGTAAGGTATGTGTTTTTTTTTGCTTTTAATGTGCTTTATGAAGTATGCATGTATATACGTATGCAATGTGCAAATGTATGTTGGTGTGTTGATTTTTGTATGCGAGAATCTGTTTGAATGCTGTATAAATATGCAATAGTAAGAGTGCTGTATTGAGAGCGTGTGTGAAGCGTGGTGTGGGCTGCTAAATTTAGGGTCAGGGGATGCTGCAGAAATGGCATTCTTGTTTGCTTTACCCTTGATGCACAGTGAAGATTATTGACTGTGCATGAAGGGTTAAACAAACGTGATACGTGTTATTATGTGGCTAGATCTACATTAGTAGTGCCGTCTTACTTTATTGTTTTAATGAGCATGGAATGTTTTACTTGCCATTACGTTTAAAGTAAACATGATAAGTGTTATCTTGTGTTTAGACTGGCCTACAAGAGTAGTTTCAGGTCGCATTTACTTTCTTAATTTTGCACCTATTGGGTTTTGATATGTTAGCATACACAAGCGATTGCAAACGGTGTGGCTTTTTAGACAATGTTTCACAGAAATTTCAGTGAAATGCAATATTTATACTCATGAATTAAAACATGTTTTCAGGGTGAGAACAATCGTCCCCTGCAAACCACCCTTGGTTGGTTCATGCTCAAACAATGCGCTCAAACATTCCCACATATTTGGTGCAAACATTTACACCCATCAGATTAAAAATTCAGCAGCCACCACTGACCATTACTGCAAAAAGCACACATACATTGAACTTGCAAGGACCAGTACTCACCCTTTCCCTCCACTCTAGTTCCCGCTGTGCCCTTCAAAGGAGAGTAGTAGGGTTCCATCCCCATGACATTCCCCAACACCAGGCCCAATACATGCCACTTTAACCCCACTTCCCCACCGTGTCCACTATGCTCATCTTATGTCTTCCTCCTTGGCACCCCAACCTGCTTCCTGCCTGCTTGTGATGAACACTGGTCATAGCAAGTGCAGCATGCTTTCTGTAACTCTGTGTTTGCCAGGCAGAGTAATCAACAAGCCCGGATTCTGGCTATTCGCGTTCAATATGGGGTGGATGTGGTGATTCCATCCTTGAATAAGGTGCAGAAATTGCTCTTAATTTACTGAGAAAATCACCATCTCTTGGATTACTTTTTTGCAGAACTTTGTGTGTTTTGAAACAAGTAAAAACAATATTTGAGGATTTTGTTTACCTGAAAAGTGCTGAAAACTTCCCAAACAAATACAATAAAGAATGCCCATATCTCATTAAGTAGATAATAAGTGGCTTGAAGTAATTAAGTAGTTGAAGGAAGTAGTGTGAGTTTATTTTGTGCAGTCTAATTTGTAATTTAACATTTCATTTCTAGACAGATGGATTTTGATTAGATTAGAAAATGGTACGACTATCTGGCCATACGATGTCAGTATCTGAAAAATGTTTTTCTTTTATATCTATCCACACAACCTTTAGTTCTGGCAATGGCATTTTTAATAGGTCCAAAGTCAAGGAACAGATATGAGGATACAGATATTGCTTATAAATCTTGTTAAATATATTTTGTTATACTAGGAGCTCATCTACAGTGGAAAGTACACCATAAACTTTGAGGAGACTTATTTAAAATAAGTCTTCAATACCCTATACAGCCCAGAGTTTGATCTTACTTCATGACAGAGTGAGCTCAAATAGATACTGGTAGGACGATGTGTTTTGGGCAGGAAAGGGCAGGTGATATGTGACAATGGCCATAGGGATTAGCATGTCAAAGAGCGGCCATTGGGTGGTTAAGTACCCTCAAAATGCATGCAGTTTATGTGTTATTCCTCTCATCTCACCTACCACCTTCCTTTACTACAATGCAATATGTTCAGCTTCTAAGTGGTGCTAAATCACCACTTATAGTCAAAACTGAGAACAATTGGTGATTGTTATGTAATTAGCAACACCAGCCAACTGCAGATGCTTTGCCATGAAAGACCATACCACCTTATAAAGGTCTGATAACTGCAGCATTAAAATGGGCATTGGCAGGTTTCACATCAGGTCGAGACAAATCATTGTATAATGTTGTATTAACTGAAACCTTACCATACACTATAGCCGCAAGAACAGCTTCCTGCAGCTGACTACTTAGTAAGCTAGTGTGAAAAGTGCCATTAACTGCGTGGAATGCCAGGTCTTCCATCTACACCTGACGATCAGTCAATGAGTCACAGATACATTGCAAGAGAATTCCAGAGAGAGCTGGCACTGGGACTTATTCAGCTGAGAAACATAATTTGTTAACCGTGAAGGTATGGGAGGTCAACAATTAATAATTTTCTTATATATAAAGATGTGTAGCAATGGGCCCTATTTTCTGCACTGGTAAACACAATATTTGATAATGGAGTATTCACAGGGCATGGTAAAACCCAGCTTTATTCAATGTGCAGAATCTCGGCCAGGATAGCATTCACGCAGCTCTCAATATTACAGTGATTGGGAGCAGATTTTGTACTCAAAATATGTATGCATTGATGCCATAAAAAGATATCAGTTACAATACCTATACATATTTAGGATTGGATAATATTTTAAGATATATATATAATATATAAGTGTTAATTTCCTTATTGGCTTATACATCTCAGATTGCTCCTCTTTACATCATTACATTGGCCATTAATTGGATGGTGTTATTAATCATGGACAGAGTGCCAATAATAAGTTCTATTGGTTGGTACTTCACTCACCAACCTTGCATATGTTGATGAGACGTCACAACATGAGAGACACATAGGGCACGGGGAGAGAGAAGTGCATGGTCTGCACTAATTTTAATTAAAAGTACTCACCATCATTCCCAGGGCATGTGGCCTATCTCTTCATTTGTATTTGGCATTGTATATCATCTTGTTTGTGTGTATGTGCTAAGGAGTTCAGCAGGTGTCTTAACCGTACTTGGCTCATAATGAATAGACAGTGTTCTTCATGTCTTTATCACGTGTTAGGAGACTGTGTTGGAGAATTAATTGTATTTATCATTACAGGTGTTTGGCATAAGCATACACCTTTCACCTTTACAGTAAACAAATGAAACAATACACACAAAAAAATTCCACCTAGGCAAAATATAGAAAACATGTATCAAATTTCATAATTAATAAAAAAAAACTACAAAGTTTTGTCATGATCTTAAAACAAGGTATGACTAATATCAGCAATGTAAAAGCATTAGTGCAAGAATGTGTATTCCATGTAAAAGTCATCAAATAGCACTAATTCCTTTTTGTAGTGACCCTTCCAAGTAAGTTTCCCCCATTCTATTTTAGCAAGGGCACAGCTCTCGTTTACCTCTGATAACCCATGACCTTCACTGTACCATCCTACTACTCCAACTCCCTAAATACATGTTCCAAAAATGTAATCATGACTATTACCATTTTCACCCACTCACCGGAGATAAACATGGACCACCAATCATCTAAACTATATGTTCAATTTTTCAGAAGATCTTGGCTAGGTATACTGTTCTTTATTTCTGTCAACCCAGGACAAGATAAAACAATATTAGGTGGTGCAGAGTTTCCATAGAACCTTTGTTGTTGCAGAACCAACAATAAACATCCAATGCCTTCCATTGTTTCCTTACCCATAAGATCGCTTCCGTCAGATATAGATTCAGGCAGAATCTTAGAAACTGCAATCTATAACGACTGCAAGGAAACAATCTCAAATATTTTGGGAGACTGTTCTATGATCTGCACTCAACCACTAGATTCTGATAAGCCTCTCTCTGCTCCTTTGTTTCCTCCCAATCCTTCCTCCATAATTTGATTTTTACTCTAGTTGGATCGGAAAGTAACATGTCCTCAGTCATATGGCACACTGATCTCCAAGCCTCTAAGATTGGCTCACCGTAACTAGCTAAGAACTCTTTCAACAGCCCAAAGCCTCTCTCTGAGTACTTCACACATTTCCTATATAGAGTGTCTTCCAGACTGTAATTGTTATTTTATAATTTTTCTTTTATAATGTGGTTAATACCAATGAGATTTCTAAGCACGGATCAGAATTAGAACCTGTGTTGCGCTGCATTGTCTTGCATCCAAGACAAATGTGTGGCTCCTGAGCTATCCTTGCTCACTACAATTGTGCTTAGTGATATGAGACCCAGCTCATACCTTACAGCTTGCATAGGAGTCCCCCCAGGGAGCTCCAAGACCCTTCTCCAACACAAGCCCTCCAATACAGCCTAACCAGAATGATTAGTCATGAAAAATACTTCTGCCCCATAAGTCAGTATGGAACATCTTTCTGCTTGTAGACCTCACTGGTGTTAATGAGTATTGACAAAACCTTTTTAACAAGATAGAGAATTTTTGTTTTCCTATTTACTTACCTTTTAGATAATTCTAATGTGCATGTTGTACTCGTTGTGACCACTTGAGACATCCTTCATCAATCCGTAATAGAGTCTATTGGTATAATGATCTCATGCACCTGGACATCAATGGCTGTTTGGTCTCTTATTGAATATTAATTAGCTTTGGAGTCTACTGCTTCTTGTCCTGGGAACAGTTATCTTGCCCCTGCATTCTGCACATCAACTATTCCATTCTGTGCATCTGACCTTGGCACGTGCTACAAACTACTGTCTAAGCAGTTTCAATGTTTGTAAAATAAATGTGTTTTTATGAATTCAGTATCTTGTCTGAGGCCTTGCTAACTCTTAGTCCTGCTGCAGCTTCTGTGCTGGGAAAATGGCCAGACGTCTGCACTTCTCACCTCTATATTGGTGACCTGTATTTGTGCCTGTTTGTGTTACATTCTTCTTGTGAATCTGCCATATGTTGGCTTCCCTGCCTGTGTATGCTGCATCTTACCTGCCTATAATTTCATCTACCCAATCAGTGTAATGAGTCATTCTCTTGGTATTGTGGAATCCTCCTCCCGTCTGTACTATATTCAGCACACTAATTGTGCTTTTCTACTATCTAACTGTAATCCCTACTAGTGTCGCATAAACAAACTCTTTAGTTAGATGCATGTGCATTGATTGTTGAAAGTATTGTTTCTTGGTAAATCTGCCATAGGTGGTCTTTTCTATCACCCGTAGACTCATGAGGCAGCAGGGCTGCTGCAGCTGGTATTGTTTCAAATGGTAGTGGTGAGGAGTAGGAAGAGGAATTTGTACTTGAGGGGGTCAGTAGCTGATACCTGAATATTCATCTGCCCCATTACAGATGGGCCAAAACCAATGTGTAAACATAGGCAAAAATACAATCGTTCAACATGACCTTTTGTTCCTGCCAATGTAGACTCTGTAGCACTGGTATGCCACTGTTGAGGAAAGTTTGCAGGAGTAGCCTAACAGAAGTTTGGAGACACTTCAGATGAATTGTTGTCCCAGTGTCGGGGGGAAATTCTCCCGGGGTCGGCTGGGCCGTCCGCGGACCTCCGGGCAGGGAGGCCCCAACTCCTCCCGTATATCCCAAAAAAGGAGATAGAGTATGAGACACACGCAAGAAGCAAGGTGGTTCTGCTGTTTATTAAACAAAATGGCAGGGATGGGTCGAGGACCGTACGCGTCCGTCCTGACACTCTCTCAAAATTCGTGGGGCTCGCAGGCCCTTTTTACCTTAGTATGACGCGCTACTTGCGTCACCTTGGAAAGTTAGAAAAAAACCTATCGCCACTCTGGATTGGTTCCTCGAGTGGTAGGGTTAGTATAGCACACGAATAGAGAACGCTGTTAGTGGTTAAGGGTCAGTCAGGTGGTATACTTGGGTTGTCCCTTCAATTTGATACATAAAAATTGTTGCATGAAGACCCCTGAGGATTGGTCAGTGTTAATGGCGTCAGTGATAAGAGCCCCATGTTCTGATTGGTCAACCCGCGAGCCCCCCAGTCTGGGACCATCGCTGTTCCCAGCTCGCGGTGCACCTGTCATTTGCAACAATGTTTCACTATGGGTATGTGCAGACAATGTGGGGATTTATTCATATGCTGGAAGGCCGACTACTCCCACCGCCGCAGATGTCCATTGAGTCGCTTACTTGTATCTGCCTGTGTCTTGAGACGGGGGGATCCAGGCGCCTCCCCCCACCTGGGCTTGGCACCCTATCAGGTTCGGCTTGGTCACGTGAGGTGGGACCGTGGTTGAGGCAGAATTCTGCACAATTAATATTGCATTTTCCACTGTGTGCCTGGCTTAATTTGCAGGTGTGGCCTTGGCGTCGGCTTGCGGTATGCGAGTTTGCAACGTTGTGCCCTTGACTGTCTGCTTTCGCCGTGCTCATTCTGCAGGGTCAGCAACCGAACTCTTGCTCATTCAATGTTCATGGAAGCTTTTGCTTGCGGCCTACTTGGGTCTGGTGCATAGGTGGAGCCATTTGATATACAAGCGCTTTAGGTTATGGTATCATATTGCTTCATCCCCAGTATCGTGTCTTCGTTATATTTCTCATTATGGAGCGTGAGCAAGCTTTTTAGATGAGTTCATTATGCGTCTTGCGTTTCTGTATTTTGAAAAGCCTATGTGAAAAATAATAAAGATGCACGTCCGTGGGTGTGTCCATCACCTACGTCATAGCACTGAGTATGTTCTTCGTGTGGTTTGGTGTGGGAATGTCCAGTGTGCATGTTTGCACGGGTGTGCTGAGCGTTGGATAGGTCGTCATGGCATCTCTAACGATGTGTTGATTTAGTGCTGGATGGTTCAGTCGAGTCCGTCCATGCCGCAGGTGTCGGCATGTGCTGGTGGGCAGGCTGGTGGGCACGCGAGTGGGCACATCCGGATATTCCTGTACCAGGGTATTTGGTCGTCTGGTAGATGGGTAAACTCCTCTCGTGGCGGGTGTCTGGGCCGTGATCCTCTAGGCCAGGGGTGAGAGGGGATTGGTGGGAGCCTTTTGTTCCCTTTTCCCACTTCAGTCCCCCCTCTGGTCGACTTGTCGACCACAAACATATCCTTTTCCTTATCTCCTCTCACTCTCCATATTTTAGTTACTCCTACCAAATGCCCATAGTGGTTAACATCGTCTTCAAATGACCAATACATATATACACAGGTTCCTCCAGGTGTGCAGTATACCCATTTCCCTATGTAGCTCCTTGGGTTTCTTGGGTTCTCGAGCTTCACAGATGGTGGGTCCAGGTGGTTGGTAATGATCTGGTTGCGCAACCTCTCTCTCTCTTTTATTATTGTACCTGTGTGTTGGCCGTCATCTGCTGGCATCAAGGGGTGCATACCGACCATGTCGATCATCTCGTCTGTGGTGCGTGCCTTCCGGGCCTTCCAAAATCTTATTATGATAAGTGCAGCTCCAGCCAAAATAAGGCATCCAACTATAATCTTCAGTCCATCTGACAGCCAAGATGGCATCCATGACCATAGTATCGAAAACCAGCTCTCATCCTTTTTCACACCTTTACTTTCATCCATCATTTTAGAGTGCATCTGGGCCAATTGTGACACTGCTTTTGTCAGTGTACCATTGTCAGCATCGTTAGCAGGGATGAATGTGCAGCATGATTGACCTATCTTTGCGCAAACCCCTCCTTCCATTGCTGTGAGGAGGTCCAGTACATATCTGTTCTGTAGTGCTACCATCCTCACTGCTCGCAGTTCCTCTTTTATTGCGTTGAATCCATTTACTGTAGAGTTAATTGTCATCATTAGTTCCCATCTAGTTATCTGGAGCCATTTTGCGTTTGCGTAAGCTTGTAGTCCGGGATGTATTATTGAGGAGAAGAACATTGCTGCTCTGCTGAATAGTCTGGGTTCTGGCGGAATTGAAGTGAGTGCTGTTTCCGACCTTCCCCATAGGTAATTTCCTGTCAGAGGTTCTCCTTGTCTTTTCTTTCTATTCAGGACAGTGTTGTTGCCGTTGTTTTGGTTCTCTGGCCCCTTCTGAAGCTGTACAGATCTCTTCTTCCTCTTGTTTCCTTCATCCATTTTGGGGAAGTTCGCCACATTCACATGTTTCTGGGGCACCACCAGTGATGGTACATTAACGTGTACCATTGTGCATATACCATTCCACAGAGGGGGCAGTGTGTGGTATGCCTTGTCTCCACAGGCCCAGTAATGGTCCATTACTACTGCTGTTCCTGCTCCCCCCTCAGGTAACTCTGTCACGCTTGCACAGTTGGTGTTGTATCCCACGTCCACTTCTCCTTTATGTTGGTAGCATACCTTAGATGCAGTCATCGGCAGTATTGTTATTGGGTCTTCATCCTTCTATATCCACGTTGGCATGGGTACGTACTTGACCCACGTCATCCAACATCTGTTGTTGTGTTCAGCAATAGTTGTAGTATCCTCTCTCATTACCATGTTGCTGCCAACCACTCCTGTCTCCCATTTGTCATCCAGGTACACCTTCCCTGTTGTTATCAGTGGTCTTTCCCAACATCCTTGTTTACCAGGAACTTCAGTGGCGTACCAATCACATGGTAGGTACTGTAGTGTTACTTTCTTTGTTTCTCCTTTTTCAGGGCCACTTGTTATGTATCTGAATGCTTCAGCATGTAAACTGGCCTTGTGGTAACTCAAATAACCCTTGAGGAAGTTATTTTCGTACGGGTATGTGTCTCGTGTTTTCCATACCAGGTGCACCGTGTTCCCTTGAAATCTCCCTTTCGTTTGGAACAGTGCCAGGTATATTATACATCGTGCTGTTTTTTCATCTATTTCCGTGGCAACGAAAGTTCGGGAAGCGCTCATGGTGTATGGGATCAATGAGCAGACGTAGCAGCTGTCTTCTGTTGTTTGCTTACCAATTTGAGTCATGTGTTGGTACCACATGTTGTTCGAGACGTGTGCTGAATTTTGTATGTAGTTGGCTCAACTGGCAGAGGTCTCTTTACTCTTTGATCGTGTGACCATGGGGTGGGCGGTATGGTAATTACCCCTTTCTATTTCAGTAGTTGTCTCTGGGGAATCAGGGGGGTGGCAGGGTATGGGGACACTTAGGCCGTTAGCTGCGGTAGAAGTCTCTTCCTCCGTTGGTGATGCTGTTGCTGTTCTTCCAAAGGCCCTGTCGGTGACGCTAGGGCGGGTCTGGAGTTTGCAGATCTTTACGTCGTGTAGGTGATTCCAGGCACGTTTGTCCTGTAGCTTTACTGCTCTCGTTGATACTTCCTCTACCAGGTGGGGGCCAGTGAAATGTGGGCTGTTCCACTTCCTGTTGAAATTGCGGAGTAATACGTGGTCACCTTTAGCAATTTTGCACAGTTTTTCTTTTTCTTGTTCTCTGTCCTTGTCTTCTTGTTGATCACTCTTAGACCCGCCCCGCGTGCGCTCGAGCTGTTGAGACACAAACACTACACTAGTAATCAAAGAAGACACATATTGGTACATTTCATCACCAAGAACAGCTGCAGTGCTTTCATAGTCGGTGAATGCTCTTGATGCTGGCGTCAGGGGAAGGCGCATTTGACGTCCGGTCACCACCTCTTGAGGGGTGAGGTGGTGGTCGGAGCCTGGTCTATTCCTCAACTCAAATAGGGCTAGTGGAAGGCAGTAGAGCCAACTCTTCTTTGTTGTTTGCTGTATTTTTGCAATTGCCTCCTTTAGTAGGCCATTCAGACGTTTGCATACACCGTTGGCCTGCGGGTGATATGCACATGCAAATTTATGCTTGATGTTCAGTAAGGATGTGATGTGCTGGAACATTTCATTGGTGAAATGCGGGCCATTATCTGACCGCAGTACTTCGCACACTCCCCACCTGGGGAAGACCTCCCTCACTAGGAATTTACCTGCTCTGAATGCATCTGGGTGTGAGCAGGGCCCTGCCTCAATCCACCTCGAGAATGGGCATACTACTACAATCATATACCTATTTCCTTGACATACGTTGATCATATCAACATAGTCAATATGGATGTGTCGGAAGGGTCCCTCTGTCCGGGGTATAGTAGCTTTTATCACCTTCAGCGTGTGACCGGCCGTGAATTGTTGACATGTGAGACAATTGCTGATAAAATTTGATACATGGGAATTTAACTCGGGGCAGAACCAATCTTCCCTAATTCGTGCTGCAATGACTTCCTTGCCTGTGTGGGCTGGGTGGTGTAGTTGGCTCAGGGCGGTGTTCAATAGTGCCAGTGGCATGACCATCTTTCCAGTGTTACCCTGGCGCCATAGTGCGTCAGTTGGTGACATTGTGCATCCTCTTTTTACCCATATTTCTTTTTCTGCCATTGGTGCAGCCGCTTGTAGCTCCATTATCTGTGTGGCTGGGAGATGGGTGTACCCTTCTCTTATCAACATCTCCTTAGCCAATCCCCTCCCTCTCCCTCTCTCTGACTCTGGGGGGTTCCATATCTCGCCAAAATATGCAGCATACTTCGCGTGTGCGTCTGCTGCTGCATTCCCTTTTGAGATATGATCTTCTCCATTAGTGTGTGCGGTACATTTGACCAAGGCTAATTCTTGGGGGTCATTTAATTACTTCAATTAGTTCAGCCAATAAGAGAGCATGTTGCACTGGAGTGCCGTCAGCTCTCCTAAACCCTCTTCTCCTCCATTTGGACAAACCTGAGTGGACAGTAGACGTGACATATGCGCTGTCAGAATATATGGTCACTCGTTTGTCAAACCTTTCCTTTAACGCCAAGATCAGTGCTACTAACTCAGCCGCTTGAGCAGAGTAATGCTGTGGTAATTGTACGCATTTCATCGCCACACACACCGGTTCCTCCATCATTTTTACCACTGCTGCCCCAGTTCTCCTTATCCCATCACTTTGGTCAATTGTTGATGACCCATCAATGAACAACAGCTCACCTCCGTCTAGTGCTTTCTAGTACATGAATACATTTCAGTAGTCTTCGTACAATCGTGTGCATAATCTCCTTCCTCAATTACTTCTGCTATAAACCTTGCAGGGTTGACCGTGCTGCACCTAACAATCGATAGTTCAGCTCTAGATAAGATGATCTCATATCCTGACGCCCTCTGCGTGGTTAGCGTGGACTTAGGCTTGTTCAATATTGCAAATAGTGCATGTTCCACAAATAGTGTGGTTGGGCACCCCATAGTGATTGCTGATGCTTTCTCTACTGCAAAGGCAGCTGCGGCGAGACCTTGTTCGCAAGGGAAATGACCTAACATCACAGGATCCAAGTGGCCGCTGTAAAACACTACTGGTTTGTAGCCCATGCTTGTTTTTTGAGCCAACACTGCTTTCATTACTGCTGAGTCGCAATGTGAAAAGATAAAGAATTGTCGTTCATAATCTGGGGTGGCCAGTACCGGAGCGGTTGATATTGCATCTTTTAGTTCATCAAAAGCCTCTTTCATTTCCATTGTCCACCCCAACTTTTTCTCCCCTTTGTTAGCTTCTCTTAACGCCTCAAGTAGAGGTCCTATGTATGAGCTGTAATCAAATACCCATGCTCTACAGTAGTTGCACAGACCCAGGAACTGCTGTAGTTCTCTCACTGTTTGTGGCAATGGCGTTTTTGAAATGGCCTGTGCTCTTTGTGGTGCAATCTTTCTTCCATATTGGGATATGAGCTGACCAATGTAAAGTACCTGTTCCTGACAGTACTGTAACTTTTCCTTGTCTACCTTGTAACCTTTTTCAGCCAATATTGTCAGCATCTTTAATGAGTCCTCTCTACATCTTCTTTCGTTTGTGCTGCAAATTATTATGTCGTCGACATACTGCAACACTGTGCTTTCCACTTCAATGTTACCCAAATCCATCTGTATTACTCTGTTGAATATTGAGGGTGACTCGCAGTACCCTTGTGGCAATCTGGTGTGTTTCCACTTTGTGTTTCTGTAAGTGAAGCTTGTTAGATCTTGTGAGTCTGGGTGCAGTGGTATTGAGAAAAAGGCATTTTTAAGGTCAATCACTGTAAATCGTGATGCCTCTGCTGGAATGCCGCACAATATTGTGGCCGTGTTTGCTGCTATGGGGTATTCTGCTTCCACTTTGTTGTTCAAAGGCCTGAGGTCCTGTATGAAGCGCCAAGACCCCCCTTTAGCCTTGCGCACTGGGTATACAGCTGTGTTGCATGGTGATTCTGATGGGACCAATATGCCATTATTTATGAGGGCCGTTATTGTTTCATATATGCCCTCATCTGCCTCTTTTGATAGTGGGTACTGTTTCACTCTGGGGAGTATTGCACCCTTTTTCAATTTTATTCTTCCTCCCCCTATGCTTTTTATGCACCCCACGTCATAGGGGCTAGTAGTCCATAATGATGTGGGTACTTTTGCCATATCCTCCTCAAAGAAGGGAACGGGGGTGGATGTGGGCGCCTCAAGTGCCATTGCAATTTTCTGTGCCACTTGTGTGTACGTCACCCTTAGCCATATTTCCACACTCATCATAAATACCATTTCACCTTCTTCCTTTTCTCCTGAGAAGAGCTCCTCATCTGACACCTGGGTGAGTCTACATCCCTCTGCTAGTGCTATCACTGCCCTCCATGCTCTTCCTTCTCTGTCTTGGGCATGTACTGCAATGTAATCAGCGGTTGCTATAATGCTCTCTATGTTCACTGAAATCACCTTTCCTTCTGGTTCATTGGCTGGTGTTTCTGGTCTAAACAAATAGGCTGCTGGCCTCCTCCAAATCTTTCCTTCTATCCCTGGCATCCATGCAAATGCCATGTCTGCCCAGTACTGGAACATTTCTCCATCTACTGGCTCAGCCCTAATCACTGTCTGTCCACAGTATGCTTGCATAATCTGTCGTGCAGTGAGCATGTTAATTCCTGGAGTGGAGCAAATTATGCCGTCCTCCGTAAAGGAGATCGTCATATTCAACCTGCTCATTATGTCTCTCCCCAGCATATTTACTGGTGAGGCCCTAGAATATAAAAGTGGGACTGACATATCATAATCCCCTATTGATAAGGGAATGTTATGAGTAAAGGGAACCATCCCCCTAGCCCCAGAGAATCCTTGGGTGTTCATGGGTTCACCTGACATCTTAAATTTACCTTCTCTTATGCAAGACCGGGTCGCCCCGGTGTCAACAAGGAATGATAATTTTTTGTCACCTATCGTTACCTCTATGCGTGGTTCCTCCGCACTATTAGGTGTTACCGACAGGATGGGACACACCAAGGCCGTCTGTGGGCTGTCCTATTGAGGGTATAACGATTCACCACTTCCTGTGTAAGGATTGTGTCCCAGGACCGTCACCCTACCCAGTTGTGTTTGCTGTAGTTGGGTATTGGTAGAGGTTATGTTATGGTCTTGGATTTGTGCAGGTTGCTGTACTTGCTGTGCTTGGGGTTGTTGTTTTATCGCTACCTGTTGTTGTGGCGGTGAATATGTCTGTGGCTGTTGTAGTGTTACTAGTTGTTGCTGTTCATTTCCCTGTTGCAATGTCTGCTGTTGCTGGATGCCCTGCTGTTCCTGTGTGGGCCTTTGTTGTCCCTGTTCACTCCATGATGGTGTGCCTGGTCTCACTCTACACGTGCGTGACATGTGCCCTACTAATCCACAAATCCAACACACCGGTGGTTCCCTGTTCTGCCATGAGAAGCTTCCTGTGTTGTCCTGGTATACTGGTTGCCCAGTGGGGTAGGAATTTCTAAGTCCGCCCACTTGCTGTTGTGTGTTATATCCGTATCCTCTCCCTCTCATTATTCCTCCCCTTCCCCTGTTGTAATTATAATACCCAGCTCCTGGCGTTAAGTATCCTCCTCCCATGTTAGTCGTGTATGGTTGGAGTGGCGGCATCTGTTGTGTTACAGTCTGCGATGATTGTATTTGGGAGGGACCTTGTGCAGCCACTACTTGTGTGGTGCTTTGAGTCATTGTTGCAGGTGTAGTTATTAGTGCGCCTTCCATCGTGTATTTAGTAAGTTTTTTCTGTACTAGTTTAGCCTCTTCCGTTTTCCTATCCTCTTCCTTTTTTTTCATTTTTTCTTGCAATGTCCTACAATGATGCACTATTGTCAGTTGCATTTCTGGCCATGCTTTTGCTTCCATCCCCACTACTTTCTTCAGTTGTTTCTGAACTGCTTCTGGGAGCCCCTGTACTAGTATATGATAGAATATTGCTGGTGTTTTGTCCCATTGTTCTCTAGTAACCATGCGCCACTTCTCTTGAATTTCCTGGATATAATCAACAGGATCTTCGTTCTAACGCATCTTGCGCGAGGTAATTGCTCCTATGTCTGATGTGTCTGGATACTGTACCCTCAGTGCCTGCCATAATGCATGTCTGCAGTTTGCGAATGGTGCCCCATCGTGTGATGTGTTTGTTATTGTGACCCCGGGGAAGCCCGCTCTCTTCCAGATGTCATCCGCTGCATCCCCTAATATTTATATTAGAAGGCCCTTTACATCTCCCACTGCCAATTTCTGTCCTGCGGTGTGTTTTTCCATTTCATATATCCATTTACCCGCACCTCCACTTAATGATGGGAGTCTGCACTTTATATTTTCTTTGTCTGCATGCTTCCAAGGGACGTATTGTGGTCTAACCCCTCCCCTCTCCAGAAGTGGCATTAAGTTGTGTCCCGTTTGACCCCGTGGGTTCCACAAAATCGAGTCCGCACACCCCTCCTCTTCTTCCGTCTCTTCTACATCGTCAATTTCGTCCATATTTCTCCTGCTCTTAACTCTTTCTCCTCCATCTCTTCCCCTTCTTTCATCATTTCCTTTATTTAATGTGGGCGCGTGTATTCGTTCTCCCTGCCTGCGTCCAGGGAGGTCTCTAAGCCTTCCTTCATAGGGTGTCAGTTCGTTTGTGAAGGGCGCAAGTTTAGATGGGCATGTTGCACGTAATGAGCGTGAGGTGGTGGAGCATGTAGGACGGGATGGTGACGGTGTGGCTTCACGTGTCTGCCTTCCCGCCATTCCTTGCTCTTCCCCGTCACTTCCCCCCAGTTCTTCCTTTCTCCTGCAGATCCACAGTGAGTCTCTATTTGTCCGGGTGGTGTATAATTTATCTAGGCTTTCCCTTTCACTATTTCTTCCTTCCTTCTCCATCCCTTCTTCTTCCTCACTACAAAAGTCATTCGTAAATGGCAACCCCCAATCTGTCTTTTTCCCCCTAATTGTTACTGTTCTTAAGTCTATTAGGTCCGTTCCTCCCTTTTCTTCTTTACCAATCGCTCCCCTTTGTGCTGATGTTGTTGCTACTTCTGTGCCTCTATATACATGCCTCCTTACTTCACTCTCCCCTCTCCTATCTTCTCTTTCCCCTTCATTTCTCTCCGCTATTTCTCTACCAATTTCCTCTCTTTTCTTTTTTAATTCTTCCATTACTTCACTACTCACCTTTCCCAATATCCTTTCATCTTCTTTCTTCCTTTCCCATCTCTCCCTCTCCCGTTCTAATATACTCTCTATCACCCTCCCTTCTTCGTATTTCCTTGTCGTTTCTGATAATAATCTCTTCTTCCATATTGCCATTTCTTTTTCTTTCTCCTCTTCCTCTCTTTTCCTCTCACGCAGTGCTGCTCTTGATACCCTTTCCGCTATTGCCTTTACCCTTTCGGCTTCTTTCTTTTGCTTCTCAGTTCGTTCTCTCATTTTTTCCAACTCATTCTTACCTTCTTTCCTTTCCCGTGTTCTCTCTCTTTCCCCCCTCTCGAGCTGCTTTATCAGTTCATTATGCTCATCCCTTAATTCTGCTAGTCGTTCCTTCAAAATCTCTTCCTTTTGTCTTAACAGCCCTTCCCCCTTTCTTTTCCCCTCTTCCTCTTTCATTTCACTCTCCCCGGTATTATCCTCGTCCATTTTCCTTACTACCTCCTTTTCTTCTCCTGTTAATGAACCTCGTAATTTTAATAGTACCTGCGCAGCTACCCACTCATCATTTCCTACGTCCGTAGTCTGCTCTTCTCCAGTCCTCCCCTCCCCTGCTGTCATCTTCCTATGAGCTGATCCCATCGTACTAGTCCGCTCCCCTCCCGTGTGGCCACCTGTAGCTGTATATGGAGGCGGGCTGTATGCCGGGTTTGAGTACCCCTCAGCCGCCCTTAATTGTTCTCTTGCTATTTCTCCTAGTTTTCTTAAAGGATACAACCCCCCTCCCTCTGTTTTCACTACCTTCGCTAGGGGTATATCATTGCTCTGTTCCTTTTTTATTTCATTTTCTCCTCCCTCTTGTCCGTTCCCCGTGTTCTGTGTGCCTTCACTCTCTTTTTCCCCATTCTCTCACTCCTCCTTAATCTCCTTTTCTTCTGTTGTTTCCCCCACAATGAACATTCTGTTTGGTCCTGGTCGGGACCCTTGGAACATCCTCCATAAGTTGAACACCTCCACGTGGTGTGTCAACTTCTTCCCCTTGTATGTGTTATGCAGATGGTTTAATAGTGAGTGTTGGGTATATGGATCGAAGCTACCGTTAGGCGGCCATGGTGTCGTCATTTTGTTGTCCGTCCCCTGTGTCCATTCTATGCTATATTTGATCAATTTCTCCCTATGGGGTGACAGTGTTTTACATATGTGTTGCAGCGGGGTAGTGAGGATGTTCCCCCACCCTCCTGATCCTGCCCCGTATGACATAGTAGCGCTCCACTTGTTATCCTTCCCCTATTTGGTAGCGGTTATCTTACTAACAGTTTGCAATATACAGCCTTATATCTTTACCTGGCCCCGTAGGTTTGGGGACTTGCGATAGTCTGCTAAGGAAAATTAGTAAAATATAGTATTTACATTTGTATATTCTTTTCTTTCTTTTCTTCCTTTATACAACACCCTTACGGCCCCCTGCGGCCGAGGCGCACGTAGCCCCCTGCAGCTGCGTGCCCCTTGTAACGTTCTTATACAGCCGTCCTACTTTCACTTGCTCCTCCTCCCTCTTTTACACTTGCCGTGGCCGGCGTTCTCCGTGCGCAGCCACGTCCCCCTTTTCGCCTTCCCCCCGATCAACTCGTTACTGTTTACCTCCGTTTCCTCTCCCTTACCACAGCTCTCCTCCCCACCACTCTCAAAAATAAAGATGCCTTGTGCTCGAGATATCCTATGAAAGCCCTACTGGTGACGTCACCGATCTCTTCAAACTACTGGTAAGTTCTTCATATATTCTTTAAGTCCAAAATACACTTGCAATCTACCCCCGTTAACCCCACAGCTGTCTTCCTGTCACTCCTGGAACAAGGTAATCAATAATATAATCGGACTGCGCACACTGCGTCGCCTCACGTGTGATACGCCCCTCGACAGGAGGGCTTAACCAGCCAATTATCTTCCGTATTGGGCAACTAGCTAGCTACCGCCTACAGGGAAACGTCATCTATCTATCGAGTTTCCTGCTCAATCAATAGGGATCCTCATCTACTCATTGATCAATAATTGCCAAATCGTAGGAAACCGCGCACACACACCCTTACACGCGGTCGCGACCTAGGCCAATTAGTGTCTACGAGCGGCCACACGTGATGTTTTCGTGCTCCGCCCCCTTCTCTCCCGCAACGTAGCGGACTGCTCTCGCACTTGTCCCGCTACCATTAATTTCATGGCCAACACTAAATTATCAAACCTTCGCCGCGCACCTGTGCAACACCTCCCACCTCCCGTATTCAGTTCCTCCCCCCTCCCTCACAATTTCACATTGCTTGTTGGGCGTGGCATACTCACCAAGTTCTCTTGATGCGGGGCCGCTCGACTGCGTGCACCCCTCCAAGCGGCTCGCCACCTCCCCTCATCTGGACTACGTCTGGACACTCGCCAACCGCGGGCCGGATACTTCTCAACCGGCTCCCGAGGGCCAATATCCGGATTGCGCTGTCTGGTCGTCTCGCAGTTCCGCGATGGTCCTGTAGTTCTCAAAAGGGGGCAGCGGCAGAGGGGGCTGCGCCGCCGGGCCTCCTCGCAACGGGAGCACTCGGAAAAATAAAATAAAAGCAGATCTTAAACAGATCTCAGCAGTGCCTCCAACTTGTCGGTTGGAAATTCTCCCGGGGTCTGCTGGGCTGTCCGCGGACCTCCGGGCAGGGAGGCCCCAACTCCTCCCGTATATCCCAAAAAAAGGAGATAGAGTATGAGACACACGCAAGAAGCAAGGTGGTTCTGCTGTTTATTAAACAAAACGGCAGGGATGGGTCGAGGACCGTACGCGTCCGTCCTGACACTCCCTCAAAATTCGTGGGGCTCGCAGGCCCTTTTTACCTTAGTATGACGCGCTACTTGCATCACCTTGGAAAGTTAGCAAAAAACCTATTGCCACTCTGGATTGGTTCCTCGAGTGGTAGGGTTAGTATAGCACATGTATAGAGAACGCTGTTAGTGGTTAAGGGTCAGTCAGGTGGTATACTTGGGTTGTCCCTTCAATTTGATACATAAAAATTGTTACATGAAGACCCCTGAGGATTGGTCAGTGTTAATGGCGTCCGTGATAAGAGCCCCATGTTCTGATTGGTCCACCCGCGAGCCCCCCAGTCTGGGACCATCGCTGTTCCCAGCTCGCGGTGCACCTGTCATTTGCAACAATGTTTCACTATGGGTATGTGCAGACAATGTGGGGATTTATTCATATGCTGGAAGGCCGACTACTCCCACCGCCGCAGATGTCCATTGAGTCGCTTAGTTGTATCTGCCTGTGTCTTGAGACGGGGGGATCCAGGCGCCTCCCTCCACCTGGGCTTGGCACCCTATCAGGTTCGGCTTGGTCACGTGAGGTGGGACCGTGGTTGAGGCAGAATTCTGCACAATTAATATTGCATTTTCCACTGTGTGCCTGGCTTAATTTGCAGGTGTGGCCTTGGCGTCGGCTTGCGGTATGCGAGTTTGCAACGTTGTGCCCTTGACTGTCTGCTTTCGCCGTGCTCATTCTGCAGGGTCAGCAACCGAACTCTTGCTCATTCAATGTTCATGGAAGCTTTTGCTTGCGGCCTACTTGGGTCTGGTGCGTAGGTGGAGCCATTTGATATACAAGCGCTTTAGGTTATGGTATCATATTGCTTCATCCCCAGTATCGTGTCTTCGTTATATTTCTCATTATGGAGCGTGAGCAAGCTTTTTAGATGAGTTCATTATGCGTCTTGCGTTTCTGTATTTTGAAAAGCCTATGTGAAAAATAATAAAGATGCACGTCCGTGGGTGTGTCCATCACCTACGTCATAGCACTGAGTATGTTGTAAGAGGATTCAATTCAACACTACAGCTAAGTCAACGCCTAGTCTATAATACTGAATGAAAACCCTTATTGATATATCTTTATGTCCAGTTCATGCGTTCTGGATGACTACCCCTATATAACACCCCTCTCTTGGAATCCCCCTGACCCCACTGAGCCAAGAAGTAGTTCTGTTTTGCAAGTTTAAAAGGTTTATTTGATAATTTAAAATATATATATATATCACACTTTATAATAAATTAATAATTGAATATCACACTTAATCTGATATGATAAAGATTAACAACGGAGAATCTGGCACTAGCACACTTCGTTATAATCACTAATGAGTTGACATGAAAGGGATAAGGTAGCACACTGGTAAATAGGAACAAAAGTATAATGTGGTAGAGGATGCTTTATGTAAGCTCAGGTGGATGCAATATTCAATGAATGCAGTACAGAAAATACTCAATATGATTTCAACCAAACAATGTAATCACTTTTCTCTGGCTATTCACTCCCCCCCTCTTTATGCAATGCAAGGAAATGGGAGGAAAGCACACAGTTCTCAGAAATGCAATCAATGTAAATCAGTTCAATCCCCCCCCAAGCTTAGACAACAGAAGTTTAAAACACAGGCAAATGCTTTGATATGTGCTAGCAATGGATGAGAAATATGCTGGAAATGCTTTTGATTCCCTTTCAGAGGTTCAGGGTGATTGGTATCTAGTTAATATTAGTCCAGGCTCACACTAGCAATGATGCAGGGATAGTTAGCAGGTTAAACGAATTTCTGGCAATGGAAGTAAAGCAGCAGCAGCTTTTTACACGTGAAGAAATTTGCAAATCGCGGCAAAATTCGCGGATGCGCCGAGCGCTATTACAGAGGAACCACAAGGACTATCTCTATCGTTCTGGGGTCCTAGGAAAGCCTAGGATCTCAGCTTCCAAATAAAAGTTACTGCAAGTCTCTAGCACAAACGGTTGCGGAGATATGAGCGATTGAATAAAGGTCGTTTTTCAGATTTGAAATTTTAAACGCACACTTTTTCAGCTTTAAAAATGATGGCAGGATAACACAATTGCTAAGCTGCAGTTCTACTTAGGTTAAAAATGGATTGAATTATATTATTTTAACTAGGAGATTGGTTCTGCACAGTTTTCTAGGTACTCACACTATATTCTTGAGTGAAATGGGCCTCATCACGGATCTGGTCAGGGTATTAAATTCGCCTCTGGTCTCTGCACTTCACAGTGATCTGGGTCAGCTCTCTCTGGTTCTCTGGTCTGGGTCTCTAGTTCTGGATAGATTGAAGTCTCTAGTTTGGCTCTCTGGAGGTTTGATGGAGGTAAAGCATGGATTTTTCCGGCAGAGTGTCCCGCTGCAGATGGAATTGAAAAAGTCCCTATCTGTCCTGTCTGTCTGCTTTTATGTGTTTAGAATGTGGGTGTGTTCTAGCATCACTGACCCTACCTCTCTCTCAGCTTCTAATTGGTCAAACTTCCATTTATCATTTGATTGGGGAATGAACTGTGAGTCAGAGGGATGTCATTTTATGGCTTGCAGATAGGACACTCCTCTGTCAGATTGCACACATTCTATATTTGATAATAAAAGACATATTTCACAGTTACACAGTTGCTTGAAATTACATAGACATGGTGTGGCTGAATTTAGCCATGTCTCTGTCCAAATCTGCTGTTTCTAAGAGCTTGCATTCAGAAATGGCACATAATTGACTTTTTAACTGATTTTTCAATTTCTGACATTGACCCAACTTTACATACATGTGCGCAGGGAGTATGGACATTAACTGATGAAGTTTCAGACTTTTAACATGCATACATTTAGAGTAATATCCACTTTTCCGCTGACACCCCCCTGAACATGCCACCGGGTCGAAAAACCTCTTAAAATGTGGGCAGAAAAATCACAAGAGTTATGGTATCATTTATAAAATTTTCACATGTCCGCTCTATGAGTTATTCATCTTTTTAAAGTTATGTTCTGGCTCCAAAGGGGTGTGGTTTACCCTCAGCACAAGGTTGAATTTCTGGTTTTTCCAGTTCTGCCAAGCCAGCTTGCTCTCACAGGCAGTGCTCCTCCCCTTTCCTCAGGAGGAAGCCACTTTTTACGACCATTTACGACTCCTGCCAATAAAACCTTTGCCTGAGCCAGGACAGGGCTTTGTTCACTTTCCTGCAGAGCACAGGTAATTCAATTATCAGATAGATGGCATATCCTTAGTGTGAGCAGCAAAAGGGCAGCTAGGCCTGGGAACACAGCTGTGACTCAAGTTTCACTCCTGATGGGGGTAGTTGCCAGGCAGAATTCAGTTCCTTAAGCCATTTTTTTAGCTACATGTCATTTCTGTTCCCCAGTTTCTGCATTCAAATAAAACTAAACATTTTCACATATGCAGTTAGAAGGCTGATTCTAAGTTTAAAACTATGACATTTAAACAATTGCAACCTATGTGACACTCAAAAGTAGGTCACTCATTCCTCTTAAACCTTGAGATTTTTAATGTCTTTCAGTCCAAATTTACTTAAACTGTTGAAATCCCCAGCTCAGCCAGTCTTGTTATAAACCTTCAAGTCACTTCAGAATATAACTTTACATTGTATCCACCTCTCAGTAAGTCTTTCTTTCGCTTGCTTTGGGTTCATTTATTCAGTTTTGCAAAAAGTAAAATCTGGTGTTGTTTTAAAATGCCGGCTTTTGGATAGTGGTGAGTACTGGTACTGCACCCATTTTTGGGATTTAAGAAAATGAATTCCCAACAATTCTAGGTTGCATTTGGCAATCAGCATTGCCATTCCCAATGGTTTCAGACTACTGTGCGGGTAGTCCAATGGTGGTTTTAAAGCGCTTTGAAGCTAACCGGCGCTACTGTTTTTCCTTTGGCAACCCATTTCCCTCATGGCAACCCGGCCTTTCATTCTCGCACTGGTGGGTGGCAAGTGAGGCAACCATTTCGGTGTGCGCACAAACTGCGCAGCTTTCCTGGATTTCGGCGCACATGTGGGTTTTCCGCCATCTTGAATTTTCTAAGCCCACAGCACCAAATGTTGTGGCATGATAGCTTAAACGTGGGTCAGGACACCCAACAAGCCCCCCCCCACGTGACTGCCCCTTGAATTTGAGTCGATGGGGAGTCGCGTGCACAAGGGTTTTGACCCACGCACCGGTCTGTCCGCATAATCTTCTTCCTCTTCTGTAGATGGCATAGTTCAGCATCTTCTTCTCCATCCGGTACTGATCGATCGGTTCTCCTCGCCAGTCCTGATGGGAGTATTGGGCGGTCCACTGGGCCCATTGGATCTTCGTTCCTGGTCTCCGGATCGCCCTCCTTGGCCCGTCTCCAGGTTTTCTTTCTCCTAGGACGACAAAGGAAGAGCGGCAATACCTACTCATAGACGTTTTTCCACCACTGTTGAGATAGTGGGGCAGCATATGCATTTCATCATAACGAAACATTACATTCTTATTTTGAAAAAAAAACAGTATAACTAAGAGACAGTTTCATGCAAATCACAATATTTTAGAGACTAGATGTGGTATGTTTTATGATTGGAACAGAATTAGTCTGAGACAGTACCCGCTAGGATTCCAGAGGATTCCTCCAGTTGTTGCAGAGTGTGCCTGGGATGGCAACATTTCAACTGGTTTATGTGGACCCACTTGTCTTCCCCCGCTGCCAAAGGACCTTTGGGGATGTGGATTTTGTAGGCCACAGGGGAGATCTTGTCGATGATCTCAAAGGGTCCCTTCCATGTAGGCAAAAATTTGCGCTGCTTGGCCTGGTTCCTTTGGAAGTTGTATAGATAGACCCGGTCCCCCACCTGATATTCCTTCCTGGAAGTTTTCAGGTCATAGTGGGTCTTCATGCTATCAGCTGATCTTTCTAGATTCCGCTGAGCATAAGCAAAAGCATGTTGGAGGTGTTTCCTTAAATTCTCTACATACTCATGAGTAGTGGAGGCATTTATCAGTGTCTGCTCTTGGGTCCTATAGAGCAAATGCTGAGGAAGCACCATCTTGCGCCCAGTCATCAACTCAAATGGTGACATTTTGGTTGCAGATGAAGGGGTAGATCTGATAGCCATTAGGACCAGAGGTAATCGGATATCCCAACTTGGCCCAGAATCTGCCACAAACTTCTTTAATATGCTCACAATTGTCCGGTTATATCTCTCTACTGCCCCAGAAGAAGCTGGTCTATAAGCAATATGCAGCTTTCTCTTGACCCCCAGTATCTCCCACATCTTTGTCATTACTTCACTGGTGAAGTGGCTACCTCTGTCTGACTCAATCCTTTGAGGTAGACCAAAACGGGAAAAGATGTGGTTAATCATCAAGGCAGCTGCCGTTTCTGCCTTGCAGTTTGGGGCTGGGAGACATTCCACCCACTTGGTAAACAAGCATGTCACAGTCAACATGTACTTATTCCCCCTAGCCGAGCGAATCACAGGGCCTACAAAGTCAATTTGTAAATCTGACCATGGCAGTGTCATCCCCCTCTTTTGTAAAGGTGCCCGGTGTGTGAGGGATGTCGGCTGAAATTGTGCACACACAAGACAACCCTTCAAATATTGGTTGAGGTCCTGGCCCATGTGTGGCCAGTATGCAACCTCTCTTAAGATTTCCAGTGTTGTGTGAAACCCCCTATGACCGGCGGTGGCCGCATCATGGGCGTGACTTAACATCAGGCTTCAGAATGAGATAGGAACCACCCACTGATCGTGGCCAGCTTTGGATTTCCTTACCAGCAAACCGTCTTGGATCCGGAACATTTTTGGACATTTCATCAACACTCTTAGGTCCTCTTTCCCAATGTAATCGGTATCCGTCAGGGGAAAGTTCTCAGGGTCCTCAAGGTGCTGGTAAAATTTACCAATAATTGGATCCCCCTTCTGAGCAGTAATCAAATCAGCATCAGGGGTCTCCTTACTCCATTGTACAATTGAAAGGTCGTTGTGAGCATTTGTCTGGGACCTAGTGATGGCAGTGACCTGGATTTCCCCCAACAGGGACTCAATCTCAATTAGATCCCCTTGGATGGCCCCGGTTTTGGCCAGCTGATCAGCTAAGTCATTTCCAGTTTTGTCTGGTCCCTCTACTTTGGAATGACCCTTGATCTTTTTCCAATAGATGGTCATCTCATTCGATGTGACCAGATCATCAATGTTTTGGATCAACTTCCCATGTTTCAAGGGTTTGTTGTTAGCACACAACATGCCTCTGGTTTTCCAATTAACCAGGTGCTCCACAAACCCGTTCCGTACATAATCCGAATCTGTGATTATGACCAGTTCGCGGAGTTGATGCTGGACAGCAGTGAGGATGGCCTGATGCACAGCCATCAATTCTGCCACCTGACTACTTCGGGGACCAATTTTGTATCCAGCGGAGGGTTCTGGGGACTCATTCACCCATGCATTCCCTACGCCGGCCACCAGTTCTTTCTCCCCGTTGTTGTCAACATGGTAAGAGCATCCATCCACATAGACAGTGGGCATTCCCTCACACTTGTCTTCTTCAAAGACTTTGTGTGGGGAATTAAGGTATGCCTCCGTGTTGTCCTTGATTTTTAGACTTTCGTCCTCGAGACAGTTTTCTCTGGCACAATCATGCAAGTCAGCCAGACCTTGCGCGAGGGGACTCTTCTTGTTTTGGCCATATCGGACCTCCACAGGAAAGCCTTGCATTGACAGAATCCAGGAAGTAATTCGGGAATTACTCACATTTCCGGCCCGGATTCTGTCACTTTGGAGATATTGCAGAGGCTGGTGTGGAGTCTCCACTATGATGTGTTCCCCCTGGATAAACGGGCGGTAATTCTTCAATGCCCACACCGTTGCCAGGAGTGCCTTCTCACAATCGTTGAATTTTTCCTCCACAGAGGATAAAGTTTTGCTCGCATAGGAGATTACTTTATTGACCTTGTCATGCTTTTGGTATAATACTGCCGTCAAGCACGTATTAGAGAACCCCGTCTCCAGGAAAAACTCCTTGTTTCTGACAGGGTAAGCTAGGCAAGGCGCTTGTGAGAGGCTTCTTTTGAGTTGTTTTAATGCCTCGGCTTGTTCTAGACCCCATTCCCACTTGACCCCCCCTTTCAGGAGATGAATCAGGGGTCTGGTGATCTCTGCGTAGCCCTCAATGAACTTTCTGCTGTAATTAGTCAGTCCAAGGAGGCTCCTTAGTTCCCGCAGAGTTGTGGGGTCTTTCAGTTTCTGAAGTGCTTCCACTTTCTTTTCCTGGGGACAGAGACCCTGAGGAGTAATCTCATGCCCCAAGAAATTAACACGGGTTCTACACCACTGTGCTTTCTGAAAGGAAAGTTTTGCTCCGGCGGCCCTCAACTGTGTCAGAACATAACGGATCTCCGCTATGTGTTCCTCCACAGATGAACTTTTGATGAGGACATCATCTACATAAGCCAGGTTACCCCTCGCACCCAGGTCGGGCATGGCCTTATGTAGGAAAATGTTGAATTCATTGCCGGAGTTAAGGTATCCGAAGGGAGTCCGGGTCCAGGTGTACTGCTGGCCCCCAAAGGTAAAAGCCAGCTTGTATTGGTCCTCCCTACTGACAGGCACAGTCCAGTATCCATTGGTCAGGTCTATTGCGGTGAATACCTGTGACCCCTGAATCTGGGCCAGCCCTTGGTCAATGTAGGGCAGAGGCCATCGGGAAGTATGGACCTGTTTGTTGAGCTCCCTGAGGTCAGCACAGAGTCTCCACTGGCCGTTTGGCTTCAATATTCCCAGCACCGGATTATTGAAGGTGCTGTGGACTGGACGGATTATTCCCCGGGACTCAAGGTTCTTAATTATTTCAGTAAGGGACTCCATTGATGCGAGAGGCAAGCGATATTGCTTCACAAACACAGGAGTCATGCCAGGGTCCGTGGGGATTGTTGTTGTGTGGATGTCAGTGCGACCACAGTCATATGAGTCTACCGCAAAGAGATCTTGGAAATCCAAGAAAACTTGTTTCAACTTTTGCTTTTGTTCCAGAGTCACACAGGCATCAGCTAGGTTGACTCTCTCTTCCACCATCTGCCTGAAGCTTGGAAAGACTTCTGGTTTGGCTATTTCAGCGGCCTCCTCCAGCTGGGTGGAGAAGTCCCTGGTCAGAGTGCTGATTTGGACTGTAGGCTTCAGGTGGGAAAGGCATCCCTCATGGACCTGGAAAATCACCTCATCCCTCCTGAAGTCACAAGTCACATCTTCCTTACCATAAGGGCAGGAAGTGTACACCAGGAAGTTCCCCCCATGCCGGGTAAAAATCCTGTCTGGTGTTGTATTGTCCTCACTGTCACTGTCAAAACAGTCCTTGGGGATTGGTCCTAACAGTTCATTTAATAAGTCGATGGAAAAATGTCGGTCATCAACCGCCATTCCAATAATGGTGCCTGCGGCTAGAGTAATACTCTTTAAGTCGCTGTTATCCACCTCTATTAGAATGGTGTCATGTTCTATGTTGACTAATGGAGTTGGGTTTACCCCCAACCCTTGCTGTTGGAGAGAAGCGTTTAGATGTATGTAAGCATCAGGGTTTTTCAACTCTTGTCCCCTTTTAACTTTCACTTCCAGGGAGAATTGTCGGGTCCTTTCTGGGATGGTGACTTCCTCTTTAACCTGAATTTCAACTGCATAAGGTAGCAATTGAGCTGACCTAAATGCTTTTTCTGGATCATCAAAGCCCATGGGATTATCCGCTAATCGGGACCAAGCTTTGAAGTTTATTAGGTCCAAACTAATGGCAAAGCGATTGAGAATGTCACTGCCTAAGTAAAAGGCGGCAGGGACGTCTCGCACGACCCAACAATTGTGGACTATGCTCTTGTTGCCAATGGAGATTTTGAGCATACACCTGCTTGGCAGGAGATGTTTGGAATTAGGTGCTTCCAGGTCCATTTCCCATTTGTCTATCAGTTTGAAGGTGGGAATGGCTGGATCTTTTGGGAGTTGGCGAAACATGGCTTCGCTGATGAAGCTCTTACCGTTGTTCACACACACTCGAGCGAGAACAGAGTCCTTCCCATCATTTAACTGAACAGGGATGAACAACTGCTCTCCAATTTGCTGAATATCAGCCAGGCTTTGAGCTGATTTCACATCTTTCTGGACTATAGGAGTGGGAGTTTCAGATTGTGGATTGGTATAGAATTTCAGAGTGTTTCCTTCCAGCGTGGAATACCACTTTAGACTGGAAGGAAGGTTGATTTTCAGAAATAGAGAGGACCCCCCATCACCAGTCTGTTGTCCTACTGCTATTACTGTCACGTCTGGAACCTGGTTGTTCTGCAAGTGAAATTCTACTTGGTCAGATTTTTGTTCAACCATGTGGCATGTGCCGTTTAAACTAACATGGTTGACACTCTGTTTTAATTTTATTGGTCGGCTAGTCTGGGTCCAGAGGACCTTGTTTACACAATCTATTAGGGGTGACAACCTTCTCAGGAGGTCATTCCCTAGTAAACAAGGGGTGCCCTCCGGGGTCACAACTATGACCGGGTGTTTCAACTTATGTCGCCCAATTTTAATGTCCAAATCTGCCGTCCCCTCGACGGGAATTTCCTTCCCGTCAAAGTTCTGTAGTTGTCCAGGAAGAGAGGTGAGAGGAATTTGGTAATTCTCTCCCCTTCCTGCATTCAGTTCGTCAAAGGCCCTTCTGGACAGAAGGGTAGCTTGAGATCCAGTGTCCACCAGTGCCGAGATTGTACCCTGCCCCTGTACTCGTACCGGGGCATAATATCTTCCCTCCTTCTCCTCAAGGGGGGACAGGTAATGTACATTTGTGGACAACTGGTGGGCTAACTTTCTGGTTTTGGACATCGCTAGCGAAGAGATTTGGGCAGAATTCTGTGGAGAGTCTTGGGAATCTGAAAGAAAAATTTGGCAACTGGAGATCAGAGCCATTGTGGGTTCCCCTGGTTCCAGTTCTGGGCCGCCCCCCCCTTTTTGGAGGCAGTCCCCAGTATGGGTTTGAACCCGGGGATTTTCTTGCTGTTGGTTCTGGGATGAGATGGTGGGCGGCGGTAGCTCAGTCTCCACATCTCCCCCGTCTGGATTTGCATTCCTAGGGACCCATTTTTCTTTGGGAGGAGTTCCCCCCTCTCTGAAGGAGAAGATCCTTTTCCCAGGATCCTCTGGGGATCCCTCTCCCTCAAATTGGAAGACCTGTACCTCCTCCTCAAACTGAGTCTGTTTGGGTCTTTTGTTTCTCCTACCCCCCCTCTGCTCCTTAGGAGGCAGACTTTCAGGGGCAAGAGATTTCGTTTCCGGTTCCTGGGTTTCCAGGGGCTGTTTACAAGTGAGGAAGGAAGCTTCCTCCAAGGCTTTACACCCCCCTTCCCTTTGTGCCTCCTCCCTGGGAACCGGTGTGTTATCGGGGTGCTGCCCCCGTCATTGTTCTGGAGCACCAGGTCCAGAGTTGGGTGCGTTCTGCGCCGGCACGCCGGTCTGAGGGTTCTGCTGAGCCCTCAGTATGTGACCCAGATCCCGCGCCATGTTTTGAACCTGGCGCTCTAACTGGGAAACCCGCTCAGGCTGATACGGGGCCCTGTTTTCTCCCTGGGCTGATCCCGGGAAGGGTAGCTATCCCTTCTTTGGTAGTACCCCTGGTTGGGAAGATTTGGGTACCCCTCCACCCTTGGCCTCCCCTCTCCCGGATTCAGTGGTCTGGGCTCAGGGAATTGGGGAAAGAAGGATGGATGGTTTTGGGGCTGAAAGTCGGGAGGATATCTGGGGAAAAAGTTCTGCCCAGGGTTTGGTAAATTTCTGCCCTCCTGTGGGAAGTTTGGAGGGAAGTTCCCTGGGTTAGGTGCTTGGCTGGATCCCCCCCCTTGGGCTGGAGGAGTCCACACATAACCCAGGATGGGTCGATTTCCCTTGTAACGGGGACTTACATAATCAGGAGAGCGAGGGACCCCATTTGTGGGGCTGCCTCCCTGGCTCCCTGTCTGTGACTGGCCCGAGGACCTTCTGGGCCTAGCATTATTAGGTGCAGGTAGGTTTTTAGGCCCCCCCATCTCCAACTCTAAAACGGGGGTGACCTTTACCTCTGCCACCTTGGCAGCAGCAGGGGTGCTGTTGGCTTTGGGGTTTTTCTGGGCATTACTTTTGCTATCTATCGGTTTCTGCACCTCATAGATCCGGGTAGCCTGTTCAATGACCCAGTCTAAAGATCTTTTCTCGTGAAAATCCCTCACGAGCTGGGTCATGATATATTTGGGCAAGGCATGGAAAAACGTATTAATAAATTCCCTGCTATCCGTGCGCACCCTTCTTGTGGTCTGTGCAAAAGCACACTTTAACTCCTGCACAAATTCTTGTGGGGCCTGATCCTCCCCACATTGCAAATTGTAGGCTGCCTTGCGAGCCTCTTGAGGATTTCTGTGAACAGAAAAATGTTTCAAGATGGCCGCCTTATAGGTGGACCATCTTAAATGATTTTGGTCCTCCAGCCCCGCAAAGAAACTGGAGTATTCCGGGGAGAAGGTCCACTTTACATATTGAATACAGCTTTGGCTGTCCTTCAAATGGAAAGTCTCCATCATTTGTTCAAACAACTCTAAGTGCTCCCAAACAGAATACTTAGCGTTCTTATGGTAAGGCGTGATGACGCTCCTGATCGCCTTAATCTGCTTTAAGGGGTCCTTAAGCAAGGCCCTTTTTGCCTTATTGGCCTTTTTGGTTCGGGTAACCCTTGTCCATTCATCCTCGGACTCAGAGGCACTGCTCCCAGAGGTTCCCGTCTGTTCTTCCAGGTTTTCCCGGATTCTGCGAGCCTGGGAATGGCTGGCAGAATGTGGGGACCTGGTCTCCTGTGTCCTGCGCAGTTCAGAGGAGTCTTCAGATTCCTCCTTGCTGCCAGGATTTGATGGGTACCCCCTCCACTGACCTAACTGGGCAGAGGTTTTCAGGATGCCCTTAATGGGCCTACTCTCCTGGGGTTCCCCATTGAACTGTACTGTACTTGGGTGCCCATACCCGGATGCCCACCCCTCCATTCCTGAGTGGTACTGGCCTATGAGCCCCATACTCTTAGCTGGATAGTAATCTGCCATCCCTGTGGCACTGTGCTCATGTGCGCCAGGGGACATGGGGGTGGTAGAGTCCAGGGACTGGGGGAGATGAAGGCCCCTGGTGTTAGGGCTCCTGCGGTTATGGTCAGGAGTCTCTCTTTCCCAGCGGACCTCATCTCTATCCGCCCCTGCTCCCTGTTGCAATGCAAGAGCCTGCATTTGTGCTTTCAGTTCCTCTGTTAAGGCCTTACTCGACTCTATCAGTTTCTCCTGCATCGCTACCTGTTGCTGGAGCCTCTCATTGTGCTGGCAGAGAGCCTCATTTTCCCTCTGTGCTTCCTGGTTGGTCCTGGAGAACTGGGCCAGTCTTTGCTGCAGGAGGGTTACCTCCTGAGCTGTGTCCCTATTGGCCTGCTCCTTTCTTGCTAGAGCATCCTCCACCCTTCTGGTGTGCTCTACCAAGTTCTGGTGTTCTTTTTGGAGGTCACCCAGTCCCTGGTGGGCCAGGTGATTTTCTTCCATTTTTCTTTTTAAATGGCAGACTTCCTGGCCTAAGGTATCCCTTTCCTGACTAAGAGCCTGCATCTGTGCCGCCAGGTCGTCCCTTTGCCTTTGGAAGGCACCAGCATTCTGGCGCTCCTGATCAAACTCTGCCTGGGTATCCAGGTCTTTCAGAATTAGTTTGTTGCTCTCTGCCTTCACTCTATCTAGGTGGCCTTGCAGGGTGACTACCTGCTCAGCACATACCCTGTTGAAGTCCAGTTGTTGCTCCAGCTTTTTCTGGTTTTTCAGTAGGGAGTCCAAACCTTCTTGGTATTCCTTCTGCAAGGCCAGAAATCTGGTATCCTGTTCTGACTTTTCCTTTTGCAGCACATCCATATCCTCCTTCATTTTAGTGATGTACAGTCTGCTGTCATTTTCTGACTCCTGGCTCCTCTGCAGCCTCTGCTCAGAAGAGACCAGGTCAGATTGGACCTTCTCTAACACCATCTGTTGCCTATTTGCCAGATTTTGGCTTTCAGCACATCTATCCTGCATGTCTCCCATATATAGGTACAGGTATGCTGCTATCCTGGCAATCTTATTGTGTTCATCTTTGGCTTTAGGAGCCATATATAGTTCACTCAGGGCCACATGTAATGGACCCTGATCTCTCCATAGTCTGACCCTGTTTCAGTGACCTGTCGCGTGATGGCCTGCAACCAGGCATCCTGGCCCTGCTCAACCCATTCACCTCTCACAAATAGTTTATGTAAGAAGTGCTCTCTGGCTATTTTCATATCTACCAAGGTCGTCATTCTAGAGATTGGTCTCTGTCCTGACTTACAGAAGTTAGTATTTTATTTTTGCAGAACAGAACTTTTCTTGGAGTGTCCCTTTTGAGGAATGCTTCACAGCGTAATGCAGCGTGGTGATCCGACCGGATGTATGTATCCCGTCAGTTAGCACACTGTATTAAGCTGCACAAGTGGTAAATCTAACCCAACGTCTCGGCTCGAGCCCCCAATTTGTAAGAGGATTCAATTCAACACTACAGCTAAGTCAACGCCTAGTCTATAATACTGAATGAAAACCCTTATTGATATATCTTTATGTCCAGTTCATGCGTTCTGGATGACTACCCCTATATAACACCCCTCTCTTGGAATCCCCCTGACCCCACTGAGCCAAGAAGTAGTTCTGTTTTGCAAGTTTAAAAGGTTTATTTGATAATTTAAAATATATATATATATATCACACTTTATAATAAATTAATAATTGAATATCACACTTAATCTGATATGATAAAGATTAACAACGGAGAATCTGGCACTAGCACACTTCGTTATAATCACTAATGAGTTGACATGAAAGGGATAAGGTAGCACACTGGTAAATAGGAACAAAAGTATAATGTGGTAGAGGATGCTTTATGTAAGCTCAGGTGGATGCAATATTCAATGAATGCAGTACAGAAAATACTCAATATGATTTCAACCAAACAATGTAATCACTTTTCTCTGGCTATTCACTCCCCCCCTCTTTATGCAATGCAAGGAAATGGGAGGAAAGCACACAGTTCTCAGAAATGCAATCAATGTAAATCAGTTCAATCCCCCCCCAAGCTTAGACAACAGAAGTTTAAAACACAGGCAAATGCTTTGATATGTGCTAGCAATGGATGAGAAATATGCTGGAAATGCTTTTGATTCCCTTTCAGAGGTTCAGGGTGATTGGTATCTAGTTAATATTAGTCCAGGCTCACACTAGCAATGATGCAGGGATAGTTAGCAGGTTAAACGAATTTCTGGCAATGGAAGGCAAGCAGCAGCAGCTTTTTACACGTGAAGAAATTTGCAAATCGCGGCAAAATTCGCGGATGCGCCGAGCGCTATTACAGAGGAACCACAAGGACTATCTCTATCGTTCTGGGGTCCTAGGAAAGACTAGGATCTCAGCTTCCAAATAAAAGTTACTGCAAGTCTCTAGCACAAACGGTTGCGGAGATATGAGCGATTGAATAAAGGTCGTTTTTCAGATTTGAAATTTTAAACGCACACTTTTTCAGCTTTAAAAATGATGGCAGGATAACACAATTGCTAAGCTGCAGTTCTACTTAGGTTAAAAATGGATTGAATTATATTATTTTAACTAGGAGATTGGTTCTGCACAGTTTTCTAGGTACTCACACTATATTCTTGAGTGAAATGGGCCTCATCACGGATCTGGTCAGGGTTTTAAATTCGCCTCTGGTCTCTGCACTTCACAGTGATCTGGGTCAGCTCTCTCTGGTTCTCTGGTCTGGGTCTCTAGTTCTGGATAGATTGAAGTCTCTAGTTTGGCTCTCTGGAGGTTTGATGGAGGTAAAGCATGGATTTTTCCGGCAGAGCGTCCGGCTGCAGATGGAATTGAAAAAGTCCCTATCTGTCCTATCTGTCTGCTTTTATGTGTTTAGAATGTGGGTGTGTTCTAGCATCACTGACCCTACCTCTCTCTCAGCTTCTAATTGGTCAAACTTCCATTTATCATTTGATTGGGGAATGAACTGTGAGTCAGAGGGATGTCATTTTATGGCTTGCAGATAGGACACTCCTCTGTCAGATTGCACACATTCTATATTTGATAATAAAAGACATATTTCACAGTTACACAGTTGCTTGAAATTACATATACATGGTGTGGCTGAATTTAGCCATGTCTCTGTCCAAATCTGCTGTTTCTAAGAGCTTGCATTCAGAAATGGCACATAATTGACTTTTTAACTGATTTTTCAATTTCTGACATTGACCCAACTTTACATACATGTGCGCAGGGAGTATGGACATTAACTGATGAAGTTTCAGACTTTTAACATGCATACATTTAGAGTAATATCCACTTTTCCGCTGACACCCCCCTGAACATGCCACCGGGTCGAAAAACCTCTTAAAATGTGGGCAGAAAAATCACAAGAGTTATGGTATCATTTATAAAATTTTCACATGTCCGCTCTATGAGTTATTCATCTTTTTAAAGTTATGTTCTGGCTCCAAAGGGGTGTGGTTTACCCTCAGCACAAGGTTGAATTTCTGGTTTTTCCAGTTCTGCCAAGCCAGCTTGCTCTCACAGGCAGTGTCCTCCCCTTTCCTCAGGAGGAAGCCACTTTTTACGACCATTTACGACTCCTGCCAATAAAACCTTTGCCTGAGCCAGGACAGGGCTTTGTTCACTTTCCTGCAGAGCACAGGTAATTCAATTATCAGATAGATGGCATATCCTTAGTGTGAGCAGCAAAAGGGCAGCTAGGCCTGGGAACACAGCTGTGACTCAAGTTTCACTCCTGATGGGGGTAGTTGCCAGGCAGAATTCAGTTCCTTAAGCCATTTTTTTAGCTACATGTCATTTCTGTTCCCCAGTTTCTGCATTCAAATAAAACTAAACATTTTCACATATGCAGTTAGAAGGCTGATTCTAAGTTTAAAACTATGACATTTAAACAATTGCAACCTATGTGACACTCAAAAGTAGGTCACTCATTCCTCTTAAACCTTGAGATTTTTAATGTCTTTCAGTCCAAATTTACTTAAACTGTTGAAATCCCCAGCTCAGCCAGTCTTGTTATAAACCTTCAAGTCACTTCAGAATATAACTTTACATTGTATCCACCTCTCAGTAAGTCTTTCTTTCGCTTGCTTTGGGTTCATTTATTCAGTTTTGCAAAAAGTAAAATCTGGTGTTGTTTTAAAATGCCGGCTTTTGGATAGTGGTGAGTACTGGTACTGCACCCATTTTTGGGATTTAAGAAAATGAATTCCCAACAATTCTAGGTTGCATTTGGCAATCAGCATTGCCATTCCCAATGGTTTCAGACTACTGTGCGGGTAGTCCAATGGTGGTTTTAAAGCGCTTTGAAGCTAACCGGCGCTACTGTTTTTCCTTTGGCAACCCATTTCCCTCATGGCAACCCGGCCTTTCATTCTCGCACTGGTGGGTGGCAAGTGAGGCAACCATTTCGGTGTGCGCACAAACTGCGCAGCTTTCCTGGATTTCGGCGCACATGTGGGTTTTCCGCCATCTTGAATTTTCTAAGCCCACAGCACCAAATGTTGTGGCATGATAGCTTAAACGTGGGTCAGGACACCCAACAATGTTCTTCGTGTGGTTTGGTGTGGGAGTGTCCAGTGTGCATGTTTGCACGGGTGTGCTGAGCGTTGGATAGGTCGTCATGGCATCTCTAACGATGTGTTGATTTAGTGCTGGATGGTTCAGTCGAGTCCGTCCATGCCGCAGGTGTCGGCATGTGCTGGTGGGCAGGCTGGTGGGCACGCGAGTGGGCACATCCGGATATTCCTGTACCAGGGTATTTGGTCGTCTGGTAGATGGGTAAACTCCTCTCGTGGCGGGTGTCTGGGCCGTGATCCTCTAGGCCAGGGGTGAGAGGGGATTGGTGGGAGACTTTTGTTCCCTTTTCCCACTTCACCAGTCTGTGGGCAAGACAGGAGGGAGAGGTTTGAAGGGAGGAGCACTGTCCTGGATGGCTCCCCACCTGCAGAGGGATGGCTTTCCACCAGTGTCCAGGAAGAACACCCCCCAGAAAATGTTGTGCCTGAGGGCCAGCACCACCTGCCAGTGGCAGGAACATCTAGAGTTGGAGAAACAGTTGAGAACACCGTAGGTAACTGCAAGAATGTTGTTGTTGTGGGTACATACATTCAGGTGTTCATGAGGTGTGTTTGTGATCCATGGTGTGGATATGAGCAAGTCAGTGGGTGAGAAATCATTTGTCTGTCTGACTAGGGGCGGCATAGAAACCGTAGCCAGGAGGGGCAGAACTGAATCCTAGAGAGTGACAATCTGGCAGAATGGGGTGCTGAGACTGACAATGGCGTAGAATTTGAACAGAGAGAGCCACATGCGGCAGACCTGTGAACAGCGACAGGCCCAAAGGGAACAATAGCGCAGGGAGAGTCACTTCGTTCAGAACTGAGACAATGAAAAGCGCAAGGGGCACAAGCAAGATAGTGACAGATCCATCGGGTTGAAATGAGTTGAGCTGAGCAAAATTGAAGCACAAATGGGTTAGTGAGTCACACATTGTGCATAAATGTGGCTGGTGCAATATATCGCTGGCAGAACTAGGGCAATGTGTATGACGAGGGGTGAGTTTTTTTTGCAGAAAGTGACTTTGGGGATACATTTGACACAGAGAGTAACATTAAAGCAGAATTGTGTAAGGATGGAGACACTGGTGCAAACCCAGCAACTGATAGTGACACTGGAGAAAGGGTGTGCACTGAAAGTGCCACTGCTGCAAAAATGGCGTCTAGGAGACACACTATGGCAGCACTCGGTCCAAGGGGAGAAAGAGTGAAAGGGGCAGAACTGTGGGCAGTGAGTCAAAATGGGCATTATAGGGAACAGTGAGAAACACACAGGGTATAACCAACGCAACACGACCCGCGTGGCATATATGAGGCAGTCAAAGCCACTTGTGGAAGAACCATGTGATATGAAAAATGAGTTTCCAAATGAACACCTGGGAACACCTTCCTCGTTCTGTGGCAAACTGCTGAGTCATGTTTACATTTTGTGGAAGCGTGTGGACAAAACATACTACACCTCACTCCAGGTGTGTACATTATCATCAGAACGCTAAGTACATTGATTTGACCTTAATTAGTTTCTCTAATTCTTTACATTATTTGACGCAGTGCTCAAATGCGTGTGGAGAAAACACTTATGTGTCCATGCTTTGCTCAAGTGTGTGTGTGTGTGCGCGCTCCCGCGCTCGACAGCATGTAGTAATGTTGCACTGTCTTTGACATTAATGGTACTCTATTGGCTCGGCGTCAAATTGCTCCATGCAAGCAGTCATACCTTTGCAGAGACTCACAATTGTCTATAGCACTGTAAAGTTATACGCGTTGATTTCTATGATTTCAATGATTCAAACTTTAATTTCTAGCCACCTTCCGTTACAGTAACAATGATTGAGTAAATGTCATAGTTATACTTCAAATAGCGGTTAAACAAGGAAATCAAACAGAATCCCTCCTCATCACACCTTATTTAGTTAAGCTGCAGCACCTTGTGCCTTTCCTGCTCCTGCTGGTCTGCACACAGCTATCAACAGTAATCATTGTCTCTTCTGTGTCATTAATTAATTCCTCAAGTGCATGGAAGTCCTTTAATGACCCATGTAATGACTCTCTTTCCTCATTAACTCTTACTCTTATGTATAATTAAGGATGTCAACTAAAACATAAACACATCTCTCTGTTCATTCTAAGAAAACCGTGTTAATGGGAAGCTGTTATTGGCACAGGTAGAGCGTGTGAGTGTGGGGCCATGTGTCTCTGTGTTTCATGCAGAATTATGAGCAGAAAGGTATGCTATTGGTTCATGCAAGAGTAGGTGCAGCCCCTGATGCCAGATATAACATTTCCTCCAACGCTAAAATGATGGTGCTGAAAAGAAGCAGATTCGTCAAGAGTAAGAGCATAAGAATATGATTTGAAACAGAAAGTGAAACTCTGGGCCTGATTTACAAAAGCGTTTTACAATGACACAATCCCATTGAAAAATGCAGTCCCTGCGTGTGTTAAATGATGATGCCATATCGTTTTTGTATCTGATCTCACAGGACTTCTAATCTCTTCAGTTGTGTTCACTATAACTCCAATGGATGCAGGTGGTACAAAATGCCCAGCGACTTCCCGATATACCACCAGCAGGGCCTTGGACTGGATAGAACATTATTTTTTCATGCACATGGTCTTTCTTTTAAGCAATTAATTTCTCTTTGGAAGCTGGGATATTGCTGGCTGCTGCAAACAATGCCTAATATACAGGAGTGGACATGTCTATGACGATTCTCTGCTTCTGTGTATTGTCAATATGTTGGTTATTCATCCCTAGGTTGGCCGCCTTCATACATTACAAAGCTTGTACCTATTATGACAACTGAATCACGGTCAGTGAACAGACAAAGCGAGTCACTCTTGGCTTCTGGCATCTCACTATCTCGATGATTTGAAATACATCATGTGTACTATTTACCTGCTAGGGTATTTCTTCAGTGTGACATCATGCTCCTGTGTGGGTAAATAGATTAACTGCACATGTTTCTCTCTCTCTCTCTCTTTCTCTCTCTCTCTCTCTCTCTCTCTCTCTCTCTCTCTCTCTCTCTCTCTCTCTCTCTCTCTATATATATATATATATATATATATATATATATATATATATATATATACAAGTCAAAAAGGCAAGAAGCCTCCATTCTTTAGAGCTGCACTCCCCTCGAAGTGGATTTCAACGCAGAAATTGCGGACAAATAAAACCAACTCTTTAATTGCCCAACAAAGTTGTAGAAAATGGAAACTTTATTTGTAATGCAGTTTAAAAACTGCTTCCCAAAATCATATTTGTAATGCAGTTCAAAACTGCTTCCCAAAATTGTGTATATATATATATATATGTATATATATATATATATATATATATATTATATATTGCAACATATTACATGTCTCTGCCGTGCAATAACTACAAACAGGAAACTGTGTTACAGAAATGCATCTTGGTTGTGTCTAACGGCCAGATTCATGGAATTCTTTGCACGATCCAAAGTTACTTTGTACTGCTGAAAAGTGACTTTGCACTGCCTACACAAACTCTGATACATGGAACTGTGCAAAGTACATTTGTGCAGTGCAAAGTCTGTGGAAAGTTATTTTGTACTGCAAAACTGACAATGAACTAACTGTGCACAGACTTTGCACTGCAAAATAAACTTTGCACAGTTCCATGAATCAGGGTTTGTGTCGGCAGTGCAAAGTAAACTTTTCAGCAGTGAAAGGTCACTTGGAACACAGCAAAAAAATGTTATGAATTGGGCCCATTATAGTGAACGTAGTACAACATATTAGACAGTATTATAATATCTCAGGGCGCCAAATATCACATGCAAATTAATCCAACATTCTACCATTTTCGGTTCGCATCCTATTGCATCATGGTGCCAGGCAGCCCTCATTTATTAAAAGTTCCGGAAGTCAAAATGGCATGACCGATAAAGTGAAGAACTTAAAGAAAACTATTTGAGAGATTTAGTTCTGCTTTTATTTTAAGGAACTAGGGCCCGATTCATGGAATTATCTGCACAGAAAATAGGGTACTTGCGCACACAACTGTGCACAAATCGCCTTCATCCATTCATGGAATCGAATGCACAGTACTTTTCGTGGACTTGCATGCAGTTTGCGCTGGCTCGACATGTCTTTGAGAGCCGTCGAGGGCCTTGCGTGAGACTCCAAGCAGAGTGTGAGCAGCGTTTGTGCAAAGGGCTGAGAAGGGGGCGGAACACAGAAAATGGGGAAGAACTTGCGAAGAAATGGCCGTTCCGAGGGTCGCCCTGCAGGCAATCCTTTGCACAATTGTGTGTTACAAAACATATTCATGGATTTGATCATGCAATGTCTCGGCTGGGAAATGGTCGTGCAAGTCCTTCATACAATCCACCACCCAAAGGCTGGCATATGTACACTTGCTTGTAGGATTTGCAGCAAGCAGGTGGGGTTGCATGTCAGATTTTGGGGTGCGTGTTCTCAATTGGTGCATGTAAGCAGTGTAGCGGGGTGCAGGAATGTTTTACGGGGGTTTGCATGCAGATTTCCGGAGTTATTGGTGAGTTATGATTTTTTATATGCATGATTTTAGGGTGCCGAATATGGTTACGGTGGGCCCTGCGTAGGGTCCCCGAGTGGCTGGCCTACTTATAGGGGACTCCATGCACTGCTTGAAGGGTGTGTGTATTCGCGTCCGGGGGAGCGTGCAAAGGTAGCTGTTCTGTCTGTTAATGCTTTGCATGTGGGCGAGTCAAGGGCGTTCCAGGCGCGACTTGCGAATAGGATTACTTTGCACTGTAAATTCCATGAATACGTGGGGCACGCATTTTTCTTTCTGCCAGCAGACTTGCGCAGTGTACTTCTTGGTGCAGAGCACTTGCAGGATTTCTGCACCAAATTTCATTAATCGAGCCAAAGAGTGCAAATTAATTAGCTATGTAGTTAAGTGAGATAAGTGAAGAGTTGTTCTCCCTTACTTGTTTTTTTTTTAAATGTTCATTCTCAGCAATTACTTCACATATGTATTATCTCGGGAGGTCTTTCTGTAGCCTGCATTAATATGTTTGCATTTTTCAGGGCCCTCTCTGCTTTTCATCATTACGCAGTTGAGAACAAGTACCATTAAGGAGCTAATTAAACAACCGCTATTCGCAATGCTGTTAATCTCCTGGCACTCACTGTGATCCAAGGTCGACGTGATGTCGCCAATGTGGTCAGTGGTATCCCAAGGAGATGGCTGGATAGGATTCCCTCTTTGGGAAAACTGGTTTCTTAGGATCTGATTCATGGAATTTATGGCACGGTTCAAAGTGACTCTGCACTGCTGACACAAACCCTGATTCATGGAACTGTGCTAAGTTTATTTTTACAGTGCAAACTCAGGGTTTGTGTCGGCCGTGCAAAGTCACTTTTCAGCAGTCCAAAGTCACTTTGTACGGTGCAAAAAATTCCATGAACCAGGCCCTTAGTTTTTGAATTCTGTCCACCTCCCTCCTGCCTTGCTGGACACACTCCTGCTCCAAGGCAACAGTATACATATGCACCTAGATGGGTGTTGGGTCTGGATGCAAGCTACAAACCCTCTACAGGGATAACATGTTTGGATGGCACTAACTAGCAATGACTATCTGCTGCTACAGCGAGTAGTCTCTTATCCCTACTGAGGGGGTGTAAGTGGAAGATCATGCCCTTTAGACATACCTCCGAACATTTAACTTACTATTATGAAGACAACATAACACAATGGCATACAACATGAACAAAACCCAACAGCATAGGCCAATATGGCATAAAAAGGCCTTTATGTAGCATCACATCAAAGTGATTATAAGAGGTTCGGAATGCTTATTTTTGATACATTAATTAGGTGATGCAGCTTTACTGAGACAATCTAACACAATTGTGCATGGTGTTAGAGCTATGGCAGCAACGTTCCCAATGCAAAACACATATCATTCCAAAGCATCGTGGAACCCAGGTAATGTTTACCCTAGAGGTATACGGAAGAATTCGCACTAGCATACATGTTCCCCTTTTGCAAACAAGCATTGACTGGTTACATATTATGCACATGGGAAATATAGCACTAGTGCTTTTCTCTTATCCGGCGAGGTGTCCACAGCAGCAAGCCTGCACATTCTAATCATGTTGCCATCTAAAATAGGTTCCATCTCTCTGAGAATGCATGCACAGTCTAATACACACAATAAGAACTTATTTAATGCTGAGATGTCAACGCACATAATTCAGAGAGCATGCATGGGCAGATTCCAAATGTTCACTGAACATTTATAACAAACGGAGGCATTGTGTTTTTCTGTTGTTGTTTTTCCCCCAGCAATATTCAGAGAATATGCCATCCCCTCCTTAAAAATAAACCATTGTCTGTAGTAATTGCAGCATGCCCAAAGAAGACAGCACACTCTCTCTGGCACTTAGGGCAGAGCAGGATCTATTTTGGGAACACAGTGGTTATCGCGACGTGGAGTTGTTCGCTGCCACAGTATTGCTTTGCCAACTCCCAACACTTACTGTTATTAGGCACAGATAATGAAAAGGTCTGGTTGGCAAGGGGGCATGATGCATCCCGCAATGAAGACAGCGCGCCCAGGTCTTGCAAACGCCACCTACGTTCTAGATCTCACGTAAGTCCTTCCACTCACCACCCTCATTCACACTCTGCACAATGCACTGTCTGGGATGAAAGTGAAAAGTAGCAAATTCACACTAACAATAAGATACATCAACACTGAGATGTTGCCGACACTTATGTATTTTGCGGGCATGTCAGGAGCACTAGGCCCGAGCTCATCCGGAAGCTGCCAGTATGGGTGATAGTAATAGCATCAGCAACAGGGCAACGTTGTTTATCTAGTTCCGGTGCATTTCACTTCCGCCCTGTCTTTCCACTCAGCATTCCATAAACACACACACACACACAGTGAACCCAAACAAATGATCAATTTCCGCCCTGGCGCTGCATAATCGGACACAATACCAGAACATTCTTCAATGGCATGAAATCGAGTCCCCTGTCTTCATCATATTGAAGCCCACCCACTGTATAGTGTGAGGTCCCCGCATATTGATAGCGGCAAACAAGGAAGAGTGTGGCAGAGTATTTCCAGGTAAAGCTGCTTTTTCCCGAAATTTTGTGTTGCTCCAGGACTCTGATTGAAGACGCATGTACAACAGTTGTAAACAATCAAGTCTATAATTCTACTCTCCTATCATTTGGTCACAAATAGATCCCTTTGCATTGTTTTTTCTTTTATTATTTTTTTTTAAATAACACTTGTGTAATATACACGTTGCCAAACCAGCCCTGGACATGCAACCTTCTGCACGTGGTAACTTATTCAGCAAAGAACACACTCCATACTGGGACTGTCTCGTATACCATCAGATCTCAATGGTTTACACAGCCATTATTTGCAGCGCCGTTTGCTAGACACTAAGGGGGAATATTGCATACACTTGGCACCGATGCAAGTGCAATTACCCTTAGGGCAAAACATTTTCTCCTGCAAAAAAATAGACTTTCAATGCATTTTTGGACCAGGGCAATGTTTGAGCCAGTCCTAATCCCTTATCATGGTGTTAAAATGAATTGAGCTATTAGATGTTTGCACAAGGGACATTAGTGATAGGTGTGCATGCACTGATGCAAGATTTCTGCTTTTTGGCCCCTAGAGGTTTCCTGTGTCTGACATGACATGCAGCCTTATAGCAGTTATCTTAAGACACATTTACATTGAGCAGAACCCAGGGAATAAGTTCTCTTCTGAGGTCACAGTTATTTCGCTTATAGTGTGGTCATGCTTGGAACAGATTAGGCATTGTGTTTTTTACCTGAACATTTATATAAGAGGCAGGGGTGTTGCTAGGTCTGGAAAAGATTTGGGGCTATGCTAATGTCGGGACTGACGGAACTCGGGCTAGCTAGAATTTTGGTTGTAGCACCTGAGCTTCTATCCGGGGCAACAACCAAAAGACCTAGGGCTATAGCCCCCTGAGCCCCCACATAGCAATGCCTCTGATAAGAGGGAAAGGTTTGAGTACTTCTCAAAGTAATAGAGGCTACATACTGCTAAAAGTGGGACGGGACATTTGAACCGGAATGGCTGGAGTGAAAAATACATTAGAAAGTGGGTGGAATTGCACACCTTGAACAGTGAAAGGAACCTAGACACCCCTGGTCTGAGGATGTATTGTTCACCTAACAGTGAAAGAAGCCTTACCACTCTAATAGTTTTGATATCATTTGATATGGCATTTATAATGTGCCTGTACACAAGTGTTTTAAGGCGTGACAAGACAAGGAGGGGGAAACAGAGGGAGGGCAAAACAATGATCTTACTAGGTCTTGTGTCATTCAGATTGAGCAAGTGCAAGGAAGAGGAAGGGGATAAGTGCCAAGGGGGTGGGAGGATGGAGAAGGGCAGGTAATCAAAAGTGCAGCCGGCAGGTACCTCAATGTAGGTAATCAGAAAGAGCAGCCAACGGGTCACTCATAAGTGCAGAGAGAATGGGCTCTAGAGTTACATATACAGACCACAAGTTCTGGGGGGGCCAAAAGGCATTGTAAGGTGCAACTGGACAGGCAGGGTCCTGGGCTCAAGTTCAGAGGGTGGCCAGGTGACCAGTGTGTCGAGCAGACAGGTCCTCATCAGGGGAGAAGAAGAGAGAAAGCGGAAGCAAAAAGGAAGGTCTTGAGTTGCTTCCAGAAATGGAGGTGGTTCTGCTCAAGTTTGAGAGAAGCAGGGAGGCTGTTCCAAAGGGAGGCCCAAGCTGAAGAAAGAGATCTGCCCCCCAACTCTCTGCTTGAAAAAGAGACTGACGCTCAGAGAGTTGGAGGTGGATGAGTGGAGAGCTTGAGAAGGGATATGTTTAGGAAGAGAGAGTTGTCCCTGAGAGAGACCCTGCAGAGGGTCTTTAAATTGACCCTTGCCGCCACTGGGAGCCAGAGAAGATATTTTAGAGATGGAGAGATACAATGCTTGTAGCTTAGGACAAGACTTGCAGGCTGTTCTGGATAGGTTGTAGTGTATGGGGAGTAGAGGCAGGAATATTTAGAAAGAGTATGTTGCAGTAGTCCAGACTGGAGAGGACCAGAGCCCTGGAGACAGTGAGCTTCTGGAGGAAAGTGAGGAAAGTAAAAATACCTCTGAGGAGGTGCAGCTGATAGTTTGACTTGTTGGAGATGTCAAAGATGTGAGGAGAGAAGGAGAGCATGGAGTCGAAGATTATCCCAAAGTTCTTAACCTCATGGATAGGAGCAGGAAGAGGACCCAGAGTGGGCAGCCAGAGAGGGTGAGGAAAGGACGGAGCTGGTGTTCCAGTGAGGAGGATCTCTGTCTTACTGGCACTAAGGCAGAGATCATTGATGGAACACCACTCCAGTCTGGAATGAGGGAAGGAGTTGAGGTGGCAGAGTGGAGCCTGAAAGAGAGCTGGGTTTCATCTGCATAACGCTGAAATTTGGAGCATAGAGCAGTTATGCAGTGGGCAAGAGGTGTCAGGTATTGGCTGTACAGCCAGGGAGAAAGGTTAGACCACTGTGGAACATCACAGGTAGAGAAAGAGATATAGAAGAGAGTAAGGAACCCAGATGAACCTGAGAAAGGAGGTCAGACAGGCCAGGGCCTGATCAGTGATACCCAGATTATCACAGACCCGATTGAGCAGGATGGCATGGTTGACCGTATCAAAAGCAGAAGAAAGATCGAGGAGAATGATGACAGAAGGAAGAGTAGAATCACGGTTAGAGAGCAGGTCTTCACAAATGTACAGGAGAGCAGTTTCCGTGCTTTGGCTGCTCTGAAGCCAGACTGATGGTCTTGGAGACAACCAACCAATTCAGTTTGAATGTTAAGCTGGGATATGGGAAGCTTTTCCAAGGGTTTGCCCAGGAAAGGAGTGATGGAGATCGGGCGAAAGTAAGCCGGAAAGGAAGGGTCGGCAGAGGGCTTCTTTAGGAGGGGATGCACTAGGGAGTGCTTGCCAGGGGAGTGGAAGTTTCTAGTGGCAAAAGAGTGATTGCAGAAATCGACCAAGTCTGGATGAAGGGTGCAATGTGGTCCTTGATGGTTCCGGATAAACAGGGAAGAACCTGTTTTGACAAGACTTTCATAGATCAGACTTGTCTAGAAACGTTGTCAGCGGTGACAAAGTGAAAGGAGGAGAAGGGAGGAGGAGAGGTGGCCACAGGAAGGCCAGTAGTGGAGGAGAAGGAAGAAGAGGAATAGAAGGTGGACAGGATGTCCTGAGTTTTAGTGATGAAATGAGAAGCCAAAGCTGTACAGAGGGCCTGGTAGGGAACAGGAGAACTAGAGACTGCAGCAGGATTGGCCAGCTCCTTGCCGAATTTGAAGAGTTTGGCTGAGTTGTTAGATGCCGCAGAGATGCAGGCTTGGATGTGTGCTCTCTTCTTAGCAAGGACAGAGAGTCTGTACTGCCTTTGGAGCAGGTTGCATGCCAGTTTGTCGGAGGGTGCACCTGTTTCTCTCCACTTCCTCTTAGCTAGCCTGGAGTTGTATTTAAGGGTGAAAAGGTTGGAGTCATATCAAAAGTTGCACTTGGATTTGGGCTTCAAGCAGATCCTCATGACAAGGGCAAGTACATCAAGAGTGTCAGAGATAGAAAGATGAAAGTTAGTAAGGGCTATGTTAAGATGTGAGTCAGCCAAAGATGCATAAGGAGGAGAGAAAATAGTGTTGAAAGCCCCAACTGACACATGCTTCATGGGTCCGATGACCGAGAAGACAGGTGGCAGTGCTGGAGTCTGCTTGGCCTGAGAGGTAGAGAGAGAGAGATGGTAGGAAATGAGAAGGTGATCACTCCAGGAGAGAGGAGTGGAGAGAGGGTTGGAGAGGGGGATGACTGAAGAGATCAGAATATCCACAGTGTGCCCTGCAGAGTGAGTCGGGCCAGAGGGAAGAATAGAGAGAGAGAGATAGAGTCACAGAGGTTGCGAAAGAGTCCTTCAGAAGGACAAGAAGCATCCAAGTGGATGCTAAGGTCTCTGAGGCGGAGAAGGTGATAGGTAGAGGCAAGGAGGGAGGAGGACAAGTCCACCCACTCAGAGAGGAAGAAGGATACCTGGCTGGGCATCCAGTATAGAGTGGCCACAGTGAGAGAAAGGCCAGGAGAGAGAGAGCGAGAGAGATAGAGAGAGAGAGAGAGAGAGAGAGAAGAGAGAGAGAGAGAGAGAGAGAGAGAGAGAGAGAGAGAGAGAGAGAGAGAGAGAGAGAGAGAGAGAGAGAGAGAAAGCCTGCAGACCAGGCCTTGAAAGGAGGTGTTGTTCTGCATAGGAATGATAGATGCAGGGATCCACTCCGGTAAGATCAAGGCTACATCTCTTTTGGCATGGTTGGTTCTGGGCATGGAGAGGATCTTGTGGCCATCAGGAAGGAGAGTGTCAAAGCTAGTGTCAGTTAGACAGCTAGACAGCTGAGTCAGTTAGACAGCTGAGCGAGAGTTGAGAGTAGTATTGTGGAGCAGGTTTCCCCCTTTGAAGGACTTCCTTGGAGGGGTACAGGAGGACAGAGGAGAGAGCAAGGTGGCCAAGGCGGAGGATGTGGGAGCCAGATGGGTGGTTGAGTAACGAGGCAACAGAGTGGATGGAGAAGCATCAGAGGCAGCCATAGTTGGCTCGGCTAAGCTCCTTTTATATTAAGAATGCCTGTTGTAGTATAATAGTTTGTTGATCACACACTGCCAATAATGGGCGGAGTTAAATCTAATAGGTTTAGCGATCGGCTCCACAGCTTTACGAATGGGAGAGTAAAGTCTGAGCAAGTGGGAACAGACATTTCCAGTAGTGAGAAGGCTTCAGTTCCTCCTTAAACCTGCATCATCTGATCTTTTTTTTAAGATCAAATTAACATGGCTTTTTGCACAGGAACACTGTTACTTGTCACACCTATTTTCAACAGTAGCAGATGGCATCTAAATCCCATGGTGGAATATGTTCACACTTTGCAAATGGTCGAATATAATACATACAATTATAGATGAAGCTTAGGGCCAACAATACAAATTACAAAACTAATTGTTTTGGTCAGTAACATTATGTGAAATAATGTTAAGGTGACAGCACTACCTTTGATTTAGATATTGAATGCATTTACTTCATTTTATTTTGCTCCCAATTCCACTCTCGATTCCCTTCTTTTCTTGGCTCACCCATCCTCTCATCCTGAAAAATAGTTCTGATTGGAATATCAAAAATGATGGTTAAATCACCCAACTTCATATGTGATTTGTCATCTGAGTATGACTCAGGTGGTCAGTTCTTTATTGAGAGTCACGCAAATGTATGTTCCCCTATAGGAACTAGGACATTGAATAACCCAGTGAACATGACCACAGGTTGTGTCTCCCATGTGCACCATTTCCTTTGTATCCTTGCATTTAGTAACACATTCGATCAACTATTCGTATAAAACTCTTGCTTGCATGGCTGTGAGATAGCTTAACTCAGTGGCTCAAGATTCCATAAGGCTTTGGTGGAGGGGCAGAATGACTGACTTCTCAATACTTCAATGTAATGTTTAATAGCACACCCCCTGAACAATATCTTTTTAAACCAACCCAATCCACCAAGTAGCAAATGCATCTCTTTGTGCAGCTTTTGTGGCTAATGCTCGATGAACCTTTAGCCCCGTTAACTTGCCAGTGAGCATAGGTTTGTTTGAATCGTTGTAGATGGTAGCAGTTCAATTGGTGGTAAGTAGCCATCTTGTTGACAGTCTCAACAGAAAGGTAATCAGCCTGGTAGCTCATGGTTTCTTTCAGCCACTGAAAGTGGGCACTTTGGAAGTGGGAGTGAAATGGGCATAGACATCACCCACAGTGTTTTGGCAGAAAAATTGAGGACATTATTATGGCGGGCATTTGCAACACTCGTTCTGTCCCTTTACTGACAAACACATGATGACACAGTCAAAACAAATATTTCCGATCCTTCCATGACACCCACCCACTTTAGCCACGTCCAGCGTTGCACAAGCCCTTAAACCTATTTCAAAATACCCACCCAGATAATGTAATCCTTAAATACGTTGCCCCTTCTTTCATGGAAACGTTGTAAGTAGTGAGAATGATGATAATTGAATCTAATGAACATACATGAACCCACAAGACGACCTCCCGGCAGAGGCAGGAAGCTATGTAAGGAAATGCGTCAGAATAATCACCTACCATGGAGATGCTCATGAAAGCCAATGCCATCTCAGTAGGAATGTCGCCTCCTGTGCAGTGGAAACTGCACATTTAATGATGTCCTTTTAATGGGGAGTGATTGGATAATAATGCCGCTGCACTCACCACAGAGGCATTCCAATGGACCTTATGACTCTAGGCAACATCTTATGTGTGCCTGAAAAAGAGAAATAATTGGCCAATGTTACATGCTTGAGCCTTAATCATCACCATGTCATTCAAGTGAGGCTCTCTACTGCGCTCAGAAGCCAAATAGCGAGGACATAATGGCAGAGGAGCAATTACGGCCTCAAACATAAGTCAGGATCTTATATGCAATCATACATTGCTGTGGTTGTTAACGCCTGCAGACAGAAAGGAAGCGTAGGCGAACACCTTCCGCACTACCAGGTTAAAATTTTGCCCAGTGACAACTTCTGCAGGATGTGTTTGTATGACAATGTATTGCGGCCATTGTCCTCACAGTTCATGGACTACACATGAGCTCTGTTTTCTGCAGCTGTAAACTACTGGGGAGGTACAAATATGGAAGGACACTCTCGAAACATGCCCAGTCATGCATACAAACCCACTGTACAACCATAACATAATCAGAGAATGTCAACATAGAGACCAAGGGGCCAATGCATGGAAATGTGCGCAGAAAACCAGCCAGTCGCATTCATGGAATTTACTGTGCAAAGTAACCATAATCGCAAATTGCGCCTGGAACGCCCCCGACACACCCACATGCACAGCCTCAACAGCCAGCAGAGCTACTTTTGCATGCTCCCCCGGGTGCCAATACACGCACCCTTCAAACCGTGCATGGGGTCCCCCGCAAGCAGGCCTGCGACTCGGGGACCATGCCCAGGGTTCCCTGTAACTGTTGCCATCACCGCAAAAAAATCAATTTGAAAAATTGCAACACGGTCTAAACTTGGAAAATCTGCGTGCGAACCCCCATAAACTATTTCTGCACCCTGCTACACTGCTTACGTGCACCACTAAGTGAGATCAGAAACCCATTTGTGTACAAGCACCCCTAAATCTGATATGCAAACCCACTACTGTGCTGCAAATCCTGTGCGCAAGTGTACTTATGCCTGCTTTCAAATGGCGTAGTTATCAAGTGATTTGTGTGGCCATTCCTATGCTGACAGACTGCGCGGATGTTTCCATGAATACGTGTCGTTTGGCGCAAATTTGGGGCGTGAGCGGGACTGCCTGCGGGCCGTCCCTCGTAATGGCCACTTTTTCACATGCTGTTCACTATTTTCCGAGTTCCACCCCTTCCCATCCCTCCGTGCAAGCTACGTCCATGCTCTGAGTGGTGCGTAGTGCAAGTCGCACGATGGCTCACAGAGGCGTTCCACGCCTGCACAAACTCCACGCAAGTCCCAAGAACGTCCCATGCTGATGGTTTCATGATTCAACGAACGCAAATTTGCATACAGTTTGGCGTGCAAGTCCCCTATTTCCCACACAAACTATTCCATGAATCAGACCCTTAGGCCATAATTCACTTTGTGTTTACCAATGGGTTTGCACCATTATAAAATGCTTCTGACACTAAGCCATATCATATGTCTCCTACTGCTCTGTAGTAGTTAATGAGATATTATGACAAGCATACCGTTAGTTAAATATAATAACTAGATGACATACCTGGGTTTGCTTTGTGTCCTATTGAATTTCTAAAAATGACCTTACGAAATTGTATTTTTGAGAATAAATGATCACTTTTTTGAACGGTATTGTAACCTGCTGCAAGTGTGCACTTTATGATTGACTATGGTGAATGTCTAAAATTACCTAACATAGGTTGTGGCACAGTTCAATGTAGCACTCCACAGAATGGTGTTTCATATTGGACTGTACATCATGGTATGGTGATATGTTATCTGATATTATACAGTATGGAACGTGACTGTACTGGATGGTAAGGTATGCTATAATATGGTACAAGACTATTTGGTACAGATAGCATGTCATTTGACAAAAATGTATGCACGTGTAAGGTGTCATCTTGTCAGCTATTTATGATACGGTGTGAATTGAAGGTGTTCTGATGTCTGCTTGTAGCGTTCAGCTGTTTATTCATTCATCTATGTATTGTTCACTTGTTAGACGTTATACAGGAAGCACATTCTGTTTCAAAGCACGCACAGGGCAACAGGGGGGGGACAGGGGATGATAGAGTAAATGCTTACAACACTGTAAAATAATGAAATACAACAATGTAAGAAGAGGCAGTGAGGGGGAGACACATCTATTATGCCTTGTGAGTGTTCAGAGCGTGCAAGTGCAGAGGGGAGGACCATATGGGCTAGGTGTTGTGGTGCTCATGCAGAGCAGCAGGTGAAGTGATAGGAGGAAAGATAAGTGCAAACCTCCAGTGGGAGAGGGTGAACCGAGGCAAGTGCAGATTATCACGTATCTCCCCATCGTATTGTGATTGCTCAAACATTTGACTGGATCAATCTAGGGCGGAGCTCCCTCCATTGGCCTCTGTTCCCACACAGACTTAATTCATGTTTTGCTCTAATAAAGTGAACCTTCTCATGAGTATGTTTTGCCCCATATACACTGGTAAGCCTCTCCCAGGGCCGCTGGTGTGAATTATCTTAGCTATGGATTGTTACCCATTGAGTAGCATTAGGAAGACGTTTGGAAAAGTGATGCTCTTTGTTGGCTAGGCTAGAGTCTTCCTGTTTTCCACAAATATCTCTGAAAACTCCTCTGTGTATTTACATGCCTACCAATACATCCTAAAATATGTGTGTGCTCTAACAATATCTTGTGTATGGCTCACTGATGAATAGTTCCTGCAAAATACACTATCTCTTTGAAGATGAAAACATTGACAACATAATCTATGGTGGAATAAACAAAATAAAGCAAACTGCTTTAGCACAGCAGGTGATAATATTCTTCCCCCTCAACATTTCCAGACTTAAGGTTAAAAATGGTAAGACGCGTCTCTTATTAAAGATTTGCTGGAGTTGGCCTCTACACATCTCCCTATTATTGTGCACTTTGCGATTATTCTCGTTCTCAAAACCGATCTAGAAATTGAGTTTTGAAGAAAAAAAAGAACCTTTTGCTAGAACAGTGGCATGCAACCCTCTGACTCCACAGGTGTCAGGGACTACATATTTCATTAGCCCAAGCAAGCATATTCAAAGGGGAGGAAACATAGGAGCCATTTTGCAAAGCATTTGGAGAGCTGCAGTTTGAAGACCCATGCACTGGACTATTAGAATGACCTATATTTCTATGTAATCGTGCATCTTCTCCCACGTACAATTTGTCATTTTGTTGGACTTTGTGAGATACTATAAATGGTTACCTTTTGTCCATGTGCTGGCACTGATTCACCTAGGGTCACTGCACAATGTCCTTATAGTTCCAATCATCCAGAAAAGCTTGATTCAAAGGAAAACGCCAGCATTGCAGTGACATAAGAGCAATGCGGATGTCCAGATACAGAGAGTGGCCCAAAGGGAGATGTAGCACCTAAGAACCAATTGACTGACATGACGAGCCTCATCACAGGGGAGGATGATACTTCGTTTTAGAAAGAGGTAAGGGACATGGATACTCCTTGTAATGTTCATACATCTGCACCATGTGGAAGGCTGGAGAATGTAGAATAGCCAATGATCCTATGCAGCACTACTCTTCAGTGAGGTGTGGTAGGTCATGGGAGGATCCCCCAAACCTCGAGTGACACGGGTCTCTCCCCTGATTATTGGGTAACATTGCCTCCAGATGAAATCCAGGGGTGAACTCCCAGGATGATGATGATGATGATGATGATGATGATGATAATAATAATAATAATAATAATAATAATAATAATAATAATACACTGTACCATTATTGTCTTATGTATTATTATTATTATTGTCTTATGTATTATTATTATTATTATTATATTATTATTATTATTAGTATTATTAGTATTATTATTAGTATTATTATACTATTGTGATAAAAACATTTCTTTCAGTGCATTTTGCACTATGCACTAGGGACATGGTTGCCGTAGTGCTAATTGCACTTGCAAACATTCTGAAATACAACAACCTGCATGATTGTATCTTCTGTGTTCTACAAACTACAAATTTTTTTAAAGGTTTCGATGGAGCAATTCCCCAGTTGTATCAATTCTGAACCACCAAATTTTTCCAGTCCATATAGGCCACAGCTCAATGGAGACACCCATACTTATCCCAGAATTCACTTTGCCTGCAAATGCATATGTAATTATTACACAGGACTGCACGTGCCATAATCGTTGTACGCACTGGGTTTGGGCGTACAACAAATGCAATAAAATAAATAAATAAATAATGGACCTAGCTCAGTGGAAAAGATAGTAAGTCACAGACAAAGGGGGGGGGGGGATCTACTGCCCTTGCAACACTGTCCATGAGCCCTCTTTCCTAGAGTCCCTTTTGTTGATGGGTGGTTTGGTCATGGATATGTTGAATGCAGAAACGGATATGGTTAAAAAAAAACAAGGCAATTGGTTCTGGCCACCAAACCTCTTGTATGGAAGGACACACACCCAGCCCAACCACCACTGAAGACTAGTGCAAAGTCTCCGGGCATCACGTGTCTCGAAGCACTACAGTACACTTTATGGGGTATGTATGTTTCATAATTTTTCAGATGTATTACCCCTGGCTGGAAGCTACACTCTGATAGCCAGACCTAACCATGATCCCAATAAAACATGCCGTGCCTGATTTACAAAATCATTTTTCAATGGGATTTTGCTGACTAGTTTTTATTTTAATTTTTCAAGGGGGGTGGAGGGGCTGTATCACCTATCAGCCCTTCCTATTGACAATTCTCCTTTTATTCACCTGGGGCCAAATTGGTGCCTTCTGCAAATCACAGCAGTGAAGAAAAGACCAGCTGCCAGTAAGGCAGTCAATACAGTGCTGGCTGGAAATGTTTAGATTCCGGCATCAAATACAGGGTGCAGTGTTCAAATGAGCACAAACCTTCTCCTTAAAAATGAATTGTGCAATTATTTATAATTACAGTTAAACGCATGTTTGGATTGCAAACCAAATCACACGAGATAAGAACCTATCTTTCTGCTAGAGTGTCTCTCTTACGGACGACTCTCAGCACAAGAAATAATGTTCCCTCTATAGCTGTTTACTCGAGGGAGGTTTTGGACAGAGCCACTCCCACATGAACAGATACCATGCTCCTTAATAAAGTTGTGATGCTCTGAAAGTAATCCAGTGATGCATGATGTGTCAAAGACATTTAACACTCAGTTTTCAATCAGAACATCTTCAGTACTGAATATAGTATTGCAAGAAAATATGTACCCTTGTGTTTTTTGTTCATAGAGCAAATTATTTGGTTAGGGGGTGGCCAGGGTGCTTCTAAGCCACTTCGTCCATAAACGGTTGCTGCAAATTCATCTTACAACTATGTTTTTAGGGGTGATTGGACATTTGCAGTATACGGTCCAAAGCTGTGAAACAAACTCCCAATGTGAATTTGAGTAGCCAAAACGCTCACCTCTTTCCGGAAAGCTCTGAAAATGTATTTATTCAGTTAACTTTGGGAAATTTGGTAACATGATTAGCTAGTCTGCTCATTAGTGAATTTGGAATCTGGTAGATTCCTCGTATCAGCCAATTGACCTCTTCACTATATCCTTTTCTTTGCTTTAGCTGTGCCCAGATACAATTGAGTTTGTCATGTCTATGCATGCGATTTATAAAGCCCACACCTAGCTGGGAAGCGATTGAGTGCAGTACATAAGGGCCTCACCCAGGGTGTTATAAGTCGGGTAAGGCAAAGGAGCTCTGATGTTTAAGGAAGAGCGGAACCTTGAAGGGGTTGAGCGTAGAGATGTGCAATTGGAGAGATGTATTCAAAAGACCAATGGTGATGATAAACTAATGGCTAGGTTTCAAGGCAGAAAAGGTGATGAACTGATGGGAACCCTCCCATCAGAAATGCCGGTGAAAAGACCATAGAGCTGCTGACGGAAAAAGAGATGATTTGATAGTGTAGATGCAAAAGAGGTGATAAACTGATGACAACTCATCAGGTAGAAGTGTCGAGAAACAGATTGCAATGTATCCACGTAGAAGTTGTGAGGCTAGATTCAGTGCTTTATGTGGGATTTGGAAATCGAGGGGGGCTCTTGTTGGGGGCACGGCCTACGTACACCTGTACTTAGTCCACACTGCCAACGTGAGCCACCTCTCGATTAAAGGGGGGCTGGTAAAAGAACTGACATCGGGCTGTGTTGGTGTTATTATCTTTGATTAACCCAGCCCCTCCTTTTAAACAAAAGAAGGGCCTGGGCACACCAAAGGTGTGACACCAGTGTGCCCCAGCTCACACTCAGCAGGTTGCCCTTTCATTCAAGGAGCCCACTTTAAACACGGGCCCTTGAATGAAAGGTCTCTCCTCTGCTGATGTCTAGGTGCTCGAAACAAGAGCAGGGATGGAGGGCCCAGTCTCTTCTTTTTTTTCTGAGTACATGGAGATCAGGCAGCTTGCAATGCATGGTATCACCTGCTGCTTGCAGGCGTTGGCAGTTAGGAAGTGCTGACACCTGCAGGCAGCTTGTGTAACCGGGCTGCCTGATGTGTCGGCTGGCTGGGGCTAGTTGTATCGGGCCCCAGCTCAGGAGTCCTTTCTGGAGAGTGCCAGGGCTCAGCCAGTCTAGTCCCAGCCCACTTAAAGCCCTGGTTAGAGTGTTCCCTATGTATCCTCTGGTTGATGTGGTGATGAAATCATGTCAATGCACTCAAGCTGGATTTACCCATGAAAAATCCTTCCAGGATTCTTTGGCAATGAACAATGAATACCTGGCAAACAACCCTATTAGCAATGGTCACAAACAGATGACAAGACATTCATTTGCAGAAGTGGAGGGGAAATTATACCAACTCTCCCACAGAAGTGGCAATGAACTGATCCGAAACCTGAATGCACTAGATGTGGCAAACTCATAGCACATCCAGAAATGGTGCTAGGAAAAGCAAAGATAAACCAAAATAAGTCCACAAAGCAGCAGACAAACCTTTAGTTGAAAACACTGTATGGAATGCAATTCATTCAATACGATCCAAGATAATTTCAGAGGTTATTTTCCAGAGTAGATGCAGCTGACTGCATACCAACAGGATTGACCGTACTTGTGAGTGAGGGAAATAAACCACACAAACGCTCATAGACAAGTGTTTTAGAGCGTGACAAAGCAAGGGAGGCAGGTGAGAACAAAACAGCAATCTTACTAGGCCTAGTGACGTTGACATTGACATCGCTCACACATTATACATTGGCTTTTTCCAATGTGACCAACGTGGTAAGCCTGTGCTCTGCATGTTTGAATCCTACTGCAAGGCCGACTCAGCCCATCATTCTACCAATGTTGATCATGTGAGTACCATTAAACGGGGTAGAAGCGTGATACAAAAACACGTCTTAATATATCTTGAAATTGAATGTCCTCCCCAATGCGCATAATACCGATTAAAGACCCCAGGATGTCCACTAATATTCCCCTAATGAGCCTAACATTGGTTCTGCAATATTTACCGCATGGCAGCTCACGATGATTATCCCGGAAGCAGTCATTCCGGACAGAGTCTGCACTGTGCCGCTCCCGCTTAGAGCAGGGGCGTGCTGCGGAGTGCCATTCAAGCGGGCCCACCTCGTGCTGCTCAAAGCGATCTTCTTCCAGTCTCAGATAATGGAGCCCACTTAGGACCCTGCCTGGCCGCTGTCGCGCGCACAAACTGCAACAATAGCACTTTCGGCTGGAATCAAAATGGATTCACTTTCCATATTTATGCCGCCCTCTAAACAGTCCCTTACTGTTTAAGATGAACAGTTTTCTATTTAACACTCGCAATTACAATGCGAGCCATAAACTTTATTAACGATGCAAGGTTTCATTTATGGCTCCTTATTTCGCATTCTAGCTCCTGGCGTTTTAGCTCGGCTATAACCATGAACGTCTGAGGAGACTTTATAGGTGTAGGGCGTGCACATTACTTATACCTGCCCACGCATGTATTTATATATGACATACGCCTCCGCCGAATGATGTCACTGCAATAATACACCAGGCCCCAAAAATTACAACTTCCACTAGAATATGCAGACATTACAAACCTATCAAATGATGGCACCTGCAATTTAGCAATAACCCAGTAACGGCCCACCAGCTCAAGTCACATACCTGGGCAAAGCAAAGGACATAACTTTTAGATGTTGGCAGTGACAGGCTTGTACGTCGTGCCCCAAGGTGTGCATTGCCATTATCACACCAGAACGCCCTTCAAGGTGCATGATGTCCCATATCGAATGCATTGCAATATTTGATGAACGAGCTACACGTGCACACCTCTTTGCATGAATACACGCCTGCCAAACTTAAGATGGCGGCCATGAAAATAAAAGAAATTCAAGCTAAAACGTAGGTACATCTTCTAAATCCACGGTGGCACAACAGGAGGAAAGGGGAGTGGCAGCGAAAGGGGGAGGAGCATGTCCGTTGGTGTATATTTTGTTTTTAATGATTAAGAAGTAAGACGTTGTAGGTGTTTGAAAGGTGGGTTGTTGAGGGCAGAAGTTGAGGAGGAAAGACAGGCAGGCGCAAGTGCTGTCAGCCGAGACAATGCATGTAACGAACGACTGGAAAGGCTGCACCAGCCTATATGTGTGCATTGGCATTAACTGATTGGGTTCAAGAAACATTCTTTCACGGTTCACAAAGGGGGAGGGCACTTGAATGACTCACTATTGGCTTTGGCCCTAGTGATCTAGTACATCTGTCTCACTGGCTGCAGAATAAATGTGGCATTACACGTTCTTAGATCCCCCCTGTTGAAAGCTCTCCTCAAATAACACTAGTGGCTATGTTCTTGACTCTTTCCAAAGTGAAGATCGGCCTTCTCCTTTCTCAAACTATGCCGGCTGTAATAACAATGAGGTATGCAAACAAGAGAACATAGTTGGGCCAATGTCCAATGCTACAGAGACGTGTGTCATGGTCTGTCACCTTTTAATTGGATGGAGCCATGGAAAATTACTACTAAAGTCCATAGGGACCTCACTTTAATAACCGTGGCTACTAGAAGTGGCAGAATGCTATGGACAGTTGGTCATGGAAATTGACATTGATTGGTGGAAATTGATCAGGAGCTGCGGTCAAATACCAAGGCAAAAAAGTCATGGTCTTTCACCCTAAATGGTGCAGAGTGGGTTGAGCCATTGGCCAGTGGATCATGGCTATTTACTACTATAGGGGACATGAGCTATGCCCTTTTCTTTTAATTAATACAGAGTGCCTGGTTGTAACAGCTGAAGGCCTGTGCCAGAGGGGCATGCTTATTAACTACTACAAGTGGGGTAAAATATAGCACAACAAAACACTTGAAATTCCGTGATACAACAGTTTACAGTGCAATGCAAGTAATTAGGTGGATGTTGAAAGTGATTACAGCCGTAACTCAGTGTCCTCCCATTGTCCACCGCCTGAACACCTAGATGATGACTATATTAGTCACAGTTGTCATTTTAAAGAGCTTGATGTGAATTGTTTTAGAGTGTGTCTTATTAAAATGCAAGATTTGGAAGTTGTTGTATCCTCTTTAGCACAATAGAAAATACACATGGGAGTGAAGAGGGGGCTGATTGGAGAGCAGCTAGCAGACGCCTAGCAATGGTATCTCAGTGTGTTCTTGAGCCTACACCCTGGGATCCCTACACTGAATGCCTCTTGGAAACTATTCTCACCCACTGTCTTCTTAGTATGCACTACTGAATGCTGTTGTGCATGTTTTCCTTTCTTCCCTTTGTTCCCGCACTCTCATAAATAACTAGTTGCTGCACACTGTCCACTGTCAGAAATACTAGCGCACCACAGGGAGCCAGTCTCAGGACATTGGCTCACTAAAACCTAACCTTAGGGGCACCACTACCAAAATGTTGCCATGGCAACATTGAATGAATGTTCCAAGTTGCCACCCAGGCCCACTACGAACCTACCGGCACAATCCTCTACCAGCCGCTGTGCTCAAACACACAAAGCGCACACCACATTTGAATAACCCTCCCAAAAGACGTTAAACAATAGAAAATGGCAATGATACAGTCGGTTTACATTGCAGTCCCAGTCCCAGTTCTAGCACCGCGGACCATCCAAGCTCCGCTCTGCATGCAAGAGTCTCAATGCTCTCGCCGTATGACACTGAGCAACAAACCCGGAAGCATAGCTCAGGGTGCTTCCGGTCGGTACGCATCAGCACCAGCAGGAGCACAAAGCTCCCTTCGTATTCACTTTCTAAACACTAACCTACGCCACCGCCTTTCAGATCAGCCAGAGTGACCTGGAGAGCATGCAAATGGCAGCATGCCATGATGTAAACATTGATAACATAGCATAACAGTGAGCTCTGCACTGCCTACCCTGATTTTACCGCAATAGGGTTTACACAGAGACTATGGGCTCGTGTCATGGGCGTATGCAATGTGCTTGAAGAAAGAATGTGCAATCAGATCGAGTGACATGATTTTGTTATTTCGTATTATTTGAATGAGATGTTTATACTGTTTCACTATATGAAAGAGAGCGAGTGCTTTGCACTGTTACCTACGATACTGGCACTGATGCGACCTTGATAGACCCCCGCCTTAGCCTCTGCAAGCGCAGGCCGCATGCCCCGGGGCGGGAACTGATGGAGCGTCTACGCCACGGTTTTGAAGGCAGCTGATGTTTATGATATATTTTTCGTAATCCAGTTTAAAAATGCCTTGCTTGCGGCTAAAAGCCAGCTCGCTTGCCAGCGATTTCAATAATTATTGCTCCTGAGTGACTGTATTGATCGGCTGCTGCCAGCCATTTCAGGCGTTCCTTTCCCCTTTGCTGCAGGTAAAAGACACATGCATGCCCTTTTCACTGCCCCCACTTACCTCTGCTGCAGTATTTATCAAGCTCAAGAGGGCGAGAGAGGAGTTGGTGAATGATTGGACGTTTATGGTGCGGCACCACTAACTAAATCAACCCTGGGCACAACCCTATTCATTTTATTGCCCTGGTCACTGGAATAACTTTTGAGCGAAATCGGTATCAATTCATCTAGCTAAATGAAAGCAATTCGCAAAATAATCACGTGACCCCCCAAATCCCCCGGGGACACCCTCAGTGTTTTGAATTTAGATTATAAGGCTAAATACGAACGTTTTCACTTCCAAATTCATCTTTTGGAGGTGTATAGATCTTTAAAACTGGTGCCATACAACTGGCTGTAAAACTCAAGCATCACAACCCCACCTCCCGTGAGGTACATCGAAGCACTACTTATGAAAAATACTTTTTACTGCAGATGCAAATCAGATTTTGACTGGATGCGCCAATGAATTGTCTTGGAGTACAGAGGGTAATATATTTTCTGAGATGTTTACTGATCCTCTGTGAGGAATTGCCATCTTGAACGGGGCAAAGCCCTAGCTTTCTTGGATATTAGTATATAAGTGGGAAGTGGGTGGGAGTAGGATAGGCAGGAGTGTTCTGGCACTGTACAAAGCCCTCCTCTGGAGGTGAAGAAGGAGCCATCCAAGACAGGAGGAAGATCTGTCCCTTAGCCACTGCCAAGGAATATCAGGACTGGCCAGTGCTGTGGAACAGGACCAGACATTCTACAACGGATCTTCTGTGCTCAAGAACAGACCCTGAACTGAAGTATCCTATCCTTGAGTCCTTTGCTAAGTCCTCACAGCAAACGCAGGCCCAACCAGCTAAAGCTTCCGGTTCCATCATACTGAACCTGTGGCTCAGCTTTTCCTTGTATCCTGAACAATAGGGAAGGCACTGGTGCTGGTGTCTGCATTCCTCCAACCAGCCGAACTATTGCACTGCATGTAAACTAGCTTGACACTGCATCATGTCCGAGCAAAGCATATCACATGCTAGGGTTGAAGTGTCTGCTCAATGCCGGAACCTGAACCAAATCCCTGGAGGGCCACTCACTGACTCTAAACAGGGGTTGCAACCATGCCTCGGCTCAGTTAGCCCGAGATCTGTTGCTTCATTGACTGAATATCGACGCACCCTTGATCACCACTTTGACGACCGTCGCACACAAACTTGAACTGCTGGAGTGTTAATCACCAACCTCTCCCAGTGGAAAAAGCCTGACTAGTCCTGGCCATCTGTTCAGCATTATTGGGACCGCCATGCCCTGCATCATTAAACCATCACCGTTCCAGTGCACAGACCACCTGCATTCAACCTTACTTGACGCTTACGTACTGAAAGGGCTTCCACAATCCTACAATCCTGACGGAGCTTGATCAGCTTACATCAACTTTCAAAACTGGGTATGATACGTCATCCCACCAAGAAATGAATCCAGGTACTGTGACACTGAACTGTCTCCACAGTCCACTTTGGCCCTAGATACTGGTGAGGTCATGATTGCTCCTGTTTTCATTTCAATGCCAATGTTATGATAGTACCTTAGCTAGCACCCCTGGAAGTACACTCAGAGTGGTACTTTTTTCCAGTCTATCACATTTTCTCTGTTCTTTCATTTGGGGTGGGTTTTTGTATAGTAATCTCTTTTTGTATTACTTGCAGATGGTGTGTTTATATTTTTATGGAACCTCGTTTGGACATTCCCTTTATTTTGGACTGCATTATTTGGGTCACTACTGGTTCACCAACACACCCCCACCGAGAGGGTAGCCTTCCCTTGGCCCACGTTAACACAAAAGGCAAAGAGATATAGCTCTTGATTGTTCCTGATTTAACTTCATGATTGTGTTGTGCTTTGGCTTGCAGAAGTGTGATGGGTGAATCAGCCATTTTACCCCTACTCATCCTTGCACTCCTGCAAGGCAGAATCAAATTCGTTATACCCTCTGTGGATGCCTATGTGGATGAGGCAGGGGTCGTTAAAGATTCTAGAATTCTCACGATGAGCAACTGGAATGACGTCCGGAAAGAAGGTTATTGGGATGCAGGGATTTCCCTAAATGCGTGCGTGGTTGCATGTCGCTAGTGGACTCATAGGTGTAAGACTGGGTATTCCAAAAAGGGTGTTAAAGTCAGTCATAGGTGTATGGTGTTTCTCTGTTAAAGGGCAAAATCTATGGTTGGTAGCGTATTAGTGTTTTAAAATATTCAGTGCCCATTGGTGAAGGTTGTGACCTCTCTCCATAACTGAAGGTCATGACTAGTACTCAATCATGTGTTAAAATATATTTGCCATGCACACTTACCATGGCTGAAGGCCATGCTCAATGTCAGCTACTGTTGTATTGTAATTAGTGATGCCATCAGTGATATGATCTGTGATGTCATCATTGTGGTCATAGGCTGCACAACAGGGAGCACAAAATTAAAGTGGCTTTAGCTGAATTTCAGAGGGTTTGGTATGCTAAACTCTTACCTTAACATCCCAGCGACTAATGTCTTTTCCTCGAATTTCAAAGATTTGATTACAATGTGATGCTCACCATAACATCTCGGCAACTGAAGATGTTTCCTTGAATTTCTAAAATTTTGTTTTTCCATAGATTTTTGGAACACTTACAGACCACTAGCATGGTCTTCCGCCATGGTCAGTGGGCACAGCCTTTGGCCTTCTCCACTGTCCAGTTTAAAACACTACCAGACAACTAGCCATGGCCTTTGTCCATAGCCGGTGGGCACAGCCACTCTTTATTTTAAAACACTTGCAGCCCATCGCTCAAAGACATTCATCATTCAGAAACTGATTGTGTACTTTATTGACAGTGGTATTGTCATGTATAAAAGAATACAGGCTTTGAGAACTCACAATGTTTTCAGGCAATGCGCAGTGAGATTAAATTATTTGTCATGGAACACACTTTGATTAAGCAGCAAGCCCCTTGTTTTATGGCCGGTCTCTTGGTGACTGTTGTGATACATCGCACAACCCAAACTAACCACATTTAAGCAGCATGAACATTGGGAATTAATGAACGGCTGCAAGAATAACAAATGCCCAGGTAATTTCTGCACCCCTAGTAAATATCGAAAGCTGGCAGCCATGAATATATGCACAGAAGCAAACATATATCTTAAAGTGAAAAATACAAATGTAGTTAATTTGACCTTCCCCTTAGGAGATTAGAGGAAAACGTGCAATACAAAATAGCATTGGACTTTAAAAAAAAGTAATGAACACCTGAACAATAACTTGAGACTGGAAATGTTCCAATAAATATGATGTAAAAGTTTAAAAGGTGCTCACCTTTTAAACCGAGCAATCTGTAGTGAAATATTCAGAGGGAACGAAAATGCCAATAAGAAACAAGTGCTTGTGGTCTTGTGCCTAAGCATCTGCAATGGGGACATGACAACCTCAGTAAAATCCTCATATCCAAAAACTTGAGCAAGCTTGCTAACCTCAAGGTTGCATCCGCCTTCTGAAAAAAATGTTACACTGTCTACCCACATGTGTCTTTTACTGGTGCCCTGAAAAGCAGCCACAATCAGGGGGAAATAACTGCACCAGTGTCCCGGTTTGCAAAATCTCTGCCACATCGTGGCCAATACTCATGAATTACTTGCCCTCTCATCATTTGCCCTCCACACACCCATGTCTGGCATTCAACAATATTTGCTTTATAAAGCTAATTTGAAAAGTACACATACCATAGTGTCACTCATATATATCAATCCTTATAAAACTATGTTTGGCAAAAAGTGTAGAATTGTGGCATTATTCCCCGCCCCTTGGATGTGAGACTACAAATACCAACATGCAATTCAGCAAAAGGCAAAGTGTCTCTGAGTGTAAAATGTTCAAGGACCGACAGTAGCACGGGTTAAAATAAATAATCTGAATGTTGTGTGTTATGAGATATGCATAACTAAGAAAACACAGGGCATTTGGGACTGTGCACTGTCTCCCATCTGTGCAGGAACTGTGACCAAACGTGCTTAGATTCAAAGCTCGGAAGAATCCAGCCCCCTTAGCCATGTTTCTCTAAGTGGTCTTGTAAGGTGGGCTCATGTATTAGGCAACAAGTCTTCAGGGGGCAGAGCCGTTCCTTACTTTGAAGCTAAGCAGTGTTTGTCATAGATATGCTGCAACATTTTTGTCTCGGGAGGATATCTCAGGGGCAACGTGCTCTCCTTGGAAGCAAGATGACATGGAGTAACACAGGTTTGATCCCTGGTTCCGTGCTTAGAAACCTCTGGGTATTAAATGTGTTATAAATAACCTATCATATCATATCATATCATACTGATAGGATTGGAAACCCACTGTTGGTGTACAAATATTTTTTTTTAAATGATTAATGACTGGGAGCCTAGAAACACCTGTATGCAATTCAGCAACATTCAAAAATGGTATCTGAGTGCATAACTTTCAAGGACTGACAGTAACACTGTTCCCCCCAAAGAAATAATGCTGATGTCCATTTGGATGCTCATCCATGCTGTAATTGGGGCTGACCCTGCAAAGCTTCAAAGCAAATAAAGGGTCGGCCAGTTTATCCAAGTGTTCTTGTAACTGCTGCTCCTTTATCTGGCAATATGGCTTGCAGAGGGTGGTCCCTTCCTCTCTTTGAAGTTAAACAAGGTCTTGCTTGTACCATGTCAGCCAAGGGTTGAACATAATGTTGATCCAAATGAAAACAACAAATCAAAACCTTAATTAGGCTAGACAATGCATGTATTTGCTTATTTACGAGTTTTCCTGATATGTCACCACTTTTTCAGGCAGAGATGGAATAAAGCTGTGAAAAACATAACAGCATTACAGCTTAAATTGTCCATCCTGGAAATATATATGTTTTCTTTATCTGTGCCTGTCTATGTAACTGATTAGTAGTTTTACTCTGAGTGTCATGAATAAGATGCTGAACTCGTCCATGCATAGTAGTCTTCAATATTTAAATGGTAAACTGTGTTAAGCTGTGGTCGGTGTGAGAAACCTAAAGGCACTCTCACAACCACTCCCCAGGGATATTCTGCTCAGGTGAACAGGGAAGAGCCATCACTTTTTGATCCTGAACCTGGAGGCGGACAAGTGAGGGAAGTATCACCTGGGTGGAGGGTCCTTGGGGATTGGGCACAGGGGGCCTGTGAGGCATGGTATCCCCTCTTCTTTAACACTGATTTACCCTCCCTTTCCTCAGCTTTCATGGGCTACTTTCATTCATGCCCTATGTTTCCCTGTAAGTACCTCCCAAGTACTGATAAGATGAAGAATCAACTTGGAATAATACACACTTCCCATCAAAAACACCATTTAAGTACTGCGACTTAAAAGAGGGGTATGACGGTATCCAATACTGAAGATAAGGCATGTCCCATTAATTGGGTTTATTATGGTCAGGCAAGACAAGCCAATGGCTCACATCAAAGGCCCCTTAGTAGGGTTCAGGTGTATAAAGTGAGGATACCCAAGCAAGTAAAGGGAGGAAAACAGCCATAGTGAAACAATACCAGGCAGTCTGAATTCCGGCAACAATCCCGGAGGACTTGCAGGACCAAAACAGAATGAGTCATGTGGTGGTTGCAGGACTGGGAGCCCTCAAACCAGAATCTGGGCAGCTGGAGCTGCCAAACAGCTGAGAAGCAGAGGGACGGAGTCCACATCCAGTTGAGACATTGGTGTCTGTAAAGAAGTGCCCAGTGAGTGTGCGCAGCCCAGGCGGTCTGCTTCCCATCTACAGTGAAGGTGAGCGAAACCAGCAGGAATCGTCGGTGTGGAGACGCGAAGAGCCAGTGAGTAAAACCACAGCGATCTGAGCAATCAACGGTCCACAAATCTAAATGAATATGAACTAAATTGAATATGAAACTGAATGGAAAGTGTAGTTTGAATAGACTAGGTTATAGTGAATACTGAACTTAATGGAAATTGCTATTTGAGTAAAATCACCAAATATTGAATACCGAATGAACATTTGAAGTTAGACAGAAATACTGTATGTCAAATTGTATGTGAGCAGCACTGTGAGAAACATGAAAGCAAATGGAGGCTTGAACAATCACTTGAGTATTCTAATAATCAATGTGAGAAAAATCCATAAGTCAATGGTAAAGGAAAAGATGGATGCAGAAGAGTGTTATACTAAACAAAGAGAATACAAATTTGAGAAGTCAGAAACCTGAGGCAGAAGGTGCCAAATAAGGATAATGGAACTTATGGTTGGGCTACCTGTGATGGGTGGACTGTGTGATCTAACAGCAGTGCCTAGTCCAAAGATTTCCCCACTTTGAAGATTATAAACGTCACAAATCAAGTCAAGGAATAGCATAAGCATCCCTCGTTGCATGACCTGTGATGCGTGGACCATGTGGTCTGACAACTGCACCTAGACCAGGAAGCCCTAAACGGTGACTAACTACAGACCTGGGGAAAAATTTGCAGAAAACTGTAAAGTGAATGCTAAAGCAAGCTGGAGGGCAAGTCAAGTAGACCTATTGTTTTCTTATAGTGAACTGTGCAAGTGACAACAGTAGAAGTGTTACAGTGAAATCTTGGGTAAGGGAACCTCTTTTTTTGTATGAACTATGTTAGATTAATCTTGGCAAAGGGAACGTCGAGACCTGGCAGAACATTGATAAGACAAGCAGCTGTTGGAACTGTATTGAATTTGGGATAGAGAACCCAAGAGGAGATTTAAGCAAAGAACAGCTGAGACTTTACGTTTGAACACTATTTTTGTTGGCTAAGAAGAACCACGCACCATGTTTTTTTCTAGATGTGAGGGCAAGCATTGGTTTTGACACAGACAAACTTTTGATTTGGACTTACACAGACTTCCCTTAGTTTTCTTTGTGGTGGGAGAAATCCCTACCTTAGTTATAGGGCTTGTTATGCCTTACACATCCGGATATTGAAAAAATAAATAAATAAATATATATATATATATATATATATATATATATATATATATATATATATATATATATATATATATATATATTCTTTGAAACTTGAAATCTGTTGTCTGTGTCATCTCTTGATACCATGCCTGTCTCACAAAGGGTCAGTGAAACTGAAGAGGAAAGGAAAAGAAAAAAACACAGCACACACTGTAAAAGTGCTCTCATGAAGGATGCGCCGCTAGAAGGCAGACAGCAGGGAGGCACAAAAAGTCATACGTTAAGCCTATGACTTGCAGAGACCATTGTGGTATGTTTAAATGAAATGCCATATTGAGATAGTCTTGCATCACAAATGATGAGGAAAGGGAGGGGTTTGTCTTGAGAAAGAGGCTCTGAGAAGTCTCTCGGAAGCTCTTGGGTTGGGACATTTTGAGGGTAGACAGGGCTGTCTATAGCAACACCAAATGAAGAAATTTTATATGTCTGGATAACAAGGATGGCAAATGTGTATATCATGTGCCTGGCATTGTGATGAACATTTTGTTTGCCCTTTATTTGAAGCTAGTTATCTCCACTATTAATTAAATGGAAAGTGTCCCAGATGTCCAAGGATTTGCAGAAATGTTTAAGTTGTGTTTCAAGTGCATGCTTTTTTTAAAAAAAATATATGCACTTAACACCTCTGTACTAAACAAAAACAAAACATGTACACACTTGTACTTTGGACATAGTTTCCCAGGTAATGGTGCACACTTTGAGGCTGCATAGGACATGTCACAGATTTCTTATGGCCGAGGCTTGCTTTGGAGCTGGTTAAACTGTGGCACAGGAGGTAATTAGGTTCTAGCTGTGTTCTTTTGAAGTGTTTTGAATAGAGTGAAAAGAGGGGTATTATAGACATGCGTAGTTCACTTTTCAAACAGAGAAGGTGGCTCATTCGTGATGCAAGATTTATGCAAATATGGTGTTCCCAATAAAACGCTAGAAATGAAAGACAGCTATGCAATATTGGATACAACACGAGTTAAATGACATTCTTGTTTCAAGCCACAGCTAGGATGCAGGTGGCGAACGCATACGCTCATCAGTGCTTCTTTCATTTGGTGATTTCACAGGTTTGTGGGTGGACATTCAGAGGTCGGAAATTGCTCACAAAAAGTAATCTCCCTGCCACCCACCCTGCAGTGCAGACAGATGTATGCATTACCTTTCCAGCAAAGTTATTCTCAAATGAGAACGGCACTATCTGCCCTGCATCTATGAACAGTCTGTAAATGAGTTTCAAATGCCACATCCATTAAACAACACATATTGAAATTTTCTGTAAGCCGTCTACTGTTTTTTTTTCTTTTTTCCTCCAGATAAAACAGAGTTGGTGTTAAATTGTTTTAACAGACCAAAATAAAATATTCAGTAATGGCTTTTCATTGTCATTTGAAAGGCAAGCCTCTTGTGTGTTCATGTTTATAAAGCAGCATGTTTCGCTTTTGTTTCGCCTTGGTCCCTGCGTGCTCTCCGTAGCACCAGCGCCCTGTTCTTTGTAATCGGTACAGATTGAGGCTATCCGACACGATTCTTGCCATCATCCGTCTTAATTATTTGTTTCTCAGAAGCAAGTTTTGTAATCGTTTTACTTTCGTTTACTCATTAAGGGATTTCACCGACAATTAGTGTCCTAATATTTCAAATGGGGATTGGCAATGGAGTGTGTGGGATCAAGAGGCCGAACCAATTCGAACTGCGTAGGTGTTTCCCCCGGATCTCACCATAACATGCTCAAGCGCATTACATATAGATTTATGACTGCATCAATATGGTCCACTTAACGTGTTCTGTGAAATCTCTGTGAGAAGTGCCCACTTCTCTTACGAATACCAAGGGTTGCCCTAGGACAAGCTGTACGCCCATTTCTGCAATCCAATGTGGCTATTCTTGTGCACGAGCCTCAAAACTAAACTGCAAGGGATGCAGATGAAAGGGGAGGCACCATTTTGACTAAAAAAGCAGACTGCGTGATTAGATTCTAGGGAACGTGGGGGTATATACGCATGCATCATTTTGTGAACAGCAATCGTGGAAAGTGCTTCGGGGAACGTCGGCACAGATGAGGCGTAGAACCAGGGGTGGACTGGCCTATAGGGAACTCTGGAGATTTCCCGGTGGGCTTCTGCACCCTGGGCCTCTTTTGTGTGGTATTTCCAAATTTCCTCATAGGAAAAGCATTGGGCTTGCTGAAAATGTGTCATATGGGGCCATTTTGGACATTATTTCCAGGGCCTCTTTTGGCCCCCAGTCATTATTTCCAGGGCCTCTTTTAGTTCCCAGTCCACCCCTGCGTAGAACCTGCATACAGGCAGCATGCCCCTGACACACCACTGCACATCACATAGACTTTATGTTCAATGTACCAAATGAAAGCAATGAATAGAGAGAAAATAGGTCTAGAGATGTGAAGAACCAATCTAAAAAGGCCAAAGGCACATCAGAAACCCATGCAACACAAAGTGAAGCCAGCAAGCTGCAGAAAGCTATTGAGAAAGCTTGAGTCTAATGAGTGTCACACTTTCAGGCAGGTGTAGGTTACAACATTTCATAGAAGTTGCAAGCACCGTAAAAGCAATGATGCAGTAAATCCAGATAGAGATGTGGCCCTCCTGTCATTTGTAGTTGTGGGTCTCCTCGTTTTTGGAAAACAAGGCTACAGGCAACATCTTGGCTGCATCTACTGCAAGCCAATAGCTTTAGTTAAGAGTGCCTGATGACAGTTTTCTATGCAAATATTGGTTCCTGCCTCACATAATTCTACAAGATGGAGAGGAGCGAGGACCTTAGTTGCAAGCATCCACACAGCGCAGTGAACAAGACGCTGTGCATGTATAGGTGCTTTCGACCATATGTGTCCTAGCAAAAGGCCCTTCCAGAGGACAAGTTTTATCATGATGGGCATTCGTGAACCAAGCCAATCACATTCCCTGAACCAGACCATATGCCGAATCAGTGCTCATAAAGCAGCACTTTACACGCCATGCAGACCTCTATAATGCAACACACACGTCCCCTTAAGTTTGGGAGCAGTAGACTGCAAATATGCGGGCCTCAAGCCACCCCATCTAGCAGAACATCTGTATCTCAACAGGAAGTTCTGGCACTCAATCATCATGCAGCTCATCCACAATAGCGATAGGTCCTAACTAAATATGTGTTGCCAGGTAACCTGGATCAGCCTATGACAGAGATGTACTATGGCAGTCAGTGGTAAGCAGGTAAGAACCCTGTACACAGACACACACATGTACAAACATGCATCTCTGTTCAAGATATGCACATATTGGACCATAACACACAGCAAATGAACATTTACTCAATCATGTCATGTATGCACACACATTGAAAGACCACACCGTGGCATCCAATAGACTGAAAAAGATCATAACTTGAACCTGCCTTTTCTGACCATGATGTTGGATACCCCTTATGTCAATACCTGATGACACATATCAAAAGGCTAGAACACGTACTGAAAAGCTACAACAATGCTTTTATGATTATGCATGGGGTCATGGAGCTTAATTTGGAGTATTGAAATCCAGCTTCCATTGGATGGACCACAGTGGTGGGGTGCATTGAATCAATCGTCTGAATGAATTGTCTCGGGAGGCTAGCTCATGGGCAACGCACTCGTCTTGGATGCAAGATGACCCCTGGGTATTAAGAGTGTTATAAATAACCAATTAGAATTACAATCTAGAGATGTGTGCTAAATAATTCTGGCCTTCTTAATATTGAAACATGTGGGAGTGCAAATAATTCAAAGCAGGATGTCTAAGTGTGCATCTACGTGGTGCTCCGCATTCCTTAGCTGTACATTGTCCAGAATGAAAGCCAGGAAGTTTAGTGGGATATGACATCCCTCAGGGATTCTGAATTTCCTCCATTCTTCCACTAGCTCCCTGCATTGGTTGGCCTCGTTTTTGCCCGGGTTGCTTCCAATGGCTTCAAATCACCTCCTGAACTTCTCCCATGCGGTGTTCCTCAGGGAGCCTGCCTTTCCCCTACCCTTTTTAACTTATAGACTCCTCCTTTCTTCCAAGCTCTTGATACTCTCAGCGTAGAATACACAAATTACACCAATGATATGCAAGTCTTAATTAAATTGACGAGTGATTATGAGATGGACCTTGAAAAAATGACAATTACCTATGATAAAATAGAAGATTGGATAATTAACAATTCTCTGGCTCTCAAAGGGAATGAAACCGAGTGTATGCTTTTAGATACCACTCTGCAACTTCTGAAGCTGAATCCTAGATATGCTGCATTCGAAATTGCTTGCTCCTCCATTAAAATGAGTCCCTGGGTTAAGACCCTGGGAGTCTATTTTGACTCCTCATTAAATATAAAGAAACATGCCAACCAGGTAAAGGCATGCTGTGCCTATACTACAAGATTGATTGGGCAAATAAAACACATTTTTATCTGAATCTAATATGGCTCCCCCATTGTTGCCCTGGTCAAATCCAAACTTGACTATTGTAACAGCCTGTTGGCAGGTACCTCTAAGTCGAAGTTGGACATGCTCCAAGTTGCTCAGAATAATGTGGTTTGAGATGTATGTGGCCTCTCTAGAAGGTATCGCATCACTGAGGCATGTACATCCCTTCAGTGGCTTCCAATTAAGCAGCACATCACGTATTAGGTTTTGCTTCTCACTCACAAATGCCTTAATGATAAAGTGCCTGTCTATCTTAAGTATTGGATTAAGTGTTTCTGTTCCTCCCGCTCACTTCGCTCTAGCAATTCTAACCTGACTTGAGCCTCTCAGATATAAGTTGAAGCGGTTTGGTGGTATCAGTTTTGATTTCATTGCCCCTCGTTTGTGGAACCTTCTCCCCACCTCTCTTCATCTATGTTCTGAATTACCCTCCTTTAAAAGATCTCTTAAAATGTTTCTCTTTAATTAGAGTGACTAGATATTTCCTTTCTTACTGATGCCTCTCTGGCTCTGACACTCCTCTGTCTGTCTTGCTGCTCACTGAGGCCTTTGGGCGAGATGTGCCCTATAAAAGTCATACAACGATAACACTAACAATAACAAAACATCTATATAAAAAATCCTTCACGACTTGTTGATGGGTCTGGGTGCAACATTTCCAAACAATGGGGATGACACACAGATCATCTACATTATTTGATGGGGACTACCAGCCCAACATCTGCAGAATACAATTCATCTTTGGCTAAGTGGAGAGATGAATGATTGAAAACGGCCCCAGGTTAAAACAAGACACATCTAAATGGTTGCTGGTATCCACGCACTGTTGATGCACTAACATGGTTTTATTTTGACACACCATTACAGTTCAGAGCAAGGCCAACAGACTTGCCCTTATGCTTGATGCCACACGATCATCCCATACTAACCAGGTGTTTAGTTGCACTAATTAGCATTTAATGCTTCGAGGTAGACTGAACCTTTAATTGTGGAAGCACATTATGCCCCAAGTGCCACATCTGCTCTAAATTAGGTGGCTGCAATGATCTGCATGCTGGAAATGTGCACATCACCCTCCAGCTTCAAGCACTACAAATCACAGTGGCACATATAGTCAGACATACCCATATTGGCAGTCACATCTTCACCAACCAAAAGGAGTTTGCCTTGGCTGCCTTTCAATAAAGGATTCATTTTAAGTTCCTTACTATTGCATATACAGCCCTACATGGCTGACCTCCCATGTACCTTAAATATTGCCATAAATAGCACATATCAGCTCCAGCACAGAACAGTTACATAGATGTATGATTTATATAAATCGTTTAAAACAAACAAGAGCATTCTGCTGATCAGGTGTAGTGCTAGCAGCAATCCACTGGAACGTGCTGCCTGAAGACATGCAACACACCAATTAAATCACACCAATGACCTGTACCCCTTCATAAGGAGTGTATAAACATGGTCTCTCGCTTTGTTCCTTCTGTCTCTATGTCGCATCTGCCGAAAATGGTCAAAGCATCAGAGTTGCAGTGCCTATCCAACCAACCAAATACAAATGATTTTATGCACACACAACACCCCTCTGCAAGAGTAGCAGGTCAGGGTAACGAGTCCACAATCCTAAGGGACCATCTTCTCACACATGTCCACTTGAACACCTCAACCGTCAAAGCCAAGAAGACTAGTACAATGCATATCAATGTTGCGATGCCTCATGCCTACTACATAGCATCAATCACAGCCTGAGACGTTCTTGTGCCCATCTCAGCAACCACACTGTGCCACATCTGCAATGCATTCATCAGCATGGCACAACCCAAGCCACCTGCCACGCTAACTTGATGCAAGTCAATTCAGGTGACACATGACATATAGTTAGGCAGAAACCACAGGAACACATGTAGTCACGAAGCTCAAAATCCATGGCAACATATGTCCCACACACAATAGGCACACATGGATTCCCAAGCATTTCTTGCGTAATATATGAGTACAGAACGCATGCACAAATATCACATGTATTTTAGATCATGTTTGCACTCATAAAAGCCAGAGATCTGTTTCCAGATTGTACACTGCATGTAAGCTAGATGTAGTCATTTTCGTTTACGCATGCACATCTACCATTTATTTTTTTATTTATTTGATTTGACATTTATAGCAGTGAACTAAGCCCTTAGGCATAAAGCCGCTAGTTACAGATATTGTCCTGGTTCAGACAATAATATTAGGATTATAAATTAGGATTATAAATAGCGGCTTAGTACAGTGAGCAGTTGAGCAGGATAATACCAGAACCGGGTTTGAATGCAGAGGGTACATGGATCGTTACAGGGATTCTTGTGGGAAAAGCTGTATTTTGAGATGTTTGCCGAAAGCCCAGTAAGAGTGCTCCAGCCTCAAGGATGGTGGTAGGGCGTTCCAGCTTTTGGCAGCGATTACTGGGAAACTGGTGCCACGCACCAGCCCTTATGAGGCGGAATCTTGGAATGTTGAGGCGATTAGTGAATGATGATCGGGTAAGTCTCGAGTCGGCTGTTTTGGAGAATTTGGACGACAGGTATTTTGGAGAAGTATCCGAGATAAATGTGTGAGTCAAGGCCAATGTTTTGAAGCAGATGTGCTCTCGGACTGGCAGCCAGTGGGCATTTCTCCTGTCTTGTGATATGTGATATTTTTTGTGATGTTTAAAGCTGCCCTTCAAGCATTGTGCCTGCAAAAAGGGCATTGCTATAGTCTAACCTAGAGCCTACCAGTGCTCCAGATATGGTGAGGCAATTTTCTGTGGAAAGGAATGGTCTTCAGGCATAGATACGTTTTGTGGTGTAGGCTGCTGATGAAGCAATGGCCTTGTCTTGTCTGGATAGTGACAGGGTGGAGTCTAGATATTCCCTGAGGGTTTTGACATTGCTGCAGACCAGGATGGGTTTTTTCGTTGAAGTTAAATGATTTGTATGCCAGATCTAGTTTGTTTAAGACTTATTATGGGCCTTCTAGGAGCAACTCGGGTTTGTTGTCATTGAGACAGAGCATACATGTTTCCATCTGTGCTTGTATGGTTTGGTACACCAATCTCAGTGATTCCGAGTCAATAGGGTAGTCACCAGTGATAGGTAAGAGCAGCTGTGTATCATCAGCACAGTTTGTGTAGGAGATACTCAGTGGGTCAAGCAGATTGGTCAATATATTGTACAAGGTGGGTGATACACATGGGGCCTCATTACAACTCAGGCGTTAAGGGTTAACGCCACCGTTAACCCTTAACGCCTGATTCTGATTTTAACGCCTGCTTTTAGCAGGCGTTAAAATCCATGGCGCTAACCTGCCATGGTGCTAATTACGCCGCCGTAATTTACGGCGGCGTAATTAGCGCTTTCCCCACTCCCATTTTGCCCTATGGGGCAAAAATGGGAATGGGGAAGGGAAAATGGGAAATGGGGATTTACCGCCCCACTCACCTTGGAATGGGGCGGTAAATCCGCCATCCACCATGGTGTAAACGGAGTTTACACCATGGTGGTAAAGTTGGTGCACTTAGCACCAAGGTTGTAATGAGGCCCATGATTCTTGAGGGACACGGAACGTGACTGGAGTGGGGGGGGCTGAGGCAGAAGTGGTAATGATTATCATTGTTCTGTTAGATAGGAAGGAGGTGATCCAGGTGGTGACCTCTGGGAAGAAATGGGCTGAAGAGTAGGGGTGCTGGCAGAGAATTTTGTGATCCACCAAATCAAAGGCGGGTGAAAGATCTAACAAAAGGAGGAGGGCTAGTTTGCTGGTGTCTTTCGTTTCATTGAGGTGTTTTTTTTGTTTTAGATCAAGTAAGGCTGTTTTAGTGCGGTGGCCAGGCCTGAATCCTGACTGGCTCAAGCCTAGAAGGTTGTTAGATTCCATCTGCTGTTGAATCTGTAGCTCTGTCCAGTATTGTTTAGAAGGAATGGTACAGTTGTGATGGGTCAGTAGTTTGTGGGATGTCTGGGTCTAGAGTGAGCTTTTCTAGTAGCCGTTGGACCCATGCATCTTTCAGATTGGCTGGAACTATGTCTGAAGCAAAGAAGGCATTGATGAGGGAAGTTATGAATGGCACTAGTAATTCGGTGCACTCTTTGATAACTGGTGTGGGGCAGATGTCTCCTTGGCATATTGAAGGTTTATGACCCTTTATGATAGTGATCACATCGTTTTCAGTGACAGGCTTGAATTTGAATAGCGAGACGTTGTGAAGGTTGTCTTGGGTATTCTGGATTGGGGGTTATTAGGGGTGGGTAGTGTCTTTTTTGGTGGATCTTTTCTTGTAGCTTGGACATTTGACTTATTAGGGCATACTCTATGTTAGTGCACCTGGTGGTGTCTTTGGTGAAGTTGGTGTCGGGTGGGACGGGGGCTTCTAGTTCCCCCAGTATGGAAAAAAGCTCCCTAGTTTTGGAATTGGCATTTGCAACGCTGGCATTGTAGATAGAACTTTTGCTTGGTGTATAGCATTTGTATAGGCTTTAGACGTGGCCATAAAATGAGTCTTCTATACATGCTTTCATACACATTGCACGACTGTACAACACTGCATGCTGCACGATGCAAGACACAGCACAGCTCCCACAATTAGTCAGAGAAATGCTCTCCTAACTCATTCCAATATATGGTCACCAATCATTGATGGTGCAATGTCATCCAGCATATCCAAACCTGGATTTGAATCATTGTCCTTCCTTAAAGACTGATTCTGAGGGGGCGGGTTAGGGATCCAAATTTCAGCATGGAAGAGGTCACAAAAATAGCAAAGGCAGTATGCCTCCACTACCACACTATTTATGCATCAGAGGGAAAGCTGAAGTAGAAGATAGTTCAGGCCAAAACGAGAGAGAAAATCATGGATTCTAGAAAATGTACACAGATGTGTGTTTGAATATGTAAAAAAACGCTGGGAGAAACTAAATCACTGATGCAGAGAGAAGACTGAGGCCAATCTATAGGATGCAAAAGGCATTGCACATGGAAGAATAATTAATAAAGCAATGTCCTGCTTGGAGGGATAGGTGCTGTGACTGATTTACCCAAAGAAACATGACACACACAATCATCATTAGCCACACAACTCTGAATGTTTCCTCTAAACACTTTGGTTGGATGGACATCATTGCAGATTACAGTAGTATTGATGATGCATTTCATTGCCACAGGATTACCTGGCCATACAGTGCATCTGACCAAGGGACAAACAAATAGGAATAAGGGCTGCCATGAATGCCTAAAAACATATACATTTTCATTTACAAACTATCATATACGCATGCATTGATGCGTGTATGTGACAGTGTTGAAAAAGCATGAGCAACAGAATGTGCAAGGGCTCGCAGTGACCACTGCCACAGGCATCCAAACAATCCAATGGGAAAACCTCTTTCAGAAGTGGAGGCCTAAATCATGTATCTCACTGTACATTTCAAGATGAGTAACCCTCCCTTGTGTACTATTCAAGGCCCATCCACATGTCAGCCTGCAAGCAGCTATTGTTCGAGAGGATGTGTCCTGTGACCCTAAGGGGGCATTTTACAGCACAACTCCCTAGCACCTCTGCCACACCTTTTGGCAAATATGTTTGGGGGAGCAGGTTCCAAGCAGCCGTGTTCCTTTATAGACATGTATGTTCTATTTCTCTCCCCTGCACAATGGTGGGAATCTGCGTGCTTGGTCTAAGGACCACCCACTGAGTTACCCTGCCCAGCAGTGTTCACTCCCTACGTTGCGTTGGCAGTGTGAATGCATGCTATGGCCAAGGCCTGTCCATTTAAGCCTTTGCTGCAGCCCGCCTCTCTATTTCTGCAAGGTGCCTCTTCACATAACGTACATAACGTTTATACAGAGTACAGTCCTCAATGTCCTGCTGAATCAAGGCCCAGAGAGCCTCATTGCAGTTATTCTTGTCCTGGTGAATTTGTTTCATTAATGCTAGTGCTTCTTCCACCTTTTCTGTTACCCTCCCAGTCAGTTCCACAAGCTGTTCAAAGTAACACTCTGTGGCACCGGGGCTGTTCTGCAGTTAATCAGCGGAGGAAAGACTCTCTTTCCCAAAGTGGCTGGTTTTGCGGGAAGTGGCCCCCATACAAAAGCCGGGCCCTATTACTTCAGAATTGTGGCCCAATGTGTGGAACGGCTGAGATCTGGGTGGAGTGGCTATCCCCGGTTGTCTTGCCTATGGCATGGTCACAGTCAAGCCCATCAATGAGGTCCTCCTCCAGCTGGACTTTCGTATTGGTAAAATGTTATCAGTTGTTTGGACCAGAAAATGGGGATGTGGCTGGAGTAGGCTCTGTTGACTATCACAAATCCAGCTTTTGATATCCTGAATGTGTGGCTGGTGTGTAGTGGTGAGGGGAGGGCATACTTGGTGTGATGGTTAGTGTAGTACATGTGCTGTTTTGTGGGCTGGGACTCCTCTCTAACCAGCAAGACTTTGGTGCCCTACCTGAGGGCAATTTCCAGGGTATGTGGATGGAACTCAGAGACTTACTGTTCAGCAGCATGGGTGTGGCTTTGTAATGCCCACCTGATACCTGCATCGCTCGGACAGTTACACATGTTAGTGACACCTTTACACACTTAGAAATCATGCACACGAGATAATCCACCTGTAATATATCAGTCCAGAACATTGTTGATATGTGAATCAAGGACCACTTTGGTATCCTTTATTGTAGCGAAACTACAAGGGTTCCAATACGTGATTGTATTGATTGTGGCAGGAGTGGACAACCAACTATAGGATGGGAAGGACCAAGTAGATGCTTCTGATATAAAATAATACATAATAATAATTTTCCATTTATATAGCACGACAAACCCACAGGTATCTGAGCGCTGCTTATGTCCATGGAATATGGATAATGGGGCATATCATTGAATGACATGCAATACATGTAGTGAAGTGAACATCACTTGTAGTTGACCACAGTACAGAGTGTGATTTGATTTGTTTTCTTTTTCTTTATATATCACTATATACCAAAGCGCACACATGCGTGCGTGCGTGCGCGCGTGTGCATGTGCGTGTGCGTGTGTGTGTGTGTGTGTGTCATGTACCCAGAACATTGCAAAACTGTGCCATAGCGAATCTGTCCCAACTAGCAAAACTATCAGAAGTGTAATACATCACCACATTTTCATAGAAGTGCCACTCACTCATTCAAGCCCAGGTCTCCAGTCAGTGATAGCACTAAGGGCGATGGGATGGTCACAGTTTATGTGCAAGTAATCAACGGTGTGGCAGGCCGCCTGTGCTGCAGGCAGCAGTGCTATGTTTCCTGAAATGTCAATTTTAGACATGGGCATAGCCACTAGATAGACCTCGCTATGTGTAAATGCAGACTTGTGACATCATTACACATCTTCTAGTGTTAACCATTCCGTCCATAGTATAAAGTCACTATGGCAGTGCCACGACAGAATACATACCAGACAATGTGGGCACTATTCAAAAAAAATACACACGTACCAAGCCTTGCTGTTGCCCAGACAAGTTGCCCAGGCAATTCACCCAGACAAAGAGCTGCAAAGTTGTCACTTCTAATGTTTATTTTGTTTCCTTATCTTTGTTGTTTTTGTTTCCATTGTGTGGATTAATGTCACAACAACTGTGCCTGATGTGTGTTCTCCAGATAGTAGGCCAGATCCATATGGCAGTACTTGTGTGTGCTGTGGTTGGTACCTTTTAAACCTGTAATCATCATATGATTTCCATGGTATGTTGGTTTCTATATGCACATGGGCCTACATGCCTCCAGTAAAGTTATGCAGGCTTCTTATGCTTTCCCAAACAATGTAGGTAGCATGGACAATGGTGGCCTGCTGCAACGATGCGATTATCTATAGAGTGAATGTGGAATGTCCACGTCATCAAACACCTCACAAGGGGGCAGGTAGAAGGCAAAGACAAGCACTCCGCTATGCCCATGCCCACTGTTTTCAGCCACATGTCATTTCCGTGTCACTTCCCAATTGTACTTTTGGAACTCCATGCAAGCACACACTATGCCTTTTTGACTTATTATGACATCTGTCAAATAGTATCAAATAGTGCCCCACATGTGAATTTAATAGAGCGACGTAATTCTGGATTATGTGTGAATGTGTGTAGGTATGTTATGCTAGTGCGTCTTTGTTGTGGAAAGCTGAAATGAAGGGATGGCTTATTCCACGGTGCAACTGCCATACATTTCCCACGTGGGCCTTCTTTACTGATTCTAATGACTAATGTAGCAACCCCCATTTGTTCCAGTGCAGTACAGGGCATCCTCATAGACTGTGCTGGTGCAAACATGTAATGTGGTTTAGAACATACGAATAATGTTGGGCCACCTGAACATGGTCTACACTCAGGACTGTGATTTGTGGTCCCTGACTACTCACTGTTGTGCTGGCTTATGCTGCCTGATGGGTTGGCCATTACTGTGCTCCAAATTCACACAACCCAAACCACCAAGTCCCTGGATGTTGCCTTCGAGCAGGGACAACATGTTCATTAGCAAAGAGTTACCAGTGACCAAAGTTCTTGGGGGCATGAGTGGAACTAAGTCATGAACTGCTTCTATGGCATACCATTGTGAAGCCAAATGATGGTGGCTCGTATTGCCAGATGCCTTCAGAGTGAGTTGCCTGTTTTACTGACTCACATACATGTGTTGGATGTGTGCCTTATGTGTGTATTCATTGTGCCGCTTCACTCTAACATCTGTTTGGCAGGGGATGTGTGTTTTATCTGCATGACTTATGTTTTACAGGTATGCATATTTGTTTACAAGTGTGTGGGTAGAGCATATTGTGAGCAGAATCACTTAACAGGTACCTTAAGCCAATAGTCAATGGGGTGATCCTAAATCGGATTCTGTACATGAGTGGGTGAGGAACTAATCACTTGTCTGTGGGATGCTGGGTAATACATGAACAATATAAGAATGCATGGGAAACCATCTGAAAGTTCCCCTGAAACACCTGGAATACATACACATTCACAAAGGTAGTATTAATAAAGTGAAGAGTCACGTGATACATTTAGAGACTAAGCAAGTGCAATAGAGAACTATGAACCTGGAACAGACCCCATGGACAGTCTTTACTCCAAATGTGCCCAATATACACATGGTTCTAGGTACATTGGAATTAGCTTCAGGGAAGACAGAAGGGGCCGAAATGTGGGAGTAAGTGGAAGGAACGACTTCTAGTTTAAGAAGCTGGAGCTTCTTTGTAGATTTGTTACAGTTTAGGGTAATGAGGGACAGGGTTGACATGGGATCCGTTCTGGTATGGAAGTGGTGTGACAGGTTGTAGAAGAGCAGGGAAGACTGCATGGCATCCATGTGGGTACGTTGTCAAGTGGGAAGAAGGTGAGAGAGGGAGGCCAAGTTGGAAGCTGGCAAAGTGGTCAAGCAGATGGGTTCTAGGGGTCCATGAGGGATTGGTAGAGTTATGCATAATTAGGGGAGAGAGTTTCAGGATATTGATCAGGTTTATCCTGGCTGTAGTGGAGATGTAATGAATGAAGTGGTGGAGGTTAAAGTTCCTTTCGTAAAGTACACCAAGGTTGCATGCTGAGCATGTAGAGCTGTGTGTGTGTGTGTATAATTGTATTTATTTTTAAAAAAAATGTTTTATTGGTTTATTCAACCTTTAAAAAGACAAGAAAACACAAACAACAACATATCCTTATCCTTTGTTAGTATCCATTTCCCTCGCTGCCCTTCTACACACAATATCCGCCAATCACATCAATCTGGGTGTCTAAGCCATTTGCACTGCAAAGATTCATTCAGCTCTAGGCACTTGGATTGGTTCCTGCATATCCAGCCGTGTTTTTACGACCTGGAGCAAGGTTATCAGATTAAATAGTACTGTTCTGTTTGAGCCTTCGAAGAACATTTCCCACCATTCTTCCAAGCTCCTTGAACTAATATTATATATGAGTGGGGAAAAAATCTGTCCTCTTTCTTTCTCAAAACTCGGCATAACATAATGAAATGCTTTAAAGTTTCTCTAGCAAGATTACAGAAGCGGCATATTTGATCAATGTTTGCGTACTTTGGCCAAGAGCTTAACAGTTCTTTTGTACTTAGTGCATTTAGTCTAAATCTCATATACAAGGCTCTTGCGTGCTGATTTGGCAGACGCGTTAGATAGAAATGGCGTTGATTGAAAGCTTTCGCCTCGCCTGGGACTTTGTGCATTAATTTACACTTAGCTCTTAGGTCACAGGTCTTAATCCAATCCAGCCGCCAAATCCTCATCTTCGCTGCCACCGGATTTTCCAATAGCATAGCAGTAGTGATATCATACTCGCCTAACAAATCTTCACATAGCTGATTCCACTTGGCGAGTATCGTATAGTCTTTCGCAGTATCAGGCATGTGCACAATTAGGAATTGGGGTGCCGGAGTCTTTAGCATCGTTTTACGGTAAAGGCTCAATAAGTTCCATAGAACTCTTGCATGTATTGAGATTAAGCTAAGCTCGTACCATATACAAACAGTTGCGATTCCCCTCGGTAAATGAAGAGACCAAAAGATGTTTTCTAATGAGTTCCATAGTTCATTTGAACAGCCAAAGGCATTTTCACCTCTGTAAATTAGACTCAGCACCACTTTCTGTTGAAAAAACATAATTGTCGGCTTCAGCGAAAATTTGCCATATTTGTTGTTAATCAGACATGCTTGGCTTGCCAATTGCTGACACTTGCTTTTCACCACTTCTGTCCACGGTGCATCGTTTCTGCTTGCGCTGATGGTCATACCTAGACATTTCGTATGTTTTACGAGCTGGATGCGCTCATTGGCGATATACCAATGCTCTTTCGACCCCTTACCAAGCGCTCCTTGAAGATTCCCCGATGTCAAAATTTCTGTTTTTTGTCTGTTGATTTGCAACCCATTTGATGTTATGTAGGTATCTATAAGATTCATTTTTCGCTGAAGACCTATTGGCGTCTGGTCTATTAAGACAAGATCGTCAGCGTATAGCAGGTAGTTAATGGGTACTCCGTGAATTTTTGGGGTAAACAGACTGTTGCCACAAAAGATCTCGTTCACATCGGATATAAACAGGTTGAATATAGTTGCTGCCAAGGGACAGCCCTGCTTCTCACCCTTAAGTGTGTTTATTTTTGCAGACAGAGTGCCCTTCAAGTCCAGCCGAACTCTAATGGACGTTTCCGAGTGCAATTCCTGAATTGCGCCCAATAAACTAGGCGGACAGTCCCATTTAACCAATTGTATAATTGTATTAGGATTGTATAGTGAATATATTAATGTGTGATACAAGAGGAACAGGGGACACATTGCACAACCTTTAAAGGACCCCTTCTTCAAATGTGAGGAAGCCATCCAGCCTTGCACCATCCTTTGACATCTCCGAACTGCTCTTTTGTATTCCTATCCATAAGAATGTGATTTGGATGGCAACGGTAAGACTGGATGCCTTCCCCACATATGCCAACGGTAAAGACACGTGCTTGGCATTTCATGCCTTTTACTTGGCCGATGTGGATGCTGCAGTGTCAATCATCTCCAGGTCATGTGTGAGGTAACGGTAGTTGACTTTTGAGATAGCCTTCTCTTGAGGGTTGATATGCGGTGGTTATCAGCTTGCTCCCCGTGGTAGTTGCATCACTGCCTCAATGGCTAATATCCTCCTATTAACCTTGGCTTTGACATCCTGCCACTGCTACATGTCCTAATGTAGAGCGTGTTTTTTTATCCCAGGGCATTCAACTAGTCAGTGAGTGACTGCCACGATTGAGCATTTTCTGTAGTGTAGTATTGTGGCCAGGTAGACCATCCTTGCTGTGCATCATTGTTTTTGATGCAGAACAGACTCATTAAATGCACCTCCACCTAAGTGTAGTTAGAATTAATTGTACATTCCTACACCAAAATGATCCCGCTGTCCCTTAGCAACATACTATAATGGCTAGTGTGTGTTATGCTGTTAGATTTCTTTGTGGAGCGATGGATTGGCTGCACTGTGTGCTGTGCATTCCTACCACCTTTGTGTGGGTTTGGTACTTAATGGTGTCTGCATCGACATATACAGAGGAAGGGGATGCTGAATGTGGGACTTCCTGTGTTCCATCAGGACGCGTGGGCATTTTTCATTGATCTTGAAGAGGAAGATAGGCATGTACACTACAGCAACATTGCAGAAAGTGAAGCCATAGGCTGGGACATCCATTTGAGCTATACTCACGTACATGTGGCGTACAATATCAAATGCAAACCATTGTGAACTGAGGTTGTGCTTGCAATGTTCAAGAATTGCATGGTTGGTGTTCTGTATGCTCCATCGTATGTTTGCCATCCATTTGGCAATGCAGTATGGCGATTTTAGATACTTCCTGAATTGGAACCTACGTTTCAGTTGCAACAGCAAGGCCGACAGTGCAGAAAAATGTATAGCCAAGATCACTGAGCCAAATATAGCCAATCTTAAACTATGGTTACATGTGATTCCGTGGCTATCTCTAATGTCAATCTGAAAATATATGACCCTTTTCTCTGCCGTTTAATTTACACTCCAAAAAAACACCAACTAATTGTCTTTTGTCATTTTTTTTGGCGTCCAGTTGTAGTAGTTTTCTGTTACATTTATCGGCCATAAAAATATAGTATATGGTTATGTTCTGAAATTGTATACAATCAGCAGACACCATGAGACCTCAGTGCTTCTAACTGAAACGGCCAGATCCTCTTTTACATTAATGCCCGATTCATGAAATTATTTATGTGGAAAATAGGGTATTTACGCGCCAAACTGCACGCAATTCCGCATTTGTTGATTCATGGAATCAAATGTGTGGTTCTTTTCCTGGACTTGGTTGGAGTTTGCGCAGGCTCAGCACGTCTCTGTGAGCCATTGAGGGCTTTGCGGAAAACTCTATGCAGAGCTTGGGAGTGGATTGTGCATAGGCTGGGAAGGGGGTGGAACACCAACTATGGGGAAGAATTAATGAAAAAGTGGGCTTTGCGAGGGAAGGCCTGCAGGCAGTCCCTCGCATGCCCACAATTACTAGGCACAAGACGTATTCAAGGTTTTGATAGTGCAACCTCTCAGTCGGGAAATGTCTATGCAAGTCCTTCATACTATCCGCCACCTGAAGGCAGGCGTAAGTACTCTTGCGCATAGGAATGGCAGCGAGGAGGTCGGGTTTGTGTCGGCAGTGCAAAATCACTTTTCAGCAGTGCAAAGTCACTTTGAACTGTGCAAAAAATTCCATAAATCGGGCCCACAATGTGTGCATTCCACAATGTGTGCCTGTAAATGGACCTGATTCAGACACAAATGAAACCAGCAACAATAAAGCAATACTGCTTTGTTGACATTTCACTGAAAATGGTGTCATAAGAGAGCCACTTGCAGGGGAAAATGTTGTTAACTAAAGAAATGTGTTCCTGGAGATTTGCCTTTGCCCAAAATTTAACTTAAACAGGTTTGAAAAAGGGCAACGTGCATGTTTCATTTCTATTGCCTATTAATTGACATACCTAAAAATGCACCCACTTTCAATATGAAAATTGTGGGCCCAATTTATGGAATTCTTTGCACGGTGCAAAGTGGCAATTCACTGCCGCAAAGTCACTTTGCACTGTCAACACACACCCTGATTCATGGAACTGTGCAAAATGTATTTCTGCAGTGCAAAGTCAGTGCAAAGTCATTTTTGCAGTAGCATGTGACTTTGCACTGCAAAAATACACTTTGCACAGTTCCATGAATCAGGGTGTGTGTTAGCATTGCAAAGTTACTTTGCAGCAATAAAAAGTGACTTTGCACCATGCAAATCATTCCATGCATCGGGCCCTTTGTGTATAGGTGAACAACAAGTCTGCTGCGCGATTAATCCATTGAGTCTTTTTACAAATAGACTGGCGTTTTGTTAAATTACTTCAATTCAGCAATCCCACTAAGTCAGTGCCTCGTCTGGGATGCCCAAGGGAAGCCCTTATTTATATACTTTTATGACAAGTTATACTCTGGATGATAAACCCTTATATAACGCCCCTCTCTTTGAATCCCCCTGACCTCACTGAGCCAAGAAGTAGATTTGTTTTGCAATTTAAAAGATTTATTGGAAAAATTAAACAATATATATATACTACACTTTTATAATAGATTAATATTTGATATCACACTTAAGAATATGACAGTGATCAACACTGGGTGATGTTACACTAGCACACTGATTTAATTACTTAAGAGTTAGTATAGGGAGGAAAAGGTAACTGAGAATGCTTTATATGGTTCAAGATAATGCAAGGTGGGACAGAATGCAACACAGAAATAATTGGATATGATTTCAACAAGAGATAATGTGATCACTTTTTCTTTTGACAATTCACTCCCCCCCTTTATGCAATATAAGGAAATGGAAGGAGAACACACAGTCTTCAAGAATACCAACAAAAATGCAATACAAAGTTCCAATTCCCCCCTTGCAAGCTGAGAGCATCAGGGATGATTTTTAAAAACAGGCCCAAAATACTTTAATGTGGTGGCAATGAAGTGGAAAATATGCTAAAAATGCTTTTAATTCCCTCTAGAGGTTCAGGTTGAGTGAGAGATACTTTAAATCAGTTCAGGCCAGCCCTATCAATGATTCAGGGATGGTAATCAGGTTGGAAACGGAATTCCGTAATGGAAGTAAAAGATAAATATTTTTACACGTGGCTGAAATGAAGCAAAATGTCAAATCACGGCAATTTTGTTGTGTGCGTCGAGCGCAATTACGGAGGAACTTTAAGGAGTAGCAATTCGGTTTAGAGCTTGTTGGAAAGCTTAGAATCCCAGCTATAAAACAAAATCTCGCTTCTATCACTAACGGTTCTAGAGATACGGACGATATTGGAAAGGTAGTTTTTTTAGAAATTAAATAATGATTCAAAATGGCAAAATGACACTTTACAGGTTTAAAATCGGAGAAGGAACACACGATTCCTATGATGCAGTTCTGGACAAGTTCAAATGTTTTGAATCAGATTGTTTTAAGCTAAGAGATTGGTTTTGCACAATTCTGGCTAAGTACTCACACTATGAATTTGAAATAGGCCTTCAGGGTCTTGTCAGCAGGGATGGACTGGACTCCGGGCAGGTGGTTCTGAAGTCACAGCTCCCTGGTTCAGCTCTGCTCTGCACTTCACCGCGGTCTGCATCTCTGGTTCTGGTCTCTCTGGTTCTGATCTGGTCTGTGGTTCTGCTGTCGGCACTTCTTTCTGTGTCTGCTACCAGTTCTTGGCAAAGAATTCAACAGCTCGCCCGGCTGTAGAATAGTTTGGTTGGATTGCTGGATTCTGAAGGCCTGCTGAAAAAGGATTTAGCTGGTGGTCCAGGCCTCTCTGCTTTAAGTTCTGGAGTGAAGTTCTGGAATGAGGTTCTGGAGTTCTCCGTCAGCATGCTACGCAGGAATTCAGTTGAAGGTTGGAAAATGAATGTCCCTGTCTGGCTTCCAGTGGCTCTTTTTATGTCTTTTGAAAATGGGTGTGGATGCTAACTTTCTTTGCCCAACCCACTCACGATTTGATAGGTGAAGGATTTCTCTTTGACCTGATTTGTGAAGGGAGCAGTGAGTAAGAGTGAGTCAGAGTCTTACAGTCTATTGAAGAAACGCCCCTTTGCTTTTACTTAGAAAATGAATTTTTCATAACTAACAGGTTTCCCAGATACGCACGTCGTTGACATTACATGTACATATCATATATCACATAAGGTAGTTTCTGTTCCAACTCTGATGTTTCTAAGAGCTTGCATTAAGAAATGACAACATTTTGCGCTTTTTGGTTGGTTTACCAATATTGGATTTTTACCAAAAATGACAGATGTACACCGCCTCCCTACACATATTCCAGTAAATTTTCATTTTTCTAGCGTTATCCCCGTGTCTGAAATCTCCATAGTTCATGGGGTTTTGCCTCAGAACATGGTACAGAGTTCTAACACCTCTTAAAATGTGCACAGAAAAATCACAAGAATAATGATATTAATTATATAATTTTGACAAGTCCATACTATGAATTATCCATCTTTTTTTAAAATTATGCTCTGGCCCAGAGGGGTGTGGTTTCCCAAAACACATGGTGGAATTTCTGGTTTTTCCACTTCCTCCAACTCAAGTTGCTCACAAAGGCACTGCCCCTCCCCATTTCTCTCAAGAGGAAGCCATTTACGACCCCCCCTAATTTAACATTTGCCTGAGCCAAGGAAGGCTCATTGTTCAGTTTCCTGCAGTCCCCAGCTGCTCCTCCCCTAATCCAATCAGGGAGGTGTCATCTCCTCGTGGTGGGGGCAGCAGAATGCAGCCAGGCCTGGGAAGAGTGGCTGAGTAAGTTTCAACTCCTGTTGGGGGTAGTTGTCAGGCAGAATTCAATCTCTTTAAGCCAGGCTTCAGCTAAATGTCACTTTGGTTCCCAGTTTTCTACATTCAAACCAAACTTGCAATTTTTACACATGCAGCTAGAACACTGATTCTAAGTTCAAAACTATGACATTTAAACAATTGCAACCTATCTGACACTCAAAAGTAGGTCACTCATTTATTCTAAACATTTCGATTTTAGTGGCTTTAAACCCAAATTCACTTAAGCTGCTGACATCCCCAGCTATTTTCAATACATACATTAGACAATTACTTCCTTCCCGTCATTTCAGAATATAGTTTTACATTGTATCCACCTCTTAGCAAGTCTTTCTTTGGCCTGGTTTGGATTCATTTGTTCAGTTTTACACAAGTGTCTGGTGGTTTTAAAACGCCAGCTTTCTGGTAGTGGTGAGCACCAGTATTGCACCCATTTTTGACATTAATAACAACAGATTTTGAACAGCACCATATTCCTTAGCACTGATTTCGCTCATGGCGCTTCTGGCCCCTCACACTCACACTGGTGGGTGGCAGGTCAGCTGACCGTTTTGGTGTGTGCACAAACTGCACGGTTTTCCTGGATTTTGGCGCAAATGTGGGTTTTTACGCCATCTTGGATTTCCTAAACCCACAGCACCAAATGTTGCAGCATAATAGTCCAAACATGGGTCAGGACACCCAACGGTTTGTTTATTTTTTTCTGGTGGCACATTTATTTGTGGGAGGTAAATATATGCTTTTACAAATACTCATGGTTTTAAGTATGTACTATTCACTCATCCTTTCGAGTTCCTAACTCGGTAAAGGATGTCTTGGTGCCTAGCTCTTAACACATGGAAATAGCATGTGTTGCTAAAATATCTCATGTAGCCTACAGGTACGAAACACATTCTGGAATCTGAATATGTATTACAGAAATGTGAATGAATTATATGTTGTTTATTTTTTTTTCAAAAGGAATTTATGCTTCAAAGTGCTGACCATGACAATACATGTATGTGTATATGTTAATGGATGGTGCATCAGGTTGTAATTTGCTAAATCGCAAGTACCCTGAAAACATATTGATTGGCATGCATTACTACATAGGTAAATCATTATCTATCTATCTATCTATCTATCTATCTATCTATCTATCTATCTATCTATCTATCTATCTATCTCGCTGTTTATCTGATCCAATGCAATTAATCTAATTTGCCTAATGCAATTGATCTAACGTAATACATCTAGGGTGATTCACGTCTAATGCATCATCTACAATCTAGATTGAATAACCTGATCTAGTATAATCTCTTTAGCGCCTCGACGCCAATTTATCAATCTATCAAATCTACCCTCTCTATTACTTTTCAGGAATAGGGGTTACTGCTATAATTACCCTTGGTTCATTTCCCAGGTTGTTGACAGCAATTTATTTGTTTGAAGAAATGTGTCGCAGCAAGTGCATGATCCATTTCTTCGAACAAATACTCACATAACATGGCCATCATGGCAATAGAAGGCTGGGCTATGTGCAAGGACATTTGAGGAGTATTTTGCAGCGGAAGCCGACATGTGAGGAGCAGGAAAGGAGGGTGAGTGCAGAGTGGACAGGGGAAGCAACCTGAAACATATCTCTTTTTACAACTCTGTGAAAATATCAGATCATGTGCGAATCTACTTTACTGGAGAAAGAAAGCATCCATGCAGGAATTGTGAGTGGTTCTCTCTCAAATATATTCTGACCCACAGGGTTATTTGGCACTCCCACATTGGCCATTTTCTTGCCCATACAAGCTGGTGTGGATCAGAAATTCAAAAACAACCCGAAAATTGGCCAAAGAGAGGGGTAACAGAGTGACTCCCCTATTCACCACCTTCAGCAGAGCTTTCAGTGCTGCGCTCCCGAGATGAGTGGGACCACTGCACTGTGAGTTCTACCAGTGGCAGGGCTACCAGCATGGCACTCCTGTGATGCAAGGGAGCACCGCACCAACAGCCCCGCAACCAGCAGGGTTCTCAACACAGCACTCCATTTCATCACGTTGAGCACTGTGCTGAGAGCCCCACCTCCTGCCTGCGTCATTAAGTCTTACCCAGGCCACATCTGACAGACGAAGCCCGGACACAGTGAATCTTCTATACCCTAAACCCTCCTCCATACACTAAGGTCTGGGGATGGATGACTCTGCCCCCTTAATGAAACTTTGATTGGCTGTTCCTGGCAGATGTGGCATGGCTTCTCCGCCTCCACTTACTCAGCTTGCCAGGCCACACCCAACAGATGTTTCCTGGCTGCAACCTTAGCCCTACGCCTTAGACTTCCACACGCTGAATCTGCTTGCTGTGAAATAGCCAGTTTAGAGCAACGACTCCAGGCAGATTATTTTTTTTTTACTCCCTCACCTTAAAAGATTGGTAATGTCTTTATAGATCACACCGTGCCTGGAATTATGGGCTCATAAACCTGGTTAAACACCTTCACTGCCGTCAGTCCCACAACTCAGTCATCAATGCCCATAATTCCTGGTACCGCCCTCGGGCTAGGTCTATAAAGCTTACATTTATAAAACGTATTATTGTACATGAAGACAACAAAACATGTTATGTCAATATACAGCCTGTGAGGCCAAGGAGAGAAGCAAGCTGGTCTATGGGGAAATCAGATGATCTCCAGGCAGGCAAGTCCCCTGAACATTCAGTATAGTGGGGGGAGAATCAGTGACACGTCAGGAGATAAATAGAGGTCTCCTTCTTTTGGTGAGACTCACCTCTTTTGATAGGAGACTAGTGTAATGTAATCTTCTTATATCTGGTGTGAGAAAGTCTCTTGCCACCGATGTCCCTTTTAATTGAACTCTGTAAGTAAAATCTCATCATTTAATTAAGCAATATGCCCGAGCCACGGGAGCATTACCGAGTCAGGTAATGCCACGGGGCACATGGTTAAAAAAGGCCCCGGGGCATTACCTGACTCGGTAATGCCCCCACAGTGAGGGGCTTATTGCTATTAGTACCGGGGTACTAATAGAATTGTTTTTCTGTTCCGAATTGATGCAGTGTTTCGGAACAAACAAACACAATTTCTTTTTAAAAATGGCAGCCGGGGAAGGGAAAACAGAGGCATGGCAGCATTCGGGAGCGGAAGTGCTGGAAACCGAAGTGTTCCCAGTGTGTTCACTCTTGAAAAAGGACCAAAAAGAAGATAATTGGTGTTGGGAAGGCAGGGAGGGGATTGTTTGGACGGGGGGGAAACACTTAACTCGATTCCGGCTGGCAAGGATGGCAGCACCCAGCTGTGTTGTGGCTCGGAGCAGGAATTACCCTGTTCCAAGTTTCCTCATTGGCTGAGGGGATGCCACACCCCCCACTAGGGATATGAAGGAAGTTTAATTTTTGAGGGATTCTGCATCGGGTAACGGCCCAGCGAGGGCCAATCGGATTGCGTGTAACAATCTGATTGTCTCTCACCGGGTAATAATCAGTTTCACAACCTACTTGTGATAAAACTGGTGAGGAATACGATTTGTATTACCAGTGAAGACTTTTGTATTGAGACCGCCTTGTAATTTGGAAGGCAGAAAGGAAGACAGTATTTGGAAAGCTTAAAAAACCACAAGTCTATCTTGAAATATTAAGATGGCTGTACTTTATGAACCGCAGCACCAATAGCAAAGAGAGGAGAGTGCCATAAGTAAGGCTGCATGGGAGGATAGTGGTCGTCTGATAGCCATACAGAAACCTACCTTATGGCAGGCAGCCTGACTGGATATCAGCGCAGGCATATCTGCTTCTAGCTTCTACCCTCACCAATCTATTTTGCTGTATCATAAAATTGCCCTTTCTTTAAAATGTTGCTGGTAGATCAAGAAGGTGCATGATTAAAATGGTGGCATGGTGTGCTGCGCTCACAGACTTAATCTGTGGAAATGCAGAATTAGCCAATCCAATCTAGAGTTGCATTGCAGGCGCCTATCTGGAAGGAGTTACTACAATTTTGCCAGATCTGAGACAAGGAATTCACCAGCACACTTTACACACTGCCAATAGTTTCTAAACTGTCTATTCCAATATAAGAATCTGGTCACCCACAAACTCTCCTTTTCTCACTGATATAACACTTTTTGCTGATCAAAATTGGCAATACACCATACTCAGATTTCCAACATTGCTGCCTAAATCAGATAATTATCTGTAATTATTTTATGTGACTGCTATTTGCATGTGCTTATGAATTTGTTTGCAAACCACTGAAACATAGGATGGTGTACTTCTTTACAGTAATTAGGTGTAAGCCTACATTTTGAAATATCGGTTGACTATGTTAGTTCAATGACTTTGCTTTTTATTCATACGTACTCCATGTCCACATATGGCAAGCTTTGGCTCTTAAAGGACAAGTTATAAATCATCGATTGTGTATTTTATGTGATAAAGTTGAAAACGACCTGCCATTCCATCTGTTGTACTTTTGCTTTACTGTGCCCTCTAGCCCTTAATGCTTGTCTCCAGCCGGAAACGCATGCTTGGGTTTAAAACCTCCTTATGCTAAATCATGAAGCATTCTGTTACTTTGAAAAAACATGTTTTACGAATGGAGGAATACCTTATTGTAGGATTATGTATCGTACAGGATTGCAAATACAGAAAATAAATCGTGTGTACATTGTATATTTTTGTTTTCCGTTGTTCAGTAATCGAAAACATATCAACAACAGGTCAGCATTCGGGGACTTCACTGTACTGTCAGCCAGTTGCAAACAGAAGCAAATGCGGAATGAGACCAAGGGAGCAGTGGGTGTGGACAAGAGTAAAGATGTTACCATTTGCACATGATTTACATAATAATATGACTAATCTATTCCTGGAATTGCTTTGCTATCCTACTGCTTCCCGTAGTCGGAATTATATTCAAGGAATACCGCAAAGGCATAATTAGTTCTATTTGTATCAAACAGAATGTCATTATAGCCATGAGGAGATTGCCTATGACCGTATGATGAACATCTCCCATTGATTGGCCAAAAGCATGTTCTTTACTACAAATGGCCTTGTATTCCAGGAAATGACTGTTTTGCTATGGAAACTGCATATCATGCAGCTAAAACTAAAATGCCTTATTTCATCTATAGTTGATGATATACCCAGTGACCTTTGGAACCGCTATAGTAATAAACTGCTGAGCGCAAGTCTAACCTTCTAAGAAATTATAGTAGGCAAATGTCCTCCACACTAGTTACTGCTGCATACATATATTTGATACTACAGTACTGAAAGTAAAGCACGTTGACCAATATTTTAAACGCTTACATTTTGAATACTTGCAAAGTTGAATGATTGGTGTAGTTTATTTCTCAACTTGCTATGGTTCTGAGTTATATTATTGTTGTTATTATTATTATTATTAGTAGTAGTAGTAATATAACACCTTCACTTAACGTGGCTATGAATCACTTTAGCAATAGGCCCCGAGCAGGGGGGGAATTACCACTTCCGGTAATGCCCCCGGGACCATAGTTACAGGCCCGAGCGAAGCGAGGGCCTTGACGACGCCCTGGGGCATTACCTGAAGTGGTACTGCCCCCCCTCTGTGAGGGGGCTATTGCTATTAGTAACCCGGCCCATATGTATGACAGGGGTACTAAGAGCATTTTATTTCTTTTTTGAAAAACGCTGCAGCATTTCGGAACAGAATTATTATTATTTTTTTTTTAAATGGCTGCTGGGGAAGACTGTTTTCCCTTTACATGGTGGCCATTCAAAACGAATGGAAAAAGGTAAGCAAACAAAATGACCGCCATGGAAAGGGAGAAGGGTCTAACTAGTCCCTTCTCCCTTTCCATGGAGGCCATTAAAAAAATAGGGAAAATGTAAACAAAGCAAATGGCCGCCATGAAAAGGAGAGCAGGGACTACGTGTAATAACTGCTTCCTTGCCATGACGGCCTGTTGGGCATTGGGAGCGGATGCGCTGGGGACAGAAGTGTTTCTTCAAAGCACTGCCTTTGCCGTGAGACAATACAGTATCATTGCACTAGACATTTACAGGGTAGATGGATTGATCATGCTAATTTTCAAGAGTCACCAACAGTAATATCAGCTTGTTCTGCAATTAGTCGTTTTTGATGTGGTTTTTACATGTGGTGGTTAAAAATGTGTGAGATTGGCAATAGAAACAGCTATCACATCCCAGAGAACTGCAGAACTGTTGCATGTCGTGCTGCAGGCAGTTTGCATGCATGTATCTATCTGACCTACTTTCCAACCTAGAGTCGGTCTGTCAATTGTTCACTGATTGTTCACTGACTGAAAGACATTTCATCCGGGGTTAGAAGCAATATCCTCATCAGACCTTACTGCATTGTTCAAACTATGAACACATTTTATTTCCAATGTTCGTTTTGGATAATGATTGACAGAATGGTTAAGCGGTCTTTTCTTATGATCTTCTCTTTGCTCAATAGTTTTGCAAGTCAAGATCATTTGGTCGTCTATTTAATGAACACGGATATCGGCTCTTCTCTTTCAAGAGCCTACAAAGAAGACACCAGATCAGCTGGGTGACAATCAAAGCGTACAGACTTGGGGAGCTTTTCTCAAACTTTAAAGCTGCAAATTAAGTTTCCAGACTAATAGGGGATAGAGATGGACAAAAATCCATCTTTGAATGGGTTGGACCAAAAAAGAACATGACATCTGAATGTGGGAAATCAATTACGGCACTCAGCACAGAAAATACTGTGATGTAGTACAAGAAACCATTCACTGGCAGTTCAGTTAAAATACTGCAGTGCAATGTAATACAAGAATGTCAATTAGTAGATATTCTGGAATCAATGGGAACTATTGCCATTATTAAAATGAAGTATGGATGGTGTATCTTAGTGAATAGATCAAGCAGATCCAAATGGAAAAATGTTGAATGAACGAGCCGTCTAATTAGCAATGTGGAAACAATTGCAAAACATGGCGACATATCATTCCAGAAGTTGGTCATCACATTTACGTTTTTCAAAACAGTGATCATGAAAACAACTAGACCAAGCTAAGATTATAAACACTCCTCACACATATGTAGAAGCAAACACGGATTGATTCCCAAGGCATTGAGCTCCGATGGTGGCCATGAAATTCCATGCCAATGCCTGTTTTGAAACAATTGTATATGTCTTGCAAAGTTTAAATTAGATGGCTACTGCCTGCCAACTCACGTATGAGTGTGGTGACAGAACTTGAAAAAGCAGGTAAAGTATATGTGTAAAGGTCACCAAGGAGGATACGGTTTTTGGCAAATTATTGTGATGACAGTTTTTACAGTAGCTTCTAATAAAAGCAATACCAGCTAATACAATATCCTATTATATGCAGAAAAAAATAACATATGGTGAGAAATAGGCTAGCTATAATATACTTTTATAAGAAATGATTGGACACAAGAAGATTATAGCTAATGTTGGCTGTCCACGTGAGCATTGAACTAGTGAGTTGTTTTGTTTTATTTCCATTTACAACCAGCAAACTGTGAACCATAACATTTATAAAATGTTATAATGTATTTTCCAATTTGTTGTTATCTTTAGACTGTGCACGGTTATGAAAATATTAGGACCGCACAATCAAACATAATTGAAACATGATAAAGTGTCCAAAGAAATCTACAGAGGTAGCATATGCTGACAAGGCTTGTGAGCATGACACATGTTCGGATCTAAACTGCCAAACTGGTGTGAAACAGTTACGATGCATTTAAGTCAAAATATAAGTGGGTGAGTGCAAAGGATTTCACATATAGCCCCTTAAAAAAAAGTTTCAGCACATATAATCTAGAGAAGGTACACCTATAAAGAATATGTCTAGAATCAAAGGTGAGCCCACAGACAACATAGTGCTGGCCTTTTTTGACATAGAACAGTATTGTGGGTTATGTTCTGTGTGTCAGTCTGTACATCCATTGAGATTATTCCATGGCCAGGTGTTGTTGAAAAAGATCAGTTTTGAGAGATTTGCAAAACTGTAGAATTTTGGGGGCATTCCGCACAGATACCGAGATTGAGTTCCAAAGGGAGTGTGCATGACAACACAAGAATTGTTTGAGCCCTTTCTTTGTGGGTGAGTCGTGATTTGAGTCAGCTGGTCGATTTGCAGTGAAGAGTGTGTGCCACCAGATATTTGAAGCTCAGATGCCAAGTAATCTGGTGTGCTACTCGTGACTGCTTTGTAAATGATTCATGCAGACTTGAACAGTATCTTGTCCCAGAGAGGAAGCCAATGCAATTTGCGTAGGGCAGGGGTGATTTGGTCAAGTTTCAGTACACTTGTAATAAGACATGCTGTAGTGTGGTAGACTTCTTTTCAGCAGCCAAGTTAGTGGCTGGGGCCCTGTCAGGAAGGCTTTTCCCCCATAGATGTGCAAGACCAAGTTGGCCTGCACTATAGTCTGGAAGTTCTGCAGCAAGATGTAGGGTTTTATTTTGCAACAGGTGGTGCTTTCGAGCCAGGCTGTTAGGGCATGTGTTTTTGGAGGACAGTCTGCAATCAATGGTAAAGCCTAACAATTTTCCTGAATCGGTAAATTGAGGCTCAAATACTGCTTGGAGATTATCCTTTAAGCCACTGTTGAACAATTTGTTATTTAGCGGGAGGACCGATGAGTCTTGAATAGATTAACTTATATAGAGAATTGATGTTTCTATATACCATTCAGAAAACAATGAAAAAAAAGGCCAGGGGTTAAATTGTTTCAGATTTTAAAGCACTTGATCAGTACCGATGATCACATGGGGTTGCTAGTTTCATGATGATGGGAACATGGAGGGGGAAGGAGAGTGAGCGTAAGTAGAAAGGTAAGCAGTTAACATGGTATATCAGGGTTGTTTCTTGCATAGTTTGAAATGTATACAATAGGGACACTTATATCAAAGTAAACAGGTTATGTCCGGACAGTAAAGTGGTATCACAAAAGAGGGCTAACACACCTGATAGAAGTGCAATGCAAAATGCTCCACATTCATACAAAGTAGTAGAGGAGGTAACATACATTTCTACTCGTTTTACCCATGATCTATTAACAAGCGCAATCTTAGAGAATAAATGATAGGATGATTGTCTCACTAGTCTTACCTATCAGTGAACTATTCCTAGGGTGCAATGATGTTCCACCTATCTAAATGTGAATAGAATAAGAAAGAGTAAGAGTACATTTCTCACAATTTGTTGTTTCTTGCAAGCCACAGATGGGCAGTTCTCAAGATATACTGATCTTTGTTTTCTCGTTCTCTACTCCTTTACAAATTCTGTCCCATCTCTGTCCCACCATCCAGTACTCACGTGGGAAGGCACAACTCACCTCACAAGCCCAGGCTGCACCCCAGTGAAATTGTGCATCTCACCTCGCAACCCCAAGCTGCATCCCAGTGAAATTTTGCACCTCACCTCGCAAGCCCAGGCCGCACCCCAGAGAAAATGTGTGCCCTCCCTTGCAAGTCCAGGCTGCACCCCAGCAAAATTTTACACCTCAACTCGCAAGCCCAGGCCACACCCCATAGAAAACATGTGCCCTCCCTCAAAATCCCAGGCCGCATCCCAGAACAAAAATGTGTGCCTTCCCTCACAAGCCTAGGTTGCACCCAAGAGAAAACGCGTGCCCCCCAGCAAAATCACACACATCACCTTTCAAAACAAGGCTGCACCCCAATGAAAACGTGGGCACTCTATTCGTATGGTCAGGCAGCACCATCCTGACTGGACACCCCCCAGGCATCCCACTCCAGAATGGACACCCCCTCCAGACTGGACACCGCCCTGGCATCCCACTCGAGAATGGACATCCCCACCAGAATCAACACCCCTCAGGCATCCCAATCCAGACTGGACAACCCCTCGAGAATGGACACCCCCTAGGCATCCCACTCCAGACTGGGCACCCCCTCCAGACTAGGCACCCCGCCAGGCATCCCAATCCAGACTGGACACCCCCTCCAGTCTGGACAACCCCTCATGTATCCCACTCCAGACTGGACACACCCCAGGCATCCAACTCCAGACTGGACACCTCCCCAGGACAACCCCTCCAGACTGACCCCCCCAGGCATCCCACTCCAGACCAGACACCCCCCAGGCATCCCACTGAAAGTTGGACACCTCCCCAGGGATCCCACTCAAAACTGGACACACCCCAAGGCATCCCACTCAAGACCGGACATCCCCTCCAGACTGGACACCCCCAGGCAGCCCCATCCAGACTGGACACCCCCCAGGCATCCAACTCCAGACTGGACACTCGCTCACAATTGGACACGCTCCCCAGGCAGCCACCTCCAGATTGCACCCCCCCCCCCAGGCATCTCACTACAGACTGGACACCCCTCCAGACGGACACCCCCAGGCATCCCACTCCAGACTGGACACCCCCCCTTGCAGCCCCCTGTCAGTCTTCCACAACACCAATGTGATGCATGTTGGTAGCTCACCTGAACCTCCGTGGTCTGCCAGCTACATGAAGTGTAACACCAATATGTCAGCCGCAAACATGATCAACTGGAAGCACCGCAGAGCCATACAGGACTGGAGCATCTGCTGAAACACCCCTCCAGACTTTAACCAGCTCACCGGATACACATGTGACAAGTGAATGCAATGGCAAGTGGTTTGTGCTTGTTGGCCATGGCACATTACCAAGGCAGCAAAGCACACTAACGGAATTGGGTAAGTACCAATAAGTAAAAGGGAAAAGAGGGAAATGCAAAGGTATGTTTCCTCTTCTTTTGGAAAAAACCAACAAAATACTGTACAAATTCTAAGCAGAAAAAGGGGCAGAAAAGTGGCAATGAAAACACACCAAAGTTCACCAAATTACACACGATTGAATAACTAAATCTGCTCCTACAACTGCTCATTCTTCTCAAAATGCGTCCGACCCCCATTCAGATGTGAATCTTACCTAGGTAACACTTTCCCTCACTGCCTAGAAAAACTCAGAAATCATCATAATTGAGCTGGGCCATTTATAGAGTGTGAACTTCATTAAGTATATTTGAAGGCTATGATTGGTAAAACAATTGAGAAATACTCCAGAGAGGGATTTAATTGTCTGAATGAACCTGAGGAATACGCCCAAGATTCCACCCGTGAACCTGTGCTCCTGCTTTGAGCATAACGTAACAGAAAGGACATAGAATCCTGCCCTGAGTTCAACCTTAGATTCGACCATGCCAAACACCTGTTGCACTCTCATGGGGTAAGTCGAATCACATTAAAAATGGTCAAGGACCAGCAAGTTGTATTCTGCTGGGACCAACTAATAGGTAGTGAACTGAGGAAGTATATCACTCCCAACACTACACTTTTTGCAGTGCTCATGGGTCATTTTCGGATATCATGCACTTGGCTCGCCACCTCTACCAGCAGTACCTGCAGGACATATCATTCAGCACAAGCCTGTGCATAGTGCACCCATGCCATGGTTTGTCTGCATGCCTATGAGAAAGTGGATTCTGCCCTGCAGAAGTACAAGGATGAGTAGCGGATCAAATGCCCACTCTCATTGCTAAAAACAAAGAGACAACGCAATTATAATGGTAAAACAGTCACAGTTAAGAGATATACCTCCAGCGGGTTTTGTGGTAACATGAGCTGAGGGAAGGCTATGCTTTTAGGCAGGGTGTGGATGCGATTCAGTAGTGATCCAAACAGCAAAGCATAACAGTCCAAGATAAAGGGAATATCAAATCATGTTTATATACAAATAGATGTACTTTAATGAAACACACCATCTGCAAAAAAAGAAATAGAAAAATGTTACCCAAAAACTACCCCTGAAGAATGAACAGAGAAGAGGCAAAGATAGCACAATGAAGCACAATGAGTTATTAATGTAAGGCAAGTACAAACCACAATGTTCTATAAAAAGGATATGTTTCTTGGATGACAAAAGGGAATTGGTGACCTAACCAGTCTCTAGGGCCCAGAACTATACCAAGAGCGCAGTTAATAGTTAACAGTTCCATGTTGCCATTCTTGGCGCTTGGATAAAGTCAACTAAGTTTTGTGCTGTTGTGCAAGTGGGACAAAGCAGGTTTGAGCACTCTGCATCATAGAAGTCCCAGGCATAGAACGTCCGTCGTGCTGGGGTCGAATATGGGAGCTCAGGATTTCGAAGGCAGCACTCAAGAGATGTGGGTCAGAATGCGTTCCAGGATCAGTTTGAAGTCGAACCAGTTCGAGACGGGAATATCTGTTAGTTAGGATCTAAGGGTGACAATCCAGAAGATTTCCTCAAGGTCCTCTATGGGTTCTAAACAGTGACCCTGCTATTCCAGTCGGTGGTTTGGCGAGGCAGCTATTCAGAATCAAGTGTGATCAAATCCATTGGTAACAGTTAGGAGGACGTTGTCTAGTGACATCACAGCAGTTTGAGTCGAGAGCTGGACAGGAGCAGTTGATAACATTCGGGTGAATGCTCAGTGATGTAAGATGCAGCAGTGAGATGGTTTGATCAGTGAAAACATGTTGAGTCGAAGAGTTCGAGTGCAACCGCTAAGTGGTTCCAGGCAGCAAGCAGGTGTCAAGCTGGGTCAGGGCAGAAGTACGGTGTAGTTCGAAATGGTGCTTGAAAATGTGCTGATTGTGAGCGTGACCAGTGTCAGTTCGACCATCCAGGTGACAGCGAGGATACTGTTGAGTGGATGCGCAGATAGGTTTGAGCGCTTAAAGGCGGTATTCAAAGATCGCTCTTCTCGGGAGTGGAATGCAGCTTATGAAAGGGGAATTTCATCAGCAGATTACCCTTTGAGAGAAGGAATTACTTGCATGATTGTATTAAATTAATATAAATTTTAAAAAACCAGGGCTGTACAATGCCATCGATATATTTGCAAAGCAAACAACATACTCAGTGCATGAACTGCAACCGTGTCTTGTGTGCAATATGCACAATGCATGAGGTTGCCATGCCCAGGTTGCCCTGCTGCTGCCTTCACTACCTACATGCGATGGCCTGTGTCCTTTCCCCATTTGTAGTTTAGCCATAATCTGAACACACTTCCACTACTAACACTAAATGGAGGGCCTTTGGCACTACAATACTATTACTACTATTACTACTACCACTACTGCTCAGCGCCTTGATGCCCTCTGGCCATAGGTTGCGCTTTATAAATCATAAGTAAATAAATAAATAAATGAATACTACTTCTCGTACTACTGGCTCTCCCACGGGCCATTGTGTCTAAAGGTCCTACCCTCAAGGCATGGTCTGTGTTTATGGCCTGCTAGTAGTGCACACGGGGCACTTTCTGCACCCATGCACCCAATGCAGTGCTCTTGAAGGCATTGCTGGTGTTTTGGTGTGTACTGCTTTTGCAGGTTCTCAGCCGTGAATGCCACCAAGGTATGGCAAGAGACCATTCCATCGTTGCACTAGCACTGCCTGCACTACTGCCGTTCTGCCCTGCCCTGTTGGTAGAAGACCTCTGGCATAGCCCATCGCCATGCCCCAAGCACACTTTTATTGTGGACTGTACACACAGGACAGGGCTTGTTTCCATGCCCTGTAGTGAATGACCCTGTGAAATAGCGAAATAGCGTGATCGGGACTACTGCTTGGAAACAGTGGCCTGTTTGCTATCACTTGTGCTGTTATTAAACTTGTGTCCACATACTTATTGTTTTTCCTTCGACATGAGGTTTGTGTTCATCAAACTTGAACTGGTCTGCTGATGTGGTTATACGAAGGCCACATATGCACACTCGAAGGTTATGTATTACTATAATTTTTGAAATTCTGTTGAACCAACATTTGCCTTCGAAATGTGCTGCTATTTAAATCATCATCATAATTCAATGTTTATTTCAGAACCAAAAAAAGTGCCATAAAAAGAAGTGTGCAAAGTAAAAGGTTATGGGCCTGATTTACGGGCATGGGCCTGATTTACAAAGCGTGTTTCAATGGCATTTTCCCATACAAAAAGGCTTTTGCAAATTAGGGCCCATAAATGATATTTAAATCATCAGATCATCTGCGTCAAAAAACATGTCCTGTGGCAGTTCTGTTTGCAGCCGAATGTTAGGCCCTCCAATTAATTGTACCTCCATTGTACAGTTTGCACCATGTCTGGGAACACATCAGACGAGCCCAATGCTGAAATGTTTTGTGCAAATTTGTCATTGTGGGACAAAGTTATATGTAGGCCTACCAAAATCACCTCTATCGAATCACAAATAACCGTACTGATTGTGTTACAAATGCTGCACCATAATACCATATACAATATGAGCATCTGGCTATATATAATTCGTTAGGAAAGTTACATCTTCTATTGTGACAACCGGCCTTCCCAAAGAGAGCAGAATGCAGCAGGGATATTGGAATCAATGTTTTCAGTTGTTAAAGCATCTGCATCAATGTTCTACGACATTTTACTGATGTTTCAGCATTGATTGCATGTAACAGTGCGCCTCATTGGTGAAGAGGCTAGGACCCTGATTCATGGAATTAATTGCACAGCAAATAGGGAATTTGCCTGCCAAACCACGCCCAAACCCCTGTGTGTTGATCCATGGAATTGAATGCATGTGGAAAATCAGTACTCTGCAGGGCTTTCGCGCCGGACTGGTGCACCCCTTCATGCAGTAGATCATATTACGCCAGACAGCTCGCAGAGCGTGGGCGTGGCCTGCGCAGAGAGCAGAGTAGGGGGCGGAACATGCAGAATGAGGAAAAACGAGGAAAATTGTGGGCATTCTGAGGAACGGCCCGTCCGAGGCGATTGCACGCCCACAACTGTGTAGGTAAAATAATTTTCATGTATCGGACCGTGTAACTACATGTCGGGGAAATGACCATGCAAAGCTCTCGAAGTAACCGATAACTGGAGACAGGCGTACAGACACCTGCGCTTAGGAATCACACCACAGAGGTAATATTGCATGTTGGATTTAGGGGTGCTTGCACGCAGTTGGGGTTCTGATAGAAATCAGGGGTGTGCGTGAGCAGCATAGCGGGGTGGAGGCCTAGTTTAAGGAGGTTTGAATACATATTTGCCAGGAAATGACAACTTTTATGATACATGGTACGCATTATGTGGGGGTGCTGGGGATAGTTACGAGTGGCCGTATGCAGTGTTACCGGGGTGCTGGCTTGATTGCAGGGGACCCAAGGCAGGATGACAACGGTACATGAGTTTGTGCCCAAAGGACCTTGTACAGGTAGCTATTAGTGGCTGTTTGCGCTTTACGGGGCATTTCAGGGGCATTTCTGGCAGTCACTTGCATATAGGCCTACTTTGCGGGAACAATTCCATGAAACATTAGAGCACGCAGAAAAAATGTATTTGCAGTGGCTTGCGCAGTTTCGTTCTCGGTGCACAGGCATTGCGGGATCTATGCACACTTTTCCATGAATCAGGCTCTATGCTTTCTTGTTTGGTCGAATCGTTTTTTTTTATTTCCCATAGTAACTAAGGTCACACATAAACAGAAAGATCCAACAGCTTGAAGCAATGTTTTCACATGTCGCTATTGTTTTCAGTCAGTGAAATCCCTTGCTAGCTCATGGTTTGAAATATGTTGTATTGGCAGTAAATATGTATTGCTGACAGGACGATAACTCTGCAACTGGGCCCCTGTGCAGAGAAAGAAAGCCTGATGTAAAACGTCTTTTTACAAGGTTTGCATGTATAACCGTTCAAGAACAAATGTGATAAACTTTACTCTAATCTCACAAATCAAGACAAAGCCTCAAGTCTGGCCTGGTGCCATTCTATAGATTATATTACAAGACAAACATGTTTTTTGACCACCCTTTTCTAATTTCCCACATGCAACCTCCAGAGATATATTTATCACTATAAGAGTCCAGTCAATTGCACATATATTTTATGCAGCTTCATTTTAATTTGATGTCTCGGGATGTTAGGCGCAGCAGATTATGCATACACAGTGCAACCTAGAAAGCACTCGTCACTTGCTCACTCGCCTAACCTGCATGAAATGTGCATGAGGTATTTGAGAAATGATATCCATGACTGAGGGATGCAGCCCGTTGATATGTTCTGGCATCATGTCGGACAGGACTACTGAAATACTGGGTTTATGTCCGTATATGTTAAGATGTGCAAATTGTTTCCTATCTGTACATTAATACATGCATTGTATTTGTTATATTAAGTTATTCATTTTGTAGTAGTGAAAGAGTCTCTGTACACGGGCCAAAGTGCAGGTTTCCAGTGACTTTGAAAGCTGTTCGCTCCTGAAGCAGCTCCCACAGCATCTGGGCCGCCCTTCCTGTGACCCACACATGCTAATGCAGCCGCCTGTTTATTGTGCTTTCAGCACTCTGGGTTTTATTGTGTGGATGGAGATGGTGAGGCACTATTTATGGCTTTCTTTGTCCTGCATAGGAGGCTGGAGTTTACAGTAGGACCATTATTTATCCTGAGGCAATGGCTCCCTCTAGCAGTGACAAAAGGTGAAGCTATGCAAATTGGCATTGTCTCTACTTATCCTAAGGCACTAGCTCCCTCTAGCGATGACAGCAGGCGAAGCTACTACATTGGACAAACATACAGGGACAAACATACATCTGGCCTTTTATTATATTGTTGTTTTTTTTAACTCTTTATTAGGTTGCAAGTTAGCAGGTCATATCAGGCCAAGGCCACAAATGTACATCAGTTCAAACACACCAGTATACATTTTTTTTACAAATCAATATTTTATACATTACATTTTCAGGTCATACATTACATTTTCAGGTCCTGTCTCTGTTTGTCTATGTAAGTTTTGAATGTGCTCCAAATGTCTTTTGGACCGACTCATCACATTTATGAAGCAGACATTCCCCTCCTCAAGCTTAATTACAAAGGTCTTTTCTATTAAACCATTCCTGGGCTGCTGGTGGTCTCCGTGACTTCCACTTCAACATTATTCATTATTTAGCAAGAATATAGCCCATATTAAACAGGCTACATTTTGTGATGGAGATTTTGCCTTTGTCTCCCAACAAGTATTTCAATGGTGTAAGCACAAGAGGGATTTCAATCATTTTCTATAATGCCTCAGCTATTTAGGACCAAAATTGTGATCCCTGGACATTTCCAGTACATATGCATGGAGTCCAACCCTTTGTGCCCACATTTCATGCAGACATTTGTCCTACCAGGATAGATGTGTGCTATTTTAACCGGGTTATAGTGCAATTGGTTCAATATTTTGAACTGTATAAGCCTCAGACGGGAGTTGGGAAATGTGTTTCTGGTCAGCAAACCATATTTTTTACATTTGGTTTTGTCAATGTTGATGTCTAGGTCGTTCTCCCATTTAAGTTTTGTTTTATTATATAACTGTTGGCCCATCTGAATTGACACATATAGCCGTGAACCCAATCCTCTGGGCATTTGTTCTTTCGTTATCATTTCTAATTGTGTACAGGGCATGGGCTCTAGTGGGAAGTATGTCCATTTGTGACATACTTCCGCCCGAATGCGGAAACACATTAGCAATTTAACAGGATTATTTCCCAGTTTCTCCCTGAATTCCTCCTGAGTTATGAAAGAACCTCCCGGAAACAGGTCACCTACCCTCATTATTCCCTCTGGATCACAGGCTTTCTTTATTTCTAAGCCATACATAGGTGGTAGTCCAAGGCAGTTTCACAGCGCTATTTTGCTGTTGTATGGTATGTCTATGTGCAGTATCTTGTGTATCTGCCTCTACGCTTCAACAGTATTGCGTACCGGGGAAAACAGACATGAATCCACTTGCTTCCCTTTGAGAATTACAGCTTTCAATTCTGTAGGAGCTGATCCATATCATTCCAATGCTATATGTGCTGGAGAAGCAGTTTGTGAGTGCCAGTAACCCGCATACTGTGCCTATGGAACCATGAAATACAGCTTAAAATCTAGTGCAGCCAATCCTCCCCTTCTGACGTTCCCTCCCAGCTGATTGTAGGCATCCCATTCCCCCAGAAAAATGATATCGCCATGGATCTGAGTCTTGCAAAAAATCTACGGCCTGGCCATATGGGATCAAGCTGAAGTAACAAAGTAATTTGGGTACCACTATCATTTTTAATGAAGAAAGTTTATCACATATGGATGGTGGGAATTTAGACCATGCCGCAAATGTGGTTGTTAATGCGTTAAGATAGGTTTCATGATTATCGTCATATAGCATGTGATGATTGCCAGAGACCAGCACTCCGAGATATTTAATTCTAATCGAGGACCATCTAAATCCTAACAAGTCAGTGAGTGCAGTTGTGTTCTTGGTCAGCAGGAATAGCTTGGATTTTGTATTGTTTATCTTATATCCTGAGTGCATCGTGAATTCGGCCACCTCTGACATCATTGGTTTAAGGTTCTCCTCATGATTACGTGTGTATAATAATGTATCATCTGCATATAACGATATTATCTGAGGGGCGCTGTGCATATGTATACCTCTATGTGCATGTTGTTTGCATTTTTTCCTGGCAAGTGGTTCTATTGTGAGTGCAAATAGTACAGGTGATAAAGGGAAGCCCTATCTAGCACCTCGGGACAGCCCGAACAGTTGTGATAATGTCCTGTTAGTGGAGACTCTAGCTGTTGTATTTGTGTGTAACATTCGAATATATCTGATGAAGTTGTTGCCCGTTTTACACTGTCTGAGTACCTCAAACAGGAATGTCCATGACATTCAGTCAAAAGCCTTTTCGGCGCCACTACTTCTTTGGCCTCTGGGTTCATCTGTGAAATAAGTCTTAATAATCATCTAAGATTCCATCCCGTTGATCATGTGGGGATGAATCCCGATTGATTTGGGTGTATCAGTTGTTGCATATATGGCAGGAGTCTGTTTGGAAGTGTTTTTGGGAAAATGATTGCATCTGTGTTAATAAGGGACAACGGGCAGTATGATGCCATCTCGCTAGGTGGGCACCCAGGCTTAGGTAGCACTGTAATGACCCCCTCCGACATTGAAGGTGGAAGACTCCCATTAACATGTGACTCTTCCCACACTTTTAGGAGCTTTGGGGCTAGGGTGCTTTTGTGTTCTCTTTATATAATTCAACTCCTACCCTCATTTCTGCTGAGAGACCCGCAAGGGGATTATCAGATAAGTATTGTTCTCTCTCTTCTTGTGTGCTTGTGTCTGCATTGGCGTGTAATGCCTCATAGTAATCCATACATTCCTCGTTAATCTCTGTCAATGCCAGTGATGCCTGAAATGTTTATCAGGTTGGGCCAGTGTATCCCATGTTCGCCCCTGGCCCAACCTGATAAACATTTCAGGTTTAGTCATGTGTCTTACTTATAAATCTGCCAGATCGCAGAACTTAGTCAGGTTCCCATTGATTGCCCCAGGAATTTATTTTCCTTGGTATTGCCATATTTATTTTCTAGGTTTTGCATTTCCCTTTCCATGTCGCCCAGTTCCTGTCTCATTTTTTTTAAGAATACCGGTAGTTGTGGAGGTCAGTGAACTCCCTAATCCTCACTTTGAACATTTCCCACACTGTGGCATATTGATACACCAAACCCTCATTCTGTTTGAAGAACTCCTTGATCTTTTCTCGCACTGCCATGACCTGTATGGTGTCCTTTAGCATAGCCAATGGTATTCTCCACATAAAGCAAGGCCTGGGTATTTCCCTCATAACAAGTTTAATCTCCACTGGCCCTCCCTTGCCACCTTTTCTGTGATGCCATTGTAGAAGCCTGGGTCTTCCACATTGGGCCTGTTTGAATTCACCAATATGATCTGTTTCCCAGCCAACTTCCCTGTAATTATGATATATCACCCTTCAGGTGTCTTTTGTGATATGATGGGCAGTGTTTTATGAATTAATATCATCACCCCTGTGGCCTTTGACTAGTCGGAGGAGTAAAATCTGTCTTCCCCACTTGCGGGCAAGATATTGTTTAGTACTCCAGTAGCGTGTGTCTCCTCTAGCTTCAATATCCTAGGGGAGCGCCGGTCAATGTATGCTATGATCTTTCTGGCTTTAATGGGATTATTGATGCCTCTGACATTCCGTGATACCAGACCTATTGATTCACTGATGTGTTGACTCATGTATTGCTACTAGAGTCAATGTGTTTTCTGTTAGTATGAAACCAACTTTCTGACTGTGTTCCTGTGCCACTCCCAAAAACACACCAACCTGCATTTCTAACCTTAAAACATTTCCCAACACCCTCCCCACCCCCCTTTAATATCCCCCCTCCCTCACCATCTCCCCCAACATGATGTTGTTGCCGCTTCACAACAGTAGAATAATCCAGGGAAGTACTGTGAGCAGAGAGCAGCAGCACAGAGTGTCCAGCGCACAACTGCCAGTTTCCAATTTATATCATTGTGTTGTGTGTCTCTTCTGTTACCAGTTCTTCACTGCAAGCTTCTTCTTTGCGGTCCAGATTTGCAGATCACCTGGCTTAATGATCAAGAGCGCTCTCCGCCTATCAGATGGGGCTTGAATTAGTTCTGCGATCCTGCAGTGGTAGTGGGATGGATGATTCCATATATTCTATAGCCTCTGCCAGATTTTCAAAAATGTTGCACGTCCCTTGTGTTGTTTCCTGAGTTTTGCCAGAAACATTAAGGATTATGGGATGTGCCTGGCATGAAGTGCCTTCTTCACCTGATCGTATGATTCCAGTTGTGCCTGAACCCCAGCTGAGAAGTCAGGATATATAGATGCTGTGCTGGATTCATAGTGTAGTGTTCCTTTCTCCCTGGATAATTTCAGGATAAGGTCCCTGTCCCTATAATTGAACATTCTTGCGATGATGGTACGTGGTGGGGCACGGGTTTGGGCATCGGCGCTAGGGTATGATGTGCCCTTTCCACTAAGAAATGCGATGAGAAGAGTGCTGAATCGAATAGGGTTTGGAGTAGGTTATATGTGAATGGTTTCATTGGGCCTTTAAATGCTGCTTCCGGTGCCCCTACTTTATGGTTATTTCGCCGCAGTCGTGATTGAAGGTCTTCACATTTACCCATGGTTTTAACTAGTTTGGTTTTCAGTTCTGAAATGCCCTGCTCATGCTGATTTAGTTTATCTTCTGTTGTTCCGATTCTAGCATCGGCTTTGGTTATTCGTCCACTCTTTTTCTCTACCTTGGCTTTCAGGGAACTGATTGTGGAGACAAGGACATCAAGTTTGACATTCACTGACATGAATCCAGCATTCATTGCTTGCAATAAGTGGTTACCCTGGGAGTCTCCAGGTGTTGTGACAGTGCTTCCACCAGCTGCCTAGTCCAGCTGTGTTGTATTTTGGACCATGGTGTTAGTGTATGATTCCATCGGACCCTTCTTTTTGTTGGCACCCTTCGTTATCTTGTGACACTGCTCTCTTACTGCTCAATGGGGTTATGCACTTAAATTATCTGCTGTTCTTCTGGCAGTTGTTCTTTGTCAGTTGTTCCAGGGCTGTTGAACTGGTCCAGGTTCCTGTTTATTGAGCAGGTGTTGAAACTATTTGAGGTGCATGTCTGCAAATTCTGGTGTCTGCTTAGGTTTATCAGACTGCATCAAGTGCATTTTCCACCCCGTAAGCACTCTGTTCAAGCCCCTCAGTGTGTCCTCTGTCGGCACTTATGTTTAAATAAAGGAGTTTCTGTTGACATGGGGTATCAGTGGCAAAATAGTCTAATTTATGCGCTTCACTTTGTACAGTACAATGTTACCCCCGTTATGGGATGATGCCTATATTACTCTGCTTATACCATGTATCAGAATCTCCCTAACACCGGTAGATATACAGAATATCCCAGGGATTGGTATTGTGGCCTCCCACGTATAACCTGGATCACACGCGTTCAGTTCCTGAGGTTGTCTCCATTTGTGGTGCTTCCCTTCACAGGTCGGGTTGTAGTGGTCTCCAATCTATGCCCTCCACCTGGATGCAGCAACTATGATCATATTTTGTTGCTGACCTTGCGTCCTTCTGGTGTACTGACTCCAGTGAGTCCTGGTTTGTGTGCTGCCTACATCCAGGATATTTCCAGCGTCTCTGTAGGGGGTTGTATTTGCTTAGTACAATGTGGCTGCCTAGTATATTCCACCCATCTTGACAATGGATTACGGGCAATCTCCTCCAGCTTGGGCTGCAGATAAACTTCTCCTGGCCCAGCTGTTAGTTTTCTCATATATGCCATTCCTGCAACGCTGCGTCTTTTGGGGGTTTAACTCCCCTGTGGTGTTGTGTCGGCTCACTTCACTTCTTGCAGGGTCTCAATGGCAAGTAAAGGGCCAGGGATGTTTTACAGCGGTGCCGGATAGCTGGACTCCCCCGGGTCTTTACGATGAGCCTCCTGCACCACCCGTCCCCTCAAGAGCATGGGTTCTCACCTGGCGTGTCAGTGTGGTCCGCGTCAGGGCCCTTTGTCCCCAAAGGGCTGCTCAGATTTGTCTAGTGCCTGTGCTGTTTTTTAGCATGTCTCCGTGTACCTGCAGATTCTGCCGTAGTGCCCCGCCGCTGTCCCTCCTTATCTGCAACTATATTCGTTGAGTTCTCATTGCAGAACGACCCTCTCCGTCAGGTACAATGGGCAATCTCCATCTCCCGCTTGGCTCATAACATCAGGGTGAAGTTTCCAACTTCAGGGGCATGGCCAGGCAGGCGCCCTATGCTGCGGCGCACCAGGGGCCGGCGTTGCAAATGACAGGGCAGTCCATGGAGCCGCGGGAAGGATTTTACTTTCACTCAGGTCCCTGGGCTTTTCAACAGTGCTCTATACCGTCAATACTGCTCGATCTTCTGCAATTTCTGGACCACATGGTCCTGGAATCAGCCTGCAACTTTTCTGCAGTTCAGTACTTGCTTTATTGGCACACAACACAATGCTTTTTCACAGATTATGCAGTGTCGGGCTGGAGCAACGCCTAGTCCGCCATTCCTTCACGCTGCTCAACAGCGCCCCCCTATTTTATTATATTGTTAGATTTGAACAGATATACATTTAAACAATGATGTTTTGTATTTACTTTTATATCGTGTGAGAAAGTCGTAATTAACTTTAACACAAGTAATACAAAACATGTGGCAGTAATGGTGTTGGTATTACCACATGCTGTAATACTGCCTATCCCCAAGGGAGTCTATTGGGACTTCAAAAATGGGGAGTAATGCTAGCTCTTAATCAGGTAGTGATCAATATTTATCACCTATGGTACCCGTAAAGGAGTTTCACAGTATTAACAGAGGTCAATGTGCCATTTATATATATATAATGAAACCTTTTGCCTTCTTTAGCATGTTTTTTTTGTTCCTCCAGGAGAATCCGGATTTACCACAGAGGACATATATGTGTTATGTTTGAGTTCTTAAAATCAATCTGTTTCGCAACCTGAATCTAGTCTAGCAATGAACATGGAGACACATCATAAAGGAACGGGCACTGGCGTTTCTGGTCTTGCGTGGGCTTTTTACGAGGTTCTCTCTTATTTGAAAGTGAGAAATCATGTACCAAATGAATTACATTTTGCAAAGGTTCACAGGGGTCTGCCAAACTATGGTTCTCACGTCAATCATTCATGGCCAGCTGCTTTTTCACTATCCATGAATACAAGCCAAGCCTTTCTGGAGCCTGTTGTTCTCGGATGCAGTGCTTGCTGATAAGATGCGCTGTCCAACCTCTGCTTTGTCCTCCATCATTTTCTTTTCACATTAATTCCTTCTCTTTACGAGATGCTATCTGGCATATCCTACATCATGCTGCCATTTAAATGACATGTGTCTCTGAAAGGCTGATTTACACACCCAACGGCCAGGAGAATGCCGCCCGCGACTGCATTTGCATCGTTCAATAAAACATCTGTGTAATGGAAAAGTGATAGGATTCCAAACGAAAGTCGGGTGTGTGCCCAGCTAAGAACTTTGAGGATCACCTCGCTATATGATTGGCAAAGGAACAAGGTGCACATCTTGGAGAGGATTGTGCCGATTGAGAAATTGACCTGCACATGATCAGCGAGCAAACCATTAAAGATGCTGTTGCTCAAACTGCGTTTGCTGAATCAATATAGTAAATTCTGATGAAATTTTAAATTATGGGACCAGCATAAATATTGGGGTCCAAAGCTCATAGATTAAGGCGCAATAGGAGAAAAAAGAAACATTCGTTCTTGTCCAGCCCACACTGCATCCCATCCCCCACATTCAGCAACGCCCCTGCTTATCGTGTGCCTATCTTGAGCTGTCAGATTCATGTTTATATTGAGAATATGTTTAGGTACCGTTGTAATTCTGAAATGCTCTTCACATCTTTGAAGAAAAGGGATGGGCAATGAACAGTGAGATGTGTCATGCTCACAGATTCTTTACTTGATTCAGTTCTGGGCTGGATCACCTGATAGAGGGGTGCAGATGGGCTTCATGTCATGTCAACTGGAGCGGACAGCACTGTGTCCAACTTTAACAATGTATTCATATGCAGGGGCAAATGCTCCATATAATGACAGGCCCCTGCTCAAACAATGCCCTAAATACAATAATACAAACAACAAAGTAGGTGAGAAGCATGTAAGACTACAGAGTGTATAGGTTAGTCATTAGTATGGGTGAAAAACAAATTCATTATTATTTTAGCCTCACAAATCTAGCCCTAGGGCCATACTGGGAAGGAGTTATTGGCCTTGAACACTGAGTTAAAGGCTTAGTTGCAGTGAGGGCCTGTAATGAGGTCTAGAGGCTCATAACTTTAGGTACAACCTGAGGCTGTGGTATACAAAGCTATTATGTTCAAAAGAAAGTCGGTTAAAACAAAGAAACACTTCCAGGAGTCGCTACTGGGAACTTGCTAGTTTCCTGCAACCACGTACAAATCTAATGCGGAGGGACGGGAATGGCTGAGGAACCAACAGGGTAAAACAAATTTAGTTGGAAGGGTGCACTATTCAAGATATGTTAAATTCTGCTAGATGAGCAAATTATTTGAAGTACTTTCAAGGTGCAACTGCTAAAGATATGCCTGGCTAAACGGATAGCAAAGAGTAGATACAACAGCTGTGTCGTCTGAAATCAATCAGACGAATATCAGCGCCCTCAATCACGGGGAGACAGTCCCTCAATAGATAATTACAAACAACATTACTCAATTTCTTAAATGTATTGGCAACATGTAAGTACTTTAATACATAAAACTAAGAATTCATAATGCAATCAAATATCTGTATTCATTGGAACACCCCATCATGGTTATTTTTTTCACCACGATACATTTAAAGACTGTGTTAAATGATAAAACACAGAATATTATTAACAGATGTTTTTATAAACAGACATTGCTTCATGACTGTCAAAGCATTGTACTTCGGAAACATATTGCATTCGTATGAGTCCAGTATAACGTTCTCTTCAATGGTCGATCCTAAACTCAATGTGGTCATTGGTGAGGTTGAGAGGAGAACTGTCACTACACGTTTCGAGTTGCTAACTCTTCTTCAGGTGATATGGTCTCAATGGATTCCTGTGAATGAAAAGAACATAGTTCTTATATTTAATACTACTGCTTCATAACAAGAAACGACACCTAGGTCGTATAGCCATGAACATCAGCTTAATGGATAAATATAGGAGGTAACGCTAACCTTAATTTACTTTAGCGCTTTGGAGAACTTCTGTTAATAGAATATCTATCCTTGGTAATGTCTATGCTCAAATTGGCATCAGTGATCTCGACAACGTACAAGTCATTAACCTAAAGAAGTCAGGGATGCTTTATTAGTTTAGATAACTTGCCACTGATTTGTCATATGTAGATTAAATTAACATTCTAATGTTCAGCACGTAAAGGTAGGAAATGCCACTTATTTGCATCTAACTGTGATGTCCTACGCTGGAGTTGGTAAAAAGAATGGAGTACCATGACTCATTCCCTGCAGGTATATAGTGTAAAAGTCACTCAGTTCATCTAGTGCGAGTGAGGGAAATAGAATTTGCAAATGTAACGTTGTCTATTCCAATGTACCTAATTTCATGCATATTCCCAAATTGTAAAGTGGCGAATCGCGGGCGGACGAGGCATCTTATGTCATGTGATATTTACAATTATTTTGTCAGTTTACCGATGCGTTTCATGTGTTAAATGAAGGGGATCTCAATGACTGTGAAGTCACGTGATTACGTCATGTGATGTTTACACAACTTGTGTCAGTTTCCCAGTGCTTCTCGTTCGCTAAGTATAAATGGTCTCAACAGATGTGAGGGTTGCCTGAATACCGATCATACACATAATATATCAATCCTTAGATTCAACACGTGCAATTGAATTGAAAGAAAGTGTTGGAATTCAAGTCAAACACTGTTAACCATTCAGCCCTAAAGAGAGATGTGACATGTAGTAATTCTAAGGATACAGGCCCGTTGGCAAGGTAAGTTCAAATCTATTAATAACATATGTATTGTTCTCAATCTTCAATCTCTTAAGAATATTATTGTAAGTCGTTCTGAAAAGCACATGCCATTGTGGTTCTACTAACATTGTATATTGCAGGAAGTTTTAGGAAGTACATCAAATCACCGCTGTTCAGGCTCTGTAACGTTCCAATCACAATGAATTTCATCAAAGTCTCAATTTCCCCACAGGTGTAAAGTACACTAGATTATGTTACATAGATAAACATCTTAAAAGTAGGTACAATATTCATAGTTTGATAGCTATTAGGCTAATGTGTCTCTCACTCCAATATGAACATGATCGGTCTATCTTCAGTTCATAATGGGTCTAAAGGAAACATGACAGATCATACTCAGTATTCATTCATCTAGGTGTGAGTGCTTCTAAGTGCTCGATCCAAACAATCTCTTTCTGAAGTAACAATTGTACTTTGTCACCACCTCTGCGTGGCTGTTTCACTTGTTCTAGAATGATACATTACATTTGTGATATACCATGATGGAGTTCTTTAAAGTGATGTGCCACTGGGGATCTTGTTGAATCAGTATGGATATTTGACTTGTGTTATGTCCACCGCAGTTTTACTTTTCTTGTGGTAATTCCAACATAATTGATACTGCATGGACATCTAGTTCCATATACCACATTGGAAGAATCACAAGTTGTGGTATGCTTGAGTGGTGTTGGTTTCCCAGTGTTTTGGTGATTCAAAACTGAACTTTTATTAAATTGCTACAATGTTGGCAATTCATTCATGGCACGGTGGTGGTTTCATTTTTTTTTTTTTTGTAGTGCTTTTATTTTTTTTTGTAGCTAATATCAGCTCTTACAACCAAATCTCTGAGTGATTGACTTTGTTTGTACCAAAAATCTGTACAGTTGGAAATGTCTCTGTTAATGTTGGATCCAAGTGTAAGATGTTCCAATTAGATTTGATAATGTGCTTGATCTGCGCACTTTGTTATGAATAAGTCGTCACATACACAAGTTTAGAGGAACCAGCTGGGCCATGAGTGCTGGTGCAGCTACAACTGGGGAGTGATACAGCTTCCCTCTTATTGGCCAATTTCTAGGCCATGCTGGATTTCCAAGGCATAACGGCTGGTATGGACTGGAAATTGACTAATGGGGTGTGCAAACGCCACTCCCCCACGATATAATGAGGTGTAATTTACTGATGTCTTAATGATATGATATGATATGATATGATATGATATGATATGCTATGGTATGATATGATATGATATTTATAGCGCACCTATACACAACTGTTTCAAGGCACAGAGTGGTTCCTGAATGGTGAAGGTTAGGGAAATTGCAGGGTGAAAGATAATTTAATTAATGGAGAGATATCAATCAATATACCAATGGGCAAATTAGAATTTGGGCAGGATACGAACTTTTGGCCAAAAGATGTGTCCCTAAATCCCTTCTTTCCATCAAGTCAATTACACACATATCTTTTTTCCTTAAACGATTTGCCTTTCCTGAATTTTTAAATAACACATAATCTTGCTACTTTACAAGCAAGGTGAATGCAAGAATTGATTGGACACTTTTACAGGACTCTATTTGACAGGGTTTTACAGTGAAATAAATAACTGTAAGTGATCTGCTATTCTTGTAGAAGGTTGAGAGTGCAGGTTCTCCTCGTAATGTGGTTTCTTGCCGACCCTTGAGTAATTGTATGTAAAGGAGAGGAGTTGTTTTGGAGTGGCCACTGAACAACTATTTTTTGGTACAGATGTTTAAGTTTTTTCTGTTATAAAATATATAGTCATGTGATGTAATGATAGCCCACATGATTGTATTGTGGGCAACAACAAGGTTTCTGTTAGAAATTCCACTGCATTACTCAATTCATGTTATAATCATCCGTCATTAGCATGGAGACTCCATTGCTTAGCATTTAACTTGTATGACTGTATACATCACAACTGTCATGTGTTTCGTGCCCATGGAATTTTTTTAAGGTACCTGGTTAAGTCAGTATTCCGCTATGGGATGTTGGTTTACTTGTAGCTGTTCCTATATTCCAAGGAACATTATCGTCAGGTGTTTTTTTTTCAGATGTTGCTTCCACATTTCACTCTTGTGTCCTAATTCAAAGAACGTTTAGCACGGAGCAACGTGACGCTGCACTGCGACAGTACTCTTTGCACCATGCTAAATGGGACTAATTCACAAAAAAAGGTACTAAGGGCGAGATTCACAGGGCACCATTATAAAACACTTCTGTGCAAAGTCACTTTGCTCCGCTCTGTGAATTAGGCCTGGTGCAAAGTGTATGTTTGCAGTGCAAAGTGACTTTGCTCCACTCTGTGAATTAGGCCTGGTGCAAAGTGTATTTTTGCAGTGCAAAGTCACTTTGCTCCACACTGTGAATTAGGCCTGGTGCAAAGTGTATGTTTGCAGTGCAAAGTGACTTTGCTCCACTCTGTGAATTAGGCCTGGTGCAAAGTGTATTTTTGCAGTGCAAAGTCACTTTGCTTCGTGCCAAACGTTCTGTGAGTTAGGCCCTTTACACCCACAACACACTTGGCATCAATGCTCCCCTTCTCCCCATTTTCACGTCCCTTTTGAGTGCAATGCCCTGAAATCACCACCCCACTCTCCTGTTCTCGCCGCGGCCTTACCATTGACCTCCAATGAGGTAAAAGGCAACATGTTGGCACTTTGTTAAACAACTCGAAGGTATTCATACATATCCCAAGATCAGGTACTCGAGACTTTCATTTCTGCAAATGTCTTAGAATCAGAAATGCCTCGCGAAGGCAAAGTGCAAGAATAACCCGCCGTGCAGTAAAATGTTAATTTCGCTTCTGGAAAGGAAACAGCAAAGCAGTCATTTGCAGTTGCCGTTCGTCAAACTCTGCAGCCGATATAATGCAGATTAGTATCGTACTAAGTCAGCTGTCTGGAAGCGAGTCAAACATACATCGATCTGCATTTACATATATTTTGTTAGAAAGAAATGTGCTACAGTAAAACATCACATAGTCTTCTCGTATCTCCGCACTGCCTACCTCATAAAAATGAGAGGCTCACAAATAAACAAGCGGCACATTAGGCTGCCACAGCCTCGGCTCGCGATCAATTACTGTAGCCTGGATACTGCGGGCACTTAGCATCCGAGAACAAGGAAGGCGAAGCACGGGGCCTTATTTGGCGGCAATGTTTTCAATCTGCGTTAAGGCTCTGATGGGAGAGACAGAGCGAACAGAGCGAGCCTCAAAGCTAGAAGACATGTTCAACAACCTCCTGACAAATGAAAAGACAACATGCTGGTAATTGTGTCCCCACACATCTAAAAGCTTGCATCTAATTGGGCACGCCTAAAGGGTGCCATCTTTGTTAACTAGTGAGCTGGCGCCCGACAAATGCACAGTTTGTCCTGCATCCTAATCACCAGAGGACCATGCATTGTTGTCTTCAGGTGATCGAAATACTTGCATTATCAAGTATCAGAAAGTGTAAGCTTCATGGATCTGCCCCTTCTCCAGTTAAGGCACAGCATGACAATGACTATTGGCTCTTTGCAAATGATGCACTCTTCTTGAGGTTAGGTGCACTCCTAATTAGCTTATGTCATATAAAATAAACACAGTCTGAAAAAAAGTGGTAGGGAATAACCCATATAAAGACATAGGGCCTGATTCAGGGTGCAAAGTCACTTTGCATTACCAACAAACACCCTGATCAACAATACATGTTACCCTGCTCTGTGAATCTTGGTGTTTGTTGGCAGTGCAAAGTGACTTTGCACCGTGCTAAAATGTCCATGAATCAGGCCCTTAGGCCGTGTCAACAACATGGTCATGCCTGTGGCACCGATCAACTTATATACATTAATGGTGCTCCTTCGGCTGCACATCAATCATCGTTTGCAGTGAAGTGTGCAATGTGTTCAGCCAGTCTTCTTGGTTTGATATGACACAATGGGCCTGATTTACAAAAATGTTTTAACATGGGAAAGTCCCATTGAAAACATGTTTGTAAATCAGGCCCAGTATATTTGTTTAGAAGCTGTGCACAAGAAATAATGTCAGTTTCGTGGTAGTGCACCATGCAGTGTGTTGTTCTGTTCTGCAATGCCCGTTATTTCAAAGGAGTTGGCTTTGATATTGTTTTGTATGTATCAAAGGTAAAGCCAGTGATCTACCTCAAACTTGACTCATGATTGGCGCGGGCTATGGATCAAAATGTGTGTGGACTTATCCGTATTGGAGGGTATATTTTGGAGGTTTCAACCTTATTTTAGTGTAGGGCGTTTGTCGTTTGATCCTATCTGCCTGCAATCTACCATAGCAACCCTTGGACACCTCGGTCTCTCTTCTGCTCCTCCTGGACTGCATCTCCCAAGCATCCCTAGAATGGTGTAGACTTTGTTCTATGAACAGCGCATACCTTGTATCACTGCCAGGGCTCGATAGGGCAGGGAGGCATGTTTTGTAGGGCCCTCTGGGGAATGCCAGTACCCCGTTCTCCCATTCAGGGACCTCATCTTATACCTCTGAGTGTATTTAAACTTTCTGGACTAACCTCTGCAAAAGCTGAAAGGCTTTGCAATAGCAACATGAGGCTTGCTCAGTTTGCCCTCAAACTGGTTTGCACAGCACTAATCACAGTCAAGGCCTGCTCCTACAAAATTGGGATGATCATACTTTTTTTTTATATTTAAGACAACATGAATTGACAATTCTACTAATTTATCCAATGGAACAACGTAAGGATACGTGTAACAGTCCCATGCCATTTGCCTAGCTATGAAAATGCATATTTGCAGCCATCCTCAATGTATTGAGGTCAGTAAATGCTGGCAATAATTAGATCTCGTTGCGATTGAGTTGAGGGCGAGTGAACTTCTTCTTTGCAAGGACTCGCTCTCTTTCTTTATGGCCATGTTATTTGCAGTCTCTGGTGTGTCAGAACGCGTTTCCTCTATGCTACGGTGCGTTATGTTGAGTAGTTGTTAAGTGATATTACCTCACAGACAATTAAAGGGATGTAAATGCATGCATTCATATCCAGCTACTTGAAACCGGGGGCTATGCCCTCCCTTCCAAACCTCCTCCCACTGCCGAGTCAGGAATAGTACAGCACAAACCAAGAACGTCAATGTCGCCAACCCGCACATGCTAAGGATGGTACCAGATGCAACTGGCAGATGGCCCACGGGTTATCAGGGGACACGAATCAGCCGGAGCAGTTCTGCGGCTCCTGTTTCAATAGATCCTGCTGCCTGTGGCACTGACGCTGCAGGACGGAAACAGGGTGGCATGCCCGCCGCTAATCCGCACGCATCGACCACACTGCACTCGTTCCCCAGCCTTCTCCCACCGACCATGAAGCACGGGCGGAGGCGTTCAGGGAAAATAACCAGTCCTTGATGTCAGGGTCTTTTGTGCCATTTGCCTTTCCGTACCGTCTGAATGGAGTCTGCGTTCTAATGTGCTGATTTAAAGGAGCAGCACTGTTTTCAGACATTTAGTTCGGATGATGAAAAGGATGAGAGCCTGGAGACCATGCGCATGGCAGGGGTGCATGGTATACACCCCAGTAGCATACAGGACACGCAGACAGGCACCCTTCTTAAAAGATGCTTGGCTGTGCAGGCTTTCAACATGCTACTGAAGTGTGCTGTTGTCATCACACTTGGGACGTTTGCCTGAACGAGGAATGACGTGACAGTGTTGGTGAACGCTCTGCGGTGGGACGAGGGCGTTTCTAGGTTTACCGTTTCTCAACTGTTAAATATACTCTACGCACTTACTCTCCCTGTGCAGACTATCAAGGGCTCTGAGCGACTGGTGTTTATTTCCCCATGTCCCACCCTCCTTGTGTGTTTTGAAACACTTGCCTGTCTATAGGCGCTATATAAATAAACAATACCATGCATCAACATTTCAGGCTGTGGCAGGCTACTTCCTCATAGCACTTCATCCTATTGGGCTGAGCCCTTACTCTCAATGGGCCTGATGACTCAGACTAGCACAAACAGATCTGCAAGGGAAAGGTGCAGCCAGATCATTTTAAAGTGATATTTATATCAAGATCGAACCTGAAAGAATGTTCCATTGAGAAGTTTAAGAGATGTGGGGGCCTGATTCACACAATACTTTTCAATGAAGAAAGCTTTTGTGAATCAGGCGCAGAGGAAAAGCCAGACTCAACATGTTGGATTGGCTGACAGGACAAATTAAAAGTGGTTTATGAGTGATCCCCCAAGGACCTTTTGAAGCACTACATACATCATCTTGATATTTTCATGTACTAATGCCCCATATCCTGATGTGTTAGCAGGCATGTGCAGGGACACTTACATTGCCAGATCCAGTATGAAACGTCCAGTCATTATAGGTTAGGGAAAGCTTCATCTGCCCTTGTTGTGTGTTATATTCCAATAAACAGCCATTAAATACCAGGAACAACGTCATATCCTCAGGTTTAGCTCTACTGGCCAAAGGTGTTGCTAGTGTGCATCAGGGACCTTTGAATCTCACACACCCACACACAGCACAGCAGCCCGACTCCATCCACCATGCACATAGGTATTGACTTGTATGGCATTACTCTATAATCATATGGCAGGTAAACTTCATGTGCCCAATTTTAACAACACAGATGCAGCCTCACCTTCATATATTCTTCATTGTTTAACCAGCGAAAATATAAAAATATAGAGGATCTGAACTCACAAATGGGTGGGTGTGTTGGAGCAATCTGTGTGTGTGTGTGTCGGTGTGTGCAACGGGGCATGGCTACTTGCTGTTTTTTGGGCTAAGGCAATATGGTGTGTTTGTCATAAAATGCTCCTGTTTTTTTTTTTAGATGTTCTTGCCCTGCTACGGATCGATTTGTGTGAGGGCATGTCCCATGCACCTTATAGTCCCTCCTCCCAGCACACAATCTTATATTTTGTTTGGGGCATGCCACCTTTTCAATACCCATATGCTGGGTTACATTCTCATGTGTCGGGTATGCTATGTTAGTAGGTGGTCGTGGTATGCTTCCTTTTTATACTTTAGCATGCTTTGAGATGTTATAATTCCTTATTTTTGATATGCTGGGCTAAGACATGTTAAGCCATGGCATGACTTGCTATGCCGCTAGTACATGTTGTGCTATGTTGGTCTATTAGGTTCTTTTTTGCTCCCAAATGCACCATTTTCTCTCAATGCTTTCCCCATCCTGCCCCAATGTAATTTTTAGACATGAACCTGATGTTGCTATAAACACGTGGTATAATATATTGTTTTATGTCATGTTGTATTACACCAAGTTTTGTTATGGCATTTCACATCAATTCATGCTGCTTTGCACAAGGCCGCCAAGCACCTTGACGCAGTTGGAAGCTGATTCTACAAACACCCAAACAACTAATACACTCAGTTCATGAGAAAGGTCATGACGCCCAACCGAGACATCTAAGTGTAAACTAGTAAACAGGCTCTGCCGCCGTATCAAACCGAAGAACCCTCCCTTGCCTTCTTGTAATAGGACAAGGGGACTTCATCCTACTCTGGGAAATGTAGGCAAAGGCTGGATGATGCACATTATCTTCCAGAGGTGCTGAAACTCAGCCCAATAGCAGTCTAGCCGCACACACTTCCGTAACCACCCCCTTAAAGATCCTTGCAGGTCTCAAGAACCACCAGGCAGCCTGGTCCAAGGCATTGATGCAAGCGGAGACACCGCTCAAAATCCACCTTCATGTGGCAGATCCAGCTGCTCAAGCTACCCTCAGAACCCAGCCATTGTGGTCCTAGATAGTTAATACTGGGGTGTTTGGCTCTCCATTCCCCTTTTCCCAAGTGCAGGCGGGATAATAATGACGAACCGGAATTCATGAAGGCCTGACATCATGTCTACCACAGAGCCAAAGCATGCTTGCAGAATCCAACAAATAAAATGGAGCAGACAAAAATGGTTTCTGACTGTCAAGTCAGACAGACAAAACGACATCTGCTCCTCCCCTCTCCACTTCCTGTGTATCTATTTTCCCTTTCCTGATTTCACCAAGCTATATGCCCGGGTTATTTGGAATGTGTCCCAGGACATTAATTGCCCAATTCAGCACACTATTTTTAGTAATACCTACTCACCTCTCAGACACTACCCCCACGTAAATATCTCCTTACCCTGCAGACACCTTAGAATGTACCCTTCTAATTTCTGCAATCCTGATCTATTGTAATATAGTGTGGTTGGACTGACATGCGTACAAGCTATCACGAACATTCCATTATTTCTTTAAACTGACTCACTTCTGTCTGCACTCCCTGTTTGTTGTACCTGTACCAGTCTTCCCAAACTGTCTCACCCTTTCCCCTTCTCCTTTCCTTTCCTCAGCATTCTGTGGTAAGAGTACCCTGGAGTGGAGCACAATGAACCATACTTTCGGCAATGTTAACCCCTGTCAAACCACTACAGTGGTAATTTTCAAAGTATAAAAACTGACTAACATAACATAACATTTGCAAACATAGTTGTGCCCGCCTGTGCATAGGAACAGCCACACATGCAGATGTACAGATCTATATGTTGAAAACGGCTTCATATAGCCGAATTCACCATCACATTAATGTGTACTGCATTGCCTAGTTAAGTGCACATTCAGTTGGCAATTCTGTGCTGCCTCCAGAAAATTGCCTTGCCCGTTTCTGCATTTCTGCAACAGATGCAGCAAAGAGAGACGTTCAGCAAGCGGATCTAGTTCAGGAAGCAGTGTTACATGCTTTCCTCACTAACACAATTCCTTATCGTACTCATGAGTAGTGCCGGTCTTCAGAATCTACACTCCCGCATTTCATTGATGCGAACAGTGCAATACTATTTTCTCATGGAATACTCGCAGCACAGCTAGAAGCACAGCATAATTCTTTGAGACATTTGCAATGACATCTTCTCCCCCATAGAACATGCACAGCACTTTTAGGAGCAGGGTGGGTCTCTCTCTCTGAGATACTATGCATAGCCCTGGCTGCAATAGCACGCATTGCACTCCCACAGATGCAGATACATCATGGCCAGAGCCAGCTTCCATCCCACATACTCCCAAGAACAACTACAGCACAGGGAGCAGCAGGGCAAACATCCCTTACACACTATTCCCTGCAAAATTAGCAGCAGTTTAAGATTAACTCTTTCAACCAAAAGCTGCACTCTCTCAACCGGAAGAGCAGAGACACCATCAATGCAATCTTCCCACAGTATGGTCAGCATCAGTGCAGACCTTCCATCAAGGTGAGCAGCAGTACAAGCTTCCCTTCCACGAAGCAGGCACATGGTACAACCAAATCAGCAGCAGTGACAGTGTCCCTCGGACAGAATTGGTGAAGCATAGGCAGAAGTAGAATACAATGATTAATCTTGATGTGGGACCGGTCATTCCTGCTTCCTTCCAATAAAAGGTTCAATATAGGAGCCAGAGGGGCACATTTCTTAGTTAAGAGATATACCTCCTTCACCTTTTGTGGTAACATGGGCCGAGGGAAGCCTATGCTCTTTAGAGGGGTGTGAAGGTGCACCAGTAGTGACCGAAACAACACAGTAACATAGTCCAAAATAACGAGAATGTCTAATCAATACCATCTGCAATAGAACAAATAGAAAATACTGTACAAATGCCCACACTGAATGAAGAACAGAGAAAATGCAACCAACTGAGGAAAGTAGCAATCTGAGCATAGTTCCAGGGATGTCATTTGGGGGGAACAGGAGTGCCACAAGTCTAACACTTTCAGCACTGACCCCAAATAAGAAAGAATAGGAATTCTGAATAATGTGTCTTTCTGGAATTCTATAAAATAGTTGCTACACTCATTAAAGGTTTATTTCAGGCACACTTAAGGGGGTGAGTATTTAGTCTGTTCTTAAACGCCTCAACATTCATCCTTCTGAGGTTGATAAATGAGTACCAACACAGGTTGGGTGATATTGGGTGTATATTTTTTCTATATAAAGCGCTTAAGCGTAAGTGCTATCTAATAACACATCATTATTATTTGGCCATGGACCTCTGCTTGCATTCAGTTATTTGGTAATATGGGTCTATACACACTGATTTTAACAATGCACATGACGTTCCATTCTTGTATGAAATGTACATCATTATAGTGATATTGTAACCATATTTTACGTAGTGTACAATGCTATGTGATGTCACTTCCTGTTTTGTCAATGGGTGAAAGGTCATGTTCCATCGCTTCCCGCGATATCACTTCGGGTGGGGTCAAATGACATCACTTCATGTGATGTCATCAGGGGGTCAAGGTTCATGTGATATCACTTCCGCTAGCCCTGGCATTTTGGTGAAATCAGGGGGTCAAGGTTCATGTGATATCACTTCCGCTAGCCCTGGCATTTTGGTGAAATGACGTCCCTGGATAGTTCCAGGGATTGGAGGTAAGTTACTGGCCTTGAAAGGGACAAGTGATAACAACAGGTGAGATTCTGACCTAACCAGTCTCTAAGGACCAAGTGGACTGCTGGGGCATTTGAAAGACACTTTTGTTTCTCTTCCACATTTGAACGCACACAAATGTATTTTGAATATTGTTTAAAGACAATGGCCCTCATTACGACCCAGGCGTTGGACCATGGTGCTAACAGCACCATGGTCCATGCCGGTAACTTACCGACTCCGCCATTTCGAAATGGGGAATTACTGCCCCATTCCGAGGTTGGTGGGGCGGTAATTCCCCATGCCGCCATGGCCCTTCCCCATTGCCATTTTTGCCCCATAGGGCTCAATGGGAATGGGGAAGGCTCTAATTATGGCACTGTAAATTACGGTGCCGTAATTAGCTCCTAGGTCCCTTTGCGGGTTGTTTTTTTAACACCTGCTAAAAGCAGGCGCTAAAGTGCAACCCGCAAAGGGACCTCGTAATCAGGCGTTAAGGGTTTAACGGCGCAGACACCTTTTACGGCGCTGTTAACCCCTTAACGCCTGGGTTGTAATGAGGCCCAATGTATTTTCCATCTGCAAGGTTGCTATGCTTTGGATATGGGAGAGATTAGGTTGTCCGCATCCAATGTTGACACAGTACCTATTCTTTAGTGTGCTCCATTACGTTGTGTTGGTTCGTAAGAGAAATATAGGGTTGTTTGATCAAACTAGATCTGGACCCTCTTTGTTTGTAACCATGCCACCATCTCATTCTTCAGAATACCTCTTGTTCTTTAAAGGATGGATTTACCACAATATAAATATTGTAGTTTCATTAGTCACGGATCGGAGAAGACTGGAGGGTCAAGTTCATAATCTGCTGCACACATTTTTCATGCCACTTTGTTGCCTTGATGAGCTTCTCTATGCTTCATCCTCCTCTCTTCACCTCTTTTGTTTCCATATAGTGGGAGACCATTTGAAACAGCCCTCATTAATAATTGGAGACATTTTTGAGCCAGGAATCTAGGAATCTGTCAGAAATGTCTTCTGATGTGGGAATCTCTAGCCATACTTGTTCCTTGTCTTCGTCTCTAGCAGTAGTTAATGCATTCTTAGTGGGCCTTTCATATTTCGTGTCGGTCCTCTGAGCAGCCTGAAATGCTACAGTTATTGGCACCATTTACACTAGTTGTGCTATTGCAATGTACCTCACCTTTTAGCAAAGAGAAAAAGATGTTTATGTTCGGTCAATATAGTCTTGTAGACCAAGGGAAGGGTCGTTATTTAGGGATAATGACCCTCTAACAAGTTAAGGTCTGAGGCATAGCCGAGGCCCGAACCTTGGGGACAGGTCATTATCCCAATTGATACGGCGATTAAGACATACCAGCACTTGCAATACATTTGGAGCTTTTGTGCTGAAGTAAACAAAATTAGTTTAATAGTGAGAAAGAATATTGACACAGTGAGTTAGGGCTCAATGGGAATGGGGAAGGCGCTAAGTACGGTGCCGCAAATTGCGGCACCGTACTTAGCACCAAGGTCCCTTTGCGGGTTGGTTTTTTAACGCCTGCTAAAAGCAGGTGTTAAAGTGCCACCCGCAAAGGGACCTCGTAATCAGGCGTTAAGGGTTTAATGCGCCGCCACCTTTTACGGCGCCGTTAACCCCTTAACGCCTGGGTTGTAATGAGGGCTAATTTGTATAAAATGGCATATCATATAGAGAAATGACACAGTGCAGCCGATAACCATTTCAATCAGATTATAAATGACAGAGAAGAAGAGCAACGCACAATGCAAGTTAGTGAGTGTTAAGTGCAGGGTTATATGTCTGGTGCTATTATATACATTTGTCATTACTTTATTGCCACAGGCCTATGCAAAATGCACGTGTCTCATTCTAACAACTGCCACTTTCTAACATTTGGGAGGATTTTACAAGATAGAAATGAACAAACCAAGCACAGCATCTTTTGATTCAATAAAGTGCTAGTTTGATTAAAAAATCCATACAAAATGAAGGCTCACAGCCTATGTAAAATGACAGCAACGTAGCATCAGTGCAAGCTTATATACTATAGAAAATGCACAGAACGCTCCGCTACATTGCAAGATGAATTCCTAGAACATGTCTACATGCCAGCCAATAGTAGGGCATGATTCTCTTCTACTGAACACCAGAACAAAGTGCCTGGCTCAGAATATCTTCCTTTGCCCTCTTCATGTTTGGTTCTAGTGTTCCTGATTCTTGAGAATGTAATAGATTCAATCCATACGTCAACATGATAGGCCAAATGAGTCTGTGGTAAATCACTTTGAAGTTGGTTGACTTTATTCTCGCCCTCTTCCACTTTCTTGGACTGATGGGAAAAAACATATTTTCTGGCAAGTCTTGTTTTTTTTGTACTATACCTGTGATGCCAAAAGACATGGCTGACTATTTTGTTCCAGCCTGACTGAAATGGCACATATTTAGATCTTTGCTAACTACCCTATGTGTTGTTCTTCTCAAAGCTCATCATGACACAGCACAGAAGAGCATGCATGGTAGCTAAAACCTGCTATCTCGTTTATCTAGATAAGCAACCAGCAGTTTTGAATGATGGAAATGCAATGTGTACTTGAGCCAAAATCTGACTTTTCATTGTGTAATACATAAGGATACATAATGGCATTGCTAGACAAAATATTAATAAATCATGATTTGATTTACCTTCGTGTAGGCACAGATATAAAATCAATGTGGGGCTCTTGAAATAGATTTGTGGAAACATAACTGTAATCATCAAATATTAACCTGAGTAAGAAGCTCCAACCTGTCAGCGAAGAGGGCTCCTCCAGATGTTCCATGGCAAATTTACCACATTTTTCCTAACATTGTCAGGGGCTTCAAAGGCCAAAACCCATGGTTGTGGTAAGCACCATCCCTGCTAAAATGGGTAAACCGTGATTATTATATTTCTCTGCAGATGGCTCACAGAAGGTGGGAGGAGCACTTTTTGCATGGAGATGGCACATGGTTATCTAGCATAGCCGCAACTACTGCCTATAACTGCCCCTCTGAGATCTCAGAAGGATAATTCATGAACGTGGAATTACCTAACTGATGTAACTCAGCCTGTTTCCCAATGTATATTTACTTTTTTAACAAATTCAATGGCCCTCATTAGGACTCTGGCACTAAACCATGGTGCTATTAGCACCCACCATGGTCCATGCCAGAGTCCGCCATGGAGAAAGGGGGAATTACCACCCCATTCCAAGGTTGGCGGGGCGGTAATTCCCCCTTTCTGCATGGTCCTTCCCCATTTCCATTTTTGCCCCATAGGGCTCAATGGGAATGGGGAAGGCGGCAATTATGGTACCACAAATTGCGGTACCGTAATTGCCATCAAGGTCCCTTTGCGGGTCCCTACTTTAACGGCTGGTCCAGACCAGCCGTTCAGAACGGGAGCCGCAAAGGGACCTCATAGTAAGGCGTTAAGGGGTTAACTTCGCTGCAGCCTTTTACGACGCCGTTAACCCCTTAACGCCAGGGTCCTAATGAGGGCTAATGTATTGTTTATACACTTAGCACATATTTAAGCATGCCTACTGTCAAGTTGGTCCTTTGTTTTGTTGGCTTATTTCAAGTTTTCTCTATTGCGCCCTCTAAAGGTGTTACTGCTTTCTCGTAGTAAGAAACACAGATTGTAGGTTTGTCACTGGCAAGCACTTAAGGAATGATGCAACATTGTGACCAAGAAAAGATGTTGACGTCCAGATCTGCACAGAGCCACTGCAAACAAAGCACGCATTAATTGTTCTTAGAATTAAGTTCAACAATAGCAACTTACTGTGCTGTAGAATCTTTGCAAGATCTGATGTAAAATTTGTATTAAACTCTTTTTGATTAAGAAAAGATTACAGTATGTACAGTGATAGCAGGGTATCTGTCACTGTGCTGCTCTGTTGGCCAAAGCCACGATTCCAAGATTGAAAAAAACAGGAAGTTGAGTTAACCTGAAGATGGAAACACAGGAACAAAGAAAACAGTCCTACTGCTTTACCATGCCGGAAAGGAATGGGCCTTGTGTTCACAATGCCTCCTGTGTGACATGTATTAAACAAATCCCTCTAATGTGAAACTCTTTGTTTTCATTTCTCAGAGTCAAATAAGCCATACTCAAAGAAATCTGTCTTTATACCTGAAATAGAATGCAAGTGTGTTTTTCTTTTTAAACCCGAATGAAAGGTTATCATTAGTCGAGTTAATGATTATTCTCAGATGACAGGAGAGGAAAATACATTAAAATAAGCTCTCTTAGTAGCTGCAAAAGATGCTTTAACTCTGACTTTTCGAATCTCTCCAAGGATGACAGGCAACTCTTTTACAATATAAACCAGCCAGATGCAATATAACATAGTGGCTCTCATGCTCCTGACAGGCATCGAGGGTGCAGCTGTCTGAGTATGATAGCTTATTAATGCATTATTGCTAAAATGTGTCTGCCTTCTTGTGAGCAAATGCTTCCCCTCAAATTGCCCGATACCCCATCTCTCTCTGCCTTGCCTATGAGTGTATACATTAGGTGTTCAAAGTAAGGTGTGTGTTTTAATGTCAGGTTTCTGCACATGTGGCCTTGTGATCTGTTGTGTTTTGAAAGTGAAATTGTACCTACTTAATGAGAGAGGTACACGCTGTCACCTGGTCCAGTCTAGGTTCTCAAAGAGGAATGCTGTAGAGGAAAACGCCATACAATTAATATTTCTTGAAATCACTAACATTAGAGCTTAACAGTTAATCCTGGGCATCTCTAGCAAGATATTGTAGATACACTTGTTAAAATATCTCTATCCTTGGTATTTGGATATATAGATAGATATATAGATATTCAAAATAAACTCGGGAGTCAACACCAGCTTTGGGAAGTTGGCAAAGGCCAGAGAGGAGTTCTATCTGAGAACAAGCCATTGTTTCTATTTTGTTTGGAAATCCAAGTGAAATATATTCTGAAATCTATATTGGTTTTGTTCATTGATGATGTGATAGGTGTATTAGAGGTCAATGTAAATCAGGGACACAGTGGCAATGCATAAAACCATGAAACAACTGAAAAACAAACAACAGATATCTAGCATCAAATACAATTAAATAAAATGTGTTCAGAGAAAGTAGGTCTGGACACATTTAAAACAATGTTTTATTTATCATGCAAATTATATGAAAATTCCACAAAGTGCATTATGTAGATTCTACAAGCATAAACAATATCCTCCCCTTCCACCGACCTCTAGTAACCCCAAATTACTGCTACAGCACTCTATCACTAACTAGCTAGCATTGTCTATATGAGCTCACATGCACTTACAAATGCAATGTACATATATAGAAGCTTGGATTAAGTAAGTGAGGGCGTAGCACTTGAAGAAGGGTTTGAGAAAATGTTTTCTCTTTTTGATGTTTTAAGACAGAGATGATAGTATGTAATGTGTTTTAAATCATGCTTATATTAGCAGCATGTCCTCTTGGCACTGCTGCAGATTCATTAATTAAATGACTAATAAAGATGAAGGAAAATGAAAAAGTGAGAGTGGTCAGCCTGATGGTGTCCATGTGTTTATATGTCCGAAATCCAAAAGATGGTTCTTCATAGCATGTTGCAATATTCCATATCACAGGAGCGGTATATACTGAAGAGTATCAGTTCTTATGTGACCCCTGTGCATTACTTGAAGAAAAGAGTCTTGTGTAGCCCCTTTTGAACAACAGGAGTATTGGAGCAGTCCTGATTGTGACTGGGATGCCCAAGTAGCCTTGGCTCTGACAGAAGGCCTGTTACATGGTTTATCTTTGGATGCCAGTTTACTCAAAAGCTTTGCAATGGCCAGACTCCTAAACACATGCACCCCACCTGACTCATCACGTTTTATGACTTGGTAGGATAGCGTTCAGGTAGTAGTTGCCGTATATGTGAGGCAGGCAGTGTCTAAGAGTATCCTTGCTTGGATTGGTGTAATTATCTTAGGATGGGGGAGATCTGGTCAATTTTCTTATGTGCCGTTATAGATTTTGCAGCTTTGTGTTGATCGTCTCTACTTGGGGCCTGATTTACAAAGCCTTTTTTAATGGGATTGCACTATTGTAAAACTCTTTTGTAAATCAGGCCATAGGTGTGAATTGTGTCTCCATGATACTGGTGAGAAGGGCGGTCCCATCATCGAGGTGTGATATTACCAGTGCCTGGGCCTTGTTTCTGACATCCACAGGTGGCAGGAATGGTTTTGTCTTCCACAGGCATTTTAATTGATAACAGGTGGTTTGGGCTTTTTTTATGTTTGTTACTGGAAGGTGAGTTTGCTGTCAATAATGAACCTGAGTGATTTGATACATGGGGCCAACTGTCGTGCGAAACCATCAAGGTGCAAATCATTCACCATTCTTTGATAGGCTCATGTTTAATTGGATATACATTAGGACCCATTGCATTTTGTAGGTTTGAGTTATAGGTAGGTGCTTGCCCTCCAATCATGGATGGAGGCCATGCATTTTCTTAGCCATGACGTGTCTTGAGTACATTGCATATATTTTTTCTCCTGTTCTTGGTGTCTAGCTAATTATATTCTCAGAAAATTCTCACTGTGCACTTATCGTGACACTGTCATCTTAGCAGCAGTTATTTCAACCTGATAAAAACTCCACAGACTACTTACAAATACTCGAATGTTAACTCCAAAGGCTCCCCTGATAATCATATCAACATACGCGCCTGTACTCCTATTTTCAAACTTAAATCTGCATATGGTCACATCCCGATGAAAAGAACAGACCCAACCCACCATTAAGCACGTGCAATATATTTTAGGACTGGGTAACGTAGTATATTATGTCTTGTCTTGGCATATTTGTGGTGAAAGGCTTAATCAGTTTTTCCAGTTGACTTTGTGCCATTATTTTGCATGCAGATATAACTGCATTTCAAGTTAATTACTGTTGACACTGTTCATTTTAGGCAATTCTGGTTGCCTGCTGTATTCATTAGAAGATATCAAGATAATGTGTATTTTTGCTAAATGTGTTCCTAAAAGCAATTATGATGCAAGCACGTGTTCTTTCTCCATATAGGTTGATCTGCCCTCTGTTGTTGCTCTTCTTGCTTCTGGATTCATTGTCTTTCCCCTGTGTAATCTCTATTCATTACGGATTTGACCTGACTGGTTCTGCTGATATTTCATTATCTCATTCTCGGTTGAAAAAGGTACCTATATCATTTTCTGTACACTTTAATTTGCTAAACAGTGTCTACGAATGCTATCATTCTATGACATTTCCACAATCCACATGCTTCCTCCATAATTCCGTAAGGTCCAATACCATACATTTAACACACAGCGTCAGTACAACTTCATTTTGCTTCAAGCTCTTTGCGTGCTGCTATCCCCATCTCACCCTGCTGTTCCCTGGATAATAAAATGGGCAGCTCTCTTCTTCACCTCAGCCGGCACCTGCCTACAATACCCAAATTGTGTTTCGGATATTGCTATAAAAACATCTGAGATTCGTAGTTCATCCCTCTTATTAACTTTTTTTTTTTTAAAAGAGTTTAACATGTTCAGATTTATTCTAGTACATTATGTATCTGATGTGTACTTCAGTTACATTATGCGTTCATAACTTGGGACAAAATGATGAATGCCTGCAAATAGTAGCCAAGTCCATAGGGAACTCTTTATCAAATATAGAAATGTGTCCTTAAGTGAATGCTGCATGTGTTTTACCTGAGATAAACCGACCAAAGCATGGTATGGCTTCACATCTCAATTGACTACACACCCCTCTAGCCGCCATTGATTTCATTTGATAAATGTGAGTACATGATGCAACCTTGGCTTGGTGCCATTTCCATTTTTCATTTTTCTCAACAACTTGGCCAATAGTCATCCTAAGATTACAATGTTTGTAACATGTAACTGTACATAGTGATAAGGAAAGACTCAGGCTTTAGATATGAACATTGAATGGTGCCCACATCTGCCACTCTATTACGATGTTTGTATTTGGCTAGGGTATCACATTCAGCACCTGTCGATATAGTCCATCGATTAGTATCTTGCTTACTTTCATTGAGGGCATTTGACTTGGGTGATTAAATGAATTAATCATCATTATTGGGGGGATTGTCATCCAACAGTTGGTATCTGTGCTTACATGAAAGCTGAAGCTTTCTCGGCAGAGGAACCCAGGGCCATTTGTTGCGGAAACAATTGGGTGAGAATCGCTTTATATGAACAAGGCACTGCATGGTTCATACTGTGAATGGATCTCTGTCTTTGGTTTGTCTTTGTATTTTTTTTTCATTCTTGGTGATATTCTGTTTTTATTGAATACATCCCAGATGTTCGTCAGATGAGGCAGACTAACCCCAATAGCCACTATGGGCTCCTGCTAATCACATTTTAATTGAAATATATATTGAATATAATTAAAGGCTTATGACTTTACCACTACCCATTGTTGGTGATGTTCTCTCTGGAGCTGTCTAATACCATCTATAGACTCAGGAATGTCACCCATTGAAAGCAGTCTTCAAAGCAGAGGAGGTCTGGCATGGATTGGAGGACTGTACCCGGGTACCCAAGTAGATCTATCTTACACATCATTGGCCCTTCCTATGGCTGTCTCTCTAATGCTGTTGTCTAATAATTACTGCATAATGGAAAAAGACTGGAACAAAGTCAGTCATTGTTCTCATGGCGAACAGCTACTTTTCTACCTCACTCTCTCGTGTCTCCAGCATCTTCAAGTATCTCTGCACATTCTCCTCTCTGTCTGGGCGTGTACATTGTTCACCCTCTAGTGTCTTAGTTGATGTCTCTGAAGGTCATTTGTTTGGTCTTTGCCCACTGCATTCTGCTGCTGCAATCCCCTCATACACTGGAAGGTGTCACTAGGATCTAATTTTTGCTCTGGTGAAGTCAGTCGCCTTATATGCAGTGTCACATTTGCTATCGTTTCTATAACTCCATGCTCACCCTATGTTAAAAGAGTCAATTGTGGGACTGAGTAATGTTCCCAAGCTCCGGATGGGGGGGTCTAGTGGACTATATATGCATGTTAACGCTGTCAGTCTAAGACCCTAACCCTTCAAGTATAAAGATCAGATGTTTTGAAAAACAAGGGACAGGCATCGATGTGTCATAGCGTGACAAGTTAAAGGCAAGAGACTGTGGCTAAAGCAGTATTTTGATGTCAAATGTCTCAGCTGTAAGATCTCAGACCACACATCTAGTATTCATTTTTCTCACTGTCCTTTTTTCTAGCATCTCCTTGTCATTGGCATTCTCTTCAACTCGGTTTCTTTTTGTTTTCAATGAAACCACATATTTCAATAGTGATGTGCTACAAGCCAATGGAGAAGGGAGGCTTTCTCTAATTCCTGCTTAGTACTAGCTCACAGTCCGGCGCTGAGGCGCACATGCATAGCTTCTGTCTCCCTCCTCCAATTCCCTAACACACCTATGAATCATCCCCGCTTTCCAAACACCTGCATTTAGTTGTTATGTCTCTCAAAAGGCGCCTGCCCCTGAATGAAGACCACCCTGATCTACTGCTTCTTGATCCAATAGGTCCAAAGGTCTCCAGACCTTCATCTCAGTGTGGTGTGGCCCTGCAATATGAAAGCAAATGGCATGCTACTTCGTGAACAGATCAAAATATGCCAAAGTATGTTTTATAGTTTATTCTGTTACTGAAGGATTACCATCCTTTGGGGTCCATCATTGGTGTCAGGAGTACCACTCTAGCTAAACACTGAGCAACCATGTTCAGATTTTAATGTCCAGCCATCAACAAGTACTTTGAAAATGAACACATCCATCTGCTGGCCCTAACCCACAGCACATTAAATCAGACAAAGGTGTTGCCATGCCTAAACATAAATTAAGCTCCAGTGTGAAAACAAGGAAATAATGTGAGGCAGGGTGACCAAAAAGGAAACACACCAAACACAGGTTACAAAGGAACATACAAAGTACTTTATTTTATACTGAATCGAGTTACAAAAGAACAGAACAAAATTCAGATAGCAATCACCCTCAGTACAACACAGCGAACTCCGGCGTGGTTCGGTGTGCTCAGTGAGTGCAAATATTCATTGAAACAGTCAGGCTTTTATACATTTCTCCAGCCGGTTGTCCAACCTTTCTGCAGGTTAACCATTCCATAAATAAGTTACTGCTCTATGGTCCCTTACCAGCTCAAATCTAGTTCATCTTAGGTTTATACATTAACAAGAAGAAATGGTAATAATGTATGCTCTAGGCCTAACATTACAATGCAGGACTTAATTTATACAACATAGTTAAGCAGGTGTTCTCATTCAATTATAGATCAGTTTCGGTGATACAGGTAATCCATTGCACACAGGTCATCAGAAGGACAAGGTCTCAGCTCATGACCCTAACAAGTGGCCTGCAGGCAAGTTATACATTAGCTGTACAGAGGTCATGACAATCAAGTTCTGTTCTGAATAACATAGGCTACCATGTTAGATCACATGGTGACTTTATAGAGCAAGAAAACCTAAAATGGCGGCTTGACCCAAAATGAAAGTTTACATGGTTTCTAAGGTCAGGACCGGTTTCTAAGGTCAGGACCTTGCAATGTGAGTTTATTCACATGTAGTTTATAAGCAGCTTGTTAGCAGCTTGGCGTAGGCCAATATACATATATTCATAGCAATAGGAGGCACGATATAATTTCTAGTTTGACAAACCCTCCTTTTGGCCTATGCCAAGTGCTAAACTACTTCTGATCTCCCTGCAAATAACTCCATGTGTCATCGTCCATACACCCTGAATAGCTGTCAGAAATATCTATCGCCATTAGATCTTTTACTAAGATCTCTTTCAGTACATACTCCTTAGAGGTTGTATCCGGGGCATACACTTTATGTCCTATTGTACCCATCGCCTGAGCGCAACATCCCCCTAGCATTGAACATATACTTGGTAGACATTGGATACAACAACAAAGGAATAGCAGAATTCCCAAAATAATCAGCAAGACTGAAAGCACTTTCCAACCCCAAGACCGCAAGAACTCCCAGAACCAAGCGCTAAGATCCCAATTTCCCTCGGGAACATGCGTTTCTGAACTAAGAATGTGCAGATTCTGTATTGCTTTAAAAATAGTTGGGGAGGAATCCGGTACGAAAACACAGCAAGCGGACCCCACTAGTTTACATACTCCACCACGTTCAGCCAGAATGACATCTAATGCCATCCGGTTTTGAAGCGCTACCAATCTGATCGCTTTCTGCTCTAAAGTCATATTATAGAGTATATCTGTGGTCCGGTTGATGGTTCTCTCCAGTATTCTCGCTAGTTTCCTGATATCCTCGGAATTCGCTATCTGCCCAAAGAATGGAAGGAATGATTTCGCTACATCTCCTAAAACCTGTGCTGGAGTGTCGCCATTCTCGTCCCGCCGTGGACGAGCCTTCGAAACCTCTACAGTACTTGCTATAAACACCCCAGGTAACAGGATTCCTAGATAACAAGTTCCCTGCCAATCCCTGGGCAACCATGGAAATGCTACATTACCGCAAACAAAATAGATAGGTTCGCCTACATACAAAGGTCTGTCTTCCCCAGTCAAATTGGCAACGTTGGCACAACCTTTAAAATCTCCTATTGACCGGGTGCCATTCCTCTGTATGCAGAAAGAAACTGAATCGGGGCTATGGTTAACAGTATAAAAAGGAGGCATGGCATCCTTATTGCCTATCGGAGCCATTTTAAAGGAAATCAAAGATTGGAAAGGACGAGACAGTCTATCAGAAGGCCTAATAGAAGCAATATTGAGCTTACTCCTATTTGTGAAAAGCGAGCATCCCAGAGGGAGTCAGAACACGTTTCTCAAAACTATTCAAATTAGTGCCATCAAAGTTCCCCGAGATGCTATCGTTCCATCGGCCAAACAACAGTGCTCTAAGTGAAGCATAACAAGCAGTTGTCAAAGGTAAAGGGTGAATATACCAACCTAGCCCCTTATCCCCATGTTGCGGTAAATGTGAGGAGACCCAACACTTAGTCTTATTAAAAATGGCATGTGTTGCATTCATTATAAGCAACAAGGTATTATTGTGATACTTCTGTTTATGCTGTGAGTCCCTAGGTGACAGAGTATGCAAATGTACAAAAGCTGTAGGAACAGTGGGTACAATTTCAGTCAGCAGCAAAGACTCTAAAGGATGAGTTTCTTCAAAATACCAACGGCCTAAGACAGTGACTATTACAAAACCAAATATTATCATAAAAACACAGCAATACGTTTTCGGGGCCCAGGCACATTGTTCATTGTCCGAGTTGGTCACCCCCTTATTTATAAGTCCAATACGAGCAGCAGCGGTGGCGGTAGCAGGCATTGTAGATTTTCAATCGACGACCCCAATGTTCGTTGCTGGTGACACTACGGTCGCGCGGCTTCTTAGTCCTTCCACAACCCCTAGCCAACAGAATCCCCTTCCTCAACTTTTTGGGCAAAAGCAAGCCATTGATGATCCTTTCCTTCCTTGAATGCACAGCCGAACCGTGCCGTATGTCTATCATATGCACAGCAAAAACCGTGCCATATGTCTATCTTCGTGGACGGAAGTTGTATCTTGCTGTGCCTGGTATTGTTTGATCCGAGAACAAGATGTCGTCACTTCCCATTGGAAGCAACGTATCAGAGGCAAGTGAAGTTGGAACAGCAATTTCCGGGAGCAACATTTTCGGAGAGTGCGTAGACAAAATGGCAGCTTCCCCAAGCCTCACGGGCTCAGAAAAATTCTCCGACGCACTCTCAGTGCTACTCACTGCTTTGGGATCATTGGTTGCAGCGTTAGCGAGGGGTTCTGTTTCTTCTGTAACATATGGCACTGGGTGAGGAAGTTTCTTGACATGCGTCGCGTGGATCCAATGCTTCCGGCCTGCAACACGCACCGCTGTTTGGGTGACCAGCAGGACCTGGAAGGGGCCCCGCCACCGAGGTGCAAGGCAGGAAGATCGGTCAAAGGATTTGACCAAAACCCAACTTCCAGGTTGTATACTGTGGCCTGGGCCCTCGTATCGCGCGGGTAAAGCGTTTCGTACCTGGTGATAAGTGAAATACAGGTTTTTAGTCAACTGGCTACAATAGTCTGAAAGCAATACATTTTCTACATTCCTCAATGCCCTAGGCTTCAGAAGACCCCAGATATTGGCAGGTCTCCCCATTACCACCTCAAATGGAGAGAGCCCAGTCTTAGTTTGAGGGGTTGTACGCATGGCTAGTAACACGATCGGTAAGGCGTCCGGCCATTTTAGTTTGGTGCCGGCACACGTCTTAGCGAGCTAGTTTTTTATTATACCATTGTGTCTTTCCACTAATCCGGCGCTCTGAGCATGTCTGGCCGAATGGAATCATTTGTCAATTTGCAATGCCGTACATATCTGTAGAATTACAGCAGCGATAAAATGCGAACCATTATCCGACCAGATAACTCTCGGCAAACCGAACCGTGGGAAGAATTCCTTTAACATAGTCTTTGCAGTGGTCATGGCTGTAGCGTCTTTAACAGGGAAAGCCTTGACCCACTTACTAAAGGCGCAAATGACCACAAGGACATATTTTAGATTGTTACATCGCTCCATTTCAATAAAGTCAAAGTGAATCACTTCAAATGGGACACAAGGAGGCCCAAAGCTACCTCTTGGAGTTGCTGTCCCCTTTCCCACATTGTGTTGTAGGCAAATCATGCAATTTTGGACATAAAGCTGGGCAATTTTTGAAATCTTATCATTTACCCAGACTTTCTCTAACATTCTCGTGATCTGTTTAGCTCACACATGTGTGGGACCGTGTGCCATGGTAACCATCATTACTATATAGGCATTAGGAAGCAACCATTTCCCTTTAACCATGTCCACCCAACACCCATCATCATCGAGTTTCCCCAAGCCCTCAGCCCACCTCTTGGATTCTTCTAATGTGACATCGGCTTGGATATCCCGCACAGACCCAACACCCTCATCCATTGCATAGGCATCTACAGTCTCCCTTGAAACATACATCTCCGTGAAGAGATCAGAGGCAGTTTGTCTAGCTATTTGATCAGCGAAAGCATTCCCTTTCCCTACATCATCTATAATCTTGCGATGTGCTGCACACTTAATGATTGCTAACTGACTAGGGAGCGCAAGCGCTGAAAGCAATTGTACTATCAGGGAGCCATGTTGGATCTTGGTGCCATGCGAAGTTAAAAAACTTCTCTCTGACCAAAGTCTCCCAAAGTTGTGAGCCACCCCAAAGGCATACTGGCTATCAGTGTATATGTTTACTGTTATCCTTCGGAAAGCTCACAAGCTCGAGTCAATGCTATAATCTCTGCGGCCTGCACAGAGTTATGCGTAATTCTCTTGGTCTCCACAACCGTACTCAATGTAGTGACTGCATAAGCAGCTGTGGATGTACCATCCAGTAGTTTGAAGCAGGAGCCATCACAAAACAGCTCCCCTTGTGGGTTATCCAAATGAGTGTCCCTCAAATCAACTCTGCCTTTTGTATCTTGTTCAGTAGTATACAGGCAGTCATGTGACTCTTCGTCACTGCAAACAGTATTTTGCGGGAAAGGTAGGAGTTCAGCCGGATTAAGAATGCAGCACCTCCTAATTCGAATGTGGGGAGCAAACAAGATTAATTCATATCTTGTCAGTCGTGCGGAAGTGAGGTGTTGCGTTTGGGTTTTGTTCAATAGAATATCTACAGAGCGAGGCGCCATCAGGGTTAAATCATGGCCTAGTACCATTCCCTCACTCTGTTTTACAGACGCAGCAGCAACAGCGACAGCGCGCAAACATCTTGGCAAAGCGCATGCAACAGGATCAAGGGCGGAAGAGTAGTAACCACATGGCCTATTCTTCCCTCCATGTTCCTGCGTTAATACAGCCAAAGCACATCCATCACATTCATGCACAAACAACACAAAGGCCTTCTCATAGTTCGGTGTGCCCAAAAATGGCGCCGAACATAATGCAGTCTTGAGCAACTCGAATGAATGTTGATGCTCCGTATTCCATGGCAATGGCGAAGAAATACCCTTCTTCGTCAAGGCCAACATCGGTTTTATCACTAGTGAGAAGTTTGGGATCCATAACCTTCAGTAAGAAGCCATACCTATCAAGGCTCTAACTTCCTTTTGTGTATTTGGGACAGACATGCCAGAAATGTGTTTTATTCTTTCAGGTGTCAATCTTCTTCCCTCCTTTGACAGGAGATAGCCTAAACAGGCGACCTCCTGGCAACAATATTGAAACTATTTTGAGCGAAGCTTTGTGACCATGCTTAGCTAGATGGATGAGCAACAACACAGTGCCCTCTTTACACGAGCTCTCAGAGTCAGCGGCTAAAAGCAAATCATCAACATATTGAAGCAACGTACAAGTAGGGGGCAATCCAAGGGTATCAAGCTGCTCTTTCAAAGCCCTACTATAAATACTAGGACTCTCAGTATAACCTTGAGGTGCACGAGTAAATGTGAATGAGCGTCCCCCTAAGGTGAACGCGAACAAGTATCTACTATCCTCATGTATAGGAATACTGAAGAAAGCATTCTTTAGGTCCACAACACTGAAGTGAGTAGCCGTAGCTGGAATCATGGTTAATATTGTCGTCCCATGAGGCACAATTGGAAATTGCGAAGCGACGACTTTATTAATGGCACGTAAATCACTTATAAAACGAAATGGAATTGCATTATCACCTTTTTTGTACACGGGTAAAATCGGACTATTGCACAAAATTCCTGCAATCTCCTCAATAACCCCACGATGCACAAAATCGGAAACAATGCTCTTCAAAGCTCACTCGCCTTCAACTGAGATCTTATACTTTGGAATACGGGGCAGCTTAATTCCATGTTTCAAAACTATTTTAACAGGCTCAATCTGCAAAACACCGACATCATTGTCATCAACTGCCCACAAACACTCTGGTCCATTACTGAATTCTGGCGGCAAAGGTCTAGTCAAGAATTGTGAAACAGAACATTGCTGTGGTGAAATTGTCAAATGCACTCCATCAGACGAACAATGAATTACCGCATTTAATTCCTTCAACAGATTCAACCCCAGCAAATTCTCTCCACAATTCGAAGTCAAGAGAAATGGACAGTGGTCCGTAAAGGGACCCAAAGAAATAGGTACCGGTGAAGAAACCGGACAAACAACTGGTGTGCCAGAAAACCCTACAGAAACATTGGTTTGCCCTGACAGTGGAATGTTTGGAACCCGAGAATGATCAATGGAGCACTTCTGTGCTCCAGTGTCTATCAAAAATTGATGTTTCCTATTTCCCACTACCATTTCAACGTAGGGACCTTTCTGATTAACGGGAATAGGTGTAGGTTCCAAACCCTGTAATAGGAGGCACGATATAATTTCTAGTTTGACACCAGGTAAATACTGAATCTGTACTTAGAGAAAATGTTTCTGGTGACATTCTTGGTTGTCATTCACATCCTGTCCACTAGGCTCATGCTATTCATTGCATTAGCTAGCAAGAGACATTCCACCCAATAGATACACTTGCAAACTAGACCTAAGTAGACACCTAGAGCCTAATTCACAGCAGTGTTTTATAATGGCAAAACCCTTTTAGAAAACACTCTGTGAATAAGAACCTCACAGGCATGAGTGACAGGCAGATGAAATTGACCTGTAAATGCATGGAATGCAGAGTGATATGACCTAGCCAGGAGAGGTTTAATGAGCATAAAAGGAGCCGCATAACCCATTAACCTCTGCCTACAGCACTTTAATCCCCAGGTCTACTGGGAGTTCGGTTCGAATTCACACTGTGCCAGTCTTAATGCAATGCTTTGGCCACCCTGCTATCAGCGCCATTTGTGTGTTGGCATCAGCGTGCAGTGGTGTTCTTTCCCAGCTGCAGTCCACATGAAAAGTGCTCCCTGTAGATTCTCTATTAGACTGAAAAAATTATGTAGACAAACACCATAAGTTAATTATGTTTTGTGCCATTTAAAGTGTATTGAATCGTATCATAGACAACAATGTGCAACATGCCATAACATTAAAATCCGAACATGTCAGTCTCAAGAATCCTATTTTCCTTTTGTTCACGAAAGATCGTACCTGACTTCAACATTTCACTGTTATTTATTATACGTGTTTTTTATTTTTTATTTTTGAAGACAGCATATGCTCAAATAAGGAATGCAAGATTATTACTCTGTCCCTCACTAAAGATTTGGGGCAGGATCACACATGTGGCACTGCTAAAGGGTATTTTCCTTTTCTTTTCACCCCAGTGACGTGGGGCAATGCAGCACTAATGTTTGCACAGATCAAACATTTAAACGTGTGATTCTGTGCGGTACAGTACTTGCAGTACTGGTATGTCAGGGCACATGTCAGTGCAACATTACCAATCAACCTGGCTAAATTCCGGGACACTGTTGCACTTCATGTTATAAAGCCCTTGTGGTTTGGCCGCGCGGATGCAAGATGCCTTCCTTTCCAGTTGCACTAATTACAGCCCTAATTCCTAGGCAGGAGAAGGTGTCAATTTGTGGCACGATTACCCTGGTAAATATTTTGAAAGACGCGTGCCGCAGTTAGGCTGGAATGAGAATGCGCCAAATGCAATCACTGCTTATGATGTTTATTGCTCCTCGGCTTCAGGCAGTTGAGGAGTGCTTTTAGAGGCTTAATTTATGGTCTATAAAGGCGAGCGCAGTGCATGTGTGATTCAAAGAATACGGCAAAGGTGCCTGGCACAGTTTCTGATCATCCTTCTTTGCGACTCGTTGGCTTGCCATGCTTCCTCCTACAGTTGGCTGTTGTTTCGTTCTATATCATTTCATCGATGGGTGTAATTTCGATGTGTTATTGTCTGAGTATTTTTTACCGAAAAAAACACATCGAAATTGGATATATTTTTATTTTTGGGGGGGTTCCCCCCCGAACCCCCATTCCCTGTTGTTTTTTTTTACATATTCCTGACCCCCTCACCACTTATATATACTTGTCCAACCCCACCCCCATGTATTTTGATGAGTTTTTACGGTAAAATGTACTCGGAAAATTAACCATCAAAATTACACCCGTCGATGAAAGAACACTATACAGTTTTTCAGCTGGCATTTTGGTATTTCTCCTGCTCAAAAACTTGAATTGATCATGATTTTTAAGCTCAGGGAGTAAATGGATATGCACCTTTTATAATTATTGTGACATCTATTTGCAATCACAAATCTCTTCATACTTGTTTTTTCTTGAAGCGTTTGTGAATTATTATGCCCGACACATGTCCCATATACATAGGTGCTGTGCCCTTACCTATATAGAACATGTATTATGTGTCTTATGCCCGAGTCTAATAAACGGTGAGCATATAAAAAGCAACAACATGAAATTGACAGTGTATGAAAAAGCCATTTCCTAATTTCGATACAGCATTTTGGTTTTACAGTATTGTAAATCGCCTTTATTTAGCGAACAATACTTATGGGCGTGTGATTAACATTAACCGGCATTAGTATATGCCTACTGTAAGAGGACACTGACATGGTCCAGTGTGTGCAGCTGCAATAAGGACATGCTGGGTGAGACACAGTCAAACATATGTAAGCACTGCTGAACTTGAGTTCCACCTGGAGCCAACAACCCAGCTTTCTCGTGTTGCCCGCACAAAGCATGTCTTCCAGTCTCCCTGTGTGGTGTGTGTGGTGGGGCAATGTGGATTGCCCCACCCATGGGGCATAACTGTTAAGAGAGTGGGGCCTCAATACCCGGCTTCTTTACGCCCGACCGCGCGTGGTCTCACTTTTCTTTTTCAGGCTATTCAGTTCACTGTTCAGCTGTAATGGTAGTGTTTGCTGGCATGCCACTCATCGCTTGATACAGTACCTTTTTTGAATGGACTGACTTAGGGAAATCGCTGGAGCATCTTGCATAAGAAGATTTATGGTGACTTACTCTGGCTTTCTGAAGGCCTTTTTGCGGTGGTGGTGGTCACGTCGCTGATTTGCCGAAGGGTCCATCCTGCAAAGAGCATAACACCCAAGAAGAGCAAACATATGGAGGCCCTTGATAACATTTTTCTATGATTGCCCAAATTGTTGCTCAGGATAGGAACTCATGAGGCCTACCATGAAACTAAGATGACAGATGAATTGAACACAATGTGCACCCTCTCGAAACAACTGGGTCTGAGTTGTGTTAAAACGTTAGAGAAAGTTGCAAAGAGACCAAAAAGGTGATTAACCTCATGTCACAGGATCCTTCTGTCTCCATTGTGACACTATAGAGGGAGGTTGCTAGCTTAGAGGTAAGGGGCGATGTTATGCAGTTTTCACTGGCCAAAGATCTGGAGGAACTAGCTGTCATTGAGTCAGAAATAAAAACACCACAGTGGCTCTTTCCATTTACACTATTATTTTCCTGGAAGAGGACTCATCACTGGATTTCAGACAGGGTGGGAATAGCCATGATATGGTGAGTGATGAAGGGCCAAAGGCAAACTGATTAGATAGGCCAAAGTGGTGAGTAATGAAGGGATGGCCTGATTGCATGCCATAAGGAAGGACAGCACTATAATCATTAAAAGAAAGAAACAAGAATATCAGAATGATCTGGTGAACTCATTGCTTCATTCAACAAAAAGTGGAAATTGGAAACGGTACTGATAACTCATGAGTGGAGCAGGTCCTATTGAGCATATCCGTCTACTAGGTACTATCCCGGAATCCATGTGGGACAATCACTTTAGTTGTTGACAGTGGGCGTGTTGGTGATATCTGTACCGGCCGGGCTGCGCCCACCTTGAATCTCATGGAGGGAGAAGTAAAGATTGCCCTAGAGTCATAGAAGATGGGCAAGGCCCCGGGCCCAGATATGATTCCAAAGGACTTCTTTAACAATTGACCATTGTTTGGTCCCCTAACTGACAAGAATCTTTAATGTTGCTCTGAGTATGAACAGGGTCCCTGAGTCTTGCACCCAGGCAGTCCTAGTATCCATTTACAAGAAGTGAGATAGAGGTGACCCTGCGAACTATAGGCCTATCTCTCTATGCCTTTGATGCAACACATATGAAGCCCTAAGGAGAATGCCCATTTACGCTGCCATTATTAACCTAAGGACAGTGTTCACATAGTCCAAAGATCTAGGCTGTGGGCTATCTTGGTGGACATGGGTATCCCAAACAATCGTTGCACGTGGATAACGGGGCAAGGCTATGCTGGGGTTTGGCCGGAGCATTGTCTGCACCAGTGAATATTGAAATGGGGTCCAGCGGTGCTGCGTCCTAGCCCTCTTTTTATTTTGCCTTTTTATAAATGGTGTGATTACTGAACTCCTGAGAGTATCTACAGATGTGCCCTTATTGGGAAATGACAGGATTCCCGTTCTCATGTTTGCAGATGACACAGCCCTTCTCTCTCTAACACCAGTTAGACTGATCTATCAGTTTCGAATTTTTGATGGCTTCTGCCATGAGAATGGTCTCTCCATCAACACTGAAAAGACCAAGGCCATGGTGCTCAAGGAGAGTAAGATGAAGATACAAGCCACACTTAAACTCTCCCTAGGCGATGTCCCAATCAAACAAGTCCATGCCTATGACTATCTTGGCATTTGAATCAAAGATGACTGCACATGGTCTGAGCAATTGGGTAAAGCTGCACTGGTGCTTGCTAGGTATAGTGACGCCCTAGATAGGTTTACCAGGGAGCTCAGGCGTACGGGGGGCTGGTGTGGGAGTAAACCTGGAGGCATACAAAGCCCAGTCCAGTCAGGCAGTGCTCTTTGGTGCAGAGCTGTGGGGCTTATCAAATAAACTGACCATGGCTACAAACGAAAATCAGTTCCTAAAGAACCTGCTGGGCTTTCCGCCTTGTGCACCGAATTTCCCCGTTAGTCTCGAGCTAGACCTGTGGCCAACCACAAAGGTGTCTATGGCCAGAACAATCGATTACCTGGTGAAATGTAGGTTGGCACTTGTCAATGTGCTTTCCCAGGGAGTGGGTGGGTCTTTACCATGGTTCTCGTTTGTGAAGAAGGAAATCCAGGCCATTGGTCTGAGTATTGGACTGTGCCTGGTACTATTAATAGAGCCTTTAAAACCCCTATTGCAAATGCCCTTAGAACAGCAAGGGAGGAGGAAATTAGTGCAAAGCTGGTGGCATCAGCCCAGTCTACCATATACTGTTAATTGAAGACCTCCTTGGAAGATTATCTGGACCAGATGCAACCAAAGCAAATGTGAGCATTGTTCATTAAGTATCTCATGTGTATTTTGCCCCTGGCTGCCTTAAGGAACAAATGGGATCATGACGTTACTCCAGTATGTCCACTATGTAAGGGTGCAATAGAAAATGTGGCTCACTTCCTCTTCGTGTGTCCGTATTATGGTGACTTAAGGAGAAGCTCTTTAAAACCTTTCCTCATTTCTCGAGATATGCATACAGAGGAAGTGACTCTGTTTCTATGCTTATCTGTCAAGGACCCTGCTGCAACTTTTGCAATAGGCTGATTTTTACTGAGGTCTTGGAGAAGTACAACATTCATTGATTGAACTAGGGAGGCCCTGTATGCCTGTCTTTTACCCATTTGACTTCTGTTGTGGCCCATTCCATTATCTGGCCCAATTTAAGACAAAGTAGCAAAGAGGGCCACGTGGCAGATACATTTCGACTGCCTGTATGATGGAACTTAAATCCTCCAGCAGTCTATCAACTATCGAGAGTGATTGCACACATCTACCTGTTTTGGACTTATATTTTGCTTTACCACATGTCACAATGTTTAATGTGTCATTTTTATGATTAGCCCTGAATGTTATCATTGATTGGATGTTTGATTGTGTTTGTACTGTTTTGTATTGTTCTATTGACTTTTATGGTAATTAGTATCGAAATAAAGATTAATGGATATTGAGGAATACTATCTCAGAGTCATTATTGCTGATGGGGGGGGGGGGGGTCCATCATCCGCTTGCACATCATGATGATGCCAGACACAATGATGTTTCCAAGATAAGGTCAACTGTGGAGTTATCAGAAATGTTCACTCACAATCTCTGAACGAAACAGGAGCCTGATGTAAATTAGTGTGTCATGGTGTAATTCTGATGCAAAGACCTTCGTTGGCCGGTTCTTTACATTTCTATGTTATACTCTATTGAGAAGTAGAGGGACATGTCGGCATAATAATGGTTTATATGTTTTGTTTACATTGCATGTGGTCAGTGGTGATGCTAATTTCCTCTTTTCCACAAGCTAGACACATAACACTTCTAGGGCAGAAAGTACACCTCGTTGAACAATATTTTATTGAAAAGGATATGCATTTGATTATAAGTGAATCCTGTTGTAGGAATGCAATCAGACTAGTTGTTTTGTGTGATGTGGAAGATGGAGATGAGGGCATGCACTGGCAGTCCTTTGGGTTGTTGGGTAGAGCACACTTTGGTTTATAGATGGCATGGAGAAATGTACATTGTGTGGATGAAATGGTTATGTTCTGCCATTTGCTGGGGCAGTCTGAGTTGGATGGTTTTTTTTTTAATATGATATACTGCCAAAGGAAATTCCCACCACTACTGGAAGTATTTCTGAAAATCTACTATGTCTAGAGTTTAAAACTGGTAGACATTGCATTCCCGGAATATAGCCAGCTGTATGCCAACATGCCATCTTTGTAAGTGGTAGCCTCGGAAAGAAAATTAATTAAGATGGTACCCCTGACAGCGTTGCTGTATTGAAAGTGGAAATGGATCATGCAAATCACTGTTTCATACAACAACTGTATAATTTTCTAAAGCACACAATGGCCAATACTAATCCACTCTGGCACATCCTAAACATGTTTTTTTTTAAAAAAAAAAAAACATATTGTTAATTTATATGGCAGAAAGTCCCTTCTGTACTCTCAAGAAATATTACTGAGGCCGATTTGGAATTGTTTTTGCACCTAAGAGGCCAAGACAAAATAGGCAGATTTTCTGAATAAATATGTGCTTTAATTATCACTGACTGTATGCCTCTGAATTTGGCCAGAGGTAAATTAGTCGCCCAATACTGAAGTTGTTGGACAGTGAATTCAGAAGCGTTTACCAAATACAACTCAACTCGTAAGGTATTCTTACTATGAACGTGTTGAACTATTATTATAAGAGGATGAAAGTATTGAAAAGATTAAAGGGTAATGGCACCAGATTTGGGAACGCATCTATTGAGTGCAGAACATGGATGGATGTCTAATGAGCAGATTCTTTCTTGCTCTCAAGTTTCATGCTCAGACCTCACGAAGAGGTCAGGCACACTCATTATGTTTAGTAGTTAACACCCATTGTGTTTGCCAGATCATAAAACTGACCATATGTCAATTATTGATTGATTCCATTGATGGTAGAATCTGAAGGTGATCACTAGCGCACGGATATCTCAGTTTCGAATCCACCATTCAACCTATTCTCCTATGTACATATGTGTCTTGACTTGAGCTTGTGGAGGTGGAATCGAAATGATTATGGCCTGGCTCTGCACGGCCAAACCAGGACAGGCTGCCTTCTCAAATGTCCTATCAAGGGTTTGGTAAAAGGGGCATTTCCACATGGTGTTTAATCCAAAACAAGATATGCCTGGAAACGTAAAAAACAGTAATGTCTGTTCACACATACATAAAGCATATTCCCAATCGAAGAATGCACAAGTCCCTGTCGTATATATAGGGGCACTATATGAATTCTGACCTTGCCAAAGTGGAATTGGAGGTAGCGGTGCCACAAATGAACAAAATCTCTAGGTGTAGACGTTGGAGTTATACATTGTTCAATATCCAGTATGCAGAATTGAAATAGGACTGGACTTTACAGACTTCTTACTGCATACAAATCGAACAGCCAATTCACAGGATATAGTATGCAAAATGATTCAAGGAACTTTCAGAGGCAAACATATAGCACTGCATCGAAGCTCAAATGAATAAGCAGGCAGGAACACTAGAGGCTGCAGAGGGGGCTATGAAACCTATAGTCTACAAATAATTTATCAACACAAATCTAAAATATTATTTTTGTTATCAGGGGACAGTTAAAGGTTATTCTTAGTAGAAAAGCCGGGTTTCCCTCATGTAAAACTCAACAGAAATATTATGGCCATTGGCACACTTCTCATAACTTACTGACGTGTAAAGTGAAAAGTGAAATAAGATACATAGATCTTGCATTCTCTATGTAATCGCATATGCTCATTGGTGCATGAAGCAGGAGAACATGGAACACTTTTAGGCAATTTGATCTAAAACCACATATCAGAGCCATCTTCTCAGAGGCTAAGCAGGATTGTTATGTAGATACATTGCAATTGATTGTAACATTGACACCGAACCTTCTGGAATGCATTCACATGAAGATAGTGAGGGCAGCATTATGAGTATGGCAGTGCTGGAAACAATGAATGTACAATGGCAGTAATTCTGATACCACCACTTTACCCATCACTTTCACACACCATGATATCCAAGTGGAGGAGATAACTCCTTCAGAAAGTTGGAGATAGCTCCTCCTCCTTATGGGCAAGCCATGGAGGACATACTGCAGGTAGAATTACCACTGTAATAAATCTGACGAATTCCCAAGGGAGTCTTTTGTATTTCAAAATTGAGATTAACACCAGCATGCCACCACTCATAGTGCAGTGGTAAATGCAGAGGATTGAGTGGCATACAACGTAATCGAGCTAGTAGCCTTGCATTGAAAATACTGCAGGAATATATAGGGCTCAATGGGAATGGGGAGGCTGGTGCATCTGACATGGTCTGCTTGTGGGTGCCGGTCCACCCGGCAGGTCAGTCCTGGTGGGCGGGAAGGCTCCCAAGAGCAGAACTTGTATTTTGCTGGTCCAGTAATAATAGTACCGGTAACCTTACTGGTACCATTGTACCAGACCAGCAAACTTGCAATGAGGCCAGGTGCCTTTAATGAGGTCCAAGAGACGTTGCCAAATGGTAATGATCTAAAGAGAGGGCGTTATTGCTATGAGTCAATTCCAACCAATAAGGATAGAATGTTATTTTTAAAACATGATAGGATCATTGAAAATGATTGTAATTATACCGACCGTTATTGTCTCATGCCACTGCATTATCTGCAATAGAACTGACCACATTTCGATGTTCTAATATAGTGATAAGCCCTGTTTTCATGAGGACTCAGGGAAGTTACCACCTCTTTCCACTCCTAAATAAAGGTGTTTTTTGCTGTCATCATCCCAGGTAATACTCTAGAGTGTTCATGTATATATTTTCTTTTCTTTAAGGACATGTGTGTGTCTAATGCTCATTATTAATATCCCTAAAAAGAAAACCTACAAACAAAGATGGATGCCTCCGAAAACAGTAATAGGAGCTCCAGGTTTAGTCCCTTTACTATTTGTATGGTGTCCATCACTGTGGGTGGAGACATAGGAACATGTGCACATAGTGAGTGAAGCATAACAGAGAGGGCAATGGAGAAATGGGGGGAGGTTATGAGCTGCGCCGGGTTGTGCGATTTGGATGTGCAGGGGTTTCAGGATACAAAGTTGAGCTGATGGGGGAGGGAATCAATGTGAACGTGGTGCCCCCTGGGAGGGGGAAAGGAAGCTGGAAACGCATGGGGGCTGTTACAGGGATATCCATCCACCGTATTTGCCTCCTGATTGGCTCACACATCTCCTATAGCTGCCTATCTTTCTTCTTCAACAGCCATTGTGTTTTCCGTGCCTCTATCCTAACTTCTCCATGACCACACATGTTTTTAAATGTCACCCCATTTTAACTGCTCTTCTGTTAGCCACTGCACATCTGAATTCTCAACACGTACCTCAGATTGTTATGGCCTACCATAAACAGGCCCCCATGCCAGTCAGGAGCCGCAGGATTCAATTATTGGGAATGAATTATCCATCCTGTAGCGCACCCCAACGCATGTCAAAGACAAATTCATTTTTCTTTTTAATAAGTCACACTGTGAGGCGGGGGAAGAGGCCTGCTGAGATGCCGCACAATAATAGCTACCATTAGCAAAGAAGGTTGAGAGTCAGAAATGCGGTACCTCTCCAGGTCAGCATTGTTTGTACAATGCCATCACAGTCAATAAAGCATATGATGTGTGCTTAGTGATGCTGAGCCCACCGCTCGGGGGTACATCGAAAAGAAATGTGATGGGGTGCAGGACAATTAAATCAAATATTGATATAACCTTGCATGAAAAACGTTATTTCCTTTTCTCATGGTGTGTTAAAATATTTGATCCTATTGTTCGAGTTTTACTGTACCAGTATACTTTGGGCTCATTGTACATATGGAAATGCAGTTATGTTGCCATGCAATTCTTTGCCAAAGGAGAGGCACACATGAATTACCATGCGGGGGATGCATCTGAAATGCAAAGCATATTTTATTATCAGTAGGCCTAGCCCTGGGTGTACTCAGTCAACAGTGATTGGCACGTGTGTGTGTGGGAAATTCGGTCTCCTCACACCCGGTGCACAATCGTTGTGGGGTTCAGGACCAGTCAGGAGCCTGTCAGAAGCATGGCTGCTATCGATAACATGGCTATAGTTTGCATTTTCCCCATGGCTAATGTTGTCAGGGTTTGAAAAAAAGGAAACATGTGACACTCTCGACTACGTCCCCACTGGAGTGTGTAATATGATTTGTCTAACCCTTTGCCAACATGTGTTAGACATAGAAACCTTTAACATGGCATTACATAACCTTTGCCACAGTGTAGGCACAGTTATCACTAAGGCAATAAGTGTCCTAGTGCAAACAAATTATTTTCCAATAATGATTTGCTCAAGGGCAATGTGTGTCCTAGTTGTAGTCCAGTTCCCAGGTGCACACATTATTTGAAAGTATATGTTATTTGAATTAGTCAATTTTCAGTGGCAGCTCTAAAAAGTCTACCTGGATGACCTTAATGGGGCAAATCACCAAACGCATTCAGCGATTCATGACATTTTGAACAATTCAAATGTTTGGGAAAATGTTCATCCAGGACTATCTACTCCAAGAGACATAGAAGCAACTCTGGTAGTCAGTCATTCGATCTTTCCTGCAGGCTATAGGACAGGAATCTCATACCTCCAGAAGAGACCTCTGCTTCACCTCATACTTGAAGGTCATGTTGAACAGGTTGTACTTAAAGCGGTGGCTACAAAAGCATTAGATTACAACATTTTCAAACATGTTTTTTTTTCTTTGCTAAATTAATCTCTTGTCTGATATTAATGTGCATGATAATCATCTAAATGCAAGTTTGTTAATATTTTCTTTGGTTTACTGGCATCAATTTCTAAGCAAAATGAATCTTCCCGTAATGTTACTTTTGCAGGTATCTATGAAAGTTGTTTTTCAGGTATCTATGATTATTTCAGATTTAGACATACCAAGTTAATGCAGGCATGTTTTATACACATGACATGGAAGAGCCCCCTTCAGTGTAGTGCTTACCCCTAAAGTACATTACCTTCCTTATGCACGCCCCTGTTTTTTTGTTGTTGTTGCAGACAGGGCAGTTGAGGCTCAGAGAACCAGTTGCTTTCCCAGCATCAATTTATTTGTTCAAGTGAACACACTCGGGATAGGACTCAGTCGTCCTGATATGATATGATATGGCATTTATAACGTGCCTATACACAGGTGTGTCAATGTGAAGCGAGGCAAAGGAGGGGGAACAGAGGGAAGACAGAATAACGATCCTACTAGGCCAGGTGTCATTCAGATCGTGCAAGTACAAGGGAAGGGGGAAAGGGGAAAGTGCCGGGGAGAAGGGGGAAGTGCAGTACATGGGATATAACAGAATAAATAACAATAAGTAAGAGTACAGCTAACATGTGGCAGGTGCAAGGGTAAGTGCAGCCATCAGGTGTCAATTGCTGGTAGTGGGACTGTAGGGAACAGACAACAGTCCACAACTGCAGGGGTTGCCAGGAAGGCAGTGCAGGTGTGCGACTGGCGGGGAAGGGGACCTGGGCCCAAGATCTGAGGGTGGCCAGGTAACCAGTGCAGTTTCAGCCAAGAAGTCAGCAGGGGAGAGGAGGAGAAAAAGCAGAAGCAAAGAGAAAGGTTTTGAGGAGCTTCCGGAACCAGAGATGATTCTCCTCAAGTTTCAGGGAGGTAGGGAGGCTGTTCCAGAGGGAGGCTCCAGCTGAAGAAAGAGATTCACAACCAACTCGTTGCTTGGAGAAGCGACTGACCCTGAGGGAGTTGGAGGCGGAAGAGCGAAGAGCTTGAGAAAGAAGATATTTAGGAAGAGAGAGTTGAAGGTCCTAGCTCAATAGCCAGTAACTTGTACACTAGATTCACTTACCAGAGCATTGTTATACTGTACCTACATCTGTGAAGGTGTGCAGGGTTAATGTCTGTTCATATGGGTGCATATTATTTTTATCTGTAAAAATACACTTTCAGTGGCAGATGTGATAGGTCCTTGGTGGAATAAATGACAATGCCTGCAGTTGTTGCAACATGGCATAATTCGATTGAACATTACCCATTCTACACTTGTGAACAAACATCAGGGCTCAAGTCAAGGGTATACGCAGGTGGGCGGAGTCCACCCACTTTTTTCAGAGGGTGGACTCAGTCCCCCACAGCTAAAATGAGAACCCATGAATGTCCTCTTTGAATTTATAAATTAAACCCGACCTCGGTGGATGGAACTCCAGCTGTCAGGTTTGCAGGCCAGGCACTTCACCACTGCACTAAATAACCTGATGAAAAATAACACACAACTAAATGTGAAATGTCCTGTTTCGGTATTACAAGATCTGGGAAAAAAATATGTATTGGGTTCTTGGAGTTTAAAACATGCGCACCTTTTAACATTTTCAAAAACACTATTAGAACAAAATATCCTCTCTTGAATTTGTGAGTGTTTTGGTTTTATGAAAGACACATCATATTCGTCCTGTGCAATTTGGGTGGTTATGCAAAGCCAATTTAATCAAATGTGAATATTTCACCATGATATTCTAATTTCTGGCAACGTCACATCCCATTGTGTTTGTTGATGAGTCCCCCCACTTTCATGTTTAGGACTTGACCCTTGACAAACATGCACTGAATTGGCGGAAGACGGGACAAATTTAGCACGAAAAGACAGCAGTAATCAAATACCCAAGGAGAAACGAGAGCGTTGTTAATTGGTGTGCCCACGATCAAGGGCCTAAGGTCCAGATACGTACAACCTGATTTAAGTGAATCAAGAGTAAGGCGATAATAACGGATGTTGCAATGTGTCTCTGGGTAGAGGAGAGTAGGTGGGGCAGGGCACCCTTTATTAGTTTGTATACATCAGTGCACTGTAGAAAAAAGAAGGAGAAAGCAGTACAGTGCTTGTGATATCACTACAAATGGCAGAATATACTTTCATGAATACTTTGAAAAAGAAAATACACAGGGCTTGATTCATGGAACATTTTCCTATGGCATTGCACCATTATAAAACACTTCCATGAATCAGGCCCACAGAGTGAAGCCGTTTGTCAGCACTGCATCACATACAGATGTTTGTGCGTGATTAGTATTTGAGATTTCACCAAGAGACGCCCAGAATCAAAGGGCAGATTTGAATTGAATGTATGCACAAATATAAACAAAGAACCCTTTGTTCTTTGTGTGCTTTTATGTTTTCAAAGTTTCTTAAGTTTGTAGAAAGTGTATTTTATTGAATGACCAAATACCTGCTGCAACTGGTATTTCTCACTTTAGACATTGATAGTCAGCCTTAGTGATGGTGTTTTCTTGATCTGTTCTCTTAGTATCTGTAAATCACAAGGGCTTGTTTAACGCTGCTATTGCCTCTGTCTTTTTGTCTCCAGCTTCCCAGAATGTTGGCACAGATTATAGTGTACAGAATGCATTGTATCCCTCAAGGGAGAAGAACGCATTCAACATAAAAACAAATTAAAAACAAAATACAATGTGCCGAGAGATTAGTTTGGTCAAAGAAACAAACATGGGCTTAGGAAAAAAGAGTGTAATTTGTGTAGCATGCCGTTTTTAACCGTTTGATGTTAAAAGAGAGAGCTGATTTTAAACCTCATATGAAAAAGTATACTTTTCTCCATGTAAATTGTGGAAAGCTCTCAATTGGCTGCCTGGCAGGTCAGATGTCAAATTTTGGGCAATGGGTGGTGCTGTGTTAGGCACAATCACCCGCCATCGGAAGGTCTGGCTTGCTACGCTGCTCTGTCAACGCTTTTGCAACAGCTGTGAGGCCTGCTACAGCCTCATGCTGGAGTCCTCCCTCCACATTCTAAACCTCCAAAGCTGTAGCCAGCAGAGGAGACACTACCCAGAGCTGAGTACTTAGCGTGACATGCACCAAGTGAATCCAGGGGTTCCACCACTGTTCAAAGGCTCACCTCACAGCACAGAGCTACATTTGACCTATGACCTATACATTGTTACCTGTCAATTACTAGCTACTTCACAGCTTCATAGAAGCAAAGCAAGTAGGATGTGCTCATCTATCTATGTGGGTGGGCGGGCGGGCGGGGGAGGGTGAGTGGAGTAGCACGCACATCCACCCTTTGTTTAGCACAGCACACTTTTGCAATTGATGCTTACACCCCTCCCCCCCACCCCCCATTTTGTCAGTGTATCGATGCTGCAACACAGACAATCAGTTTATGTGGAGAAACATATATAGGGCTAGTGATAAAAACACTATTTATGGTTGCCTCACCAGAAGGGCCAGGAAGTCCAGCAAGTGATGACAGCCCCATTGAAGAATTAAGCAAATCAGTAGAAGTTAGATTTATCAGTCACTCAATTCTAAAGCTGAGTCACAAATGAAAAATCACCGTTTGCCCAGTATAATAATTATCCAGAACTTAACCAATTACACAGGAATTTAAAACTAATTTCCAAGCGTTCCCTAAGTAAGAGGTGTATGGGCAAGAGGAATCACCTGGAGACTGATAGTGAGGCAGCAATAGCATGGTGCTCAGTGATGAGAGCCTCTGTGGTCATAAATATGTGGTCATAAAGATAATTAGCAGATGGAAATTGTTATTTACCTCCTCTCAGCCAATCAGAATGTTCAGAGAGCAGTCAATAACTACTGATATTTCAAAAGCAGACAGGGAAACAATAATGCAGTTTCCAGGCAGGATAGCTTTAACCAAGACATTTTCTCTCTAAGAGAGCATTTTTTCTCACTGCTACATCCTATTCAGCGTATTTGTATTTTATTTATTTGTATAGTGCTCAAGGCATCCGGGCGCGTATTTTAGAACAACAAGGTACAGTTAAGGCAGTGGTTGGAGTTACAGTTAAGGCAGTGGTTATAGTTACATTGTAATACAGGCAGTATACAAGTACAGAGTGAGGCAATAAATAACGTACATGGAAATGCAGTAAACAAGTGGTAGTTGTCAGGAGTAAGGATAAGAATGTAAAGTAGCGGGGTGAATGGCAGTTAGTCAAGTGTGGTAGCTATGTAAAGCTTGGCTCTGTGTTTGAATAAGGTTGGAGAAGATAAGGTTCTGATGGTAAGTGGAAGTGAGTTCCATAGTTTAGAGGCTAGAACTGGGAAACGTACACCCCCGGATTTCGGAAGTTTGTATCTGGGAATGGTTAGGCAATGTGTTTGGGCTGATCTGAGTGACCGGGTGGGTGCATATTGAGAGAATCGAGAGGCTAGGTAGGTGGGGGCCTAATTGTTTACACATTTGTGTGTGAGTGCAAGGGATTTGAGTGATATCCTTTGGGTAACTAAAAGCCAGTGTGTACTCTTCCTGGTTTCAGAGATGTGTGTAGATCTGGCGATGTTAAGGGCCGCTCTAATAGAATTATTTTGGGTGACCTGCAGTTTGTTGAGGTTGTGTTGGTTAGTCCCTTGATAAAGTGCATTACAGTAATCAAGTTTAGACATAACCAATGTCCTGGCCAGAGTAATGCAGTTCTGTGTAGAGAGAAAGGGGTGGCAGGCTGTAATGAACTTGCATGTGTACGCACAGGCAGCAACAACCGCATTGGTTTGTCTATCGAGGGAGAGTGTAGAATCGAGATAGATTCCAAGAGTTTTGGTGTCATTAGACACTTTGATGGAGTTGCCATTAATATCGAAGGTTTTGAAGGATGGGTCAGCTTGTTCAGTCTCTGTTGGGTACCCAGGATGAGAAGCTCTGTCTTGTCATCGTTGAGATAGAGCTCATACTGAGCCATCCACACTTGGATGACTTGGTAGATGTCATTCAAAGCTTTGGAGTCAGCTTTGTAGTCACCAGTGTTGGGACTGAGTATCTGGATGTCATCAGCGTAGTTGGTGTAGGTGACACCCAGATGATCAAATACATCAAACAATGGTTTGGTAAATACATTGTAGAGTGTGGGTGAAACACAAGAACCTTGTGGCACTCCACACGGCACCGGGGTTGGATCTGCAGATAAGGTAGGTGAAAATACTCTCATGTGTCTGTTGTCCAGGAAGGAACTGATCCAGTTGGTGGCTTATTTCAAATGGTGGCAGAGGATTTGATGATTTGACCAAATCAAAAGCTGCCGAGAGGTCAAGAAGTAGTAGGAGGGCAAGTTTGCCATTGTCTTTTAGATACTCAATTTCAGTTTTGAGATCTAATAGGGCTGTTTCTGTCCTATGCTTAGGTCTAAATCCAGATTGTCTGGTACCAAGTAGATTGTTGGTTTCTAAGTATTTCTGGATCTGTAAGTAGGCTGCTCTGTCTAGTATTTTTAGTAGAAACAGGACCGTAGTGATGTGTCTATAATTAGATGGTATACAGGGGTCAAGGGTGGGTTCTTTCAACAAGGGGATGACCCAGGAGTCCTTGAGATTATCAGGGACGATAAATGATTGAAATGAGGAGTTGATAAAGGTGGTGATGAAAGGGGAAAGATCGTGCACAGATTCCTTAATGATGGGGGCTGGGCATGAATCACCCTGGCAGTTGGAAGGTTTTAACTTGCTGATGATATTTTCTACCTCTAGGATGATGAGAGGCGCGAAGCTGAACGAAGTATGAGTAAAAGAGGGGGTGGCCATCTTAAATCCCGGGTGTGTGGTTTGGTAGGTGGTTAGTAGGCAATTTTGTTTAGCATTGATTTTAGACTGTAGAGTGGTTATTTTGGTGAGGAGGGCTTTTTGAATATTGTTGCACCACATGCTGTCTTTGCTGCAGGTATCAGGGATGGGCGAAGGGGATTCTAGTTCTTTAAGAATTTTGAATAGCTCCTTTGTGTTGGATTCTGCTTGCGAGATGCGTAGGTTGTACATCTCTTTTTTAGCTCGTATAATCGCTTCCTTGTAATTAAGGGAAGCTATGAAGAGGTTGTCTTTATTGGTCTCGCAGGGGAGACTTTTCCAGAGCGCTTCAGCATTACATTTTTCTTTGCGTAATACTCTCAGTTGTCGGGTGAACCATGAGTTCAGGTAGGCTCGTTGTTTGGATTATCGTAATTTGAGGGGTGCTATGGTGTTGATGGCTTTGAGCAAGGTTTGGTTAAAGGTGTCCACTAGCACTGTAGGGTCATTGTGCTGTGAAGCACATTTGTTGAGTATCGGCAGGATGAGAGGGAGTAATTTGTCCCTGGTGATGTCCTTTTTATTTCTTGTGGGAATAGGGGGTGCCAAGGTAGGTTTGGGTTGTAGGTTGTTAGCTGGTAAGTTAAGGATGATAATATGGTGGTCGGACCAAGCACAGGCAGAGTTGGAACTTATCAACATGTTGCAGTTTAGGTCAGCAATCCAATCGAGCGTTCTGCCCTTGTTGTGAGTGGGTTCGAGAATGCGATGCAAACATCCTAGGTTAGAGATGTTACTAGCAACCTTGTCGGCCTGGAGATCCTTAGGGTCTGATAAGCAAAGGTTAAGGTCGCCCAGTAGTAAGACTTGGGAGTTAGGTTTGTTGTTGTCAGTAAGGATAGATATAATGTCATCCAAGAAGGAGGTAAGAGGGCCTGGAGTCTGTAGATGAGGTGAAGTGATGCAGTGTTAGTAGGTGATAAAGAGAGTTTAACTGATAAAGATTCAGCAGAGTTGAGTTGAGTGTTGGGAATAGGTCTCATGTTAATGTTATCTCTGTGAATAAAGGCGACGCCACAACCTTTAGAAAGGTTGGAGTGACGGTCATTTCTGATGATGGAGTATACGTCTGGGATAGCTAGGGCCAAAAGCGGACCTGAAGCAGCATGTGACCAGGTTTCCGTGATGGCGATGAAGTCAAGGTTTTGGGAGGTGATGCGGTCTGAGATATTAAGAGCGTGGGCCGGAAGTGATCTGGCATTGATGAGGGCTCCCTTTAACTCTTTGTTAGGAGGGGCCGCAGGGTGGTCAGGTTGAACCTGCGTAGATGGGAGCAGGTTGGTAATGTGGTGTAGGTGTGTACTACGATGGGGACATGGAATGTGAGGCAGTCTATATCTACGTCTAGAATTCCTAAATTGGAGTGTACATGGTTGGTTAGGTGTGGGTTTGGTGGTGAAATGTTGAAGCCACAAGGCAGGTGCATATAGATAAGGGTTGGTGGAGCAGTCGGAGTGGGAGTTAGTTATGTTGTTATGATTGGGCGTGATGGGTGTGGTAGGGTGGTGGAGCAGAGGTATGGTGTCATGGATCATGATGGTAGATGACGAGCAGAGGTGATGAGAGGGGGTTTCGAGTGTGGTAATGTGTGGTACACAGTGTGAACAGGCTCGTGCCCTGATTATGACTAGGTAGAGGCTGGCAATAAGATAGCTAAAACAGGGAAAAATGTTTTCACTTTTTTAAAGAGAAACCCTTTACTTATGCACAGCACCGACTGCATGCTAATGTTAAACCTGCTACTGTCGTAAATGAAATGTTTAACATATGAAGGCAAGCTTGTTATTTCAATAATGCAAAATAAAACCACATGGATTTACTAACTCACTGTGTCAATTTTCTTTCTCACTATTAAACTAATTTTGTTTACTTCAGCACAAAAGCTCCAAATGTATTGCAAGTGCTGGTATGTCTTAATCGCCGTCTAACCCTTCGGAGGTGCCATTTTCACTTGGGATAATGACCTGTCCCCAAGGTTCGGGCCTCGGCTATGCCTCAGACCTTAACTTGGTGGAGGGTCATTATCCCTAAATAACGACCCTTCCCTTGGTCTATAAGACTATATTGACTGAACATAAACATCTTTTTCTCTTTGCTAAAAGGTGAGGTACATTGCAATAGCACAACTAGTGTAAATGGTGCCAATAACTGTAGCATTTCAAGCTGCTCAGAGCACCGACACAAAATATGAAAGGCCCACTAAGAATGCATTAACTACTGCTAGAGACGAAGACAAGGAACAAGTATGGCTAGAAATTCCCACATCAGAAGACATTTCTGACAGATTCCTAGATTCCTGGCTCAAAAATGTCTCCAATTATTAATGAGGGCTGTTTCAAATGGTCTCCCACTATATGGAAACAAAAGAGGTGAAGAGAGGAGGATGAAGCATAGAGAAGCTCATCAAGGCAACAAAGTGGCATGAAAAATGTGTGCAGCAGATTATGAACTTGACCCTCCAGTCTTCTCCGATCCGTGACTAATGAAACTACAATATTTATATTGTGGTAAAACCATCCTTTAAAGAACAAGAGATATTCTGAAGAATGAGATGGTGGCATGGTTACAAACAAAGAGGGTCCAGATCTAGTTTGATCAAACGACCCTATATTTCTCTTACGAACCAACACAACGTAATGGATCACACTAAAGAATAGGTACTGTGTCGACATTGGATGCGGACAACCTAATCTCTCCCATATCCAAAGCATAGCAACCTTGCAGATGGAAAATACATTGGGCCTCATTACAACCCAGGCGTTAAGGGGTTAACAGCGCCGTAAAAGGTGTCTGCGCCGTTAAACCCTTAACGCCTGATTACGAGGTCCCTTTGCGGGTTGCACTTTAGCGCCTGCTTTTAGCAGGCGTTAAAAAAACAACCCGCAAAGGGACCTAGGAGCTAATTACGCACCGTAATTTACAGTGCCATAATTAGAGCCTTCCCCATTCCCATTGAGCCCTATGGGGCAAAAATGGGAATGGGGAAGGGCCATGGCGGCATGGGGAATTACCGCCCCGCCAACCTCGGAATGGGTGGTAATTCCCCATTCCGCCATGGCGGACACCAGCATGGACCATGGTGCTAATAGCACCATGGTCCTCCGCCTGGGTCGTAATGAGGCCCACTATCCCGCTAAGGGACCTTGTAATCAGGCGGTAAGTGTTTAACGGCGCTGACGCTCTTTACGGCGCCATTAAACACTTACCGCCTGGGTTGTAATGAGGGCCATTGACTAAATGCTGCAGGTTTGGCACTATCCATATGGAGGATGACTGGTATGAGCAGTCAGAGGAAGTGGTTTTTACCATAGGTGACGAAGGATAAGAAGAATTGGATGGCCCAATAGACATGGTGCTTATGGATGGCTGCCAGGTGCAGATGATGATTCACTCTGGGGTGAAAAATACACTACTTCCCAAAACTGTTTTGGTGAAAATATTTCTTGGCAGGCATTTAATGGAAGTGGCTATTAGGCCACTAGCTGACAGAGGCACAAATATAAATATCTATGGTTTGTTCAAAGCAAATTTGTAATTCAAAGGCAGAATAGCTATGGGCAGATTATATGTCACTGAGAAATGATCTGTGTCAATGTTGAGCTAGCAGCACAAGACATTGAAAATCAAGTTGAATCCTAATGAAGTGGAATGTGCATTACAGGTCAATAATGCAGAACTGCAGAGCACGTTATTTGACAAAAAGTGTGGATGTTTGAAGGTTTTCTTTAATCAGATTCGACTAGTGCAGGGTGCCAAGCCAGTTGTACAGAAAGTGAGGACTGTTCCTCTTGCCATAAGAGAAGAAGTGAGGAAAGAATTACTCAAGTCGGAAGAAGGTGGACTAATCAAAAGGATAGAATAGAATATTCCCATTGAATGTGTCTCCTCTAGTGATAGTGGTCAAACGAAATGGAAAATGAAGACTGTGTGTAGCCCATTGTACTGTAAAACAGGCATGTATTAACTGAGTGTCATCCTCTTCCTAACATAATGGAGATGCTTTCAATAATGAATGGTGATTGTGTGTTTTGGCGTTTGGATCTAACATCGGCATATCACCAAATCAAGCTTCATCAGGAATTGAGACAAATCAGGACTATTATCACACCAGAAGGTCTATTCCAGTTTGTTTGAATGCCCTCTGGCCGTGTGTCTGCTGCCTCTGTGTTTTAGAGAATAATGCACAGCATTTTCAAGAATGTGGCAGGGGTAATCTGCTTCCAAAGTGACATTCTGGTATTTGGTCCTGATCAGCAAGCACATGATCAGAGACTCTTCAAGGTCATGAGTATGTTTGTTAAGCATGGACTAATGTTGAATGAAGACAAGCACAAATTCAACAAGAAAGGAAGAATATATCTAGGACACACAGTGACAGATAATGTGGTGAATGGGAAGGAAAAACGTGCTAAAAACATCAGGCATATGTTAGAGCCAGAAGAAAGGAGAGTCTCTGATCTTTGCTCGGTGTGGCTGAATACATTTAGAGGTTCGTTCCCAACTTGGCTGATAAGACACGCTCAATATGAGTGGATTTATGAGTGTGCTAAAGAGTTCAAATCCAACAAGATCACTTTATAATTCACCCCTTCTCTTACGGATTTTAAATGAGGCAGGAATTCCATAATCTGAATGGATGCCAGAAACACAGGTTTGGGTGCAGTTTCACTCAAGTGGAAGGTGACAGGGAATTCGTCATATGATTTGCTTCATGTCTACTTAGCAGAGCGAAAGTAAACTTCTCCACAAATGAGAAGGAGTTGCTTGTTGTCAAATGGTCGATAGAACTTTTTATGGGGAAACAAAGGTATTGTACCTACTGATCACAGACCCTTGAAGGAGACCTTACAGAATAAAGGACTGGATGGTTTTCATCAAAAATTCAAATATGCGTTATTTCCCTACAAGAGTACCAATTTGAAGGGGAATACATGCCTGAGAAAAGGACCATCCCAGCTGATTGTTTGTCCCTCATGGTTGTAGGTGAGGAGGAAAAAAGAAGAGAGTATAAGGAAGTTTGTGTGCTGTATGTTGCGCCAAAGATCGTGACGAAAGAGCAGTGGGAGGATGGGGTGGTAGAGGCTGTGACATTCAGGAAGGTTAACTATGTGTTGGAAAGTGGTGGAGTGTTACAAAAGAAATGGTGAGGGATAGCAATTTAGAAGGCCTCTGTCCTGTACTTGATGAGTTGCAGGTAGAGGGAGGCTATGAGATGCAGAGTGACAGAGTGTCACCCCTGTATGCAGTGAGGAAGAAAATTGTAGAAATAGCCCATGAGGGGCATCAAGGCATTACTAAGATCAAGCAAGCTGTATGAGCTGAGATTTGGTGTCCTGTTTGTGATCTTGCGGTGGAGAGCATGGTGACGAACTGTGTTCCCTGCATTTTGAGTGAGAAGAGTATGGTTCCAAGGCAGAGTACCATGACATTAGTCCGTGCGCCACAAATGCCCTGGGAAAAGGGTTGGCCTCGATATTGTTGGACCTATTCGAGGTAGGGGTGAAGGCAAGTACTGCATTGTGTGCTGGATGTTTTATCCAAGTGGGTGGTGGTGAAGATTATATGGTCAATAATGATGGAAGATATGATTGCTTTATTTGGAGGAGGTCACCTGGTCCTTTGAGGCAAGGTCCCAAGTGGTGATCCTGACCATGTAAAGTAGAGTGCATGTTCCACAACTCAGTGAGAATGGAAACAGTGTTTGGAAGATGAAAAGGGCTGTGCAAGTTGATGAGAGAGAAGCTAACAGTGAGAGTGCTGGTGATGAAGAGATGAGAGAACAAGCAGATGGTGGTGACTTTTCATGGTTGCAGGACTCTCGGGTCTGCAAAACCACCAGAGTTTCAAAGATGTTGTGTTAGGTTAATGTAAGGGAGATGTGTAGTTTGCTGATGGTTTGTAGTTTTCCATGATGTGCAATGTTGAAGGCGGAGTGAATGAGAGATCTTGAATGTGAGGGACGGTGGTTGAGAGCTAGAGAGAATGCTGCATGGATGGACGCTGCGCTGCTGGTGGGTTTCACTTGAAAGGACATAAATAAACGTGCATTTACCATAATCCTATTAAGCCTTATCACTTCACTTCGATGTTGCGAAGTGGGCAATGTAGTGGAACAATGCATACAGAACCATGGGCATCCATAAAATAGAGGAAGTTGGATGTCTTTAAGGCAGAGTTGTTAGGACTGAGAGCCATGGTTCTGAGAAAAGGCTGATACGTTGTTTTTCTTTCTGAGTGTCCTTCCCATTAGCCCAGTTAACCTATGGTTTGTTGTTTCTAACAAACCACCGTTCTTACATACCATGTATTCGAGTGTCTAGCTGTTTGGTTGGCTTTGTCCAAGCAGTTAGTGTTGCAGGTATATTTACCAAGGAGGCAGCAAGTAGAAACTGAATATTTTACAACAGTTATTCAGGCTTTCGGGTCATGATTTGTCCACAAATACATATTGCTATTGAAACATGCAACCCCTGCTAGAGAAACATTCTTTCAGTCTTTCACAGAAAAGCATTGTCCTGGAAAGTAAAGATCTACCTTTGCTTTGCCTCTGCATTCATGTATTATCAGTGTTCCGCGTCTAGGGCTCGACATGATTTAAGATTGACTTAAAAAATATCAATGGATCAAGTCTATAAAGATAGATCCTCTAGGATTTGCCAAAATGAACAGATTGTACCACTGAGTTATTGGGAATACTGGCTCCCCATATGAAAACGTGTGCAGCAATACGATCGCAAATGGGTCCACAATGGCGTCACAACAAAGAAAGTGTAACATCTGATTTATATACGATGTTGTTCTATTATTTGCAGACTACATCACATTGCCTGAGTACTCGGTACCTTCAACAGTATGATTGTATTTGTTTGTTTTCAGCCTTCGAAAACAATATGATATAACAGCTGACAGATTGCAGAGGCATACCTATTGAGACATTCAGACTAGGTCTGCACAACATACGAGAATTTCAAAACAATTGTCCCATCATTTGAAATGTCCTATAGAACCGAGGGGCAAGCAACATGTCGATTGCTGTTTACATATAGCACATCCCTGAAAAGCCACGCCAAGTTGTTTGGCTGTTTCTGGATTAACCCCTTAAGTGCCAAGGACGAGTATGCTCGTCCTTTTTGTATAGACTTGCATAATAGCCTGGCACTTACACAGTTGCCATGCAAACACGTTTAGCTATAATTCTAGTTAATAAGATGGCCTAATAATGTAATGCTGATTTATATATAAAGGACTCACAAGCAATGCATGTTTTCCTAAAGGAATTATATTAACACATGGGGTACACACTGTCATTATACATTGATTTACACACTATGTCTATGGATATATTTGCTAACGTTTAAAATGACTACCAAGTTGCCACTGTAATTAAGAAACATCCATGCATTCATCCATATTTTTTTGTATACATTTCTGTTTCGTAAGTGCTATTCTATAACTACGAATGACTTAAATAAGCTTTGAAGTTAAGATGTCATGTATGATACTAGACATTTAGCTATCGTGGAGATGGGCACGGTTAGGCCAAATGTCTAGATGCCATTCTTTGTGATCTGGTTGTACGAACTAAAGACTCTATGTCCTGCCCTTTTCATCAAGCAATGAGGACATATCAACCAGTCAGTTTTTTGGTGGAAGAGATGGTCATATTCATGAAACTCTGCTAACTTTAAGGGGCATGAAAAAAAAGACCCAGAACTCCAAGGAGATCTTGCGAGATCCAACATGCCAAAAAAAAGGGTCCCGTTTTAAAACTACGTACTTTCTTAAGCACGTAGAAGTCCTCATTGACCTTGGTGGATAAAACTAATGGGAACAACAAAAGGAATGTTTTGGAAAGTTATCATCAATAAGGATTTGCCATTATTTCAAATGAACCCCAAATACATTATCATTGGATTAGTGGTTTAAATATGTGACCCAAGCATATTCAAAGCATCTGGGTATGACTGCATCAGATGCCTGCCCACTGTCCCTGCGGATGTTTGTGCATCATCTATTAGTGGCAAAGTCGTATCTTTTGATTTGCCCATTTCAGTTACGAGAAGTTCATCAAGGTGACCTTCAGTGACAAGATGCAAATTAAGCCCCTCTGATGCACTCAATTCAACATCATTATGACATCTGCCAAGGCGCCTCAGTCAATTGGTACACGTTGGAAGAAAGATCGATGTACTTGAAATGAATATATTGTTGTTGCTCCCATCCACATATGGATGCCATTGATGGGAATGGGAAGGCATTAGACAGATATCCAAAACCTATGTGATAATGTCGCATTCTGAAACAATGCAACTTCTGCAATAAGATACTGGGAAAGTCCTAGCTACAGAAATGAGAGGAGTTGGGTGACTTTAGCTTGTTCTTTTTCTTATGTATTCATGACTGTGAACAGTGTGATTTCTGAGTAAAGAATCACTTATTAACCCTTGGCATGCTGAATAACTTTGCAGTAGAATAAAACCTTCACTTAGGATTCTCTTACACATGTCATACGACCGCTCCATCAAAAGCCCTCATTCGGCAAATTAAGGTCTGCTCTTTGCAATATCTGAAACAGTCAATGCACTTTTGGACATGTGCTAAATGATGTGCACATAATATTTTATGTTATGATATTACATGTTGTCATAAAATATTACACTTCACCAATCACTACCAGAGTAGTATTATTTTGGTGCAATACCATGTTCGTGAAATTGGCATATGGTGATGGTTAACCAGACTATAGTCTGTGGAGGAGGAAGAAGAGGGAAACATGGCAAGAGGAAGAGAGGAAGGGAAGAGAGAGACATGGGAATAGGACGAGAACTCACAGCACTCAAATATATATGAAGATGGGATGGGGTTCAGGTAGAGGGGATGTGATGGTTGTATACAATGCTGTCCATGAATACTCGTAAGAAGTGGATCAGACGAAGTGCTGGCATAGAAAGTCCAGAAATATGACATTGTGTTGTAATGATCATTTTCCAGTGATGGTGGTTTCTAGTCGCTTGGAAGGAGCTCCTGGAATTAGTGGATGGATGGTTGTGTAATGGCCACACCACAACATTACAATGCTTCAAATACATTGATGTGCTGAGTGTTTAAAAGCACAATAACCTGTTTGGCTTATTATGAAGGCTTGCCATCTGGACAAGGAAGCTTTTACATTTTGATTAACAATACAATGATGCAGGTACTTCTGTCTCCAAAAGGGTGACCTGCTAACCAGACACCCCTATCAGCAAACTCCATGCAAAAAAGCATAATGTATGCATCTGCCCTGCTGAATCAGTATCATGATCTGTGGTGTCACCTCTCTAGTGGCACAGAGCCGGTACCAGGGTCACTTGACAGCTGCAGTGACAGCCAATCACTTCAACACAGGTGCTTCATTTACAAATACACTTCCGGCCCATGAACCACATCATTTTGAAAGTTAATATCCTGCTGGCAGCTGTAAACTTTAAATATAAGCCATATCTGAATTTAAGATTGTGTGACTAGTAGCTCTCGCAATGTGTAAAGTCACATTAAATTGATATCATGTATTGGGACATCTCTGTGTGCCCAGCTCAGCTATGGAAGAGTTATGTGTATTCTGGTCAGACAGCCTAGCCCTGCCAGCTTGCAGGGCTGAAGACAGAATGACTGAACCTCTTCTGTGATCCTTTGTGAGGCCTGGTAACACTAATTTCCAACAGGAGAGCCTGCCAGCAGGATCTGTCCTGGGCAACAGAAACCAAAGGGTACACCCATCTTAATAGAACTAGCTTCACATCAGGGCTTTGCATACCAAAATTCCTTTTAATACTCTGGACAAGGAAATGGGGTGGAGCTAATGTACAGAGAGGGAACTCTGCACAGTTGGAGCAAGATGTCTGCATCTTGTTGCTTGCTTTATCTTTCTTTCCTTCCTGTCTCCTCCAATTCCCTTAGTACAAAGCACTCTGTGTATGATGTAAGAAGGCAACTATTGCTTCTTTCAAGGACAGGGATTGGACCACTTAAAGTATGCTTGCTTTTGTCCAATCACCTGTGGACTTTTGCCTATAAAAGAGGTATTTTCACACTCCTTCTTTGGTTCTTATTTAGACTTCAGGAATTTAAGGAATAATTAATTTGCACCTTGTTTGAGAGAGTTGATCATTCCAAAGTCCTCAGTTGTTGAGGTGAAGAAGGATTCGACTTTGGTAGAGGCAAGCTCTGCTCCCTACTCACTTCAAGGGTACATTGGAGGTGACTCTTGGTAAACACTACGACCTGCCACTCTGCACCAAACCTCCCTAGGCCGGGAGAGTGGAACTGTAACTAGCATATTCTGCCCTAGTGTCCCTGGAGTGGGTCTCACACCATTTGGAAGACCAGATTAGCCATTGCTACCTCTTGTGCTTCATCAAACCTGTTGAACCACATTTGAACAATACTCAATACATTCAAACAATGCTCCCCTCATTCAAACCAGAGAGACTCACCAGGGCTGCTTTGTTAACTCTATCAAACTTGAACTACAACTGCATCTCATGGGCCAAACCAGATCCCCACCACATCCTGCCATGTGCGCCTCAAACAACCTGTGCATCGCTGTCGACCAAAACTTGAACTGCTGCATCTCTTAACCTTGCCTCAGAGGCCAATGCATTGAATCAACACCTTGACTCAAACCACTGAATAATCACATCACATGCAAACCTGAACCAGTAGTTCCCAACATCTTGGACCGCTGTGACCCTGGTGAACCATCCAAACTTCACGAACTGTACCAAGCTCCCGATTCAATCTGACTAGATGCCAGCTCACCACTTGACACAGCAGAACTTACACACCAAAACATGATTCAACCAATACCAGAGCACAGCTTGTATCTTGGTCCGAGCCTGTCAAACTAAGAACATCGTAAAGCTACAATTGACCCATAACTATCCCCCTGTACCCCTGACACATCTCTGGGCCGTTGAAACTGGTCACTTTTAAACCATTTTCCAATCAATGACATATACTTTTAAATTGATTGTGTTTGCTTATTTCTTTTTCACCCCTGTTTCATTACCCAGAGTGCTCCACCATTCTATCTATTCACCGTTCTATGTGATAGGGTTTGTTTTGTAGTGTATGCATAGTTATATGTACTCTGGTGTGTTTAATTAAAGTATTCAGATATTTTTATTGAACAGTAGCTGGGCATTCCTTTTATTTTGTATTGGTTTTACTTTGTGGATATTGGCTGATACTTAATCACCATTGCACCCTTTCTGAGAGTATAGCCTTCCCTTGTCACACGTTACCGCAAAGGGCAAATGAGGTATCACTCTTGGGCGTGCTTTGTGATTGGGAACACTCTTGGTCTGTTGGAATGTGAGGGATAAGTAGGCGGTTTAGCCACTACGTATTCTGCTGCAGAGCAAACAACATGTTGTTATGCTTATTTCCCAGGAATCAACTGAACATTATCTATTTGTGCTGTGCAGTTGCCAATTAATTTAGTAAATATATTTTTAATGTTTGCGTATAAGTACTTGCATACTTTAGGTACTTGGTGTTCATTAATCGTGCACCTCAGCAGACTCAAAACATACCTTAATTTCTATTCCAATGGTCTTGGGATAGTGAAGGAGAGATTCGCTGCCTACTATGCGATGAAACACATGTTAACATCTTTTGTGGGTAATCGTTTGCAAACTATGCAATGTTTTAACTATGTTAATTTCGCATACATAATACTACGTTAGATGAGTCCTTTTGGTACCACGTACAATGCATACTTAATACGCATTTATGTCATGAATTTCCTTTCAATGACAGTCAAGACCAAACGTGTTAACAAGTATTTTAACCCAAAAAGAAACGCACTTCTTTCTTGACAGGCCAGATGTATGCATACTTGCCATACAACCTGGATTTTATAAAGCACAAAATCGGACTAGATGTGAAATCAACATTAATGACATATATTACTTTGAACAATTTGGAAAACATTAAACGTTCTAAATACTATATTGGCTGGAATTATGTATCACATAAATATTTATTCTAAGGTCTCTGAATGCAAATATTCCATTCTAGGAGATCGCAAGGTCACTCCAAAAAAGATTAGTCATGCCTGGAAGAGATTCCAATTAATCATGTCTGCTGAGGTCATTGAGCCAAATATCAATATGACTCTCATTATGCTGTGATTAAATTAAAGCAACGTGGCCGTAAATCCAGCCGAGCCCATGCACAGTTAGATCCTCTGCGAATGAGTGGGAAAGCCTGCATGCAAGTGCAGTGTTTCGCCAGTGGCACTTTGACATGCTTTAGGGCGAGATCTCCTAGGGGTGGTTGGTTGAGCCATTGTCAAAACGTTGTTCAGCCATTGGTAACTCAGACTTAGTATTTGGGGCTTGTACAATGGCATGCATGATGATGGTGTATCATGTGCTGTGGGCACACAACCTGTGGGAGTTATACCGAGACCAGTAACATATGTCACCTAGTCTCCAAGGACTAGATAAGGAACTGCGGATTTATGTCATGGACCAGAAGGTACTCAGATAGGATGGCTTTAGGAGATAGTCCAAACATGTGTCTGTACTCTTGAATCCCAAGTATTTGTCTATGGTGGTCAGTTTTTTTAAGGTATTATGGGATTGTTAATTTCTGATGTGGGAGGGTAAGGAATTCCAGAGGGTGGGAGCAGTGATGCAGAAGCTGCCACCTCCAGCTCTTTTGTTCTTGAAGCGGGGAATGAAAAGCAGTACACTGGAACAGGATCTTAGCACATGCACTGGCATGTTTTGAGCAATACTGGAGTTAAGTTAAGCCAACGTTTTGAAGTCCACATGAGCTATGATAGGCAGCCAGTGCATGTCACCTCTGATTTCTGAGATGTGGGCTGAACGTTTTATACCTAGAGGGGCACGTAATGCTTTGTTTTGCAGCAGCTGGAGTTTGCCCATGTTGAGGTGCCCATTAGTAAGACATTACAGTAATCCGGTTTTGTGAGACTAAGTGCTCGAGTGAGACAGAGACAATTGTTTGTTGAGAGGAACTGCCTGTTCAAGGAGAGGAGTCTAGCTAGAGGGTTGGTGTGTCTATACATGGATAGGTCCGCTTCGAGTTATAGCGCCAGGGTCTTAGTTTGCTTCAGAACAGGGATGGCAGTATCATCAATTCTGACAGAGGTTTAAGCAGTGTCCAGGTTTTTGAGTTGCTAAGGGGAGCCCGCAATAAGGAGCTCTGTTTTATCATCATATATGCACAAGTTGTGGATGGCCATCCAGTTTTGTATGGGGCTATATAATGTGTTGATACTGGCGATATCTCAGCCTAATCAACAGAGATGGGTATGAGTATTTGTGAGTCATCCTCAAAGTTTGTATAGGTGATTTCCTGCTGTCACAGTGGCCAAATAGAGGCTTGGTGTAAGTGTTATGGAGCGTGGGCAAAAAACAGGAGACTTGCGGGATGCCTAATGGGGCAGGGGTGTGGTCGGCTGCTGCATTGCCTATGGAGACTCTGGTGGTGCGACCACTGTGGAAGGATTTAATTCAGGAGGTGGCTTTGAGAGAAAGGTGGAAGTGTTGCTAAGATGTTGACAAAGGGTATCATCGTCAACTAGATCAATGGCAGCCGAGAGATCTAGCAGGAGGAGGATGGCTAGGTTGCCTGAGTCAAGGATCTTATCCATATAGATGTTTAAATCCAACAAGGCTGTCTCTATGCTGTGCTTCGGAAGGAAACCGATTGCATTTTTCCAAGTAGGTGATTTTGTTCCAGGAACTGTTGGACTTGCAAAATACAGCAGCCATTGAGATTTCCACCTACAATTGTCTTCATTCGGCAGAATAAAAATAAAGAATCCATGCTTTCTTTCCTTACAGATTGCCTTTACAAATATGTATTAATGTGTAGAACCACCCCTGCATACTGGACCTGAATCAATACAATAGAAAACGTTTATTTTATCTAAATACATGTTTTTTTTTTATATATCATCACCTTCTGAATTGACAACCGTTATGTGTTTAAGAGTGGTTATGATATGTTGTGGTTTTATCCTTGTTTACATTGCCAAATCACTACTATAGTAGTTTCAGAGCACCAAAGGGTGTCAGGGCCAGTCAATCATGTAAGCCTTTAAAATATAAAACAGGTTGTCATTGAGTACCTGGGTGTTGTTATGTTATGCTAGCAGATTCTATTAAGCACTCGTAGGCCTACAGGCATTTTGGCGCTGAACTTCAGGGCAGCTACACAGCATACCATACTTAGAACAGGCGTGTTTTCAGAGAGAGCCTACATTTTGGATGATTTGGATTGCTTCTCAGGGCAAACAGGTGAGCATTCCATAGGGTGTGTTGAAACCATGCCCAAAGGACCAGGAGCAAACACCTCCTTATAAGTGTTACCTAGCTCCTGGACAGCCATAAAAGGCTTACAGACAGGAATTCTGGGAGGAACTACAGGGGCTTAAAATGAGGGTGGGGTTGGAACTGTGGCTCAACTGGGTGCAGAGAGATGAAGAGGACTTCCTTGGAGATCTTGTGGCCTGCTAGGAACACCATGGGGATGATTATAGTGGTGTGTGAGGGAGGATGAAGAAGAAGAAGGAGGAGAATAATAATAAGAAGACGAGAGGAAGGAAAAAGAGGAGAAGAAGAAGAAGAAGAAGAAGAAGAAGAAGAAGAGGAAGAAGAAGAAGAAGAAGAAGAAGAAGAAGAAGAAGAAGAAGAAGAAGAAGAAGAAGAAGAAGAAGAAGAAGAAGAAGAAAGGAAGAAGGTTTGCATATTGGTTAATTCTAAATTCCTTCCAAATCCAAGTGCTGTAACATTATCTGCTATTAGTATTCACCTTATACGTACTCAACTTATTGATATAAAACAAAGGAAGGTGTGAGAAAGACTTGTTGAAATTCGAATTTGCCAAGTTCATCATTGCTCTTTGCCAGACTGGATCCCTTAACCCTTCAGCTATCCAACCAGTAATGGCACCCAGGGGACTCAAGACCTAGGGCCTCATTACGACCCTGGAGGTAACCATGCTGCTTTTTGCAGCATGGCTACCCTCATTCCGGGTACCGAGTCCGGGTTCACTGAATGGGGAAATACAGGGGCATTCCGACCTTGGAGGGCCCAGTATTTCCCCATTCAGGGAACCCGGATCCGGTACATCCCCATTCCCATTTCAGCCCCCATAGGGCTCAGTCGGAATGGGGATGATGCTAACAATGAGCCCGTTAATGACATGCCCGTTGTTAGCATCCTCGTCTGCTCACGGGACCCGCTAAGGACGCATGGCTTTACCAGGCATCCTTTGCGGGTCCCGCAAGCAGATCTCGTAATGAGGCGGTAGGGGGTTAACGGGGCGGGCAGCTATACCAGCCCTGTTAATCCCCTACCGCCAGGGTTGTAATGAGGCCCCTAGTGTCCCTTTCTTCAAAATGCTGTGACCGCCTGTTGCATCCATATAGGTATACCAAATTCGTGTAGGGCATGACATTTGAGGCTCATTTCTATTGTGTGTTGGGGTAGGCATTGTGCAGAATGCCTGACGTCACCAATTTACTGCTAGTGGCCATGGGTGTAGGTGTCTTTCATGGTTAACTATATCCCTGACTAATACACAAAACAGACCATTTTCGTAGAAACTGTTGTTGTAAAATGGCATGCAAAGGGGGGGGGGGGCTCTTGGTGATGAGTGAATGCCCATGTCAGCAGTATAATTAAGGCTTGACCATACCTGAACGCAGGTTACTCCTACTTTCTAGCTATAGCTGGATGTTCTGAGAAATCCAATTAACTTCCACAACCCAGAACATGGCTTTGCAAGACGTGGTCTGACCTTCAATGTCTGCCATTCTGCTGGCTGTTCCCAGCCTATTGAAGCAGACAGATCTGCAGTGTTTCTGCAAGGGTTGTGCTCTTGTCAAAGTTGTGCGGTGAGCAGTTTGCTCCCTACCTGATTTTGATAATGTCTCAATTTATTTTGTGTTATGTTACACATCTTTGTTATGTTAGTACATGTGTTGTATTGGTAATAAGTTTAAATATAGTTTTTAAAAAAAATCAATTAAACAAAATATGGATTTAGAAAGACTCCACTGTGTCTGCGTAAATCGAACTTTCAGCCCCTGCAACGTGCACGAGGAGGAGCTGCAGGAGTGTCAGGCAAGTGTTTCTGAGCGTGTGTGTGTGAGAGAGAGAGAAAAAACAAAGTTTGAGAAGGGGAAGGGTGAGGGGGAAATGAAAGTGTTTTTGCATCTGTGTGTTTATGTGGTGGGGGGTAGGGGAGTAGGATAGCAAGAAGGAACAGGGGTTTGGGGGATGAAACCGCCGAATAAAAAAAAAATAAACAATTTTAATCCATGTCCTTTTTCGGCTTTTTGAAAGCAGCAGAAAATTGACCAAAATAAATATGTCATTTGTATGTGTGGCCTGCAAAATGCACAACAATAACATAGAAATGGTGCTTTTATGTTGTTTACATTTGTTCTTATCAAGCGATTTCGCCCACTGCTAGGTGGGACAGTTTTCCAATCACCGTGCAAGACCACATTCTCATCAATCTTTCTCAACAGATCTCTTCTCAACATTATAAGACACCACTCATTTTAATGAACTAATATTGTCATCTCTAGTTGTTTGACTCATATTGCAGTTGAAACTAGCAAATGCATTATTACTATTTTACACAATGCCTACTTGCAACACCAATACCGGTTTACAGCTAACTCACACACATCTTTACCACTTTACCTTACTGCAGTTTGTCAAAATATATGATGTGCCTTAAGTAGAACATTGTCAGCTGATTTGCCTGTTTGGAACATCATGTTCATGTTCATGTATAGTAACATAGAACATTATTGATAGGTTGCATCAAGCCCATTTTGCACATAAGTTAAGCACACTTGGCATGTATAATGGTATGCCATGTCATAATGTGCAATGTTGTGATGTTTTGTGATAAGCAATATTATGGACGGATATGTCACATTGTGTAATCTGTGATAAGGCTGAGCAATGGCTCACGTGGGACTCAAGTCAAGTGGTAACCAAAAGGCCTTATTGTCAGTACACGGGCTGGGTAAATGACTAAAGGGTCTAGGTGTTGGGCTAAACTTAAGGCGGGTTTCCCTTGAACCAATGAGTGTGTAGGATGGATTAAAGTAATGTGATGCGTCCTAATAAGTGCCAAACACCGTCAGGATGTATGGCTCCAATTTAAAAGTATTAACTGATGCTAGTAATATCGTGTCCCTTCCTGAGACACTCTAGTATGTAACGAAAGTTGCAAATTCATGGATAGCATGACGTTCGACATACAATCATAGTCAGCAGGTTACCCTAAGCTGTTAGCACTCATTTTCCAAAGTGTAGGCCTATGAAACGTCACAACCTACTATTCCAAAATAAATCCTCGCAAAGTTGCAGCACAGAGATTACATTAGACAGCATCTGCTACTGGCATGGTGTTAGGAATGGCCCGTCTAGAGCTCTGCCGTGAGTGATACATTTGGTGGTGATGGTGTTGCACTGCTCACATAGTTTGCCCAGCATGTGCAAAGTAGAATTTCATTGTGTGGCCCTGGGGTCTTTAGATTGTGCAGTGGCACATTGTGTCACACTGTAAAATGGAATAGTTCATTTAGGCCGGGTAAGCTCATCAGGTATGGAAGCTGATTTAATTTACAGGCTATCAAATGGTGATAAAGCCTGTGACCATCTGGTGAAGCAGATCTGCAAAGCAGGGGACATGTCTTACCATACCAATTTGTAAAGCATCAAGAACATTTGAGCCGTTATTTTCTTCAGTAAAGCCAAACCTTAAAAGCATGATGCTTTAGCCAGTGTGCTTCATCCTCCTTAGCCCATCCTTAAACGTCAACACCCCTGTGGCCTCTGCCATAACATTCTTGTTTCCAAAACGTTGACTGGTGCTTGACTGTGCACAACTGCACCCACAACCATCTTGACCACCCAGTGTGCTGTGACAGCCATCTAGTCACTGCTCTGGCCACTGGTCCACATGTCTTTGCTGAAGTGGAATCTTTGCACCGCTGACTGCTCCAGTGCCAACGCCCTGTAGTCATAAATGTGATGTGCAATTCTGATACTGCTTGGAAAATATATCATCCAGACGCGTCCCAGTGGTGACTGCTCGTATCCCATAAGGTACCAGAATTCCATAATTCAGTACCATCCACAGATGAGAAGGGTAAGAGATATAATGTCAGCATAAACGCAGGTTAAAAGACTTGTGATATGTCTGGCCACACCCTAACACTTCTATAAAACTGCCCCAACCCAAACCTGACACTTCTATGGGCTGCTGGGGGAGAGGGGTAATGATGTGGTGTGTCTCTTCACTTGTCAATCACTTGTGAAGATAGAGACCTGGGAATGTCATTCTCTTTGGGATGTTCAAGTGCTTCTTCTATTGATTGCTACACATGCCTGTTCTCCCAGGGGATTCTGGGAGGAACTGAAAGTGCATCCACCGCTGTTATTCTGGGTGGTTGTGTATTGTCATCATTTAATCCAAGTACATTCTCAATAACTGATACATATATCCATGAGTAACACGTGAAAGCGTGAATAGAATGTGAGTTGGACGATTCTCTCTATTGACACTGCAATTCTGGCCACGCCAGTGCATGCATCAATTGCAGTTGCAGGCGTTAAACGAGCAGAAGCAGCGTGTCTCCCACTGCCTCTTGCCCATTTGAGTACGACACAGGGTTTTACATGGGCCCTACTGTGTGATCTTTGCCTCCTTGTATCTGCGATTTTCCTTACAGGAATATTAGGTAAATAAGGTGAGCCTGACTCTCCAACTACTGCCCTAGGAGATTCTTGGCCTCTCCAGTTCTGCCTCGCAGCTGTCACTTTATGATACATTTTGCTCACTCACGTCAAGAGACAGGCATTGACTAGAGTATCACCTGCCTCCCTGATTCTCTTCTGTCCCTCCCGGGTAAATCAGGTGTGAGTGACTCTGCATATAATGGTCTCTGGGAATCCCAGCTCCTCCAGCTCCTGCTCGTCCCAAGTGCCACCTGATCACACACCCTCTCGTGTCTAGAGACAGACAATGATTGATGTGTCATCCGAATCTGCACATCTCTGGAGATGGCCTTTGTGTTCTTCACCTACTCCAATTCGTGAATAGGTGAAACGCAGGTGCTTAAGATTAACCAACCCTAAATCACACTCTATGACTGGCTCCCAGTCACTCACTATCTCCCCCTACACTGCCTCCTACAACTATTTTAAATATTCCTACATTTCCCTAAATAGCCCACACGCACCACAAGCAACATCCTCCTGTCTCTCTGAAAGATGCACAGGAAGGACAAGGCGATTTAGCCACAGGCCCGTCTTTAAACCTTGTGGATGGACTTCAGACAGATATTTCAATATGTGTGTTTAATATTGTTCCTTTATTCTAGTGAAATCATAACAAAGGACTTGATGCCTGATCTGGAGTACATTTTGGAGACAAGAAGGATAACCAAGGATCTGTGAGAAGTTTTAGAAGCTATTGATTATGTATGTAGTAAAGTATTAAGTTTAAAAAAAAAAGAAAATCAAAAAGTTTGTAAAACCTAAATGAAAAAAAATGAAAACATATATTCTTCCTTGGCAAATCATACATAATGCATATCCTTCGGGTTCATGGCGTAAAAGTTAATCCAGGCGTATTCTTATTCAAAGGTATCTAACCCCAATGATGCTTCTGCTCTGTTATTACCTACTTTACAAGTCATTTCTATTCCAAATGGTAGCCAGTTCTTCTTTTAATACAAATGTTTAAAACAGTCTGCCTGTCTCTTTCTTCATGCTTCCTCTTGCATCGTGTTCACTCTCATGCTTGCAGTCTCATACTATCTCTGTTTCCCTCCCAGGACCTCCAAGGACTTCCTCCATCACTTTATGTGTGCTTTCAAATGTCCCTGTTGGGGTCTTCCTGGATCCTGACTGAAAGGACAGCAAAACATTCTTCGTGCATTTCTATGGCTTAAAAATGTAAAATGATGTCCTTCTAGAAAATAAAGTGGGAATCATTTTGAAGGTCCTATTCTAACTTCAGTTTTTGGGACGTTTTAAGACTGAGCCACGATATTCCCCCACGGTTCCAGGTACCCCCGAAGCGTGTCGTGACCCTCTACCTCTTTCCTTCTCCCCATTCCTGCTCTCAATTTGTCGATCAACGTTTCTAACCATAGATCTGCTCTTTTCTCTTGCTGTTTCCCTGTTTCCTTTGTATCTTCCCTGTCATCTTCTCCCATTCGTTTTACACTCTCTTCAACTCCCTTTTGCTCTACATCCCTCATCTCTTTCTTTCTGTCACCCTCTCTAACACTGTCCCTAATTATCTTCTATCTCTATCTCAGTCCCCTCTCTTTTTATATGTGCATCTCTCTCTCTCTCGCTCTCTCTCTCTCTCTTTCTCCCTCTCTCTCACTCTCTCTCTTTCAATCGCTCTCTCGTGCAGCTCCAGCCCTTTCAAAGTTTCTTTCAATCTCTTTTGATCTCCCTGTCATCGTATATTTGGTCACGACTTCGTGTACCTCGTCTCTCATCTCTTTTGAAATAGGATGTTCGACTCACTCTCGCATACTCCTCACAGATACTAAAAAATGCAAGATTCCAACAGCAATGATCATCAAAAGCGTCAGTGATTGATTTTTACCCAGATCTTCAACATTAACTTTCATCATTCAAAATCCCTCGTAAGCGATTGCATAAACTTTACAAGAATAGATGTCATTTATTGCGCATTACATTGTGACAACCACAAAATGTGCAAGATTTTCAAAAGGCATGCGGCTGGATGAATGACATGGAAAATATATATGTGTAATGTGTCACCTCCTTCTTAATTGAAGGTTATTGCTAACAGACACTCTATAGCAGAACATGCTATCAAAACTGAAGTCTGTGGAAAATCTAGGCAAACAAAAGCACTGCATGGGAGATATGTAAATTCCTTTGTCTGTTTCCCTTTTAGCTTTCATAAAGGTCCTCCGAGAATGCACTATGTTCTATGGTATTTGGTAAAGGGACTCCACGGGTTAAGTGCTTGCCTCTGATGAATGTTCATATCATACCTGCCGCAGAGTGGAACTTTAATGGTGTCCTGAGGTTGATAACATGGCTACAACAATAATGAGTCAATAAACGGGCCAGGTGCATTACAGTGCTTTAAAGCTGTGGTTATTTATTTCTAAGCACCATACAAATGTTGCCATATATTGTATGTGTTATTCTTCTTCCAGCTACGAGCTCGTGCTAATATGTTATGTTATTGTGTTTTATATTGCACTCCACTTCCATTGCCTCATGGAGCTGGTATCGATTAGAGGTGTACCAAATTGCATATTGCATGTTTACTATTATGCCGAATACCGAAACGTTTGTATTTGGCCAAAGTATTCTGCCGAATATGAAGGCAAATATATATATATATATCAGTGAAAAAACTTTGTTAAAAGGGACATTATGGTTAAGTTGCGCTACTAAAAACCTATCAAATTCAGTAAAAAAACGTTGTTAAAGGGACGTTATGGTTCAAAGTAAAACCTAAAAATCCCTGAAATTCGGCAGTTATGGTAAGATAAGCAACCATAACTCGCGCCACCGTGCACTGCTAACACTAACACCCAGGACATCAAAGATGACATCACAAATGTCATTGATGACATCACTGATAACATCACATGGCTGCTCTCCCTTTTTTTTCCTTTAATGACATATCTAAGCCACATTGTTTTCTTCAGTAACAGTCAGGAAGTAAAAATTGAAAAGGTACTATATTTGTAGACTTAGGGTTAAGTCATATCATATGAAACATATATATAGCGGAAGACACAGGCTTGAAAGAGAGCAATCCTTTCTGTGCATGAAGATAATCAGTTAGGTTATGAACTCTTTCTGCTACTACTTCTGCATTTTTGCTTACTTCTCTGTCCCTGTATACAGTCATATTTATATGTGTTATTGTCTCTTTGTGTTTTGTCTGTATTAAGTGTAATTATGTATTAAGTGGGTTTTATTAGCTACTTATTACATGTTAGATTATGAATATTGCACCTTCATCATGTATACTGCACACACTGCCTAAGTTTCTGCTTGAGTTGCTTAGTATACTGGATAGAACTTCATAATAGAATGCTATTTATATCAATGCATTGCTTAATGCACTGATTACCTCATGATATTTATTCAAATGATCCTTCACACTTTTTGGTCAACATTATAAGAATCCCTCCTACAGAGTTTTCATGAAAACTAAATGCACATGTGGTGTCATCAGTGATGTCATCAATGACATTTGTGATGTCATCTTTGATGTCCTGGGTATTAGTGTTAGCAGTGCACGGTGGCATGAGTTATGGTTGCTTATCGTACCATAATAGCCGAATTTCAAGGGTTTTTCGGTTTTACTTTGAACCATAACGTCCCTTTAACAAAGTTTTTTTACTGAATTTGATAGGTTTTTAGTAGCGCAACTTAACCATAACGTACCTATTAAAAACGTTTTTCACTGAATTTCATAGGTTTTTAGTAGCGCAACTTAATCATAACGTCCCTTTTAACACATTTTTTTCACTGAATTTCATAGGTTTTTAGTAGCGCAACTTAACTATAACGTCCCTTTTAACAATGTTTTTTTTACTGAATTTCATATGTTTTAGTAGCACAACTTAACCATAATATCTCTGACTTTATATACATGTAACATAGAACATGCTGAACCCCTAGCTAGTGATTTCGATGTCCGGGGACTACCGCCATGTCCGCGGACATACTGAAAATCTGAGCGTGGTGAATGTAAATGTATATAGTGTGCCCCATTTCCCCTTTGAGGTTGGCTCTGAAAAGAGCCGTTTTTTTTGTTTGTTTTTGCAGATGCTTGACAGACACCTGTTATTTTGTATTTTTTTTTCTTACTTTACTCCTAAAATCTTCACATAACCTTCTCCAAAGCAACCCTTACATTCCAAAACAGAATGGCATTTCCCATAAAAGATAAGGAAATGCCATCTTCTTTAAAATAAACAGCATTACTGGAATCAATATTCTCATTATTACAGAAGAACATACCAGCTCTAAGCATGAAGGCACACATGCCTCGGTTGATTACACACCTAGCGTTGTTTTGCTGAGGACAAAAAAAATGAACTATTGTCCCATATTGCCCTAGATACTAATCCAGAAAAAATTACTTTGGCATTTGGAAGGATGTTCATTACTGCTTGAACCAAGTCTGTGAACAAAGTAGGGACACGGACATAGCCCAAATGGAAAGCACCATAGTGCAAAACTACCACATGGGGACTGTTGATCCTGCCCATATCTTCACAAACGTGTACAATTCCCTGTACATTGCAATCAGGCACAGTGCTCCACACCACCTTCACTCCTTTAACATCAAAATTATTTGCAACATGCCTGCATTGAGCATACTGTTGTAAACCATGAACAAACATATCTCCGAGCACCAACACCCTGACTTTCTCCACTTCTGCCATCTTCACTACACACAGTCTCTTTGAACACAAATCCACAACCTCAAATCTGATTGGCTGATCCCTGCAGTCTTCTTTCCATGCTGGATTTGCTGGAAAACCCCAGATGTAGCATGCCCTGTCCGCAGTCCGCATACCTTTTAGACAGCCATTCTACCATTTCCACTTCATTCTCTGTGCTATTCCCTAATTGGATACAGCTAAGCAGGCACACAAAAAGGAGAACGTCCTCAGAACACCCCCATGTTGTTTATTTTCAAACATTTCAAGACACCGCGAGTGTTCTTAGAACACATTCAACTTGCCAGCGAACAATACGGACAACGTCCTCAGAACACCCCCATTTTCTTTATGTACGAACATTTCAGGACACCACGAGTGTTCTTAGAACACTTTCAGCTTGACAACGAACAATACATACAACGTCTTCAGGACACCCCCTGCGAACATTCCAGGACCCCATGAGTCTTCTTAGAACACTTTCAACTTGACACCAAATCCATTCTGTTTATTTACGAACATTTCAGAACAGCTGTGTTGCCGCAGACAAATCAAACACAACAAAAGTGTCTAGCACATTAAAAAAACAGAACATTGAACCTATCTCAGACTCCCCCACCCTCCCCAAACACTCTTACAAACCAACACACTCCACTAAATACAAAGTTTCACTGCGCTGTCCGCGGTCGTCCGCAAATGCAAGATGGCGGGCGCCACAGAAAATCTGATGCGCTTCACGCACCACGCCGTCCAATCAGCGAAGACGTTGCATGTCCGCGGACATCACGCAAGCCGCTCGGCTAATCATGGCACTGTCTGCGGAGCGAACCGGGAAATCCATCCGCAGAGCGAACGGAGATATCACTAATTTTTTTGCCTTACATTTTGGTCATTTTTAAAAAAACTACTGGACGGATTTACACCAAATTTGCAAAAGCACGCTTTCGGGACCAAGCACCCACTCCTGCCGCAAATTTGTTGTAAATCCATCCAGCCGTTTTGCTGTAGGCATGCGCAAAGTTTTGGGACGCCCCCTATAACTTTGCCCCCCCTGGACCAAACCTCTCCGAACTTTGCAATAAGATTCAGAATGGGCCATATACTTTCTCTGCAAAGTTTGGTGAGGATTCATCCAGAGGGAGCGAAGTTATAAGCCGCCCAGTAAAAATGCTCTTCCTATGGAAACACCAACTTAACCATAACTACATGGACGCTACCGCGTCCATGTAATGTATATGTATATGTATATGTATATGTATATGTTTATGTGTATATATATATATATATATTCTTTCATATAACTGAGTTTTACACCAGTCAAAAAGCGGGTCGCAACTCTCCATAGTGATTCAGAAATAAATTTCAGGAGGCTGATTTCTTCATAATATACTTTCCTTTATTCATTTTCCTGTGGAATCATTCATAGCAAAGAACATTTAAAAGGCATACAGATCTGGCACTCCTATTTAGTGTAGCAAAAAGATTGCGTGTGGGTGTTGATGTGTTTTACACCTTCCTCGCCTCTTGATCACAACCTATATATATATATATTATTATTATTTATTTTTCTATTTGATGAATCACATTTCAAACTTTAATAGTTCACGTTTTGTAAACAAAACAAAAAAAACAAACAATGAGAGCATTGTTTTAATTCCTAATCTTATTTAATGCACATAATTCATAAAAGTGATGATTTGAAAATGGGAGGTTTCACAAACATAAACTGCAGTGAATAAAATAAATGTTGCAATTTACAATTGCCGATGTGAATCCCACACTTTGAAATCTTTTGTTGGTGGCATGATAGCTTCAGTGAAATTGAATTGCAAACCTGTGATCCAGCCAGCACAGAAATGAATACATTATGCAACCATTTCTCTCTGGTCATACAGGACAGATGTCGAGGGGACATGTGAACAGGGTGGACACCATCTCTCTACCATCTCTCTACTATTTCTGTAGAGGAGATTCCCTCCCTTATATGCAAAACATGGGGAGGACTCTCTCAGAGGCAGATAGGGTTCAATCAGGTTTGTTGCAGGGATAATTACATGTAGGCACAACTGATATGTGGCTAAATCTGCCACAGCCTAAAAGCCCTAAGAAATCCCTCGGCTGTTGGACAGATGCTCAATGCTACAACATCTCAGTACCCATCCACTTACCTCACTACCTTTACACCACACAAGAGGATGCAAGGCCCCATGCGATGTTCTATGTACTTTACTCGTTATCACTCGATCCCACAACAACAGCAGATGTTGTTCTATCTATTTCTGTCCTCGCTCACATGTGTGCTGTTGGGATTGACTGGCCTGCAACGTTATTCAATACAGTGCTGATTAGGCAGGTCCTAACAAGAGGCCAACATGGTTTGGGGAATAATTATATCTTGTGCTGCCTGACTCCTACCCAGCTCTAATTGACATAGAAGAGGCAACCCCCCTCACATGTTAAGAAGGAGTCTGTTATCCAAAGACCACCCCCGTCATATTCACCACTGTGAAATGGCTCTTTGGCTATGTCCTGTACTGAGTCCACACACCTCCCTCATCACACTCCCTCTGGCAGACTGGCCCACAGGATCACTGAAGAGATTTCCCTGCACAACCCACCTCTGTAAGACTTCTGAGGTGGGCACACGTTGCTCTGCCTGACATCCAACGGGCTACTCCAGTCCTACTGATCTCTACTAGCTGCTGTGAGTTAATTATTACTCCAGGGGCATTGTCCATAGGAACATATCGTGCTCACCTTTCACTAATTCTCACCACTCCTGTCTAATAGACACCTATCTGCAATTTAGTGTTATAGTTTGTCAGGAGTGATTTCAGACAACATTTAATTCCATCCCCTTTTGCAATCTGCACTACATATTTCGGTCTCTGAGTTAGTACACTGTGTTGAAATCAAATGACAAATTATCCACCTGGAGCTAAATAGCAAGAAATTATTCAGCCAGAAACAAAAACCCTATTTTTTTCCAGATGCAATATAGCACGCACTTACTTGAAGCCGAAGTTCAGTACACCCCTTGTATCCACATAGTGTGTAGCCAGTGCTCAAATATTTTCTAATATTCCCATAACACATCTGGATTAGCAGTTCCCTGATCACTGTTGCCACCACCCACAGCTGCTCCCCGTGCTGTCAACATACATGGGGTTAAAGCTGCAACTCCCTCCAGCATATTGTAGTTGACGGATGTACCCGGTCACAATGGCAGATGTGTAATTTACAAATACCAATCAACATACACATAAAATAACATACACGTTGTGTCTTGACATGAGACAAATGTTTAAGTGTGTCTTTAAACACAATACTAATTTACATGTTGCTCTTTACCTATTGCTCCGATTCTATAAGTGTGTATTATGTACGTGGTAGTTACAATAATAATGTTTCCAAAACACCAAATCATAATCAAACTGAGTCTGAGACCATAAGTGCCAGGGCTCAGAAATGGGTTCCGGGGCTGAGCTCTGACATACACCCCCACAAATGAAGTACTGCCGACTCTACTATCTGAACAATTTCTCATCATTTAAGCGTGAAATAAATTCCAGTATTACATGCATTATAAAACAGAGGATACATGCATTTCTTATTCCTATCATACCCTCCAGCACGTTTCACACATTTTGATCAATGAAAATTGCTGTCTCAAAGTAGACGTCTGTGCCTTTTGTGTTGTCTGTGTCCTTCTCCCTTTTAATTAGGGTTTTTTGTTTGGCTATTAGTTGGCACTTTAGCTCCACCTATACGCTGAAACTATTGCATTAGAGTACAGATAGGGAATATGTGGAGGGTCTCAAAGGTTGTAGGTGTTGTTGGATTATTTGCTCACCCATTGACTGATCATGGCCAGGCTAAACCCTATGTCCATTCCCACCCAGTTCATGTCCCCGCATGCCCAAAACACCTCCTCAAGGAACATATTTGAGCTTTCTTCAATCAAGTCTTAACATCAAACATTGCACTCAAAGTGCCGCGGGTGTTTTTTCAAATAAGTATGAGAGTTAATGAATTCATTGGAGCTGTAAACTTGCTACATGTCTAATAAACATGTCTTAACCAGGTCTGCCTTCAGCCACTCATTTAAAAGCAATGAACATGTCCTTCCTTTACAAATTCCTGTTAAAAACAAGCATTGGCAAAGCCAACAGTTTTGTCTTGTGTATATACGTATAAGGGAATGCGCAATACCACTGCTATTATAAACCCACATACTCACACCATGTTGCACCGTCTAGCATCATTGGTTTAATAGCACTACGGCAGTGCCTGGCAGGTGACGTTCCCATTGCAACACATAGGCCCACACTACTAGAATTGCCAATGTTAGCTGTTCCTTACTTGTTGCCTCCCATTAGCTTAGAGAATTGTCACCGCTCAAATCTCTATTTCCCATTATTTCCATAAATCTGCATCTGGATTAAAATGGGGGGCATGTTATATGAACGTGAATAGTTAATCAGGTGTCAGGTGTCCCGCAGCACGCCAGCCGCCATGCCTGGCTGCAGTTGTCATGACAATAAATCAAACCGGGATTCATGGGGATCTCTTAAGGGGACAGCACCTTATTTATAGCACAGGGCATCGTGTAAACGTAAAAAGCTGTTCTCGGCTTCATCGTTGTAAATCTGGATGGGATGAATACTAATCGCCTCCACATAGTTTCAGGCTAACATTGGAAGCCTCAGTAAACGGTGTCTGAATTTTCAGAAGGAACGAAGCAGCCGATGAACATCTGAACAACAAAAAACAAACTCGGGGGACAAATGCAATGTGTCACGTCACCTTCACCAGAGGCCATCTTAGCAGACGTGGGCTTCATACTTATCCATGGCACGGTAATACAGGCAGAAGGTATGTTCACATTTATTGAAACAGTTTTTTTTTTTCTCAACTCAAGCATTAACAAAAATACACACAAAATGTAATGCACATACAAGATATACAGCATAGCAAGGAACTGTAAACGAAAAATAAACAATGGATCTATATTACGTTAACATATTTTGTAGTCATTTCTAACAAAACTGGCAGAAATGTGCAGGCAAATTGGAAGCTTTAGGATTACAAGAATACCAACATCAGCAATGAGCATATGATTTAGTCCATATGTCGAACAGTGAAAACTAGAACACTGCTAATAAGTTGTCTGTTTTGGTGGCCTGCTGGGGTTAATGCAGTGGTGTCTCCAGGAATGCAATGTAGATGGCTACGGTAGGGTTCACGGGCAAAAGTAGGGTCAGATGGAGCAGCTATAAATGGGTGGTGTGAATGCTTCTCCCAAAGTGACCAAAGGTAGGTTAAAATGGTGCATTTCTACAGCACATCCTGCCCCCTCCCCCACCAGCAGAGGTCAGAACGCAAGCCCCATACAAGGCATCCTGCACCAGTCCACCCCGATCACGAGCCCCATACCCGGCATGCTGTCACCACTACCCAGATCACAAGTCCCATACATGGCATCCTCCCCCTAGCACCACCACCCAATGCACAAGTCCCATATATGGCATCCTCCCCCTAGCACCACCACCCAGTGCACAAGTCCCATACATGGCATCCTCCCCCTAGCACCACCACCCAATGCACAAGTCCCATACATGGCATCCTCCCCCTAGCACCACCACCCAGTGCACAAGTCCCATACATGGCATCCTTCCCAAAGTGACCCAGAGCGCAAGCCACAGACCTACCATTCTGCCCCCCACAACCCGGATACTCGGCACCCTGCTCCCACCACAAAAAATACAAGCACCCTATCTGTCACCCCCTACCTACAATCCTGCCCCCCCCGCCACCACCCACAGCCCAGAGCACAAGACCCATACCTGGCATTCCGTCCACAATCAAAAGAGTATGCCTCATACCTGGCATCCTGCCTGCACCCCGCTGTCCAGAAAACAAGCCACATATCTGCCACCCGACTCCCACCCCTCACACCAGAAGCCCTGTACCAGCCAGTATCTGGCATCCTGCACAACATTCCTCCACCCCAAATTAGCCTCATCTGTGTAGTGGCAGGCCCCACTTATTTAGATGTGTGGTGTGGATGAGACGAACAGGAGAAAAGCCCGAAAATATTGGAGAGTGCAAGGTGGCATCAGGAAAAGAAGGACGATCGAGATGTGGTGCAGGTAGGTGCAGGCGTTGATCCGGCCAGGCCATAGCACCAAGCAACAAAGGATCCAATAACTTATGCAATTCAAATGTACAATGTTCTAGCATAAAGTAAAGTGCAAGCCAGGGGTGGCCTTCTTAAGTGTGGTCACTGGCGTAACAGAGGCCCCTGCAGCCCCCACTGTGCGGGGCCCGCCAGCACATGTCCTGGGAGGGGGCCCCACTTGAAGAAAAATAAAATGTTTTTTCTCAACAAAAAAAAAAAGTTTTGTTTTGAATTCACTCTGCATTAATAAAGAAATCATTTCTTAAACAGAAATCATTTCTTTATGATGGCTGAGTGAATACAAACAGATACTTTCTTTTTGAAGTCTGAGGGTTCCCCCCAATCCGTGACATAGAAGACCCTAGGCTGGAGGGCTCCATGTCATGGGGTGGAGGGGGGAGCCCTATGTCTTCAAAAATAAACTGTTTATTTTTTAAGTCACTCTCCTTTCATAAAGAAATTATTTCCGTTATGGTATGGTCCTTAACTGAATAATTTCTTAACGAAGTTAGAGTGACTTCAAAAAGAAACAATGGGGCTCATTTTAACCATGCCGCCCCGGAAACAACGGTGCTGGTAATCTCCCGGCACCATTGCTTCCGGATTGGCATATTACAGGTCTACCTGCTGGGGCTGCTGTGTCTGACAGGTCTGACCCTGGCGGGCGTAGCGGCCACGTTAGGAAGACCCGTAACAGAAGCACCAGTAATGTTAAAAACCATGCCAGTGCGTCGGTGTCCCCAATCCCGTGGAGTACTATGGGACTCCACAGGAATGGGTATTACCGAAATTACCGGCACCTGACTTCCTAGCCGCAGGACTTGGAAGAGCCCAGTGGCACCGGGAAGTCAGGCGCCTGTAATTTTTTATGGATCTGGCGGCAACCCGCCGGTAGCACTGGCGTGGTTACTGCTGGACCAGTAATGAGCCCCAATTTCTTTTTTAAGTAATAGGGCTCCCCTCAACCCCATGACATGTGCGTGTGTGAGTGTATGGTGAAAAGGTGCACGCTTAAATGTATAGGTAGCTGCCTGTGTGAGTGTATGGTGAAAGGGTGCACAGAAATGTATGGGTCGCTGGGTATGTGTGTGTGTGTGTACGGTGAAAGCATGCACACTTAAATGTACGGGTGGCTGCCTGAATGTGCCTGTATGGTGAAAGGGTGCACATTTAAATGTACGGGTTGCTGCCTAAGTGTGCCTGTATGGTGAAAGGGTGCACACTTAAATGTATGGATGGCTGCATGGGTGCGCCTGTTTGGTGAAAGAGTGCACACTTAAATGTATGGAAGGCTGCGTGTGTATATGGTGAATGGTGTGTGTGCTTGTTTACAGGTGCACAACAAAATCTACATTTCGGGGGGGCTAACCCTTCAAATGTTGGGCGAGGCACCACCTTCACGTGTGGTGGGGAGGGGCAAACTTATTTGTGTGGGGTCATCTAACTTCTTTACACATTTTAATGAGACTAATCTAGTGCAGCTTCAATGTTACCAGCAGTTAACTCTCTCCTTTAAGTCTCCTATTCCCTCTCTACCCTTCCAATCACTCCCCTGGCATGCAAGTAGTAGACCCACATCGCAATTGCAAATGCCTACAAAATGTGGCATTTGAATGAAGGTACTAACAGTGAAATTCTTTACGTTGGTAATTGCTGGGCCCTTATTAACAGCAAAACCCAGGTGCAGTTTAACATCTGTCCTGTTCAGTCCGGCAACTGCTCTAAAGATCAGCCAGGTCGAGTCAACATAGCCCAAACTGTCAGAGGAGGGGAGTGCTGAAGCCCAGTTAACTCAATGGTGTTGCACCCCAACTTGCGTTTATTACCTTGATTACTCCTAGCCCTATTTTTCCCCGCCCCAGTATTTATGTATGAGGCAGTACTTGTGTACTCTGCCTCATACAAAAGTACTGGGATGAGGAAGAGGTACATGGAGGTAATGCCTGATTTAGCTACCTGTAATCTTCATTACTCCTAGTTCCACTCTTCCTCATCCCAGTACTTAGCTATGAGGCAAGCAGGCATGATATGTGGTATTAGTGGCTAGAGAGGCATTTTGGTGCAGCCAGTCTAGTCATTCCTCAGTTTGGTATGACTTTCTGTTAACTGGGAATTTCTGATAAAGCAGTCCTGCTAAGTGTAAAAGTGTAATTACCTGGCGAGATTGGCATATGGGTGCTGTCAGTCTAACCATTTCGTACTGCATCATTGTATTTTTTCTGGGCATCTGCGATAAAATGATATGATAAAAGTCATTTATAACGTGCCTGTGCACAGGTGTTTCTATGCATGACAAGACAAGGGAGGGAAGATAGAGGGATGACAAGACAAACAATCTCACTAGGCCTTGTGTCATTGTGAGAATGAGAGGTGCAAGAGGAAAGGGAGGGGGGAAGTGCAAGGTAGAGGGGAGGGGAAAACATGGCTGCAATGCTCTGAGTAAGTGCAGCCAGGGCAGCACGGCTATGGGTAGTGCAAGGAGAACAAGGGGCTGCAGTGTTACAGTTAAAGCCCCTAATTGCATGTGTAAGAGGATTCAATTCAGCACTACAGCCAAGTTAACGCCTAGTCTAGAATACTGAATGAAAACCCTTATTGATATATCTTTAGGTCCAGTTCATGCGTCCTGGATGACTACCCTTGTATAACACCCCTCTCTTGGAATCCCCCTGACCCCACTGAGCCAAGAAGTAGTTCTGTTTTGCAAGTTTAAAAGGTTTATTTGATAAATTAAAATATATATATCACACTTTATAATAAATTAATAATTGAATATCACACTTAATCTGATATGGTAAATATTAACAACGGAGAATCTGGCACTAGCACACTTCTTTATAATGACTAATGAGTTGACCTGAAATGGATAAGGTAGCACACTGGTAAATAGGAACAAAAGTATAATGTGGTAGAGGATGCTTTATGTAGCTCAGGTGGATGCAATATTCAATGAATGCAGTACAGAAAATACGCAATATGATTCAACCAGACAATGTAATCACTTTTCTCGGGCTATTCCCTCCCCCCCTCTTTATGCAATGCAAGGAAATGGAAGGAAAACACACAGTCCTCAGAAATGCAATCAACTGTAATTCAGTTCAATCCCAGCAAGCTTACAGAAAACAGATAGGAGTTTTGAAAACACAGGCCCAAATGCTTTGATATGTGCTAGCAATGGATGAGAAATATGCTGGAAATGCTTTTTAATTCCCTTTCAGAGGTTCAGGGTGTGTGGTATCTAGTTAATATTAGTCCAGGCTCACACTAGCAATGATGCAGGGATAGTTAGCAGGTTAAACGAATTTCTGGCCAATGGAAAGCAAACAGCAGCAGTTTTTACATGTGAAGAAATTGCAAATCGCGGTAAAATTCGCGGATGCGCCGAGCGCTATTACAAAGGAACCGCAAGGACTATCTCTACCGTTTTGGGGTCCTAGAAAAGCCTGGGATCTCAGCTTCCAAATGAAAGTTATTGCAAGTCTCTAGCCCAAACGGTTGCGGAGATATGAGTAATTTAGTAAAGGTCGTTTTTGGTTTTGTAAATTTTAAACGCACACTTTTTCAAAATGACAAGTGACAAATTTTTGCAGCTAGAATGACAGGTGACAGCTAGGAGGCAGTTCTACTTAGGTTAAATAGATTGAATTAGATGAATTTAAACTAAGAGATGTGTTCTGAGTTTTGCTAAGTACTCACAAGAGATTTTGAACAGGAAAGCGACTTGGTCACGGACTTCAGTCTGGTCAGGTCTTTCCGGGTTCTGCTCACAGCGCCTGGCCTCTGGAACTGCTCACAGGGGTCTGGTCTCTGCTAGGCACCTGTTCTTTGGGTCTCTCTGCTCTGGATAGATTGAAGTCTCTAGTTTGGCTTTCTGGAGTTTGATGGAGGTAAGTATGGATTTTTCCGGCAGAGCTTTCAGCGGCAGATGAAAAATGAATCTCCCTATGTGTCCTGACTCTCTGCTTTTATCTGTTTCTTGAGAATGGGTGTGTGTGTTGCATCACTAGACTTGCCCCTCTCAATCGTCATTGGTCAGCTTTCATTCGTCCCCTTGATTGGGGGAATGAAATGAAGTGTCATCATGATGAGGTCTGTTTATGATACAGAGAACCCACCCCTGTCAACTTTACACACAATCTATATCTGACCTAAAAACATATTTGCACAGGTACACATTTGTTTAAAATTACATATACATGGTGTGGCTGAATTTAGCCATGTCTATGTCCAAATCTGCTCATTCTCGGAGCTTGCATTCAAAGAGTGTACATAATTGACTTTTTAACTGCTTTTCCAAATTCCGACATGGACCCAACTTTACATACATGTGTGCAGGGGGTAGGGACATTAACTGATGAAGTTTCAGATTTTTAACATGCACACATTTAGAGTAATATCCACTTTTCCGCTAAAACCCCCCTGAACATACCACCGGTTCCTACCACGTCTTAAACTGTGGGCAGAAAAATCACAAGAATTATGGTATCATTTATAAAATTTTCACATGTCCGCTCTATGAATTATCCCCCTTTTTATAAAACCATATCCTTGCTGCAGGGGTGTGTCTTTTCAGGTCACATGGTACAGAAACCAGTCTTTCCAGTTTCTGCCAAACCAGCTTGCTTCTCACAGGCAGTGCTCCTCCCAGCTTCTCCAGGAGGAAGCCACTTTTTACGACGTCTGTAATAAAAAACCTTTGCCTGAGTGGAGAGGGCTTTGTTCACTCTCTGGCAGAGCACAGGAAATTCAATTATCAGATAGATGGCATATCCTTAGCCTGGGCAGCAAAAGGAAGGTTGGCCTGGGAACACAGTGGTGACTCAAGTTTCACTGCTGATGGGTAGTTGCTAGGCAAAATCAAGTTCCTTAAGCCAGACCTTCAGCTAACTTTTTGTTGCTTTTAAAATAACTTGTAATTTTACACATGCAGCTAAAATGCTGATTCTAAGCGCAAAACTATGACATTTCAACAGTTACAAAGGCATGTGACACCAAACATAGGTCACTCATTTAATTTAACATTTTCGATTTTGGTGGTTTTAAATCCAGTTGTAGTTAGGCTTAAGCTGCTGACTCCATAGCATTTTTGTTATAAGCATTGTTTTTGGGCTCTTCATTTCCCAGATTTTGTAGGCACACAAAACTCCATTCTGCCAAATGTCTGCTGGTGTTCAGTGAATATTTTGCACATGTTGCAAGGTTTGAAATAGGCATTTTGCTTGCCTTCAGAAAAACACACAGAGTGGTTTTAAAACGCCGGCTTTTGGATAGTGGTGAGTACTGGTACTGCACCCATTTTTGGGATTTAAGAAATGAATTCCCCACACTTCTAGGTTGCATTTGGCAATCAGCATTGCCATTCCCAATGGTTTCAGACTACTGTGCGGGTAGTCCAATGGTGGTTTTAAAGCGCTTTGAAGCTAACCGGCGCTACTGTTTTTCCTTTGGCAACCCATTTCCCTCATGGCAACCCGGCCTTTCATTCTCGCACTGGTGGGTGGCAAGTGAGGCAACCATTTTGGTGGGCGCACAAACTGCGCAGCTTTCCTGGATTTCGGCGCACATGTGGGTTTTCCGCCATCTTGAATTTCCTAAGCCCACAGCACCAAATGTTGTAGCAGGGTAGCTTAAACGTGGGTCAGGACACCCTACAAGCCCCCCCACGTGACTGCACTTTGAGTTTGGGTCGATGGGGAGTCGCGTGCCCAAGGGTTTTGACCCACGCACCGGTCTGTCCGCATAATCTTCTTCCTCTTCTGTAGATGGCACAGTTCAGCATCTTCTTCTCCATCCAGTCAGATCGATCAGTTCTCCTCGCCGGTCCTGATGGGAAGATTGGGCGGTACCCCGGGCCCGTTGTGTCTTTGCTCCCGGTCTCCGGATCGTCCTTCTTGGTCATCCTTCATGGTTTCATCTCTCCTAGGATGATAAAGGAAGAGCGGCAATATCTACTCATAGACGATTTTTTTTTCCACCACTGTTGAGATAGTGGGGCAGCATATGCATTTCATCGTAACGAAATATTACATTCTTATTTTGAAAAAAAAAAACAGCATCACTAGAGACAGTTTCATGTAAATCACAATATTTTAGAGACTAGATGTGGTAGGTTTTATGATTGGAACTGAATTAGTCTGATACAGTACCCGCTAGGATTCCAGAGGATTCCTCCAGTTGTTGCAGAGTGTGCCTGGGATGGCAACATTTCAACTGGTTTATGTGGACCCACTTGTCTTCCCCCTCTGCCGAACCACCTTTGGGGATGCGGATCTTGTAGGCCACAGGGGAGATCTTATCGACGATCTCAAAGGGTCCCTTCCATGTAGGCAAAAATTTGCGCTGCTTGGCCTGGTTCCTTTGGAAGTTGTATAGATAGACCCGGTCTCCCACCTGATATTCCTTCCTGGAAGTTTTCAGGTCATAATGGGTCTTCATGCTATCAGTCGATCTTTCTAGATTCCGCTGAGCATAAGCAAAAGCATGTTGGAGGTGTTTCCTTAAATTCTCTACATACTCATGAGTAGTGGAGGCATTTATCAGTGTCTGCTCTTGGGTCCTGTAGAGCAAATGCTGCGGAAGCACCATCTTGCGCCCAGTCATCAACTCAAATGGTGACATTTTGGTTGCAGATGAAGGGGTAGATCTGATGGCCATTAGGACCAGAGGTAATCGGATATCCCAACTTGGCCCAGAATCTGCCACAAACTTCTTTAATATGCTCACAATTGTCCGGTTATATCTCTCTACTGCCCCAGAAGAAGCTGGTCTATAAGCAATATGCAGCTTTCTCTTGACCCCCAGTATCTCCCACATCTTTGTCATTACTTCACTGGTGAAGTGGCTACCTCTGTCTGACTCAATCCTTTGAGGTAGACCAAAACGGGAAAAGATGTGGTTAATCATCAAGGCAGCTGCAGTTTCTGCCTTGCAATTTGGGGCTGGGAGACATTCCACCCACTTGGTAAACAAGCATGTCACAGTCAACATGTACTTATTCCCCCTAGCCGAGCGAATCACAGGGCCTACAAAGTCGATTTGTAAATCTGACCATGGCAGTGTCATTCCCCTCTTTTGTAAAGGCGCCCGGTGTGTGAGGGATGATGGCTGAAATTGTGCACACACAAGGCAACCCTTCAGGTACTGGTCGAGGTCCTGCCCCATGTGTGGCCAGTATGCAACCTCTCTTAAGATTTCCAATGTTGTGTGAAACCCCCTATGACCGGCAGTGGCCGCATCATGGGCGTGACTTAACATCAGGCTTCGGAATGAGGTAGGAACCACCCACTGATCGTGGCCAGCTTTGGATTTCCTTACCAACAAACCGTCTTGGATCCGGAACATTTTGGGACATTTCATCAACACTCTTAGGTCCTCTTTCCCAATGTAATCGGTATCCGTCAGGGGAAAGTTCTCAGGGTCCTCAAGGTGCTGGTAAAATTTACCAATTATTGGATCCCCCTTCTGAGCGGTGATCAAATCAGCATCAGGGGTCTCCTTACTCCATTGTGCAATTGGAAGGTCGTTGTGAGCATTTGTCTGGGACCTAGTGATAGCAGTGACCTGGATTTCCCCCAACAGGGACTCAATCTCAATTAGACCCCCTTGGATGGCCCCGGTTTTGGCCAGCTGATCAGCTAAGTCATTTCCAGTTTTGTCTGGTCCCTCTACTTTGGAATGACCCTTGATCTTTTTCCAATAGATGGTCATCCCATTCGATGTGACCAGATCATCAATGTTTTGGATCAACTTCCCATGTTTCAAGGGTTTGTTGTTAGCACATAACATGCCTCTGGTTTTCCAATTAACCAGGTGCTCCACAAACCCGTTCCGTACATAATCCGAATCTGTGATTATGACCAGTTCGTGGAGTTGATGCTGGACAGCAGTGAGGATGGCCTGATGCACAGCCATCAATTCTGCCACCTGACTACTTCGGGGACCAATTTTGTATCCAGCAGAGGGTTCTGGGGACTCATTCACCCATGCATTCCCTACGCCCGCCACCAGTTCTTTCTCCCCGTCGTTGTCAACATGGTAAGAGCATCCATCCACATAGACAGTGGGCATTCCCTCACACTTGTCTTCTTCAAAGACTTTGTGGGGGGAATTAAGGTATGCCTCCATGTTGTCCTTTATTTTTAGACTTTCGTCCTCGAGACAGTTTTCTCTGGCACAATCATGCAAGTCAGCCAGACCTTGCGCGAGGGGACTCTTCTTGTTTTGGCCATATCTGACCTCCACAGGAAAGCCTTGCATTGACAGAATCCAGGAAGTAATTCGGGAATTACTCACATTTCCGGCCCGGATTCTGTCACTTTCGAGATATTGCAGAGGCTGGTGTGGAGTCTCCACTATGATGTGTTCCCCCTGGATAAACGGGCGGTAATTCTTCAATGCCCACACCGTTGCCAGGAGTGCCTTCTCACAATCGTTGAATTTTTCCTCCACAGAGGATAAAGTTTTGCTCGCATAGGAGATTACTTTATTGACCTTGTCATGCTTTTGATATAATACTGCCGTCAAGCACGTATTAGAGAACCCCGTCTCCAGGAAGAACTCCTTGTTTCTGACAGGGTAAGCTAGGCAAGGCGCTTGTGAGAGGCTTCTTTTGAGTTGTTTTACTGCCTCGGCTTGTTCTGGACCCCATTCCCACTTGACCCCCCCCTTCAGGAGATGAATCAGGGGTCTGGTGATCTCTGCGTAGCCCTCAATGAACTTTCTGCTGTAATTAGTCAGTCCAAGGAGGCTCCTTAGTTCCCGCAGAGTTGTGGGGTCTTTCAGTTTCTGAAGTGCTTCCACTTTCTTTTCCTGGGGACAGAGACCCTGAGGAGTAATCTCATGCCCCAAGAAATTAACACGGGTTCTACACCACTGTGCTTTTTGAAAGGAAAGTTTTGCTCCGGCGGCCCTCAACTGTGTCAGAACATAACGGATCTCTGCTATGTGTTCCTCCACAGATGAACTTTTGATGAGGACATCATCTACATAAGCCAGGTTACCCCTCGTACCCAGGTCGGGCATGGCCTTATGTAGGAAAATATTGAACTCATTACCGGAGTTAAGGTATCCGAAGGGAGTCCGGGTCCATGTGTACTGCTGGCCCCCAAAGGTAAAAGCCAGCTTGTATTGGTCCTCCCTACTGACAGGCACGGTCCAGTATCCATTGGTCAGGTCTATTGCAGTGAATACCTGTGACCCCTGAATCTGGGCCAGCCCTTGGTCAATGTAGGGAAGAGGCCATCGGGAAGTGTGGACCCGTTTGTTGAGCTCCCTGAGGTCAGCGCAGAGTCTCCACTGGCCGTTTGGCTTCAATATTCCCAGCACCGGATTATTGAAGGTGCTGTGGACTGGACGGATTATTCCCCGGGACTCAAGGTTCTTAATTATTTCAGTAAGGGACTCCATTGATGCGAGAGGCAAGCGATATTGCTTCACAAACACTGGAGTCATGCCAGGGTCCGTGGGGATTGTTGTGGTGTGGATGTCGGTGCGACCACAGTCATATGAGTCTACCGCAAAGAGATCTTGGAAATCCAAGAAAACTTGTTTCAACTTTTGCTTTTGTTCCAGAGTCACACAGGCATCAGCTAGGTTGACTCTCTCTTCCACCATCTGCCTGAAGCCTGGAAAGACTTCTGGTTTGGCTATTTCCGCGGCCTCCTCCAGCTGGGTGGAGAAGTCCCTGGTCAGAGTGCTGATTTGGACTGGAGGCTTCAGGTGGGAAAGGCAGCCCTCATGGACCTGGAAAATCACCTCATCCCTCCTGAAGTCACAAGTCACATCTTCCTTACCATAGGGGCAGGAAGTGTACACCAGGAAGTTCCCCCCATGCCGGGTAAAAATCCTGTCTGGTGTTGTATTGTCATCACTGTCACTGTCAAAACAGTCCTTGGGGATGGGTCCTAACAGTTCATTTACAAGATCAATGGAGAAATGTCGGTCATCAACCGCCATTCCAATAATGGTGCCTGCGGCTAGAGTAATACTCTTTAAGTCGCTGTTATCCACCTCTATTAGAATGGGGTCATGTTCTATGTTGACTAATGGAGTCGGGTTTACCCCCAACCCTTGCTGTTGGAGAGAAGCATTTAGATGTATGTAAGCATCAGGGTTTTTCAACTCTTGTCCCCTTTTAACTTTCACTTCCAGGGAGAATTGTCGGGTCCTTTCTGGGATGGTGACTTCCTCTTTAACCTGAATTTCGACTGCATAAGGTAGCAATTGAGCTGACCTAAATGCTTTTTCTGGATCATCAAAGCCCATGGGATTATCCGCTAATCGGGACCAAGCTTTGAAGTTTATTAGGTCCAAACTAATGGCAAAGCGATTGAGAATGTCACTGCCTAAGTAAAAGGCGGCAGGGACGTCTCGCACGACCCAACAATTGTGGACTATGCTCTTGTTGCCAATGGAGATTTTGAGCATACACCTGCTTGGCAGGAGATGTTTGGAATTAGGTGCTTCCAGGTCCATCTCCCATTTGTCTATCAGTTTGAAGGTGGGAATGGCTGGATCTTTTGGGAGTTGGCGGAACATGGCTTCGCTGATGAAGCTCTTACCGTTGTTCACACACACTCGAGCGAGAACAGAGTCCTTCCCATCATTTAACTGAACAGGGATGAACAACTGCTCTCCAATTTGCTGAATGTCAGCCAGACTCTGAGCTGATTTCACATCTTTCTGGACTATAGGAGTGGGAGTTTCAGATTGTGGATTGGTATAGAATTTCAGAGTGTTTCCTTCCAGCGTGGAATACCACCTTAAACTGGAAGGAAGGTTGATTTTCAGAAATAGAGAGGACCCCCCATCACCAGTCTGTTGTCCTACTGCTATTACTGTCACGTCTGGAATTTGGCTATTCTGGAAGTGAAATTCTACTTGGTCAGATTTTTGTTCAACCATGTGGCATGTGCCGTTTAAACTAACATGGTTGACACTCTGTTTTAATTTTATGGGTCGGCTAGTCTGAGTCCAGAGGACCTTGTTTACGCAATCTATTAGGGGTGACAACCTTCTCAGGAGGTCATTCCCTAGTAAACAAGGGGTGCCCTCTGGGGTCACAACTTTGACCGGGTGTTTCAACTTATGTCGCCCGATCTTAATGTCCAAGTCTGCCGTCCCCTCGACGGGAATTTCCTTCCCGTCAAAGTTCTGCAGTTGTCCAGGAAGAGAGGTGAGAGGAATTTGGTAATTCTCTCCCCTTCCTGCATTCAGTTCGTCAAAGGCCCTTCTGGACAGAAGGGTAGCTTGAGATCCAGTGTCCACCAGTGCTGAGATTGTACCCTGCCCCTGTACTTGTACCGGGGCATAATATCTTCCCTCCTTCTCCTCAAGGGGGCACAGATAATGTACATTTTTGGACAACTGGTGGGCTAATTTTCTGGTTTTGGACATCGCTAGCGAGGAGATTTGGGCAGAATTCTGTGGAGAGTCTTGGGAATCTGAAAGAAAAAATTTGCAACTGGAGATCAGAGCCATTGTGGGTTCCCCTGGTTCCGGTTCTGGGCCGCCCCCCCTTTTTGGAGGCAGTCCCCAGGATGGGTTTGAACCAGGGGATTTTCTTGCGGTTGGTTCTGGGATGAGATGGTGGGCGGCGGTAGCTCAGTCTCCACATCTCCCCAGTCTGGATTTGCATCCCTAGGGACCCATTTTTCTTTGGGAGGAGTTCCCCCCTCTCTGAAGGAGAAGATCCTTTTCCCAGGATCCTCTGAGGATCCCTCTCCCTCAAATTGGAAGATCTGTACCTCCTCCTCAAACTGAGTCTGTTTGGGTCTTTTGTTTCTCCTACCCCCCCTCTGCTCCTTAGGAGGCAGACTTTCAGGGGCAAGAGATTTTGTTTCCGGTTCCTGGGTTGCTAGGGGCTGTTTACAAGTGAGGAAGGAAGCTTCCTCCAAGGCTTTACACCCCCCTTCCCCTTGTGCCTCCTCCCTGGGAACCGGTGAGTTATCGGGGTGCTGCCCCCGTCATTGTTCTGGAGCACCAGGTCCAGAGTTGGGTGCGTTCTGCGCCGGCATGCTGATCTGAGGGTTCTGCTGAGCCCTCAGTATGTGACCCATATCCCGCGCCATGTTTTGGACCTGGCGCTCTAACTGGGAAACCCGCTCAGGCTGATACGGGACCCTGTTTTCTCCCCTGGGCTGATCCCGGGAAGGGTAGCTGTCCCTCCTCTGGTAATACCCCGGGTTGGGAAGATTTGGGTACCCCTCCACCCTTGGCCTCCCCTCTCCCGGATTCAGTGGTCTGGGCTCAGGGAATTGGGGAAAGAAGGATGGATGGTTTTGGGGCTGAAAGTCGGGTGGATATCTGGGGAAAAAGTTCTGCCCAGGGTTTGGTAAATTTCTGCCCTCCTGTGGGAAGTTTGGAGGGAAGTTCCCTGGGTTAGGTGCTTGTCTGGATCCCCCCCCTTGGGCTGGAGGAGTCCACACATAACCCAGGATGGGTCGATTTCCCTTGTAACGTGGACTTACATAATCAGGAGAGCGAGGGACCCCATTTGTGGGGCTGCCTCCCTGGCTCCCTGTCTGTGACTGGCCCGAGGACCTTCTGGGCCTAGCATTATTAGGGGCAGGTAGGTTTTTAGGCCCCCCCATCTCCAAATCCAAAACGGGGGTGACCTTTACCTCTGCCACCTTGGCAGCAGCAGGGGTGCTGTTGGCTTTGGGGTTTTTCTGGGCATTGCTTTTATTTTCTATGGGCTTCTGCACCTCATAGATGCGGGTAGCCTGTTCAATGACCCAGTCTAAAGATCTTTTCTCGTGAAAATCCCTCACGAGCTGGGTCATGATATATTTGGGCAAGGCATGGAAAAATGTATTAATAAATTCCCTGCTATCCGTGCGCACCCTTCTTGTGGTCTGTGCAAAAGCACGCTTTAACTCCTGCACAAATTCTTGTGGGGCCTGATCCTCCCCACATTGCAAATTGTAGGCTGCCTTGCGAGCCTCTTGAGGATTTCTGTGAACAGAAAAATGTTTCAGGATGGCCGCCTTATATGTGGACCATCTTAAATGATTTTGGTCCTCCAGCCCCGCAAAGAAACTGGAGTATTCCGGGGAGAAGGTCCACTTTACATATTGAATACAGCTTTGGCTGTCCTTCATATGGAAAGTCTCCATCATTTGTTCAAACAACTCTAAGTGCTCCCAAACAGAATACTTAGCGTTCTTATGGTAAGGCGTGATGACGCTCCTGATCGCCTTAATCTGCTTTAAGGGGTCCTTGAGCAAGGCCCTTTTTGCCTTATTGGCCTTTTTGGTTCGGGTAACCCTTGTCCATTCTTCGTCGGACTCAGAGGCACTGCTCCCAGAGGTTCCCGTCTGTTCTTCCAGGTTTTCCCGGATTCTGCGAGCCTGGGAATGGCTGGCAGAATGTGGGGACCTGGTCTCCTGTGTCCTGCGCAGTTCAGAGGAGTCTTCAGATTCCTCCTTGCTGTCAGGATTTGATGGGTACCCCCTCCACTGACCTAACTGGGCAGAGGTTTTCAGGATGCCCTTAATGGGCCTCCTCTCCTGGGGTTCCCCATTGAACTGTACTGTACTTGGGTGCCCATACCCGGATGCCCACCCCTCCATTCCTGAGTGGTACTGGCCTATGAGCCCCATACTCTTAGCTGGATAGTAATCTGCCATCCCTGCGGCCCTGTGCTCATGTGCGCCAGGGGACATGGGGGTGGTAGAGTCCAGGGACTGGGGGAGATGAAGGCCCCTGGGGTTAGGGCTCCTGCGGTTATGGTCAGGAGTCTCTCTTTCCCAGCGGACCTCATCTCTATCCGCCCCTGCTCCCTGTTGCAATGCAAGAGCCTGCATTTGTGCTTTCAGTTCCTCTGTTAAGGCCTTACTCGACTCTATCAGTTTCTCCTGCATAGCTACCTGTTGCTGGAGCCTATCATTGTGTTGACAGAGGGCCTCATTCTCCCTCTGTGCTTCCTGGTTGGTCCTGGAGAACTGGGCCAGTCTTTGCTGCAGGAGGTTTACCTCCTGGGCAATGTCCCTATTGGCCTGCTCCTTTCTTGCTAGAGCATCTTCCACCCTTCTGGTGTGCTCTACCAAGTTCTGGTTTTCTTTTTGGAGATCACCCAGCCCCTGGAGGGCCAGGTGATTTTCTTCCATTTTTCTTTTTAAATGGCAGACTTCCTGGCCTAAGGCGTCTCTTTCCTGACTAAGAGCCTGCATTTGTGCCGCCAGGTCGTCCCTTTGCCTTTGGAAGGCACCAGCTTTTTGGCGCTCCTCATCAAACTCTGCCTGGGTATCCAGGTCTTTCAAGATCAGCTTGTTGCTCTCTACCTTCACTCTATCTAGATGACTTTGCAGGGTGGCTACCTGCTCCGTGCATGCCCTGTTAAAGTCTAATTGTTGCTCCAGCTTTTTCTGGCTCTGCAGTAAGGAGTCCAAACTGTCTTGGTGCTCCTTCTGCAGGGCCAGAAATCGGGTATCCTGGTCTGTCTTTTCCTGTTGTAGGATGCCCATATCCTCTTTTATTTTAATGATATATTGCCTACTATTATTTTCTGCCTCCTGGCTCCTCTGCAGCCTCTGCTCAGAAGAGTCCAGATCAGATTGGGCCTTCTCTAACGCCATCTGTTGCCTTTTTGCCAGATCATGGCCTTCAGCACATTTATTCTGTATGGCTCCCATGTATAAATATAAATATGCCGCTATCCTAACAATCTTGTCGTGCTCATCTTTGGCCTTAGGAGCCATATATAGTTCACTCAGGGCCACGTGTAATGGACCCTGATCTCTATATATATCTGACCCTGTTTCCGTGACCTGTTGCATGATGGCCTGCAACCAGACTGTTTGGTCCTGGTGAGTCCACTCACCTCTCACAAATAACTTATGTAAGAAGTGCTCTCTGGCTATTTTCATATCTACCAAGGTCGTCATTCTAGAGATTGGTCTCTGTCCTGACTTACAGAAGTTAGTATTTTAGTTTTGCAGAACAGAACTTTTCTTGGAGTGTCCCTTTTGAGGAATGCTTCACAGCGTAATGCAGCGTGGTGATCCGACTGGATGTATGTATCCCGTCAGTTAGCACACTGTATTAATCTGCACAAATGGTAAATCTAACCCAACATCCCGGACGAGCCCCCACTTTGTAAGAGGATTCAATTCAGCACTACAGCCAAGTTAACGCCTAGTCTAGAATACTGAATGAAAACCCTTATTGATATATCTTTAGGTCCAGTTCATGCGTCCTGGATGACTACCCTTGTATAACACCCCTCTCTTGGAATCCCCCTGACCCCACTGAGCCAAGAAGTAGTTCTGTTTTGCAAGTTTAAAAGGTTTATTTGATAAATTAAAATATATATATCACACTTTATAATAAATTAATAATTGAATATCACACTTAATCTGATATGGTAAATATTAACAACGGAGAATCTGGCACTAGCACACTTCTTTATAATGACTAATGAGTTGACCTGAAATGGATAAGGTAGCACACTGGTAAATAGGAACAAAAGTATAATGTGGTAGAGGATGCTTTATGTAGCTCAGGTGGATGCAATATTCAATGAATGCAGTACAGAAAATACGCAATATGATTCAACCAGACAATGTAATCACTTTTCTCGGGCTATTCCCTCCCCCCCTCTTTATGCAATGCAAGGAAATGGAAGGAAAACACACAGTCCTCAGAAATGCAATCAACTGTAATTCAGTTCAATCCCAGCAAGCTTACAGAAAACAGATAGGAGTTTTGAAAACACAGGCCCAAATGCTTTGATATGTGCTAGCAATGGATGAGAAATATGCTGGAAATGCTTTTTAATTCCCTTTCAGAGGTTCAGGGTGTGTGGTATCTAGTTAATATTAGTCCAGGCTCACACTAGCAATGATGCAGGGATAGTTAGCAGGTTAAACGAATTTCTGGCCAATGGAAAGCAAACAGCAGCAGTTTTTACATGTGAAGAAATTGCAAATCGCGGTAAAATTCGCGGATGCGCCGAGCGCTATTACAAAGGAACCGCAAGGACTATCTCTACCGTTTTGGGGTCCTAGAAAAGCCTGGGATCTCAGCTTCCAAATGAAAGTTATTGCAAGTCTCTAGCCCAAACGGTTGCGGAGATATGAGTAATTTAGTAAAGGTCGTTTTTGGTTTTGTAAATTTTAAACGCACACTTTTTCAAAATGACAAGTGACAAATTTTTGCAGCTAGAATGACAGGTGACAGCTAGGAGGCAGTTCTACTTAGGTTAAATAGATTGAATTAGATGAATTTAAACTAAGAGATGTGTTCTGAGTTTTGCTAAGTACTCACAAGAGATTTTGAACAGGAAAGCGACTTGGTCACGGACTTCAGTCTGGTCAGGTCTTTCCGGGTTCTGCTCACAGCGCCTGGCCTCTGGAACTGCTCACAGGGGTCTGGTCTCTGCTAGGCACCGGTTCTTTGGGTCTCTCTGCTCTGGATAGATTGAAGTCTCTAGTTTGGCTTTCTGGAGTTTGATGGAGGTAAGTATGGATTTTTCCGGCAGAGCTTTCAGCGGCAGATGAAAAATGAATCTCCCTATGTGTCCTGACTCTCTGCTTTTATCTGTTTCTTGAGAATGGGTGTGTGTGTTGCATCACTAGACTTGCCCCTCTCAATCGTCATTGGTCAGCTTTCATTCGTCCCCTTGATTGGGGGAATGAAATGAAGTGTCATCATGATGAGGTCTGTTTATGATACAGAGAACCCACCCCTGTCAACTTTACACACAATCTATATCTGACCTAAAAACATATTTGCACAGGTACACATTTGTTTAAAATTACATATACATGGTGTGGCTGAATTTAGCCATGTCTATGTCCAAATCCGCTCATTCTCGGAGCTTGCATTCAAAGAGTGTACATAATTGACTTTTTAACTGCTTTTCCAAATTCCGACATGGACCCAACTTTACATACATGTGTGCAGGGGGTAGGGACATTAACTGATGAAGTTTCAGATTTTTAACATGCACACATTTAGAGTAATATCCACTTTTCCGCTAAAACCCCCCTGAACATACCACCGGTTCCTACCACGTCTTAAACTGTGGGCAGAAAAATCACAAGAATTATGGTATCATTTATAAAATTTTCACATGTCCGCTCTATGAATTATCCCCCTTTTTATAAAACCATATCCTTGCTGCAGGGGTGTGTCTTTTCAGGTCACATGGTACAGAAACCAGTCTTTCCAGTTTCTGCCAAACCAGCTTGCTTCTCACAGGCAGTGCTCCTCCCAGCTTCTCCAGGAGGAAGCCACTTTTTACGACGTCTGTAATAAAAAACCTTTGCCTGAGTGGAGAGGGCTTTGTTCACTCTCTGGCAGAGCACAGGAAATTCAATTATCAGATAGATGGCATATCCTTAGCCTGGGCAGCAAAAGGAAGGTTGGCCTGGGAACACAGTGGTGACTCAAGTTTCACTGCTGATGGGTAGTTGCTAGGCAAAATCAAGTTCCTTAAGCCAGACCTTCAGCTAACTTTTTGTTGCTTTTAAAATAACTTGTAATTTTACACATGCAGCTAAAATGCTGATTCTAAGCGCAAAACTATGACATTTCAACAGTTACAAAGGCATGTGACACCAAACATAGGTCACTCATTTAATTTAACATTTTCGATTTTGGTGGTTTTAAATCCAGTTGTAGTTAGGCTTAAGCTGCTGACTCCATAGCATTTTTGTTATAAGCATTGTTTTTGGGCTCTTCATTTCCCAGATTTTGTAGGCACACAAAACTCCATTCTGCCAAATGTCTGCTGGTGTTCAGTGAATATTTTGCACATGTTGCAAGGTTTGAAATAGGCATTTTGCTTGCCTTCAGAAAAACACACAGAGTGGTTTTAAAACGCCGGCTTTTGGATAGTGGTGAGTACTGGTACTGCACCCATTTTTGGGATTTAAGAAATGAATTCCCCACACTTCTAGGTTGCATTTGGCAATCAGCATTGCCATTCCCAATGGTTTCAGACTACTGTGCGGGTAGTCCAATGGTGGTTTTAAAGCGCTTTGAAGCTAACCGGCGCTACTGTTTTTCCTTTGGCAACCCATTTCCCTCATGGCAACCCGGCCTTTCATTCTCGCACTGGTGGGTGGCAAGTGAGGCAACCATTTTGGTGGGCGCACAAACTGCGCAGCTTTCCTGGATTTCGGCGCACATGTGGGTTTTCCGCCATCTTGAATTTCCTAAGCCCACAGCACCAAATGTTGTAGCAGGGTAGCTTAAACGTGGGTCAGGACACCCTACACATGGTAGGCACGGAGACAGTGCAAGGGTGACCGATCAAGAACGCGCCTGGACTCAGAGAGACTCTGAGGGTATCCAAGCAACCAGTCGGTACAGCAGACAGGTAGGTCAGCAGGGGAGGGAGAGAGAGAAAGAAGAGGAGAAAAGGAATGTCTTGCTGCTTCCGAAACTTCAGATGATCCGGCACAAGTTTGAAGGGACAGGGAGGCCATTCCAGAGAGAGGCACCAGCAGAGGAGAGAAATCTACCCCCCACTCTCTGCCTGGAGATGCGTCTAACCCTTAGAGAGTTAGAGGTAGCTGAGTGAAGGGCTCGAGAAGAAAGGTATTTTGTAAGAAAGCGTTGAATGTAGTGCAGGCCCGGGCCCCAGAAAGCCTTGTGGACAATGTAAAGGGTCTTGAACTTGATCCTTGCAGCCACCGGGAGCCAGTGGAGAGATTTCAGGGATGGAGTGATATGATCCCTGGGATTTAGGCCAAGGATAAATCTTGCAGTCCTGTTCTGGATTAGTTGCAGATGACGGAAGGTAGAGGAAGGCAGAATGACAAAGCGTCCCTTTGAGGAGAAGCAGCTGTTAGTGGAAGTTCTTGGTGACATCCGAGATGTAAGGAGAGAAAGATAGAGTGGCATAGAAGATGGCACCAAGGTTTTTTGCCTCGCAGGAAGGTGAAGGAAGAGGGCCTAAGGAAGATGGACAGGTGAGATAGGGAAAGCTGGTGCCAGGGTCCCAATGAGAAGAATCACTGTCTTACTGGCATTAAGGCAGAGATCGTTGTAGGCGCACCAATCCTGAATCGCGGATAGACAGTCGGGAATGAGCGAGAGAGGAAAGGAGGCTGAGGGGAGCCTGAAAGAAAGCTGAGTCATCCGCATAACACTGAAAGTTAGAGGAGAAGGTAGAGATCAGGTGGGCCAAAGGGGTCAAGTAGAGGTTGAAAAACCAGGTTTAGAGTGTAGAGCCCTGGGAAACGCCATAGGTAGAAAGAGGTGGCAGAAAGATTGGGACCAGGTTGGACCTTGGGGTGGGGGGGGCAGTCCAAGCAGAAGGACTTCAGTCACTCCAGGGCCTGATCCGTGATGCCCAGGTTCCCACAGAGTCGATTGATCAGGATGGTGTTGTTGACCATGTTGAAAGCAGAGGAAAGAAGGAGGGTGAGGACAGAAGGAATGCTGGAATCAAGGTTAAAGAGCAAATCTTCCCAGGTGTTCAGGAGAGCAGTTTCCATGCCTCTGGCAGCTCTGAAGCTAGACTGATGGTCATGGAGACAACCAACAGAATCAGTGTGGCGATTAAGCTTGGAGATGGCAAGCTTTTCCAAGAGTTTGCCCAAGAAAGGGGTGATGGAAATTAGGCTACAGTTTGCAGGGCAGGTAGGATCAGCAGACGGCTTCTTGAGGAATGGGTGCACAAGGGAGTGCTTAATGGGAGAGGGGAACGTTCCAGTGGCTAAAGAGTGATTACAGAAATCGGCCAAGGCTGGAGCAAGGGTGTCAATATGGTCCTTGATGGTTCTGGAGGAGCAGGGGACCACCTGTTTGGACAACGTTTTCATAGATCGGATTTGTCTAGAAACCTAGTCAGGTGTTGTCAGAGAGAAAGAGAAAAAAGGAGGGGGAGAGGTAGAGATAGCTAAAGGGGGCCTAGAGAGGAAGAGAGAGAGGAAGATGAAACAGAGGACAGGATGTCCTGAGATTTAGCAGAGAAGTGAGAATCCAGAGCCATACGGAGGGCCTTGGAGGTAACAGGAGAGGTAGAGAATGCAACAGAATTGACCAGATCCTTGCAGATTTTAAAGATTTCAGCCGTGTTGTTAGAGGTCATGGAGATGCAGGCTTTAATGTGTGCTCTCTTCTGGTTGAGTGTTATTGTTTTGACTGGCATTTTGGTGCAACCACTATAGGTATGTCTAAATGTGGCCTGACAGGCTTTACTGTAATGTTATTGCGTGTCTACACTGGTCTACATTGTGCAGCCAGTTGGACATGTTTTCATTGTGGCATAGCATTTTTAATAGCAAAGCATTAACGTTCCTGTGCACTGTTGGTGACTTGCATGTATTGGATTGGTGTTACCCTACAAAACGATTGCAAACACTGTGGCTTTATAGCCAATTTTTCTCAGAAAGTGTGTGTGCTGTATATTGCATTAAAATACATATTTATATCTTTCTCCTAGTGCATTGTGCGGCATACCGCTTCAGCAGCACATTCGTTTATATTACGCAAATGTGACAATCTAGGCCTGTCCAGAGTGTGCTGCGACCCGTGATTTGTTGCCGAGTTGAGGGACCTTCAGCATGGCTCGCAGGGGACCCCCACATTTTGTGTTATGCCACTGAGTGTGGTGGCACCAGGGTGACAGGCTCCAAAATTCTTTGATTGGGGAATTGTACTTCCATACAGTGCCAACCGAACATCCTAATTTCTTTGGTCCCAAGGCATCAGCCAGGAAGGGCATCCCCTTCTACAAACCAGGCTGTTATCTGCCACCCAGGTATGCTATTATTCAGGGAGTGGGGCACAAGGGGGAGCAGAACCTTTTGAAGGGGAGACAGGTGCCATTCCGGCCCTACCACATAGAAGCCACTGAATTACTGGTGTAGAAAATGGGAGTGGAAATGTGGGAAGATTTGCTGAGGGCTTGCCGACTTATTGACGTCTGGGTGGAAAAAAATGTATGTACTTGTCCTGATGTCTCATCGCAGAAGAAGGCAACGGAGCAGCATTGGACCCAGGGACTCAAGAGTGTATGTAGGAAGAGTAGGTGTTGGGAAACTCACAAGAGCACATATGTAGATGGAAGTGCAACTGTCAATACAAAAGCCTGTGGCCCCTTCCTAGCCTGTACCTCCTGCCTGTTATCTGCATACACTGTATCCCATCCAGGTATATTGGAACTACAGCATTTCCCAGTTAACAGCTATTGGACAAGGCATAGTCTACTGTCTTCTTCTATTGCGGTTGTCATTTCTAATGTTATGCAGAGAACATAGAAGTATGTCCCTTGTTTTATTTATTTTTTACTCAATACAATTAAATAAACTAAAACTTCCCATATTTAGATAGAATTGTGAAGATTAACAATGCATCACATTCAGGTAGATTTGTAAAGATTAGCCATGAGTCAAATTTAGATACAATTGTGAAGATTAGCCCTGCAAAGAAGCTTGAATACTAGTATGCAACTATGCCCCCATGATCAAGTCAGTCAGGCTGCTCACGTGATCTTCAGCACCTTGCACATTGCAAGGACCAATAGACTGAACCTAGCTGCACACTTAGGGCCCGATTCATGGAAGTGTTTGCATGGTTCAAAATAACTTTGCACTGCTGAAAGGTGACTTTGCCCTGGCAACACAAACCATGATTCATGGCCGGTGCAAAGTGTATTTTTGCAGTGCAAAGTCTGTGCTAAGTTAGTACATAGTCATTTTGCAGTAAAACATGACTTTTCACGGACTTTGCAGAGCAAAAATACACTTTGCACAGTTCCATGAATCAGGGTTTGTGTTGGCAGTGCAAAGTCACTTTTCAGCAGTGCAAAGTCACTTTGAACCATGCAAAATATTCCATGAGTCTGGCCCTTAAACTTTTACCATCGTGCACATCTCAACGAGCATTAAAATGCAGCTATCCCCCACGCTGAATTGGGCCTAGCTGCACACATAATCTTTTAACATCTGGCACATCGCAATGACCATTAAAATGCAGCTACCCTTTTACGACATTGCCGGCTTAGCTGTACACATGCTATCTGTCTCACATACTCTGAACACCACCTACAGCATTAGAATGCAGCTATCCCCCACTTTAAATCTGGCCTAACTGCATACATACCTAGTGCACACATGCACTATTCTCTGACCATTTGCACTTACATGAATACGGTCCCTGATGGCTTTCAACTCACAGCGTGTTGAGACTATACAAATGTTCATTTACATAAAATAACATAGCATAACATATCAGACAAACACTCCCCTTGCGATTTTGTTCACGACAAAAAGCCCCTTAGATTTTGCCACTGGCATATTCAGAGGGAGACTTTCTACCACCAGCAGGTCCCCCTGCAGGCCTTATGGGTGGCTGTAAACCAAAAAATGTGTAGGGCTCACATGTTCTGTGCTTGTGTATATTCCTGTATAAAGCAGGCTGTGTAGTGTTGTGCTTCCCAACAAGCAGTAGTATCGTTTTCAAAACATTTGATAATGCGGGAACTCCACATTCTACCTACTGTGTTATCGCTCATATTTGACGCACTACCATATCTCCTAGGGGAGTTTGCATTGAACCAATTATCCGAAAGGTTTGATTGACATGACATTGACCTTTCACAGCCCATGGCCTCAAACTCATAACTTGACAAGTCTCAGGCCACATTGAGACACACATTAATATAATAAGGTTCCCAGATGATCAAATGTGATGCTAGAGTATTAGTGTTATAGAGCAATGTGCAATTGATCCTGATTCTGGCATAGCAAGGCTACCTCACCCCTTAAATTCTTCCTTTCAACCTGGGGCTGATCATTCTGTTGCAGGTTTCAAACCCAGCAGGGCCAAAACAGCCCTTCATCCCTCTGAGGCTGATGAATTGAGTACTATTGAATAATGTAAACACAGCTATTATTACAGTGCTTAGAAGTGAAAGGGATAATGCACGAGGAACTGTATGAAAACATCTGATATTATTGATCACACATAATTCGGAGACTTACAGGATTTCCTCTGTTTCATATTTTAAAACAAGTGAAAAGGGCCTTGATGTGTAATAATTGGTATTGGACCATTTAAGATGTGCCCATTCAAATCGGGGTATCTACATTACTATAACAGGATAACGGGATTTAATCCCTTTTCTGCACAGGCTTTCTACGCTGTTATACCACTTCTAAGAGTTCTAGATAGGCTTGTACCTGGTGTCGGGTCATTCCTTTCTTTGCCATGCACAGGCCATGACTATGGAATATTTCAAGAAGAGCATGTGCTTTCTGGATACAACTATCTCGGTTGGAAGGAATGTGCACCTAAAAAAATCTGTAAACAAAAAACCCACATACAGGCACAAATACCTGCACAGGGCATGTTTCCATTCACGCCACACAAATGGGACTGTTATTTACTACAGGGACATCCGGTACCAATGCGTGTTCTCCAACAGAAAGACAAGAGGAAATCAATTTGCCGCATTCGGTAAAACCTTCTTGCAAAAGTGTCACTCCACCATAACAAAATGACTGGGAATTTGATTGTGCATCGATGGACAACACGCTACAATACAGTCAGTGGAAATACAGCTTGAATACACGTGTTTGTCAGACATCATTCAGTACTAACACAACTGAATAGGATTGTTCAGGACCTGAAACCAATATCTAGCGTGGGTGATAAGCTCACAGACATGTTGAAATAAACTCTCTTAAAAGCATACAAGCGACCAGAAAACATAACACAGTCACTTGACAGAAGTGAATTCCCATCAGATAAAGAACATAGATAATCGAGAATGTTTAGAGATGGAAAATGTGCAAAAGCTGTACACAAAATCTTCTATAACAACTCCTGCAGAACCAAACATTACCGAAGCAAGGGATGTACAAAGGACGAAAGACGCGTTTTATATATCTCATTGAAACAGAGGTAAACTGGTATGGAAGGTTGGCAGGTAAGACGCGGCAGGAACTGTGTGGATGGGTGAACCTACAAAGATACACCACTTCCAACCACAAAGCAGAAACATCAGTGGGCCACCAATCACACATGATAGCACGCAGAGCTGCGTCTGTCATTCATGGATTGGAAAGGTAATTTCTGGAACACCACACACAGAAGAATTTGGGAGAACAAGAATTTAAAGAATCTTTTCCTAAAAGACAGAGGTCTGAATGTAGATATAGGTTTTATGCCACACTAGTGTCAGATTTGAACCCGGGACTACCCAAGAATCATTCTAACAAAGCTAGATGACAACCCACAAGTACAGCTTTTCAACATGTCCTGATGAGCTCTACTGTCCAAAAACCCTAATAAGTGAGGACACATGCCATCGAAATCAGAAATCGTGGATGTCGAGGCTCAAATGATTGGCACCCACATGAAGACCCCTGATATAACTGCAGACATTGTGCCATACGGAAATGGTAACATATTGTCTATTTGCCACATTTTATGTAATCCAGGGATGCATTGAGAAGGTTGAGGTATTCTATTCTTAGAATCTATTGAACACTTCATCATTTATACCATGGACATCCCACTCCAAACTTGCTAAACGTGACAACAAATATGACACATTCAATATTGATGGCAACATCATTAAAGTCACCAACGTCACTAAAACACTCGGAATCTATTTAGATTCCACCCTCTCGCTCACCAGACAAACCAATTCAGTAGTTTCAGCATCTGCTTACACATGCAAACTAATCACTGCTTGCCGTCCCTTCCTAACTATGGACAACTGTCTGATCCTTGCCAGAACCCTCGTTTTATCTAAAATTGACCACTGCAATGCCCTCTACCTTGGAACGAGTCAAAGAAACATCGACAAACTTCAAGTTACCCAGAATAACGCCATTAGGGCTGCTCTTAACATACCTAGGCGCGCCCACATCTCATCCACTAGACGTAATTTACGATGGCTCTCTATCCCACAGCGTATTGCCGCAAAGACCCTTATTTTAAGCTACAAAGCACAGAACAACGCAGCACCAGCCTACTTGTCAGAGCGCTTTACACAACACACAGCACACAGACCTCTAAGATCTGCACATGCACACACGCTCATTATTCCTAGCTTTAAGCTTCAGACGGCCAGAGGCGCGAGCTTCCCGGTCCTGGCAGCAAAGCTCTGGAACTCTCTACCTAATGGTCTCAGGAATGTCCCCTCCCTCCATTCCTTCAAACAGAGAACTAAACAATGGCTTTATGAGCAAGATGAAGATTTGGCCACCCCCGTGTAAACATACATCGTATGATCTGCGACCTCGATCCCCTTTGTATATACTGTGACAACCTGTAAAATCCTGTTTTTCTTTCTTTGTATAGATGTACCGTTCTTGTATGCTTATTTATTATGCAAATTGTAAGTGCCTTCTGTAATCTTCACAAACATGCGCCCTGATGCCCCTGTGCAGGCTGCGCAATATAAATAAATAAATACTAAATACTAAATATAGTTTTTTTAGTGGGCACTGTAAACCAGCCAGTTAACATAGGCAGCTGCTTTGAAATCACCGTTCAGCATAGTGGCTGTCAAACACATTTTAAGACTCAGTGGGATGCAAATGCAAACACGCCTGGCTTTAGACTCTTGTGTTTTTAAAACGTTCACTTCAATATGTTTATAAAGCAACAGGAATCATTGTTTGAACTTACTGTGGCCAACTTCAATATTGCCTGTGCCGAATAGTTCGAACAAGCAACACTCAACAATATGTGTGCATTAGGTTTGCAGTTTTTAAATGCATCTTTCACCATGGCTAGAAGGGTGAAAAGTCTTTCCGGGGCTACTGGTATGTGTCTTCCTGGCAGCAGGTTTTTTGGTCCTGCAGGTAAGGCAGCCAACTCAGACCTGCATTCTATGCATACCATTCCTTAAACCAATTACGTTGAAACTGAGAATTCCCTTTTTTTCTGCTTTGGTAGTAGCCAGTGTGTTTTTTATCACCATTTCTCTCTGAAAAATCTGATAAAGAAGATTATGGGACTTTGAAAGTTTATGCATTGTTCCACCACTGCATAATGCTTCAGTTTTGCCAATTCAAGGTATAGAAACCTTCTTGTTGATGTAAAATACAATTGGAAAAACAGGGGGCAACATCTTTATTTGCAATGCAGGAAAGAATGTTAGATTCAAGTCACTCATTCAAAATTGGCCTGCATCCAAATGTGCGCGAATCCAAATTGGCCTCTATCACTCAGAGCCAATGGAAGCAGGGAGAGTTGAGTCCAGGGAACTTGATGAGGGTGCAAGATGGTGGAAAGGACCATTCACTTGAAGTCTGCAATTAATTAGTTCATCTTTTATAACGTGCGTAATACCGGAGACCAATTTCTAAGTGTGGGAGTGGTATTCAAATGCGTGTTGCCTTGCTTCCAACGCTAAACAACCGGCCCAATAATTGTAGTTAATTTATGATTCTTTAAGAGATCAACTGTTAGAAAATTCTGGTATTCATTGTATGAAGCTGTGTGGTTTGTGGTGAGTGAGCACGTTACGCCCTATCATTAGTCTTTTAACTGGGACCTGGGTGCTGTTTTCCACCAAGCATGCGTCTTCAAGCATGGGGTGAGGTTTGATGTAACATGTCTTGTCCTGTTGCATTTCAGAGGGACATGTCGATCAAATTAGCCACCTTTACCATGCTCTTTCCAAAGATGGGAAACTAGGGATGGCTTCGACCACCAAAGGCTATTTTGTTGAAGGTGGAACAACAAGACCTGGGCTCTTCTATAAACACGTATTTCCCCAAACAGCCAAACATATATGATCCTTTGCAATAATGTTATTACCTGTGCAGGAGTTCCCTTTTTCAAACATAAAGGAGCAAATACAAACACGTGAGTTCCCAGTTTAAAGGTTAATGCAACAGCAACATCTGGCATGCTTGTTAGATGTTAGTAATCCTGGTTGGGAAAAGATTGGAGAGAGGTATGTCTTAATCCATCCGGGGCTGGTGCACTGCTTTTTGGAACTTCTGGTGAAGTAGTGTTTTGGGGGCCCCTCTTGCAATCGGTCAGGGTGGAAGTGTGTACTCCTCTATAGCATTACTTTGCCATTAGATCCATAACTGGTCACTAGAATTGCCCTGCTGCTAGATTAGCGCTGAACCCAAACTGTCTGGTACTATTTCCATTGGGACAAAGGTAACGCCATCTTTCCAGATAACCATTTGCCTAAAATGATTATGCCTCATGGAGTCTCAGATCAAGCCAGCGTGTTTGGCCCAGAACTGGTTTGAGCAGCGGTTACTCAAGGTTGGTCCTGTCAGCGCTTCAAAATGGTGCTGACACTTTGCAAGTGAGAAACATTCTTTTTTTTTTATAAAGAAACCTGGATCATACTACTTCTCGGTAGCTCATGGAAATGTCTCTGATATTTTGTTACACATCTTCAGCAGAAAAGTGTCTCTAAACCTTCAAAGATCGTGTCTAGGCAGAAGGATGTTACACATGAACGGACAAGAATAGAGTTGGAACACAATACATTGTATGTGATGTTTCTTCAACCATGTAGAATTGAATAATGACATGTTTAACACGATGCACTGTGAATCGCTCCAGTAGAATCAGTGAAGATGGCGAAAGGAACATGAACGCCAACATTTCAAAAGTTTGTCACATGTTTAGCTTTTCCTAAAGAACAAGGGCTTTTTCAATGCATTGTGTTTGAGCAAACGTAAAAAGAAATGCTTCTTTCCACGATATAGAAAGTGAATGCAAAGTCGTTCAAATTTACAGCAGTGCACAGAAGAATGTTGCGGAAGCTTTTGCTGCATTTGAGGCACAGCTGTAGAATGATGTGTTCCAGGGAGCATAAGAGATGAGTTATTACCACGGAAAGAACACAAGGACCTCTTCACAAATGTAGGTTCCCGTGTTACAGAATCTGCCCCCAATCTGTGCCGAGAAATAGGGTGGCCTGGCATGCACTTTGCAGTGGCACAAGTGCAATTTGCACTAGGGCAAGACAATTTCTAGTGCAAAACATGTATTCTTATGATGTATTTTTGCACCAGGGCAATGGACTGTCCAAGCAGTTGCACTATAACACATCGTACCCTCAGGCAAAGCTGCACTGAAAGATATGCTTTCTACTCTAGGCAATGATTGACCTAGTGCTAATTGTACTTGCGCTGAAGCAAAGATGTGTTTCAAAATACATTTCCGATCTCAGGCAGGTATCGTGGGGCCTTGTTTCAGAACATAATTAGAAGAAGATAAGATAACATCTCGGCCTGTGACCTGGAGTAAGTAGTAAGCACTAAGGAGCTTTGCTGCAGGGCACATCCTGATCTGAAGCAGATTAACAGCAGGTGACTTTCTGAAGAGCTCATCCCTGCTCAGAAACATTTACTGGTAGGGGACTTGTTGAAGAAACAACCCCTGACTTGAAACTACCGTGGCTGCATATCCTAGTATGGGTCAGAATGGTTTAACAGGGAGCATTGCATATGAACAAACTCCTGAACCGCAGCAAAACTGGTCCGTCGCAAATATATACCATGTTTTTGTTATGGATTAATATGGATATGCTGCAAATAATACCACTAATCCGAAGAATGTAAGAGTGTATCCTGATGCAGGAAACAGAAATCATAATCTAAAGCGCGTAACCCTAGTGTTATTCCTTGAGCATCTGCTGCTCATATACAGCCTGACACAGGAGGGCAATCAGCAGCAGACTCAACCTCTATCAACCACTGACTGGCAGAAGGAAAGAGGAGAATCTGAAGCAGAATCAACTATTCGTCTCTGTCAGGAAGCAGATTTCATTTCGGCAACGTGTGTTATTCCACACAAGAAAGTAGAGGACATTACTTAGGCAATATGATCCGAGGAGAGGGGCCATTACCGGTTGGATAATGCACCCTGGGCAATAGCTAGAAGCCTGAGTGAAACAAGGGTGTTAACGGAGCCCAGAGGGCATTACCTGACCAGCAATGGCCCCCCTCGGTGGGTCATATTGCCATTAGTACCCTGGCATTTCATAAGGAGGTACTAATTGCAATCTCTGTCGAATCGAGAAACGGCACTGCAACAATTTCTCGACAAAAAAAAATGGCCACCGGGGATCGGGAGAAGGGACTACACGTAGTCGCTTCTCCCTTTCCATGGCGGCCATTCAGTTGAATGGAATAACAAGTCAACCAAAACAATGGCTGCCATGGAAAGGGAAAAAGTAATATGTGTAGTCCCTTCTCCCTTTCCATGGCGGCCAGTCTTGGAAGAAACCCCGGAGCCTCAGAGGTGAAGCAGAGGCTTCAGAGCCTTCTTGGCAAGCTAAGTCCCAGGCGGGGGGCAATGAGCTTGCTTGTAACAAGCTAACTGACCCTCACTGGGTACTACTATGAAATGTACACATCGTCATCAAGAATCAGGAGCCTTGCTGCAGAGTCTATTCTTGAATAGGAGGACAGAGAAGACATAGAACCATTACCTATGCCTAACCTGTGGCAGAATGAATCCTCAATGTGCAACACAAAACACATGGTATCGCTGCATATTTTACCCTTGATCTGTAGAGAAGAGAAGGAATCGGGAGATTTTGCATCACAATCCACCAGAATCCAAACTTAATAGGAAGCAGGAACGAAATAAATAACTGTGTAGAGAAATACATGTAATGAACAATGAGAACAATTAATTATTGAACAATCGATTCCTCAAAATTGAAACAGGAGTCTGTGTGTCTTGCTGGGGAGTCCACCCTTAACCAAAAAAAGGAAACGGAAGACATTGCTTCAGGGTCTTCCCTCTGATCTAGCACGGAAACCTGAGAGATTGTTGCAGAATCTAACTTCAAAAATGCACACTGTGTCTTCTGACATCAAATGGTGCTAAGCAGTGACAGTGAGCAAGTAAAGAAAAATCATGGACCTCAGGGAAGTGGTATTATGGCGAAATTCCGGAAAACTAACATGAGAGGCTAAGCAAGGGCCCACGAGGTCAACAGGAGGGATGCCAGTACCCGGTGCCATTTAGAGAGCCGTGATACCTAACAAACTCAAACTGAGAACAACATCTAAGCAATACACCATGAGGTGGGTGAGTATTACCAAACAGTTAATAGCACGGGGCCCAGGTACAACTAACTGACTGTTAATGGCCACCTACTCAGTGTTTTATAACTATTTGCACCCTGGCATAAATTCCTGGATGGTAATAACTAGTTTAACACCAGCAGAAATGGCGGCCCCACACCACATATCCACACCTGCCACAAGTAGGACGTTTTTACAATTCTTCCAATTAGACAACATACAGGAAATTGATAATTCAACACACATTAAGACATTATACAACACCTGGACACACAAAGACACCACGAGATGAGATGCCCGCATATTCCAAAATGATGTCTCTGTCTATGTGCTGTGTTCACCTCATACTCCAGAATGAACTCCTTGACACTGAGGCATGATTCAGACCTTCTCTGGAATAACTCATGGCAATGAGAGGAGGATCATGAAGGCTGCAGGTTCAAGCCCATGACCCTAACATGAGGATCATGCATCCTCTTGGGCAAAGTCACATGCAATGAATTCTGCTTCACTTACATCCCCAAATCAGGTCTGAGATACATTGATGCTTGCACATCGCAAACGAGAGTGTGCCTATCACATCGCCACTCACAATAAGCACGCATCCCACATGTCCATGAAGGTTTCATGATTCTCTGGATTAAACCATTGAGAGACTGGCACGCACGTCCAAGTAAGACTTCCAGTTGTCAGTGTCAAATGCTGACGCGCATCACAATGTCCAAAGCCAGCATGTAAGGTTGCTGCAGACCCTAGATGGAAATTAATGACAGTGTGGAGAAATGACCTCATCATACAGAATGAGGCTTCCTAAAATGAGGTACGACTCCTCCATGGTGAAACCTGAACAAACAAGGTGAGCTTTCTGCACTGTAAAAGGATAACCCTGGCAATGATGGCGACGATGCGCTGCCATTCCCACATGCCTCTGTATGAAGATTCTGACAAAGAAAAGAGAACTGCGTGTCACGATGAAGTGGCATTGCAACTTACTTCGTATCACACACTTAATTGAATGTGTCTACTCTAGAGTGACATCTCGGAGGATGAGGCAACGTTTAAACAAACTCCAGAATGAAGTCTGCTACAAAGAGAACCTATTGCCATACTCTCGAATTACGTTTTGGAGAATGAGGTATAGTGTAAATAGAGCAATATTCACACACACTCCAGAATGAAGGCTCAATACGAGGCACGATGTTTTCCACACAGTCGGCAGATCAGTCTCTCTGAAATAAGGCGACATTCCCACCGATTGAAGCACCGTCACAAAGAGGTCACCAGATGGCGGTCTCATGCACAAAGCGCATGGGCACCTAAACATAAACAACAGGGTCCTTTCCTTGCGCAGAGACGAGACGCCCACGCCAGAAACCGATAGAAGTATTGCATTATTTTCTCAAATAAGATACCAAATGAAGATATTTGAACAAAACAACAAATTGGGGAGTATTTTCCAGTGGGAAAAAAGTAACTGTTTTTGAAATAGATATTGATTTGGTAAACAAAATAATCCGCATGATCTTGTGAGTGTTGGAATTTTCAAAGTATATATTTTTTTGCTAGAAAAATGGGCAATTAATGCTGGCAAATGTCCTTATCAACATTGCATCCAGGAGAAAAGTGGTTTATGTGTTGTTCAAATTCCTGGGTTTAAAAAATACAGGAGTATGGGATTTTGCAAGATAGAACTCCCCTGCAATTCGAACGAGGAACCCATGGCAATAGATCAGTGGATGAAACACTTTAAAAAAAAAAATCCAGGCGATAATTTACCCTCCTTCACTGGTGTGCACAAACGGCTGTTTAGTCTTTATTTTCTGTAAGGACACAACAGTCTGTGGGGTTGTGAGCAGACGAATGAGAGAGGGTCTTCGACAGCGAAGATAGCAGATAGGTAAGGGGAAGTTAGATCTCCACGCTGGTGGTATACACACACGAAGAATGCATCTCTGCATCAGCACATGTGCATTTCCGGCCACGAGTGGAAACCGCACACCAATCCACCCCCCGCACATCGACCTCGATTTCCGCTGGAGCACAGAAGAGCACGTGCTAATAGGCTCCCGCGGATCGGCCACACGAAAGCTCGACGGAGTAAATTAAAAATGATTTTCGACATCATAATCCAGACGAAATGGAGGCAGTCAAGGCGGATTACACAACTCTTGTTCTTTAAAGTCTGCCATGCAGCTGCAGGGAGCCGGCAACTTGTTTCAAGGATTATCAGGTGTTGTCGAGATAAGCAGCAAAGGGGAACAGCAAATGCGCGGCCAATATTTAGCTCTGGTTAAGCTCCAAAGAGAAGGATCGATCATTTTAAGGCCACTTTCATTACGTACAGCATGCCGGCGAGATAACTTCTTTAAGTGAAATACAGTAATTGCTTAAACACTGCCAGTTTGCTGGGCGTGCCCTTCCCAGCAGCAGCCCCAATCCAAGCGGATAACACGGTTTTAGATAGTCCGGTCTGTCGCTTCCCTAGGGAGTTTGTTTTTCCTTTTTTTCTTTTTCTCTTGGACCATAGGAAATTATTGAGAAAATCTAAACAAGCATATTATGGTCTAATTCGTGTTCTGGCACTTTTAATTACCACTGATGTGAGTTGCTGTGTCCCTTTAATGAAATAATGAAGGATCGGTGCTAAATCCATTACTACCACTGTGTTACTTCACAGCCAAACTCTTAAGAGCCGCCCTGGCTTCTGACGATAGGAAGCACAGCGGGTCCCAGTACAGGGGATGGATTGTTGACTTGTCATGTCAGTCGCTTGGTGTGTCCACGTTTGACAGGTCGGGACTTCCTGTGTGATATTGGCTGTCCCTTTCCATTTTTGGAAGGAATCCTGAATGGAGGTGGTACAAACGGATTTAGTGTCAGTGTTACAGGTTTGCCATCAGAATGTGGGTTTCAGACTTTCTTGAAAAATGACAGCCCTCAGACGTTGAACCAAGGCATGTAAGAGACAGAAATCCTGTCACCTCATCGGATTGCCTCTCTGATTTTTACAATGTAATATGGGATGAGCACTTCTTGATCTTAGCTTGCCACCAGGTAGGTAGTGGGGAGTCCGATTCTAGACATATTAATCGTCCCAGGAGGATTGCAGCGGCAACGTGCTCACCTTGGAAACAAGAGGACACGAATCAACACAGGTTCAATCCCCGGGTCTGTGCTTAGAAACATCTGTGTATTAAGCAAGTTATAAATACGCAGCTAGGAAACATATTCCTGTAACAGCGCCTCGATGCCCGTGGGCTGTGTGAGTGCTTACAAAAGGTAAATACAAAAAAAAATAATAATAAACCCAATAAGGGTTTACATAATATAGTTCATAGGAACATATGGCTCTTTTTTTCTCACTGGAAATTCTCACCTCAAAAACTCTTTCCAGTGAGAAAATTCTGAAAGGAATGTGGACATGATCGAGCATCGAAGTGCAGATATGGTGTGCCCTTCATCGTGATAGCCACCATCTCAATTACAGGCACTGAACCAAAGAGAAACCACCATCTTCCTCCATATAACCATTGCAATCCAACATTGCGGTGTTCATTTGGGAATGTAAAGACATGTTGTGTGAATGATAAGAGAGTGCAGCTACATGGTTCACCAAATAGAGCATGACATTGACATTCCAAGATGGCCATCCTTGTTCCACAAATTGTTGCTGCATCAGTTTTCTGCAAAAAAGCATGGGAGGCAAAAAAGAGGGTGAGCAATATAACGCTGAACATATCTACCGGACAGAATCCACATTGTCTATGGAATGTTGGACATGTTTTTGGAAGATTCAGTACTGTGTAGGGCCGTTGTATTCAAACGTTTTCATACCAAGTTCCCCCTTGAATAAAGAATAGGGCCCAAATGATGTACAGTAGGGGCCAGGCTCTTTACAATAGAAGCAGATGTTCTACTGTTTATATTTTCTGTTAAAAGCAGTCGCCTTAATCAATGTATTATATAAAACAATGGTTATCTTGATACCTTTTAGAAGAGTCTGGGCCCCCTACAGAGCACCCCCCCTTACAGCCAAACAGCCAAACAGCATGAAAACCATTGGAGTAAGGTATCTTAAAGTGTATGGTCTGTTTCATTGGCATTCAATGTCTCTTTGTTCTGCAGGAGGGACGTGGTCTCATTTCACAAGTTTAAGATACATCCTGCAGACTGAATGTGAACACTCTGTAGCTTCTGTATTTCCTTTCTGAGTGCCCTAACACACACTACTGTGTGCTGGTTGGATAGTCAAGGTCCATGGCACAGTCAATCAAATGTTTGCTTTCTTTATGTGTCGATCCTTCCCAACATCCTGAATTTGAAGAAGACTCTAGCTCAGTGGGAGTATGAAAGGTGCTGAATGTTTTACAGGTTGGAATGGCAATGGTCATTACTACCTGCTGTGGGGGCCATGGGAATGGGATTGAGCTCTAGTTTGGGTTGACTGTATCCAACCTCTCAGTTTTAGATTAATTCAGGCATAACATGCTCACACTTATCCAGTGAAAGATGTGCCTTAGGCATCTTGTGGTCCTATGAATAGTATGAAATCTGTTTTTATAAAACTGTTTTTCTTACAAGACTTATTTGATAATTAAGATCTATAGATTGAGGTTGGTGCTTGTGATTTCAAGATAAGTATTACCTGAGGCAAGGCCAAAGCCAATATTTTGAGGATGTACATCATTTGCTAGTGATTATGACCCTGTTCTAAATTTCTGTAATGCTGTTAGCACTGGGTATTGATGTTGTTATTATTATTATTATTATTATTATTATTATTATTATTATTATTATTATTATTATTATTATTATTTTTTTTATGAACTGTAAGGGAGGGAAAAAAAGTCAAGGAGTCAAAAATGCCTTTTCTAATATGGTGGCTATAAGGATGTGCTGATGGATGGCGAAGTACATTGTCAGTTGTGTAAGTCTGTGAGGTTCTGGAGAGATTGCATGACAAGGCACATAGGAGTGGTACTTTCAGCTGGACGCTCTGTGAGAGATTGTGATGCAGAAGGAGGAGGCGAGTATGCTTCGTAAGACTGTGCCAAGTAGGTGCATCAGGCTGAGTCTGAATGCTGAGAATATGATATTTATTGGTAGTTATATACCACTTTCCATGCATTTGTCTTTGAGCTGGTACTGCTTATAGCATCTGCTGTGTGCTAATATAGCAATCACCCCCAAGTTGAGGGCAGCTTGTATGGCCAATAAAAGCCCTCCAGCCTGAGCCTAGGTAGGTCCGAGTGAAGCAAGGGGCTTGGCGAGGCCTTGGGCCGTTACTGGCCATGTACACCCTCTGACAAGAGGCTGATAACTATTCACACCCTGGGGTTTGCCCGGGGTGCAAATCACTTTTATTTTTCTTTAGGGCGGTGGGATCCACTTGTATTGTGTGAGCCCAATCGACCGCACAAAAGACATGCGATGGCCACCACCCGAGGAAAAGGGACTTAGTGCCTTTTCAATTTCCTTGGAGCTGGACGCGGGTGGGAGAGGTGCCGGGATCGGCACACAAAGATCCGGTCCAGCAGGTATGTGGGGAGGGAGTGAGAGGGTTGGGTATACGGTTTGGATGTCTTTGGGGTGAAGGGGGAGTGTGGGGATGTGCGGAGGCAACAGGGAACAGGGGGGCTCCCTGTTGCCTCTCCACAATGAAGATGGTGATACCTGTGGAATGGCCTTGGGTGGCTGGCAAAAGCAGGCGTTACACAATGTATTTTTGCCCACTTTTCCAGCCACCTGATTGGCACAGCGCCCTTCCCCGGGTGTGATTAATAATTAAAATAGGTAAACACCAATGCTTTATTGTTTTTCCTTTTCCTTTACATCTTTTCTTCAGATATTAGTATTCTTGCTTTGTCTGTGTTTGATAAGGGAATGTCTGAAACACTGTTTGAACAACCATTCTCGTTGACATGGGAAGACTGGCAACATTTGGCCGGGGGGGGGGAACTTACTTTTCTGGCCCATAGTGCAATGGCCCAAGCCCACAGTGCAGCGACCCCAATTTCCAGAACAAGCAAACTCAATACCAACCTCTCCTCCTCCCACACATTCTCAAGTATTTATAATAAACACTATTGACATTACTTTCTTTTCATGCAACCTATTTTTCTGTTATGTTTGTGGTTTCTTAGAGACCCAGATCCCTCAAAATTCTTCACACTTACCAAACATTAGTAACTTTATTTCACCAGGATAATATATTTAGTGAAATGAGAAATCTGGGATTTGTGCCCCGTTTTTGATGTGCTACATTGTGTAATTTGATGGCAGACTACATCTCCTAGCATCCCATCTCATCTTAGTTTTAGCACATTGCAAAGAAGTGGCAACGCTAGAGAATTCATTGGTAAAGCAAAGCCATTGCTGAACCAGGGGGTCTGGGATTCCTCTCAGAGTCAAACATGAGCTGGCATGGCAAAGACTCATACCTGGTTTCCTGTTTCCTCAGCCCACAACACAAAACCCATACCTTGGCAAGCTCTCTATCTAACCCCCTTATCATAAGACCCTCACTTGTCATCCTGCCTCCTCGCCTGTATGCTTAACATAAATTGTTGACATTATTTATAGAGTAACACCATAGAGTATAAACCCATATGAGCAAGGCTTTCTCTACAGATAGTTGAAGCAAAATAAAGCACAGTGATGATAAGTGATTTGCTCAGGATCACAATGTATGAAGTGTGAAAGGTGGGGGTTTGAGCTCTGTCTTCCTGGTTTGACAGTTTCCAATTCAGAAAGCAAGAGAGACTTCATCTTCTCCTATTCCATCTTCAATATTAGACAAAGAAAATATGGTTTCTGCAAAGTTGTTATTCAAGGTCTAAACTAGTATATTGTAAAATACATCTGTTTTTTTTGTTTTCTAAGCACCAATATATATACAAGGGGGAACCTATTAATCTTCTCTATCCTGAGGCAAACACATCTGAGAAACAGGCTGAGATTTTAATTGTAATGCAAATGTACTATAATTATAATCATGGTCTGTAAAATTGTGTGTACTTTCAAAGCACCAAGTCATATGATAATGCAACCTGAACAAATATAAGAGAAGTAGCAATTGAAATATATGTTAATAAATCAAGCATGCATCACTTAGTCCAAAAAAAGAAAGGGGGTCAAGCCAGTCCCACAATCGGGTGCAGTGGCATTCAGGTCAGACATAGATCCCAGCAACAGTCAACCTGCTGACCTACCATTTCAGAAGTGCAACTCTGTCTCATTTACCCTATTATCCTTAACCATCATCCTCCGGTGTCCTTCCCTTGCACCACATTCACAATGCACCCCATATTGCTTACAAATAGCTTTCAGTCCTCTGTTCCCCTTTTCCTTCCATCCTTTAACTATTAATTTGCACGCACCTCCTTCCCTTGCCCACATTGCTCAATCACCAATTCCTTGGAACTCACACCCTTTAATTGTTCATCACACCAAGCCCATTCCTTGCCTCACACCACCTTCTGTTTCCCTGGCTAACAGTTAGACAGTAGACCATCTTGATTTGTCAGTCAGCCTCTCCCTGACATGACAAGAAGCTGCAGTTGGGGTCTTGCTGTTAATCATAGCAATGGGGTCTGCACTTGGATAATGCAGATTGAAAGATGGAGAGGCAATGTAGCTTTTTTGTGTTCTCAAGATATACTTTCTTGGAAAGTCAGTTGCTTTTTTGAACTCATGTAAACCGCAAGAAATGCAAGGGGAATATGCCTTGGACCTGTTGATGGAGATTGAGCAAGAGCGACCTAAGATATTCATGTGTGTTTTCAAAAAAGGTGGAGTGTGTGTTTGTGTGTTTGTGTGTATGCGTGTTTGTGTGTTAACGTTTCTGTGACTGGGTAAATGTGTTTGAGTGTAATTGTGAAAGAGTAAAGTTTAGATCGAGGATGTATCTCTGTGCATTTGACTTTGTATCTATATAACTGAATATGGTGTTGATATGCAGGTGTGGCTTTTGTTGGTAACATAAGAGAAGTGTTTATTAGAGAAGAACATGAAGAACAATCACAGACTTAGTGGGTCATTCACAGGTGGGTGATAGCAGTAAAATTGTCAATATTTGGCATATACAGTTGATATTACCATCCACCCAATGCAGAGGTTTATCAAAAACCATCAGTGGTGTACTCTGGGAATACTGGTGTTGCTATTTTAAGTATTTTGCAAAAAAGCCACCTTTGTTTTAACCAAACAGGCTAAACATTTTTTACATCTCTTGATTTACTGTACAGAACGGAAGCACAGGTGCTTCCCTTCGATAGAGTGAACAAAATGTTTTCAAATAGCCATGCTAATGGGGTAAAAAGGAGAGCATCTCTGATTGCCTCTTCTCACCCTTGTTATTTGCATATTTTAATTAACTTTGGGTCTCACCCTAAGTTACTATGGGAATCCAGATGTGGACCCCTTGCTCACTAGTCTTAGAGAGGCACAGCCCCACCCTACTGATGAGGTCCAACCAGACCGAAACACGTCTCTGAAGTTGCTGTTGGTACTCTTGTTCAGAGGAGAATTGCCTAGCATTTCGGTGCTGGACTGCCACAGGGCAGGACAAAGACTGATATGTTTTTTTATATTTCTCCTCTGTGAAAGATAGTGAGCTAAAGACACTGGCTAAGGCTCTCATAACCAGGAATAATGTCTGGCAGGGGACCTCCAAGGACACCCCTTGTTATTTGCATATTTTAAGTAACTTTGGGTGTCATCCTAAGTTACTAGGGGAATCCAGATGTGGACCCCTTACTCACTATTCTTAGAGAGGCATAGCTCCACCCTACTGATGATGTCCTACCAGACTGAAACACGTCTCTGAGGTTGCTGTTGGTACTCTTGTTCAGAGATGAATTGCCTAGCATTTTGGTGCTGGAATGCCCCAGGGCAGGACAAAGACTGATATGTTTTGGATATTTCTCCTCTGTGAAAGATGAAAGTAGTGAGCAAAAGACTCTAGCTAAGGCTGTCATAACCAGGACCAATGTCTGGCAGAGGGCCTCCCGAAACCCCCCTTCCCCCTCGTTATTTGCTCCTCTCACCATCTGTAAGCATATAATGCATAAAAGGACCATAATCGACCCCTTTGTGCATATAGAAAATCAACAGTAGTGATATGAGCCACTAATGTACATCCATTTGTCCCTTCACATTGATGCTAAAAATGACTGGAACGAAAATGTTTTTTAAAAAAAAAACGTTTACATTACCACCATCAATTGTGGTATTGCTGAAATAGCGCTGGAGGTTTTCCAGAAATACAACTTCTGCTGATGGGAAAATGTGGGTGGGGGGATTTCCAGAAATACCACAGTCAGAGCTATTAACTTTCTTCAGCGCTATTACAAAATCTACCTAACACTCAATGATCCCCTTTAGTTTGTCACCTTCTAGCAATACCTGAATATTAATCTTTCTTTGATGTTTTTCAACTGTGTCTAAACGTAAGTACCACAAACTGTCAAACAGCCATTTCTATAAGCACTATATATTTAACATCTGTAGGTGCTATTCGCTGTGTTATTAAACTCTTTTTTTATATGAAAACCGTGGTGATCAAGAAATCCACGAGAACATAAGGTAAGCATTTGTACAGAATCACACTAAAGACAAACTCTAAAAAGATATGCAGCCTTACTTCCTCGGCAAGTAAGAGTCACAATAAGCTGTTGTGAATTGTAACATACCAATAGTGTTTGGTGAGCAGTGGTGCCAACATTACCATCCAGGGTCACCAAACCTGTTATTTAAAGTCATACATTTCCCCCTGGTTGGTATGAACATGCCCATGCAGCCTAGACTTCTCTACCTCTCACTTGCTGTGGAGGCACATGTGTGGGAGCCATCCAGACACATCTACAACATTGCTGAAATCAAGAGGAATGCCTCACCCCATTTAAATAGAATCTGAGAAGGCTTTGCAGCACTTGGCCCCTTTGTGGCGGGCTAAATTCTGAAGGATTTTGTCTTTTTTTGATTTTGTTTTTTACATTGTGGAGCTCTGCCCAAGGGGCAACAGCCCTGCTAACCAGGGGGCTAATTGCCCATTTGACGTCCTTGCCAGTCTGCCCCTGCTCATTGACTCCATGTTCGCAGATGCATGGTTTAAAATGGAGTGCGATTGATGTTATTACCTTATCAGTCACATGTACAAAACCTAACCCAGATAATGCAGATAAGTCTTTCATAGTAACCTTAAATGTTTTGCAACAGTATGGAGTATCATGTGAAAGAGGTAACAGGTGAACAAAACCTGAACCATATAATTCAGAGAAGTATTTCATATTAACCTTAAATGTTTTGCTACTGTATTGAGTCTCATGTGAAAGAGGGGCATGAGGTGTTGATGGAACCAGATACATTTTAACCGGAGGCCCTGTGTAACTTTCTGAAAATCCCCACCCCATTACCTCCCTCTGCCCATGGTAGGACCATCACATTAGTGAAAAAACCAAAAAGAATTGTCCATAGGCGCCCCTCTGCGAGAACAAACAGGGCTCATTGATCTGTTCTTTGGGAAGGTACCCACTCGAGAGTGCAGAGCCACACTTTAGCTCACTGTACCTTTCAGAGATGGGAAATACCCATTTGCATATCAGTCTTTGTCCCGCCCACATGGGCAGTCCAGCACCAAAATGCTATGGCAATTCCTTTCTGAACAAGAGTACCTTTTGAAGAACCAGCATTAAGCACAAGCTGCAAGTAACCTGTATACCAAATAAGTATTATCGAGCGGTGTCAGTGCCTATGAATGTGTCCACACAGCATGATATGATATGATATGGCATTTGTAACGCGCCTATACACAAGTGTTTCAAGGCAGGGAGAAACAATGAGCCAACTGAGGGGATTTCCTCTTTTTTTCAAATTTAGGGGCTCATGGGGAGAGGACTAAGTCACAATAATACACAATGGAATGGACCTCACAAGCTACCTAACAAGGGGGGCACTGGAGGTTTGCGAGCTAGGTCAATGCCCAAGTCGAACTTAAAGTGCATTTTCTTTTTTTTTTTTAAACAATTGTAAAAAGATGACAGGGTCGGATTAGCAGAAAAATGTATCACAATTTATTTTATAACACATCATAAAACACATTATAGTCACAATTTAACATAAAAACAACATAGAACACAGTTGGTAGACACAATAATTATATAAAAAAAGAAAGAACAACAGAAGCTGGTTATTTGACAATAGTTGTCTATTAAATTCTACTAATGTATCATAGGATACATTATAGCTAAAAGTGGTGTTAGTAGCTAATGTGTGACTTCAATTCCTGTAATATATATCACAAATCGGAAAGGTTCCCATAGAGATTGTGTCGACAGGGTACATCTGTTTCCAGCCTTATTTTTGACTCTATGCATCGGTCAATTTTTGTTCATATGAGATTTAAATGGTTCAAAAAGGCTTTCCTCAGGACACATTAGGCAAAGGATTTTCGGGTCTGTTATATCATGTTACCAGTCACTAGTGCATTTTGGTCACAGCATATCTTTTAGTTTTAGATACACAGAACAACTGAGCGTGTCTCTTGTCTCTGGCAGGGTGGTGGCATCACATTCAGTTTTTAGTAAAGGATCTTGTAGTTCATGTAAGGTGGCATGGAACAGAGGTAATTTCTTTCATCTGCCGCAGGCTGTGACTCCACTAGGTGTGCTTTAATATTTCGTCGAACAGTGTGCAATTCAGTAGGTTGTGCGTACTGCCAACCACACGTACGGATCACTGTGCATTAATGCCGGTGTATTGGGAAAAAAAAAGCAATACACCGAATACACCGGCATTAATGCACATTTTCCGTACGTGTGGTCGGCAGTACAGACACTGTATCATTCAAACTGGTTCTCTAGATGCGTTTGGCCACAAACAGAATTGCACACATAATGCAAGACAGTTAGGTGACAGAGTCAGTTTGTACATTTTAAGATGGAGGTTTTCATCTTCATTGACCATGATCCAGTGCCCCATTGCGAGTGGAATTACATTCCCTGATGCCAAACTGTATTAACAATTCCCCCACCTGTACCTGGGCTACACCCGTTTGATCATATGTGGTAGAATGGTGCTGTTACACCCAATTCCTGATGCCTATAGGTCGCCATGCAGGATATGGAAGAATTATAACAGGCATTAATTCTGGACACAATAATTGCACGATTATTTGGTGGTAACATGGAGGAAAGACCTCTATTAATTTGCTGGAGGATATTGTCCCCCTTCACCGCTAAACTCAGAATGATTTGGCCTGGGAACCAGTGGTCAAGGGTTGGGAATTCTGCCACCACTACATTATCCTCCACTTCCAAATTCATAACAAGGCCGAATGTATGCACACCTAAGAAGCTGAAAAGGAAGAGAAGACACAGCTGGGCAGACGAGAGGTTTGCATTTGCAAAGGGGACACCCGATTCTTCAGATGAGAGTTGTTCTCATCATGTCAAGCCTTTTAACATGTTTGTTAATCTAGAGCAGAGGTCAAAGTGGGTTCCTCTACTTTTTGGTGAAATGAGTCATTGTTCCCTTAATGTTTCTAGTGCTGAGAACCATTCCTGGACAGCAGGCACATAGAGTGTTTGTTTTTGCTGCCCCTTTACAGGGAGCATCAGTCCATGCCGAATCTTCTCGAATGCCACATAGTGGTGACCTATCGTGCAGCCATTAGCCTGCTGTTGTTTATTTCAGGACCCTGTTTTGGCCATAAAGCCCATTCCCGAGCTGTCTCATAGCCCTGCTGCCTCAGTAATCAGCTTTTGTCTTCTGAATGTAAGCAACCAATTACCGTGAAATTGCTGCCGTGCACAGCTGTGTGAGTAGGTAATGGTTGGGTGTGAGGGTGGCTTTCGTCTTTGGCATGTCCCTCAAGAGGTGTAAATAGTGGGCCATAAGAAAGGGGGGAGGTGGATGAAGCTGCATTCTGTGGGGGACAATGACTGAAAGTAATGGTAGTCGCTTCAGATGCATATTCTTTCACTGTTTCTTTCAGTCTTTGCAATACAGTTGTAAAACACACACACACACACACACACACACACGCACACACGGACACACACACTGGTGCAGGGTGATTTTGAGGAAAGGCAGGACCCATGTATGAGATTTGCAGACACGTTTGGAGGATATGGAGTCAGCAGGTAGCGAGAGTGTGCTGACCAGCAGAAAGCAGTTCCACTATACTTTCTTTTTTTTCTTTTTCTGGTACACTTCGACTTCTGTGCTAAAGGTATCATCAACAATAAAGGCATGTGTAAAAGGTGCAGGTGCTGTGGGGCTAAACAGTCAATGAGGATGTGCTCATCTAATACCCTTGTGCCACCTTTATGAAAAACTTATTTTCGTGTTCATGTAGATGTAGTCAGTGCTCTAAGTGGCCCATGGCCGGCCGAGCCGAGACCCGGCAGTCTCCAAAAAGTGGAGCTGAGCTGGGGCTCAGCGGGGGCAGCTGCAACAGGATATTTGCCTGCCGTCATAAAAAAGATAGGCAGGAGCAGCTGTGATAGAAAGAAGTGCCAGCACAATGGTCTGGCTGCCACTTCTGTCAGTCACGGCTTCAAGAAAAGCAAACTGTAACTTCCTCTTGTGACCCGTGCGAAGGGTCACAAGAGGAAGTTGCAGTTCTCAGCCACAACCACAGTTTATTTATTTATTTATGCAATGTTTGGCAGACACATGGCCCGAGATCATTTATTTATTTAATATACAGGTATCCGACAAACATTGCGTAAATAAGTAAATTCCCCTATTAAGATTGAAACTATCCCACACGATGCCGAAAGGCACCACCCAATTGCGTTCAGAGGGGAGCTGGAGGAGCTGTGCCAGGCGTGGACCAAGTAAAAGAAAAGGTTGCTTATGGTGACCAAAAATCTGCGGGTTTTAAGATTGAGATTGCAGGACAATCCCTCGGTTTAACAAATGTCTTGATGCATTCTGGTGGGCGAACCCTTGATTAATACCCACGAGGTGACCTTGAAAATGTACTACCACTTTGAAAGCCAAATCTGAACTACAATATCCCGTTCTTTGGGCAAAGAGAGTTAATTGCCTCTCAGGTGTTTTCTGGTCAGCTCTCCATCTCACTGGACCACACATGATCACTATGATTTTGTTTTAGTAAGACTCACTCACATGCTGCTGGCATTTGTGGGTCTGAATGCGTAATGGTAGAGCAAAACTACACGGCCTACAGTCCAAAGTGATGTATTCTAAAAATTCAGGACTGGCATTCTCCAGCATACGTCTGGTTAGGGTAGTGTGGGCCAAAGCGGGGCAGTTTAATGAGTTACTCACTGTGCAGCTGGTAGTTTTGGACAATGTTATTGACCAGACGTGCATTACCACGCTCACCACGCATACCACGTACCGAATACCCCCCCACCTCCCTCAACGTCTTACCTACTTAAAGCACTGCATGTAGTGCTCAGTGAAAAGTGCTCTAAAGAGGGAGAATTCACAGCATAAAGACGGAAGCACATGTTTTTCTGAACGATATGCATTTCACATTGCAAAGTTGACCTGCATTTTATTCTGACATTTCTGTATTTCTTGCATAGGAAATTGCTGGGATGTTTCAATATTTCACACAGGAAATAAACAGGTTCAGGCAAATTGAAATTTGGTCAAGCATCTGAATTGTGCATGAAGCTTCCACAGAACAGTTAAGCAGGATGTCACCTATCCCTAGTCCCCTTGCGCTTTGAGTTTCTGAAGAGTGCACACAAAAGGATTCGTGTAGTCATGGACTACACCTAATATGGTGGAAGTAGTCAGATAGACAATAAAAGGTTCAGGCGCATGGTGGACATTCACAAATATTGCCAACGTGGGATCTGCTGCACAATGACTGATTGCCTGCTCTGAAAAATATGTTCTCCCTTCTGGCTTGCTAACATTCCATCACTCACTCCCCTAACGCCCCTTTGCCTGTGTGCATGGTCCATTAGTAACATTATGCACACAGGATCATGAGATTCCAGCATTTGAATGGAGGCACGGCTCCATGCATATGAGGCAACACCCCATTTTCAAGGTGCACCTGCAACAACGGGCAGACATTAGTCCCCCCTTCTGTCATGCAACACTGATGCCAGTGAAAGGCAAGCAGCACTATGTGCCAATTTGCACACGGGCATCATTCGCAAGCCAGCAACTGGACGGGCGCATAAACGTGGGCTTTTTACGTTCTGTCTAATACCACCAGCTGAGTCTCAGTTACTGTTGTCAATCCTTTAAAATATGAAAGAATTGATAAGATTATCTCCATTTGTTAAATACCATTTTGGAGATGTGTGTATAGCAGGTGTGTACCCACTGGAATGTCAGCAGGGCCTTTCTAGCCTTGCAATATTCTAAAGTGGATAGCAATGATTTCAATTGGATTATGTAATAGCCATACCTTATATTGAAGTGGGTTATACTCAGGCAATATGCCCCGAGGTGGCGGTAACACCCTGTAGGTAACATCCAGCTGCCCAAGTTCATGGCCTCAGTGTAGCATGAGCCCCTTACCGACGGTGGCTGGCTGTTGCCTACAGGGTGGACCAGCCACCTCGCGGCATGTCGCCATTAGCACCCGTGTAGTTGTAGTTGTCTAAATTGGTGCTAATGGTGTTTATTTAAAAAAAAAGAAATAAACGTACCTTAGAAGCGCAGGCCTGACGTTGTGCAGTCCTGTTGGACAGCACATCCGTTTTCTATGTTGATGACGTTGGATGTCATCAAGATTGAAAACGGCCTTTCTGTTCAACAGGACTGCACAGTATTGGGCCGAGCTTCCAAGGATTCTTTTTGCATTAAAAAAAAAAAAACACTCATAGCACCTGTATGCTAAGAGATGATGTGAAAGGGGTTGCGGGCAAGTGAAGGTGGCGCCGGCTGTCCTGCCAGCTCAGAATGCGTTCTTGTACCATACAGTACACCCCATGTTCTGAGACTCCTGATTGGCTTGCGCCCCATGCACAGTGCTAAAGATGACACATATTCTTAGAACACTCCAAAAGCCTCTATCTTCTCCAACGATTGAAACTCTGAACAGCAATTAAAATGGAAGTTGCTGTTATATGTAGGGTTTCTGATAAACCTGCTCTCTTTGTAAAAAATAAAAAAAAGAGATACAAGTGTATATGATCCTGCAAATGTTTATGGTTTGTGGAGGTCGACTCTCACTTGAAATGTATTTGTAACAGCAGCTCTCTGCTCCCGAGGCCTGCGTTAAAACTAAACCACTCACTAACGCGTCATTAGAAAGCAAAATAGGTTTGGTGTGCCAACAGTGCAGATGATTTACACCCTTACCTAAGCCTGAAGGGCATGATTTTGGGAGATATTGGAGAGCCCACACTTTGAAATGAACTACCTCAATGTTATGTTATGTTATTGCGCATTTGTAAAGCACCTTATATACCATTGGTATGATCTGAAATTGCTGTGGGTTGAATGCCCTCAGGAACCGTAGTCAAGGTCAGTGGAGAGAGTAGGATAGTAAATAGTGCTTGTGTGCACTTAGTATGTGTGCAGCTAGTGCAGGTTACATGGTATGTAGCTGCATTCTAATGCTAGGTGTGGTGCGATGGTTGTGTGAGGTCAGTAGAAAATGTTCAGCAAGGCCGTTGACCTCAGAGTTTGCATTCTGGCAGTGGTGGAGCTTGTGTATTTGTCCTTTGTCTTTGATCAGGTTTCTTTAAAGACATCATTATTTGTTTAGCTTTTTCCTTTTCATTGTGAGGCTCTTTTACAGAGACACTGCAGCTCATGTTTACACATCAGGTGCCCATCCAGATGTTTTGGACTTCAATTCCCATCAGCCCTAGCCAGCATGGTCAGTGGTGAAGCATCATGAATTTGCAGGTGAACTTTGAACACACGCTGGGTGTACACGCAGTAGGAGTCTGTGAAGCTCAGAGACATTTGGGGGGTCTCTTCCAACAATAATGTGGAACTAATAAAAATAATCTGTATTTTACAAAACATTTTCAGAAAGAAATGCATAACAATTCAATGAATCTACAGACAAATGTGAGGGGGAAACACATTTCTGCAGAGAAGCATTTCTTCACAGCAAATTGTGTATGTGTTCATCAGAAAATCCATTATAGAAATACCAGATGCACAGTAAACACACACATTGTAGGCATGCTACCTTCCCTCATCCATGGCCACAAAACTGTCTAACTTTGCGATTCAATTTCCAAAGGGCCAGTGGCTGACTTTTTCACATTTGGCACGTGGGACACAAAATCAAGTTCCTATCCAGAGTAAAATTATATGAAATGCATGTATCTTTGAAAGACCTTAAACGCTGGCCTTTTCATCAGCAATAACAGTCATCACATCACACGCTCACAGATACATGGTGCCCACCACCAACATGGCCTATATGGTGATAATGTCCCCCAAAAGCAACCATAAAAAAATAGGGATAACACACATTGAAACACTTCCCTAATACAATCGAAAAATGGCAATCACAGATGTTATGCTAGTAGATAAAATATTCATATGAGATATTGTGGAAGGAGACATAATGCACATAATTGTTCAAATGATAGCTAATACAATAAATAATATAACAGGCATACAATGAATAGATCCTCTTAAATGCAGCCTTGCTGCCACCACATGCCAGATAACTGCAGTTTCAATGGTGCTGTGAATTCTATCAGAGAAGATCTCAATGTGCCACACTGTCAAATGCATGTTCCCACGTTAATGTTGACAAAAAAAATAACGGTTGCAAACGTCCTCAATACATCACACGTTATTTATTATGTGAAATTTGATATGGTAGTATCTGGGTTTCTACAATGCCCCAGGTCATTGGTACAGCAGTTTCACAGTGCCTGCAGAAAAGACTGTCATGTCAGTTTCAATAGTTTCATGCCAGTGTGGTCTCAGAGAAGAATGCTGCCTTGATTTAAAGTCAAACATTAGGACATTTTCAACTTAAGATAAAATGGTCAACCAATAAAAATAATACCATTTTAAGTGATTTCAATCAGGCACACACCCAAGTCTCGCCTAGTATGTATTGCGGACATGAAACCCTTATTTATTTTTATCTATAAGTTCAATATTCTGAATGATATACCGCTCATATCACACCCTTCTCAAAATACTCCCAGGTTACACTGAACCAGGAATCAGGCTAGTTGTAAAGGTAATTATTTGTTTATTAAGTTAGAATTTTAAATCACAATATATTTTAATAGGTAACAACAATCAACAATGGGTGACAAGAACAATGAATAATATATTTAATGCACTGTGAATCAGGTAATGAACACAAAACAAATGCAGCACTGAACGGAATACTTTTGGGTTGGTTTGGAACAGGTAGCACTGTGGTTAGAGGTTCCCCTGCAACACCCCTCAACCCACCAATCGACAATTTAAACTAATGCGAGGAGAGAGCAGTTACTCAGAAATAATGCAGATCAAACAGAAAATCGCTCCCACTTTCCCCCCTTAAACACAAGAGAAAAACGGAATTGACTTTTCAACTGTCAGGTTGGCTTTGAAACTGGCTGAGCAAAAACACTAAATTTGGTCAAACATAGCTAAATTATTATAAATTTCTACGGGAGCCGCTTTGAAACGATGCAAGCAAGCAAAAGCAATGATGTAACCAAAAGAAACATTTGGAATATCAAAAGCAAAGTGGGAAATAATTTAAAGGCGATTCACAAATGTAAATTTGCTGCAAACTTTTACTATGCAAATTTTGATATAATGGGTCAATTGCACTGCGGTTTTGGGTGGATGTAGCTAAGGAAGTTAGGTATCAGTGGGAATTGAAATTTTGTTTCTGTCTTTAGAACTGGTGGAGTTATAGAGGTTTCAGTAAGAGGTGTTTTTCGGAAATAAAGACACAAATTTGGACAAGAACTTCAGTTTAAAATCGAAAATATGGGTTATGCTTTTACTCAAGACTAGAGCATGCAGGCTAGACAACAAGGTTGGGCCGCAGTAAGCTCTGAGACTGATTCATGACTTCAGTAACAGATCCCCAACACCTTCCCCGGCGGAACCAGTCCACACAATCAAAGTGGGACTTTTGGATTAGAGTTACACAAATAAAAATGACTATTAAATTGATGCTTTAGGACTAGACAGAATAAGATAGCACTAAAGATTTTGACACTGTTACTGGTTATGAAAGTAAGGATAGTTCAGAGATTTAGGGTGGGACAAGATAAGCAAGGTAGCGTCCTAGTAATACTCACAATCCACTGGGATTTAAGATTTTAGGCCCGTCATGATTCTGGTCAATGGATCGGGTCTAACAGGGAAAGACAGCGCATCAGGTGCTGGACTGGATCAGCTAGGCCGGTCACCGGAACTGCACAGGATCTGCCCTTCTTGTTTCTGGATATTTCAATTCAGTGGAATTTCGAGTTCATCAGGCAAGCATTTTTGGTAGCAAGCCAGATAGTTTCAGGATGTTTCCCTACCCCAGAGCACTCCACTGGTTTGTAAGGATTGGTCAGGATTAATTGAGGCCTAGCTGAAAATGGTACAGCAACTGCTTGGCCTGGTCCTTGGCATCTGGATCTGGAAGGATGTTAAAGGCTGGATGTCGAAAGCTGCATCAGCGTGCTTCGCTGGAATCAGAAGAGAGAGTCTCTATGTGTTGTCAGCTGTCTCTATTTATCCTTTCCAATGGCATCACAAAAATGGATGTATGGGCCGGCTTTCTAAGCTTGCCCCTTTGAACTGGGATTGGATCAGAGCCTCATCTCCGCCTCTTGCACACAAGTGAAGGATCAAGGACAGATGATGTCAAATTTATGGTTTGGTTTTTACAATCCATAGAAACCTCCCCTAGTCTCTACTATCAAAATCGAATTTTGTCTTAAATACATATTCACACATGTGTAACCTCTATGAAAATCACGTACACCGATTACATTATTATGGAGTATATGTTCCTCAAAATCCCACAGATTTGAGACCTTGTATCGCCTTTTTGCAGCATTTTGTCCATTTCGCCATGAACATATTTTCCAAACTTTCTCCAAATTTACACACGTATGCATGTTTACCATAGGAATGTTTGTGCAAAGTTTAACAATTCTAGCCTAAATACAGTTCCGATAAAACCACATATATTGCCATTCCTGTTCAGAATATGCTACACAGTGCCACCACGTTTTGAAATGTAGGGCCAAAAAGTAGAGTAAAAAATCAGCCCGTTTTATATTTTTCACCATTTCTAATAGCGAGTTATAAGTCTCTAAAATTTGTTCATTACATATTCGTAACAGCATGTGGTCCGCCTTTTGTCTGTCTCTGGAGAAAGGAGTAGCCTGCACCGTTTTGGGATTTCCTTCTGCAAGCCTAGTTTATGACCTTTTCACATGTCCGTTTCCTGGCCTGGAGGATCTGCCATTGTTCAGTCCGAGGCAGCAGACAATAGTCTGTCCTACCCCACAATTATCCTATGTCAGTGATCATCTGCTGAGAGGAATGCCCTCCCCTTGGGTGGAAACTTCTTTTTCAACTTCTTGCAGACCCAACCAGCCTAAGTTAAAATTTAATTTCTTGACTTGAAATCCAGCTCCAAACAAATGTGTTGCATCCGATGACATATATAAATGACATTCTTAGCTTTAAACATGTGGGATCAAAACAACTGAGATCCATGTTCCTTTCAGCAACAGTCCTTTCATATTTGCTAATCCGGCAGATCTTTAGTTTTAGACAACTTTAAAGTTTATAATCTGGAAAGTCCATTTGACAGGGGTTGTCATTCACAGGTAGCCCAGTGTGGCTGCACACATATATTTGACAGGAACTGCCATTCACAGGCAATCCAATTTTGCTGAGAGAATGTTTTGCTTTTAACATTTCAGGACCTTGTAACTTCACAGTGTTTCATTAGATGAAATGAATTTTAGCACAAAGCAAGATTTTGAGTGTTGGACAGTGTTTTGGACAGGCATTTTGAAGTTTCAGCAGCACAGTAAATGCCATTTACAGGGGAATTTTGGAGTTTCACTGGCAAAGCACTGCTGCTCTCTCGATACCCCATGTTTACTTGTCATGGAGCCCACTGGCAATTTTTCTGCAGCATGTGCTCTGTTCCACCACACATGCACCATGGGTTGCAGGTTGTGCAGCCATTTTTTTGTGTGTTGAAAAACACATTTATGGAGTTTTTGGCATGCACATGGGCTTTGCCGCCATTTTGCTGATTCTCGCACCATAGATAGCAGAGTGAGGCTGCATAGTATAGCAGAGTGGGTCAATACATCCTACACCAGGTAAGTACAAACATCCATCAATTACATTATTAATCCAGCAGCGATAGTATACATGCATTTGGAAGCATGTGCCATCATTCAATATGTGTATTAGTGACAGCTGAGGAAGATTCCATGGCGTCGCAAAGGGTAATTATAGCACCGGTCTGCGGTTGCGGGTACCACTTGAACCCACATTTAGGTTATAACAAGAATGGTGGCTGAAATGGGGATGTACACAAATGGTGTTTTGTATTCAAGTTAGTCAGTTTCATTGCCTGACATAATGTATTATATTGTTAATGCTATCACATGATGGCAGGCTTTAGACAATATTTAACAAATTCCTATTTGATAGATATCAACAATGGCTGTAAAATGGAATATAGGTAAATTATATATACATATATATATTCAATGCCTGTTTCTTCAAAAAATTACAATACCAGGTACACAGGGCCCCTTGCATAAGCCTTTGAAAAAAGTGAGATGCCACTATTGGCCTCAATTAAGCACATTGTCACACATCTTTCTCTGCTGACCCCAATACATGATTATATAATTTTCAAATTACCTCTAAAATGGCGCCTTTCCACATTTTGCATTGCCCACCAAGATACTCCATGGTTTTCTTTCAATGGCCCCACACTATTTTCCTGTGCCACTGTGCATGACACCACTTGAGTGATACATTCATTTATTCATATGTTTTTTTAGAACACGCTTAATACCAGAGACCAGTCTCTAAGAGCAGGGCAGGAATTGAAACCTGTGTTGCTCTGTGTTGTCTTGCCTCCTAGACAAACGTGTTGCCCCTGAGCTATCCTTCTGATCCATTGACCCAGAATCACCCCTTGACAGTCTGACTTGTACAACAGCACATACACATTGCCTTCAGAATGAGACAATGCCAATTAACATTGTTCCAATATTGTCCCATCATGTTTAGATTTCTGGCAGAACATTGCCCAATGACAATTTCATATCACCCCACGTTTACCTTCTGCACCAATCATTTTACCGCAGAGCCTTTCTCCATGACAAAATGACATTGCCCACAACTTGCTGTGTACCACTTTTAATGTTCTCCCAGATGAAGGTTCTACTGTACTTTTGATTGAATCTCAAAGTTTCCCCATAGCACATTGATATTGCCATGGTACATTGTCCATTTGCATTGTCATAGTAATCCTAGAATTGTCATTTGTCATTTTCACCTTGCCCATAGTACATTGCCCCTATCCCTTTCCCCTACCCCATAGATTTGTCCAATTACACCTCACGAAGCACCTAGACTTGTTTGATGATACATTTGCATTGCCCTAATCATGTTGTCCATATAACAAACATACACATGCACAAACACCACATACACATATTTTCACACAACATACAATTTATCTGAAGACCACCCTCATCACCCACATCACCTACATAAATAAAGTATGCCTGAAAACACAGCAAACAAAAAAACATAATTGCTGATCTGAGCCTATGTCCCATGTTAGCACACAATTATCGGCTTCAAAGAACATGCATTCAGGGTGCATGAAGAGCGGTCACTCAATTGCTGGTGACAACCCAACGGGGCAGTGCTAGAAGTCGTAACCAGAAAGGGAGACTTTAAGGGCTGTGTATGTACCCTTTATCCTGTTCTGATCCTGCGTGTGCATCAGGCTGGGGTTTCGATCAGCAATGTCACCCAACGCAACGCCGCTACAACAAAAGAAATGAACACCTATAAGAACCCCATTCCCAGCACAGAGGGCAGTATTAGGTTCCCAAAGTTAGGAAATGGGTTGCTAGCGTGATCATATGGAAGCCCTGAGCACTTGACAACATGTGTTTTTCAAAGCATTCGACATTTTCATGGCAGCAGGTGGGTGTACCCTCACCTTCTGAATGATGAACAGCACCCTCCATGCCTGATATTTTTGCATGTGTGCATAATCTACATGGACGTGCATGATTTAAACATGTGAATATGGGATATTACGATCTTAGATTAATTAATAATGAATGTCAAAGAGAAACTCACTCCCTGTTGCAAATAGGGTTATTAGTGAGCGGGACACACCCCCACTCTGTAGACCAGCCAATACCGCTCACCAGGAAGAGCGGAGAAGTATTCCTGGAGATCACTGACATCTTCTCACCATTGTTCTGCAGAATGACTAACGCCTCCTTTAGAGATAAAAAGGTCCCTGCACCTATCAAGTCAGTGACGGTTACCCTATTGGTTAAAAAATCAGGGCTGGCCCAAAAAGATCCATCCAACCTCCACCCAATCACCAACTGTAACCTTCAACTAAACATCCTCGATAAAGTAGCAACTAAACAGCTACAAACACATGTAGACAAACAGAACCTACTCCATGAACCACAATCCGGGTTCAGAGGCTCACACAGTACTAAGACTGTGCTGCTCGACCTCCAAACCAGAATGTTGAACATCTTGGAAAAGGGAAAAAATGGCATGCTGATGCTTTTAGATCTATCAGCAGCATTTGACTTGCTAGACCACTGCAAACTCCAAGAAACCCTGGCATCATCGGGAAATTCTTCCCAGGAAGCCATAGATTGTATTTCTTTTTTTCTAGCAGCACGCAACTCCAAAATTCACTGCAGTGACAAACTCTCTAAACCCACAGATATAAACTGTGGTGTTCCACTGGGGGCCAGTTTATTGCCTCTACTCTTCAACCTATATCTTCGCTGCCTGTGTGCCCTCCTCAACAACTTGGGCGTGCGATTTACCAACTTCGCTGACGACACAAATAGTAGAATTCAATGGGTGTTATAATAAAGCCAGTTCTGCCATCACAAACATCTACAATGTAATGGAAGCTTGGATGAAAACAAACTGGCTTTGCCTGAACAGCAGTAAAACTGAGCTTATGATCTTTGGATCCTCCCAGGCCAGGGCCAAACTGAGCCCAGATTATGCTGAATTCATCATAAAAGACTCAAGTATCCCAGTTTCCGATAAAGTAAAAACTTTAGGAGTGTACTTGGAACCCAAAATAGGAGCACATGCACACATAGCCTACTTAAAGAAAAATTGGAGATACTACCAAAGGCTACTTAGGCACATACTTAGGCACATGAAACCGGCCCTAAATGAAATAAATTGCACAACCATAGCCAGAGCCATTATTTTTTCAAGGCTCGACTATGCAAATGCCAATGTTAAGTCATGCAAAACGATTATGTGAGAATAATCAAGAACAAAACTAGAAGGGACGGTGTCACAGAGGACAGAAACTCCATACAGCGGCAGGCAATTGATGACCTCATCACTTTCAAGACAGTTTCAATAGTCCATCACTGCATCTATGGCACTGCTCCAGCATGTCTAAAAGAACAGATATCATTGTACCAACCAGGACGATCCCTACGATCATTGAACCAAGGCCTAGTGAAAACCCCCTGTATCAAATAAAAACAATGGACTTGGAAGATCCTTTCCAGTTAGACCTGCTTCTGGGTGGAATAATCTTCCACTCATGCTCAGACTTGAATCGAATTTCACGGTATTCAAAAAGAAACTCAAAACGCTTCTTTTCAAGTAGTTAACCTAGGAACAACCTAGAGCCTGCTCCTTCTTTGTCTTGTCTGTACCTGCTGTTATATGTTTATGACCTGATGTCTACAGGCGGAGGCACACTATAAATAAATTAAATAAATACAAATAAAATAATCCAAATATGAAGACCAACAAGACCAATGCTTTCTCCTCCTGAGTAAGCCCCCAGGACAGGAGAAATATTTTGTGTGAAGGGTCAGGCAGTTCTGCTTCTAATGTATGGGTTCATCATGGTGCATAGCTTCTTTAGAGAGGGACTCCAATATATTTATGTGTTTAATAATATCAGAGTTTGCACTACAAAGTTGCCCTATGATTGTCAGAATGAAGGTGTGCACTTTGTAAAGGTGTACCAAAGAGTCACTTGGATGGCCTTATTTCTTTTTTAATCAGTTAATCTTGACTCTTTGCTTTGAAGTGCTTACATACTGTGTTGAAATAGCTTATGATCTTGCGCTGTTGTCAGGAAGGACCAATAACCTTCCACAAATATGAAACTTTCTTTATTCATCGTCTGTATATTGTTGGCTGGCCCTAACAAAATACTAAATTGCTTTGTTCCCCTCATAGTCCTGCACTATATTGTACTCTGTCTCCCCGCTTTTCTGTAAGCCACTGTGATGGCCTTGTGCTGCTGTGACAGACTCACGCACAATCTTTTGTTGACTCTATTGATGTTGGATCGGCATCCTTCTTTTTCAATGTAAAAAGTGGCATTCATCGCTCTTTTGTATTCTTTGCAGAGTATTGATTGGCGTCGGAAGATACTGCTTTTACTTATGTTAGTCTTGCAATGCCAAGTGGGCAATCCATACTTTACATCTTTCACCAGCGTGCAATGCAATGTCATTTTATGGTTTACCTAAATGTCACATCGTGTACATATAAAAGGATGCTCTCATGCATGGCTTCCACATTAAGCAGTTAGGAACATTGACGCTCGATGAATGATGAATTCTCCCACTGTGAGGCTGTGTCAGAGGATTATTGAATGCTTAATAAACTATTAGAGCATCAGAGCAAGAGAATACATCATTTTCCATACCAAGTTCTTCTTTTTAATTCGTTTGTGTTGATGTGGGATGAGGAAAGAGGGAACATCCAGCCTCATTATGAGACCTGTTGCCACTTTTATCACACCACACCATGCCGGCTTCAGAGCTATTGTCAATTAAAGACCTCCAGAATGTTACTGGAGTTTTTTCCTCTCCATTAGTGACACAAACAGAATGATTTACTGAGGGAACAATTACCGTCTGCGGTAAGTGCTCAAGGTCCACATTGGAGACTCACTGAATTTGGATGAACACTGCCATTGTGCCACTTTGCAATCTTGCATATTTACTGCAATGGTGGGTGATAGAAGCAGTACATGATGTTGGCAGTATTTATGTGGGAAATGCCTCGAATCTCATGAGGCCTGACATACTTTGTTTTTTACTGCTCCACTGTGCACCTTTTACAATGCTCCTCCATAAGGGACAGCGGAGGTGGTTGAAAAGTAATTCATGAGGGTCATAGACAGCAAGCAATTATAAATGAGTAGCTTGCAACTATGCAGTGTATTTCACCTCAGTGATTGAGTGACATCACAGACGACTCGAGTTTCACTCTTGTTTTCAATCAGAAGTTATGCTGAATCTCATTGTTAATAACTATAATTATATTCACTGTAAAAACCGTAGTTACGTGCAGTTAAATTGTGCAGATTTGATGCAAAAAAAAAAAAATCAAATTCAGCGGACGTGGGACTCATGACCAGCTTTACTCATTGTGCTCCCGTTGACGTCTCCCTAATGCTATTTCACCTTATAATACCATGTTGTAAGTTATTGTGAAGCCTTTCTCTTATAAACCTATGTGCTCATTGGCTTTGCCATGGCAATGTGACGAATGAAGCTGGTCATGACTTCCCACATTCACTGAATTTCAAGGGCATTGCTGCATTACATCTGCTTAACTTAACTGCAACTCAACTATTTTTTTTCAGTGAATTTCAAGGGATTTTATTTATGGTCCACACTGCATTTATTTCTAGCCCATTCAGCCCTGGCCAGTTAGCACACCCTCCGGCCAGGACCATTGTCTCCGGCTTTCGGCTGTGACCCCTTTACATGTAGACCCCAATACCTTTATTCTAGTGCCAAAAGCCATGTCCCGTGCCCCTTGACATGTTACCCCAATAGATTTCATTGGGGCCAGCTTGCCACAACCTTTGGCCATGGCCAGTGAAAGCAACTCGATGCCTTTTTTTAAATCGAAATATCTAGCTCAACAGTTTTGAGCTCCAAAGACGAAAACTAAGCTAATGTGAATGGGCCTTGTCCCTTTGTTCATTTTTGTGAACATAGCAATTTATGCCCCCTGTTCTACCTTTTCTTCCAAGGCATTATCCCCTTCACAAAAGACAGCATTCTTAGTGTTTTATTTTACAAGTGCATTTTATTCTACTGTTTTCCAGCTACTTGATTGTATTTGTGTTGTTTGATTAAAAGTCTATATTTGTATAGAAGCCTGATTGGACATTATTTTATTTTGGACCATTGTTTTAAAACTGGGTGGCTGCTGCTAAGAGTTACCACCCCTACAGATTATATAGCCTGCCCTAGGCCCATGTGATCAAAAGTGGGGGATATATGCGTGACAGATGAAAATTCCATGTGGAAGATTGTGGCAGATTGATATATCCAAAGCTAGGAAAGGCTACGTTTATTTTTAATATTTTATTCGAGACTTAAATTATCCTAGTAATTATGTTTCTTAAGGGGAGCCTTCTAATCAGACCTGCCTTTCATAAAGTTCCATGCTCAATGCATGCTGCATTGAAGTACCTTTATTTCACATTCTCCTGGCATCTTCTGCTCCTGATCTTCAGATGGCAGGTTCAAAGGTCACATGTGCATCCATGACAGCTGTTGGGACCCACGGTCACTGCAGGCACAGATAGTATTTTAACTTTCACATGTCTATCTAAAATATTATAATGATATAACGTAAACATTCTGGTGGCAGGTTAATTCCTAAATATAAGGCATGCCTGGCTGTTAGATGGTGAATTATAAGGAGCCCACCATTATGAAAGTCACACCAATTTGATGTCAGAGAAATGTGTACTAATGGATCAAACCAATGAGACCATAGTCAAGATTTGCCCTTGTTGAGTCCCAAGAAGGATAATACCTCTATCCAGGCACACAAGCTAACAGTAGGAGATCTCCTGCGAGTTGGGGATTAAAATGCAGTACTAACAACAGTGTCAGCCTCAATCAAGGGTGCTGCATACCAGAGGGTCTTTTTTAGCATCAGTTAGGCACTTATACAACTGAATAGTGTTTCAAAGCACTATCAGGCTAAATGGGAAGGGAGCAGGGGAAAAAAGAATTGGCAAAAACAGTCAAATATAGTCATGTTCCACTGGGCCTTGTAGCATTTTGATGTGCAAGTGCAGTGAAGAGAAGTACAGGAGAAAGGGGGGGCGGTGCAGAGGAGTGGGCAAACACTGGTGGGGTGCCCGGGAGGGTAGTGCTAAGGGGTACCAGGAGGAGAACCTTAGACTAAGTGCAAGTGCAAGCAGTTTCCAAGGGGGGATGCAGAGCCGCCAGGCAGGGCCTTGAAAGGTCAGTGCAGTGGTGGGGGATAGTGTTGGTATTGATTGGGAAGAAGGGATTGGAATACAGTGAGAGTCATGATGATCAGGCCACCAGTCACAGCGGCAGTGGGGTGATTAGCAGAGAAGGGAAAGAGGGAAATAGAGGGAAAGAGGTAGAGAACAGCCGAGTTTTGAGCACTTTCCGGAAATTGAGGAGGTCCAGCTCAAGTCAGAGAGGGGCAGGAAGGCTATTTCAAAGGGAGGCGCCAGCTGAGGAGAGACCTGCCTCCCAGTCTCTTCCTGGAGAAACTTTTGAAAGCCAAAGAGTTGGAGTTAGAGGAGCATAGGACTCTAGCAGGGGAGTATTTAGGGAGGGAGATTTGGAGGTAGCATGGACCCAGGACACAGAAGGCCTTATGGATGATGCAGAGGGACTTGCATTTGACCCTTGCAGCCACTGGCAGCCAGTGAAAAGATTTTAGGGCTGGAGTGATACACTCCCTGGGCTTGAGACAAGGATACATCTTGCAGCCCTATACTGGATTAGCGGGAGCGGGTAGGGAGGAAAGATCGAGACTGAGAAAGAGACTGTTGTAGTAGTCCAGTAGACCAGACATTTGGAGACATTGAGCTTCTGGGGGAAGGTGAGGAAAGGAATAATACCTCTGAGGAGGTGGAGCTGGAGGTGGGAGTTCTTAGGTCCATAATGTGAGGGATGGGATTGAGGGCCCAAAGAGTGTGGCCAGAGGGTAGGAGGGAAAGAGGGGGCATGTTTCCCAATCAGAAGGATCTCTGTCTTACTGGCATTAAGGCAGAGATTGTTAGCTGAGCACCATGTCTGAATGGCGAACAGGCAGTCAGGTATCAAAGAGGAGGAAGAGGAGATGGGAGAGGGAAGTTTGAATTAAAGATGTGTGTAATCGACATACTAATGGAAATGAGGAGAGAAGGTGGAAATCTGGTGAGCAAGAGGGGCCCGATAGATTGAGAGATGTTGAAGAGCCAAGCCAAATCGATAGGATAGAACCCTGGGGGACACCACAAGTAGAGAGTGAGGAGGTGGAGGGGAAAAGACCCAATTGCAACTGGGAAGGGCAGTTAGTGAGAAAAGAGGTCAGCCGATACAGTCCCCGGTCAGTGATGCCGAGGGTGTCATAGAGTCGTTTTATGAGGATGGAGTGGTTGACCATGTCAAAAGAAGAGGAGAGATCAAGGAGAATGAAAACAGCGGAGAGCTGCTGTCAAGATTTGCGTGCATGGTTTCTCGGGTGTTCAGGAGAGCAGTTGTCATGCTTCTTGATGCTCAGAATACAGATTGATGCTCATGAAGGTAACCAACAAGATTCACAGTTGTTTCTACAGAGAGGCACATCTCGCTAAAGGTGCACCATTGTGGTGAGTGTGTGCATGTGGTGTCTGTGGTAGAAAGGGAGATATGTTGTGACATACTCTATGTGTATGTGTAATGTGTACTTTATGTGTCCATAGTGTCTCAGGAAGAAAGGGAGATGTGTTGTAATGTACTTGTGAGTGTAAGCGGATGCTTGTGATGTCATGTAGAATGTTATTGAGTGGATGAGAGAACATTGGTGATGAGAGTTCCTAGCCAGGCATTTAGAGAGAGCCCCTGCCTGGGTGATGGGTGCCGGTGTCTGTTCTGTCCGACCTATGTAACTATTCCTATGAAGTTAAGCATTGTAACTGAAGAAGATGCCAATAAAGCTTAAAGGAACTTAAAAACAAAACAAAAAAAACATCTGTGTGTAGGGTAAGATGGGGAGGACCATCTTTTCCAAGAGTTTACCCAGGAAGGGGGTAGTGGAAATAGGGTAATAATTAGCCCAGCAGGAGGGGTCAGCAGACAGCTTTTTTAAGAGAGGGTGCACAAGGGAGTGCTTCAGGGATAGAGAGAATGAAGCAGTGGCAAAGGAGTGGTTACAGAAGTTGGCAAGATCGGGGGCGAGAGAGGAAATATTGTACTTAATGGTTCTTGAGGAACCGTTTTAGAGATCTCATCCAGTGCTATGGGCAGGAGGGAGGAGAGTGAAGAGGGTGAAAGTAGATGAGCCAAGGGAGGCAGGTAGGATGAGGTATGAGTGGAGATGGGAGTGGAGGATAGTGAGGACAAGATGTCCTGAGTTTTTGAGGTGAAATGGGAGTCTAACACGGTGCAAAGAGCATGGAAACGAAGGAGAGAGGTGGAGACTGCAGCTGATTTGGTGGGTTCCTTGCAGATTTTGAAAGGTTTGACCATGCTGGTAGTTGCTTCAGAGATGCAGGCTTGGATGTGGGCATGTTTCTTGATGTGGATAGAGAAACAATATTGCCTTTGCAGCAGGAAGCAAGCCAGTTTGACTGAGGGTAAACTCAAAGCCTGCCAATTCCGTTCAGCAACTCTGCACTTGTGTTTCAGTGATACTAGATCTGAGTCATACCAGCTGTTGTCCTTGGTGGCAGGTTTTAGATGGATCCTCATGACAGGGGTGAGGATGTCAATGGTATTAGAAATGGAGAGGTGCAGGTTAGCAAGGACAGAGTCAGAGGAAAAGTTAGGAGTGGGGGTGGAGGGGGGATGAAGGTAGAAGCAAAAGCAGCGACTGACACTCACTTCATCGGCCGAATGATGAAGGAGGTTGTCAGTGTGGGGGAGGGGGGGGTCAGTTAGAGGGCTGAACGGTCCGGAGAGAATGGTCAGACCAGGAGAGGGGGGTGCTGACCAGGTTAGTGATAGGAATGCCGTGAGAGATAAAGGCTTCAAGAGTGTGTACAGCTGAGCAGATCGGACCGGAAGGGAGAATAATAAGAAAGAGGTAGTCACAGCGGTCACAGAACTGTGAAGTTGTTGTTTCCAGGGAGTTGAGATGGTTGTTGAAGTCACCAAGGAGGAGGAGTTTGGAGGTAGAGGTCAAGAGGGAAGAGGTGAGGCTGGCAAATTCAGAGAGGAAGGAGAGGAAGAGAGGGATAGGGACAAGGGCCTGTGGATGGCAGTGAAGGTGAGTGAGAGAGTAGGTGAGATCCCTAGTTTACAAACTAGCCATTCTAAAGAGGAGTAGGAATGAGTAGGTATGATAGAGGCAGGTACCCACTCAGGGAAAATCAGGGCTGGCAGGCCTCGGTAAGAGGCTGAGTTAGAGCAGCCAATAATGGAAGAAGGCCTGATAAATATGTTTTCTTTTAGGTCTCTCTTCCTTTATATCCCCTCCATTTCCTGCAGGGCAAGGCACTCTGGGCATGATATCAGACAGCAGGGGTCACTGTTTACACCAACAGGGGTTGTACACCTTACTGCAGGATTGCTTTGGGCATTTCCCCTGTGACATGTGTTTCCTTTATAAAGAAGTGTTCTCCCACTCCTTCTTTGATTTTACTTTGGAAATCAGGAAGAAGTACCTTTGGTCTTCTATTAGGAGAGTGGTCCATTCCAAAGTCCTCTGAAATAGAGGTTGAAGATATGAGGCATTCAAGGTAGAGGAAAGCTCTGCTCACTAATTATTCCCAGGGCACAATTGGGGTGAACCACCTTTTGGACCAATAATTGACACTCTGCCAGCTGTACTGCAAACAGGCTCCTCAATTGAGGTGATCAAACCAATTTAATTTCCAGCTAAACTCCCTGAAATTGGAGCACAGAGAAAGAGGGACTTACCTTATCCTGGAGCTACAGGAGCAGGACTCACTGCACCCACAATGTCAGAAGCGAAGAAGTGAAATAAATCAATTTGCACAAGTTTGGACCATAGTAGAGCCATTTTAACAGTGTGTAAAGCCCTTCAGATTACAATTGTAGGAGTGGTGATGATTTTGGCATTCTAAAAAAACATCAAAACACCTTGCTGTATTTCAAGCAACACTGACATTGCCCAAACCCATTGCAGCGGACCTCTTCTAACAACCAGAATTGCAGGTGCCACCTTTGAGGGAGAAACCAATGCAAACTCAGATTCGACATGTTGGAATATATCACATTCAGCATTGTGAATGCACAGCAGAAGCCATTATTGGAACTGCATCGGCTTGAAGTGTCTTTAAATTGGCTCATCTGCATCTAAAGTAACACAAAGCCAGGTTCCTCAATCTCAAAACTCATAAAGATGGTAACAATTAATTGTTAAGAGGGCCTTCCCACCTGACCCACTTTCAGGGATCCTAATGACTTGTTTGTCTCCTTTTCTTCAAGCATAATCCTTTTTAACAGTGACATTGCTGCACTTTCTTGCCAGAACCCCCCTGCTCATGTATCCAGAGTGTCATATTGCAATCTGCATCTTCTGCGTTCTTTCTTACAGGGTGGATTTTTTGTGTGTTTTTTAGATAGGTGTTTGTGTTTATATTCTTTAATTAAAAGTCTACATTTGTATAGAATCTTGATCAGACATTATTTTATTTTGGAGTATCTGTACTATTGATGTTTGGGTTTGAACTATCATCACCTCACACAACCATAATAGTATAGCCTACTTTTGACTAACATTACCACAAAAGCTGAAGGTGGTATATCCGTCAGGCTGTGACGGTTTTACCTTTATGATTGGAATCACTGCTGGATTACTAGTAGTGTGGAGTAGGCAGTTTAGCCTCCACTCACCCCTGTTCTCCAGCATAGCAGTAGTCATTTCATCACAGAGTGTGAATCGGAACTGCAACTCTTGGAATGCCGTATAAATGTGCCCATCCACCTTTGACAGAACGTCCTGTATGGTTTGTAAATTATTCAGAAGGGCATGCATTTTTTTATTTTTTTTTTGTCTACAGCGATTCATGCAGATCCATTGCACCGGGCCAGAGTTAGCAGCATCTCTTGATTGAAACATTTACTTAATCATCACTACAGAGTCGCAAGTTAGATGGATGAAATGTACAGAGGTGAAGTCTCAAATGATCTTCTAACTTTCAGAATTTCGACTTCGCACCCCGCAGATATCACTATACATCAGTAGAAATAGTAGACATTCACACTGCCTAGGAACTGTTATCTGTTGGAGGGAAATGCGAGACTGCTAATTGATTAGACTTTTATAACCACAAAAAAGAGTGTCGAACTCACGATCTAGTTTCCCGGGGTGTGGGCATGGTGCCCAGCCGTGCAGTCCGCGGGAACGCCAAAATCCAAAACGGTGTTCTATAAAATGGAAGGTAATAGATGGGGAGTTTTAATTATATTTCTCGAGATGAATGGTGCTTAGCACTGCACATCGATTGCCGAAGTCCAGCCAGGAATTGATCGACGGGTGCACACGAGTCCAGTTTGAAATTGTGTGCCGCCGATAATGATGATGTCTGGGAATGCATTAAATATATGCACTGGGTGCTGCTTTTTCAGCGGGAACACAATTTAAATCTGCTTAGGCATCGCCCACCTTTCGACCTAGGACATTTCATTGTGCTTCTATTTTTTTTTCACTGTTAAAAAAAATATGCTGTCAACCACGAGGCCATCGCTCTTTCTTCCAGATTAGAACTGGGCTGCAAAAGGACTGGACTTCTCTACCCAGGTGCGAATAAAAGCCAGTGACGTTAAGATTCACCCAAGCACATGAACATCTAATCTTAATAACAATTCAGTATAAGCACAATGTTGTTCATGTATTCGTCATTGTTTCTATCTTGAGGATCTTAATGGCCTTCACTGGGAGGGCAAACAAGTCCAGCCCTAATTTCTGGACATACCGAAGCCCATGAAAATCTGTGCTGGCCTCATCATTAGCTACTTCTTTGATGCGCCTGATTCCTCCCCAGCCCAAGCGGCCCATCAAGAAATGTCCTGAATTCCTGGCATGACACTTACTCGTTATTTGTTATGTAGCCTGCGGCACATTTCCTCACACGTTAATGATCTGTGTATGGCACGGAAAAGAGTGGCTGGTCTAAAACCTAGCCAGCATAGTACAGTTACATAAACAGTTCCCGCAAAACCCAACCTGACTAACCACACACAAACACATTAAGGGCCCGATTCATAGAAAAGTGTGCATAGACTCTGCAAAATTCAAGCATCGAGAAGGACTTTGCGTGCCGGCTCGTGCATGCGGCACCTGTGCGCAAGCCTTGTATTCATGGAATACTTCCCGCTAAGTAACCCTATGAGCAAGGTGTGGCCAGAATGTCCCCGACATACAACCCGCAAAGGAAATGTAGTCACTAATACCTACCTAAGCACGGTCCTCGGGTGCAAACTCATGCACCCCAGTAATCCTGCGTCGGGACCCATTCCACCAAGCCATCAGCCCAGTGACAATGCATAGGGTCCCCCGTAACTTTACACAGCACCCCGACAACATGAACACCATGTTCCGTAAATCGGGTAATTTTTTAGTCAACCTGTGTGAGAACCCTTGCAAACCATGCCTGCAACCAGCTACACTGCTTATGCGCACTTAAGTTTGATCGGAAACCCCAACTGCGTGCACGTACCCCCAAATCCAGCATGCAATCTGGTTAGATTGGGAGCTTTGCATGGTAATTGCCCCAACGTGAGGTTGCCCGGTTGGATCCTTGAATATGATAGGTTCTGCACAGTTGTGGGTGTGCGATTTCCTTGCGGCAGGTCGTCCCTCGGCACGGCCACATTTTTCCTTATGCTTCCTCATTTTGCATGTCCCGCCCCCTATTCTGGGCTCTGTGTAGGCCCAATCCACACCCTGCGAGGAGTCTCACGGAAGGTGCTCGACTGCTCGCAGAATCAGAATCATGCCAGAACTGAGCAAAGTCCATGAAAGTCCCGGAAAAGTCCTTTGTAATCAATGCCATGAATTGACGAAGGGAGTTTTGAGCAGAGAATGGCACACAAAGTCCTTATTTCCGGTGCATATAATTCCTTGATCCAGGGCCTCAGATGAGACACATTTTAAGGTTCATGGAATGTGGTCTTTAGCGATAGCATGTGGGTCCAAACTCTGTCCACGCCACAGTTTTAACAGCCGTTACTGGCAGCACTGCAGACTTTAAGTCATCATTCTTTAAGGCCCAGGTGTCTCAGACGAGCTTGTGATAAGCCTCAGAACAGATGAGTGGGTGTGGTGTAGGAGGGTGTTAAACTTGAACATCACCCAATGGCTGAGAAGAGCTGCATGTCACCAATTATGTACTTCTTTACTGCCCTGCTGAAGTACACTCAGTTCCTCTTATTTATGTATGTATGCATTTATTTATAGGAGGAACACAGCTTTTTTAATCAAAAAAGAACATACAATAGGTAAGAAATCAGATTGGATGGGAAGAGGTGAGCTTTTTACAATGGGGTGTGTTTAAGGAACATTCTTACCAGGCCGTCAAAGGGAGTAAATGGACCAGTCACAGGGAACAATACATAAGTGGACATACATAGATTAAGGAACATGAACAGTGGACATGTTTAAGTGCAGGTAGGTGGTATGACCAGCTCTGCTCGAGATGTGGCCTTGATGGGTGAAGTGCTAGAATGGAGGCAGAGGAAGGGAGCGACAGAGACAAGTTAGAGACAAGTGAAAAATGTCAGCTAGCAGGCAGATGAGAGGTAGGTTAATAGGATAAAATAGAGGCGTAAATGTAGACTTTTAGTTGGGTTTTGAACAAATCTGTGTGGATTGTTTTTTGGATGGTCGGGAGAAGATAATTCCATGCAAGTGGAGCAAGAAGAGATAACGACAGGAAGCGAGAGGAGTCACGGGGACCGCAAAGACACACAAGGCTATTCGAAAAGGCAAAGTGAAGATTACAAGAAGGTTTGTAGAGTTGGATAGAGGAGGATAGATACAGAGATGCCTTAAAGTGCATAGATTTGTGAACCAGGAGAAGAAATGTAAATGCGGCTCTGTTTTGCATCGTCAGCCATCCAGTCTTGTGACGGTACAAGCTAGTAAGTTTGAAGTGAGGGAGTTCAAAGAGAGATCTGGTGGCCAAGTTAATTTCAAACAATCATCACACAATGATCCATGCATAAGGTTGTGTGACTAGCTGACAAAGAAAAGTAGATACCCTATTTATTGAAAATATTATATCCTCATATGCTGTTTCCTCTTGTATAATATATTTGGAAGGGAAGTACAATTAACTGGGTGATCATAGAACAGTTAATGACACACAACTGACTTCTTATGAGCCCATCTAAAAGAAACCTGTTCTTTCAATGCCGACCCATTCTCTGAAGAAAAAAAATAAAGATTGATCTAGCCCACATCAGCTCCTTTATAAAGGATTGCATTATTAAGTGCACTACCTTAAGAAAGTCGTAGTTCTTGTTCCAATTCAATCAGCAGGTTGTAGGATCAGTTGTTAAATACAGACGGGATAACTGTAAATATTTTCATTCTGATCTCCCCATTAAATACATCTTCTATCCTCTGAGAACATTGGCTCCAGCCCCAGACTCGCACCAGTGCCATAGTTTTGCCACAGTAAGTAAGGACGATTCCCCCATTAAGATACATTTTCATTTATTTTGAGGGAAAGATGCTTTCAGGGGCCCGCATTCCACTTAACGAAATGTAAAACACAAGGTTATTCTACGATCATTCTGTAGCCTTGTCATCTGTACAGACAATGAACTGTTCTATACAAATACTACAATATAACAGATCACAAACATAAGTGCAGCAAATGTGAATATTGGAAAGGCATCCCCCTTTTCCAACTGTAGTTTAAGAGCAACTGCTATTAACATCAGTTCCCTCTCAGATAAATGAACCAACTACTCCCGCTTTAAAGACTGGCACCAAAGGTATGCAGTCGACGGCTTCACTCAGAACTTCACCACTTCTGATATTAGCCACCTTAAATTAACCCTCAAGCCCATGACGTATAATACATAACCCTCACTTAAAAGCAACCCGTCTCTTATTGTGCGCTGTACACTCATCTCATTCATTCACTCACTCACATGTGTAAAAGAGTAGCCTACAGCTTTGTGTTCTGTGATAGGCGCATGACGCAGCAGATTTTCAATGTGGGTTTCTTGAGCCAGACTATGTTTCCTTTTAATTGCACTGCCGTGTCCTGTTATGCAAAGCCAAGATCACTTTGGAACCTTCCAGAACATCACGCTTTAGTAGTCAACATGATAACAGCTAGAGGTGCATTTCTTGTTATCAAAGCTCTTCTGAAAGATTTGAGGGGAAAGAGGTAGTCGTTCTCATTCATTCTGTTGGTACTCTACTCTGTGTTACATATGTTTTGATCTTATCTAACTCTATTGTCACCCTCGTCATCTTTCCCACCCAGTTGATAGACTGCTCTCCCCTCCCTCTTGCGACCCTGACAGCTTATGTTTTCTTTCTGCTATCAATGTTTCTTTTTTTCATGTAAGATTCTTCAACTGTGGGCTTCCCATCCTCAGTCCTCTACTTCCCCTTTTTTGTCTCACCTACCTCATCATCCTTATCTATCCACCTTTAATCTGATCTCAGATACCAAAACGACCTGGTTTCTTTCTAGAGCTCATCCCACAGTTTTCCCTGTGTATCCTTTATCCTTTTCCCTACTCCTCAAAGTATGTTCTTCTATTATTCTATATATTTTAATTAATTATTTGCTTTCTTCATCTATCTTCCCAACTAATTTCCCTCAATCCCTCTCTTTCCTCTAATTATTGTCCTATCTCTCTTCCTGTTCTTTTTAAACTTCTCGAGCATGTCACCCACTCTTGTTTCCATCCTAGGCCCTTGAATTAATCAGCTTTACTATACATTACTAACTTTCTCCTCACCCCTAGACACTCAAAAAACACGTCAATGCTTTTAATACTCAATCTTTCCACAGCGTTCAACATGGTCGACCACCCCACCCTTCTTTGCTCTCTTTCTTCCATCAGCTACTCTGGCTCCAGTACTTAATTTGTGGGTGTGCTTGCCAGGGCTCAGCCCTGGCACTTATTTTGAACCCTAGAACGTATTGTCTCAGATTCATTTTAATTGTGAAGTGGTCATAGTCAGTGTATCCATCAACCACAATGAGCAGGTACGAGCTGTAGCGTGACCCCTAGTACATCGACATCGTGGCGAGCTATTGGTGGTGGAAGCAGTGCTTCCCTCCCGAAGTGCCACAGGAGTACTATAATATATTTCGGCCCTGGCACTTTCTTTTAAATAAATTAAGCCCTGTCTGACTCTGTTCTTCTCTGGTTTACATGTTAGCTTTAAAATCTTACTTTTTCTGTTTGTTGGTCTTGCCCACTGAAATATGGTGTCTGCCAGGGTTCCATCCTTGCCCCCATTATTTTTTCACCTATACATGTCCCCTCTTTCTGAAGTTATGTCTAAATTTTTTGTTTCACATTTTTTCAGATGACACTCAAATCTTTCTTTCCTTTGCTGACTTTTCTGACTCTCTTTATACCTCTATTTCGTCACGTCTGATTGCAATCTAGCCTTGGATGCATTCTCAGTGCCTTCATCTTAACCCTTCAAAGACCAAAATCTTCTTATTTCCTTATACCTCTTCTGTGCCTCTTTCTGTCGCTGTGCTTCTCTTTTCCAATGCCCTGTTACACTTCTCCGACAACGCATTTAATCTGATCGCCGTCTTTGACTCTACTCTTTCCTTCTCTCACCATATTAATAGCACTTACCGTCCCTGCCAGTTCCTCATGCAAAACATACGTAAGGTTTGTCACCTCTTATCCTTTTCTGCTGCAAAAGCCTCATCTCAGCCTTTATCTTTTCACATTTCTCTATTAATTTTCATTGCTCTTCCTGCCTTCCAGCTCTCCCCACTTCTCTCTGTCTGACATCTTTCAATCTGTAATCTTTTTTCTCTTCCCTCACAATCACCTACTTCCCCAGCTCTTCTTTCACTCTTCTGGCCCTCAATGAAAGTCTTTCTTCTATTTAACTGTTTATGCATGTTTATCAAATCTCTTCATATTCTTTCCCCATCCTATCTCTCATCTCTTAAATCTTTCTATTGTCATTATCACTCCTTGGGCTTCCATTTTCTCTGTCTTCTTTCCGTGTCCAAGCCTCTATTGCTTTCACTCGTTTGCCCTCATTGCTCCAAAGTTCTAGAACGCATTGTGTTTACAAATGTCTTCTTCTTCTACTCTTCCTGATTTCTGTTCTAGGCGTAAAGCTTTCCTTCTCCCCTCACCAGCTTAATGCCATCTTGAATTTGATTCTTCACTTTGTTCATTATGTTGTACCGATTAGCTTACTTTTTTCCAGCACTTAGGCGTACGTGCTTTATGAATACATAATGAGTAAAAACTACAAATACGTTTTGAGATAGTCCTAAAATCAATCTCTAGAACTGCTGTGTAGATTCCTGTAGTGGAGGTAGCGTTGTCCAGATGCGCACCTTGGAATCTTATTATTTTACACAAAGGGTCAGTGGGGATGGAACTTGCAAGATTGTCTGCTGCAAAATCTATTTTTTTTGTCTTACATGAAGTGTAGCTGTGAAAGGTTCCAGTATCTGCTTTAATTGAGCATTTATATCTGCTGTAACACTGTGTCCATTACAATTGTTAGTGGTGAGCAGGACCTTAGGCCTATTCCCATCATGAAAAAACCGAAAACAAAACAAATTGGAATTAATTAGATCTTTGCCATGTTTTGACAATTGCTTTTTAGAGCTTGGAGGGGGCACAACATAAATTACTCAATTCTATCAATAGATCAATTCATTGAAAATAGGTATTGCATTCGTCAAAGCACTTCAGAGTTAATTCGGGGAGCAATTGAACCCCAGCTCAAAATGCCCATTTCACTTTGTGTGTTGTTCCAAACAACTCAAACTAGTTGCAAACAACAACACCTATTGCTTACAATCGAGTCATATAGGTGTCGACCTAAACAGATGGCTTTCAGCAAATTGATGTTATACATCAATCTAAAAATAACATTACACTATGCATAGCGTGGGGACCAATTCCGTTGGTGACGGTGCGCTATACAAGTACCGCTAACATAACAACATAACATAATGTATTATGAAGAGCTTATGAAGTACATGCTAGCACCGGCAGCATTAAGGGGTGCTGTGCTGTTTAGGGAGCAGAATGGACTGCCTTGTGCATATTATCCAGGAGTCACGTGTTATTGGGAAAGGATTGAATCAATGTTCTTTAACAGATGGAACTAAATACGTGCCAAGTGCTATCGATTGAAAATTTTCTAGCAATCATTAGCGATGCTAATCAGAAGGAGTGGTGTACTGCTGATGAAGAGTCGGTGTGGACTAGTACATCGGGTAATAAGATGTGACGTGTTATAGGGAAATTACATGGAAGGGACAGCCACACATTGTCATAAGTAAGTGTGACATGCTTGGGAAGCTGAATTGTGGATTCACACATTTCTTTATGTGCTGGTGGGATGCATTGTAGATTGAGAAGAAGAGCAGGAAGTTTGATTGCATTTTCGAGGGAATAAAAAACGATATATTACTAATAGAAGTTGTTAAGGGGTTATGTCATGCACTTTTCAAGATGGAGACAGGAGCGAATATAGGTAGTGGCCAATATGAGGCATGATGCATGGCCGCGGCTGGTAACACTGGTTTGATTGCCAATAATGGTTGGAATTATTTGAAGCTAACAGAGAACGCTGGGTTTTGATCCACTGGAGTAAATGCGTTTGAAAGGTACTTGAAGAAGTGTAACGTTATGTGAGGCTTTTAGTTTCTCTAGCACGAACACCAGTTTTGCAGAGTGTAAAGGTTGTCTTTGGCCACAAGAGGGTCGGATTATGAACACCATGTCAAATATGAAAAGTGTGATTTCGTGATGGAAGGACACTTTTCTCATTTGCTCCATATTCTGTATCAATATAAATATAGGCGCATAACATGGAGCAACTAAGGAAAGTGTTGGTCCATAACGCAATAATATTAGAATAAAACACTTCTCTGCCAGTACATGTATTAGTCAATTCTGACACCTTTTATTTAAGTTTATAGATCAAATGTTATTCCTTGTTTTATGGTTTCACTAATCTATATGGCATGGTGCATTCATCATGAAGGCAGAGATGCATTCATACACACAGCATTGCATCATTAAAACATATCTCTACAGTACAGTTCTCTTAAAGTGTTTAGTGTAAATAAAGTGTTCCTGTGCCTGTAAACGTAGACTCACACAATCTGTATCTGTACGCATGAACTGGTGTGACAATAACCCTAAAGTGCAACATTGAACAACCCAATGCTTAAAACATTTACAAAAAATATGCACACATATTATAAATATGCACAAAACACATGCTAATTCCTAGGTTCTTAACACTCCACACTGTGTCTCATGCATTATTTATAGCCCTTGTCGATTTCCAGCCTGTGCACTTCCTTCATCTATTGGACTCAACAGCTCTCTTTTCATCAGTCCCTACCTATTCAGTGGCACACGTCTCCTTCACTGCCAGTAAATCCACTACCATTCACGTCACCGTAATTTCAATCTGTACATGGAACCGCTCTGAACTCTTCTCGCTTCACACAATATCCACATTCACCAATAGGCAAATGACACACAGATATACCTGCGGCTATCAGCCATCATAGACAACCACAGACAAAAGGCCAGCCTAACATTAAACCATCCAAGCCTGGATGTCCAGTGCTTACCTGATGCTCAACTCCTCAAAGACAGACTTCATGAAGTTGAACAACAACAACAATCACCCTAACATCCACACCTGACTCTCTGTTATAAACCTCACGGGCCTCACACCACAGCTGGACACCTGTGCCAAGTATCTTGAGTGAAACTGTGAGGAATTCGACCTCCCGCATGGGGCTAGAGTGCTCACCTGGGCCGTTTGATTTTTTGATAAATGAAAATGAATGATGGGAGATCAAACTCCCAGAAATGTGTGAGGCCATTCCACACACATTTCATCTGCTTCCCCCACAAAAGGCATAGTCACGTGTACTCCGGCAAGACCCAGCCTATAGGCTCCCTCTTTCCCTGTCATTTTCAGATGGAATGTTACAACCAAGGGTACATCAACCCATCTCAAGAAGGGGGAAGGCACACCTTCCTCCAGCCATGGGCAGCCTAATGTAAATATCAATGGCTTCATGGGTCTGCATTCCTTTTGTGGTAGTTCAGCTGGTGGCAGTGAATACTAATGAGTGATAATTGAGACAAGACTGGAGGAGAGCCTTGGTTGCCGAACAGACAACAGGAAGGCGGGGCTAACACCCCTTTAGTATGCAATATGTCAACTTGAAGCTAGTTCCTACCTCTCTGTATGAAAGGCAGTGAATGGCCTGCCTGGTTCCAGCAGATACTCGAGGTGTCCCTGCAGATCAGACCCCTTTCAGAAGGATGAAGGATGTGATTTTGGGAAGAATGCGATGTTGGGAAGGCAGCAAGTCTGCTCCCATCACAAACTTCAAGGGAGTTCAAGAGTCACAGAGGGCACAGTTAACCAGGGAGACACTTTGATTTACAACAGACAGGAAGATGGGTGGGATTTAGGTATGTGTTGTCACCCCTTGTCTGTCCTGTTGCAGGATTGGTTCATTAAGGTGGGCTTAGCCTGCACCAATTAATCGGATCCATTTGGCTTTCAGAGAGGGCTGAACCCCTCACTTAGCAGATCATCCAACGACTTTGAAAGGAGTATGAAGAAGGACTCATTTGGACTCGGGCTAAAGGTACAGTCTACCTTACATCTTCCACCAGTGAAGGAAGGCCAGGTGTTCCAATGGGGAAGCAAGATCCTTCTCCCTAAACATCTCCCAAGCAACAGAGGGAGATACCGGACTCAGAGAACCAATCCAGCAGCTCCAGAACCGGTACCTAGCCAGCACACAGTGTGCCCTGCTAGGTTCTGCCAGCAAGCTGACCTAGGTGGGAAGTGTTGGAGAGTATGTGAACTAAGAACAAGGCCGTTGCCTGCAATCACTCTCCTGAGCTTTGTGCCACCTGCCTTGAAAGGACAACACAAGCACGGCAAAGAATCTAGGAGGAGTGCCACACAAGCATCGTCCAGCATCCTTCTTTTAAGGACATTTTCCAGACAGTCAAGTCCTCAAATTCATTTGGCTGCACTGCTGACTGTTGTCAAGCCGCAGTCAATAGAGCCATCCGATACACTTTGTCCAGCATTCCAGATCCGCCAACCAGCACAGAGACCGGGAGGATAGCTCATTGGCAACGTGTGCACCTTGGAAACAAGACGACACGAAGCAACACAGGTTCGATCCCCGATCCGTGCTTAGAAACCTCATGGTGTTTAAGCGCATTATAAATATGCAACTAAGACACAAAAAAAAACCAATTACGCACCAAACAAAAAACTATTTCTGTAACAGCGCCTTGATGCCCGCAGGCTGTGTGTGCGCTTCAAGAATGTAAATTAACATTTTTAAAAAAATAGAGACAAGGTTGGCTCGAGCAGCCGTGCCAGCCAGCCTGCAGCCATCCATCCGGCCTTGCTTGCTGAACTGCCTGCCACCTGATACCAGCAGCTGTCTCCCGCCACTAACTCTGTCTCAAGGGCTGCGAAGCACCCTGGAAACACCTCGACGCTGGTGAGCAGCAAGAACCTCTTCAGCACCAGGTACACAGTTGTTCTTCCCCCCTGGTCATTTTCTGAAGGCCCCTAGAGACAGTTATGACCCTTGCCCCCTTCGTGCTGGAACCAAATAACCTTGAAGTGTAAGACTGATTACTTTACCAACTACCCTCCTGTCAATATCCATAGTGCATCCATGTCCTTTGTGAAACTGATCTCTGTGTTCCTTTAGAGGGTGGGTTGTATTTTGTAGTGTGATAGAACTTTCTGTTGAAGTAATAATAAAGCAGACATTTGTATACAACCTTGACTGGACAGTCACCTTTATCAATGGGTACTAATTGTGTTTTCGCTGTGTTGCAACTAACCAACGATCCACAAGCTTGCGGAGATAAGCCTGCCGTTCCGTCCACATTAGCAAAATTGGACAAGGAGGTCTTATCACTTGTTTTCCAATCTGTTTGGATCCCTTCTGGTGTACTGAAGGTGTGGGTTTGATTGATGGTTTAGAAATCGATATTCATCCCTGGATCACTGGTGCCCCAGAAGTTGATTTGTCTCTTTGGTGGCGAGCGGTCAGATCGGATGGAGCCAAGCGCACAACCTAGTCACCCAATGATAAAAGTACTGTTGCAGGCTACGTTTAGTTACTACTAGGTAATAGTAATAGTCATGGAGCTTGACATGGAGAATATAAAAGGCAAGACCAAGAATGTCCTGCACGTCTTATGTCAAGAGAGGGGACTTCCCCACAGCGTTAACATTAATAAACCTGAGCTGATGACCAGCCTCCAAGCTTGGGTAGAAACGAGAATGGTTGTGAAGGAGACCCCAGGGGATGGGCTAGGCTCTGTGTACCCAAACGGACAAGACCGTCCGGAGGGGGAAAATGATAAGGACCACCGCATGGGCAGTGTCTCTCGCCAATCATCCAGCTTGGGGGCAAGTGTGGTTTTTCTACGCTCGAGAGTTTCAGTAAGGACAGGGATTCGTATTGCATCCCGCAGGTCACTTACCTCAGCGCAGTCTCTAAATGGCCCATGATTGTTCCGGCTGTTAATGAGGTAGCGGCTAGTAAAGCTAGGAAAGGAGACTAGCGCTAGAGGATTATAAACAGCGGGACAAGGTAAAAAAAAGATGTGCAAGATGGCACTTTAAGAGCAGAACGCATTCAACAGGTCCGCCTCTAGCGAGAACAACAGTAGTGGCTCAAACCAGAGTTCCCGGGATAAGCCCTGATGGCACATCCCCAGATTTAGTACAGACTTATGAAGTGGGGAAGGAGCGCTCGAGTTGGCATACCAGCTGCAAGAGGTGGATGAGATACTGTGAGGTGCAGCCCTGATGATTCGCTTCCCAACACCAGGGACCGATGCATTTCTTCAGTTAACTCCTGAGGAAAGGCCCGTTTATGAGAGCATGAAGGCAGCCCTACTTAGGAAGTTCTGTAAAACCCCAGAACAGTATCTCAAGAGCTTCAGAGAGCTTGGAAAGAAAAGTAGGCTGACATTTAATGTGTTCAGACACCTTTTGCTGAAATATCTGAGCTTGTGGGTGACTGTCAACAAATTTGACATATTTAAAGGGATGTACAATTTGATTGCGTGTGAGCATGTGTTGAAAAATGGTGAGGTTGACCTACATCAGCATCTTATGTACAAGACTATCACAGACCCCAGGGAGCTTGCAAAGGCTGGCCACAGGTTTGTGAGTACTCAAGGCTCAGGCTAGCACAACCAAACTGGAACAGAAATCAGCAGACAAAAAAGTAAACACGGATGGAAAGGACAAAGGTCCAACCCAATCCTCTTCAAAGTCAGGTCCCCAAAAGAACAATGGGGAACCCCAAAATCTAGTTCGGCCATGCACACCAAAAAGAAGAGCGCAGGCACCCCTAATGCTGGACACCTGTGTTTTCACCACCCAAAGGTTGTTTTGAGTGTAAGGAGCTGGGCCATAGGAAAGGGGATCCTGCTTGCATGGGCTTACCCAAGCAATCCATAGTGAATGTTGGACTCTTGGAAGAGGCCATAATTAGTGTGATCCTCTCAGAGGAGGATTTGCCACTAGGCCAGGGAGTGGCTGAATGCGGATTGGTTACACTGAATTGGAACGGTACCAGATCTTCAGAAGAGAACCCAGTTCCCAATAATACTCCAATCTATCTAGAACAGTATCCCCACGTTTTTTTTCTCTGCATTTATGTTTTGAAAAAATTGTATTTCGAAAATGCGACGTTTCGAAAATGTCACTATAAACCATCAAGAACCCATGTACATCAATGGACACAAAACTCCTGTGGTCCGAGACACCGCGGCTAGCGTCACCACTGTCACCCAGCACATCCAGGCCAGTATATTGCTGGGCCTGATTTGTGCATAAGTGTTTTTGATGGTAAGAGTAAGTGCCTCTTGGTGATAGTAGAGTTAATCTGGCAAGCTGAAATGACCCAGTGCCATGTAACGGTGAAAGACTCCATCCCTGTCCTATGTCTTTTGGGTAATGATCTTCCTGATCCCAACATAGTTGCAGTGTCTACACCATTGAGGACCAAAGAGAACGCCAGATAGAACACTCTGAGAGCCTTAGGGTGTGGATTGCTTCCAGAGGGCTTGTTTGAAAGACTGGTGTGGCTGGTAGCCCCTAGTCCAGTTCCACAAATTATTGAGTCACCTACTTCTGTAGGAGACGGGCTAGTAGCCACTGAGGACCCTACTTTGGTAGCAGGGGACTCTGTGACTTCAGAGTTGCCTGGCTCAGCGCAGGAACCTGAGGTGGAGGATCAAGTGGTAGCAGATCTGAAGGGTCTGCCCAAGCTGGATGAGTTTGCATCAACTGAGGGCCCAGATCAGACTGACTTCTACACAGCCCAGAAGGAGAGCCCCACTCTGGCGGGTCTGTGGAAGCAAGCAGAGGAGCAGGCTAAGGGTGAGGCCCCTGGACTGTTCAAAGTGTAATGGCAGGATGCATTTCCTGTAGAGTGATCCAAAGACGAGGGCACCAGAATGTTGGTGGTTCTCTAATGCCACAGAAAGTTCCTTTTGGTGGCTCACCAAATTCCTATAGCAGGTTACTTGGGAGTGACTGAGACATCACATCGGTTCTCTGTGCACTTTTAATGGCTGCAGTTTGGTGTAAAGGTTAAGGAATATGTCCCGTCCTGCTTGACATGTCAAGCTTCTGGCAAGTCAGGTGGTGTCACAAAGGCCCTCTTAATTCCACTAACGGTGGTTGGGTGGCCTTTCGAGAGAATAGGCATGGATATTGTGGGTCCTTTGGATCCTCAAACCAGTTTACGGAACAGATATATCTTGGTGGTAGACCACGCCACATGATACCCTGAGGCTGTCCCTCTAAGGAGCATCAAAGCCCCCGTTGGTGCGAAGTCTCTAATTGGGATATTCTCCCGTGTCGGATTCCCCAATGAATTTGTTTCTGACAGAGGATCAAAATTCATATCTGCATACATGAAGGCTATGTGAGAAGAGTGTGGAGTCACCTACCGGTTCACTACATCCTTCCATCCACAAACCAATGGGCTTGTTGAGCGGTTCAACAAGACCCTGAAAGGCATGATAGGTGGCTTTGAAGAGCCCACGAGGAGAAAATGAAATATTCTCCTGCCATGCCTCTATGCCTTCTGTTTGCCTACAGGGAGGTGCCACAGAACGGAGTAGGGTTTAGCCCCTCTGAGCTTCTGTTTGGACGCCCTGTACGAGGTACGAGGTACCCTCAGTCTAGTGAAGGAGGGATGGGAAATCAGATTTGGTGTACTATGTACTCGGCCTTCGGTCCGGAATGGCAAAGTACATAGACCACCCAACAAACAATCTAAAAGCCAGTCAAGAGCTGATGGATGCCTGGCACGACCAGAAGGCTACAGTAACAGTCTATTCACCAGGCCAGTGAGTGTGGATTATGGAGCCTGTCAAACCCAGTGCCTTTCAGGAAACGTGGACTGGGCCTTACTGTGTGGTGGAAAAGGTCAGTGAGGTGAATTATCTCATTGAAGTAAAAGGACCATGTCGACCTGCTAAAACTCCATTATAGTCATGGCGCTAGCGACTGACAGAGACTGCACCAATCTGTGCGACTGGGAGTCTGCGAAAACAGACCAGAAAACTGTCCCAGTAAATGCTGACAGTCTGTCAGGAGACAGCGCAGGGGCGGAGCTACGAGCATCTAAGCTGCAAAGCAGTGGAAATAGTCTACTGAGAGGAGGAGTAGCCCAAGTTTGGGCAGGACATGGTACCAGTACAGGCTATTCACAGGATGTAACAGCTAGCACAGTGCACAGGGGGCATAACAATGGCCAGGGAAACTGGCAGGGGCAGCCGCAGCAAAATTAATCAAGGGGGCAGGCAGTGATTAACTTGGTCTGGTGGCGCAGGGTCAAGCAACCAGAGCAAGTACGGCGTGAGTGGACCACCGGTTGACAGAATGGGCCAGAGTTCAGGGGGTGAGGGGAGAATGACACGCACTACTGGTCAATGGGCAGCGGGGCCCGTTAGCATTGGCATGGGTGTAGCAGCTGCACCCCTGGGGTGGAGAGTGGGGGTAACCCAAGTGTGGTGGCTGCTATCAAACAGGCCCGGGCAGGCGACACAGAAGGTTACAGAGGGCCCCACGACAGGTGCATCTGGTGGAGATGTGAGGGCACCAGCAGCCCCCATCACTAACCCATCAGGTACGCTCACTTGGCATGTAACACCGGAGTTCAAAGAAACAATCTGAAAGGATAGATTTGTGGATATCATCATCTAATTATGCTGTATCTGATGAAGTAATGGAAGCTAAGCAGGAAGGGATGGAAAAGAAAGTGCAAGTCGAAAGGTATATTGTGAATTGGACATCAGGATTTGCAATATTTGTGGCAGTGATAGAAAAATACCCTGAGTTGCATCAGAAATTATTCTCCTACATCCACTTGATAATGTCCATGTACCTGGAATGCTCTTTCAGCGATTGGCTAATTTATGAGGAGAGGTTCCAGGCATCCAAAGCAAGGGAGTGCACAGCTGGACTGGGGGACCAGAGCAATAGATTTGGGGGCCAGCTGCACCATGGCTCGACAGCAGGGGGGAGGGTGCAGGGGGCCTGTGCACAAGGGACCTGGTCACCTAGGAAAGGGCAGTCCTTTTGGAGTGCTCCCCCACAAAAGGGGGAAAGAAAAGGGACATGCTGGGCATTCAACACCAAGGTGTGCATTAGGACAGTATGAAATGATATCAACGCATGCTCTAGTTGCAGTCTCCCAGGTCACCCAGAGCAGAGGTGCAATAAAAGGACATAGAATACACATAGCTTTCTATGAGTGGCCTTTAATTTGCTTTCGTGCTTTGCGAAGGGTGACGGTAAAATCATTCTCTTCTCCATCGAGGTCAAGAACGATAGTGCAATAGCTTCTGTGAATATCAGGGTATACTTAACGGTTGATGGGGCGTATTGTTTGTTTGCACGGTGCCTCACTATCCACACCCATTTTATTCCTCATTTTCCTCCTGTAATCAGTGTTTTGCATGTTCCGCCCCCCTTTCAATTCTTTGCGCTGACCTTTCCTGCGTGAAGTGCAAAGCACTTGAGCAAGGCGAAAAGTGGGAAGGCCCAGAGTAAATTTAAATGTGTCAATCGGAAAGAGCTATTTAGGGTGATGCAACGTGTACTTTTGCAGCCAATGTATCTTGATGCCATGCTAAACTTTTTGAAAATGAGGCCCAGTAATTGCCAGTCTTCTAACCAGGACACAGTACCATGCACAGATATCTCGAGTGATCATCTCTGGTGTTCTCTTTTGGGATATTCTCATCAATAGCACTGAGGGATGGTTGTTGCAGATGTGACTTTCTTGTAAACCCCATTATTACATTTGCACGACAAATTAGAACCGTTTGTTTAATGTTTTGTCTACAGCAATGCCAGTTAGGGATACATTACATGCCTCACTACTCTGACCTGACCTTTAGGATGTACCCTTGGGTCAGGTTAAAATGACAAATACAGGGCTCATCTGTTACTTAGACAGATCCTAATTATGGTCCTTTGATGGCCTTCTAAAGAGAAAGCCCTATCCTCAGCATAACGAGATCATTAAATAACGTGTAATTAGCTGCCAGTGTAATGATCAGCTCTTTAACAGACTGACCAGAAGAAGATGTGAGGGCACTTAGTCTTTAATAGGAAGTAATTGTAGGTCAGAAGTGAGGTTATCTCGCTGATTGTGAGACTATTTTCCACGCTTTCAGAAGGACACGTGACTGCTTATTCTAATTGAAAATTACACTCGGTTTTGCATAAGAGATGTAACGATTGCTTCAATTTAGAGCATGTTTGCTTGTGTTTCAAAGACACCACATGTTATATATCCCAGCGGCCTCCCTCATAATTCTCAGGCAGCTCTCAAAGACCTTGCGGCAATCACACCCAATTAGCCGCCATGACGATGATCTCCGAAGCAGGTACGTCGTCAACGTCAGGCTGCATGCAGCCGGCCCTTAGAATCTGTGCTACTTCGACTTGCTAATCAAGTTTGATGAACCAGTGAGGATAATAAGGAGGGCATGCACACATATAAGTGTTATAAAATACCTTGGCTACACATAGGAAATAATCATATGTTCCTGCTTGAGACACCTCTCCTCTGCTGGAGGTATCTAGGACACGCCTGGCACCTGTTCTATTATGATCCCTCCCAATTATTTTGCAGCCCATTTGTTAAGTACTCGTAGGTTTTGTTATGTTTATTAAGGTTTGTGTAATAAAACATATGATGCATTGCAGGTGTGTCATAATATTTGAATCACTCAACCCCCGTCAGACCCTCATGAGCTCTTAGAAGTTATAGGTTTGCTTCATATTCTTGGGAATGGGCCCTGCAGAAATTGGAACCTATTGACACCATTGTGGACATGTTTATTAACTGTGGGCGCTCATCCATGACATAAAATGCACCACTTCCAAGAGAGGAATGAGGCCAGATCCTGTCTCTCATTGAGGGTAAGGTGGACATTAGAAGAAGTTCGATCAGGTTTGGAAAAAAGTAGATGAGTATTCAAGTTCAAACTTTGAGACAAGCTGAACTCTTAGGAAATGTGTTTCCTGTCTCCGAGCCTGACAGTCCGTAAATTGGGATCTACTCAATATCTGGAAAGAAGCATTCTCATCAAGATTAGAAAGCAAAAATGTCAATAAACAAAACAAGAGCTTCTGACGCCAACAATTCAATTCTCCATGCCGCCAATTCACCCGGATAGGACACAGATTCCTCCCATAGTTCCACCTTTCAAATAAGCCATTGTCTCTTTGGTCCATGTCATTTATTATTGTACGCCTTCCTATTTGCTACTACAGAAGAAGGGTTAATCAATAGCGATGTGTTGAAGAGATAACCTAATATGGCCTTTTAAATGGGATGAGGTACACGCAACTGTTGTTTAAGGACATTGTGAGGCACCTTGGTGTTGTGACCGTGGAGTGACACATCAGGGCAGGCTGGAACACTGAGGTGACTTGCCATCTTTTTTTTTTTGTGCAATGATATCTGAAATTGGCCTCCACACGTGTGGCCCTTTTCAACCCAAACTACTAATGTTTCTTCGTATTGATAAGGGATCTGCTTTCCTGTTTGAAATGTATAGTGGTATGTTAGTCTGTACACTTTCAACGAGGCTTTTCCCATAGAACCACACCTAAAGGGGTGATTTTCTTTCAGTTAACGCAGGGTTATCCAACTCCAGGCCCTGCGGGCCCGATCCAAGCCGGGTTTTCAGGATACCCCATATTTAAAATCATGAGATACATTTGGATAAAATTATTCTAAATGCATGCACATTTTTCCTCATGAATATTAATGAGGGATATCCTGAAAACCCATCCGGATTCTGGCCCTAGAGGCCTGGAGTTGGACAACCCTGAGTTAACGTATGATTGTGAAGTATAGTCTATCTTCACCTCCTCCCCAGCATGATCATTTATATAACTTCCACATGCCTTTGTAAGCTGTTGCTGTAGTGCCTATTGCCCAGACCTGTACCCTCTAAGTCCATGTGATGTTTTGTTAGTCTGCTTCACCCACCCTTTTTTAAGTACGTATACTTAGTTTTGCCTCTTTGCTGGTGGCCGTTGAGTGTTTTCATCATGATACAGAAGTAGGACACAGGAATAGTAGTAGCTTAGTGCAGCATTCCTGCTTAAGTCTGTCGATGCCCAGACATAGGGAGGCCTGGGAAGAGCAGGGATGCCACCTCGTTCTCCCATTGGAAGCCGTGCAAGAGGGACACATGCAAGCCTGACTCTCCCTGGGGTGATCCCCCAACGCTGCTGTGCTGTTCTGTGAGTACCGGCCTATTTGATACCGATTCTTGTCAAAGCCAATACAAAAAATCCAACTCTATCGAGTTTCTCAATGTTTGGTTACTTCTAAATCGTGTTGTGGATGTATTGCTTTTTCTCTAAAGGTTCAAATACGACATTTTCAACACACTTTCATTTTACACTGCCAATTTCTAGCAAGATAATGCACAGCACTCCTGTGAAAATTGCACTCTCTGCCAGCCCCATTCACCACAGGTTTTCAGTTTCACTCATGGAGAAGCAATGAAGGAACCGTGTGCCTAGTTGGGGAAAGGGCCTACTCCGATGCTGGTTATTGGCTATGCGAGGGAGATGTCAGTCGTTCCCTTACTTTAAAGACATTATTATTGTTTTACTACGTTGTAATGCGTACTGTTCAAAAGAAACCCTCAACCTCAATTTAGAGCGAGCAGAAAATCATCTCTGTCCTCATATTTTCTGATTTCATTGTTTTCAGCATCGGAGTCATAAGCAGGATAAAATGCACCTATATGAGGAAAGAACACACTCGGGCAGTAACCATTTTTGAAATTGGACAGATTGGGAAATTGTTTTCTTATCCACCTCAGAACTCGTGCTATCACACTTGGCACATTTGTGAGGAGGACCCGTTGGGATGGCATCCACTTTGTCCAACTCTGCCGTATGCATGGTCTGGGCCGGGGCAGCGCAAACAGTGAAAATAGGCTTATTTGGCACAGACATCTGGGATAATGTGTACACAGGCCCATAAATGCCTGCCGTGAATCCCCATATTGGGACCACAGCCAGATGCTCGGTTGGTAATGACCAGAGATAGTTGAGCTGCAGAAAGCAGTAATGATTGGGATATTTACTGGGGAAATTGCTCTTTCATTAAAAAGATGCTGTGTGGATGACATAATTACTTTTTTACATGCAATATCTGTTTTATTGTCCATAAGGAAAACTTGACAGTTCATGACATTTAAAAACGTAATTAAACGGTGGTTTATTTTATTTTTATTTTTTACATTTATATAGCGCACAGACAACCCAGGAGCATTGTGGCGCTGTTACTTGCAGCAAACTTAGTTACAATATGCATAAGTTACAACATTTGAGCCCAGAGATGTAGTACATGTTATACATAAGATGAACATAGTCAACATATCCATGGACGTCTTGACAGGGTGTGGTGACCAGGTGAATAAGGTGGTTTTCAAGGTTTTGCGGAAGGCGGTGAGTGAGGGTTCAGCTTGCAGGGCAGTGGGGAGGGCATTCCAGTGCAGGGCAGCTAGGTAGGGGAAGCGGGCACCACCTGCTCTTGCTCTTTTTACCATGGGTACAGTGAGAAGGTTGGCATAGGGGGTCCTAGTTGGTCTTGTGGATGAGGTAAGGTGGGTCCTTTTTGATAGGTAAGCTGGTGCAGCGAGGTGAATGCATTTTTGGGTGAGGGTCAGGGCTTTGAAGATAATCCTCTGTTTTATGGGGAGCCAGTGGGAGGCTCTTCTGGCAGTGGAGATGTGATCTCTTTTTGAAATGCCTTGGGCTGCACGCAGGGCATTGTTTTGAATAACTTGCAAGATTCTTTGTGGAGGTCCCTAGGAAGAGAATGTTGCAGTAGTCCAACCGTGATCCAGTGATAGCTCAGGCTATATCAGTGCAGGTGTCGGTGGAGAGGTAGGGTCTGACTGCGTTGAGGAGTTTGGCATGGTAGGCAGCTGAGGAGGCAATGGCATTCACTTGTCTGGTCATGGACAGACCTGAATCCAGGTAGACCCCTAGGGTTTTTACTGACTCGGACACTGGGATTTTGATGGAGTCAATGATGAAGTGACTAAACTGGTTGTCAAGTTTCTTGAGAGTGTCAGGGGAGCCTACAAGCAGGAGTTCGGTTTTGTCTGAGTTGAGACAGAGGCTGTTAGCAGCCATCAAGGTTTGGATGGTGTTGTAGATGATGTTAAGGGTCTTGGAGTCAGTGTCATAGTCGCCTGTCAGGGTGAGGAGGATCTGCGTGTCGTCTGCGTAATTAGTGTAGGAGATCCCCATGGCGTCAAGGATGAGGAAGAGGGGGCGAGTGAATATATTGTAGAGGGTGGGAGAGAGGCATGAGCCTTGTGGTACCCCACATAGCATGATGGTGGGTGAGGCGGTAGCTAGATCAGAGAAAACCTGCATGGTTCTCCCTTGTAGGAAGGAGGTGATCCAGGCGGTAGCATGGGCTGAGAAGTTTGCAGTGGTGGTCAGGTGGTGGCATAGGACGTCATGATCGACAAGGTCGAATGCGGCAGAGAGATCGAGGAGAAGGAGCAGGACGGGTTTGCCTAGGTCTCTTGCTTCATCCATTTGGTTTTTAAGGTCGAGTAGGGCGGTCTCGGTTCTGTGTTAGGGGCGGAAACCGGATTGTCTCAGACCTAGGAGTTTGTTCTCTTCGAGGAATTGTTGGACTTGCAGGTAGGCTGCTTTGTCTAGAATTTTCAGGAGGAAGGGGACAGTGGTGCTGGGTCTATAGTTGTTGTGTTAGGTGGGGTCGAGTGTGTTTTTTTTGTTATGAGATGCCTTACCCACGCTTCCTTGAGGGATGAGGGTACTTTCCCTGAGTTGAAGGAGGCGTTGACAAAGGCTATGAGAAATGGGGCAAGGGGCTCAGTGCAGTCTTTGATAATGGTGGTGGGGCAGGGGTCTCCTTTGCAGTCGGAGGGTTTGATGCCTTTCATTAGGTTAATGATGTCTTTCTCCTGGATGGTTTTGAAGGAGAAGGTGGGGGAGGCATCTGAGGTGTGAGGGCGGGCGGGAGAGGGGGGCTAGGGAGAGTGAGTCTGGAGTTCATAATTTTGGCTTGAAGCAGGTCCAGTTTGTTGCGCATGGCTGTTTGAATGCCATCACACCAGGCCTTATCTTTAGTGAAGTTTTGAGGTGCGGGGTAGGGGTTTCAAGTTCCCTGAAAATTGTGAACATTTCCTTTGTGTTGGAATTTACTTCGGTAATTCTGGCTTTGAATGATTTGGCTTTGGCTTGGATGATGGCTTGTTTATACTCCTTGAAGCCGTTTTTGAAGTCAAGTTTGTCTTTGTCATCTTGGGAAGTTTGCCAGCGTGCAAGGGCAGAGCGTTTGTCTGTCCGGAGTTTGAGGAGGTATGGGGTGAACCAGGAGTTTGTGTGGCTCATGGGTTTGGATTTCCGAGGTTTGAGTGGAGCAATGGAGTTTATTGCTGCCGATATAGCATTGTGGTAATTTTGCGCCAGGGTTTCTGGGTCATTGGAGAAGGGAGGTCTGAAGGCAGGTCCCTGAAGGAATGGTAAGAGTCTTTCTTTGGTGAGAAGGCAGGCGCTTCTGGTGAGGGCAGGTGGCAGGGGTTGAGGAGGGTGGGGTGGGGGAGTGGTGGTTGGGATGTCAAAGGTTATGATGTGGTGGTCCGACCACAGGGTGGGGGAGTTGCTTGTGATTGTAGTGGACAGTTGTGCTGTGCAATCCAGTCAAGTGTCAATGTTAGTGAAGCCCAGAGTTTCAAGGGCTGAGTTGAATGATTTAGAGGCAAGGTCTTTGGGGTCATTTAGTCCAAGGTTGGTATCCCTGAGGAGGATAGCTTTGGTTGACTTCTTTAGATTGTCAGCCAAGAGGTGGGTAATGGCGGATTGGAAATCCCCTATGGGGCCAGGTGGCCGATAGATAAGATGGAGTGTGATGGTGCAGTGGTGGGAGATGGTGAGTTTGATTTGGAGGTAGTCGCTGTTGTCATTGGTAGTTTTGTCATTTTTTCTGATGGAGATGGAATCTTTGGCTATGATTGCTACTCCTCCACCTTTGGTAGGGCGATCTTGCCGAATGACAGCATAGCCTGGTGGGAGGGCAAGGGAGAGTGCGTGCCCTGAGGCTTCGTGCAACCATGTTTCAGTGACCAGGAGGAGGTCTAGGTTGTTGGTGGTGATCAAGGCATGGATGTCCAATGCATGGGCATTGACAGACCGGGCGTTGATCAAGCCACATTTGAGGTGAGGGGGAATAGGAGGATTGGGGGGGTTAGATTCTGGTAAGGGAGCAGAGGTTTCAGGGATCACAGGCATAGTAACAGTGGCAGGTGCATCAATACTTTGTATGGTTATGGTAGAAGAATTGGCAATAGGGGGTCTCATTTTCAGGAGTCATAGGCATAGCAACAGTGACAGGTACATCAATACATTGCATGGTTATGGTAGAAGAATTTACAATAGTGGGGGTTCCATTTTCAGGGGTCATAGGCATAGTAACAGTGACAGGTACATCAATACATTGCATGGTTATGGTAGAAGAATTGGCAATAGTGGGGGTCTCATTTTCAGGGATCATAGGCATAGTAACAGTGACAGGTACATCAATACATTGCATAGTTATGGTAGACAAATTGGCAATAGTGGGGGTCCCATTTTCGGGGGTAACAGGCATTAAGGTTGTGAGGACCGTAGGTTCGCCCTTAGGGGGGGTCAGGTGCCTTGGTGGTGGCCTTAGTGTTTATTGCCATAGTGACAGTGCTGGTTGTTAGGCTGGATAAGGGGTGGGAGCCTTGGAGAGAAGTCAGCTGGTGGGAGGTAGTGGCTGGGGTTTTGTGTCGGGAGAATGTGATTGCAGCGGTCGCGTAGGTTAGTCGGGAGGCAGCACATGGCCTTGATGGAAGGCGTGTATTACGCATGCTTGTGGGCTGCGGTAGAGATTTAAGTTGCGGAGCGAGGGTACTTGAGCGTAGACGATCACCTCTAGATGCCAGTAGTTGGGGCTGCATAGGAGGGGATGCGAGAACCCTTTTACCTGCGAGCATTTGCAGCATGTCTTTGCAGGTGGTAGACGGCGAGCAGCGAAGAGCTGCAAAGAGGAGCGCTGGCCTTTTTCTGCGGCCTTCTTCTCCCGGCTTCGCCTCACGGCCCACTCCTCCTCCATTTAAAGAAGGAGGGGAGGGGCAGGCAGGTCAGGGGAGCGAATAGGCGCACAGGCCTGCTGGTGTCTGTTTCGCGGGCAGATTCACGGGCTTCGTGGTAGCATCATGGTTTGCCATGGAGCTCGAGTCGGTGGTGGCCATCTTAGATCCCTCTGGAAGGGCGGCAAATGTAGATTTCAAATCCAAGTCTCCGAAGCAGAGACAAACAGCTGATCTGGGGGCAGCTTTCATGTGTGCTTGCAGCGGAGCTGCAAAGAGGAGCGCTGGCCTTTTTCTGCGGCCTTCTTCTACCGGCTTTGCCTCATGGCCCACTCCTCCTCCATTTAAAGCAGGAGGGGAGGGGCAGGCAGGTCGGGGGAGCGAATAGGCGCACAGGCCTGCTGGTGTCTGTTTCGCGGGCAGATTCGCGGGCTTCGTGGTAGCATCATGGGTTGCCATGGAGCTCGAGTCAGCGGCGGCCATCTTAGATCCCTCTGGAAGGGCGGCAAATGTAGATTTCAAATCCAAGTCTCCAAAGCGGAGACAGACAGCTGATCTGGATGAAAGCTTTCATGTGCGCTTGCAGCAGAGCTGCAAAGAGGAGCACTGGCCTTTTTCTGCAGCCTTCTTCTACCAGCGTCGCCTCACGGCCCACTCCTCCTCCATTTAAAGCAGGAGGGGAGGGGCAGGCAGGTCGGGGGAGTGAATAGGCGCACAGGCCTGCTGGTGTCTGTTTCGCAGGCAGATTTGTGGGCTTCGTGGTAGCATCATGGGTTGCCGTGGAGCTCGGGTCGGCGGCGGCCATCTTAGATCCCTCTGGAAGGGCGGCAAATGTAGATTTCAAATCCAAGTCTCCAAAGCGGAGACAGACAGCTGATCTGGATGAAAGCTTTCATGTGCGCTTGCAGCAGAGCTGCAAAGAGGAGCACTGGCCTTTTTCTGCGGCCTTCTTCTAGCAGCGTCGCCACACGGCCCACTCCTCCTCCATTTAAAGCAGGAGGGGAGGCGCAGCCAGGTCGGGGGAGTCAATAGCGCACGGGCCTGCTGGTGTCTGTTTCGCAGGCAGATTTGTGGGCTTCGTGGTAGCATCATGGGTTGCCGTGGAGCTCGAGTCGGCGGCGGCCATCTTAGATCCCTCTGGAAGGGCGGCAAATGTAGATTTGAAATCCAAGTCTCTGAAGCGGAGACAAACAGCTGACCTGGTTGTAGGGTGTGCCAGGTCAAATATTGAACGCTCTGTAGACATAAACACAACAGAATCAGTGTGGTCAGAGTAAGCTGACCAGATTGAAATAGACTGTTCTTGTTTTCCTTTGCATTTGTGCAATGCACTTTAGCCACTCCCCAATTAAAGGGTGATTACTGACGTCCATCTTTGCAAGCCTACAATCCATCAAGTTCAATGCCTATACAACACCTTGTGATTGAAGGACATGTTCTCTAACCACTTATGTAGTCCTATTTGAAATATCCCACAATCACCAGGATACTCAGCCTGGATGAGTTCATTGACATAGGACCAGATTTCCCCCCAGAAATACTTAACCCTCCCACGTGGAAACACAAGGTGAGCCAGTGTCCCAGTGGTGTTTAATCTTGTTTCTGTGTCAGAAATGCCCTTTCCAAACATGCTGTCAGGGGTCCAATATACTGTGCAAGATTTTAATCTGGCACAGCCTGCCAACCCAAACCAGGGATGCCATCTTGATAATGATATACCACGACCTCCATTCCTCCGTGGTCACACCTCTACCCAGGTCATCCAGCCACGCTATTCTATCACCTGCCACTTCCCCTTTAGTCAACAAGATGTAGATCGATGAGGCTCCAGGTGATCATTCTGAAATCACTCTCACAATTGCCCACCATGCACTTACTGAGCTTCTCTCTCTACTGCACGATGCTTCACAAGGGCTCTCTGCAGATTCCGGCAGCAGTTCTCAAGCATACTTGTCAGTATCTTTGCATGGATCTTGTTAGACTGATGATATCATGTTTCTTTCAGTATACATTTGATCAATGGTGTTAGTGCTGAAGAGATTGCACAGCAAAGTGATTTTTAGGGATGTCCTGGAGTGCTGGAAGGGTGGACAGGATCTGATGAGAAGTTAGGCCTTGTTTTATGGAAGGGGAAGGATATTCATGAACTGCAAAATATCTGCAAGTGCATCACATGAGTTTGTGGAGGGGTGAACAGCAGTATTTATGTCTTTGACTTCTCAAAGTGACGGTGTGTGTGCCTGTGTTTGCCTGCATGCACATGTATTACGTGTATGTCTAATGGTAATAGTGCTGCCATAAAAGAGAATGCCATTATACTCATATCTCTTCATTTAATGGTGGCTTACCTATAGTGCTTTGGTATGTGGTTCTGAACTTGTGTGTGAACTTACAGGGGGGGCATCAGTTGGTTCGTAACTGAAATGAATTACTCTACTCTCATGGTATGATATGTTGGCATATAGGGCCTCATTATGACTATGGAGGTAGCCATGCCGCTTTTAGCAGCATGGCCACCCCCATACCGGGTACCGGGTCCGGGTTCCTGGAATGTGGAAATACCGGGCCATTCCGACCTTTGATGGCCCGGTATATCCCCATTCAAGGAACCCAGACCCGGTACATCCCCATTCCCATTTGAGCCCCCATAGAGCACAATGGAAATGGGGAGGATGATAACAACTGGCCTGTTAATGACAGGCCCGTTGTTAGCATCCTTGTCTGCTCGCGGGTGCCGCTAAGGACGCCTGGTTTTACCAGACATCCTTAGCGAATCCCGTGAGCAGACCTCGTAATGAGGCAGTAGAGGGTTAACGGGGCCGGCAGCTCTACCGTACCGCCAGGGTCGTAATGAGGCCCATAGAGTTGCAAAATATGACATCTTTCCCCAGCAGATTGACTCAGCTCAGATTTATTTTACTGTATGTGTGTGTATATTTTATTTTGTAGTACATGGGGCATAGTTCTCATCTGAGGTTAGTAATCAAGTTGCCAACATCAATCTACTTTCTTGCCCGGATCCTGCGACTCCTAGTTGATACTCTAAACCTTGCTTTATGTCTGCTTGCACCTACAATCCCAACACCAGTTGGCCCTTGTTCTGCACCAGGTGCTCGCTACACTTAGGAGGGAGCGGCTGAACCAGCCTGTTCCTCTTCCAGGTTTGAAGACATGGCAGTAAATATTCCAGGCCAACCTCCTGACTGACCAGCCCCACTCCCTCAATCATCTTCCGTCCTAATATACTACTTTGTCAGTCGCCAAATTGCTTTTAAAATTTAGGCCCCGGACAGTTTATTTATGTGTGTTCTTGTCTCGTGGCTGTGATTAAATATGGCTCTGTTCATTACCGTACTGTCATTGCCTCCTCGTGCAAGGACCGCCTGGACCCAACGCACAGCAAAGCAATCTCCGAATCACCAAGCGCGATGCCATCCTTATCAAATACCTCAGGACGGGCGTCCTTTAAGGACAGATTTACCATCTGTTTGATTTTATTTTTGTAAACTTTAAATCACCTTAATGTTTGGGAATCTGAAAGCCGTGGAATCGAAGAGCTCGTTGTTTTAATCGTGTTGGGCGCTGCCGTGAAAGCCATCTAGTCGTCAGAGTGCTTTGTCAACGAGGCAGCGCGCGTCCACTGCCTCTGCCAAGAGGCGCTGCCTGAATTATTCCGTCTGGGTCCCTTGGCATTGGAAGGGGCGAAAACATTTGCCAGGGATGTGCTCTGTGGATTTCCACGTTTGCTTTGCTGCGTTCCTGCTGGTCTCCGCTGTGCCTCAGAAAGGGAAAAAAAGACTGTTGATGTCAATAAAACCAGACCAAGAAACCCTCTCTGTGCAGTACATGGATTTCCAGACAATCCGGCTGGTGGAGTCAAGATTCAGAAGTGTGTGTTGAGCCAGGCAGATCTAGATCAACATGCAGTTTTTACACTTTGTTGTTCAAAGAAACACCAGCACCTCATGCGAAAGTATGCTTCCTGGATCTATTTGGAATGCATTCCTATGGGCTTTGCCTGAGTGTGCTAAAAACAGGCAGCTTCTCTGCTAATCTTATGCATCAACGGCAGCTTGAAAATGTGGTGTTGGCGTTAATGCCTGTTTTTTTTTTTTGGCAGGCGAAGTGTTTGGGGCAGACAGAAACAGTCTGTTTGCCGTGTGTTTCTGCTCACCGCGCCAAAAATAATGATCCCTTAGGGCCAGATTACAGAAACTTTGCACCGCTGCAAGTGCAAAGTTGCACCGTATTATCACTAGTGCAAAAACAAAATCGGGACCATATTCGGAAACATTTGCATCGTGACAAGTTCCATTTTTCATGGTGTAAACTCTAGGGGAAAAAGTAATTTTAAAAAATGCACTTTTAATTCATTTTTTCACCAGGGAAAAGTTTGCCCACTAATTAATTGAATGAAAAAACAGACATGCACATTTAATACATTTGTGCAGCAGGCAAAGTCTCTCCCAGTGCAATTGCGCATTGCAAGAGCATAATTTTTACACTGGAGACATTTTGACCTAGTGCTAATACCATGAAATTTGCACTTGCCAAGGTGCAAATGTTTTTGAATAAGGCCCCAGTGTTTTTTGCACTGCAAAGTTTTCCAGAGTCAAACCTCTACGTGCGGAACTGGGGATCAAACTCATGCCGCTAAGCAGTGGCTTCTTTCCAAGACAAGGGTGTTAGCCCCTGAAGTGTCCTCCCAGTCCAGAAATAGGACCTTAATTTCACCAACCACAAGTATGAGGGTGACGTCTAGTTATAGATGACTGTCACCTACCTGAAGACAGTCTATTTATAATGTAATTTAGGATGACTGCGACACCAATAAAACACATTCTTATTTGAGCTTTGCTCATAGAATCACCCATCCCCTAGTTACCACACTAAGCTCCCCACGTCTCTATTCATTACCAACTCTAGTTTGACCCTCATGCCAAGCATCGCTTCAAATCCACACTGTGCTGCTACACCATATTAGGAAAATAACGCCCTCTTTACCTCGTCGGAACTTGTAATCTACAGGTTGTGCTCTATATCCATCACCGGCATTGTCTCCCCTTACAGAGAGCTTACATGCATCCCAAAGTACATTTGGGCTTCATGAAAGGTGACAGAACACTCAGTGGCACGCTTTGCTGTGGGATTAAGATGGACACACACAGATTTATTTATTTATTTTATTTATTTATATTTGTAATGCGCACTAGCAGCCCAAGGGAATCGAGGCGCTGTTGCATGTATTTCTCTTAGTTAGAGTAGGGTTACTTAGCTCATGGTTACAGTGATCATGAAATACAAAACAGGAATGTTAAATAAGAGTGCACATACAATGGTGGTTACAGTTTTGGTTTGTCATACAATTATAATGAGAGTTACATCATGAGTAGAGGGGAACGTACAGTCAACATGGGGCAATAACACAAGGTGCTATCTAAACAAACAGCATAGTTTTTATTGCTTTCCTGAAGGCAAGCTGTGACTTAATACTCCTAATGTGGTAATGAGTTCCAATGATTTGCTGCTAGGACCGGGAAGCGAATCATAACAGCAGTGATAAAGGATCTGAACTGGTTTTGTTTGGATGCCAAAATCAAAAGTTGATTGCTGTTTATCTGTACACCGCGTCTTGCCTTGCAGATTTACTTAACATCCTTCGGAGTATTAGATGTTTAAGAGGACAAGAGAGCTCCCATCTCAACAAAACTCTTAAATTCAGAGATGAACATGTGCTTGAGTGATTCTTCTCAATGTCTGCATCATCAGTTTACCAACCTGAAATCTAATCTGAAATCGGACTCTCCCCATCTTAAAATGATTCCATAAGAATTTAATATTGTACTTGTTTCTGTCAAATGGTACAACCCGATGAGTGCCTTCAAAAGAAACAATGTACAATTTAACACAAATGTAATGCGGGCCAATAACTGAGAAGGGTGTTTGACAAGGGAAAGTAGTAGAAGATAATTAGATAGTAATCCAGATGTTGAAATGGGGCCCAAATAACAGTTAGGTCATATAATGAGGACTGCATGGACCAGCGAAAAACATAAGACAAAGATGAAGAGACAGAGTATAGGCAGTGGTTCCAACATTTTCCATAGGGTGGTTGGGGATAGGTGTGGTGGCATCAGAGCAAGGAGATAAGATGGTGAAGAGATCAACATTTATTTCATGGTCATAGATTAAAATGCATGTTGATTTTGATATTGCAAATTTATGGGGAGATATAGGTTAAGTGGAGTGATAGCCAGAATACAGGTTTAATTAATGGTGCTAAAAGTAAGCGGTAAGGGCTGAGTGTAGGCCAACAAAAGCATAATTGTTAATGGAAGCCTGGGACAGAGAAAGTAGAAACACAGATGTCATGTCTTCAAGTGGGTAGGGCAACCAGATGTCAGTTTTGAACTTTCTTTGAGTTAACATGGAGTTTTTGAGCGGGGTAAATGAAGTACTAAAATATTGTAATACAAATGCTAGTGGCCCGAATGAGGCAGGTCAAAATAGAGGATAGATGAGGAATGGGATGTAAGAGCGGTTACAAATATGAAGTCAATGGAGTTGCAATGGAAGCAAGTTACATGAGCATGAAATTATTTTAGAGAGCGATTGTACAATAAATAGTCAAAGACAAATGTATTGGTTGTGCATATTTGAATGTTGCTAAATAGAGAGGTAAATATGGGCCTCAGTATTGATGTAGTCAACATATGAAGGAGGTTAAAGGGTTGGCATTGTTGGTCATGAGTCAAACTTCCCCACTAAACCTGTACATTTTATTCTATTTTATTTTATTTAATAGTTATATTGCGCCGGTAGCTCGCGAGCCTCGGGGCGCAGAAACAAGGACACGAGAACGGACGGAACAGATAGTGATTAGACAGAGCAGACGGGACAGTCACATAGAAATAAGCTAACTGAGGCATATGCCGTGATGGCCGTTTATTTGAAGATATGGGTTTTTACCTGTTTGCGAAAACGCGAGCAGTTGGTTTCCAGTCTAAGGTGGTCTGGTAGGTTGTTCCAAAGGTTGGCTGCAAGGGTTGGAAAGGCTCTACCTAAGCCACTTTTGAGTTTGTGAGGTGACGTAGCAATTTTAACAAGTTGGGATGATCTCAGTGTTCTATTAGGAACGTATGGTTTGATCCTAGTTTTTAAGTAGGTTGGTGCCTTTCCGTAGATGCATCTGTGAACGATGGTTAAGGTTTTGAAATGCACCCTATCTTTGATTTTCAGCCAATGAAGCTCTCTTCTGGAGTTGCTGATATGTTCTGTTTTAGTTTTGAGCTTGACAATTCTTACCGCGTTGTTCTGTACAATTTGGTAGCTTTGTAGGCATTGCTTGGAGGCACCCAGGACTAGAGCGTTGCCATAGTCAAGGCGCGATAAGATGGTGGCTCTTGCTATGGTCGCACAATTTTCCTCGGATATGAAAGGTCTGATGGCTTTTATTAGACGGAGGTGGTAGGCACAGTTTTTTTTGATGAACTGTACTTGGGCGTCCGCACCCAACGATGCTTCTAGCAGCATACCTAGGGTTTTAACCTTGCTTAGGACCGGAATGGGGGTATCTTTAATGTGGAAGGATGTGTAGGATGAGGGTAGCTTAGCACGAGCAGAGGATGAGCCGAAAATCATGAGTTCCGTTTTTTTTCCGTTTAGGCACATCCAATTGGAGTCCATCCATTGCTCCACGTGGTTGTATATCGTGGTAAGTTGCTCGCTATCTTTCTGGTCAGAGTGACCTTGAGAATCCCCCTGTACCAGCCTATGAACATGCCAAGTGCCCTATATAATGACCGAGTAGCACTGTTAGTATGATGTAGCTAATTGGTTCCCTTGAGATGATGAGACCAGCTGACCCCACGTGATGGAAGACGGATGGACGGGGCTGTGGCCAATGGCCTGGAATCCCCTATGGACTAGGTTGGCCATGTATAGGGTCCCCCCAACCAGCCACACAGGTTTTTAATGTATATGAATGATGATGTTTCCCCTTTTAAGCTTTTGCTTGCACCCTTTTTTGCTCAGAATCTCTCTGAGCAGCAGAGTTCTTTGCTGGCACACCTAATTTTTTAATAATTAAAACGTGTTATCCTTGCAAGAATCTCTTGGCCCTTTTTCCCTAGCGGGTTGTGTTTTTTTCTGGTGTGAGTGTTTAGGGGCGTGCCTTCAATGGTAGGGTGATTTCTGTGACTTTTGTGTGGCATCGAGACGAGAGGAACGAGGACAGTGGATGGAGGAAGGAGCAAGGATAGTGTAGTTCTGGAATGAGCATTAGATCTCAGAAGTAAGAGAATGAGAATTCAGTGTGCTCATCATTCTCTTTAAGGCAACCACTTTTAAACTTGAGGGTTCCCTAGGGCACCCGTAAGATTCCTTGAAATTACCCTGTGGTGCATGGACAACATACGTACCAGGGGCCAAATGCAGCCCTCCACCTCATGATATTAAGCCTGCCAAGAGTGTTTTATTTTGTGATTAATATGGCCCACTTCTAGCAGTCAGCCACATTTTATTATATAAGTAAACACATAGCATATTGCTGGGGTCAGGCATACGTGACAAATGTCGGTACTACACAGAAATCTTGCAGTTTGAAGCCAGCTCTGTACTCAGGCCTGGCTGAAGATATGTGAGGGCCCATTTCAACATTATGGTTGCCCTCCCTCTCTTGATTAGAGCGGAAAGCAGACTGAGGCACTCGTGGGGGCATATATTATAATGGAGATAAAGATAAGGTTAATAGCCGCCAATTATCACGAGACAGCGAGCCATCAGGGAGTTGACACTCTGAATACCTTTTGAGTAGCAATGAATCCTTCTTTGCAAGCTCAACAAACACAGCTTGTAAGGCGAGTGCTGCAAACCACACACGGTAAGCCCCAGAACAGAAGCAATATTTGAAGGGATATATTGCTGTGTTATTAGGCTGCTGACTGGCAATATGGGGGCAGTTGCTGGGGGCCACCCGAAGCTTGAGGCCCCTTTAATTTGAAAGGCCCTGCTGCTATATCTCTGCCTGCACTGATTAAGTGTCTTCATCCAGGTGACAGACGGTCTTTGTTTAATTTCCAAAGTCATTTTTGACAGATGGCAGTCTGTGACAAATGGGTACATAGTGGTTTGGCAATAAAAACGTCTTGTCATTGTGGAACATATATTGCTACAGTCCAGGAACTTCCTGGACAGCATTTCATTATTCATTGCACATAAATAATTGATTTTTCACGTTACATTAATTTAATAATTTAATTTATTGCATGAACGTATATTTTGCTGTGCTTGTTGTTAGACGTGCACTCAGGCCAATGTATAAGTAGGTTTACCTGCACTTGCATGGCATTAGTTCCCTTTTTTGGGTCAGTCCAAAAGGAGTGACCCAATGTGCCTGGGTTTCATGTGTATGAAAAAAGGTTTCACCAATTTATTATGCCACTTTATTTTGTACTGTCATTCACAAAGCTCCCAGACTCCGTCTGCGTAGCAGAGAGTGTCAGTTGTTTGGTGGTCGTGCAAAGCAGACTAGCTACCCAGGACACTGGAGGAAGTCCAAACGGGCCACGCCTGGAGACCAGGGCAGCACAGCCCATCAGGGTGTGCATGAACCGCGCCAGACCTGCCACATGTGAAAGAACTCTCGTGAGAGAAAACAGAGGACTGCTACCGAATGCAGGTGGCAACCAGAAGTTTGTGGGAGCAAGCTCCTGGAGTGTTGCTTACAAGGGGTGGTGGAGTTGCACCCGGCCCTTGAAGCAAAATGCTCCCAGACCTCCTCAGCATTGCAATGTGCGTGTGAGAGGGGGTAGGCAGAAAGGGTGATAATGTGAGAGCGGAGAGAGTGTGGACGCGAGATACAGAAAAGGATGACAAAGAGATAGGAGAAGCGAGTGAGAGAGGGAACACAGAGAGGAAGAAAGAAAAAGACATGCGAGAGAGTGAGTGGGGGTAGAAAAAAGAGAAGGGAGAGAAAGAAAGAGGGAAGAGAAAGAAAGACAGAGAGAGAGAAATAAATAGTAACATGGGGAGAGCGAGAAAAGAAAGATGAGCAGGGGAGAGAAGGAAAGACAGAAAGAGGGAGACAGACATAGTAACAGGGAGAGAGAGAAAGTGAGGAAGAGGGGAGAAAAAGTAAGACAGAGAACAAGAAATAGTAACATGGGAGAGAGAGAGAAGGAAAGAGGAGGAGGGGAGAGAATGAAAGATAGAAAGAGAGAGACAGAAATAGTAACGCATGGAGAGAGAAGAGGAGAGGAGAGAAAGAGAGAGACAGAAATAGTAACATAGGGAGAAAGGGAGAAACAGAGAGGAGATCAGCCTACATTAACACTCTCACCATACCCAGATTTAAGCTTCAGCCTGCTGGGGGCTCAAGTTTCCCAGTTCTCCCATCTAAACTATGGAACACTACCTCTGCCACACTCAGAGCAGAAGCTACGTTCTTCTCCTTCAAATACAAAACCAAACTCTGGCTCGACAAGCTTGATGAGCCCACAACACCCTCTACATAGGCAATGAACACTAATTATTTGACCCTAACCATGTTAAGCCTTGCACACCTTCTCATCTCTTTCCTACTTCAGCTTCAGCGTCATTCCTGTTATCCTGCACTATTATGCACCATGTCTGTTAAGCGTTGCTATGCCTTTGTATTACTGTGACTAAGACTTCGTCACTGCTGTAACTTACTCTGCCTGCCTGTAACCGCCTTCTTGTAACCGTGCACCAGGATGCCCCAGGGCAAGGCTGCACGCTATGAATAAACAAATACAAATACAAATAGAAGAGGGGAGAAAGAAAGACATAAACAGAGACAGAAATAGTAACATAGGGAAAGAGAGAGCTAGAGGGGAATGAACGACAGAGAGAGCGAGAGTGACAGAAATAGTACCATTGGGAGAGAGAAAGAGGGGAGAAAAAGAAAGACAGAAAGAGGTAGAGATTGACATAAATAGTAACAGAGAGGGAGGGACAGAGATATAAAGACAGAAAAAGAGAGATAGACATAGTAACAAAGGGAGAGAGAGAGAGGAAGAGAAGAGAGAAATAAAGACAGAAAGAGAGAGAGACAGAAACAATAATAGCATGGGGAAAGAGTGAAAGAGAGGAAGAGGAGCAAGAAAGAAAGAGAGAGATGCGAAGAGCGAGACAGGGAGTCCTATTCTTCCTTGTCACAGTACTTACTCTCTGAGGACCATTTTTCTATTTCTTTTTCATGTTCCTTCCTATGCCCGGTTGCTCATGTGGTGCGTTCACCACTCCACACCACATATTAGAAGTCCAGCCGACTGTACTCTGCTTCCAAGGTTCATTCAGCCCTCCGTGAAAATCAGTTAAGCCTAGACCCAAATTCAATTGATCTTCCAAGGATGCCTTACACCTTTTCTGTTCATCACAGACACCTGCATTACCTTTGTGTCTATTCCCTGAAGACACTCTGGTGCCACATGCACAACATGATATGATATTTTAGCGGGTATTTTACCCCCAAGCCCACTCACTTTCTCTTTCATTCAAAGACGAATGGCGCACAACCTTCTCTTTATTTCACTCTCCTCCAACTGCCCCACACTCTTCCCTTGCTCCTCCTTTTCATTTCCCCTCCACCAATGTCCCCTCTCTGAAGGGCATTCCCTTTTTAAGGTGGACCCTTTGGCTCCCTGTCTGCCCCTTGTACAACTGCCATAGTCCACGTTTTTGCCTTTGTTATTCGGGGATCCTTCAGTGCACTGATAACTTGTGGTCCATGCGTGCCCTTCTTGCCCCCCTTTTGGAAGCAGAATGAGCCCTTCTCCTACTGAGCACCTCCGGGCCTGGTGCATGTCATGCTGTGGGCCGCACACCTCGCTGCACATTGCCTCCCGGGGAAGTCTGTGAGGTGGTTTTTGGATCCATGGATCTGCCGCGCTCTGACGCGCCAGCAGACGGTAGATGGAAGAGCCTGATGCAGATACGCTGCACGTTGGGCCAGCCTTGACATGGAATTGACAGGCTAATTGCACTCAGATTATTGCAGTGGGGCTGAAAGGCAGCCAAATGCCACCATAGGGGGCAGGTTGCTGTGTCCGACTAGTGGCAGTGGACTGTCTTTCCATAGTTGCATGGCAAACTGCCGTGAGATACGCTGACAGCTTTTGTGGTCTACCATCAGTGTATTAATTAGCAGTAGTCGGTGGACTGCCGTAGACCAGGCGGAATGCCCTTAACGTGGCACAGGCAGACTTCTTAATTTTTTTGGGATGACGGCAGAGGTGTTGTGATGTCAGTGGCGGATTGCTGTCCCAGGGAAACATGAACCCTGGTCTTTATTCTCATCGCCAGTTGTTTAGTCGGTTATTGTACCCTTAGCACACTCATTTGCTCTTTCATTTAAAGACGACCGGAGCCCAACGGGGTTTGACCTTCTCTTTATTTCAATTCAACTGCCCCGTGCTTTTCCTTCCCTCCTTCTTTTCCTTTTTGCCTCCACCAGGGCCCCCTCTCTCAAGGTCATTTCCTTGTTAATGTAGACCCTGCGGGTTACCCCAAACCACATAACATAATATTTTGTTCTTGGCATCCACTGCTTTTGTACAGGACTCTTAAGTCTCTCATGATTATGCCTGTGTTACATGAAACCGAAATAATGAAACACGATTCAATCATGGCAAACACTGTCAAATTGCCATTTCGATCACATTGAAAAGCACACTAATGGCATTATCTCAATGCAAAATCATGGAAACACTCAACGTTCAGTGTTAGGTTGTGTTGTGACATGGCTTTTTGTTTATCAATGTATGTGTCCTTCGGTTCTCCAATGTATCAAGCATATCCCTGTTTTCTGTGTGTACCGATTCTAGCATCAGGGGAGTTTTTATTTTCCAGCAGAAACATTTAGCATACCCACAGAGAAATAACAATCTGAGATTGCTTCCGTTACATTAGTTGGCACAATAACTGAGATTGTAGTGATTAGAGCTGATGGGTCAATGTCTCGAGGCCAGAGTGGCATTAATCAGCTGGCATGGAAGAGAACTAACTTGTGAGGAAGGTGGCAGGCAGCCCCATGTTTACCGCAGGGACGTGCATTGTGTGAGCTGCGTTTCTTTCTCATTTGCATTTGCAGGCTGAACACTCCTTCAAGCAGTTGCTGCATCGATGCATTGGCAATACACCCACTATTTGCTGAGCAACTCTGAGATTTCCTTGGTGCAATATGTCTTTATGTGTAGCTTTGCTACATCTATCACGTTGATAATTATACATCATTTCAGAATGGTGCAGTTGTACAAGTACTTGCAGCGCATGTTCTGCTTGATGCACTGAGTAGGCCACATCATGTTGACGAATGACTCGCAGATTGTGAAAGGCAAAAGGATTCACCAGTATGGACAGCCGAAAGTGTCCATTTATGTGGAAATGTCTTCAGAAATATAAAGCATAGTGACCTTGCATAATTCATGATTGCAATCTATTAATAATGCTGCAAAAATGGTTAATATTATTTAATGTGTAGGTGTCTAGAGTACTACTTGGTGGTGTGTTTTAATAGCTTAATGAGATAGTTCTGCGTGTTATGTGTTATCTGCAGATATTTGCGTGAGACCGGTTATCAAAGGTTCACCGAGAAACTAGAGGGATTACGTACGAAACACTGCACGCAAATCTGATATTATTAAGACAATAAGAAAGCCACTTGTATTTCCACCCCTTCTTTTCCACTCAAGACCTATTATTTATTAACATTATACAATGACACATTTCCTTAGCACTGGTGAACACCGTATTATAAACCACATTGAATGACTTTGATACCCAGTACCACTCAGACCTTACTGCAATGATTGCGAACTTGTTTGCCTTTCATCACCATGCAATGTATTTCAACACTCGAAACAATATTTGCAATATTCAGACAGCGATCAATTGGTACATTAAGGTGGTATTTGGAAGGTCTTTGATGGCATTGTTTAGGACAATTGTGTGGGCATTTGTGATATTGTTTCTGGTAGTGTAGTTAATTAATATGATACGGTAGTGATCACATCCTGTATACAGACATTGCACATGTAGGAAATCCTAAATTTCTATACATTTAGTTTATACACATAGGCTGCCAAACATCCAGGATTATCTGAGCAACTCAAGCATCCAACAGTAGATTGTGTACTAATTACAAATTCGCCAAATCATTCTTAAAGACAGAACTCAGAGGGTAATATTGGACGGTTTCACCTCAAAATTTGGTGGAGCTTGAATGTGGGGTCCCACAGGGTTCCTCCTTGTCCCCTCTCATTTTTAACCTTTACTTCCGTCCTGTCTTTAGGATATTCAGGAAATATGGTCTGCTATTTCATTCATATGAGGATGATATGCACCTGTACATTGAGCTTCAAAATAGTGAAGAGATTTTTGAGAGAATTAACCAATGTATGAAGGAACTCATTGAATGGATGAATAACGACCATTTACAATTAAATTCAGCAAAAAACGGAAATCATACTGTTCAGTCCAAAGAACAAAAAGCCATCGGAAAGACAAAGTTCTCCTCCACTGATTCTAGGGGAACAATTGCAGTATGCAAAAAAAGTTAAAAATTTAGGCTGCTGGTGGCAGGAGGATCTGAATAGTAAGACGCAAGTAGGAGCCGAAGTGAAAACAGTCCACTTTGCATTACGATCACTACGAAAGATACTCCCCTATATTCCGATGGAAGACAGGGCAGTTGTGGTGGGGGCAATGACGAACCCCCACCTGGATTACTACAATAGTTTGTTAGCAGGAATTCCTCAAAAACACATGAGGAGACTCCAGAGAGCACAGAATGCAGCAGTAAGAGTAATTGGAAACCTGAAGAAAAGAGACCATGTGTCATCAATGTGGAGATCGCGCCACTGGCTGATGGTGGAGGACAGAATCAAATTTAAGATGGCATGCCTAGAGTTTAAATCATTAAAGGGCTTGCCCCCGCATACTTGGCTAATAAAATTGTATTATATCACCTAAAAAGGAGATCATGCTGAGAGGACAAGCTCCTGCTCTGCACCCCGCAAACAAAATGCATCTCAAGAGGAGACAGAAGCTTCATAGCTTATGGTCCTAAAGTTTGGAACCAACTCCCACTTGAAATTAGAAAGTGTGAAACTTTGGACCTTTTTAGAAAGAGATTGAAAACATTTTTATTTAAATAAACGTGAAAAGTTAACTAATTTAGAATGCCAGCTATTCCATGCTCTTTTCTTATGAGTCTTCTTATCTTATAGTTATCTTATAGTTATCATCTGCGCCCGAATATTGTGGTCAACTGGCCATCTCCCTTTTTATTTCTCTCCATACTTGTAGGTTGCATCATATATTAAGGGATCTGGAATAAAGGTGTGCTATTAGATGAAATGAGACAGTTGAACATTGTAGAGAGAGATTGAGAGAATCGACATCAATGGATCTCAACCAGGCATTATTCAGTTTTCTTTATCTTTGAGCCCATTCTTTCCTTTGGTCTTTGCTGTTTTAAAATGAGCCCAGAAGTACATTCTATGGTCAAAAAGTACTCAAAATTGTGAAGTGTTGACTCAGGAATTCCAGAGAAGAGATGTCGGTGCCAATTCCAAACTGGGCACAGTGCAAAATGGGCCAACTGCCATACTTGGCAGAGCAATTCCTGCAGTGGAGTAGTGGACATAATTCCATGATGGGGTAATTTCCAGTCCTTTCCAACATGAGATTTGCCAGAAATCCTCAGTGAGCTGTGGTATTCCGTGCTAGACTTTCAGTCCTTTTTGCTCAGGTTCTGTCTATTTTGCTGGGCCGGAGAGTGTCTTGTGCAGCTTAAAGACACCTGTGCAGACATGTATAAACAGAATGGACATTAATATTGCAGGAATTGAGGCAAAGTTAAAGTTCTTCATGATAGGAAATTAAAATAATAAAATGTCTGTCAGGGTGATACTGTTTATATGCTCAGTGCTACAAATTTAATGTCTGAAAGCCAATCTGTAGTAGGTAGTTCTTAGAGCAAAATTATTTTTTTTCTACTCAGAACTTTTTGAATGTGATCATTTTAATATTCATTCAGAATAATTGTGTTCATTGCCATATAGGAACATGAGAGACTTGAGTATCCCCTCACACCTGTGTGCTCACATGCTTGTCACTGTTTTGTTAGTCTCACTGTGAGCGGTTTTAATTGTGTAAGTTACTTTGTGAATATTACATCATATTTGTAAGTTGCATATCATTGCAATCATCTACAGCTATCAATAACTTCTTAGCACGTGTGCCATTTGTTTCGCCAATACACTGGCTTCCTCTAGGCTAGTTACACAATTTCTGGTTATTACCAAAAGTATTCATAACCCATGTTCTTAATGTGTTCTGTTTTGTCACAGTTATACAGTTTAGATACATCGGTTTTATTTTGCATTAATTTATTTGAAATTCAAATATGTTATTTTCTATGAGCTTAAATCTTGCATTTCAAATACAATTCATTCTGTAAGCTTACATTTGTAAAAGCGAGAGAAGAAAAAGAAAAGGATTGAGCATGACAATGGAAGTATTGGTTCACTTTAGGGGGTAGCTTGGATGATCTAATTTATTCGTCTCACCTCTATACTTAAGTGCAAGTTTATTTCTAAGTGTACAGGTGCATCGGGCTGACTTGTGCTTGACGTGCATACTGCTACCCCTGATTAGTTTATGCCTAGCTGTGTCCTTAATACTTTCTCATGTGTGGCCTATATGAGGTGCAGGTAACTTGCTATCGTGTAATTTGTAGCATAATTGTTTTGCTTCAGTCGCACAGGGTTGTTTTCTGATTGCTCAATGATTCAAAATTATTACAAACATGGAAACTATGTTGTAGAATATTTTCCTTTACAATTTTTCTGTATTACGTGCTGTGTTTTTGTGGAGGGAGGGTTGCTGTTCTGGTATCAATGTACACAAATTGACAATGACTGGAAGGATTGGTCTGAGCTGACTTTTTTCTGGTGGCTAAGGCTGATCAGGCATGTACACATGACAAATGTTGATCTAAATTACACTGATAGTTCAGAGGAATCTCAATTTGGCCCTATGCTAATGTGGATTAAAAGCATGTCAAGCTGAATTGCCTCATCACACTCTATGCTTTGGCAATCCCTGCAATCTTAATAAAGGAACAGGGAGTATTTACTGTTAGATTAACCATACAGATGTATTAAGGCATTTATAGCCAATGACAGTTGTGTTAATAGCAACATCTGGCTATGATTAACCCGGCGTTCAATTAGACACAGGTATTTTTGATTTGAACCAAGTGCTTATAGCAAGTAAATGTGTCACTTTAATGCATTTTGTGTGTTTTTTGTTACTGATGAGTATACTATTGTAGAGAGATTTTAGTATTTTTGTAATTTTCTTTCAATGATCACTTTCAAAAAACATGTTTCTGTATAATTAATCCTTTTTTGTATAATTAATCCTTTTTTGTATAATTAATTCTTTTTCAAGTATTTGGTGTGTGGTATATGATTGTTTGAATGTTTGTAATAAAGTAATAGTTATTGATTTTTATGAAATAGTTTTTATGAGCTTATGTTGACAACACCGACATTAAGTCTCAAAATAAAAAAAAATGTAAACATTATTTAGAGTGTTGGTTTGGGCACGCAGTGCTGAGTTTCCCTCACATAAAGGTAAGTCCCCTTATCAGGGGACGCTGAACATAAAAGGTATAGCAAAGAGGTGACAGGACTTTCTTGGTTTGATAATTGTTGGTACAGTGGCACAGTCCTGTCCTCTTGTTTAAAACAATCCCCAGGTCCTTTTAGAGTTTTGAGGTGTAAAGGAACACTGCACCAGTAGACCACAGTTGATTCAACTCTAATGTACTTCTATAAATCATTGTCACCCATGACCAATCCCACTTACCATAGAATATGACCGGTCATTCCATAACTCTCCTTGCTTTTATGTGCACCAAACAATTTACCACACTCACAATCACACACACACACTGAATCTGCTGATTATGAAGCTTTTTAACAACTGTTTTAATCTAGGTTGTCTCTGTTGTAGAATAACTTTTAAGAAACTGTAAACAGAAACGTATGAGTGATAACCTTAAGCTGTTCCTCATCCCCAAGGCTGTTGTAAAACACATGCACTTCAAACAACATCATTGGCTCACAATGAACATTAATGTAGCCGAATACCAACCCTCATGTTTCATCTTCCCTCACTCAATACATGCTCACAAACTCATCAACACAAATGGCTGTGTAAAAACCCTCAACTCACTCCAATACAGACGCAAGTCTACACCCCTCGAATCAACTTGCAAAACCATTCCGCTGGCCTAAGCACACAGAACCTACCCAGACTTCCCAGGTCTCCCATTTGGAAGCAAAATGTGTCTGGGGGTCTAAATCAATATCCGTCCCGAAAACACCCCCGACCCCACAGATGCCAGTTGCTCTACAGGCACAAGCATTTAAGCAATGCACCTGTGCTTTGCATCTGAACCCCTAACCGTTGTGTATTTCAGACCATTTTGTGGGCCCCTAGGGAATGCGATTCAGCAGTAAAAGTCACAAGTAAACAACCCTGATTTCGAAACATGATGTAAATATTACCATGTAGACAATGTTAAACATGCCGGCAGAAATTGTAAGATACAATTTCAATTAGTTTGGATACATTCTCTACATAATCACACACCCGCATATACATATGATATATACATATCGTCCATCAATAGCTAGTTAATGATGTAAATGGTCTAAAGTGTGAGAGCAACACATTTTAGAGGGTGCAACTCAAATCACAACAACCTGTGCTTAGTTAAATAGACTTTGCTCCCAGAGGAAGAGGCATATATTTCCTAGATTCTGACTTTCTAAAGGAAAATTGAAAAGTGCCATGCCCTGCAGAAGGGGATGATTAGTTTCCTAATAAGAAATGCTACAGCCAGACAAGACGCTTGAAGCGTGTAGGCTGGGGACAGTGGCAAAGAACCCTGGAGTTGCAGAGCCAGTGGAAAATGGAACACAAGAAAACAAAATGTAATTGAAAGCTAGGGGGTTGTAGAAAGTATTGAAAAATGAGGCCTGGAGCACCACCAGAAAAGAAACATGTGTTGAAACCGTGCTGTCACCAGGGATTGAGAAGTTATCTTCGACATTTGCATGTGGTCAAATACTTAAATCTTTTAATGAAACCTGTCACACATGCCTCCTCTCAACACATTAACCACAGCATATTTTAATGCCACATTTGTACAAATCGGCCATTAGAATTTCATGAGTTGTCTTATAATGACAGTGTTCACATACAGAGTGACCACTGCTCTAATTTTACCTATATCCGACTTTGATCTGCTGCTATCCAAACAAAGGTAGGATGTGCTGGTCTAGTGTTACAGTCTTTTTCATGGAACTTTTAGTGAGGTGCAAAGTGACTTTGCACTATTGCAAAGTGATTTTATGCTGCCACCACACACCCTGTTTCACAGACCGGTGAAAGGTGTGCTTCTGCTTAGCAAAGTCACTATTCCCTGAAAAAGTACTCTTTGCACGTGTCCCACTCTGAAGCTTCAATAATTATGTATGTGTGTATAATTTATTAAGAAATGCATACAAAATTTTGTTTCTGAACATCGCATGACACAGGGAGTTGGAAGAAAGTCACTGATTTCTGCAACACTGTGCCCCCATTGTTCTCTCTCTCTCTCTCTCTCTCTCTCTCTCTCTCATTTTCTCTCTCTCTCTCCCTCTGTCTCTCTCTCTCTCTCTCTCTCTCTCAAGCACCTTTGATGCCACAACCTAGAGTTGTGGCACTGAACAAAATGCTTATACATTCTCTAAAGATAAGCTTGGTGAGCTATGTTAGTGTAGGCCTTCAGGCCTTCATAGGGACGGGAGTTTCTTGTGAGTGAATAATCCTATGTAGTCGGATCTGGGAAGCACAGTGGCTCAAGGCATCTTAGTGTCTATGTACACTGAGGATGGTAGGAGAATTCATCTTCTGTATAGCGCCCATTCCTATAAGGAGCCTGTTGATGGGGAGGAATTCTAACAAACGGCAGCATATTTGATACGTAGGCATTCTGGGAGCCACGCTGGAGAAGGCATACCGACCGCCGGCAGTTCCATCACAGCGGTCCCTCTGAGAGCTTCCACAGGAGTGACAATTCAATTTTTGGCTTCTCCCGGAGAAGGATTCTTCACTCACCAGAAACTCCCGTCCTGATGAAGGCCTACACTACCATAGCTCACCAAGCTTATCTTTAAAATGGCCGAAACACTGTCGTGTTGACTTGTTGTTTATGTTGTTGTTTAAATCTAGATTGTTCCCACACAATTGTGCTGATTACCTGACTATTACTCTACTAAGTTCTCTAGTTTCCTTCCCAAGGAACCTTTTGAGAATGTATAAGCAAAAGAATTTGTTTTTTGAAATATTTGTCATTTGATTCATTTAACTCAGGTACTTTACCGTGTATGTTTTAATGTTGGATATCCTATTCTCTATAAATTCAAGTGTATTTTGACACTTACTGCACATAAATTAAATCTGAACTGCAGTATACAGACGCTTTCATAATTCTGTGTCCACCAAATCATGTGGTGACACATACAGGATTCAGTTGCTCTTTTGTCAGCAGTTAGATTTCAATGGCCTTGCTCATTTGTGTTTTTCAATATAAGAGTACCTACCTGGGCAGAGCAAGGCATCAACCAGGTACCCCTTTGAATATTCATCAACCAAAGTGGCAATAGGATAGTACATAAGTGTTTGTAACCTGCTGGGAAGCATGACATGTAGAATTGTTCTAGTTGACCAGCCTCAGGGTCATAAACAGTCTAGTTATTTAGATGATCCACAAACAAAAATACATCCCTGCTGTGTTTGCCAATTAATTAATCTTTACCCTGACAATAAAAACATAAACCAGTCAATATTCTTGATATGAAGAATGATGTATAGGTTTATATTGATTATGTTGGAAAACACTCATGATTAAGTAGACAATACAACACACCACCTGAAAGTTAAATATCACTCGGTTATATATCTACACAGAAGTATTGTTGAAAAAGTTATGAGGATGCATGTACAGTCTAAAGATGAAAGCTCATAACACTGTACACATTTGGGATGGTTCCCAAATGGATTTATTTTCACCTTCAAATGATACATGTTATTATCATCTAATGCAATGGTGCTTTATTTGCATTGGTCTCGATGGCACACAAAAAAGTAAAATCCTACAGACATTAAATATAGCAATATCAATATGCATGAAAAGTATCTTGATACCAGATCCTCTCTCTCTCTCTCTCTCTCTCTCTCCCTCTCTCTCTCTCTCTCTCTCTCTCGCTCTCTCTCTCTCATGTCCCCTGAGACAACCTTACCTCTTTGAAGCACATTTGAGTAGGTAAAAGAGGGGATCGCATGCTGGGAACACATTTTAAATACGTAAGTTTCCAGCAAGGAAATACAATCCAAACACATAATATCCAGATCCACCAAAGCACTCATAAAAAGCACCCCTCACTATTGCCCCCCTAAATAACACATGATTAATCCCATAACCTACACCTGGCTATTGCATCTACCACAAAACCACACCCCAGTGATGTTATATATAACATTTGCCTGGGTCTTGATGCCACTCCATTGGGGAGTAGCTGTGAGGGCATAACAGATCCCCCTTCTGCCACTGCAGCACAAAGGGAGACCAAGTGTTAAAAGCTCCCCAGCCTACCTAAAGCTTTCAAATGTCACTGGGTGGCAGGAAACCCAGGGTCCCTCAGTCCCATTCAATGACTATTGAGCCTCTAGAAAGTACCCGCACGCAGCCTGCTGCTGGAATTATGCCAGGCTTTCCAGATTGAGAGAGGTGGACTGAACGGTGGGAGAGGCGGGTCTTAATGCACACACTTCCATAGGTGAGGATCATCAATTTAAATGCCAGGAGTTAATATTGTCCAGTCACTGGGATTTACACCAGAGTGTCCTGCAATTATTCCCAAGGTGGCTGTAGGCTCTGCCCAGGCAGCCTTGTCCTTTCCTGTCAAGGTGGCAGCTAAGGCAGTATTTTCTCTCTTTCTTTGGAAGATGTCGATTTTGTACTGTACATTAAATAGCATGTGCAGCTAAATCACGAACAAGGTGATGTAATACTGGAATAAAACAGATAATGTTAGCGTACATACCTAATTAAGCCTGTGTGTGTATACTGCGTATGTGTATTTGGGTTTTACATTGCTCAGATTTAGATAGGAAGAAAGGGAGCGTTGAGTGGAGCAAATGAGATCAGGGGGGGGGGTTTCAATATGTGGCATGGGATTGTATGGCCGTGGCGGTGGGATGGGATGAGGTAACTCAAGCAACCTGTGCACATTGTACACATTTAGCTTCCCAAGTCTAGTTTTGCAAGTCTTCCTCAAATGATTGCAATCAAAGCTCTAAAGGGCCTACTTTAATGTGATTGTTTAAGTAACTCCCGAGAGACATTCGTGTAATCCAATCCATCCGTGCTGCTGCAGTGACTTTGCAGTCAATGTTTATGAGGGTGGATACAAAAATCATGTTGTGGCTGAAGATTTAAAATGAATGTCCATGTTGCCATTTCTAAACAGAATCTCCTCCAAGCTTGACACCCTCACTCATAAAAGAATCGATGAGCAATCTTCACAGTGTGTCAAGGACAGTATAAGCCATCACAAAGGGGACTCTGCTCCAAAACCTACAGCTTCAATGAAAGTCCTAAGGCCTTATTTACAAAGTGTTTTTCAATAGGATTTCACCATTGTAAAACACTTTTGTAAATCACAACCCTAGTACTTAACATCCATCTTTCTGTCCTGACTGCGTCTGACTAAGCCATCTGAGGCAGATGTCCCAACTAGCTTACCATCGGGGCTTGGGCATTTTACTACACGTGTATTTCCTTAGTAAACGATTTTGTGACTGAAAAGAAATGGGGGTCAAATTTGGGTTTTGGGTAGCCAAGCACTAAGGCAAGGCACACCCCAGTAAGAAAGGGGACAGAGAGGAAGCGAAGCAATAACCCGTGACATCACCCCCTACAAAATAATTACTGGTGAACACGTGACCCCCAACTCAACGTTTAGAATACAACTCAAGATTTGATAAGTAGGCGAATTGAAAAATAGGACATCGACTTACAATGGAGCATATCAGGAGATGTTAAAGACCATTGCAGATTTGTACTTGCTGATTTACAAAGTAACACATTGGAGCAAACGTGAAGATGATTGGAGCATCCTTCAGATGACCATGTGATTCACAAGACATCTTCTAGAGCATCTCAAGGATGTTTAGTTAATCTCCAAGTTTGCTCTGCTTTTAGGTGTTGTGAATTAGGCAAAAGTGGAATTGAGAGATGCCCTCAGACATCTTTCGATTTGGTCCACTGCAAATCTTTGTGATTAAGCCTTGCAAACTAAACGCCTCCACCTTCCCAATGTCTTTACCCAAGTGAAATTTTAAATTGTTATATTTGAACCTGGGGTGTGCCATCAACTCTAAGAAATTCTGCACTACATTGTGTTAGCTCCATAACATTCACAACATTGGCAAACTCTTGCAAACAACCAGATGTGATCAGTACATTTTTGGTAAAGAAAGTTTGCAAAAATAGATGTTGTGGATTTAAAAAATCAACAATAATGCAGTGAAGAAAATCAGCAAAAGGATGGCTGTCAGTGATTTACACAGCAAACTAAGCAAACGTCTTTCACTACATTTGCTCAGAAAATCTCTAGAAGTATGTTTCTTTCCAGCAAAGTTGAAAACTTAAGTTAACCGTTTGAAACCATGCATGTGATTTTACTATTTATTTTGGTGGAAACACATTTTATGTTCAGTAAATTAAACAAAAGACTCAACGCAATTTCACCAGTGGCATAAATGGGAAAAATGCAATTTGGAAAGTAAAGCTTTATTAATTTCACTCAATTCCTTTAGTAACAATTACATTTTGCGAACACCTAATATTAGCATGAAAAACAGAAAAATATGGTGAGAACACACAGAAACACATTAGATATGATATAAAACCTAACCATGTTCATTTACAGATTTAAAGATAGTGCCACTCTGCTTGTGTTCCCATGTCCTTGTCTGCATTCAATATGACTGTGTGTCTCCACAATTTAGGAGCAACAATCTTCATTGACAAAAGAGGAATGCCTAATATTGTCCAGACATCTGATAGACATACAACTATTCGCTCTCACCGCTGGGATATGTGACAAATGAAGAATACTTGTTGTGAATAGAAGATATGTGAAAAATAAAGAATAAGTGTTGTGCTGCAACCTTTGTTGATTTGATTAATACAGCACATTTAATCATATGATTGTCTAGTCATGGTATAGATAACTACACTTAAAAATTAACCATACATTAAAATCATAACATCCAGAAGATGGTGTTTCTGTGCTTTTTGTTATTTCTAGCAGTTGTAACCGTGCTTTGAACAGTAATTCCCACACGAAAAAAAAATAATTAGACAAAGGTATATCTATATTTATATGTTATACTATTTACATTGTCTACAGAATGAAACCTACCCACATGCCAAATTTCAGGTTTGTGGCACGTTGGGAAGTATGCTGAACATTTAGAACAGGCACACACACATATACAAGCATTGCAGACCGCTTAACAAAATAAATTAAAAAAAATAGAACATGTATACCCTGTAACCTACCCACATGACACATTTCAAGTGTTTTTAACATGTATGGAAGTATGCAGAACATGTTGAACAGACACACATACATATCCACAAATCCCCCCAAAAGAAAATTGAGAAAGATATATTTATATGTTATACTTTTTACATTGTCTACACCATGGAACCTACCCTAACGCTACATTTCAGGTTTGTAGCATGTTGGGAAGTATGCTGAACATTTCGAATAGGCACACACACACACACACACATCTCTAAGCATTGCAGACTGCTTAAAAAACAATATTAGAAAAAGATATATTTTGGAACCTACCCGCATACCCAAACATTTCCTTTTTTATATATAGAGAGCTGTATATTAATGAACATGTATTATATTTTCTTTTTTTAAAGTGCAATCAAATAAACAAATCATACTGAAATGGTCCTCTAGTAACACAAGGATCAAAGGGATTATTGGCAACCGTCACTTGGTAAAGTTGATGTGCTATTAAATTGAAGGATCCCTTTCTAGGACAAATCTTTGAATAGTGTCAGCATTATTTCACATAATGTTAGTGGAAATGATCCAGGATATATCAGGTACCATGCTTTGCCACGAAACATTATGATGGTGTTAGCCGTCATAGATGGTGGTCATAGTCAGGAGCCTTTTTTTAAACATGTTATTTTACCTGAAATGGGTGTACACCATTGTCACGAACCCAACTGATCTTTTTATTGAAAATCGTCCAAGAAACTGATTCCAGTTAAGTGTAACTACTAACACAAAGGAGACATGTACTGGGTTTAGGCAGGTCTTCAACAAGCATATCAGTCAGCTCAAGCTTCAGCAGTGGTGAATCCTAAATCGTGAAGAGCAATATCCATCATCCAAGGAGAGCATGGACACAAGAAGCCCACTTAAGTCGCCGGTGCTTGGGCCATACATACTTATGCTGATTCATAGAATGTGTGCGCCGAAAAACGGGGATTTGTGCACCATTCTGCCTGCAAATCCCTGTTTAACAAATGGGGATTTGCGGGCAGATTGCTGCACAAATCCCCGTTTTCAGCACACACATTTCATGAATCAGCCCCACTTTGTTTAATGAGCTTAGTAGTTGCCTTTTTTGATGCTGGGCACCTTTTCATTAGTCATTGGCTATACTTCCAAAGACTGCACAGATTTCTCTCATACACCAGAGGGTACATTTGCAAATATTTGTGAATATATGGTTTGCTCAAATATACAAGGGGCTGATCTCTAATTAGAAAACATTTCCAAACACATAAGAAGGCCGTTTCAATCAAGATGGAGGCATGTACAGACTTTCTTTTTCTCATGTACTGGAATGGCCGGTCCCTCTGTTCCCACTGGCAAACTCCTGTGTTTCCTCTTCTGCTCACACTGTTCTCCTGTCTGCTTCTTTCCCTGTGTCTGCCATCTCTGATGTCCATGTTGAGCGCATGTGTCTGTGGCAATCTACTCAGTGTGGTGCCTGCTGAGAGCAGCACTTCTACAGTTATGGGGTGCGAGGGGACAGGAGCAGCAGGCAACCTCATTACTGGGGGCTCCAAGAAACTCAGCTAACTTTTGTGGGGCCATATGAGACCTACACCCCATTGGCTGATAAAAGCAATGGAGCCCCAAAGAGAGGGCAATACAGGTGATTAGGTGTACTAAGCCATTTGTAGGGATCCCCACTTCTCTCAGTGCTGTTAAGTCTGGGTTCAGGACACCTAATGGCCTGAATCATTGCCCCCCCCCCCAAATTGGTGGTCTAATGCTTAATTTAAATCTGCATTAAACCATTGATTACATCTCAACAGATAAGCTTCATCAGAATGCTTCAGTAATCGAAGATATTATTAGACCATTTGCATAAAGCTGTTGATGAATAAACCCCTGGACTCATCCTCGGGGATTCTCTTTTATGTCCTCCCTTAACTTCTTATCATTTAGTGTGCTGCTGTACACCCACAACGAGGAACAACCTATGCATGCTGCCACCACCCCTGCGTCGTCTGTCTGCCTGGCTTCCTGCTACTTCATCATGGGTCTACTCTGTGTCATTTCCCATTGCACAGTCATGCTGTACTGCTCTATCACGTCTTCAGGTGCTTTGCTAAATGTGAATTGTGGCTTCTACCAATTTCAGTTTCACACTGGTTTTCATTTGGTTGGCCAACTGTACAAAATGTTTTTGCAGGACCATTTAAATATGGCGGCTCATCAGAAGCAGTTTAAGGTACATGCAGTTCCCTGTGGCATCATGTGGGCCCCTCTTTTCAAACATCACTCTCAACTGTAATGGTAACTTTATCAGCACTAACACAACCCACAACCACAGCACACAAGAATAGCACGGTAGGACTGTTATACATGCAGGGCACTCTCTGGTTAGATTTCTCTAAAAGAACTGTCTTGGGATATCCATTGCACTGTACAACAAAAGTCATGCATATCCCCATTTTGAATATGTGTTGATAGCACTATGAATGACATTGCACAACATATCATTAGAAGGAGTGCCATGAGTCTTTGATACTCTAAAGCATCATTGGAAGTTATATTAAAAGAAGTTCCAATGCGTAAACCAAGTGACAAATAACGTATGGGTGTCCAATATATGAATGTTCAATATTATTAATATCTAACAAGCACTACAGTTTAGTAAACCATGAGAGAACATATTTTAATAGCAAAAGCTGCAAATTAAAATTAAATGACTTCTAGGGACTCTCAATATCAGATTAGGCACAGTGAGAATACATGATTTGCCCAAGATCAAAAACATTGCTCAAGTGGTAAAACCAGGATCTGGGCCCAGTCTTAAAAATATACACGTGACCACTTATCTTCCCAGATATAGCTCTCGTGGGTATTGTTTCAGGTTTGGTTTTCAGAAAATTGAATAATAATTTGCTTTATAGCAATGACTCGAAAACGTGCACAAATCACACAAGAAATTAAACTGAGGTATGCATTGTTATAGAAACATGTCAAGCAAAACACAATCATGTTATCTTTATTCTTCCTACCCTGAATGCAAGATTAAAGCTGCAGACTGCAAGCCTAAAAAAATCTCATTTGGTTTTTTAATCTGTGTTCGGAGTGAAAGGTAATGCTGAGCAACATGATAGGATATGATAGGTTATTTGTAACACGCTTAATAGCCAGTAGTTTGTAAGCGCGTACCCGGGGATCGTGTCGTCTTGTTTTCAAGGCGAGCACGTTGTCCCTGAGCTATCCTCCCGAGGTCATCTTCTTAAGTCTTTATTCCACTCAACAGGCAGCGTTAGGTTCCCACCACTCACCAGTCTAATTGTGATGCTTTACACATAGAAAGCACCTCAGGGGGATCTGCTGTGCGTCCCCGCTCTTTGAACTACCACCCAAACAAGTTTGGCCTCCGAGCTGGGAAGGCTTTCAACAGCTAATCCTGCTACAGACAAACAAAGTCAGCTCTTCTACCGGTCCCTGCCAGACTGTATGCAATACGTGGGACAAAATCCATTAAATCGGGACAGACCCACTAAGTACGGGACAGTTGCCCATCCTCATTTTTCTGAATGTCACAACATGTCAACAGTCCCCATAGCTAGGTGCTACCAGTGCTAGGTCCCACACACGTGGGCAATAATGGCACACAGTTGCCCTTAAACTATTTAAACAGAACTCGCTTTGAGCAGGAACAATAAGGTGGACTCCAGGCAAGTAAGTAATGTTATTGACACATCCGCAGTCTCTAACAGTGAAATGACTAACTAACATAATCAAAACTTGAATGGGGTCAGAAAGTTCCATCTGACTCTGAATTTTGTTAAGTGAGAAGTGTGCCTTCCTGGGATGAAAAGGGAAACACTGCCATGTCTATTCTATCAGAAATTAGAATATTCACAAATAATTCGGGTCTAGCAAAAATCTCTGATTGCAAGCAACACAAAGCCTGGGTGAAATGTGTGCACTGACCAGTTCTATGTGGCTTAAGTCAGTGCATTGACTTATAGAACTCAGGAGGGGTCATTATCACACGCTTCTGAGCCATCACCAAACGATGGCCCGGGGTGGAGCTGAGGGCCATAAATTGTCGTGGGGTCATTATCCCAAGAGAGAATGACCGCCCCTAATCCCCCAACTGCCCCTAATCCCCCACTTCCCGAGTGCTATAAGTGTATTAGCACATAGTGCGCGCAGCAATGCATGCATTGAAGTTTTACTGGTAAATTAAAAATGTTACTTTAATAGTGAGTAAAGTAAATATACAAACAGTAAATATAATGTGCTTTTATTTGTGTAGTTTTTAAATCAGTTTGCCCTCATGTGTTACAATATTTTCAATATTTAAATTGCAATGTTTGTTATAATGTAGCAGGTTTAACTTGAGTATGCTTTAGGAGTCTTGTAATAATAAACGATTTCTAAAAAAAGTGAAATCATTTTCCAATGTTTTAGCTCAATCTTTTGTTTACTAAATGGGATGCTGCAGCCAAACAAGCAACTTGGAGGAAGTATCTCCGTGAAAATAGTCTTGCCTAGAAACTGGATTGCTGTTTCCTTGATTGCTTTTGAACACAGAATTTTCTGAATGCAATCAATACCAGTAGTTATTGACTGCACTCTGAACATTCTGATTGGCTGAGAGGAAGACAATAACAATCTTCCCCACCTTGTCCAGCAATCGTGTCTGTCAATGTTTGCTGTCAAGATGAAACACCGTGTTTGCCACACCCATTGGCGGTCTCCAAATCACACATACCCTTTCCAGTGTACTATTCAAAGACAACACTTGCGGGATAGGTGACATGCAATAGTGCAAAGCGTTAAAACACTCTCATACTGACGTTCAGTACCACTCCTTCCAGCCCAAACTAGCTTTACGTTATTTTGCTCTCACAGCTCTAAGTGTGCAGCTCCCCAAGGCAAGCAGGTGCACATTCATGTGTTTTTAGTGAGTGAAAGCAAAAGTGTCGGCCATTTTAGAACCACCGTGACAGAGTAATATTCTGAACGTGGTCGTTTGCCCACAGTGCAATGCTCGAAGCGCCCATCGAAAAACGTGTTTTCAATCAGGATCATAGTCACTGCAAGATTGCCAGATCGGCCAATCATTAACGTGGCCATGATTTAAACACGGTTTCTTTGCCTCAGGCAATACAATGTGTACATCACCCACTCCGTATGTAAACGTGTATTTTCTTTTAAGTGTGAACAATATCCGAATAATCATGCTTTCACTTGTAAACATGGTTCTACTGCAGAAGACTCATGTATGTTCGCACCTCACCACAATCCTTTTGTCTGCAAGGAAACCAGAATTTGAATCTGTGTTTTATGTTTGATGTGAAATATTCAGAGAAATGCTCTGAAGTCACATGTATTAGAATTATCGTGTTATCAATTACAGTTCAATTAGCTTTGTTGTGCACACATGCCTCCCAATCCTGGGTCCAGCTGGGGACCATCTGTTGAACAGTTGCTGCTTCCTCTGAAGCATTTTACGATGGAACGCAGAAGACTGACATGCAATGACAATTCATAACCAATTTGCTGGATATTAGGAGCACATTGAATTCTTATCGAGGCAAGTCTGTTGCTGGTTAAGGCATGTAGATCTAAGCACAGGCTCTTGCTCGCGGCTACTATTAAGCACTACCAAGCAGGCAGTACACACTTCAGTCGTCTGTATGATGCAGCCTGTGCACATTGTGGGTCTAACTCGATGCGTCTGGGCTGCTAGCATGCTATATACATTTAAATAAATAAATAAATAAATAAATAAAGTAAATAACCGCGAGGTGGAGGCTTGAACAGGGGAACATTAGAACACCTGTGTTCTCTTAATGAATGGTAAAAGCTTGTGTTTCGGAGATAGGAATCCATTGTTTGGGTGGCTATTCCGAGGCTAAGAAAAGTGCACAGCTAAACAAGCAACATTTAAAAGGAAACCCTCTGTAAAATAATTTAAAGCATGGTATGTGTTATCTGTTATCAAAAATATATATAATTACAACAAAAAAAAGAAGTGTGTTCATGGGATGGGGGTTGTGTGCATCATGGCACCCCGGGTGGAAAAGTGTGGGGGGGTAACCCCACTTTTGTTATCTCTGAAAGGGAGATTGTCAGTGAGCAGCTTCATTTAGGTTTCCTGCTAATGGCAGAGATACATTTCTCGAGGTAACTTGGAGAATGGTGAATATCATTAATAAAGGTGACTTCTATCAACGCTGGCAGAGCCTACGGGAGGGCGGTGGGTGCTGTGTGCTAATCAGGAGATGTGCTTTCCAGGAACTGAGGGATCTGCATCGTTCTCACATATGCAAGTCTGCATTGTGAACCGGCCTGTATCTCAATGCACAGTGTCTGTGTACTCACTGTCCACAATCAAGAGCCAGGTCGCCCTCTCATAAGGGATATTTAACCCCAGGACAGTTGCTGCTGATTTCCTCTCTCTAAGTGATTGTTGACCTGCCAGGAATGCTTGTGAGCTCCACTACATCAGCATGGGTCTACCTCAAAATGCACCCATCCCTAATGCTAACTCTGTGTACCTGATCTCTGCTATCTTCTGAAGTTTGCAGATATCCACAAGTGGCGCACAGAGCCCGGAGACAGTGGGATCACAAGCAGGCTTTGCTACACCATACATAGCCCCACTCTCAAGCTGCAAACACATCTTGTATCACATTGTGGGGATCACAGAGCACTACAGTTTACCTGATAAATGAAGGTAGGTACAGGGCAGAGGGCCTGGGCGTCATCTTATACTTCCTGTGTTATCAGTATTGTGGAGTAGGCTTTGATCCCTGGTGCCAAGGATCTTCCAATAGCCTCATTCCCAGGCCTCTCCAATAAGTCCTTGCCACATGGGTCTGTGAGCCCTTATGTTTAAGGTGCCTCCTGAGATGTTGAGGTTTTCACTCAGGTAGAAATTCACTCGTTTACTGTATTGTATTTTTATTGTATTTGATTCAGGTTATTTTTTATATGTGATAAAGGCTTGCAGTGGACACCCGCGTAGTTATTTGTGATTCAGAGTGAACGATGATATTTCTTCAAATATCTCCTCAGACAAACTGTGGTATGCTGGATGGCTTTTAGACTGGCAAGGTAGGAGGTCAGGACCCTGGCAAATAGTCTATTGCCATTGCCCAAGTTGGAAAGGATGAGGACTTGGAAGGATTCTCAAATCTATGACTAGAATAAAGGGAGTGATTTTGAGAAGGGGAAGGAGTTACAAATAACAACTACCATGCTGTAATCGGCAGTGGGCTGGGAACACTAGAGACATCAGGTCCACTCCATTTTCTTTCCGAAGACATGTGTGATGTGAACCCTATAACCCCTATCTGTATATGCCTGTTGAGCACCCAACATCCCTTGCCTAGATTTTTATTTCTATGTTATTTTGAGTTTTTGTAGAACTGACTGACATATGTCTTCTTCATACCACCATTGTGACAGGTGGCTCAGAGAATGTTTAGACGAGGAAAGAGTCATAGGCCATAAGCAGACTGTAAATAAGCGTGTCTGCATCAACGTTCACAACTTCAGAAGGTGACTCAGACTGAAAATGTATTTGAAGGGAATCCAGAGTCTTGAGGCTTCTGTATTCTACTATCAACATTTGTTCATCTGAAATAGCCAGCAGTCATTCCTGTCATCCTTAGTAATCTCTTATGCAGGAATAGAGTGAACTGTTTTGTAAGGGGAATCCAGACATGGACCCCTTGCTCACTGCTCTTAGAGAGGCACAGCTTCACTTCACTGATGATGCCCAACTAGGCTGAAACACATGTATTGGGTTTCTGTGGTACTCTTGTTCAGAGGAGAATTGCCTAGCATTTTGGTGCTGGACTGCCCCTGGGCAGGACAAAGACTGATATGCAGGGATATTTCTTCTCTGTGAAATGAACAGTGAGCTAAATACTTGGTTGAGACTCTCCCAGGGGCCATCCACACAAGAACAAGTCAATAGGCTGTGTTTGTGCTGGTAGAGAGTTTCCCAGACCCCCCTTCTGTTCTTTTTTGTAAGGTATTCAGGTGCATTTCAAGGTAGCATTTGTGGGCCATACAGAGAATGTTGGTGTTAATGCATTACTTTACTGGGAGGCAGTGGAGAGATGATAGTGCCAGAGGGATTTGGTCTGAGGTCTACAGACCTAATATGACTTGACTGCAAAGTTCTGAGCTATCCGAACATATTTAAGGAGCTCTACTATGATTCATGCAATAATCCCATTGATTTAGTCAAGGTGGCGCAAGACAATTGTAAAAACCTCAGTTTTAACTGAACGTTTCCCTCATGTCTTAGGTGCATGGTGTCCCTTTTAGTGACTATGGGCCTCATTACGAGTTGGGCGCAAAGGGATACCGGGCACCGGTAAGGACACCAGGTGTTATGGACGGGACCCGTTAAGGGACTTTAGAGCTAATAACGGTACCGCAATTTGCGGTACCGTTATTAGCGCCTTCCCCCTTCCCATTGAGCCCTATGGGGGCTCAAATGGGAATGGGGAATGGCTTTTTCAATGGGGACTTACCGGTCCCGCAAAGGTCGGAATAGACCGGTAAATCCCCATTGAACCAGGGCGGACTCGGTACCGGTATTGGAGGTAGTCATGGCGCAAATGACGAGGCCCATTCATTTCAAAATTAGGAGTGAGTATCTGTCAGAACTGTGCAGAACCCAATCTCTTAGTTAAAATAATCTAATCACAAAATATGTTAACCTAATTAGAACAGCCTCCTAGAAATCGTGTCATCTGTCATTTTTAAAGCTGCACAACTGTCACCTGTCAATTCTCCAGCTGCAAGCTGTCACCTGTCATTTTGAATTTACTTTAAATCCGAAAAACTACCTTTATTAAATTGTCCGTATCTTTTGAACCGTTAGGGCTAGAAACAAAATTTAACTTTCATTTTAAAGCTGTGATTCTAGGCTGGAACCGACTTCCTGTCAAAATAGCAGCTCCTTTCTTACCTTTGTTAAAATCTGTTTGCAACCTGGTAATAACTCATAGAGCATTGCTAAAGTGAGCCTGAACTAATACCAACAAGCATCTCTCACTCACCCTGAATCTCTAGAGGGAATTAAAATCAATTAGGACCTTTTCCCATCCATTGCCATCAAATTTAAAAGCATTTTGGGCCTGTGTTTCAAACTTCTACCTGTTTCCTCTAGGCTTTCTGGGGGGGAACTGAATTCCGTATTGTATTTGATTGTATTCCTGAAGACTGTGTGGCCACCAGGGGAAAAGTGAACATATTATCTCTTGTGAAACCATATCAGTTTATTTTCTGTACTGCCTTTATTCCACCTTGCATTTCCTTGAAACCATAAAGCATTTCAGCTACCTCATACTCTATACTACTTCTAAGTAACCAAATCAGTTTACCAGTAGAACGTTATCCATTGTTGATCACTGTCATATTTTAAGTGTGATATCCAATATTAATTTATTATAAAAGTGTGATAGATATATATTGTTATATTTCTCAAATAAACCTTTTAAATTTGCAAAACAGACCTACTTCTTGGCTCAGTGGGGCCAGGGGGATTCTAAGAGAGGGGTGTTATATAAGAATTTTCATCCAGAGTACATGAACTGGACCTAAGCATATATCAATAAGGGTTTCCCTCAGCATCCCAGACTAGGCATTGACTTAGCTGTAGTGTTGAAGTGAAGCCGCTTAACACATTGATTGCGTAGACCTTCAATGTCTGCTCATTTCTGATTAATTGTAGTAATAAACATACATATGAAGATAATGTCCATCAAGAAACATGACCCTCTTTGGAAACAGTGCAATAAACTCAATATTCTGACAACCACCACTGAACGTAGTATAGGTGTAACGCCAGGGGCTGGCACACTAAATGCAATACATGTACAGATTGTATGTTTTATCAACGTGGCCCAAACACAGCATCTTGCAAAACTGATACAATCATTAAAGGGGCACATATTTCTCATCATTGAAACTACAAACCTACTGAATTTACAATATCACAAACATCCATTTAAATGATGTCTTATTTGGACAACACTTCAAGCTGAAATGTCAGACAGAAAGTGTAACATGCTTGTGACCCTCAAGCACTTATTTGAGCCCACCTGCTTTCTGAAGTAAGCTCCTGTTTAAGGCAGTTAGCTTTCCAGACACTGTAGGTTCCATGTTTAATAGTTATAGTACGACAAAATCCGATCCTTACTTTATAAGGAGGAGCAGTGTGATTAGATGTATTCGTTTTTTAAAGTGTAACATGTATTAGGCAAACACAGAGAGCTATGGAAAACATGTTATCCAGTATTATGAACTCTGACAGAATGTAATGGTGTATTATAATGAAGTGCATGATTGGTAAGAACAGACATGTTAACGACCTTTGCATGAGTTTAGCACCAACCTTTCAAAGTTATCTGAAACAACAAAAGCAAGCTCCAGAGAGAAATATGCACTATAATAAACAGACATCAAAGAATACACATAGGTCGCATAATGAAAGGATCCCAGTCGTTCCACATAAACTGTCTATGAATTCAATACATGTCTATGAGCTTTAATCACCAGTAGGAAAATAACATCCATGAACCTTAAAATAAGAAACAAACGATTCCACAGACTTTAACATAACAAACAAATAATATGGGACAACATGGCCAGTCAGGAAGGGAGGATGGTGGGAGCAGACAACCCCTACCAGAAATGTCCAAGAACAGAACTGCATTGTGAAACCGTCACATTACAAAACTGATGCCAATTCTTTCTAGTGGTTTCATATTCTGCCTCACGAAGCCCAAACAAACAACTGCACTATGTTAAAAGATTGTGACCCAGAGCCTTTTTTATTAACAGACCTGAAATGAGAATATTGTCACCAGTGAAATAATGGACGGCGATTAACATGATAATGCCAAATCTACCTTCAACCATCAGATAACAACTTGAAAGCAGATCGTTCTATGAAAGCTTCAGGTAAAGAGCAACATTCAGAAAATGTGCCAAACATATACAAACATGTACAATTTAAGTCAGGTTGATCGGGGTGGACCTACTATTAAACAATAATCAGAGCAGAACCATACAACCTGTCAAACAAAGTGGAAGCAGTATTCATAATGAACGCCCCTGACTTTGCTCAAGAAACACACAGTCAACCAAAAGGTACACAAAATAAATACATGAAAACATCAACGATTCACCAAATACCACAAATGAAATATGGATCTGATTCCAAAGGAACCCAGACTTGCTTCCATTGAAAATCTCAACAAAATGTGGAAAGACCACAGAGGTTGTTCATTAATTTCATCATCTCCCTGCACAAAAGGTGCCTAAAAGGATATATGGAGGAGGGAAAAAAAAGATGCAATTACATCAGGCTAGACATAGGGAGGGGGAAGCATGTGAAGTTGGGGAGTTGCGGGGGTCTGCAGAGCCAGATTACTGTGGTAATAAAGCAAGACTTCCTCTGTAAAGAAAATCCTTCAAGGTAATGTGAGAGGGCTGTAACAGTTTTAGAACATGGCACACTCCAGCCAGGGATCCTTTCCACTGACAATGAATGGTGTACAAAATAAAAATGTTTTTTTTTACTTGAACCCTGGGTTCTTGGTGTGAGTAGGCACCAAACCCATCTCACACCCACCTTAACAAATACCCTGTGTCACAATGGACTATGAACAAGGCCGTGTGTAACAATGAAATAGTTATTAAGTTTTAGATTTCAAATAAAATCAAGCAAATCAAAATTAGGGCAGCAGCCACTGTGTGGCAGTATACATGCAAAAATCCCCCAACACAGTTACTTCACACTCCTAACATAAGATATATAACCTTTAATAGGAACATAAATAAAATTATTTTTCTTCAAATTAACAGATCGCACACAGGTCAAGCACTCCACCTGCAACACTTCCCCCAAACAAGTGCTGGCTAATGTCTTTGTGGATGGAAAGCAGTGGCAAGGAGTCAAGGGGAAAACAGGGAAAAATCAGATTCAAACTCCAGCCCACCACCCCAAAATGTGAGGCCAGAAAATAAAACGAAAACCATCAAAAGGAGCAAAAAGGCATACTCATATTTTACCTGTTACTTGTATCTAAGTTTACAATTGCGGTACGATAGCTATGGCAGAAATGTGTGTGCTGCAATTAAGAGACAAGGAAACTTACAGAATACTGAACACGGCACCAAGGCAACATGACACAGGTAAGAAAATTGTTTTTGGGAGGAAAACAATGCAGACAAAAACACACACGGCAGAATTGCAACTCTTATTTTACACAGGCTTTATAATGACACAAAGCTAAGAAAAGGGGCTTAACTGTCAAAATCGTAAATCGTTTTTTGGAGGAGAAACAAAGGTACATAACAGACAGGATTCTGAGGGAAAGGGAATATTCTGAATGGGATTTTTTAATTTTTTTTTCTGGGAACAAGGCAAATCGGACTTTAGAGAAAAGCACAATACATGGACACATTTGTTTTTTGTTGCACAATGACTGGTTCTACTGAAGGGTATATTTTAATGACTATATTATTAAAGAAGGACACTGTGCGCAGGGGGGGGGTAATTCTGAATTTTAACCAGCTCACACTGCGTACCTCCTTATAGGGGAATATAATCAATTTATTTCAAAATGGTACGAAGGACTTACACAGATAACTGAAATAATTATAAAAGGAATACACTAACAGATATGGACTAACACAGATTCTTCTAGGGAAAGGTGAACAGATGATACTGGCAATTTGGGATTTTGTATGGGATTTTAATAGGATTTGAATAGGATGCTAGGGTAAAAAGAGCAGGCTATGTAGTTTTTGGGTACTGGGTGATGTGATACTTACAAGGTAAGTTTGAGTTTGGTAATTTGGACAGCCAGTGAGGTCTCTAGACAGCAGGGTCAAGGAATCTGGTCACTGGGCTCTCCCAGATGGGATCAGCTACCTGTCCTCCTTTCTCCCTGGTTTATTGGGTATGGCTGGCTCTGAAGGGGTGGTTCTGCTTGGCTGTGGATGGTCCTGCCTGGATGGAATCAGCTCTCTCTGGATCTGTTTTTTTTAAGTTTTTGAATATCTTGAATCTTGGGATGTATCTCTGCTTTCCTGGATCTTGGGGTCTGGTTTTCAGTTGCCTGTCCCTAGTGTGTGCCTGTATGCCCCTTATATAGGCAAAGTAATCTCATATAATTTTACATTCTGAGGGGAAGTACTCTGGAGTTACTCCTATACTAGGATATACCAGCCTATTGGTCCTCCCACCTCCCCTTGGGCTGATTGGTACAGGGGAAGTTACATCATTTATGTGTGTGCATTTTATGACTTCCTTTTTCTCACAAGGCCTATTTGTTGACAAAAATGAGTTATACATCAAAACATCAGATTTACACTAGACACCTTCATGTAAAATAGATATGCAGATTCCATATTTCACAGGGAATCAGACAGTTTGATCGCCAACTCTGTGTGATGTTGCATATCACTTTGGCACATTTTTGTCATTTTCAAGTAGAGCATACTATGTAAAATTCTGCAATTAGCTACACACATGCCCACCAGTATTTGGCATATTTCCACCAAGTGTTATATCTGTGTCATTTATACTTCACCCAGAAATGCATTTTTCCTGCCATTTCAGTAACCCAGGATCTAGCAACATGCATTGTGTCTCATTTTGCTTCTTTAAAGATCACATAATATACTGGCACCGTATTGAATTATTACTTATTTTGCATGCTGAAACAGATGTCTTAATTTACAATAGTTCTTTTAAATTCAATGGGCCGGATTAGCCACAGTGTTGGCGGTCCTGACACCCCAACAGCCAACTTTGTCTTTCCCTGGTTCAGCCTGAACAAAGGATTTCCATAACACCTTTGAAGCCATGCAGTTGGGTCTGGGGAGGGGTGCCAAAGGAAATCACACATCTTGGTGAAAATGCTGGTTTCCCCTTGTGTCCTTAGTTCCGTTCTGCAGGAATGCCGGCCTGTCTGACAAGGCTGCAAATGTCCACACTTTGGGCCTTTCAATTGCCCATGGGGGCTTGTTCACTTGTGGAGGTAATTCTTTTCCCATGGGAGTCAGGGCACCTTTGAAGTACATGCCTGGGCCAAAACCTGTTCTGCTGGTTTCAAAGTTTTTATTTTTTCTTTCTTTCTTTCTACAGAAACTAAGTCTTTTTGGGAAGAAACAAAATGTACATTTTCTAGCAAACACCCATATTCAATCACATTTTCAGTACAATTTCTGTGTGCACACAGGCTGCAATTGCATTTCACTTTCAAACAACATTCTCCTGATTTACAAAAGCACAATTTTACACGTGGGTTCATTTTTCTTGTATGTCAAATTACAAATGCGGTTTCTGCCGCACACGGTTTCGTTCTGATTAACCTTCGGGAGGGCTTTTTCATTAGAATGTAGGTTCATGGACACAAAGAAATGTTGTAAGAGAGTTTCTTTGTAATTGACACGAGGCAAGAGAAAGAGCTGTGCTATTGCTTTCCTTTGCAGTAATTTAAGTGTGCTGGTCTATTTCAAAAGGAAATCTTAGCGTATTGACTGAAAACAGAATTCTTGCTCTGCACTTACTTTCTCAGTGAAAACAATGCAGTTTTGGAAGGCATTGCCTTACTTCATGGCCATCAGATGAAATACACAGCAGGGCTGTGTTTAATGGAACAGAACTTTGTTGTGTTTAAATGACAGGAGGAACCAGTTGCAATGCCGTCTTGAATGCAGGTAATGTTTCTTGTGTTTGATTTGAAGCAACACAAATGCAGCCATTCTCTGGGGTGGTAGCGTTCAAAGCTCGCCAAACGTGTGCTCAGGAGAACACAACACAGCATTTTTTACGTTCAATGTTGAAATGCGGTTTGTGGTGAAGGGAATTTCTGTTAGGGCTGGTAAATGTACCCCAAACGGCTAAGAAGGGAAGAAGCAGTTATGGGGACTGTGGGGAACAAGGAAAAAGGAGTAGGCCACATGGTTAATGTCTGTGAGGTCATATGTGTCTGCGAGGATGATGAAGAGATTTTGATATTCAAGCATTTTTTGGCTTATCAAGGAAATATTGTCCCTAATTTTTACCACTATCAGGGGAATACTGGGGTAATACTGCCAAAATAGGGAGTGGAAAAACAAATTTACACATTCAGAGATCACAACTACTAAGCAGGGGGACTGGGTCCTTGGCCAGAAATGATTGATGTAACATTTACAGTGGACATGGCGGAAGGCCATGGCTAGTGGTCCCCAAAAAAACTATTAGTGCAAAATGCACAGTTTCCCTGGCTAAAAGCCATGGCTCATGAACCCCAAAGAAACCTATTGGTTCAACAAGTACAGTGGCCATGTGGCAAGGCCATGTTACTGACTATGGAGTGGGCCCCAAAGAAACCTTTTGTTGCAACATGTACAGTGGTCACTGCCAAAGGCAATGGCTAGTGGGAACCAAAGAATCATATTGTTGCAACATGTGCAGTGGCCAAGGACATAGACGTTGGCCACTGACCATGGCCGAAGGCTATGGCTAGTGGGCCCAAAGCAACCTATTGGTGCAACTTGTACAGTAGGCACAGCCAAAGGCCATGGATAGTGGACCCAAAAGAAAATGATCTGTGCAACATGTACAGTGCTGTGGCCTGTGGCCATGGCAGAAGGCCACGGCTACTGGGTCCCAAAGAAACTGGTTGGTGCACCAAATACAGTGGCCATTGACTAAGGCTTTGGCTAGTGATCCCCAAAGAAACCTATCGGTGCACATGTACAGTGGCAACAGCCAAAGGCCATGGCCATTGGCTTTGGCCGAAGGACATTGCTAGTGGGCCCCAAAGAAAGGTATTGGTGCGTGGGCAACAAACAAATGTATTGGTGAGACATCTGCAGTGGCCATTGCCAAATGCCATGGCCACTCATCACGGCCAAAGACCACTACTAGTGAGCCAAAAAGAAACCTGTTGGTGCAACAAGTACAGCGGCTACGGCTGAAGGCTATGGCTAGTGGGCTCAAATGAACCCTAAAAACTCTTCATTGGCTCCCAGTTGCTGCACAGATTAAATTCAATTCCTTATGCATCATCCACAAATCTGTCTGAGCCGGAAACCACACTATCTGCAACTTGCTATTGCAAACTGTGCCCCCTGTAGATCTCTACGTTCCTCTGGAACCAACTCTCTGTGTGTGAAGTGTTTTGCTAAACAGAGGGCAGGAGGTTGACCTCTTGCTTTTACTGGTTCCCTCTTGTGGAACAACCTTCCCCTCTCTCTTTGTCTTGAGGTTTGACTTCCTCAAATTCTCAAAGCTCCACAAGACATTGCTTTTCATTTCCTCCTTCCCTTCTTCCCTCCTCTGCTAACCCCACAGTCACTGTGATTGGTGAATAGGGGCCTTATGTGTCCTCGGTCCCTGTCCTCCCACATCCAATCCCCTCAGCTTCTGTTTACATTCAGCACTTGCTTCTGCACCCACTGGCCTACGCCATTGTATTCATACCCTTACCCACTTATTGCAGCTCAACTCTCCCTAGCACCTACTATAGTTGGCACTTATATCGGCTGCTCGCCCATGAGCATGGACACTCCAGCACCTATGCCCACTCCCTTGTCCCCTTATTCTCTCTCTGCACTTGAACTTTCTGTATTCTGACAGGCATAGTAGGTTTGTCTTTACCCTCCAGTGTATATATTGTTTTTCAATTCCATGTTCCCTCCTTGTTGCCATGTGGGAGCTTAGAAACACAATTTACTTGTTGTTTAAGTGCCTAATAACTGCAACATAAATATAATATTGGTGCAAAATGTACAGTGGGCATGGCTGAAGTCCATGGCTAATGGGCCGCAAAGAAACTGTAATGCAAGACTGTTGGGCTAGTTGGACTTCAGCTTTGAATAGGCAATACTTCTCTGGTTTGTGTTTCTTTGTCAGTGTGCCTGCACTAGTTTGCTAGTGTGATTGAATGGAAACACCAACAGGCAACATGTCCCAGTTTCACTTGTGTTGTGTTGGTCCATAGTGTAAGTGATTTCAACCCAGTACTTCACCTAAGTCAATTTCTAGAGTGGGATGCACAATTGAAACCCTTCATTATATATTTTTGCCTATAAGTTCTTTGATTTCTGAATGATGTACCCTTATATCACGCCCCTCTCTTTGAATCCCCCCCGGTATCACTGAACCAGAAAGCAGGCTGGTTTGCAAAGTTAAAAAATGTATTTTATGGATTTCACAATATATATATCACACTATTTAATATTTCTACAATGATCACAAATGGGGTGATGTTACAACCAACAATCTCTTTAATCAGAAGGAGTATGGATAGGAAAAATAATGCAGCATAGAATAATACTTTGTGTGGGTTCAGTCAAATGCAATGTCACTCTTTCCCCTGCACACTACTCTATTCCCCCCCCCAATATGGAGTATAAAGAGATGGAAGGAGAGAAAACAGGTTTAAGGAATACAAACTCAACCATACAGTTTCAATCCCAATTTCCCCCAGCAGCTCAGAGAGAAACAGGAATGATTTCAAACAGGTCAAATGCTTTTAAATGTGGCTTTGAATTAATGGTTAAAAATACTGAAAAATTGATTTAATTCACTAAATTGGATTCAAAACTAGTGGGAGCCGCTTTGTATAGTATCAGATAAAAACCAGAAATGATTATTGAATAACTAGCAGATTGAAAACTGAATTCTGAGGTCAGATGCAAAGAACAGCTGTTTTACACGTGATGAAATTGAGCCAAACGAAAAATTTGCGTAAACGCGATTGCGGAAGAACTATAAGGAGTTGGAAAGCTGAGGATGTTAGCTTCAATTTGACACTTAAACTTCGTTTCTCGCCTGGTCGGTATGGAAGTTATTACATGTTTTAGTAGAGTCAACATTGTCAAATGAAAGATGCGCTTTTGCTTTAAAATGACAAACAAGGTTCTTATACTAGGGAGTCTACTTAAATACAAGATACCCAACGGTACAACCATCAGATCAGTGACGCCTCTGTCTGGTTTTTGGCCGCCGAGACACTTGTCTTTCTTCAGCAAATATATTAGCGCAAAGATGATAATATCACTACCATTACCAAAGGACTAAAGGAATGAGAGAAAGATTCAGGAAAGACAAAAGATTTTCTACAATGCAGTTCTGGATATGATAGAATGGGTTTGGATAGGATTGCTTAAGGATAAGATACTTGCTAGTGACAATTCTATGCTATAGATACTCACAACTACTGTTTGAAATGGGCCCGTCAGGGATCTGGTCAAAGATTTCTGGACTGGAATTCTGCTAGCCCACCGGACAGGATTCAGGGTGCCCGGATTCTGCACTCAGCACGGCACTCTGGACACTGCATGGCACCCTGGACTGGATTTAACGGGTTGGTTCTGGGTTGCAACTATCTGGCTACAGCTCTGCTCTACTGGTTTGGATCTCTGGGTTCTAGCAAGAGTTCTTGGCAAGAAAGCAGAAACAGCACAGCCAGCTGTTCTTTTTGGTGTTCCCCTTGGAAATCTGAGGTAAAATCTGGTTTCAGGATTTTAAAAGGCCAAGCAGAGAAGGGTCAAGCTTTTGAATTGGCCATTTCTGCTTTTAAAAGTTCTGGAGTCTTGGATATGGATTTTTCCTGCAGTTTGCTTCGCCAGCAATCAGTGATGGGTGAATCTGTGTGTTTCTAGGTCCTAATCTGTCTCTATTTATGTATTTCCCAAAGAGGTGGGTAGGCTGAATTATACTAGGCACACCCTCTAGGAATCCTATTGGTTAGGGGCTGTCCTCTCCCCTGATTTGAGAAGGAAATCTGGTGCCATGATGATGCTGTATTTTACAATCCAGGGAGACCCTCCCCTTTGTTTCTGCACAGTAAATCTATTTTTTTATATAAGGCATATTCACAATATTACCAACTTGCTCGCAATAACATATGTACATCACAGATTTAGTGGAGCAAGTATCCGCTCGAGTTCCCTCTCGGTGAGAGCTTTGGTTCAGATTGCGCTTTTGGTTGGGTACCCAATGTCAAATTTGTCCACATTTTTCTACATATATGCGCATGACATCTGGGCATAGTCCTGAGAAGTTTCATATTTCTAGCATCATCACAACTGCTACAAAATCACAATTTCTGTAGTCTTGTCTCTGAACATAGCACCGAGTTCTGAGTAGTTTCAAAAGTTGACTGGAATTTTCATGTTAACAACCCTATATTTTACAGATTTTTACAATTTTGTACAGTTCTCTGTGAGTCTTTTTCAAAAAGATATGTTTTGTGGTTTACAGATACACATATCTATCTGCCCCACTCCCAAAGTTTTGCTGGGCAAAGAGCAATCCAGGCCTCTCTTCCTGTAGGCAGAGGTTTCTGTTGACACTTGAATTTGCATACGCTTTCAGTCCAGGAAGTCTATTGTGTCTCCTCAGAGCAGCAGAGCAAAATCTCCTCCCCCCTCCATTAACATCCAACTGAGAGTTCCTGGCTTTGCTGAGAAGCAGGAGAACTGCCTTTGTTGCAGCAAACTGTGGAATGTGCTTTGAAGTCCTCTGGCTGGTATCAGTTCACTTTAAAACCCAACTTGTTTAAATGTGTCTTTGATAAAATAAACTTACATTTCAAAATAGGCAAACAGATCTCTAATTCTAGTCTTTTTAAAAAAAATAGAGAATGAATAGTGGCAACCTATATTGCTTTTGATGGCAAGTCACTTCTTTTCAACAGTTTGATTTTAATGCACAAGTTTTAAACTGCCAGCGTAATTAAATGACAGCTTTGACACAGGTGGCCAGCGGTACTGCACCCATATTCTGACAGATTTCCACAACCAAGAACACTTTTTAATGTGGATATTATCTGATAGATTCTGCTTTTATAGTGTGCTTATGTGGATTCCTTAAATAAGGTTATGGTTAACACCCATCATGGATGTTGGATCTTTTCTGATGTTTGGGAACCATGATTTTGCAATTTCAACAGCCAAGTAAAAACGGATTTTAGAGCACTTCTGGTTTTCCTGGCAATTAAGCACTGCCTTTTCAGGTAGTTCCATGTCCCTCTGTGGTCAGCCCAATGACAGGTTTTGGCAGTGTGATCTCCTGTTCTCCACTGACACAGGCAAAGTAGATTGGCATCCCATTATCCGGTTTCACTTTGCACAGGGCTTTTTGCCGCCATTCTGTAGGTTCTGGTGAAAGCGGCACACAGTGATGTTGCAGGGCAGAGCGTAGTGGGTCAATGCATCCCACAATAGCTCAGTGCTTCCTCGTTGGAGTGATTTTGCCACAAGTCAGAAAAGGGAATGTTTTGCTGGTTCACTTGACTTCTTCAGCTGTTCTGTACAACCTCTTTGAAGTAATTGAACAATAATTATCAGTAGACATCAATTCTCTGTTTCACTTGTCTTGGTCAGCAGGACGGTGCTAGAATGCTTGATAATTGAACCACAAGTGCCAATAAGCTTTGAATTACTTGTTCACTTTTCTAGGTTTGCACCACTGCACACGCTCATTGGAGTAATTGCACCACACTTCCAATAAAGAAATCCAATTTTAGTTCACTTGAATTTGTCAGCACATCTACATTGGGTCTTTGGAGTATTTGAACCCAACTTCCAAAATGTGATTCTCTTTTGCGTCAATGACTTTGCCAGAAACTCTGCACTTAATGTTTGACCTTTTTGAACCACAACTAGAATAATTGTACCACATCTTCCACACCACATTTCATCATCATGTTTTCCTTCATCCTGTTCTCTGAAGTATCGTTGAGTCTGGTATACCCTTTCCGTCCCCTTTTTCCGCAACTGTTTTAAATAAGAATTGGCCTTTAATGTTAATCTTTCACACTTCCAACCTTGGTTCTGACAGTTTATACAAAAATTAAAGTAAGCAGAACTGGAACTCTTTCTCTGACCACAAATGTAATGCTTAACTAACTCTTTAAGCTGATTAATTCCACACAGTCATAGTCCCTCCTCTATGCCAATAAGTTTTGGCATGTTATTATTCAAAGGGGTTTTCAATGGGGCTCTTTTTCCAGCATTCACACCCGTTGGTAGATAACTGCACTGAAGGATCACTTATTGCAACACAACTGCTTGCAGACTGTTTCAAACCTACCTTACTGCATCACACATTGTAAAATGCAATCAAAATGAATGAATCAAATGGAAAGGAAGCACTGCTTTCATCAGGTCTCCATTTCACTTTAACATGCCATCAGATACAGTCACAGTGAATACATAGGGAGCGATTCATGGAAATATTTGTGTGAAAAATCTGGGATTTGCGGCCAATCTACACGCATATCCTCGTCTGGTAATTCGTGGAACCGAATGCACTGGACTCTTCCGGGACTTGCTAGGATTCCATGCAGACCCGGCACGTCTCTGCAAGTGATCGAGTGCCTTGCGTTAGACACCACGCAGAGCGTGGATGAGGCCTGCGCAGAGGGCAGAGTAGGGGGAGAGACTCAGAAAATGAGGAAGAACAAGGGAAAACATGGGCATTATGAGGGACGAGCTGCAGGCAATCCATTGCATGCCCACAAATGCACACGACAAAGCATATTCATGGAGGTGACTGTGAAACCTCTCGCATGCGAAATGCCCACTAAATTCCCTCGATATCTCTGCAGACAAACACTTGCACATAGAAATTGCAGCACAGAGGTGGGTGTGCATGCCGAATTTAGGGGTGTGTGTAAGCAGCCGGGGATCCGATGGGATTTAGGGGTGCGCGTACAAAGTCTAGTGTGGTGCAGGAACAGTTTACCGGGGTTAACTACACAGATTTTCAGAGTGTTCCCTGAGTTAAGAAAAATCATACCTATGTTATTGGGGTACCAGTTACAGGGGACCCCTCAAAGGGTCCCCGAGATGCTTATGAGGGACCCGAAGCACTGTTTGAAGGGTGCCTGTATTTGCACCCGGGGAAGCATGCAAAGGTAGATGTTATGGCTGTTTTTGCTTTGCGCTTTGTCCCAGTTTATTAGGTGGTCACACTCAATTTATGGAGTTCCTTTCCCCCCTAGCAAGGTGGCGCACACTAAAGAGTTTTACGGACTCATATTTGGCGAGACCTTCTACCCGTCTCGCACACCCCGACAAGCACCCTACCAATGAGCTAGGAACCAAGCTGGTGTATAGTCACAATAAATATTCATTTAAGTTTTGACAAAGAATAACAATGCAATCACAATTCAGTCACAAACACTGTGGCTCGACACAATATCACAAATTCCAATTGTCTCCACCGATTGACTAGCACATATTTCTACTAAGCTGTTTTCTTACTAAAACACACAGATCTAATTTTGAGATTTGCAGTCAGATTTAAATTCAGGTTTTGTTGTAATGGAAACAATACAAAACATTCACAATATAATAGAAGATGCACAGGGATGGCTTAATCTGAAACAATACGTTTTCCCAGCAAACCCCACCTTCCAGCCCACAATTATATATGACCCCTTTGATTTAAAGGCAAGGTTCAGGGATTGTGAGCACAATGGAAAAATCATTTTGGCTTCTTACTATAAATGCACTATTTGGGAAAGGAATACAGTGGGAAACGTTGTTTCTTGCAACACACATGCAATGAAAGGCAGGGCTTTGTGATTTGGGTCAGAGAACAATGGGAACAAAGGGGACATTTCGTTTTGCAACACAGACAGATGAGATGCAATGCTTTGTCATTCGGATTTAAAATGAATGTGGATGAATGGGATATTTCATTTTGTACCCTCTACATTCACTTGAAAGGTAGCGTTCAGGATTACTTATTTTTTTCATTTTTATTTTTTTATTTTTTTATTGGCATTTATTATTTTTACGTTTACATGGCACCAGATGTGCCTTAGATGCAAGGATAGTGGGTATATCACAACAATAACATAAACACTATAACAATTTCAACTTTAACTGTCTCCGAGCATTTATACAAGTACAGTAGTTCTGTATAAGCCGGTGTGTGGGGGGGGCGGTCAAACAGGTGAGAGGGGAGGAACCCACAACAGCAGGGGCCATCCGCGGCCAGAACCATCCACCCCGGCAGCTCCCTATATGTTGTTGAAAATACTGTTGTTCGTATGAAATCCCCCTGTTCATGGGGGCATGTCATCCGAGGGGTGGAACAGTGATCCCACAAGTCCTTTCCAAGCTTCCAGAGTCATGCTCGAGGCATCAGTGGACTTGATGACACTGTCTTCCCATGCTCTTGTTTCGGCCTGAACCCACCTTTCCAGCTCCCTGTACCATGCCTTATGTTGTGGCCCAGCGGGTTTCTTCCAAGACATTGCAATTGACCTTTTTGCTAAAATACACATGATGTCCATTAGTATGGCCAGATGTTTAAGTTTGGCCGGCCTGGGGTACGTCCCAAGAAAGCACTCATCTGGGGTCCATCGGTATCTAGTTACCCCAGCCTTTTCACATGTTTGCTGTACCGCTGTCCAGAAGGACCGTGCTTTGGCACAGGACCAGAACATGTGAATCAAGTCTGCCCTATCTGCACTGCACCAGATACAGGTAGATTCTAATGAGGTGTTAAACTTCACCATCCTGAGAGGGGTTAAGTATGTTCGGTGCAGCAGGTTAAGTTGTATTTGTCTGAACCTGTGGTTTCAGGAGACTGATTTTGGAAATGCTAGGGCCCTTTCCCATTCCCCGTCGGATAACTCCCGGCCTATATCAGCTTCCCATTTACCTTTCAGTTTAGCGCTACGTGAGTTAGGGGTGTCACTTAAGTGGCTGTAGATCAGTGACACCGGCCTCCAGCCCTCTCTCAGGTTGTATAGCAGCATTCAGGATTACTTATTTTTGGAATTATGGACATCCCCCTTTGTCACAGGAGTGTGGGGTTGCAGAAGGACAGTCACTCAAGTCTTTATGTTCTCTACCGGCTCTAACACACTGGGAATGAACGTTGTTAGTTTTTAATGCTAACAACACTCATCCCGTGATTTTCTATGTAGGAATTAATTGATTTAACTTCAATTCAATGCACTAAGGATCTTCACAGCTTGTCCCCTCCCCACAATTTAATAGAAAGGATTAAGGCAGACTGTTCCTAACACAATGCAATTTAAATGGATAGGGTGATTTTCTATGGTGGAATTAATTTGAATTGGATTTAATGCAATGTGCCAAGTGCCTATCCAGTCCCCCCCCCTACCCTGTAATTCAAAGAGATAAGTCAGGTAGCTCCCCATACAATTGATGGCTTTCAGATTGGTATACTTACATGTGAGGCTATGACAGGGAATCAGCAGGGCTCCTCTGAGGATATTGCAGATCTGGCCAAGGGTTTTCAGTCAAGCATTTCTCCTGCGCCCAGACTCCTTCTGCTCCTCTGATGAGGTCCCAGCTAGCTTCTAGATTTCTCTGTCACTGCCTCCAATCCAAGGAGTGTGGCCTCTCCGCTAGTTGTTGCTTGCAAGAGTCCGTCAGAAGGCTATCTCCCGGAATAAAGTGAAAAAGCAATGTTCTGATGCAAACATGCCCTCTTACAGGTCTTATGACACTCCCACATTGTCATAATTCCCACAGTAGGGATTGGCTAGTACTCTCCCTTCACCTCCCAGCAAGACGCCCTCTGGCTACTGGTAGGACCAGAAGTTCGGAGATATGTATATGTACTTCTCCAACAAAAAAAGTAAACTTAAATCGCTATGGAAATCATTGCCTTCAGTAGTTAACAGAACTAATCTCACCAATATCTCCACTCTCTATTATACGTGCTAAGAAAGAATCCCTTAATTCCAGGATCTCTCAGGCATGCTCTAGCACAAAGGAGCTCTTTAACATCCTAAAAGAGTTAGAAAACCCCATTCCTCCCACAGACACATGCACTAAGGACAAACCATGGTGCGCAAAGATTCAGAACCCCCTTGCTAACAAAATCTCAGAGCTCCAAACTTAAATTGAAAACAAACGACAGCAACTCACTCATGGTACTACCTCCAGCTCCACCCTTCCTTCACCGACCGCCATGAGCTCAGGCTTCACTTTCAAAAAAGTAACCATACCTGAAGTACAAAAAATTATAGCATCTTTGAAACCTTCGAACTGTAAGGGGGATAGTTGCCCCGCACAGATCATAAAAGATGCAGCTAGGGATCTCTCCCCCTTCATTACCAAATTAATAAACTTCTCATTCTCCAATAATACGGTCCCAAGTAATCTGAAACAATCCTGGGTCCTACCACTGCTAAAAAAACAAACTCTTGACCCAGATATACCCACGAACTATAGACCCATCACCACTGTCCCATTCTTACTAAAAATTCTTGACAGAGTGGCCTATTTACAAATTCAGGATTACCTTGAGACTAACCAATTACTAGGATCTCACCAATCTGGCTTTCGTCCTCAACATGGGACAGACACGGCCCTTGTTGATCACAAATGCCAGATAGATGAACTCAAAGTTAAAGGTAGGGCTGCCATCCTTCTTCTCCTTGACCTATCTGCTGCGTTTGACTTGGTTGACCACAACATTTTATGCAACCACTTGTCATCGGCAGCACACTTTTCCCACTCTGCGGTCACATGGATCCAATCCTTCCTGGACAATAGGACCATGCGGGTCTTCTCACCCCTAGCATCAGCCGAACCTATCCCCATTACTTGCGGTGTACCACAAGGATCTTATGTCTCACCCACTTTGTATAATATATTAACAAAGCCCCTATTTGAAAAGCTGGACTATCTGGGTGTCACCTACACTAATTACGCAGATGACACCCAGATCCTCCTCACCTTAACCGGTAATTACAACTCAGATGCCAACCGGATCAGTGAAGTCTTCTCCATCATTCAGGCATGGATGGCCACACACGGCCTCTGCCTGAATGATGACAAGACCGAACTGCTCATTGTCGGCTCACCTAAAACCATCCGGAAACTCAGCCCCAACTACACCAGCTTCACCATTGACGGGAACACTATTCCCATAGCCAAAAGTGTAAAAACCCTTGGCTTCTACCTAGACACGAATACCAACCTCGCCAAACAAATTAATATGATCGCCTCAGCCACTGCCTACACTGGCAAATTAATTAGGGCCTGCAGACCTCTGATCTCCCCCAACAACTGCCTCACTTTACCCAGAGCACTTATACAATCCAAACTGGATTACTGTAACAGCCTTTATGTAGGTGCCAACAAAACGGTAATTAATAAATTGCAAGTTCTACAAAACAATGCACTCCGTGCCGCCCTAAATATTCCCAGATGAGGACATATCTTGGCCACAAGAATTTCATGCAAATGGCTCTCCATCCAACAAAAAATAAACCTAAAAACCATCTGCCTCACCTACAAAGCTCTCAACCACCTAGCCCCGCCTTATCTAACAAATAAATTCACATTTAGACAGAATACTAGAACCACTAGATCCTCTAATACATTACAACTGACGGCGCCCAAATATTCCCTTAAAAGAGCCGGTGGATCCAGCTTCCCAGTTCTAGCCTCACAACTGTGGAACACCATTCCACTGGTTATCAAATGCACCCCCACCTTCCAACCATTAAGAACTAAGGTTATCACTTGGTTACTCAATAAATAACCAACTATGTATGTATGCCCATTGTATGATTGTATCCTTTACTATGTCCGCTTGCTACTATATCTGTAATGACTGCTTTCTTGCCAACTATACATATGCTGTACAACTGTACTAATGTTCCTTACCTCTGCCTGTAACCAGATGTTTAAGCGCCCATATACCCTTGGGTCAGGAGCGCTATACAAATAAATAAACATAAACATAAACATATACGTAGGCCAAAGGAGGAGAAAGATTTGTCATCCCAAAGTGACATTTGGGTTTTACATTTTGTATTCTGAAAAACCTCACAATGTGGTAACTACTGTAATCTTTCAGATAACCACATACATATAAATATTTTCTGAGTTCTACATTTTATGGCGAGTAAGACAATACTAATTTTAAGTTATGTACATCATACAAATGCTGTTTTTACATGGTCCCAACTGGCATGTTATCCCCTTTAAAATAAACCTGGGGTTGGCTTGATAGGACACACATTGCACTTTTTATTTAAGAAAATGTGTTCAATGTTTCATTATTGACACTCCATGTTATGAGAGGCAGTTTCAATTCTCCTCCAAGTTTCCAATTCTCCTGAAGCATGTGACCAGCCACCTGCTCGGGCCAGTACTTATCCTACCCTATTCTGCTGTGCTTCAAATGGTCTTTGTTCAGAGCTAATGCACTTTTTTATGTGAAACGTAACCTGAAAGGTAATTTCCGTTGGTCATGTTATCTGTAAATCTCAGAATTTCCATCTACTTCTTTGTATATCTTAGCATTTAAATTGACAACCAGACCTGTTTCCTTGGTGGGCCCAACCCCAAACGTCTTGGTGTTAAAGTTTCAGCTCAGAGAGAAAGACAAGTTGCAGTTCACAATTCTGAAAGGCTAGCATATTGCATTTACCCACTGTGTACATATGACTTTCAATACTGCAGCATCCCCTATTGTTCACAATGTAATCTTTCTTTATATACTGTATAAACAGAAATAAATTCACTCTTGGTATTCTTCACAAAGATGCCACAGTTACATAAGAAACCAGTGTCCATTTATGTAAAAATGAAAGAGCCCTTTCCTTATAAATGTTGTCATTTTTGTGTGCTGAAAATGAGTTTCTTTATTCCTGAAAACACAGTCTGTCATTTGAAGGCATCATTCCTCCTTTTTAGCTTCCAGATGCACAGTATTCAAATGTATTTATTCTTTTCATGTGCACTGTTACAGTTTTGAATCTGTCAAAGTTGGCATTTACACAAAGTCAGCATCTGAAGTGCCCCATGTCTTTTGAAACCCATGTAATGCAGTTAATGACAATCAAGTTCTAAGTTGCACTTTCTTATGCTGAGTGCCTGTACATTCTAACAAAATGGACGGAGGCCCATTCTTGCTCATTCACTAGGCCTCATGTTGAAATCACTGTTTTTTACTGGCTTTTATATTTCAATGGAACGCCACACTGAGCCAGCTTCACTCTCGTAATGGGGCCTAGCATGCCTCTCCATCTCTGTCGCTCATGGGCTGTCTTTTTACCCCACAGTGGAAGTGTCTCTGGGGCGGTCCGGCCGTGACTTGCGTACACGGTTACTTTGCACAGACAATTCCATGAATACGAGGGGTGTACATTTTTTATCCTGCATGCTCGTGCTGTATCATACTCGGCGCGCTGCATTCACAGAATTATGTGCACTTTTCCATGAATCGGGCCCATAACGTAGAAATACATGTTTGCTTACTCCCTGCACACACTGAACATGTTCCACTTTCACACACTGTACTAGGTAATCATACAGTTCTTCACTTCATATAAAGTTTTTTCCACAGATTACCATAATGGCTCAAGGAAGAGACCTAAGTGGTATTGAAAGCTAGAAACAAAATTAAGAATAATCTCAATAAAATGTCATCTATGCACCTTCCTTTTTTTTGGCTTGTATAGAATACTATTGCGAGTAGTGAGTCTGAGCAGAATTTAGTAGATATATTTTATAATTTCTGAGTGAAAATACTAAGAAATGCATGATGAAAAAAGTTGGAATCTGACAACACCTCTCTTAGGATGCAGACACTAAGGGGGTCATTACGAGTAAGGCGGTAAGGGGTTAACGGCACCAGTAAAGGTGCCGGAGCCATCAACCGCTTACGGCCTCATTACTAGTCTGCTCACGGGAACCCACTAAGGACTCCTGGTTTTACCAGGCGCCCTTAGCGGGTCCCGTGAGCACACCAGGGTGCTAACAACTGGCCTGTTATTAACAGGCCCATTGTTAGCACCCTCCCCATTCCAATTGACCCCTATGGGGGCTCGAATGGGAATGGGTTCCTTGAATGGGGAACTACCGGACCCTCCAAGGTCGGAATGGCTTGGTAATTCCTCATTCAAGGAAAACAGACACGGTACCCGGTAAGGGGGTAGCCATGCCGCTAACAGCGGCAGGTTTAGCTCCTACCTCGTAATGACCCCCTGAGTATTCAAATGATGCAAAAGAATGCAGACATTTCTTGTGACAATGAGAAGAGATGACTGTAATGTATCTGATCAGTCGTGACATTGCTTAGCAGCTGGTAGAGGACTACACCAGAACGTTATCTGTAAAGGTTCACTGTCTTTCTCTCTTTGTTTTTGTAGTGGAATTATAAAATAAAGAGTGCTGACACCAGAAACTCAGTCATTGTGATTAAGGTGGACTCCCCGTATGGAAACACATTCAGATGCTTATAACGTTGGTGCTATTCAAGGACACCGCATTTTAAAACTCCCAAAATGTATACATACAACTCTGAATTAATTGCCAATATTTTGCAGTTGCATACAAGGGTCCAACGTAAGAGGTGTTTTTCAAAAGGTGTGTTTCCCATTCACAGTCTAATAGACCAGCGTCTACTCTCACCTACATCAAAACCAACTGATTGGATTGTATCCAAACATATGCAAGAAGGTGGAGTTCACTCCCTTGGACATGATTTTCTTTGTTTTCAGAAAATAGGTCACGTTTTTTATATGGGTCTTTAACCCAAAAATAGATAATCGTCAGGAAGGTGTATTTTTTATCTGGTTGGCCTTCTCACAGAACCACAGGGCCGCTTTTGAGCCCAATTTGATAATTAAAGTTTCATTGACCATGGCAGAGTCCATGCATTTTAATAATCAGCAAACAGATAGGCTTTCTTAAAGTTAGTCATTCGAATTGGAGGCTTACATGTGAACTGTTTTAAATTGGCAGACATCATGGGCTGTGGTATTTGTGCTCAGTGCTTCTCACACTGTGCTGTAAAATAGTGTGAAAACGGAGTACATTGCAGCCCCTCGATTTCCCCATAACCTATTTAAAGTCAAGGAGAACACAGAGGGGTGAACAATGTCCCCAAATGGGAAGAATTGAAATACACATTGGCTGATCGTTCCAAACACCAAGTGCATGGGTTCAAACAAGGTTAATCCGTTTTAAGCTGGATTTCCATCATAGGTACAGGTTTCAGAGAGGGCCGAAGCACGCAACAGGGTCTGAGACTTATTTTCATACCTGCGGACATGATGCCAAACCTCATAGGCAGGCACAAATGCTAGTGGTTGCCCTCGGACTGACTTAGCCAGTGAACATGGCTGCAGTTCTGACTTACCGGCCATTGCAGTTGGATTTCTAGGCACAGACCGGTAGGAATAACTGGGGGGCTCTGAATTGCTAGGGGGCTATGAGTCACAGGGGTTTGTTAGCTTAGTATGCATATGCAGTGTTAGTGGGCTTATGTAGAGACAGGGAACTAGAAACGCATGTAAGCAGAGCACATGTTTAAAAGTGTTTTATTTCAGGATAATATTTCATTTGAATGGCTTCCACTAATATAAATACTAATATAAATAAACATGCTAACCCCTTCCCAGTAACCTGTAACATGTCCTTAAAATAAATGAGTGCATATTGGTTCAGATGAATAACTTGAACATGATTTGGGAAAATGCTCTTCTGTAATGAGGTTTAAGTGTGCAGTTAGGAGCTGTATGGCTTCACTCAATGAGAGTTGTATACGTGCAGCATAGAAAAGGCTGTGAATATGAAATATGTGCTGCTAAAGAACACTATTGTGTTTGCGCAGGAAGCAAAAGGAAGAAGATACATTTGTAGTTTAGCAGGACAGTCATTTTCAATGGGAAAAGCACTGAGCAGGACGGGTGAAGTGATATAATCTGATTGAGGGGAAGGATTTCTTTTAAATGACAGGGGAAGATTATAAAATACACTGTGAGTGGGTGTGCTAGGAAGACATCCATTGATATCGAGAGAGAGACATTCTGGAGTGATCATCGAATGCTGGGCTGAGACAGTGCTAGCAGGCAGGCAGCCTGGGACGTGTTGCTGAGACAGTGCTGGCAGGCTTAATGGGGTTGTTACAATCCTTATCGGTGGGTGAACAAAGTGAGAGGGATTCCCACATTCAGCTGTGCCAGGAATCTCAACAATTTCTAGGTAAATATAGGTTCAATTGAGGGTATTGGATTGCCTGTCCGATAGTCAGTCAGGAATAGGTCATTTCATCTGTAATGTTTCAATGTTATAAGTGCATGCAATTCTGAATTTACAAGCTTGCTTTACAGTTTGATTTTCATAAAGCTTAATTCTTGCCAAGTTATTTGCTTTCAAGGTCAGCTTGCTAGGGCTAGTTGCAGCTAATTCTTTTTTTGAAATGTGCCTTTTGCTCTTTTTTAAAACATTTGAATCAACCAATCTGTCCTATGCACAGTTGTTGCCATGTGTAATTGGTAATTTTATCTGTCACGATAAAGCCACATCATAAAAATGACTTCATGTTCTGATGTATTTTGTGGCAGTTGGTCATCCTACTTGATCAGCACACACAGACAAGCACGTGATAATACATATTTCCAATTGAAGAATCTGATATGAACTGTATAGTTAGAAAGTGAATGAGTGTGCAGTATTTGTTTTTACCTGTTTACAGCTGTTCAGATCAGCCACCAGGGCATACATCAGCATGGTAAATAAGGTGCTGAAAGGTAGAGGTACTGTCCCATATTAAGTGTAATAAGTGTAATAAGTCCAGTTTCTGGTATTGTGAATAACCCTGGGATAAAAAGGACATGTGTGAGACTATATTCTGAGGAGAGTTTTACCACTATAAAGGGAATCCATCAAAAGAGATCTTATACCACAATATGATACCGCTATTTACCACAATAATACAATATCACAACATCAGGTGTAACTCCTGTAGAAATTGTACCCAACAGGCCATAACTAAATGCCAAGATGGAGAAACATGGACACTTTGCATGACCTCATGCCATGCACAGTGGTATGATTAGTAGGGGGGTCCCAGTGCATGGTCAAAGGCCATAACACTGTCAAAGTGACTATATGGGATAACCACAGGTCCTGTCTGGTAGGCACATTGGGTATCTTGGTAGCTCTAGGAAATTTGGCAACTGCGAAAAGCTGTGTGTCATGTAGATGAACAGCTCATTGCCAAAGGACATTCCCCAAGCAAAGGAACTCATGTGCTTGGTTGCATACCGTGCTCAGTGCATACTTAGAATGTCTAGGTGGTGCCTGGGGCAAGGTAATGCTCCATGCAAAGTTTCATATGTATATGGTGTAAGGCGGCCCTGGGAAGAGCTCATGGCGTGGCTGATGTACTGCTCAGGGCATAGTCTATTCTACATGACGTATGTGTTGCAGTTTGGACTGCAGCACGCACACTTGGCCTCTGAGCTTTTTGTGTATAGAGGGTCTGGCCAGCCTGAGGTACGTTATCTCCAATAAAAACATTTAAGAAAGAGCTCCTTCGCATGCATCTAATCTATATTTCTTGGTAACTGATCAGTTGCATGGAGTTTGTCCTGTTAACAATGAAAGATAAGAACGAAGGATGTGATTTGATGAATTATTGCAAAGGGTTTGTAATAAGCCACACATGCAAAAACATCAAAAAGATAAGAACGTTCTTTCATATGGCATCACTCCTCTTATATATGTGATGCAACAGTCCTGGTTAATTGCACTAAACTATACAAGACATGGTGCTTTGCTTCTGAATTATGCCTATTTAGCACGGTGCAAAGAGTACTTTTGCAATGCAAAGTTACTTTGCTCTGCAAAAATACACTTTGCATCGCTCTGTGAATTAGGCCCTGTTCATCGTGTTTGTTGTCATTGCAAAGTCACTTTGCACCGTGCTATACGTTCCATGCATTAGGTCCTATATGTCATTCTTTGTTCTTTATTGCTTATGAAGAACCTCTCCAATAATTACATATTGTAGTGGGAGTGATCCTTCTGGTAGTCGTGGCACTGCAGTGAAAGACTCAGAGAGTGTATGCTTATGCCTGGTCAAGACTCGGTAAAATATCAGCCATGAGAAATGCTGGAAGTGGACACATGCTTCCACCCACGGAATGTGATTTTCCTTTAGTGAAAACCATCAAACAGAAGGTCTTGCCGTAGGCTATTTTCTCAGAACTCTATATCGTTGTTGAAGGCATCTCTTGGGAGAGCAAAAAAGCTGAGCTCGACATTGAAAATGAACGGACTACTAGCAGAAGACAGTTGTCTTTTTCGTACACCGTTTCTAAGAAACTGGATCACATTATCCGAAACAGATTTCTTTAAAAGCCTCCTGTAGAACTGATCCAAGATAAAAGATATGCCCAGACTGAACTCGTATTTGCCTTATGAGGAGTAACAGCCCATGGCTCCACAGGCTGATAACAGCACATATCATTTCACAAAGGAACATAACGGCTCCATTTTTTTAAAGTCATTTCTGTGTGAAAGGTGTGATAGGCGGTTTTTCCGTCAGCTTCCAAGCATAAACTGGTAAAACATTGTGTTTCACGAAAGAATCCCATACGAATGTATTTTGTGCCTATCCCACTTTTCATTCACAAATAGATCAGTTTCTTCATAAATCAGGGACACTTCCCTGGTTAATAATAACATTTTGAGAGGATATAAATTGTTGCCAAAGATTGGAGAAAGTTCACTCCTGTTGATTTGCTGACCTCCCATATCAGGCATAGGACACTTTGTTACTGGGACAAGCAACAGAATGAGCGAGGACGTGTTTTCAGCGAATCGGGTTATATAATCCATTATCATTGGTGGGGGTCCCCATCATTTGAATTGTCCCGTCATATGCAAATAGGGTGTGTGTCTAGATATTACATGAGTCATTAAAGCAACCGTGGTTGTGAACCAGAGAGCATGAGCACGAGAATTAAGCCTGTACACCACGACATGTATCTTCCTATGGAATGCATGTCCTGCATAATCCTGGGGAACGTCTTTCACTTCCGGGTGGATGTTCTTTAAATAGTACCTCCTAACTTTCCTTTGCTTTTTGCCAATGTCAAAGCACATGCTAGTTGTTGGGTGGTTAATAATAGTTATCTTGAATTTCTATAATATTTCTGAAGAATGTTTCACCATTCTAATATAAATAGATACATTCTTACATAAAACACTGTTCAGAGAAAGTGGTGAGTACATGTCAACAGTGGCGTGGCGACGTTCTCTTTGACATTTGCCTAGCTTTACTATCACGTATGACCCTGGGTGGATGAATGTCAACATGGAAACATCTTTTTTGGAACCATCCTAAACACTCTTGCCAACCGCCTCAACCGACTTCATCAAAATTTGGGGAGACAGGGTAGAATGAAAAAAATATATGTATTTAGAGTTGAGTAAAAATGTATGTCATGTTGTATTGTTTTAGAAAACGATACTCGGAGGGGGAAAACCCTATATATGCTAGGACACATTACTGTAAACTAATGGAATTGACTCTTGGTTAACATTTCAAATGCGCAGGATTAAACCAACCTTTTCTTTTTCTTAGAGGTACTGAATATATGTATAGGGAAAGAAATCGAATTCATTGAAGTATGCTCTGAAAGAGGAAATACGTTTAATTTACTCATGATCCATTGACTTTAATTGCACAGCACCAAGACCCCATGTGCATTCTACAGCAAGACCCACAACATCACATGATATGTTCTGATTGTTGGATTGGTTTTTACTAATGCAGGTAGGAACGCCATTTCTAGACCTCACCGAACAAACACATGACAGTGGAAATGCATGAACACCTGATCATGAATACCAGAATGGGGGGCTTTTCCACCCCCCGCTTTTAGCAACTCTACTCATCAGAGTCGCTGTGAATACTTGAAGCAGCCTGCTGAGATATTGTTGAACAATTCATGACATACACATTGTTTGTGTTTGCGTCCCGCAATCACATGCCAGCGTACTGTTACAGAGGGCCGTATGCTAGCCATTATGGAAGATGATGCGTGAGTATGTCGGACACGTCTTCGGCTTCTTATATTTTGCTAAGTGAGACAATTGTTTTCGGCTGCATTTTTTAGCCAGTAGCCTGGAGAATGATTAATGAGACACTCCTAGAGCATCTGGGATAAATATGGACAAGATAAATGTGGCGCTTACGCAGCTGCTAAGCCAATTTTATGCAACTCAGCAGCGGCACTTAGACTGTGAAGACAGAGCCCAATCGCAGCAAGCAGGAACCACCGGAAGTACAATCAAAAGATGTATATCAAAACGTCACGTGCTTCTTTTTTTTTTCAGAAACGTTCTACGACATCACTGAAGGTCAATGCTCACTGAACCAGGCCGACGGTGACGCAATGATTCAAAGTTTGGTGCTCACACCCTATGAGTGAAACTGAGGTTTAGGGAAATGTAGTGGAAGCGTGCAACACAATTCCGGCCTCCTCAAATCTAAATAATGTCCAACTAGAGACAGTGGGCCTCATTACAACTCTGGGGGTAGCCGTGCACTTATTAAGGGCACGGCTGCTGCCGGAGTTGCATTTCTTCCGGCACCTGCGAATGGGCAAGAACCGGGTAATGCCGAGCTTGGTGGACCCGGTAATTGCCCATTTGCGGGTGCCGGAATGAAGGGCCTCCCGATCCCCATTCTGCCCCATAGGGCAGAATGGGGATAGGGAGGTCGGATCCACCGGCACATACAGAGTTGTGCCGGTGCATCTGACATGCACTGCTCACGGGTGCCGTTACACCCGACAGGAAAAACCTAGTGGGTGAAACGGCCCCGGCGAGCAGAGCATGTAGTATGGCGGTCCGGGAACTATGGTACCGGCATGCATACCGGTACCGTAGTTCCTGGAATGCCATGCTTGTAATGAGGCCCAGTTTGTAAATTTAACAAAGATGTGAAGAATAAATCACACGGAGAAGAATCCAGAGATACGTATTTGTATGTTTGTTTTCACTGCTGGAGTGGAAGAGGTGGGACTATGGCTCCCCCCAAATGGACAACATGGGGGACGGGATTGATAACTGGATGCCGTCGCCTGGTGTGATTTTGGTTTGATTAATAGTATTAAATACTATGTGCCAAGGTTTCCACACTGAGTGAGTCTAGCTTTTCCCAGTCTGAGACATTCATAGGATCCTTGTCTCCACGTTTGGTAGCTTTTCCTATCTCAAGCCTTAACACAGTAATGAGTGACGGGGAGTCGAGGCGGGGTGTCCAGGAAATAAAATACACTGTTTGAAGTTTAAAGAAACTAAGAACCTTAATGTGTGTATGCCTGCTTGTATCCCCTATCCCATGATGAGTGGAATTGATTTTGAAAATCTTACTACAACTGATGATTTCAGTCTAGATATAACAATTACTGTCTGTGGTATAAGAAGTTAATTGTAGACATTGGCATTCACTAGATTGAACACAATGTCAAAGGTTGACTATTCAGAGGCCCAGGTGGCAAGTCTCTCCAGGGCACACTTGACTCTGTGTAACTTGCACAACCTCAAGGGCAAACCTGGCAGGGAAGCGATAAGTTTGCTGAGTTAAAACGACCAGCATGCACACTTTAACATAGTTCCTTAGAGAAACACGGTAATGTCCTAACAAAGTGCATATACACATGTAACAAAAATGCATTAGCAGTATGTATTCACCATTAAAAATAACCAATAGGACCCAAACCATGTCAACATCGGGTTCAACGAGAGGTGTCAGTTTAGCTCCAATAATGAAGGTTTACTCTACTTTTCAGATAAGGTTTTTAGGAAAAAGCGTTCAGAAATATAAGTACGGATACAAATGTTTAGACTCAAATACCTCTGAGTTCTAGCTGGGCTGCCAGATGTTTATTTACATGAAGCAATGGTAGCACCCAAGGACGAACGCTACTGTCACAGCTGAAAGCACTACGTTATCTGTGCATAAGTAGACGCACACAGAGTTAAAAAAAAAAAAATAGGTGAGACAATTTGTCAGGATGACAAATTCATTATTGATCATTGAACAGTTTACACTAAAAAACATTTAAATGAGGTGCAGACAATGCAAAGGATCAAACACACAACATGATCATACATACATACATAAACACAATGCACTTGAACACATCAGACCAACACAGATTTAGGAAACTAATTCTAGTTTCTAGCATGCCCTAATTAAGAGATATTTACTCAAAACAGGTGTAGGTGATGGAAATAGAAGAATACTTAACAACAATCAATACAAAACATTGAAATACAGGCTGGAAAGACACACCGTTTTAAATGATATAAAGTATTAATGGCATGTGGCATTTACACTTTTTTACAACATGGAGTGTAGTAACAAGGAATAGAGGTGCATTCACCTGTTCATATGCTTTGCTTTGTCATTCTTTGTTGCAAATGTGGGACACAAAAGCAGGTACATGCCGATGTCTGTGGGCTCCTACATGCAATTACCACTTTTGAAATAAAATGTCCCAAAAGAGTTTGGAGGAAACTTTAGTTCAGCATTTCTCACATTAGTGTCTACGGTTGTAAGCAGCATGAATGTGTTGTCCATTGTTTTGTTAACAGTTTACGAGCCTTGCTCACTTTCCACTACCTTGTTAGGAGGAAATACATCTTGGCTATATGTTCAAAAGAATATGTGTGATTTTTTGCGACGGAAACTTTGAGGGAGAAATGACTGAAGATTATTTGCTCAAAATAATCTTCGGTCGTTTCTCCGCTGAACATTCCCGATGTGCCAAAACCCCTACTCAAACCCCCGCCCACACCCCTACCCTTGCCCCCAACACACCCCCAATCACTTGCTTACCTTGTCTTCTGTCTCGCTGGACCCTGAGTCGCAGGTTCACTTTCACTTCCGTGATCGGGAACCATGCTGCAGGGTCTTTTTTTTTGGGCAGCTGTCGGGTTGTCTGCCGCAACCCCTGCTCACTATACTGTTTAGCATAGTGAGCGGGGTGCTGCGGGGGACACCCCTGTAGCCTTTTCTTTTTTTTTTTTGGGCAGCTGCAGCGTTGTCCCCCACAACCCCTGCAACCTCAGCTCACTATACTGTGTAATATAGTGAGCGGGTGTTGAGGGGGACACCCCCGCAGCCTTCGTTTTACTTTTTGTTTTACCTACCAAACCAAAACATAAATACCACAAAAGGTTCAAACTTTTGGTGTTCGAACTTTTGGTGGTATGCATTTTAGGTTTTTTTGTTAGGGTAGGTAAATTGGATTTGGTCATTTTGACAGAAGCCTTTCAAAAGGCCTGACCTCAAGACGTCAATATGGTCCACAATGTTTAGCATTGCAGTTAATGGACTTCGTACATTAGCAGGGAGGTGATTGGACCAGAGAAAGAACGTCCCTTGTCATTTTAGAAGTGGTTGGTGCTACTTTACACACATATGTCGATGCAATCAGATTTGTAATATGGAACAATGTTTTAACCCATTCCAAGTGCCCGTAAATAGTTAGCAATCACAACTTCAAACATTCGGTTACCACTCTATATTCGCAGGTGGAGAGCGACATTATGGCCGCCTTCTGTCCCCTACTCTCCCTCGACTCTCATCATTTCCACTGCAGGGGAAAAGTGTCACTGCAGGGTCACTGCATTAATTAAATGGTTTGTTTCATTTCTAACATGGGAGAAAAGGCCTGCTTGTTAAATAAGAAAAACAAGGCTTTTTCTCTGAGTCCTTCATTCCTCAAATCCTTTTCTATTTTAGGACAAGGGTGTCAACTGATGATGAAAATAAAAATAAAAAGATATTTAAAGGTTTTCATAGTGATTGCACGAGTACCCCTTCATGCTAAAGTATTTTTTTTTCATTTTCATGACAATTTGCACCCTATGGTAGAATATATTAAGTAAAAAAAATATTTTAAAAAAACGTTAGTTAAGGTGTAGTAAAGATGACTATTTTTCAGTGCAATTGAGGTGCTGATTTAATGCAACAAAACCCCTGTAATTCAACAAGTTTTGGAGGCTACTATGCCACCTTAACTATGATGCCCAATTGCACAGCCCCTCAGAACACTGATGACAACACAAATGTCATCACTTATGGCACCATCAATTACATCAATGGTGCAGAAGATCCCACATGCAAGAGAGATGCAACATTTACAAACATGTGTTTCTGCACATAAATATGGTTTCAAGTGCAACGTTTGATTGGAAGAATGAAGAGGTCCAATATTGTGCTGGTCAGCCTCAGGGAAGTAAGTCCAAATTAGCAGCTCACCTCTTTTCTTCATCATTTTCTATGTTTAACTAAATTGTAGGTAAGCGCTGACGCTGTTAAAGGCTGAAAAAACAACTTTTTTTTCAAATTTTGATTGGAGTTTGCATTCAAAAATATTGTCCATTTACCACCATGGCATTCTTGCACACCAAATTAATCAGTATTAAATTAACATTTACCATGATAAAATACTGTAGTACCTGCATCACTCTGTTCTAAAAATAGTCCCCTATGCAAGTATACATTTGTGTAGTATAATTTGGACTTTGCAGCAGCCAATTGAAGATTACAACATAAATGAGAAGGAACAGTTTCCGAAATCAACTTACCTACATATGACAAAAACTGACAAATGTTCAATGTTAGGTTCAGAGGAAAGAGGGATGTGGGGGTAATCCAATGGATTTGTATTGGGGTACTGAAACAAAGAACAAGGAGGTGGGTTGATTGAATACATTACTAATTAGGTACTGAGCGGAGGAATATGGAGGTGGGTAATACAACAGATTACATATGGGTACAGTGACGGGGAAGTGATAGGTTAGGATAATGGGTTACTGGGATGAGGAAGAGGGAGTTGGGGGAATCGAGTACCGGGATGAGGAATAGGAAGGCCAGGGTATTAGAGTGCTATGAATAGAGGAAGTGGCTATAATGTAATGGATTACTAATAAGGTATGGAGACGAGGAAGATGGTTGTCCGGGTTATGCAACAGAGTCATATTGTGTTACAGGGATTAGGAAGAGGGAAGTGGGGTAATGGAGTACAGGGGTGAGGAGTAGGGAGGATGGGTTGATAGAGTACAGTTACATGGACGATGAGGTGGCAATATTTATTACTAATGGGGTATTGGGAAGAAGAAGATGCATTTGCAGGTAAAGCAACAGATACATATTGTGGTACTGGGATGAAGATGAGACAAGCTGCAGTAATGGAGTACTGGGAAGAGGAAGCGAGAGGCAGGGTTAATGGAGTACTGGGACACGGAAGAGGGACGTGGCAATTAAGATAGGTTTGCTAATTGGATACTGTGAGCAGGAAAAGGAGGGTGGGGAATATTACTATTAGGGAAGTGGGAAGAGGGAGGTGGTGATGATAGACTACTGGGAGAAGAAAGAGAGAGGTGAGGGTGATGGAGTGCTGGGGAAAGTAAGCTGGTTGCAGTAAAGGATGGAATAATAATGTGGTACTGATGAGAGGATGACAGATGCAGGGGTAATGTTAACGAATAATATGGGTTACTTGGACGAGGAAGAGGGAGGTGGGGGACTGGAGTAGTGAGAGGAGGAAGACAGGAAAGGGTAAATGAATAGATTAAAACTGGGATGAGGAAGGGGGAGGGAAAGGTAATCTAATGGATTTATATAGGGCACTGTGATGAGGAAAAGAGAGTTGGTGGTAAAGGTTGGATTACCTGAGACAAGGAAGAGGGAGGTGGATAAAATGCAGTGGATTACTATTGGGGTACTGGGATGAGGCAAGGGAGGTGGTAATAATGGAATACTTGGAGGAGGAAGAGAGAGAGGTGTGGGTAATGGACTACTGGGAGCAAGCATGAGGTAGGAAGATGTAATGTAATACATTTCTAATTGGGTACTGAAATGAGGAAGAGGAAAGTGGCTGTAAAGGTAGGATTACTGATGGGTTAATGTGACAACAAAGAGGCTGTTGAGGGATATGGAATGGTTTATTATCGGGGGACAAGGAAGAGGCAGATGTGTAATGGAGCACTGAGATGAGGTGGAGTGAGGGGAGGGTAATGTAATGTGTTAGTTTTGGGTTGCTGGTGCGAGGAAGGTGATGGTAATGTAACAGAATGCTAATGGGGGTTTGGGAAGAGGACAAGGAGGTGGGGTAATGGAGTCCTGGGACAGGGAAGAGGGAGGTGGGGGTAATGACACAGATTACTATTGGGTACTGGTATGAAGAAGAGGGAGGTGGGGTTACTGGTTAGCGGGAGGAGGAAGATGGAGGTGAGTGTAATGGAATATTGATAGGGGAAGAGCGAGGTTATGGTAATGTAATGGATTTTTAATAGGTTACTGTGATGAGGAAGAGGGAGGTGGGGGATATGCAAAAGATTATTATTTGTGCACTGGGATGGGAAAGATAGAGGTGGATGTACTGGAGTATTGGGAGGGGTAACATATAGGAAGGGTTAATGGAGTAATGGGATGAAGAAAACCTAGACAGTAAGCATAGGATAACTAAAGGGGTACTAAAATGTGATAGAGGGATTTGGTGTTAATTCAACAGATTACTATTGGGGTACTGGGACAAGGAATAGGGAGGTGATGGCAATGGAGTTCTGGAAGGAGGCAGAGAGATGGGGAAAATCAGTAGTGGGATAAGGAAGAGAGAGGTGGGGTAATGCAATGGGTTTCTAATGGGGTACTTGGGTAGGCAAAATGGAGGTGGGGTTAAGGCAGGATAACTAATGGGGTATTGAGATGAGGAAGAGGGATGTGGAGGTAATGCAGTGGATTACTAGTGGGATACTGCGACAAGGAAGAGGGAGGTGGGGATATATGCAAAGGAGCAATGTTCAATTCAGGCATGAGGAACAAGGTGAGGGGATGATGGAGAGAACATCCCTTCTGACGTGCTCAGCACATCAAGATCTCTACAGTTAAATCATGTGACATGCTTTACCAATCAAAGGCTATTGAAAAACACGTATCGGCAGCACTCTAACTTCTGATGTGCACTGTTTTTTAATATCATTAACACAATTCAAGATTTTAAAGCTAATCCATCATCCACAAACAATGCTACCTCCCTAATATCACCCCCCCACAGATTTTAGGTTAAATCAGGAAGCAATCCCTTCATATATCTTTTATAATAAAAAGTATGGATTGTTTCCAAAATTAACTTCAGTTGCTCCTATTTGCCTAACCAGCATTTACTGTGCAAGCCGCATCTCAATGTTATTTATGTCAGGCTGTTCACATTTTTCTTTTTACACTATAAAATAATCAAGATTCAGATCTAGATATCGGGAGAAATACTCAAAAAAGCAAAACATCTACACTATCCCCAAAACTCAAACTTTCACAAATCCTCCTTTCTTACCCTGCACACATGCTCCCAATTGTCAAACATACATAATTCACTCCCCTATTATGATGTTAGGGCAGTTTCCAAAAAAGGAATCTAACTCTGAATTTCGATTTTCAAGATGGTGGTTTTCAGAAATGAAAAGGCATGGGTCAGGCAATGCATAATGGAAGATCTAACAAACCTTTTATGTTCAAGGGCACCACATGCTCTTACAAATGATAAAGAAATGGTGAAAAAAAAAGATTTACACCAAACAAACAAAGGATTTTCTTGGAGCACTTTATGTCCAACTTGCTTCTTATTTGTTGAAAATCCATCCAGCGGTTTGGCTGTGAGCATGAGCAACAATTTGACATGTTCCCTACAGGAAAACCAATGCAAAATCTGAAAAACCCAGTCTTTCTATTACCATTCATAGCTTTTGGACCATAACCCACAGTTGCACGTAATATATATGTGTGCTTGTGCTGAAATATAAAAACACTTTTTCTTTCTTTGTTTCTATTGTTTCAAAAGTACAAATAATTTATTTATATATGTATATACAGGAGGAACAATGCTCTTTTTATTACAAAAGAACATACAATTGATAAGAAATTAGATTTGACAGGAAGTGGTGAGCTTCTTATTATGGGGTGAATTTGAGGGACGTTCTGACCTGATTGCGCAGGGGAGCAAATGAAAGAGGCACCAGGGGCAATGCCTAAGTAGACATACATAGATTAAGAAAACATAACATTGGACATTTTTAAGTTCAGGTAGGTGAGGATGGCCAGCTGCGCTCAGGCTGCGGCCATGATAGGTGAAGTGCTAGAGTGGAGGCAGAGGAAGTACAGGAACATAGGCTGGTTAGAACCAAGAGAAAAATGCAAGCTAGCAGGCAAAGGAGATGTAGATTCAGAGGGTAACTCAGAAGTGAGGTGGTAGGCTTTTAGTGTGGTTTTGAACAAATCTGTGTGGACTGTTTCTCGGATGTCTGGCAGAAGAAAATTCCAGCCAAGTGGGGCAGGAAGAGAGGAGGAGCGGAAGCGAGAGGAAGTACGGGGAGGGTGTGGAGCGAAAAGGTATAGTCAAAGAGTCATAGTAGAGATCAATAGAAGTCTTGTAGAGTTGGATAGAGGAGGATAGATGGAGTGTTACCTTAGCATGTATAGATTGGTGAACCAGAAGACAACACTTACATCTGGCCCTGTTTTGCATCATCAGTCATCGAGCCTGGTGATGGTATGAGGAAATAGGTGTGAAGTGAGGGAGTTCAAAGAGAGTTCTGGTAGCAAAGTTAATGGTCTTGTCAAGGGGACAGAAAGCATAGTTGAGAGACCAAAGGGGAGTCTGGCACAGTAGTCCAGTTTAGATAAGAAAAATGTTGTTAAGAGATGTGTGGCAGTGATGAAAGGAAGGAGGTGGCTGATTTCCTTAATATTTTGGAGGTCGAGGCGAGCTGCTGTTCCAGTTTTGGATATGAAAGCAGAGAAAGTGGAGAAGGGTCTTTGTGTGGGAGCCTGTGAGGTGCAGGCAAGGCAGCGGATCATGTTAAATGCCCCGCATCAGATGTCAGTCAACCATAACTCACAGGACCTTTTCATGTGGTCCTGCGGAAGTTTAAGTGGGACAAAATAGTCTGCACATGTTTATGTATCCAGATTTAAGTTTGCCATGCACTTAGTTCCCCACTCACACATGATGTACACAAAGGGAAACATGTTGTTACTTAAGTACAGTATCACATAAAGTGAAAATCTGGGTTACATCAGTATGGAATTACTTCCCTAGAGTAAATAAAATAATACAAAACAATTTTCCTGTATTATTTTGATATACAACCCAATTCGATTCCTCATCAGTCTGCATATAGGAATGGAGAAGAAAAGAAACATAACTACACAATTAGTCTACAGGGTACACACATGTACTGTAGTCTGGAAGAAAGCATAGACACTGTACACAAAAAGTGTTGGCTTTTGTATAAGCATTTTTCAGGCAGTGTAATAATGGTGCTACCTTAACATAAGATTGCAACAGCTGGAAAATGCTGGCACTTTACTAAGCAAGATCTGTTCACTGAGCAATTGCTGTAGTATATGCACCATGCATTTTTCGATTTTATATATATATTTTTTTTACAATATATATATTTTTTACATATATATATATTTTTTACTGCTGACCTGGGCTACTAAATATGTTTATGTGACATGTTGTGACTCTATGATGATGCACTGGAACTTTATTAAGAGTATTCGTCCTTTAAGGGGGGAGTCATTGCTGCTATATATGCACCACGCACTTTCCGGGCTGCTGTTTACTTGGGCATTCATTTTGCACATGTGAGTCTAAACCAGTTGAGTTCTTTAAAAACTATTACAGTACAGAGGAATGCGCTGCACTTTTCTATGGCTTCAGTTGAGGACACTCCATAGCATGGAGTGCAATGGTTTGTGGTTTTCATCATGTAGTATGAAACCAAACCATTTAATGATATTTTAGCGCACTGGCGCTCAGCAACACATCATTATTGTTTTTAATGTTTTGTCAGGAAATAGGGTTTGGCATCTGGTATGCGCCTTCTCCTGCGCTTTCTATTAATTTTCCATCATAGCATTTGCTGACATGGGATTAGCACCCATCGAAATTTAAACACCCTGAACTCTTTCAAATATGGCTGCAAATGTTGTGAGTCTACCACTACAGCCACATGATCCACTACAGATCACATGATCGGGAACTTTAAAGCATATGGGAGGAGCTTAATGCCGATGCTGACCCGTTTCCTGTTTATAAAAGTAATGTGTTTTCACGTATTTGGGAAGTAAATAGCCTGAGGAAGCTTGTTAATCAAGCGGAACGCGTGGCGGTTTCCACCCTGGTGGGGTGAGTGTTCTTTTTACCTGATTGTCAGCAAGGGAGGCATGGTAATGATGTCTGCCCCTTTTAAGCCATTAGGCAGTGTTGGTTGCACGAGATTTTTTGAAATGCAATAAAAGACGTTTTTTGTAGCAAGCAGTCTGGTCGTGTGTGCAGGGTTTATTTTCTACATGATGTGATTGGGTTTTTTTTGAAGTGTTACAACTTTCATTCACACATGTGTATTTATATATATATATATATATATATATATATAGTGTTAAAATGCCATTTGCCACTAATGTTAAAACGTTGATGTGTGGGGCATGGGGGTGAGGGGGTGGTGGTGGTTGAGACGTATGAAATCGTGCACACTGCATTTGGGGGGAAAGTAGCATGACTTTTTTGTGGCTCGTTGAACTGCTAGCCCTCCCCACCACCGCTTGTAATGCTGGATAGTCCCCTGACCGGGAACACTTTAGCTTGTGTTTGTTGACTTTCTGTGTTTCGTAACGTTTGCTTGTATCGATTCTTTGGAAATGAATCATTACCTTGGAAATGAACTTTCCTATGTTTTACCCAAACGGCTAATTTTGGAAACATTTACCATTTCGACACCATGTGGGCTCACAAAGCACAGCATCCCGGTCGTTATCACCCAATAGCAATGTTCTTTGAAGTCCATCTTACATGTTTCATCTATACAGTTTGGAGCCGAAATGTTCTGCAATTTGCCCGCAGCAGTGGGAAAGTGAAGTTAGCATATCATTGCCTTCTAAGTAAATGTTAGAAGAAAATATCTGTAGCCTTTGATGTGTCTTGGGGTCTCGGATCAGTCGATGTTCCAGACATATGAATGAAAACAGTAGCGTGAACCGAGTAGAAGCATCAATGCATCATTGCAATTACACCATGTATCTGCAGCTCTGCTGCCATGGTGGGGGGGGGTGGGGGGGGGCTCGAACTGGCATTGGCTGGCAGTTGCTTCCTGCTATACTGCCAGTGACCTGCATCTGCCCACATACCACCATACTGATCGGGGAATCAAATGAAAGCCAAGGCCATAAAACATTCTCCCCTTCTTGCCATTTCAACAGCATGACAGAAGCTCTCAAAATCACAGGAATCACAGCATCAGGAGGTTGAATCAGGAGGGTAAAGGGTACTGTCCTTCCATCACTGAAGCAATGGAATAGGAACATATGTTTGCGGCCATCTGCCCTAAGGAATTTGCCACATTCTCTGCAGATGATCCTTCAGAGTACTGGGCAGCAAGGTCTGCAGGCTGACAGGGCCATATCTCTTCTGGGAATGCTCAGTTCAGCTGTGTGTGAAATGATGTTTCAAGAGGGGAAGGCTGATAATGCACGTTGCTGCTGATAGGTACCCTTTTATATCCCCTAGCCCCTCACTTTCCCCATGATTCTACTGTCCTGAGTACTCTCCTGGCCCTACCATCCTCAATATTTCTATGTTGGGTCTTTGAGAAGAGTTCAACACAACGTCCACAAATGGGACCTTTGTAACTGCCACTCTGCAGATCCTTAGGTCATTTGTATTCATGAACGTTCATGTGCTATCCAAAAGGTTGACTAAGTAGTCATCCCTTCCCATTCTCCATTCAATTGTGCTCACACGTTATTCTGTTCTTTTGCAGCATGTCTGTGTCTGGGAAGTGGTACAGGATGACATGAGTTACGGTTTAGTGTGCATGGAAGGAATGTAAGCCATCTAGTGCTGGTTTGTACTGAGGAAAGGGCTAATACTGGTTTGTACTGAGGAAAGGGCTATGTAAATTGCTCAAGCCTATTTTAAGACATATTTAATTCATTGTGTAGCCATCTTGACTAAGCATGTTTATATTTGTTTCACTTAAAAATAGAAAATAATACATCTATATACATGTAATTGCCGTGCACAATAAACATAATTGTGTGCATCAAAAGGTCCTTGTGCTGCACACATTTCAAATCTGTGCCACAATATCCTGGAGGTTCTGAATGATGGTTGACACCTTTTTCTACTTGCAGCTAAAACGTGTGGGAAATAGAAAAACTAAATGTTTAGCATGACCCAATGCAACGTCAGTCCCTAGTAGGATAGTAATGCATGTTAAAGGGCCCTCCTTTCCAAACCTTGGGTGAATTCATACTCCCCCTGACAAATCACGGGTTATGTTTAAAAATGTACGGGTACTTTATTCACCCAGAATGCGGGTGTTTTTGGTTGTGCACAAACTGCTTGGCTCACTCAATTGATGTCAGCAGGCCTGTTCCAGCAGCCACAAGCCTGCTGGTTGCGCATTTCAGAGCTTGGCCTCTTGAATATTTGTTTTTAAATGCCATCACTATTGCTGAGCTGGACATGTAAAACTGTTGAGATATATCAAAGCTGTGCCAGATCATTTCTATAGGGGCATTGTGAGTCAGACAGGCATTTTAAATTAGCTTTGCCTAACTTGCCCATGTTCCTTCTTCTGACCCGGCTAGACCAGGCACAGTGAAAGTCAATGATAGTGAGAGAATATTTCTAAACTGATCACTCTGTGAGTCAAGGATCTATTCTTTGATGAGTTTGCAAAACTTGAATTTCTCCAGCAATTTGAGTCAAGTTCATTTAGATACACCAGGGCCCAATTCATGGAATCATTTGTGTGTAAAATAGTGAACCTGCGTGCCAACCTGCGTGCGTAAACCCATTTGTCGATTCAGGAATTAAATGTGCTGGATTTTCCTTGGACTTGTGTGGATTTCACGGTGGCCATGCACACCCCTGCGAGCGGCCTAGTGTCTTCTGTGCAACACCACGCTGACCATGGGTGTGGCTTGCACAGAGGGTGGGGAAGGGGTTGGAACACAGAAAATTGGCAAGAACATGCAGAAAAAGTCGGCGTTCTGAGGGACGGCCCGCATGCAGTCCATCGCACGCCCACTATTGCACAGAACAATATGTATTCAGGGATCCGACCAGACAAACTCCCGGCTACGAAATGCTCAGACAAAGTTCTCATACTATCCGCCACCAAAAGGCAGGCATACAAACACTTGCGCCTAGGATTCACTGTGCAGAGGTAAAATCCAGTGTAGGATTCAGGGGTGCATGAATGAGGCCGGGTTCAAATTTAACTTAGTGGGGCTTGTAGCGGGGTGCAGGAACGGTTTACGGGAGTTTGCACGCAGTTTTCAGAGATTTAACCGACTTACAATAAATTGTACGCCTGTTGTCGGAGTGCCAATAACAGTTACGGGGGACCCCGTTCAGGTTCCTTGAGTTGTAGGATTGCTTGCTGGGGACCCCATGCACTGTTTTGACGGTGCATGCATTCGCACGTGGGGTGCAAGCAAAGGTGGCTGTTCCTGGCTTTTTTTGATTTGTGTGGGGGCATGTTGGGGGTGTTCCTGCCATGACTTGCGTATACAGTTACTTTGCGAGAACAATTCCAAAAATATGCGGGGGACGCAGAAAAACCTCTGCGTGCGGGTTCGTGCAGTGACGTTTTCTGCATGTGGGCGTTGTAGGATTTCTCCACACTTTTCCATGAATCAGGCCCTTAAAGTCTAGTGCAGAGGGCAGGTGCAGGATAACTTGAGAACATTTGATGTGAATGGCACAGGCACAATACCCTTTTGTTTATCACTTCACATGCAAATTGAACTTGTTTCCCAATGTGTGCGAACATTTTAAGTGAACATGTGTGTTTCTTAAGTCCACCACCTTAACAGTGGTGTTGGGCCTTTACAAAAAAAAATAATAATAATAATAATAATAAATGTATATTTGTTTAATGCTAAAAACCTTAGAAATCTGGGGAAAGTGTGGCTACCAGGATTAACGTTTTTGATCCAGCATATTCCAAATTCTATGGCGGTTGGAGAAACTATAGTTTGTTACATTTGGAACTGCTGAATCAGCAGTTATAATCCCAGCAACGTCGGCTAGTTAAATGGTAGGATATAGAGGAAAGTAATTTAAAACACTTCAACGTATTGACTCTTGGCATCTGTTAATAATGAGAGATTAGTAAAGGGCATGTCAGTGTCTTAACAACACTTAGCATTTACACGATTAGATGTTGCAGTATGGTCTTAGTTAATAAATGAGTACTGTATGTCCTCCTATCTTCAGTGGATCACCGGATCCCTTTCAATACAGTCCCACTGTAAGCATTGCCAGGTTAGCAAAGATCGAAAAAAAAACAAATACAATTGTAGATTGCTAGGTTTCAAGAACAGGGACTGTCTTCACAGAGCGTCTGAGCTCCATCATAAAAGGAGAGAGAAGCAGCACTTATCAAAGATGTTACTTGGACCTCGAGATGGAAATCGCCCACAAGCAAATAACGACCTAGCTGCAATTGTATGTTTGATATAGTTTTCTTCAGTAGACTATTAACGTCTGGCTGTTGTCTGGACTTCTGATTTTCTCAAACATATCCCACAACACTTCATATCCAGCCCAACCTTTTTTCACAATCTACCAATCATCTAGCCCACACTAGCACATCACGCGTCTTCTTCGTTTAACCCACCAGCTCACATTTATCACAGCTATGCTATATAGTCTGACCACAGTAATGTGTAGTAATTAGTATTCCACCACTATGTGAGATACTGACATGCAACAGTGGCTTGGCTGGGTTTAACATGTTCATGTGTCAAGAACCCTTCTGCCATGTATATATTAAACACGGATTAGAAAGCAGGTGTGACCTTGGATTAAAGCCAGGGGTTTAAAGTACAGAGCCATATTTCAAAATATTATCATTAGAATAAATCAGGACTGTTTCCATCATAATGTGAGCACACACTCAATCCCTGTAAAATGGGAGGATTTAGAAGATCCAAAGTGTTTTTTTTTTTTTTTCTTCTTGCAGTGTATGCATATCTGACACAATGGGCCTGATTAACAAAAGCCATTTTCAAATGGGGAAGTCCCATTGATAACGCTCTGTAATTCACGGCCAATGTTTTCTGTATGTTGTCAACGGAAGCCTTGCCGTGGGAATGCGGAAGTACTGGCGTGCTGCAGTTCCAGCCGCCGCCCACAAGTGAGCCATGGTTATCTAGCTTCCTTGCTAGCAGCTCTCGCGAGCTCTGGCAGGCTGCCATGATAGACGTTGGAAACGGTGCGGAAAAAAGACATTAGCGTCAAAAGAAAGATCTCAGACTGATGAGGGGATTGGGAAGCAGCAAAGCTTGAATGGATTCCGTGCGCACTCTCATTTCTCCAAAGGCTCAGCTCCTCAGGCCTCAAGATATTGGAATAATGGGGCTTGAGAGTAATGCAACTCACTCCATTGTTCGTGGCCGACAGTTTTTCACAAAAGCTTGGCATAATTTCAACCCTATTTCCCAAAGTGCGAAACTGCTGCGCGGCTGAAGATGGGAGGAAACGTGAAGCCCACGCTGTGCCGGAAAGCAATCCTTGGCGCTATGCTGTCCCTGTTGCGGATAAGACGCAGGGTTGATTGGCGGTCATTTAGGGGAGCGTACCGCTTTGGAGTGTCCCATTCCATCCATCAGTCAGCCAGGCATTGCCAGCACCCAGAGAGGGGCCATGCTTTGTCAGGTGGGTTCCTTGTTCTGCTGAGATATCTGTGAAAGCAAAAGTGTTCTGTGTCTAGCATGCCACAGAAAAATGTGCTGCTAAAAAAAGCACAACTTGGAAACGACAAAGTGGGAAACAGGACAAGTGATCCTTAAACAAAAAAAAGCAAAAAAACAAGAGGAGGATTACCTGCCAAGCTTCTTGCATTTACTGTAATTGTGCCTCCCTGATTTCTGTCCCTCGTACTCCTTCTAGATTATTTTGTGGATTAACATAGATTTGTGTTTTATTGTATTTATTTTTTTATAGAAGGATTGTTTGCTTCTGCACACATTTATATTTTTTTCTGCACAAGGTTCAAGTATAGTTCAGTACAAGCAATAGTACATTTCAAACAAAATACAAAGGTTTTGGAGTATATTGATCTAAATGCCATAACACAACTAAGCACGGTACTTATCCTAATGCACTTTATGCACTTTTACCATTACAGTCCTAGAAACAGATATTGTTGCTGGACAATTATTTTATAGAAGCATTGGTATTTGCATCCCAAGCAATATGGAAAAATGCTGCAAAATTCATCCTCCCAAAGTAAATCTTACTATATACTAAAAGATACTAAAAGGCCAGATGGATGTTTGTCTGATGCCATCATGCACAGTAGAGGCTGCCCTAACGCACAGAATGGTCTGCTAGAGGGAGTTGATGCCTTAGTTTACACAGCAGTCCAATTTGCATAGCTTGGCCTATTGTCACCGCTGGAGGGAGCTCTAGGCTTAGGATTTATAAAGGTCCTACTGCGTTAATGAAAACCTGCGCTTTGGACAGTGTACAAAGGCCTCTGCCATAGTATGCAATAAACAAATTTAAGGTTATGGAGATATGCAACAGAAATTGTAATGTGCTGGCTCGTGGATTCAGGATAGAAATTATTAACGCAGTATTGCCAGTTTTTAGAATGCCTAAACAAATGATTATGGGGAGAAATACTCTCATAATTAGAAAAGGTGCAGACGGGTTCTATGTGGTTTCACATGAGCAATAACATTGTTGTTACATTGGCAAGTAGAAATCATGTAAAGTCATCTGAACATCATTAAGGCCTGTCCCCAATCATTCCCCTCGCCACCCCCTTTCACTCTGGTCATTTTCCTTGATCACCCCCAACAACTTGCCCTTCTACTTACAGACATCTTTAGCCCCCAAAACCTACTTTGTGCAACTACATTTACTGTTTGCACCTCCTCATCATGTTAAAAGGGCCTCAGCACATTTATTTTCAAACTGGAACCCCCCCCCAACCCACTTCAGGTTTTAGATTTCAGAACAATTTGAACAATTTGAAATTTCAAAATATGTAAATTGCCACAATAAAAGTGTCATATAAATTCAAAAGATTATTCCATAGCATACCAGCACTTTGGGCTAAAGGATGTGATCTACACGTTAGGAGAAATGTTTTTTTCCTAGTGCCTTTGTGTTCTTTTTTTGTTTTTTTGTTGTTTATCGTAAGGCAGAGGTGTTGCTAGGGTGGGGCTGACGGGGCTATAGCCTTGTGTCATTTGGTTGTAGCCCCGGATAGAAGCTCAGGGGCTACAACCAAAAGGCTAGCTAGCCCCGAGTCCCAAAAGTCCTGACATTAGCCCAGCCCAGGATTTTGTACAGACCTAACAACACCTCTGTCATAAAGCGATATGACCCAGTGATGAACATGTGGCATGTGTCTCCACTTAGGTGCAGTCATGCGTTATTGCTGAGGCATCACTGGTTTACTGGTGCATACGTGGATTGTTGCCAGTCAGCAATGATGTTCTTATAGGGGTATATACATGTGCGTATCTCTCCTTTAAAACCCAAAGCAACGGATATAGTTCAACAGGTCGCTAGGACACCCCCACCTAGCGTATTGTAATATAGTTTATGTTAGTGCCCATGAATCCAAAATCAAGCTGCCCATCTAGGTTCTGAAGCAGTCAGACCTTATCATTTAGGACTTAAAGAACAGAAGCAGGTTTTAGTGCAGAAAAAACAGAATATCAATTTACTTTGTATAATTAGGAGATTCTTCGTGGGAAGGATGGAGTTTAGAATAAATAAGAAAATGGGGCCTCATTATTCTCAAAATTCCACCCTTCGATCTTGCCTTGCCAATTAGATTATTCCTCCAAACCTCAACCTTAAAAATATTTGGCAAATCCTTAGAAGTGCATTGTATAGTAGTTAAGGGTGCTACCAAACATGGCATTTTTCAGCAAAGACTTGAAGACGGTATTGTTCAATCGAGAAAAAGATATCAGGTCCTTCCCTGCTTAAAAGGGACCATGCAGTGCCACCTCAATAAATACAAAACACATCACCCTCTCAAATCCAATCTGCAGATACCAGTTGCTCGGGTTATCTGCCACGTTCTGTTTTTCGGAAACTCAGTGCCATACATTGCCGGTAAAACAAAATATAGGCACTTAACAAAAGCACATCAATGCTGACAAATGACAAGCTATGCTAGACCATGTCAACTTTATGAGGTGTTTTATCACATGCCCTAGAAATAATCGGCCCCTGAATCTGAGCATATTTATTTAGCAATTTTACATGGAGCTAAGAAAGTTAGCAAGCACATGGGACTGAATATATAATTTGCCCACTGTTTTTAAACAGGATTATAGTTGCAGAATAACCTATAAATACACCTATAAATACACAACCAACATCGAATCAGAAGGCATCACTTAAAACGTTCTGATTGGAATTTCAACCTTGTTGTATCAATGCAGGCTAATTGAAATTCATCTATGTATTTTTTTCAATAGAAAGTCACAAAAATAAGATAGGAAGGGGCCATGTTTTTTTATAAGAAAATATGTTCTCACAACTGATTAAAAGAGCAGTCAATTGTTTATGTTTTTAACTAATTGTTTTATAATACATTACAGATTGTCCTTCATCAGGACCTATGCTCAAACCCCTCACTGATGAGGCCCACCAAGGCTGAAACATGCCTGGGGATGCTTGTGGTCTCATGCAGCAGGGATGTGACCTAGCAGTTTGGGCTGGACTGCCCCTTTTAGGGGTGGACCAAGCCTGATTTAAATATGTTCTTTCCCCTTCTGTAATGACTTGGCAGGTGAAGAACGATGGACTGGTTGCCCAGAGCAATGCCAGAGGTTAAGATTCATTCTAAACCTTCCAGCCATCGTCTATTTGTTTTTTCTCAAACATTCTCTTAATACCAGCAGTTTATATTTAACTCTGATCACATACACATTTGATACCCCTATACTTGACCTGGGGCCAAATTATTTAATACACTTTTTGGCCATTTTTTCTGCTCAGGAAATAGGGATGGAGAAAACAAGTTTGTCTCAATCCATCTTATCTAAATACGTTTGCACTGTTGTAAACATGAATTTGACTGGTATTTTCTATTTTTTGTTTTGTGTTTATTTTACATAAAACATATATTGAAATGGGCCAACTATTTGTTTCTCCATGTTAAGCAACACAAATAGTTACAAAAATGTCTGCTGTATTAGTGCACTAGTGCAAACATTTTTATTTGATATGTATTTAGGAGATTTCAGTTTGTTCCATTTCATTATATAGAAGCAGCATGGTTAATTTATTTGCTCCATTTATTTTGCCAATGTTTAGAGAATCTTGCCCCGGATCAGGTTGGTCCCTAGCATACAACCACTGCATTATTAATTGGTCTACTTCAATCAATCAATAATGAATAACTCTAAAACTAACATGACGAGTTGAAGATATTACATTATAAATATAAACAAATGTCTTTCCAGCCAGTGTTGAAAGCTTCAATGTCTAAATATGTATCCATAGTGTAAAATGATCAACTTATTAGGTCTTCAATACTATTAAGGATTTATTTACTTATGGATGAATGCTGGAGACTGCTAATGGGACTTCTCACTGACATGTGACAAATTAAATTCAAACTGCCAGTCTTAAATTAGAACATTACATATCATCTTTAAATGCACTGATATAATTGGCACATACTCTATATAACTTGATTACAATAATAGGGTTCAGCAAATGTTTTCCAGTTTTTGTGAGTTTTTCTACCAATTTTGAAAATTATACAACACAGAAAACAATAGTATATTTTCCTTGGCATTTAAATCACAATGTTTCTAATAATAGATCTATGTATGTACTATTTTATTTATTTAACAAGTCAATATATTTTGTAAATCCTTGTTTTTATAAAGCAAACTGGCACAGAGATTTACAATATCCAAGCACAGCAGCTTTTAGATTAAAATCCACCCATTGGGACAAATTATTTAAAAAAAAAAATACAGAAAAAGTTCAAAGTCTTAGTGCCACCATAAATAATGTGCAACACTAGACTACTGTCTGGTGAGTGGATTTACTCAATAACAACTGTACTAAATCCAATGACTCAATGGAAAACATGAGTGCTGTACACAACCACAGTATGCCCCCAGCAAGGACACAAATTCAAAAGAAACAGAGATGCATACACTAATGTGTATGAGCCCTGGAACCAATTTTTGTGCCACCACCTGTCACTGCCCAAGGCTCCTTTCCCAGGGATCGCCTCACCTGGATCTTCACTGTGGCTGAGTACCTTCTGCCTCCTTCTCCGGTCCTTTGGAGGTTTCTCTTCTTCCCCTTCCTTCTTTAGAGATCCTTTCCCCTTCCTACGTTCAAAGAGATAGGGGCGGTCTCCTCCCGAGGCCACTTTGACCGTTAATAAAACAAACAGTCAAGTGAACCCTGGGGAGCCCGCTCCTTCAAACAGGGAAAAAGCCTGAAAGGCAGAAAAAACCCTGTGTAGCTGCAGATGACGATGGCCGGGTAGATTAGAAGGTCCAGAGGCAGGTGAGGACTTTCTACAATGATCTTGGTTGTAACTCCAAAGGATAGCGGCACTGATGCGGGGCTTTTCTGGATGAAGGAGCCCGGAAGGTGAGGTAAGGAAGAGTCGCTGAATAGGACTTCCGCAATACACACGGAAGTGGACAAAGAAGGGTAAGCACGGGAATAGTACTACCGGAGAAACAGGTAAGATCAGAGAGAGCCAGAAGTCAGAACGAGAAAGAGCACAAGAGAGAATGAGTGAGTGAGAGCGAGAGAGCGCGAGTGAGTCTGAGTGAGAGAGAGTGAGAGAGAACGAGTGAGCTTGAGTGCGAGAGAGTGAGAGTGCGAGAGAACGGAGATGTAGTGAAAGTAACCCCGAGCGGGTGGGAGCCGACAAGTCGGAACCCGGCCGCCGGGGAAGGCAGGTCTGCGGCAGCGCGAAGCAGATAGCAGAAACAGAACTAGACAAAGCCGGAAAACGTAAACAGAATGATATGCAAGGAAGGCAAAGGAAGAGAACCAAGATCCGGCGAGCAGGATAGGGCAGCAGAGGAAATATATAGCAGCAAAAGGGGAAATGCTGAGACGGGAGGAAATCTAGGAAGGCAATGGTAAGGAACAAAACAAAAGTCAGCGAAAGCGAGTTGCAACGCGACTCGCAGGGGGCTTGGCTTCCATATATGCCCGTAGCGAAAAAAAGGCTAGACCGCTAACAGACAAGCCATAGAGTCCTAATAGCGCCTCCATCTTGCCCATAGCTTCCATGGCCGCATCGGTGTGACAGTATGCCCTCTCCTTATCCCTTCTCCTCCAGGTTTCCCTGGGTGAAGGCGATGGAACAGTCTAAGTAGACGTGGGGCGTGCATGTTACGTCTGGGTTCCCAAGATCGTTCTGCAGCAGAGTACCCTTTCCAGTGGACCAAATACTGTACGGTGCCATGTCTGTAGCGGGAATCCATCAGCCTCTCTACCTCATACTCTTCAGGGTCAGGATCCTCGATCCTTGAAGAGGAGAGTCCACGACGACTCATGGGATCGGGATGATAAGTCTTCAGAAGAGAGTTATGAAATACAGGGTGAATCTTCTTCAGACTAGGTGGTTGTCGTAAACGAAAAGCGACAGGGTTCACCTGAGACAAAATAGGAAACGGACCTATGAAACGGGCCGAGAATTTCCCTGGGTGAACCCAACGTGGAAGATATTTGGTTGATAACCACACCTTAGTTCCTACTGTCCACCTGGGATTAGGTGATCTCTTCTTATCGGCGTATTTCTTGTAGCGGATCCTACTAGCCTCCAACTTCTGCACTGCCTCCTTTTGGATGGAACGAAGCTCATGCAGGCGTTGATCAACCGAGGGCACTGTAGTAGGAGGTACCCCAAAAAGAGGTATATGTCTCGGATGATACCCGTAGGTAAAGAAGAAGGGACTACATCCTGTAGCGTAATGTTGGGTATTGTTGTAGGTGAATTCGGCCAATGCTAGATAGGCCTGCCACATGTCATGTTCCTGATGGCAGAAACAGCAGAGATATTGTTCGAGGGTGGCATTTAAACGTTCTGTTTGGCCGTTGCTCTGGGGATGGTAACCAGAAGATAAAGCTCTCTTTATTCCCAACGAGCTACATAACGCTGACCAAAATCGAGAGGTGAATTGAGTCGCCCTATCAGACACAATGGTCCGGGGCAGGCCATGTAATCTCACCACATCTCTCAGAAATACTTCGGCCGCAGCAGGAGCAGAAGGCAGACCGGGCAAGGGAGAAAAATGTGCCATCTTGCTCAGGGTGTCTACAGTCACCATGATAGCTGTGTACCCCTTAGAGGGGGGAAGATCTACAATAAAATCAGTAGAAATATGTTCCCAGGGTTGAGACGGTAGAGGTTCCTGTTGGAGCAGGCCTAAAGGTCGGTGAGTGGTTTGCTTGTTGGCGGCACATACTGGACAACCCGACACATATGCCCTAATGTCCTTTGTCATTTTCGGCCACCAGAAATATCTAGAAGCCAAATGTAGAGTTGCCCCTTGGCCCTTATGCCCAGCCGAAGGAAAGTCGTGGCACCAATACGGGGCTTGAGTTTGAAGTTCCTTAGACGGTAGAAACAGTGCGCCCTGATGAAAGTACAACATACCCCTCTTAACCAGGAGTGGTTGGTACTCCGATGACACTTCGGAACGACTGGTAGCAACCTCTACATCAAGCAAGAAGGAGCTAATCATTCCCAGGATTCTCTTGCCCACAAGTATTTCATCCTGGCCCTGATTCTCTTGGTACTCCAGGCTCTGAGAAAGAGCATCCGCTAAGACATTGTCCTTTCTGGGAAGGTAAGTTATTTCAAAATTGAATTGGGAAAAGAAATAGGCCCAACGAGCATGTCGGGAGTTCCGACACTCCATCTGCTGTAAAACCTTCAAATTTCGGTGGTCAGTACGGACCAGAAAAGGATGGCAGCTCCCTGTAATAAATGTCTCCATTCAATGCAGGCCTGGCGGATCGCCAGTAGTTCTCGTTCCAAAACTGAGTAATTCCTTTCACTTGGTGTGAGCGACCTAGAATAATATGCAACCGGATGTTCTATTCCATCCTTGCCAGCCTGCAGGAGGGCGGCTCCAATTGCTCCTCCTGAGGCGTCCGTCTCAACCACAAAGGGGAGAGATTGGTTAGGTTGCACTAGAATGGGAGCAGTCGTGAAGGTCTTCTTGAGTAACTGGAAGGCTTGGTCGGCTTCATAATCCCATTCAAACTTCTGACCCTTCTTAAGAAGACGAGTGATGGGCAATACTATGTCAGAGAAATTAGAGATGAATCGTCTATACAAGTTGGACAGACCCAGAAACCTCTGTATCTCCTTGGGACTCTTAGGAGTAGGCCATCTAAGGACTGTCTGTAGCTTTTTGGGATCCATCTGTACCCCCTCCTTTGAGAGGATGAACCCTAAATATGACACTGAGGCAGCCTCGAAGACGCACTTCTCTGGCTTAACCAGGAGCTGATTATCCCATAACCTTTGGAGGACCTGAGTGACATGCCTTCGATGTTCTGAAAGGGAAGAAGAAAAGACCAGGATATTGTCCAGATAGACCACTACAGAGGCATATAACAAGTCCGAGAAAATCTTATCAACAAAACGCTGGAATACAGCAGGGGCGTTCACCAGACCGAAGGGCATGACTCTATATTCAAAATGTCCCAGAGGAGTCCGAAAGGCGGTCTTCCACTCATCCCCCTTCCTGATTCTCAGCAAGTGGTAGGCTCCCCGGAGATCTAGCTTGGTGAATATTGAAGCTCCTTCAACAGCCTCAAGTACCTCCTTTATAAGGGGCATAGGGTATCTATCTCGAATAGTCAAGCTGTTCAATCCCCGGTAATCTATACACGGCCTGAGTTCTGTGGTGCCCTTCTTGGGAATGAAGAACATTGAGGCCCCTGCTGGAGAACGAGATTCTTGGATCAAGCCATTTTGTAGATTGGAATCTAGATATTCTTTCAGTGCCCTTCTTTCCGGGAGGGACATCGGATATATACGCCCGAAAGGAACCGATGCTTCAGGCTTCAGATCGATAGCACAGTCCTCTGCTCGATGTGGGGGTAGAGTACGGGGTAGTTTATCTTCAAAAATCTCTGCGTACTGCTGGTAATACGGAGGAATCGTCTGAACAACCGACTAGGAGGTTGGAATTGTGACTCCCCTCCCCTCAACAGGAGATGCCAGAGGTAGACACGAAGCCGAGCAAAATGGCGAAAAAAAGCTGACAGTGTTGGCAGACCAGTCAATCCTGGGATAATGTTTGCGTAACCAAGGTATGCCCAGGATGACAGGGAAGTGAGCAGCTCTAATTACATCAAAGGAAATCTGTTCTTGGTGCTGAAACAAAGACATGGTGGCTGGACCGGTCTCCTGGATGATGAGTCCGGATGAGAGAGGAGCTCCGTCTACACCCTCTACTGGCAAAGGACAATCCTTTTGATGTAGGGGAATAGCTTATTCTTGCGCCCACTGAATATCAATAAAGTTTCCTGCGGCACCGCAGTCCAACATAGCCAAGGTTTCCAATGAAGCGAGTGATTCATAAATAAGATGAACTGTAAATACCATAAGTCTATGGTTCTCTCCCGACACGTCCTGTTGCCTAGAATTGCAGGGATTCTTCAGCTCCGCCCGGTTCCTTTCCCTGCTCAAGACCGAGAGATGCGTTTCCCGACCGTCTCGGGGGTACCTCAGGGCAACTCCGAAGCAAATGCTTCGAGGATCCGCAGTACATGCACAGACCCTGATCTCTGCGTCTTTTTCGTTCCTCAGGAGTCAACGGACCTCTAGTTGTTTCAATTTGCATAGGCTCTTCTGTCTGTGGTCTGGTAGGGGTATTTGCCGTGGGGTTTCCTGTAGACCGATGAAGTCTAAACCTCCTTCTTTCAGACCTTCGCTCGTGCAATCTGTATTCCAACTGCAGAGACATCGTGACCAAATCCTGGAAGGCAGCAGGACGTGCCATCCGAGCAGGCTCGTCCTTGAGTTCATCATGTAAGCCTCGTCGGAAGAGGGTCTGCTGTACAGAATCCGGCCACCCTGCCTCTGTCGCCAATTTCATGAATGTGGAAGCATAAGTCTGGACATCTTGGTTTCCTTGACGGAGGTCTAGGAGGGCTTCGTAGGAAGAATATTGGACTTCCGGTCTTTCAAACCTGGCACGCATCAATTGAGTGAACAGAGTGTAGTCATTAACAGCAGGATTTGCCTGAGCTATCAGTGGAGTAGCCCAAGCCAAGGCATTACCCACAAGGTTGGAGACCAGAAACCCTACCCTGGCTCTGTCAAGTTCATAAGCTTTAGGTCGAAACGTAAAGTATATCATACAGGCATCCAAAAATTCTTTCAAGAGTTGAGGACTGCCATCATATTTCCCAAAGGAGAATGTCAGTGGTGTAAATCGCCTCGGAAATCTTCTCGAGCCGCTACCTGTTGACGTAGGTTGATATTCTCTGTTCTGAGGCTCTGAACCTCTGCCTGAAGGCCTTGGATCGCTGTCACCATCTCCTGGTATTGCTCCAAGGAGGCCATAGTAGCTGTTTGAGCGTTGCAAACTGTCACTGCCCAAGGCTCTTTTCCCAGGGATCGCCTCACCTGGATCTTCACTGTGGCTGAGTACCTTCTGCCTCCTTCTCCGGTCCTTTGGAGGTTTCTCTTCTTCCCCTTCCTTCTTTAGAGATCCTTTCCCCTTCTTACGTTCAAAGAGATAGGGGCGGTCTCCTCCCGAGGCCACTTTGACCGTTAATAAAACAAACAGTCAAGTGAACCCTGGGGAGCCCGCTCCTTCAAACAGGGAAAAAGCCTGAAAGGCAGAAAAAACCCTGTGTAGCTGCAGATGACGATGGCCAGGTAGATTAGAAGGTCCAGAGGCAGGTGAGGACTTTCTACAATGATCTTGGTTGTAACTCCAAAGGATAGCGGCACTGATGCGGGGCTTTTCTGGATGAAGGAGCCCGGAAGGAGAGGTAAAAAAGAGTCGCTGAAGAGGACTTCCGCAATACACACGGAAGCGGACAAAGAAGGGTAAGCACGGGAATAGTACTACCGGAGAAACAGGTAAGATCAGAGAGAGCCAGAAGTCAGAACGAGAAAGAGCACAAGAGAGAATGAGTGAGTGAGAGCGAGAGAGCGCGAGTGAGTCTGAGTGAGAGAGAGTGAGAGAGAACGAGTGAGCTTGAGTGCGAGAGAGTGAGAGAGCGAGAGAACGGAGATGTAGTGAAAGTAACCCCGAGCGGGTGGGAGCCGACAAGTCGGAACCCGGCCGCCGGGGAAGGCAGGTCTGCGGCAGCGCGAAGCAGATAGCAGAAACAGAACTAGACAAAGCCGGAAAACGTAAACAGAATGATATGCAAGGAAGGCAAAGGAAGAGAACCAAGATCTGGCGAGCAGGATAGGGCAGCAGAGGAAATATATAGCAGCAAAAGGGGAAATGCTGAGACGGGAGGTAATCTAGGAAGGCACTGGTAAGGAACAAAACAAAAGTCAGCGAAAGCGAGTTGCAACGCGACTCGCAGGGGGCTTGGCTTCCATATATGCCCGTAGCAAAAAAAGGCTAGACCGCTAACAGACAAGCCGTAGAGTCCTAATAGCGCCTCCATCTTGCCCATAGCTTCCATGGTCGCATCGGTGTGACACCACCTCACAAAGTTCCTGATGTACACCTGATCCCCGGTACGCAAATGTGGTGCTGGTTAGCTCACTGTATCCATGGATGTTCCAGCAATATGCTCTCTTCTAAGAACAATCTGTTGAGATATGAGCTTAATACTTTTGATTAGTTCCCTCAAATACCCCTCAAACTCCTCCATGAATACTTCTGCTGCACTGTGAGTGTCTGATGCTGTGCATGCCGGTGTGAGGTGTATGTGCATTCTTCTCCCCTTCATGATCTCATGCGGGGACAAGTGATGGTCCTTACTTGCCTGTGTCATCAAGCTGAAACAGAAGGAGGCAGTGCAACCAATTCCTCCCTATTGTAGTACAAACTTTAGATAATCTAATTTTCACCACTCCGTTCTAACTCTCCACAAGCCTGTTAGCTTGAGGGTGGTATATCAAGCACAACTTGTTCTGTATCCCTAGTAGGCTAAATCACTAAAAAAGTGAGTCACTTTGTCTGACTTTAGAACTTCAAATATACCCCAGAGCTTTCCAGACTGCCGCCCTACAATTATTGAACACCACCCATCATATGCTGTGTTCTGTTCTGTGGCACTTGAGTATCCTGCTCTCGTCCAAATGTCATCAGCCCTTTACTCAAGGATAGCTGCTAGAAGACCCTTGATGTCCCCTATGGCTAAGGTATTTCCTACTGGCATTTCATTTTTAACTCATAAATCAATGTTCCCACACCCAGCGTTAAGCCAGGAAGTTTAAATCTTAAATTGTCTTTATCCATCTGGGGCCTGGGGATATACTGCGGTCTGACCCCTCCTTTCTCTAATAAAGGAAATTGTGAAATCCCCAAATTGCTATCGGCTCCCATCGTCTGCCTATCCATAGCAGTGACAATGGTTCCTGATCGCCTTCTACCTTTTAATGACCTCAGTCTGCTCACATATGGTGGCGATTCCCCCCCTCTCTCTATGAGATCGCCCTTTAGGTCATTCTGAGTATGTCATAGGCTCTGGCATGCCTTCTTTAGGTTGGTCTAAACATGACCATCTTACTTCATCATCTGTCTGAAAGCATCCCTCAGAATTGCATATACTCGCACCCTCCCCCCCACAGAAGGCTTCTCTGTCTTCGTCTGACATATATTGTCCACAACTAGTATGACTGTCATCTTTTTCATCTCTGTTTAGAGTCAGCCTGTCCAAAGACAAGGCTCTATGCTTGCTATTAAATGGAGTTCCCTCTTTGCCTCGTGATTGGGCAACTGTAGATCGATCTTCTTTTCCCCTGTTCCTTGACTCACTTTTGCCCTCATCTCCCGATAGGCTTTATCGATTCTGTCTCCGATACTTCCTATCTCAAAATGTTCCTCTAGGTTTACCCTGGATGGTCCTGGCATTGCTTCGTGTGACGAGAGAAACTCTTCTATGTCGCCCCATAATACTACTGGGCTTGGTGCCATTAGTTCTTCCTCAATGAGTTCAATGTTGCGTGCCCTCTATCTTCTTGTTTGTTCCAATTACCTTTGTTTCTTTGCTTCCCCTCTAACCCTTTCTTCTTTCTGTCTTTTTGCTTCACTTCTTTCCTTTGCTCTATGCACCTCTTCATCTCTGTGTCTTTGCATTCTTTTATCTCTTCATTTTTGTTCTTCCTTTTCTTTTCTCTTCTTTTCTAACCTATCGCGTTCTTCGATTGCTCTTTGTCTATTATCATATTTTCTTTGCTCTTCTGCTCTTTTTTCCTTCCTTAGTTGTTCTTCCTGATGCATCAGTTCTCGTCTTTGTCTGCTCTTTCCTTTATATTCTTCTTCTTTCAATCGTTCCTCTCATTCCCTGTCTTTTTTATCCTGTTTGTCTTGATCTTACCCTTGCCTTACTTCCCCGATGCTCTTCCCATCAAGTCTGAGCAATATCTGTCCACCCATCTATTGGCCGTTCACTTTTCTCTTTGTCCTGTTAGGCTTTAGAGATTACTTCCTTTTCTGATGTTCTTTCTAGACTCTCGTCACTGCTATAAGAAGGTGGTTCATGTATCGGTTTACTATACCCTGTCGCTTAGTTTAATTCCCTTAATGGAAATACGCCATCATCTTTTGAACTATTGCCATTTACTTCAGGGGAGGTAAGTGGAGCAGAAGGCTCAACGTCCCCCTCTTTACACTGGTTAAACATCCAGTCCTCAGGAGGCAGATCTTCCTGTCCTCCTTATACAACTTCCAAAGCTCTAAGCTAGCTAACCTTTTTTCCAATTTCTTTCCCATGTAAGCAGCATGCAAGTATGTGGTCATGTGTTGCAAAACCGCTTTGGACAGTGATCCCCCTTGTGGCCATGGCATGAAAATATTATCTGCCGTGTCCTTAACCCATTCTGCACTATATTGCTTAAACTTGGGTGCGTGCTTTGGCAGTTGCTTACACAGGTGCATAAGTGGGGTAATATCCTCCATTGTGAGAAGTCTTAATCGACTGTCGATACTTACTGTTTTTTTACACAAAAATACATTTCAGAAAAACAATAAATATGAGCGTGCACCAATCATCGCCACTCCAAGCCTCTATTTCACACTTTTCTTTAATCTAACTAATCAGTCAGCACCAACATTGACTAAATAAATAAACTATTTACTCTCAACCTCTTAACAAAACCTATTGTGTGTCGTTCTTCACATCTCACTGTTTTCCTTATACATAAAATACACACACAGACAGACTATCCATCCCCAACACATATATTTTCTCAGCGCTGCTTTCTGCTATTCTTGCCCCTAAAAATATGCCGATGGGAGTGTAAGTTATTCCCTTTCACAGACCTTGTCTGTGTGTATTCAATTTATTCACTTGGATATTGAAATAACTTCTTCTAAACGTTCCTTGAACGTAGGACTCTGGGTTATCTATGACGCTCCTCGTTATATACCTTTATTTGATGCTCTTCGTCATTAACTAAATACTTCACATTCCACAATTATTATTCATTCATTTTTTGCCACCTTTCTTAATCTATTCACCAATCGCTTTTCAGCTCCTGACCCTCTGGATCGTCTCCTCCTCATCCAGCCACCATCGCTTTCGGTCCGCTAAGCTACTTGTGGAAACCAGAAGAGGATTTTTTGAAAGAGGGACCCGTCCCACCTATCTCTATTGTCTTGCAAGAACTTTTAGGTTGGCCGCTATCCACAGAAAGCCTTGTGATCCTCCAGCTTAATGGCAGAGGACATCCGATATTCCGAGACCCTTAAAAGCCTACTTTGTTGACAAATCTTTAACCATCCTACCTCTGCTACCACGTGAACCCTGAGACCTGGGGCATTTTATGATGAGATGGATGGGGATGCAGAACTTACTCATACATCAATAATCAGACCGACTCAGGACGCTGGAAACACAATGTACTGTTTTATTAACAATTATCTAAATCAGGGAGTTACAATGGACATCAACGAATATTTGCTTGATTTCTCTCAAAGCAACACAAGAAAAAACATAATTCTTATACTAAGAATTTGTCACTACTAACTTCATCCTACTTGGCAAACTAAGAAAACCTACTAGGGGATGTGATAGTCTTAATGGGATCATCTAGGTATATGTTCCATATTGTCAGGAGTTGTGATTGTGTCTCTAAGATCAGGTTGACGACTAAGTCCATCCCAAGTGCTAGTCGTCTTCCGTGTCATACTAATACACAATACCCTGTTGGTTACACAAACTATAGGGCTCTTTAATACGTGGCCCTCTATAATTGTTTGGCATGCTTGTACCCTACTGGAATATTCCACTTGCTAGCAGCACACAATCTGGTTACCTCAGATGCTGGGAGTGTTGGCCTGGTCATGCCTCCCCACCCAATTAGCCCAACATCCATCACCACTCCTGCGGGCTGCCATTCAATTAAGGCTTTGCACTTGGTCTTGTAAAGGCTCACCGTGCCTGGGAATAAATAAAAAAGAGTGTGGCATGGTCTTATCTTCTGGTTTCAGTGTAGCTCGACCCAAAGTCTTTTTCCATCTTGACCATGTGATTGGATACCACATTTTTGAGCTCTTTACTGCATAACATACTATTAAATTATGAACTCTTGGCACTTTCAGTCTTTTTCCATTACCCCTCAAACAGGAGTTTGCTACTTTCTCACTTTCATGTAGCTTTACTGCGGCCCGACTTTTGATACTGGGCCATCCAGCCTTTCATGAATTCTCCTTTGCCATCAGTTATTTTCAACTGTGCCACACTTCAAGCCCTTTCCATTCATGGGGTTTAAGTTTACTAAAGTGCATTGTGGAACATCCATATTCTGTACATTCCTATGAATATACATTGGTGCATCACTGCAATCTATTTACTACTTAGCCAGCCTCAAGATTACTTTGTCTGCTTGCGTTACAGCATCTGTACAACTGTAAAATGACTGAATTTCTTCAGTATTTCTTTGCATGAGCAATCTTCATTTTGATCCGAAAATGATGCTTTAGAATGTCTATATTCCTTTCTCATGTGTGTCTTTTCTCGGCGTATCACTTCTTCTTAGTATGACGTCACCATTTTTCTTTCCTTTTCTTTTTCGCACTTCTACCGGGACCTTCTCCAGAAGACCATTATTTCTTCATGAATGCATATAGGGTTTTCTCAATTGATACCTTGCCTCAAGAATTCCTTGCGGAATAGGCATTGGTACTGCGCATGTCGCAATTTCCGGGTCCCAACATACAGCCAACACAGGGGCGGAGCCTCTGGTGGGGGTACTTGGCTCCTCCTCTACAATGCGTTCTCCTGAGCGCCTCTGTTGTGGGGTTATGGACCAATCAGCTACGCAACTGGGAGCAGTGCCCTGTTCCATGGAACAGGCAGGCCTTCTGGCAACACAAGGGATGCACACCTCTTCAAGTCGTGCATGGGTGACTGGTCACTGCAGATGGGTGCCCCAACCCAGTATACATGGCTGGGACACCCCCAACCTCAAGGAGAGTATGGGATCACATCAGGGTCACCACATTTGTAGACAGACATGATTAAAATCCTGTACAATAAATATCATCCAATAAGACCAAATAACCAATATATCGTTTTGCAAGAGAAAACAAGGTTTATTATTTGCAAAGGTCTCAGATGGTCCCGTAGAACCAAACTCACACAGTGCTCATCACGCCACAACAAGTTACAGGTTATATAGCAGAAAACCGCACTTTACCATACATGGGTTACACAATCATCCCACCGGCCTCATTGGCTACCACCTATACGAACTGCTAGTAGCCCCCTTATAGTCCCTGGACTGAATGGCCACACCTTTTCTAAGCCCATTCCCCTATACACATGCCCCACTATGATGTTGCTATTGAATCCTAGTACATGATTGTCTAACAGGTACATTGATACACTAATAAATCATGACCACCACATGATGTGCACCCCTCCGACCCAGGCACATTCAAAGTAAGACTGTCAAGCCCATCTATGCTTTGATAAGACAATGGCCTTCTCAGTATACCAGATGCTGTGGCAGACATACACTGCTCCCCTGACATTGTACAAAATGTACTGGCATCAGCTATGCACCTTCTATCGCAAATCATCGTACGTTCCAGACACGGCTCCTCCTTTATCGCCTTTAAATCCCAGGTGATCAGTAATGAGGTGACCAGTGCACCACTCTTGAGTTAAGGGATGCATTTGCTTTGGTTATGGATCTACTTATTATTCAAACGGGAGGACTGTTCCTTGGCTGAGGGAAGTAGTGCTCTAAATCTTTGCCTGGCCTGTTGACATCACAAAACCTTGAGCCATGTTCTCATGAATTTGTCCTTCAAAGTGCACTTCCCTACCCACCGTCCCCACATCTAACATTCCATTCCCAACACCTTTAATCTCTAAAGCTGGATACAATTAGGTTTATCTATGCAGCGCGGGTGCCTCTGACCTCGGCTTCTCTTTTGAGGGATGGAAAGGGGATTTGTCTTGGGACTGAGCTAAACAGAGCCGCAGCTCTACATCTGTTCATTGTGTGCTAAGACTTGAAATCCTGTATGGCAGCACTCTTGCCATGTCAACCCGCTGACCTCGCAATTGACAAAACACCTTTTTGTCTCTATCTACACTTTCCATCTCCTTCTGCTCCGGTCTCACACCTCACTCGAAAAATAGCATTGTTTAGTATTTCTAAACAGATGGTGTATAATACACCGCCCTATCTATAACCTCGCCAACCACAACATTATTACATGTGTTGTTCATCCTGAATTGTATCTATTAGGAGTCAAAACTAACTACAAGAGATATATGCTGCACCTTCTGCCACGTAAAACTCAACCTGCTCTCACTGTGGCACTTACTAATAGCTTTTTTCTGAATTCCGTTACCTGGTTGGGACGCTGTACCTGCATCCCAAAAGTTTACTTGATGGTTTAGGTTCACGCTGTACTACTACTACTAGTACTACTAATACTACTACTACTACTACTACTACTAATAAAAATAATAATAATAATAATAATAATATGAATGTGTGTACTTGTTCATGTATGCAAGTGTGTTAATCAGGAAAAAATTGAAATTGAATTGATAGGTTGAGCTCATCTCATTCTGTGTTTATGAATGTGTTTAAAAAATGAGCATGTTTTGTAATTGTATTTTTAAGTCATGCTTCATGCTGGATTCCATCCTCTAAGCACCAGCCTGGGTTTCAAACCTGCATTGTTTTCAAGGCAAGCGTGCTTCCCCTTGAGCTATCCTCCTGGCCCATTATTTACATTAATAGGTGGTACAAACTGAAGGTGCTTAAACCATTGTGTGTGTCATTATGCTTTTTATACTATTTTAATAAATATGAATAATGATAGATATGATTTCAATGTCTTTTAGAAAGCAAACATTATGTGAATAAATAGATATATGCAGTGCTTGTCAACGTGCCGGCTCTTGCTGCATCCGAGATCCGGCATCAGATGGCTGGCCGGATCTGCGGACCCAGCCTGCCTCGGCCCTGACTAAGCTTTTACCGAGCCCCCGGCTTTGCAGTGTAAAGGTGGGGGCTCGGTGATCTAATCTGCGCTGTCCTCCTTTTCCCAGCCATCATTTGTGCGTTAACTCTGTCCATTTGCTCAGCCCGTTTTTTCTTTCTTCTGTCTTGAAAGGGACACAACAGGACTCAATGGCCCATGCTTATCACAAGTGGGGTGCGGGGGGGGGGGATTCACTGCTAAAAGGAGGCTTTCTTCATGCTGGGCACACTATTGTTTTCCAAATGTGCATTTTACACTTTCATAGAAAACAAACCCATTTCCAAACTGAAAAACTTTGCCTGCATTCACAAATGCACTACTTTTCTTTGAAATGTTTTTTGTTTGTCAATCTGACACACCAATACTCAGTAATTTGTGTGCTCCTTGCTTTGTGTTTTATCACAGTTAATCACAAATAATTTCTTATGTTGTGTTGACAGTTATTAGGAAATTAAACTGTGGGTTATGAGAGCCAAATTTTGATTTTCACTACAGGGGTAGCAATAACGCCCCATCTCAGCCCTAAAAATAAACAACTGATACCGTCCACAGTGCAACCCATCGGCCAACCCAACCCATCCCCTGGCCAAACACATTTTATAATTATATAGCGTATTTTTTAGTAAGGAATTGCAAAACATCACACGATTAACAACAAGTTTTGAATATATAACATCTTAGCAACGGTTTGTCAACCTGCTGAGCTACCCTGGTAGCTTTCTAAAGTAGGGCGCGTCTATGGATCCCTTAATTTATTAAACATCACTGCATTACAAACATTACTTTGGGTGCACCACTGCCATACCAGTGATTTAAAGTGGAACCAATGAACAGTGTGGAGTTTGGAAAGAAGCAGCATGAAAGAAATTGTATCATTTTAAAACTATTCTTGTGAACACTTCCTTTGAGCGGAGTCCAACTGCTAGCTCGGTCTCCTCAGAACTCCGCCCCCTCGGGACTGCACCCCCACCACGGCTCTTGTGGGATCCCCCTTATATTGTTTCTATTTCCACCACTGCATATATGAAAAAAACACAGAAACAAAACGTTTAAAAGAAAAACACGTTCCATACTTTTTCAACTTCCGAGTCCGTGCACATAAAACAGCTGTAATAATCCGACATGTTCACACACACACCTCAACATTATTAATCTATGTTCCTGACAATTAGCACCGCTACTTGGAGTGCCCTCTCCTCACCCACTATTAGTCATATTATAGTATTGCAGTCAAACAACGCACGCATCATTATTTACCATTAAAGCCATTTCTGATTGAAAATTACAGGAAACAGCTGCTGCAAATGTTAAACTGAATGTCACACATATTATTAATGACTCGACTGTAACAAGAGTTTGCACACACAGGTTTTAGAATGGCGGCAACGTCCAATCGCGGTGACACGCTCCCTTTCATATCCAATTTTACTGAGTAGCAAAAGGGAGGACAAAGGCTTGTTTCTAGTGCATTGTTAATGTGCAACAAGAGCAAGGCATATTGAAATGCAATTATTTCACTGTCTACGCCTGTCCGTGAGAGGTTCTCTTTCCAGGAGACGAAATTAAAGGACTTTTTTTTTTTCTCTTCTTCTGAAATATGGACGGAGATGAATTTCAATCGAAAGTTAAATGCCTTTTCTTATTACGCACGCGTCCAAGCTTCTTAGGTTTTTAAGCTCCTTTGTCACTCAAGTGTGTGGATTCTGAGCCACGTCACAGAACGTAGCATTTTCTGCCGGGAGGAATTATTGCTGCGCAGAAATAAGTGAGAGACTTCGGCCATGGATCACGTTAACAATACGGTCTCGTCTACTACATCCCTAACTCACTGTAGCCTTGAAGCGACAATGATAGATGTTACATTATACCTGCACTGAGGGGTCACTTCTGATGTCAACGGTAAAATAAATAAGTCGTCCTGTGAGACAATGATACTCTCCCACGTATTTGTAATTTGTATTAAGTGGACAATGCGAATTCCTGCCGCTTTCACATTACACATTGGCAACGCCATCTACAGGCCGATTCATGGAATAATTATCGCGGCGCAAGTGGGCAAAAACGTGCGAATCGCAGTGGAATAGCGAAATTCGCAGTGCAAGTGCGAAAATCGCACGAAAAGCAGCGCACATCGATTCATGGAAGTCCGTGCGCGAGAAAACCAGCGGATGTGTGATAAAAAAGTGCGCGGCGCACGTTGGCGCACAGGCCATCTAACAGCGTGCGCCAGGTCACAGCGAAAATCGCACAGGCCAGAGCGAAAATCGCACATAGCGCGGCGCACGCAACAAAAGTAGGCGGAACACGGGCGGAACACTCGGAATGGGGAACAACTTGCCAAAACGTGGGCGTCACGGGGGAAGTACAGGGCACAAGTGCGCGGAACGCCCACACGCTAGCCTACAACACGTATTCATGGAATAGAATAGGGCAAAAAAGCGCACGCTCAAACCAGCGCACAGGCACAAACACGACCGCCACAAGAAAGCAGGCGGTAGCGTCTCTGCGGCTGTAAGAAATGTGCGCCAAAAGGTGCGCCAACAAATAGCACCTATATACTGCCATGATGAATGTCCTATACTGTGGCCCTCCAGGACAAATGACGTGCAAAGGGGTACCCACAAACACGGACCCGCTGACAAAAAATATGTGTGCGTGTATACCGGGGTGCGCGGGAAGTGTCACACGCGATTTGGCCGGGTACGTGGATTTCAGAGGTGCGCGTGAAGTTCCACACGAGAATGGGCCAGTGCGAGCAGGGTACGTGTATTTCAGGGGTGCGTGGGAAGTTGCACACGCGATTCCATCAGGGTACGTGTATTTCAGGGGTGCGCGGGAAGTAACACACGCGATAGTCCCAGTGCGAGCAGGGTACGTGTATTTCAGGGGTGCGCGGGAAGTTCCACACGCGATTGGGCCAGTGCGAGCAGTGTACGTGTATTTCAGGGGTGCGCGGGAAGTTCCACATGCGAATTCTGCAGGGTACGTGCATTTCATGGGTGCGCAGGAAGTTCCACACGCGAATGGGCCAGTGCGAGCAGGGTACGTGTATTACATGGGTGCGCGGGAAGTTGCACAGGCTATTCCATCAGGGTACGTGTATTTCAGGGGTTCTGGGGAGTACTACACGTGAATTGGCCTTGTGGGTCCTCCCAGGTGTACGCTCCACAACCTCCACGGCCCCTGCAGGCAGCCCACACCACGGGGGACTACCCTGCACCACTGCTCATGTCCCGCAGGCAGCCCATCCACCATGGGCATGCCCCCAGCCAACCCACATGTCACCTTGCACTACTGATCAACAATGCATGTCTCCCACCACCCCCACCCCCCAGCAGTGCAGGGGCAGCCTCCACCATGCCCCCACTCATGTGTCCCACCACCCCCACCCCCCAGCCACCAGGGGCAGCCTCCAGCAGGCCCCCACTCATGTGTCCCACCACCCCCACCCCCCAGCCACCAGGGGCAGCCTCCAGCAGGCCCCCACTCATGTCTCCCACCACCCCCACCCCCCAGCAGTGCAGGGGCAGCCTCCAGCAGGCCCCCACTCATGTGTCCCACCACCCATACCGCCCAGCAGTGCAGGGGCAGCCTCCAGCAGGCCCCCGCTCATGTGTCCCACCACCCCCACCCCCCAGCAGTGCAGGGGCAGCCTCCACCAGGCCCCCACTCATGTGTCCCACCACCCCCACCCTCCAGCAGTGCAGGGGCAGCCTCCAGCAGGCCCCCACTCATGTGTCCCACCACCCCCACCCCCCAGCCACCAGGGGCAGCCTCCAGCAGGCCCCCACTCATGTCTCCCACCACCCCCACCCCCCAGCAGTGCAGGGGCAGCCTCCAGCAGGCCCCCACTCATGTGTCCCACGACCCCCACCCCCCAGCCACCAGGGGCAGCCTCCAGCAGGCCCCCACTCATGTCTCCCAACACCCCCACCCCCCAGCAGTGCAGGGGCAGCCTCCACCAGGCCCCCACTCATGTGTCCCACCACCCCCACCCCCCAGCAGTGCAGGGGCAGCCTCCAGCAGGCCCCCACTCATGTGTCCCACCACCCCCACCCCCCAGCAGTGCAGGGGCAGCCTCCAGCAGGCCCCCACTCATGTGTCCCACCACCCCCACCCCCCAGCCACCAGGGGCAGCCTCCAGCAGGCCCCCACTCATGTCTCCCACCACCCCTACCCCCCCAGCCACCAGGGGCAGCCTCCAGCAGGCCCCCACTCATGTCTCCCACCACCCCCACCCCCCAGCAGTGCAGGGGCAGCCTCCAGCAGGCCCCCACTCATGTGTCCCACCACCCCCACCCCCCAGCCACCAGGGTCACCCTCCAGCAGGCCCCCACTCATGTCTCCCACCACCCCCACCCCCCAGCAGTGCAGGGGCAGCCTCCAGCAGGCCCCCACTCATGTGTCCCACCACCCCCACCCCCCAGCCACCAGGGGCAGCCTCCAGCAGGCCCCCACTCATGTCTCCCACCACCCCCACCCCCCAGCAGTGCAGGGGCAGCCTCCAGCACGCCCCCACTCATGTCTCCCACCACCCCCACCCCCTAGCCACCAGGGGCAGCCTCCAGCAGGCCCCTACTCATGTCTCCCACCACCCCCACCCCCCAGCCACTAGGGGCAGCCTCCAGCAGGCCCCCACTCATGTGTCCCACCACCCCCACCCCTCAGCCACCAGGGGCAGCCTCCAGCAGGCCCCCACTCATGTGTCCCACCACCCCCACCCCCCAGCCACCAGGGGCAGCCTCCAGCAGGCCCCCACTCATGTCTCCCACCACCCCCACCCCCCAGCAGTGCAGGGGCAGCCTCCAGCACGCCCCCACTCATGTCTCCCACCACCCCCACCCCCTAGCCACCAGGGGCAGCCTCCAGCAGGCCCCTACTCATGTCTCCCACCACCCCCACCCCCCAGCCACTAGGGGCAGCCTCCAGCAGGCCCCCACTCATGTGTCCCACCACCCCCACCCCCCAGCCACCAGGGGCAGCCTCCAGCAGGCCCCCACTCATGTGTCCCACCACCCCCACCCCCCAGCAGTGCAGGGGCAGCCTCCAGCAGGCCCCCACTCATGTCTCCCACCACCCCCACCCCCCAGCCACCAGGGGCAGCCTCCAGCAGGCCCCCACTGATGTGTCCCACCACCCCCACCCCCCAGCAGTGCAGGGGCAGCCTCCAGCAGGACCCCACTCATGTCTCCCACCACCCCCACCCCCCAGCAGTGCAGGGGCAGCCTCCACCAGGCCCCCACTCATGTCTCCCACCGCCCCCACCCCCCAGCCACCAGGGGCAGCCTCCAGCAGGCCCCCACTCATGTGTCCCACCACCCCCACCCCCCAGCAGTGCAGGGACAGCCTCCAGCAGGCCCCCACTCATGTCTCCCACCACCCCCACCCCCCCAGCCACCAGGGGCAGCCTCCAGCAGGCCCCCACTCATGTGTCCCACCACCCCCACCCCCCAGCCACCAGGGGCAGCCTCCAGCAGGCCCCCACTCATGTCTCCCACCACCCCCAGCCCCCAGCCACCAGGGGCAGCCTCCAGCAGGCCCCCACTCAGGTGTCCCACCACCCCCACCCCCCAGCAGTGCAGGGGCAGCCTCCAGCAGGCCCCCACTCATGTCTCCCACCACCCCCACCCCCCAGCAGTGCAGGGGCAGCCTCCACCAGGCCCCCACTCATGTCTCCCACCACCCCCACCCCCCAGCCACCAGGGGCAGCCTCCAGCAGGCCCCCACTCATGTGTCCCACCACCCCACCCCCCAGCAGTGCAGGGGCTGCCTCCAGCAGGCCCCCACACATGTCTCCCACCACCCCCACCCCCCAGCCACCAGGGGCAGCCTCCAGCAGGCCCCCACTCATGTCTCCCACCACCCCCACCCCCCCAGCAGTGCAGGGGCAGCCTCCAGCAGGCCCCCACTCATGTCTCCCACCACCCCCACCCCCCAGCCACCAGGGGCAGCCTCCAGCAGGCCCCCACTCATGTGTCCCACCACCCCCACCGCCCAGCCACCAGGGGCAGCCTCCAGCAGGCCCCCACTCATGTCTCCCACCACCCCCACCCCCCAGCAGTGCAGGGGCAGCCTCCAGCAGGTCCCCACTCATGTCTCCCACCACCCCCACCCCCCAGCAGTGCAGGGGCAGCCTCCACCAGGCCCCCACTCATGTCTCCCACCACCCCCACCACCCAGCCACCAGGGGCAGCCTCCAGCAGGCCCCCACTCATGTGTCCCACCGCCCCCACCCCCCAGCAGTGCAGGGGCAGCCTCCAGCAGGCCCCCACTCATGTCTCCCAACACCCCCAACCCCCAGCCACCAGGGGAAGCCTCCAGCAGGCCCCCACTCATGTGTCCCACCACCCCCACCCCCCAGCCACCAGGGGCAGCCACCAGCAGGCCCCCACTCATGTCTCCCACCACCCCCACCCCCCAGCAGTGCAGGGGCAGCCTCCAGCAGGCCCCCACTCATGTCTCCCACCACCCCCAACCCCCAGCCACCAGGGGCAGCCTCCAGCAGGCCCCCACTCATGTCTCCCACCACCTCCACCCCCCAGCAGTGCAGGGGCAGCCTCCAGCACGCCCCCACTCATGTCTCCCACCACCCCCACCCCCTAGCCACCAGGGGCAGCCTCCAGCAGGCCCCTACTCATGTCTCCCACCACCCCACCCCCCAGCCACTAGGGGCAGCCTCCAGCAGGCCCCCACTCATGTGTCCCACCACCCCCAACCCCCAGCCACCATGGGCAGCCTCCAGCAGGCCCCCACTCATGTGTCCCATCACCCCCACCCCCCAGCCACGAGGGGCAGCCTCCAGCAGGCCCCCACTCATGTCTCCCACCACCCCCACCCCCCAGCAGTGCAGGGGCAGCCTCCAGCACGCCCCACTCATGTCTCCCACCACCCCCACCCCCTAGCCACCAGGGGCAGCCTCCAGCAGGCCCCTACTCATGTCTTCCACCACCCCCACCCTCCAGCCACTAGGGGCAGCCTCCAGCAGGCCCCCACTCATGTGTCCCACCACCCCCACCCCCCAGCCACCAGGGGCAGCCTCCAGCAGGCCCCCACTCATGTGTCCCACCACCCCCACCCCCCAGCAGTGCAGGGGCAGCCTCCAGCAGGCCCCCACTCATGTCTCCCACCACCCCCACCCCCCAGCCACCAGGGGCAGCCTCCAGCAGGCCCCCACTGATGTGTCCCACCACCCCCACCCCCCAGCAGTGCAGGGGCAGCCTCCAGCAGGCCCCCACTCATGTCTCCCACCACCCCCACCCCCCACCAGTGCAGGGGCAGCCTCCACCAGGCCCCCACTCATGTCTCCCACCACCCCCACCCCCCAGCCACCAGGGGCAGCCTCCAGCAGGCCCCCACTCATGTGTCCCACCACCCCCACCCCCCAGCAGTGCAGGGGCAGCCTCCAGCAGGCCCCCACTCATGTCTCCCACCACCCCCACCCCCCCAGCCACCAGGGGCAGCCTCCAGCAGGCCCCCACTCATGTGTCCCACCACCCCCACCCCCCGGCCACCAGGGGCAGCCTCCAGCAGGCCCCCACTCATGTCTCCCACCACCCCCACCCCCCAGCAGTGCAGGGGCACCCTCCAGCATGCCCCCACTCATGTCTCCCACCACCCCCACCCCCCAGCCACCAGGGGCAGCCTCCAGCAGGCCCCCACTCATGTGTCCCACCACCCCCACCCCCCAGCAGTGCAGGGGCAGCCTCCAGCAGGCCCCCACTCATGTCTCCCACCACCCCCACCCCCCAGCAGTGCAGGGGCAGCCTCCACCAGGCCCCCACTCATGTCTCCCACCACCCCCACCCCCCAGCAGTGCAGGGGCAGCCTCCACCAGGCCCCCACTCATGTCTCCCACCACCCCCACCCCCCAGCCACCAGGGGCAGCCTCCAACAGGCCCCCACTCATGTGTCCCACCACCCCCACCCCCCAGCAGTGCAGGGGCAGCCTCCAGAAGGCCCCCACTCATGTCTCCCACCACACCCACCCCCCAGCCACCAGGGGAAGCCTCCAGCAGGCCCCCACTCATGTGTCCCACCACCCCCACCCCCAGCCACCAGGGGCAGCATCCAGCAGGCCCCCACTCATGTCTCCCACCATCCCCATCCCCCAGCAGTGCAGGGGCAGCCTCCAGCAGGCCCCCACTCATGTCTCCCACCACCCCCACCCCCCAGCCACCAGGGGCAACCTCCAGCAGGCCCCCACTCATGTGTCCCACCACCCCCACCCCCCAGCAGTGCAGGGGCAGCCTCCAGCAGGCCCCCACTCATGTCTCCCACCACCCCCACCCCCCAGCAGTGCAGGGGCAGCCTCCACCAGGCCCCCACTCATGTCTCCCACCACCCCCACCCCCCAGCCACCAGGGGCAGCCTCCAGCAGGCCCCCACTCATGTGTCCCACCACCCCACCCCCCAGCAGTGCAGGGGCTGCCTCCAGCAGGCCCCCACTCATGTCTCCCACCACCCCCACCCCCCAGCCACCAGGGGCAGCCTCCAGCAGGCCCCCACTCATGTGTCCCACCACCCCCACCCCCCAGCCACCAGGGGCAGCCTCCAGCAGGCCCCCACTCATGTCTCCCACCACCCCCACCCCCCAGCAGTGCAGGGGCAGCCTCCAGCAGGCCCCCACTCATGTCTCCCACCACCCCCACCCCCCAGCCACCAGGGGCAGCCTCCAGCAGGCCCCCACTCATGTGTCCCACCACCCCCACCCCCCAGCAGTGCAGGGGCAGCCTCCAGCAGGCCCCCACTCATGTCTCCCACCACCCCCACCCCCCAGCAGTGCAGGGGCAGCCTCCACCAGGCCCCCACTCATATCTCCCACCACCCCCACCACCCAGCCACCAGGGGCAGCCTCCAGCAGGCCCCCACTCATGTGTCCCACCACCCCCACCCCCAGCCGTGCAGGGGCAGCCTCCAGCAGGCCCCCACTCATGTCTCCCACCACCCCCACTCCCCAGCCACCAGGGGAAGCCTCCAGCAGGCCCCCACTCATGTGTCCCACCACCCCACCCCCCAGCCACCAGGGGCAGCCTCCAGCAGGCCCCCACTCATGTCTCCCACCACCCCCACCCCCCAGCAGTGCAGGGGCAGCCTCCAGCAGGCCCCCACTCATGTCTCCCACCACCCCACCCCCCAGCCACCAGGGGCAACCTCCAGCAGGCCCCCACTCATGTGTCCTACCACCCCCACCCCCCAGCAGTGCAGGGGCAGCCTCCAGCAGGCCCCCACTCATGTCTCCCACCACCCCCACCCCCCAGCAGTGCAGGGGCAGCCTCCACCAGGCCCCCACTCATGTCTCCCACCACCCCCACCCCCCAGCCACCAGGGGCAGCCTCCAGCAGGCCCCCACTCTTGTGTCCCACCACCCCCACCCCCCAGCAGTGCAGGGGCAGCCTCCAGCAGGCCCCCACTCATGTCTCCCACCACCCCCACCCCCCAGCCACCAGGGGCAGCCTCCAGCAGGCCCACAATCATGTGTCCCACCATCCCTACCCCCCAGCAGTGCAGGGGCAGCCTCCAGCAGGCCTCCACTCATGTCTCCCACCACCCCCATCCCCCAGCAGTGCAGGGGCAGCCTCCAGCAGGCCCCCACTCATGTCTCCCACCACCCCCACCCCCCGGCAGTGCAGGGTCACCCTCCACCAGGCCCCCACTCATGTCCCCCTGCACCCCCACCCCCCAGCATCCAGGGTCACCGTCCACCAGGCCCCCACTCATGTCTCCCACCACCCCCACCCCCCTGCCACCATGGCCAGCCCCCACCAGGCCCCCACTCATGTCTCACACCACCCCCACCCCCCGGCAGTGCAGGGTCACCCTCCACCAGGCCCCCACTCATGTCTCCCACCACCCCCACCCCCCGGCAGTGCAGGGTCACCCTCCACCCGGCCCCCACTCATGTCTCCCACCACCCCCACCCCCCTGCCACCATGGCAGCACCCACCAGGTCCCCACTCATGTCTCCCACCACCCCCACCCCCCTGCCACCATGGGCAGCCCCCACCAGGCCCCCACTCATGTCTCCCACCACCCCCACCCCCCGGCAGTGCAGGGTCACCCTCCACCAGGCCCCCACTCATGTCCCCCTGCACCCCCACCCCCCAGCATCCAGGGTCACCCTCCACCAGGCCCCCACTCATGTCTCCCACCACCCCCACCCCCCTGCCACCATGGCCAGCCCCCACCAGGCCCCCACTCATGTCTCCCACCACCCCCACCCCCCAGCAGTGCAGGGGCAGCCTCCAGCAGGCCCCCACTCATGTATCCCACCACCCCCACCCCCCAGCAGTGCAGGGGCAGCCTCCACCAGGCCCCCACTCATGTCTCCCACCACCCCCACCCCCCAGCCACCAGGGGCAGCCTCCAGCAGGCCCCCACTCATGTGTCCCACCACCCCCACCCCCCAGCAGTGCAGGGGCAGCCTCCAGCAGGCCCCCACTCATGTCTCCCACCACCCCCACCCCCCAGCCACCAGGGGCAGCCTCCAGCAGGCCCCCACTCATGTGTCCCACCATCCCTACCCCCCAGCAGTGCAGGGGCAGCCTCCAGCAGGCCTCCACTCATGTCTCCCACCACCCCCACCCCCCAGCAGTGCAGGGGCAGCCTCCAGCAGGCCCCCACTCATGTCTCCCACCACCCCCACCCCCCGGCAGTGTAGGGTCACCCTCCACCAGGCCCCCACTCATGTCCCCCTGCGCCCCCACCCCCCAGCATCCAGGGTCACCGTCCACCAGGCCCCCACTCATGTCTCCCACCACCCCCACCCCCCTGCCACCATGGCCAGCCCCCACCAGGCCCCCACTCATGTCTCCCACCACCCCCACCCCCCGGCAGTGCAGGGTCACCCTCCACCAGGAACCCCACTCATGTCTCCCACCACCCCCACCCCCCGGCAGTGCAGGGTCACCCTCCACCAGGCCCCTACTCATGTCGCCCACCACCCCCACCCCCCTGCCACCATGGCAGCACCCACCAGGTCCCCACTCATGTCTCCCACCACCCCCACCCCCCTGCCACCATGGGCAGCCCCCACCAGGCCCCCACTCATGTCTCCCACCACCCCCACCCCCCGGCAGTGCAGGGTCACCCTCCACCAGGCCCCCACTCATGTCCCCCTGCACCCCCACCCCCCAGCATCCAGGGTCACCCTCCACCAGGCCCCCACTCATGTCTCCCACCACCCCCACCCCCCGGCAGTGCAGGGTCACCCTCCACCGGGCCCCCACTCATGTCCCCCTGCACCCCCACCCCCCAGCATCCAGGGTCACCCTCCACCAGGCCCCCACTCATGTCTCCCACCACCCCCACCCCCCTGCCACCATGGCCAGCCCCCACCAGGCCCCCACTCATGTCTCCCACCACCCCACCCCCTGGCAGTGCATGGGCAGCCTCCAGCAGGCCCCCACTCATGTCTCCCACCACCCCCACCCCCCGGCAGTGCAGGGTCACCCTCCACCAGGCCCCCACTCATGTCCCCCTGCACCCCCACCCCCCTGCCACCATGGGCAGCCCCCACCAGGCCCCCACTCATGTCTCCCACCACCCCCACCCCCCGGCAGTGCAGGGGCAGCCTCCAGCAGGCCCCCACTCATGTGTCCCACCACCCCCACCCCCCAGCAGTGCAGGGGCAGCCTCCACCAGGCCCCCACTCATGTCTCCCACCACCCCCACCCCCCTGCCACCATGGGCAGCCCCCACCAGGCCCCCACTCATGTCTCCCACCACCCCCACCCCGGCAGTGCAGGGTCACCCTCCACCAGGCCCCACTCATGTCCCCCTGCACCCCCACCCCCCAGCAGTCCAGGGTCACCCTCCACCAGGCCCCCACTCATGTCTCCCACCACACCCACCCCCTGCCACCTTGGCCAGCCCCCACCAGGCCCCCACTCATGTATCCCACCACCCCCACCCCCCGGCAGTGCAGGGTCACCCTCCACCAGGCCCCCACTCATGTCTCCCACCACCCCCACCCCCCGGCAGTGCAGGGTCACCCTCCACCAGGCCCCCACTCATGTCTCCCACCACCCCCACCCCCCTGCCACCATGGGCAGCACCCACCAGGCCCCCACTCATGTCTCCCACAACCCCCACCCCCCAGCAGTGCAGGGGCAGCCTCCACCAGGCCCCCACTCGTGTCTCCCACCACCCCCACCCCCCAGCCAACAGGGGCAGCCTCCAGCAGGCCCCCACTCATGTGTCCCACCACCCCACCCCGCAGCAGTGCAGGGGCTGCCTCCAGAAGGCCCCCACTCATGTCTCCCACCACCCCCACCCCCCGGCAGTGCAGGGTCACCCTCCACCAGGCCCCCACTCATGTCTCCCACCACCCCCACCCCCCTGCCACCATGGGCAGCACCCACCAGGCCCCCACTCATGTCTCCCACAACCCCCACCCCCCAGCAGTGCAGGGGCAGCCTCCACCAGGCCCCCACTCGTGTCTCCCACCACCCCCACCCCCCAGCCAACAGGGGCAGCCTCCAGCAGGCCCCCACTCATGTGTCCCACCACCCCACCCCGCAGCAGTGCAGGGGCTGCCTCCAGCAGGCCCCCACTCATGTCTCCCACCACCCCCACCCCCCAGCCACCAGGGGCAGCCTCCAGCAGGCCCCCACTCATGTGTCCCACCACCCCCACCCCCCAGCCACCAGGGGCAGCCTCCAGCAGGCCCCCACTCATGTCTCCCACCACCCCCACCCCCCAGCAGTGCAGGGGCAGCCTCCAGCAGGCCCCCACTCATGTCTCCCACCACCCCCACCCCCCAGCCACCAGGGGCAGCCTCCAGCAGGCCCCCACTCATGTGTCCCACCACCCCCACCCCCCAGCGTTGCAGGGGCAGCCTCCAGCAGGCCCCCACTCATGTCTCCCACCACCCCCACCCCCAGCAGTGCAGGGGCAGCCTCCACCAGGCCCCAACTCATGTCTCCCACCACCCCCACCACCCAGCCACCAGGGGCAGCCTCCAGCAGGCCCCCACTCATGTGTCCCACCACCCCCACCCCCCAGCAGTGCAGGGGCAGCCTCCAGCAGGCCCCCACTCATGTCTCCCACCACCCCCACCCCCCAGCCACCAGGGGAAGCCTCCAGCAGGCCCCCACTCATGTGTCCCACCACCCCCACCCCCCAGCCACCAGGGGCAGCCTCCAGCAGGCCCCCACTCATGTCTCCCACCACCCCCACCCCCCAGCAGTGCAGGGGCAGCCTCCAGCAGGCCCCCACTCATGTCTCCCACCACCCCCACCCCCCAGCCACCAGGGGCAACCTCCAGCAGGCCCCCACTCATGTGTCCCACCACCCCCACCCCCCAGCAGTGCAGGGGCAGCCTCCAGCAGGCCCCCACTCATGTGTCCCAACACCCCCACCCCCCAGCAGTGCAGGGGCAGCCTCCAGCAGGCCCCCACTCATGTCTCCCACCACCCCCACCCCCCAGCCACCAGGGGCAGCCTCCAGCAGGCCCCCACTCATGTGTCCCACCATCCCTACCCCCCAGCAGTGCAGGGGCAGTCTCCAGCAGGCCTCCACTCATGTCTCCCACCACCCCCACCCCCCAGCAGTGCAGGGGCAGCCTCCAGCAGGCCCCCACTCATGTCTCCCACCACCCCCACCCCCCGGCAGTGCAGGGTCACCCTCCACCAGGCCCCCACTCATGTCCCCCTGCACCCCCACCCCCCAGCATCCAGGGTCACCGTCCACCAGGCCCCCACTCATGTCTCCCACCACCCCCACCCCCCTGCCACCATGGGCAGCCCCCACCAGGCCCCCACTCATGTCTCCCACCACCCCCACCCCCCGGCAGTGCAGGGTCACCCTCCACCAGGCCCCCACTCATGTCCCCCTGCACCCCCACCCCCCAGCATCCAGGGTCACCCTCCACGAGGCCCCCACTCATGTCTCCCACCACCCCCACCCCCCGGCAGTGCAGGGTCACCCTCCACCAGGCCCCCACTCATGTCCCCCTGCACCCCCACCCCCCAGCATCCAGGGTCACCCTCCACCAGGCCCCCACTCATGTCTCCCACCACCCCCACCCCCCTGCCACCATGGCCAGCCCCCACCAGGCCCCCACTCATGTCTCCCACCACCCCCACCCCCCGGCAGTGCAGGGGCAGCCTCCAGCAGGACCCCACTCATGTCTCCCACCACCCCCACCCCACAGCAGTGCAAGGGCAGCCTCCAGCAGGCCCCCACTCATGTCTCCCACCACCCCCACCCCCCGGCAGTGCAGGGTCACCCTCCACCAGGCCCCCACTCATGTCCCCCTGCACCCCCACCCCCCTGCCACCATGGGCAGCCCCCACCAGGCCCCCACTCATGTCTCCCACCACCCCCACCCCCCGGCAGTGCAGGGGCAGCCTCCAGCAGGCCCCCACTCATGTGTCCCACCACCCCCACCCCCCAGCAGTGCAGGGGCAGCCTCCACCAGGCCCCACTCATGTCTCCCACCACCCCCACCCCCCTGCCACCATGGGCAGCCCCCACCAGGCCCCCACTCATGTCTCCCACCACCCCCACCCGGCAGTGCAGGGTCACCCTCCACCAGGCCCCCACTCATGTCCCCCTGCACCCCCACCCCCCAGCATCCAGGGTCACCTTCCACCAGGCCCCCACTCATGTCTCCCACCACCCCCACCCCCCTGCCACCATGGCCAGCCCCCACCAGGCCCCCACTCATGTCTCCCACCACCCCCACCCCCCGGCAGTGCAGGGTCACCCTCCACCAGGCCCCCACTCATGTCTCCCACCACCCCCACCCCCCGGCAGTGCAGGGTCACCCTCCACCAGGCCCCCACTCATGTCTCCCACCACCCCCACCCCCCTGCCACCATGGGCAGCACCCACCAGGCCCCCACTCATGTCTCCCACAACCCCCACCCCCCAGCAGTGCAGGGGCAGCCTCCACCAGGCCCCCACTCATGTCTCCCACCACCCCCACCCCCCAGCCACCAGGGGCAGCCTCCAGCAGGCCCCCACTCATGTGTCCCACCACCCCACCCCGCAGCAGTGCAGGGGCTGCCTCCAGCAGGCCCCCACTCATGTCTCCCACCACCCCCACCCCCCAGCCACCAGGGGCAGCCTCCAGCAGGCTCCCACTCATGTGTCCCACCACCCCCACCCCCCAGCCACCAGGGGCAGCCTCCAGCAGGCCCCCACTCATGTCTCCCACCACCCCCACTCCCCAGCAGTGCAGGGGCAGCCTCCAGCAGGCCCCCACTCATGTCTCCCACCACCCCCACCCCCCAGCCACCAGGGGCAGCCTCCAGCAGGCCCCCACTCATGTGTCCCACCACCCCCACCCCCCAGCAGTGCAGGGGCAGCCTTCAGCAGGCCCCCACTCATGTCTCCCACCACCCCCACCCCCCAGCAGTGCAGGGGCAGCCTCCACCAGGCCCCCACTCATGTCTCCCACCACCCCCACCACCCAGCCACCAGGGGCAGCCTCCAGCAGCCCCCCACTCATGTGTCCCACCACTCCCACCCCCCAGCAGTGCAGGGGCAGCCTCCAGCAGGCCCCCACTCATGTCTCCCACCACCCCCACCCCCTGGCAGTGCAGGGTCACCCTCCAGCAGGCCCCCACTCATGTCTCCCACCACCCCCACCCCCCAGCCACCAGGGGCAACCTCCAGCAGGCCCCCACTCATGTGTCCCACCCCCCCCACCCCCCAGCAGTGCAGGGGCAGCCTCCAGCAGGCCCCCACTCATGTCTCCCACCACCCCCACCCCCCAGCAGTGCAGGGGCAGCCTCCACCAGGCCCCCACTCATGTCTCCCACCACCCCCACCCCCCAGCCACCAGGGGCAGCCTCCAGCAGGCCCCCACTCATGTGTCCCACCACCCCCACCCCCCAGCAGTGCAGGGGCAGCCTCCAGCAGGCCCCCACTCATGTCTCCCACCACCCCCACCCCCCAGCCACCAGGGGCAGCCTCCAGCAGGCCCCCACTCATGTGTCCCACCATCCCTACCCCCCAGCAGTGCAGGGGCAGCCTCCAGCAGGCCTCCACTCATGTCTCCCACCACCCCCACCCCCCAGCAGTGCAGGGGCTGCCTCCAGCAGGCCCCCACTCATGTCTCCCACCACCCCCACCCCCCGGCAGTGCAGGGTCACCCTCCACCAGGCCCCCACTCATGTCCCCCTGCACCCCCACCCCCCAGCATCCAGGGTCACCGTCCACCAGGCCCCCACTCATGTCTCCCACCACCCCCACCCCCCTGCCACCATGGCCAGCCCCCACCAGGCCCCCACTCATGTCTCCCACCACCCCCACCCCCCGGCAGTGCAGGGTCACCCTCCACCAGGCCCCCACTCATGTCTCCCACCACCCCCACCCCCCTGCCACCATGGCAGCACCCACCAGGCCCCCACTCATGTCTCCCACCACCCCCACCCGCCAGCCACCATGGGCAGCCCCCACCAGGCCCCCACTCATGTCTCCCACCACCCCCACCCCCCGGCAGTGCAGGGTCACCCTCCACCAGGCCCCCACTCATGTCCCCCTGCACCCCCACCCCCCAGCATCCAGGGTCACCCTCCACCAGGCCCCCACTCATGTCTCCCACCACCCCCACCCCCCGGTAGTGCAGGGTCACCCTCCACCAGGCCCCCACTCATGTCCCCCTGCACCCCCACCCCCCAGCATCCAGGGTCACCCTCCACCAGGCCCCCACTCATGTCTCCCACCACCCCCACCCCCCTGCCACCATGGCCAGCCCCCACCAGGCCCCCACTCATGTCTCCCACCACCCCCACCCCCCGGCAGTGCAGGGGCAGCCTCCAGCAGGCCCCCACTCATGTCTCCCACCACCCCCACCCCCCAGCAGTGCAGGGGCAGCCTCCAGCAGGCCCCCACTCATGTGTCCCACCACCCCCACCCTCCGGCAGTGCAGGGTCACCCTTCACCAGGCCCCCACTCATGTCCCCCTGCACCCCCACCCCCCTGCCACCATGGGCAGCCCCCACCAGGCCCCCACTCATGTCTCCCACCACCCCCACCCCCCGGCAGTGCAGGGGCAGCCTCCAGTAGGCCCCCACTCATGTGTCCCACCACCCCCACCCCCCAGCAGTGCAGGGACAGCCTCCACCAGGCCCCCACTCATGTCTCCCACCACCCCCACCCCCCTGCCACCATGGGCAGCCCCCACCAGGCCCCCACTCATGTCTCCCACCACCCCCACCCCGGCAGTGCAGGGTCACCCTCCACCAGGCCCCCACTCATGTCCCCCTGCACCCCCACCCCCCAGCATCCAGGGTCACCCTCCACCAGGCCCCCACTCATGTCTCCCACCACCCCCACCCCCCTGCCACCATGGCCAGCCCCCACCAGGCCCACACTCATGTCTCCCACCACCCCCACCCCCCGGCAGTGCAGGGTCACCCTCCACCAGGCCCCCACTCATGTCTCCCACCACCCCCACCCCCCGGCAGTGCAGGGTCACCCTCCACCAGGCCCCCACTCATGTCTCCCACCACCCCCACCCCCCTGCCACCATGGGCAGCACCCACCAGGCCCCCACTCATGTCTCCCACAACCCCCACCCCCCAGCAGTGCAGGGGCAGCCTCCACCAGGCCCCCACTCATGTCTCCCACCACCCCCACCCCCCAGCCACCAGGGGCAGCCTCCAGCAGGCTCCCACTCATGTGTCCCACCACCCCCACCTCCCAGCAGTGCAGGGGCACCCTCCAGCAGGCCCCCACTCATGTCTCCCACCACCCCCACCCCCCTGCCACCAGGGGCAGCCTCCAGCAGGCCCCCACTCATGTCTCCCACCACCCCCACCCCCCAGCAGTGCAGGGGCAGCCTCCAGCAGGCCCCCACTCATGTCTCCCACCACCCCCACCCCCCGGCAGTGCAGGGGCAGCCTCCAGCAGGCCCCCACTCATGTCTCCCACCACCCCCACCCCCAGCAGTGCAGGGGCAGCCTCCAGCAGGCCCCCACTCATGTCTCCCACCACCCCCACCCTCCGGCAGTGCAGGGTCACCCTTCACCAGGCCCCCACTCATGTCCCCCTGCACCCCCACCCCCCTGCCACCATGGGCAGCCCCCACCAGGCCCCCACTCATGTCTCCCACCACCCCCACCCCCCAGCAGTGCAGGGGCAGCCTCCAGTAGGCCCCCACTCATGTGTCCCACCACCCCCACCCCCCAGCAGTGCAGGGACAGCCTCCACCAGGCCCCCACTCATGTCTACCACCACCCCCACCCCCCTGCCACCATGGGCAGCCCCCACCAGGCCCCCACTCATGTCTCCCACCACCCCTACCCCGGCAGTGCAGGGTCACCCTCCACCAGGCCCCCACTCATGTCCCCCTGCACCCCCACCCCCCAGCATCCAGGGTCACCCTCCACCAGGCCCCCACTCATGTCTCCCACCACCCCCACCCCCCTGCCACCATGGCCAGCCCCCACCAGGCCCACACTCATGTCTCCCACCACCCCCACCCCCCGGCAGTGCAGGGTCACCCTCCACCAGGCCCCCACTCATGTCTCCCACCACCCCCACCCCCCGGCAGTGCAGGGTCACCCTCCACCAGGCCCCCACTCATGTCTCCCACCACCCCCACCCCCCTGCCACCATGGGCAGCACCCACCAGGCCCCCACTCATGTCTCCCACAACCCCCACCCCCCAGCAGTGCAGGGGCAGCCTCCACCAGGCCCCCACTCATGTCTCCCACCACCCCCACCCCCCAGCCACCAGGGGCAGCCTCCAGCAGGCTCCCACTCATGTGTCCCACCACCCCCACCTCCCAGCAGTGCAGGGGCACCCTCCAGCAGGCCCCCACTCATGTCTCCCACCACCCCCACCCCCCTGCCACCAGGGGCAGCCTCCAGCATGCCCCCACTCATGTCTCCCACCACCCCCACCCCCCAGCAGTGCAGGGGCAGCCTCCAGCAGGCCCCCACTCATGTCTCCCACCACCCCCACCCCCCAGCCACCAGGGGCAGCCTCCACCAGGTGCTCACAATCCCCAATCATGTGCGTAATGGACAGCCTCCACATCCAAAAAGCCCTACCAAGTAACCCATTCACCCACATGGAAATGAAAATCACATGTTACACCCCCAATGTTCATGAAGCTAATGAACCCATGTCCGTCACACACAATGGTTGCAATATAATGGGAAAACACACAACATGACATGCATGAAAGCAATGAGATGATACCACACAGTGAAGTATGCTCACAAAATTGAATTAAAAACAATTAAGAATGCAAAAGAAAGAAAAATAACTACAATGTGAATGAGAACAAAAAACATGCATGTCCGTATAAAAAACTACCAAGTGTCCATGAGCCCAACTGAACAAAGGAAACCTACTAAAAAAACCTACCTAAAAATCAACTATATACAAAAAGTGGAGCAGTGTCCATCGACTCCAAATCATAATTCGAAAGAAAGGAAACCTAAAACTAAATAACTATATACAAAGGCGGCGGGCTAGTCCAGCGGCTCACTCCGTGGTGTCCCGGGCCAGGGCATCATCGAACTCCTGTTCGATGTCCCGGAGGCGGTCTAGTTCCATGGCCCCGAGGGTCCGCAGGGACGACGCTGTGTCCTCCTCCAACCCCCTGCGGATTGCCTCGAGGCACTCGGCCCGCCTCAGGGCCCTCCGCATGGAGTTCTCCGCCCTGACCATTGTGAGCCGCGCCTCTTCTGCCCGCCGCCGCTCCGCACCTATGGCGTGGCCCAACCGCTGCCACACGGAAGACACTCTCTGTCCTGGGTCCCCCTGCCCTCCGGCCGATGCCTGCCCCTCCGATGTCGAAAGCCCCGAGCCTTCATGTCTCCCACCATGTTGCTGCTGCTGCTGCTCTGCCTCTGCCCGTGCACTGCCTCCTGCTGCCTGCACATCCTCTGCCGGCTGGGGTGCACTTGTTGATGTGGCCACCCCTGCTGGACCTCCGACTCCCGACTGTGGCAGGGATGCCTCCTCCACCAGCCTGGCCGCACCGTCAGAGGCAGCACCACAGGGCACCCAGGTGACTGATGGGTGGGAAGATGGCACAGAGGACGACTGGCGCGTAGGGGGTCCAGTTGAGGAGGGGGTCGGAGCAAGCCCCATCAGACGGAGGAATCCGGCCTGGGTGACCTGTCCCAGCAGGCTGACGTGGTCAACGAGCCATTCGAGATGACGTGCAGTCTCTCCATGAAAAGACTGCAGGTCACCTCGCATGGCCCGTTGACGCAACGCCACACCAGCCAGGACAGGCTCAACCCGGACCTGGATGGCCACGTCCGCAGGCAGAGGAAGGCCAGTTGATGTCAGCTCATCCCCTGCCTGAAAACGGGTCTGGACGTAGGCATCCCTGCTGGTGCAAGATGATGCAGGGACAGGAACGGGGACAGGATTGCACACAGACACCTCCGCGGCCGCCTGTGCTGCCTCCTGTCCCTGGTCCTGCACTGCACCACTAGCACCAGTGGGATCCCCACCTCCAGACCCCGTCTCTGGTGCTTGCGCGGCCCCCTCCTCCACCAAACCCCCCACCAACCTGGATGACTCCGTGCCATCTTCCGCTGTTGGGCCCTGTGGGGTCCCAGCTGCCCCTTCTGCTGCCGAGGAGTCCAACTGCAACCTCCGCCTCTTGGACCTCCCCCCGGCAGCTGCGGCCTGGGACGTGGCACCGGACTCCTCCCTCCCCGACGAGATGACAACACGGGAGGGGAGCCGGGCCTTGAGTCTCCGGCTGGCGGTCGGATCCCCGCCGCTGTGCTCCACAGCACCTTCTCCGCCCTCTTCATCAGTTGACGCTGCAGACAGGGAGAAACAAAACACAAGCATCAGGGCACTGTACAATGGACACATACACGCATGACAGTTGCACATGAGTGGCATTGGCAAACCTCAGACATGTCATCCCCAACACACATGTCATTGCAACTGTCACACATGAGCCATACCACAGCCATTTTGCAACTGCCACCCCCATCCCTACACATACAACAGCATCAGCAGCCAAAGGGGAGCCAGACATCACATGCAACACAGGAAGTGCACCACACATGTACACACACCACCACACTTGCATGCATGTCTACACCTCTGCCAAGTGTCGCACTGTTCAGACGGGCATCCATGTCACATCTGCCAATCAGTCTTCCACATACCGCTGTCACATGCATCCATGTAGCATCACTGTTGCACCCTTGACAAATACACACACATGCACATGTACACAGTGCTCATACATGCAGCCGAAAACAACATACATGCCTGACATCACGGACATGTCTACTTACATACACATTCATCCAAACATGTGTGCACGCACAACTGCATTTGCCATGCAAGCCCACGCACACAAGCACCATCCATGTCTCACACATTACAGCCCTCGCATGCGTCAGCCCCACGGCCCTGTACACCCCCACCCATACTCCACCCCATACAAACAGATGTGCAACCGGCACAATGGCGAATGATCACCACACGCCCTGCTCACAACCAGGATGCATGTACACTCACCGCTCGACTCCAGACGGGTCTGCTTCTCTAGGACCTGGACGTGGAGCGCTGGGGATATGCGTTCCAGGACCCCCATCTGTTCTTCCGACAAGTGGCCCCGGCGCCCCTTGGCATCCGCTGCCTTCAAGAGGCGCCGGGCCTTGTTCAGGGTCCTGGACCTGAAGTCCTCCCAGCGCTTCCTGACATGTCGTAAGTCCCGGACTGCCACCCCCTCCGCGTTGATGGCAGTCACGATGTCAGTCCAGATCCGAGTCCGTCCTTCCTTGTCGGCGCGGGAACTTCCAAAGAGGGCATCATACTGCCCCAGGACTTGCTCCACCAGGACACCAACTTCGGTGGCACTGAAGCTGGTGCCCCTCTGCCTCTCTGGCCGGGGGTTGTCAGTGGTCACAGATGTTGTATGCCCCGACATGACAACCCCAGAGGCAGGAGTGTGTGGGCAACTGGGTCCTGGGGCTGGCCTGTGGAGCGATGGAATTCCAGTCGGGAGTCTTCGGTTCCAGCAGGGGTGGTCACAGCAACAGCACCCCTGGCTGATGTGCAGGCAGCAAATGGCAGTGCACGTGGGCAGCAGGCAGTCAGGCAGCAGCAGATGGCAGGTGGGAGCGTGCTCGGGGGTCTGGGGGGCAGTAGTTCGGCCTTCTGGGCAGGAGCGTGATCTTCCGTGTGCTTATGCGTGGCCAGCTTGGTACGGAGTGATTTCCGTACCAAGATCACTGCGTGAAAATCCTGCACATCAGCGTGAAAACCGAGGAAAGGCCCTTAGCGCGTAAGCGCGTCAGCACGCATACGCGAATCCATTGGACCAAAGGGCCTCAGCGCGTAAGCGCGTCTGTGACGTGACCCGCATGGGTGTTTCCCACACACCACGTGATGACAGAGCACACGTGGAAAGACTGCACGTCAGAGTCTCATCGCGTGTAATTGGACAGCACGTCAGAGTCTCATCGCGTGTAATTGGACAAAAGTGCATGTACACGCGATTGGCCTATGTACGTGTATATCAGGTGTGCGCGGACACTTACACACGCAAGTACGTCAGCGCACCTGTATCCCGGTGTGCACGCCAATTTCCACACGCTATTGTACTGGGCACTGGATTGGAGGGGTGCGCGGGTCACACGCTCGCCTACAACACGCGCAACGCATTAATTTGCGCGCTAACAAAATAACTAGCTCAGACCCAGGATGAACATGCCGTTCCTAGCAGCAGTGGGCGTGGCCTACCAAAGGAGGAGGAGGAGAATAGTCAGGGCCAGAATATTCACACCAGGACCAGCCTTTTCGGGATGCCTGATGACCAGGTGCATGGGAGGTACAGGTTTCCACCACACATCATACTGGACCTGGTGAGTGAGTGAGAGGACGACCTCACATCACCCACCCTGTGCTCCCAAGCACTCAGCCCCTTGGAGAAGGTCCTCAATGTACTGCACTTCTTAGCCACTGGATCATTTCAGCGGACAAGTGCCATTGTGGGTGGTGTATCACAGGCCACCCAGTCACGGTGCCTACACCAGGTCTTGAACATCATCACTGCACGCCCATCAGTCCGCAGGCACATATACCTGCCCAGAACACCTGCAGAAAGGCATGCTGCCGTCCTGGATTTCTACGCTGTGGCACGATTTCCCAAAGTGCTAGGTGCCATTGACTGCACCCATGTGGCTCTACGTCCCCCCAGGGCATCTGAGCACATCTATAGGAACCGCAAGCACTGGCATTCCATCAACGTGCAGGTAGTATGTAATGCCAAGGGAATCATCACCTCACTATATGCCAACTATCCTGGGTCAACCCACGACAGCTTCATTTACCGAATGTCCACCCTAAGCCGGGACCTAGAAGCTGGCCGGCATGGCGATACATGGCTGCTTGTTGAGTATGAATGCCACTGCACATGCATGCATGTCAGATACTGAGCAAGGTCACAACCCCACCAATGATACCAATCACCACCTCCACAGGGGACAGTGCCTACCCTCTCAGCCCCCACATGATGACACCAATTCGGAACCCCACCACGCCACCCCAGGTAAGATATAACGCAGCCCACATTACAACCCGGGGCATAGTGGAGCGCACATTTGGAGTGCTGAAGTCACGCTTTCGCTCCCTTGACCGTTCTGGCGGCCAGCTGTTGTACGCTCCCCCAGTAGTGTGCAGGATCATAGTGGCAGCATGTGTCCTGCACAACGTTGCAACACGCCGGGGCCTGGCCGTGGACATGGTGGTGCCCCCCATCCCCAACCACATGCACAGCCGCTGCGCATGGGAGGGGAAAGGGCACGGGGGGAGGCAGCCCGTACACAGCTAGTGGCTAATTACTTCACATAGAAATCACACCCCTGTGGAGTGCACACTGCCCTGGCACATTCCATCTGACAATCAATGATGACTCAACCTGACACTGATCCTGAATGTCTGGAGAAAGAACCGTGAAAACCATATCAGCCTGAGATTGTTCACCTGGAAGTGTCACAATGTGTGCATCCCTACCCACACTGACACCACCAATGCAGTTTCGTGAAGTTACAAATTCAAGCAGCTGAAATGAATACCCACTTGCAAAATGCAACAAGAGGACAGTGCCATGTCAGCCAACCCAACCCCAGCACCGCCACACGACACACCGTGCCATGTCATGCTATTTGCACGTAAACAAAGTAATCCCCACAACATGACACTAGTGTCACAATGTACAGTGTCCCTATTAGAAACTTGCAAAACCTGAAATGCTCACAGTAATGCCGGACCAACAACAAACTTGAGCACGTACTACCATTAACATGACATCACAAATGTATAATATTAGTAGTCTCACCACCTGGAAATGCCTGCACTCCCACCACTACCAACTGTGCAGTGTTGGCGCCTGTAGAGTTGTAGGTGCACTGCTGCCAACATGGACCACATCTCCAGACTAGAGGTCCTTGTGTAGACATGAGGAAGGGACCTGCAAATTGGGAGGTAGACACAGAAGATGAGTTACACATCAATGCAACATGCAGTGTACAACACAACAGCATTATGCACTAGGAATGTATACACAGTATTGACTACAGACTGCCCACACAGCTCATGGGAGTCCAACGTCACTGTGTAATTCACTGTCACTTGGGCACACCCTTTGCAAGCCCATGGAAACGGGAAGCAGGAGGGGTGTGTGTGACTCAAACCCAAGCATCTGAACCAAATACATTACAAGCCTGCATGTGCCCAGCCACAATGCAGCGTATGCCCACAGGAACCACGGAAGCCAACAAATCGTCCCAAAAAAATTGGGAATAAAAGAAATTAAAATAAAAATAAAAAAAATAAAAATAAAAAATGGCCATTGAAGGGCCCGGGGGGGTTGGGGAGGCCACCCAGGAGGTCCGAGGACAGGATGCACACCAGTACCCACCTGCGTGGATCCTGGGAAAAAAAACACCTCCATGGGCTCATGGCCCACACGGCTACCCTATTGTGGGAGTATCACTGCTGTCGCTATTATCACCCTGTGCAGCTGCATCCGGAGGTGGTTGCACTATGGGAGGCAGCCCACGCAAGGCCCTAGTCTGCTCCTCCATGGCTGCAAGCATGCGGGTGTGGTAGGTCTGGTTCTGGAGGATGAGTGTGCGGAGGTCCCCATGCAACAACTCACGGGATGCCCGGACCTCCGCCCTCGTTGCCTGCATCTCAGCTGAGAGCGTACGGGTGAGACGCTCCAGCTGCTGTTCTGTCCTTTGGTGTGTAGAAGCCTCAAGCTCAACAAGAGTCGTCCTGAGGTGAAGGAGCTCCTGCCTCAGGGCTTCCCTGTGGCCCTGGGACTCAATGGAGATGGCCTCCTGCAGAGTCGCCAGTGCCGCCCGCCTGTCCCTGTTGGACCCCAACATGTCCTCCCTGTGTGACTGGCAGATGGTGTCGGTTGCCTGCTCTAGTCGCTCCATCGGCCTTTCAGGGGGGACAATCGAAGTGGCCACCCTATCCATGGCCTGAGCCATCATCTCGGATGATGCTGCCTGTTGGGTTGCCATACCCTAAATGGATTGCTCCCATGCAGTATTGCCAGGTGCCGTACGGCCACCACGTCGGCGGGCACCACACCTGTCTGGGGCAAGGCGAACTGCGCCTTGCTGTGCCGACACTGCCTGAGGCTGCAGGACTGCATTCCCCCTCTGATCTGCTGGCCCAGGAACAGGATCAGATGTCGCGGAGTGTGACCCTGCATCCGTAACCACCAAAGGCGTAGCTGCCAACACTGAAATCCCCATTGAGGGTTCTGACCCTGGTGCAGGTGGATGAGACAGAACAGAATCCCTCCCTGGAACACTCACCTGCGACGGCACGTAGGTCTCATCCGAATCAACACCTGAGTACAGCTCGGGGGAGGTGCAGCCAGAGACACCCCTTGAGAGCAGGACCTGCAGCACTTGTGGGTTCTCACCCACCACCACACCACGTCCCTCACTGGTGGTTGGTCGGCCCTCGGACCCCTCCTGGGTAAGCACCATCTCCACAACCCCAGCAGTATCAGGTGCGTCTTCCCCTGCAAAGACATAAAAACAAAGAAATGGAAACAGGCATTAGCACCATGGCACACAATGAGGGCTGAGAAGCAAGAGAAACAGTACTTGTTTGACACATGTCCCACATGACTAAAACCCTCCCATGCATGCAGCCTCACTGCGTATGAAGGGCAGGCAAATGGCACACACTGATGACACCAAGATTGAAGATGAACACATTTTCTGCATGCTGCCTGGCAGTGGCATCACACATTGGCCTGTGATTGGCAGGTGAAACACACATGCCATCACACAGATGGCATGTACCATTGCTATTGAGTGAAGATGCAGAGGAGGGCAGCACCTATGCATACTGTCCAGTTCCCCCATGTAATAGCTTTTCTAATTCTAACAGGTCAGATTCTTCACCTGGAGCTGCCAGTCCGAAATGGTGCAATTGCACAGGGACATGCTTGAACAAATGATATCCAGGTAACAAAGTCACTCAACTTTACCATAGCCATGTCAGACATGTGACTAGAGGACTGCGACATGCCTAGTAAAAGTGGTGGAATGGTAAATATCTGACTAAATGAACAGTGCTAAATTTTGCAACAATGTTGTGGCAAGGTGACACTTCAAGGGCAACTGGCGTGCAGTTGGACTACATGTCTACTGTTGGCAGAAGGGATACAGCTATGGCCAAATGCAGCTGCGCAGGATGTATTGCATGAAGCACATGGATGACCCATACGACTCAGGCGCACACACTCTCACCTGGCACACAAACAGAAGCAATCACACACACCATGCACATGGATGACACAGACATGCATGTGCACTCACCGGACAATGCCTCGTAATCAGGGAGATCTCCCACGCCTTGGATCTGTTCCTCCGTGACGTAGGTCCCAGCGACTGACTCATGTGGAGTGAGTTCCGTGTCTACTACTGGAGACCCACCTCCAGTCACTAGAGTTGCGGCATGACTTGAGGCCAGCTTACTCTTTGCCCTGCGCTTTCGGTCATTCCAGCGCTTATAGCAATCATTGTCTGTGCGCCTCACGATTCCAAGGGCACTTACGATGTCCGCAACGGTCTGCCAGTGTGCCTGGCGTTGTGCAGGTGTGGTCTTGGATCCTGCAACAATGACCATCTCGTTGTCATGTGCGGACACATACTCGACAAGTGCATTCAGTTCGTCATCCGTGAAGCTGGGCTTCCTGGACTGGCCTGACTGTGTAGCCATGTCTGGGGCATCAGCCTGTGCCGGACGAGCACTCTTCCTCTTCCGCTTGGAAGGTGGTGGTGATCCTGAGTGTCCTGCGCCGCTCTGGACACTAGGGGCAGGAGCCCTGGTGGACTCTGTATCAGGAGTGTGGGATTGCACACTCAGCATGGGAGTTGGTGCAGGCATTGGCTCTAGTGTGATGGTGTCAGGGGGAATATCAGCAGCATGGACTAGGACCGACACTGTCCGGGCTGGGTGTGTGAGGGCTGGGGTGGATGGAGCCGCAGCAGCCCCTGCAGCCTCTCCGCCCTGCCTACTTGGTGCAGCAGATGACCTTGCTGCCCCAGATGCACGTGGCATGGTGACATCAACGTGCACCAGCGCACGTGTCATAGGCCTGCTGACCTGGAAATCAGCCATGGAGTCAGCCAGGTCTGGTGCCACAATGGGCTGGTCCAACAAGGGCTGAGCATGGATGGTGTCAGCCACATCAGCCTCAACGGGAGGGGGGGGATTATGGGTGCCCTTGACTGGTCCTCCACACATGGGGGGACAGGCTCACCCTGCAAGTAACGACCACGTCCCCTACCGGATCCACCACGGCCACCACTTGTGGCTCTTCCACCTTTGCCACCCTTACGGAATCCTCGCCTCCCAACCATGGCACTGATGTTGATGTGCGTATGGGAGTGGCTGTCAAATATTGTCCTGGGCAATTGGGGGTCAAAGGGGTTGGGTACCAGATGGTAATTCTACCCTAGTGCTCTTGCAAGGCTGATTGTAACCCCTGGGGAAAGATGACGGGTCACGCAACGCACAGGAGCCCCAAAAAAGGGAGATGACGTGCACGCAACCCCTCCTAGACCACGTGTGCAGAAAGAAAAACCTGCACTACGCTGTGGCACCCAGAAACACAAGAATGAACGTATGCGTGTCACACGCAGCCTAGAATGACCTCTGAAGGGGTAGGCTACACACGGGGCAAGCACAGATGTTAGATACGTGCGTGACTCACCGTCTGCCAGGTAAAAGAGCGTGAAAAAGGAGCGTGTTTGGTTGGCAACACCCCCGCCAAAAGAAGATTTGTACGCTGTCTGAGGAGACAGGACAATAGTAGAAGGGAACACTGTTTGAGGGAACAGGCCCAGGTAAACCAGTAAAAGAGAAAAAAGAGAAAAATCTGTCAGAGGTAACAGGGAATACGAACTTGAAACGCCGTGAAGTAAATCGCGTGTGAACCGACAAGAAGTACAGAATTCACCCACTCGCTCTCCACGAAAAGCACGTACAAGGAAATGGTTTTCTACGCGTACCTTTTATACAGGCCCACACGTCCAACGTCACTTACGCGGCGTGTACGCGCTAGGGCCATTTCCACCAATTACATGCTTTGTGACTTATGCGTATACGGCCATTTCCACCAATTACACGCTTTGTCACTTCTGCGTGTACGGCCATTTCCACCAATCACACGCGATGAGACTCTGACGTGCAGTCTTTCCACGTGTGCTCTGTCATCACGTGCTGTGTGGGAAACACCCGTGCGGGTCACGTCACAGACGCGCTTACGCGCTGAGGGCCTTTGGTCCAATAGAATCGCGTATGCGTGCTGATGCGCTTACGCGCTAAGGGCCTTTCCTCGGTTTTCACGCTGACGTGCAGGATTTTCACGTGCCAAATCACTCCGTACCAAGCTGGCCACGCGTAAGCACACGGAAGACCACGCTCCTGCCCAGAAGGCCGAACTACTGCCCCCCAGAGCCCCGAGCACGCTCCCACCTGCCATCTGCTGCTGCCTGACTGCCTGCTGCCCACGTGCACTGCCATTTGCTGCCTGCACATCAGCCAGGGGTGCTGTTGCTGTGACCATCCCTGCTGGAACCGAGCACTCCCGAATGGAATTCCATCGCTCCACAGCCCAGCCCCAGGACCCAGTTGCCCACCCACTCCTGCCTCTGGGGTTGTCATGTCGGGGCAAACACCATCTGTGACCACTGACAACCCCCGGCCAGAGAGGCAGAGGGGCACCAGCTTCAGTGCCACCGAAGTTGGTGTCCTGGTGGAGCAAGTCCTGGGGCAGTATGATGCCCTCTTTGGAAGTTCCCGCGCCGACAAGGAAGGACGGACTCGGATCTGGACTGACATCGTGACTGCCATCAACGCGGAGGGGGTGGCAGTCCGGGACTTACAACATGTCAGGAAGCGCTGGGAGGACTTCAGGTCCAGGACCCTGAACAAGGCCCGGCGCCTCTTGAAGGCAGCGGATGCCAAGGGGCGCCGGGGCCACTTGTCGGAAGAACAGATGGGGGTCCTGGAACGCATATCCCCAGCGCTCCACGTCCAGGTCCTAGAGAAGCAGACCCGTCTGGAGTCGAGCGGTGAGTGTACATGCATCCTGGTTGTGAGCAGGGCGTGTGGTGATCATTCGCCATTGTGCCGGTTGCACATCTGTTTGTATGGGGTGGAGTATGGGTGGGGGTGTACAGGGCCGTGGGGCTGACACATGCGAGGGCTGTAATGTGTGAGACATGGATGCTGCTTGTGTGTGTGGGCTTGCATGGCAAATGCAGTTGTGCGTGCACACATGTTTGGATGAATGTGTATGTAAGTAGACATGTCCGTGATGTCAGGCATGTATGTTGTTTTCGACTGCATGTATGAGCACTGTGTACATGTGCATGTGTGTGTATTTGACAAGGGTGCAACAGTGATGCAACATGGATGCATGTGACAGCGGTATGTGAAAGCCTGATTGGCAGATGTGACATGGATGCCCGTCTGAACAGTGCGACACTTGGCAGAGGTGTAGACATGCATGCAAGTGTGGTGGTGTGTGTACATGTGTGGTGCACTTCCTGTGTTGCATGTGATGTCTGGCTCCCCTTTGGCTGCTGATGCTGTTGTATGTGTAGGGATGGTGCTGGCAGTTGCGATATGGCTGTGGTATGGCTCATGTGTGCCAGTTGCAATGACATGTGTGTTGGGGATTGTGATGACATGTCTGAGGTTTGCCAATGCCACTCATGTGCAACTGTCATGCGTGTATGTGTCCATTGTACAGTGCCCTGATGCCTGTGTTTTGTTTCTCCCTGTCTGCAGCGTCAACTGATGAAGAGGGCGGAGAAGGTGCTGTGGAGCACAGCAGCGGGGATCCGACCGCCAGCCGGAGACGCAAGGCCCGGCTCCCCTCCCGTGTTGTCATCTCGTCGGGGAGTGAGGAGTCCGGTGCCGCGTCCCAGGCCGCAGCTGCCGGGGGGAGGTCCAAGAGGCGGAGGTTGCAGTTGGACTCCTCGGCAGCAGACGGGGCAGCTGGGACCCCACAGGGCCCAACAGCGGAAGATGGCACGGAGTCATCCAGGTTGGTGGGGGGTTTGGTGGAGGAGGGGGCCGCGCAAGCACCAGAGACAGGGTCTGGAGGTGGGGATCCCACTGGTGCTAGTGGTGCAGTGCAGGACCAGGGACAGGAGGCAGCACAGGCGGCCGCGGAGGTGCCTGTGTGCAATCCTGTCCCCGATCCTGTCCCTGCATCATCTTGCACCAGCAGGGATGCCTACGTCCAGACCCGTTTTCAGGCAGGGGATGAGCTGACGTCAACTGGCCTTCCTCTGCCTGCGGACGTGGCCATCCAGGTCCGGGTTGAGCCTGTCCTGGCTGGTGTGGCGTTGCGTCAACGGGCCATGCGAGGTGACCTGCAGTCTTTTCATGGAGAGACTGCACGTCATCTCGAATGGCTCGTTGACCACGTCAGCCTGCTGGGACAGGTCACCCAGGCCGGATTCCGCTGTCTGATGGGGCTTGCTCCGACCCCCTCCTCAACTGAACCCCCTACGCGCCAGTCGTCCTCTGTGCCATCTTCCCACCCATCAGTCACCTGGGTGCCCTCTGGAGCTGCCTATGACGGTGCGGGCAGGCTGGTGGAGGAGGCATCCCTGCCACAGTCGGGAGTCGGAGGTCCAGCAGGGGTGGCCACATCAACAAGTGCACCCCAGCCGGCAGAGGATGTACAGGCAGCAGGAGTCAGTGCATGGGCAGAGGCAGAGCAGCAGCAGCAGCAACATGGTGGGAGACATGAAGGCTCGGGGCTTTCGACATCGGAGGGGCAGGCATCGGCCGGAGGGCAGGGGGACCCAGGACAGAGAGTGTCTTCCGTGTGGCAGCGGTAGGGCCACGCCATAGGTGCGGAGCGGGGGCGGGCGGAAGAGGCGCGGCTCACAATGGTCAGGGCGGAGAACTCCAGGCGGAGGGCCCTTAGGCGGGCCCAGTGCCTCGAGGCAATCCGCAGGGGGTTGGAGGAGGACACAGCGTCGTCCCTGCGGACCCTCGGGGCCATGGAACTGGACCGCCTCCGGGACATCGAACAGGAGTTCGATGATGCCCTGGCCCGGGACACCACAGAGTGAGCCGCTGGACTTGCCCGCCGCCTTTGTATATAGTTCTTTAGTTTTAGGTTTCCTTTCGTTCTTATTATGATTTGGAGTCGACGGACACTGCTCCACCTTTTGTATATAGTTGATATTTAGGTAGGTTTTTTAGGAGGTTTCCTTATTTCAGTTGGGATCATTGACCCTTGTTATTTTTGTACATAGTTCTTTGTTGCATGGAGATTTTTTTAAATTTCACTTTGGACAAAATTTTTTAGGATTTGGATTTCCAGTTTTGTGTTTTTATGCGGACATGCAGCTTATTTTTTCACATTTACATTGTAGTTAGTTTTCTTTCTTTAGCATTCTTTTTTTTTTCAATACATTTTTGTTGCCATAGTTCACTGTGTGGTTTCATCTCATTGGTTTCATGCATGTCATGTTGTGTGTTTTCCCATTCAATTGCAAAAAATGTGTGTGACGGACATGGGTTCATTAGCTTCATGAACATTGGGGGTGTAACATGTGATTTCCATTTCCATGTGGGTGAATGGGTTACTTGGTAAGGCTTTTTGGCTGTGGAGGCTGACCATTACGCACATGATTGGGGATTGTGAGGACCTGGTGGGGGCTGGCCATGGTGGCAGGGGGGTGGGGGTGGTGGGAGACATGAGTGGGGGCCTGGTGGAGGGTGACCCTGGATGCTGGGGGGTGGGGGTGCAGGGGGACATGAGTGGGGGCCTGGTGGAGGGTGACCCTGCACTGCCGGGGGGTGGGGGTGGTGGGAGACATGAGTGGGGGCCTGGTGGAGGGTGACCCTGGATGCTGGGGGGTGGGGGTGCAGGGGGACATGAGTGGGGGCCTGGTGGAGGGTGACCCTGCACTGCCGGGGGATGGGGGTGGTGGGAGACATGAGTGGGGGCCTGGTGGGGGCTGCCCATGGTGGCAGGGGGGTGTGGGTTGTGGGAGACATGAGTGGGGGACTGGTGGGTGCTGCCCATGGGGGCAGGGGGGTGGGGGTGGTGGGAGACATGAGTGGGGGCCTGGTGGAGGGTGACCCTGCACTGCCGGGGGGTGGGGGTGGTGGGAGACATGAGTGGGGGCCTGGTGGAGGGTGACCCTGCACTGCCGGGGGGTGGGGGTGTTGGGAGACATGAGTGGGGGCCTGGTGGAGGGTGACCCTGGATGCTGGGGGGTGGGGGTGCAGGGGGACATGAGTGGGGGCCTGGTGGAGGGTGACCCTGCACTGCCGGGGGGTGGGGGTGGTGGGAGACATGAGTGGGGGCCTGGTGGAGGGTGACCCTGGATGCTGGGGGGTGGGGGTGCAGGGGGACATGAGAGGGGGCCTGGTGGGGGCTGCCCATGGTGGCAGGGGGGTGGGGGTGGTGGGAGACATGAGTGGGGGCCTGGTGGAGGGTGACCCTGCACTGCCGGGGGGTGGGGGTGGTGGGAGACATGAGTGGGGGCCTGGTGGAGGGTGACCCTGCACTGCCGGGGGGTGGGTGTGGTGGGAGACATGAGTGGGGGCCTGGTGGAGGGTGACCCTGGATGCTGGGGGGTGGGGGTGCAGGGGGTCATGAGTGGGGGCCTGGTGGAGGGTGACCCTGCACTGCCGGGGGGTGGGGGTGGTGGGAGACATGAGTGGGGGCCTGGTGGAGGGTGACCCTGGATGCTGGGGGGTGGGGGTGGCCGGGGGACATGAGTGGGGGCCTGGTGGGGGCTGGCCATGGTGGCAGGGGGGTGGGGGTGGTGGGAGACATGAGTGGGGGCCTGGTGGAGGGTGACCCTGCACTGCCGGGGGGTGGGGGTGGTGGGAGACATGAGTGGGGGACTGGTGGAGGGTGACCCTGGATGCTGGGGGGTGGGGGTGCAGGGGGACATGAGTGGGGGCCTGGTGGAGGGTGACCCTGCACTGCCGGGGGGTGGGGGTGGTGGGAGACATGAGTGGGGGCCTGGTGGTGGCTGCCCATGGTGGCAGGGGGGTGGGGGTGGTGGGAGACATGAGTGGGGGCCTGGTGGAGGGTGACCCTGCACTGCCGGGGGGTGGGGGTGGTGGGAGACATGAGTGGGGGCCTGGTGGAGGGTGACCCTGCACTGCCGGGGGGTGGGTGTGGTGGGAGACATGAGTGGGGGCCTGGTGGAGGGTGACCCTGGATGCTGGGGGGTGGGGATGCAGGGGGTCATGAGTGGGGGCCTGGTGGAGGGTGACCCTGCACTGCCGGGGGGTGGGGGTGGTGGGAGACATGAGTGGGGGCCTGGTGGAGGGTGACCCTGGATGCTGGGGGGTGGGGGTGCAGGGGGACATGAGTGGGGGCCTGGTGGGGGCTGGCCATGGTGGCAGGGGGGTGGGGGTGGTGGGAGACATGAGTGGGGGCCTGGTGGAGGGTGACCCTGCACTGCCGGGGGGTGGGGGTGGTGGGAGACATGAGTGGGGGCCTGGTGGAGGGTGACCCTGGATGCTGGGGGGTGGGGGTGCAGGGGGACATGAGTGGGGGCCTGGTGGAGGGTGACCCTGCACTGCCGGGGGGTGGGGGTGGTGGGAGACATGAGTGGGGGCCTGGTGGTGGCTGCCCATGGTGGCAGGGGGGTGGGGGTGGTGGGAGACATGAGTGGGGGCCTGCTGGAGGTTGACCCTGCACTGCCGGGGGTGGGGGTGGTGGGAGACATGAGTGGGGGCCTGGTGGAGGGTGACCCTGGATGCTGGGGGGTGGGGGTGCAGGGGGACATGAGTGGGGGCCTGGTGGAGGGTGACCCTGCACTGCCGGGGGGTGGGGGTGGTGGGAGACATGAGTGGGGGCCTGGTGGAGGGTGACCCTGGATGCTGGGGGGTGGGGGTGCAGGGGGACATAAGTGGGGGCCTGGTGGGGGCTGCCCATGGTGGCAGGGGGGTGATGGGAGACATGAGTGGGGGCCTGGTGGGTGCTGCCCATGGTGGCAGGGGGGGTGGGGGTGGTGGGAGACATGAGTGGGGGCCTGGTGGAGGGTGACCCTGCGCTGCCGGGGGGTGGGGGTGGTGGGAGACATGAGTGGGGGCCTGGTGGAGGGTGACCCTGCACTGCCGGGGGATGGGGGTGGTGGGAGACATCAGTGGAGGCCTGGTGGGGGCTGGCCATGGTGGCAGGGGGGTGGGGGTGGTGGGAGACATGAGTGGGGGCCTGGTGGAGGGTGACCCTGGATGCTGGGGGGTTGAGGGTGCAGGGGGACATGAGTGGGGGCCTTGTGGGGGCTGGCCATGGTGGCAGGGGGTGGGGGTGGTGGGAGACATGAGTGGGGGCCTGGTGGAGGGTGACCCTGGATGCTGGGGGGTGGGGGTGCAGGGGGACATGAGTGGGGGCCTGGTGGAGGGTGACCCTGCACTGCCGGGGGGTGGGGGTGGTGGGAGACATGAGTGGGGGCCTGGTGGAGGGTGACCCTGGATGCTGGGGGGTGGGGGTGCAGGGGGACATGAGTGGGGGCCTGGTGGAGGGTGACCCTGCACTGCCGGGGGGTGGGGGTGGTGGGAGACATGAGTGGGGTCCTGGTGGGGGCTGCCCATGGTGGCAGGGGGGTGGGGGTGGTGGGAGACATAAGTGGGGGCCTGCTGGAGGGTGACCCTGCACTGCCGGGGGGTGGGGGAGGTGGGAGACATGAGTGGGGGCCTGGTGGAGGGTGACCCTGGATGCTGGGGGGTGGGGGTGCAGGGGGACATGAGTGGGGGCCTGGTGGAGGGTGACCCTGCACTGTCGGGGGGTGGGGGTGGTGGGAGACATGAGTGGGGGCCTGGTGGAGGGTGAACCTGGATGCTGGGGGGTGGGGGTGCAGGGGGACATGAGTGGGGGCCTGGTGGGGGCTGCCCATGGTGGCAGGGGGGTGGGGGTGGTGGGAGACATGAGTGGGGGCCTGGTGGAGGGTGACCCTGGATGCTGGGGGGTGGGGGTGCAGGGGGACATGAGTGGGGGCCTGGTGGAGGGTGACCCTGCACTGCCGGGGGGTGGGGGTGGTGGGAGACATGAGTGGGGGCCTGGTGGAGGGTGACCCTGGATGCTGGGGGGTGGGGGTGCAGGGGGACATGAGTGGGGGCCTGGTGGAGGGTGACCCTGCACTGCCAGGGGGTGGGGGTGGTGGGAGACATGAGTGGGGGCCTGGTGGGGGCTGCTCATGGTGGCAGGGGGGTGGGGGTGGTGGGAGACATGAGTGGGGGCCTGGTGGAGGGTGACCCTGGATGCTGGGAGGTGGGGGTGCAGGGGGACTTGAGGGGGGGCCTGGTGGAGGGTGACCCTGCACTGCCGGGGGGTGGGGTTGGGGGGAGACATGAGTGGGGGCCCGTTGGAGGGTGACCCTGGATGCTGGGGGGTGGGGGTGCAGGGGGACATGAGTGGGGGCCTGGTGGGGGCTGCCCATGGTTGCAGGGGGGTGGGGGTGGTGGGAGACATGAGTGGGGGCCTGGTGGAGGGTGACCCTGCACTGCCGGGGGGTGGGGGTGGTGGGAAACATGAGTGGGGGCCTGCTGGAGGCTGCCCCTGCACTGCTGGGGGGTGGGGGTGGTGGGAGACATGAGTGGGGGCCTGCTGGAGGCTGCCCCTGCACTGCTGGGGGGTGGGGGTGGTGGGAGACATGAGTGGGGGCCTGCTGGAGGCTGCCCCTGGTGGCTGGGGGTGGTGGGACACATGAGTGGGGGCCTGGTGGAGGCTGCCCCTGGTGGCTGGGGGGTGGGGGTGGTGGTAGACATGAGTGGGGGCCTGCTGGAGGGTGACCCTGCACTGCCGGGGGGTGGGGGTGGTGGGAGACATGAGTGGGGGCCTGGTGGAGGGTGACCCTGCACTGCCGGGGGTGGGGGTGGTGGGAGACATGAGTGGGGGCCTAGTGGGGGCTGGCCATGGTGCAGGGGGGTGGGGGTGGTGGGAGACATGAGTGGGGGCCTGGTGGAGGGTGACCCTGGATGCTGGGGGGTGGGGGTGCAGGGCGACATGAGTGGGGGCCTGGTGGGGGCTGGCCATGGAGGCAGGGGGGTGGGGGTGGTGGGAGACATGAGTGGGGGCCTGGTGGAGGGTGACCCTGGATGCTGGGGGGTGGGGGTGCAGGGGGACATGAGTGGGGGCCTGGTGGAGGGTGACCCTGCACTGCCGGGGGGTGGGGGTGGTGTGAGACATGAGTGGGGGCCTGGTGGAGGGTGACCCTGGAAGCTGGGGGGTGGGGGTTCAGGGGGACATGAGTGGGGGCCTGGTGGAGGCTGCCCCTGCACTGCTGGGGGGTGGTGGTAGACATGCATTGTTGATCAGTAGTGCACGGTGACATGTGGGTTGGCTGGGGGGCATGCCCATGGTGAATGGGCTGCCTGCTGGACATGAGCAGGGGTGCAGGGTAGTCCCCCGTGGTGTGGGCTGCCTGCAGGGGCCGTGGAGGTTGTGGAGCGTACACCTGGGAGGACCCACACGGCCAATTCACGTGTAGTACTCCCCAGAACCCCTGAAATACACATTCCCTGCTGGTATCGCGTGTGGAACTTCCCGCGCACCCCTGAAATACACGTACCCTGCTCGCACTGGGACTATCGCGTGTGGAACTTCCCGCGCACCCCTGAAATACACGTACCCTGCTCGCACTGGGACTATCGCGTGTGGAACTTCCCGCGCACCCCTGAAATACACGTACCCTGCTCGCACTGGGACTATCGCGTGTGGAACTTCCCGCGCACCCCTGAAATACACGTACCCTGCTCGCACTGGGACAATCGCATGTGCAACTTCACGCAAACCCCTGTAATACACGTAGCACGCTCCCCCAGGCCCGATCGCGTGAGAAAGTTCACGCTAACCCCTGAAATACACGTAGCCCGCTCCCCCAGGCCCGATCGCGTGAGAAAGTTCACGCGAACCCCTGAAATACATGTAGCCCGCTCCCCCAGGCCCGATCGCGTGAGAAAGTTCACGTGAACCCCTGAAATACACGTAGCCCGCTCCCCCAGACCCGATCGCATAAGGAAGTTCACGCGAACCCCTGTAATACACATAGCCCGCTCCCCCAGGCCCGATCGCGTGAGTAAGTTCACGCGAACCCCTGTAATACACGTAGCACGCTCCCCCAGGCCCGATCGCGTGAGAAACTTCACGCGAACCCCTGAAATACACGTACCCTGCTGAAATCGCGTGTGGAACTTCCCGCGCACCCCTGAAATTCACATACCTTGCTCGCACTGGGCCAATGGCGTGTGGAACTTCCCGCGCACCCCTGAAACACATGTTGCCCGCTTGGCGTTTGCTGTTTGCCAGCCCGGTGAACTGGTCCAGGGTTAGCGCAGCCCTTTGCGATGATTTAGCGATTTTGATGGCTTTTCCTTGCGCGAGGGCGTTCTTCGGGGCGTTACTGGCGCTGCTGCAGGGTCGCTGCGATTCTCTGCACCACGGCTGGTTTGGGAGCCTTAAATCCATGAATACGCTGTGCGCGGAAATCGGTTTTAGCGCACATGCCTGGCGCAGACAATCGCACGCGGACACTCTGCGCCAGCCGCTTGCGACACTTTTCTGCGAAATTCTATGAATTACCCTCTGAATCAGTGCTAGCTTTTGGCCGGATGTACCCTGTTTGGAATTTGGAATTTGGAATCAGGGACTAGACACCTACACAAAAGACCAATTGTGGATCTGATCGGTGTTTCTGTAAAATCTCTTGTTACGTTTGTACTACGCAAGACATTTTTAAGTGCAGCTTTTTAGGTTTGAAAGGTGTGCACCTTTTATACTTCGCTTGCAATTTTATGGGAACAAATGGTGTAATGTTAGGGGTGTTTGCCAGCCCAACTTGTGTGGCACACAATTGTATCCCCCTCATTTGTCTGACGTGGAACCCCACAGCTTTGGGAGACGCAAACTAATAAAGCTGCAGTGAGTGGGTTTTGGGGCGAACTGGCAATAAAGAGTGTTGTTTATAATGAATGGCGCCGCACACACCCAGAATCCCATCAGATCCGTAAAACAAAATCGGGACCACAGGATGGATGAGTACTGCCCAGAAAATCCCCAGATTTATCCCATCCTCTTGCGTGTCTGAAACTGGCATGATTTCGTATGGGGCTGGGACAGATCTCCCTGATGCTTGCATCACCAGCACGGCACAGAGTAGGGAGTGGCATTGCCTCACTCACAGAGTGGCGCCTCACAATCCTCACAGAAAGTTGGAGACGATTTGTGCCAGCAATCCAAGTGATCCCCAAACAGAAAATGTTGAGGTCCTGATTCACAGAGCATTTTCCAATGGGGTTTTGCCATTATAAAACAATTCTATGAATTAGGCCCTCATGTGTGTGCATACAAAATAGCTCATCTGGTGTTTTTCATTGGCCTGGATAGAATGGGATTAATGTGTGTATTCACTTTAGGTTTTAATATTTATTATATAATGGAAATTACACAGGATCTCTTCCTGACCTTTCAGCACGTTAATGAGCTTGGGACACCTGTGTTATGTAAACATAAACAGGAAATATAATCATAAAAAAGTATAAAGGCATGTCTCAAGAGCTTGAGGGGACACTGCTGCGGTTGATAAGAAAAAGGAATTGGCCAAATGTCTAGTCAGTCGCCTTTCCAACAGGAAACAGTTTAAGGACAAAATCAAAGTCTTTAATCATTATGTGTCACCCTCGGCCAAAACATAGAGCTACAATATTAAGACATTTTATTATTAAAACTTCTTGCTAGAATTATTTGATTTAGAACTCCCCTAGTAACACTCACCGAGGACATTTTGGTGACAGACTCTTAGAGCTCAGACAGGGTGGTTTACATTATAGTGTACAGCATGACTGGTAACTGGCCCTGCACTCAGGGCTTTAGGTTGGCTGGGGATAGCCAAAGCCAAGCCCCAGCCATCTCCGTAAAGGGCTCCCGAGCCGGGCTGTGCCGGGGGCACAACCCGACTAGCTCCAGCCATGCCGCCACCTCAGGCAACCGTGTTGTTCGAAGCGCTGCACAGTTACACGGACTGCCTGCAGGTGTCAGCACTTCGGAAGCACTGATATCTGCAGACAGCCAGTGTAACCGTGGCTTCGGCTACATGACTGCCAGATGACTCTGACCTCCAAGACAGGAGGAGGGCCAGAGGACCCAGTCTCTCTTTTTGTTTCAGAGTAAAGAAATCATCATGCAGCATGAAACCTTTTAAACGAGACTTCATGATGCATAATGACTCTTTACTTGTAAATAAAATTAGACTGGGCCCTCCAGCCCTCGTCCTTTTTTCAAAGTACAGAGTCATAATGCAGCAATCAGCCCTTTCATTCAAGGAGCCTGTGTTTTGTATCCACACTGCACCTTGAGTGAAAGGGCTGCCTTCAGTGTATGAGAGCTGGGTCACTCTGGTGTCACATCATGGGCACACCAAAGTAAAATAATGCCAGTGCACCACAGCTCCCCTGCTTTCACCAGCCCCACCTGCCCCCTTTGTTGAGGGGGATCTCTCTTTAGGGAGTATGGCCAAAGTACACACATACTCAGGCCATGCCCCCTAATCAGAGCCCTGCTCCCCGATGTAGCATTCCATGTAATCCACTGCCTACACTGCATGCACTGCAGTAGGTTTGGAGTACCCACAGTGATGACACGCATCCATCATTATAGGATAATCAATAGTGGACCATTGGATTTGCAGGAGTCTAACAAAAAGGAAAGTGGGGAACCTTGATGACTGATATGAACTGGGAGCAGTCAATGGTTAACGCATACAATGAGATGGACGGGACTCAGGTATGACATACACATCATATAGGTACCACCCAAAAGTGGTGCATATTCATGAAACACAGTTTGCTGCTTTGCACGACAGACTGTAGGAATCCATCTGGAGCTGCACTTTGAGAATATTTACAGCAAATGGTGTATTTTAAAGAATAATGGCCAAATGGCTTTGACCAGAGTTACACTTGCCCTGTTCTGGGCAATGCTGCATGGGCATCCCACAAGCGAGGCAGGGTAACTGCTATTACCATCGGCAGCTGGGAGAGGGGCAGCCCCAACCTCCCCGTGCCTGCTCCTCTCCCCCCCCCAGCTACAGAGACACGCAGTCTCGGCAGCACAAAAGCCACGGAAGAGTAAGGTGCGAACAACCATCAGGCAGGGCCCAGGTTCAAAGATCTGCCCCCACCAGGGGGTCTGACAGTCGGCTATCTGGCCCGGGGTTGCGACAACAGCAGCCCCCACCACATACACAACAAAGACCCAGGGCCTCCCTGGGTCCTATAAATGAGAGCAGCATGCTCAGAGTAAACACAATCTGTTTGTGGACCCTGAACGGGGACCCAAGCAAATAGGAGGTTCACTGTTTACTCAGTGTCTTCCAAATCTTCTTGCTTCTTTAGCAAATCTTTGAAGTTCGCTGTACATCACAGTGTCTTTTTCCTTCCTGAACATTGTACTTTTCAAAGCAATTGCAATGCAGCCTTAACGAAGGCAGAAGTTGCAACCGAACGGCAGCGCGGACGCTGTCAACTTCAACATTTTTGGCATAGAAGGAAAAACGAGCGACGAGCGTGTCCAAAACAAAACAAACAAAGACGTGTGCTGCGGAATCATCCCCAAAACCAGTGCGAACTAAGAAGAGAGTGGCACTCGAGCAGCACGGCGCGGACGGCTTCCGATTCAACAACTTACAGGTGAGCCACCGCGCTGGGGCTACGAGGGAGGAAAAATAGACATTTATGTCCAGAAGAGATACATTTTATTACAGTGGAGCGGAAACCCTGCGTTATAAGGCAGGTGGGGCAAGATAACACAAGCCAGTTTTAAACTTGGGCAGAGTCACAAGCCAGCTTGGTAGCACGGCGAGCAGGGAGCTCATTTTTTCTTGACAGCCACGCAGAGCTGGCGAACACAGTTTCAATCTCTGCGGGCCCAAACACTGCAGATTTAAAATAATTTCTGAAATGTTGCAGGGTGACCTCACAAACAAAACCAATTAATTAAATCCAGTAAATCAAGCCTGGAGGCTGCCCAATTTTCTGCACCCGGTCAAGAAGGCACCAGTCAACAGTTACCCAGCACGGGCACAAATAGAACAGGCGCAGAGAACTCGCCGATAACAACAGTTTAACCCCTTGATAAAACCTTTTTCCTTTTCTTATAGAAGGCATAGAAGCACATGGGGCCCAAACCACAATTGCTAGCAGCCATTGAAGCGGCAGAGCACTACGGATGGGCATGGGTTAGAGGGAACATGTACGGCCTACCCAGGGAAGGAATTACCAGCCCACCCAGCCAGGAGGAGGTTTCTGCACCATTAAAAAGGAGAAAAATATCCGAAGGCGCCAGAAAAGGTACCAAAAAATTATCAAAACTATGTGAGAATGTAGCGGAATTACAGCAACTAATGGTAGAAATAAGGGGGAAACAGACACCGCCCACAAGGGAAACTGGGGCCTCAAACCCTACCATCACAATAGAACCTACAATAACAGTTGCCAACGCACCCGCAACACTACCTACAGCAATCCCGCCACAACAAATACAGCATTTGCCAATAGCGCCCACAGCTATAAATACAACAGCCTCCACAACTCCAGCAACAGATTCAGCAGTTGCCCTAAAAGCATGGGCAACCCCGGGCACAGACAGCGCCGGCGCGATAGGGACACCCGGCAGCAATACAACTGACATTGTAACAATCTGTAATGCACAATTAGACCAAAAAATGAAATCTTTCCAAACAGAGATATTAAATAGATACAAATGATGCCTGGCATGGAACATCGATACCACAATCAAAGAAGCCATATGGGCCAAACAATTTATAGAAATCGTTTCCCTAATAGAAGCCCAGCGGAAGGGGAAAGATGCTTTCAGAGACCCCAAAAAAATAGAAGAAAAAGCTATTGCCAGAAATGGCCAGGTCGAACAAAACTGGGGCAGCTGGTTACAGGCCTTTGCCATCTTAGCAAGAATATATGAAGAAAAATTCCCATGGATGGTAGGAAGATTTGGGCATACGTTGATAAAATAAGGGAAGTAAAAGTAACACAGAGGGGGAAGACATGGCTGGCATGCAACATCAGATTTAGGAGGAGCATGTCAGAAAGGCCGGCCATTGAGTGGGATGAAGTCCAGAACGATTTATACACCCTCAATGCCAAACCTCCCCAGGAAGAAGATACCATGCTTTCTTCTTCCAAAAATAGCAAAAATTTGCAAGTAAGCAAATCCCATGACAATGATGAATCCAAAAAAGGGGAGCAGCCCTTTCGGAGGAACCAGCCTTGGGCGGCTAAAAATAATGCCCACAGACAGAACAAACAGCAGGCTGTCAAATACAACATCCCATGCAAAAAGTTTGGGAAAAACCAGTGCACATGGGGCAAAGAATGCTGGTACAAACACGCCTCACAAACTGCAATGGCGACCATGCAGCAAGCAACTGCACCAGACTACCAGCCAAGAAAGAATGATATCCCGATGAACCTAAAGTCAGCCAGGGACAACCCCCAGATAGTAGAAACCAAAATCAAGAAAGAACTGCAACTGGGCAGGGTAGCAGGTCCTTGGGACGTCATGCCTTTGAAGGACTATTTAATATCACCACTAGGCCTGGTCCCCAAAAAAGAACCCGGGAAAATGAGACTAATACATCACCTCTCCTACCCTAAAGGCCAGTCTTTAAACAATGGCATCTCACACACAGAATCCACTGTATCTTACACGCATTTCCAAGAGGCGGTAAGGCTCATACAAGAGTGCGGCAGACACACCTTGATGGCCAAGTTGGACATCGAATCTGCTTTCAGACTCTTGCCAGTCCACCCAGAGTCACAGCAGTGGCTAGGTTTCACTTTTAACAACAAATTCTATGTGGATAGATGCCTCCCCATGGGGTGTGCAGTATCCTGTGCACTATTTGAGCAATTCAGTTCCTTTTTTCAATGGGCTTTCCTAAAGCAGAGACCAGGGGCAAAAGTCGTGCATTACCTAGGCGATTTCATGGTCATAGGGCCACTGAACTCCGAGGAATGAGGCCGGGCTTTAGCAAAACTGGAGCACATGGCCGCACAGTGGGGAGTTCCCCTAGCGAGGGAAAAAACCACCAAACCAGACACAAACATAATTTTTCTGGGCATCGAAATAGACTCAGCAAAGGGGCTCTGCAGAATCCCCAAAACAAAAATATCAGAACTCATGACCAAAATACAAAACTTGGTAATGAGAGATAAGGGGACTGTAAAGGAAATACAATCCTTATCAGGCAGCCTCAATTTCGCATCCAAAATAATACCTCAAGGAAGGATATTTTCCAGAAGCCTGGAGTTCAAAATCAAATCACTCACCAAACCACACTTGCACATCCGGCTAGGCAGAGAGGTGAAACAAGACCTGGAAACATGGGGAAAATTCCTCAGAGATTTCAACAGGTCTTGACTTTGGCGAACTCCTTTAACTACCCGGTCAAACAGGATCCTATACACTGAGCAAGGGGTTTGGAGCCATACTAGACTCCGAATGGGTGGCTGGACACTGGCCCAAGTCATGGCAAACAGAAGGGTGGACAAGAAACATCACCCTACTAAAATATTCCCCATCTGGCTAACATTACACATCTGGGGCAGGCGACTAGCGAATACGGAACTTTTGATCTGGTGCGATAACATGGCTGTAGTGGTCTCCATAAACAGAAGGTCTACGAAATGCCCTCTAGTACTAAATGTATTACAAGCCATTACAACAGTCACACTACAAGTAAAGGTTGTACTCAAAGAGAAACACATTTCACGGGCAGATAATAACATTGCTGATGCCTTATCTCGTTTCCAGTGGACAAGATTCTGAGAGCTAGCGCCGCACGCCCAAGCACAGATGATGCCAATACCAGCAGAATGCTGGGCAATAATGGGAAGAAAAGAATAATGGCATCAATGCCAACACCAGAGAGCACAGGCCGGGATGCCCAACGAAAACCAGGCACCTCTAAAACGGGTGCCAACAACACATCGGCATCAACGCCAGCACCAGAGAGTGCAGGCCGGGATGACCAATAAAAAGCAGGCACCTCTAAACAGGTGCCAACAACACATTGGCCTCAACGCCAGCACCAGAGAGTACAGGCCAGGATGACCAATACAAAGCAGGCACCTCTAAAAGGGGTGCCAGCAACACATTGGCATCAACGGCAGCTCCAGAGAACCCAGGCCGGGATGCCCAACAAGAATCAGGCACAGCAACAACGGGTGCCAACAACCTCACAGGCTTCCTAACAGAAATGGCAGAGGCAAGCACCACTGCAACGCAGTACAGTAAGTGTTTGCCAACAGTATTTAAGGCCACAGGTGTAAACCATGTAGAACTAATAACGATTAAAGATATAGAAGTATTTTTAAAATGGGCCCGGGAACAAGGTTTCAAAAGGGATTGGGCTAAAAGACACCTGGTGGCAATTTCATACTTTACAAAAATACGGGACGATTCAGACCCCACCCAGAACGTCCTCATCTCTTATGCAATGAAGGGATGGGGCAGAATAGAGGGTCCACAAGTGGACACCCGCCGACCCCTTGATTTCAGCAAACTGGTGCAGATAGCAAGCCATTTGGAAGCCATATGTTGGCACCCATACGAGATAATGTTATTTAAAACAGCTTTTTTCCTAGCCTACTTCGGGGCTTTCCGGGTAGGAGAACTCATTGCTTCCAGCACCAAGGCCACAAACGGCCTGGGCGTCATGGAAATCAGGGTGACACAGGAGAGTGTTGACATAGAAATGCAACAGTCGAAAACGGGTGCAAAAAGAACCATCAATATTTATTGCATCGATGAGGCAACAAACTGCCCGGTTTGCATCACCAACCTCTATTACGCACAACGGCCCAAAGTAGGGGGAAGTTTTTTAATCCACACGGATGCATCGGCCCTAAGCCGCTACCAATTTAAAGGAGTGCTCATAAAAGCAAGCAGCAGAGCAGGGTGGGATCCCAAACATTTTGGCCCTCATTCCTTCAGGATAGGTGCCGCCACTGCAGCATGGCAAGGAGGTTTAGCACTACTAAAAACATAGGGGGATGGAAGTCAGACTGTTATAAAGATATATCAGACCAAAATTTATATAGCCATCCGCCCTAAAATTTTCTTTCTTTTCCCTACCTCCCACGACCACAGAAACAACAGGCAAATCGAGGACCACACTCCGATCAGCATGGATAGTTGGCCACTCATTCGTTTTCAGGACAGGCAGATGGGCAGAAGAGACCAAAGAAGGTCCACCTTTCAGAAACACCATTACTTCATGGTGGGGAAACAGAGGCCTACGCTGGGCTGACGTCCACGAAACACTAGCAGAACTGGTGGCATACAGGGACCCCCCAGAATTCCTGATCATCCATCTAGGGGGCACCGACCTAGTCAACACAGCTAGACGCATCCTATGCGAAGAAATCTGCTCCTCCCTAGCAGGCATTTCACACAACTGGAGGGGGACTGAAATATACTTCTAACCCATCTTACAAAGAAAGAAATGGCTAGGGGCAAACTGCTACAAATCTATAGACATATCCAGAAGAAAACTGAACAGGGCGATAGAGAGATTCTGTATGACAAGAGGACTGGGTTTCATAAAACACCCAGCCATTACACTAGCCAACCCTGACCTTTTTCTCCACGACGGCACCCATCTGTCTAGCCAGGGCATGGAGCATTTCTTTCAAGAAATCAATACACTTGCGCACAGGGGCTGTCTCTAGGGCATACTCTTGTGGGAACACTGTCAGCCGGCAACCTGCCCATGAGTGGCGGAACGGGTCCGAGGGGGTAACCTCAGGACCCGGTGCCCAAAAGTATGATACCATCATGATATGTGATATTGTAATTGCCATAACCCATATCTGTACAATAAAATCCTACAGCCTTTTATTGCCAACACTTGATACAAGTTGTGAGCCTGTCATTTTGGGTGAGGGTTTGGGGTTCGGCCATTACTAATGCATGCATATTGGTTCAGCAGTTATGGGCAATGCTGCATGGGCATCCCACAAGCGAGGCAGGGTAACTGCTGTTACCATTGGCAGCTGGGAGAGGGGCAGCCCCAACCTCCCCGCGCCTGCTCCTCTCCCCCCCCCAGCTACAGAGACACGCAGTCTCGCCAGCACAAAAGCCACGGAAGAGTAAGGTGCGAACATTCATCGTACCCTTCCTCCAAACAGCAAGGTGCTAAGCGCCATAAGCAAAACAACCATCAGGCAGGGCCCAGGTTCAAAGATCTGCCCCCACCAGGGGGTCAGACAGTCAGCTATCCAGCCAGGGGCTGCGACAACAGCAGCCCCCACCACATACACAACAAAGACCCAGGGCCTCCCTGGGTCCTATAAATGAGAGCAGCATGCTCAGAGTAAACACAATCTGTTTGTGGACCCTGAACGGGGACCCAAGCAAACAGGAGGTTCACTGTTTACTCAGTGTCTTCCAAATCTTCTTGCTTCTTTACCACAGAACCCACCCACCCTACAAAAAGGGGAGAAGAGCAAAAAGAAGTACAAGGCACTGTACGGTGCCCACAACAAGTCATGGGACACAAGAAGGCGGCACGGGTCCGAGGGGGTAACCTCAGGACCCGGTGCCCAAAAGTATGATACCATCATGATATGTGATATTGTTATTGCCATAACCCATATCTGTACAATAAAGTCCTACGGCCTTTTATTGCCAACAGTTGATACAAGTTGTGAGCCTATCATTTAGGGTGAGGGTTTGAGGTTCGGCCATTACTAATGTATGCATATGGGTTCAGCAGTTAAGCAAAATTATCAAATAATAATTTAGCATTTATATAGCAATACAAACCCTCAGGTATCTGAGCGTTGCTTATTATTAAAGGGTGGGTGGTGCTCATTAATCAACCTTGGAAAGATGAAAGGCTGAGTTTGGCCCTGCTCGAGTTTCAAACGTGCGTCAGCAGGCTCTGCACAGATCTTAAAGGGAGTGCTCTACTCGCTGTGCTATCTGACCAGCTTGACATTGGCAAGCCCGCATTGACATACACAACAGGTAAGTGGCCCTAGCTACACACTCCAGCCAATTCGTTTGGGACCCAGCTTTGTAAAGTTTGAGAATGTGCCATTGGCGAATGATTTAAGGTTACAGGGCACTTGTCTTTCTGCGTGCATGTGTCACCGCTGTTCTGGAGGGTGGATGCGAACTTTCGCCTGTATCCTAACCCCATTCCGTTCGGCGTTTGCAATTAAATATACACATCCGTGTTGAAAACAGAGGCCGAAACACTTTTATCCATTTACTGTAATTCCTGATATACAGCCCAAGCAGGAAAATGCACGGTTCATGCAGGGACATGTTGAGCAGTGCGTGTGGCCAAAACAATGCCACCATCTCTGATTTCTAAAATGCAGTGTACCGTATCTCAGATAGTGAGCATAGTCCGCAGATGAGGATATGCTTGTGTTAAAGGAAGCAGAATTTACTAAAGGCTTCCTGTCCTCTGCACAGCTAACAGAGGAGACCCAGTGCACCAGGACTGGTGTTCCGCTAGTTAATAAGCAACACATTAAATTACGTCTCAAGTATGAGCACATGTCCCGCTATGGTATAGCATGAGTAAATGAGTGTGTCTGCGCTTGGTGACTGACACACCAGCAAAGCAGCAATACAAGGTATTTTACGGAAAAGGCAGGCAGGAGTACTTCAGCGGGAAGCTGCGCTTCTCAGGCCTGCATCCTGATTTCATCTTATCATTTCTTGCAGCAAGAGGAAATGTGGCAGTAAATCCTCATAGCCTGACAATGCAATGAGCGCAGGCCTGAATACAGAAATTGGAAGCACGGCCACTATGTGGAACTCAGTTAGTGCCACGTGACAGTGAGCTAGGGAGAAGTGCAACAATCAAGTAACTTGGGCAACATGTTCTCTTATTCTCAAACGAACGAGTTACGCCCTGCGGGTGGAGTGGGTGCGAGAGGAAGGCTTTATATAAGACTCCCTCAGTATTCTCTTCTGCTAATATCCATGCTCACTGAGTACTCTCTTCTGCTTATATCCATGCTCACTCGATACTCTCTTCTGCTAATATCCATGCTCACTCGGTACTCTCTTCTGCTAATATCCATGCTCACTCGGTAATCTCTTCAGCTAATATCCATGCTCACTCGGTAATCTCTTCTGCTAATATCCTTGCTCACTCGGTACTCTCGTCTGCTAATATCCATGCTCACTCAGTAAACTCTTCTGTTAATATCCATGCTCACTCAGTAGTCTCTTCTGCTAATATCCAGGCTCAATCAGTAATCTCTTCTGCTAATATCCATGCACACTCAATACTCTCTTCTGCTTATATCCATGCACACTCAGTACTCCCTTCTGCTAATATCCATGCTCACTCGGTACTCTCTTCTGCTAATATCCAGGCTCAATCAGTAATCTCTTCTGCTAATATCCATGCTCACTCAATACTCTCTTCTGCTTATATCCATGCTCACTCAGTACTCTCTTCTGCTAATATCCATGCTCACTCAGTACTGTCTTCTGCTAATGTCGATGCTCGCTCAGTACTCTCTTCTGCCAATATCCATGCTCACTCTGTAATCTCTTCTGCTACTATCCATGCTCACTCAGTACTCTCTTCTGCTAATATCCATGCTCACACTGCAATCTCTTCTGCTAATATCCATGCTCACTCAGTACTCTCTTCTGCTACTATCCATGCTCACTCAGAACTCTCTTCTGCTACTATTCATGCTGACTCAGTACTCTGTTCTGGTAATATCCAGGCTCAATCAGTAATCTCTTCTGCTAATATCCATGCTCACTCAGTACTCTCTTCAGCTTATATCGATGATCACTCAGTACTCTCTTCTGCTAATATACATGCTCACTCAGCACTCTCTTCTGCTAATATCCATGCTCACTCAGTAATATCTTCTGCTAATGTCCATGCTCACTCAGTACTCTTTTCTGCTAATATCCATGCGCACTCAATACTCTCTTCTAATATCCAGGCTCAATCAGTAATCTCTTCTGCTAATATCCATGCTCACTCAGTACTCAGTACTCTCTTCTGCTAATATCCATGCTCACTCAGTACTCGCTTCTGCTAATATCCATGCTCACTCAGTACTCTTTTCTGCTAATATCCAGGCTCACTCAGTACTCTCTTCTGCTTATATCCATGCTCACTCGGTACTCTCTTCTGCTAATATCCATGCTCACTCGGTACTCTCTTCTGCTAATATCCATGCTCACTCGGTAATCTCTTCAGCTAATATCCATGCTCACTCTGTAATCTCTTCTGCTAATATCCTTGCTCACTCGGTACTCTCGTCTGCTAATATCCATGCTCACTCAGTAATCTCTTCTGCTAATATCCATGCTCACTCAGTAATCTCCTATGCTAATATCCATGTTCACTCAGTACTCTCTTCTGCTAATATCCATGTTCATTCAGTAGTCTCTTCTGCTACTATTCATGCTGACTCAGTAGTCTCTTCTGCTAATATCCAAGCTCAGTCAGTACTCTATTCTGCTTATATCCATGCTGACTCAGTACTCTCTTCTGCTAATATCCATGCTCACTCAGTACTCTCTTCTGCTAATATCCATGCTCACTCAGTACTCTTTTCTGCTAATATCCATGCTCACTCAGTAATCTCTTCTGCTAATGTCCATGCTCACTCAGTACTCTTTTCTGCTAATATCCATGCTCACTCAATACTCTCTTCTAATATCCAGGCGCAATCAGTAATCTCTTCTGCTAATATCCATGCTCACTCAGTACTCTCTTCTGCTAATATCCAGGCGCAATCAGTAATCTCTTCTGCTAATATCCATGTTCACTCAGTACTCTCTTCTGCTAATATCCATGTTCATTCAGTAGTCTCTTCTGCTACTATTCATGCGGACTCAGAAGTCTCTTCTGCTACTATCCAGGCTCACTCAGTACTCTCTTCTGCTTACATCCATGCTGACTCAGTACTCTCTTCTGCTAATATCCATGCTCACTCAGTACTCTCTTCTGCTAATATCCATGCTCACTCAGTACTCTTTTCTGCTAATATCCATGCTCACTCAGTAATCTCTTCTGCTGTCCATGCTCGCTCAGTACTCTTTTCTGCTAATATCCATGCTCACTCAATACTCTCTTCTAATATCCAGGCGCAATCAGTAATCTCTTCTGCTAATATCCATGCTCACTCAGTACTCTCTTCTGTTAATATCCATGCTCACTCAGTACTCTCTTCTGCTTATATCCATGCTGACTCAGTACTCTCTTCTGCTAATGTCCATGCTCACTCAGTACTCTCTTCTGCTAATATCCATGCTCACTCAGTACTATTTTCTGCTAATATCCATGCTCACTCAGTAATCTCTTCTGCTAATGTCCATGCTCGCTCAGTACTCTTTTCTGCTAATATCCATGCTCACTCAATACTCTCTTCTAATATCCAGGCGCAATCAGTAATCTCTTCTGCTAATATCCATGCTCACTCAGTACTCTCTTCTGCTAATATCCATGCTCACTCAGTAATCTCTTCTGCTAATATCCAGGCTCAATCATTAATCTCTTAGGCTAATATCCATGTTCACTCAGTACTCTCTTCTGCTAATATCCATGTTCATTCAGTAGTCTCTTCTGTTACTATTCATGCGGACTCAGTAGTCTCTTCTGCTACTATCCAGGCTCACCCAGTACTCTCTTCTGCTTATATCCATGCTGACTCAGTACTCTCGTCTGCTAATATCCATGCTCACTCAGTACTCTCTTCTGCTAATATCCATGCTCACTCAGTACTCTTTTCTGCTAATATCCATGCTCACTCAGTAATATCTTTTGCTAATGTCCATGCTCGCTCAGTACTCTTTTCTGCTAATATCCATGCTCACTCAATACTCTCTTCTAATATCCAGGCGCAATCAGTAATCTCTTCTGCTAATATCCATGCTCACTCAGTACTCTCTTCTGCTAATATCCATGCACACGCGGTACTCTCTTCTGCTAATATCCATGCTCACTCAGTAATCTCCTCTGCTTATATCCAGGCTCACTCAGTACTCTCTTCTGCTAATATACATGCTCAATCAGTAATCTCTTAGGCTAATATCCATGTTCACTCAGTACTCTCTTCTGCTAATATCCATGCTCATTCAGTACTCTCTTCTGCTACTATTCATGCTGACTCAGTAGACTATTCTGCTAATATCCAGGCTCACTCAGTACTCTCTTCTGCATATATCCATGCGCACTCAGTACTCTCTTCTGATAATAACCATGCTCACTCAGTACTCTCTTCTGCTAATATCCATGCTCACTCAGTAATCTCTTCTGCTAATGTCCATGCTCGCTCAGTACTCTTTTCTGCTAATATCCATGCTCACTCAATACTCTCTTCTAATATCCAGGCTCACTCAGTAATCTCTTCTGCTAATATCCATGCTCACTCAGTACTCTCTTCTGCTAATATCCATGCTCACTCAGTACTCTCTTCTGCTAATACCCATGCTCACTCAGTAATCTCTTCTGCTTATATCCATGCTCACTAAGTACTCTCTTCTGCTAATATCCATGCTCACTCAGTACTCTCTTCTGCTTATATCCATGCTCACTCAGTACTCTTTCTGCTAATATCCATGCTCACTCGGTAATCTCTTCTGCTAATATCCATGCTCACTCAGTACCCCCCTATGCTAATATCCATGCTCACTCACTAATCTCCTCTGCTAATATCCAGGCTCACTCAGTACTATCTTCTGCTAATATCCAGGCTCAATCAGTAATCTGTTCTGTAAATATCCATGCTCACTCAGTACTCTCTTCTGCTAATATCTATGCTCACTCAGTACTCTCTTCTGCTAATATCCATGCCCACTCAGTACTCTCTTCTGCTAATATCTATGCTCACTCAGTACTCTTTTCTGCTAATATCCATGCTCACTCAGTAATCTCTTCTGCTAATGTCCATGCTCGCTCAGTACTCTTTTCTGCTAATATCCATGCTCACTCAATACGCTCTTCTAATATCCAGGCACAATCAGTAATCTCTTCTGCTAATATCCATGCTCACTCAGTACTCTCTTCTGCTAATATCCATGCTCACGCGGTACTCTCTTCTGCTAATATCCATGCTCACTCAGTAATCTCCTCTGCTAAAATCCAGGCTCACTCAGTACTCTCTTCTGCTAATATCCAGGCTCAATCAGTAATCTCCTAGGCTAATATCCATGTTCACTCAGTACTCTCTTCTGCTAATATCCATGCTCATTCAGTACTCTCTTCTGCTACTATTCATGCTGACTCAGTAGTCTGTCTGCTAATATCCAGGCTCACTCAGTACTCTCTTCTGCTTATATCCATGCTCAATCAGTACTCTCTTCTGATAATAACCATGCTCACTCAGTACTCTCTTCTGCTAATATCCATGCTCACTCAGTAATCTCTTCTGCTAATGTCCATGCTCGCTCAGTACTCTTTTCTGCTAATACCCATGCTCACTCAATACTCTCTTCTAATATCCAGGCTCAATCAGTAATCTCTTCTGCTAATATCCATGCTCACTCAGTACTCTCTTCTGCTAATATCCATGCTCACTCAGTACTCTCTTCTGCTAATACCCATGCTCACTCAGTAATCTCTTCTGCTAATATCCATGCTCACTCAGTTCTCTGTTCTGCTAATATCCATGCTCACTCAGTACTCTCTTCTGCTTATATCCATGCTCACTAAGTACTCTCTTATGCTTATATCCATGCTCACTAAGTACTCTCTTCTGCTAATATCCATGCTCACTCAGTACTCTCTTCTGCTTATATCCATGCTCACTCAGTACTCTCTTCTGCTAATATCCATGCTCACTTGGTAATCTCTTCTGTAAATATCCATGCTCACTCAGTACCCCCCTATGCTAATATCCATGCTCACTCACTAATCTCCTCTGCTAATATCCAGGCTCACTCAGTACTATCTTCTGCTAATATCCAGGCTCAATCAGTAATCTGTTCTGCTAATATCCATGCTCACTCAGTACTCTCTTCTGCTAATATCTATGCTCACTCAGTAGTCTCTTCTGCTAATATCCAGGCTCAATCAGTAATCTCTTCTGCTAATATCCATGCACACTCAATACTCTCTTCTGCTTATATCCATGAACACTCAGTACTCCCTTCTGCTAATATCCATGCTCACTCAGTAGTCTCTTCTGCTAATATCCAGGCTCAATCAGTAATCTCTTCTGCTAACATCCATGCACACTCAATACTCTCTTCTGCATATATCCATGCACACTCACTACTCTCTTCTGCTAATATCCATGTTCATTCAGTAGTCTCTTCTGCTACTATTCATGCTGACTCAGTAGTCTCTTCTGCTAATATCCAGGCTCAGTCAGTACTCTATTCTGCTTATATCCATGCTGACTCAGTACTCTCTTCTGCTAATATCCATGCTCACTCAGTACTCTCTTCTGCTAATATCCATGCTCACTCAGTACTCTTTTCTGCTAATATCCATGCTCACTCAGTAATCTCTTCTGCTAATGTCCATGCTCACTCAGTACTCTTTTCTGCTAATATCCATGCTCACTCAATACTCTCTTCTAATATCCAGGCGCAATCAGTAATCTCTTCTGCTAATATCCATGCTCACTCAGTACTCTCTTCTGCTAATATCCATGCTCACTCAGTAATCTCTTCTGCTAATATCCATGCTCACTCAGTAATCTCCTCTGCTAATATCCAGGCTCACTCAGTACTCTCTTCTGCTAATATCCAGGCTCAATCAGTAATCTCTTAGGCTAATATCCATGTTCACTCAGTACTCTCTTCTGCTAATATCCATGTTCATTCAGTAGTCTCTTCTGCTACTATTCATGCGGACTCAGAAGTCTCTTCTGCTACTATCCAGGCTCACTCAGTACTCTCTTCTGCTTACATCCATGCTGACTCAGTACTCTCTTCTGCTAATATCCATGCTCACTCAGTACTCTCTTCTGCTAATATCCATGCTCACTCAGTACTCTTTTCTGCTAATATCCATGCTCACTCAGTAATCTCTTCTGCTAATGTCCATGCTCGCTCAGTACTCTTTTCTGCTAATATCCATGCTCACTCAATACTCTCTTCTAATATCCAGGTGCAATCAGTAATCTCTTCTGCTAATATCCATGCTCACTCAGTACTCTCTTCTGTTAATATCCATGCTCACTCAGTACTCTCTTCTGCTTATATCCATGCTGACTCAGTACTCTCTTCTGCTTATATCCATGCTGACTCAGTACTCTCTTCTGCTAATGTCCCTGCTCACTCAGTACTCTCTTCTGCTAATATCCATGCTCACTCAGTACTCTTTTCTGCTAATATCCATGCTCACTCAGTAATCTCTTCTGCTAATGTCCATGCTCGCTCAGTACTCTTTTCTGCTAATATCCATGCTCACTCAATACTCTCTTCTAATATCCAGGCGCAATCAGTAATCTCTTCTGCTAATATCCATGCTCACTCAGTACTCTCTTCTGCTAATATCCATACTCACTCAGTAATCTCTTTTGCTAATATCCATGCTCACTCAGTAATCTCCTCTGCTAATATCCAGGCTCACTCAGTACTCTCTTCTGCTAATATCCAGGCTTAATCATTAATCTCTTAGGCTAATATCCATGTTCACTCAGTACTCTCTTCTGCTAATATCCATGTTCATTCAGTAGTCTCTTCTGTTACTATTCATGCGGACTCAGTAGTCTCTTCTGCTACTATCCAGGCTCAGCCAGTACTCTCTTCTGCTTATATCCATGCTGACTCAGTACTCTCGTCTGCTAATATCCATGCTCACTCAGTACTCTCTTCTGCTAATATCCATGCTCACTCAATACTCTTTTCTGCTAATATCCATGCTCACTCAGTAATATCTTCTGCTAATACCGATGCTCGCTCAGTACTCTTTTCTGCTAATATCCATGCTCACTCAATACTCTCTTCTAATATCCAGGCGCAATCAGTAATCTCTTCTGCTAATATCCATGCTCACTCAGTACTCTCTTCTGCTAATATCCATGCACACGCGGTACTCTCTTCTGCTAATATCCATGCTCACTCAGTAATCTCCTCTGCTAATATCCAGGCTCACTCAGTACTCTCTTCTGCTAATATACATGCTCATTCAGTACTCTCTTCTGCTACTATTCATGCTGACTCAGTAGTCTATTCTGCTAATATCCAGGCTCACTCAGTACTCTCTTCTGCTTATATCCATGCTCACTCAGTACTCTCTTCTGATAATAACCATGATCACTCAGTACTCTCTTCTGCTAATATCCATGTTCACTCAGTAATCTCTTCTGCTAATGTCCATGCTCGCTCAGTACTCTTTTCTGCTAATATCCATGCTCACTCAATACTCTCTTCTAATATCCAGGCTCAATCAGTAATCTCTTCTGCTTATATCCATGCTCACTCAGTACTCTCTTCTGCTAATATCCATGCTCACTTGGTAATCTCTTCTGTAAATATCCATGCTCACTCAGTACCCCCCTATGCTAATATCCATGCTCACTCACTAATCTCCTCTGCTAATATCCAGGCTCACTCAGTACTATCTTCTGCTAATATCCAGGCTCAATCAGTAATCTGTTCTGCTAATATCCATGCTCACTCAGTACTCTCTTCTGCTAATATCTATGCTCACTCAGTAGTCTCTTCTGCTAATATCCAGGCTCAATCAGTAATCTCTTCTGCTAATATCCATGCACACTCAATACTCTCTTCTGCTTATATCCATGCACACTCAGTACTCCCTTCTGCTAATATCCATGCTCACTCAGTAGTCTCTTCTGCTAATATCCAGGCTCAATCAGTAATCTCTTCTGCTAATATCCATGCACACACAATACTCTCTTCTGCTTATATCCATGCACACTCAGTACTCTCTTCTGCTAATATCCATGTTCATTCAGTAGTCTCTTCTGCTACTATTCATGCTGACTCAGTAGTCTCTTCTGCTAATAATCAGGCTCAGTCAGTACTCTCTTCTGCGTATATCCATGCTGACTCAGTACTCTCTTCTGCTAATATCCATGCTCACTCAGTACTCTCTTCTGCTAATATCCATGCTCACTCAGTACTCTTTTCTGCTAATATCCATGCTCACTCAGTAATCTCTTCTGCTAATGTCCATGCTCACTCAGTACTCTTTTCTGCTAATATCCATGCTCACTCAATACTCTCTTCTAATATCCAGGCGCAATCAGTAATCTCTTCTGCTAATATCCATGCTCACTCAGTACTCTCTTCTGCTAATATCCATGCTCACTCAGTAATCTCTTCTGCTAATATCCATGCTCACTCAGTAATCTCCTCTGCTAATATCCAGGCTCACTCAGTACTCTCTTCTGCTAATATCCATGCTCACTCAGTACTCTTTTCTGCTAATATCCATGCTCACTCAGTAATCTCTTCTGCTAATGTCCATGCTCGCTCAGTACTCTTTTCTGGTAATATCCATGCTCACTCAATACTCTCTTCTAATATCCAGGCGCAATCAGTAATCTCTTCTGCTAATATCCATGCTCACTCAGTACTCTCTTCTGCTAATATCCGTGCTCACTCAGTAATCTCTTCTGCTAATATCCATGCTCACTCAGTAATCTCCTCTGCTAATATCCAGGCTCACTCAGTACTCTCTTCTGCTAATATCCAGGCTCAATCATTAATCTCTTAGGCTAATATCCATGTTCACTCAGTACTCTCTTCTGCTAATATCCATGTTCATTCAGTAGTCTCTTCTGCTACTATTCATGCGGACTCAGAAGTCTCTTCTGCTACTATCCAGGCTCACTCAGTACTCTCTTCTGCTTACATCCATGCTGACTCAGTACTCTCTTCTGCTAATATCCATGCTCACTCAGTACTCTCTTCTGCTAATATCCATGCTCACTCAGTACTCTTTTCTGCTAATATCCATGCTCACTCAGTAATCTCTTCTGCTAATGTCCATGCTCGCTCAGTACTCTTTTCTGCTAATATCCATGCTCACTCAATACTCTCTTCTGATATCCAGGCGCAATCAGTAATCTCTTCTGCTAATATCCATGCTCACTCAGTACTCTCTTCTGCTAATATCCATGCTCACTCAGTAATCTCTTCTGCTAATATCCATGCTCACTCAGTAATCTCCTCTGCTAATATCCAGGCTCACTCAGTACTCTCTTCTGCTAATATCCAGGCTCAATCAGTAATCTCTTAGGCTAATACCATGTTCACTCAGTACTCTCTTCTGCTAATATCCATGTTCATTCAGTAGTCTCTTCTGCTACTATTCATGCGGACTCAGAAGTCTCTTCTGCTACTATCCAGGCTCACTCAGTACTCTCTTCTGCTAATATCCAGGCTCAATCATTAATCTCTTAGGCTAATATCCATGTTCACTCAGTACTCTCTTCTGCTAATATCCATTTTCATTCAGTAGTCTCTTCTGCTACTATTCATGCGGACTCAGAAGTCTCTTCTGCTACTATCCAGGCTCACTCAGTACTCTCTTCTGCTTACATCCATGCTGACTCAGTACTCTCTTCTGCTAATATCCATGCTCACTCAGTACTCTCTTCTGCTAATATCCATGCTCACTCAGTACTCTTTTCTGCTAATATCCATGCTCACTCAGTAATCTCTTCTGCTAATGTCCATGCTCGCTCAGTACTCTTTTCTGCTAATATCCATGCTCACTCAATACTCTCTTCTAATATCCAGGCGCAATCAGTAATCTCTTCTGCTAATATCCATGCTCACTCAGTACTCTCTTCTGTTAATATCCATGCTCACTCAGTACTCTCTTCTGCTTATATCCATGCTGACTCAGTACTCTCTTCTGCTAATGTCCATGCTCACTCAGTACTCTCTTCTGCTAATATCCATGCTCACTCAGTACTCTTTTCTGCTAATATCCATGCTCACTCAGTAATCTCTTCTGCTAATGTCCATGCTCGCTCAGTACTCTTTTCTGCTAATATCCATGCTCACTCAATACTCTCTTCTAATATCCAGGCGCAATCAGTAATCTCTTCTGCTAATATCCATGCTCACTCAGTACTCTCTTCTGCTAATATCTGTGCTCACTCAGTAATCTCTTCTGCTAATATCCATGCTCACTCAGTAATCTCCTCTGCTAATATCCAGGCTCACTCAGTACTCTCTTCTGCTAATATCCAGGCTCAATCATTAATCTCTTAGGCTAATATCCATGTTCACTCAGTACTCTCTTCTGCAAATATCCATGTTCATTCAGTAGTCTCTTCTGTTACTATTCATGCAGACTCAGTAGTCTCTTCTGCTACTATCCAGGCTCACCCAGTACTCTCTTCTGCTTATATCCATGCTGACTCAGTACTCTCGTCTGCTAATATCCATGCTCACTCAGTACTCTCTTCTGCTAATATCCATGCTCACTCAGTCCTCTTTTCTGCTAATATCCATGCTCACTCAGTAATATCTTCTGCTAATGTCCATGCTCGCTCAGTACTCTGTTCTGCTAATATCCATGCTCACTCAATACTCTCTTCTAATATCCAGGCGCAATCAGTAATCTCTTCTCCTAATATCCATGCTCACTCAATACTCTCTTCTGCTAATATCCATGCACACGCGGTACTCTCTTCTGCTAATATCCATGCTCACTCAGTAATCTCCTCTGCTAATATCCAGGCTCACTCAGTACTCTCTTCTGCTAATATACATGCTCAATCAGTAATCTCTTAGGCTAATATCCATGTTCACTCAGTACTCTCTTCTGCTAATATCCATGCTCATTCAGTACTCTCTTCTACTACTATTCATGCTGACTCAGTAGTCTATTCTGCTAATATCCAGGCTCACCCAGTACTCTCTTCTGCTTATATCCATGCTCACTCAGTACTCTCTTCTGATAATAACCATGCTCACTCAGTACTCTCTTCTGCTAATATCCATGCTCACTCAGTAATCTCTTCTGCTAATGTCCATGCTCGCTCAGTACTCTTTTCTGCTAATATCCATGCACACTCAATACTCTCTTCTGATATCCAGGCTCAATCAGTAATCTCTTCTGCTAATATCCATGCTCACTCAGTACTCTCTTCTGCTAATATCCATGCTCACTCAGTACTCTCTTCTGCTAATACCCATGCTCACTCAGTAATCTCTTCTGCTTATATCCATGCTCACTAAGTACTCTCTTCTGCTAATATCCATGCTCACTCAGTACTCTCTTCTGCTTATATCCATGCTCACTCAGTACTCTTTCTGCTAATATCCATGCTCACTCGGTAATCTCTTCTGCTAATATCCATGCTCACTCAGTACCCCCCTATGCTAATATCCATGCTCACTCACTAATCTCCTCTGCTAATATCCAGGCTCACTCAGTACTATCTTCTGCTAATATCCAGGCTCAATCAGTAATCTGTTCTGCTAATATCCATGCTCACTCAGTACTCTCTTCTGCTAATATCTATGCTCACTCAGTACTCTCTTCTGCTAATATCCATGCTCACTCAGTACTCTCTTCTGCTAATATCTATGCTCACTCAGTACTCTTTTCTGCTAATATCCATGCTCACTCAGTAATCTCTTCTGCTAATGTCCATGCTCGCTCAGTACTCTTTTCTGCTAATATCCATGCTCACTCAATACTCTCTTCTAATATCCAGGCGCAATCAGTAATCTCTTCTGCTAATATCCATGCTCACTCAGTACTCTCTTCTGCTAATATCCATGCTCACGCGGTACTCTCTTCTGCTAATATCCATGCTCACTCAGTAATCTCCTCTGCTAAAATCCAGGCTCACTCAGTACTCTCTTCTGCTAATATCCAGGCTCAATCAGTAATCTCTTAGGCTAATATCCATGTTCACTCAGTACTCTCTTCTGCTAATATCCATGCTCATTCAGTACTCTCTTCTGCTACTATTCATGCTGACTCAGTAGTCTGTCTGCTAATATCCAGGCTCACTCAGTACTCTCTTCTGCTTATATCCATGCTCAATCAGTACTCTCTTCTGATAATAACCATGCTCACTCAGTACTCTCTTCTGCTAATATCCATGCTCACTCAGTAATCTCTTCTGCTAATGTCCATGCTCGCTCAGTACTCTTTTCTGCTAATATCCATGCTCACTCAATACTCTCTTCTAATATCCAGGCTCAATTAGTAATCTCTTCTGCTAATATCCATGCTCACTCGGTAATCTCTTCTGCTAATATCCATGCTCACTCAGTACTCTCTTCTGCTATATCCATGCTCACTCAGTACTCTCTTCTGCTTATATCCATGCTCACTCAGTACTCTTTCTGCTAATATCCATGCTCACTCGGTAATCTCTTCTGCTAATATCCATGCTCACTCAGTACCCCCCTATGCTAATATCCATGCTCACTCACTAATCTCCTCTGCTAATATCCAGGCTCACTCAGTACTATCTTCTGCTAATATCCAGGCTCAATCAGTAATCTGTTCTGCTAATATCCATGCTCACTCAGTACTCTCTTCTGCTAATATCTATGCTCACTCAGTACTCTTTTCTGCTAATATCCATGCTCACTCAGTAATCTCTTCTGCTAATATCTATGCTCACTCAGTACTCTCTTCTGCTAATATCCATGCTCACTCAGTACTCTTGTCTGCTAATATCCATGCTCACTCAGTACTCCTCTGCTGATATGTACACAGAACCACACTGAGCCTGGTGCCTGGAAACACCCAGACTTACATTGAATTGTGCATCGGAATCAATCCAAGTTCTACCAACGATGATTTGCAGACATGCTCAGATCATTTGTCCTCAAAAGGTCGCCCCTCACATTGGAACTCTGCTGTGCTTCCTAACAGCTCCAGTGCTTGCAGTAAACACTCAGAGCTGCAATACTAAAATTACTCAGGCTCACTATCAGATGTTCTCCCAATAGAATCAAGCAAAACAAAGGTTCAGCTCTGTTCCTGATAACAACACATTCTCTGACCTATTGTCCTGATGATACACAGACTCTCTCTGAACTCTATTGATAATGCCCACAAAATGAGTGTCTTGAAACACTGCTGTATAGGCGTGTTATAAATGCCATATCATATCATATCATGAAGCCTTACTGTCCTCTCAGCTCCTGTTTCTCCCCATGCAACCTTTAAGTGCTGCAATTGATTACACTCATATAGGATTACAACTCTGATAGAGTCCCGACTCACTCAAATTGCCTTCTACATAATAAAATGACCTTATCTGAGTTCTACTCCTATCACACCCAGTTTGTTTTCTGCAACACGCAATGGTCATGGGGTTACCAGATATAACAACATCACTAACCACGTGTTTCCAATATCTGTGTTTGTGCAGTTGATGGGTGCAGACCATCTGTGGATTTGCCGTACTTCTCAGAACTTGGAGGACCTTTGTGAGGATTGTCTATTAGAAAGGTATGGACCCTTTATGGAAGCGCTGAGCCAAAGAAGGCCCATTGTTTAACAACTCCAAGCAGAACTGGGCTTCAGGCAAGCCACTGAGAATGGATGTTCTCGAGGACTAACGTGTGTGTAAGCATGGCAATTGGAAGCTAGGCTTTGCAGGAATCCATGCTGCACAAGTCATCTGTGACTGGGCTCTGGGTTTTATGGTTAGGAACAATGCCAGGCTGCACACTGGTGTTTGCTACAGGACGTTACTGAAACAGGTGGCTTAGCTGTGAATATAAATGGGATCTGTGTCGTGGAGGAGCTAGGGGTAAATGGGCAGCTTCCAACCTTGCTGCCTCTGCCACATCACTGCGCATACTCCTTGATTGGCCACAGCAGGTCTGCTGATTAATGTTTAGACTCCAACTTCTGTTCATTGCCTGCTGCTGTTGGAGATCTAGGTGAGCTGGGATGGAGCCCTTAGGTCCCTGTCACTACAGCCTTCAAAGGTTGCTTGGATCTCTCAGGACTAAAACATGTTCCATGTGATGCCTGCCCTCAGCTCGGCTTGGACGAGACACTGGTTTGGAGACAAGCCAGCTAATGGAATATAAAATCCCCATTTGGAAAGGTAAAGGATGTTCTCTCTTTGAGAAAAGGATTTGTTTGTATGCATCACGCATGTTTAGGTTATTTGATACCTCTGTGTGTCTATGTGTGTGCACAAGGGTTTGAATGAATGTGTACACTTGTGAGCCAGTGGCTATTCAAATGTATGTGAAAACACATGCGAGTGAGTTATTCTGTGTGATCATGTGTATGCATGCTCATGTGTGGTGATGTGTTTTTGTGTGATTGTGACATGCGATTATGCGTTACAGTGTGGTCGTGTGGCATCTGAACAAAATAGCTTCTGGCAGAACATGATAAATGCATTTTCCACAGCTGCCCTTGTTTGGTTAGACTTTGGATTAGGTGATTTTGCACAAACATGTGTCTCTAATTTAAAAAAGAAAATAATGTTTCAACATTTTAAGAAGATGATCTGAATTGCAGCATGATATTTTTTAGAAAGGAGAAGATTTCACTGACCCACACGAAAGCCTGTTGAAGAACAATTCACTCTTGCCTGACACATTTTCTTCCTCACAAGTACAGATATTGAAGACACATCATTTAAAGTCACACATAATGCAAATGGACCAGGAAAGGTAGTAAACTCTCTCCCCCAAAATGCTTTCTCTGTTTAAAACAACAAAGTGTATCCGTACCAGGGGTCAAGTCCTAAAAATAAAAATGGGGGGACTCATCAACAAATGCAATGGGATGTGACGCCTCCTGCCACCAGAAATTAAGATATCAAGGTGAAATATGCACATTTCATTAAATTAGCTTTGCATAACCACCCACATTGCACAGGACGAATGGCATGTGCCTTTCCTAAAATCAACACACACAAAAAAACAAGAGAGGATATTTTCTTCTAATAGACTTTTTGAAAACATTAAAAGGTGTGCATGTTTTAAACTCCAAGAACCAATAAAAAATGTTTTCGCTGGAACAGGCAGTACCACAAAGAGACATTCCACCTTTAGTTGTTTGTTATTTTTCATCAGGTTACATAGTGCCGTGGTGAAGTGTCCGGCATGCAAGCGTGACGAGGTTGGCTTTAATTCAGAAATCCAAAAAATACATTCAATATTTCTCATTTACCTAGGGGGAGGAGGTGGAGGAGAGGGGAGGGGCTAAGTCCACCCTCTGAAACAAGTGGGTGGACTGTGTCCACCGACGTGTACCCTCGGCTTGAGCCCTGATCCATACTATAACACCAGAGAAACAGTTCACATGACTTTATGCAAAGCAATTTATACGAAAAGTACACAATACAAACAACCAATTTCCAATAGTATTTTGAACTTTTTGAACATTCAAGGGAATGGGCGGCGCAGGACCTGCTAGCAGGAAAGGCTGATTGTGTAGAAGTTTAATAACACAAGGAGGATGTCACCCACCATAAGTATTCGTAAAGAAGTAACCGCAAGTGGAGTTAATTGCGAACAACAACAAGAGGGGCCGGGGGGAGATTGCTGTCAATTTGGTGTGAACATACTCAGCACTGGGATTTGTAATGAGTTAGAAAATCAGGCTGTTTTTGCCGAATACAAAGGGAACAATGAACGTGGTTAGCAAACAAAATCATATTTCTTTTAATATTCTTGAAGGTATTAAGAGTAAGGAAAACTGTGGTGAAAATGAACATTGATATAATAATAACAGCGTTGTATACAAATTAACACATAATACTGCATACAACCAGAACACAAAAAAGAACCTCCCTGCACGCACCCAACTGAATTGTACCAACATTGTGCAAAGTACTCAATGTGAGGCTCCAAACAAAACAAACCAACAATTATAAACAAGAAAGCAAACTAATGCAACCATCCTGTGCATTTTGCTCGGATTATACGAACGTATCAACTCCTGCAGCCACAGGAAAAAGAATGTGTGTAGAGCAGCATAACTCCGATGCACAATTGTGTGACAAATAAGCGATTGATGCTTAATTGTTCATATGGATCACAAAAAGAGCAGAAAAAGGCACTTATTGAGTAGAAAGCCGTCTCTGGACAAATGCCAACTCGAGTTTCTTCTGCTAATTGCCCATCAACTTGGACGGTGGCCCAGCCTTCTTCAGGACAGTTAGAGTTTTTTGACAGGAAAGCGAACGTAAACAACCTATACAGTGAACAATGTCCATGTTTAAAAAATAGCCTACAGGCAAAAACAACATAAACGCTAAAATGCAAAGGTCACATACCATGTTTGCAATGCTAGTGTGTGTCAGTCTTTCTCATGGTAAAACACATCATCTTGATACAGCCTTCCTTATTGTGCCCTGGGTCCCCTCAACCAATGGGGTCTGTAAAAAGGACAAAACAACGTCTTAAAAATCAAGCCTGACAGCACAGAATGTGCTGGGTATATCTGGAAGCTAAACTAGTGAACGAGCTGAAAAAAAAAAAACAACAACAACAACAAACGAACCTCTAGCGCGAGGCACACATTACTTGGCGTGGGAATGAAAGGAGTGCAAACTTCAGTCCCAGCTGGGGCTGCTGCAAGCAAACGCAAACAACTCAATTAGTACGGGAGCCAAGCGCTTCTCAGCAGGAGCCACACTGCAAGCAGCAGAAAGTAAGAAGTCCCTCACTTACCTTGGACCGTGAGCCGGAATTCATGCGCTGTCAGTCTTAGACACCCAGTCAGCCCTCACAGAGGTTTGGCATTGAAAGTGCAAGAACCCTAGAAAAGCTGGGTTAAAGTTTTCCGAAGGTCATGTGGCCTGGCACAAGGCAGTCACTACACAAACCACTTCACCAGCGGCCATCTTAGACTGGTGTGGAAACGGAATCCACACCATGCAGGTATGATTGCAAAGTGGATAGGAAAAGGGGAAGGGGTAGAGGGTGAAGGGGTAGAGGGGAGAATGAGAAGATAGAGGGGAAGGGGGAATGAGTGAGAAAGAAAGTATGGAATTGTCATGTGTTTGCAATGTGCTACTTACTTGCCAATTGTAAGGCAATACCTAGAATGTTCAAAGAACAGATTAGGCATGTGTGCATCGCTAGTCAAGGTTTATAACAAGGACACACATTGTTGGTCATCATTCAATCCAGAAAGGTGGGTTTTAGGCCAAAATATGCACATTTTTCCAGCCGAAACTGGTGATTGAGGATGCTGTAATCACTAGTATTTGATTTTAATGAGTCTACCACCATTCATCGGATGTCTGAATCCATGTGGTGGCTTTTCATATAGTGTTGCACCAAAGGTGCTGTCAGGGTGACATTCTAGATTCTGTGTTCACCAATCCTAGTGGATACCTTGCAGGAGGCCATGTCAATATAAGTTCCTTCACAGGGGCATAGGATCATATACATCACATTAGCAGTGTTGCAATTAGTGTCGGTATTTAACATCCAGTGTATGTTGTTGTGTGAAACTTCAGTACTGGAAATGCAAAATTGGTAAACATTGCAATACCCACATTGGAAGTGACCAATAAGTAGAAGTAGTCAGGGCTGTTGTAAAACTTCCATTCAGTGGAGTCAGTATTTGTAGCTGCATTGGCCAAAATTATTGTACTTCTCAAGTGACTAATAATTGCAACAACAAAGATATGGATCATTATACCCCTCTAATAACCATTCTTCCCCTCTAATACTCTTCCCCCTGTCACTCCTCCCCCTTTTATCTATTTTCCTCCCTCTGATCTCCCTATCTCCACCCATGCTCGCAATCTAGGCTCGCAATCTAGGCGTTCTATTTGACTCCTCTCTCAACTTCTCGCAACACATTTCACTCACCTCCCGCACCTGCCGATACCACTTCTATAACATTCGCAAAATCCGTCCCTCCCTCACTTTCCGTGCTACTAAACTTCTAATCTCCTCACTCATCTTTTCCCGCCTCTTCTACTGCTCCTCTCTACTCTTCGGACTTCCCTCTTCTCAGTTTACCCCTCTCAAATCCATATACCACTCTGCTATTCGTACCCTTTGTCTCCTTACCCCCCGTGATTCTATCTCCTCTTCGATCTCTCATCTTGGCTGGCTACCTTTCCACCTACAACTAAAATTCCACTTTCTCTGCCTTGTTTTCGAATCCCTCCATGGACATGCTCCTCCTTATCTCTCCTCCCTTCTCTCCTTCTACTCCCCCTCTCACTCTCTTTGTTCCGCTGACCACTTCCTTCTCACTGTACCCCCTTCCCCCTGTGCTTCCTCCCGCTTCTGCTCTTTTCATCTTCTTGCTCCTCTGCACTGGAACTCTCTCCCCCTCCCAATCCGCTCTTCCACTACCCTCACCTCATGTCTCACTTCCCTTAAATCCCTTCTCCTCCATTCCCCTCCTGCCTTCTCAACCCCCCCCCTGGTTTTCCCCTCTCTTTAATTCCTCTCTCCCTTCACTCTCTATCCCTTCCTTCTACATGTATTCAATCCTTCTCCTGGTCCCCTCAACACACCAATTCCCGCTTCACTTCCCCCCTCTCAGTTAATTGCTCTTTGCACTGTTCTGTGGAATGATTCATGCTGTAATTCTTGCTTACAATGTTAATTGTTGTTATTTCTCTGTATTTGTTGTCCCAATGTACAGCGCTTTGGCGTAAAGCGCTCAATAAATAAATAAATAAATAAATTATACACTCCTTCTCAATATACAGCTAAGACTGTAAGGTAAGTATTGCAACTACTAAACATTGTGTACATGCTGTGGGATGTTTTTACCCATGCATCCAAGCCCTACCATAAAACTGTGCATTACTGGCATGGAAAACATCATCATGGCCAGAACTCCCCAGAGAGTGCACAGGGAAAACATGAAGAATTGGCTGCCACCCATTTTTGCCTATGTTGTGAGCACAGGAGGACACTGCCTAAAACCACTATTGGGCTACACACACAGTAGCCTGAAACCATTGGGAATGTCAATGCTGATTGCCAAAAGCAACCCAGAACTGTGGGGAATTCATTTTCTTAATGTCAAAAATGGATGCAGTACCGGTGCTCACCACTATCAGAAAGCCGGCGTTTTAAAACCACCAGACTTTTGTGTAAAACTGAACAAATGAACCGAAACCAGGCCAAGGAAAGACTTGCTAAGAGGTGGATACAATGTAAAACTATATTCTGAAATGACTTGAAGGAAGTAATTATTTAATGTATATATAAAAAATAGCTGCATGTAAGTTGGATTTGAATGTAGAAAACTGTGAACTAAAGTGACATTTAGCTGAATTCTGCCTGACAACTACCCCCAACAGGAGTTGAACTGGCTCAACAACTCTTCCCAGGCCTGGCTGCATCCTGCTGGCCCCACCAAAAGGAGATCACATGGACCTGTTGATTGAAAGGGGAGTGGCCCCTAGGGACTACAGGGAACTAAACAATGGGCCTTCTTTGGCTCAGGCAAATGTTATATTGGGGGGGCCGTAAAGTGGCTTCCTCTTGGGAGAAACTGGGAGGGGCAGTGCCTCTGCTAGCAAGCTGAGCTTGGGGGAAGTGGATAAACCAGTTATTCCACCATGTGATGTGGGAAGCCACACCCCTTTTTGACCAGGGCATAATTTTAAAAAGATAGATAACTCATAGTTCGGACTGGTCAAAATTATATAAATAATACCATTATTCTTGTGATTTTTTGGTGCACATTTTAAGAGGTGTTAGGACCCTGTGGTATGTTCCTGGGGATAGTAGCGGAAGAAAGGTTGTTACTCCAAATGTCTGCATGTTAAAAATCTGACACTTTATCATCTGAAACCCATATCCCTGGTGCACATTTGTGTAAAATCTGGAAAGGTTTAGAGGTCATTATCTGGATGAAAAGGGGAGATTTCTGTCATCAGTGGACATGACATTGTACAAAGACAGGGATCGGATGGTTTGGTGCTACAGAAAATATGTTAACTGGACCTATAGTATGAGAAAAATGGTACATAGAAAAATATGTATTTGGATCAGAAATAAATTGATGTGCAATTTGACAAGGGGAGGTTCCTCTGACCATAAAACCTACAGCATCACTCTGACTCACATTTCCTTCCCCCAATCATGGGAGAGGGGAGAATTGGGCCAATGACAAGTAGAGAGGGGCAGGCTTAGCTAGGCCCAGGCACACACCCATTTTCAAAACACATAAAAAGGGCCACTGAAACCCAGGTAGGGGATTCACTTTCCACTTTGTTGCGGGACGCTTTGCCGGGAGACTCCAGACTTCAAATCCATCAACCTCCAGAGACCAGAGATCCAGAGAGACCAGAGATCCAGAGAGACCAGAGATCCAGAGAGACCAGAACTGTGCAGTGCTGTGAGCAGAACCAGTGCTTGACAGACCCAGAGAGCAGAGCTGACCCAGATAGCCGGGACTTCAGAACCACCCGCCGGAAGTCCCGTCCAACCTGACCAGACCTTGACGGCTTATTTCAAAAATATAGTGTGAGTACTCACTGTGCCAGAACCAATCTCTTAGTTTAAAATAATCTAATCCAAACTATTTTAGCCTATAAGAACTGCCTCCTAGAATAGTTCAGCTGGGGTACACATGCATGCGCTGGAATGCTATGGCCGGTTACCAACATCTCACAAAGGGCCCTATGACTTACCCACTCCCATACTCGTCCTGGTATACCCTCCACCGCATGGCACCGCATGGCACTGGGGCATGATCAGCCTTTTTGTTCAATGTTTGTTTCACTGTAAAATAAAAAATAAAAAAATAAACTGGAAAATGCAGTAAAGACTTTTGCCTTTTACTTCGGTGGAGAGGGTGGAGGAGGAAGGCCTTCGAGAGAAGCACGGGGAGTCGCAGTTGCTGGTTCTCACCCCAATAAGCGACCCACAAAACATTTTGGCCCAAACACATTTTTAGCTAATGACTTAAAGCAACGCCATGACTCTGTTTGAAAACTGCCACTATATTGTAAATAGGTGGCAATTAATTTGGTTCATATGTCAAACTTCATGGTGGCTACATTTCAAATCATGTTTTCCTTATTTAAAGTTTGAATGCTTTGGGCACAGGAAAAGGCTGTTTAAGGATGAATTATGCATGAGAGGACTTACATTTTAGAAGTTAGTGGCTCTTTTCAGGATAGTCGAGGTACGGCATTTTATACGTGTGTTAGTAAACTGCTTTAATATTTAATTTGATTAATTAAATCAATAACACCGAATAAATCACACTTTTAGTAACCATCACAGATCTTGCTGATGGCGGTGCCCAAGAGACAGAGCACATAACATTGCAGTATGATTCTAAATGTGTCCTAAATTAGAGGATGGTGGCACACAGACTATATGTATTTTACGAACAAAATAGGAAAGGCGTGTTCGTCCTTATGCTTTTCTATAGCATTAATCTGAAACCAGAGGAGCTCTCGACAGTGCTTGCATTCATCAGTTTAAGATTATTGCAGCATTCAAGACAGCACAAGGAAAGCAGCTCAGTAACAGAGCATATTATTAGCTACTTATCTTGACCAGATGAATTCTGTGAACTATATCTCTGAAAATCACCTCCATTTTCCATGCAAGAAGTGTAACACCTACGGATGCATGGAACACACAACACACCACCAAGAATGTCTGTCAGTTCAGTGGTGTGTGCCCAAAAAGCATAACCATGGCAGCTCCATGTCCATGGTAGACATGAATTGCAGCCACACCATTTTAGAGGTCTGTTTCAGCGTACAAAGCATCCCCTCATGGCCTGTCCTCCAGCACTGTATAAATCCTCAGCTCTGCGGATTGGTTATTGATCCACCTCTTACAATCTGGTTTGCGGGAAGGCTTACACTGGCCACAAATTCACAGCTGGTAAAGAAAGGTAAGCACACTTACAATGAAGGCTGGCAATCGCCTCGACCTTCCGGCGATGAGCGGTGAGAGGTTTGTAATCCATCCTGACCCTGTATGCCTTCCTCTTTCTGCAAATTCTGTAAGAGAGAGAGAGAGAGCGAGAGAGAGAGAGAGAGAGAGAGTGTGTCCGCACGCGCACCACTGTGAAGAGGTGCAGTAATTGCGTTCCTTCTATCGTTCCTATGTCATCCCAGCCTCCCCTTCACTAACCAGCTCACCTAATGGATCAGCAGGATATATTTTAATCACATCAGCAGAGTCTGAGAATCTCGGCCATTCTAAACTCTGCCCATTTGGTCCTGCATCTTGGTGTTGATCATTATCTGGCACGCAAGAAACTGAATCTAGCGATGGCAGCACTGTTTACCGTGCTCTTCTATTTTCGAGCAGTGTAATGCATTGCCTCTATAAGTTGTTATCATTGTTTCACTTGCATACATGATTACCGCTCACAGCTTCTGTTTACATATCACATTGGCCAATATCAAGATGTTTCTTGTCTGTCATATGCCCTATCTCTTTGATAGTCTTAGTTTAATTTGCTGAATTCTCATCCCAGAGTTAAAACCTGTTTCACTGTTAAAATTGAGCATCGTGTGTGAGCAGCCAGATTGCTGTTGTTTTCTGCTTGAACCGTCTAATGTGTCATTATCCCAAGCAGCCTACTTGTATACACAACCGTGACTTCCAAAAGTCTATTGCATGGACTGCTTTTGCTCATCTGTACAAACCTACACATGATGTAAGAAAACTGAAATCTTTTCATTTATTTTATTTTATTGTGCATTTTTAAGGTGCCTTATACATCAAGTAAATTGTGTTTCAAAGCACCCACAGGGCAACATGGAGGGAGCATGGGAAAGAGAGGCAAATAAAACAATGAAAGAGAGAGGCAGTCCTACTGGGCCTTGCGAGCATTCAGAACGTGCAAGTGCAGAGAGAGAGACGGATGGGGGGAGGGTAAGTGCTAGAAGTAACACAGAGGGAAGTGCCTGACAGAGATCAATTGGCAAGAGTGGTGAACTGTCAATAAATAAGTGCAGGCCTGTGATATCACAGGCCAGTGGGCACCGAGGAAAATGTTGGGAATAGGCGGGGGCTGAAGGCTATTGGGGGGGGGCAGGGCTCAGGTGGACACATAAGGGCCTTTGTCACCAATCTCAGTGACTGTGAGATATTATCAAAGGAGGGAGGGGGGAAGGAGGATGTGAAAAGGAAAGTCTTGAAGAGCTTCCAGAATTTGGGGAGGTCCGCCTCAAGATGAAGTGGGAGGAGGGGCTCTTCCATAGGAGGAAGCCAGCCGGGGAAAGAGATCAGCCACCAGCTTGCCATTTACTGAAGCAATTTACACGCAGAGAGTTTGTTCCGGAGGAGTGTAAAGATCTGAAGGGAGCACATTTAGTGAGAGACAGTTGTAGATAAGATGGTCCCCGGCACCAGACAGCTTTGTGGATAATGCATAGGGATTTGAATTTGATCCTTGCAGCAACCAGGAGCTAGTGGAGAGATTTTAGGGCTGGAGAGATGTAGTCCCTAGTCTTAAGGCCAAGTATAAGTCTCATGGCCCTATTCTGTATTAGCTCAAGTGGATGTAGAGAGGAAGGGAATGGATAATGAAGCCCAGAGAGTACCAGAGCTCTAGAGAATTGAACCTCTAGGGAAAAGTGAGGAAATTAAGCATTATTTTGAGGAGGTCAAGTTTGAAGTGGGCCTTCTTGGCTAGGTCCTGGACGTGAAGGAGGAAGATGATTCCAAGGTTTTTGGCTTTGGATGAAGGAGAAGGGGGAGAGAAGGGAGAGAACCCATAGAGGGTGGCCAGAGTGAGGGAAAGAAAGAGAGAGCAGGAGTCCCAATGGGAAGGATTTCAGTCTTGCTGGCATTGAGGCAGAGATCATTGGAGGCACACAATGACTGGATGGCTGGTAGGCAGTCAGGAATGATGCAGGAAGTAAGGAGAGGATCAGAGGGAAGTTTGAAGAAGAGTTGTGTGTCATCTGTATAACACTGGAAGTAAGGGGAGTAGGTGGATATTAGGTGAGCCAGCAGGGCAAGATAGATGTTAAAGAGCCAGGAAGAAAGGGTAGAGACCTGGGTATGTCACAGGTGGAGATAGATGTGGGAGAGGAGAAAGATTCCAGGATAACCTGGGACCGGTGGTTATTGAGGAAGGATGTCAGGCAGTCTGGTGCCCTCTCTGAGATACCAAGGGTATTGTGGAGCCGTTTTATGAGGATAGAGTTGTTGACTGTGTCAAATGCAGTGGAGAGATCAAGTAGAATGAGAGCGGCAGGAGAGATAGAATCAAGAGATGCAAGCAGTTCTTCACGGGTGTTCAAGAGAGCAGGTTCAGAGCCTCTGGATGTTCGGAATACAGATTGATGCTCGTGTAGGCAACCAACAAGCTCAATATGATGGTTCAGTTGGGAGAAGATCAGCTACTCCAAGAGTTTACCATGGAAGAGGATGATAGTTAACCAGACAAAACGGGTCTGCAGAGGGATTTTTCAGAAGAGGTCACACAAGAGTGGTTGAGGGAGGAGGGGAAAGACCCAGAAGCAAAAGGCTGATTGCAGAAATCAGCAAGTGCAGGGGCAAGATAGCCAATAATAATGTCCTTAATAGTTCTGGTAGAACAGGGGGAGACCTGTTTGCTGGAGAACTTCATAGAGCAGTTGACTCTAGTGAACTCATTGGATGTGATAGGAGAAAACGAGGAGAGGAAAGCAGAGGCAGGATGGGATGCCATAGGTGGCAGGAGGGTGGAGCAAGGGGATCAGGAAAGGGAAGCAGGGGTGCTCAGGATGGTCTGAGTTTTAGCAGTGAAGTGTGCGGCCAGTGCATTGCAGAGGGCCTGGGAGGGAAAAGGTGAGGTGGAGACTGCAGAAGGGTTGGCAAGTTCTTTGCAGATTTCAGGAGACCTTCTCTTTGGTATTGTTAAAGGGTTATTAACTGCTGAAAAGCTTTGATTATTAAAAGGCAAGATGACATTGTTGATTGAAGGCTGCTGTTGGGACAAAGGCTGGTAAACAAAATCATTAGTATTTTTGGGGCACTGTGAGACATTAGTACAGTTTTGTTAACCATTGTCTGTGTGTTCAGAATAAAGACCAACTCTGACTTGTGCCCACTAACCTTCAAACGTGAACCTTAGAGGGTCCATCCAAATAAACCTAAGTGAACATCTATATTTGTTCGAGTAGAAGAATGATAAAAATAAAAGATATAAAAATCCTCACAATTTTTAAGGCACACATTGCATTCACCACAAAGCAAACAGGAGATAATGCAAAATGTTACTCCACTGTTAACAGCAACCAAAACCATTGCAACTATATATATATTCCATGATCCAACATAGAAATGATTTGCATTTTTCCTGAACTTTTTAATTAATTCTAAATTTGCGTCATTACTTCAAACCATGCATTTCCACTCATGCAACTATTATCGTGTACAACCATAAACTATATCATAACGCCACCTGCGCTGATGTATCAGCATATTACCTTCTCTGTGTCACCATATGCAATAGACCCTGCAACAAAAATGCAGTGACCCGGTGGGCAGATGTTTCTGGCTCACTTGGACCTTAAGTAATATTCTCTACCAACAGAGGGCATGCTGCAACCACATGCACTTGTAATCATAAACACAGTCCATTATCTGCTGAAACTCCAGAATCATACAAGGATCCCCAGAACATGCCTAGTGCTAAGTGGCCATAGGAATTATATATGTGTGCTGTAAGTGATTTCAATCCGGCACACACCCAGGTCAAAGCCCAGCATGTAGCGCACAACTGAAACCCTTATTTATTTGTGTCTTATACAGTGTAGCACATTATGGTAACCCAACAAGGTGTATGTACCCCGTCGGCTAGCACGCTGTGTTAGACTGTCACGAGTGGTATGTATAATTCAGGTTCCCGGACGAACCCCCAAGCTGTAAGTGATTTCAATCCTGCACACACCCAGGTCAAAGCCCAGCATGTAGTGCACAACTGAAACCATTATTTATTTTTGTCTATAAATTCAATATTCTGAATGATGTACCACTCATATCACACCCTTCTCCTGAAACCCTCCCCCCTGGTCACACTGAGCCAGGAATCAGGCTAGTTTGCAAAAGTAAAGATGTATTTATGTATTTAAAATGTAATCACAGTATATTTTAATAGGTAAACAACAATCACCAATGGAGTGACAGAACACAGAATAATATCTTTTAATGGCACCGAAAACATAGGCAGCACAGAAAATAATACTTTTGTGTTGGTTCAGATCAGATAGCACTATGGTTAGAGGTTCCCCCTGCAACACTCCTCAACCCCCAATAGGCAATGTAAAAAGATGGGAGGAGAGAGCAGGTATTCAGGAATAGCACAAATCCAACAGAATATCAGTCCCACCTTGCCCCAGCAAACACAAGAGAAACGGAATTGACTTTTCAGCTGTCAGGATGGCTTTAATTTATCTTTAGATTTAACTGGGCAAAAACATCAAATGTGGTCAAAAGTACTTAAATTGTTCTAAATTCTTATGGGAGCTGCTTTTAACAGTTGCACACAATCACATGCAATGATTTAGTCCAAAGAAAACATTTGAAATCTTAAAGTCCAAGTTGGAAACAATTTAAATCTATTTTACACGTGTAAACCTTTTGGATTTTTAAAATTGTGGTAAACATTTCCTTGCATGATTTTTGCTATAACGGGGGATGCGGTTTGGGGTTCTATGGATAGCTATGGATGTTAGGAACAAGTGGGAGTTGAAATTTCGTTTCTATCATACAAACCATGGGAGTTATAGAGGTTTTAGTAAAGGTTTTTCTTTTTTAAATAGGTGCAAGAATATGGACAGCCTTCAGTTTTAAAATCTGAAAAATATTGACTATGGACTAGAGCATCCAAGCTAAGCCACCAGGACGGCACAACGTAAGAGTCAGGAGTGATTCGCGACTCAATCCTGGTTCCTTGATGTCCACCCTGGAGCGCTAGGCTAGTCACTCAAATGAAATTAATAGATCAAAGTTGACAAAATGATTAGGAAAAGGATGCTTTTACAGATAGACAGAACAAGATTTCACTACGGATTTAGACAATGTTACTGATTATGGAAGTAATGATCGTTCAGAGGTTAGGAGGGAAAAGATAATGCATGGTAATCAACAGTTTCTAGCTTCCTGTTAATACTCACAAAACAGATGGATTTAAGATTTCGGACCATCAGGATCCTGGACCATTGAATCGGATCTATCAGGGACTGACAGCTGGGCACATCGGACTGGACAGGGTCAGCAAGGCTCTCTGGTCACAGCATGGCACAGGACTGCACAGCATATTTCAATTCAGCAGGCAAGCATTAACAGCATGCCTGGCTGTATTATGATGCTTCCCCTAGGCTTTAGGGATTCTTTTCTAGAATTTGAGGCCTAGCTGAGAATGGTTCAGCTATGCATAGGCCTTTGCTTTGCCAAGTTTCTGGAGTCTAGAACAAGGAAGATGTAGATTTCAGCAGCAGAGCGCTCCGCCAGCAGTCAGGAGATAGAAAATTTGCAGAAGTCCCTCTGTGTTGTCAGCTGTCCCTATATATTATGCCAGATGACATCACGAAAGGGGAGTATTGGGCCGGCTTAGCTAAGCTTGCCCCTGCGAAAGGTGATTGGGTCAGAGTCTACTCTCTGCCTTGATAAGAGGAGAGAAACAGAGTGTCATATTTATGGTATAATTTTATGATGCTGAGAATCCACCCTTAGCCACTAGAACACAAAGTCTAATTTTGTCAAAATACATATTTACACATCTACAACTTCTATAAAAATCACATAAACAGATTGCATATTTTATGGAGTATCTGCTCTTCAAAATCCCACAGCTCTGAGACTTTGTTTCAACTTTCTGCAGAATTCTGTCAATTTTGTAATGAGAACATGTTCCATTTTTTAAAAAAATATTCCAAAATTATGAACGTTTACAATGGAAATGTGTGTATAAAGTTTCACAATTCTAGCTGAAATACAGTCCCCATAAACCCACATTTATTGCCATTCCTGTTCAGAATAAGCTACATGGTTGTACTACTTTTTCAAAGGTAGTGCCAAAAACTAGGTTATTTAATCTGCCAGTTTCAGATTTTTCACCCCTTCTGATAAGTTATATTCCTTCTAAAAATGTCCATTACATATCCTGTTAACAACAAATGGTCAGTATTTGTCACTCCTTGAAGCATGTGGTAGCCCCCTCCTTTGGAATTTTCTTCTGTAAGCCAGGAGTTTCATGGGCTGCAGCAGTTTGACGACCTTTAACGCCTTCAATATCCTGGGTTGGAGGATGTCTATTGTTTAGTCCTGGGCTGGAGACAATAGTCAGGCCTAGCCCGTAATTAGCACAGTTCAGCCAGTATCTGCTGAGAGGAATGCCCTCCCCCTGGATAGAATTACATCCCCCAGCCAGGCTTAATTTCATTGTTAAATTCTTTTGGCTTTACTTTAGCACAAAACAAACTTGTTGCATCAAATAACAGATAGAATTCTCATTCTTTTAAACCTATGGGATCAAAAACAACTACAATATGGGTTACTATCAGTAACATGCTTCTTATATTGCAAACATTTGACTTTCAGTTATAACATTTTAAAGTTTAATCAGGAAGGCCCATGACAGCTGTCGTCACAGGAAACCCTCTGCTGCACAGAGATTCTTTGACAGATCCGCAGGCAGGCCACTTTTGCTGTGGAGATCTCCTTTTGCTCTTAGCCTTTTAGGACCTTGTAAGCTTACAGTGATTCCTTAAACTAAGTGAATTGTAGCACCCAGCGAGAATTTTGAATATTTGGAAGGGTTATGTACCGGCATTCTGAAGTTTCAGCAGCAAAGAAAAGGTGATTTAAAGCAATATTTGAAGTTTTATTTAGCAAAGTACTGCTTTTTCCTTCTGTACTCCGCTTTCAATTGTTGTGGAGCCCAGTGACACATTTCAGTAGTGAGCGCTCTGCTCTACCATTGACAACATGCATGGCAGATTGGGCAGCCATCTTTTTGTGCATTGCAAAGCAATATTTTCAGGGGGTTTGGCGTGCACAAGTTTTTTGCGGCCATTTTGCTGTTTCTGGCACCACCATAACAGAGTGATGCAGCATAGCAGAGCAAAAGTGGGTCAATAAATCCCACAGAGCCCCTCCTCCTGACTTTGTTTTGACCGCCCGTCCAGGGGAAGTTGGGAGATTGGGAGGTTCTTTTTCTGTCCGTGTGGAGAATTTCAGTCGCTTCTCCCGTCAGTGCTGGAGGCGACCCGATCTCCTCGCCGGTTCTGGTCAGGTGTATTGCTGGTTCTGGTTGGGCGTATTGCTGGTTCTGGTTGGGCGTATTGAGTGGCACTCCGGGCTCCTTGGGTCTTTCCTCCCATTCCCCGAGTGGTCCTCCGTGGTAATCCTTTGGATGATTCTTAGTCCAGATGCTAGAAGATAGAACATAGCATGGTTATGGAGATTTTCCCACTACTGTATCCACACATCATCTGGGGGATGTCAGCAGTGGGAAAGACACATGCATTTATTACAATTGGCAATGTTCCCCATCTATGTTCACTAATGGTCTTAACACTCTTCTTGCACATACACAGTGAACATTTAGTGATTCTTTTGTGTTTCCGGATTTTCCCCCTCTTGGTTTCTGGTTGGCTCCTCTATTTGCTGCAAAGTATGCCTGGGATGGCAACTATTCAGTTGGTTTATGTGGACCCACATGTCTTCCTCTTCTGCCAAACTGCCCTTGGGAATGCAGATTCTGTAGGCGACTGGTGAGATTCTGTCCACAATTTCAAAAGGGCCCCGCCAAGTTGGGAGGAATTTGCTCTCTTTGGCTTGGTTCCTTTGGAAATTGTACAAGTAGACCCGGTCTCCTACTTGATATTATTTTTAGGTTGTCTTGAGATCATAGTGGATCTTCATACTGTCTGCAGATCTCTCTAGATTCTGCTGAGCATAGGCAAAAGCATGTTGAAGGTGTTTTCTCAGATTCTCAACATTCTCATGAGTAGTGGAGGCATTTATCAAGGACTGCTCTTGAGTTGTGTAGAGCAGATGCTTGGGTAGCACCATCCTTCGTCCAGTCGTCAGCTCAAATGGAGACATTTTTGTTGCAGAAGAAGGGCTAGAGCTGATGTACATCAGGTCAAGGGGTAATTGAATGTCCCAACTCGGCCAAGAATCTGCCACAAACTTTTTTTAATATGCTCACAATAGTTTTATTGTACCTCTCAACTCCACCACTAGAGGATCACCGGTAGGCAATTTGTAGTATCCTTTTGACCCCAACTATTTCCCACATCTGTGTCATCACTTTGCTAGAGAAGTGACTACCTTGGTCTGACTCAATCCTTTGGGGTAGTCCAAAATGCAAGAAGATGTGATTGATCATCAGGGCAGCTGCAGTTTCTGCCTTGCAATTTGGGGCCGGGAGACATTCCACCCATTTAGTGAATGAGCATGTTACAGTCAACATGTACTTGTTTCCCCTAGTGGAGAGAATCACAGGCCCGATAAAATCGACTTGTAAATCTGACCAAGGCAGTGTCATCCCCCTCTTTTGGAGTAGAGCATGGTGTGTGAGTGATGTTGGCTGAAATTGTGCACATACAAGACACCCTTTCAAGTATTGGTCGATGTCCTGCCCCATGTGTGGCCAGAATGCAACCTCTCACAAGATTTCTAATGTCATATAAAACCCACGATGACCGGCAGTGGCGGCCTCATGGGCGTGACTTAGCATCAGGCTTCGGAATGAGGTAGGGACCACCCACTGGTCATGGCCAGATATGGATCTCCTAACCAGCAAATCGTCTTGGATTCAGAACATTTTTGTACATTTAAACAACACTCTGAGGTCCTCTTTCCCAATGTAATTGGTATCCATCAGGGGAAAGTTCTCAGGGTCCTCAGTGTGTTGATGAAACTTACCAATTATTGGATCCCCTTTTTGAGCCATAATCAAATCAACATCTGGGGTCTCCTTACTCCATTGTGCAGTTGAGAGTTCATTGTGAGCATTTGTCTGGGACCTAGTGATAGCAGTGACCTGGATTTCCCCCAACAGGGACTTGATCTCAAGTAGATCCCCTTGGATGGCTCTGGTTTTGGCCAGCTGATCAGCTCGGTCATTTCCATTTTTGTCTGGCCCCTCTACTTTAGAATGACCCTTGATCTTTTTCCAGTAGATTGTCATCCCATTCGAGGTGACCAGATCATCAATATTTTGTATTCATTTTCCGTGTTTTAAAGGTTTTTTATTAGGACATAGCATGCCTTTGGTTTTCCAGTTAACCAGGTGCTCCACAAACCCGTTCTGTACATAATCTGAATCAGTGATTATGACCAGTTTGTGGAGTTGGTGTTAAATAGCAGTGAGAATGGCTTGATGCACAGCCATCAGCTCTGCCACTTGACTACTTCAGGGACCGATTTTGTACCCAGTGGAGGGTTCTGGGGCATCATTCACCCATGCATTCCCCACGCCAGCCACAAGTTCCTTTTCCCCGTTGTTGTCAACATTGTAGGAGCACCCATCCACATAGACAGTGGGCATTCCCTCACACTGGTCTTCTTCATAGACTTTGTGTGGGGAATTAAGGTATGCCTCCATGCTGTCCTTGATTTTAAGACTTTCGTCCTCAAGGCAGTTTTCTCTGGCACAATCATGCAAGTCAGCAAGACCTTGCGCGAGGGGACTCTTCTTGTTTTGGCCATACCTTACCTCCACAGGAAAGCCTTGTATTGACAGAATCCAGGAAGTAATTCGGGAATTACTCACATTTCCGGCCTGGATTCCGTCACTTGGAAGATATTGCAAAGGTTGGTGTGGAGTTTCCCCTATGATGTGTTCCGCCTGGATAAATGGGTGGCATTTCTTATATGCCCACACCATTGCCAGGAGTGCCTTCTGACAATTGTTGAATTGTTCCTCCACAGAGGATAATGTCTTACTCCCATAGGAGATTACTTTATTGACCTTGTCATGCTTTTGATATAATACTGCAGTCAAGCATGTATTTGAGAACCCTGCCTCCAAGAAGAAGAACTTGTATTTGACAGGGTAGAACTCCTTGTATTTGACAGGGTAAGCTAGACAAAGCGCTTGTGAGAGGCTTCTTTTCAGTTGTCCTACTGCCTCTGCTTGTTCCGGACACCATTCCCACTTGACCCCCCCTTCAATAGATGGATCAGGGGTCTTGTGATCTCTGCGTAATCTTCAATGAACTTTCTGCTGTAATTATAGTTAGTCCAAGGAGGCTCCTTAGTTCTCACAGAGTTGTGGGGTCTTTTATTTTCTGGAGAACTTCTACTTTCTTTTCCTGGGGACAGAGACCCTCAGGAGTTATCTCATGCCCCAAGAAATTGACACGGGTCCTGCACCACTGTGCCTTTTGGAAAGAAACTTTTGCTCCAGCAGCCCTCAACTGTGTCAGTACATAACGGATCCCCGCTATGTGTTCCTCCATAGTTGAGCTTTTGATTAGGACATCATCTACATCGGCCAGGTTACCCTTTCACCCAATTCAGGCATGGCCTTATGCAGAAAGATGTTAGATTCATTGCCGGAGTTGATGTATCCGAAGGTAGTCCGGGTCCAAGTGTACTGCTGCCCCCGAAGGTAAAGCCCAGCTTGTATTGGTCCTCCCTACTGACAGGTACAATCCAGTAACCATTGGTCAGGTCAATGGCAATGTATATCTTTGACCCTTTGATCTAGGCCAGCCCTTGGTCAATGTAGGGAAGAGGCCATCGGGAAGTATGAACCCCTTTGTTGAGCTCCCTTAGGTCAGCAAAGAGTCTCCACTGGCCGTTTGGTTTCAAAATCCCCAGCACCAGATTATTGAAGGTGCTGTGGACTGGACAAATTATCCCACGGGACTCAAGGTTCTTAATTATTTCAGTAAAGGACTCCATTGATGCGAGAGGCAAGCAATATTTATTCACAAACACTGGAGTCATGTGAGGGTCAGTGGGAATTGTTGTTGTGTGGATGTTGGTGTGACCACAGTCATACAAGTCCTCTGCCAAGAGATCTTGAAAATCTAAGAAAACTTGTTTAAATTTTTGCTTTTGCTCCAGAGTCTCAAAGGCATCAGCTAGGTTGACTCTCTCTTCAACCATCTGCTTGAAGCCCGGAAAGAATTCTGGTTTGGCTATCTCAGCGGCCTCCTCCAGCTGGGTGGAGACGTCCCTGGTCAAAGTACTGATTTGGACTGATGGCGTAAGGGGAAAGGCAGTCCTTGTGGACTTGAAAGATCACCTCATCCATCTTAAAGTCACAGGTCACTTCTTCCTTACCATAAGGGCAGGAAGAGTACAGCAGGAAATTCCCCCCATTCCGGGTGAAGATCCTGTCTGGTTTTGTATCATTGTCACTATCACTGTCAAAACAGTCCTTGGGGATTGGTCGTAATAGTTTGTGACCTAAATCTATGGAAAAATGTCGGTCATCAACCGCCATTCCAATAATGGTGCCTGCGCCCATAGTGATACTCTTTAGGTCGCTGTTATCCACCTCTATTGGAATGATGTCGTGTTCTGTATTGACTAGTGGTGTTGGGTTTACCCCCAACCCTTGCTGTTGGAAATGAGCATTGAGATGAACAGAGGCATCATGATTTTTCAGTTTCTGTCCTCTTTTAATTTTTACTTCCAGTGAGAATTGTCGGGTCCTTTCTGGGATGGTGACTTCCTCTCCAATCTGAATTTCAACTGCAGATGGCAGCAGTTGAGCTGACTGAAATGCTTTCTCTGGGTCATCAAAGTCTATGGGATTACCCGTTAATAGTGACCAGGCTTTGAAGTTTATTAGGTCCAAACTAATGGCAAAGCGATTGAGAATGTCACTGCCTAAATAAAATGCAGCAGGGACATCTCGCACGACCCAACAATTATGGACTATGCTCTTGTTGCCCATGGAAGTTTTGAGCATACACCTGCTAGGCAGGAGATGTTTTGAATTGGGTGTTTCCAGGTCCATTTCCCATTTGTCTAACAGTTTAAATGTGGGAACAGCTGGATCTTTTGGGAGTTTGCGGAACATGGCCTCGCTGATGAAGCTCTTACCATTGTTCACACATACTCGGGCGAGAACAGAGTCCTTCCCTTCATTTAACTGAATTGGGATGAACAACTGCTCTCCAATTTTCTGAATATCAGCCAAGCTTTGAGCTCATTTCTCATCATTTTGGACTATAGGAGTAGGATTTTCTGATTGTGAATGTGTATAGAATTTCAGAGTGTTCCCTTCCAGTGTAGAATGCCACCTTAGACTATAAGGAAGGTTGATTTTCAGAAATAGAGAGGACTCCACATCACCAGTTTGTTGTCCTACTGCAATTAATGTCACGTCTAGGATTTGGTTATTCTGGAAATGGAATTCGATTTGGGCAGGTTTTTGTTCAACCATGTGGCATGTGCCATTTAAACTGACATGGTTGACACTCTGTTTTAATTTTATTGGTCAGTTAGTCTGGGTCCAGAGGACCTTGTTTACACAATCTATGAGGGGAGACAATCTACGCAGGATGTCATTCCCCAGTAAATATGGTGTGCCATCTGGAATCACAACTATGACCGGGTGCTTCACCTTGTGTCGCCCAATTTTAATGTCTAAATATGCAGTCCCCTCGACAGGAATTTCCTTCCCATAGAAGTTCTGAAGTTGTCCAGGAAGAGGGGTGAGAGGGATTTGGTATCTCTCCCCCTTCCCGAATTCAGCTGATCAAAGGCCCTTTTTGACAGAAGAGTGGCTTGGGATCCAGTGTCCATCAGTGCCAACATTGTACATTGCCCCTGTATTTGGACCAGGGCATAAAATCTTCCCTCCTTCTCCTCAAGGGCGCAAAGATAATGCAAATGTTTGGCCAATTGGTGGGTTAATTTCTTTGCTTTGGAATATGATAAAGGGGTGATTTGGGCAGGATTTTGTTTGGGATCTTGGGAACCTGTAAGAAAAAGGTGGCAAGAGGGACCTCCCCTGGTTCTGATTCTGGGCTCCCCCCCTCTTGGAGACAGTCACCAGAATTGGTTTGCACAAGGTGATTTTCCTGCTGGTCATTCTGGGGTTCAATGTTGGGCAGTTTTAACTCAGTCCCCTCATCTGCCCAGTCTTGATCAGGATCTCTTGGGACCTATTTTTCTTAGGGAAGGAGTTCCCCCATCCCTGAAAGAGAAGGTCCTTTTTCCCGAATCCTCTGAGGATCCCTCTCCTTCAAATTGGAAGATTTGCATCTCCTCCACACAATGGGCCTTATTAGGCTCTTTATTTCTCCTACCCACCCTCTGTTCCTTAGGTTGCAGACTTTCAGGGGCAGGAGATTGTGTTTCCGCTCCTGGGTTTCCAGCGGCTTTCCACAAGTGGGGAAGGAAGCTTGCTCTAAGGCTTTACACCCCCCTTCCCCATGTGCCTCCTCCCTGGCAACCGGCGGTTTGTCAGGGTTCTCTCCCCATCATTGCTCTGGAGCACCAGAACCTTGATTTGAGGAGTTCAGGGTCGCCATGTTCATTGGAGGGTTTTGCTGTGCCCTAAACATGCGACCCAGATCCTGTGCCGAGTTTTGGACCTGGTGCTCCAGTTGAGACACCCGCTGTGGCTGCTACGGGGTCCTCTGGTCTACCCTTGGTTGATCACGGGAAGGATACCTGTCCCTTCTCCCGTAATACCCCTGGTTGGGATAGTTTTGGTACCCCTCCACCCTTGGCCTCCCCTCTCCTGGATTGGGCTGTTTGGGCTCAGGAAAGTGCGGAAAGAAAGAAGGGTTGTTTTGGGGATTGGTGTTTGGTGGGTACCAGGGAAAGAAACTCAGCCCAGCATTTGGGGGATTACTGCCCTCCTGGGGAAAGTGTGGAGGGAAGTTTCCTGGGTTGGCAGCTGCCTGGTTGGATCCCCCTCTTGGGCTGGAGGAGTCCACACATAGCCCTGGATGGGTCTGTTGCCCTTGTAACGGGGGCTGAAGTAGTCCAGGGAGTTAGGGGTCCCATTTGTGGGGTTACCTCCCTGACTCCCTGTTTGGGATTGTCCCAAGGGCCTTCTGGGTTTTGAGTTAGTAGGATTCAGAATGTTTTTAGGCCCCCCCATCTCCAGATCTAAAATGTGGGCAACCTTCACCTCCGCCACCTTACCAGCAGCAGGGGTGTTGGTTGGTTTTGGGTTTTTATTAGCACTTTTACTTTCTACTGGTTTCTGTACTTCGTAAATGTGAGTTCAATGACCCAGTCTAGTGATCTTTTCTCATGAAAGTCCCTCACCAGCTGGGTCATAATATATTTAGAGAGGGCATGAAAGAAGGTATTGACAAATTCCCTACTGTCAGTGCGCACCCTCCTGGTGGTTTGCGCAAAGGCACGTTTCAGCTCTTGAATACATTTTTGTGGGGCCTGGTCTTCCCCACATTGCAGGTTGTAGGCTGCCTTGTGGGCCTCTTGAGGGTTTCTATGGATTGAAAAATGCTTTAAGATGGCTGCCCTATATGTGGACCATCTTAAATGCATCTGATCCTCTAGCCCCGCATAGAAGCTCGAGTACTCAGGTGAAAATGTCCACTCGACTTACTGAATACAGCTTTGGCTGTCCTTCAGGAGGAAAGTCTCCATCATTTGCTCAAACAGCTCAAGGTGCTCCCAAACTGAATATTTGGCATTTTTATGGTAGAGCGTGATGATGCTCCTAATAGCCTTGATTTGCTACAGGGGATCTTTCAGAAAAGCTCTCTTAACTTTGTTGGCCTTTTTAGTTCTGGTCACCCTGGTCCACTCATCCTCTGACCCAGAGGCACTGCTACCAGAGGTGGCTGTCTGATCTTCTAGGCTCTCCCTAATTCTGCAAGCTTGGGAATGGCTGGCAGAATGTGGGGGCCTAGTCTCTTGAGACCTGTGGTGCTCAGAAGAGTCTCCTGACTCTTCTTTGCTCCCAGGATTGGCTGAGTACCCCACCCTCACTGTCCTAGCTGGGAAGAGGTTTTTAAGATGATCTTCGTGGGCCTAGACTCATGGAATTCCCCTCCAAATTTGACTGACTGATCTCTTGGTAGGTGATATTTCTGAGGATCCAGTTCTCTGATTCTCCCCTCACTGGAGTCTCCCTGATCAGAGAGGTTGCCCCTAACATTTGGGAACCTGTACATAGATGCCCACCCATCCATTTCTGGGAGGCGCTGACCTGCCAGTCCCATATTTCTCATTTTGTTGAAGTCTGCCATCCCTGTGTCCCTTGGTTCATATGAGCCAGTGGACATGAGGGTGGCAGAGTCCATGGAACAGAAGGGATTAAAGTCCCTGATGCCAGGGTTCCTGAGGTTATGCTCAGGGGTTTCTCTCTCCCATCTTACCTCATCTTTTTCAGCCCCTATTTCTTGATGACATGCCAATATCTGACCTTTCTGCTCCTCTATTAATGCCTTACTGGTCTCTATGAGTTGTTTTTGTATGGCTATCTGTCTATGGAGCCTGTTATTCTTTTCAGAGAGAGCCTCATTGCCTCTCTGTGCTTCCTGCCTGAATTGGGAGTGTTGAGGCTAATTGTTGCTGCTGGAGACTCACCTCCTGAGTTTGGTCCTTACTGGTCTGATTATTCTTTTCCAAGGCATCCTCCACCCGCCTGGTGTGCTCTAGTAGCTTTTTGTAATCCATTTTGATTTCACCAAGTTTCTGAAGGGCCAGGTGATTTTCTTCTAACTTTGTTTTTAAATGGCTGACTTCCTGGCCTAAGGCGTCCCTTTCCTGACTTAGAGTGCCCCTCTGTGCAGCCAGGTCATCCCTTTGTTTTTTAAGGGCACCAGCTTTCTGGCGCTCCTCATCAAACTCTGTTTGGGATTCTAGGTCTTTGATAAATAATTTATTATTGTCCTCTTTTAATTTGTCAATGCGGTTCTCTAAAGTGACTATCTGTTCTGTGCATGGTCTGTTAAAGGTTAATTGCTGCTCCAGCTTTTGTTGACTCTGTTGTAGAGAGTTCAACCTTTCTTGACACTCTTTTTGCAGTGCCACTACCTGGGCATCTTGCTCTGCATTCTTTTGCAGTAAGAGAGCCAGATATTCTTGGAGTTTGGCGGCATACTGCCTAGCCTGTGTTTCAGATTCTTGGCTACCCTGGAGCCTTTGTTCTGCAGAGTCCAGATTGCTCTTGACGTTCTGCATTGCTTCCCCTTGCCTCTTTGTGAAGTCTATATGGTGTGCACACTTTTCCTGTATGACTCATATGTGGAGGTAAAGGTAGGTCACTATTTTGGCAATTTTGCATTGCTCCTAATTTATTTTAGGGGTCATTTACAGCTCCCTGAGTGCTTGATGTAATGGCCCCTTGTCCTGCCAGATATTAAGGTTGATTTCAGTTTTATTCCCTGCAGCCATACCTGTTTGTCCTGTTCTAGCCATTCACCCCTGACAAACAATTTGTGCAGTAGGTGTTCTCTTGCAATATTGATTTCCACTGGGGTCGCCATTCTGGAAATATTAATTTCCTTCTGGCTTATCTGAGGGTTACTTTACTTTTGCAAACAGGCCCAACTCCTTTGGGTATTTCTTTTGAGGGGTGCTTATACAGTGTAGCACATTATGGTAACCCTACAAGGTGTATGTACCCCGTCGGCTAGCACGCTGTGTTAGACTGTCACGAGTGGTATGTCTAATTCAGGTTCCCGAACGAACTCCCAAGCTGTAAGTGATTTCAATCCTGCACACGCCCAGGTCAAAGCCCAGCATGTAGTGTACAACTGAAACCATTATTTATTTTTGTCTATAAATTCAATATTCTGAACGATGTACCACTCATATCACACCCTTCTCCTGGAATCCGCTTGGTCACACTGAACCAGGAATCAGGATAGTTTGCAAAGGTAAATATTTATTTATGTATTTAAAATGTAATCACAGTATATTTTAATAGGTAAACAACAATCACCAATGGAGTGACAGAACACAGAATAATATCTTTTAATACACTAGGAATCAATTAATGAGCACCAAAAACATAGGCAGCACAGAAATAATACTTTTGTGTTGGTTCAACTCAGATAGCACTATGGTTCGAGGTTCCCCTTGCAACTCCCCTCAACCCCCAATAGGCAATGTAAAGAGATGGGAGGAGAGAGCAGGAATTCAGGAATAGCACAAATCCAACAGAGTATCAGTCCCACCTTCCCGCAGCAAACACAAGAGAATAACGGAATTGACTTATCAGCTGTCAGCATGGCTTTAATTTATCTTTAGAATTGACTGGGCAACAACACCAAGGCCCTGATTCATGGATTATTTCCACTGAAAAAAACGGGATTTGTGCGCCATTCTGCCCACAAACCCCTGTTTAACAAATGGGGATTTGCGGGCAGAATGGCGCACAAATCCTGTTTTTTTATTTCAGCGCAAATAATCCATGAATCAGGGCCTACATGTGATCAAAAGAACTTAAATTGTTCTCAATTCTTATGGGAGCCTCTTTGAACAGTTGCACAAATTCACAAGCAATGATTTAGTCCAAAGAAAACATTTGAAATCTTAAAGTCCAAGTTGGAAAGAATTTAAATCTATTTTACACGTGTAAACCTTTTGGATTTTTAAAATTGTGGCAAACGTTTCCTTGTGCGATTTTCACTATAACAGGAGAAGTGTACTGTATCGGGTTCCATGGATAGCTATGGATGTAAGGTACAAGTAGGAGTTGAAATTTTGTTTCTATCATAAAAACTGAGGGAGTTATAGAGGTTTTAATAAAGGTTGTTTTTGTAAAATAGGTGCAAGAATTTGGACAGAGGCTTCAGTTTTAAAATCAGAAAAATATTGACTATAGACTAGAGCATCCAAGCTAAGCCACCAGGACGGCACAATGTAAGAGTCAGGAGTGATTTGCGACTCAATCCTGGTTCCTCGATGTCCACCCTGGAGCGCTAGGCTTGTCACTCGAATTAAATTAATAGATCAAAGTTGACATAATGACTAGGAAAAGGATGCTTTTACAGATAGACAGAACAAGATTTCACTACAGATTTAGAAAATGTTACTGATTATGGAAGTAATGATAGTTCAGAGGTTAGGTGGGGACAAGATAATGCACGGTAATCAACAGTTTCTAGCTTCCTGTTAATGCTCACAAAACAAATAGATTTAAGATTTGGGACCGTCAGGATTCTGGACCATTGAATCAGATCTATCAGAGACTGACAGCTGGGCACATTGGACTGGACAGGGTCAGCAAGGCCCTCTGATCACAACACAGCACAGGACTGCACGGAATCTGCACTTCTTGGTTCTTAGGATATTTCAATTCAGCAGGCAAGCATTAACAGCACACCCGGCTGTATTATTATGCTTCCCTAGGCTTTTGGGATTATTTTCAGGAATTTGAGGCCTAGCTGAGAATGGTTCAGCTATGCATAGGCCTTTGCTTTGCCAAGTTTCTGTAGTCTAGAACAAGGAAGATGTAGATTTCAGCAGCAGATCGCTCCGCCAGCAGCCAGGAGATAGAAAAGTTGCAGAAGTCCCTCTGTGTTGTCAGCTGTCCCTATTTATTATGCCAGATGACATCACAAAATGTGAAAACATAAAAATTAATATGAGGCTGGGAAGCCCAAAAGAAACACACCAACACAGGCTACAAAGGACATACAAGTGCTTTATTTAAAAGCTACAACAGTTACCAAAGTCAATTGACAAACTGATAGCTATTCGGCTCTCAGAGTAACGTAACAAACTTCAATGAGGGTTCGATGCATTAGTAGAGAGACCGTACACTGGAATACTTGGGTCTTTTATATGATTTGTTCAGCCCTTGGCCAACCCTCTCGCGGGTTAACCATTCTTGGGATCAGGCCTAGGGTTCCTTGCCAGGTCAATCCTATAATTTATGCATTTTTGATCAGTTCCGCTGATATAGTTGTACATTTACACATAGGTGAGCAATAGGACAAGGTCTCAGTTCACGACACCAAGAAGTGGCCTGCAGGCATATTAATTATTCGTGTGTGCGGAGGTCACAACGGCCAGAATCTTACTCAGAATGTCATTCAGCCTCCATTTTGATGTTCAGGGTGACTTCCACATTACAAGAGAACCTGAAATGGCGGCTAAATCCAAAATGGCGACTTACATTACTTTCTTTAAGGTCAAGACCTTGCCGCGGAGTCTATTCGCATGATATTTTAGACAACTTGGCGTAGGCCAATACATATTCAATTACTGCGATAGGAGGCATAATATTATTTCGATTCCGACAAAAAGGGGAGTATTGTGCCGGCTTAGCTAAGCTTGCCTCTGTGAAAGGTGATTGGGTCAGAGTCTACTCTCTGCCTTGATAGGAGGAGAGAAACACAGTGTCATCTTTTTGGTATAATTGTATGATGCTGAGAATCCCCCCCTAGCCACTGGAACACAAAGTCTAATTTTGGCAAAATATATATTTACACATGTGCAACCACTATAGAAGTCACATACACAGATTGCATATTTTATGGAGTATCTGCATCTCAAAATCCCACAGTTCTGAGACTTTGTTTCAACTTTCGGCAGAATTTTGTCCATTTTGTAATGAGAACACGTACATTTCCACAAATATGCACGTTTACCATGGGAATGTGTGTATAAAGTTTCACAATTCTAGCTGAAATACAGTCCCCATAAACCCACATTTATTGCCATTCCTGTTCAGAATAAGCTACACGGGTGTACTAAGTTTTCAAAGGTAGTGCTAAAAAGTAGGTTAATTAATCTGCTATTTTCAGATTTTGCACCCCTTCTGATAATAAGTTATACACCTTCTAAAAATGTCCATTACATATCCTGTTAACACCAAATGGTCAGAATTTGTCACTCCTTGAAGCATGTGGTAGTCCCCTCCTTTGGAATTTTCTTCTGTCATCCAGGAGTTTCCTGGGCTGCAGTAGTTTTATGACCTTTCACACCTTCAATATCCTGGGTTGGAGGATGTCCATTGTTTAGTCCTGTGCTGGAGACAATAGTCTGGCCTAGCCCTTAATTAGACAGTTCATCTGCTTAGAGGAATGCCCTCCCCCTGGATAGAATTACACCCCCAGCCAGGCTTTATTTAATTGTTACATTTTTTTGGCTTTACGTTAGCACAACACAAACTTGTTGCATCAAATAACAGATAGAATTCTCATTCAAGATTTTAAACCCGTGGGATCAAAAACAGCTACAATATGGGTTACTATCAGTAACAGGCCTCTTATATTGCAAACATTTGACTTTCAGTTATAACATTTTAAAGTTTAATCAGGAAGGCCCATGAATGCTGTCATCACAGGTAGCCCTCTGCTGCACAGCGATTCCTTGACAGATCCACAGGCAGGCCAATTTTGCTGTGGAGATCTCCTTTTGCTCTTAGCCTTTCAGGACCTTGTAAATTGACAGTGATTCCTTAAACTAAGTGAATTGTAACACTCAGCGTGAATTTTGAATATTTGGAAGGTGTTATGTACCGGCATTCTGAAGTTTCAGCAGCAAAGAAAAGGTTTTTTAAAGCAATATTTGAAGTTTTATTTAGCAAAGTACTGCTTTTTCCTTCTGTATTCTGCTTTCAATTGTTGTGGAGCCCAGTGACGCATTTCAGTAGTGAGAGCTCTGTGTGCACAAAGGTTTTGCAGCCATTTTGCTATTTCTGGCACCACCATAACCTAGTGATGCAGCATAGCACAGCAAATGTTGCTCAATACATCCCATAGTGCTAGAGGAGTGCAAATTAAGATTAACTAGAATCACTTTGCCTTTTTAACCGGCACACTTAAACACACTATATGCATACACATTTAAAGGAAACTCCCAACAGACAATAAAAGAACCATACACCTCTATCAGGTTATATCTCACAGGCTCAGCCAATGCATCCTTTTGCCACATGCACCAACGGCTCACCATTGGACACAAATGACTCTATGCTCTTGACATAGGACACATAGCTACAGACCCACATTCAGAGCTTGGGGGAATTCCAGTCTACATGCATCAATACAACAGCAACATCTCTGTCTATCTCCCAACTAACATAGCACCCCCTTTCAGATACACCATAGAACCTAAGATCATGCAAATGGCTGTGGTGCATGCTATAGTCCACCAAAAATAAGCCAGGAGGGAGAGGAGAGGAGCAACTTCCATATGACCAGGGCTGAGGTCTTGTGGGAGGTTAGCCACTGCTGTGGCCCAGGAGGAGATGCAAGCTGAGCTTGGTTAGTAAATGGAGGAGATGGTGGGGCATGCTTGAGTACCGGGTTGGTGCAGCTTTGCCCTCCGCACCAAAAAATCCTCCTCAGCCATGCCCCCCAACTCCCAAGATGGTGGTGCCCATTGGGGGTGGCCGCACCTCAATCTCCATGTGGGCCAAGAGGCAAAATAAGTTAAAGGCCAATAAACTGTGACGGTGGACTATACCAGGAAGGTGAGGAGCATTGTGAAACTAGTGTCATACCACAAAGCATGGAAGGACTGATGTTGAGGAGACTCTGATGCAGTATTACCTGGGCAGCTGCTGTTAACAAACAGAGAGTGGCACCTGGATCCTCGGACAGCCAAAGCTTCCCAAGCATCTAATAAGTGGAGACTCTGCATGCATCAAGCTACCCACCCTGTTTTTGGTGACCTTGGATGTCTCTTGTACATGAATTGTTAGCAACTGGCCTGATGTAGGCCACCTGGTGAGTATTTGTCATGCAATTTGCAGTTTCTCCTTGGTTTCTTTGTCTCTCCCTCTCTCTCTCTCTTTCTCTCTCTCTCTCTCTCTCTCTCTCTCTCTCTCTCTCTCTCTCTCTCTCTCTCTCTCTCTATCTTTCTCTCTCTCTCTCTCTGTCTCTCTCTCTCTGTCTCTCTCTCTCTCTCCCTCCATGCTGCTCTCCAATTCTCCTATTTACTCCTAATGATACTCTATCACCAATCCTACCCCTCTCGCGAAGCCTTGAAGAAAAAAGTTAAAAAAAGATCCACTGCCACTCCTCTGTCTGCCACCCCTCTTTCCCCTTCTCCACCACCTACTGGTGTACCACATCCCTGTACCCCTCCTCAGAAGACCTTCAAAGGTGAAACCAGCTTCACCTAGCTAACCTCAACTCTCACTCTGCTGCTCAACACTCCTCTGCTATCTGTCTCCTTCTAGAAGACTATGACCATGATGTTCTCGCTCTCACTGAGATGTGATTTACTGCCAACTCTGTCACTGCTTTTGACACACTCCTCCCTGAGGGCTACAAGATTCTCTCTAAGCCCAGGCCTAATGGTGTGGAGGTGGAGTAGCCTTGATCTTCCCTGAAAGGGTCCCCGCTACTATCATTAGAAAAGGATTGGTTGTGAAGGTGCACTGAAATTCTGTTCAAGTAAATCATATAACTCTTGTTCCATATATATGGTTAATAACTCTTAGGTGCTCCTTGTTACGTCTGTGCTACCAGGATGATATCTATAAAGGAAAGTGGTCCTCCATAATCAACGGGAGGCAAACAAGGGCAAACTTAAATAACATAATTGGTAAAAAGTCAATCATTCACATTCAAGTGCTTTAGAAAAAACATTTTATGAATATATAGAAGACTGCAAATTCATCATTTTCATTATGTGGTCAACAGGTCAATTTGCAAACTTAACAGTTCAAATAACGTAATTCATCTTTATTTAGTTTTTCTGACTTCAAATTCAACAATTAGTACATGACATTCATGAATTTAATCTATCATTGATTTTCTAAATAATACAGTGGTGGTTAATTTGTGCAGATACTGAGATTTTTCAGCTATCTTGATAAGGTCTTGTTAGGGTGCTATGATTATGTTGATTGTTCTTATGTGGACACCTCCCATCATTCATTACGCATTTGGGCTTCCTTAAACCCTTCTTCAGACGAAGATATCAGACATTTAGGTAATTTTTCAAAAAGATAAATTGGACTGTGTTAGCTGTTGTTCTCTGGTATCTTCCTCATACATTTATATTTTCATATTTTATAAATATTCTCAACACTAATTTTCCCAACCTTAGAATTTCTTGTGAGCCCTTCATTGAAGCTCGGATTTACTTTAAAAGAGATTTTGTCTCATGTCTGTTCACAGGATAGGCTCACTCAATTCACATGACCTTTCTATGAAGAAAGGTCACTCCATTAAAAAGGGGTCGGTTTTGTCAATTGAATATCTCTGTATATGTTCATGTGTGACCCTCTGTGGGACAAATCGCTTATAAGGCGAAGAATATGATTATTGTTGTTGTAGTCGTGTATACTGCACTCAACAGGTTTCTGCTGCTTAGTGTTCAATTGCAGGTGAATTTCTTTATGTGAGTCGTCAACCGGATGAATCGTCACCTCACTGTGAAGTAATAATATATATCTATCACGATTCACTGTCCTCAACTTATTATCTACATTGACTGTGAATGTGAGGTATTACCGTTTTATTCGTACATGGCTCCTTATGCTGTACCATGCTGGAGCCTCTATTCTGTTTAAAGGGATGCACGCGGAGCAATATGCGGCCGTGTTCAATTTCAGTTTTAATCTTCTGCGGTTTTCTCTCTGTAAATACATACGTATCTCTGGGTCAATCCTGTCAATAAACTATCCCTCGATCACTATTCTGGATATATCATTATGTATTTTTACCTTTGGAGCCAATGCAGTGCTCTGTCTGCACGTCCTTTCTTGGCAGCTTTGATCTCTCCCTGCAGTATCATTGGGACATTGCTAGGCGACTACTAAACTAGTCTGTTATTTATGTTAACCAGTATTTCTCATTCTATGCCTTGTTGGCCATCATCTTGGGTGTATGAACCACATATCTCTCTCCCTATTGATTTAAATGACTTCACAAATACGGCACACAATGCCCTGTATGTTCTTATGAGTAACAATGTATACAATCAAGTGATCAGAGTATTCACACATGTTTCATTTATTCTACCGAAATATTTGCCTGAGTTGTTATCAAATTAGATCTTGTGTATACAGTAGGCAACCTCTCCTATTTTCGTAACTTATTTATACCTCAATGACATACATGATCAGTTATCTATGTTATTACAGCATTTGTGAAGAGCACCTAACAAGTCTTGATGCAGTTACATATTGATAAAAGATCCTTTATTTGTATCAATCTTCGCAATTGATCTTCTCCTATCACTACGTCATTTCATGACACAATTTGACAAAAGATCATCTTATATCCCAATCAGGGGTATTACTTGATTTCCAATACAGATGTTATACTGACATGTGACAGTGATTATGTGTCTACATAGTGTATTAAAAGATGTCTCATATTCACGTTGTATACTTCAGTCGGTTTTCTTAAATAATGTAAGGAATCAAGGTGTTCTCAACAATTATTACATATTCCATGTTCATGCAGTGTTCCCATATAGAAGCTTAGAGTACGTAATTTATTGTCATATGCTATCTACGGATTCTGTGCATCTTAACTGACCAGTGTGGATCAATATAACATTCCCCTGTGCCAATGCCTATATCTCAAATTCATCAAAAGCTATTCAAATCCCATTCAAGATTCATCCCATGTGGGTACATACTGTGTAATTTCTCTATCCAATGAATTTCTCTTTGCTTTAGTTTTTTGGCTATGTTACCCCCTCTCCTTGGTAGGGTCACATGCTCTAGGATCACAAACTGAATCTGTGCAATTACGTGTTTCTGCTCCTTGAAGAGTTGTGCCACTGGTGATTTAACTGATTGTTGTCTGATATTAGATGTATGCTCTCCCCACCTTGTTTTTGCTTTCCTGTCAGTGAGTCCAACATAGAAAGGCCCACAGAGGCATTTGATTCCATATACTACGTTGGTGGTGTCACATGTAGAGGTATCTGTCAACGGGAATTTGGTGTCCTTTGAGCGGATAATTAATGTAGTTGCCCTTAATCACATTGTTGCAGCAATTGCAATTGTTACAAAGAATTGTTCCCTTGAATGCCTTCTTATTAGATTTTGCTTGGCCAAAGTCAGATGTAATCAGGTGGTCCCAAATTGATCTGCTTTTGCTGTATGCAAATAATGGTGGGTTCAGAAATAGTGCAGCTAATGTTGGGTCTAGACTTAATAGCTTCCAATTCGTTTTGATTATTTTCTTTATGCTGTTACTCTGCTGTGAGTAGGTGGTGACATATACCAGTTCTGTCTCACTGTTCTTGACTTTGGGTTTCAAAGCTTCTGTTCTTGATATGTTCTTTACTCTGGTGGCATGCTTCAACACCAATTTTTCATCATATCCTCTCTGCAAAAATGTCTTTGTCAGGTCAATCGTTTTCTTATCATATTCCTCTTCATTAGAAATGATTTTCCTATATCAAAGGAACTGACTCAACAGGATAGTTTCAATGGTCCTTCTTGGGTGGAAGCTGGATGTTAATAACAAGCTGTACCTGTCAGTGGGCTTTGTAAAGACTGTTGTTTCATATTGATTAGATTTGAGGTATACCAACACATCTAGGAATTCTATTGATGTTCTGCTAGTTTTGTGTGCAAATTTAATTCTTTTCACAAATTGTATTCATGAATTTAAAGAAATCTTCTAGCCCTTTCTCAGTACCATTCCACACTCCAAATAGATTGTCTATGAATCTCACTAGACATTTAAATGTGTTCTTCCATCTTGGGTTCCTAAAAATGTGGGTTTCTTCCAGATATGTCATGTACGTGTTGGCGTAATTCAGCGCCATAGCAGCTCCCATTGAGGTTCCTGCGATCTGAACAAAGTAGCGATCTTCTAACATGAAAAAGTTGTTATTCAGTACCATACTCAAAAGTTTAAGTATTAATAGGTGATCCCCTTCACAATTTCTTCTATGTGAAGTAGAAGCCATTCTATTGCTTCAAGTCCTGCTTGATGTGTTATGTTGGTATATAAACTTGTCACATCCATGGTGAACATGATGTCTTTGTTTTCATCAAATGTTATTGATTCAAGTTTCTTTGGAAAGTGATTCATGTCCTTGATGTACGTAGTTGATCTGTGTGTTAGGGGTTGAATATCCTTGTCAATGTACTGGGCTAGTGGCTCAAGGAGACTGTTGTTGGCCGTGATGATGGGAACGTCACGGTTGGTCTAATAAGCTCTTATAGATTGACGGCAAGATGTAAATAACAGACATCATCGGATGTGGATTACTCAAAAACAATATAGTTTTCTGTGTGATGATCTCTTCCGTTTCTGCCTCATCCCGAGTCATTTTAATTATTTCCTATACTCATTCTGTTGCATCCAAAAATATCTCCAGATAGGTATCCTGATCATTCAATTGTCATTTGACTTCATTGTTGTATCTGATGGTATCTAAGATAGCTAATGCTCCTCCTTTGTCGGCAGGCTTAATAATCAAATCCTGGTTCTGCCATTGCCTTTCCAAGACTTGTTTCACACGATTGGTTAGATTTGTCTTCTATTCTGAAATTTGATTTTCTGGAAATCTTTCAGGACAATTTTCTGAAATGCATCAAGTAGTGTTATCTGTACCGGCGGAGAAAAGGTGCTTTTAGGTTTCATTTCTAAATGTTCTGATGTTTGTCTTCTCTCAGTAAATTCGAAGGAATCAAAAAATACCTTCAGTTTCATTTACTGTGTCAATTTGAAAAAGTCAATCTTTTCTTTGAGCAAGGTACTGGTGTACATTGGGACACAAGATATCACCGTCTGCAGTGTTTGACATTCAAAGTTGATTAGTTTGTGACTTGAAATGTTCACCACTGAGTTTTCTTTTGTTGGAGATTTGTTTTTCTTGACAGGTATTTTCTTTTTCCCTCTTCTGCACTGACTCGGTCTAAAAAAGAATAGGAAGTTGTTGACATTCCTACAGTGTCTTTTGAAGTAGTCGGCACACCTGACTAGTGCCCCTGGTTTCTCTATTGGATTCTGGTTCATTCTCTGATGTATTCTCTGGGTTTTCCGTTTCTCCACTTGGTACTTCTGATGTGGGTGGTGTTTGGTTGGGTGTCTGTCTGTTCTTATTCCAGGCTGGTCTTCCTCCCCTCCCACTGTCCTTTTGGAAATAGTATTCTTTCCAGGTATAAACAATATCTAGTTTATAATCCAAGGTGTCCCTTCTAAATGTCCTAATCTTCTTGGATTCTATTTCTCTCTTGTAGTTATCTAATTTGTTGTTGATCTCTTTGACAATTCTTCCTTAATCATCAGTGTTTATAATGCTTTTTTTGTGGTTTCCAAGTCAACTTCAATTGATGTAAGGGATTTAGACAGCTCCTCAATAGTTAGTATAATTAAGTCTAATGCCCATTTGTTTAATATAAGTCTCCACCATTTGACAAAGTGTGGGTTTTCCTTACACAATGTTGGTTCTAATTCTATTCTCAGACCCCTTGGGAAGTGTTGTGCTCTATACCTTTGGGATAAGGTGGTGGCATGTAGTCTTTGTTTATTTCTCAAAAAAATGAATCTCTCCAGTTGGTTGACTCATTCTTCAGGTTTTGCTGTGGTGCTGCGGTCTTGCTCTGTATTTTTGATAAGTTTCAGTGTATGTGTTGCCTCCTCTTGAGACCTACTCTTCCTTCGAATGCCTCATCTGCAGGTTTGATGTCTCTCCAACCATCTCATTGACTCTTGCCATCATCTACAGGACCCCTGGTCCAGTCTCTCTCTCTCTGCAAATTCAGTGTTGCTGAGTTGAAGTGGCAAGCATCAGGTACATCCTCTCACAGACTGTCCTGCTGCCTGATCCAAAGGCAATACAGACTCTCCATCCGCTTGAAGAAGAGAGCCTAGATCCACACACACATCTCTGGAGCCGCTAACAACACGGGCAGACTGTTTAAAATCTGCAAGGAACTCGCCAATCCTACTGCAGTCTCCACTTCTCCCCTGCATTCCTGACCATCTGTACTTCACTGGCCTCCCACTTTTTAACCACTTTACGCACTTCCCTCCTCCCTCCCCAGCTCTCAGACTTCCCTTGGCCCTCCTCTCCCCTTCTCTCCTACTAACCTCTCTCTTGCTCATAGCACCTGATGAGGTCTCTTGACAAGTCCTCTCTACGAGAGTTTCCTCCAAACAGGTGCTCCCTGCTCTCCTGAGCTATCAAGGACAACATTGCCTCCCTTGTTCCAGCCTTGGCAAATTTCTGTAATCACTCTTTTGCTGCTGGCTCTTTCCTGCTACCCCTCAAACACTCCCTTGTGCATCCTCTCCTCAAAAACCTCTCTGCTGACGCTGCCTGCCCAGCTAATTACCACGCTATCTCCATTACCCAATTCCTGGGAAGACTCTTGGAGAAGCTGGTCATCAACTAACTGAACCAATACACCGAATCTGTTGGTTGTCTCCACGACCACCCGTCTGACTTCAAAGCTGCCAGAGGTACAGACAATGCCCTACTGAACACCCATGAAGACTTGCTCTCAAATCTAGATTCCAACTCTCCATCCATTCTAATCCTTGTGTATCTTTCCTCTGACTTTGACCCAGTCAATCATGCCACCCTGACAAATCCGCTCCATGACACCCTTGGCATCACAGGTCTGGCACTGGACACATTTAACTCATTTCTCTCTGACCGACCTTCCCAGGATCAACTGGGCCCTTTTCTCTCACCTATCACACTCTCCACCTGTAGCATTCCTCAAGGCTCTATCCTCTTGCCGTGGCTCTTCAACATCTACCTCGCCACTCTGGCCCACCTGATCTCCTCCTTCTATCCTCACTTCCAGTGTTATGCATATGACATGCAGCTCTCCTTCAAGCTTCCCTCTACTGCCTCTTCTTCCTTCTCTCTCATCCCTGACTGGCTGACTGCTATTCAGGCAAGGTGTGCTGCCAATGATCTCTGCCTTAATGCCAGTAAGACTGAGGTCCTTCTCAGTGGGACCCCAGCACCCTACTTCCCCACTCCTGGACACCCCTTATGAGTCCCTTCCCCTCACCCTCTTGTGAGGCAGCAATCCTTGGTGTCATCTTTGTTTCCTCTCTCTCCTTCTCTCCTCACATCTCAGACCTTGCCAAGAAGGTCCACTATCAGCTACACCTCATCAGAGGCATTCTCCATTTCCTCACCTTCCCCCAGAAACTCAATGTCTTCAGAGCTCTGGTCTTCTCTAGGCTGGACTACTGCAAAATACTTGTCCACAATCTTCCACTATCCTCCCTTCCCCCACTTCAATTAATCCAGAATTTAACCCCAAGACTTATCCTTGGACTCAAGCCCAGGGACCCCATCTCTCCAGCCATAAAATCTCTCCACTGACTCCCGGTTGCTGCTAAGATCATGTTCAAGACCCTCTGCATCATCAACAAGGTGTTCTGGGACCTGGTACCCTGCTACATCCAACACTATCTCCCTAAATACCACACTGCTAGAGCCCTCTGGGCTTCTAGCTCGAACTCTCTGCAGACACTTCTATAAGCAGAGAGTGGTGTTACATTTCTCTCCTCCATAATATCCTCCCCCTGGAATGGTCTCCCTTCCCCTCTGCGGCTTGAGCAGGGTCTCTTTCATTTCCTGAGGCTCCTCAACAGATGCCTTTTCATCTTCGTATTTTGTATTTATTTGTTATTTATATAGTGCCTTATGCCAAGGTGCTGTACAAAACCAATTTACAATACACAAATGTGAAAGTGAATACAATAAAAACAATATAATTTACAATGAGACTCAGAGAACGTTTTTAGAGCAGCACGGAAAGCAGAATAATAGTGAATAAATTGGAAATAGAAAGAAAGAGCACTCCAGTAGAGAGGAGCCAATAAAGACAAAGAACGGAAGAGAGAGGCAGCACATGGAGCACAAGGTACAGTTTAAAGAATGTGGGTTTGCAAGTGAAGAGTACGAGAAAGAACATACAAGGAAACAAGAGAGGTAAGATAAATAGGGGCAAGTCCATGAAGGGATTTAAACACACGCAGAATAAATTGAATTTAAGTTGAGAGTGAAAGGGTAGCCATCGAAGAGAGGCCAAAGAGGGTGGGATAGAGTTGCAAATAGGTAAGAAATACAGAAGACAAATAGAGGAATTGAAGATAGATTTAAGAGGAGCTAGACGAGAGACGGGGAGACCAAAGAGGAGTACAGAACAGTAGAATAATCAGTAAAGGATTAAAGAAGAGATTAGAGGCTTAGTGGCACTGAAAGTGAGGAGAGGTCTAACATTCCGAATATAAAAAAAAGGCATCGATCAAAGTATGACGAGTGAAAGAAAGATTAGTATCAAGATGAAGGCCAAGATTGCGGGCAGTCACAGAAAAAGGCAGATGTGAAGGGAAAAAGGAAAACTGAATCTTAGACGGATTTAGGACAAGAAAATGGTCTGAAATCCAGGTTCTAATAGCTAAAAGACAACTGAAAGAAAGGCAGAGAGATGCAAGTGAATAGCAGGTCTAAAAGAAGAAACAAATAGGAATAATTGGGTGTCATCAGCATAAGAATTATGAGACAGCCAAAAAGAAGAGATACAATTATCCAAGAAGAGCTATATAGAGAGAAAGGAAATGTGCCAAGAACAGACTCCTGTGGAAAACCGTGTAGAAGAGGATCAGAACAGTCAGCAGCCCAGGATAGCGAGTAGGTGTGATCAGAGGGATACGATTGAAATCATGTGATTACAGAACCAGAGAATCCAAAGGAGGAAAGAGATTGAACAAGTAGTGTGTGATGCACAGTATCGAAAGCAGTGGATACGTCTAAGAGTATAAGAATAGAAGAGTGTTTAGCGTAGTGGGCAGAAAGTAGAGAATCTCAGATGGAAAGAAGAGCCGTTTCTATAGAATAAAGAGGTTGAAAACCAGACTGAAGGTGAGGTAGAATGGAATTAAGAGTAACAAAGGACGAAACCTGGGAGTAAACAAGCTGCTCCAATAATTTAGAAAGGTAAGGGAAAAAGGAATTAGGATGAAAATTGGAGGAAATGGCAGGGTCCAAGGAAGGTTTTTACAGAACAGGAAGAATAATAGCTTGCTTGAATAGAAGATGAAAGTAGAAGTAGCAAGAGAGATATTGAGAATACTAGTGATGTAAGAATTGAGAGAAGGATAGATTTTAGAAATAAGAGTCGAAGGAACAGGATCTATAGGAGAAGCAGTGGGATGAACCCGAGATATTAGTAAAGAAGTATCAGAATTAGAGATTTGCAAGAAAGAAAGAACTTCAGTAAGACGGGAAGGGGAAACAGAGCAAGAAGAAAGTGGGGAAATGAGAGGCATGACAGAATAAAGATCATTCACTCTAGAATTATCTTCTTCCTTTCCTCTACCCCTCCACTGCTATCACCCCTACCTGCTGCAGTGACTGGCAGCCTGGTTCCCTCTGAGTTGTACAGGTCACCATCCCCCCTGCCCAGTTCACCCCCTCCTCGCACTTAGCAGGTGGCGCCTCATCTCCTCCACCCCATGCATTCCCTGGCACTTGCCCTCCTGACCTCCCCTTAGCACTTGCCTAAACCCTGTGGCCCTCTTCTCATCCTCTTTCAGCCAACTTTCACTTGCACGCTTTCCTCTTTAACCTGCACTTCCTTTTCCACTCTAGCACTTTGCATTTTGTGCAGACTGGCACTTCCCCCTCTCCCTCGCACTTTTTGTTACTACACCTGCAGGATCTGAATGTCACATTGTCTAATAGGACCATTATTGTTTTCTCACATGCAGCCCCCACCACACCTTTTTTGTCTTGTGGTGCCTTGAAACACCATTTGTTGTATAGGCGTTTTACAAATATGCAATACATAAATAGCATAACCTAACATAGCATATAATACATCATGTATAGTGAGGGCTACACAGATTGAGCATAACTACAAGATGCCATTCTATATACTCATTCTCCATCTTTTAGGAAAGAACGACATCATCTCCCTGCCCTTCTAAATACACTGGAAGGGATGATTTGAACCCCATTGGTGTATTGGCCAAGTACCAAAAATGATGCATGTCAAAACAGGAGAAACACCAAAATTAAATTCCGGGGAGTGCTCATGGACGCTCTCTTGGCAGTAAAAGTGGCTAATATCAACCTAAGTGTTTAGATAAAATAAGCTTAAATCAAACAATGTGAGAGACGCCTCAAACATCAGGAAAACACAAATATATTGAAAAGACAGCAGACGTTCAACACATATTTCCAAATCAAGTGAAACTAGGCAAACATACAACCATCAACAGAACACTCACAGATTGCGACTCATATAGCATCAGATAACCAAATACTAACTTCAAGGCATGTGGAAGCACATACACAAAAGAGCAAAGATAGCTGCAGACACAGAGGTCAGAGCAAACTGGAAAACACTTACGGCCATGAGCCATTTCTGAAAGACAACGAGTAAAGCAGAAATCGATAGGAGCGCACACAGCAAGATTGATTGAAGTCTAAAGAGAGCAGCATCACAGAAGCAGAGGGAGGCTCTCAAATGGGAGGGAAGTCACAGTCCCTGAATGGTAGGAAAGGATGTGAAACCGCTGCTTGTTATATAAAGCAAACACAACCCACTGCGGCAATGGAATCCAGCCTGTAAAACAATGTAAACACAACCTGCTGCAAAACGTATAATCCACCCTGTAATGCAATGTAGATTTAACCTGCTGCAGAAATGTATAATGCACCCTGTAATACAATGTAGATGTAACCTGCTGCAGAAATGTATAATGCACTCTGTAATACAATGTAGATGTAACCTGCTGCAGAAACGTATAATCCGCCCTAATGCACCCTGTAATACAATGTAGATGTAACCTGCTGCAGAAACGTATAATCCGCCCTGTAATACAATGTAGATGTAACCCACTACGGAACTGTATAATTCACCCTGTAATACAATGTAGATGTAACCTTCTGCAGAAATGTATAATGCACCCTGTAATACAATGTAGATGTAACCTGCTGCAGAAATGTATAATGCACCCTGTAATACAATGTAGATGTAACCTGCTGCAGAAATGTATAATGCACTCTGTAATACAATGTAGATGTAACCTGCTGCAGAAACGTATAATCCGCCCTGTAACACAATGTAGATGTAACCCACTACGGAACTGTATAATTTACCCTGTAATACAATGTAGATTTAACCTGCTGCAGAAATGTATCACGCACCCTGTAATACAATGTAGATGTAACCTGCTGCGGAAATGTATAATGCACCCTGTAATACAATGTAGATGTAACCTGCTGCAGAAATGTATAATGCACCATTTAATACAATGTAGATATAACCCACTACAAACTGTATAATTCACCCTGTAATACAATGTAGATGTAACCTGCTGCAGAAATGTATAATCCACCCTGTAATACAATGTAGATGTAACGTGCTGGAGAAATGTATAATCCACCCTGTAATACAATGTAGATGTAACCTGCTGCAGAAAAGTATAATGCACCCTGCAATACAATGTAGATGTAACCTGCTGCAGAAATGTATAATTGACCCTGTAATACAATGTAGATGTAACCTGCTGCAGAAATGTATAATGCACCCTGTAATACAATGTAGATGTAACCCACTACGGAACTGTATAATTCACCCTGTAATACAATCTAGATGTAACCTGCTGCAGAAATGTATAATTCACCCTGTAATACATGTAGATGTAACGTGCTGGAGAAATGTATAATCCACCCTGTGATACAATGGTAATGTAACCGGCTGGATAGGCTTCATATAATGCAATGTGCCCATGACTACACCCCGCAAAGCTCCACTCCATGCCCCCTCTTCAATCCACCACTCCCATTCCGCAGCCCCTTCCCCCCAATCACACAGTAGTGTACAACACTGCTCGTGCATTTAAACGGTGCTCGTTTCACTGTTGATGCGAGCAAATCAATGAAAAAGGAGTGTTTGCTCTGATTGATATTGCAGGTCTTGCTGTTTACTCGTTTCCAAGCCATCTCATTGGCACAATTAGTAAATGCGTTTGGCTGATAGATGAACGTTTGGGTGTTCCAGCCCATCCATAGAAACATTCTGAAAGTATTATGGTGTTTAATTAGTTTGCAATTGCTGCCATGGCCCTCATATGGCGGTCTGGAAATATGGCTGTGGTAGCAATGTACCGGCACCCTTTCTGGACTGCATACTACAACAGTGATGGTAGGGGTCACGGATCCCCCGTCAGGCCTGACCTGCTGGGTTTTCAGGCCCCTGCCAGCATGGTTGTCACTGAAGCACCGGTCCCATTAGGAGGGTGCAGGTGCTTCAGTTAGTCCATTTCCATGAAGTCCTATAGGACTCCATGGAAATGGGATTTACCATTACCACCACCTCTTGTGATGTCCGAGTGGCACAGGATATCAGGCGGTGGTAAAGGGTCTTGCAGGGTTGCCGGTAACTAGCTGCCTACCGGCGGGATTTACCGGCAGGCCCGTAATGAGCCCCAATATGAATATTATGAGAAAAGAGGGACCAAAGGCAACTTTGTACTTACAGTGTTTGTCAAGGAGTTCGCCCTTGTGTTTTTTTTAGTCGCAATGTGACAGCCCATTTAATATGCACAAGTAGCAATGTGTTGGTTACAATTATAGTCATAGAAACAGAAGTGACATCGGAAATTCACATTGATTGGTTCGAGAGAATGGTTGCAAATTAATACATATGTTTGCATTATTTGGTGTAAAACATTGTTCACAGTGGTGATGAATACATATGGTTAAGTTCTATGATTCATGGGTATATAAACATACAAGTAACATTAATCAAGGCCAATTGGTGTAGCAATTGGAGTGGAGAGAGGAAGAGAGGAAAGCAGGGAAGAAAAGAGGATTAGCAAATAGTGATATTGGCATCTATATTTATGTTTTTATTACTGGTGGGCAGGTTACAGTGTGATGTGGTGCCTAGTATATAGTAGTACAATGGTGGTCCACATATGTGGTTGGAGCATATGGATGATCCTAGACATGAAGTCCCTCTACACATCAATTCAACATCGCCTAACCTTTACCAGCATTGATGCATGCTTTGAGACACATTTAGCCTCCTATTTCAGCCATGTGGAGATAATCAATGAATTCTTGTACTTCTCACTCTCCAACAATGTGTTCTTTATTGGTGGCCTATACTATTGTCAGACCAGTCTCATTGCAATGGGAGCCACCTGAGCCCCGGCTCTAGGCAATCTCTTTATGCATCAGTATGAAAGCCAACATGCCTTCACCAACAAACTACATAGACCTAAGTTACAGAGATGGTATTGGTTTATGAACAACATCCTAATGACATGGTAGGGTGACTCTGAGCAACTGTCCAGCTTAGTCGAATGCCTCAACACAAACACCTTTGGAATTAAATATTCCTGCACTTCCAGCCACGTGCAAATTGACTTTCTAGAGATTAGAATTAAAGTGTCTATGTGTGAACTTGAAACCACGACCTAGAGAAAACCAACGAGGGTTAACTCCGTCCTCGATGCCAGCAGATGTCACAGAAAGACGGTAGTCAGCAATATACAAAAAGGGATGTACATCAGGGCCAAGCGCAACTGCTCAGAAGCCATTGCTTTCCAAACAGAATGCAGCCTACTGAAAGACAGATTTCAGTCAAAAGGACACGCCACGAGTACTATTATATGAGCAGCTTTATCTCAGATGCAAAGGAGCACATTATTGACTCCTAAAAAAAGAGCTCCTAGACAGGACAAACACACAAGAAGATTCACAACACACTACAGCAATGACAGCCATCTGATACATGGAACGCTCAGAAAACATTGGCTGATTCTATGAATGGTCCTAGATATTAGTAAATGGCTCACCCTCAAATAACACCTCACTAAATGCCACAGCTTTGATAAAGACCCTTTGGTCAAAACACGTGCTGTCTGTTCTGTTCAATCACTGTTTCTATGATTATAATTTTAACCTGTCACATGGACAGATCTGACAAAGACCGTCACATTGGCAACTAATAAAACACAGTAGAGAACTCCTTGACAAACACTGAAAACGCAAAGTTGTCTTTTGTTCCTCTTTTCTCCAAGTTCACTTCCTGGGGCACTCAGGGTGCAGCCCCAAACCAAGGCATGTGCAGAATGCTCTTTTGAACTCCTCATCAATATACTGGATATATGCCCAGTGCAGGTGATTATGCAGTTTATCACCCACTCAACGTGTTCTCTAATGTGAATATTACCCTCTGTAGAATGGGATAACCTACATGTAATATAACATACCTTTAACCTTCTGCAGCCATTCATAAACCACCCTGTAACACACTGCCCCAACAGAAAACCTTCAATAAAATACAACTGTAACCCACTGCAGAAATGGTTAACCACAACGAAATTCAATTCAATTCAGTTGGTCATCAGTGCCAAGGGATACATGGGGGGAGGGAGCACAATAGGTAACATGTAAGTTACTAACTCTGGCAATCAATGTAACATAACCTGCTGGCAAAATGGACACCACCCCTGTAATTATCTTTATGTATTCTGAACAATTATTGAGTAGAAACAGGAGTTACAGAAGCAATATACATTTTTAAGGATACATTAATTAGACTGTTACTGGGAGAAGCTCCTACGTAGTAGATAGACAGATGTAAACTATGGTCTGCCGTGTACAGGAATGAGGCTTACCTGTCAAACATTACCCCAACGATGTGTATCATTTAATCACAAATGCTATTCTCACAGAACAAATAGAGCCAGCGCAGTAGGAGAAAATGCCATTAAAGGAAGGTATCAACGAAGATCAATAGAAAGTATCTACATATCAGTTTCAAATAACCAAAATAAAGCATTTGTTTAATATGTGTTTATACTAAGTCACTGCAAGAGGCCATTGACATTTTCTAGAAGATATATTAAATAGGATTAAATATGTATCAGCCATTGTATGGTGCACAGGTGCAGATTTGAAATAAAAGGGGCAGGTGGTTAAGTCAGTGGAGGGAGGGGAAATATGTAAGATATCTTCGCAGCTGTGTTGTTATGTGCAGACTGGAGGTAGCATGAGCACTGCATTTGGGTCTATGTGTTGAGAACATGAAGGCTGTTATGTTAGGATTGGAGCACTGTGTGTCAGTGGTGTTAAGAGGCCTTGGCTGGGACAGTGCTAGGAAGGAGAATTGCAGTCTGGTAACATTTGGTTGTTTGATGTCTGTTGAGAGGGTTATTGAATTGACATGTGCAGGTGGCTCAATTGGCATGTGGAGTGTGTTTGAGCATAGAGGCCAAGAAGGTTAGACCACCAAGGCTAGTGGAAGACCTGATGGGCAACTTGGGCAATGCATATGGTTTAGTTATGACAAGGTTTGGGCAGTGGGCCCTTCAGATGAGGTAGGTGTGAGTTGATATCCTGAAGCACCGTGAAGTGTGCTAGAATCTCTGGCAAGAGACAGTGTGCAATGACTGGTCCTTTGTGCAGGAAACACATCCAGGATTGGCAAACATAAGGTCCATATAGCAGTGGGTACTGAGTGCATAGTGGGTGGGTATAGTTCCCAGGTGTAGTTTTGAGCATGGATTCCAAGAAGAGCATGGTCTTGCTGGAGTCAGCAGGAACAAATCAGTATGCCACAAAGTGAAGGGACTATGTCTAAGAGCTGGACATGTAAAGTTACAGTAGGCACTGGAGTGCAAAACAAGGGCACTCATTTCAGTTGGCAAAATGGAGCTGCAAGGCCTGAGAGGGGCAACACGACAGTGTACTACACAGATGCAAAATCATAGTGGGACACATAGGAGAAACATCCAGCATGGAGCTTCAGAGTGGGGTATCTTGGAGCAGTAGAATATTAAGAAGAATGGCACATGGTTAGTAGGACTTTTAAGGGTGCAGGTGATCAGCTCACACATGGCAGTGCATATCTTGACCAAGCATAGCATGAAACGTGCACGACAAGTCATAGCAGAACATCAGAATTTGTAACAAGAGATGTAATAATGTAACAGGGGAAGACACCTGACCTTCTCAGCACCATTCTAGGACTGGCCCATGCAAGAAGCTGCAATTTCTCTTTTACACTTTGCTGCTGTCAAGCTCTCTCTCTTTCTCTTTCTCTCTCTATCTCTGCCTCTCTCATTCTCTCTCTCTTATTTCTCTCGTTTGTTCTCTTTATTGCTCTCTTTTTCTTTCCCTTCTTCTCTCTCTCCCTTTCCCTTTCCGAGTCTCTCAACAGGATACACTGTGAACTGTGTGTAGCAAGGATCTGGAAAATGGCATAACGAGAGGGAGCATTGTATAGACTCCACTCATTATTTTATGAGTGTGTTATGTGTTATCGGAGGTCTGAACCTTAGGCTTAGAGAAAAGGGCTGCTTGAGAGATATAAAGCCCAGACACTCACATCACCTTTTTTAGTATTTTGGCTGGCAGGATGAGTGCCATCTCAAATCTTACTTCAACTTGTTTAAGTGCTGTGCTCAGTTGGGCATGTTGTGGCCTTGGTCCGATAGGAAAACAAATAGTGTCTGTCAGCTGTTGTGATCCTCAGCAATCAGGTCAGGTAACAGAATCCCTTGATTTTTCTCCCAGAAGTTTACCGCAGGATTTCCAAGAGGCCTCAACCACTTGTCCCAAAGCACACACACACAATGAATACTTGTATATGCCCGCCCCCTCATATGCTGTTGACGTGTCTCCATGACTTCAGTTTCATAAAGATGTTCATGCCTGGAAGGGGGCTCTTCATGCTGTATGAGATGAGAAATTGGCAAGCTGAAAGGAGAAGTGTGGATTCCCTAAAGCTTCCCATTAAGCCAGATGCATCATCTGCTCCACTAAAGGGTTTGTTGCAGCTGCCAGAATGCGATGAGAAGCATCTTGACCCTGAAAGAAAGGTGATTGTGGGTTGACGGCAGGTCTCTGGGGTTGTATGTTTTTTCCCTCAACAATGCAATCTAGAATGTGCTGTATGTCCTGCCCCATGCAACCCATTGGACACGTCTGAGCTGGCATTATAGAATGAGCAACATGTACTAGGACAGATTGTTCCATCACAAAAGAGAACAATATTTGTTATCCTAGAGATCAGGAATGTGAAGGCTGCCCATATATGGGGTCAGAATATGTATGAAGCTATCACAGGAGGGTCTTCAAGTGTCCCACAAAAAGGGACACATTGTATACTGGCCTAGAGTTCTCTAGTTCTCAAAATAATTCTTGATTCCCAAGCAGGTATGGATAATTGAGTTTTAGGGTACTTTTCTCACATGGATAGGTAGGGGATGTCAGACATCCTCTACACAAGGTGTTAAGTGTCCCTGCAGGGGTTGTTCTTTAATCTGGAGGAACCACCTCACCCGTCAAACACAGGGAGGAAGGAGGCATTCGTTCTGGAATACAGTTGTGTTCTGACTGACCTTTTCGACCTAGAGATGTACACTTTTCCACAATTTGGTTTGAATTTAAACATTAGTTATGCTAGATTATGCTGGGTTCATATGCTTTTTCCACAGCACTACATCACCCCTGGAGCCGTTTGCTGAGCATGTAGGCTCCTCTGTTCAATGGTGTATGCTGCCCTTCCATCAGTATACAGATCATAGTCTGATGGAAGAAAGAAAATGAGCAAGGAAGAGATAAGAGGATGGCAAAGCAGGAACAAAAATACTACAAACATGGGGACGGAGGAATGCTGCACGGAAGAATCTATTTTTGCATGTGTTTATTTTATTGTTTAATGTTTGTACATAGCTCAAGAGCATCAGAACACTCTACAGAGTGTGGGTAGCCAGCATTTGGGCTGACATCTTCTAACAGTAGCTCAGAACTGTGAGCTGTGGTCTGTGGTTCGATATGTGTGTCCATTGGAATTAGTCTTTTGTCAGGTCTTGTGGTAAAAGCCATGTTGAAAAGAATGTTTTGTAATAGCAGGAGTGCATGTCAGTCGTGCCATCATTTTGCAAAAAGAAGGAGGTATTTTTTGTGTTAATTGAGTTGTGTTTTCAAGGCTGCTTAGAGAAGGGAAAGTTATACACAAGCTAAAGTTGAATGTGTGAGGAGTTTGGGTGTGTGCTTGGGCAATCCTGAAAGTTTGATAGCTTATTTGCCTGGACAGCTATATGTCCATGTCATAATCAAGATCAAGCTCCAACATGTTAATTGTATGTCTTGACAGTGTGTTTGCATAGTTTTGAAACTACTTCCAAAAGCTACCAAATTAATTACCAATTATTTGGCAAGTTTGTATGGTAATGATCAAATAACCTCACAATTGCTTAAGCCAGGGTTAATTCTAAGAAGATCATAAAAATGTAATCATATCTCGTTGTGTTCGAAGTGAACTGGCAGATGCCATACATGTGTCACTGTTTGATTGTTGGGCATTGGGTTCACATTATGGACCTCCTACCACAGAGGAACACTATATATGCAATTAACCACTGCACCTGGCATGTGAGGTGAAAAAGGGTTGCATTTATTGAGCTCAGAATTGAATGCCCTATAGGAATATAGTTTGTTTGACCCCTTAGTAAGGAATTGAGTGTTCGATATATCTGTCTCCTCATGAATTGTGCAGATGTTTGACTTCTTCGAATCATACATTTAAAGTGTCATGACTGATCAATATAATGTGTTAATGACATCTGATGCACTATCATAGTGTTCCTTTCAAAGACAGGTTCCTTACATGATGAAACATCAAAAACATAATATGATAGTAAAACATCATATAGGCAATGAAGAAAAAAGGAGCCATTAGGAAGGTATGACACCTTTCAGGAACAAACTTGATTTCTGATCATATTTGCTTACCTGTCAAATTTGAGGAGTGGCCACAGCCCTGTTTTCCCAAACCAAATGGCAAATTGCTTGTTAGGTAGTGAGTGTTTCACTGTACAGCACCAATTGTCAATTCTAGTAACTCTTTGTGTAGTTAATCTAACTCTAAAAGCCAGAAATAGTTATTTCAGGTCAGCACAATACAAGGGTCTGTCTAGTGAACACTTTACAAGAGAGTGACTGAGTGAATGTGGGAGTACGTGAGTGAGTCATTTGATGTGTGAGTGAGTGGTTGAGATTGTGAGGAGCTCATTTTCTACAAATTCACAATTTGAAAGGTGGGGAGCCATTATGTTTGTATTGCAGCGTAAATGGCTCCCCAAAGCTTCATTTTCATCTTGTGCACTGTGGGTGCAAATGTAAAGGGCAAAAGGCAGCATACAAGCATGTAAGCCACCTTTTGACCCTCACATTTGTATTGGATTGTATTGTGTTGTCTCTCACATGTGTATTGTATTGTATTGTACAGGACTTATACAGCGCAGCTACGGCCCATAGGCATCTAGGCGCTGCAGTGCAAAGTGAGTAAATGTTGCCTGGCATACTGGCATGCTAGGCAGCATTTACTTTTCATTGTGAGCTCTCCTTAGATATTCTAGAGAACATGTCGGGTGGGGTGTAGGGGTAATTTCAATTTTGAACACTGCTTATCATGCGCTCATGGAAAGCAGTGTTCACGCATACAATTAAACCCTCCTGACATGGGGAGGGGTAAATAATTATACATACTACCTGCCATGCTGGCATGCCAGTGAGCTGTACAGTTGATCGCTATGGGGTCCACCTGCTTTATGCTAGTGCATAATGCAGGCAGAACCCATAGATATCTCCAGCATTTGTGCCGGTATAAAACTCCATGGTGGTGGCGCAGATGCTGCACCAATTGTATGGTGGAGAGGAAGAGAGGTGGCAGAAATGCAAGCTGCGTTCCACCCCTCCTCTCCGTCATACACATGATTGGAAATTAGCCTTATTGTGAATGCAAGGCATTGAATCCTTACACAAGGCTTTTATACCTTGCATTCATGTTATAGAAATAACATTTGCATTCACAATCTAAATGATACTAGGCCTAGTAAGATTGTTTGTCTTGTTCTTCCGTTTTCCCCTCCCTGCCTGGTTGCGCCTTGAAATACTTGTGTGCAGGTGCAATATAACTAGCCTATCAATCAACCAATCAATTGCTCTATTGAACATTAGCCCCTTGGGTGTGCAAATGAAATAATGACTGAATGAGAGTGAGTGAGTAAGTGAGTGAGTGAGTGAGTGAGTGAGTGAGTGAGTGAGTGAGTGAGTGAGTGAGTGAGTGAAGAAGCGGAAAGTGAGGGCGTGTGCATGAGTCATTTCACACGTGAGTGAGCAATTGACGGTGTGGGTATGTAAATGAGAGACTGAATGAGTAGTGAGTAGGTGAGTGAGTGAGTTCTTGAACACGAGCAGGGGTGGGAGTGTGTGAGTGAGATATTTAACGTGTATATGAGTGCTGCTTAGTGTGCAAGTGAGAGAGTGAATGTGAGAGAGAGCGTGATTGAGCAAGTATACCAGACAGCGAGTCAGTGATTTAATGAGTCAAAAAATATGTATTGTGAATAGTAAGGCTTAGTGCAAGAATGCACTTATCACAACTAAAACAGGGTTATATGTGTTTCCAAAGTCTACTTGCAAAATATAATATCTAAACCATATTTTGTTGAGCATGTCTGCCCCTTGCAATCTTGTGCAAGTTAAAATGTTTACACTATGCATAATACGAAGAGTGCTGTATATGTGTGTGTTTGATGTCCTGTATATGTATGTGATGTCTTTACTGCTTGGAATGTAGGCGTTAGACATAATCGCAAGACATATTTGGGCTACAAAATTAAGGTACTGGCATTTAGAAGCACATCCGCTTTCAGTTGTATCCAATCTTTAGCCAATTGCATCTGTCATTGTGCATACCCGTCAAGGATACGGAAATAGCTTGCTCTAGATCTCAGTAATTCTGGCAACAAGAAAGTGAGCCCCTTGGCACTTTGCTGGACATTATTATTCCATCATACAGAAGCCTGTATGATATGATCCAAGTTGAAAAATCTATGGCAAGCTTACCACAGTTCACACTACTTGGGAAAATAAAGAAATCCCTTTAGCTGTCGGAAAGCTGTCAGCCAGCCAATTTGCAGTTGACAGCTTATTCTTATATTGTGCTGGAATTTGGATGCAAATTTAATGCGAGACCATTAAAAACTTTAAGTGCATTTGCCTTCCTTTTGCCTACAGTGAAATCAGCTGCCCAGAGTTAATGGCAGTGCATCGCTTGCATTTTACTTCATCTTTGACTGGGCGAACATGAAAAGTACAGAAAATGGTGTTGGATATTAGATTTTGGGATCAAAAAGGTCCTTTCTTCAAATCGTTCATGTGCAGCCCAAAAGGCTTGTTTCCAGAGCCAAACACATTTTCATCATTTATATGCATGCAAGGCCGAACACTGAGTTTGGCGATTAGCTGGGCACTGGTCCATATTGTCCTTAAAATGTGTCAATAGATTACAGTGACAAGCTTCCGAAAAGGACAAGACAAGTTTATGATTGCTATACATCTCTGAATGCTGGAAATCATGATTAAGGGGCCTTGGCTTTCACTTTATTAAATCATGTGTATTTTTGATTGGGAATCTTTGGAGCTAAAGTGTGTGTTGCTTACAGAGCATGTGCCCACTCACACCCTCTCTTGGACCTTGGCGTTTGGGCTTACTTCTTTAGTTACATTGAATAATTGTCCTGAGTTATACACAAACTATCTTACTTTATAAACGTTTGAAATGTTTTGTAGTTGTTTGCATTTAATGTCATGTTTCTATGGAATGGATATGGCAGTACCTCTGCTTATTCATTGGACAGTTCTAATTCAGGTCCGGGATTGCAGTAACATTTATAAAACCATGAACAATGACTTTGCGTCTTACCTATTTCTGCCCTCGCCTCACACCGAAAAATAGCCTTTATTGAGCTTGAAGTCCTGCCACCTGCAGTGCCATGTTCGCTCACTGAGCAATTTGTTTTCCAAACATGCCCACTAAGCACAGAATTATAAACACTAACTGACCACTCACCATCATGAATGTACGTGCATTGCTAAGACTCGGTGTCGGCAAGTCAAATTTGCCAGCTGATTAATTTTGAGGTTCCAGTTTATAAAAAACTAGTATTGCCCATCGGGACCTAATGGTTTGAATCAAATGCACATCTATTTGAATTAATGAAAGGCCTATTAGCAGAATATTAAGCAAAGAAATCAAATAAAACCAAAGTAAAATAAAATGAAAAAATAATCAACAACAGAAACAAGTGACAACGTTCAAGCTGCTCAAATCTAAAAAAAAAAAAAGATTCAGTTTCTTAGAATAATTTTGAATTTCATCTCTAAAGGCTTGACCCCTTTGAGTCAGATTTGAACTATTCCTTGTGCATTTATTGGTACCAGATGTTATTTAGGCAATACGACCTGAGCCTGCAGGCCACTACCACATAAGGTAATGCCCCGGACTCATAGTTACAAGCCTGAGCATAGCAAGGGCCTTATCAAAGGACACGGGGTCATTACCTTATGCAGTAATGGCCCACAGGCAAGGGGCTTATTGCCATTAGTACCCTGGCCCCTTAGACTGGGGTACTAATGGTGTTTTTTTTCCAGCTGCGAGGCGCGTTGTGTTTTGCACCCGAAAAGTAGTCTGTTTTCTCTTTACATGGCGGCCATAGTAAACAAAGAAAATGTACTACCTTTCCATGTCAGCCATTCAAGTAAATCGCAAAAAAAAAGTGAACACAAAAAATGCCGGCCATGCGGCGCAAGGGTCGCACAAAAGCATAAGCGGGCTTATCATCAGGTAAGGCTCTCAAACAAATCAATGTATTCATTAGTAGGGGATTATGAAACCCACGCCAGGTACTAATGAATAAAATGGCAGAGATGAGTTTGTAGTTAGAGGGTTTGAACTCTCAAGCCTGCATGACGCTGTTCCAAAGTAGTGGTAAAAGTATAGAGAATGACATAAAACATAGTAAAGGCATCATTTAAAGAGTCACAGGAGGTATAAACAATGTTCATATTAAATTCAGATATCCTAATACATCATATTTCATTTGAAGGAACATCACTAGTAGCCTTCGACCAAAAGGACATTTCTAATTTTAATGTAAACATATTGTTATATAGTATTTGTTGGTTATTTTTGAAGAGCTTCCGGTGTGTTGGTAGCAAACGTGAAAATATCTTGAATCACTGATAGAATGGGGATGAGAGCAGTGAGCATATCTGTGCCACTGACAGCTGTATGTTCTGTTAGCAGAAATGTTATGTGGTGCTAATCAACGGATTCTCAGAAAAATGTGAGTTCTATGTATTGTGTAGCAGTTATATATGTGTATCTTATGGCCTGTCTACCATGGGGCTTTGAGCTTCTATATGCAGGGTGGAAGTGGGTCAGTAGCACGGTTTGATGATCCAGACATGGGGCATAGACCCACCTCCACTACATCCTGGCAGCCTGGAATGTGAGGTATGTACAAAGGTTGGATCTATGGGTGCCACTCCCTTCCCAGGCCCACCATACATGGAGCCCAAGCCCCTCCCACTTTCAGCAACCTATCAGCATAGCATTGATCTTGCAGTGCCACTTCATGCAGATATTCCTAGGTAACTGTAGATCCTACTTTCTCATACTAAATACAATCATCAATCCACAACATTAAACGTTGCAATTAAAAACAGTTCTAGTATGTCTGCCACCACCTGAAGTTCACACTCCAGCAGCACAGATCAATTCCTCCTCCTTTTACTCCTGTTCCTTCTATATATTTGACCTTGTCTGACCTTGTCTGACCTCTGACTCACACTGTACAAATTGAATGTGAAAAGGTGAATTGCCAATGTAATTCTGCGAGGAACAGCTTAAATCAGTCTCCACTCTAGGCAACACCTAGAGAAACACGCTCTGCCTCGTATGGCGTGTCCATCATTGCGGTGGGGTAGCAGACAGAGCTTAATTCTCAGAAGGGATTCCACATACTGAAGACCACCCTGGCAACATTTAGCTCAGGTTCAGCCAGTTAGACCCCAGCTACATAACTAAGTATTCAGTGTTCAGGGGACAAAGTGCAGACCTTTTGAAATGCAGGTGCTAAGTCCACGGTATTGCTACCTCCACTACCCCACAGTCCTTCCCATACCTTTTCTCTCTTAATACTTTGAGGCATCTTGGCAGCAGCTTCAAATCCTACAGAAACCACAAATGTACTGTACATTGTACATTGACACTGCTTCTTTCCATTTGCTACCTCCTCTCTCCTCTTACAACCACACACACTGTACTCTTAATTTTAAAAGCTTCAAGATGCTCTGGCAGAGGTGTAAAGCAGTAGGCAACAAAGCAACATATACGAAGAATCCACCATTAACAAATTATTTAAAATCTCAAAGAAAATGAAATTGTCGCAAAACCTAGGGCCCTACCTATACAATTGGGTGCCTCTTGGTGCCAAGACATACAGGATGCAATGCAAAACAAACTTTCCGCCATCAGGGACAACATAGCACAAACAAAAGATTCATGTCAGTCCCCACAGAACAACACAGGGAAAGGTTTATTTGTAAGAAGCCCTTTGTTTCCCCAGTTTCACTTCAATCCCGCACAGGATCTGTTGCTTGTGGCAGAACAACTTAAAATGACATATTGCAAAGGTGATCCATGTTCTGCTATAATTATTAAAACTTGCCCTCTTCCCCTACTGGACGCCATTTACAATTCCTCAACACCTCTTTTCTTGAAGGCCAAGTACCATCCAACATCAAACAAGCATGGGTCTCGCCAGTTTTGAAAAAACTGGGCCTTGCAATTGATGACCCTTTGAACTATAGGCCAATAACGAATATACCATTTCTATTGAAAATTATAGATTGTGTGGCCTATAATCAAATTCCCCAACATTTTGATCTATATCCTATCCTTATTGTTCGCCAATCAGGCTTCCGAAAGGGTTTTGGCACCAAGACCACGGTAAGTGACTTCAATCAAGCACTCCATCTAAGTCAATGCCTAGTCTGGGATGCTCAATGGAAGACCTTATTCATATTTTTTTATGTCAAGTTCTTAAATCTGGATGATAAACCCTTATATAACACCCTTCTCTTTGAATCCCCCTGACCTCACTGAGCCAAGAAGTAGGTTTGTTTTGCAAATTAAAAGGTTTATTGGAAAAATTAAACAATTTATATATATCACACTTTTATGAAAAAATTAAAATTTGATAGCACACCTATGAATATGAACAGTGATCAGTATTGGGTAATATTACAATAGCGACAACTCTTTAATCAGAAAGGAGTAGGAATAGGAAGGATAAAGTAGCAGAGAATACTTTTACGGTTCAAGGAAATGCAAGATGGGAAACGAATGCAGGCACAGAAATAAAACTCAATATGGATTTAACAAGAGATAATATGATCACTTTTTCCCTTGTGACAACTCACTCCCCCCTATGCAAGATGAAGAGATGGAAATGAGGGCACACAGGTTTTTAGGAATACAATCAAAAGCAGTTCAGTTCCCGTTTCCCCCAGAAAGCTTAGAGAAACAGGGAAGATTTTAAAACACAGGGCAAATACTTTCAAATGTGATTGCAATGAAGTGAAAAATATGCTAAAAATGTTTTTAATTCACAATAGGAAATTCAGGGTAGGTGATAGCTACTTTGAATTAGTTCAGGTCAACACTAGCAATGATTCAGGAGTGATGATCAGGTTGAAAACGAATTTCAGCAGTGGAAAGCAAGAAGCAGCTATTTTTACAAGTGGTGAAATTGAGCCAAATTGCAATTTGCGGCACTTTTTATGAGTGCTTAAACCGTGATTACGGAAAAGACTATAGGTTTGTTGGAAGGCTTAGGTTCTTAGCCTTAAAATGGTGGTTAAATCTCGCTTCTAGGACATACGGTTCAAAAGATACAGACGTTTTTATGGAGGTAGATTTTCAGAAATGAAGTCAAGATTTCAAAATGACAGATGACACTTTTGCAGCTTTGAAATCACAGAATTGACACACAAATTCTATGCAGTTCTGGACAGGTTGAAATGGTTTGAATAAGATTGCTTTAAACTAAGAGATGGGTTCTGGACAGTTCTAGATACTCACTCCTAGTTTTGGAATGGAATGGACCTCGTCACAGATCTGGTCAGATTTGGGCTGTGGTTCACTCGCCACGGGACAGTCTCTGGCACTGGTTCTGCTCACAGCGGGGCCTCTGGTCTGCTATCGAAACTGCACAGCGGTCTGGTCTGGGTCTGCCGGGTTCTGGGTACAGCTCTGCTTTCTGGGTCTGGATAAGGTTCTGGCACAGGGTTCTAGCCAGAATCAAACAGCTTGCCCGGCTGTTGAATAGTTTGGTTAGGTTGCTGGATTCTGAGGCCTGCTGAGAAGTGTTCAGCTTTTGGGTTAGGCCCCTGTTTAAATTTCTAGAGCTGGGTTCTAGAGTCTGGTCTCTGGATCTATCTGGGTTTTATGTCGTCCAGCAAAGTGCTGCGCAGAAATTGATTGAAGAGTGGAAAATGAATGTTCCTATCTGGGTCTCAGTGGTTCTTTTTATGTCTTTTGAAAGTGGGTGGGAAGGCTGACTTTCTATGCCCAACCCTCTGAGGATCCTGATAGGTTAAAGGATTTACTGTGACTTGACAGAAGAATGGAGTTGTGAGTCAGAATGAGTCATCAGGGGTCATGTTTATGGCTCAAGGAAAGGACACTCCCCTTTGTGTCCATACAGCATATCTTCTTTTTCATAAAACACATAATTACAAGATACACAACTTGTTAATATTACCTAAATTGCATGACAGATTGCTTAAGGTAGAGTTCGGTTCATGTCACATATTTCTACAAGCTTGGTTTCAGAAATGACAACAATTTGCGCTTTTGATGGGTTTCACAATATTAATTTTGCATCAAATCTTACACAGAGGTAAACACCCTCTCTGAGCATATTACTGGAAGTTCTTAGGTTTCTAGCATAAACACTGCACCCACAATATTAATAATTACGGGGCTTGGCCTCAGAACATCCCACAGCGTCCAGCTTAGTCTCAAATTGTGAGTGAATTGTTCATATTAAGAATCTCCAAATTGTATATTTCTGTCAGCTTGATACAATATTTTATAAGCAATTTAATAAAGTATACATTTGCCTCCACTGCAGTACACCCATTGGTTTGCCCCCGCCTCCAGAAGTTTGGCTCTGACTCAGAGAGATCAGATGTCTTGCCTTCCCCCAGAGCAGTTGTTCAGGCACACCCAAATCAGCATATTCTGTTCAATTGAAAGAGTCTATTGTCTTGACTGAGTTCAGCAGACCAGGGTGCCACTCTGCATCTGGTTACATGACCATGTGATTTCCTGTGCTGTTGCTGGGAAGACTAGGTGTGAAGGCTTCCCAGGGACAGCCAGCCTTTTGAAGTCTCAGCTAACTCAGGTTTACAGTTTAGCTTCAGAAATACAGGTCTCCTGTCAGAATTTAGATCGCTAGCACCGGTCAGTGTCAAGCACCGGTATTGCACCCATTTTTGACAGCTGCCTTACCAGTAAGCAATCCTCAAAATATACTTTGTTCAAATATAGATGCACTTCTGTGGACCTCAGATTCATGTAGATTCTTGCGGGAGAATGATGTTGACCCCCCAACAAGGAGGTGGGATCTTTTTAATTGTTTTGTGAGCCATGATTTTAGCAATTTTTGATCTCAAGAAAATGAATTCCCAACAGCTCTGGGTTGCTTTTGGCAATCATTAGTGCTATTCCCAAATGATTTCAGGCTACTGTGTGTGTAGCCCAATGGTGGTTTTAGGCAGTGACCTTCTGTTTTAACACTGACAGAGGCAAAAGAAGATGGTGACCTATTTTTCAGATTTTTTACTGTGCATTTTTGGATGATTTCTGGGGAGCAGCATGCTTTCCGGCGGCCATTATGATGTTTCCGCTGCCAGTAATGCACAATGATGTAGCAGAGCTTGGATGAGTGGGTTCAAACATCCCACAAAACCTTACTGTAGCTAAAATTGCGACTTCTGGAGAGAATGGATAAAGGTTCTGCCTTTATGTTTATGCTCCTAGACCTGTCAGCCGCATTCAGTCTGGTAGAACATGCAATTTTGGCTGACAGGCTAAGGAAAGTACCCCAGAGACAGCTTAATGGACCATTTCTTTTCTAAATAACAGAGTCAGCCATGTCTTAATAGAGAAGGAAGAAGCTGAGCCTGTATTAGTGTCATTTGGAGTCCCTCAGGGCCCTGTTTGTCCCCCTGTATTTATAACATCTTTACTAACCCATTCTTTGACACTTTAGAATGGGAGGGAGTGTTGTTTACCAACTATGCCGAAGACACTCAGTGTGTCGTCCCTATGGCAGGCTCCCATTCTTCTGATGAGGTGGAACTCAATACAGTTTATTCTGTAGTAGAAAACCGGATGATTGAAAATAATCTTCCCTTTAACAGGGAAAAAACTGAATCAGTGATAGTTGGCACGCAATCCATGATCGCGAAGCTAGGACCGCTTTATCATGAATTCCATTTAGGCAATGTGATTATTAAGCCACAGAAGAAAGTAAAAACTTTCGGCGGGTAATGGATCAGCACTTAGAAATTAAAGCTCATGTGGGAAGCTTAGTCTGCTCAGCGGTCTATTTCATAAACCTACTTGCCCGCCTTTGTCCCTTTATCTCCCAGGCAAATGGTAAAACTCTTGCTAGAGTCATTATGGGATTGAAGCTGAACTATTGTGGCAGCCTTCTTATAGGGACCACTAAAATGGCATTAATAGACTCCAAATGGTGCAAAATGGTGCTCTTAGAATAGTGACTGGATGAACCCACCGCAACCATGTATCGCAAGCAAGGAGGTAATTGCACTGGCTCCCTGTAGCCTCTAAAATTCATTTTCAGCTATTGACAATAACCATGAAATGCAGATTCGGCCTAATGCCAAAGTATCTACAAGATTTGAGTTCTAATAAGATAAATAGTCAATCCCTTAGGTCCAGCTGCCAAAACCTAATGACCATGCCCAGAAACAAATCTAAGAAGATGGAAAATTTAGCCTTCTTTATAGAAGCCCCTATTGCCCGGAACACTCTTCTCCTAGTACTGCAGGATCAAGTATTGCTTACCAGCTTTAAGAAAAAGCTGAATACCTAGCTATTTTCGAAGTCCCCGTGCTGATCTTGGCCACTTTGTTGCGCTTCTTATTTAGGGACCCTCTTTCTGTTTGCCGTTGCTGTTTGTTATGTCTGCACCCTAACCCCCAAGGTTTCATGGTTGTGCTATATAAATCTCATAAAGAAAACACTGTTTTAAACATATAATATATCTACATCTATAAGGGGAAAAAATTAATGTTTAATTGCGTGTGCAGCCCTGAGTCCATGGGCATCGTCAAACTTTATAAGATAATCACATGTATAACTATTATGTCAAAAGTAAGTTAAATGATTGATTGAAGCAGCTATTACCAGGCCATTTACTTGCAACATTTGCAAACGTTAAAAAGATTTCTCTTTGTCATTAAACCTTCAAAAAGAATTGCTTTTGAAAAACCGTAAAACGTTTTGAAGAATGTTTCCTAAAGTATCTCTAACTTTAATTTGTATGATAAAGGGCCTGATTTACAAAGTGTTTTCCAATGGAATTGTGCAATTGTAAAATGCTTCTGTAAATCAGGCCCTTAGACTTAACCAAATTTCCCAATCCCTCTCTCTTTGCAATTTTGGATGTCAACTCACAGTACCTTAAAGAAAAGTGGTATTTACAATGATATTTGAGAACTATGGTGCTCGCAAAAAACACAGAGTAATGTGATAACCAGTCCGGCAGTGGTTAGTCAGATATGAATATGTTCTAAGGAACCAGAAATACATAGTCTGGTACTCTTCAAGGGTCCACAACAACCTTCAGATAACACCCTGATTAGGCAGGGGTGTTCTTTGGCTCAACAATCCCACAGGACAGTGTGGCACCCACATGCTGGCCTCTCAGATTACACCTTGAAAAGTCATGAAGGATCTTTACCTCCAACATCCCACATGACAATGTGGCACCACACACCAGAATTTCAGATTACACGCTGAAAAGGTATGGGTGTTCTTCACGTCAAAAATCCCACAGTACAGTGTGGCACCACAAACCAGCCTTTCAGCTTACACACTGACAAGGCAGGGGTGTTCTTTACCTTAAAATCCCACAAAACAATGTTGCACCACATAACAGGACCTATGAGGAGAAACACTACACCAGTATTGGTAGGCATTAATTCCTGTGAGGAATTCGACCTTCTGCACAGTGGGTGTGCACTCACCTGGGCTTTTTTTAAAATTAAAATGAAATGAATAGATGGTATATCAACCTCTGGAACATGTGTGGGGCTAATCTGCACACATTTTTCTATGCTAGCCGCACAACATACACATAGACCTGTGTGCTCTGTGTGGAAACAGCCTACAGGCACAGACCCCATGTTATATTAAGTTGGGATAAGACAGCCAGGATTGCACCATGTCATCTCATGTCACCCCCCAGTCTAATTAACTAACAAAGGCTCCATGCACCCCCCCCTGTGCTTTTGTTTAGCCCTGCATATGGTGACAGCAATTAACCTAATTAACATACAAACAGAGTGTACTTCAAACACGGCCACATGGGGCCTGGCTGCAAAGGTTAACAAAAGAGACAGGACACCCCAACAACCTTTACTATAATATGGACTGTTGTAACATGAAGTCATATCCCACCCTTTGTATCAATGGACAGTGAAAGGTAATGTATGGGACAGCCACAGCTTCAAGGGAGACCTGCCGCTTTAATCAGGAACCACATGAAGCTCCATTGACCAGAGATACCCTTTGATCCACAACAGACAGGAAGAAGGGTGGGACTTAGTATTACATGTGTTCAGCCCTTTACCTTTTCTGTTGCAAAAACCCTCTGGTTATGACCTCATGCATACAGGAGATTGTTGGTGGGGACCAAGGATTGGTTCATTAAGGTTGGCTTAGCCTACACAAATCCATGTAGCCGGTTTGGCTTTAAAAGAGGGACTAGCCCCACTTTTGGAGAGATCATCTGAAGAGTTTCCAAGGATTAACAAGAAGAACTCAGCATTGTACCCTGACTGAAGGTACAGTGTGCCTTACATCTTCCACCAGTGAAGGATGGCCAGGACCTCAAAGAGGGAAGCAAGGTCCCTCCCCTAAACATCTCCCTGGGAACAGAGGGAGATACTGAATCCAGAGGGCCCTCCAGCGGCTCCAGAATCGGTACCCAGCCAGCACACAATGTGCCCTGCTAGGCTCTGCAGCAAGCTTCCTAGGTGGGAAGCGCCAGAGAGTCTCTGAACCAAACCAAGGGCAATGCAGATGCCTGCAACACTCTTGTCACTTTACGGCTGCTCACCTTAAAGGATGACACAAGCTCAGTGAAGAAGCTAGGAAGAGTGCGTTGACAAGCATCTACCGACATCTGCCTTAAAGGTCATCTTTGAGCCAGTTGTGCCCCTTGAGCTGCAAACGACTGCACCTCTGTTGTTATGTCTCAGTCACTAAAGCCGTCTGAGACGCCTCGACTAGTGCTCCAGAACTGCTGACCAGCATTGAGATGATGCCTGACCCTGAGCCTCTGTGTAGGCCAGTCTTCAGCTGTCCGTCCGGCCTTGCTTACCAAGCTGCCAGCCACCTGATACCCAGATCTGTCTCTTGTCTTGTACTTTGTTACAGAAGCTACAAAGCGCCCTAAAACCAATTCCACACTGTTGAGCACCATGTGCTTCAAAAAAGTACAAGGTACATTGCGGTTCTGTCCCCCTGGTACTTCTCCGAATGCCTCTAGTGACATTATTTACAACCTCTTGCTCCTTTTGTGTTGAAACCAAGTATACTTGTAATATTACAATTAATTACTGCACTGACTACCCTCCTGTCGGTATTCAGAGTCCACCCCTTTTTCCTTCTTTGAAACTGTCTGTCCTCTGCATTTCTTTACAGGGTGGCTGGTATTTTGTAGTGTGCTAGAACTGTCTATTGTGATAATAATAAAGTAGATATGTTATACAACCTTTTATCATTGAGTAATAATTGTATTTTCGTTGAAGAGCAACTAACCAACGATCCAGGACCTTTCGGAGATAAGCCTGCCCTTCCATCCACGTTACCAAAATTGGACAAGGGGTTTTATAATTGACTTGTGTTTCCAATCTGTTAGGATCCTTTCTAGTGTACTCGAGATGTGTTGCTGACTGATGGTTTAGAAACCGATATTCACCACTAGTGCACCGGAAGTTGATTTGTCACAGTTCCCTCTTCCCTAATAACCCCATAATTCATAACAGTATTGCAATTTCGAGCTGAATTGTGCCGTCCATAACTGCGCAGAAGCAATAATGAAAATAAATACATTTTAAAGCCTCCAAATGGGTTCTTAAACAGGTTTCGACTTCCCAAGGGATCATATGGCTTTCCCTGAAATTGTGTTATGGTACGGTTAACATGTTATGTTCCAGTGGTCGTATATATTTCCCACAGGGGTGGTCCTTTGAATTAAAAGTGAGACCGTATCAGCAGCATCTACCATCAGCTGTAACGCAGTACTACCAGCAATGATATGTAATTCCAGTACTGCAAGGATTATTGACGGGCGAAGCAGTAATCTCAGCATAGCAGTAATGCACATTGGACAGCATTTCCAAAGCAATAGACCCAGATGTGTGCAAAAGCCTCCATCCCCACCCTCGGGTGTGAGAAATCTCCAAGTCATTGGATGACGGAGAACAGTTGTCCGGCTCCTATCACCCATGCTCCTCATCGCGTCCTGGTAATAGCACGTGTCCTCAAATGTTGAAAGCTTTTCCAATGTAAAATCACTTTTTTTAAATGTCATGCCTGAGACATATTTGTTATGTATTCAGTCTGGAACGGTAACACTGCCCGTAACAGCCCTGAGTCCATGGGCATCGCCAAACTTTTAATCACATATATAACTACTATTTTAAAAGTAAGTTAAATGATTGAACGAAGCAGATATTACCATACCGTTCACTTGCAACATTTGCAAACGTTAAAAAGATTCCTCTTTGTCATTAAACCTTCAAAAGGAATTGCTTTTGAAAAACCGTAAAACGTTTTGAGGGTTTTGACAATTCCTTGAAAGACAATGGCCCTCATTACAACACCAGCGCTAAACCATGGCGCTATTAGCACCATGGTTGGGGCCGGTGTTGTAACGGGTCTGCCATGGTTCAATGGGGAATTACCACCCTATTCCGAGGTTGGCGGGCGGTAATTCCCCATTGAACCATGGCCCTTCCCCATTCCCATTTTCGCCCCATAGGGCTCAATGGGAATGGGGAAGGCGCTAAGTACGGTACCGCAAATTGCGGTACCGTACTTAGCACCAAGGTCCCTTTGCGGGTCCCTACTTTAACGGCTGGTCTAGACCAGCCGTTCAGGTCCGGTCCCGCAAAGGGACCTCGTAGTAAGGCGCTAAGTGTTTAACCGTGCCACAGCCTTTTACGGCGCCTTTAAACACTTAGCGCCAGGGTCCTAATGAGGCCCAATCTATCACCTTGGGCGAATGTGAGCAGGACCGTCCAATCTCGATAGCAACTACGGCAATGGCATTGTCCTCCATCGGACACAACATTGTTATTAGGAGATGAATGGACTGCATCCGAAAATGTTCTAATCGTCCGTTTATTTGGAGCAATAAAATGCATGCTCTACCCTCAACTGTGAATTCCCACTTCCTGCTTACATGTGATTTGACAGCTCAGACCATCAAAGAGACGTTTCCTTCTAAGCAACCCAACAAGCAGAGAATCTGTCTTTGTGCAAATGCAGACGTGACATCCAGCTTCTCAGTGGTCAAGTGTACTGCCCATCAGGAATTCAGACCCGGTTGCACTTCAGAAACCCTTTCTCCATGGGCCTCTGCAAGCATGGCGGCCTCACAGCTCATGTCTTGGTTACAGAGCACAGGGGCCTGCACATTGAAAAGCAGAGCCATTTCCAGCATGCTACTGCAGAGTTTTCACGTTCATTAAATGTACACCTGCGATACAGGAAATTGAGAAGCATCCGCTATCGGGGCTCTCCTAGCCTTGAGCCTGTTCAGAATAGCAAAAGGGCAATTATGTGCCTGTGTATGACGCTCAAGAAAGGACATTGCTATCAGCCCTCGCCTAGACCGACCATTTCATTTGCTAAAGCTCCTCAGGGTGGCTTATTATGACTCAAGTTCACTGGGTGCGAACATGCCGGCAAGTCATATGCATTCGCGCTTTACTGCCTATGAGTTATGCACATACGCTTTGGTCATTATTTTTTGCGCATCCAATCTCTCGTTTCATTGGGGCAAGCTGCCAATGGAGTGGCCTTCATTTACTCATCTTGCAGAGGCTGGATGCCTATTCCCCAGAGGATTTTGACAGTGGAGAGCTGACCCCCAGGAGCCATATTCACCCGGAAATAGTTAACAGCCAAGGGTGTAAAATGTTGATTGCTCCTTCATGTATGTTTTGGCTCTGAATATCCTTCAGCATTGTAGCGGCACTCTAAAGTCGTACGCATTCGCGCTTTACTGCCTATGAGTTATGCACATACGCTTTGGTCATTATTTTTTGCGCATCCAATCTCTCGTTTCATTGGGGCAAGCTGCCAATGGAGTGGCCTTCATTTACTCATCTTGCAGAGGCTGGATGCCTATTCCCCAGAGGATTTTGACAGTGGAGAGCTGACCCCCAGGAGCCATATTCACCCGGAAATAGTTAACAGCCAAGGGTGTAAAATGTTGACTGCTCCTTTATGTATGTTTTGGCTCTGAATATCCTTCAGCATTGCAGCGGCACTCTAAAGTCGCCCAGTTCTTTTGGTCAGTTAAAGTCAATTCTTGTTTAGCGTTTCATTAAGAAAAGTGCACGTATTCTGATAATAAAAATGAGAGTTTTATGAGGACGAGAAAGAAGTAAGATAGACATTTCAAAAATTACAATGCAAAGAATACAGAACACAGCACGTGCACTCAAGCGCTTTGGGGTAAAGTGCTATGTAAAAATGTAATAAATACAAATACAAATCAGCCCTCCCTGCCTTCCTTTTTACACAAAAACTCACCTTGCAATCCCCTCGATGTGTTCCTTCTCTACAACACCCTGCTGCTTCCCAGCTAGTTTGCACTTTACACATCCATGCACTCTGCCTGCTGTCATTTGCTGAACGGGCCAAGATCTTGCTATCCAAAGTAGACACCATTAATCCGCAGACACCTTCCTAACAAACACCAATAGTTTGGTTGGTTTCCAAAAGTGTTTACACTTGTGGAACCTCTTGTCAGTGTGTGATAAATAGCCCACAAAACTACTCAGCACTATCTATGATGGGGGCAAGATATGCATTTCATTTAGGATGTTCACAAACCTGTTTTGTGATATATGTATTACATATGGAAGACTGCAATAGCCTTTTACACATTTTCAAATAATATCCCTGCAGTACTATAGTACTGAACTTATTACTCACACATCACTATTCTATCTACAATAACTTATTTAAGTTGCGCTATGTAGTCCTTGTTAAGGAAGCACAAAGGATAATTCCAACTGGATTCCTTTACTAGCTTTTTTGATACATGTTTTTCTGTAATAGGTTTCTGTGAGACAGTATTACCATTAATCGATACAAGCACGTTTATGTAATATGTTTAATTTTAGCACTGCTGGAATTGTCTTCAGAAAAACACGAATCTGTCTCAATGTTATCACATAAATGAAACCACAAAACAGCTTTTAAATACGTTCTATTAATATGCTTGGCATATTTGTTCAGCATATTACAAGCTGTATCTTAGCGCAGTTTGTTTCTTCTTTTTTTCATCAGAACAAATTCTTCAGTGATTAAATAAATTAACAACTGGATGATTTCTTGCATTGCAGTTAGAACGAGACCAATTATTTAAGAGGATGATAGGGCTGCCATGTGTTACAAAGGTTAACATGGCACCTATTGTACATTAAAAGGATATTACATGTCACCCTGGAGTTCAGTGAAAGTAAAGTACAATATCCTTATAATGTATGGTAGAGGGTTCCTTAACCCAACTATCAACACGGAGAGCTGTTATGCCATGGACTATCAAGGTAAAGACAAAAGGAATCTACCAGAGTTGTGGGGTACATCTGTCAAACATTAACTGCAAGGGGCTGATTTACAAAAATATTTTCTTTTGTTTTCCTTTCTTTTTTTTTTTGTCATTCAGATTTTTGCTGAAACAATGACAATTATGAGACATCAAAAATAAAGCAATACAAAATCAATTGACCACCTCTCATTTAATATAGCAGTCATGTTATGTTATGTTGATTTATACCGTACACCGCTACCACCGATGAGCAGTCTCCAGGCGTTCATCAGTGAATGTCCACAATAAACTTAACCAATCATTCCTCAGTTCCAACAAAACAAAAAATAAATAAATTAATAAATACAGCCAGTGACTGTTCATTCATAGAATAGATACACACATACGGGTTCTAGCATATATATAACATTGGTTTTGGTTCCGTTTCTATAACAATGGAAAAGGACATGTTTTGGGGTTAGTGGTTTCGACCTGGGAAATCATTCTGACGAGAACAAGTAATAAATGGGCCACATTCTTCCAAAACTTTGGGCGCCTCACCCTTGTAAGCAACCTCAATTTTGCTAATTGTTGCCACAAACCATATTTTGCCCACCATTCCCCAACATCAGGGGCTTGATGGACTTTTCAATTACGAGCTACGAGCACCTGTGCAGCAACCAAAAGTAGGTAATAAGTTTGGAAGATGTTTCACACAAATTGTATAACCCATCCAAATCGTTATCCCCTAGCAGCACTACTAGTGGTTCAGTGCAAACCTCCATGCCAGTGATGTTTTTAATCTGGGCAAACACTTCTTTCTACTAGAACCAGATGAGATCACACCTCCACCAAACATGAAACATTGCGCCAGGGACAAACATGTTTTTGAATGTGAAAATCCCATTGCAAAGTGCATTGAACATCAGGCCCTAATTCTTTCATGTGATTAATCAGACATGTACACGAGATCTTTTCACATTTCAGTTCATCTGAAGATCCACTGTGTTGATCAATTATCTCTACTAATCACCACCTTGGCCTCCTCAAGCATCCACCATAGGTGTACAGTACCCCAATATAACCCCACACTCTTCTTGGTGCTCCATTTAGTCTCTGTCTTTATCTTTGATTTCCCATATCTCTCACTAATATTTGTGCAAAGACCTTTGTTGAAACACTTTTAATCATTTATCTTCACCTACCCGGGTACCTTTATTGGATGTAGAACAGGGAGAAACTTGCTTGCAAATCCAAGAATCATCTTATGTCTAATTTATTTTTTAAAAGTTAACCAGCAATGTTTTAGCTTGTTCCCCTTTTCAATTCCCTTGTTGCCTCATGTTGGGGTCACCTCCTTACATCTCTAACAATCCTGAACATAAATCCTTTCAGGTATTTACTTTTTGAGTTCCTTCGAAACCCACACCTTATTTCGTAGTTTGCTGTCATGCGATGGAGTAGATGGCGTATCTGGGATCGCTGGAAGAGTGGCCGCCATTAAATGTTCCGGCACGTTGTTTACTCAATGCGCCTTGCCGGTCTAGTCATTGTAGACACGTCAGTCCCGGAAGTATTTAGCCTTTTACTTCCGTCTTACTGACGCTTTGCCACATTTGGCTTCCCTGTGTTGGTAAGGCTCGTTTGTGATTTCCCTTGCGGTTCCTACTGCCATTCTTTCCTCTACCTTCTGGTTTCCCTCTCTCTCTCTCCATTCTTTTCCACTTCTCTGGCTGGTTCCCGCTCCTTGTTTCAATTCGCCATTCTCCTGTGTTTTTCGCTGTTGCCCTTCTCCCCTTACTTCCAGTTCGCCCTTTTACTTACCGTGGATCTCTGTGATTTCTCTGTCTCCTTGCTGTTCGGTCCACTTCCGGATTTCCTCCATCGGACTTGCCTTCCTGATTTCGGAGTCTCCGTACTACTGCTTCTCATTGGAACTGCCTATGACTGCATCTGATCCTGTGTAGGGTTTTTTATGCTTCTGGCTTTTTCCCCTTAAGAGACGTGCACGGGGATCCGTCCACGGCCGACTATTCTAGTGGCACTGTGGCGTCCTTCCGTGGTCGTCCTTATCTTCTAAAAAAAAGAGAGAAGCCATCCTTGAGGAGCAAGAAGAGGAGAGATTCAAAACCGAACTTTAGAGGTGTGGAGTAAGGTGACGGAAGGGAGACAGAGTTTACTTCTGAGGAAGAGGACATTACTGAACAGCGTGATATTTGCTCACATTAATTCAACAGTCATTATAGAAACTGACTATGTCATGGTAATCACACATACACGTATTTGATCTTTTATAAACCAATCATTGTTAAATAATTTCATTTGAAAATATTTCTACAGTACTTCATACTTTTATTATAATTATCATGAATGGATTGTTTTCACAGACAGATGATCAAATAGTGTCCTTGGTGCATTTTGGATATATTCCCCATTTTCATGAGATTAAGCAAGATCATATACCAATTGGGCAACACCCTATCCATGCTTCAAATCCATCCTGAGCCAATAGAACTGTCTTTCATTTAAATAAAATGGTATCTACACCCCTCACGCTTTATCAGTGCTATAACGTTTACACCAGTCTTCCAAAATACTTGCAGATGCTATGTGGATTGAATTCATTTTTGGGAATAATGAATAAATAGTTGTGTGCAAATGTAATCACATTTTGTCTTTCAAAGTCCCAGGACAGATAAGGGCACTACTGCCCTCACACAGCTCTCTCGGATTATCTCACCCTTCAGTCTGTGCACGTGCTTCTCAATCTCTCTCAGGCAATCGGGTTCTGTTTTGGGAAAGGCCTCTATATTCAGTCAATCTGGGTCAGGCCCTTTAAAGATGCTTCACAATCACCTGCATCCACTTGGATTCCAATCTGTTTTGTACCTGTTCGATGGGACTCTCTTGCGCTTTAATCCCCAACACACTCACCATAAGGAAAAGGTGAGTACAGCTGATTGGGGGTCTCTCAATAGGTAAATAATGTCCCGATTCACTCCATCAATCTGAAATGTAACGGTGCAAAGTAATGATTATAATGCTAGTAATCATCATTTGTCTGTATGCATCACAAGCACACAATAGATGGCATATGTTTGCTTTTGTAGCTGGAGATTGGGTAGGTGTGATATAGCATTTAGGTCAATCTTCAGTTAAATCATATTGACAAATCAACACAATAATCTAAGAGTCTGTTTAATTTTCTTAAGTCAATTCCTATTTGCACTCTCTTATGTGACTTGGGAAACGTGTTCCTTTTGCACTGTTGAATATCCTTAATTATATGGCTTGCTGTACTTAATTAAACTGTCAAGCAAACAGGTGACAATCTAAGATCAGGGCTACGTGGATAGCTCATGGGCAACCCAGGTGTGAATCTCCATCCTTTGTTTAGAGACTTTTCTGTGGTTTTAATCGTGCAACACATTAATTAATTAATTAATTAATTAATTAGTTAACACACCATGGTTTGGCATCCATTCTTTTTCTTCTTTTTTTACATTTAACCATCTTAACATTTTCCAAACGTTTTAAGAGGGCGCCGTTTTTTGGACAATGCACTCTTAAATTCCTTGTTGAACTGTATGTCACACACACAAATCCCTCTACAGTAAATTAGCTTTAACAGATTTTTTTGCTATGAACATAAATCTTTTTTTGCGTGTTTTTTTTTAAAACATCAGGTGTGGCTTTGACAAAAAAGGTCCATTTTCAGGACAGTGTGTTTCCCCATTAAAACACACACATTTGATTCTGCTATGAATATAATGCAACGTTTATTTGGAGTTGCATTATTTAAACTTTCAGCACACATATTGTTGGGTGTCCTGACCCACGTTTAACCTATCATGCTACAACATTTGGTGCTGTGGGCTTAGAAAATTCAAGATGGCGGAAAACCCACATGTGCGCCGAAATCCAGGAAAGCTGCGCAGTTTGTGCGCACACCAAAATGGTTGCCTCACTTGCCACCCACCAGTGCGAGAATGATAGGCCGGGTTGCCATGAGGGAAATGGGTTGCCAAAGGAAAAACAGTAGCGCCGGTTAGCTTCAAAGCGCTTTAAAACCACCCTGTGTTTCTCTGAAGGCAGGCTCAAAATGTCTATTTTAAACATTGCAACACATCTAAAAACTCACTGGACACCAGCAGACATTTGGTAGAATGGAGTGTTGTGTGCCTACAAAATCTGGGAAATGAAGAGCCCAAAACAATGCTTATAACAAAACTGCTATGGAGTCAGCAGTTTAAGTTGCACTGGATTTAAAGACACTAAAATCGAAAATGTTTAGATTAAATGAGTGACCTATGTTTGGTGTCACATGCCTTTGTAACTGTTGAAATGTCATAGTTGTGCACTTAGAATCAGCATTCTAGCTGCATGTGTAAAATTGCAAGTTAATTTAAAAAGCAACAAAAAAACATGACAGTTAGCTGAAAGTCTGGCTTAAGGAACTTGATTTTGCTTGACAGCTACCCCCATCAGGAGTGAAACTTGAGTCACAACTGGGTTCCCAGGCCTATCTGCCTTTTGCTGGCCACACTAAGGATATGCCATCTCTCTGATAATTGAATTAAGGGGAGCCCCACAGAATACAGGAGCTCTGAACAAAGCCCTGTCCTGACTCAGGCAAATGTTTTATTGGCGGGAGTCGTAAATGGAGCTTGCTCTTGGCAGAAGCTGGGAGGGGCAGGGTCTCTGAGCTTGCCAGAAACTGGAAAGACTGGTTTCTGTACCATGTGACATGAAAAGACACACCTCTATAGCCAGAATATGGTTTTAGAAAAAGATGAATAACTCATAGAGCGGACATGTGAAAATTGTATAAATGACACCATAATTCTTGTGATTTTTCTGCCCACATTTTAAGAGGTTTTTCGAACCGGTGGCATGTTCAGGGGGGTTTTAGCGGAAAAGAGGATATTACTCAAAATGTGTGCATGTGAAAAATCTGACACTTCATCAACTAATGTCCATACTCCTTGCGCGCATGTGTGTAAATTTGGGTCAATGTCCGGAATTGCAAAATCAGTTAAAAAGTGAAATATGTGCCATTTCTGAATGCAAGCTCCCAGGAAGAGCAAAGTTTGGACAGGGTATATCTCCTGTGATATGTGATGTGTGCATGTAATTTTAAACCAATGTTTACCTGTGCAAATATGTATTTGTTTCAAATCTAGATTTGTGTGTAAGTTGACAGGAGGAGTGGACTTTCTGCAGGCTGTAAAATGACATCACTCTGACACAACTTAGCTCCCCCAATCAAGTGAGAAATGGAAGTTTGACCAATTAGAAGCTGAGAGAGAGGTAGGGTCAGTGATGCTAGAACACGCCCATTTTCAAAACACATAAAAGCAGAGAGACAGGACAGATAGGGACTTTAAAATCCATTTGCAGCTGGAAGCTCTGCCGGGAAAATCCATACTTTACCTCCATCAATCTCCAGAGAAAGCTGTGCAGAAAGATCCAGACTTTAAATCCCTCAATCTTCAGAATCCAGAGAGAGAGCTGATCCAGACCACTGTTAGCAGAACCAGAGAGAGCTGACCCAGATCACTGTGAAGTGCAGAGACCAGAGGCGAGTCTAAAACCTGACCAGATCCGTGGCGTGGCCTATTTCACTCAAGAATATAGTGTGAGTACCTAGAAAACTGTGCAGAACCAATCTCTTAGTTAAAATAATATAATTCAATCTAGTTTAATCTAAGTAGAACTGTCTCCTAACTGTCACCTGTCATTTGCAAAGCTGTCACTTGTCATTTTCTAGTTGCAAGCTGCACTTGTCTTTTTGAACTTTAAAATTTGAAATCTGAAAAACGACCTTTATTCAATCGCTCATATCTCCGCAACCGTTTGTGCTAGAGACTTGCAGTAACTTTCATCTGGAAGCTGAGATCCTAGGCTGTCTTAGGACCCCAAAACGATAGTGATATTCCTTGTAGTTCCTCTGTAATCGCACCAGACGCATTCGCGAATTTTACCGCGATTTGCAAATTTCTCCACTTGCAAAAAGATAGCTGCTTTTGCTTTCCTCTGAAAGAAAATCGTTTGCCTCATAAAAACTATCCCTGCATCACTGCTAGAGTGAGCCTGAGCTAATATTAACGTGATTTCACTCACCCTGAACCTCTAAAGGGAATTAAAAGCATTTTAGCATATTTTTCTTCATTTCCAGCACATATAGAAGCATTTTGGGCCTGTGTTTTCAAAACTCCTATCTGTTTTCTTTAAGCGTGCTTGGGGGGGATTGAACTGAATTACATTGATTGCATTTCTGAGAATTGTGTGCTTCCTTCCATTTCCTTGCATTGCATAAAAGGGGGGGGTGAATTGTACAAGAAAGTGATTACATTGTTTTTGCTGAAATCCTATCAAGTTATTTTCTGTACTGTATTTCATTCCACATTGCATCTATTTGAAACTATAAAAGTATTGTTGCTATCTTATCCATTTCATGTCAACTCCTTAGTGATTATAAAGAAGTGTGCTAGTGCCAGATTCTCCGTTGTTAATCTTTATCATACCAGATTAAGTGTGATATTCAATTATTAATTTATTATAAAGTGTGATATATATATATATTGTTTAATTTATCAATTAAACCTTTAACTTGCAAAACAGAACTACTTCTTGGCTCAGTGGGGTCAGGAGGATTCCAAGAGAGGGGTGTTATATAGGGGTAGTCATCCAGAACGCATGAACTGGACATAAAGGTATATCAATAAGGGTTTTCATTCAGTATTCTAGACTAGGCGTTGACTTAGCTGTAGTGTTGAATTGAATCCTCTTACAATATGCATATGTAAACGTAATATGGAAATTAAATGATTAAATATTTTGACAACCCATGTTTAGATTTGTTTAATTTCATATCTTTTAACACTTGTTAAATATTCTGTAAAAGACACCCTAAAATAACAATACTTGAAAAAAACAATGTTGTTTATGGATATTAGTAACTGATTTGTATAATAATTAATAGACGTGCCTGCCTCTTAACCTTCCTAAAGTATATTCTCATTGTGAGTAATGTATTCATGTCTTTGACACAATGTAGTCACCTCCAATTACCACTCCAATTACCACTCCCCTGTCAAGTTTGATGCATCCAATGAAATTCCATTTTTTTATGATCTTTCAGGGCCTTCAGTCAACTCGACATTAAACTCCATTTCTAAAGGCCTAACAATGTTTTTTATAAAAAATAAAGGAGCTGTATACCGAATCTAGCAGCATTATATGATTCCTTCTCTATCAGGAATCCATTTGTTGCAAATGGGTCACCAAATTATCCCTCTAACTAATCATTTCCATATATGAATATACTTATAAAAATTACATTTATTTGCATGCATATTTCACAATATCAATTAGTATTTTACACACCATGCAAATGAGATTAGGGGACTATTCACACAAGGCATCAAGAACATTTGCTGGATCCAGGGATTGCAAATTATTCAGGAACCCCAATATGAACTGCATGTTGTTTTCAAAAAATCTGCAAGAGGGAGATTAGTTCTCCACAAAGGTTTCCAGATGATTTTATTTTTCAAAGACACCAAATAACCCACAGCCAGACTTACTTCTCGTTAGTTAGAACAACAAGCAGAAGAAAGCAGGCCACAATAATCAGCATGATCACACATATACACATAGAAGAATGCTTTCTTCCCTCTATGACTATAGTCTATAGCAGGAACGAGTCTGCCTTCAATATTTATCCTGTGATTGTGCACAATACACTTCTGTATTCCACGTTTTTTCTTTACATTAATCAAGAAAGGAAATAAAACCATGTTCCTGCCCCAAACCTATGTTAGTAATTAATTTGCCAAGGAGTCTTTGCAAGGTGACTAAAGTGTGACCCTATCATGTTGTGTTGCCTAAAAAGATTTCCACTTTGGGGCCATCTCTGTTGCACAATTCTTCTCTCTTTAACACTGCCACTTTTGAATAAATATGAAATTTGAGTTAGCAAACCCAATGTTGAAATTCAGTGAATTGTCTCACTGGTGAATGAATATTTTTTAACTTAGCTCATGCCACCAGTGATTTGATTGTCTCATGTAATGTGCCACATAATAAATCCTGTATAGTTTGCAGACATAGTATACTATGTTGGGTCTTTCACATGTTGTAAACAGTATCACTGTTAGCATGCTACATTTACTGTTATGGATAATGCTGTAAATTGTCTCAAAAGAATCACATTAGCAAGCTTAGTCATCTTAGGAACATGGACCGCATCACTTTCAGGGTTTTACCGTTACTGTTTATGATAACAGTACTGCTGAATCTTTCATTCCTTTACTGCAAATTTTTGTTCCATTGTTTGTTTTATTGTTTAATGATATTAATGTTCATACCACCGTCTACACGGTCACTGTGTTTTGTGGTTCAGAGAACACATGCTCACGACACCCCTGCATTTGCGGCCTCCCTTTCGGTACATTATTTCTCGTGAGCTCTGCTGTCTTCCCTGCCTGCACATAAAGTCTCTGGGATGTGCAAACAAAAATACTTGCACCAATTTTAATTGGATTGGCCTGCCATGGCAGACTACACATCTCTAAGTTTGTGTTCACTTTCAAAGTCAATTTATGCTTGAGGCTAATCATTTGTGCCAGATGGTATTAATTTGATCACCTAGTACGGAGAATAATGCGCTCTGATCATTAACATTACATATCACATCAAGAAAATGTTTTACTCATTTTAAGTTACTCAAACCATGAATTAACAGAATATTCGGTCCTTTTAAGCCACTGAATGATAACAAAATTGTACTAGACCATTGAGAAACCACTAGCTGAATAAATATAGTCATACTGCTGAGGAATGTTGTGTGCTCCAGTAAACTTCTGCTCTGCAGCTTCTAATTGTAACAAAATGTATCATTTTGTTTGGGCAAATACACTCGGCTTCCTATTTCTGTCTGTAACTTGGTTCGGAAGCTGTCTCTTGCCATAAAGTACTGATCAATACACCCCCCAGCTATCAAACTCCCTTCTCATCTGTATGAATTGAGTCCAAAAAAAGGGGCAGGAGAGGCCATACTTTTCAATGAAAATTTCAAATTATGACAGCCTTTCTTTATGAATGTTGTTTCTTAGTAATCACCTTTTTCTTAAATTGTTCATGTCATATAGTTCATATCACATTGTGAGTATTGCTCCATTGCACTGGTTTATCATCCTACTTATAAAAATAAGGGAGATAGGATTTTGTCAATTAAATGTATATATAGTTCTGAGAACTTTTAATACATGAGTTGACCACCACATTGATGGTTAAGAAAGCCACCCCATTGCTAAATTATTAAATTTTACAGAATCGCTCTGTTTTCCCGACATAAAATCCACCCCATCACATGTGAAGAGACATACAATTATTTGAATACTGGTAAACATATCAATATCCAATTTTCTACCATGATGAAATTAAATTGAATGGATCATTTTGTAGTCAACTTTCTAATAACTCTTTTATCTCCTAAGCAAAACACATTCAACTGAGGACAGAAACAATTGTACCATTATAAAAAAAAGTATGACTTATTTCTCCTATGAATTAAACATGCCTTTGAGAACTTAAACCTTCCAGATGGTACCAACTTCAAACTAGAATGGGTGTGTAATTATGGTTAAGTTGCTAATCCCATAAGAAGAGCACTTTTTGGGTGGTTTATAACTTTGCTCCCCCTGAACGGATCCCTGAACTCCCCCTGAACGGATCCTCACCAGACCTTGCCAGACCTTGCAAAAAAAGACCATAACTTGCTCTTATTTTTACAAAGTTTGTTGAGGTTTCTTCCAGGGGGGCAAAGTTATAGGGGGGACCCAATTATCTTTTTTCTTTCCATAGACTGAATGGAGAAAAACTTTGCTCATGCCTACAGCCCAGACCGCTGGGCAGATTGTCACCGAATTTGTCACAGGAGTGGCCGCTTGTTCCAGATAGCGTGCTTTTGTAAATTTGGTGGAAATCCATCCCGTAGTTATTTTTTAAATGACCAAAAAGTAGGTCCCAAAAAATGTGTAATATCTGGGTCTGGTCCGCGTACACACTTCCCGGTTCGCTCCATGGACAGGACTCCGATTTGCTAGGGAGGCACAGTCATATCCGCATACACACAACATGTTCGCTGATTGGTTGGAGTGAAGTATGAGGTGAGTCACATTTTTCTGATGCACCCACCATGTTGGATCGGCAGATATCCACGGACAGCGCGGTGTGGAATAGAGCTAAAATCCAATTTTGGGGAGTGTGCTGGAGTGAAAGAGTGGCTGGAGTAGGTGGGGGAGCGAAAGATGGGCCAAATGCTGTATTTGTTTAGGTGGAAGAAGGACGTGTTGTGATTGCAGTGTCCGCCATCACCGCGGCTGTCCACGGACATAATAAAAAGTGACCCGACTGTTGGGTATTTTACTATGCTATAATGTATTGGTTTTGGGTAGTTAGTGGAGTATTGAGTGAAGAGGGCATGCATTGAAGAGTCTGTGCATTGGCTGCAATTACTCTTTTAGTATGTTAAGTGAAGTGGATAGGTCTTGGTTGTGTAATGTTTTTGGGTTGTGGTCAGTGGGCAGGTGTTTGCTGGCACAGCATATAACACCCATGCAAGCAAATATTTTGACAGTGGTATATGGGCTGCATAGGGTGCATGTTTTCAAAAGTTTGGCTACTGGTTGACAGTAGTGTAATAATATTTGATGGACAGTGGACATGGTGTGTGGTAGTTGGTTTGTTGGACTGTGTTTAGAATGTTGATTTTATAATATTGTATGGCTGGCTACAACTATTGTAGTACAGTACAGGTATGCACTGAATGTTGTGACTCCAATCATTGTATACTTACTGTTTGCATTGTTGAGTCTGTATGAAGTGTTTTGCATGGTATTAGAAAATGTAGCAGACATTGTTTTTTCATTTTCTGTGATAAAAGAAAAGATCAGATGTGAGGGTAGGTAGTTTGTAATGAGTTATTGCATTGCATAGCAGACATTTCTGTACTTTGTCGACCCTCATAGTTAGTACTTTACAAGTGCTATGCTTCAACCCAGTCTACTGTGCAATGTGCTCACTTCCTGTGTTTGTTCGAATAATCATAGTCTGTGGGAATAATCAGTGCAGGATTTTAAAAAAAACTTTCGGCATTATAGTACAGTCTTTTTTGGTGGTTGATTTCAGTAGGAGCAATTGAATAGGTGTATGGTTTTTGGTTTGGTGGTGGTGGTACTGTTGTTGCAGTTAGATACCAGTTAGCATATTACAATTGTTTATTTCTTGTTGCATTTTAGCAGTATTCATTTATCTGTTGGTTGTTGCAGAATTTTTGGGCAGTTAGATACCTGTTGGCATATTCTGTTGATAGTTTCAAAGTTGTTGAGGGTATTTTTATACGTAATAAGTGTTGCAGGGTTTCCTCAGAAAAATGCATATTGCAGTCTTCTGGTTGTAGTTAGATACCAGTTGCCGTATTCTAACTGTTTACAGTTTTTCACTTCTGAAGGGTATATTTTCAAGCATGTTTTTTCTTGTTGATGGATGCATACTTTCAATGTTTCGAAGCTATTGCCTTTTTCTGTTTGTGGATTTAAAGTTTATTGAGGACATTTTGTAGAGGCTCATACTCAGATCAGTGAATACATTTTGGTTTTAAGACTATTAAGTAAGCGTTTACAGGATTTGATGGTAATCTCTGTTTTAGAGTAATGAAAGTATCATTACATTCGAACCATCCACATTTCTTTTTGATGTATGCAGTATAGTGACCTGCATTGGTTGTGGCTCCTGCATGGTAGATTATGCCGACTGTTGTGAAAGTTTTCTTGCCAAGTGATACTTGTCTATGTGTGATTCCAGTCAGCTTGCAGTTTTTTTTGGTACCATCTGCATTCTAACGCAAAAGCATTTATATTACGTATTCGCTATGTGACTATATATGTAAGGTGGAACAATTATCGGAATTGCAAGTAGTACATCATATCCTATGGTTTTCATTTGTACAAGCTGCTGAAATGGAATGGATTAAAAACCTAACTACTTAAGTTCATGTTGTGTCTCAAGGCTGCTTCCTCCCCTTTGTGTATTTATTGTATGATGTCAGTGGATTCTAAGGAAAGTAGTGTATGTACATATGAGAAGAGTAAGGTCTACAAACATAGTACCTTTTGCATTTTTACTTCCTGACTGTCAGTGGAGAAAAATCACCTGGGCGAGATTTGTAATTGAATAAAAAAAGAAGGTGTAGCGGACATTTGATGTCATCAGTTATATCATGGGTATTAGTCTTAGCCATGCGAGTTATAGCTGCTTAGCTTACCATAACTGGTGAATTTCAGGGTTTTTTTTGTTTTACTTGTAACCATAACATCCCTTTAGCAATGTTTTTTCACTGAATTTGATAGGTTTTTATTAGTGCAACTTAACCATAACGTCCCTTTAAGAAAGTTTTTTCACTGAATTCAATAGGTTTTTACTAGTGCAACTTAACCATAACGTCCCTTAACAAAGTTTGTTCACTGAATTTGATAGGTTTTTAGTAGCGCAACTTAACCACAACGACGTCCCTTTAACAAAGTTTTTTCACTGAATATATATATATATATATATATATATATATATATATATATATATATATTATTATACATATTATAGGGCAGCAACAGCCACCCTATAGTTAAGGTGGGTCGGACTCCCATATGAAACCCTTGACTTTCTATTGTTAATAACTTTTGGTGTGAGTGACAGATCTGACCAAAATTCAGAAAGTGATTAGGGACTTGTGGGCCCCCCCAGACTGCCCAGTTTTGTAAATATTCATTACAAAATATGAAAGATATTATGAAGAAAAAATAAAATTGTTTTCCAAAGTTGCTGCCTCCTTCCCTTTAATGTTTCCATAGACAAACAAGGTACATTTTTTCACAGCCCAGCCCAATTCGCTGGATGTATTTCAACCAGGCGCGAAACATCCTGGCCACGGAACATTGACTCGTGATCCATGCATGGTTTGGGGTTGTGCGGCAGTTTTTAAAACATTTGACAGAGAAGGGGGTGCTCCTTCTCAAAAATAGATGGCTATGTCTAAGGGATTTACCCAAAACTGTGTCTTTTTAAAAATTACATAGCCAGCATCCTGTTTTTCTCTCGATGCAAGAGATATTTGAGGTTATAGCCAAGGACATGGGAAAATTAAACTCAGGAAAAAAACAATTTGATGTAAAAGATCATGCAAATGCCATCAGGCTAGAGCTGTGGGATGGTGGCTAGAGGGAACCAAGTGGAATATGGGAGTTGGAGGCGGTCTAGAGACTGAGTTACAACACAAAGCTTTCTGTTGTGGTGGAAAGGGGGAGAGCAGGGGAGGTGAGGAGGCCATCCAAGGAGTGGGGGGAGCTAACACAGATGAGGGGGGCAGAAAAACATGTTTCTGTTTGTTTTTCCAATATTCATGGCTATAAAGGAATACAGATAGCCGATGGTGTGTGTAGTTCAGGACCCACAGTTACATTTGTATTTTTTTTAAAGTTATTTTTACAGCTATAGTGATGTTGTGGGTAAAATAATCACTGCCCATGACCAATGACATGATTGCCATTCAGGTCTCCCAGACATGCAGTAATCAGGACAGACCTTGATTAGCTTCAAACTGAGGAAGGGGCCCGATAAATGAGCAAAGGTCACAAGACCACTTAGAGAAATGGGCTAGCCCTTTCCTTGTTTTGCAAGCAAAGCAGGGACAGCCCCGCCTTGAAGCTAAGCAGGGTCAGTGTCGGTTACTGCACAGATGGGCAATCGACTGGGCATCCAAATTGTTCATTTTTCTCAACCATGCTACTGTCAGTCCTTGAAAGTCTTGCACTCTCTTCCCTCTCAGAGACCATTTGTTTGCATTTTGCTGAATTGCATTCTGGTATGTTTAGTCTCCAAGTCAATAATTTAAAAAAAGATATATATTTTTACAGCAACAGTCGGGTTCCCATCCCTGCAGTAACTGGGACAAACCCTTCTAAGCTTGAAAGTGAGGAAGAGTTCAGTCCCCTAAGGCAATGTTGCCTAATAAATGAGCCCAATTTACAAGAACACTTGGAGAAACATGGACTAAGAGGGCTGGATCCTTCCTCAAAGTGAAACTAAGCAGGGTCGGTCCCATTTACTGCATGGATGGGAGACAGCCCACAGTGTGGAATGCTGTGTGTTTTCTTAGTTTTAAATATCTCATAACGCACGGGATCCACATTTTTTTTAAACTGTGCTACTGTCAGTCCCTGAACGTTTTGCACTCAGAGACTTTTTTTTGCCTTTTGCTGAATTGCATTCTGGTATTAGTAGTCTCACAGTCAAGATGGGAGGAATAAGGCCACATTTGAACATGTTTTGCCTAACATAGTTTTATATGGATAATACATTTGAGTGAGACTATAGTACGTGTACTTTTCAAGTTAGCTTTATAAAGCAGAGTATTGTTGAACGCCAGACGTGGGAGTGAGGAGGGGAAATGAAGACATGGCAAGTAAGCAATGAGTTTTTGCCCATGATGTGGCAGGAGGGTTTGCAATCCTGGACACTTGGGATGTTCCCCTGATTGTGGCTGCTTTTTGGGGCACCAGTAAAGTACACATATGGGTGGACAATGTAACTTTTTTTCAGTGTGCAGATGCAACCCCTTGTTTTTTTTTGAGGTTGGCAAGCTTGCTCAAGTATTTGGATACCAGGATTTTACTCAGGTTGTCATGTTCCCAGTGCGGACACTTACCCAAAAGACCATATGCAAATGTTTCGTATTGGGATTTTGTTTTCCATGGAATATTTTGCTACAGATTGCTGGGTGTAAAAGGTGAGCACCTTTTATACTTTGCAAGCATTTTTATTTTTTATCTCAGTTATTTTTCTGGTGTTCATTACTTTTTTTTAAAGTTCAATGCTATTTTGTCTTGTGCACATTTTCCTAAAGAGAAGGTCAATTGAACTACATTTGGATATTTCACTTTAAAATATATGGTCACTTACCATGCATATATTCATGGGTGCCCGCTTTTGATTTTCGCTCTGGTGGCAACAGTACCTGGTTGCAGCTGATCATTTTTTACCCTTTTCCATGCTGCTTGAATGCTGTTAGTAAGGGTTGTGTGATGTATTACACTGGTCACGAAGAGGCCAGCCATAAAACAAGGGGCTTTTAGCACGCTGCTTAACCAAAGTGTTTGATCCGTGGCAAATAATTTAATCCACTGCGCATTGACTAAAAACATTTTGAGCTCTGCAAGCCTACAATCTAAATCAACATAGATATCTTTCAGTTACAGTGGTTTTCCCATCCATGCAGAAACTGGGATCAACCCTGATTAGAGTCAAAGTGAGGAAGGGGCTATCCCCCTCAGGCCATGTTGCCTAATACATGAGCCCACCATACAAGACCACTTGGAGCAGCATGGCCTCAGTGGGCGGGATCCTTCATCGCTTTGAAGCTAAGCAGGGTCAGTCCCGGTTACTGCATGTCTGGGAGACAGTCCACAGTCCCAGATAGTGTCTGTTTTGCTAGTTTTAAAAATATAACATACGGCATGTACACATTTTTTTTAAGCGTCCTACTGTCAGTCCTTGAAAGTTTTGCACTCGGAGACCATTTTATTGTTTTTTGCTAAATTGCATTCTGGTATTTATAGTCTCCCAGTCAAGATGGGGGCAATAATGCTACAATTTTACACTTTTTGCCTAGCGTAGCTCTATAAGGATTTATATATTTGAGTGGCTGTGAATAATTCAACCATCCGCACAGGGAGAGTGCACTCGCATAGGATGTTTGATTTTTATTTACTTAAAAAGAATGAATGATGGGAGATCAACCTCTGGAAAATATGTGAGCCATTCCTCCACACATTTTCCATGCTCACTGCACAGCAGAAAAATAGTCATGCACTCTGGGAGGACACAGCTTTCCAGCACCAAACCTCCCCTGCATTGTGTAGTTGACAACTGACAGCTGTGGGTACATCAAAAGCCTCTAGACGTGGGCAGCCTGATTAGCATTTCAAGGACCCATGGACGTGCATCTCCATTGTTACACCGTGCTGGTGGCGGTAAATACTGAAGAATGTTAATTAGCAGGCCAACACCTCTTTGTAATGCAATGTCTCAACTTGCTACTAACACCCCTCTTTGGTATGAAAGGGCAGTGAATGTCCTGTCTGGAACCACTCCTTTCAAAGCACCAAAGTTTGTGAACTGTAGGAGATGAAACTCTGACTGCAACCTCCTACTTCAAAGGAGGCCCATTTTGTACCCAAGCACTGCATAGGGCTCAGTTAATTAGGGAGAACCCTTGATATACAGCAGACAGGAAGATGGGTGGGACTTAGAAGTATATGTTGTCTTCCTTCCCCTGTCTGTTGCCAAGCACTCTGATTCTGACGTGAAGCATTGCTGAATATTGTTGGTGGGGACTGAGGATTGGTTCATTAAGGTGGGCTTAGCCTACACAAGTAGCTGGAGCCATTTGACTTTAAAAGAAGGCTGAGCCCCTCACTGAGCAGATCATTTGAAGACTTTGCAAGGAGTAAGAAGAAGGACTCATTTCAACCCGAGCTGAAGATACAGTGCACCTTACATCTTCTGCCAGTGATGGAAGGCCAGGAGTTCCAAGAGGGACGCAAGTCCCTCCCCTAAACATCTCCCAGGAAACAGAAGGAGATAGCAGACTCAGGGAACCAGTACAACAGCTCAGAACTGGGACCCAGCCAGCACAAAGCATGCCCTGCTAGATTCAGACAGCAAGCTTCCAAGGTGGGAAGTACCGGAAAGGCTCTGGCCAAAGGACAAAGCTGTTGACTGCTAACACCCTCCTGAGCTTTTGGCCACCCACCTTGAAAGGAAATAAGCCCTGTGAAGAAGCTCAGAGGAATGCCACACACGCATCATCCAGCGTCCATCTTTTTAAGGACAATTTTGAGACAGTCAGGTCCTCGAACCGCATCCGGCCGCACTGCTGACTGTTGTCATGCTGCAGTTGCCAGAGCCATCCGAGATGCCTCAACCAGCATTCCAGATCTGCCAACCAGCACAGAGACAGTGATTCTTGACCCGAGTCACCACGCCCGTCAGCCTGCAGACGTCCATCCAGCCTTGCTTGTCGAACTGCCTGCTGCCTTGTTCTCGCAGTTGTCTCCCACAACTAACTCTGTCTAACAGCCTGCAAAGCACACCAGAACCGGCTCGATGCTGTTGAGCACCAAGAAATTCTTTCGCACCAGGTACATTGAGGTTTTGCCTCCCTATTCCTTCTCCGAAGGCCCCTAGAGACAGTTACGACCCTTTGCCCTGTTGGTGCTGAAACCAAATGATCTTGAACTATAAGACTGATTACTTTACCAACTACCCTCCTGTCAGTATCCAGAGTGCAGCTCTTTTACTTTGTGAAACTGTCTGTCCTCTGTGTTCCTTTACAGTGCGGGTTGTAATTGTAGTGTGCTAGAACTGTCTGTTGTAGTAATAATAAAATAGCTATTTTTATACAATATTGACTGGACAATCCCTTTTATCATTGCGTAATAATTGTTTTCTCGCTGTATTGCAACTAACCAACGATCCACGACCTTGCATAGATAAGCCTGCCGTTCCGTCCACGTTACCAAAATTGAACAAAAGGTCTGATAATTTACTTGCATTCAAATCTGTTTAGATCCCTTCTGGTGTAGGAGAGGAGTGGGGTTGATTGATGGTTTAGAAACCGATATACATCCCAGGACCACTGGTGCCCAGAATTTGATTCATCACAGTGAGACTATGGTATGTGTAAGTTTCAAGTTATCTTTAAAAAACAGAGTATTGTTGAAAGCCGGACATGGAGGTGAGGAGAGGAAATGATGAGAGGGCAAGTAATTCATGAATATTTGCCAACAATGTGGCAAGAGAGTTTGCAATCCTGGACACTGGTGCAGTTATTTTCCCCTAGTTCTTGCTGTTTTTCAGGGCACAAGTAAAGGACAAATGTGGGTGATAAGCGTAACTTTTCTTCAGAGGCGGACACAATCCCTTGGGTTTTTATGAGTTTGGCAAACTTGATCAAGTATTTGGCTTCCAGAATTTTATTCAGGTTGTCATGTTCACAGTGCAGACCCTTCTTCACAAGACCACAAGCACTTGTTTTGTATTGGGATTTCGTTTTCCAGGGAATTTTTCATGACAGATGGCTGGGTTTAAAAGGTGAGAAACTTTTTTTACCTTACCAGCATATTTATTGCAACATTTCCTCTCTCAGATTATTGTTCTGGTGTTCAATACTTTTTAGTCCAATGCTATTTTGTCTTGCATACTTTCGTCTAAGGTGTAGGTCTATTGATCTACATTTGTATATTTCACTTTAAGATATATATTCAATTACTGTGAATATATTCATGGGTGCCAGCTTTAGAATTTCGCTATCGGAAAAAAAAGTACTTGGGCATATGTTATTCTTGCAGTTGGTAATTTTCTTCCCTTTTACAAGCTGCTTACATGCAGTTAGCTGGGGTTGTCTGATGTATCACAACAGTCACTAAGAGACCGGCCATAAAACAAGGGGCCTGGATCACACTGCTTAACCAAAGTGTGTGATCCTCAACAAATAATGTAATCTCACTGCGCATTGCCTAAACACATTGTGAGTTCTCAAAGCCTGCAATATTGTATAAATAACAATACCACTGTCAACACATTACAAAATCAGTTTGCGATTGATGAACATCTTTGAGCATTGGGTGCAAGTGTTTTAAAATATAGAATGAACAGTGGGCAAGGACAATGGCCCAAGACCATGCTAGTGGTCTGGAAGTGTTGTAAAAATCTATGGAATAACAAAACCCTCAACATTCATGGAAATAACTTTAGTTGCAGGGAAGTTAAGGTACGAATTGAATGCAATAAAGCCCCTGAAATTTAGATTAAACCCACCTTAACTTTGAGCCCCCCTATTGCACAGCCTATGACCACAATGATGACATCACAGATCACATCACTGATGATATCACTAATTACATGTTTTATGAGACCACTGATGATATTACACATCACAGCACTGCTGGCATCACTGGTGACAACACTAATTACATTGTAAATAATTGATTACATCAATAATGGAATTAGACATAACATCATTTATAAGATAGCTCATGAAAACTTTGATTGCCTTGATAACAATTTTGGCCATGGACTTGGCCATGACAGAACCTGGGATCACTGGTCAGCACCACAGGCCATAGCTAGTGGTTGAATACTGTTCAAAAATACCAATGTACATTGTTTCAATCCATGTCTAGTAGCACATCACTGTTTTAAAATATACAGTGTGCAACGTTGAAAGCTGTAGTCAGTGGCCATTGCTAATGCCCATAGCTAGTGCCCATTAATATGTTAGAATATCCAGCCGGCATAGCCAAAGGTAGTGGCCACTGGCTTGTATTGTGTTGAAGACCATGGCTAGTGGCTGGTTAGTGTATATGATATACAGTGGGCACGGACGAAGGCCATTGCTTATTGCATTTAATTATTTGAAAATATGCAGTGCACATGCCAAAAGATGTACAAACTGTTCAAAGTCAAAGGCCATGGCTAGTGGCCCATTTATATGTTAGCATATATAGTGGGCACATTCAAAGATTGTGGCCACTGGCCAGTATTGTGCTGAAGTCTATGGCTAGTTCCTGATCAAAGTATATAATATTCACTGAAAAAACTTTGTTAAAGGGACGTTATGGTTAAATTAGAGTAATAAAAACCTGTGAAACTAAATGAAAAACCTTTATTAAAGAGACATTATGGTTAAGCTATGGTTGCATAGGTTTTTATTAGTCCAACTTAACCATAACGTTCCTTTAACAAAGTTTATTTCAGTGAATTTCAAAGGTTTTTAATAGTGCAACTTAACCATAACATCCCTTTAACAAAGTTTTTGCATTGAATTTTATAGGTTTTTATTAGTCCAACCTAACCATAATGTCCCTTTAATAAAGTTGTTTCAGTGAATGTCATGGGTTTTTAACAGTGCATGCTATTTTCCTGCAACTTACTAACATGATACTTACCCAGTATAGCAATATTTGTGTCCAATTTACATTTTGACTTTAAAACGCTGCCATTTCCCACCTTCTAGAATCATTTTTTAACACTTCTACACTAGTTTTGCATCCTCTGTAGATGTCTACAAACATCTGACTTCATTGCGGACCTTGATGATGTGTCCGAGAACCCGTCTGCACTTCACAATAAAATCTGTGCTTCACAAGCAGTTACGAACTGCATTTTCTACTGATCTACGAACTTTCAACCTCAAAATTTCCATTGCACAGCTCCAACACTTATTCCTACTTATTATCCATTAAAAATCTAATACACAATACATACTTTTAGCAAAACTGCTATTTATCTTAAAAAGGCATCAGCTAATGCCATCCCTCCTCCCCAAGAGCCACCACCACTGCTGCAATCAAGGAGCATGAGAAACACTGCCCCCTACCTTAGAAATAGCACATGTGCAACATTTTCCCCTGTCCACCTATCCCTCCATATTAGTGTTTGGTGCTTCTTCCCTCATTTCCCTCCTCACCTTTCGTTCTTAGCTCTCCTGCCAAAAGATAAAATTAAATAAAAATACATCCAAAAACAATAAAGGAAATGTTCCTTTAGGAACCACCTTTCAAAGTAAAAAAATAGAACTAAAAAAAAAACGTATAGACTCCATCTTCTTTATATTTCTCAGGAAAGTACATAGCCTCCATAAGATTTTCCAACATTTCCATTTGCATTTTGTGATATGCTAATGGGAATATTGTGGTGTTCATCCTCCGTTCCAAGGACTGGAACGTAGGATACCGGGCCAGCAGCCCACGTTTTCAGCCCAAGCAAAGCGAGGGTGGATAACAAGGTCTTAGGACCATTATCCCCCCATTCCAGCCCCTGTAATGGGGGATGAAGGCCTTTAGCACCCTAGGTTCCCAAAGCGGGAATCCGGGGTGCTAAAAAAAAGGATTTTTCTTCCTTCACCGGGAGGAATCAATCTGAGAAACCAGATATTTTTGGGTGGTACTGTGTGGGCATTTGAGGACTAAAGTGGTCATCTTAAATGTTATTCTAGACTGCAGAGATAACCAACGTAAATGATATAAAGTTGGCTTGCCATGCTCTCATAGTAGGGTCTTGGTAACTATTGTAACTATGCATTTTTGTGGTTTGGTGTCAGTGCATCTGGTGTTTGAGACCTTGCTGTTAGTGAGAATTCTCAATAATATGCTAATTCCCTTTACCTTAGAGCCCCCCAGCAATTTTGCTGGATTTTGATGACTTCATTTTTTAACCCGGAGAGAGTGTGACCCTTTTTCCCACTCTCTCATGTGTTTTGAAATGTGTTTTACTCTTGTGTTTTCTTTGGTTATGGAGTCTAACCAACTCCATAGGCATCATCTTTTCATTTGTGTCACACAGCACCCTCAGTGCAGTGGCACAGGGAAACCTTTCCAGTCTATCCCAATGTTTAAATACCTTCTCTGAGATAAACTATTGTTTCCCAGAGAAAGTAAAGTGACCTTGACTTTACTAGCCGTTTTAAATTCCTATACCCAGAACACCCTATCCTACAATAGAGTGATGGAGGGGTTACTTAGTATCCCCTGTGTCTAGATACTCACGTAGCAGTGAAATGCTACCCTTTCCTCTAGAAATGGCTGGTGGCAGTGGTTTTACAACAAACTACCATGATTTTTCCTGACCGCGAACACCGGTAGCGTTAAATCGCAGGAGCCATGTTTTTCAATATGGCATCTGAGCCCCCTCTGTAAAAACAGGTCCTGGTCTTCTATTTTCGCCATTTCTTTGTGGAAAGGTCCTTCTAGAGTTTTGCTCGGCGCTCCAAACTTAGTTTGCTTCCTTTGTTCATTCACCTTTGGCGTGCTTCAGGAGTGAAGACCGCCTCTGGTGCCTGAGTGTCTGGGGGGTCAGGAAGTGAGGGAGGTGCCTGTAATTCCCTGTGCTTACTCTCATAGGAGAAGCAAATGCACTCTGTATTGATTGGCTGGCTGACTGTCCGGCAAGGACAGCCACCCTGAATGGTGAGTGACAGCTAGGCTGGAATGAATGGGAGAGAACTGAATAAAAGGCGAGTCTCTTGGCTTGGAAGGCAGAGTCGACCACTGAATGAAAGAACCGAAGACAAGCTTGAAGAGGACATCTGCTGCAATTCCTGTACCGTTGGTTTTCCCGGTTGTGGGATGTATTAACCCACTCATCCGAGCCCTGCAACAGTACTGTGCATTGCTGGCAGCAGAAACATCAGAATGACCACTGGAAAGCATGCCGGTCACCCAAAACCATCCAAAAAGAATGGGCAGTAAAAATCTGAAAGATAGGCTGCCATCCACTTTTGCCTATATTAGAGAGCACAGGAGACCACTGCCAAAAACTACCATTGGGCTACCCACACAGTAGCCTGAAACCACTTGGAAATAGCAATACTGATTGCCAAAAGCAACCCAGAGCTGTGTGGGAATTCACTTTCTTGATTGTCAAAATGTGTTAAAATCATGGCTCACAAATCACCAAAAAGATCCAACCTTCTTGTTGGGTGTTCCACATTATTCTACTGCAAGAATCTACATCAATACAATGTCAGCAAGAATCATATGCTATCAAGCTAAATCTCTGTTGAAAGATACTGATGTCAAGACCACTGTCAAAAATGGGTGTAGTACCGTTGCTCACCACTACCAGAAGCCGGTGTTTTAAACCATTTCTTTGTAAAAGTTAAACATGGAACCCCAAACTATGCCAAGGAATACTTGCTATCAGAAGCCTAATGGGTAGAGACAATTTAAAACTATATTCTGAAATGACTTGAAGAAAGTCATTGTTTAATGTATGTATTGAAAATGTGGGTTATATTGTACGAAAAGACAAATTGTAAACATTGGCTGCAGAGTTAAAAAGTGTTCCCACACTGGAATCAAACAGAGTCCACACCTCCGCACTGGACAAAAGACGCTTCCTTCTGTCCATGGTAACCCTTCACACCTGGCCTTCCGACCAACAGGAGAGGAGGAGATTTCCCCTGCTGGCAGGAAAAAGAGACAATGGATTCTTTCAGCTGAATAGAATATGCTGATTTGGGTGTGACTTGTCAACAACAACTGCTCTGGGAGAGGCAGGCCATGTGACCATCTGACTCACCAAGCTCTGTGGGGTGGACCAGACTGGGAGGTGGATTTAACATTGCACCAAATATATGTTTAAGGAAAATGGTTCTAAAATATTGTACCAAGCTGACCAAAATGTCAAACTTTGAGATTCTTAAAATGACAAATTCACTCACAATTCAAGACTAAGCTGGACTCCGGGTGATGTTCTGAGACCAAACCCTGGGATTTATTAATATTGTAGATACAGTGTTTATGCTAGAAACATAAGAACTTACAGTAACATGTTCAGAGACGGTGTGTATGTCTGTGTAAAATTTGGTGCAGAACCAATATTGGGAAATTCACCAAAAACGAAAATAAGTCATAATTTCTGAACCCAAACTCATAGGAACACGGGGCTTGAACAGAGACCTGCCTTAATTCATCTGTGAGGTGTATATGTATTCTCAACAACTTGTGTATCTGGGAAATATGTTTTTTGAAAAAAATGATTTTCTAAGTAAAAGCAAAGGGTAGTTTTTTCACTAGATTGTAAAATACAGCATCACTCTTACTCATTCTGACACGCTAATCCTTTTCTCTAGTCAGGTCACAGGGAATCCTCTAACATATCAAATCCTTAGGGGGTTGGGCATGTAGAATCAGCCTTCCCACCCACTTTGAAAACACATAAAAAGAGATTTCTTAGGACAGACAAGGACACTCACTTTTCCACTTCAACCGATTCTTGGCGCAGCACTCTGCCGGAAGACTCCATATCCAGATTCCAGACTCCAGATATATCCATAGACCAGAACTCTAGAACCAAACTCCAGAATCCAGAACTTTGAAGTAAAGGCCTAATTCACAAGCTGAATCCTTCTCAGCAGGCCTCAGAACTTTAGCAACCTGATTCTCACATTCAACAGCCGGGCTGAGCTGTTCTATTCTAGCCAAGAACCCTGTGCTAGGACCGAGGTCCAGACCCAGAAAGCAGCGCAGTATCCAGAACCCGTCAGACCCCGACCAGAGGCCGTGCTGTGAGCAGAACCAGTGCCTGAGACCATCCGGTGGCGAGTGAAGTCCAAACCTGACCAGATCGGTGACGAGGACCATTTCCATTCCATTCCAAAACTAGGAGTGAATATCTAGTCTAGAACTGTACAGAACCAATCTCTTAGTTTAAAGTAATCCTCTTCCATTCATTTCAACCTATCCAGAACTGCATCATAGATTTTTGTACATTTCACATTGATTTTTTCAGTCTGCCCAAACAGCCGACCAGCTTTAACTGCAATTGCGAAGCCTTCAGAGTACTTTTTGGGCATTGTCCCTTCAGCTTAAATTTCAGGCTCTATCCCTATTAAGACTCAGATGAAGAGCCGTGGAAGGCTCGAAACACGTGTTAGGCTGTTGTTTGTACTAAACCTTGGATTTTAAAGTCTGTTCTTTCATACAAATCACTTGGACTCCCGTTTTTGATTTTGCTATTCTTGGCTCAGTGAAACTGGGACTTGTTACTGTTGCATTTGACCAAAAAGTAGGTCTCAAGAAATGAATGACATTTCCCTGTTCACTCCGCGGACCGGATCCCGATTGGATAATCGGCTGTCCACAGGCACATGACATGTTCGCTGATTGGTTGGAGTGAAGCATGAGGTGCGTCAGATTTGTGGCAACACCCGCTATCTTGGATTCGCGGACAGCGGCCGGTGTCCACGGACATCACAGTAAAAACATATTAAAAAACACAACATTGCACTTGTCAAACATATCAAATAATCTCTGCGGAGGTGATGGGTGATGAGAATGGGATGGAGTATGGCTGCAAAAAGCAAAAAAATTGGTGTTTTTGATGGTTTATAACTTTGCCGCCACTTAATGAAACTGCATGAAATTATGCAATTATATTCCTGATATGATCCTGAATGTGTTTTGTGGTATTCCGTCAAGAGTGGGCAAAATTAGAAGGGGGGTGTCAAAATAATGTAAAGGCTTATACATGAGGTGCCATTTGACAAATCTACACTTATTTTGGCAAACTGATAATACATATAGATATACATATTTTTGCAAAGTTTGGTGGGATTTTGTCAAGAGGGGGCAGAATTAGAGGGGGTCCCAAAATGTTGCAAAGGCTTATAAATGTGGTGTCATTTTACAAATCTATACAAAAGTTTGCAAAATAATTATAAATCTAGATACAAATGTTTTCATAAAGTCTGAATGGATGTTGTCAAGTGGGGGCTAGGTTATATGACGATTGTATGTGCTTACATTTGACACTTTTGACTAAATAAAACATGGGTGGATGTCCAGCAAACTTGTGTAAGGAGCATTGAGAAGGACCGGAAAGCATGGTTTTGCAAATGTGCCTGTGTTTTATTTTCTGACAAGTGTCATAATGTAGGTACAAGAAATAGTGATATACCTTTGGTGACTGAGGTGTAGCCTGTGGCCATGGGCAGTGACCAGATTGTGCGGGTCATGGAATAAGGTCATGATCTAGAAAATCTGGCTACTGGCCATGACCACGAGGGAAAAAACATGTGGTTAAATTGGCCATGTCCACCTGGTACTGGCTTTGTGGTAAAGTTATTCAAAATTGGAATAGATGTGAAAAGGAAGAAAAATGTGCGCGTGGTAATATGGTCATAGAGTTCTATTTTTGCCCTCGGCAGGCTGCCATGGAAAGTAAAGAGGGGACCTGTATGGAACCCTCCCTTCCCTTTCCATGGTGGCCATCTTGGAAAAGGATTTTCCTTTTTACACCGTAATGTCAAAGGCATTCTCCTCAAATATATAATGTAAATGTACTTGTAGAAAACATTGCTCAATTCTGGGCACATTAATCTGGGACTCTTTACCTGAACCCCTCAGACACTCTTCCGGTGTGTCACACTTCACACAATAACCCAAATTATTCTTCTGTAAAAACTTACTTTTCTAAACCATTGGTGATCCTCCTCCATCTCATATATGAAAATGAAACAAAGAAACATCAATTTCATTGATTCACTTGCAATCATGCCAACCATGCTAAAAAGGTGCTGGTCGACCAGAAAGACAAATCCCTAATACTATGCACTCATGCAAACCGTGCTAAAAAGGTGCAGACCGACCAGAACAATGACCTCCTAATTGTACATATTCATGAAAACCGTGCTAAAATGTGCAGGCTGACCAGAAAGACTACCTCCTAATAACATCTACTCATGCCAGCCATGCTAAAAAGGTGCAGGCTGACCCAAAAGATTACCTTCTAATAATATGTACTCATGCAGACCATGCTAAAAAGGTGCAGGATGAACAGAAAGACTACCTCCTAATAATATGTACTCATGCAGACCATGCTAAAAAGGTGCAGGATGAACAGAAAGACTACCTCCTAATAATATGTGCTCATGCAGACCATGCTAAAAAGGTGCAGGATGAACAGAAAGACTACCTCCTAATAATATGTACTCATGCAGACCATGCTAAAAAGGTGCAGGCTGAACAGAAAGACTACCGCCTAATAATACATACTCATGCCAACTGTGCTAAAATGGGGCAGCCCGACCTGAAAGACTACCTCCTAATAATATTTACTCATGCCAACCATGCTAAAAAGGTGCAGGCCGACCAGAAAGACTACCTCCAAATAATATGTACTCATGCCATCCAGGGACGTCATTTCACCAAAATGCCAGGTGTAGCGGAAGTGACATCACATGACCCTTGAACTCTGATGACTTCACAAGGAGTGATGTCATTTGACCCAAACCCAAAGTGACATCATGGGAAGCGATGAAACACAACCTTTTACACCTTGATAAAATAGAAAGTGGCATCACATAGCATTGTTCCTAAGTACAGTATGAAAAATATTGTTACGATATCACTATGTGACATACATTTTATACAAGAATGGATCATCATATGTATCGCTAATATCGGTGTTCAGGCCCATATTACCAACTTACTGTGAATACAAGCAGACGTCCAAGGCCAAATGATAATTATGTGTTATTATATAGCACTTATGCGTAAGCGCTTTATATAGAACAAACAGACATACAATATCAACCAACCTGTGTTGGTACTCATTTATCAACCTCAGAAGGATTAAAGGCTGAGTTGAGGTGTCGAAGAACAAACTAAATCAGTGACTCACCCCCTGGAGTGTGCCTGAAATAAACCTTTAATGAGTATAGCAATTATTGTCTAGAATTCCAGAAAGACAATTATTTGTTATTCCTATACTTTCGTATTTAGGGTCTCTGCTCAAAGTGTTACACTTGTGGAACCCCCTCATAATGAGGTCTGAACAAGAAACACAGCCACTCCACAAACAAATAGCCACATGGTTCCACAGCTCGGGAGCTTAAATCTAAAAAAAAATAGAAAAACGTTTTTTTAATTTTTTTTTTTTAATTACTTGTGTATAATCATTTCAGATTTTTACAAGGGCGTTATAATTATTAGAAAGAAGAAAATCGTGAAGTTTAGTGGCTTCTACTGATCGGAACTGGAAGGAAGTAGAGAAGTCACTGGATGTAAGTGAAGTTGAGGGATCTTCTATTTGAGAGTGTTTTCAGGCGGAAGTTGTAATAAGTTGTAATAATATGTACTCATGCCAACCTTGCTAAAAAGGTGCAGACCGACGAGAAAGACTACTTCGTAATAACATTAATGATGTTGTATAAAACACATTCATTGCCTCAGGGGACAACCAGACACTGCTGGTGTTTATCGTCTAGACAATAAGCACACATGTCCTTTCATATTACGGCGAGCATCTGTGACATCTGCGGAAACAGCACTCACGCAGAAGGTTACCAGACCATCTAATAAACATGTGATCGATATGCTTGAACATAGGTTTCTAAAGGAGGGGGCGTTGTCACCGAGAGAGCATTGCATGATTGTTGGATTAGCAATGACGTTACAAAAAATAATGCGCATGTGCAAATTGTTCTGCCCAGGCTCCAATTGGAGAAGTCAGAGCTGCATGGCAGAAGTCTGTCCTCGCGGAGCCTTGCCAGGATAAGAAATGCACCACGTGCCTTTCACAATCGTTATCCAAGTTCAGCCTCCACGAGCCCACCTCGTGACGTCCTCCAGATATGACCCGTACACTTCCCTGTCCTTACTCAACTCACAGGGCCTCATTGTGAGCATGGTTTTAACATGGCCTTCCTATTTTTTATCACCTAATTATGAGTTGGAATCACATAGGATTTGTATGCCAAGGGGTATATAGCAAGACTTGTATGGGGTAAAGAGTGCATCATTACCCCATTAATTACGTTCTATGTCCCTATTGGGTAATTATTCTCTGCGATACCATTTCATTATTTGATGGTATTTTAAAGATAGGAGGTATTACAAACAGCACGTGCTTTTAGAGTTACTTACACACTTATAAAGGGACAGTCTCTTGCTTCGTATTTGCTTATTTCATAGTTAAACAATCTAAAGGTTTCATAAATAAAATATGGCAATTACTTTCAGCACCCTATCCCACAGCTCAAAGTGCCTTCAAAATCAATCGACCTTTAAGTTTGCAATGCTAACCCTGTGTCAATCTCAAAGCCACGGCCATATCATAATCAAACATTCACAGCAGCCAATTCAAAAGGAATTTAGCATGCAGCCAGCATCCTGCCCGCTCTAGCATTACCACTCTATCCTTAAAATGCATTGTACCATCAGCGGGCGATTTCAGTTCGTCAGCTATTTATCCGGCAGAGTGTTTTATTTATTTATTTTTTATTTGCCGTCTTCTAAATTACCCTCCACCCCCTCCCCCGAGCCATCAAGCCTGCTTTTGCTAGAAAATGCACCTCCCCCGGCCCTTGTGCCCATAGCAGAGCTGCTGGTACTTCATCTTGGTGGGAGGATGAAGTGATGGACAAAATGACCAGGTAAATGTTGCTATTTATAAATAATCGAGGTGGTGGAGTAGGATCGGCGGCTGGGGGAGTTTTCAGATCGGCGCCGTGACAGATTCCTTGTTTACTGTCATTAAACGTAGAGCCTGTGCCATGCCAGTCCCATGTGCATGCAATGTTTTGATAATTAATTTCAGAAGGTTAAAAGACAAGGTTATCGACGACGCTAGCAATGCACTCGGGTTTCCATTAACGTTTTGCCCGGGAAGCCCAATAGTTCTATATTTAGTGGACAGAGTTTGGCTGCTATTGTAGAATTTGCAGGCCTTGAGAGGACATGGTCTACGGTGCAGGGGGGCAGATGGAAGGGAGAATTTCGTTTAGTTGTTGGGTTACTTTGTGGTTTCCCCTGCGCAAAGTCAACGAATTATCAGTACACTTTTTGCATTGATCTGTGAATGACAAGAACGTGGCTGTTGGAAAGAAATGTCAAATTATAGTCAGGCTCCCACTTTCCTCAGCCACACCATAAGAAAGAGGGGGGGGGGTAGAGAGAGCGGGGGGTGGGGCGGGGAGAGAGAGAGGGGAGGAGAGATAGAGAGAGAGAGAGAGAGAGAGAGAGAGAATGTTTTGTAGTACTGTTCTCGACCTTCTTTGTAAACTGGTCAACGATTTTGCAACTCCTGTGTAAATTACAAGCTTGAGGATCTAATCGAAAAAACACACAGACATACTAAAAGTGTCTGTTACTATAGAAATAACGAAGGGGGAAGGTCACACAAATGAATGCATATCACTCAATAATTGAGTCATGAGTGTAGCAGATCTGCTTGGTGGAAATGCTGCCAATAACTCGGAGCTTATGAATGAAGTCGCATGTGATGTTCCAACACACAATAAATCTGTAGTCCCACTCACTGGTGTGCACGTCAAGGTTATCAGTGTGTCGATCTGACGCCAGTGAATTCAGATATGTGGACTGGCTGTGGATAGAAGGGTACCCCAGGAGGGAATCAAGAAAGTACTGACAAGGGAAAACAATGCACACGGAGGTGAACAGAATGGGAATGGAAGGTTAACTGTTACTAGGGAGAAGCGCATGTATCTTCCAGTAAATTGCAACATTCTACTCTTTGTTCCATGCATACGTCTAACCCCTCAAATGACCTTATAGTTTTGGATTATTTCCAAGAGGATTTTAAGCTTTTTCCTAGTGTTATGAACTCCAAGCCAGTGTATAACAATACCAGACAGGGTTTCAGAATAAACAAACGGTATGCAAATTCTCTAATCGGAAAATAATCATGCACACATTTTCCACATACATAGTCGTTAAGGCTCTCGTGGAAACCTGAGTGAATTTTAATATTAGGTGCTAATTTAATTGGGGTGAATAATGAAAAAAAATGTGATTGGTTCTAAAAGATGATCCTGCGCAAAGGCTACTACAAGTGCAAATAAAAAACAATGCAGCGGAAGTCATGAGCTAAAGAGAGCTTTCATTCTATTACCTCATTATGTTGGCAGGCTCCTGCCAGTGGTTCGCATTCTGAGGTTCCATATATTGGTGCTGACATTCTGCAAAACAGACTTTTTTGGGTACAAATGTCGTCCTCTCCTTCTCCATTCTCAGAAAGGTGCACACAGAATGGTGGTCACAATCTTGGATCTGCAGAATTGATTCTAATGACAACTGGCTTTCCAAGTTATACCAGGGTTTACACAGAGGGGCACATGTTCAAATAGAGCTGTACGTTTCATCATATGCTATTGGCATTTAGTTAATTTACTACATTTCATGAATGCAGCAATACAATAATATTTTTGCCTTATTAGGACCTAACATGAACAGACATGGAACATATAGAACTTTTACTCACCATAGGATAAAAACTATTCCACCCTATACAATATACCAAAGTATTTGAAAGTAGACATAAGCTAAACAGCATCTTCCAGGTCATGGCTGGTGACATATGCCTATATATATATGAACCTTAATCAATCACATCTCAGGTCTTATTTTAACGACCCTGATAAAAAGGAAGGTCATCGATAGATTGCCCATTAGCATATAAAAAGAGATGGAAATGAGATGATGGAAAACTCACAGTAGGTCTACAAGAATGATCAGACACCCGATGGTGATAAAAGCAGGCCAGATGTTGAAGTGTGTGTCCTTCCCATATACCCCTATCATTTTATTTGTCTTTTGCATTCTGTTTGTTTCTTGTGAGTGAGCATTTACCATCAATAAAGAAATATTGGTTCATGTGTTGCATTTGTAAAGCACATGCCCTTATAAAGGTTTGCCTCTAGATCCTCACACTGAGGGGCGGCCATGTAGAGGGGATACCATGCGTAGATATGGTCATTGATCACGCTTAGGTAAATCATGATCAGCTTCCACTCCCATAGATCCCATCAAATACTTCACAGGTCCTGGTTAACCATAGGATCACTGGTACAGAACAACCGCTGTTCGGCTGCTATTAGTGGGCAATGTTATGCTAAACATATGCAGTGGCAATATCCCGGGGGAGCCCTGTCAAGCAGTGTTAGCATTGTGAACATGTTATATGTCTTAAGTGGAACAGCCTTAGCTAACTGATCCAGTGTGACACTTTATAAAGAAAATCCCTGACCAGAAGGTTCTAAGAGTTACTGTTCCATGAAATATTGGAAGAGTTTAGCTAAATTAAGATATCTGTACATGTTCAAGGCCCCTTTATAAAGTCTTGAAAATGGTTAATTAAAGCTAATTCAGGTTGCATATTTCTTATACGTTCAAATATAAAGACAAGGACAGAGCTGGGGACTAACAAACATATGTGAGGAAACAACAAGCATGGTTAATTAGACGACTATTTCAGAGTGGACATTATTTTCGACCATCACAATTGATACTTATACATCTATTAACTCTCCTTAATGCAAAGTGAATTCCTCTCTTGTCAGTATACAAAATGGGGTAGCAACACTATACTGAGGGACACATAAGAATAAAGATCATAGATAAAGCTATGTGATATATAAGAAACATAATAGGTATCTGGGCTTCTTGCTTCATGCCCCAGTTTGATTCCAGTCCATATGTATTCAACCACCCGATATTCACACTAGCTGTTCTGTTTAGTCTGCAACAAATGGCACACAGTCGTGCTAGCTGTTCAATTAGCCTAGGGGTCTGCAGTCTTTGTTCCTCCACATGTTTTGGACTACAACGTCCACCTGCACTAGACAACATATTCAATGGTGAGGTATTACGGGAGTTGTAGACCAACATAAATTGAGAGTCACTCGTTGCAGAGCCCTGTCTTAACCTGATCATACCCTCTTCCTATGTACACTGCACAAATTAAAAACCAATTTTTCCTTTGCTTTTGTGGTTCCAATCTACTAACAGTGTACACTTGTGTGCTGGTTCTTCAATGCATGCCAGATCCCAGCATTGTATTTGACGAAACAATCACATGGTCTGAGTCCAGCTTAGGATGGCATGCTTTAATGATTTGTTTATTTTCTGCACGTATCATGTCTTGCCCCTAAACGTTCAAGGGCTGGAAACGATGACAAGTGATCTGAAGTCCGTCTCTTTTATCCACAGGCCAGGTACTGTCAGGCAGCCACAGTGCAAGCTTCCCTATGCTGACCTCAACCCTGACTTGGAGAGACCACCTTCTCTAGAGGTGAGAGGCAGTTTAATCGCCATACCAGTTCCAATGTGGGATTCTCCGGAGGAAGGGCTGCAAGTGCATGTGCCAATTGGATAGCCCACACACGTCATTAGAGAAAGTGACAGTCATAATGCAAATCATTCTACATTGCATAGCCCCTTCATCCCGGAGAGACCACCTCATCCTCCTGCACACAGTGCCATCTACTTGTTGCCCAAAGTGTTTTGAAACATTACTCAGTGCTCAGTTGCTTCAGCATCTCCTCATATTAATGCCAATACCAATATTACGTCACACCCTGGATGTTTATCATATTAATGCATTTGCAGCATCTACAGGCACTTACACATATACTGAGAGTTGTAATACGTTGCGTGTGACCTATCATTTTCATTGAGTTATACACCAGCCTCCCTGTAAGTTCGAAATGACCATGGCCACATCTCTAATGACATACAATGACCGCACATCTTTGCATGGTAAGCCTTAAACACAATACATTCAAAGAGATTTGCGTAAATTATTTTTGAGCAATTACATAAAAAAGTGTTTTGTCATCATATAATTGCTTTCAATGGGTGGATTAGGCTACTATAACTATTAATTCAACGCTTGTTGCAAAAACACTCTGGAAAATGTATTGCCGCATGCCTTTAGAAATAGTCTAATGAGGGGGCATGGCCAGCCGAAGCAACCGACGAATGCAGCCTTGGTGAGCTCCTGAACCCAACCCTGTCTCGAGGCCCAAACCCTCCCTTAAAAATCAAAGATAACGAGCCAGTAAGCGTGGCACCGTCAACGGAACGTGTGGGGCACCTCCCGAGGGGGCACCTCCCGAGGGAATAAAAAGCAGAAGCGTGGGCAACTGGCGAAGGTTGAAGAAAGTGAAGCCCGCACGTTGCGGTGGACGTGGCAAGATGGTGACCGAGGTGCAGGATTGAGGGACGGAGCAAAGATAGGGAGTCCACGCTAAATATACATGCGCCAGCAGAAGAAGAAGGGAGGCACGTGTGCAATGAGCTGGTAGTTTTGCCGCCAGATTGCATGCCCTCAGGGAGGCGAAGAGAGGAGGCAGCAGTCCCAGCGAGAGTCGGGACGGGCGGCTGCAGATCTAAGCTGCAGAGACCCCTCTCCCCGAGGTAGGAGAAATGGCAGAGGGGCACCGGAGGCTGCCAGAGGATTGGAGAGCCTGAAAGCTTGAAGGCTACCACCGGGAAGCCTGGGGGAGGAGCTGTGAGTGAGCGAGTGCGGCAGGCTAAGGTGAGGGAGAACGGACGGTGGAACTCTCCAGAGGGTCAGCCCTGGCAGGAAGGATGTGGCTGAAGGGCTGAAGAGTAATAGGAAGCGGGCGGGTCACAAGGTCTCCGGGACACCCCCAGCTGCTTGTGCATGGCACGGCTGCAAAAGGAACGGTTTAAGTGGAGTCCCCCCACACCAAGGGGCCCAATGTGAAGATGCAGGACACACCTGGCAGTACAAGGGAGACATTGCCAATTGGGAGAGGACAGCGGAGCCCAAGACCAAACAAGTTACAGAAGGGGGACCCACCCATCATGGGGGTGTCTCTGTAAAACACACTAACCTGCGGGGATGCCAGTCCTAGCTGGTGGAGGGGCCACAGCTTCATGCCCTTGGATTCCACCTGGGATCCAGATAACAGTGGATATTGGAGCCCCTGACCTTCTCTCACACCCCTCCCCATGGCCTTAGTGCTGGAGCATCGCAGGAGGAGGTATTGAGGAGCTAAGCCCTCGGAACGGAGGGGCCAAGGTGCGAAGAGGAGGGACACCAAAGAAGGCAGAGTGGAGACCCTAGGGGACACCAAAGGGAGAGACAAGGTTAGAGGATCAAGGGAGTGCATGCAAGACCACTGGGCCAGGGTGGTGGATCACTCCCTGGGCAACTGTAGTGCAGCCTCCCAGTGCATTTGGGACCACTGGAGGTACCTGGGCCCCGTGAAACTAGAGACTTACAACTAGCAGTGCGGCTGAGTCTGGGACGACGGGCGACACACTGCCTACTGACAGGCCTGCGCCTGGCGATACCCAGAGACCCCCGGAGGAAGGAAGGATGGCTAAACAAGCAGCCAAACAGAAGGGGACAGCCTCTGGGGACATCAAAGCCCTAATGCAAGGTGCGGAAGCACAGAAAAGCATCCAGCAGCAAACTACTGCCCAAATACATTCACCCCCTCATCAGTGCCTCCAAAAGGAAGAGGATCCACCCATAAGGAAATCAGATCTGACAGCAGTGTTACTGGAATTGAAAAAGGATATTAAAGAAAGCACCTCCAAACTAGCCAAGTGTATTACAGACCTCAACAGAAATGTTCTGGTTATTGAAAGAAGAGTAGATGAAGTGGAAACCACAGTGGCAGAACAAGGGCATAAACAAGACGAGCTGGCTAAGAGAGTGCTGGCACTGGAACAACAGATGGAACGGTTCCAGTGTAAACAAGAGGAAGCCGAAAAAAGCTAAAGGCATACAACATACACATCAGGGGGATCCCAAAACCCATAGCGGATGAGGGCCTGCAGCAATATGTGATAGCCATGTTCCGACATATGCTGGGCTCAGCAGAAAAGAAGGAAATCATCCTAGATCACACTCACAGGGTATACGCCTTGGTACAGCTAAGCAGAAATTTGACCCCAGATGTGCTGATGAGGGTTAATCTATTTCAACTAAAATAAGACATTATGAAGGCAGCCAGGAAAATGGCACTGGTTCGCTTTCAGGTGGCATCCATCCTACTTTACCAGGACTTAGCCCAAGCTACCTTACTAAAAAGGAAACACCTGAGGGTTGCTACAGACTGGTTGAGATCCAAAAAGGTGTGATACCGATGGATGTTTCCAAGTGGGCTTCGATTCGAGTGGAAGGGTCAGTGGTATACGATTTCGAAGGAAGAAGAGATGGAGGAGCTTATGAGAGAGAATGAGGATATGGCACCGGGAAGGAACTCTGAAAAGAAGCAAAGGGGAGGAGACACGGCCACAGAAGGAGAAATGGGGGCCAAATCGCCCTCATCCCAAAGGGACGCAGCAGAGAGACTAAGGCTTCTGACCCTACAAGAGCAGATCATACGCTAGGGGAAGGATTGGAGAATGTGACCCAACTGTGCATACCGTATTGCCCTGACTGCAAGGAGGAGAAGTGCCAGAAAGGGGGGGCGGCTGCTGTAAGGCAGGCCCGCTCCTAACAGGAAAGTGGCTATTATGGGAGTGTTACGGTGACGCAAGTCACGGGAGAAGGGAGGGGGAGGAGGATGGGGAGATTCGGACGCTTAAATCCCGGGTGCGGTTTAAGACCCAGTGAATTACTGTGGTACTGCTACAGTAAAGGTGTTTTGTTGGTTTGATGGGGGGGTTCAAAGTTGGGAAAATAGGGGCGGGGGTGTTCAGAGTTGAAACTTAAAAAGGTTTATGGAATGTACAAGCCAGTTTTGATTTTCAGTGTCTGGGAAGAGTTTACAGGGCCGATGGCTTGCATGTTACAGATGCCTGAACATGGCTGATCTGATATTTGTGACGTTGAATGTACAAGGGCTGAATTCCCCGGTCAAAAGAAAATGGATCATGACGAGGCTAACAGAATTACAAGCCTCAGTGGCATGGGTGCAGGAGACACACTTACTGCCGGGGGATGAGCATAGGTTAAAACATAGAGCCTCTCCCACTCAATACCTAGTCTCAAGTGGGGTGAAGAACAGGGGAGTGGCATATTGATTGCAATAGGGGTACAGTTTGAGAAGCAATTTATAAGGTGGGATCCAAACGGCCGCTACCTGGTACTGGGGGGTAGGTTGATGGGCCAACAGGTAACCCAGATAGCAGTGTATGACCCTAATGAAAAACAGTTTGATTTTTGCAGGGGTTTTTAAACAAGGTTGCAGAGTGGTGCGTTGGACAGGTCCTAGTTGGGGGAGACTTCAATTTGCGTGATTGATGCCCCAATGGATAAGACTCTTCCGGCTACTGCTAGTGACAAAAAATATAGGCAGGTTCTGGCCCGCTTTCTCAGAGAATCGCATCTTATAGATACCTGGTGGTTTTTTCACCCGCAGGACAAGTTATACACTCCCTACTCGGCTGCACATAGGGGCTTCTCGCGGATAGATATTATCTTGATCTCGCACACTTTGGTTTGTCAGGTCACGGGGTTGGAGATAGGGATAAGATGCCTGTCGGATTATGCAACCGCCTCCCTTAGGGTGGACCTGATGGTTTTGCTCCCATGAGTCCTCAAGCCATGGCGACTAAACAAGGTGATTCTAAGGGATTAGGCTCTCAGGTCACATGTGGAAACCACTCTGAGAAATTATTTAAAAAAGAATGCTACTCCTGGTTTTGACTGGGACACAATTTGGGATGCCAGTAAGCCAGTAGTATGGGTGGAGTTTAGCGGACAAACCTCACATTTCTTGAAGGGAAAAGAAATGTGAGGTAAGAAATTGGAAGTGGAGGTGGGGACCACGGAGTCAGAACACAAAAAGAAAGGGTCACAAAAGGCCTGGCTGGAACTTAAGAGGGCCAGGGCTGCATTGGAGGCACACCTCTGTCGGGGGGAAATTCTGCCGGGGTCGGCCGGGCCGTCCGCAGACCTCCGGGCAGGGAGGCCCCAACTCCTCCCGTATATCCCAAAAGAGATAGAGTATGAGACACGCACAAGAAGCAAGGTGACTCTGCTGTTTATTAAACACAAACGGCAGGGATGGGTCAAGGATCATACGCGTCTGACCTGACACACACACAATCGTGGGGCTCGCAGGCCCTTTTTACTGTAGTATGACGCGCTACTTGCGTCACTTCGAAAGTTGACAAAAAACCTATCGCCACTCTTAATTGGTTGCTCGAGTGGTAGAGTTAGTATAGCATACGTATAGAGAATAATATGAGTGGACGAGGGTTAGTCAGGTGATATATCTGGGATGTCCCTACAATTAGATACATGAGAATTGTTACATGAAGACTCCTAATGATTGGTTAATATTAATGGCGTCAGTGATAAGAGCCCCATGTTCTGATTGGTGCGCCCGTGAGCTTCCCAGCCTGGGACCATCGCTGTTCCCAGCTCTCGGTGTACCTGCAAGTTGCAACAATGTTTCACTATGGGTACATGCAGACAATGTGAAGACTTATTCATGAGCTGGACGGCCGACTACTCCCACTGTCGCAGATGTCCATTGATCCTTTCAAGTGTATCTGCCAGTGTCTTGTAACGAGGGATCCAGACGCCTCCTTCCTCCTGGGCTTGGCATCTTGTCAGGTTCGGCTTGGTCACGGGAGGTGGGACCGTGTTTGAGGCAGAATTCTGCACAATTAATATTGTTTTTCCACTGTGTGCCTCGTTTAATTTACAGGTGCGACTTTGATGTTGGTGCACGGCGTGCGAGGTTGCAACATCGTGCCCTTGATGGTCTGCTTTTGGAATGTGGGTTTGCAACATTACGACCTTGGCTGTCTGCTTTCGCCAGGCTCATTCTGCAGGATCAGCAACCTGACTCTTGTTCTGTTAATGTCCACGGGAGCTCTTGCTTGCGGCCTACTTAGGCCTGGTGTATAGGTGAAACCGTTTGGTGCACAGGCGCTTTAGGTTATAGTCTCATATTATCTTATGACCAGTATCGTGTCTTCGTTATGATTCTCATTATGGCACCTAGGTTTAGAAGAAGCGTAAGCAAGCTCTTTAGATGAGTTCATGGTGCGTCTTGCGTTTCTGCATTTTGAGAGCCTATGTGGAAAATAATAAAGATGCACGTCCGTGAGTATGTCTGTCGCCTACGTCATAGCACTGAGTATATGCTTCGTGTAAATTGGTGCGGGAGTGTCCAGTGTGTATATTGGCACAGGTGTGCTATCCGTTGGCTAGGTCGTCATGGCATCTCTAACGACTTATAGGTTTTAGTCTAGTTGATCCATGCCGCAGGCATCGGCATGGGCAGGGCGGGCTGCTGGGCAGGCAGATGGACACATCCATATGTTCCTGTACCAGGGTATTTGGTTTTCTGGTAGGTGGGCAAACTCTTCTCGTGGCGGGTGCTTGGGCCGTGAACCTTTAGGCCAGGCGCGAGAGGGGGAAGATGGGAGCCTGCTTTTCCATTTTCCCACTTCACCTCACAGATAAATCAGCCCAACTCCTTCTGCTCATTAAACAAACGTACTATATAATAGGGGATACATCCAATCAGTTTTTGGTGGCCAAACTGAGAAAACAGAAGTCCCTAAACTATATTCATCAACTTAAACATCTCGGGGTGGCGGGGGGGGGGGGAGAGGGATGAAATGGGAAGCGGAAATAACCAAAATCATGCATTCATACTTCAGCATAACCTGGCGGGGGAAAACCTAGAGAGGGAGGCGCAGGTGGCATTTTTGGGAAAAGTGGATTTGCAGCAGATCCCAGAGGCAGACAGCCAAGCGCTAGAGGCCCTGATAAAGGAAGAAGAAGTGGGACGCACTATAAGCGCTCTGAAAGGGAACAAATCCCCAGGCCCTGATGGGTTCGGAAATGCCTACTATAAGACGTTTAGGACTATATTAGTGGGTCCCCTGACAAAACTCTTTAATCATATAAGGGATACGGGGCGAATCTCAGGAGACATGGGCCCATCTACCACTGTGCCCCTGTTAAAACCGGGAAGGGACCCGTCAGACTGTGCGAGTTATCACCCCATCTCTTTACTTAATGGAGATGCAAAGCTGTACACATCAATCTTGGCTCAGATGCTGGCTGGCGTACTTCCAGCAATAATTTACCCGGACCAGGCTGGATTTGTAAAAGGACACCATACATATGACAATATTCACTGGGCCATAAATGCTATTGAATGGGACCTAAAGTCTGGACAGCGCATGTCGGTGTTGGTCTTTGAGGCTACGAGGGCTATTTACAGCCTGGACTGGAAGTTTTTACAGCTGACTCTGGGTAAGTTTGGGTGTGGGCCGACATTCTCTTGCATGGTCCTAGCTAATTATGGTAACCCGACCACAAAATGAATGGTTAATGGGAAGCAAACAGACAGCATTCCCATGCATAAAGGGACCATGTCAGGGGTGCCCACTATCCCCACACATTTTTACCATGGCCATGGAGCTGTTGGCACAGGTGAGTCAGGTAGAACAAAAGGTTTGAGTGGTATCTACAGCAGCCAGTGGCACTCAGAAAATAGCCCTTTACGCAGACATATGGAACTTACCAAACGTGCTTAGCCACTGAGATGCCCTTTCATGAGTTCATGATGAACAGGGAGCACATGTATTTCAAGCCAAACATACTTCGCAAGGTCCGATAAGTACAACGAAGGTGCATCAGTGGAAAGTATTCTATCTCAACCTTATATCAATATGTTAAATGGAAGAGGGGTGGGGGACGATGGGGAGGGTTATATAAAAAAGTTAAAATTATGAGCACAGATGCAACAAAGTTGATAGTTGAAATTAAGAGCTGCAGAAGTAAGAATTCGTATTATGGACTTGTATTATTGACTCATCTAATAAATAAAGTTTGTAAAATAATTAAAAAAAGAAATAGTCTAATGAATACTTTTATGTGCCAGTTCAAGTTCTTCTCTGGCCCTGCTAAGAGCCTCCATCCATCCCTCGGTTTTCATGGTGGACAAGTCAGTTAGCATTGCGGATGTGTGACTATTGACGTATAGAATGTGTAAAGATATCCATAATGACATTGCCGAGGATGCACGGTTCCATGTGTTAACTATGTACATCCTCTTTACTACACACACACACATAACTCATAAAAAAGAAAGACAGAACAGCTAAATTATTCATATGTTTCTACCCAATATTAATCTCGTTGTTTCTCTTACTGCAGAAAGCCAATACATCCTACATTGTGCCAATTGCTGACCCACACATGTCCTTAAGTCCCTTTCTTCTTCATGTTAATGTTCTCTCTAAGTTCCAGAGTTCGGTCATGTCCCAATTTGTGATGTGTACGTCTCGTATTAAGTTGCTTTTTCATTGTGTATTTCATGCACCATCGTTCACTGCATTACTTGCCACTTAAAACTTGAGACAATGCTCCTAGTGGGTTTTTTTGTCACTCGATGTTCATTTAGCTCCAATCATTCTGCACATTCTTTATTTCCGTATGAATTTGCCAATTTGCAAATGCTCTGCCTCAACAGCTACTGAGAATTGCACTGCACCCTTCATTGTGGCTGCCTTTCCCCCAACATTTCAACCATGTTACCCCAATTGCCAGAAAGTGGCAGTAAATCACCGTTTTGGCACATTAATGCCTTCATTTGTAACGTTGTACATTCATAATTTTTGTTTAACCTTCGGCTACAAGAAAATCTACGCTTGCTGAAGACCAGCAGGTGTAGACGGACTCAAGATTCTGATGGTGTACACCTGTCTAAAATGAAAGTGAGAGGCCCCACTCCATTATACACTTTGCATCTCACAAACCCCTCACCCTTTCAAACTTTCCAATTAAATGTGTGTACATGAAGGGCCACTATGTATTTATTTTATCTCTATTTGTCCTAGTGTATTTCACTAAAAACACATCTTTAAAAACAGGAATTTCAATCGTGGATGTCCAAACTAATAATAGACATTCCAAGACCAAAATGTAAACAGTTTCTGCATTGATTCGCTCGTGTATTCTTCAGGACCAGTATCTCAAACTGTGTGCATAGACTGTTATCAAACATAACACATGGTTTCAATTACTTGAAACACTCCATGTGTTATTGCACCCACTATGTTCCTTCAAATGTGCAGACGGATGTATCCCCACTTCATTATCAATTATGAAAGTCATGGGGGGTTTCCTCATTTGTCATCATACGCTGTTGACTACTGAAACCCATGGGGGATTTTTAATATTGGTTTATAGTTCTACTCTAAAACATGGCAGTCAGCGCGTTTGTATCTGATCACTGCAGCCTTATTATTTCAGCACAATACTGCCCTCTTAACTCGTCCTATGAGTGTGCCACGTCAGCCAGGTCTCAATGCGCAGCTTAGGAAAACAGTGGGATGCTGACACCTTGACAAACTTATTGGCAAAGTTAAGAGAGCTAAGAGCATTGCTCAGAATCCATGTGACTGAAGTGCTGAGACCTAGAAGAGTTGACCACCATGCTCTGAGAGAATAATATTAAGCAGATATTGACAGTGGAACTAACCCGCATCCTATTGAGGGACAGTTTGGTGAAAAACGACGGTACAACCTATGACGTAGAGAACTGATAGTGAAATTGGACACGTGTCTAAAGTGCACATATTGGAAGGAAAGTGGCAGATCTGGTACACTACACACAAAGTGATCCACATAATTTAAACCATGGAGATATTTTCTTAGAGTGTATACACACAGTGTGAAGTACTGGTCCGAAAATATTCAATCGTGATATAATGCAGAAACTGGTAGGCCATTTGTTGGTGGAAAGTCCAGTATTGGCTTCAACAGCCCACCATTTCAATTAATGTTGTAAAATGTTTCTTGCTACTGAAATACACTATGTTGACAGATAATAAATTTAACACATGGCGACCCTTTATTAACCCAACGTTAATTTTGTAATTTAAAAAAGTGATTGGTTTGAGGGACAAAAGCTGTGCAAAAGATTCTATAGACAGTTTAAACCAGATATGCTAGGATTAGCATAGCATTTTATAGGGATGAGACAACAGGTTTGCGTAGAACTCAATACACTCAAATTGTGGGTGGTTTGAATCACACAAAACTTTTGATATTTTCACGGATCACTAACCCATTAGATTAGTGAACACACAATTTTGCAGGTCGCTTTTAAGAATTCTGTTCACCCATAGTATGTTTCCCTGTTCAGGAACAAAGGAAATCTGTATGGTACACACATTACTTGTATTAAGACAGTCTTGTTTAAATGTTTTATTTTTTATTTATTTACAGCAATGCAGTTTACAGCAAACACTTTTAGCTGAGCCAGGCATAGCTTTGCTAGTGCCAAATTGCACTAAAGTTTCCTGCCAATCGCATCAAACATTTTCAAACACAGCTTAGACCGGGTCACTGGCGATTTCTCCACTGACCGTCAGACCCAGTGTAAAGATTGAGGGAAGCGACGTGTGAGCCTTCACTAAGCCCCTCTTGTTTTCCAGCTCCTTTTCCAGAGTAATCTTGTAGAAGGCGACAATTGCCAAAGTTACTGAAATTGTATGGCCAGTCAACAGGTATGTTCAGCATGTGTCTACAGATATTGTTTGTTGATTCTCCAGAAAGCGACCGAAGTAGCGATTCCTTTGCTCAGTGAAAAAAGGACACCATACAAAGAGGTGTTAAAGGGTTTCTTTACAGTCTTTTTTCCATTGGGCTGCCATCAGAGGTGAATGTGGGCCCAGCTCTTTCCTAATCACTTGTATTGGGGTGGAAATGGCACTCGCAGTACTTTTTTCCAAAATGTTCCTTAAAGCCATGGCCATCATTTTTCTGGGATGTTCATTAAAGCCTCCGACCCATAGTTAAGTTTTGGAATTACCTTAGACTTGTGAGGGTGCAAGCCTTTTGAGTCAGGAGCTGGAGTGTTGCACTTCTCTTTTACTCGGGGATATGATAATATCCAACAATTTGAAAGACTGGACCTTTAGGACCTCTTCCTTGTCCTGGTGCCAGGTGAATTTCTTCCTGCCTGTCCTTTTTTAAGAGTTAGAATTTTTGTCTTTGCAATGTTTATCTGTAGGTTGTTAGCCACCACATAGTAATAAAGGCCCGTCAGCTGACGCTGCAAGCCTATTTCGGTACACTCCAGCAGGACTAGATCGTCTGCGTGGAGCAAGTGGGTGATTAGCGTGTTTCCCAACTGTAGCCGGAAGCGATGGATCTTAGCCACATGGATGTCCAGGTCTGAAATTAAGAAATGATAGAGTGCTGGGGCTAGGGCAGAGCCCTGCTTGACTCCTCTGAATGTTCGTATTTCTGCACTCAGTTTGCCAGATGTTGAGAGGTGAATTCTAACAGAGGTTTCAGTTTGAAGGCCCTCAATTTGCTCCAATAGATCTTCTGGGCAGCATTTCGCTCTTAGTTTAGCCCAAAGGTAATCTGTGCTGATGCTATCAAATCCTTTAGTAAAGTCTTTGGCTTTGAGCAACACAATAAAAAATGCAGGGGGGCATCCCAAGACCTTTAGCGAAATCTGCTTGAAGGTGGTCTTGTAGGCCGAACTGTTCCAGCCATTTGGTCAGTCGTTTCAACAGTATGGATGCATATACCTTCCCCATGGCATCTAGGAGGGCAATGCACCTGTAGTTAGCTGGATCGGTCCTCCTTCCATTTTTAAAGATTGTAATAATATTGGCCTTTTTCGAGGACTTAGGTATCTGCTTATTCATCAGCAGTTTTTTAATGATTAGATCCATTATCCTGGCCCATAGTTCAGGATTTTCTTTCAATGTTTTATTTATAATCTCATATGGCGCTTGTACTCTTGAGGAATTTAGTTTTTTGATCCTTGTAGTCAGATCATCGAATTTGTATGGTATGGACCAGACCACTTGAGATGTTTGATCTCTTAGCCCCACATTTATTGGATCATCGAAGAGCTTAAAGTAATTGTTTACCCAGGAACTTTCTGGCACTCTTCTAGCTTGAAGATGTCGTTGTGTGACCCAAGGAGATTTTAAAAGAGACCAAAGTTGTGCTGAAGATTTGTCCTTTAAGGTTATCATGATGCCTTCCGAGTCATTTTGCCAGAGTAGTGCTTTGTGCGATTTGCACAATGATCTGTATATCGATTGAATTGCTTTAATTTGATCTGCCTGGTCAGTAGTCGATAGAAGTCTTATTGAACAGACAGCTTTCGTCATTTCTTTCCTTTTCAGGACTAAGGTAGACTCATATTTATGTTGGTGTGTTTTATTTGGTCTAGCCTGACCGTGAACGGTCTTCATTTTAGAGCTGAGAATCAATTGTGTGTAATCAGCCATTGTAGATGCATTAGATACCCTGGATAGGTTGAACCTTTTTTGGGGGTTTGTTGCAAGTTCGTCTACATCCATACGAAGACGGTTTCCCTGAGACACAGCCAAGACCTGTATACCAAGAATCGAATGACAGGCTACATAGTGAGCTCTCCAGGATAGTTTTATCCAGTTGTGATCACTTTGTCTGACTCTATAACTTCCAAACTTGTTATCATAGACTCCAAGTCTCTTGAGACGAAGATGTAGTCAAGAATTGATTTCTGATTGCCCCTTTTCCATGTTGGATGAAAAACATTGTCTGATTCAAAATGGCCATTGGCCATATGCAGATCCCTATTGTTCACAAAAAAAACCTCTAGAGATTTTTTTTTCTGTTTGGTATCAAAAGAGAGGTTTTTACTATAGAACTTGTGGTGTGGTCATAGGATGGCATATTAAAGTCTACACATATAATGATGGATGGATTATCGAAGGTAAGAGCTTAGTCATTGGCTTCGGTAATCTTGTCCAACATGCCCATTGGGTCAATGTCAACATTGATTATTGATAGGTTATTGGTGGTGTTTATCCCATTGGACGTACATTATGGCATCACTTCTTTTAACACTGTCAGCTGGATGTACGGGGACAGGTTTTCAGATTTAATGATCTCTAAGCCAGCCTTTACATTGATAAGTGTCGAGAGGCCTGCCTTCGGTCTTCTGAATAGTTCTCTAATTGCAGGGTTAATCAGAACTGTAAACCCATCCAAGGAAGGCTCTCTTGACAACCAGGTCTCCTGCAAGCAGACGATGTCGAAATGTGACCAAGGGATATTATCTGTTTGGGACAGGTGGGAAAACCCTCTTGACATCCAGGAAATGAGGATGTGCTCGTTCTGGGTCCTGGTTTCGTCCAAGCTTAGCTAGTTCCTTTTCTTTGTAGCCAAGGCTCGTGGCAGCAAGGCCCAAGGATCTTCTGAGGAGGGCTATTCGCTAGACACCTGCTTATCCCTTGATGTTCTCAATTGATGGTTGGAAGTCTCCTTGTTTATCGCCAAGGTTAGCTTTGTGCGAGGCCCATCTGACAGATTTGCCTCAGTTCCTGAGCATTTAGTATTCCTCTTGGGAGCACAAGAGTCCCCAGATATATTGTCAAGATAATCGTTGATGCTCAGTTCCACAGTTTCAAAAGGGCCAGCATGAGCTGATTTCTACGGACCATGTTTATTTGCTGATTACTTAGCGTATCCTTTTGGTGAATGTCTTTCAGCAAGATCTGAGAATTCGAATCCCAGCATTAGAAGTTTATGGGTTGTGCTTAAGAGAAGGTTTTTAGTTGACAAGGAGTTCAGATGCAAGTGAGTGATGTCGGCTCTATGCTCTCATGTAAATTCAATTCTTGCAAAGTCATCGGTGGAAAGAAGCTTTCATTTTGGGATCAAGTTACAAAGACCATCCACTGCCTTAACGCAGTCTGTTCTATGCTAATAATGTACTTACTCTTGGGTAGGCTATTTTTAGAGTCTGCACTTTTTTTCAAGACACATTGGGCCTCATTACGAGGTAGGCGATAGCCATGGTGCTATTAGCACCATGGCTACCCCCTTACCGCATTCTGGGTCTGAGTTGTCGAAATAGGAACTTACTGGGTCATACTAACCTTGGAGGACCCGGTAAGTCCCCATTCTGAGATCTATTCCCCATTCGAGCCCCCATAGGGCTCAATGGGAATGGGGATGGAGCTAATAACGGGCCCGCTAATAGCAGGCCCGTCATTAGTTCCCTAGTCCCTTAGCGGCTCCCGGGCTAAAACCAGGCGCCCATAGTGGGACCCGCTAAGGGTCCTCAGAATAGGGCGGTAAGAGTTTACCGGCACCGGTCTCCTTAGCGGTGCCGGTTAACCCTTACCGCCCACCTCGTAATGAGGCCCATTGTATATAGACTTGCATCCAATAGGAATTTCATTGCTCCCACATTTTAAGACAAATGTCTTACTGTAGTATATTCCTTCAGTGCGTGTACCCTCTCATATGTGTTTAATTGAAAATGTGTGTTTAGTACAACATTGATCCCTCAGACTAGCATTGACCATGTTTCCCCCACTTACGAACAACATTTTGGCCTGCACTGCACACATGCCTGAGCCCAACATTGAATCACTGGTGCTTTCACAGTTCATTGAATATGATAATTCATCACATATTGATGCATAAAACCTCAACCAAGGATGTACCTTTCAGTCACTTGTATGACCTAAGATGTATTTGATGCTGCCTTTTTATTAATTACCTTTTCTTCAGCTCCCAAATTAACATTCTTCCCAACCATTACTGCACTGGTACTTGCACCTCTGACATCCTTTCAAACGGATTATTCACTAAATCACGAAGCCATGGGCTTCTATTCATCACTCTCCACACTTTATTTATTTCATGTGTTCATATCAGCTAATATATCATTTTGTAGTCAATTTAGAGGACCTCTTACACTAATCTGTACTCCTTGGGTAAAAAGGTCCATTGGGCAGAGTCCTTACTGCCGTGGGTTTATTTATATTGAGCTTGTGCACAAGTGTTTCAGAGCGTGACCAAGCAAAGGAAGGGGAACAAGGGAGAACAAAACAAAACAAAAAACAACAATCTTACTAGGCCCAATGACATTAAGAACGTGCAAGTGCATGGAGAAGGGAAGAGGGGGAAAGTGCGTGGAAGTGGGAGAAGTGGAAAGTGCAGAACAGAGGAGAGAAAAGAATAAGTTAAATAAATGAATACATACAGGCAATGAAAAAGTGGTAGTGCAGCCAGCAAGTGGCAAGTGCAAGATTTGTCAGATAGGATATATCTGATAAGTGCAGAGGAAGAGTGGGGGACTGTAATGGGAGGCCCGGAGGCAGTGCAGGAGGGAGGCAGGGTGAGCAGGTAATTGGGCCCGAAGGACAGAGGGTGTCCAGGTGCACAGTGCCAAGAAAGAAAAACAGGTCAGCAGGGGAGAAGCAGGGCAAAGGAGGAAGTGAAGAGGAAGGTCTTGAGGTGTTTCCGGAACCAGAGATGGTTTTCCTCATCCTCTAGTTTCAAGGTGGCTGGTAGGCTGTTCCAAAGGGAGGCCCCAGCCGAAGACAGAGATTTGCCCCCAGCTTGTTTCTTTGAAAAACGACTGACCCTGAGTGAGTTAGAGGTAGAGGAGCGAAGGGCTCGAGAGGGGAAGTATTTGTGGAGGGAGATTTGAAGGTATTTTGGACCCAGGCCCCAGAAAGCCTTGTGGACAATGCAGAGGTTTTTAAATGTAATCCTTGCATCCACTGGGAGCCAATGATGTGATTTCAGAGCTGGAGAGATACGATCCCAGGGCTTGAAGCCAAGGACAAGTCTCACAGTCCTGTTCTGGATTAGTTGTAGAGGGTGGAGAGTGGAGGCAGGTAGATTTAGTATGAGGCTGTTACAGTAGCCCAACCTGGAGAGACAGCGAGCTTCTGGGGGAAGGAGAGGGAAGGCAGAGTACATCTGAGGAGGTGGAGCAAGAAGTTTGACTTTTTAGAGACGTCAGAGATGTGTGCGGAGAAGGAAAGTGTGGAGACAAAGATGACCCCGAGGTTCTTGGCCTCGCAGGTGGGGGTAGGAGGAGGGCCAAGGGAGGCCATCCAGAGAGTAAGGGGAAAGGATGGTGAAGGTGTACCGATGAGGAGGATCTCAGTCTTGTTGGCATTTAGACAAAGATCATTGGCAGTACACCAATTTTGAATGGCAATTAGGCAATCAGAAATGAGTTGAATGTAATCAGCATAGCACTGGAAGTTTGAGCAGAAAATGGAAATGCAGTAGGTGAGAGCTGCCAGGTATTGGTTGGTTGAAAAGACATGGCGAGAGGTTATACCCCTGGGGAACACCACAGGTAGAGAGGGAGATCGATGAAAGGAAGGACCCAAGTTGAACCTAGGAGGGTTGATCCAAGAGGAAAGAGGTCAGCCAGGCCAGAGCCTGATCAGTGATACCCAGGTTGTCACAGAGATGGTTGAGCAGGGTGGTGTGGTTGACTGTGTGGAAGGCAGAGGAGATATCAAGTAGGATAAGGACAGAGGGAATGTAAGTCAAGGTTGGAGAGCAGATCTTCTGGGATGTTCAGGAGAGCAGTTTCCGTGCTTCTGGCAGCTCTGAAGCCAGATTGGTGGTTATGGAGAGAGCCAACAGCATTGGAATGAAGGTTTAGCTCAGAGATGGACAGCTTTTCCAGGAGTTTACCCAAAAAGGGAGTAATGGAAATTGCGCGATAGTTGGCCGGACAAGAAGGATCGACTGTGGGTTTCTTGAGCAGTGGATGCACAATGGAATGCTTTAGGTGGGAGGGGAAAGATCCAGAGACAAAGGAAAGGTTGCAGAAATCAGCAAGGGCCACAGCAAGGGTATCAATGTGGTCCTTAAAGGTTTTAGAGGAGCAGGGATGGACTTGTTTTGATGAAGCTTTCATAGATCGGACTTGTCTAGCGACCTTTTCAGGGGAGAAAAAAGGAAAGGAGGAGAAAGAGGGTCGGGGGATAGCTGGTAGAGGGACTGCAAACAGAGACAGAGATGGGAGAGGAGGGGGAGCGGAGGAGAGGGTGGACAAGATGTCCTGAGTTTTAGAGATAAAGTGAGCGGCAAGGGCATTGCAAAGAGTCTGGGAGGTGAGAGGGGGGTGGAGACTGCAGCAGGGTTGGTCGGCTCCTTGCAGATTTTAAAGAGTTCAGCCAAATTGTTAGATGCCACAGAGACACAGGCTTGAATGTGGACTCTCTTCTTGGTGAGGACAGAGAGTCTATTGCCTTAGGAGCAGGCGGCAGGCCAGTTTGTCAGAGGATGAACAAGAAGCCCTCCTTTTCCTCTCAGCCACCCTACACTTACGCTTAAGTGTAGCTTGGTCAGAGTCATACCAGGAATTGCACTTGGCTTTGGACTTCAAACGGATCCTCATGACAGGTGCAAGAGCATCAAGAGTATCAGAAATAGAAGAGTAGAGAAGGGACAGTGCTGTGTCCGGGTGTGAGTCAGCCAGAGGACGAGGGGGGAGAGAGAAGGGTAATTGACTAATTAAAGGGTAAGGGACTAATTCAGAAGGGTAATTGCCATTGCATTTCGGTGCTGGACTGCCCACGTTGGTGGGACAAAGACGGACATGCAAATGGCTATTTCCCATCTGTGAAAGGTACAGTGAGCTAAAGTGTGGCTGCAGACTTTCGAGTGGGTACCTTCCAAAGAACAGGTCAATGGGCTGTGTTTGTTCTTGCAGTGGGGCGCCTATGGACTATTTTTCTATCTGTGTAAGGAGGTGGCAGTGCTGAGATCTAGGTTTCAGTCCTATGCCTGGATTTCTACAAGGTTTTACCTTTTTATATATGTGTATCTCTGTTTTTGTTTACTTTTTTTATACATGTGTATCTCTGTTTTTTTCTGAGCCTATGAGAAATTGTACGCGCTTCTCTGGGTATTCAGGATCTGCCATTAAGACGTTTCTAATTCAGTGTGACTGCTGCCGAAGTATGAGGACCTAAGTGTGCTTGCTGGGTTGTAGTTCTTGAAAAGATTGGAAAGGATGTGTGGTCCCGATTTCCAACAGATGTTGAGTAGTATATTGGATCATTCTCTTCCTAGTTGAGAGCAAGTTCAGAGATCTTGGTGCTGGTAAAATGTGGTGGAATTTACTGAGAGCGCAGCTAATTCTTGTAGCTCTGTTTTACACTCGTTGCAAATTGCTTTAGGGAGTGTTTGGGTATTCCCATATCAATGGCATTGCCATATGCTAACTAGGGCCTGACTAAGTTTAGATGTATGCATCAAAGTCTAGGGTGGGTGGGAGGGTTGCATGTTTTTGATGGTTTGCAGATGAAGATGGGCATTGTTGGTGGTAGTTTTCACTTGTCTGAAATATAGGTTAGAATCAAACAGTTCTTGGCTGCAGATGTAGGGTTCGGTATCGGACCCAGGAAAGTGCATAAACTGAAAGAAATGTACAGGTGCACATTGGTTACACAAATCAGTAGGTAGATCAATGAAAACGCGACCCATGCCAAACAGCTCAGACTGATTCATCATGCAGTGGGCATTATTCGGTATTAATGAATGGCCCTTCCTTAATATCAGATGTACACCTCCTGCTGTTTCAGATGCACATTGCAAAGCGGAAATGTCCTTACTTGTATGTGGGCATGCCCCCATGCAAATACGAGAATGCCCTTTGTCTGTGAGCATTAGTATTACAGACCCATAAACACCAACTTGGCAACGAGTTGCCAGACACGGGGTTGCACTCACAGCAAACAACTGTCACTCTCGAAGTCAAATCAACACATGTCCTGACCTAGTAGGGAAGCAAAAGCTGTCATCTTCTTAGTGTGCGTCTTTATTTGTATTTCATAAAAAGTTGACAGAGAATCGACGTTTCAATGACTCCTTCAGCTTAGTCATGGTTTGTTAAAGTGCTGCGTACCAGGGAGGTGGTTACATGCACTGGAGGATGCTATGGAAGGCAGAGGAGAAGATGCGGGCCCTCCTCCTCCCACGGAGTGGTTTCAGTTCAATGTCTCAGCTCCCTACTCATGCGGGAGGTGAAGTCTGTCTTATTTCCAAACGGAAGCCGGGGAGATCAAACCCATACACCAACAATTCCTCAGAAGCCACACTGACAGTATTTGCCTGAACAGAGCCCGACCTATGACCTTTGAGGGCAGTCACAAGGTCCCCTCGAGAGTGGGTGCATTTGTGACCCTCAGATGAACTTTAGGCCTTAAGACGTCAGTCACAGTTTTTTTTTTTTCATTGGCGTGTGCTGGCAGGTTGGGCTTGTGCAGGGATGTACACCAGAACCATGCGTTGTACAGTTAAACTGGCCCCGTTTGTGCATGGTCCCTAACATAGGTTCGTGAAATGGATAATCCATCAATCATTTTCAGGATTTCATGGTTTCTTGTAGTCAACTGATTTCCTAGAATTCCACACCTCTGGTCCTTCTAAACTGCAGTGTCTACTTCTGCACATTAGCAACAGTGAGCACGATTCCTCAAGGAAACACAAAGAGATGCTCACCTCTGAGGCAGTGATCACTGAACTCTGGAGGCCTTGACTTCCATGTTCTGTCTCCATCAGGGAGCCTCGGAGCACGACAGGTTGCATTGTGATCCCCGCCGGCGGCCATTTCCAGGTGAACACTTCACGTACCTGCAGCATTGTAAGACTGCAAGGCTAAGCGGGGACACTTTTGTCTGGCCAACAATGAGAGTGCAGTCCTTCTGACCTCCTGCTGTCGAGCTGGCTTTTTTATGCCGGTGTGCGGCCTTTTCATTATAGCTGCTAGCTGTAGCATCTGTACTCCCAACCCCCTCTAAAGCATTACAGACTGACAGTCCGCAGCTCTGCGACCGTGGATTATTTTTCCACTTTAAATGACACAGGGATCACAGCATGACCTTTCCCTGCGGAGCAAGTCATGCAGAATAATTGTTAATTAGATCTTATAGGAATCTCACATTGGCCTAATGGGCAGGATGAATAATGTGGGAGATGTTGAAAGTGTAGAAAATCCTTTAGCACTGCAGTCGAGGTCAGCAATAGAATTGTCATTGTTTTCTTGAGATTGTTATGGGCAGAGGTTTTCAGGTGGGAGGGCACGCCTCATTGATACATCGGGATGATACAGACATACATGTCAAATGTCTGGCTGCTGTGCAGCTAAGTAGAAAGGGACGTGGTATTTAATACATATAATCCACGTTTCACCTAATTGACTGCTGGGGAAGATGAACTCATAGCAACACAGTTCATGGGTTCCTGAGGGTGATGATAACAGTAGTAGTGCCATTTATAATATGAAGAATAACAACAACAAAAACAATGTTGTTGATGATGAAGATGATAAAAATGATGCAACATAATTTTGGCCCAGGAGATGCTAATCATATTTACACCTCCCTTCCTGATCCTCTATTACTCCTCTAGAGACAGCAGCTTTTCTCTCCCCACCCTTTCAAGAACAAGACATTGAACTACCCCTGCAAAGCACTTGCTTGTTATCAACTGGCTGCATTTAATCCTACTTGGCTAAATAACTGAAAGGTCATCTGCATGGGAGTCATTATCACATATCTACAGTGAAAAAACTTCAGTTGAAGCACCCTTAAGGTGAAACAATCTGATCCTACAAAACTCTTGAAATTCAGTGAAAAAAAAAAAGTTAGTAGAAGTGACTTTAAGGGGAGGATGTAATGCCCCAAAAAACTGAAATGTGGCTTGTGCTGCCCCTACACACACTGATGACATCACACATCACATCACTGATGACATCACGTATGGCATCACTTCAGGCATTATCAATGATATCGCTAGTACAGAAGATCATGCATGCAAGTAAGAGTGCAGCATATAAAAATGCCTTTGTGCAAAGTTTGATTGGATTTTGCATTTAAAAATACTGTCCATTTACAACCAGGGTACTCTCACACCAGAAATGTGGTGAAAGACACACCCTTTTTTATCTTGTATAATTGTATCACTGTAACATGGATTTGCAAGGAATGTTCCAGTTCTGTAGGGCCTGGTCCCCAAATTGAAAATGTCAAACGTCATGCTGATCCCTCCTAAGGCTCAAAAGTTATAATAGTAGCCACAGAATGCTTGTATTTCCAATGGATGATAAGATTTACCTTAATATATATATATATATATATATATATATATATATATATATATATATATATATATATATATATATATATATATATATATATATATATATATACATATATTAGTGTGGTGATAGACGCCCTATAGTTAAGGTGATTCAGACTCCCATAAGAACACCTCAAAATTCTACTCTCCAACTTTCAGTGCTATGCAGATGACACTCAGTTCTTTTTCAGGCTCCCCTCTGCCACCGCTTCACCTTCTCCCATCTCTGACTGTCTGTCTGCTATCCAGGAGTGGTGTGCCATCAATGCCATCTGCCTTAATGCCAGTAAGACAGAGATCCGCTTCATTGGCACTCCTGCACCTTCCTTTCCTGTCACTCTCTGGCCGGCATCCCTTGGCCCTCTCCCTGCTCCCAACTTTGATGTTATGAACCTCGGGGTCATCTTTGACTCCACGCATTCCTTTTCTCCACACATCTCTGACATCCCCAAGAAGTCAAACTATCAACTGCACCTCCTCAGAGGTATTCTTCCTTTCCTCTCTTTCCCCCAGAAGCTCACTGTCTGTGGAGCTCTGGTTCTCTCGAGGCTGGACTACTGCAACACACTCTTTCTAAATCGGCCTGCTGCTACTCTCCACCCTATGCAACTCATCCAGAACAAGACAGCGAGACTTGTCCTTGACCTCAAGCCCAGGGATCGTATCTCTCCAGCACTTACATCTCTGCATTGGCTTCCACTGGCTGCACAGATTAAGTTCAAGACCATCTGCATTGTCCACAAGGCAGTCTTGGGCCTGGGTCCTCAATACCTCCAACTCTCTCTTTGTAAATAAGTTCCTACTCAAGTTCTTCACTCCTCCACCTCCAACTACATCAGGGTCAGTCGCTTCTCCAAGCAATGAGTTGATGGTAGAAATCTTTCTTTGCCTGGGATGTCCCTCTGGAACAGCCTTCCTGCCTCTCTGAAACGTGAGGAGAACCATCTCTGGTTCCGGAAGCACCTCAAGACCTTCCTCTTTGCTTCTGCCTTCTCTCTTCCTCTCCCCTGCTGAGTTCCTGTCTGATACTGCACTGTTCACCTAGCTACCTTCTGATTTTGGGCCCAGGTCCCTGATCTCCCAGTTGCACACCCGCACTGCCTCTGGCAACCCTTTCACTTGGGTCTGTATCTGTAACCCTACAGTCCCCCTACTTGCATTTTGGACACCTGCTGTCTGCACTTACCCTTGTAACTGCGACCTGCAGGCCGCACTTCTTGTAATTGTTTTGATCCCATGTACAGCACTGCCCCCTCCCATTCCCTCTGGCACTTTTCCCCTAACCCCTCTCCTGCACTTGCGCCATCTCAATGTCACTTGGCCTAGTAAGATTGTTGCCGCTGTGCTCCCTCTGTTCCCCCTTCCTTGCCTCGTTGTGCCTTGAAAAACTTGTGTATAAGCGCCATTTCATATCATATCATATTGTTAATAACGTTTGATTTGAGTAACAGATTTGTCAGAAATTTCGAAAGTGATAAGGGACTTGTGCCATCCCCGCCCCCAGACTGCAAGGTTTCATAAAGATACGTTAAAAAATAAAAAACGTTATTAAGAAGACAAACAATTTCCAAAAGTGCTGCATACTTCCCATTCATTTTCCCAGAGAGAAACACAAGGTCAATGTTTGCCAAAGAGCACAGACCAAACCACTGGACAGATTTGGACCAGGTCTTAAACAACTTGGGCACACAGCGCTTACTCATGATCCATACTTGGATTTTGGTTATTCCGTGCAGTAGTTATTTAAATATTTGATGGAGAAGGGGGTGCCCCTTCTCAAAAATGGTTTGTTATATCTCCCATGGTGCATTGCAGGATCATTGCAGGATCATGTTTTTCAGAAATAAAAAAGCTGCCATATTGTTTTTCTCTCGATGCAAGAGATATTCGAGGATATAGCCCGGGATATGGGAAAAAGAAACACAGGAGAAAAAGCTCTTTGCAGGTCAAAAACATGCACATGCCATCAAGCTAGAGCTGAGGGGGGTGGCTAGAGGGTACCAAGTGAAATTTAGGAGGTCTTAGAACTGAGTTTGTGAAACAAAGCTTTCTGTAGCCTTGGCTATAGTCGCAAATAGACAACATTTCAATGCAAACTGCATCAGATAAACAGCATATGTTGTTTGGCAAAGGGAGAGAGCAAGGGAGGTGAGTGGGCCATCTGTGGAGTGGGGGAACTGGCACAGATGAGGGGCACTTGGTGAGGGCCTGGGGGGCAGGAAGAACATGTTTTTGTCAATATATCTGATATTCACAGCTATATTCGAGGCTATGAAGGACGATGGATAGCCGAGGGTATGTGTAGTTCAGTACCTGCGGTTACTGTTTTTTTAAAAGATATTTTTCACTGCTATAGTAATGTCAGGGGTGAAAAATCACTGGCCATCGCAGAATAATTTAATCACACAGGACATTAACTAAAAACATTGGGAGTTCTCAAAACATGCAACCTTTTATACATATATAAAATAGATATTTTTACAGCTACAGTGACATCGGGGGTGACAAATCACTGGTAACCCGAGTCTCTCATAAATACAGTAACCAGGACCAACCCTGCTTAGCTTGAAAGCGAGGATAAGGCCAGCCCCCACAAACCATAGTGCCTAATAAGTGAGGCAAAGTTACAAGACCACTTAGAGCAACATGGCCTGAGAGGCAGGCCCGTTCCTCAATTTAAAGCTAAGCAGGGCTCGTCCCGGTTACTGCATAGATGGGAGACAGTCCACAGTCTGGTGCAATGTGTTTTCTTCATTTTAAATATCTCATAGCTCACTAAGAAAACAAATGGCATCCACTTGTATTTTTAAGACTGTGCTACTGTCAGTCCTTGAAAGTATTAAACTCAAAGACAATTTTTGTTGCCTTTCGCTGAATTGCATTCTGGTATTTGTAGGCTGCCAGTGAAGAGGTGGGGGGGATAATGGCACAATTGTACACTTGTTGCCTAACATAGTCCAATATGGATTTATATATTTGAGTGACACTATGGAATGTCTACTTTTCAAGTTATCTTTATTTAGAGTATTGTTGAGAGCAAGACATGAGGGTGAGGAGGGGAATGATGAGAGGGAAAGTAAGTCATGAGTATTTGCCCATGATGTGGCAAGAGAGTTTGTAATCCTGGCCACTGGTGCAGATAGTCTCCCCTGATTGTGCTGCTTTTCAGGGCACAAGTAAAACACACATGTGGGCGGACAGCATATTTTTTTCAGAGGGCGGACCCCACCCCACCCCAGTGTTTTTGTTTTTTAACTATGCAGGCTTGCAATAGTATTTGGCAAATAAGATTTTACTCAGGTCGTCATGTTCCCAGTGCAGACACTGACCCACAAGACCACAAGCACTTGTTTGTGTTGGGATTTTGTATTGCAGGGAATTTTTCACAAGTTATTGCTATGTTTAAAAGGTAAGCACCTTTTATACTTTGCCACCATATTTATGGGAACATTTCCTCTCTCATGTTATTTTTCTGGTGTTCATTACATTTTCTCAAAGCCAGATGCTATTTGGTTGAGCACACTTTCTTTTAAGGGGATTATCAATTGAACCCCATTTTTAGTCTTCACTTTAAGATAAATGTTCTCATATTGTGCATATATTCACGGGTGCCAGCCTTCGATATTCACTATGGGGCCAATAGTACCTGGCAATGTGTTATTTCTGGAGCCAGCCATTTTTTTCCCTTTTCCGTGCTGCTTAAATGCGGTTCGTTGGTATTGTGCGATGTTACCAAGAGACTGGCCATAAAACAAGGCGCTTGTAGCACTCTGCTTACCCAAAGCGTATGATCCATGGTAAATAACTTGATCTCACTGTGCATTGACTAAAACACTGTGACTTTCAAAGCCTGCAATCTTTTATACATAACAATACCACTGTCAAAACAGGTCAAAATGTGTTTGTGCTTGATGAACTTAGAGCAATGGGTTTCAAGTGTTTCAAAATATAGAATGGCCATTTCTAGCGGCAATCGCCGAAAGTGTTCTGGTAGTGTTATAAAATAGACAGTGGGCATAACTGAAGGTCATGCCCATTGACCATTTCCAAATGCTATGGCTTTTGGTCTGGCAATGTTCTGAATTATACACTGGGCATGACTGAAAGCCATGGCCAGTGTCACAGAAAAAAAACAATGGTATAACAAAAGGTCTGACAGTGTTCTAAAATATGCAGTGGCCAGTGGCATGGAAAAATGGTACAGCAAAACCTTTGAAATTCAGGGGGAAAACATTAGTTGCAGGGACATTAAGGTGAGCAATACATTGTAACATGACCTTTGAAATTCAGTGACCAATCTTGAGTTGCAGGGACGTTAAGGTAAGTACTTAACACAACAATACCCTTGAAATTCAGCTAAAGCCACCTTAACTTTGTGCCCCATGTTGCACAACCTTTGACCACAAGGATGACATTGCAAATGACATCACAGATGACACCACCAATGACATCACATGTGACATCACCAATCACATCATACGTGACATCACTGATGACATCACGCATTGGCATGACTAATTACATCACGCATGACATGACTGATATCACTGGTTTTATTATTTAAATTTTGAAATAAGCCAATTTGTTTCTCACATAAAGTGTATGTGCGTATGTCATACTTACACAGCACAATGTATTCTGACCTTGTTTCTTTAAATGTGACCCGCTTTATACAATTGTAAGTACACACAGACATTGTTACAAAGTAGAATAGTATGTAAGCATGTGTGTACTTTGTAAGGTAATCTGTTACATTGGAATACACATTCATCATTTATTTTCAAAAGAAATGACTAAACATATTAGTAATAACATTGCAATGTCTATTATACGTTCTTTTGCATGTTTTTTTTATAAAAATGGTTATTTAGAAAATAATGTTTTCAAGTAATTTTATTACAGTAAGGATAATTGTAAATGTAAATGTGAACATTGACTATTTTCAGAACGCTTACTGTTAAACATTTTTCTACTTCTTTCTATTCTTATTTTTTTTTTTTACTACTACCTATACGTGTAATATCACTAGTGTGAAAGCCCATATAGATGGGCTAAAGTGCATAAAGGAAGAAATGTTCAGAGTTTAAATATATAACGTGGTGTATTTTAACACATTTTATGTTAATTGAAAAAAAACATTTTTGTAAAGCATCTTGCTCCTTTTTATATGAGGGAGTAGTAACCTCAAACAAAATGTCTCAGAATCCGATAAAAGATCAACATAGTACATACAGCCAATTCTATCTGCTCCTCTTTGTCTTCAATTCCACTTACAGGTTTTGGAATCAAATATATAATGTTGAGGGATGTCAGAGTAACAAATTCACGTGCAGCATGATTCTCTTTATGCAACTTGAAGTATGGTATCCCTGTCTTGGGTCTTTTATGCAGTTAATTGTCTGTTATCATTATTGAAATACACATTTTGTTCACCTGGATTAAATTGAAGTCTTATTATTGTATGCTTAATGCAACACCTCCCTATAGCTGCGATAACAAGTGAAGCAGGCAGTCTCTACTGCACAACTTGAAGTCTTATTAGAATGCTTAAGGCAACACCTCACTCTGGCGGTGAGACCAGGCAAAGTGGGAAGTCTCTACTGCACATGACTGCATCAGACAAACACACATCTGGCCTTTTATTATATAGAAGATGTTTGAAATAACTGAAATAGATTTACGAGAATCAGGTATTTACCCTGCAATTAAGTATTGTAATTGCTTACAAGTACATGAAATTAAAACCATTTGTATAATGTTAAATATGTATTTATTTTAAAGTTTATAAGTTGATAAGTACTACAAATGAATGCTCTACAAGTACTCATATCACACTTCTGCATCAGGGTATTGTTCCGTGTCATGTTATCATTGTTAAGTGTAATGAAATAAAATATGTATCAAAACAGGTCAAGAAAATGTTTCATATTCAAACTTATTTAATCAGTACTGTCACATTTGATGTAATTATTTGTCTCAGCTGTGATGTCATGTATGATGTAATTAGTTATGTCATCAGTGCTGTTGTCTGTGATGTCATCTTTGATGTCATCATCGTGGTCATATGCTATGCAACAAGGGGCACATATTTAAGTTGGACTTACTGGACATGTTGTAGCTGAATTTCAGGGGTTGTGTTGCATTAAAACTGATCACCTTAACTCTCTCTTAACCAAGTTTCTTGTCAATTAAAAAAAAAACATAGCTTCCTGCTGAACTCATCCATCGTATGAGCAGAATGATATTAGGCATTGTGCAAAACTAGAGAAACCTGTGCACCATCTGAGGGTTCTGACAGCAAAACTAAGCTACCAGGGACTAGGACTCTGGACTCTGACCCATGACTCTGCCTACCAGTCTACAAGACATCTGGATCACTGCAATTGACAACGGGAGGGTCATGTGACACACTGCGTGCCTTATTCAGTCTCCCGTGGGCATCCATCATGGGTATATACAGCTAATGGCCAAAAACAGCAAAGGGCAACTCCCTGTTTGCAATTGTTCAGGCAGGAAAGGGCCTAGGGAAAGAACAACAGCTCAAGCCAGGACTTCTCTGAGCTCACCCTTTTACCTGACTTCTGCTTCCATACATAGGGGTCCTTCAACCCACTGACTTTCCTTTCACTGCCGAGCTTCTATCAGCTCACAGGACCATTGATATTTGCTGTATCGGTCATGTTAACTGTGTTTAGGCTATTTATAGTCCCACCCTTGCTCAAATCACAATGTACACCTGCTTCTTCACAGCCAGCCATCCACCCCTTCCCTTTTCTTTCACCCTCCTACCCTCTCGCTTTCTTTCTTTTGCTGTGCCCTTTCTTCCATGTCTTCACTTGCCTATTTCTTCTACCCTTCATCATGCATCTTGACTTCACTTCATTGATCCTTATACTGTAAGGAACTCATGGTGGCAACAGTAAAGACAGACACGCGTGATCACAGTTTAAGGATGTTTATTAAATGGTATAGGTAGGTTGGAAAAATGCCTAATCTAAACCTAAATCTAGGATGGGAGCAAGCTTCGAACATCAAAAAATAATAAGGCAGTCTGAGTGGCATCTTTTCAAAATAAAAGGGCCTATACTAAAAAACCTATTGCCAATTTTCTACCCTAAATACAAAAAGAAGTGTGGGATAATGTTCATAAGAAAGAAGGAAGTAGTCAGAAATAAAAAGTTAGGATGCGATGGTCAGGGTCTCCCTTCCCCACGTTTTCAGCATGGGACAAGGTTGGATTCTGGTGCATGGCACACACTCAAGCTTTCCCATTACTAGCTAACAGTTGTGCTCTCAGCAATCAGGGCCTTCCATGGTTAAGACTCTTTCCTTCAAAAAGTCTCTTGCCTCCGAGGTCCTGACGTGTTTCAAAATAACAAACAAAAGTTCCTTTCTGCTTGTACAATGGTTGATTCCGTTTCACCCCTAGTTTCCCCTCTTCCAGGCTCAGACCCTTCTCGAATGTTAGCTTCCCTCGGTCGGGTTCACTACTGCTTTCAACAAAATTTCTCCTGTGACAATCACAAATTTTATGTGAGCCACTCCTTTTCTCAATCCATTTTTATGATTCTGTATTTGTTTCCCTTAGCTTCACCATCATCTGTCAGTCACAGACTTTCGACTGTACAGAGGATATTACTGGACCCCTGTATGACCACTTTGACACCTTTCTCGTATTTCCCTAGGCCTTCTGGTAATGGTAATTTCAACAATCGGGTAATCATCAAGAGTTTCCTGAGTGAGCAGCCACATGGTTTCTGACCCCTCTGTTGCTGGTTTTCCCCCTCTGGTATCAACAGTTCATAGTACTTTCACAGTTCAATTAGCAGTTTGCTACTTTCATTCTACACAGTTTGGTTTCTTATTGGGACTCCCCCCATCTCACCGGCTGTGATGAACCGCTTGGTACAAGAGAGACAAGTGTCTCTCCCCGGCTTGGTTATCAGCAGAGGAGGGCCCTGTGTACAGTTGGCATCTGCTGCAACACACACTGGATATTGTTTGCAGTCTTACGATTCCTTCTGCAGCGGTTTCACGGGCCTTGGTCGGAAAGGGCAAGGTTGCTTCTCTCCTTGTTACCCTCTCGGTTTCTGCCTTGTTTCTCCTCCTCTTGAACTGCAGTGCTGAGTTAGCTCACTCATCGTGCAGCCTACCTTGCTCGTGTTGTGCTCTCATGCTCCACCTTTTATCTCTGTGGGAAGGGAAAGGGCCATCAGGTGTGTGCGGTTCTGTTCAATTGCTTGACTTTGCCTGACCACTGTGTTGGGAAATGTCAGGTAAATGGCTCGGGTGTTAGTCTATTGTCCTTCATGATATGCAAAAGTGTTTGCGTCGGAAAAGGGGGGTAGAGTGTTTGAGTATATTACGTGGTAGGTTGGGGAAAAGGTGTTATAAGAAGAAGGATACCACGTCTCACCCATCGCTGTCCCACTTCCACTCCCCAAGGACCCCCATGCAGGTGATCCTCCCTCGCTGGTCCACCTCCAGGAACTGGATCTAATAGTAATGGCTGTGTCCTGGCCACCTGGATGACAGACACCCTTAGACTAGTCAGGGAGACACCTTCAGGGTTCTCACAATACTCACTCTTATCCTTCCCTTCTCTCACAGCACTCAGCCTTAACTTGGCCTGACTACTGGAATACTATCCAGCATCTCCGTCTCTTCCCCCACTCTGCATACATACATCAAATAAGATGCTCTAATTCTCCCAGGATCTCCAACCTCATCTATTCAGCAAGCATACAACACAACACCTACTCATACTTTACCTTGGTGTCTAGAATGCAAAATCCCTTTATGACATGTCTTCCTACATCACCGACCACTTTGAGTCTTATCACCCTCAACTTCCACACTACCAGCTCTCCACACTGACTCTGCTCCTTCTTCCATTCTATTCAACCTATTGTAAAGGGAGGCAGAGTGGGGGTCCTTATCAATAAGGCCCTCAACACAACCCATCTACCACATGAAACATCACCTCTCCATCTGATTTAATATTCTCTTTCTCTGTACTTGGTTTTCCTCCTAATATGTCTCCATTGACCCCTCTCCCACTAATGTCTCCATTGTGTGATTTAACATCTCTCCACCTTGTACTCCTTATTTCTCCTCTTCAATGAATAAGAGACAACTCAGGCTGTACTCTCTTGCCCCATGCATTGATGATGTGAGTACCTCTCTCTCCTATCTCTTTCCCCTATTCATGCCTCTTCCATTTACCATGCTTTCTCTGACTTTTGCTATGCACTTATGACTCTGCTTGATCAACATTACATTGCTTGCACATTCACACCTTCCCATCTATGTCCACAGCCTTGGATCACCTCTGCAAATTCACACCCACAAAGCAAACATAAGCAATGACCGACAAGGATTGCAGACATTATGGAAATCTACCCTACTCCTATCCTCCAAAAATTACTTTGTTGCCCTAACCACTCCAATGGTCTCTGCCAAATCCCCTTACTTCACAAACCTAATATCCTCCTTTCACAATCATTGCAAACTTGTATTTGTCTTCCAATCTTTGCTCACATCAAGCCAATATGCATTGCCTCCTATATTTCTACTAATGACTTTGCTTACCACCTTTCCTCTAAACTCTCTAAAATTCATAACATTGTCACATCACTATTCTTTCTCCCTACCTAGCCCTCCTTCTGACCACCAGTTCTCCCCTTATCTCTTCTACTCTGAACTACTTCTCCCATACCTCTCCTACTAAATTAGCACCCATTCTATTTACCCTTTCTCTATCCGCTGGCATCTTCCCTGCCTCCTTCAAATCTGTGACTGTCTTACTTCTATTAAAGAAACCATCTGCTGAACCAAACAATTCAGAAAACTATCACCCAGTTTTTTTCCTTGCACATTAATAAAAAGTCCACAAACTGGGTGCTATTTGCCAGGATCTTCAGTACCTTGAGGATAATGACCTTGGAGATCCACTTACACCTAGCTTCAATTGTAAACACTCTATTGGACTTCACTCATACATATCTACAACTTTTTCTCTAATGCTCATCACTTAAAACTCTCTTCTTTAGTCACACTTTGAAACTTTCTGCCACTTTCAAGACTGTTGACAACTCCTCACAGTGACAAATCTGATCTTGCCTGGATCACCTCCTACCTGGAAGGCCGATCCTTTGAAGTCTCTTGGAACTCGCAATGCTCTGACCCCACCCCTTTCCCTTTTGGCATCCCCAAGAATCAATCGTTGAAACTCAGCTCTTCACACTCTATAATTCTGCCCTACAAAGACTTCACTCATCCCTTATCTTTCACTATCACGTTTTTGTTGTTGACACTGAAATACTTTCTCCTTTTCTTCATTCACCCCAGCCATCTCAGAATGGATTAAAAACTGTATTGCTGCAATTTATCACTGAATTGTTCTCCACTGCCTCATGCTGAACACTTAAAAAACAAAAGGCATCCTTCTCCTGGATTCCAATGCCATTCCTCCATCCCTTCTCTGGTTTTCTTCTAGCATGGCCTTCTTGCTCCCTCACCAAAGGCTCAAATCTTGGTGTCCTAGTAGATAAGGACCTCTGACTGAAACAATTTGCTACTATTATTGCCTCTGCTGCTCATATTAACCTCCTCAACATTTGTCCTGTCCTACTAATCACTCAACAAAAACTCTTATCTCCACTCTTATTCTCATTGCAATGGACTCCTGTTCACACCCACTCCTTGGCCTTCCTCTCGACTCATTCTTCCTTCTTGACAGAGTCCTCAACTTTGATACCCGCACCTGCTAAAACCTGTGAAGATCCTCTCCCACTTCTAACTACTGACTACTGACAACATGCTTGTTCCACCATTCACAACCACTTTCAAGCCACTTCACTTAGTCTAAAAATCTATCAATGGTCTTGCTCATCAGTACCTGTCTGGTTGAATGACAGTTTACTCACCATCTCATTCCCTCCGATCCTCCTCTGAACTCAACCTCACTGTCCCATACCCTGGCTGTTCCTACTCCCACTTCTGCTCTTTCTCCTTACTCGCCCCGCTCCAAGCCAGCCCAACTATGGATATCTTCAAGGCTCAGCTTATACTTCACTTGTTTTCTAAAGAGGAAGCTGTCCGTCTCCAGCCCTCTCCCCATTGTCCTTACATATCCCCACCACTGTTTCCACTGACGCTTAATAATGTAATTTTGTATATTTATATAGTAATGCTCTTTAGTTTTAAGCTAGTCAGTGTTGTGCACATATGACATGCCAGAAACATGTGTATCACCTGGATGGAATCTCAGCCCCCTGAGCCATCACCAGCTTATGATGAGGGTGATGGCATAGTTACAATGAAAGTGATCAGATATCTATGTATGCTCCACAAATGATGTCTGTAATGAATAGTGTTGTTCACAAATGCAGCTTGTGAAACAATAGAGGGCTCACAAATGTGTGTTGTTTCTTATTGAGGTTCACACTGTCCTGGAGAGGTACATTACTAATGCATATCTGTATCTCGCCTTCGATACTACATAGTACATATCAGGAAGGAATTGCAGAAGTTTCCATTTAAAGAACATAATTCTAATGAGATATAATGTAAGTGGTCTTGATTGCTGCCCTGATCCCCTATTGGTCGCTAGAACTAGAAGACCTTCCTATTATTCTAGAAGAGCTTCCTATTATTCCCCCCCTCCCCGCCCAGCCTTACTGTAAATGGTACCCGCCCAACTCCCAGGGGGCCAACTCACCCCAACCGTGTTGCTAATTTTCTCTTTGCATTTTTAGGGTGGCTGCAGAGTTACAGTGTTGTGTTTTGTTTTAAATACATAAGAGTATTTGTACTCTTGCAGGTTTGTGCTGCAGTGACCCCCACCCTTTTAGCTGCCAGTTGAACGTGGCAGCTAAAAGGCTAGCAAGGGGTTAATAATGGAAGATGTGCCTCACTTCTCACATGGCTTGATGTCTGCATGTCAGTACTTCTCCTGTCCCCAGAGGATACATGGAACTCCTTCGCCTTGCATCCGTTTAGTGACTAATTACAGAAAAAAGGAGACCAATTTGAATCAACGGTTAATAAACCGGAAAGCTTAATTTGTATTAAAAGTGGGTCTTGAATCTGCGAAGGCAGCATAAAAAGAACAACTTTATTCTCACATCAGCTCTTCGATGAGAACAATAATGGCTAAATAAACAATTCTAAACACCTCAAGAGGAGAAAACGCCAACAGCATTGAAATGGCAGAAAATACAGTGAGCGAATTACCGCAGACAGGGTATTAGTGTTTGGTTATGCGTGGCAGCACATCCTCGCACATTGGAGACACTTTAATCCTATTGACTTTCCTCATCCAGAAATGTATTTACTGGGTTGACTTTGTTTTCAGATTATTTTATATTAGGCGGTTCCTCTGTGCAATAAAAGTGTCAGGAGCTTTTAGTTTCTGCTCTCGTTTATCCAGGGACGTTTAAAGAGCTCGTCCTGCTCTCACTGGTGGAAGTGTACGAAAAGAAGTAGTGGAACTATGTTTTCTACTGGACTACATAGCTTCCCAAAAACCCCATCACCCCGCCCCCTTCCAGCACAATACAACCCCTCAAACACATTTGCGAGCTGTTTAAGGGAATGCTCAGTGAAGTGCAAGTTCCAACTTCTTTCTACACTTTTATTTTAAAACGAAACCAGAAAATAGATGAATACGAAAAGAAAACTTAATTAAAAAAGTAGAGGAGCACATCACCCAACTGCTCCTGCCCACTTCGACCGCTGCCTGCTCTTGAATGAATTAAGTTTGTACCAGTTAGACTAGTCAGAAACAGAGATTAAAATAACTTGCGGAATTACAACACATCTACCTTTGATGAAAATGTCATTGGTGAGGGAAGAGAAGCCTGAGATTTGTTTTGATTTGTATTGAATACAATGATGATGGTAGCTTGGTCTCCATATGTGGCTTCTGCTAATTTCATAATACATCATGCTAAAAATCATGGTCTGCAAATGTACCTCAGCTGAGTCTGTATACCTGCCTACAAATCTCAGCAACTGCCTTTTTGTGTAAACATAGCAGCCACAAATTGACATATGAATTCCTGCCAGCAGCTGTTGGGACCAAAAGTCCAGTGGCCCTGATCTGCAGTTAACTGTTGGCAATCCTGCATCAAATTTAAATCATGCAGATTTTGGAAGAATAGCCTGGTGGCAGATGACCAATCCAAATAGAAGCCAAGCCTAGTTATGACATGGTGATATCTGGGGTTCCACAACTATACTGGACAAAACCTTGTTTACTGTCAGCTTGGTTTAAGTGGCCTTCCGCCAATGCATCTGATGTACTCACTAGTTTTGCCCGAGATTCTACCAAAACAGACTGTCTGGGCTCTGTCCCATCCAAGACTTTGCCTTGCCTTGTAAAGGGTTGTCAGTTGCCAGTAAAACATGAACCTGGCCCCTGGTGGCTCAGAGATGTACAGCGATTCAAAGGAAAGACCCTGCAACAACAAAGGAACACACATCAGTGTTTTAATTGAAATATCTTATTTGATGCAGGCAGACAGGCAGGAGAAGGGAGCACAGTTAGAGTTGCCAGGAGAGAAAAATCTGTTTCATGAAGGTTCCCACTCTCTTGGATTATTGGAGGGATCCCACCTTCATGTACCATGTCCTGCTTTCTGCAAATAGATCACTCTGTTTAGGACATCACAGGACAGAAGATTCTAAAACAACAGCCGTGCATGGACCCCTTACAGAAGGCGAGAAGGGAAGCACTCCACTGTAGAAGATTTCCTATTGATCGTGGTGAGCTCATCTTCTTACATGGAACACCTTCAGACATCTGAAGAAGAAGGATTTGATATAGAACTCTGCTATGAGTACAGTCTGCACCAAGGCCAACTGCTATAGAGATAATGATACAGAGAGCTTCAAGAAAATTGCAGGTCTTTTACCTTAACCACACTTGAGGAAATGTTGGGATGCTCTAATGGCTGGACAAGGACAGCTAATGCTGTGATTTGCTACCCAGGTATCTGCTCCATGGAAGTGACAAAACCCAGCAAGTGTTCCTTAAGACACTCCTTGCTGGTAGTTGAGTAAAAATGACTTACCTTGCCTCTGGAGACCTTGGACAGGGCCCCCACAACCAAAGAACCAAGGAAGTGACCCTTGCTCTTCAATACTATCCTAGGTACTGCAGTGGAACTGCCGGATTGATGTTTTTACCTTGATGCTCAACCGCATCACCCAAATTCTGCTCAACCCCCAAACTCTGCTGTCTCCACATATGAGAACCTAGAATCCCCAGCTCAACTCTGATGTCATGATTTCCAGCTATGTTAGGGTAGAAGACATCACTGCAGTGTAAGCGGATTCAATTCAACACTACAGCTAAGTCAATGCCTAGTCTGGGATGCTGATGGAAACCCTTATTGATATATTTTTATGTCCAGTTCATGTACTCTGGATGACAACCCTTATATCACACCCCTCTCATAGAATCCCCCTGACCCCACTGAGCCAAGAAGTAGGTTTGTTTCGCAAATTAAAAGGTTTTATTTGAAAAATTAAACAGTATATATATATCACACTTTTATAATAAATTAATAATTGATATCACACTTATGAATATAATGTTGATCAACAATGGGTAATCTGACACTAGCACACTTCTTTACAATCAATGAGGAGTTGGTATAGGATGGATAAGGCAGCGAAAATACTTTTATGGTTTCAAGGGAAAAGCAATGAGGAATAAAATGCAGTACAGAAATAACTTGATATGATTTTAGCAAAAGATAATATAATCACTTTTTCTCTGGCAATTCACCCCCCCCCCTATGCAATGTAAGAAATGGAAGGAGAGCACACAGTCTTCAAGAATCCCAACAAAAATGCAATACAAAATGCAGTTCCCCCCTAGCAAGCTTAGAGAAAAACAGGTATGATTTTAAAACACAGGCCCAAAATGCTTTGAATGTGGTGGCAATGAAGTGAAATGATGCTAAAATTGATTTTAATTCCCTGTAGGAGGTTCAGGGTGAGTGTTAGACACTTTAATTCAATTCAGGATCACTTTAGCAATGCTCTATGAATGATTGTCAGGTTGCACACAAATTTCAGCAAGCAAAGCAAGGACAAATATTTTTACACGTGGCTGAAATTGAGCAAAATGTCAAATCGCGGCAAATTTAGTTGCGTGCGTCAAGCGTGATTACAGAGACGCTATAAGGAGTAGGAAGGCTAGTTGGAAAGCTTAGAATATTAGCTTTAAGATGACAGTCAAAACTCGCTCCTAGCACAAACGGTTCCGGAGATACGGCCGATTTAATAAAGGTAGTTTTTCGGGTTTGAAATTTTAAAGCTCAGAATGACAGATGACAGTTTTCAGTTTTAAAGATGACAGAATGACACGATTTTAGGAGACAGTTCTAATAGGCTAAAATAGTTTGGATTAGATTATTTTAAACTAAGAGATTGGTTTTGCACAGTGAGTACTCACACTATATTTTTGACATAAGCCGTCAAGGTCTGGTCAGGTTGGACGGGACTTCCGGCGGGTGGTTCTGAAGTCCCGGCTATCTGGGTCAGCTCTGGTCTCTGGGTCTGTCAAGCACCGGTTCTGCTCACAACGGTCTGGTTTGTGGTTCTCTCTGGTTCCGGATACAGCACTCCTTCTGGATACTGCTACAGGTTCTTGCAAAAGTTCTTGGCAAAGATTCAAACAGCTCGCCCGGCTGTTGAATAGTTTGGTTGGTTTTGAGGCCTTCTGAAGAGGATTCAGCTTGTGGATTCAGGCCTCTCTGCTACAAATTCTGGAGTTAATTTCTCGTCTCTGGAGATTGATGGATTTGAAGTCTGGATCTCTGGATGTGAAGTCTGAAGTCTCCCGGCAAAGCGTCCCACAAGAAAGTGGAAAGTGAATGTCCCCACCTGTCCTGCACTGTCTGCTTTTATGTGTTTAGAAAGTGGGTGTGTGCGTGGCATAACTGAGCCTGCCCCTCTCTACTTGTCATTGGCCCAATTCTCCCCTCTCCCATGATTGGGGGAAGGAAATGGATTGTCATCATGATGAGGTCTGTTTATGGGTCAGAGGATCCTTCCCTGGTTAATTTGCCCACAAATCTATATTTGATTCAAATACATATTTTCCAGATACACAAGTGGTTGACATAACATTTACATATTGCAGATGAATTAAGCCAGGTCTCTGTTCAAGCCCCATGTTCCTGCGAGCTGGGATTCAGAAATGACAACATTTTGCGCTTTTTGGTCAGTTTACCAATATCGGACATTTACCAAAAATTACACAAATGTGCGCAAGGAGTATGGACATTAATTGATGAAGTGTCAGATTTTTAACATGCAGACATTTGGAGTAAGACCCTATTTTCCGCTAGCAACCCCCTCAGAATACACCACAGGGTCCTAACACCTCTTAAAACGTGCACAGAAAAATCACAAGAATAATGATATTACTTATATAATTCTGACAAGTCCGTACTATGAATAATCCATCTTTTTTTTAAATTATGCTCTGGCCCAAAGGGGTGTGGTTTCCCCCAAGCACATGGTGGAGTTTCCGGTTTGTATACTTCCCCCAAGCTCAGCTTGCTAGCAGAGGCACTGCCCCTCCCAGTTTCTCACAAGAGGAAGCCACTTTACGGCCCCCCCAATATAACATTTGCCTGAGTCCAGGACAGGGCTTTGTTCAGTTTCCTGTAGTCACCAGGTGCCACTCCCCTAATTCAATCAGAGAGGTGTCATCTTCTTTTGGCAGGGGCAGCAGGATGCAGCCAGGCCTGGGAAGAGTTGTTGAGCCAGTTCAACTGCTGTCGGGGGTAGTTGTCAGGCAGAATTCAGCTAAATGTTACTTTAGTTCCCATGTTTCTACATTCAACCCAAACTTACAATTTTTACACATGCAGCTAGGACACTGATTCTAAGTTAAAAACTATGACATTTAAACAATTGCAACCTATGTGACACTCACAAGTAGGTCACTCATTTATTCTAAACATTTTGATTTTAGTGGCTTTACCCCCAAATTCACTTAAGCTGATGACATCCCCAGCTATTTTTTTATATATACATTAAATAATTACTTCCTTCAAGTCATTTCAGAATATAGTTTTACATTGTATCCACCTCTTAGCAAGTCTTTCCTTGGCCTGGTTTGGGTTCATTTGTTCAGTTTTACACAGAATTCTGGTGGTTTTAAAATGCCGGCTTTCTGATAGTGGTGAGCACCAGTATTGCATCCCTTTTGACATTAATAAAATGAATTCCCCACAATTATGGGTTGCTTTTGGCAATCAGCATTGCCATTCCCAATGGTTTCAGGCTACTGTGTGTCTAGCCCCATGGTGGTTTTAGGCAGTGCCCTCCTGTGCTCACAACATAGGCAAAAATGGGTGGCAGCCTATTCTTCATGTTTTCCCTGTGCACTCTCTGGGGAGTTCTGGCCATCATGATGTTTTCAATGCCAGTACTGCACAGTTTTATGGTAGGGCTTGGCTGCATGGGTAAAAAACATCCCACAGCAGCAATACTGATCACTGTTGAAGACAAGTGTTTGCTTCTCCACACCAACCCAACATAACACAGCATTTCCGTGTGTGTTCGAACCAGCCAGGTATTGCCATTGTTGAACTGCGAAGTGTTGTTTAATCTCCTTCTTGATCTGCTCTGTGCTGAAAGTGTCCAAACTCCTGGTTTGATGCTCTGGGCCAGAGTGACATTTAGGACCCCGCACCATAACCTTCTAAGGTGATGGCATTAACTGTAACATCTGCTGGAGAAGCTGTTTGCATGGTAACCCTGTCTTCAAACCCATAATTCCCTGTATTCTAAAGTCTGTGTTCTCTGCATATTTCTTCACATGAGTGGAACGTTAATGGTTTTATTAGTTATGTCTATTTTTAGTTTATTTAAAGCATTCTATTTTTTATAGAAATTTGATTGAACAATCTTTTAATTTGGGACCACAGCTCCATTATTATTTGGTCTGCTTTTTTTGGTAGCTCATACCCCTCCCATGCTCCCTTAAAGAAGTGAAGTCGGTACACTGACTGACTGTGCCTGCTTCACCCTTTTCATTGGGATAATAGATGGTTTTGTAGTATTTTGGGGCTGAGTGGGGGTTTTACTCACCAATCATCCCTGTACTCCTGCATAGCAACAGTTATTTTGTCACACTTCCACATCTTGCCATTGATTGGTCTTGTGTGATGCCAGTAATGATAACACTGTCCGTAAAGAAAATTGTTATGGTTGACATACACATAATGGCCATTTTAAAGATGACATCAATACAGTTTCAGTCATTATTGCGGTAAATTGTGCCACAAATATCATCACAATCCTTTTGTGATATATATATATATATATATATATATATGGACATTATGGTTAAGTTACACTAATTCAGAGAAAAACGTTGTTAGAAGAACATTATGGTTACAGGTAAAAGAAAAAAAAAGAAATGTGCCAGTTATGGTAAGCTATGCAACCATAACATGTGCCACCACCATGTACTGTGAAGACTAACACACAGGACATCAAAGATGACATTAAAAATATTTCATTCTTTTCCAGTCCTTGCAGATGCCTCTCATGCAAGTTTGCTGCAATTGCGTTCAACACTTTGGGTTGTAACCGTGAGCAGAGATTATTTTCCCATTCAAACCTAGGGCTTCAGCCGCCATGCTGCATGCCCCTATAATCGTTTTGCAAACCTTTGTGCAGGTTCATCAAATGACACCAAAGTTATAAGCCATCTAACAATGTTAAGCACCCCCCCCAAGTTTGCCACCTTTGACAAAATCCCACCAATCTTTGCAAAAACAATCAAAGGTGGGTCTAAATATGTTTTGCAAACTTGTGTATGCAGATTTGGCAAAGAGCACCAAATGTATAAGCTGTTCAAACATTTTGGATCCCCTCTCTAATGTTACCCCCTCTTGGATAAGTGGCACCAAACTTAGCAAAAGCATTTGATGTTGGATCTACAATGATATAGCAAAATATAATGCAGTTTCATTGAATGGCATCAAAGTTATAAGCCATCCAAAACCTGCTGTTCAAGACACTATAATACAGAAATATGCATGGATGTCCTCAAACTTTTGTCAAGTTTGCAAACATCCCAGCAATGTACATGAACATCTGTGATGTTTGCAGACTTCGGAGAAATATCCCATTCCATCCTCATCACCCCTCACCTCCCCAGGGACCGTTTAATTAATTTTACAAGTGTAATGCTGTGGTTTTTAATTTGTTTTTATCGTGATGTCTGCGGGCTAGAGGCGTAGTTCGCGAATCCGACATGGCATCAGTTTCAAATGTTTTGACGCACCTCATGTTTTGAATTGACCAATCACTAGGAGCGTACAAAGTCTGCGAACATTACACGGCTCCCTGATTGGTACAGCGGTGTCCACGGACACCAAATCAGGATGTAAGTCTGCGGACTGGATGCAGATACCATTAATTTATTTCGATCTACATTTTTGCCCATTTTTTAAAAAAAAGACTGGACAGATGTACGCCAAATTTGCAAAAGGACACTTTGGGGAGTAGGCCACCGCTCCTTGCGCAAATTTGGTACATATCTGTCCAGTGGTTTAGGGTGAAGGCTTGAGTAATTTTATTTTTCAATGTATGCCTAAGCACATTTCAAAAGTTTTGGGTTTTGGGATGTCAAGGGTTTTGACCCATGTTGAATCAGTAGACTGGGTAGATGTGGGGATGAGCTGTCGCCAGCCATTATTCTATCCCAGAACAAGCTAAATCAATAGACTGGGTGGATGTGGGGATGAGCTATCGCTGCCCACATTCACGCCAGAATAGGAGAACTGCGCAGTTGGCACAAGACCACTCCAAAGATACAACCTTCTTGTGGGGGGGTTCCACATCACCACTCTACTGTAAGGATGCCATCAAAACAATGTTAAGCAAGGGTCCTATACTATCAAGCAAAAGACCACTCTATTGAAATGCAGTAATTCAAGACAACTCAAAAATGGATGCAGTACCGACAAATTCCCCAAGGTGGCGCTAGCGGTCTAAACTCTGACAGGGAAACTGTATTTAGGAGTTGCAAGAGGGGCAGGTACTTCAAAGCTTGTTGGTTAATTGAAAATCTAGCCACCTGCTGTTCCCAGAGGCTAAGAGGCTGGGAAACCTTAACACCTCAGAGATTCCCACACTACGAGGCAGGATATCACATGACCCTGTTGATTGATTGAGGGGAGACTTCCAGGCAGCCTGCTGGAGCCCACACAAAAGGCTCTTTCTGTTGAATGGAGTATGTTAATTTTGAGTGTTTCCTGTCAACAGCCCTCTGCCAGCAAGGAGAGACATGTGATCACTGACCCACCCAGACTTCTGGAGGCGGACCCAAACACTTGGGGAGTTGAACTGCAATAAATATATATTTTATAGAAACAGTGATAATTTATTGTAACCAAATGACAGGAATGTACAACTTTGGGAGTCTTAGTTTGAAAAATGCCCTCACGATTTGAGTCCAAACTCCAATTTGTACCATGTTCTGGGGCAAAACCCCGCTAATTATGATTATTGTAGACAATGTGTTTAAGCTAGAGACATGGAAAGTTACTGGGATATATGTGGAAGGGAAATGTACCTTTGTATAATTTTTGATGAAAAACCAATGTTGCAAAACCCAGTAAAATCGAAAATAAGTTGCCATTTTTGAATGCAAGCTCCTAGAAATGCCAGAGTCGGGACAGGGACTATCTTTAGTAATATATGATGTGTGTATGTGATGTCAAACAACTGTGTACCTGGGAAATATGTATTTGGATCAGGAATAGACGTGTGTGCACATTGACCAGGGGAGTGTCATTTCTGCAGGTCATTAAAATGGCATCACTCTGACACACTATCCCTTCCCAAATCAGGGACCAAATAATCTATTGACCTATCAAATCAAGAAAGGGGCAGGCTTAGGGATGCTAGCCTCTCCACCCACTTTTTAAAACACATAAAAAGAGACTGCAGGGACAGGTAGGGACATTCAATTCCATTTTCTATGGGACGCTCTGCCGGGAGACTCCAGACTTCACATCCATCAATCTCCAAAGACCAGAACTTTACTTCAGAACTTAAAGCAAGGGCCTAAACCCACAAACTGAGAACTCTTCTCAGCAGGCCTCAGCATCCTTAAAGTCATTTGCAAACTATTCCACAGCCGGGCGAGCTGTCTGAATTCTTTTGCCAAGAACAATTGCCAGAGACCCGACCAGAGATCCAGAGAACCACAGGCCGCCGTATCCAGAGAGGCTAGACCAGCAGAGCAGAGCTGACCCAGACCGATCTGAGCAGAACCAGTGCCTGATTGACCCGCTGTATCCAGAGAGCTGACCCAGATCTCTGTGAAGTGCCGAGACCAGAACCGGAGTCCAGTCCAAAACCTGACCAGATCCGTGGCGAGGCCCATTCCTGCCCAAAATATATTGTGAGTACCGCCAGAACTGTGCAGAACCCAATCTCTTAGTTAAAATAATCTAATCCAAACTATTTTAACCTAAGTAGAACTACCTCCTAGAAATCGTGTCATCTGTCATTTGTAAAGCTGCACAACTGTCACCTGTCAATTCTGCAGTTGCAAGCTGTCACCTGTCATTTTGAGTTTTACTTTAAATCCGAAAATCTACCTTTATTAAATCGTCCCTATCTCTTGAACCGTTTGGGCTAGGAAATGTAACTTTCATTTTAAAGCTGTGATTCTAGGCTTTCCAACGAACCTAGAACCGATTTCCTACTCCTTATACTTTTACCGCAATCGCGATTCACGCACTCGTGAAATTTACCGCGATTTGCGATTTGGCTCAATTTCTCCACTTGTCAAAATAACAGCTCCATTCTTTCCTTTGTTAAAATCCGTTTGCAACCTGGTAACAACTCATAGAGCATTGCTAAAGTGAGCCTGAACCAATACCAACAAGCATCTCTCACTCACCCTGAACCTTTAGAGGGAATTAAAAGCAATTTTAGCACCTTTTCACTTCCTTGCAAACCACATTAAAGTAATTTGCCTGTGTTTAAAACTCATCCCTGTTTTCTCTAAGCTTGCTGGGGGAACTGGAACTGTGTATTGCATTATAAAGTGTGATTTGTTGGGATTCTTGAAGACTGTGTGCTCTCTTTCCATTTCTTGTATTGCATAGGGGGGGGAGTGAATTGTCAAAAGAAAAAGTGATCATATTACCTTTTGCCAAAATCATAACAAGTTATTTCTGTACTGCATTTTATTCCACCTTGCATTTCCTTGAAACCATCAAGCATTTTCAGCTACCTCATCCTCTACACTACTCCTAAGTAACCAAATCAGTGTACCCCTGTAACATTATCCATTGTTGATCACGGTCGTATTCTGAAGTGTGATATCAGTTATCACTTTATTTATAGAAGTGTGATATATATATATATATATATATATATACATATATATATATATATATATATATATATATATATATATATATATATATATATATATATATATTCTTTAAATTTTCAAATAAACCTTTTCATTTGCAAAACAAACCTACTTCTTGGCTCAGTGGGGTCAGGGGGATTCTAAGAGGGGGGTGTTATACAAGGGCTGTCATCCAGAGTACTGAACTGGACATAAAAATACATCAATAAGGGTTTTCCTCAGCATCCCAGACTAGGCATTGACTTAGCTGTAGTGTTGATTGAATATCGCTTACAGGGACTGCCCTATAACTATGCCACCACTTAATGAAAATGCACCAAATTGTGGTAAATCATTTGGAGGTTAACATATACTTTGTTTGCAAAGTTTGGTGAGGTTTTGTCAAGGGAGACTACAGTTATAAGCTGCCCAAAAACTGTTATTTCTATGGGTTGTGCAAATTAACCATAACTACAGGGCTCATAAAAATAAAAATAAAATAATAAGGATGTCCATTAGCCCTCACCCTGTTTAACTTCTAAGTTACCGATCAAGGAAAGTCTGTATAAAATTGCAGGAACTTTCCCCAGAGAGTTGGTACTCAGCATATAGCATGGCTTGCCTAGGCAGACGACACACTACTTATGGATAGAAATCAGATCGAAGTGCAGTGACATACTGATGCACTTTATAGGTATTCAACAGATAATGGGCTCATTATTAACCATCAAAAAGCAAACATTCTGGAAATTAGTTCCAAAACAATAAAATGGAAAAATAAATGCTTGGAATATGATGGGGAAAACATTGAGGTTGTCTGCTTATATACCTACTTGGGCGGGCAGATTACATATACTTTGAATTCTGCTGCATTAGAAAGAAACATTAGCTTAAAGGTTTAAAAAAGGTTTAATGTGATTCCACATTTTGTAAAATATAAAGGTGGTTTCTCCATGGAGGGTCTATTAAAATGATATGTAATGAGTTTGGTACCCAGCCTACTCTATAGTCTGGAGCACTATACGAATGATGAAACACAATGGATTAAAACATTGGAGGCCATACTGTGTATAGGGTACTGGGTCTGTCAAAATCTGCATTGGCAGATGCTATCTATTGCAAATTGGGGTTGATTTTAATAAGCACCTCAAAAACGATTTTGATGGGTATTTTCTGTGTTAAGATCTTGGCTCAGGTTGAGAATTCTGAATCTATTTGTGTACATTTTGCCGAGATATTGAAACAAGATTTGAGTTCAAATGTATTGACATGATAGAAAAAAATGCAGTCAACTCGTTTGATTATATTGGTTTTAGCCTGGACAATAATATGAATATTACAGTGGCAGAAAAACAGATTAAATATTGGCAACAATATGGGGCAGAAATAATAATGTGCTAGTCTTGAGCAATCAAAAAAATAATGCTTTGTAAGTAAGACAACGTTTCCCATTAGATGTGCCTTGCCTCTATATAAGAAATCTATACAATGAGAAAGTGAGAAGATGTAACATGCAGGTACAGCTAGAGTTTCTCCCCATGATGTCAAGAATTGGGGCTTGGAAAATATACCATACCAAGAACGTTTCTGCAGGACTTGTCAAAAAGTAATGGAAACTAATAGGCACCTGTTAACAAATTACCCCCATTTAAAAAAGCTATACATCAAAGGGTACCTTAACTTGAAATATAGGTTGAAGACCTATTACTCTGACCATACGTGGAGCCTTTTATACTCAGGGAATTGCACTGTTTTTAACTTTACCATGTACCATATGTGGGTGAAAATAAAAAACAAATTGTTAGAAATACAACGAAAATATCTTTTATAGGATGATTCCTTTTGACCAAAATTCTCTTTTAAATGTAATTTTGTAATCTATAAATGTGAAGGGTATTTCATTGGTGTAAAACATGGAATGAATTAGGATTTTATTTGCTGGACTTTATTAATCAAAGTGACTAATGCAAACATTGTGAAATTATATTCATGCAATTGTATGATGTTATTGTCCTGAATATATATATAGTATTACAATGTTTATTTAACCAAATAAAAAGACTTTAAATAGAAAAAAAAAAAAAAAATATATATATATATATATATATATATATATATATATATATATATATATATTCAGTGAAAAAACTTTGTTAAAGGGACGTTATGGTTCCAAGTAAAACCGAAAAACCCTTGAAATTCACCAGTTATGGTAAGCTAAGCAACCATAACTCGCGCCACCACCGTGCAATGCTAAGACTAACACCCACGACATCAAAGATTACATCACAAATGTCATTGATGACATCAGTGATGACATCACATGTGTATGTACTTTTCATGAAATATGTGTAGAAGGGATTCTTATTATAATGTTGCGAAAAAAGTGTCAAGGATCATAGCAATAAATATCATACCCTAATTAGTGCATTGAACGATGCATTGATATAAATAGCATTCTATTATGGGGTTCTATCTAGTATACTAAGCTACTAATAAAGAAACATAGCATTGTGTGCAGCGTACAAATGAAGGTATAATATTCGTAATGTTAATATGTTGAATAATGAAATGATAATTGTTTTCTTAATAGATTTTTGTGTACTGTGAAATATGTAATAAGTAGCTAATAAAACCCATGTATTACATAATTGCATTACTATAGACAAAACACAAAGAGACAAGAACACATACCAATATGGGTATATACAGGGAAAGTGAAGTTAGCAAAAAAACACAAATAGTAGCACAAACAATTCATAACCTGACTGATTATTTTTATGCAAATAAATGATTGCTCTGTTTCAAAGCTGCTATTTACCCTATGTATATGTATCACTTGATGTGATTGGACCCTAAGGAAAGTAGTGTGAGTACAATGTATACAAATATGACCATATACAGGGAAAGTACAGCCATAAAAAAAAAACAACAGAACTATCAGAAAGTGCTGATAAGTCTATTGATTATCTTTATGCACAAAAAGGATTGCTGTCTTTAAAGCTTGTGTCTTCCCCTATGTATATGTTTCATATGATGGGACTGGACTTTAAGGGAATTACTATAAGAACCTACTTGTAGGATACATCTACAAATAAAATGCAGTTTTTAGTTTCTGACTGTTACCGAAGAAAACCATGTGGCCTAGATATGTCAGCAAAAGAAAAAAGAGTGAGCCAGACATGTGATGTCATCAGTGATGTCATCAATGACATTTGTGATGTCATCTTTGATGTTGTGGGTGTTAGTCTTAGCAGTGCACGGTGGTGGCGCGAGTTATGGTTGCTTAGCTTACCATAACTGGCGAATTTCAAGGGTTTTTCGGTTTTACTTGGAACCATAACGTCCCTTTAACAAAGTTTTTTCACTGAATTTCAAAGGTTTTTAGTAGCGCAACTTAACCATAATGTCCCTTTAACAAAGTTCTTTTACTGAATTTCATAGGTTTTTAGTAGCGCAACTTAACTATAACATCCCTTTAACAAAGTTTTTTTACTGAATTTCATAGGTTTTTAGTAGCGCAACTTAACCATAACGTCCCTTTAACAAAGTTTTTTTACTGAATTTCATAGGTTTTAGTAGCGCAACTTAACCATAGCGTCACTTTAACAAAGTTTTTTTACTGAATTTCATAGGTTTTTAGTAGCGAAACTTAACCATAAGGTCCCTTTAACAAAGTTTTTTTACTGAATTTCATAGGTTTTTAGTAGCGCAACTTAACCATAACGTCCCTTTAACAAAGTTTTTTTATTGAATTTCATAGGTTTTTATTAGTGCAACTTAACCATAAAGTCACTTTAACACATTTTCTTTTACTGAATTTCATAGTTTTTTATTAGTGCAACGTAACCATAATGTCCTTTTCAATGGAGGAAGACCAGTAGCATCCTAGGTTCTCAAAGTGGGAACCCGGGGTGGTAATAAAAAGATTTTTCTTCCCAAACCGGCACGCCGCAGGTTTAGGAAGGAAAATCTTTTACCAAGATGGACACCATCGAAAGGGAAGGAGGGGTGTATAAAGAGAACACAACAGGGCATGGGCGGGGGGTCGGGAAGACCAGGAGAGAGACACGGGGCATGAGTGGGGGGTAACACGAGGGAGACACGGGGCATGAGCAGGGGGTGGGGGGGAAAGAAGGCAGACACAGGGCATGAGCGGGGGGTGGGGGGAAAGAAGGGAGACACGGGGCATGAGCAGGGGGTGGGGGGTGGAAAGAAGGGAGGCACAGGGCATGAGCGGGGGTGGGGGTGGAAAGAAGGGAGACACGGGGCATGAGCGGTGGTGGGGGGAAGAAGGGAGACACGGGGCATGAGCGGGGGGTGGGGGGCAAAAAGGGAGACAAGGGGCATGAGCAGGGGGTGGAAAGAAGGGAGACATGGGGCATGAGCAGGGGGTGGGGGGGAAAGAAGGGAGACACAGGGCATGGGGTGGGGGGTGGAAAGAAGGGAGACACGGGGCATAAGCGGGAAAGAAGGGAGACACAGGGCATGAGCAGGGGGTGGGGGGAGAAGGGAGACACGGGGCATGAGCGGGGGGGTGGGGGGAGAAGGGAGACACGGGGCATGAGCGGGGGGGTGGGGGTGAACAGGGGAGACACGGGCCATGAGCGGGGGGAAAAGGAGGGAGACAGACACGGAGCATGAGCGGGGGTGGGGGTGAACAGGAGAGACACGGGGCATGAGCGGGGGTAGGGCAAGGTGGGGCCACCACCCCCGCTCATGCCCCGTGTGTACCCTGTTCCAACAGTGCTGACATGGGGCATGAGCGGGGGGTAGGGGGGAAAGAAGGGAGACACGGGGCATGAGCAGGGAGTGGGGGGGAAAAGGAAGACATGGGGCATGAGCAGGGGGTGGGGGGTACAGGAGGGAGACACGGGGCATGAGCGGGGGTGGGGGGAACAGGGCAGACACGGGGGATGAGCGGGGGGTGGGGGAGGAAGAAACGAGACACGGGGCATGAGTGGGGGGTGGGGGGAAGGAAGACACGGGGCATGAGCGGGGGGTGGGGGGTGGAAAGAAGGGAGGCACGGGGCATGAGCGGGGGTGGGGGGGAGAAGGGTGACATGGGGCATGAGCGGGGTGTAGGGGGAGAAGGGAGACACGGTGCATGAGCAGTGGGTGGGGGGGAAAGAAGGGAGACACAGGGCATGAGCGGGGGTGGGTGGGAGAAGGGTGACACGGTGCATGAGCGGGGGGTGGGTGGGTAGAAGGGAGACACGGGGCATGAGCGGGGGGTGGGGGGAGTAGGAAGACATGGGGCATGAGCGGGGGGTGGGGGGTGGAAAGAAGGGAGACACGGGGCATGACCGGGGGGTGGGGGGAAGAAGGGAGACATGGTGCACGAGCGGGGGGTGGGGGGGAAGAAGGAAGACACGGGGCATGAGCGGGGGGTGGGGGGAGAAGGGAGACACGGGGCATGAGCGGTGGGTGGGGGGTACAGGAGGGAGACATGGGGCAAGCGCGGGGGGTGGGGGGGTACAGGAGGGAGACACGGGGCATGAGCGGGGGGTGGGGGGGAAAGATGGGTGACACGGGGCATGAGCGGGAGGTGGGGGGAAAGAAGGGAGACACGGGGCATGAACGGGGGGGTGGGGGGGAAGAAGGGAGACACGGGCATGAGCAAGGGGTGGGGAGGAAGAAGGGAGACACGGGGCATGAACGGGGGGATGGGGGAGAAGAAGGGAGACACAGGCATGAGCAAGGGGTGGGGGGGAAGAAGGGAGACACGGGTAATGAGCGGAGGCTGGGGGGAAGAAGGGAGACACGGGGCATGAACAGGGGGTGGGGGGAAGAAGGGAGACACGGGGTATGAGCGGGGGGTGGGGCCCCCACCCCCGCTCATGCCCGCGTGTCTGCCCTTCCAACAGGACAAATTTGGTGAAAATCCGTCCAGCGGTTTGGGCTGTAGGCGCAAGCAAATTTTTTTTTCCCATTCAGTCTATGGGAAAAAAAAAGTTTTGGGACCCCCCTATAACTTTCCCCCCCTGGACGAATCCTCACCAAACTTTGCAAACAAATTCAGAGTGGGCCATATACTTTTTTTTGCAAATTTTGGTTAGGATTCGTCCAGGGGGAGCGAAGTTATAAGCCGCCCAAAAAGTGCTCTTCCTATGGAAACAGCAACTTAACCATAACTACATGGCCATGATATATATATATATATATATATATATATCCTACTTCTCACCATACCACAATGACCCTTAGTAACCCATACCTCAATGACCCTGCCCTCTGGCTCCATCACTTTTCCACTAAACCCACACCCAATCAACCGTGCACACTCCAAGCCAGGAATCTTAGACTTGGATCCAGACTGCCTCGTGCCTACTGCACTCAGCACACCCACGTCACCACTACCTCACAGAAGTCACCTTCATCCCAAAGCACTATCTCGGCCAAAGTACTCAAGGGTGCCCTCATTAACGCTAGATCCATTACAGCCCACGCACTGGACATCGCTGACCTCATCACCACTCATAACCTCGATTTTGTGGCCATCACCGAGACTTGGTTAAACGCAGCCTCTGGCCCACTTCTTTCCCTTGCTATTCCCAAAAGTTACTCCATCCTTAGAGCTGACCGACAATCAACATCCAAAGGAGGCGGAGTCGCATTCATACATAGAAATAACATCACACTTAGAATCATCCCCAACACAGAGCTCAGTTGTGCAGAATCCCTCTCCATGAAACTCACCTTATCTCCAACTAACACTGCTACCCTGCACCTCATCTATAGACCCCCAGGACCACTTAGCTCCTTCATAGATGAGATCACAGCCATTCTGACTACCAATACGAAACCCAACTCTCAGGTACTGCTTCTAGGTGACCTCAACCTTGCCCTACATGACCCTAAGGATCATTTGGCCCCTGAAGTCGCTGTCACATTAGCTAACTTTGGACTCCAACAGCGCATTGACAAACCTACCCATATCAAAGGTAGAACGCTCAATTGGATTTCTGATCTCAATTGCAACACTACCATAAGCTCCAACCGCGCTTGTGCCTGGTCCGACCACCACATCATCATTTTCCACCTTCCAGCGACCAACCCTCTCACCACTCCCACGATAGCTCCAGCCACTCCCACAAGGAACAAAAAAGACATCACTAGGGATAAACTTCTCCCACTCATCCTTCCTATCCTGAACAAATGTGTGTCCCAACATAACGACCCTACAGTCTTAGTAGACATCTTCAATCAAACACTTCTCAAAGCCATTGATAATATAGCTCCGCTTAAATTACGGAAAGCTAAACAACAAGCCCATTTGAACTCCTGGTTCACCCCGCAGTTACGAGCCTTACGCAAAGAAAAACGCAAGGCTGAATCACTTTGGAAGAGCCACCCATGCAACCGTAACAAAGAACGCCTCATCATCGCCACCCACAACTACAAGGAAGCAATCTTACAAGCAAAAAAGGAGACTTACAACCAACGTATCACACAAGCAGAATCCAACACTAAGGAGTTGTTTAAAATCCTTAAAGAATTGGAAGCCCCCTTCCCTGTCCCTGATACCTGCACTAAAGACAGCCAATGGTGCATTAACATCCAAAACGCTCTCCTCAACAAAATCACCACCCTGCAATCAAAGATTAACGCCAAACAAACTACCCTACTCACCAACCCCCCTACTAAACCCTCCATTACGCCAAAGGCCTCCTTTACTCACACCCCTTTCAGCTTCACCCCACTCACCATTCCCGAGGTCGAAAACATCATTCGCAACCTAAAACCCTCTAACTGCCAAGGTGGCTCCTGCCCAGCACCTATCATCAAGGAAGCGGCACAGGACCTTGCTCCTTTCATAACCACCTTCATCAACTCTTCATTCCTATCAGGAACGGTACCCAACAATTTAAAGGACGCATGGGTTATCCCTCTCCTAAAGAAAAAACGAATCTGGACCCTGAAACACCAACTAACTACAGACCCATTACCACTGTACCATTCCTACTTAAAATACTTGACAGAGCAGCATACCTGCAGATTCAGAACTACTTAGAAACTAATAACCTCCTCGGCTCAAGACAGTCTGGCTTCAGACCCAAGCATGGGACGGAAACAGCTCTTCTTGACCTCAAAACCCAAATCGAGGACATTAAAGACAACGGTAAACTGGCCCTTTTACTATTACTGGACTTATCCGCTGCTTTCGACTTGGTCAACCACCAAATACTATGTCGGCACCTGAAGTCCGCTGCCCACTTCTCCGACAACGCTTCCAACTGGATCAGGTCATTCCTCGACAACAGGCACATGAGAGTTTTGCATCGGCAGACCCTACACCAGTCCCGTGCGGAGTCCCGCAAGGGTCTTGTGTCTCCCCTACTCTCTATAATGTCTTCACCAAACCATTATTTGATGTGCTTGACTATCTGGGTGTCACCTACACGAACTACGCCGATGACACCCAGATACTCATACCCATCACTGGTGACTACATTGTTGACTCCAAAGCCCTCAATGACATTTACCTTGTCATCCAAGCATGGATGGCCCAGCACGAGCCGTGCCTCAACGAAGACAAGACTGAGCTTCTCATCTTAGGCACGCAACAGAGACCTAACAAACTAGGTCCCCTGTTCGGCTCCTTTAACATTGACGGTAATCTAATTAAAGTATCTAAAGATACCAAAACCTTGGGTATCTACTTGGACGCCTCCTTGAATCTCACCCGTCAAACCAATGCAGTGGCTGCCGCGGCTGCCTTACACCTGTAAATTGATCTCAGCCTGTCGCCCATTCCTTACCGCCCAGAACTGCATTACCCTGCCCAGAACTTTGGTTATGTCCAAACTGGACTATTGTAATGCACTGTACCAAGGCACTAACCAGGGCAATCTTAACAAACTGCAGACTACCCAAAATAACGCCATTAGAGCGGCTCTTAATATCCCCCGATCTGCCCACATCTCAGAAACCAGGAAGAATCTCAACTGGCTCTCAGTCGCCCAAAGGATCTCACTGAAATGTGTTAACCACCAGGCCCCTTCATACCTAGCTTCTCGATTCACCCAACATATTCCTACCCGAGTACTCAGATCTGCACAGTCCCACGGTCTTGAAATCCCTAGATTCAAGCTTCATACAGCTGGGGGTGCCAGCTTCCCTGTCCTGGCTGCCAAGCTTTGGAACACTGTACCACTCACTATCAGATCCTTAACGTCATTTAACCTATTCAGACACAAAGCCAAGCTTTGGCTAGTTACATCTCACTAACAACCGCCTTCTGACTCTGTTGGGCCATCTGGGACCTAGCTCTGCTCTGTTCCGGCACTACTGTTCCACTTATTGCTCTGCTTTGTAACGTCAATTGATATGTTATACCTGTAACTTTCTGCCAAGATATGCGCCCGGTTGCCTTTGGGCTTGGTCTGCGCTATATAAATAAAATAAACATAAACAAACATAAACATATATATATATATATATTTGTTCACATTTGTTAAGCGCACATCAGACCGAAGGCATTGTGGCGCTGGTTACAGTGTTTCTTAAACTTAGTTACACGCAGTTGTACCCTTGGTTACATTGGGGAATGGTTATGCTTAAGTACATGTACATAGAGAACACAGAGGTGGTCAGGTGCACAAGTTAGTTGAAGAGAGCAGTTTTAAGTTGTTTCCGAAAGGAGAGGAGGGATGATTCTGCTCTGAAGTTGGTGGGCAGTGCGTTCCAAAGCTTAGGTGCCAGGTATGGGAAGCCTATACCTCCTGCCTTGGATCTATTGATGCGTGGTATGGTGAGAGGGTTGGCGTATGTGGATCTGGTTGGTCTTGTGGATAGTGGATTGGGATCTAGACAGTGTGTCAGCTAGGTAGGATGGTGCTGTGAGGTTGATGCATTTATGCGTTGTGGTGAGGATTTTGAAAGCAATCCTATCCTTGACTGGGAGCCAATGGACGGCTTTCCTGGCTAGGGTGATGTGCTCTCTTTTAGGTATGCTGAGTGCTGCTCTAAGAGCATTATTTTGGGTGGTTTGGAGCCTTGCTAGGTTGTTCTTGGAGGTGCCGGATAGGAGTTTGTTGCAGTAGTCCAGTTTGGCTCCAATTGTGGCTCTTGCGATGGACAGGCAGTTTTCTTTTGTTAGGAACGGTTTTATAGCATTGATGAGTTTAGTGCTCAATGCCGTTGCCGAGACGATTGCGCTTACTTGTTTATCCATAGATAGGGTGGCATCTATGTGAACTCCTAGTGTTTTAACTGATGATAGGACTGGGATAGTGCAGTTGTCTATGCTAAAGTTAGTGTAAAGTGGGTTAAGGCTGGCCTAAGATGAGGATTTCAGTTTTGTCCCCATTCAAGCAGAGTCCGTTGGTGGCCATCCAGGCTTGTATGGTGGAGTAGATTAGTTGGAGGGAGGTGGAGTCTTGATGATAGTTACCAGTCAGGGGCAGGAGTATCTACGTGTCGTCAGCGTAGTTCGTGTAAGTGATCCCCATAGCGTCCAGTTTGTCGAATAGGGGCTTAGTAAAGAGGTTGTATAGCGTAGGGGCTGTGCAGGAGCCTTGGGGAACCCCACAGTGGATGATGGATGGCACAGCATGAGCTGTGTTGGAGAAGACTTTCATAGCTCTGCCTTGTAGGAAGGAAGTTACCCATGAGGCTGCGTCCTTAGAAAAGTGTGCTGCTTGTGTTAGATGCTTGATGAGAGTGTCGTGATCTACTAGGTCAAATGCTGCTGATAGGTCGAGGAGGAGGAGGAGGGCAGGCTTGCCCTTGTCGAGGATGTTAGTAATTTCATTTTTTACGTCTAGAAGGGCGGTTTCAGTTCTGTGTCCCTTACGGAATCCAGATTGCCTTTTGCCTAGAATTGCGTTGGACTCTAGGTAGTGTTGGATCTGTATATGTGCGGCTTTGTCAAGTAATTTTAGAAGGAATGGGACTGTGGTTATGGGGCGATAGTTGTTAGGGTTCGCGGGGTCAAGTGTGTTTTTTTTTAGGAGGGGGCGCACCCAGGCCTCTTTGAGGGTGTCTGGGACTATGCCTGACCTAAATGATGCGTTGATGAACGCAGTGAGGAGAGGAGCGAGCTTCTCAGCACATTCTTTGCTGATTTTTGGGGGGCATATGTCAACCTTACAGAGTGAGGGTTTGAGATGTTTGAGGATGTTGATGACCTCAGTTTTGGTGATTTCGGTGAAAGTGAACTTGGGTATGTTGTTGGCTTTGACACTATGTTTCATGTGTGCGTGTGAACTTTGCTTAGGTAAGGAGTTGTAGTGGTGTGATATCTTTTTTTGGAGGAGGTTTATTTTTTCTAGCATGGCTGTTTGTATGCCTGTGCCCCAGGCCTCGTCCTTGATGATCTCGTCTGGGCAAGTGGGCGGTATGGTTAGTTCTTTAAAGATACAGAATAGCTCTTTAGATTGAGAGTTGGCCGCCGTGATGCGTTGGTTGTCGACTTCGGATTTGGCTCGGAAGATGGCCTCTTTGTATTTTTTGGCTATGGTTTTGAATATATCTTTTGTGTTGTCGCAGGGATTACGTTGCCAGTTCTTGAGCGCTTGGCATTTGTCTGTGCGCATTGCTTGGAGATCCTCTGAGAACCAAGAGTTGGAAGGATTTTTTCTCTTTTTTGCTTTCTAAGGCGGCGACAGTGTTGACCGCCCTTGTGATAGAGTCTTTAAATATTTCAGTGACTGTATTAGGGTCTGATGAGAAAGGGGGCTTTAGACAGGGCACGTTGAGTAGTGCACTGATATTAGCTGCTGTGAGTTTTTTGGCACTTCTGGCTAGAGTAGCCGCTGCTTTGGTGGGCATTCTACTGCTTACAGTGCAGGGGATATCGAATAGGATGAGGTTATGCTCTGTCCACGGGAGGCTGGTGTTGGCGGTGATTACTATGTCGCAGTTGTAGTCAGAGATCCAGTCTAGGGTGCGCCCTTTGGCGTGAGTGGGCGCTACGATTTTTTGGGAGAATCCTAGGTTGTGGAGGTCCTTGGCTAGAGATAGGGCAGCTTTGTCCTTGAGGTCGTTGAGTCCTAAGTTTAAGTCTCCTAAGAGGAGTGACTTTGTGGATTTCTTAATGTTGTTTCCTACGAGGTGGTTAATTTGGCCTTGGAAGTTGGTGGAGGGGCCAGGTGGACGGTAGATAGTATGGATATTAATAGTACAGTTAGGTGATGGCGCTAGTTTGATAGAAAGGATGTCAACATTTCCGTCCTCTTCATGAGGTATGGTTCTAATTGGTAGGGTTTCCTTGTGTATAAGGGCAACCCCCCCTCCTATTTTGGTCATTCTATCTTGTCTGATGATGGCATACCCTGTAGGTAGGGCTAGAGCGATGGCAGGGCCGGACGCTTGGTGAAGCCATGTCTCGGTAATGGCTAGTATGTCTAAGTCATTGGAGGTAAGTAGGTCATGTACTTCTATGGCGTGGGCATTGAGGCATCTAACATTGAGGAGAGCGCAGTTGTATGGAGTATGGCCGGAGTTCTGAGGTCGCATGGTACGAAGATTTGGTGTGGTGGTATCGTTAATAGGGGCGCAGGGATTACTGCTGGGTATATTGATTGTAGACTTACTCCTGTGGTATGAGGTAGAGTTCCTTTGATAGTGTGGTGTACTAACTTTCGTGGTACGTGAGCTGAGTCTGTAATTTCTGAGTGTTATGTGTGCAGTATTGGCCTGGTGTATGAAGGGAGCTGTGCGGGCTCTGAGTCTGCCTAATCTGAGGTTCGCGTCTGGTGTTAGTGCCATGAGTTGTGGTAGAGGTGTGGGCGTGCGCATACAGTCCATTATGGTTGGGTGTCTCTGTGAATGTTGGTCGAGAGTGTGGTCTCTGTTGTGGCCGAGTAGTGTGATCATGAGGGTTAGTAGCGCACATAATAGGCAGGTGTGGAGGAGCGAGGAGAACATACTGGGCGTGAGTTAGATACACGGGGCAAACTAACACAGTGGATGCAGGCTATCACAATGGAGGTAGGCTAACACAGCGGAGGCAGACAATCACAATGGAGGCAGGCTAACACAATGGAGGCAGGCAATCACAATGGAGGCAGGCTAACACAGTGGAGGCAGGCAGTAACAAAGGAGGCAGGCAGTCACAATGGAGGCAGGCTAACACAGTGGAGCAGGCAGTCACAATGGAGGCAGGCTAACACAGTGGAGGCAGGCAGTCACAATGGAGGCAGGCTAACACAGTGGAGGCAGGCAGTCACAATGGAGGCAGGCTAACAGTGGATGCAGGCTATCACAATGGAGGCAGGCTAACACAGTGGAGGCAGGCAGTCACGATGCGTCTGTGGGCCAGGCCCAGAGTGCTCAGAACAGGCGCAGGAACTGACCTTTGTATGGCCTTCGTGTGGCCGCCGGCGTCCGCCTGCCGGCGGATGCAGAATTCAAATTAATGCGGGTTATCGAGGCTGAGCCTCGTTTTCATGCCGCGTTGCGCCCGGCATACCAAGGTCAGGCAGGGTAGTGGGACAGGGTCAGGCAGGCCCCTGTATGCTGTGGCTGTGATGCGGCACAGATCCGAAATGTGGATGCCGCTTCTGGGAGGGAGAAAGGGCTCCTGCCCTCTTCCCTTGGCGTGTGTGTCGTAGTGGGGTCGCAGGCGCAGGAACAGGCCTTTGTATGGCCTTCATGTGGCCGCCGGCGTCTGCCTACCGGTGGATGCAGAATTACATCGACACAAGAATATACAAGACACAAGACATTAATTACAAAAAGCAAGACCCAACAAAACAATATAAAAAAGACCTCAACGATATCAGCAAGAAACATCTGAATGACTTCCAGCAACACACTCAGGGTCTCGTACCAGATAGTCCAATGCCTTCTACTTTCTACATGCTCCCCAAAATACACAAATAAAACCGCTCCCTCAATGCCCAGTCATCTCTGGGTCAGACGCTCTGACTGAAAATATCTCTGGCTGGGTCAAGAACATCTTAAAACCACTGGTCAGAGTGACACAGAACTACATCCATGACACCACTGGTCTACTCAACAAACTGGATGATATATCCCCCTCCCAAGGGGCACATTACTGGCAATCATTGATGTAGAGTCACTATACACAAACATCCCTCACATTGATGGCACTGAGGCATGTAATAATGCTCTTGGCGATCAAAACACACTTGCTGACACTATAGGCAAATGATACAGACAGCCATGGGCACACAAATGGTGCTGAAGTATGCACGTTTGTTCATGACAAAATTAGATACAGATTTCCTTGGCACCTGTGACTGCAGACCTTTGAGATACCTGCACTACTTAAGCGCCCAGATGCCTTTGGGCAAGGTGCGCTATACAAATAAAGAAATACAAATACAAATACTACATCAATGGCATGCTCCTGAACTGGACTGCTGGGGATCCCAGCTACTTGAAGAGTATCAGCTTTCACCCAGTGCACACAAAACATGCTACAATATTCAGCCAAGCATTAAGATACAATTGAATATGCTCAGACACAATGGACCGGTATAACAATATACAATCAGACTTCATAAACCATGGATACAACCACACAATTGTGGAGAGACAGATTCACAGGGCAAAAAGGATCCCCCACAGCAACCTTTTAGAATACAGCATGTGAAAGACACAAACCTGGGTGCTACTAGCAGTCACACACAATCCAGAGCTGGATGCCTGCCGCAAGATTGCTAAGGAACTCTAACACATCATGCAACAAAATGAACGTCTGAGAGAAATCTTTCCCAAGATGCCCTTTCTTGCATTCAGACACCCAGCCAATCTGAAGGCAATGGTGGTCAGAAGGAAAACACACATAAATTGCACAAATTATGGAATTGTACCTTGCAGAAACAAAAGATGCCTAACTTGCCCACATATCAACATTTCGGCCACAATCAAGATGCCCAACACAGTGCAGAACTACAAAATTATGGGACGGCTCACATGAGCATCCAGCAATATTGTTTATTTGATCATGTGCATGAAATGTCCCGGATGTGGCTACTATGTTGGGGAAACTAGTCAACATCTACATAAATGCATTACCTTCCATTGTGATAGTGTTAAACAATGTACTAACAATGAGAGTCTAGTGGGTGAGCATTTTTCAGAAGCTAATCTTACCCTTGATGAACCTAAGATTGCTCTACTCTGTGGTACTTTCAGGACTGCCAAAGCCAGAAAGACCCGTGAATTCAAATGCATGCACATGTTCAATACACTTGCAAGAGGCTTGAACAACTCAACCATAACTTCAGGGCCCCAGGTGTCAGCCATATTAGAACAATTATCTATCTATGTGGATAATTTCCTACGACCTATCATTGGACAGATGCAATCGTTTGTGAAAGATACAACCTCTATGCTTAATGTCCTCTCAGAAATGAGTATTGAACAACATGATCTCCTAGTGTCACTCGATGTAGAGGCATTATGCACTAGCATTCCTCAAATGGACAGTATTAAGATAACACAAGAGTACCTAGATCGTCACACAGAGGATGATATTAAAGACCCTACAGAGTTTATTCTCGGGTGCATGTGAATTTCCCTCATGGAGAATTATTTTCTCTTTGAGGGTAGTTCCTATGTACAGAAACATGGGGCAAGTATTGGAGCGACTTTTTCCCCTAGCATTGCCAATATCTTCAGGGAACATTTTGAATCCAGTGCCAGCTATCATGAGAACAATCCATTTAGGACCAATATTGTTAGCTGGCATTGTTATATTGACGATGTTTTTATAATGTGCAGAGGAGATGAAAGTGTGCTTTCAGTGTTTCTACCATGGTTGAATTCAAGAAATTCATACATAGATTCCACTATGGCACATGACCTTAACAGTGTATCCTTTCTAGATTTGCTGATTAAAAAATCAACAGAGGGTAGGTTAGAAACTTCACTGTTTAGAAAACTGACTGATAAGAATACTCTGCTCACGTACGAGAGATTTCATCCACTAAGCCTCAGAAATAATTTACCAGTAGGACAATTACTTTGGGTTTGAAGGAATTGCATCACGTATTCAAAATTCAACACATATAGCAGAGATTTCGGTTCCCTTTATAAATCAAGAGGATACCCCTTGGAAATGAGCACAACACACTAACAGATAAGTCTATCTCACTCCACAACAAAAAACAAATGTGGATATATTGACGTGTATCACCACATTCAGTCCTTTAAGAAATCAACTGAGAAAAAACATTCTAAAGAATTGGTACATGATACAAATTCCTGAATGTACGCCTTTGAAACCTAGATTTGGCTATACAAGACAAAAGAATCTTAGAGACATTCTAGTACATACATATGACCATAAAACACAGATACACCCAAGAAAAAATAATCTATGGGATTTTCCACTGGTGACCGGACACTATTGCTGTGGCAACTGCTCAGTGTGCACTTGCACACAGAACATCCAAGAAATTGGTCTGTATGAAATGAAATGGCACCTTAATTCCTTCACCAATTGTAGGTCGCAATGGATCATTTATGGGATTAAATGCCCATGTGGTCTCATCTACATAAAAAAAAACTAAACGGGAGATCCGGCGAACATTAAAAACAATATGATCGACAAACCCATACTGGAACATTTCAATCAATACAACAAGCCCACAGACCTATTTTGGTTTGTCATTCAAAAGGTGTAACCTGCCCCTCGGGTTGGTGACAGAGATTTCACACTTAGAATGATCAAACATAAATGGATTTTCAAATTGGATTGTTTGTGCAATGGCCTAAACACTAACATTGAGTGAGGGTTGTTTATGCATCGATAGATCAATTTTGTTTGGATCTTGGCATGCACCTGTCATACTGTTTATGTACTTTTTATGTGTTCTTTGCCTTCATTAACTTTTGGCTTTTCACATCATTTTTTTATTGTTGCAGATTGTTCAGTACCGTAACCATTTTGGTTAGTGTGCAAGAATAATTTATTCTTTGATTCACATATTATTACATCAAACAGCATGTATCAACCTTTGTCTATTTCATTTCATTGTTCACTGCATTGGGGTGAATGATTGAGACTTTCTTCCTCCGGATGCACTGCACATGACATCAGCTTTGGCATTCCCTGCAACACATTCTACATTGGCGTGTGATCTCGTTTTGGAACAGAACAGGCAAAAGCATTCAACACGATGCTTGGATCACACTAGGTTCTCCAAGCCTCGTTCTCATAACGAGGCCCATTTCCTGATAACAACACAGCACAGGCACATCAGAAGGGTGTCTGCCGAACCAGTGCGTGACGTCCTACAGGGAGTGAGGCGTTCATCCGTATTGTCATCGTGCAGCAGTTCTCTTTGTTGAGTAAGCGTTTTCAAGAGTCTGTTTCACATTACTAGCTACTAGTCATTCTGGCTTTCACAGCATCTCTAGTCCTTTGACGGAGTAGTGACCTGTAGTCAGTCACGATCAGCCTGCACTGTGCTATTTATTTTCAATTGAAAGCATGGTGGCATCTCTAATGTTGTTTCATACAAATTCTTTTGGTTTAATAGCTTGAAAACAAGTTATCTTGGAGAGAAGATTTAGATTTTCCTGACTATCTCCTCCCATACCTACTACTACGAGGTCAGTACCTGCCTCATCATATTCTAGTTTGTTTTGACTTTAAATTATACAAGTATGAATCAATAAGGAGCGCATTATGACATGCCATTTTGGCTTTTGTCACCCTTACAGAGAGAAGTGCTTGCACACTTCCATCTTATTTCCAATCAAATTCAATGTTTGATATCTTCTTGCTCTGCACGTCCTTGTTTGATATTCCAGGTCAGCACTACTTACCTTTATACATATTATGCTGGTACATCATGAACTATCAAAGAGTGATTTTTACTTTTACTTGTTTTGTAGAGTCAATTTTTGGGGGTGTTCCCAGTTTAATTCCATGTCCTGAAGGGCCCTATTACCAATAGATGTGAGCGCAGTGGAGATCGCTTTTTGCTTAACAGAGGCCGAAACACATGTCGATTGTTGACAAGACTTCACTGGAAGTGCTTGTTATTCCCATGTTTTGACATCCATTTTGTGTTAGTGGAAAGACTATTTTGCATTTGAATTGTTTTCACAATCTTTATGTTGCTACTATCCATTATAATCATTGTTGATGAATATAATAATCTGAATAGTCACTCACTAACCCCCTTTCACATTAATGGTCTTATCTGAATTAATTCATTTGTCAGTGTTTTGTTCATTTTTTGCTATTTTATGATGTATTATTGTTTTTCTTTATGTGTTGTCATATTTGAATAAACAGCACCTTTTATGTATATCACTCCATGTTGTATTTTGACTGAGGATCTAGTCAATTCTTTTGGGTTGTGTACGGTTAACACTTTGGTGTTATGTGTTAAGGCAGAGGTCACCAGTCTCCTAGCCGTTGTTTTCTAGGAGGCTTGAACAGACACTGCAGTTTCATGAGTCACTATTCCAACTAACAGACGTTCACTTTTTCCACTTATATAGCTACAGGGATCACAACATCCACACCTGATACTTCCCATCATTTGTTCCATAGCTGTTCACAGACATTGAACTGGCAGTGCACCAGCAACAATTGGATATGACTGCATGGAAACCAGTGGTTGAATGTAAGATGCTCCAATATGTCCTAAAGATTAATTATGTATTATGAACCCAATACCATATTGTGATTTAAGAATCATGTATTGAAGGGGGTGTGGAATCAAATAATTTGTGGTATATTGTTACCTGATTCTCATTAATTTACATTTAGATCTAAGGTGGTTAGATGGAAAGCAGGCTTAGTAAAGAAGCTGTGAGAGAAGATTTGGATAGATAATGAACAGACATTGCTCAAATGGCAAAGTTAAATATTATTTGGGAGAATACAAAGAAGTGGTGTATTCTCCATGTATTTGATTAAATGTATCTGTCCTCAAAATAGAGCAACTCTTATAAAACTAAGAAAGAATGCACTCTGCAATTTAGAAGTCATGGGACCGAGACGAGGAATCCCCAAAAATAGAAGAATATGACGGTTATGTAAGAAGGATGCTAATGTGAAACCCTTGACGCGTGCTATTATATACATAATCCTTGATGACCTCCACAGTATCACAGACAGAAAGAACACACAGCACTACTCATACTCTTGGACCTCTGATATGATATGATATGATATGGTATTTGTTTAAAGGCGCGACGAGGCAGGGAGGGAGGGAAACAAGGGGAAGACAGACAAACGATCCTACTAGGCCAGGTGTCATTCAGATCGCGCAAGTGCAGAGGTAAGGGGAAAAGGAGGAAGTGCAGGGGGAGGAGGTGGGGGGGAAAGTGCAGTACAAGGTAAGTAGCGTAAAAAAATAATAATTAATAAATAATAAATAAAAAGGGCCAGCTGGTGGCAAGTGCGAGGTAAGTGCAGAGCAAGTGCTGGGAAGGGGGCTGTAGGGTACAGAGACAGTCCCACAGTGCAGGGGGGGCCAGGGAGGCAGTGCAAGTGGAGAGTGGCTGGGCCCTGGACCGAGGTTGCTGAGAGTGGCCCAGATGCAGGTTTAGTGCTGAATTCAGTGGGGAGTTAAGCAGGTTTAGCAGGGGAGAGGGAGAGAGAAGGCAGAAGCGAAGAGGAAGGTTTTGAGGTGCTTCCGGAACCGGAGATGGTTCTCCTCAAGTTTCAGGGAGGCAGGAAGGCTGTTCCAGAGGGAGGCCCCTGCTGTGGAGAGAGATCTACCCCCAGCTCGTTGCTTCGAGAAGCGGCTGACCATGAGGGAGTTGGAGACGGATGAGCGAAGGGCTCGTGAAGGAAGATATTTAGGAAGAGAGAGTTGAAGGTATTTAGGTCCCAGGCCCCAGAAGGCCTTGTGGACAATGCAGGGGGTTTTGAACTTAATCCTCGCAGCCACTGGGAGCCAGTGAAGGGATTTCAGTCCTGGAGAGATACGGTCCCTGGGCTTGAGGCCAAGGACAAGTCTCGCAGTTCTGTTCTGGATAAGTTGCAGAGGGCGGAGAGTGGAGGCAGGCAGATTAAGATAGAGGCTGTTACAGTAGTCCAGCCTTGAGAGAACCAGGGCTCGGGAGACAGTGAGCTTCTGGGGGAAGGAGAGGAAGGGAAGAATACCTCTGAGGAGGTGCAGCTGGTAGTGTGACTTCTTAGAGACGTCAGATATATGAGGAGAGAAGGAGAGTGTGGAGTCGAAGATGACCCCGAGGTTTTTAGCCTTGCAGGTAGGGGCAGGAAGGGGGCCAAGGGAGGCCGGCCAGAGAGCTGCAGGGAAGGAGGGAGTGGGTGTGCCGATGAGTAGAATCTCAGTCTTACTGGCGTTGAGGCAGAGGTCATTGGCGGCACACCATTCCTGGATAGCAGACAGACAGTCGGAGATGAGGGAAGGAGAGGAGGAGGCCGAGGGTAGCCTGAAAATGAGCTGGGTATCGTCTGCATAGCACTGGAAGTAGGGGCAGAGAGCGGCGATGCGGTGGGCAAGGAGTGCCAGATACTGGTTGAAAAGCCAGGGAGAGAGGTTGGAACCCTGGGGGACACCACAGGTGGAGAAAAAGATGTCAGAGAGGAAGGAGCCCATTTGGACCTGGGAGGGTCGACCGGAAAGGAAAGAAGTCAGCCATGCCAGAGCCTGACCAGTGATACCCAGGTTATCACGGAGACAGTTGAGCAGGGTGGCATGGTTGACAGTGTCAAAGGCAGAGGAGAGATCGAGCAGAATGAGAACACAGGGAGTGTTGGAATCTCTCTGTAGCCTTCAACACCATCGACCATACTATTCTACCAGACATCTTAGGTCACAAGATGAATCTCTCTGGCAGCATACACGACTGCTTCACCTCCTTTCTCATTTTGACAGGACACACTTTGTCTCCATTCCCAACTTATTGATCAGACCACACACCTGTCAAATATGGGGTCCTGAAAGGCTCCTCCAGATATCCTCTACTCTTCAACCTATATATTCAATCACTAGGACAGACCCTTAACAAACAGAATGTACATTTACACCAATATGCAGATGATACACACATATACTTTCAAATGTCAACCCTATCACAACTCAACACCCTCAAAACCTCTCTCATCACTCACCAACTGGATGGCCACTGACTTCCTCAAACTCAACCCTTCCAAAACAGAATAACTCCTCATCTGCCCGCCCCCCCAAAAGCACAGACCCAACCTCATCCCCTGGATCCAAGAACTTGCCACAAACAACCCACACATATACCTCTCCATACTTGTTTAATCCCTTGGCCTGCAATGAAGAGTAGTGGCTAAACTGTCGACACACAACTGCAAAACAACACTGATCTCAATGATACATTTGAAACAGGTGCAGTCAAGAGAAATACTTCTTTCATGTTTTGTGGTGTGGGACAAGGACAACCCATACTCTCAGAATGATGTGAGTGTGATAACAGTAGCAACCACAACAGCAATATTACATGAGTCCAAATAAAAGTAATGTCCAGTTAAGGTTCTACAAATATATAACTATAACTATATATGTATACTTTTATTGAACACACCAATAGGCAGGACAACAGACAATAAAAAATGAGTAAAAACCCACCCATCTCGAAACAACACAGAAAAAGCAGAACATGGATTTGAAAGCACTCTGGGTATGCAGCTGGGTTGAACAACAAGTAATTGCAGCAAGGTCTTGAAAAAAAGGTGCAAAAGGTGGCAATGAGTTTCTAGGGTGCTAAAAGAGGACCATTGGAGCTGAACCTCATAAAAGTACCTTAATATCTTCTTTGTTGTTCAACAGCTCTTAATTGGGCTACTAAGTGCCATATGGGTGTGTCGAATCGGTTTGAATGCAGCCAGTCACGATGATGCAGTTAGTGAGACAACGTTGAGTCAGGTTGGATGCGATGGTCAAGCCGGCTTGAGGCGATGAGAACTGTTGGGTCGAGTCATCGGGTGAAATGGTGATTCCAGTGGTTTGAGTCAAGGTCAGGGGTGGTTCGATGTTTAGATCCTAGCAGTTTGAGGTATTTTCTTAAGACACAACAGGTTGGAGACACAGTGGTGAGCTTCATGTTTCAGACTGAGCATGTGATGCTGGTGTAATGCAGTGGCAAACTGGATTAATGCAGCAACAGAGCAAAAGGCAGCACTATGGTTCCTGAATGGTTTGAAAGCATTCAAACATGGTCAACTAGGGTTTGAGGATGGTTTGAAGTGGCAGAACACAGGCATCAAGCTGCTTTGAAATCTTCTTGTTCTGTGAGTCCCAATTCAGTGGCTCAGGATAAATATAGTTTGTTTTATCTACACTCCCAGATCAGGAAGCTTTACAGGCACCACCAGTGGGGAGACTAAATACTGATGCAGTTGGCCGGGTGCAGGCCTTAGTCCAACATCAGTCACCCCCAATGTTCGATGGGGATTGTTAGGGGTAGATCATGCCTCTACCCGTGAACCCTCTGCCTTCACCTTCCTGGCTGATGACTCTGGAATGAACTGCACTCTCAATACCAGTCTTATGACATTTTCTGTTCTTTTAAAAGTTCAAGATGAATCCAGGAAGGAATGGGATACTCCTTCCTTGTAAAGATAAAAGGTATCTGGGGATTCGATACAAGAAATGCTTTAAGGGGCACAATCGCTATCAAGGTGACGCATGACATTTGCCTTCTAGCGTCATACTTAAAGTTCTCTGCAGGAAGTGAAGTAAACAGGTAAATAAAAAGAATCCCACAGAAAACCAAGGAATCCTTCCACCAGTCACGTTGGGTTTACCTGTCTACTCTAACTCTGCACACTTTCCAAGTTTGCAGTTACAATTGCCTATTTGGTATTCTACAACCATGTGTGAGGCGCGCCATTTAGTTGTGGTTATGCCTCTCTGAAACATGTTTCCCTGGAGCTCTTCCTGTGCTAGAATAATTCACATAGCCTTTCCATAGGTGAGCTGAGGCCACAGGGTTGACATGAATATTATTCACACTGAAGTGGCTGTGATAGTTGTTTGTACTATTTTTATGGTTTTTGTTTGTACTATTATTATGGTTTTGTGTCCGAGGTGAAGAATGTAAATGCAAACTCTGCCTGCACTGACTTGGTGTCACATATGCTGTCAAACAGGGCATATGCAACCTTTGTAACTTAAATACCAGGAGGTGGAGATTGGGAGGCAGATGGAACAGTGTACATGTGTTCACTATGATTCTGGCATGGAGCTTTTAGAAAGGTGGTCTGATTAGCAGACCAATGTGAGAAATCACCATCTGGCAAGGGTGTGGAAGTTCTGGCTGTTTTTGATTTGCATTCATTAATACAATTATGAGGGTAGTTATGTCTAATAAATGGTGGCCTGCCAACCAGGTGCCCCTTTCATAAGCTCCATGCCAAAAGCATTCTGTACACCTGTGCCCTGCTGGTTCAGTATCCTGATCAGCAGTGCTGCTTGCCAGAGCCAAGTCTCTGCAGTGTCAGCGCTGCATTTAAGACATGCACTCCTGTTCCAAAAACTACATTACAATGAGAGTTACTATCCTGCTGGCAGTTGTAAATGTTACATATACGCCTTAAATGAGTTTGAGGTATGGTGGCTAGTATCTTTCATAATGATTCAAGTCACATCAATCTGATATTGTACATGTGTCAGCACTGTGAGCCCACCTCAGCTGCGGAAGGGTTATGTGTTTTCTGGTCAGACAGCCTGGCCCTGCCAAGTGACAGAGCAGGAGAATGGATGGCTATGCCTCGCCTTTTGATCCTTGTGAGGTTAAACACCACCTCTCCCCACTGAGCTAAACTACCAGCATGAGCTGGCCTGGGAACCAGGCACACCCATCCCAAAATGACTAGTCTCACACCAGGGTGATGTTGACCAAAGTGCATTTGATGCTATTGCAAAGGGAGAGAGGCAGGGTTATTAAAGACATGGGTGTCTTAGACCAGTTGGAGGAAGATTCCACCATCTTGTTTTCTCTATCTCTGTTCCTTCCACCCACCTCCAATTAATTTAACACAAAACATTGTCAGTATGATGACAGAAGGCAAAGTGCACTTGTTCAAAGGATAGATATTTGTCCCCTATGGTAGGCTTCTTTTAGCCAATCACCTGTGGGTTTTTGCCTTGAAAAGAAGGGGTATCCCACTTGTTTTTGGAATCATCCCTGGACTTCAGTCCCTGAAGAAGAATTCATGTGGACTGTGTTGGGAGAACAGTCCTTTCCAAAATCCTCCAGTTGTGAGGTAAACAAAGATAGTCCAAGGCTAAAGCAAGCACCGTTCCCTAACCATGCCAAGGAGACATTGGGGTAACCTGCGGCCAGACTCAATATGCCTCTCTGTCAGTCCCACTGGTACCCAGGGTTCCTGCAGGGGTGTGCCAGCTGCCTCCATGTTTGGGAGCCTGAGAACAAGAACTAATCTCAGCCCAAAGAACTTGGAGTGGGACTCACAGCACCAGAGAGCCATGATTCTTCCATCTTCATTATCAAATTACTACAAACTGGGATTCAAGTCCTTTCAAACCTGTTTGAATGAAAAGTAACCTCCAGGAGCTACCTTTGGCAATTGCCGACCTTCTAACCGCTGTTCCATATTGAAACCAGTTTACCACTTGACAGCGCTAGCTGAAGCACGATGTTGCTTCGGCTTGATCAAAAAGAATTAATGCACCTGAAATGCTCTGCCACCATCGAACCCATCAGCCTTTTCATCAGCTATTCAGTCGATGGCCAAACCAACCCTGTTACTCTTCCGAAATGCAAACTTCGAGCACAGGATCGAACAGACTCACCTTGCGTTCTTTTATCAGCCCATCCGCTATTGAATCTTAATTGTTGAACTGAACTTGGGGATCTCCACGATCCACAATGCTTGAGCATCACTTTCAAATGGCAGCAACCTTCACTTAGACCCTGACTGGACATCTGCTTGGTGTATGAACGACCATGACTGCTGCATTGAAACATGTATCGAACCACCAGCACGTGATAAGAAACAAAGTTCACTGTTGTCATATTGCCAAGACACAGCTAAGCTATTATTCACTGATAAACAACCCCCTGGTCCATTTGTGGACCCCAGAGACTATCTGTGTCATTTATTCCTTTTACTACAAGAACATATACTTTTTGGATAGCATTGTGGGTTATATTGTCCTTTTCCCCCCTCGCATTACCCATAGTGTTACATCTTCTTATCTTTGCATATTCTGTGTGTTTTCTAAAGGGGTGGATTTAGTAAGTATTGCATGTGATGTGTTTAATTAAAGTATATATTTTTATAGAACCTTGATTGAACATTCCCTTATTTTGGACCGTTGTACTTTGCTGGTTGAGTTCACAGCCCTCTTGCGTGTATAGCCTTAGTTTGGCCCACGTTACCACTGAGGGCGAAGGGGGTATATCTTCTAACTGTGCCTATTTCACCTTTATGATTTGGTTCACTCTTGTTTTGTAGCAGTGTGAAGGTTGAGGAGGCACTTTAGCCTCTACTCATCTATGTTCTTGTGTGTAGCAAGCCATCAATTTGTCTCAACCATGCTTTCTGAGATAGAATTACCAGCATAATTGTATTATTTAATACAAATCACAAAGCTAGTGGTTTAACACTCTCAAGAAATGGCCATTCCGCATACCTCCTTCCCCAATAGCACCCTAAGAATAGTTTTTTTTTTCTTTTTCAAGTACATGAGTGATAGAAATGGAAATAAGTGACTAACTACGCCCCATGTCTCAGGCGGGTCTCCTAGCCCATAGTGGGACACTGCAGCATCTTTAAGGCCAGTGGGGGAGGCAGAAGCCTGCACTCTGTTTCAGGGGTCTGATTGTGTACCCCTGAGTCACCTCAAACTACCCAAATGTAGAAAGTCATGTGAGGACAACACAGCTAACCTGCAGGCCATTTTGCAATACTCAAATGCGTTTACCCAGGTTTGCCCTTGAATAATGTTCATGACATGTGTGAATGTGCTTAATGCTGCCCCTTTGGCTTGACATTATCTGGTATTAAGAGCTTTACCAAAATAGGATCTACAAATCACATTGAGTTGAAGGGGAGGACACCTAAGATGTTTTCAGAAAATAAAAAGTGTACACACTGGTAAAAAGGTTGACTCTGAGCCTGTTGTATACACTTTTCAGGGCATGCTGCCTTCGACTCAGGATGTAAACATTCCGAATCCTTGAAGTTTGTTTTGCTTTTGGTGCGAAAGTAGGTTCACATCCTTTGAGGCAGGCATTTGGGACTTGGTGTTTGCGTTATTTGCGGAAGCTTTGCTCTAAATTCTGAAACGGTCTATTTTAGGTGTTGTATGTTTACTCACAGACTAAAACAGATCTGCGTTTTGGAGGCAGCTGAGCACCATAGGGCAAACTTCAAAAGAGACAAATAAATATTACCTTCTGTTCTGTCACGGATATAAAACTTCAAACAAAGAGTTTACGAGAGCCAACAACAATGAACGTAAACTTAAAACGGATTTCTGACATGAAAGAAATGAGATTATTATTGAAGCTAGAATAGATACATGTCTTCCTCTCGCTTCTCTATTTATGGCACGCTCAATAAAGCATGTGCATGTCTATATTTGTTTCTACATATGTATGTATTAAATACAACAATTGCGTCAGTACTAGTGCCTTTATTATCAGGTACACCCATAGCAATAATATGAGTAAAGTGAGAATACATCTTACATATCATAAAATGCCAACATTAGTATCCCACTCAGATCTTAATTACCATTAAAGAATGTATTGTGTCAGCACCTAAGAATAGCCCACTTTGTTCCTGTAGGTAAATATAAACTTTTCACTCACTGAATGTCAAGATGCTGCCAAATGGCCGTCGTCCTATATGTATTTGCAATACAACCATCGCTTTCAGAATAGTGCCCCGACACAGGCAGATCATGGCTTAAAGACATTCCTTTGGGAACTACTGCTATAGTAAAGGCACTACTGTAACTACAGTTGCTATGAGTACAGCGACTAGCGGAATTTCTATTATTGCTGCTAATGGGCAAGGATTACTAGAGATACACTTTTTGTGGGATGTAACAGCAAAATTAACCTTTTACTTTGCATCTTGGTCATCTTTTGTTTCCCTATTAGCACTCACAGGCCGATTCATGGAATAATTAGCGCGGCGCAAGTGGGCAAAAACGTGCGAATCGCAGTGGAATAGCGAAAATCGCGAGAAAACCAGCGGATGTGCGATAAAAAAGTGCGCGGCGCATGTTGGCGCACAGGCCATCTAACAGCGTGCGCCAGGTCACAGCGAAAATCGCACAGGCCACAGCGAAATTCGCACATAGCGCGGCGCACGCAACAAAAGTAGGCGGAACACGGGCGTAACACTCGGAATGGGGAACAACTTGCCAAAACGTGGGCGTCACGGGGGAAGTACAGGGCACAAGTGCGCGGAACGCCCACACGCTCGCCTAAAACACGTATTCATGGAATAGAATAGGGCAAAAAAGCGCACGCTCAAACCAGCGCACAGGCACAAACACGACCGCCACAAGAAAGCAGGCGGTAGCGTCTCTGCGGCTGTAAGAAATGTGTGCCAAAAGGTGCGCCAACAAATAGCACCTATATACTGCCATGATGAATGTCCCATACTGTGGCCCTCCAGGAAAAATGACGTGCAAAGGGGTACCCACAAACACGGACACCCGCTGACAAAAAATACGTGTGCGTGTATACCGGGGTGCGCGGGAAGTCTAACACGCGATTTCAGCAGGGTACGTGCATCACAGGGGTTCGCGTGAAGTTCCTCACGCGATCGGGCCTGGGGGAGCGTGCTACGTGTATTTCAGGGGTTCGCGTGAAGTTTCACACGCGATCGGGCCTGGGGGAGCGGGCTACGTGTATTACAGGGGTTCGCGTGAAGTTCCTCACGCGATCGGGCCTGGGGTAGCGGGCTACTTGTATTACAGGGGTTCGCGTGAAGTTCCTCACGCGATCGGGCCTGGGGGAGCGGGCTACGTGTATTTCAGGGGTTCGCGTGAAGTTTCACACGCGATCGGGCCTGGGGGAGCGGGCTACGTGTATTACAGGGGTTCGTGTGAAGTTCCTCACGCGATCGGGCCTGGGGTAGCGGGCTACGTGTATTACAGGGGTTCGCGTGAAGTTCCTCATGCGATCGGGCCTGGGGGAGCGGGCTACGTGTATTCCAGGGGTGCGCGGGAAGTTCCACACGCGAATAGCCTGGGGGCGTGTATTTCAGGGGTGCGCGGGAAGTTCCACACGCGAATAGCCTGGGCGCCTGTATTTCAGGGGTGCGCGGGAAGTTCCACACGCGAATAGCCGGGGCGCGTGTATTTCAGGGGTGCGCGGGAAGTTCCACACGCGAATAGCCTGGGCGCGTGTATTTCAGGGGTGCGCGGGAAGTTCCACACGCGAATAGCCTGGGCGCTTGTATTTCAGGGGTGCGCGGGAAGTTCCACACGCGAATAGCCGGGGCGCGTGTATTTCAGGGGTGCGCGGGAAATTCCACACGCGAATAGCCTGGGCGCGTGTATTTCAGGGGTGCGCGGGAAGTTCCACACGCGAATAGCCTGGGCGCGTGTATTTCAGGGGTGCGCGGAAGTTCCACACGAGAATAGCCTGGGCGCGCGTGTATTTCAGGGGTGCGCGGGAAGTTCCACACGCGAATAGCCTGGGCGCGTGTATTTCAGGGGTGCGCGGGAAGTTCCACACGCGAATAGCCTGGGCGCGTGTATTTCAGGGGTGCGCGGGAATTTCCACACGCGAATAGCCGGGGCGCGTGTATTTCAGGGGTGCGCGGGAAGTTCCACATGTGATTTGACAGTGTGGGTCCTCCCAGGTGTACCCTGTACACCCTCCACGGCCCCTGCAGGCAGCCCACACCACAGGGGACTACCCTGCATCCCTGGTCATGTCCCGCAGGCAGCCCACCCACCATGGGCATGCCCCCCAGCAAAGGCACATGTCTCCTTGAACTAATGAAAACCAACTCATGTCCCCTTGCACCCCCACCCCCCAGCACTGTGGGGCACCTGCCAGCAGGCCTCCACCCATGTCCGACTCATGTCCCCCACCACCCCCACCCCCCAGCCACCAGGGTCACCCTCCACCAGGCCCCCACTCATGTCACCCACCACCCTCACCCCCCAGCAGTGCAGGGGCAGCCTCCACCAGGCCCCCACTCATGTCTCCCACCACCCCCACACCCCAGCAGTGCAGGGTCACCCTCCACCAGGCCCCCACTCATGTCACCCACCACCCCCGCCCCCCAGCGGTGCAGGGGCAACCTCCACCAGGCCCCCACTCATGTCTCCCACCACCCCCACACCCCAGCAGTGCAGGGGCAGCCTCCACCAGGCCCCCACTCATGTCACCCACCACCCCCACACCCCAGCAGTGCAGGGGCAGCCTCCACCAGGCCCCCACTCATGTCACCCACCACCCCCACCCCCCAGCAGTGCAGGGGCAGCCTCCACCAGGCCCCCACTCATGTCACCCACCACCCCCACACCCCAGCAGTGCAGGGGCAGCCTCCACCAGGCCCCCACTCATGTCACCCACCACCCCCACACCCCAGCAGTGCAGGGGCAGCCTCCACCAGGCCCCCACTCATGTCACCCACCACCCCCACACCCCAGCAGTGCAGGGGCAGCCTCCACCAGGCCCCCACTCATGTCACCCACCACCCCCACACCCCAGCAGTGCAGGGGCAGCCTCCACCAGGCCCCCACTCATGTCACCCACCACCCCCACACCCCAGCAGTGCAGGGGCAGCCTCCACCAGGCCCCCACTCATGTCACCCACCACCCCCACCCCCCAGCAGTGCAGGGGCAGCCTCCACCAGGCCCCCACTCATGTCACCCACCACCCCCACACCCCAGCAGTGCAGGGGCAGCCTCCACCAGGCCCCCACTCATGTCACCCACCAAACCCAAACCCCAGCAGTGCAGGGTCACCCTCCACCAGGCCCCCACTCATGTCTCCCACCACCCCCAAACCCCAGCAGTGCAGGGTCACCCTCCACCAGGCCCCCACTCATGTCTCCCACCACCCCCACCCCCCAGCCACCAGGGGCACCCTCCACCAGGCCCCCACTCATGTCTCCCACCACCCCCAAACCCCAGCAGTGCAGGGACACCCTCCACCAGGCCCCCACTCATGTCACCCACCACCCCCACACCCCAGCAGTGCAGGGGCAGCCTCCACCAGGCCCCCACTCATGTCTCCCACCACCCCCACACCCCAGCAGTGCAGGGTCACCCTCCACCAGGCCCCCACTCATGTCACCCACCACCCCCACCCCCAGCAGTGCAGGGGCAGCCTCCACCAGGCCCCCACTCATGTCTCCCACCACCCCCACACCCCAGCAGTGCAGGGGCAGCCTCCACCAGGCCCCCACTCATGTCACCCACCACCCCCACACCCCAGCAGTGCAGGGGCCACCTCCACCAGGCCCCCACTCATGTCACCCACCACCCCCACCCCCCAGCAGTGCAGGGGCAGCCTCCACCAGGCCCCCACTCATGTCACCCACCACCCCCACACCCCAGCAGTGCAGGGGCAGCCTCCACCAGGCCCCCACTCATGTCACCCACCACCCCCACACCCCAGCAGTGCAGGGGCAGCCTCCACCAGGCCCCCACTCATGTCACCCACCACCCCCACACCCCAGCAGTGCAGGGGCAGCCTCCACCAGGCCCCCACTCATGTCACCCACCACCCCCACACCCCAGCAGTGCAGGGGCAGCCTCCACCAGGCCCCCACTCATGTCACCCACCACCCCCACACCCCACCAGTGCAGGGGCAGCCTCCACCAGGCCCCCACTCATGTCACCCACCACCCCCACACCCCAGCAGTGCAGGGGCAGCCTCCACCAGGCCCCCACTCATGTCACCCACCACCCCCAAACCCCAGCAGTGCAGGGTCACCCTCCACCAGGCCCCCACTCATGTCTCCCACCACCCCCAAACCCCAGCAGTGCAGGGTCACCCTCCACCAGGCCCCCACTCATGTCTCCCACCACCCCCACCCCCCAGCCACCAGGGGCACCCTCCACCAGGCCCCCACTCATGTCTCCCACCACCCCCAAACCCCAGCAGTGCAGGGTCACCCTCCACCAGGCCCCCACTCATGTCACCCACCACCCCCACACCCCAGCAGTGCAGGGGCAGCCTCCACCAGGCCCCCACTCATGTCACCCACCACCCCCACACCCCAGCAGTGCAGGGTCACCCTCCACCAGGCCCCCACTCATGTCTCCCACCACCCCCACACCCCAGCCACCAGGGGCACCCTCCACCAGGCCCCCACTCATGTCTCCCAGCACCCCCACCCCCCCAGTCACCAGGGGCAGCCTCCACCAGGCCCCCACCCATGTCTCCCACCACCCCCACCCCCCAGCACTGTGGGGCACCTGCCAGCAGGCCCCCACCCATGTCCAACTCATGTCTCCCACCACCCCCACCCCCCAGCCACCAGGGGCACCCTCCACCAGGCCCCCACTCATGTCTCCCACCACCCCCACCCCCCAGCACTGTGGGGCACCTGCCAGCAGGCCCCCACCCATGTCCAATCCATGCCCCCCTGCACCTGGGTCCCAACATTCCCCAATCATGTCCGTAATGCCCATCCTCCCCTGCCAAAAGGCCCAACCAACTATCACACCCACCCACATATCAAAGGCAATTACGTGTTACACCCCCAATTTAAATAATGCAATTGAACACATGTCTGTCACACACAATGGCTTCAAGTGAATGACAAAACACCCAACATGACATGCCTGAAAGCAATGAGATGATACGACACATTGAAGAATAAAAAAAATAATGTATTGAACAGCAAGTAGAATGGAAATGAAATAAGAAAAAACACAAAGCAAATCAAACAAAACAAGATGAATGTCCAAGAAAATAATCTGAAAAATAAAAATAAGCCAACGAAGAACCATGAAGAAGATCATCCTGGGTCCATGAGCCCAACCAAATTAAACCTAACTATGACTACTAACTAAAAACTGAACTATATACAAAAAAGTGGTGCATTGTCCAATCGCTACCAAAAAAAATCAAAAAAACAAAGGAAACCTAACCCTAACTATACAACTATATACAAAGGCAGCGGGCTATTCGGACGGCTCACTGGTTGTTGTCATGGGCCAGGGCATCATCGAACTCCTGGTCAATGGCTTGGAGGCGGGCATGTTCCCTGGCCCCGAGGTCCCGCAGGGTTAACGCAGTGTCAAGCTCAAACTCCCTGCGAAGACCCTCGAGGCACTCAGCCCGCCTCAGCGCCCTCCGCATGGAGTCCTCCGCCCTGACCATCGTGAGCCGTTCCTCCTCTGCCCGCTGCCGCTCCGCACCTATCCGCTGGCACAACCGCTCCCACACGGAAGCCACTCCCATTCCAGGGTTCTCCTGCCCTCCGGCCGATGCCTGCACCCCTGATGTTGATGGCCCCGAGCCATGATGCCTCCCACGTTGAGCCCTCTGCTGCCTCCGACGCAACTGCCTGTGCCAGCACGACGGCATCCAGGCTGATGGAAACCACCGACGCCGTCGTGCACGTGCCCTGCCCGATGATGCCGTCACATCCTCCATCTGCTGGGGTCCAGTTGCTCTGGTGTCCACCCCTGCTGGATCACTGACTCCCGACTGTGGCAGGGATGGGATCCCCACCGAGCTGGCTGCATTGGTCGGGGCAGGTCCACAGGGGGCCCTGGTGGCATCTGGGCTGGAAGACGGCAAGGAGAACGACTGGTGGATAGCCTGCACAGAGGAGGAGAGGGCCGCCACATTGGCCAACACATGCAGGAAACCCCCGAACATGGCCGATCCCAATTGGGCCACGTCGGCACGGTGCACTTCGTGATGCCGTGCATGCTCCTCCCGGGAAGCACGCACGGCATCACGAATCACAGCCGTGCGCATCGCGACCCCAATCAGGACCTTCTCCGCACGGCCAGGGGTTCCCACGTCCGCAGGTGGAGGGGAGTCAGGTGACATGGACATCCACTCTACCTGCGGACAGGCCTGGGACGGGGCATCCCTGCTGGTGCATGGTGGTGCACTCACAGGGTCAGGGACAGCGACATGCACAGGCCCCTCCACGGTGACCTGTGCTGCCTCCTGCCCCTGGCCCTGGACTGCACCACTTGCACCAGCAGGGATGCCCCCACCAGGCCCCATGTGTGCCCCAGTGGCGGCCTCCTCATCCTCTGTGCAAACCACCAACCTGGATGGCTCCTCACTGTCTCCCACCATAGCAGGCCCCTGTGGGGGCTCACCCACCCCTTCTGCTGCAGCCGTGGGGGCATCCCCGCCGCCTTGCTCCACAGCGCCGTCTCCGCCCTCCTCTTCACTAGCCGCTGCGTAGAGGGAGACAAAGAACACAAGCATCAGGGCACTGTACAATGGTCCCCTAGACAGGAAGCAATAGCAGATGAGCACCACTGTCAAAGTACACTTCCATCATGTCCCTCCACAACACATGGGTCAGTCCAGGCAAAACACACACAGTAACAGGCATGGTGCATGCCATGGACATTTCCATGCATGTCCAATGGACTCTTGGAACATTCAATGATATGTAACTCACATGCATCATGGCTCATGCCTATCACATTCACACACTTCACCTCAGTCACATCCATCTGGCCCCAAACACACCAAACACAGCGGATACAAGGGTAATTTGGCTGCTTTACTGAATCTGTGCATTGTCACACACATGTGTCATGCATCCATGGCATGCACAAGTCACAGACACGCAGGTCAGGCACACAGACATGGCTACCATATATGTACCTGGCATCAGCACCCATCCCTCACCCCCACCCATGTCCAGGTACAGAGACTGGCATGCTCTCATGTTCAAAATCTGCATAGGGCTCCCCATGCGGCATTTGAACACATGCAACAACCATGTGGGTCACACATCACTGGTCGCACATGCATTACCATGATGTCCCTGCACACATACATGCATACATGGCCTATGGCACACATACAGGCAAGTATCATAGAACCAGCACACCGCAACATGCCCTGTCTCACACAGTAATGCATGGACACTTACCGCTCAACTCCAGACGGGCCTCCCTCTCAAGGATCTGGGCGTGGAGCGCTGGGCGTACGCGTTCCAGGACCCTCATCTGGATGGAACTCATGCGGCCCCGGCCCCCCTCCACGAGGCGCCGGGCCTTCACAAGGGTCCTGGACCTCAAGTCCTCCCAGCGCTTCTTGATCTTCAGGACGTCGCGGGTTGCCACCCCCTCCGCGTTGATGGCAACCACACAGTCGGCCCAGATCCTCTGCCGTCCTTCCTTGCTGGCGCGGGACGATCCAAAGAGGGCATCATACTGCCCCAGGACATGCTCCACCAGGACACCAACTTCGGTGACAGTGAAGCTGGTGCCCCTCTGCCCCTCTGGCTTGGGGGTGCCACTGGTGCCAGATGTGGAAGTGCCCGACATGGCAACCCCAGAGGCAGGTGTGGGTGGGCAACTGGGTCCTGGGGCTGGGCTGTGGAGCGATGTAATCCCAGTCGGGAGTCTTCAGTTCCAGCAGGGGTGGACACAGCAACTGGACCCCTGCAGATGGCTGATGTGCAGGCACCAAATGGCAGGGCACGGTGGCAGCAGGCAGGCAGGCAGGCAGCAGCAGATGGCACGTGGGAGGCTGCTCAGGGCACGGGGGGCAGTAACTCGGCCTTCTGGGCAGGAGCGTGGTCTTTCCATGTGTTTTCGCGTGGCCAGCTTGATACGGAGTGATTTGGCACGTGAAAATCCTGCACGTCAGCGTGAAATCCGAGGAAAGGCCCTTAGCGCGTAAGCGCGTTAGCACGCATACGCGATTCTATTGGACCAGAGTCCCTCAGCACGTAAGCGCGTCTGTGACGTGACCCGCACGAGTGTTCCCCACTCAGCACGTGATGACGGGGCACACGTGGAGATACTGCACGTCAGAGTGTCATCGCGTGTAATTGGACAAAAGTGCGCGTACACGCGATTGGCCTATGTATGTGTATTTAATGGGTGCGCGGGCACTTACACACGCAAGTACGTCAGCGAACCTGTATCCCGTGGTGCGTGTGAATTTCCACACGCTATTGGACTGGGAACTGGATTTCAGGGGTGCGCGGGTCACACGCTGTATCCCGTGGTGCGTGTGAATTTCCACACGCTATTGGACTGGGAACTGGATTCCAGGGGTGCGTGGGTCACACGCTCGCCTAGAACACGCGCAAAGCATAAATTTGCGCACTTTAACAATAACAAGCTCAGACGCCAGGATGAACATACCGTTCCTAGCAGCAGTGGCAGTGGGCTACCAAAGGAGGAGGAGGAGGATAGTCAGGGCCAGAATATTCACACCCAGAACCAGCCTTTTCAGGATGCCTGATGACCAGGTGTATGGGAGGTACAGGTTTCCACCACACATTATACTGGACCTGGTGAGTGAGTGGGAGGATGACCTCACATCACCCACCCTGTGCTCCCAAGCACTCAGCCCCCTGGAGAAGGTCCTCAATGTACTGCACTTCTTAGCCACTGGATCATTTCAGCGGACAAGTGCCATAGTGGGTGGGGTGTCACAGGCCACCCAGTCACGCTGCCTACACCAGGTCTTGAACATCATCACGGCACGCCCATCAGTCCGCAGGCACATATACCTGCCCAGAACACCTGCAGAAAGGCATGCTGCCGCCCTGGATTTTTACGCTGTGGCACGATTCCCCAAAGTGCTAGGTGCCATCGACTGCACCCATGTGGCTCTACGTCCCCCCAGGGCATCTGAGCACATCTATAGGAACCGCAAGCACTGGCATTCCATCAACGTGCAGGTAGCATGTAATGCCAAGGGAATCATCACCTCAGTATATGCCAACTATCCCGGCTCCACCCACGATTCATTTACCGAATGTCCACCCTAAGCCGGGACCTAGAAGCTGGGCGGCATGGCGATACATGGCTGCTTGGTGAGTATGTATGCCACTGCACATGCATGCATGTTGGATACTGAGCAAGGTCACAACCCCACCAATGATACCAATCACCACCTCCACAGGGGAAAGTGCCTACCCTCTCAGCCCCCACATGATGACGCCAATTCGGAACCCCACCACGCCACCCCAGGTAAGATATAACACAGCCCACATTACAACCAGGGGCATAGTGGAGCGCACATTCGGAGTGCTAAAGTCACGCTTTCGCTCCCTTGACCGTTCTGGCGGGCAGCTGTTATACGCTCCCCCAGTAGTGTGCAGGATCATAGTGGCAGCATGTGTCCTGCACAACGTTGCAACACGCCGGGGCCTGGCCGTGGACATGGTGGTGGCCCCACATCCCCAACCACATGCACAGCCGCTGCGCATGGGAGGGGAAAGGGCACGGGGGGAGGCAGCCCGTACACAGCTAGTGGCTAATTACTTCACATAGAAATCACACCCCTGTGGAGTGCACACTGCCCTGGCACATTCCATCTGACAATCAATGATGACTCAACCTGACACTGATCCTGAATGTCTGGAGAATGAACCGTCAAAACCATATCAGCCTGAGATTGTTCACCTGGAAGTGTCACAATGTGTGCATCCCTACCCACACAGACACCACCAATGCAGTTTTGTGAAGTTACACATTGAAGCAGCTAAAATGAATACCCACTTGCAAAATGCAACAAGAGGACAGTGCCATGTCAGCCAACCCAACCCCAGCACCGCCACACGACACACCGTGCCATGTCATGCTAATTGCAGGTAAACAAAGTAATCCCCACAACATGACATCAGTCTCACTATGTACAGTGGCACTATTAGAAACCTGCAACACCTGAAATGCTCACAGCAATGCCGGACCAACAACATACTTGAGCACGTAGTACCATTAACATGACATCACAAATGTTACATATTAGTAGTCTCACCACCTGGAAATGCCTGCACTCCCACCACTACCAACTGTGCAGTGTTGTCGCCATGTAGAGTTGTAGGTGCACTGCTGCCAACATGGACCCCATCTCCAGACTAGAGGTCCTTGTGTGGACATGAGGAAGGGACCTGCAAATTGGGAGGTAGACACAGAAGAAGAGTTACACATCAATGCAACATGCAGTGTACAACACAACAGCAATATGCACTAGGAATGTATACACAGTATTGACTACAGACTGCCCACACAGCTCATGGGAGTCCAACGTCACTGTGTAATTCACTGTCACTTGGGCACACCCTTTACAAGCCCATGGAAACGGGAAGCAGGAGGGGTGTGTGTGACTCAAACCCAAGCATCTGAACCAAATACATTACAAGCCTGCATGTGCCCAGCCACAATGCAGCGTATGCCCACAGGAACCACGGAAGCCAACAGATCGTCCCAGAAAAATTGGGAATAAAAGAAATCAAAATAAAAATAAAAATAAGAAACAATCAAAAATGGCCACCCAGGAGGTCCGAGGACAGGATGCACACCAGAACCCACCTGCGTGGATCCTGGGAAGATAAAACACCTCCATGGGCTCATGGCCCACACGGCTACCCTATTGTGGGAGTATCACTGCTGTCGCTATTATCACCCTGTGCAGCTGCATCCGGAGGTGGTTGCACTATGGGAGGCAGCCCACGCAAGGCCCTAGTCTGCTCCTCCATGGCTGCAAGCATGCGGGTGTGGTAGGTCTGGTTCTGGAGGATGAGTGTGCGGAGGTCCCCATGCAACAACTCACGGGATGCCCGGACCTCCGCCCTCGTTGCCTGCATCTCAGCTGAGAGCGTACGGGTGAGACGCTCCAGCTGCTGTTCTGTCCTTTGGTGTGTTGAAGCCTCAAGCTCAACAAGAGTCGTCCTGAGGTGAAGGAGCTCCTGCCTCAGGGCTTCCCTGTGGCCCTGGGACTCAATGGAGATGGCCTCCTGCAGAGTCGCCAGTGCCGCCCGCCTGTCCCTGTTGGACCCCAACATGTCCTCCCTGTGTGACTGGCAGATGGAGTCGGTTGCCTGCTCTAGTCGCTCCATCAGCCTTTCTGGGGGGACAATGGAAGTGGCCACCCTATCCATGGCCTGACCCATCATCTCGGATGATGCAGCCTGTTGGGTTGCCATACCGTAAATGGATTGCTCCCATGCTTTATTGCCGGGTGGCGTACGGCCACCACGTCGGCGGGCACCACACCTGTCTGGGGCAAGGCGAACTGCGCCTTGCTGTGCCGGCACTGCCTGAGGCTGCAGGACTGCATTCCCCCTCTGATCTGCTGGCCCAGGAACAGGATCAGATGTCGCAGAGTGTGACCCTGCATCCGTAACCACCGAAGGCGTAGCTGCCAACACTGACATCCCCATGGAGGGTTCTGACCCTGGTGCAGGTGGGTGAGACAGAACAGAATCCCTCCCTGGAACACTCACCTGCGACGGCACGTAGGTCTCATCCGAATCAACACCTGAGTACAGCTCGGGGGAGGTGCAGCCAGAGACACCCCTTGAGAGCACGACCTGCAGCACTTGTGGGTTCTCCCCCACCACCACACCACGTCCCTCACTGGTGGTTGGTCGGCCCTCGGACCCCTCCTGGGTCTGCACCATCTCCACAACCCCAGCAGTATCAGGTGCGTCTTCCCCTGCAAAGACATGAAAACAAAGAAATGGAAACAGGCATTAGCACCATGGCACACATTGAGGGCTGAGAAGCAAGAGAACCAGTACTTGATTGACACATGTCCCACATGACTAAAACCCTCCCATGCATGCACCCTCACTGCGTATGAAGTGCAGGCAAATGGCACACACTGATGACACCAAGATGGAAGATGAACACATTTTCTGCATGCTGCCTGGCAGTGGCATCACACATTGGCCTGTGATTGGCAGGTGAAACACACATGCCATCACACAGATGGCATGTACCATTGCTATTGAGTGAAGATGGAGAGGAGGGCAGCACCTATTCATTCAGTCCAGTTCCCGCATGTAATAGCTTTTCTAATTCTAACAGGTCAGATTTTTCACCTGGAGCTGCCAGTCTGAAATGGTCCAATTGCACAGGGACATGTGTGTACAAATGATATCCAGGTAACAAAGTCACTCCACTTTACCATACCCATGTCAGACATGTGACTAGTGGACAGCGACATGCCTAGTGAAAGTGGTGGAATGCAAACAAACTGACTGAATGAACAGTGAAAAAGAAGCAAATATGTTGTGGCAAGGTGACACTTCAAGGGCAACTGGCGTGCAGTTGGGCTAGATGTCTACTGTTGGCAGAAGGGATACTGCTATGGCCAAATGCAGCTGCGCAGGAAGGATTGCAGCTGCGCAGGAAGGATTGCATGAAGCACATGGCTGACCCATACGACTCAGGCGCACACACTCTCACCTGGCACCCGAACAGAAGCCCTCACACACACACCATGCACATGGATGACACACACATGCATGTGCACTCACCGGACAATGCCTCGTAATCAGCCAGATCTCCCACGCCTTGGATCTGTTCCTCCGTGACGTAGGTCCCAGCGACTGACTCATGTGGAGTGAGTTCCATGTCTACTACTGGAGACCCACCTCCAGTCACTAGAGTTGCGGCATGACTTGAGGCCAGCTTACTCTTTGCCCTGCGCTTTAGGTCATTCCAGCGCTTATAGCAATCATTGGCTGTGCGCCTCACAATTCCAAGGGCACTTACGATGTCCGCAACAATCTGCCAGTGTGCCTGGCGTTGTGCAGGTGTGGTCTTGGATCCTGCAACAATGACCATCTCGTTGTCATGTCCGGACACATACTCGACAAGTGCATTCAGTTCATCATCCGTGAAGCTGGGCTTCCTGGACGGGCCGGACTGTGTAGCCGTGTCTGGGGCATCAGCCTGTGCCGGACGAGCACTCTTCCTCTTCCGCTTGGAAGGTGGTGGTGATCCTGAGTGTCCTGCGCCGCTCTGGACACTAGGGGCAGGAGCCCTGGTGGACTCTGTATCAGGAGTGTGGGATTACACACTCAGCATGGGAGTTGGTGCAGGCATTAGCTCTAGTGTGATGGTGTCAGGGGGAATGTCAGCAGCATGGACTAGGACCGACACTGTCCTGGATGGGTGTGTGGGGGCTGGGGTGGATGGAGCCGCAGCTGCCCCTGCAGCCTCTCCGCCCTGCCTACTTGGTGCAGCAGATGACCTTGCTGCCCCAGATCCACGTGGCATGATGGCATCAACGTGCACCAGCGCACGTGTCGTAGCCCTGCTGACCTGGAAGTCAGCCATGGAGTCAGCCAGGTCTGGTGCCACAATGGGCTGGTCCAACAAGGGCTGAGCATGGATGGTGTCAGCCACATCAGCCTCAATGGGAGGGGGGGGGATTATGGGTGCCCGTGACTGGTCCTCCACACATGGGGGGACAGGCTCACCCTGCAAGTTACGACCACGTCCCCTACCGGATCCACCACGGCCACCACTTGTGGCTCTTCCACCTTTGCCACCCTTACGGAATCCTCGCCTCCCAGCCATGGCACTGATGTTAATGTGCGTATGGGAGTGGATGTAGACTATTGTCCTGGGCAATTGGGGGTCAAAGGGGTTGGGTACCAGATGGTAATTGTACCCTAGTGCTCTAGCAAGGCTGAATGTAACCCCTGGGGAAAGATGACGGGTCACGCAACGCACAGGAGGCCCAAAAAAGGGAGATGACGTGCACGCAACCCCTCCTAGACCACGTGTGCAGAAAGAAAAACCTGCACTACGCTGTGGCACCCAGAAACACAAGAATGAACGTATGCGTGTCACACGCAGCCTAGAATGACCTCTGAAGGGGTAGGCTACACACGGGGCTAGCACAGATGTTAGATACGTGCGTGACTCACCGTCTGCCAGGTAAACGAGCGTGTAAAAGGAGCACGTTTGGTTGGCAACACCCCCGCCAAAAGAAGATTTGTCCGCTGTCTGAGGAGACAGGACAACAGTAGAAGGGAACACTGTTTGAGGGAACAGGCCCAGGTAAACCAGTAAAGGAGAAAAAAGAGAAAAAGCTGTCAGAGGTAACAGGGAATACGAACTAGAAACGGTGTGAAGTAAATCGCGTGTGAAACGACAAGAAGTACAGAATTCACCCACTCGCTCTCCACGAAAAGCACGTACAAGGAAAACGTGTTCTACACGTACCTTTTATACAGGCCCACACGTCCAGCGTCACTTACGCGGCGTGTACGCGCTAGGGCCATTTCCACCTATTACATGCTTTGTCACTTCTGCGTGTAGGGCCATTTCCACCAATTACACGCTTTGTCACTTCTGCGTGTAGGGCCATTTCCACCAATCACACGCTTTGTCACTTCTGCGTGTAGGGCCATTTCCACCAATCACACGCGATTACACTCTGACGTGCAGTCTTTCCACGTGTGCTCTGTCATCACGTGCTGTGTGGGAAACACCTGTGCGGGTCACGTCACAGACGCGCTTACGCGCTGAGGGCCTTTCCTCAGTTTTCACGCTGACGTGCAGGATTTTCACGTGCAAAATCACTCAGTACCAAGCTGGCCACGCGTACGCACACGGAATACCACGCTCCTGCCCGGAAGGCCGAACTACTGCCCCCCAGAGCCCGAACACGCTCCCACCTGCTGCTGCCCGACTGCCTGCTGCCCCTGCACTGCTGGGGGGTGGGGGTGGTGGGAGACATGAGTGGGGGCCTGGTGGAGGGTGCCCCTGGTGGCTGGGGTGTGGGGGTGGTGGGAGACATGAGTGCGGGCCTGGTGGAGGCTGCCCTGGTGGCTGGGGTATGGGGGTGCAGGGAGACATGAGTGGGGGCCTGGTGGAGGCTGCCCCTGGTGGCTGGGGGGTGGGGGTGATAGGGGACATGAGTGGGGGCCTGGTGGAGGCTGCCCCTGGTGGCTGGGGGGCGGGGGTGGTGGTAGACATGGGTGGGGGCCTGGTGGAGGCTGCCCCTGGTGGCTGGGGGGTGGGGGTGCAGGGGGACATGAGCAGGTGTGCAGGGTAGTCCCCTGTTTTGTGGGCTGCCTGCAGGGGCCGTGGAGGGTGTACAGGGAACACCTATGAGGACCCACCCAGCCTAATCGCGTGTGTAACTTCCCACGCACCCCTGTAATACACGTACCAAGCCAAATCGCGTGTGAGAATTCCCGCGCATACCTGAAATACACGTACCCTGCTGAAGTCGCGTGTAAAACTTCCCGCGCACCCCTGAAATGCACGCGACCAGGCTATTCGCGAGTGGGACTTCCCGCGCACCCCTGAAATACACGTAGCACGCTGGGAGACATGAGTGGGGACCTGGTGGAGGGTGCCCCTGCACTGCTGGGGGGTGGGGGTGCTGGGAGACATGGGTGGGGGCCTGGTGGAGGGTGCCCCTGGTGGCAGGGGGGTGGGGGTGATAGGGGACATTGGTGGGGGCCTGGTGGGGGGTGCCCCTGCACTGCTGGGGGGTGGGGGTGGTGAGAGACATGGGTGCGGGCCTGGTGGAGGGTGCCCCTGGTGGCAGGGGGGTGGGGGTGATAGGGGACATTGGTGGGGGCCTGGTGGAGGGTGCCCCTGCACTGCTGGGGGGTGGGGGTGGTGGGAGACATGGATGGGGGCCTGGTGGAGGTTGCCCCTGGTGGCTGGGGGGTGGGGGTGGTGAGAGACATGGGTGGGGGCCTGGTGGAGGGTGCCCCTGGATGCTGGGGGGTGGGGGTGATAGGGGACATGAGTGGGGGCCTGGTGGAGGCTGCCCCTGCACTGCTGGGGGGTGGGGGTGGTGGGAGACATGGATGGGGGCCTGGTGGAGGGTGCCCCTGCACTGCTGGGGGGTGGGGGTGGTGAGAGACATGGGTGGGGGCCTGGTGGAGGGTGCCCCTGGTGGCAGGGGGGTGGGGGCGATAGGGGACATTGGTGGGGGCCTGGTGGAGGGTGCCCCTGCACTGCTGGGGGGTGGGGGTGGTGGGAGACATGGATGGGGGCCTGGTGGAGGTTGCCCCTGGTGGCTGGGGGGTGGGGGTGGTGAGAGACATGGGTGGGGGCCTGGTGGAGGGTGCCCCTGGATGCTGGGGGGTGGGGGTGATAGGGGACATTGGTGGGGGCCTGGTGGAGGGTGCCCCTGCACTGCTGGGGGGTGGGGGTGGTGAGAGACATCGGTGGGGGCCTGGTGGAGGGTGCCCCTGGTGGCAGGGGGGTGGGGGTGATAGGGGACATTGGTGGGGGCCTGGTGGAGGGTGCCCCTGCACTGCTGGGGGGTGGGGGTGGTGGGAGACATGGATGGGGGCCTGGTGGAGGGTGCCCCTGGTGGCAGGGGGGTGGGGGTGATATGGGACATGGGTGGGGGCCTGATGGAGGGTGCCCCTGCACTGCTGGGGGGTGGGGGTGATAGGGGACATGGGTGGGGGCCTGGTGGAGGGTGCCCCTGCACTGCTGGGGGGTGGGGGTGGTGGGAGACATGGGTGGGAGCCTGGTGGAGGGTGCCCCTGGATGCTGGGGGGTGGGGGTGGTGGGAGACATGGGTGGCGGCCTGGTGGAGGGTGCCCCTGGATGCTGGGGTGTGGGGGTGGTGGGAGACATGAGTGGGGGCCTGGTGGAGGGTGCCCCTGGATGCTGGGGTGTGGGGGTGGTGGGAGACATGAGTGGGGGCCTGGTGGAGGGTGCCCCTGGTGGCTGGGGGTTGGGGGTGGTGGGAGACATGGGTGGGGGCCGGGTGGAGGGTGCCCCTGGATGCTGGGGGGTGGGGGTGGTTGGAGACATGAGTGGGGGCCTGGTGGAGGCTGCCCCTGCACTGCTGGGGGGTGGGGTTGTTGGGAGACATGGGTGGGGGCCTGGTGGAGGCTGCCCCTGGTGGCTGGGGGGTGGGGGTGCAGGGGGACATGAGCAGGTGTGCAGGGTAGTCCCCTGTTTTGTGGGCTGCCTGCAGGGGCCGTGGAGGGTGTACAGGGAACACCTGTGAGGACCCACCCAGCCTAATCGCGTGTGATAATTCCCGCACACCCCTGTAATACACGTACCTGGCCAAATCGCATGTGAGAATTCCCGCGCACCCCTGTAATACACGTACCCAGCCGAATCGCGTGTAGAACTTCCCGTGTACCCCTGTAATACACGTACCCAGCCAAATCGCATGTGATAATTCCCACGTACCCCTGTAATACACGTACCCAGCCAAATCGCGTGTGATAATTCCTGCGTACCCCTGTGATACACGTGCCCTGGCTAATCGCGAGTAAAACTTCACGCGTACCCCTGTAATACACGTACCCTGGCCAATCGCGTGTAGAACTTCCCGTACCCCTGTAATACACGTACCCTGGCTAGTCGCGTGTATAACTTCACGCGTACCCCTGATATGCACGTTACCCGCTTTGCGTTCCTTGTTTGGCAGCCCTGTAGACTGGTCCAGGGTTAGCGCAGCCCTTTGCGATGATTTAGCGATTTTGATGGCTTTTCCTTGCGCGAGGGCGTTCTTGGGGGCGTTACTGGCGCTGCTGCAGGGTCGCTGCGATACTCTGCGCCACGGCTGGTTTGGGAGCCTGAAATCCATGAATACGCTGTGCGCGGAAATCGGTTTTAGCGCACGTGCCTGGCGCAGACAATCGCACGCGGACACTCTGCGCCAGCCGCTTGCGACACTTTTCTGCGAAATTCTATGAATTACCTTAGTCTTCTCCTGTGATGGCACTTACAGCTATAAAGGCAGTTAACAAATCGAAGGACAGCCCAATTAAGAATAATTATTTTACAAATATTGGGAATAAGAGCGATGAAAAGAATGTTGGTTGGCAAACGTTTGAAAGATAACACGATAATAGTTGAACACAGCATATTTTATTCGTGTGAAACACCTATACATCCTTTATGCATTTCAGTCCATGGCATGTTCATTTTTTCAGGTACAGAGATATACATCATTACTCATTACAAATGTTAAACATGAAAAAGGAATATTTTCCACTAAGAATAATGGATAACAACATGTTCATACATTGCATACGCAGTCCGCTACCCCTTTCTGAGAATGCAACATTAAAACTATTCCAGGCTCTTGTGGTCACTCAGCCCAACCAGTGCTTTTGCCAACTATGCAGTGGAGGTTTCACCGACACAGTGGGCCTGATTCATGGAATTTGTTGCACAGTGCAAAGTGACTTTTCACTGAAAAAATACACTGTGTACGGTTCCATGAATCAGGGTGTAGCCGTGCAAAGTGTATTTTTGCAGTGTAAAGTGACTTTGCACGGCAAAAAGACACTTTGGACGGTTCCATGAATCTGGGTGTTTGTTGGCAGTGCAAAGTCAATTTGCACTAGTGAAAATACACTTTGCACAGTGCACAAGAATTCCCTGAATCAGGCCCCCTGTATCTACACTTAGCCTTACCCTATTTAACACGTTGTACAGTGTAATCTAAACCAAGTTCTAGTGCTGCAAGATCTCTCTTAGTGAGCATTTAGTGAGCATTTTTATCTGTAACATTTGACCTCATCCATGCAAGTTAAACACATTGTATAAACTGTTGTGGCCACATCCATGTTACTCATGCTATATTTAGTGAAGATGCACTGATATTTCCATGTAGAAAAATCATATAAAATGCATGTGCATTTTGCATTAGCTTATCCATGTAACCAAAAAGACATATTTCAAAAAGGCCACATTGATTGATGTGATTGTCACCACACACCTGACCCAATGGGTGCACACCACAAACATTTTAATCAGCCAAACTCTTGATGTGCAATTTTTTATATGCAAATGCCCGGGCAGAAGAAAGCAATACACACCATATTGGAGCACACACATTCAACACACACCGTTGCCCAAATAAACCCACACACAATACATATGTGTGGCTGCAATCTGCATGGAATATGAAGGAACAAAATGCACATGGAACAACGGAAACATAAATGGCACAATTATTTGAGACAACAAATTTGGCACAGACAACTTACTTGGACAATAAACATGGTGCAATTATGCATATATACACACACATGTACAAACACACACACACACACCCTACAAATAAAAGACCAACTGAAAATCTCCCAGAGACAAAGGCACGCCCTTCACACATATATATGTCTCTCTGATCATGCATGCAGAAACTCTATATGGTACAAACCCACAAGACCTCAAGCTGTTTATTTGCTATGCCTGCAAAATCAATAAGAGGAAACATCAAGGCACGAAGAACATGTATAGAATACATGTATGTGCCCACAATCTGTGCAGAAAATGAAGGTGTACATTAGCCACAGACAACACACGCAACCAATAAACACTGCATAGTATGTCTAATTATGCACACCCTTATACATACTCCATTAATGCACTGCACACATGTGTGTGCAAACACACAGTCTATCTAGAAACCCCTTACATACATACGTAGTTCCCCAGACATCTGACTATACACACGCACACACACAGACACACACAGACACACACAGACACACACACATATACATGCCTCATTGCCACAAAACACAAAATCATTACACAATGAATGTGCATATGTGAACGCAACACAAACTCTACATTAAGAATAAGTTGGTTAGGAAACCAGATAGTACACACATGCTTAGAAAATACATAGGCAGCTTCACATATAAATACGAAAGTCACATACAATTGGCACAACATATGATCCAGTACTAGATGCAGCATGCAATACATGATGGGCTTTGTTCTAAGTTTGTTGGTAATTCAGTGGCAATGATGCCAAATTACCACCAAAATCTGTTGCTGTACTGCAATTCAGACACACAGATTTACTGTGAGGATTCCATGTAGTGATAATTCCCCATCGTTGGAGTCAATAGTATTCCATGGCAATTATGGCATATTTGCTGATGGCAGAATTACCCGACTGGCAATGTATATATGTATAAGGTAGCAGTTTCACCCCCAGCTTTTTGCTGGAGGTAAATGCCCCACTTCATTGCCAAACACATAGTATGGTGGTGTGATAATGTGGTGGTAATGTGGCAGTAACAGAACTACAGCCGTTTTACTACCATTGTTACCTCCAGTGCCATTCTTGTAATACAAAAGCATAAGGTACACATATGTATTACCTGTTGTCACGCGACACATTAACACAATAAGTATATCAAATATGCATTTAAAATGCATACACATATCCAGCACACTGTGTGCACATAGTGCACTCATAACGCATACACACACGACATACATTACACATAAAGGCAATATGCACAGTCTCAGAAAACAGACACACAAGTACAAAGACACACGGTCCCAAACACTAACAAATGGTAAACAAAAAAAACCAAAAAAAAACATTGGTAATGAGTGGGAAAACATATTGTTAAAAACGTTAAAGTTACTGAATATAAGAAAAGGATAACTGTACAAACTTTGGGACTGCCAATGTTGACGTTCATACACTTACTACAAAGGAATCAAACTGTTAAGTTGACAACCATTAGGAATACCAACGTTATGGTGCAAACGCTGCCTCCTGAGCCCTTTTCATTTACCCGATGCGTTCTCAGTCTCTGTCCCCAGTTTGTATCCCTCTATACCACGTCTACATAAAACATTTTCATTCAGACATCCTTCCTCTATTGCAAAGGCATCCGCGCTGCTTCCTATGTGTTTCATTACTTTTTGGAAGGTTACACCTAATGTTTAATTAATGAAAGACTACACCATGACACCATCTTTGAAGCTGAGCATGACACATTATGCACTAGTTCAACACATTGGATTACTACCATTGTTCTTTGATACAATGCATGTTTTCATTCAAATGATTTTGCAGCACTTGTGCAAACGATGCACTGTGCCAATTTACATTTTCCATAACTAGGGCCTTAAGCATAAATCCAACCAGGCAGTTTCTCAACAGGTCTGACTGTGCTCCCAATGAAGACCTTCAACACTCCAATAAACTCTAAGGTTGCAAGAGACGGCTGAATAGAATATGTAAATACGTCCAAACATGAACGTAAGATGCAGTCCCTTCAGGACGCATAATGTAAACAGCCGAGGAAGCAACAGTAATTATTTTAGTGGCGGTATGGGATTTCTTCCCAGCACTGTTTGGCAATCACACATGTGAATGCTGAAAATGTGTCCGCTGGGACCTATTGGACCCTAATTGCAAAGATGCATGTTTCCACAACCCAGCAGCTAATACTGTTCATCACCCTTTCAACGGCGACTATGGCAAGCATGCAACACAGAGAAATAGCAGAACGCAGACCTTGCTCTCTGTGTTAATATGTGCTCCTCAGCCGACATTATTGGGTAGGGGAGCATCACAGTATAGAGCTCTTCAAGTGTGATACATTTACAAATAAAATAATACACGTCGTCACGTTTCCATCAAATAAAGACGCGATCCTCTTGAGGTGTAAATCACAACTAGTGTTCGACAGTGAACTGATGTTTTCTTAGTAGGCCTTTCCACAGTAGCATAGCTGTCCCCACGACTGCTTTCCTCGGCCCATCATTTGCCTTAATCGCTGACCAGTTTGGCAGTGCTTATCTTAGAGTTCACAAGGCCTCATTTGACTAGTTCTGCTGATAACAGTCGTTTTTCATACTTCTTGAAATACGCTCCATTATTCTTCACATTAATACATTTTCTGATTCCTAATTTGACATTGACACTTTGTTAAATCAATTAACTATTTGTGTTCTGTGGCATTGTTTTCTGTGCACAGAGAACATGCATTAACATAATTTCGATAGGAGGGAATAGTATTCAATGTTTATATTCATCTAGTCAAGATGGAAGTAACAGTTCTTAAAAACTCCTTGTCTTCCCCACTGAGCATGTGCCAGGGATATGTTATTGTATATTATGTTACATTGCATGAGGAGGGGGTGGGGGGGGCATGTGAAGTCCTGTTTGGTAGTGCAATAATCTGAAAGAATGGGGTTACAAGAAGAAAGTCAATACTACCAATTCCAGATTTCCAAATGGATGGAATAGTACATGCTTATTTGGCACCAGACCGAAGAGCACACACTGCTTCACAGAAGGGCAAGGTGAAATGTCATTGAAAAGATAAGGCTGAACCAGATAAGGGGTTTGGACAAAGTGACCTAAGTTGCATCTTTGTGTGCATTCGGTGCCACTCTGTGAATAGTAGGCACTCATGCCAGCTTGCTTCACCTGTTCTGGCATCTTGCTAGGAATGTGCTGTATTCAAAACATTATACGAGGGTAGTAGCATTCTTTTCTGACGCTGTAGCATTCGAATACGTGTGTATGGTTGATGGATTTAATAACATGTTAACCTACTAAAAATAAGGCAGTGAAATTGCACATTCAGTTAAATATGCACGTTTGGTATCTGCTTTGAACTTGTAGGAAACCGAGGTCTATGCTCTTGTAGGACCCTCTTAGCTCCTCTTGCTCCATGGGTTGGAACATTCAGTATTAATGCATTGGTTAATAATACGATGTGTTAGTTACAGTGCTTCGAAACAGTAAGATCTACTGCAGCAGGCATTATGCATTATTATGTGTATTATTATTACATAAACTGCGATCTTCTTTACATTTGGATCCTTAAATACAGATCTAGACTATGCACAGAACACGTCCATGTGCCAATGGTCCCACACCAGTACCTCATTTTCATTACATCTGTATCAAAATGTGAGGAAACGACACTTAGGTGCATATTGTTGAGTAAAGTATTATTGCCAATAACACAACAGACCTAATCATTTCTGCCAAGCTTCCCTTAATGTGATAAGAGAGACTCCAGACTTTCCTAGCCTTCATGTTTAAGCGGTTGTTAGATTTTGTTTCACTTTCCAATGTCCTTCTGTGTGATTGGGCATTATCCCCATTGTCCTGCCGCTTCTAAATGCCCAAGAATGTGTTTGATTCCATGTTCAAGTCACGCTGCTCTAACCAACTACAGAGAACCTAATGTATCATCTCATTCATCTTGCCCACATCTAATCATGTTGTACATTTTGAACAGCACTCCATCTCAAATAGGTTTCAAAACCATGTTCTCATCATGATAACTTCAAATGCTACATTCCCACTTGCAGTGACCTTCTAGATATCTCATGAACTTCACCTTCTATATGAATCTTTAGGACACATTCCCCTGCTCAATAACTTAAAAAGGTATATTCCCACCAACATATCTTCCAATGACCTTCTTCCATCAAACAAGCCCCCAAAGCCCACCTACTAGATAGAACTTAAAACCTTTGACAATCCTACATAGTTTGCTATGCACCTCCCAAACCCCATGCTTGAAGGCTCGCAAAACCACTCAGTTCTATGAACGTCTCAAAGTGCATCTCCTTCTAAGGGTACTGTTAAGGTTCATATTCACTCTCTCCTACATAAGTCCCAAAGTCCCCTGTTTATAATTTCCAAATTTCCTTTCCATCTAGGACTGGTTCAAAAGCACTTGTATTCCCTACTAAAAGGATCATATTACCCCCCAAGCTCATAGATACGTTTCAAAAACCCCTTCTTTCCAGATCATCTGCAAAGTCTTTCTCCCTCCAGCAAGGTTTTAATACTCCTCTCTAGTACACATTCATCCAAAAGTACATTTCTCTCATACTTATTTTCCAAAGTCCCTTACACTGCTGAAATGTGTTCACAAGCTCCTCTTCTTTTTTATATTTGTATTTGTATTTATTTGAAGGACAGGGATGTCAATTTCAAAAACAGCAATGAATTACAATAACACATTTACAGATAGATTCCAATATTTATAGATGATCCAATAGCTAGTGCATGACCATCTATATCATAAAGTGCAGTGCAATGTCCAATACATTATTCGTTTTTAACTTGATATGTGCAAACAAGCAAGTGCAAAAAGTATTATGTACATAATCAATGTGTACAGAATGTAAAAGAATGTCTGTGCCCATTGATTTTGCATCAGTAATAAGTAATGTTTAAAATGCACAGCACTGCATATTATGTAAATAACTGATAGCATCATAGGCAAGAAGGTGTTTGTGCTCATGCTGTTAACAATAAACACACTGTGATCTATATATGTGCAAAAATGCATGTGCAAAATTGCATTAGACAAGAGCAATAATAGTTGCATGAGCATTTGCAAAGCAACACTTTGTGAAGCCAAAGACTTGAACGACATGATTGTTCCAGCTATCTGCTGTTTTTTCTGGACAAATCTGACTGGGAGATAGTATATTTTTCGGAGTCAGTGCTCTCAAATAGGTGACTTGAGGTGATAAACCCAATACTTTACTTAGATCTTTATGACTCTTGAGAAAGTTCCAATGTTTCATCAGAATAGCACATATATTGTTTGGTTGGTGAGTAAACCCAGTGATAAATCTGATGACTTAATCTTTCATTTTAACCTTCAGTTTGAAATGGTTTGCTCTTTTCCTCACATATGCCTTCATAATGGACTGGCCCAATGCCGGGCGTGTATATCATCTATTCAGGAAATGCACCCCAATGAGTTTGTCCTCTTTCTGATAGCCTTTCTCTTTCGTGCATATGCAAATCACAATCAAAACCTTTTCATTTCTCTGCAAAGAGCATGGAGCTTCTGTTTGTCATGGTAAAGAGCACAATTCTCATCCGTCAATTTAGTGATTGCCCCTTGCAATTAATTAATTTGTGTCTGGTAATGAGCAACTATTTTGGTTTTCCTTCATTTTCATCCAGCAGCCTAAATATTTCACTTTCCATTGCCCACAATTCCTTAGTTTTCTCACCAATAAGAGTTTGAATTTCTGAAATTGTCAAAACTCTCTTTTAACACTGTTTTTAAGTATAATACTTCCTCACGCTCAGCAAAATGTGTGTCTTTCTGAATCACCATGCTCCAAAAGCTGCATGTCTGAAGCTGCATGTCCAGTTCTCCATGTTTCAAATCTGATTCCATCCGTAGCAACTGTTCCCGTTCTGCACCTAAACCACACTGTAATTTAGCAATGAGATTAGCATCTTTTCTCTGGAGCTTTATAAACTTATGTAGTGAAAACTACAACTTGGTACATAACCAAATAATAAGTCAATCTCCTGTTTGTGTTCTTTGGCTTGAAATAGTCTGAGAAGACATGTTTGTAAAATGCTTCTTTCATCAAAAATCTCTTTGGGGTTTTCTTTCCCCACTTCACTGCTAATCCTGTCTCACCAGGTTGACAGATTTTCAGCTGACCATGTGACAAAAGCAAAAAGCTTTGTCTTAAAGTGAATAGATGAATCAGAGACCCCAACTTCTATTTCCAACATCTCAGAACCAAATGCCAATAAAACAATAAAAGAACTCAACGTGCACAACGCACCATCACTGTCACTTCACATCACTGGCAATGCACTTTAAGATAGGGCAAGAGCACACAATATGACTATGATAAGCCAAGCCCAGTAATTGCTTTACCGCTTCCCGGCAAATGCACCATAAATATATTAGGGTATTTTGTGGACTGTTTGGGTATTTTGTGGACCCAAGAGCCACAGGATTACCAGTTGTTATCTTATATTGGGATCTTGAGCAGCAATCTGCACGAGGACCACGTTTTCTATTTTGTTGGTAAATTATTTTGTTGGTGGTCTTAAATTCAGCCTAGACTTGACAGGTCACCTAAAGACTGTAATATGGGGCATCACTTCTTTATGATTTGCCCCAGTTCACAGTGTCTTGGTGAATGGTGCTGTTTACTGCACACCATAAAAACAAATACCTCCTTGTCTTTATGCCTATCCATGTGTTATTGAGCAACCAGAGTGCACAATAATGAGACCAGGCTGATCATGTTCCTTTTATATAGTCTGTAAGCAATTAGGATAAATGAGCAATACAAAAACAACATGTACCATGCAATGCAATGAGTTTTTAATATGACATTCCCTGTTACTCAAAATACAAACACCCATACCAATCTCGTGCTTCTCTTTTGGAGTGATAACAGATTCTATTCTTCGGGCTAAAACATAACCATGATCACATTTCATAATGATGTTTTCCCTGCGATAAACAGCTTTTTTTTTACAATGAACTTCAATTTGCCTTATAGCAAAGTTGGCCACAACACTGTATTTTCCAACCTTGAAACATAGCAATTGTTTATGGCAGCTTGGCACCTTCGATTACATTGGAATCTTGCTGCTTGGATGGTGAAGAGAACACCTGACAATAGCCATCTGTGTTTGTAATTGTAAAACTACACACTCCTCACTTGTAATTATATGTTCACCTAGATTATGTTTGTTTCAGCATGCCTGAGCACAGCAAGGCCAGGACTCCCCCCTCAGCTAAGCTGTTGAGAATTGACTCCCTTCACAGCAGACTGCCTGGACATCGCTTGCATGGACACATTTCTTATCTGTTTTTCTAAACTTCTCAGCAGGACAGCTCAGCACACACTCTTCCGAGAGACAGCAGTCTGCACACTGTCAGCAACACAGCACATCTCCTCAGACAGACCACCCAGAACAACCTTGAGAGACAGCCCTTGAAGAAAGACAACCCCCTTTCGCTTCACTGCACATCCCTTTTAAACCCACATCAAAGGCCCCTGTCCGATGCTGGAAGGTGCCCCTCCATGTTGCCGCACCTTTGATCCACCCACTCAGCACTGCTCACAAAATAAACCAACCATTTCCCTGCATCCGAGACCAACCTGTCCCGGTAAGCACACATTATCACCTTCCCTGGGCAATAAACTCTCCACCTCGATGCCTATTGATCCCTGTCTCACTTGACACATGACCTCACTACTGTGTCCTCCTCCAATTTGCAATGGTTACTTACTGTTCATCTCATTTTTAACCTCTTCATGATGCGTAACCCTTTTCAAAGCTGCATTGGCCCTCTTTGGCAAAGTCAAATCTAGGTGTGTTTTTTAAATTCTTGCAACCTCCATTTTGTGCTGTTTTTGTGTTTTTTGGCAAAGTCAAATCTAGGTGTGCTTTTTAAATTGTTGCATCCTCAATTTTGTGTGGTTTTAGTGCTTTTTGGCAGAGTCAAATCTAGCAGTGCTTTTTAAATTGTTGCATTCTCCATTGTGTGCTGGTTTAGTACTCTTTGGTAGAGTGAAATCTATGTGTGCTTTTTAGATTGTTGCAATCGTCTTTTTTGTGCTGTTTTAGTCCTCCTTGATATTGTGAAATCTAGGTCTGCTTTTTAAATTGTCACACCCTCATTTTGTGCTGTTTTAGTGCTCTTTGGCAGATTCAAATCTAGATGTGCTTTTTAAATTATAGCATCCTCCATTTTGTGCTGTTTTGGTGCACTTTGGCAGAGTAAAATCTAGGTCTACTTTTGAAATTGTTGCATCTTCCATTTAGTGCTGTTTTAGTGCTTTTTGGCAAAGTCAAATCCAGGTGTGTTTCTTAAAGTACCCACTACCTCTGGTTGCTAGACTGCCTGGTGAGCTGTCTCATGCCGGTCCCACTCTCCCCTCTCTTCCTTCCTTTATGGCTATCTCCATCTCTTCTATCTTATTTAATTGCTATTCTATCACCTATCTGCCCTCTCTCACTAAGTCTGGAAGATAAAAGTTCAAATAAGATCGCCTTTCTGGTTTTCCTGGATTACCTATCACAGACACAAATGTCAGAGCCACTTCCAGACAAACTGTCCCTGATATCCTCTTTTCTCTCCCCTCTCCAAACCTATGGACTCATCATCTGATTGCGATACTCATCCCTCCTCTTCTAAACCCATTAATGGTGACACTAGATGAGAAGTTCTCTTGGCTGGCTTCTCATCGGCGAGGTGCATCATTAATGTTTATCACAATGACACCATCAGGGCTCAGGGTCCTCAACCCAAACTCCTCCTCTTTGACCGGCACCTGTCATCTCTGATAAACTTCCTTCCTGCTCCTGCTATCCCTCCTTCCTCTCTCTCAGCACCTCCTTTTCCTCCTTTGATGGGTGTACCACCCTCCTGTACACACCTTTGGAAAATCTTTAAGAGTGGTGACTGGCTTACCTTAGCCACACGTAATGCTCGTTCTGCTGCCAAACATTCTTCCAACATTTGCCTCCCCCTTGAACACTTTGATCTTGACGCCCTCGCTCTCACCGAGATGTGGTTCAATGTTAGCTCAGCCACTGCTTTTGACACCCTTCTCCCTGATGGCTATAAAATCATCTCAAAGCCTCGTCCCAACTACGCTGGCTGTGGAGCAGCCTTGATCTTCCCTGAGTGGATCCCTTCTTCCATCATACCCACCCAGCTCTACACCCCCTTTGAAAGCCTAGTTTGCAAGCTTGTCATCTCTCACACTTCATCTTTGACCATTGCCACTATCTACAGGCCACCAGTCCCTATCTCCTCTTTTCTTTCTGGATGGGCCGATTTCTACTCCTCTCTTCTGACTTCCACCTCTAAACTCATCCTTCTGGGTGACATCTGGATGACTTAAGCATCCACCTGGATTCTTCAATCCCAGCCTCCACTCTCTTCTGTGACCTCTGCACCTCTCTTGCCCTCTTTATTCTCCCCTCCAGCCCTACCCACTCGGCCAGACATACTCTTGATGCCTTCATGCATACTGATCTCTTGCTCTCTACCCCTCTACCCACCTCCTTTCCTCACACCTTGGACCTCTCGGCCCTCTAACCAAACCTCACCCATCTCTGCCAGCCTCATTTGCAGACATTCGTCCAATGAAATGAGTGTCAGTTGCTGGATTTGCTTCAAACTTCAACCCCCTCCTACAACTACTGACTCTACTATTGACTCTGCGCTCAGCAATCTCAATCTCGCTATCAATGACACTCTTGATATTCTTGTCCCTGTCGTGAGGATCTGTCTAAAACATGCCACCAAGAATAACACTTGGTATGACTCTGATCTAGCAGCCCTGAAATGCAAGTGCAGAGCTGCTGAATGGAAGTGGCAGACCTCAAGCTCATCCTCTGGGACGCTGGCCTCTCAGCTTCTCCAAAGGTAATGTCATCTGCAGGGAACTAGTCAATCCATCTGAACTCTTTACCTCACCTCTACCCTCCCAGGCTCCCTGCACAGCACTGGCCACCCACATCACTGCCAGAACACAGGACATCCTGAGCTTACTCTCTCCCCCCAACCCCCACCACATCCCATTCCCCCTGCCACACTTACCCCCTCCTGCCCCCCACCCACTCTTTCCTCCTTCTCTCCCATAACATTGTATGAGGTCATTAGAGTTGTCTGCTCTATGAAGGTCTCCTTCAAACAGGTCTCAACCTGCTCTTCCAGAACTATTAAGGACAATGTTGGCTCCCTTGCACAAGCACTCACAGACTTCTGTAGTCACTCACTAGCCACTGGGTCTTTCCCCTCTTCCCTAACCTATTGCCCCCTCCTCAAAAAAACCTTCCTCCGACCTTTCATGTCTGACTAACTACCACTCCATCTCTCTAACTCCCTTCCTTGGGAAACCACTGGAGAAGTTGGGAGAAATTGATCTTCCCCCAACTGACCCAGCACACAAAGCTTTTTGGTTGCCTGCACAACCATCAATCTGGATTCCGAGCATCCAGAGGAACAGAAACTGCTCTCCTGAACACCCGTGAAGAATTGCTTGCTTCTCTTGATTCCAACTCACCTGCTTTTCTCATTCTAATCAATCTCTCCTCTGCTTTTGACAGAGTTAACCCCTCCACCCTCTTAAAACGGCTCCATGATACCCTTAGTAACTTGGAGCGGGCACTGACCTACCTCTTCACTGACCATCCCTCCAAGGGTATCCTGGGTTCATTCTCCGAACCCCCTCCATCTCCACTTGTGGTCCTCCCCAGGGCTCTGACCTTTCCCTTGGCTTTTTTATATCTATCTCGACCCTCTTGCTTACTAATTCTAGGGCTGGGCTGATAGCACCTCTACCATTCCTACTGAAAAAAAACTTGCATGTGCCCCACTATATTTCCCTATGGCAGCACAAACCTTCACCAGAAGTGTTGTCCAAAACCCACTTTCATTAAACCTAATTCCTAAATAATCATTGCCTAAAAACAAGTACCTTTGTTTTCTCTGTGTTCAAGTTAAGCTTAAGTTCATCACATTTTTCTACAAAGATGTCCAAATTAAGTTCAAAACCTTGCGGGGATTCGGTCAAAAGAATTGTGTCATTGGCATAAAACTGTGCAGGATACTTGTGCTTTCCCATTTTAGGACAGTCTAAGCAATCTCTCCTTAATTCTGCAATGATCTCCTCAAAATATTGATTGATTGATTGATTGATTGATTGATTGACTGAGTATTTATAATGCACCTTTACAGTGTATTTCGAGGAGCACCAAGGCAAGGGGGTGGGAGAACAGGGAGGACAAAAACAAAATCTATCCTTCTACACCTTGTGACATTCGGAGCATGCAAGTGAAGTAAGAGAAGTGCAGGATAGAGGGTAGAGGGGGAATGCCGGTCAGGGTGGAGGGCCCATGAGAAACAGTGCATGCCAGGGAGGCCAGTTGGACAGGACCAGGGGAATCAGAGTGTGCAGGGGAAGGAAGGTCCATGAGCTAAGTGTGAGGTAAGGGGCTGTATGGGCTAAGAGGGTGCAGGTCCAGTCAGGCAAGTGAGGGCCCAGAAGGGCAAGTGCACGTAGAGGGGTGGGGTCCAGGGAGACCATTTGAAAAGGTAGAGTGGAATGGGGGTCCTGCTGCCCTAAAGACTCTAAAGGAACCAGGCAGCCAGTCAAGAAGCATACAGGGACATTAGTAGGGGAGGGGAGAGGAAAGGAAGGAGAGACAAGCAAGGTCTTGAGAAGCATTAGGAACTTAAGGAGATCTGGCTCAAGTCTGAGAGTGGCAGGGAGGCCATTACACAGGGCAGTACCTGCAGAGGAGGGAGATCTACCCCACACTCGCTGCTTGGAGAAACTTCTGATCTGCAGAGAGTCAGAGCTAGACGACCAAAGGGTTCTAGCAGGGAGGTATTTAGGTAGAGAGAGTTGGATGTAGAGGTCCCAGGCCCTAGAAAGCCTTGTGGATGATGCAGCGTGTCCTGCACTTGATCCTCACAGCAACCAGGGGCCAGTGGAGAGATTTTAGGGCTGGAGAGATGTGCTCCCTGACCGTGAGGCCAAGGATAAGTCTCACAGTCCTATTCTGGATTAGTAAAAGGGGACGAAGGTAGAAGTTAGGCAGATTAAGGAAGAGGATGATGCAGTAGTTCAGCCTGGAGAGGTCCAGAACCTTTGAGATATTGATTTCTAGGTGAAGGTAAGGAAAGGCAGGATGACTCTGAGGAGGTGCAGATGAAAGTGAGACTTCTTGGCAAGGTCTGAGATGTGAGGGGAAAAGGAGAGAGAGGAGTCAAAGATGACGAAAAGCTTTTTTGCCTCACAGGAGCATGAAGGGCGGGGGCCCATGGAGGGCAGCCAGATGTGGGAGGGAACGAGGGAGAAGGGGTCCCAATGAAAAGGATCTCTGTCTTACTAGCATTAAGGTAGAGATTGTCAGCAGCGCACCATGCCTGAATGGCAGACAGGCAGTCAGTAGGAGAAAGGAGGAGGCGGAGGAGGGACACCTGAAGGAGAGCTGTGTCATCCGCATAACAATGGAAGTTAGGAGAGAAGGTGGAGAATAAGTGGGCTAGAGGGGTCAGGTACTTATTGAATACACAAAAAAAGGTGGCAAGATGTTAAATACAGAATAATATGGGGGCAAGACAAAACCTCGCCTTAAGCCCTTTAATACATCAAAAGTGTCAATTACCTCAACCCCCCCCCACTCCCCAGACCATATATTACCACTGCTTTATTGTTGTGATGCAGTGCCTGGATTATGGAAATCAGGTGGTTTGGTACCTTCCACTTGCTGAGGAAGTGCCATAGTATTCCTCTCCAAACACCGTCAAAGGCTGTCTTGAGGTCAATAAATATAGCGTACAATTTAATTCCTTTGATCAAAACACATTTCTGTATCATTAAAAACAGTCTAAATCTTTGGTTCATGGTACTTTTCTGATTTTGGAAAACAGCTGGAAGTCACTAATAGCATTGTTCCCCTCTGTCTATTTTTTTAGATAGAACAGGATGACCTTTACAAATATTTTTCCTGTGCTATCTAAACGTGTGATCGGACAATTGGTAGCCAGTGAGTCCCTTCCCCTTTTTTCTGTATTGGTACTATTAGGGCACTTTGGCATCAGGGTGGGACCATAATAAGATGTATATATGCATTAAACACACTGCACAAGATCAGTCCCAGATACAGATGTCATCCTTAAATAGTTCCAAAGGGACCCTAACCTGCCCTGCAGCCTTACTGCTTTTCTGTGAGGTAATCGCATTCTGTACATCCAGCACTGGCAATTCCCCAGTCAGCTGATTTGTCACAACCTCTAATAGGCCTGACATCAACTAAGTAGTGTCATATAAACTCGAAATGTTCTCTTTGCAAGTACATCCGGGTACACAGCAATCCAAGGGAACTTCATCTATTGCACCCTTTCCCGCCTTCAGCTTCCAATACGCTACTATAGGCCCTTCCTGAAAAGCCTTCATGAAGTACAGCTATTTGTTTTATGCGTGTAGCATATTCTTTTCACTGATGCATTTTTTGTACTTTGATCTGCATTTGTCGGAGGGCTTGCTTATTCGCATTATCACCCTCCACACATTCGAGCAACTCTTTTTTTTGTATTCGTACAATCTATGTCATACCAAATGTCCTTCTTTAAAGCATCCTTTTTGATTTGTGTCAGTTCACTTGTGATGAATGGAGAAAGTCTACCAATCAGGTTTTCATACTGTACCAGGGCATCATCATCTGGTGTTCCCTCCTTACTTATCGTTTCCAAACTGTCCACAATGGCCCTATAGATCTTAGGTTTCAAGTCTTTTTCAACAATCCTGGGTGATCTGATGGTTTTCTGTGCATGCCGGAGATTGCAATATCACTTGCCCCAGAGTAAGATCGCACATAAGACTCTAATTCCATTTTGAGACTAATAAGAAGTGGACAATGGTCACTGATTGTATTTGAGAGCACCTCAAAATGTCTAATATTGCTCAAGTACCTAGCCTAAAGCATATTGTAATCGATAGTCAAGGTACCGTTTTCTCTGTGGTACGATCTGCCTGCCGGTTGGTCACTTGGGAAGCACCATTGCATACTCTTAATTCTAAACTGAATAAAGATACATGTTGTATCGATAGCAAAACTGTGTGTCATCCTGGGCCTATTAGCCACCAGCATAGTGATGTCCCAGATCCATCTTGGTCCAGCCACATCTCTTCTAATTCACGAATGGGTTACAATTGAAGATAGTTGGCTCTACGATTGCTCAGTTCATTCCCACGTAATGTAATTACAAGATCTTGGATTCTTTCAATGACAGTTAGCCCAAATGGGACAGGCCTGTTGTATAGATTAAAGAGATACATGTTCTTTCTCTCTGGTGTACAGGCCAACAGGAAGTGCAGTTTGTTCAGATCAGACAGTCTAGAGACAATTTCCCAGTCCAAGATGATGTCCACCAAGGCCAGGAGGCCCCCACTTGGCCTGTCTTTTGGGCCTCTATTCGCCAGGACCTGAAAAAATTGCTAGCCTTGCAACACAACGGGCTCCTCGGCCTAAGACTCTTGGATCAAAATTACATGGTAGCCTCTCAAAAAATCAATCCATTGTGGATCCCCTAGATGTTTTGTTACCCTAGCTATGTTCCAGGACCATAGTTTAATTTGTTGGTTAGCAGTAATAGTTGGATCAGGGCTTCACCAATCTATTTCGTCCAGACCACATTTGTGAAAATCAATGCTCAGAAACACATCCGTCAGAACCTGGTGACATAGTAAAACCTGGATACAGTCAAAGTGGCTGCTGGGTGAGGAAAATCATTTTCAATTCAAACTGTCCTCCCTGATTATGGACAAACAGTCCTTTATGTATCGAATCCAGTGGGAACACTTGTTCCTTATGGAGTCTTGGTTTTCCTTCATGCCCATACTTAATATTGGAACAATAACCATTACGAAGAGAGGGGCTATGCCATCATTTTTCCTGCCATTAGCAGGTCTTTTATAACCATTATTTGAGGGAATATTCCCAGGCACTGTACACCTAAGAGGCATTCGTTCTGAGACTGTCCTGATGGGTGGAACACTGCCCGTTTTAGAGCAGAGATGGAGCTGCATTAATGGCCAAACTAGTCTGGGTACCAGGCCTACTCAGTCTGTGACCATCCGTGGGTTTACTTCCCATGTCAGAGCTATGATTACATTTCCCCCTCTCATCCCTCCCCACTGCCACTTTGCCATTGCAAGTTGGGTTAGTGTTGTCAGTAATCCCACACCGTTTAGCTTGGGGATTGCTATCTAAATTGACTCCAGTGTCTGGGGTGAAACTGGTGGCAGTGCCTGTAGATTCGGCTTTTAGGGCAGCAACATTATATTGAGAGACCAAATCTTACACACCAACTCCTGGTGTGTAAGATTTGTCAGGCAATTCCTGATTCTGGTCATTTCTTGGGCATCCATCATGATCATTGGCCCCCAGAGTACTGGGTATGTTGACAGAGATGGTAGCTACATCGCCCGTTCTGGCATTTTTATTGCTCCCCAAGTATCAGGTCATTCATTGATAATAATAGCATTCTCTCTACTGGTAGCTGGGTTTACGAACCTCCCACGCTTACCCACTCCTGTTTGGCTTCTAGGTTTAAGGCTCTTTCATCTACGTTGGGGTTCAGCTTTCTTACTGTGTTTCCCTCTTGCTGCTGAGTTTTTCCCAGCCTCTAGGACTACACGCATCAGCTCCAATATCTGTTTGATAGGGGAATCAGAGGGCTGATTTCGACCACCTCCCCCATGCAGGCTCTCAAGCCCCCATCCACACCCTCACCTCCACCACCACCTTCCCTCACTAGGGAATTAAGATCTTCTGGGACAGCAGCAGGCTGTGTAGTGACTACACAGCTATGTTATTCCACCCTATCTGCAGAGTTCCCAAAGCTATGCACTTCGACAAAATGATTTACTTTACTTTTCACCCCATCACTTCCACTTATTGGGAGTTCAAAGTGTTTCGCTCCTTCTTGCCCCATGGATTTAGCTACTTCAAACGGGCCAAGGGTGTTCTTACTAGATTTCTTCCTTAGGAATTAGTCCTGCTTCACAGCCTCACTGTTACAGCCTAAACAAGGGGCAGGCGCAGGTGCATCCATGGCAAGATCGCATATCAGGTCTGCATTGTTCTTCTGGCCGGGCATTCAATGTCATCCAGCATGTCATCCAGCAGACCTCTTATTTCTGTAATCAGTTTGTTTACACCACTAATTGGTTGAAACATTAAAAAATATATATTTTGCCTGTCCCTCAGGGACACTGAAGGGTCTGCCTTTCTTTTAGAAATATCTGTTAGCGCACACCAAATTCTAAAACCAGCATGACCAGGTTAGAGTTATTCCAGCAAATCTTCCCAACGTTCCAGGAACTTGGGTAGCTCAAATAACTCAGCACAGGGATTTTAAGAAATACCAAAGCTAGAATATTGCATTTAAAATAAAGAGCTTAGACAGTTATGGGCATCGGTAAAACAAAAAAACAATAATAATTATTAGTACCCGGCGAGAGTCAAGCAGAATGCAACACGCATTCTGATTGGCTCTCGCTGGGTCCTTATCTGACCGAGAATCCTTCGATTCTCGGCTGGGATTCAAGCCGCCTTGTCCTCGGTGGGGGACATGGCAGCCCTTCAGCCAATGAGGAGGCTCGAAGCGGGCCCATCCCCGCTCCGAGCCTCCCCAAGGCTGAGAGGCTGCCCTCGCCCCCCGCCGGGGACTCAGGTAACCTTATTTTTTTCTTTCCCTTCCTTCCCTCCTCCATGCCCTCCCCACCACACTTACCTTCTTGCTTGTGCGTTCCCGGTGGGGGGACGATGGCAGCTTCCAGCAGTGTGGAGACTCGGAGCGGGGCCATCCCCGCTCCGCGCCTCCACACGGCTGAAGGCTTCCATCATCCGCTGCGGGGGGGGGCATTTTCTTGGTCGTTTCTTTTTTGTTTGTTTTTCCTGTCCCGAAAAGCTGCAGCGTTTCGGGACAGAAAAAATTGCTTTTAGTGCCCAGGTCACGCATATATTGCGGACCGGGGTACTAATAGCAATATGACCCTCGCGGCAGGGGCATTACTGACTCAGGTAATGCCCCCGCCGCTCGGGTCATATTGCTTAATTAACAAACACAGAGTGGTATTGGACTGACCAACTTGCAAATCTAAATAGCAACAGGAATACCAGCATATATCAATTTTAATAATTTGAATAAAAATGAAGCTATTCATAGTCGAGCAGGATTATACTACCTGTCCACTAGAAAGGCAGCCAATTTGGAAATATACCGTCTGTTGCAAATTGTGAGACGTGGGGCGTTCAGGGCACACCCAAGTTGTTTAGGAGGATGCCAAAGTCTGTCTTCTCTCCCCTTCACCCCAACTCCATTTTGCCCACTTGACTTCAGTTAACATGTCAGCAATATGGCAGTATGGCAATACGGCAGTGTGCCATGGGCAAAGCAATGAAATGACAGGTGTTAAGATACACGACAAATTTCCAGACAGGAGACTTCCACACAGAAACACTCCCAGGTTGACATAGAATACGTGCCAGTGTTAGCCGGTCATTGCCAGTCATTATCAGTTTGAGTAACAAGGACATTATTATCAGTGTTTTTATTGATTCAGTCTAAAAAAAAACAATGTCAGTCATTGTTATTTTGAGTCACAAGAAAATTATTATTGATGATGTGATTTATTAAATCTAAGAAATTTGAGAAAATATGAAATCATGACATAATCAATTGGGGTCATACATGTTTATCAGATATGTTCATTTCAATAGACATTGATTGCGATGTGTTATATTTATGGAAATCAAACTGAGATTCAGTACAAACAATATTTTGATAAGATGTGAAAGGGTGTTGATTTCTTAGACCCAGATAAACATTCTTGATAGAACTTTCAGATGATTATACCAGGGATAGCCAAATGGTGAACACAACTTTGCCGTAATTCAATCCTGGATGATAACAAACTCACTGACACTCAATACTGTCAAGACAGAGCTGTTGATCTTAGGCTCAGGACCAAGACTGATAAAATAGGATACCTCGTACAACGGTTTCTGTATTGCTGCCTGCTCAATTCCTGTTGTCACCCAGGTTAAAGCCTCGAGTGTTTTCTTCAATTCCCAGCTCACCATTGGCAGGCACACCACACACTTACAATGTTCATGTACCTATCTCAACTCCCTACTCAGGCAAATTCGTCCATAACTCTCAGAGGGGAACTGAGCCATGATCACCTCTGCACTGGTCAACTCCAAGTTAGAATATTGCAATAGTCTCTTAGCTGCAATGTCCGGCATTGACATCAACAAACTGCAAACTTCTCAGAATGGAGCTGTTCAGGCCATATGCGGGTTGAGTAAGTTCCATCACATTTCCAAAGTGAGACAGGACCTACACTGGCTCCCAGCGAAAAACAGGATTCTCCACAAATCGATGACCCTAATTCACAAATGCCTGAATGGATCCGCACCAACAGATCTATCAGCCCGGCTCCTGAAGGCACCTGTGAAGAGAGTCCTGCAATCTAACAGCCTGCACCTCCTAGCACCCCCACTTTACAAACTTTAGAAATACAGAGGTATGAGCTTTGATTGCTGGGCTCCTCGTTCATGGAACAAACTCCCCCTGGTCCTAGGACTGACTCCTTGTCTGGCACATTTTAAAAAAAGAGTTAAAGACGCCGTTTTTTGACAAAGGAGTAGATTAGTTTTCCTGCTATGAGCAGATCACACTGATGGCCCTGACCCTCTTTTCCCTTTCCTCTGATTTGTGTGTTTGTGTTTGTTTGTCTTGGTTATTTGTGCACTCGCAGGCTTCTGGGCTTGTGGTGGTTTATACAAAATAAAGTAGAGCACGATTAAATTTAAGCAGAGCACACTCTACAGATCCCAAAAAAAATGACACTGTATTCTGGTGTTTCCATCATTGGTAGGTTTGATGTCGTTTGGGCGAGAGAAGCTGCTTTTTTAATGCATAGAAAAGCTTAGTTTTATGGAGTATTTGGGCACGAAGGAGGGAATGTTAGTGTTGGGGCACACATTTTAAAAGATCTGAGCATCCTTACTCCCTGCCCTCGTCCACTTACCACTGGACCACTGTTTCAGCATCGTTCCTCTCTCCTGGTGTCTCTCGTGGACCCCTTTAAAAAGAAAGATGGGCTATTCCCATTTCTATTGTCAACATTTGTGTTGTGTTTTAGGGAGCCCCCTTATCTACCAAGGTGCTGATTTTGACAGGCCTTACTGAGTGATAACGGGCCACAGTCCTATTACCTTGGCCAGTCGACCATTGCCACCTGTAATGCCAACCAAGCTTACCATTGGAGGTTACTTAATGTATTTTGGGTCCTGGTCTGTGTAAATATTCCGCTAGTAAAAGTAAGCAATTGCCCCTTGTAAATTGTGTTCTGTGTGACGTAAATATGTGTTGCCACGGTTACGTACTGTGTGCTCAAACTTCACATTGTATCCTTAATTAAGAAACGTTGCTATTGATACCAATTGTACACAACGCAGTTGGCTTGGTTGCAGTTTTGCATAGTCAGAATCCCAGCTGCAGTTAAAATGTTTGGCCACAGACTGCAGACAAATTGTGTTTTTCAGCAGAAATAAAGGTGGTCTTCTTGTACATACAATCAAAGAGGTGGTGGCTGGATTGCCGCGAGGACACCATAACACTCTTCAACACACACATTTTACCGTAGTGCTTTTATAATTCGCCAGTCTGCTAACAAAATAATCCTTCCAGCAGTATATCTCGGCTGTCACCAGGCCAACTAAAAGTGTGCTCCTGTCACCATCATAACAATTAAGCATAGATTGTGCACGTGAAATCACTTATGCCACAGGCCTCTAACGTCTCTTGTCTGATTGTGTCGGAGTTCTCAGAGTTAAAATTACGGAACACGTTTGCAAGTAGTATTCGACCTATGCTGTTGCAATGCACAGTGCAGATAACTTTGCACCGTATTTGCACTAGCGATAATGTCATTGTGCAAGCGTACACGGCATATGCGCGTGAAGAAGGTTTGATATTCGGACACCAGCTGTTTCATGCATCATATTGTCATTCTGTCGTTTTTTTTCCCTGCCTACTGTATTTTACAACCCTGTTATCGCTTAAGTGCAAAGCAGCAGATTACAATACAATTCAAATAGGTCACGAGGGCAGATACCGCTAAAAGGAACCTTTTTATGTGAAAAGGTTTAACTAAAGCGGTATAGTTCAATTGTTAACAATTTGATGGACCTTAATCGTTTAAATACCAAATTCTTCTCGCCAAACATTGGGTATTTTTTGTTGAAACGGTAAATCAAATTTAGGTTAATCAATTTGTAAAATCCTGAAATATATGTGCTTGGTTGGCAAAGAAAGTAATCACTTTATTTTCAGAATAGCACAATTTATTTACATAATGCATACAAACAAGATCCATGCCTGTTTCTAACACTGACAGAAGCATGCAACCATTTCTGATGATGCAAACTACAAGAAATGACACAATCCTCTTAATGTGTGTGGTGTCATTATTTGCACAGCAAGCCTTGACTACTCTTTTTCTTGCGTTCAATCGCTCAGAACCCTGCATTTATGATGCAAAAACACAACCTCACATACCAGAATGCAGAGAAACAAACAGTGTGGGATGAATCACTCACACCTTTCATGGGGCATATTTAAGTCACTTGGAATATTAAACTGCATGTAATCAGTACATTTTGAGGTGTCTAGATATTTTTTGTTGAGGTTGCATCCTGCTGGGATGCTAGCTCAATGGAGAGGGTGTTAACCACCCTCACAAAGGATTAAATGAGACGAACAGCCATCCAGTCTTCTGCCCTCTCACTTGGTAAGGGAAGGATGTCTGACCAGAATACACATAACCCTTCAACAGCTGAGCTGAGCTCACAGTGCTGACACATGTATGTTATCAAGTTGATGTGGCTGTAATATGTATGTGCAGTACTTTCCACCAATGCCCTAACTCAGGCATGGTGTATATTTAAAGTTTACAATTGCCACCAGTAAAACAACTCTTATAAGTATGTAGTTTGTGAACAGAGGTGAACATCTTAAATGCCGACATTGTGATTCATTGACCGTGTTGTCACTGCAGCTGCCAGAGGACAGCTGTGATCTCTAATGCTACTCTGTGGAACTAGAGAACAGGCAATGCAGATCAGGATACTGATTCAGCAGGGCACAGGTGTGTACTGTGCTTTTGTAATGGAGTTTGTGGAGAGGAAGTTTGTGTCACTAAAACAACCTCTGAGAGAGAATAACTACATCGTTATATATGTATTAAAAAAAAAAATAAAAAAAAAACAGAGCTTCCACACCCTTGCCAGATGGCAATCCTTCACCTATCGTGTTGGAATTGAATGACCATATCATGTTGTGAATTAGGCTACTCAGATGGCATTGCAGTACGGGTAGAAACACATGCTTTTGGAATGTTGAACCAAGCACTTTATGGATGTATTATTTTTGAATTGGTTGAACCTGCATTTTTTATTATGTAATCCTTATCAACTATTTGTACATTTTGGTAAATTCTGGGTATTGTAATAAAGCATGTATCTTGTTGTTATACCAGTTAAAGACGTATTATCAGTAACACCACCATTTTAATTCTGTCCTGTGCCATGATGTGCAAACATTACACATAACTCCCATTGTCCAATGGCATGTGTGAACAGGTCATCAGGCCAGATCATGTTTTGTATGGCATTCTGGTACATATTGCTGTACACTTCTGGTGGAATAAGGCAATAAATGCCTAGCAGCAAACAAGCTTTTGCAAGTACCCTGTATTTGTACGTTTTATTTTAACACAGCACACTGGTACAACATTTGAAAGACATATGTAAAAAACGTTATATGGTGGTGTGGAACTGCCAGGGGAAGGGAAGGGAGGAGATATTGAGTTATGTTACATAAAATGTGCAGCAATTAGCATTTCGTCAAATAGACCTAGTGCACAAAATATACCCTTCCAATGCATGTGTGCCCATGGAGAAATGTTTTCCCTAAGCCTAGCTATTTTCCCTAATTTAAAAATGTATTAAAAGAATATTTTTTTTGCACTAGGGAAGTTTTTGCCCTAGATCAAATTGTACTTGTACTGGTGCTCAGTTTATGTGATATCCCCTAGGGTGTTTTGTCAGTATTCCAATATGATATGATATGATATGGCATTTGTAACGCGCCTATACACAAGTGTTTCAAGGCGCGACGAGGCAGGGGGGGGAACAAGGGGAGACAGACAACGATCTTACTAGGCCAGGTGTCATTCAGATCGCACAAGTGCAAGGGTAGAGGGGAAGGGAAAAGTGCATGGGGGAAAGGGAGAGGGGAAAGTGCAGTACAGGGTTATAAGCATACAGCCTACAGGATAAATAACAAGGGCCAGCTGGTGGCAAGTGCGAGGTAAGTGCAAACAAGTGCTGGGAAGGGGGGCTGTATGGATACAGACACAGTCCCGTAGTGCAGGGGTTGCCGTGGAGGCAGTGCAGGGGAGAGTGGCACGGCCGAGAACGGTGAATGGCCCAGTTGCAGATTCAGTGCAGTTTCAGTAGTATTAGCAGGGGAGAGGGGGAGAGAAAGCGGAGGCAAAGAGGAAGGTTTTGAGGTGCTTCCGGAACCGGAGGTGGTTCTCCTCAAGTTTCAGGGAGGTAGGAAGGCTGTTCCAGAGGGAGGCCCCTGCAGTGGAAAGCGATCTGCCCCCAACTCGTTGTTTGGAGAAACGGCTGACCCTGAGGGAGTTGGAGGCGGATGAGCGAAGAGCTCGAGAAGGAAGATATTTAGGAAGAGAGAGTTGAAGGTATTTTGGCCCAAGGCCCCAGACGGCCTTGTGGACAATGCAGAGGGTTTTGAACTTGATCCTCGCAGTCACTGGTAGCCAGTGTAGTGATTTCAGTCCTGGAGAGATACGGTCCCTGGGCTTGAGGCCAAGGACAAGTCTTGCAGTCCTGTTCTGGATGAGTTGCAACGGGCGGAGAGTAGAGGCGGGCAGATTAAGATAGAGGCTGTTACAGTAGTCCAGCTTAGAGAGAACCAGGGCTCTAGAGACAGTGAGCTTCTGGGGGAAGGAGAGGAAAGGAAGGATACCTCTGAGGAGGTGTAGCTGGTAGTGTGACTTCTTAGATACGTCGGATATGTGAGGAGAGAAGGAGAGTGTGGAGTCGAAGATGACCCCAAGGTTTTTTGCCTTGCAGGTAGGAGTAGGAAGAGGGCCCAGTGAGGCCGGCCAGAGAGCAGCAGGGAAGGAGGGAGTGGGAGTGCCGATGAGTAGAATCTCAGTCTTACTGGCATTAAGGCAGAGGTCGTTGGCGGCACACCATTCCTGGATAGCAGAAAGACAGTCAGAGATGAGGGAAGGAGAAGAGGAGGCCGAGGGTAGCCTGAAAATGAGTTGGGTATCATCCGCATAGCACTGAAAGTAGGGGCAGAGAGCGGCGATGTGGTGGGCGAGAAGTGCCAGATACTGGTTGAACAGCCAGGGAGAGAGGTTAGATCCCTGGGGGACACCACAGGTAGAGAAGAAGATGTCAGAGAGGAAAGACCCCAGTTGGACCTGGGAAGGTCGATTTGAGAGGAAAGAGGTCAGCCACGCCAGATCCTGACCAGTGATACCGAGGTTATCACGGAGACGGTTGAGCAGGATGGTATGGTTGACAGTATCAAAGGCAGAAGAGAGATCAAGCAAAATGAGAACATATGGAATGTTAGAGTCAAGGTTCGAGAGCAGGTCCTCACGGATGTTCAGGAGAGCAGTTTCCGTGCTTCTGGCAGCTCTGAAGCCAGACTGATGGTCATGAAGACTACCAACACATTCAGCATGGAGATTAAGCTGGGAGATGGCCAGTTTCTCCAGGAGCTTGCCCACGAAGGGAGTGATAGAGATTGGGCGATAGTTAGCTGGGCAGGAAGGGACGGAAGAGGGTTTCTTAAGAATGGGGTGCACAAGGGAGTGCTTGAGAGGGGTTGGGAAGACTCCAGAGGCGAAGGAGTGATTGCAGAAGTTAGCAAGGGCAGGAGCCAAGGAGTCAATGTGGTCCTTGATAGTTTTGGAGGAACAGGGGTGGACCTGTTTTGATGAGACAATCTGTAGAACCAGTGAACCTGGGCAAATCTCTTTACCTCACTCTGCCTTTAATCACAAAGCTGCCTAAACGGGAACCCCTAGAAGTGAGTATATTATGTACGCACTACTCAGAAGGCTGTTTAGATTGAATAGTCTATTATATTGCTCTAGTGTATAACACAGGATTATCTGAATCATAGGCATGTGATATAAACAATAAAGCTTTGGAACTGTAGCCCGGTGTGGGATATGAGTGTACAACATGAGTGGCCCACACTGACCCATCTTTGATACTTACTTGGAGGGTACCAAGTAGAATGCCTGGACTTTGGCATGGAAGGATTTGATCATGAGTGAGATACACCTAAAAACCTAAGGCATTCCAAATTAAGATCTGAAGGCACAGCAGTCATACTCAGTATAATTTGTGTTTTAAAATCAAATAGCAAAGTGGTTTTCCCAATTCTTCCACTAATCCGTGTAGTTGTACACACTGCATTCCTTGTTTTCATAATCTTGGTACCCACAACACCAGCTGCAAGAATAACAAAAAAACAGGTACTTTGGCCCCCTTAGCGAAAATCTAAATCTGGCACCCACGAATATGTGCACAGTAATAGAACATATATTAGATAGAGAAATATTCAAATTTAGTTCAATTGACCTTCTCCTTAGAAGAAATGTGCAAGATAAAATAGCATTGGATTTTAAAAAAAAGTAATGAACACCAGAAAAATAAAAAAACTGAGAGTGAAAATCTTCCAATAAATATGCTGCCAATGTATACAAGGTGCTCACCTTTTAAACCCAGCAAGCTGTCGTGAAATATTCCATGGAAAACAAAATCCCAATATGAAACAAGTGCTTGTGGTCTTTTTGGTAAGCGTCTCCACTGGAAACATGACGACCTCAGTAAAATCCTGGTAGCCAAACACTTGAGCAAGCTTGGTTACCTCAGAAGAAACCTAGGGGTTGCATCTACCCTCTGAAAAAAGGTTATGCTGTCCACCCACATGTGTCCTTTGCTTGTGCCCTGAAAAGCAGCTGCAATTACAGGAAAATAATGGCACCAGTGTCCAGGATTACAAACTCTCTTAATACATCATGGGCAAACTCTCTCTCATCTTATCCCTCCTCACTCCCATATCTGGTTTTCAACAATACTCTGCTTTATAAAGATAACTTGAAAGGACAGATACCATAGTGTCACTCAAATATATAACTCCTTATAGAACTATGTTAGGTAAAAAGTGCCATTAGAACACCCTAGAGGTGTCAATCTGTGGGCTATACGACCCAGTATAGCCCGCAGATTGATTACAGCCCGCAAATTGGGTTGAGCTGCCGGCAGCCATGGAAGCCTGCAAACTGGACACCTTAGTCTCTGTGTAAATTCGGGTGGGAAAGAGTTAACTTTCCGTCCCGAATTACACACATTGGAAGACCAACGTTTGCGACGTAGGGCCGTACACAGAAAGGAAGGCTTCTAGGAAATCATTGTTTTTTCTTTCCACCAGACAGTCTGGACTTCAAGACACTTCTGTATACAGGACCCCCTCCTCCCTGGCTCTGCCCTCTTGGCAGGAGTCACAGCTGCATATCTTGCAAAACGAAGTGATATCTTTTAGTTTTTTTTGTTTTTTTTTCCAGTCCTCCTGGATCTTTATTTTTCACTCTGCTTTCTCCTTGCTGGATTCCCCCTCTTCGCCTGCTGTGATAAAGAAATGTCTCAGGGCTAGCCCAGAAGCGTGTTATCTCTGTATCATGACTCGGGGTTGGTGCTGTTGTTTTTGAGCACACCTCCCAGGGAAATCAGCACAGCGATGCTGCAGTACTCAGCAGTCCACAGCAATTGCTGCTTCTTGATGCACCTCACTCTCCATACTCTCTCCGACTGTAAATTGTATATCTTTTTTTCCAGTTTGACATGTGTACCTTTCCATTCCCCAACAAGTAGAAGCACCTGACATTTCCATTGGTTGTGTGAGAAGGAGAGAAAGAGTTGTATTTATGCAAAGTTCGTTTGTAGGTGGGTGTCTGGGGTACTGTGTCCGCAGTTTGCATCCTACAAATAGGATGTTTATAAATATCACAGTGTTGATTCATCCAATACACACCTGCTAACTGTTAATAAACACTAGTATGCATGCCTTATGTAAATAAATGATATATTTACATGTTTAACTACTTTGGCCCTACATTTACATTTGTCTTTTTTTCACGTTTGATTAAACATGGAGGGTGTTCTAATAGCTTTATAGACCTGCAGTTCGGGCCGTACCGGGCATCATGGTCCCTCATACCTCATTAGCATGGTCTTCAGGGCCCATAATGCCTGGTACTGCCTTCGCTGCAGATCTAAAAAGCTATATTATTCCCCTATCCTGACTGGGAAACTACAAATACCAGAATGGAATCCAGAAAACGGCAGAAAAATTGTCTCTAAGTACAAAACTTTCAAGGATTTACAGTAGCACAGTTTAAAAAAATATTAATTTGAATGCTCATTCGGTCGCCAATCCTTGCAGTAACCGAGACTGATCCTGCTTAGCTTCATTTTGCCTGTTTAGCTTCAAAGCAAGGCAAAGGCCAGACAATTTCTCTAAGTGGTCTTGTAACTTTGGCTCATTGATCAGGCAACATAGCAGGGTCTGCCAAGGCCAATGACTTCAGACCCCCAACATCACTATAGCTGTAAAAATATATTTAAAAAACAAACAGAACTCTAACTGCTGTTACAGAACTACACATTCCCTCGGCTACATACCCTTGTCTATCTGTAGTTCGTTATAGCCTAGAATATTGGGAAAATAGCTGTGAATATCAGAGAAAACTGCCAAAAATGCTTTCCTAGGCCCCAGTCCCTCACCGAGTGCCCCCCTCATCTGTGTCATCTCCCCCCTCCCCAGATGGCCTCCTCACCTGCCCTGTCCTCTCCCTTCCCCCCACATTTTGCTTTGAGATGTCAGCTACTGGAGTCTATTGCCGAGGCTGCAGAAAGCGTTGTTTTGCAAACACATTCCGTAGACCCCATCCAACTCTACATTTTCACTCCTCTAGCCACCACCCTCACCTCTAGCCTGATGGCATTTTCATCTTTTTTGATCTGCAAATATCTTTTTTCTACAATTAATTTCCACATATCCACGGCTATATCCGCGACTATCTCTCACATCGAGAGAAAAACAAGATGGCGGATGTTTCATTTTTTAAAAAATATTGTTTTGGTAATTTACCCGAGATATAGGTATCGATTTTTGAGACGGGGTTACCCCCTTCTCCATCAAATATAAAAAAAATGACTGTGCAGGAATAACCCCAAACCAAGCATGTATCACGAATTAACGCTTTGTGCCCAAGTTATTTCGGACCTGGTCCAAATCCAGCCAGCGGTTTGGGCTGTGCACTTTGGGAAAAATGTACCTTGTTTGTCTACGGAAAAATGAATGCGAAGTAGGCCACAACTTTGGAAAAGACATTTTTTGTCTTTAACTTTTTTATGTTTCAACATATTTTTACGATACTGTTCAGTCTGTATGGGCCCTCGAGTCCCTAATCACATTCATAATTTTGGTCAAATCTGTTACTCAAATCAAAAGTTATTAACAATAGTATTTTAAGGGGTTCTTATGGGAGTCCGACTGACCTTAACTATAGGGCGGCTATTGCCACCCTATAGTTAATGTGAGTCAGAGACACAAAGGAAACCTCAATAGTCTATTGTTAATAACATTTGGTTCTAGTAACGGACTTGGCCGGCATTTCAAAACTGATTAAAAGTCTGCCGGCCCCTCCAGACGGCAATGTTTCATAAACATTTGTTAAAAATAAAAAATTAGTATGCATACAAAAAAATCCATACACAAAAAATTTAAATTTTTGCCAAAGCACACAGTCTGAATTGTTGGACGGATTTGGACCAGGTCTGAAACAACTTGCACACAAAGCATTGGCTCGAGATACAAGCATGGTTTGGGGTTATTCCGTGCAGTAGTTTTTAAAAAAAATTTGACAGAGAATGGTGTGCCCCTTCCCCGAAAATTACAGTTATATCTCCAATGGTGCATTGCAGGATCATGGATTTCTGAAATGAAATGACCGCAACCTTGTTTTTCTTTCGATGCAAGAGATATTTGCGGCTATAGCAGAGGTTATGGGAAAATGAAATGCAGTAAAATGCTATACAACATATACATGCCATCAGGATAGAAGCGGGGGATGGCTAGAAAGCACTGAGTGAAACTTGGGAGTTGGAGGAGGTCTAGGGACCAATTTTGCATCACAAAGCTTTCTGTAGCCTCAGCTATAGCCGCAAATAGCCGGCATCTGAAAGCAAACTGCATCACAGAAGCAATGTGTGCTCTGGGGTGAAAAGGAGATGGCAGGGGAGATGAGGAGGCCGTCTGAGGAGTGGGGGGAGCTGGAACAGATGGGGGAGCAATTGGTGTTGGCCTCGGGGCCAGGGAAGCATTTTCTTCCAGCTGATTTGCCGATATTCGCGGCTATATCCAAGGTTACAAAGGACTACAGATAACCACGGGAATGTGCAGTTTGGTTACATTTTTTGAAAACATTTCTTTTTAAAGATATTTTTATAACTATAGTGGCGACGGGGGTGAGAAATTGCCATCCAGTTCTCCCATTCATGCAGTAACCAGGACAGACTCTGCTTAGCTTCAAAGTGAGAAAAGGGTCAGCCTCCTAAGGCCAAGTTGCCTGAAAAATTTGCCCAGCTTACAGGACCACTTAGAGGAATGGGCCGGCCCTTTTCTTGCTTTGAACATAAGCAGGGTCAGTCCAGGTTACAGCATTACAGCATGGACGGGCAACCAAATGGGCATCTGAATTATTTACTTTTTTTAAACCACTCAACTGTCAGTCCTTGACGGTTTTGCACTCAAAGCCAATTTTTTGCCTTTTGCTGAATTGTATTCTGGTATTTGTATTCTCCCATTTAATAACACAAAATAAAACAATGAATATTATTACAGCAACAGTGGGTTTTCTATCCCTGCAGTAACTGGGACAAACCCTGCTTAGCTTCAAAGTGAGGAAGGAGTGAGCCCACTAAGGCCATGTTGCCTAATGTATGCCCCCCCCCTTAGAAGAACACTTAGAGAAATATGGCCTAAAGGGACTGGATCCTTCCTCGCTATGAAACTAAGCAGGGTTGTTCCCAGTAACTGCATGGATGGCAGACAGTCCACGGACCAAAGTGCTGTGTGTTGCCATAGATTTTAATATCTCAGAACACAAGCCATCCGTATTTTAATACAACAGAAGAAATGAAATAACAAAAATCACATTTTTGCTGAACACTGCTATCAGAGAACCCTGGCCTTAAGGATTTTGAGACACAGCACTTAACCATCATGTTACAATGATGTTATTAAGTTTCATATCTAGCCTTGTATCATTGGAAATATTAAATTATAGGGCATGTATGAAATGTATGAGTCATGAAGCACCAAGCTATTGTGGCCAAGTAGTTAGTTACATGCTGGGCCTCGAGCTCTGGCAGATCAGGGTTCAAGAATGTATGTTTTTTGTTTTTATTTAACTCATTTAAATTAATTGAAAGAAAAACAGGTGTCCAATCTGTCTGCCTGCTTGCTTAAATAAAGGTTTTAAAATAAAAATAAAAGCAACGCAAATGGAAGGTGGTGATGTTTGTTGCAGTGCAGTCCTGTGAGCTTATTTAGCATGAGGGCATTAAGATGTAACTGCAATGTCTGCCATGTCCAAACATCCCTCATGCCAAAATGGCTTTTGCACAGAAAAGGGCATGCCGAAATGGGCGCTGCTGCAGAATGAGCATGCCAAATTGACCCGCGCCAAAATTATGGCCTCGAAAAGGGTTGTACTGCTTAGAGAATGCTGCTTAACCGAAGTGTGCGCTCCATGGCAAATCATTTGATCTCACTGCGCATAGCATGAAAACATTGTGAGTTCTCCAAGCCTGCAATCCGAAAGCCATGGCTAGTGGTCTGGTAGTGTTTTAAAATCGACAGTGGGCAGGGCCAAATGCCATGCCCAATGACCATGGCCGAAGACTATGCCAGCGGTCTGGAAGTGTTCTAAAAATCTATGAAATAACAAAACCCTTGAAATTAAAGGATAAACTTTAGTTGCAGGGACGTTAAGTTGAGCAATACTTTGTAACAAAACCTTTCAAATTCTTGGAAAACACTTAAGTGCTGGGCGTTAAGATGAGAACTTAATGCAACAAAACCCTGGAAATTCAGCTAAATCCACCTTAACTTCACACCCCCTGTTGCGCAGACTATGACATCACAGATCACATCACTGATGACATCACTAATTACATTACAACATTAACTGGTGTTAAGCATGGCCTTCAGCCATGGTCAGTGTGCATGGCCAAATATATTTTAACACACAACTGGGTACTAGTCATGGCCTTCAGTTATGGACAGTGGTTACAACTTTCACCCATTTGCACTAAATACCTTTAAACACTAACAATCTACCAACCATAGATGTTGGCCATTATCAGTGGATGCAGCTTTCAACAGTGTTCAGTGTATAATATATACACTGAACAGGCACTAGCCATGGACTTTAGCACAATACTGGCCAGTGGCCACAATCTTTGACTGTGCCCACTATATATTCTTACATATAAATGGGCCACTTGCCATGGCCTTTGATCTTGATCACTTTGTACACCTTTAGGCAATGTCCACTGTACATATTTAAATATTAAAATGCAATAAGCGATGGCCTTTGGCCGTGCTCACTGGTTATTACACAACACTAACCAACCACTACCAATGGCCTTAAACCATGCCCACTGTATATTCTATACACTAACCAGCCGCTACCCATGGTTTTCAACACAATACTAGCTAGCGACCACCGCCTTTGGCTGTGCCGACTAGATATTCTGACATATTAATGGATATTTAAAATAGTGACAGGCTACTAGGCATGGCTTTTAACCATGCACATTGCTATCCGACCACTAGCTATGACCTTTGGTGCTGGCTAGTGACCCCAGACATTGTCATGGCCAAGTCCACGGCCTAAATTGTTATAAGTTATCATGAGCTAAGTTATAAATTATGTTATGTCTAATTCCATTATTGATGTAATCAGTTATATACAATGTAATTAGTGTTGTCATCAGTGATGCGATTTGTAATGTCATCAGTGTTCCCATACAACATGTAATTAGTGATGTCATCAGTGATGTGATCTTGATGTCATCATTGAGGTCATAGTCTGTGCAACAGTGGGCGCGAAGTTAAGGTGGCTTTAGCTGAATTTCCAGGATTCTGTTGAAATAAGTTCTCGCCTTAACGTCCCTGTAAAGAAATTGTGTTCCTATATAGGCATATATACACACTTTGAGAAAATCAAGTTACTTCCAAACAAGGTAAAAAAATCAGTGGTTTATAACTCGAAAGTGAGTAAAAATGCAGTGAAGTATTCTGAGTTGATATAAAGATGACTCCAGTACAGTTCCAATTTGAGAGGCATACTCCGACAGGTAGAGAAAAAAGGTCTCTAGTGGCCGTGCTTTGAGGCTTTCTCCACAGGAGGTTATGCAGCATAGCACCAGGGTTGAAATACAATTTCCGAGACTTCACACCACCAGTTTTCTTATCTATTACTGTATTCCCAAGGTTTTTCAATTCCTATTTCCGTGAGCCTAATTAAAAGAACTAACTCCTCTAGAAAATCAATTAAAACATTTCCACTTCTGCAAGCCCACTGATCCTTGAAGGATACATCATAAACATCCCCACCAGGACTTCCATTCTGTTTACTTGAAACAGGACACTGCTTGAAGCTACAACCCCTCCTTGCAACCCAGGGGATCTGCTGCAAGCAGTCACCGAACACTGATCGAGGCATGTTGAATTCATTGTGTGGAGGGACAGGAACAGTCATTCTATTGCAGACTCGCTTGCCCATCGCGAATATACGCAGTTTTACTTCATGTACAGTCACGGTTCTCCAGCTTAAGAAACAGCGAGTTTCCCATGTTTAAATAACGTGTATACTTATTTTATATAGGGGGACTAGTAGAACTATAGGACCCGTGGGCAGATTACATAACGTGCTTTGCATATTCTAAAGTAGGAATGGGTCTATATTGTAAGATCCAATATTGCAAATGGTGCTGATAAATCACACTTTCAATATTATATGATATGATATGTTATTTATAACGCGCTTAATACCCAGAGGGTTCGAAGCGCGGACCCAGAATCGAACCTGCGTTGCTTCTCCCGAGATATGAATGATTAATTAATGGTCAAATAAATCAACACACATTATTATTATTATCATTATTATTATTATTATTATAACATATCGAGAACAACGTTCACCACCAAGATAGTCTATTTGTGATGATGTTCCAGAATTAGTAAGTACAGCCTTGTATACATTGTGATCATGTGTTATTTACCAACAAAATATGCAACATTGCTCTGTGGAATTTTTCACTTGTGTAGCAAGACTACTCAGACATGCGATTTAGCCACACACGTTTTAATTAGCACCACCCAGTTCCTTTTACCTGCTTGTTCACCTGATATAATATTTACAATGTATTAACTGATTAGGCAAGTTAACTGTTTGTATTGCAGCTAAGGGTGTCATTATGCAGGTCTGTGTCAGGGCTCTGCACCCTGTGTCTCTCCAGATACTTTGGCCTATGATTCCCGTGATCCCTGACCATTGACTTTGGTGGTGAGGGGTAAGGGTAGGGGTATAAAATATCGGGAGAACCAAAGGTGCCAGACCCCTGGTCTATGTATTCATATACCCTGAATGGGTGCCACATACATTAGGTGATATGTCAGAGTAAGTGTGGTAATTACACAGTTAAAGTGGTTTGAGTGCCCCAAGTAATTAGAACTAAACTATGCACATTCATCAGACTGTGTTATTGGATGCTAATAGACATTGTTGTGATTGTGATGTGTACACTTGCAAATACTGTACTGGTGTCATCATAGAGGGCCACACTGCATCCTTCCTTTTCACACTGGCACGGTGTTCAGCATTCTGGTGGCAGAGAACGGATTCAATAAACGTTTAGGAGTTGTACAACATATAATTGTTGTGGTACGTGTATTTATGCGTTCAAATGGAATCACATGGTGGTGGTTAAGCATTCAGGTGGGAGGCAAGTGTGTTTGTTCTTTACATGTCAACTGTAAAGCTATTGCCACCATATGGCATCATAGATACCAGGTATATGGAAAGCCTTGCTTCAGCGGGATGGGTCGGAACCTCACTACACTACTTGTCTTTATATGGGCTGCCTCTTTTCAGTTTGAAAAGTACACGCAGGGTTTATTCAATGTGATCCCTATGATATTGTGTTCATGATTTGCTATTTGCTATTTTTCAGTGCATTACTGGTGAATGGCAGCTGAGTGTGAATGCCAAACTGTGAGCTTCCTGGGAAAGTCAAGCTGGAGTGCTGAGTTTATGGGGGGATATAGAGCTTACTCACAGTGTCACATTCAGGGATTACTTAGAATTTTAAATAAGGAACTTAACCAAGTAAAGCTTAGCGGTAATGCCAAATTGTGAGCTTACAGTGAATGGTACATTTACTGTACAGGGAACGTCATCAATTAATTAATTATTTAATTCATCTTTTATAATGTGCTCAATACCGGAGTCCAGTCTCTAAGCACAGGAGCGGGGCTCAAGCGCTTGTTGCTCTGCATTGTCTTGTTTCCAAGACAAACACGTTGCACCTGAGCTGTCCTTCAGGCGCTTACTGATAGCTTATTGAAACATGCAAGCTACCCGTGAATGATAAACTGGGAACGTACTGGGAATGTGAAACAGGAGCCTTCTAGGAATGTCAACCTCAAAGGCAATGGCAAAATGGGGGTTTACTGTAAATGACAAACCTGTTGGGAATGTGAAATTCAGAACGTACTTGCAATCGAAAACTTACTGTGAGCTGACCGGCAAGTCATCTTTTTGGAAATGATGTGGTTAGAAATGTAAATATCAAACTAGGAGCTTTCTCATGCCAAAAAGGGATACAACTGAGGGAATGCCAAAAAGGGATAAAACTGACAATGTAAAGTGAGAGATCTCACAGGGAATGACACAATGTGATCTTTATGGCAATGTCAAACAGGGATCATTCGAGCTGGGCGAATTCGATGTGGCCCGAGCAGGCCTGGGTCAAAAATGTGATGCTGGTTTGAGCCTCCTTTTGGATCAAGGCCTGCCCAAAGCAGGGGCCAGCAACAAGCCCCAGCTGCTCCCGGTGGCACCAGAGACCATAACAAAGTTTGAAAATAAAAAAAGCACTTCCCCAGAGTGATGTTTCATGACTTCCTGTCCTGCCCCTCCTCCACACATTGATTTGCTGGGGCGGGACAGGAAGTGCAAGCATTTCCTGTTGTGTGGCTGGAGAAGTGGGGACTGCGAAACAGGTAAGTGCTTCACAGACTGGTTTCCATGCCCACTGCCCCACGAGCGCCACTATTTCTCTTTCTCTTCCCCACCCCGGATGCAATTAGCACCATTTTTCTCTCCATTACCTCTGCCTCTGACCCCGTTAGCCCCCCCTTCTTTGTACCACCATTAACAAACCTCCCCCATTTCGAAATGATTGCTGCCATCCAATGCCACCATTCACAAAAAATACAAGCGCAAATGTAAGTGTCAGAAACCATGACCCATATATATTTATTCTGACAACCTTGCTGTTTGGATATGAGAGTAAAATGTCTGCCACATCTGCCACTCCAGACAGAACGCTGCGTCTCCGGTAAGAATGGCTGTTCAAATGTACAGGCAACCTTAGAGAATTATACTTTAGGATGTCTTAAAAAATATGTAACATCTTGCAAGTATTATTGCCAGTTTGATTTTAAAACCTATATTCGACACAAGCTCACATGCACATTTAACAATACAACTACATATGAGTGAAAATGGCTCCCAGTAAAATGTATCACTATTATGTACAATAGGCACCACTGCAGCAAAATAATAATTTATATCTTAGAATGCCTCACAAAGTATTGAGGTCCTAATAGAACAACATGCACCAGAACATATTCCCCTGAATCAATCACATGCCACCACAAATAAAGATACAAGCAATACGGTATGCACTTGGGTCAACCAGTAGAAGGGCAAGGAAGGGGCACATGTGTCAGATACACTGCATCATTCATTGATGACCACAAAAGAACCTAGATATCTCAGAAGGAATGATTCTGTAGTTAGTTATGATGCCCACACAGGTGTGCACTTCCCACACTGCATTATATTTCACTAATTACAGATTTCTGAACAGGACCACATCTGAGAGTATTCACTCTGCTCCTTAGATAGACAAACCATGTCATAGCCCAGAGGTGTGCAGCCTCTGTCTCTACAGAGGTTTCGGACTACACCTCCATATAACACATTGGGCCTGATTTACGAACGCGTTGTACAATGGCACAGTCGCATTGGAAAACTTTTTGTAGATCAGGCTGTGGGGATATCACACGATCGCGGGAGCATGTTCTCGCGAGATCGCACATAACGTGATCTCGCGAGCCCACGCTCTGCGGGAAAACGTTCCCGCTTCAGAGCTGGCAGCCCGCCAGATGAAGCGGTCCCACCACAGCGCTGCTCCTGATGAGGAGCTAAGAAAGTGAGATCTTGCAGCAGCCGTACAGCACAGCTTGTAGGGTGTAACACCACAGCCACAGGAGGCTACATGGGGGCCCTAGAAGCTTACAGCGTGCCATCATAGTGCACACACTTCCCACAGTGATTCAACTGGGGAAGTCCTGAACTGAACTGAACTGAACTGTAAGTAAGTGCTCGATTTGAGCATGGACATATAAGGGTCCACACCGGTTGCCATTTAATAAAGTCGGTTAGAACTCACTACAGCGTCCTGTCGTCCCTTAAGGCCACAACACAGGCCCATTATGTTTTACTCATTACAGATTTCTGAAAAGAACCACAACTGAGAGATGTCACTCTGCGGCGCTCAGTAGATATGCCATTGCCAAGCCACACAGCTGCATTGCCAAAATAGGTCCCAGCACATGTGAGTAGGCTTGCAGCTAAGCAAAGACTGCAGTCTAGTGAAACATGAATCAACAGAAAATAAAACATATCGGTTACACAAGCAACAGTAATTTAGGTTACCAGGTTTACGCAGGTTGGCAACAGCATTCTGATGAAGCTGAGTACAGGTAACACCAAGTGGAGAGGTATCACATAGCAATATACTAATAGTGTACTGCTGAATGTTGAATGGTTAGCCATGTATTCGGTTAAATCCGCTTATGTTACAGAATGGTGCATGTTTTCATAAAATATTGAACATCTGACACACTATAGTAAAGTATTATATACACTAAAGTGTTCTTGCCAACGTGCCCTGATGCCTTCGGGTCTACAAATAAAGAAAGAAACAAACAAACAAACTATATAAATTAAATATATTTGCATGCATAAGTGTTGATTGCATGCTCTTTCATCTCCCATATTGACATTGGCAAACTGTGTGCAGCGAAAGCATAAACTAATGTGAATGTTATCAGCAAACAACAGTTTATTTCCACTGTAGAAAATGCAAATATTTTAATCAAAGTGATTTGGTTTTATCTGAATCAGTAATTTATCAGTATTTTTTAAGTAAATAATTTGGAATTGGTACGAATAGAAATATTTCCCCGACTTCATATATGTTATGTTTGACAAAACTTTTTGAAAAGACCTGCTCAAGGACACACGTCTGTAAACTCTGTGTACCACCAAAGACACTCTTCAGTTTCCCCCAAAGGCCTCAGACCTGGCGGGACTGTACCTTGAAAACCTGCCTACATCTCGGCAGTAGGGCTGGTGTAGAGATATCGCGAAACCCGCTAGTCTCGTGAGATCTCGTGCGCGGCCGGAAGTGCGGCCCCCGCACGCTGAGCGCGGATTCAGGCCGAGCGAGCCACCGGAGTCAGACATGCTCCTGGGCGCTCCTCCCCAGCAGAGGCCCCAGTGCCTAAGGAGAGACTATTAACTATCGCACCAGCTGTGCCACTGTTCGAGGGCCTGTTGCCCTTTGCAAATCCTTTCTAATAAGTTGCAGATTTACGTTGATGTCACATATTAATAAAAGGACATCACCTGAAGCAACACCGCCTCCTGTCATTTATTGAGATAATTATACAATAGCTGGTTAATTAAATTCAGTCGAAAATGAAACTGAGATTTTGGATAAAGATTGCCTTGCTGGGAAATTGCGAGAACCTCACGTTTACACTAAATTCTGCCCTACAAAGATATTATTTCTATATAGACAAAACTATTTGAAATAAAATACATTTTTTACACAAAAAAAAACCAATTAAAAAGGTATATTGGTTTTACCTCAAAGATAACCACAGTGGGAAAACATCATACGTTTTCAACAAAATGAATAACTGTGCTTAGAAAAAAAAAGGTGTGAATCTGTTGGTAAATGTAGGTTCACCAGATAACTCCCCGAAGTTATGTGTACACCTGCCAAAACATTTCTTATTTCAAATTTTCAAAAGGATACACCAGTGAACTCTTCATGGGAAAAAGTTCTGCCATCTCTATCTACTTCTCAACTCACATGTTTTTGGCTGGGGTCACCATCTGGGAATCAGCTGACTCATCCTACAAGCCCCTTATACGCCCATTCACTTCAATGAGCCCTCACCCGCCCAAAAAGAAAGCCAGTGTTTTCACCCATTGTGGTGACACAAAAGGTTGAGAATTTTTTGGCTCACATCATAGGGACATTGACACCTTTACTCTGGAGCATTTTCCACGTAATTACATCTCCACTCTGGTCACGCTCCCTCTGCCTGTTAACCTGTTGATTTCAATATCAAGTTCTCTCCTTTGTTACTCACCCCTTGCACATGAAGGTCAGCAGACATCCTCCATTTCCCACCGAAATGTTTAGCATTATTGCAAACCTGCCACACTCCAAGTTAATGGTCCCATTTAATCGATGTGAATCAACGAGGGTAAAGAGCCGTTAAGTAGTTGGTATTTCCCTCAGCCACTGCTAATTACACGAGACTTCTTTCATTACCACCATTCACATTGTGCACGGACCAATAAGCGGTCAATCTGCGCTCATGAGAGATGATACACATCCAACTATTCATATTTGAAGATGGACTCAATGAAAAGTTTGTGCAGCGGGTGTGTGAGGAGACAAGTCACCTTCTAATTTGTTTTTATTACATGGAATCAGCACAGGGGATATAATGGGAGCCTATTGGAGAAGGTGTGAAAAGAGAAAAATACCTATATCGGAGCTAGGCAGAGGGCAAGGTGCAGGAGACAAGCACAATGAACAGATGCTAGCTGCGAAAAATAGACAAAGGGTATCAGAAATGACTGCCTTCATTGCAAGGATCCTGATTGGCTGACCAGCACTCAGCATCCCACTCTGGGTGCTAATTCATATTCTTTCTCAGGAGGGTTCGGTTCATGCTGATTTCACTTGTAGCATCATGTCTGCTCCCCGTCTTATGACTGAAACGATGGAGTGGCTTGTTTCTGTAATTAAACGGTGCGACTCTAAGAAGTGAGTGAATTCAGATTTTAATACCAGCTAATTATTCAAGCCCATTAGCCCAAACCCTCTCTGCATCTTTAAAGTGCTCCTAATGTAATAGCTTTTCCGTTAATGGAGTCAAGGATTAATACAAGGAACACAGATGCCACCTCATTCATTTACTGAATCAACAATGAGTGCCATTTCTTGTGTGTCGTTCATTGGTGTGCAAAAAGAGCTGGAACGCGTACAGGAGGAGTCCACATGGCTGGGGTGTTTTTTTTTATATGCATATTGTCATTGAGCTGGGTGTCCCTATGTGCCTGGGACACCAAACAATATTTTGGCCATGTTGGCGATTATAAGCACAAAGCCACATCCTTGCATCTGATTAACCCAGTATATTGAAACAAAGAACCAAATAAATAAATAAGGGGGCAATGGATGCTTCTCTTTACAGATTCAAATTCTGCTGGAAAAGGCTTCCCACTTATATCTATAAAGACCTGGTGAATACATCAGATGTTAATCCCAATTAGTTATTTGCAATCAAAAAACCTTTCTCTCAGCCCTGTTTCTAGCGTTGCCACAGAGGAGGACGGCTTGCTATGGATGCCAGTAGATGTGGCAACATTTTGACGTCTCCCAAATGGCAGGTTCTGGGGGAACTGCAGCAGTCATCCCAAAGCCAATCATCTCTACATGGTACATGGCTCTATCCCACACTAATAAACCTTTTAGGAAGTGCCATTATGTTGTAAAACCTTTTGATGTTCCAATCACCTGTCCTCACTGTGCTTCAATAGTCGTGTCACCAAAGGTTGCTTTGTAGAGCATTAGGCCAATAAGTTACTGCATAGCAGGAAGCAACAGCCTTCATCCGCACCTTATGTTTGACTCATATTATGCACCTCTCCCTGCGGTTCTCAATGGCTTACAGTCCTTGCTGCAAAATCTAAGCTCGACCACTAACTCTGCCAGAGCCATGCAACTAACACTACTATGTTAGGAAATAATACACATCTAATCCCAGTGACTTAAGTCTTTGATATGTTTGCACTGCATGAAAGATTTATCATAGATCAAATGTCAGCAGTTGGAAAATGCAAATCAGGTGTCAGAAAGGAGGCAAACTGAAAAAGGCAATTTTAGCTGTTGTGGCACTGTAAAGACTGAAGGGGGTATCTGTATGTTGGCACCCAATACAGTAGCGATAGAGGCACAGAGCACCCCATCCAAGGGTCTCTAGTGGTAGCAATGGACAAGTAAAGAAGGCGGAGACTCAAGGGATCTGATGCAGGCCGGTTCTTAGCTACAATAAATCCTCAAGCCCCCAGAAAGGATAGTCCACACACTATATTATGTGGTAATACCATACTTTTATATAAAATATGGTTCAAGTAAATATATACACCTAGATAACACACTTTGTACTCAGGCAACACTATCCTAATGATGAGTATAATTTACACACTGTGTGGTACCACAATATACTTAGATTCAGTAAAAAGGCACCAACTGCCAACAGTTATTAAACAGCATACAAATCCTAAGAAAGGTGTTACTTCATAGATTAATGTTGGAAGGCAGGTTAGATTAGGAACATTGGAAGAAGACTTTCTTTAGAGTAGATATACAATACTGTGTGAGGATCCCCCGACCAGGGCAACCTGTAAAGACATGTTAAGTTGTACTTTGCCTTGTATATTACAGCCCATCCCAAATATGTTCAATAATAGTTTGCTTCTCTTTCTACAGATCCCACTACACCAAAGTACCTGGGAAGCAACAGGAGAATAGGGTTCAAAAAAAATCTGGGACCGCTTGTATGAATCTGCAGGATAGGAGATGCTCTTCCTCGTCACAGTATTTTGAATGCCTTGGCAGGCAAAGTGGTGCAGTTTCTTGGCTTTACTCGATGAGACCCCTCGGCGATGGAAGAAGGAGCCACTGGGATTTTTATGTCGAGAAGTAGGAGGTAATCAAGCAGTGTCATAAAATCAGAACCTTCGTTCTTCACAATGGTCTCTGATGAAGGGTCGTTACTCCAGATGTGGATATCCAGCAAAGGTGAAACATGCTGTGAAGCTCAACAAAGCCTGGTTGTAGATAATAAGATCTTCGGTGGCCATGGAAGACATGCGGTGGCGACCGGTGTAGTGACAGAAGTAGGCTTCAGATTTTGGGATTTCGCAGTTTACTGCCTTTCGGTTCTTCAATACTGTGCTGCAGCACAGACCTCACAACATATTCTGGTAACCTGGACATGACAAATGGGTGGAACTGTGGAGCCTCACCAAGTCTTGACACTCGGGACATCTTCTTTGGATTATGGTGGCAGGAAACCCACCGGCGGACACTTCACTGCAGGCAGTGACCCTGGACCTTCTCCGGCATGGATAAGTGGGCAGATGTCATGGCAGGGATTCCCCTTGAATGATTCTTCAATGATTAGGAACTTTCACAGCTCGGGTGTCAAGCAGCACTATGCCATGGTACCCCCTCTTCAGGGTGATACTAAGAAGATTGGTTTTCAGCAGTCACAAACACTCCTCTGGATCCTGGGCAACACAGATGAACTTCATGGCTTCAGTATATTCAGACACTCCTCTTCAGCACCCACAGAAATCCCTTCCTTGGACAGCAGGCACACAGAACTGGCTTCCAGGACACTTCAGGTGAAGTGCAGCAGTTGCACGATGTTCCCTCGTGGCTACGGGAAAATGTCACCTATCCAGGTCCTCTCAGCTTCAGTCTTTGAATCAGCATGGCAACTTTTGGATATGATGAAAAGATGCAACATCAGGCTTTTTCATCCAACTGGATTCCAGGATTGAACCTTACAATGACTTCAGATTCAGGTTTCAGGTTTCTTGTTACAGATTGACAAGGAGGTGAGTGTGAGGCCCCCTGTTATGTACAACACTCCCCAATCACTCAGGCTGAGCCAATCACACACACATGCATTCATGCAGGCAGAACCCAATCATGCGCACCGGCATTCAGGCTATTCACCAGAAACCAGGCACCCAAAAAACAGGATGTGGATCAGGAGCTACTCCTCTGCCTTTCAATGCACTGCACTGCATTCATTCCGGTTTCATTCAGGGCTGGCTCAGGCATTTTGTCACACAACCAAAACCTGACCCTCACAACAAAGAATGCATATTGACTACTCACTCCATTCAGGTAGGGTCTACCCCAAGGGTGTACACACAAAAAGCAGCCGATGGGAAGGATTTAGCCAGTCTGGCGCAGGAGGTAGCCCCATATCCGTATATGGTCCTTCCACCCAACAACCATTCAGGGGAAGGGGACAGACCAGGACTTCTCTGGAATTTGAGAAACAAGGGCGTAAATCAAAGGAAAACCAAGAGGCCACCAGTGGCCATCTTGCCTTTGTATAGGAATCTATTGATTCCTATAATAGGGCCTGGTTATCTTCAACATGGAGGATACCTAGATCCAATGTCACATTGTTAAGATGTATTTCTGAACTCTGACCCGGTGGGCAGAGGTTCAGAAGGCCAGCCTAGTTTCTTGGAACAGGGTAACCTTCTGGACAAGCCAAACCAATCAAGGTAGCATTGGCGGCATTCAATGCTAGCTCCCAGGAGGGTTGAGGGTGACTGAACGACCTCAATGAGCACAAAGAGTAAAGGACACTATAAATCACTCCCAAACAGGTGTATCTATATGAAAAATATAAGTGCATGTATTCAAGGCCTTTGAAATTTAACACACAGCAATTATCAATAGTAATACATCAAACCAACACAACACTACTATAATACATATACACAATACCAAGTGGCCTAAAGGGATAAAAGCACAGACTGGGTCCCCAACCTACACGGGAAGGAAGCAAGCATTGTAATTCGTCTTTAGGCAATTCTTCATAAAGTAAACCCTAACTGAGAGGCAGTCCAGTCCCTACGAAGAGAGGAGCCTTACGCTCAATGTACTTTCAAATGCTGGTTTACGCGATAGTGCAGAAGGGTGAAAACAGAGTCTCTTGCAGGGGCTGTAGTAGCTCAGGAAGGTGGGTAAGGCAATGAAGAACAAGTTCCTACTATCCGTGGAGGGTCTCCCCAAAAGGGCAGAACAGGTTCCAGGAGTTGGGAAAGAATCGATAGTGCAGGCTATCTGTGGAAAGGAGAGTGTCCCTCAGGGGACACTTGTGCGTAAAAGTGGATGGATGCACTAGGAACCACTGGTAAGGGTTGCAGGTACTCACTGACCCTGGCGCACTCCAGACCAAACTTCAGCAGTCGAGTCACTTCGGTTGCAGGTTCAAATGCGGCAGTTGTGCGGCTCTGCAGCTTTCAGCAGCTAAGTTACAGTGATGATTCCCTGGCGGGACAGTGGCGATTTCTCAACTCCTGGTGGATGGATCAAGCTAGTTTCACTGCAGCAAGCTCCAGGGCACAGATGGACACAGCAGCAAGGCACCTGCAAAGTTTGTCACCACGGCTGGCCGACACAGAAACCGCGTGTACTCTGGTTCGGGCACTCTCTCTTTATTCCAGACCTGGGAATGCCAAGTCTACAATATTCGGTTTGAGAGTGCCGTGATCACAGAGCTTGTGATCTGCCAAGTTTCAAAGGTCTCCTCAAAACGGTGGTGGTGTAAGAGCAAAGGACTTGTGCAAGCTGGTCAGCCCACAGGTTGACCCAGGGACACATCTGAAGAGGCTTACTTGCAGGTTCTGATGAAGGTGCCGAGAATATATGGTCCCACTATTCTAATGGGTCGTAGCATCTTCACAGACCTTCTAGTTCGATCGGATGCATAGGGGTCCAGAGGGACGACAGCAGGCTCAGGGTGCCAAACCTTACAGCGAGTCATCAGCTGTTCCTCGACTCGGCTTCTTTGTTTCAGGATACTTGGATCCTAGCCTAGGTTCAGTCAAAACTCAGGAGATCGACCTGGTGTGGGTGTTTGGGGCCTTCTCTTATCCAGAATATCCTTCATGCCAAAATGAAGAGGAACCAATGGGGGATCTGCTCACATACAGGCACACCAGACATGGACCAATCATGTACACGGCCATGAAAGCTTGGTGTTTTGCAGGAGAATGCATGTCCAAATAAGGGCTGACCCTGGTCGGCTCAACCTGGGGAAGGTAAATGGACAAGATGGCCAAAGGACAGGACAAAGAACCTTGTGGCATGGCCATTTTGGAGCCAGGCCACCTTCCTGTGCGAACCGCGGAAAATGAGGTTTGCATGGCAAGAAAGAGTTAAAAATACTTTAAAAGATAAGCTGCCACTAGACCTGTGCAAGGCAAATCTGCACTTCTCCAGGAAAATCCGTTGAGGGAGTCTAGGGCTTTGGGAATGAAAGGAAGACCCAAGTGCACGGTACTGTAAGGTACATTGTGCACTTGTAACAGGTTGCAGAAAAGTTGCAACATTGGAAAGGAATAAGGGAAACAAAGTCTTCCAGTACTGACTGTCTTTAAGGGCATGTCATTTTCCCCATAATAAAGTGAGTGAAGGCCCAGTGGAGTGCAACTGAAGGCTGTGCTCCACTGGCAGAGTCAGTTTACTGTGTTAAAACAGCCGCAACAAGTTGTGCGGTAAACAACTGGAGGGAAAACTTCACATGAATGGGAATATTTCCTAACACAAATCAGCATGTAGCTGCCACCAGCCCATACACTGCGGGCAACACGCATGTGCCCAAAAACATACACGAGGGGTACAGGGTTGTACAACTACCCATGGGTGTGCTAAGGCTATCCCATGGGTCTTTCTCCACAAAGAACAAAAGGAAGAGCCACACTTCCAGGTGTCCAAACTGGACTCACTTGCAGACAATAAGCAGAATGCACAGAATAAGGAGGTATGTGTCAAGAACAAGGAGGTCCTCTACCTCCAATGCATTTCCATTTTTACAGTCCCCCCACCCCAGACTAAGGTTAGGGTGACTGATCTCCCCAGAGATGTCGACCCTCATCCAGATGGTCAACATGCCTTCTGGAAAGGCCAACATGACCCTTCCCTTGTCTATGCTCAATAGTGAAGTCTAGCCCTTGCAGGCTAATGGACCACCTGAGCAGTTTAGGGTTTTCACCCTTCATCTGCATAAGCCACTTTAAGGGCTTAAGGTCAGTTTGGATCTTGAAGGTAGACCCAGTAAGTTAAGATCTAAAATGCCTAAGGCTCCAAACTATACTAATACATACCTTTTCAACTGTGGCCCAACTAAGTTCTCTACCTTTCAGTTGCCTACTAATGAAGATAATGGGATCTTCTCTCACTTTGTTATCCAGCTAGGACAAGAAATCTCCAATACCCATGCCACTGAAATCAGTTTATACAATAAAGGGTTTGATGTAGTGAAGACCACACAACAAAGGTGTCCTGTACAGACTTTCCTTCAAGCCATCACAAGCCCTCTGACCGTCTTCAGTCCAATGAACTGTCCTAGGTTGTTTGGGTCATGTCAGAGCTGATAAAGGGGCAATTATGGTGTCATAGGCTGCCATGAAGTTCCTGTAGTACCCAGTGAGCTCTCACCTGGGTTTGTGTGGGAGTCTCCCAGTCCTGTACATCTTCTATCTTACTAGGGAAAGGTTGGATTTGACCCCCTCCTACCTCATGACCAAGGTAAGTGATCATCCCCAGAGCTATTTGGCAGTTGGTGGCTTTGATAGTGAGGGTGGACCTTTTCATGGCCTGTAACACCTTTCCCAAATGAGTCAAATGCTCTTCCCAAGTGGAACTGTAGACAACAATGCCATCTAGATAGGCCACACTGAAGGCCTCTAGTCCACTGAGGGCATGATTGACTAACCTTTGGGAGGTGGCAATGGCATTCTTCAAACAAAAGGCAAGGCTCTAAACTGGTCCGTCAGAGCTATTTGCCAATAGCCTGATGTGAGGTCAAAGGTGCTTGCAAAGTTGGCAACACCTATTGTGTCCACAAGCTCATCAGTCCTGGGCAATGGGTGAGCATCAGCCTTAGTGACTGCATTAACTCTTCTGTAGGCCACACAGAGACTCCAAACTTGGAACTTTCCTTGGGGACAAAGAGCTCGGGGATGGGCCATGGACTGATTGAGGATTTAATTACATCCAGAACCTACATCTTGGCAACCTCTGCTCAGATGTGGTTCTTAACAGTGTCTGGCATCCTGTAACATCTGTGTTTGACAGACACACTGTCACCAGTGTCTATTTCATGCCTCTACCATGGGGTGAGGCCTGGTGTCAGTGAACATAGAGTGACATACTGCTGGAGAAATTCCCTGAACGAATATTGCTGTTCTGGTGTCAGATCTGGAGAGAGATGCACTCACTTCACTGAGCCATCCTGAGGGTTGCTATGCAACATGTCCAGAAGGGGATCACTCTCATCCTTCTCTTGCTCTGAGACTAGCATAAGGCATGATACTTCCTCTCTTCTGTGGTATGGCTTGAGCCTGTTCACATGGAAGACCTGAGGATCTACCGCAGGTGTACTCATGTCAACCAGATTGTTGACTTTCCCATCTTGGAAATTATCCTGAAGGGTCTAGTCCACGTTGCCAAATGGCCGAGAGGATAGCTCAGGGGTGACACGCTCACCTTGGAAGCAGGACAATGCGGAGCAACGCAGGTTGGATCCCCGGGCCCACGGAAACCAATCGGTATTAAGCGCTTGGTGGGCTCCATCACAAGGATCTCCTGGTCAGGAGTACAGTTCACTTATGAGGCTTTAAGGTCATGCCAGTACTTGATCAGTTCTTAGCTTTGAGATTTGCTTATACCTAGCCATTCATCTGTTCCATCATCCTTCTGAGGCCTAAAACATAGTCCCCCACTTGTTTAACAGGACCTGGAGATGTAGCTTCTAAGAAGACTTTTTGAACTAAAGCAAGTACCCCATCAATGCAGTGGACCTCCATAGAGGACCTCCATAGAGGAGCTTGAAGGGTCTGAATCCAACCCCCTCCTGAGGCACCTCTCCATAGGCAAACAGCAGGCATGGTAATAGAAGGTCATTTCTTTTTTCCTCAGGGGCTCATTCAAAGCACCCAACATGCCTTTGAGAGTTGTGTTACATTTCTCAACCAAACCATTGGTCTGGGGTGGGGATGTGGAGAACTTGTAAGTTACACCACACTCCTTCCACATTGCTTGCATGTGACTAGACATGAGGCTGGATCCCCTGTCAGAGACAACCTCTTTAGGGAAACACAGACTGTTAAAAATCCCTGGGAAAACCCTGGTAACCACCTTAGCTGTTATTTTCCGAAGGGGTGTAGCCTCAGGGTACCTGGTGGCATCATCAATGAGTACCAGGAGGAACCTTTGTCCACCTGATATTGGAGGGTCTAAGGGACCAACACTGTTGATGCCTACACTCTCAAATGATATGCCGATATGCCAACCACTGGAAAAGACTGCAGTGGGGCTATTACACTGCTTCCAATCTAACCAGACAACTGACAAGTAAGGCAGGTCCTGCAGTGGGCTTCCAATTCTACTCCCATCCCGGGCAGGTAAAGGTGAGCTGAGAGCCTTTGCTTGGTCTTCTTAGTGCCAAGATGACCAGCTAAGCGCACCTCATATGCCAACTGCATAAGGGCCTGTAGGCCTTAGGCACAGCTGACCTTTTGACTGTACCAGGTACTGTCTCAGTGAACTCACTATAAAGGAGCTCACCCTCCCAATGCATCTTAAAAGACCTAGGTACTACACCTTGTGCCTGGGCCTAGACTTGTCTTCCCAGACCCGCAAGAGAGTGGTAATCCACACTGTTGGTCTGACCTTCAGCCAGCAGGCATTGAAAGTCAGGGTGATCCTCTGGGTTGTGTCCCACTCCCTGAGACAGGTCTGTGGGCTGTTCTCCCACTGGAGTTAAGTCTAGGATCACCAGTGGACACAGTCCCTCTGGTACATGGTCCATAGTGGGCACTGCTGAAACGGAAGGTAGAGAAAGAGCTCTTTTCACAGAGGTGGCCTTCTTACTCTACCTTCTTGCCTGTGGTTTCCCCTTTGGCCTGGGTAGACCCTGTTTGGTCTGTGACTTCAGCAGCAGCCATGGGTGGGCCATCATAGACCAACCCCAACTCAGCTAGGTCAATTCCCAATGGCACCTTGGCAGGCATATTGTCTTGTACAATTACAGGCAGTTTGGCTGTCTTGTCATCAATATGGATGGTGACTAAGGCTACAGAGGCTGGTTTGTGAGTTTTACCGGGTAACCTGGTGGTTCTCATAGCAACAACTACATAGTCCTCTGGCCTGAGTAGGGCCCTGTCCACCACTGTCATGCTAGTCCCAGTGTCTCTCAAACCAGTTGAAGGCTACCCACTAATGAAGACAATTCTCAAACCTCTCAAAGTATTCAATGAAATAGGAATCAGTGCCTCTACATACTGATCCCAGGCCCCAAGGAAACCTAAGAAAAACTCTACAGGAGCACCAAAGGTTATTCCTGGAGAGGAAGTGAAGACAGTGGTCTGCATCTCAAGCTTAGGTTAAGGGTAGGTCAGGCTGACAGCTTAGACTCTAAGTGACCAATACTTGGGGTCACCCTTCCTGTGATGCATTACCCCACATCCCCACCAAGTGGCAGGTATGCGAGGAAGTGAATTAGGATCACTGGGAGTCTGCTTTACAGCAGGGGAACCACTACCCTTACTCCCATCCCCATTAGACATATCCCGACTAGATTTTGGGAATTTAGGAGAGGGAGGTGTTGGTTTATGTGACCGTGAATGTGTGTGTGACTCCTCAGGTTTCTGAGATGTCGCTTTTTCTTTGTCCTTGTCCGTCACACTGGGATTCTTATGAGACACCCCGTGGGAGACCCAATGGTCAGCCAGCAATGTCCCGACCATGCTCTGGTGAACAGGCTGCCGAACAATACTCAAAAACAAGAGGTGAGATAATTCAACAAAGGTTTTCACCTTGTATCCATAAATCCACTCCCTCATGTTCACTTGGGCAGCACTCACCCAGTCAACCCAAGACACATGCACTCTCTTCCTATGTTCCCTGAACCTTTTAAGGTACAGAGTAGGTGTCTTGTCAAACTTGGCAATCAAAGCAGCTTTCATACTCTACTCAACAAGCACTTAGCCCAATCCTTATGGTCAAAATCATGGATATCACAAGCCACTGCAAATGCCTCTAACCATTAGAGAATAGCAGAACCCTCCACATACACACCACCCACAATGTCTCATAAACTTGATAGCAGGAGACCTAACACTCTCAACTGGTCTAGCTGAAGTCTCAACCTTAACTGAAGTATTTGATGTTCAGTGTTCAATGTCTCTCTCATTGAGTACTGCTTGTCCACTTCCTCAATGTTCAACTCAGCTTCTGTGTCCAACTTTTGTATTGAAAGGCTAACTTGTCTCTTTGTTGCTCCAATTTCAAAAGTTCAAGTTTCAAGGCCTCCCCTGAAGAGCAGTACTGGGTTTAGGAATAGAAGTGGCAGGAGAGGTGGCAATCCCCCTTCATCAAGAGAATCACAATCAATCTGGTAATCCACATGGGCAGCTATACAATCTGCCCTAGATATATCCTCAAAGTCAAATTTTCTTCATACGTATTCAATTTGGCCTCTAAGCTCATTCTAGTCAATTTATCATTAGCAATAGATCCCATTGTTTTTAGTGATATCTTTAGTATATAACAATACATCTTAAATTAAAAATAGTGTGGATATTTTGTAAGTAGCAACATTAACACTGAGTCCTAAATCCAGTGATCACACCACTCTGCCACCAGTGTAATGACTAGAGGAGGGGCATCTGTATTTCTGCCACCTATACAGTTGGAATAGAGTCACTGTTCATCCCAGCCATAGTTCTCTAAAGGTAGCAATGGATGAGCAACCACAGCTGAGACTCAGAGGAGGTGAAACAGGCTGGTCTTTATGTACAGTGAATCCCCAAGCCCCCGCAAAGGAATGTCCACACACAATGTTATCTGCTAACACAGTACATTTATATAACATATAGTTCAGGCAAATATATACACATAAATATCACACGTTGTACTCAGGCAACACTATCCTAATAAGGGCAATAATATACAAACAATGTGGTACCACAATATACTTAGATTCAGTCAAATGAACCAACTGCTCAAAGTTATTAAAAAGCATGATAATGCTACGCACAGTGTAACTTCATAGATTACTCTAGGAAGGTAGGATAGATTAAGAGCATTGGCAGAATTATTTATTCAGAGTAGATATACAATAGTGTGTGAAGTTAACCACCTGGGAAACCTGTAAGGAAAAGGTAAGGTGCACGTTATCTTGTATGTTTCAGCCCAGTCCAAATATGTTCAATAATAATCTGCTTCTCTTTCTACAGATCCCACTACCCGAAAGTACATGGGAAGCAACAGGAGAACATGATCCAAGACACATCTGGGATGCCTGGATGAATCCGGATGAAAGGAATATGTTCTTGGCGAGACCCCTCAAGGACAGACACCACTTGGAAAAAGGAGTTGATGGGATATTGATGTTGAGAAGAAGAAGGGAACCAAGCAGTGTCTGAAAGGCAGCACTGTTGGTCTTTGCGGTGTTCTCCATTGGTGTGTTGTTACTCTGGCTCTGGATGTCCCACAAAGGTGAAACCTGCTGTTAACCACAACAATGCCTGACTGAAGACGATAAGACCCTTGGTGGCTGCAGATGACTTTTGGAGTAGATGGGAGCAGTGGCACAAGTAGGTGTTGGATTATGGGATTTTGAGGTTTAACACCTCGTGGTTCTTTGATGCTGCCACCACAGCATGGACTGCAGGATGGATTCTGGTGACCTGAACTTGACCACTGCAATACAATGTGGACTCTCACCAAATCAGGACACTTGGGACATCTTTGTATGCTGTTGGCGGGAAACCCACCGGCAGACATTCCACTGCAGGCAGCGACTCTGGCAGGGACAAGTGGGCAGATGTCATGGCAGGGATGCCCTTTGACGGATTCTTCAATGATTTGGAACTTTTGCAGTGCTGGTTGTCAAGCAGCACTATGCCAGTGTACCCTCTCTTCTGGGTGATATTCAGCAATTGGTTTTCAGCTTCCAGCGGTCACAAACACTCCTCTCCAACCTGGGTGACGTAGATGAACTTTGTGGCTTCAAGATATCCAGGCACTCCTCTTCTGGAACCATAAAGATACCTTCTACCAATGGCAGGCAGACAGGACTGGATTACATGACACATTGGGTGAACAGCAGCAGTTCCACAATGTTCCCTCATGGCTACCGGAAGAGGTCACCTATCCAGGTCCTCTCTGGTTCAGTCCTTTTTTTTGGATTTGATGAAGAGATGCAACTGCAGACTTCTTCCTCTAACTGGATTCCAGGGTACAAGCTTAAAATGACTTCAGCTTCACCTCAGGTTTCTTGTTACAGCTTCTGACCAGGAGGAGAGTGTGAGGCCCCCCTGTTATACAAAACACTCACCATTCACTCAGGCACAGTCAGGCTCAGCCAGCCAATCACATATAAGTGCATCCATGCAGATTGCACTAAATCAAGCTCATATTCATTCAGGGTATCCATCAGAAACCAGACACCCACAACACAGGATGCAGATTGGTGCTACTCCCCAGCCTTTCACTGCACCACACTGTATGCATTATAGTTTCAGTTAGGGCTGGCTCATGCATTGTGTCACACAACCATAAGCAGACATATTGATTGCTCACTCCATTCAGCTAGGCCTCAACCCAAGGGTGCACCCACAACAAGCAGCCCCATGAAGGCTCCAGCCAGTCTAGCAGGAGGCAGCCCCAGAGCCATATAGTGTCCTTCCAATCAACAGCCACTCACGAGAAGGGGACAGAGTCTGGGCTTTTTAGGACTGTGAGAAACAAGGGGGTAGCACAAATGAAACCAAGATGCCACCACTGTGGGCACAGGGTTGTACCCCTGGTATCCTAAGAGTATCCCATGGGTCTTTATTCACCAAGAACAAAATTAACAGCTGCACACTGGACTCATGTACAGAAAATAAGCAGAACACACATAATCATCAGGTATAGGCCAAGGGCAAGGAGGCCTTGTCCCTCCAATGCATTTCCAGCATCACAGATAGACACATTGTTTGAAGCAACATGTTATATGGATGGGAATTGTGTCTAACATACAACTAAAGCAAAGCTGTTTTTGTTGAGGTGATGACAGTGCTTTTGTTTTTTGATTGGAGGTTTTACATAAGAAAGTGCTGGGAACATTTTGGAGTCAGGGAGCAGGGACTACCTGTTTAATGCTTTCTTGATCAAACAAGCCCTCATCAACTAGATTTTTGCTGAATGTATTGAGTGTCTATGCACATTATCCAATCTCATTTTGACCTGACACAGAGCTGTCACTGGCAAAGGGGACTGATGATATACAAAAGATGTGGATCATATCGAGGGAAAACATCTATAGACACTATTACGCAAGAGGAATTGCTGCTTCCATAGCCAATAATGATCCATCAGTGTTCTCAATAGTTCTCTCTTCATGAGCAGAAGGTATTTGACAATCGTCTTGCAAATAGAAACTGTGTTGAAATGCTTTTTCGAAAGGGATGTAAGTTTGCGTGCCTACTGACCTGCCCAGCAGGTTTTGCATCTAATTTCTGCATATGATGAGCTGGCAGTCAGGATGTTGTACAGCTGAGCTTCATCTGCCTAGATTGGGAAGTATATGATATGAAACTAAGACAGAAATAAGATCATGACGGTGTGCAGTATAGGTTGTGATATATTAGAAATATACATTGGATATTGATCTAAATATGTTAAATCATATTTGAGAAACTGAGGCATGACAATCTCTCTGCACATGTTAGGGGATCAATAGTGCCTTTTCCATATTATCTAGTCAAAAATCAGAGCCTACAAAAACATGATTTGCTGATCAACTACATGAAATGTATTCAGATAACTAATCGAGAAAGGTCTGCATCAATGCACAATGTCAAAGGAATGTTCTGGAAAAATCATGATAAAAAAGGACACCCTGTAATTCATTTTCCTACTGACATTGAGTGGGTTAGTAAGTGTTCAGGTAAAATCAGAAAGACATTGGGGTTCATTCTGAGTTGGGCGGTAAGGGGTTACTGTCACCGGTAAGGATGCCCCCTAACTCCTACCGCCCCATTCCGAGGTCCCTTAGCGGGTCCCACCAGGAACAGCTGGTCTGACCAGCCGTTCTTAGAGGGACCCGTTAAGGGACCTTGGAGCCTTTTTTTTTCCCACTAGCATCAAACGGTCTAGCCATTCCTCATTAGCTCATCATTTTAAAGTCCCTTCCTGAGTTGTTCTCAACTTAATTTACATCACTATCAGTCCTCCCACAAATGGGTTAAATTACTAAATTGTGTGTCCCTGTGAATGTGCATGAATATGGCTTATAAAAATACTATTCCCTTTGTGGAGCCTTGAGTAAAACATGTATGGTGTATCACTCACTGGAAAATGAGAAGGAGAGTACAGGAGTGTGAGCATGTGAGTGATTGAGTAAGTGAGTCAGTGGGGGGTATGTGTAAGCAGTGAACCGACAAGTAAGTCATCGATTGATCAAAGATGAATGTGAGGGGTGAGTACATATGTTTAACATGGTATGGAGCTAGGGTAACTTAAGCTCCCTAGGCTCCCACTCTAACAAAGAAATATTTGTACGATATTGGGGGTCATTACGAGTTTGGAGGTAGCCATGCCGCTATTTGTGGCATAGCTGCCTCCAAACTCGGGTCCGGGTTCCTTGAATTAGGAAATACCGGGCCATTCCAACCTTGGAATTCCTCATTCAATTTACCCATTCCCATTTGAGCCCCCATAGAGCTCAATGGGAATGGGGAGGGAGCTAACAATGGGCCTGTTAATAACAGGCCCATTATTAGCTCCCTGGTCCTTTAGTGGCTCCCACTACGGGGGCCTAGTAAAACCACCCACCCTTAGCGGGACCCGCTAAAGGACCTCATAATGCAGTGGTAAGGGGTTAACGGCACCGGATTCCCTACTGGTGCCATTATCCCCTTACTGCCAACCTCGGAATGAGGCCCATTGTCTCTGTGCTACTTATCAAGGGATTTCATCCAATGAACCCAGACCTCAGTGCCCCTGCACTACCCCTCTTGATCCCCTGATGTCTCAAGCAATAAGAATGCCACAATTAATCCTGGATGTAGCAGACGTCTGAGTGTGTGTTCACTTCTGGGTGTGGACCTGGAATTATTTAGTAAGTAGATGCTCTGTGGTTTTAATTATATATGCTTCAATAAAGTATGATGAGTTTCAACCAAACCAGGTAAATACATTCACAATGTGCATTAATTAACCACGCAAAATCCGCAGGGATCTTTCCAAGATAGTAGTATTATATGAAGCAGATAACTCCTCCATATTGCATATTGAGTTTACTAGTTCTTCAAAGGCTTCAGCATTGGGGTTTTATGAGTTTGAGGCACTGGCCATCTGGAAGATGCACGCTGAAATCATCATCAGCATAGGGAAAAAAAGATCTCATAGGAGAAAATGGCCTAAATGTCCAGAGCTAACCCAGAAATAGGAAATGTAATTCAAATGTTAACATGTTGCTTGAAAGAACAGAATATAATTCAATATTCTATAATGCACACTTTTTTTGTTGCCAATATATCAATTCAGGGGTTCAACATTCACCTGCAGTCAGTGGTGTACTCATGAGCAGATATAAGCCGGAAAACAGGGCAATTCATCATGTGTATGCAGGGCATGGGTATGTTGTGGCATGTTGAGGAACTGCCCCCAGTCCACAAATGAGACATAGGGTAACCAGGATCTTTTAGAGAGCTGCTGCATTTCTGCTTTAAATAGAGGTGTATTGAATGGCATCATTATTCCCCGGCCGAATACTATATACTTTGTTTCTTTGTAATTTATTCTGCCAAAGACTAATATTAGACCAAGTAGAGGTTTTATCTAATTTAATACATCACTATTTTAAATATGTGTTCCGTGCTTAATGTATTTCTATTCATTTTAATCATCATTTCATATTGTTGGAAGGATACGTGCCAGAAAATAACAAATTATTAATAAACATGGACCAAATGTGTGGAAGGGTACTGCAGACGAAAACCAATGCTACTCAAAGTGCCAGACTTCACAAATGCAGTTTGGTAGGTCATATTAAACAAAATAGATACTGCAATTTCAAATGCCATCACTTGAGAATTGAAAGGCACCGTAAGTGGAAAGTGATTCACAATGCTCCCTCACAGAGCTCATAGAAATGTATACATGATTTCAGTCTACTCATGCAGGACAGAAGTCGAAGGTATTTGTGAGGTGAGTGGACTCCATTTATCAAGTCACCCCCTACCCATAGGTTACACAAGGTGAGAGAGGAGTCTCCCAATGAGGAAATACGGTTGGAACAGGACAAATCGTATGTAGGGAAGTCTGATATGTGATTGACATTTTTACAAACCCTGCAAGCTCTCGGAAAGGTACTTGCTTTTTGGGCAGTTGCTCAGTTCCAAATCTCGATCAGCTTTCACTTACCGCACCTACTTCCCACAACAGTACAGGATGCAAGGCTCTGTGGCTTTTTTCTATGTCTCTCACATTTCAGCCCTTCTCTCGACAACACCACCAGATACAGTATTCTCCATCACGCGATGTCCACTCAGAAAAGTGCTCCTATCACACCTCTGTTATTTGTTGTATGAGCATATCGGCCTGTAATGTTATTCAAGATTTTTCTCAATAAGCACATTCTCATAAACGGCCAATATGGGTTGGAACATTTTTGTACATTTTATAGGACATGTTCCTGACTCCTCCCCTATACACTTAGAAGAGGGAGCCCAACCTTTTGAGAAGTCTTCAGATTTTAAGACATTCCCACTATTACCAATTTCACGAGCAGGGCCTATGTCTATGGCCCACACAAACAAAGTCCTTGCACCTATATCCTGATACTCCCTCACTCAGGAAGGCCTATAGGGGATCTGGAGAGGTATTCCAACCATGATGGGCCTCTGAGTGGCATTTTTGGTTATAAATTGACTTGTAATAAACTATTCAGCCAGAGTGGAAAAAATTGTGGTATCTGGAATTTGACCAAATATTTACTTGAAGCAGATGATTGGCACATCCCTAACTTAAAAACCCTACTGTTTGGATACATGTATGGCTGTGGAGCTGCATCGTATTTGATGCACATTCAGGCGGTTGACAGAAGTGAGACTGTGGTTTGTGTGATAGGAAAGTAAAGCATTGCCTTCAAATAGTCATCCATTGTGTCCCTGCCTGGCAGCACACTGTACCAGTCAGAGGACTTCTTTGTAAATCAGGTATGGACCTGTAAGTGACTCCGATCAAGCAATCCCAGTAAGTCAGTGCCTTGTCTGGGATGCCCAAGGGAAGCCCTTATTTATGTATTTATATGGCAAGTTATAATCTGGATGATGAACTCTTGTATAACACCCATCTCTTAGAACCCCCCTTGACCCCACTGAGCCAAGAAGTAGGCTTGTTTTGCAAATGTAAAGGTTTATTTGAAAAATTAAACAATATATATATATATATATATATATATATATATATATATATATATATATATATATATATGTATATATATATATATATATATATATATATATATCACTTCTAATATATATATATATATATCACTTCTATAAATACATTGATAATGGATAGTACACTTGTGAATATGAGCAGTAATCAGCAAGTGGTAATCCTACAGTAGCACAGTTCTTGGTTACTTATGAATAGGAACAGAAGAATAAGGTGGGAAAGAATGCTTTATATGGTTCAAGGAAACGCAATGATGAATGAAATGCAGTACAGAAAATAACTTGATATGGCTTCAACAAAAGACAATGTAATCACTTTTCCTTGACAATTCACTCCCCCCCTTCAAGCAATATAAGGAGATGGAAAGCAGAGCACACAGTTCTCAGATTGCAGGAATGCAATCAAATACAATACAAACATTCAGTTCCCCCCCAGCAAGCTTAGAGGGAAACAGGTATGATTTTAAAACACAGGCCCAAAATGCTTTGAATGTGTTGGCAATGAAGTGAAATGATGCTAACATTGATTTTAATTCCCTGTAGAGGTTCAGGGTGAGTGATAGCTAGTTGATATTAGTTCAGGCTCACTTTAGCAATGCTCTATGAGTAATTAGCAGGTTAAAAACGAATTTCAAGGATGAAAGCAAAGGCAAATATTTTCACAAGTGGCTGGAATGATTGCAAATGTCAAATCGCGGCAAATTAGTCGCGCGCGTCGAGCGTAATTACGGAGGCACTATAAGGAGTAGGAAGTCGGTTCTAGGTTCGTTGGGAAGCTTAGGTTCCGGAGATACGGCCGATTTAGTAAAGGTCGTTTTTCGGATTTGAAATTTTAATGCTCAGAATGACAGATGACAGTTTATAGTTTTGAAGATGACAGAATGACACGATTCTAGGAGGCAGTTCTAATAGGCTAAATAGTTTGGATTAGATTATTTTAAACTAAGAGATTGGTTTTGGCACAGTGCTGGCTGGGTACTCACACTAGATTTTGGACAGGAATGGGCCTCATCACGGATCTGGACAACAGGTTGAACGGGACTTCTGGCGGTTCTGCTCACAGCGTCTGGTCTCTGGTTCTCTCTGGTTCCGGATACAGCACTGCTTTCTGGATACTGCTACAGGTTCTTTCAAAAGTTCTTGGCAAAGAATTCAAACAGCTCGCCCGGCTGTTGAATAGTTTGGTTGGTTTTGAGGCCTGCTGAAGAGGATTCAGCTTGTGGATTCAGGCCTCTCTGCTAAAAATTCTGGAGTTAATTTCTGGTCTCTGGAGATTGATGGATTTGAAGTCTGGCTCTCTGGATGTGAAGTCTGAAGTCTCCCGGCAAAGCATCCCGCAAGAAAGTGGAAGGTGAATGTGTCTACCTGGGTTTCAATGTTCCTTTTATGTGTTTTGAAAATGGGTGTGTGCCAAGCTTTCCTCTCTCCCTTGATTGGGGGAAAGAATTGGAGTGTCAGAGTGATGCTGTAGGTTTTATGGTCTGAGGATCCTTCCCCTGTCAAATTGCACACAAATCTATATTTGATCCAAACACACATTTATCGATGTACCATTTTTCTAATATTATAGGTCCAGTTAACATATTTTCTGTAGTACCAAACCATCCGATCCCTGTCTTTGTACGATGTCGTGTCCACTTTTGACAGAATTCTGCCCCTTTTCATCCAGATAACGACCTTTAAACCTTTCCAGATTTGACACAACTGTACACCCCCCTTGTACACACATTCCAGTAACTTTTCATTTGTCTAGCTTAAACACAGTGTCTGCAATATCAATAAATAGCGGGGTTCTGCCTCAGAACATGGTACAGAGTCCTAACGCCTTTTAAAATGTGCATGGAAAAATCCCAAGAATAATGATATTATTTATATAATTTTGACCAGTCCGCACTATGAGTTATCTATCTTTTTAAAATTATGCCCTGGTCAAAAAAGGGTGTGGCTTCCCACATCACATGGTGGAATAACTGGTTTATCCACTTCCCCCAAGCTCAGTTTGCTCTCACAGGCACTGCCCCTCCCAGTTTCTCCCCAGAGGAAGCCATTTACGACCCCCCCAATATAACATTTGCCTGAGTCCAGGAAAGGGCTTTGTTCAATTTCCTGCAGTCTGCAGGTACCCCTCCCTTAATTCAATCTGAGAGGTGTGATCTCCTTTTGGTGGGGGCAGCAGGATGCCAGGTGGGAAGAGTTGTTGAGCCAGTTCAACTCCTGTCGGGGGTAGTTGTCAGGCAGAATTCAATTTCTTTAAGCCAAGCTTCAGCTAAATGTCCTGTTTGTTCCCAGTTTAAATCAAACTTACAACTTTTACACATGCAGCTAGAATGCTGATTCTAAATTCAAAACCATGACATTTAACAGTTGCAAACTATGTGACACTCAAAAGTAGGTCACTACTTTTCTATTTTAGTGGTTTTAAATCCAATTTCAATTAAGCTGCTGACATCCACAGCTCAACCAGTTTTGTTATAAACATTGTTTTGGGCTCTTCATTTTCCCAGATTTTGTATGCACACAACACTTCATTCTGCCAGATGTCTGCTGGTGTTCAGTAAGATTTTCGAATATCCTGCAATGTTTGAAATAGGCACTTTGAGCTTGCATTCAGGAAAACAAAGGTGATTTTAAGGCGCTTTTGGTCTAACAACACTGTTATTTTTCCTTTGACACCACCTTTCACCCCTGGCGCTTCCGGTCCATCATGCTGGCATTGGTAGGTGGCGGGTTAGACAACCATTTTGGTGTGCGCACAACCGCGCGGTTTTCCTGGTTCTGGGATGGAATGATGGGCGGCGACAGCTCATCCCCACATCCACCCAGTCTATTGATTTAGTTTTGTTCTGGGATAGAATGATTGGCGGCGACAGCTCATCCCCACATCTACCCCGTCTAATAATTCAACATGGGTCAAAACCCTTGACAGACCAGACATAGTGGCTTCACACTGCTGAAAAGTAGCTTTGTACTGCCGACACAAACCCTGATTCATGGAACTGTGCAAAGTGTATTTCTGCAGTGCAAAGTCAGTTTGTACTGCAAAAATGACTTTGTACTGACTTTGCACTGCACAAAAATACAATTTGCACAGTTGCATAAATCAGGGTTTGTGTCGGCAGTGCAAAGTCTCTTTTCAGCAGTGCAAAGTCACTTTGAACTGTGCAATAAATTCCATGAATTGGGTCCAAAGGTTTTGGATGATATTAGATACACATTTGCAAGGTAGTGCTATCATATGCAAAAGTAATCAAAGACTACCAAACGTGACCTTGTCATAATTAAGGCCACCACATAATGTCCCACCTCCCCCACCGACACTACCATCTCTCACGCTATAGCAAGTCCCAGCTCAACATCACTGGCTACCATGACCTTGTGTCCTATCTTGGCTACTACTACACTAAGTAGACTAAGTAGGCTAAGAACACATACTCCCTGCCCGCCCCATCAGCTCCACCATCCTGTCTACACGCTGTACATCTACGCAAAGGTCACCCACAATCATTATCACCAAAAATCCAACCACGTGCATACCAATACCACAACCCAACAAGGCTAGACCACAACCTAGTATCAAAATTGAGCAATAAGCCATGCCCCAACCTGCATTCCAACAAGTAACAGTCGTCTTACCTCCTCCGCCAGAACCCTCCCCCAGCATTAAAGGTGCACTTTTCAACGTATGTTCACTTGGTGCCCATGTCATTGAGATCCACAACCTTATCTTGGACCAACATCTGGATCTACTAGTAGGGACCGAAACCGGGTTACACCAAGCCTCGGGCCCCCTACTAGTCCTGGCAATGTCACCTGGATTCGATATCCTTAGGACTGACAGAATAAATGCACAGGGAGGTGGTGTGGCCATAATAGGTACAACCAGCCTCCAACTAAGAGCCTGGCCACTACACCCCATTAGAAGGTTACAAACTACTCCTTGCTAAACTCACAACAGACCCTAAAACTACAACCGATATCCTGGTTGTCTATAGAGCACCCACCAATAACAGCCACCCTGAATCAGATACCCCACTCCTCCTCACGCCCCTCCTAAAACCCAATACTATATTCATCATCCTAGGCGACATCAACTTAGGTTTCAATGAGAAACAAGACCACCAAGCAAAGGCATTTCATGCCTCCCTCTCAGATATGAACTTCAACCAGTTATTCAGAGTATTAGGTTGGATACTCAAACTAAACACTCAAGTAGCAATAGGCTGCAACGCTCCAGTCGATTGCTCTGACCACCACCTCATCAACCTCACACTATCCCTTGAAAAGATACTCCTGCCCACCTCTACTATAATGGACACAATTGAAATAAGGAATAAGAGGAACCTAACAGTAGACAGCCTCACCCTTTCCCTTAAAGAAGCCCTGTCCACCAATCCCATCTTGAGCACCAATCCAAGTTATCTTGCAGACCTTTACCACAACTGTCTTAAAACTACCATTGACTTCTTAGCCCCTCTTAAAACTAAAACTCAACGCCGAGACAAACGCACAACCTTCTGCTTTAATGAAGAACTTGTACTACTCAGGCATAACAAAAGATCCTTGGAACATATCCATAAAGAGATAGATAATCGGAAAATCCTGTCCCATCGCCCACCCAAGTGAACTCAAGCAAAGTGTGGGATACCACTATACAAAATGATTTAGCATCCAAAATACAAGTACTCCAAGAGAATATATCCTACAAAAGAGAGCTCCTGGCCAATAAAAACACACCCCCTACAAACTACAGACAGCTCCAATGAAAACCCTAATACCCAATTGAAATTCACTCAAGTATCCCAAGAACAAGTACTAGACACTATTTCCAAGCTAAAACCCTCCAACTGTAAAGGGGACAGCTTCCCAGCTCACCTAGTCATGTTGTGCGCTCCTACCCTTACCCCCATCATCACCAAATTTGTCAGCACATCGTTTAGCACTAATGTAGTCCCTGCCAGTATCAAAGAAGCTTGGGTGACCCCTCTCCTAAAAAAACCTTCCCTGGACACAACAGTCCCTACGAACTACTGCCCCATAACCATGGTCCCCTTCTTATTGAAAATGATCTATAAAATAACCTATGCACAAATACATTCCCACCTTGAAGAAAATCACCTCCTAGGAGCAAGACAATCTGGCTTTCGGCCTAACCACAGCATCAAAACAGTGTTCTTGGATCTTAAAATCCAAATGGACGGCATAAGAGATGTTGGCAAACTCTGCATCCTCTTGTTATTAGATCTATCTGCGGCATTCGATCTAGTGGATCACAACACACATTGCACCACCCTGGCTAATGATTTCCAATTCTCTCTGGATGTCACCCTTTGGGTCAAATCCTTCCTTGCAGATCGTACATCCCGAGTCTCCATTGGCAGGGATGCTGCAGACCCTATGCCAGTACCACTAGGAGTCCTGTAAGGATCATGCCTGTCGCCCATCCTGTACAATGGTTACACTATAATGCTTACTATTTGCGGCCTTGGATGCCATGGGTGTCATCTATACCAACTTCGCAGATGACACCCAGATCTTATTCCTATAACTGGGAACTACGATCAGGACAACATCATGTTTAACAAAATATACGCGATCATTCAAAATTGGATGGCTGTCAACAGCCTTTGCCTAAATGATGAGAATACAGAGATTCACATTGTGGTCTCCCCTGCCAGAATCAATGCCCTCCACTCTGACTTCTCCACAATCACCATCAATGGAACACCTATTCCGGTCCTAAAGCAGGTTAAAACGTTGGGCGTTCACCTTGACACAAACCTAACAATGACTAAACATGTAAATGCCCTTTTATCGGCCGCTTCCTACACATCCAGACTTATTGCATTAAACTGCCAATTACTTACGCCACAAAGCTGTACTACACTAGCCCGGTTCCTCATCTTATCGAAGTTAGGCTATTGCAATGTGTTACTGCTAGGCACCTCAAAGACGAACTCAGCCAAACTACAATTGCTACAAAATAAAGCCGTGCGAGCAGCCATTGGACTAAAATAATCAGTTCATTTTTCTGCCACCAGGAGGGAAGCCCACTGGCTTCCCATTAAAGCCAGAAACATCATCAAGGGAGTATGGATTCAGCCACTTGGGTTTCTTTCTACACTAGCAAATATGCTTTGCCTGAGGACTTTAGGGTTTCTGATGGTTCTGATCTGTTTTTTTTTCTGCTAAGGGATTGTGTAATTGGAATAAGGAAGATAAGTGTGGGCTATTGGTCGATTCAAGCCATCTAGGGCCCCATGGCTGGACAGTATACCACCATTTGTTCTTAAAGAGGACCCTGGAACATGGGATGAGCTTTTAACATCCATGTTCGATCATCTTTTTCTGTCTCACGCTGTGCCCACTTCCTGGGTCAAGTCCATCATCGTCCCGATTTATAAAAAGGTGGACAAACTTGATTTGTCTAATTATCAACCTATAGCACTGACTGATGCGACCAGTAAGGTATTTTCTATTCTCCTCCTAAGGGATCTCAACAGTGCTCTCAGGGAACTTCACCTATTGAATCAGTTTCAGGTGGGGTTTCGTGTAGAACTGGGTACTTCACTTAATGTGTCCATCTTGTCCCATCTGAGACATTACACCCATCATTCTCAGGTTGGTGAAGATTATCTAGCTTTGTTAGATATGACTAGTGCTTTGAATGGTGTGATATTATCCAGGCTCTGGCACAACATGCTCTGTCTGAATATTCCTCGTAAGTTGTTTCAGTTGACTGCTCTACTGCACTCTAACACTTCTATCTGTGCTCGCTTGTCTGAGGATGCCTCTCTTCAGAGATACCCACCTTTACAGAAGTGAAACAGGGGTGCACTCTGGCTCCTACACTCTTCAACCTTTATACGTGCAATGTTGAGGGACTGTGGCAGGGTCCCTCCATCGCACTGGCAAGGTTGGGGAGTTTTAGGTTGGAGTGGTGGAATAAGGAAGCTATAGTGTGGGCTATTGGTCGACTCAAGCCATCTAGGGCCCCGGGGCCGGACGGTATACCACCATTTGCTCTTAAAGAGGACCCTGGCACGAGGGATGAGCTTTTAAAACCCATGTTCGACCATCTTTTTCTGTCTCCCACTGTGCTCGCTTCCTGGGTCAAGTCCATCATCGTCCCTATTTATAAAAAGGGGACAAACTTGACTTGTCTAATTATTGACCTATAGCACTGACTGATGCGACCAGTAAGGTATTTTCTATTCTCCTCCTAATGGATCTCAGCAGTGCTCTCAGGGAACTTCACCTATTGAATCAGTTTCAGGTGGGGTTTCGTGTAGATCTGGGTACTTCACTTAATGTGTCCATCTTATCCCATCTGAGACATTACATCCATCATTCTCAGGTTGGTGAAGTTTATCTAGCTTTGTTAGATATGACTAGTGCTTTCAATGGTGTGATAATATCCAGGCTCTGGCACAAAATGCTCTCTCTGAATATTCCTTGTAAATTGGTTCAGTTTACTGCTTTACTGCACTCTAACACTCTATCTGTGCTTGCTTGTCTGAGGATGTTGTCCTCTCTTCAGAGATACCCACCTTGACAGGAGTGAAACAGTTGTGTACCTTGGCTCCTACACTCTTCAACCTTTATACGTGCGATGTTGGGGGACTGTGGCAGGGTCCCTCCATCGCACTGGCAAGCTTGGGGAGTTTTAGGTTGAAGTGGATGGCTTACGCAGATGATTCCATACTGTTCAACAGAACCCTGCAAGGTCTCAAAGCTAAAATGCAGCTTTTTTAAAAATAAGCCTAGGAAAATAATCTGTTGCCCAATGCATCCAAGTCTAAGGTCTTGGTTCTCTCTCGTAGAACCAAGGACATGCACTATGCTTGGACCATGGGACCTGATAGTGTGGATCAGGTCAAGACACTCATCCATTTTGGATATCACTTGGCTAACAGGGCCAGTATTGAATACTGGAAAACCATCCTGTATGATAAAGCGAAGAAACTTATTACTGCCCAAATGAAGTTCTTAAAGCAGAAAGTGTGTACATTTTCTATGTTGCCCTTTAGGCGCTATTAATTAGCAACATTTGAAGCTGTTATCTTGTATGGTCTTGATCTATGTTCCCACAATATGGATGCTATTCTGACTACTATTCATGGAAGGCTCTGGAAGGACGTTCTTGGCCTTTCTATGGCTATTCCGAATGTGATTATCAGACATAAACTGTGTCTTGTGTCACTGAAGGCCAGGTATGTCTGGAGACAGCTTTCCGTTTTTAGAAGGCTGATTGCTCCACCTAAAAATTCCCTTTATTAGAACCTAAAGGTACCCATGCTTGCTGGCTCTGTTCAGTCCCTAAGAGAGTTTAATGATCAATGTGTTCTGTGCTGGTGTGCATTATTGCCTCTGAAGACGATCTGGTTCTAAGACCAGGGCACATTAAAACGATTTTGATTAGGCAAGACTGAGCTGAGACAGTAAATTGTATCTACTCTTATGCCAGCTTTGAGGAATAGTCACAGTGTGTACATGCCAGGGAATGTCTACCCCTGTACCTTCAGAAATTTCCTTGCCCCGTAATATGTATGAACTATATGCATTTCGGCCTCAATCAACTGCCTGTTTATGAGAAAATTAGGCATTGGAGTAGTTTGAATACCTCAGGTGATTTGCATATACCTGAGAGAGAATGTAGGTTCTGTGGTGTAAGCAACACTAGTGAAACCTTGAAACACTTGGTGGTTGTGTGTAAGTTCTTTGATAAGTAACATACCAAGTTATTCAAGAATAAGTTCCTTGGTAGTTCAGAGGTGTACAGGAATCTGTTTTGGTGTTGTTACATGTGGGGTACTGCTATTTCTTTGGTCCTAGCGCTGAATATCTTCCTCACATTTCTTAGCTCTGAATTGGATATGAAAAATCTAGAACTGCACATTTTAAATTGATTCTATTTTATCAATAATGTATTGATTGGTCTATGTTTTAATTATTGTTATATAAAATGTGATTTATGAAATGTGTAATCTTATTCGTTTTTTTTTTTCTTATAATGAATTTATGATGTGTAAGGTTTTTTTTAAACTGTAAATGAAACAACAAAAAAGAAAAGCTGGAATCAGCTTCAAAACACTTTGTGTCACTCACAAATGTCTTTCCAAAAAGGCACCACATATATCAACAACACGGTCACACTAATAAAGCTCCCAGAACACTAAAATCCAACTACAATGCACATCTCTTTATCCCACGCTTCAAATGCACCAGAGCAGGGGGAAGTTGCTTCTTAGTAATGGCCCCTAAGCTCTGGAACTCACTCCCACTCCACGCCAGAATTGAGCTCTTGCACCAGTGTTTCAAGAAAACTCTAGAAATGTGGCTATTCAACAAATTTGAGCCTGATGCCCCCCCTCACCTTGTCACCAAGGACAGAAAGTGTCAGGCAGCCTCTTGAACAGCACCCATTCCTGCACCATCTAGTATTGAACGCTAAGACACTATTGTATGGCCACCTGCTTCATGATGTAATGATGTGTAATGTACTGTGATGTATTATATATATAAACGCTTTATGATGCAATGCTGTGAAATGTACGGTAATTTATTAGATATATAAGCAAGATGTCTGTAACTACGCCGTGATAGCTGCTGGTTTGGGCGTATACAATAAATGCAATGAATAAATAAAAAAATAAATACAATCACACCATTATCCAGCCATTGCCATCTTATCGCCATGTAGTACTATGTTGGCATGCATTGCAACTTCCAATCCTTTGACTACACAAAAGCCAAAACTAGCCCCCAGTCCAGACAGTCCCAAAATTAGCATAGCCCCAGATCTTTTCCAGACCTAGCAACACCCCTGGTTGACAGTGAACTATCCATCCACAAAATCAGGTGGAATCCAAAATATGTTTTTTGCGTTCATCCTGACCACCTTAGTTAATTATTGTGTTTGTTAGTTTTGTTTTGTTATTGTTTCTGTATTAAATGTATCGTGACCCAGGACTTCCCAAATTTCCACGGCTTAAGAACAGGAGTGTGCTTTTATATCACAGTCAGCTTTTCAATGACAGACTTTGCATGCTGACAGGTGTTTGAAGTAGGAGATCCCTCGTCCTGCGTTGTGAAAGGAGCATGTTTTATCAGGACCGCAGGATAGAACAGAAGATACTAGAATATGGTGGATGTGGAATGGTCGCAGGCTGTTGTCCTATGCAAATAAGTAGAATACAATTGAACATACCTTGTGAGTCGTGATGGGGGAGAATGGGTAACAGGAGGAGGTGTGGCATCACCTGAGGACCAAATAAATCAGGGAAAGCCTGGTGAACAAACACATTGCAGCTCACAAACTCTCATCTACATTTTGATTATACAAAGGCTTTATACTTTGATGTCCGTCAGCTATGATGTCATCGTACGTGGCAAACAGTAAATACTATCGAAAGGATGGAATCTTAAGGGAACATATATGCTAATTCTATGTACATGTTAGTAACATCATTAGCTGATTCCTATCAGATAGACACACCTCAAACTACCTCTTACTAGGTATAATACAGATTAATAGCAGAATAACATCAACAGATTGGCCCTTGCAACAATGTATAGCACATAGCTTCATAGACCCACATGATTGGTTGGCACCCTCTCCAAACATTGGACATTCGGCTCATTAGCAGCATTTGAGCAAAATGGAACCCAAGTGTGGGGAACAACGTCAGACCACTGCTGATTTTGGTCAATTAGCCTACCATCTCTTGTTGTTCAGGCCCTAAGCCAAGCCTCTTCTCTGTAGTTGACCTTACTGACTGTTATTTTCCTTTGGACTTTTATGGGAGTGTAGGTAGATCGCTATCTTCAATTAAAGCTTAATTAATAGGCCCTGTTTTTGAGTTTTGCATAACGTGTGAGGAGACCATGTTTTAATACATTTTGATCTTTTATTTAGTGCTATTTAATTCAATTAAGCTGGGTTCTTTTACTTCTCTTGGCCTCTGGAGACTTGGTTGCTCGTTCTTGCATATGCTTTGTGCATTTTTTATTGTCCAATACGTGGCTCTTACAAATGTTTTCTCCTTCACTTAATCTAAGAGAATTATGTCCTGTGTATGAAGCTTATCGTCTTTTGCCTCCCCTTTTGCCTTTCATTTGCCTCTTGATGTTGAACACTTGATCCTAGGCCAAACAAATTATTTTTCTCGTACAGGGCTGTCGTCCAGTTTTTTTTCAGCTCTGCAGTTCTGAACTCTCCCTTCGAGGCTTCTTAGCTCACTATTATAAAAAAAACAACATTCATCGTTCCATCATGGCTGCTTTACCTGTGTTATATTTTCTCCTGCAGCAAGCTTCTATATGTCTCATCTACCTTTCCGTGTCTGTCTATATACATTTGCTACTTCTCTTCTCGCTTATCTTCTTAGTATATATTATTTCTTCATCTCTACATAAATGTTTCCCTCATTACTTCAGTTACATCATGATTCTTTAAGTATGTGGATATTGTTTCAGTGTGTCCTAGTGTCTTCTCTTCATCACGTCACTTTACTCAGGTCTGATTTCATGTAGTGCTCTTCCATATTCAGTGGTGTATGTAGACATCCTTCCACCACCTCAGTGCAAGGGTACATTTGATGCGGTTGCCTGGGTACATAGCATCGTTCATATCTTAGATGCAGTATTGAGATGATACATGGTGTCATGCATAGTGCTTTTTTGCTGTTGTTCCAGTATGACAGAGGTGAGGGGGCGGGTACTAGAGATGACGTGTACATCTGCCTCTCCATAATGGGCAGGGAGCAGTATATCACAATTAGATGACTGCATTCCCTTAGGGCAAACGGCTTTTGAAAAACAATCAAAATTGCACAGAGATGACAGTGGACACGTAAATGGTGGTGGCCGTACCGTTCTCTAAGCAATTTGCAGCACAGTTAAAATGACCTTGTTAGTTGTAACCCTTGTTTAGGTTGTACATGTATGTTGGTGTTGTAAAGAGTACATCTATTATTGAGGGATTGAGTTCAACTTTGAGAAATTAGTGTTAGTCATTCTGCACATGAGCACGCCATGGACTCTTCTGATAACAATCGTGTCAGGGCCTAAATTTCAATGCCGCTGACTTTCATTTATGTTATTACCTGTACAGTAGGAAAGCCCCTTTGAAAAACGCTTTGTAAATCAGGTCCATTTTGTGATGTATTTGTATTATACAAAGTCTGTCATTGTTGTGCCTTTTGTTATAGGTACCTGGGCGTATCAGAGTAAGAATATATCAGGAAATAAATTAGCATCAGCTTAGAAAGGGTATGAGTACACCAGCACAGGATATCAGTGCCTGGCAAAAGCCTTACAAGAGTTGTGTTTTCAATACTTTCATAACATAAAAAATGTAAAAAGAAACTATACAACAAGCATTTATACATGTATTACATGTCCCCATATTGTATATATGTGTGACTTACTGAAAGCTTTCTCTGTGCAGCCAATGGTATACATATCACGTCATGTTATTTTCTGGTTGGCGTATGATGCTGATTTGACATGTGATAACAGTCGATTTCAAATCGATACAAAAGTGCTTCCTTGCAACCTCAAATCATTTAACTCTTCTTTTTGGTTTTCTCGCTCTTTTCAGGGTTCTCGTCATATCAAGACTGTGCCATATTACAGCTGTGATCAGCCCGTGATGGGATACTGCCAGACTCATAAGCCCCGACATATTAACAAAGGATATGATGCAATGTCTCGCGATCAAGCTGAGACCACCAACCTGGAGCTCAGCCGTGACCACAGCTATATTGCTACGATAGCCCGCTCTGCCGCTCCCACAATTTACATTGAGAGAATACCCACCCTGTGACAGGGGCACGGCAGGACACATTGATATCACTGCTGAAATGGGAGGACCAGAGTAATCAAACAGAGGAACCATTCCTTATTGTGACTATTAAAAACTTTTGTGGCAACAAATTAGTTGCGATGAAAAGCTTCTTTCTATATCATTGCAGGATTTCAAATTGCCGGGGGCGGACAAATGGAGAAGGCCTCCGGCCCTACGTGCCGTCTTCGCTTTGAAACTTTGACAAGCAAGTGGAAATTGACATGATTGTAAATAATGCACAGTGACTTCTGAGAAATAGATTTTCACTCTAGCTACATTAAGGATTAAGGGACAATCCAAGTGTTTCTTTTGAGTGCTTTTGTTCCCTCCCAGTTTTCTTTCTCTCATCATACGGTTCCAGAGGCAGAGAACCACAGGTAAAGATAGGAAAGATTGGTCAGGGTTAGGGATAGGGCGGGCCAGGGTGTGGCTTCTCGTTCATGTGTTTACTACTATAAATAGCTTTGTTTAAGTTGAGATTTTATTATTATTATTATGATTATTATTATTTTGTATGGCATTTGCTTTTTTCAATCTTCTGCTTCAGACAGTCAAATTTCAGTAATAGGCCAACACCCGGACCCCCCAAAAGTATATTTGACCTTGCAATCTAATGGCATATTCAATGCATGTCCACATGATGAGTAACCACTATATAGGGTAGGTTGGGATTGGTTTTTAAGTGAAGTAACCTTCTGTGTCATAAAGTCCACTGCACCAAGAAGATCTTAGAAGATTAAATCCGGATGTGCACACAGCGCACCGATAGCTAATGTGCCACCTGTCGATGTGTGGCCACTTGCCAAACCAATGTGTGGGATGAGGGTGGGGGGTGTCTTTTGAGTGCGTGTTTTGGTGCAACTCAGTTGGGTGCCAGACATTTCTTAAACCGGGTGTATCATTGTTTTTTATTAATATTATCAGTTTAGCTTTTGTGTAGTTTTTATCAATAAAACAAAGGTGAAAAAGTGGTGAGAAATAAATATATTATTTTGTGTCTGGGACACCACATCCAAACCCATTGCGCGAGTGATTTGTGTATGTACTGGAAACCCCGTGCATTTTCAGTGAGAGACACAAATGCTATGGGTTAAATGGAACGTTCTCTTTGGGCAGTTGTGAAAGCATGAACACGAGTGCACACATTGAAACTTGCTTTGTAAATCATGCTCACATGAGCACACAGAAGAAACAGTGAGTACACTTAAGTTACACAAAAGATATGGTAGCAGAAGTACCAGAGAATATCTAGCCCTGGGATGCAGATTTAAGGTGACAAATGGTGCTAAGAAACACACACAGCATTTTAAATATATAATGCCTAAACAATCAATGAGTGCATGTGTTTAGATGCCAACTGAGTCTTAGCTTCCTGAGAAAAATGCTTTGTGCCAGAGCCCATAGGAGCTTCTCTCATTAGGTTTACCCTAAATCGATCTTATCAACCACTCATTGACGACATCATCAATGCATTAGTAATATTCAGAAGTGTGCTTACATCAAACCTGATTTCACATATTTAGTATATATAACATGCCCCCGCCTCCCCAATATCAATAGGGCTGATATGCAGTCTTTTGGGGTACAAGTGATGGGGTGTGGTAGCGTGCACCCTTACCTTGCGCAACACACGTGTGTCCTATTCAGAAAGGCCTTCTGAGTGTGAACATCGGAGAAGCACAGATGCCCCCTGGACACCCTGTGGACAATTGCACAAAACTGACGCATTGGGGGGTATTTCTGCTCACTTTAAATCATATACCAAATTCACAAATGGAACATGCTTTAGAATTTGCTGATAATAAAATAATTCTAGTAAGGTGCAATGGATGAGACCATATAATGGATTTTCTAAGTGGTATAGGTATAACTGCTGTCCCAATATGCAATGCACCCTCAGCACCCATGTCAGTGTGGCAAGCAGATCATACATGAGCTGTGGGAGCCTACTCCCAACAGCAATGTCTACACAGGTGATGTCCAACACATCCTTTAGATCCGTGTTTGAATAAGGTGGCCTGTGAGTTTCATTACATCATGCAAGGAGAAATGCGGATCATCTGGACTTTCTACATTTGTGATCTTCTGAGAATGGTGCCCTATAAGACAACAAAATACACCTACGGTGCAATGCAGTGGGCCTCCTTCTCGAAGGTGTGTACTGGATCAAACGGGATTCCTGCGAGCATTTCGCATTTGCACTGTGTACCTTATACCCGATTCACAAAGACTGAAATTGGCACAAAACTGCAGATGCTTAGAGCATATTTGTGAGGCTCTGATGTAAATGTGTTACCTATCACGGAGATGGTACAGCTTTAGGCTGTCAATCAGGCACAGGTAGAAGGTGGACATCTGAGATGCTGATTTTTTTCCAGTGACATCTTTTTAGAATGACGCCCCTTTGACAAATGATCAACAGAAAACACAAGATACAAGTAAAGATCAAAACCTTCATGTGTACACAAAAGCTTAGATTTGTTGATCACTGATAGAGAATAAACATATGCTTCCTAAATCTAATTAATAACAGTAAATACCAAACGTGACAGTAGGGATGAACTCAAATGGAACAAGGTTCTCTATAAAGTATGATAAGTCTATATCAGCACATGCTTATCTAGTGCATAGTCCTGCGGCTATAACACTGGACACTCTTATTGGTTCAGAGATCCAGCTTCAGTGATATAGCACCAAACACAAGTCTTCATCAGTCAGTCCCAGGGACATAGCACCTAACAAATGTTTTGAATTCTCAGTACCACCGAAATATTGCCCAGAATAAATCCTTGTGTCCTTTGTTTCTTCTACCAGCAAGAACATCTTCTCGCTTGGTTTAGTGTAAGACACATTGCATTCTGCTACTGGCAACAATGTTACCTCACATTGCCTATGGTATTACATATACAGACTCTTACCAGGAAGTGCATCATCCTATTTGCTTAGGGTCATTATCAAGCTGTGTTATTTTAACAAACCAGCCCAGGTTTTGCTTTCCAGAATATGGCTCTAGACCGTAACATGCTCGGGTCCTCTTCTATGGTCTCTGCCACTCCTCTTCTATGGTCTCTGTCCCCTGCCATCTACTGAAATGTAGCCATTATTGCATTTCCAGCATATTGTTCTCCCAAGATCCTTTTTTCAGCCAAAAGGTAAGGTGTCTGAGGTATAGTCCTCAAAACGATTATACTTTTTCTTTTCTTCCTGGTCTGTTTCAGTGTCTCAAATATTGCTCACAGCAGGCTTGTAACTTTACTTCTTCCTTTCTTCCTGTCCTTCTCCAGTGTCTGGGCTACATCACTGGGCAGGCTTGTAACTATCAAATGTGCGTGTCTCACCTTAGCTCTGACTGTCTCCATTACATGAGACAGAATTTTACAATACCTGCGTCTTCCTGTGCTCTTTTAAAATACCTCAAATGCAATCATTATTTCTTGAAAAATATTGACTGATTTTTCCCCTGCTTTTTTCCCAGCATAACTCCGGATTTACCCTGCTCCAGGTTCCTATATAAGGGTTTCTAACTCCCCTTTGCATCCTCCTTTAAGGCTTCCCAATTGCAGGTGTTAATTCCCTTTCTTTCTCTCATTGGCCCCTTCTCCGACAAGGATCAATCGTTTAAAACCCTGGATAACCACTGTGTAGTCAGATGGTAAGTGTCTGATGACTGTGGGTCTCCACGGCTCCCATCAAGCAGGATAAGTGTCAGTATAGGATGAAGGATGTTGATTTTCTGCAGCAGAAAACGTGTATGAGTGGGGTTGCTTATAGTGCACTCAAGTCCCTACACAAGGGCTCTTTTTTTCAAGCAAAGTGGGTATCAATTGTGGCCTGTTCTTGACAATGGGTGATTGCTACCTGCATATTTGCAAGGGGTTTTAGCATTTTACAGGGCCTTCTGTGTACCCTGTAGATCAGTTTCGTTCAGCTAGCTAGTCTGTGTGTGTAGACTAAACATGTCTGGAATTGGGTTGTGGTCTCATGCATGAGGGTCTGTAGGGATTTGAAGGCTGTTTGGGGACCATCCACATACCGCCTTTAGGTAGAATTTCACATGGATTTGGGGATCTCTGACCATGAGGTTCCACCTCCTTTCACCAATCTGCTCACCCTGTAACTTCATCACATAACTCTTACACTTCCTTCAAGCCCTTATCTTTCACTTGGTTTCAGAAGTCTGATTTCAAAATCTACATTACAATTCCAATTCCCCTCTCTTTGGTCCACTTTAAAGACAAAGGACTGTGTACTAAGGAACATCTCCTGTCTCTTATGTTGATGTCTTTTTGCTGGCTTGCTAGATAAAAGAGGTGTGATTTGTGGCAAGATGGAGGTCCCTGCCTGAAACATAGAATTGAAGGGAATCTATTGCCCACTGGATTGCTACGATTTTCAATGTACTAATAAGAGCCATTCCTTTATCTGGGGAATGATGTTATAATGTTATACAACACTGATTGTTTGATACCTGTTCTTGAGTGAGAAGGGCCATCCGTTTTAAGGATAAATGACCAGGAAATGTTGAGAATTATAAACAATGATGACTCACCTACAGAGTATACAGGAAACTGAAAGGCCTTAACCTCTACAGGTTTTGTGCCTTGAAACACTTGTTTATATCATATCATATTATATAATACAGGCTGACCCTTTAATTGTTAAGGAAAGATAGTCATTAGTTTTTTCGGCAATGTTCAAGGCTATGTTGAGAAACAAGGGGATAAACCAGAAGAAGTATCCTATCGGTCCCAGGAAGGCCTTCAGCTCGTTTTTAGTTATCCAAAGCGTAGCTTGTTGGACTGCTGATACATTCTTCTCCTAGTGTCTGACCAACCCATTTCTTATGCAGATTCCTAGGTACTGTGTCATTGGTTGGGCTAGCAGACACCTTGCTGGACTGGGTGTCAATAATGCTTTTTCATTGAATTTTGAAGACAAAGTAAAAATGCCTCCAATTTTCGTCCCAAAAGTAAATATGGATCAGAGTTTCTTCCAGGCATGCCTGTGCTTACACCCAGAGAGGCAGTGCCTTAGCAATTGGAAGACAACATGAGGTTCAAGCAATTCAATAAGGAAGCACCGTAAAATGTAAAATACTGCCTGCCAGTACAAATGTTGCTTTCCCTTCAGTTTATGGGGTGAACCGCACTTTCCAAAATCCTTCGGTTAAATTGAATGTCAAGAAGATTGCAGCGAAGAGCTTCTTTTCTTGATAAGGTCATACATTCTCAAAATGAGGTTGGTGTCAAACTTGGATAATATGTTTGCTGTTTGAAAGTCTATGTAAAAGAATCCTGCTTTTTCTTCCAGAACCACCACCAGAAAGGAGGTAATGAGGTCCTGTACAGCGTTTTTCTTTACAAGAACATTGTCATCTGGAATCCAATATAGCTTAATACCTGGAAGAGTGTTTGAAATATTTTGTTCAGACTGGTTCCATGAGGTTGTGATTGATGTTTTCTTTTCAGGATTTCAAACAGTTGAGGCAGTGTAATGGTTCACATTTTCAAAGGTAAGGTGGTTGTACATTATGGATTAGGTATCCCATAACATCAGTGATAACATGGGCCCATGCTACTGTTCCTGGAGTTCATTGTCAATAGTAGGGAGTAGGAAACTGAGTATCTAGCTGCAGTACCTCTTTAGTTTCTACTGTTCCTATTAGAAGTCTTCTAATACTAAATCCATAAACAGGGTCTTCTGTCTCGAACTTTCAGCACAAACTGTGTGATGTTGGCTGCTTGTTCTTCCTCAAGTTTCCACCATCTTGAAACATATCCAGGACATCCCAGTATTCTCAATTGCAAATCAACTCAAAAGGGTAGATGCCTCGTGAGGTGTTTTCTTCCCTGAAAATAATTCGACAGCAACAGTTCATATCAAATGCCAATACTTGTCCACATAAATAAATAACAAATGACTGAGCATCTGGTTTAACACTCTGCCAGACCACGGGTTGGGGTAAAATACTTTTGGGTAAGTAGAGTTTTCACTTTCAGTAACTCCTGGATTTTGCCACACATTTTACCATAAAAATGGGTCTCTATTCAGTTATTATTCACTTTGCAAAATCTACCCAGTTCAAATAAAAAACCAGAAGTTTCAATATGTTTTGAGTATTGTTGTTTCACAATTTGACGACTTCGGTCTATCTAGAATTCATACATTCCCAAATCTTCTTTTTATGTTTGAGACTGGCGTCATGAGATTTCTGTTTTCTTCCCAGGTTTTCAAACAGTTTAGGTAGTGTTCATGTTCCTTTTTGGAGGTCAGTCTTATGCAATTTATAGATTAGGCTTCTCAGAACATCAGTCATGACATGAGGACCATGATTCTGGGCCTGGAACTTGTCCCTGGAGGAGAATTGGACAATCATATTGTCTCAAACCTGAAACCTTCACAGCCTGTTGGTCTGGTCGTAGCTCCTCTTCTGGTTCTCTTGGGCCTGTTGGAGCTGTTGAGTCACTAACTCCCTAACTAGGGTCAGTCTTTGCATTAAATTGACTGTCTGATCTTACTGATATTACCAGCCATCTCTGAGCATGTCCAGAACATCCCTGTGTTCTCTACCAAATCAAAAGGGAATTATTAAGTTCAGGCTTGGGGCGATGATCTCCTTCTCTGAATATTCATCCTGGGCAACAGTGCATTCCAATTCCAACTATCCTTGCACATTACCTGATGTAACTGAAGTTTGACCATCTGTTCAAACCATTATTTTATTTATTTGTGTTTGCATTTATATCATCATGCCAAACCCTCAGCCATCAGGGTGCTAGTTACAGAAAGTGTTTGGCACATACAATGGGTGTTGCCAATGCATATAGGTTATGGAAATTACAGGCATGCATACAGAACATATTGGGAAATGATGGTGAGCGCAATGCTAACCAGGCAAAGTCTTGGGTGCACGGGATGGGTGAGGCAGGAAAGAGCCAGGTCGTGCAATGTACATCATGCACCTGGGGGTTGCCGGTACACATACTTGGGTATGAGCATGAGGATCTGGTGCGCATGTCACCTGTGCTGGCTAATAAGCTGGCTTGGAGGATCAGTGGATCGTTCCCCAGAGCAGGTGCAGAGCTGGCGTGTTTCATCAGTAGCTGATGCATGGGAATTACAAACAGGGGATCGACATCCATCAACAGACAGGTCAAGACAGGGCCATGATCCTTAGAAAAGGGCCCAGCTTCATCTCCTGACTTTCTACAGACTTTTAATTAGTTTTAAGGCTAGTCCAATTGGGTCGCAGGGGACTGCCAGGTGCTACTCTTGGGCAAACAAGTCAGTCAACGTGGTGTGTTGCTGTAGCGGTATCTACCAGACCATTGGCTAGCGGTAAACACATGAAGTTTTGTAGAATTTGGGTTTTCCATAACTACTTGATATCAGTCATAAGTTACAACATAGAATTGGATCATCAATCAACAAAAATGTATTTAGCAAAACTTACCCAGTTAAAAAAGGAAACCAGAGGTTTCATGATGTGTTAAGTAGTAGTGTCTCAGAATAAGAAGGCTTCAAGTAAGCAAGTTGCATAATCTATAATAGCTAAACTGCACATATTCCCAAGTCTTGGATGGCACAAGTTGTCCTGACATATCCATGAAAAACCTAGAAAAGGCCTTTTTTATGTTTGGAAGGATTTTAGTGGCTCCTTGGGAATGTTTATTGGAGTGGATGACTGGCAGATGGGACACAGTATGTAATAGTCATTAAATGGTTGGTAATTGCCTTGCCCAAAGAAACGTGATAGGACATTATCATGAGCTTTTGATATGACTTGTTATCAGCAGAGATTAGATCATTTTTAACACAGTTCTTTCCGAGGGTTGGAAACTTGCTGCTCATAACCGGCTACACTATCCCCCTTAACAATATTTCTGCACAATACAATAACCCTTTTATGTCAATGAAATATTATACTTTATTCTGTTCCCCTCTGTTCTTGGTGTATCTGAAATAACACTCTTTTTAGGGCTGTCTCATTCCTTGATGTAACAAATCTGAAAACTGCTCCATTCCCCTACCACCCTGCCTAAGGATTCCACTTAATTTGGGTCCTGCAGTGAGTGGTTAGGGCAAATCACTGGTCTGCTCCGTAGATGGGTGATACAATTCAATTCTTCTTCAAAACCAGGTTCATTATTTGCTTAATTATTCATTGATCAATGAGGACCTCAAACCACACTGGATAAGGAAAGTTCCACTGTTTATTAGGAGGACCCTGACGTGTTCCCATTAATCATGAGATGCCTGCACACATGCCCGTAAGGTAATTACCAGCCAGTCCTGACTTAAATGCAGCTGCTCCCTATTGGACACCTACAATTCTAAATGTATTTTAACCTTTTTAACCAAGACATTGTCCTGAGAGGATATCAGTTGTTTCACAGTACTGCATAGGTCAAAATGGTAAGAAGTTAGTCACACCACATTCAGGTCCAGTGGCTTTAGCCTCTTTCAGAAATTGTACTGGCTCCTGTTGATCCCACTGCTATCACCATATGTGATAAAAGAATAAAAGAATGCACTTGCAAGGCCGAATGCCACAAGGTCTAGTAGGACCACTACCGAATATAAAAGTTTTTTTGCCATTGTTATTATTTCCCATGTTCCCTTCCCATTTAGCCTTGTGGCATTTTGAAAGACAATGTTGTTGCATAAAGTGCCTTACAAATGCCCAATAAATAAATAAATAATAAATAAATAAACAGGACACATGAAACAACGGTAGAATTAGACACCTCTGTTTTTACAGAACAGGTTGACTTGGAAAAACACTAAAAGAGTATAGACATTCTAAATACAACTAAAAATAAAAAATACTGAGGATTTAAGGGGGATCAACTGTAAGGGGCAACTACCTTTTTTAAAGGAATTAAAGGAGTGCATGTCTTTGTCAGACTATACAAATCTAACAATGGTCTCAGGGGTAGTGGACCCAACACACGTCTTGAGCAAGAACTCACTGTATCAGCAGTAGTGTTCACAGCATTGTTCTTGGTATCTCTTCCAGGATACTATGTATTTCTCCCTCGCTTTAGTGTATTTCCTTTGGTATTCTCTGAATGGCAAGTATGCCTCTAGCGTTATATTGAGAGACATCCCTTAACCTGGGAAGTCCCCCCACCAAAATCATGGAGCCACAAAACAATTTGCTTATGTATTTTAGCGCTGGCCCTATTTAAATCTCATATAGAGCCACATAAATCCCCCCCCCTGTAGCAACAGTGAGACAAAAACCAGGCTGGGGTATCGAAAATATATGTATTTATTCAAATTATAAACTCAATGAATAATATGTTTTTTTAATCACACACGCCACCTTTTTTGTGGCACAAAACCAAGCTTAAATTACAAAAAACACTATTTTTTAGGATATTAAATTGAAACTCACTTCTTCTGCATTTACTTGTGTCTCACAAACATGGAGAACAGGCTAAATAAAATGGTCAAAATTATTTTCCCATGAACTCCGTTGTATGTTACATTTCAATAATAATATGGCTCAATACTAGCAAATTAACTTCAACGTTTCTTGCTGGGAGTTTTAGTGTTAAAACATGAACGCAATATTTGTTTTATGAAAACTGGTTCACCTTCAAGGCTTGATACATGGAGTTCCCTGCGCACTAAAAATGCTAGTAGTTTGAAATTACAGATTTGTAAAAATGCATGTGACAAATATTGCTTCACCAAAACTTAGCTTAGAAATAAACACAGGTTTGATTTTAAAATAAGACATACATCACTTGTTCAGTGTTGGATACATGAGGTCTCACTTGTGCAAAGCACTTCCCCATCAAGCCCCAAAAACCTAAGCACCAATTACATGTAGCACACTTCTATTCAAACTTCAGGTCTAGGGAGTTGGGATAGTTTAGAAATGTTGTTTCAGACACCCTTCTCACTTAAAGGCCTGTGTTGGGGAAGTTTGACAACAAAATGGGGATGGTTATTTATTTTGTTTTTCAGACCACTCCCCCTTCACTAAAAAGGCTGAAGGCCTGTGTTGGTAAAGTTTGCAGTTATGAATGGGGCCAAGGGCACCCCTTTTTTTAATACAATGTAGAAAGAGCGGTGACAATTGGGAATTTTGGGCGGGGTGACAGTTATCAATTTCTTTTCAGTGGCAAGTATGTATTTTGTCTGAAAACAAGTTTTGGTAAGGGGTATCAGTTGGGCATTTCATTTTAGGGAAGGACACCCCTTTTCATTAGAGAAGTCAGGGGTGATCAGGAAAAATTAAGGAGTTCCAATTACTTTAAATGACTATCTTGTATCTTCCCGCTAGGAGTAAGGTGTGGAGGTTTCAAATTCTTCCAAGCTCTGCTCTGCGTCAATCTATTAAGGAGTTAATTAAATTAATATACAGTCAAATATGCTAGGGGTCTGCACACTTTTACTCCCCACCCACTAAGGGAAGAGAACCCACTAATGAAAGGAATCAGTAAATTAAATAGATCCCCATGCTGACATTTTGTTGGCCAATCTACTTACTTTTGGAACTCTCTGAGCTTGCCACTCTTGGAGACTTTGCTTTTAGGGAAATACAGAATTCTGGCCAGCACTTCAGTCAGGGATGTCCTTTCACCAAAATACCTGGGGTAGCAGAAATTATGTCACATGACCCTTGACCTATGATGACATCACAGGAAGTGATGTCATTTGACCCTCCCCAAAGTGACATCACAGGAAGCAATGGAACATGACCTTTCACCCCTTGAAAAAACAGGATGTGGTATTACATAGCAGTGTTCCTAAGTACATTATGAAAAATATGGTACAATACCGCTATAGTGTGATATACATTTCATACACAAATGGATCACCATATGTATCATTAATATCAGTGTGTATAGGCCAATATTACTAAATGATTGTGAATTCAAACAGATGTCCAAGGCCAAATGATGATGTGTTATTATATAGCACGTATGCTTAAATTCTTTATATAGAACAAATATTCAAACAATATCACCCCGTCAACCTCAGGAGGATGAAAGGCTGAGTTGAGGTGTTTCAGAAAAGACTAAATCAGTGACTAATCCCCTGAAGTGTGCCTGAAATAAACCGTTTAGTGAGTCTAGAAATGATTGTATAGAATTCCAGAATGAAAAATATGTGTTATTCATATTATTTCTTATTTAGGGTCACTGCTCAAAGTGTTACACTTGTGGAACCCCCTGTTTTTAAGAGGCCTGACAAGAAAGCCAGTCACTGCAGAAACACAGAGCCACATGGTGCTGGCCATTGCCCAGGAAATTACATTTTACAAAAACAATTAAAAACATGTTTTTTAATATTTCTTTAGGGGTAGCAAAGGAGACCACAGGGGTAGCAAGGGAGACCTTAGGGGTCACAGCTGTAACCCATAGCAACCCCCAAATGATGTCCCTGACTTAAGTCAATGCTCCCTCTATGACTCCAGGGAAGTATCAGAGCTGCTGTTTTATAGTCTCAGCAGCAGTGGAAATCTCCAGCCCTCTTCCAATATTTCCACGAGATGAGGTTTCAGCAGATCTCCTTTGGTGATGTTTGACAGCTTTCCCTTCTTCCATAGTGCAAGACCTTTTTACTTTCTAAGCCCCTCCCATGGAAACTGAACATTAGGCGAGGCTAAATTATGATCCCGCAACCAGAATTGGACCTTGAAATTTCTGTCCACCCCCATGTCCAGCCCCTGTATAAGGATTGATTCCGGAGTCTACAACCAAAATATTGCAAGACACCTTCACATTATTTTCCATGTCCAATGTCACCCAACACGTTCCTACATGGCAAAATATTGTAGTTTACCAAAAAAATGCCATGATATATAGATATTCATATTCCTCTGCTCTTGACGGATCAGTGTCACTTACTTTCATTTTGGCTCATTATTGCATGGGTGTGCTATGAATATTTGCCCTTTTCACAAAAGTATAATAGTTATGAACATGCAATTTCAACTCTAGATACCTAATGTTATGACCCAGCAGAACACCAAATCTTAAATGCAAAATTGAGGCAACCTGAAAAACATTTTAGATTGCTATTGCAATTCCATAAGACACACGAGGATACATTTTATTTCAACAGAATCACCTTGAAATTATCTTTAACATGACATATGTTTGGACACAGTCTGACTTATCATTGCTGGGAAAGTCACTAGTTATGATGGTCCATTTAAACTAATGGGAAATCTTCAGCATGTATGCAAGTTCTAACTCTCATTTCTCCATGCAAGTTTAATTTCTCTGCAAGCATGTGACCAGAGACATTTGGGCTGAATGTTAGTTTAAGCCCCAGTTAAAGACATTAGCCTTTGTTCTATGAAATTTGATGGGCTGAGGAGATCCTTATCATGACGCAGACAGTTCACCTCTTCCCTGTGATGCCATGAGGCCATACTGACATCTGCCATTGTGTCCTGCAATCTGAAGTTAAGAACAATTTTGATCTAAAACCTTATATTTCTAAGCATGTTCCTCATGCAGTGCTGGGTCTGTGTTGATCTGACCCTGTTGTAAACACTTTGGTGCACATCAGCTTCACAGTGATTTCCCTTCCAGATAAGGAGCCAGGTCAGCCTTGAAAATCTACCAAGCAACAAGAAAAATGGTCTGTCTTGGTGCTACATGAGATGTACTTTTGACCCAGGGAAACAAAGTAGCCTTTTCAATTGTTGCCAGTATTGTACATGTGAAGCATATTATACATTTTAATACATGGCATCTTGCCACACACACCAATTCTATTACCTGATATATTTATTTTAGCAGGGAATTGTTTTTCTCTCATGTCGTGATTTACAACTGCAAAACATACAAGCAAGATTGTTTTATTTTCAGTATTTTAAAACCCTGCTTTTCATGTTGAAGGGGCATTTGATATTCTCTTGCAAATGCAAATTAAAGGCTGCTTTTTTCAGCCGGCCCTTTCCCCTTGTAATGTGATTCAAACAAGTGCTCGGCTATCACACTGCAACTAAATTGGACTCTCTCTTACATCTCGTAATTAACTTTAAAGCCTGCTTACGCTGTACCTTCCCGTAAGCAAGAGCTCCATCTCTTCATCTATACCAATATCTAAATGATAAAAACCAAAGAGAATTTTGAGCAAACAGGAATATTAACCCTGATGTTACCTTATAGTTCTATCAAACAGACAACCCTTCTGAGGAACCAATATTAACATATTGGAGAAACGCGTGTCGAGGGAAAGTGTACATGAGTGAACTTTGTACACCACATAGTTTACTAAGAAAAATTAACCACGGACTCCAGAATATACAAAAATATACTATATTCAAGGATATCGCACTGTGGAAACTACGGAAATGTATTCAGGACCTCAAGGACTTTAAAGAAAGACGAAGCCTTTACTGTTCAAATAATACCAAGGGTTAAGAAAATCTTGAAAACTATCACTAACCAAGTGGTACAATACTCATCATAAATAATTTACAAGGACCCAAAGGATCCAAGTAACACCCTTACTGTGCAACCAACACTAAGGGCAACTTAAATGTTCAAATCCTTATTTTGAGACTTTTTCCCTTCTGTGAATAAACATTAGGGTTTAGCTCCCTTACTGTACAATCAGCACTAAGGGCAACCAAACACTCTAATCTCCAATTTGAGACTTCTTCCCTTTTGTTAATTAACATTAGGGTTCCTGACTAAACCGTTACTCCTTAACAAAATCCTATTTTTTTCTTTAAATTTGAAATATCAATAAAAACACTTTTGAAAGAACTTCCATGCTTTTGTTTTTTATATATACCTCTTGATTATTTTGAGTCTGATGACGCATTAGACAGTATATACTTTTTTTGCTTTTCATACCTTGCACCCATTGGGCAACCTCAATGGTACTATTAGCCACAGACACCCTAACCTACAGGACCTATAGCCAACACTAAGAGCTCACTGTAAAGATTGTGTTCAGGTTGCAATTATTCTTTGACATTCTTGCTATCTTCTCAGCACTTCATGCCTCCATGGATGTAACCTGGACTGTGGCCCTACCTGAGATTTCCTGGGCTCTTTCATATTATTCCTGATTTCAAACAGTATTCCCTAATGTTTTTGATTAGTTCTTTTCATGACTATTATTCCTGTGTTATTCAGGATTGGCTCTGCTCTGAATCGCCATGGACTCCCTCACGTGGTTTGTATTTCCATTTTAGGTTTGCCAGCTGCAAGAATTAATTTCCTATCTTTCTCTAATTGCCCGCAATGATCTATGCCCTGATAGCTACAAAGGATTGAACATCCAAGTCTGACATATTGGAGACAGGTGAAAGTGCCAGTGCAGCTATTCAGGTAAAACTGAGAAAAGTAAGCATCTTTGGACCAGGTTCTGTAGATCACTCAAGCAACTATGCCAGGGGTTGCTGATTGCATTTGTCCTTACTAATTCGAGGTGGACTGTGTTTGTGTGCACACAGAGAACAGATTTCATGGTGCCACTGTGAAGAGTGCATCATCAGCCATATGGTTTTGATTAAATGATCTTATTACCTGTATATTTAAAAGAGGTTGCACATCTTCTTGCACCCTGCAGCTCTATGTAGGTCTATGTATGTGGGTGAAAAGTTGTATGCCATGAGGTTCTGGTCTTATCATGCTTTAGAATCTGGTAGGTGTGGCTAGACTCTACTGTATCCTCATTATGCCATCTCTAAGTAGCACTTTGTGTGGCTTGTAAGCATGTCTGGCCCCCAGAGTCCCCTGCCTTTCTTCAGGTCCTTTATACCATGTTATTTTTTCACACTTTGTGACTTGAAGGTGGAAAAAGAGTTAGGGAAATTGCATGTTGGAAGTGTTTGTAGATTGTTGGTCATCTAGAGAAAAATGTAGTCATCTTTTGCTTTCAAATACTGGGAGAAAAGTTGATTGCTGTGCTTCTTGATGCACAGGGGCGTATAGCTTCAGTAATATTCAACACAATGTACTCAACATGATATTACGTTTTCTAAAAGCTTTTACTAAATCACCCTTCTCCTTCATCTGAAGCCAGATAGCTTGGAGTCATCTTAGACTCCTCTCTATCTTTCCTCCATCAGATCCAAGACATTGCCAAAAAGTCCAACTTTCAACTCTTCCTTCTCAAAGGAATTCTCCCTTTTCTCACCAGAGCTCTGGTTCTATCTAGGCTTGAATACTGCAACAGCCTTCTCTTGAATCTACCCTCTTCCTCTCTACAACCACTCTAGCCAATCCAGAATAGGGCATCAAGACTTATCCTTGGCCTCAAGCCCAGGGACTGCATCTCTCGTGATCTAAAATCTCTTCACTGCCTCCCAGTTGCTGCACAGATTAAATTCAAACCCTCTGCATCACCCACGAGGATGTCTGGGGCCGGGGACCACACTACCTGCAACTTGCTATTACTAAATATTCTCCCTCTAGAGCTCTATGTTGCTCTGGAACCAACTCTCTGTGTGCATTTCGCTAAACAGAGGGCCACAGGCCAATCTCTTACTTCTGCTGGCTCCCTCTTGTGTAATAAACTCCCCTTCCTCTTCATCTTGAGCCAGACCTCATCAGATGCCAGAAGCTCCACAAGACATTCCTTTTAATTTCCTCCTTCCCTTCTTCCCTCCTCTGCTAACCTCACAGTTGCTGTGATTGGTGACCAGGGCCTTTATGTGGCCTCGGGGGTCCTGGTCTTCCCACACCCAATCGCCTCAGCTTCTGCTTACAGACAGCACTTGCATCGGGCACCGACTTGCTATGCCATTTTAGGCCTACACTTACCCACTTATTGCTGCTTAACGCTCCCTATCACTTACTTTACTTTGCACTTACATCTGCTGCCCACCCTTGAGCACAGACACTTCAGCACTTACCCCCACTCCCTCGTCCCCTCTTTTCTCTCTGCACTTTCATGTTCTGAATATTCACAAGGCATAGTAGGTTTGTCTTTATCCTCTAGTGTATATATTATTTTTGAATCCAATGTCCCCTTCCTGTTGCTATGTGGGCTCTTTGAAACACAATGCACTTGTTGTATAAGCACCTAACAAATGCAAAATACATAAACAACAAAAATAAATAAATAAATAAATAAATAAATAAATAAATAAGTATAGTGTTTCACACATTTTCTGATCTCTCAATCCATCACAATACAGGGATATCTTCCTGAACATGTTTGACCGTTTGTCACTTGTACCAGACAGAAAGACTTGTTCCAGATAATCAACCAGGTTTAGTGTAGTTACTGTGGCTGTCTTTCCATGTCTTTTTGTGTTTGTTCATACAATGCAAACCAGACAGATGACAGTGGATGGAAGGAGTGTCATACCACAAATTATAAAACACGGACGGAAATGAGATGAGGTGAAACAGTGGTGACATTGCTGTCCACACACGAAACAAAAAAGATAAAGGTTAACTTAGTTTATTATGATTTGCACCATGCACCACTGGTATTTGTATCCTAGCATTAGTGTGTTCAGTTAGTTGGGAAATGAGGGAAAGGAAAGACTGTAGTGTTTTTGTTTTAAGATTGCATATCAGAAGTACTCTGAGCTCTGTGTGCTTGTAAGCTTTCTAGGTGTGAAGTGTGTGAGGCTTCAAAGTGTTTGTGTCCAGAGGGGCGGCCTCATGCCTGGAGTGTGAGCATGTGTTTGTCATGGGATGAGTAAGTCAGTTGTTGTTAGAGGTTTAGGTTTGTATTGTTTGAAGTATGGGGAGAGGGTCTTTTTAAATCTATGTGAAAGGAAGTGACGGAGGTGGAGAAAAATTGAGGGTTAGTGAAAAGGCGGGAGCTGTTCTTTTTTAGGCTTATGTAGTTCAAACTATTGATCTTGCTGTCAGTTGAATTATGGTGAGAATCTTCAATGGTTGATGCGTGAAGATCGTCTATGTTGAAAGTTAGATATTCATTGAAACATGGAAGGAGTACTCTTTGGAAGGAATGTTGCAGTGTCTTGATGTGCTATCTTGCAGTTGTTTTGTCTTTCTTGAGTGCCATGCAATGTGTTCTAGGCAGAAGCTCAATAGCAAGCACGCTGTTTGCGTAGGTTGAGTGTGTGTGAAATTCAAACAATTGAGGAGTGTCAATTTCAATGCTTGATGGATGTTGGTTAAACTTCCTTTTTGCGGAGCATCAAGAGCCAGGTTTTAGACATGTATTGAATTTCAGGTGTTTCTTTAGGGTACAAATTTCCCTTGGGAGGGTTTCCAGTATTTGGGCAACATAGTGTAAAAACGCTGGGTCTCTGTACCTTTCACTGCAAAATCTTTTTTTTCTTTTCAAAGTATGTTGTTTCTCATTCTTAGATCTCTTGTTGGTTGTAGATTTTGCATATGGACAAGTGTGATTTTCCTTTGGAGAAATTCTGATCCTTGACATTCGAGTGTTCTGTGGGTGATGCTGAGGGCCTTAAAGTGGATCATCTTTGAAATAGGTAGCCATTGGAGTGATCTGAGAGCCAGTGCTGTGTGTTCCCGCTTTTTGAGCCTGTGTAGGCACCTGGTTGCTTTGTTTTGGATCTGTTGCAGTTTCTTTGTGAGATAGTCCAGCAAACCTAGGTAAGTGCTGTTTGTGCAGTTGATTCTTGAAAGAATCAAACATCTGGTTGCCAGCCCTCTCTGTGTAAAGGAGAGGTAGGGCATAAACTGCAGATAGAGCATAGATGGTGGAAGCACATTTTGACTGTTGCGTTGACTTGGGTTTTCAGGGCGAGTCTGTTTCCCATCAATAGGCCTAGGTTCATGATCTTAAGACGGTTTAGGGCAGTTGCCCATTTCCAAAGGCGATAGTAGAGCTGTTTCAGTTGTGGCGTGCTATTATCATCATTTCTGTCTTGTCTGAATTGAGTTTAGGTGGTTGGCCATCACCCATTCATTTATTCATGAGAGGCAATTGCTGAGGATTTTGCTGGAGGTTCTGTTGTCTATCATTTTGCATAGGATTTGCAGGCTAAAGTGCAGGCTAAAGCTATGCAAATGGTAGAGGCAGCTTTTTGTGTTCCATGAAAGAGGTCACCATGAGCGAATCCAGGGTCAGGTTCAGCAGCCATAAAGAAAGGCACCAGGAATGGAAAATATGAGTAAACACACTGACTGGAGGGCGAAGGAGGAGATGGGAGAAGGGCAAATCTGATGGAGTGGACCCAGGTGACTCTAACATGTTTCCACTGGCGCTTGCACCCTGTACAGAACTGTCCTTGTTTCCTTCACAGGATAAAAGAGAAAACGTAATTGAAAAGGTACGATTCAAACAGGATCAGAATCAATGCTCAATGCACACCCTTCAATTGTATTTAGAAGTCATGCTTGCTACTAATGTCCAGTACCTGTAACATCTAAAATACTTTTAGCTAGTGGTGTACTCTTTGTGATAGAGATGTACTAGCACATTTAGCAGATTATCATAACTGCATGTATTACATATGGCAGAGGTACCACAGACTAATATCAGAGTGACAAAAGGGTCTGAAATCGGTTTAGACAGTTGGCATGTCCAGGGCAATACCTCAATATAATAGGGTACCAAATGCTAAATTAAGTCATTTACTGATGCAGCAAATAAGTGGATGAAAATGTTGCTGTGTCCAGGTGGGTTCATGTACCTAAGCACAGGTACTTCATCCAAAACAAGGGTTTGGGCAGTGCCCTCAAGAACCCTGCCTACCCTGTGTTCTGATTGTCAAGTGTGAGTCGTACATACGTGAGGGGCTGGATGTCAAACAGAGCTGCTTTCAATATGGCTGATACCACCACACCCTACGATTTTTGGGAAATACAGTTCCCAGGGTATGCCATAAAACCAGCCCAAAATCGTTAGCTTTGTTGGTTTCTCCCTCACAGGCTAATGGTACATCATTGGGGAACGGTAGTGCAGGGCACCTTAAGGTGTTCTGCAGTGACAGAGATGGGTACAAGGGTATTTGTAGGCATGCCGTAGATGGTGGTAGGAGGAGAAACCTCAGAATGACACCTCCCATGGCACAAGTAAAGATTGCATCACATTGGCAAGTATGACTGATATTGTGAATGTTAAAACGTTATGATGTCACATACACCATAAGAAAAAGGATCAATTATTACATCTGTTGTGACAACATGTGAATAACAATGAAGTATGCCATTTTTCTCACCAGAAATGTTATTGTATGATGTACACCATCGTACATGGCCTCACAATATCTTCCTTCTAAATAGAAGGTTTACCATAGTAAAACATTGTACTGATTGCATTGACAAATGTTTGCCTGCTTTAGGGAATAACTATTATTTCACAAACTAGTGTGACTGTCCAGTTTCCCAAGAAGCACTCTGGAGCCACTGGTACAACAGAGAACTATTTTCTTTAAAAGAGGTAAGTGAGAATAGTGACTAGAGAAAACACACAGACACATCCATTGCTTAGCCTTCCTCCTTTCAACAGTCACACCCAAGAAAAGTAATCCAGAGCACGTGCTTCTCATTCCACTCGCCTGGCATGACATTACACAGTCATTCAATAGCATAATCTATGACCATCATGGAAGACAAAATATAACACATTTACCCTTTGAACAGAGCATACAGGAAAATGCAAAAGAGAATTACATAGAAAAGAAGAGAGCAAACACAGACACACTCTGTGGAAGACTCCGCCTGCAAATATTAATGAACTGCTTCAGCCACATAAGCAAACCACATAGGATATCCGTACCCCAACAAAAGAGGACCCTCGTATTGCACCTTTCAAACTGTGCTTGCAATCATCCAACCATAACGGCACAGACAAACTCTGCTCAATTATAACTAAGGATATTAAACATATTACCCAAGCCATCAACCCAATCATAGCAGTGGCACACACTGTTGACATACCACAGAGAGAATCCAAATATATGACACGGAGTGGGTTCATTTTGAGCGGGGCGTCCCAGAAATGAAAGATATAAATGCCTTGTGTAAGGCTTTTCGTAATTTCATTTGCATGGCGGACAAGAGGGGCGGAACACAACTTGCATTTTTGACTCTCCCTTCCTCTCTGTCATACCAATACTCAATCATTGGCATGGCATGCATTTCTTGCAGGCGCACATGTTGCGGATGCCCTAAGGATCCATTGTAAACTCTGTCTGACATGCATACATGGCAGTGAGAGTTAACCATGCAAATGATGAACATTTGGCAGTGGGACCTGTTTATATTGTGGTTTTAGTGTAACGGCTCCCTGCCAACAAATTACGTGCTCAAAGAAAATAAGCTCCAAACTGTCCAACTATCAGTTTCATTGAGAGACAGCGCTCAAGTAACACCTGTGAGCATACACCATAATTCTGTCAGGCAAACAGTACAAAGCACCTCATGTATCTGCTCTATTCATCTTTTCAATGAGGACCCTTATGTTCATGCACTTATACCTAATGTCATGCTGGAACATTATGCAAACACCCATGCATATTGTGTTGCACCAACCAACCCAGTTGTTAGATGGGAACCATGCAACACTGCATATCTGTGTACACTGACCCCACACCTAATTCCAAAACAGCAGAAGGTAAACCAATAAAGATATGAAATGGGTAACACAAGTACCATATAAGTGGCATTGGGATAGATGACCCACAAGACCAAACCAACATGTGGCCCCACAATGAGCAACACAATGTAGTAAGAAGCACAGCACTAAACAACAATACCACGAATACTAGCTAAACAACAGTAACAGGTGGGTAAAAAGATTCCTCCACCAAAACAAAGTCCCAAGTAATTTTAAACAGACAATATAAAATAAATAGCACTTAGAGATGAGAGGAATGTTCCAGAGGCCCAATGGACTGTATAAACACAGTACCTCCTGGATAATCATTATATTCTACCATCCACCTCAAGCATGTACTGCTACTTGCAGCAGTCTTTTAGGTCCAGGGTTGCCCTGATTTCACAAAAAGGCACTTACGATGCTTAGTTTCCTATGTATCATTCACAGTGGCAGTAGGCCCAGGATATAGAGACAAACAAAAGACCCTTGTATCATGAGAGAAATAAATCATGACAAGAGACGCTGAGAAGCATTCCAAAATGTCATTGGTTGACTAGAATTAAATGTCTCATATGCCTGACTATTCACCTTCCACTCAAACCACGTGTGTTCGAGCAAACGCTTCACTCTAATAGTTCCTAGTAAATATTCCACCACAGTGACACACAACTTGATATGATCCAACAGCCACAGAGCACACATGTCAATCCCCCCTCTGGTCCTGCAGCTGAGCCAAGACCCACCAGTCTACATACACCAAATATGCCTGTTTCCAACCTCGTCAGTGCCAATTAACTCTGGGAAATAAAGATAATGTCAGTGCACCCAGACAAAACGTAGCTAGACAACCAGTCCGTGCCTTCTTTAAGAGACAGTGCTGGACACCGAGGAAAGCGTACATTATGAGACTAAGGCACTGTAGTTGATCAATCACCTTCACGACCACCACACCAGATAGTTATACCAACCCAGACCTAGCTTTGAAGCAGCATAAGGCTGTAAAACCAGCGGATATATTAATAAAGTTAAAAAAAAAATGGAATCAAGTCGAAGGATAAACTATTAAGAGTACATACACAGAGGACACCCAGCAAAGGTATACAGAAGGATGGCGGCAAGGGGAGCAGTTTAGAAATTGCAAAGAAGGCCTGTTCTTAACTAAGCTGTGGGTGGATACACAGCTATGCTCCAGTTGATGCCACATTACGGTGTCACACAATCTGAACTTGATAACTGTTTTGTTAAATCCCTGGGTCTAGATCAGCAATTCCCTCACTTCACACATTATGCTAGGAGAGAATGCAAAGCGTGTTTCACATTAATCCCACACGAGTCCCAAAGATGATATGCCAGTAAGCAACTCCTCCCATTTTTGTTCCACTTGAAATGAGATTTTTATATTTTCAGTTCTTCTGTCAAGGAAACCGCATTTTTTATTATAGTCACTTTCCTCCATTTTGCCAATGGTTTGTTTGGGTAATCTGGAGAAAATATGCAAAAGAGAATTAAACACTATTTTATAAGGTTATCTGCATACATACAAGTGTGCTGAGCTGTTATACTAAAATGGCAAATAGGCATCCGGTCAGAGCTATATAGTTGTGTGTTTCACAAAAGTAAGCAAGCCATGCCAAATGTGGGAAAAGGAAGGGCTGTCAATATAAGGAATTCATGGGGGTTGGTGAAGTGATTTTAGAGTTCACCACTGGGACGGGAAAGAGAAGATGGTCTCAAAACATGGGAAAGACATCAGCCACACCTAGCGGGACGTCACAATATGAGGACAGACCCTCTAGATTCGGACAGGCTACTTGGACCTCATGACATGCCTCACAGTGGTATTTTTATCCAGTAAAAGCAACAAAAACTATTTAAAACACAGAAAGATTTGTTTTCTCCAAACAGGCCTCACAATCCGAGACCCTAAGGTCAGATCCCCTAGATCAGGACAGGGATAGCACAAATAAGATAAGCTTGGCAGGTGTGTTTTATGAAGAAAACAACATTGAAAACAGGCATAATTGCTCAGTCCATCTAGGCCTCACAACAGCATAAGGGTAGGCTTCAGTGATTTCTATCCAACAAATGCCCCTGAAAACAACTCAACACACATGCAACAAGATTCATAAGAGGATTGACGATCAGGCAAGACAAACAGGTCATCAGTAGGAGTTTGCACTAATCAAAGGGGCTTTAAAATACCCTCCTTGTAAGCCAGCCGACCCTCACAGGAATGTGAACTGGGTGTTGCTAGTGGTCGCAACTGCAACCCCTGGCAACTCCCGTGTGACTCCTGGCACTGCCTCTTTTTGTATTTGTATTGTATAATTATATTTGTAACTTATATAGCACTTTACACCAAAGTCACTCTGACCTTCAGATTCTCTTCTCCACACATGAAAGGCACTGTTCCTGTCTCGCGTGGAGCACAGAGTGGAAGGCCTGACATCTGCCTGCAGAGCATGAGTGCCTTGGAGTGACAAATTCCCCAGGAAATGTAAGAACATTTACATTTTTGAAAATGTCTGTGCGTGCATGCAAGAGTGTGTGTATATGTATATTATCTCATGTGTGTGAGTGAGTGTATGATGTTTGGGCGGATGGGTGTGCATGTCTGGGAGTGTATGGTGAATTGGTGCATTTGTGAGTGTTTGTGTGTGCTTGTGTTTAATGCTGGGCTGAGAAGCTATGTTTGGGGATGGGGTATGAAGGAGAGAGGACGTGTGGGGGTGTATATGTATATTATGTATTGTGAGTGTATGATATATGAAAGTAAGCGTCCCCAAAAACACAATACCAAACTCCCAATGAGAGTCAATAATGGACACACCCAAGGAGGGAATGAGACCAAGACCAAGTGCGGGTGAAGGTAAAATGTAAAGTTTATCCAAAACCAAATAGGGCAAGCAGAGAACTCTGCAAACTCCGAGAGCGCTCTGCCAAACATCAGAAAACATCTACTTTTTGTTACAAAACCACGTCACTTATGACGCGGGAACTAGGCGTTACATGAATCGATGCGATTGGGCAATGGGGAGCAGGCCAAATAGAATGTGTAGGGTTGAAGCTTCAGAATTGGTGAGGCTCCACATGGTGTCACAATGATGCTTGTAGGTCAGCTGGACTCGCCGGGGTGGAGCGCTGGGTTGGCTGATGACTAATTGATAAATCTTGGCTGTACTAACATTTGCCCTTCTGGCCATGCATACTCATTCAGCGTTAACTATAATTCATAAGCCGGGTAAATCCTACACATCGTTTTTCTAGCATCACAAGAAAAGTAGCTCATAACTCTAGATGTTTGTGTTTCTTCATCATGAAATACTATACAATAATTGGACTACTTCACAGGTTCAGGTGGCTAATCAGGGGGCACATTTCAGGGATAACTCTATCACTCTTTGTTTGATTTAGTGAGGGACATCTTTATGGTATGTTAGTACAAGAATACATATATTGCCACCTTTGTCTGCCGGGATTAGTATGAGCTGGGATACTACCTGGTCAGAGGGCACATAGCTTGTACATCAAAAAGGTAGTGGGATAAAAGGCTTGTTACCCATCTTTTTTAACCAGTGTACGGGAGTGCGGAGCAAGTTTATGGTGCCATCACGAGTCAGGGGACTCGTAGGAGGGTGGATACTTGGTGGTTGCTTATCGGTAGGGTGAGAGGTTGCAATTGTTGTATCACATCATCAGTGAAAAAAGGGCCTTCACATGTCAGCCCAGCCTGAGGGAGGAGGAAGGTGGGGGCTGAGTGTGTGGCGCTGCAGGAGAAGGGTGGGTGAGAGCGCCCTGTGGCCTCTAGCCAGTCTACTTTGCGGGGTTACATGTGAATCATCAGAATGCAAGGTAGAATTAGGGCAGTGTGGTTGCAGGTACGTTGAATAATATGCAAACAATGATCATTGTATAGGTTACACGTTTATGTATATCATGAGTACCATGTTACAAAATAAATTCTATCTATACCAGTCTTGTGGCTTTACAGTTTTGCATTATATACATTTGGATCCGTACGTAAATTGAACATGTTTGTGAACACACATATATTAAAAAAGCTAGTGAGCATCTGGATTGTGTACCTTGCATTATGTCGAACAAATAAACTGACACATCATACATTAGATTGTGAGTTTTGCAAAGAACAAGATTTGTTCGACAATATGGGGCCTGGACATATAACCAATAGCTTTATATGCAGTAAAAATAGGTGAAGATATTCTTGTTTCGTTTTCATAGAATCAGCCCCTTCACACACAACTACAGGATGTGATGTATAACCTTTACAGAGGAATCAGCGTTGCGGGTGAACCAGGGAGGTGCATAAGCATGGGGTATGCATCTGTTACTTCAAAAAGAGAGCCGAGTTGGGTTTAACCACAGTGTATATCATAGATGAGGGGGTCTTCAGGGGGACGGGGCATGTTTGTGTAGATGAATTGTTTTCCTATATTCCAAGCCTTCGCCCGATCATTCACAGGTCAGCGATGAACTGCGGAAGGTAAAAGATACAGTGTTTGTCTTGTAGCTTATTTGCGCCTAATCTCCCATTTGAACAGGCCTACTGCAGGGTCGTAGAGGGGAGGAGGGTGAGGGAGATGGCAGGCTCGCTGTGTGCGACCTCTAAGTGAGAGCCACAGCGCTGCAGGCAATCTTTGTCTATGAGGCCTGTGGTATTGTGTACAAAAATGGAGTCTGGTTTGTGGCACAAAATGGACTCTGGGATCAGCTTTTCGGCCAATGTGTGCATACCCATGGGTCGTCCCGCAGCCATCCCGCATCCCTGGCCACAGGAGCATGGGTGGCCGGTGGACAAACCATAATCCGCATGCGGGTTGGAATGGAGGTGAGGGGTCGGAAGGACCTTTCCTCCCATACATGTATGAGTGGCTCAGTGTGTATGTCTGTAAGTGTATAGTGGATAGGTGCATGTGTGACTAGTGTGCAAATGTGTGTGTCTGCCTGTGATTAATGCTGGGCTGAGTAGATGTGTTCAGGGAAAGGATGGGGTAGAGAGGACATGTGGGGGTGTATATTTATATTATGTACTGTGAATGTATGGTGTATGGGTGTGTCAAATGACCTCAATTCAGCACTCCAACTAGTCTGGGATGCCCAAGGGAAGCCCTTAATTATATATTTTTATGACAAGTTCATAGATCTGGATGATAAAGCCTTGTATAACGCCCCTCTCTTTGAATCCCCCTGACCTCACTTTGCCAAGAAGTAGGTTTGTTTTGCAAATTAAAAGATTTATTTGAAAAATTAAACAAGACATATATCACACTTTTATAAATAAATTAATATTTGATAGCACACTTATGAATATGACAGTGATCAACAATGGATACTATTACACTAGCACACTTTTTTACTTGCTTAGGAGTTGGTATAGAGAGGATAAAGTAGCTGAGAATGCTTTTATGGTTTCAAGGAAATGCAATGATGGAAAAGAATGCAGCACAGAAATAAACTAAGATGGTTTCCACAAGAGATAATATGATCACTTTTTCTTTTGACAATTCACTCCCCTCCCTATGCAATATAAGGAGATGGAAGGAGAGCACACAATTTTCAGGAATACAATCAAATGCAATACCAATTCAGTTCCCCCCTAGCACGCTTAGAGCAACCGGTATGCTTTTAAAACATGCAGAAATACTTTTAATGTGGTTTACAATGAAGTAAAAATATGCTAAAAATGATTTTAATTCCCTTTAGGAGATTCAGAGTAGGTGACAGCTACTTTGAATTAGTCCAGGTCAACACTAGCAATTATTCTGGAGGGATTATCAGCTTGAAAACAAATTTCAGCAATGCAAGCAAGAGACAGCTATTTTTTAACGTGTGGTGAGATTGAGCTAGTTTACAATTCGCGGCATGTTTTCTGAGTGCGTAAAGCGCGATTACGGAAAAACTATACGGAAAAAGCTGAGGATCTTAGCTAAGTTAAATCTCGTTCCTAGCACGTGCAGTTCAAAAGATACGGATTCTCAAAATTAAAGTAAAGCTCAGAATGACAAATGACACTTTCACAGGTTTGAAATCACAGAATGGACACACTAATTCTATGCTTTTCTAAATAGGTGGAAATGGTTTGAATTAGATTATTTTAAACTAAGAGATTGGTTTTGCACAGCTCTGGCTGGATACTCACTCCTAATTGTGGAAGGAATGGGCCTCATCACAGATCTGGTCAACAGGCTTAGCTGTGGTTCTCTCTGCTCTGCTGCTCTGGATCTCTGGTTCTGGCAAAAGTTCTGGCACTGCACAGCGGTCTGGTCTGGGTCTGGTCTTCTATCGGCACTGCATGGCAGTCTGGATACAGCTCTGCTTTCTGGATTCTGGCACAGGGTTCTAGCCAGAATCAAACAGCTCGCCCGGCTGTTGAATATCAGGTTGCAAAAGATTTTGAATCCTGCTGAAAAGGATTCTACTTGTGGAATGGCCCCTCTGCTTTAAGTTCTGTCTAAGTTCTGGATCTCAGGATCTGTCTGGATTTGAAGTCTGGAGTCTGGTTTTCTAAGTTCTGGTCTCTAAATATTGCCTGAATTTGAAGTTGTCCATGCTTCGCAAGAAATCAGTTTGAAGTGGGAAGTGAATGTCTCTACCTGGGTCTCAGTGGCTCTTTTTATGTCTTTTGAAAGTGGGTGGGAAGGCTGACTTTCTATGTCCAACCCTCTGAGGATCCTGATAGGCTATAGGATTCTCTGTCGCCTGACTGGGGAACAGAGTTGTGAGTCATCCAGTATCTTTTTTTATGGCATACAGAAATAACACTCCCCTTGTCACTTTGCACACAAATCTATTTTTGACATCAATGTATATTTATCTTTGTACAATTTTTCTAATATTATATGTCCAGTTAACATATTTTCGGTAGCACCAAACCATCCGATCCCTGTCTTTGTAAGATGTTGTGTTCACTTCTGACAGAATTCTGCCCTTTTCATCCAGAACACAACCTCTAAACTTTTCCAGAATTTATACAAATGTGCGCAAGGAATATGAGCATCAGATGATGAAGTGTCAGATTTTTAACATACATACAGTTGGAGTGATACCCTATTTTCCGCTACTACCCCCAGAACACACCACAGAGTCCTAACACCTCTTAAAATGCGCACCGAAAAATCACAGGAATCATGATATTATTGATATCATTTTGACAATTATGTACTATGAATTATCCATCTTTCTAAAATTATGCTCTGGCCCAGATGGGTGTGGTTTAGGTCCCAAAACACATGGGGAATTCCTTGTTTGTCCCCTTCCTCCAAGCTCAGCTGGCTCACAGAGGCAGTGCCACTCCCCTTTCCTTCCAAGAGGAAGCCATTTACGACCCCCTGATTTAACATTTGCCTGAGCCAAGGAAAGTTCATTGTTCTGTTTCCTGCAGTCCCAGGTACTCCTCCCCTGATTCAATCAGAGAGGTGTGATCTCCTTTTGTTCGGGGCAGCAGAATGCAGCCAGGCCTGTGAATGCAGTTGCTGGGCAAGTTTCAACTCCTGTCAGGGGTAGTTGCTGGGCAGAATTCAATCCCTTTAAGCCAGGCTTCAGCCAAATGTCACTTTTGTTCCCATTTTTCTTCATTCAAATCAAACTTACAATTTTGACACATGCAGCTAGAACGCTGATTCTAAGTTCAAAACTATGACATTTTAACAGTTGCAACCTATGTGACACTCCAAAGTAAATCACTCATTTATTTTAAACATTTCGATTTTAGTGGCTTTAAGTCTAATTTCACTTAAGGTGCTGACATCCACATCTCAGCCAGTTTTGTTATGAACATTATTTTAGGTTCTTCATCTTTACAGATTTGGTATGCACACAAGATTTCATTCTACCAGACGTCTGCTGGTGTTCAGTAAGATTTTTGAATATCTTGCAATGTTTGAAGTAGGCATTTTGAGCTTGCACTCAGAGAAATAAAGGTGATTTCAAAGTGCTTTTTGAGCTAACAGGCACTGCTGTTTTTCCTTTGGCACCACGTTTCACTGATGGTGCTTCTGGCCCATCACGCTTGCTCTGGTGGGTGGCATGTCACGCGACCATTTTGGTGCACGCAAAACTGCACAGATTTCCTGGATTCTGGCGCAAATGTGGGCTTTTCGGCCATCTTGGATTTTCTAAGCCCACAGCACCAAATGTTGTAGCATAATAACTTGAAGGTGGGTCGATACACCTAACAAGCCCCCCCACCTGACTGCACTTTGATTTTGAGTCGAGTGGGAGTCTGGTGCAAAGGATGTTTTGATCCACGCGCTGGGATGTCCGCATCATCTTCTTCTGATTCCGCAGCTGGCACAGTTCTGCATCTTTTCTTCCATCAGGGTGGATTGGTCGGTTCTCCTCGCCGGTCCTGATGGGAGTTTCGGCGGTACCTCTGGCCCCTCGGATATTTACTCCTGATCACCTGGTCGTCCTCCTTGGTCAATCTCCATGGTTTATCTCTCCTAAGATGACAAAGCAAAGCGGCAAAACATATTCATAGACATTTCCCCACCACTATTAATGGTGGGGCGGATATATACATTTTATACATCAGGAGACATTTGCATTCAAGAATCACCAATTTTATAGGCTATATGTGGAATATTTTAGGGTTGGACTTGTATTAATCTGGAGCGGGCCCCTCTGTGATTCCAGAGGACTCCTCCAGTTGCTGCAGAGTGTGCCTTGGGATGGCAACACTTTAGCTGATTTATATGGACCCACTTGTCTTCCCCTTCCGCCAAACTACCCTTGGGGATGCAGATCTTGTAGGCGACTGGGGAGATCTTGTCTACAATTTCAAAAGGTTCCTTCCATGTAGGCAGAAATTTCTGCTGTTTGGCCTGGTTCCTTTGCAAATTGTATAGATAAACTCGGTCCCCTACATTGTATTCTTTCCTAGTAGTCTTCAAATCATAGTGAGTCTTCATGCTATCGGCTGATCTTTCTAGGTTTCGCTGAGCATAGGCAAAGCATGTTGGAGGTGTTTCCTTAAATTTTCAACATACTCATGCGTTGTGGGGGCATTGATCAAGGTTTGCTCTTGGGTCCTGTAGAGCAAATGCTGGGGAAGCACCATCCTGCATCCAGTCATCAGCTCAAACTGTGACATTTTAGTTGCAGATGAAGGGGTAGATCTGATGGCCATTAGGACCAGAGCTAATCGGATATCCCAACTTGGCCCAGAATCTGCCACACATTTTTTTAATATGCTCACAATGGTTCGGTTGTAACGTTCTACTGCCCCAGAAGAAGCTGGTCGGTAAGCAATGTGTAGCTTCCTTTTAACCCCCAGTATCTCGCACATCTTTGTCATTACTTCGCTGGTGAAATAGCTGCCTCTGTCTGACTCAATCCTTTGGGGTAGACCAAAACGGGAAAAGATGTGGTTGATCATCAGGGCAGCTGCGGTTTCTGCCTTGCAGTTTGGGGCCGGGAGACATTCCACCCGTTTAGTAAATAAGCATGTCACTGTCAACATGTACTTATTTCCCCTAGAGGAGCGAATCACAGGGCCTATGAAGTCGACTTGCAAATCTGACCATGGCAGTGTCATTCCCCAACTTTTGGAGAAGCGCACAGTGTGTGAGGGATGTTGGCTGAAATTGTGCACACACAAGACACCCCTTCAAGTATTGGTCGAGGTCCTGCCCCATGTGTGGCCAGTAAGCAACCTCTCTTAAGATCTCAAGTGTTGTATGAAACCCCCTATGACCGGCGGTGGCTGCATCATGGCCGTGACTTAACATCAGGCTTCGGAATGAGGTAGGGACCACCCACTGATCATGACCAGCTTGGGATTTCCTTACCAACAAATCGTCTTGGATTCGGAACATTTTTGTACATTTCATCAACACTCTAAGGTCCTCTTTCCCAATGAAATCAGTATCCGTCAGGGGAAAGTTCTCACTGTCCACAATGTGTTGGTAAAACGTACCAATTATTGAATCCCCCTTCTGAGCCGTGATCAAATCAGCATCTGGGGTCTCCTTACTCCATTGTGCAGTTGAAAGATCATTGTGAGCATTTGTCTGGGACCTAGTGATAGCAGTGACCTGGATTTCCCCCAACAGGGACTCAATCTCTATTAGATCCCCTTGGATGGCCCCGGTTTAGGCCAGCTGATCAGCTAAGTCATTTCCAGTTTTGTCTGGTCCCTCTACTTTGAAATGACCCTTGATCTTCTTCCAGTAGATGGTCATCCCATTCACGGTGACCAGATCATCAATGTTTTGAATTCACTTCCTATGTTTCAAGGGTTTGTTATTAGCACATAACATGCCTCTGGTTTTCCAATTAACCAGGTGCTCCACGAACCCGTTCCGTACATAATCTGAATCTATGATTATGACCAGTTCGTGGAGTTGATGCTGGACAGCAGTGAGGATGGCCTGATGCACAGCCATCAATTCTGCCACCTGACTACTTCGGGGACCAATTTTGTACCCAGCAGAGGGTTCTGGGGACTCATTCACCCATGCATTCCCTACGCCGGCCACAAGTTTTTTTCCCCGTTGTTGTCAACATGGTAAGAGCATCCATCCACAGAGACAGTGAGCATTCCCTCACACTTGTCTTCTTCAAAGACTTTATGGGGGGAATTAAGATATGCCTCCATGTTGTCCTTGATTTTTAGACTTTCGACCTCGAGACAGTTTTCTCTGGCACAATCATGCAAGTCAGCCAGACCTTGCGCGAGGGGACTCTTCTTGTTTTGGCCATATCTGACCTCCACAGGAAAGCCTTGCATTGACAGAAACCAGGAAGTAATTCGGGAATTACTCACATTTCCGGTCCGGATTCTGTCACTTTGGAGATATTGCAGAGGCTGGTGTGGAGTCTACACTATGATGTGTTCCGCATGGACAAACGGGCGGTAATTCTTCAATGCCCACACCGTTGCCAGGAGTGCCTTCTCACAATCGTTGAATTTTTCCTCCACAGGGATAAAGTTTTGCTCGCATAGGAGATTACTTTATTGACCTTGTCATGCTTTTGATATAATACTGCAGTCAAGCATGTATTAGAGAACCCTGCCTCCAAGAAAACCTCCTTGTTTCTGACAGGGTAAGCTAGGCAAGGCGCTTGTAAGAGGCTTCTTTTGAGCTGTTTTACTGCCTCAGATTGTTCTGGACCCCCTCCCCCCTTCAGGAGATGAATCAGGGGTCTGGTGATCTGCGTAGCCCTCAATGAACTTTCTGCTGTAATTAGTCAGTCCAAGGAGGATCCTTAGTTCCCGCAGAGTTGTGGGGTTTTTCAGTTTCTGAAGTGCTTCCACTTTCTTTTCCTGGGGACAGAGACCCTGAGGAGTAATCTCATGCCCCAAGAAATTAACACGGGTTCTACACCACTGCTCTTTCTGAAAGGAAAGTTTTGCTCCGGCGGCCCTCAATTGGGTGAGAACATAACGTATCTCCGCTATGTGTTCCTCCACAGATGAACTTTTGATGAGGACATCATCTACATAAGCCAGGTTACCCCTTGCACCCAGGTCGGGCATGGCCTTGTGTAGGAAAATGTTGAATTCATTGCCAGAGTTGAGGTATCCGAAGGGAGTTCAGGTCCATGTGTACTGCTGGCCCCCAAAGGTAAAAGCCAGTTTGTATTGGTCCTCCCTACTGACAGGCACGGTCCAGTATCCTTTGGTCAGGTCTATTGCAGTGAATACCTGTGACCCCTGGATCTGGGCCAGCCCTTGGTCAATGTAGGGAAGAGGCCATCGGGAAGTATGAACCCATTTGTTGACCTCCCTAAGGTCAGCGCAGAGTCTCCACTGGTCGTTTGGCTTCAATATTCCCAGCACCGTACTATTGCAGGTGCTGTGTACTGGATGGATTATCCCACGGGATTCAAGGTTCTTAATTATTTCATTAAGGGACTCCATGAATGCGAGAGGCAAGCAACATTGCTTCACAAACACTGGAGTCATGCCAGGGTCCGTGGGAATCGTTGTTGTGTGGATGTCGGTACAACCACAGTCACATGAGTCTACCGCAAAGAGATCTTGGAAATCCAGGAAAACTTGTTTCAACTTTTGCTTCTGTTCCAGAGTCACACAGGTATCAGCTAGGTTGACTCTCTCTTCCACCATCTGCCTGAAGCCTGGAAAGACTTCTGGTTTTGCTATCTCAGCGGCCTGCTCCAGCTGGGTGGAGCAGTCCCTGGTCAGGGTGCTGATTTGGGCAGGAGCCTTCAGGTGGGAAAGGCAGCCCTCATGGACCTGGAAAATCACCTCATCCCTCCTGAATCCCTCCTTCAGGAGGGATGAGGTGTCACATCTTCCTTACCATAAGGGCTGGAAGTGTACACCAGGAAGCTCCCCCCATGCCGGGTGAAGATCCTGTCTGGTGTTGTATTGTCATCACTGTCACTGTCAAAACAGTCCTTGAGGATTGGTCCTAACAGTTCATTTCCGAAATCAATGGAAAATGTCGGTCATCCACCGCCATTCCAATAATGGTGCCTGCGGCTAGAGTAATACTCTTTAAGTCGCTGTTATCCACCTCTATTGGAATGGTGTCATGTTCTATGTTGACTTATGGTGTTGGGTTTACCCCCAACCCTTGCTGTTGGAGAGAAGCATTTAGATGTATATAAGATCAGGGTTTTGCAATTTTTGTCCTCTTTTAACTTTCACTTCCAGGGAGAATTGTCGGGTCCTTTCTGGGATGGTGACTTCCTCTTTGATCTGAATTTCAACTGCATAAGGTAGCAATTGAGCTGACCTAAATGCTTTTTCTGGATCATCAAAGCCCATGGGTTTATCCGCTAATCGGCACCAAGCTTTGAAGTTTATTAGGTCCAAACTAATGGCAAAGCGATTGAGAATGTCACTGCCTAAGTAAAAGGCGGCAGGGACGTCTCGCACGACCCAACAATTATGGACTATGCTCTTGTTGCCAATGGAGATTTTGAGCATACACCTGCTTGGCAGGAGATGTTTGGAATTAGGTGCTTCCAGGTCCATTTCCCATTTGTCTATCAGTTTGAATGTGGGAATGGCTGGAGCTTTTGGGAGTTGGCGGAACATGGCTTCGCTGATGAAGCTCTTACCGTTGTTCACACACACTCGAGCGAGAACAGAGTCCTTCCCATCATTTAACTGGACAGGGATGAACAACTGCTCTCCAATTTGCTGAATATCAGCCAGGCTCTGAGCTGATTTCACATCTTTCTTTACGATAGGAGTGGGAGTTTCTGATTGTGGATTAGTAAAGAATTTCAGGGTGTTTCCTTCCAGTGTGGAATACCACCTTAAACTGGAAGGAAGGTTGATTTTCAGAAATAGAGCGGACCCCCCATCACCAGTCTGTTGTCCTACTGCTATTACTGTCACGTCTGGAGTTTGGTTGTTCTGGAAGTGAAATTCTACTTGGTCAGATTTTTGTTCAACCATGTGGCAGGTGCCGTTTAAACTAACATGGTTGACACTCTGTTTTAATTTTATTGGTCGGCTAGTCTGGGTCCAGAGGACCTTGTTTACACAATCTATTAGGGGTGACAACCTTCTGAGGAGGTCATTCCCTAGTAAACAAGGGGTGCCCTCTGGAGTCACTACTATGACAGGGTGTTTCACCTTGTGTCGCCCAATTTTAATGTCCAAGTCTGCAGTCCCCTCGACAGGAATTTCCTTCCTGTCAAAGTTCTGCAGTTGTCCAGAAAGAGAGGTGAGAGGAATACGGTAATTCTCCCCCCTTCCTGCATTTAGTTCCTCAAAGGCCCTTTTGGACAGAAGAGTAGCTTGTGATCCAGTGTCCACCAGTGCCAAAATTGTACCCTGCCCCTGTACTTGTACCAGGCCATAGTATCTTCCCTCCTTCTCCTCAAGGGGGCACAGATAATGCACATTTTCGGACAACTGGTGGGCTAACTTTCTGGTTTTGGACATTGCTAGAGAAGAGATTTGGGCAGAATTCTGTGGAGAGTCCTGGGAATCTGAAAGAAAAAGTTGGCAAATGGAGATCAGAGCCATGGTGGGTTCCCCTGGTTCTGGTTCCGGGCCGCCCCCCCTTTTTGGAGGCAGTCACCAGGATGGGTTTGAACCAGGGGATTTTGGTATTGTGGGTTCTGGGATGAGATGATGGGTGGCGGTAACTCAGTCTCCACATCTCCCCAGTCTGAATTGGCATCCCTTGGGACCCATTTTTCCTTGGGAGGAGTTCCCCCATCTCTGAAGGAGAAGATCCTTTTCCCAGGATCTTCTGAGGATCCCTCCCCCTCAACTTGGAAGACCTGTACCTCCTCCACAAAGTGGGTCTGTTTGGGTCCTTTGTTTCTCCTACCCCCCCTCTGCTCCTTGGGAGGCAGGCTTTCAGGGGCAGGAGATTTTGTTTCTGGTTCCTGGTTTTCCAGGGGCTGTTTACAAGTTGGGAAGGAAGCTTCCTCCAAGGCTTTACACCCCCCTTCCCCTCGTGCCTCCTCCCTGGGAACCGGTGGGTTATCGGGGTGCTGCCCCCGTCATTGTTCTGGAGCACCAGGTCCCGAGTTTGGTCCTCAGTATGTGACCCAGATCTCGTGCCATATTTTGGACCTGGCGCTCAAGTTGTGAAACCCGCTCAGGCTGATACGGGGCTCTATTTTCTCCCCTGGGCTGATCCCGGGAAGGGTAGCTATCCCTTCTCTGGTAGTACCCCTGGTTGGGAAGATTTTGGTACCCCTCCACCCTTGGCCTCCCCTCTCCCGGATTAGGTTGTCTGGGCTCAGGGAATTGGGGAAAGAAGGATGGATGATTTTGGGGCTGGAAATTGGGTGCATACCTGGGAAAAAAGTTCTGCCCAGTATTTGGGGAATTTCTGCCATCCTGTGGAAAGTTAGGAGGGGAGTTCCCTGGGTTAGTTGCTTGGCTGGATCCCCCCCCTTGGGCAGGAGGAGTCCACACATAACCCAGGATGGGTCGGTTTTCCTTGTAACGGGAACTTACATATTCAGGGGAATGAGGGATCCCATTTGTGGGACTACCTCCTTGACTCCCTGTTTGTGACTGGCCCGAGGGCCTTCTGGGATTAGAATTATTCAGTGCAGGCAGGTTTTTAGGCCCCTATCTCCAAATCTAAAATGGGGGCAACCTTTACCTCTGCCACCTTAGCAGCAGCAGGGGTTCTGGTTGATTTGGGGTTTTTCTGGGCGTTATTTTTATTTTCTGTGGGCTTCTGTACCTCATAGATCCGGGCAGCCTGTTCAATGACCCAGTATAGTGACCTTTTCTCGTGAAAATCTCTCACTAGCTGGGTCATTATGTATTTAGGTAAGGCATGGAAAAACGTATTTACAAACTCATTACTGTCCGTGCGCACCCTTTTGATAGTCTGCACAAAGGCACGTTTCAATTCCTGCACAAATCCTTGTGGGGCCTGATCCTCTCCACATTGCAAATTGTAGGCTGCTTTGCGAGCCTCTTGGGGATTCCGGTGAACAGAAAAATGTTTCAAGATGGCCACCCTATATGTGGACCATCTTGAATGGTTTTGGTCCTCCAGCCCCACAAAGAAACTGGAGTATTCTGGGGAGAATGTCCATTTTACATACTGGATGCAGCTACTGCTGTCCTTCAAATGGAAAGTCTCCATTATTTGCTCGTAAAGCTCCAAGTGTTCCCAAACAGAATACTTGGCGTTCTTGTGATAAGGGGTGATGACACTCCATATTGCCTTAATCTGTTTTAAGGGGTCCTTAAGCAAGGCCCTTTTTGCCTTATTGGCCTTCTTGGTTCAGGTAACCCTGGTCCATTCATCCTCTGACTCAGAAGCACTGCTCCCAGAGGTGCCCGTCTGATCTTCCAGGTTTTCCCGGATTCTGCGAGCCTGGGAATGGCTGGCAGAATGTGGGGACCTGGTCTCCTGTGTCCTGTGACGCTCAGAGGAGTCTTCATATCCCTCCTTGCTGCCAGGATTTGATGGGTACCCCCCCACTGACCTAACTGGGCAGAGGATTTCAGAATGCCCTCAGTGGTCCTACTCTCCTGGGGTTCCCCACTAAATTGCACTGTACTTAAGTGCCCATACCCGGATGCCCACCCATCCATTCCTGGGTGGTACTGGCCTATGAGCCCCATACTTTTGGCTGGACAGTAATCTGCCATCCCTGTGGCCCTGTGCTCATGTGCCCCAGGGGAGATGGGGGTGCCAGAGTCCAGGGACTGGGAGAGGTGAAGGCCTCTGGTACTAGGGCTCCTGAGGTTATGCTCAGGTGTTTCCCTTTCCCAGCGAACCTCATCTCTATCAGCCCCTACTCCCTGTTCCAATGCAAGAGCCTGTGCTTTCAGTTCCTCAGTCAAGGCCTTGCTAGACTCTATCAGTCTCTCCTGCATGGCTACCTGTTTCTGGAGCCTATCATTGTCCTGGCAGGGAACCACATTCTCTCTCTGTGCTTCCTGGTTAGTCTTGGAGTACTGGGCCAGTCTTTGCTGCAGGAGGGTTACCTCCTGAGTCCCATCCCTACTGGCCTGCTCCATTCTTGCCAGAGCATCTTCCACCCTCCTGTTGTGCTCTAACAAGTTCTTATGCTATTTTTGGAGGTCATCCAGTGATTTTCTTCCATTTTTCCTTTTAATTGGCAGACTTCCTTGCCTAAGGTGTCCCTTTCCTGGCTAAGAGCCTGCATCTGTGCCGCCAGGTCGTCCCTCTGCCTTTTAAGGGCACCAGCTTTCTGACGCTCTTCCTCAAATTCTGTCTGGGTATCCAGGTCTTTCAGAATCAGTTTGTTGCCCTCTGCCTTCTCCCTATCTAGGTGGCTTTGCAGGGTGACTACCTGCTCTGCGCATGCACTATTGAAGTCCAGTTGTTGCTCCAGCTTTTTTCTGGCTCTGCAGTAGTGCGTCCAAACCTTCTTGGTACTCCTTCTGCAAGGCCAGAAATCTGGTATCCTGGTCAGACTTTTCCTGTTGCAGGATACCCATATCCTCTTTGATTTTAATGAGATACTGTCTACTCTCATTTTCTGACTCCTGGCTCCTGTGCAGCCTCTGCTCAGAAGAGACTAGGTCAGATTGGGCTTTCTCTAATGCCATCTGTTGCCTATTTGCCAGATCTTGACCTTCAGCACATTTGTCCTGTATGGCTCCCATATATAAATATAAATATGCCGCTATCCTGACAATCTTGTCGTGCTCATCTTTGGATTTAGGGGCCATATATAGTTCACTCAGGGCCACATGTAATGGACCCTGATCTCTCCATGTGTCTGACCCTGTTGCAGTGATATGGGGTGCGATTGCCTGCAACCACACCGTCTGGTCCTGTTCCGTCCATTCACCTCTCACAAATAGCTTATGTAAGAGGTGCTCTCTGGCTATTTTGATATCTACCAAGGTCGTCATTCTGAAAATTGATTTCCTTCCTGACTTACAGAAGTTAGTATTTTATTTTGCAAAACAGACCGTCTCCTTAGAGCGTCCTTCTTTTGAGGTGTGATTTTACAGTGTAACACAGCGTGGTGATCCAACAGGATTTATGTATCCTGCCAGTAGGCACACTGTATTAAGCTGCACAAGTGGTAGATCTAATCCAGATGTCCCCGCTTGAGCCCCCACTCTGTTAAATGACCTCAATTCAGCACTCCAACTAAGTCAATGCCGAGTCTGGGATGCCCAAAGGAAGCCCTTAATTATACATTTTTATGACAAGTTCATAGATCTGGATTATAAACCCTTGTATAACGCCCCTCTCTTTGAATCCCCCTGACCTCACTGAGCCAAGAAGTAGGTTTGTTTTTCAAATTAAAAGATTTATTTGAAAAATTAAACAAGACATATATCACACTTTTATAAATAAATTAATATTTGATAGCTCACTTATGAATATGACAGTGATCAACAATGGATAATATTACACTAGCACACTTTTTTAATTACTTTGGAGTTGGTATAGAGAGGATAAAGTAGCTGAGAATGCTTTTATGGTTTCAAGGAAATGCAATGATGGAAAAGAATGCAGCACAGAAATAAACTGAGATGGTTTCCACAAGAGATAATATGATCACTTTTTCTTTTGACAATTCACTCCCCCCCTATGCAATATAAGGAGATGTAAGGAGAGCACACAATTTTCAGGAATACAATCAAATGCAATACCAATTCAGTTCCCCCCTCGCAAGCTTAGAGCAACCGGTATGCTTTTAAAACATGCAGAAATACTTTTAATGTGATTTACAATGAAGTGAAAATATGCTAAAAATGATTTTAATTCCCTTTAGGAGATTCAGGGTAGGGGACAGCTACTTTGAATTAGTCCAGGTCAACACTAGCAATGATTCAGGAGGAATTATTAGGTTGAAAACGAATTTCAGCAATGCAAGCAAGAGACAGCTATTTTTTAACGTGTGGTGAGATTGAGCTAGTTTTCAATTTGTGGCACTTTTTCCGAGTGTGTAAAGCGCGATTACGGAAAAACTATACGGAGAAAGTCAGGCCTTTTGGAAAGCAGAGGATCCTAGCTTTAAAATGAAAGTTAAATCTCGTTCCTAGCACGTGCGGTTCAAATGATGCGGACAGTTTAGTGGAGGTAGATTCTCAAAATTAAAGTAAAGCTCAGAATGACAAATGACAATTTCACAGGTTTGAAATCACCCAATGGACACACGATTTCTATGCAGTTCTAAATAGGTGGAAATGGTTTGAATTAGATTATTTTAAACTAAGAGATTGGTTTTGCACAGCTCTGGCTGGATACTCACTCCTAATTTTGGAAGGAATGGGCCTCGTCACAGATCTGGTCAACAGGTTTAGCTGTGGTTCTCTCTACTGTGCTGGTCTGGATCTCTGGTTCTGGCAAAAGTTCTGGCACTGCACAGCGGTCTGGTATGGGTCTAGTCTTCTATCGGCACTGCACGGCGGTCTGGATACAGCTCTGCTTTCTGGGTTCTGGCACAGGGTTCTAGCAAGAATCAAACAGCTCGCCCGGCTGTTGAATATCAGGTTGCAAAATATTTTGAGTCCTGCTGAAAAGGATTCAGCTTGTGGATTGGCCCCTCTGCTTTAAGTTCTGGAGTCTAAGTTCTGGATTTCAGGATCTTTCTGGATTTGAAGTCTGGAGTCTGGTTTTCTAAGTTCTGGCCTCTGGATATTGCCTAAATTTGAAGTCGCCCGTCAAAGTGCTTCGCTAGAAATCAGTTTGAAGTGGGAAGTGAATGTCTCTACCTGGGTCTCAGTGGCTCTTTTTATGTCTTTTGAAAGTGGGTGGGAAGGCTGACTGGGGAACAGAGTTATGAGTCATCCAGTATCCTTTTTATGGAATACAGAAAGAACACTCCCCTTGTCACTTGGCACACAAATCTATTTTTGACTTCAATGCATATTTATCTATGTACAATTTTTCAAATATTATATGTCCAGTTAACATATTTTCAGTAGCGTCAAACCATCTGATCCCTGTCTTTGTAAGATGTTGTGTTTACTTCTGACAGAATTCTGCCCTTTTCATCCAGAACACAACCTCTAAACTTTTCCAGAATGTATACAAATGTTTGCAAGGAATATGGGCATCAGATGATGAAGTGTCAGATTTTTAACATACATACATTTGGAGTGATACCCTATTTTCCGCTACTACCCCCCAAAACATACCACAGAGTCCTATCACCTCTTGAAATGTGCACAGAAAAATCACAGGAATCATGATATTATTGATATCATTTTGACAATTATGTACTATGAATTATCCATCTTTCTAAAATTATGCTCTGGCCCAGATGGGTGTGGTTTAGGTCCCAAAGCACATGGGGAATTCCTTGTTTGTCCCCTTCCTCCAAGCTCAGCTGGCTCACAGAGGCAATGCCCCTCCCCTTCCTTCCAAGAAGAAGCCATTAACGACCCCCTGATTTAACATTTGCCTGAGCCAAAAAAAGTTAATTGTTCTGTTTCCTGCAGTCCCAGGTACTCCTCCCCTGATTCAATCAGAGAGGTCTGATCTCCTTTTGGTGAGGGCAGCAGAACGCAGCCAGGCCTGTGAATGCAGTTGCTGGGCTAGTTTCAACTCCTGTCGGGGGTAGTTGCCGGGCAGAATTAAATCCCTTTAAGCCAGGCTTCAGCCAAATGTCACTTTTGTTCCCATTTTTCTTCATTCAAATCAAACTTACAATTTTGACACATGCAGCTAGAACGCTGATTCTAAGTTCAAAACTATGACATTTAAATAGTTGCAACCTATGTGACACTCCAAAGTAAATCACTCATTTATTTTAAACATTTCAATTTTAGTGGCTTTAAGTCCAATTTCACTTAAGGTGCTGACATCCACAGCTCAGCCAGTTTTGTTATGAACATTATTTTAGGCTCTTCATCTTTCCAGATTTGGTATGCACACAAGATTTCATTCTACCAGACGTCTGCTGGTGTTCAGTAAGATTTTTGAATATCCTGCAATGTTTGAAATAGGCATTTTGAGCTTGCATTCAGAGAAACAAAGGTGATTTCAAAGCGCTTTTTGAGCTAACAGACACTGCTGTTTTTCCTTTGGCACCACTTTTCACTCATGGCGCTTCTGGCCCATCACGCTCGCACTGGTGGGTGGCAAGTCAGGCGACCATTTTGGTGTGTGCAAAACTGCGCGGTTTTCCTGGATTCTGGCGCAAATGTGGGCTTTTCAGCCATCTTGGATTTTCTAAGCCCACAGCACCAAATGTTGTAGCATAATAACTTGAATGTGGGTCGATACACCTAATAGGTGGCTGGGTGTACATGTCTCTTAGTGTATTGTGTATATATGCATGTGTAACTAGTGCTTGAATGTGTGTGTTCATGTTTAACCTTGGGCTGAGGAGCTGTGTTGGCAGAAGGGGTGGGAGAGAGAGGGGGTGTGTGTGGGTGCATATGTCTACTATCTATTGGGAGTGAGTGCTTGATGTATTAATGGACCAGTGTGTATGTCTGTACGTGTATGGTGGATAGGTGCATGTGTGACTGGGTTGCAAATGTGTGCATGTGGGTGCTTGTGTGTAATGCTGGGCTGAGGAGCTGTTATGTGTGCTTGGGAGGTGTGGGGGGTAACAATGACATGCTGGGGTGTATTTGTATATTATATAATGTATGATGTATGGGTGGCTGGTTGTACATGTCTATGAGTGTATGGTGAATTAGGGTGTGTGATTTTGTTTAATGCTGGGCTAAGGAGCTGTTTTGGGGGTTGGGGGAGGGTATGGGAGGAAGAGGGACACAATGCAGTGCATATGTATATTATGAAATGTGAATATATGATTTATGGGTGGCTGGGTTTGCATGTGTGCCTGTGTTAGTGTATTGTGAGTGCATGGTGAATTGGTGCATGTGTGTGTTCTTGTGTTTAATGCATGGTTGAGTGTCTGTTTTGGGAGTTGGGAGAGGGGATGTGCGGGTGTGCATATGTATATTATACAATGTGTATGAATGAGTGAGTCAATTGTGTATGGGTGGCTGGGTTTGTGTGTGTGAGTGTATAGTGAGTGTTTGGTGAATTGGTGTATGTGTGTTCTTGTGTGTAATACTTGGTTGAGTGCCTGTTTTAAGAGTTGGGAGAGGGAGACGGGCTGTGTGAGTGTGTATATGTATATTATGCAATGTGTATGAATGTTTTGTGTATGGGTGGCTGTGTGTGTGTGTCTGAGTCTATGGTGCATATGTGTCAAGAACAAAAGGGGGGGAAGTTTCGACACTCCCTCCGCACCCAAAGAAGCCAAATAGGAATGACCCTCCCACCTTGGTTGGCATGGGTTCCTGATAAGATAACAACAGGTAACCATGAGGCAGCCAATGGAGGGAAGAGGGTTTAAGGAGAGGTTGTGTATAGGGAAACTGGAAAGAGGGTTAGGGATAACTTGATTGAATGGGTTAGGGACATTTAGAAAAAAAATCAAAGTATACTGAAATTAACTTTCTAAAGTGACCTAACCTCCTGACCTATCCTAGTTACCTAGCACCTAACGCATATACTACAACATTCACTCATTCCACCATGATAGTTATTAACCACGTGTAGCACCTGTATCTGTATACACAGCATGAAACACATAGACACAAGGCAGCATTAGATAGCCGATCATTAAGGCTTATCAGATTATGCACATAAAACACATAATATAAAGTGAAACAAACATGGAGGCTTTTTGCCTATACACATTAAATACATGGAAGTGTGATGAGAACAAACAACAGGGAGTCTCCCTTGTGATAAGACAAACTCAAGGCCTTTGACAAAGCATGAACTGAAACTTAGCCAGTGTTATGAGTACCTGGTGCCCCACACATTCAGTCCATTACATGTGATAACCTGCACATGTGGATACTCTAATTACAATCATTGAAAACGGTGTCTTCACTTAACTGAAGCCTGTGAGCCCCATGAGGCAGCTCGGGTATGTATGACTCCAGCGTTGAGAAACAGTGTGCAGTAGAGGTTGTTCCGCACACCCAGGTGCTCACCAATGTCTTGACTGGTACTTCAACTACTGCGCTGCAACTGGCATACCCTGGTGTAACCGCCAGGACCTAGTTCATGCACCTCACCATACCTTTCTGCTCAGTTTCCTGTGTCCGTGCTGCGCCCTGCCCGTGCCCTAATCCACAATTATCAGTCACCACCATGGGCGGAAGGCAGGCATAAGAAGCATATGGTGCTCACTTTCCTATGAATTGAATTGAATTGAATTGATATTTTATTTCTATCATGCTCATACACAAGTGGTTCAGAGTGCCACAAGGTAAGGGAGGAGAACAGGGGAGAACAAAACAATGATGTGATGCAATGAACCGCATCTTAATGGTATTTTTGCCTTTAACTGGTGCCTCTGGCCACAAAAGACCCCACAAGTCCCCATTCCTGACAGTACACCCCTCTCAGGGGATCTCACCCACTCTGGCTTTTCAGGATGCCAAGTGTGTAATTGTCTCAACAGACATGGTGCATGTACCACCTCAGTCGGCTCTCACGAGCAATCCTCCGGTTCAAAACCCAGCCACTCCACAAAATACCAAAAGTGATGTTGACAATTCTTTGGGTCCAGAATCTTTCTCACTTCATACTCCGCCTGCCCATCCTTCATGATGACTGGTGGTTTCCTTGTATGGACCTCGGAAGCTGCATGTTTAAGCAAAGATTCATGGAAATATGGAATCATCTTCAAATTATTAGCTACCCTTAATCGCATTGCTGTCTGAGATACACATTTCTCAATCACATAGGATCCAACAAACCATGGGAAAATGTGCCGTGGCCCCACCAACCACAAGTGCTGTGTGGACAAACATACCATATTTACCTCCTCCTACATAGGTGCTTTTTGACATTTCTTATCTGCCTGTGGGCCTCATCACGAGTTGGGCGGTAACGCCGGTGCTATTAGCGCCGGCGCTAATAGCCCTACCGCCAAACCCCCCGGCGCTATTAGCGCCAGATCACGGGTTTGGCGGAAGGGTTATTGCCCATTCCCCATTGGGCCCATTCGGGAATTCCTCATTCCCCATTGGGACCAATGGGGGAAATTCACGCTATTACCGCCGGCGGATTTCCCGCCGGTGGTAATTGCGCCGAAAAATCAGAAATTTTGCTGCGGATTTCCCTCCAGCTCAGAGCTGGGGGAAAATCTGCCAAAGCCATGATCTGGTGGACCCTTAAATGCGGCGGTAATAGCGCTACCGCCGCATTTAAGGGTTACCGCCAGACCCGTGATGAGGCCCTGTGTCTTGTATACTGCTTTTGTCTTCCCAAATTGTGTCGAGCCTTCTGCTTAATGTCAAGAAACAGATGGTTGCACTCCATTAGTGCTGGAATCCTTTCCAATTCGGGTAATATCTCTGGCAACATATTTTGTTCTTGTCCATAAAGACACTCATTTAGGGCCATAGCTAACAACACATTTCCCTTATTGTTATATGTGAATTCTTCCAAACACAAGGCTTGTACCCAAGAAGACATTCCATCAGCCAAGAAAAATCTGACATACTGCTCAATGGTCTGGTTAACTCGTTCAGTCAGACCATCTGATTGTGGGTGATAGCTGGTTGAGAGTGGACAGTTGATTCAAAGTATCTTGCAGAAAGCTCACCAAAACCGAGAGGGAAAGTGTGAACCCCAATCTAACACTATAGTTTTAGGAAGACCGTGTATTCTCACTATGTGCTGCAAAAACAATTCATCCAACCGACTAGCACTGGGTAGTCCAATGCATGCAACAAATTGTGCCTGTTTATGATAATAATCTACCATAGCCATGATGGTGTCATGCTTACGTTCCTTGGGCAAGTAAGTTACAAAATCCATAGAAACATGTGACCACAGACCTTCCGGAATAGGCAAAGGCTGCAACAATCCCATTCTCTTTCAATGATCTACCTTACTCAGCATTCAATCCTTACACTCTTGGATATAACTATGTATTTGCCAATTCAAGCTGGGCCACCAAAAAATACTTCCCCAGTATATACTTGGTCTTATGTTCTGCAGAATGCTCTGCCAGTGGAGATTGATGACACAAGAACAGAGCTTTCTCACACAATGACTGTGTAGGCAAATATACGTGTTTTGCATTATATGGGAGCCCTTCTCAAATAGTCCTCAGAGGATGACCAAATATCCAAGAACGTAGATCCACCTTAACCACATGTATTCGTACTTTTTCTAACAGACCCTCAGTAACTGCCCCAATTTTCTTTTCAGGAGGAATTATGGCCTTAATCTCTGGAATGCTAGTCTCCTGATGTGGTTGCAGCACCCTCTGGGAACACTACAAACAATTTTGTCTACAGGTATAGGTAACCCAACCTTTGGTATAAGCTTGTACTACACAGTTTTTGTAGCATGATGAGCAGCCAGGCTTATCTAAATAGGGGAAATGTGAGCTGTAGTGGAGTTATACAAAGATTCAAATCTACAGGTATTCAAGTAAACTCTTACACTCAAGGTTTCTTGCATAAACAATTCATTAATTATTTATCAGTCAATTATAAAGCATTCTTCAGAAGGGAGAAATAGAATAGTAACACACAAATGCACTGCAATACTGTACACTCTGAGTTTCTGAATCATACAAGACCCTTTTGGGATTGCCCACAGACACAACCTACACCCACAGGTGACTTTAGTAACAAGGGTGCTGGGGACAATAATATCTTACTATTGGCATTCAGAATACTCTTAACAATTTGGTAAAAGTAAAAGGTTATTAGAAAACATGAGACCACAAATATTCCTAAGCAGTGAAGATACTTTCAGAGTTCACTAGAAGAGTCATTCAATTCAATAGGCTAAACCAAAGTCAATGGGAAAAAAAAGTCTTGGATAGGATAAAGCACTTCTGGTGAGTAAATGGAAAAGTCTTTGCACAAGCTTTTAGGAGTCTTTGATGAAAAGAAGAATCAAATATAGGGTCACAAGCTGATTAGACTTGTGAATTGTGTAAATTACAATCACTTCTACAGTAAGAGGTAAGTTCTCTTAGACTTGTTTTATAGTACCTTGGTAAAGAAGAAAAGATGCAGCTGATGACTTCTGTTCCTGTGCAGCTCTCCAGATCTCACTGTTCCTGGGCCTCAGTTGTGGGGACATGAGGGAGGATGTCTGGGGACCTCTGCACTGCACTGGTATTGCCAAAACCTGCAACAAAAAACTTCATTTTCAGTGGCTTTTTCACATTTCAGCTACCGCAAATAGCAACATCATGGTTCCTGGCTGTCAAGGTGGACGGTCCTTGCTTCTGGGGTTCTGCACTCTGCCGAGGGGGCTCAGGCTTGGTCAGTCCTGCTTCGTGGGAGTCCGGAGGATATTCCAAAGGCTTTAGGCCAGCTAAAAAGTAACACACACAATCTGGTGTCCCTCTCCCTGGCTATACAGTTTCCTGCAGCAACTCTGAGGAAATGCAACCAGCTCGGAGATGGGTATCCAGGTGGCTTACTTTGGAGCTGATTGGTCCCACCAACTCAAAGGGAGAAGTTGTCCTTTCAGGGACTTCTCTGTTGATGCGAAATTGCCATGTTGGCACTGCAGCAGGGCTTCACCGGGCAAACCAAACGGTCCAGGAGTTGCAGCAGGCGTCCTCTTCAAGTTCTTCTTTGGTTCCTTTGTCCAATGGTTGACTCTGCCTTCCAAGCCAAAAGACTTGCCTTTTATTCAGTTTTCTCCCATTCTTTCCAGCCTAGCTGTCACTCAACCAGCAGGGTGGCTGTCTTTGCCAGACAGTCAGCAGCCAAACACCACAGAGTGCATTTGGGTCTCCTAGGAGACTAAGCACAGGGAGTTTTGGGCACCTCCCTCACTTCCTACCTACCCCAGACACTCTGGAGCCAGAGGTAGGTTTCATTCCTGAAGCCTGCCAAAGGCGAATGAACAAAGAGACCAAACCTGGTTTGGCGTGCCGAGAAAATCTCTAGAAGGACCTTTCCACAAAGACATGGTGAAAAAAGAAGACCGGGCACCATTTTAACAAGGATGGCTGGATGCCATTTTGAAAAAGATGGCTCCCGCAGTTGAAGTTACCGGAGCTGCAAACAGCCACAGTAAATGCAAACCATGGTAGTTCATAAGAAAACCAATGCCACCAGCTATTCTGTGAGGAAAGGGTAACATAAAAAAGTTACATGAGCATTTAGACACAGGGGATACTAAGTAACCCCTCCAGCACTCTATTGTAAGATAGGGTGTGCTGGGTCTATTGCTAAGTAAAGTCAATTTCACTTTATTGCTCTGGGAAACAGTAGTTTTTCTCAGAGAAGGTACTTAAACCTTGGGAAATCTGAAAGATTTCCCTGTGCCACTGCACTGAAGGTGCTGTGTGGCACTATGTAAAAGATGATGCCTATGTAGCTTGTTAGATTCCATAACCAAAAGAAACACAGTGGGCCACATTACGGCCATGTCGCTCCCGTAATGAAGGGTACCGGTACGGGACCGGCACCGTTCATTACGGGATGACTGATTACGAGGTCCCCTAGCGGGACCCAGAACAGATGTCTGGTAAAACCAGACATCCTTTCCGAGTCCTGCGAGGGGACCAAGGAGCTAATAACGGGCCCGTTATTAATGGGCCCGTTTTTAGCTCCATCTCCATTCTCCATTGACCCTATGGGGGATCAAATGGGAATGGGGATGGGTTTTTCCAATGAGGATTTACCAGGTCCCCCATGGTTGGAATAGCCCGGTAAGTCCTCATTGGAGGAACCCGATACTGGAACCCAGTATGGCGGCAGCCGTGCCCTTATTAAGGGTATGGCTACCTCCATACTCGCAATGGCCCAGTGTATGATAAATCTCATTATAATACATGAGAGAGTGGGAAAAAGGGTCACACTATCTCCAGGTTAAAAAGATCACGTCTTCAAAATCCAGCAAAGTTGCTGGGGGTCTCTAAGGTGGAGGGAATTAGCACATTTCTGAGAATTCTCCCCAACATTGCCTAGTTAGTTTATCACCCTTTCCATTCTTCCTTCCTCGCTGATAGCTCACTACAAAATCAAATTCATTAAACTACTGGGACCATCTCAATTGTCTTGTCTTAGCTGTCTTTAAATACTGTAAATTCTTGTGATTCGTCACCAGCGTTATTTGATGACGGCCCCCATGAGGTAATGTCTCATTCCTTTTTTTTTTAAATTGTATTTTCAATTTTAACAATACAACAATACATTAATAACATCAAGGTAATACAATAATAAACTATATACAATGATACAAATCAATGAACACAAATTCCACCCCACCTCCCAGCCTTAGAATCCACATCTGAGCATATATAATTGTGAGGTTCAGTATAATGAAAGAAATCTCCCCCATATCTTATTAAATAGCATATTCTTGTCTTGTCTTTTGTACAAAAACTTTTCCACATCAGCCAGACTATGCATTTCATGAAACTAAACATCTTTGTGTAAGGTAGTAACAGTTTTCCAATTTCTTAAGATGATTTTTTTTCCAATCATGGCACCTCTATATAACCATTTCTTCTGATATTGTGTAAGATCTAACAAGTTATCATCACAACCCAAGACCAATGTTTGAAAATCAAGCTCAATCCTCTCATTCAAAACCTTCTCGAAGATCTCCCCTAATTCTGTCCAAAATGTTCTCACCTTCCTGCAGTCCCACAACATATGTTCCAATGTACCACTCTCATGAACACAATTCCAGCAACCTGGATCATCTTTCAGACCTCTATTCCATAATCTTTCGGGGGTCCAATAAACCAGATTTAGGATCTTAATTCGTCTCGTCCTCTCAGTTAATCCCAAGGAACACAGTTTAACATTTTCACAAATTTTCGTCCAAGATTCCACAGTAATTTCAGATCCAATTCTGCGGCTCCATTAATCTCTCAACAAGTAATTTCCTTTATATTCGTTCACAATTAGCTTGTACACACGGCTTGCTAGACCACCCTCCCCATCGTTTGGCTCTCTTGTGAGTATATTCAGATTAAATGTAGCCTTCACATCAAACTCTCCAATAACATTTTTTTATTTTGTGTATTCTGAGGCTCTGAAATTCTCAATACCATATTGTTGTTGTATTTCTCTTACATTCAACCATTTTCAATCCTTAAAGAGATCTTCTATCCAATTAACTCCCCCGAAAAAACCATTCCAGCCAAAATAAAGTTTTGTTCTCCAATTTAATGGAAGGATTCATCCATATTGATGCCCCAGGATCTTTAAATGCATTCACATTCAGTAATCAATTCAATTTTTCCCATGAGTTTCTCAGATAAACAGTCAATGGATCTTTCACACATTTCGTTCTAGACTCTGTAGTCAACATCGCCCTCGGTTTTAGAGGACCATTGTAGCTCGTCTTTGCCACAACCCACACATCAGGTGACGGCGCTAGGAATTTAACCAAAAAGTCACACATGTAGGCAAAATGATATGCCTTAAAGTTTGGCACCCCCATTCCACCTTTATCCACAGGTAATTGCAACTTCCACAACTTCAATCAAGGGGGTTTCCCATCCCACAAGAAGCCTTGGATAAGCCTATCCAACTAATTCCAAAATGTTGTATCGACATTTAGTGGAATCATGCTTAGTACATAGTTGATCTTAGGGGTAGACACCATTTTTAAAGCATTAACCTTACGCCATAATGAAAGATTTAAATGGTCCCAGCGCTCCAAATCATTTTTAAAGTTTGAACAAAACTCATCCCTGTTTATCTTCACCAGATCACTGACTTTTGGAGTAATCCAGATCCCTAGATACTTCATTTTATCAGGGCACCATCTAAATCCCAGATTGGTTATAAACCGTTTACTACAGCAAGGTACCAGGGGGTAACACCTCTGATTTCATCCAATTTACTTTGTATCCAGAGGACTTGTGAAACAATGCCAAAATGTCCATGAGAGTAGGCAAAGACTGATCCAATTCCCTGAGTACTAGTAGCAAGTCATCTGCAAATAGCCACAATTTTTGTTGCAACCCCCAGCATGACAATCCTTTTATATTTGGGTGATCTCTAAGTACAGCAGCCAGGGGTTCGATCGCAATAACAAACAGCAGAGGGGATAGAGGACATCCTTGCCTCGCCCATCTTTCTAGCTTGAACGGTTCCGATCGTAAGCTGTTCGTATTGATGTCAGCTGTTGGTTCTGTGTATAGTAATCTAATCTAAGACCTGAATGTCTCACCAAAACCTATTTTTTCAAGGACTGAAAAGCGGAAATCCCAGTCTACTCGATTGAATGCTTTTTCTGCATCTAACGAGAAAACTGCAGCATTATCCAATGCATCTGTTGCCTTTGAAATCATATGAAAAAGCCACCTAATGTTACTAGATGTTTTACTTCCTTTCACGAAACCTGATTGATTTTCATGGATCAAAGTAGGGAGAATATCTTCCAATCTAATTGCTAAGACCTTTGCCAGGGAACAATGATACGCTTGCTGTGAGCTATAGGCCGATTAGTCTCATTAATGTCTCCATTCCATTCCTGAAATGCTGCTTTGATCACCAATGATTCTTTGTCAGTGACTGAGTAATTTTGTCACAACCAGTAAGCTTTCTGAAATAATATGCCACCAGATGCAACATTCCCTCCTGATCTTTTTGAGACAACACCAAACCCAGTGCTTGATTAGAAGTGTCTGGGCCTCATTACAAGTATGCTGGTCTGGAAACAATTGTACCGGTAAGCTTACCAGCACCGTTGTTTCTAGACCAGCATATTATATCTCTGCGGACGGGTGCCATCCCGCCCGGCAGGTCAGACTTGTCGAGCGGAATGGCACCCGCCCGCAGAGTTTTCACAGAAGCAATGGCACTGTTATTAATGGTACTGGTGCTTCCATGGTCCCTATTCCCATGAAGTCCGATAGGCCGATAATGGGAATGGGGACTTACAATTTGCCGCTGCCTGACTTCCTGTACCGCCGGGGTTGTAATCCACCGGTGTTACCGGGAAGTCAGACACAAGTAAATAATTATGGATTTGGCGGCAACCTGCTGGTTGCACCGGCACAGATATTGCCCGACCCATAATGAGGCCCTCTGTCTCTACCTTGAGTAGCCTCTCCAGAACCAGTTGCCTCAACACTGTTAATCTAGTGAAGGCCATCTTCAACTCCTGAAAATCTCCCTCAGCCTCCTCTTCCTAGACGAAATGCACCACCATTTTGAACAAACATGTAATAGGTGTTACAATATGTGAAAAGCTGGCAATAAACCTCCTATAGAAGTGTGTGAAGCCCAAAAATTATTGCACATCCTTCACACATTTTGGTGAGGGCCATTCAGATGCAGCCTGACCCTTCTTACCATCCATTACCACTGCTGCTGGCGTCAGAATGAAACCCACAAGTGCCACTCAATCAGTATGAAACTCGCACTTCTACATTTTTGCATATAAGTGGTATGTCTGCAACCGCTGAAGTACAGCCTTAACATGCCCAACATGTTGCTCCTTCGACTCTGAATAAATCAGAATGTCATCAATATAGACAATGATGAATACACCAGTGTAATCCATCCATACTTCCTGCATAAAGAGCTGAAAAGCAGCAGGTGTGTTAAACAAACCAAACGGCATAATCAAATACTTGAACAATCCAAACTTGGTTCTAAATGATGTTTTCCACTCATCCCCAGCGTTTACTCCTATCAGATGATAGGCTCCCTCAAATCTAGCTTAGTATAGACAACTGCCGACTTGACTTGATCAAAGAGTACCGATATCAATGTCAGCAGAAACCGATTCTTAATCATGACCTTGTTCAAAAGACGATAGTCTATACATGTCCTCAACATACTCTCCTTGTTCGGTACAAAGAATAGGGGGAATGACACAGGAGAAATAGAGTGCCTAAAGAATCCCTCACTAGCATGTTGTCCAGATACTGTCTCAAATGTTGATTCTGAGCATCAGTGAGAGCATAAATACTACTAAAGGGTAAGCAAGAGGGTTGTTCCAAATTGATTACACAGTCATAAGTACAATGCAGATGTAATGTTTTGCTTCCCTTTGTCAAGCACCTTTGCATACTCCCTATTTACTTCTGGGAGAAGCACCACTACAGACTCAACTACATTTTCGTCACTTGCACCCACAACTAAGAACAAAGATGGACCAGCCATGTCATGATGAGAGTTACTTCAGTGTGGATCGAACAACAACCTTTGTTGCACCCAACTGATTGCTGGATTATGCCTAACCAACCATGGCATGCCCAAGATATGCCCATACTGGGGAGCTGCAATCAAATCGAAAGTAATATCCTCCTGATGTCCTTGTAAACAAAGCATATGCGCAAGCTATGTTTTTGATGTAATTGGACCTGACATCATAATAGACCCATCCACCAAATGTACTACTTCTGGGCTTTTCTTTGTTTGCATTGGCAGACTCAATGTTTCAGCCAGAGTGATGTCTATGAAATTAGCCGTGGCACCCAAATCTACTATCACTGACACTGTATGCTTGGTCACTGCAAAAAACAAGGTCACCAAAATGTACAGATGCAGAGATTTACTTTGCACTGTATTCACCACCATGCTGGGGAACCTACTCTCGATTGGGCCTAACACATCAGTTCCCTCAAAGGTTGAGAGAGTCCTTTTCCCATATTGATCTATCTGTAGCAGAATTGTCTTTATTCTATTAGAACCAGAACCCCTTTGTTCGGGCATGCCACAAAACAAACAAAGGTTACTTAACTTCCTTTTCTCTTTTTCCTCATTAGATAATGGGCCTCGGACACTTCCTATTTGCGTGGGTTCTACATCAGTCTGGCTCACCCCAGAATCCCTGCCCTTATCCAAGCTAAAGTAAGAGTGTGCCTCTGGTATCATCTTCTCCCCTTTGCTTTCATTAACACAATGGTCTAACCGTAGAGCCAAATCAATCATGGTGGAACGGGTTGTGTGTTGGGGTTCAACCTGGGCTGGTGAATCCTTTAATTCCTCCTTATTGCCTGATAAAACAGAACCATATGTTTCGCTTCCAGCTAATCAGTCTCAATGAAGAGCCTATTGAATTGTGTAAAATAAGAGATCAGGTCTCTCGCCCTCTGATGCAAAGCCAATAGTTCCTTTTCGTGAGCCAAAGACACATTCCGCCGATTAAACATTCCCCAAGCTTTGTAATGAACAAATCCCAATTGTACAACGTAGGATCGTCCTTTTGCACTAAGGCCTTGGCCCTTGCCGCAGCATCTCCCTTCAAATAGGATATGACGAATGTCGTTCTGGCCTGTGTCCTTTAAAATGGTGCAGGGTTGCACAGAAAATGCAGCTGGAACTTCATTAAAAATGTTAAATACTTTTGAGGGTTGCCTGTGAACCGCTGTGGAGTAGCCAAGGGCACATTTGAGTGCTGGTGAACGACTACCGTAGGCGGACCTCCTGCCGGTCCTGTTGATGAAGTCTAGGATGCAGCCTGTAAGGGTGTCCCTTGTGCCACCAAATCATGCAACTGAGCCTTCAAAGCTGTGGTCTCCTGTCTCGTATGAGCTAACTCTAATTGTAGCTCCTTTAAAGCCTTCAGCACCTCAGCTAAAGTTGGAGAGAAGTCACGCCCATTTGGATTGGGTGGTATGAAATAACCCATACTGGGGGCTGATAATTATGTCAAGAACCAAAGGGGGCAGGGGATCGACACTCCCTCCCGGAGCACGCAAGCCAAATGGGAAAGACCAAAGAGAGCCGATGTGTGAGGGTGTATGTGTATATTATTTAATGTGAGTGTAAGATGTATAAGTGGCAGGGTGTGCATGTCTGAGTGTATGGTGAATTGGTGTATGTTTGAGTGCTTGTGTTTAATGCTGTTCTGAGGGGCTCTGTTGGGGAAGAGTTAGGAAGGAGAGGGGATGTGTTGCAGTGTATATGTATATTTTATGATGTATATTATGTAATGTGAGTGTATGATGGATGAGTGGCTGGGTGTGCATTATGAATAGGTGAATGTGTGAATGATGTGTGTGTGCTTGTGTTTAATGATGGGCTGAGGAGCTGTTTTGGGGCTTGGGGAGGTAGAGGGGATGTGTGGGTGTGTATATGTGTGAATGCATGAGGTTTGATGTATGGGTGAAAGGGTGTGCATGTCTGTGAGTGTATTGTGAATTGGTGCATGTGTGAATGTGTGCCTGCTTGTGTGTAATGCTTGGTTGAATAGCTGGTTCTGGGTTTGGGGAGGTAGAGGGGACATGTGAGGGTGTATATGTATAATTTGCAATGTGTGAGAATGAGTGATTGTATTGTGTATGGGTGGCTTGGCGTTCATGTGTGCGAGTTTATGGTGCATTGCTGTATGTGTGAATCTTTGTGTGTGCTTGTGTTTAATGCTGGGCTGATAAGCTGTTTTGTGGTTTGCGGAGGGAGAGGGGACTCTTGTGTGTCTGTGGGTGTATGTTGAATTGGTGCATGTGCGAATGTGTGTGTGATTGTGTTTAATGCTACACTGAAGAGCTGTGTTGGGGGAAGGATTGGGAGAGAGAGGGGACGTGTGTGGCTGTATTTGTTTTATATGTAATGTGAGTGCATTATGTATGGGTGGCTGGGTGTGTATGTCTGTGAGTGTATGGTCAAAGGTGCATGTGCGACAGGTGTGTGAATGTGTGTGCATGTGTTTAATCCTCAGCTGAGTAGCTGTGATGGGGAAGGAGTGGGATGGAGACATGGCATGTGGGTATATATGTATATAATGTATTGTGAGTGTATGGGGGCCTCAGTGTATGTGTCTGGGTACATGTATGACTGGTGTGCAAATGTGTTTGTGTGCTTATGTTTAATGATGCGCTGAAGAGCTGTGTTGGGGAATGGGTTGGGCAGAGGGGAAATGTGGGGTTGCATATGTATACTATTTAATGTGAGTGCATGATGTATGGGTGGCTGGGGTACATGTTTGTGAGTGTATGGTGGATAGGTGCAAGGGTGACTGGGTGACTGGTACGTGAATGTGTGTATGTGCATGGGTTTATGGGTGACTGGTATGTGAATGTGTATGTGTGCTCGTGTCCAATGCTGGGCTGAGGAGCTTTGGTGGTGGAGGGTGTGGGAGGGAGAGGGGATGTGTAAGAGTGCATATGTATATCATGCATTGTGATTGTATGATGTATTGGTGGCTCAGTGTGTGTTTCTGTGAGTGTATGGTGGAAATGTGCATTTGTGACTGGTGTTCAAATGTGTGTGAGTGTGTGTGTTTAATGCTGGTCTGAGGAGCTGGGTTGAAGGAAGGTGTGGAGGGAGGAGAGGGGATGTGAATTGTTGTATATGTATATTATGTAATGTGAGTGTATGATTTATGAGTGGCTGGGTGTGCAAATATGTGTGTGTGCTTGTGTTTAATGCTGGGCTCAGCATCTGTTTTGTGGGTCGGGAGGGTTAGAGAGGGAGAGAGGACGTGCAGAGTGTACATGTATATTATATTCTGTGATGAATCCAGTGGAGTCATCAAAGATCCCCCGGCAAAAACCTCCTCCCATGTGTCCAGGTGACGGCAGACGCTACCTGATCCTGACCCTTGGGACGGAAATATGAGGAAGGATCACATGGGAGGAGGCAGTCTGCAGGGAGATGTCATAGATTAATTGGATGAGACATGGTATCTCCCATTTGCCCTTGAAGAAGACCCCTTGATATCACATATCTTAATGACCTATTGCAATGCATCTATAACTTCTTTTTGGTAAACTAAAGAAACCCTTTTCCCAAAAACCTTTTAACCAAACTCCTATCTTTGGGAAAAAAGGGAAACAACTCCAATACTGTATTTTCCAGTTCTAATTATCATCCATGTATAACTGGCTCAAGATTTTTAAACATTGATGTAATTTTTCATTTACCTTACATCAGTCAATATCAATAAACTCCATCTCCCACGATTACCCAAGTACTGGGGCTAGGAGGAGGAAGAGAGCACTACGGAGCGGAAAGAGCATCAAGCTCAATGTAAACCCGACAGCTACAAGTACAGCAGATGCCCTGGCAGAGGAGTAAACTAGGCATTCACAAGTGCATAGAAATTCCTGGCAGGGGAGCATACCAGTCAGTTGCAAATCTACAGGAAGTTTCAATAAACAACTGTGTTTGTTGAACAAAAGAGGGAACATTTGAAAGAATGAACTTTTGAAAGAAGGACCTACAAGGCTATGGAGCTTTGTAACAAAAAGTAGTGTTGTATACCAAGAATGACACAAAGAACTTTTAGACCAAGAATTGTTGCCATTGGGCCTCATTACGAGTATGGAGGTAGCCATGACACTTTTAGGGGCATGGCTACCCCCATACCTGCTACCGGGTCCGGGTTCCAGGAATAGGGAATTACTGGGCCATTCTGACCTTGGAGGGTCCGGTAATTCCCTTTCCCTGGACCAGGACCTGGTACATCCCCATTCCCATTTGAGCCCCCATAGGGCTCAGTGGGAATGGGGAGGATGCTAACAACGGACCCATTAATGGCGGGTCCGTGGTTAGTATCCTGGTCTACTAGCGGGCCCTGCCACACGTCCTTAGTGGGACCCGCTGCTGACCTCATAATGAGGTGGCCCGGAATGAACGGTGCCGGTCCCTTACCGGCAACATTCATTCTGTGGCCGCACTCGTAATGAGACCCATAGTTTTGAAGAATCCAGTGGAAGGGAATCTCCCTCTGGAACTATTTTTTTTTTTTTACCTTGGAGAACTTTTAGGTTGGAGCTGTTCTATTTTTCTTTTAAGAACTATTTTTTTGCAATCACCAGGCTAATGACATTTCCCTGTCCGCCTTATAATTTGGTTTGCAGAATGAGGGTCAGGATCAGACATTTTGAACACAAGGACAGTTTTGATTTTGACATCCTGACACAGACAGGTCCTTAGTTTTTCATTTTAGCTACAACCATTCCTCCTAGAGCAGGGTTAGAGAGGCATTTTCCCATCCTGTTTTATGTTAATAAAAGTCTTTAACCAAAACCATGCCAACTTGTGTCAGACTTTCATTTCTGACTCCTCACAATACTGTGAATGTATGATGTATGGGTCGCTGGGTATGCATCTCTGTGAGTGCATGGTGAATTGGTGTGTGTTTGAATGTGTGTGTGCTTCTGTGTAATGCTGGGCTGAAGTGGTGGTTTGGGGGTTTGTGGAGGGGGTGGGAGAGAGAGGGGACCTGTTGTGGTCTATGTGTATATCATGTAATGTGAATGTATGATGTATGTTATGGGTGGGCGGGTGTCTCTATGAGTGTATGGTGAATTGCTGCATGTGTGAATGTGTGTGTTCTTGTGTTTAATGCTTGGTTGAGTGGCTGTTTTGAGGGTTGGGGGAAGGGAGAGGGGATGTGTGGGGGTCTATATGTATATTTTTTTTTTTTTTTTATTGTAATTTTTTTAGTTTTAAATCAAACTTTTATCACAACATTTTCCTTTACATTTGTTTAAAATCTTTTAAGAAATCAGCTGTTACATTTCACTCTTCGTCACCCAGGTTTAAGTTTCATTTGCCAAACAATCATCTAGAAAGTTTATTGTCGAGCAAGTTAGATGTATCGAACTTCCACCTAATATTCTTTGCCACCAATCGTCCATGTTATCATTTTTTGGCGCAAATTTCCCAAGATGGAGTTTTCTCCTAAGCTTAAGCTCTGGGCATACTGTTATAAGATGTTTAGGTGTTTCAGTGTGTATCTTACAAAATCTGCATGCGTCATCTTGTGTTTTTACCATGTGACGTGCCACGAGCATTTGATTTGTTTTTATAGCATTTAATCTTAATTTCAAGAAGCCGTTCCGATGGTGTCTCGAGGGGAATCTCTGCAAATATTTGGGCACGTTATTTAGTTTGTTTGTTAACTGACTTTTATCCAAGGTGGATGGGAGATCTTTTAGTTTTTCTATATTTTTTATCCACAGCCATTGTTGTAATTTTTTCTTTGCTATTTGTGGCTGATCGAGAAGTGTTTTGAGTGTAATGTCAGTTGCATTCAAAATTTTCTCGAGCTTATGTGCCCATTTCTCAAGTAAATTGCTGGTCTTCGAATTTCCAGATGTCATTAGTATTTTGTATGCAGGTTCAGGGTTTATGATCCGCATTTTCCTTAACATTGCGAGAGATTTCCATATTACACAGCCATGCAGTTCTTCTAGGGCAAGTTCATGTCTTATTGCGATAGTTGGGATGTAATTAGGTAAGCTTAATATATTATGCAATGTGTTTGAATGAGTTAGTGTATTGTGTATGGGTGACTGGGTTTGCGTGTCTACGGTGTATGTGTATGCATTTGTGTGACTGTGCTTAATATTGGGCTGAGGAGCTCATTTTGGTGTTGGAGGGGTGGAAAGGAGACTTGATGTGTGAGGGGTTACATGTATATCATGTAATGTGAGTGTATAATGCATGAATGGCTGAGTGTATGGTCAATTGAGGCATGTGCAAATGAGTGTGTGCTTGTGTTTAATGTTGGGATCTAGAGCTGTGTTGGGGAATGGGTAGGAGAGAGAAGGGAAGTATGGGCTGTATATGTATATTATGTGAATGTATGGTGTATGGGTGGCTGGGTGGGAATGTCTGTGAGTGTATGGTGAATAGGTGCATGCATGACTGATGGGTGTGTGCTTGTATTTAATGCTGAACCAAGGAGCGGTTTTATGGGTTGGTAGGGAGACGGGGCATGTTGAGGTGATCTGTGAATGAGTGAGTGTGTAATGTATGGTCGACTGACTGTGTGTGTCAGTGTGTGTATGATCAATTGGTTCATGTATGAATGTGTTCCTGCTTGTGTTTAATGCTTGGATCAGTAGTTGGTTTGGGGTTTGGGGACGGATAGGGGACATGTGGGGGTATATAATGATATTATGTAATGTGTGAATAAGTGAGTGTATTGTGGATGGATGGATGGGTGTGCATGCCTGTGAGTTTATGGTGAATAGGTGCTTGTGTGAATGTGTGTGTGCTTGTGTTTAATGCCGGGTTGAGAAGCTGTTTTTGGGGTTAGGGAGGGAGAGAGGACGTGTGGGAGTGTATATTCATGAATGAGTGAGTGTATAAGTAATACACTTATGGACTTGTGTGCACATCTGGGCCTTTGTCAGTGTATGTTTAGTTAATATTCTGAATCAGGCAGCTCTGATGTAGCTTAAAACTGGAAGAGATGGGCTGAACCTTGATAGCTGGTTTACACCCGCTTTAGATAACTTTAAAAAGAAGAAAACGCAGGCATAGTGTATCAGTCTTAAAACTAGTACTGATAAAAATAAAGCAATATGGAAATCTTTGGAAAAAGCCTATAGGCTGGAAATTTATGAAACGAAAAAAAACGATTTGTGACAAACAATTTGAAAACGCTGAAAATAACACTAGGAATCTTTTTCAAATCCTAAAAATGTTGTAGAATCCCAAGATGAAACCTCAATCTGTTACTCCTACTAAGGAAGATTGCATCGGGAATCAACAGGCTTTTGAAGACAAGGCTAGTAGAGCCAGTAGGAAGATTGCAAGTAATTTGTGTATAGACATACACAACAAATCATATTTTGTTTAAAACTATCACGGTGGACGAGAAGGAAAATGTACTTGAGAATATGTGCCCTACTACTTGTTTCGGTGTCCCCATTAAGTCCACACCTGTTTTAGGGAATGTGAAAATATTTGCCCCCTTGCTCACGCGGTTTGTGAATGCTACTTCTGCTTATAATACTGTTCCAGACACCATTAAGGAAGTTGCAGTGACTCATTTGTTAAAAAAAAACTCGTTTGAATCAGAGTGGGGCTGTGAATTTGAGACTGATTACAATATTGTATTTCTCTTAAAAATTGTTTATTAGATTGCCACCATGCAGCTCCATGAATATCTGGACTGCTTCTCTATTCTTCATCTGAGATAATCTGGTTTTCAGCCAAACAATGGCAGTGAGAGCACCTTTTTGAATCTCACTTCAGTTCATTTGGCTGTTTTCGACAATAAACTCATATGCCATAATCACATATATTAGCAATAGACATAAAATGTGAACAATGGTTTCAGGGCTCACGATACATTCAAATCCAATACAAGGATAAAATACAAGATCGTTATTAAAATCTAAGACATGCTTCAGAGTTCATAATGCTCAAGTTAAATAACAGATAATAAAAGCTCCAATATTAACATGAAAAATGTTATTGACTGACTAGGCATATGTGGCAATCTCATAAGGTGCAAGCAGATAGTAAAGTGGTATGTATCATATCTCTGGACTTCCAGCTTTTATAGTTTTTGCACTTATTTGTCAGGCCTGGTGAAGATAAATTGCTACAGAAAACACAACTTTTATGTCCTAAAGAGCAGGAGCACATTACTTATTTGGCGTATGTATTACATTTGTGTTTTAGGAACTTGCATCTGCCACACAGTAACCCTGACAGAAGGATAAAAAGTGGTTCAAGCACTCTTTGGCAGATACACAGACTAGGCATAGCTCATTTCCATCTGGTTCCCATTTTTTGGTATGGCATGCCAGGTTCAATTGGGAGAATCTAAGCCTCAAATACAGGCTACGTGCAAGTAGGGACATGACCTATCTAGATATATTTCCAAGCCCCATGAAAGACTTGTTAGCCAAGTATGTGATTCCTGAGGATAACTAAATACAACCATGGGCTAGTTCAGCCTCAATCAATCTCTGTGAGGTACTTTTAACTTTTGCTAAAACACCAGGGATAGTTCCCGGGGGATACAGCCACAGATCTCCAAATTCCATTTGCATAAGGAATCTTTTGACATGCTGGAACCAAGGCAGGGATCTGCCACCCACGGCATCCAATAGTTGGGTTAGGACATCACATGTATGTTTTTAAATCTGAGACCAACCACAACCTCAGTCAGTAAAATACTGGTCTAATTAGGACCTCATTCCCAATGGGCCTAAGGCACAATTCTAGACAAATGGGGATGCTTGGGTATGCTTTTGGCAACTTAAGTGTTTTTTCATGAAATATCTTTCTGCCAGATCTAATTTATGAGTGTCCGAAAGACTCCAAATGTCTGCCCGTATATGGCTGCTGGCTTAGCCTGTGTCATACCCCTGGAGTATACACAACTCCTTTGTGGCCACAGAAGCCAAATATTTTGACCCCTCCCACCTTGGTTGGCACGGACTCCTGATTGTTGTACACACAGGCACCCTGAGACAGTGTAAGGGCGTATGTGGGTTAAGGGTTACCGGAAAAGGGAAATTGGATAACATAACCAATCAAGAACATGTAGCATAGTTGTCTCACTTCCTAGCTCCTAATGTCAGTATCCTTCTTAATTAGAATACCAACTCTCCACGCTGCCTTGTGTAGGTTTTCCTGAGATAGCGACAAACATAAGCACATGAAGCATGGATGAAATGTAACATAACACTTTTAAACTCATGTACCATGAAAGATATTTCCAGACAAGTACTTCTAATTTTGTAATGCCCCCCAACGTGTTCCTTCCACTCCTACGCAGAACCTAAACATCTTCTTGACACAGAACATGACTTGAAACATGGTGAATTGGCACAACATGAAAATAAAACAGTGAGCAGCCACAAACACACATTATGTTACTTCACGATATGCATAGACCAGTGCCTTAACCCTAACAAATGTATTTAAAAGTTCTGCGAACACCCACATTATCCTAACACGCGTGCATATTGATGAAAATGTAACCAATGTGCATCTTCCTAACCGCACGTAAATCGGCACAGGGGTGCGTTAGTTCATTACAATTGTTTTCTTATAGGGTGACAACACTCCTCACAAGCCTCCTCACAAGAGAATCAGCATCAGACACCATACACATTCATGACATCACTTAACTGAGGCTTGTGGGGGCTCGCCGGCCCCTCTCCAGGCAGTGACACTCTCGCATTGTACGGACTCTTGCCGTGCTCTGCTCCGCTGCTAGGGAGAAACTGCCTAGCCTCGCAGCGTTTCACCGCCTGGCCCGGGACTCATGAAATCACAGCCGGAACCTGGTTCTGCATGGAAAGGTTCCTCAATTGCTCTGACTGAATACCTGCTCCGTGCGGCCCGTGCCTGCCACACCAACAATCACCAACAGGCAGCACAGGTCGAAGGAGCTCTTAAATAGCAGTTGGCTGCACCTGCCTCATTCAGCCAACTGCGGCCCCAAAGTCTCATGGGGATTGTAGCTTTGTTCCCCTTTCTTGCACAAAACACTACTAATGAACAGCCTTTAGTGCCAAGCATGCCTTTTTTCCTTACAGCCTGGGCTGTTAACATTGTAATAGCAGGTGCTATGTGTAAGAAAAAGAAATCTCCTTATTGCGCCCCCCCCATATTTTTCCAAGGATAGGCTGGATTTAAGCATCTGTGATGGCCAATTGCCTTGGTCATTGTATCTAATGCCTATATAGTTATATTGACTCACTTGTCCAAGGGGGAGCTATTGATAATGAACTGGAATTTCATACATTTGCTGAATTTTGAGCGAAATACCAGTAGCTTAATTTTCTCTGCATTGATCTTAAACTGGAGATCCAAGCATTTCTCTGCGAAAGCCTGAAGGATGATTGCAAGCCCCCTTGCAGCTGTAGATAAGAAAACTGCATCATCTGCAAAAAGGAGTATCTGGCAGGCTTCTTGGCCCAGCTTCACACAATCCAGAGATTTCATCCTAAAATGGTAAACAACTTCATCAATGTATATCAACAAGAGGAGGGGGGCGAGGACACATCACTACCTCACTCGCCTAGTTACCCTAAATGTGTCTGTGAGTTCACGCCCCAGCCCCCAACCAACTGAGGCAGTATTGCTATAATAGAGTTGATTTATTACCTGCAGGAGGTCTGTAGGTACCCCTCTTATTATTAGTATTGACCACAGCATCCCTCGTGACACAAAGTCAAACGCGGTCCTAAGGTCGAGGAAAGCAGAAAATACCTTCATTTTTTTCAGGGCCGTGTATTTCTGGGTAAACTTGTAAAGACACAAGGCTGTATCCATTGTGCTTATTTTTGGTAAAAAGCCAGCTTGAAGGTGGTCGATCACATTTCCCTGTGTCACCCACTCCTGTAAGTGCTCGTAGATAGTTCTAGCAAATATTTTCCCCACTCCATCTAGTAGGGAAATGGCTGAAAATTCCCTGAGTCCTCCCTCCCTGCCTTCTTATAGATCAAGATTATTGTGGCATTTTGCCAGGTACGGGGACCTTATTGTGCTTGAGAATTGTGCAAAAGAGAAGCCATAGTGTTGGTGCTTATACTGTTGGTTAATCATTGATTAAGTTAATAGGAATTAGTCTGGGCCAGGTGCTTTCCCCCACTTCTGAACAGATATTGCATTATAAACCTCCCATAGTTCAAGGTTTATTGTGTCAGTAATATTCCCTCTATCCCAGTTCTGTGCAGTTCTGTGCACCAGTACTCTGCACAACTGGCATATCTCCCATTCCAGAGAGGTCCTGGAAGTGTTTCTTGCAAAGTATGCAGGCTTATGTCGGCCAGCACATCGCTGTTGTGACATTCTTTATTCCTGCTCACAATCCTCAAAAAGGTGTGGGAATCTCCGGATCAAGTAGATTCCTGCATTTTATCCCATTCTTGCCGCGCACAGCCTTCTTTTTGTACGTTTATCAAGGATTTATAGGTTGCCCTAAGTAATCTCAGCTCAGTCTTATCTGGACCCTGGCGTCTTTTTAAACAATTCAGGATGTCAGACTTTGTTATCCTAATCGAACCAGGTGTGATATTATATTTCATGTTTCTTTTCACTTTTTCTGGGTTTAGTGATGATGGGTTTCATGGACAGGACCAGTTTATCGTAGACAGAGAGAATGTCTACATCATCAAGATTCCTTCAAGGACAGGTGAACCAGGTCAGGCAAGATAGCTTCGTAAATGTGTGGTTTTAGTTGTACCAAGTCGGGATCAGACTATTGTATCTGCTTTTTATATTGGCCCTGGATAAGGACTGGATAGCTGAGGTTAGTAAATGGGTCACTTTTATACCCACCCAGATTGGACAGGTTCAAAAACAATGGCTTGTGATTGCTTCCCTGCTTGCTCATGACTTCGTCATCTTTTGCACTGCCCCATAGTGTCATTGATAAAAAGATGTAATCTATGTGTGAGTTGCTTCTATTCCCTTCAAAAGTTGGTCTTGCTGGCTGGTCCTTTCTAAAGCAACCATTGCAAGCCCTGAGTCCCATGCCAAGAAGTGTGGTGGCACAACGGAGGGATCTCTAAACCCACATGTTGGATACTATGGATAGAGGTAAGACTGGTTTGTTGGTGTTATTATATCTGTCACAAGCATTTGACCTTTTAGATCATGAGCGCCTTCAGGAAACATTATCAACAACAGGAGGCTGCTCAGAGAGTACTGTATGTTGGATGTGTTCCTTCTTAAACAACAGAAGATCTACGGTACAATGAGGAAACTCTGCCTCTGACCTGTCTTCTCTGCATTGTGGAGTTCCTCAAGGAGCATGTTTGTCACCTGCTCTCTTTAATGTGTAGATTATTTTTCTTGTGTTACATGTGTTTTATTTACGTGCATTTGGTTAAAACAAACATTTGCACAACAGTCACATACAAATGTAATATTAATAGACACAATTATATTCAATAAAAAGTTCAAATGCTAAAAATATGATAAGGTTATAGAGAGAAAGGTAATATATCACCAACTTATCAACAATTAAAAGGTTTGAAAACATTGCATGTATAGTTAATGATACCAAAAGAAAAAGATGACAACCCTCCAACATATAATTAAAAAATAAAACAAAATTCAATCAGATCGAAATTGGTAGATGCTTAGACCTAATTACCATTAATAACCCTTTCCCATACATAATATGCTGCACAGGATATAACCAAAGACTCAGCAGAGTAAAAAGTAGCCCAGAATTGATCAGATGACACCCTGAACAAGCTACTAACACCCTATTGTATCCCTGATAATATTAAGGCAGTAAAACAGGGCAGGCGGTTAACATATGCCTTGCAGTTTCAATGGGCCTCATTAGGACCCAGGCGGTAAGGGGTTTACGCCGGCGTAAACCATGGCGCCCCTTACCGCCTGAGTACGAGTTCCCTTAGCGCCATGGTGATTTTAACGCCTGCTTTTAGCAGGCGTTAAAATCCATGGCGCTAAGGGACCTTGTTGTTAATTACGCCACCGTAATTTACGGTGGCGTAATTAACGGCTTCCCCACTCCCATTATGCCCTATGGGGCCAGAAATGGGAATGGGGAAGGGTAAATGGGGATTGGGGACTTACCGCCCCGCCAACCTCGGAATGGGGCGGTAAGTCCGCCAACCCCCATGGCGGAGTTGGCAGCTTAGCGCCATGGACTATGGTGCTAATAGCGCCATGGTCCTCCGCCAAGGTCCTAATGAGGGCCAATGTAATTTATACAGAAACAACATTGTCTCCCCTCAAGAGGAATACCCTCCCCGGACCGAGTAATCTCACGAGCAAATAATAAATTAAATCAAAGTCAAAGAAAAAAAAATCTTAGATATTTATTACAGATAGTAGATAGCAGCGTGGATTACCCTACACAAAACGTTTAGTCAGGGACATTTCATATCTCTTTTTAGTGCAAAAAGCCTCAGTGTTCTTAATCACGTCCCATTCCAAAGCTTTTGCTTTTAACTTCGTGAAACAAGTTGCAAATATAGTATTATCCATTATGGGAGTGACCAATCCAATACTCTGAAGACATTCTGTGACCATCATTTCTAATCCTAAAAAAGGAGGAATTGCTGCAATGCATCCTAAAATCAGCAGCAATGAGGGCCATTAAAGTATTGTTAATATCACCCAGGAAAATTATCTTAAAATAAAATGTACATCACAGTATTCCCCAGAGCATTAACAGCAAGGTGACACCCAAATAGGATCTAATTGCTTCAATCCTCAACACTATTATCCTTAGTTTCCCCTCCTGTTTGCCTAACCACAAAATATGTGTTTAATTTAAAACCTCTAACACATATAGAAATGCCTGTATCATACTCAACTTTTTTGACCTGTAAGAAGCCCTCGGTCTTCCTTTCTTTGCAAACAAACTCTTAATAATATTCAATTTACAAATAACTCTGTCACGGATGGCCATACAATAGAAGGATTTGGAAGGAAAATTAACAATTGGAGCACCCAGATAGAGGTACATTTTAACTACTTCCAGGGACACACAATCCAATTTTCATTTGAACATATTTTTTAACTTGACTTACTATTTTTATCAGCATAATCATGAAGGGCACATAAAGATCTCTGTAGACCTATGGGAGTATGATCTGTGTCGTCAGCATCGGAGAGCCACATTAGGTGTTCCTTACCAATTTTAGGGGGATAATTATGTACATTCTTAAAAGCAAGGTACATGTCAGCCACATAAGATTATATAGCACAGAGGCTAGGACACAGCCTTGCTTTAATCCCAGATTGGCATCATGCGATGTAGTTAGCATACCACTGGTATAAAGGTGTACTTCCCCAGTGGAATTATTGTAAATCAATTTATTAAAATGAAGAAGAGGAGGGGGGATATCCCAGCATTGTAATTTAGCTAAGGTCTCTCCCTGTAGTCCCTTCATACTTAATATAACAGAGATACCATTTCCTTCCAGTACGTTGATAGGTCTCTCCCGTCAAATAATGCAGTGTCCAGAGATTATCAATAGAGCAATGCAAGACCCAAAGCCTGTTTGCTGGTAAGATAGAATTGTTTTCTCTGAAATCCAGAGATTTACTTTGCCGAGCAGTAAAGTGCAGAATAATGTACAGCTTGTATCTAGCATTGCCAAAAGACAATAGTTGCAAGGTTCCAATCTATTCCCTTTTTTAAACCAACTCTCTGGGATAGCACCATCCTTCAGATGGAGTTAAACATATTAAACAACAAAATCGTTCATTTCTCCAGATATATTACATTGGCAAAGCGATCATGGTCAAATGGAAATGGTCCAGGCACACAGTGACTAAAAGAAGTAATTTGGGAGAGTCCGTAGATCACATTATAATGTATCTTTTTGATATGGGTTTCCCACTGAGGTTCCAAAATAGCATTAATCTCCTTATTTGTCCCTACAGAAAGATGTTGTCCATAGAGATGCCAGTATTTCCGATTGTCATGGGATCTGCGCATACCAAAGATAAGGCGCCAATTAGCATTGCCCAACATATTTGTAAGAGCGTAGGCAGTTCCTGTATTTAATATGCTGCTGAACCAGCAATCCAGATTTGGTGAAAGATGTGAGATGTGTGGATCTTCTAATATTCCATAATACTTTCCAGTAGGCTAACTTATTTCTTTTGATTACTGCATCATAGAAGTTATTGGGCCTCATTACGAGTCCGGCGGTAACCGAGGTGGTAAAACCGCCTGGTTACCGCCGGACTCGTATTACCATTCCGCCTCCATGATTCCCGGAATTACCGGGGCATTACCACCCCGGTTTCCCGGGAATCACGGAGGCGGACTGGTGTTAATCCCCATTCCCATTGATTCCTATGGGACACAATGGGAATGGGGATCATGGAAACACCGGCAGCACCTCGTTGATGCTGCCGGTGTTTCCTCGTCCGCCTGCAGGCGGGCGGTGTTAACCCCGCCAGGTCAAACCTGGCGGGAACATCACCTTCCGCCTGCAGGAGTCGGGATCAGGCGGTCCGGAAACAACGGTGGTGGCGGGTTTACCGCCACCGTTATTTCCGGACCACCTGATTTGTAATGAGGCCCATTGTGTTTTTTCCCAGCAGAGACAATAAACTTGCATTTCATGGCCTTATCCAGAAGATTGATAAGATCCACATAAATATCTTTCTAAATGCAGTCAATTAATAGAAAAGTGGGCAGGCCACAAACAATTGTTCAAATCTACTAAGATTGGCCTCAGGTCAGAGGATTCTATGCAGAGGTTAGCTTGCGCAGTACCACCCTTGATAGGAAGATAATTATGAAAAGTAGAACCGAAAGACACATTCTAAACAGCACAGTCACTGAGTGAAGTTTTTATAAGAATTAACTGTTCCATGGATTTCTTTACTCATGGGCCAGCAAGAAATACAATCAGTTCAAGATGAGCTTTTATCATTGATCCATGAGTCCCCATTTGTATCAACATTTTTAAATGTGGGATTTAAAAGTTCTAAATCATGTCCTCAGAAAAACTCTCACCATTTATGCCCATTCAACTTCTATACAGTATTAATTAGAGGCCCCTTCTGAGCTTCCCTAAATGTAGAGGTACAACCTACATTAGGCTCTAAAAGAGACACATCAGATGAAAAAGAGTACATTGTTATATTACAATAAGAATAATTTAAATCACTGACAACCAGAATGGCAGCTTTAGAGTGATCAGATATCCATCAATCAATGACTCTCTTAATATAAATATGGATGCAAGAAGTGTGCTTACCTACGTGGGGTTGTATATATCAATAAGAAGTAGATCACCAATAGGAGAAATACCAGTAACAATTATGCTCAAAGCAAAGAGTATTTTCTCAAATGGATTGTATTCCTAAATAGATAGGGGGGTCTTTACTCCTCTGCAGAGGCCACCCGATGGAATGCCTACACCATTGTATGTTGCAGGTCTATGTATGATTTGGAATCCATCAACAATAAAGTTGTGCATAAGCCATGTTTCTTGGAATGCAAATATTTCACATGAAGAAATCAAAGATCACCCCTTGAGACCAAGAAAGGATTGATATCCTCGGGTATTCCAGGACATCAGAAAACACTTCTTAGATCTTTCAGAACATTAGTACCCATTGACTCTTACGGACTTATAAAGCCACTGCTCTGGTATCCTAGCATTAGTTACTTTACTATAATGCTGAACACGTGCTCGTAAGACACTAGATATTTCCGATGCAAAGAAAGCAGTTCCTCTAATCGCCTGTTAATTAAGCTTCTCAAGTCCAGAAGCTTTGTCAGGGGAAGGTTTCTTAAATGTTACAATATCAAAACCCATCCTTAGTAATGGAGATGAAAAGGTAATAATCAATTGTACAAAGATTGGTAAAACAAACTGTATTAAATTCCAATTACCTCGGCTGTAGAGATCAGGTAGCTCCACAGAAGGGATCAGTCGAATAAATAGTTCTTAATTGTGGTACCAGATGTAAAAGTTCCAACACCTTAGTGTGGCTAAGAAAAGGACTATCACTCACAGGAAACAGTTGAATAATTTGGATATGTCAGCCCAAGTTTGAGTCTCAACCAGATGACAAGGTTACAAGGTTGTCAAGGTTACACTCTCAGAATTGGGTTCAGGAAGCCAAAATGTGCAATAACATCTGAGACTTTTGAGACAAATCAAACCCTTTGTCTCTAATAAAAATGGTGTAGCTTTGGCTAGAGCTACGATCATGACCAGGATTGATTATTGCAATGTACATTTGAGTGGTACCAGGAAGGGTAGTATTCATAAGCTTTGGGAGGTGCAGAACGAATCTGGATTGTCAATGTCCCCCACAGAGCTCAGATTTCTAATTTTAGAAATGCTCTGCACTGGCTGCCTGTTGCTGCCAGAGTGCAGTTTAAGAAAAATATGTTGACAAATTGCCTTTATGGAGCGGCTCCTTTTTACCTTAAACAAAGCCTAGTGCAATACGAGCCAAGGAGAGGTCTGAATTCTAGTAACACCAATCTTCTGGTATGTACTAGAGTTAAGCGTTGGAAGGGGAATGGCTGGTCTTTTAAGGCTTATGCTGCCCATGCTTGGAACTCCTTGTCTATTGACTTATGGGAGGAAAGGAATCTAACTTCCAATTGTAACTGTTTAGAAACACATTTATTTGAATAACTGAATTTCCTCATGCCTTTGTGTCCATTCCTTTTTGTTGCATCTTTTTCTATCTGTGTGCACCCACATGCATGCGGGCTTCGGCGCAAGACACATAAATAAATACATAGGTGGGTAGGTGTGTTTGTCTGTGAGTTTATGGTGGATAGGTGCATGTGTGTGTTATAGGTTACAGGTTGTAATTATAATTGTTTTATAATTGTTTTTTATAACGCGCTTAATACCGAAGAGGTTATTAAGTGCAGACCCGGGATTCAAGCCTTTGTTGCTCTGCGTCATTTTCCTTCCAAGATGAGTGCGTTGCCACTGAGCTATACTACCTGTGCATACAGTGGAAAACCGCAAAATCTGCATACATAGGTTACAATGTTATCCCACCACTCTCATTGGCTATGACCTATAGAAAATGCTAAACCCCCCTACAGTCCCTGGACCAATTGGCCACACCTTATCTAAACCCATTATCCTAAGTACCTGGCCCGCTACATCATTACTATTAAATTCAGGTACAAGTTTCACCATTTAGTGTATTTACACATTAATAAATCATGACCGGCATGTGATTTCACCCCTCCGATCCAGACACATTCAAAGTAAACTGGTGAGGCCAACTCTGCTTTGATCAGAAAATAGGCCTTCTCTTTATACCAGACGATGTGGCATGCACATGTTGCACCTACAACATTGTACTTAATTCATTGTCATCACCTATGCTCTTCCTATCCCAAATCTGGGAACATTCCAGAAACGTCTTCCCTCTTATCTCTTCAAGCTCCAGGTGCCCAGTAATGATGTCACTGGGGAACCGCTCTTGAGTCCGGATTTCATTTTATTTGCTTTGGTTAATTGTCTATCTGTAATTCAAATGGGAAGACTGCTCCTTGGGAGAGAGCAATAGTGCCCTAAATGTTTGTCTGGCCTGTTGGCATTACAGAATTGTATACCCTATTCTTAAGAATGAGTCTTTCAAAGGGCAAATCCCTTCTACTCTCCCCACATTTAACACTCCATTCCCACACCGTCCAGGCACTGCAGCTTGATACATTTAGTGTTTATCTGTGTACCACCGGTGCCCCTGACCTCGGCTTCTCTCCTGGGGTACAGGAAACAGATTTGTCTTAACACTAAGCTAAACAGAGCCTCAGCTCCACATCTATGTCTGCATTATATTCTGTTAATTGTATAATAGGCCGTACAATTCGATTTGGTGTCATTCCTTCTGTGTTAACACACTGACCTTGCTTCTACCACAGTACCTTTCTGATTCCATCTTCCACCTGTTTCCTCTCTTTCCGCATTCCTCACTGAAAAAGATAATTCTGGATACAACAATGATAGACAGCGCCTATAACACTGCTCTGTCTATAACATCTGCAACAGCAACATTCATTTGTGTGTTTTTCCTTTTGTATTGCTATATGTGGGTATCTAATATGTAGCAAAATGATCTACAAGAGATGTGTGTGCCTTCTGAAGCACAGAACTCATCTTGCTCGCACTGTGGTACGTGCTTAAAGGTTTTTCTCAACCTGAACAGTTTAGCGTGTCTGGGACGTTGTATGTGCATCCTAATAGCCATAAGGGTGAGAGTGAGTTGAGCAAATATTGCAGATACCCTTAACATCGCAGGGCGCCATTACACAATGTGTTGTTTTTTGCAGATGACACTGTGGTGTTGGCTCAGACAGCTGGAGTCTTAAAAACTGTGATACATACATGGTTCCAATTGTATTTATAGAAGGAGCCTATCAATCAATACATCGAAATATAAAATAATGGTATTTGGATGACTTCAAGAATTTCAAGTGCAAAGGGGAAATTCTAGGATTGGTAGAAACTTATCACCATCTTGGTATTTCTTCTAAAAACAGTCTGAGATGTTCTACACACTTGGCTAAAGTATCAAAGTTCATGAAGCAGACACATGGAGATTTTGCATGAACCACAGGTAGCATGCCAGTCCAGCTGGTCAACCAGATATATCACGCAAGACAATAGAAATGACATCCTATGGCACATGTCTCTAGAGTTACAGATATGTCTGCTCATTGGGTACTGCAGAAAATCTATTTTTTTCAGAGAATCCTGGTGGTTCACCTGTCAACTCTGATTCTGCTTCTGCATTCAGAGGTTGGGATCCCTCATATAGATACTACTAAATGTACAAATGTTGTTGTTGTTGTAGTACTCTGTTTGGATGAATCGCCATGATGGCCTGACAAAAGGTCTTGTTAAGTGCATGTTGAAGAGTGAAGTTGATGGCAGGGTGGCCTGGCTAAACTGTGTTAAAAATTTGCTTAACTAAATAGCCCTGTGTTCCTGTTATGCCATCCTGGAAATATTGTGACTCATTATAATCCTGTCAGTACTGAATTATGTGCCAATAATTCCATTTACCGGCACGATTCCGGACCGGCAGAGTACAAGTTTGCCAGTAGAGTGGGCTGGTTAACCTCTAGCCAAGAGCTGGAGATAAGTCAGGCACCCCACTGGCATGAAACAGACAGTATTACAGGTGCTGGTAACACCGACAATCCCCTCCATCGAATGGGGTTTATCCTACCATTGCGGGCACCTGTAATCTGACAGTAATTCTGGCAGATTAGCCGCTGGTGACGGTATTACCGTTAGCCGGTATCCCGCAGATTTACTGGCGCAATACCAGCAACCTCTTAATGACCACCACTCTCACTGGTAACTACAAGCATGACATTAATGCACACTTTTAAGATAAAGGTGATGAACAAAGGGAACTACAGTATTACAGAAAAGATTGCTGAGGGACTAGAACAAAGCCCTAGACAACAGGGTTAAAATCATATGTTCATGCTCACTGTTAAATTCAGGCTCAATCTATTATAATTAAACACGGTCATGTTTGGCTAGCAGGGATCTTACCCAAAGGATATGTGTTCTATATATGTAACTCCACGACAATAGAAGATCTCACACATGTGTTATTTTGTGAAGAATATAGTCAACTTTGTCGTAATACCTTAGTATGTATTTTAGCGAAACACCGTTTTACTCAATTCATTCCAGCCCTAATGCTGTTGATTGACCCGCTGCTATGTTTTGCAGTTGAAGGCTTTCTAATTGGCACTCTAAAATGGAGATGAAGTACGTGATTTCTTTTCCGAAATTGAATCTTTTCCCTGACTGTTTGTCCATGTATCTTTTGATGCTTTTAGATTGTATGATGGAATTTCATATTTTCGAAATAAATCTGAAACCGAACACTCACTCATTCGCTCACCCCCTCGATCGCTCAGGCACTCACTCGCTCACATATGATGTGATGTCACGAAATGAATAATAACACGCCAGTCAATATTCTATCAAGCACAATGCAATGCAGTCTAAAGATTTACAACAGCACGCTGAATGCTGGTTTTCTACTCTGCCGGCCCATTTTTTTTTACAGTACAGAAATGGAATTCAATCCGCATTTCATTCAGATGGAAGTGAAATATTCTGTGTGGTATACGCACACCATTGGCAAAAGTAATCCAGTCACATAGCAACGTTTAAGTACAGGATACATATCAAGTTTCCGGGAACTGTAGAAGCGAACAATAATGTTGTATATGACAGGCAAAGCAATTGAACAATTCACCTCTGAAAACAACAAACAATGAAGGGGAAAATGAATACGTGATGACAACAGTATTTGTCAATGTCTCTTGCAATACACTGCCTGCTCTCTGGTGCACTGGTGATACATACCAAAAGGCGAATGAAAGCAGCTAAGCAGAAGAAGGCAAGGAAGGGAATCTCTGATGCTCTATCAACAATGCATTTAGGAAGGTCTGATGGTGGGAATCTCACAGGAATCTCCCATCGACAGGAGCACATCCACTAATTCACCACACATTGATTAACACTCTCTCCTCTGTACACTTTTTTGTCTGCATTACAGCACCTCTTCTCTCCATATCCTCCCAAATGCACGCTTAATAATACATGATATGATATGGCATTTATAATGAGCTTATACACAAGTGTTTCAAGGCGCGAAGAGGCAAGGGAGGGGAAACAGGGAAGACGGAGACAACGATCCTACTAGGCCAGGTAACATTGAGATCGTGAAAGGGTAAGGGGGGTAGGGGAAAAGTGCGGGGGAAAAGGGGAGGGGCAGTGGAGTACATAGGATAGCAGTAAAATAAATAAAGACAATAAAAAAAAGTGTGGCCAGCTGGTGGCAAGTGCAAGGGTAAGTGCAGACATCAGGTGTCAAGTGCTAGTAGGGGCTGTAGGGATACAGAAACAGTCCAGGAGTGCTAGGGTTACCAGAGGGGCAGTGCAGGTGTGCAACTGGTGGGGTGGGGTCCTGGGCCCGAGATCAGAGGGTAGCCAGGTAACCAGTGGAGTTTCAGATTCAGCCAGGAGATCAGTAGAGGAGAGGAGGAGAGAAAGCAGAAGCAAAGAGGAAGGTCTTGAGGTGCTTTCGGAACCGTTGATGTTTCTCCTCAAGTTTCAGAGAGGCAGGGAGTCTTTTGAATCATCTTGGGAATCATCTTGAAGCATCTTTGGATCATCACTAGAGAAGATTTCACTGGACCATGCTGAGAGAGCAGTGCATTATAAAGTGCTCCAGTTGTGAGTTGAAGACAGGTGTTCCAAGCCAGAGACCAGCACTATCCCATAACCATTCCTGGGGACCACTCGAGTGATATGCTGCGGGAACAGGACCAGCCACAGTGGCACTCAGCACCTCACTGTGTTGTAGGACCCCTGCAGTTTTGTGCCAGCCTTCCTCACGTTTGGGAGCACACAAAAAAATACTGTTTCTGTATCCCTACAGCCCCTACTAGCACTTGACACAAAAGGATTCATTGTGTCCCGAGAGCATAGATTGGGACTCACAGCACTCAACAAAAAAAAACAGCTGGGATCCCAGTGTTTGCTGCCGTTGAACAGTTTGGAGCATGTTTCAAGAAGTGTTCAACACATTTGAAACTGCAGGAATCTCAGTTTCTGCATTTTGTCCTCTCCCGATCTACACAGAGTGCCATGATTTCTGTCTTGGTGCTGCTGAATCACCAAGAACTGCACATAATGTACTATTGACCGCTAATGGACCCTGGTTAGATTACTCTTTGCTCACAAGTACATTTCTATTTTCAAGAACATTGTTGAATTTGCTTGTGTTTCACCCCTTGATGCTTTACTCAGAGTTCTGCATCTACTCTCTAAGCTTATTCTGTGTTCTTTCCTCTGTGGTGGGTTATGTGTACTGTTGTTCTAGTTAGTTATTATTGTACATAGTGTGTTTAATTAAAGTATACATATATTTAAATAACCCTGATTATTACACTCCTTTATTTTGAACTGTTATACTTCACGGTTTGCTTGCTATTCAACCACATTCACTCCCCTCTTAAGAGTTTAGGCTTCCCTCGGCCAACGTTTACACAAAAGGTAAAGATGGTATGTCTCTTGCCTGTGCCTGTTTTACCTTTATGATTGTGTTGCCTCTTGTTTTGTAGAAGTGTGAGGGCTGAGTGGGTGTTTTAACCTCTACTCACCCTTGTACCCCCGCAGGACAGAAGTCAATTTGCTACACATACACATGTATAACCATGAAAAAAAACAGTAAATAAATCTGTTTGGCTAGAATGGTGCTGGTTAATACATTCCAGTACTCATAAAAATAAACCCGCTATTTGAGTTCACTAACCCTGTGTGCATAATCAAAAAGCAAACCCAACAGAGCACATATGTTTAAATCAAACCACTTATTGTACCCAAGTGTCAAGAGGATTCACAGATCTGAAAGAAAACTGACTTGTGCCTACATTGCATACAACATTGCTATTATGCTACATAGATCATTTCCTGACAGTGCATTGATATATGGTTTGTCATATTGTACTATGTTATATTAAGCTTTGTTATATTATTCTGTGATTCTATGTTGTGTCAAACCATCTAAAGGGTGCAATAGAACAATTAATAACATACAAAACACTATAGAGCATGTATTAATTTTTTGCCATCCAGACAGGAGGGTTAGCCTAATGAGTGCAGTCTTGTAATGAGCACACAACAGGGGTACAGTTGGAGTGCAACTTTAAATGTAATATCTTGCAGAAACTAGAAGGAAGACATGACAAACATTCTACTGGGAGTAAAGTTACAAGCAAAGTAAAGTTTTCAAGTCTGATAAAAAAGCACAGAAGAAGATTGACAAAAATGTAAGGTAAGTGGTTGTTCCAATTGCGGTAAGTGTGTACTGGCACAATATAGGATTTGTCAACGTGTGACTGGCAAAAGATAAACGTCAGATTTACAGAACCCACCAGTACTATACCTAGATAGCTTTTTTTTCTCTGAAAAAAAAAATAGGTTCTAAGCTTCATAGACATGCATATATGAAATAAGTGCCCTGTTGTCAGTTATGTCATGACCAGGTAGATTATTGCCAAATGCTAAAGCCGAGGAAGAATCAAAATGAGACCATGTCAATGTCAGTGTTTGGTTGATGAAAAAGTGGGGAAAGCAAAGTGGCAATACGGTTGCCCTTCTGATAAAGGTTATTCAGAAGGAGAGGAGCATAACTTGCAGAGGTTTCGGAAGTCACAAAAGTGTAATAAAGAACACCAATGTGAATCTTGTCTTCCCTGAATTTGCTTAACACCTGGTATTGTGAAGCAAAATACATTGCACAGTTGTTGTAAGCTTATCTCAACCACAGAGGCACTTGTTTATGATTTACTGACCTGGCAGGGGAGTATACCAAGTCCAAGGTTGTGATAACACGTTGTGCTGCTCATGCGGGGAAGTATAACTGAAGAAATAACTTTGAAGCAGTAGGCCTGGCATGGGAGTAAACCAGGTGTAATTGTAGTAGTAGACCTGTCATGGAAGTAAATCAGGTGGAAGTTGAAGTGCTATGAAGTGGTGTTAACAAATCACCCTGACAAACTTTCACTGTTGAAGAAAGTGTTATATAAACTGCTGCAGAAGTATCTAAATGTTTGTAAACAAATATGTTGTTATAAAACAACCCTGACAAAGACATTTTATTTTGATGCTGACAAACTAAGGAAGTGTTCTTTGTTTGCGCCAGGAATGTGCTTACTATTACAAGTGGAAGAGAAAGAACCTTTATCAAACAATTCTGAAGTGTTGGAACATTTGTTATCAAGTTGGAACCACAAAGACCTGTGTTTGAACTTTGTCCTGAAGTGTTGGAATGTTTGTTATTAATTCAGAGTCACAAAGACCTGTATTGGAACTTTGTTACAAGACATGATGTTGTTGACATGATGTTGTTACTCTTTTGAACTGTTGAGTAGAATCCTTTTTGAATCTGGGGAAGGGCAATTCACCCAGATCATAAGCAGAGACAGTCTTCCAATTGCGAACTTAAATGTGAGCATGCATGAAACAACCCCCTGCACCATGAGGTGAGGCCGTGCAATTATTTATAATGACATGCTGTAACCATACACGTGTTCTTGAACATTTGTAGGCCGATTCATGGAATGAATGTGCGCTGACATTTTCGGCGCAAGCGTGCAAAAGCGTGCAAAAGCGTGCGAATCACAGTGCCAGTGCGAAAATCGCAGCGAAACCCGCGCACAGTGATTCATGGAAGTCCGTGCGCGTGTAAATCCCAGGATGTGCGCCAAAATTCTGCGTGGCGCACGGTGGCGCACACGTCTCCAAACAGTGTGCGCTACGCACAAAGCGAAATCGCACATAGCGTGGCGCACACAACAAAAGTAGGAGGAACAGGGGGCGTGACACGCGGAATGGGGAACAACGCGTGAAAATGTGGGCATCACGGGGGAAGTACAGGAGGCAAATGCGCAAAACGCCCACACGCACGTTCAAAACACGTATTCAGGGAATCGAACGGGGCTAACGCGTGCGCCAACAAAGAGGTGCTAATCTGGAAACACATATGCCAGCAGGAAGCAGGCGTACGTGGACCCGCGCGGTATAAAAGTGCGCACAAACAACAAACAAGCTCAGACGCCAGGATGAATATACGGTTCCTAGCAGCAGTGGTCGTGGGATACCGCAGGAGGAGGAGGATAATCAGGCCCAGAAGTTTCACACCCAGAACCAGCCTTTTTGGGATGCCTGATGACCAGGTGTATGGGAGGTACAGATTTCCAACTCACATAAAACTCTACCTGGTGAGTGAGTGGGAGGATGACCTCACATCACCCACCCTGTGCTCCCAAGCACTCAGCCCCCTGGAGAAGGTCCTCAATGTACTGCACTTCTTGGCCACTGGATCATTTCAGCAGACAAGTGCTATAGTGGGGGGGGGGTGGTGTCACAGGCCACGCAGTCACGCTGCCTACACCAAGTCTTGGCCATCCTGACTGCACGCCCATCAGTCCGCAGGCACATATACCTGCCCAGAACACCTGCAGAAAGGCTGGCTGCCATCCAGGATTTCTACGGGGTGGCACAATTCCCCAAAGTCCTAGGTGCCATTGATTGCACCCATGTGGCTCTACGTCCCCCCAGGGCATCAGAGCACATCTATAGAAACCGCAAGCACTGGCATTCTATCAACGTGCAGGTAGCATGTGATGCCAAGGGAATCATCACCTCAGTATAACTGCCAACTATCCAGGGTCCACCCACGACAATTTTATTTACAGAATGTCAACCCTAAACCGGGACCTAGAAGCTGGGCGGCATGGCGATACATGGCTGCTCGGTGAGTATAAATGCCACAGCACATGCATGCATGTCAGATACTGAGTAATGTCACAACCCCACTAATGATACCCATCACCACCTCCCCAGGGGACAGTGCCTACCCTCTGAGCACCCACATGATAATGCCAATTCGGAACCTCACCACGCCACCCGACGTAAAATATAACACAGCCCACATTGCAACCTGGGGCATAGTGGAGCGCACATTCGGAGTGCTCAAGTCACGCTTTCGTTTCCTTGACCGCTCTGACGGAGAGCTGTTATACGCTCCGCCAGTAGTGTGCAGATCATAGTGGCAGCATGTGTCCTGCACAACGTTGCAACACGCCGGGGCCTGCCGGTGGACATGGTGGTGCCCCCACATCCCCAACCACATGCATGGCCGCTGCACACGGGAGGGGGAAGGGCACGGGGTGAGGCAGCCCGTATGCAGCCCGTATGTAGCTGGTGGCTAATTACTTCACCTAAAATCACACCCCTGTGGAGTGCACACAGCCCTGGCACAAACCATCTGACAATCAATGATGATGCCATAAGGGACAGTCAACTGTCACAACCATACCAGAATGAGATTGGTCACCTGGAAGTGTTACATTGTGTGCATCCCTACCTACACAAACACCACCAATGCTGTGTCATCAAAAGACACACTTCTATGCTGCTAAATTCATTACCCCCTTGCAAAATACAACATGACAACAGTGCCATGTCACCCAACCCCTCCCCAGCACCGCCACCCAACACACCATGGCATGTCATGCTATGTGAGAGCAAACAAAGCAATCCCCAAAACCTGACACAAGTGTCACAAAGTACAGTGTCCCTAATGGAAACTGGCCACACACAATATGCTCACAGTAATGTAGAACTAACAACACACATGACCAAATATTACCAACAATACAATGCAGCTACACAACCTCAAACATAGCAAAAACATGACAGTACTAAGTTAAAGTAGTGGTAGTCTTACAACCTGATTATGCCAGCACATCGACCCCTTCCAACTGTACAGTGTTGCTGCCACGCAAATGTGTAAGTGCACTGCTTACAACATGAACTCCATCTCCAAAGTAGACGGCCTTGTGAAGACATGAGGAATGAACCTGCAAATTAGGAGGAAGACATGGATGCACAAGCACATATCAATACACCATGCAGTGTACAATACTACAACAATATCCACTAGAAATGTATACACAGTATTGACTACAGACTGCCCACACAGCTCATGGGAGTCCAACATCACTGTGTAATTCACTGTCACTTGGGCACACCCTTTGCAAGCCCATGGAAATGGGAAGCAGGAGGGGTGTGTGTCTCACGAACCCAAGCATCTAACTCAAACTCAGGACAAGCCTGCATGTGCCCAGCCGGAATACAGTGGATGCCCACTGGAGCCACACAAGGCAACACACTGTAAAACAAAATCAAAAATCAAAAATCAAAAATGCCCATGTGGGGGCCAGGGGGGGATGCCACCCAGGAGGTCCGAGGACAGGGTGCGCACCAACAGCCACCTGCGTGGATGTTGGGAAAAAAAAACCCTCCATGGGCTCATGGCCTGCACGGCTATGCCAATGTGGGAGAACTGCTGCTGTTGCTCTCATCACCCTCTGCTGCATCAGGAGGTGGTGGTGCTATGGGAGGCAGCCCATGCAAAGCCCTGGTATGGTCCTCCATGGCAGCAAGCATGCGGGTGTGGAAGGTCTCATTCTGGAGGATTATAGTGCGGAGATCCCCATGCAGCACCTGACGTGATGCCTTGATCTCCTGCCGAGCTGTCTGCATCTCAACTGAGAGAGAACGTGTGAGCCGCTCCAGCTGCTGTTCTGTCCTCAAGTTAGTGGAAGCCTCAAGGTCAACAAGAGTCTCCCTGAGGTGATGGAGTTCTACCGTCAGGGCTTCCCTGTGGCCCTGGGACTCTATTGATATCGATTGGTGTAGAGTCTCCAGTGCCGCCTATCTGTCCCTGTTGGACGCCAACATGTCCTCCCTGTGTGATTGGCAAATTTTAGTCTGTTGCCTGCTGTAGTTGCTCCATCTGCCTTTCAGGGGGGGACAATGGAAGTGTCCACCCTCTCCATTGCTTGAGCCATCATCTCAACTGATGCTGCCTGTTTGGTTGCCATACCGCACATGGATTGTTCCCATACAGTATTGCCTGGTAGCGTATGGCCACCACGTCGGCGGGCACCACACCTGTTTGGGGCAAGGCGATTTGCACGTTGCTGTGCCGGCACTGCCTGAGGCTGCAGGACTGCATTCCCCCTCTGATCTGCCGGCCCAGGAACAGGATCAGATGTTGTGGAGTGTGACCCTGCATCCGTAACCGCCAAAGGCAGACTTATCAACACTGACATCCCCTAGAGGGTTCTACCCCTGGTGCGGGTGGGTTGGACATAACAGAATCCCTGCCAGAAACACTTACCTGCGACGGCACATAGGTCTCATCATCCGAATCAGCACCTGAATAGAGGTCTGGGGAGGTGCACCCAGAGACACCCCTGGACAGAATGGTCTGCAGCAAGATTGGGTTCTCACCCACCACCAGACCACGTCCCCCACTGGTGCCCGGTTGTGCCTGAGATTGCTCCTGGGTCTGCACCATCTCCTCAACCTCAACAGCATCAAGTGCGTCATCCCCTGCAAAAACATGAAAGACAAAAAATGGAAACAGGCATTAGCACCGTAGCACACAAATAGGCCTGACAAGCTACAGAACCAGTACATGATTTACACATGTCCCACATGACTATAACCCTCCCATGCATGCACTGTCACTGAGTTGGAAGGGGAGGCAAAAGGCAGACACTGATGACACCAAGATGGAAGAGCAACACATTTGCTGCATGCTGGGTAGCACTGCCATCACACATTGGCCTGTGAGTGGCATGTCCAATACACATACATGACACATGCCATCACACAGATGGCATGTAACATAGCCATGGTACATTCCACAAGTACATCCATATGTCAGTGAATGAGTATTGTCAGCCATCCATGTGAAATTGACATGATGAGATGAAAAATGCTACATAGTGTGACAAAATACGCATGTGCCACACACTGCAACACATCCAGTGTACAAAAAATACAGTGATTGCAGCCGATGTACACATCAATGGTTGTGCACTTCAACATGACAGGAAATAACTATCATGTTCCACATTCAAACAGGCCCCAAAAATGGATGTGATCAGGCCAATACTCAATCAGCCTGAATGGTCAAATCATTCACCTAACACGGTAACACATGTGGGCCAATGTGGGGTTCATCATTGACAGAAGCATGTCACAAATGTGACAATAGGGCTGAGGAATGCGTAGCAAAAGTGGGAGAATTGAAACAATGAGCCTGAACGAACACTGAAAAATACAAACAATGTTGTTGCAAGATGCCACTTCAAGGGCAACTGCCGTAATGTTGCGCTAAATTACTACTGTGGGCAGAAGGGATACTGTCACACCCAAATCCAAGGCCGCTGAATGTTTTGGATGAAGCACATGGGTGACCCATACCACCCAGACACACACACCCTCACCTGGCACTCAATCAGAACCCGTCACCCAAACCACATACACACGCATTACACACACAGGCATGGGCACTCACCGGACAATGCATCATAATCAGGTAGTTCACACCTTGGATCTGTTCCTCTGTGACGAAGGCCCCAGCAACAGACTCATGTTCAGTGAGTTTGTTGTCCTCTTGTGGAGACCCACCGCCAGTCACCAGAGTAGCAGCATGATTTGAAGCCAGCTTGTTCTTTGCTCTGCGTTTCAGGTCATTCCACCGCTTGTAGCAATCATCAGCTGTGTGCCTCACAAATCCAAGGGCACTTATGCAGTCCGCGATGGTCTGCCAGTGTGTCCTACGTTGACCAGGTGTGGTCTTGCACCCTGCAGTCACCAACATTTTGCGGCTGTGTGCCGACACATAGGACACAAGTGTATCAAGTTCCGCGTCATTAAAGCAAGGCTTCCTTGATGTGCCGGAGTGTGTAGCCTTGTCTGGGGTCTCAGCCTGTCGTGCCAGATCACCCTTCTTCCTCTTCTTTAAAAGTGGAGCAGAGCCAGAGTGGCTTACGCTGCTCTGGTCAGTAGGGGCAGAATCACCGGTGGACTGGGTAGTAGGAGTGTGGGAATGCACAATGACCATAGGTCTTGATGCAGGCATTGGTTGCAGGGTAATGTTGGCAGGGGGAAAGTCAGTTTGATGGACCTGGACTGACACTGTCCTGGCTGGGAGAGTCAGAGCTGGGGCGGATGGAGCTGCAGCTGCCCCTGCAGCCTCCCCACCCTGCATACTTGTGGCAGCAGATGACACAGCTACCCCAGATCCACGTGGCTTGGTGACAACAACTTGCACTGCCACACGTGGCCTAGACTTGCTGACCTGGATGTCAGCCTGGGAGTCATCCTATGCCAGGTCAGGTGCCACAATGGGCTGGTCCAACAGGGGCTGAACTGGGATGGTGTCAGCCATGTTTCCCTCAACCATGGGGGGTGCATGGGTGTCCCTGACTGTTCCTCCACACATGGGGGTATAGGGGCACCCTGAAAATCCGGGCCACGTCCCCTACCGCACCCACCACGCCCACCTTTTGAAGGTCGGCCACTATTTGCCTCCTTTACCACTTGGTCGCCTCCCAACCATGGCACTGATGTTGTTGTGCGTATGGGAGTTGCAGTAAACTATTGTCCTGGGCAATTGGGGGTCAAAGGGGTAGGATACTAGATGGAATTTGTATCCTAGTGCTCTAACAAGGCTGTCTGTGACCCCTAGGGGAAGATGACGGGTCACGCAATGCACAGGCAGCCCAAAATCAAAAATTAACGTGCACACAACACCTCGTAGACCACGTGCGTGAAAAAATGAACCCGCACTACGCTGTGGCACCCAGAAACACAAAAATTAGCGTACGCGTAATACACGCAGCCTACAATGACCTCTAAAGGGGAACGCGACACACGGGGCAAGCACAGCTGCTACGTACGTGCAGAACTCAAAGTCTGCCTGGAAAAAGAACGTGAAAAATACACGACTGTGCACGTTGGCAACACCCCCACCAAAAAAAAAGTATTGTACGCTGTCTGAGGAGACAGGACAAAAGGAGAAGTGAACTCTGTTTGAGGAAACAGGCCCAACAAAAAATCAGAACAGAGCTGTCAGAGCTAACAGGGAGTATGAACTAGAAACGCTGTGAAGTAATCGCGTGTGAACCGACAAGAAGTACAGATTTCACCCACTCGCTCTCCACGAAAAGCACGTACAAGGAAATCGCATCCTACACGTAGCTTTTAAACCGGCCCACACATACACGTCAATTACGCATGTACACAGGCCCATTCCTCCAATTACACGCGATGACACTCGGACGTGCAGGTTTTCCACGTGTGCTCTGTCATCACGTGCTATGAGGGAAATGCCCGTGCGTGTAATGTAACTTATGCGCTTACGCGCTAAGGGCCTTTGGTCCAATGAAATCGCGTGCGTGTGCTGACGCGCTTACACGCTAAGGCCCTTTCCTCGAATTACACGCTGACATGCAATTTTTTCACGTGCCAAATCACTCCGTATCAAGCTGGCCAAGCGAAAACACACGGAAGACCACGCTCCTGCCCAGAAGGCCGAATTACTGCCCCCAGAGCCCCGAGCATGCACCCACCTGCCATCTTCTGCTGCCTGACTGCCTGCTGCCCACGTGCCCTGCCATTTGCTGCCTGCACTTCAGCCAGGGGTGTAGTTGCTGTGACCACCCCTGCTGGAACCGAAGACTCCCGACTGGGATTCCATCGCTCCACAGCCCAGCCCCAGGACCCAGTTGCCCACCCACTCCTGCCTCTGGGGTTGCCATGTCCAGCACAACACCATCTGGCAACACTGGCAACCCCCAGCCAGAGAGGCAGAAGGCCACAAGATTCACTGTCACCGAAGTTGGTGTCTTTGTGGAGCAAGTCCTGGGGCAGTATGATGCCCTCTTTGGAAGTTTGCGTGCCGACAATGAAGGACGGACCAGGATCTGGATGGACATTGTGACTGCCATCAACGCGGAGGGGGTGGCAGTCCACAACTTACATCATGTCAAGAAGCGCTGGGAGGACTTCAGGTCCAGGACCTCCAACAAGGCCCGGCGCCTCGCTAAGGCAGCGGATGCCAAGGGGCGCCGGGGCCAGCTGTCAAACCATCTAATGAGGGTCCTGGAACGCATATGCCTAACGCTCTACGTCCAGATCCTTCTGGAGTCGAGCAGTAAGTGTACATGCATGTTGATAGTACGCTGTGCGTGTTGTGGTGTGCCAGTAGTGTGCAGGTTGCACATGTGTTTATGTGGAGCCATGTAGGGATGTGTATGAACATGGGCGTGAGGCTGCCACATGTGAGTCCTCTCAGCTGTGAGACACATTGATGGTGTATGTGTTGGTAAGCATGCTGGGCAAATGCAGGTGTGGGAGCACACATGTTTGAATTTCTGTGTAAGTACATTGGCATGGTTGTGTCATGGATGGTGGTTCATAATGCATGTATCTGCACTGTGTACATGTGCATGTATGTGTATCTGACAAGTGTGCAACTGTGATGCAACATGGATGCACGTGACACTGATATGTAGAAGGATGAATGGCAGATGTGACATGTATGTCGATCTCATCACTGCAACAGTTGGAGGAGATGTAGACATGCATGTAAGTGTGGTGGCATGTGTGCATGTCTAGTGCACTCCTTGTGTTTCATGTGATGTCAGGCTCACCTTTGGCTGTTCATGCTGTTGTATGTGTATGGATGGTGCTGCCTGGTGCAATATTGCTGTTGAAATGTTCATGTGTGTGAGTTAAAATGACATGTGTGTCTCGGAGTGTGATGCCGTGTCTGTAGTTAAACAATGCCACTCATGTGCAACTGTCATGTGTGTATCAGTCCATTGTACAGTGCCCTGATGCCTGTGTTTTATCTCTCCCTGTCTGCAGCGTCAACTGAAGAAGAGGGCAGAGAGGGTGCTGTGGAGCACAGCGGCAGGGATCATCCTGCCAGCCGGAGATGCAAGGCCCGGCTCCCCTCCCAGGTTATCATCTTGTCGGGGAGTGAGGAGTCCAGTGCCGAGTAATGTTTTTTTTTCTTCAGGAAAATGTATTGTAAATAGTTGGAATATGGATTGATTTCACATTTGTATTTATCTTTATGAACATGAAGCAATGGATATCTTTTGTTTACTTTTTTTGGATTTGCGTTGGTGGAGGGAGAGATTGGACTGTTTTTCTTTCAAATTTTTTTGCATTGCTTATCATTTTCATTCACTCATCTTTTTCACATGCTTTTATTTCATGTTTGATATTTTGGTATGCTTTCATTTCATTTATTTATTTATGTATGTACATAATACATTTTCATATTTTTGTTCCATGTGTGGGATTTGCTCATTGGGTTGATGCATGTGAAATTGTGGGTTTACACAAGCAATGCCAACCAGTGTATGTGTGTGATGGACATGTGTTGATGTACATAGTTGAGTTTTGGTTTGTGTCTTGAGTTAGGCATGTCAGTGTGGGGTGGATTGGGAAATCATTGCGTCTCAAGAATGGGGTGGTGTGATGTGGTATTTTTTGGTGTAGAAGTGGGCATGACTGTGCATCTTTATTTCGTGTAGGAGGGACATGAGTGGGACATGAGTGAGGGCCTGCTGGCAGGTACCCCTGACTGCTGGGGTGTGGGGTTGCAGGGGAACATGAGTGGGACATGAGTGGGGGCCTGCTGGCAGGTGCCCTGCACTGCTGGGGGGTGGGGGTGCAGGGGGACATGAGTGGGGGCCTGCTGGCTGGTACCCCTGACTACTGGGGGGTGGGGGTGCAAAGGGACATGAGTGTGACATGAGTGGGTGCCTGCTGACAGGTGCCCCTGACTGCTGGGGGGTGGGGGTGCAGGGGGACATGAGTGGGACATGAGTGGGGGCCTGCTGGCAGGTGCCCTGCACTGCTGGGGGGTGGGGGTGCAGGGGGACATGAGTGGGGGCCTGCTGGTAGTTGCCCTGCACTGCTGTGGGGTGGGGGTGCAGGGGGACATGAGTGGGGACCTGCTGGCAGGTGCCTCTGACTGCTGGGGGGTGCAGGGGGACATGAGTGGGGGCCTGCTGGCAGGTGCCCCTGACTGCTGGGGGGTGGGGGTGAAAAGGGACATGAGTGGGACATGAGTGGGACATGAGTGGGGGCCTGCTGGCAAGTGCCCCTGACTGCTGGGGGTTGGAGGTGCAAAGGGACATGAGTGGGGGCCTGCTGGCAGGTGCCCCTGACTGCTGGGGGGTGGGAGTGCAAGGGGGACATGAGTGGGGGCCTGCTGGCAGGTGCCCCTGACTGCTGGGGGGTGGGGGTACAAATGGACATATGTGGGACATGAGCGGGGGCCTGCTGGCAGGTGCCCCTGACTGCTGGGGGGTGGGGGTGCAAAGGGACATGAGTGGGGGCCTGCTGGCAGGTGCCCCTGACTGCTGGGGGGTGGGGGTGCAGGGGGACATGAAAGTGGGCCTGCTGGCAGGTGCCCCTGACTGCTGGGGGGTGGGGGTGCAAATGAACATGCGTGGGACATGAGCGGGGGCCTGCTGGCAGGTGCCCCTGACTGGTGGGGGGTGGGGGTGCTAAGGGACATGAGTGGGGGCCTGCTGGCAGGTGCCCCTGACTTCTGGGGGGTGGGGGTGCAGGGGACATGAGTGGGGGCCTGCTGGCAGGTGCCCCTGACTGCTGGGGGGTGGGGGTGCAAAGGGACATGAGTGGGACATGAGTGGGGGCCTGCTGGCAGATGCCCCTGACTGCTGGGGGTGGGGGTGCAGGGGGACATGAGTGGGTGATCAGTAGTGCAAGCTGACATGTGGCTTTGCTGGGGGCAGGCCCATGGTAGATGGGCTGCCTGCGGGACATGACCAGGGGTGAAGGGTAGTCCCCTGTGGTGTGGGCTGCCTGCAGGGGCCGTGGAGGGTGTAGAGGGAACACCTGGGAGGACCCACACTGCCAATTCACGTGTAGGATGCCCTGCGCACCCCCGAAATTCAGTACACCACTCTGACAGCAAAATTGCGTGTGAAACTTCCCGCGCACCCCAGGAATACACGTACCCAGCTCAAATGGCGTGTGAAACTTCCCGCAAACCCCAGTAATACATGTACCCCACTCACACAGGCCCTTTCGAATGTGAAACTTCACGCGAACCCCAGTAATACACGTACCCCACTCGCACAGGCCCTTTCGCGTGTGAAACTTCCTGTGAACCCCAGTAATACATGTACCCCACTCGAACAGGCCCTTTCGTGTGTGAAACTTCCCACGAACCCCAGTAATACACTTACCCTACTCGCACAGGCCCTTTCGCGTGTGAAACTTCCCGCGAACCCCAGTAATACACGTACCCCACTCGCACAGGCCCTTTCGTGTGTGAAACTTCCCGCAAACCCCCAAAATACACGTACCCAAATCGCACAGGCCCTTTCGCGTGTGAAAGTTCCCTCAAACCCCCGTAATACACGTACCCCACTCGCACAGGCCCTTTCGCGTGTGAAACTTCCCGTGAACCCCCGTAATACACGTACCCCACTCGCACAGGCACTTTCGCGCGTGAAACTTCCCGCAAACCCCCGAAATACACGTACCCCAATCGCACAGGCCCTTTCGCGTGTGAAACTTCCTGCAAACCCCCGTAATACACATACCCTGCTCCAATCGCGTGTGAAACTTCCCGCAAACCCCAGTTATACATGTACCCCACTCGCACAGGGCCTATCGCGTGTGAAACTTCACGCAAACCCCAGTAATACACGTTCCCCGCTTGCCGTTTGCTGTTTGGCAGCCGTGTAAACTGGTCCAGGGATAGCGCAGCCCTTTGCGCTGGATTGGGGATTTTGATGGCTTTTCCTTGCGCGAGGATGTTCTTGGGGGGGTAACTTGTGCTGCTGCATAGTCACTGCGCCACTCTGCACCACGGTTGGTTTTGGAGGCTAAAATCCATGAATACGCTGTGCACGGAAATCGATTTTAGCGCACACGCTGGCGCAGACATTCGCACGCGCACACTGTGCGCCAGCTGCGTGCGCCACTTGTGCGCTTAATTCTATGAATTACCCCCTTGACCTGCTCCTGTACCTTGCACTTTCTGTAACTCGCACCTAGATGCCTTTGGACGTTGTGCATTGAAGTAAATGCAAAAATTAAAAAAATAAATAGACTATATTTGTTGCTTTTGAACTGCCATGCATTACCTTGTTGCGTTATTGCGTGTATATGTTTGAGGTACAGAAACCTGTTGTTATAACGATTGCTTTAGTTTATTTTTGGGGAGGGAAATCCTTGCCACGGTAGGGATAGTGAAGCATTATCTATTTTTTTGCGTTAATAAAATTACATCTTTTGAAAAGCCTCACATTTCTGACCCATCATATATGGTGTCAAAGTGGGATCAGATCAATTAACACAAATTGGGGAACCGTTACATTTGAGAAACTTAGCAAAAGAGCCTACACTATAGTTACTGAGCAATCAATAGGTTTGTACATACATATATATATATATATAAAATATTCAATGAAAAAACTTTGTTAAGGGGACGTTATGGTTAAGTTGCACTAATAAAAACCTTTGAAATTCACTGAAAAAACTTTGTAAAATGGACGTTATGGTTATGCTGGACTAATAAAAACCTATGAAATTCAAAGAAAAAACTTTGTCAAAGGGACGTTATGGTTTCAAGAAAAATCGAAAAACCCAAGAAATTCACCAGTTATGGTAAGCTAAACAACCATAACTTGCACCACCTCCGTGCACTGCTAAGACTAACACCCAGGACATCAAAGTTGACATCACAAATGTAATTCAAATTCAAAGCTGGTGACCTTCACTCAGAATCTAAATACATTCTCACTTTGCAAAAACTCCTCACCGACACTATGAGAACTGTTATTCTCATAGACATACAGGGCCGCTCTTTGCATCAGACACTGCAGGTGCCTGCCTCAGATGCCAGAATCTAGGGGGCGGCAGTCTGACTCCATTATTATTTTAAATACATTTTAACACAGACACATTAGTCCTTCGCCTGTACTTTACGCATATTATATTGTGGAACACCTCCAAATGTACCGTATGACTTTCGTGACAAAAAAACTGCTTCTTGCTGCCATATCCGATCCCATCCTCATCACCCCTGACCTCCCCAGACAGTATTTGATAAGTTTAACAAGTGCAATAATTTGTTTTTTAATATGTTTTTGCGGTGACGTCCGCGGACACCAAAACACAGATTCAAGATGGCGGGCGCATCGGAACAATCTGAAGCACTTCACGCTCCTCACCATCCAATCAGCGAACGCGTCACATGTTCGCGGACATGACGCAAGCTGATTAGACAATCGGTGTCCTGCCCGCGGAGCGAACAGGGAAGTATCTCCACGGAGCGGACATAGATATCACTAATTTTTTTAGACCTACTTTTTGATCATTTTAAAGAAAACTACCGGACGGATTTTCACCAAATTTACAAAAACACGCTTTCAGCACCAAGCCGCTCTTCCTGCTGCAAATTTGGTGAAAATCCATCCAGCCGTTTGGGCTGAAGACATGTGCAAAGTTTTTCCCCCATTCAGTCTATGGGAAAAAAAGACATTTTGGGACTTCCACTATAACTTCTCCACCCCTGGACCAAACCTCACCAAACTTCAGAGTGGGCTATATACTTTTTTGCAAAGTTTGGTGAGGATTCGTCCAGGGAGAGTGAAGTTATAAGCCGGCAAAAAAGTGCTCTTCCTATGGGATTAGCAACTTAACCATAACTGCACGGCCACTATATATATATTTTTTTTGATGAGTCCGTGTACGGTGAGACATTTTGTTTTTCTCGCCCCAATTGTCCACCATGACTTAAAAAATTGATTTTTTTCACAGCTTCATGGGAGTTTATTCTTCTTTTTTGGGAATACATTGCACGCGTGTGGCTGTTTTTTTTACTGCTATGCAGTCTTTGTTCTCGTATATCTATATATATACGAACAAGGAGCAAAAAGAAGACAAGGAGGGGACAAAGGGACAAGCACTTCAGATTCAGACAGAAGTATGAGTGAGAACACACTCTGGCAAGAAAACAATTAACTCACCAATATCAGTATTGATAACAGCATTGTGATTCTTTCAGTTTGTCCCTTAGAAGAAGAAACAAACAAAAGTTCTCCAATATGGCCTTAATTTCTGTCTAACATCCTCTTTTGATTATGGTGAAACTAGAATTGATTTTGATCAATACATTCAGAAGATCTGATTAAGAACATTCTTTATCATTTACCCGACAAAAGAGAAAGCAAAATTCAAGTTGCAGGGAAGAACTGAAATAGCAATTGAAGATCTGGATCTGGATTCTTTGTTAAGTTTGGCACATCTGGAATTACCAGAACATCAGGATGAAACTGATACTGACATCAATCTAGAAATGCTAAACATCAATACTGGATGGCCACTAAAGAGCAAATTGAAAGTCAATCCACATTCAATCCCCTGTTGAGGCCTTCCAAGATCTAGTAATCCATGACATTAAAAAAGCAAGATTAAACAAGATTACAAAAGAGCAAAGCCAAGTATAACTTCTCACGTAAAGAAAGACAAACCTTAAAAGAATTGCAAAATCTTGGGAATCTGGTTATAAAAGCCTCAGACAAAGACACAAATATTGTGATCCAAAACAACAACAAAAAACATTACGTTTGAGAGGCTACTAGGCAACTCATGGACATCAATTGCTTTGAGAAGTTAGAAGTTAATCAATCAGAAGAAATGTACATCAAACTGGAGGGTTTTCTAGCCAAATGGACAAATCTAAGTATTTTGGATGAAGATGACTGCAAATGTCTGCACAAGACATTTCCCATCATATTCTGCCAACTATCTATTTCCTCCCTAAACTTCATAAGACTACAACCTATCTACTTGGTAGACCGATTGTTACTCTTAATGGAGCACCACTTGAAAATACTTTGAAATATATAGACAAGACTCTCCTGCCATTGGTATTCACTTTGCCATCATATCTTCGAGATACCAAAGATTTTCTCAGAAAAATCAGCGGAATAGCATGGGAAAAGAACTTCATGGTTGCCACATTGAATGTGGTCTCACTCTATACTTCTATACAAAATTGTGATGGAAAAAAAACATGTCATTATTTCCTTGATAATAGATCATTTAATTACCATCTGCATGGACAAATGATTATGGAGATGATAACTATGTCTCATCAAACAAATAATGTGTTCCTATTTGACAACAAATATTACAATCAATTTCGAGAGAAAGCCATGTGCACAAGCTTCACTCCATCATATGCCAATCTGACCATGGGTTGATGTGAGAAGTTTGTGGTATGGACTGATGTCAACAGTTATCATACTAATCATATTGTCATGTGACTTCGATTTATCAATGATCTATTTGTCTTGTGGAATGGAGAGGAAAGAGACTGGCTCGACTTTGTCTAGATACTGAATGTGAACACACTACATTTAAAATTTACATAGAGTCACAAGAGAGAGTCAGTGTTCTTTTTGGATGTTTAGGTCAAATCATGCCAAGAAGGAATTATAACTGAACTTCATCACAAACCCACAAGCTCCAACATGCCACTATACGCTAGCAGTAACCACCCTATGTCACTAAAGTGGAGTATACCATATGGTGCATTCATGAGGATTTGACGGAATTGCACAGAACTAGAATGCTTTGATAAGGAATGCAGGGTAACTGCCCAAATCTTCGTAAAACAAAGATACCCAAAAGCAATTCTAGAAAGAGCTTACTGCAAAGCTTGAAATTTAAATCAAGCATTCCTATTATCAACAAATAGAACAAACGCTGGTGAAAACTAAAGAAGAAGAATATCCGGAAACCAGACTAATCCTCACATATGGTACCCACTCGAGTACTATATGTAACATTCTGCACCGTCACTGGCACGTGCTAAAATTAGATTTCCATTTATTTCTAATAAAGATTCACTTGTCTGTAGCTTCATGTCTCCATTAGCCAAAAGTGTGAATGACCTTCCCTTGCTTGCTGCTAGCTCTGCCGGTTTCTACAAATTTACCAAATGTAAGGCCTGTAAACGTGCTCTAAACAGAACTAATTATCACCATCCTGAACTAGGCCACATGGTAGAATTGAAGACGAGAATCACATGTAACACAGATTTTGTTTCTAAGGTCTTGTATGCCCATGTGATTGATGATACATGGGCAGCACAACTGGGAAATTAAAATTGAGAATTCTACAATACATGAGAGCAATCTAAAACGTTGATCCGTCTTACCCAATGGGCGTACATTTTAGAGATCTACATGAGGGCAAGATTGACAGCCTAAGATTCTTTGGGCTACACCAAATCAAGGAAAAACCTTGTGATGGTTATCGTGATCTTGAACTGTGCCAGATGGAAACCAGATTTACCTTAGATTTCGAAAAAAAACAAAAAACAAAAGGTCACAATTTAAACAAAGAACTTTTTATCTTATTGGGGACATGAACTGGTGATCTAGACAAACATTTGTTTTCAAGTCCATAAAGTCCAACAAGTTAAATGAATATATAAAAACAGATGAATTGTCATTCTATGATCATGTATGTCTGTTATGTTATATTAATTGCTACCTTAGTTGACAGCCTATCTCTTGTATTGTCCCTTCTAAGTTGTAAATTCACTTCTCTGGTTCATTCGAGTCAGTGTTTATTATTGATTTTTGGAATGTTTTTTGGAATAGTTTTCCTCCGTTAGAAATGTCCTTGTGAAGTTCCTTGAAGATACTTTTATTATTGTTTTTATGGCCACGGTGGTTGTGTGCAAACTGACAAACATTGGTAAACAGTATATATACTGATTTTAGCACCTTTACGAGAATGTGAAATGACAGATATTTTTAGGTTTCCTTTCTTTTGTATTTTTTTTTCTTTTTATTTCCTTTTTCTAAATCTGCTTTCCTTTATCCACACATGTATCCAAGATTTGTGCATTAGGAATTTTCGACATACTATGCTGATGAATGAATAAGAACTCTCATGCACTATTTACTTTATTGCCCCATGATGAACACATCTTTTTATCAAATTGGAGTTTTAGTGGCAGTAAAACAAACGCAAAGTCTTTAGGCAATTTCATCTGTAAGTGGGCTTAATGTTCCAAAGAGCTGGAATAATTATGCACTATGCAATTTATTGAGAGCATTAGATATTCCACAATGTATTGTGATTGTTGATAATTGACAGTACTTTGCTCTGTATATAGTGTCCAATATTGAGCATTTTATTGCATTGCTACTCTAAGGAACTGCATTCTGCACTTTATTTCAGAGCACAGGACACTTTATTAAATGTTGTTTCCGGCAAATGCAACATGATGTCTACAACGGCACATAATAGGGATCCTAATTGGATTATGACATCATGTTGGTAACTTATAGTGATATGCATGGGTATTATGACTAAATGAGCTGGAATGAGTATGCACTGTGTACTTTATTGTGAGCACCAGACACTTTGTAACAAACTGTGATTGTTCAAAATGGATGGCACTTTTTTCTCTATATATCATTCAACACTGAATGTTTAATTGTACTGCTTCTTTAAGGAATTACACTATGCAGTTTATTTTAAAGCATTGGATAATTTATTAGATTTTGACTCCTGTAAAAACAATATGATGTTTAAAACGCCACACAATATGGGCTTAAATTACATGATATTATCATGTTATCACTTTATTGCGATATATTTGGGCATTTTGCCTAAACATCCCGTAATCTTGGTAGGACAGACATTTATTAACTACAAAGCTTTGAGCATAAGTAAAGGATAACATCATTGCTCTGAATACGAGTGGCGTTATCATGAGTTCATGTGACTTTTGCAATATACAATGTAATATTGTCTCCATCTTGGTGTTACAATTTAATTAATATGAATGCTATTCTTTAGTCTTGCATTTTTTTTTTCAGCATGGAAAGATTTTCAAAATGGCGGCCACATTCGACTATACAAAATCGAGAACATAGCCCTCAATCAAGCGGCTATGGGCAAAAAACAGTCAAAAAAGGAAAACAGCAGAAAAAGGAAAAAAGGACAACAGGAAATGGAATCCATGGAGACTGTTAAGAAGTATTTTAAACATTATTGTGTAACTTGTAAAATGTACGTGATCAAGTAGCGAGTGCGCTACAAAATGCGCTGTACTGTGTTTCTTTGCTTTGTTTCATTACACGTCTGATTAAAACTGAAGATCTTATGGATTGTTTTTGCAGTTTGGCAATTGTATTTTCAAGGCAAAATGTCTTGGAGTTTCTTCTTCCTGTGTGTGCTATCCCTTTTTTAGGAACAGAAATATTCTTTTTTTCTCTTTATACATACAGTGCCGCTCTGGTCAGTAGGGGCTTAATCGTAGGTGGACCAGCCAATGTAATCAGGCAATGATGTGATGACCAAAGGTTGGACTGCAGGTATTGGCAGCTGGGTGCTGTTGCCAGAACCCTGCGCTGCACCGGCCTCGGCCACCGGCCTCGGCCTGCAGCTTCCACACCCTGGCTGCTCTGGACAGGAGATGAAACTGTTGCTCCTGGTGGCAGCAACTTGCACCACACGTGGCTTGGCCTTCAGGACACATAAATCAGCCATTGAGTTACTCAGTGCCTGTTCCACTGCAGTCCGGGCTGGCTGATCCAGAGTCTGAGTGATGGTAGCCACAGCTGCCCCTGAAGCTTCCACACCCTGGCTACTCGGGACAGCAGATGGCACTGCTTGTCAGGTCTGATGGGTACTGGGGATGTCAGCAGCAGCTACATCTCCCTGACTCGCTTGGGTGGGGGGGCATGGCTATCCCTGCCTGGGCATGGACACCTTGCCCTCGTGGACCAACCTGGCCACATCACCCACCTTGTCCTCCTTGGTATCGGCACCCACCTTGCCAGCATGGCCACCTCACCCACCGCGGCCACCTCTGGGAGGTTGCCAAGTTTTGGCTCCCTTACCACTTGTTGCCCTCCCAGCCATGGCTCTGATGTACTAGCGCAATGGGAGGTGCAGACAACAATTGTCCTGGGCAATTGGAGTGAGGGGGCAGGGTACGTGATGGAAAACATACCACTGTGCTCAAGCAAGGCTGTATGTGACCCCTGGGGAAAAAGAATGCATCACGCAATGCTCAGGCACCCCAAAAACAAAAACAAACATGTCCTTGACCCTGTGGTAGCCCACGTGCGATGAAAAAACTTCCTGCAGTATGCTGATCTCTTCCCTGCCGTCTTCCGTCCCAGATACCACCAGGGCCCCCTGTGGACCTGTCCAAACTCAGCGGCCAGTCTGGTGGAGACCACATCCCTGCCGCAGTCAGGAGTCGAAGGAGGATCATCAGAGGTGGTCACCACAGCAACGGGACCAATGGCAATGGAGGAAGTGCAGGCACCAATCAGCAGGGCACGTGCATGACAGCCTTGCAGGTTTTCATCATCCCGGAGGCTGTCCCGAAGGGACAGGCACCAGGCTTTTTAACGGCGGCATCAGGCTCATCGTAGGAGGCAACAGGACTCAGGTCCTCAACATCACAGGGGCAGGTATCGGCCATCGGGCAAGAGGGAAACGCGGAACTCAACCCGAGGATGTCTTCCGTGTTGCAGCGAATGGACCAGCAAAATCGGAGCATAGCGGCAGCGGGCACAGGGGCACGACTCACCATCACCTGGGTGGAGAACACTCTGCGTCGGGCGGAGAGGTGTGCCGAGTTCCTCAAGGAGACTCGCAGGGAGTTTGAGAGGAGCACTTTGGAGTCCCTGCGGGCCCTCGTGAGGAGAGCAGAGGCCCACCTCAGGGAAATAAACGCAGCGTTCGATCATGCCCTTGCCGAGACTCTGGGTGGAAATGGTGAGTCATAGGTCTAGCCTGCTGCCTTTGTAAATTGTTCATTAGGGCTAGGTTTCCTTTTTGAAATAATTTTGTTCTTGTACTTTTTGGGGATCATAGACCCATGAACTTTGTATATAATTTGGATCTTGTAGTTTTTCTGGAGTTTTTTTTTTACCATGGAGCAATGTTTTTATTCTGATTTTTATTTGTGTTTACATATGGTAAAATGGACATGGACCACAATTTGGATTCTTTCATTGTCATTTTTCCATCATATTTTTTTTTTCTGGATTTCCATTTCATTTTTATTTTGTATGATCATTATTTCACTGGTTTCATTTTTATGTGTTTCATTTGGAATCTGGATATTTATTACATTTTAATACATTGGAGTACAAGTGGTGTCTGCTCTCAATGTTTTGGTGTATGTTTCAATGTTCCTTTTCTGTATTACGTTCCCCTGATGTTGAGCAATGTTGTTCATGTGTGTGCAAACATGCATGCATGTGTGAGTTTGTGATTTACATGGTATGGAGCATTTAATGGGGAGCAGGAACAATGGATGAGTGTTGAGGTGCACCGTGTGGGTGCAGTGTGTGTTGGGATTTTGGTGGACATATGCTACATGATTGCATGATGTGCAAATGTGGGGCATGGTGGGTCATGAGTCAGGGGCTGCCTGCAGGTTGCTGTCACTGGTGGGGGGTCATGAGTTAGGGTCTGCTTGCAGTTTTGCCATCACTGGTAGGGGTGTGGGGGTCATGAGTCAGGCCATGCCTGCAGGTTGACATCACTGGTGGGGGGTCAAGAGTCAGGCCCTGCCTGCAGGTTGCCATCACTGATGGGGGCTGAAGGGTCATGAGTCAGGACCTGCCTGCAGGTTGCTGTCACTGATGTGCGTGGGGTATCATGAGTCGGGGCCTGCCGGCAGGTTGCAATCACTGGTGGGGGTGGGATGTCATGAGTCGGGGCCTGCATGTGGGGTATGGTCACGGCTGATGGTGGTCCCCAGTAGTGTGGGCTGCCTGCGGGTTATGGTCACGGGTGATGGGGGTCCCTTGTGGTGTGGGATGCCTGCGGGGTATGGTCACGGGTGATGGGGAGTCCCCTGCCTTTGGGGTATGGTCACGGGTGATGGGGGGTCCCATGTGGTGTGTGCTGCCTGTGGGGTATGGTCATGGTTGATGGGGGGGTTCCTTGTGGTGTGGGCTGCCTGCAGGGTATGGTCATGTGTGGGCTGTCTTGTCTGCGGGGTATGTTCATGGGTGATGGAGGGTCCCATGTGGACTGGGCTGCCTGTGGGGTATGGTCACGGGTAATGGGGGATTCCTTGTGGTGGGGGCTGCCTGCGGGTATGGTCAGGTGTGATGGGGGGTCCCTTGTTATGTGGGCTGCCAGCGGGGTATGGTCCCAGGTGATGGGGGTCCCTTGTGGTGTGGGCTGCTTGCGGGGTAGGTCACAGTTGTTCTGCCTGCGGGGTATGGTCACGGGTGATAGTGGGTCCCTTGTGGTGTGGGCTGCCTGCTGGTATGGTCAGGGGTGATGGGGGTCCCATGTGGTGTTGGCTGCCTGCGGGGTATGTTCACAGGTGATGGGGTTACCTTGTGGTGTAGGCTGCTGCGGGGTATGGTCATGGGTGATGGGGGGATCCCATGTGGTGTGGGCTGCCTGCGGGGTATGGTCACAGGTGATGGGGGTCCCTTGTGGTGTGGGCTGCATGCGGGGTATGGTTATGGGTGGGTTGCCTGTGGAGTATATTCACGGGTGGTGGGGTGTCCCTTGTGGTGTTGGCTGCCTGTGGAGTATGGTCACGGGTGAGAGGGTATCCCATGTGGTGTGGGCTGCCTGCAGGGTATGGTCACGGGTGATGGGGGTCCCATGTGGTGTGGGCTAGCTGCAGGGTATGGTCACAGGTGATGTGGTGTCCCTTGTGGTGTGGGCTGCCTGCGGGTATGGTCAGGGGTGATGGGGGGATCCCTTGTGGTGTGGGCTGCTTGCGGTTTATGGTCACGGGTGATGGGGGGTCTCTTGTGGTGTGGGCTGCCTGCGGGGTGTGTTCTCAGCTGATGGCAGCACGTGCGGCCCTTTCCACGACATTTGGCTGGCACAAGTGGGTAACGCGATTTCACAGGTGTCGGCGAGGGCCTCTCCAATTTGGCTGGAGCGAGCGGGGTACGCAATTTTGCGGGGCTACGCAAGGGCATTTCCATGTGATTTTCATTGCGCGAATGGGCTATGCGATTTCACGGGTGTACACAAGGGGCTTTCCATGCGATTTTGCAGGGGTACGCGATGGCCTTTCCACCCCATTTGGCTGGCGCGAGCTGGGTAAGCTCCTGTTTTTCATGCAATTACGATGGAGGGGAGGCTGTGTGCTGGGCCACGGATGGCACCGGGCATTGCGCTGTATTGCGCATTTCAAAGGTCTTTTGACTGCACACAGGGGCGTGTTGGGGGCGTAACTGGTGCTGCTGGATGTTCAATGTGTCACAGCTAGTAATGGCTCAGGAAATCTGTGAATACGCGTGGCGCACAATTGCTGCTTTGCGCTACGACTGACGGATGCGTGGTGCACGCTCCTTCTCTGCGTGCAGCGCTTGGCCTCCTTCTGCACTGGATTCTATGAATTGAGCCCAAAGTGAATTACAACAGAATCTTTTCCAAGCTATAGGATTTTACAGGTCCTTGAATGGTAAGTTAGTTTCTAAAATGTGTTGTCCGCTCATAGGTAATAAGGTGAACACATTTTTGGACGTTTTTTAGACCATGTGTATTTTTCACAAATATATACAATAGTTCAGTCTGATAACTGTTGCCTAACATGTCAATGCAAAAAGATCAAATGAGCAACACTACCTCATTTCGCTTGTAATTTATTTCCCCCATGTTTTAATGGAACTTACCTCAGTTGTTTGCATTTAACAAACCATCACAGGATACACTGTTAATATTTTCAATTATTTGTGTTCTCTGTCTGTCTGCATAACCTTCGTAACATGCAGCTTCACGTTAGCAATTGCCATTTCACAAGAGTTTTCTGCAGATGTCTTGCAGTTATGTTATTTTTCAAATTTGCAGACCCCACTGATGCGCATACATAGTGACATATATTAACTGTTGAACTTAGGTGTGTGAAAATAATATCTACTACTCATTTATGGAAAAGGGATGCACTATATTTTAGGAAAGAGCACGAAATGGGCATGTCAGTGGCCTGTACGTATCATTTAAACTATGTTTGGCATGCTAGGGCGCAGTGATTTCATTAATAAACATAGCTTTGAATTGGACCAGACTATTGGCACACTGGCACCTGGCACAGTTAAAATATCCTCTCATACCTGCTATACTTAATAACTAGCCAATCACAAATGATCCCTACCATAATACATAAAGTATGACGATATCAGCCCCATGCCTCCACAAACCAAATCACAAAAGCATTTTATTTATTTCTTTCACACACAGTATGTTGTGTATTTAATACGAGCAACTATATCCTCTGCATACTGAGAGTTTTGAGTGAAACATCGGAGCCTAAATGGGACTTTTGAAATGGAGACAGGAAGCGTCATATATCCCCCACTGCTCTTACACATAACTCTTTCTTTCACTATTTGCGCAAATTCCACCAAGACTGAATGCTTGCATTGGCAAAATACAGTGACCCTGCATACATTTAACAGGGAGTGGGACTCCAGCAGGGTGGTGTGGATGCAGGCAGCTACTCCTGACTGTGCGGAAGCTAAGTACATTGCACGTACCCAACCTGTCTGGCTGTAGAGTATCATCTCCTCTCTGTTGCAGTCAGCTGCAGCTCCTGGACTGTGTGCACTTTCATTCTGTGCGGCTCATTGCACAGGAGGAGATAAACAAATATTTCTTATATAATCAGGCAGGTTAGATCCATAATTGATCCCTATATGCCCATAGAATATTCCATTTGGTTATGTTAATGTTAAAGGACATTTGTACCGCGCACTATCACCACTGAAGTGGTCCCCTGGCGCTCTGGTGGCTCTGAAAAAGGGAAGGAGAGGGGGTGGGTTAGTGGGAATAAGCTGGAAAAGTTCAAGAGAGCAGTGATGTGGTGTTGGCAGCCTCAGCCCGGTGGGTCCGTTGGCTGGGCTTGGGGTGTTTTACAGTCGATAGTCGTCGTGTGCTGTTGTGCAAGTCTATGTGTGGTTTGTTTTGTTGTTGCATTGTTGTGAAGTTTGTGCGGATTGCTGCGTTTAAGGCTTGTGGTTGTGTCTGGTTAGAGTTTGAGAGGTGTATGAAGAGGGATGATATTGTTAGTTGGTTGGTTAGTTGGCATTGCTGTCCTTGCAATTATGGGATTCCATCTAGGTGCGGTACATGCTGACGTTCACATTCTGAAAGATGATGTTAGGAAAGGCAAAGAAGCGAAATTAGTGCAGAAAAAATTGTCAAAATACGCCATAAAAGGGGCGATGTTGACTAGTGGGGAAGGGTCAGGTTTGCAGCAAACTATAGGCATGCCACAGGTGAATAACCAAAGGCAGTTTGATCAGCGTAATAATGGATTAATACCACAAGGTAGGGGAGGCTTCCGAGGAAGAGGCTTCCAGAATAATCAGGGACATTTCCAGAATAATCAAAGTGGATTTCAAAACATACAAAACGATAATGAAGGCATGAAGGGAGGGCAAGGAGACTTCCTGTGTGTTAGACATATGGAATGACAGGACACATTGCACATATGTGCAGAGGTCAAGAGTTTGTGCAAAACGTGCAATTCTCAAGAGGGTTTGCCCAAGATCAGACATTATATCAGACATGAGCCCTGGGAGAGCAGCAAGTACAGCAGTTTAGGAAAAGTACAAAATGGATTTACTGCAGAGGGCAAGAGCCCATATACAGACTCAGCAATATACAAACATGGAATAAATAGTGACACACAGGAGTGAAGGTGTCATTATGAAACAAAGGAATCCTTTTATAGGAACAGGTGTATGCGTGCACTCACAGTGGGACAGCCTCACAGGGCGACTTGAGATGCTCAGAATTGTTAGTGGTACTAAGCCTCAAGGAGTACCGAAAATTAATATGCCAAAGGAAGAACAATTTTTGTTCTAATGGTAGAGATTGGGACTGTGTGTCCATACATGAAAAAAACAAAGACACAAAGGGAAGGCTGAGGGGGGATTATTGGTGGCCTGGAATGGATTCTGATTTGGATGAAATGGTAAAATTGTGTGATGTGTAGTGAGGCTGCCAACATGCTGTGGGGCCGTGTGATCAAGTCTTGCATGGGAGATTGTGACTTTTAATTTTCACTGTGCCCCTTTTTTGGCATTTCGGTGCTGGACTGCCCCAGGGCAGGACAAAGACTGATATGTTTGGGATATTTCTTCTCTGTGAAAGATAGTGAGCTAAAGACTCTGGGTAAGTCTCTCGTAACCAGGACTAATGTCTGGCAGAGGGACTCCCAGGACCCCCCTTGTTAATTTGCATATTGAAGTAACTTTGGGTCTCACCCTAAGTTACTAGGGGAATCCAGACGTGGACCCCTTGCTCACTATTCTTAGAGAGGCACAGATCCACCCTACTGATGAGGTTCAACCAGACCGAAACACGTGTCTGGGGTTTCTGTTGGTACTCTTGTTCAGAGGAGAATTGCCTAGCATTTTGGTGCTGGACTGCCCCAGGGCAGGACAAAGACTGATATGTTTGGGATATTTCTTCTCTGTGAAAGATAGTGAGCTAAAGACTCTAGGTAAGTCTCTTGTAACCAGGACTAATGTCTGGCAGAGGGACTCCCAGGACCCCCCTTGTTAATTTGCATATTGAAGTAACTTTGGGTCTCACCGTAAGTTACTAGGGGAATCCAGACGTGGACCCCTTGCTCACTATTCTTAGAGAGGCACAGATCCACCCTACTGATGAGGTTCAACCAGACCGAAACACGTGTCTGGGGTTTCTGTTGGTACTCTTGTTCAGAGGAGAATTGCCTAGCAATTCGGTGCTGGACTGCCCCAGGGCAGGACAAAGACTGATATGTTTGGGATATTTCTTCTCTGTGAAAGATAGTGAGCTAAAGACTCTGGGTAAGTCTCTCGTAACCAGGACTAATGTCTGGCAGAGGGACTCCCAGGACCCCCCCTTGTTAATTTGCCCCTTTTTTGGGGACAGGAGGAGACGGTATGTGCTGGTATTGATGGATTGTACACAAAATGGGTGGAAGCGGAATTGGCGTACAAGGCTGATTAGAGGGCTGTCGTCAACTTCATTGTTAGCATTTTTCGAAGAGAAGTGTTTGCAAAAAAAATTATGTATGATGTAATTAGTGATGTTACCAGTGAGTTCATCAGTAATGTCATTTGTGATGAAATCATTGTGGTCACAGGCTTCTCAGCAGTTAAGGTGAACTTGCTTCACATGGGAGTGCTGAATTTCAGTGGTTTTGACTCTCTCTTAACTAATGTTTTTGTAACTGAATTTATTTTGCTATACTGCATTTTCTTCATGGGCCACTTTCATGACCTCTGGCTGTGGCAATTGTGCATGTTGTACCGATAGGTTTCTTGGGGGCCTAATAGCCATGGCCTTTGTCTGTGGCTACTGTACAAGGTACACTAGTCATGGCCTGTGGAAAAATTCCTTTTTTGGAAAATCTAATCCAAATACATCCAGCCAGTCAAAAGTTAATGTACAAATGTTTTGCTTGCAGGGCACCCCGCTTCTCCATCAAATATTTAAAAAACTACTGGACTGATTTACGCAAAAACAGTCAAGGAAATTAAGTCAACAATTTGTGCTGAAGTTGTTTCTTAATTTGTCCAAATCTGTATAGCTGTTTTTGTGCTACAACTTCCCACACAAACACTTATTCTCTACTAGAAAAGCAATGGGAGTAGGCTGAAAACAGTATTTTGTTGTTTTCTCAGTACTCGTTTTACTTTTTACCTATTCTTTTCCAAAATGTATAGTTTGGGGTGCAGGGGTTGTGTGGAAAACATTTTTGGGGAGAGGTGGGGAATTCCATCCTAATCCGTCCAGCAAGTCAAAAGTTATTAGCAATGGAATTTTGAGAAAACTTTATTTACAATGGTTTCACCTTAACATAGGGCAGCAACCACTGCTCTATTACAGGTCCTGCGGTAGCGACCCTGTAGTTATGTTTAAGTTGCTCAACCCATAGCTAGAGCACTTTTTGGGCAGCTTATAACTCTGCCCCCCAGGACAAATCCTCACAAAACTTTGCAAAAAAAGTATATGGCCCGTCAATTTGATCCTGCGAAGATTGGTGAGGTTTAGTTAAGGAGGGGCAAAGTTATAGGGGGTCCCAAAATGTGTGGTTTTTCCCATAGACACAATGGGAAAGACATTTGCTCATGCCTACAGCCCAAACCAATGGACGGGATTTCACCAAATTTGTGGCGATAGTGCCAGCTTGGTCCTAAAAGTGTGCTTTTGTAAATTGTGTGTAAATCTGTCAAGTAATATTTTTTTAAATACCAAAAGGTAGGTTAAATATAATTAGTGATATATGGTTTTGGTCCGCAGACTCAATTCCCTGTTAGGGACATGGGCAGGCCTCTGATTAGTCCAGAGGACAATGTGATGCCCGCGGACATCCTACGCACCCACTGATTGGATGGTGAAAAGCATGAGGTGCATCATATTTTTGGACATGTCTGCCATGTTGGATCCCCAAACAGCTGCAAACACATGTCTGAAAACACATTGTGGGTAATTTGGTGGTGGAAAGATGGGCTGGGTAGGGTGACAGAGTTGAAAAAAGATGATATGGGGCTATTTTGTAGGTTGGCAAATGCCGGGCAGGTATCGCCCCTCTCCAGGGGCAGCGCGGTGAACAGGTTTCTACAAAAATACATTTGGGGTTATTTGATGGCTGGAAGAGGGCATAGAAATGGTAGGGAAGTTGAATGAAGGTAATCTGAAGCTGTTTTTATAGGTGGAAAAAAGGATTTGGAAATGTTGCCGAGTCTGCAGTCAATTTTGGTGTCCGCAGACATCATTAGGATTGCAGAGGGGGTCAGTGTGAATTTTATTAGTTGAAAATGTATGATACAACCTTGTTTGTTTGTTTATTTATTTATATAGCGCTCCAAACCAGAAGGGCGTGTTACAATTGCTTAAGATACTTTTTTACACAATAAATCGTTTCAGTTACAAGAATATACAGGTTACATGACAATGAATGCAAATACAATTTTAACATCATTAACAGTCAAAGATTTTACAATATTTACAAAGCTATATGGTCAACAGCAAGTAATAGTCTGCTGGGGAAAAGTGGCCATAAAATGTCAGATCCCTACCAAGATTCCGACATTTCATTTTTTTCTGAAACTAAAGAATGATGGGTCAGCTCTTAAGTTGTGCAGCCATGACGGGAAAACTACTTCCCCCTGCATTTTTAAGGTTATATCTCGGGACTTTAACGGAATTTGAATACATAATCGTAGTTGAACGTGTAGATATATTTTTGGCAAATTTATCCACCAAATATTTGGGTGCTGAATTGGCTAGGCATTTGTGGGTAAGGGTTAATGCTTTAAGTTGTATTCGATCATTGACTGCGAGCCACTTGATGTTTCATCTAGCTAATGAGATATGTGCGTTTTCGGGATGCTTAGTCCAGTTCTAAGCGCGTTGTTCTGAAGAATTTGTAATTTATTGATGTTTCGCTTGCTAGAACCAAGATAAAGTACATTACAATAGTGTTATTTTGAAAGAACTAGTGCTCTGGCTAAAGTAATGAAGTTGGCTGTTGAGAGGAAAGGTTTGCAGGGTTGGATAAACATACATGTTTATGCTGTTGCTGAAGCAGTAGCGTTAACTTGCGTGTGTAAGTTCAGAGCTCTTTCTAGGTGGAAGCCCAGGGTTTTAACATCTTTGGCCACTTTGATATCTATGTCATCAATGTCAAATGATTGAAACTGGTTACTAAGTTTGCTAAGTTTAGCTGGAGCTCCAATGAGCAGGAGTTTGTTTTTTTCATCATTCAGACAGAGGCCATGCAAAGCCATCCAAGATTGAATGAACAAATAGACTTTATTCAGCAGGGCAGAGTCAAACTCGTAAACACCAGGCACAGGTATGAGGATCTGGTTGTCATCTGCATAACTAGTGTAGGTGACACCCAAATTGTCTAGGTCATCAAGCATCAGCTTTGTGTAAATGTTGTACATCATAGGCGATAAACATGAGCCTTGCAGGATTCCACAAGTTATCGGTGTAGGCTTCACTGATGCAGAGGGAAGGAAGACAATTATGGAGCGATTGTCTAGAAAGGATTGAATCCACGCCATCGCATCTGGAGAGGAATGGGCATCTGTAGATAAATGTTTACATAGCACTTTATGATCCACTAAGTCAAATGCGGCAGACAGGTCTAGTAGTAGGATGAGAGACAATTTTCCTTTGTCGTTTAAGTCATCTATTAGGTTTTTCAAATCGACCAAGGCAGTTTCCATGCCATGAAAGCTAAATTGGCGGAGTCCCAGCAGATTGTGAGTCTTAAGGTAGGTCTGAATTTGAATGTAAGCAGCTTTATTAATCATTTTTAACAGAAATGGGACCGTAGATATAGTTCTATATTTTGTTGGGATATTTGGGTCCAGAGTAGGTTTCTTTAATAACGGGAGGAGTCAGGCGTCCTATAGATTGTTGGGAACCGAGCAAGAATTGAATGAAGCGTTAATTAAGGTTGAGATGAATGGGGCTAGGTCCCTCGACGCTTCTTTGATAATTATAGCCGGGCAAGTGTCACCCTGACATCTGGATGGTTTGAGGGAGGTTATGATGTTCTCCCCATCCCAGATAGAGACTGGTGAACATTTCAATCAATTGGGTGGTTTGATAAGGTCTGGCCATGTTCCCTGAGGAGGAGGGGAGAGCTGGACATTTTTTTTTTGTGGATTTTATCTTGTAGGAGGGATATTTTGTTAGACAATGCAGATTGAATATGTGTGCACCAGGTCTTATCCTTGATGTACGTATTGGTTGGAGGAGTAGGAGACTCAGGTTCTCTCAGGATATTAAAGAGATTTCTTGTGCTTGAACTCGCTTTGTTAATCTTATCATTGTAGGTATCACGTTTAGTTTGGAGAATCTCAGATTTGTATTTTGCTGACATTTTGGCGAGATTTTCCTTATTAAGTACAGAAGGGTTATTTCTCCATAGGTATTCAGCTTTTCTTTTTTCTGCCAGTAGGGCTTTAAGATTAGGGGTGAACAATGAATTTAGGTGGGCTCTAGGTTTATCTTTGCACATTTTTAGTGGTGCAATATTATCGATGGCTTGATTAATTGTAGAATTGTAGAAATCTAGTAGGGCTGGTGGGTCAGTGGAGGCAGGCATAGGAGTAGTAATGGGATAGAGGAACAGTCGTGGATTGTCCACTGTTATATTCTGATTTTTTCTGGTGTGTATAGGGGGTTCCAAGAGGTTAGTCCACAGGAGTTGTGAGCTATACTAGGAAGTGAATATTAGAAGGTGATGGTCTGTCCATATGCATGGTTCATTTTACAGTATAGTAGTATCACAGTTAAGGTCAGCCAACCAGTCTAAGGTTCTACCTTTAGAATGTGTTGGTGTGTTGACCCTCTGAGTAAAGCCTAATTCTGCAATGGTATTGGCGAGAGCCAGTGCATGCTGATAATTTGGGTCATTGAGACCTAGATTGAAGTCTCCAAGTATAAACATTTGAGAAGAAGGTTCAGTATTGGTTGAGAGTAAAGTGGTAATGTATTCTTCAAAAGAAGTAATAGGGCCAGGTGGACTGTATATCAGATGCATAGTTATGGTCCGTGAGGTATAAAGTGGCAGTTTAACTGTTAAGAGTTCACCTGATGTGAAAGGGGGATGAGTTGAGACCCTTAGTTCAAGATTTGTTCTAGCCATAAGGTGATGCCCCCTCCTCTAGTAGTTTCTCTATCAAGCCTCAGAATGGTAAAATTGTTTGGAATAGCGAGTGCAAGTGCGGGACCTGCAGCTGCATGGAGCCAAGTCTCTGTAACTGCTAGAAAGTCTAACTGATTGGCTTTTATCAGGTCTGCAATGTCTAGAGCATGGGCAGAGGTTAACTGGTCAGACAAGTTGGCAATGTGGTTGGTTTTAGGTTTAGAGCTCTTCTTTGGCCAAATATGGCATGTGGAATTGTCCTTGAGAACAGGAGAAACTGCATAATGTTTTAGCCATCTAGATTGCAACCTATAGTTTCTAATAATAGTGGGTCAAGGTTGGTTAGGAGTGGGTCTAGTGACAAACCGTCAAATCCATTGGTCAGGAGTTAAGGTACAAGTAAAACCCAAGTTGGCCATGTTGGGGAGATTTGAGTTATTGGCTATAGGATTTTATTGAGGCAAAAATGTGGTCGGTTTTGTAGTTATAGCCATGGGCAGTGTTTTAGTTTTGTCAATGGTAGGAATTAAAAGGGAAGGAATATGGTAGGTTTGATGTCATATCCTAAAGTCATAAAGGTCGCCATATTAAGATGGCTCCTAGTGAAAACCTTGAAAAGCTTGCAGGTAGTAAATGTTAGGCGATCAACCTTATAGTTAGCAGTATCTTTGGCTACAGCAGGTATGCTATTGCCAATCAGTAGTACCAGTAGGCCTACAAATAGTTTGGTCATGGCATACATAGCTTAGGTTACAAGAAGGCTGTCAGGTTGAACGGTTGTTCAAAATTAAGAAGTATTTTAATCAGGGGTGGACCTTAGTAGTACGTGGTAAGGCAACATTTATCTTAAGGGTTATTACTTGATAGGCCTAATGGTAAGCCTAAAGATGGCACAGTAAGTTAGGATGTAACGGGATGCTACCGAAAGTCATACAGAGTAAGCTGTCATGTTTATACGGTACATAGATTCAAAGCAACAGTCTTGTTCCGCATGCCGAGACGAAAGTGCAAAACTGGCCGATCGAACACAATGTGTTTTGCTTATAGCCTAGATGGAACCAAATTAACAAAATCCTCATTCAGACAAGTACATAAGTAAGATCATGAGCTTTCATAGTGATAGGTAGTCGTCATCTAAGTAGGCGGTGAGTAAAATTATACTATACATACTATTAACATGCTGCTGGTATATAGCGAATAATAGCAAACAATATGCCTAGCAATGACAAAGTGTAGCAGTTCTTAGGATAATGCAGACATCAATTAGCAGGAACTGGTCTTTTGGAGTAACAGCAAATAGCAGCATAATGTACAGATTGCCAGTCTGACAGATGTGTTACAATACAAAAGGTAGTGGTGTGGTGCCGAGAAGAAGAGGTTATGAATGCAGGAGCCGTGAACGCCCTTTAGAAAATGAGTATGTGCACATCCGATCGCAGATATGTTTAGGCAATTATTGATAAGTGTGGTACTCAGTTATGCACATTAGTGCAACAGGTTGAACAACATAAGAGAGAAGACTTTGCAGTTGATTATCGACTTGCTATAGTGTTGCCGGTTGTTTTGAAAGCAAAACTGCATATTTTTCTTACATTACAAGTTAATTGTATTGCGGTGGTTGAGTCCAGTGGACAGCTTCTAGGGGGCATGGCCACAGGCCATAGCCCCAAGAATATGTGCCTGGGCACAACCACCACCGTAATAATATGTGTATAGCAATTATAGTTAATGTAGTAGGAGTATGGCCAGAATCACCATAGTAGTAATATGTGTATAGTAATTATGGGTAATGTAGTGGGAGTAGAAAGTGTTTGTAATACGGAGGAATGTTGTTATTGAACAGTATGTGGTAGTTATGATTGTAGTACAATTGAGGATAGTGCTCATAGAATATGTATTTGATTATAATTGTCGTGGTTACTTAGTTTTTTAGCTTTATGAATCTGGAATATCTGGTTTATTTTCTGTGGTAAAAATGTAGAATTTGTTAAGCAGGATAGTTTAGAAGCTGTAGTTGTATACAATTGTACATAAACCTTTGTTTGTACCATCATAAACAGTGCATTCTAAGTGCTATGTTTGGTACATTAGTGTATGACACATGGCTGTTGTTTTTACATTAAATAATCATTAGAAAACAAATCTGTACTGAATTAAGCAGATTAGCAGTTAGAGGATGTTTTGTCATATAAGACTTGAGATGGCGTATGGAATTAAGTTTTTTGTTTTCAAGTAATTAGATACCTCTTGGTGTATTCTAAATAGATTAGCTTTCAAAAGTACTGTTGTAGTATTATGGATGCAGTTATATACCTGCTGGCATATTCTTACTGTTAATTGTGCTAGATTTGGGTTTGGAAGTAGGCATCTATTACATTTCCTGGTAACCTATGTTTGTACTAACAGAGGTATTGTTACATCCAAACCAACATTTGTTTTGCATATGCAGTGTAGTGCCCTGAAGTGGTTGTGGCACCTTTGTGGCTCTACCTATTGTTGTGAAGGTTTTCTTTCCAAGAGGTATATGCTCATTTCCAATGCTGCCAATGGTATTGCAGCATTGTTTGTGTCCTAATGTTTTGAAAATAAGTTGACTTTTCACTGGTGTTAACTGTTTTGCTCCAAACAGTTCTTTGTAGTTGTTTTTTATGACTTATTGCATTCTCAGATCAATTAAAGCCGACATGAGGTTGGAAACCATAATTACTTTATCTACCAGGAGCACTTTGATTTGTTTTATAATTCTGCATATTTCAGAAGCAACTTCTTCTGATAATTTGTAGCATTCTAATTGGTTTTGGTGTTCTATGGGGAGCAGTAGTAGTCGGTGTAAAGTTACTCCTCCTAAATTGCAGTCAGCTAAACGTGTCAGGCTGTTACTACAGCTGAAAGGATGTTGCATGGTAGGTTTTGTAGAAATCTGTTGATTATATTAATTAAGTATGTTTTACCAGAACCAGCTTCACCACTTACATACAAGAGCAAAGGTTTATAATTTTCACAGCTAAAGGTTTTAATTTCATTTTTAAAACCATGTTCAATTTCTTGAGTGACTTCTAGATAAATGGTGAGTTGTTCATCATTTAGCTCTGATTCCAGCACTGACAAGTCTTCCTCAGATCGTTTACACTGATACTTGCTATTTTCTATCACAGTTGTGTCTATTTCTGCTTCATTTAGAATGAGTGGTTATCCAAGTAGTTCTTTGCTTCCTTTAAGGGAAGGTTGACTGCCCTCAAGAGTGTCTTTGTCTAGATGAGCATCAATTTCTTCCTCTTGTTGGATTTCATTGTCCAACATTTGTTTGTGTTGTTTGAAATTGTCATTTGTTTTACTGCTTTCATTTGCTTTGGATGCAGCTTTAAATGAGTCATAGTGACTCATAATTCTTCCTCTTTTCTCCAAGGTTTAAAAGGTTGGAGCTGGGCCAAGTAATGCAGTTCTAAGGGTGAATATGCGCGTCCTTTTTGCATAAACTTGCATAATAGCCTGGCGGTTAAGGGGTTTAAATGATAATTTTATATGATTAATTTGACTGATTTTCACTAGGCTTCCTTCACAAGTTTGAGACTGAATATTTCCAGTTGTTTCATTTGGTGTGAGATTGTTATTGTAAGTGTAGTTTTGGGCAATGTCGTGCAGACACATGTTTTCCAAAGCAGTACTTCTGTTTGGGTAGTATGTGTAAATTATTTATTTATTTTTTAAATGTCCTGGCTGTTGCGGTCATTTGTGTCTATGTTTTCTATGTCTCAGTAGGATATTAGTACTCTTTTCCAGGATGAAGCTGGACCAAGGTTTAGCCAAACAATGTGTTCAGATGTTCCATATAAGGCTGTATCTATTCAGCGCTCTGTAGTTTCGTAGCACCCACATTCTCTATGTGAGAGCCTTTTTATATCGAAGCTGAAACATTTTTGTGATAGTGTTTTGTCAGATGATATGCCATCCCAGAGGTCTTTTAGCTCTGTTTTCTCAAGCAGGGACATATCTTGCAACTGCAGCGAAATTCTCTGCAATGTACATTATCTCTAGGTTTGCATTCCCCAAGAATGCAATGATTGCATTATAATCATTGAAGTACTTGTATGCTTTGTTCCTTGTAATGTTGTATGTGTTTTTAGGGGATTTGCCTTTTCCGTTGTGTCTAACAGCAGACATCAATATATTTACTTGTACTTTTGCGCACACTGGTCTAGAGAAGCCAAAACAACATTTTGTATAGTGTTTGCCTTTGTTTTTATATCTTCATCGATAGTATTTGCCACACTTGTGTTTTTGGAAGCATAAGATTTGTACACATAGGTCACTATATGTGGTTACTAAAGGGATGTTGCAAGTAATGTATTTCTCACTAAAACGTAAAACAGTGGTGTCACTATCATAGCCACATTTATGAGCATGTTGTATCCACAAAAGCTTGTGGATGTGTATTGCTGCTCTGGATTGATATGTTTTTGTTCAAAAGAAGTGTTGCAATTGTCTGAGCCGAGGGATAGTTTTAGTGCAGACAAAGTGCAGCATTGCAATGAAGCGATGGTGAAAGTATCTTGATACATAAACAGGGTCAAGAGAAAATAGTTATCCTGGTGTTTTATGTTTATTACATCTATATTTTAGTTTTCAGTGGATAAGAAGCTGTGCAAGTCATCCCATGCTTATTCTCCACAAATTAAAGTAACAACCCATGTGAGTGAGCCTTGGTTCCTTAGCATACAATGCACATCAGTGTGACGACATAACCAATATTTGTTTGTAACAGGCATGTTTGCCAAGAGATTTGTGATACTTAACTGCAAAACTTCATCTTTGTCTTTTTTTCTTTTGAAGCAGTTGGGTATTGGGCATGTTTAAACAGTTAGAGCCTGTTTTCAATCTGTGTGCAACTCCATAACATAGAGTTGTTTGTTTAATTTCAAGGAGGAGGTGGACAATGTATTAAACATTTTTTCTGCATCTGGGGTCTTCATAATAAAATCTCAAAGCGTGATATACTGATGCACTAATTTGTGTGGATCTTTCATCATATCTGCCGCCTTTTCCTGTAAGAAAGAGTAGAGGAAAAGAATGTGTTTCTGCACTTTTTTCCCAAATTCTCAATGGGGATCCTTTGGCTTGATGCATTTGATATGGTTCTAATGCATCGTCAATGGTGTCTTTGGAGTTTAGTGGGTGAATTGTATGCTGGTCTAAAATGTTGGCTGCAGTAGCAGGATCTACACATTCAAATTCGTCAGTTGCTGGTTAATCTTTAATTATTTGGGTGGTTTCTCTTAAGTGTTCCTCTATTTTCATATCTTTGTAGTATTCATTGTTTTCTTTTAGATATTGTAGGTATTTTCTAACTTTATTTAGGTTGACTAGGTGTTGCCAAATTATTGTGTCTTTTGTTGGTACACCATTAACTAGTACAATCAAAGATTGATCTATTGGTCGCTGTACTCCTAGAGTTTCTACATTTTCTTTGAGATCTAATGGCAAATATAATACTTTGCCATGGATTCCCTTTTATAACTCAGATTGAGGTAATTTGGCTGATTTCGGTTGAAGGCTTATTATAGCTTGAAATGATGTACTGTTTGAATTATAATGCTCTCATACAAGTTAAGTCGTTGAAGAGCTTTTGGAAGTGGCAATATTTCTAAGTTATTAGTGATAGCACGTGATAGCATTTGGTTATTGTCAAGCTTTCCATTGCAGCATATGCAAACTATTGAGGGGTCAGTTATTTTGTATTTAGTTTCTGCTGTTACATATAAAGATAATTAGAACCATTTGGATTCCCCATTGTCCTCTATTTTGTAGGCTATATCTACAATGTGTCTGCTGTTTTTATACACAAGTTATGTGACAACAGACCCATACTTGGTCTGGTATTTCAGCAGTAATGTTTTCTGAAGTTACAGAATTTTCCAAGTCAACTTCAGTTCCAAAGTATTTACTTTGGATGTGTGCTATTTCAGGGAGCAGTTTGTTGGCTGTTCCATGTAGGAAAATGTTATTTAATTTTTGCAGTTCTAGAGAAGCACGTTTTGCATAGTATAGTCTATGCACAATATTCTGTATTGCATAATGGTGTGTTGCTAACATTTTGATGTGGTGGAAGGTGATTTTGCAAGTGTGTCTTTGCACCGGACAGGAGTCCATGGTTTTCATTCTACTTTTGTCTTTTAGTTTAACATAGTGAGTGAGGAATTGTCATACAGATTTAAAGGATTGTAGGTTTATGTTACACATTGAGCTGCATATCCATTTGTACAGTGGACAATTTGTTTGGGTGAAAGGAGAATTTGTTTGAAAGTTTGTTGTGGAAGTTTTTTTTTCTATAAGGTTTTCTTTTACCACAATGGTGACTTCTACTATTACATACACTCGACCATTAATGTCTATAGCTATTATGTTTTGTTGTACTTGTTTATAAGCTTCTTCACTTAAATATGTTTCTGTGCTGCTTGTGTAAATCCATTCAACATCACTGAAGTTTGAACAGGTTTCTAGATTGACAATATGCATATATAGATGTAGTTTTTAAAATGTACTGATTAATTTACTCATTTAGTCTTATTCTGTTTAAAATCAATATAAACAATGTTCTCTTTAGTAGGAAAGCACTGTCAATTAGAGCTTTGAGGATTAGTCTCCTGCAGTAGTTTTTAAGGGTGGATCGTGACTTTTCAGCTGTTTTTTATTAGATTGTGAAGAACGGTCCGGTGGATTATTTTTTTTTCTGTAACATACATGTTTGGATTGTTTTACTGTGAGTAAGTTAACACTGGTAGATACAGTGTTAAGTTTGTTAGTTTGTCTGCTTTTCTTTGTAAATAGTGTTTTACATTTACAGGGTAATTCATGGAATAAATGTGCGCTGAAAAGGGTAGCGCAAGCATGAAAATCGCATTGAATGCGTGCTAAAGCTGCGCATGCAGCCATTTGTCGATTCATGGAATGCGCTCCGTGTGTAAACCATGGGATGTGCGCCAAATCCGTGGGAGGCGCACACGGGCGCACACGGGCGCACACGTCACTAAACGCCATGCGCAATGCGCATAGCAAAAGCGCACAACTTGTAGTGCACACAAGTAAAGGGGGCGGAACACGGGGCGTAACACGCAAAATGGGGAACAACGTGGGAAAATGTGGGCGTTATGGGAGAAGTACCGGAGGTAAATGCTTGCAACACCCACACGCACGCTAACAACACATATTCATGGAATCGACCAGGGGAAACCCGTGCGCCAAAAAGACGTGCTAATCTGGAAACGCATACGCCAGCAGGAAGCAGGCATAAGCGGACCTGCGCATCATAAAAGTGCGCACAAACAACACACAAGCTCATACAGTTACAATGAACATACCATTCCTCGCAGCAGTGGTTGTGGGACACCGCAGGAGGAGGAGGATAGCCAGGCCCGCATTTTTTAACCCAGGACCAGCTTTTTTGGGATGGCTGATGACCAGGTCTATGGGAGGTACAGGTTTCCACCACTAATAATCTTAGAATTGGTCAGGGAGTGGGAGGATGACCTCACATCATCATACCCTGTGCTCCCAAGCACTGAGCCCCTTGGAAAAGGTGCTCAATGTCCTGCACCTCTTGGCAACTGGGTCATTTCAGTGGACAAGTGCCATAGTTGGGGGTGTCTCACAGGCCACGCAGTCACGCTGCCTACACCAGGTGTTGGCGATCATGACTGAACGCCCCTCAGTCCGCAGGCACATATACATGCCCAGAACACCTGCAGAAAGGCAGGCCATCATCCAGGACATTTACAGGGTGGCACAATTCCCCAAAGTGCTAGGTGCCATTGATTGCACCCATGTGGCTCTACGTCCTCCCAAGGTCACTGAGCACATCTATAGAAACCGCAAGCACTGGCATTTCATCAACGTGCAGGTTGTATGTGATGCCAAGGGAATCATCACCTCAGTATATGCCAACTATCCGGGGTCCAGCCATGATGGTTTCATATTCTGAATGTCACCCCTAAACCGGGACCTGGAAGTTGGGAGGCATGGTGAGACATGGCTAATTGGTGAGTAGAAATGCCTCTGCACATGCATATATATCAGCCACTGAGAAATGGGAAAACCAACTAATGACAACCATTATCACCTCCCCAGGGGACAGTGCCTACCCTCTGAGCACCTACATGATGACACCAATACGGAACCCTACCACACCACCCGAGGTAAGATACAACACAGCCCATATTGCAACCCGGGGCATAGTGGAGCGCACATTCTGAGTGCTGAATTCACGCTTTCGCTCCCTTGACCGCTCTGGTGGGCAGCTGCTATATGCGCCCCCAGTAGTGTGCAGGATCATAGTCGTAGCATGTGTCTTGCACAATTTTGCAACCCGGCGGGGCGTGCCGGTGGACATGGTGGTGTCCCCACATCCTCAACCACATGCACGGCCGCTGTGCATGGGAGGTGAAGGGCATGTGGTGAGGCAGCCGTACCCAGCTTTTGGCAAATTTCTTCACCTAAAATCCCACCCTTGCAGAGTGCACACAGGCCTGGCACATACCAGATGACAAATTATGATGCATCCTAGCTACGTAAACACACCCAATGCTGTGTCAGTAAAAGGCACACATTCATGCAGCATGAAGTACTATCCCCTTGCAAAATACTACAACCAAATAGTGGCATGTCACCCAACCCCTCCCTAACCCCATCTCAGCTACCCAACACACCATGGCATGGCATGCTATGTGAAAGCAACCGAATGAATGCACAACACATGACACAAGCGTCACAAAGTGCACCGTCCCAAATGGACACAGGCCAGAGACAATTTCCTCTCACTAATGAAAAAAAAACAGCACACATGAACAAATACTTATCAGCAAGGCAATACATTACTACAGGATCCAACAGTGGCAACATATAACAGTAAAAAATGAAAGTAGTGCAAGTGTCACAACCTGACAAAGGCAGCACATTGACCCCTTCCAACTGCAGTGTGTTGCTGGTAGGCAAATGTGGCAGTGTACTGCATACAACATGAACTGCAGGAGGTACAGGGTGCACCCAAACACCCACATGCATGGATGTCGAGAAAAAAAAAAAACTACAGTGGGAGAACTACCGCCGCTGTCATTACCCTCTGGTGGTACATTAGAAGGTGCTCGTGATATGGGAGGCAGACCATGCAAAGCCCTGGCATGCTCCTCCATGGCAGCAAGCATGCGGGTCTGAAAGGTATGGTTCTGCAGGATGATGGTATGGAGATCCCCATGCAGCACTTCACGAGTAGCACGCATTTCTGCCTGCAAGGCCTCACGTGATGCCCGGATCTCCTCACGGGTTGCCTGGAGCTCAGCTGAGAGTGTGCGTGTTAGCTGCTCCAGCTGCTGTTCTGACCTTGTACTCTGGGACACCTCAAGTGCACCCAGAGTATCTCTGAGGGACCTGTGTTCTAACCTCAGGGACTCCCTGTGGGCCTGTGACTCTGCAGATATGGTTGTGCGCAGAGTCTCCAGACCAGCCCGTCGGTCCCTGTTGGACCCCAACATGTCCTCCCTGTGTGAGCGGCACATGGACTTGCTTGCCTGCTGCTGGAGCTCCACCTGCCTTTCAGGGGGGAGAATGGAAGTGGCAACTCTATCCACGGCCTGAGCCATCATCTCACACGATGCCCCCTGTTGTGCTGCAATAGTATACAGGGAGTTCTCCCACACAGTATTGCCTGGTGGCGCACGGCCACCATGTTGGCAGGCACCACACCTGTTTGGGGCAAGGTAAAGTGCACCTTGCTGTGCTGGCACTGCCTGAGGCTGCAGGACTGCATTCCTCCTTTGATCTGCTGTCCCTGGAACAGGAGCAAATAGAGTGGCATGTGACCCTGCATCTGTAACTGCCACAGGCGGACTTTCCAACACTGAATGCCCCATAGAGGGCTCTACCCCCAGTGCAAGTGAGTTGGACAGAACAGCATCCCTGCCAGAAACACTCACCTGCGACAGGACATTTGTCTCAATGTCAGATTCAGCACCTGATTCATAGAGGTCTCCGGAGGTGTGCCCAGAGACACCCGTGGACAGGATGGTCTGTAGGAGTACTGGATTTTCACACACCACCACCCCACGTCCTCCACTGGTGCCTGGTTGTGGCTGTGAGTACTCCTGCCTCTGTGCCATCTCATCCTCCTCAACAGCATCTAGTGCCTCATCACCTTCAAAAACATAAAAGAAAAGTAATGAAGACAGACATGACGAGGTACACATCGAATACATAAATGACACAGACACACATGACAATAACTCTGGCATGCATGCACTGGCAATGAAGTAGAAGTGGAGCCGAAAAGCAGACATTGAGGACTCCAAGATGGAAAAGCAACACATGTGATGCATGCTGCATAGCACCTGCATCACACATTAGCCTGTGAGTGGCATGGACAATCCACATACATGACACATGCCAGCACACAGATGGCATGTAGCATAGCCATGGCAGATTTGACAAGGACACCCAGATGGCAGCAAATCAGTACTGTCACCCATCCATGTGAGATGGACATCATGAAATAGAACATGCAAAAGAATGTGACAAAACATGCATGTGCCACACGCTGCAACAAAGCCAGTGTTCACTAATGCAGTGATGGGAGGCACATGGATACATCAATGGTTGGTCACTTGGACATGACAGAAGACAATTGTCATGTTGAACATTCAAACAGGGCCCCAAAGTGATTGTGTGCAGGGCATGTGTAGGTGCACAATACTCAATCAGCCTGATTGATGAAATCAATCCCATAATAAGTAAAGAAATGTGGGGCATTGTGGGGTGTAATCTATGTCTGAAGTAGGTTAAATTTGGGGCAGAACGGCACAAACATGTGTGTTAAACATGCAGGGATTCCATCAATCAGGCAGAATGAACAGGAAAACAGTATGAACAATGTTGTGGCATGATGGCAGTTAAAGGGCAAGTGCAGTAATCAGCTGTAAATTGTTAACTGCGTTCAGAAGGGATACTGTAAAACCCAAACCCAAGGGTGGGGGATGATTTGGAGGCACCACATGAGTGACCCATAGCAGTCTTTACTACACAGCCTCACGTGGCACTTAATCAGAACACATCACCCAAGCAACATACACATGGTTTGCACACACATGCATGACCACTCACCTGACATTACCTCAAGATCTGGTAGGTTTCCCACGCCTTGGATCTAATCCTCTTTGATGAAGCCTACAGCAATTGACTCATGTTCTGTGAGTACTTACTCCTCTGGTGGAGACACACTGCCAGTCACCAGAGTAGAGGCATGATTGGAAGCCAGCTTGTTTTTTGCTCTGCGTTTGAGGTAATTCCACCGCTCAGAGCAATCATCACCTGTGCATCTCACAAATCCAAGAGAACTAATCTGGTCCGTGATGCACTGCCAGTGGGTCCTACGTTGAGCAGTCATAGTCTTGCACCCTGCAGTCACCAGCATTTCGCTGCCATGGGCCGAGATGTAGCCCACAAGTGCATCTAGTACCACATCATTGAAACTACGCTTCCTTGACGTACCGGACGGTGGAGCCGTGTCTGTGGTCCCAGCCTGTACTGCAAGAGCACCCTTTTTCCTCTTGAGAGGTGGTGCGGACCCTGAGTGGCTTACACCACTCTGGTCGGTAGGGGCTGAAGCGCAGGTGGACTGGGCACTGGAAGTAGCCAAAGGCACGATGACCAAAGGTCTCACTGCAGAATTGGCTGCTGAGTGATGTTGGCAGGACCAACCTTGGTGTGATGGTCATGGACCAACACTGTCCCGGCTGGCTGACTCGGAGCTGGGGTGGATTGAGCTGCAGCTGCCCCTGCAGCCTCCTCACCCTGGTTACTTGGGGCAGCAGATGACATTGCTGCCCCAGATCTACCTGCCTGGTGACAGCAACTTTCACTGCAACACGTGGCTTTCACTTGGTGACACGGAAGTCGACCTGTGAGTCATCCTGTGCCAGTTCGGTCAACAATATGGGCTGGGTTAACAAGGCCTGAGCTGGGATGGTGCCAGCCGCATCTCCCTGACCCATTGAGGGGGGCATAGGTGTGCCTGATTGGTCCTCCACACACTGGCCTCTTGGGCCACCCTGCACATCCTGGCCACGTCCCCTACCGTGGACACCTCTTGGAGGTCGGCCACCTTTGCCTCCCTTACCACTTGGTTGCCTCCTAACCAAGGCACTGAAGTTCTTGTGCAAATGGGAGGTGCAGTAAACAATTGTCCTGGGCAATTGGGGTGAAAGGGGCAGGGTACTAGATGGAAAACATACCCTAGTGCTCTAGCAAGGCAGTCTGTGACCCCTGGGGGAAGATGACGGGTCACACATTGCTCAGGTACCCCAAAAACAAAATTTAATGTGCAAACAACCCCTGGTAGCCCACGTGCGTGGAATAAAGAACCCGCACTACGCTGTGGTACCCAGAAACACAAAAATAAGTGTACGTGTGGAACATGCAGGCTACAATGACCTCTGAATGGGTACACGACACATGGGGGCAACAACAGTTGAAATATACGTGCGCGACTCACCGTCTGCCTGGAAAAAGAACGCAAAAAAGACGCATGTGTACGTTGGTAACACCCCCACCAAAAGAAGAATTGAACACTGTCTGAGAATACAAGGTGTACGAACTGGAACCGTTGTGAACTAATCCAATGTGAGCCGACAAGAAGTACAAGAATCACCTGCTCGTGCTCCACAAAAAGCACGTACAAGAAAATGGCATCCTACGTGTACCTTTTAACCCAGCCCAAACATGCGACGTCACTTACATGCGTACACGCTAAGGGTATTTCCTCCAATTACACGCAGTGACACCTGGAGGTGAAGTTTATGCACATGTACAATCAACATGCACCCGTGTGGAGGGAAACGCCCATGCACGTTACGTCACAGACGCGCTTACACGCTAAGGGCCTTTCCTCGAATTACACTCTGACATGCAGTTTTTTCACATGCCAAATCACTCCGTATCAAGCTGGCAATGCGACAACACATGGAAGACCACGCTCCTGCCCAGAAAGCCATTTTCCTGCCCCCCAGAACCCTGAGCCCGCTCCCACCTGCCATCTGCTGCTGCCTGCCATTGGTGCTTGCACGTCAGCCATCTGCAGGGGTCCAGTTGCTGTGACCACCGCTGCTGGAACAGAAGACTCCCGACTGAAGTTCCATCGCTCCACAGCCCAGCACCAGGACCCAGTAGCCCACCAACACCTGCCTCGGGGGAAACACCATCGGAGACCACTGGCAAACCCCAGCCAGAGAGGCAGAGGGCTACCAGCTTCAGTGCTGCAGAAGTTGGTATCCTGGTGGAGCAAGTCCTGGTATATTATGATGCCCTCTTCAGAAGCTCATGCGCCGACAATGAAGGACGGAAGAGGATCTGGAAGGACATTGTGGCTGCCATCAACGTGGTGGGGGTGGCAGCCCGCGACATGCAACATGTCCGGAAGCAATGGAAGGACTTCACCCTCAGCAGGGCCCAGCACCTCTTGGAGGCAGCGCATGCAGAGGGGTGCCGGGTCCGCCTTACCAACATCCATATGAGGGTCCTGGAATGCATACACCCAGCACTCCACCTCCAGGTCCTTCAGAGGCAGACCCGTCTGGAGTCGACCGGTAAGTGTCCATGCGTACTGATTCGACGCAGTACATGTTGAGGTGTGCCATGTGTGTGCAGGTTGGACATATGTCTTGAAAGGCCCATGTATGGATGTGTATGTACAGGGACATGAGCCTGCCGCATGTGAGTACAGTCATGTGTGAGGCACATCAATGGTGTAAGTGTTGGAATGCATGATGCCCAAATGCATGTGGGAGTGCACACATGTTTACATTTCTGTGTATGTACTATGGCATGGTTGGGGTGTGACACATGGATGCTGGTTCCACCTTTATGTACGTGCATGGTGTACATGTGCATGTGTGTGTATTTGACATGTGTGCCACTGTGATACACCATGGGTGCATGTGACACCGACATGTAGGAGGCTGATTGGCAGATGTAACATAGTTGCCAATAATTTCACTGTGACAGGTGGTGGAGATGTACATATGCTTGTATGTCTGTGGCGTGTGTGTATGTGTTCGGCACTCCCCATGTTGCATGTGACATCAGGCTGACCTTCGGATGCTCATGCTGTTGCATATAGATGGTGCTGCCTGATGCATCATTCCTGTTAATTTGTGCATGTGTGTGGGTTCAAATGATATGTGTGTTGGGGAGTGTGATGCCATCTGTGAAGTTTGAGACTGCCACTCATGTGCAACTGTCATGTGTGTATCAGACCAGTGTACAGTGCCCTGATGCCTGTGTTCTGTCTCTCCCTGTCTGCAGTTACAACTGCTTAAGACGGCGGAGACAGTGCCGTGGAGAACAGCGGCAGGGATCCCACAGCCAGCCGGAGACACAAGGCCCAGCTCCCCTCCCGGGTTGTCATCTCTTCGGGGAGTGAGGAGTCTGGTACTACGCCAGCTGCCGAGGGTAGGTCCAAGAGGCAGAGGTTGGAGGTGGGCTCCTCGGCAGCAGAAAGGGCAGGTGAGACCCCAAAGGGGCCTATGGTGGAAGATGGCACGGAGTCATTCAGGTTGTTGGGGGGTTTGGTTGAGGAAGAGGCCGTGGAAGGCCCACGCACAGGGCCTGGTGGGGGGGATTCCACTGGTGCCGCGTTGAGCCTGTCCTGGCTTAGGTGGCATTGCGTCAACATGGCATTCGGGATGACGTACACGGTTCCTGTGTGGACAATGCATGTTATTTTGGATGCCTCGTTGACCGTGTCGACCTACTAGGATGGGTCACCAGTGCTGGGTTCCTCTGTGTGCTGGACCTTCTACTGACACCCTCCTCAACTGAACCCCCTATCCACCAGTCATCCTCCGTGCCATCTTCTTACCCACGTATCACTAGGGAACCCTGTGGAGCTGCCCCTGACCCAGTGGCCAGGCTGGTGGAGGACACATCCCTGCCACAGTCGGGAGTCGGCGGTCCAGCAGGGGTGGCCACCCCAGCAGGAGGACCCTGGATTGGGGTGTCTTCCATGTGGCAGCGGTTGGGCCGGCAAATAGATGTGGAGTGGCGGCGGGCAGAAGAGGCACGGCTCACTATGGTCAGGGCGGAGAACTCCATGGGCAGGGCATTGAGGTGGGCTGAGTGCCTCGAGGCAACTCGCAGGGAGTTGGAGGAGAACATGGCTGCATCCCTGCGAGACCTCGGGCCAGGGAAGAGGCCCGCCTCCAGGACGTTGAAGAGGAGTCTGATGATGCCCTGGCCCGGGACATGAACAAGTGAGCCATTAGACTTGCCCGCGCCTTTGTACATAGTTCTTTAGGGTTAGGTTTCCTTTGTTTGTGTTGTTTGAAATTGTCATTTGTTTTACTGCTTTCATTTGCTTTGGATGCAGCTTTAAATGAGTCATAGTGACTCATAATTCTTCCTCTTTTCTCCAAGGTTTAAAAGGTTGGAGCTGGGCCAAGTAATGCAGTTCTAAGGGTGAATATGCGCGTCCTTTTTGCATAAACTTGCATAATAGCCTGGCGGTTAAGGGGTTTAAATGATAATTTTATATGATTAATTAGACTGATTTTCACTAGGCTTCCTTCACAAGTTTGAGACTGAATATTTCCAGTTGTTTCATTTGGTGTGAGATTGTTATTGTAAGTGTAGTTTTGGGCAATGTCGTGCAGACACATGTTTTCCAAAGCAGTACTTCTGTTTGGGTAGTATGTGTAAATTATTTATTTATTTTTTAAATGTCCTGGCTGTTGCGGTCATTTGTGTCTATGTTTTCTATGTCTCAGTAGGATATTAGTACTCTTTTCCAGGATGAAGCTGGACCAAGGTTTAGCCAAACAATGTGTTCAGATGTTCCATATAAGGCTGTATCTATTCAGCGGTCTGTAGTTTCGTAGCACCCACATTCTCTATGTGAGAGCCTTTTTATATCGAAGCTGAAACATTTTTGTGATAGTGTTTTGTCAGATGATATGCCATCCCAGAGGTTTTTTAGCTCTGTTTTCTCAAGCAGGGACATATCTTGCAACTGCAGCGAAATTCTCTGCAATGTACATTATCTCTAGGTTTGCATTCCCCAAGAATGCATTGATTGCATTATAATCATTGAAGTACTTGTATGCTTTGTTCCTTGTAATGTTGTATGTGTTTTTAGGGGATTTGCCTTTTCCGTTGTGTCTAACAGCAGACATCAATATATTTACTTGTACTTTTGCGCACACTGGTCTAGAGAAGCCAAAACAACATTTTGTATAGTGTTTGCCTTTGTTTTTATATCTTCATCGATAGTATTTGCCACACTTGTGTTTTTGGAAGCATAAGATTTGTACACATAGGTCACTATATGTGGTTACTAAAGGGATGTTGCAAGTAATGTAATTCTCACTAAAACGTAAAACAGTGGTGTCACTATCATAGCCAAATTTATGAGCATGTTGTATCCACAAAAGCTTGTGGATGTGTATTGCTGCTCTGGATTGATATGTTTTTGTTCAAAAGAAGTGTTGCAATTGTCTGAGCGGAGGGATAGTTTTAGTGCAGACAAAGTGCAGCATTGCAATGAAGCGATGGTGAAAGTATCTTGATACATAAACAGGGTCAAGAGAAAATAGTTATCCTGGTGTTTTATGTTTATTACATCTATATTTTAGTTTTCAGTGGATAAGAAGCTGTGCAAGTCATCCCATGCTTATTCTCCACAAATTAAAGTAACAACCCATGTGAGTGAGCCTTGGTTCCTTAGCATACAATGCACATCAGTGTGACGACATAACCAATATTTGTTTGTAACAGGCATGTTTGCCAAGAGATTTGTGATACTTAACTGCAAAACTTCATCTTTGTCTTTTTTTCTTTTGAAGCAGTTGGGTATTGGGCATGTTTAAACAGTTAGAGCCTGTTTTCAATCTGTGTGCAACTCCATAACATAGAGTTGTTTGTTTAATTTCAAGGAGGAGGTGGACAATGTATTAAACATTTTTTCTGCATCTGGGGTCTTCATAATAAAATCTCAAAGGGTGATATACTGATGCACTAATTTGTGTGGATCTTTCATCATATCTTCCGCCTTTTCCTGTAAGAAAGAGTAGAGAAAAAGAATGTGTTTCTGCACTTTTTTCCCAAATTCTCAATGGGGATCCTTTGGCTTGATGCATTTGATATGGTTCTAATGCATCGTCAATGGTGTCTTTGGAGTTTAGTGGGTGAATTGTATGCTGGTCTAAAATGTTGGCTGCTGTAGCAGGATCTACACATTCAAATTCGTCAGTTGCTGGTTAATCTTTAATTATTTGGGTGGTTTCTCTTAAGTGTTCCTCTATTTTCATATCTTTGTAGTATTCATTGTTTTCTTTTAGATATTGTCGGTATTTTCTAACTTTATTTAGGTTGACTAGGTGTTGCCAAATTATTGTGTCTTTTGTTGCACACCATTAACTAGTACAATCAAAGATTGATCTATTGGTCGCTGTACTCCTAGAGTTTCTACATTTTCTTTGAGATCTAATGGCAAATATAATACTTTGCCATGGATTCCCTTTTATAACTCAGATTGAGGTAATTTGGCTGATTTCGGTTGAAGGCTTATTATAGCTTGAAATGGTGTACTGTTTGAATTATAATGCTCTCATACAAGTTAAGTCGTTGAAGAGCTTTTGGAAGTGGCAATATTTCTAAGTTATTAGTGATAGCACGTGATAGCATTTGGTTATTGTCAAGCTTTCCATTGCAGCATATGCAAACTATTGAGGGGTCAGTTATTTTGTATTTAGTTTCTGCTGTTACATATAAAGATAATTAGAACCATTTGGATTCCCCATTGTCCTCTATTTTGTAGGCTATATCTACAATGTGCCTGCTGTTTTTATACACAAGTTATGTGACAACAGACCCATACTTGGTCTGGTATTTCAGCAGTAATGTTTTCTGAAGTTACAGAATTTTCCAAGTCAACTTCAGTTCCAAAGTATTTACTTTGGATGTGTGCTATTTCAGGGAGCAGTTTGTTGGCTGTTCCATGTAGGAAAATGTTATTTAATTTTTGCAGTTCTAGAGAAGCACGTTTTGCATAGTATAGTCTATGCACAATATTCTGTATTGCATAATGGTGTGTTGCTAACATTTTGATGTGGTGGAAGGTGATTTTGCAAGTGTGTCTTTGCACCGGACAGGAGTCCATGGTTTTCATTCTACTTTTGTCTTTTAGTTTAACATAGTGAGTGAGGAATTGTCATACAGATTTAAAGGATTGTAGGTTTATGTTACACATTGAGCTGCATATCCATTTGTACAGTGGACAATTTGTTTGGGTGAAAGGAGAATATGTTTGAAAGTTTGTTGTGGAAGTTTTTTTTTCTATAAGGTTTTCTTTTACCACAATGGTGACTTCTACTATTACATACACTCGACCATTAATGTCTATAGCTATTATGTTTTGTTGTACTTGTTTATAAGCTTCTTCACTTAAATATGTTTCTGTGCTGCTTGTGTAAATCCATTCAACATCACTGAAGTTTGAACAGGTTTCTAGATTGACAATATGCATATATAGATGTAGTTTTTAAAATGTACTGATTAATTTACTCATTTAGTCTTATTCTGTTTAAAATCAATATAAACAATGTTCTCTTTAGTAGGAAAGCACTGTCAATTAGAGCTTTGAGGATTAGCCTCCTGCAGTAGTTTTTAAGGGTGGATCGTGACTTTTCAGCTGTTTTTTATTAGATTGTGAAGAACGGTACGGTGGATTATTTTTTTTTCTGTAACATACATGTTTGGATTGTTTTACTGTGAGTAAGTTAACACTGGTAGATACAGTGTTAAGTTTGTTAGTTTGTCTGCTTTTCTTTGTAAATAGTGGTTTACATTTACAGGGTAATTCATGGAATAAATGTGCGCTGAAAAGGGTAGCGCAAGCGTGAAAATCGCAGTGAATGCGTGCTAAAGCTGCGCATGCAGCCATTTGTCGATTCATGGAATGCGCTGCGTGTGTAAACCATGGGATGTGCGCCAAATCCGTGGGAGGCGCACACGGGCGCACACGGGCGCACACGTCACTAAATGCCATGCGCAATGCGCATAGCAAAAGCGCACAACTTGTAGTGCACACAAGTAAAGGGGGCGGAACACGGGGCGTAACACGCAAAATGGGGAACAACGTGGGAAAATGTGGGCGTTATGGGAGAAGTACCGGAGGTAAATGCTTGCAACACCCACACGCACGCTAACAACACATATTCATGGAATCGACCAGGGGAAACCCGTGCGCCAAAAAAGACGTGCTAATCTGGAAACGCATACGCCAGCAGGAAGCAGGCATAAGCGGACCTGCGCAGCATAAAAGTGCGCACAAACAACACACAAGCTCATACAGTTACAATGAACATAGCGTTCCTCGCAGCAGTGGTTGTGGGACACCGCAGGAGGAGGAGGATAGCCAAGCCCGCATTTTTTTACCCAGGACCAGCTTTTTTGGGATGGCTGATGACCAGGTCTATGGGAGGTACAGGTTTCCACCACTAATAATCTTAGAATTGGTCAGGGAGTGGGAGGATGACCTCACATCATCATACCCTGTGCTCCCAAGCACTGAGCCCCTTGGAAAAGGTGCTCAATGTCCTGCACTTCTTGGCAACTGGGTCATTTCAGTGGACAAGTGCCATAGTTGGGGGTGTCTCACAGGCCACGCAGTCACGCTGCCTACACCAGGTGTTGGCGATCATGACTGAACGCCCCTCAGTCCGCAGGCACATATACATGCCCAGAACACCTGCAGAAAGGCAGGCCATCATCCAGGACATTTACAGGGTGGCACAATTCCCCAAAGTGCTAGGTGCCATTGATTGCACCCATGTGGCTCTACGTCCTCCCAAGGTCACTGAGCACATCTATAGAAACCGCAAGCACTGGCATTTCATCAACGTGCAGGTTGTATGTGATGCCAAGGGAATCATCACCTCAGTATATGCCAACTATCCGGGGTCCAGCCATGATGGTTTCATATTCTGAATGTCACCCCTAAACCGGGACCTGGAAGTTGGGAGGCATGGTGAGACATGGCTAATTGGTGAGTAGAAATGCCTCTGCACATGCATGCACATCAGCCACTGAGAAATGGGAAAACCAACTAATGACAACCATTATCACCTCCCCAGGGGACAGTGCCTACCCTCTGAGCACCTACATGATGACACCAATACGGAACCCTACCACACCACCCGAGGTAAGATACAACACAGCCCATATTGCAAACCGGGGCATAGTGGAGCGCACATTCTGAGTGCTGAATTCACGCTTTCGCTCCCTTGACCGCTCTGGTGGGCAGCTGCTATATGCGCCCCCAGTAGTGTGCAGGATCATAGTCGTAGCATGTGTCTTGCACAATTTTGCAACCTGGCGGGGCGTGCCGGTGGACATGGTGGTGTCCCCACATCCTCAACCACATGCACGGCCGCTGTGCATGGGAGGTGAAGGGCATGTGGTGAGGCAGCCGTACCCAGCTTTTGGCAAATTTCTTCACCTAAAATCACACCCTTGCAGAGTGCACACAGGCCTGGCACATACCAGATGACAAATTATGATGAAAAAAGGGACAGTCAACTGTCACAACCATACCACCCTGAGATTGTTTACCTGGAATGCTACATTGTGTGCATCCTAGCTACGTAAACACACCCAATGCTGTGTCAGTAAAAGGCACACATTCATGCAGCATGAAGTACTATCCCCTTGCAAAATACTACAACCAAATAGTGGCATGTCACCCAACCCCTCCCTAACCCCATCTCAGCTACCCAACACACCATGGCATGGCATGCTATGTGAAAGCAACCGAATGAATGCACAACACATGACACAAGTGTCACAAAGTGCACCGTCCCAAATGGACACAGGCCAGAGACAATTTCCTCTCACTAATGAAAAAAAACAGCACACATGAACAAATACTTACCAGCAAGACAACACATTACTACAGGATCCAACAGTGGCAACATATAACAGTAAAAAATGAAAGTAGTGCAAGTGTCACAACCTGACAAAGGCAGCACATTGACCCCTTCCAACTGCAGTGTGTTGCTGGTAGGCAAATGTGGCAGTGTACTGCATACAACATGAACTGCAGGAGGTACAGGGTGCACCCAAACACCCACATGCATGGATGTCGAGAAAAAAAAAAAAAAAACTACAGTGGGAGAACTGCCGCCGCTGTCATTACCCTCTGGTGGTACATTAGAAGGTGCTCGTGATATGGGAGGCAGACCATGCAAAGCCCTGGCATGCTCCTCCATGGCAGCAAGCATGCGGGTCTGAAAGGTTTGGTTCTGCAGGATGATGGTATGGAGATCCCCATGCAGCACTTCACGAGTAGCACGCATTTCTGCCTGCAAGGCCTCACGTGATGCCCGGATCTCCTCACGGGTTGCCTGGAGCTCAGCTGAGAGTGTGCGTGTTAGCTGCTCCAGCTGCTGTTCTGACCTTGTACTCTGGGACACCTCAAGTGCACCCAGAGTATCTCTGAGGGACCTGTGTTCTAACCTCAGGGACTCCCTGTGGGCCTGTGACTCTGCAGATATGGCTGTGCGCAGAGTCTCCAGACCAGCCCGTCGGTCCCTGTTGGACCCCAACATGTCCTCCCTGTGTGAGCGGCACATGGACTTGCTTGCCTGCTGCTGGAGCTCCACCTGCCTTTCAGGGGGGAGAATGGAAGTGGCAACTCTATCCACGGCCTGAGCCATCATCTCACACGATGCCCCCTGTTGTGCTGCAATAGTATACAGGGAGTTCTCCCACACAGTATTGCCTGGTGGCGCACGGCCACCATGTTGGCAGGCACCACACCTGTTTGGGGCAAGGTAAAGTGCACCTTGCTGTGCTGGCACTGCCTGAGGCTGCAGGACTGCATTCCTCCTTTGATCTGCTGTCCCTGGAACAGGAGCAAATAGAGTGGCATGTGACCCTGCATCTGTAACTGCCACAGGCGGACTTTCCAACACTGAATGCCCCATAGAGGGCTCTACCCCCAGTGCAAGTGAGTTGGACAGAACAGCATCCCTGCCAGAAACACTCACCTGCGACAGGACATTTGTCTCAATGTCAGATTCAGCATCTGATTCATAGAGGTCTCCGGAGGTGTGCCCAGAGACACCCGTGGACAGGATGGTCTGTAGGAGTACTGGATTTTCACACACCACCACCCCACATCCTCCACTGGTGCCTGGTTGTGGCTGTGAGTACTCCTGCCTCTGTGCCATCTCATCCTCCTCAACAGCATCTAGTGCCTCATCACCTTCAAAAACATAAAAGAAAAGTAATGAAGACAGACATGACGAGGTACACATCGAATACATAAATGACACAGGCACACATGACAATAACTCTGGCATGCATGCACTGGCAATGAAGTAGAAGTGGAGCCGAAAAGCAGACACTGAGGACTCCAAGATGGAAAAGCAACACATGTGATGCATGCTGCATAGCACCTGCATCACACATTAGCCTGTGAGTGGCATGGACAATCCACATACAAGACACATGCCAGCACACAGATGGCATGTAGCATAGCCATGGCAGATTTGACAAGGACACCCAGATGGCAGCAAATCAGTACTGTCACCCATCCATGTGAGATGGACATCATGAAATAGAACATGCAAAAGAATGTGACAAAACACGCATGTGCCACACGCTGCAACAAAGCCAGTGTTCACTAATGCAGTGATGGGAGGCACATGGATACATCAATGGTTGGTCACTTGGACATGACAGAAGACAATTGTCATGTTGAACATTCAAACAGGGCCCCAAAGTGATTGTGTGCAGGGCATGTGTAGGTGCACAATACTCAATCAGCCTGATTGATGAAATCAATCCCATAATAAGTAAAGAAATGTGGGGCATTGTGGGGTGTAATCTATGTCTGAAGTAGGTTAAATTTGGGGCATAACGGCACAAACATGTGTGTTAAACATGCAGGGATTCCATCAATCAGGCAGAATGAACAGGAAAACAGTATGAACAATGTTGTGGCATGATGGCAGTTAAAGGGCAAGTGCAGTAATCAGCTGTAAATTGTTAACTGCGTTCAGAAGGGATACTGTAAAACCCAAACCCAAGGGTGGGGGATGATTTGGAGGCACCACATGAGTGACCCATAGCAGTCTTTACTACACAGCCTCACCTGGCACTTAATCAGAACACATCACCCAAGCAACATACACATGGTTTGCACACACATGCATGCCCACTCACCTGACATTACCTCAAGATCTGGTAGGTTTCCCACGCCTTGGATCTAATCCTCTTTGATGAAGCCTACAGCAATTGACTCATGTTCTGTGAGTACTTACTCCTCTGGTGGAAACCCACTGCCAGTCACCAGAGTAGAGGCATGATTGGAAGCCAGCTTGTTTTTTGCTCTGCCTTTGAGGTAATTCCACCGCTCAGAGCAATCATCACCTGTGCATCTCACAAATCCAAGAGAACTAATCTGGTCCGTGATGCACTGCCAGTGGGTCCTACGTTGAGCAGTCATAGTCTTGCACCCTGCAGTCACCAGCATTTCGCTGCCATGGGCCGAGATGTAGCCCACAAGTGCATCTAGTACCACATCATTGAAACTACGCTTCCTTGACGTGCCGGACGGGGGAGCCGTGTATGTGGTCCCAGCCTGTACTGCAAGAGCACCCTTTTTCCTCTTGAGAGGTGGTGCGGACCCTGAGTGGCTTACACCACTCTGGTCGGTAGGGGCTGAAGCGCAGGTGGACTGGGCACTGGAAGTAGCCAAAGGCACGATGACCAAAGGTCTCACTGCAGAATTGGCTGCTGAGTGATGTTGGCAGGACCAACCTTGGTGTGATGGTCATGGACCAACACTGTCCCGGCTGGCTGACTCGGAGCTGGGGTGGATTGAGCTGCAGCTGCCCCTGCAGCCTCCTCACCCTGGTTACTTGGGGCAGCAGATGACATTGCTGCCCCAGATCTACCTGCCTGGTGACAGCAACTTTCACTGCAACACGTGACTTTCACTTGGTGACACGGAAGTCGACCTGTGAGTCATCCTGTGCCAGTTCGGTCAACAATATGGGCCGGGTTAACAAGGCCTGAGCTGGGATGGTGCCAGCTGCATCTCCCTGACCCATTGAGGGGGGCATAGGTGTGCCTGATTGGTCCTCCACACACTGGCCTCTTGGGCCACCCTGCACATCCTGGCCACGTCCCCTACCGTGGACACCTCTTGGAGGTCGGCCACCTTTGCCTCCCTTACCACTTGGTTGCCTCCTAACCAAGGCACTGAAGTTCTTGTGCAAATGGGAGGTGCAGTAAACAATTGTCCTGGGCAATTGGGGTGAAAGGGACAGGGTACTAGATGGAAAACATACCCTAGTGCTCTAGCAAGGCATTCTGTGACCCCTGGGGGAAGATGACGGGTCACACATTGCTCAGGTACCCGAAAACAAAATTTAATGTGCAAACAACCCCTGTTGTCCCACGTGCGTGGAATAAAGAACCTGCACTACGCTGTGGTACCCAGAAACACAAAAATAAGTGTACGTGTGGAACATGCAGGCTACAATGACCTCTGAATGGGTACACGACACATGGGGGCAACAACAGTTGAAAAATACGTGCGCGACTCACCGTCTGCCTGGAAAAAGAACGTGAAAAAGACGCACGTGTGCACGTTGGTAACACCCCCACCAAAAGAAGAATTGAACGCTGTCTGAGAATACAAGGTGTACGAACTGGAACCGTTGTGAACTAATCCAATGTGAGCTGACAAGAAGTACAAGAATCACCTGCTCGTGCTCCACAAAAAGCACGTACAAGAAAATGGCATCCTACGTGTACCTTTTAACCCAGCCCAAACATGCGACGTCACTTACATGCGTACACGCTAAGGGTCTTTCCTCCAATTACACGCAGTGACACCTGGAGGTGAAGTTTATGCACATGTACAATCAACATGCACCCGTGTGGAGGGAAACGCCCATGCACGTTACGTCACAGACGCGCTTACACGCTAAGGGCCTTTCCTCGAATTACACTCTGACATGCAGTTTTTTCACATGCCAAATCACTCCGTATCAAGCTGGCAATGCGACAACACATGGAAGACCACGCTCCTGCCCAGAAAGCCATTTTCCTGCCCCCCAGAACCCTGAGCCCGCTCCCACCTGCCATCTGCTGCTGCCTGCCATTGGTGCTTGCACGTCAGCCATCTGCAGGGGTCCAGTTGCTGTGACCACCGCTGCTGGAACAGAAGACTCCCGACTGAAGTTCCATCGCTCCACAGCCCAGCACCAGGACCCAGTAGCCCACCAACACCTGCCTCGGGGGAAACACCATCGGAGACCACTGGCAAACCCCAGCCAGAGAGGCAGAGGGCTACCAGCTTCAGTGCTGCAGAAGTTGGTATCCTGGTGGAGCAAGTCCTGGTATATTATGATGCCCTCTTCAGAAGCTCATGCGCCGACAATGAAGGACAGAAGAGGATCTGGAAGGACATTGTGGCTGCCATCAACGTGGTGGGGGTGGCAGCCCGCGACATGCAACATGTCCGGAAGCAATGGAAGGACTTCACCCTCAGCAGGGCCCAGCACCTCTTGGAGGCAGCGCATGCAGAGGGGTGCCGGGTCCGCCTTACCAACATCCATATGAGGGTCCTGGAATGCATACACCCAGCACTCCACCTCCAGGTCCTTCAGAGGCAGACCCGTCTGGAGTCGAACGGTAAGTGTCCATGCGTACTGATTCGACGCAGTACATGTTGAGGTGTGCCATGTGTGTGCAGGTTGGACATATGTCTTGAAAGGCCCATGTATGGATGTGTATGTACAGGGACATGAGCCTGCCGCATGTGAGTACAGTCATGTGTGAGGCACATCAATGGTGTAAGTGTTGGAATGCATGATGCCCAAATGCATGTGGGAGTGCACACATGTTTACATTTCTGTGTATGTACTATGGCATGGTTGGGGTGTGACACATGGATGCTGGTTCCACCTTTATGTACGTGCATGGTGTACATGTGCATGTGTGTGTATTTGACATGTGTGCCACTGTGATACACCATGGGTGCATGTGACACCTACATGTAGGAGGCTGATTGGCAGATGTAACATAGTTGCCAATAATTTCACTGTGACAGGTGGTGGAGATGTACATATGCTTGTATGTCTGTGGCGTGTGTGTATGTGTTCGGCACTCCCCATGTTGCATGTGACATCAGGCTGACCTTCGGATGCTCATGCTGTTGTATATGGATGGTGCTGCCTGATGCATCATTCCTGTTAATTTGTGCATGTGTGTGGGTTCAAATGATATGTGTGTTGGGGAGTGTGATGCCATCTGTGAAGTTTGAGACTGCCACTCATGTGCAACTGTCATGTGTGTATCAGACCAGTGTACAGTGCCCTGATGCCTGTGTTCTGTCTCTCCCTGTCTGCAGTTACAACTGCTTAAGACGGCGGAGACAGTGCCGTGGAGAACAGCGGCAGGGATCCCACAGCCAGCCGGAGACACAAGGCCCAGCTCCCCTCCCGGGTTGTCATCTCTTCGGGGAGTGAGGAGTCTGGTACTACGCCAGCTGCCGAGGGTAGGTCCAAGAGGCGGAGGTTGGAGGTGGGCTCCTCGGCAGCAGAAAGGGCAGCTGAGACCCCAAAGGGGCCTATGGTGGAAGATGGCACGGAGTCATTCAGGTTGTTGGGGGGTTTGGTTGAGGAAGAGGCCGTGGAAGGCCCACGCACAGGGCGTGGTGGGGGGGATTCCACTGGTGCCGCGTTGAGCCTGTCCTGGCTTAAGTGGCATTGCGTCAACATGGCATTCGGGATGACGTTCACGGTTCCTGTGTGGACAATGCATGTTATTTTGGATGCCTCGTTGACCGTGTCGACCTACTAGGATGGGTCACCAGTGCTGGGTTCCTCTGTGTGCTGGACCTTCTACTGACACCCTCCTCAACTGAACCCCCTATCCACCAGTCATCCTCCGTGCCATCTTCTTACCCACGTATCACCTGGGAACCCTGTGGAGCTGCCCCTGACCCAGTGGCCAGGCTGGTGGAGGACACATCCCTGCCACAGTCGGGAGTCGGCGGTCCAGCAGGGGTGGCCACCCCAGCAGGAGGACCCTGGATTGGGGTGTCTTCCATGTGGCAGCGGTTGGGCCGGCAAATAGATGTGGAGTGGCGGCGGGCAGAAGAGGCACGGCTCACTATGGTCAGGGCGGAGAACTCCATGGGCAGGGCATTGAGGTGGGCTGAGTGCCTCGAGGCAACTCGCAGGGAGTTGGAGGAGAACATGGCTGCATCCCTGCGAGACCTCGGGCCAGGGAAGAGGCCCGCCTCCAGGACGTTGAAGAGGAGTCTGATGATGCCCTGGCCCGGGACATGAACAAGTGAGCCATTAGACTTGCCCGCGCCTTTGTACATAGTTCTTTAGGGTTAGGTTTCCTTTGTTTTTTCTTTATTTTGGAGTCAATGGACTTTGCTCCACTTTATGTACATAGTTATTTTTATAGGATTTTTGGTAGGTTTCATTTTGTTTGGGAATCATGGATCCTTCAGACTTTCACAGACTTGTACATACCTTAGTTATTTTGTCATCCAATGGATCAATGTTTTTTTTTTTTTTTTTTAATTTTCTCATGTACTTTATTTGGACAGTTGAAATGGACCACTTTCCGTTTTTCCTCTTGTGTATTTTTGTCTTACATTGGATTTTTTTTTTGATTCAATCATTTCTTAATTTACCAGTTTGATATTTATTTATGTTTTTTCATTATGTATTTTAATACAAATCATATTTCCTCATTATTGGCGTTGTGAACTCTCATTGGGTTTGTGCATGTCTCAATGAGCATTGCCTCAGTCATGTGTTGCCACTGTGTGACTCTGTATGTACTTTTATGCATGGCATGGTTCTTTTGAGGCTCTCATGGCATGGGTAATTTGGGAGTGGGGGGAGTGGATGCTTGCGTACTTGTACTGGGGGGCAGAGGGGATTTGTGCAGGCATTAGGCCCATGGGTCGCTTTTGTTAGAACATGGTGTTTGGTGGGCCACGTATCGGGGCCTGCTGGCAGGTGCCCGTCAATGGTTGGTGGGTGGGGGACATGAGTCAGGGCCTGCTGACAGGTGCCCGTCAATGGTGGGTGGGTGTCTGACATTAGTCGGGCCTGCTGGCAGGTGCCCGTCAATTGGGTGGGGGACATGAGTCGGGGACTGCTGGCAGGTGCCCATCAATGGTGGGTGGGGGACATGAGTCGGGCCTGCTGGCAGGTGCCCGTCAATGGTAGGAGGGTGGGGGACATGAGTCGAGGCTCACATGTATGCTCACAAGTGCATGGTGCCATGTGGGCTGCCTGCAGGGCATGGTGAGGGGTGTAGGGTAGTCCCCTGTGGTGTGGGATGCCTGCAGGGCATGGGGAGGGGGGAAGGGCACACCCAGGAGGGACCACAATGCCAAATCGCGTGTAAAACTCCCCACGCACCCCCGAAATACTCAGAACCCGCTCTCGCCAGGACTATCGCATGCGAAACTTCCTGCGCACCCCCGTAATACACGTACCCCACTCACCCAAGGCCTATCGCATGTGAAACTCCCCGCGTACCCCCGAAATACACCTACCCCACTCTTGCCAGGACTATCGCGTGTGAAACTTCTTGCGCACCCCTGAAATACACGTACCCCGCTCTCCCAAGATCTATCGAGTGTGAAACTCCCTGTGTACCCCCGAAATACACGTACCCCACTTGCCCAACGCCTATCGCGTGTGAAACTTCCCGTGTACCCCTGAAATACAGGTACTCCGCTATAGCCAGGACTATCGCGTGTGAAACTTCCTGCACACCCCGAAATACACGTACCCTGCTCTCACAAGGCCTATCGCGTGTGAAACTTCCTGCGCACCCCGAAATACACGTACCCCGCTCGCACAAGGCCTATCGTGTGTGAAACTCCCCACGTACCCCCGTAATACACGTACCCCGCTCGCCCAAGGCCTATCGCGTGTGAAAATCCCTGTGTACCCCCGAAATACACGTGCGCCGCTCTCGCCAGGACTATTGCATGTGAAACTTCCCACGCACCCCCAAAATATACTTACCCCACTCTCCCAAGGCCTATCGCGTGTGAAACTCCCTGCATACCCCCGAAATACACGTACCCCGCTCGCCCAAGTCCTATCGCGTCTGAAACTCACTGTGTACCCCCGAAATACATGTACCCCGCTCTCCCAGGCATATCACGTATGAAACTCCCTGTGTACCCCCAAAATACACATACCACGCTCTCACCCGGACTATGACATTTGAAACTTCCTGCGCACCCCAGAAATACATGTACCCCGTTCTCCCAAGGCCTATCGCGGGTGAAACTCCCTACGTACCCCTGAAATACACGTACCCCGCTCGCCCAAGGCCTATCGCGTGTGAAACTCCCCACGTACCCCCAAAATACACATACCCGGCTCGCCCAAGGCCTATCGCATGTGAAACTCCCCACATACCCCCGAAATACACATACCCCACTCTTGCCAGGACTATCGCATGTGAAACTCCCCGCGTACCCCGAAATACACATACCCCGCTCGCCCAAGGCTTATCGCGTGTGAAACTCCCCGCGTACCCCCAAAATACACGTACCCCACTCTCGCCAGGAATATCACGTGTGAAACTTCCAGCGCACCCCTGAAATACATGTACCCCCGCTCTCCCAAGGCCTATCGCGTGTGAAACATCCCACGCACCCCCAAAATACACGTACCCTGCTCGCACAAGGCCTATCACGTGTGAAAATCCCTGTGTAACCCCAGAATACGCACAGGCAACCCATCCACCCTGGGCATGCCCCACAGGCAGCCCACTCACCCTCCCTATGCCGCGCAGGCAGGTCATCCACCCTGGGCATGCCCCACAGGCAGCCAACACCACAGGGGGTACTTTTTCTAAGCAATTTACCTGGCACGAGTGGGGTACACGTATTCCGAGGGGGGCGCAATTACATTTTCACGCGTTTTGGCTGCCGTGAGTGGGGTACGCATAGTATTTTCACGCGATTATAGTGTAGCGGCCTTGTATACTGGTCCAGGGTTAGCACGGCCCTTTGCATTGCATTGGGGATTTCAATGGCTTTTCCTTGCACAAGGGGGGTTATTGGGAGCGTAACTGTTGCTGCGGGATGTTCGCTGCGCCAGCGCTCAAAATGGCTTGGAAATTCCATGAATACGAGGTGCGCCAGAATCCTGTTTAGCGCACACGGCTGGCGCACGCTGGCTCATGCTCCCTCTCTGCGCTGCTTGCGTGCGTTGCATCTGCACTGAAATCTATGAATTACCCCATTAGTTTTTGCGAGAGGGGCCTTACCTTTTTTAGTCATGGCTAGTTTAGTTGTGTTGAATGACATTACTAGTTCTTTTGTTTAATGTTTTCTATACATTGCTTTAGTGGTGGATGACTATATGGTTTGGTTTTATTCTACTCTGCTCCATTTTTCCTTTCTTTTCCACAGGAGTTGTTTTTTAGTATGCATTTTGTTGTGTCTGCTGGAAAAGAGAAAGTGTGGGTTTGAAAGTTGTGCAAAGTATATGCATGTATTGTGAATGGGTGTGTGGGTGTGACTGGAGAGCTTCATGCAGTGCTGACTGATTGTGAGGTGGCATATGATGTGTGGTTGGGAAGGTTGTGAGAGTAAGAATCTGTAGAGGTGTGATAGTGTTGGGTTAGTGAGTAAGGAAAGGGTGGTGTGATTGAATCATTAGGGACATTGGGCCTCATTACGACCCTTGCGGAAATCGAAAAACGATGGCGGAAATGCAATACCGCCATCGAATAGCGCTCGGTGCGACTATGACCCGTCACCGCAAAGTACGATGCCATTAGCGACACCGTAGTGAAGGCCAACGCTAACTGCACCAAGTACGCGCGCGCGCACCATGCCAAACCGTAAATACCACCATGGCGCAAGGGTACGCGAATTCCGACCCTAGCGGACATGTACCTAACGCCATCAAGCACGGCGGAAAGTACCATTCCGCCATGGTGAGAAGTACGGCATCGCGAATCAACCGTAAACGGCCCCACTGAGTGCCTGTACACCGCTCCCTGGCCACATAGTACAACTCCCCGTAGGTGCAATGAAGTCACAATGCAACCAGTGAAATGTACAAGTCACCCATGCATGCCAACGAACAAAAGAATCTCAAGAGGGGCCAATGGGAGCCGCAGGGCACAGATGGCACGAATACAGAAGCCATTCCAATGGACATGACCACAGTCCCCCACCAAGAAACGCACGCAAACACAGGCACCTGTGACCAGCAATATTCCGAAAATCACATCATTCCACCAGTCCACCTGGCTGACCGGCATCTGTCACACAAAACCTAATCCCCCGCCCCTGAGCATGACATCATTCAAACAGTCATATTGGCAGGCCTCATCCCTGACCTCACTGGGCTTCGTAGGCAAACGCGCCCAGCACAGTACCACGCAACTATACTCCGAAGCTGGAACCCAATGCAGATCTCCTCACAATACATCGCTCCCCAAATAGGAATATGCCACATCACTTGGAAAGAAGAACGCTACACGGCCCATATCAGAATGGAAATTTAATGCACAACAAATTCACCAAGCCCATACAGCCATTAGGCCATGAACTCCAAAACACATTTCACCATTGTGGGCTGCATCCGCAAGAAATGACCAGCTACTTCTTGTGTGACGCCCTGTTCCTTCATGGTACACAGAGCCACATTCTCGTACGAAAAGGCAACATGGAAGCGCACAGAACCGCAGGGCCGTCCCAATGGGGAGGCACTAGTCCAGCTGAAAGGCCGAAATGTTGCTCCGAGCCACTAGTACTGCGTAAGGGCATGTGGCCCATTGGCGATCGTCCCATAAGATCGTAATGCTGCTCCACTGATTAACACGAAGCAGCAGGTGTCGGGAGTAAAAGCCATCTGCAGGAGTGGCATACAGATGGCAGTGGCAAAAGGGGAGGAGATACCTGTCAACCAAAAGAAAAGAAAAAGAACAGAATGGCCATCAGAACTACATTCGAACAACTCACTTCAATGATCACACTAAATCCACAGCCATATGCATGCTAGCCCACTCCAAAGGATCATCACCACCCCAAAACCACTTGCGACTCATAACTATCTATATCGAGGTGTAAACACCATCACAAACGAGTGTACCTGTGCATGCGTCTGTGAAAACAGAATCCATCAGATGGGATTGGTAACGTGCATGGACACAAGTGTCTGAGGGCGCGTCGAGACAGGGAGGGCTCAACAAGGCCAGATAGACGCTGGTCCCACTATGGCAGCCCTGCATCACATAGCGCAGGGGAGGCGGACAGATTCCAAGAAGCCCTGTACATGGCAAACACTGTATCAAATCATCTGCCCATGCATCCATTCATCATTCCCTCATCCCGTAATGAAAACGCCTGTTTCCATACTCACATAACATGTGGAATTCCATTGAGTCTGTGCGTTATGCAGCCTGCAAAATCCACTGTGCCCCAGCCCATAATTCCAGTGTTGTGAAGTAACATGTATTTGGGAACGTCCGGCCTCATCGTCCACTTCGCTATTGCGCATCCCAAACTATTCAAATCAATCATGCATCCTCGCCATGGCCCCTGTCCCAAGGACATTGAACAATAGAACGTTATATTTGCAGTCAGACCTGTGGGCATCTCCTCGCCGCTAGCTGATAACCGAAAGCGCCGCCCTTCGAATTCCTCATTTGCAACATCACGTCGAAAAGGCATCTGTGGCCGCTTGAAATCACAAATTAATCCATCTAGTGCGGCTGTGTGTGAAAATGGCAACTGCCTTCACTCACAAATGGGACGCCCCGCCCGTCGTTGCAACTCGGTACAGTGATGCATGAGGGTCCACCGTTACTCGAGTACTACGTTCCACTGACCCTTCACAAGTCTGTTCGCGACTGCAAAGATTGTATGTGAAACAATGGGACCATAGCCGAATGAACATATCAACCAATGTTACACGGCCATCAGGAACAAATACATGATTGCAATAGCAAGATGCCATTCCTCGAATTGCAGCGTTGTGTGCAGGACGTGCTCGGCCAAAGGGGAGAGCAGCTTGCACAGGTGGAATGAATCACCACAGGTGGAGGCCATACAGCCTGAAAACACATAAATTGCACACCCAGTCTCCTCCCACAACCACACCCACTCCGAAATGCTACCGGCAGGCCTCGCGATGTTGGCCCTGGGGGACCTGATAGCACTGCAAGTACTCCAACTCCAAGAAGAAGACGAACACCAACTACAACCGGCCGCACGGAGGAGACGCAGGAGGAGGAGGAGGGCAAGGCAGGGCCAGCAAGGGCCGCCAGCACAGCCACTACCACCACGCAGGCAGCCCGCAATCCCACGCCTCCGAGCACATCCGTTCAACCTCACTGATGAGCAGATCCACACCCTCTACCGTTTGGACCGGGACACCATAGCCGCCATTGTGGACATGACACAGGCTGACCTTGTCAGCATGATAGATAGCCCAACCGCCATCCCACCCCTACTGAAGGTGGTGTCTGTACTCCACTTCCTGGCCACAGGCACCTACCAGCACACAGTCGGACAGTTGCATGGCATTTCTCAGCCACTGTTCTCACGGACACTATTGCAAGTGCTCGATGCCCTCCTGCAGCACGCACGCAGACGACTACATCTCTCTACCACGCTCGGAGCAGGAAATTACCAACACAAAAGTGGGATTCCATGCACTTGCCGGCATACCGGGTTGCCTTGGTGCCATCGACTGCACCCATGTGGAATTGGTCGTCCCACATGCCATGGAGGCCCAGTACCGCAACCGAAAACAATTTCATTCTCTGAATGTACAAATGGTGTGTGACTCCAACAGGATCATTACACATTGTTGTGCCCGATTCCCTGGATCAACCCATGATTCTATGGTCTTGAGGAACTCTACAATACCACGCTACATGGAGCGACACGCAGGGAACAGATCATGGCTACTCGGTGAGTCTCATTTCATGCATGATGATGTGAGGTATGTGATGCGGCAATGACCTGGCAGGAAGGGGGGGGGGTGCGTACGTAGCAATGGCATTCCACATAATTCGTTTATCGTCCACATACAGGTGATGCCGGATATCCACTGAAGAGATGGCTCCTCACACCAGTCCGGAACCCACAGGACCAGCATGAGGAGGACTACAACCATGCCCACTCACGTACCCGTGTAGTCATTGAACAGGCATTCGGCCTACTGAAGACTCGTTTCCGGTGCCTCAGCAGGTCTGGCGGGGCACTCCTGTACCGCCATGAGAAGGTTGCAAAGATGGTGATGGCATGTGTCATGCTACACAACATGTGCGTACGTAGAAATGTGCCCATGCCCCCTGACGCAGAACTGCAAGCACCTGAAGATGGTCATGATGAGGGTGGGGATGTGGCAGCACCTCAAGGAGTCCGCGAGGCACAGGAGGGCCGTGACATTCGGCAGCATCTCATTGATGCATGCTTCTAGCACTCACGCCTCGTGGCTGATACATGGACACGGGACTCGTGGCACTGTGTGTGTCTGGTACATGCACAATATGGACTGTACGCCTATGATGGCCTAGTACACAAAGATCATTGTCCACACATCTCATTGGTTGATCGTGCATTGTTTATGGCATATGTGATATCATGTTGAACACCCTATCGACCCGCCACCCAAGTGAGCCCAACACACCCCCTCCACCCTCCTACCTCCCCCCCGAACACCAGTGTCCAAAGATGCTCATTGTCAGTGGGCAGTCGCTATTGCAAGCCCCCTCTCCGGGTATCAGGGGCACCCCTGCCTGTGGAGCGCAGGTTCCTCCCAGATCTACGTTGGGGGCTGCCCTGGACGGAACTTGCAACGGATGATGTCTCTGCCTGCTCACGTCCATGCATGTCCCTAAGGGTTTGTGAGAGCTCAGTGAGCACACGGCGCACTGCGGCAAGTTCGCACATACGTCTTTGGACGTCGCATGCAGTTCCCCCCTCAGGCTCTCGGTGCTTCTCTCCATTTGGACTCTCAGGCTCTCGGTGCTACTCTCCATTTGGACTCTCAGGCTCTCGGTGCTACTCTCCATTTGGACTCTCAGGCACTCGGTGCTACTCTCCATTTGTGCCCTTAGTGTCTCTTTACTTCTCTCTATTTCTGCCCTAAGTGTCTCAGTTGATGTTTCTATGTCTGCCTTAGTGCCCCCACATTCATCGGCATGGTCCTTGAGGAGCGTGGCCAGTTGCTGCTGTTGCACGATTAACTGGTCGAGGGACTGTTGCCTCTGCTGCGCCATGGCCATTTGAGGTGGTGTCACAGAGTGGGTGTTCGCCTCATGTTGCCCTGCCATAGGGCTTGTGGGGGATGGCCAGTCGTCGTCTTGTGGGTGCCCCTGCGTGGTATCCTCATGGTGTACGGGATGGGACAGACAGGGGGATTGGGACAGGTCATGGATGGATCTGACTTCGACATCCCCGTCTTCTGTGTCGGAGCATGCTGCCATTAATGGGGTGTCACCTATGGTGCTGCTGGCACCAGAGGCAGTGCCTTCTGTGGCATCCATTGGGGGGACCTGTGGTGCTGCTGTTGTGGGCATGCTGGCTGCTGGGGTGCCTGTTGATGTTCCCTCCTCTGTGCTGCCACCTGATTTGTGCTGCTGCCGTGTCTTGATGCGTGCAGCTGAGGTGGAGGGTCTTTGGCCGTTGGTCTTGGCCCTCTTTGCAGGTGTGCTGGTAAGGGTGTCCTGAAGCTCGTCGTTTGGATCGGACCCTGTGGTGGAGTAAAGGAGGGCGAGCGTTATTAATGGGTCTGTGGGAATTGGAATGGCAATGTATCACATGCATTGGGGTGGTACCTGAGGGTGATTTGGGTCGGGGCCTTGGAGGTGCTTTCATTTGTGTGTGGAGTGAGGGTGCAGTTGTTTGGCAGCCTGCAGTTAGGGTGTGCCTGCTGCACGTGTAGTGGGTGTCTTTGGGGTTTTTAATTATTTATGTATTTATTGTGAGTTTTAAAGTGCGCTATCAGGCCAATGTGTGTGGACGTTCTCCTGGACATGTGTTTCTGTTGCACTATGTGGACACATGGTACTTCACATGATTGGACATTGTGGATTTAGCATTGTTTCATTTGGGCCACCTACCTGATTCTTCGGATGTCTGCACTCCTTTCTCCATCCCTCCGACTCCCTCTATGCTCTCCATTCCAATGGTGGAGGCACAGATTTCTTCCCAGGGGGTCAACTTGATGGGTGATTCCGATCCTCCCCCGGTAGCTGTGGCAATGTTGCGGTTGGCAGAAAGTATGCTACGGACGCGTATCCGCAGGTCGTCCCATCGCTTTCTGCATTGCTGTGGGTTGCGGGGTGCGGTCCCCACCGCACTTACCCGCTGTGCCACCAGGGCCCATATGGCCTTCTTGTTCGCAAGTGCCGTCCTGGTCATTTGCGTGGAGAAGACGGCGGCGGCATTCTCCTGGAGGGTCTCCGTGAGCACCGTGAGTTCCTCACGGGAGAAGTGGACCTGCCGCTTGCGGTCGCACGCTTTCTTCGCTACTTTTCCCATTTTTCTTGATTTCGCTAGGGTGGATGACGGGTTGGGATGTGTCTCAGGGTAGTGTTTTTAGTGGTTGTGTGGATTTTGTGGTTTTATAGGTGTACGGCGTGTTGTTTCCCGTTCCGTGCCCATGTTTTTACTTCCATTTCCGTATATTTCCGGTCACCGTACTTTCCGGTTGGCGCTCACTGCGGTGTCCGCTAGGATGGGTGGCGGTATTGCACCTAGGGCGCCGTACGGCGGCGGTGTGGGCTGTTTTGGGGTCATTTCCGCCATCGCGGACTTTGCACTTCCGCCATGCCGTGGTGCTCGTGCCCGATGGGTCGGAATGGGCCGCACTTTGCTCCATCGTGCGATGGCGGAAACGCTATTTACGCTGTGGCGGTCCGGTCAGTCACTTTCCGCCAGGGTCGTAATGAGGGCCATTGTGTTAATTTCAGGAAAACAATGGGTGTTGCTATGGTGGTGTTTAAATGGGAATAGGAAGAGTGTGAATGGTGCAGAATAATGAGATAGAGTAAATTAAATGTTGGTTTGAAAAGAGTAGTCTAAGGTAATATATAGTGGAACTGTGCTGTTGTAATTACATACATATACATGGTACATTAATGTACTTACTTTGTAGGATGTGAAAGGTATTCTTTTTTTTGGTTCTGTCTTCGGCAATGTACTTCTTTCCTGTAATTATAAAAGAAAGCTAGTGCAATATGTGGTAGTGGGGAAGTGCTTTGAGTAAGCAAGGTTGTTGTTCATGAAGGTAGGAGGAGTTGTGAGGAAAACAGTTAATGCAATTGCTGGATGTTTACATATTTTTGTTTTAAGAAGAATTTTCATGAACATTATGAAATGCGTGTGTGCATTTATAGAAGCTCTGTGTGTAACGTTTTGAAAAAGAAAAGAACCGTTAATGGAAAGATTTCTAGTAGACTTTTAAATGGCAGGTGGCGTGTGGAAATGTAATATGTTATGAGTATATGCATACTTGCCAACATGATGCATTCTAATCTGTAGGTGTTTATGTAGTCCTAGATATTTGTTTGCGTTCTCGGATTTTCACATAATAAAAGTTGGAGTACACGTCCCAGATTGTAGCGAAAAAAATCAGGACTGGATAAGAACCTTCAGATTGTAATGGGTGATGTTGGGATGTATGCATGTATATATACAGTAATAAAAACGTTGTTAAAGGGACGTTATGGTTAAGTTGCGCTACTAAAAACCTATGAAATTCAGTGAAAAACCGTTGTTAAAGGGATGTTATGGTTCAAAGTAAAACCGAAAAAACCCTGAAATTCGGCAGTTATGGTAAGATAAGCAACCATAACTCACGCCACCGGGCACTGCTAACACTAACACCCAGGACATCAAAGATGACATCACACATGTCATTGATGACATCACTGATGACATCACATGTGTATGTACTTTTCATGAAATATGTGTACAAGGGATTCTTATTATAATGTTGCGAAAAAAGTGTCAAGGAAAGTAGTGTAAGAACATGTGAGAATATCAATATCTATACATGTAATACCTTTTGAAAGCTAAGTTTGTGACTGTCAGTAAATAAAGCCACCTTGCCTACATATGGCACTGAAGAAAAAAGAAGGGCCTAAACATGTGATGTCATCAGTGATGTCATCAATGACATTTGTGATGTCATCTTTGATGTCCTGGGTGTTAGTGTTAGCAGTGCACAGTTTTGCGGGCAGTTATGGTTGCTTAGCCTACCATAACTGGCGAATTTCAGGGGTTTTTCGATTTACTTCGAACCATAATGTCACCTTTATAAAGTTTTTTTGTGTGAATTTGACAGATTTTTAGTAGCGCAACGTAACCATAACGTCCCCTTAACAAAGTTTCTTTTAGTGAATTCTACGGGTTGTTAGTAGGGCAACTTAACCAAAACGTCCCTTTAACAAAGTTTTTTACTGAATATACACTTTCATGATGTGAATTTGGGAGATAGGTACTATAATTCCCTTACTTTATATACATGTAACATAGAACATACAGAACCCCCTTGCTAATGATATTTGAAAGGCAAGGACGGCGTACCTGTCTGCGGACGGGCGTGGACGAGATCAACACTACCCAAACAGTCAGGGGGTATCTGAAATTGTACTATTGTGCCATTTGAGACATGCACAAGTTTAAAAAAGAACACATAAACACATTATAAGTACTAATAAGTAACCAATTGAACCTACACATCTCAAACATTACCCATGGATTTCATTACCATGAAGAATGAAATGGATTATACCATAACAAAAAAAGATATGCCTCCAACATAATTACCTCACAGAAACTGTGCAGCCTGGAGCGACAGTAGACGCACACAGCACAACGAAAACAAATTACAATAAAATAGTAAGTGAACTTCATTTTTCTTATATGTGTGCGTACTTTTTCCACTCACAACCAGCCTGTGTTAAACCCTAATTCCCCTATATTTGTTTCAGTATCTGCTTCCCCCTGTATTTCTCTTGATTGATGTATGTGTGTGTATTGAAAATGTTTTTATTTTAGTTGTAGTGGAATGATGTGGATCAAATTGTTTTTCAAATAAAGAGTTAAAATGTCTGCGGACAGCGCGCCTGTTTGGGCTGGCCGTAATCAATATAATATGGATGTTCTAAGGGAAATACCCCTACCCGTACCATTCGCAACCAAGATGGAACTAATCTTAGAACGCACCAGGTGTCCAAGTTGTCCGTAAATTAATAAAATGGGGGCGTCATAAGGACATTATACCACTCCGTACTGGTCACAACCAAGAAAAAACATGGTCTTAGAACACACCAGTTGTCCAGGATGTCTGTAAATGAACAAAATGGGAGTGTCCTAAGGACACTATATCTGTCCGTACCGCCTGCAGCCAAGACAGAACTGTCCGTAGAACAGGCATTGTGGCCGGCATGTCCGTAGTCAAACAAAATGGAGGTGTCCTAAGGACACTGTACATGGCCGCACAGTCAGCAGAACATCTACGCACATCTACGCACATGCGCATCACACCCATAAGTACTGTGAACATTGCGCCTGTCCGTAACTATCCATCTCACTTGTGTCGCACTTTTAATTAGTTTCAGGACCCGAACACTGTCCGTAGAACACATGCACGCATGCGCACGTCCGTTACTCTGCATTTGGTGTCCAGCGGGCACCCATTTCCTTCGCGGATGTGTTCACGATGTCATCATGTGACCGCGCCCAAGCTGAGCGTGTGGCCTAATTTGCGCAGTTTGTGTGCTTCCGCAACATTTCAAAAGAACTCTTATAGACATCAGAAATTATTTTACAGTATAAAATCACCATTTCACATGTCCCATACAATGGCCCTACCTTTCAACGTATTATTTAGAATTTTTGCAACGCTTTTGAGTGATCGATATGGTCACGAGACACACCCCTCCAGCCCTATAAAAGGCCACACCCCCAAGCTCATCTTCATTGTACTTCTGGCTATAGCAGATTGAGTTGTACTGCCTTTACTGCTGTAGCAAATATTAGCCGACCAATCCTAATGGCATCCATGGCTGCTGTTGCTTCATTAGCCTCAGCACCATCCCCAAACCCTCCACCGCCACTGCCACCAACTCCCCAAGGGCCTGCAGAGGGAAATAGGCGTGAGGACACAGAGAGCGAGAAAGAAGAGGAAGACGAGAATGAGGTGGAGGAACTCCGCACTACAAGCACTCACCAGGAGTCATGGGTGTGGCAGTTATTTACCATTTGTGGAAATGTACCAAAAGCATGTGCAAACCAGGTCAGGTGTAACCAGTGCAAGTTGGTGCTGAGTCGCGGGAGACCTGGTGCGTACAGCTTTGGTACGACAACCTTGAAGCGACACCTAACTTCGTTCCACAGTGCGAACATTCACAAGGTCATACCATGTGAAGAACGTAGTAGGTTGAGTTCCTCTGCAGCATCCTCTGAGTCCGATCCTCTCACCACAAGAGACACTCCTGTGGGAGAGCGCATTCCTCCAGCTGCCTCACAGGCCATTTGCGATGCTGTTGACCCTTACCTTGCGAGAGTCACAATATTGTGTATGTACTGTGACGCAGTACTCTGCAGGGGGGAGACTCTTCAAAGTGCTTTTGAGACTACGGTCACGGAGCACCAGAAGATCTGCGCCCTACCTAAGTAAAGTCCACCCTACATCTTTCTCTCTTCACCTGCTCTTTCTTATCCCCGTGGTTGGTGTCCCTTCCTTACCCTCCTTTACTAGTGTGTCGTCTGTTAAAAAAAATGGAAAACAACCAAAATTACAAAAAAGGCTCTTTTCAGAGCCACCTTTCTCAGTCTAACAATAGAACTATCAAGTGGCCGGTGTAGGCCCCCGCGCATTTTTCAAAAAGTCCACGGACAGTCGTAGGACGCACAAAAATGGAGGGTGAAAATGGAGCACGACCAATGCACTTTTCACTGGGAGTAAGTGTTGGCTCTGAAAAGAGCCTTTTTTGTAATTTTGGTTGTATTCCATTTCTGTGAAAAATGAAAGTGCTGCAAAACAAAATGTTTTCATTGTGGAATGAGTACATGCCAACATCTCTTAGAAAGGCACCAACAGCCTTATTGACATTGCGCCTCGCCTTCTCCATTTGTGGACCAAATGCAGAAGAACGCAGCCATATTTGTCTTTGTGTAATACGGGAAAAAACTACTTGGCAATTTGGAAACATGTACATGACCTTCGCAAATCCTTCCTTCATTGCAAATTGCAATGAAATTCCAGAATCATGCCGTAAACTGTTTCCTCCACAATGAATGATAATTATATCAGGATGACGCTCTATCTGTAAAGTAGCACAGAGATGTACCAACTCCAGCCACTTCCTTCCGCGCACTCCATACCAGTTCACTTCCACATGAGAAAACCCAAGATCTGCAGATATACCGCAACTTTCTGCATTCACCTTCAACCAATGTATCCATGAGTGTCCCAAAATCCAGATAATCTGTTTTCGAGCACACAGAGCAATAGCTGTCTGGACTCCTGTCAGGAAAAAGACATTCTGACTAAATCTCTCTGTTCGGAACACATCCACTGAACTTTACTGACCAATCCCTAGCTTCGCACATTCTCATTTGCATGCATCTCCACACCAGAAACCCTGTGGATAATACGTGCTGCCTGCAGACTACCGCCATGTCCGCAGACACGTAGAGGATCTGAGCGTGACGACTGTACATTTAAATACTGTTCCCCTTTTCCCCTTTAAGGTGGGCTCTGAAAAGAGCCATTGTTTTGTTTTTAGGGCAGATGCCTGACAGACACCTGTTATTTTGTGTTGTTTTGATTTTTTCTCTTCTTACTTTACTTTACTGGCATTTCCCAAAAAAGATAACAAAACACTATCTGCTTCAAAATAAGCCGTATTACTGGAAACAATGTTCTCGTGGTGCAGAAAAACATATCAGCGCGTAACATGAAAGCACGCATGCCGTGACTGATGGTACACCTCCCAATGCTTTGATCAGGACAGAAAACAGAACGGTTGTCCCATTTTACTCTAGGGAGTAAGCCAGAAAAAATTGCTTTCGCAGTTGGAAAGATATTAATGACTGCTTGCACCAACTGTTCCAAATCTTCTAACAAAATAGGTGAAGTCACGTAGCCCAAATGAAAAGCACCATAGTACAAAAGTACCATATGGGGATTGGTCATCCTACGCATATCTCTGCAAACTTAGAGAATTGCCGCAACCTTAAAATCAGTCGCAGCGCTCCACACCACCTCCACTCTTCTAACATCAAAATTGTGTTCCACATGCCTACTTTCGGAATAGTGGTGTAAACCATGGACAAAAATATCTCTGAGCACCAACTCCCTGAATGTCTCCACCTCTACCATCTTCACTACACGCACCGTCTTTCGACAAAAATTAACTATGTGAACATCTGATTGGCTGATGCCTACAGTTCCCTTTCCATGCTGGATTTGCTGTAGAACCCCGTATGTGAAACACCCGACGTGCGGACAAGCGCGGTCTACGTGCCGCACATAACTCTTAGCCAGTCCTTCTACCCTTTCCACATCACTCGCAAATCCATTCCCTCATTGGACACAGCTAAGCAGTCACACAACCATCCAGCAATCACATTCAAGATCTCTACATCTAACTCCGTCATCAGAGTTCCGGACTTCATATGTACTGTTGATCACTCTGAATGCAAGTCGCATATCATTGCAAAGCACCTACTTCAAAAATTGCTGTGCAAGTGTCACAGATTTCTACTTACAGCTCCATGCATACGCACATGCATGAGTACAAATTACAGGTATGCATATTTTAGTCAGAGAACATGTGCAACCCTTATGATTTCATTTAAACAAATTATTGCCATTAAATCTAGGTAGCCAATACATACCAACGCTCCCCCTTTAAGTGGCAGACTTCCGATTTTTCATTGAGAAACCGCACTACTTCTTACTGTCTCCCGCATAACCTGTACATCCGTAACAACCCTCCCGATTTAGGCGCGAAACTCGATTTTCCATTAGAAAATGTCAACATTTTTTACTGTCTATCGCCTAAATTAATGCTACTTCCAATGCAATCGTATGAGAAAAATGAACTTTCCCGATTGCTGTGGCGACATCTCCCTCTGAGGTTCTCCCGATTTTTCGCATTCATAGTTATAATATGAAAGTAGTCAAATTTTTCCCATCTACTATAATGACATATCAATTACAAACTTCTCTGCTATAGACAATACACCTTAAAAAAAAAACAAGGGGATTTCATGAACTGAAAATTGTACTCATTTGCGAAGAAGGTTCAACTAACATACTGCAAATAACATATAAAGGCTGCACATAGTGAAATAAAATGCACACATGCACTGTGTTGAGATATCAAAGGAGAATACTCCGACGAAAATGCAAAATGAACGTGTACATTAACATCACTGCTTTAAACACACAAAGTTACTAACTTCTTCCTTTAACAATTGCAGTGAAGACTACTCTCCTGAAAATCAACAGCATCTACACGGCAAACAACATATCCGAAGAAACCTGGTAATTCCGCAAAAAAAGTAAGTACAGTACTACCTTTTATGTTCTTACTGTTCCTCAAAGAGACTGTGCAGGTTATTTATGAAATTTGCGCACCATAATAAACACTGATTTCTGAACCATTCTGCCCACAAATCCCCATTTATTAAACAAAGAATAACAGGCAGAATGGCACATAAATCCCTGTGTTTTTGGAGCACAAATACCATACAGAAGCCTTAGAATGTTAGTACTACAAAACAAATAGCTGTTTTAATTTTATACCATTACGTTTACTATTAATGCTTCTCTTCACCACTAGCTCACTTTCTACTCTCATCTGAAGCACAGTGTAGTAATATACAAACAGAAAAATAGCCTTCCCAACTCATTGTAACTGCCCAATGCACATTCACACACCACCACAAACAAGCTTCCCCATCAAACTCATGCACGCATGTACACAGCACACATACATTGTACAACAGACCAAACCATGCCTTCTTTTTTTTCAACAGACCCCAAAGAATGCCTGCCAAAAAGAAAGTCCGTAGAAAGGAACGTAGAAATAGAGAAAATGAAAATAAAAGTGTCCAAAGTAAGCATCCATCTCTAGCAGAGTTTGTAGGGAACGCTGGAACAAAACAGCTCATACAGTCATTTAGCGAAGCAAAGGAATCTTCAACTACTGAAACTTTGGCTTCTCTATCAAAATGTGGCACAAAACAGGAAACGCTTTTCAAAAAATCGGCTACCAGTACTGCTAACAATGCTCCTATGAATCCTGCTATAGTAACAAGAACCCATAGTAAAAAAAGTATTTTAGCAAAAATGTTTCACCACAGAGTCCTTCAGAATCTAATAAGAACACTTATTACATAAAAAGAACCGAAGAATCACAATATATCAATGATTACAATGCAATCATTGCCCTCTTATGGAATGCAAGCATAGATGTGCAGTACATTGCAGACAATTCCACTGCAGTTGCACGATATGTTACAGCCTACTTAACAAAAGCAGAATAAACAGAGCTTCAAGACCTCTAGAATGACCTATCATCAGACAAAACATTATCTCAGAAATTGTACACCCTAGGCATAAAAATGCTCTCTCATAGAGAATGTGGTGCCTATGAAGCAGCAGATCGTTTAACCAGTACTGCTTTGTATGGAAAATCAGAAAACATAGTACGGCTAAGTCTTGGTCCTGCTAAATCTAGAAAAAGAGTTCTGAAATCATATGAGGACATAGAAATAATTGCCAGAAATGATCCGAACAGCCAAGACATTTTAAAAACAATTTACTGGACACATACTATCCGAACAGGAGTACCACTTTGGAAAACATGTGTCTATACCACATAGCTCAAAACTTTGCAAACAAAAATAATATTAAACCCAATGATAGCAAAGGTAGATATAGAGTGATAGATTGTGAAGGCAGCTTAGTGAAACTTACCAAACAAAGCTTAATTAATCATGTCAAATTGTCATTAAAAACTCCTCAACAGAAAGAACTATATTACATGTCCCTGCTACAACTTTTTAAACCATCGAGAAAAGAGGAAGAGATACTAGATAACTATGACTCTTCGAAGATGGTTTCAAAGCAAATGAAAGCATTATCACCAATGTGAACTTTACCCAGTACAAAACAATGTTGCACAATGAACAGCCACACGAAGAAGAACTTCAGGCCCAACTAGATAAGGACATTCCCAACAGTAGTCAACCTTCTGTAACAGGAAGTCAAGAACCACTAGGACAGCCACTAATAGTAAATGCGACAGAAGTAGCTATGACAGAAGTGGAAAACACCATGTGTCACTATGAAGAAAATGTAGAAGACTTAACTTAACAAGGAAAACTTAACAAAGATCAGTGCACCATTTTTGAAGAAGTAACAAAAGAAATTGCACATGGTGCACAACACGAAAATAAAGAACGTACCTGCCAAAATTACAAACCTATACTGCTGTACGTCAGTGGTGAAGCTGGGTCAGGAAAAACATTCTTAATCAAAATCATCAGCAAGTTCCTAGAACAATTGACAAACAACAAACTGTCAGCTGTTGTAACTGCTCCCACGGGATTAGCTGCCTACAACATAGGCGGTGTCACTTTACACCGATTACTACTGCTTCCAGTAGAACACCAAAACAAATAAGACTATTAAAAACTTTCTGCAGAAGCTGCAATGGAACTATGCAGAGTATTAAAACAAATAAAAATGCTACTAATAGATTAAGTGAGCATGGTCTCCAACCTAATGTTGGCTTTGATTCACCTCAGATTTCAAGAAGTACTTAAAACAAACTACGAAGAACTCTTTGCAGGGAAACACATTATCGTTTTCAGAGATCTTCTACAATTGACACCAGTGAAAGGTGAACCTATTTTTAAAACCCTTGGACACAAATTCTGCCGTAAAACTGTTTGCAGCATAGAAAATGTGAACCTTTTGGCAACATTTCCAATACAGAGAATTAACAGAAAACATGCGTCAATTTGCAGATCTCACTTACGCCAACATTTAAAAAAATATTAGATTTTGTGTACTATCTCAAGAAGCTCAAGAAATATTGAAAAACTGGCACATTCATGCACTTTATGGCGATAACGCATGTGCTACTGATGTTAAAGAACAATTAGCGCACACAAATATCAATTGTATGGCTTTAATGTCAACTCTTGCAAGCTGTTTCAAATTCAATGAAACAATGTTAAAAAAGGAAATGCAACCAATAATGGAAATTTGCTCCACAGACAAACTAGACATACATGGTATGACACTACCCATGTGTGAGCAAGCCACAACAAGACTAATTACCTAAATTCAATCTCCAACACTGCTGGATTGGAAAAAATATTAAAATTATCCTTAAATTGTAGAGTAATGCTTAAACTTAACCTTGACGTGGAGCAAGGGCTAGTTAATGGGGCACTGGGTACAGTTGTTGGCTTTCAAACATACCCACGTGACAACAACATTCAGTTTGTCAATATTCGCTTTGATAAACTTTCAGAAGTGAAAAGGATAGGGCGCTCAACTGCTCGTTTCCTTCTCTTCAAAGACATGTATGAATGTAGAGAACAATTTTCTCTAACTCTTGCATATCCAGTCACCATTCATAAATCCCAAGGTCTTGCCCTAGACAAAGCATTGATAGATACAGGAAACACAGTCTTTAAAGAAGTCATGAGCTACGTGGCACTATCACGCTTACGTACACTTGACAGTCTATTTCTAATCAACTTTGACGCGAATAAACTGATTGCTGATATTACTTGCATTTTAGAATACAATAGACTGCGTTCACTGTACACCCCCCCATCTGAAATCATATCCTGTTCCAGAAAAAGGAAAACGTGGTAAAAGAAAACTAATTCAAACAGAAATGCAACAGAATCTGACGGCAAATCCTTCAAAGAAAACAAAAGATGCTGAAACTTCATCAATTTCCACAAGCAAAGAAGAACCTATTAGGGAAAGTAAATCGGGTACTTCTTCAAAGAAGAAAAAGAACCTCCGAAAAAATCACTCAGGGACAGAACTAGCTGGTCCATTCAAATTTTCTAATGAAACTGTGTAAGTTGCTATCCAAATGTAGCAATGAATATTCTATTTCAATTGCCACCAATTGTTAACCATATTTACCTACACAGTACAGACCAATTGTGTTTGCACATGTTAGTCCTTCATAGAAACGCAACACACAATCCTGACAACACGTATAGTGTTCATGGAATAAGACAAGAATTGGACTACTGTGCTGGAATAGTGAGATTCACTATAGACTCACAAGACGATCCACAAGAATTTCTAATGTACTAACTACAAGTACTGGAAAATAAAAACATAGCTATAAATGAAATCTTACAGATTTCATACATGTGGAAACATACATGCACTCTCTGTAACAATGTGACACAGGAACAAATCCCAAATGAGCGATTTGTGTATGTACCCATACCTAATTGTGAATCCATTCCATTTCAACAACTTCTACAGAATGCAAACCATGGCAGATTATGTACTATGTGCAATTCAGATAATCGCTCCACCTTACTGATACAAACACATAGTAACTACATAATACTTATGCTTCTACGGTACAATGCAGATGGTACCAAAAACAACTGCAAGCTGATTGGATTAACACACGGTCAAGTGTCACTTGGTAAGACAACCTTTACAACAATAGGTATAATCTACCACGCAGGAGCCACAACCAATACAGGTCACTACACTGCATATATGAAAAAGAAATGTGGACGGGTCGAATGTAATGATAGTACCATTAATGTAAAGCAGAGATTGCCAGCTAATCTTACAATTGCGTATTTAATTTTCTTAAAGCCAAAATTTAATAACTAATCTGTACATCAATATTAACAAAAAGTTCAAGTAAAAGACTATAAACAGTTAGAATACGCCAACAGGTATCTAACTGCCAAAGAGTGTATAACAACCACACAGATAAATGAATACCACAGATCCTTAACAAAAAATAAACAGTTAGAATACGCCAACAGGTATCTAACTGTTTAAAACATCTGCAACAAGCCAACATACATAACATTAATCAGAAACAATAAGTAAACACTCAAAGGAAACAAATAAATAGTTTGTTGCATAGCAAAGAAAGTTTTTTTTTTAATCCAACAAGGATTTTTTTCCCCCAGACCCAAGGATTTGAAAAACAAACACAGAAACTAAAAAAAATGCACAGTACACTGGTTTGTAAACTAAATATGAGGGTAAAAAAAAGCTAAAATGTCTATTATACAATGTAATAAGTCTTTATAAAATACAAAAACTAACATGCTCTTTTCTTTTATCACAGCAATTAAAAAGGATATCTCCGCCAAGCACTAAAGTCATGTAAGAAATATATGGAATCTCAACAAATGAAACAGTAAGTATAATTTCACACATGTCATATATATTCAAATCTATATGTCTGATCTATGGCAGTAATATTTTGCAATGACTGTAGGCAGGGCCTAGAGTGTTGGATGTATAACCTACCACTTACACCCTGCGGCTAAGCAACCAAGACTTTTGGTTCTACTCAATACCATTGCAGCATATCGCATCCATTGTGGCTTGTAACTTCATTATGTATAAATTTGGTCTTGGGTGCATGGCCGAAGAATCTAGACCCTCCCCACAACCACCTGATTGACAATTGATACTACGCATGTATCTATAGCTGTGATATGCTGCAGTGGTTGTGGCCAGAGCCTAGAGTCTTAGATGTAAGGCCATAGACATTTGAGTGTATGGGTGTGCAGTATATAAAACCTATAGTGGCTTATAACTCCAGTGCTTATAACCTTGTTCTTGGGTGCATGGCCTTTGGCCATGCACCCAAGACTGTACACGCTACCCACAACCATCTGATCGATAAGTGATACTAAGGGTGTATCCATTGCTGTGATATGCTGCAGTGGTTGTGGCTAGGGCCTAGAGTCTTAGAAATATGGCCTACGGCCTACGGCCTACGGCCATGCACCCAAGTCTCTAGGCCCTGCCCACAACCACTGCAGCATATTACACCCATGGTGGCTTATAAATCCTTAGCACACCCATAGAATGAAACATTTTAACTGTAGCATGTACTCAATTTGCACCCACGACTCTAGGCCCTGCCCACACCTACCAGATACATAATCGATTGTATGGGTGTGATGTATGAATGCGATATGCTGCAGTGATTGTGGACAGGGTCTACACTCTTCGGTGTATGGCCTACGGCCTGCAGCCATGCACCCAAAACTCTACGTCCTGCCCACAACCACCGCACTGTATAAAACCCATGTTGGCTTATAACTTCAGTGATTATAACTTTGTTCTTGACCCAAGACTCTAGGCCCTCCCCACAACCACAACCACCTGATTGATGTTCGATACTACATTGTATATATTGCTGTGATATGCTGCGGTGGTTGTGGCCAGGGCCTAGCGTCTTGGGAGTATGGCCTACAGCCATGCACCCAAGACTCTAGGCCCTGGCCACAACCACCGCAGCATATCACACCCATGGCGCCGTATAAATCAATAGCACACCCATAGAAAAAAAAATTACGGCATGTACTCAATTTTAATGTTCGCTAACACCACACATGTCCTGAGAACAGTTTCAAGTTGCCTGCACACACCACGGACTGAAGTACTATCCTTATGATACCCCTCATTTTCAGTAATTACAAACATCCCGGACAAGGCGGCATATGGAATACATCATTAACACATTCTGCCTAAATAAATACAGTATTTCACCCATCTCTTACTTACTCTCTGAACCTCCCCACGCACTTTGACACACCAAAACAGTTTCCGAAACAGCTTTTCGCCTCTGGTCGACGCCGCGCTGTCAGCGGATCCAAGATGTCGGGTGCATCCAAACAATCTGACGCACATCACGCCTGACTCCAGCCAATCGGCGGAGACATTGCGTGTCCACGGTCATGACGCCAGCCCCTTAACCAATCGTTGTCTTGTCCACCGAGCGAACAGGGAAGTGTGACCTCGGAGCGGACATCGAAATCACACATTTTTTGAGACCTACTTTTTGGTAGTTTTAAACGGAACTACTGGATCGATTGTCACCAAATTTACAAAACCACACTTTCGGGACCAAGACCCTGCTGCTGCCTCAAATGTGGTGAAAATCCGTCCAGCAGTTTGGCTTGTAGGCATGCGCAAAGTTTTTCCCCCATTCTGTCTATGGGAAAAAAAGACATCTTGGGACCCCCTATTACTTTTTCCACCCTGGACCAAACATCACCAAACTTTGCAGAAAAATTCAGAGTGGCCCATATACTTGTTTTGCAAAGTTTGGTGAGGATTCGTCCAGAGGGAGCCGCCCAAAAAGTGTTCTTCCTATGGAAACAGCAACTTAACTATAACTACTGTGGCCGTGTAATATATATATATATATTATATCGGAAGAAACATATAAATTTCTCTATATCAGTAAAGCCATAACCCCTACTATATATTTTCTACCCAAAGTTCATAAGAATCTGCAACAACCCCCAGGGAGACCAATCGTGTGCCTAATCGGCTCAGCATTGGAAAATATATCGAAATACATTGACGAGGTATTGTTCCCTTTTGTGTGTACACTTCCTTCATACGTAAAAGACACTACTGATTTCCTGTGTAAAATAGAAAATATTCCCTGGGAAAAAGATTTTTTAATGGCCACGATGGATGTTGTCTCCCTCTACACGTCGATAGGACATGAGGATGGGAAAACAGCATGCCTACACTATTTGAACACTAAATCTTTGAATTTCCTGAAACACAATGAGATGGTGATGCAAATGATCAATCTATGCCTTACAAACAACGTCTTCCTCTTTAACAATGAATATTTCAAGCAGATGCAAGGAACGGCGATGGGAACAACTTTCGCGCCTTCATATGCAAACCTTATGATGGGGTCGTGGGAAGAACTTGAGGCTTGGTCAGAGGGGAATCAGGTACATACGCAAAATGTGGTTTTATGGTTAAGATACATCGATGACCTGTTTGTTATCTGGAGAGGCACTGCAAAGGGCTGGTTAGAGTACGTAAAGGTATTGAACCAAAACAAAAAAAACTTAAGATTTACGGAAACTCACAGCCGGACACTAATCACCTTTCTAGATGTTAATATCAGAATTGTGAATGAGAAAATAACCTGCGAGCTGCATCGAAAGAAGACTGGCTCTAATACTCCTCTACACGCACATAGTGGACATCCTAAACATGTGATCTGGAGTGTGCCCTATGGAGAATTTGTGAGACTCAGAAGAAATAACACCACTTTGGAGTCTTACGATAGAGAAAGCAAATTGACGGCAGCAGGTTTCAAAAGGCAGATGTACCCCAAAAAAGTCATCGAGAGAGCCTTCCTGAAAGCCAGAATAATTGAGAGACACACCTTATTAGCTGGAAATAAGAACAAAGATCGATTAGAAGGAGAAAAGAGCACCCGATGCATTCTTACTTTTGACAATCAGTCAAAAAATATTAAACACATTTTGCAGAAACATTGGAGCATTTTGCTAACTGACCCAGATCTGGCCAAAAGCCTCAAACCCCATCCCGAAGTCACTTTCAGAAGAAATAGGTCCTTTAAAGATATGCTGGTTCCCAGTTTTATGGCCAAGGAAGAAGAAAAGACAGAAGGAAACTGGCTAACAGTGAAAAGGAAAGGCTTTCATAAATGCACACGCTGTAATATATGTAAATTTGCAATTGACGGCGACACTTTTAAACATCCAGTGACAGGACACAAAACAGAGATCAAACAACGGATCACCTGTGAAACAGACTATGTAGTCTATGCCCTCACCTGTGCATGCCATAAATACTACATTGGCAGCACAAAATGCAAGTTAAAGATTCAAATACAACAACATGTGCGAGCCATCACACACAACGATGTGAACTATCCCATGGCTAAACATTTCTATGAATGTCACAACAAAGAAATAGACAGCCTCAAATTCTTTGGGGTATACAAAATAGAATTGGGCCCCCGGGGAGGTGACAGGGAGAAGCAATTGAGACAAAAAGAAACAAGGTGTATACTAGATTTTGAAAGTAAACATCCCAACGGGCATAACATTGATGAAGAGTTATACACCTTTTTGGGCAGCTAAAGGAATGTTTCTGTCCCCCTCTTTCCTCCTAGTGCTCTGTAACGATATACGAGATCAAATAGTTGGTTTTAAAGTTTTTGTGTTTTAAACAATTTTTTATGGTGTTGGTAATGGTGTGTTTGCTTCGGAGCACATTTGTTGCTCTGCACTATTTTTTCTATACATATGGTAATGGGGGAGTAGAGAAGGGGAGAAGAAGAGCAAGGAGAGGCTAATTGGGAAGTAGATTTAACTAGAAAAACATAGTCTGCAAACTGGATATCGATTTACTAATGTTGTTGTGTATTTGGGGATAATCTTCCATTTATGGTTAGATATATCTAGAATGTTATCTCGATTTCAATTATTATGCTGGAATTGGGATTTCCCTTGCACTAAGTACTCCATTAAACAAATAGATAAACAAGTGACCAAGCAGAGATCTAATACTATAAATGATTATACCTTGGACACTAATATTATAGTGACTAAAAGACCTAACAGATTAAGGGTGAGCTATAGAGATCCATGTTTTGGGGTTTTAGATACTCATTTATATCCTACTAAGGTAGTTATAGATGTTTTTAATTATGCACTAGTCACTTTAAAATCGGAAGAAATAAAGTAAAAAACTTGGGTGGTGAATATTCCATACCCCCCCCAGCTGCTAATGCACAACGCACTTTAAATTTACCTCTAGGAACAAAATGCTCATTCGCATGATTGTATGTCTGTTAGGCAAACTCACTAGGCAAAGATGTCTGCCATGGTTTTGCACTAAGTACTTCATTAAACAAATAGATAAACAAGTGACCAAGCAGAGATCTAATACTATAAATGATTATACCTTGGACACTAATATTATAGTGACTAAAAGACCTAACAGATTAAGGGTGAGCTACAGAGATCCATGTTTTGGGGTTTTAGATACTCATTTATATCCTACTAAGGTAGTTATAGATGTTTTTAATTATGCACTAGTCACTTTAAAATCGGAAGAAATAAAGTAAAAAACTTGGGTGGTGAATATTCCATACCCCCCCCAGCTGCTAATGCACAACGCACTTTAAATTTACCTCTAGGAACAAAATGCTCATTCGCATGATTGTATGTCTGTTAGGCAAACTCACTAGGCAAAGATGTCTGCCATGGTTTTGGCACGTAATGCAGATCACTAAATGAGGCCTTCTTTGATTTCTATGTTGCCTGCCTGCCCACCCCCTCCTTTCCCTCTCTCCTCCTCCTAGTCTCATGTTTTAAAGTGGTGTATGGTGGAGAGGTTGTTTGTTGTGAAAAAGCGGGGAGTTGGCCGCGAAACGCGTCACGCCTCGAGTGTTGCACTTGGGAGGACCCACATTGGGGTCATACTTTCTACTTTCTGAAATGGATTTCCATGATTTTTAAATATTTTTTCCCGTGTGGATCAATAAAAGAAGAAAATTAACAAAACGGAAAGCGGTTGGTGTGGAGTTTTATTCCCCCCCCCCCCTTCGTTTGCTGTTTGGTGGAAATTGGGCAAGCATGGCTTTATGGAGAGTGCAGCTCGACTTGGCTACCCTAAGGTAGAATTGACAATATATATATATATATATATATATATATATATATATATATATATATATATTTTTTTTTTTTTTTTTTGTTAAAGAGTTGAAGAAAATATTTGTTAAAATATAAGCATACCTGTACTATGTCTTGTTAGATGCAGATGTTGTTGAATTTGGAAATAGAGAAATAGAAATCTTAGACAGTTTTAGAGTAGTTTTTTATGCAGGTTAGGTGTAGAGTTTTTGGATATGATTGGTGGATGGATGTGTGACTCTTTGAAAGCAGCCAATGAGGGAGTGTTCATAACATGGAAGAGGAACGGGTCTCCGGACAACATGGTGGTACGTGGACAGCACGTGCCACATCCAGGTCTTTTGAGGATGCCTGGCATGGAAAGCAGACTGTGAGATTCGGCCAATTAGGTTTGCTGGGTGTGGTGTAGAGGAAGAGAGGGGAGAAGGAGTTTTGTTTGCAGGAGTTGTGAGAGCACTGAAAATCGCTATGGCCATGTGTTTGAGAAGGCAGAGTGTGTGGATATAGGGGGACTCTTCAGTTCAGTCATTGAAGGTGTATGCTGGAAGTCATTGTATTTTGGGAAATATTGGATTGGCAGAAGGTGAAGTTTTGTGGCATATAGTTTGTGGCTTCAACTGGACAAGCTTGTTTTCAATTTGTGAGAGCATGGCTCACTTTAAAAGTCCAGATATTATAATTGTGCATTGTGGATGGGAAAGATTGGGGTATGTGACACCAGTGTATTTGCAGGTTGCCCTGAAGGATTTCTTTTAAAGCCTAATGCAACTGTTTTCTGCTGACGAGATTATTTTTTCTTAAATAAATCAGAGGCAAACATATTTTGTGTATGAATTTGGAGCTCATTATACAGATTTCAGAAATGCAATTTTCCTTTACAATGGTAGAAATGCATTAAATATTTTCCTGTAAGAAAAGTGTAAGGGGAGATGTACAGCGTACAGTACTACTGTAAATAAATGCAAACAAATGAAAAAAAGGTTATTTTCAGAGACAACACTAAAGAACAAATAACCAAAATTGAGTTAACACTCGCACCCACCCATTTGATAAGCCGTGCCATCCTCAGACACTGTGGTATTCTGCAGATGGTACGTGCCACATCTGGGTTTTTTAAGGATGCCTAGCACGGAAAAGGGATGTGTAGACCGCAGACGGTCGTGGACATCCGCGGACATCGTGGCATCAGCCAGTTAGATTTCCTGGGCGTGGTGCACAGGAAGAGAGGATAGCAGGAGTTTTGTTAGTAGGATGTGTGAGAGCACTGACAATGGCTATGGCTATGTGTTTTCAAAGGCATAGTGTGTGGATTTTGAGGGACTCTTGGATCCATTGGTTGAATGTCTATCCAGAGCAGTGTGGAATGGTGGAAAATCTTGGATTCCATGAATTCGAAGTGTCATGATAGGGAGTCCAAGGGATGAAGCGGGTGGACTTGCTCCTAGTTTGTGCAAATATGATTCAATTGAAACATGAGGACAATATTATGTTTAATTGTAGAGGAAGCAGTTTGCGCTATGTGACTGGAATTTCATTGGCAAAGTTGAAGGAAATGTTCCCAAATTTGAAAAATAATGTTTTCTTTCATTGATCAGAGACTGCACTGGATGTGTTTGAGTTTATTTGGTCTGCATATGGAACACGCAAGGCACAACATCAATAAAGCTGTGTGTGCTTTTTTGCGAGATATTAGCATGACATATTTCAATAATGGGAACATTAAATTAGATTTTTTCTAGAAAACATTACAAATGCTTTGAAGCAGTTTTTTTGAAAGTGAGAAGAAATAATTAAATTCAGTAAAATGTTTCTTAATTCAGCTTATAAAACCAAAAATGTAAACAAAATATATAAAAGCCAAAAGCAAAAAAAAGGTTATTTTAAGAGCCACCATTTTTGAAAGTAAAACAATTATAATGAATTCAATTCTTCCAACCAACGCCTGGAATTTTTGGGATGTCTGTAGACTACTGCACTGTCCGCAGACTTTGCAGGCTGCACAGGGGCCTGTGACTTTTTCACTACTATTTTTAACTGTGAAAGGTGGCTCCTAAAGGAAACATTTTTTGTGTTTTTTTTTTGGTTTTATAGTTTTATTTTGACTTTTATCTTTTTTTTCGCAGGAGTGGCAAGGTAAGGTAGTAAAGGAAGGGAGCAAAGGGGCACCAACCAGAGAGAGAGTGGGGCAGGTGAACAAGGGAAGATTTTGTGCATGCCTTACATATAACATAGCTGCAGTGTATCCCGTGCTCCTTGACAACTGCCTCAAAAGCACTTTGAAATGGCACTGTCCTGCAGTGCGGTGTTTCGCAGTACATGCAGAACAGTGTGACCCTCAAAAGGTTAGGATCTACTGCATCCTGTATGGCGTGTGAGGCAGCTGGTGGGATCCTCTACCCCAAAGGAGTACCCTGTATGCTGGCATGAGCGGTTTAGGAAGATTACACAGCAATATACAGCATGTTCCTCCCTGAGAAAGCAACAGCCTTTCTCAGTGCAATCAGGTGGTTAGAACAGACATGGCAGCACATTTATGTGGTCACGAAGGAGTAGTGCTGATGGTTTTCTCTAATGAGTTTCACCCCAACTACAATGCATTCAAAATGAGCAGCCTTCACCTTCGGTACCACGCCCACGGTCTTAAAGAACCACCACACCCATGACTCACTCCGGGTGCTGGAGGTAGGCACTTCCACCAACTCATCTTCGTCATCCTCTTGATCCTCCTCTACATCATCGCTCCTGTTCCGCTGTCCAGGCCCTCCAGAAGGTGGTGGTGGTGATGGGTGTGGTTGGGGAGCAGAAGTGGCCATAGCAGATGCCATGATGCAGTCCTCAAAGAAACTTCTGCAACGTTCTGCAAAGCAGGTAATGCAAGATGCTCTCCCCCGGATTGCCAGATTGAGAATGTAGTGGGTGGGTCTCTTCTGAGGAACGGTCCATGAATAGTCATGCTGTCTGTGGACAACTAAGTAGCAAAAACACATAGAAAAGTTGTAAAAAGTTTCCAGAACAACCAAGACTATGTCTGGGAGCTATGGAAGTGTAATGTCTCTGCTTGAAATACCCTATATTGGCTGAAAATGCACTTTTAAACTGTCAGTGTAGAGCAGGCACCATTCGCGAACAGGCCATCACGTCGCATAGGTGCAGTCACAAGATGACGTCCGGGGACATCTGCGGCCATGACAGCTGTCCGCTGACACCCATCGGGTGGGAGACACAGGGCGCATGCGCTTGGAGTCCATAGAACAGGCATTGTTTCTGCAGACTAATTAAAAGTGCGTCATGTAAAATTGGACAAATCTGGACATCGCCCCCTCCATTTTGAGTGCGGACACCCCAGACAGTCGTAGTGTCCACATACTCATAATGAGGGTTTAAAAAAAAAATATCACACAATTACAACACATTTATATTTTAAAAAAATACATGTATTTATGAAAGGGATGAGGTATCGGAACAAGAAACATAAATAGGAAAATTAGGAATTTCTGTACAATAATGATGAGGGGAGGAAGGGAGTTAGGTTTCATCAATACGTCTTTGATTAAAAGTTTCAGAATTTGATGGGGATGATTGCTGGGGACAAGGGGGACAGTTGCAAGAAGGACAGTGGTAGGGAACATTTTTCATGACATGATTTTTTACATATTGTAAAAAAAAATTAAATTCATTCATGATTTGATTATTTATAGTTGGGGATAGGGCTTCTCTTTGTGATTCTTGGGATTGTGTATAGTTAAACTGTGGCGTGTTTTTTCATGAAAACTATGTACTGTAAGAAAAACAGAAATTATTATTTTAGTAAAGTGTGTACAAATTGAATTAAGGACAGGAAAGATAGCACCACAAATATCATTGATGACATCACTGATGACATTACATATGAAATTAATTTTGATGAAAAGTGCCTAGAAGGGCTTGTGTTAATAATGTTGGTAACAAGATGTCAGTGGTGATTGGGAGATCTAGCATGAACTGCTTAATGTATTAAAGAATGTACTCCTCTAAACAAAACATTATGGGCCTGATTCACAGAACATTTTCCTATGGGATTGCGCCATTATAAAACATTTCCATGAATCAGGCCCTATATTGGAGTGTTGTTGTCAATACAGGAACCTAATCGTACATACACATAGGCAATGCCGGCAGAATGCACCAAAGAAGTACAATATTTTTAATCTGGTAATTTTGGATAGTAAAATAATGATGCTACATTATCAGAGTTTTTAGTAAAGTTAAACATGTAATACATAGCTAACAATTCAAGATTTATTAGACATGTGTGTTAATACAAACAATACATATGATGACCCACAATGCAAACAAATCAGAGGCACATACAGGGAAACTAAAGTAAGGAAGAAGGAAACAACATCACCAGAAAATGTCAATAACATTAAAGTTCATCTTCATGTATACAAATTAATCATGTTTTTGAGGCCTGCTTAGATCCCTGTGTATTTGCAACATGAGCTGAGACCAAACCCTAAGGAAAGTACTTTAAGAACATACAACAAGGTTAGCATCTAGATATTTAGCACCTTTTGTATGTTCGTATTCTGACTGTAAGTGAACAAAAACACCTGGCCTAGATATGTCAGTGAACAAAAACAAGTGGCCTAGATATGTGATGTCATCAGTGATGTCATCAATTACATTTGAGATGTCATCTTTCATGTCCTGGGTGTTAGTATTAGCAGTGCAAGGAGGTGGTGCAAGTTATGGTTGCTTAACTTACCATGACTGGCAAACTTCAAGGGTTTTTTGGTTTAACTTGTAACCATAACTTGCCTTTAACAACATTTTTTCACTGAATTTCATGGGTTTTTGTTAATGCAACTTAACCACAACGTCCCTTTAACAAAGATTTTTCAGATTCTTTTAAATATTTTGGATCATTGCACAATATGTTTCCCAATTGGCATAGATATTAACTGTGTATTTTTAACACTAGTATGTTCCTTGTTCCTACACCCCACTTAACTTGGATAGTTAAGGCTATGGTACATTTTGAAACTTTGAAGTCACTTGCCAGCCTGTTATATGTTAAATTCCTTGAAAGTTAGGATTTCTGGAGAGTCAAATGCATGGTCTTTTAAAATAAATTACTTGCATTATAGTCATTCCCTCATGCATAGTTCTAATAGACAGTTGATATTTAACCACAACTATCATTCATATGTATTTATTTATGTATGTATGTATGTATGTATGTATTTATTTATTTATTTATTTATTTATTAATTTATATCATTTGTTACACGCCCAGACCCTGGGATATCACAGCATGGTTACAGACAGCTTTGGCAGCTTTGGCATTAGTCATACAATTGTACAGTTTACATAGGTTATTTACAGACAGAACATCATATAGTACAATCACTGATGTAATTTACACATTACACCGCGGTGGGATTCAAATGGCATGTCAATGTGCTAATATTGGTTGAATAGCCCGGTTTTTAGTTGTTTCTTGAAACCAGGGAGGGAGGATTCTTTTTTGATATTGAGTGGGAGGGTGTTCCAGTGTTTAGGGGCTAAGACCAAGAAGCTGCTGCCCCCGCTCTAGTTGATTTGTAGCGAGGGGGCAATAGTAGGAGATTGTCATTGAATCTCAGTGTTCTGGAGAATTCTTTTTTCTGAAGGGCGCTGTTGAGATAGATTGGGGCTTTTTTGGAAAGACCTTTATGGGCGATGCAGAGTGTTTTAAAGATAATTTTCGCTTTGATCGGTAACCATTGGGTTTCCTTTCTTGTCTTAGAAATGTGATCAAACGTTTGTTTACCCCTAGTGCTGCCCATAGGACTTTATTTTGCAGAAGTTGCAATTTGGAGAGGTTGGCATTGGAGATCATCCCTTGTAGCAGTACATGGCAATAGTCCAGTTTAGATAATACCAAAGCCCTGGCTAGGGTGAGGCATTTGAAGGGGGTCAGAATCTGTCGACTTAGTGCAATGTTTTTGGAGGTGTAGGCTGTGGATCAAGAGAGTGCACTGATAAGTTTGGTCATGGTGAAAGTGGCGTCTTTGTTTTCAGTTGTTTATGTATTGGGATCAGGTTGCCGTCAATATTGATAGAATAATAGTCTGAGTGGAGGGCAGCTATTTTAATGGGGAGCTCACAATGAGAACTTCTGTCTTCTCATCGTTGAGGCAGAGGCTATTCAATGCCATCCAGTTTTGGACGATGGCATATATTGTATTAATGGTTGCCGTGTCCTGGTCACAGTTGCCTGAGATTGGAATGAGGATTTGGGTGTCATCAGCAAAATAGTGTAGAGCACATGCATATCATCTAAGGCCGAGAAAAGGAGCTGTGTGTAGCCATTATATAGTGTGGGCGAAAGGCATGAGCCTTGGGGTACACCGATGGGGACTGGGATGGTATTAGCCGCTTCTTTGCCTATGGCGACTAGAAGTGCGTTCGGCTAGGAAGGTTTTCACCCACATGGTGGCATCCATAGAGAAATTGAAGTCCTTGGCGAGTGAGGTACACAGTTTGTCACGGTCTATGAGGTCAAAGACCACAGAGAGGTCTAGCAGCAGTAGTATGCATAGTTTCCATGAATCCCTGATAGTGTCCATCTGGATTTAAGGATCCAGAAGGGCTGTTTCCGTGCTGCGATTCGGTCTAAAGCCTGATTGTCGTGTTCCGAGAAGCTGATCTGTTCAAGGTGTGCTTGGATTTGAGTGTAAGCTATTTTATCTATGAGTTTAAGCAAGAATGGACCGTAGTTATCGGACAATAATTGGTCAGTATTGTGGGGTCCAATGTAGGCTTTTTTAGAAGTGGGGTGACCCAAGCTTCTTTGATGCTGGCTAGGACTGTGTTGGTGTTGAAAGAGGAATTGACAAAATTGCTGATAGTGGGGGTAAGGATGGATGTGCATGCTTTGACTAGTTTAGCTGGGACACTGTCCCCTTTACAGTTGGAGACTTTTAGCTTGGAAATGGTGTCAGGCACTAGTTCTTGAGTGACTGGGGCAAAATGGATTAGAGAGTTGGCGTTCTCATTAGGGGGTGGATGGTGGATGTGGCCTTCTTGTCTGATAATAAAGGTTTTTTGGTAGATATTTTCTTTTGTAGTAGGGCAATTTTGGATGCAAGAGCATCTAGTATAATGGTGCAACATTCTTTGCTGGAGTTGGCAGGGGTAGCGATTGGGATGGGATTTTCTAATTATCTAAGAATCGAGAAGAGTTCTTTAGAATCTGAGGCTGCATTAATGATACTCATGTTATAGGCATTGGCTTTATGGGAGATGATGGCTGTTTTATAGATTTTGTTGGCATTCTTGAAAGCTTTGGCAGTGTCAAAGGAGGGATGTTTATTAACGTTGTGTTCAAGAGTGCATTTGATTCTTCTTAGGGAAGCTAGTTCTCCATTGATCCAGAAATGCGTCTTTTTGTTGGCACGTCATGTTTTGGTTGTGATAGGGGCTGCTTCGTCAATAGTAAGGGTGAGGCAATAATTATAGTAATTGGCAATGATATTTGTATTGTTGCTAGTAACTGAATTAGTTTCTTGTATTTTGTTGAGGGTAGGGGTAACGTTTTCTACAGTGAGTTTACAGGGGTTTCTTGCTTTGAATGTGCCTAATACTTTGGCCTTGGGAGGACAGGGTTGGTCACTCATAATGGTGCCTAATAGTAGTTCATACCCTACTATGGCCCTCATTACGACCCTGGCGGAAAGTGACTGACCGGAGGGCCACTGCGTAAATAGCGTTTCCGCCATTGCACGAAGGAGCAAAGTGCGGCCCATTCCGACTCATCGGGCACGAGCACCACGCCACGGCGGAAGTGCAAAGTCCGCGATGGCGGAAATGACCCAAAAACGGCCCACACCGCCGCCGTACGGCGCCCTAGGTGCAATACCGCCACCCCTCTTAGCGGTCACCGCAGTGTGCGCCTACCGGAAAGTACGGTGACCGGAAATATACGGAAACGGAAGTTAAAACATGGGCCCGGAACGGGAAACATCCCGGCGTACACCTATAAAAACACTAAAACCACACAACCACTAAAATCACTACCCTGAAACACACCCCAACCCGTCACCCACCCTAGCGAAACCAAGAAAAATGGGAAAAGTAGCGAAGAAAGCGTGCGACCGCAAGCGGCAGGTCCACTTCTCCCGTGAGGAACTCACCGTGCTAACAGAGACCCTCCAGGAGAATGCTGCCGTCGTCTTCTCCACGCAAATGACCAGAACGGCACTTGCAAACAAGAAGACCATATGGGCTCTGGTGGCACAGCGGGTAAGTGCGGTGGGGACCGCACCCCGCACCCCACAGCAATGCCGCAAGCGATGGGACGACCTGCGGATACGCGTCCGCAGCATACTCTCTGCCAACCGCAACATTGCCACAGCCACCGGGGGAGGTCCTGAATCACCCATCAAGTTGACCCCCTGGGAAGAAATCTGTGCCTCCACCATCGGAATGGAGAGCATAGAGGGAGTCGGAGGGATGGAGAAAGGAGTGCAGACATCCGAAGATTCAGGTAGGTGGGCCAGATAAAACAATGCCAAATCCACACAGTCCATCCATGTGAAGTACCATGCGTCCACATAGTGCAACAGAAACACATGTCCAGGAGAACGTCCACACACATCGGCCTGATAGCGCACGTTAAAACCCACAATAAATACATAAATAATTAAAAACCCCTAATACACGCACTACACGTGCAGCAGGCACACCCTAACTGCAGGCTGCCAAACAACTGCACCCTCACTCCACACACAAATGAAAGCACCTCCAAGGCCCCGACCCAAATCACCCTCAGGTACCACCCCAAAGCATGTGATACAATGCCATTCCAATTCCCACAGACCCATCAATAACCCTCGCCCTCCTTTACTCCACCACAGGGTCCGATCCAAACGACGAGCTACAGGACACCCCTACCAGCACACCTGCAAAGAGGGCCAAGACCAACGGCCAGAGACCCTCCACCTCAGCTGCACGCATCAAGACACGGCAGCAGCACAAATCAGGTGGCAGCACAGAGGAGGGAACATCAACAGGCACCCCAGCAGCCAGCATGCCCACAACACCACCACCACAGGTCCCCCCAATGGATGCCACAGAAGGCACTGCCTCTGGTGGCAGCAGCACCATAGGTGACACCCCATTGATGGCAGCATGCTCGGACACAGAAAACGGGGATGCCGAAGTCAGATCCATCCATGACCTGTCCCAATCCCCCTGTCTGTCCCATCCCGTACAACATGAGGATACCACGCAGGGGCACCCACAAGACGACGACTGACCATCCCCCACAAGCCCTGTGGCAAGGCAACATGAGGACAACAGCCCCTCTGTGACACCCCCGCAAATGGCCATGGCCCAGCAGAGGCAACAGTCCCTCGACCAGTTAATCGAACAACAGCAGCAACTGGCCACACTCCTCAAGGACCATGCCGATGAATGTGGGGGCACTAAGGCAGACATAGAAACATCAACTGAGACACTTAGGGCAGAAATGGAGAGAGGTACAGAGACGCTAAGGGCACAAATGGAGAGTAGCACCGAGAGCCTGAGGGGGGAACTGCATGCGACGTCCAAAGACGTATGTGCCGAACTTGCCGCAGTGCGCCGTGTGCTCACTGAGCTCTCGCAAACCCTTAGGGACATGCATGGACGTGAGCAGGCAGACACATCATCCGTTGCAAGTTCCGTCCAGGGCAGCCCCCAACGTAGATCTGGAAGGAACCTGCGCTCCACAGGCAGGGGTGCCCCTGATACCCGCAGAGGGGGCTTGCAATAGCGACAGCCCACTGACAATGAGCATCTTTGGACACTGGTGTTCGGGGGGGAGGTAGGAGGGTGGAGGGGGTGTGTTGGGCTCACTTGGGTGGCGGGTCGATAGGGTGTTCAACATGACATCACATATGCCATAAAAAGTGCACGATCAACCAATGAGATGTGTGGACATTGATCTTTGTGTACTAGGCCATCATAGGCGTACAGTCCATATTGTGCATGTCCCAGACACACGCAGTGCCACGAGTCCCGTGTCCATGTATCAGCCACCAGGCGTGAGTGCTAGAAGCATACATCAATGAGATGCTGACGAATGTCACGGGCCTCCGGTGCCTCGCAGACTCCATGAGGTGCTGCCACATCCCCACCCTCATCATGACCATCATCAGGTGCTTGCAGTTCTGCGTCAGGGGGCATGGGCACATTTCTACGTACGCACATGTTGTGGAGCATGACACATGCCATGACCATCTTTGCAACCTTCTCATGGCGGTACAGGAGTGCCCCGCCAGACCTGCTGAGGCAGCGGAAACGACCCTTCAGTAGGCCGAATGCCTGTTCTATGACTACACGTGTACGTGAGTGGGCATGGTTGTAGTCCTCCTCATGCTGGTCCCGTGGGTTCCGGACTGGTGTGAGGAGCCATCTCTTCAGTGGATATCCAGCATCACCTGTATGTGGACGAGAAACGTATGATGTGGAATGCCATTGATACGTACGCACACCCCCCCCCCTTCCTGCCAGGTCATTGCCAATTCACATACCCCACATCATCATGCATGTAATGAGACTCACCGAGTAGCCAGGATCTGTTCCCTGCGTGTCGCTCCATGTAGCGTGGTATTGTAGAGTTCCTCAAGACCATAGAATCATGGGTTGATCCAGGGAATCGGGCACAACAATGTGTAATGATCCTGTTGGAGTCACACACCATTTGTACATTCAGGGAATGAAATTGTTTTCGGTTGCGGTACTGGGCCTCCATGGCATGTGGGACGACCAATTCAACATGGGTGCAGTCGATGGCACCAATGCAACCCGGTATGCCGGCAAGTGCATGGAATCCCACTTTTGTGTTGGTAATTTCCTGCTCCGAGCGTGGTAGGCAGATGTAGTCGTCTGCGTGCTGCAGGAGGGCATCGAGCACTTGCAATAGTGTCCGTGAGAACAGTGGCTGAGAAATGCCATGCAACTGTCCGACTGTGTGCTGGTAGGTGCCTGTGGCCAGGAAGTGTAGTATAGACACCACCTTCAGTAGGGGTGGGATGGCGGTTGGGCTATCTATCATGCTGACAAGGTCAGCCTGTGTCATGTCCACAATGGCGGCTATGGTGTCCCGGTCCAGACGGTAGAGGGTGTGGATCTGCTCATCAGTGAGGTTGAACGGATGTGCGCGGAGGCGTGGGATTGCGGGCTGCCTGCGTGGTGGTAGTGGCTGTGCTGGTGGGCCTTGCTGGCCCTGCCTTGGCCTCCTCCTCCTCCTGCGTCTCCTCCGTGCGGCTGGTTGTAGTTGGTGTTCGTCTTCTTCTTGGAGTTGGAGCACTTGCAGTGCTATCAGGTCCCCCAGGGCCAACATCGCGAGTCCTGCCGGTAGCATTTCGGTGTGGTTGTGGGAGGAGACTGGCTGTGCAATTTATGTGTTTTCAGGCTGTATGGCCTCCACCTGTGGTGATTAATTCCACCTGTGCAAACTGCTCTCCCCTTTGGCCGAGCACGTCCCGCGCACAACGCTGCAATTCGGGGAATGGTATCTTGCTATTGCAATCATGTATTTGTACCCGATGGCCGTGTAAGATTGGTTGATATGTTCATTCTGCTGTGGTCCCATTGTTTCACATACTATCTGTGCAGTCGCGAACAGACTTGTGAAGGGTCAGTGGAACGTAGTACTCGAGTAACGGTGGGCCCTCATGCATCACTGTACTGAGTTGCAACGACGGGCGGGGCGTCCCATTTGTGGGTGAAGGCAGTTGCCATTTTCACACACAGCCGCACTCGATGGAATAATTAGTGAATTTAAACGGCCACAGATGCCTTTTCGACGTGATGTTGCAAATGAGGAATTCGAAGGGCGGCGCTTTCGGTTTCCAGCTAGCGGCGAGGAGATGCCCACAGGTCTGACTGCAAATATAACGTTCTATTGTTCAATGTCCTTGAGACAGGGCCCATGGCGAGGAAGCAATGATTGATATGAATAGTTTGGGATGCGCAATAGCTACGTGGGCGATGAGGCCGGCCGTTCCCAAATACATGTTACTTCACAACACTGGAATTACGGGCTGGGGCACTGTGGATTTTGCAGGCTGCATAACGCACAGACTCAATGGATGTTTCTAATGTTATGTGAGTAATTATTCAGGCGTTTTGATCCCGGGATGAGGGAATGATGAATGGATGCATGGGCAGGTGATTTGATACAGAGTTTGCCATGTACAGGGCTTCTTGGGATCTATCCGCCTCCCCTACGCTATGTGATGCAGGGCTGCCATAGTGGGACCATCGTCTATCTGGCCTTGTTGAGCCCTCCCTGTCTCGACGCGCCCTCAGACACTTGTGTCCATGCACGTTAACATTCCCATCTGATGGATTCTGTTTTCACAGACGCATGCACAGGTACACTCGTTTGTGATGGTGTTTGCACCTCGATATAGATGGTTATGAGTCGCAAGTGGTTTTGGGGTGGTGATGATCCTTTTGAGTGGGCTAGCATGCATATGGCTGTGGATTTCGTGTGATCATTGAAGTGAGTTGTTCGAATGTAGTTCTGATGGCCATTCTGTTCTTTTTCTTTTCTTTTGGTTGACAGGTATCTCCTCCCCTTTTGCCACTGCCATCTGTATGCCACTCCTGCAGATGGATTTTACTCCCGACACCTGCTGCTTCGTGTTAATCAGTGGAGCAGCATTACGATCTTATGGGACGATCGCCAATGGCCCACATGCCCTTACGCAGTACTGGTGGCTCGGACCAACATTTCGGCCTTTCAGCTGGACTAGTGCCTCCCCATTGGGACGGCCCTGCGGTTCTGTGCGCTTCCATGTTGCCTTTTCGTACGTGAATGTGGCTCTGTGTACCATGGGGGAACAGGGCGACACACAAGTAGTGGCTGGTCATTTCTTGCGGATGCAGCCCACAATGGTGATTAGTGTTTTGGAGTTCATGGCCTGATGGCTGTATGGGCTTGGTGACTTTGATGTGCATAAAATTTCTATTCTGATTTGGCCCGTGTAGCGTTTTTCTTTGCAAGTGATGTGGCATATGCCTATTTGGGGGGCGATGTATTGTGAGGAGATCTGCATTGGGTTCCAGCTTCGGGGTTTAGTTGCGTGGTACTGTACTGGGCGCGTTTGCCTACTAAGCCCGTGAGGTCAGGGATGGGGGCTGCCTATATGACAGTTTGAATGTTGTCATGCTCAGGGGCGGGGGATTGGGTTTTGTGTAACAGATGCCGGTCAGCCAGGTGGACTGGTGGAATGATGTGATTCTCGGAATATTGCTGGTCACAGGTGCCTGTGTTTGCGTGCGTTTCTTGATGGGGGACTGTGGTCATGTCCATTGGGATGGCTTCTGTATTTGTGCCATCTGTGCCCTGCAGCTCCCATTGGCCCCTCTTGTGTTTCTTTTGTTCGTTGCCATGCATGGGTGACTTGTACATTTCAATGGTTGCATTGTGACTTCATTGCACCTACGGGGAGTTGTACTTTGTGGGCAGGGAGCGGTGTACAGGCACTCAGTGGGGCCGTTTACGGTTGATTCGCGATGCCGTACTTCTCACCATGGCGGAATGGTACATTACGCCATGCCTGATGGCGTTAGGTACATGTCCGCTAGGGTCGGAATTGGCGTACCCTTGCGCCATGGTGGTGTTTGCGGTTTGGCCTGGCGCGCGCGCGCGTGCTTGGTGCAGTTAGCGTTGGCGTTCACTACGGTGTCGCTAATGGCTTCGTACTTTGCGGTGACGGGTCATAATCGCACCGAGCGCTATTCGATGGCGGTATTGCATTTCCGCCATCGTTTTCCGATTTCCGCAAGGGTCGTAATGAGGGCCTATATCTTCGATGGAACTTGATCTGATTTGAAAATTGCTCTTGGCAATGATTGCTAAACCACTTCCTGTAGAACTGTTTCTGTCGGCTTTGAGGATGGTGTAGTCAGGTGGGATAGCCAGGGCTAACAGCGGTCCCGAGGCTTGGTGAAGCCAGGATTCTGTGATTATTAATAGGTCCATGTTTTGTTCAATGATTAGGTCATGGATTTCGATTGTGTGAGCTCCTAGAGATCGGGTGTTGATGAGGACACTTTTAAGGCTAAAAGGTGGCTTGGGTATAACTACAGACGTGGACTTGGGCATCTGGGGAGGTGGGGCATTTGTTGTTTATTCTGGGGTCATGAGAGGATTGTACTTTTGGTTTTGCCAGGCGTTTTTGGACTTTGGTGGTTTGGGAGTCATGAGGGTGGGGGTAAGGCTTCGATGGAGTAATTTGGTGTGTGATCCTAGGCGATGCGTCCTACCATCGATGGGGAAGGTTAAGATGCCAGCTGTCACTATAGGGGTGAAGATGTGGTCAACTATAAGATTTGTGAGAGAAGGCTCTCTGCTAGAAGTGATGGTAGTGATGCTAGGAGTATGGGCATAGTTACGGTTATTTGAAATTGGTGGTGTGTGTGGTAGGAAAGGCATTGGGCAAGGTATGGGGTGGTGTCTGGGCCAAGCGAGTATAGCAAGACCATTTTTGTAGGCATGGAGGTGGTAACCTGTGCACAGAGTGCTGTTTTGGACAATGCAGAATGGGAACATAATGATGACTATCCAGCCTATCATATTTTTTTTCGGCATGGGATGGAGCTGTAAGGGAGAGAGTGCAGAAATAGGTATTCCGGGCATAGGGCTCAGAGCCAGGTTAACTGAGGGTTTAGCACTGCTAAGTAAGCAATAAGGTTGCCATGAGATAGCAGGTGGGCTAGGATGCAGTGACCTACCAGAACACAGTTCCAGTAGGGCTAAGGTACAGTATCCTACCAATCACAGTAGTAAATGGGCTAAAATGCAGTAACCCAACAAATCACAGTAGTAAATGGGATAAAATACAGTAACCTAAAACATCGGTAGTAAGTGGGCTAAAATGCAGTAACCTACCAAATCACAGTAGTAAGTGGGCTGAAATGCAGTAACCAACCAAATCACAGTAGTAAGTGGTCTAAAGTGCAGTAACCTACCAAATCACAGTAATAGGTGGGCTAAAATGCAGTAACCTAACAAATTGGTATTAAGTGGGCTAAAATGCAGTAACCTACCAAATCACATTAGTAAGTGGGCTAAAGTGCAGTAACCTTCCAAATCACAGTTGCAGGTGGGCTAGAATGTGGTAACAGTAGCAAGATGGGCTAAACTGCAATATGATCCCATGGACCCATTAAGGCATGATGAATAACATGCATCAAACTAAACGAGCACGATTTAGCCTGATAGACTTAAACCGACATGCTTTCATATCACACAGTGGCATAGGTAAATAGTAACATTCATGCTAAGAAGAAACATGATAAGGCGTAGACACACTACTGCGTAGTAGGCTGAGTGTTTTGTGACGATATCATTCCAAGGAGGAGAGGGACTATACACAGTATAGTCGGCTAGGAAGAATGATAGTTGTGCGTTAGGTTGGGGGAATGTTAGCTACAAGTATTTTGTTTCTCTATGCTGATCGTTGAACGGTAGAACTCAGTTTGGTCGATAGCACAGTATTAAGCTGATATGGGGAAGCTAGCGTGCTAAGTCGTTTCCCTTTGTTGGGTTAAGGGTGCAGGCTGGCAGCTGTAGGCGGTTGAGGGAGAGTGAACAGGGGCACTTTAGTAGCAGAGTACTTACTACTATAGCGCTGCTTGGTGGTTGCTCGACCATCCGCGGCCGACGCGGACAGCCGCAGACAGGCCCTTAAAACCACAGCCCTTAGAATTGAGCGGCCGGCTTTCGCCTTCGGTCGTGGGGGTGGGTGTAAAGGGATGCAGCCATACCTCTCAACTCACACGCTTTTGGCGGGTGTCACCCGCCACTTAGGGAGCTCTCTCACCGGTCAAGCCCCCTACACGCCCATAGGAATCAATGGGCTCTCACCCGCCAAAAGTCAAATTGGGTGTTTTCACCCGCCAAAGGGCCATGAAAGGTTGAGAGCTATGTGCAGCAGCCAATCCGATGTGTGTAGATGGAGGGACACAAGCCTCCAGCCGGTTGAAAGAAAATAAGGCAGCCATATTTAAAGGAGGTCGTAGTGGAGACGAACAGTGGGCAAACCTTAAGAGCAGATGAAAATGCTGATATCCAACGCTGTATGCCCGGCTGCACTTACATGGAGGAACAGTGATGCAGTAGTAGGCCTGGTCCCAACACGTTGGTCGGGTCGAGGATCCGGTGCAGGACTTAGAGTCTGCATGTAGGGGGGCTACGGCCCTTCCCTAGAGGATCGTGTGGAGAGTGAGGGGCTCTGCCGCAGACAGGCCCTTAAAACCACCGCCCATAGAATCGAGCGGCCTGCTTCTGCCTGGAGTCGTGGGGGTGGGTGTAAATGGATGCAGCAGCCAATCAGATGTGTGTAGATGGAGGGACACAAGAGGGACAAAAGCCTCCAGCCGGTTGAAAGAAAATAAGGCAGCCATATTTGAAGCAGGTCGTAGTGGAGACGAACAGCGGGCAAACCTTAAGAGCAGATGAAAATGCTCATACTTAACGCTGTATGCCAGCTGCACTTACATACAGGAACAGCGATGCAGTAGTAGGCCTGGTCCCAACACGTTGGTCGGGTCGAGGATCCGGTGCAGGACGGAGAGATAGAATAATACATAGAATGATGTCTAGGATTGTCCAGTGAGGTCATAGTATTTCTATTAAACAGATACTTGTGACAAAGCAAACACATGTGGTTTAGTCTAGCACTAGTCACTTTATCTATCAGCATTTATCTTACCGCCAGACAAAGTGCTATTTTAGACACAAGAGGTTGCTTCACTAGCCCCACTATACAACTGTCATTGGTCTCCATCAACCATCTGTGTGCCCAAACAACAGATAATACTGCATTGTCTAGACTATGCTAGACACTAGCCACTTCTAAGATATTGCACTTTATTAACGGATACAAGATTGCATTGTAAGACTATGTCAAACACAAACTATTCTCTAATATATTGCATTAGGAACCTTATTCTGACTAATTGCCTCTTTGTCACACTGTACCATTCAATTGTTTGATGCACAAGTCAAATTTTAAGGCACGATGTTACGTTTTGTAATGTCAATTACTAGCTATGTGTGATGGCTCGACATCTGGTATCGGTTTCATTAGAATCAGTAACAGGACGATTATAAACGTGCAATTGCAGCCTCTTAACAACGTACAAATTAACAGGCACACCTTTGGTTTGTAATTCCTGCTTTACTCCATGATGAACTTTATCAAATCTGAATTAGTGCTACTGTTACAATTCAATCTCAGTATTGTAAAATAATATGCCATGCTGATCTAGGCATTATATATAGTATTGACAACGTGGTAAATAGATACACAGACATTGGAAAATGCATTTGTAATTTTGTAATTTTATAGAATAGATGGTTGTTCCTAATCCTGGCTAAAAAAGAGTTACATCTGGCAAAATACTGATCAAATATTTCATGGCATTTTTTTGATTTTACAACCCAAGGCAAAATGGCTGAAAAGCTTGGGTAAAGTGCAAACCCTTTTTCACTTCCACTATTTCACTAGTATACATGTATGCAACTCACACGGGGTGGGCATTGCGATCACGCCACGGGATTGTGGCGAAACGTGTCAACTGCCAGAAATTGCTGACACACACAAAATGGGAAGATGATTTTGAACAAAATATATTTTTAACTTTTTTCAGACTTTGGCTTTCCATTTCTGTATCCATTATGGGAGTGCTGCTGACCAAACGGTGGTTCCTTCTCTGACAAATTGGATACATAGGTCTATATATATCTATATGTACAAGCACCAGTTTAAATTGATTATCTCAGTTGGATTTTGCTTGAAACATTATTTTCACCACTGGAAGATAAATTAATAGTTTTAAACAACATAACTTCTCTTTGTATAAGAAATCATTGAATATCTTTGACTTTATCACGGATGAAAATCCAAACATCCTCTTCATCACTGAGACCTAATTTGCAGACGACTTTAACCCTATTGCACACAAGGCATTCCCTCTCTGAACACTCGATGATTGCCCAGAACAGACCATAAGAGGAGGAGGGATAGCCATCATACACAAACACCTGATTCCCGTCCTACTTAAGGACACCTTAGCCTGCAGAACTAGTTGTGAACCTCTGCTCATAAAATTCCAACTCTCTCTGCTACCTGCCACAGCTTTCTACTCATATACAGACCCTCTGGCTACAACAGGAACTTTGAAGACTCTGTTAGTTATGCTACCGTCAACCAGCATCCTGATCTCCCATACTAGGAGATTTCAAAATCTGATTTGACACTCCTTCAAACCCTATGAACCACTCCCTCATGAATAACCTGGAAGCTCTAAATTTAACACAACTCAGATCACTCGCCACTCATACTGCAGGCCACACCCTTGATGCAATATTTAGTGCCATGAACCTCATCTCCACTATCCCTCCCCACTCCCTAACCTGGACAGATCACTCCGCAAACTTCTTCTCCCTCCTAACCTCTCCTCCTGCCACCACCTAGGTTCCTATTCCACCATCACCAACCACAAATCCCCACTCCTCTCTCGAAAAAAGTCACCAGGGATTGTATTTCTCGAGCACTGAAATCTCTTCATTGGCTCCCAGTGGCTGCAAGGATCAAGTTCAAGACCCTTTACATTGTCCACAAAGCCTTCTGGGGCCTGGGACTAAAATATCTCCAGCTTCCTCTTCTGAAGTATCTTCCTACTCGAGCACTACGCTCCTCCACCTTCAACTTCTTGACGGTCAGACACTTTTGCAAGCAACAAGTTGGGGGCAGATATCTCTCTTCGGCTGGCGCCTCCCTCTGGAACAGCCTCACTGCCTCTCTGAAACTTGAGCAGAAACATCTCCTGTTCCGTAAGCAGCTCACGACTTTCCATTTTTCTTCTGCCTTCTATCTTACGCTACCTGTCTGATCTCCTGTTTGATAATGCACTGGTTACCTGGCTACCCTCTGAAACACGGGCGCAGGTTCCTGCGCTCCCAGTTGCACACCTGCACTGCCCTCTGGCATCCATGCACTTGGGGCTGTATCTGCATCCCTATAACCCCCGCTACTTGCACTTATCTACCACTTGTTTTTTCTGCACTTAACCCTGCACTGTAACCGGCTGGCCACACCTGCTGCTTTTGATGTTTGAGCCTGTGGCCTGCACTTGCTCCTAATCCCCTTGCCCTGGCACATCTCTCCTTCCCTCTCCCCTTACACTTGCACAATCTCAATGTCATTGGGCTTAGTAAGATCATTCAGCCGCTCTCTTTGGGGCACAATCTGGGTACGTAGTCATTCAAAGTTCAAAGCTCAAAGCGATATGAATAGGTATCCAAAATGTATAATACTTAGTCAAAAAAATGTAGATAAGTCTGTTTCATGGTTGAGTATCCAAAGTGATTATTTATCCAAAAGAAGTTCAACACAAGAACAGAACATTTCACTAATGAATTCTTAGTGAGGGAGCAATTGCCACAATCCATACATAATTCAGACTGAAATATGCCAATGCATTTTGGAAATCATTTCCTTCTTCAGGGCAAGTCTAGTCATCAAAGTGGACATGTACAAACACATTAACATCATAATAAGCACATTTGTTGTAAAAAATAAAAAGAAGAAAAAGAAATTGTAACATACCGATCAGAAGTATTTTCAATGGATGGTGAGAAGAAAAGACAAAATAAGAATACCCCATAAGTGATATGAAATGTCAATCAATAGCAACAACAAGGCAATGTAGTTTAATTTTACCTTATTGGTTTGGCAAGTGGTATAGAACCAAGCGTGTCTGCCCATAGGGATGGGCCAACAGCAATGTCGTAGACAACAGAGGTAAATAATGTTCTTAACAAATCTTTAAGCACATAGGGCGTGCAGATCCTCCTGTGTGTGGCTATACTGCAGTAACACAGACTGCCGTGTTAAGCCGTTGCTGGGACAGCGGTACTTTTGTAGCACACGTAGCAGCTTGAATCTAGTAGTCAAAAGAAAAGAGGATCAAATCAGATACCTCATTCTTTACTGGCATGTGAGTGGATGCAATAGGATAGGAGCGGTGTGTTGAGCATGAATCACATACCGTTAAGCACAAGGAGAGTGCAAATCCTCCTACGTGTGGCTTCACTGCAGTAACTCAGACTGCCGCGTTGAACCGTTGGTAAGATCCAGGTTCATTTGTAGCACACATGACCGCTTCGCATCTGTGAGTGGTCACGAGATGAGTTATGTGGCAGGTCTAGCCTGCGGAGATGAAGACATAAAAAATGTATGTGGTATTCCCTATCTATGTCTACAATTGTGATAACAAAAAATAGGAAAGAGGTATGTTCATGTATACAATCCAATTCTAATGCCTTATCCAGCAACATTTTTAAGTTGTGTTTAATGGAGATAGTTGGATCGTGGTGCAATGTAGAATAAGTAGTTTGGTCTTGCAGTTGTCTCAAACATTCAGAGTCATAATCCGAGGTGTTCAGGATGACCAGGGCACCTCCTTTATCTGCTGGGTGAATTGTTATTTTGGTATCACTGTATAAATCCCTGATGAGTCTCATTTCGTGGGGTTTAAGGTTCTTATGATCCAACTTTCTACAAAAATTGAATTCTTCCACTTTCCACCAAAACCAGCTGATGTTCACTATAGACGTAAAGAGTCTATACACCTCCATACAGCATGATCTTGGAATTGAAGCCGTGGAATGGTTGTTACTTCAATCACCAGATGTTCGAGCACAAAAGGAATTCATACTAGCTCTACTGCAATTTATTGCTGAAAATTCTTATTTTCAATATGGAAACCAGTTTTTCTTACAAATCTCAGGTACCTCAATGGGCGCCACCATGGCGCCGACGTACGCCAATTGTTTCATGTATAAATTCGAGCTTGATCACATCTTGAGCAAACCAGAATGGAAGAAAGATATTCATCTGTGGACTCGATATATAGATGATATTTTTGGTGTTTGGACAGGCACGGAGACAGCATTTGATACCTTCCCCGAGCGCCTCTATAACATTGACCAACGTGTTCAATTTTCCAAGGAGATATCACGTGACAAGATCACTTTTCTTGATGTATAGATAAAAAGGAATGACAATTGTTACAGCACTACTCTCTTCCGGAAGCCAACTGATTGAAACTATTTGCTACACCGCCTTAGTTTTCATCAGCCAAACCTTTTGAGGAACCTTCCCTTCAGCCAACTCCTGCGAGTGAAAAAAATTGTTAGTGATCCTGATGACTGTATCTCAAAACAATTGGCTATGAAGGAGAAGTTTTCGAAATGAGGATACCACCAAGAAGAATTAGATTCTGCGGTTGAAAGGGTTAGCTCTGTTGAACGCAAAGCTCTACTATCTGCTCCGAAGACACCAGCAAGGGAGCTAAAATCACCAGTTTATGTATCTAAATTCTACATTCAGAGTAATAAAATCAAGAAAACCATCAAGAACCATTGGAGCATTTTTAAGAATGATACAAGAGTACAAAATCTATTCAATGAGCCACCTGTTTTCGCCTATCAAAAAAGTCTGAACCTCAGGGATGAACTGGTACATAAAGGACCACCCTTGAAGAAATTGATCACACAGCGTACCGGTACTTTTCCCTGTTTACACTGCATTAATTACAACTCAGTTATCAAAGGCAATGTTATTTTTCATCTACGAACAGGTAAGAAGATTCTTCTCAAGACATTCGGTACATGTGACAGTACAAACATCATATACGGCATCAAATGCTCATGTGGGAAATACTACGTGGGTCAGTCGACCAGAGCGGCGAAGACACGGTGGAACGAACACCGGTCTTGTATCCGCAACTCCAACCCTAATTCAGCTGTGGCCCGCCATTGGGCCTCGAACAATCATAACCTTTCACAAATCAAGTTTTTGATCCTTGAAGTTCTGACCAAGAACAATCCCCATGAGGATTTGGGCTTGCACCTTAACCGCAGGGAGACATTTTGGATCGACCAACTCTGCAGTCTAGTTCCGAATGGTTTGAACGAAGAAATCAACTATCACTGTTACATTTGAACATTACTGTTTGTGCCTCCTGTATTGTGTATTTGACTACATGTTCCGAGAATTCGTACTATTTGTTCTAGTTAGAAAATTTGCTTTGTGTCACCCAAATCAGCCTTGCTGCATGTCCCGGACGCTGTCTGGGACCCAAGGTGCCACCCAAGGGTGTCACCTTCCGCGACAAGTCTGGACCTTGATCATTTTTAGCACATGAGGTTGATTTCAATACTTGTCTGCTGTTTATATCTGTATTTATGTACTTGCACACATGATATACATTTGTGTTCTCATGGAGTTTAGGAATTTCCCCTTGTGGCTGCCTTTACTTGCGCTTCAAACATGGAGTATTTCTTCCATTTTTATTACTTTTGCTCTTTCCTATTTTTTGTTATCACAATTGTGGACATAGATAGGGAATACCACATAAATATTTTATGTCTTCATCTCCGCAGGCTAGACCTGCCACATAACTCATCTCGTGACCACTCACAGATGCGAAGCGGTCACGTGTGCTACAAATGAACCTGTATCTTAGCAACGGTTCAACGCGGCAGTCGGAGTTACTGCAGTGAAGCCACACGTAGGAGGATTCGCACTCTCCTTGTGCTTAAAGGTATTTGATTCATGCTCAACACACCGCTCCTATCCTATTGCATCCACTCGCATGCCTTTAAAGAATGAGGTATCTGATTTCATCCACTTTTCTTTTGACTACTAGATTCAAGTTGCTATGTGTGCTACAAAAGTACTGTTGTCCCGGCAACGGCTTAACATGGCAGTCTGTGTTACTCCAGTATAGCCACACACAGGAGGATCTGCACGCCCTACATGCTTAAAGATTTGTTACGAACATTATTTACCTCTGTTGTCTACGACATTGCTGTTGGCCCATCCCTGTGGGCAGACACGCTTGGTTCTATACCACTTGCCACACCAATAAGGTAAAATTAAACTACATTGCCTTTTTGTTGCTATTGAATGACATTTCATATCACTTATGGGGTATTCTTATTTTGTCTTTTCTATTCACCATCCATTGAAAATACTTCTGATCGGTATGTTACAATTTCTTTTTCTTCTTTTTATTTTTTTACAACAAATGTGCTTATTATGATGTTAATGTGTTTGTACATGTCCACTTTGATGACTAGACTTGCCCTGAAAAAAGAAATGATTTCCGAAATGCATTGGCATATTTCAGTCTGAATTATGTATGGATTGTGGCAATTGCTCCCTCACTAAGAATTCATTAGTGACATTTTCTGTTCTTGTTTTGAACTTCTTTTGGATAAATAATCACTTTGTATACTCAACCATGAAACAGACTCATCTATATTTTTTTGACTAAGCATTATACATTTTGGATACCTATTCATATCGCTTTGAGCTTTGAACTTTGAATAACTACGTACCCAGATTGGGCCCCAAAGAGAGCGGCTGTGTGACCCAGTATTGCTACTTGGTCTTTAGCTTCTGTTGTATTTTTTAAGTCAGGGTGTCTCCAGACTTATCACAGCCAGCTCCTTTAGAACTACTATTTTGAACATCCAACTTTTCTTCTTTTTACATTGACTCCAATGTTTAGAGTAATTTTTGAATTTTGTGGTGCACACTCATCTCTCCATTTGCTTAGTAAGATCATTGTCTTGTTCCCCCTTGATTCCCTCCCTTGCCTCGTCGCGCCCTGAAACACTTGTGTATAGCTGCGCTATAGATAAAATATTGTATCATATCATATCATATCATATCATATCATATCATATCATATATCATATCATATCATATCATACCATCAACCTGGATCTAGAAAATTCCCTCCTCAACTCACTCCCAGTACTCTCCCTTTAGAAATGCCGTGCAGCCATCAAACTCTTTGATCACTTTCTTTACAGCGCCCTCATCCTCCTCAATCAAGCAAAATCGACTCTCAGAAACCAGGAACCAATCGTAAAATGGTACACCACCCAGCTCAAATCCATCAAAACTCTCAAGCACAGACTGGAGCTGTCTTGGAGAAGCAACACCACCCCTCAACATAAATCCTTTCTTGCAAGACTGAGAGGGGCCTACAGGTCAGAAATTTGGAAAGCCAAAATCCATTCTATGGGAACCAAATCTTTAACTCTCACAACCCAAGTAAGGAACTGCACAGAATCATCTCTGAATTCAAGAAGGCAGGTTGTTCAACCCCCCCTCCCCCATACACTCCCAGGCTTCATGCAACACCTTGTCCGAACACTTTCACAACATCACTATCAATAGACACTGTGCCATACTTTCTAAAATAGCAATGTTGCCCCATATCCTTCACTGTTCTCCATCCAACCACATACCTGCATCCCTCCCTGTGCCAGCTTTCTCCTCTTTCTCTGCCATCTCACACCATGAGCTCCACATGCTTCTTGAACATAGCCGCCCTTCTGGCTCTCCTGGAGATCCATGCCTGCCCCCATTCCTCAAAAACAACCTAACTTCTACTTGCACAGGCAATATTGCACGGCTGATCTTTAACCAGTCCCTCTCCTCGGGAATCCTCCTGCAAGCCTTCAAAACCTGCTATTGAACCCCTCTTCTAAAAACCCTGACTCAACCCACACATCTCCAAATACTACTGGCCCATTTCCAACACCTGCTTCATTGCCAAGATCCTGGACTGCATAGCAGAAGAACAGCTCTGCCTCTTCACACAAGCCAACAACCTTCTTGACCCAGCCCAATCATGCTTAAGAGCCCACAGATGTACTGGGTCCTCCCTGGTGTCCATTTGGGATGACATAAAAAGAACAGCGGATGCGGAAGGATGCACTGTGCTCATTCCTTCTCGGTTTATCGTCCGCCTTTGATACTATTGGCCACTCCATACTCCTAGACCGGCTACACTCTGTAGGAATCAAGAACACCACTCTCACATGGATCGTATCCTTTATCTCAAAACAATCACAAATCAGGCACCTCCCCTTTTTATTCTCCATTTCTTGACCAGTCCCGAAAAGGGTTCTGCAGGGGGGGGGGGGCATCCCTGTCTTCCCTCCTCTTCAATATCTACCTTAGCCCTCTCTCTGCATCCATCCAATCTCTCAACCTCATCTGTTACAACTATGCAGATGACACTCAGATCATCCTCAAAATTCCCAAATCGCCAGGTGCTGCCCGTCCATACCTCTCATTCTTCCTCTCTGACATTGACCACTGGATGACGAATAACCACCTCCTCCTCAACCCTGGCAAAACAGAAATCCTAGCATGTGGCAAAAGCGCTTTCCTCCCCCAACCAACCCGCTGGCCTCACAATCTATGTCCCACCCCCACCCCAACAACTTCCACTTCTGTGAAAAACCTCAGATGTACGCTGGACTCAAATCTATTCCTCTCCCAACACATCGACTCTGTGTTCAGAACCTGCTTCTTCCAATTATGCAACCTCAGGGGAATCTTCCTGTACCTCACATACCCACACCGAATCTCTGCCATCCCGCCATAATCATCTCCCGCTTAGACTACACAAACTGCCTTTACCTAGGTGCCCTGGCTTTCCAACTCACGTCTTTGCAGCTCAGGAAACTCCAAAGATTTCAAAACACTGCTACTCGTCTCCTCATTGGCCTCTCACCTAGAGAGCATATCAGCCTGGCAAACATAGTCCTACATTGGCTCCCTACTGGTCAACGATCTACATTTAAAGCCAGTTGCATCACTCACCATGCCCTCCTCATATCCAGACCTGAATTCCTCCAGGATAAACTCTTACACTATCAACTGAACAAGAACCTCAGATCTGGAACTGCTTTCCTACTTGTTATCCTCCATTGCAACTCCTCTAGATTGGGAGGATCTTCTTTCTCCATTATGCTCCTACCATCTGGAACTCTCTCAAACGCCACATATGCACCATTGACAATCACTTTGCATTCAGAAAGGCCCTCAGAACTCGCCTATTCCCTACCACAACTTGATTCCCCCCTCCTCTTTCCCATGATATTTCTTCACACTCAAGCACAAGCCCCAGATTCATCAAATCATCAACAAGACTTCTCAGAGTGGATGCTGACTGCTTTCATGGCAGCCCACTTTGCTAAACTTAACCCCCAGTCCACATCTTGCACACAATCACACATTAGCCCATTCCTTCCACTTTGGCTGGTACGCACTGGTTACCGGTATAGAGCACCTGACAATCTGAGGTTGCATGTACGCACCACTGGAAAGCTTCAGAACATATTGTCAGGTCATGAAACAGGCAGTGGGGTCACGTCCAAACCCATGCCACGGGTGAACACCTAGAAAACCTGTTGAAGGTCTGTCCCGAGTTACACTTACCTAGATTTTGGGGATAGGAAATGTAATGCACTTAGATTTAATATTTGGGTAAGAATGAAAACAGACTAAGATTGATTTGGGAGTATGGAAGATATCACACTTAAATGGTCATTTGGTGGGTGAGGGGTGTAATAGGTCATAAGTGAGAACTGGACCAGTGTGCAAAAGCTCTCTAAAACAGACTGCTGACTGCACCAAGATGATGTGTTGAGATTGCATCTGAAGCACTTAAACATGGCAGTATGACTTGCCACTGTTCCGGGGCCTTGGTGCTAGACCTGCCTATTGATATTATACTGCCTACAATACCTGCAGGGACAAGCCATGGGGCTGGGTCTGAACATGTGAGGGTCCTGGCACTGCAACTTGAGGATAGCACATGCAGGTTAAGAAATGTGGTTTACTTAAAACATTACACTGGCATGTTTCAGCTCGCCAATGATGCTACATGATATTTTTTTGGTAAACCCCTTTGCACTTGCGGCAGCTAAGGTTGGCCATTGAAGTGCACCGTGGTTCAGTGCGGGTGTCCTTGATGTCCTTATTGTTAGACTACATTGGTTAGCGTCTGTGCAACATGGAACACATGTAGTAACTATGTCTATTTAACTAATTGTCTATTGCACTCAGAGAGTCCCATTAGCCTGGTTATCATGTCTGCCCCACCGAGAAGATACCTTGAGATGACTAGTGTATTGCACTCAGAGAGTCACATCATCCTGACTTTCCATGGGAGAATGCCACCCCACCTAGAAGATCGACTGGGACATCTAGTCTGTCACCCTATGGACTCGGGCATACTATGCTCATAGTGCCAGTAAATCAGACACAGTGACAACTAAGATTAGGTCTATCCAAGTTTACAGTTTGTGTAAATGCAGCTCTTCATCCTATTCCTCGCTCCATTCTTAAAGACATCTCTATCAACATTCCTCTGTGTATTACGCTAGCAGTTAATCATTCTCTTACCTCTGGACATATTCCTGATCAATTGAAGCGTGGGTTAATCACTTCTCTCTTAAAAAAGCCTCTCTTGGATCCTTCTTTTCTGACTAATTTCCGTCCTATCTCACTTTTGTCATTCGCTATGAAACTGCTTGAATCTCTGATTTCGCCTCTACTTGGCTCCTTTATATAGCCCTCTAACTTTTTAATCCTGTTCAGTCTGGCTTTTGACTTGGCCTTGTTACAGAATCTGTCCTTGTCTCGGTTATTGATGATCTTGCCCGACTTGTGGGCGAGGGTAGTGTGGGTGCTTTGATTTTGTTAGACCTGTCAGCTGCTTTTGAAACTGTCGACTAGATCACTCTAATCACTCGTCAGTTTAAAGCAGGTCTATCCACAGAGGTTCTTGCCTGGTTTTCCACTTCACTTTCTGGCGATGCACAGTCTATCTTCCTTTCTCGCTTCCACTCTAAACCTACACCTCTTACTTGCGGAGTCCCTCCGGGCTCTACCTTGTCTTCCATCCTGTTCAACGTCTATATCCAGCTGCTTGTTGGTCTTATTAATTCCCACAGCTTCATGTGCTACTTATATGCCCATGATACACAAAGCATTTTGCAGCTTGACCTGTCTTGCCCAGATATGGCTGCACAGTTTAAGCGTTGTCTGAAGGCTGCTGGTGGCTGGATGGCTGAAAACTGGATCAAGTTGAAAGGCGCGAAGACAGAAGTACTGGTTATGGGCTCTGCTCACCCCTTATCTTTTTGGATTCCAGATTTTTGGACTCCTGTGCTCAGTCAGGCCATTTCCACTTCCTGTAACTACAGTGAAAGACCTAGGCCTACGAATCTCTGCCTAATTATCAATGAAAAATCAGGTGGCCTCATTTTGCCAACTTGGGCATCTTAATTTGAGGATCCTCTGTAGGTTCTTCCCATATATTCCTTCACATTTTCATGCTGCTGTGGTTTCTTCCCTGGTCAGGGGTGGGAATGACCCCTCCAACACACTATATCTGGCCCAGCTTGCCTGTCTATTTCATCGTCTTCAACTGCTGCAGAATATGGCAGCCAGAGTGGTCTTGCACCCCCCCCTTTGGCACTCATATGTCACTGATCCTCCAGTTACACTGGCTTCCTATTGAGAAGCGTGTATTGTACATAGGGTTTTCTATAAGGTAGGGGCTTAATACCTCCAAGATAAATTATGTCCTTATGTTCCTCATAGAGCAGTTTGATCCCAGTGTTCGCTGACCAGCTTGGCCCCTCGGGTGAAGCGCTCCTCTATGGGGGGTGGGGCTTCTCTGTTGCTGCAGTGAAAGCATGGAACTCTCTCCCTTTTGTTCTTCAGGCTATTGAAAACCATTTTTTTTCCAACGTTCCCTGAAGACCTTTTTGTTCTAGTTCTTAGGTCTATGCTGTCTCTGGTCAATATTTGTTGGGTTAGCACCAAAAATGCTTTGAGTGAATGTTGCTCTCTACAAATTTTTTATGACAAAACACTGAAACACCAGACTTGCCTCCACACCTCTGCCATTAGCAAACAGCGACAACCTAGGACAAATTGGGTCTATCTGAGGACATAAAGGGCCTGATTCACAAAACGTGTTCCTATGGATTGCGCCATTGTAAAACGCTTCCTTGAATCAGGCCCATAGAATCTCCTGCACTAGCGCTCTGTCATGGCCACCATTCAGCACCTGTCCATTAGCCAGACATCTTGGGCTGCTTACTAGAGCCTTGTCAGCCCTTTTAAGTCATAATCTCAGTCAAATGCACACATGCATATTAGTTCTCCTCTTAGAAATGTTCCCATACCTGGAGCAGGGTCCCTGATGGCATTCCTACCAAAAAGCATGTTGAGGCCATACACATGGGATAAGGCACTATATAAATGACTACTACAATGCAATACAATGCAATATAATCTGAAATGCCAGTAACATGTCCCTATTTGATTCATAATTTGCAGAGATTGTCACTAGAAAAATAAGGATCCACGTTCACAATTCGCTAAAGCGTCATGTCTGGACTTTCCCTTTAACTTTTCTTAAAGTTATCCAATCCGTGGTTCTTCCAGGTTGATATCACACTTTGCTAATTAAACTTGAGTCTCATCTGTGACAATCCCTGTTAAGACCGTAGTATTCGCATCTTGCACCTCTTTGAAACAACTTTCAAATGAGGGTTGCTACGTTTGTTTTAATTGACTGAACTCCAGCCATAGGTGCAAATGTAGAGCATTCTCTTGTGATTAATTGTTCCTTCTTAATATTGATGTTGATCTTCATACTGCTTCTTTAACATTCCTAGATCTGTCTCTTTCAAGATATAAGTGGTGCAGCCATTAGTGCTGTCAAACTTCATTCATGTATTCGTTTGCACACAAGTCTTCCCAAAAACACCATCCACGACCTACTGCTAATAATCCAAAGCGTGGCATTCTGCACGCTTTTTCGAGGAGTCTTTTGAAAGTGGAGTGTCACCTGTGTTTCTTCAGTGATTATGCATCCCAATTTGTGTTCTTTTCTCTATACAAAATGCTGACTCTCTATCTGGGGAAACAAGTGTAACTCCCTGCTCAGAACGTGATGCAGGATTGTCCACACCGCCAGCTTAGCCTTTCTTGGAGCTTTGTGCCATTACGGGCCAAACCTCTGGGCTTCTGTACACACTGCAAAGGTAATGTACCCTGTAAATGTGCTCCCACACTTGAATGCAAATTACTCCTGTATCCACTGTGCCCTCCACTCCTCAATGATCTGCATCTTGTGTTATTGTAGTGATATTTTACTGGTAAATTGAATACTGCTATGATATATCAGAACTGCTCTCTCTGGGACAAGGAAAGAAATGTCACAATATCTCGCCCGCCCATGCGGCCATTGCCTGGCTGGTATCTGGTGTTAAATTAAAAAAATATAGATTGTACCATTGAAATGTGAAAACAAATGGATTAAAAAAAACAAAGTTATAAACAGTCAGAAAGAGTTTGACTATATAAAGAACCCTGGAGAATAATCAGTAACAAGTCATAAGGGAGATGTAAAGGGAGAATATAGACTTGTAGACTCGTTAAATATTTAATACTAATTTTAAAAACGTCAAGCAGCAAGAAAATATACATTTTCAAACTTGAATATTCGAACTTAAAGGCATAGCAATGTAAAGTTTAAACAGGGTGTATTTTTAAATTCGAGATTTACTTTTGAAACTTCTGTGTTTCCTGGAAGGTTTTCAAGCTATTCCTAAATAATCTCCTTTTCCATCATCCCATGATCCCTCTGCATTAACAATTTCAGCCCATTTGGGTCAGTGTGTGGGACTGACAGGGCATCATCTTCTGTGCGACCATATGCTTCATCCTGCAATTAGCCATTTTCTAAAGTACTGTCAGATAATCATTGTATTGCTGAAAGGCTTCTTTCAGTTTGCAACACTACTACTTGCATCACATCTTCATTCTGGCTTTTCCTAGAATCGGACTCCCCTGACTGCCAAGATGAGGAATGTACGTATGCTGTTTCTCAAGTTTCCCAGATGCTGCAGCAACCATCCTCAATGTGGCAGGAGTTGCAAGCTCAGTTAATCAGCAGTTGGAGGATTAGGGTCCTCTTGTTCCACTCTGTTTACTCGCCCTTTCATTCCTATACTCAATCCTGCCTTGCAAGTGTTTTTGGTCGCTTTACCTTCGTGGGGTGCTTTGGCGTCTTTGAAGCCACAACAGCACTTAGGTTTTCAAATTTTATATTTCTTGTCTCCATAAAAAACTGAATTTGGGTTAGCTGCTTCCTAACTCTAAGCAACCTAGACCTGTACAATGACCAATGCCAGCTTGGACCAATGTTTCCTGATAGACTGCTCAAAATCATAGAAGCTGATCTCCATGTTGTCTATGGTGGTTTTTGATGATTCACACACCTTTCCAACAAATGTGCTGGGGGTCATCTCATTCAATCTTTTTGTTATACTCCAGCCACCCATTAACAACCCACAGTGGAAAATGTTGTTTTCCCGACTTCCATTGCATTTTTCTCCTCCCCATATTATCAAATGTTCTCACATTCAGTAAACTGTAACAATCAGACCCTCATTATTACTTTATAGATTTATTGAGATATTGCAAGCTCGTTATGGAGTCTTATTCAAGTACTCTTCATGCTCCAGACTACGGGCCTCATCACGACCTCGGTATGAGCGTGAAATTTCCCCATTGAGCCCAATGGGGAATGGGGCATTCCCGAATGGGCTTAATGAGGAATGGGGACTTCCAAGTCCGCCCAACTCGTGATCCCGTGCTATTAGCGCCGGGGGTTATGGCGGTCGCGCTAATAGCCCCCGCGCTAATACCGCCGAGGTCATGATGAGGCCCTACGTGTCCTTGAAAAGATGAAAGAGCTAGAACTCTCCTGCCTTTGGCCGTTATTTTGCTTGTTAGCAATTACTGGTGTCTAGATAATGTCAGTTCATTTGTTAGGTACGAGCCAAGATTATTTTTTTAAACTCCATTTTATCAAAATCCAAGCATCACAATTTAGAGAGCAAATGGTTTATTTGCACCCCGGGAAGGGCCATTAGCCAATCAGGTGGCTTGAACAGCGAGCAGCAATATACATCCTCTGCCCGCTGTTCCAGCCACCCGAGGCCCTCCCCCGGTTGGCAGCATTTATTTATTTTTATTTTATGTGGGGAGGCAACAGGGAACCTCTCCCGGTTTCCACCCTTCCTCAACCTGACCCCAAAACCAACCAAATCCCTTCTCCACCCCGTCCCCCTCCCAATTTACCCACAAGACTGGAGCTTTGAACTGAGCTGTGGTCACTGTATGCCTTCCAATACTGGCTGTCATAGAAATGGAGAATGGACTCTTTTCCCTATGGCGGAAACCACCTTTGTAAAACATGTTTTCCCCCTTGGGTGTTTGTCTGTGCAAGCAGTGCAAATCTCCTGAGGGGAAAAATAAACCATTTTCAGCCTGGGTTGCGAATGACTTTCAACTCTGGCGGGGATGGGGGTGGACATGGCCGGTAACGGCTGGGGCACTCGCTTTGCTCGGTCTTACCATGGCTTGGGCTGGCGGGCTGTTAGCGGCCATGTCTCCCCCCTGTGGGGAATGAAAGCCATAATTTTAAATAATCTGTTTATAAAAACCAAATAATTTAAATGGAAAACATACGATTTTTATACTGAGAAACCACTAATTGCAGTACTTCCTTTCTTGTTTACCAACTGTCAGGCACACGGTTAAGCTTTACGGAAAATTGGTCCCATTTACCATCACACTATTTTCGCCACCTCCCTTGCCCCGTAGTCTCTACCACTTGATTTGTATTTCCCACTGTCGCCAGCACTTCCACATGTTTTTCTTTTCGACAGGGGCCAGCCATCATCCAAGGGACAAAGCCACATACGTATCTGGCCACATACATAAGCCCTTTCATTGGTCAGTCTCTGCCTTGCGGCATGATCATTTTAGCACCATGTTCATCTCTTATGCCAATATAAGGTGCTTCATATTAGATAACAGTGCAGAAATGTATATTATTTCATTGTTTAATACACACACACACACACACACACACACACACACTCTCACACACACACACACACACACACACACTCTCTCTCTCTCTCTCTCTCTCTCTCTCTCTCTCTCTCTCTGCTCAATCATTATAGCTATTACATTAGTGGTTGATAGGCAGTCTGTAGATGTTCAAACAAATGTTAAGAGAGTGATATAGGAGAACATTTGGCACTGGGCTAGAGTGAAACTGTGTGATACTTGCTTTGATTCTTGATGGGCTTTACAATGATTGCATGCTACCTCTATAGGTAGGCAGTTTATGGGACGGATGGACTTGATTGAAAGTTCCTTCAGGAATCAAGACTGGCGGATTGGACTGTCCAATCTTCTTCCTCTACTTCCTTGGCATGTGGAAGCACAGCCTTACAGGATCCGCTCATTTTCCCTCATGGCCTGAGGTGAAGCCAGGATTATTTCAAAAGTAGGGTCTGAAACTAATGTGGTCCCCTTACCCCCCGTCAAAGGTGCAGGTGCGAGCGAGCATATAGCAGGAGCTCAACCAACCAACAGAGGATTGAGGGGAGAAATATTTTAAATAATGGGTAAAAATTTTGCATTTTACTGCACACTTTCAGGGAACTAAGCCACCCAGTTTGCAACAAGGTTGGTGCAGTACGGCATGAAACAATCGTATTAAATGCTAGGGCACCACCAGTGCATAGAAACATTTTCCAATGCTTTTTTCTGATGCCTTTCCCATTATACGCCAGTATTTTGTGTACGAAAATCTTGTTCATGCTGATTGCACACATACAGGTCCATCTTTACTGCAAATTCATATGCCAGTATTTCCACTTAAGAGCAAACCCATGTTTTTTGGCCATAATGCCAGTAATGGCACTTTAAGAAAACATGTTCATGCTGGCTCTGTCACTACATGTTAGTATCCCCACGTACAAACCTATTGGCTTTGCCCTAAATGCCAGTAAAAAGAAAACTGCCAGAGAAAGAAATCATGTCCTTGCGAGCTGCACAAATGCCCCACCCCACATCAGAATACTCATATTCTTGTACTTGCCCTTAACCCCATTAAGAAGTGCCATGGTTACTACAAAATATGTCCTTGCTGATTTCACAAATACCAAGCCCGCCGCCACGTAAGAACACTCACCATGTTGACGTTTCCCATAATGCAAAGCCTTCACAAAACTCTAAGAGGCCGATTCATGGAATTTAGTGCAGAAATCACACAAGGGCTGCATGCCGAGAAGGACACTGCACAAGCCTGCACGCAGAAAGTAAAAGCAATGCGTATTCCTGGAATTGTTTGCACAAAGCAATCGTATTTGCAAGTCACAGCTGGAATGCCCCTGAAACGCCCACATGCATAGCAGGAAACTGCCAGATCAGCTACCTTTGCATGCTCCACTGGGCGTGAATACAGGCACCCTTCAAACAGTGCTTGGGGTCCCCGTAAGCATGCCTGCAACTCTGGGAGCCTGCACCTGGTCCCCGTAACGGTATCTGGCACCCCGACAACATGCATATGAAAATCCATAAGTCGGCAATAACTCGGAAAATGTGCATTCAGACCCACGTAAAACGTTCCTGTACCCTGCTATACAGCTTACATGCACCACTATGTGTCATCCGAACCCCGATTGAGTAGACGCACCCCATAATCCAACATGCAATCCCAACTGCACACTGAAAATCCTACGTGCAAGTGTACTTGTGCTAGCCTTTGGGTGGTGGATCCTATGAAGGACTTGCGTGGGCATTTCTCAGCCGAGACGTTGCACGATTGATTCCATGAATATGTCCCTTGCCGTGCAATAGTGGGCATGCGATGGACTGTCTGCAGCCCGTCCCTCAGAATGCCCACTTCTTTGCAAGTTAGTCCCCATTTCTGGTGTTCCACTCCCTTCCCAGCCTTACATGCAGGTCTCACCAACCCTCTGCTCGGAGTCTCATGCAAGGCACTCAACGGCACACACAGGTGTGCCAGGCCAGCGTAAAATCCATGCAAGCCCAGGAAAAGTGCTGCGCATTTGATTCCATGAATCCAGTTGCACAAACAGATTGGGCACAGATTGGGAGCAAGTAGCCTATTTTCTGCACAATAAATTCCATGAATCGGCCCTTTAATACTTTACTTGGTGAGCTATGAAGTGTGGAGGAAGAACAGCATGTAATGGCTTCATCCCTCATTGTCTAGTATATTAATTATTATTAGACAGGCTCTGTGGTATCTTAAGAAAATGTGCTGCTACAAGTATACACATGGTCTGGGAATAAACAAATAAGATTGGCTTCCAGTGGCCTCAATCTGGCACTCTTCTAGTCAACACTTAATTGACAAAAAAGCAAATTACCTGGACTGCACTTTAGGTGAAATATAACCTTGCCAACTCACGCAAATCCAGTGGGGCTGCTTTCGCCCATTACGAGATGAATTAACGTACATGACTGGGTAGACTTTCACAGCATGCTTTTACTGTACTGTTCCGCTGCCCAAATTCCAAAAATGATTAAAAGCAAAGCCATAATCAAAGATATACTGAGACGGTACTGTATGTCTCATTGGGTTTTTATGAAGTATGGCAAACAATTATCCAGGGTCTTTTATGACCTACAGAGCCATTTTCTTTAATTAAATTCCCACAGTAAAAGTAGTTATGAGCCAGTATGGTGTAGGCCGGTGGTTGGATAAACCTTTATTGATTATAAGGAAGGACGGAATTATAATGAAATATACTTAGCGCCCTGTTATTTCATCATTGCGGTGCAGAGGGATGCTGCTTTTGCTACCGAAAGACTGAAAGTTGCTTAGTGACACAGCGCAGTGTGCAGGCTTGGCATTTTAGCAGTGCTTTCTGTCATGCACCATCAACTCATTGGTTCTGTTTAGCTCAATGCAGCGGCATTGCGACCTCCTCTACACCATAGCACTAGGCCATTAACCCAGGGAGGAGTGAATGTCTCACATCCATAGAATAAAAAAAAGAGCCTGTCCTGAGAACAAGGTTGAATTTAATGCCAGCCACAACCAAAATGGTCAGCAAGCATTTCAGTAAAAAATAAGGATTACACTTCACTATCGAGTTTTCAGACGTAGACTGCTTTAAAGCTAAAGCCAGGTCTGTGAGCCCCTGGCACAAAAGGAATCAGGAGCTATATCACAAGGCTTCATTTTTTGATGCCATGCCACATTGGCAGATGCTTTATGAAATGTCTTCAAGGGCATATGGTCCTGCTGGGTTATCAGCATTCAATGTGTATGTGTACCTAGAAATAGACATATGTTTGTTTATGTGTACAGGGTCAGGCGGTGAGTCAACAAGCAGAAGTTCATTCGAACGTCCTCAGGCTGGCAGACGGAGTGACAGGTATCTTTCAGTTTGGCAGGCCTTGGTGTTATGTCAAGTAATCTCCCAGTTACTGCGGCTGGGATCCAAAAGCATCAGGGATGCTTCGATGGCACCTACATAATTGCTACATCGTAACGTGACTCCTGAAGAATACTTCTGTAACCCCTCCACATCATTATGGGGGTGGTCCTCGGTTTGGGTAATATGTCATGAAAGGGACCGTTGGGTTAGGGTAGGGGGCGGGGCACAAGGGAGGTCAAGGGTGAGGATATGACAGTTGGCATATAAGAAGATAAGGAATAAAGACGTGTTTGAGACCTGATTAGGCTCTGTGTATTCTGTGCCCCTGTCGGGGCTAGCGGCAGTACCGTTTGTGAGCGAGAGCCTGTATGAGCCTACGTTAAGGCTCTCACAGCTGGCGACAAGGGAACCACGCAAACCGGATTCCATGTCGTGACAGAGATATTTCTGTCAGAAAAGAAATATTCCGACGAGGAGGGTGCTGTCGGGCACTGCGTACACGTGCCTCCATGTGTGACTGATGGCTTAAAGAATGACAGGTATTTGCTGATCGCATCATTTAAAGAAAAACAAAAGAAAATAAGAAATGAGTTGCTCTCCCTGCTCGTAGGACCTGCAGAACGCGTAGTGCCTGCCTGGCCAAAACAGAGTAGTTAAGAAGCATAGCACGTTAATATATAAAAAAAAGGAAGTTACAAATAACACAAAGCCGTGTTATTGGTGACTGCCTTAGGAATGGCTGTAAAACATATTATTCACACAAAAACAAATATATATATATAAGCAATGTATTTATGCATGCAAGCAACGTTATGCCAACTAAGAATGCTGTGAACAAAAATAAGATAACATAAATGAATAGGTTCCAAGAAGGCTTTAGAGTGAGTGGAGCCAAAATGTTATTAAAACACAGCAAGCTCAGTCAGGAAAAAAGCTTCAATAGTGAAGGTGGTGTTGTCCGTAAATACGTACCAACACATTCTAAATACCAACTAACATAATTGGCCAATATGTCTGAAGAAAGAGCCACTTCTACAACAGAGGCTTCTGTGACATCTGAAATGCAGACTACAACAAGTGGAGGCACACACGTATTACACTTACCTCATGCCTTTGATATACGAGATACTAGTAATCTAGGGTCAGACTGTGCTACCTGGCTTCTATGTTGGTGCAATAGGACTTAAAGATGATATTATACTCAAAAACACTCTCTCCATGGCTGTGCGTCCTGCTGTAAGAGACATTGTGGAAAACCTAACAGAATACTTTACACCACTGACCAATGTTGATCATGAGCGACATATCTTCCATACGACCCGGCAAGATAAAGGAGAGTCCATTGACAACTTTGTAATGAGACTGCAAATTAAATTGAAACACTTTGAATTCCATAGATATTCTAATGAAGAGACACTAAGATCCCAAGTAATAGCAGGGTGTGAGTCACAATGTTTCTGCAAAAAACTACTACAGAAGCAAGGATGCCTTGATGATATCCTGGCCTTAGCCCATATGGAAGTGGCAGTGGAATCTCAGTTAGACAACCTTAGCAACGTCATTCTACAACCTAAAGTTACTGATCATAAAGTAGTCAATAAAATATTGTCATATGTCAACTTGATACCAAATCGCAATAAAATGACCTGCTATAGATGTGGCTATGAATATCTTCACATACGGGAATGCCCGGCCATGGGACTAAATGCACCACCAGTGGGGGATATGATCACTACAGAGCAATGTGTAAAAATGCACCAATTCAATCCAACATACGAAGAACTTTTAAAGAACAAGGAAGAGCAACACCAACCAGCCCATGTGCAGGGGACCCAGAAAATGATCATAAATGGATCAGGAGAGGTGAATGAGAACACCAAAGACCATATCAGAGGGATGAGAGCAGGACAATGGATCCAGCAAGGCGTAACAGTTGCAGACGTTACGTACGGTACATAGAAATTAAGTTGCCATCCAGCAGTGAATCCTCTTCCTCAGGAGATGATCAGCGAAGGAAAGGGTACATATACGTGCTGAACAATGACTCAGCAATGCAACACAGCCCAATTCTTAACCTCCAAGTGAATAATACGCCTGTGGACATTCTCATTGATATGGGAGCTACAGTCAACATAATTAGCGAAGAAGCCTACGACCTGTTACCAAATCCTCCAAAACTCAAGAAAGCCATGGTAGACATCTACCCTTATGGCTCCAACACACCAATGCCTTCCAAAGGGGACATATCAGTCGCATGTGCACATAAATCTCATGTGGCAAAAGTCCAAGTACATGTCCTCAAGACTGAAGCAAACAGTGGATGCATACTCAGTTTTAAGACAGCAGTGGACATGGGGCTTGTCCACATTTTATACCAATTGATGGCTCACAAGTATTTTTCTCTGCCAGAAGATATTGAGACTGCATTCCCCAAAATTATTTTCAGGTCTGGGCAAGCTGAAGAATTGGAAAGTGTTGCTTCACATCAACCTGTCGCCCAACATTACCGGGGCATACCTATAAATATACAGCACCAAGTGGAAGATGTAATAAATAAACTACTAAAACAACATGTTATAGAAGAAGTGACTGTTCCCACCCTGTATCACTCATAGTGTCTGTACCTAAAAAATTGCCGGATGGATCCATAAGACTGTGTGTAGACATGCAGAGAGCAAATGTGGCCATAGATAGGGAAAGACATCGAGTTCCCAGAATTACAGATATGATCCACCTTTTACATGGAGCCAAATAATTCTCGAAACTAGATCTAATGAAGGGATACCAACAGATAGAAATTGCACCAGAATCCAGGTACATCGCCACTTTTGAAACCCACTTGGGGCTGTTTCAGTACAAAGGATTTAGTTTTGGCATCTCGTCGGCCACAGACATTTTTCAAGAAGAAATTCACAAAATCATCCGCCACGTCCCAAACTGTTGGAATGACTTGAAATACTTATACTAGTATATGGGAAATCCCAAGAGGAACATGATGCCGCTCTTCACAAAGTTTACACCGCCCTTGTAACAGCAGGTTTGACACTTAATCGGTCAAAGTGTGAATTCAGGAAAGAATCTCTGAGATTCTTTGGAAACATATTCTCAGGAAAAGGAATGCGACCAGACCCTGAAAAACATATGGCCCTTAACTCTGCCCAACCACCCAAAAACATATCAGACTTACGATATTTTCTGGGGCTGGCCAGTTATTGCTCCTGATACCTACAGGATTATGCAACAGTGAGCAATCTGCTACGTCAACTCACACGGAAAAGCCACCCTTTCGAATGGACCCCTGACTGTCAAACTGCTTTTGAGAGCATCCGAGACAATATAACGAAAGTTGATAACATGGCCTATTTTGATGCAGACAAAAAAACTGAGGTCATAGTCGATGCCAGCCCTGTAGGACTGGGTGCTATATTGACGCAATGTAACCCCGCAGAAACCAGTGAGAAATATACAGTAGCTTATGCAAGCAGGAGCCTCACTGCAACTGAAACATACTCTCAAGTGGAAAATGAAAGCTATGCAGTGCTATGGGCCTGCGAGTACTTTCACCTGTTCTTACATGGCAAATCATTCACTGTAATTACTGACCGTCAAGCATTTCTCACAATTTTCACAGATCCCAAGGCAAGAATGCTCCCAATAATGGCAAGATGGGGACTATGTCTCTCAAGATTATAAATTAAATATTGAACACTGCCCAGGGAAAGACAACAATCCAGAGGACCATCTGTCAAGACATCCTATTGGTCCAGCGAGGAACAGCCCGTCCATCGCAGACAATTACATCAATTACATCACACACCACCTTCAACCCCTGCCAATAGACTGGACCACCATACTTAAAGAATCTGAAAATGATAAAGCCACTGTTTCAGAACTGACAGAATGTCTTGCGCTAAACAACAAGCCAAACAAGAAAGTTAAACTATACAGAAGATGTCAAGGCACTGGAATAAGTAAAAGATGAGCTGATAGTGGTTGAGAATCACATTGTAATGAAAGGCTCAAAAATTGTCATTCCGTCTTCACTACGAAAACGTGTCATTGAACTAGCTCATGAAGGACATAGAGGACTGGCCTCCACCAAACGTCTTCTACATGAAAAGGTCTGGTTTCCAAAGATTGACACAATGGTAGAGGATGTTATCAGTGAGTGTGAACTCTGCGCACTATTGGCTCCCCAACCACACTCAAATCCACTACAAATGTCAACACTGCCTGGGGGTGTTTGGGAGTAGGTAGCTGTTGATCTGTTCTGGTCACTCAAAATGGAAAATATGTAATAGTCCTTATTGATGAACATTCGAGATTTCCAGATGCACAGATCATTGATTCCTCATCAGCAACGTGTGTCATTCCAGCACTGGACAGGATGCTATCCACATATGGCATACCAAAAATTCTCAAATCAGAGAATGGACCACCATTCACAAGTCGTGATTTTGAGAACTTTGCTAAACATATGGGATTCATACATCGCAAGATAACGCCTCGATGGCTTGCGGCAAATGGAATCCTTGAAAGATTCATGTCAAACATCAAAAGGTCATTACAGACAGCTCATCTTATCAACAAACCATTTCAGCAAGCGCTGTATCAGCTACTGCGTGAATATCGCCACACACCTCATAGCACAGTGGGAGTGAGTCCACCTGACCGTATGTTTTGACAAATTGTGAGAAGACGCTTACCTGAGGGCCCATGCTCACAGCCCATTACACCCCTTGAACAACATGTCAAGGATCAGGACTTACAGCAGAAGAAGAAAATGAAAGAATGGGCTGACACACGATGCACAGCTCAGGAAAGCGATGGAAAGGTTGGAGATCAAGTAGTGATGTACCAGCCCAGGAGCAAGAAAGAAGATTCAACGTTTGCCCTTGAACTAATGATAGTGACTGGAAAGAAAGGAAACATGATAACAGCCTGTGGGGGTCACCAACATGAGGTCACACAAAACTCCTCTCGCTTTAAAAGACTCCCAGGACGCATACCTGAAAAATGCGAACTGTCCAGCTACAGTGAGGAAGAATCCCTGTCAGATGAGTCATATCAAAGAGACAGTGAAATTTCGGAAGATGAAGCTCAGAAGGGAGAACCATGTTCACCTGACCAAGAATCTTTGTGTTCCCAATGACCTCAACACAGCGGCATAAAGCCCCTCCGAATGATTGAGGAAATAGGCTAAAAGCCAGAGTCAAGTTGTACTCTAAAAAGGGGGAAGAAGTCATGTTGTAACATGACTCCTGAAGAATACTTCTGTAACCCCTCCACATTGGTATGTGGGTGGCCCTCGGTTTGGGTCATATGTCATGAAAGGGACCATTGGGTTAGGGCACAAGGGAGATCAAGGGTGAGGGTATGACAGTTGGAATGTAAGAAGATAAGGAATAAAGGCATGTTTGAGAACTGATTACGCTCTGTGTATTCTGTGGCCCTGTCGGGGCTAGCGGCAGTACCGTTCGTGAGCGAAAGCCTTTGTAAGCCTACGTCAAGGCTCTCACAATAATGTCCCAATCAATCGAAGTGGATCGTGAAATCCAGTCTCATTCTGAGTCACCACATCAGCACATCCTGCCAACAGGCGGTGTATTCCAGGAGCTGCACTCAACTGTTCCTTATGGGCCCAATTCATTTAATTGTTTGCACGGTTCGAATGTGGCACTGCTGAAAAGTGACTTGGCACTGCTGACAAAAAACCCTAATTCATGGAACTGTGCAAAGTGTATTTTTGCAGTGCAGTCAGGGCAAAGTCATTTTTGCAATGAGGGTTTGTGTCAGCAGTGCAGAGTCACTTTTCAGCAGTGCAATTCAATTTGAACCATGCAAATATTTCCATGAATAGTTCCCGGAGAGTGCGCATATATTTTCAGAAATAACCTGCATGCTTGTCATTTACTATTATCCCGACTGGAACATGATGAGCTGAAGAACAATCGATAAATTCACGCATGTTCTTTCGGGAAAACATGTTTGGTAATCCTGTAACCTTTTGACTTTGTGAGTGTTCAGAATTAATGGTTTCAAGAGTGGAGAAAGTTTAAAGGAAATGTTACCAACGGATGGGTCAAACTTTTAAAATGTTGGCTGGATCTAAAACAAGAAGCAAACAAACAAAAAGAAAAAAAAAACAAAGAAAAAAACAATAAACCTACCAATGCAAATCAGTTTCGCTATAGATGGGTAATGAAGCAAGAATGCACCTGTAATGAAGTATAGTCTACTATTATTAAGAGATTTAGCACTTTTCAAGTTTCTGATTCATGGCTCAATTGCTTCTGATTGAATAGTGATGTATATCCCATATTTCTGTGGCAGCAATCACTGCAAATAAAGCATTCGGATAGAGAACATAGTGAATGATGTACTTTACAAGTACTGCTGAACATAAGATAGCATAATTATATTGGTGACAAAGAGAATAGCAAGGTAGAATAGATGGATTAATTCCAGTTTATGCACTGGTTAATCTAAGTTGACAACACACAGCCAAAATCCTATGTCAATGTTAATGAAATCATTGCACAATAAAAAGGAGAAGAACCTTCCATGGATTCATGACTAATGTTTAAGAACCCAAGCCCCTCCTCTTCAAGGAATGGTTCCTCCCTAACACGTAGGTCTATACGCCTTCCACTCCCCACCATAACTGAGATTAGGTGATCTGATCCACACAGTTTCCTCCCTTGGTTACTTGTAAATGTAATGTTGGCAATTGCCCCCTTCCCCTGTTGTTAGATCCCCACTAGATTCTCCTCTCCCTAAACGTATTCTTGACCATTTGATTGTAAAGCGTTCTGTCTCCCCTAATAATAATAACACAAACGTTGTTGAGTTACTTGAATTATCTCAGAGCACTAGCATCTTAGGGGTATTATCCATCAAACGTTATAACATTACACGTACCAATATCTCCATAGCAAGCTTCCATTAACAATTAAGCCATCCTATGTTATGGCTCACACTTCGGGCAATCTAAACAATATTCTAACTCCAAAATCAGAGCTTGACGTGTTGGTGAAAAAAAAAACATCTTAGTTAATCAAAATCTAAATGTTTGTAAATTATTTGAAACATTTCTACTTGGAGTTGAGAAATATCTACTCATGGAGATCTGGGCATTGTGGGGACCTTATAATCAACATTCGGGGTATTCGTAAATCTTTAAATGTCAAAACATATTTTTTCAAAAGGCAACCGATAGAGAGAGAGAGAGTGAGGAAGAGTGTTGCAAAGAGTATGCAGAAGTAAAGACAATGGGAAGCAGCTAGCTAGCAGGAATGGAGTATTAGAAAGTTTTGAGCAGTTTTAGTGAGGAAAAGGTAGGACCGGCCTCGTGTCATCTAAAATCTTCCAATAGTTGAATCATTTACATGGTGTCACTCCATGGTGTGCAGCATGTAGAATTGCAGACATCATCAAGATGGCCGTAATGAAAGTTCATAACATCTTCAATATCACATGGACAACGTTTTAGGTCTAAATTGAAAGATACATCCAGTCTTAAAAAAAAATAGTAGTCCAAACAATATGTACTCTCAAGTCAATGATGTCTGAAAAATGTGCATATTCATAGAAGGAACCCTCACTTTTACTTCTAATTATATGTTTCATAGGAAATAACACCTATCCATTTGAAATGTAACCAATGCCTACTTTATTATCACTTGTGAAATATTGTCATTTTTGCTCAAATCACCTCCACTTTTAGAATCTTATAATGTAGGTAGAGTGTGTGAATCCTTGCCATAGTTTCCTCCACACTTACATGCCGGTGCAAGGAATGTTGTTTGCAAATCATTTAAATGGTTGACTGCATTTGTTCTACACACACAAACATCTTATCAGCAACAGAATGGAATCTCGAACGCCTTCCATTTCACAGAAAACACCTTTGCTTCTTCCTTGTACAAGTTGAGGTGGAATTGTTGGGCATAAATGATCTTTTTGGTTCCATATGATGACCTTGTAACTGGGTCTCATAATTGCGGGTACAAACGTCCTTACATACTAATAGGCAGTCATCTTTCTCAGCTCCCCTGATATTATTATTTATTAATTGTTGTTTTTATTTTGATAAAACAGTCTGCCACAAGACTGCAAGTTTAGTTGTACTGGTTCTCTGCTGATAGATTTGTCAAGTTAATGCGTCCAGTTTATTGAGAACCTGTTCTGACTTGTATTCTCCAGTTCCTAGTGAATAAGTGCCAAAAAGATGTCCTCAATTACTGTAGTGAATGCTTTCCAGCATGAAATTGTCCTTTCCCCAGACAACATACCTATGCAATCAGATCCAGAGAAATTCTGAAATGCGGGCAATGCACAAGCCTTCAAGCAAACTAGTGATAGGATTACAACTGCAACTAAAGTCATGTTTGTGAAGGAGGCCCAAAGTACGAGTCAGGGGGGAGTTTGTGATGCCTTCATATAATAAGGATGTAAATATTGGCGTCCTTTGTACACATAGAGTTCTGTAGCACCACGTAATTGATGGGTTGAAAAGCTATTGACGTGACTGCCTCTTCTTGCTTACAAGTAAGATGGTCCAAAGAAAAACATGAAGTGAACAATGCCACTTCACAATCTTGTGGGTGGTGTTTGCATGCTAAAGCATTTTTTGAAGTAGGTAAGTAATTAAGTCATATGTGTTGTTAATATCTGAAGTCACGTCTTCATATTAACAATACCACACTAGCTATCTTAGTGTGGTCCATGGATTTGAAGTTGTTTGGCTCAATCCCCTGGAACCTTGTTCGTTCTGTCATACTCTTAATTATGTTTTCTTGGCATGTGTCAAACACTGAGTGTATTTCATTATAACTCAAGTACTTCTTTTGAATTTTGCTCAATGTTTCTGCGAAATATGGGCATGTCTGAATGACTTTGAATTGCCCAAAGTTTGTATGTATGTCATGTCATCAACAATTGCAACAGCCAAGAGCCTTTCATGTAGAACATCTGTGTTTGCTCTTATTGGAACAGTTTGCGGTTCATGCTGCTGTTGTGGGGAGGTGGTTGTGGTCACATTTGATCACGTTGCTATTGTGCTTGCAAAGAAGCATAGCATTCATCATTAAACAGTGATCGTGGCACAGCATAGCATTCATATAGTTCGAGTCATACATCCATTTAACCTGGATGTAAGACAAATCGACCATAAATACACTGCTGAGACTTTATTAGTTGAGACTTTATATGTGCACGTTATTTGCTTAAGCACATGTGGCAATATTGCATTAAAATAGCACCGGTTAGAACATACACTTTGAATAGAACTTGTTTTCCTAGGTTAATTTTGGAGTCTGTAACCATTGTGACATCACTGTCCTGCTTTCAAATGCTGTTCTCAGAACATATATAGTACTAGAATTTGCTATGCTTCCCGTCTTCCATAGAAACCATGCCAAATCTGTTTCTCGAAAGGGTTGATAATCCTCACCACTTCTGCTAATATCAGATTCCTTAAAAATTGAACTCTTTGGGTCTAGGTGATTTAAGCCTTTGTATGAGAAGAAGTGGTCATGTAGCTGGGTAGTTTCATTAGTGAACGATTCAGCGTATTTGTATTAAACAGTGGTATGGACTGGGATTCATAGTTTGTATGGCATTCCTTGTAACAAGTCCTGACAGGTGCATTAAGGGTTCCCTTTCCTTCATGAGTGTTCTTGAGCACGGCCAATTATCTGCAGCACAGTTATGCTTCTGGCTGAAGAAGCGGCTGTTCAACTTTCTTCCTCTTTTTCTTCTTCTCTTTATTCTTTATATCCTACTTCCTCCTATGTTACTACTTTGGAAGTTCTCTCAACCTAGCATTACCCCACAGCCTCGGGTCATGCCCCAAACTCTGCACTGTCTTGAATGACGCTGGAGTAAGTCTAGATCAGATCTTGACACTTCTGTGCTGTCAATTTTTCCCACCTCTTCTTCTTCTACTACTCCTCCTTCTTCGGTCCCGTCTGTGACTATGTCTTCTTTCAAATCTATCACCACTTCTGACACTTTGCTTCTATTACCCCACAATCACCCAACTGCGGCTCCTGCCAATCCTATCCCTTCTTCGCTCATACCTAAAGTCTATCCTTCTCTAGCATCTTATCTTACTTCTTATCTTACTTCCCTTCTTAATATATTACTTAATATATTACTTCTTAACACAACCTTCCCATCTTCCTTAAAACATGCCACTAGCTTACCTATTCAGAAAAAACCCTGCCCTTGATCTTTCTCTTCCTTCTAATTTCAGGCCTGCTTCTCTTCTCCCTTATCTTTCTAAGCTTCTTGAGTGCCTGGTCTACTCTCAGGTCTCCTGTTTTGTCACTGAGAATTCTATTCTCCCTAATTTTCAATCTGGTTTTTGTAAACTTCACTCTACAGAAACAAACCTTACCTCCATCTGTGATTCATTACTTTCTACATTCATTCATCCATCTTGATCTTACTCAATCTATCTGCTGCTTTTGATGCTGTCGATCCCACCCTTCTCTTGTCATCTCTTTAGTCATTTGGGTTTTCAGATTCTGTTCTTTCTTGGTTTTCCACTTATCTCAAGAATCGTACTTATTCAGTGGGCCTCATTATAAGGTTGCCGGCCCGGGTACAATGATACCGGTAAGCTTACTGGTACCATAGTATCAGGACCGGCAAACTCCGAGTTGTGCTCGCGGGTGCCTTTCATTCTGGGAGGTCTCACCTGGCGGAATGAAAGGCACCCGGGAGCACAGCAAGCCTGTAGCACCGGCACGGTAATGAACCATGCCAGTGCTACAGGCATTCCCATTCCCATTGAGCCTTATGGGGCAGGAATGGGAATGGGGATCTACCGGATCTGGCACCTGCGAAAGGGCAATTACCTGGTCCGGTGGGCGGGGCCGGAAATACCCCGTTAATAGCCCATTTGCGGGTGCCAGACTTGCTTGACAGTTTGGAGGTAGCCTTGCCGGTTTTTCTGGCAAGGCTACCTCCAACCTTGTAATGAGGCTCAGTTTCTTGGACTTGAAAATCTTCTGCTCCAGTCTATCTTTCCCATGGGTTTCCTAGGGCCCAGAACTGGAACCCTTTTGTTTTTCTCTCTACACTTCGCCACTGTCCTTTATTATTTAATCATTCAGGTTGTATCATCATTTCAACGCTGATAACTCCCAACTTTTTCTTTTGTTCTCTTCTTTCACTCTTGCTATCCATGACACTCAGTCTTCTTGCCTTCTGGCAATGAAGTCCTGGATGGCGGATCATTACGTGGTTCATAACTCTGTGAAAATTTAAGTTCTTTTCTTTCTGGCTTCAATCATTCTCTTCCTTCTCCACCAGTTGCCATTTTCTTTCCTCCTTCTTTGTTTCCTATTTCTTCCTGTGCCTGTAACTTTACATAGATTCTGATTTTTCCTTCTCCCATCACATTTCCTTGCTTTTGTGATTTTCTTTTTTTAATTCTATTTAACATTTACAAAGCTAGACCTTTTCTTAGTTTTAATGTGGCTAAACTTCAAATTACTTATTTCATATTTCATTAGGTCTACTTTATTGATCTTGCTTTCTTTTTGGTCATCCTGCTTCACGCTTAGCTCCCTTGAAATCTATATTCAATTCCTCTGTTTGTCTTCTTTGTTCGCTATCTCCTTGTGACTATATTTCTCTACCTATTGGATGGCTGTCTTTTCATTCTCAACTGAAATCTAATTTCTTATGCGTGGTCTTTAAAATCTCTTTATAACTTGGCCCCTTCCTATCTATCATCATTGGTCTTGTTCTATGTTCCTTCTTGAACACTTTGCTTGCAATCTCTTTTTTGTTAACTGCTCCTCATGTTCCCTGGGCCCAATCTCTTTTCTGGTCCTTTTCTTTGCTAGCTCCCTTAAATTGGAACACAGTACCTCTTTCTCTACATTCTATTTCTTCTTACTCATCCTTGTGTTCTCCTTTTAAAACCCATATTTTGTCACTACGTCATTTGTATTATTATTATGTACTGTGAAGTGATTTTGTATAGCACTGTGGCATACAGTACTTTATTAATAGAAATAAAATACAAAAACACAAATATACCTTCTTTTAAAAAAATACAGTAGTACATATGCATTTTCATTATCTTCCATGTGTCATTGAACTGCATAGTTGACACGGCGGGAAGAGGACAACTTGTTTGCCAGTATACAGAGTGGAGGACATGTTAAGGACATAGCAGCCAATAGGGGACTGTTCCAGGGTTACCGCATCTGAGCTCTTACACTAACTGGGGAAAGGAATGGTCAGAATGCAAATGGCGGCCACCATGTGACTCATTGTGAGATACCTGCACACACTGCTCTATTCCAGTCATTATCCATGATTAACTATTCTTGGAGCAGTCTGGTTTCAGCTATGGAAAGGTCCCAGGTGGTGTGAGAAGCTTGTGAGATCCTGTGGGGACCGACCCAAAGGCGCAAAACCTTTCAAAGTCATCTGTGGCACATTCAACCCCCCACATTTTTGGCGACCCATGTGATGACTTGCATCTGATTTTACCTGTGCCTATTTTGCTGCTAGGCCGCCTGATGAGTGCAGTCTCTGTTCTCTCTCTCTCCTGGATATCCCTCTGCCCCCTCCCCTATGGTGCTCTCCATCTTCCCTATCTTTTCTTATTACTACTCTATTATCTATCCTCCCTCTCTTTCGAACATTTAAGAAGGGTCTCCTGGTCTCTAATCCAGGCCTGTCCATTACTGACACCTCTGTCAATGTTTCCTCCAGGCAGATTATTACTGACATCCTCTTGGTCGTTCTCTCTTTGGACGAATGGATTCCCTATATGGTCTCAGTCCTCTCCTCTTTCTGTTCTTCGACCATAAATGGTGGAACCAGGTGGGAAGTGTTCTTTGCACACTTCCCATCATCCAGGTGCATCAGTAATGTCTATCAGAATGGCACTATCATGCCTCAGGGCTCTCAACCCAACCTCCTCCTTCTCGAGAAGCATCTTCCATCTCTCTTTAACTTTGTCCCTTCTCTTGCCACTCTTTCGTTTCTCACCCCTCCGGCCTCTTCACCCCCACTGATGGGTGTACCTCACCACTGTACCACTCCTAGGAAGACCTTCAAAGTTGACAACTTGCTCTTAACTACCCTCATTTCTCGCTCTGCTGTCAAACACTCCTCTGACATCTGTCACCTCCTTGAAGACTTTGACCTTGACATCCTCACTCTCACTGAGAAGTGGTTCAATGCCAGCTCTCTCACTGCTTTGGAAACTCTCATTTCTGAGGGATACAAGATCCTCTCCAAGCACAGGGCTAACTGGTTCCTGCTTCTATCTTGCCCAGTCAATCCTATTCTCTCTTTGAATGTCTTGTCTGCAAGCGATGTGTCTCTCCTACACCTTTGCTCACTCTCGCCACCATTTACATGACCCCTGAGCCGGTCTCCTCTTTCTTTTGGAGTGCTCCGACCTCGCCTCCTCTGTCCTGACCGCTACCTCTAATCTTCTCCCCCTCGTCTGAGGCTTTAATATTCATCTTCACTCTCCTGATGTGGTCGCTTTACTTTTCCGCAATCTCTGTGACTCTATTTCCCTCACTATTCTGCACTCTGGCCTTACGCACTCAGCCAGGCACACCTTGGATAGGCTCATCTATTGAACATCTCTTTTTTAACCTTCTCACTATACCTCTCTCTTGGTCTGACATGCCCTCTTCTCCTCTCATCTGGAGCTCAGGGGTTCCCCGGCCAAGCCCCTGACCGCACTGCCAATCTCCTTCGCTGTCATTTGACTGATGAAGAGAGTGTCAGTAACTGCTTTTGCTGCCTCTTTCATTCCCCCTCCTACTCCCGCTATTGACTCTCACACTGACTTATCTCTTGTTGACCTCCACCTCTTCATCTCCAGCACCCTTGACACACTTGTCCCTGCCATGAGGATCTGTATGAAGCCTGCCTACAAGTCCAACATTTTGTATGATTCCGGCCTAGTCTCAATGAAACGCATGTGCAGAGTTGTGGAATGGAAGTGGTTGGCTTCTAGCACATCCTCTGACAAACTTGCCTGTCACCTGCTCCAAAGGCAATACAGATTTTCTGTTCACTCAAAGAAGCCGGCCCATATCCAGGCCTCCATTGCTCGGGCCACCAAAAACATGGCTGAACTTTTCAAAATCTGTAAGGAACTTGTCATTCCTATTGCAGTCTCCACTTCTCCTCTTACTTCACAGGTGCTGTGCATGGCTTTGGCTTCCCAATTCACAACCAAAACTCAAGACAATTTGCCCTCATGCTCCTTTAACCCCTCCCTCCTCCACCTGCTTGAAGGTCTTCCTTGCCCCCCTCTGCTTCCCTACTACTCTCCTCCTTATCACCCATTGCACTGGATGAGGTGACCAATACAGTCTGCTCTATGAAAGTCTCCTCCAAACAGGTGCTTCCCTGCCCGACTAGAACAATTAATGACAATGTTGCTTCCCTCACTCCCTCCTTGGCTGATTGCTGCAACCACTCCTTTGCCACTGGCACCTTCCCACTACCCCTCAAGCACTCCCTTGTGCTCCCCTCCCAAAAAAGCTGCCTGCATCCCCTTCCTGTATGGCTAACAACCGCCCTACCTCCGCTAACCTCTTCTTGGGCAAACTATTAGAGAAGGTGGTCATCGCCCAACTAATACATCACACTGAATCATCTGGTGGCTGTCTCCAGGACAACCAATATGGTTTCAGAGCAGCCAGAGGCATGGTAACTGTTCTCCGAAACGCCCGTGAGGACATGCTCTCAAGCCTTGACTCCAACTCTCCCTCTATTCTTATCCACCTTGATCTTTCCTTTGCCTTTGACACTGTCAATCATGCCACCCTTATAAATTGGTTCTGTGGTATCCTGGGCATCTTGGACCGGGCACTGAATTGGTTGACCTTCTTCTCACCTCTTATTGATGACCTTGCCAAGAAGGCTCACTTTCAACTTCATCCCCTCAGAGGCATTCTAACTTTCTTCACCTTCCTCCAGAAACTTAATGTCTCCAAAGCTCTTGTCCTCTCCTGGACTACTACAACAGCCTCTTCCTCAATCTCCCTTTTTCCTCCCTCTGCCCACTTCAACTAATCCATAATAGGACTGCACGATTTACCCTTGGCCTCAAGCCCAGGGGCTGCATCTGTCTAGTTCTAAAATCTCTCCACTGGCTCCTGGTTGATAAAAGGATCACATTCTCACTTCCCCCCGAAGCTCACTGTCTCCAGAGCCCAGTTATCTATAGGCTGGACTGCTGCAAGAGCCTCTTCCTTCCTCATTCTTCCTTCCTCTACTCTCCGCCCGTCCACAACTAATCCAGAACAGGACTGCGAGACTTGTCCTTGGCTTCAAGCAAAGGGATCATATATCTCCAGCCCTGAAATCTCTGCACTGGCTCCCGGTGGCTGCAGGGATCCAGTTCAAGACCCTCTGCCTCACTCACTGGGCTTTCTGAGGCCGGTGGTCCACTCTACATCCAACTCTCTCTTCCTAAACACCTTCCTTCTTGAGCTCTTCGCTCAGCCACCTTCAGTTCTCTGAGGGTCAGACGCTTCTCCAGGCACAGAGTGGGGGTAGATCACTCTCCTCTGCATGTGCCCTCTGGAATGGCCTCCCTGCCCTTCTTGGACTCAAGCAGGAACACCTGAGGTTCCGGAGGAAGAGCAATACCTTCCTTTTCACTTATGCTTTCTCTCCCTCTCTCTCTCTGCCTCTCTCTCTCTCTCTCTCTCTCTCCCTCTCTCTGTCTCTCTCTCTCTCTCTCTGTCTCACCTGCTGACCTATCTGTCTGACGTGCTAACCGGTTGCCTTGCTACCCTCTGCACCTCTATGGGCAGAAGGCCACTCCACGACCAGTAGCCGCTCCACTGCCTCCAGACCTACTGTGCACTTAGGGGATGTATCTGTAACCCTACAGTTCCCTTCCTCTTTGCACTTACCCAGAGATGCCTGCCCTTGATGAACTCACTTAGAACACTACTGCCCTGATTGTCCTTCCCCTTCACTCCCTTTGGCACATCTCCCCTTCCTCTCCCCTGTGCACTTGCATGATCTGAATGACACAAGGCCTAATAAGATCATTTTTTTTTTGTCCTCCAGTTGTCTTCCCTACCTCGTCTTGTCACCCCTAGAAACACATGTGTACAGGCACATTATAATTGACTCATCGTATCATATCATATCATAACATATGTGCATGTTTGAGACATTATTGGCTTCAATGGAAATGTTGATAGAACCATCTTTATAGCCCTAAATGTTTCTTTCAAATGACATCTTAGAAAATACAATCTGCTCATAAATAATGGATATATTGAAGATTAGATGCACTTCATTGGTTGCCATCTTAATGATGACATCTATAACATATGCCATGCACTAAAAAGAGACAACATGGACATTATTATTCAGCAGCTACTTTCAGATGACATAAAACTAGTCTCACCTTGTTTATCCCGAAATTTCCGCTCAGCATCCTTGTTCTACATATGCTCCTTTAATATAGAGCATTATTATTTTTTGTATTGTTATTTGGTTAAAAACAAACTACCAATTATGTTTAACATAAGCTTAAAATCTTTAAAAGGTAAAATAACAATCATTAGGAACAAAGATAGCAACAGAACTCCCATAGCATAAATCCACCAAAAGTTTGAAACACAACAACTTCATTATTACAACTCTAAATCTTCTTTTGAAAAGTATACTGCGGCAGCCATTCAATGATTATGGTCATAAAAAAATCATAATAATTTGACACGCCCCTTCATTAGGCAGGTAATCGTAATGTTGAAATAAGTGCCCAATGTAATGCATACATTTAGCCTCCAAGGATTGGCAATGTAACAGGATATGGTGTAATGGGTCCACTTTATCAGGCTTAGAGCAATACCTACATATCCTTTGTTCTCTGGGCATTTTATTTCTGGCTCCCATTATTTTGTTGATAGGTACCAGGTTTAGCCTCAGCCCCATAACCTGGGCATGCCAACAACTACTCGGTGACTTGCTCAGATATTCTGGGTAGGCACCCACTGCCTTTATATCAACCAACCAATCTATGTACAAACAGTGGGTTCCCACTTTTTCGATTGTATGGGCCCAGTCCAATTCCTTCAGTCTTTTCTACGCTTTAGTCGGGTACTGCAAAACCTAGAGACACCACACTCTGCACAGATGGAATCACATTGTTTCTCTCACTCATGTAGGAAGACCCAAAATTTCTGTTCCAGCAAAAGCCTTAGTTCTCACCAGATTGAGCCCTCTTCTGCACACCTCATACTCCTTAGTAGGGAGAGATTCTTCCAAAGAATATAAAATGTAATTGAGGATAGGCCCAATTCGTAGCAGATTGCAGCCGCTGGCACTTTAGGTAATTGCAACACCTTCTGCTAAAACAGCCCCTCCAGCACCTCCCAATCCAAAAGTATTGGAAGCCTAAGATTTTCCCCACCATGCGCTATTGTTGGGAGAACCTTTAGTTTGTAAAAATCTAGCACAGGGGTAAAAGAAAAATTACTGAACCTACAGTTTACTGTATAGGCTTGTGTGGCCAGCATTATCATTTTGGAATGATAGTGGTCCTGCACCTGAGTTTTGTTCTGAAGCTGAAACAAGCAAAATCCCAAGTACATAACATTGTGTTCTCTCTCTAGAATTGCCCCACTCACGCTCCAGCTGAAATTCTTGAATTTCTGCTTCATCCTCTGCCTCAAAAGAAGGATCTTTGGTTCTGTTGTGTTAATTACTAGTTTGTTCTAATTGGCTTACACTTCCATGGCAGGCAAATTATGCTGTAGCCCAATTGGGATGTAATCAAACAATGCCAGATGATCAGCGTCCAGAAGATAATCCAATCGAGAGTTATCCAGGCACAGGGAGAAACTACAAATATTTCCAAAAACGTTGCTAATGTTTCAGATGAACAAACTAAAGAGTAACGCTGCCAAGACACAGCTTTGATTGAGACAGTACATGGTCGTAATTACACTTGATAACCATTCCCTGGCCAATAAGCATTACCCTGATGGAAGTATTCTAGTGCAGAGCCACAATTATGCCAAGTAAATTTGCAGGACAACTGCACAGGATCAGCTTGTTCCATAGATGGTGCCTAGCCACGCTATCAAAGACCATGGAAAAGTCAATAAAATCTGTGTACACAGGTCTTGACCTTCCCGCAGCTTCCTTCTGCAGCAATCCTACAAAAAAGACATTGGCATTAGTACCAGTCCCTCTTCGGAAGCCCGTCTGCAGTGGATCTAGTCTACCCAAACTCTTATCCCATCCAGTCAAATCGGTCAAGACTAGCAAGGCATAGATCTTATCAGGAATATCTAATGAGCAATGGGTCTGTAATTACTTGGGATCAAGCTTTGTCCCTTTGTGTGGATATGGATCATAAGACTCTGACCAGGATTTTGGCATACAGTCAGGTGCTGTGATTCCCCAAAAGATGATTCCCAAGATACAGGCCAATAAGTTTGGATCCAAATTCAGGACCGCATTGGCCAAGCCATAAGGTCCTGGCACTCGTGAGTTATTGCTACGATTAATTATAGTGGCAATTTCTTCCTCTGAGAAGACCAGGTGCAAGGGCTGGCCAATGACTTCACTAGCTGGTCGCCCTCACTTCCAACCTGTTTATAAACCTTTGTAAAATAGTCAATCCAGCACTGTTCTCCAGTAGGATTAATTTGGGCATGAGAAGGCGGGTAGGTGATATTGTTAATCACTCACCAAAAGTAACTAAAATCCCTGGATTTAACCAGGTGCAGCATCTTAGCAGCATCCCATATTAATGTGTCATCAACCATTGCCCATATTTAAGTTTGAGAGTCTTTCACTCTTGACAGTTCGGGCTCTTATTTACACCTAAGGAACTCCTCAACTAACTTTTTCGTTGATTGGACCTCAGGTTAATAAACATTTTTATTAATCAACTTAATTTGGTGTCTGAGGGCAGGGAATACGAGCATACACACGATTAAGGATAACCTGTTACAGCACCACCAGATGCGCCAATTCAAATTCACCCGAGTGGAAAAGCACGTTTCAAATGAGACTTCTGCATACTGGGGCATTTCCAGGTGACCCTGTTTTCCCAGAGTTGACCTCCAACAACAATAGCTAAAGGGGGAAACTACATTCCAATTTGTCCATGTTTCACCATAATTGTAGAGGATTATGGTCACGAAGGGACGTATTTATGACTGTCAAGGCAGAAACATTCTGCAAGATATCTCCCCAGTCAAAAAAGTAATCAATGATACTTCTTAAATCCGCTTAAATATAACCCACTTCCATGCATTATTCTGATGAGAAAGTCGAATGAGTTTGGTAAAAAAAAGAAAAAATATGAGGTCATGTTTGAATCTCTGAATAAGGAAGTGGGGGCTGGCCAGTGAATTTTGCAAAAAAGAAAAACATTATTTACATGGAGGGCCTGGAGAAAGTTTTCAACCTCAAAAATAAAATCAACAGTGATGTCTGGAAGGATTTTAATCAATAATAACCACAGTCTTTTCTCCTCCAATACACAGCATTTCATCTATCAAGATGATGCTTAATATGTATATCCAGTGAGTGCACTGCCAAATAATCACATCACATAGTTTTCAGTGAAGAATATTCAGCAGTACAAAATACCAACCATTAAACGAAATGGGTTGTTTAGGAAAGGGCCCATTGTTTTGCTAGAGATGGGAGCAAAGTGTGAATGGGAGCCTCTGGGAAGAGTTCTCTCACACACATGGAATTGCTAAATGAGGCAGGAATATATCTGGTGTTGCCTGTGATCTTCTACAGAATGGATGTGACCTAACATGGTATGCTGGACTGGCCCTCCTGAGTATAGCAAATATTGCTTTGCTTATTCTGTAATGGCTCAGCAAGCTGGATAATGATTGTGTAAATATGATGAGTTCAAAACCTGCTATTCATTGCTCCTCAGTTTGGATTTTATTTTAATTTAATTTTGTGTATTTATTGAGTGCAAACCAATTTTCATGAGGTAGTAATGCTATTTACAATAGCACGGTTTACAGGCCTACATTAGATGGCTACATAGTCAACATTCCTCAGAACTTTGCATTTAGTGTAGTTAACATTTAAAGTAAGTGGGGAACATATACAAATGTAAGAGTGTTTAAAGAGAGGTGGAAGAACAGGAGTTTGGCCTGTAGAGGTTTGTCATCACGAGGGAAACTGGGCGGGAGGATTCAGGGTAATGTGCATCTTAAATTGTTTGAAGAATATGCACTTTGAACAGGTGGGTCGTCATTTACTTTCTGCTCTTCATGAGGTCTTTGTGATCATATTTGATGTTGACAGGGCTGAGGTTCCATGGCATTGTATCATAGGACAATACTGCTTGTTTATGGTTCCTCCCCTTTGCATTTATGCTGCTGTATTCTAGCCTAGGAAATGACTTCTGGTGATTTGATAACTGCTGCTGAGTTTTTGTGCCAGGTAGGAGGGAGCATGAATGGTGACAGGTTTGTAAATGATGCAGTTGTTTTTGATGGTGATTCATACATTCAGGAATAGCATGTGAAGTTCAATGGGTTTTAGTGGTATGTGGTCACCTTTATGACACTTCATGAGCCTTGCAATGTGTGGAGGACTGTTCTCATACGTATGCCAGTGAGCTGGGGATGTCATCCATCCAGCAGAGATAAGACCAGGGCCACTACTACGGATATGAATATGGTGTCTGGCAGCAAGGGATTGATTTTCTGCCAAAAGGATATTTGGTATTCCTGTTGTCTGTTTCAAGGTAGAGGTGGATGTCTATGTACAATCAAAAAGGTTTGATTTGGGGTGACATCTGCAGAGTGAAGCCCTCACGGGCCATGATGGACATAACTGTCTGAATGAGGATGTATTCAGTGCATTTTAAGAATAACAGGAATTCTGATTTGCTGATTTTGAAGAAGTCCTTTCACTGTTGCATAAAACAAGATGCATAAAACAAGAGTCATTGTCCCCCATTGTTAGATGGTTAACTATTGGCAACCTCAGCTTACTGTTTCCGCTGCCCGATATCCCGGTAATTCCGAGATATTGCAGGCAATGGTGGAACGGTAAGTTCCCATTCCTCTGGAGTCCCATAGGACTACATGGGAATGGGAACACTGAATCATCAGCACCGTTGTTAATGGTGTCTGTGCTTCAGTGATTTATCTGCTGGTAGGGGGCCTAAACTACCAGCAGGTCAGACCAGCCTGTAGTTCACTTCCCTCCAATGACAGATTGAGAGTATGCCAGTCCTGAAAACGTGCTGGTATCCGTTGTTACCGGCACATTTTTCCGGAATGGCAAGCTCGTAATGAGAGCCATTGACTGTGGAAAAGGGAAGTGAAGAAACAGATTATTTTCACAGGGTGACTATGTTAAAAATGTTTGCTCATGGAATCATGCATGCAAATAAGCATCGAGTGGATACTATTCCTGTTAGAGGTGTGGCAGAGGAAAATGTCCAGCAAGGAATTTATGGAGTGGTAATGGAGAGAAACCTGACATCAATAACAATGAAAAAAGACTAGTGTCTACCCACAACCTTCCGATCGCCTCTTACATCCTGGAAAACCTCTGCCCATGGTATGTGCTTTAAGTTACAGGAGCAGCTAAGGATGGAAGAGAGGGCAGGGCAGGGTGTGTCAAATTGTGCACACAGAGGGCATTTTTATCAAGGGGATGGAGCCAATGATCATCCCAATGTTTCTCCCTCCTAGCACATGCTTCTTTGCCCATACAGGGCCCTCCTGAATGCTAAATTTGAGATCATTGAGCGGGCACAGCTAGCTTGGCTGTACATGTAATGTAACATGAAATGGCCATTGACCTTTGGCATAGGTCATCAAATAGCTTGATCGACACATTCTGTATTATGTCTCAAGAGGCAACAGTCAATAAACAATGTATGTGCTGAAAACCATCAGACAAACAATCTATGTCCAGAAGGAGAATTATCAGTATTGACGTTTGTAGTAAATCACCTTGGAATAGAATTCCATCTGGTGAGGGTGAGATAGCCTGAGGGTTTTGTCTTTTAATGATAACATGATGTGGACAATTCTGTTTCTGAAAGTAAGATCTTCTAATCATATCCCACTTCCAAAATGTGACATGCCAACAAGTATAATGCCACCATGTACATTGCTTTGACAGTGTACTGACAATCCCAACAGCTGTCCTTCAGTGGCAGCAGGTAAGGTTAGAAGGTAACGTGCATTCCAGCCACAGCTGATGGAACACAAACTTCCAACCTGACAAAGTTGACTGTTTAATGAAATGCACCTCTTGTTTAAAATATCATAATTGTGAATTGAGCCAGCCTGGTGGCAGAATAATATCCAAATATAAAATATGTCTGGTTTTGACACAATTAATTCCAAGAGTGCACAATTAAAAAGGCATACATATTTGCTGTTATTTATTGTAAACCTGGTGTACAGTGACCAATGTATGACAGGACCTGTTGTGTAATAAGCTATCTGGGCAGGAGTACACATAGTATCCATGTTGGGTCCACCCCTACAAGCAATCTCTTAGGTCCCCTTGCAGGAGGGTTGACACCTTCATCCAGGGTACAGTAACTCTCCCTGTGAGGTCTCCTTGGAATGGGTGCTTCAAAGAAAAGTCCTGTTTTCGCAGTGGGCAGCTCACCCAGGGGTGCTGAATACCAGGGGCATTTTGATGAAGGCAGACAGAGAAATGGGGACCTAAGGTAGCACAGGGGAGAGCTTCAATTACACAGAAGATCTCTCAGCATCTTGCATTTTGTGAGAGCTTGCAGCTCCCTGTCTCACCATCCCTCTTCCTTTAGACAAGGAACTTTGAGTATGACATTCACTAAAGTTTACAATCCCATGCAATTTAAAAGAACCTGCATTACACTCACTAAGAAATCAACATTAGATCCTCAAGATACTGGGAACTACCATCCCATTTCAAATACTCCAAGACCACTTGGAACACAACCAACTGCTCAGGGATTATCAATCAATATTTCACTAAGGGAGAAGCACTTAGATTGTCTTATTGATGTAGAAGACCAAATTCATTAGAATCAGGGTTCTGCATTGTTGCTCATGTTATTAAATCTGGCAGCCTCTTTCAACACTCTAGATAACTCTAGCTTCGTATCAATGTTGAAAATAGTTGCAAACACGGTAGTTATTGTTTCTAAACTGAATGGCTCATTTTAAAAAAGATTGAATTACCATAATAAAAATGAATACATACAAGTTGAAATAGCACTGTGCTGTGGGGTACCACATGAGGCCTACATATGTCCATTACTTTTTAATGTTTACTTAAAAACACTCCATGACGGGCTAATATAGCAGAACGTCACTTTTCCGAACTATGCTCACGATACACAATTGATTTTTCATCTGAATATAGAAAAAAAAAGCCAGAAAATCTAAGTAAAAAATGTAGTAATATTGAGCATGGGATGGATACCAACTGGCTGAGCCTTAACAAAACAAAAACAAAGTGGCTGAGTACATCTCTGTGTCTTGCGTCCCACATCACTGAACACCTTAGAACAGTGGTCTTCAAACGGTGGGGCTCTCCCGAGAGGGGCCAGAAGGATGTTCGGGGGGGAGGTGAAGCTATTTAAAATGAGATTGGTGTATCAATTGTAGCATTTGGGTCATTGGTTAGTATTCTGTTGTTCAATAGTTACATACAGTATATTGGTATATAAATTGATGATTTGATACATAACACAACACATTGTTCCTGCCTTACATCAAGTCAAATTAGATCTGGTTCATCTCTGTCAGTTTACTGATTACTGATTATGCACATCTCATGACACATTAGTCGTGCATTTCGTCGTATCCTCTCTATCAGTACATATCATTATATTCTTATGTGACATCCATACAGGTGTTAACATTGATTTATGAACAGTGTCATCTATGAATTTGAAAAAGGAGGGAAGCATAGAGGGAGAAGGAGAGAATAGTAACCTGAGATTTAGGGAGGTAAGGAATGTATGTATTCAGGAAAATATTCTCATCTGAGTGGTATCTGCTGCTGATGTTCTTCTATGCTAACCTATCTGGTTGCCTGGACACCCTCTGAATCTTATGGGGACCAGTCTCCTTCAAGACCAGTAGCCCCATGCACTTCCTGTGTGCCTACTGTGCACTAGGGACTGTATCTGCAACCCTACAGTCCCTTGCCTCCTCGCCCTTACATAGAACAGGCCACCCATGCAGCAATTACCTAAGCTTTGCTTAGTGAACTCTCCCTTTCTCTCTCCTTGACACTTCTCCAATCCCTTGCACTTGCACGATCTGAATGGCACAAGGCCTAATAACATCATTTGTTTTGTTCCCCTTTGTCTTATCCTTCCTTGTTTTGTCGCACTTAGAAACACTGGTGTACTGGCAAGTTGTAAATGACTTATCATATCATATCATATCATATCATATACCAATAGTGTTTTTGTTTTTATAGGATTGCTTGGTCCCATGGTAAGAGGAACTTGCAAAGTGCAACATGTTTCCAAACAGAAGTCGCATTGAGAGCTGTCAGTTCTACACCGACAAGGCTGAGAACCATCAGTGGGGCCAAGCATTGCGGTCGCATGGGAAGAGAATGAGATAGTTGATTTTGTTGCCACACTGTCTACACCTCACAAGGTAATTGGTTAAATCTGAGGGGTATAGTACACCTTGAGACATTTGAGTGTGGGTCTATTTATTTATTGTGCATTTGTCAGGCGTTTATACATCAAGTAAATTGGAGCTAGGAGAGGGGGTCCGAAAGCAACAAAGTCAACCTAAGGCCACTTGCCAATGGGGAGAACTCCAATGACCTGGACATTCAGTCACTGTTCAAGGGATTTACTGGTCTGGTCACAAGGGAAGATTTGACCCAATAGTGCTAACACATGTATGGTTTTCTGTAGGGGGTAATTAGCATCACCCAATAAGATTGCAATGTGTTTTCATATGTCTTGAAACAATGCCATCTCTCCTCTAATGACTCTCTCCTATATATACAGTTTTTTAATGATGATGCATTGAATAATGCTTGTCTTTTTCCTGGCAGAGATTGCATTTAATAAAAATAGTTTTACCTGCAATTGGTGCACTAGGTTTTGCTTTGGTTGAGTTTGCCCGTTTCAGGTTTTGGGCGTTTATTACATGTGTCATATTGCCGGTAAAGGACTGTAGCACCACATAGAATGCAGCAAATGTCCATCACATGAACTCGGCATAGCTGCATATTTAACTATGCCAGACATATCCCAATAGCAAGAATATCTGATGTGTCTCTAATAAAAAAACAGATTGGTGTAAAATTCCCAGTTGTCAACAAACCACTCACCAGATGATTTTTTAGATCATATGTAATTAATCTTTGCCCAGCGCTTAGTCATTAACCAGCCTGTAGAGAAAATACAATAAGAGTGTGCTGCAGCGTTTGTTCAGGGACTACAACCAATATTACTAAACGCAATTGAATTTAATTTGTGTAGAATGGCAAAGTAAATTGCTAATGGAACAGTTGACCATTTGTATTCACTGTCTGTCATGCCAAGAACACATCCGAGAAAGTAATGATACAAAGCTACAAAGGGAAGAGGGGCAGGAAGTGGACGATCACAGGTGGGCCAGGGGAAAGGGTTGCACAAATGAATTTCAAAACAAAGCCCCAGTAGGTAAAACTGCACATAATTAATGTTAATATAAAGTTCATTGGAGATTTGAATGTCACAATAGACTCGAGCAGGGTCTCTCATCTTTACGTCATTCCCAAATACAAATGCCCCAACTTTACAGCCACAGGATACATCAGCCCCACTAATTAGAAATTCGTACCAGGACAGACGTCATAATTAAGAATTTAGTTACTTCTAATCAAAAAGGCATTGCGTAACTTGTGCAACTAAGGAATATTCTGCCCATGTCACATAGACACTGGAACAACCACTTAGCCCTCTGGCTTGATGACTTTTAAACTGTACCACTGATCCGTGGTGGGTATGTCAAGCCTGCCTGTTCATCTCTGGATCTGATAACATACCAACCTGCATTTTCGTGTTTAGTACTATTGCCTGTCAATGTATTATGAAATTACTAGTTATGTAAAATTAATTGTACATTCCGCTCTACCCCTGATGTGATATTTGTAGATATTTCCTGTGAACATGCAAATATGGTACTAGCCACAATATAGGAAGGACCTATTATGCCCCAGACTAGGTTCTATTAACAAATACTTAACTGAATTATTGAGTAAAGTTCCCAGTTGTCACAACCTGCTAATGAGGTTGAACATACACGCAAAATAGGGCCACTCCAGATCTGTGTGAATGCTTTCAAGATTTAAAGAAAGAATGTAATGATATTTTATTCCCTGGAAATGTTACTCTTGTGGAAAACGTTGATGATCTCCTTTTCGCATCACCAGCTTTTGAAGAATGCAAACAGGCTATGTTGTTACTTTTGATTCCATTAGGCAATGCAGGGCTCAAAGCCTCTAAGCCAAAATTACAATTTCGACAAAAAAAAACAGTAGAATACTTGGGTCATGCAGGGTATCTCTGCAGGTCCTTGCCTTTTAACAGTCACCTGTGTTACTGCAATATTGAAAATAATGAATCTTACCAACTTTTAGCAGATGCATTCTTTCCTAGGCTTGAATGGGGGTTGTTACAATGGATCCTTGGACATTCAGCACTTCAGCAGCACATGATAGGATAGATATATATGCATAAACCCCTTCAATTGCCTATTGAGGCAGAACAACAATTTACAGGTATTGAACATCCCATGTAGAAAACTCCATGTGGGTAGGTGGTGCAAGTGTATCTTATGCCATGTGACCTCTGCTCCACCAGGGCTGTTGCTAGGTCTGGAAAGGGTCCAGGGTGTGGCAAGCGTCTGGACTGTTGGGACTTCAATCTGGGGCACTTCAGCACTTAAATCCAGGGCTACAACCAAAAGACCCTGGGGTATAGCCCCCCACCCACCAAATGCCACATAGGGAAGCCTCTAGCTCTACCCACATGTCAATCACTGGCATTCTGTTTGTTCGTTTTTGTTTTGATGCTGTACTTCATTTCCTCACCCATTTATTTCCAATTTGACCAGACTTCAATTCTCCATTCCTGACTGGTGGGCAGCTGGTTCCAGTGGGTTTCGGTCACATGATCACTGCCCCACCCACCTGTCTTTATCTTTTCCCATCCATTTCTTTCCCTATTTATTAATGCTACTCTGGTTGCATAGAGCCACTTACCACTACCCCCGGCATTAGCAGTAGGAGCAAGTGCAGGTCATGTGACATTGCTTCCCTCCACATTGCCGGTCAACAGCCTCCTTGGCCAGGCCTGTGTTAGAATGTCTTCTGGTGAGGGTAGGATAGACCAATCTTTTTGATTTTTATTAAAATAACATAATGCAGGTTATTCTGTTACTGAAACGGTGGTCTGCTAATCAGACTCCACTTTATAGTGCTTCATGCCAAACGTATAGAATCTCAGAAATATAATGCCACAGCAATTTGGTATCATATCAGCATCAGCTCTGTGACCTGACCCTAACTATGATAGGACTGATATATATTGGTGTCTAGGCTGACTGACTCCACAGCTGCTTTGTGGAGGAATAGCCATGATGCTGCAACTTTGATTCTCCAGGAGGACGGGTAATATATTCCCACCAGGGCATAGCAAATTTCCCAGGAAGTCTCTTGGAAATGGTGCTTCAGAGGCAACACTGACGTAACAAAGTCAGCATCAAACAAGAGTGCTAATCTTTGGAGTCCTTTTAAAGCCAGCATGCATGGGATGGGAGCGGAGTTACAGTAGCCAGTGCAGCAAGTTAGACATGACTAAGTGTCCCACCATCTTGCTTTCAGTTCGGGATCTCTTCCTTTTCCTGTTGAATCCAATTGCTGCAAGCAACGTATCTGGGTTTGTTGTAATAAGCCTAAATGCAGTTGCTACAAAAACAGGGATTGGATCTCCTACAGCGGGCTTTCAATGGAATAATCCCCTGTGTCATTTTGCCATTTAAAATGAGAGGTACACCCCCTCATCATTTCATTCATTTTTGGATTTCCACAAGAAGAATACATGTGGTCCTTTTTGGGGATACAGCCTATCCCAAAGTCCTCTGGTTGAGAGATGAAGACACACAGCATCTAATGCAGAGGGGAACTCTGTCTCTAACCAGTCACAGTAAACAGTGGGGGTGACTCCTGTTGGACAATGTTCTCACTGTGGTGGTAATTAAACCAGCACCTTGTCACTAGAGGTGAAGTAACACCTGTAGGTGCCACTCAACCTCATCTGAGTGGGAATGCAGTAAAATGGCTCACCTTGTCTTAGATCCCCTGGCAGTAGGATACCCAGCAACCCGGAATTCCAAGAGCAGCTGTAATCCTATGCCACAACTCTTCAAGTGATGGATGCCCTTCGAGTCAATCCAGGATGCAGAGAGCTGATTTTTCCATTCCACAAACAACACACACTTTCAGCTGATTAGCTTCTTCTTTGAACTGCCACAACTCAGCCTCACGCCAGAGTAGATCACTGCTGCTTCGACTGAAGTATGAGCACATCACTCTGGGAGTATCTGACTCACTGCAGTCATGGGCCCAACAAAACCTCGCCTCAACCAATCTCGAATGCTGACTCGAACTGCTGGAAGATACGCTATCATTGAGTCAACCCAGTGAAAGTATTGTTTTAACCTGACTTGACTTCTGACTTTAACATGTTGGGACCCATCAATTCACACTGACTCCAGAGTCAACTCAGTGCACACAGAGCCAGGACTCGATGCTGGTTTGATGTCGACTAACCGATTGATTGATAAGACTCTAGATTCTGACATCATTGCATATATATAGAGGCCTGGCTCAATGCTTTTGAGCACTCACACCAAAGAAATAAAGTACTCTAAAAAGTCTCTGTTGCCCAGGTCCTCTTTTGGCAGCATAGTGACTCTTAAGCCCCTAGTTTTGTCACAGTTTAGTATGCGCTCAGACTCAACTCAGGGAGTTATTTTCCCCCCCCGTGAACGTGGAGCACAGCAGATCACTTTGATTTTTATTCAAGTTCTATTTGGTAAGGCCACCAACCCGCCTCGCACCCAACTCAAACAAATACCCGGTGCCACAATGGACTAGGAACCGGGCCGGTGTGTAGTAAGAATATAGATTTATAAATTTATTTACCCAAATTTGACTCACTGACTAACATAAGCCACCAATGCTCTGGCAACACAAGAACAAAAATGACCTATGTAATGGCACCAATACAGAGATAATACTGAGATATGCAGTCACAATTTTCTGTAGGTTTCTTTTCAAATCACCCACCAATACAGGAAAAGACCAATTCAAGACTAACAGTCATTGCTGATTTGGTTATAATACTATTCACCCAGCAGCCCCACACTCCAAACATCAATTAGACTTGTCCCCTCTAAATTGAAGGCCAGTGGCAGGGAGTGGGAACACAATGGGTAAATTACTTTGGGATTCTGCTAAAAATGCACTCTTTGGAAAAAAGGATTCAAGGGGAAAAATCATTTTTCTACATATTACCATGGATACAATATGGGGGAAAGAAAATCAATGGGAAATTTTGTTTTGCCACACCTAAAAAGAACAAGCGGGGCTTTTGTGGTTTGGGTCAGAGCACAATTGGAACAAAGGGGCGATTTTGTTTTGTATCCTGCACACTCACATGGAAATAGGGTTTTGGGATTCATTCTTTTGGCAAATCTTTAAGGCTATACCAGCTCAAAACACACTGGTGAGAGCTTGTTCGTTTTGAATGCCAACAAATCCCATCCGTTGATTTCTATAGGGGAATTAATTGATGCATTTGAATTAAATATGCTAAGGATCTGCAGAGACAAACAGGATATTTTGCTATGGTAAAATAACTAAAACAATCCTTGGAAAATGCAGGGCCTACACAATATATGGCTTTGGGGATAGTTTTTCTTACAGGAGAGGCCTTGTAAATGAGCATCAGTGGACAGCAGAGCACCTCTGGGACAGCAAGGGTGTCAGTCAAGGATAGTCTCCTCTGAATCCTCCAAGGGGTCCCAGTCAGCTCCTATGTTTCCTGGTTCCTGTCTCCAACACAAGATGTGGGGCCTCTCTTCCTGGATGTTTCTCGCAAGAGTTTAGCAGCAGGTTACCTCCGGAATAAGTGGAATAGCCCAGTTCTAATGCAAACTTGTTTACTTATAGGGCAAATGACCTCACTAACCTGTCATGAATCCTGCAAACGGGATTGGTTGGTTTCTGTACCCACCTCCCACCTGTATGCTAATAGGACAAGGAGATGAGGGGTGTGAATTAGGAAAGATGTGGGAGGAGAAAGTTTTTTCATCCCAAACTGACATGAGGGCTCAGCATGTTCCGAACGCTAAAAATCTATGAACATGGCAAGTACCCTAATTTTTCAAATCTTTACATGTATGTATATATTTTTAAGAACTACAGTTTAAGGCAAATCAGATGATGCTATCTGAAGTCGGCACACCATTCCTATGCAGAGATATGTTTTTTTTCTTCATTTACTCAGGAGCTGTATCAGTGAAAAATATGTCACTTCATTGTTCCCATGATAATTTTATCCTTCACCTTCTCACCAACTTTCAAATCTCTCGGAATCAAGGGAATGTCCAAATAAATGTTTGATTAATAACTTTAGTTATAGTTATCACACCAAAATAGTTTTGGCATTGTTCAAAGGGGGTGACTTTAATAAATGTCTGGAATGACCATTGTGGCATATAAGATGTACTTTTTATGCAATATTATATATTTTTCCATTAACTAAACCCATGCCTTTTCTTTGTTTTCTTAAGTGGCATTTCTCCTTAAGCATGTGATCAGCCAGAGTGTGGCTCATGTTTAACTTTGCCTCTCCCTTCATGGCCTTCACTGGCCCTGGCTGCAACTCTAATTGACATTTTATGGGAGTTGTGACCTCAAGGTCACTTCTGCTGAAAGAACAGGCATGGCTTTATCTGTTTCCACCATGGTTTAAATCTAGGCAGTGTATTTCTTTCTATATTTTTAAGCAATGGCCCTGATTGATGGATGACAACCAAACCTCACTCTCCAAGGTCAGCAGAGGATGGTCAGGGAGGTTAAGTTTCATCTTTAGGAGAAATGACTGGCTGCATGTAAAATTCTGAAAGCAATAGCTTTTAAACTCACACGTAGTGCATTTTACATGGCATTTTATTAGGCACCTGGGCCTTATATCCATTTGCAATGTACTTCTTTAATCTCACAGTTTCAAGATACATGACTATCACTTCTGGATTGTCCATATGTATAGGGCAGCTCTATGAGAAAACCATGTTCGAAACCTGAGTATGCTAAGAGCACTTCTCTTAGCATACTCTCATTTGGATCAGGGAAAACTGAAGTTATGTTATTTCTTATAATTGCAAGAAGCTTGGTTTCAATGGGGATTTTGGGAGCACGGTCTCATGCTGCATAACGATATAGTACATGCTGCTATCTGGTCTCTGGTCCCCCTGTGTTGTTCCCTTGTGCCCCCCCCTTCCTGCACACAGGAGTCTGTCCTGATACATTCTGGTTTCACCATCACCGTCTTGTGGCCAATGCTGGATTTTACTTTTATGGACATCATTGATTCATGGTGCTTCACCCTGTCTCAACTCTCATGCTGGACTTCCTTTGCATCTTGTACTCATGGTGGCCCATGAATCATGCTGTTCCCATCTTCATCTTGTATCCTGGCTTGCAACATTATGTGTTACTACTGACTTCTGCAATTGTATTTGCTCTCCCCTCATGCTTCTCCACTCTATTTGACTGCTTACTCTCTGTTCTCTCCTCCCCTCCCCTCTCCCTTTTCCTATCTCCTCCCCTCCTCCCCTTACTTTCTTCTATGCACTTACTCTATCACAATTGTCCCTGGACCTAGTATGATAGCAACCTTGTCTGTCTCCTCTCCCCTCTCCCTCCCCTTACTCGTCCTGCCCAACCCTTCCAGCACTATCTGAAATGTCGTCAGGCCGGTACCATAGTCGCTTGTTTTGTTCCTCCCCTCCCTTTCTGCACCCATCTCCCTCACCTTCTGTTTTCCTCCAGCTCTACCAGAAATGTCATCAGGTCTAGTACGGTAGTCGCCTGACTTTTTCCATTTCCTTCCCACTCTCGCCCTCCCTTCCTTATCTATGTCTTAGCACTTGCACTATCTGAAATGTTGTCAAGCCAAGTACGATAGTTAATTTCACATCCTTACTGTTCATGGCCTGTAAGAATGTTGTTGTATTTTCCCTTGTTCCCTCCCTTGCCTTGAAGCGCTTTGAAACGCATTGTGTATAGGCGCTATATAAATAAACTATCATATCATATCATATCCGTCTCTTTAAGTAAAAGTGCAGCTCTCCATGGATTTAGTAAAACAGCATTGTCAGCCACAAGTCTTTCTTTTCCTTGCTGAAATGCAATGCATACATCTTTGCACATTTGAGATTCAAGACCACTTTTTTTCCTTCAAGATTTAGGCCTGTTTTTGGTTGAATAGGCCTTATGTCTGACATCAGCATTTCTGTGCTGGCCTTATACTTCAATGGGATTTCCAGAATCTCTCTGGCCTCTTTATTTCTGGCATTCAAGCATATATTTCACCCCACACCTTCTCTGCTTTTTGCTTTAAAAGACATCTTATTGACAATTGATATTGTACCAGTTGAGTGCCGGGACACCCGCATTATACTATTGCTGTTTGGGTTGCTACTCTAAGCATAAAATAAGCACTCTAAGCACTCTAAGATATAGCCTGCCCTCCGTCTGCCCTACCACATAACGTGCATGAGGTACATCTTTTTCAATGTGCCTGTTTCACCATTATGATAGAGTTTGCTGCTGATTTAGTAGTATAGAGTTTCTTCATAGATGGGTTTGCCACCACTCACCTCTGTACTCTGGCAGAGCACTAGTCATTTCATCACGACAACCGCTTGGGCTTTATCAATGTGACTCTTGCAAACTAGGGGCACTTACCACCAACAGAAGTATCAAGAGTGAGGTGCAGGTCAAGCAACCTTACTTCAAGCCACTTTTACCAACTTCCACCACCACTCCAGCCTCTTCAGTCACACCCACCACAGGCTCATCTACATTGCCCCATTGGCCTATAGCAAGGATGTGGGAATAAAGGTTTTCTGACTTACATGTTTCTCCTCCTTCTGCTCCTGCCGGTACTGGTATGGGTCACATACCACAACTGGCAGCAGAAGAAGGGTCCATGTGCAAGTCACAAACCTTTTATTGACACTTCCCACTTCCTTGCAGACCAGTGCCAGCACTCTAGCCTCCTTGGCCACGCCCACCTTGTGTTTTAAAAAACTCAACTCCAATGGCCTTGGGGAACTTACCATCAGCAACAGGAGTCAGGTGCAATTACTTGAACTTGCTTCCCATCTCCTTGCTGACTTCCGCCAGTACTTGGACACCCCAGGCATGCCCAACTCAGGCTTCATCAAAATCTCAAACTCCTCCAAGGGCCATTTACCGCCACTGGCAACAACAACAGCAGGAGTTAGGTGCAGGTCACGTGACCTTGCTCCATCCTCTTTGCTCACTGCCACCAGCACCCCATACTCCTCAGCCACAACCATTACCCACAATGTGGACCTGTCCTGCACATAGCCTAGTGTACTCTGACTGGAGTGTGAGACAATCTCTTTAAAACCCCTTGGGTTAGGACTCTTGGGCACTTTATCTCTCCCTCTCTGTTTACACAATATTTCCTGTTACTCCTGTTACTCTTGTTACTCTTGTTACTTGTGTTACTTGTGTTACTTTCATTACTGTCATTACTTTCATTACTTTCATTACTTTCATTACTTTCATTATTTAAAAAATTACCACAACTCTGTCCCCTTAGTTTGCCATTCCCCTTAGTCTGCTCACCATTCGCTTGTTTAGCTCAACATTGCTACCAAGTGAACCTTTGAGATCCTTAAATTCAGTAATACATCATTCATGGATGGGGATGCAGAATAACTCTGACACCGATTGATAAGATGGACTCAGGAAGTTGGGAAAAAGTCTCACCCAACTGTTTTGTTATCAAGCGTCTAAAACAGTGAGTTACAACAGACATCAACGGATGTCGCACAGCATATCTCTCGAAGCATTTCATAAAAAACAACACTTTTATAGTAAAAACGAATCATACATGATGTCATAATACGTGGAAAACAAGAAAAACCTATGGGGTGTTGTGGTTGGCTTAAGGGGCACATCTAAGAATAATTCTATATAGAAACCGTTGTGATTGGGTCTCTACAGTCAGGTTGACAACTTATTCCCACTCCTAGTGCAAGTCATCTTCAACAGTTATTTAGTCCAACTTACATCATTGGCTCTCAAACTATAAGGCCCTTTGTTATATGAACTTCTACAAGTGGTTGACACGGTCATGCCCTTCTGGAACATTCAGCTCACTAGCAGCACGTAAGCTGGTACCCCAGGTGTCAGTGTCTCTCATCTCTCATGCCTTCTTCCATTCAGTTTGCCTTTGAAATTGGTCTTGCAAAGTATCTTTGCTCCTGATAATACATGGGAGTGTGAGTATGTGCTTATCTCAAGTCTGGTGCTGCATGCCCACTTTCTATTTCAATCCATACCACACATGACAAGAGACCGTATTTTGGCCTGTTTTGCAGCATTTAATTGTCTTGAATTAATACACTTGGCACTCGCGATGTTTGTTCCTTGCACCTTAACAAGAGTTGATTCAGTTTCTCATGTACACTGTTCTTCAAGGATAGATAACCAGTTCTAAGCCGTTCCATACTTTGATACCAGGCCAGACAGCCTTCTCGGTCTTTCCACGATCTTCAGCTGTTTTCTTGCTGCAACACAGCTTTCTGATCCTTCTTTCCCTGTGGGTCTGAGCTTACTAAAATTGTGACATCGAATGTCCAGATACTATATAATGGCGACACCGCCTGCAGTCTATTCACTACATATAGCTAGCCTTTAAGATTACTTAGTCTACTTGCAATGCTGAATCTGCACAGTTGTAAAAAGGCCTGCATTTTCTGCAGTGCTCTTCACACATGCAATCTTCATTCCGCATGTGAACGTTTACTTGTTATCGGATTCTATATGGTCCATACATTATTTTCTTCAGCGACTCTTCTCAGTGCATCACACTTGCTTCTTGTGACGTCACCAACTTCTCTTTTTCTCATCTTCATATTCCTTCGGGGATCTCCTCTAAGAGATTGCCATTTCTACGTTTCATGAAGGCTCTCTATGGAATAGGTCTCATCACTGGTGTTGTGCATGTTGCAATCTCTGGCTTCCAACATATAGGCAGGATGGGGGCTGGACCTCCTGCAGACGCATTCAGCTGCTCATCTACATTAGACTACTGGCACTCGCATGTCAGGTGGCTGGCCTGGTCCATCCTCAAATCACTATTTATAACTATGTTGCAGTGTAAGGGTCTTACCATTGGTTCTTGTTCGTTCCTACCCACCCCTAAAATACTAAACTTTGATTGGCTAGAGCTGACCTCCCCGGCCTGGGATGTGCCAGGGTTCTCTGTACTTGGTGTACCTTCCCAAGGTAATAAGAACAACTATGTGTCTGCATTGTAACTTGTGTGTACCACCTTAGTCTATGTGAGTGCTCTTTTGCTCAGTGCAACACTTGTCTCATATTGTAGCATTGCGAGCTTATGTCTGGCGGCGTGAGATCGGCTGCCTTTCCCAGTACTGGTTGCTGTCCATTGTCTGAGTGGGCCGGGTCATGTGTTCAGAGACCATGATTTGGAGCTGTGTAGCTCTGAATTATGAGGAATTATTTGCCTTTATTGCAGCTGGTGGTACTGTTGTACAGGGAACTGAATGTCATCCATATCTTGTTGCCTTGGTAGAGGGTCCTGTCTCACACGTTTGCTCTCTGTTCAATCTGAATTCAACTCAACTCAGCTCTTGCTGTGAGGCTTGTGTCCTGCTGTAATTTCCCTAAACCATTATGTGGTTCCTACAGTGCTCATGCTTTTCTATATTCTCCATAGGTTAGTCACACTTGGCTCAGTCAGGTCCTAAGGTGCTCCTGCAGTTCCAGAAGGTTATTCGCATGTAAGCATCTGCAAGCTTTACTTAGGATCTCTTGCTTCTTGCGGTTTCTGCATTTTTGCATTTAGCTAATGGCAAAATAATAAAGCAATGACATATGTACATGTCCTCTATCTATAGAACTGTATGGTCATGTTTTTCATGTATTTGAGTGTGTGTTTATGTCCCGAAGTGCGGATGGCATGTGTGCTTCATAAAGGGGCAAACATCCCCATCCCTCTTCAGTGCATACGAGAGGGAGCACATGGAGCTAGAGTAGTGGCAAGGAGGTGAGCCGAGGATGACCATAATGAGGGAGTAGGAGCGTAAGGCATGAGATGAGCAGATAGGTATGGTGGGGGAGTCCATGGATAGTTTTGAAGATGATGAGAAGAAGTTTACACTTAGCCCTTCGTTTCATAGATAGCCAGCCAAACTGGTGATGGGAAAAGCAGCCAATCTGGCGATGGGAAGAGGAGGTAGAGGGAAAGTAAAAAAGGTTGAAAAGTATGCGGACCACAAAGTTGAGGACTTTGTCTAGATGTGAAAAAGCATACTTGTGAAGGCCATAGAGTAGAATGGCACAGTAGTCCAATCTAGAATGAACTAAGGAGGAAATAAGCTGTCAAGAAGTATTGAAAGCAAGAAGATGACAGATTATTCTGATATTAAGTAGGTTGAGTCTGGCTGAAGTGGCATATTTGGAGATGAACAGTGAGAAGTTGTGTGATGGGTCGAAGATGACACCAAGGTTACGAGCAGAAGCAGAGTAAGGATGATAGTCAGGAGCGAAGAGAAGAAGAGGGGGAGACAAAGAGATGGCCTGTTTGTCTGGGATGTAGAGAACTTTTTAATCTTAGTGGAGTTGAGCATGAGCGAGTGTAATGCAATCCAATATTTGATGGCAGAGATGACAGTTTATCATTTTTGACAATAGCTTGTCGGATAAGAAGTGAAAGGAGAAGAAGATCTCAGTGTCGTCAGTGTTCATAGGAGAAGCCGGAACAGGAGATATGGGCTCCAAGAGCTGAAATATAGAACATGAATAGAGAGAAGACATCTGCTGACATTGCAACACTTGCAAAGAAATAGACGGTCAAACCTTCCTCTGCGCACCTTTTGCATCGCTCAACATGGAAAACACTTGTATTTGCCCAGGACATCTTGAACGGCCAGTTTTTGGGACAGACAGGTTTTAAAACGGAGAGACAGGCATGATACTGATGTGTTACTATAAAATTGCTGTCACCAAAGTGATGTAAAGGTCACATATTTACATACAATTATCGCCCAACTCCAGATGGTACTCTTTTATGGACCTCAGAAGGATGAAAGCTGAGTTGGTCTTCCCGCATTTCGAACCTGAGACCTGACGACCACACTCAGATTGCAGCTGCTCCACTAAGTTATATTACCTTCTTCTAAAGGAATGATAGTGGTGGCGAGTTAAGGACTTACTGTAATGCAGTCTGTCCAGGCCTCCACCACCCTCAAGGCAAACCGAGTCCATGGTAGCCCGGCAATTTAGAGTGTTTGATTCATTGTTCACTTTATGGGCATTTTTGCCCCATAGCTCGTTTTTGGCGGAAAAAGGAGTCTGGTGCACCCTAGCACCATGTAAGACATTGCCATGTGTTATGACTTCTTCCACAAAGACGCACAGGTCAATTTTGCTGAAATGACTCTACGTTTTCTAACTGTAACTTGGGCCTCCAGATCCTTGGCCTCCATCGCCCTGGACATATATTTCACCTTAAATCCTTCTTGCAACTATGTTGCTCTTTTTCATTTTTTTCATTTGTTTTATGCCTTCAATCTGTCCTTTCACTTTACCCCTTTCTCTCTTTCAAGAAGCTTTAGGCACAATTACATTCACTTTACTCCTAGAACTCCTTTTTGCAATTTTACCTCTTACACCTGATAACCTAGTTTTTCACGTTCTTACTCCTTCAATGCCTTTGGCTTCCTCCATACTTCACTACTGTACTCCTTATGTCAACTTTGGAAATGTACTTCAACTTTCCTCCTTTCTTTTTCTTATTCCCCCAATCTACGTTAAAACTTCAAGCCTTCAAACCTTTCAATTTCTTTCTGCTGCTTCAATCTGTACCATGCCTGCTTTCCTCCATGTATTACTCCTTTTGTAGACCATGATTTCTCCTCTTTCTTGCACCATCCTCAACGTTAATAATAGTGGTCCTTTTCACTCCTCTTAGTCTTTCATAAATCTGTACTTTCAGATTTGAATCCCCTTCCAACTTGCATGTTCTTTCATCCGGCCTGGCACTCCCAGCAGGTGCAATTCCGGGAAAAGTAAGGGTGCCAGCATGGGGTGTTTTCGGCACCATTTTTGTAAAATTGCGAATCTCATGCAGTGCTTTATTTATTGCATATATAAGGGTTGTAAGGGCGACACCATAATTTTTTTTATTTTGATTTTGCAATATAAAATGGATCGACAAATCCTCACATGCCTGTTCCATTAAGCAACATAAAGACAACATTTACCTCACACATCAACATAACATGTACTGTACACTATTTATATATACCACAACACTGAACGATCCCTCCTATACCTGATCCGTTTTGGTGCCTGTATTTTTTTTAAACTGTAAGAATGTATAGAAACGTTACTTCTAAATAAATGTACGATTTCATCATTTAATCGCCTGTAACATAGACTTATGTATTATAAGTGAATGATAACACTTCCATCCCTTAATTAAAAACATATTGGCTCATTCATGGGCATCTAAATAAATCCCAGATTTAAGGCCTAGGCAGTGTAGGCAAAAGTAGTGTCCCAGCTATCAAAATCTAAACATCGCCATATGTTAATGTTGCACGTGCTTGTTCGTCGCCCATGATTATTTCAATACAGCACAGCTGTACTCACTATTTGCTATCCACGCCCAGGTCTGAACTTCCACAACTTGGCTGTGTCGACCACATTGAATGACTGTGAAAAGGTTTCCCTATTCATAAACACATAGATCGCCAAATTATGTAATGATTACGAGACTGTAATTCCGCTATAAACTCTTCCCTAAAGCCTGGTTGAGTGACATCAATGATAGCTTTCTCTCATTAAGCCAAGTTTACCAGAGCGATTTTCCTGAAAATGCTTAAGGTTTTGTTACAGGGATATAGGAGAATGCAATTGAAATATAAGTATTATTACCCTAGCGTGCCAAGAAGATGGGTAATAATTCAGGGCTAGCACTGAATTAAAAACATTAAAGAGTAAAGGTGACCACGCTTATTGGTTAGCCTTAAATAAGTGAAGCGGTACACCATCAGAACAGGGGCTTTTTGCTAGCATTGAGCCCCCTAATAGCTTTATTCCTTTTATAAACTGTCCCTTTAAGATCAGGCAAAAGCCAGCCTGGACCTATTAAATTAAACTAAAGGAATATGCACAGAGAATCATTTTCAACTTTTTACACTTTATAAGGATGAGAAGTATTTTTCGAACTCAACTGGCAATGCACTTTTTTCAATATGTACCAGTGTTTTTGAGAGTGTCATTAAAAAACAGACCCCCAGACCCTTGTTTTTTTGCAACAGCCTTATGAAAGGAAGGGCCTCGTTCACTATTTGCATTCAACTGAAATGATGCGTCCCTACATTTCTAATTGCTACACATGCAGGAAGAAAATGTTTCAACCCCTTGATTCTATGAGTTTGCATACATCTTCTGATGGTTCCCTAATTAGTATCACAGAGGTGAAGATTTGATTCCTAGATATGTTCTGATATGATATATGTAATTTATTATGCACCTGTACTTAAGTGTCATGTAGGGAAGACAGAGGGAGGACAAGACAAACAATCTGATTAGGTCTTGTGTCATTCAGATCGTGCAAGTGTGACAACACAAAGTGCAGGGGGAAGTTGAAGGGGGAAGTGCCAGGGAGGGGGAGAGGGGAAGTTCTATCTGGGCAGCACTGCTCTGAGTATGTGCAGCCAGGGCAGCGTGACTCTGGGTAAGTATAGGCAGGTAGAGGACTGTAGTGGTTACATTTACAGTCCTCCCAAAAGTGCATAGGACCAGACGCAGTGCAGGGGGGTCTATCGGGGAGGGGCCTGGTACCCAGTGAGACTCAGAGGGTAGTCAAGCGACCAGTCGACATAACAGGCAGGTAGGTAAGCAGGGGAGAGAGAGAGAGAAAGCAGAGAAGAGGAACATCTTGAGGAGTTTTCGGAACTTAAGGTGCCCCAGATCAAGTTTGAGAGGGGCAGGGAGGCTGTTCCAGAGGGCGTGTTTTGGGAGCACAGAGCACAGCACCACTGCATGGGTTTGGTGCATTGCTATGATGCCATTTTTTCAAGCTATGTGTTGCCAGTGCAACCTATGGACATGTAAATGAAGATAGGCTACACAGGTAAAAAAAAAACATTTTCTCATTTTAAAAGCACACATTTTTTTTCACATTCAAAATGCACACCATTTTATCACCTGAAATTCCTCTGTTGCAAGAGACACATTTGAGAATTAATAAACTAACCTCATTAACAAAACTAACCTGATCTTAACTTCTTAATAATATAATGTGTTCTCCACTGTAAAATGAGGCAGACTCTGAAAGTCATTTTAAACGTGCATCCACATTTTTTTTCCTCTGTGCTGCTCTGTCCACAGTATTTGCAGGAAGCAAAGATTCGAATAAGCAGGACATCAGTTTTGTTACAGTTGCTTACTGCAAAAGACTTCTATTGTGTACAGGAGGAGGATAGGACATAGGGGATTCTTATTGGACAAGCATCATGTTAGAGGCTGTAACCAAGTTTTCCTGTAGAATCTGGGGGAAGAAGAAGGCAGAATACATTTTAGACACCTCGGAGAAAGACCTGACTGGTGGCTGTGGAGTTCCTGATTTAAAAAGCAGATCCCAGCTGCACTGCTGCAGAGACTGGGAATTCCAGACAATAATCCACGGTTTGAGTAACGGCAGATGCCTGTTCTCACTGGGGGTGCTTGAAGAGGGAATTGCCACCTCCAGAAGGCGACCAGCCGAAGAATTTCACATGCTGAACAGATTAGGTAATTATACATTGCAAAGTACGGGGGCAGTGTGCATGAGTGCGAAACTATTCAGTCAGTGTAGAAGAAAGAATTCCAGTGTTTTATCAACATGTTTAATGTTGCGACTGTTCTCGTCGCCCTCTTCTCATTTTGTCACAGATAATGTTGACTGTGCTATTTCATTTATCTCTGTAAAAAGAGTAAGATCGTGTTAAATGCAATTTTTATAATACACAAAAATATCTGAAAGCAGACGGGTAGTGTGTTTTATTTTCTCTTTCCTTTGTGTATTTACCATTACAGTGCTGATGATGTGGGGAGATGTTTAGACAGTGCAATTGTCATTTTTAAGGTAGCTAAAAATAAGACTTGGCTGCAGCTGTGTGCACGAGTTCATTCAGTATGAGCAATTATATATAACTGTTTGTGTTATAGCCTGCTGAAGGTAAATGAGTCAGCAGAATTAGAGACCCGGGACATAGTTCACTGTTGTATATAAAATAGTGAGTGTTGTACTACATGTTAGCTCGCTGTTGTAAATAATTCAGTGAGAAATTGCCCATGGTGGCACACTAAAAATGAAAATGTGGTATTTCTGAAATGTAGGCCTGAGGTCTCTCTAGTGATCACACGAACAAACTAAACAAAAATAAGGGGTTCTGGATATTGGGGCCACAAATAAAACAAAGGAATTATGCTCACCAAAAATACCACCAACCACGCATACCAACCACGCTTACCAGCAAATGTATACCCTCTAAATATGTCTGTGTACTGAAACAATGCATATCCACTGTATTATTATTATTATGCATAACCCAATCTGAATACAAGGAGTGATTGTTGCTAAATTATTTTTTCAGTGGTAAGAAAATACCACCAGGCCCCATATCTACACAAAATACCCAACATATTTATGGTGCGTTGCAGGCCGGGAAAGTGATCATAGAGCACCTACTGGGCGTGGCAAGTGTGTCTTATACTGCCATCTGTACATTAAAGGGAACCCATTTCATAATAACAGTGTGTCACCAAAAACGAATTTCAGAATGTCACAAAGGGAAACCACATTCTCAGAATTAATGCAATATTTAGAGGCAAAGTTGTTTGCACATGGGACGTGGCCATCGAACAGTACCTCAGAATGGCATGACCGCATTCAGGGTGAGGTGCAGAAAGAAAAACTAGACAATATTTTTGCAGAAGGCAGCATAATTCAGGTCTGCCTTACAAGGTTATTGAATGCAGCTGATAAAAGTGCAGAGAAAGACTGTTTAATACGACTATGCGCCAAAATATGGTTTATTTTGAATAGGTCTCTGCGAATGCAAGAAAATGATAACCAGCTAATTAACAGGTTAAAGACTGACTTAGATGGGGCAAGTAAAAAAGAAGAGATGTTAAGAACAGAATTAGAAGGCTGTCAGAAAGACATGCAATTAAAATGCAGAGATTTTGATATTCGGTTGTCCAAAAGCAAGAAACAGTTTGAAGACAGTGAGCAAGAATTGGTACACTTAAAAGCCTTAGTGGATCACATTAGACAGGATAAAGATGAGATTGTTTCAGAAATGCAGATTTTAAAAAAAGAACATTTTGAAAAAGAAAGTGATATCCAAAGTGCAGAGCAAGAAATGGTTAAAATGATTCAAGAAAGAGACAAGAGAAACAAAGAATTCAATGAATGCCAAATGCAAATGTGCGACATGCAGGAGGTAATAAATAAAATGAGTGATGAAAACAACTATCTGCAAAATGAAGCACGCAGGCTCCTTAAAAAGTTCAAAGACTTAGAACAACAAATGTGCATTCCCAGGTCCCAGGAGAGGCGGCAGGGTACTACATTCAATGGAATGGAGGTGAATTCTAGTTCTGCCCAAAGAGCTAATGCTCCAGTGACTGGGCCGGTGACTGAACTTGGTTGCAGCGCCCTTGGGGGATTTGATACTCCCATTCGGGGCAGCCACCAATCCCATAAACCTGGAACCAGGATTGAGTCACCAAGTAGTGCAATTTCATGCATTGCAACAAGTAGCCCCATAAAAATAATGAAATCTATTAAAGCTCTGATCAAACCATTTAAAAAAGGAGGGGAATGCTGCATTGAGGATCACTTAGAAGCGGTTCATGACATTTTTAAAGCACTCCCGATACGTAAGGAACAGTACAGACAATATTTTCATTTAACTTTAGATGCTCCGACGGCCAGCATTATAAGGGGATTAAATGAACAGCAGAATATGACATGGGTGGAGTTTGAAGAAGAAATTAGGCGTCATTTTTCTCCTTTCCAGTCATTACAGGAGGCAAAGAAAGTTGCTTACACACTTACTGCTGGGCCTAATACATCCCCTCGCCAGTTTTTACAAGACTTAAAAGGAGCATTTTCTCGCTTTGATGTATCTTTTGACCCCAATTCTAATGAATTTAAAACCACCTACTTCTATGGGCTACAGAAAGACATCATATCCCAATTGGTTCGTGAATTTGATCGTGACAAGTCCCTTGAGTGGATTGTGCATCAAAGCACAAAACTATATGAGGTACTCTATTGTCAGGGTAGAGAAAGTGATAAAATGAAAGATACTAGACCTAAATCTAAAGAACCCTCAGCAACAGTGATGGAAATCGGGTCAGCCAAAATGTCCCTTGAGTCTGCTCAAAGTCCAGGTAAAAATAATTCGGCACCTGAACAAAGGGTTAATCAACAAAGGTCATCAAACTCTGCACCAATGTTTCAATCACATGATCCTAGTAATAGGGAGAGCTACATCAGTCCTAGGTATTTAGGAGATAGGCCCCGGACAGGCTATCTGTCATGACCACTGCTTTCAAGGAGTCAGGACCTACCCAACATCCTTGGGAGCAGGCTCATAACATGTCTTATCGGCACCAGCAAGTCCCAATAGGGACCTTTTGGACCTTGTCCTGGCACCGGTGGTGCCAGGCTCATAGTAAGGATCCGTCCCGGCACAGGAAGCGCCGGGCTCATATCAAGTGTAAAGGTGCTTGGGTGAACCTACCTGGAGCAGACCATGCTGCTTACTTACCAGCAAGATGAGGCTTTACTCTCTTCTGGCAGGGACTACTTTTCCTTCTGGGTGGGGCAGGCACCACTCCCTGGATCATTGCTGCTGGAAGCCTTCTGGAAGCAGGAACTCTTTTACCTGGGCGAGGCTGCTGTGGAAGAAGACACCTAAGCACTCCTATGGGCTATTTAAACCACACCCGATTGGTACCACATGCTTCGCGTTATTCTGCATCTGCAGCAGGACGCTCACCGTGTCAGCTCCAGCGAATCTTCAGCTCCGGACCCTGTAATTACGAAAATTACCTGCTGGGAACCAATCTTCAATCTTCAGCGGCTCCTGCAAAACAAAAGGCACAGGTTAGACAAAGGCAAAGTTAGCGCTTCGACTCACCCGATCCATCGGCAGCATCCAAGACGTTTTTCTGCATTTCTCGTCCGGCATCGGGCCTGCAAAGACAAAGAACATTTGTTAGTAACGCTTGGGTACAAAACTGCTTACCTGTGTTGCGCTTGCTTCAACCTTGCTCGCATTGCATTCCGGCACCTGTAGAGACAAAAGGGGACATTAAGGTGCATTCTACGGCCCCAAAACAGCCTTCCTACTTACGTGCCTTCGAATTCATCATCTTCTTGTTACGCTCTCTGCCACGAATCGGGGAGAGCATCTTCTTTGGCATCGACAGCATCTGAAAAGTAAAAGACATAGACATTAGGGGAAAAGACATTTGAAGAGAGCAATCTAAAGAGAACTTTAATACTTACAAGTCACGCTCGTGCAGCAAACGGCGGCTTCGCTCTCAACTACCCTCTGCAATCAAGAGGCGGAACTCACATCCAGTGAAGTAACTGGATCCAGCGCCCCTGCACAAGACGCAGGATGGAGAGCTCAGCATCCGCTTACTTAAGGTGAGCACAACAATCACCCGAGTACCACGGGAAGAGAGAGGGGCTAAGAACTTCTCCCAACCTTCCAGCCACTAATACCTTGATTTTCCACTTGCAGACACCTCACACTGCAGGTCAAGCTTTCGGTGAGGAAGGGGTCAAATCCGGGAGCCAGACGAATCCTACGCCTAACGTTGAAGACGTTTTCACCGCCCAGTCAAGACCAGCGCCTCCGAGGGAACCAGGTGAGCGTTACACTATCGGCCTGATATGTCAGGTATGAACTATAATCAGAGACAAAATCAAGATCAAAGAAATGATGGTCCCTACCAGACATTGGGGACACAGAGCAAATTTGATCCCAACACCATGATATATGGTAATCAGGATAGACCCCGATATGTGGATCGATTTTCTGATAATGGGAATCAACATAGGGGTCAGTACCCACAACATGAGAGACAGGACATGAGACAGAACATGAATTACGCTCCACGTCAGTACAATGATTCCCCACCAGGGGACTACAACCAAAGGATGGGTGCACCCCGCTCCCCTCCACAAATGAATCAAGAGTTCAGAAACTATCCCAATAGAAATCACTCACTTGAGAGGTATCAGAATAAATCCAATCAGGGAGAAAGCAACCAATATCGATCTAGGCCACAGAGGGAGGATTCTAGAGAGATGGAAAGGTTCCAGTGCCTTGAGGCCCAAGTGAAAATGTTAGCTGAACAAATAGGGAAGCTTTGTACAGCACAAAAATAGTCATCAAAGGAGGGGGCTGATGGCCATAGCAATGACCGGGGGGCTTCTTCTGAAAAGTGACTAAGTACCCATGATACCTACAGCGCCGAAAAGACAGATTGCTGTGATATAATTTCGTATAATGACTCTGAGATGTCTAATGATTTAAAACTGAAAATGCCAGTAAATGAACATGTAACAGAAAGTGCAAATACTTCTAAAAGAGAGGTACGGTTTAACCTAGAGCTAAATCAAACATTGGAGATTTGTACAAATGAAATAAGAAAACCTGAAACTCCAAGAGAACAAAGAGACAGATTTAAGAAAAATGACTCATGCACAAGGAATACCAGTAAACGGAGTACGTGGGGATGCTATGATTTCTTTCCTGGGCAGTCAAAACAATGGCCAAACACAGGCAGAAAAAGGAAACACTCCAAAGGAGGGTACATGCCAATCACCTGAAGAATTCTTTGAGCCACAAATTTTTGAAGAGGCTGAAAGGGCTGGTACCACACTAAATGATCACAAATGCAGAGAATTAAACAATGACAGATTGCTGAGTTATGTTGTTACACATGTTCAGTTGGAGGGTTTTAATGTGGCCTCTGATGATACCTTGATGGATAGGCGAACAGTGGCCACACTCCAAAAAACCTCTGAACATGGAGAAATGAATAAAGTCTCTCGCGCAGAAATGGGTAAAAAGGAGGGAAAAATGTCTTTCCATTTACCAATGTGCTTAGCCAAAAGTGAAAAAGGCCTGAGAAAGGTGAGTCCTGAAATCAGTAAGAATTCACACTTCTTATGTGTATTAGAGGAAGTTGAGGACAGGTATTATGCTCCCATCACTGTCGAAGAAAAATGCCAAACATTTGCAATGATTGACACTGGTGCACAGGACACAATTATGTCCAAGGAGCTGGTAAAGAGTATCAATGAAGGGAGATCCCCACAGAATCAGATCACAGTGAAGGAAAATCAAGGTCCAGTGCCCATCATAGGTGTAACTGAGGTTTACATAAAAATAGGAAAGCACAGAATGAAACAAGAGGTATTGATCACATCTATTTGTGAAATTCCATTTCTGATGGGGACAGATTGCCTGAAAAGATTGTCTCCTCTCATAGATGGGGTGAATGGAGTGCTGTGGTCCTTAACCAAAAAACCATTGAGACATAAGAAACTAAAATCACAAAACAGCAACATAAATGAATGTCACACCGTTGCCAAAACAAATGATGCTGTGGAGATATATCTCCAGAATAGTTGCATACCGGTGTCCAGTCAACTCGTCGAAAAAAAACTGGTCGACTGCAATTTGGTCGACGCAATTTGGTCGAAAACGAAATGGTCGAACTTTTTTTTTATTTATATATTTATTTTTTGGGTTTTCGTAGTTAAAAAAGGGGTTTTTAGAGAAAAAAAGGGGGTTGGGGGGGACCCCCCAAAAAAAAAAAAAAAGGGTTAAAATAAAAAAAATAAAAAATTCGACCATTTGGTTTTCGATCAAATTGGTTCGACCATTTGTCTGGTCGACCAATTTTTTTCGACCAAATGACTGGCAACCTTGCATACCTAGTGTCACTGTTATATTAATGTGTCAAGACAAAATGCAGAGCGACAATGAAAAACTACCTGTACAAATATACTTGGACCCAAGGAAAAATTGGCAGACCGCCATAGATGAGCACACATTACATTTTTATTTTTAAAAAAAAAGATATGCAAACAAAATAATAGTCCTAAAGCAGATTCAGAAAAACACATTACCATTCTTGCTGAAATACACATGGAAGATGAGCAACCATGGGTTCATGTTGGTATAAATGACTGTTTTAAAACAATAAATGCCACTTTAGCGCTTGAACAGGAGAGGAGCTTCAGTAATGAGAAATTGTTGCCTCAAATAATGGAGAGGGAGGAAATCCCGAAATTTAGGATTAAAAACCAATATGTTTCTGGGTTGGACAGTCCAGACTTTGAAAACCGAATTGCAGGAAGATGCATGCTTAAAATTAGCATTGGGCAGAAAACAATTTACCATAATGTATGGATAGTGAGTGGAGCACAAAATGATTTTTACATGGGCAATGACATCATGCACAGAATGTGTATGGTGTTAGATTTCCTTAATCAAAAAATATGGTCACGCCTAGGTGGGCCGGCACCTGAATTTGAAGACAAAAGAAGGGCTTATCATTGTGCACAACTGGTTCCTTATGCAATCGAATTACAAATGGGGAAAGATACTATTATTCCTGCATTTACAAAACCGTTTGCAATAACACTGAAATGCAAAAATGGACAGCAGATGAAAGACTCTGATGCATTTGTGTGCCTGAATGAATCCATAAAACAGCAAGGCCTGGATTATGAATACATTCCATTGGTAAATATTGGTGAAGGGCCTGTAAGAATTATGGTAAATAATAAGGGTTGTCAAGATATTCACTTAGAGGAAAACTCCCCATTAGGAATGGCCATACAAAAATCACATTATACTGCAGATCTAAATAACATGGTGATTGGAAATATCCCTGAAAACTATGTAGATGCCAAGGGTGAGTTACCAGAATACCTGGACTCTCAGCCCAAAGGAATATTTAAAATTCATTATGTGTACCCTTATGATTCAAGTGAGACAGTGTGCTGTTATCAAGAGAGTTGTATAACATTTGATTTAAGTGAAAATGAAATGGAAAATCAGCCCATTGAAATGGAAGCTGACATGACAAAACATTTACAAGTGGCAGCTTTACAAAGAGACACAGCCACACAGCTAGAGGAAAGCGCTGAGATTCCACTACCAGAACATTTTCCGGAATTTTCCAAAATGGTAGAAGAGCAGATCTCCTTAGCGGATGCGTGTGACAACAATGAGGATAGAAACGAATTGAGGAAGATATTTATGGAATTTAAAGATGTATTTGCAAAAGATGCCTATGATTGCGGGTTAACTAAGTTACATGTGGCCACACTTCCGGAAGGGTGTAGCAGAAGTCCAATATTTGTACGCCAGTATAGACTACCGCTGGCATGTTTAGAATCATTGGCAGAGATTATTAAAAATTTAGAATCGCGAGGAATCATCAGGCCTATCCATAGCACATTCAACATGCCCATTTTAGGTGTGTTAAAGCCAAATGGTCAACGGCGGCTTTGTGCAGATTTGAGGGAGTTAAATAAAAGAGTACCAGTGTCCAGATGGCCACTGCCATTCATTGATCAGGGCCTAGCTCAGGTACATGGTTCAAAAGTGTTTACCACATTAGATCTCACCTCTGGATATTGGTGCGTGCCATTGGCAGAGGAAATACAGAATTTATTTTCCTTTACATTTAACAGGACTCAATACGCATTGGTTAGAACTCCGTTCGGGTACGTTAATAGTGCAAGTGAATTTGGAATATTTTTGATGAAGGCCATGCCTGATGCAGCGGAAAGAGGAACCATAGTTTATGTGGATGATGTCCTGATAAAAAATGAAAGCTTAAAAAAACATTTTGATGAAATAAGGCATGTGCTTGGCCAATTGCAGAAAGCAAGCGCCAAAGTGTCTTTACAAAAAGCACAATGGTGCAAGAAAAAAGTGAATTTTCTAGGCCATGAAGTAACTGAACATGGACTAAATCCACAAAAGAAGAAAATAGAGGCCATACAAAAACTAAAAGACCCTAAAAATGTGAAAGGGGTGAAAGGTTTATTAGGAATGACAGGCTATAACAGAAAGTTCATTGAAAATTATGCTGAAATCACTCAACCATTGATTAAACTGCTAAAACTAAATACACCCTGTAAATGGGAGAAAGAGCAGTCTGAAGCAGTAGCAAAATTGAAGGAATGTCTTGTAAAGGCACCATGTTTAGCATACCCAATAAAGGATAGGGATTTCTTTATAGAAATAGGTTTCTCTGAACATTGTATGTCAGCAGTGTTATCACAAAAACATGATGTGAATCACAAAACCATTGCCTATGCAAGTAAAGCATTTTCCCAAGTTGAAATGAAATTCAATGAATGTGAAAAGGCCCTATTAACCACTGTGTGGGCACTACAACATTTCCGCCCTATTGTTCAGGGAGAAAAGGTGATTATTGAAATAAATCATCAACCTTTGCAATTCTTAGAGAGTAAAATAATTAGGTCAGGTAATCTAGCGCAGTCCAGAATCACTTCATGGACGCTAGCATTACAAGGTTTTCCTGTAGAAGTGAGATATGGCCAAAATAAAAACAGCCCAATTGCTCAAAGTTTAGCAGATTTACACGACTGTGCAGCTGAACAAGCATCAAACGAAATGGAAATAGAACCTAATTTACAGGAGTTTGAACAATCACCACACAAAGCTTTTGATGAAAAAAACATGCAAAGACTTGCCAACTGTATATGTCGATGACAAGAAAATGTGTGGAGTCACAAACAGAATACTTGTGCGCTATTTATCACTACTATATTCAGAAAAGGCGTGTCTAGCAGCAATTCCGTACCCACCAACCCATCCACAAAGGCTGGCAAAAGTTAACAATAGTATAATGAAAAGAGGGGTAGGAATGCGCTTGACACTGTTAAACTAAAGTAAATCAACAATCTTGCTGAATACAATGTTTTTAATAATAAAACTTTCTTTGAAGAACAGCCGACACGTGTTTCGACACTTCGGTCGTTTTCAAGGTTGGTTAACACACATCGTAAATAAGAATAATATAGATGTTCAAAAAGATAACAAAGAAATAATCATTGAATACATAGCAGTAGAAAAATAATCGTTAAAATAAAGTACACATCGATATTCCAAAAAGAAAACGGAAATGCAAAAAATAAAATAAAATGAAAAAACATACCAGGAAAACATGCAGAGGGCGAGGTACAGCAGTTGTGAGTCAGTAAAAACACAGTGAAATCAAAGATGACAAGAAAAGAAACGATTTAGAAAAAGATATAGGCAATGTTCAGATGAGAAATCATCCATACATATTATAGTTGGTACTCAAATATCATCTTAAAGCTAACTGTAGCCAGCACCCCGTGGCACAACCACATGCGAGCCCAGACACCAGACAAAAACAAAGTGCTAATCACAGTCCAGAATAACCCAAAATTAAATGGAGGGATATTGTAAATACAGCATCAGCTAATATTACGTGTTACTAAATAATTAAAAGATACCAATTATATAGAATAGCATAAGGATAATGCAAAATTCCTATCGATGATAATATGATACAGAAAAGTCACTTACCACACAAAACTAAAGATCATCAATTAGCTGGTTATATCCTATTCAAAGTAAAAATATATAAAACAAAAATAGAGCTCAGTACAGGAGCTATGAAATCAATTGAACAAAATGATGAGGACTAAAATAAATCACTCACCGGATCAAAATATTGAGAAAGTTCCCATCACTTGGGAAATATGGCGAAATGCAAAAGAACATGGTACTAGTTGCCGTATTGGCCGATACGGCAACTAGTACACGCCGGTGAGTGATTTATTTTAGTCCTCATCATTTTGTTCAATTGATTTCATAGCTCCTGTACTGAGCTCTATTTTTGTTTTATATATTTTTACTTTGAATAGGATATAACCAGCTAATTGATGATCTTTAGTTTTGTATGGTAAGTGACTTTTCTGTATCATATTATCATCGATAGGAATTTTGCATTATCCTTATGCTATTCTATATAATTGGTATCTTTTAATTATTTAGTAACACGTAATATTAGCTGATGCTGTATTTACAATATCCCTCCGTTTAATTTTGGGTTATTCTGGACTGTGATTAGCACTTTGTTTTTGTCTGGTGTCTGGGCTCGCATGTGGTTGTGCCACGGGGTGCTGGCTACAGTTAGCTTTAAGATGATATTTGAGTACCAACTATAATATGTATGGATGATTTCTCATCTGAACATTGCCTATATCTTTTTCTAAATCGTTTCTTTTCTTGTCATCTTTGATTTCACTGTGTTTTTACTGACTCACAACTGCTGTACCTCGCCCTCTGCATGTTTTCCTGGTATGTTTTTTCATTTTATTTTATTTTTTGCATTTCCGTTTTCTTTTTGGAATATCGATGTGTACTTTATTTTAACGATTATTTTTCTACTGCTATGTATTCAATGATTATTTCTTTGTTATCTTTTTGAACATCTATATTATTCTTATTTACGATGTGTGTTAACCAGCCTTGAAAACGACCGAAGTGTCGAAACACGTGTCGGCTGTTCTTCAAAGAAAGTTTTATTATTAAAAACATTGTATTCAGCAAGATTGTTGATTTACTTTAGTTTAACAGTGTCAAGCGCATTCCTACCCCTCTTTTCATTATACTATTGTATATGTCGATGGTTGTGCTTTTCACATTGAAAATGACAGTAATAAACAATTAGTGTCAGGAATAGGAAATGTCTGGTTGAAATGTGAAGGTATCCCCAGCATAGGAATGAGAATTGGAGCTAGGAGCAGTCAAGTAGCGGAATTGGCAGCCATTTTTAAAGCCATTGCTACTGCAATTTATAATAAATTCAGTGAAATTGTCCTAGTGACTGATTCTGACTATGCACGAAACAGCTTTGTGGAATATCTACCTGGCTGGAAAGCGAGAGGCATGATTACATACAACAAAAAGCCACTTAAACATGGACAAATGATACAAGCCATATACAAATTAGTGTCAGAAAATAATTTGACAATATACTGGAGAAAAATTTGTGGGCATTTAAAAACTCCAGGAGAGGATAAAGAGGGGAATGAAAGGAGACCACCTGGCTAAAATTGGGACTGTGATGGGAGAATTGCTACCTATTGAACATTAACTGGGTGAAATACAGATTGATGCAGTAACATGTTCTAAAGCACCAAAGGAGACAGAACAATCAGTGGTACAATGGAGTTACAACACTCCAGACCAAGATTTGATTGAGGCACAAAAGAATGATCGAATTTTGGGAATCTATTATAACCATTTGATAGATCCTGGACAAAACCCTTTAACAGAAGATGATTGTGTGGGAACAGAGGAATTGAGGGTGCTATTAAAGAATAAAAAACGAATTAGACTACAGGATGGACTCATGGTTAGAGAGTCCATAATAGGACAGATACAATGGGTGGTACCCCTTTCATTTAGAGGGCTAATGCTACACCATGCACATGATGCCATAACTGCAGGCCACAGAGGTTCACAAAAAACATTGGAAATACTAAAAGATTATGCTTATTGGCCACATATGTCCCAAGATGTGGAACTGTATACTAGAGGATGTCTAGTATGTGCCCAATTTAAACCTGCTTCACCAATGCACAGAGCTCCACTAATGAAAAGAGGCCCATGGTCAGATTTGAAAATAGACTATGTAGGGCCTTTAAAAAGGACGGGCAGAGGAAACCGTTATATTTTGAGTGTGGTATGTTTGATGTCGAAGTGGATTGAATGTATTCCTGCAGATTGTAGTGCGCAAACAGCAGCCACATTGCTAGTGAATCATGTGTTCTCAAGGTTTGGGTTGCCACAAAGAATTGAGTCAGACAGAGGAAGTCATTTCACAAGTACTCTAATGAGTAAGGTATGGCAAATACTGGGTGTGAAAAGGAAACTACATATCGCATATCGGGCAGCGTTATATTAATATTAATGTGTCAAGACAAAATGCAGAGCGACAATGAAAAACTACCTGTACAAATATACTTGGACCCAAGGAAAAATTGGCAGACCGCCATAGATGAGCACACATTACATTTTTATTTTTTTAAAAAAAGATATGCAAACAAAATAATAGTCCTAAAGCAGATTCAGAAAAACACATTACCACTCTTGCTGAAATACACATGGAAGATGAGCAACCATGGGTTCATGTTGGTATAAATGACTGTTTTAAAACAATAAATGCCACTTTAGCGCTTGAACAGGAGAGGAGCTTCAGTAATGAGAAATTGTTGCCTCAAATAATGGAGAGGGAGGAAATCCCGAAATTTAGGATTAAAAACCAATATGTTTCTGGGTTGGACAGTCCAGACTTTGAAAACCGAATTGCAGGAAGATGCATGCTTAAAATTAGCATTGGGCAGAAAACAATTTACCATAATGTATGGATAGTGAGTGGAGCACAAAATGATTTTTACATGGGCAATGACATCATGCACAGAATGTGTATGGTGTTAGATTTCCTTAATCAAAAAATATGGTCACGCCTAGGTAGGCCGGCACCTGAATTTGAAGACAAAAGAAGGGCTTATCATTGTGCACAACTGGTTCCTTATGCAATCGAATTACAAATGGGGAAAGATACTATTATTCCTGCATTTACAAAACAGTTTGCAATAACACTGAAATGCAAAAATGGACAGCAGATGAAAGACTCTGATGCATTTGTGTGCCTGCATGAATCCATAAAACAGCAAGGCCTGGATTATGAATACATTCCATTGGTAAATATTGGTGAAGGGCCTGTAAGAATTATGGTAAATAATAAGGGTTGTCAAGATATTCACTTAGAGGAAAACTCCCCATTAGGAATGGCCATACAAAAATCACATTATACTGCAGATCTAAATAACATGGTGATTGGAAATATCCCTGAAAACTATGTAGATGCCAAGGGTGAGTTACCAGAATACCTGGACTCTCAGCCCAAAGGAATATTTAAAATTCATTATGTGTACCCTTATGATTCAAGTGAGACAGTGTGCTGTTATCAAGAGAGTTGTATAACATTTGATTTAAGTGAAAATGAAATGGAAAATCAGCCCATTGAAATGGAAGCTGACATGACAAAACATTTACAAGTGGCAGCTTTACAAAGAGACACAGCCACACAGCTAGAGGAAAGCGCTGAGATTCCACTACCAGAACATTTTCCGGAATTTTCCAAAATGGTAGAAGAGCAGATCTCCTTAGCGGATGCGTGTGACAACAATGAGGATAGAAACGAATTGAGGAAGATATTTATGGAATTTAAAGATGTATTTGCAAAAGATGCCTATGATTGCGGGTTAACTAAGTTACATGTGGCCACACTTCCGGAAGGGTGTAGCAGAAGTCCAATATTTGTACGCCAGTATAGACTACCGCTGGCATGTTTAGAATCATTGGCAGAGATTATTAAAAATTTAGAATCGCGAGGAATCATCAGGCCTATCCATAGCACATTCAACACGCCCATTTTAGGTGTGTTAAAGCCAAATGGTCAATGGCGGCTTTGTGCAGATTTGAGGGAGTTAAATAAAAGAGTACCAGTGTCCAGATGGCCACTGCCATTCATTGATCAGGGCCTACCTCAGGTACATGGTTCAAAAGTGTTTACCAGATTAGATCTCACCTCTGGATATTGGTGCGTGCCATTGGCAGAGGAAATACAGAATTTATTTTCCTTTTCATTTAACAGGACTCAATACGCATGGGTTAGAACTCCGTTCGGGTACGTTAATAGTGCAAGTGAATTTGGAATATTTTTGATGAAGGCCATGCCTGATGCAGCGGAAAGAGGAACCATAGTTTATGTGGATGATGTCCTGATAAAAAATGAAAGCTTAAAAAAACATTTTGATGAAATAAGGCATGTGCTTGGCCAATTGCAGAAAGCAGGCGCCAAAGTGTCTTTACAAAAAGCACAATGGTGCAAGAAAAAAGTGAATTTTCTAGGCCATGAAGTAACTGAACATGGACTAAATCCACAAAAGAAGAAAATAGAGGCCACACAAAAACTAAAAGACCCTAAAAATGTGAAAGGGGTGAAAGGTTTATTAGGAATGACAGGCTATAACAGAAAGTTCATTGAAAATTATGCTGAAATCACTCAACCATTGATTAAACTGCTAAAACTAAATACACCCTGGAAATGGGAGAAAGAGCAGTCTGAAGCAGTAGCAAAATTGAAGGAATGTCTTGTAAAGGCACCATGTTTAGCATACCCAATAAAGGATAGGGATTTCTTTATAGAAATAGGTTTCTCTGAACATTGTATGTCAGCAGTGTTATCACAAAAACATGATGTGAATCACAAAACCATTGCCTATGCAAGTAAAGCATTTTCCCAAGTTGAAATGAAATTCAATGAATGTGAAAAGGCCCTATTAACCACTGTGTGGGCACTACAACATTTCCGCCCTATTGTTCAGGGAGAAAAGGTGATTATTGAAATAAATCATCAACCTTTGCAATTCTTAGAGAGTAAAATAATTAGGTCAGGTAATCTAGCACAGTCCAGAATCACTTCATGGACGCTAGCATTACAAGGTTTTCCTGTAGAAGTGAGATATGGCCAAAATAAAAACAGCCCAATTGCTCAAAGTTTAGCAAATTTACACGACTGTGCAGCTGAACAAGCATCAAACGAAATGGAAATAGAACCTAATTTACAGGAGTTTGAACAATCACCACACAAAGCTTTTGATGAAAAAAACATGCAAAGACTTGCCAACTGTATATGTCGATGGTTGTGCTTTTTACATTGAAAATGACAGTAATAAACAATTAGTGTCAGGAATAGGAAATGTCTGGTTGAAATGTGAAGGTATCCCCAGCATAGGGATGAGAATTGGAGCTAGGAGCAGTCAAGTAGCGGAATTGGCAGTCATTTTTAAAGCCATTGCTACTGCAATTTATAATAAATTCAGTGAAATTGTCCTAGTGACTGATTCTGACTATGCACGAAACAGCTTTGTGGAATATCTACCTGGCTGGAAAGCGAGAGGCATGATTACATACAACAAAAAGCCACTTAAACATGGACAAATGATACAAGCCATATACAAATTAGTGTCAGAAAATAATTTGACAATATACTGGAGAAAAATGTGTGGGCATTTAAAAACTCCAGGAGAGGATAAAGAGGGGAATGATAAGGAGACCACCTGGCTAAAATTGGGACTGTGATGGGAGAATTGCTACCTATTGAACATTAACTGGGTGAAATACAGATTGATGCAGTAACATGTTCTAAAGCACCAAAGGAGACAGAACAATCAGTGGTACAATGGAGTTACAACACTCCAGACCAAGATTTGATTGAGGCACAAAAGAATGATCGAATTTTGGGAATCTATTATAACCATTTGATAGATCCTGGACAAAACCCTTTAACAGAAGATGATTGTGTGGGAAAAGAGGAATTGAGGGTGCTATTAAAGAATAAAAAACGAATTAGACTACAGGATGGACTCATGGTTAGAGAGTCCATAATAGGACAGATACAATGGGTGGTACCCCTTTCATTTAGAGGGCTAATGCTACACCATGCACATGATGCCATAACTGCAGGCCACAGAGGTTCACAAAAAACATTGGAAATACTAAAAGATTATGCTTATTGGCCACATATGTCCCAAGATGTGGAACTGTATACTAGAGGATGTCTAGTATGTGCCCAATTTAAACCTGCTTCACCAATGCACAGAGCTCCACTAATGAAAAGAGGCCCATGGTCAGATTTGAAAATAGACTATGTAGGGCCTTTAAAAAGGACGGGCAGAGGAAACCGTTATATTTTGAGTGTGGTATGTTTGATGTCGAAATGGATTGAATGTATTCCTGCAGATTGTAGTGCGCAAACAGCAGCCACATTGCTAGTGAATCATGTGTTCTCAAGGTTTGGGTTGCCACAAAGAATTGAGTCAGACAGAGGAAGTCATTTCACAAGTACTCTAATGAGTAAGGTATGGCAAATACTGGGTGTGAAAAGGAAACTACATATCGCATATCGGGCAGCGTCTTCAGGTGGAGTTGAACAGAGCAATAGGTCTGTTGTGGACATATTAAAGAAATTTGTGGCAGAAGCAGGTTCCAGCTGGGATTTACGTTTACCTTTGGTTTTAATGGCAATCAGATAACTCCGGCCAAAGCAACAGGTGTTAGCCCACATGAGGTCTTGACAGGTAGGAAAATGGTGTTACCACAACACCTACTATACAGAACACATGAGCAGACACTTGTGAATGCATCCACAGTTCATGAGTACATTGATGAATTGAGGAAGCATTAGCAACATGCGTTTGCTTTTGTACAGAGAAATCTAGAAAGAGCTGCTGACAGTGCAAAGTCATACTACGATAAAAGAACATCAGTGAGAGAATATAGTGTAGGGGATCAGGTGTATAAGTTTCATTTTAGGAAAAGTAAACAGAAAAATTCTAAATTTCTAGCAGCCTGCAGGGGCCATTTCAAATTATAGATAAGGTCTCTCCTGTAGTTTATCAAATTTTGAAGAATGAAGGTGAAACAATAATAGAGCAGTTTGTCCATGTAAACCAAATCAAGCCATGTCATCCAAGACATGAGATAAAAAATCTGGAGCTTGTAGAAACAGATAAAGTCCCTTGAACACATAAAGGTAAAATAAATGGATACAGTCAGGATGCAGTGACAGAGAAGTTAAATAAAGATGGTTGATTATAATGGCACATAAACACTGTAATATATGTAAATATATATATAATATAAAAAAGAAGGTGAAGTTTATGGAGTCGGTGTGCAGAATGAAAATGCATTAAATATTGAATGTTGTTTTATGTATGCTTGTTCTCTATAACCTGTGCTTAATTTCAGAAGGCGAAAGAAAAAGGGTGAAATGTTTTACAAAGCATGTTTTATTTTTGGCAAAAGGGTGAAGTTAGTATTGTGCTATATACTTAATCTGTTTCTTTTCTATTTGATTTAGAATATTAACATATTTGTACCGGAGGTCACGGGAGACGATGGAGTCCTGGAGTCCCCTGGATGAAGACCGAATGATGCCTGCCTCCGGGTGGAGGTGAAGACAAAGTAACCGGAATGCCAAAGAAAAGATGACTTCTATAGAAAAGGATCCAAGAGTACCAAGATGGAAGAACACCCGAATGAGCCAAATGATGTGACATCGCTGGTCGGGACATATCAGAGGCAGACAAGTGTCCTGGCGTATGGAGTTCCAAGTATTTATTATTTTAATTAATTATTTTAATCTGTTATGTTAATTCTTTGTTTTAGTTATTTGTTTTATCTTATTGTTTTTGATTGACTTCAAGTATAAAATTGAAGCACTGAACTATGGACACTTCCATTGGGAAGGAACATATGGACCCAAAGATGAATTTTGATATTATGTTGATTGGACAGTGGTTTTTCAACTTTTTAGTTTTTGCATGTGAATATTCATTTTGTTGGATTGCTACATTTTAAAAGACGGAAGGGAGCTGTTTTTTTGAAAATTGGCTTAGATCGTAGCCAAGTTCTAAAAAGGAGGGATATGTTAGATTAATTGGTGTGTTTTGGGAGCACAGAGCACAGCACCACTGCATGGGTTTGGTGCATTGCTATGATGCAATTGTTTCAAGCTATGTGTTGCCAGTGCAACCTATGGACATGTACATGAAGAGAGGCTACACAGGTAAAAAACAAACCATTTTCTCATTTTAAAAGCACACATTATTTTCACATTCAAAATGCACACCATTTTATCACCTGAAATTCCTCTGTTGCAAGAGACACATTTGAGAATTAATAAACTAACCTCATTAACAAAACTAACCTGATCTTAACTTCTTAATCTTATAATGTGTTCTCCACTGCAAAATGAGGCAGACTCTGAAAGTCATTTTAAACGCGCATCCAGATTTTTTTTCCTCTGTGCTGCTCTGTCCACAGTATTTGCAGGAAGCAAAGATTTGAATAAGCAGGAAATCAGTTTTGTTACAGTTGCTTACTGTAAAACATTTCTATTGTGTGCAAGAGGAGGATAGGACATAGGGGATTCTTATTGGACAAGCGTCATGTTAGAGGCTGTAACCAAGTTTTCCTGTAGAATCTGGGGGAAGAAGAAGGCAGAATCATTTTAGACAGCTCACAGAAAGACCTGACTGGTGGCTGTGGAGTTCCTGATTGAAAAAGCAGATCCCAGCTGCACTGCTGCAGAGACTGGGAATTCCAGACAATAATCCCCGGTTTGAGTAACGGCAGATGCCTGTTCTCACTGGGGGTGCTTGAAGAGGGAATTGCCACCTCCAGAAGGCGACCAGCCGAAGAATTTCACATGCTGAACAGATTAGGTAATTATACATTGCAAAGTACGGGGGCAGTGTGCATGAGTGCGAAACTATTCAGTCAGTGTAGAAGAAAGAATTCCAGTGTTTTATCAACATGTTTAATGTTGCGACTGTTCTCGTCGCCCTCTTCTCATTTTGTTACAGATAATGTTGACTGTGCTATTTCATTTATCTCTGCAAAAAGAGTAAGATCGTGTTAAATGCAATTTTTATAATACACACAAATATCTGAAAGCAGACAGGTAGTCTGTTTTATTTTCTCTTTCCTTTGTGTATTTACCATTACAGTGCTGATGATGTGGGGAGATGTTTAGACAGTGCAATTGTCATTTTTAAGGTAGCTAAAAATAAGACTTGGCTGCAGCTGTGTGCACGATTTCATTCAGTATGAGCAATTATAAATAACTGTGTGTGTTATAGCCTGCTGAAGGTAAATGAGTCCGCAGAAATAGAGACCCGGGACATAGTTCACTTTTGTATATAAAATAGTGAGTGTTGTACTACATGTTAGCTCGCTGTTGTAAATAATATAGTGAGAAATTGCCCATGGTGGCACACTAAAAATGAAAATGTGGTATTTCTGAAATGTAGGCCTGAGGTCTCTCTAGTGATCACACGAACAATCTAAACAAAAATAAGGGGTTCTGGATATTGGGGCCACAAATAAAACAAAGGAATTATGCTCACCAAAAATACCACCAACCACGCATACCAACCGTGCATACCAACAAATGTATACCATCTAAATAGGTCTCTGTACTGAAATAATGCATATCCACTGTATTATTATTATACATAACCCAATCTGAATACAAGGAGTGATTGTTGCTAAATTATTTTTTCGGCGGTAAGAAAATACCGCCAGGCCCCAAATCTACACAAAATACCCAACAGGAGGCACCTGCAGAGTAGAGAGATCTACCCTCCACTTCCACTCTCTGCCTGCAGAAACGTCCGACTCTCTGAGAGTTGGAGGTAGCAGCCCCAGAAAGAGCCTTATGGACGATGCAGAGGGTTTTGAACTTGATCATTGCAGACACCGGGAACCAATGGAGAAATTTCAGGGCTGGAGAGATACTGTCCCTTGGCTTGAGGCCAAGGATAAGTCTTGCAGTCCTGTTCTGGATTATTTGCAGGGGGCGCAGAGTAGAGGAAGGCAGACTGAGAAAGAGGTTGTTGCAATAGTCCAACCTAGAGAGAACCAGGGCTCTGGAGACATTGAGCTTCTGGGGAAAAGGGAGAGAAGGCAGAATACCTCTGAGGAGGTGTGGCTGGTAGTGGACCTTCTTGGAGACGTCCATGATGTAGGGAGAGAAAGAAGAGTGGAGTCAAATATTACACCAAGTTTTTGTTGCCTCACAGGAAGGCAAAGATATAATACACGTTTTTGATGTAACAGTCTTTGTATAGTCATTTCTCAAGCACCATACTGGAATAGCTAGTTTGTTAGAAGTTACACCCTCTACATATACCATGCCAATCAGGGATCTGTTTAGCTAATACACTAGACAAATTCATCTTTCCTATCTCACATGAGGTTGCATCTTGATTAGTGCCAGTCTTTCTTACTTGGGAAGAATTCTCTGGTACTGTTACTGCCATTAGCGTAGAAATGGCCAATTGCACACTACTGGGTAAGCCATTTTAAGCTGTGTTAAGTTAATCTGTGTGTCTAGTACCAAAGCAGTCTTTTGTAATTTAAAAATCATGAGTACCATTCCCAAATGACATGTTGTTGACTGACTTGCTGGCTGGTGAACAATGTAGCCTTATTAATTGTAAAAGTTCACACAATAGTTTCAAAATAAAAAAAATAAAAATAAAATAAAATAAATAATAATTGTAAAAGTTAATGCGTAAAATCTTACTAAAAAAACAATAATGCTTCTCTGGCTTAGCTTAAGATCACCAGGTTATCAATTATCCATTTGTCAATATACATTGGCCTGTAATCAACCCTGCCAATCAGACACCATGCGTGTTTAATGATGTTCCATAATGTTTCATGGCTGACTTGCAAGCCTGCGTAGGAGAAGGACGCAGGCCCATATATGTCCCATGACAGGGCCGCCAGTGCGACCACAACAACCTCCACCCTGCAGGAGAAGGGGCAGGAGAGAGGCACCAGGGTCAGGGTCCAGAAGTGAAGTGGAGACACCGCAAAAGTCCCCACCAGTGCGCCAAGTGGCCCTACCAGCATAATTGCACATGCCACTGCTGGCACCACACCTGATGACAGTGCAAAACATGCAGCTTCAGGTGCTGCACCCCCAGAAGCTTTAACCGCCGCTCCAACACCGGCCCCTGTGTTTTGTGTCTGAGCAGCCAGATTCTGTACTGCCACATATCAGTCTGCACCCACATCCACCCATCTGCCCCATGAACCCCCCACATCACCTGATCAAGACAACCAGGCACATGTGCAGCGTAAAATGGAATCAGAGGGTGACACTGATGCCAGTAGAACATGCAAAAGAAGTGACAAGAGTTGTGGGTCCCTCTGCTTCAGCCCCAGGCCCAGCCCTACCCATAGACCACAACCCATTGCACAACATTCAAACAATGCTATATGGAGGAGGCTGGACACAATGGAGTGGTGGCAAGCTATCCGTTATTCTGTGCAGGCACCTTACAGAGGTTTGCAAGGTCCTTTGAACGGGTGCAATGGCAGTCATCAGTGGCAACTGCTGCAGTAACTGTTTTGGGTCAGTGGGTGAGAAAGCTGATGGAAGGCATCTCAGCATTTGCTGAGTCGATGCAGGCCAGCATGCTCCTGACCCGCAAGCACATTCAATTGCTAGAGTCTAGCCTGTGAAACTCAGTCACCCCCGAGTAGAGATCATCAGCTGGCAGCCTAGTACCGCTCTATGAGAAATATAGCCTGCCCGCAGCCGGAACTGTCTTGCAAGGAGAGGCCAAGGAAATTATTGTTACCTCATTACACTATTTCACTGGGCATGGGAGAGGTTGAAGGATATGGGTGTTTGGGATGGGCAGGTTGGTGGGTATGTGTTATGCGGGTGGTGGAGGTGGGTGGATATGGGTGAATACGATGGCAGAGGTGGGTGGGTAAGGGTGTTGGGGATGTATGTTTTTGACCTTTCATTATTAAATACTACTTCACTTAAAGCAATGCTAGGATAATAATTTGTGTGTGGATGAGATGTATTCAAATGATGACTATATATAAAGGTGCACAGACGGTTATTATCAATGTGTTCAGAAATAATTGTCAACTAGTTTTTGCTCCACCAGACAACCATTTATTCCTTCCTCACCCTCACTGTGTAGCTGCATTATACCTCTACGTAGTGAGTCATTGTCTTGTGGGGGAGACATGTTCTCATCATGTGTCAGGGGTATATTTCATCTGATTCAGATGTTGTGCAGTATGGCATAGCCACAAAATATTTTTCCAACATTCGATGAACTGTACATCGAGACCCCTCAGATCCTGTGTAGATATTGAAAATGCCCCTTCAGCATGCCAAAGGTCTGCTCTGTGCGCTGCCTGGTCCTGGCATGTGCTTCATTGTTGGCCACCTCCTGTGCCATATATGAATTTGGCACAGGGCTCATAAACCATGGTAGCTGGTGGTATCTAGAGTCACCTGCAAAGGCAAAGGTCACAGGTGCCAGTCACAGTGCATTGTGGATGTGTTGCCTTTTCTAAAGGCATTTTGATGGTCACTCTGTGCATGCCTTTTTCCTATATTGGCATGCAACATGGTTTTCCATCCCAGTAATTGAATGTAGAGTAATTCACTTTGGGGAAACGTGTGTACTGTCGCGTTACACCATGCACACTGCTCACAAACTTCAGTTGTCACTTTCATGGTCTATGTACAGTATTGCAGAGTGTGTGTTGCCTGTGTTGTGCATGTGCGTTGCTATCATGTATCTGTTCTGAGAGTTGATTAGTTGTTCTTGTGCATATTTGCGGTGTCTGCATTCCTTCCATTATGGCTTCCCATACATTGTCACCAGATTAAATCGCAATTCATTCTGCCAGTGTTACTTTGTCTTTGTGCAGTGTTGAACTGTGACATTAGATGTGTAGGTATGTGTTCCTTGCATTGTGGTTCCTGCAGTCCTTATACATTGCTTACTTCTTGGGTCAATATGCATTACTGACATACTACTGCATTGTCCTGCATTGCCTAGTCCTGTGGGTTGGTTGCTGTCATGTGTGGGGTGACAGGGCATGTCCTATATGTACAGGGCCTTGATACGGTATGCATGCATTAGTTGTGGTAATGCCCCTCCCCCTTTCACACAGCATTTCACTAGTGTGGCCAGATTAGTTAGTGAGATGGCACTTGTACTCACTCTGTAATCATCTCTGTTGGCCTCTGCGGCTATTCATGTATTCAGGCAGTGTGCTGTTCTGTAGGGAGAGGCGTTGTTTGGGGGGGGCTTAGGGGGCTATAGCCATTTGCAAGGAAATGAAGGGCCAAAACAAGCTCCAGCAGCAGGAGTAAGGCAGTTCTTATGTTAATACTGCTCTGTATATATTATCAAAATTCATCAGTCTCACTCATGAATACCCCAGTCACTCTTATGAGGTCCAGAATAACCCCTTCATGGATTCTTTTTATGACATTTATTTACAGAAAAAAAACTTTCATAGTTTCAACATAAAAAGATAAATTGTACAAAATCAATAATTCATAATTACACAGGAAATTGCTGTTATCTTGTGCGCATAAAGCTTAAACCAAAAAACATTACTCCTCTCAATTCATTATGCGGAAGAGATCTGATGAATCAGTTCTCACTGATGAATAACCAGTCACTCTTACGAGGTCCAGAATAACCCCTCATGTATTCTTTTTATGACATTTTTTAGCAGAAAAAAACTTTAATAGTTTCAATATACAAAGATAAATTGTACAAAATCAATAACTCATAATTACACAGGAAATTGATGTTATCTTGTGAGCATAAAGTTTAAACCAAAAAACATTACTCCTCTCAATTCATAATGCGGAAGAGATCTCACCGAACATTCAATTTCAATTGTCTTATAACGTACCCAAAGAAAAAATGTACATGTGTGCATGAGGATAGATAACAGTTCTGTGTACAATACAAGCAGTACCACATAAGCAAAACTATGTTTTCTTAATGAGGTACTTCCTCTTGACTAAACACTATGCATTTCGGGACCCTCTGTCCCTTCTTCAGGTGTAATTGATATCTAATCTTGTGATTTATTAAGGACATACGGGAAAGATACCTATCTGCTTGTTGTGCTATGACACCAGTATAAATTCTAATGTTCCTGTAAGCCAGATTACTGACTTGTCCATTCTTAGAATTACCAGTCTGTTCTTAAACTACCCAAGCAAATTCATCAGTTGAAGAGCTCTATAACATTTAAATGCAGTCTCTCACTCTCTAGGAAAACCTCAATAGTCGTGTATCATATGTTGAGGACAGAAAACTTCACCAAATATGTCCATAAACTAACCTGCTTTTAATTTGGTAAGTATCCAAGATGTTAATTTTCTATCAAGCTGTAAACACTGAGTCAGTCCCTCTCTATCCCGTCATCTCTACAAGCCAAACAAAAACCATCAACTGTTGTATGCACACACACTCCATGTGCTGCACCACTGCTATCAAAGGCTCATATGCAACAAGCGTTCCTCTTCTTACCTTTCTTCAAATGATTCAATGCTTGATACAGGAAAAGGGAAGCTGCTGTGAAAACAGCATCCTGTCCAGTATCAGCATTATAATTAAAGCATCATCAGCACATGACACGGAAAACATGTCTGATGTCCCATGTGACAATGGAAGCAGTAGTGAACTAGTACTGCAGCCATGTTGAAATTCTCAACTGAACAGTATAGTTATTTGTGATACAGCAAACACCCTATGAATCTCTATACCTTATGTCTGGTCACAATGACACCGGGCCTCATTACAACTCAGGCGGTAAGGGGTTTACGGCGCCGTAAACAGCGCCGACCCTTACCGCCTGAGTACGAGGTCCCTTAGCGCCATGGCGGATTTAACACCTGCTTTTAGCAGGTGTTAAAATCCATGGCGCTAAGGGACCATGGAGTTAATTACGCCACCGTAATTTACGGTGGCGTAATTAACGCCTTCCCCACTCCCATTATGCCCTATGGGGCAAAAATGGGAATGGGGAAGGGTAAATGGGGATTGGGGACTTACCGCCCCGCAAAACTCGGAATGGGGCGGTAAGTCCGCCAACCACCATGGCGTAAACGTAGTTTACGCTATGGTGGTAAAGTCACGGCCCACGCGGTAACTTACCACCTGGGTCGTAATGAGGCCCACCGTAATTAAAGGAGGTATCATTTTACATCCATACACAGGAGAAAAGATCAAAATAAGATGCTTTGCGAACAACAAACAGCTTATACTGGATATGTTGCCCATGCTGCATTTATTACGTAGGAGAAACTGAACGAACATTAGTCCTGTATAAGAAATAGAAACACCAGCTCATCAGTAGCAAGACGCTTCAATGAAAAAAAAAACACAGTGTGGCAAAGCTTAAATTTCAGACTTTGGAGGGAATTAACAATCCCAAATCGCAAATGGATATAAAAAAGAGAAGACAACAGAAAGAGGCCTATTGGATTGATCGTTTGGACACATTAGTGCCATGGGGAATGAATGAGAAATGGGACTTAAACTGCTTCTTATGATTACCATTTACTATGATAATTCATATTAGTACTTTTTTATGGTTTTGAGCTTTCCCTAATGAACAATATAAATCGTCTGCAACTTATTCAACATATATGAGATTGTCCAGCACATGCAGACGTGAACACTACATTTATTTCTGAGAAATCCATAAACATTCTCACATAGTCATGTTTAATACTTTTGTCACTAATCAACAAACAGCTCATCACGTAGCGTCATAATAGAGCAGAGCTTATGCATTTACTTTTCTTTGCCAATCTAACAGTACTACTTAGTGGCACTCCCCAGGACTACTGAGAGGGATTCCCTCAGTTCAGATATACAATATTTTTCACCTACAGACACATAGATCTCTTTATAGCATTGAGACAAAATCTGGATATCATGTTTTACTGCACGCTACGCAGTATGCTGTTTACCTTGGGATACACTTAGTAATGCAGTAATAGCGTGACTATGAAAAGGATACAGAGCACTATAGACTGAGGGGCCGTGTCTTCCTCGGGATGTGCGCCAAACCCGTGCATGGCGCACACGTCACTGCAACATCCCGAAAGACGTGCGCGACGCGCACAGTGAAAGCGCACAACCTCTGCGCATACACTAGAAAGTGGGCGGAACACGGGGCTTAACGCGCGGAATGGGGAACAACTTGCGAAAACAAGGGCATAACTGGGGATGTACTGCAGGGAAGCAGAGGGAACGCCCACACGCACCCGAACCACACGTATTCATGGAACCGAATAGGGCAAAGCCACGCACAGCGAAAGACACGCACAAGCCGATACACGTCCGCCACAAGAAGGCAGGCGGTAGCGTCCCTGCGCATTACAAACGTGGCAACATACAGCAATTGTGCGAGCGGGGCCTGGTATTTCGGGGTTGCGCGGGAAGTCACACACGCGATTGAGCGGAGTACGTGTATTCCGGGGGTTCGCGGGAAGACACACACGCGACCTGGCCTGGGGGAGCGGGCTACGTGTATTACAGGGGTTCGCGTGAACATTATCACGCGATCGGGCCTGGGGGAGCGGGCTACGTGTATTACAGGGGTTCGCGTGAACTTTTTCACGCGATCGGGCCTGGGGGAGCGGGCTACGTGTATTACAGGGGTTCGCGTGAACTTTGTCACGCGATCGGGCCTGGGGGAGCGGGCTACGTGTATTACAGGGGTTCGCGTGAACTTTGTCACGCGATCGGGCCTGGGGGAGCGGGCTACGTGTATTTCAGGGGTGCGAGGGAAGTTTTACACGCGAATAGCCTGGGCGCGTGTATTTCAGGGGTGCGCGGGAAGTTCTACACGCGAATAGCCTGGGCGCGTGTATTTCAGGGGTGCGCGGGAATTATCTCACGCGATCGGGCCTGGGGGAGCGGGGTACCACTCACCGTCTGCCTTGCGTGTAGTAGAACGCGTAGCCAACACCCGCTGTGAAGTAATAGCGTGTGAACCCCAACGGATGGAAAACACACGCACCGCACGAAAAGCACGTACAGAACATAAAGGCACGCGGGATCTCCAAGCCCTGCCAGGGCAACGCCCGTGCGCAAAACGTCACAGACGCGCTTACGCTGTAAGGGCCTTTGGTCCAATGAAATCACGTACGCGTGCTGACGCGCTTACGCGCTAAGGGCCTTTCCTCGAATTACACGCTGACGTGCAGATTTTTCACGTGCCAAATCACTCCGTATCAAGCTGGCCACGCGAAAACACACGGAAGACCACGCTCCTGCCCAGAAGGCCGAATTACTGCCCCCCAGTGCCCCGAGCAGCCTCCCACGTGCCATCTGCTGCTGCCTGCCTGCCTGCCTGCCTGCTGCCACCGTGCCCTGCCATTTGGTGCCTGCACATCAGCCATCTGCAGGGGTCCAGTTGCTGTGTCCACCCCTGCTGGAACAGTAGACTCCCGACTGGGATACCATCGCTCCACAGCCCAGCCCCAGGACCCAGTTGCCCACCCACGCCTGCCTCGGGGGTCGCCATGTCGGGGCAAGCACCATCTGAGACCAGTGGCGACCCCCAGCCAGAGAGGCAGAGGGCCACCAGCTTCAGTGAGAATGAAGTTGGTGTCCTGGTGGAGCATGTCCTGGGGCATTATGATGCCCTCTTCGGAAGACCACGCGCCAACAAGGAAGGACGGGAGAGGATCTGGGACGATGTAGTAGTTGCCATCAACGCGGAGGGGGTGGCAACCCGCGACATCAAGCACATCAAGAAGCGCTGGGAGGACTTGAGGGCCAGGACCCTCAATAAGGCCCGGCGCCTCGCGGAGGGGGGCCGGGCACGCCTGAGTGACATCCAGATGAGGGTCCTGGAACGCGTAGACCCAGCGCTCCACGCCCAGATCCTTCGGAGGCAGACCCATCTGGAGTTGGCCGGTAAGTGGCCAAGCATTACTGTGTGAGACAGGGCATGTTGCAGTGTGCTGGTTGTCTGATACCTGCCTGTATGTGTGACATAGGCCATGTACGTATGTGTGTGTGCAGGGACATCATGGTCAGGCATGTGAGTACAGTGATGTGTGAACCACATGGTTGGTGCATGTGTTCTATTGCAACATGGGGGGCTCTGTGCGGAATGGACACATGGAAGCATGGCAGTCTCTGTTCCTGGACATGGGTGGGGGTGAGGGATGGGTGCTGGTCCCATGTACATGTATGGTGTCCATGTGTGTCTGTCTGACCTGCGTGTCTGTGACTTGTAACTGCCATGGATGCATGACACATGTCTGTGACAATGTTCAGATTCACTGATGCAGCCTAGTCATCCTTGTATCCACTGCGTCTGTGGTGTACGAGGCCAGATGGATGGAACTACGGTGAGGTGTGTGCATGTGATGGCAAGACCCATGATGCATGTGAGTTTAAAACCAACATTGTATGAATCATGAGTCCCTTGTTCATGTATGCCAATGTCCATGGCATGCGCCATGGCTGTTACTGTATGTGTTTTGCCTGCACTGACCCATGTGTTGTGGAGGGACATGATGGAAGTGATGTATGACAGTGCCACTCATCTGCTGTTGCTTCCTGTCTAGGGGACCATTGTACAGTACCCTGCTTCTTGTGTTCTATGTCTCCCTCTACACAGTGGCAAGTGAAGAAGAGGGCGGAGAAGGCGCTGTGGAGCAGAGCGGCGGGGATGCTGCCACGGCTGCAGCGGAAGGGGTGGGTGAGCCCCCACAGGGGCTTGCACCGGCGGAAGACGGCGTGGAGACATCCAGGTTGGTGGTTTCCACAGAGGGGGAGGAGGCCGCTACTGAGCCACACATGGGGCCTGGTGGGGGCATCCCCGCTGGTGCAAGTGGTGCAGTCCAGGGCCAGGGGCAGGAGGCAGCACAGGTCGCCGTGGAGGTGCCTGTGCATGTCACTGTCCCTGACACTGTGACTGCACCACCATGCACCAGCAGGGATGCCCCATCCCAGGCCCGTCCGCAGGTAGGGGAGATGTCCATGTCATCTGACACTCCTCTACCTGCGGAGGAGGGGACCCCTGGCCGTGTGGAGAGGGTCCTGATTGGTGTCGCGTTGCGCACGGCTGGCATTCGTGATGAGGTGCATGCTTCCCGGGAGGAGCATGCACATCATCACGAAGAGCACCGTGCGTACGTTAACCATTTGGGAGCCGCCATGGTCGGGGGTTTCCTACATGTGTGTGGCCTTCTGGCGACCCTCTCCTCCTCTGTGGAGGCTATGCGCCAGTCGTGCTCCATGCCGTCTTCCGGCCCAGATGCCACCAGGGCCCCCTGTGGACCTGCCCCGACCAACGCAGCCAGCTCGGTGGGGACCCCATCCCTGCCACAGTCGGGAGTCGAAGGTCCAGCAGGGGTGGACACACCAGCAACTGTCCCCCTGCAGATGGAGGATGTGCCGGCATCATCTGGCAGGGCACGTGCACGACGGCATCGGTGGATTCCATCAGCCTGGATGCCGTCGTGCTGGCAGAGGCAGTGGCGTCGGAGGCAGCAGCAGGCTCGACGTGGGAGGCATCATGGCTCGGGGCCATCAAGATCAGAGGGGCAGGCATCGGCCGGAGGGCAGGAGAACCCTGGGATGGCAGTGTCTTCCGTGTGGGAGCAGTTGGTCCAGCGGATAGGTGCGGAGCGGCAGCGGGCGGAAGAGGAGCGGCTCACCATAGTCAGGGCAGAGTTCTCCATGCATCGGGTGTTGAGGCGGGCTGAGTGCCTCGAGGAAGCTCGAAGGGAGTTTGAGGTGGACACGGGGTTGTCCCTGCGAGACCTCGGGGCCAGGACAGAGTCCCGCCTCCGGGACATCGACATGGAGTTCGATGATGCCCTGGCCGGCAACATCACAGAGTGAGCCACAGGACTTGCCCGCTGCCATTGTATATAGTTCTTTAGTTAGTTAGTGTTAGGTTTCCTTTATTTTTTAAGTTTTTTTTGGACCGTTCAGACAATGGCCACTTTTCTGTATATATTTTTTTTATTAGTTAGTAGTAGTAGGTTTCATTTATGGTGTTGGGCTCATGGACCCTGGGATATTCTTGTACATAGTTTGATGTTTGGAAAACATTTGTTGGATTTATATTTGTGTTCCCCATGAGGCAATGGTTTTTCCTTATTTTTTCCCCCCATTATTTTTCTTTGGACTACATTAGTTTTTGGATTCCTTTGTTTTTTGATTTTTTCTATTAGTTCTCGGACATGGACCATTTGTTTTGTCATCCCCATTGTTGTGTGTTTTATTTCTTGACTTCATTTTCATCTTTAATACATATATTTATTACTTACATTTGTGGTATTTTCTCATTGGTTTCATGCATGTCATGATATGGGTTTTGACATTCACTTGCACCCATTGTGTATTTGTGTGTGACGGACATGTGTTCATTTACATACTTGCCATTGGGGTTGTATCATGTAATTGCATCTACTATGTGGGTGGATGCAATCCTTGGCTGGGTGTTTGTGCTGGGTATGCTGCCCATTACTGCCATGATTGCATTTCGTCAGGACCTGGGGGCAGGGGGACATGAGTGGGGGCCTGCAGGGGGGTGGGGGTGCAAGGGGACATGAGTGGGGGCCTGCTGGGGGGTGGGGGTGCAAGGGGACATGAGTGGGACATGGTTGGGGGCCTGCTGGCAGGTGCCCCACAGTGCTGGGGGGTGGGGGTGCAAGGGGACATGAGTGGGACATGGTTGGGGGCCTGCTGGCAGGTGCTCCACAGTGCTGGGGGGTGGGGGTGCAAGGGGACATGAGTGGGACATGGTTGGGGGCCTGCTGGCAGGTGCCCCACAGTGCTGGGGGGTGGGGGTGCAAGGGGACATGAGTGGGACATGGTTGGGGGCCTGCTGGCAGGTGCCCCACAGTGCTGGGGGGTGGGGGTGCAGGGGGACATGAGTGGGACATGGTTGGGGGCCTGCTGGCAGGTGCCCCACAGTGCTGGGGGGTGGGGGTGCAGGGGGACATGAGTGGGGGCCTGCTGGGGGGTGGGGGTGCAAGGGGACATGAGTGGGACATGGTTGGGGGCCTGCTGGCAGGTGCCCCACAGTTCTGGGGGGTGGGGGTGCAAGGGGACATGAGTGGGACATGGTTGGGGGCCTGCTGGCAGGTGTCCCACAGTGCTGGGGGGTGGGGGTGCAAGGGGACATGAGTGGGACATGGTTGGGGGCCTGCTGGCAGGTGCCCCACAGTGCTGGGGGGTGGGGGTGCAAGGGGACATGAGTGGGACATGGTTGGGGGCCTGCTGGCAGGTGCCCCACAGTGCTGGGGGGTGGGGGTGCAAGGGGACATGAGTGGGACATGGTTGGGGGCCTGCTGGCAGGTGCCCCACAGTGCTGGGGGGTGGGGGTGCAAGGGGACATGAGTGGGACATGGTTGGGGGCCTGCTGGCAGGTGCCCCACAGTGCTGGGGGGTGGGGGTGCAAGGGGACATGTGGCTTGGCTGGGGGGCATGCCCATGGTGGATGGGCTGCCTGCGGGACATGACCAGGGGTGCAGGGTAGTCCCCTGTGGTGTGGGCTGCCTGCAGAGGTCGTGGAGGGGGTAGAGGGGAGACCTGGGAGGACCCACACTGGCAATTCACCTCTTCAACTTCCCGCACACCCACGTAATACACTGCCCCACTCGCACAGGCCCAATCGCGTGTAGAATTTCTCGCGCACCCCTGAAATCCACGTACCCAGGCCAATCGCGTGTAGAATTTCTCGCGCACCCCTGAAATACACGTACCCTGCTGAAATCGCGTGTAGAATTTCTCGCGCACCCCTGAAATACACGCGCCCAGGCCAATCGCGTGTAGAATTTCTCGCGCACCCCTGAAATACACGCGCCCAGGCCAATCGCGTATAGAATTTCTTGCGCACCCCTGAAATCCACGTACCCAGGCCAATCGCGTGTAGAATTTCTCGCGCACCCCGAAATACACGTACCCTGCTGAAATCGCGTGTAGAATTTCTCGCGCACCCCTGAAATCCACGTACCCAGGCCAATCGCGTGTAGAATTTCTCGCGCACCCCTGAAATACACGTACCCTGCTGAAATCGCGTGTAGAATTTCTCGCGCACCCCTGAAATACACGCGCCCAGGCCAATCGCGTGTAGAATTTCTCGCGCACCCCTGAAATACACGCGCCCAGGCCAATCGCGTGTAGAATTTCTCGCGCACCCCTGAAATCCACGTACCCAGGCCAATCGCGTGTAGAATTTCTCGCGCACCCCTGAAATACACGTACCCTGCTGAAATCGCGTGTAGAATTTCTCGCGCACCCCTGAAATCCACGTACCCAGGCCAATCGCGTGTAGAATTTCTCGCGCAAACCTCAAATACACGCGCCCAGGCCAATCGCGTGTAGAATTTCTCGCGCACCCCTGAAATACACGCGCCCAGGCCAATCGCGTGTAGAATTTCTCGCGCACCCCTGAAATACACGCGCCCAGGCTATTCGCGTGTGGAACTTCACGCGCACCCCTGAAATACACGCGCCCAGGCTATTCGCGTGTGGAACTTCACGCGCACCCCTGAAATACACGCGCCCAGGCTATTCGCGTGTGGAACTTCACGCGCACCCCTGAAATACACGCGCCCAGGCTATTCGCGTGTGGAACTTCCCGCGCACCCCTGAAGTACACGCGCCCAGGCTATTCGCGTGTGGAACTTCCCGCGCACCCCTGAAGTACACGCGCCCAGGCTATTCGCGTGTGGAACTTCACGCGAACCCCTGAAATACACGTAGCCCGCTTGCCGTGCTGGTACAGGGTTAGCGCAGCCCTTTGCGCTGGATTGGGGATTTTGATGGCTTTTCCCTGCGCGTAAGGCGTTCTTGGGGGCGTAACTGGCACTGCTGCAAGGTCGCTGCACCACTATGCGCCACGGCTGGTTTCGGTGGCTGGAATCCATGAATACGCTGTGCGCGGAAATGGGTTTTGGCGCACGCGGCTGGCGCAGGGATTCGCACGCGCACACTGTGCGCCAGCCGCGTGCGCCACTTGTGCGCTGAATTCTATGAATTACCCCCTTAGGCTTCTAGAGGACATCACGTTAAGCCACAAAGTAACAGGGTGATTATGAAGGGACATGAAGTAATGTGTTTGGAGGGCATAACATGTAATAATATAGTTACAGAGTGTTAATGAAAGAATATGGTAGACAATAAATGCAGACAATATCATTATGACACGTTAAGTCTAGATGGCATACATAAAAATTCATCATGTATATTCACGTGTGGTAAACAAACACATATATCATGTATTTTACATGTGGTTTCCACCATCCGTTAGGCAAAACTCAGCTTCGCTCAGCACAAACCATGAAATACCCACTCCAATATGGCTGACACGTCACTAAGCGATCTGCCATTTTGTTAGTAAATGTTGCCATAGCAACTCAACCAACTAGAAATGGAATGCGGACTCCGTTACATGGTTTGTTCGTGACACAGAGCACTCGTCGTTTGAACGTTTTAACTCTGAAGGTAAGCGCAACATACTGGTGATTTTATACACTGATCTCAATCCAGGGACCCCTCTAACCACAATGTTACATTTATCTGTATTTCAGGAGATATCGAGTGCTTTGCAACATGTTGCTCATGCAGTTCAGACGCCGTCCAGGTCAGAAATGTATCATGCAGCATGAGATATAGTGATAACAGCATGAGATATAGCGACAATGACATAGTGGCATTAAGTTGATGCTACTACTACCACAGACGCTTACGTTATATTTGAATTGCATGAAGGCACTACTGAATAACAGACACTTACATCACATATGAATTGCATCACGGCACCATTCTACTGGTGCAGGTGGAGGCAGGCATTTAGCACGGCTTTCATAAACATGATATGCTGTCACTAAAACAGCATGAACCACACTCTGCAGTGGTGACAGGACTAACAAAGAATCGTTAACATAAAACAATGAAAAAAAAAGATTAATTGTTGAATTTTCCTTATATTTTCTTACATGTATCTTGTTATGTTGTATCTTTTTATGTTGTGTGTTTCTCCCTGTCAATATGTTATAATGCTGACCAATGTAATGCTATACTAATTGTGACCATGTTGCATAATATGTACAGTGGGAAACAGGGATTAGACACAGCCCCGATGAAGGATAACTATCCGAAAATGCATTGGCCAATTAATCACATGTTCGCTTCAAATAGCGTTGGCGCAAATTAGAACTTTGGTGAAAGTAACCAAGTTCAAAGATTAAAACATCATGACATAAAAACAGCACTAACGGCGTTATTGATTTATTTAATTAACTTTAAGCAACTAAATAACCCTCTATGGTTGAAAACATGTCATTTCAGAAACATTAGATACACCTTTTCTCATTGATTTTCAAACTATAAGGTCCTTTGTTATATGAACTGATATCATTGGTTGGCATGCTTGTGCCATATCTGGAACATTCAGTTCATCTAGCAGCACGTAAGGCCAGACGGAGGTGCAGGGAGATAGGACATGAAACTACCTCACCACTAAATTGGCCCAGCATCTCTCATCACCCATGCCTTCTGCTATGAAATTGCCTTTGTACTTGGCCTTGTGGAGTATTCTTTTCTTTGAGAATGCACAGGAGTGAGGGCACTCACTATCATTCCTGGGACTTCAAATTCAAGCTTTATTTCCATCCTTTGCTCACGTCACAGGAGACCAGGAGTTGGTCTATTTTGCAGATTTTAAATGCTCTAAATGAATTAAAGTTTGGCATCCCTTGTGTTGTATCTTGCACTTTAATGCAAGAAGGTTCATCCTCTACATAATCGTTCTTCTTCAGATTAGATAGCTGACCTTGCTTCTTGAATCTTGGCTCCAGGCCAGGCAGCCTTGCCATGCAGCTTCATTAGCCTATTATTTTTGCTGCAACACAGTTTTCCATTCCAGCTTCATGTTTTCTGGCCTACTAAATTTATGATTCCAATGTCCAGTGTATATACAATGGCGGCTTCGCCTGCACTCTATTCACTACTCATAGCCAGCTTCTATGATGACTTAATCTACTTTGTGTGTCAGCAACTGTACATTTATTGATTTTCTGCGGCACTTCGTGTTCGGGTAATTGTTTTTCCCTATATTGGAAAGACCCATTGATTCTTTACTTCGTCATTAGTTTCTTCAGGATTTATACATCATCTTTAACCAGTATCTCGGAACGTCATGCACACTTCTTTATGACATCATCAATTCACTGGTTAGCTTGTTTTCATACTTGCTGAGGTTTTTCCTCCGGCAGGTTATCATCACATCGAGGGTACATTCGGTAGGGTTGTCCCAATCGGTATCTTCTTTCAAACACTTGCTGCGGTATTGGTATTATGGTTGGTATTAGGTACGGTAAGATCTCATGTCTCCAATACATGAGATTTAGGGGACAGGATCTCCTGCATATGCACAGAGCTGCTCCTCTGCACACCAACAATGCTTTGACTTGAGCTTTCCTGACTACTTCTGTATAAATAACCTCTTTCTAGAAATCTATTTTGTAATGTTGTTGATTTGTTCACAAACTCTGGGTCTTCAGATATGATCCTCTTGTATCTTATGAACTGACTATATGGAATGCATTCAACCATTTGTTCTGCGTGAAAGCTTCACACTAATAGGATGCTGTTTTATCAGTTGGTTTATCATGAATGGTAGTTTTCAATTTGTCTTCCTTCTTGTACATTTCCACATCCAAAAATGGTATCCTGTTTACACTATACTGTGTAGTGATTCAAATTCTAGAAGCCAGCTTATTCATGCACTCAAAGACATTAGTCAATTTTTTGTGTGCCATTTTTTGTGTGCCTCTCCACACGCCAAAGATTTCATCAATAAACCTGTACAGGCATCTCAAGTTATCTTTCTATATAGGGTTGTTTAAAATAAGTTTTTCTTCGAGATAAGCCATATACGGGTGGCATAACTTGGTGCCATGGCTGCACCTATTGATGTCCCTGATATTTGTACAAAGAAACAGTATTCAAATCTGAAGAAATTGTTTGACAGTACTAATTTCAATTAACTAAAGACAAATATTGGCTCAACAGTCTTCTGTAGATAAAAGGAGCCATTCCATTGATTCTCGACCTGTGGCGTGTGTTATATTTGTATACAGGGTGCATACATCCATAGTAAATGGTATGTCCAAATTCGCATCAACTTTGAGATTTTTGATCTTCACCGAAAAAAAGTCAGTGGTGTCTTTTAAATATTTTTGCATTGATTGAACCACTGGTGGGATCACCTTATCAATGTATTGTGCTAGGGGTTCCAATAAACTGTCCGATGCTGTTATTATTGCCCTCCCTGGAGGGTCAATCAACCTTGTATGCACTTTTGGTATGATATTATATGATATGATATGATATGATAGTCTATTTAAATAGCGCCTATACACAATGTGTTTCAAAGCGCTTCAAAGAAAGGGAGGGAACAAGGGAAAATGCATTGACATTCTTACAGGCCATGTACAGTAAGGATGTGGAATTAACTATCATACACGGCCTGATGAGATTTCAAGGGAGGGAGATAGTGGGAAGGAAATGGAAACAGACAGGAAACTACCGTACAAGGCCTGACAACATTTCTGGTAGAGCCGGAGAAAAACAAAAGGTGAGGGAGAGGGGTGCAGAAAGGGAGGGGAGGAACAAAACAAGCGACTATCATATTAGGCCTGATGACATTTCAGATAGTGCTGGAGGGGGTAGGGGACAATTAATGGGAGGGGAAAGGAGACAGACGAGTTTGCTATCATACTAGGTCCAGGGACAATTCTGATAGAATAAGTGCATAGACGAAAGTAAGGGGAGGAGGGGAGGATATAGGAAAAGGTAGAAAGAGAGAGGAGGAGAGAACAGAGTAAGCAGTAAAAGCAAGAGGGGAGAGCAAATACAATTGCAGAAGTCATTAGTAACACCTAAAGTCGCAAGCCAGGATACAAGATGAAGAGGGGAAAAGCATGATTCAGGGCCACCATGAGTACAAGATGCAAAGGAAGTCCAGCATGAGAGTTGAGAAAGGGTGATGCACCATGAATCAATGAAGTCCATAAAAGTCAAATCCAGCACTGGCCACAAGACAGTGATGGTGAAACCAGAATGTATCGGGACAGTCTCCTGCAGAAGTAGGCTGGAGCGTGTGGGTAGGACAGCAGGGTAGAAGAATCAAGTAAAGCAGGCAACACCTGTGTGCGAGAAGGGAGGGGGCACAAGTGAACATCACAGGGGGACCAGAGTGGGAGGGGATGGCCTGTGGGAACAGAGGGGTTAAACACATGTTGGTGCATGCTTACCTGCTGTCTGAGCAGGGGGTTGAGCCATGGGTCATCCTGGTCCGAACAGTTCCATACAGGAATTTCCCTTTTCTTCGTCAGCCCTTCGCTTCGGACGCATGGGTGAGAAACACCCTTGATCTAAGAGTTAAGAGCAGGAAGGAAGAAGCAGGGCAAAGAAGGTGAGTGGAGCTTAGGCCAGGTGACATATATCCACTTGCACCTGCTCCCCATTTGCAAGGGAAAAGAGGCTGGGGGGCTCCTTAAGTAGGGAAAAAGAGCGGCAACCAGGAAGGCGCTAGGTGAGCGGGGCTTGTTAAGTGGGGGAAAAAAGCAGCAACCTGGTAGGCGCCAAGTGGGTGGGGCTGGCTAAGTGGGGAAAAAGACTGGCAACCTGGAAGGTGCCAGGTGGGCGGGGCTTAGTCCAGGTGACCTAGATCCACTTGGACCTGCCCCCCATCTGCAAAGGAAAAGAGGCTGGATGGCTCCTTAAGTAGGGAAAAAGAGCAGCAACCAGGAAAGCACCAGGTTGCCGGGGCCTGCTAAGTGATGAAAAAGAGCAGCAACCTGGATGGCGCCAGGTGGGCGGGGCTTAGGCCTGGTAGGATGTAAAGTACTGGCATCTCAGGATGTGATTTGGTAAGGATTGATATTGTTTTTTAGTAATCCACTCGATCTGCTCTGTTTGATCCAACAATTCATTGATTACTTTTCAGACTTGTTCCATAGGATCTTGGAATACTTCTAAGTAGATGTCTTGATCTGCCAATTGTCGCTCCACTTCTTGTTTGTATTTTTTTCGATCCATAATGACCAGTGCTACTCCCTTATCAGCTGGCTTCTAGATAATATTCAAATTGTCCCATAGTCGCAAAAGTGTTTCTTGTTCATGTTTAGTGAATTTTCCTGTTTGCTTCTATTGAATGAGAGTTTACTCACTTCATAGAGAACCTTTTTACTGAAATACCTCCAAAACATAGTTCTTTATTTTTGGCTTTAAGAAATTGTTCAGAGACATCTCTAGATATTTTGATGCATCTGAGGATTATGATAGTCTATTGTTGCAAAAAACTATTTTAGGCGCATCTTACCTGTCAAACGAAAAAAGTCTATCTTTTCTTTCAGTGGTCTGCAGGCACAAAAGAGATACCCTTCTATAACATTTTTCTTTAGAATGGACGCAATGTGTATTTAGAAACGGTGATCACTAAGTCTTCTTTTTGGGAAAATTCCCCTTGCGCCCCGGATTTTTCCTTTTTGCTTCATCTAGTTTTTGACCACCTAAAAAAGGAGCCAAAATGGTGCTCACTGTTCCTCCTGTTCAATCTCACTGTTCTTGATCTTGTGGTGGATCCCTTATTGTTAATTATTCATCTGTTTCTGCACATGATGCTCCGACAAGGTCGTCAAAGAGGTTGAGTTTCTTCTTGGTCTCTGAGGCTATTGTGTATTGGGAGAGTTGTAATAATCTTTGCAGGTGTAGACTATGTCTAATGTATTGTCTATCACGTCTCGCCTAATCTTCCTTATTTTTTTAGACTCTATCTCATTCTTGAAGTTATCCAATATATTATTAATATCTTCCAGTGCTGCTGAGATTTGTTGTTTTGTTATTAAAGTCGAAAGAATAGTCTTTATTGTCTAAAATTCTTCTGTCACCTGTGATAAGGATTTTGCCAGTTCCTCATTCGTCAGGAGAATCAAACCCACCTTTTTACCTAGTCTCAATTATGAGCCGATTTGGGAGAATGATGTTAAATATGTATACGTATTGAGGTAACCATTTCCGATTTTATTCCCACAAGCCTATATTATATTAATTCCTATGTAAAAATCAAGTACAGAGTAGTATCATTGGTACCAAACATAAGGTATAGAGATTCATAGAGTGGTTGCTGTATCACAAATAACTATACTGTTCAATTGACCATTCCAAAATGGCCACATTGCCAGTTCACTACTGCTTCGATTGTCACATGGGACGTCGGACATGGTTTCCGCGGCACACAATGATTTTGCTTTACTTTATAATGCTGATACAGGATGGGAGGCTGTTTTCACAGCCGCCTCCCTGTTCCTGTATCGGGCATTGAATCATTTGAGGAAAGGTGAGAAGCAGAACGCTTGTCGCATAGGAACCTTTGATAGCAATGGTGCAGCAAATGGAGTAAATGCGCATTCAACAGTTAATAGCATTTGTTTGGCTTGTAGAGATGACAGGAGAGAGAGGGACTGACCTGTTATTTACAGCGTGATACAACATTAACATCTTGGATACTTACCATATTAAAAGCAGGTTCGTTTATGGACATATTCAGTGAAGATTTGTTTCCTCAACATGTGGTACATGACTCGTGAGGTTTTCCTAGCGGGTGAGAGACTGTATTTACATTTTTTAGATCTCTTTAACTGATGAATTTGCTTGGGCAGTTTAAAAACAGATCAGCCAGTCTATTTATTTATTCATATAATTAATTTATTCACATTTATAGAGCGCACAAACAGCCTGGAGGCATTGTGGCGTTGTTACAAGAAAACAGCTTAGTTATTTTAAAGGGAAAGCGGCTAGGTTACATTAGCCCCCACCTCTGGTACGCGTAACTCTAGGAACAGGCGCATGGTGTTCTTGTGGGTCAGGAGGAGGGGGAATGATGACTTTGTGAGAGAGGTAGGGAGGTGCGGTCTGATGGATGCATTTGTGAGTGAGGGCAAACATTTTGAAAAGGATGCATTGGCGGACAGGCAGCCAGTGTGCTTTCTGTCTGGCTGCTGAGATGTGTTCTCTTTTGGGGATGCTAAGTGCAGCGCGAAGGGTGTTATTTTGAATAGTTTGGATTTTGTCCAAATTTTTTGCTGAGGTTCCCATGAAGAGAACATTACAATAGTCCATCTAAGTAGACTCCCAGAGTTTTGACTTTTTGAGGGACAGGGATAGTGGTGTTGTCGATGGTGAAGGATAAGTACTGGTTGTTGAGTTTAATCTGTGAGTCAGTGGTGCTAACAGTAGTAGTTCAGTCTTATCCCCATTCAGGCAGAGCCAGTTCTCAAACATCCATGTGTGGATGCTGGAGAAGATGGAGTTGAGGGTTTTGGAGTCAGTCTCGTAGTCACTGGACAAGGGGAGCAGGACATGAGTATCTTCAGCATAGTTTGTGTACATAATGCTGAAAGAGTCAAGTGTGTTGAAGAGAGACATAGTGAAAATGTTGTATAGCATGGGGGACAGGCAGGAGTCCTGTGCGATTCCACGTAGGATGGTGGCTGGGGTCGCCGATGCTTGGTCTGAAAAGACTTGCATAGCTCTTCCTTGGAGGAAGGAGGCGATCAAGGTGATTGCATTAGGGGAGAAGAAGGCTGAGGCAGAGAGGTGTTGACAGAGTAGCTTATGGTCCACCAGGTCAAATGTAGGTGAGAGGTCTAGGAGGAGGAGTAGGGCAGGTTTGGGTTACCCGGTTTCAAGGTCCAGGAAAGCTTTTTCAGTTCTAAGAATCGAAAGGTCAGTACTCTGGCTTCCAGGAACATTAGAATGTATACTGGTGTCATAGCACAATACACTGATGGGTATCTTTCTCTTATAAACTTAATAGATCATAAGATTAGATAACAATTACACCTGAAGAAGGGACATAGGGTCCCAAAGTGCGTAGTGTGATGTCAACTGGGAGCACCTAATTAAGAAAATGTAGTTTTGCTGATGTGGTACTGCTTGCATTGTACACAGAACTGTTATCTATCATCATATACACATGTACATGTTTTTTTTGTTTATGTTATGAGAAAATTGAAATTGAATGTTTGGTGAGATGTCTTCCGTATAATGAATTGAGAAGAGTAATGTTTTTTGGTTTAAGTTTTATGCTCACAAGATAACAACAATTTGCTGTGTAATTATGAATAATTGATTTTGTACAATTTATCTTTGTATGCTGAAACTATTAAAGTTGTTTTCTGTTAAAAATGCATAGAAAAAAAATACATGAAGAGGATATTCTGGACCTCCTAAGAGTGACTGGGTTATTCATCAGTGAGAAAGAGGAATTGTGATAATTTCTGTTTATTTCCTCTGTAGCAAGCAGCGGACCCAGGGCACCTGAAGAGAGTTGAATTACTTGATGTATTCCTGAGTAGAGATTAACAGTAATGCCCCCTAGTCAAACTTGTATGAATCCTGCTCTATATGTCATCATGGATTAGAGAGAGAAGCTCTACAAGTATCTCCCTTGTTCTGCCGGTACAGGGTAATGAGCTGGATATCAGTTAATGCCCAGGATGATGGCATGGCACAGGGAATGTGCGTTCACCTTGCATGGTGTTTCCTCCTCATCTCTGCACCCTGTGCTGCTGTTTCTGCCTCTGCAGCTCAATGTTGCTACATGCTGCACACCATGCTTCATGTTCCAGTTACCAATAGCTAGTGGCAGCATGGTGTTGGAAAGTGTGTTTGTTGTCAGGTGCCATCCTTTGTGGTCTCTCAAAGTGTATTGGGAGCACCTGTGACTTGTTTTCCATTCCCGGTATGTACTTTATCTCCACCTTTTAGATTGAGGTAACTGCACTATGTTTTCAGGGGAAATATTGCCCATTTACGGTGGCATTTTGTTTGTATTTCAACTTGTGATATGGCGGAAATGCCCTATTGCATCTTGGCAGTAGAGCCTTTGCTGATTCCACCTGACATTGGCTGTAATTCCACCAATGGTGATTCCTCAGGGGCTAATTCCGCCAGCCATCCCCTAATTCAGGTAAAAGTGGTGGTAATTCCTTTACCACCATTTGTAAGATAAACCACCAAACTCATAATAAGCCCCTACTACCAAATGTTATCGTATGACCGGACTATGAAGGCTGTGCCTGTGCAACAACCTTATCCTTTACAGAACTAAGCTATCTTTGCAGCTCATGCATCAGTTCAACAAGAGCATTGGTCATCTTCTGGGGAAGAGGTTTAAAATATGGAAATGTGCCAAAGCAAATTTAAAATGTCTAAAACATAACATCTAATTAATAATGGATAAAATACAAAAGAAGTACTTACTCGCTGCAAACCCAAGTATGCTTGCAGCTGTGAATATCTAAACCTCAGCCTTTCTTTACTCTATGTATTCTGAGGTGGTGGGAGACAGACCAGTAGTGGCCAGTGGCTAGCCACACTTGTGACACTGCTGCCATTTGGTGTAGGAAGAAGAGCGACATCTGGCCACACAGACTGACAGAGTTGCACTGACTGAAAGGAAACAAGCATTGATCGCCTGCGGTATATTTAATAGATGGAAAGAAATGGGTAAAAGTAAGAGTTTCCCTATTTCACAGGCCATCTACAATTATACAAACCGGATAATATACACGTTTAGATTCAATATCACACTCTATAGACACTACCATTTCGCTGATACTGCCAGTACCCTTCCTGAACATATGCAAAATAAATATAGCCCATGTAGGAAGCCAAATGCAGAGTGACATGCAGTGTTTTGCACAATCGTATAAACACCGACATATGCATCATGGCCTGTACATTTTATGTAACAAATGATCAGAAATTTGACGTTGGAAAAAAAAAACAGATGTAAACTGGGTAGCAACTTGTCTGCCAATGTGCTCCCTTTTTGTGGCGTGAGGGGGGCTAGTATTTGGACCATAACAATAAACTATAGTGAATGTCTTACATAAATCAAACGTGTCTTTAATACTTAACTTTTTGATGTAATTTAGTGCTATTTCTCATTACATGGCTGAACTAGAAATATAATGTATAATCGTGCACATGCTTATTTTGCAATGACATCAAGCTAAGGGCATTTTTAGGTGGTTGGTTTCCACTTGAAGCAATGGATTACCATCCTCAAAGGAAGCCACTGCTATCTAATAGGGATGCCACTCGTGTGCAAAGTACTATTGATGGTTGCAGTGGGAAGGAAATGGGCAGACAAGTAGAATCTGGACACACTACACCAGGTGGCTTTGAAGAACAGGTGACAAGTTAACCTACGAAACAAATCAAAAGATTCGGTGGGGGGTGGTTAATGCACAAGGGACAATAGAAATGACATTCAATCACTATAAAGTCACTTACATGCCAACATCCTTTTTGCAGATGTTGGTTAAGCGTCTTCCAGATTTGCTACGATTTAGTACGACAAATCCCAGAATACAAAGGTAGATCTTGGAACCAATCATATGTGTGTGTATTGAAAAAGAAAACAACTGTCTCCATGACTTGACATTGATATTGTTCACAGTAAATAATATGGGTTTGGGTGTTGATGTGTAATCAATGACTACTGTACTGTATATCAGGCATTTTACTCTGAAGATATCTTCATACTGCACAAATAACGTTTTTTTTTAATTAAAAAGTGGTGGCGACAAGAATTAATCATATACATTTGAATTGCCTTACTGACCAAGAGATGACTTGTATCACTTGGGACTAATACCCTTCTTCAACTTATTTCCATCAGTTTCACCTCTGAAAATTACTTTGGCTTGTTTCACAATGGTAAGATAATGTCCCCATCCTGGGTGTAACAGTTTATTTGCATATTGTGGTAATAGCAATGTAGCTTTTGGAGTCGTGATGATCAAGTAAAAAAAAAAGTTAATTTGGGTAAAGAGAATGCTCAAAATGTGGTAGCAAATTATATGTGTTTGTATTTTTAATATGTAAATAACAAGTGTATTCTATAGCATAAGTATATGTATCTTAAATGTGGTTGAACTTGAACAGTTTTGCAATAAACAGATAGTAGGACTAATATAAAAGTAAATGGTTCCCTATACAAAATTGAAAGCAATTTCAATGCGTTACCTTTCAGTTTGGTCATTAAAATGGACGTTGTCTGCTACAATTAAGGTGTTTTTAAAAAAAAGCTAGCAGAGAGGGAGTGTTTTTTAGGAGAGAAATGTTGAGAAGTTGCACGGCTGTTTCTTGAAGGCAGATTAATTTGCTCTGTGGTTTTCCTGCCTGCTTCTGAAGCAGAATACTCAGAACGCTTATTGACTGCATTGTGTGCATTCCCATTTTTTCAGAGGAGGTCAATAGTGGTAATAGCTATTTTGCACCTGAGATAGGGTGTCAAGGAGGTGTCCTGCCAAATTCAAAGCAAATCTTACGTTCCTTGCAAGACCATTGTGGAGGCTGTTTTAAAAAAATATTTTTATTTTATTTATTTTTCATCAAGAAATATGTTAGACCATTGTCTCAGCTAAACATGTCCATTAGATAGTGCTGGGTTGTTTGTGGTCAAAGTGAGTTTGAGTCCCAGGACTCAGACATGTGTCACATTGGATTCTATGGGCCATCTAACTACTAAAAACATTTTTCAAACGATTTAAAAAAAAGAACAGACATACCTTGAACCCCATTGCCACACCATTCTCAAATGCAAATACTGAGGCTGTCTGAATCAGTATACATGGTTTAATATTACAAATATGTTAAGGTTATGTTGCGCATTGTGAAATATTAAATGAACACTTAACCTGGTGTGCATCATGTACATTGTAATTCAATATTTGTCTAATATAATGATATAGTCATTCTACATATTGATATTGTGCTTTGCTCTGTAAGTATTGTACTGAAAGTGATCATTACAAATAAAGTCTGTTTAAAATGTTATTATATATTTTTACTAACAATTGATAACATTTAACTATAATACATAACACCATAACATATATTCTTGAATGTCAATAGTAAGAAGAGAAAGCGCAAAAATAACAAACAAAAAAATGCGCAAAAAAACCCTCACCCCTTCCCCCAAGAACATTCTGAAGATTGTCCTTTAGTCTTTTACTCTAAATCAAATTCCAAAAACATACCACAGATCAAAAATGCTACTCTTCTTCTGGTGCTTCAAAATCAATATTAGAGTTTGGTAGAGCATATACATTTCCTGAGACCACATTGCTCTAGTAGGATGTTTGTTCGATTTCAATGGGCCTCATTACGAGGTTGGAGGCAGCCATGGTGCTATTAGCACCATGGCTGCCTCCAAACCTGTGTCCGGGTAATCAGAATGGAGACTTACCGGGTAATTCCAACCTTGGAGGACCCGGTAAGTCCCCATTCTGAAAATCATTCCCATTCGTGCCCCCATAGTTCTAAATGGGAATGGGGAAGGAGCTAATACCAGGCCCGCAAATAGTGGGCCCGTTATTAGCTGCCTGGATCCTTAGCGGCTCCCGCTAATGGCGGCTGGTAAAACCAGCCGACCTTAGTGGGACCTGCTAAGGGACCTCGGAATGCGGTGGTAGGGGGTTAACGGCACCAGCATCCTTACCGGTGCCGTTAACCCCTTACTGCTGGCCTCTTTTTTTGACATTAATGCCACTCTAAATAATGAACTTTCTGCTAGTATGTCAGGTCCTGCAAAATAACATCTTCCCCCAAAATCCATGTTTCAAAGTCATAGGGCCTCATTCCCAGGTTGGTGCTAGTCATGGCGCTATTAGCGTCATGACTAGCACCATTACCCGTACCGTGTCCACCCTGGTTCAATGGGGACTTACCGGTCTAGTCCGACCTTTGCGGAACCGGTAAATCCCCATTGAAAATGTCAATCCCCATTCCCATTTGAGCTCCCATAGGGCTCAATCTGAATGGGGAGGGTGCTAATAACGGTACAGTAAATGACGGTACCGTTATTAGCTCTGAAGTCCCTTTGCGGGTCCCGTCCTTAACGCCTGCTAAAACCAGGCATTAAGGAAGGACCCGCAAAGGGACCTCGGAATAGGGCGCAAAGGGATTACCGGCACCGGGTCATTATCGATGCCCGGTATCCCTTTGCACCCGGGTCGTAATGGCCCCCATACTGTCTGGCATACTTGCTTAAATCTTCTGAAAATGCCTCAATAATCTTTGCATGGTAACAGTTAAAATATTTCATTCTTTATTACAAAAATATTCAATGCTAAGTGACACCCACAAAAACACCAAAATATTTAGCCAACATGCCTTCCTTATTCAGATTCAACTGCAACACCCACCAGTTATCGTTTCTTTTATATTATAGTACCCATAAACAATTAAGACGTGTGCACAGATGTGCAGTGCTGGTTCAATGATTGTAGAGGCCTGCAAAAACAGACAGAACCTGCTAAAGTGCAAATACTTTTACACCACCAAAAGTAACATTACATAAAATTAAGTTTCGGGGAGTCGAATTAGTCGATGATACTCTAGTGTCACACTGGAAGTTACATTAAAAGAAATTGCCATGAATAAGCCAAGAGGTACCCTTGTGATATGCATATGAACAGTTATTATTACTATTATTATTATGTTTATTATTATTTTTATTATTATTATTATTATTATTATTATTTTTATATAGAGCAACATTACTGTTGTTTAACCTATCGGATATTTCTGAGAACTGTATCTTTTGTGAAAGGTGAAGCAGGGTTTGAGCGTAGTCTCCAATTCAGGCACTTGAATATACGTCTTCTCAACCATACATCATTAGAAAGATATACAAATAAGATGATTGTGCAAAGGATACACACATTGTAAAGGTCTTATAGATCACGCAGGCATCATGGAAATACAATTGAGATTTTAAACATTGGACGAGGGATATTATTGTCTTGAGAGGAGATGCAGATTCCAGAAGCCATCTGGTGCTGGCGCTGTGTGATGGAATTCAGACACAGCATGCTCTATCAGCTGTTGGCAGCCAAACATTGGGCCGCATTACGAACCTGGCGGTCTGGAAACTACGGTACCGGTAAGCATACTGGTACCGTAGTTCCCGGACCGCCATACTACGTGCTCTGCTTGCGGCAGGTTTTTCTAAATGCGAGCAGAGCACGTCGGATGCACCGGCACAGCTCTGAATGTCTGAATGTGCATCCGACGTCCCCATCCCCATTCTGCCCTATGCGGCAGAATGGGGATCGGGATGCCCTTGATTCTGGCACCTGAAAATGGGCAATTACCGGGTCCGCCGAGCTCGGCATGACCTGGTTCTTGCCCATTCATGGGTGCCGGAAAAAATGCAACTCTGGCAGCAGCCGTGCCCTTAATAAGGGCACGGCTACCACCAGAGTTGTAATGAGGCCCATTATTGCTAAATTAGAGAGACCTGTTGCCATTCACCGCTGGTAAAGAGCTACCCATCCAAGTGCACAAAGAAGTATTAGAAACATAATCTGAAGGCACTACTCCTACTGCTAAGTGATGGGGGAGTGGTTTTCAAGAAATAGGAAACTTCTAATTAGTGAGTCAGGACTGCAAGGCCCACAGTAATGCAGGTGCTGTGCCTCAGTCCTGAGCAGGTTATAGTGTCACTGTGCGCTCAAAACAGTGTGAGCAAAAAGCAAAATGTGCCAAACCTACTTTCATAAGAAATGACCATGATACCTTTCTACAAGTGTAGTGTTGCACATGTACTCTTCCACTATCCAGTTTAGTTACTGACACACACTGCAGCAGAAATGATATCAGAATAGTCAGAATCACATACTTCTTGTTCAGCTTTTCCTGCAGAATAATTTGCTATTTTCTTATATATCTTTGCATGTGTGTTTTTAGCTAATATTTATGGTATATGACCCCTACACCCCATTTCAGTATATATTTTAATCATTCACTGAAACAATCACATATGTACAATAAAGCTAACATTGGCAACGCGATTGGCCCACAGCTGCTTCATATGAGTAGCACCCACAACGGAGGCAGAAGCTGACCCTGCTCTTCTAAGGCCGACTCAAAAGGCCCTGTCCCGAGCCTGTCGGAGACGGGAGGGCTGGAGGGCCAGTTGAGACTCTTGAGTTACACGCCTGCTACCGAGGTGCCTCCTCCTGACATTCCAAGGACCACTACCAAATCCTGCTGTTATTCTGCACCGCGCACGTGAAGATTCAGATTATGTCTATTTGTTACCCCATTGTAATGTTATGACGCCTACCAGATTGTAACATCTGCATCGCCCTTCTCACACTCTATGTCAGGCCAACTTACCTAGCCACGTTATATACGTGATCCTGCGCCCCCATCTAGTCAATATTCCCATGCCTGCTACTGCACCAAAGCCACATGTTGGCCACCTCCCCACCACTACTCACACTCTAGCACGAGCACTCAACCAGCCTCAGCACTCTGACATGCTACCCGCCACCCCCTATCTCTGGTAGATGCCTGAAAACCTCCAGCCCACGGTACTGGTATCAGGCTGACACACCTACCATCCGTTCCATCTGTCCGCTTGTATGTCTAACTGTGCTGCACTTCTGGACTGTAATTCGCACTGTGAAATGATTGCCTATACATGGATGCCTGTAATGCCCGCCACATCCTTGTGCCTCTCCTCACCAACAATTAATGAATGCAAGCTCATTTACTAAATTGTATTGCCCTTATGGACTGCATTTCACATTGTGAACTGATTGCCTGTACTTGCATGCCTGTAATGCCCCCACATCCTGAGTCTCTCCTCACCAACAATCAATGAATGTAAGCCCCTTTTGCCTTGACTTCTGTTGCATGCCTCGTACACCTTCCTGCATTTTAAGTGTCTTTTGTAAACCTTTTGGCTACTGTACTTCGCATTGATCTCCCAACACAGGCTCACCCGCGTAGTGCACTACGCACTGTACTCTGTGAACTTGGCACACCATCTCACCCACCTATACACTACAGCACAGCTGCCACCAGCTAGGCCTACCCATTCACCCACATGCCCGCGACTGTGCATAGCATGGCTACAACTGCAATCCCCAAACTCTCAGACATCCCACCTACCCCCTTCCTACCATCTTTTTTCACCAAATCCACCTATCAGATCACTGCCCGCCAGAGAACCACCACGCATCGCCTCAACCTCTCAAATACCATACTCAACCTGCCAGACCACCTCTCCATAACCTCCAAACTGGGTAAACGCCCCAGATCTGTCAACGCCAGAAACAAACTCCTTGGTCTACACTCCCGTTATGCCCATACTACTCCTACCCCAACCCACCAAGGACACACCACTGTGTCTCTAAGACAACTGTCCCACTGTCCCACCTGAGACTGCTATAAAATCGTCAGCACCCATCCTGCCCATGGGCACAGAAACCACCCACTCAGGCAAAGGCTTAACTAGGAAAAACATGAAACCCTTCAATCTGCAATGTGCACTGATTAATGCCAGATCCTTCCCTGCACATGCCACAGAAATCTATGACCGCATCAACAATCTCGACCTTGACATCTTAGCTATCACAGTGACCTGGCTCCATGAAGCAGCAGGACCTGCCCTTTCAATAACCCTCCCTCATGGACACTCTATCTATAGGCAAGATAGACACACAGCTAAAGGCGGAGGAGTAGCCCTCATAATCAAAGATTGCCTAGCGGTCAGGCAAACCTCCTCACAACTCAGTGAGAACACTGATTCCCTCGCAGTTAAAATCAATATCTCCCCCAACACCACTTTGACCATCCACCTAGCATACCTCCCACCTGATCCAGTAGCGGGCTTCCATTAAAACCTCATCCAGCTCCTAAGTGAAAACCTTAAAACCTCTATGAAAACAGTGCTCCTAGGTGATTTCAATCTAGGTCTTAATAACCAGAAAGATAGAACTTTCAAAGCCTTGGCAAAAGCTCTACAAGAGCTCAGCTTCTGCCAAAATAATCTTCACACCTACTCACTGCAAAGGGCGCACCCTTGATTGGGTAGTAGACCATAACTGTGATTTAGACGTAATCTCCAACACCCCCACTCCCTGCTCTGACCATCACCTAATACACTTCTTCATTCCGATCCGCACCACCATTCCCAAAAATCTCAAACCCATTCCACCTGCGCTAGGTAGAAGTGCATGGAACCTCACCAAAGAAAGGATCCTCCCGTATCTAGAAACTCTATCGCTCAACCTCCAAACTTCATCAGACCCATCGGTGCTGCCGGATATATACAGCACTATGATGATAACAGCGAACTACACCATCACACCACTACAGATCAAAAAAGCAACAAAAAAAAACACTCCAACACTTGGTTCTCCGCAGAACTGAAAGAATGATGTGCACTTAAAAGTAAAGCATTGAACAAATGGCTAGGATCCCCACAGGAATCCACATTATCAACTTACAAAACGGTGGCCAGTCAATACAAGAAAGTTATAATCACAGTCAAATCTTTGTGCTTCAACAATAGAATCATCAATGCCACCTCTGAATCAAAGGGGCTCTTTGCCATCTTTAAAGAAATATCCACTCCAGCTACCAAGTCACAAGAGATCGTTAAAGATAAAGCATGGTGTGCTAGTGTACAAACTGCAGTGATAAACAAAATCCTGCAAAAGAAGATCCATGAGCACCACAAAAACCTCTCCAAACACAACACGTTAGCATCCTACCCTGACAGCAATTCCTCCAAAGACAAAATCAAACCCTTCTCCTTCAGGGAAGTTACTGAGTCTGAAGTAATAGACATAGTCAATAAAATCAGGCCATCCAACTGTAAAGGAGATGCCTGCCCAGCCAAACTATTCAAAAACGGTGCAGAAACCCTAGCCCCTTTTCTCAAAACCTTCATCAATGCCTCTTTCAACTCCAAGGCTGTCCCTGGCAGCTTAAAAGAAGCTTGGGTTTGCCAACTTCTGAAAAGCCCTCACTAGACCTGGAAATAGCTAATAATTACAGACCCATCACCCTCGTCCCTTTCTTGCTCAAGATCCTGGACAAGGTGGCATATACGCAAATCCAGCAATTTCTGGTAGAAAACACGATCCTAGGCAAAAGGCAATCTGGATTTCACCCAGGCCATGGGACAGAATCTGCCCTACTCGATCTTAAAATACAACTTGGCGACATCATGGACAAAGGCAAACCAGTACTTCTTCTACTAGATCTGTCGGTTGCTTTTGATCTCGTCAACCACAATATTCTCAATAAACAACTAAAAAACGCTGTCCACTTCTCCCCGCAATAAGAAAAGTGTCTAGAACCCAGAGGGACACCTGTTGTAAGATGATTTGTGATCAGGTAGAGATGAAAGTAAGGGGTTTAGGAGTGAGTTTGAGGTGTGGGGGGAGATAAACTCAACCTTGGCATCTAGGTTGGATACAAATATTGACAAAAATTGATTGTTCCCAAAAGGTTCGGGAACTCCCGTCCCCTGCACACTGTCAAATATCTGTAAATACAGATCAATAGCTTAATGGAGTTTAAATACTTGTTCTGTACATTGTTTCAGGAAACATTTTTCATCAGGAGATTATAGTAGACAGTTCATGCGGTAAAATAACCATTTTCATAGACCAAAGTTAAAAAAAAAAAAAAATTACAAGTTGTTTTATTGTACAAAGTACATGGTGAGGCCCAACGCATTTCGAGTTTTACACTCTTCTTCAGGGGCAATAGTACGATTTTTCAATTTTTCTATAGAAGCAAAAAAACATAAATCATATTTTAGCGAATTATATAAATTCATCTAACGTTTATATAATTTAAAGACTCAGAATATTGACGATGAAACATCATTGTGGTTCAAGTAATAACAAGAGGTATCATATCATCCACCACCCGGATCATGTGCACAGTGTGATTGTGCACTCAAGACAAAGAGAACATAAAGCACAACGTGTTATAGCTACTCTCATTAGAAAGAAATGTCCTTAATACATTGATGCAAGTGTTTTGTTGGAGTTCCAAACTACTTGCATCGCTTTGCAATGACAACAGACCATATGATATTCTGTTTATATTAATGATATGTGACCCTCAAACCCTATTTAAGTAGATCTTTTAGGCGATTACTAAACAAATATCATAAATGCACAAAAAAATAGCAATAAAAAAAATAATAATAAGCCATTGTAAAAAGGATCTCTATGGAACAAGGGGAAGAGGGGCACAGAGGAAAAGTCATGTGTGTGGTAAAGAGGAACATTGATAAGCAATCAGAATATGGCCCAGAGTAACTTTGCATTTAAGGGTTTAGGGGGCTTTATGGAATTGAACTTGCAGGCTGCTGTTTGCAGAGGTAGCTGCAGGGAGAGGAAGGGTGGTACAGCACACATGGAGGGAACAACATCACGTATTAAACTTTCTTTGTAAAGGTTCAAGTGATGTGCAAGAGTGCAAATGTAATCAGCTTGATCCATTCGAAAACACTAACAGGTGGGAACTGGTGTATTCATCACAATGCACTGCCTTGAACTAAACATTTTAAAAAACAGCTGCAGAAATATATTTTTGGACTCATTGTACAACTGTCATTTCCAATTTTTGTACATTTTAGATTGCGATGTTTTTTTGCTGATTGTGCACACTTTAATGTTGGTATCCCAGTGTTTGTCTAATTTGCCTTTTATGCAAAGTAACATTAACAATGGTTCCCACTGATTTCTCCTTTGTTTTTGTTTGACTGTTTACTTTACATAGTTACATTCAATGGCCCTCATTACGACCCTGGCGGAAATCGAAAAACGATGGCGGAAATGTAATACCGCCATCGAATACCGCTCGGTGCGACTATGACCCGTCACCGTAAAGTACGATGCCATTAGCGGCACCGTAGTGAACGCCAACGCTAACTGCACCAAGTACGCGCACGCGCGCCATGCAAAACCGTAATTACCACCATGGCGCAACGGTACGCGAATTCTGACCCCAGCGGACATTCACTTAACGCCATCAAGCATGGCGGAAAGTACCATTCCGCCATGGTGAGAATTACGGCATCGTGAACCAACCGTAAATGGCCCTACTGAGTGCCTGTACACCACTCCCTGGCCACATTGCACAACTCCTCGTAGGTGCAATGAAGTCACACAATGCAACCAGTGAAATGCACAAGTCACCCATGCATGCCAACGAACAAATGAATGTAGGGGCTCCAAGTGCCTTGTGAGTGGCCATCCATATTTGGCATGTCACCATTGCCGTACTGATGCAGCACAGGCATGCGAAGGTTCAAGTACAGCAAAATGAACTGAAAGATGAGGCAATACAACAACAGGCCCCCATCGCCTGACACCAGTGTAAGGCAACATTCAAAGCAGTATCCTGAGGGAGACTGCACCAGCCCTGTACACATGCCAGTAAACAAACCAACCATCAGCATAAGCATGTACCACACAAGTTGGCAGAGTGACTGAGCAGCCAGGCTCATCTCAAGAGGGGCCAATGGGAGCTGCAGGGCACAGATGGCACGAATACAGAAGCTATTCCAATGGACATGACCTCAGTCTCCCTCCAAGAAACGCACGCAAACACAGGCACCTGTGACCAGCCATTTCCTGATAATCACGTCATTCCACCAATCCACCTGGCTGACCGGCATCTGTTACACAAAAGCTAATCCCCCGCCCCTAAGCATGACATCATTAAAACAGTCATAATGGCAGCCCCTATCCCTGACCTTACTGGGCTTCGTAGGCAAACGCGGCCAGTACAGTACCACGCAACTATACTCAGAAGCCGGAACCCAATGCAGATCTACTCACAATACATCGCTCCACAAATAGGAATATGCTACATTACTTGCAAAGAATAACGCTACACGGTGAACATCAGAATAAAATTTTAATGCACATCAAATTCACCAAGCCCATACAGCTATTAGGTCATAAACCCCAAAATATCTACATTACTGTGGGCTGCATCCGCAATAAATGACCAGCTACTCCTTGTGTGACGCCCTGTTCCTTCATGGTACACAGGGGCTACATTCACGTTCAAAAAGGCAACATGGAAGCGCCTAGAACCGCAGGGCCGTCCCATTAGGTAGGCACTAGTCCAGCTGAAAGGTAGATATGTTGCTCCTAGCCACTAGTACTGCGTAAGGGCATGTGGCCCATTGGCGATCGTCCTATAAGATCGTAATGGTGCTCCACTGATTAACTCGAAGCAGCAGGTGTCGGGAGTAAAAGCCATCTGCAGGAGTGGCATACAGATGGCAGCGGCAAAAGGGGAGGAGATACCTGTCACCCAAATGAAATGAAAAAGAATAGTATGGGCATCAGAACTTCATTAGTATTACTCACTTCAATGATCACACTAAATCTACAGCCATATGCATGCTAGCCCACTCAAAAGGATTATTTCCACCCAGGAATCACTTGCCAATCATAACAATATAAATCGAGGTGAAAACACTATTACAAACGAGTGTTTGTGTGCATGCGTCTGTTAAAACAGAATCCATGAGATGGGATTAGTAACGTGCATAGACACAAGTGTTGGAAGGCGCGTCGAGACTGGGAGGGTTCAACAAGGGCAGATAGACGATGGTCCCACTATGGCAGCTCTGCATCATATAGCGCAGGGGAAGGGGATAGATTCCAATAAGCCATGTACATGGCAAACTCTCAATTAGATCATCTGTCCATGCATCCATACATCATTCCCTCATCCCTGTGTTAAAACGCCTGATTATTTACTCACATAACATTCGAAATCTCCATTGAGTCTGTGCGTAATGCAGCCTGCAAAATCCACTGTGCTCCAGGCCGGAATAATAGTGTTGTGAAGTAACATGTATGTGGGAACGTCCTGCCTAATCGTCCACTACGCTATTGCGCATCCCATACTATTCATATCAATCATTGCATTCTCGCCATGGCCCCTGTCCCAAGGACATTAAACAATAGAACGTTATATTTGCAGTCAGACCTGTGGGCGTCTCCTCGCCGCTAGCTGAAAACCGAAAGCACTGTCCTTCGAATTCCTCATTTGCAACATCACGTCGAAAAGGCATCTGTGAACGCTTCAAATCACAAATTCATTCATGTAGTGCGGCAGTGTGTGAAAATGGCAACTGGCTTCACTCACAAATGGGACGCCCCGCCCGTCGGTGAACCTCGGTACAGTGCTCGCTCAAAGGGGATTGCAGCTGGCACAGGTGGAATGAATCACCACAGGTGGAGGCTACACAGCCTGAAAACACATAAATTGCACACCCAACCCCCTCCCACAACCACACCCACTCCAAAATGCTACCGGCAGGACTAGCGATGTTGGGCCTGGGGGACCTGATAGCACTGCAAGTACTCCAACTCCAAGAAGACGAACACCAACTACTACAACAACCGGCCGCACAGAGGAGACGCAGGAGGAGGAGGAGGGCAAGGCAGGGCCAGCAAGGCCCACCAGCACAGCCACTACCACCACGCAGGCAGCCCGCAATCCCACGCCTCCGAGCTCATCCGTTCAAACCTCACTGCTGAGCAGATCCACACCCTCTACCGTTTGGACCGGGACACCATAATCGCCATTGTGGACATGACACACGCTGACCTTGTCAGCATGATAGATAGCCCAACCGCCATCCCACCCCTACTGAAGGTGGTGTCTGTACTCCACTTCCTGGCCACAGGCACCTACCAGCACACAGTCGGACAGTTGCATGGCATTTCACAGCCACTGTTCTCACGGACACTATTGCAAGTGCTCGATGCCCTCCTGAAGCACGCAGACGACTACATCTCATTACCACGCTCGGAGCTGGAGATTACAAACACAAAAGTGGGATTCCATGCACTTGCCGGCATACCGGGTTGCATTGGTGCCATCGACTGCACCCATGTGGAATTGGTTGTCCCACATGCCATGGAGGTCCAGTACCGCAACCGGAAACAATATCATTCTCTTAATGTACAAATGGTGTGTGACTCCAACAGGATCTTTACACATTGTTGTGCCCGATTTCCTGGATCAACCCATGATTCAATGGTCTTGAGGAACTCTACAATACCACGCTACATGGAGCGACACGCAGGGAACAGATCCTGGCTACTCGGTGAGTCTCAATCCATGCATGATAATGTGGGGTATGTGATGTGGCAATGACCTGGCAGGAAGGGGGGGGATGCGTACGTAGCAATGTCATCCCACAAACATCCTTTGTTGTCCACATACAGGTGATGCCGGGTATCCACTGAAGAGATGGCTCCTCACACCACTCCGGAACCCACAGGACCAGCATGAGGAGGACTACAACCATGCCCACTCACGTACCCGTGTAGTCATAGAACAGGCATTCGGCCTACTGAAGGCTCGTTTCCGCTGCCTCAGCAGGTCTGGCGGGGCACTCCTGTACCGCCATGAGAAGGTTGCAAAGATAGTCATGGCATGTGTCATGCTACACAACATGTGCGTACGTAGAAATGTGCCCATGCCCCCTGACGCAGAACTGCAAGCACCTGAAGATGGTCATGATGAGGCTGGGGATGTGGCAGCACCTCAAGGAGTCCGCGAGGCACAGGAGGCCCGTGAAATTCGTCAGAATATCATAGATTCATGCTTCTAGCACTCACGCCTGGTGGCTGATGCATGGACACGGGACTTGTGGCACTGTGTGTGTCGGGAACATGCACAATGTGGACTGTACGCCTATAAAGGACTCATACACAAGGAACAATGTCCACACATCTCACTGGATGATTATGTAATGTTTATAGCATATGTGAAATTATGTTACACACCCCATCGAGCCGCCACCCAAGAAAGCCCAACACCCCCCCTCCACCCTCCTACCTCCCCCAAAGATGCTCATTGTCAGTGGGCAGACGCTATTGCAAGCCCCCTCTCCGGGTATCAGGGGCACCCCTGCCTGTGGAGCGCAGGTTCCTCCCAGATCTACGTTGGGGGTTGCCCTGGACGGAACTTGCAACGGATGATGTCTCTGCCTGCTCACGTCCATGCATGTCCCTAAGGGTTTGTGAGAGCTCAGTGAGCACACGGCGCACAGCGGCAAGTTCACCACATACGTCTTTGGACGTCGCATGCAGTTCCCCCCTCAGGCTCTCGGTGCTTCTCTCCATTTGTACCCTTAGTGTCTCTGTACTTCGCTCCATTTGTGCCCTAAGTGTCTCTGTACTTCGCTCCATTTGTGCCCTAAGTGTCTCAGTAGATGTTTCTATGGCTGCCTTAGAAGCCCCACATTCATCAGCATGCTCCTTGAGGAGCGTGGCCAGTTGCTGCTGTTGCACGATCACCTGATCGAGGGACTGTTGCCTCTGCTGGGCCATGGCCATTTGCGGTGGTGTCACAGAGGGGCTGATCAACTCATGTTGCCTTGCCACAGGGCTTGTGGGGGATGGCCAGTCGTCGTCTTGTGGGTGCCCCTGCGTGGTATCCTCATGGTGTACGGGATGAAACGAACAGGGGGATTGTGACAGGTCATGGATGGGTCCTACATCGACAGCACCGTTGTCTGTGTCGGAGCATGCTGGCATTAATGCAGTGTCACCTATGGTGCTGCTGCCATCAGAAGCAGTGCCTTCTGTGGCATCCATTGGGGGGATATGGTGCTGCTGGTGTGGCCATGCTGGCTGCTGGGGTGCCTGTTGAAGTCCCCTCCTGTGTGCTGCCACTTGATTTGTGCTGCTGCCTTGTCTTGATCCGTGCAGCTGAGGTGGAGGGTCTTTGGCCGTTGGTCTTGGCCCTCTTTGCAGGTGTGCTGGTAGGGGTGTCCTGCAGCTCGTCGTTTGACTTGGACCCTGTGGTGGAGTAAAGGAGGGCGAGCGTTATTTATGGGTCTGTGGAAATTGGAATGACAATGTATCACATGCATTGGGGTGGTTCCTGAGGGTGATTTGGGTCAGGGCCTTGGAGGTGGTTTCATTTCTGTGTGGATTGAGGATGCAGTTGTTTTGCAGCCTGCAGATGGGTGTGCATGCTGCACGTGTAGAGGGTGTTTTTAGGATTTTCAATTATTTATGTATTTAATGTGACTTTTAAAGTGCGCTATCAGGCCAATGTATGTGGCCGTTCTCCTGGACATGTGTTTCTGTTGCACTATGTGGACACATGGTACTTCACATGATTGGACATTGTGGATTTAGCATTGTTTTATTTGGCCCACCTACCTGATTCTTCGGATGTCTGCACTCCTTTCTCCATCCCTCCGACTCCCTCTATACTCTCCATTCCAATGGTGGAGGCACAGATTTCTTCCCAGGGGGTCAACTTGATGGGTGATTCCGATCCTCCCCCGGTAGCTGTGGCAATGTTACGGTTGGCTGATAGTATGCTCCGTACGCGTATCCGCAAGTCGTCCCATCGCTTTCTGCATTGCTGTGGGTTGCGGGGTGCGGTCCCCACCGCACTTACCCGCTGTGCCACCAGGGCCCATATGGCCTTCTTGTTCGCAAGTGCCGTCCTGGTCATTTGCGTCGAGAAGACGACGCCAGCATTCTCCTGGAGGGTCTCTGTGAGCACGGTGAGTTCCTCATGGGAGAAGTGGACCTGCCGCTTGCGGTCGCACTCTTTTTTAGCAACTTTTCCCATTTTGATTGTTTTGACTAGGGTGGCCGACGGGTTGGGATGTGTCTCAGGGTCGGATTTTTAATGGTTGTGTTGGGATTCTGATTTTATAGGTGTACGGCGTGCTGTTTCCCGTTCCGGCCCCATGTTTTTACTTCCGTTTCCGTATATTTACGGTCACCGTATTTTGCGATTAGCGCTCATTACGGTGACCGCTATGATGGGTGGCGGAATTGCACCTAGGGCGCCGTACGACGGCGGTGAGGGGCGTTTTGGGGACATTTCCGCCATTGCGGACTTTGCACTTCCGCCATGGCGTAATGCTCGTGCCTGTTGGGTCAGAATTAGCCGCACTTTACTCCATCGTGCAATGGCGGAAACGCTATTTACGCTATAGCGGTCGGGTCAGTTACTTTCCGCCAGGGTCGTAATGAGGGCCAATGTGTATTGTCCGTGTACGCATTCCAACTGTATTGCCTGCCACCCCTCGCATTGTGAACAGATGGATTGTACTATTCCTGGGTGTGATCCAAGTGTGTATATGCATATGCACATCCTGAATATCTTATTTGTGCTGGTGTGAATAAAGCCTGCTTCCATGGCCAGCGGTCACGTTGCTTGGGGCATGGACTTCTGTCGTAGACCAGTCATGAGTTTGAGCAGGGCATGGAAGGGCCTCTCAGACAACCTAAACTGTCAGAGGTCAAAGGCTTTGACAATGTCCACAGATCATTCTGTCTAGAGCTTAGTCTTCAGAACTTCTCTGGGCCCCCCTTAGGCTACCCATATTGGGCAATGGCAATGGTCTCCTTCCATCATCAATGCTCATATTGCCCAGGGCATGGCCTTTGGCTTTCAGCCATGGTGCAGACCATGAACCTAGGTCATTTAACCTGCATGTAGGGGGCACTACCAGCCATGGCCTTCAGCCATTACCTAAGGCACAAAAATACTGGGCTTGGACATTGTCCGAGGTCGGATTCTATGACCAGTGATCACCTGCCCTTGCGCATGGTCGAAGGCAATGTCTCTGTTCTCATAATTCCAACATCCATAGTAGGCATTTAGATTTGTTCAGTTGCAACTTTGTCTGGAACACGGTTTTCAGCCATGCCACAGGTCACTCCCAAGCTACCAGTAGTGAGCACTAGCCATGCCTCCATCAGTAGCCACTGACCCTTTTTTCTCAAGGCTGGGACTTTGGCCATGCTCTAGGCCCCCTACGTTGATCCATAGTTGCCACGTGGCATGACTAGAAGCCATTTTGAAAGGACCACTAAGCAACCCATTATTGACACTGTCCATGGTTTAAGGCCATGCTCAGTTGTCATTTTGCATTGTGGCATGACCTTAGGAATGCCCAAGGAAACATGCATATTGTGAAACCAAGAATTGCTGTGAGCAATGTGTAGTGGTCTTTTTGAGAAAGCCCCGGCCTTTGGACATACCCATTCTAGCTACCTGTATTGAACACAGCCTTGGAAAGGGATCTATTTGCCAGAGTAACCAATACCATTCATAGTGGGCTTTGCTGCTTGTTGTAGCCATGCACAACAATCAACCGGACTAGAGCATAGATGGACCTCAAACGTATCATGTAGCAGGCACTGTTTATATCCTACAAACAGACCGTTGATCCGTTTGCAAAAGATATCAAACCTGGCCAGGCAGCAGGTTACCTGAACATTCGCGTGTTGGGCACTGGCAATGGCTGCAGGACATTTAAAGTGCCTATGTTTAACTGGGTATGGACAAACATTTCTTAATGGAAATATTCCAAAGCCTCTGAGAATGGACGGGAGCATTTAGCTTAGAGCATGCTCTTCTGCCAACCACTGGGAGCCCCTTAAGCTAGTTGAAATAAGTAACTGCCATGTGCCACTGCCATTGTCAGTGGTCTTGTTGCCTGGTGCATGCCCTTTGGCATTCAGCAATGTTCCTAGCCACCTCAACCTACTCGTGATGGCCACTGAGCATTGTCTGCAGCTGGATCCATAGGTCAATTTGCCCCAGGAATGGCCTTTAGCCAGAACCTGTGCCACCCAATCAATGTTACTGGATATTGGACAAGGCTTGAGGTAATGGGCAGTGGCCACTTGGTCCGGTGCATGGCCACAGGACATTTCTCCAATCTTGTGAGCCCATCCATAGATGGCCTTTGTCCATGGCCAGTGGGCAAGTTGCCGAAATCATGGCTGTTGGTGATGACCCACACCCCATTAAAGCTATAGGTAGTGAGCATTGGTCAGGTCTCCTTCCAAGGCCATTGACTCGTTTGTCAAGTAAATGATATACAGCCATGATTGGCCCCCTATAAACGGATCCATAGTGGGTATTAGTCATGGCCAGTTGTCATTTGGACCCAGCACCTTTAGCAACCTACAACTGGCACTTTCCATGGAGAGTGTCCATGGCCAGTGTTGTGTTCAAGATGGCTGTGTTATGGCCTTCATCCATCCTCATGACTCCCAAGCAAACGATCGAAGGCACTGACCATGGCATGCAGCCATGATCAATGGTCAATTTAACCCAGGGGGCTGGCCCTTGGCCATGCCCCGGTATATTCAAACCGACTTCTAGTAGTGTCTGGCAATGGCTGCATGACATGTCCTGTATTAATTTTGAACTGTTTTGAACTGAGCCTGAAAGGGATCCCAAGTAACACTTACTGGCCACTGGCTATGGCCTTTGGCAATGGCCAGTTGTGACTTTGCCCATGGAAGGACCTTTGACAAATTGCCAGACCCCCCATGACTCCCATATCGGCAATTATACATAGCATGCATCCACAACCAATCATCTGTTTGGGGGGGCATAGCATCCTTAGTGGGCACTTGCCATGGGCTTCTGCCATGGCCATTGGTCACTTGGGTCAAGAACATCATTATTGCCATTCACCAGCCTCACAGAAATCCATTCATATTTAGCCAAATCATTGATTCTGCCATGCCCCTGTTGCAGACCACACAACCCACCCATTGTGATCCTGCGAGTCTGGCTTTGCAAACTTAATTAGTAAGGGAGTAATTTCAAGGTAGGCATTTGGCAAAATTCTATCTAAATCGAAGTTGGCCAACTTAATGTTACATCTGGCGTGGCCAGAAACAGTGAGAGATACACCTCCATGCAATGACTTACGTTTGCATGAAGGTTTTAAACCCAAAAACACCTCGCTTACGTCTGCCACCAGGGGATGATGTTCACTTTCAACCCTTTTATGAACATGAACACTACTTATAGAGTGCCAGGCCTCTATGTTAACGAAGATGTAATCTATCCTGCTTTGGACCAAATAATTTTTGAATGTCAGGGATGCTGGGATATTCCCCCTGAAATGTCTGTTAAAGGCCCTCAGATTAGCTGCTTAAAGCACATGGCCACCACCTCAGCGTTCTCGTATTGTCTCTTCGGGTAGACAGATTTTAAGTTGCCTATACCCCAAAAGCTGTCTTCCTCCTCCATGATTTTGCTCATACTAACCACAGGCTCATGCTATAAATGCATGTCCCCTATTACCAATATCTTCAGGGAACCCGGGATATAGTTCTCCAGTGCAAAATACACAGTGATTTTATGACTAAACCTACACCTAGAGATTCCAGGCACTATTGTAAAGATTTATAAGTCAGGTCATGGAATCATCCTTTAGCTTATGCGTAATTCCAACAAATCTAAAGAACCACTATCCACTGTCTGGATTGACTTGAAAAAGGTGGCATCCACCCACGTCACAAATCCCCGGCTTGGGCGGCCCTTCTTCCCTTGAGTGGCAGGTACTGTGAAGGTAGCATACCTTTGTGAATGAGGGGCTTCCATTGCCCAGGTCCGGATGAAGAACCACCAATCATTGTCACTCAGGTATTTGTTTACCTCAGAAATATTCCAGGATAACACAAATACTCGTAACTTTGGGGTAAGGCTGGTGGCAATTAATTCCCGTAACTACAGGGTCTAAGTCTACAAGGGCAATCGACTTCCTGTCCTTGTCCAGCATGCCCATCACTTCAATCAGTAGAAACAACTGGCTGCCCCTGGCTAAGCTGGATCAATCTAGTGTGGAGCCTAGACTGACCCTCCGTGGTACCGACAAGGGTCTTGCAGCATCATGTGTTAGTGGGACCACGTGGTGCTCTTGTTGAGATAATGGGTACAATCTGGGAAACCTCATGCCCCCCAGCAAATTATGCTGCTGGCTATACAAAGAGGAATTAGACAAGCCCAAATTGGCCACTCCAAGACTGTGGATAACACTCACCCCCTCACGATCGACATGCCGTGGTGGCGACAACATTTTAATCAAGATGGACAGGTCACACAGGTGTAATGACCTCTGTTCCTTGGCTAATATGTTCTTAACCATCCCTTGTTCTTTTAACCGAATTTGAATTAAGTCCATGCCATGCAATCCTTCCACCCTTTCGCAGCTCAATATATCACTTAGCATAACTGAAAGACAGCCCCTGTTCACCCTAACGCAGTGGATGACCTTGTTAATGAAGCTGTCTCCTTGCTCATTCTCTGCACCCTGGTTTTTCCGACCCTGCCCCCGGCCCAATGGCTGTTACTGTGAAAAACTCAACAACGATATATCAAAACTACAAAGTCTAACAAGTCTCTCTGAGGTGCACCCGGATGTGCAACACATTGCTGCCTCAGCACTATTTGCCTCTACCTACGTCCATATTGTTATAAATAAAAAAGGAAGGAGAAACAAAAGTAGTGTACCTTTTCTAAGGCTTGCGAACGAACTGTAGGATCATATGCACACACAAAGGGCAATCCAGCAAGGTCCAACAAGAATCTTCTCCAATGCAGCTTCAGCAGAATACTCTCCCACCGAGCTCCAAACAGCCACATGCTCCTAACAGCCTGAGCCCTTTGCCGCCTCAGGGCTCCAATGGCAAGGGTGTGTTTTATTCAGAGGGAGTCACAGAGTATTTGCAGAAGGTGTGAAACAGCCACTTCTAACAGCCTGAGCCCTTTCCGGCTTATGGGCTTCATGCAACAACTCTGTCAAACGTATTTCTTATGCACACGCTCAGATGGGAATGGGGAAGGTCCGGGCCTGGGTTCCCAGAGGGTGGAATCACCGGGCCCTCCGTACTCGGAATGGCCCGGTAATTCCCCATTCTGGGAACCCGGTAAAGGAGCCCGGTTTGGCGGCAGCCATGGAGATAATAGCTCCATGGCTACTGCCAAACTCATAATGAGGCCCGTTGTTTTTATTGCACGCTGTTTACTGCGCCTCTTTCAGTTTTGTGAGTGAGTAGGATGTCAGCAAGGCTTGTATACATTTTAATTCTTCCTGCAGCCAACAACTTAATTATACTCACTACTTCATGTGTACAGAGAGAGTTCTGGAAATAAAATAAACCCAGAGCCTGATTTACAAAAATGTTTTAACATGGGAAAGTCCCATTGAAAACATTTCTGTAAATCAGGCCCTCAATCTAAGATTACTTGCTGCGCTAACAAAGTCTGGTAATCTCTCTAATGGCCTCCTGTTTAAAACCTTCGTGTAGCCCCAGTAGTCATCAGTGGTCAGAGCGCTTTACTAAAACTCATGTTCTCTAACGTTGCTGAGAATTGACTAACCAGGCCAGCAGGGCCTCACAAAACTCTTATGGTTTAATTATTTAATTTACATTAGTCTATATACTTTGACCGACTTCTTATTTTGCAATGTTGCTGCCCATCATACCCAGGGAAGGAGGACAGACTATGACAGCCCATTAACCATTTAGACGTCCCCTTGGGTGGTGATCGTGTTCACCTTGACTTTTTGTTTGAGACCACATCGCGAGAAGCCCACAGTTATGATGTTACATTTTGCATTCTATTTGTTAAAAATGATTAAATGCTCAGTAGTTTTTAAATGTTTATCCACCATCCAGTACATAACGATAATTTTAAATTTCAGTTTGTGCTTTTATGACTATTTGAATATTTTCACGTGATAACAATTTAATTGGCTACTGTTTTGCATAGAGTCCCATACTGGGTCTATCTAACAGTGATCAATATTGATTGATGGTACTTCCTTAGCTCTCTGAGTGGAACTGGCTGATATAATGTGTGAAAGATAAATAGGGATTTGAGCAGGGTCAGAGGGTCTGAGTGCATGGGATAGGATTTGCACTAATCCTGTAATAACGTGACATAGAAATGTCACAACTTGACAAAAAAAAAACAGGAAGTCAAAGAAGGAGATCAGCTGCAATAGCCTGCCCTATCGTAGAGGCAAATAACTTAAGTGAGGAGATATGAGGCTTGCTTTTGGACCAATAGCCAAAACACAAGAAATGGCATATTAAACACTCATTATAAGAAAATGAACCCCAAGGATCCTGGGGGATAACTTTTAGAGTGATCTCAGCGCGACCCATGCTATGTGCTACCTTTGATTGTAGCACAGTAGACAATAGGACTTGGGCACTGTACCCTAATGTCGGGGAAACAGCAACTTCCATCAATTCACATGGAAGTTGCGGCCTATGAAATTGCCCATGTTTTTGGGAATGGCACATCTCGGGTGCCTACTAGATAAAAAGGATCTGGTAAAGAATGTCTTGATCATCATTCCAAGGATGAAATAAGGGAGAAATTGGTGACCTGTCCTAGCGTGGCAGTTTGTGCTGTGTAGCTCTTATTTTTGAAGATATTCTTACCATTACTGGTAGCTGGGCTAGATCTAATTATGCCACCAAACTGTAATTATTAACATTGGCACATTTCTCATTGGCACAAGGATTATCGTCTGCTGACTACAGGTCCTTTTCCCTTCGGGGTGTGTCATTCAGTTACTTCACTTTGAGTATATAAGGAGCGATGACCGTGTAGTCCACATGACAATTAGAAGACAAGGTACTGAACAAAGACAGGAAGTGTTTTTAAGTTATCCTGCCCAGGTTGTTGATTTGAAATGCCTAGACTGACAAAGTTACACCCACCTGGTTGCCCTAAAATCTCACAAATTCTAACGACCTCCAGGTTACATACATTAAACAATTCTGAGAACATATCATGGATTTCCAACAAATTACATGATACAGTTTGGTTGATGATTGTCCATGCTTTTCACATACACTGTCCTCGGGAATTCGTCCATGATACCTATTCAAGATAATTTAACTCGTTCTGTTGCAGCTACCAAAAAATATAGGTGGCAACTTGTTGGAGGGTTCATTATCTGGTTAGCCTTTGACATTTGTGACATTTGTGTAGTTATTATGTACATTTCGATAGAACTGTGTGTCATCCTATGCTGATGGCCAATTCTGATTTGTTCCTGATAAATGTGTAAATTAGACCTGTTCACAATCTATAGATTTTGTCAATCAATTAATTTGTAACGGATAAAGAAAAATTGAGCCACCCTCCTGCTAAGTGATTTAATTTGCAAATCTATCGTAAAAGAAATTAAAAATAGCAAAGTGAAGAAAATAAAGAGGAAATAAGTAGGTTAGGAAGATGATATAAACAGCTATTAGCTAGTAGAAAGGAAGAATGAAAGTGGAAGTGAAATTATTGAAGACGACCGCCATCACAAACAGTTCTGTAGACATTTTGCAGATAATCTCTAAGGGTGAAGTTAGTGCAAACTTTGCCCCGGTGCAAAAAATGCATTGAACATTTATTTTATTTGCACAAAGGCAATTTCTGCCCTGGTGCTTGCAACATTCCAAATTGCCCTTGCCATGGTGCAAATTGTTTATAATGGGTCACATTGTTTTAAAAAATAGGGAAATCTTGGTGCCATGGGGCTAATACCATACAAGCTTTCACTTGCAAAAGTGTGAAGGGTCTGTAATCTGGACCCTTGTGCATGACACACCCAGGTATCCAAGAGTTCACTTATCTTATCCAGACAGGAAAATTATATATGCAGCTTTTCCAAATGATCTGTCTGGTGCGCCATACTGCAGACCCTGGTGTTATATCCATCGAGGCTCTACCACTAGCTTTGAATGTGTCAAGGTATCAGGTTTTGCAGTTCTGTCTGAATTAGAGAAAGGTGACAACCAGTTACTCATTCCTCTCATTCCCCTGTCCCTGAATGCTCTGATTATTCCATTGAGGCGAAGGTTGGGTGTGTGCGGAGTGATATTGGAGTTCAGATTGAGTCACCTCTTCTACCAGATCAGAATCTGATGTTTCTCCTTCTTGATCCACTATAAAAGAACAATGTGTGTATTGTTTCTTCTTTTGTTTTTCTATGAGCTATGACACTCCCTGTCTGTACTCTGTTAGGCAATGGTCTATAATTTGAAGATTCCTTATGTCTGGGATGGACCAGAACAGATTGTCCACACTACCAAACTCGTATTGAATGAAGGCTGTAAAGCAGGGGTTTCCAACCTTCACATTAGCAAGAGCTACTTGTAGTCAATGGCCAACAGGTGGGAGGGTGGTAATGTGCATGAGTATCTGCATTTGTTTCAAAATTCTTTTGGGCGGTTTGTTTGTTCTTTATTTACAAAAAGGACTAGCATATGCATTTACCATTATATTAAAAACTTCAAAAACATCTTAATTTCATTATTCTTTTATTAGTAGCCATCTCCTAACAATTGTCATGCATATCAGAATGTATGAAAGCAATCAAGACATTCAGTGTGAAGGCTGACATTGCATGCTAGCCACCAGTGCTCAGTAATCTGGTGTGTAGCTTGAAACAGCAACAGGACTCACATGTTAGACAGGATCAAAGTTTTGATTTTAGGAAGTTCATTTCTGAAAAAGGCAGATTTGCAGAGATACTCAATGGGGTTCATTACGAGTTTGGAGATAGCCATGGTGCTATTAGCGCCATGGCGGCCTCCAAACCCGGTTCCAGGTCCGGTGTCACTGAATGGGGACTTATCGGGACATTCCGACCTATGCGGACCCGGTAAGTCCCCATTCAGTAAACCATTCCCATTCCCATTTGAGCCCCCATAGGGCTCAAAGGGAATGGGGAAGGCGCTAGTAACGGGCCCACAAATTGCGGGCCCGTTATTAGCTCCAAGGTCCTTTAGCAGGTCCTGCAAAGAACGGCTGGTCAGACCAGCCATTCCTGCTGGGACCCGCTAAGGGACCTCGGAATATGGCAGTAGGGGCTTAACGGCACCGCCATCCTTAACAGTCCCGTTAAGCCCCTACCTCCATACTCGTAATGACCCCCAATCACCTTGTCTGTTAGTAGACGTTCCCTCCTTGCCATAGTGTTTGCACCTGAGTGCACACCTGACATGGCAGATATCAAGTCTGGACAGTTTTTAAAATCCCTTACAACAGTATCAACCAAGACAGTCACAGTGCCAGGGGCGTTGCTAGGGGGGGGCTAAGGGGGCTATAGCCCCTGATCTTTTGGCTGTAGCCCCGGATAGAATCTCAGGAGCTACAGCCAAAAGATTAGCTAGCCCCCAGTCCCAACAGTTCCGACATCAGCTTAGCCCCGGGTCTTTTCCTGACCTAGCAACTCCCCTGCACAGTGCCCTTCACAATTGCACCATCTGCAAAAGTAGATTTGTTTTTCATCAAAAAATGTGCAACTTTGAAGGATGCCACTGTATCAGCATTTGCTTTGCAGCATTTAGTTTACCTTCTTTTTAGGATCACAGACAGCTTCCTTTGGGAAGACATGTTTCATAATGTGTCGATAGTACTGCAAAATGCCTCCCACCGTTACTCAATTGTTTAGTCGAGGAGAAAACGATAACCATCTGAAGCAGTATACATTTGCTGCACTTGAGGGGCTGGTCATGCTTCTTGTGGTGCAACTAATGACACAATTTGGACAATGGGGGACAATAACATTAGATCTACAAAGGTCTGAGTAGCCGGGGTTCTGAATGGATGGGTCCAGCTTTGGAAAATGTATTATATATACAGCTTGAGTGCATCATTTTCCTTTTTGCAGTAAACATTGCTATAATTGTATTTATATTCTGCAAATGGAATTATGTATTTTATTGCATTTTACCAGTGCTGTTAGCTTTTTTATATGTTAAAATAGTTAAATGTTATTAAGTCGTGGTGAATGAAGGTAATTCAATATGTATATGATGTTTTATGCACATGTTTAATGGATACATTTCCGAATAAATATTAATCACTTATGAAAAAGCTAACAAATCTGCCAAAACTCTTTACTGCCTCACCCACCTTGTTTATGATTATAGTAAATAGAAAGAAATGTTTGCATAATAAAAACAAGTTCCCCTTCATCTTCACTCTCCTCCAATTCACACTTCTCTGGATTCTATGATAAATGGGTTTCCTTCTTCCTTGTAAAATCGTCCTCTATTTGTGCAAATATTGCCATCCCTATTTCTTCGCTACATCTATCCTCCGCATTCACAGCTTCTTCTCTTCTCTTTTGCTTTTCTTGTTTGCACTGTCCTGCCTTTTTCAGATTTTGCACAACAAATCTGGCTCCCCTCTTTGCAAATGCCCTATCGGAGGCAATAAAGCTGGCTTCTTTGCTATTGCTCCCCACCTCCCTGCTGGAACTGCCAAACTATTTTCTCTGCTCTGATTCTGCCCCAGCTTCCTCTAAATCTGCTGATAACCTTTGTCCTATTTCTTACCTCCCTGACTAAAAAGTGTTCTTCCTTCCCACCTTCAATCTATGTATATGAACTCATTCTCTCCTGCGCCCACCTCATGCTGGACACCAGACTAGCCCCCTTTCCTTCTGATCTAAAAAAAAACATTCATCCTTCTCAGATAATAAGGAACTATTTCATAATGTGGTCCCCATCATCCTGACTTCCCTTCTTCATTGTTTTTCTGTTATGGACTTTGAGTTGAAAGGGCCTTTCTCTTTCCTCACCAACTACAACCAAGCTGTCCCTCTCCCCCTTTTACATCTTATTACCTTCGTAAGGCCCCTCTCTTCCACTTCTCTTCTTTCCTCTCTACATCTGACCACACGCATTTCATATTCTCTCAAACCTTCCACTTTACTTAAACTCAAATATTTATGGATTGTTATGAAATGCTGACCTCATTGATCTACGGTTAGATGAATGCAAACTAATACTCAATTAAGACAACAACAAGGTCAGGGTGGTTGGTGATCTTACCTCTCTATGGCAACAGGGCATATCTCCTACTACTTTTCTAACATACCCCACTCCAAATTCTGTTCAGCATCTCTTTGTTAAACTTGACGCAGCCCTCTCTCTTGCCCCATAATCAACCAAGTTGCCTCCACCTGCTTCACTCAACTCTTCACTCCGCATTGAATCATTAACTTTCACCTTGCCTCTAGTTATACTTCTTCACTTCCTCTGTTACTGCTTTTATTCAGCCCTGTCTCGATTGTGCAGTGCCTTCTAACTCGAACTCCATTCTTATAGCCTTAACAGACTTTAACTCATCAAAAATGTGGCTTCCCACCTTAGTTTAATATATCTGTTCAAAAGTACTGTTATCTGTCATGAACACTAGTATATTCACATACTTAGCCCTCCTTTATTCCTTGATGGTATACTTAGCACGTGCCTCTTCGGACCCTTTGTTCTTATCATCTCCTTCTCTTCTGAATCCTCTCTTTGTGTCACTTTTGTACAGGTGGACATTGTTTCTCCTTCCTGGATTTAATTCTCTTTTATCGCTCCATGCACACCTTTAATGAATGACCATAGAGCACGCCATCAGCAACACACCCACTGCATTAAATCTGTAGCCATAAATACTGGTGAGTGATACTGGAATGTATAAAAGATTGCAGGCTTTGAGAACACACACTTTTTCATTGCCAGTCTCTTGGTGACTGTTGTGATACATCACACAAACCCAACTAACCACATTTAAGCAGCAGGGAAAAGGTAGAAAAATGGCCATCTGCAAGAACAACATATGCAAAGGTACTTTTGACCCCATTGTGAAAATCAGAAGCTGGCACGCCTGAATATACACACAGTAAGTGAACATATTAATTAAAGTGAAAAATACGAATATAGTTCAATTGACCTTCCCCTTAGAAGAAAGTGTGCAAGAATATATAGCATTGGACTTTAAAATAAAAAAAGCAATGAACACCATAAAAAATAGCTTGATAGAGCAATTGATACAATAAATATGCTGGCAAAGTATAAAAGCAAAGCTGTTGACCTTTTAAACACAGCAATCTGTTGTGAAATATTCCCTGGAAAACAAAATCCCAGTATGAGACAAGTGCTTGTGGTCTAGTGGGTAAGCGTCTGCACTGGGAACATGACAGCCTGAGCAAAATCTAGGTAGCAATTACTTGTGCAAGTTTACCAACCTCATAAAAAAGAAAAACAGGGGGTTGTGTCCACCCTCTGAATAAAAGTGATACTGTCCACCCACATGTACCCTTTACTAGTGCCCTGAAAAGCAGACACAACCAGGGGAGAATAACTGCACCAGTGTCCAAGATTGCTAACCCTCTTGCCACATCGTGGGCAAATACTCATGATTTACTTGTCCTCTCATCATGTCCCCCATCACCGCCTTATTACGAGGTCCCTTTGCGAGTTGGTACTTTAACGCCTGCTTTTAGCAGGCATTAAAAAACAAACCCGCAAAGGGACCTTGGTGCTAATTACGGTACCGCAATTTGTGGTACCGTAATTAGCGCCTTCCCCATTCCTATTATGCCCTATGGGGCAAAAATGGGAATGGGCAAGGGCCTTGGTGAATGGGGAATTACCGCCCCCGCTCACCTTGGAGTAGGGCGGTAATTCCGCCATCTACCAAGGCTGACACAGTAAAATACCGGCGGCAACCATGGTGCTAATAGCGCCATGGTTACCACCTACTGTGTAATGAGGCCCATGTTAGGCAAAAAGTGTACAATTGTGGCATTATTCCTCCATCTTGACTGGGAAACTACATATACCAGAATGCAATTCAGCAAAAGTCAAAATAAATAAGTGCAATACTTTCAAGGACTGACAGTAGCACAGTTTAAAAAGAAAATGCATATGCATGTGCTTTCTTAGTGTGTTATGAGATATTTAAAACTAAGAAAACACACGGCTGTGGACTGTCTCCCATCCACGCGGTAACCTTGACCAACCATTCTTAACTTCAAACTGAGGACGGGGTCTGCAGCCTCAGTCCATGCTGCTCTAAGTTGTCTTTTAACTTGCGCTCATTTATTAGGCAAATGGCCTGAGGGTGCCCGCTGCCACCTTGCTTTGAAGTTAAGCGGGGTGAATCCTGGTTACTGCATGACTGGGAGACCTGCATGCCTATTGTGACCGATTTTTCACCCCCAATGTCACTATAGAATATAAATATCTTTAAACAAAGCTTTTTTGTCTATAACCACGGGTACAGAAGAACAGATGCCTTTGTCTATCTGTAGTCATTTTATGCATGGACTACAGAAAGCCATGGCTATTTGTAGTTTTACAGCCATGAATATTGAACAAACGGCAGAAAATAAATGTTTTCTTGCCTCCCCAGGCCCTCACCAAGTGCCCCTCATCTGTGCCAGCTACCCCGACTCACACATGCTGTTTCTGTGATGCAGTTTGCTTTTAGATGGTGGCTATTTGTGGATAAAGACGAGGTTACAGAAATAGTTGCAAACTCAATCCCTAGACCACCAACTCCCAAATTTCACTTGTTGTCCTCTAGCCCTCGCTCTAGACTGATGGCATGTGCATGTTTTCTGACCTGCAAATGGCCTTTTTCCTGTGTTTTATTTTCCAATAACCTCCACTATATCCTCGGCTTCTCCCCCATAGAGAAAAAACAAAGATGGCCACTGTTCCATTTCTAAAAACTCCCATTTTTGGAAATTTACCTGAGATAGAGCTATCTATTTTGGAGAAGGGGGCACCCCCTTCTCTGTCAAAAATGTTAAACAATACAGCATGGAATAACCCAAACAACAAAAAGCCCCAAGTAAATGCTTCATGCACAAGTTGTTTTGGACTTAGTCCAAATCTGTCCAGTGCTTTGGGCTGTGCAGTTTGTCAAATATTGACCTTGTTTGTCTATGGGAAAATGAATGGGAAGTAGGCTAGAACTTTGATTTTTTTTGTTGTTCCTCTCTTAATAATAACCAGTTACAGTTTGAACATTTTCGGAATATCAGGTGAATTCTGAGAGAATCGCGCAACATTGTCGAGGTAAAAACATAAGACTGTTTGGAAAAGAAAATGGGTCGCACAAAGCAAAGAGTGAAAGAGGTTAATGAGAGTGGACAAGGGAACGAAAAATCAGCTGAGGGGGTCATGAGGTGCATGGAAAGAGGAGGGGCACTTGGTGTGTGCCTTTGAGGACAGGGAAGTGTTGGTTTTTATTTTTGAGCCTTTTCACTTTATTGCAGGAATACCAGGGGACTAGCAGTACTTCATTGCCGCTGTATCTGTAGTTCATTATCGAGGGAATATGGCATACCAAGTGGGCCTCAAAGAAACCTATTGGTGCAACATATACAGTGGCCACGGCTGAAGGCCATGGCTAGTGAGCCCCAAAGAAGTATATTGGTGCAACATGTGCCGTGGCCACGGGCATAGACCATGGCTAACGGGCCCTAAAATAAATCTATTTTTGCAACTTTTAAAGTGGCTGCGGGCAGAGGGCATGGCTACTCGGCTACAAAGAAACCTATTGGTGGAATATGTACAGTGGACATAGCAGAAGGTTTTGGCTTGTGGCCCTTGGTAAACATGGTGTAACAAAACCATAGAAATTCCGGTTACGGGACAGTTAAGGTGATCAGATCTATGGCAACAAAACCCTTTAAAATCAGAAGATAGGGGAAGTGATGATCATTTTAACACGGAGTAGCTCACGAGAAGCGCATGGATCACCCTTCTTATGTTGGTAGCAATGCCCCAAACAGAAGCACCTGTGTGGTCTTTCCATCAGGATTGTAAAGGATTAGTGATGTTATATTTTATTCATCACTGATGTCATTGATAATGACATTTATGATATCATCTTTCAATTTCTGAGTGTTAGTGTGAGCAGTGAATGGCAGGAGGTACCGTTACAGCTTACCATAACTGGAGAATGTCTTTGGTATTGCAGTATACTGTTCATGTTTTGCAGCCATTGCCAGTGGCTGCTATCACTGGGGCATGTGCTTCGGCCATCTTGCAGACCTTACCAACCAATCGACAATAGTAGTTGGGCTTGGCAACTTATCCATAATGCACCTTTAACAATGTTTTTTCATTGAATTTCATTTGTTTTTATAACTGAGGATATTTCATTATATTTCAGCTCTGCATATAATTAAACATTTTTCTTTAAAATATATGAAACAACAATACAGATCCTTCAACATTTATTTTGCAGCACCAAAATACCCAAAAATATTTTACGTGCCTACATTGTGCCACTTTTGAAAAAAATAACAACATTGGGCGGATTACAACAAATTAACAAAAGTACATTTTGACAGGAAACACTAAAATGCACTCATTCACATGCCCTTTGTGAGTTGGGCTGCCATCTTTTGATTCTCGTGCATCTCTTTACTTGCTCCAAACGTTGTTTCAAAGAATCTGGCACAATGGGCCTCATTATAAGTTTGCCGGTAAGATCACCGGCACACTTGTATCTGGACCGATAAACTACAAGTCTGCCAGTCAGGCCACTGTGCCCGACACGTCTGACCCTGCCCAGCGCAGCGGTCACAGTAGGCAGACTTTTCACAGGAGCACCGTTAGCAACTATTCACAACTATAGTGAAGATATAAGACCTATTTTTGTTGATGGCTTCCATTCTGATGACCAGGGATGAATGAGAGTGTCTGGGTCCATTTTATTTCTGATAATATTTTTGTAATTGGGCCCAACACATCCGGTTTCAACGTACTGTCACCCTTTCCGGACCGACAAATTAAGAATTTGCCTGTAGGGGCACTAAACTCTCGGCTGGACTGTTTCGCTGCGAGTTGAGGCCCCTACCGGCAGTGTTTTTACTACAGCACCAGCACCATTAGCCTAATCATGTTAGTAAACAAAAACAAGGTGCCCAGATATGTGATGTCATCTTTGATGTCCTGGGTGTAAGTCTTAGTAGTGCACGGTGGTGGCACAAGTTATGGTTGCTTTGCTTACCATAACTGGCAAATTTCTATTTTTTTTCTCGGTTTTACTTGTAAGCAGAACATCCCTTATTGTTATTAGTGCAACTTAACCATAACGTCCCTTTAGCAATGATTTTTCAGTGAATGTCTTAGGTTTTTACAAGTGCGCACTAATTTCCTACAACTTACTAATTTCATACTTATCCCAATATAGCAACATTTGTGTACAATTTACAAAGTTTCACCTTAAAACTATGCCATTTCCCATCTTCTAGCATCATGTTAACACTTCTATACAATGTTTGCAACTTTTTCCACTGTTTTTGTGTTCATCGACATTCACAAACTGCTGACGTAATCGCAGACGTTCTTCAACTTCGTGGACGTCTGACGTAATCGTGGACTTTCCGGACAGTGTCACATGACCACACGCGTGCGCGGCATGATGACTTGTCTGCAAATGCGTCCACACTTTGCAAGCGGGTCTGTGCTTTGCAATAAGTTCAGAACTGCATTTTCAGCTGCTCTTTTAACTTTGAAGATCAAAATGTATCATTGCACAGCTCCTACACCTTATTCTTACTCAGTATCCATTAACAATCTAGTAAACTGGACATACTTGGAAGAATATTAGCAACACTGCTTTTTATATTAAAAATGGCATACGCCATTGCCATTCCTCCTCCCCAAGAGCCACCACCACCAGCTGGAGGACCTACACAACCAAAGAAATGCAGTACTTCAAAAAACAAAGAAGAGGCCAAGAAGATGTTGTAGAGGAAGTTCCTGCATCTAGCACCCAGAGAGAATCATGTGTCTGGCAGTTCTTTACCAAAGTTGGGAATGTACCAAAGGCTAAAGCTACCAAAGTGAAATGCACTGATTGCAGTGTTGTACTCAATCGCGGACTACCTTAACAGTCAGAAACAACTTCCAAAGTAACTAATTGGGATGAACTTACCCAATTGAAAAAGAGGCTAATAAGAACTGAGATTCATGGCTCAATTATGTTAGAGTATCTACGTAAAGGCACATTCCCACAGTGTAACGCTCACCTGATTCCCACAGAGACGCTGACCCGAACTGGACTGCTACCGTTTCTTCTATCGTGAGGCGCAGGGCCCGGAAGATGCTCTGGACGGGGCCTCTGAATTTGGATTGCCTGGCTTGTAGAGTAAGTTTTCTGCAGGTGGAAGAAAAGGGATTGATTACCAGCTGGGGTGGATATGTGTTCCCACCAATCTCCCGTTTCTCACTCTTCTTGACCCCCAACTTGGTTTCTGCGAGCTCTCACCTTAGGTATTGTAAAGATGAGCTCTCCATCCTGCTTCAGGTGCAGGGGTGCGTAGGATCCAGTTACGTCACTGGATGGGAAATAGTTGCGGACACTGTGTCCTTTCGTCTCTCCTGTGGTAGCCGTAAGTATGAGTGTCTTTTCTCCACAGGAGCCGGGGCCCAGAAACCTAAAGCAGGTAAGTCTCTTGGTGAGTATTTGTTCTCCGTGCTTAGTTAGTGCTCACAATGTATTCCTCTTATGCAGGTGCTGGGATGTAGCTGGCGTCGTGGCCGCGGTGGAGGAAGGTAAGCGAAAGAAAAGCGACTGCTTACTTCTAATGATTGTCTTTTTCTGCTTACAGGTGCCGAGATGCTGCTGGCGACACAGCCGCTGTCGCGCGTGATGAAGCACGTAAGTAAGTGGAAGAAATGTGGCCGCTTTAGAGCGGGCACCTCTAATGACTGTCTTTTTCTGTCTTTCAGGTGCCGAGATGCTGCCGGCGTCGTGGCCGCGGTGGAGTTCGGCGAGGCCACGGATGGGTAAGGCAAGGCGGCGTGGCTGCAAGCGTTTGAGAGCGCTGCTAATCTTGTACCTTTCCTTTACAGGATCGTCGGAGGTAGGATTGCTGAGGCCGGATTCCGGTAAGTATAATTTCTAATGCTCGCCTTCTCTTTTCTTGTCTGTTTGCAGGTGTTCCGGGTGCTGGCGGGCGTGTCAGGAGCCAGGATGCAGGAGCCGACTCGGTGAGCGTCCTGCTTGCTGATGCAGAATAACGCGAAGCACGTGTATTCCATCGGGCGTGGTTTAAATAGCAGAGAAGTGCTTCAGGTGTTTGTTCTTCCACCGGCCCCACCCAGGTAAGAAAAGAGTTCCTGAATAGAGGAAATAGTTCCTCCCAGCCCTGATGGCTGGGGACTTCAGCCAGACTGGATTGTTCTGGGTAAGTATGCAGCATGGTCTGCCTCAGGTAAGTCCACCCAAGCATTATTACACAGTTTATCAATATGAGCCCGGCGCCAGGACACGGTCCAAAGGGCCCCTGTTGGGGTCTGCTGGGTCCGGAGATGTGGAAGAAGGGTCTGCTTCCGGGGGCGCTGGGCCAGTCCTGGCTCCTCGGGAGTAGTGCTCATGACAGCACCCCCCCTCAAGGCCCCTCCCAAAATTGTCTTCCCCGAGGGTCTTGGTTTATCCGGAAAGGTTCGGTGAAATTTCTTGATTAGACGAGGAGCATGGACGTGGTCATAGGGTTCCCATGACCTCTTTTGAGGCCCGTAATCCTTCCAGTCAATCAGGTAGAACAGCTTTGATCTGATGATTTTAGAGTCCAAAATGTTTTTAATCTCGAATTCAGGTTCTCCATTCACTTGAATTGGTTCTGGAGGTTTGGTTACTCTGGTTCCAGATTGCATGGGTTTCAAAAGCGATACGTGAAAAACAGGATGTATTCGCATATGAGCTGGCAATCCTAGTTTAATGGCCACTGGGTTTATTATGGCCGTAACTGGATATGGCCCCAGATATTTGGGATTAAAAGTACGAGGTCCTTTGAGTGATAAGTGTTTGGTGGACAACCAGACCTGGTCCCCAATCTGGTATTGAGGGGCCTCGCTTCGGTGTTGATCTGCTCCTCTCTTGTACCTTTCTTTAGCTTGTTGTAAATGTGCAGCAGCTTCTTTGAAGGCTTTGGTAATAGCAGTGTGTAACTGATCCACGGCAGGTGTTCCAAGATCTTGAGGTGGATCGAGGTTGGAAGTTCGAGGATGAATTCCATACAAAGTGTAGAAGGGGCTTTGCCCGGTTCCAGAGTGAACGGAATTATTGTATGCATTCTCAGCTATCCAAAGGATGTCCTTCCAGTTGCTCTCTGACTGTTGTAGCATGCATCGTAAATATTGTTCGAGAGTCTGGTTAGTTCTTTCAGTTTGACCATCGGTCTGGGGGTGATGGCTGGTTGAGAGTCTTACATCGATTTGAGCCAATTGACAGCAACTATGCCAAAATGGGAAATAAACTGGCTTCCTCTATCTGAGATTAGTACCGATGGGAATCCGTGTAACCGGACAATGTTTTCAAGGAATTCTCTGGCTAGTACCGAAGCTGAGGGTATGCCTTTTAACGGAATGAAGTGGGCCATCTTGGAAAACAAATCCACAATAACGAGAATAGTGTTGTACCCGGAGCAGGAGGGTAAGTCTCTGATAAAATCCATAGAAAGGGTGTGCCAGGGAGACGGTAGAATGTCTAATGGTTGGAGAAGACCAGCCAGTCTTTTCTTTTGACCCTTGTTTTGAGCGCACACACCACAGGACTTCACAAATTCTTGTATGTCTTTTCTCCACGAAGGACACCAGAATTGTCTTCTCACTTTCGCTTCTGTTTTGGCAATGCCAGGGTGGCCCTCTAACAATGAATCGTGATAGCAGGAGATTACTTGCCTTTGCAAATCGGCGTGTGGTAGGAATAATCGTCCTCGGAAATAAGGCAAATCATTGTTTAAAGTGAAATCCATTCCTTTTTGTAGCCAGTTCTGCAAGTCTGTTGGGTTCAGAAATTGTTTAACTTTTGCCTCAATGTCCTCGATGGATTGTAAAGAAATCAGGCCCAAGATCCTTTGTTCAGGAATTATTGGTACAGGCTCTGGGTTGACAATGGTGTCTCCCATTCCAATCCGGGAAAGAGCATCTGCTTTGCCATTTTTGCTGCCGGGGCGGTAAGTGATCACAAAGTCAAATTCGGCAAAGAACAGGGCCCAGCGGAGCTGTCGAGAAGATTGAGCCTTGGCGGTTTTCAGATACTGTAAATTCCGATGATCAGTGATCACCGTGATGGTGTGTCTGGCCCCAAGGAGATAATGACGCCAGGCCTTAAAGGCGGATTTAATAGCTAACAGTTCCTTGTCTGTGATGGCGTAGTTAACCTCAGGCGCCGAGAATTTTCGAGACCAGAACGCCACAGGATGTAATTGGTTAGTCTCTGGGTCTCTTTGTGAGAGGACCGCTCCCATTGATAAGCTGGATGCATCGGTTTCGACGATATAAGGGAGATCTGGGCGTGGGTGCTTCAGTATTGGCGCAGAAGTAAACTTGGCTTTTAGCTCTTGGAAGGCTTGTTCAGCTTCTTCAGACCACTCAAAATGTTTATTCTTTCTTAAGAGAGCCGTGATGGTTGTACCACTCGTGAAAACTCCGGAATGAATCTGCGATAAAAATTGGCAAAGCCTAACATGCTCTGAACGCCTTTTACAGAAGTAGGTGATGGCCATTTGAGAATAGCGTCCACCTTTCGCGAGTCCATGTGGACTCCTTTGGGTGTCAGGATAAAACCCAGAAATTCGACTTCAGTGGCATGGAAAACACATTTTTCAAGTTTGGCAAATAGTTTGTGTTGGCAAAGTTTTTCAAGTACTGTTCTAACATGATTTCGGTGATCTGCTTCCGAAGAGGTGTAAACAAGAATGTCATCTATGTAGACGACAACACAGACGTCAATGAGCTCCCTGAGGACATCATTCATAAAATATTGGAAGGCGGCCGGTGCATTACATAGTCCGAAAGACATCACTTGGTACTCAAATAACCCATATTTAGTGCGAAACGCTGTCTTCCATTCATCGCCTTTCTTGATCCGCACCAAGTGATAAGCCCCCCGTAGGTCTAGTTTTGTATATATGCAAGCATCCTTCACCTTGTCAAGGAGTTCCGGGATCAGAGGTAAAGGATATCTGTTTTTTACCGTTATCTGATTCAGAGCGCGGTAGTCTATACAGGTTCTGAGGTCACCTTCTTTTTTTGGCACAAAGAACAGAGCCGAGGATGCAGGGGACTTCGATGGACGAATAAAACCATTGGCCAAGTACTGGTGCAGGTACTGTCGCAGGTGAAGGTTCTCGGGCTTGGTAAGGGCGTAGATCCTGCTGCAAGGAGGAGTTGCACCGGGTAGTAGATCTATCTGGCAATCGTATGACCTGTGGGGCGGTAAGGTGTTAGCCTGTTCCTTTTGGAAAACATCTTGAAACTCTCGATACTCTAGCGGTAATTGCAAACTGTCAGCCGATACTGACGCTAGGCCAATGTCTGATCGTAGATAGCAGGTTTGTGCACACTCTGGGCATGTTATCGTCTTTGCTCGCCAATCAATCTGAGGATTGTGTTTTTCCAACCAAGGGATTCCCAGAATTATTTTAAATTGCGGAGCCTTGATCACGTCGAACACTATTACCTCCCGATGCCCGTCTTGGCCTAGTAATTTCACTTCAGTAGTGGTATGGGTTACCGGCCCGGAGGCGATCTCAGTCCCATCCACAGTGGTGATGACATCTTTAACAGCTTTTGGGCAAAGAGGTAGGTTCATCCTGGAAGCCAACTCGCGGTCCACGTAATTTCCTATAGCTCCACTGTCCACGTATGCCTTAATTGCATGCAATCTTTCTGGCTGCTTCGGATTTACGAGGACCATTGGCATAATGAAGTGCGAGGTCAAAGAACTGATTTTTAAGCTCGGCAAGCGGACCTCTACGCTTGTCGGGCAAGGTCGTTTCCCGGCTTAGACTTTTCGGAATTCTTGTCGGAAGCTCCTACGGTCTTCTTAGGTGGTTTTACCGGGCAGTCTCGAAGGAAATGTCCCGAGTTCCCACACTAGAGACACAGTTGCATTTGCCGTCTTCTGTCACGCTCTTCCTGGCTTAAGGGGCCCTTTACAACCCCAATCTGCATAGGTTCGGTGCCATCGACACTTTTGGAGTTGCTCTGAGCCTAAGTGAAGATTCGGGTTTCAAACCTGGATCGATCCGCCTTCCTGTTTTGAAGCCTGTGATCTAATTGGACCACCAAATCAATATAATCCGAACAGTCCTAAGGTGGATTTACGACCTGGGCCAGGACGTCTTTGAGTTCGCCGCGTAGACCTCGGTGAAATAGCGTGATTCTTTTCTCCTCGGGCCATCCATTTTCCACAACTAACCTATTGAAGGATGCAATGTAGGCTAAGAGATCCTGATTGCCCTGTCGTAGGGAAAGGAGTTCATTGTCCAGGGCGTGCCCCTGGGAATGCCTTGCAAAAAGTCTTTCCATACTCGTCTGGAAGGCTTGGAAATTCCGAAGGATTGGATCATCTTGTGTAACCAGTGGAATTGACCAATGGCGGCACTGCCGCTAAGATATGAAAGTACAAATGCTACCCTGGTCTGGTCATTCGGGAAGGCTGCAGGCCTGCAGAGAAAGTGCAATCGGCATTGATTTATGAACACTGCAAATCTTTTAGGGTCTCCAGCAAAACGTTGAGGTGGTGCCAGTGGCACATTTCCAGGTAGGTTGATTTGAACGGGATTGGTTGAAGTAACTGGGGTAAAATTCCCCCCTGGATTGGGCAGAGGGGTTTGCCCCGCTTGGCTCTGTAATAACTGTCTGGCAAGATCGTCAGTTCGTCCCTTTGACACTATTAACTCTCTCCTGAGGGCGTTCGTATCCTGGCGAGCAGCATGAACTTCAGCCCTTAATTCCCCCAGTAGCTGGGCCAGTTGATCTGTATCAGAAGTTTCCATAGCGCCTGGGTAGGAAATTATTGGTAGGCTTCACGTTCTGTAATGCTCACCTGATTCCCACAGAGATGCTGACCCCAACTGGACTGCTACCGTTTCTTCTATCGTGAGGCGCAGGGCCCGGAAGATGCTCTGGACGGGGCCTCCGAATTTGGATTGCCTGGCTTGTAGAGTAAGTTTTCTGCAGGTGGAAGAAAAGGGATTGATTACCAGCTGGGGTGGATATGTGTTCCCACCAATCTCCCGTTTATCACTCTTCTTGACCCCCAACTTGGTTTCTGCGAGCTCTCACCTTAGGTATTGTAAAGATGAGCTCTCCATCCTGCTTCAGGTGCAGGGGTGCGTAGGATCCAGTTACGTCACTGGATGGGAAATAGTTGCGGACACTGTGTCCTTTCGTCTCTCCTGCGGTAGCCATAAGTATGAGTGTCTTTTCTCCACAGGAGCCGGGGCCCAGAAACCTAAAGCAGGTAAGTCTCTTGGTGAGTATTTGTTCTCCGTGCTTAGTTAGTGCTCACCATGTATTCCTCTTATGCAGGTGCTGGGATGTAGCTGGCGTCGTGGCCGCGGTGGAGGAAGGTAAGCAAAAGAAAAGCGACTGCTTCCCTCTAATGATTGTCTTTTTCTGCTAACAGGTGCCGAGATGCTGCCGGCGACACAGCCGCTGTCGCGCGTGATGAAGCACGTAAGTAAGTGGAAGAAATGTGGCCGCTTTAGAGCGGGCACCTCTATTGACTGTCTTTTTCTGTCTTTCAGGTGCAGAGATGCTGCCGGCGTCGTGGCCGCGGTGGAGTTCGGCGAGGCCACGGATGGGTAAGTCAAGGCGGCGCGGCTGCAAGCGTTTGAGAGCGCTGCTAATCTTGTACCTTTCCTTTACAGGATCGTCGGAGGTAGGATTTCTGAGGCCGGATTCCGGTAAGTATAATTTCTAATGCTCGCCTTCTCTTTTCTTGTCTGTTTGCAGGTGTTCCGGGTGCTGGCGGGCATGTCAGAATAACGCGAAGCACGTGTATTCCATCGGGCGTGGTTTAAATAGCAGAGAAGTGCTTCAGGTGTTTGTTCTTCCACCGGCCCCACCCTGGTAAGAAAAGAGTTCCTGAATAGAGGACTTCAGCCAGACTGGGTTGTTCTGGGTAAGTATGCAGCATGGTCTGCCTCAGGTAAGTCCACCCAAGCATTATTACACAGTTTATCAATATGAGCCCGACGCCTATGGCACCGGGACTGAAGTCCTTTATGAGCCTGGCGCCAAAGGCGCCAGGACACGTTCCAAAAGGCCCCTGTAGGGGTCTGCTGGGTCCGGAGATGTGGGAGAAGGGTCTGCTTCCGGGGGCGCTGGGCCAGTCCTGGCTCCTCGGGAGTAGTGCTCATGACACACAGGGACTGGTGGTTCGTAATGAACCTAGACTCTTCCTTGATAACAAAAATGTCATTCTGCAGTGGAGTTATGTTGCAAATAAATGTGGCCATGTTTGGATTATTCTATTCTTAGACACGGCCACAGAATGACCAAAAAAATCCTTGTAGATCTCAAGACCCTAGAGGAAGAGATCCAGAAGGTGATGCCTTAAGATCTTTATAAAAAAAAAGAATATCTACCTTACTTGTTGAAATTAATACTTTCACAGATGAGATGCTTAGGGATAGAATCCGAAGTATGAACAAGGACCTTACCAACTTTACCCACGAAAAAGCGTTTTGATATACCCGAACTACGGGGGAAAAACCAAAAAAAACAAGTGAGTTTTAGGACAACTTTATCTAGCTCAAGTGATGGAAGCCACAATGGTGACCCCATATCTAATCATGGGAATTCTAACCACCGCCAACAAGGAAGATGTTACAACTATTGTGGCAAAAGGAATTGTAACCTTGGCAATCAAGGGGGTGGATCTAACAGTGATGAACATCTGTTAGATGGGACCTGGAAGCACGAACCACACGAAGCATGTGAGCATGTGGTAAATCTGTCCAAGTACCAACCCAAGGAGAAGAAATTACAGTACTTGAAAGAGGGATGGGCTTTGTACCCACAAATGTACACAACCCTTTTGTTTTTCATCAGGATCTTTTTTAATCAATGAGAAAAATACATCTGACTCAATTCTTCCAATACAACGTTTTTGAACTAGAAAACTTGTATACAGGTCTCCATAACAAATTAAATTTCTGTGTACCGGGCTCAGCACAAAGTGCTGAAGCACTGGTCTTTCAGAACAGGGTCTTGCATGACCTAGACCTCCTTGAGATGAAATCGAAAGGGAAAAGCACCTTGCATAACATCAGTAAGAAAGAAGATAACAGCAATAAAGTACCTGCTGTCCAATAGAGATATCATCATTTGGAAGACTGACAAAGGAGGAGCAATTATGATACAAAACAGAGATGATTATATAAGAGAATGCAATTGACAACTCCTAGATCAGGATTGCTATGAACCCCTGAAAGAAGATCCGACCCTCAGACTACTAAACCTTATCTGACTGAAGGTTGCCAAAGCTGAACAAAGAGGTTGGATTTCGTCAAAGGAGGCAGATTTTCTAGTAAAGGACAAACCCCAAATTCCCCAGTTCTATACACTCCCAAAGATCCACAAATCCATGAATGATCCACCAGGGAGGACCAACGTCTTAGGAGTCAACTCGAACTCAAATAGGGATTGAACCATTGTCTCGTTTTGCAAACACCTTATCCATGACTATACGTACAAATCCAAGTAATAGCAATGGGGGCCATCCTGTCAACTAGCAGAGCCAACGTTTATATGGAGTCCTTTGAATTCTCTAAAATCATGGGTACACATAATCCATTTGCTAAAAATATGTGAGCTTAGAGGCGCTATATTGACAATAACTTTGTTATCTGGACCGGACTCCCACCATGGTACAACACCGGTTTTGTTAAACGATTTTGTTCTCAAGCGGGTGACAGTTGCGAGTCTAGGATTTTGAAAATGTTGCACCAGTCTTGATAGACGTTTTGCAAAGCAGGTCGGGTGATGCTTGTTGTATTGATGTATACAGTTTCCCCTGCACAATGGCCCGTTCACATTTAAGATTAGAGGTCCGAGTAGATGGTATAAAGTGGTTTTGATGACGGCTGTGCCTGCTGACATGAGATGCATTTCAGCCCCAAAAGGTAAGCTGGCTTATTCATTGAATGCAGCTTAGTTAATGCAGTTGGTACGTTCGAGTTGACCATGTTAGGGGTTCATTGCTCAGACTTGCCCCCTTTGTGACAATTGGAGTAAGTCACTGATGTTGTGGAGCATGTAAGACGCTCTTGTCGACTTATGTATCATAGCTTTCTGCAATACATTCTAATATTATAATAAAGATTCATAGTCACACTCTATTTATTAGTTGGGTAACTAGATTAGATTTTGGGGCCGATTCATGGAACAAACGTGCGCCAAAAATCCATGCGCAAGCAGGTGCAAGGGAGCGCAAGCGTGAGAAACGCAGCGCATGCGCGTGCGATTCAAGGAAGACGCTGCGCGTGTTTCCCGCTGTCCGTGCGCCCAATCCAGCCATGGCGCAAGCAGGCATACACGGCGTGCGCTACGCGCACAGCAAAAGCCACATAGTGCGGCACACACAGCCAAAGTGGGCGGAACAGTGGGCATAACACGCAGAATGGGGAACAACGCGTGAAAAAGAAGGCGTAACTGGGGAAGTACTGCAGGGAACTACACGGAATGCCCACGCGCACGCGAACAACCAGTATTCATGGATCCGAATACGGGAAACCCGCGCACGGCAAAAGACGCACACAGGCGTCAACGCGTCCGCCACACGAAGGCAGGCGGAAGCGTCCCCGCGCACAGTACAAAAGTGCGCGCAAACAACAAACACGTATATACAGCTACAATGAATGCCCCATTTGTCGCAGCACTGATCCTGGGACACCGCAGGAGGAGGAGAATAGCCAGGGCACGCATTTTCGCACCACGGACAAGCCTTTTTGAGATGCCTGACGACCAGGTCTATGGCAGGTATAGGTTTCCACCCCACATCATCCTAGACCTGGTCAGGGAGTGGGAAGATGACCTTACATCCCCCACTCTTTGCTCCCAAGTATTGAGCCCCTTGGAGAAGGTGCTCAATGTCCTGCATTTTTTGGCCACTGGGTCATTTCAGTGGACTACTGCCATAGTGGGGGGGGTCTCACAGGCCACGCAGTCACGCTGCCTACACCAGGTACTGGCAATCATGACAGCGCGCCCCTCAGTCCGCAGGCACATATACATGCCCAGAACACCCACAGAAAGGCAGGCCGTTGTCCTGGATTTTTTCAGGGTGGCACACTTCCCCAAGGTGCTCGGTGCCATAGATTGCACCCATGTGGCCCTGCGTCCACCCAGGGCCACTGAGCACATCTACCGAAACCGCAAGCACTGGCATTCCATCAATGTACAGGTGGTATGCGATGCAAAGGGAATCATCACCTCTGTCTATGCAAACTACCCTGGCTCCACCCATGACAGTTTCATATACAGAATGTCCGCCCTGAGCCGTGCCCTGGAAGCTGGGCAGCATGGCGACACATGGCACATAGGTGAGTACAAATGCCCTTGCACATGCATGCAAGTCACACACAGACAAATACCCAAACCCTAACAATCTCAACTATTATCACCTCCCCAGGGGACAGTGCCTACCCTCTGAGCAACCACATGATGACGCCAATCCGGAACCCCACCACACCACCCCAGGTAAGATACAACGCCGCCCATATCGCAACCAGGGCCATAATGGAGCGCACATTCGGAGTGCTCAAGTCACGTTTCCGCTCCCTTGACAGCTCTGGCGGGCAACTACTCTATGCACCACCAGTAGTGTTCAGGATCGTTGTGGCAGCATGTGTCCTGCACAATGTTGCAACACGGCAGGGCGTACCGGTGGACATGGTGGTGCCCCCACATCCCCAACCACAAGCACAGGCGCTGCCCATGGGAGGGGACAGGGCACGTGGTGAGAAAGCCCGGACCCAGCTTGTGGCCACATTTTTCACCTAAACTCCCACCCCTGCGGAGTGCACACAGACCTGGCACATACCAGGTGACAATCGATGATGACAAAGAGACAGTCAACTGTCACAACCCTACCACCCTGAAAATGTTGCCATGGAAGTGCCACATCGTCTGCATCCCTAGCTACTTAAACACAAGCTATCCTGTGTGACCAAAAGGCACACATATGACATCACAACATATGGCCTATACACAAGTATTTCAAGGTGCGATGAGGCAGGGAGGGGGGAACAAGGGAAGACAGACAACGGTACAACTAGGCCAGGTGTCATTCAGATTGTGCAAGTGCAGGGGTAGGGGGCAGGGAAAAGTGCAAGGGGAAGGGGACGGGGGGAGTTCAGTACAGGGGAAGTAGACCAAAAAACAAATACACAGGTCAGCTGGTGGCAACTGCAAAGTTAAGTGCAGGCAAGTGCTGGGAAGGGGGGGCTGTAGGGATAGAGAGACAGTACCGAAGTGCAGGGGTTGCCAGGGAGCAAGTGCAAGTGGAGAGTGGCTGGGCCAGGGACCGAGGTCGGTGAGAGTGGCCCAGTTGCAGATCCAGTGCAGTTACAGTGAAGAATTCCGCAAGGGAGAGGCAGAGAGGAAGCAGAAGCAAAGAGGAAGGTCTTGAGGTGCTTCCCGAACCGAAGATGGTTCCCCTCAAGTTCAAGTGAGGCAGGAAGGCTGTTCCAGAGGGAGGGCCCTGCCGCGGAGAGAGATCTACCCCCAGCTAGTTGCTCTGAGAAGCGGATGACCCTGACATGCAAGGTGTGCATCACACACACCTGCACAACAGGCCATGGCCATCACTGTTATGTCACTCAAACCCTCCCAAACCACAACATGACATGGCAAGCAATACCCATACACCAACACAGCAACAATAAGGTACACATTGCCATGTCCAAAATGTACAGTGGCATCAGACAATGATGCCTGACCAGGAATCAGATGAAATGACAGACCAACAACCTCCCACCCAAAATAAGTCATTTCCAAATGCATTACAAGAGTTGTACACATAACATAACAACGAATGCAAGTCTACATGCACATTGTGCATTGCAAAATCAACACTGCGCTTCTGTGTGCTGTGTACTAATCCTGCAACACACTGCTCAGTGCACAGCACAGTGAACAGCCATTGTGTGTGATGCACACCCTGAGCATCACATCTATGCGACAGACCACATCAAAAAGCAAATTAGGCATGTACAGGATCCATAATTGGTCACAGAATATGTGCTGCAGGGACACAGTGGCCACCAGAAGGCAAACAGTGTACACGTGGATATGCAAGAGTGGGAGTACATGTAGTGCATCAGAGTGCAAGTGTGTGGGTCTGCAAGGACATGCACTCAACATATGCATGTGCACTCAAGTGACCATCAGCGTTCTCTACACATCACATGTGAACATTCACCATGTGTACACCCCAGCATGTCAAACCACAACTATCCCCTCGCACCTGAAAGCTAAACACAACACATGAACAGGCATTGATCAGCAGAACACAACATGTACATAGGATACCACCATTACAATGTCAGAGTTCCCATCACACTGCAGGGCAAGGCAACTCTCAACAACAACCCCACCTCCCTCACAAATGACCATGACCCACTGAACAACTGCACCTGGGTCATGGAGCCTTCAACCCTCAATTCCACCTGGCCACAGGATCACCTTTACCCTTCGTCACCATCTCCCACTTTGTGTGTAAAAAGATGCCTGCACCCTCAGAATCCACACTCATTTCCAAAATCACAAAATCCAAGGCATGAAAACGAACCTGAACACCCTCCAGTAGATGACTTGACGTAGCAGTACCTCACAAAGGCAAGTACTACCACAATGAAGCAACAACCAAGGTAGCACAGTAAAACAATGTCACAACAGGATGTGAACCATGTGTGTTACATAACATAGGATGATGCATCATGAACAGATGTGTATTGTCACAGGTCCCGTGTACAGGAGCGGGAGTGTCACGAAACAACCACCCCCGCCGTGTCCCGGGTGCCTGCAAGGTCAAACTCACACAGGCCCCTGAGACCCTGGTGGGGAAGGAGGTTCAGGGATATGCAGTCGGGACAGGTGTTGGCACACTGGATAACTGGCATGAGTGGCAGGAGAGGGGAGGAGGAATGACACATGAAAGTAGGGAATGCACGAAAATGTACTACCTGCATGAACACATACACAATCCAAACAAACTTGGACATCATTGTCATGGCCTTCTGTAATCCAATCTTAGGAGTGGTACGAACCAACCACCCCCTCTAGGGTTTTGGCGCCTGCAAGTTCGGGGCTTACACAGGCATCCGCAACCCCAGCGGGGAAAGAGGGTTAGGGAACGTTGCTTGGATAGGTACGGGAAGCAGGAACATCTGGTAGAGGGTACAGCGTTCAAAATTGCATAGGATTCCGGGTGATTAGAGGGAAAAAAACATACCAAATTGAATCACACATACATCCATGCATTAGTGCACCCCCCAGCAAGCCTATGCAGAGCAGTTTGAAAGAAAAACAACAAGACACTTAGCTCTGGTTTTGAGTGCTGGCCTCCTGCCTGCGCACTCTCAGGTCCGGTTACAGGAGCACTGCAATGCTGCAAAGAGAGCCACAGTCAACAACCTGTACGTGCCAATTACACAAAAACACACCACCAAACATGCCCCATAGCAACAAACTACTCTACAAACAGACAATCTGGTGTAGATGCTTTGTACCCATATATAACAGTACCCCTGTGACGGGTCATAAACAGTCAATGCAGTAAGTCAGCCGCCGATGGGTGCGTTGCAAATGGAACACCAATGTGTCACAATTCACACAAGCCATGACTTCAGAGCAAGTTACGTACCATCATGACCGAAACAAAGTTTGCAGTGCATTTATCATAAAGTACATGGAAATGAAATGCACTGCACCCGAGTATGTCCCTTGCTGTATGTCCCTGTGAGCTGCCCCATTCCATGTCTCGGAAGGCTACATGGTTGATACAAGTGCCTCAAATGACCTTGGTGTACCGGAGGGCATGTGCCACTGCCCCTGCAGGTGTCCCAGACAACCCTACAATCAACAGCCATCAGTCCACCAACACATCTGAGCTGCATTGTGTGCTTCAACACCAATATTCGTCCAAGCTCACCCTCAGTGCTGTGACTAAGCCTGCATGTGCAACTCGCCTGGTGCAAGCTTTGCTGTGTAGTGTCCCCCCTGTGCTGCTCACCTTGCCTGGAGTTCCTTGGAACACGTCAGCAGTTCTAGGATGTAGGTCTGCAATCCCTGTGCCTCTGCTTGTGCACACATGTGCATGTGGGCACCAACAAACGTGTCCAGAATTCCGTCGTCCAATGGGCCATGTCTGCTGGCTAAGGTGCTCTGGAGGCTCATCCCCCTGCAGAAAGGGCATGAAACACATGATTAATGCTTCAAAGTCATCTGTGTGTGCCTCTTCAGGCATCTCATTACTTGACCATGTCAGAGAGTCCCAGCATAAATCACACCATCAGTCCGTCTTTCACATCCAAAGTGTGTAACACTATCTACAGCTTGAATTGCAACACGCACGTGTACAGTAAAGCTAAGAAACATACTACACAATTCATAGCAATACATGTACACATTAATCATGAAACACCCCATCTAGCAAAAGCTGAACAGTGGACAATAACACCAAAATCATCCCCACTAGGGGTGTAAACACAAGTCACACAGCACCAGACATGCCACAGATATGACAGTCCAAGGCCCTTGTGTACAATTTTGTAACACCGAACCATCCTTGCGAGCCCATGCATAAGGGAGGCAGGAGTGACATATGTGAGTCAAGGACCCCAAGCAGCAAACACATACACAAGACAAGCCTGAAGGGCCCAGCTGGAACAGACAGTGGATGCCTTCAAAAGCCACAAAGCACTGCACCGTCACATGAAAGCACAATAGACGGGCAATTTTAAACTATAGTAACTATTAACTAATTACACTAACTATGGAAAACCTACATTACCTAATTAAACTAACTATCAAACAGAAACTTAACTAACTAAACTAAAAGAAAAATTAAAAATGGCCACATACGACCCGGGGGGGAGGGGAGGCACTCAGGAGGGGGGAGGTACAGGGTGCTGCTCAACATCCACATGAGATAATGCTGAGCCAAAAAAAAAACCCTCCATGGGCTCAACGCCTGCACAGCCCGAACTATGTGGGAGATAGATGGTCGTCCGAGTCTGGCTCATCCTGAAAAGGAGGACGTGGCACAGTAGCCTGGCCAGGCCTAGCCGCAGCTTGCCCCTCGTCGGCAGCAAGTCTGCCGGACGGGTGAGCCTGGTTCTGTGTGGTGATGTGACGTAGGTCTGCATGCAGAACCTCATGTGATAGACGTGCTTCCTCTTGCAAGGTAGCACGTGTAACACGGAGTTCCTCCTGCAAGGCCTGGCTGGACAACCACTGCACCTCCCGACAAGCCTGTAGCTCAGCCGAGATGGTACGCTCAAGCTGTGCAAACCTCTCCTCTGCCTGCTGCCTCTGGGACATCATAAGGACACCCAGAGTGGATCTGAGGGAAGCATACTCCTCCCTCAGGGCATCCATGTGCACCTTTTCGTGAGCAGCAATTGCTTGATGCAGAGACATCATTTCAGCCTGGCGTGCCCTGTCTGAGGCCGCCATGCCCAGCCTTGAGTGAGGGGGCCGTGGACCGTGCCGCCTGCTGCTGGAGAAGCACCTGCTTAGCAGGGGGGAGCACAGATCGGGCCACGCGCTCCATGCTCTCAGCGATGTTCTCCATTGCTGCCCCCTGCCGTTCTGAATTGGCAGTCATGTCTTGCTCCCACTCAGTATACTGCGGTTGCGCGTGGCTACCTGCGGGACCCAAGGACCGGGGGTCCTCGCTTTGTTGGCACCGCCCGCGGCTGCACGACTACATGCCCCCGTCGACGTGATGTCCCAGGCAAATCAGTGACTGGTGTGGAGGGTGACCCTGCGTCCCAATCTGCCACGGGCAGAGGAACCAAGACTGTCTGATCCCTCAGTGCAGGTGTCGCAGACAGAGGAGTGTCCACATCAGAATCACTCAACCCTGACACATGGACTTGATGCTCATCCAACTCAACATGGACGTCAGAGTCGTCATCAAGGCTGGACTCATAGGCAACCAGAGACAAGATGGACTGTAGCACTTGGGGGGTTTCGTGGCCTACCACCCCACGACCCCCACTAGTGCCGGGTTGATGTAGCGGTACCAACCCTGTGTCTGGCATGACAACACCATCCTCCGCCTCCGTTGCGTCATCACCTGAAAAATAGAGAGAAAAAAGGTCACTACACATGTCAGAAGCACACAACACACACACACACCGACAGCAAACGCATCAGGCAGACATCTGACACACAACATATAACCTGCATTGCATGCTGGGTCAACTATGAATTGCTTCTGTGATCAGACCTGTTGAATGGTGGCAATTTCCATGGAAGTGGGTCTATGCAGTGCAGAAAATGTGTACACCACTCACTACCTACATGTACAAGGACTCCATGGTGTGTGCCAGGAAATGTGAAGGCAGTGCAATGTCAAATTCAGACATCACGTGCATTGTGCATTCAATGTGTACCATATCTAGAAGCCAAGCACCCCTCTACCCCAGTACTAAAGCAGGAATGCCTAGCATGGTATCAAAAGGCTGACCATACACCTGTGTATTGACAGGCAGTGTTGACTGGCATCAACAGCTGAATGTGATTCAAGTGACAACACTGCAAATGATGCAGGGACAGTAAGCAGGGCACATGATGAAAACTCTAGATTCCGCCCATGTGTGAAGAAGACACAACAACAGTTGGACAGAGTCATTGGCCATTGAACAGGCTGAGGCCTGTGAGCCACACAGATTGTCAGACCCTAAACATGTGTGCAACGCAGGACTGAGCCATAGTTGACATGGGAAGACTGATGAGATGGCAGGCAATGTATGTAACCAAGGACTTGTATTACAGTGATCATCCAGTCAAGGACACATAGGGGCTTGCGTGCAATGCACATGGAGCATGAATGGGCACTCATGTCCCTGCGGGAGATCTGACTTATGCACAGTACAAGTGAGATACCCTGCATCAAGTACTAAGGCTGTACCACACGGCATATGTTTGGCAGATTCTACGCTGGAAGTTTGCATCTACACAGGACGCATGAACAAGAAAGTACACATTGGCAAGATTGAAGAACACCAGTGCAAAGGTGGAACTGGGGTGCAGAGTGGCGGAGGAGGGGCAAGGGAGCATGCCTACATGGAGTCCCCGCATGCAGGCAGAGGAGACATGCATGACGGAAGCATTGCATTACTTACACATCAGAACCATGTACACGTCACATGTAGCGGCAATCATGCACAACACATCCCACAAGTGAAACACACACGTCCTCAACAAACACGCTCAACACTCACTGGACTGGGCATCAAAGTCCAGCATCTCTCCCACTCCTTTGACCAATTCAGGTGGTATGAACTCCGCAACGAGTGCCTCATGCGGAATGAGCTCTTCCTCCTCTGGTGCAGGCCCACCGCCAGTCACCAGAGTCAAGTTGTAATTAGAGGCATGCTTAGCCTTAGTGCTGCGTTTGATGTCATTCCAATGCTTTTTGCACTCTTGTGCCGTGCGCACCTCATGGCCGAATGAACTGACATGTTCCCCAACATGCTTCCAGTGGGTGTCACTTTGGGCAGCCGTAGTCTGACTATTGGCACCCACTAGCATGTCACGGCTGTGGCCCCGCACGTAATCCATGAGGAAGTCCAGTTCCTACTTACAGAAAGGCTTCTTCCTCGACGTGCAGGAAGTCGTGGCTGTGTGTGGGGTCCCAGCCTGTGCTGCAGGTGCAACCTTCCTCCTCTTGGATTGTGGCGCAGACCCTGGCTGGCTAATGCCGCCCTGACCAGTATGGCCAGTGGGTTTGGTGGATTGAGCCAAGGGAGTGGCAGTTGGAGGGATGACCAAAGGCCTGACTTGTGTCAGTGGCAGCTGGGTGCCCACTAATGGACCCTGCGCAGCAACATCAGCTGTGGCAGGGTCGTTGGCCGCAACGGTCCTGGTTGGCAGACTCACAACCGGGGTGCTGTTGGGTGCATCTGCCCCTGCACTTGCCAACACCCGGCTGTTCGGGGCAGCAGATGACATGACTGCCCCAGGGACACGTGTCTTGGTCTGAGCAGCCCGGCCTGCCCCTATGGTTTCCCCCCTGGCCTGTTGGAGATCTACCAAGGCTCTTCAAGTGCCAACGCAGCCTGCGCTGGCAGACCCCGAGCCTGGGTGGCGGTGTCCACAGCTGCACCTGCAGCTACCACTACCCTTGGGCCCGTGGCAGTCGATGGAACGGACTGCCGGGTCACATGGGCGACAGTGCCAGATGCAGAAGCTGCATCCCCCGGAACCACAGGGGGTGGTGGCATGACTGCACCAACACATGACACAACATTGTGCTCAAGTGGCGCACCACTGCCTCTTCCCCCTCTGTGGCCGCCCTGGACACCCTGGAGTCCCCCTACTCCCTGGTCACCACGGCCACGTCCCCAACCACGCCCACCACGAGGAGGACGCCCAGCTGAGGCGCCCCTCACGTTTGGTGCTCTCCCAACCATGGCACAGATGTAGTAGTGCGGGCACAGATGGAGTGGTGCCAATGGGAAGTGTACACCACAATTGACCTGGGCAATTGGGGTGAAGGGGGTGGGATGCAAGATGTTAACAGCTCCCCTGCACCTGCAAGGCTGTATGTGACCCCGGTGATGTGGTGACGGGTCACGCAACGCTCAGACACCCCAAAACTGCAGTAAAACCGTGCACACAACCCTGCAGCCTATGTGCGTGGATTCAACCTCCCGCAGTACGCAGTGGCACCCAGTAACACGAATAACGCGTGCGCGTGGGACACGAAGGCTACTATGACATCGAAAATGGTTGCGATACACAGGGGCACCCGCAGTGGGAAAAAGAGCGTGTGCGACTCACCGTCTGACTAGCGCGATGCAGAAAAACACGCATAGCCAATACCCCCGCCAAAAGAAGAGATACGTCCTTGATAGCTGTGAAGATGTGATGGCGCGCGAAACAACAGGAAGCAGCAACACACGTCGGTCTCCACGAAAGGCACGTACAGCGAACTGCTGGGCCCGCTCACCTTTAACCCGTGCTGAGGGAAACGCACGCGCGCGTCACGTCACTTACGCGCATGGGCTCTTTCCTCGTATTACACGCGGGCGTGCAGTTTTTCACGCGCGCTGAAATGCCCATGCGTGCCTGTGCGCGTCACGCCACAGGGGCGCTTGCGCTTCAGGGGCCTTCTGTCCAATGAAATTGCATATGCGTGCAGACGCGCTTACGCGCTAAGGGCCTTTCCTCGAATTACATGCTGACGTGCCGAATTTTCACGTGCCAAATCACTCCGTATCAAGCTGGCCACGCATAAGCACACGGAAGACCACGCTCCTGCCCAGAAGGCCGAACTACTGCCCCACAGAGCCCCGAGCACGCTCCCACCTGCCATCTGCTGCGGCCTGACTGCCTGCTGCCCACGTGCCCTGCCATTTGCTGCCTGCACATCAGCCAGGGGTACTGTTGCTGTGACCACCCCTGCTGGAACCGAAGACTCCCGACTGGGATTCCATCGCTCCACAGCCCAGCCCCAGGACCCAGTTGCCCACCCACTCCTGCCTCTGGGGTTGTCATGTCTGGGCAAACACCATCTGAGACCACTGACAACCCCCGGCCAGAGAGGCAGAGGGGCACCAGCTTCAGTGCCACCGAAGTTGGTGTCCTGGTGGAGCAAGTCCTGGGGCAGTATGATGCCCTCTTCGGAAGTTCCCGCGCCGACAAGGAAGGACGGACTCGGATCTGGACTGACATCGTGACTGCCATCAACGCTGAGGGGGTGGCAGTCCGCGACTTCCAACATGTCAAGAAGCGCTGGGAGGACTTCAGGTCCAGGACCCTGAACAAGGCCCGGCGCCTCTTGAAGGCAGCGGATGCCAAGGGGCGCCGGGGCCACTTGTCGGAAGATCAGATGAGGGTCCTGGAACGCATATCCCCAACGCTCCACGTCCAGGTCCTTGAGAGGCAGACCCATCAGGAGTCGAGCGGGAAGTGTACATGCATCCTGATTGTGAGCTGTGTGTGTGGTGATGTTTCAGTAGTGTGCAGGTTGCACATCTGTTTGTATGGGGTCGAGTATGGGTGGGAGTGTACAGGGCCGTGGGGCTAACACATGCGAGGGCTGGAATGTGTGAGACATGGATGGTGCTTGTGTGTGTAGGCTTGCATGCCAAATGCAGTTGTGTGGGCACCCATGTTTGGATGAATGTGTATGTAAGTAGACATCTCCATGATGTCACGCATGTATGTTGTTTTCAGCTGCATGTATCAGCACTGTGTACATGTGCATTTGTGTGTATTTGACAAGGGTGCAACAGTGATGCAAAATGGATGCATGTGACAGCCGGATGTGGAAGCCTGATTGGCAGATGTGACATGGATGCCCATCTGAACACTGCGACACTTGGCAGAGGTGTACACATGCATGCAAGTGTGGTGGTGTGTGTACATGTGTGGTGCACTTCCTGTGTTGCATGTGATGTCTGGCTCAGCTTTGCCTGCTCATGCTGTTGTTTGGGTATGGATGGTTCTGGCAGTTGCGATATGGCTGTGGTATGGCTCATGTGTGCAAGTTGAAATGACATGTGTGTTGCGGATTGTGATGGCATGTCTGAGGTTTGCCAATGCCACTCATGTACAACTGTCATGTGTGTATGTGTCCATTGTACAGTGCCGTGATGCCTGTGTTTTATTTCTCCCTGTCTGCAGCGTCAACTGATGAAGAGGGCAGAGAAGGTGCTGTGGAGCACAGCGGCGGGGATCCCACCGCCAGCCGGAGACGCAAGGCCCGGCTCCCCTCCCATGCTGTCATCTCGTCGGGGAGTGAGGAGTCCGGTGCCGCGTCCCAGGCCGCAGCTGCCGGGGGGAGGTCCAGGAGGCGGAGGTTGGAGTTGGACTGCTCGGCAGCAGAAGGGGCAGCTGGGACCCCACAGGGCCCAACGGGGGAAGATGGCACAGAGTCATCCAGGTTGGTGGGGGGTTTGGTGGAGGAGGAGGCCGTGCAAGCAACAGAGACGGGGTCTGGAGGTGGGGATCCCACTGGTGCTAGTGGTGCAGTGCAGGACCAGGGACAGGAGGCAGCACAGGCCGCTGCAGAGGTACCTGTGTGCAATCCTGTCCCTGATCCTGTCCCTGCATCATCTTGCACCAGCTGGGATGCCTACGTCCAGACCCGTTTTCAGGCAGGGGATGAGCAAACGACAACTGGCCTTCCTCTGCCTGCGGACGTGGCTATCCGGGTCTGGGTTGAGCCTGTCCTGACGGGTGTGGCGTTGCGTCAACGGGCCATGCGAGGTGACCTGCAGTCTTTTCATGAGGAGACTGCACGTCATCTCGGATGGCTCCTTGACCACGTCAGCCTGCTGGGACAGGTCACCCAGTCCGGATTCCTTCGTTTGCTGGGGCTTGCTACGACCCCCTCCTCAACTGAACCCCCTATGCGCCAGTCGTCCTCTGTGCCATCTTCCCACCAATCAGTCACCTGGGTGCCCTGTGGAGCTGCCTCTGATGGTGCGGCCAGGCGGGTGGAGGAGGCATTCCTGCCACAGTCGGGAGTCGGACGTCCAGCAGGGGTGGCCACATCAACAACTGCACCCCAGCCGGCGGAGGATGTGCAGGCAGCAGGAGGCAGTGCACGGGCAGAGGCACAGCAGCAGCAGCAACGTGGTGGGAGCCATGAAGGCTCGGGGCCTTCAACATCGGAGGGGCAGGCATCGGCCGGAGGGCATGAGGACCCAGGACAGAGAGTGTCTTCCGTGTGGCAGCGGTTGGGCCACGCCATAGATGCGGAGCGGCAGCGGGCGTAAGAGGCACGGCTCACAATGGTCAGGGCGGAGAACTCCATGCGGAGGGCCCTGAGGCGGGAAGAGTGCTTGGAGGGGTTTGGAGGTGGATACGTCGACGGCCCTGCGGACCCTTGGGGCCATGGAGGAGGACCGCCTCCGGGACATTGAGCAGGAGTTTGATGATGCCCTGGCCCGGGACATCCAAAAGTGAGCCGTCAAACTAGCCCGATGCCCTTGTACATAGTTATGTAGGTAGTTTTAGATTTCCTCTTTTTTTGGATTTATTTTGGACCTTTTGGACATTGGCCACATTTTTGTATATAGTTTATTTTATTAGTTAGTGTAGTTAGATAGGTTTCATTTCTTTTGTTGGGATAATGGACCCTGGCTTGTTCGTATGTACATAGTTCACTGTTGGATTGTATTTTTCTTTCACGATTTGACCATGGAGCAATGGCTTTCAATTATTATTTCCCATTGGATTTTCTTTTGTGGACAGTGACTTTGGACACCATTACTTTGGATTATGATTTTTGGTTTTGCTTTTTTTCACGGACATGCTTCTTTTAATTTTTGTACATTACCATTTCTGTTTCTTTATTTTTGATTCTATTTATGTTTCCTTTAATACATATTTTTTATTGAACTTCAATGTGTTGTATCTCATTGGTTTCATGCATATCATGATATGGGTTTTCAGATTCACTGACACCCATTGGGTGTATGTGAGGGAAATGTGTTTGTTTCGGAACTTGCAATTGGTGTTCTGTCATTTAATTGCCAATTATGAGTGGGTGGATGCATTTGGAGGCTGACCATAGGGACCAGGGATCTAGATTGTGATGACATGTTGGCTGGGGAACATGAGTTGGACATGGGTGGGGGCTGGCTGGCAGGTGCCCCACAGTGCTGGGGGGTGGGGGTGGTGGGAGGCATGTGTGGCGGCCTGGTGGAGGGTGACCCTGCACTGCTGGGGGGTGGGGGTGGTGGGAGACATGGGTGGGGGCCTGGTGGAGGCTGCCCCTGCACTGCTGGGGGGTGGGGGTGGTGGGAGACATGGGTGGGGGCCTAGTGGAGGCTGCCCCTGCACTGCTGGGGGGTGGGGGTGTTGGAGAACATGAGTTGGACATGGGTGGGGGCCTGCTGGCAGGTGCCCCACAGTGCTGGGGGGTGGGGGTGGTGTGGAACATGAGTTGGACATGGGTGGGGGCTTGGTGGAGGCTGCCACTGCACTGCTGGGGGGTGGGGGTGGTGGGAGACATGGGTGGGGACCTGGTGGAGGGTGACCCTGCACTGCTGGGGGGTGTGGGTGGTGGGAGACATGGGTGGGGGCCTGGTGGAGGCTGCCCCTGCACTGCTGGGGGGTGGGGGTGGTGGGGAACATGAGTTGGACATGGGTGGGGGCCTGCTGGCAGGTGCCCCACAGTGCTGGGGGGTGGGGGTGGTGGGGTACATGAGTTGGACATGGGTGGGGGCCTGGTGGAGGCTGGCCCTGCACTGCTGGGGGGTGGGGGTGGTGGGAGACATGGGTGGGGGCCTGGTGGAGGCTGCCCCTGCACTGCTGGGGGGTGGGGGTGGTGGGAGACATGGGTGGGGGCCTGGTGGAGGGTGACCCTGCACTGCTGGGGGGTGGGGGTGGTGGGAGACATGGGTGGGGGCCTGGTGCAGGCTGCCCCTGCACTACTGGGGGGTGGGGGTGGTGGGAGACATGGGTGGGGGCCTGGTGGAGGGTGACCCTGCACTGCTGGGGGGTGGGGGTGGTGGGGAACATGAGTTAGACATGGGTGGGGGCCTGCTGGCAGGTGCCCCACAGTGCTGGGGGTGGGGGTGGTGGGAGACATGGGTGGGGGCCTGGTGGAGGCTGCCCCTGCACTGCTGGGGGGTGGGGATGGTGGGCGACATGGGTGGGGTCCTGGTGGAGGCTGCCCCTGCACTGCTGGGGGGTGGGGGTGGTGGTCGACATGGGTGGGAGCCTGGTGGAGGCTGCCCCTGCACTGCTGGGGGGTGGGGGTTGTGGGAGGCATGTGTGGGGGCCTGGTGGAGGGTGACCCTGCACTGCTGGGGGGTGGGGGTGGTGGGAGACATGGGGGGGCCTGGTGGAGGGTGACCCTGCACTGCTGGGGGGTGGGGGTGGTGGGTGACATGGGTGGGGGCCTGCTGGAGGGTGACCCTGCACTGCTGGGGGGTGGGGGTGGTGGGAGACATGGGTGGGGGCCTGGTGGAGGCTGCCCCTGCACTGCTGGGCGGTGGGGGTGGTGGGAGACATGGGTGGGGGCCTGGTGGAGGGTGACCCTGGTGGCTGGGGGTGCAGGGGGACATGCGTTGGTGGGCAGTAGTGCAAGTTGACATGTGGGTTGGCTGGGGGGCATGGTCATGGTGGATGGGGTGCCTGCAGGACATGTGCAGGGTAGGCCCCTGTGGTGTGAGCCACCTGCAGGGGCCGTGGAGGGTGTAGAGGGAACACCTGGGGGGACGCACACGTGCAATTCACGTGTGGTGCTCCCCGCGCACCCCTGTAATACACGTACCCTGATTGAATCGCGTGTGGAACTATAAGCGCACCCCTGTGATACACGTAACCTGCTGAAATTGCGTGTGGAACTTCCCGCGCACCCCTGGAATACAAGTACCCTGCTGACTTTGCGTCTGTGACTTCCCACGCACCCCTGGAATACACGTACCCTGCTGATATTGCGTGTGAAACTTCCCCCGCAACCCGAAATACACGTGCCAGAACATTCTCGTGTGGAACTTCCCGCGCAGCCCTGGAATACACGTACCCTGCTGATATCACGTGTGAAACTTCCCGCACACTCCGAAATGCACGTAACCAGCTGAAATGACGTGAGGTACTTCCCGTGCACCCCAGTGATACACATAGCCCGCTTGCCGTGCTGGTACAGGGTTAGCGCAGCCCTTTGCGCTGGATTGGGGATTTTGATGGCTTTTCCCTGCGCGAGAGGCGTTCTTGGGGGCGTAAGTGGCGCTGCTGCAGGGTCGCTGCGCCACTGTGCGCCACGGCTGGTTTTGGTGGCTGGTATCCATGAATACGCTGTGCGCTGAAATGGGTTTTGGCTCACGCGGCTGGCGCAGGGATTCGCACGCGCACACTGTGCGCCAGCCGCGTGCGCCACTTGTGCGCTGAATTCTATGAATTACCCCCATAGTCTTGTTAATGTATGGTTATTGATTACTGATGTTCATTCTGTTGTAGGGGAATATTCATCGTTCTAGCCAAGAAAAGATGTCTCTGAAGAATGAAGAATTCAGAGTTGAATAAAATATATATGATTTAGCGTGTTTAACCAAAATGGACATTTGGGTGACATATGCAATCTTGTATGATTTAACGTATTTAACCAAAACTGACATTTGGGTTACATATGAAAATTTGAACAGTGGTTTGTGTTAAACAGATAGCCCCTGATGAATTTCCTGGTATTTGCAAGACCAAAGAGAATAGGAAAGCAAGATGTTGGATCTATTCAGACTTTGCACAAACATTCAAGGTTGGCTCTATCATCTTTCCGGAAACCTTTGTCCAGATTTGTCAAACGGCAACAGAGTTATAAGCCAGCTAAACATGTAGAGACCCCCCTTTAATTGTGCCCCCTCTTGATAAAATCCCACCAAACTTGGTAGACACATTAATATCTAGGTCTGAAATCTGTTAACACACTTTTGTGCAGATTCATCAAATGGCACCACATTTATAAGCCTTTAAATTATTGTGGTACCCGTCTCTAATTTTGTTTCCTCTTGACAAAAAAGCACCACACTTTGCAGAACCATTCAGAGTCAGGTCTAAAATGAAATTCCATAATGTCATGCAGTTACATTTAGTGGCGCCAAAGTTATACGCCATCCAAAAACTGCTTTCACCAACCCTGTAGTGCAAAATAGGCACAGATGTCCGCGAACATATCAGATGTCTGCGAATATCACAGGACTGCCCTGGACATGCAAACTGTTTGCGGAAGTCACAGTTGAAAAACTACACATTTTTGGGATTTTCAAGGCCACACCCAACCCATCCTCAACACTCCTCACCTCCCCAGAGATTTTTTAATTAGTTTGATAAGTACAATGTTTTTTTTTTAATATGATTTTACAGCGTTGTTTCTGGACAACGGGTGCTGTCCGCAAATCCAACATGACAGGCATTTCAGAAAATATGATGCACCTTACGCTTTTCACCATCCAATCATCGGGTGTGTTCAATGTCTGCGGACATCATGCCACCAACTGGATCAATCAGGGGGCCTTCCGCGGACCAAATAAATATCAATAATATTTGTGTACCTTCTTTTTGGCCGTTTAAAAAAAACACTGGACAGATTTACACAAAATTTACAAAAGCACACTTTCAGGACCAAGCCGCGACTCCTTTCGCAAATTTAGTGAAAATCCATCCAGTGGTTTGGACTGTAGATGTGAGCAAAATTAGTTTTTCCATTGCATCTATGGGAAAACCCACACATTTTGGAATCCCCTATAACTTTGACCCCGCCTGCACGAAAACCGTCAAACTTTGAAGGATCAATATGACAGGGTCATATTTGTTTTGTGCAAGTTTTGTGAAGATTCATCCGGGGGGGGGCAAAGTTATAAGCCACCAAAAAAGTGCTCTTCCTATGGGTTGAGCTACTTAACCATAACTACAGGCCCGCTAATGCTGGCCCTGTAATACAGTGACAAACCTTTGTTAAAAGGATGTCATTGTTAAGCTGCACTAATAAAAATCTATGAAATTCAGTGAAAAAATGTGTAAAAGGAATGTTATGGTTCCAAGTAAAATTGAAAACCCCAAGAAATGTGCCATTTATGGTATGCTATGCCACCGTAACTCACGCCACCAGAGTGCACTGTTAAGACTAACACCCAGGACATCAAAGATGACATCACAAATGGCACCATTGATATACATACCACACTGCAGAATAATCATAGAGAATCTCAACAACCAGAAAGACAATCCCAATACCTAACTGTACATAATCAAATCATGAACTTGTCTTAAAAATGAGTGAAACTTAGCAATGACTTTAAAAATGTATTAATATTGTGTCATTAGAAATCTTGATTATCACTGCCCTACCTGTCCCTTTCTCCCTTGTCCCAGCAATCAAATCATTACCAGAAGATTCTCCTAATAAACCTTTTGATGAACTTTCTTTCTCCAATTCCCCCAATCATGAAAATATTCAACCACCAAATTCTCCTTTTTATATTCCTACTCAGATTCCCCATCCCTTTCTTGAAATAAAGAATTAAAATTGTCATATATATATATTAGTCCCACAAACGATTTTCTTTGTTAAAATATAATATAAATAAAAAAATGTAATGTTCCAAACTTTGTAAAAATGAGTTTTTTTTTTTTGTGTAATTCCATTTTGATGTCCACAGACTATAATTATGTCTGTGTCCACATATTTACATAAGAGTGATGCAGTATGGATGTTTCGGTGTCCATGAACATAGCGACTAGTCCATAAAGCAAACTATACACTTTTAATTTGTCCGCATATGTCATTGTCTAGGTGCAAACGCCACTACATGCACGCAATATGTCATTGGTCAAGTGGTAGCCCACGGATATTGTACGTGCCTGCGGATGCTCCGGATGTCATCATGTGACCATGCCAGTGCAGCGTAATGACGTGCCCACAATTGATGTCCTTGCTTGGCGGACATCTTTAAATACAATTTTCGGCCAAAATAGGGACTTGGAAGTACAAACCTTGCCCTACTCATAGCACCATTGCCAGTGCCACTTTTTGCAGATTTGTGTACACTTTTTCATGTACTGGAAGTCCATGGTCATATAACGTCATAGCGGACATCCCCTGACATCATTGCATGATGACGTGTCAGCGGTGGGTGTTTGGGCTTCACAGACATCTTTAAATTCGAGTTCCGGCCACTCAAGGGACTTTCATGTGAAAACTCTATCCTTCCACAGCTCCCAGTACCACTCCCACTTAATTCCTAAACTTTTTACAACTTTTCAAAGTCTTATTTGGGCATCGAAGTGTTCGGACAGCACGGTAGTCAGCTGACATTTCCTCCAAGGAGACCCACCCATTTCTGTAAGTAATTGTCAGTCTGGCACACCAGCAGAGAGGACCTCCTTCTGTGAGAGCAGAGCAGACTAGCATTTCAATGTCAACTGCAATGGCCTCCTCCTTCTCCCCAGGGGCCACCACATCACCACCACCACCGGGAGGACATGGACAGGGGAACTGCAGCAGATAACATACAGGAGGAAGAGGAAGATGAAGGTGTAGTGCTGGAAGTGCCTACTTCTTTAGGGGGGCAGAAGGAGTCATGAGTGTGGAGGTGTTTAACCACCATTGAAGGAGTACCAAAGTCTTTGCCTGCCCGTATGCAAGGCACTGTGTACAAAATTGGACTCAGTCACAACCACAAAGGGCGGTACATCTTTGGTACCACCTCCATATCCTGACACTCCCACACTTTCAACCCTGCAGAACCAAGAAAGGTGATCCCCTACTCAGGGAGTAGGCTTACTTTGGCCACCACACCATCTCCAACTACTCCTGTCACCACTTGGTACAGAGCAGTGGGGCAGATTATTCCTCCTGCCATCTCACAGGCCATACAAGAGGCTGTTGACCCATACCTTGCACAGTCAACAGTCATGTGTATGCACGTCAACAAAATTATCTACAGGTGGGAAAGCATCCAAAGTGCCTTTGAGGCGGCTATAAAGTCACATGAAAAGGATTTCCCCTACCTTTGTTTTTTTGCAGCCCTACACCTGTCCCTTCCTTATAGTAGTTTGTGCACCTTCCCTCCCTCCACCCCCATTTTCTGCTTTTACTCTCCCTTTCCCTCTGGACAAAAATTTAAAAAACAAAACAATCAAAAAAACAAGCTCCTTATGGAACAACCTTTCAAAGTTTCAAAATAGAATCAGAAAAAAATAGTTTAATAGACTCCATTTACTTTACATTTATACTTACATCAGTAAGAGTCTATAAGAAAAGCTAACATTTTCATAAGCATTACATTTTATGCTAATGAAAATCGTAGACAATTTGCATAGCAAAGAAAAGGTGACAGTAATACATTTCCATCCCAAACCCTTTTCTCTGCCACATGAAATGTTAACATAAACTGTACTTCATGTAGTACGAGTTTAGTTATTACTTATGGTAGTCATACTTCCCAATCATATTACACTACCATGAAAAAAAGAGTCACACCCATTTTCCATAGCTGTATGGTCTGCTGACCATTTTAATGTCTGCTGATTTCTTTGGCAATTGAAGGGGGTGAGCGTTTTAAACTCAATTCCATTTTTTATTCCACAATTGTGGCTCTTAAAAGATACTTTTGTTTTTTTTAGACACTTTTTTTGCTTGTTTTGGTTTTATGTACTATACTAACAAATGCTTTGCTTTACTTATTTGTTTTTTTTAATAACTTTTGCAACAACTGCTTCAAACTTAGTTTTGTATTTTTGTATGTGCTATATGTACTAACATATACTTTTCTATATATTCCACGTGTTCCCTCTTCCTTTCTTTTTTTTTACAAAAAACAGTTTCAAAGCATTTTGAACATTGGATAGAAAAATCTAATTTCCAGCATCTGTCAAATGAACTCCATCTCCAAGGAAAATATTCACACCATCAAACTTTAAGTTCTCATTGTGGAAAACTGCCATTCAATACATCTTGTAAAAAAGCACATACAGCTTTATTAACATTCTGCCTGGCGTTTTTCATTCACGGTCAAACAAGTTTGATAGTTTCCACATTTGCCTTGAGTAATTAGTGAAAAGATGTTCTTCCAAGTTAGAAACAGTTCCATTAGTTTTGTTAAACGTGTCCTTAATGCAAACTGCAATGGTAATCCAGTGACATACCCCAACGTGTTGCCTCCACAATGAATTATAATAATGCTAGGATGTTTAAAGTGAACCATGTTCATGAACAAAGGTAACAATCCCTCCCAGTGTAATCTGCGAAAACCATATCAGGAAACTTCCACTTCTTCTAATCCAATGATAGCAGTGATGTGACGTTGCTCAGTGTGAACCTTTAACCAGTATACCCATGCATCTCCCAGCATCCACAGACTCTGCTTCTTCATAGCCATAGCAATCGTTTGACCACTTCACTTCACACAAGTAAGAAAACACATGGTAACTTGTGTTCCTCTACACTTCAACTCCTCCTCCATAATCATGAAACCCGATTGTCTAATCTCCCGATGTCCACGGATGTCCACCACTACCCATAGTCCTATTTCCATGCTAGGCATCCTTAAAAGACTGGATGGCATGTGCAAGTCCACAGACCATCGAGGATGTCCTTGACACCATTGCACAGAGCAGTCGTTCTAACCTTTTTACTTCTATATTTGTAACACTCCCTCATTGGCTACTTTCAAAAGGTCAAGCATCCATCCAACAATAACATTCAAAAACTCTACATGTAACCCTGTCACCTCAGATCAACACTTCAGATGCACATTTCAACTCACAGAGTACATGTCTCCTGTCATTCACAGCCTCCTGCATCAAAAACTACTGTGAAACTCTCCAAGATTTATATTTGCAGATTCAACAATATCTACATCAAACAAGACATAGTAGAGGTATGCTTGCATGTTTAAACATATTTGGAACACCTTTATAAATATATATACAGTATTGCTGTCCTTATCCTGTAATAAGCACCTCAATAAGCATGTTCTCTTTTTTAACCATTGAAATCAAATGCCATGCATCGCAACATTCTGCACCTGGTCACATCAAGGGCAGTTACTTACATGCACTGCCAACATATTGGACTTCCTCACACCAATACATTTTTTGCAACTACATGTCCCTTACTTGTAGAATAACGTTGCAAGCACTGCACCTCTACATGCACATGCATTTATTTATTTTGAACACAAATGCCCCTAAAAAGAAAATGTTTTAAAACAACAGCATTGTTCCTTATGTATACATACCATATTTCCCAACCTTTGCCATCACATCCCTTAAAGTGCCAACCTTCACCATTCGCCCCCTGCTCACATATATGTGTATAGTGCCAATGTATGTACACACTTTTGCCCTTTTAATAAATTCCTGCTATTATTATGGAAATCTAAATATAACACTTCTCTTTATATAAAAAAGACTAGCCTTTTCCAGCCACTACTACAACACATGATATACTAACAAAATACACTACTGCAACTGCATGTTCTGCAGTATTACCACTAGGCCAAAGTGTGCCCTACTTATTAAAAACACTGCACCACATTACAAATACATTGCCCCACAATAAGTGCACTTTCTGTATTAAAACCACCATGACCAAAATTGCCCTACTGCAAACAAGTATATGGTTCATGCATTTGTGCATCAAGGCAAACATTGCTGTACAGCTGATCTCATTCCACATTAGCCCTAGTGCAAACTTCCCTGCACTGCAAAAAATAATGAAAAAGGCAACTTTTTTACTCTAAACCAATTTTCATCGTGTTGCTTATAATAGGTCAAGCTGCACTTGTCATAGTGCAAACATTGGAACAACAGAGTTAATATACTTTAGCACTCCACACATAACACAACTTTATTCATTAGTTTTTCCAATAACTCCTTCTACATTAATACATGACAACCTTTGTTAGTGATACTACTTCACCACTACCACATTTACCAACTAACCTTCTTCCACAATTACAGGAAATAAGATCAACAAAGACAGCCACCGAACAAAGAAAACTCTTAACATCATACAAAGTAAGGATTTTAATAAAGCATGCACATCTCTCTAATTGTAATATTGTACTCTCTATATATTATCCCAAAATATTATTTTCTACTCAACAATATTGTATTTCACTCTTACTCATTATATTGCAGCTTTCACACTGATTATAATCCTATCTGAACATTGCTCTTTATTCAATACATGACCAATTAATTACTGCCTAACAACAAAACCAACTCTCATCAACTTCTATGCCACAATGTTTTTTTCTTTATTCTTTCATACCCCTATCCACATAAAGTCCCCAATTGCAACCCAACAACTTACACACTAATTGCATTCCACATTACTAACATATATTAGCACACATAGGCCCAAATCACGAGTCTGCTGGTGCTACTGGCAGGTTACCGGCAGACTCGTCTTACTGGTTCCGCAGCATAATATCCCCGTAATTCCAGTATATAACGGGCAGTGGAGCGATGGTAAGTTTCCATTCCGTGGAGTCCTACAGCAGTCCACGGGAATGGGAACCCTGAAGCACAGTGTTTCAGTGAAAACTCTGCCAGTAGGGGCCAGAACTAACAGCAGGTCAGGCCTGACAGTAGTACACAGTTCCTACTGGCAGACTGGTAGTTTGATGGCCTGGAATAGGTGCCGGTAACCAATGTAACCGGCACTCTTTTCCAGTCTGGCAAACTTGTAATGAGGGCCACTGACAATCTTCCTGACCCCTTTTCAATTATACCCACGCAACCATCATACCTATACACTAAATCGCACAATTACAGCAACCACTGTTTACCTCAACACATCATAATAATCCTAGTTATTAAATCAAACCACCATTACCTTACTTACTAACAGCAGTACTGCTCAACACATTCTACTATCAATACTTTAGTACCCATTTCCCATCACATGAATATAATTATGTTAGTCAACACCACTCGATTTCAATGACATATTTACCAAAGCCCATCACACCTATACAGCTTCTTAATCTTACAGCCTTGCCAACCATACATATCATCCCACTACATAATCACACAGCACTCTATTAATCTCTACAATAAACACCTACACATCCATGCATAATACATGCATAAACATTCCACAACTTTGAAACACAGCATTTCATTTCTCCTACAGACAGAACAGAAGGCCTACTAAAAACCAACTCTATAGAAATTAAAGAAAACAACTTCTAATCATGCGCAATGTCAATATATAATACCTTTTCAAACTTCTGCAAAGGTGAATATTTTCACAAAACCTGCACAGAGCCATATTTCAAAGAAGAGGCTTATAAACAAGAACAAATAAAACCAATTGCCTTAGGCAATAATGGGTGAGACTATGAAGTAGTAGGAAACAACATTATTACAAAAGAAACCCTTATAGAAAAAACTTCCCCAACAAACTTTGAACTAAATGTTCCTTTTGTCCAAACAAACCATTCATTGTACAAATAGATGTGCAGCTAAATATGTAACATACGTCTACAATCCTTCAAATCTTTATGACAATTCCTCAATCGCTATGTTAAACTAAAAGAGACAAGTAGAATTCAAACTGTACACATCATGGAATGCTGACCAGTATGCATGAACACTGGACTGCAAGGACATGCATTTCAGGAACTACTTACAATAGGACCCTCCATCACATCAACATGTTAGCAAAACACCATTCCTGTATTTGAAACCTTGTGCATAAATAACAATCTCCTACATGGAACTGATAGAGATATCAGCCCCCTGTTGTTTGTTCTATGCATCTCTTTTCCATGCATTTAAAACTGTGGCATTATTGGAGGTTGGTCTAGATCACAATATGTCTATTGCGGGTATACACTCATCAGTAATTATTTTCCTGTAGACATCCAGCTGTTTCCAGGTTACAATTGACTCTAAGGACCGTATAGCAATTTCATACCGGATGTGAGGCATTGGATATGATGCTGGAAGTGCCAGGACTTTTCGACAGAATATGGCTTCAAGTTGTTGCCATATTGACCATTCAAACTTAATCATCGCTTCTCTTCCGAAAGTCAAAATTGCCACCACTTTCTGTCTATAGAATGACATTACAGGCTTCATAGAATACTTCCCAAATTAGTGGTGTAGAAATAATCCTTGTTGTGATAGGAAGGGGGGCTTAGATTTGAGGTGGATTGCCCATCCCTTTTCAACTCTTGACTGATTAAGCCATATGCCAAGTGTTTCATTGTTTTTACTTGTGCAAGTTTTTTCCCTTCAAGAAAAAAAGCCTGTATTTCTGTTTTTGGCATTGTCATTTGTCAGATTCATGATTTTTGTTTTTTGCGTGTTGATCTTCAGCTCAATGTTTTTCATATAGTCTTCCAACTTTGATAGAATTATTTGGAGACCTGTCAGTGTTTTATCCATCATCACTATATCATCGGCATACATTATGCATGAGAGCGGGGCAGCGTTGAGTTTTGGTGGATTCGCTGTCGATATTTGGATGGATTCCTCAAAGTCTGACATGTATAAGTTGAACAGGGTAGCTGCTAGAGGGCATCCCTGTTTCAGGCTGTTCCATGTTTTGATCGGATCTGTTAGAACTCCATCATTTGACATTCTGATTTTTATGGTGGTGTTGGTATATAGTTGTGTTTATTGGTTCGAGAATGTCTTGAGGGAATCTCCACTGAGTCAGTTTGTCCCACAGTATATGCCTGTTGACCATGTCAAAGGCTAACTGCAGGTCAATGAAGCCGCGTAGACTTGGATTTTCTTCCTTATTGCTTCTTGTTTCACTAGATTCAGGAGAATAAGGGTGATGTTTGCGCCAACCTTTTTCACGAACCCTATTTCTCTTACTGCTTGTCTTTGCATATTCTTGGCCCAGGCAGTTAGTTTTTTCAGCAGAAATGTTGCAAAAATCTTCCCTAGTGGATCTAAAATCGCTATGGGTCGGTAATTGCCGGGATCCTTTGAATCCTCCTGCTTGTAAATGGGTATCAGGATCACTAGTTTCCACGTCCTGGGGATGTTATTTGTTTCTGCAATTAGCTCACATATTTGGGCACAGATGCATGCCCATAGCACCGGGTTGCATTTTATGATGGCGTTGGAAAGCCCATCCGGACCCGGAGCACACGATGCATTCAGCTTGTTGATTGATGTCAAAATGTCATCTCGGTCATAGGCAACTGACCATTTTGTTGCGTTCTTGACAAATGGGCCATCTGTGAGTGGGGTCCTTTTCTTATATATCTCAGTGAAGTGTTTGATCCAGCTTACTTCTGGAACATCTGAAATCAGTTAATCTTGTTGATTTGTTTGCAGATTTAATAAATTCCACAGTTCTTTTGAATTACTATTCCTTTGAATGCTTTCATTATGCTTTCCGCATCATATTGCTTTATCATAATTCTTGTTGTTTTCAGCCAGTTTGTATAACACTGTATTTCCAATTTCATGAGTTGGTATTTGTCTTCATCATTCCCTTTCATGAGTAATTTTTAACTTCTTGCGAAAATCCTTTCTTTTTCAGCTATTTGAGGAATGTCTGAATGAACGTGTTTCTTTCTTATTTTTTTTGCTTGGATTAATGGCTGGCTGATGGGACACATTATCCACTTGTAATTCATTTCCTCATTCCCTTTGAGGTGTGTGTTCGAAAATGTTTCTGTTAACTTTCCCATTTGTTGCTGACTGATTCATGCCACTATTAATTTCCAACGCCGGAAGGGTGATTTTATTTTTTGGAAGGCTTACGCAGGACCATGAAGTAGCAGCATAAGGCGGTTACTATTTAGTGACTGGATATTGGGCCTCATCATAAGTAGGGCGGTAAGGGAAACCGGGCACCGTTAAGGAGACAGTTGCCGGTAATCCATTACCGCCCTACTATGAGTTCCCTTAGCGGGTCCCTCCTTCAACGCCTGGTTTTACCAGGCGTTATGGACGTGACCCGCTAAGTGACTTCAGAGCTAATAACGCTACTGCAAATTCCAGTACCGTTATTAGTTACTTCGCCATGGTTTTTTCAATGGGGACATACCGGTCCAGCAAAGGTTGTACTACACCGGTAAGTCCCCATTGAACGAGACCGGTGCCGGTACAGTTACTGGAGGCAGTCATGGCGCAAATTGAACCATGACTACCCCCAATCTTGGAATGAGGACCATTGTCTGTTTTATGGATGTTTTCTTTCATTCCAGTAGAGGTATAGATGTAATCTATTAAGGCCATCGATTTCCCTCGAGACCATGTTGGTTTAGGTCGACCAGTGTCGTTATCCATATTAGCAGTGAGGAACATATTTCTATTGGCTGTTTCTTTGTTCCACCATTCAACTCTTGCCAGTAAAGTGTGGTGGTCGAATGTTATTCCCTCAGGATCGAACAGATGGAAATTCAGGTTGTCACATACAATGAATTCAATATGCGCAAATTTCTCGCTTGCTTGGTCCATGTCCAAGAACACAATGACAATAAATGGTTTGTCATTTATTGCAGCCGGATTCCAGTACAAGTTCATGATTCCTAGCTTTTTCATCAAAGGTGTCGCCCCCTGAACATTTTTCATTTAATTGATGTTGCTTGGATATTGTACGATGGTCATTTGTGCCCACGGATTCAAGTTGCTTGATTCCAGAATTTCTAATCTTGTGTCAACTTTGATCATAGTCAGCTGGCCAGACGAGGGCTGTCCTTTTGTGCGTTGGATCGCTGGGTTCATGTACATAATGTATCCATAACAAACCGGTTGTTTAGAGATCCATGTTTTTTGTGAGACATATTATCTGACATTTGGGAAAGTCATGTGTATTCGGTTGAAAGAGGTGAGCATGGCCTCTTGAGTTCCATGAACATATGGTAGTAAGCGCCTTCTCATGTGTATGTGGTTGTTACAGTTGCTGAATTTTTTGTAGCTTCCTCGAGGAATTTGTATTTTCTATGTTCCTCCAGATAAAGTTCTTAGTAAAATGTGATTGTGCCATGTTGGTTCACCTACCACTTCTATTATTTCTTGGAGAGGAACCTTGCTTTTCTTGTGTCTTGGCTTCTGACGAATTGATATGGTATATGGGCACCTTTGTATTATTTGCTAGGTATTCACGTTCCTGTTTTGATTCCTTGTATTTCCAGGGTCCTCTGAAGTTTCTGTCTCCATCTGTTGTACAGGTGAATCCTAATTGCCGAAATTGCATTTCTATGTCCATTGTAAGAATCATTGTTTTTCTGGAATGAAATTTAATCCATACTATGTCCAGAATGTGGTCATCGACGAACTGTACCACCTTTACATCTTCTGATCGTGTAGATCCAAGCTGCGAGATTGCATGGAACAAACTTAGAATATTGGTTCTGTTTAATATGAGGCCATCATTTTGTGTTTCAATTCTTTCCAATTTCATTCTGTTTACATTTGTCTGTTTACGAGGGTTGATAAACATGGGCAATTTCAGGTCTGTGTCATGACTTCTGCATCTAATGCGGTTTGTTTCCTCACTTCTTCGGTTTCTGTGAGGAGTTGGCATATCAATTACTGAGACCTCGTTGTCAGTTGTTAAGTATATCACTGTCATCTGTTTGCATAATGTAAAGTCCTGTTTGCTATCGGATATTTCCTCACAGGACAGATCGATGGCTACAGATTGTAATTTGTGTGCCTCTTCATGTTTGTCAATGATCATTAAAGAGGAGTCATTCACAAATGTGGAGAGCTCAATGACAGTCTCATGGTCATGACCCATATGTACCGAAAAGTTCATCATCATTTCCTGTTGAACTTGTTCATCAGTTTGATTAGCTTCCAGTTCATGACCCGTATATCGATTGTGAGTGTTAGTAGACCTCTAAGCATCTCTTTTCTTTCTTTGCTTTTTGGTTGTGGTCTCTGAGTAATCGTTTGTGGTGACGAAAGATTTCTTGATAATGCTCTGGACCCATTTTGCCTTTTTTGACTTTTTTGGCTGGTTCTTGTTTCGGTTTTTGAAGGTTAATATTGTTCTTTTGGGCAAAGATCTCGAAGGTCTCTGTCCCTTTAGCTGTTGTCGGTGTTGGACTTGTATGCATCAGGTCTTTGTTTTCGCCTATGGCAGTAAGGTCATGCGGTCGCACGTTGTCAGAGTCGGTGTGTGATTGACTCGGTTTTCCAGGTTTGTGTTTTGGAGTGGACTTCTTAGTTGTGTTTCCGCTGTAGTTTTCCTCAATAGATTTATGACGCTCCCTTGCAAGTTGTGAATTATCCTAAATGGTTCTTTGCTTTTTGTTGTTATTTGCACTTCCCTTCATATTCAGTGGGTCTTTTGTCTGTTAGCTGCGCTTATCATCACTGTGATGGCAGTAGCCATCTGAGTTTTGTCTGCCTGGTCATTTCTGGTGATTTTGAATAGTCTAGTCTGCCACACTGCGCTTGCTTCAGCTTCAAGGCTTGGTGATCTTGAATTTTACCTATGAATGCTTCGAGATTAATTTTCTTGGAATGGATGAGCAGCAACAAGGTTGCCCCGTCTTTCAGCATCTCTATTTTAGCTTCTTGTAGTTTCATGAGCAAAATCATTGCTTGTGTTGATGTTGCAATATGCATGTTCTGAAGATCTATCATTGTTGTCAGTATTGTGTCTCGTTGGCAGCCTTGGGGTGTTTCACAGTGACATTTATTGTCAATCGTCTCATTGGTTCTTTTCTTTCCCTCCGTTTGTGCATCCCATCATTCAAAATGTGTTATCTCTGATAGCTGGGCCCTCATCTTTGTGTGGGTTGGAGTATTATGGGTGTCCATCTGAGTCTTGGTAGTTGATCTAAAAGCTAACAGTGTTGAGGTAGTGTGAATCTCCATGGTCCTCATATCTGGTGGATGGCCAAAAACTTCCCTCCTTTTCTCATGATTTTTCATCAGTGTTTCAAATTCCGTAATGTCCAATGATAATCACTCCGTCTGTGGGTTGATTATGTGATTGGATGGCAACATTATCGCTTCGGAGTGGATTTGCCGTCAGTAGTTTTTTTGACAGCATTGTTTCGCCCTCATGGCTTTGGCTTTTTGTGACATGTCTATCTTGGGAGAAACATGCAGGCTATGTGCTCACTATCTTTTTCATTCGGACTTGTTGTCTTCTGTGTCTGTGCTTTGCTGTTTCTATGGCCTGATTCTATTTTTAAGTTCAAGTGGGCCACCACCGGCGGGGGTGTAGGAGGACTTCCACTCATGAGGTCTCCAAGGTTAGAATCAGGGAATTCTGGGACCTGTATTTATTCTGCCTCATACTGTTCACCAAATGCTGCATGTAATGCCTCTGAATATAGGGCCGTCATGTGACACCCTTCCTCTGTGTGGCTACAGTGCTTAAGCAATTCCCCAGATGGTAAGACTCCTATTGGAGTAAGTGTTTCACTCACCTTCAGTGGTGATCGTTCCGCTCGCATCTTGAGTGTCCCAATCCGCAGGGGGGTTCACCAGGTGATGTTTGCTCCAATCTTGTGCCGATGGCGGTGGAGGTGAGGAGGCCTCCGACATTGATCCTGTCTTTGTCTGTTGTCTTATTTGGGGGCCTGTAGAGGCAACCATGCTGTCAGTCTCGGTATGGAATCATGGCAGTCGTGGTGATGGGTCTCGGGTGTGTGGGTAGCCCAGAGAAGAGCCTCGTCTCTGTTCAGTGTCCTAATGACTCAGCTCTGCTCTGCAGCGTGTCTTGGTTCTTGGGTGATTAAGCCATCACACTTCGATATGGCATGAATGCATGTACACACAGGGTGATAAGAAGCGCTTGGAATCACTGTAATGTGACTGCCTCACTCCTTTAGTCCTTGGGTCCTTTGGTCCTTGGTCACGGTTTAACAGAGTAGTAGACGGAGCAGCAATACGCGTGTTGCTGTCACTCCACCATTACTTTTGTTTTTAATACTGCAATAATCACTTAGGGCAGCATAAATGCCGAAACGTCTTCAGTCCTCGAGTCCTCAAGCCTGCAGAACCCAAAGACACAAAGACTCTGCATCCTGACTCTGCGGCCGCTCTGCAGAGTCCTGCAGTTTTTAAAGGCAGTAGGCACCAGTGAGTTGAAAGCAGTAAACGAGGACTGGGATCCTCCACAAACACAAAGCTCTGAAACAGGTAAACTGCCTGAGTCTTGACACAAAGACTCTGCGTCCCGACTCCGCCAAAGTACTGCTTTGGAAAGCATGTGCCTGCATGACATAGCCCAAAACTACTCCTACAAGAACAATATTATGCCAGATGAGACAGCTGGCAAATATTCAGTCTCATATTGCGGAGGAAGCCTAATAAACTTACCAAGCCCAGACTAATTCATCATATCAAATTATTGTTTAAATCTGCACAACATAGAGAACTTTATTACATGCCCCTACTACAACTTTTCAAACATGTAGAAAAGAAGAATTATTAAGTGACCATGACTCATTTGAAGTTGCATTCAAGGGAAATGAAAGCAGCATATCAAATGTCAATTTTAAACAATGCACACAAATGTTGGACAGTGAAGCCCAGCATGAGGAAGTAGCAGAAGCTGTACTAGATAAAGACACTTCTGAAGGCAGTTAATCATCTCTTACAGGAAGCCAAGAACCACTTGGAGAACCAATCATTCTAAATGAGTCAGAAATATCCATGACTGAGGTAGAAAACACCATGTACTAATCTAAACAATCTGAAGATGACTTTTCAGTGCTCAAATCACAGCTAAATGATAAACAACTCACCATTTATCTCAAAGTCACTGGAGAAATTGAACATGGACTTAACAATGAAATTAAAGTTATACCTGTACAAATATAAACCTGTGCTCCTGTATGTAAATGGTGAACCTAGTTCTGGCAAAACGCTCTCAATTAAAATAATCAGCACATTTCTACAAGACATAGCAAACAATAATCTTTCAGCTTTTGTAAGAGTGCCCACAGGTCTATTTTCAAAACATTAGGACACAGTGTCGTAATACCCTAGGCAGCATTGGAAATGTAAATCTGTGGCAACATTTTCGATACAGAGAACTAACTTAAAACATGCACCAGTCTGCAGATCATACCTATGCTAATATTTTAAAAAGCATTAGAACTGGTCTACTTAATAAATATGCAAAATCCATCTTACAAACTAGAGTTAGCCATCAGCTGTATGGACAAAAGACAGCTGCCCCTTATGCAATGGAGAATTTCACTGAACAGAATATAAAATGCATGTGCTTAATTCCAATGCTTGCAAGCTGTAGTTAATTCAATGATACAATAATAAAAACCAGCTCCACAGACAAACTAGAAGTGCATGACATGACAATCCATATGTGTCAACAAGCACCAGCAGAAATAAATAGTTTAGAAAAATGCATCTCCAACAAAGCTGGAAAACAACTCTGTGTCTAAACTGCAGAGTAATTCTAAAGTGCAACCTTGATGTAGAACAAGGATTAGTCAATGGAGCAATTGGTACAGTTGTTGGTTTCCAAACATATCTACATGACAACAATATTCTGTTTGTCAATATCCACTTTGGGAAACTTACCGAAGTTAAAGCAATGGGAAAAACATGTTTCCTTCTTTTCAAAGACATGCATGTATGCAGAAAACAATACTTGCATATGCTGTCACCATTCACAAATTTTAAGGTCTAACCCTAGATCATGCACTGATCAACATTGGCAGCACAGAAGGTATGAGTTACATAGGCCTAAAATACAACAGCCTACGTGCACTGTACACCCCTCATCTAGATATGTACCCTGTACCTAAGAAAAGAAAACCTTTTAAAAGAGAAAAAAATACAAACAGACTCAGATCTCCCTGCAATACCATGAAAAAAACAAAGAACAACTTGTGTTTCATCAAATAATAAAAGCACACAACCCTCTAGTCCAAAAACAACAACACATCCATCAAAAGACAAAGAGACAAATCTATCTGATGAAAAAGAACTGCAGTCCCTTCAAAGGATACAGAGGCAGAACTGGCCCATTTAAATTCACCAAAACAACTGGAGTAAATTGTTTTGCAAATGTAGCAATCAACTTTCTCTTCCAATTACTACTAATTGTTCACACCATTTACTTAAACGGCTCTTACCAGTTGTGTGTGCAAATGCTTGTACTTCATACAAATAACATAAATTATCCTGACAGCAGCTACAGTGTCTCAGGTATAAGGCAATAATTGTATTTCTGTACAGGAATGGTACAATTCACCATAACCTCACAGGAAGATCCACACACATTCCTAATGTATTTACTACAAGTACTAGAAACCAAAAATATCCCTATAAATGACATCTTCAAGATTTCATACATGGGGAAACATACATGCACTCTCTGCAGCCATTCTTCACAAGAGCACATCCTAATGAATGATTTGTGTATGTATCCATACCACATTGTGAATCCATTCCATTTCACCAGCTGCTGTAGAATGCAAATCATGGCATATTATCCAATTTTTGCAATTCAGGCAATAGTTCCAGCATGCAAATAAACTTCCAATGCCAATATGGTCTCTGTGGGGATGTTGGAGCCCACCCCTGAGTTGGCTCCCTCAGGTTGCTTCTCTCCCCCAGCGGTGGTTTTTCTGTGAATCTGGTAGGCTGGACCTGTTCCTGTGATAAGATAAGAGGCAGTGAGGAAAGTGTGGTGCAATTGTAGTTCCCCTCTGCCCTTTCGTGCCAAAATGTACTGCATAGAAGTTTACCCATGCAAGCTCACCTGTTTGTATGTAAGGATGAGCTCTCCATCCTGCTTTTCTACAGCAGGGGAACTACGAATGGACCTAGTTGCGTCACTGGTCCAAATTGCAGAGGTCCAGACTGGCTGCAACCACTCCGTCTTGACGGTAAGTCTTTTATGAATGTGATTGTTATTCATATTCTTGTAACTATACTGTCCCAAGGAATATTGTTTGTAACGGTATATTGTTCCCTCTCCCCTGGTAAGTAGGCAGTTGCAGAATATGCACCAAGTTCGTAAGTAGTGCCGCTTTAGCGAGTTAAAGTCTATGTGGCCGCTCACCTAGTGTCTCTTATTCTCTTGCAGGCGTTGTAGGTCGAAGATGGCCGGAGAGCGGTGTTCGACTCCTACTGGCTGCCAGAGATGAAGATTTACATGGAGGCTGCATCCGATGAAGGCCCTGGTTGATGGAATTCGGAACAGGTAAGGATGCTGGGCGGTACCTGCAGAGGATTCGGAAGACAGGTAAGATGAAGGCAGCTGCGGTGAAGTCGGGAGCAGATGAGAGCGCTTCCAGATAGTGTGGCCTCAGGTAAGGTGTGCATGGTGACTGCAGAGTGGAAGCTGATGGCGGTGCTCCCGGCGATGGTGTGGTTTCAGGTAAGGCGTGCGCAGTGACTGCAGAGTGTGGAGCAGACAACAGTGTTTCCTGCGATGGTGTGGCTAATTCCTGGTAAGATGGTTGAGATATCCAGAGACAGGAGATGCACCTGTTGAGCCAGGTAGGTGCTGGTGGGTTCCGAAGACTGAAGGCGCACATGCTGAATCAGGTAAGAGTCTTCTGAACGGTGGTAAGCGTTACGCTGCACTCAGCAAACTAACGCGAAGTGCCAGTATGCGGGTGTGGCCGGCTTATATAGCTTGGCCTCAGCAACCCCCCTTAGGCCCTGCCCTGTGGCCCCACCTTGCTCCTCCTTCGGTCTTCTGCACAAGCCTTCCTTGTGATAATAGGGACCTGCCCGGCCTTGCTGCATGTGCCTTCATTGTTCTGTGTGCATGCACACTTTGAAATGAGCTTGGTGCCATAGGGGCCAAGACTGGGTCCATTGGGACCCTGCATGAAGTGAAGCACTGGGCTCCAGCCCAGTGGCAATGACCATATGTCATACTAATGCTTCTAAGGTACAATGCTGATGATATGAAAAATAACTGTAAACTCACTAGATTTGCACACAGCCAAGTATTTCTTGTCAGGAAAGCCTTCACAACTGTAGGTATAATCTACCACACTGGTGCCACAACCACTTCGGGCCATTCTACTGCATATGTCCAAAAAATGATTGGATGGATTGAATATAATGATGCTTCTGTTACTCCAAAACAAAAGGTTACCTAACAAATGCCTACCTAATATTCTTGCAACCAAAATTCACTCACTACAGTATAGTAGAAAACAGCAAGAATACACCAGTATGCATGAAACTACTTTAAACGTACCCATCATTATGATACACTTCAAATAAATATGCCATCAAGTTATACCTGCACAGTACATGCATACTACTACATTAGTACTTATAGTTAGAATATGTCAACAGGAAACTGACTACTTTAACCATACCCTTCAATACAACACACTTAAAACATGCCATCACACTTATACTCGCAAATACATCCATATTACTACAATAGAACTTTTAAAATTCAATAGAGTTAGAATACATCAACGGGTATCTAACTACTCAACCATACTGTTTATTATAATCTGCTGGTCAGGACACACGCACTTCCTAGCTGGATATGGCTTCAGATCAGGCTACACAGCCCAACTGGCGCCCAGACTCGGGAGGACTAGCCTCTAGCCCTACTCAGAGCTCATCCTACTACCGATCTTGCCCTGAAAAAGACTTAGGTCGAAACGCGCGTCAGCTGTTTTCACTTACCAATGGGTTACGACTGATGTTATACATCACTATGTTCTTTCATTTTTTATCGTATGGAGTTGCATAAGCAATAATAAAACAAGTTTTAATGTATAAAGAAGACTTTTTCTAAATCTGACCATGAAACCAATTCTTTATGCAATCGCTACATGCATGGGCCAGTGAAGCCCCCAAGCGCCTATCATCATCCATAGTTTGTCATCCCAGTATCTGTTTATTATTATACACTGTAAATGTCCTATGAGACTTACACGTACATAATATAACCATACTACCACACACATGTATTATGCAACATGTATATACTTTAAAACCACGTAAACACTGGAAACTGTATATAAATACAGTAGTTTTTTTTTTTAATCAACCACATTTCTCCCATTGACCCAATAATTATTTAATGTTAATACAACAGCAGTGTACCACACACAATTCACTCTACGTATTTACCCATATGTAGACCACCTTGAGATTTCTACATATGTGAAATTAGCATTTAAGAATAGTTTATACCATTGAATGCATTATTTAAAACAGTAAACAGCTACACATGCATTGTATCACTACTTGTGAAACTTTCCATTGTAGGTCATTGGTAAAATATGATATCTGAATTATAAATAGTACACTGCTTAGAATGTTCCTGCTTGTGCAAAATGTATCTAAGACATGTTACTATAATATAATCTGTATACACATTTATACAACAAATTAGTAGAAATAAATATAAAGAGAGAAATGTTGAACACTAATTATTTACATTTTAAAATGAACATATGTAACTACTCAATTGTTTAATTGTAAAGCAAAATGTGTCCACATACCATTATCTAAATGGCATGAGGAGCACTTTAAAAAAACTCAATATTAGATATACTTTAAGAATTTGCATACATGAGTATTTAAAAGAAAGTGATTATTACTCCAAATATATACATCTATGGAAAAAATAAATACCATTTTAAAATAAAACATTTGCTTTTTTAAATTATGTTTTCTTGCATTGGTCAGAGACAAATGTGGATGCACTTGAATTTATTTGATACTGTCAACATTTTTCAGGGAGATGAAGTCCATCTAACTGATGTGTGCAATCAGATTTTGCTGGAAAATGTTCAAAATGCATTGAAACTGTTTTTGTTAACACATTAAGTATGGATTCAAGTATTTGTTAAAAATTACATTATACAAAATTGAAAAAAAACACAAAAAAGTACAAAGAACATTTTGTGAAAATTACAAAGAATTATTACGTTGTGTAGAATCTTGGTTTAGTTTAGTATATAATTCAAAATAATCACACAAAAAAAACATTAAAAAGAGAAAAAAAGGTTTTTTTAAGAGCCACCATTTGTGCGTGAAAAACAATTTCAATGATTTTAATGTCCCCACCCCACTCCTGTAATTTTCTAGTTGTCCTCAGACTACCGTGCTGTCTGTAGACTATACAGGCTGTAAAGGGCCTGTGACTTTTTTTCTCACTTCTCTTTGTTAACGTTTAAAGGAGGTTTCTAAAGGTACCTTTTTTGTGTGTTTTTTTGTATTTGTATTTTTTGTATTTTTTCAGGAGAGGCAAGCAAAGGTGTGGGAAGGAAGGGAGGGATGGGACACCGACCACAAAGACAGAGGGGCAGGTGGACAGAGGAAGATGATGGGTGGGCCTTAAATATAAGGTAAGAGCCAGTGTTTCTCATGATCCTTGACCGCAGCCTCAAAAGCAGTCTGAAACTGCTCACTCCTACAGATCAGTGCATTGCAGTATATACATAGTACTGTGACCCTTGAAAGGTAAGAGTCAACAGTATTCTGTGTGACCTCTGAGGCTGCCAGTGGGATCATCTACCACAAATGAGTATCCTTTGTAGTTACAGGAGCAGTTGAAGAAGAGGGGGTAGAGGGTGACAACCTACTTTTCCCTGAGAAAGGTACAGCCTTCCTCAGAGCAAACAGATGGTTAGAACTGGTGTGGCACTGCATGGAGGTTGTCCCATAGGAATACAGCCCAGGTTTTCCGTTACGGAGTGCAACTTTGCACTCAGTGCATCACACCTTGCCACACCCAGGACTCATTATGGGTGCTGGAGATAGGAACTTCTGCCACCTCATATTCATCTTCCTCTTCATCCTGATCTGTATTACCATGGCTGTTACCCTGTCCAGTCCCTGCCGATGGTGATGGAGGTGGTGGTGCCTGGGGAGGAGAAATAGCCACAATGATGCCATTGGAGCAAATGAGAAGCTTAACAACAAAGATCTGCAAAGCAGGTACTCTCTCCTGGACTGCCAGATTGGAAATGAGGTAAAGTAATGGGTGGGTTCCCTTCGGGGGAGAAGTCCATGAACCGTGCAACTGTCCATGGACCACCAAGTAAAAACAGGCCTTTGAAAGTTGTAAAAAGTTGCCAGGTCAACAAAGGTATAGTCTAGGAGCTGTGGAAGGGTAAACCTTCAACTTGAAACACCCTACATTGGCCGAAAATGCAGTTCTGAACTGTCCAGGGAGAACAAATACCATCCATGGACACCCATCGGGTTGGAGATGCAGAACGCATGCACATGAATGTCCGTAGAACAGTCACGGTGTCCGCGGACTAATTAAAAGTGCATCATTCAAGAACAGATATGTCTACACACTGCGCGTGTCCTGTGCCCCTCCCTTTTAAGTGCGGACACCCCGGACAGTCACATAGTCTTTGAATTTTTAATTGGGATTTAAAAGAAAAAGAAATATCACACAATATACAACACATTTATAGTATAAAAAATACATTTATACATGGAAAGGATGGGGTAGGAAAATCAGAAACCTACATGGAACAATCAGGAATTTCTGTACAATAAAGATCAATAGAGGAAGGGAGAGGGGTTTCATCAAAGCGTCTTTCATTAAACTGTTGGGAATTTAATGGGGATGATTGCTGGGAACAAGGGGGACAGGTACGACAAGGGCAGTGATAGGGAACATTTTTTACATGTTTTTTGGCATAATGTAAACATTCCTTAAAGGCATTACTTGGTTAATTCCTTTTTTGCCGACAAGTTTATGATTTCATTATGTGCAGTTGGGTATTAGGCTTCTCTTTGTTATTCTTGGGATTGTGTAAAATTACATTGGGCCATGTTTTCTTCATGAAAACGATGTACTGTAAGAAAAAATAAATTAATATTGCAGTGTTGTCTGTACTAAGTACATTATTTGTTTATATTAAAGAAGTATCATATAGCATTAGCGATGCTATATATCATCACTCATTTTTTCTTTTGTGAAATTCTCCTCTAACCACTAAAGTGTGCTTGCCATTTCAGTGAAAATGAAAAAAATAGTGTTTTTTTTTCTTATAGGACATGTTTATATAATGCATGGTAACAACAGATAAATAAAGACAGTGTACTTACTATTATGTAAGAACTTGTTTTCATATAAGTGCCTGGTGTATGTGAGTCTGTATGCAGAATTGTACTGAGGAGACAATGTGAGGTGCAAAAATATGATTTGTGCTTGGTGCATTCCATTATGCTGTCTGCTAAATGAAAACATAATTTGCACATTTACAAATGATATTTTTTTACAAAAAAGTATATTTGGGTGTAGTAAATATATGTAATGTTGTTTTATTTATATGTGTTTGTTGGTTGAAAAGTACAAAATGTTTTGTTCTCCCTGTGCTTCTGGGCTTTGTGAATGCTGCCTGATATCAGTGGACATTCTCATTGTCTGCAGACTCTTTAGCTGCTATATGGGGAGTCAGTGCAATATAAGGAACTTGTAGCAAAATAAGGGTGCACAGGTAAAAACCTTTGAAATTCAGTGAACAACTTTATTAAAGGGACATTATGGTTACATTGCACAAAAAAACTATGCATTCAGTGAAAAAACATTGTTAAATGGACATTATGGCTGCAAGTAAAACCAAACAAAACTGAAATTCGCCAGTTATGGCAAGCTAAGCAACCATAACTTGCACCACCATCGTTCATGGCTAAGACTAACACCGAGGACATCAAACATGGCATCACAAATGTCATTGATGACATCACATATGATATTAATTTTGATGATAAGTCCTTACAAGGGGTAGTGGTTATAATAGTGGTAACAAGATGTCAGGGATGATCAAGAGATTTGTTATGAACTACATAATGTCTTAAACAAGTTACTTATCCAAACACAACATTATATTGGTGTGCTGTTGTTAATGCAGGAATGTAATCAGACATACACATAGGAAATGGCTCCACCATACACCATAGAAGTACAGCATTGTTAATCTGGTAATATTGGCCATAAAAATAATAACTACAATCCTATCAGCATTTTGACTTATGTTAATTATGGAATAACTAGATAAACATTGAAGAATTACTACTCACTTGTGTTCATTCAAACATATGAAGACCCACAATGGATACAAATGTGTGGCACATACAGGGAAACTCCAGCAAGGAGGAAAGAATCAACATCACCAGATAATGTCAATAACATTAAAGTTCATCTTCATGTATACAAATGAATTGTGTGTTTGAGACCTGCTCATTGTCCTGTGTATGTGCACCATGAGCTAAGGCCAAACTCTAAGGAAATTACTTTAAGAACATACAGCAAGCGTAATGTCTATGTATATATATAGAGCATCTTATGAATTTTCATATTCTGAATGTCATTGAACAGAAACATCTGGCCTAGATATGTCAGTGAACAAAAACTAGTGGCCAGATATGTGATGTCATCAGTGATGTCATCAATGGCATTTGTGATGTCATCTTCTTTGATATCCTTGGTGTTAGTCTTAGCAGTGCACAGTGGTGGTGGGAGTTATGGTTGCTTAGCTTGTGATAACTGGAGAATTTATCAGGGTTTTTTCGGTTTTACTTTTAACCATAATGTCCCTTTAAAATGTTTTTTCACTGGAATATTACATGGCCTGCTGTAGCAGCCCTGTATTTATGGTTCAGTTGCTCAACCAATAGGAAAAGCACTTTTTGGGTGGCTTATTACTTCGCCCCGATCAATCCTCATGAAACTTTGCAAAGAAAGTCTGTGCACCATCAGATTGATCCTGTGAAGTTTGATGAGGTTATTGTTAGGTGTGTTAGTTATATTGTTAAAGAATTCATGTATTACGATGTTGCAATGATATGTACACATTCCCAAACATCCCCGAACAGCAGGATTCCTTCAGAATGTGTACGTAGTTGTAGAGTTTTGAAATAGAGAGCAGTTGACTCGGTCATCTAATGGTGGAGGTGCGTCTGCTGCTTGCACTGGTTTTTTAACTTGAATAAAACTTTCTTTAATCTAATACGGCGTCAGCTATAACTTAACATTGGCGACAAGGCAAGCCGCGCGCCTGTCAAGCCACTCTTCGTGCCGTGTCTGACCTCTGCTCAAGTCATCCGCCTCCTGCCCGGATCCTATGGCGGCACCGTCAGCTGGGCGAGAGGATTTCCCTGTGCGTGCCATAAGTGCCGCTCCTCTCTGCTTTGGGAGTTCAGAGCACTGCGCCTCCCACAACCGCAGCTGTTGTGGGCGTTGCAGGCAGCAGACGCTGTATCCCAATAGTCATGTCAGAGCTGGGGGCTGTGATTACTTTAGTGGAAGCCACAACCCACGCATGCGCACTAAGCGCACACAGGATCAGGGGTCCGTGTATTTTGGGAGGTCCTGGGTTAGTTTCTTATTATAATGCTGTAAAGGACAGGCCCTGCCTGTTGCCATTGGAATGTACAGCTAAGTTTCAAAGTCCACAATCCGTATCCTAACAACGTTCCCCGATGGCTCCCCAAGGCATGCTCAGGACTGCATTTGAGTGCCATTGTGATGTAACAAGGAGCATTTTATGACACATTCCATTCAGGATTTGCAAAGGATCTCTCTTCAGCGCTGATACCCCATTATGATGTCATAGTGGCTAGACTTTGTAATGCAAGAAAGCTTCCAAGTTTCTTACATTGTGTTGATGGAACACTATTGAACTCTTCAATCCACCCATTGTCGCCATAACCTCGTGGAACACTGCATAGCCAAGAACTTTTCTCAGACTCTGAATTCATGGCAGCGGCAATTCCCCACCCGTGCCATTCCTCTCTGAGCCAGGCAGGCCTCCTGTGAGATGGGACAGATGGGTCAGAATGTTCGAAAACTACATTGTGGCCATTGGGGGCGACAGGTACAGTTCTGCCAGAAAAAAAGCGCTTTTGTTACACAATTTGGGAACTGAGGGGCGCATAGTTTTTGACGGCCTTTCTCATGCTGAGGAGGAGGGGTCTGGGGATGCTGATGAGTATGCAGTGGCCTTAAAAAAAATTGAGGATCACTTTGAACCCAAGAAGAACATAACATTTGAGAGGCACAAGTTCTTTCAACGAACACAAGACTGTGCAGTCAGCAGAATCGTATATGACATCTCTTAGAACTCTGAGCCACACATGTGACTTTGGAAATCTCACTGATTCTCTCATTAGGGATCAGTTAGTGCGTTGCACCAACAGTCCCAGGGTGCAGGAGAAGTTACTTGCCAAGGATGTATCTTTGGAATAGGAGGTAGAGCTGACTCGCAGCATTGAGCAAACATCTCAGTACATGAAGGCAATGAAGATTGATAAACAATCTTTGCACAGTTCAACACCAAGTGTGTGTGTGCAGTCGTGCCAAAGAGGAGGACAACGATGTCCAGGAAGGAGTGGTGGAATCAAAAGTGCTTTAGATGTGGGAGCTCTAGACACTCGGCAAGCTTTCCCACCTGCTCCGCAAGAGTTGCAGAATGCTACAGATGCAAGCACAAAGGCCATTTTGCGAATGTGTGTAAGGACTCATCCATGAATTCAGTGGAATAGAGAGACACTGAGTACCAAGCTAGCATGTAGCCATCGCAGAGAATGCCTGATGAACCAACTATTCAGCAGAAGAACGTGAGACATGTTTTTCAAATCGATGCTGTGTCCGGTGAATCCAGAGGGCTGATTGATCATTTCCTGATTGACGGGTGTCATATCAAGATGAAAGTGTATTTGTTTTCACCTTGGACTATTATATCGGAGGACACCTTCACAAACATCATGGGCAAGACTTCTGATCTTCTGACTCCCGCTGGAGTACAACCCTGTGGCTATGGGGACTCGGACATTGCTTTGACTGGTGAATTCCATGGCACAGTATCATACAAAGGAAGAGAGTGCTCTGCTAAAATATTGGTTGCAAAGAAAGGAGTGTCACTCCTAGGGTGGGAGGAACAGAGAGAATTAGGTGTCCGTATTCAAGCCAGTGCAGCAGTCCCTGTAACAATTGCAGATATTGAAGATAAGTGGTCCAAGGAGTTCCCTGAAGATTTTACATCCAATCTGGGAAGGTTGAAAGGTTTTGAGCACAACATAAAGCTGAAGCCCAATACACAACCGGTGGTGCAAAAAGTGAGGCCCATCCCATTTAAGCTTCGAGGACAACTTTGTGAGGAACTGGAGAATCTTATTCAAAAAGGAGAAATTGAGCGCATTGATGGTACTGAGTGGCTCTCCCCTCTTGTTCTGGTCACAAAGAGCAATGGAATTTGAGACTTTGTGTTGACTCTAGGGGCCTTAATAAGAATATTTTCATTGAAAGACACCCATTACCCAATATTTCAGAGACTCTAGCTACCCTGGGGGAAACCGGTTAGTTCTCTGTAATAGACCTCTCTGCTGCTTACCACCAAGTGCCACTATCGGACGAGTGCCAGCATGTAACTGCATTTGTCACGCCGGAAGGCACCTTTAAGTATTTGCGCATGCCTTTTGGGCTCGCATCAGCTACCTCAGTCTTTCAGCGTGTCATGGAAGAAGTACTCAAGGGCTCAAAAATGTCACTGTGTTCCAGGATGATATTTAGATTTTTGCAAGTTCAGAATGTGAACATGATGTGGTATTGAGGAATGTATTGCATAGGCTGAAGTTGTCAGGGCTTACAGTGCATAGAGAAAAGTGTTGCATTGGCCTTAGAGAAGTTGAGTATTTAGGACACAAGGTGTCATGTCATGGAATATCACCTAAATCCAATCTGGTAGAAAATATTTGTGGAGTATAATCGCCTACCGATAAAGATCAACTCAGATCGTTTATGGGTATGGCGGAGTTCTACCATAAATTTGTAAAAAAGTTTGCTACTATCTCAGCACCTCTTAGAAATTTGTTAAAAAAAGGGGTAATTTTTAAATGGTCTCCAGAGTGTCAAGAAGCATTCTCTGCAATAAAAGAAGGCATCTCAGAAGCGCCATCACTTGGTAGTTTTGTGGGTGGTAGAAGAACAGTTCTTGCTATAGATTTGCCAGTATGATTGGTCTAGGGGCCTCATTGTATCAAGTGGACTCAGGGAAGGAATCTCATGTGATTGCCTTTGCTTCCAGGCCTCTAAGAGGAGCTGAACGCAATTACTCTGTCATAGAGAGGGAAGCGTTGGCAGTATATTGGGCCATCATACATTTCAAGTTCTTTCTGTGGGGGCAAGAGTTTATGATAAAATCGAATCATAAACCGTTAGTACAACTTTTGAGTAGCTGTGACTGGGTTCTCCCAGGATAGCCAGATGGATGGTGGGGTTGCAAGGTTATAATTTCAAGATCATTCACGTTCCAGGCAAAGAAAATGTAGTGGCTGATTGCCTGTCTAGAATGCTGATTGAACATACTGAGGACATATCAGGATTAGTCATGGAAGAAGATATGACTATTTCAGATATGACTGCAGCTGCTGTGGGAAAGGAGGAATGGCTGGAGGCGGATACATGTGACACCTCACTTACCAGGGTCAAGAGTGGACAATTAATGGCTGGCCTAGTAGGGATGCTTTGGATAGAAATTTCGAACGAATGTATGAAGTCAAGCAGCTAAAGTCAATGAGAACCACACCTTTCAAATAGGGCTCCCTTTAGTACAGCTACAAAACCATTATATTAAAAAAAGACAGTCACAAGGGGGCAAGCAAGATTTAAGTTTGTCAGAAGACGGAATGAAGCTCAGAAGGGGATCCAAGATTGTTCCTCCCTCAAACATCAGGGCCCGCTTGGTAGAGCTGGCCCATCAGGGTCATCTACGGATGAATGGTACTAAAAGATTGTTAAGGCAATCATATTGGTGGCCGGGAATGGACAGCATGGCAGAGAAGAAGGTGCATGGGTGCAATGAATGTGATAGAGCATACAAAGGGAAAGTAGTTAGAGAAGTACCTCTCAGTCTGGTTCAGGTTCCATGTGAACCCTGGAAAGAAACTAGCTGTTGATATAATTGGACCTATACAAGGTTTGGGTGATGGTTTTAGGTTTATGGTTGTATTAATAGACTATCACACAAAGTGGATAGAGTTCAAAGCCCTAAGAGAGGCCACCACTAATTAAATGGTCATGTTTTTTGAGGAAGTGTTCCATAGAGAAGGATTTCCCACAGAGTTTATAACAGACGACGGGGTGCAGTTTTGCTCACAAAAAATGAATGAATTTTTGGTCCGATATGGGGTCAAATACTTGAGAACCGCCTTATACCACCTCAGGGCAAATGGATTGGTGGAGAGGGCTAATAGATTTATCAAGGGAGGTATTCAACTGTCACTCATTTCGGGTCTTGATTGGTCCTGAAGGAAATGGTATGGAATTATCGAATCACTCCACATTCCATAACTAAGGTTTCACCATTTGCTTCTTTTAAAGGTTTAGGCAGCCAGCTTCCAGACTGTGTCCAGGATGGCTAGGAGCATCTGGTTGTGTGGAAGTAAACAGACAAACGATAATGAACTTGATTCATGATGCTCAGAATGTGTACAAACAAAGGTTCAATTCAGATTTCAAGGTTAAAGATGTAATGCTGTCTGTAGGGGACTCAGTGTTAATTAAGAATCCACGTGTTGGTGCTAAGTGTACAGAAAGCAAATTAATAGGCCCCAAGAGAATTGAAACTATAAAGGGTAGTGTGGTAATTCTCGAAGGAGGCGAGTGTTGGTCGAAGTCCAGACTAGTCAAGTATACACCAAATGTAAATGATGAGAACATGTTGGGAGACAAATTCAATGACTAAATTCAAGATGGACAGGAAGGAAATGGAGAGACATCACAATCACAATTTCACAGTGATATTCAGGAAGATGGTGAACCCAAAAGTGGAGTACACTTCAAAAGGGCAAGGAAATTGCCTGATCGTTTTAAAAACTATTATCTTGAGTAATTTAGCAGAATGTTTGTTCATATGGAAGGAGGGAGATGTGTAAGGTTTGTTAGTTATATTGTTAAAGAATTCATGTATTGCAATGTTGCAATGATACGTACACCTTCTGAGAATCCCTGAACAGCAGGATTCCTTCAGAATGTGTACGTAGTTGTAGAGTTTTGAAATAGAGAGCAGTTGACTCGGGCATCTAATGGTGGCGGTGCATCTGCTGCTTGCGCTGGTTTTTTAACTTGAATAAACCTTTCTTCAATCTAATACAGCGTCGGCAATAACTTAACAGTTTCCTCAAGGGGGGGCAAAGTCATAGGGGGTCCCAATATTTGTGTTTTTTCCCCATAGACACAATGGGAAGAAAATGTTGCTCATGTCTACAGCCCCAAACCGCTGGACGGATTATCACCAAACATGCGGCAGGAGCAGTGGCTTGGTCCCAAAAGCGTGTGTTTGTAACCTTGGTGTAAATCCATCCAGTAGTTATTTTACAGCAACCAAAAATCAGGTAAAATAATGTTGTTGTCTCTGGGTTTGGTCCGCGCACTCACTTCCCTGTTCAGTCCGCGGATGGGCCTCCGATTGGTCTAGAGGGCAACGTGATGTCTGCAGACATCGGACTCGCCTGCTGATTGGTCAATAAAAAACATGAGGTGCGTCCGATTTTTGGAAACGGTCAGGGGCCAATGTCTGCGGACATTGTGGTAAAAACATATCAAAACACAGAAGATTGCACTTGTCAAACTAATTAAACAATCTCTAGGGAGGTGAAGGGTGATGAGGATGGGATGGGATATAGCCTTAAAATGCCAAAAAAACATCTGTGTTTCTTCTCTGATGTCTGTGCACAGTTTGGGACAGTCCTGTGATGTCCACGAGCATCTTAGAAGTTTGGGGGCATCTATGCTTATGTGTGCATTACAGGGTTGATGAAAAGCAGATTTTGGATGGCTTATACTTTGGCAACACTCAATGAAACTGCATGAAATTTTGGGATTTCATTCAAGCCCTGATTCTGAATGGTTTTCAAAAGTGTGGTGCTGTTTTGTCAAGAGGGAACATTAGGGGGGGGGCAAAATATTATATTGTAAAGGCTCATAAATGAGGTGCCATTTGATGAATCTGCACAGATGTTTGCAAAAAATATGTTAGATCTAGATAGAAATGTTTTTGAAAAGTTTGGTGGGATTTTGTCAAGAGGGGGTTACATTGGAGGGGTGTTCGTAAATATTGTAAAGGCTTATAAATGTTGTGCTATATGACAAATCTGCACGACAGTTTGCAAAATGAATTCAGGTCTAGATAGAAATGTTTTTGAAAATGTTTGGTGGGATTTTGTCAAGAGGGGGCTAAATTAGAGGGGGGTTTCAACATTTATTGATGGCTTATAACTTTGTTGTCATTTGACGAATGTGGACAACAGTTTTCAGAAAGATTAGAGACTAAACCTTGAATGTTTGTGGAAAGGCTGAATAGATTTTGTCAAGTGGTGGCTATTATATGATTCGTGTATCTAGGTACATTTTGACACTTTTGAAAGAATAAAACATGGGCGGATTTCCAGCAAACTCATGTAAGGAGCATTGGAAAGGAACTGAAAGCAGGGTTTTGCAAATGTGTCCATGTTTTATTTTTTGACAAGTATCATAATGTAGTAACAAGAAATAGTGAGATACATTTGGTGACTGAGGTATAGCTTGTGGCCATGGGCAGTGGCCTGATTGTTTGGTTTATGGCATAAGGTCATGACCACAAGGGATGGCCAATGGGGATACAGTGGCCATGTCCACCATGGACTGGCCATGTGGTAAATTCTTTTGAAATTGGATAGGTTTGAAAAGGAAAAAATATGTGCTTGTGCTAATATGGTCATAGGGTTCTCTCTTCACCTTCTTCAGGCGGCCATGGAAAGGGAGGATAGTCTCTTGATTCCTACAGTGGGATGCTGCATGTGTCCAGGTGTAGGTTGAAAAATCTTTTTTTTTGTTTTAGCACCCCGTGTTATTGCTTTGGCAACCCCAGGGTGCTAATGGCCTTCATCCCTCATTGCAGGGGCTGGAATGGGGGATAATGGTCCAGAAACCTTGTTTTGCGTCGCTTCGCTTGGGGCGATAACTTGGGCTAGCGGGCCATTATCCCACATTCCAGTTCCTGGAATGGGGGATGAACGCCACAATATTTCCACTGTACTGTTGTCTTAAAAAAATATAGCTCAACAGCATATTTTATTGCTTGCATGCTAGCTGGTGGGATTGTGTGTCCCACAGAAGTAGGCTGTGTGGTTACAGTACTGGTTGAGGAAGATGAGGTGGAAGAAGACAGCCTTCTACTTGCTGAGAAAGGAACAGCCTTCCTGGGAGCATTGTGGTGGTTGGATTGGCTGTGGTGGTGCATTGAGGTGGTCCCGTAGGAGTACTGTCAAGGTAGTCTGCGACTGAGTACAACATTGCACTCAGTGCATTTCAATTTTGTATCTTTAGCCCTTGGTACATTCCCAACAGTGGTAAAGAACTGCCACACCCATGAGTCTATCTTGGTGCTAGAGGTAGGCACTTCTTCTACCTCATCTTCTCGGTCCTCCTCATTGGGCCTCATTATAAGTTTGCCGGCCGGTAGTAATGGCGTTGGTAAGCTACCGGTGCTGCTACTACCGGACCAGCAAAGTACGAGTTGTGCTTGCGGGTGCCTTTCTGCCCACCAGGTCTGAATGGCGGGCAGAGCGGCACCTGTGAGCACAACTCATCGGATGCACCGGCACCATTCATGTATGGTGCCCGTGCATCCGACCTCCCCATTCCCATTGAGCCCTATTGGGGCCCTATTGGGCTCAATGGGAATGGTGAAGAATATTTTGCGGTGCCCCCGAATGGGCAGATACCAGGTCCAGCAAGGCCGCAATTACCTGGTAATTGCCCATTCACGGCCGCTGAATAAAAAAATGATACCGGCGGCAACCGTGCTGGTTCTATAGACCTATGAAATTCAATGAAAAAAGGTTGTTAAAGGGAAGTTACGGTTACAAGCAAAACAAAAAAAAACAGAAAATCACCTGTTATGGTACGCTAAGCACCCATAACTTGCGCAACTTCCGTGCACTGATAAGACTAATACTCAGGACATCAAAGATGACATAAGAAAATGTCATTGATGACATCACTGATGACATCACATATCTTGCCACTTGTTTTTGTTCACTGACATATCTAGGCCAGGTGGTTTTGTTCACTGACAGGATATTAAAATTCAAAAGGTGCTATATATCTAGATGTTAACCGTGTCTTATGTTTGTAAATTACTTGGTCCTGGGTGCAAATTGAGTGTACGCTGCAGTTAAAATGTATCATTCTATGGGTGTGCTATTGATTTATAAGCCACTATGTGTGTGATATGCTTCAGTAGTTGTGGCCAGGCACTAGAGTCGTGGGTGCTTGGTCGTAGGCCATAATCCCAAGACTCTAGGCCCTGGCCACAACCACCGAAGGCCATACACCCAAGAACAAAGTTATAAGCACTGAACTTATAAGCCAACATGGATTTCATATACTGGAGGCCTACAGATTCAATTATCTATGCCTACACACCCAAGACTCTAGGCCCTGGCTACAAACACCGCAGCACATCACAGCTATAGATACACCTGTAGTATCGAACATCGATCAGGTGACTGTGCGGAGGTACTAGAGTCTTGGGTGCATGGCCACAGGCCACAGGCCGTAGGCCACACACCCAAGACTCTAGGCCCTGCCCACAACCACCTTAGCATATCAAATTCACACATCACACCCAAACAATCGAATATCTATCTGGTAGGTGTGGGCAGGGCCTACAGTCCTGGGTGCAAATTGAGTGTATGCTGCAGTTAAAATGTGTCATTCTATGGGTGTGTTATTGATTTATAAGCCACTATGTGTGTGATATTCTGCAGTGGTTGTGGCCAGGCACTAGAGTCTTGGGTGCTTGGTCATAGGCCATACTCCCAAGACTCTAGGCCCTGGCCACAATCACCGCAACATATCACAGCAATAGATACACCCGTAGTATCACATATCGATGAGGTGGTTGTGGGGACGGCCTAGAGTGTTGGGTGCATGCACCCAAGACCAAATTTATACGTAGTGAAGTTTTAAGCCACAATGGGTGTGATATGCTGTGGTGGTTGTGGGCTGGAACTAGAGTCTTGGGTGCATGGCCAAAGGACATGCACCGAAGAACAAACTTATAAGCACCGCAGTTATAAGCCACAATGGTCACCCGAGTTACCTGGGGGCAACCAGACGTGGACTCCCTGCTCACTGTGCTCAGAGAGGCATAGCTTCACCTCACTGATGAGGCCCAACAAGGCTGAAACACGTGTATGGGGTTGCTGTTGGTACTCTTGTTCAGAGAGGAATTGCCATAGCATTTTGGTGCTGGACTGCCCATGTGGGCGGGACAAAGACTGATATGCAAATGGATATTTCCCATCTGTGAAAGGTACAGTGAGCAAAAAGCGTGCGCTGAAAACTCTCATCTCAGAACTGGTTATCATGCCATGTTCCTTCTGGCGAGGAGCGCCTGCTACCTTTTTTTGAAACATTTGTAAGGAACTTGGGGTTGGTCACCCTGAGTTACCTGGGGGCACCCAGACGTGGACTCCCTGCTCACTGTGCTCAGAGAGGCGTAGCTTCACCTCACTGATGAGGCCCAACAAAGATGAAACATGTGTATGGGGTTTGCTGTTGGTACTCTTGTTCAGAGAGGAATTGCCATAGCATTTTGGTGCTGGACTGCCCATGTGGGTGGGACAAAGACTGATATGCAAATGGATATTTCCGATCTGTGAAAGGTACAGTGAGCAAAAAGTGTGTGCTGCAAACTCTCATCTCCGAACTCGTTATCATGCCATGATCTTTCCGGTGAGGAGCACCTGCTACCTTTTTTTGAAATATTTGTAAGGAACTTGGGGTTGGTAACCCTGAGTTACCTGGGGGCAACCAGACGTGGACTCCCTGCTCACTGTGCTCAGAGAGGCGTAGCTTCACCTCACTGATGAGGCCCAACAAGGCTGAAACACGTGTATGGGGTTGCTGTTGGTACTCTTGTTCAGAGAGGAATTGCCATACCATTTCGGTGCTGGACTCTCCATGTGGGCGGGACAAAGCCTGATATGCAAATGGATATTTCCCATTTGTGAAAGGTACAGTGAGCAAAAAGTGTGTGCTGCAAACTCTCATCTCAGAACTGGTTATCATACCATGTTCCTTCTGGAGAGGAGCGCCTGCTACTTTTTTTTAAAAATATAAGCCATAATGGTGTGATCTGCTGAAGTGGTTGTTGCCAGGATCTAGAGTCTTGGGTGCATTGGCAAGACTGAAGTTATAATCACTGAGGTTATAAGTCAGCATGGGTGTGATGTGGTGCGTTGGTTGTGTGCATGACCTAGAGTCTTAGGTGCCTGGCCACATGCACCCAAGACAAAAGTTATAAACAGTGAAGTTATAAGCCACCATGGTTTTGATATGTTGCGATGTTGTGGGTAGGACCTAAAGTCTTGGTTGTTTCGCCGCAGGGTGTAGGTCGTAGGTTATACATCCAAGACTCTAGGCCCTGCCTACAGGCACTGCACCATATTACTGCCATAGATCAGATGTATAGATTTCAATATGTATGACATGTGTGAAATTATACTTACTGTTTACTTTGTTGAGATTCAATATCCTTTTTTAAATTCTGTGATAAAAGAAAAGAGCATGTTAGTGTTTGTATTTTATAAAGACTTATTACATTGTACAATAGACATTTTAGCTTTTTTTTTACCCTCATATTTAGTTTACAAACCAGTGTACTGTGCATTTTGCTCAGTTTTTGTGTTTGTTTTTCAAATCCTTGTGTCTGGGGGAAGATTGCCGGATAAAAAACAATGTTCTTTGCTATGCTACAAACTATTTCTTTGTTTCCTTTGAGTGTTCACTTGTTGTTTCTGATTAATGTTTTGTATGTTGGCTTGTTGCAGATTTTTTAAACAGTTAGATACCTGTTGGTGTATAATAACTGTCATTTTTTGTTACGGATCTGTGGTATTCATTTATTTGTGTGGTTGTCATACACTCTTGGGCAGTTAGATACATGTTGGCGTATTCTAACTGTTTATAGTGTTTACTTGAATTTTTGTTAATGTTGAAGTACACATCAGTTATAAAATGTTGACTTTAAGAAGATTAAATACGCGTTTGTAAGATTTGCAGGCAATCTCTGCTTTGGAGTAATGGTATTATCATTACATTCGAACCATCCACATATCTTTTTAATATACACAATGTAGTGACCTGCATTGGTTGTGGCTCCTGCGTAGTAGATTATACCTATTGTTGTGAAGGTTTTCTTACCAAGTGATATTTGACCATATGTGAATCCAGTCAGCTTGCAGATTTTGGTACCATCTGCATTGTAACGTAGAAGCATTAGAATTATGTAGTTACTATGTGTTTAGTTCTGTCTCTGAGTGATTTCTTCTGAGTTTCTGTTCCTTCTTTGAAGAAGTACCTGATGTACTACCCCTAATAGTTTCTTCTTTGCTTGTGGTAATTGATGAAGTTTTAGCTTCTTTTGTTTTCTTTGAAGGATTTGCCGTCAGATTCTGTTGCATTTCTGTTTGAATTAGTTTTCTTTTACCATGTTTTCCTTTTTCTGGAACAGGATATGAATTCAGATGGGGGGTGTACAGTGAACGCAGTCTATTGTATTCTAAAATGCAAGGAATATCAGCGTTCACTTTACTTGCATCAAAGTTGAATAGAAATAGACCGTCAAGTGTACGTAAGAGTGATAGTGCTACGTAACTCACGCCTTCTTTAAAGACTGTGTTTCCTATATCTATCAAAGCTTTGTCTAGGGTAAGACCATGGGATTTATGAATGGTGACTGCATATGCAAGAGTAAGAGAAAATTGTTCTCTACGTACATACATGTCTTTGAAGAGAAGGAATCGAGCTGTTGAACGCCATATCCTTTTCACTTCTGAAAGTTTGTCAAAGCGAATATTGACAAACTGAATGTTGCTGTCACGTGGGTATGTTTGAAAGCCAACAACTGTACCCAGTGCCCCATTAACTAGCCCTTGCTCCACATCAAGGTTGTAATTAAGCATTACTCTACAATTTAAGGATAAGTATAATATTTTCTCCAACCCATCTGTGTTGGAGATTGAAATTTCTAAGGTATTTAGTCTTGTTGTGGCTTGCTGACACATGGATAGTGTCAAACCATGTACGTCCAGTTTGTCTGTCGAGAAAATTTCTATTATTGGTTGCATTTCTTTTTTTAACATTGTTTCATTGCATTTAAAACAGCTTGCAAGAGTTGGAATTAAGGCCATACAATTGACATTTTTGTACGCTAATTGTTCCATAACACCAGTAGCACATGCGTTATCGCCTTAAGTGCATGAATGTGTCGGTTTTTCAATATTGCTTGTGCTTCTTGAGATAGTACACCAACTCTAATACTTCTTAAAATGGTGGTGTAAGTGAGATCTGCAGATTGACACATGATTTCTGTTAATTCTCTATATTTGAAATGTTGCCAAAGATTGACATTTCCTATGCTGCCAACCGTTTTATGGCAGAGTTTGTGTCCTAAGGTTTTAAAAATAGGTTCACTTTAAACTTGTGTCAATTGCAGAAGATCTCCAAAAACGATAATGTGTTTCCCGCAAAGAGTTCTTTGTAGTTTGTATTAAGTACTTCTTGCAATCTGAGGTGAATTAAAGCCAACATTAGGTTGGAGACCATGCTCACTTCATCTATTTGTAGCATTTTAATTTGTTTTAATACTCTGTGTAGTTCCATTGCAGCTTCTGCAGAAAGTTTGTAATAGTCTAATTTGTTTTGGTGTTCAACTGGAAGGAGTAGTAATTGGTGTAAAGTGACAGTTTGTTGTTTGTCAATTGTTGAAGGAACTTGCTGATGATTTTGATTAAGAATGTTGTTCCTGACGCAGCTTCACCACTGATGTACAGCAGTATAGGTTTGTAATTTTGGCAGGTACATTCTTTATTTTCGTGTTGTACACCATGTGCAATTTCTTTTGTTACCTCTTCAAAAATGGTGCGCTGATCTTTGTTAAGTTTTGATTGTAGTACAGTGAACTCTTCTATATCTCTGCGCCAGCCGCGTGTGCTAAAATCCATTTCCACGCACAGCGTATTCATGGATTTTAGCTACCAAATCAAGCTGTGGCGCACAGTGGCGCAGCGACCCTGCAGCAGCGCCAGTTACTCCCCAAGAATGCCCCTCGCGCAGCGAAAAACCATCAAAATCCCCAATCCAGCTCAAAGGGCTGTGCTAACCCTGTACCAGTATACATGGATGCCACACAGCACACAGCAAGCGGGTTACGTGTATTACTGGGGTTCGCAGGAAGTTTCACATGCGAAAGAGCCTGTGCGAGTGGGGTACGTGTATCACTGGGGTTCGCGGGAAGTTTCACATGCGATTGGCCCTGTGCGAGTGGGGTACATGTATTGCTGGGGTTTGCGGGAAGTTTCACTTGCGATTGGCCCTGTGCGAGTGGGGTACGTGTATTACTGGGGTTCGTAGGAAGTTTCACACGCGATTGGGCCTGTACGAGTGGGGTACGTGTATTACTGGGGTTCGCGGGAAGTTTCCCACGCGATTGACCCTGTGCGAGTGGGGTACATGTATTACTGGGGTTCACGGGAAGTTTCACACGCGATTGGCCCTGTGCGAGTGGGGTACATGTATTACTAGGGTTCACGGGAAGTTTCACACGCGATTGACCCTGTGCGAGTGGGGTACATGTATTACTGGGGTTCACGGGAAGTTTCACACGCGATTGGCCCTGTGTGAATGGGGTACGTGTATTACTGGGGTTCGCAGGAGGTTTCACACGCGATTGGCCCTGTGCAAGTGGGGTACGTGTAATAGTGGGGTTCGTGGGAAGTTTCAGACGCGATTGGCCCTGTGCGAGTGGGGTACGTGTATTACTGGGGTTCGCAGAAAGTTTCACACGCGTTTGGCCCTGGGCGAGTGGAGTACGTGTATTACTGGGTTCATGGGAAGTTTCACAAGCGTTTGGCCCTGTGCGAGTTGGGTACGTGTATTACTGGGGTTCGCTGGAAATTTCACACGAAAAAAGGCCTGTGCAAGTGGGGTACGTGTATTACTGAGGTTTGCAGGAAGTTTCACACGCGTTTGGCCCTGTGCGAGTTGGGTACGTGTATTACTGGGGTTCCCTGGAAATTTCACACGCGAAAAGGCCTGTGCAAGTGGGGTACGTGTATTAATGTGGTTCGCGGGAAGTTTCACACGCGATTGGCCCTGTGCGAGTGGGGTACATGTATTACTGGGGTTCGCGTGAAGTTTCACATGCGATTGGCCCTGTTCGAGTGGAGTACGTGTATTACTAGGGTTTGCGGGAAGTTTCACACACGATTGGCCCTGTGCAAGTGGGGTACGTGTATTACTGGGGTTCGCGGGAAGTTTCACACGCGATTGGCCCTGTGCGAGTGTGGTATGTGTATTACTGGGGTTCGCAGAAAGTTTCACACGCGATTGGGCCTGTATGAGTGGGGTACGTGCATTACTGGGGTTCGCGGGAAGTTTCACACGCGATTGGCCCTGTGCGAGTGGGGTACGTGTATTACTGGGGTTCGCGGGAAGTTTAACACGCGATTAGCCCTGTGCGAGTGGGGTACGTGTATTACTGGGGTTCACGGGAAGTTTAACACGCGATTGGCCCTGTGCGAGTGGGGTACGTGTATTACTAGGGTTCACGGGAAGTTTCACACGCGATTGGCCCCGTGCGAGTGGGGTAATGTATTACTGGGGTTCACGGGAAGTTTCACACACGATTGGCCCTGTGCGAATGGGGTACATGTATTACTGGGGTTCGCGGGAAGTTTCACATGCGAAAGAGCCTGTGCGAATGGGGTACGTGTATCACTGGGGTTCGCGGGAAGTTTCACATGCGATTGGCCCTGTGCGAGTGGGGTACATGTATTACTGGGGTTCGCAGGAAGTTTCACACGCGATTGGGCCTGTATGAGTGGGGTACGTGTATTACTGGGGTTCGCAGGAAGTTTCACACGCGATTGGCCCTGTGCGAGTGGGGTACGTGTATTACTGGTGTTCGCGGGAAGTTTCACACACGATTGGCCCTGTGCGAGTGGGGTACGTGTATTACTGGGGTTCGCAGGAAGTTTCACATGCGAAAGGGCCTGTGCGAGTGGGGGGGTCGTGTATTACTGGGGTTCGCGGGAAGTTTCACACGCGAAAGGGCCTGTATGAGTGGGGTACGTGTATTACTGGGGTTCGCAGGAAGTTTCACACGCGATTGGCCCTGTGCGAGTGGGGTACGTGTATTACTGGTGTTCGCGGGAAGTTTCACACACGATTGGCCCTGTGCGAGTGGGGTACGTGTATTACTGGGGTTCGCGGGAAGTTTCACACGCGAAAGGGCCTGTGCGAGTGGGGTACGTGTATTACTGGTGTTCGTGGGAAGTTTCACACGCGATTGGCCCTGTGCGAGTGGGGTACGTGTATTAATGGGGTTCGCGGGAAGTTTCACACGCGATTTCGCTGTCAGAGCGGGTACGTGTATCTAGTGGGGTGCACGGGGAGTCCCACACCTGAATTGGCAGTGTGGGTCTTCCCAGGTGTGCCCTCCACCCCATCCACAGCCCCTGCAGGCAACCCACAACACAGGGGACTACCCTGCACCCCTGGGCATGTCCCCCAGCAAGCACACATGTCACCTTCCACTAGTGATCACCAACTCATGTCCCCCTGCACCCCCACCCCCCCAGCAGTGAGGGGCACCTGCCAGCAGGCCCCCACTCATGTCCCCCTGCACCCCCACCCCCCAGAAGTGAGGGGCCCTGCCAGCAGGCCCCCACTTATGTCCCCCTGCACCCCCACCCCCGAGCAGTTAGGGGAACCTGCCAGCAGGCCCCCACTCATGTCCCACTCATGTCCCCCTTCACCCCTACCCCCCAGCAGTGACAGGCACCTGTCAGCAGGCCCCCACTCATGTCCCCCTGCACCCCCACCCCCAGCAGTGAGGGGCACCTGCCAGCAGGCCCAGCCTCATGTCCCCCTGCACCCCCACAACCCAGCAGTGAGGGGCACCTGCCAGCAGGCCCCCACTCATGTCCCACTCATGTCCCCCTGCACCCCCACCCCCCAGCAGTGACAGGCACCTGCCAGCAGGCCCCCACTCATGTCCCCCTGCACCCCCACCCCCACCAGTGACAGGCACCTGCCAGCAGGCCCCCACTCATGTCCCCCTGCACCCCTACCCCCCAGCAGTGAGGGGCACCTGCCAGCAGGCCCCACTCATGTCCCACTCATGTCCCCCTGCACCCGAACACCCCAGCAGTTAGGGGCACCTGCCAGAAGGCCCCCACTCATGTCCCACTCATGTCCCCCTGCACCCCCAACCCCCAGCAGTGACAGGCAACTGCCAGCAGGCCCCCACTCATGTTTCCCTGCACCCCCACCCCCCAGCAGTGAGGGGCACCTGCCAGCAGGCCCCCACTCATGTCCCACTCATATCCCCCTGCACCCCCACCCCCCAGCAGTGAGGAGCACCTGCCAGCAGGTCCCCACTCATGTCCCACTCATGTCCCCCTGCACCCCCACCCCCCAGCAGTGACAGGCACCTGCCAGCAGGCCCCCACTCATGTTTCCCTGCACCCCCACCCCCCAGCAGTGAGGAGCACCTGCCAGCAGGCCCCCACTCATGTCCCACTCATGTCCCCCTGCACCCCCACCACCCAGCAGTGAGGGGCACCTGCCAGTAGGCCCCCACTCATGTCCCACTCATATCCCCCTGCACCCCCACCCCCCAGCAGTGAGGGGCACCTGCCAGCAGGCCCTCACCCATGTCCCCCTGCACCACCACCCCCCAGCAGTGAGGGGCACCGGCCAGCAGGCCCCCCACTCATGTCCCCCTGCACCCCCACCCCCTAGCATTGAGGGGCACCTGCCAGCAGGCCCCACTCATGTCCCACTCATGTCCCTCTGCACCCCCACCCCCCAGCAGTGAGGGGCACCTGCCAGCAGGCCCCCACTCATGTCCCCCTGCACCCCCACCCCCAGCAGTGAGGGGCACCTGCCAGCAGGCCCCCACTCATGTCCCCCTGAACACCCACCCCCCATCAGTGAGGGGCACCTGCCAACAGGCCCCCACTCATGTCCCCCTGCACTCCCATCCCCCAGTAGTGACAGGCACCTGCCAGCAGGCCCCCACTCATGTCCCACTCATGTCCCCCTGCACTCCCACCCTCCAGCAGTGTGGGGCACCTGCCAGCAGGCCCCCATTCATGTCCTCCTGCACCCCCAGCATTGAGGGGCACCTGCCAGCAGGCCCCCACACATGTCCCCCTGCACCCCGATCCCCCAGAGTTGACAGGCACCTGCCAGCAGGACCCCACTCATGTCCCCCTGCACCCCCACCCCTCCAGCAGTGACAGGCACCTGCCAGCAGGCCCCCACTCATGTCCCCCTGCACCCCTACCCCCCAGAAGTGAGGGGCAGCTGCCAGCAGGCCCCCACTCATGTCCCACTCATGTTCCCCTGCACCCCCACCCCCCAGCAGTGAGGGGCACCTGCCAGCAGGCTCCCACTCATGTCTCACTCATATCCCCCTGCACCCCCACCCCCCAGCAGTGACAGGCACCTGCCAGCAGGCCCCCACTCATGTACCCCTGCACCCCTACCCCCCAGCAGTGAGGGGCACCTGCCAGCAGGCCCCCACTCATGTTCCACTCATGTCCCCCTGCACCCCCACCCCCCAGCAGTGACAGGCACCTGCCAGCAGGCCCCCACTCATCTCCCCCTGCACCCCCACCCCCCAGCAGTGACAGGCACCTGCCAGCAGACCCCACTCATGTCCCCCTGCACCCCCACCCCCAGCAGTGAGGGGAACCTGCCAGCAGGCCCCCACTCATGTCCCAATCATGTCCCCCTGCATCCCCACCCCCCAGCAGTGACAGGCACCTGCCAGCAGGCCCCCATGCATGTCCCCCTGCACCTCCACCCTCCAGCAGTGAGGGGCACCTGCCAGCAGGCCCCCACTCATGTCCCACTCATGTCCCACTGAACCCCCACCCCCCAGCAGTGAGGGGAACCTGCCAGCAGGCCCCCATTCATGTCCCCCTGCAACCCCACCCCCCAGCAGTGACGGGTACCTGCCAGCAGGCCCCCACTCATGTCCCCCCTACACAAAATAAGGAAGCACAATTATGGGCCACTTCTACACCAGAAAATCACATCACGCCACCCCATTCTTGAGACGCAATGATTTCCCAATCCACCCCACACTGACATGCCTATCTCAAGACACAAACCAAAAGTCAACTATGTACATCAACACATGTCCGTCACACAGATACACTGGTTGGCATTGATTGTATAAACACACATTTTCACATGCATCAACCCAATGAGCGAATCGCACACATGGAAATAAAATATTAATATGTATTATGTACAAAAATAAATACATGAAATGAAACCATACAAAAATAGCAAACATGAAATGAAAAACATGTGCAAAAGATGAGTGAATGAAAATTATCCCAAAAAAATTGAAAGAAAAACAGTCCAAACTCTCCCTCCACCAACGCAAATCCAAAGGAAAGGTAAAAAAAAAATCCATTGCTTCATGTTCATAATGAAAAAAAAAATCAAATTATTCCATAGTCCAACTATTTACAATACATTGTTCCAAAAAAAATTCCATTACTCCATGTCCATGATGAAAAAAAATATTCTAATTAATCCATGATCAAACTATTCACAATCCATTGTCCATAAGAAAAATCCTTGAATCCATGTGCAAAATCCAAAAAATAAATCAAATCAATCCATTTTCCAACTATGTAAAGGGTCCATGAGCCCAACGAAACAAATGAAACCTACCTAAGAAACTACATAAAAATAAAAATATGTACAAATGTGTGTGGCAATGTCCATTGACCACAAATAAAAGGAAAAGGAAAAGGAAACCTAACTCTAAAAACAATTTACAATGGCGGCAGGCTAGTCCGACGGCTCACTTCCCGATTTCCCGGGCCAGGGCATCATCGAACTCCTGCTCGATGTTCTGGAGGCGGTCTTCTTCCATGGCCCCGAGGGTTCGCAGAGACGATGACATGTGGACGTCCAGGTCCCTGCGAATTGCCTCGAGGCACTCGGCCCGCCTCAGAGACCTACGCATGGAGTTCTCCGCCCTGACCATTGTGAGCCGTGCCTCTTCTACCAGCTGCCGTTCCGCATCTACAACATGGTCTAACCGCTGCCACACGGAAGACACTTCCAGTCCTGGGTCCTCTTGCCCTCTGGCCGATGCCTGCCCCTCCGATATTGAAGGCCCCGAGCCATCATGGCTCCCACCTTGTTGCTGCTGCAGCTATGCCTTTGCCTGTGCCCTGGCTCTTCCTGCCTGCACATCCTCCTCTGGCTGGGGTGCTGTTGTTGAGGTGACCACCCCTGCTGGACGTCCGACTCCCAACTGTGGCAGGGATGTGTCCTCCACCAGCCTGGCCGCAGGGTCAGAGGCAGCTCCACAGGGTACCCAGGTGATACATGGGTGGGAAGATGGCATGGAGGACGACTGGCGCATAGGGGATTCAGGTGAGGAGGGGGTCGGAACAAGGTCCAGCAAATGGAGGAATTCCGGCCCTGGTGACCCGTCCCAGTAGGTCAACGTGGTCAACGAGGCATTCGAGATGACATGCAGTGTTCTCACGAAAACACTGCAGGTCACCTTGCATGCCCGATTGACGCAACGCCATCCCACTCAGGACAGGCTCAACCCGGTCCCGGATAGCCACGTCGGCAGGGAGAGGAATGCCAGTTGTTGTAAGCGGATCCCCTCCCTGAAAACGGGTCTGGACGTAGGCATCCCTGCTGGTGCAGGATGATGCAGTCACAGGATCGGGGACAGGATTACACACAGGCACCTCCGCGGTGGCCTGTGCTGCCTCCTGCCCCTGTCCCTGCACTGCACCACTAGCACCAGTGGAATCCCCACCTCCAGACCCCGTGTCCGTCCCTTGCACGGCCTCCTCCTCCACCAAACCCCACACCAACCTGGATGACTCTGTGCCATCTTCCTCCATCGGACCCTTTAGGGTCTCAGCTGCCCCTTCTGCTGCCGAGGAGTCCAACTCCGACCTCCGCCTCTTGGACCTACCCTTGGCAGCTGCGGCCTGGGACGCAGCACCGTACTCCTCACTCCCTGACGAGATGATAACCTGGGAGGGGAGCCAGGCCTTGCGTCTCCGGCTGGCGGTGCAATCCCTGCCGCTGTGCTCCACAGCACCCTCTCCACCCTCTTCATCAGTTGACGCTGCAGACAGGGAGAGATAGGACACAGGCATCAGGGCACTGTACAATGGACTGATACACACATGACAGTTGCACATGAGTGGCAGTGTCAAACTTTCAGACATGGCATCACAATCTCCAGTACAAGTGGGGGTTGTGGGGTGGTAGGCCACGAAAACCACCAAGTGCATCAGTCCATCTTGTCTCTGGCTGCCTATGAGTCCAGCCCTGATGAACACTCTGATGACCATGTCGAGTTGGATGAGCATCAGGTCCATATGTCAGGGGTGAGTGATTCTGATGTGGACACTCCTCTGTCCGCGACACCTGCACTGAGGGGTCAGACAGCCTTGGAACCTCCGCCCGTGGTGGATCGGGACGCAGGGTCACCCTCCACACCAGTCACTGATGTGCCTGGGACATCACATCGACGGGGGCATGTAGTCGTGCAGCCGCGGGCGGTGCCAACACAACAAAGACACCCAGTCCTTGGGTCCCACAGGGGTCAAGCCCAGCAACGCGGTTGCCGCGTGCAACTGCTGTATACTGAGTGGGAGCAAGACATGACTGGCAATTCTGAACGCCAGGGGGCAGCAATGGAGAACATCGCTGAGAGCATTGAGCGTGTGGCCCGATCTGTGCTCCCCCTGCTAGGCAGGTGCTCCTCCAGCAGCAGACGGCACAGTCCACGGCCTGCTCGCTCAGGCTGGGCATGGCGGCCTCAGACAGGGCACGCCAGGCTGAAATGTTGTCTCTGCGTGAAGCAATTGCTGCTCACACAGAGGCACATATGGAGGCCCTGCGGGAGGAGTATGCTTCCCTCAGATCCACTCTGTTTCTTATCTTTAATGAACATGTGCTTGTTGCAAATCATGCCATAGATAGTGTGTTCCACACTGTTGTTGTGAAAGACGGACTGATGATGTGATTTCTGATATGATATGATATGATATGATATGATATGATATGATATGATATGATATGATATTTGTAACGCGCCTATACACAAGTGTTTCAAGGCGCGACGAGGCAGGGAGGGAGGGAAACAAGGGGAAGACAGACAAACGATCCTACTAGGCCAGGTGTCATTCAGATCGCGCAAGTGCAGAGGTAAGGGGAAAAGGAGAAAGTGCAGGGGGAGGAGGTGGGGGGGAAGTGCGGTACAAGGTAAGTAGCGTAAAAATAAATAAATAATAAATAATAAATAAAAGGGCCAGCTGGTGGCAAGTGCGAGGTAAGTGCAGAGCAAGTGCTGGGAAGGGGGCTGTAGGGATGCAGTGACAGTCCCACAGTGCAGGGGGATCCAGGGAGGCAGTGCAAGTGGAGAGTGGCTGGGACCTGGACCGAGGTCGCTGAGAGTGGCTCAGACGCAGGTTTAGTGCAGAATTCAGTGGGGAGTTAAGCAGGTTTAGCAGGGGAGAGGGAGAGAGAAGGCAGAAGCGAAGAGGAAGGTTTTGAGGTGCTTCCGGAACCGGAGATGGTTCTCCTCAAGTTTCAGGGAGGCAGGAAGGCTGTTCCAGAGGGAGGCCCCTGCTGCGGAGAGAGATCTACCCCCAGCTCGTTGCTTCGAGAAGCGGCTGACCATGAGGGAGTTGGAGAAGGATGAGCGAAGGGCTCGTGAAGGAAGATATTTAGGAAGAGAGAATTGAAGGTATTTAGGCCCCAGGCCCCAGAAGGCCTTGTGGACAATGCAGAGGGTTTTGAACTTAATCCTCGCAGCCACTGGGAGCCAGTGAAGAGATTTCAGTCCTGGAGAGATACGGTCCCTGGGCTTGAGGCCAAGGACAAGTCTCGCAGTTCTGTTCTGGATAAGTTGCAGAGGGCGGAGAGTGGAGGCAGGCAGATTAAGATAGAGGCTGTTACAGTAGTCCAGCCTTGAGAGAACCAGGGCTCGGGAGACAGTGAGCTTCTGGGGGAAGGAGAGGAAGGGAAGAATACCTCTGAGGAGGTGCAGCTGGTAGTGTGACTTCTTAGAGACGTCAGATATATGAGGAGAGAAGGAGAGTGTGGAGTCGAAGATGACCCCAAGGTTTTTAGCCTTGCAGGTAGGGGCAGGAAGGGGGCCAAGGGAGGCCGGCCAGAGAGCTGCAGGGAAGGAGGGAGTGGGTGTGCCGATGAGTAGAATCTCAGTCTTACTGGCGTTAAGGCAGAGGTCATTGGCGGCACACCATTCCTGGATAGCAGACAGACAGTCGGAGATGAGGGAAGGAGAGGAGGAGGCCGAGGGTAGCCTGAAAATGAGCTGGGTATCGTCCGCATAGCACTGGAAGTAGGGGCAGAGAGCGGCGATGCGGTGGGCAAGGAGTGCCAGATACTGGTTGAAAAGCCAGGGAGAGAGGTTGGATCCCTGGGGGACACCACAGGTGGAGAAAAAGATGTCAGAGAGGAAGGAGCCCATTTGGACCTGGGAGGGTCGACCGGAAAGGAAAGAGGACAGCCATGCCAGAGCCTGACCAGTGATACCCAGGTTATCACGGAGACGGTTGAGCAGGATGGCATGGTTGACAGTGTCAAAGGCAGAGGAGAGATCGAGCAGAATGAGAACACAGGGAGTGTTGGAATCGAGGTTCAGGAGCAGGTCCTCACGGATGTTCAGGAGAGCAGTTTCCGTGCTTCGGGCCGCTCTGAAGCCGGATTGATGGTCATGAAGATTACCAACAGATTCAGCATGGAGGTTAAGCTGGGAGATGGCCAGTTTCTCCAGGAGCTTGCCCAGGAAGGGAGTGATGGAGATTGGGCGATAGTTGGCCGGGCAGGAGGGGTCGGAGGAGGGTTTCTTGAGGAGGGGGTGCACAAGGGAGTGCTTGAGGGGGGATGGGAAGACTCCAGAGGCGAATGAGTGGTTGCAAAAGGCAGCCAAGGCAGGAGCCAGGGAGTCGATGTGGTCCTTGATGGTTTTGGAGGAACAGGGGTGAACCTGTTTAGACGAGGCTTTCATAGATCGGACTTGTCTGGAAACCTCATCAGCAGAAAAAGGTGGAAAAGCAGAGAAGGAGGGCGGAGGGGAGGCTGCAAGAGAGCAAGAGGAAGAGCCGGGAAGAGAGGGAGGGAGGAGAGAGGAGGAGAGCGAGGACAGGATGTCCTGAGTTTTTGAGATGAAGTGCGAGGCCAGTGCGGTGCAGAGGGCCTGGGAGGGGACAGGAGAGGTAGAGACTGCAGCAGGGTTGGCCAGCTCCTTGCAGATTTTAAAGAGTTCGGCCGAGTTGTTAGATGCCTCAGAGATGCGGGCTTGGATAAGGGCTCTCTTCTTGGTGAGAACGGAGAGCCGGTATTGCCTTTGGAGCAGGCGGCAGGCCAGTTTGTCAGAGGATGAGCATGAAGCACGCCATTTCCTCTCTGCCACCCCTGTACGCCTCTGACATGGTCCAGTCATGTAATAACTGAAGAGACACACACAGATGAATATTAAGCATTAATCATGTGTTTCATGCACTTTCTGCAGGGGGATCAGCCTCAAGACCACCTTTGCCAGCAGACATGGGCCATTGGATGTCTGGAATCAGGACACATTTGGTGCTGCCACATGCGCATGTGTGCGCAAGCAGAGGCACAGGGATTGCGAACATACATCTGAAAATCGATGATGTGTTTCAAGGGACTCCAGGCAAGGTGAGCAGCACAGGGGCGTCACAACACAGCACACCTTCCAACTGGCCAGTTGAACATACATGCTTAGTAGCAGCACTGACGGTGAACTTGGACAAATATTGGTGTAGAAGCGCACAATACAGCTCAGATGTGTTAGTGGACTGAATGCTAGTTGATGTGAAAGTTGTCTGGGGCACCTGCAGGGGCAGTGGCACATACCCTCCGGTCCACCATGGTCCATTGAGGCACTTGTATTAGCCATGTAGCGTTCCGAGATATGGAATGAAGCAGCTCACAGGGACAGACAGCAAGGCACAGACTCGGGTGCAGTGCATTTCATTTCCAAGTAGAAATTGATACATGCACTGGCTACTTTGTTTTGGTCATAGTGGTACAGGACTTGTTCTGAAGTCCGACCTTGCTATATGTGTCTGTCTGCTAACACAGGGAACATTGCATGTTGTGTGAATCGTGACACATTGGTGTTCCATTTGTCACGCACCCGCTGGTGCCTGACTTACTGCATTGACTGTGTATGAACCATCAGAGGGGTAATGTTACATATGGGTATGAAGCATCCACACAAGTTTGTCTGTTTGTAGTGTATTTTGTTACTTTGGGGCATATTTGGTGGTGTGTTTGTGTGTTTTGGGCACGCACATATTATTAACTGTGGCTCTCTTTGCAGCATTGAAATGCTCCTGTTACCGGACCTGAGAGTGCGCAGGCAGGAGGCCAGCACTCACCCCAGAGATAAGTTTCTCTTTGACTTACATTTGAGTAATTTGGAACTATGTGCATGTGAACAAGTTTGACCTAATTGTGTATGTGTTAATGTGTGTACTACATTTTGGTGCATTCCCTACTTTCCCGTGTCAATCCTACTCCCCTCTCCTGCCCCTCATTCTGGTTATCCAGTATGCCAATGCCTGTCCCGACTGCATATCCATGACCGTCCTTCCCCACCAGGGTCTCAGAGGCCTGTGTGAGTTAGACCTTGCAGGCACCCAGACCACTGTGGGGGTGGTTGTTTCGTGCCACTCCTGCGCCTGTACACTGGAGCTGTGACAGTAGACATCCGTTTGTGGTGCATCATTCTATGTTATGTGCCACACATGGTTCATATCCTGTTGTGACATTGTTTGACTGTGCTACCTTGGTTTTTAACATCATTGTGGTAGTACTTGGCCTTTGTGGTGTACTGCTACTTCAAGGCATCTATTGGAGGCTGTTCTGGTTTGTTTTACTGCCTGCAAGCTATTTGCTTTGCTTCTGTGTTGTCCTGCTTTGAGTGCTGTTGGATTTTGTGTTTGTGCAAATCTAGGTGGACTCTGAGGGTGCTGGCAACTTTTTACACACAAGGTGGGAGATGGTGACAAAGGGGAAGGGTGATGCTGTGGCCAGGTGGAATTCAAGGATGTCGGATGAATAACCCAGATGCAGTTGTTCAGTGGGTCATGGTAATTTGTGAGGGAGGGGGGTGTTTTATTGGTGATAGTTGCCTTGCCCTGCAGTCTGATGGGCACACTGAAATTGTAAGTTTGCTTTCCTATTTACATGATGTATTCTGCTGATCAATGCCTGTTCTTGTGTTGTGTTTACCTTTCAGGTGTGAGGGGTTAGTTGTGATTTTACATGCTGGGGTATACACATGGTGAATGTTCACATGTGATGTGTAGAGGACACTGTTGGTCACTTGATTTCACATGCATATGTTGAGTGCATGTCCCTACTGACCCACACACTCGCACTATGATCCACTACATGTACAACCACCCTTACATGCACACGTGTACACTGTGTTTGCCTTCTGGTGCCCACTGTGTCCCTGCAGCACATGTTTTATGACCATTTGTGGATCCTGTACATGCCTATTTTGGCTTTTTTATGTAGTTTGTCGCTTTGATGTGATGCTCAGGGTGTGCATCACACACAATGGCTGTTCACTGTGCTGTGCGCTGAGCAGTGTGTTACAGGAGGTGGACACGGCACACAGTAGCTGCAGTGTTAATTTTGCAATGCACATTGTGCATGTGGACAGGCATTCATTGTTATGTTTAAAATACAACTTTTGGAATGCATTTGGGTATGACTTATTTTTGGTGGGAGGTTGTTGGTCAGTCATTTCGTCTGATTCCGTGTCAGGCATCATTGTCTGATGCCCATTTACATTTTCCACATGACAATGTGTACCTTTGTGGTACTGTGTTGGTGTATGGCTATTGCTTGCCATGTCATGTTTTGGTTTTGGAGGGTTTGAATGACATACCAGTGATAGTCATGTCCTGTTTTGCAGGTCTGTGTGATACCACACCTTGCATGTGTGCCTTTTGGTCACACAGGATTGCTTGTGTTTAAGTAGCTAGGGATGCACACAATGTAGCACTTCCGTGGCAACATTCTCAGGGTGGTAAGGTTGTGACAGTTGACTGTCTCTTTGTCATCATCGATTGTCATCTGGTATGTGCCAGGCCTGTGTGCACTCCGCAGGGTTGGGAGTTTAGGTGAAAAATCTGGCCACAAGCTGGGTCCGGGCTTCCTCGCCACGTGCCCTATCCCCTCCCATGAGCAGTGCCTGTGCCTATGGTTGGGGATGTGGGGGCACCACCATGTCCACTGGTACGCCCTGCCGTGTTGCAACATTGTGCAGGACACATGCTGCCACAATGATCCTGCACACTACTGGGGGAACATAGAGTAGCTGCCCGCCAGAGCGGTCAAGGGAGCGGAAGTGTGACTTGAGCACTCTGAATGTGCGCTCCACTATGGCCCTGGTTGCAATATGGGCCGCGTTGTATCTTACCTGGGGTGGTGTGGTTCCAGATTGGCGTCATCATGTGGTTGCTCAGAGGGTAGGCACTGTCCCCTGGAGAGGTGATAATTGTTGTGATTATTGGGGTTTGTGTATTTGTGTGTGTGACATGCATGCATGTGCAAGGGCATTTGTACTCACCTAGGAGCCATGTCTCGCCATGCTGCCCAGCTTCCAGGGCCCGGCTCAGGGCGGACATTCTGTATATGAAACTGTCATGGGTGGAGCCAGGATAGTTTGCATAGAGAGAGGTGATGATTCCCTTTGCATCGCATACCTCCTGTACATTGATGGAATGCCAGTGCTTGCGGTTTCGGTAGATGTGCTCAGTGGCCTTAGGTGGACGTAGGGCCACATTGGTGCAATCTATGGCACCAAGCACTTTGGGAGGTGTGCCACCCTGTAAAAGTCCTGGACAACGGCCTGCCTTTCTGCAGGTGTTCTGGGCATTTATATGTGCCTGCGGACTGAGGGGCACGCTGTCATGATTGCCAATACCTGGTGTAGGCAGCATGACTGCGTGGCCTGTGAGACTCGCCCCCACTATGACAGTAGTCCACTGAAAAGACCCAGTGGACAAAAAATGCAGGACATTGAGCACCTTCTCCAAGGGTGGAAACCTATACCTGCCATAGACCTGGTCATCAGGCATCCCAAAAAGGCTTGTCCATGGTGAAAAAATGCGTGCCCTGGCTATTCTCCTCCTCCTGTGGTGTCCCACGATCAGTGCAGCGACAAATGGGGCATTCGGCGTAGCTGTATGTACGTGTTTGTTGTTTGCACGCACTTTTATGCTGTGAAAGGGGACGCTTTCGCCTGCCTTCCTGTGGCGGACGCGTTGACGCCTGTGTGCGTATTTTGCCATGCGCGGGTTTCCCGTATTCGAATCTATGAATATTGGTTGTCCAGGTGCGTGTGGGCGTTCCGTGTAGTTCCCTGCAGTACTTCCCCAGTTACGCCTTCTTTTTCACACGTTATTCCCCATTCCGCGTGTTATGCCCACTGTTCCGCCCACTTTTGTTGTGTGTGCTGCGCTATGTGCGCTTTCGCTGTGCGCTTAGCGCACGCTGTTTGGAGACGTGTGCGCCAGCTTCGCCATGCATGGAATTGGCGCACAACGAGTGGGAAAGTAGCGCAGCGCCTTCCTTGAATCGCACGTGTGCATGTGTGCTTGCTTTCTCCCGCTTGTGCCTCCTTAAACCTGCTTGCACTGGGATTTTCGGCGCACGTTTGTTCCATGAATCGGCCCCATGGTGTTTTCCACGTCTGTCATAGCTAATTCTGCCTCATTTGCTATTAGTGGCTGTCCTAGTGGTTCTTGACTTTCTGTTACAGAAGGTTGACTACTGTCGGAAGTGTCCTTATCTAGTTGGGATTGAAGTTCTTCTTTGTGTTGCTGTTCATTGTGCAACATTGTTTTGTACTGCGTACAGTTCACATCAGTGATAGTGCTTTCATTTGCTTCAAAAGCATCTTCATAGCAGTCATAGTTATCTAGTAGCTCTTCCTATTTTCTCCATGGTTAAAAAGTTGTAGCAGGGACATGAAATATATGTATTTCTGTTGATGAGTTTCTAATGACAATTTTAAGCTTCGTTTGGTAAGTTTCACTAAGCTGCCTTCACAATCTGTCACTCTATATCTACCTTTCCTTTCATTGGGTTTTATATTATTTTTGTACGCAAAGTTTTGAGCTATGTGGTATAGACACATGGTTTCCAAAGTGGTACTCCTGTTTGGTTAGTATGTGTCGAGTAAATTGTTTTTTAAAATGTCTTGGCTGTTGGCATCATTTTTGGCAATTGTTTCTATGTCCTCATATGATTTCAGAACTCTTTATCTAGATTTAGCAGGACCAAGACTTAGCCATGCTATGTTTTCTGATTCTCCATACAAAGCTTTACCGGTTAAACGATCTGCAGCTCTATAGGCGCCACATTCTTTATGAGAGAGCATTTTTATGCCTAGGCTGTACAATTTCAGAGATAGTGTTCTGTCCTATGATAGGTCATTCCAGAGGTCTTGAAGCTCTGTTTTTTATGCTTTTGTTAAGTAGGCTGTAACATACCGTGCAAATGCAGTGGAATTGTCTGCAATGTACTGCACATCTATGTTTGCATTCCATAAGAGGGCAATTATTGCATTGTAATCATTGATATATTAGGTTTCTTCTGTTCTTTTTATGTAATACGTGTTCTTAGGTGATTTACCGTTAACACTATGTCGAACTGAAGACATGAAGTTGTTCACTTCACCTGTTTCTGTAACTGGTCTAGGGAAACCAAAGCAGCATTTGGTGTAGTATTTCCCTTTGCTTTTGTATTTGCAACGACAATATTTGCCACAGTATGTCTTTTAAATTGTAAAATCTGTCTATGAAGGTCACTATGTGTCTGTTGTGAAGGGATTTCACAAGTGACATATTTTTGGGTGAACTGCAAAACAGTGGCATCACTGTCCTGACCAAATTTAGGTGCACTTTTGATCCATAAAAGCATGTGAATATGTGGTGCTCCTCTGGCTTGGTATTTGTTTCTCCAAAAGAAGTGTTGCACTTCTCTGAGGGGAGGAACAGTTTTATTACAAATAAAGTGCAGCATAGCAATGAAACGATGATGGAAATATCTTGACACATTAACAGGATCTAGAGAGCAAAATTCTACAGGTTTTAGTTTATCTATGTTGGTTTTGTTGTTGTTTGATATGCGTAGGAAATCATGTAAATCTTCCCATGCATACTCTGCACAACCTAATGTAACAAACCAAGTGGGTGGTCCAAGGTTTCTGATCATACAACGTACATCTCTGTGCCGTCGGAACCTGTATTCTTTTGTACCACGCATGTTTGCAAACAGATTTGTTATTCTTGATGGTAAAACCTCATCTTTTTCTTGTACATTTTGTATTAATTGCGTAGCTGACATATTTTGAAAGTGGGTTGCAGATTTCAATAAGTGTGCAACTCTGTAACATAGGGTTGCTAGTTCACTTTCAAAGAGTAGGTGGAATATGTATTCCACATTTTGTCTAAATGTGGGATCTTGAGAATACATTTGTAATAAGCGGTATTCTGATGCCGTAATCTGAGTGGGTCTATCATTGCATCTTCCACATTTGCCAGTAGGAAATAGCAGTGGAAAAGCATGTGCTTCTATACTTTTTTCCCATATGCTCATTGGTGACCCTTTGGTTTGTCACATTTGGTAAGTTTCTAAGTAATGGTCCAAAAGAGTGGATACTGCAGCAGGATCCAGAAGTTCAAATTGACCAGTTTCTGATCACTCTCAAATTATTTCAGTTGTTTCCCTTAAACTTTCTTCAATATTTATTTCTTTGTAGTATTCGTTATTATCTTTCAGATATTGCAAGGCTTGTCTAACTTTATGTAAATCCACCAGTTGTTGCCAAATTTTGTCTCTTGTTGGTACACCATTTACTAAGACAATTAAAGAATGCTCTATTGAACGTTGCACTCCTAGAGTGTGCACATTTTCTGTCAGATCTAATGGCAAATAAACTACTTTGCCACAAATGCCTTTCACCAATTCAGAGGGAGGTAATTTTGCTGTTTTTGGTTGAAGGCATATTATTGCTTGAAATGGGTGAACTGTTTGAATTATGATGCTCTCATACAAATTGAGTTGTTGCAGGGGTTTTGATAGTGGGAATAATTCCAAATTATTTGTGATAGCACATGAAGTAGTTTGGTTGTTGTCCAGTTTTGTAGTGCAGTAACTGCAACATATGAGGGGTTCACTTATTTGTTATTTGTTTTCTGCTAAAAGGTAGAAAGCTAATTCAAACCATTTGGAATATTCATTGTCTTCTATTTTGTATGTTACGTCTATAGTATTTGTGTTCCGTTTGTAAAATGTATTACAGCACCACACCCACACGGTTTGGTACTTCAGCCGATGTACTTTTAAATTTCAGTATTTCTTTTTTGCATGCGTGTAATAGAAGGTTGCTATGTGCAGAATTGTTGCTAGTCTGTTCTAAAACTATAGCATTTTGTAAGTGGCTTTCACTTCCAAAATATTTTCTCTGGATACGGTTGACTTCTTCTTGTAGGTATTTGGGTGTACCATGTAGAAGAGTGTTATTTAAATTGGCTAATTCTAAAGCTGGACTTTTAGCATAGTACAGTTTATACACTAGATTTCTTACATTTGAATGATGCATTGATATCTTTTTGATATCATTGAAGGTGCTTTTGCAAATAGGTCCTGAAATGCAGGCTAATGAATGTCCTTGTAGTCCTGTGTATTTGCGCACTGGACACATATCCATAATTTGTCTTTACCTTTCACATACTGATTGAGAAACTGACGTTAAGATTTGAAAGATTTGTTAGGAATGTTACACATTGACATGCATGGCCATTTGTATACTGGATGGTCTGCTTCAGTCAAATGGAGAGGTAATTCTGCGTTTTCAGGGGATACTTTTGTAAGCAGTGTTTCTTGTTCCATGATGGTATTATTGATTTTTTCAAACCCTTGTCCACTGCTTTGGATTGCAATTGTGTTTGTTTGATTTTGTTTGTATGTTTCTTCATTAAAATATGGTTCTGTGGTTGTTGTGTGACTCCATTCACCTCCACAAATATTTTAGAAGTTATTTTTGTTGACATTCCGTTTATTGAGAAGTTTCTTTTGTAGTTTAGTACTTAGTTTTGTTAGTGGTTTCATCCTATTTAACACTAAAATAAATAACTTCCTTTTGAGAAGGATTGCACTGTCTACGAGAGTTTGTAGGATTAATTTTCTACGGTAGGTTTTAAGGGTTGAGGATGATTTCGCTCCTCTTCTTTTTAAATTCTGAAGGACTCTGTGGTGAAACATTTTGGCTAAAATACTTTTTTTTTTACTATGGGTTCTTGCTAGTATACCAGGATTCATAGGAGCATTGTTAGCAGTACTGGTAGCCGAATTTTTGTAAAGCGTTTTCTGTTTTGTGCCACATTTTGATGGAGGAGCCAAAGTTTTGGTAGTTCAAGCTTCCTTTGTTTTGCTAAATGACTATATTAGCTGTTTTGTTTCAATGTTCTGTACAAACTCTGCTAGAGAGGATGCTTACTTTGGTCACTTTTATTTTTATTTGCTCTATTTCTGCATTCCTTTCTACAGACTTGCTTTTTGGTAGGCATTCTTTGGGGTCTGTCGAAAAAAAAGAAGGCATGGTTGGGTCTGTTTTACAATGTATGTGTGCTATGTGCATGCGTGCATGAGTTTTATGGGGACGCTGTTTGTGGTGGTGTGTGAATGTGAATTGGGCAGTTACAATGAGTTGGGAAGGCTATTTTTCTGTTTGTATTTTACTACACTGTGCTTCAGAGGAGAGTAGAAAGTGAGCTAGTTGTGAGGAGAAGCATTAATAGTAAACGTAATGGTATAAAATTAAAACAGCTATTTGTTTTGTAGTACTAACATTGTAATGCTCCTGTATGTTATTTGTGTTACAAAAACACAGAGATTTGTGTACCATTCTGCCTGTTATTCTTTGTTTAATAACTGGGGATTTGTGGGTAGAATGGTTCAGAAATCAATGTTTTTTTTTGGTCCGCAAATTTCATAAATAACCCACACAGTCTCTTTGAGGAACAGTAAGAATATAAAGGTAGTACTGTACTAACTTTTTTTTGCAGAATGACCAGGTTTCTTCGGATATGTTGTTTGCAGTGTAGATGCTGTTGATTATCAGGAGAGTAGTATTCACTGCAATTGTAAAAGGAAGAAGTTAGTAACTTTGTGTGTTTAAAGCAGTGATGTTAATGTACACGTTCATTTTGCATCTTTCGTCAGAGTATTCTCCTTTGATATCTGAACACAGTGCATGTGTGCATTTCATTTCACTATGTGCAGCCTTTATATGTTATTTGCAATATGTTAGTTGAACCTGCTTCGCAAATGAATACAATTTTCAGTTAATGAAATGCCCTTGTTTTTTTTAAGCTGTGTTGTCCATAGCAGAGAGGTTTGTAAATGATAGGTCATTATAGTAGATGGGAAAAATTGGACTACTTTCATATTATAAGTACGAATGCGAAAAATCGGGAGAGCCTCAGAGGGAGATGTCACCACAGCAATCAGGAACGTTTATTTTTCTCATACGATCGCATTGGAAGTAGCATTAATTTAGGTGGAACACAGTAAACAATTGTGACATTTTCTAATGGAAAATCGAGTATCACGCCTAAATCGGGAGGGTTGTTACGTATGTACAGGTTATGCGGGAGACAGTAAGAAGTAGTGCGGTTTCTCAATGAAAAATCAGAAATCTTGCACTTAAAAGGGGAGCGTTGGTATGTATTGGCTATGCAGATTTAGTGGCATTAATTTGTTTAAATGGAATCATAAGGGTTGCACATGTTATCTGAATAACATATGCATACCTGTACTTTGTACTCATGCATGTGCGTATGCATGGAGCTGTAAGTAGAAATCTGCTACACTTGCATAGTCATTTTTGAGGTAGGTTCTTTGCAATGATATGTGACTTGCATTCAGAGTGATCAACAGTACATTTGAAGTGCGAAACTCTGATATAGAGATCTTGAATGTGATTGGTGGATGGTTGTGTGACTGCTTAGCTGTGTCCAATGAGGGCATGGATTTGTGAGTGATGTGTAAAGGGTAGAAGGACTGACTAGGAGTTACATGCCGCACGGACACCGTGCTTTTCCGTAGGTAGGGCGTGCCACATACGGGGTTCTTCAGCAAATCCAGCATGGAAAGGGGACTGTAGGCATCAGCCAATCAGATGTTCACATTGTTCATTTGTGTCGAAATGCAGTGCGTGTAGTGAAGATGGCAGAGGTGGAGATAGTCAGGGTGTTGGTGCTCGGAGATATTTTCGTCCATGGTTTACAGCACTATTCCAAATGTAGGCATGTGGCACACAATTTTGAAGTCAGAGGAGTAGAGGTGGTGTGGAGCGCTGTGACTGATTGTAATGTGGTGGCAATTCTCCAAGTTCGCAGAGATATGCGTAGGATGACCAGTCCCCATGTGGTAGTTTTGCACTATGGTGCTTGCCATTTGGGCTACGCGAGTTCACCTACTTTGTTGGAAGATTTGGAACAGTTGGTGCAAGCAGTCATTAACATCTTTCCAACTGCGAAAGTAATTTTTTCTGGCTTACTCCCTAGAGGAAAATGGGACAACAGTTCTGTTTTTTGTTCTGATCAAAGTAGTGGGAGGTGTGCCATCAATCACGGCATGTGTGCTTTCATGTTACAAGCTTTCCAGTAAAGCGACTTATTTTGAAGCAGATGGTGTTTCGTTATCTTTTTTTGGGAAAAGCCATGTTTTTTTGGAATGTAAGGCTTGCTTTGGAGAAGGTTCTGTAATGATTTTAGGAGTAAAGTAAGAAGAAAAAAATCAAAAAATACAAAATAACAGGTGTCTGTCAGGCATCTGCCAAAAAAAAAAAAGTCTCTTTTCAGAGCCTACCTTAAAGGGGAAAAGGGGAATAATATGTAAATGTAAAGCCGTCACACTCAGATCCTCCATGTGTCCGTGGACATGGCGGTAGTCTGCAGGCAGCGCGTATTAGCAACGGGGTTTCTGGGGTGGAGACGCATGCAAATGAGAATGAGCGAAGCTACGGATTGGTTATTAAAGTTCAGTGGGTGTGTTCTGAACGGAGAGATTTAGTGAGAATGTCTTTTTCCCGACAGACGACCAGACAGATATGGCTCTGTGTGCTCGAAAACAGATTATCTGGATTTTGGGCGACTCATGGATACATTGGTTGAAGGTGCATGCAGAATGTTGCGGTATATCTGCAGTTCTTGGATTTTCTCATGTGGAAGTGCACTGGCATGGAGTGCATGGAATGAAGTGGCTGTACTTGGTACCTCTCTGTGCTACTCTATAGACAGAGTGTCATTCTGATATAATTATCATTCATTGTGGAGGAAACAGTTTAGGGCATGTCTCTGGAATTTCTTTGCAATTTGCAATGAAAGAAGGACTTGCGAATGTCATGGACATGTTTCCAAATTGCCAAGTAGTTTTTTCCCGTATTGCACAAAGACAAACGTGGCTGCGTTCTTCTGCATTTGGTCCACCAATGGAGAAAGTGAGGCGCACAGTAAATAAGGCTGTTTGTGCCTTTCTAAGAGATGTTGGCATGTCCTCTTTCCATAATGAAAACATTTTGTTTCGCAGCACTTTCATTTTTCGCAGAGATGGAGTCTATCTCACATATGCTGGCAATAAGATTTTTCTTCGAAATGTACAAAATGCATTTCAACCTTTTATGGATTCATAGTCACCTATTTTGCATTACGTTTTTTTCGAATCAACAGTTTTTCAAACACACAAAACACCACCAAAAGGCTATTTTCAGAGCCACCACTTACTCCCATCGAAAAGTGCATTGGTTTTGCTCCACTTGCACCCTCCATTTTTGTGTGTCCTACGACTGTCCGCCAACTTTTTGAAAAATGCGCCTGGGCCTACACCGGTCATTTGATAGTTCCATTGTTAAACTGTAATTTTTGTTGTTTTCTTTTTTTTTATTTTTTTTACACACGACACACTAGGAGAGGAGGGTAAAGGAGGCTAAGGAAGGGACACCAACCACGGGGATAAGAAAGGGCAGGTGGAGAGAGAAATATGTAGGGTGGGCCCTACTTAGGTAGGGAGCAGTTCTTCTGGTGCTCCGTGACCGTAGTCTCAAAAGCACTTCAAAGACTTTCTCCCATGCAGAGTACTGCATCGCAGTACATACACAATATTGTGACCCTCGAAAGGTAAGGGTCAACAACATGGTGAATGGCCTGTGAGGCAGCTGGAGGGATGTGCTCTCCCACAGGAGTGTCTCTTGTGGTGAGAGGATCGGACACAGAGGATGCTGCGGAGGAACTCAACCTACTATGGTCTTCACATGGTACCACCTTGCAAATGTTCGCACTGTGGAACGAAGTTAGGTGTCGCTTCATGGTTGTCATATCAAAGCTGTACGCACCAGGTCTCCCGCGACTCAGCACCAAGTTGCACTGGATGCACATTACCTGGTTCGCACGTGCTTTTGGTACATTTCCAAAAACGGTAAACAACCGCCACACCCACAACTCCCGGCGAGTGCTTATAGTGCAGAGTTCCTTCACCTCATTCTCTTCTTCCTCTTCTTCCTCGCTCTCTACATCCACACGCATATTTCCCTCTGCAGGCACTTGGGGAGGTGGTGGCGGTGGGGGGTTTGAGGGTGGTGCTGAGTCTGATGAGGCAACAGCAGCCATGGATGCCATTAGGGTTGGTCGGCTAATCTTCGCTACAACAGCAAAGGCAGCAAAACTCAATCCTCTATAGCCAGAAGTACAATGAAGATGAGCTCGGGGATGTGGCCTTTTATAGGGGTTTAGGGTTGCGCCTCATGACCATATCGATCACTCAAAAGCGTTGCAAAAATTCTAAACAATATGTTGAAAGGTAGGGAGATTGTATGGGACATGTGAAATGGTGATTTTATACTCTAAATTAATTTCCCATGTCTGTATAAGTTATTTTGAAATGTTGCGGAAGCAGACAAACTGCGCAAATTAGGCCACACGCTCAGCGTGGGTGCGGTCACATGATGACGTTGTGAACACATCCGCAAATGAAATGGGTGCCCGCTGGATACCAAATGCAGAGTAACGGACGTGCGCATGCTCGCGGGTGTTCTAAGGACAGTGTTTGGGTCCTGAAACTAATTAAAAGTGCTACACAAGTGAAACGGACAGTTACGGTCAGGCGCGATGTTCGCAGTACTTATGGGTGTGGTGTGCATGTGCGTAGATGTTCTGCTGACTGTACGGCCAGGTACAGTGTCCTTAGGACACCTCCATTTGGTTTGACTACGGACATGCCGGCCACCGCGCCTGTTCTACGGACAGTTCCATCTTGGCTGCGGATGGTACGGACAGATATAGTGTCCTTAGGACACTCCAATTTTGTTCATTTACAGACATCCCAGACACCTGGTTTGTTCTAAGAACAGTTTTATATTGGTTGTGACCAGTACAGAGAGGTATAATGTCCTTAGGACACCCTCATTCTGTTCATATACGGACAACTTGGACAGCTGGTGCGTTCTAAAATCAGTTCCATCTTGGTTGCGAATGGTACGGGTAGGTGTATTGCACTTAGACCATCCATATTATATTGATTACGGCCAGCCCGAACAGGCGTGCTGTCCACAGACATTTTAACTCTTTTTAAAAAAACATTTTTTATACAAACCATTCCACTACAACTAACATAAAAAATGTTTTAATACACAAACATACATCAATCAAGAGGAAGAGGGGGAAACAGACACTGAAACGAATACAGGGGAATTAGGGTTTAACACAGGCTGGTTGTGAGGGGATGAAGGGATGGATGTTTCGTCAAAATGTTTATGTTCTTCTTGAGGGTTTGGGGGTGGTTCACTAGGAAATGGAGAAGGAGGACAGGTAGCACATTGATATCTTATTTTTCCTCTCACGTATTCCTCCACAAATTGTTTTAACCCGTTAAAATTCTCATTTGGTATGTCCATTTTCTCTTCTATCCATTTCAGGCTGTCTTGCTATGTATCCTTTGGTGCACTTTCTTCTTTTTTTACCTGGTCTGTTAAAAATAAATAAATATATGTGAAATGCCCATAAAATACTGACTATTAATTTGCTTATGCAGAGAAGTGTGTACCATTATTATCGCTATCCTCCGACATTTCCCCATGCGGAAAATTCTCCTCCAGCCACTCCAAAGTGCTGCACATTTCTGTGTCAAAACAACAGAAATAAATTATTTGTTCTGCACCTCATACAAAAAAGTACACACGCATATAAGAAAAATGAAATTCACTTACTATTTCCTTGTAATTTGTTTTCGCTGTGCTGTGTGCGTCTACTGTCGCTCCTTGCTGCACAGTTTCTGTGAGGTAATTACATTGGAGGCATATCTTATTTTGTTATGGTATAATCCGTTTCATTCTACATGGTAATTAAATGTATGGGTAATGTTTGAGACGTGTAGGTTCAATTGGTTACTTATTAGTACTTATAATGACATTTAAAATTTTTGAGGTGCTGCCCTATCAAATCCATTGCACTCTTCTCCGGAAGGAAGTGGTGGCTCTAAAAAAAAAGCCTTTTTGTGGTGTTTTTGGTGTGTTTTAAAAACATAAAGTGGTCAACACCTACTGGAAAAAGGATTGTTAAAATTCCAAAAAGGGTCACAATGCATTTTGTCTATTTAACAGAAAAATCAGATTCCGAGCACAAGTAAGATGTACTCCATCTCTGCGAAAAATGTGTGTACAACAAAACATAATATTTTCATTGTGAAAAGAAGACATGCCAAGATCTCTCAAAAAGGCACAAACAACCTTGATGACATTCCACCTCGCTTTCTCCATTTGTGGACCAAATGAAGAAGAATGCAGCCACATTTGTCTCTGCCAATACGAGAAAAAATTACTCGGGAGTTTGGAAACATGCCCATGACTTTCCCAAGTCCTTCTTTCATTGCAAATTGCAAGGAGATTCCAGAGGCATGTCCTAAACTGTTCCCTCCACAATGAATAATAATAATGTCTGGATGGCGCTGTGTCACCAAAGTAGCACAAAGAGGAACCAAATCTAGCCACTTCATTTCACGCACTCCATGCCAGTGCACATCCACTTGAGGATATCCAAGATGTGCAGCCACTCCACAGTGATCTGCATGCACCTCCAACCAATTTATCCATGAGTCTCCCAAAATCCAGACATTCTGCCTTCTGAAAGACACAGCCATAGTTATCTGCTTTCCTCTCAAGAAAAAGTCTTTCTGACAAAGTCTCTCCTTACACATCACACCCAGTAAACCTTATTGACCAATCCCTTGCCCTGCTAAGTCTCATTTGCATGACTCTCAGCCTCAAAAACCCCATATGTAATATGCAATGTCCGCGGACAACCACGCTGTCTGTGGACAAATTGTAAAATTTGAGAGTAGGGAATGAAAATTTAAATAATGTGCCCCTTGAGGTTGGTTCTGAAAAGAGCCTTTTTTTGTTAAAGATGCTTCAGAAACACCTTTTATTTTATATTTTTGTTGTTTTGTCTTTTCTTATTTTCCTCCAAATATCTTCACATTAGATTCTCCAATGTAATCCTAATATTCCAAAACAGCATGGCATTTCCCATGAAAGATAAAAACATGCCATCTGCTTTAAAGTAAACAACATTACCAGATTCAATGTTGTCATTATATACTTTATGCACCATTCACTCATTAGCTACTGTTAAGCAGTCACACAACCATCCACGGTTCATATCCAAGAACTCTACATCCAACACCATCATCACAGTTCGTTACTTTAGATGTACTGTTGATCACTTTGAGTACAATTGGGCTATTATTGCAAAGCACCTACAGCAACAACTACTACAAAACTCTCCAAGATTTCTGCTTGCAGATTTATGCACATCCACATGCATGAACACAAACTACAGGTATGAATATTGTCTGCACAGTACATATACAACTCATACATGTGTAAATGCATATAAACAGGGTAACTGCCACTTACCCTGTATAACCTGTAAAAAAAAGCTTACCGCCATTTCTCCCATCTGCTATGATCAAGTGGCACTTGCAAAGCTGCCTGCTCTCCACATTTTTATTTACCCATATTGCTAACTGTAATGTGCAAACTGTTATTCTCTTCATTCATTCTGTCATTTGTGTAATCACTGCCACCTATGTATCCACATTTCAACCATAATACCATTTAATGCATTATAGTGCATAGGATGTACATACAATTTCCTTTCTATACATTCTGGATATTTTACATACAATCTATCATTTGAACTTCCTTTAGGAATGATTATAATAGTAATCAGATACAACACACACACACCTGTTTAACAAAGTGTCACGTCATGTTAAAAGATGGGAGAAATAACAGTATAATTGTGGGAGAAGGCTATGTAGGGTGTTATAAAGTGACACACAGCCCGTATGAGTACATACATCTTTATTCATGCACACAGATAGCCAATATCATTTGAAAGACTCCCAGATGAAACAACACCACTGCCTCTACAACTGTTCTTCCAATCTAGACAGCTCTCCCATTCCAGCTGGTTGCCCATTCCATTCTAGGATTTACAACAGCATTCAACTATACACATCATGTACAACTATGTACACACAGTGTAGTAAACCAACACAAATAACATCTCCCCCTTCCGTTCAGTCTGCAACGAAAGCACCAGACCCTTCATTGCAACCCTTACTTTATTTTACACTCTCCCATCTCCAAGCACCACAGGATCACCCAGTAGTTTGCTAATCTCCTGCAGTCTGGTAAACTTGCTTTGTCCCTTTGCCACTATTCCAGATGTTCTTATTTGAACCTTCTCCCCTACAACTATCGTGGAGAGTAATAAGCTGCTCAACCCAACCAATCCTTCTGCTTTATTTCCCATACCTTCACAAATGCATGCATTGCATGCTTTTTCCCACAGTTCCTGCCATTTACCCTGTATAAATAGCAAGGAAAACATACAGTTATTTTGCCTATCTTCTAACATCCAATAACACTGCCTTAAAAAACCAAGTGTGATCTCTATGCTTACTATGGTAATCATTTCTAAGTCAAGTTCAACTGACAGATTCTAAGTAAAATATACAGAATGAACATAGACAAAGGAAACTGCATCTACATGTTCTACACAGTATCAGAAAGCACCACTACTGCAAAAACAAACAAATTCATGTCTACATTAACAACAGTGCTATTAACACACATATTTACTTGCTTCTTTCTTTCACAATTGCAGTGAAGACCACTTCCCTGAAAACCAGCAGTGTCTGAAGTCCAAACCAGAACTCAGAAGAAACCTACTCTTTCCATACAAAAAAGTAAGAGCAATACTGCCATAATGTTCTAATTGTTACTGAAGTATTGTAGAACAAACACTTGTATTAACCCTGCAGCATTAGATTCAGTATTACTGATTGCCCCTCAGCAGGTGTATACTTGGTATTGTCATCTGAATATCAGTATAGTAAAACACAAATATGCAAATAGCCTTCCGAACCTGAGGTAACCTGAAGTAACATCCCATTGCACAATCACACACCTCTACATACATGCCTAACATCATACTCAGACACTGATGCACAGCACACACATACATTGCACAACATCCCAACCCACACTTTCTTTTTTTTCTCCAGCAGACCCCAAAGAATGCCTACCAAAAAGCAACTCCGTAGAAAGCAATGCAGAAGTAGACACAATCAAAATAAAAGTGCCAAAAATAAGCATCCACCTCTAGCAGAATTTATACAAAAGGTTCAAACAAAACAGCTAATACAATCACAAAGCAAAACAAAAGCAGCTTCCAGTAAAGAAACGTTGCCACCTCTTTCAAAACGTAAAACTAAACATAAAGTTATTAAAAAGACTGCAGCTACACTAGTGCTAACACTGCACCTATAAATCTCGATGTAGCCACAAGTAAGCATACCGAAAAAATATTTTACAAAATCTTTTCTGCCACAGAGTCCTTCAGAACCTTATAAAAACGGGAAATAAATCAAGCACAACCCTTAAAACCTACTGTAGAAAATGAATCCTAGAAGCTCTCATAGACAGTGCAATCTTGATCAAAAGGAAATTATTTATTTTAGTTTTAAACAGAATGAAACCACTAACAAAACAAACAACTAAACTACAAAAAAGACTTCTCAATAAACGGAATATCGACAAATATCGACAATAAACATCTGTGGAGTTGAATGGAGTCAAACCACCAGCACAGAAACATATTTCAATGAAGAAGCATACAAACAAAAGCAAAGAAACCCATTTGTGAACATAGCAGTGGACGATTGTATGAACAACTTAAAAATACCATTATGGTCCAAGAAACGCTGTTCACAAAAATATCCCCAGAAAACTTAGGGGGTAATTCATAGAATTTAGCGCACAAGTGGCGCACGCGGCTGGCGCACAGTGTGCGTGTGCAAATCTCTGCACCAGCCGCGTGCGCTAAAATCCATTTCCGCGCACAGCGTATTCATGGATTTCAGCTACCAAAACCAGCCGTGGCGCACAGTGGCGCAGCGACCCTGCAGCGGCGCCAGTTACGCCCCCAAGAACGACCCTCGCGCAGGGAAAAGCCATCAAAATCCCCAATACAGCGCAAAGGGCTGCGCTAACCCTGTACCAGCACGGCAAATGGGGTACGTGTATTACTGGGGTTTGTAGGAAGTTTCACACACGATTGGCCCTGTGCGAGCAGGGTATGTGCATTTCAGGGGTGCGCGGGAAGTTACACACGCGATTTCAGCAGGGTACGTGCATTACAGGGGTGCGTGGGAAGTTTCACATGCGATTTCAGCAGGGTACGTGTATTTCAGGGGTGCGCGTGAAGTGTTACATGCGATTCCATCAAGGAATGTTTATTTCAGGGGTGCGCGGGAAGTTAAACATGCGATTGGCCTGGGTACGTGTATTTCAGGGGTGCGCGTGAAGTGTTACACTCGATTTCAGCAGGGTACATGTATTTCAGGGGTGCACGGGAAGTTTCACATGCAATAGGCCCTCTGCGAGTGGGGTATGTGTATAACTGGGGTTCGCGTGAAGTTTCACACACGATTGGAGCATGGTACGTGTATTACGGTGTTCGCGGGAAGTTTCACACGCGATTTCAGCAGGGTACGTGTATTTCGGGGGTGCCGGGGAGTCCTACACGTGATTTGGTAGTGTGGGTCCTCCCAGGTGTTCCCTGTACACCCTCCATGGCCCCTGCAGGCAGCCCACACCGTAGGGGACTACCCTGCACCCCTGGTCATGTCCCGCAGGCATCCCATCCAACATGGGCATGCCCCCCAGCAAAGCCACATGTTTCCTTGCACTACTGATCACCAACTCATGTCCCCTTGCACCCCCATCCCCCAGCAGTGCAGGGCACCTGCCAGCAGGCCCCCAATCATGTCCCCTTGCACCCCCACCCCCCAGCAGTGTGGGGCACCTGCCAGCAGGCCCCCACTCATGTCCCACTCATGTCCGCCTGCACCCCCACCCCCCAGCAGTGCAGGGCACCTGCCTGCAGGCCCCCACTCATGTCCCCTTGCACCCCCACCCCCCAGCAGTGCGGGGCACTTGCCAGCAGGCCCCCATTCATGTCCCACTCATGTCCCCTTGCACCCCATCCCCCCAGCAGTACGGGCACCTGCCAGCAGGCCCCCACTCATGTCCCCTTGCACACCCACCCCCCAGCAGTGCGGGGCACCTGCCAGCATGCCTGCAGTCATATCCCACTCATGTCCCCTTGCACCCCCACCCCCCAGCAGTGCGAGGCACCTGCCAGCAGGCCCCCACTCATGTCCCTTGCACACCCCCCCCAAGCAGTGCGGGGCACCTGCCAGCAGGGCCCCACTCATGTCCCCTTGCACACCCACCCCCCAGCAGTGCGGGGCACCTGCCAGCAGGCCCCCACTCATGTCCCACTCATGTCCCCTTGCACACCCACCCCCCAGCAGTGCAGGGCACCTGCCAGCAGGCCCCCAATCATGTCCCCCAGCCAACACATCATCACAATCTAGATCCCTGGCCCTTATGGCCAGCCTCCACATGCCAAAGACCCACCCAAGTATTGCATCCACCCACATAGAAATGCCAATTACATGATGCAACCCCAATGGCAATTATGTAAATGAACACATGTCTGTCACACACACACAATGGGTGCAAGTGAATGTCAAAACTCATATCATGACATGCATGAAACCAATGAGATGATACCACAAATGGAAATATAAAAAAATATATATTAAATATACCATGAATGTAAATCAAATTAAACACACAACAATGGGAATAACAAAAGAAATGGTGCATGTCCGATAAATAATGAAAATCAAAAAAAACATAAGCAAAAGAAATCCAAAAAGAAATGTTGTCCAAAGACACAGTTAAAAAAATCAAATCCAAGGGAAAATGAAAAGTAAAAACCATTGCTCCATGGTGAACACACAATTAAAAAAGAAGAATCCAATGTAGAACTATGTACAATTGAAGAATCCAGGGTCCATGAGCCCAACTTAAGAAATGAAACCTACCAAAAACTACTACCTAATAAAAAAACTATATACAAAAATGTGGTGCATTGTTCAAGTGGTCCAAAATAAAGAAAAAACGAAAGGAAACCTAATACTAACTAACTAACTATTTACAAGGGCAGCAGGCAAGTCCAACGGCTTACTTGTCGTTGTCCCGGGCCAGGGCATCATCGAACTCCTGCTCGATGTCCCGGAGGCGTTCCTCTTCCATGGCCCGAGGGTTTGCAGGGACGATGACATCTGGATCTCCAAGTCCCTGCGAATGGCCTCGAGGCACTCGGCCCGCCTCAGGGCCCTACGCATGGAGTTCTCCGCTCTGACCATCGTGAGCCGTGCCTCTTATGCCGCTACCGCTCCGCATCTATCGCATGGCCCAACTTCTGCCACACGGAAGACACTTCCCGTCCAGGGTCCTCCTGCCCTCCGGCCGATGCCTGCCCCTCCGATGATGAAGGCCCCGAGCCATCATGGCTCCCACCTTGTTGCTGCTGCTGCTGTGCCGCTGCCTGTGCCCTGGCTCCTGCTGCCTGCACATCCTCCTCCAGCTGGGGTGCAGTTGTTGAGGTGGCCACCCCTGCTGGACATCCGACTCCCGACTGTGGCAGGGATGTGTCCTCCACCAGCCTGGCCGCAGGGTCAGAGGCAGCTCCACAGGGCACCCAGGTGACACATGAGTGGGAAGATGGCACAGAGGACGACTGGCTCATAGGGGGTTCAGTTGAGGAGGGGGTCGGAACAAGGTCCAGAAAATGGAGCAATCCAGCCCTGGTGAGCTGTCCCAGTGGGTCAACGCGGTCAACGAGCCATGCAAGAAGACGTGCAGTCTCCTCATGAAAAGACTGCAGGTCAGCTCGCATGGCACGTTGATGCAACGCCACCCCACCCAGGACAGGCACAACCCGGTGCCGGATAGCCACATCCGCAGGGAGAGGAAGGCCAGTTGGTGTAAGCCGATCCCCTCCCTGAAAACAGGTCTGGACGTAGGTATCCCTGCTGGTGCAAGATGATGCAGTCACAGGATCGGGGACAGGATTACACACAGGCACCTCCGCGGCGGCCTGTGCTGCCTCCTGTCCTGCCCCTGCACTGCACCACTAGCACCAGTGGAATCCCCACCTCCAGACGCCGTGTCTGTCCCTTGCACGGCTCCTCCTCCACCAAACCCCCCACCAACCTGGATGACTCCGTGCCATCTTCCTCCATCAGGCCTTGTGGGGTCTCAGCTGCCCCTTCAGCTGCCGAGGAGTCCAACTCCAACCTCCGCCTCTTGGACCTCCCCTCGGCAGCTGCGACCTGGGATGAGGCACCGGACTCCTCACTCCCCGACGAGATGACAACCTGGGAGGAGAGCCGGGCCTTGCGTCTCCGGCTGGCGGTGTGATCCCTGCCGCTGTTCTCCACAGCACCTTGTCCGCCCTCTTCATCAGTTGACGCTGCAGACAGGGAGAGATAGGAGACAGGCATCAGGGCACTGTACAATGGACTCATACACACATGACAGTTGTACATAAGTGGCATTGTCAAACTTCAGACATGGCATCACAATCCCCAACACACATGTCATTGCAACTCACACACATGAGCTAATCCACAGCCCCATTGCAACAGACAGCACCATCCGTACACATACAACAGCATGAGCAGCCAAAGGTGAGCCAGACATCACATTAAACACAGGGAATGCACTAGACATGCACACACGCCACCACACTTACATGCATGTGTACACCTCCGCCAACTGTCGCAGTGATGAGATTGGCATCCATGTCACATCTGGCAATCAGTCTTCTACATATCAGTCTCACATGCATCCATGTTGCATCACTGTTGCACCCTTGTCAAATACACACACATGCACATGTACACGGTGCAGATACATGCAGCTGGAACTAACATCCATGTGTGACACCACAACCATGCCAACTTACATACACAGTAATCCAAACATGTGTGATCACACACCTGCATTTGGCCTGCATGCTTACCCACACATACACCATCCATGTGTCTCACACATGAAAGGACTTGCATGTGTCAGCCTCACAGCCCTGTACATACACATCCATACATGGCCCTACAAAACCACATGTACAACCTGCACACTACTGGCACACCACCACACGCACAGCTACCAATCAGTATGCAAGTACACTTACCGCTCGACTCCAGACGGGTATCCTCTCAAGGACCTGGACATGGAGCGCTGGGCATATGCGTTCCAGGACCCTCATCTGATGTTCCGACAGGTGGCCCCGGTGCCCCTTAGCATCCGCTGCCCTCAAGAGGCGCCGGGCCTTGTTGAGGGTCCTGGACCTGAAGTCCTCCTAGTGCTTCTTGACATGTTGGAAGTCGCGGACTGCCACCCCCTCCGAGTTGATGGCAGTCACGATGTCCATCCAGATCCGAGTCCATCCTTCTTTGTCGGCGCGCAAACTTCCGAAGAGGGCATCATACTGCCCCAGGACTTGCTCCACCAGGACACCAACTTCGGTGGCAGTGAAGCTGGTGCCCCTCTGCCTCTCTGGCTGGGGGTTGCCAGTGGTGCCAGATGGTGTAGTGCCCGACATGGCAACCCCAAAGGCAGGTGTGGGTGGGCAACTGGGTCCTAGGGCTGGGCTGTGGAGCGATGGAATAGCAGTCGGGAGTCTTCGGTCCGAGCAGGGGTGGTCACAGCAACTGCACCAATGGCTGACGTGCAGGCAGCAAATGGCAGGGCACGTGGGCAGCAGGCAATCAGGCAGCAGCAGATGGCAGATGGGAGCATGCGCGGGGCCCTGGGGGGCAGTAATTCAGCCTTCTGGGCAGGAGCGTGGTCTTCCGTGTGTTTTCGCGTGGCCAGCTTGATACGGAGTGATTTGGCATGTGAAAATCTTGCACGTCAGCGTGTAATTCGAAGAAAGACCCTTAAGGCGTGAGCACGTCAGCGATTTCATTGGACCAAAGGCCCTTCGCGTGTAAGCGCTTCTGTGACATGAGGCGTGGGGGCGTGCGCGTCGTTTTCCCCGTGACGTGGGCATAGTGGATTAGCGTGCGAAAAAAAATGCACGTCCCCGTGTGAATGCGTGTAATCCGAGGAAAGGGCCTACACGCGTAAGTGACGTGACACACGCGGGCGTTTCCCTCAGCATGGGTTAAAGGTGAGCGGGGCCAGCAGTTTGCTGTATGTGCCTTTCGTGGAGACCGACGTTAGTTGCTGCTTCCTGTTGTTTCGCGTGCCATCCCAACTTCACAGCTATGAAGGACGTATCTCTTTTTTTGGCAGGTGGATTGGCGCAGTGTGTTTTTCTGCATCGCGCTAGTCAGACGGTGAGTCGTGCACGCTATTTTTCCCACTGCGGGAGCCCCTGTGTATCGCACCGTTTTTGATGTCATAGTAGCCTGCGTGTCCCACGCGTACGCGATTTTCGTGTTACTGGGAGACACCGCGTACTGCGGGCGGTTGATTCCACGCACGTAGGCTGCAGGGTTGCGTGCACGGTTTTCCAGCAGTTTTGGGGTGCCTGAGCATTGCGTGACCCGTCACTACATCACCGGGGTCACATACAGCCTTGCAGGTGCAGGGGGGCTGTTAACATTTTGCTTCCCACCCCCTTCACCCCAATTACCCAGGTCAATTGTGGTGTACACCTCCCATTGGCACAACTCCATCTGGTTGGGAGGCCACCAAAGGGGAGGTGCGCCTCAGCTGGGCGTACTACTCATGGCCGCCGTGGTCAGGGACGTGGCTGGGGTGACCAGGGAGTAGGGGGACTCCAGGGTGTCCAGGGCAGCCGCAGAGGGGGAAGAGGCAGGGGTGCGCCACTTGAGCACGATGTCGTGCCATGTGTCGGTACATTCATGCCACCACCCCCTGTGGTTCTGGGAGATGCAGCTTCTGCATCTTGCACTGGAGCCCGTGTGACCAAGCAGTCCGTTCCATCGACTGCCACGGGCCCTAGGGTAGTGGTAGCTGCAGGTGCAGCTGTGGAAACCGCCACCCAGGCTCAGGGACTGCCAGCGCAGCCTGCGTTGGCACTGGAGGAGCCCTTGGAATATTTCGAACAGGCCAGGAGGGAAACCGTAGGGGCACGCAGGGCTGCCCTGACCAAGACACGTGTCCCTGGGGCAGTTGTGACATCTGCTGCCCCAAACAACCGAGTGCTGGCAAGTGAAGGGGCAGATGCACCCAACAACACCCCAGTTGTGAGTCTGCCAACCAAGACAGTTGCGATCAATGACCCTGCCACAGCGGATGTTGCTGTGCACAGTCCATTAGAGGGCACCTAGCTGCCACTGGCAGAAGTCAGGCCATTGGTCGTCCCTCCACCTGTCATTCCCTTGGCTCAATCCTCCAAACCCACTGGCCATACTGGTCAGGGCGGCATTAGCCTGCCAGGGTCTGAGCCACATTCCAAGAGGAGGAAGGTTGCACCTGCAGCACAGGCTGGTACATCACACACAGCCACAACCTCCTGCACGTCGAGGAAGAAGCCTTTCTGCAACCAGGAACTGGACTTCCTCATGGGCTACGTGCGTGGCCACAGCCGTGACATGATAGTGGGTGCCAATAGTCAGACCACGGCTGCCCAACTTGATACCCACTGGAAGCATGTTGCGGAAAATGTCAGTGCATTCGGCCATGAGGTGCGCACGGCACAAGAGTGCAAAAAGCGTTGGAATGACATCAAATGCAGCGCTAAGGCTAAGCGTGCCTCTAATTACAACTTGACTCTGGTGACTGGCGGTGGGCCTGCACCAGAGGAGGAAATCCTCACTCTGCATGAGTCACTTGCTGCGGAGTTCATACCATCTGAATCGGTCAAAAGAGTGGGAGAGATGCCGGACTTTGATGCCCAGTCCAGTGAGTGTTGATGCGTGTTTGTTGAGGATGTGTGTGTTTTAATTGTGGGATGTGTTGTGCATGATTGCCACTACATGTGAGGTGAACATGGTTCGGATGTGCAAGTAATGCAATGCTCCCGTGATGCATGTCTGCTGTGCTGGATGGTTCACATGTGGAGCAGACACTATTGCATCCTACTCACATGCTGGTTACCAGGATGCCCCTCCGGTCCATGTCCCAGCTCACTGGCCCTTCTGCATGTAGCGTGGAGTGACCTTCCTCTCAGCCCAGGCACAATGTCATAGCATGACTGATGTGCATGTGTCCTCTGCCTGCATGCGGGAACTCCATTAAGGCATGCTCCCTTGCCCCTCCACCCCCCGCTCTGCACCCCAATTCCACCTTTGCACTGGTCTGCTTCAATATTGCCGTTGGGTACTTCCCTGTTAATGCTTCCTGTGTACATGTTAACTTCCCGCAACCAATCTGCCAGACATATGCTGTGTGGTACAGCCTTAGTTCTTGATGCAGGGTATCTCACTTGTACTGTGCAGAGGTCAGATGCCCCGCAGGGACATAAGTGCCCATTCATGCTCCATGTGCATTGCACGCATGCCCCTAATTGTCCTTGACTGGATGAGCACTGTAATACAAGTCCTGGGTGACATACATAGCATGGCATTTCATCAGCCTTCCCATGTTTACTGTGGCTCAGTACTGCGTTGCACACATGTTTAGGGTCTGACAATCTGGGTGGGTCACAGGCCTCAGCCTGTTTAATGGCCAATGACTCTGTCCAACTGGTGTAGTGTCCTCTTCACACTTGGGTGGCCTCCAGACATTTCATCATGTGTCCTGCTTACTGTCCCATCATCATTTGCAGTGTTGTCACTTCACTCACATGAAGCTGTTGATGCTAGTCAACACTGTTTGTCAATACACAGGTCTATGGTCAGCCTTTTGATACCATGCAAGGCATCCCTGCTTTTGCACTTGGGTGGAGGGGTGCTTTGATTGTAGATATGCTACCCATTGAATGCACATTGCACGTGATGTCTGAAGTTGACCTTGCACTGCCTTCACATTTTCTGACACACACCATGGAGTCCTTGTACATGTAGGTAGTGTTTAACATACATATTTGCTGCACTGCATAGACCCACTTCAATGCAGACTGCCACCTTTCAACAGGTCTGATCACAGAAGCAATTCCAAGTTAACCCAGCATGCATGCCAGGTTCTATTATGTGTGTCACATGTCTGCCTGATGTTGTTGGTGTGTGTATTGTGTACTTCTGACATGTGTAGTTACCTTTTTTTTCTCTATTTTTCAGATGATGACACAATGGAGCTGGAGGATGGTGTTGTCATGCCAGGCACAGGGTTGGTATCACTACATCAACCTGGCACAAGTAGGGGTCGTGGGGTGGCAGGCCACGAAAACCCCCAAGTGCTACAGGCCATCTTGTCTCTGGCTCTCTATGAGTCCAGCCCTGATGCCGACTCTGACGTCCATGTCGAGTTGGATGAGCATCAGGTCCATGTGTCAGGGATGAGTGATTCTTATGTGGACACTCCTCTGTCCGCGACACCTGCACTGAGGGGTCAGACTGTCTTGGAACCTCTGCCCGTGGTGGTTCGGGACGCAGGGTCACCCTCCACACCAGTCACTGATGTGCCTGGGACATCACGTCGACGGGGGCATGTAGTCGTGCAGCCGCGGGCGGTGCCAACACGACAAGGACAACCGGTCCTTGGGTCCCGCAGGGGTCAAGCCCAGCAACACGGTCGCTGCGTGCAACCGCTGTATACTGAGTGGGAGCAAGACATGACTGCCAATTCAGAACGGCAGGGGGCAGCAATGGAGAACATCGCTGAGAGCATGGAGCGTGTGGCCCGATCTGTGCTCCCCCTTGCTAGGCAGGTGTTTCTCCAGCAGCAGGCGGCACGGTCCATGGCCCGCTCGCTCAGGCTGGGCATGGCGGCCTCAGACATGGCACGCCAGGCTGAAATGTCGTCTCTGCGTCAAGCAATTGCTACTCACGCAGAGGCACATATGGAGGCCCTGAGGGGGGAGTATGCTTCCCTCAGATCCACTCTGGGTGTCCTTCTGATGTCCCAGAGGGAGCGGTCAGAGGAGAGCTTTGCACAGCTTGAGCGTACCATCTCGGCTGAGCTGCAGGCTTGCCGGGAGGTGCAGCAGTTGTTAAGCCAGGCCTTGCAGGAGGACTCCGTGTTACACGTGCTACCTTGCAAGAGGAAGCACGTGTATCACGGGAGGTTCTGCATGCAGACCTACGTGTCATCTCCACACAGAACCAGGCTCACCCTTCCGGCAGACTTGCTGCCGACGAGGGGCAAGCTGTGGCTGGGCGTGGCCAGGCTACAGTGCCACGTCCTCCTTTCCAGGATGAGCCAGACTCCGACGACCATCTATCTCACACATAGGTTGGGCTGTGCAGGCGTTGAACCCATGGAGGTTTTTTTTTTGGCTCAGCATCATCGCATGTGGGTGTTGAGCAGCACCCTGTACCTCCCCCCTCCTGGGTGCCCCCCCCAACCGGGTCGTATGTGGTCATTTTTTATTTTTCTTTTAGTTTAGTTAGTTAAGTTTCTGTTTGATAGTTAGTTTAATTAGGTAAAGTAGGTTTTTCGTAGTTAGTGGAGTTAGTTAATTTAGTTTAAAATTGCTTGTCTATTGTGCTTTCATGTGACAGTGTGGGCTTTGTGGCTTTTGAAAGCATCCACTGTCTGTTCCAGCTGGGCCCTTCAGGCTTGTCTTGTGTATGTGTTTGCTGCTTGGGGTCCTTGACTCACATATGCCACTCCTGCTTCCCTTATCCATGGGTTTGCAAGGATGGTTCGGTGTAACAGCCTATTACACAAGGGCTTTGGACTGTCATATCTGTGGCATGTCTGATGCTGTGGAACTTGTGTTAACACCCCTAGTGGGGATGATTGGGGTGTTATTGACCACTGTTCTGCTTTTGCAAGATGGGGTGTTTCATGATTCATGTGTACATTCATTGCAATGCATTGTGTAGTATGTTTCTTATCTTTACTGTACATGTGCTTGTTGCAATTCATGCTGTAGATAGTGTGTTCCACACTTTGGCTGTGAAAGACGGACTGTGGTGTGATTTCTGATGTACATCTCTGACATGGTACAGTGATGTGATGCCTGAAGAGACACACACACAGATGAATCTAATGCATTAATAATGTGTTTCATGCCCTTTCTGCAGGGGGATGAGCCTCCAGACCACCTTTGCCAGCAGACATGGGCCATTGGACGTCTGGAATCTGGACACGTTTGGTGGTACTCACATCCACATGTGTGCGCAAGCAGAGGCACAGGGATTGCAATCATACATCCGAAAACTGCTGACGTGTTTCAAGGGACTCCAGGCAAGGTGAGCAGCACAGGGGGGCCACAACACAGCAAACCTTCCACCAGGCCAGTTGCACATGCATGCTTAGTATCAGCACTGAGGGTGAGCTTGGACGAATATTGGTGTTGAAAAGCACAATACAGCTCAGATGTGTTGGTGGACTCATGGCTAGTTGATTGTAAGGATGTCTGGGGCACCTGCAGGGGCAGTGGCACATTCCCTCCGGTCCACCATGGTCCATTGAGGCACTTGTATCACCCAAGTAGCGTTCCAAGACATGTAAAGAAGCAGCTGACAGGGACAGACGGCAAGGGACAGACTCGGGTGCAGTGCATTTCATTTCCATGTAGAATTTGAAACATGCACTGCCTACTTTATTGTTTGGAACACGACTTGTTTGGAAGTCATACCTTGCTATATGCGTCTGTCTGCTTACCCAGGGAACATTGCATGCTGTGTGATTCGTGACACATTGGTGTTCCATTTGCCAAGCACCCACCGGCGCCTGACTTACTGCATTGACTGTGTATGAACCATCACAGGGGTAATGTTACGTATGGGTACGAAGCATCCACACCGGATTGTCTGTTTGTAGAGTAGTTTGTTACTTTGGGGCATATTTGGTGGTGTGTTTGTGTGTTATGGGCACGCACAGATTTTTAACTGTGGCTCTCTTCGCAGCATTGAGGTGCTCCTGTTACCAGACCTGAGATTGCGCAGGCAGGAGGCAAGCACTCACCCCAGAGATAAGTTTCTCTTTGACTTCCATTTCAGGAATTATTGCTATGTTTATAATGAACAAGTTTGGTATGATTGTATATGTGTTAATGTGAGTACTACATTCTTGGCCATTCCCTACTTTCCTGTGTCAATCCTACTCCCCGCTCCTGCCCCTCATTCCAGTTATCCAGTATGCCAACGCCTGTCCCGACTCCATATACCTGGCCCTACTTCCCCACCAGGGTCTCAGAGGCCTGTGTGAGTTTGACCTTGTAGCCACCCAGACCACGGTGGGGGTGGTTGGTTCGTGCCACTCCTGCACCTGTACACGGGAGCAGTGACAGTACACATCCGTTTGTGGTGCCTCATTCTATGTTATGTACCACACATGGTACACATCCTGTTGTGACATTGTTTTACTGTGCTGCCTTGGTTGTTACGTCATTGTGGTAGTACTTGGCCTTTGTGAGGTACTGCTACTTCAAGTCATCTACTGGAGGCTGTTCTGGTTAGTTTTTCTGCCTGCAAGCTTTTTGCTTGGCTTCTGTATTGGCCTGCTTTGAGTTCTCTTGGATGTAGTGTTTTTGCAAATCAAGGTGGACTCTGAGGGTGCAGGCAACTTTTTACACACAATGTGGGAGATGGTGACAAAGGGGAAGGGTGATCCTGTGGCCAGGTGAAATTCAAGGATGTAGGCTCCATAACCCTGGTGCAGTTATTCAGTGGGTCATGGTGATTTGTGAGGGAGGGGTGGTACTTGGTTGGTGATAGTTGCCTTGCCCTGCAGTGTGATGGGCGCCCTGACATTGTAATTGTGGTATCATATGTACATGATGTGTTCTGATGATCAGTGCCTGTTCATGTGTTGTGTTTACCTTTCAGGTGTGAGGGGATAGTTGTGGTTTGACATGCTGGGGTGTACACATGGTAAATGGACACTGATGGTCACTTGATTGCACATGCATAAATTGAGTGCATTATCCCTACTGACCCACACACTCACACTATAATGCACTACATGTACAACCACCCTTCCTTGTCCACGTGCACACTCTGTTTTCCTTCTGGTGCCCACTGTGTCCCTGCAGCACATGTCCTATGACCAATTGGGGATCCTGTACATGCCTAATTTGCTTTCTGATGTGGTTTGTCGCTTAGATGTGATGCTCAGTGTGTGCAGCACACGCAATGGCTGTTAACTGTGCTGTGCACTGAGCAGTGTGTTGCAGGAGGTGGACACGGCACGCAGAAGCTACAGTGTTGATTTTTCAATGCACAATTTGCATGTAGACAGGCATTCATTGTTATTTTACAACTTCAACTTTTGGAATGCATTTGGGTATGACTTCTTTTGGGTGGGAGGTTGTTGGTCAGTCATCTCATCTGATTCCATGTCAGGCATCATTGTCTGGTGCCAATTTACATTTTTTACATGTCAATGTGTACCTTATTGGTACTGTGTTGGTGTATGGCTATTGCTTGCCATGCCATGTTGTGCTTTGGGAGGGTTTGAGTGACATACCAGTGATAGTCATGACCTGTTTTGCAGGTGTGTGTGTTTCACACCTTGCATGTGTGCCTTTTGGTCACACAGGATTGCTTGTGTTTAAGTAGCTAGGGATGCACACAATGTGGCACTTCCATGGCAACAATCTCAGGGTGGTAAGGTTGTGACAGTTGACTGTCTCTTTGTCATCATCGATTGTCACCTGGTATGTGCCAGGCCTGTGCGCACTCCGCAGCGGTGGGAGTTTAGGTGAAAAATGTGTCCACAAACTGGGTCCGGGCATCCTCGCCACGTGCCCTATCCCCACCCATGGGCAGCACCTGTGCCTGTGGTTGGGGATGTGGGGGCACCACCATGTCCACCGATACGCCCTGTCGTGTTGCAACATTGTGCAGGACACATGCTGCCACAATGATCCTGCACACTACTGGGGGTGCACAGAATAGCCACCCATACCAGTGATAGTCATGGACTGTTTTGCATGTGTGTGTGATTCACACCTTGCATTTGTGCCTTTTGGTCACACAGGATTGCTTGTGTTTAAGTAGCTAGGGATGCACACAATGTCGCACTTACATGGCAACAATCTCAGGGTGGTAAGGTTGTGACAGTTGACTGTCTCTTTGTCATCATCGATTGTCACCTGGTATGTGCCAGGCCTGTGTGCACTCCGCAGCGGTGGGAGTTTAGGTGAAAAATGTGTCCACAAGCTGGGTCCCGGCATCCTCGCCACGTGCCCTATCCCCACCCATGGGCAGCGCCTGTGGTTGGGGATGTGGGGGCACCACCATGTCCACCGATACTCCCTGTCGTGTTGCAACATTGTGCAGGACACATGCTGCCACAATGATCCTGCACACTACTGGGGGTGCATAGAGTAGCCACCCACCAGAGCGGTCAAGGGAGCGGAAGCCTGACTTGAGCACTCCGAATGTGCACTCCACTATGGCCCTGGTTGCAATATGAGCCGCGTTGTATCTTACCTGGGGTGGTGTGGTGGGGTTCCGGATTGGTGTCATCATGTGGGTGCTCAGAGGGTAGGCACTGTCCCCTGGAAAGGTGATAATGGTTGTTATTATTGGGGTTTGTGTATTTGTGTGTGTGTGAGACATGCATGCATGTGCAAGGGCATTTGTACTCACCTAGGAGCCATGTGTCGCCATGCTGCCCAGCTTCCATGGCCCGGCCCAGGGCAGACATTCTGTATATGAAGCTGTCATGGGTGGAGCCAGGGTAGTTTGCATAGACAGAGGTGATGATTCCCTTTGCATCGCATACCACCTGTACATTGATGGAATGCCAGTGCTTGCGGTTTCGGTAGATGTGCTCAGTGGCCCAAGGTGGACGTAGGGCCACATGGGTGCAATCTATGGCACCGAGCACTTTGGGGAAGTGTGCCACCCTGTAAAAGTCCTGGACAATGGCCTGCCTTTCTGCGGATGTTCTGGGCATGTATATGTGCCTGCTGACTGAGGGGCGTGCAGTCATGATTGCCAACACCTGATGTAGGCAGCGTGACTGCGTGGCCTGTTTGACCGCCCCCCCCCCACTATGGCAGTAGTCCGCTGAAATGACCCAGTGGCCAAAAAATGCAGGATATTAAGCACCTTCTCCAAGGGGCTCAATGCTTGGGAGCAAAGGGTGGGGGATGTAAGGTTATCTTCCCACTCCCTGACCAGGTCTAGGATGATACGGGGTGGAAACCTATACCTGCCGCAGGCCTGGTCATCAGGCATCCCAAAAAGGCTTGTCCATGGTGAAAAAATGCATGCCCTGGCTATTCTCCTCCTCCTGCTGTGTCCCACGATCAGTGCTGCGACAAATGGGGCATTCATCGTAGCTGTATATACGTGTTTGTTGTTTGCGCGCACTTTTATACTGTCTTCGTGTGGCGGACGCATTCACGCCTGTATGCTTCTTTTGCCGTGCGCGGGTTTCCCGTATTCGTATCCATGAATACGGGTTGTTCGCGTGCATGTGGGCGTTCCGTGTAGTTCCCTGCAGTACTTCCCCAGTTACGCCTTCTTTTTCACGCGTTATTCCCCATTCTGCGTGTTACGCAAACTGTTCCGCCTACTTTTGTTGTATGCGCTGCGCTATGTGCGCTTTTGCTGTGCACGTAGCGCACGCTGTTTGATGACGTGTGTGCCCGCGTGCGACATGCACCGATTTGGCGCACAACCAGTTGGAAACAAGTACAGCGCCTTCCTTGAATCGCACACGTGCGCGTGCGCTTGCTTTATCACGCTTGCGCCACCTTGCGCCTGCTTGCGCTGGGATTTTCGGCGCACGTTTGTTCCATGAATCGGCCCCTTAGTATCAACTCTCCATTCCACTGAACCAATGTTTTCAGTCTACAAATGGTTGTGCACAAATATGTGTGAGATAGGCAAAACATCTTTCACATATTTACGCCAGTTCCTCAATCAGTATCTGAAAGGCAAAGACAAATTGAAAATAAAACTATTACAAAGTATGGACTCCTGTCCAGTGCAAAAATACACAGGACTACAAGGAGATTCATTGGCCAGCATTTTTGGACCTATTTGCAAAAGCACCTTCGACCAAATGAAAATAATATCAGCACACCATTCAACTATAAGAAATCTGGTTCATAAACTGTACTATGCCAGAAGTCCTGCTTTAGTACTAGCCAATTTAAATAACAATCGTCTACATGTTACAGCCAAAGAACTACTCAAAGAAATAGAGCATATTCAGAGAAAACATTTTGGAAGTGAGAGCCACTTACAAAATACAATATCTTTACAACAGACTAGCAACAACTTTACAGATGGCAACCTTCTACTACATGTAAACAATTGTTTGTACCCTTACTGGTAAAGCATGCTTTAGGTATAAAGCAGATACTGAGGGGGACAGATACAGATTTTTAGGCCTGTCTCTCATAGATTTTTCAAAGGTTTGGTCTCCTCAATAAGTGATCCAAAAATACAGTCTAAAGGTACTAATCACTCACTGTGTTGATATGTACAAGTGTTAGAAAACAATTGTTTATTTTCTAATCATATGAAACATGTGGTACATAGATGAAAATTGCTAAAGAGTACAACATACATGTAAGAATTAACAGTTGACAGTGACATCATAAAAAAATACCACAGAAAAACATAAAATACTGTACAGCTAATATACAGATAGGAATTAATTAGTATTTCATTGACACAATTAATATAAATGCTTTTGTGAATACATAAGTACTTTATAATAAATCCAAAGAAGAAAAATAAAGTGGCTGTAAACTCTCCCGAGTTTCAAAGGTGCCTTAACTAGGGTGTGATTTCCATTGGGCAGTGAATGTTTTTTAAAGGATATAACAATGAATAGTACAGGGTCATGGGGAAAAAGATATCTTTACCAACGTAGCAGAGACTGACCGAACAGAGTCTGTGAAAACTGAGAACCAATTTGATCAGGTGTTCCTAGTTTGCTTCAAGTTTTGGCAGAATTGCAGTGAATTGCGTCTGCCTTCATCAGGGCTCCATATGGGCGACCCTGTAGGAGGTACAAAAGACTCCAGTGAGTGGGTTTGTAGTGTGCAATTAATTTCTAGGCATTATAATTGTAGAACGGTTCTCACAGCACCGTGCTGGTGTCTTACCTGCTGGTGCTATGTATCCTAAGTACTCGGTTGTCGATCATTGAGAGGCTTAGTGCTGTGCAGGATAGATCCTCAAACGGTTACGTGAAGGTAGCGGGAAACCGGACGGTTGTTTGTTCCACACGGAGGTTCTGAGTGGGAAACAAAAGAAAGTAAAAAAGTAGAGTGGCGCTGCTAACGACCCGTCATCCAAAATTATTCCAGAAGCAGGGGAGGGTATTTGCTGGCAAACCGGCGAGAGAAAATCATAATAGATTGGTACGTGCTAACTGGATAGTTATAGTCTGCTGTGTCGTTTAAAAGCTGTTCCAGAAGTGTGTTTCCTTGACAGTGTGGCTATTGTCCGGTATGGCTCCTAGACAAGTCAAGAGAGGGGGAAATAACAAAGGAGGAATAAGGGGCCAAATTAGTCAGAAAACTTGCTGGGGGAGTTAAAATAATGATCCACAAGCAAGGTACAATATTTTGTAGGGAATGCCGTGCATTCTCAAATAAGAGTCTCTGAGCTTGTGAGGTGCACCAGAGGCATTACTATATAGTACGGGAGGCAGTGCTAAACCGGTACCCTGGTAGTACTGACTACGAATGGATGGCAGTCCCAGTGACTCGTGGGGTCGCGTGTCCTTAAAGGTTGCCAAGTGTGATTATAAGAGGCCACATATCCCTGGATGTTAGAAGAGTATGTAGAGAGATGCCTGTGTGGAATAAGGCATGCTTCAGGGTTTAAAGGTGCTAATTGCCTCTGCATGTGAAAGATGGTTTAGATGCAGAGTGGAGACATCCAGCCAAGGGAGTGATCTGCTTATATAGATGCGACCCAAGGTGAGAACTAGTTTGCGATGAGTGCAGCTATCGGGGATTGCCTTACATAACGTGTGCACTCGAGGCTGCCTCCTGTGCGGAGAAAACTTGCCAGCATTCGCGTTCGCGTCTTGACGGTAAACTGGGCGTGCAAGTGGAAGGAGCCGTTGTATATCCTCCAGCGTCCTTAGAAACCGCATGTGCATGATGCCATTTGAGCCGAGACGGCAACCAATCCAGTGGAATAGGCGGCGCAGCCGTGTGTCAATGTGAGCGTGCGCTCACAAAGTTGTTGTGGTGCCTGTGGATAGTACAGATAATTCAGCCTTCAAAAGTTCAATTTTAGCTAGGTTGAAGATGGGAGTTGTTTTGGCATTCATTGAAGGACTCAATATCTCTGTTGGCGTCGACAAGGATTTGTTCTGCCTCCGCGCGGGAGGAAACCCCATTGTGGTTGCACCATTGGGGGTTGCCAAAACCTCCCCCTAAAAAAGGAAACAATGAAGAAGGAGGTTGAGGGGGATAGGCACAATTTGCCTGTGATACACTCTGTTGTTGTCTAGATTGGTCGTCAGAGGATGACCCACTGCTTGAGCCAGAGAACGTCACACCCCTATGGCGATTTCTTTGTGCTCTTGTGTTCAAATTGCCAGGAGTCGTTCCCTGGTTAAGGTTTGTAATGTAGTTGTCAGAGATGTATGGACTACTTCTAGTTGAAATTCTTTAATAACTTTTTGAAGTTTGTTTGTCTTTCTAATTAACGTTGCTGATTTAAATTCATCAAATAGTTTGTTAAGGTCTGAAAGTTGATTTTTAGCATTAGTGATGGCAGTATTTGTTATAAAACTGGCTTCTTCCAGACCAAATCCTTCTGAATTTGGTTACTGATGCGTTGTGCTGTGGTGATGGTCAGGACCATCAAGACCCGACTACACTTGGTTGCAACGTAGCTAAAGTTTGTTACATATTCTTTGTCATCTAGAAAAAGGCATGGAGTGTTTCTTATAATAAGGCCGCTAGGGATGATGTTAGCTTTCAAATATTCCCTTAAAAAGTGTGCATGGAATTCTGTACGAAAGCACTTCTTCTTAAGGCGTAAGATGCTATCTCCTGTGTTAGTTGTCCCTGATGGGGGATTACTGCCAGTGGAGTCGAAGAACGAGGGACCCGAGATGGTGTCCTGAATCTGTTGATCTGTGAAGCTTAAGGTTTGATTCTATGCCACACCAAATCATGAAAATGAATCAACAGTATACTGTCTAAATCTACTGTGTTGATCCAGATGCCCAGCTGCCCAAGATGATAGAGTACCGAGAAACAGTAATCTTGGGAGAGAAGGAAAAAGAGAATGGACTACTATAAGTGGTAATGAAAACCTAAGTCCTACGTGGGTTTGATTAACCCTAAGCAACAAGGTAGCCTAAATTGGTAACAAAAATACCATGAAGGGTAATAGGGGACAGCCTGATTCAGAAAGGGTACTGGGCCGAAGGGAAGAAAATGTAAACAATTGTTTGTACCCTTACTGGTAATGAATCCTTTAAGTATAAAGCAGATACTGAGGGGGACAGATACAGATTTTTAGGCCTGTCTCTCACAGATTTTTCAAAGGTTTGGTCTCCTCAATAAGAGATCCAAAAATAGAGTCTAAAGGTACTAATCACTCACTGTGTTGATACATACAAGTGTTAGAAAACAATTGTTCATTTTCTAATCATATGAAACATGTGGTAAATAGATGAAAATTGCTAAAGAGTACAACATACATGTGAGAATTAACAGTTGACAGTGACATCATAAAAATATACAACAGAAAAACATAAAATACTGTACAGCTAATATACAGATAGGTATCAATTATATTTCATTGACACAATTACTATACATGCTTATGTGAATACATAAGTACTTTATGATAAATCCAAAGAAGAAAAATGAAGTGGCTGTAAACTCGCCCGAGTTTCAAAGGTGCCTTAACTAGGGTGTGATTTCCATTGGGCAGTGGATGTGTTTTAAAGGATATAACAAAGACTGTTACAGGGTCATGGGGAAAAATAAATATTTGCCAACATGGCAGAGACTGACTGAACAGAGTCTGTGAAAACGGGGAACCAATTTGATCAGGTGTTCCCAGTTTGCTTCACGTTTCGGCCGAATTGCAGTGAATTGCGTCCGCCTTCATCAGGGCTCCATATGGTCGACCCTGTGGGAGGTACAAAAGACTCCAGTGAGGGGGTTTGTAGTGTGCCATTCATTTCTAGGCATTATAATTGTAGAACGGTTCTCACAGCAACGTGCTGGTGTCTTACCTGCCAGTGCTATGTATCCCAAGTACTCGGTTGTCGATCCTTAAGAGGCTTAGTGCTGTGCAGGATAAATCCTCAAATGGGTCCCGTAAAGGTAGCGGGAAACAGGACAGTTGTGTGTTCCATACAGAGGTTCTGAGTGGGAAACAAAAGAGAGTAAAAAAGTAGAGGGGGGCTGCTAACGACCCGTTATACAAAATCATCCCAGAAGCAGGGGAGTGTATTTGCTGGCAAACCGCGAGAGAAAATCATAATATATTGGTACCTGCTAACTGGATAGTTATAGTCTGCTGTGTCGTTTAAAAGCTGTTACAGAAGTTTGTTTCCTTGACAACGTGGCTATTGTCCAGTATGGATCCTATAATAAACAGAGATAATCGGGATGGGGAGATCCAAAACCAGAGACAAGTAGGTGCTAAACGTGTGTGTTTATTGTATAATCACACAGAAAGTGGTACGTGACTGCACAATTTATTTTACATTACTTCCGATAAGCACGAAAGGTGTTTTAGAGAGGACGGACAGAGTGGGTCACGCAGTGGTGACACAGGTGGGTGCAAACCTCTGGAATATCGAGGTCAGCATTACATTGAAAATACAAGTTTCCTCGCATATCGAGGAACAAAAACACAAGGTGCACACAACAATCTTGAAAGTGAACAGGTACAGGTAGTGATGCAGTTGTGATGAATGGTTCGACACAGGGGGTGACACAGGGTGTGTTTCGGCCAAAAAAGTGGCTGGGAAGTCGCCGTCTTTGTGCTGGCCTTCGTCAGGAAAGAGGCACCAGTAGTGGTGCTGTCCGTGGTGTCTGTGGGTAGAACAGAGCTATTAGGATCTCGGGTGGTGATTCAATAAGTACTTAGAGTATTTAATACGGGCCGAATAAATGCCCAAGTGATACACCATATGGAGTATCTTAAAAAACAGCTTACCTGCCGCTGACCTCGATATTCCAGAGGTTTGCACCCACCTGTGTCACCACTGCGTGACCCACTCTGTCCGTCCTCTCTAAAACACCTTTCGTGCTTATCGGAAGTAATGTAAAATAAATTGTGCAGTCACGTACCACTTTCTGTGTGATTATACAATAAACACACACGTTTAGCACCTACTTGTCTCTGGTTTTGGATCTCCCCATCCCGATTATCTCTGTTTATTATACGTATACCCACCTGGGTAAATCGGGACCTAGCCAGGTGCCCTAAAGATTTAAATATATTGAGCACAACCCGCGGTTGAAGGGCTACTCATCAAACATAGGAGCAGTCACCAGGACATCCTCCTATCTCCAACAAATATGGACAAAGTTAATATCGTGTCCTACACTGAAGAATATTTTCAGAAATTAATGGGCATAACCACCACTTTAGGCTCCGAAGGTGGACCCATCGCCCAAGGCGCCAACAGAGATGAATTAGATACCATCTTACAGAAAAAGAAAAAACTTGTAAGAACAGAAATGCATGGTACTTTCATGCTAGAATACCTGAAAGCGGGAATCATCCCCGAAGGCCTACAAGTGAAGAATATCCCCAGGGTATTCACTGACAATCCGAAATTCAAAGTGAACTTTAGCGGCGTGGGCAACAAATGTAGCCGTGACTGGATAATCCTTATAATCGACACTGCCCAGGAAGAATGCAAAAAACAGGGAGAAGACCTTGCCACCCTGGAAAAGAAATTTACAGATGACAGAACCATCAATGACGCACAACAAAAACTACAAAAATTAGAAGAAGAAGTGATTAAATTTAATCAACTAACAGTGGAACGCAAAGTACAGAAATTCAGGAAAGATCTCAACCACTACGCAGAGGAAAAAACCTATCCCTATCTCAAAGAAACATACTACGAGGAACTCCAGCAACAACAGAAAACTAACTACAATAGACGGAACCGGGTAGTCAACTTTTCAGGTAGCTCGGGATCCTCAGGCGGGAGTACCCCAGGCTCCCCCGGTACCAACGGGAATCAAAACCAACCACTACAACATCCGTTTTTTCAGAGAGGGGGCCAACGAGGCCGCCCGAGAAGGCGCACTCAACAAACCGGACAATACATGAGGACACGCCAGTGGTACTCGAACCAGCCCTAGAGACAATTCCCATTTTTAACCTGTCCTCCAGGCCTTTAGCTCAAGCTGAACAGACACTCCTCGAGAGGGGCCTTTCCTTTGTTCCAGCTACCAAAGCAGACCCCTTCAACACGGAAGCAGAACTAAGAAGGTTTTTCCGGACCCTCAGGTTGAAATACTTTTTCGAGATACACGTACCCAGCAAACAAGATTCCATCAACCAGATACCAGAGAGGACTAAAGACAACATCACTGGGTTCAAACCCAAATCCACCTTCTTACCACCCCCTCACACGATCCCGAGTGAGTTTGAGACTTTTGAGAAGATCGTCATGAAAACAATCACCGACGGGATAAGACAAAAAAACTTTTATCAAGACAACCTGCTACCAACGGAGCGACAGTCCCTGAAGGACCTCCACCAGGATACCACCATCACTATAAAACCAGCAGACAAAGGAGGCGGTATTGTGATCATGAACACCGCAGATTACAATCAGGAATGCTTGCGACTCCTCAGCGACAGAACCTCATATAAAATGTTAAACAGGGACCCCACACAACGACTGCAAGAAGAGATCATCAACCTCACCAAGCATGCCGAAGACCAGGGGTGGATTTGTCAAGAAGAAAGGATCTTTCTCAACAAAACTCACCCGAGGACTCCGGCCTTCTACATTCTACCCAAAATCCACAAGCACCCCACCAAACCACCGGGCAGACCCATTGTCTCCGCCTGTGATTCACTGTTGGAACCCCTCTCTCTATATACAGATTTTTTTATGAAGCCGTTCGTAGGTAAAATGGCATCTTACCTCAAAGACAGTACCGAAACCATCAAGATTTTGGACTCCATACATCTGACTGCCCAGTCCATTTTGGTCACCATGGACGTTGAGGCACTGTATACCTCCATCCCACAAACAGAGGGCCTACAAGCCTTGGCGACTTGCCTTGAAAAACGAGCCAACACTTCTACCATACCTACTAACTTTTTGGTGGAGTGCATTCGGATCGCCATGGGTGAGAATTTCTTTCTATTCGGCCATCAAATGTACCAACAAATTAAAGGAGTGAGCATGGGCGCCACTTTTGCCCCGGACGTCGCCAATCTGTACATGGCACAATACGAAGAAGATCACATCTACTCTGACAACAATCCTCACAGACCAAACATCAAGGTCTGGCGTCGATACATCGATGACATTTTACTCATTTGGGAAGGAAGCTCTGAAGAACTACTAGCTTTCCACCAATGGCTCAATGCACGGAACGATTACATCAAGTTCACCATTGAATGGGACTACCAAGAGATCAATTTCCTCGACCTACACATTTACCGGTCCGGAGATGCGCTGAAGACGGAACTCTTCAGAAAACCTACCGACAGGAACACCCTTCTCCACTTCACCAGTTACCATCCACAAGGTTTAAAATACAATCTCCCCTACGGTCAGTTTCTGCGCATCCGGAGAAACTGCTCTGACAAAGAAAGATTCAACTACCATGCACAACAACTGCAAACACGTCTTGGAGAGAGAGGATACCCCAGGAAGTCCATCAAGACAGCCAAGAAAAGAGCGGCCAACACCGACCGCTCCCTCTGCTTAACCACTAAAGAAAGACTCCCTAACGATAGAACTGTCTGCGTCACCACGTACAACCCAGTCAGTAACCTCATCAAAAATACCATCAACAAACACTGGCATCTGGTAAAAAATGAAGGTACCCTGGCGAAGAAACCACTGTTCGCCTTCAAGAAAAACAGAAATCTTAGAGACTCATTAGTCCACACCTTCCTAGAACCCACCAAACCAGTCACCACGCTGTGGAATCTTCCACCAGTGGTGGGTCACTTCAGCTGTGGACATTGCGTCGCCTGTCGTTTCACCACGAACAGCAAAACGTTCATCCATAAGAACCTAGTATGGAAACAGAACAGTCACACCAACTGCGAAAGTAAGCACGTGATCTACGCTATCAAGTGTCCCTGCGACCTGATTTACATCGGCAAAACCATCAGACCAGTCAAACAAAGGATCAACGAACACAGATCCTGCATCAAAAACAAAGTTGAGGACAAACCTCTGGTCGAACACTTTAGCCAGAAGAAACATACCCATGAAGAATTCACGTGGACCGTGATCCAACAACTTCAGCCTCAAAGACGAGGAGGCGACATCAACATTGCCCTCACTAGACTCGAGCAAAAGTGGGTCCACAGATTGAACTCCGTCCAAGACGGCCTCAATATAACCGTTGAATGGAAACATTTTTAGAACTGCCATTAGCCATCAGTCACCGACGTCCCCTCTCTGGCAACGGACTAGTGTCCATTACACTAGATTGATCTAAATGTGTACATTTTACACCTATGTTTTTTCTACCTTGAGAATTGCTTGTGCACTGTTACCATCCCTCTGTGCATCTTCGAGATATAATGGTTTCTCCTTGTGATGATTATTGCACACCAGAGTCATTGTGTTGTACCATCCACAGTGTTTTGCGGTAACTATGCCATCACATGACCGTCTCAGCCTCCATGTGGCATGCCCGTCTTACTGTGCGAACTTCCTATTGCCGATGTCCTTCCTGCCCCCACTGGACTACATTACCCAACATCACACACGTAGTACCGCCTTTCCATTGGAACACGGCGCACAGCCGTTGGATTGGCCCAAGCAGACTGCCGCCCCGGGACCGCGGGATCCCATTCGTCTGCCTTTAGCCACAGGCTGCTATTTATACTGTCCTCCACGGCACCCTCGGTGTCCGACTCATCCGGCTCCCACCAGTCTACGTCCAGCACGGCAGCGTACCACCCAGACCACAGTAAGTCCCCCCACCCAAACGCGGGCTAGCCCATGTTTCCCGAAACACTCGACTCACACAGGTCACTAAAACCTTTTTAATTTTCCTTCTAGACTTGGGTATATTTACGCCCCACTCCTGCTTCGTGAGACTCTTGACCACGTTGGCTCGAAGGCAATCATAGCCCTCCACCTTGTGCCATACACCGCACCGGTCAACCCGCACTCCTCGCGGCTTCCCCGACAGCACCCACCTGCTCCCCTCCGGCGGCAGGTAAGCTGTTTTTTAAGATACTCCATATGGTGTATCACTTGGGCATTTATTCGGCCCGTATTAAATACTCTAAGTACTTATTGAATCACCACCCGAGATCCTAATAGCTCTGTTCTACCCACAGACACCACGGACAGCACCACTACTGGTGCCTCTTTCCTGACGAAGGCCAGCACAAAGACGGCGACTTCCCAGCCACTTTTTTGGCCGAAACACACCCTGTGTCACCCCCTGTGTCGAACCATTCATCACAACTGCATCACTACCTGTACCTGTTCACTTTCAAGATTGTTGTGTGCACCTTGTGTTTTTGTTCCTCGATATGCGAGGAAACTTGTATTTTCAATGTAATGCTGACCTCGATATTCCAGAGGTTTGCACCCACCTGTGTCACCACTGCGTGACCCACTCTGTCCGTCCTCTCTAAAACACCTTTCGTGCTTATCGGAAGTAATGTAAAATAAATTGTGCAGTCACGTACCACTTTCTGTGTGATTATACAATAAACACACACGTTTAGCACCTACTTGTCTCTGGTTTTGGATCTCCCCATCCCGATTATCTCTGTTTATTATACGTATACCCACCTGGGTAAATCGGGACCTAGCCAGGTGCCCTAAAGATTTAAATAAACAGTATGGATCCTAGACAAGTCAAGAGAGAGGGAAATAACAAAGGAGGAATAAGGGGCGAAATTAGTCGGAAAACTTGCTGGGGGAGTTAAAATAATGATCCACACGTAAGGTACAATATTTTGTGGGGAACGCGTGCATTCTCAAATGAGAGTCTCTGAGCTTGTGAGGTGCACCAGGGGCATTAGTCTATAATACGGAAGACAGGGATAAGACGGTACCCTTGTAGTACTGACTACGAATGGATTGCAGTCCCGGTGACTCGGGGGGTCGCGTGCCCTTAAAGGTTGCCTAGTGCGATTATAAGAGGCCACGTGTCCCTGGTTGTTAGCACATTATGTAGAGAGGTGCCCGTGTGGAATATGGCATTCTTCATGGTTAAAAGGTGCTAATAGCCTCTGCGCGTGAAAGTTGGTGGTTTAGATGCAGAGTGGAGACGTCCAGCCAAGGGAGTGATCCGCTTATATAGTTGTGACCCAAGGTGAAAACTAGTGTGCGAGGAGTGCAGCTATAAGGAATGGCCTTACCTAGCGTGTACACTCTAGGCTGCTTCCTGTGCGGAGAAAACTTGCCGGCATTCAGTGTTCGCGTCTTGATGGTAAACTGGGCTCGCGAGTGGAGGGATCCATTGTATATGTTCCAGCGTCCTTAGAAACCGTGCGTGCATGATGCCATTGGGCCCAAGACGGCAACCAATCCGGTGGAATTGGGCGTCGCAGCCGTGTGTCAATGTGTGCACGCACTCACAATGTTGTTGTGGTGCCTGTTGCCAAGGAGACCCGTGAAGGACTTAATGCGAGGGAATCCGTGATGCCGAATATTACGATCATGATGTCTGTGTCTGGTGGGGTTCAAAAAGAGGTCATTCGTTATAGAAAAGAACCAAGCACATAGTGGAAAGAGGCACAAATTACTCAGCTGAACACAGCCATGAGACAATGTATACGTGTCATACTGGTAGCTGTCAGACCAGCTAAGACTAATGTGCAGTGTGTGTTCAAAGGAAAACCAGGGGCATTATTTGTGTCTTGAGATCACTGCGTTCGAGGCATGTATCCCATAGTTAACAAAAAACTGAAATTTAAGAGCGATATGTCAGGTAATAAATAAGCCTGCCAGGGCACTCAGAGGAGACACAGTGGGAAGGGGATGAGTGGAAGGGATCGGGTATGCAGTCAACCTCCTCAGGATGTAAGTTAGAAGAGAGGCTGAAAAATCTCATTCAGACCATGATGGTATGTGTCTAGGCGGTGAATCCACCTAGATTATTTTTTTAGTAGACTGTGTTGGATGTCAGGACCACCTTTGATTTTCTCCGCCACCCACCAGAGAATGTTGGGGTATGATTGAAAGTCAGATAGTGTTCCACTAGGGGTGCAGTGAGATTTTTGCATCTGATTTTTTATCTGTGTTCTGAGATGCAAATGTTGACTGCCCTAATGGTCTGACCTATGTACTGAAGGCCACATGGGCCCTCGATGCAATAGATAGCATTTTGACTTTTGGAGTTTGAAAGGTCCCTAAGGGTCCATTGTCGTTCACCGATGGGGAAAATTTTCATCTTCTTAGTAAATCGGCATGCAACACAGTTCCCACATGGGTGATGACCTTGTAGGGGGTGGAGAGTACGGGAGGCACCGCCAGCTGTGTCTGGCTGGTAGAGAGAATGTACCAGATGTTCTTTAATATTTTTTGCACGTTTGTAGGCAAACCTTGGAGGCTGTTCGTCTGGTAGGTTCAAACATGCTATATGCCAGTGTTTGTTAATAATCTTCTTTAATTGTGCAGTATGGGTGCCAAAGGTGACAACACATGTCATGCGGTTTTCTGTAGCTGAGGTAATCTCCCGTTCCAATTGGATGAGGTTATCTCCATTGGTGTTACAAGCTCGTTTCATGGCTTGTGCCAGTTGTCTTTTCGGGTATCCCCTAGTTTGTAAGTGGGTAGATAGAGCCTCAGAGTGACGTTTGTAGTCTACAACAGAAGTGCAATTTCTGCAAATACAGAGAAATTGTCCATAGGACAAGTTGTCTTTTATATGCGCTGGGTGGTTACTGGCATGATGCAGAAGAGTATTCCTGTCCGTGGGTTTGCGGTAAAGGTCGCATTCTAGAGTGCCATCTTGGTGTCTAATTATTAAGTCCAAAAAATTAATCTCGTAACTGCTATGGTCGACGGTAAACTGTATATATATGTTGCAGGTGTTAAGCCAAGTCGAAAAAGCACCCAGTTCGGTGTCTGTGCCCGTCCAGATATAGATTACATCATCGATGTAACAATGCCACTGGCTAATCTGGGCCTGCCACCAGTTGCAGTTGGAGAAGATGTGGTCATTTTCGAACTTGGCCATATAAAGGATTGCCAGACTGGGGACAAATGCTGCACCCATCGCATTTCCTTTAGTCTGCAGGTATATAGTGTTGTTAAATGTAAAAAAGTTCCTGCATAGTGCTATCTCCATCATTTCCAATACGAAGTTAGTCAGAGTCTTGAGGGGACTAGGGTCAGAGGAGAGCCAACCCCGAGCGCATTCAATGGCGTCAGCCTGGGGGATATTCATATACAAGGACTTAATGTCCATGGTCACCAGAAGCTGAGCTGTAGGATCAAAGGCTAGGCCCTCAAAGATCGTGATCAGGTGTGTGGTGTCCTTTAAGTACGTGGGAGTTTGTGTGCTAATAGGTTGTAAAAAGTAATCAAAAATGTGCACAGGGGTTCCAGAATGGAGCCACTGCCTGACACAATCGGGCGACCCAGTGGATTAAGAGGGTTTTTGTGTATTTTAGGCAGAGCATAAAATCATGGGGTTCTACCCGATGGTCTGTTAGAAATTCTGCCTCTTTATAAGAGATCCATTCTCTTTCTCGTGCAAAATTAACTGCATTACTTATTTCATGACAGAGATCCTTGGTGTTATCTTTGTGAAGGATGCTGTAACTTTCTCGGTCATTGAGTAGCATCAGTACCATGTCCTTCTATTCTTTATTGGTCATAATCACCTGGCCTCCTCCTTTGTCGGAGGGTTTAATGATAATTTTCTTATTATTTTGTGGTGATGTCAATGCTCTTTTCTCTGCTATACTGATATTGTGCTTGGTTTTCATAGTTTTAGATCTTAAGTGATCCAGGTCCCGTAGAATGCATCTCTCAAAGGTGAGAAGATCATGGGGGACTTGACTGTCTGTCGGGGTAAATTTGGATGGTAAATGAAGACCAGTATCATCTTCGTTAGCATCTACTTCTGAGGCATGTTCCTGAAAGAAAGTTTGCAATCTCACTTTACGGAGAAAAGTGCGTACCTCCATTTCTAAGTCGTACCAGTCTGTTAGAGTTGTGGGTACGTAGGATAAACCGTTGGATAGTACAGATAATTCAGCATCCGAAAGTTCAATTGTATCTAGGTTGAAGATGGGAGTTGTTTCGGCATTTATTGAAGGACTCGATATCTCTGTCAGCTTCAACAAGGATTTGTTCTGCCTCTGCGCGGGGGGAAAACCCATTGTGGTTGCCCCCATTGGGGGTTGCCAAAACCTCCCCCTAAAAAAGGAAAGAATGAAGGAGGGGGTTGCAGGGGAGGGGGTTCCACTACACATATTCAAAAAAGAAATATTAAAGTTTCAAAACACATCTGCTGTAATACCAAACCATGTGTGTGTGTGTGTGTGTGTGTGTGTGTGTGTGTATGTGTGTGTGTTGCCACAGGACTTTTTTTTTATAAGAATAGTACAAAAACCGTAGAAATAATGTACAACATAGAAGACAATGAAGATTTCAAGTGGTTCCAATTAGCTCTCTATCTTATAGCAGAAAACAAATATGAAATGACTGACTCCTCAATACTTTGCAGTTACTGCACTGCAAAACTTGACAACAACTAAATACCTTCAAGTGCTATCACAAATAACTTGGAATTATTCCAACTACCAAAACCCCTGCCACAACTTAACTTGCATGAGAGCATCATAATTCAAACAGTGCACCCATTTCAAGCAATAATACGCCTTCAACCAAAAACTGCAAAACTACCTCCTCTGAATTACTGAAAGGCACTTATGGCAAAGAAGTTCATTTGCCATTAGATCTCAATGAAAATGTACACACTCTGGTAGTGCAACGTCAAATAGATCAATGTTTAATTATCTTAGTAAATGGCGTACCTATAAAAGACAAAACAATTTGGCAACAACTCATGGATGTACAGACATTTAGACAAGCCCTTCAATATCTAAAAGACAACAATGAATACTACAAAGAAATAAATATTGAAGAAAACCTGAGGGAAACCAACGAAGTAATTTAAGGCTCGTCAGAAACTGGTCAATTTCAACTTCTAGATCATACCACAGCATCCAATATTTTAGACCATTATACAATTCACCCATTACACTCTAAAGACAACATAGATGATGCACAGGAAACATACCAAATGCGACAAGCCAAAGGATCTCGAATCAGCCTATGGGAAATAAGTATAGAAGCACGTGCCTTTCCTCTACATTTTCCTATTGAAAGACCCACACAAAAAACAGCATCAGAATAACGCCCTTTACGAATGTATTTTGAAGACCCCAAATTCAGATAAAACGTGGAATACATATTCCACCTTCTCTTTGAAAGTGAACTAGCAACTCTCTGCTACTAAGTTGCACACACATTAAAATCAGGTACCAATTTTCAAAATATGTCATCTACGCAATACTACAAAAAGTGCAAGAAAAAGATGAGGTTTTACAATCAAGCATTACAAATCTTTCAGCAAACATACATGGTACAAAAGAATAATGGTTCCAACGTTACGCAGATGTACGCTGTATGATAAGACACGTTGACCCACCCACTTGGTTTGTGACATTAAGTTGTGCAGAATATGCATGGGAAGATTTACACGATTTCCTGTGCATAGCAAACATAAACAAAGCAAATATAGATATAAAAACACCTGGAGAACTCTGCTCTCTATATCCTGTAAATTTATCAAGATATTTCCATCATCGCTTAATTGCTATGCTATACTTAATTTGTAATAGAACTGTTCCTCCCCTCGGAGAAGTGCAACACTTCTTTTGGAGAAAATAATATTACACCAAGGAGCACCACACATCCACATGCTTTTGTGGATTAAATATGCTCCTAAATTTGGTCAGGACAGTGATGCCACTGTTTTACAGTTCATCCAAAAATGTGTCACTTTTGAAATCCCTTCACAAACAACACATAGTGACCTTCATGCACACATTTTACAATTTCAAAGACACAAATGTGGGAAGTATTGTCATCGCAAATATAAAAACAAAGGGAAATACTACACTAAATGCTGCTTTGGTTTCCCTAGACCAGTTTCAAAAACAGGTCAAGTAAACAACTTCATATCTTCAGTTAGATATAGTGTCAAAGGTAAATCACATAAGAACACATATTACATAAAAAGAACAGAAGGATCAAAATACCTCAATGATTACAATGCAATCATTGCCCTCCTATGGAATTCAAATATAGATGTGCAGTACATTGCAGACAATTCCACTGCAGTTACACGATTTGTCACAGCCTACTTAACCAAAGTAGAAAAAACAGAGCTCAAAGACCTCTGGGATGACATATCATCTGACAAAACACTATCACACAAATTGTACAGCTTAGGCATAAAAATGCTCTCCCATAGAGAATGTGGCTGCTATGAAGCTGCAGATTGTTTAACCGGTACTGCCTTGTATGTAAAATCTGAAAATATCGTATGGCTAAACATTGGTCCAGCTAAATCTAGAAAAAGAGTTCTCAAATCATATGAAGACATAGAAACAATAGCCAACAATGATCCCAACAGCCAAGACATTTTGAAAAACAACTTACTAGACACATAATACCCAAACAGAAACACCACTTTGAAAACCATGTGTCTTTACCACATAGCCCAAAACTTTGCGTACAAAAATAATATTAAACCAGATGAGAAGAAAGGTAGATTCATGGTGGAGTATTGTGAAGGCAGCTTAGTGAAACTTACCAAACAAAGCTTAATTAATCATATCAAATTGTCATTAAAAACTCCTCAACATAAACAACTGTATTACATGTCCCTGCTACAACTTATTAAACCATGGAGAAAAGAAGAAGATTTACAAGATACCTATGACTCCTATGAAGAAGACGCTTTCAAATCAAATGAAAGCACTATAACAGATGTAAACGTTACACAGTACAAAACAATGTGGCACACTGAACAGCAAGAAGAAGAAGAACTCTGTGTGCAACTAGATATGGGCAATCCTGACAGTAGTCAACCTTCTATGACAGGAAGCCAAGAACCACTTGGACAACCACTAATAGAAAATGAGGCAGAATTAGCCATGACTGAAGTAGAAAACACCATGTGCCTTTATGACCAACCTACAGAAGACTTTTCTCTACTAAAATCACAACTAAACAATGAGCAGCGTAGCATTTTCCAAGACATAAAAAAAATAAATTGAACATGGTGTGCAGCATGAAACTAAAAATAGTACCTGCCAAGACTACAAATCTATACTGGTATATGTGAGTGGACAACTTGGGTCAGGCAAAACATTCTTAATCAAAATCATCAGCAAGTTCCTTCAACAATTGATAAACAACACACTGTCAGCTGTTGTACCTGCCCCCACAGGTTTAGCTGCCTACAACATAGGTTGTGTCACTTTACACTGATTAATACTCCTTCCAGTAGAACACCATAAAACACTGATTATTCCAAACTTTCTCCTGAAGCTGCAATGGAACTACACAGAGTTTTCAAACACATGAAAATGCTGCTAATAGATGAGGTAAGCATGATTTCCAATCTAATGTTAGCCTTCATTCACCTCAGATTGAAGAGGTCCTGAAAACAGACTATGAAGAACTCTTTGGAGGACAACACATTATAGTTTTTAGAGATCTTCTTCAATTAACACCAGTTAAAGGTGAACCTATATTTAAAACCTTAGGGTAACAAAATATGTCGTACAACTCTTGGCAGAAGAGGAAATATCAACCTTTGGCAACATTTCCAATATAAAGAATTAACTGAAAACATGCATCAGTCTGCAGACCTCACATACGCCAACATTTTAAAAAGTATTAGAGTTGGTGTACTATCTCAAGAAGCACAATCTATATTAAAAACCAGGCACATCCATGCACTCTATGGCCTTAAGTCATGTGCTTCTGATGTCATGGAACAATTAGCACACAAAGATATAAATTGTATGTCCAACACTTGCGAGCTTTCAGAATTCAATGAAACAATGTTAAAAAAAGAAATCCAACCAATACTTCAATTTTGCTCCACAGACAAACTAGACATACATGGTATGAGTCTACCCAAGTGTCAACAAGCCACAACAAGGCTAAATACCTTAGAAAACCCTATCTGTCACACAGCTGGTTTGGAGAAAATATTAAAATTATCATTAAACTGTGTAGTAATGCTTAAACGTAACCTTGACGTGGACCAAGAACTAGTTAATGGAGCACTTTGTACAGTTGTTGGCTTTCAAACATACCCACGTGACAACAACATTCAGTTTGTCAATATTCTCCTTGACAAACTATCAGAAGTTAAAAGGATAGGATGCTCAACAGCCTGCTTCCTTCTTTTCAAAGACATGTATGTACACAGAGAACAATTTTCTCTAACTCTAGCATAGACAGTGACCATTCACAAATCACAAGGTCTTACCCCAGATAAAACATTGATAGATATTGGTAGTACAGTGTTTAAAGAAGGCATGAGCTATGTAGCACTATCACACGTACGTACACTTGATGGACTATTTCTAATCAACTTTGATGAAAGTAAAGTAAATGCTGATATTCCTTGCATTCTAGAATACAATAGACTGTGTTCACTCTACACCCCATCTAAAAACCTATCCTGTTCCTCAAAAAGCAAAACTTTGTAAAAGAAAACTACTTCTGACTCAAGTTATGCAGGATCTCACAGCAATTCCTCCAAAGAAATTAAAATAAGCTAATACTTCATCAAGGACCACAACCAAAGAAGTATCTAGTGCACAAGCAAAGTCAACTACCTCTTCAAAGAAACAACACAGCGTCCGATCAAATGACTTGGACACAGAACTGTCATGTCCATTCAATTTTTCAAATACAACTGGTGTAAATTGCTTTGCAAATGTAGCAATCAATATTCTATTCCAATTGTCACCAATTATTGACAATATTTACTTACACGGCACAGACCAATTGTGTTTGCAAATGTTAGTCCTTCACAGAAATGCAACCAACAATCCTGACAACACGTACAGTGTTTCTGGAATAAGGCAGGAATTGGACTACTGTGCTGGAATGGTCAGATTCACTATAAACACACAAGAAGATCCACAAGAATTTCGAATGTACTTACAAGTACCGGAAAACAAAAACATACCTATAAATGAAATCTTCCAGATTTCATACGTATGGAAATATACATGTACTCTTTGCAGCCATGTCGCACAAGAAGAAATCCTTAATGAATCCTTTGTGTATGTATCCATACCTAACTGTGAATCCATTACATTTCAGCAATTTATACAAAATGCAAACCATGGCAGTTTATCTACTACCTGCAATTCAGATAATCGCTCCACCTTACAAATACAGACACATAGTAAATACACAATAGTAATGCTTTTATGTTACAACGCAGATGGTGCCAAAAACAACTGCAAACTGACTGGATTCACACATGGACAAGTATCACTTCGTAAGAAAACCTTCACGACAATAGGTGTAATCTACCACGCAGGAGCCACAACCAATGCAGGTCACTACACTACATATATAAAAAAGAATTGTTGATGGTTTGAATGTAATGATAGGACCATTGCTCTAAAACAAAGATTACCAGCAAATCTTGTAAACGCTATTTAATATTCTTAAAACCAAAATGTAATAACTAATCTATGTATGAACATCAACAAAACTTCAACTTTAAAACTATGAACAGTTAGAATATGCCAACAGGTATCTAACTGCCCCAAGATTATGCAACAAGCAAACAGATAAATGAATACTAATAAATGAACCTAGAAATAGACCGTTAGAATATGCAAACAAGTATCTAACTGCCCCAAAATTCTCAACAAGCAAACACATCAAAAAATATTGCTAAAAAGCAACAAAAAAGAAACAGTTAGAATACGCCAACAGGTATCTAACTGCCCCAAAATTCTGCAACAAGCAAACAGATAGATGAATACCACTAAAATGGAAAAAGAAATAAAGAAGTAGAATATACCAACTGCTATCTAATTGCAACTCTACTACCACCACTTCCAAATCAAAAACCATTCAATTCCTCCAATTGAAATCAATGAAAGAAATATATTGTACCACAACAGCCTTCCTGCCTCCCTGAAACTTGAGGAGAACCATCTCCGGTTCCGGAAGCACTTCAAAACCTTCCTCTTTGCTTCTGCTTTCTCTCTCCCTCTCCCCTGCTAAATTCTTCACTAAATTCTGCACTGAATCTGAAACTTGGCCACTCTCACCAACCTCGGTCCTGGGCCCAGGCACTCTCCACTTGCACTGCCTCCCTGGCAACCCCTGCACTGCGGGACTGTCTCTGTATCCCCACAGCCCCCCTTCCCAGCACTTATCTGCACTTACCTTGCACTTGCCACCAGCTGGCCCTATTTATTTATTTATATATTTATTTCTATTCTACTTACCTTGTACTGCACTTTTCCCTTCCCCCTACCCCTGCACTTGCGCGGTCTGAATGATACCTGGCCTAGTAGGATCGTTGTCTGTCCTCCCCCTGTTCCCCCCTCCCTGCCTCGTCGCGCCTTGAAACACTTGTGTATAGGCGCGTTACAAATGCCATATCATATCATATGAAAGGTATTTTTTTTAATCCAGCATGGATTTTTTTTTCCCACAGACCCAATGATTTAATGAACAAACACAGGAACTGAGCAAATTGCACAGTATACTGGTTTGAACTATAGTACTTCTAAAGTACTAACTATGAGGTTCGACAAAAAACAAAAATGTCTACTATGCAATGCAATACTCATTATAAACTACCTACACTAACATGTGATCTTTTCTTTTATCACAAATATTGAACAATAATGTCTGCTCCAATTGCCCATGTCATGAAAAAACTGCATACAACCACAAAAAGTCAAACAGTAAGTATATAATGATTGGACTCACAAACACCACAGCATAACACACCCATTGAAGCAAACACCTGACCATAGACCACAATCCAAAATGTTTGCTTCCATGGGTATCTTATGCTGCAGTCCTTGTTGTCAAACCCTACAATCTTGACTGCATGGCCTGGCCAAAACTCTACATACAGCCTCAACAAAGGAAACAGTAAGTATATAATAATTAGACTCACAAACACTGCAACGTAACACAGCCATGCAAATGAACACCTCACAAATAAATACAACCCGAAATGCCTAAAGTCTTCAATACCAACATTCTGAAACAATCCAACAAACAAACTAAGACACTTCATCTCACTATCCTATAAACAATATTACACTACTGCCAATCAGTACTCACATTTTTGAAAACATATCCCCTAAGCAGCCCACATACCACAGTCAAAATGTTTACTTGCATGGGTGTGTTATGCTATGGTGGTTGTGGCCAGAGCCTATAGTCTGGGGTGCACTGCAGCATAACACACCCATAGAAGCAAACACCCACCAAATGACCACAACCCAAAAAGCATAACACATCCACCTCAACATCTATCCACTTCAATTAACATTCTAAAATAATAATTACAACCAACGCACAAACTCTTCAATATACACCCTCTTCACCCAATGCTCTACTAACGACCCAAAACCAACATCATAGTAAAGTAAAATAGCCAGTAGTGCTCCCAGTGTTTAATATGTCCATGGACATCACAGCCTTCTCCCACCTAAACAAATACAGCATTTGACCCATCTCTCACTCCCCCACCCTCTCCAACCACTCCTACACACCAACACACTCCCCAAAATTAGATGTATGCTATGCCATGCTGTCTGTGGAGATCCTCGGATCCAATATGGCGGGCGCATCAAAAGAATGTGACGCACCTCACGCTTCACCCCAACCAATCAGCAAACACGTCATATGTCCGTGGACACGACGCAAGCCGATTATCCAATTGGTGTCCTCTTCGCGGAGTGAACAGCGAAGTGTGTCCACGGAGCGGACATAGATATCACTAATTTTTAGGACCTACTCTTTGGTCATTTTAAAAAAAAACTACTGGACAGGTTTTCACCAAATAAAAAAAAAGCTCACTTTCGGGACCAATCCACCACTCCTGCCACAATTTTGGTGAAAATACGTCCATCGGTTTGGGCTGTAGGCATGAACACATTTTTTCCCATTATGTCTACGTGAATAAAATACATTTTTGGGACCCCCCTATAACTTTTCCCCTCTGCCCCCCTTGACCAAACCTCACCAAACTTTGCAAAAAAAATCAGCGTGGGCCATATACTTTTTTGCAAAGTTTGTTGAGGATCCATGGGGAGTAAGTTAAAAGCCGCCTAAAAAGTGCTCTTCCTATGAGTTTAACAACTTAACCATAACTACATGGCCACTACTGCAGGCCATCTAATACATATGTACATATGTAGGTGAACATCTTTACCAATCATAGAAGGGTTGTACAATAAATTCAACCCTCTAGAAACATGTTTTTCAACGCCACATCAATGATGGATTAACAGATGTTCATCAGCTTTGTTTAAGCAATTTGTGCTATATAAGGCACTATTTGTCCACTCATCACTCGCCACTGTACGCTTTGCACATCACCCAATCTGAAAACACAACTTTATTTACATGAGACAGGCATCATTATCTCATCCAAATGATTTATGGTTACGCAAATGAGACCTGGCTGATTTCTGCAGCATCTATGCTTGTATATGAACACACAAGTAATGTTACAAAGTAGCAGGGAAAGTGGCCACATGGCAGGCTTTACCAAGTGAAGCATTGGAAACAATCTTCAATGGCACATCCATAATAAGCATGGCTAAAGTCAATAGTTCTGACTTTGCGAATGTGGAGAGTAGGCATTTTTTGTTTTCTTTGGGAGACCACAGATAACACTTACCTTTAACATTTAAAAAGCCCGGCCATGCCCGTTGTAAGCTTTTGGAGATGCTGATTTGGAAATGGTTTAAATGTTCACTGGAATATATTCCATCTACGATTCAGCGCCTGTCTTTCACGTTATGATGACCCAACCGGATGAGTCAAGGCCTCTTGGAAATTCCTAATTGTAGGATCTGGTTTTACACTATATCATGTAGCAAGCAGATGAAATGTCAAGCCCAGTAAATTGAAGACCGTATATTTGTCAAGACTGCCAGCATTGGTAAGCGAGTTGGCCCTGGAATCGCGCCCAGGCCATGCATTCTTGTCTAACATGAGTCCCATAGACCTACATCCATTGCCTTAACACTGCCACTTATTGAAAAGCATTACACATGAAGTACATTTACTTAGCACAACATTTTAATTTTCCAATATATATTTTGCACAAAAAAATTACATTTTCCTTTGTTTTGACCTGGGACAATGGCATTTGTCACTGCAAATGATCGGCATGTTTTATCAATACATTCAGGCCCTGCGGTTTTGCAGAGAACTTCTTTCCCATCACTCATGGATTCATTAGGACTTGTGGCAGGAAGGGAGGGCAGCAGGCCTATGACTCAGACACTGCTCTTTATGCAGTTTCTTGCTGAGAGGGAGCAATTTGCCTGACAAATTTACTGTGGGGAAAACCAGTGTTCACCCTTGGCTCCTGCTGACACTATTGTTTTACTAAATAAAAGGCTTCGGATTGATTTGCTGCTTCAGACAAACCTCCCCGCTCGTTTATATTGTTTCCCATTACAAGTGGTTGGCCGCGCATCGGAGGTCACCTGAGGCCACCGTCCTGCTCAGTTCCACCAGACAGATCTTCTGTTAATCTCATGTAGAAACATTGCTCGAAACACCTTGGGCTAGTGTGCCAGTAAAATCGTGTTTGCATTTAAATAAAAAAACACAATGTGATCTGCTACGGTGGTCAGTTGTTCCTATGTTCCACATTCACTATGCATCTTGCGCAAATGTACAGTGTTTGCATAATTACTAGTTCTTGACTTGGGTCTGTTTCTAAGTGCTTTCAATACACACTTGCAATGAGGAGTATGGAGATACAGAGAACTGCCGAAGATCACGCAAAATTGAATCATAATATTCGTAACATGTGAAAACGTTGCACCTATTTAACACCGCCTTTTTTTTAACCTCCAACTTTCCAGCACTTTCTCCATATAGTCTATGACTGGAGTTTTTGTTTTGTTTTTAATAATTATGCCAGTCCTATTTAAGCAATATGACCCCAGCAGAGGGGGCATTACAGAGTCAGGTAATGCCCGGGGCCACGAGGGTCATATTGCTTTTAGTGCCCATGCCCGCAAGATCTGCTTGACCGGGGCCCTAAAAGCATTTCTTTTCTGTCCCAAAAGGTTTCGGGACAAAAAGAAAAAAAAAGAAAAAAATACCACCAGCACTTCTGTTCCCAGCACGTCCACTCCCAAAAAAAGACAAGAAGTTAAGTGGGGTTGGGAGGGAGGGGGAAGGGAGAAAAAAAAAACAACACATACCTGGGTCCCCAGCGGGGTACAATGGCAGCCTCCAGCCGAGTGGAGACTCAGACGGGGAAGGCCCCACTCCGAGTCTCCACACGGCGGGAGGCTTCCATCGGCGAGGGACAATTAGAATGGTTCTCTCATTCTTATTGCGCCCTCGCCGGGTACTAAAATATGTTATGTTGGGATAGTAGTATAGTGAGAGTAAACCAAAAAAATGTCTTTCTTCTTCCTTATCATTTTTTATGATTACTTAAACAATGTCGGCCACACTTTAAGCCAATATTCTAAGCATTTGTTTAAAGGACGTCTTGGAGAGGGCACCAGGCATCGCTATTTAGCCCAACATGCATCGCCCTATTTCAAGTGTGTGGTACCATAATGGAAATGCTCCAGAAACCGCATGGTTTTGAACTCCAGTCGGCATGTTTCACAGCCAACAACAGCGACATTGCATAGCGTTTGCCCACACCACCACACCCCTGCAAAGGGTGAGACATGTATTTTGATGCTGAAGACATCACATGAATTATTATTGAAATAAAAATCATATTTATAAAATAGCAAATAGGTATCAAAGCAGAACATTTTTTAATGGAGGTTAACAACCAACATAACCTAAGGTTCTGCCTTGATTTTCCGGGGTTGCAGTTGTGATGTAAGAGGACAATGAAAAGCAGAACTGCCATAGAGTAGGAGTCCTGTTTCATATCTCAGGACAGCTTGAAATGGCAAGCTACTTCCATTTTATTCCACCGACAGCTTACATGTGAGTAAATATCAACTTAAGGTAAATATATCCTTTCATGCCCAGGTCTGACATAATATGCAGAGTGCAGCCTCATGTCCTACAACTGCCATCGTATGGCAGCTCTGGCATTCCATGACAGTCATCATACACAATGTACAGCCTGGCATGATCAAGTACTTCCAACATATAGTTCAGACTCAATAGCCCCAGTACTGCTATGCTATTCTGAGAAATACTCCTATGCCAAGTGTCTGTACATCCTCAAAAGTCCAATGTCTGATGTTAATTGGAAGTTAAGTGTCAGATTCTAAAGTATGGCCTGCATAGCTAAAATTAAGTTTTATCTGCAAGGTATAGTGCATTCACACATCTAGGTGTTGAGATTTTAAGTCAAATGTTTCTGCACATGTCCACGTCCTAGCTCTTGCACCAGAACTTGGTACAACGTGACATGTCCAGGTGAGGACAGTATCTGCTAACATGGCCTTAAAACGGCCACATAGCTAAATCATGCCCCGTAAACCCCAAAGAGCCAGATAGAGTTACAGCAAATAGTTTCCAGGTGCCACCATCAGATAGATGCCAATTATAGACTCAAATACTGAAAGGCTGTCATTTTATGCCAAGTAAAGCTTTGTGTGCAAGGTATCACTCTTAGAGAGTTCAGTACATTTGAGTAGATTAACTGCTTCAGACCTACTAGGCCTTTAAGGGTTGGGCCTATTGTGAATTGTGAAAATATCCGCGAATGCCAGTTCCAGTTTGTTAACAGCAGCAATGTCTTCATTGAATTTCCATGTCACCCAAAATATCAATTGAGTAAGTCACCGAATAAATTACCATCCCATGTATGGTTTGATATTGGTTTAGTTTTCCTGTGAATCCATACATATAATAAAACAAGTGCATGTACATGATTTTAGCTGGAATTTTAAACAGACGCTAACACGTTCTAACTGATAAATGCATCAGATGAAATATTACCTTAAAACTGTTTTGCAAAGAGCTGCGGCTTACATAGCTTGCAAAGCTAAACATGTCCATATAGCTAGCTAGGACGTTGACCTTTTGTCAATCACAGATAGCTAGTTATGGCCTGTAATGCACCACTATGTACATTGAATGCAGGTAATCACCTTTAGCGGTTAAGAGCTTAAGAGGGTAATTGTGGTAATATTTCTAACAGAGCACATTTTAATTGACAAATAATCGTACAAAAACGGCAAACACTGGAACTTTGCAGGAACATTGGGTGTTAGTAGAGGGGCACTGCAACAGAAATAGGGACAGATGTATATGGAAAAATAAAATGGTGTGAGTGCAGTATGCTTTTAAAAAGAGAGTTCTCAAGTGGTCACATATTGATATTGATATTGATATTTTATTTGTATCCGTTTGGTGCAGGTCACCCGTTCCTTAGTTTTACTCTGCAATCTGGCACCTGTATTTCTTTATTTATAATTGAACAGGCAAAACTACAAGTGATAAAATGCACACAAAAAAAACAAAAACAAAAACCAGAATCAGATATGCTGAACTTGCCTGCTATTGAAATGTTTGAGATGGTCCAGTAAAACCGAATACAGCATTCTGTATAAGAATAATAGGCAGTGCAGAGTGCCTTAACCCCTTCCCTACCCTTGACATACAAAACACTATGCTATACATGGTAATCAAAACACACACATGGTGAAGATTTCCCAAGGTATCCTCAAAGCATTGGTCGTATGCTTTCTAAAGAAACCCTTCAGCTATGAATGTGATATGTGTATAAACCTCACATAATCTGCACCCTCTTGCAATCTGACCCATTTGCAACATAAAAGAAAACATTATTCAACAATTCAGGGTCGACTTTGTAAAGCTACACTGGCTGTTAAAGGGCTTGAAACAACATTTGCAATCTAATGAAGCGTGCTTGCACTTACATGAGAAACACGTTATGCATAGATCAAAGTAAAACTAACAGTGTCCCCAATGCAACCGGGGTCGCGAAGAACATGCCAGGATTTGCAAGGTGAAGGCCGGGAGTCAAAACAGCATCCCCTAGCTACCCTCAGATGACGTCCATGATCTGCACCAGTCACTGCTGAAGCAGTGACAGCAGGATTCATTTCAGATCTGCAACTTCTACCATCAACATGTTTGCTAAGTCATTGCTGAGTCATTTGCATTTGATTTCTAAAAATTCCTCTCATTATTCCCATTTCTGTCCTCTTTGTTAAACTGAAACAACCATTGTCCTAGACTATTCCGACCGTTGTTTGGCTAATCTGAGACAAGGTGGAAGATTTTCTTTTCTGGGTAGATTCACAAACTACTTCAAATTGCATAGTAAATTACATTTGATTTTTCAACTAAGTATGCAAGAAAAAAGAGAACTCACACAGCCTACCACTTAAACCAGATGGAATTTACACTAATCCCAGCTTCTCATAGCTCATTTACCAGGAAAAGATGGATGCTGTAGAACTGCCGTGTGAACACTCATATGACCGGACTTTATAGATCGACAGAAGAGAAAAACACTTGTATGTGGAATGAATAACACAAACACAGATCAACATTTGTATGAGCCACCCAAACATCCATGCCACATATTGAACTCTGCAGCACAGCATATGAGTTTCTGACATGTCTTGCATTCCATTTGCATCATTATATTGTAGCTTTAACACAGAAGAACCCCATTGGTAGCCCTTGGATACTTTAATGTATCACAGCCAACATACGTAAGATGGCCTTGACCCTATTTTGGAAAGACACAGCCACAAATCACCATACACTCCATGAACACACTCTCCTTTTCATCGCACACCACCAGACAAACCTACTATTTTTGGAGCACCCTAACCAACAGTACCCATAATGAAGTACACACCCAGTGGCACCCAACTGCATACCCATTCCACTAGGGAGACAGGTCAAAGCGTACAGCTGGATTTAGTTGCACCAAATGAAGCAAATGCGTTTTCACTTAAGCTGAAGCTAAAAAAAGTGTTTACATAATTTCACCAAAAATAACAAGATGATTGATAGATGCATTCACATACTTGTAGTTAGATGTTTGCCGAAACTGCCATAGACTATGTTGCTTTTGAAATGTAAACTAAGGTGTAAATGCATTTATTACCAAATAAATCCTTGAATAAAAAAGTGCTAATTATTCCATTTATTTTTTCATTGGGAACACCTTTTCCATTAGAATGCGTTTTGTTTTTATCTGCAGCACAACATGGAACTCTGAAACCTGCCAGGGCACCAAAGAGCCAAATGACTGCCCTCTGGGAGCTGGTCATCGAGGAGGCCAATGACCTATGGCTCTAGAAGCAGACAACTACAAAAAATCAGGAACAAAAGGAAATGCTGCAATGGTGTGTCTGTGTGAGGTCCAAGCATTCTAGGGTCACCTCTTCAGAAGAACAAGGCAGCCCCTGAGACTCTGCTTCAGAGACCCTCGCCCCAGTAGAACAGGACGTTATTACCAACATTCTAGAGAAATAACAGATGGGGAAACAAGCCTTAGAATGATACAAGTATCTCAGAGCTAAAATCAATATCTATGAAGCAGCACTTTTGGCAAATCCAACAGCTCACTGTGGGCTGAGGCAACGTGTGGGCATGGTCAGGATGTGTGCAAGTATATCACACAGGAACGTACACCCATGTGATACACACAGTATTTAATCTGAGGCGGACAATACTATGGACTGTACAGCACCAAAGGTTCCAAACAACATGGTCCCTGTGTAAACATATGGCTAGCAAGCAGAGCTAACACATTACATACCTGGTCCTCCTGATGATCATTAAAATGCATCACCAGACAGGAGACACAATTACAATTCAGACCCACTGGTTATAAAATCCCTTCAGTCAGAAAAGAAAAGACGGAGATAAAATGAGAGGCATCATAAGCCATTGAATCTTTCATAAAGACCTCACAGGTTGGCCAAGAGGGTAAACATAATGCAAAGGCCATGTACCTGCGCTGAGAGGGCCCATTTATCTGACAAGCTTCAATGTAGGAGTAGCAGCAGAAGTATGTAGACCACACACTAACAAAGGCTTAGCAGTGACCTAAGTTTAGCACAGGTGCATTTTGCTCTCACACTGGCAATCAAAATCTGAAAGAACAAAGTTGCAGTACTAATGGGGAACACTCCTGCAGCATCTCCATAACATGGATGATAATCACAACCACGTGAAGTGCCACACTAATCTTTGTTTGAACAGGGAGACCAGATGCACCATGCAGAAGATTATCTGTATACTAATACAGAGATGGTGGTGGGACAACATCCATCTAGTTTTCCACTCTCACATATTCATTATGTGGCAATCATTTGTCTGGAGCACTTGGTACACTCCCAGTATCCATGTGACATTTTCCACATCTAAGACAACATAGACATACACACTGCCTTTACTCCACTGCCCCTTGGACCTGTTTTCGAAGGTCCATGTCTGTTGTGAATTTTCATAATTGCAATATTATTACACTCAGTGTTGTACAGTGTGTAGGCCACTGCATGATGAAAAGCAGATACAGTCATGCCTGACATCTGGCTGACGTTACAGGTATTACATGCAGCCTTAACATTTCCCATTTTAACTTAATAAACTTCAGAAATATGAAAGATTAAATTCAAACCTGGGACCTGCAGGTTAGACATAGAATGCAGTAGGTGCATTGATCTACTGATATATCGTATTGGAGAGTTTAATCTGCTGTATTCTGATACAATTCAGGGTCGCACAGGACTACTTCCTCTTGCTATCCCCAATCAGCTTCTCCTGACCTCCCCCTTTTTCTCTAAATGTTACCTCTCTTTATGAAGCGTTAACGTCATTTTGCTCATGTTTATTCACACAAAGAAACTTGCAATTTCCAAAATGTCTCCAGTTCTTCACTGAGATGTATGGCACTTAAAGGAGGTTAGGGCAGATTCAGGCTGGAAGAGAAATCCACAGAAACCCACAAAACCTACTCAAATATCAGTAGGTGATTAAATGGAGCCAATTTGCCAAGGCTTGTTTACACACCATTGCAAATGCACTCTCCACAATCGTACTCCTACTCTAGACCAACACACTTACTACTGACCTCTTCCACATCTAACATTGACAGTGCCTACCTGATTAGCAGCATAACATAATTATAGAGCGGCGAGATAAGGTGAATTGGAGACACATAGGAACCCGTCAAAATTCTATTGTTAATAACTTTTGATTTGAGTAACAGATTTGGCCGGAATTTCGAAAGTGATTAAAAGTCTTTGCCCCCACCCCCAGATTTCAAAGTTTTGTAAGGAGTTGTCAAAAAACAAAAAGTTCTTAAGTGTCTAATATTTCCTTTTCCAAAAGTGTGGCCTACTTCCCATTCATTTACCCATAGACAAAAAAGGTCAATGTTAGCCAAAGCACACAGCACAAACCGCTGGATGGATCTGGATCAGGTGCAAAACAACTTGGGCACGAAGCGTTAACTAGCGATCCATGTTTAGTTTGGGGTTATTCCATGCCGTGGTTATTTAAAAAATTGATGGAGAAGTGGGTGCCCCCTTCTCCAAAAATTATAGTTATATCTCCCTGTATAGAGGTTTAGCACATCAGGAATACTGTTTTGATATTATGAAGGAACACTGCATTTTCTTCATCCGTTAGGTGTACTCTGAGGGAATTGGCCATGTAGAACTGTATGTTGTTGTTCGCAATCAATAATTGGTTGTGGTCTGGCATGAATGCTGAAACTGCTTTATTAACATTTCTCCTGGATTTCTCAATTTTACCATTACCTCTGGTGGTCCATCTTCATTTTTGCCTCTGAGTGAGATTGGAAAAGATAAAGAGGGTGTGAGAAAATAGTTCCATTCATTTTCCCATGTCGTGTTTCATCATTAAAGTAAGAGTCACCCCTTGTACATTTCCCAGACTATTGCCTCCACAATGAATTAGTATGACATCTGGGTGCTCTCTACTTCTGAGACTTAACAATTTTGGAAAAACCTAGAACCAATGCATTCCCCACAATCCAAACCATTTAATTGTAAAATCTCTTAAACCTAGGACCATGTTAATATTAACAGGCCGATTCATGTAATTCCTCTCAAAAGTGTCGCACGCGGCTGGCACACAGCGTGCCCGTACGAATGTCTGCGCCAGCCGCGTGCGATAAAATCAATTTCCGCGCACAGCGTATTCATGGATTCCCACCTCCAAAAGCAGACGTGGTGCAGAATGGCGCAGCGACCCTGCAGAAGCGCCAGTTACGCCCCCAAGAACGCCCTGGCGCAAGGAAAAGCCATCAAGATAGCAAAACCATCGCAAAGGGCTGCGCCAACCCTGTACCAGTTTACCGGACTGGCAAACAGCAAACGCAAAGCAGGGAACGCGTATTACGGGTGTCGGGAACACGCGTGCGCAAGAAGTTTCACACGCGATCTGGCCTGGGGGAGCGTGTGTGTGTATTTCAGGGGTGCGCGAGATTTATTACACGCGAATGGCCTGAGTGCGTGTATTTCAGGGGGGCGTGAGAAGTTCCACACGCGATTGGCCTGGGCGCGTGTATTTCAGACTTGCGCGAGAAGTTCCACACGCGATTGGCCTGGGCGCGTGTATTTCAGGGGCTCGCGGGTGGTTTCACACGCGATCGGGCCTGGGGGAGCGTGTGCGTGTATTTCAGGGGTGCGCGAGAAGTTCCACAAACGATTGGCCTGGGCGCGTGTATTTCAGAGGTGCGCGAGAAGGTCCACATGCGATTGGCCTGGGCGCGTGTATTTCAGAGGTGCGTGAGAAGTTCCACACGCGATCGGGCCTGGGGGAGCGTGTGCGTGTATTCCAGGGGTGCGCGAGAAGTTCCACACGCGATTGGCCTGGGCGCGTGTATTTCAGAGGTGCGCGAGAAGTTCCACACGTGATCGGGCCTGGGGGAGCGTGTGCGTGTATTTCAGGGGTGCGCGAGAAGTCCCACACGCGATTGGCCTGGGCGCGTGTATTTCAGGGGCTCGCGGGTGGTTTCACATGCGATCGGGCCTGGGGGAGCATGTGCGTGTATTTCAGGGGTGCGTGAGAAGTCCCACACGCGATTGGCCTGGGCGCGTGTATTTCAGGGGCACGCGGGTGGTTTCACACGTGATCGGGCCTGGGGGAGCGTGTGCGTGTATTTCAGGGGTGCGCGAGAAGTCCCACACGCGATTGGCCTGGGCGCGTGTATTTCAGGGGCTCGCGGGTGGTTTCACACGCGATCGGGCCTGGGGGAGCGTGTGCGTGTATTTCAGGGGTGCGCGAGAAGTTCCACACACGATTGGCCTGGGCGCGTGTATTTCAGAGGTGCGCGAGAAGTTCCACACGCGATTGGCCTGGGCGCGTGTATTTCAGGGGCTCGCGGGTGGTTTCACACGCGATCGGGCCTGGGGGAGCGTGTGCGTGTATTTCAGGGGTGCGCAAGAAGTTCCGCACGCGATTGGCCTGGGCGCGTGTATTTCAGAGGTGCGCGAGAAGTTCCACACGCGATCGGGCCTGGGGGAGCATGTGCGTGTATTTCAGGGGTGCGCGAGAAGTCCCACACACGATTGATCTGGGCGCGTGTATTTCAGGGGCTCGCGGGTGGTTTCACACGCGATCGGGCCTGGGGGAGCGTGTGCGTGTATTTCAGGGGTGCGCGAGAAGTTCCACACGCGATTGGCCTGGGCGCGTGTATTTCAGGGGTGCGCGAGAAGTTACACACGCAATTGGCCTGGGCGCGTGTATTTCAGGGGCTCGCGGGTGGTTACACACGCAATCGGGCCTGGGGGAGCGTGTGCGTGTATTTCAGGGGTGCGCGAGAAGTTCCACACGCGATTGGCCTGGGCGCGTGTATTTCAGAGGTGCGCGAGAAGTTCCACACGCGATTGGCCTGGGTGCGTGTATTTCAGGTGCTCGCGGGTGGTTTCACATGCGATCGGGCCTGGGGGAGCGTGTGCGTGTATTTCAGGGGTGCGCGAGAAGTTCCACTCGCGATTGACCTGGGCGCGTGTATTTCAGGGGTGCGCGAGAAGTTCCACACGCGATTGGCCTGGGCGCGTGTATTTCAGAGGTGCGCGAGAAGTTCCACATGCGATCGGGCTTGGGGGAGCGTGTGCATGTATTCCAGGGGTGCGCGAGAAGTTCCACTCGCGATTGACCTGGGCGCGTGTATTTCAGAGGTGCGCGAGAAGTTCCACACGCGATTGGCCTGGGCGCGTGTATTTCAGGGGCTCGCGGGTGGTTTCACACGCAATTCCAGCAGGGTACGTGTATTTCAGGGGTGCGCGAGAATTTTCACACGCGATTCCAGCAGGGTACGTGTATTTCAGGGGTGCGCGAGAATTTTCACACGCGATTCCTGCAGGGTACGTGTATTTCAGGGGTGCCGGGGAGTCCTATATGTGATTTGGCAGTGTGGGTCCTCCCAGGTGTCCCCTGTACACCCTCCACGGCCCCTGCAGGCAGCCCACACCACAGGGGACTACCCTGCCTCCCTGGTCATGTCCCGCAGGCAGCCCACCCAACATGGGCATGCCCCCAGCAAAGGCACATGTCTCCTTGCACTACTGATCACCAACTCATGTCCCCTTGCACCCCCACCCCCAGCATTGCGGGGCACCTGCCAGCAGGCCCCCACTCATGTCCCACTCATGTCCCCCTGCACCCCCACCCCCCAGCATTGCGGGGCACTGGCCAGCAGGCCCCCACTCATGTCCCACTCATGTCCCCCTGCACCTCCACCCCCCAGCATTGCGGGGCACCTGCCAGCAGGCCCCCACACATGTCCCCCAGCCAACATGTCATCACAATCTAGATCCCTGGCCCTTATGGTCAGCCTCCAAATGCAAAACACCCACTTGAGTACTGCATCCACCCACTTAGAAATGGCAATGACATGCTAGAACCCCAATAGCAAGTTTGGGAATGAACACATGGCCCTCACATACACCCAATGGGTGTCAGTGAATCTCAAAACCCATATCAGGATATGCATGATACCAATGAGATGATACTACACATTGAAGTTTGATGAAAATAATGTATTAAAAACAGCATGAATGGAATAAAAAATAAACAAATGACAATGGGAATCAAAAACCAAAAGCAGCATGTCCGTAAAATAATGAAAAACGACAAATCATAATCCAAAGGAAAGGTGTCCAAAGTCACAGTTCTTAGGAAAGTAAATCCAAGGTAAAACCAAAACCGAAAACCATTGCTCCATGGGTAAATCAAAAAAAATAAAATAAAATCCAACAGTCAACTATATACAGATAAACAAACCAGGGTCCATGATCCCAACTGAAGAAATGAAACCTACATAAAAATTCTACCTAATAAAATAAAACTATACAAAAATGTGGCCCATTGTCCAAAAGGTCCAAAATAAATAAAAAAGCAAAGGAAACCTAACACTAACTACATAAATATTTACAAGGGCAGCGGGCTAGTCCGACGGCTCACTGGTTGTTGTCATGGGCCAGGGCATCATCGAACTCCTGTTCAATGGCTTGGAGGCGGGCATGTTCCCTGGCCCCGAGGTCCCGCAGGGATAATGCAGTGTCCAGCTCCAACTCCCTGCGAAGACCCTCGAGGCACTCAGCCCGCCTCAGCGCCCTCCGCATGGAGTCCTCCGCCCTGACCATTGTGAGCCGTTCCTTCTCTGCCCGCTGCTGCTCCGCACCTATCTGCTGGCACAACCGCTCCCACAAGGAAGCCACTCTCATTCCAGGGTTCTCCTGCCCTCCGGCCGATGCCTGCACCCCTGATGTTGATGTCCCTGAGCCATGATGCCTACCACGTTGAGCCTGCTGCTGCCTCCGACGCAACTGCCTGTGCCAGCACGACGGCATCCAGGCTGATGGAAACCACCGACGCTGTCGTGCACGTGCCCTGCCCGATGATGCCGTCACATCCTCCATCTGCTGGGGTCCAGTTGCTGTGGTGTCCACCCCTGCTGGACCTCTGACTCCCGACTGTGGCAGGGATGGGATCCCCACCGAGCTGGCTGCATTGGTCAGGGCAGGTCCACAGGGGGCCCTGGTGGCATCTGGGCCGGAAGACCGCAAGGAGAACGACTGGCATATAGTCTCCACAGAGGAGGAGAGGGCCGCCAGATTGGCCGACACATGCAGGAAACCCCCGAACATGGACAATCCCAATTGGGCCACGTCGGCACGGTGCTCTTCGTGATGACGTGCGTGCTCCTCCTGGGAAGCACGCACGGCATCACGAATCACAGCCATGCGCATCGCAACCCCAATCAGGACCATCTCCATACGGCCAGGGGTCCCCTCGTCCGCAGGTGGAGTGGAGTCAGATGACATGGACATCCCTTCTACCTGTGGACGGGCCTGGGACAGGGCATCCCTGCTGGTGCATGGTGGTGCACCCACAGGGTCAGGGACAGCGACTTGCACAGGCCCCTCCAAGGTGACCTGTGCTGCCTCCTGCCCCTGCCCCTGGACTGCACCACTTGCACCAGCAGGGATGCCCCCACCAGGCCCCATGTGCGCCTCAGTGGCGGCCTCCTCCTCCTCTGTGGGAACCACCAACCTGGATGGCTCCTCACCGTCTTCCGCCGTAGCAGGCCCCTGTGGGGGCTCACCCACCCCTTCCGCTGCAGCCGTGGGGGCATCCCCGCCGCCTTGCTCCACAGCGCTGTCTCCGCCCTCTTCTTCACTAGCCGCTGCGTAGAGGGAGACATAGAACACAAGCATCAGGGTACTGTACAATGGTCCCCTAGACAGGAAGCAATAGCAGATGAGTGCCACTGTCAAAGTAGACTTCCATCATGTCCCTCCACAACACATGTGTCAGTCCAGGCAAAACACACACAGTGACAGTCATGGTGCATGCCATGGACATTTCCATACATGTCCAATGGACTCTCGAAACATACAATGTAATGGTACTCACATGCATCATGGGTCATGCCTATCACATGCACACACTTCACCTCAGTCACATCCATCTGGCCCCGTACACCCCAATCACAGTGGATACAAGGATGACTAGGCTGCATCAGTGAATCTGTAAATCGTCACAGACATGTGTCATGCATCCATGGCATTCACAAGTCACAGACACGCAGGTCAGGCACACAGACATGGATACCATATATGTACCTGGCATCAGCACCCATCCCTCACCCCCACCCATGTCCAGGAACAGAGACTGCCATGCTCTCATATGTGCAATTTGCATAGGGCTCCCCATGTCGCATTTAAACACATGCAACAACCGTGCGGTTCACACATTACTGGTCGCACATGCATTAACATGATCTCCCTGCACACATACATGCGTACATGGCCTATGTCACACATACAGGCAAGTATCAGACAACCAGCACACTGCAACATGCCCTGTCTCACGCAGCAATGCTTGGCCACTTACCGCTCAACTCCAGACAGGTCTCCCTCTCAAGGACCTGGGCGTGGAGCGCTGGGTGTACGCGTTCCAGGACCCTCATCTGGATGGAACTCATGCGGCCCCGGCCCCCCTCCACGAGGTGCCGGGCCTTTATGAGGGTCCTGGACCTCAAGTCCTCCCAGCGCTTCTTGACCTTCTGGATGGTGCGGGTTGCCACCCCCTCCGCGTTGATGGCAACCACAAAGTCGGCCCAGATCCTCTCCCGTCCTTCCTTGTTGGCGCGGGACGATCCGAAGAGGGCATCATACTGCCCCAGGACTTGCTCCACCAGGACACCAACTTCGGTGGCAGTGAAGCTGGTGCCCCTCTGCCCCTCTGGCCGGGGGTTGCCACTGGTGCCAGATGTTGATGTGCCCGACATGGCAACCCCAGGGGCAGGAGTGGGTGGGCAACTGGGTCCTGGGGCTGGGCTGTGGAGCGATGTTATCCGAGTCGGGAGTCTCCTGTTCCAGCAGGGGTGGACACAGCAACTGGAACCCTGCAGATGGCTGATGTGCAGGCACCAAATGGCAGGGCACGGTGGCAGCAGGCAGGCAGGCAGGCAGGCAGGCAGCAGCAGATGGCACGTGGGAGGCTGCTCGGGGCACTGGGGGGGCAGTAATTTGGCCTTCTGGGCAGGAGCGTGGTCTTCCGTGTGTTTTCGCGTGGCCAGCTTGATACGGAGTGATTTGGCACGTGAAAATCCTGCACGTCAGCGTGAAATTCGAGGAAAGGGCCTTAGCGCGTAAGCGCGTCAGCACACGTACGCGATTTCATTGGACCAAAGGCCCTTACAGCGTAAGCGCGTCTGTGGCGTTTCGCGCACGGGCGTTGCCCTGGCAGGGCTTGGAGATCCCGCGTGCCTTTACACTGCTCTGTACGTGCTTTTCGTGCGGTGCGTGTGTTTTCCATCCGTTGGGGTTCACACGCTATTACTTCACAGCGGGTGTTGGCTACGCGTTCTTCTACACGCAAGGCAGATGGTGAGTGGTACCCCGCTCCCCCCCAGGCCTGATCGCGTGAAAAACTTCACGCAAACCCCTGGAATACACGTGGCACGCTCCCCCAGGCCCGATCGCATGTGAAAACACCCGCGAGCCCCTGGAATACACGTACCCCGCTCCCCCAGGCCCGATCGCATGTGAAAACACCCGCGAGCCCCTGAAATACACGCACACGCTCCCCCAGGCCAGATCACGTGTAAAACTTCGCGCGCACCTCTGAAATACCCGCACGCAGCCCAATCGCGTGTGGAACTTCACGCGCACCCCTGAAATACACGCACACGCTCCCCCAGGCCCGATCGCGTGTGTAAACACCCGCGAGCCCCTGAAATACACGCGCCCAAGCCAATCGCGTGTGAGAAGCTTCTCGCGCACCCCTGAAATACACGCGCCCAGGCCAATCGCGTGTGGAACTTCATGCGCACCTCTGGAATACACGCACACGCTCCCCCAGGCCAGATCGCGTGTAATACTTCGCGCGCACCCCAGAAATACCCGCACGCAGCCCAATCGCGTGTGAGTAACTTCTCGTGCACCCCTGAAATACACGCGCCCAGGCCAATCGCGTGTGGAACTTCATGCGCACCCCTGAAATACATGCACACGCTCCCCCAGGCCCGATCGCGTGTGGGCCTTCTCGCGCGTGTAGGACTTTGGCGCACATTTTTTTCCTGCGCAGGGACGCTACCGCCTGCTTTCGTGTGGGGGACATGTATGGGCCTGTGCACGTCTTTGGCCGTGCGCTGTTTTTCCCTATTCGATTCCATGAATACGTGTTGTAGGCAAGGTGTGGGCGTTCTGCGCACTTGCCTCCTGTACTTCCCCCGTGACGCCCACATTTTCACGAGTTGTTCTCCATTCTGCGTGTGACGCCCCGTGTTACGCCTACTTTTGTTATGTGCGCCGCGCTATGTGCGAATTCTCTGTGGCCTTATCGCACAGCGTTCGATGACCTGTGTGCCAGCGTGCGCCGTGCACTTTCTCAGCGCACATCCCACATTTCGCGCGTGCACGGACTTCCATGAATTGATGTGCAATGTTTTCTGTGCGATAATCGCACTTGCACTGCGATTTTCGCTGTTTCTCTGCGAATCGCATGTTTTCGCACGTGTGCGCCGTTTTTTCGGCGCACGTTGATTCCATGAATCGGCCTATAAGTTTCTCAAAAAAAGCCAGCAACCAAAACAGCCAACTGTCAACAATCAGCCACACCGTTTTAAAACCAGCCATGATATATGCAGTAGTTTGTTGTTTACAGGAAAATGATTTCTTGTTTGAATTTCTAATAGTTTGTATGAGCAGGGTATGTATGATGTGTGTGTTGTACTTTCTATTTGGTGGATGGTGCTATTGTTAGTATTTGTGACTATCCAACAGCTGCCCAGCATGTGGTTTTGGTAATCGCTGTTAGTCAAACACACACACACCTCCCCCCATTGCAACTGTGGCTATATTTTAGCAAGTGACACATCGTGTGTTTGTGGCTTTGTGGTAGGCACGACTATCCGAAATGTTGTGTGGTGTGGCATCCTGTATGCATTGAGTGTTTTGGTGGATTGTATGACACTACGAGTGTGAAGTAGGACCATGAGGAGTGGAGGTGGTTCTGGCAGGCAGTTGGGGACAATTTTAGAGTTTGGTGCAGTGGAAATGCAATTTTGAATTTGCAGTTTTTGCAAATAGTTGTGGTTACGAGTGGACGTCCAGGAGGGGCTCTTGTATAGCTGCGTCTATAAAAAGCATGTGCATATGTGCGTCAATACTATTGTGTGTTTCATTTGTTGTGGCTGGAGCCACGGGTATATTTAAAGCCACGTCTATAAATATACATTTTCTGTGCAATAATGAAATGTTCATGGGGATGATATAGTTAATTATTATATTTGTGTGTTTTATTTCATGTACTTAGTTGTTTACTTATTTGATTTGAAGGCCAATTTAGTTTGATTTGGGGCTGTACAGGAACATTTGCGTGTGGCTGTGGGTATAAATCAGGATCTCTAGCGGCGTCGACTAGCCCCGACTATGAAAGATGCTAGGTGGTGTAAAAATGGGTTTGTGTCAGTTTCATTGTTTGTTATGGGTTGTTATTACTTTTGCAATGGTGTAGGGCTTAGTGATAGGTTGTGCTGAACATCTGTCGGCCATCTCAGTAGTTCATATATAGTCCTCTTTTTTGATGTTTGTTTTGGAAAGTATGAAAGCCACCATTTTCTGAAGTTTTGTCCTTTTGATCCCTGAACTCTGACTGTGCAAATGGCAGGAGTGTGGCTGATGTGAGAGCAAGTGTTAGCCTTTATTTACACATTTGAAGGTTTATTTGCAGTGTGTGTATGTTAGTTGTAGTGACCATTGTTATCATATGGTGTTCATTATTATTTTCTTAATTTGCTGTTCTTGTACTTTTAATGTATTTTGAGGTATGCAGTACTTGTAGGTGTTTGGAATGTTTTTTATTGCTGGTATTGTTTTTTATTGCTGGTATTGTAGTTCATTTTTTTAATGTGCTTATTTTTGTATTTTCTTGTAGCTGCATTGTTGTCATCATCCCAGTGGATTTGCAATAGATGTTGTACAGTTAACTGTCCTGAAGGGTCAACCTATATTCAAAAGATAGTTTTACTGCTGCAGATGGAAGCGGGAGATCTAGGGAAATCTGTCTTAGTGACCTTTGCTTTATTTATCATGAGTGTTCACATGGAGTGGAATCTCTTCATTCCTTAACTGTGGCATCTCCCATGGATACTTGTTTGAGGCATCGTCCACACAGGACTTTCATTACTGAATCTGGGAAGAGTTATGAGGCAGTGCACCTAGTAATTGTGCACTTGGTCATGATACCTCTGTTGAAGTTTAGAAAAAAAAAGGGGGGAAAATAAATTGCCACTTAAAAAAATATGAACTATGACAGGTGTTTTGCGATTAAATTTGATCGATGTGCCATCTTCCTTAACTACGCAGTTGCAGCATTATGTACACATGACTTTCATCATGCTTAGATTGTGTGTTGGTAAGAGAGGAGTTTGTGTACTGGATACCACTGCTGATGTAGAGGCTTTATTTTCAGTTGGAGCTGTTGATGCACTGGTGGGTGGAGGTTGCGTAGGTAGTGCTGATCACCTTCTGTGCAAGGAATAGGCCCCCATGCATTTTTCTTTTGTGATGTTCATGTGCTTTACGATAGTCCTCATCAACCTCGTTTCAATGGATTTTCACTAGATGGTAATCATAATAGATGTTCCCAGGCTTTGAGATGGAACATCTGAAGGGCCACGGCGTAGAGTTTTACTGCAGAAGGTACACAGTACCTAATGTGGCTCTTTTCTGGAGCAATGTTCTTTCACTTTGAAGAAGCGCCAACTGTCAGCTGTTTTTTTTCTTCATTTGTTTGTACTTCTTCCTTGGTGGTGAAAGGATTGTCGACCCAAATGATGATGTGGTCACTACTCAAGCTCTTTTGTCCGGACATGTTGGAATGTCTTAGAAGGAAGGAAAAAATAAAGCTTTCAAAAAAACAAGTGAACAAAGACAATGCTGCAAAAAATTGAAAAGTACCAACAAAAAAAGGGAAAGATAGTTTGATAAACTTGAGCTGTGTGGTAACTTGTTCTCCAAGTTTACTTATCCTACCCTATTTTCTCTTGTTATACAAGTACTTGTTCTAACCTTTGTTCTCTTGTTCTCCAAGTTTACTTGACCGTCCTATCCTCTGACTTGCATGCAACTAGTATAATGTTCTTTTTTTATTTTCACCAAGTTTATATATCTCTGTAGTGTCATTGTCTTACAGTTTTTTTTAATATTGTATTTTTTTTTTAAATCCAGGTTGGATTTTGTTTTCCCAATTATCCAATGATTAGTATGTGCATAGAGAACAACCGCGTACTATGCAATAATGTTGTTATTTTATATAGTGCATGTGATGCACCCCATATAAAATATGTGGGTCATAAAAATGTGTGTATTAAATTGTGTTTATTAAAGTGTGTGTGTCATTGAACTGATTTGTTTTCTGTTTTTCATATAGAAAGATATTCTATATATTTTTTAAACATAGATGGAACTACGATGCAGCCCAATGAGCCATTGGCATTTGGAGATGTGCGAGGTGTCCTAGGTGCGATTTCGATGATGCATACCCATGGCTATAACTGGAATGTGTGAAAAGAACATTCTTCACATGCTGCCTTTTTACTGTGTCTTTTGTGATTAATATTTTGCATTAAATGTATGGAAAGAAAGGCACACATTCACATAGTGGCGGTTATTAGATTTGGGGTGTTATTGGATTTTTGGGTAACCGCGGATAAACTTATTTTTTGAAAAAAAATGTAAATGTGGATTTAAAAAAAGATATGTTTTGAGTGTAGTGTTTGCAAACAGTGTAACATGTGAAATACGTTTTAATCAATAATAATGCAAATTAGTGTACATACTTGAAAAGGGAAAATAAATATTCAAAGCATGTGATTGTGCGTTTTCTTTCAGTTTTAGTTAGTATACATGATATATCTGTAGCCACATTCCCTGGATTTTTACTCTCCATGGTTACTTTTAAATGTTCAATGTCCTTTTTCATTGATTACATGTCTTTTTGAATATGAATCGTTACTTCTTTTAATTCTGTCAAGGAATCCATAATCAGATTTGAGAGTCTTTGTTGTGGTGCTTCCTTTTTTAATCTTCTAGAGACTTGAATCACTTCTTCATCTGTTTGAAAATCTTCGAAATATTTTTAAACATTTGAAGATACAATAAACTTACAAAATATGTTTGTTGGTTGTATACACATTTGATAGTTTGATAATAGGTAGATACATTATATGTGTTTGGTGACTGATATTTGTTTGTTTAAATATAATTGTTAGTCTCATTGTACATGAATATATAGAATGTACTTAAAAAATCCTGAATGTCATGTAATTTCTTCTGGAGCATTGTTTTGAGTATCTTCTTTTCTAATCTCTTCCTCTGTAGGTCATTCTCCCCAGCCATTCCATGTGATGTTCTATTGCTGTATTGATATGAAGAATCACTTCTTGTCAGTTCAGAGTTAGAATTTGGAATGGAGGAAGATTAATGAGGAGAGAAGGTGGAATGTTTGTGTTTGTTTTGTGATTGGTTGTTCATTGTTTGTGTGGTGGGTGGCTGCCAATAGGATTTCAAGTACTCAGATGCTGTTGAATTGTATAGAGCCTGTGAGAGAATATATGTTTTTTGAGTGTTGTTTAAATATGCCAATACAACTGTAGATAACATTTTATTTTTATATAAGGAGTTTTTGTACGTAGTACATTTGTGTTTGAGGGTGAGGTGCACCCTTATGAAATAGTGCTGTTTTTGAGGTATATTATTGTTTCATTTGATAATTCAAACATGGAGCCAATTTCAGAAGGAGAGAATCGCTTTGTTCAGAAGATTGTGGAATTTGTTTTGAGAATGCATTTAATAGTGATGTTGAGGACAAAGGTGATGATTTCACAAAGCATTGGCTTACAAGGTTTTTTTTGGTTTTATAATATTATATAAGATGGAGTATTTGAAATGAGAGGCATGTGCTGCAATTGTGGAGAAATATTTTTGACAGGAAGCACAGGTTTTTTTTTTTGTCTCTTTGGAAAAAGAAAATTAATGAATCATCTAATGAAAGAGAACAGACACATTTTTAAAAATATTTTCAATCATCATAGAGGTGAAGAATATTTCTCTGATTGAACATGTTGGTGCTATGTTGGCAAAATAACCCAAAGGCTCTTTTAAGAGCCAGCCAGTGTAAATTTTAAAGAACATTGGAAAAGGAATACTTTTGATGCCATTTTATTAAATAGCCACAGTTACGATAGTAGAAAATGAAACAACGTGTCCAGTCAGGTGTGTTGTAGCCACGGGTGCGACCCACAGGGTAGGATATAGCCGCACATACAAGTAAGAAAATGGCACATTGTGTATTTTTGGCAAGTTCAGCCGTGGCTATCACTAGCACACTTTAGCTGCAGGTATAACCATTCCAATTTCTATGCATTGATCATGTTGTTCCATTAATTTTACACCACACAATTTCCCATCTTTTTCTGATTCCATGCCCTCACATGTACCTTTATGTTGTTTGAATTGTTTCAGCTTGTCACTATGGGGCTGATTCATGGAATTATTTGCGCTAAAAAACAGGGATTTGTGCGCCATTCTGCCCGCAAATCCCTGTTTAACAAATGGGGATTTGCGGGCAGAATGGCGCACACATCCCTGTTTTTCGGCGCAAATAATTCCATGAATCAGCCCCTATGTGTTTTTGAGTCTACATAAATGCTACAGGTAGCCGTGACTACTGGCGGTTGATGCGATTCATGGCTATGAACAGGTGAATCACACGTCGTGCTTTTTTACGGTCTTTGAAAGCCGCGTGTATGGATCCATCAATGTACCCGTGGCTGTAGGTGTTTATATTCTGGTTCAGTGATCATATTATAATGTGGATGTTTTAGCTCAGATTTGTACATGCATTTCTGTTTGGTTGTTCTCACCTGAAGGCTAACATGTATTGATTCTGAAATCTTTGTAATATGCATTTTTGAGTGCATATGGCTGGATTTTTGTCATGTAACCAGGGTTATAGACGCAATTATGTTATTTGGAAAAATGTGAAAAAAATTGAAGTTTTATTTTAGTGTACTGTGTACATATTGTATAACATATTCTTTTAAGGATTGTGTTATGGTTTATTTATTGATATAGCTTGTAATAGAAATGTCTATGTAATTGTACATGTTTGTTTTCTGCAGTCCTCTTTTGTGCTATTGAATTGTGAAAGCTATAAAAGTGACATCTGTGTGAACTTTTGACAGTATGATTCGAGAAATCAGAGTGTGCACATGTTTTATGTTTGGCTCTGATGAAGATCTATTCATTATTTGGAGCAGCTGAAGGTGAGTGATTGTGTTTTTTTTATATATCTTCTGTACGGGTTGAATTATTGTATTTGTAAGATAACTGAAGTATGTGTAGGAGTCTCATTTGGTCAAGTTTATAAGTATTGTTTGCAAAGTTGGGTTTTCTATATTTTACTACAGTGTTTTAGGAGAGTGATGAAGCAGTATGAAATAATATGCTAAGTGTATGCTGGCCATAAAAATATATTTGCAAAAGAAGTTTGTTTCTCAGTGAAATTGGAAGATGTGATATGAATGAGGGTGCATGAGAAATCCTAGTGTGAACCAAGCAGTATAAATCTACCATTGCAAACAACTGTGGCTGTGTGTGTGCTTTGTAGTTGAATATAAAGCTGTTTTTGTGAGCCTATAATGGTAATTTTCTACTGTGTTTGAATTGTGGAAGTGTGAAATTACGAAGTCAAGGAGATGAAGTTATAGTGGCTAAGTGGGTAGGGTTTCATAGTATATGGGCCATTCTTTTATACTGCAGGATTTTCACTGCCATGTCATTATTGGTAGTGATTTAGAAGTAATAACGAACAATCATTTTTGTCATTTTTCCAATTTGCTTGCAAACAGTGTGCCTTGGAAGTTTAGGTATCTCTTTGGGTTCCATGCTATGTAATGGAATATGTTGTTATGCAATGCACTGACATAGAGAGATGTAAAATGAATGGAGGTGCATAGTGGGTTGGGGGAAACAGTAGTATGAATGAGGTTTGATAACAAGGTTTTCTGGGTCTGCTTAGGTCCCACAGCCATTGTGGTTTAGTGCAGTGGGGATGGGCAGTGAAGGGAAGACATACATGTTGATATGCAAAACAGGGGGGGGGGTCTGGGAAACTCTCTACCAGCACGAACACAGCCCATTGACTTGTTCTTGGGTGGATGGCCAAGTCTTTAGCTCACTGTTCTTTTCACAGAGAAGACATTTCTCCACATATCAGTCTTTGTCCTGCCCAGGGGCAGTACAGCACCAAAATGCTAGGCAATTCTCCTCTGAACAAGAGTACCACAGCAACCCCATACACGTGTTTCAGCCTAGTTGGGCATCATCAGTGAGGTGAAGCTGTGTCTCGCTAAGAGCAATGAGCAAGGGGTCCATGTCTGGAGTCCCCTGGTAACTTAGGGGATTAAGAGAGCCAATTAGGAAAAAGGTATTAGCTTTGCCAAACTGTATACCAATTCCAAGCCTACGGTATGAGTTGGGCCTTGGCTCATTGCTATTTCAAATGGAATGGAAATGGTTAAGTCTATATAGACTAATTATGTGCCCCCAGAAAGCATCTCTGTATGAGGCAGTAGCAGATGAAATGAAAAGGAATGATAACAGCTTCCTAAACAAATTGATCAATTTCTGTACAAACATATTGACAGCGGCGGACACCAATGTTGATATTCTAATCCAGAACCCTCTAGTGGTAAAGAAATATCTAAGGCGAAGGGACTGGGTTAGAACTATTTAAAAATGAGAGGCCAATCCAAACTATCGGCTTCATGGACAAAAACGGACAGACCATTTGGATTCCTTATGGCATATCTTAAGAGAGCGTCTAACCAACAAATAACATCTAATTTCCTAAGATTTAGGCTAAATTTGGTAATGACTCTGGAATTACAACATATTCGAGACCCAATAACCTACCCCAGTAATATCTGTGACAAATGTGAAGAAGGGGTGAGGCAAGCCACTCCCCATCTGTTATCGGAGTGTAAGGGTACGTGGCCCATGAGGCAGAAAAGATTTCAAAGATTTGTACATAATCAGGAAACCTTGAGGAACTCAGACTTATAAACATGTCACTATCTTTATCTGGAAATGTGATTCATGCTTATTATTTTACTTTGCTTTGCATATCTGAAAATTCTCCAAGATGATATTGATGTTGGTTGTTTTTTGTAATTGTGTTGATTTATTATTATTGATGTTTTATTCCTAGTGTATGTATTTGTTTTATATGTGTAAAACGTCAAAATGTTGACTAATATCACAATAAATAAATATAAAATAAAAAAAGTATAGAAACAGTACAACTTAATTAAAAAAAAAATATGTAGGAGCTCACTTTGACCACTGCATTATTCACAATAGCCATGGAGTACAATTTGTGTTTGTTTCTGTAATACCATACTTTCCCTCCTTAACCTCTCCCCAGGACCTGAAGGCAGGCTAGGCTCTCAAGTATTACGCAAGATGGCCTGTTGACCTTTTTTATGCAAAAAAGAACGACTAACACATGCTTTTTGCCTGATATTCAGGTGCAATGTGCTGCCTGCTTCGCCTACACTCTTACCTAGCCCCATCCCACCTTGTTTCACCAAAATCCATGATCCGTTGGATCTTAGATTTATGTCACCTTCCTTTAATTATTCTAACCTTCTTTATTGTTTTTTCAATAAGAACATTTGAACATATTCACTCGGACCATGAATCTGTATGGAGAGAGACCGTTGTGGCTGGTGGCTTGTGCGGTAAGGAATTTGAGATGAATGAAAGTGGTGGGCTTCAGTGGTGATGTATGTAAGGAAGATTATGGGGATTCTTTGATTGTCCATTAAGAGCTTTGATTGTTTGTACCTAAAGCTGGGAAGCATATAAATTGTTATAGTATAAAAGTATTAGAGCGCAACGCATGGGAAGGGCCAGCAGAAAGAACTAAATAGGGTGCAGAATGTGGAAAATCCCCATTCAAGAGGCTAAATGAGGAACGACATGGGCGTGGGAAGGTAGGCACCATGCAAACAAGAAACACACCCTATCAAGAGCTAAGGAAACCCTATTCAGAGAAGCTATTAAGCGATTGTCTGGAGTCCAAGGGAGAACGCAAATCTTGCGATCTTACCGCCACATCTTACACAACATGAAGCCCCAAATCACAATGAAAGCTTATGTATGAAAGCAAAATGCAACCCCATTGAACATAGGACTTCCACAATGCCGGGAATGCATTTGTAGCACTGATCCTACTACTTGGAAGAAGGACGATGAGGAGGGACCGAAAATTCCATCCACAAACTACCTTTTTAGAGATGCAAGACGAGGAGGTGTATGAAAAATGCTGATTCCCTCCCCTTGCCATCCTAGGTCTGGTCAGGGAGTGGGAGAATTACCTGGCATCACCCTCCATGTGGTCACAGGCGGTGACACCCCTGGTGAAAGTAGTATCAGCCTTACACTTCCTAGCTACTGGATCATTCCAGCACACCACCCCCATTGTTGGGGGTTTATCACAGCCCACACAATCCAGGTGCCTCCACCATGTATTGTCCTGCATCGTAGCATGTGTGCATAGGCACATATACAAGCAACACACACTGCAAGTAAGGCAGAGAGGTTTATACGAATTCTATGCAGTTGCACACATTCCACAGGTCCTGGGAGTCATCGACTTCACACATGTAGCGCTCCAACCTCCCCAAGAGTCTGAGCACATCCTTCACAACAGGAAAAATTGGCATTCCATTAATGTGCAGGTGATCTTTGATGCTAAGGGAATCATCATGCATTCCAATGCCAATTAACCTGGATGCACACATGACAGCTGCATCTTTAGCCATTTTCCCATATACCAGGCCCTTACATCAGGAACCTTCGGAAACACCTGGCTGGAGGGTGAGAATCGACTATCACACACACACCAGCAGTCACATGACACACATGGCAAGTCATGGAAATAAATGCAACCAATGACCAATACCCCCTTTGGCAGGTACAGTACCTACCCGCTCTTGCCATTCCTGTTGACACACATCAGGAATCCAGCCACCCCAGGTGAGTCAAGCTGCAACATTTCCGCTCCAGTGACCACTCAGGGCGCATATTGCTTTAGGCACCCCTAGTAATATGCAAGATCATCATGGCATGTACTATCCTGCACAATATTGGTACACATAATTTATTCATGTATTTATTTATTTTGCATTTATACAAGTACATTGGGCCTCATTACAACTCAGGCGTTAAGGGTTAACGCCACCGTTAACCCTTAACGCCTGATTCTGATTTTAACGCCTGCTTTTAGCAGGTGTTAAAATCCATGGCGCTAACCTGCCATGGTGCTAATTACGCTGCCGTAATTTACGGCGGCGTAATTAGCGCCTTCCCCACTCCCATTATGCCCTATGGGGCAAAAATGGGAATGGGGAAGGGAAAATGGGAAATGGGGATTTACTGCCCCACTCACCTTGGAATGGGGCGGTAAATCCGCCATCCACCATGGTGTAAACGGAGTTTACACCATGGTGGTAAAGTTGGTGCACTTAGCACCAAGGTTGTAATGAGGCCCATTGTGTTTCAAAGCGTTCCACAGGGCAACAGGGAGGGAATATGGGAATATGGAAATGCAAATCAATTAAAACCTGAAAGATAGGGGTGGACCTACTAGGCTTTGTGAGCATTCAGTACATGCAAGTGCAGGAGGACCACACCACTCATCCACAGGCAACATCCATTTCCTTAGCAAGCCAAAGGGCACAGGACACAGGACATATGCAATCATGTTGTACAAACATACTTCAACTGAACTGCAACACTTGTGGAGCACACACTGTGGCGCCACATCCCTGATGCCCTTTAATGATGCAATCAGGCCACACCAGCTTGTCCATAATCACACCCTGATTATGTGGGTCTGTGAGGCAAACTGTGTGTGCCCCATAACATGAACACTACAATGCCACCCCACTGACATCCGTCACATCAAGTGCACAAACCACCAACATAATAAAAGTATCCTTGTCACAGGCACAACATCCTATACAGAGAGAAGATATCCCCAGGAACAATGTCATCATACCATGTGATCCCTGAGTGGCATGCACCAAATGCAAGGAAGTGCTCACCTGACTGCCATCTTCATGATGTCTACCTCTGCACCATTGCTGCTCGACCTGCTGCCCTCACACCACTGCCATGTACGGGCTCCTGCAATGGCGAAAATCAACAAATGTCCACCCACCCTCTCCACATGCATGTCTCTGATACCCTCAACATGTCCCCTGTACAAACATGAAGATGCTCACCAGGCAAACCAGAAATCAAACTTTCTAATCACAGGATACACAAATAGAAATTAAAAGGGAAGGTAACACACCCCTCTCCATCAACAGTCCTTGAACATTTTAATGAGAACACATCAGCAACATGACACATGACACATGAGAAGGACATGCAGACATTAGACACCTGCATCTCACCAGCAATGCACCACTGACTAACCACATCACCCACATACATACATGTCAACTGGATAATCTACCTATGTTGAATGAGACAGTCAGGTGTTTTGCATGCCCATGCAACATGGACAGAGGTGTACTCAAAACCAAAAGTGGCCATGGAAATTATACCCAAAGTGAGCACAAATCACACTTCAACTACAAGGCCAACCAGATTCCTGTGAGGAAATGTGGAAACACCCCACAAATGAGGACCATGGTGCAAAGGGCTTTAGTGAAATCATCAGAGTACCCAATAGGCCAGTTCACCTGTGAAGAATCAACATCCGGGGCTAGTGGTCCAGAGGTAATATGGTTTCTAAATGATCAATCGGCCCCACAGCTCAAGTACAGCAGAAGGGATCTGAACAGATTCGAATAACAAGCAAATTATAAACCTTGTAATCCAATTATGGTAACGTGGTTGGAATGGCAGGCTTATCTCAGAAAGGTTGTGGACCATAGGTTAGTTCCAGCACAGCAGAAATACAATTATTACCCAATGTTAAAGGGAACTGTCCAGTCAAGGTTGTATAAAAAATATCTACTTTATTTTTCTCAAAACAGACCGTTTAAGCACCACTATGAAATCCAACCCAGCCTGTAAATGGATGCAGAGGACAGACAGTTTCAAAGAAGAAAAAGGGATGCACTCTGGATACTGACAGAAGGGTAGCCAGTATGGTTAATAATCACAATTGTTTCAGGTTACTTGGCTTCAATACCAAGGGAGCAATGAGTCTTAAAATGTCTTTAGAGGCCTTCTGTCTACCCCTTTTTAGGGACAGGGGTACAGAACCACAATGTACCTTGTGCTATAGGTGTTCTTGGTGCTTGACAGGGTCGATTCAGCTTCAGGATGCTTTGCGGGCTTCTGGGACAGAGTAAAAGATGGGAATCAGCTGCAGGTATCAGACAGCAAGAAGGTTCCATTAGTGAAGCTGGACGAACGGCTGCAGGCTGGTATTCATTGCGGCTTGGGGTCAGGAATCCTTGCTTCAGTGCTGATTGGCAGTTCTGAAGCACTGTTGGATGTCTTTTAGCGACTGCAGCTTGACAATGGTCAGTGTTGCAGTTGGTTGCAGCTCCAGGAACACGACTGGCTTGAAAATGTCCTTTAAGGCAGACATTGGAAGATGTTCATCGATCAATGTCTGCTGTAGATGTACATCAAGACATTTCTGCCACCCTCTTCAATGAGCTTTTGTCATCCATTAAGGCAGATTAGTGTGTTGCAGGCAGTGTCTTGTCCTTGGTTGTAGGTTCAGAGACCTTCTGGCACTCCTTATCCAGGAAGCTTGCTGCAGAGCCTAGGTGACTTGGAACCAGTTCTGGAGCAGATAGAGGGTCCTCTGAGTTCTGTATGTCCGTCTGTTCCCTTGGACTTGGAGACTTTGCTTCCCTCTTTGGAAATCCTGGCCTTCCTTCACCAGTGGAAAATGAAAGGCACACTGTACCTTCAGTCAGGGTCCAAGGTTAAGTTCTTCTTTGCTAAGTCAAGTGAAGTCTTCAGATGATCTGGCAAAAGAGGGGTGCAACCCTCTCTTAAAGTCAAATTGGCCACTGTGGTTGGTGTAGATGAACCAATCTAGGGGTCCCCGCAAACAATATCCTGTATATGTGAGGTCAAAACCAGGGTGCTTTGCAACAGGAAAGGTAAAGGAAGACAACCTGTGATACTAATTCATGCCCATCTTCCTGTCTGTTGTTGATTAAAGACTCTCTCTCGTTAATGGATCTCTCTGTGGTTCCTGATTAAGGCACCAGGTCTTTCATGAAGCTGCAGCGAGACCAGACTCTCTGGCTCCTGCAAACCACATTCTCATACCTTATGAATGTGGTCCCTCTACCAGGGTGACCTATTTTAAACACATATCCCAGGTATGACAGCTCACTGTCATTGATACTAAGGGTGGCAACTGGCTTCAGGTTGACATGGTTACATATCAAAGGTTGTTGGGTTTTCTGTCTCCTTTGATAACCTCTGCAGCCAGGCCCCAGGTGGGCCTGTTTGAAGTCCCAGTTTATTAGTATGTTAATTGGTGGCACCAACCCCAGGGCATCAAACGAGCAGGGTGGATCCATGGAGCCTTCATTAGTTCATCGGGCTGGCCATGGCAGGTGGAAGCTTGGTCCTCCCCCTTCCCGGAGAGGACATAGTGTACTCCTGGCTGTCAAATAAATATGATAGGGCAGACTGTGCATGTAACTGTGTCCACCCAGAGTACACAGGTCTATGCATTTGTCATTGTGTGAGGATAGGGAGGGAAATGTGTGTGGTTTATCCCCACACATGTCCCTGTGGTTGGTCTACCATTATTCCATTTAATTAAGCATATAAAAATCCCAGGTCAGCGCACAACCTCTGTGCGGATGGTTGAATTCCCCACACCACATCTGATCATGAAGTGGCTACTGGACATGACACATTGAATGAGACGGCATGCAAGGCTGACATGGCAGTAGTGAAAATGGAATGTCACACAAAAATGAAGTGACTTCATCAACCCTGACCAAAAGCATGTGCACAGGAATTTCCAAGGAGACTGTCTCCAAGCAGCAAGTCATGGATGTGCAACTGGCAAACCAAAGCGCATGCACAGCTGATTAAGGAGACATGCACACACACATTCATTGAGGCCAACTCTCATCTTCAGTGACAGTGACCATCACTCAAACATCACCAAATCACCTTATGCAGGCAAACCCTACATGCGCCACATCATGCCACTATTGGTGTCAATATATCACCATTCATGAAGAAGATTAACAGTTCAGAACCTTACCTGCTGGTACAGCTGTGGTGCTGTGAATCCCTCACCACCTCCACCTAACACCTGGTCTCCTCATTGGTGGGCGAGTGTCTAGAGGAGGGAATGGGGACTTGGGTGGAAATAGTGTGCTTGGGAACATCTCAGGGAGAGTGGGCACTGGATGAAGCAAGATACCTGTAACTGAAATAACATAGAGCATGTGTTTGTTCCAGCTAAATGAGTCTGTCATACAGACTGCACATATGCACATAAATGTGGAATGGAATGTGCACTTGTATGTGGGAGGCTGTAGAAGTCCACAACACCATGTCAGTTGATTATACTGAGCATGGCTGCATGTTCAGTCTTCCAGCTTGCAATGACCTCAAGAGTGCAATGATGTGACATGAGGGAAACATAATGATTACACAGCCCACCCTGGACGAGGACAAAAACAAAATATAGTCCACCTAAGAAGGGAGTAAGAAACAAATACAGTCCCCCTGGACAAAGACAACAATCCAATATAGTCCACATAAATAGAAAAACAAACAAATGTGCACCCAGGGCAGGGGTGAAAAATGTCACAAAATCAAGTTAAAAACCATGCCCCTTCCTCTAGATCATGGACACAAGGGCATATGAAGAAGAGGTGGTGGTGGCAATAGAACAGGGGTGTGTGTGGACATGGCCAATGGAAACACCTACGTGTTTCAACTGGGACCATCATCCTGTGGTGGATACTCAGATGGTACACTCTGACCACAAAGTGCCAAAGCCTGGTCCTCATTGGCTACGGCCACTCATGAGAAGTATGCATGCATGAGTTTCCCATTCTCTACAAGATCCTGGTGATGTACCTTGCGAGTGACCACAGAGTCCTTATGCATGTTGACCCGTGATGTATCTAACGGCATATTCATAGATTGTGTCAAGGAAGACATCTATTGGCAGTGGATGTCCCTTGTGGCAAACTTTTCATCATGCAGAGACTACATGATGGTATCCGTGGCTTGACTTCGAGATTGCCTTAAAGCAACATCTCTGACTGCAGGTATTCACTGTGGGCTTCCTCGTCTTGATTTTGGGATTCCCTTAAACCCAACATCTCTGCCTGTAGGCATTTACTTTGGGAATCCCCATAATAAGGATTGTGAATGTTAGCATGTGCCACACTTAGACAGAACTGTGAATATTAGCATGTACCACACTTATATGTAATCTTGAACATTAGTCTGTGTCGCATCTAGATAGGATCGTGAATGTCAGCATGGGCCACACTTAGATAAAACGATGAATGCTAGCTTGTGCCACACAGAACTGTAAATATTAGATTTTGCCACCCCTAGATGTAATTGTGACCATTAGCCTGCGTCGCATCTAGATAAGATCGTGAACATCAGCTTGCGTCACATGTAGATAGGATTGAGAACATTATCCTGCGTCACACCTAGATAGGATTGTGAATGTCAGCATGTGCCACACTTCGATATAACTGTGAATTTTAGCATACGCCACACTGAGATGGAATTATAAATTGTAGATGGAATGTTGGTATATGCCACACTTAGATGGAATTGTAAATGCCAGCATATGCCACACTAACATGTAATCATGAACATTAGCCTGCATCACATCTGGATAGGATGGTACATGTTGGCATGTGCTACAGTTAGATAGAATTTGTGAATGCTAGCATGTGCCTCACTTGGATGGAATCATGCACATTAGCCTGCACCACATCTGGATGGAAACGTGAAGGTTAACATATCCCACACTTAGATGGAATAGTGAACATCGGCCTGAGTCACATCTAGATAGGATTATCAAGGTTAGCGAATGCCACACTCAGATGGAATAGTGAATGTTGGCAAGTGCCACACTTAGATGAGACTGTGCACAATATCGTTCATCACAACTGGATAGGATTGTGAATGTTGGCCAATGTCACATCTAGACAGAATAACGATTGTTAGCCAGCACCCCATCTAGCGTGCATCGGGAATACTATCAAACCCAATTCCGATAGAATGTGAACACCGGCTTGCCTCACACATTGGCCCTCATTACGACCCTGGCGGAGTGGGATACCGCCAGCGGTAATCGCGGCGGACCCGTCCGCCGTACTACGAGTTCCCTTAGCGCCATGGAGGTTTTCTCCGCCTGGTTTTACCGGGCGGAGAAAACCATGGCGCTAAGGGACCTCGTTGTTAATTACGCCGCCGTACTTTACGGCGGCATAATTAACTCCTTCCCCACTCCCATTATACCCTATTGGGCAAGAATGGGAATGGGGAAGGGTAAAATGGGGATTGGGGATTTACCGCTCCGCCAAGGTCGGCATGGGGTGGTAAATCCGCCAACCCCCATGGCGCTATCGGCGGCTTTCCGCCATGCTCCGCGGTGCATTTTGCACCGCGAAATCCGCCAGGGTCGTAATGAGGGCCATAGACAGGATTTTGAAGGTGAACCAGTGCCACATTGGGGCACAGCGGTTAAATCTGGTGGGCGTCACACATAGAAAGTATTATGAATATTAGCCTGTACCGATCTAGCTATAAATACAGAAATATTCATGTGCCACATCTTGTAAGAACATAGAAATTGAACCCCTCACTTCTAAACAGCGATGCCAATAACCACCCCACTTACAATTTCACCCCTCTGTATACACCTTTCAAACTCTAAACAAACACAACCACAACCCTGTACCACAACAAACTGCACAAACATCACTACACTGCAACAACAAAACAAACCGCACATAGACTCGCACAACAACACACAACCTCTACCGACCAGAAAACACCCCAAGCCCAGCGAATGGTGTTAACCGTGTTGAGGCTGCCAACAGCACATCACTGCTCTCATGAACTTTTCCTGCTTACTCCCACTAACTCACCCCTTCCCTTTTCAGAGCCGCCAGAGCACCAGGGGACCACTACGGTGGTGATAGTGTGCCGTACAAATATTCTTTAATATTATCATTAACATAATGACTTTGGGATTCCCTTAAGGCCAACATCTCTGCCTGGAAGCAATTCATGTGGGATTTCAAGTCTTGATGTTGGGATTCACTTGAGGTCGACATTTCCCCATGCAAGGTGTCCATCACCTGCCACTGGAGGAGCCTAGGGTTCAAACACACATCAGGACATATTTTCTGAGAAACGAACCATCCTTATTCAAGTAGTATTCAGTAACAGAGGGCTTCCTTGGTTGCATGGTGGGTGTTAAGTGCCTGTAGCTTTTCTAATCCACTGTATTGATCATTCCCTTCCATACACAACATAACTATCAGAACCTACACTACCCTAAACAATGACTGCCCACAGATATAGGTGATATGGGATACAGATGCCTCAACTGTCCTGGATACAAGTCACCTAGAACATACTGGAACAGCCCAGGCACGTCTGATCTGCATATTAACTCAACAGCAAACGTATCTTGCATTTCCCTTAGGTACTAACCTACACCAACACGATTTTCTTGCACATCATGTGGCACCAGGAGACCATGCACATGGCAAAGATGCGTATTAAAATATCAATGGTAGTACAACACGTAGGATACTGCGGAACTGTGAAAAGTAGCACTACCAGATACAGTTTTCTATCCAGATATTTAATATTTTAGGTATGCTTCCGATAAACTGATCATTAAGTGAAAGTATGATTTAACATGTTTTAAGCATATGCCTTTACAGCTGAACATGCAGTATTGGACCGGACCCATCTTTTTGTTCAGGCACTGCTTTCCCAGGTATCTCTTCTGTTATGTGGTTTAAACGAAAACAAACACACAAAAAAAGTTGGTGGAAAACAATGTAATGTGAGATGAGCTTTCCAAAGAAGACGTCATCTATTTTACTTCGAAAGTGGAAAACCCACTTCTTTTCACGCGGAATTGTTTGATGGTTTCCTCATGCTTAGCTTGAGAGCTGAAATCATTAATTGCGGTCATTACTTAGCACTGTACTTACATTTTAAAGCTCCGTTGTAATTCTGCACTTTCGTTCTAAGAACAATGTTTGAGGCTGATTTGCTATTGATTTCTTTGGGCTTCTTAGCTTGCTGTGTTTGCTGCACACACAGTAGAATAACTGGGGATTGCTGAGTTTATTGTATTTGTCAGATCGGATTAAAGGGAAGACAGAGTTGGTACAGGTGCCCTCGAGAGCAAGACGAGTTTGGCGTCTCTTGTCCCATACGCTGTTAGTGCCAGCTGGCTCCACTCCATTGATCTTTCTGGTTATCGACGAGATCGATGAGCAAGGGAAGGTCTGGGCGCAGCGAGCCTTTAAAAACTCACATGAACAGATTACAGTTGCACTTTGTTTCCATGTCGGGGATTTGGAATGAAATGATCTAGGGAAGGGCTGGCAAAATGGCTTGCCAAGGATTTAAATGTTACCTTGAAATATCCAAAATGGCTGCCAAATACATTATTAATGTATTTAATATTAGTAAGTGGTACACAACAACTATGTAGGCATCAAATAAGTAAAGGAGAAAGTAAATTGCCCCTTGGAATGTGTTACACAGTTTAACACTCATTAATTGCCTGTTCGCAATTGGACCAGGACAAAATTAAAACTAGAACCCCCATCTCCTATTTCGAATAGATACGCAGCCTCACAGGACATGATTCTGCAGCAACTAGCTTCATGGCAACCCTATAAGGGTTTTCTTTGAAAAAGGTACAGCACCACGAAGAATTGTGCGAGAGTGCTATTGTTTCGTGACTGTTCAATATCGTCCCTAAAGTCAACCAAGATGGGACCTGGTGGGATTAGTGTAATCATTGGTCAACATGTGGAGAACATGCACATGGTAGTGGCTTGTGGTATGAATTCCAATAACATAAAACAACACAAGACCTTTAAGATGTTATCCAGCCTCTCCACATCTTCAGGGGGCCTCTTTGTTATAATGTCCAGGATTAACAATCTTCAGCATTTTCAGAAATTGGACATGGGAGGATTTGCATGGAATCCATTTTAACACATGTCTATTATCAGTTTTGGCATGATCGCTTTGTGACTGCTGATGCCGCATTCCCACAGTTTGCATCTGGCATTATCCTTTTCCAAATCACATTCTGAAAATACTGAAGCTTCACATCTTAATGTCATTCTGCCATTTGTGTCCCAGTTATGGATCCATAACTCAGACGCAAGTAGCGTCTGAATTTTGCCCTATGGTCTTCATATGCCTGCAGACAGCAAACAACACAATGTTCAAGAACATCCCAAAAGTATGGAAACTCAACCAAGGAAGGATCAGTCTTAGGGCCTCATTACGATTTGGGCTATATCCTGGCAGTAGATCTGCAGAATACCGCCCAAACAAATGACCGTTACCGCCACTTGGTCTGGCAGAATTTCATCTGGATTACAAGTGGCGGTGTAATTCCATACTTAATTTGAGTCCATTCGACTCAAGGGGGCATTTTTGGCGGACTTACAGCAGCAGAATTACCACAGTGTTATTACCGCAGCAGTAAGTCCCACAAAGGGAATTCCACTACTTCTGGCAATTTTTCAGCGGTGCTTTGGAGGATTTAGCTCCAGGGGTTTCCTGGAGGCAAATCCTCTACTCCAGGCCCAAACTAGTAATTTGGCATAGTGGTAAAGTTGGTGGTAACAGAGTTACCTCCAAGTTTACCACTTACCACCAAACTCGTAATGAGGCCGTTAGCCATGAAGGATATCCTAACTTTAGTCATGAAGGATATCCTAACTTTGGCCCTATATGGTGAAAAATGCCTTCCCAACAAAATAATGGCATGGATATCAGAGACTCTGCTAAATAATAAAGCATGTGTCACTATCACCATCCGGGGAAATCATTCTTGCATTGTGAAATCCTCTGTCAGGCTGCTGGAGTAGAAGGATGAGTAAAGGCTAAAACTCACAGTCAGCCCACACACTTCAACAAACTAAGAGCGGATGCAATGATAAAGGTAAAACAGGCACAGGCAAGAGATATACTTCCTTTGCCTTTTGTGTTAACGTGGGCAGAGGGAAGTATAACAGTCCAAAATAAAGGAGTGTCCAATCAAGGTAGTATAAAAATCTATACTGTAATAGAGACACACCATGTGCAATACTAACTACCTAGACAACACAGAAAAAACAAACCCTTGTGTAAGAAAAATAGAATATGCACAGATAGAATACATGCAGCACTCTGGGTGATGAGACAAGGGCAGAGAGACATTCAAAAGACCACAATGTTCAAACAGATATTTCTATAAGATGAAATAAGCGATACAAATTACCTAGCCAATCTCTATTGCTCACAGATGTACCAGAGATGCAGATATCAATCAAATACCTTCTGCAAAGGTCTTGGAGGTTCAACAGCATCAAACCAGGTGTCTGCGCGTTGGTTGTGATGTTAGCTAGGGTCACAGATTCGGCAGGCACAGTGGTCCAGCGGCAAGCTGGTTTCTATGCAAAGTCGGACAGAAGGGGAGCTGCGGTCTTGAAGCATCTACTCGAGCTGTGCGTATCATGTGGATACCAGGTCTTGTTCAGCAGTGGAGCTGGTACCACAATGCGCAGGTCAATCAGTTTGCTAAGAGGGCTCGGAGGTCGTGGTTTGGCGAACAACAGGGTCGGGTGCGTCCACTCACAGGAGGTCAAAATGCAAGCACTTCAGATGGTGACTCAAGCAAGGCAAGGCAGCAGTAGTTCTTAATTCAAGCTGGTGCAACAATGCACTTTTGTTGGTACAGTGCAGTGGAGAACCAGGTTGAACAGCGGAAAGCAGTACAAACAACAATGGACATCAAAGGGCAGTGTCAACAGCAGGTATCTCAGCTGTTCTGGCTTTCAGGTGCTGTGAGTCCCATCCCACATACTAGAGGGCCATTGTCAGTCAATTCCTGGGCTCCCAAACATGAAGGAGGCTGGCACACATCTTCAGGGAACCTGCAGAATGGTGAGGGCCTAGGCACAGTGCGATATGATATGGCATTTTTAATGCATCTGTACACAAGTGTTTCTAGGCGTGACAAGACAAGGAGGGTGAAACAAAGGGAGGACAAAACAATGATCTTACTAGGCCTTGCGTCATTCAGATCACGCAATTGAGTTACAGGTACAGACCCTTAAGTGCTAGGGGAGCCCGATGCAGTGCAAGGGCAACTGGACATGCATGAGCCTGGGCCCGAGTTCAGAGGGTAGCCAGGTGACCAGTGTGTGGGCAGTCAGGGACATCAGCAAGGGAGAGGAAGAGAGGAAGTGGTAGCGAAAAGGAAGTCCTTGAGTTTCTTCCGGAACCGGTGGTGGTTCTGCTCAAGTTTTAGAGAAGCAGGGAGGCTGCTCCAGAGGGAGGCCCCAGCCAAGGAGAGAGAACTGCAGCCAACTCTCTGCTTAGAGAAGTGTCTGACCGTAAGAGAGTTTGAGGTGAATGAGGAGAGAGTTTGAGAAGGAAGATGTTTTGGAAGAGAACATTGGAATTAGAGCGGTCCCAGGCCCCAGAAAGCCTTGTGGATGTTGCAAATGGTCTTGGAACTTGTTCCTTGCAGCAGTGAAGAGATTCAGAGCTGAAGAGATGCGATCTGTGGGCTTGAGGCAAGGGACAAGTCTTGCAGTCCTGTTCTGGATAAGTTGAAAAGGGTGAAGAGTAGAGGCTGACAGGTTTAGAAAGAGGCTGTTGCAGTAGTCCAGCCTACAGAGGATTTCATATGATGGCTAGACTTCTTAGAAATGTCAGAGATGTGAGGAGAGAAGGAGAGGATGGAATCGAAGATGACACCAAAGTTCTTAGCCTCACAGCAAGGTGCAGGAAGAGGGCCCAGAGTGGGCGGCCAGAGAGAGAGGGGAAAGGAGGGAGCAGGTCTCCTGATGAGATAGATCTCAGTCTTACTGGCATTAAGGCAAAGATCATTGGCGGCACACCATTCTTGAATTGCGGCCAGACAGTCTGGTATGGAAGACGAAGCAGAGGTGGCTGAGCAGAGCCTGATAGAGAGCTGGGTGTCATCCGCATAACACTGAAAATGGGAGCAGAAAGTAGCGATGCGGTGGGCAAGAGGTGCCAGGTAGTGTTTTAAAAGCCAGGGAGAAAGGTCAGACTCCTGGGGAACACCACAAGTAGAGAGAGAGATAGAAGAGAGGAAAACCCCAGTTGGACCTGAGAGGGTCGGTTGGTGAGAAAGGAGATCAACCAGGCCAGGGCATGATCAGAGATAGAAGAGAGGAAAACCCCAGTTGGACCTGAGAGGGTCGGTTGGTGAGAAAGGAGGTCAACCAGGCCAGGGCATGATCAGTGATACACAGGTTGTCACAGAGGTGATTGATCAGGATGGCATGGTTGACCATGTCAAAAGCATAGGATAGATCGAGGAGAATGAATACAGAAGGAAGATTAGAGTCAAGAACGGGGAGCAGGTCTTCACATGTGTTCAGGAGAGCTGTTTCAATGCTTCTGGCAGCTCTGAAGTCAGACTGGTGGTCTCAGGAAAGGAGTGGTGAAGATCGGGTGATAAGTATCAGAAGAGGAAGTATAAGCTGAGGGCTTCTTTAGAAGGGGGTGCTCCAAGGAGTGCCTAAGGGGGAAGGGGAAGGTTCCAGTGTCAAAGGAGTGATTGCAGAAATCGGCCAAGGCTGGAGCAAGGGTGTTGATGTGGTCCTTGATGGTTTTGGATGAGCAGGTGGAGAACCTGCTTTGATGAGACTGGCTGGCAGCGAGGCAGACTTCTGGTCCAGCAGCAGGGTAAACCCCTGATGGTGCCTGGGGATGGTTAGGGAGAGCAGATTTTTTTTCTGTCTTTGCAACCTCTGCCTTCACCCTACAACTAGAGGTCTTCAGAAAGGACTGCTCTCTCAACAGGGTCCAACAAAATGTTCAGGATGGTCAAGATGGGTGCAGATGATTCAAAGAGGGTTTGGGAGACCCCCTCTTCTATTGGCAAAAGCCTCCGGGTGATTGGACTAAAGCTAGCCTACTTAAGAGGGCCAAACCCTGCTATTTATATGAGTGGACTTTGCCCTTATGATTGCACGCCCACAGTGCTTTGTTCCAGAGGAAGGGGAGGGGACAGGAAAGAGAAAGAGAGACAGAGAGAATCAAGATGCCAGGGCATTCCATAATTTGTACAGACCCCGCACTGGCTATCCTAGCTCTGCCCCTCCCTTTCTCAATAGGAAATTTGGATCAAAGGGCCAGTAGAAATGCAGCACCCTGGTGTGAGGCCAGGCTCTCTGTGAATGGGTGTGTCTCTTGGTTTTGTCTCCCAAGCCAGCATCCTGTGGAATGGCTGTCCTGGGGAAAAGGTTGTTACCTACCCGTACAAAGGAACAAGACAAACATTCGCCCAGGGCTAGTCATGCCAATCCACATATTTGTAATTGCTTGGCAGATGAAGAATGATGGTCTGGACGGTTGAGCAGAGCAATGCCAGAGGATATGATTAATTCTAAAACTTCCAGCCATCACCTGTTTTGTTTTGCTTTGGACGGGGGTGTGCCTGGTCTGGAAGGAATTCACATAATCCATCCACAACTGAACTGGGCCCAGGGTTGACACATGATTGAAAACAATTTACTGTGCTGACCACCAGACTCTAACTCAGTTATGGATTATATTTGCAGTTTTATTTTCTACCAGGACAGGGTTATGTAGTTTTTGAAACTGGGGTGCATATTTTAAATGCATCCCTTGCACTGAAGAGAGGTGGGTGTCACTGCAGCTGTCAAGAGGGCATGTGTGGCCTCTGAACCTTCTCTGTGCCATTGCTAGAGCAGGTGCTGCAAATCAGGATACTAATGCAGTGTATGGCAGACCTCCTGACAACCAGACAAAGAATACATGCAAACCTCTATCGAAAAAAGCTTGGAACACCTTTTGCAAGGATCACGTTTTACTTCCAAAAGAATACATACATGTGAAATATGATATGACATGATATGATATGGCATTTATAGCATATCTATACACAAGTGTTTCAAGGTGTGATGAGGCAAGGGAGGGGAATCAGAGGGAGGACAGAGACAGCGATCCTACTCGGCCAGGTGACATTGAGATTGCGCAGTGTAGTTGGAAAAGGGAAGGGACAGTGCAGTACATAGGATAACAGTAAGATAAATAAGGAAAATAAATGAAAGTGCGGCCATCTGGTGGCAAGTGCAGGGGTAAGTGCATACATCAGGTGTCAAGTGCTAGTAGGGCTGTGGGGATACAGAACAGTCCCTGAGAGTAAGGGTTGCCAGGCAGTGCAGGTGTGCAACTGGGAGGGAGGGAGGTAGGGGACCTGGGCCTAAGATCAGAGAGTAGCCAGTTAACCAGTGCAGTTTCAGATTCAGCCAGGAGATCAGCTGGGGAAAGGATGAGATAAATCAGAAGTGAAGAGGAAGGTCTTGAGGTGCTTCCGGAACCAGAGATGGTTCTCCTGAAGTTTCAGAGAGGCAGGGAGGCTATTCCAGAGGGAGACCCCAATACAACCACCAAATAGAGACATGGAGCCATTTTAACGACGTGGTGACCGGGCTCCTAAGTACGAATTCAGGACAAACCTTCAACCGAGGATCAAACCACGTCGACCTGTTACCCCTTCTTGTATTTCCCAGGCCAAAAACAACCTAGTACTTTTAACAAATAGGCACTAAATCAACTCATAATTTATACATCACAATTTTAATTTCATATAAATCACAAAACATTATTCCACTCTATAAAACATCACTTTATAATTGCAAAAATTCCTAAAAACCTTTTACAAAATTTCTCATAAAACAATTCCCATACATAAAACAACCTGTATTGTGCTCAACCCTGTGACATCCTGCCTATACAAAACTAAGTAATGTACAGTACTTTAAAGGAGAACACTCTGCCTCAAGAGACAAAATGGTCAGTAGCTAAAAGGTTCTCTTTTACTAAAGGATACCACTTATCACGTATGTCATCTATTTAGTGCATTCCTACCCCATTCAGTGCTACCCTGGGGTGGATTCCAACCCGATATTTCAGAATAATTCATATATTGTCACTAGATCACAATACCCTTAATTGCCCGGGGGAGACCCCATCAGAAGAAAGAGATCTACCACCAACTCGCTGATTGGAGAAGCGACTGACTCTGAGGGAGTTGGAGGTGGATGAGCGAAGAGCTCGAGAGGGAAGATATTTAGAAAGAGATAGTTGACAGCATTGAGGTCCCAGGCCACAGAAGGACTTGTGGACAATGCAGAGGGTTTTAAACATAACCCTTGCAATCACTGGGAACCAGTGCAGAGATTTCAGTCCTAGAGAGATACGATCCCTGGGCTTGAGGCCAAGGACAAGTCTTGCAGTCCTGTTTTGGATGAGTTGCATAGGGCGGAGAGTAGAGGCAGGCAGATTTAGAAAGAGGCGGTTGCAGTAGTCCAGCCTAGAGAGAACCAGAGCTCATGAGACAGTGAGCTTCTGGGGGAAGGAGAGGAAACAGAGAATGCCTCTGAGGAGTTGCAACTTGTAGTGTGACTTCTTAGAGACGTCAGAGATGTGAGGTGAGCAAAAAAATGTGGAGTCGAAGATGACCCTGAGGTTTTTAGCCTCACAGGTGGGAGCAGGAAGAGGACCAAGAGAGGCTGGCCAGAAAGTGACAGGAAAGGAAGGAGCAGGTGTGCCGTGAGGAGAATCTCGGTCTTACTGGCCTTAAGGCAGAGATCCTTGGCGGTGCACCACTCCTGGATGGCAGACAGCGAGTCAGAGATGAGAGAAGGAGAAGAGGTGGCAGAAGGGAGCCTGAAGATGAGTTGAGTGTCATCCACATAGCACTGAAAGTTGTGACAGAAAGTGGCAATGATGTGGGCAAGAAGTGCCAGGTATTGGTTGAACAGCCAGGGAGAGATGTTAGACCCCTGGGGAACACCACAGGTAGAGATAGAGATAGAGGAGAGGAAGCACCCAAGTAGGACCTGGGAGGGTCAATCGGAGAGGAAGGAGGTCAGCCAAGGCAGGGCCTGATCAGTGATAGCCAGGTTATCACAGAGACGGTTGAGCAGGATGGCATGTTTGAACATGTCAAAGGCAGAAGAGAGATCAAGTGAGAAGAGGTCTGTGATGCTGGAAATTCATTGGAGGGACAGACGCTCCATATCCTTTATTTCTTTGTCAAGTTTGCTCTGTCTTGTTTTCCATGCAGGAGTTCATGTGGGACTCCTGGTGGTGCAGCTTTTCCTCTTTTTGGTTTGGTGTATAGACCCTTGGGATACCCGTATGGCACCAATGACTGGGGGTACAACCCTGTACCCCTAGTGTATGTTGTTGGGACCCTGTGGCCACTTGCTTTCTATTGCCTGTTACCTTGTTTTTCCTTACGTCCTGGGAAGCCCTGACACTGTCCGTTCCCCCTGACTGGCTGTTGGGTGGAAGTTCCATACATGATATTGTGGGGAAGTCCACGCCAGACTGGCTGGAGCCTTCCCAGTGACTGTATGTTGTGGGTACGCTTTTTCGGGTGGGACCTGGGTGAATGGAGTGTGTGACCAATATGCACTTCAAGTTATGGGTGTCTGGTTTCTGGTATGTGACACAAAGGGCCTCATTACAGGGTAGGCGGTAAAAATTGCTAATTACCGGCATGGCCTAATTAGCGTGTCCGTCCTCGCAAGAGGCCGCAAATTGTGGGCCATTACTAGATTGCGGGCACGAGCCTACCGCCATGCCGGTAATGAGCCTACCGCCATGCCGCAAAAGTCCCCAAAAAGTCCCTTTACGGTATCATCGAAAGTGCTGTTAGCACTTCTGACCTGCCGCCACATGCAAATAGCGGTCTTCGCAAATAGCGGTGACCGCCATTAGCGGTCACCACTAATAGCGGTTAACGTAATTTTGCGGAACCGGAAATAGCGTCATCGCACCGGAACGGGAAAGAGCACGGCGGCCATCTTTAAAAACACAATCCATTGCCATCCTCCTTATCCAGGACACCTTACCAGGAACCATGTTGGAAAATACACCAAGGACACCGTTAAGATGCCCAAGGCCGTTAAAAAATCATCTGAGCGGCAACGCAAGGGGAAATTTAGCAAGGAGGAGCTCCTTATGCTCACGCAGACACTAGCAGACAATGCTCAGGTCGTCTTCAATGACGACATGCGTCGGGAGACCATTGTGAAGAAGAAGGCCATCTGGGAAGAGGTAGCCCACAAGGTCAGCGAAGTAGGCACCACAACCCGCACAGTCAAAGACTGCCGAAAGAGGTGGGATGACCTCCGGCTCCGTGTGCGGAACATTCTATGCGTTAACCGCAACCTGGCTACGGGCACAGGAGGAGGCAGTGAATCGCCAATCAAGCTCACTGAGTGGGAGGAGACGTGTGCATCAACTATCGGGGTGGAATCCATCGAGGGAGTTGGACAAATGGAGCATGGCGTGGCCATTTCGTCCGATGGAGGTGAGTGTATGCATCAAACAATGCACAGTGAAGTGTGATGTTCCCCCCAATCATGTGTCCATATGAATGCCGTGGATCCAGCCACAAACAGACATGCATGCATCACCACATACCCGTACAACACAGAGCCATTCATGCATGACCCACCCAACATCCCCATTACCTGCATCCACACTAAAGAGCCCTAAATGCATAGAACGACATGACGTATTCATTTAGCTCAAGGCAGGTCGACCCATGACTGATGTTTGTCAACATTTCTCACCCTTACAGGATCACACACTGACACCGAGGAGGCACGCACTTCCACACCTGCTCCCACATCCAGCAAAAAAGCCAGGAGGGATGCCACAGGGGACACCGCCACATCCGCAAGGGCAGCCAGGACGAGTGACCATGACCACAGGGGCAAAGGCAGCCGGAACACCAGTTGCACGCATCCACAGGCCATGCCTGCTCCCGTCGTGGCACCCACGGAAGTGTGTCTCCTAGCAGGTGAGGGCAGCATTGAGGGAATGCACTGTGCTGCCACCAGCTCATCGGGTGAAGCAGCAGCCACTGCCCCACCTTCAAATGAGGAGGAAACACCTGCCATTGATGCTGATAGCCAGAGCCCCAGACCAACAAGCCCCTTACTGGCAAGCCCGAGGTACTCTTCAGGTCCGGGTAGTCATGGAGATTCATCCACCCCTGAAGGGATATGGAGCCCCCAGATATCCTCTCCAAGTGCAATGGGTCCAGGTGCATCAGCCATCCCACCAGCACCCAACATGCGACATGACCTCTCGACCATCTTTCAGAGGCAGACTGAGATGAGTGGCCTAGTAGGGCAACATGTGGCAGAGACAGCCCGCCTGAGGGAGGACATTGCTACACTTGCACAGATACAAGGGAGGGCATGGAGGCATGCACCAACCGAATCTGCAGTGAAATGGCCCAACTGCGGCAGGCCAAAAACTGCATAGCAGACGCTATTGAGCGTCGGTGCCCACTCACGGCCCAGGAAGAACCAGGCCCCTCATCGTCTGGGAGTTCATGCCATACTAGTCCCCTACGCCGGTCTATGCGGAAACTGCGGCACACGGTTTCACAACCACTAGATGTCGATGCAGGCACTGGCAAATAGGGCCACCAGGATTCGGGTGCCACATGTGGCAATGGACACATTCACGTCATGAGACTCACATGGGAGTGTTGAGGGGGGAGGGGGTTAAGGGTGTATTTGGGTGTGTTGAGGGGGGGTAAGGGTGTATTTGGGTGTGTTGAGGGGGAGGGGGGTAAGGGTGTATTTGTGGAGTTGGGGTAATTCACTTTAGTATCACATTATGTTCAATATACACTGTTCTGAGTTTGAAACCCAAGCGTGGTCTCCATTATTGTGTATGTGTCATTCATTGTGGACAGGGTCCTTTGTGGGCCTCGAAACATGCACCAGGGCAACAATTCCCATCTACGTCCATGCTATTTCACCTTGGTGCATGATGAGATTCCAGAATCAGATACTGATGCACATTGTGTGCCTCCTTGGCACTGCCTGTTTCATGTCCTGCCGGGGCATTCCACCCGCACTCATCCCCAGCCACATCATACTCTTCTGGTGGTTGCATGTCAATTTCAAGTGGCATAGGCACATTCCATTATATGCACATTTTGTGATGCTCTACACATGCCATTGTTGTCTTTGCCACTTTGACACGGCCGTACAGGAGTGCCACACCCAGGCCGCTTAGGCAGCGGAGCACTGTCATTGGAAGGATGTACAATATTGTTGTCCTCTTCATGATGGTTCTGTGGGTTCCGTACAGGGGTTAGGAGCCACCTCCTCAGTGGATAGCTGTCATCGCCTGTATGGTGTGAGGAATGGGTACCTGTTACGGCTCACCTCTGGTGCTGGCTGTTATTGCTGGTGCTGCACTGCTATCATGTACTACAGCCCATCATATCATGCTGCTGCTATTGGGACCATCTTGGTGTGGGAATGGGTGTGGTGTGCTCTTTTGTGCTGCCTGTTTCCATTGCATACACCTGTGCTGATTGTGTCCACCTGTGGGAGATGGGTACACTGTTCAGGTCTCTCAACGGGTGCTTTTCGATGCCGTTATTTGTGCCATGCCGGTAAGGGTTTTTTAGGTGTTTTCCATGCCGCTAATGCCATGTCCGCATGGCTTGTGATGCCCTGCTATTAGCGCCATGGCGCTAATTCCGGCATGGAGGTCACGCGCACGCGGACTTGCCGCTATTAGTGGCACCATAATTAACGGGTGTGCTAATAGCGGTGGGTCCAGCTCGTGATTGGCTTGGGAAATTACCGGTACCGGTAATTCATTACCGGTACCGGTATTCCCTTACCGCACAACGTGTAATGAGGCCCAAAGACTGAGAAAGCCCAGTCTGAAACTGGTATGAATGAAGTGTGGAGTGGTGAATGGCTGGGTACTTGTTGTGAGTGTCTGGAGGGAGGAGAATGGCCTGAATGCAAGTGAGCCTGATAGGCTGCCTGCCTGCATGAATGCCCTTATGAATGATTGGTTGCTGGAGTGTGACCCAGCAGAGTGAATGAGAGACCAAACAGTATATCTGGTGACCTCTCACTGATAGAAATAGTTCAGAAGCTGAAGTTGATACTTGATGCTTAACCTTGAAGCCCACTGGAAGAAGAATTGTTGCTGTCCTTCGCAATCTGAAAGCTGCTGTGCCTTCAAGGAACTGATCCAAGAGAGGACCTGAGGACCTGGCTAGGAGACTTCTCCCCGAGCTACGAGGGACCATCGTGCACCAGCTGATCTTTGCCAAAGCTCCCTGGACGTCAGACCCTCGAACAGGCTGCCGACGGAGAATGGGATCACTGTGGAATCACGGATTTTAGTGCCTGGACATTGAAGTCCATCTACGTCGACGACCGCCATCACCGACCGGAGCCACAGTGCTCCTGCGCCTAAGACATTTGATCCAAGGACTCCCATGCACATCACCGTCGACCGCTTTTCGTCCTGCCAGAGAAAGTCAAGGCCCCTGATGACTGAGAAGAATCCGGCAGTGGGTTTCCCACCACCCGAAGACCACATAGATGCCGACAACCTGACACCCTTGCTGGGCCAAAGTTCTTCATCGACACTTTGTGGCAATAAACACTTGTCGTTGAGGTGCACTGCACGCCTCAGCTTTCAGGATGTTTTTGACCAATCATCAACAAACATCGCAAGAACCGAAGCTGCTGCCGCCACAACAGTGTTCACCCTTTTCTTCATTGACTCTTGACAACCCAAGGCTCCTACCTTAAAGGGATTGCACTCAAGAAGGGCCCATCAACGCTTCACTGAAGAACTCTAAGAAACCAGGTTCTTTGGGGTTGTAGAACCTATAGAAGGAATTGAGACTATATTAAGCATTATTGGACTGGGCTTGCCAATACGGTTTATTTACAGGTTGCCCAGGTGGGGGGATCCTCGCACAGAACTCTCTCTAGGTAGACGGGGGACTGTACTGCCATTGCTTGATTTAACTTGCTTTCTTTCTGTGTCTATCGTTGATTCATCTTACAATCTGATTTGTATGCTATTGTGGGGCTGTTATTATTGGACACATTTTAAAGGAATCAATAGAAAGAGTGGTACCACATAGACCTGTATGTATTTACCATTTTAGAATTGTCAGAGCAAAGTGCGTTATTGTGATTGTGTACATAATGTGAACCTTATTTATATAAAGACTGTGTTTTCACTAACATAGTGTGTGGAAATTCCTTTGTGGGTGCTTGGGGACTACACTGTACTTATGAACCAGCCCGCATCACCTCCTGAGAGTGAAGCCTTGATTGCTCATCCATTGCTACCAACAGTAGAGAATCTTGGCTGGGGTGCTCTATGCCTCTACTCCGCCACATGAAGAGCAGGAGTACAGATAACCCCCTCCAGTCTATACAAGGACACAGGGGGTGTTGGAATCGACGTTGGAGAGCATGTCTTCACGGATGTTCAGGAGAGCGGTTTCCATGCTTCTGGCAGCTCTGAAGCCAGACTGATGGTCATGGAGACAATCAACAGATTCAGTGTGAAGGTTAAGCTGGGAGATGGCCAGCTTTTCCAGGAGTTTGCCCAGAAAAGGAGTGATGGAGATTGGACAATAGTTCGCCAGGCAGGAAGGGTCCGCACAGGGTTTTTTATGGAGAGGGTCCACAAGGGAGTGCCTCAGGGGTCGGGGGAGACTCCAGTGGCAAAGCAATGGTTGCAGAAATCAGCCAGAGCAGGAGCCTGGGTGTCAATGTGGTCCTTGTTGGTTTTGGCGGAACAGGGGTGAACCGGTTTTGACAAGACTTTCATAGATCAGACTTGCCTAGAAACCTTGTCTTTGGAGAACAGGTGAAAGGCAGAGAAGGAGGGGTGACCCCAGAAGGGCCAGAGGAGGAGCAGGGAAAAGAGGGAGGAGGAGAGGGAGGAAGAGAGAGAGGATGTCCTGAGTTTTATAGATGAAATGAGAAGCCAGAACCGTGCAGAGGGCCTGGGAGGGGACAGGAGAGGTAGAGACTGCAGCAGGATTGGCCAGCTCCTTGCAGATTTTAAAGAGTTCTGCTGAGTTGTTAGATGCCGCGGAGATGCTGGCTTGGATGTGGGCTCTCTTCTTGGTGCAGACAGAGAGCCGGTATTGCCTTTGGAGCAGGCAGCAGGCCAGTTTGTCAGAGGATGTACTGATAGTATGCCAATTCCTCTCAGCCACCCTGCACTTGCGTTTAAGGGTGACAAGGTCTGAGTCATACCAAGAGTTGCACTTGGCTTTGGGCTTCAAGCGGATCCTCATGTGATACGGACAAGAACATCGAGAGTGTCAGATATAGCAGAGTAGAGCATGGAAAGGGCTGTGTCAGGGTGTGAGTCAGCCAAGAAGGGGGGGTTGAGAAAGAGGCAGAGAAAGCCTCAACTGACACACGCTTCATGGGTCAGATAACTGAGAAGGTAGGTGGCAGTGCTGGATTTGGCTTGGCCTGGGGGGTAGAGAGGGTGAGATGGGAGGAAAGAAGAAAGTGATCACTCCAGTAGAGAGGAGTGGGGAGAGGGATCGAAAGGGGAAGGTCTGAGATCAGAACATCCAGAGTGTGTCCTACAGAGTGAGTCAAGCCAGAGGGGAAAATAGAGAGTGAGAGAGAGTTGCAGAGGTCAGGAAAGAGTCCAGTGGTAGGACAGGAAGCATCCAGGTGGATTTTAAAGTCTCCAAGAAGGAGGAGTTGAGTGGTCGAGACCAGGAGGGAAGAGGAAAGGTCGTCCCACTCAGAGAGGAAGATCTGACAAGGTGTCCAATAGATTGTAGCCACAGTGAGGGAGTGGCCAGGAGAGAGAGAGCCTGGAGACGAGGCATTCGAAAGACGAGTAGGCCTGCGTAGGAATGACAGAGGCAGGAATCCACTCAGGGAAGAACAGGGCTACACCCCCTCTGGAACCGTTGGATCTGGGAACGGAGAGGATCTTGTAGTTATCAAGCAGTAGAGTGTCAAAGCTAGTGACAGAGCTGGCCGTGAACCATGTCTCAGTGAGACAGAGGACATCAAGGTCAAGTTCCTCCAGGAGGCGGCAGATGTTAGAGGAGTGTTTGACAGCTGAGCAAGAGTTTAGAGTAGCAATATGGAGAAGGATGCTGTCCTTGAAAGACTTCCGGGGAGGGGTACAAATCAGAGGTACACCCTGCAGATGTGTAGAAGAAGCCCGAGGGGGTGCAGAAGAGGAAGGAGGAGAGGGCAAGGTAGCCAAGGAGGAGACAGCAGTGGGAGGCAAGGACGCCATAGAGGGACAAGAGGGGACAGCAGGAGAAGAAAGGACATTGATGAGGCACGGGAAGCATCTATCAAAGAGGAGGAGGTTGGCTTGAGGGCCTTGGACCAAGACAGTACCATTCAAGTAAACATTAATGATGACCTTAGAGGAGCGGAAGGAGGCCAGAAGGGCCTCCCATCAGGTGCCACCATTAATGGGAGAAGAAGAGAAAGGAGAGAGGACAGAGACCATATGTAGAGTCCATAGGTGTGGTGAGGGAATGACAAAGAGGATGTCAGTGAAAGTTTGACTGAAGGAGGCACTGGTATAGGTGTCAGTGATAGAGACTCCTGGGTTGGAGACCAGGATGTCCTTTTTAAACTTCTTCCTACCAGATTTAGTGAAGACAGCAGGATAGTCAATAGAGAAGAATTTACAAAAGATAGGAGAGACAGAGAGCACCATAGAGTAGGTAGAGAGAGGAGAGAAGAGGAAGGGCGTGGGAAGGGGAGAGCACTAGGGAAGGATAGAGCGCAGGGTGCAAGCAGACCAGACAAGTTTACAATTGGACACAACAACCACCACGTAGAATTTTAAGTCTTTCACAGTGCAATTTTAAAACAGGAGAAAAACACACCTAAGTTTGAGAGTCCTGAATAGTGGGGAAAAAGGCCTAGGTTTCACAATGCAATTTTAAATACTTTCACAATGCAATTTTAAATACTTTCACTATGCAGTTTAAAAACAGGAGAAAAACACACCTAAGTTTGAGAGTCCTGAATAGTGGGGGCATTCAAACCCTACTGCCACGGAGTGCACTGGTTAGAATGAGGCAGACAAAGCATTTTAAGGAACAACAACGTCACTCATGACACAAACAGTATACAGTATCCTCTCATCATTGTCATTGGTGGGGCCCCAATATACATAATGTCAGCCCCTTACTGACCACCGTATCATTGGCTGCTATGACTTGTGTCAATTTTCTTCCATGTGGTCCTTGGTCTCGATAAGTTCACAACCTAGCAACACAATTGGTTAATTAGATGAAAAGACTTTCTTTTCGCGCTTTGAACATCTGAGGTGCACTTGGTAATTAGACATGACCTCAGTGGATACTCTTGAGGTCAAGATAGCTTTCGCCAATGCGAGAATCTTCGTTCAAACCCAGACACTCTGGCGCCCAACCATGCCTCCCCACCAATGGCCTAAATGTATTATCCTCACCCCACGCACCTCGCAGTACAAATCACAGGACATTCTGTTTGTGCTCCCCCCTTGACATCTGCTCCTTTCTTGGGCTTCTTATTGCAGAGACACTTATCAATCAATCAATCAATCGCTCAGGGATTTAGGATTTTGAATAGTGGCCATCTGGTAGTTCAAATAAACTGACTGGCGGTTTTGAGATATGGGTGAACTAAATCTAGAAAACATGTTTTTAGCAGCTCCAGACCTCTGCTCTTCCTCCCATGAGATTGCCCTTCAGGGACAGGCACAGCCCTATCCATGCTTCGCTGATCACATTCCTTTCAAGTGACATGTGCCTGCAGTGTGAGACAAGAAAAGGGCTCTGTCTTCATTGCTAGAATGACTTTCTGGGCTTTCGCGGAAGATGAGTGATGTAATGGGCATGAGCAGTCTGGCTGAGGTCTACATCTATTATGCTCTGTTACTGGGTACTGACCTTATTTAGCCTACCTTCCAAAATGGTAGTGGTATACATTCATCATCATCATCAATAACTCATCAATAGTTCGCCCATACGGTCATAAAAGCACATCATAACACAAGAAAATCAAAAACAATAACAAGTCACACATTCAATATATTAATCAGGTACCACACCACTAAAACTGCTTAAGACCCCGGTCGAGCACTCCTCTTATTGTATCTCCTTCACCCCAGCGATGCAAACCAACTATCTCCCCACTTCCCAATGCAGTTTGCCTGCTGACCTTTCCCCAGAGGGATTATACCTGTACCTGTAAGCATGGGCCACCACTGGCTAGTTGAGACATGAGCATCCATGGACCCCTCAGGAAGGGCTATACGTTTGATTATGGTGTTCTCTGAGGGGTGGCATCTCCTAACAAAGCCCAGTATGCTTCTTCCCATGCTTGGCTCTCTGAAGTCAATTTGGACATAGCCATGGGATATATTCCCCCTGATAAGTCAACCTGGTACACCTTAGGATTGTATCCCTTGTAACAAATCAGTAGCCACGGATAGCCTGGATCCAATGTGTGCACTAATTCACAAATATCCTCCTGGGTTAATTGCGGTTAGGGGGCAGTTTGGGAACCGTATGTAAGTAAATTGACCCTCCTCTGTCTGGGACTATTGCCTTACGAAATGTGGTGGTACAATTAATTGGCCCATAGTATACTCCACTAGCTGGATTTCTAGTTGACTTTGTCACTGGGGTGCTGGGACCAGGGCTACCTTCAGCCCTAATGGCAGTCCTGGTGACAGCGCGCTGTAGGGGTGGGTGAGGAGTGGGCTTGTGTGTGCCTATGCTGTAATTATGCCCCCTTAGTGCTATATCAGCCAGAGGCATTATATTAATCAGGGGTTTACAATTCTCAGGCTCTTGTTACGCCCGGTGGAGTGCATTGGTCCCGCAGGGTCAGGATTTACTCTTGTAGAACACAATGAGGTATTGGAGATCAGTGTTGGCAGCAGGGCATTTGGTGGGGTATTTGGGTCCCACCTTGTGCTCTCCTGAATTATTAGAACATTCCACTCGACTCCTCTTTTCCCCTGTTCATCCAGCATCAGCAGAAGTACATTTTATATGGACACCAGTTCAAGCAAGACAAACGTGCATTTGCAAATATGGGCCTTTGGGTCATCCACTCCATCCTGATCAACAAGAGAGACTGATGCTTAACTAGAATAAGAAGGGGTGGTACAAGCATTGGTGAGGTGGGGGAAGTTAAAACCAGATTGTGGACCGCCATTGCCTTCTGTGAGTTCAATCTGCAACAGCATGTTCACTGGCCCCATGTCGGTCTATGTGCAGAAACCCCCTTTACCCACACCTCCTGCAGAGGGCATTGAGCCCATCATGTTCCATTCTAGTTGGAGTACTTTGGTACTTTCTGGCTTCCATGAGTATGCTAACATCGTCCCCCCAACCTTGTTGCTGCATGCTCTGGGAAATGTTTGCCGATTGTTTTAAAGTTGATCAGTGGGGTCTGGCTCGGGGAATGGCTGGGGAATGGAAGTGGTGTCATTTTAAACATAGAGGTTACCTTTATGTTTGCTGGGATATCCTTAACTTTAGGTTTTGGGCTTCCCATGCCCACAGGTGGGTATGATTTTTCCTGAGCAAGGGGGGATATTATCTTCTGCCCCCTGTCAATGAATGTCTGTCATCCTCCATGCTCCATTGAACATGGCTATAGACGGCATTGGTGGCCCTCTGATTGGGGCCCATATTAAGCTTATTAATCTTGGATGCATACTTCATTGCTTAGCCCCCGCAAGGGTCAAGACTTTCAGGTACGTTGGTAGATCCCAAGAACTGGTGGATTTCGCTTATGAGAGTATGTGCCACCCCTTTGGGTTTAAGTTGGTGTCTGGCTTGTCCATTGTTGCTTCTATTTGTGGTCATAGGGGGAGTAGAAATGTTCCTCTGGGTAAGGTTGCCCCTCACAAGCTAAGGTTGTCGCTGCCACATTATTTCTACAGTGTTTCCAGCAGTATCGTAGCCCCCCGGCTAGCAAGCTCACCTCACCTGCTCAGATGTTAAAGGCATGGAAAGACAGTTTTAAGTTCATGCCATGTGGGCTACACTCCACCACTTTCCCGGTTATCCTACAGTCAACCCGATAAAAAGAAGAATGAATCCACAAGGCCCACTGCAGCTCCAGTTGTGTGTTGAGGGCCTCCACCCTCGGTGCGGAACACACTGTGGGCTGACAAACACCTGCACCCTTTCCCCTGTGGGTGTTAACCCTGTAGGAGTTGGCCAGGAGATTTGAGGAGAAGGAAGCGTGGCCACAGATCAGATTTATTGGCAGGCTCCTGGAATGTCCTGCAATGGTGGGAGCGGGTTGCCAAACACCTGCACCCTTTCCTAGGTGGTCTACACCCTGCATGGTGAGGCTGGAAGATTTGAGGAGGAGGGGACATGGCTACAGGTCATTTTTGCTGGTGTTCTCCTGGACTTCCTGCAACGGCGGTAATTTGCCACCAAACACCCGTGACCTTCCTCCTCACATTCACTGCATTGGCTATCTACTGTCTACAACTTGCCATTTCCTACAAGAGTCTACATCTTTTTGTCCCTTCCCCCTCCCCTTCCCACCTTGTGCCATTAAGTGTACACACTCTTAGTGTATTGCTCTCAGTCTGAACCACTTGGGGGAGCAGGGGAGCTAAGCATGCATCCAAACACCAGCAAGGCACAAGTACACACTATGCTTAAGGCATGGAGCTTGTGAAAGGGGGTTCTGATTAGCATAATTCGTTTTGAGAGATGGAATAACCCCCATCATGTTATTATTTAATACAAATCAAAAAAGCCAGGGCGTTCATACCCTTGCCAGATAGCAATTCATCACACGCCCCTAGCCAAAAGGGTTGAGACTCATGAACATTGCCTTAATGATATCGATGCCCTTCTAAATATGCCTCATTGAGCTGTAAGTATTCAGGGTGACATGTATGGAAAATAAAAGGCACCTGCTTATTGGTTATAAACTTGTGCTCTCCCTGTGTTATCAGATTATACTTCTGACACCAAAGGAGTTGCATGGGATTCATTGTTTGGCTCTGTCACCAACAACACTCAGTTGCTGCCAAGGTCTTAGGTTTCAAATGATTTTCCATTCAGTCTATTGTATTATTTTGAAGGGCTACAGCACTTCATCTTACAGAAGACAGTGAGTGTCACGTGAATATTCAGAACAGAGATATGGTATGCCTTTTGACAAGGTAGAATAGTGGTGGGAGGGCTTAAGGTCGTGAGTGACAGTCAGTAAACATAGGAAAAGGTGTGGTCTCACCAGGTGGATGGAGGGTTATCGGAAAGGTGAACAGGAGCCCGGCATTACCGCCTCCCGCGATTGGGCAATAACTGGCCCATTACGAGATGAGTGGGCCGGTTATTGCCCAATCGCGGGCGGCGGTGCCTGTAGCGAGCATGGCGGTAGCCGTGCCTGCCATACAGGCACAGTTACCGCCATGCCCGTTATGAGGCCCATTAGGTGGCTCATTTCATGTGTGGCAAATGTTTTGGGAGGCTATGTGGGAAACCTATTGCCAGCATTCTACTTTTGATGCAATCTGCTTGTCATGAATACCTCCTGTTGGCTGGAAGCTTTTATTGCAGGACTTTTGGCTAGATTCTAGATTGTTTTTACATTCTTAATACAGCCATTTCTGTTGGTGGTGGTATTTCTTTCAGAATTAGAAAACCAATTGAATTATTTCCTGGATACCTCTAGCAGAGATTCATGCATCCTCTGCCAGTGAAGCGTTGTGGCATTATCTCACCTGTAAATGGATGGACAGTATTGAGCAGAAATGATGCAAGATAGCAACTGATTTTCCATTACTGGCCAACTTGTGGTGATCGCCTATACTTTCCAGCCAATAAGAATGAGAAGGAATTAGCAATGCATTTTCATGCAACAGATTGAATGACTGGGCCATTGAATTTGTGTCTTTAACTGATCTGGTCTGCACACAGATATCAAGTAGAAGGGGTTTAGTCGGATAACTCCAGGGTGGGCATGGATATCCTGTGGTTAGACTGATTGTCCCGTCATGGTACAGAGAGGGTGTGAAAGAATGCCATCTGGTACAGGTGAAATAGACATGGTTTTTTTTTTTGTATTACTTAAAATGATCTAGGTAATTCTGTTTCTGAAAGTCTGCCCTGGTCAGATCAGCATTCATGAATGCTGCCAGAACACATAGGGCCTCATTACAGTACACTGGTGGTATAACCATACCGGCACCGTTTCTGTGTCTGCCTTATCATGACCTGCGGACCCGGAAATAGCACCACCTTCAACCGCCACCGTGGAGTTGAAGTTCCCGTAAACTCCGCCTGCACGGAAACCCCTCCGTTACCGGCAATACTAAACACTGCGAGCATCACGAGTAGCGTGGACATGGAAACACTGCCAGAAAAATGGTGTTAAAACCGTGATCATGGTGGCGGTACTTCCGCCACCACAAACATGACGTTAAACAGTGCCTGGTGACCTGAATCAGGGCACAGGTGCACCAAATCAGCCCAGCTGGACCCAGCAGGCCACTGAGAGCCTACAAAAGGGCCACACCCAGGCCAACTCAAAACAGAACCATGCAGGCAGCAGCTCTAGTAGCATTGGGACTGGGCCTACTCAACCAACAGGCAGCACTGCACATGATGGCAGTAACATTGCAGAGGAGGAGGTGGAGCCGTAGGAGTCACAGGCGGCAACCAGCTAACCCTGTACCCATGGCAAACCCCATTGTCCAGCCGGCACCACCCCGCAGGCAGCCTGCAATAACATGCATCAGGGCCTCACCCTGGAACCTTACCCCAGGACAGATCCACACATTATACCGGCTGGACCGTCCAACAATCCTGTACATCACCGCCATGATCGAGGACGACATCAGCAGCCACATAAACACCCCGACCGCCATCCACCCCCTCCTGAAGGTTGTGTCTGTACTGCATTTTCTTGGCACCGGTACCTATCAACGCACGGCCTATTACAACCCTTTTTATTCAAAATCCTGGTAAAGGTACTGCATGCCCTGTTGCGCCATGTGTCTGAACAGATTGCCCTACCCTGTACCCTCCCCCAGGTAATTGCCACCATGTTGGCCGTCCATGCAATGGCAGGCATGCCAAATTGCATAGGTGCAGTCAACTGCACCCACATTGAGCTGACAGTACCACGTGCAATCGAGATGGTGTTCCGCAATAGGAAACAGTACCACTCACTGAATGTACAGATGGTATGTGATGCCACACAAGTGATAATACATTGCTGCGCACGTTTCCCGGGCTCAACACATGACTCAATGGTACTGCGGAATTCCACATTGCCACGGTACATGGAACTCTATGCTGGACAAAGCACATGGCTATTGGGTGAGTACAGCTGCCAATGCACCGGCCCTGTGGAAGTGGTGTGTGTGTGTCCAGGGCAATGAGCAATGTGAGTGTGCCACTGCGACTGCACATGCATCACCCCCCGCCCATCAACAGAATAAACAGCAGAACCCAAACATCACAAAGCAACACATGACAGGTTGCCAAAGTGTCCCCGTACACACCCTGCCACATGACACACACAGCCTGAACTGCTGCTGGCACATACACCTGGAGCTACTGCAAACCTCCACCCACAATATGCACACTGCCCTCCCAATGCACATGATGCCTGTACATGAGATGTCCTGCATCGAATACATCATCACAGTGGACTGACTCTGCCATGTGTGCACATCACTGTAATATGCCATACTTACAAGCCAATGTCACCCACAGGGCAGATTACACATGCACACCAATGCGTTGGTCAATGTCCAGTTGCCAACGTCCTCTACGATGACCAAAGAACAGAACCACCCACCGGTCCAACCACTGCATGCCACATATGCATGAAAGAACAATGACACAAGATTGCACTGCTTCTGATGAAGACATGATACTACAAACTCTGACATGTCCCCCACATCTACATCCCATGTAGGTGATGCTGGATATGCACTCACGCCATGGCTGATGACACCTGTACGGAGGCCAAGGAACAGGCATGAAGAGGCATACAACAGGGCACATGTCCGCACACGTGGCATGATTGAGAGGACATTTGGGACTACTGAAGGCCCAGTTCCGCTGTTTGAGCAGATCTGGCGGATCACTGCTGTACAGCCCAGTGAAGACGGGTAAAATTACGCTCGTTTGTGCCATGCTGCACAATCTGTGCCTGCGCAGGAACATTCCAATGCCCCCAGACGCAGATGATGAAGATGGGGATGGAGACGGAGATGGGGATGGGGATGGGGATGGGGATGGGATGGCTCAACCTCCTCCTGGGGGTCCACTAGATGGACAATGAGCACGGGATGCACTGATTCGCATTTACTTTTGAGAGACAGCACATTCACAGCATTGCATGGATATGGTGATGCCAGTAAATGAATTGTTGTACTGCCAATGAAAAGATGGATGTCCACTCATGTATGTTTTTTTTAAATGATGATATATTCATGAAATCACAACAGGGAAGGAGGTGCAATGGTTAGGGAAGCTGTACACCCGTGACCACCCACCACCCAAATGTACCCACCCACAACCAGGCCCCAATACACAAACCCCCTAATGGACCTCCCCACCACCCAAACGTACCCACCCCCTCACACCCTTCTAGTCCCCATGTGTCCTGCATTGCCCGACACACATGTCATCATTTCTGTGTGCGCTTCTGTGCTTGTTCATCCTTGCCGAGAGCACTGCTAGCCGACTGGAATGCCTCTGTGGACTGGCAGTGGTGGAGCTGGATGGGGTGGTAGTAGTGGATGGCACAGAATCTGGAATAGGAATAGGTGGCAAATGTGCAAGATTTGCTTGTTGGCCAATCAACATGGACTCAAGAATCCTCAAATGTTGTCATTGCCCTACCGCACATGGCGTGCCAGGGTCACTATAGTGCTGGCAAAGCGTCCAATGGACCTTGAGAGGCGACGCACAGATGTGCTGTAGCACTCCCTCTGCAGCCTGGATTCCTCGAGCTGCCTTTCCACCAGCTGGGTGAGGTTAGCCTGCTGCTCCTCCATCCGCTGCATGCAGGAATTGTCACGGTCTATACCCCCAAACATCAGGTACAGACCACCCTCCCAATGCGTTGGGTCCAATGGGGGCCTTGAAGGCCCCAAGGAATCTTGCAGGGGCTTCCTGGACTCGGTCCTGGCGCCTTTGGCACCAGGCTCATACTGCCATCACCAACATGGCACGTTTCAGACCCAGAGAGGCACATGCAAACCAATATGAGGCAGGGTGAAGGGATTATTTGCCGTGGGACTATTTGCTTGGGTGTGGTTGCTGGAACTACTTTCAGAAGACTATATAAGCCACACCCTCATACAGAACACGCTTTGCGTTATTCTGCACTCCTGTAGCGTAACGCTCACCGTGTCTGCAGCTCCAGGCCAGCCATCATCCACGCCCGTCCAGTGGACTCGAGCTACCTGCAAAGAAGAATGAGAAAGAAGAGCAGAACAAGATACTTACCAGTCTCTTCATCGCGGCCGCTCGGGAGTCCATGTTTCTTCAGAACTGAAAAGGAAACAACATTTCATTAACCTTGCAGACCACTCGCTCTTCATCGCAGTTCAGCGCCACACTAATACTTACCAGCAAATCATTGGAACGTCATCTCTCGATCTCCGCTTCATCTTCCGATCGCCGCTCCGGGACTGCCGCATCTGTAAAACAGAAAGAAGACATCAGGTTAGCAGAGCAGTGGGAAGGCCTCATTCTGACTTATAATCCTGCACGAGGCAGCTCTCACCTGAAGGCAGCAATCCTCACGGGCTCACAATTCTTCATCACGCAGCCTTTGTTCAGGAGATTCCGCACCTGCAGAATACAAAAGCAGCAGGTTAGTTGTGCAGAAAAACTGTATTGGGTGGAAAGACTTTTGCATAGCACTGGCGCAAATCTTACCGTGGGAAGCCAGCCATCAAGAACCTCGCTCCATCTTATGCACAAAGAGGGACTCTGTAAAGAAAGGTACAGAGTGAACTTTTGCAACTTGAACTTTTAGCTATCCATATCTTTGGAATAAGACTTACCATAGAGTCACAGTTGTCTGGAACTTTCAATAGGATCAGAGAAGTAACTAGATCCTAGAACTACGACGCACCCCTGCAAACAGTGGCAGGACGGAGAGCCCGCTATTCGTAACTCAAAGGTGAGATATCGCAGAGGGGTGCACGAGGACGCCATGAGAGGTGGGAGCCGCCCTCATCCACATGGTTGGGTAACCTGTGATTTTCCTTTCTAGGCAAGCCTGCTTTCGTATCAGAGGGGAGTACAAGACACCACTCACCACCAGATCATCCAGCTCCGTTCGGCACCCCTGTGGAGATCAGGTGAGCGTAACAGGAATTTAGCTCTGCCATTGAGGGAGTAGGTGACCTCATAGGACTGTGGAGTGATGTGGGGCTGAACTCCAGCTAATGAAATGATTACAATTCATACAGGGTGGGCACCTCCCCCTGTGGCCCTGTATCAGACTGCACTGCCGGGGCACTGTTGTCATACATGCTGCCTCCTCTGCAGTGCAGATGCTTTCTGTGGTGGGTTGTATTGGCATGATGGGTGCCCGTGGCACCTGTGTTGCATCAGGCAGCATGGAGATTGTGGAGATGTTGGGGATGGTGGCTGGCACATGTGTTGCAGATGCTACTGGGGACAGAGATGCCGAACTGCTGGCAGCATCCTCCTGGGCAGGGGCGCTGGCTTGCACACGTGCACGAGCTGATTGCCTGGGCTGTTGTGCAGTATCACTGTCACTTGATACGGCTGTGGGGACACAGGGGCATGCAATTAGTTGTGTGGTGGTGCCGGATGGGTGCATCACATGCATCATACAGGTCGATCAGTTAAAAGTAGCATTTAGATGCATATGCCTGTCGTCGGACATGTATTGTAGTGATATGGTTCATCATCTGGATCATGATTGTGTCCTTTGGGCCACTCATGCACTGGCTGGGGGGGGTTGTTATTGTGTCCTTTGGGCAATTCATGCACTGGCTGGGGGGGTTGTTAGTTGGTCCTTTGGGCCATTCATGCACTGGCTAGGGGGGTTGTTATTGGCTCCTTTGGGCCACTCATGCACTGGCTGGGGAGGGTGTTGTTGTTGGGTCCTTTCGGCCACTCATGCACTGGCTGGGCGGATGGTTGTTATTGGTTCCTTTGGGCCACTCATGCACTGGCTGGTGGGGGTTGTTAATGGGTCCTTTGGCCCACTCCTGGCCTCAACATGTACTCATATGGCAGTCATATTTGTGCACTTACCAGCATCTGTAGGTGGGCTCACTCCTGCCTCTGCATCCCCGATCCCATGGATGCCCTCAAGGTGGAGGACACTGCTGCAGTGCCCCTCCCATGTTTGCAGCCTCAGTGGTGAAGGGGGCCCGTCACCTGTCCCACTTCTGCGTTGGCGGTGTGTGGAGATCAGGCTCCGCACCATCAGTCTGAGGTCGTCCGACGTCTTGTGGCAGTCTTTTACCCTCCTCACAGTCACGCCCACAGCGGTGCACTTGCATGCTGCTTCTGCCCACACTTCCTTCCTGCGCTTCTGTGTAGAACGCCGTTGATCAGCACTGAACAGCATCTCAGCATGCTCCACTATGTGTTCAACCGAAACAGTTAGCTACGCCTGTTTCCATTGCCTCTGTGCTGGAATCCTGGAAGACATGCTGGTGGTCCTTTTGGGCTTCTCATAGTGTGGATCCTGCTTGTGCTGACTCTGGATGGCAATGTATTGTGCTTTATATGATGGCCGCCTCTCTGTTTCCTGTTTTGGCGATCATGGTATTTCTGGTTCCATGTCCGTGGCGGACATGGTTTTTACGCTACTTGTGGCGCCGCTATGTCCATTTCCATGGGTGTTTCTGTGGCAGCGGTTACACTGTTCCCGTGTTTGTGTGGTGCGCGCGACCGACAGCACGTAATCTGCCGGTCTTTCCGCAACCTTGCCGACGCGGAAACTTTATTTCCGCCACCGCGGAATCACCGCAGTCCGGACAGGAAAAGTTGTAATGAGGCCCATTGGGCCTCATTACGGGTCGGGCGGTCCGGAAATAACAGTGGCAGTAAACCCGCTGCCACTGTTAATTCCGGACCGCCCGATCTCGAGTCCTGCAGACGGGAGGTGGCGTTCCCGCCAGGTCTGACCTGACGGGTTTAACACCACTCGCCTACAGGCGGACGTGGAAACACCAGCACCATCACAAGATTGTGCTGGTGTTTCCACTTCCCCATTCCCATTGAGTCCTATAGGACTCAATGGGAATGGGGATTTACCGAATTCTGCCTCCGGAATTCCCGGGTTGCCGGGGTTGTAATGCCCCGGTAATTCCGGGAATCACAGAGGCGGAATGTTAATACGAGTCTGGCGGTAACCGAGCCGGAAAAACCAGCAGGTTGCCGCCGGACTCGTAATGAGGCCCTTATTAGTTTCTGTAGGGAGAGGTGGTTGTTTAATCTTGTGCACCTCTTCTTCCAGCTCTAATAATTATGGGCCTCATTACGACCCAGGCGGTGAGTTACCACCTGGGTCGTACCTTTACCACCATGGCGTAAACTACGTTTACGCCATGGTGGTTGGCGGACTTACCGCCCCATTCCGAGGTTGGCGGGGCGGTAAGTCCCCAATCCCCATTTACCCTTCCCCATTCCCATTTTTGCCCCATAGGGCATAATGGGAGTGGGGAAGGCGTTAATTACGCCACCGTAAATTACGGTGGTGTAATTAACATCAAGGTCCCTTAGCGCCATGGATTTTAACACCTGCTAAAAGCAGGTGTTAAAACCTCCATGGCGCTAAGGGACCTCGGAATCAGGCGGTAAGGGTCGGCGCTGTTTACGCCGCTTTAAACCCCTTACCGCCTGAGTCGTAATGAGGCCCTATGTGCCTTACTAAGTCCGGTGTAATGAACATCTGTAAATATAAGCCATACGTGTTAGAGGCATGGTGAATAGTAAGTGCACACAAATGTACAGCCACAGCACTTCCTTATGATACTAGTGTGAACTCTGTGTCCAGGGCCCTGCTGTGACAGGACTTATGTGTATTGGTCTTTTCCTACCTTGATGAGTAACAACTACCTGTGCATCTATGAGTTTTGCTTGACGCTGATGACAAAGCTCCATCATGTCCACATCTGTCACATACAATGACTTCAAGGATCCCCAATTCAACAACACTGCCTGATCACAAGTTTCTGCATGCTTGAGAAGATGATGTCACAGTACCCAAATTCAGCATTAATTTAGCCAAGCCTGCTCGCTGATGAAGACCCGTCTCTGCTTATCTGCAGCCAAAGCCTCCATGTGTTCAAGTGCCACCAAACTGATATCTCGTTCTGTCCCCAGCATCTTTGACCTGCAAGGCAATGTCATTGCCAAATAACATTATTGGACCTGACTCGACATTGGCCTGGTGCAAAAAGGATACAGACTACCAGTGTGACACTTGCTCAATGATCTTGAGCCTAAAAGAAAAGAACATTAGGTATTTGAATAGCCCCTACCACCTGGTCTACTTTCGGGGATCACAATTACTTTTAAGCTTCTGCTATTCTACCTTTTTCCTCAAAGACATATCCTTGAACAGTGGCATTGGTGACAATCTATTGCCTGATTACCCCTGATCATCTACCCAGAGTTCTCTTTCAGAAAAGTCTGAATGATTTATGTTTCTTTTACAGGGCTGAAGTTTTCTAGTGCTGTATTATCAGGGATTCCATTGTATTATATACAGTAAAACTTTATCTTTAAATAGCACTTTGAGTGATCACGTTTGTTCATTTTGGAATAATTATATTTACGATGTTTGCTTCTTTGCTTCTGTTATCAGCATACTTCTCTCCTAGAGAGATATAGCCTGCCCTTGGTCTGGGCTATGGAATTAAGTGCACAAGTTGCACTTTCTGGCTTTGCTTGTTTTACTTTTAGGAATGAAGTCAATGGTGGTTTAGTAATACTGTGGGACTGAGTTGATGGTTTAGCCAATACCATCCCTGTACTCCAGTAGAGCAGTAGTCATTTCGTCACAGATAGATACTTCAGCTAGATTTCTTTGACAGAGCAAGTTTCTTGTTGCACACAGTTTGTAATGAAATGTAACATTCTGATATGCCTCTTCTGCATTGACGTTGAACTTTCTGCCAAGGCCAGTTAACCAAATCTTCTCACATAGAAGATGTTCCCCTTACAATAAACTATAACACAACTACTTTAATTGGACAAAAAACAAGAATGAATTTAAGGAATGGGTAACGTGTAAAGGGATCGGTAAGGCAAGTAAAAGAAATAGTTTAAAAGTCAATTGGAAAGATAGCCTAATGGAGCAGGTGAATCTTTCCTCCATGTTTCTCATATAAGAATGCGAATATTTCTTCCATTTTACATTTAAAAGTTCTTAGAAAAGTTTCCACCACTGCAATCATCAGGTATGCACTTGTGTTCACTGTCCTTAAAGTAAATATAAGCCTTTACTAATCAGCATGTGATCAGAAAAACAGCGAGTCTTAGAGTTACAGTGGGACATGTGTCAAGAATCCTGCAGAGATTAAGGGAACACGAGCTTTGAGCCCAAGACAATGTTAGTGTGCTTGAGATTGAAAGCTTTGAGACCTGAGACATTTCAGGAATTACTCATATTTAGTTTATCCAATTCACACTAATTACATACCCTAGGCTGTCTTTGGCCTCTTCCTATCTTTGTGAATGGCTGATACAGAAAACGTTACTGGAGATTGTTTCGCTGCAGTAATAAGAAAAGGCGTGGGTGCATGGGAAGAAAACTGATTATTATGAATCTGAAAGTCAGCCTTCAGAGAGACAGCATGTCAGATGGTAAGAGCTTGAATTCAAACATCAAGAAGAGAGGAAATTCTGACATGCTGAAAAACAGATTGAAAGTAGAGCTTCCACTGTCAGGACAGGTGTCTCGCAGAGATGTCATTTCACCAGAACAGTCAACCATTATTCCTTGCAACAGAAACCCGTCCTCCTCACACACGTGGAGACAAACAGCACTGATTGCAAATGTTCACAACTTTCCTCTTTCTTTTATACCGCAAACAGGCCACCTCAGGGGCATTCCGGGGAACTAGTCGGACATTACAGGAAAGAGAACATACAGCAACACAATTGTATGCATATGACAACTGGGGAAGGCGAGCATTGAAGTGCTTGGCTTGAATTCTGGTTCCAGCCTTTCAAATAGTTGTTCAGATCATCTTCAGTCAGTCATACCCCCATAAGGTTGCTCGGTATGGAATGTAAACTGACCATCATTGGTGGTTTGAATTGGATGAAACCTGTTTGGAATGAAACATATTTGAATACATTCGACCTAAGCAAAGAAATATTGCCAGATGAATACCATATCATTTCAAATAAACCAACACTTAAACACAATCAAATCAAATTAATTGAATGTAAACGGCAAAATGTGTTGATTGGAATCAGGCTAAATAAACGGGTACTCATCCTTTTGTGCGACCAATATTTGGGTTTGAATATTTTAGATAATTTCACCTTTCTGTTCCAAATCGTCTAATTCGTCCGAACTAATTCTAAAGCTCATTACTGAGAAAGGTTTCAAACAGATTCGCACAGATTTACCAATCCCTAGTGATTACACTAATAATGCACAAACTGCTTTGTAAAAAACTCAGAATTGAAATTTCGCACCGTGGTTCAAACTATTTAGACAGCGTGAACTGAAAAAAAGAGGTAGTTAGATGGTTGAAAATGTTGTGAACAAAGAGGTGAAACGGTTCCATGTGCACAGACAAAGCAAGTATACATATGCACTTTCTTCAAAAGTCTTCTGCCGCGCAATTACATTATAGATGCATACTGAATTAAGTTACAGCATGTTTTCAAATAGCGTGCATACGTGACTATTGTGTTTGTCCTTGTTTAGATCACCTGAAAAAGAGAACACTTGCTTGTAGTCATCACTGAAAGTGAAACTCGTTTTTTTTGGAGAGTATCATTTAAATTGCTGGTAAGACCACAGCATGGCCAACAGTTGTACCTTCAAAAGCACATCGTGAAAAGAAAACCTTGAACTAATTGCAGACGTTATTTACTTCACAGTGCACTGGAGTAGCTGCTAAGGTTATGATATGATATGATAATGCATTTATAGCACGCGAGTAGACAAGTGTTTCTAGGCGCCACAAGACAAGGATGGGAATGTGAAGAGAGGACAAAACAAACAATCCAAAAAGGCCGTTTTTCATTCGAATCGTGCAAGTGCGACAACTGAAGTGCAAGGTGAAGGAGAGGGGAAGTGCAAGGGATAGGAAAGGGGAGGTACGATCAGGGCAGCATGGCTCTGAATAAGTGCAGCCAGGACAGCACAGCTCTAGGTAAGTGCAGTGAGGAAGGGGGGCTGCAGTGGTTGCAGTTACAGTCCCTAAGTGTGTTGTTGGCCAGGGGGCAGTGCAAAGGAAGACTGGAGGAGCCTGGTACCCAGTTAGACTCTGAGGAAACCACGCAAACCAGTCAGAGCAGCAGACAGGTAAGTTAGCAAGGGAGTGAGAGAGAGAAGGCAAAGGAGAAAAGGAGAGTCTTGAGCAGCTATCAGAACTTCAGGTGGTCCGGCTCAAGTCTGAGAGGGCCAGGGAGGCCATTCCAGAGGAAGGCACCTGCTGAAGAGAGAGTTCTACCCCCACTTTCAGTTTGGAGGAGTGTCTGACCCTCAGAGAGTTGGAGGAAAATTAGCGAAGGGCTCTAGAGGGAAGTTATTTCGGAAGAGAGAGTTGGATGTAGTGCGGGCCCCAGTCCCAAAAAGCCTTGTGGACTATGCAGAGTGCCTTGAACTTAATCCTTGCAGTCACCAGGAGCCACTGGAGAGATTTCAGGGCTGGAGACATACGGTCCCTGGGCTTCAGGCCAAGGATAAGACTTGTATTCCTGTTCTTGGATATGGACCGTCTTCATGGAGAGGACAAAGAGTGTCTGTATTGCCTTTGGAGCAGGCAGCAGGCCAGTTTGTCAGAGGATGCCTCTGAAGCCCTCGATTTCCTCTTAGCTACCCTGCACTTGTGTTTCAGGGTGGTGAGGTCAGAGTCGTACCAAGAGTTGCACTTGGAGGTAGGTATCAGATTCTCATGATAGGGGCAAGGATGTCCAGAGTGTTGGATCCAGGTGGATGTTGAGGTCTCAGAGGAGGGGAAGTAGAGAAGTTGAGGCAAGGAGGGATGAAGAGAGGTCATCCCATTCTGAGAGGAAGAGGGTGATCTGGTCAGGTGACCTGCCATTGGTGGCCACTGTCAGGGAGAGGCCAGGAGAGATAGAGAGCCTGCAGACTAGGCATTTAAAGGAGGAGTAAGCCTGCACAGGAATGATAGAAGCAGGGACCCATTACGGAACTATCAGGGTCACTCCACCTCTGGTCCACTTGGTTCTACGCTCGGAGACAATCTTGTAGCCCTCAGGGAGGAGCGAGTCAAAACTCGTGACAGAGTTGGCCGTGAACCATGTCTCGGTGAGAGTGAGGACATCCAGGTCAAGGTCTAGGTCTACGTGGAATTGGCAGATGTAAGAGGAATGTTCGACAGCACAGCGAGATTTGAGAGTAGCTATGTGCAGCAGGCTGCCCCATTTGAAAGAATTCTGGGGTGGGGTGCAGGAGTGCAGTACACCCACCGGAGCCGGTAGATTAGCCTGAGAGTCAGCAGAAGCAATAGTTGGAGGTGGCATAGGGTCCAGAGCAGTGGATGAGGGAGGAGGTGTCTGAAGGGCCAGAGAGGAGTTAGAAGGAGTGGCAGAAGTAGGGAAGAAAATGATGAGATGCACGAGGTGCCGATCAAGGACGAGGAGATTGGGCTAAGAGCCCTGGACCATGACGGTACCATTTAGATAGACATTGATGATCATCTTGGAGGAATGGAAGGGGCCACCAGGGCCTCCCACTGGGTGTCACCATTAATGGGAGAAGGGGAGAAAGGAGAAAGAACAGAGACCATATGAGGGGTCCATAGGTCTGGAGAGGGAACAACAAAGAGTCTATCCGCAGGAAATGCTGATTTGGATATTAGCGATAGGGGGGCCTGGCTTGGAGATCAGGATATCCCTTTTGAAATGTTTCCTTCCATACTTAGTGAGAGGGATAGGATAGGTGAAAGAGTAACAATTTGAGAATACGGCAGAGATTGAGAGCACCTTAGAGGGTGAGAGGAGGAAGAAGGGAGAGTCAAGGAGTAAAGAAGAAAAGCCCAAGGCCACCCAATACAGGAAGCACCAGAGGGGGAGGGGTCACACAGATGCAGGCACATAGGAGGCAACAAGCAGGCAACACACAAGAGGGGAAAGCAGGAGCAGTGTGGACAGAAGACAGGGGAGGACATCACACTTCAAAATAAATTCCTAGAAAGACAGAAAAAGGCCAAGTTTTTAAAACATCAATGCAAAAACACCCATATTTGATTTTCCTAAGCAACAGAGTAAACTGACATGCTTATGAGTGATGTGATAAGGAAACTAGACTAATTAGAGGGGTAGGCCAGTTTCATGGGGTGCAGTCATGGTTGCCCCCTGACCCACTGCATTTACTTTAGAAGTCAAAACATGTTGACAGCTGACACTGGCAGGCAACATCTGGGGCTGCTTCTGTGGGAGCTGTGTTCTGCCTCAAGGTCCTTCACCACAGGGGAGATGCAAGGGGCAGAGGGGCTGCCCTGTAGGGTTCACAAAAAAGGGACCAAGTGCCCAATCAGGGGTCAGGTGGAGTAGGATGCGGGACGGAACCAGGAAACAAGGGAAGAAAGCAACCGAAGATCCACAATGTGGCAATGCCCAACACAAACTATTTTTCCAAACAAATACAGCGGGGAGCGCACAGAATAAATAAGCACTCACCCAGATGGAAAAAAGCAGTAGAAAGGCGCGTGGAGGTTCGGCGGGCTGAGTAGTTGCAGTGGCCTAGGGCCCAGTGCCCAATCAGGGGTCAGAGGTGGGGTGGGAGGCGGGAAAATACCAGGAAACAAGGGAAGAAAGCAGACCAAGAGCCGTGATGCTGCAATGCCTAACACAAATTATTTTGTATTTTTCCAAAGAAATACAGCGGAGAGTGTACAGATTAAATAACCACTCACCCAGATGGAAAAAGGCGGTGGAATACAGCGTCGAGGGTCAGCGGACCCAGTAGTTGTAGTGGCCTAGGGCCGAGTGTGCAATAAGGGGTCGGGACGGGTTGCCACATGGGAGGGAACCATGAAACAAGTGAAGAAAGCAGCCCAAGCGCCGCAATGCGGTTGCGGATGCTTGAACGTGCATAGTAGATTCCGTAGTACAATCTGAGTCTATTGTCAGTCTGAATGCAAACTTTGACCAATATTTAATTGGAATCATCATGATCGTGAGGGCATACATGTGTAATGACAGTTCATCCACAATGCTCGAGTGAACCTTTTGCACATGTGTGTTCATTGGCAGCCTTTACAGCTGTGTCTGTACTAGTAAGTCTGAAAAAATGGCATTACAAAGAGCATGCCTCGGATAATCTGAACACTGATGTCATTATCTACAGCCATTCCCGACGTATGGCCCTACATAGGGAAGGTAAAGTTGTTGGTCAAATAGCTGTTAAAAGTAAAAAAAAATTGGCAGTTGAAGTAGTGAGAAATCGCAGCCCTCTTGATTTATTCCATAAAGAGGAGATGGAAAAAATCAGCCCTATACATTCTGTCAACAAGACAACGTTCCCTGCATAAGAAAAACCGAGTTGCTATATCTATATCCACACTTAAAGAAATCCTTTGTCCTGATGAAGGCCCCCGTTAAAATTCAGCAAGAACATCCTAGGAATAGACATATTTTTAATATGAGGCAAAAACGCAGTATGTCGGCCCGTTGTCTATCTTCATAGTGGATGTGTACTAGTCTGCTCGTATAAGGAAGAATACTATTTTTTTCACAACGTACCAGACCTCCGTATTGTGTAATAAACAACTACCCATTGGAAAGGCCATTATACCAGCACATATAATACAATTATATTTGTCCAGTAAATGAGAAATGGAACATGTGATATTTTGTCATCATTTTATGTCATTTTGATGTTGTGTGTACTAACCCCACGGTGTGAACATTGTATTGCCTTGTTTGCTTGGAAAAATTGTTTTTCGGCGTAAACTGATATTGCAACTGTGCGCACCAGTATATGTTTTCGTATCATTCATATTGATGAAATGAATTATTAAAACCTTTTTTAATAGACTTCTGGTATACGTGCAGATGTTTTCTGGCACTTGAGGTTGTAAAATAACAGCAGCATATGCGTATGAGGGGTAGCCTGTTTCGCAGTCTATTACTTGAACATCAGAAAGAACATGGAATCATTGAGTGCAATCCTGGACTCCTGCACCACCTCCAGGACCATCATACCCATATGAACTCAGCATGTGTGCCCCTAACCTACTATTACAGTCAAAAGTGTACCAATGCTTCACAGAGCATAAACAGCAACCATATTTGTACATATGCACATTCTCCTGGAAAAAAGGAGCTGAGGGAAAGAAGGGATAATCTTGGCTATCTGATCCCATATGCAAAACCACTATGTGTACACATGGATGATGTCCACAAATCTGATGTGCATACCTCCTGGTACCATCAGACACACATGACATTTGACATTTGACATCTGTTCCATCAGTCTACACTATTGCCTCTGCAAATACGTCAGCTGCATCAGTTCTTGGTACTGAAAGTAGGACACCAAACTAGTTTAAGGAAGCATTTCATTGTTTCAAGAAATACCACAAGTTCCATGACAGGCAGCTTCTGCTCGATAACAACCAAGCTATAATTTGGCAATAGATCCCATGATCTATCAATTTGTCAAGAATTTTAGATTATGGTGCATAATGGGAAAAGTTAATTACCATTGGGATATCCTAAAGTTAGTTACCATTGGGATATTCCCAGCAAACAGAGATTTATCTTACAGGGTGGAACTGAAATTGTATGATGACATTAATGCTACTGTGGGATGGGGATTGCAGCAGTCATTGGGACACAAAATCCACTTTGCCATTTACATGTAGACCTGCGCAAAGTGCATTAACTACATAGTTGTAAAAGCACTCCGGGTGGCCTTTCTTACCTCCAACAGGCAAGAGAGTTCACAAAGCAATTCAAGTGGGCAGCAGATGTATGCCTTTAAACAAGTGGTAATGTTGTGCATTCAGGGAAGAAGCCACTTCTTGGAGATAGTTGTGGAGAGAGAAGCACAGTAGCTACAGGCCTCATAGTTTGCATGTGAGCTTTATTGAATCAGACAATGGGTCGAATGTACATGCTGTATTATGCATTGGCATGGCATGTGAATATTATGTAATGGAAAGTTATTTACATTGTCAGGCTATGTATCAAAAACCACAACCGAAGTATGTTTATCTCTTCATAAAACAAAATATTATAATATCACATGTAAAAATGTAAAATGGTTGAATCTTTTTTTTTAACAATGCAGCATTGACATTCCTTGAATAGTTAAGCTGTGTACTTAATTGCACTGAGGGTCTCATTCCACGTTTCAGGACCATCATAGTACAAGTTTGCCGGTGGGGTAGCCTGATTTTCCTCCTGCCAAGAGCTGGAGGTAAATTGTGTACCCCACCAGCAAAAAACAGCCAGTATTGCCGGGACCTGTATTACCGTGGACTCAATGGAATGGGGATTTACCTACCATTGTCGTAAACTTTAATATGCCAGAATTACCAGCATGTCAGGTGCTGGTAACAGTAGGTCCGTTTGCCAGTATCCCACCAGATATGCCAGCGGGATACCAGCAAACTTGTAATGAGGCCCATGACTTTATTCAGAAACAACCATCAATTAAACTCTTTGTAATCTACGAATTTCTAGACCCCATAAGTACATCAATGCATCAACATGAACAGAGGAGTTGTCTTTATCGAAGATAATAGCTCTCTTTCATTGAACTTCAAAGATAACACTAAATGCAAGCCTTATAGTGAAATGTCAGATCAAAACAATGTACTTATTTTGAGGCTAATTAATTAGAAAACCATTGAATTAGTTAATGGGTATGTGGTTGACCATCACATGCATTCACAGACAATGATGTGTGGAAAAAGTCAATGTAACCAATGTCCTTGAACTACATTAGTACTTGCTACAGAAGAATAGATGACCAATTCATGCTTTTGTCATGCTAGATGACATTTTCAAACAACATATTGTTTCCGTGTATAATGATTTAGCCCAGACAGTTGAGGTTCAACTGATGTATAGCAAAATTATACTGAAAAGATTCATGCAAAATGACAATGTGAAAAACATGATCAGTTGTAATTTCTTAACATTTTAACCCAATCAATGAAAAACAAAACACAAGCAATTTTCTAAAGCACATTTTATGCACAATTTGTATGTTTCAATAACTCCATCATGAATGACGTGGAAGTAACATTATTTATATGTTTGGATTCAGAATATACCTAAAATTCTGAATATGTCATTTTTAGCATGATATCATGTCCATGAAGGCATTTATTTGAAGAATGAATATCAAACTTCATTATCACGTTTCCTATAGGGGTACGGTTTATAACTGACACACACCCTTATGTCACATACAATTTAAATGGGCCAATGGAAGCAAGTGGTGGTAATTCGAAAATTAAGGGAATCTCTCTCAGCATCTGTCCAATCTGAAAGTCTGTCTTAGATGTTGCTGCATGCATGGGTTTGCTGGGTATGTAAGCTCAAACACATAGGAAGAATAGAATGTTTGTGGGAAGATAGACAAGCAAGTGAGGCTGTAAGACAAGAGAGAAGCCTGTGTCGATTCCAACTAGATGCCACACATTTGTACAGCTCTTTAAGAGGGCCTTTTAAAGCCTGGACAGATTTCAGAAGTTTTTTTTTTTTTTTTAATTTCTTTTATTGATTTTATGCAAACAAAACAACACAAACCAAACAAGCAGCATAATCATAATAGTTTGATTACACATCAATGTATATTAATCACTGCTCCCATAACCCCTCCCTCCCCCCATGAGCCTATTTGTCAATCTCATTCAATGTCTGGCACATGCAGCCAGGTTTCGTTCTCTTCGGAGTCTGTTGGATCTGATATTACTCCAAACAATTCTGCTATTCAGATTTCAGAAGTTGTTTCCAAATGAACAGATTACTGAGAGGGATTATGAAAACAGACATAAAGAACACAAGGACTGCTTCTGCCACAATGCAGTTTGAGGCCAGTCAGTGTCTGTAGCTGTTCTTGCCTTTGAAAGACAAACAAAAAATGTGTATCCATAACATCCATATTATTTAGAAATGTGTTAAATAATTAATTAAATCTTAGATAAAATGAAAATGTAGTTTAGGAAATATGTTTAAAAGTACACCACTGAACATGGGAACATAGTGCAAGGTTAATATTCTTTGTGATTTTGAATTAAATTGTAAACCCTTTATTGCAGCATCATTATGGGGTTTGCACCTGCAATTTGGGATCTTTGGAAGTTTTAGACAGAAAATGAAATGAGCAATATCAAGGCCTATCATTTGATTGGTACTTGACACTAAAAATAAAGTAATTGTGACATGTTCATTACCTAATCCATTGAACTGGAGTGTTGTGAGGATGAACCTGATTCCTTGGAAATAGTGAGTTAGACTATGCAGCGCCACCATTTCAGAAGCAACATAAATCCAGAGATATACAAGGCTTTACAATTATCTGCAACAAAGTCAACATCATGAAAGATGAAATCAAGTATTGTCTATGCCAAAACTAGTTCACCAAGAAAGCAAATACAGCTGGGTATAAAGACTGCTTCCCTGTGACAAAAAGCCACCATCTCCAAAAAAGAAGGTGTCAGTAGAGTGCTCACTGTGCCTGTAGAGTACATAAGGTATGCCCGCACCTTATGTTTAGATAAACCAATAAAGTAGTGTGGTGTTAGATTGTGCAAATTCTAAAAAGTCCCCAATTAAGTCAATGGGGGTCATTACGACCCTGGACGTAGCCATGCTGCTATTTGCGGCATTGCTACCCCCATTCTGGGTACCGGGTCCGGGTTCCTGGAATGGGGAAATTCCGGCCCATTCCGACCTTGGAGGGACCCATATTTCCCCATTCCAGGAACCCAGACCTTGTACATCCCCATTCCCATTAGAGCCCCCATTTGGGCCCGTTGTTTGCATCCTGGTCTGCTCGCAGGACCCGGTAAGGACGGCTGGTTTTACCAGGTGTCCTTACTGGGTCCTGCGAGCAAACCTCATAATGCGGTGGTAGGGGGCTAATGGGGCTGGCAGATCTACCGACCCTGTTAACCCCATACTGCCAGGGTTGTAATGACCCCAAATGATTCTTATGTAGAATTTTATAATTTGTATTGTTTTAATTTTAATTAGTTATGAGGTTCTCATCAGACCACATTCAGTTACATCTATGTGCCCATCTATGTTGACATGTGTTTCGGCCATCGGAGCTTTCTCAAAACCGGGCTTAGTAATTTACACAAATCTATTTGTAGTGTTCTAAATGTTCATTGTTAGTTAGGGGACCAACTGCATTTCTTTGATTTATTATTTTAAATAAAGAAATAACAAAGGAAATGTTTAAAACAGTCAGTTTCTTGTCCTAAATTGAAGGTATATGATATTTGTAGTGGTAGGCATTTGATTTGGCATATTTCTCCCTCACCAATTTCACCAATGTACCAAATGTAAGAATAAATATCCACTCCTTAGACATATTTTATTACAAGATGGGGGCTTATGCTGACATTCAAAAGTTACAGCGTCACTGAAGTCAGCACCTGAATTGAATATGTAACACACTATAACAGTTATTTGTGGCATTGCCTTGTTGTGCTGAAAAAGAAAGTCTTTGCTTAAACATCTCGTATATTGTGTAGGATGTACTTTGAAACAAGACAGATGCAGATGCATAAATAATTGTGCAATATTTGTGAAGAACTGTGGTTTGATAAACCATAGATGTATTTGAAGTAAGAAATATAACTCAAACATATTGGTGACTTGATGATCAATTATTGAACAACAAGTATTGATTTGATTTGTGATCAAATATCCAATCTACAAAATGTCCCAAAAAGTAGCTATTGACTTGGAAAGGACCAAGGATCTTCCACTGTGCAGCTATTTTCTGGATTAGCCATGGGTGAATTAGGATCCCAAGTCAAGAAAAGTCAAAATGGAGGAACAAATGAAGAAAGTTGGAGAAACTAGTAGGGAAGGACAGAGCACATCTGACTAGTTATTACAGAAGCTGTATCTGACTTCCAATAACAAAAGGAACGCTGTGTTCTTGTGAACCTTTCAGCAATCTCTTTTTCCACCCCAAGCTGATGCAGGGCAGACCAGCTGATAGGAAAACCTGCATGAACACATATAAAGATACCAGAAAGATATCGTCAGAATTAACACTTATTCAGCTAGTCAGTGATCAATGTGAACAAGGCATAACACATTTACGAGTTGTTCTAGATAGCCACCAGACTTCAGTTTAATGGAAGTGCAGCCTGTTTGAGGACATACAACAGGAACTAAAAGTTTGCAAAAAAGACAAACAATGCTTAGAATAGTTTTATTTTTGTTTAATAAAAATGATGCAGTCAGTGTCTAAAAAACATTACAAATAATGGGTACACCAAATGATAACACTACTAATACCAATGGTTTGTTAGACAAGGTGATTACCATAAAAACTCAACAAAAAGAAAGCCAAGAAACAGCTTCAAACCCCATAATTAAGTGTGTGGATTTGAAAGCTGGTTTTGATCCATTACAGCAAAATTTGAAAACAGTCAATTCGTAGAGAACACAGTTAGCCCAAGACATAGACATTTCTATCCAAGAAATACATCAACTCACCTTACATTTGACAAACACAAAGACATAAGGTGAGCATGGTAAGGAACATGTGCAATGAGTAGTGTAAAATATATAAGAACATGTGACACTGAGTGAGAAGTCAGAACGTGTGACGAAGAGTCTTACTGATCCATGTTTTAAAATAATACAATTGAAGAAAGACTTATCTAGCTGCCATCTATAAAGCAAGAACCAGCAAATAGTTGAACCATTATTGAACAACTGAATCAATGGATCAGAGTGGACAATGGCAGTAGGAAAAATATCCAAATAAGTATTCATATGTAGACATATAAGTCAACAACAACTATTATGGAGACTCTGGGGAATATTACACTCAATGGGCCACCCCTAGATTAGCTTCTTATAAAAAAGAAAAGTGATGGTAGACATCATTAACAGCAGAAAAAAGTAAGACTTTTCGGAAACTACAAATAAGTAATGAAATGTACATATGAGTGAGTAAGCTGACCTCCGAGTAAGAGCATTGTTTAAAGTAGGTGAGGTACGTGCTGGGGACTTGGACATGTATACTTTTTGTCTCTCCAGATACCAAGAAAGTGTTCCATCGGATTAGGAACACAAGTGACATCTTTAGTCATGTGAGTGAAGATTATACTACCATATGAAGCATTTGAGTTAGGTCTACTGGTGAGCAACAACACTAGTAATAATGTCTGGTGCTATACCACACAGGTAGATGGCTTTCAGTTGAATTGATCCTGTAGCTGGTGGAAGATGTTGCTATAATCTGAGACACAGGTGGCAGTGAACATTAAAATGTTTACAATGTGGTAGTGCTCCACAAATATACTTGGAGTTATGTGGTGACATAATATTGAGAAAAGCTGAACAGATAGAGGTGTAAAGTTGGTGTATAAACAAAGTACATACATATAGTTTGGCAGGCATGTGTGGGGATGTCTGAGAATTCATGGTTTGAGTACATTGGGATATCCCAGTAGATTACCCCTGAAGACGTTCCACATAAAAGTTGTAGTGAAGGAACAAACATTTGGGTTGAAATTTTGAGAGAGTTGATTTGAAATTATCTAATTTAATTAGCTGCTGAGACAAAGGAGCGTGTGGTAACCATATTGTTTAGGTACCTACACAATAGAAATATTGTTTCATGGTGGTGATCAAATTGTGTAGGTGGTAGGGTAAGGATTTGTGGGACTGTAGATATCTTTAAACTGTGTTAGATAACTGTTCTTAAGGTAAATATGCAATATAAAAAAGTAATGTAGCTTGACTTGTTCCTGTACATTGCTTTTTCTGTAAAAATACATTATGTATGACACTTTTGCACTAGCACTTTAATGTTCAAATGAAGTGCGTGTGATAATGGTGCTCTAGCATTTCAAAGAATTTAACTTGTCTGTAAACAAGTGTCTGTTTTATTTCAAAGGATAATGTGTGTTTAATTAAATGTACTATAAAGGACTAGCATAGCTGATCTACTAGTATTTGGAGGTATGAAGGGGCCAACTGTGGTGTATATTCCAAGCCAAAGAGGAAGCTTCTTTTATACAATGTGAAAACAACCATGAGTTTGCTGAAAAAATGGCGTAGACCAATAGTGACACCTCTTCATTGAAAGGTAATCACATTTAAAAGAAGTGTGACAAATAGCTTAAGATCAAAACAACGAGATTAACCAAGAAACACATCAACATTAGAATACAATAAAATTAAAAAAAACCTGCTTGAGAGACTGACTAAAGAGTACTCCGTAATTACCAGATTATTTTAAAGACTGTACTCCAAGCAGAGCCAGGTGGACGTTTCTGTTCCATTTGTGATTTTGAAATGTACTTTTATTCCTACAGAGTCCTTGACCGATTCAATTGATCTTCATCTGGCAGAAGAAGCCTTTATGATGGCAACCCAAAGTCAAGTACGTTAAATCCAAAACATGGAAAATATACATTCAGAACTGTCCATTAATTCACAATTTCTCTGTAACTTGGAAGTGTAAGATGAGAAGTTTCTCAGAAGTATTCAAGTTCAGGGACAGGCCTCATTACGAGTTTGGACTTAACCCGCTGGTGCTAACGGTGGGTTGCTGCCAAACTCATACCACTGTTCTGCAATTCTGATATCCCGGTGTCACCGGCACATTACAAGTCCTGTTGGCCCGGGATGTCAGGCGGTGGAAAGTGTAAGTCCCCATTCCCGTGGAGGTCCTCATTCCTATGGAGCCCTACAGGACTACATGGGAATGCACCGTTGCTAACGGTGCCAGTGCTTCTGTGAAAACCATGCCTGCAAGGGATGGTGCCCCTGGCAGGTCAGACCTGTCTGGAGCATCGGCCCCTGCAGGCATACTTGTAATCTGGTGGTCCAGACAGGGTGCCAGAACGCCGCTACCCGCACCCTAATTTGTGGACCGCCAGGCTTGTAATCAGGAGTGGTTGTTGAATATAAAGGCACTCAGGCAACCTTGATTTCTCACTAAGTAAGTGACCCTCTGAATCAAGGACGAGGTGAACATGATTTAGTAGACCTCAAACCCCTCCTTGGAGAACTACACAACTGTTATATAATGCATATCCAGTAGATTGAGCCAATTAATTAGAAATCAAAATAGGATGATATCAATCACCTGGTGATAACTGTGGCTCTTCAATTCACACCTTTCTCTTTGAGGAACGATTTACTTCATAGCCTTTTGCCTTTTAGAGATAGTGCAAACTTTGGCTCTGGACTCAAATCAGCTATCTAATCAAATTAAAATGATGTGCCAATCATGTCAGGTTAAACTACCAAATCTGTGAAGGAATAAGGTGATAGTGAAGGGGCTTCCACTGAATCTTTTAAAATAATCTTCTGTCACATAATGAGCGGCTCTGAAGTCTGGATGGTAACACATTCAAATTCTATCTACGGCAGACATTGAGCAAGATTCCAGGTCAACCAGTGGATACATTTGGAGATAAAATAAGCAGCCGTGGTAATCTGGTCTTGATACTATGGATACAAGACACCTGATTTCTATGCTTATGATTACGTTCACACCATTTGGAACCAAAACAAGAAAGCATCATTGCTAGGGTACCAGGTAATATTGTCGCCATAAAAAAAGTTGCCAGGTTGCTGGGTCTGGGGCTGAGTGAACTAATGCATCCACTAAAGGGGCCTGTGTTTGACCTCATGGTCACAGGTTCGAATCCGGGCAGGTCCACTCAGCCCTTTATCCTTCCAAGGTCCATTAAATGAGTATCATCAAGTTGGGTAACATTAAACATCTGTTATTTGCTCCAAGATGCCCCTTTGGGTGTGAATGTGTGCTTTACAAATACACCTGTTATGTTATGTTAACAAGACAGTACACATGCCAAGATATCCTCTCCATCCATATATCATTTAGGGACTTGCACGGGTGGAAATTTGTAAAGTTTACCCTGTTTTTTATTTGGAAAATAGATACCTGACCTTCTTGCTAATCTGTAACTTGCCGTTATGTTTGGAGGTGCGGGAGGCAGCAGTATGTGTGGGCTGGGACACTGTTAGGTACATTAACAGTGGACATTAATGTAATATATTTCTACAAAATGCCATTCCTGATCTTGTAGATAGAAGGAACTTGGCCTATGTAAAATAGCCAATTAATAAAAAGTAAAGCTGTGGCAAAACATTTGGTGTGATTTTTGTACTGTGTGGTTTTATATTGGATTTATGTCTATGCATTTAAAGAACCAATTATGAAAATACATATGCCATCACTACATATTTTTCATTAGACCTATGTTGGTGCTCAGGTTTGTACACTGGTGCCGACAAAAAGCTTCAGGCCCCACCTCCTCATCAATAATGGGGAACTCTGTGCCTCCAGCAAGGAGAAATGTAGCTCCTTCCCCTCCTACCCCAGCTTTCTTCCCCTTCACACACCAGCATCACATGTGAACCCAAATGTGTGAGAGAACCAGCACAATCCCGAACGGGCAAACAAGTAGATTTTTATTTATCGTTATGGGTGTTACGCGCTACACGCCCATGGCCCTCAGAGCGTGAGATACAAACAGACATTCAAAATAATCCCAAACAACTACTACAACTACAATAATTCAATACAAAACAATAAAACGGTACACATCAAACAAACAGGGGAACATTTTGTTGTGTTCGTGTTTTTGGGAAAAAAATAGATGTTAAACCGTGTGTTGGACTTTAAAAGTGTTATAAAGACACTCCATATCGTAAAGGTACAAGAGGAAAGGTAAAACCTTTGTTTTCTCTTTGCTTTCTAAGGAAAAACATACATAAACACTATGACACAGAGAATAAATAGAGGGGGGGCAGAAAATATATCTGCAAAGCAGATTAAAAAGAACAATACTAAACAAAGGCCCAAACACAAAACCCTCCTTTAAACTCCTCAAAATACTTCTCAAAACTCTCCGAAAGCACCAACCACCATCCAGGTGTACGTGTGCCCTGAGTAACACATTCTCTCAAAGCCTATCACACCCCAAAAAGGATAAGAAAACGAGCAGGGTTTCATACAGTGGGACCAACTTCCTTTAGGAGATCCATGTCCTCATATCGGTTGCCTAAACTGAGAGGGACTTGATGAATCATGTGAGAGGCCTAGACAAACCTGACAAATAAACCCATTTTCACCATGTGATCTGCCACTCCGAATTGGACAAGGAATCAGTGTACAAGACCAACAAGCCTGCCATCAGTTTGTCTAGGATTTGTTAGCATCCAAACACATATCTCGTTCTCATTATAGGGACACATCTTCTGTAAAAGATATCTCAGCTACTGTGGGTCTAATTCTGAGCTGGCTATTCAGTCATATTGAAGAGAGGATAGCTACCAATTTGGAGCAGGTTCTGATGTCTGCAGAGTCACTGGAGGAATGCCAACAACAGGCCAGAGAACATCTTGACTTTGGAGGTTGTCTGGAGTTTGGTCATACCATGGGCAGCTGGCAGAGGAAGCCTCAAAGGCACAAGGGGGAAGTCACAGAGGGGAGAGGCAAAGTGGTTGCTGATGATGCAGGAGACTGTAGGGAAGAGGAGCCACAGATGGATCCCCAATAGATGCTGCAATATGAAGAGACTGGGGCCACTGCACTATAGATTGCATGTATGGAGAGGGCAAGGTGGGCTCAGGCTCTCCTCAATAATGGGAAAACAAGTCAGAATTCAGTTGCACCTTTGACATGATATGATATGATATTGCATTTATAACGTGCCTATACACAAGTGTTTCAAGGCGCGACGAGGCAAGGGAGGGGGATCAAAGGGAAGACAACGATCTTACTAGGCAAGATGACATTGAGATCACGCAAGTGCAGTGGAGGGGGTGGGGAAAAGTGTGAGGGGAGAGGTGAGGGGGCAGTGAAGTACATGGTATCAAAATATAAAAGAAGTGTGGCTAGAGGGTGGCAAGTGCAAGGATAAGTGCAGACAGCAGGTGGCAAAATGCTGGCAGGGGGACTGTAGGGTTATGGATACAGACCCAAGTGCAGAGGTTGCCAGGGGGGCAGTGTACATGTGCAACTGGCGGGGATGGGACCTGGGCTCGAGATCAGAGGGTAGCCAGGTGACCAGTGCAGTTTCAGTTTCAGCCAAAAATTCAGCAGGGGAGAGGATGAGAGAATGCAGAAGCAAAGAAGAAAGTCTTGAGGTGCTTCCAGAACCAGGGATGGTTCTCCTCAATTTTAGAGATGCAGGGAGGCAGGGAGGCTGTTCCAGAGGGAGGCCAGAGCCAAAGAAAGAGATCTACCACCAACTTGTTGCTTGGAGAAGCGACTGACCCTGAGGGAGTTGTAGGCAGAGGAGCGAAGAGCTCCAGTAGGAAGATGTGTAATGTGATGTGTGTTGTGCTACCTCAGATGGCTGGAGTGTGCTAATAATCACTTGGAGGAAAGCAGTGTCTTTTTGAACTTCTGTCATGTGACATTTCATTGGGGTAACACATGTAAAAATCCCTAGCTATATAAGGACCTTAGGCGATAGTTCAATGCTGAATTCAAGGATCCCAGTGGCAACATCAACGAGCAGTGTCAATTTACCACACTCCCAGTGCAGCCTCCTGTTTGTGGTAGTAGAAGTCAGAGAGAAGTGCCATTTGGGCAGTCGGGTGAGACAGAGCATTGAAGAAAGCATCCACGTAGTGTGTGCATTGCCTAACCGCTCTAAGTTAGTGTGAGCGGTGTGCCAATGTAGTGCTTGAGGCCATTGAGAAGCACATTCTGTTCAACCACCTATCCACTCTTAGATGACATGATTTTTAACAAGGTAGAACAAGATGTAATAGAAGAGTGAAGAAACAGGCATAATAATCTCCACTGCTTGGTAAAGCCACATACTTTGAGGACAAACCTTCATTTTGTGCGCATTGTAATAGGACACATAAAGCGGTTCTACTGGTAGAGACAAATAATCTGAAATCTCACCTTAATGCAGTTTGATCTTGTGTCTGAAGTTGCGGAAAACAAGTGTGCCCTGTCAGATTAACTTCTTTAAAGCTTTGGAGTCCCACACTGGGTTTTTGGTTTCTGAAGCTGTGTTCTCTATTATTGTTTCATCCAGGCTTGAACATGTCTACTTAGCGCATTCTTATAAATGGCTAGCACATCCTCCTGTGAATGACAGCCCACTGTATGTTGCTCATCTTCATGCACATGTTGATTAAAGGTTGCATTCAGAAGGTTGCCAGCTGATACATAGCCAATTACCATTCTTCCAAATAGCAAGACTATGCATGTTCTTTTATTGTGTTGGTTAGTACTTATTTGATCACATATGGCGAGTGTCAGCATCATTTCACTGAGCCATTTAGTGTACAGGCAAACCCAATGGGGAGCCTCTTCAAACAGCTGCAGCAAAGAATAAACAGTGCTACAACAGTATTGGTTCACTGTGTTGTTGTACTGATTTATGAAGTGGGTCTACACAAAATAGAGAACATCCGGAAAGAAGGGCAAATGCTTGATTCTGCAATATTGGATCCATTGCTGCTTTAATACCCTTGTTATAAACTTATTCCACAGGCTGCTGTACTCTATTGTATGTCATGTTAACATGCTTTTATGCTGCAGCAAATCATCACTGTACTTTCAGGTCACCTATGCGTGTCCTTGTAGTGTACTGTAACTGTGTCCGAGGTATCCAGATATACAGACATTAATCTGCTAGGAGGAAATAAAATGAGGGGACGATAAGAAGATGGAAAACTGGTAAATCGAAGTTTTAAACAGAAGCATAGAGAGATGAAGCATTTGAACAATGCTTTGTGATAACATGGGTGCATATCTGTTATCAAGTGAGCCACCTTTCTTTAAAAAGAAGTATGCACATATGTCCCAGGTGTTCTAATAAGTGGGTTGTGCATTCAATGCATGTTTGGAGGACTGCAATTTAGTATCAAAGTACAGTTAGATGCTCGAGGAGCTTGAGAGTGTGCCCAGGTAATCCCGGATGTTTAGCGGATTATTAACTTGTGATCTCTCTACACTGTACCCCATAGAAACCTGCTCACAATTAATTTTGTGACTGCCAGATCGGAGCCAAGGGTAGCACATGCAAGAATAGTCTGAGTATAAAGGTGAATATTGTCGGTAACAGCAGGTGAGGAATGTAGTGTTCAAACTAGCATGCTAAAATTGAGAAAAAACGGCATCTTGATGTCAGAGAGATTATTCTTGAGATTTTGTTTAATGATGTGTCATCTTAGACTTTATTTTAGTTCAAATGCAGAAAGGGTGGTTCATTACTTGGGAGGTGTCTATCAGAGTGTAGTTGTACATATCTACAAGAGCTTAACTTCCCTGAGAAACCAGCTGTCAAACCCTAAAGTAGACTAGGTGGCTTGCATGAAATGGACCTGTGGCTGCTGCCCTGTGCTTTTCTGATAAGAGTATGGGGAAGGTGGCCCAGTGACCAGTGATGGCCATGGCATTTGGGCCTTGAACACAGGTCCACATGTCCATTGTAGGCGGACTTTCGTACCCTCTCAGTGGCAAAGTGCTATTCACATTGCTTCCACAAGATGGTCAGAGCTGCATTGTTCTGAAATGCGAGTGAAGTTTTGTTGACTGTGATTAACAAGGCCAAAGAGCTGTCTGAATCCATGATGTAAAACAAATGAATAGGGAGGTAAGTCTATTGCCAGAAACTCAGCGAGGCTGTTATTGAATAAGCACATATGTTCATGTCTAGTCCTCAAAATTCTAAACAATAATGATCTGGTGCATTGAGAGGGATACCATTTGTGTCTCTGGTGTGGAATATGCAGACAAAAACATGCTCCGACAGGGTTCATGCAAATCTGAAATGCAGAAAGATTCTCTGCTGTTGTGGTGCAGGATGTTCGTCCAAATGTGCCCATGTCTTCAGTTGACAGGTGGGAGGCTGCGTTCGCTCTCTCACTGTTTCCATTTTCTAAGCATTCAGATATCACCATCGTATTTGGGTTCACAATAGGGAGGTCCACACTGGAGCTTGTCTTCCCTTACAAGATACGTTTCTTGAATAGCCAAAGGTACAAAATTAGCTTAATGCTTTTCCAATGCAAAATAAACCCACACTCCTGATTTTTTATGGGCTGCGTTGTGCCCTTAATGCTCCTTTTTCTTGGGGCTGCTTGATCTACTTTGCAGTGGATGTTTGAGGGTGCTGCTGACGGATTGGGCCAGTGCTGTTGATATGAATGCCTGACAAGCAGTACCACCACTAGAATGTTCTTTTCCATATTCTTTTTGGGAGAAAATAAAATGTACGTTTAGGAATGGGGAGTGTCTGGAGCTTGCTTCCTATCTACAATGATTGCTTTTAGGAATGGGGAGTGTCTGGAGCTTGCTTCCTATCTGCAATGATTGCTTTTAGGAATGGGGAGTGTCTGGAGCTTGCTTCCTATCTGCAATGATTGCTTTTAGGAATGGGGAGTGTCTGGAGCTTGCTTCCTATCTGCAATGATTGCTTTTAGGAATGGGGAGTGTCTGGAGCTTGCTTCCTATCTGCAATGATTGCTTTTAGGAATGGGGAGTGTCTGGAGCTTGCTTCCTATCTGCAATGATTGCTTTTAGGAATGGGGAGTGTCTGGAGCTTGCTTCCCATCTGCAATGATTGCTTTTAGGAATGGGGAGTGTCTGGAGCTTGCTTCCCATCTACAATGATTGCTATTAGGAATGGGGAGTGTCTGGAGCTTGCTTCCCATCTACAATGATTGCTATTAGGAATGGGGAGTGTCTGGAGCTTGCTTCCTATCTACAATGATTGCTTTTAGGAATGGGGAGTGTCTGGAGCTTGCTTCCTATCTACAATGATTGCTATTTTCCATTGCATGGGTTTGAGTAAATGGAATCCACTAATACTCAACTAAAACATGGCATGCTGGGAAGGTGCCTTGTGCTCTTCATATATGAAGTAGTTTTCTCCATTTATGAAGAGAAAGTGTGATACTTCATGCACTGAAGCACTGAGGTACTTTACCAAACTTTGCAAACAAGAAATATGAACCCTGTGAAACGTATGACACATCTATCTGCAAATAGAAGGGAGCAAAATGTGACAAGGCAACAGAGTTCCCACCAGCTTCTTAGCATTATGTAAGATAGGCTACCAAGTATAGACGAAAACCTGGCTTCTACCACAGAAGTATCTATACTTTTCGATGGCGGAAAGTTAGAAATTATACAGGAAATGCATTACTGATTACATCTACATGGCCAGATAGCAGTTCTTATTTTGGCTTGGCCAATGCTTGTTGTTGCTGGTTCCCCAGTGAGTCGATATAAGATGCACTTGTGTTCTAACAACATGAAAACACATTCCTGATGGGGGAAGGTCTAATGTCACAGGGAGTATCTCGGCCTGCTTGAGAAAAACAAGTTAATGTGTCTTTCATCAAAGGAACACCCAGAGTTCAGTACAAGCCAAGATACTCTCATGAATTGGCTGTCCCCTGACCACGTGGCTCATTTTAAGAAGAATACTCTTAAATATACATCAAACTACAATCCATTAAATTCAGAAAATGATGATCCAGATGATGTACATCTAAGTGCTCACATAAAGAACATGCCTGTTTTTTTAGAACCCAAAATTCAAAGACAAATTAAAATTACATTTCAAGTTTGCCTCCCCATAAAACGCACCATCTGGAGTTAATGGAAAATCACGCAAAGGGGTTTGACAGATCCTTCTATTAATCATTGATTTCACAAAGGGTCTTGTGAACTGATCACATGAAGAACCAGGCTGATACAAGCATTTACAGGTCAAGTGTGTCAGGAATTAAGATTATTATTTAAATCAGCATTAATTGGTGCATCTAAACATGACTTTGCCTCAATGTTTACAATGCAGAAATTAAGAATCAAAAGAGGCGTTCTGAAACCATGAGGGTTTCCACTACAAAATTAGACCAAATAAAATATATTCATATGTATTATATTAATTATATTGGTCATGTGAATATAGAAATTCATGTTTCATACATGCGTAATGTTGCTAATAGGATTTTTTGAAGAAAATATGATGTTAAGTCCAAAATGGTCAACCCCACACTGTGCCAATAGAATAGTGAATGCATTTAGAAACAGCACACGTAGCATCACAACCCTATATCATGACAGCTTTTAACCAACGGCCCTAAATGATAATATTCCTTATGTACAGTTTCTTAGGTCATGAAGAAATTGTACCAATCTTTGAGATTTCATGGTTGAAACTGAGTTAATTTCAACTAGACTTAGGTCTAGTGGATACCCTAATAAACTCATCAGAAACTTTTTTTAAAAGAGCTAGATATCAACACAGATCTACATTTCTATTAACACCAGATCAAAAAAGAAGTTCCAGCATACCAGTGTGCTTTTCCACATTCAACCACTTAGTAATGCCATAAAGAGAGCCATTCTAAAAATTAGGCAAATTTTGGAGGTGAGCGAAACCACTTTACCATGTCCACTATTTGCCTTCTGAAAAGGGAAAAACCTCAGACAGTAGCTTGTTAAAGCTGACAGGCAACCAAAACAATTGCCAATTCTATCACGTCCATGTGGTGCCGCAAACCTATTTTCAGCCACGCTCCATGTGGCAAATGTAGTGTTTGTAGATTGACATCTGCGGAGAAAAGTCTTGTGATTAGTGCAAAAGATTGGGTACTTAGAAACCAGATGACTTGCAAAACGAACAATATTATTTATGCCATCAAAATCCCTTGCAAAACAATCTATGTTGGTAAAACCAGAGAATGGTTAAGTTCAAGATCATACAATATAACTGTAGAATCCACACGTATCATGAAACAGCCCCATTATTGGGTCAATATGTTGTGAAGGAGGGACATAGCCAAGACGCTTTCAATTGTTGGGAACTTGCAAAAAATAATTAGTAGTTATAAAACCATTGTTGAAGCCACGTTAGCTGCCAGACAACAATTGTGGCTATGTTACACCAAGAGCTTTATTCAGGGAGTGAATGATCAGGAAGAATGGCACATACTGGATTGCAGACGGCTTAGGAGTTGTCTGACATCCTTTCTGTAATTGTTGTCATAAAGATTTGTCTGCTCCCCACCCAATATAAGTGTTAATTAATTATTATCTGGAGTATAAGAGCTATGTCATTCAGTGTTCATTGTAGATCTGGCCCCTTTAGTAGTCGAACATGTCACACGCTAGACGTGTTTACCGGAATAGTCTCTCACATTGTGGATCTTGAGCTTTGATCATGTGATCTGCGCATGATATACTCTTTCAGGCGGTCCAACGTCCAGCGTCTGCAGAATGAAGTTAGTGGAGGACATGCCATAATGGCTTTTGGAATCTTCAAGGTAACATGTATCAGTCATCACAGCTCCTCTCATGTATACAATATGGTGGAAACCAGCATGTGCATGTTAATATTGCTTAATCTGTTTTTCGGAGTATTTACATGAAGAAGCAGACTGTCTTTTTTACTCTCTCCATTCAGTGTGTACTCATTATTGCAAATGAACACGACTATCAAGCGTTATTTGAATGACAATTAATCAGAGGTTAGCAAACAGACAATCCGTTTTTTTGACATCACATTGTTAGTGCATCAGAGCTTTTCTAAACAAAAAAAAAACATATTTTCTAGATCCATGTTGCAAGCTGGATTATTGGTTTCCTGTGATGTAGTTGATTCATTTTTCCTCCACACTGCATAGTACGTATGCTCCTCCAAGTATCAATGAGAGGTATTTACACACTTTGACTTACATAATTAGTTGCTATGCATCACCCATGGTTAGCCCCTTGAGCACATCTTCTGTTTAGATCATGCTTGAGTGAGAGAAACATCCAGTGAACACAGCCTCTTGGATTAATAATAGAGAGAGAACAACTTCTTTTCATGAAAAAAAATATATATATTGCAATTGAGATTTTAACACATCTAAAGAAGTTTCTTTTTTTTCCACTTTTTGTCCTCAAGAAGACAGTGTATCCACATTGATACATTGATTATTGTCTAAACTGCCGATTTATAGTCTTTGAATTATAGTGTTTAACTATATCAGCCTGAAGACTCATTGGAAATCATATGGCTGTATGTCTTTGTTAGTAGACCTATAATGTGATTGGATCACAATATGATGTTCAATGTGACTCATTGGATAGGGAAGAACCATCATTTCTGTTTTTTTAATTTGGTTTACAATGTGACTCATGTTATAGGGAAGAATATTCATTTATGTATTTGTCTCTCAGATGTTTTTGTTTTAAGCCAATGCTGTGCAATATTCTAGCAAGGTATGTGTATGTTGACACTGGACACTTTAAAACTGATGCATTTTATGCAGCTGTCAGCATTGCATTGCTCTGACTGTTAGAATATATGTGTGTTGCTCCATTTGCAACATGTTATAGTTCTTGTAGAAAACAGCGTAAATATGCCATCTATTTTTGTCTAATTCATCCCATATAATTCCAATGTTGTCCTTTATTTGAAGCAAGCAATAGAAACATGCAGCCATTGTGTGATATATCTGACTGTGCTTCTCAGTAAATAGTTGAGCATTCTATTGTACAACGGATCTGATTTGTATTAGTATTTTGTTTTAACAGAGTGTCATTGTTTGTCATTTTAGGGCCTTAAAGCAATGGCATTGGAGAAGATATTATAAAACAGCTTGTAGGCTGCTCACTTTTCCAGATCAATTGCACAATCCTCTATGCTACTACCACTGTGTGATCATGGAGCCTGTATGAGTATATGCATTATTAAGCACAACATAGTATGTCACCATGTACATAGTGCCATCTTCATTGTAGAATTATTGGCACATATGCAGGATATCGGATGATGTAACGTTTTCTTTATGCCCCAAATCCTGTACATGAGCAATGTGGATTATGTCTAGTACCACACAATGGGGAGAATGGGGAGGTGCAATTATTCTGTCTTTAGGCTCAACGACAATGGAGAACCTAAAGAAACATGTCAGATGCTGATTGAATGCCAGATAATGTTACAATTATCAATGACAAATTCTATGGGTCTCTTTAGTTTGTTGTTATCTGGGCAGTAAATCCACCCAGATACCACTAAACTGAATTACCATTACCGCCACTTGGTCTGGTGGAATTGCCGCCAGATTCAAATGGCAGTGGCAGTGTGAATCCCCATTTTCTTTTAGTCCATACGACTCGATGGGGCTTTTTGGTGGAATTACCGCAGCAGTAATTCCACCACGGTAATTACACAGATGTTGCCAATTCTTTGGCGGAGAGTTGTAGGATTTACCTCCAGCATTTTGCTGGAGATAAATCCTCAACTCCAGGACCATACCTGTAATATGGCGGAGCCGGAAAAGTGGCAGTAATTTTGTTACCGCCAATGTTTCACTGGTTGTACAGTAGGAAAATGAGACCGGTCCAGGGAGGGAAACAGTGACTGGTCTGTAAATATGGTCTGGACATGCTGAGCATGTCCTCTCAATGAGTTAGAGAGTTCCTTAAGAATGATTTCCCTACAGACTCCCTGCCCTAGGTCCCTGGTCCCAGCCCTAGGTCTTATCCCTGGTTCCCTTCCAGTATTTCTGTGCTTCCAGCGTTGTAATCTGTCACAAGTGATTCTCAGGAATTAACAACACTCAAGAGTAACCAGCTACTAAAGCTTGGGTGAATCTTCAAGGCACAAAAGAGAAGGTGTTTCCAGTTGTTGGGCAACATGTCAACAGGTAAATATTCTCTAAACAATTGCTCTCCAAAATAAGGTTCAAATGGTAAGTATTCATCAAAGGTAAACATTCACCAGGGAGTCCGTGTGTGTATTATCTGGTATGTAATTCCCATTAATCAAACGTAAGCAAGCCCAGTAATCCAAAGTAAGTATTTTTAAGTAATCCTAAATATGTAGTTCCCCGTAATCCACCGTAACCCACAGGGTAAAAGATCTACAGGATAACTAAAATAATTTTAGTAGAAAACCATGTAATCCACTAACTGTGCCTCTTCTTGTCTCTTTCAGGCTGATTGGTTGGCTGGAGAGATTTCATAAGTGTTCCAGAAGCTTCCTATATGAACGGGTCCCTACAGATGTCCATGTGAATCTGGAGATGTAGCTGGAGAAAATATTTCACACATGATCATGACCTTTAGGCACATATTGAAATATTAAAGACATAACTTTAAATTGTACAACTGCCTAACATGCCATATCTTGTTCTCCCAATGCCCCTTCAGAAAAACAAATGTGTATACTTTATTATGGCTTTATGTTGTATTCCTACATATGGAGATTACCAGCATAAGTAGACATTTGGTATTAAAGTATTGGAAACATAACTTTACATTCTTTAGAGATGATGTGATCTGAGATACATTATACACACAGAGAGAGACCCATATAGAAGTGATTTATTTTATTTTAATTATTTATTGTGTATTTATAATGCACCTATACACAGTGTGTTTCAAGGTGCAACAAGACAATTGGGAGGGGGAAACAGGGGGGCTAGGCGTTGTGATATTTGAAATAGTGCAGTAAGAGAAGTGCAGGGGAGTGGGAAGTGCTGGTCAGGGCAGAAGGGTCTGTGAGGGAAAATGAGTGCCGGGGGGTCAAGTGGACAGAGCCGGGGGAAGCAGGGTGCATGGTAAGGAAGGTCCACAAGCTAAGTACAAGGTAAGAGGCTGGAAGGTCTACAGGGTGCAGGCCCAGCCAGGCAAGTGCAGGGGAGGGCACTGGGAAGGCAAGTGCAGGTTGAAAGGGTGGGGGTTTGGGGAGACCAAGTGCAGGGGTACACTGGAATGGCGGGCATGGTGCAGTGAGGAACACTGAAGGAAGCAGGCAGCCAGTCAAGTGGCATACAGGAACGTTAGCAGGGGAGGGGGTGAGGGAAGGAAGAAGAGAAATGGAAGGTCTTGAGAAGGGTCCGGAACTTAAGGAGGTCTGGCTCAAGTGTGAGATCAGCAGGGAGGCCATTCCAGAGAGCGGAACCTGTGGAGGAAAAAGATATGCCCCGGGATCTCTGCTTGGAAAAGAATCTGATTGGCAGAGAGTTTGAGTTTGACGACCAAAGGGCTCTAGCAGGGAGGTATTTACTGAATGATAGTTGGATGTAGCGGGGCCCCAGGCCACAGAAAGCCTTGTAGATGATCCAGAGGTTCTTGAACTTGATCTTCTCAGCAACCAGGGGACAGTGGAGACATTTTAGGGCTGGAGAGATGTTGTTCCTGGGCTTGAGGCCAAGGATACTTATTGCAGACCTATTCAAGATTAATTTAAGGGGCCAAAGGAAGGGAGGAGTTAGGCAGATTAAGGAAGAGGCTGTTGCAGTAGTCCAGCTTGCAGAGGACCAGAGTTCTGCATGCATTGATATTCTGGGGCAAGGTGAGGAAAGGGAGTATGCCTCTGAGGAGGAGCAGCTGAAAGTGGGCCTTCTTTGCAAGGTCCATGTTGTCAGGATGGAAGGAGAGAGAGGAGTTGAGGATGACACCAAGGTTGTTTTCCTCACACAGGTGAGGGAAGGGGACCCATGGAGGGCATCTAGAGTGTTGGGTGGGCGGTGGGGAGCAGGGGTCCCATGGAGAAGGATCTCTGTCTTACTGGCATTAAGGCAGAGATCATTAGCAAAGCATCATGCCGGAATAACAGACAGGTAGTCAGGAATGAGAGAGGAGGATGAGGAGGCAGAGTAGGGAAGCCTGAAGGAGAGCTCTGTGTCATCTGCATCACACTGGAAGTTAAAAGAGACGGTGGAGATCAAGTGGGCAAGAGAAGCCAAGGAAATGTTGAAAAGCCAAGACAAGATGATAGAGCTCTCAGGAACACTGCAGGAGAAGAGTGAGATGGTAGAGAGAAAATGGCCCAGTTGAACCTTGGAATGTCAGTCTGTGAGGAAGGAGGGAAGCCAGTACAGAGCCATATCTGAGATACCAAGTGTATCACAGAGCTGATTTATCAGGGTGACATGATTGCCACTATCAAAGGCAGCGGAAAGGTCAGGAAGGATGAGAACTGAAAGGGAGATGGAATTGTGATAAGAGGGCAGGTCTTCTCAGGTGTTTAGGAGAGCAGTTTCTGTGTCTCTGGCAGCTCTGAAGCCAGACTGGTGGTCATGGAGACAACCAACAAATTCAGTTTGGTAGATAGGCTGGGGGATTCTCCAAAGGTTTGCCCAGAAAGTGGGTAATGTGGTTAGGGTGGTAGTTTGCCAGACAAGAAGGTTTGGCAGATGGCTTTTTGAGGAGAGGTTGCACAAGCAAGTGCTTGAGGAGTGAGTGATTGCAGAAATCGGCCAAGGCTGGAGCAAGGGAGAAAATGTTGTCCTTGATAGTTCTGGAGGAGGAGGGGTCCACCTGTTTGGATGAGACCTTCATAGAATGGACTTGTCTAATTACCTCTTAAACTGTTATGGGAGAAAAAGAGGAGAGTAGGCGGGGAGGGAGGAGGGCCGAGGGAGACCTGAGAGTGGGTGAGGGAGAAGGGTGAGAACTAGAGGAGAGTGAGGGCAAGATGTCCTAGATCAGAGGCCAGATAGATGCAGAGTGTCAGGGAAGGCAGAGGAGAAGTGGAGACTGCAGTAGTGTTGGAGAGTTCCTTGCATATTTTGAGAAGTTCAGGTGAGTTGTTAGTGGCCACGGAGATGCAGGCTTGGATATAGGCCCTCTTTTTCGAGCGTACAAAGAGACGTTATTGCCTTTGGAGCAGGCGGCAGTCCAGTTTTGTCAGAGGATTTGTACGAAGCCAGCCGCACTGCACTTGTATTTCAAAGTGGCCAGGTCAGAGACATACCAGGAATTTCACTTGGAGACAGGTTTCATATGGATCGTCATGACAGGGGCAAGGATCTGCAGTGTGTTGGAGATGGAGAGCTGAAGGTTAGTAAGGGCTATGTCAGAGTGACAGTGATAGGAGTAGGAGGGGGAGTGAAGGTGGCAGCAAAAGCGGCAACTGACACTCACTTCATAGGTAAAATCACGGAGAAGGAGGCTGGCAGTGTGGGTGGGGGCTTAGCCGGTGACCCAGTTGAGAATAAAGGAGAGCATGGTCAGTCCAAGAGAGAAGAGTATTCAGAGGGTTGGAGATGATGATGTATGAAGAGATGAGAGCATCCAAGTTGTGACCAGCTAAGTTGGTCAGACCTGAGGGAAGAATGTAGAGGGAAAGATAGTCAAAGAGGTTGTGGAAAAGCCCATAGGCAGCATGAGGAGAGTCATGGTAGATATTGAAGTCTCTGAGGAGGAGAGGCTTGGAGGATCAGGCAAAGAGATAAGAGGGGAGGGCATCCATTCAGAGAGGAAGTGGGAGATCTGGCCATAGGCCTGCAGATGGTGGCCAGGGTCTGTGGGATGTATTGACCCACTGGGCTCTGCCCTGCGACATCACTGCCAGCCTCTAGTGGTGCAGTGGAGAGATACAACAAGACAATTGTGAGCATATTAAAAAAGATTGTGGCAGATTCTGGGCCAAGTTGGGATATTCGATTACCTCTTGTCCTGATGGCCATCAGATCTACCCCTTCATCTGCAACTAAAATGTCACTGTTTGAGCTGATGACTGGACGCAGGATGGTGGCTTCCCGAGCATCTGCTCTACAGAACCCAAGAGCAGACATTGATCAATGCCTCCACAACTCATGAGTATGTTGAAAATCTAAGAAAACACCTTCAACATGTTTTTGCCTATGCTCAGCAAAATCTAGAAAGATCTGCAGACAGCATGAAGACCCACTATGACTTAAAGACTACTAGAAAAGAATACCATGTGGGAGACCGGGTCTACTAATACAATTTCCAAAGGAACCAGGCCAAACAGCGCACATTTTTGTGGAGGGGTCCCTTTGAAATTGTAGACACAATCTCACCAGTGCGCACAAAATCCACAACCCCAAAGGCAGTTTGGCAGAGGGGGAAGATAAGTGGGTCCATATCAACCAACCGAAGTGTTGCCATCCTAGGCACACTCTGTAGCAAATGGAGGAGTCTTCTGGAACCCCAGAGGGGGTCACTCCAGCTCCCTAGAATTCCAACTATAAAATATTCCATCTATATAGTCAATAAATTGCAAATAGAAAAATTTGTCCTGATATGTCAAATGTATGTGTCCGCCCCACTACATAAATAGTGGTGGAGAAATGTCTACAAATATGCTTTTGCTTTGTCATCCTAGAGTTGGAAACCATAGAGACTAAAACCAAGAAGGACCACCCAGGGACCAGAAGCAAAGATTCAAGGGGCCCGGGCTATCGCTCCATACTCACATCAGGACTTGGCGAGGAGAACCGGTCAATCAACCACTGATGGGAGAAGCTGATGAATTTTCACATTTGAACAAGAAAGAAAAGAAACTGATCATCCCAGTCTCGCAACTTCTCTTGACAGATGGTCAATGCCAAATTGCGAGAGGGGGGTTTGTGGGATGTATTGACCCACTAGGCTCTGCTCTGCGACATCACTGTGCACTGCTTTCACCAGAACCAACAAAATGGCTGCAAAAAGCCCTATGCACACTAAACCTCTGAGTATTGCACAATGAAACTGGAAAAATTGGATGCCAATCTACTTTGCCTGTGGCAGTGGTAGAACAGGAGACCACATTGATAAAACCTGTCATTGGGTTGCCCACATAGGGAAATGGAACTACCTGAAAAGGCAGTGCTTCATTGCAAGAAACTCAGAAGTGCTCTAAAATCCGTTTTTCCTTGGCTGTTGAAATTGCAAAATAATGGGTCCCAAACATCAGAAAATATCCAACATCCTTGCTGGGTGTTAACTATCAACTTATTTAAGGAATCCCCATAAGTACACAATGTCAGGAGAAGCAGATTTCCTCACAAGAATATCCACATTAAAAAAGTGTGCTTGTCTGTGAAAAATCTGTAAAATATAGGTGCAGTACCATCGGCCGCCTGTATAAAAGCTGCCAGTCAAGTTCATTAGAAGTTTAAACTTGTCCATTAAAATCAAATTGTTGAAAAGAAGTGACTTGCCATCAAAAGCAATATAGGTTGCCACTATTTAATTTCTATGTTGAAAAAGACTGGAATTAGGGATCTGTGTGTCTACTTTTTGAAAATGTAAAGTTTATTTTAGCAAAGACAATTTTAAACAAAGTGTGTTAAAGTATCCTCTGATGCCAGCCACAGAACCTCAAAGGCAAATTCCACAGTGTGCCCCAAACAAAGGGTGCCTTCCTTCTGCTCTCTGCGCCAGGAACTCTCAGTCAGATGTTAGATGAAGGGGAGGAGATTTTGCTCTGTTGCTCTGGGGAGAGACAAAAGGATTCCTGGACTGAAAGGGTATGCAAATTCAAGTGTCAACAGAAACTACTGCCAGCAGGAAGAGAGGCCTGGATTGCTCTTGGCCCAGCAAAACTTTAGGGGAGGGCCAGCCAGATGTGTGTATCCTTAAACCACAAGAACGTATCTTTTTGAAAAAGACTCACAGAGAACTGTGCAAAATCGTAAAAATCTGTAAAATATAGTGTTGTTAACATGAATCCTGGTCACATTTTGAAACTACTCAGAACTCTGTGCTATGTTCAGGGACATGACTACAGACTTTGTATCAATTGTGATGATGCTAGAAATATGAAACTTCACAGGATTATGCCCAAATGTCATGCGCGTATATGTATAAAAATGTGGACCAATTTGACATTGGGTATCTGACCAAAAGCGCGAAAAACTGTCAAATCTGAACCAAATCTATCAACGAGATGGGACTCGGAGGAATACTTGCTCCACTAAATCTGTCATGTAAATATGTTATTGCTAGCAAGTTGGTAATATTGTAAATATGCTTTATATGAAAAATAGATTTACAGTGCAGAAACAAAGGGGAGGTTCTCCCTGGGTTGTAAAATACAGCCTCATCATGACACCAGATTTCCTTCACTAATCAGAGGAAAGGACAAACCCTAACCAATAGGATTCCTAGAGGGTGTGCCTAGTATAATGCAGCCTACCATTCCCTTTGGGAAATACATAAATAGAGACAGCTTAGGACCTAGAAACAGACACACACATTCACACATCAATTGATTGCTGGCAGAGCACTTTGCAAGAAAAAATCCATATCCAAGACTCCAGAACTTTGAAAGCAGATAGGCCCATTTCCAAAGCTTGGCCTTTTAAAATCATCCTGAAACCTGATTTTACCCCAGACCTCCAAGGGGCACCAAAAAGAACAGCCTGGCTGTGCTGTTTCTGCTTTCTTGCTAAGATTTCTTGCTAGAATACAGAGATCCAAACCAGTAGAGCAGAGTTGTAACCAGATAGCTGCAACCCACAACCAACCTGTCAGATCCAGTCCAGAGTGCCGTGCAGTGTCCAGAGTGCCGTGCTGAGTGCAGATCCAGAGCACCCTGAATCCTGTCCGGTCGGCTAGCAGAATTCCAGTTCAGAAATCTTTGACCAGATCCCTGACGGACCCATTCCAAACAGGAGTAGTGAGTATCTATAGCTTAGAATTTTCCATAACCAGTATCTTATCCATAAGTATCCCTATCCAAACCCTTCTATTATATCCAGAACTACATTGTAGAAAATCTCTTGCTTTCCTGAATCTTTCTCTCATCCCTATATCCTTTGATAATAGTAGGGTTAAAATCATATAAGCGCTAATATATTTGCTGAAGAAAGACAAGCGTCTCGGCAGGTAGAAACCATCCGGAGACGTTGCTGGATTGGTGGCTGTGCTGTCGTGTAGCTTGTGGCTTCATAGACTCCCTAGTGTAAAGAACATTTTGTGTGTAGATTCAAAAGCCATCTTTCATTTGAAAATGTTGACTCTTTCTGAGAAAAACTGACCTCCACAAAAACCTCCGTAACTTCCATATTGTGTATGCTATTCTAGTTTTTCAGTAATCGCGCTTCTCGAGTTTGCTGTGAATTTTCGTTTGGCTCAATTTCATCACGTGTAAAACAGCTGTTCTTTGCATCCGACCTCAGAATTAAGTGTTCAATCTGCTAGTTACTCAATAATCATTGCTAGTGTTTATCTGAAACTATACAAAGCGGCCCCCACTAGTTTTGAATCCAATTTAGTGAATTAAATCCATTTTTCTGTGTTTTTAACCATTCATTCAAAGCCACATCCAAAAGCATTTGAACCGTTTGCAATCATTCCTGTTTCTCTCTGAGTTGGCTGGGGGAAGTTGGGTTTGAAACTGTATTTGTTGAGTTTGTATTCCTGAAACCTGTTTTCTCCCCTTCCATCTCTTTATCTTGCATATCGGGGGGATTGAGTAGTGTGCAGGGGGAACGAGTGACATTGCATTTGACTGAACCCACACAAAGTTTTATTCTATGCTGCATTATTTTTTCCTATCCATACTCCTTATGATTAAAGAGATTGTTGATTGTAACATCATCCCTTGATGATCATTGTATAAATATTAAATAGTGTGGTATATATTGTGAAATCCATAAATAAATCTTTTAACTTTGTAAAACAGCCTGCTTCCTGGTTCAGTGAGACCGGGGATGGGGATTCAAAGAGAGGGGCGTGATATAAGGTTACATCATTCATAAATATAAGAACTTATAGACATAAACAAATAATTAAGGGTTTCAATTGTGCATTCCACGCTAGGAATTGACTTAGGTGAAGTGCTGGGTTGAAATCACTTACAGGTCAGAGAGAGGCAAGGAGAGACACAGAGCCTGCAGACAAGGCATCTGAATGGGTATGGTAGCAGCAGGGACCCACTCAGGGAAGATCAGGTAAACTCTGCCCCCATACTGGTTAGACCTGTTTTTAGAGAGGATATTGTAGCCCCCAGGGAGGAAAGTGTCAACACTTGTGACAGAGATTGCATTGAACCACGTCTTGTTGAGAGCACAGACGTCTAGGTCGAGTTCTTCAAGGAGGGTGCAGATGTCAGAAGAGTGTTTGACGTCAGAGCGAATGTTGTGGGTAGTCGAGTGGAACAGGTTGTCACATTTGAAGGATTTCTGAGGAAGGGTACAGAAGTGTGGGCCAGAGGCATGGCAGAAGGAGGGGCGACAGGAGAGGGGAGGCAGCTGATGAGAGACAGAAGTTGTCTATCAAAAAGGTGGAGGTTGGTCTGAGAGTCCTGACCCATGACAGTGCCACTTAGGTAGCCATTAATGATTGCCATAGAGTACAGGAATGATGACAAGGGTACCATCCAGCAGGTGCCACCTGTGAGAAACCTGAGGCGTTTCTCCCAGCTTATTCCTGGGAATCATTTGTTCAGGTGGCAGTGGATGGCCCCCACTCTTGGATACCAACCCTGGGGGTGAGACAGGATCACCTGGGCAGGGGGTCTTTGGGGATTATGGGAGACACGCCCATGGGTGAAGCATGGTATTCCTCGCGTTCTGCAACACCACTACCCGGCATCCCCTCAGTTGTCATGGGATATTGTAAACAGAGTACGCTCATACCCTGGGCCTTTCTGTGAGGAAAAGGTGAACCCATCTGGGAAAACCATTCCTAAATTCCAACATGAGTTTTATCCCTCTTACCTCAAAACCCACTTTTCAACAAAACTACATTCAAACCCCTTTTCCTGACAAAAATCTACATCTTTATGCTTTTTTGTAGAACACCACAATTCCCATAATCCCATTCTCCTATTGAAATACCCAAGGACTGGGATGAAGAAGAGGTAAATAGGATCATGAGAATTTCCCATAGGAATCCATGTGCAATGGATTCCTATGGGCAGTCTCCATCTTCTCCCAATAATAAGGTCAGGCAGAGTAATGCAGGGAAGGACAACTACTCACACGTGACTCCAATCAACTCTAGCTGGGAGTATACAAGCAGCAGCCAGAAAAGGGATTTGGAGTGAGCTGGGGATGCTATAATGTGCCAAGAAGTCAAGGAAGACCAAGTGAGCTGCTGAGATCCTCAGAGACCTGGAGGAGGAGGAAACCGCCCAGACACTGGACCTTTGAACACAGGGGAGGCTGCAATGTGGAGAGAGAATTGTACCTCTAGTAGGCAAAACTAGGGGCAGCTGCCAAAGCAGAGCCCCCCCCCCCAGGCCAAGCAGCAAGCCCAGGTCTCTGATCGGCAGGTGGTTAGTACCTGACCTCCTTACACATCCCCATTGAAACTCCTGCAGCTCCCAAAGCCATAGAATGCCATTTGGGAGGGGGGGGGGGGGGTGAAGTGTGAGCAAAATACACCACAATGCATTCTGGGATTGGAAGTCCAAAACTTGTTCTTTGTGAAAACTGAGAGGGGGCTGAGCCCATCTGATGGAGACCTTTGAGTAAATAATTCAGGAAGGGGCCACATCCAACAGTGGGAGAACCCTACAAACATTTGGGGAGAAGTCTGGAACACGGAGAGGACCCGGATGCCAAAGTGCATAAAAAGAAGCCCTGCGAGACTGGATCAGAATGTGAGCCAAGATGCCGATTCAGGGCAAGAGAGCAGCTGTTTCATGTTGAGGGAGACCTATCTCCAGGCAGCCGGTGATTTGAGAGAACTTGTTCAAGCGCGAGCTGTGTTGAACAAAGGTTGCCAGCAACAAGAATGTCACTGATGAAAGATTGGTGAATCTGTGAGTGAGGTGATCCTTATAAAAGTGGAACATTCTGGAAGACAGAAAGAAAGAGACCCTTTTTCTACATGAAAATCTAGAATGTGCTATAGAGCCTGAGTGCTGTACCTTACCCTGTGCTCAACAAGTGGGGAAGGGAACTGTATTGCTCTACCATTCAGACGTGTTATTTTGAACACTGTTCCTTTTTGCATTTCATACCCCTTTCACATTTTGTTGTATTTAGAGGTAAGGATTAGCAATGGCTTTTTTAGTATAAGCCCTATTATTTTGACAAGACACCACTAGCACTGTGTTATTATTATGTGATGGTCGTTGCTTGCTCCCATCTGTAGATTTAGGATTAGATAGGCACTTTCCAAACCCTTTTTAAATCAATAAACACCCTTGAACTATGATCGCTTGTGTCTGTCGTTTTACTTATGATACCATGGTTTTCTTACATACCATTAATGGGAGAGGAAGAGGAAGAACACAGGCACCATAAGGAGAATTCATAGGTCAGGCAAAGAGCAACAAAGATGATGTCAGTCAGAGTTTGACGGGACAAAGTGTTGACATAGTTGTCAGCGATGGGAAGGCCTGGATTGGAGATCAGGAGATCCTTCTTGAACATTTTCCTTTCAGACTTTGTCAGAGGAATAGCATAGTTGATAGAATAGCAATTAGAGAAGATAGGGTAGTTAGAGAGCACCATTGAGGGAAGAGCTCGGAGAGTAGGAAGGGGGTGAAGAGAGGGAGAGAGGGAGGAAATGCAGGACATGATACCAATTATAACCACAGAAATTACACACTAGAGTTACTTGTCAATGGACGGAGAAGGCCTAGGTAACATCAACTAGCTGAACACGTCACCTAGAAGCGAGTAATCAGGACAGGTGAAAGACACTAGAAAGATGAAGAGGGAATATGCCTAGTATTTAACACAGCAGCAAATTCAAGAACACATTTGACTATCCTAGAAAAGAGGGAAAAAGACTAATTTTTAAACACAGCAGCAAATGCAAGAACACACAGATTTCACTATCCATGAAAAAGGAGAGAAGATCCCACAGGATAATTATGATAATTCATCAATGCCAGACAAGGATAATATACAACTGCCAAATGTAGCAGACTGTAGAATTGAAGAATAGACTTAATAAGAGAGGAGGGAAAGTTAAATAGGGAGCAGTAATGACTGTTCCACATGTCCGCACCTTTATTTCCTTTTCAGTCGCTGTTGGTTTATGGCTGTGCTGCATGCTCTTTCAGCGAACACCGGTGAACACCATCTGGAGCTGCTACTGAGGGGGCTGCCCTTTGCCTCTGGCCTTTAGCCACAGCCACAAGGGGCTGGAACGGGCAGTGGGCTGCCCTATTTAGTTCACAGAGCACCCAATCAGGGATCGGGAGAGGGGTGGGAGGAACAAGGAAAGAGAAGGTGAACGAAAGGAGCCGCAAAGCAGCAAGGCACAGACAAATAATTTTAACTTTTAAAATGGATCATGGGGCGCTTAGGAATGACGAAATGCACTCGCCCCGGATAGAACATCAACAGATTGTCACGTCTGGCGAACGTCAGGCAGTATGGGACCAGGCTGAACACACACATGCTCAAGTACCCAATCAGGGGTTAGTGGGAGGAAGGCAGGAACAAGGAAAGAGAAGGGTAAGGGAAGGAAAGGAGCCAAAATGTGACCCAGACAAATAAGTTTAACATTTCAAAAGGATCAGGAGGAGCTTAGGAATGGAGAAGTACACTCACCCAAGATAGAACATTAGCTGATTGCAATGTTGAGCGAGCATGAGATACACATTGGCTATAGGTAGAAGGTTATGGAATTACTGTGCCCATGGTCTATAATTAAATGATGCCAAAGTCTAGCAGGGGAGTTTATGTGGAAACAAAATTAAAAGAAATTAGACCAACATTCCTGTATTAAAAGTGTCAGTAGGAAGAAAGTGGGTGAGAGATGTGTCTTTCAACGTGTCTATAGCTGTCAATTAAATGCAATGGCCTATAGGAATTATCTGTACCCACCTTCCCTTATATGTTAGGGCATGCTGGGTATTTAAGCTTAAACCCATAGGAATAATTGAGAGTTTCGGGATAACATAGAAGCAAGAGAACCTGTCTGACAGGCGAGAAGCAAATTGGATTCCAAAAGAAAGTAGCAGATGGAAAATCTCTCTAATAGGGCATTATCCAGACTGGACTAAATGCAGAGCCCTTTGCAAAGAAGGATTGCACCTGAAAGGTATTTTGTGTAAGTAACTTTCATAGTCTACAAGCCATCAAAGCACACAGCAAAGAAAAAACATGTGTAACATTTATAATAGTAATTGTGCATTATCAGAGAACAATAAAGCAGGGTTGATCATAAATTGAATATTGAACCAGCGCTAAAGATGTTTAAAAGTCTCAGATTCAAAACAAAGTAAATTACTTAAAACCTCACAATTTAAAAGCAACATCATTAGAAATGATTTGGTTAAGAACATTAGTTCATCAATGAGACTGGGTAACTAAAGTCTCAGCTAGAATGGCAATATGCTTTCCTCAATCTGAAAGCTATGTACAGGTAATTTTAAACAACAGAGGTTTCCTTATCCTTGTATGCATTCTGCAAGCACAAGGCGTCCTGCAAATGTGTGATTGCCATGCTGTTTAAGATGCATTCTGATCCTTTGTTTCTTAAATTAGTATACTTCAGGAAAAACAATAGGAAATGGGTAATTGTTTCGACTATAATACCTGACAATGGGCAAGCCGTGTGAGTTTCCTATTGTCCATTTCTATGTACATTCTGCGATTGGGAGAATGTCAAAATGGAAACAAGCAAGTAAAGTTCTATGGACTGTTTTCTAGAACCAACTGTGTTACTGTTTGGGGTCGAAGGTATTTCTTTATATTGAGATATAAAAAGGAATTTAACCAATGTTGCTATAATCAAGAAAATGAGAGGATGCCCAACGTTGAAAGGCTCCTTTCACTGCTGTTAGGGATGAAATGTCCATACTAGTGACATGTCACCATAGGTGGTCAAGACCAAGTACTATCATTGTGCTTTTGATGAATTTAGCCATCTCCAGTTACTACCTTGGAGATCATATGCAATGGTTTTTTGGAGCTGCAAATTAGCACTAACATTTATCAGAAGTCAGAAAAGTAGGGCATACAAATACATCTCATACGTTATCGGGATAATAACTATTTTGTGATATATTGAGATAGACAGAGCTGAGGGTTGGAGCACAGAATCTGTTGGAAAAATGTCCGATCATCCAAACGCAGCCCATCCGTCATCACATATCTCCAGAATTCTGCCATATATACCGTTGCCAAATGATTAACCACTATACAAATTCACTCCAATTTTGCACATCAAAAAAACAGTTGCCGCTCCCCTTCGTCTCAAAACGAAGTTGCTGAATTTCAAATGATCAGCCCACTCACCATTAGAAGAATTCTGTATGCCTAGATAGTTTAATGAATCAACTCAACCAATCTTACACTCAAAATGAGATTTCATGTCCTTGCATAGGTGTGCATACAGACCATTGCCATTGCTTTATTGTTATTAACTACAAGTTTGAATGCATTACTAAACAATTCTAAAATCACTAGCTGTTTACTGGTACCAGAAGGTGTCATGGAAATGAAAGCCATATCGTCAGCAAAGAGAAGGATCCTGATATTTCTCCTGTCTATGCTTGGGGCATCACACTCAGAATGTATTATCAAGTTATCTAATTCATTAATGTAAATTAAAAATAAAAACAGTGCCAAAATGCACCCATGGCACACTCCTTTATTCATCAGAAAATCATTGGTACATTCACCATTACGATCAAACCTAACTCTAGAGGTCGTCTCAGAGTAAAGTGCCTGCAGTGTGTACAAAACATTAATTGGTAAACCCAAATCAATAAAACCTACCAGAGGTTTGCTCTTTCAACAGTCTCAAAGGCAGAATTTAAATCAACAAAACAAATGTACAGCAGTGTGGGATGTATTGACCCATTCAACAACCAAAAAGGGCTGTGCTGGCTCCTGTGCTCACCAGAACCTCAAAACTGTGTTTTGGTAGCAACAAAAAAGATGGCTGCACGATCCAGCCTAGCACATTTCAGGCAAAATGGAACAAGGGTACACACTGAAAAAGTATGCCACTGTGTTCTGAAACATATAAATGGAATCAAGTGAAAAGGCAGCACTGCTTGGCAGAAAACCCACAATTCCCCTTCAAAATGAAACATTTTCACCCTTTTAAAATGCTGGTTTGACGCTAATTCCATCTGTTCATTCTGAAACCACTGTGATTCAAAAGGCCCTGTCATGCCCAGGATATTTCACTGTGCTTCACCAAAACCAGGCATAATTCTTGAGTGACAGGCCCAGTCAAACCAACACTGAGAGAAAATAATAAGCAACCTCACTTTCACTCGCACAGGAACACATGATTATTTCTTGTCAAAAAGTATCCAGGCTCAGCAGTTCAAAGAGACTTTACCTCTCTGAGTCAGGTCAGTGTCAATATATCTATGCTTTAGATAAAACTCATACATTCAAGGAAATGACTATAGCTGCAAAGACAGTATGGGCAGCTGAGGGAACTGCCGAACCGAATTTAAAGGAAAAAATGCTAGCAGTTTTCAACATGTGTAAAAATGGGATTAGCTTACTGAAGAAAAAAATGTCATGTTTAAAAATTGCTGGTTGAATGAAAGCCTGCTAATTTAGCAAGGTAAAGGGGCTTTGTTGTTGGTGAAAATACATACATGGGTTAATTTCTTTGACAGTTGTGTTTAATTCAGGACACACAAATCAGGAAATGAAGATTTGGAACCAACTGTGTGGAATTTGCAAGCTAAAAAGAATTAAGTTATTCCAGATGGCAGGCTGAAACTTCACCCAAGGGGAAGGGGACTATCATAAAAACTCTCAGCAGATACTGACAAACCCCTGATAATTACGGGGTTGAACAGTATTTTGTCCCTGCAGGGACCCAAACAATGAAGCTCCTAGGGAAGGAAGCTAGAGGTGTGAAGAGGTAAATATAACTCCAGTCAAGGGAGAAACCCCACCCTGCTCTAAAGGAAATGATAGTTGGCAGCAGTGGAAGGACAGGAAAAAAAAATGGATTCAGGAACAAAGAAACTACCATTTGTTCCCAGAGACTATTTCAAGAATACACTTTAAAGACTGCTATCTTTGCAGCAGAACTCTGGAAGAAATTCAATATTTCACTGTTTAGAAGTAATTTTATGGTCTTTCTTTTAAGACATCAAAGGTTTCATTGCCGCATGGGGAACAGAAATTACAAAATATGACAGATTACAAGGAAATTATTAATGTTGCAAACATAACAATTTGTACATACTTCCCTGGGGATAATTCGCAAATGTGTATAAAATTGTGGAATTTTAGTCTGAATCTTTCATGTTTCAAATTACCAAAATGTATCAGAAAGGCGAAACAAGGTTGCACAGACTTGAGTATTGGACTGATATGTGCTGCACACAATGTGTAACATATGTGTATAATTTGCAAAGAGATTGCGAGTGTAGAAATGTATTGTTTTGGAAAAATCGGATTTTCAGGAAAGTAAATGTGGGAGTATTTGGACATTGTAAAACTCACCTCATAAACCTGACATCATTCCCTTTTAAACCCAACCAGTTGAGAGCAAGGTGGAGACAAGCACCCCTGCCCAATCAAAGTAGTTTAGGGGCATGCATAGTTAACCCTGCCCAGCCTCTACCTTGATGATGTCATTTTGCACTATAAATAAGGGTCCCTGACAAGACTCTAGACACACACTCTTCCTGATTTCCTGCGCTGTGTTCCTGTACCCGTCATCTTCCTGATCAAGACTCCAACTACAAGGACAAGCATTGCTGATCCTACTCCAGGGCCCACTGCAGAATCCAATCTCATTAACAAGGGGAAAACTGTGGTACCTTTGGCATCCTGATCCAGATTGGCTTGCTGCTACTCACTGCATGCTGCTGCAATCCTGCTGGCCTGATGACAATATTATCCAGTGACCAGAATTTCAAGTTCAGAAATACTACCCGGTAACCAGTCCCTGCCCAGCTGATCTTGTCCCGCTGATTTTGTCTGGCTGTCCTTGGTTAGACCAAATCTGTGTGGTGACCAGAACGCTGACTGTCCAGAATCCAAAAACTAAAAAGTGGACTGTGAGTATCAATTGCCACCCAACCTAAACCCATAGCCTATTTTGTCTTTGTCCTCATCCCCCTCTCTAAGCCACCCTATCCTTATCCTGATACCTTGCTCAAACTGTCACAATCATTCTTGCCACCCTGCCTTTCATTTCTAGTGCTAGCACCATCTCTGTAATCATTTTGTCTTGTGAATCCTAAGCTATTCATCCTATTTCGAGTGATGGGACTGGTTCCATCAGGGCGGGCACTGGGGAGCTAATGTTGAATTCGCAAATCAACCCTGGAGCTTACTGTGCCCCTTTTTGGTGGTCTAGCCTGAATGCTCTGGTGTAGAGTAATACTGTTCTTGTCAAAACTAATTTCCTTTCCTTTTTCACCGCTCCATATTACTGAAAATGCACCTCACTCTATCTTGCATACCTCACTCATTTTACCAGCTAGAGACCTAATTTCACTTCCATATTGTACCTATGATCTATAGCTACAACCCACCACAAACCACATTGTGATTTACAATATTTCACCCATTTTTATTCAAAAACGTTTTGGTAATTTTAGGTGGGAATTGCAAAGTTTTGCAGTTTCCAAAGTGTCATTTGCTGCAACATGTTTTAAAACTTGCCACTCATTTTCAAACTGTATGCTCGTGCGAATCAAATGCTTGTGATTGTTTGCAGCTTTACATTGTTGCTTTAGTGAGAAATAATATTCGGTTCAAGTTTTTTCACACGTGTTAATTATTCTATTCATCCATTTCCGAGTGTCATTTTTAGCTTTGCCAGGGTTTGAAATCTTTTTTTCTCACTTGCTTGGGTATGGAAGGTCCAATTTCAATTCTGTTTTCCATTTGTCATTCCTGATTACCTGCTGCTTCTGTTTATCAACTCAGAATTGATTATTTGTTGATTGAGGGAATATTGCAGGGTTTGACTAACTTGAGTGCTATCTTGCCTAAAATCAAAAAGTGTTCTGATTATCATGTGTTTTGTAGAGGTGTCAGTAGAAGGTTACACTAAGTGCATTGCTTACTTTCCTATTGTTATTATCACCCCACTGGTGATTGCTTCCCCATATTAAAAAGTGTATGATTTCTTTACATTTTCAAATAAATAAATACATATTATATTTTTACCAACCAGCCTGGTTCATGGTCCATTGTGACCCAGGGTATTCGAAAAGGGGGTGTGATATGAGTGGAGTACCATCTCATTATTGAATATAACATAAAAAACATAAGCATTTCAATTGTGCGCTGCATACTGGGTCGAGACTAAGGTGTGTGTCGCCTGATTAAAATCCTTAACAAATTTGGGGGCTTGAGTCTGGAATTGAGTTTGGTTGCCACATGTGACAGTCTAACGCTGCAGACTAACCCGCAGGGTAGTACTACTTTGTGTGGTGTGAAAACTGAGTTACACTGTACAAGCACCTCCCCAAAACAATTACTTTAAGTACCAGGGCTGTTTATAAAAGTAAAATAAAATCAACCCCGAAATAATTAAGAAAGAAAGAACATTTCCAAAATGGCTGTTTCAGTAGAGATCAATATGGCTCGGGTGCACCTTCTGCACAATATATTTGTCAGAGGTGAGTGGCCAGAACAGGATGAAAAGGTCTGGCTACAAGAAATAACCCAACATTTCACTGCCATGGACCTGGATACGTGGCAGGATGGTGGCCTATTACACCTAGCAATGAGCAAGCTATGTATGACCTCAAAAATTAAAGAGGAGCAAAGCAAAATTGCCAGAATAATGGCCTACCTGCATCTCCACATGGGAGTGATGCGGGAAAAGCAGGAGCACAAAGAAACTCTAATGCAGATTCAATATGAACTGTTAAATAAAATCCAGATTGATTAAAGTTTAGCGGAACAAACATTACAAAAGAGCCAAGAGTTGGAGGTAGAATCTGCAAACTACATCATAAAATTAAAAGAGGATTTGGCTCTTCAGCAGCAAAATAATGCAGATCAAGAGGCCCAACCAGAAGCAGCTAAAATAGAGTGTCAGGAGAAGGTTGACTTGACTAAACAATTAACCTATAACAGTGTCTTCGCAGAGCAGATAGTTACTCTGCAAAATCAGATAGATAAATTGAAAGAGGAAAATAATAAGTTAATTATGAGAGAGCTCTACTCTCAAACAGAATTTGATGAAGAGCGCCAGAAATTCAATATCATCAGGTAACAAAGCGATGACCTGGCTGAACAGAGAGGCACCCTAAGTCAGTAGAGAGACGCCCTAGGCCAGGAAGTAAGACAATTACAAATAGAGCTACAGGGGAGTGAGTCAGCCCCCCAGAAACTCAATGAACTGAAAACAGAATATGGGTATCTACTGGAGCACGCCAGACGGATAGAGGTTGCTCTGGAAGAGAACACCCACACCAGAGATGTTAAAATTCAGGAGGTGAGTCTCCTGCAGCAGAAATTGTCCCAGTATTCCCAGACCATACAGGAAGCACAGAGAGACAATGAGGCTCTCTGTGAAAAGAATGATGGGCTCAACAAACAAGTGGCAGTGCACGAGCGGGTCACAGAGGCCAGTAAAGCCCTGATAGCTGAACAAAAAGCTCAGATCTTTGCTGCTAGAAGCAGGGGTTGAAAAAGAGAAACTAGCAACGTTGGAGCACGAGGGTGATAGATTTAATCTTAACTGGAGAGACCCTGAACAGGTAGACAGGGACAGGGTAACCCCGGATCATAGTATAAGGACTGCTATGCTAAGGGACTCCAACCCATTTAATACCGTGACCACTGCCAGCTTCATGTCTACCGGTTCACATGAGCCAGAAACCATGAGGCCGGCAGAATTCAATAGACCCAGCATGATGGAACTGACAGGTCAGCGCCCCACATAAATTGATGGAAGGGCGTCCTTGTATAGATACCCAAACTTTCAGGCTGATGTCTCTGACAGGGAAGTCTCTTATGAGGGGAGGGTCAGGGAAATAGAGCCACCAAAATATTATTTTCTAAGGGACCAGTTGGTCCAATTTCATGAAAAACCCAATGACATGAGGCTCAAAAAGAGTATCCTGAAGACCTGTACCCAATTAGTGCAGTGGAGGGAATACCCGGCCAACCCTGGGAGGAAGAAGGGGTCAGAAGACTACTCTCCTGTGTCCCACAGGAGTGGAGAAACTAGGCCCCACCATTCTGCAAGCCCCTCTCAAGCTCATAGAATCTGGGAGAGCCTAGATGATCAAGATGGGACCTCAACTAGTAGCGTCTCTGAGTCTGAGAGCGAGTGGGCCTGGGTGACTAAGCCAAAGAGGCAAACAAACTCAAGCGAGTTATGACCAAATACCCCATTAGGCAGATTAAGGCCCTCAGGGGTGTCATAACCCCCTATCATAAAAATGCAAAGTATTCTGTTTGGGACACTTGGAGCTCTATGAGCAGATGATGGACTCTTTTCATATGAAAGACAACCAAAACTGTGGTCATCTTGAAACACTTTTCCACCCACAGGAACCCCCAGGAGGCTTACAAAGCGGCCTTCAATCTGCAGTGCGGGGAAGATCAGGCCCCACGAGAGTTTTTACAGGAGCTCAAACGCACCTTTGCTCAGACAACTAGGAGGGTGCACACAGATAGCAGGGAGTTTGTAACCACCTTCGTTCATGCCCTCCCCAAGTATATTATGATCCAGCTGGTGAGGGACTTCCACGAGAAAAGAATGCTGGACAGGGTCATAGAGCAGGCAATCTGCATTTATGAGGTCCAAAAACCTGCAGAAAATAAAAATCTGAATAAAAACTCCAAACCAGCCAACACCCCTGCTGCTGCTAAGGTGGTAGAGGTGAAGGTTGCCCCCATGATAGACTTAGAGATGGGGAAGCCTAAAAATACACATGCACAAAGTCAGCAGAATCCAAGACCCAGAAGGACCTCTGGCCAGTCACAAACAGGTGGTAGTCAGGGAGGTAATCCTACAAATGGGACCCCTAATTCCCCTGATTATATCAGCCCCAGATACAAGGGCAACAGACCAACCCTAGCGTATGTCTCGACTCCTCCGGCCCAAGGGGGGGGGATCCAACCAGGTCAGTGCTGCCCCGGGAAACTTCCCTCCTAACATTCCTCAGGAGTGCAGGAATTCCCCAAATGCTGGGTTAAGCTTCTTTTTTCCCGATACCCACAAAACCCCCACCTACAGGACAACCCTCCTTTCATTCCCCGATTTCAGGAACCCAGACAATCCAATTCGGGAGAGGGAAGTCCAAGGGTGGAGGGTTACCAAAATTCACCATATTCAGGGAACTATGGGAGAAGGGATAGTTACCCTTCCCGTGATCCAACTATGGTTGACCAGAGACCCCCATACCAGCTGGAATGGGTATCCCAACTGAAGCGCCAGGTCCAAATCCTAACACAGGATCTGGGAAGCATGTTAAGGGCTGAACAAACCCTCAGACAATCATGGCGGCTCAGAACCCCACAAACCAAGGCTCTGGCAACCCAGAACAATGACGGGGCGAGTACCTGGACAACTCACCGGTTCCAGAGGAGGCGGCACGGTGGGAAGAGGGGTGTAAAGCCCTAGAGGAAGCTTCCTTCCTCACTCGTGAAAAGCTCCTGGACACCCAGGAACCAGAACCAAAATCTCCAGACCCTGAAAACTTGCCACCCAAGGAACCAATTGGGGGTTAGGAGAAATAAAGAACTCAAAAAGACCCAGTTTGTGGAGGAGGTTAGTATCCTGCAATTTGAAGGGGAAGAATCCTTAGAGGATCCTGAGAAAAAGATCTTCTCCTTCAGGGACGGGGGACGCCTCCCAAGGAAAAATGAGTCCCAAGAGATCGAGATGAAGACTGGGTGGGAGTTGGGACTGATTCTGAATTGCCATCCTAGAACCCCAGAATGAACATCAAGAAGACATAATATTAAAAGGGGATTTCCAACCTCCTTAAAACAATTCTGGAGACTGTCTCCAAAAAGGTCGGTGGGGGGGATACCCAGAATCAGAAAAAGATGATTCCAAAATCTCCCAACACATTTCTGGGGACTGCCTCGTAGAAGTGGTGGCAGCCAGAACCAGCACAACAGGAACGTCAACCCTTAGTAACCAATTTTGTTGACTGCCTCCAAAAAGGGAGGGGGGCAGCCCAGAATCAGAAAAAGGGGAGCCTGAAACTCCCCAAATAATAGAGTATAAAAATGTTCTTTCAGATACCCAAACTCCAAAACAGAATTCTGCCCAAACTATCCCTGAGTCGGAGTCAAAAATAAGGAAATTGACTACCCAGCTTGCCCAGAATGCCCATTACCTTTGCCCATTGGGGGAGAAAGAAGGTAGATTCTACACCTCCGTCCAAGTGCAGGGACAATGTGCAATTCCAGCACTGGTGGACACTGGATCCCAAGCCACTCTTCTGTCAAAAAGGGCCTTTGAGCAGCTAAATTCAGGAAGGGGGGAGAGATACCAGATCCCTCTTACCCCTCTTCCTGAACAACCTCAGAACTTCGATGTGAATGAAATTCCTGGTGAGGGGACTGCAGAGCTGGAAATTAAAATAGGGCGACACAAGATGAAGCACCTGGTCATAGTCATGGCTCCAGAGAGAACCCTCTGTCTATTAGGGAATGACATCCTCCGTAGGTTGTCTCCCCTAATAAACAGTGTAAACAAGGTACTCTGGACCTTGACTCACAGGCCAATAAAATTAAAACAGAGTGTCAACCATGTTAGTCTAAATGGCACATGCCACATGATTGAACAAAAAACAGATCAAATTAAGAGGCCCATTCATGGAATAATTGTGCATCGAAATCGGTGGCGCAAGCGAGAAAAATCCAGCGCACGCGTGCAAATCGCACGCTAGCGATTCATGGAAGTCTGTGCGCGTGTTTTTCCAGGGAGCTGCGCCGAAACCGTGTGAGGTGCACACAGTCGCACACATCACTGCGACTTCCTGAACACCATGTGCGATGTGCACACCGAAAGCATACAACGTGTAGTGCACACACCAAAAAGGCGGTGGAACATGTGGAATGGGGTACTATGCGTGAAAATGAGGGTGTAACTGGGGAAGTACTGCTGGGAAATACATGGAACACCCACACGCTCTCGAACAACATGTATTTATGTAATCGAATAGGGGAAACCTGTGCACATCAAAAGACACGCACAGGCGTAAACTTGTCCGCCACACAAAGGCAGGCGGAAGCGTCCCTGCGCAGTATAAAAGTGTGCACAAACAACAAACACGTATATACAGCTACAATGAATGTCCCATTTCTCACAGCAGTGATCGTGGGACACCGCAGGAGGAGGAGAATAGCCAGGCCCTGCATTTTTTTGCACAGGACCAGCTTTTTTGGGATGCCTGATGACGACTGCCATAATTGGGGGTGTCTCACAGGCCACTCAGTCACACTGCCTACACCAGGTGTTGGCAAACATGACTGTGCGCCCCTCAGTCCGCAGGCACATATACATGCCCAGAACAACCCGCTGAAAGACAGGCCATGGTCCAGGACTTTTACAGTGTGGCACACTTCCCCAAAGTGCTTGGTGCCATAGATTGCACCCATCTGGCACTATGTCAACCTAGGGCCACTGAGAACATCTACCGCAACCGCAAGCTCTGGCATTCCATCAACGTACAGGTTGTATGTGATGCCAATGGAATCATCACCTCTTTCTATGCAAACTATCCTGGGTCTACCCATGACAGTTTCATTTACAGAACGTACACCCTATGCCGGGACCTGGAAGCTGCGAAGCTTGGCAACACATTGGTGAGTACACATGTTTGTGCACATGCATGCATGTCAAACACAGACAAACACACAAACCCAGCTAATGACAACCATCATCACCTCCCCAGCGGACAGTGCCTACCCTCTAAGCACCCACATGATGACGCCAATACGGAACCCCACCACAACACCCCAGGTAAGATACACGCAGCCCATATTGCAACCAGGGGCATAGTGGAGTGCACATTCAGAGTGCTCAAGTCACGCTTCTGCTCCCTTGACCCCTCTGGTGGGTAGATACTATATGCACCCCCAGCAGTGTGCAGGATCATTGTGGCAGCATATGTCCTGCACAATGTTGCAACACGCCGGTGCGTACCGGTGGACATGGTGGTGCCCCCACATCCCCAACCACAGGCAGAGGCGCTGCTCATGAGAGGGGAAAAGGCATGTGGCGAGGCAGCCCGGACCCAGCTTGTGGCCACATTTTTCACCTAAACTCGCACCCCTGTGGAGTGTACACAGGCCTGGCACATACCAGGTGACAATCGATGATGAAAAAGAGACAGTCAACTGTCACAACCTTACCACCCTGAGAATGTTACCATGGAAGTGCTACATTGTGTGCATCCCTAGCTACCTAAACATAACCAATCCGCTGTGACCAAAAGGAGCACATACAAGGTGCATATCACACCACCCCCCTGCAAAACAGGCCATGAAAATCACTGTATGTCACCCAAACCCTCCCAAGCCCCATCATCCTCATCAGCCACACCATGACATGGCATGCAACAGCAAAAGAGCAAACCAAAAGCACAACACATGACAAATTAGATACGAAGTACCTTGTGATAAATGGAAAGAGGCCTGAGGCAATCACACCTGACATGGAATCAGTTGAAATGACCAAAAACCTCCCACAAATACGAAGTCATACACAAATGTATGGCACCAGCGGTACCATCTGCAAAAGACAGAATGCCTGTTGACATGCACATTGGCCAATCCAAATCCGCAAATCCCAAAACCATGTGCAGTGTGTGTCCCCTGCAACACACCACTCAGCACACAGCACAGTGAACGTCCACTGTGTTGGGGATACACCTTGAGCATCATGTAAAAAAGGACAAGCAACAAAATTTACCCAGTGTCAAATGTACACAATCCCAAAATGGTAAGTGATCATGCGCTGCAGGGACACAGCATGTCAGAGAAGGCAATCTGTGTGCATACGTGGGCATGGATGGGTGGTTGTATGTGTGGTGGTGCATTGTGTAAGTGTGTATGTTGGTAGTGACATGCACTCAATACATCCATTTGAAATGAAGTGACCCTCAATGTCCTGTACACATCACATGTGAACATTGCCCATGTGGACACCCCAGAGTGTCAAACCACATCAATCCCCTGACACCTGAAAAGTAAACCCAACAGAGGAACAGCCTTTGACCAGCAGAACACATCATGTACATAGTACCCCACATTGACAATGTCAGAGAGGGCCCAATCATGGTAGCCCAAGCGTACTGTCCGACAACAAGAACCACTCCCTCATTTCGTATTCACCTTGACCTTCAGAAGAACTGTCTCTGGGGTCTGTCAGCTTCTTCCTTCTAGTCTACCTGGCTTCAGGCTCCCCTTGGTTTCCTTGTTCTTTCTTTCGTGTAAATAGGGTCTAGCCCCTCAGAGGCCACCTTGACCAGTAAAAATACCAAATCGCAGAGAACTCCAAGGAGCCAAACCCCCAAACCAGAGAAAAAGTGGCTAGGGCACCAAAAACCATGGAAGAGTCTCCAGTAGGTGACTTGAAGTCGTAGAATATGGCCAAGTACATTTCCAACCTGAATGATAGAATAACTTCTAAGGTTGCACAGTTGTACAATGGTTCAACAGGATGGGTGGGAATGTGAGTACACAATAATCAATGAGGATGCCACAACTGATGGGTAGAGCTGAAACTTGAGTAGAACATAAACAAGGAGGCTGGCACAACTGGATGGTTGAGCTGAAACCCAATCAATCCTTGATATAGTGAATGAATGTGAAATAGCCAGAAACAGCTGACAGCAAGTTAAGAGCCAGAACAGTTGAATAGCATTGGTAAAAGGCCAAAGTCAACATAAAGGTATGAATGTAATCGATGAAAGACAGGAAGAGCGAGAGAGAGAAATGCTGTGGTACAGAAGTGTACTGAGGCAAACCAAGGCAGTGTAAGAGTATGTGGAAAAAACTGTCTGAGAGACGGGCGGACAGATATGCAACAAGGACAGTAGCAGAAAGAAAAACAGGGACTAAAGGCACCAGAGTGTGAAAAACGAGTAAAAGAGCTGTAGTCCAGTAGGAAAACTGTGCCGTCACGCAGCAGCAAAGTCCAAGTGGGAAGACATATACAATGTGCTGTCCAAACGGAACGGAGCAGAGAAGTAGTTTAGGCGGACATCTCAGGTGAGGACTGGACCGTGAGTTGTGCTTCTTGGGTCACATTCCTAATGCTTCCTCCTTTGCCACAATCCCCAAGGGTTGAACTTACCACGTACCAACTTGAGATTGTCATCACCCAGCCCTCTTCCACCATCAGTGAGACTTTGATAGCTAAAGGGTGCAAGCTACCGTCTACAGCATGAAGTGCATCAAGCACGTATACAAGCAAGAAATGAAAAAAACATCACAACTACAATAAATGCACAGTTCAAAAATGTACTCACCAAAATTGATTGCAGACATGCCGTGGAGAAAACATCCATAATCCCCACTAGGGGTGTAAACACAAGTACTGCAGCAGCAGACTGGCCACTGATATGATGAAAGTCCAATGCCTTTGTGTAAATTGATGTCACACTGAACCATCCTTGCAAGCCCATGGAAAGGGGAAGCATTAGTGGCATATGTGTCTTGACCCCAAGACACAAACACAAACATGAGACAAGCTTGAATGGGCCCAGCTGGAACAGACAGTGGATGCTTTCAAAAGCCACAAAGCACCACACCTTCACATGAATGCACAAAAGACAAACAATATTATAAATTTTAAAAAAAGATGGCCACATACGAGGCACGGGGGTGGGGGTAGTGGGGGTGCACCCAGGAGGGGGGAGGTACAGGGTGCACCTCAACACCCATATGCAATGATGTTGACATTAAAAAAACTCCATGGGCTCAACGCCTGCACGGCCCGACCTGTGTGGGAGATAAGTCGTCGTCCTGCTCACACTCTGGATGGAAATCAGAAGCAATCTTGTCCCCTGTTGCTCTGAATTGCCCTACATGGATTGCTCCCACTCAGTATACCCCAGTGGCGCATGGCCACCGCATTGCCTGACATGACACCTGCGGGGCCCAAGGAGCTGTGGTCCTCGCTGGATTGGCACCCCCAGCGGGTGCCGGACTACATCCCTCAATTGACATGATGCCCCAGGCACATCAGCAACTGGTGTGGAGTGTGACTGTGCGTCCTGAACCACCACAGGTGGAGGTTCCAATACTGTCTGGCCCCTCAGTGCAGGTGTCGTGGACAGAAGATCGTCCACAACAGGATCACTCACCGGTGATGAATGGACATGACGCGCATCCAACTCAACATTGTGCTCAGAGTGATCATCAGAGCTTGACTGATTGAAAGCCCTGGACACGATGGTCTGGAGCACAAGTGGGTTCTCGTGGTCTACCAACCCACGACCACCACTTGTGCTGGGTTGCTGATGTAATAGAAACCCTCTGTCTGGAATGACATCACTATCCTCTGGCTCCATTGCGTAATCACCTGTAACATGAAAAAAAAAACATGACTCCACATGTCAGAAGCACATAATCCACACACACTAAGACATAACATTGACAGCCAACACATGAAACAGACATGTCAGACACAACTGAAATTCCGACATGCATCCAGTGGCATTGATATGGAATGGCATCCCAAAAGCAGAAATGGATTTGTGTACATTGTGAAGCCTACAAATGTACTGAATGTAGTATATCACATCCATCACACACCACCTCTGTCAGGCACACATCACAGGCAGAAATGACAGATGTCAACAAAGAGATGGCACGTACCATAAGCATGTCTGAACAGCCAAATGGCCACAGCTGCAAGTGAAGCAAAACACACCATGACACATGTAATATGCATGCACACATGCATCACTAAATCATCATCACCAATATAGCTTCATCCATCTGTAGCTCGGCTCTTATCGGGTGTCATGGGCCATGTAGACATAGTGAATGTCCCGAGCAAAGTGAGGGCCTGCAACAAGGCATGATGGAACATAACTTCCAGTACGGTCCAAGCTGCTGGTCCATGAAGCCTCCAGAACACCTCCAGGGCCTGATACAGCACATTGTGCATTGAATGTGTCAAAAAACATTATTCATTGTGTCAAATCATCATGCCCAGGTTCCACCAGATTAGATAAGTGGGCCTGGGTGTACACATACTGCACGACAGTGCACCTTCAGGATTGTACCAGTTGAACATAACAGGCGCAATGTTCAAATCTCAGCAGCATTTACGTTAAATAACGACATATTAGTCATTCAACAAAAAAGCTGCATAGAACACGTGTAAATAAACACTTTCACACACACATAAGTGAGTAGTTGCAATGTTGCACTACACAACGTTGAAGCTGCTTGCATATGTATATGTGAAAGTCTGGTGGAGTGTGTGCATGTGATTGGCACTCTCCATGTTACTTATGACATCATGCCAACCTTTGGTTGTTCATGCCGTTATGTGTGTATGTGTGCTGATGCCTGTTGCATGATACCAGTTTATTGGTGCATGTGTGTGGGTTCAATTGATATGAGTTTTGGGGAGTGTGATGCCATCTGTAAAGTTTGATACTGCCAGACATGTGCAACTGTCATGTGTGTATCAGACCATTGTTCAGTGCCTGATGCCTGTGTTTTATCTCTTCCTGTCTGCAGCGTCGACTGATCAAGAGAGCGGAGACGGTGCTGTGGAGCACAGCAGCAGGGATCCCACTGCCAGCTGGAGACACAAGGCCCAGCTCCCCTCCCAGTTACTGATATCTTCCAGGAGTGAAGAGTCTGGTGCCGCGTCCATGGCCGCAGCTGCCGAGGGAAGGTCCAAGAGGTGGAGGTTGGAGCTAGACTCCTCAGCAGCAGTAGGGGCAGCTGAGCCCCCACAGGGGCCTATGGAGGAAGATGGCACGGAGTTATACAGGTTGGTGGGGGGTTGGTTGAGGAGGAGGTCGTGGAAGCCGCATGCATGGGGCCTGGAAGGGGGGATTCCACTAGTGCTAGTGGTGCAGTTCAGGGGCAGGGACAGGAGGCAGCACGGGCCACTGCAGAGGTGCCTGTGTGTAATTCTTTCCCCTATCCTGTAACTGCATCATCCAGCACCAGCAGGGATGCCTTCGTCCAGACCTGTTTTCAGTGAGAGGATGTGCAAACAACAACTGGCCTTCCTCTCCCTGCGGACATGGCAATCCGTGACCGGATTGAGCCTGTCCTAGCAGGTGTGGCATTGCGCCAACGTGGTATTCAGGATGACGTGCAGGGTTCTCGTGAGGACAATGCACGTCATTTTGAATACCTGTTTGGGCGCGTCACACTACTAGGACAGGACGTGGCACTGGGTTACTCTGTGTGCTGGATATTCTTGCAACCCCCTCTTCAACTGAACCCTATGCACCAGTCGTCCTCTGTACCATCTTCCTGCCCAAGTATCACCTGGGCCACCTGTGGAACTGCCCCTGAGCCAGCGGCCAGGCTGGTAGAGGACACATCCCTGCCACAGTCGGGAGTCAGAGCTCCAGCAGGAGTGGTCACCCCACCAACTGGACCCCAGCAAATGGAGGATGTGCAGGCATCAACAAGCAGGGCATGTGCACAGTGGCACCAGAGGATTCCATCAGCCTGGAGGCCGTTGTGGTGCCAGAGGCAGTTGCATTGGAGACAGCAGCAGGCCCAGCGTGGGAGGTATCATGGATCGGGGCCATCAACATCCCAGGGTCAGACATCGGCCGAGGTGCAGGAGGACCCAGGACTGGGAGTGTCTTCCGTGTGGCAGCGGTTGGGCCAGCAGATAGATGCAGAGAGGCAGCAGGTGGAGAGGGCAAAGCACACAATGGTCAAGGCGGAGAACTCGAAGCACCGGGCTTTAAGGTGGGCTGAATGCCTCGAGGCAACTCGCTGGGAGTTGGAGGATGCCATGGTTACATCCCTGTAAGACCTCATGGCCAGGGAACAGGTCAGCCTCTGGAACATCGACCTGGAGTTCGATGATGGCCTGGCCTGGGACCTCGAAAAGTGAGCCGTCGGACTAGCCTGCCTCCTTTGTATATAGTTATTTAGGTTTAGGTTTCATTTTATTTATTTTTTATTCGGAGTACACAGACTTTGCTCCACTTTTTGTATATAGTTGTGTTTTATGTAGGTTTTGTTTGTAGGTTTCATGTTTTTTTTTAATCATGGACCCTTCAGACTTTCATTGTAAATAGTTCTGCACGTGTAGATACTTTCTTTCTTACGTCATCCCATGGATTAATGGTTTTTTATGCTTTTCAATTTTGGATTTTTTTCTATGGACTTTGGCAATGGACCACTTTTAATTTTTCATGTCTTGGATTTTAATTTTTCCTTGGTTTTTACTAACTTTTTCATATTGCATTCATTATTTCTTCATTTGTATGTGGGGTTTTCATTTTGTTATTTTATTTTATTTCTAATACATTTCCTGAATCTTCATTATTGGTGTGGTCTACTCTCATTGGTTTTGTGCATGTCTCTATGAGCATTGGCTCAGTCATGTGTTGCCACTGTGTAGCTCTGTAGGACATTTATTCATGGGCATGCTGGTTCTTTTCAGACTCTCATGGCATGGGTAATTTACTAGGAAGTGGGTGCAGTGGATGGTTGCATGTCTGTACTGGGGGGCAGGGGTGGGAATTGGGTTGGCATTAGGGCCATGGATCTGTATTGTTATGACGTGGTGCTTGAGGGGACATGTGTTGGGGTCTGCTGGCAGGTGCCCATCGTTGGTGGGGGAGGACATGAGTTGGGGCCTGCTGACAAGTGGCCGTCACTGGTGAGGGGGACATGAGTCAGGGACTGCTGGCAGGTTGCCTTCACTGGTGGGGGGGCATGAGTCGGGGCCTGCTGGAAGGTTGCCGTCAATGGGGGTGGGGTGGAGGGACATGTGTTGGACCCTGCTGGCCGGTGCCCATCACTGGTGGGGGGGACATGAGTCAGAGCTTATTGGCAGGTGCCCATCACTCGTGGGGGGACATGAGTCGGGGCCTGCTGGCGGGTTGCTCTTACTGGTGGGGGGACATGAGTCGGGGCCTGCTGGCAGGTTGCCGTCAATGGGGGTGGTGTTGGGGGACATTTGTCGAGCCTGCTGGCAGGTGCCTGTCACTGGTAGGGGGGACATGAGTTGGGGTCTGCTGGCAGGTTGCTGTCACTGGTGGGGGGGAAATGAGTTGGGGCCTGCTGGCAGGGTGCCATCAATGAGGGTGGGGTGGAGGGACATGTGTTGGGGCCTGCTGGCAGGGGCCTGTCACTGGTGGGGGGGGACATGAGCCGGGGCCTGCTGGCAGGTAGTTGTCAATGGGGGTGGGGTGGAGGGACTTGTGTTGGGGCCTGCTGGCAGGTGCCTGTCACTGGTGGGGAGGACTTGAGTTGAGGCTCACAAGTGCATGGTGCCATGTGAGCTGCCTGCGGGGCATGCCCAGGGGTTTAGGGTGGTCCCCTGTGGTGTGGGCTGCCACAGGGCATGGGGAGGGGTGATGGGCTGGCTGCAGGGCATGGTCAGGGGTGTATGGTGGTCTCCCGTGGTGTGGCCTGCCTACAGGGCATGGTCTGGGGTGTTTGGTGGTCCTCTGTGGTGTGGCCTGCACACAGGGCATGGTCAGGGTGGATGGGCTGCCTGCAGGGCATGACCAGGGTGTGGGGGGGGGGCTGTGGTGTGGGCTTCCTGTGGGGCATGGGGAGGGCACACCTGGGAGGGCACACTCTGCCAAATCGCATGTAATTCTCACTTGCCTACCCCGGAATACACGTACCCCGCTCGCGCCAGTGAAACTGCGTGTTATTCTCACTTGCTTACCCCGGAATACACATACCCCGCTCTTGCCAGCGAAATCACGTGTTATATTCACCCGCGTACTCCGGAATACATGTACCTTGCTCGTGCCAGCAAAATCGCGTGTAATTCTCACTCAAGTACACCGGAATACATGTACCCCGCTCGCACCAGCGAAATCCTGTGTAATTCTCACTTGCGTACAGCCAGATTCACGCAGCAGTGTGGTGTGGAGCCACATGCACCCCCTGTAGCCAGCCCACACCACAGGGGTCCACCCTACACCCCTGTCCATGCCCCACAGCTAGCCCATCACCCCTGGACATGCCCTGCAGGTAGCCCATCGCCAATGCACATGCCCCGCAGGAAGCCCATCCACCCTCCTCATGCCCTGCAGGCAATCCATCACCCCTGGACATGCTCTGCAGGCAGCCCATCCACCCTCCCAATGCCCCACAGGCAGCCCATCCACCCTCCGCATGCTCCGCAGGCAGCGCATCACCGATGGACAAGCCCAGCAGGCAGCCCATCCACCCTCCCCATGACCCGAAGGCAGCCCATCCACTCTCCCCATGCCCCTCAGGCAGGCCATCCACCCTCCCCATGCCCCGCAGGCAGCCCATCCACCCTGACGATGCCCTGCAGGCAGCCCATCCACACTGACCATGCCCCACAGGCAGCCCACACCACACGGGACACCCCCGACAACCCCTGGGCATGCCCCGCTGCCAGCCCACACAAAAGGGGGGACTTTTTCCATGCTATTTGCCTGGAGCAAGCGGGGTGCGTGTGTTACGAGCGGTCTGTGGGGAGTTTTACACACGATTGGGCTGGAGTGAGCGGGGTACGCATAATCTGAGGGGTGCGCGGGGAGTTTTACACGCGATAGGCCTGGCGCAAGCGGGGTACGCATATTCCGAGGGGGTGCGTGGGGAGTTTTGCACGCGATTGGCCTCGCGCGAGCAGGGTACGCATATTCCGAGAAGTGCGCAGGGAGACCTACACACAATTGGCCTGGTGCGAGCGTGGTTCGCCTATTCCGAGGGGTGCGTGGGGAGTTTTACACGCGATAAGCTGGTGCGAGCGGGGTACGCGTATTCTGACGGGTGCACAGGGAGTTTTACATGTGAGTGGCCTGGCACGAGTGAGAAACGCGTATTCTGAGGGGTGCGCAGGGAGTTTTACACCTGATAGGCCTGGTGTGAGCAGGGTACAGACTTTACACGTGATTGGGCAGGCACAAGCGGGGTACGTGTATTCTGAGGGTATGCAGGGAGTTTCACACTTGATTGGGTTGTCGCGTGAGGGCTGAGTGGCGTTTCTAGTGCAATTTCATTTTTGGGGGTCTGTATGTATGTCCACTGGCCTTTGCGCCATGTAGGGGATTTGTGCAGATATTTTTGGCGTGGGCTTGGGGGCGTAACTGGCGCTGCTGCAGGGTTTCTGCACGACGCTGCACCACGGCTGGTCAGGGATGTTTAAATCCATGAATATGCGGTGCGTCACTTCTGCGCTAGAATCCATGAATTACCCGCTAAGTTTCATCTTCAAAATAATGAAATACTCAATGTCATATTAATTGCTGTGGAACAACAAACTGGTGATTGGAACTCCTCTCCATTCCTGAAAATCAACCTTCCTTCCAGTCTCAAGTGGCATTCCACACTGGAAAGAAATACTTTGAAATTGTATACCAATTCACAATCTGAAAATCCCAATTCCACAGCCAAAAGTGATGAGAAAACAGCACAAAATGTAGCTGGCATTCAGCAGAAGGGCGAACAGCTCATCTTTCTGATTCAGTTAAATGAAGGGAAGGAGTCTGTCCTTGCCCGAGTTGACTTGAATAGCGAAGAAAGCTTAATCAGCAAAGTATTGTTCAGGAAACTCCCAAAAGACCAGACCCTGCCCGCTGTTGAGTCCGTTTATCAATGGGTATGGGGTCTGGAAATTCCCCATTCCAAACATGTTCTTCTTAGCAGTTGTATGATCAAAATTTCTAGAGGTGACAAAAGCATAGAACACAATTGTTGGGTTGTTCAAGGTGTTCCTTCTGCCTTTTACATGGGCGGTCACATCCTCAACCGACTCAAGATTAATTTAGATCCCAGTTATTGCCAAGCCCGGTCCCAACTGGAGAGTAAATCTCAGGGTTCTGGTGTAGGAAATTGAAGTTCAGAAATGGAGACGAGGTCCCCATCCCAGGCCTAGCCTACAGAATCTGCATCCCCAAAGGCGAATTGACAGAAGAGAAATGGGTCCATATAAATTAGCTAAAGAGTTGTCACCCTAGGCACAATTTGCAACAAATTGAGGAGCCCAGAGAGAATCAAACAGAGGAGACATCGGAAACCTGAGACTAAGGAAAAGAAGAACCAGAAGGGAGCTGATAAGATTTATAAAGAGGATCATGTAACAGGGAGTATGTCCTTCATTATCAACTGTTATTATTAAATACCTGTGAATCCCACTGCTGTCAACCCCAATAGTGGACAGGTACCGCTCCAGCAACCTGGAAGGGAGAAACTAAAGGAGATCTGGGAGTGTCGCTCCACACCATGAAAGGAAGATCCCAGGGAAAGCGGAGGAGTTTCGTTCCACGTTCCGTCCAGAGACAACAAGAGGAGCAGTACGCACCATTCTCTGATGGAAGAGGGAATCATACTTGCCGGATCCCGCTGTGGCACATGGATAAATCCCACTTGCCCGACTCTACCTCAACTTGAAAGCCCAGGAGAAGTCGGGGTGGTGGATGTGTGGGATATATTGACCCGCTCAACAGCATTGCCCCACATCACTAAGCTGCATTTTGGCAAAAACAACCAAAAAGGGCTGTGCTGGCTCCTGTGCGCACCAGAACCTCAAAACTGCGCTTTGGCAGCAACAAAAAGATGGCTGCACCATCCTGCCTAGCACACTTCATGTAACAAGCGGACACACTGAAAAAGTATGCCAGTGTGTTCTGAAACATATAAATGGAATCAAGTGAAAAGGCAGCACTGCTTGGCGGAAAACCCAAAATTCCCCTTCAAAAGGAAACATTTTCACCCTTCAAAATGCTGCTTTGACGCAAATCCCATCTGTTCATTCTGAAACTACTGCGATTCAAAAGGCCCTGTCATGCCCAGGATATTTCACTGTGCTTCACCAAAACCAGGCATAATTCCTGAGTGACAGGCCCAGTCAAACCAACTCTGAGAGAAATCAATAAGCAACTTGACTTTCACTCACACAGCAACACAGGTTTATTTCTTGCCAAAAAAGTATCCAGGCTCAGCAGTTCAAAGAGACTTTATCTCTCTGAGCCAAGTCAGTGTCGATGTAACTATCCTTTAGATAAAACTCCTGCTTTCAAGGCAATTACTATAGCTGCAAATACAGTGTGGGCAGCTGAGGGAACTGCCAAACTGAATTTAAAGGAAAAAATGCTAGCAGTTTTCAACACGTGTACAAATGGGCTTAGCTTACTGAAGAAAAAAAAATGGTGTCTTTAAAAATCAGTTGTTGAATGAAAGCTTGCTAATTTAGCAAGGTAAAGGTCTTTGTTGCTGGTGAAAATGCATACATGGGCTATTTTCTTTCACAGGCTTGTTTAATTCAGGACCCAAAAATCAGGAAATTATGCTCTTGAACCAACTGTGCTGAATTTGCAAGCTAAAAAGAAAAACGTTATTGCAGATGGCAGCCTGAAACTTCCACCAAGGTGAAGGGGACTATCATAAAAACTCTCAGCAGATACTGACAAACCCCTGATAATTACGGGGTTGAACAGAATTTTATCTCTGCTGGGACCCAAACGATGAATCTCCTGGGGAAGGAAGCCAGAGGTGTGAAGAGGGCAATATAACTCCAGTCAAGGGAGAAGCCCCCACCCTTCTCTAAAGGAAATGACAGTCGGCAGCAGGGGAAGGGCAGGAAAAAAATGGATTCAGGGACAACAAGACTGCCATTTGTTCCCAGAGACTATTTCAAGAATAAACTTTAAAGACTTCTATCTTTGAAGCAGGACTCTGGAAAAATGTAAATATTTCACTGTTTAGAAGTCATTTTATGGACTTTCTTTTAAGACGTCATAGGTTTCATTGCCGCATGGGGAACAGAAGTTACAAAATATGACAGATTCCAAAAGTATTAATGTTGCAAACATAACATTTTGTATATACTTCCCTGGGGATAATTCACAGCTGTGTATACAATTGTTGAATTTTAGGCCAAGTCTTTCATGTTTAAAATTACCAAAATGTATCAGAAAGGTGAAACAAGGTCGCAAAGACTTGAGTATTAGACTGATATGTGCTGCACATAATATGTAACATGTGTGTGTAATTTTCCAAGAGATGGCAATTGTAGAAATGTATGTTTTTGGAAAAATTTGATTTTCAGGAAAGTAAATGTGGGAGTCTTTGGACATTGTAAAACTCACCTCATAACCCTTACATCATTCCCTTGGAAACCCAACCAGTTGAGAGCAAGGCGGAGACTAGCACCCCTGCCCAATCCAAGTAGTTCAGGGGTGTGCTTAGTTAAGCCTGTCCAGCCTCTACCTTGATGTTATTTTGCACTATAACTGACAAGACTCTAGACACACACTCTTCCTGGTTTTCTGTGCTGTGTTGCTGTACCCGTCATCTTCTGATCAAGACTCCAACTACAAGGCCAAGCATTGCTGATTCTACTGCAGGGCCCACTGCAGCACCCAAGCATTGCTGACCCCATTCCCAGCAAGGCCTCCAATATAACATAACCCACTAAATTTCTCATTAACAAGGGGAAAACGGTGGTTCCTTTGGCATGCTGATCCAGCTTGGCTTGCTGCCACTCACTGCATGCTGATGCTTTCCTACTACCCTGTTGACCTATATTATCCAGTGACCGGAATTGCCAGTTCAGAAGTTCTACCCCGTAACCAGTCCCTGCCCCGCTGATCCTGTCCTGCTGATTTTGTCCGGCTGTCCTTTGTTAGACCATATCCGTGTGGTGACCAGAACGCTGACTGTCCAGAATCCAAAAACTAAAAAGTGGACTGTGAGTATCATTTGCCACCCCACCTAAACCCACAGCCTATCTTGTCTTTGTCCTCATCCCACTCTCTAAATCACTGTATCCTTATCCTGATACCTTGTTCAAACTGTCACAATCATTCTTGCCACCCTGCCTTTGAGTTCTAGTGCTAGCGCCATCTCTGTAATCATTTTGTCTTGTGAATCCTAATCTATTAATCCTATTTCGAGTAATCGGACTGGTTCTACCAGGGCGGGCACTGGGGAGCTAGGGTTGAATTCTCAAATCAACCCTGGAGCTTACTGTGTCCCTCTTTGGTGGTCTAGCCTGAATGCTCTAGTGTAGAGTAAATCTGTTCTTGTCAAAACCGATTTCCTTTCCTTTTTCAGCGCTCCATTTTACTCAAAATGCACCTCACTCTATCTTACATAACACACTCAATTTACCAGCTAGAGACATTATTTCACTTCCATATTGTACCTATGATCTATAGCTACACCCCAACACAAATACACATTTTCACCCATTTTTATAAAAAAATCGTTTTAGTAATTTTAGGCAGCAATTTCAAAGTTTTGCAAAGTTTCCAACGTGTAATTTGCTGCAGCATGTTTTAAAACCTGCCACTCATGTTCAAACTGTATGCTCTTGCTAATCAATTGCTTGTGATTGTTTGCACCTTTACATTGTTGCTTTAGTGAGAAATAATATTTGCTTCAAGGTTTTTCCAGACATATTCATTATTCTATTCATCCATTTCCGAGTGTAATTTTTAGCATTGCCAGGACTTGAAATCCGTTTTTCTCTCTTGTTTGGGAAGGGAAGGTCATATTTCAATTCTGTTTTCCATTTGTCATTCCTGATTACCTGCTGCTTCTGTTTATCCACTCAGAAATGAATATTTGTGGGTTGAGGGAACATTGCAGGGGTAAATTCTAACTTGAGTGCTATCTTGCATAAAATCAAAAAGTGCTCCTATTTCCTGGTGTTTTGAAGAGGTGTCAGTAGAACGTTATACTAAGTGCATTGCTTACTTACCTATTGTTATTATCACCCCATTGGTGATTGCTGCCCCATATTAAAAAGCGTATGATTTCTTTTAATGTTCAAATAAATAAATAATTATAATATTTTACCAACCAGCCTGGTTCATGGTCCATTGTGACCCAAGGTATTTGAAAAGGGTGTGTGATATGAGTGGTGTACCATATCAATATTGAATCTAACATAAAAACATAAGCATTTCAATTGTGCGCTGCATACTGGGCTGAGACTAAGGTGTGCGTTGCCTGATTGAAATCCTTAACAGCGGTTTCATTTTGATCTTAACTGATTTAAAAATTAGTGCCACAAGAACAACAATCTGTTCAATGGTACCCCTGCCCTTCCGGAAACCTCCCTGGCAATCAGCTATAGTAGATTGCTCTTTTGTCCAAACATCCATGCGGCCCAAAAAGTACGCTCAAATATATATTTTAAGTAAGTAATGTCAATTAATTAAATTGGGCAATAAGTTGCTGGAGAAGATCTGCCACCCTTCTTAAATATAGGGATGATTGTTGCCGAATGCAATAAGAACTAAAATGCTGAGTTTTAAAATATTTTAAAAAATAACTTAAAAAAGGATCCCATATCGGTGTCTCGTTCCGTATTAGATCACCTGCAGTGAAATCAGGTCCTGAGGATTCCCTGCATTTGTGTTTATAAATGGCATCTGTAGCCATTGAATCAATTCTAGAGTTAGGGGTGTTGCACTCCTTGTAAGAGACTATGGGCATCATTACACGGATGGCGCTAAGGGATTACCGGCACCGGTAAGGGCACCGGTGCCGGTAATCCCTTAGCGCCATACTATGAGGTCCCTCAGCATGTCCCGTCCTTAACGTGTGGCCAGACCACACGTTAAGGAAGGGACCCGCTGATGGACTTCAGGGCAAATAACGGTACTGCTGTTAGCGGTACCGTTATTTGCTCCTTCCCCATTCCCATTGAGCCCTATGGGGGCTCAAATGGGAATGGGGAAGGGCCTTGGTGAATGGGGAATTGCCGCCCCGCCAACCTTGGAATGGGGCGGTAATTCCCCCATTCACCAAGGCCGACTCGGTAAAATACCGACAGCAACCATGGTGCTAATAGCGCCATGGTTACCGCCGTCCGTGTAATGAGGCCCTATATCAACCTGCATGCTTTGAAATCCACTCCTAGTGATAACAGTGAGCATTCACTGTTCAAACAAAAACTGGACACTAACACCACTGTCTGCCTCTTGGTCATATACCGACCCTCATGGAGTACCTCTCTCTTTGAAGAACAATGTTTAACTTTGGAGAGTTCCTTAAATTATCTACCCACATGAACAGCCTCAGTGACTTCAATCTCTGGGCCCATAATAACACTGGCCACGATGCTGAAGCATTTCTCCCCTTCCTTTATGCCATGGGGTTCACATATTGATCTTACCACCCATAGAGAGGGCAACGTCCTCGACTGGGTGTTAACTCCTAACCTGTTGGTTACTTATCTGGCCATTACACAATGCCCACGAGAAGACCACTGCTCTATTTCCTTTCTCCTCCCCTTCCTCCCTTTGGAGAACTCAGATTATATATGGTGCAAAGTTTTCTTATCCAGACAGTTTTTACTTCTGTTGTGCATTTTAATGAAACTTTTTTAAAAGTGCAGTTTGTAAAATGTAATTCATTTTAGTAGGTGTTTTACTTTTATTTTTTTAATGAACGTTTTATTAAATTATACGAATGCAAAAGACAACCAATAAAGTGAAAAAAAGAAATTCACAGCAAGTACAGAGGACATTTGAGTTCATTTAATACAATGACAAATTAAGTAAATATAAATCATACCAGCCCAGGTATGGACAGCTGAAAGAAAAGAGTCAAAGAATAAAGAAATAGAGGGGCATCTTGAGGTCTGACTATTATGCTGCTTCCGACATATATGTGATGTGAAGGGGGATTGTGTGCACAGGTGTTTAAATCAGCTTCCTGGAGTGCTAGGACTCCATTCTCCATACGTTTCTGCTGCGTGAACTCTGGTGACATCAGAGCGAGGCGCCACAGGCTGTAACTGGCCCCTGTCAGCATGGCCTTGTTGGAATCTGTGCTGCCTGTTTACAGGCAGGGATGATTGTTTTGGGGAGCTTTGATTATATACGGTCAAAGTTGTGTTATCAAGATTGTTTTTCCTTCGATTGTGCATTTTAAAGAAACTTTTTTTTTTAAAGTCCAGTTTGTAAAATCTAATTCATTTTTAGTAGGTGTTTTACTTTTAAAGTGAGGTCTGACTATTATGCTGCTTCCAGCATCTATTTGATGTGAGGGGGGATTATGTGCACAGTTGTTTAAATCAGCCTCCTAGAGTGGCAGGACTCCATTTTCTGTAAGTCTTTGATACGCACACTCTGGTGCCGTCCCACGGATGCACCACAAGCTTTAACTGGCCTACGTCAGCTTGGCCCTGTTTCGATCTGTGTTGCTTGCTTACGGACAGGGCAGTTGATTTTGGGTAACTCAGATTATATACTGTGCAAAGTTGTGTTATCCAACCTGTTTTTCCTTCGATTGTGCATTTTAAGGAAACCTGATTTAAAAAAAGAGCAGTTTGTAAAAATGTAATTCATATTTAGTCATTGTGTTATTTTTACAGTGAGGTCTGACTATTATGCTGCTTCCAGCATCTATTTTATGTGAGGGGGGATTGTGTGCAACAGTGTTTTAAGCAGCTTCCTGGGATGCTAGGATGCCATTCTCCATAAGCCTTTGCTACGTGCACTCCGGTGACGTCGCACAGAGCTGCCAAAGGCTTTAACTGGCCTGCGTCAGGTCAAAGCGCTGACACGAAGCACTAACACGAAGACTGTTTAGGCCTGTTTCTGGACAGTTTTCGTGGTCACATGGAAACACTACCCGGTTGGGGTGGAGGTGCCTGCTTGTGTACTGGGGTGAGTGAGCCATTCTAGCCAATTTCCACTGCATTTTATAGCAGGGCTATGCCACAGTCTGTTTATGATAGTTCCACCTTGTTGGAACTAAATAACAATCTGGGCCATCTTACGCTCTGATCTCTGAATAAAATACGGGAGCTAGACGTATAAAAACTCAGCTGCATGAAGGCTGTGATTCACTAGGATGCTTGAACACACTATTCAAAGCAGCCCTACGCAATATAAGGTCTTCAGACAGTCATGTTCACAAAATCCATGATTTGATTGAGGAAAATGAACTTGACATTATGTTTATTATATAAACTTGGTTCCCTAACACTTCACAAGCCCTATTTCATGTGTTAGTACCTGAGGGATATCTCATACAATACATCAATTGTAGCGTTAAGAGAGGTGGCTGGGGTAGCCATAATTTCACATTTTTCCTTAACATTTTTCACATTTGGAATGGTTAGATTTGGGATGATTCAACACAGCATGGTCATCTCACAATGTGGATGTCACCACATGTTTCCACTATAATCGTATTTGGTTCCCGTCCTCCCTGACCAGCAAAGGTTTTTCTTGAACAGTTGGATCTGTTTTTAATTGAAACGGGTAGTAAGGTTAGGGGACGTCTCTGTCTTGGTGATTTTAATATTTGGCTGGAACGATTTCTGCACAGCTGATTCTAAGGAGCTTTGGGAGATTCTAGGCAACCATGATCTGGAAACATTGGAAGTCTCTCTGTCTCATATACAGGGGCACTGTCTTGATTTACTTCTGTTGAGAGTCCTCGGCATAAAACTAATTAACACTCTGCCACAGTCTTGGTTTGACCATCTGGTGGGGATGTTTATTTTTAGTCATGCTGGGAGGGGAATATGTTTTCCCACAGTCTTGTAAAGTCAAAGGTCTGGATAACATTTCTGGACAGGAGACCAAAAGAGGGTTGGAGTATATAGGCCCTTGATTGTACTGTGACCCATTGTTTGGAAAGGGAGCTGCTGTTATGAATAACATCTGCTCAGGAGTGGAAACACTCAGATCTGGGAGGATTAAAAACATGTTTAAACCGTGGTGGTCTCAGAACCTAATCCCTCTATGTAAACACCATAGAGCCACGGAACAGAAGTGGAGGAAGCATAGAAGAGGGAATCATGCAATCATGGTTAAACAGGCACTGAAAGAATATAAACATGCAATTAATAGAGCTAAGAAAATAGAGGTTGCAAAAAACCAACCAAGAGCACTTTTCTCTATTATTTCTAATTTCTGTCAGCCAAAATGCTTATTCTAACCATGGAACCTTCTTTGACACAGGCCAATTGTCAAGCCTGAGGGAGGTCACACATCTCTTCTCTAACCACGAAAGCCGAATGCAGTATGTGAAAAACCAGAGGGTGTTTAACTGCCTAGACCCTGTGGATCCCTTGCAGGACATGGCCATCACCTTTGGATCCAGACCCTGGGGGTGGACAAGTGCAGGAGGATCACCTGGGTGAGGGGCTCTCAGGGATTGGGGTGGAATGGCCAATGGTGAGATATTGTATCCCCCTTTCCAAATGTCCATGTCCCGTCCTATTATATAGGACAATTCCAACTTCCCTGATCCCCCCATTTCCTACACAAACACTGAGCCGAGAAAGTGGAGATCTGAGGCTGAAAAGAGTACCATCCATGCAATACATTGGACTATTAAGATCAGGCAGGGTCAGGAACTTGATCTTAAATACAAACACCTGGTTTGTATATTAGCTCTCCCCACATGGTTAAAAGGTAGAACACTGAGACACACTCTGAGCAAGGCGATGCATGAGAATGAGCAGTTCTTCCAGGATGGCGGCAAACCAGGTGGAGCAGAGTGACAGGCTGAGGGACTGCACTGAGGTACTGAGAAACATTGGGCACCACGGCGAGAGATTGTTGCCTCTGAAGGGCCTTGAAAATTGCACAAGTAAGCCCAGCTGGAGAGAAGAGAAAAACCTCTTTTGTGTTCAAGGATACCAGCCATCCTTGCGGGTGAACAGCAGACTTGGGGAGGTGAAGCAGCAGTTGTGGTATCAACCGTGACTTCAGGATCAAAACCGAAAAAGAGAAAAATGAATTAACGCAGCTATTGAGTTGATGAGAGCAATGAATATCTGGTCTGTGGTAAATGCAACTTGACAGCAACAGTATCCAACGAATGAAGGTTGTGTGTGTGCCAATAAGAGAAAGCAAAGCATTGTAAAGAACTATACATTAAAGAAACAAAGTAACAGAGTTGTCCAGTGAAAGAAGATTGCCCAATCAAAAGTCTCTGTGAAATGTCTGATGCCATAGAACTGGCTGGAAGATAACTGAGATGCAAGATTTGAACTGTTAGGTTTGATCCCAGCAGAAGGAAACCTGGATGTGAGAGATGTTTTTGAACTGTTAGTTTTGATCCCGGCAAAGGGAAACCTGGATGTTAGAGATTCTTTGAACTTTGAAATAAGTATTGTGCTTGAAACTACATTTACCAAGAGGCCTTGGTGTAGGTGAGAAAAAGTAACGTTTGAGGAAAGAAGGCCAAAGTGGTCATGCCAAGGTAAGAGCAAAAGCCTTGCAGTTTCAAAAGTCTTCGACAGTGGAAGGAAAGTGAAAATAGGCTTGAGCCCGATGGAGGGAAGACTATGAAGGTGTGATTGAAGCTTGGGGCATGGAACCCCCACAAATTGTGATTGAAAGGTTTGAGCCCGGCAGAGGGAAACCTGTACTGAATTGTGATATGATATGGCATTTATAACGCACCTATACGCAAGTGTTTCAAGGCGTGGTAACCAGAAGGAAAAAAAAAACATGTGTTTAACTGTATTATAAGCTGAAAGGTGACCAGGGCTGGGGTTAGATAAAACCGAGAGGTCCAGTGGATAAACTAGTGACTTTTCGTGGAAGGCCAAGTGGGCCATGGTCCATGAGATTAACTGCATCCTTGTTGTGTGCAATGCCAGAGTGTGTCGTCCAAGTGTGCCACCTTACCCCGTGCTACAAAATGTGGGGAAGGGAGTTTAATCAAGGATTCTGACATGTCTTATGAACTGATATTCCTTTTTGCATTACACATTCACTTTACACGTTTATGGTATTAGAAAGAGGGCAGGCATTAGGTTATTAGTATAGGCCATTTTATTTTGACTAAGGACTGGCTAGGACTGTATGTTCTTTTCATTTGATGGTCGAGAATACTCCCATCTTAGTTATAGGGCAAGATAGAGTTTTACAACGCCTTTTAAACCACCAATCAAGTTGTTGAAGCTTGCAGCTCTTGTGTCAGTGTCTACTTGTGATTCCATGCCTCGCTCACAAGTACGACCCTCCCACCATGGTTGGCACAGGTGCCTGATGTGATGCTAACAGGAAACACTGCAGCAGCCAATGGGGAACAGAGGGTTAGGGAGAAGTTGTGGATGGATAAGGGGAGATTAGGGACACCGGAAAGAGGATTAGGGTAATTGATTGAACGGAAGGGGGATATATGGAAAGGGACATACAATACATACAGCAATCCTGAATCTTTCTTGTCCTTAAACTCCTTGCCCATTGAAGACAGCCACAAAACAGTAAGCGAATGAGCCAACACAAGCACAAATTACTTGTTCCTAACATCTTTAACATATAAGAACTGTCAGGACTGGCTTAGGATTCCCAGCTTCCAGCTCCAGGCTTCTGTACAGAGTGCATGTAAATGTACTGGTGTGCAAATTAGTAAATATGTAAATTTACCCCAAAGCTCCTGTTAATTGACAGTGAACACTTCCTCATGAATGTTAAATCATGATTACACAATCCTTTGTTTAGTCAACGAAAGGTAAGGATTAATTGAGCACTTATCTCAGGCTCGGTGAACTATCGGCAACCATGAGCAGATGACAGCAGGTCAGGAATCAGCAACGGGATTGCCGTTCACTCTGCACTTTAACGGTTTAGATGTTGCTTCTTGAAGGGTGGGGAGCTGGAGAAGCAGCTCTCCCCATTTACGTTGATCGCGCATGTACCTCAGTGCTTTCCGCTACACCACCGCTGCACAGGCACAAATATAACACTTGGCTTGCTTCACCTCCGCCACCCAGGAACAATGCAGCACCTGGCCCACGCATGCCATCTAGCCCGTGCCTATCAGAAAACAAGTACCAATACTTGACATGGACAGGATGTCTCCTTAAGAGGCCCTGCTGCCTGCATGTGCGACTTGCACACGCAAGCCCATGGCACCATTGGGTTTGTAGTTTATATTGGGAAACAAGGTCCAGGACCCCAGCACAGTGCAACTCCAGGAGTTGTTAGCCTGTGCTTGGTGGCTCAAGTTGATCTGGGTCATTTATTTACTGAACTTAAATCAGAGTCCATATATAGAAATCTGCCCTGAGTAACCTCTTACGGTGACGGAATTGGGAAACCATCACCATGGATTGCCTTTTGAATTCTCATCGTATCGGAGGATGCTATTCATACTTTTTTGGAAAGCTTGAAGCCTAATAACAATGTACCTTTCTCACTACCAGTCAGTGTCGCAAAACAGCTGGCTCACCGTTTATGACTCAGTTTGTAAATAAATCCTTATCATTCGGCTCAGTAACCCTGGAGTTTAAAAGGAAATTGTTACACCCCTTATGAAAAATCTAATCAGGACCATGAAAATCTCCTGAATTATTGGTATTAGCTAGCCTTCCACGCCAGGCAAGGTATTGAAGAAGATTGTTACAGTCCGGTTAAAGACATATATTGAGAGAGAGTCTTTACTGGACCCTCTCCATCAGGATTTCTGCCAGAATTTGGCACATAGACTGCGTAATTTGGTTGTCTAGTATGACCTACTTCAGGTGGCCAATCAAGGCTAATTATCTCAATTCGTTATGTTGGATCTCTCTGCAGGGTTTGAAACAGTGGATTACTGTATTTAACGTAACTGGTGCAGAGAGATCAGAAATGTATTGGAACAATCTATAAAATGGTTTGAATAATTTCCAACCGCTCAGAAGCAACAGGTGAGGCCGGCAGGTGCATCTCGGACCACCTTCCACGGAAATGTGGAGTTCCACAGTTATCATCTCTGTCTCCCCTACTCTTTAATGTATACCTGTGACATTTGATGGATATCTCAAGGAAGCATGAGGTCATTTTCCATTCCTATACAAATGATATCTAGGTGTTCATCAAAATAGGTAATGTGAATGAATCATTTTTGAGGCTCAAACAGTGTTTGATTGAAGTCAGTAATTGGATGTTTTCCAACTGTCTTCAACTTAAGGCTAGTGAAACCAAAGTAGCACTGTTTGGGCAGAAACATCTTCTCAACTCTAAGAGGTGCCCCCCCCCAACTTGTTTTCTTGGTGTGGAACTGCCATTGCCACTAGAATTTAAAAAAACAAAAACGTGGGCTACATGTGGCAGGAGGATCTGAGTTGTGAAGCTCAAGTTAGCACCAAGGTGCAGTCTATGTTTTCCACTTTGCTTCACCTGCAGCAAGTACTTCGGTTCATCCGCATGGATGATCATGCAGTGGTAGTTGGAGCCCTTGTAAACTTTCATCTAGTATTGCAATGGCATTCTTGCAGGTATTCCAATAAAACAATGTCAGTGGTTGAAAAGACCACAAACTGCTGCAGCTAAATTGACATTTAGAGTGAGGAAGTCCTCCCCTGTTTCAGGACTACATTGATCTTTGCACTGGCTCACTGTAAAGGAACAAATCTACTGCAAGGTCCTATGTTTAATCTGCTTAAACAGCCTTGCCCCATCATATCTAGTGAAAATAATCTGCACATTTAAACTAACATGTCAGCTGTGGTCTGGAGAAAAATGGTTGCTGGTATTTTCACAATCTCTCTGTGTTTTTAGATATGACCGAAGATTTGCATTCTACAGACCCACATTATAAAACATCCTTCCATTGGAGATTTGGGACCTGAAACCTTTTTTGAAATTCTAAAAAAGCCTTTAAAACCTACCTGTTGAAGTGATTGACAGGCAAGGTTTCACGTGTTGTAGCATTTGGTATCAGAGACCTTTTTGGTCCCTGCTGCGTTATTTGCAAAGGTGTTTTCCATACGTGTTTCAATATGATTTATTGTGTGATATAAATACCACAAATCAAACCAAATCAAATTAAATCCACACTTCTCGGAATAAAGTCAATTTACAACCAGAGCAGTCACTAGGGTGAGCAATGTCAGAAAGGTCACACCCGAGGCGTTTGCCAACCGCACAATGCTTGTGCTTTCTATCAGAGATCATTCTACTGACATTAATGTCCTAGTCTGCCAGTTTACTGACATTACTTCGAGCATCATTAAAATCTTAGCCCCTGTTCATGTCAAGATCTTTAAGAACAAAGTTTGTGCAAGACATTGTTTTCTGCTAATGTTGTTATGCACAGGAAGATTACAAAACAATGTGAGGGACTATGGATGAAAGATCCTTGTCTTGAAACATCGTCAATTTATTGGCTTGTTGCCTCAAATTATAGAAAGGTTATTTTCTCTGCTAAGAAGGACCACTACAACAAAAGTATACCTGGTGCTAGGTCTAGTCAGAGAGAATTGTTTTCCATCATTAATGCAGTGGAGAGTAAAAAAAGGGGCTGGTGTCATGGGACAACAAAGTGACTCTGGTGTATAAACATCCAGAATGATTTTAAAAATTGAGCTACAACAGACTGCCATTCAGACCCATCAAATCTGTTTGTATGTCCTTCTAACCCCTCTATCTGATAATGGTGTTCCAGTTTCCTGTTCCCTTGTTCCATCCGAATTTCAGTTTTATCAAGTGAGGGAAGATGAGATTATTTAGATCATGCAAGGACTGAAACCATCTACCTGTGCTGGTGATATATATTCTGCCAGCATTATTAAAGCCTCACTAGGTTGCTTATCCGCCCTTATTACTAACATTGTTAATGCCTCCTTCTAGTCTTTGGGTTTTCCATCCTACCTGAAGGACATGTGGATAACTCCTATTCCCCAGAAGGAATCCCTTGATCTGGAGGTAACAGGCAATCGCTGTCCAATTACAAATGTCCTTTCTCTTCTGAAAATGTATGATAGGACTGCATATTTGCAATTACAGGACTATGTTGATACCAACCACCTGCTCAGTGCTAGGCAGTCAGGTTTCTGTTCCCGGCATGGCACCGAAACTGCCATGTTAGACCTAAGGTCCAATTTAGTCAAGATTGATGATGCTGTCACAATCACCATGCTTATTCTTCTTGACCTCTTGGCGGCATTACATTTTTTCAACCATTCCTTGCCGCTGGAGAGGTTAAATGAGAATGCCAACTGTTCAGATTCCTCCATATCTTGGATGGCCTCTTTCGTTGGTCCCAATACAGCTAGGTTTTCTGTAGGAAAATTCGAGGCACCCTCAGTGCTATTGTCTTGTGGCGTACCCCAGGGTGCTTGTCTTTTGCCTAGTCTCTTTAATATATGCACTCACCCTGTTTTCGATCTACTGGACAATGCCACAGTCAAATATACCAACTATGTCGACAACATCCAACTTATCTGCAAACTGACGGAGACCATGATTTTGATACCACCTTTATCAACCATATATATGGTTTGATTCAAGACTGGATGACCATGAATTTCCTAGAGCTTACTTACAACAAGACAAAGCTGATGTCCTTTGGCTTGGCTCAACGTATGCGCAAATTGGATGATAACTGTGGCCAGTTTAGAATAGCTGATTACCCCATTTGTGAAAACATTGGGAGTCCATCTTGACCCTTGCCTCATTATGAAAAAATGTGTTGCACATGTCAAAGCCTCTTGTGCCTATAGTAACAAGCTGCTCTGACAAATCAAGCCATATTTGACTAAAACCAATATGTCCCTTGCGGCATGTGCCCTAATTCATTCTAAGCTTGACTATTTTAACAGCTTATGTGAAAACCTTGTAGGTTGCTCACAATTGAGCAATTAGAGCTGTTTGTGCTCTGGTGAGGAACAATCATGTCTCTCTGGCTGCGGTTCAACCTCAGCTATAGCACAAATACCTCTTCGGAAGAGTCGTAGCTTTCTGTTGTAACAGCTAAATAAAGCTCCTGTTGAAAAAACTATTTGTTATAATGCTAGCAACATACTTCTCCCCCCTCTGTTTGAACTAAAGAGTTTGGTGGCACATGCCCCTTCAGTTTTAAAAATGCCATAAAAAACAATGTCTTCAATTCCAAGGATTAGCTTGCCTCTTCCTCATATGGTCTTCTGGTTCTGGCACCCTTCTTTGAATGTTTGATTTCATGTGCTCACTAAGACCTATGGTTGTTTTGGCAGTTAAAAGTAATAAGTGATAATCACAATAATAATAATAATAATTACAAATTAAAGTCTAGGTTTCATCATATTTGTATTTGCCGGTGCAATTTGGGTTCTCTGGAAACCTTAGACATCAAAAATGTAATATTGAATAACAGGTCTTATGATGGCTTTCTGCCACAATCAATAACATAGTTCAAGTATCTAAAAGTTCAAACACATCCCAAATTCAATAACTGGTTGAAGTCTATTTGCAATGAACACAATGAACAGGGGTGTTGTTAGGCTTAACCTGATTACTTCAAAACAGTAAGTGACTTAGTTTCCAAAAGTAATATAAAATGTGAAAAATGTAATTCTTTATACTTCTTTGCAACAAATCCAAAATCATAGAAGATGCAGACAAGTAGTGTCCATCCTCAACCTAGAAACCAATAGTTCTTCATAGATAGTGTGTAACGCTTTAAATGTAAACCTGCCTGACTATTGTATGATCATATTTAAGCCGTAACTGCAGTAAAATGTATAATTGTAAACTTTATTATGAGAACTGCTTCATCTTTTGATTTTAGGGTGCATATGCGTGGAACGTCATTCTCTGATGTAGAGTGTTTGATTAGATCTCCTGTGGAAAAAAATCATTTTGTAAGCTTTTGTGTCTATTCAAAGAGTGAAGACGAATATATCATGTGTTTCAAATTGGGGTTCATATGCAGTCCCATTTTAAATAAAGCAGGGAATCGCCTGATCATTATTTTGATGTCGGGTGGATATGGGTTTAAAATAAGCCTAATTATCTGATGTACAGGGTTTTATTTATTTTCCTATGAAACTATCAATGTCAAGATTTGTATCTATATTCAGAGTGAAGAGAAGCATACGATCTAGTTCAATTTGACATGCGTGTGAAATTCCATTGTAATGCAAATGGGGAATCACCTGTCACATTATTTTGAAGTAATCTAAAAAAAAAATTGCTATAGCAAACCACCGCAAAATCAAAGTGGAAGGGACGAATGCTGCTTGTTAAATTCTTAGTCTGAGTATTGTCTGAGATCAGAAATATAGAAAATAAAACAACTTCTATTAATTGTGCTGATCTTGTTCAGGAGTGGGCTTTTAAGTTTCCTGAAATGGGATTCCACTAAACAAATATCCTCCTGCTTCACTGTTTAAGGATTTTCTTAGGACCCTTGTTCCTTGGCTCGCAAGATTCTTTAACCGATATTTCAGGATGCCCATGTTCCAGAAAATATTAGAGAGGCGTGGAGTATGCCTTTATTGAAAAAGGAGAATCTTGACCCAACTGTTGCAAGTAATTACAGGCCCATCATGAATATTCCTTTTGTGTAGGAAATAATTGACAGACTAGTGTGCTGTCAATATCAAACTTTTGTAGAGCAACACGATATACTTGCCTACGGACAATCTGGGTTTAATGTTAATCACAGGACTGAGACTGCATTCCTGGATTTAAAAATGAAGATTGCAGGAATAATTGAGAAGGGTAGTCCTACTCTTGGATCTTTCTCCCGCCTTTGATTTGTTTGGTCTATCATGCCTTGCTGGCAGACAGACTGATCAAGGTCCGCAAATGCACTCTGCTTCCAGCTATTTGGTTTAAATCATTTGTTGGACTTAGAACTGTGAACGTGGTTAAAGGGTATGCTCAATCACAAAGAACGTTTCTTACCACTGATGTCCCTCAGGGTTCTTGTCTGTCACCTTTGCTTTATAAACCCCTATGTGACCTTCTTGTTTCCCTAGGTGTTCAGTTTGCAAATTATGCAGTCGATACTCCGGTTCTGATTGAACTATTTGGGTCTTACAGTGATGACTTGGAAAGAGTAAATGCCATACAGGAATGGAAGACTGTGAACTCTTCAGCTATGAACAATACCAAAACTGAGTTGCTCATTCTTGGCACTCAACAAAAGTTTTTAAAATAACTTGATTCGCACTATAAAGCTTTTGTAATAGATGGTAAAGCCACTGAAGTCTCAGAATGTGTTAAAACCTTGGGAGTGTTTTTTGCTTCACATGTATCCTTTAAGAAACATGTTCTCTACCTTAAGTTTGCTTGGGCCTATTAGGTGAACGTAATCCCACTGATAATGTTCTATGACAATGCAATTTTGACACCAATAAAATATATACATTTAAACAATATATACAAACACAAATTAATTTGATTAAGCACTATTTTCACTGATATAACTAGCTAAAGTACTTTTTGTTGGTAGCCCTACAGAGGGCTGGCTGTAAACACAAACACAATTATTTTTAGCACATCACTCCTCCACAATGTCTCTATTAAAACTCTGAAAATGAAATGTCTTTCTTTACGCACTCTGGCCCGTGTACAGGGGCTGTTACACTGGTATATAAATAATCTGATAATACCTAAATCCAATACACACAGTTGAAAGCCTTCCCTGCACCGATGACATGTAGTAGATCTAAAATAGTTTGCTCCATCTCTACCGCTCTATCCACTTGCTCAGCCCAGGCCAACAATAACATTTATGGGCAAGGTGAGTCTATAGTTTTCGTCTGTGGCTTAGATGTATACACAGTCAAAGCCTCTCACATTGAATCCCCCATTCTTTTTTTTTATTGTTGCATATATAGTTTACAAGAGATCTTACGCAACATGATTCATTAGAAAAAACAATATAGAAGAACACGCTACAGAGTAATATTAAAACAACAAAATCAATAATCCCATAAAAGTATATAAAAAAGAGAAACACATGCATAAATCACATATCAATTCAACATAAACTGAGTACATACATAGACATGGTGTTATGCTCACCTAGTATCCACAGGGATGCCACCAGCCAGGTTACTCGCTAGTATGCTTCTCAACTTTGCCCTGATGTGGTCTGTGGGGAAGGTTCTGCCTGAAAATACAGGAGGACTGTGTTCAAGACTGATTGACTGGGGTAAGTATCCTCCCTCCACCCCTGTATGATTTCAGTCCCTCTGGCGCCCTACCCTCACATTGTGGTAGAATTAGGCGTGCTCTCCGTCCTGCCTTCTTTGCAGGGACGTGTTGTCTTTCATGGGCAAGTGCAGTCCAGTTACTTCACTAATGCCGGCCCGTTTGATATTGTTCAGGTAGGTCTTATTGCTGTTCTTTAGTTTTGTTGCTATCCTGCATGCCTTTCTTTGTTTAAAATGTCTCTTTTTTCTCCCTTAGGTATGCGGAGCTTCAGCGCGGCGAACTGGCTTGGTTGAGCCCCGCTGGTAAATGATGGCGCATTGAGAGCGCTATGATGCTTTAAGTAAGCGCTATGCGCAGCGCTGCAAAGTCTTGCCTTTGCTAACCTGTGTTTTCCTTCCTTGTAGGTTGCGGTGTTCTTCAGCACGAGTGGAATGTCCGGAGTGGTGCCAGCCGAGAGGCGAACAGCCAAGTAAGCCTTTTGAGCAGTTCGTAATCTGTAAATGTCTCTACTGCTTTCTTTAATGTTGCCTCTATCTTCCTCTTTCAGGTCGTTCTGTCCGGGAGGCGGGCAGATTCGAGGAAGCTGTTCTCAGTAGCTGCGAGTGTTTAAAGATGAAGACTGCAGGTGAGATGCTGCTGCTAATGATGTTCCTCTTGTTTCCTTGCAGGTTCTGCTTCTCCGAGGTTCGAGGGAATAGCTGGACACGGTGAGCGTCACGTCGCAAGCTACAAAGTAACGTGAAGCGTGTTGTCTTGCTCGCGTGTGGTTTAAATAGCCCCAATAAAATAGTCCAGGAAAGTAGTCCCTAGGCTACCACACCCAAAACACTAGAGTGCATAGCTTGGTTCTTAGGAACCAAGCTATGTGGATGCCTCCATGTTGGCTGACAATAATAAAGTAGTTCCCAAGCACATTGTTTAGTCATGGTGTATGAGCCTGGCGCCATAGGTGCCAGGACTGGCCCCATGAGGGCTTTTGAAGTCGATGTCAGGCTCTAGAGGCCCAAGTCCTGACTCCACCTGGCTAATGGGTTTGCCAGAGAGGTTTTGGGCGAGGGTCGTGACACATGGTTCATCCTTCTAGAATAAAAAGGTTAAATTAATTAATCAAGAACACCTAGCCTTGAACACAATCTCTTCAACAAACTTGATTCAAATAAAAGTGCCAATTTCTAGGTTTTCCTTATCCAGGTCAGAACTAAGAAAAGTAAGAAAAAATTCAGAGCAAGAACCAACCAAAAAAACAATAGTGCCTCACATACAACAACACCAAAACAGGTTCCTGGACACTTCTGAGAATTCAGGGATCTTATCCCTGAAGGACTTGGCACGTTCCCCATTCTTCTTAGTCAATATAGCATTTGAAGACAAGAATCATAGAAATTAACCCAAAATCCAGTCATATCTAGAGATGTATCAAAACAAATGACTTGCATTGCCTCACTGGTTTCCTCAGCTAAAATCAGTCACTCAAGGCAAACCCACTTACACTGCTAGGAAATCATAAATGCCAGCCAGCCCAGAAACAAAATTGAGTGAGATATATTTTTGAAAGATTCATTATTTTGGCCAGCTGAAAAAAAAAGTTTCGATTTTGTTTTCTATATGAAAATGACCACTCAAAGTGTCCATTTGTTTCCATGGAATAGCTGCATGCATGAATGCCTTTTCCCCTTTCAAGCGAATGTTTAATGAAACTATGACTCAACTAACAAGAACTTAACACTCACTTAACAATTGTTGTTTATTCAAGATCGGGCACTCTAGATGTTCAAGTTGTTCATAGTTCAACATCGTACATATGCCGAGTACTGCTGATAACGTTGCGCTTTGATTCTTCACACTTCTTCGGTACTTGAGAGGGCAGCTTCATGCTGTATGTGATTAGGTTTCATGTACTTATAGGGATCACTTACAATATTAATTTAACAACAGGAAATGAAATGGAAGATTTTTGATGCAACTGACCCACAAGGGAAATCAAATAAAAACATTAAGTCAATCCCTTTTTCCTACTAGTAATGCCGGCGTCTGTGCCCATGGCAAATCTGGGGAATTGTCTCGTCATGCATTAGTTTTTGCTTCCTGATCAATCCTGCTCTGCATTAAAAGACGAACGTTTCTTCCTGCAGTGTTTGCAAGGATTTTCTTACAGCACATACAGCTTTCAACCGCTAGTGCTGCTTCCGGTCACTAAACCACTCACTGACTGGATTTGAAGCCACCAAAACTCAAATGATTGCTAAAACGAGCGTGGTATGCTAGTAACGCCCCCCCACCCCCCATTTGTTTGGGCGGCAACAGTTTTTACTTTATCTGCACCTAAAACAGCCATGTATATTAGAGGGCAGATATGATATGGTATGACATTTATAACGCGCCTATACACAAGAATTTCAAGGCGCGACCAGGCAAGGGAGGGGGAACAGAGGGAAGACAGACAATGATCCTATTAGGCCAGGTGTCTTTCAGATCGTGCAAGTGCATGGGAACGGGGGGGGAGGATTTCAGGGGGGCACTGCAGTACATGGGATAATATAATAAATAAGCAATAAAGTGCAGCCAGCAGGTGGCAAGTGCGACGGTTAGGGCAGACCTAATATCAAGTGCTGGTAGTGGGACTGTGGGGATACAGGAACAGTCCCCAAGTGTGAAGGTTGCAATGAAGGCAGATGAAGTGTGTGTGACTGGCGGGGAGGGACCTTGGCCCGAGATCACAGGGTGGCCAGGTAACGAGTGCAGTTTCAGTTTCAGCCAGGAGGTCAGCAGGGGAGAGGAGGGGAAAAAGCAGAGGCAAAGAGAAAGGTTTTGAGGTGCTTCCGGAACCGGAGATGGTTCTCCTCAATGTTCAGAGAGGCTGGGAGGCTGTTCCAGAGGGAGGCCCCAGCAGAAGAAAGAGATCTACCACCAACTCGTTGCCTGGAGAAGCGACTGACCCTGAGGGAGTTGGAGGCGGCTGAGTGAAGAGCTTGTAGCAGGAAGCAATCAGAAGTTTGGCCCTCTGCAATGCTTGCTTGATAGGATTTCAATATACCCATACTCCTAAACTCTTGGACAACTTCAAGTAGTGTGTCGAATTCTTCCAGGAGGTGGACTAATTTCAGCGTCATTCTGTTATCTCCGCCCTGTGTATGTGGGCAAAACACAGTTTGCATATACGGAATCCAGTAGATGTCATACCGATGTTTTCATATCCAAAAATGTTGGGGTTTATACTCAAGCGTTCTTCGTATACAAAAATATCCAGAGCCCTGCTGGACAGAAGGCATGTTCCACAGCCGCAAAAGTTTCCTTTCTGGTATTCTTTAATGAGAACTCAAACCTATAAAAAAAGGTTAGAAGAATTGCATAGATATTAACATGGATTTATAGAGTGAGGGAGGGATCATTATGACAGGATATTGACCCGAGTTGCTTAATATGTTTGGGAAGAGTAATTATCCCAATCGATACCTACCTCTCCCAAGGTCGATAAATCTGTTAGCACATAGTGGTAATAGCAACATATCGTTTTGCTTTTATGTGGTGAAGTAAACATTGTATTTTAAAAGTGAGTAAATAATACGTTTATCTTCATAGGTTACGTATTTTAATGACTTTCCTGGTTATAGTGAAGCGGGTTCAACGTGAGCATGCATTGGGAGGCATGTAAAATATGCTGCAGCAAAATAATCTCCTGGCAGAGGAAGGGCCTTACGTACAAAAGCGTTTTTCAATGGGAAACCCCATTGAAACATTATTTGTAAATCAAGCCCGTATTGCCTTTTTGAAAAACCCTTGCCTCGACATTGCATTGTCGTTTCCCGGTTTCAGAATTGTTGGCATTGGATGCATTAAATCACTGCGGTTTGCCTTTAAGAAGCTATTGGAAGCCTGCAGTTGTATGAGGTGACAGCCAGACCTAGCATTTCAATGTTCAGTAGTGCCCACGAGGGTACACTGGGCAATTAGACTTGAAAGATTTGTTATGCCTCATGCGATTTTGTATCTTAAGCCTTAGCATTAGATGAGACGTTTAGTCGAGACCCTTTATTTATTTCATGTCTCTTATGTAGCACACAAGAGGACAACGTGTAAGCATAAAAACAACCTTTCTAAATCGTGTACTACAGACATGGTCTAAATCACCTAAACCCCAGAAAACTCAACTCTTAAGACTCGATAACAAAGGACAATCACAAACCTGCTGATTATCATTGTGCCATTTATCACAGGCTTAGTCCCGCCTCCTGAAACTAGACGGACAGCTCATACCTGTGAGCCGCATCACTATAAATGATATTAGATAAAACAGCGAATTCAAATAGACACGTTTGTAAAAAGTGTAAACCTTTACTGGCCGTGAATTGACTTTGTGGGAGGGGAAAACGAGTCCGATCTGAGAGAGTGTCATGGGAAAGTAGTAAGGGTCACAGAAACCTAGTGACGGAAATGCAAGTGCTAAGATCTACAATGCTCATAATTGGCTGAAAACGAGGACAGCGCTACGGACCAAGTGGTAACGTTACCAGGCAAAGAGTAAGGATTCCAGATTATGATGAGTTAAGTGGAGGGCAAAGCACTTAACCTGAGAAAATACTGCGGAGATAATCAAAACAAAACTGGGACATCTGAATTGCCTGCCCCCCCCCAAAGAAATGGCAGAATACAGACTATCAAAACACATCGCATGATATGCTGCTTCACAGCAATATAAATATGCAAGGTTACTTTCTTCCAGTAACCTTACACTCTTCAGGCTCGCTGGACTCTGAATAATAAACAAGTGGCATTTCAAGGGTACCAATTGGCAATCCACAACACGGGTACTTGTGCACTAGCATAGGTTCAGGACCCATTTTAAAAATAGCAGCCAACAGGAGAGTGAGGACATACATGAGGGACACAGACCTTTAGCCATATACAAATGAACACATAGCCCAGAACAGAGGAATCATATTAGAACTATCACAGAATCTAAAAATGGTGACAGCATGGAGTCAGATTGGAAGCAACAAGAACGTTACACATAACATTGCATGGAATTGATAGTGGATATAAATTAGAAGCTACCATAAAGGTGCATGTATCTTAATATACACTGAGATCGGTGGAGATCAATGGTTCCCAAGAGGTATTGCCATCAATTAGCAAAACAATAAAGACAAACTTTGTGGTGTGCAATATATCAACACCACTATTATTATATATCAAGCAATACTATAGCTAGTGAAACCATGAGTGACAATGTTTTGCAGAGCATATGGTGAAATATAAATCCAGGTTAGGAGCTAACTATTTTGAAGTTTTCACAGATTAAATAATTTGCTCTAGATCCCACATGTTAGGTGAATAATAGGTGAAGCTTGGATTTGACTCAATGTACTCACTTGACACAATGTTTCAAAATTCTCATTGTAAAAAGGAGCACTAATTTGTTAACGTTTGACTTTAATTAACAAACATAATAGTGTGTTTTGGACAACTGACTTGAAAGGTACACAATGCACATAATAAATCAACTTGACAATATTTAAACAAACATAATATTATAGATGCTTGCTATGCAAAAGGAGATAAATTTGGGCTTAATTTTCTCCATCATCAATGCAAGGACCAGGATATACATTGATGTGATCTTAAACCATTTTCATCTGGTGTGTTCTATTGGTTTTTAATCTCAAAATGCATCCAACATAAACACTTGTGGACCGTTATTCTTTTCTTGTGCCAATTAAGTACACCTGCAAATATTCTCATCAGATGCCTGGGATATCCAGTCTGCTCTCTTCTATCTAAGATTCCTTCACTCAAATGACCTATGTAAAAAGATGAATGCGGCAATGGTCTATACATTGCCACCAGTATGTGGGAAGGCAAACCTTGTCACAGAATGTTGCAGAGTATTGTGCAACAAGACAAGATTATGATAGGTCTCAAGTTTTTCTTGATAGAGCAAAAATAGACTTCTACCTCATACTCAATGACTCTCACTCCAACCATCCTTGCCGGTTACAGGGCACTATATACCCACTTCTCACTCCCCCTAAACTGATGACTATCAGCTACACTCTCGCAGCTACCTGAATAATTTGTTGCAAAAATGTCTAAAGTTAAAGAATCTCTCCTGACTTTCCTCACACTCCATCCTCCAATATTCTACACTCTGCCTGTTCTACAATCATCCTCTGGTTCTTTAATCACAGTAACACTGAAGACATCCTAACTCTACTGATGAAGGCAAACCTATCTTGTGCTCCATCAAATCCCCTTGCTCTTCAGCTAGTCAAGCACATTGATCCTTTAGTGGGCTCTCACGTCACAGAAATCTTCCACCTATTCTTTGACTCACTTGCTTTGCCTCTATTCTCAAAACAGCCCTCTCCTACAAAAAGCAAGGGCCTGACCCAAACCTTTTGGCTAACCTTCGACCTCTGTCTCTCCTTCTGCACTACTATAACCTCCTCGAAAATCATGGTCTCAAACATTTCTTACACAGCCACAAACGTCCATACCTCTTCAAGCAGTTTTCCCTCCTGTTACTCCAAGTAAAATGCTCTCAGGAATCTGACCAAATTCATCACCTCTGCTAAGCACTCCAACCTGTCCTCTACCCTATTTCTATGTGATCTTTCTCAGACAACACCAACATTAACTTTTCTTTCAATTAATTCACCTACGATCTCTCTGTCAAAGTTATCAACTGCCTCTCTTCCATTAAATACAGGAAGGCTTCACACTCTCAGATGTTAAACGACCAAAATAGAGGTGTTCTTCTTCCCTGCCAAATATTCTCTTTCATTTCTTCCCATGTCCATGCAGTTCCCATCTGAAACTCTCCACTACTCTTATTCAGCTAAAACCCTCAGCATCATTTATGACCCTTCTTACATCTTCATTACTTTCATCTCCAAAACTGCAACAGTGGCTCACTTCAACCTCCAAAATATTAGGAAATAAATTCACCTTTCAACACCACCAAGAAACTCTTAACCACATGTGTCTTCTCTAAACTAAACTACTGTGCCAGCATCCTCATTGGTCTCCCCAACTATGTTTTATGTCCTCTCAACAAGATTGATTTGTTCAAAACCAAACTAAAAATGCACCTTCTCACCTCAGAGTTACCCTCTTCTAGGTCTCATCTACCTTATAGCAACAAACAAAAACATCTCATGCCTCTAACATGCCTCTGCCCCTCTTTTCTCTGCTTCCACCATAGCGCTTCATCCATCATGGTGACATTCCTAACATAACTGACCGTACTGCCTACTTGCACTTGAACATGTATAGTGTTGAATTTCCTTAATCTGTGTAAGTCAACCCATGTACTGTCCCCAGTGACTGTTCCATTTACTTCCTTCCACAACCTGGTCAGAATGTCACTCAAACTCACCTCATTGTAAGAAGTTCACTGCTTCCCATCAAATCTGAGTTCTTATTAGTTGCATGTTCTTTTGTGATCAAAAGAGAATTTCGCCTTCCTGTATACTCTGACCATGTCTGGACAGCTGTGTGCACATCACGTGACTACTACTGTTGGGGAATGTAACACCTAGGGTAGCTTACAAATCCTGTACCTGTATTTGGAAATGATGATGTATGGGACACATGTCTAGGGGAATGGGGTTAGTGTAGATATGGCCAATGAGTCGAGGGACTATAGGGAGAGATTAGCTTGTTCTATAGGTGGTAGCCAATGAGAGTGGAGGAGTGATGTTGTACTCATTATTATGAATAGGAAAGATTAGAATTTGTGGATTCAATATGGTTTCACTGCTCATTCGTGACTACTCTTAAATTTGATTGTCTTAAAGAGAGAAAAAGAATATTGATGTGAACTGGCAGCAACCACTCTTGACCCTCCAACTCATCCTCCAGAGCTGGAGAAATTGATATCAGAAATGTGAAAGTAGGAAGGTGATTCGCGCTCAGGTTCAAATATACTCCCAAAATGCCAAAATTATTCTGTTTCAATACAAATGCTTCCCAAAAGTTTGGAATTTACGGATATTTATTCTCAAAGTCGAACAGCCCACACGTGTTTCGACTAACAGGTCATTTTCAAGGCTGTATACATCATATTACACTCAATGAGAGTAGAAAGTAAAAAAGGGGTCATACATTATCATCCAATTTACATGAGCTATAAACAAATTCATAATTATCAAAACATTTCGAAAATCTAAAGAAATTTAAACCATTGAAATGAAAACGTTGTAAACAATAATCAAAAGAAATGTTTTTGGGCGACATACCACATTTGGGTTGCCAGAGAGGAAGTCAAGCAGATGATGCACATTGTTGATGAAACATGAATAGGGAAATATAAGAAAAAAAGGCCAAACAGAATGTAGAAAATTAACAAGCTCCATATAGTTATATCGTCATCAGAAAAGGGTCCAGAATCCATTTCCAGGATGAATTTGACAATAAACAAGGGGAAGAGTACCCCATTATAACGACCGTGCCAAACTAAACTTGCCACCATAGTCACCTAATCAGTAGTGAAATGAGAGAAACACTTAAAAACATCCAAATGATCTAATTGAAAAAAAGAAAAGTCATGCAAATGTTTAACAAATCCATCAGTGTGACTAGATTGTTGACCAATGGTTAATTAAAACAGTGCATTCCTCTACATATGTCAATAGTTAAAGACGATCTTACCCAAACATTTCACAAAGCCTTGATCACAGATATGCACACACATCTTGACAGATTCAACAGGAGGAAAAAGAGCTCAGAGAGACTCAATCTTAGCAAAGTGGAATACAAAGCCCTGGACAATCTTGCTAACGATAAACGCATTACTATCAATGAGGCCGATAAGGGAGGGAATATAGTGATCTTAAATAGAAAAGACTATATTACCATGAGGATGAAACATATTGCCGCTCCTAATTGTTATCTTGCAATTAAATACGATCCAACTGAACAAATTGTAGCAGATTTGGATGCATTATTATAGGAGTGGTATGCTAAAGGTTTCCTGTCAGATGATGAAAAAAGATTTCTTAATATCACTCAACCCACCATACCCACCTTGTATTTCCTAGCGAAAATACACAAGCCTTATGACCAAATACCAGAAATCAAACCCATCACGAGTGGCAGTAATTGGGCAACGGAGAATTTAACTTAATATCTGGAAGAGGCTTTGAAACCATTTCTACTCAAGATCACATCATATATTACAGACAGTAAGCATATACTTCAGTCTCTTCAAAATATCAAATGGGAATCAGATTATTTATTGGCTACTATTGACATGATTTCCTTATACACAAGTATAGATCATGAGTTGGCTGTGAATGCAACTGACTATACCTTTCGTAATTCATCATCCTCCTATTCAGAACATGTTGAAAAGTTTTTGAGATTTGCTCTTTGTAATAATGTTTGTATTTCCAACAATGATTACTGTGCACAACTAAAGAGAGTTGCGATGGGTGCAAAATGTGCACCATTGCTTGCCAATCTTTTCATGTCACAGTATGAAGAAACACATATCCTGAATCAAGAAAAATTCACTCACAATTTGATAATGTTGGCGACGCTTTATTGATGATTTTTTGATAATTTGGAAAGGTTCACAGAAAACATTTCAAGCCTTTTTGAATCATACCAATGACAATACATTTGGTATTACATTTACTGGGAATTCAAGTTCATCTGAAATCGATTTCCTGGATTTACACATTTTTTGGTGAATAACACCTTTTGAACTAGAACCTACCGTAAACCTACAGAGGTTAACTCTGTGCTTTCTGCTTGTAGCAGTCATCAAAGGGCCACTATCCACAATATAATAGGTGGTGAATTCCATAGAACAAGAAGAAATTGTAGTATGACCTCGAATTATATCGAGGAATGTGACACCCTAACACAACATTTTCTCAATAGAGGTTATAGTCTAAACACCATCAATAAAGTAGCTGCTAAATTTGTTGAAACAAATCAGAGTGATCGCTTGCCGAATAAGAGTTTACCCAGGGAGCCACCAAAACAGATTTCTATTATAATGCATTTTTCAAAGGACTTGTCTATTTTGTATAAATTGGTTCAAAAACACTGGTACATTCTTCGCCTAGACAAGGATTTAGCACAATTTTTGTCTGACAACCCTAAATTTATATTTACCAAAGCACTCACGATCAAACAGAAAATTAGTCCAACTCTCCTTGAAACCCATGACTCTGTTGTAACTTCTAATTGGCTTAAAATATCTAACGGCTTTTATAAGTGTGGTAATTGTAATCAATGCCAATATGCACATGATAATTGTCAATCCTATAATGATTATTTTGGAACAGTTGTCAAAATCAAAGATTTAATCAATTGTAAATCATGTTTTGTTGTGTACGCAATTATGTGTGTGTGTTTGTGTGTGTGTGTGGAAAGTTGTATATTGGGAGTACCATTCGCCAATTAAGAATTAGAATCAGGGAAAATTTAGCAAGTCTCAGGATGGCAGAAGCCAAATCGCCATTGGCCTTACACTGGCAACTGGAACACCAGTTGAGCAATAAATAAGACTTCAGATTTATTGGGCTCATGAAAGTTAGAAGGGGCAAGAGAGGTGGCAATATCCAACTCAGGTTGAGACAGATGGAATCCAAATTAATTTGCTTTTTGAGATGTACTGTGAGGGGCTTGAACAGTGATCATGAAATGCATGTGTTCTTATAACCCTATACCGTCTAGTGAGACCTAATCAGACCAGTCTGCCTATCACTATTATTTTCAACTACAACTCTGAAATTTTGATTATCTACATCGGATGCTCAGAATGCTAGATGTTAATCATCTAGATTTGATATTCATCAATTGATAACTGTTGGTTTAAAATGTTAACATATTACGTTAATACCAATGATCCTTTGTAATTTTGATACATTCAAGCAATGGTTGCGGTTTCAATGTGTGCATGTCTCTCTATCATCTCTATATACATTTACTTGTACAAGCTCTGCAGGCCCCTGCAATTACTAGTTATTCCTTCTATTGAATTCTTATGGCACTTCTCTACTAAATCTCACATGACTCTAACTTGCCACCATATCATATCCACTTCCTACTCTTGAATCATACATTCACAATAATCATTTGTTATATTTGTGTCCTGTCACCACATTATTTGTACACATTTAGGATACTTGGGTATGAATTAATATTGCGCAGCATCTTTAACACTTTTATTACATGCATTAGCGTGGCAGCTGCCATCAGTACAGGACGGTTTTATTTCTGTTACTTAATTATACGTGGTAACATGTGCTCTTTGTGTTACTCAAAAATATCAGGTATCCTTTATTTAATACTCCTTCATTTCTCCACCTTGACTCTGCTTATTTTTCTTGGATACTTATCATTTGCGTTTGTCTACCTATCACGCTGTAAACGTCACTTCAGTGATGTTTCAGGTCCATTTCCAGTTTGCCAAATGGTGGTTCTCTCTTGCAATAAGCACGTAAAACGGGGATTGAGCCCCTTCATTTGCTCCGCCGATAATACAGGTAAGACTTCTCTTTTTGGTTTGCGATCTTAATATCTATGACTCTGGCGCTATGTTTAAGCAGAAAGTGCATTATAAATCTTATTATTCTCAATGGGCTATGGAACCATGTCCCAATTCAGATTACTAGTTCCTTAATGAGTAATCTCTTTTTCGCACCTGGAAATTTATGATTTCTTTGGCTTATTCGTATTTCATATTAAATCAGCTCATGGATTTGACCATCAAACATATTTAGGTTATGGGGCATAAGTGTGTCCAATCTGATATGAATCTAATTTAGATATACTTAATTTTGGTTTCAGGAATGTCACTCAAATGTATCAATATGCATTTCAACTTTCAGGATTGCACATGATCAGTATATTCCCCACAGAAGGGTGAGCATGCTGCAGGAATTGTGCCATAGTGAGCTGGCAAACCAGGAAAGATTCTCAAAATCATTGCAAATGAAAATGCAGAGAATGCACTTTTTCCATTTGCGCTCATTTCAAAAATGCACAAGTCACCTTATTCTCAAAAGTGACCTTGACATATCAATGGTAGTTGAACATTAGCACAAATAAGGGCTGTCCAACCCCCTTAAATACATTATTTTGGGAGTGTACTCGCCTAGATGATTTGAGCGTATTTCACAGTGACAGGTGCTAATAGAGGGCCTGTATTAATAGTGTAGGGCAAGGTAGGTGGTATAGCCACTACTCATCAATGTTCTCCTGCTGCAGAACAATAGTCATCATTTTGTGAGACCATGAGGAAATTGCAAGAGTCAAATGGGCAGGAAACAGGGGTGTCTCAAGTCGTATGGAAAATTAATTATTTTCCAGAGTCTCAAAAGGGGAGCCATTTTCAAAAATCAGAGCAAAAGCTACAAACTAACGGGGGGTGATAGTTCTCATTGCAGACACTCTTAAAGAGTACAATAATGTATTGTACAGGTAGACATCAACCAATGTACGGGTTGTTATTTGAAGATAGATATTTAAAAAACATAAGCTCTGAGCAAGCCAGAACAAAGCCCCAAAGCCATGGTAACCTTGTAAATCCAAGTTATTGATTACATCCCCCAGAATTACAAAGTCTAAATTCTGATTAATCATTAAGTCAGGTGTGCCTCATCAGTGTGGCCAAAACATGGTAAGAGGGAATTGGAAACCCCTGAACTTCAAATACCAAGCATGATTAAAACAAAACCAAGGTACAGTAAAAGTGTGGGCTTAAGCCTTACCATCTGCAAGAAGTGCAATCACATAGGACCATTAAGGGAAGGTTATGATAGTTTATGATATGATAGTTTTTTTATATAGCGCCTATACACAATGTGTTTCAAAGCGCTTTGAGGGAAAGGCTGGAATTAGTGAACTACTAAATAGTGAAATTTATATTGAAATTCCCTTTATGTACTTTTCCCACTGACATGTGCTTTGTTGGTATTCTGAAGACCTGGGTGCTTTATTCATGGGTCGAGTGACAAGCCAAGCATGAATTGTGTCAGAAAACTATGAGACATTCAAAATCAAAATGAAGAAAGAAGCTCATGAAAAGTGTGTGCCTAATGGGGCCCGTTCACAAAAGTATTGAACAAAATAAGTCTGGTTTACCTTTACCTGATCCTGGAGAGGGCTTTGCTTTTAACAAGTTACACTAAGGAACTCCAATTTAAACATGACTTACATCTGACATACTCAGAGTCATGTGTCGTCTGTGTAATTCAGTGTAACATATTTTGTGAATAGCAATTCTCGATAAATAAGTCAACGATAGGTCATAGTTATACTCTGTAAATCTTTTGTGACCTTAGAGTCTTGGGAACTGCAACAAATGAGAACTAAACTACTGAGCATGGCTTGAAAGACTAATGACCTCTTCAATGCTGATTCCAATCCATATAAACAAAAGACCATTTTTGAGGATAGCAGACCATCCTTCAGCATATCTTTTTAGTCTTGCTGATGCCCACTTCCTTTATGACCAGTGAAGTTAACTAGCTGACATCGGTATTGACAGCATTGAGTAGGCTGCTGGTCACATGACCCAGGCCTGCCACTGAGTTGCTCTGCCCACCTCCACTTTTGCTCCTTCCAAGTCTCTACTTGAAGACTTGTGGCCAGCTCCAAGCAGAACGCAATGAGTAGGTTGCTGGTCACTTGACTAGTCCCTGCCACTCGGTTGCACCACCCACCACCTATTTATTAAATCCTCCTTAGCCGTTCTCATCGTCAAAGTCCTTGGCAAAGGATGTGCAAAAAGAAGAACCTCACCTATTTGTGCCTGTTCGGGACTGATAGGGCCAAGGGTCTGACCCACTGTCCTGCATTGCACCTACAAATTAATTTCTACTATTGCTACTCACCAAAAGGCATCACCATGTGTCTCCTCCCTCCACAGCCCAACTCCTCTCCCCACTCTCACTAGGATTCAAATGGCCATGTGTCCCGGGCTGCCCTGGCAAGCTACCCTAGCAAACCTCATCAATATTGCCCTTGCTCCAATACAACACTCATGGCCCACATGCACACCCATCTCATGTTGATCAGTGCTTGCTCAGCAGTTGTTAACACAGGATAGATCACTCCCCTCATCTCATACAACAACCTTGGTTTCCTGTTCTTCAATGAAACATGGATTAGGCCATCCTCCCCCATGTTTTTGACATCTTTCTACCCCAAGTCTACTTCATTCAACTTGCCGACCGGCCAGCAATGGAAGGAGGAGGAGTGGCAATCATTCACAGGAGCAATTGGCCATGCACCATTATCCCCTCTCCCAGAACAAGCTCATTTGAACCACTTGCCTGCTGCTTCCCTCTTGACATCAAGGACTCTTGCATTGCAGACATCTCCAATTTTCTCTCCTCTGCAAACTCGCACATTCAAATAATGTCTTTCTTTGTGGTTTTAACATCCCTAGTCACAGGCTGACAACCACACTGGAAGCATGCTTTTTGCACTGACCACTTCCATGGATTTTAAGCAAATTGTACTCTCCCCCATGCACAACAAAGGCAACACCCTAAACTTAGTCTTCACATCATATCACTGCATCACCTGTGCAGACCCTATCCCACTTGACAGGTCTGACGATGCCACCATCCCATTATCAGTCACCCACTTGACTACAGCTCACAAAGGTCAGGCCAAATGGCCCCTGACCCAGTGCTGCTCATTCAAAACCTTTCTGTTCAATGAGCTACAAGCAAATTTTGCAGACTTCCCCACCGCAGGGAATGCCTCAAGTCTCCTGGAAGTATTCAGCAGCTGTGCTATGATACTGGTCGACACTGATGCACACCTAAACTGCCGCTAGGCTAAGACTACACCATCCACCCCATGGTACACCTACTATGTAGCCTCCAACAAATGCTCAATCAGAGCCCTAGAGAAAATGTGGCAGAAAAACCATAACTCAGGATACTTCACCAACCTCAAATCTCTGCCAGCAAACCAAAGGATTCTGATTAGCCAAAGCTGCTTTCTTCTCCACCACCATTGCAGCAGCCTCTAACAGGAGCAAAACCCTCTTTGAAGTAGCTAAGCATTGTACCAAACTCTCACCTGATCCAAAGATAATAGCAACTCAGGAAAAATCAATACATCATTTTTTATTGAAATAAGAGACAAAATTTGAGAGACCATCAAATCATCCTCTCAGAGCATTAGCATCCCCTGCACCCCAGTATGTACACTGCCTCTCTGGACTGAATTTTCTTCTCTCTTTCCCTCGGATCTTCTAAAAATGACTGCCTCCCTCAAACCTACTTCTTACTCTGTTGATATAATTCCGCCCTCCATCATTGAACAATTGACGGGCCTGGCGATCAATGCCGCTCCTCAGCATCAATGCCTCCCTCACAGAAATTTCCAAACACCCTCAAGACTGGTCTCATTCAACCTCTTTAGATAAACCAAACCTAGGTCCTGATGACCTGGCCAACTACAGGGCGATTATGAGCCCCCCGTTTATTGGTAAAATCTTGGAAAATCTAGTTGCTACACAACTACTTGCAAGAATCGAACAACTCCACCTACTAAATGACTATCAGTCAGAGTTACTAAATGACTATCAGTCAGGGTTCTGTCTGAAGTGTAGCATCTGGTGGATGATGCTCTCTAAATCATGGATACAGGTGACTAATTCCTCCCTGAACTCTCAGCTGCATTTGACACGATTGACCACTGAATACTTCTTTCCCGCGTTGCTGACAGGATGGGATACCCTGACATTGTCTGGGTTGGTTTACCTTCTAGGGTATCAGGTAATAATATCCCTATATATATGGTTGCCATATATAATGTCACTGGGAAAAGGCTGTGGCAACATTATATAGTTGACCATATACATATATTGGGACAAGGGGTGCGGGGGTGTCCCCCGCATGTTTCATTTAATAATGTCCCCACAGAAAACTGCAATTTTTTGGCATTTTCTTTGCTTTGCATGCTGATATTTTTGAGGGGACGTTATTACATTGGAATCCCTTCTGGCTATCAGGCAGACACCCAGCTGTCCAGATTAACTTATTGCATTCTAACTGACTCCAGGTCTCCTGCAGAATCCCCCAAGGTTCTATCCTCTCACCAATCCTTTTTAACCTTTACATAGAGTCTCTGGGCACTCTCCTCAAAAATTCGATTCTATCTATCCACCAATACGCAGTCAATACTCAGTTGTAGATGAGAGTAAATAGTGTGCAGGCCGTCCTTAATCTCTGCGACTACTTAGCCATCATCCAGTCCTGGATGTCGACTGCCTACCTCAAACTAAACCCATCCAAAACTGAATTTGTCCTCATTGGTACAATATGCACATAAAAGGATTTAATCCACAACTCTCAGAATCAGCAAAATCCTTTGTCTTCACCATTAACAGCAATCTGTCCTTCCGGAAACACAGGGCCAAGAAGGCCCAAATAGCCTGGCTCAGAACCTCTTCCATTCAAAAAATCCACCCCTTCATCCTGTCAAAGGATTTCCAGACCATAGTGCAGGCCCTTGTGGTCTCGCACATTGATCAGGGAAATGCTCTCCTGACAGGGCTGCCAGCTGCTCACTCGTATCCACTAAAGCAGGCCACCATGCTGCAGCACGTCTTGTTACATGAGCATGGAAATTTGACCAAATTACCCCCATCCTACACAAACTACATTGGCATCCACTGCAAGCCAGGATAATGTTCAACACTCCATATATCATCTACAAAGCATTCACGAGGAACACTCCAGCATACCTGGTGCCTACCCTCCTCCTAGCTGGAGGCATATGATATGATATGATATGATAGTTTATTTATATAGCACCTATGCACAATGTGTTTCAAAGCACTTCAAGGCAAGCGGGGGAACAAGGGAAAAAACAATGACATTCTTACAAGCCATGAACAGTAAGGATGTGAAATTAACTATTGTACTCGGCCTGACGATATTTCAGATAGTGCAAGAGCTAAGACATAGATAAGGAAGGGAGGGGGAGAGTGGGAAGGAAATGGAAACAGACAGGCGACTACCGTATTAGGCCTGACAACATTTTTGGTAGAGCCGGAAAAAAAAACAATAGGTGAGGGAGAGGGGTGCAGAAAGGTAGGGGAGGAACAAAATAAGCGACTATCATATTAGGCCTGACGACATTTCAGATAGTGCTGGAGGGGGGGTGGGGAGAAAAAACCAGTAAGGGGAGGGAGGAGTTTACAGACGAGGTTGCTGTCATACTAGGTCCAGGGACAATTCTGATAGAGTAAGTGCATAGAAGAAAGTAAGGGAGGAGATAGGAACAGGAAGAAGGGAAAGGAGGAGAGAACAGAGAGTTAGCAGTCAAAAGAGTGGAGAAGTAAGAGGGGAGAGTGAATACAATTGCAGAAGTCAGTAGTAACACATAATGTTGCAAACCAGGATACAATATGAAGATGGGAACAGCATGAATCAGGACCACCATGAATACAAGATGCAAAAGAAGTTCACCATGAGAGTTGAGAAAGGGTGACGAATCATGAATGAATGAAGTCCATAAAAGTCAAATCCAGCATTGTCCACAAGACGGTGATGGTGAAATCAGAATGTATCAGGACAGACTCCTGCAGAAGTAGGCTTTAGTGCGGTGAGGAGGAAGCAGGGTGGAAGAATCAAGCAAAACAGGCAACACCTGTGTGCGAGAATGGGGGGCACAAGGGAACATCACAGGGGGACCAGAGGGAGTAACACATGTTGGTGCATGCCTACCTGTTGTCTGAGCAGGGGGTCAGGCCCTGGGTCCTCCAGGTCCAAACAGGAATTCCCCTTTTCTTCATCTGCCCTTCGCTTAGGACGCCCGGGCGAGAGATGCCCTTGATCTAATAGTTAAGAGCAGTAAGGAAGAGGCAGGGCTAAGAAGGTGGGTGGTGCTTGCTCAGTGGTGAAAAGGAGAGGCAAACAGGAAGGCACCAGGTGGGCGGGGCTTGCTAAGTGGTGAAAAAGAGCGGCAAACAGGAAGGCACCAGGTGGGTGGGGCTTAGGCCAGGTGACCTAGATCCACTTGCACCTGCTCCCTATCTGCAAAGGAAAAGAGGCTGGAGGGCTCCTTAAGTAGGGAAAAAGAGCGGCAAACAGGAAGGCACCAGGTGGGCGGGGCTTGCTAAGTGGTGAAAAGGAGCGGCAGGCAGGAAGGCACCAGGTGGGTGGGGCTTAGGCCAGGTGACCTAGATCCACTTGCACCTGCTCCCTATCTGCAAAGGAAAAGAGGCTGGAGGGCTCCTTAAGTAGGGAAAAAGAGCGGCAAACAGGAAGGCACCAGGTGGGCGGGGCTTGCTAAGTGGTGAAAAGGAGCGGCAGGCAGGAAGGCACCAGGTGGGTGGGGCTTAGACCAGGTGACCTAGATCCACTTGTACTTGCTACCCATCTGCAAATGAAAAGAGGCTGGAGGGCTCCTTAAGTAGGGAAAAGGAGAAGCAAACAGGAAGGCACCAGGTGGGCGGGGCTTGCTAAGTGGTGAAAAAGAGCGGCAAACAGGAAGGCACCAGGTGGGCGGGGCTTGCTAAGGGGTGAAAAGGAGCGGCAAACAGGAAGGCACCAGGTGGGTGGGGCTTAGGCCAGGTGACCTAGATCCACTTGCACCTGCTCCCCATCTGCAAATGAAAAGAGGCTGGAGGGCTCCTTAAGTAGGGAAAAAGAGCAGCAAACAGGAAGACACCAGGTGGGCGGGGCTTGCTAAGTGGTGAAAAGGAGCGGCAGGCAGGAAGGCACCAGGTGGGTGGGGCTTAGGCCAGGTGACCTAGATCCACTTGCACCTGCTCCCTATCTGCAAAGGAAAAGAGGCTGGAGGGCTCCTTAAGTAGGGAAAAAGAGCGGCAAACAGGAAGGCACCAGATGGGCGGGGCTTGCTAAGTGGTGAAAAGGAGCGGCAGGCAGGAAGGCACCAGGTGGGCGGGGCTTGCTAAGTGGTGAAAAAGAGCGGCAAACAGGAAGGCACCAGGTGGGCGGGGCTTGCTAAGGGGTGAAAAGGAGCGGCAAACAGGAAGGCACCAGGTGGGTGGGGCTTAGGCCAGGTGACCTAGATCCACTTGCACCTGCTCCCCATCTGCAAATGAAAAGAGGCTGGAGGGCTCCTTAAGTAGGGAAAAAGAGCAGCAAACAGGAAGACACCAGGTGGGCGGGGCTTGCTAAGTGGTGAAAAGGAGCGGCAGGCAGGAAGGCACCAGGTGGGTGGGGCTTAGGCCAGGTGACCTAGATCCACTTGCACCTGCTCCCTATCTGCAAAGGAAAAGAGGCTGGAGGGCTCCTTAAGTAGGGAAAAAGAGCGGCAAACAGGAAGGCACCAGATGGGCGGGGCTTGCTAAGTGGTGAAAAGGAGCGGCAGGCAGGAAGGCACCAGGTGGGTGGGGCTTAGACCTGGTGACCTAGATCCACTTGTACCTGCTACCCATCTGCAAATGAAAAGAGGCTGGAGGGCTCCTTAAGTAGGGAAAAGGAGAAGCAAACAGGAAGGCACCAGGTGGGCGGGGCTTGCTAAGTGGTGAAAAAGAGCGGCAAACAGGAAGGCAAGAGGTGGGCGGGGCTTGCTAAGTGGTGAAAAGGAGCGCAAACAGGAAGGCACCAGGTGGGTGGGGCTTAGGCCAGGTGACCTAGATCCACTTGCACCTGCTCCCCATCTGCAAAGGAAAAGAGGCTGGAGGGCTCCTTAAGTAGGGAAAAAGAGCGGCAAACAGGAAGGCACCAGGTGGGCGGGGCTTGCTAAGTGGTGAAAAAGAGCGGCAAACAGGAAGGCACCAGGTGGGCGGGGCTTGCTAAGTGGTGAAAAGGAGCGGCAAACAGGAAGGCACCAGGTGGGCGGGGCTTGCTAAGTGGTGAAAAGGAGCGGCATACAGGAAGGCACCAGGTGGGTGGGGCTTGGTAAGTGGTGAAAAAGAGCGGCAAACAGGGAGGCACCAGGTGGGCGGGGCTTAGGCCAGGTGACCTAGATCCACTTGCACCTGCTCCCCATATGCTCCTTGTACGGCAAATCGACCAACCAGTTAAAATCACAACTCTTCTGCAAATAGAGGATATGGAAACCATCCTTTTATTGTCATGCACCCACCCTCTGGAACTCGATTCTGATGTCGGCTCGGAACACATGCACAATTTTGCAAATCATTCGAAACATGGCTCTTTCAACAACACCTGACCAAGGACTAATCCCAATGGACACACATACCGATGCACAGACCACACAATACCCTACTACTGTTAAAAGATGCCAGCCCAAATGTTGGCAACCTACACTCTGTACAGCACTCTGGTGCTCTCCAGCTAGGTCCAAGCTCTAAAGAATAAAATCAAAAAATAAAAATGAATTGCAAACACACCCAAAAGCAGTTCTCTCCTGGTGTATTTGCTCAGAAATGAACGTTGCAAAAGAAACATAGACGTGTTCTTTATTCTGCAACTGTGTTGCTTTACTGTATGTAACACATCCCTTCTGTCACTTGTGCCTACTTACCTGTATACCTGTTAACCCATTGTTGTACAGCGCACCTCTGCTTATGGAACTAGGCCTTTGCTAAAAAAAGAAACAAAATTCAAATAATCTTGTTAACAATGCCCAAACATGAGTTATCTTTGAATTTTTGATAGCAGAATCTGATTTTCATTGTTTACAGTATTTTATGACTGTTGTAAAATATGTTAATTTATATTTTAAAGGTTTACTTTTTCTCGTCCAAGTGCTGGAGGTTTTTCCTACACATCACTTCTCAATTTGATGTAAAAGTGATCATAAATATGTTAATGCCACTTTTTTTCCCTCATGGCTGTGTAAGTAATCAGGGCCTATTCGATGTTTGTGCTGTTTTTCTTTTTCTAATACTGTTATTAGGGCCCTTAAAAGCTCTTAAAATGTACAGCAAAAAGTACATCCAATCGTACATCACACAGATTAATGTCCTCTCCGGATACTCGCTTGAAAGTGAGTTTTGTACAAGGCATGAAGCTTTCTTTCAATGAGAGGTAGGTTATTTGCCTGGATGTAGTGTGTGTGAAGATGAATGCCAGCAACAATGGACATTAAAAATACATTATTTTTCCTCTTATTGCAAATTGTCCAGCAGTGTTTTAGGATTGACATACAAGCCAACCCTCATCTACCCCAGGGAGGGATACAAACACAGGTTTTAATTAGTGTATACACCCTACACAACAGTGATTGATACTGGCAGAGACGTCAACAGAGGATGAATACACTTAGAAACGCTAAAAGGGTTGGATCCGAAAGCATAGAAGCAGCATTCTTCAAGAGTGCTTTGTGGGAAGTCAATAGCTGGATGATCAATGGAAATGATTCTGTCATTCCGCTGCTCCTACCTTTAACAACGGGGATGTACATTACGAGCTGCACCTCCCCCTCCCTCTGACCATCTCTGCAATGTGCCTGAAGATCGTCTGTCGGTTCTCCCTTGTCAGCTCCCCTTAATCGCACTGTAAAACTGCAGAATCACCATCAGGCCTATTTGCTTTGTCTCTGACCATCTCTGCAACGTGCCTGAAGATCGTCTGTCGGTTCTCCCTTGTCAGCTCCCCCTAATCCCACTGTAAAACTGCAGAATCACCATCCGGCCTATTTGCTTTGTCTCTGACCATCTCTGCAACGTGCCTGAAGATCGTCTGTCGGTTCTCCCTTGTCAGCTCCCCCTAATCCCACTGTAAAACTGCAGAATCACCATCCGGCCTATTTGCTTTGTCTCTGACCATCTCTGCAACGTGCCTGAAGATCGTCTGTCGGTTCTCCCTTGTCAGCTCCCCCTAATCCCACTGTAAAACTGCAGAATCACCATCAGGCCTATTTGCTTTGTCTCTGACCATCTCTGCAACGTGCCTGAAGATCGTCTGTCAGTTCTCCCTTGTCAGCTCCCCCTAATCCCACTGTAAAACTGCAGAATCACCATCCGGCCTATTTGGTTTGTCTCTGACCCATCTCTGCAACGTACCTGAAGATCGTCTGTCGGTTCTCCCTTGTCAGCTCCCCTTAATCCCACTGTAAAACTGCAGAATCATCATCCAGCCTATTTGCTTTGTCTTCAACTGTTAAATGTATTTTATGCACTTACTCTGCCCCTGCAGACTATTATCGTCTCAGAATTTCAAGGACTCTGAGCGACTGTTGTTTTTTCCCCATATTGTAACCCTCCTTAAACGCTTTGAAACACTTTCCCATGTATAGGTGCTGTATAAATATTGGTGACATAGAACACTGTATACTACATCCAGGTTACTTCAATCAGATCAATGCATGCATATTAGCAAATAATCAATAACTACAGTCTAAAACAGCATCTATAAATATGACATCTAGTTTACCTGGGAAATCAGCAAGGATAAAAAAGCAACAACCATTGAAAGCATTTTAATACAATGAAAATGTCAGATCACATAGGAATTAATAGTCCCTGTTTCCATGCAGTATGTATGTAGCATACCAGTTGAAAGCACTTATGACATGAGGAATAGAAAGCAGCAGCATAACAGCAGTGTTCCTGTGTCTGAAGCCACTACCCTTTAGGAAGGGAAGAAGATACCTTCTCCGTATATCATTGAAAAGGGGGCAAAAAAGCACAAAGTGGGCAAAGGTTTCAATGGCACCGTAGGGACAGCAGGCTCATTTGGAGAAATGTACACCAGGCCATTTTTCAGTTGAAGCTTTACAGGCAACACAACGTTTAGCTTGGCACAAGTCAACAATACTCTGTGGTAGCAATTTTAGGCTCATTTTAGATACCCCCACAGTCCCTACAGATGCTGTTAGGGGAAGATAGTGTTTTACAGAGGATTCAGAACAGTTTAATTCCTCCCTATCACTTCCCCACCGGGTCATAAATGTCGGTTTCAGCAGATGGACTGGAACCCCAGCAAAGTTTTTGGGTTCTCAAAGCAACACTCCAAACCCACCCATCAGAGGGAGCTTTTTATATATGCCGACCATTCAATATTTTGACATCTGCCCAGGAAATCAGATATCTTAACAGGAATTTAGTCAGATTCTCACCTTGCCCTGGCCATAAAGAACGCCAGAATTAAATAGGCTCTAGTAACAACAAATCTGAAATATGGCCTTATCCAATTTCTAAATGGGTAATATACTTGGAGGTGGTTGAGGGCATGCCCAGAAGCCATGAGAGAAACAGGTTTTCCTCACATGAAAGCCATCTGTCTTACCCACAGACCACAGTTCCGTACAATTTGCACCGACAGTCACCCAACAATCACTCCCATTCATCTGTAGGCAGTGCACATATTTTCTATTGAAAGTTGTTTCAGGGTCTTAGCAAAACGAAAAAGGCCACCAATGGCGTGTTTTATTTTTAATCTTCTTTTATTTTTTTATTTGCTTATTTTATTTTGGCATTGGTTTATTTCAAACCTGTGCCACACATCATATACAAAAGTAAGTACATTTTGGCATTACAAAAACAGTAGTGAAAAATTAATCAAACGAAAAAGCAAAGACAATAAAACTAAAACCATAAGAGGAAAGAAATGCATATTAAAGGGTCAAGGTGTATTTACAAAGAAAGGCCTCTTTAGAGTTAGCACATAATTTGGACCTTTCCTAAATGGTTAAAAATGACCTCTAAAAATGTTGTTAATGCCAATGTCAGCTTGAAATCTGTTCCCAGACTTAGCGCAAACCACCATTCCTCGGTGCTTCTAGCTGCGAACGCGCTCACAGACCCACCCAAGTAGGTTGTTCTAACGTCCCTCAACTTCGGGCACAGAAGGAGTAAGGGTCCGATTCATGGAACAAACGTGCGCCGAAAATCTTCGCGCAAGCGGAAAAAAACAGGCACACACGCATGCGTGCGATTCATGTAAGTCCCTGCGCGTGTTCACCTCGGGATGTGCGCCAAACCCGTGCATGGCGCACAAGTCACTGCAACATCCCGAAAGGCGTGCGCGACGCGCACAGTGAAAGCGCACAACCTCGGCGCATACACCAGAAAGTGGGCGGGACACGGGGCGTAACGCGCGGAATGGGGAACAACACGCGAAAATAAGGGCGTAACTGGGGATGTACTGCAGGGAAGCAGACGGAACGCCCACACGCACTCAAACCACACGTATTCATGGAATCGAATAGGGCAAAGCCACGCACAGCCAAAGACACGCACAAGCTGAAACACGTCTGCCACACGAAGGCAGGCAGTAGAGTCCCAGCGCATCACAAAAGTGGCAACATACAGAAATTGGGCCTGTGCGAGCGGGGCACGTGTATTGCGGGGGTGCGCGGGAAGCAACACACACGATCGAGCGGGGTACGTGTATTTCGGGGGCGTGCGGGAAGTTACACACGCAATTGAGCGGGGTACGTGTATTTTGGGGGTGCGCGGGAAGTTACACATGCGATTGAGCGGGTACTGTATTTCGGGGGTGCGCGGGAAGTTAAATACGCGATTGAGCGGGGTACGTGTATTTCGGGGGTGCGCGGGAAGTTACACACGCGATTGAGCGAGGTACGTGTATTTCGGGGGTGCGCGGGAAGTTACACACGCGATTGAGCGGGGTACGTGTATTTCTGGGGTGCGCACGAAGTTACACACGCGATTGAGTGGGTACGTGTATTTCGAGGGTGCGTGGGAAGTTACACACGCGATTGAGCGAGGTACGTATATTTCGGGGGTGCGCGGGAAGTTAGATACGCGATTGAGCGGGGTACGTGTATTTCGGGGGTGCGCGGGAAGTTACACACGCGATTGAGCGAGGTACGTGTATTTCGGGGGTGCACGGGAAGTTACACACGCGATTGAGCGGGGTACGTGTATTTCGGGGGTGCGCGGGAAGTCACACACGCGATTGAGCGGGGTACGTGTATTTCGGGGGGGTGCGTGGGAAGTTACACACGCGATTGAGCGGGGTACGTGTATTTCTGGGGTGCGCGGGAAGTCACACACGCGATCTCATCAGGGTACGTGTATTTTGGGGTGCGGGGGAAGTATCCCACGCAGCATCAGCAGGGTACGTGTATTCCAGGGGTGCGCGGGAAGTTCCACACGCAATTCCATCAGGGTACGTGTATTACAGGGGTGCGCGGGAAGTTCCACACGCAATCTCATCAGGGTACGTGTATTACAGGGGTGCGCGGGGAGCAGCACACGTGAATTGCACGTGTGGGTCCTCCCAGGTGTTCCCTCTACACCCTCCACGGCCCCTGCAGGTGGCTCACACCACAGGGGCCTACCCAGCACATGTCCTGCAGGCACCCCATCCACCATGGCCATGCCCACCAGCCAACCCACATGTCAACTTGCACTACTGCCCACCAACGCATGTCCCCCTGCACCCCCAGCCACCAGGGGCACCCTCCACCAGGCCCCCACCCATGTCTCTCAGCACCCCCACCCCCCAGCCACCAGGGGCAGCCTCCACCAGGCCCCCACCCATGTCTCCCAGCACCCCCACCCCACCAGTCACCAGGGACAGTCTCCACCAGGCCCACACCCATGTCTCCCAGCACCCCCACCCCCAGGGGCAGCCTCCACCAGGCCCCCACCCATGTCTCCCAGCACCCCCACCCCCCAGCCACCAGGGGCAGCCTCCACCAGGCCCGCACCCATGTCTTCCAGCACCCCCACCCCCCCAGTCAACAGGGGCAGCCTCCACCAGGCCCCCACCCATGTCTCCCAGCACCCCCACCCCCCACCCCCCAGGAACAGCCTCCACCAGGCCCCCACCCATGTCTCCCAGCACCCCCACCCCCCAGCAACCAGGGGCAGCCTCCACCAGGCCCCCACCCATGTCTCCCAGCACCTCCACCCCCCCGCCACCAGGGGCAGCCTCCACCAGGCCCCCACCCATGTCTCCCACCACCCCCACCCCCCAGCCACCAGGGGCAGCCTCCACCAGGCCCCCACCCATGTCTCCCACCACCCCCACCCCCCAGCAATGTGGGGCACCCTCCACCAGGCCCCCACCCATGTCTCACACCACCCCCACCCCCCAGCCACCAGGGGCAGCCTCCACCAGGCCCCCACCCATGTCTCCCAGCACCCCCACCCCCCCAGTCACCAGGGGCAGCCTCCACCAGGCCCCCACCCATGTCTCCCACCACCCCCACCCCCCAGCAGTGCAGGGGCACCCACCACCAGGCCCCCACCCATGTCTCCCAACACCCCCACCCCCCAGCCACCAGGGGCAGCCTCCACCAGGCCCCCACCCATGTCTCCCACCACCCCCACCCCCCCAGTCACCAGGGGCAGCCTCCACCAGGCCCCCACCCATGTATCCCAGCACCCCCACCCCCCCAGTCACCAGGGGCAGCCTCCACCAGGCCCCCACCCATGTCTCCCAGCACCCCCACCCCCCAGCAGTGCAGGGGCACCCACCACCGGGCCCCCACCCATGTCTCCCACCACCCCCACCCCCCAGCAGTGCAGGGGCACCCACCACCAGGCCCTCACCCATGTCTCCCACCACCTCCACCCCCCAGCAGTGCAGGGGCAGCCTCCACCAGGCACCCACCTATGTCTCCCAGCACCCCCACCCCCCAGCACTGTGGGGCACCCTCCACCAGGCCCCCACCCATGTTTCCACCACCCCCAGCACTGTGGGGCACCTGCCAGCAGGCCCCCACCCATGTCTCCCACCACCCCCACGCCCCAGCACTGTGGGGCACCCTCCACCAGGCCCCACCCATGTCTCCCACCACCTCCACCCCCCAGTCACCAGGGGCAGCCTCCACCAGGCCCCCACCCATGTCTCCCAGCAACCCCACCCCCCAGCCACCAGGGGCACCCACCACCAGGCCCCCACCCATGTCTCCCACCACCCCCACCCCCCAGCAGTGCAGGGGCAGCCTCCACCAGACCCCCACCCATGTCTCCCACCACCCCCACCCCCCCAGCAGTGCAGGGGCAGCCTCCACCAGGCCCCATCCATGTCTCCCAGCACCCCCACCCCCCAGCACTGTGGGGCACCCTCCACCAGGCCCCCACCCATGTCTCCCACCACCCCCACCCTCCAGCACTCTGGGGCACCTGCCAGCAGGCCCCCACTCATGTCTCCCACCACCCCCACCCCCCAGCTCTGTGGGGCACCCTCCACCAGGCCCCCACCCATGCCTCCCACCACCCCACCCCCCAGCCACCAGGGGCAGCCTCCACCAGGCCCCCACCCATGTCTCCCAGCACCCCCACCCCCCCAGTCACCAGGGGCAGCCTCCACCAGGCCCCCACCCATGTCTCCCACCACCCCCACCCCCCAGCAGTGCAGGGGCACCCACCACCAGGCCCCCGCCCATGTCTCCCAGCACCCCCACCCCCCAGCCACCAGGGGCAGCCTCCACCAGGCCCCCACCCATGTCTCCCACCACCCCCACCCCCCCAGTCACCAGGGGCAGCCTCCACCAGGCCCCCACCCATGTCTCCCAGCACCCCCACTCCCCCAGTCACCAGGGGCAGCCTCCACCAGGCCCCCACCCATGTCTCCCAGCACCCCCACCCCCCAGCACTGTGGGGCACCCTCCACCAGGCCCCCACCCATGTCTCCCAACACCCCCACCCCCAGCAGTGCAGGGGCACCCACCACCAGGCCCCCACCCATGTCTCCCACCACCCCCACCCCCCAGCAGTGCAGGGGCACCCACCACCAGGCCCCCACCCATGTCTCCCAGCACCCCCAGCCACCAGGGGCAGCCTCCACCAGGCCCCCACCCATGTCTCCCAGCACCTCCACCCCCCACCCCCCAGGGGCAGCCTCCACCAGGCCCCCACCCATGTCTCCCACCAGCCCCACCCCCCAGTCACCAGGGGCAGCCTCCACCAGGCCCCCACCCATGTCTCCCACCACCCCCACCCCCAGCAGTGCAGGGGCAGCCTCCACCAGGCCCCCACCCATGTCTCCCAGCACCCCCACCCCCAGCCACCAGGGGCACCCACCACCAGGCCCCCGCCCATGTCTCCCACCACCCCCACCCCCAGCAGTGCAGGGGCAGCCTCCACCAGGCCCCCACCCATGTCTCCCAGCACCCCCACCCCCCAACAGTGCAGGGGCAGCCTCCACCAGGCCCCCACCCATGTCTCCCAGCACCCCCACCCCCCAGCCACCAGGGGCAGCCTCCACCAGGCCCCCAACCATGTCTCCCAGCACCCCCGCCCCCCAGCCACCAGGGGCAGCCTCCACCAGGCCCCCACCCATGTCTCCCAGCACCCCCACCCCCCCAGTCACCAGGGGCAGCCTCCACCAGGCTCCCACCCATGTCTCCCAGCACCCCCACCCCCCAGGGGCTGCCTCCACCAGGCCCCCACCCATGTCTCCCAGCACCCCCACTCCCCAGCCACCAGGGGCAGCCTCCACCAGGCTCCCACCCATGTCTCCCAGACCCCCACCCCCCAGCCACCAGGGGCACCCACCACCAGGCCCCCACCAATGTCTCCCACCACCCCCAACCCCCAGCAGTGCAGGGGCAGCCTCCACCAGGCCCCCACCCATGTCTCCCAGCACCCCCACCCCCCAGCCACCAGGGGCACCCACCACCAGGCCCCCACCCATGTATCCAACCACCCCCACCCCCCAGCAGTGCAGGGGCAGCCTCCACCAGGCCCCCACCCATGTCTCCCAGCACCCCCACCCCCCAGCCACCAGGGGCACCCACCACCAGGCCCCCACTCATGTCTCCTACCACCCCCACACCCCAGCAGTGCAGGGGCAGCCTCCACCAGGCCCCCACCCATGTCTCCCAGCACCCCCACCCCCCGGCCACCAGGGGCACCCACCACCAGGCCCCCACCCATGTATCCCACCACCCCCACCCCCCAGCAGTGCAGGGGCAGCCTCCACCAGGCCCCCACCCATGTCTCCCAGCACCCCCACCCCCCAGCCACCAGGGGCACCCACCACCAGGCCCCCACCCATGTCTCCCACCACCCCCACCCCCAGCAGTGCAGGGGCACCCACCACCAGGCCCCACCCATGTCTCCCAGCACCCCCACCCCCCAGCCACCAGGGGCAGCCTCCACCAGGCCCCCAACCATGTCTCCCACCACCCCCACCCCCCCAATCACCAGGGGCAGCCTCCACCAGGCCCCCACCCATGTCTCCCAGCACCCCCACCCCCCCAGGCACCAGGGGCAGCCTCCACCAGGCCCCCACCCATGTCTAGCAGCACCCCACCCCCCAGCACTGTGGGTCACCCTCCACCAGGCCCCACCCATGTCTCCCACCACCCAAACCCCCCAGCAGTGCAGGGGCAGCCTCCACCAGGCCCCCACCCATGTCTCCCAGCACCCCCACCCCCCCAGTCACCAGGGGCAGCCTCCACCTGGCCCCCACCCATGTCTCCCAGCACCCCCACCCCCCATCACTGTGGGGCACCCTGCACCAGGCCCCCACCCATGTCTCCCAGCACCCCCACCCCCCAGCCACCAGGGGCACCCACCACCAGGCCCCCACCCATGTCTCCCAGCACCCCCACCCCTCAGCCACCAGGGGCAGCCTCCACCAGGCCCCCACCCATGTCTCCCAGCACCCCCACCCCCCAGCCACCAGGGGCACCCACCACCAGGCCCCCACCCATGTCTCCCACCACCCCCACCCCCCAGCAGTGCAGGGGCAGCCTCCACCAGGCCCCCACCCATGTCAAACTCATGTTCCCCACCACCCCCACCCCCCAGCACTGTGGGGCACCTGCCAGCAGGCCCCCACCCATGTGCAACTCATGTTCCCCAGCCAACATGTCATCACAATCTAGATCCATGGTCCCTATGGTCAGCCTCCAAATGCAAAACACCCACCCGAGTATTGCATCCACCCACTCATAATTTGCAATTACATCACAGAACACCAATTGCAAGTTCCGAAACAAACACATTTCCCTCACATACACCCAATGGGTGTCAGTGAATCTCAAAACACATATCATGAAATGCATGAAACCAATGAGATACCACACATTGAAGTTCACCAAAAAAAATATGTATTAAAGGAAACATAAATATAATAAAAAATAAAGAAACAGAAATGTGAATGTACAAAAATTAAAAGAAGCATGTCCGTTAAAAAAAGCAAAACCAAAAATAAAAATCCAAAGTGATGTTGTCCAAAGTCAATGTCCAATGGGAAATAAAAAAGAAAGTCATTGCTCCATGGTTAAAAAGGGAAAAAAATACAATCCAACTGTGAACTATGTACATGGGAACAAGCCAGGGTCCATTATCCCAACAAAATAAAGGAAACCTATCTAACTACACTAACTAATAAAATAAACTATATACAAAAATGTGGCCAATGTCCGAAAGGTCCAAAAAAAATCAAAATCAAAATGAAACCTAACACTACCTACATAACTATGTACAAGGGCAGCGGGCTAGTTTCACGGCTCACTTGTGGATGTCCCGGGCCAGGCCATCATCGAACTCCCCCTCAATGTCCCGGAGGCGGTCCTCCTCCATGGCCCCGAGGGTCCGGAGGGCCGTCGACGTCTCCACCTCCAAACACCTGCGGATTGCCTCGAGGCACTCGGCCCGCCTCAGGGCCCTCCGCATGGAGTTCTCCGCCCTGACCATTGTGAGCCGTGCCTCTTCCGCCCGCTGCCGCTCCGCATCTATGGCGTGGCCCAACCGCTGCCACACGGAAGACACTCTCTGTCCTGGGTCCTCCTACCCTCCGGCCGATGCCTGCCCATCCGATGTTGAAGGCCCCGAGCCTTCATGGCTCCCACCACGTTGCTGCTGCTGCTGTGCCTCTGCCCGTGCACTGCCTCCTGCTGCCTGCACATCCCCCGCCGGCTGGGGTGCAGTCGTAGATGTGGCCACCCCTGCTGGACGTCCGACTCCCGACTGTGGTAGGGATGCCTCCTCCACCAGCCTGGCCGCACCGTCAGAGGCAGCTCCACAGGGCACCCAGGTGACTGATGGGTGGGAAGATGGCACAGAGGACGACTGGCGCGTAGGGGGTCCAGTTGAGGAGGGGGTCGTAGCAAGCCCCATCAGACAGAGGAATCCGGCCTGGGTGACCTGTCCCAGCAGGCTGACGTGGTCAACGAGCCATTCGAGATGACGTGCAGTCTCTTCATGAAAAGACTGCAGGTCACCTCGCATGGCCCGTTGACGCAACGCCACACCAGCCAGGACAGGCTCAATCCAGACCCGGGTCTGGACGTAGGCATCCCTGCTGGTGCAAGATGATGCAGGGACAGGATCAGGGACAGGACTGCACACGGGCACCTCCGCGGCGGCCTGTGCTTCCTCCTGTCCCTGGTCCGGCACTGCACCACTAGCACCAGTGGGATCCCCATCTCCAGACCCCGTCCTTGGTGCTTGCACGGCCTCCTCCTCCACCAAACCCCCCACCAACCTGGATGACTCCGTGCCATCTTCCCCTGTTGGGCCCTGTGGGGTCCCAGCTGCCCCTTCTGCTGCCGAGGAGTCCAACTCCAACCTCCGCCTCTTGGACCTCCCCTCGGCAGCTGCGGCCTGGGACGCGGCACCGGACTCCTCACTCCCCGAGGAGATGACAACATGGGAGGGGAGCCGGGCCTTGCGTCTCTGGCTGGCAGTGGGATCCCCGCCGCTGTGCTCCACAGCACCTTCTCCGCCCTCTTCATCAGTTGACGCTGCAGACAGGGAGAAACAAAACACAGGCATCAGGGCACTGTACAATGGACACATACACACATGACAGTTGTACATGAGTGGCATTGGCAAACCTCAGACATGTCATCACAATCCCCAACACACATGTCATTACAACTCGTACACATGAGCCATACCACAGCCATATCGCAACTGCCACCACCATCCATACACATACAACAGCATGAGCAGCCAAAGGTGAGCCAGACATCACATGCAACACAGGAAGTGCACCACACATGTACACACACCACCACACTTGCATGCATGTGTACACCTCTGCCAAGTGTCACAGTGTTCAGACGGGCATCCATGTCACATCTGCCAATCAGGCTTCCACATACCGCTGTCACATGCATCCATGTTGCATCACTGTTGCACCCTTGTCAAATACACACACATGCACATGTACACAGCACTGATACATGCAGCCGAAAACAACATACATGCGTGACATCACGGACATGTCTACTCACATACACATTCATCCAAACATGTGTGCCCACACAACTGCATTTGGCATGCAAGCCTACACGCACAAGCACCATCCATGTCTCACACATTACAGCCCTCGCATGTGTCAGCCCCACGGCCCTGTACACCCCACCCATACTCGACCCCATACAAACAGATGTGCAACCTGCACACTACTGAATAATCACCACACGCACTGCTCACAATCAGGATGCATGTACACTCACCGCTCGACTCCAGACGGGTCTGCTTCTCAAGGACCTGGACGTGGAGCGCTGGGGATATGCGTTCCAGGACCCTCATCTGTTCTTCCGACAAGTGGCCCCGGCGCCCCTTGGCATCCGCTGCCTTCAAGAGGCGCCGGGCCTTGTTCAGGGTCCTGGACCTGAAGTCCTCCCAGCGCTTCTTGACATGTTGTAAGTCGCGGACTGCCACCCCCTCCGCGTTGATGGCAGTCACGATGTCAGTCCAGATCCGAGTCCGTCCTTCCTTGTCGGCGCGGGAACTTCCAAAGAGGGCATCATACTGCCCCAGGACTTGCTCCACCAGGACACCAACTTCGGTGGCACTGAAGCTGGTGCCCCTCTGCCTCTCTGGCCGGGGGTTGTCAGTGGTCCCAGATGGTGTTTGCCCCGACATGACAACCCCAGAGGCAGGAGTGGGTGGGCAACTGGGTCCTGGGGCTGGGCTGTGGAGCGATGGAATCCCAGTCGGGAGTCTTCGGTTCCAGCAGTGGTGGTCACAGCAACAGCACCCCTGGCTGATGTGCAGGCAGCAAATGGCAGGGCACGTGGGCAGCAGGCAGTCAGGCAGCAGCAGATGGCAGGTGGGAGCGTGCTCGGGGCTCTGGGGGGCAGCAGTTCGGCCTTCTGGGCAGGAGCGTGGTCTTCCGTGTGCTTACGCGTGGCCAGCTTGATACGGAGTGATTTGGCACGTGAAAAATCTGCACGTCAGCGTGTAATTCGAGGAAAGGCCCTTAGCGCGTAAGCGCGTCTGCACGCATACGCATTTTCATTGGACAGAAGATCCCTCAAGCGCAAGCGCCCCTGTGACGTGACACGTACAGACATGCATGGGCATTTCAGCGCACGTGAAAAAATGCACGTCCGGCTGTAATACGAGGAAAGGGCCCATGCGCGTAAGCGCGCGTGAAAAAATGCACGTCCGCGTGTAATACGAGGAAAGGCCCTTAGCGCGTATGCACGGCAGCACGCATATGCGATTTAATTGGACCAAAGGCCCTCAGCTCGTGAGCGCGTCTGTGACGTGACGCGCACGGGTGTATCCCTCATTGCACGTGATGACAGAACACACGTGGATTTCCACCAATCGCGTGTGAAAGTTCCCGGCACCCCGGAACACACGTACCCAGGCTAATCGCGTGTGGAACTTCCTGCGCACCCCGAAACACACGTACCCAGGCCAATCGCGTGTGCGCTCACTCCCCTGCGATCACACGCGATGACACCCGAATACGGGAAACCCGCGCACGGCAACAGACGTGCACAGGCGTCAACGCGTCCGCCCACACGAAGGCAGCTGGAGGCGTCCCCGCGCACAGCATAAAAGTGCGCGCAAACAACAAACGCGTATATACAGCTACGATGAATGCCCCATTTGTCGCTGCACTGATCGTGGGACACCGCAGGAGGAGGAGAATAGCCAGGGCATGCATTTTCGCACCACGGACAAGCCTTTTTGGGATGCCTGACGACCAGGTCTACGGCAGGTATAGGTTTCCACCCCATATCATCCTAGACCTGGTCAGGGAGTGGGAAGATGACCTCACATCCCCCACCCTTTGCTCCCAAGCATTGAGCCCCTTGGAGAAGCTGCTCAATGTCCTGCATTTTTTGCCCACTGGGTCATTTCAGCGGACCACTGCCATAGTGGGGGGGTCTCACAGGCCACGCAGTCACGCTGCCTACACCAGGTACTGGCAATCATGACAGCGCGCCCCTCAGTCCGCAGGCACATATACATGCCCAGAACACCCACAGAAAGGCAGGCCGTTGTCCTGGATTTTTACAGGGTGGCACACTTCCCCAAAGTGCTCGGTGCCATAGATTTCACCCATGTGGCCCTACGTCCACCTAGGGCCATTGAGCACATCTACCGAAACCGCAAGCACTGGCATTCCATCAATGTACAGGTGGTATGTGATGCAAAGGGAATCATCACCTCTGTCTATGCAAACTACCCTGGCTCCACCCATGACAGTTTCATATACAGAATGTCCGCCCTGAGCCGGGCCCTGGAAGCTGGGCAGCATGGCGACACATGGCTCCTAGGTCAGTACAAATGCCCTTGCACATGCATGCAAGTTACACACAGACAAATATCCAAACCCTAATAATCTCAACTATTATCACCTCCCCAGGGGACAGTGCCTACCCTCTGAGCAACCACATGATGACGCCAATCCGGAACCCCACCGCACCACCCCAGGTAAGATACAACGCCGCCCATATTGCGACCAGGGGCATAGTGGAGCGCACATTCGGAGTGCTCAAGTCACGTTTCCGCTCCCTTGACCTCTCTGGTGCGCAACTACTCTATGCACCACCAGTAGTGTGCAGGATCATTGTGGCAGCATGTGTCCTGCACAATGTTGCAACACGGCAGGGCGTCCCAGTGGACATGGTGGTGCCCCCCACATCCCCAACCACAGGCACAGGCGCTGCCCATGGGAGGGGACAGGGCACGTGGCGAGGAAGCCCGGACCCAGCTTGTGGCCACATTTTTCACCTAAACTCCCACCCCTGCGGAGTGCACACAGGCCTGGCACATACCAGGTGACAATCGATGATGACAAAGAGACAGTCAACTGTCACAACCCTACCACCCTGAGATAGTTGCCATGGAAGTGCCACATCGTCTGCATCCCTAGCTACTTAAACACAAGCTATCCTGTGTGACCAAAAGGCACACATATGACATATGACATGATATGGGCCATACACAAGTATTCCAAGGTGCAATGAGGCAGGGAGGGGGGAACAAGGGAACACAGAGAACGGTACTACTAGGCCAGGTGTCATTGAGATTGTGCAAGTGCAGGGGTAGGGGGAAGGGAAAAGTGCAAGGGGAAGGGTGGGGGGGGAGTCCAGTACAGGGGAAGTAGCCCAAAAAAATAATACATAGGTCGCCTGGTGGCAACTGCAAAGGTAAGTGCAGACAAGTGCTGGGAAGGGAGGGCTGTAGGGATAGAGAGACAGTACTGCAGTGCAGGGGTTGCCAGGGAGGCAGTGCAAGTGGAGAGTGGCTGGGCCAGGGACCGAGGTCAGTGAGAGTGGCCCAGTTGCAGCTCCTGTGCAGTTCCAGTAACGAATTCTGCAAGGGAGAGGCAGAGAGTAAGCAGAAGCAAAGAGGAAGGTCTTGAGGTGCTTCCAGAACTGGAGATGGTTCCCCTCAAGTTCAAGTCAGGCAGGAAGTCTGTTCCAGGGGGAGGGCCCTGCTGCGGAGAGAAATCTACCCCCAGCTAGTTGCTCTGAGAAGCGGATGACCCGGACATGCAAGGTGTGCATCACACACACCTGCAAAACAGGCCATGGCCATCACTGTCATGTCACTCAAACCCTCCCAAACATCAACATGACATGGCAAGCAATACCCATACACCAACGCAGTAACGATAAGGTACAAATTGCCATGTCCTAAATGTACAGTGGCATCGGACACTGCTGCCTGACCCGGAATCAGATGAAATGACAGACCAACAAAATCTCCCACCCAAAATAAGTCATTTCCAAATGCATTACAACAGTCGTAGACGTAACATCACAATGAATGCCTGTCTACATGCACATTATGCATTGCAAAATCAACACTGCAGCTCATGTGTGCAGTGTCCTACTCCTGCATCACACTGCTCAGCGCACAGCACAGTGAACAGCCATTGTGTGTGATGCACACCCTGAGCATCACATCTAAGTGACAGACCACGTCAAACATCAAATTAGGCATGTACTGGATCCATGATCGGTCACAGAACATGTGCTGCCGGGACACAGTGGGCACCAGAAGGCAAACAGTGTACACGTGGATATGCAAGGGTGGGAGTACATGTAGTGCATCAGAGTGCAAGTGTGTGGTTCTGCAAGGACATGCACTCCACATATGCATGTGCACTCCAGTGACCATCAGTGTTCCCTACACATCACATGTGAACATCCACCATGTGTACACCCCAGCATGTCAAACCACAACTATCCCCTCGCACCTGAAAGGAAAACACAACCCATGAAAAGGCATTGATCAGCAGAACACAACATGTACATAGGATACCACCATTACTATGTCAGAGTTCCCATCACACTGCAGGGCAAGGCAACTATCAACAACAACCCCCCTCCCCTCCCTCACAAATGACCATGACCCACTGAACAACTGCACCTGGGTCATGGAGCCTCCAAACCTCAATTCCACCTGGCCACAGGATCACCTTTACCCTTCGTCACCATCTCCCACCTTGTGTGTAAAAAGATGCCTGAACCCTCCGAATCCACACTCATTTCCAAAATCACAAAATCCAAGGCATAAAAACGAACCCGAACACCCTCCAGTAGATGACTTGACATAGTGGTACCTCACAAAGGCCAAGTACTACCACAATGATGCAACAACCAAGGTAGCACAGCAAAACAATGTCACGACAGGATGTGAGACACGTGTGGTACATGACATAGGATGATGCACCATGAATGGATGTGTACTGTCACAGGTCCCCTGTACAGGCGCGGGAGTGTCACGAAACAACCACCCCCACCATGTCCCGGGTGCCTGCAAGGTCAAACTCACACAGGCCCCTGAGACCCTGGTGGGGAAGGAGGTTCAGGGATATGCAGTCGGGACAGGTGTTGACACACTGGATGACTGGAATGAGTGGCAGGAGAGGGGAGGAGGAATGACACATGAAACTAGGGAATGCACGAAAATGTACAACCTGCATGAACACATACACAATCCAAACAAACTTGGACATCATTGTCATGGCCTTCTGTAGTCCAGGCTCAGGAGTGGTACGAACCAACCACCCCCTCTAGGGTTTTGGCGCCTGCAAGTTCGGGGCTTACACAGGCATCCGCAACCCCAGTGGGGAAAGAGGGTCAGGGAACGTTGCTTGGATAGGCACGGGAAGCAGGAATACCGGGTAGAGGGTACAGGTTTCAAAATTGCATAGGATCACGGGTGATTAGGGAGAAAAAAACATACCAAATTGAACCACACATACATCCATGCATCAGTACACTCCCCAGCAAGCCTATGCAGAGCAGTTCGTAAGAAAAACAACAAGACACTTAGCTCTGGTTTTGAGTGCTGGCCTCCTGCCTGCGCACTCTCAGGTCCGGTTACAGGAGCACTGCAATGCTGCAAAGAGAGCCACAGTCAACAAGCTGTACGTGCCAATTACACAAAAACACAACACCAAACATGCCCCATAGCAACAAACTACTCTACAAACAGACAATCTGTGGTCGATGCTTCGTACCCATATATAACATCACCCCTGTGACGGGTCATACACAGTCAATGCAGTAAGTCAACCGCTGGTGGGTGCGTGGCAAATGGAACACCAATGTGTCACAATTTACACAACATGCAATGTTCCCTGGGTAAGCAGACAGACCCATATAGCAAGCCATGACTACAGAGCAAGTTGCGTACCACCATGACCGAAACAAAGTTGGCAGTGCATTTATCATGAAGTACGTGGAAAAGACATGCACTGCACCCGAGTATGTCCCTTGCTGTATGTCCCTGTGAGCTGCCCCTTTCCATGTCTCGGAAGGCTACATGGTTGATACAAGTGCCTCAATGGACCTTGGTGTACCGGAGGGTATGTGCCACTGCCCCTGCATGTGTCCCAGACAACCCTACTATCAACAGCCATCAGTCCACAAACACATCTGAGCTGCATTGTGTGCTTCAACACCAATATTCGTCTAAGCTCACCCTCAGTGCTGTGACTAAGCCTGCATGTGCAACTCGCCTGGTGCAAGCTTTGCTGTGTCGTGGCCCCCCTGTGATGCTCAACTTGCCTGGAGTTCCTTGGAACATGTCAGCAGTTCTAGGATGTGGGTCTGCAATCACTGTGCCTCTGCTTGTGCACACATGTGCATGTGGGCACCAACAAACGGGTCCAGAATTCCGTCGTCCAATGGGCCATGTCTGCTGGCAAAGGTGCTCTGGAGGCTCATCCCCCTGCAGAAAGGGCATGAAACACATGATTAATGCTTCAAAGTCATCTGTGTGTGTCTCATCAGGCATCTCATTACTTGACCATGTCAGAGAGTTACATCACAAATCACACCATCAGTCCGTCTATCACCTCCAAAGTGTGGAACACTATCTACAGCATGAATTGCAACAAGCACATGTACAGGAAAGATATGAAACATACTACACAATGCATAGCAATCAATGTCCACATTAATCATGACACACCCCATCTAGCAAAAGCTGAACAGAGGGGATGTGGCCTAGCAGTTCGGGCTGGACTGCCCCTTTTGGGGTGGAGCCAAGCCTGATTTGCATGTGGTTTTTCCCTTCTGTAATGGCTTGGCAGGCGAGGAACGGTGGTCTGGAGGGTTGCCCAGAGCATTGCCAGTGGTTAAGATTAAGTCTAAACCTTCCAGCCATCACCTCTTTGTTTTTGCTATGTCACCCCGAGTGGGACGGATATGCCCAGACGTGGGTCCCGTGCCTGCTGGGCCTAGAGACCCAAGCTACTCCTCACTGATGAGCCCCAACAAGGGCGAAACATGTTTGGGGATGCTTGTGGTCGCGTGCAGAGGGGATGTGGCCTAGCAGTTCGGGCTGGACTGCCCCTTTTGGGGTGGAGCCAAGCCTGATTTGCATGTGGTTTTTCCCTTCTGTAATGGCTTGGCAGGCGAGGAACGGTTGTCTGGAGGGTTGCCCAGAGCATTGCCAGTGGTTAAGATTAAGTCTAAACCTTCCAGCCATCACCTCTTTGTTTTTGCTATGAACAGTGGACAATGACACCTAAATCATCCCCACTAGGGGTGTCAACACAAGTCACACAGCACCAGACATGCCACAGATATGACAGTCCAAAGCCCTTGTGTAAAATGCTGTAACACCGAACCATCCTTGCGAGCCCTTGGATAAGGGAGGCAGGAGTGGCATATGTGAGTCAAGGACCCCAAGCAGCAAACACATACACAAGACAACCATGAAGGGCCCAGCTGGAACAGACAGTGGATGCCTTCAAAAGCCACAAAGCACCGCACCGTCACATGAAAGCACAATAGACTAGCAATTTTAAACTAACTCAACTATTAACTAATTAAACTAACTATGGAAAAGCTACATTACCTATTTAAACTAACTATCAAACAGAAACTTAACTAACTAAACTAAAAGAAAAATCAAAAATGGCCACATACGACCCGGGGGGGGAGGGGAGGCACCCAGGAGGAGGGAGGTACAGGGTGCTGCTCAACATCCACATGCGATGATGCTGAGCCCAAAAAAAAAATCCTCCATGGGCTCAACGCCTGCACAGCACGACCTATGTGGGAGATAGATGGTCGTCCGAGTCTGACTCCTCCTGGAAAGGAGGACGTGGCACAGTAGCCTGGCCATGCCTAGCCGCAGCTTGCCCCTCGTCGGCAGCAAGTCTGCCGGACGGGTGAGCCTGGTTCTGTGTGGCGATGTGACGTAGGTCTGCATGCAGAACCTCACGTGATACACGTGCTTCCTCTTGCAAGGTAGCATGTGTAACACAGAGTTCCTCCTGCAAGGCCTGGCTGGACAACCGCTGCACCTCCCGGCAAGCCTGTAGCTCAGCCGAGATGGTGCGCTCAAGCTGTGCAAACCTCTCCTCTGCCTGCTGCCTCTGGGACATCATAAGGACACCCAGAGTGGATCTGAGGGAAGCATACTCCTCCCTCAGGGCATCCATGTGCGCCTCTGCATGAGCAGCAATTGCTTGACGCAGAGACAACATTTCAGCCTGGCGTGACCTGTCTGAGGCCGCCATGCCCAGCCTGAGCGAGCGGGCCGTGGACCGTGCCGCCTGCTGCTGGAGAAGCACCTGCCTAGCAGGGGGGAGCACAGATCGGGCCACACGCTCCATGCTCTCAGCGATGTTCTCCATTGATGCCCCCTGCCGTTCGGAATTGGCAGTCATGTCTTGCTCCCACTCAGTATACAGCAGTTGCGCGCGGCGACCGCGTTGCCGGGCTTGACCCCTGCGGGACCCAAGGACCGGGGGTCCTCGCTGTGTTGGCACCGCCTGCGGCTGCACGACTACATGCCCCCGTCGACGTGATGTCCCAGGCACATCAGTGACTGGTGTGGAGGGTGACCCTGCGTCCCGATCCACCACGGGCGGAGGAACCAAGACTGTCTGATCCCTCAGTGCAGGTGTCGCAGACAGAGGAGTGTCCACATCAGAATCACTCACCCCTGACACATGGACTTGATGCTCATCCAACTCAACATGGACGTCAGAGTCGTCATCAAGGCTGGACTCATAGGCAGCCAGAGACAAGATGGACTGCAGCACTTGGGGGTTTTCGTGGCCTACCACCCCACGACCCCCACTAGTGCCGGGTTGATGTGGTGTTACCAACCCTGTGTCTGGCATGACAACACCATCCTCCGCCTCCATTGCGTCATCACCTGAAAAATAGAGAGAAAAAGGTCAATACACATGTCAGAAGCACACGACACACACCGACAGCTAAGGCATCCGGCAGACATGTGACACACAACATATGACCTGGCATGCATGCTGGGTCTACTTTGAATAGCTTCTGTGATCAGACCTGTTGAAAGGTGGCCGTTTCCATGGAAGTGGGTCTATGCAGTGCAGAAAATGTGTACGCCACTCACTACCTACATGTACAAGCACTACATGGTGTGTGCCAGGAAATGTGAAGGCAGTGCAATTTCAAATTCAGACATCACGTGCATTGTGCATTCAATGTGTACCATGTCTAGAAGCCAAGCACCCCTCCACCCCAGTACCAAAGCAGGGATGCCTAGCATGGTATCAAAAGGCTGACCATACACCTGTGTATTGACAGGCAGTGTTGACTGGCATCAACAGCTTAATGTGATTCAAATTACAACACTGCAAATGATGCTGGGACAGTGGGCAGGACACATGATGGAAACTCCGGAGGCCACCCACGTGTGAAGAAGACACAAGAGTTGGACAGAGTCATTGGCCATTGAACAGGCTGAGGCCTGTGAGCCACACAGATTGTCAGGGCCTAAACATGTGTGCAACGCAGGACTGAGCCACAGTTGACATGGGGAGGCCGATGAGATGGCAGGCAATGTATGTAACCAAGGACTCATATTACAGTGATCATCCAGACAAGGACACATAGGGGCATGCGTGCAATGCACATGGAGCATGAATGGGCACTCATGTCCCTGCGGGACATCTGACCCATGCACAGTACAAGTGAGATACCCTGCATCGAGTACTAAGGCTGTACCATACGGCATATGTCTGGCAGTTTCTACACTGGAAGTTAGCATCTACACAGGACACATGAACAAGAAACTACACATTGGCAAGATTGGAGCACACCAGTGCAGAGGTGGAACTGGAGTGCAGAGTGGCAGAGGAGGGGCAAGGGAGCATGCCCACATGGAGTCCCGCATGCAGGCAGAGGAGACATGCATGATGGTAGCATTGCATTACTTACACATCAGAACCATGTACACGTCACATATAGCAGCAATCATGCACAGCACATCCCACAAGTGAAACACACACGTCCTCAACAAACACGCATCAACACTCACTGGACTGGGCATCAAAGTCCAGCATCTCTCCCACTCCTTCGACCAATTCAGGTGGTATGAACTCCGCAACGAGAGCCTCATGCGGAGTGAGTTCTTCCTCCTCTGGTGCAGGCCCACCGCCAGTCACCAGAGTCAAGTTGTAATTTGAGGCACGCTTGGCCTTAGTGCTGTGCTTGATGTCATTCCAACGCTTTTTGCACTCCTGCGCCGTGCGCACCTTATGGCCGAATGAACTGACATGTTCCGCAACATGCTTCCAGTGGGTGTCACGTTGGGCAGCCGTAGTCTGACTATTGGCACCCACTAGCATGTCACGGCTGTGGCCCCGCACGTAGTCCACGAGGAAGTCCAGTTCCTGCTTACAGAAAAGCTTCTTCCTCGACGTGCAGGAGGTCGTGGCTGTGTGTGGGGTCCCAGCCTGTGCTGCAGGTGCAACCTTCCTCCTCTTGGACTGTGGCGCAGACCCTGGCTGGCTAATGCCGCCCCGACCAGTATGTCCAGTGGGTTCGGTGGATTGAGCCAAGGGAGTGGGAGGTGGAGGGATGACCAAAGGCCTGACTTGTGTCAGTGGCAGCTGGGTGCCCACTAATGGACCCTGTGCAGCAACATCAGCTGTGGCAGGGTCATTGACCGCAACGGTCCTGGTTGGCAGACTCACAACCGGGGTGCTGTTGGGTGCATCTGCCCCTGCACTTGCCAACACCCGGCTGTTCGGGGCAGCAGATGACATGACTGCCCCAGGGACACGTGTCTTGGTGTAAGCAGCCCGGCCTGCCCCTATGGTTTCCCCCCTGGCCTGTTGGAGATCTACCAAGGGCTCTTCAAGTGGCAACGCAGCCTGCGCTGGCAGACCTTAGCCTGGGTGGTGGTGTCCACAGCTGCACCTGCAGCTACCACTACCCTTGGGCCTGTGGCAGTCGATGGAACGGACTGCCGGGTCATATGGGTGCCAGTGCCAGATGCAGGAGCTGCATCCCCCGGAACCACAGGGGGTGGTGGCATGGCTGCACCGACACATGGCACAACATTGTGCTCAAGTGGCGCACCCCTGCCTCTTCCCCCTCTGTGGCTGCCCTGGACACCCTGGAGTCCCCCTACTCCCTGGTCACCACGGCCACGTCCCCGACCATGCCCGCCACGAGTAGTACGCCCAGCTGAGGCACCCCTCACCTTTGGTGGCCTCCCAACCATGGCACAGATGTAGTAGTGCTGGCACAGATGGAGTGGTGCCAATGGGAGGTGTACACCACAATTTGACCTGGGCAATTGGGGTGAAGGGGGTGGGAAGCAAGATATTAACAGCCCCCCTGCACATGCAAGGCTGTATGTGACCCCGGTGATGTGGTGACGGGTCACGCAACGCTCAGGCACCCCAAAACTGCAGTAAAACTGTGCACGCAACCCTGCAGCCTACGTGCGTGGATTCAACCTCCCGCAGTACGCGGTGGCACCCAGTAACACAAATAACGCGTACGCGTGGGACACGCAGGCTACTATGACATCGAAAATGGGTGCGATACACAGGGGCACCCGCAGTGGGAAAAAGAGCGTGTGCGACTCACCGTCTGACTAGCACGATGCAGAAAAACACGCGTAGCCAATACCCCCGCCAAAAGAAGAGATACGTCCTTGATAGCTGTGAAGTTGTGATGGCGCGCGAAACAACAGGAAGCAGAAACACACGTTGGTCTCCACGAAAGGCACGTACAGCGAACTGCTGGGCCCGCTCACCTTTAACCCTTGCTGAGGGACACGCACGCGCGCGTCACGCAACTTACGCGCATGGGCCCTTTCCTCGTATTACATGCGGACGTGCAGTTTTTCACGCGCGCTCACGCGCTAAGGGCCTTTGGTCCAATGAAATCGCATATGCGTGCTGCCGTGCATACGCGCTAAGGGCCTTTCCTCGTATTACACGCGGACGTGCAGTTTTCCACGCGCGCTTACGCGCATGGGCCCTTTCCTCATATTACACGCGGACGTGCAGTTTTTCACGCGCGCTGAAATGCCCATGCACGTCTGTCACGTCACAGGGGCACTTGCGCTTGAGGGGCCTTCTGTCCAATGAAAATGCTTATGCGTGCAGACGCGCTTACGCGCTAAGGGCCTTTCCTCGAATTACACGCTGACGTGCAGATTTTTCATGTGCCAAATCACTCCGTATCAAGCTGGCCACGCGTAAGCACACGGAAGACCACGCTCCTGCCCACAAGGCCGAACTACTGCCCCCCAGAGCCCCAAGCACGCTCCCACCTGCCATCTGCTGCTGCCTGACTGATGCTGCCCATGTGCCCTGCCATTTGCTTCCTGCACATCAGCCAGGGGTGCTGTTGCTGTGACCACCCCTGCTGGAAGCGAAGACTCCCGACTGGGATTCCATCGCTCCACAGCCCAGCCCCAGGACCCAGTTGCCCACCCACTCCTGCCTCTGGGGTTGTCATGTCAGGGCAAACACCATCTGGGACCACTGACAACCCCCGGCCAGAGAGGCAGAGGGGCACCAGCTTCAGTGCCACCGAAGTTGGTGTCCTGGTGGAGCAAGTCCTGGGGCAGTATGATGCCCTCTTTGGAAGTTCCCGCGCCGACAAGGAAGGACGGACTCGGATCTGGACTGACATCGTGACTGCCATCAACGCAGAGGTGGTGGCAGTCTGCGACTTACAACATGTCAAGAAGTGCTGGGAGGACTTCAGGTCCAGGACCCTGAACAAGGCCCGGCGCCTCTTGAAGGCAGCGGATGCCAAGGGGCGCCGGGGCTACTTGTCGGAAGAACAGATGAGGGTCCTGGAACGCATATCCCCAGCGCTCCACGTCCAGGTCCTTGAGAAGCAGACCCGTCTGGAGTCGAGCAGTGAGTGTACATGCATGCTGATTGTGAGCAGTGCGTGTGGTGATTATTCAGTAGTGTGCAGGTTGCACATCTGTTTGTATGGGGTCGAGTATGGGTGGGGGTGTACAGGGCCGTGGGGCTGACACATGCGAGGGCTGTAATGTGTGAGACATGGATGGTGCTTGTGTGTGTAGGCTTGCATGCCAAATGCAGTTGTGCGGGCACACATGTTTGGATGAATGTGTATGTGAGTAGACATGTCCGTGATGTCACGCATGTATGTTGTTTTCGGCTGCATGTATCAGCACTGTGTGCATGTGCATGTGTGTGTATTTGACAAGGGTGCAACAGTGATGCAACATGGATGCATGTGACAGCGGTATGTGGAAGCCTGATTGGCAGATGTGACATGGATGCCCGTCTGAACACTGCGACACTTGGCAGAGGTGTACACATGCATGCAAGTGTGGTGGTGTGTGTACATGTGTGGTGCACTTCCTGTGTTGCATGTGATGTCTGGCTCACCTTTGGCTGCTCATGCTGTTGTATGTGTATGGATGGTGGTGGCAGTTGCGATATGGCTATGGTATGGCTCATGTGTGCGAGTTGTAATGACATGTGTGTTGGGGATTGTGATGACATGTCTGAGGTTTGCCAATGCCACTCATGTACAACTGTCATGTGTGTATGTGTCCATTGTACAGTGCCCTGATGCCTGTGTTTTGTTTCTCCCTGTCTGCAGCATCAACTGATGAAGAGGGCGGAGAAGGTGCTGGCGAGCACAGCGGCGGGGATCCCACTGCCAGCCGGAGACGCAAGGCCCGGCTCCCCTCCCATGTTGTCATCTCGTCCGGGAGTGAGGAGTCCGGTGCCGCGTCCCAGGCCGCAGCTGCCGGGTGGAGGTCCAAGAGGCGGAGGTTGGAGTTGGACTCCTCGGCAGCAGAAGGGGCAGCTGGGACCCCACAGGGCCCAACAGGGGAAGATGGCACGGAGTCATCCAGGTTGGTGGGGGGTTTGGTGGAGGAGGAGGCCGTGCAAGCACCAGAGACGGGGTCTGGAGGTGGGGATCCCACTGGTGCTAGTGGTGCAGTGCAGGACAGGGACAGGAGGCAGCACAGGCCGCCGCGGAGGTGCCTGTGTGCAATCCTGTCCCTGATCCTGTCCCTGCATCATCTTGCACCAGCAGGGATGCCTACGTCCAGACCCGTTTTCAGGCAGGGACTGAGCTCACGTCAACTGGCCTTCCTCTGCCTACGGATGTGGCTATCCAGGTCCGGGTTGAGCCTGTCCTGGCTGGTGTGGCGTTGCGTCAATGGGCCATGCGAGGTGACCTGCAGTCTTTTCATGAAGAGACTGCACGTCATCTCGAATGGCTCGTTGACCACGTCAGCCTCCTGGGACCGGTCACTCAGGCCGGATTCCTCCGTCTGATGGGGCTTGCTACGACCCCCTCCTCAACTGGACCCCCTACGCGCCAGTCGTCCTCTGTGCCATCTTCCCACCCATCAGTCACCTGGGTGCCCTGTGGAGCTGCATCTGACGGTGCGGCCAGGCTGGTGGAGGAGGCATCCCTGCCACAGTCGGGAGTCGGACGTCCAGCAGGGGTGGCCACATCTACGACAGCACCCCAGCCGGCGGAGGATGTGCAGGCAGCAGGAGGCAGTGCACGGGCAGAGGCACAGCAGCAGCAGCAACGTGGTGGGAGCCATGAAGGCTCGTGGCCTTCAACATCAGAGGGGCAGGCATCGGCCGGAGGGCAGGAGGACCCAGGACAGAGAGTGTCTTCCGTGTGGCAGCGGTTGGGCCACGCCATAGATGCGGAGCGGCAGCGGGCGGAAGAGGCACGGCTCACAATGGTCAGGGCGGAGAAATCCATGCGGAGGGCCCTCAGGCGGGCCGAGTGCCTCGAGGCAATCCGCAGGGGTTTGGAGGTGGAGACGTCGACGGCCCTGCGGACCCTCGGGGCCATGGAGGAGGACCGCCTCCGGGACATTGAGGAGGAGTTCGATGATGCCCTGGCCCGGGACATCCACAAGTGAGCCGTGAAACTAGCCCGCTGCCCTTGTACATAGTTATGTAGGTAGTGTTAGGTTTCATTTTTGTTTTTATTTTATTTGGACCTTTCGGACATTGGGCACATTTTTGTATATAGTTTTTTTTATTAGTTAGTGTAGTTAGATAGGTTTCCTTTATTTTGTTGGGATAATGGACCCTGGCTTGTTCCCATGTACATAGTTCACAGTTGGATTGTATTTTATTTCACTTTTTAACCATGGAGCAATGGCTTTCTTTTTTATTTCCCATTGGATTTTGTTTTGTGGACATTGACTTTGGACAACGTTACTTTGGAATTTTATTTTTGGTTTTGCTTTTTTTAACGGACATGCTTCTTTTCATTTTTGTACATTCACATTTCTTATTCTATTTATGTTTCCTTTAATACATTTTTTTTTGGTGAACTGCAATGTGTGGTATCTCATTGGTTCATGCATTTCATGATATGTGTTATGAGATTCACTGACACCCATTGGGTGTATGTGAGGGAAATGTGTTTGTTTCGGAACTTGCAATTGGTGTTCTGTGATGTAATTGCAAATTATGAGTGGGTGGGTGCAATACTCGGGTGGGTGTTTTGCATTTGGAGGCTGACCATAGGGACCAGGGATCTAGATTGTGATGACATGTTGGCTGGGGAACATGAGTTGGACATGGGTGGGGGCCTGCTGGCAGGTGCCCCACAGTGCTGGGGGGTGGGGGTGGTGGGGAACATGAGTTGGACATGGGTGCGGGCCTGCTGGCAGGTGCCCCACAGTGCTGGGGGGTGTGGGTGGTGGGAGACATGAGTTGGACATGGGTGGGGGCCTGCTGGCAGGTGCCCCACAGTGCTGGGGGGTGGGGGTGGTGGTCGACATGGGTGGGGGCCTGGTGGAGGCTGCCCCTGCACTGCTGGAGGGTGGGGGTGGTGGGGAACATGAGTTGGACATGGGTGAGGGCCTGCTGGCAGGTGCCCCACAGTGCTGGGGGGTGGGGGTGGTGGGAGACATGGGTGGGGGCCTGGTGGAGGCTGCCCCTGCACTGCTGGGGGGTGGGGGTGGTGGGAGACATGGGTGGGGGCCTGGTGGTGGGTGCCCCTGCACTGCTGGGGGTGGGGGTGGTGGGAGACATGGGTGGGGGCCTGGTGGAGGCTGCCCCTGGTGACTGAGGGGTGGGGGTGGTGGTAGACATGGGTGGGGGCCTGGTGGAGGCTGCCCCTGGTGGCTGGGGGGTGGGGGTGGTGTGAGACATGGGTGGGGGCCTGGTGGAGGCTGCCCCTGCACTGCTGGGGGGTGGGGGTGGTGGGAGACATGAGTTGGACATGGGTGGGGGCCTGGTGGAGGCTGCCCCTGCACTGCTGGGGGGTGGGGGTGCTGGTAGACATGGGTGGGGGCCTGGTGGTGGGTGCCCCTGGTGGCTGGGGGTGGGGGTGGTGGGAGACATGGGTGGGGGCCTGGTGGTGGGTGCCCCTGCACTGCTGGGGGGTGGGGGTGCTGGGAGACATGGGTGGGGGCCTGGTGGAGGGTGCCCCTGGTGACTGGGGGTGCAGGGGGACATGCGATGGTGGGCAGTAGTGCAAGCTGACATGTGGGTTGGCTGGGGGTCATGGCCATGGTGGATGGTGTGCCTGCAGGACATGTGCAGGGTAGGCCCCTGTGGTGTGAGCCACCTGCAGGGGCCGTGTAGGGTGTAGAGGGAACACCTGGGAGGACCCACACGTGCAATTCACGTGTGGTGCTCCCTGTGCACCCCTGTAATACATGTACCCTGATGGAATCGCGTGTGTAACTTCCCGCGCACCCCTGGAATACACGTGCCCTGCTGATGTCGCGTGTGAAACTTCCCCCGCACCCCAAAATACACGTACCATGATGAAATCGCGTGTGGAATTTCCCGCGCACCCCTGAAATACACGTGCCCTGCTGAAATCGCGTATGGCACTTCCTGCGCACCCCTGAGATACGCGTACCCCCAATCGCGTGTGGAAATTCCCGCGCACCCCTGAAATACACGTACCCTGCTGAAATCGCGTGTGGCACTTCCTGCGCACCCCTGAGATACGCGTACCCTGCTCGCACGGGCCCAATCGCGTGTGGAAATTCCCACGCACCCCTGAGATACGCGTACCCTGCGGAAATCGCGTGTGGAATTTCCGCCGCACCCCTGAAATACGCGTACCCTGCTCGCACGGGGCCAATCGCGTGAGGTACTTCCCGCGCACCCCAGTGATACACGTAGCCCGCTTGCCGTGCTGGTACAGGGTTAGCGCAGCCCTTTGCACTGGATTGGGTATATTGATGGCTTTTCCCTGCGCGAGAGGCGTTCTTGGGGGCGTAACTGGCGCTGCGCCACTGTGCGCCACGGCTGGTTTTGGTGGCTGGAATCCATGAATACGCTGTCCGCGGAAATGGATTTTAGCGCACGCGGCTGGCGCAGGGATTCGCACACGCACACTGTGGCCAGCCGCGTGCGCCACTTGTGCGCTGAATTCTATGAATTACCCCTTTAGTGTTTTAGCGTTTCTCTTGACTCGCTACATAATGTGCAGGCTGACCAACCTTCCTCCTCCTGATGTGGTTTAATTAGAACTTCTCTAGTATGTAACAAATTAAATCTGAACCTCATGAACGTGGTTCTGTGTCGAGGACAGGGGAATTTCATCAAATACATTGGTATAACATTTAAGGCTTTGATATTGTCTTTGGCGAGGCAGGGTAAACTGGATTGTGATTTTTCATTTACTATCAGGATCCAGTCCTCAAGCCAGATTTTCCTTTCTTTTAACCGCTTCAGGGTTGGAAACAGCAGTTCTTCATTCATCTTTATGTTTGCCAGTATTCCTATACAATGATTAGCCCAGGTTTCCAAAACCCAGTCCCAGCGCACAGCCTTCTTTATTTTCAAGACTTTAAGTTGAGGTGGGGAGTTCTCTATTATTATGTTATGGTACAGGAGGCGAGCTTTCCATATATATTAGTGTTATCTGTGTCTAGTATTTGTTATATATTGTTTTTTTTTATCTTGTTAAAAGTGATAAGTATATGGAGTTATTATCCGCTTTGTGATTCATAGGGTGTTTTTATGAGTTTTTGCATGTTAATAAATTGAATCCATTTTGATAATTTATTATTGAGGAGTACCATGTCCATTTTTGCAGGACAATTAGTACTAGGAGGTTGAACAACCCAACACTTACTGTGAGAGAGTATTGTTAGAAAAGAGTGTATCTATCTCCTTTTTTTTTTTACATGAAAGTCACCAGTAGACATAATATGCTCATAGTTCATTATACTACATGATAGGCTGCAAGATACACACAAGCGCTTTTAAATACTTTTCATGTAGCCTTCTAGTTTTGACATCACTACTGACTTATGATACATCGGATACAATGGCTGCTACTGTAAGCCAGAAGGATATTGCAAGACACCAAGGAGTTTCATGACCAAATCGAGTAACAAGGCTTAAGGCTGAGTTATACTATAACTTTACAGTGCTCGGAGGTGACTTTTATGTACAGAAGAAAATTTAATTCTGTATAGTAGATGTCCAGCATTGTCATCTCCTTTGATACTTCCCCATTTGCTGACTTTAATGTAAGAGATCTTCCGGTTGTTGATACATATAATGAATGTTAAATTGTTAAATTGTCTGTAAAAAAACAAATAATAATAATAACATGCAGCTTTTACAGTGTGGCAGAAAAATATGTATAACATTTATTAAATAAAACTAATCGCTGTGTGCTTTAAATGAAATTATAGTGCAGGTGGATTCTTGCTCTCCTGTAGTGTATACAATGTGAATGGTAATATAAACAGTTCCTTAACAATGTATGACCATAAAGTGTACCAGAAAGACATTTTTGGGTTTGAATTTGAATAGTTGGTCAAAAGCTTGTCGAGGCTTTTCTTAAAAAGAAAAACACAAGTTATTGTTGTAGGCTCAAGCAGCGGGCATTGTGAGGTATCAAGCATCTGTTAGACATTATAAGAGTTGTCCTGTAGATGTCTTGTTTTAATCATAGGTCAGTGGTGATGTCACCGCTATCCTCTGATAAGAAATGGATTTGCATGATTTTATACACGCAGGCTGCCGTGTATGATATGAAAATGATATCAATGCAGTCACCAAAATAACGTTTGCCAATTTAGTTGTGAGATCACAATGCCTTCTGATTAAGCCAGCGCAGACCAGCATTCCTGCTGGCCCTGGGACATGATTGCTTGCTTTTCATATTCCTTCCTTCTAAAATATTTCTCTGTGACACTTTTGAAGACATTAGTTGATAAGGAACTGTTCTTGGCCCTATGTTTATTAAGTGCACTGGTGTTTAACACAGAAGGACAGGCATTTGCATGTTATCAGTGACCCTTAACCACATAAAAAGATGTTAAATGCATTTTTTTAAACTTCATAAACGATGTTACATTACAGGATGCATATATATATCAACAATTAGGGCCTGATTCACAGAGCATTTTCCTATGGGATTGCGCCATCATAAAACGCTTCTGTGAATCAAGCCCTTAATGCGGATGAAAGCACCACCATGAATTACATGTCTACAATTCCCCTAGCATACTTCAAACAACATTGCAAATCACTTTGGAGTTCTGTGACCTTATAAAACAGATGCATCCAAATCCAGGACTCGAGTGCCGAAAACCTGACAGTTTTCAAGATATCCCTCATTAATATTAAGGCGAAGTAAGTTGCACACATTTAGAATCATTGTATGCAAATTTATCTTGCGAATATTAATGAAGGATATTCTGAAAATCCAACATGTTTCCAGCCCTCGAGGCCTGGAGTTGGACAACCGTATTATAGAAGAACTCAGCCTTCAGTTTAACTTGGGGAACTTTATTGTATATATTCTAGTACTATTGCAAAATAAAATGTCCCCATTTCGATTCCCCTCCCATTTTACAGACCAAAATAAATCAAAATCTGCACAGAGAGTCCAGCATCCATTCTACACACTGTGTAGAGCCTCCCACCTGTATATCAAATGCAGCCTCAATTCCACAGACCACGTTTACATACAATTCTACAAAAGAGGGTGATGGCTCTAGTCCACACACAAAGTGCAACTTTAATCCATTAATTGCAAACTGCATTAAATGCACCTTGGGCAGCCTTCATTTTATGAGAGGTCATCTCATTCTAAATATGTCACAATGTTCTGGGTGGGGTGTCATTAGTCTATGGAAAGCCACTTTACTATGTTAATGAATTAATCCCTAGTTATGTGGTAAAGTTCTGGGTGAGTTGTCTCTCGTTAGACTTTGGGAAGTCATCTCACTATGTTTATTTGTAACATGCTGGGAGAGATGGCTGAAATTTCAAGAAAGGTTTTCTCACTCTATGTTGCAAGGTGTTGCAAAAGCTGATTCTGGTGGTGTAATATCGGTTCTACCACTGTTAGATATGTTTGTGGTTTAAGATAGATCCCATCACTCAGGTTATGTAGGAAGGTGCTGAGCTGACAAAGATTTTTCTTGTGTAATAGATGTTAGCACACTCTGGTTTAACATGTTTACCCCTGTCTGCATCAAGCAATGTCATTTGTGGGGTTGACAGCGACTCCTGTGGCCTCCCTTGCTAGCCCTGTATTAAAATAAATCAGGCCGAAGGCAGGACCAAGGCTTGCAGCACGAGAAGGAAGTGCTCAGTAGGGTGAACTGACCACAACGTGTGGCAAGCATCACATGCAACATTCAGCTCCAAGCCCTTCTCCTCTGGATTCCTCCACACTCACATACAGGAACCAGGAAACTGTCCCAGCTTCCTGGCTCCTGCTTGCGAGCAGCACAGAGGAACTGAGGGTGGCCTGGACTGACATACAGAAACAGTAAAAACAGGTAAGAAGGCTTTTTTTTATATAATGTGATGTGTATTTTGCATTTGTGAAGTGTGTGTCTGATGTATGTATGTATGTTCTATGGTTCAGATAGTGGTGGGTGAATGAGAAGAACTGTGATAGTGTGTGTATTTGAAGGTTCTGTGTGTGTGTGTCTGTGTGGCCAATGCAGCGAGAGTGGATGTAAGACAAGGTGTATGAGTGAATGACTGGTGGGTGAACGAGTAGGAACGTGATAGCGTGTGCTTGAATGTTCTAGGTGGAAACACGGGTGCTAGACGCATTTGAAGATTGTGTGCCATCACTTCCAGTGATGTCACTTGGGGGCGGGGTCCAATGACATCACTTCCTGTCATGTCTTCAGAGGTCAATGGTTGTGTGATGTCTTCCACGACCCTTAGCATGTTGGAGAAATAACGCTGGTGTCTGCATTGTAAACACCTTGTTACTTCAGGACGTTTTCCTCATACAGTTCAACCACCTATACGCTTCTACTCTTTTTCTTTCTCCATATATCTGTTTCTTTCTGTATCTTCCCCCTCTCTCTTGTTTCAGCTTCCTTCTCACAGATAAACCGTGTCAGTCCAAAAGGTTTGACCCCCAACGAGATGACACTTGACCCAGTAACTGTGCAAGGCAGGGTGAAACCCGATGCAGCTTTCAATTGCAACCTATCTGTCTCCTACATCCATACAAAAGAGAAAAGGGGACCTGTCACATGTCACAAAGAATGTGTTGTTGTGATTGTGAAGATGTTCCAGGTAGCCAGCTCACTTCATTCTAACATGATACTCACCAGTCCATGAAACAGAGAGAGGGGGGAGAGAGAGAAAGAAAGAGAGAGCGGGGCAGAGAGAGAGAGAGAGAGTTTCTGTTCTGTTCGTCCTTGCTTGGGTGAAGCATGCTTATCTGAGATTTACAGTGCTCACATATCAGCTTCTACATAATGAAAAGGATTGCAGATGAAGTACCGGATACCTCACCGACACTAACATCTGAGACTGTATCAGGCGTTCTGTATGCTAGAACAGAATCCTTCCATTTAAAGCACTGAGATTCGAACATCACACAAACACACATTCACCAGAACAGCAGTCTGCTGAAAGGCATGCATGTGTGGAGGGCATACTGGTACCTAAGTGTTCTGACATGGCTGCACAACACCACACCCACCACACACACCTAGCCTCTGATAGTCCTCCCACAGGCCCGCGTAGCAGCAACTGCACTCAGCACCTTGAATCCTCAGACCCTCACACAACTTCTGAGCAAACAAAGCTGGACAGTATCAGATGGGGAAAACCTATAGGTCCCCTAAACTCCCACAAGCACTATTCAGTTTACGGATCCTATATACCTATAAAGTGGCATCCAAGTCGCAGCAGAGTTTGCCAGCAGTAGCTTGAGACAGTCTTCAGCACAGCAATGTGATATAAATGACAGAGGCACCCTGTTAAATTGTACATGAATGTAACATAATTTCATCAGTATGTTTGTTTTTAATTTGAGCTGTTAGGTGTCATGTTGTGACCCGCAGTGAGCTATCAAGGACCCATCAACCTGGAAGATTGCAAATATTACAGAGATCAAGACTACACAGGTGATTGAAGGTGTGATCACCTTTGTTGATCACCAGTTACAGCATCCCTCTTCTCCAGTACAAGAGGGATTGTCTTGACAGCCGGCATCACCATCCAGGCTAGTCACCCCTCATCAAGTCCCAAGTTTACAAGCACCACTATCGGAAGCTTCAGCCAGTTCCCGCTCCTCTCTGCCCAAAACACCTCCTCCTCATGGGAACTCGGTGAGCTCGCCTTAATCAAGATTTACCACCAAACCTTGCACTGAAAGTGCATGCCAGTGTTTTTTCAAAGCAGTCTTCTTAGAGTTAAAGACTTAATTGGAGTTTTAAGGAACATACTGGTGTAATACAAATGTCTTACCAGGTCTGCCTTTAGCCACTCGATTTATAAGCACTGTGTGTGTCCTGATAAAAACAAGCATTTGCAAAGCCAGCCATTTTGGCTTGTGTGTAAGTATTAGACATGTGCCAGGCACTGCTATTAGAAGCCCATCTAATTGCAGCATTTTGCACCTGCTGCCATCAATAGCCATTTAATACCACTACGGCAGTGCATGGCAAGTGACTGTCCTATGCATACCCAGAAGAGCAAAGTGTTAGCATTGCCTATGCTTGTTTTATCATATATGTTGCCAGATGTATTTAAAGAATGCATATGTCTGGGTGGGAACTTGTTTCACTGAACAGTGACATGTTTATATTGTAACACACAAATTGTTTTTTAAGGATACTAACCCATGAATTTGGAAAGACCTCTTGTGTCTTTAGCCCACAAAACATGTTTTGGGTAAAAAAATAAATGACTTAAAATCATGTTTGTGAATGAATATTCCTGATACACATTTCGATCGTCAATTTTACATTTAAGTAATGAACAATTACTTTAACAAATGCTCATTTTCATAAAAAAATGATTATTTATTCCAAAGACACAGGCAAATGTTCATATCCAATGCATTTTGTGTTTCCTTTGACCATCTTCAGGGATCATAATGCATAACATAATAAATGAGCATAATTTTAATTTCACCATGATATTCTGTCCCGTTAAATATTAAATTACATGGTCACGAAAAAGTCCATTACAAAAAATAAATCTCCCTGCCTGCCTGTTTTGCTGTGTGCGTATCTATGTGACATTTAACTCAAATCACTGTTTGCATACATTCTTAGCAGTTTGACCCAAGTACAAGAAAAAATATTTTTCAAAAGGTTGAGAATCGTGCGGGCCAGATTACAGAAACTTTGCACTGGTGCAAGTGCAAAGTTGCACAGTATTAGCACGGGGGCAATGTTTGCCTTATTTTTAAATACACTGGAAAATCATTGCACCATGACAGTTTGGCATGGTATAAGCTCCAGGGCAAAAATTGCTCTTGGGCAAAACAGATACATTGTCATTGCATTATTGCAACAGGGCAAAGTTTGCCCTATTGCTAATACGGAATGATGTTAGCACTAGGGCAAACATTGCCCTGGTGAAAAAATGCATTGAAAATGTTTCTTGTTTGCACTAAAGCAATTTTTGCTGTAATGCTTATACCAAGCCAAACTGCGCTTGTCATGGTGCAATAGTTTTCTAATATGTTCCAGTTTTTTTTTTTTTTTTTTTTTTACTAGGGCACACTTTGCCCTTGTGCTAATAACATGCAACTTTGCAGTTGCACAGGTGCAAAGTTTCTCTAATCTGGCCCCAGGGATTTCATTTTCATCAACATGATGCTGAATGTTTTGTTTGATGCTAGAAGTATCATTTCAGTCCTATGGTGTAAGACACTCTATGTTAGTTACACACATTATTGATAAAGAGTAATGTGTGCTGTTTAAAAACCTCATGATTGGATGCTGCAATGGTTGTGGACAGGGCCTAGAGTCTTGGGTGCCTTCGGCCATGCACCCAAGACTAAGACTCTAGGCCCTGGCCACAACCACCACAGGATAAAACACCCATTCAGGCAAACATTTTGACTGTGGTATGTGGGCTGCAAAGGGGGTATGTTTTCAAAGGTTTGAGTATTGGTTGTGAGTAGTGTAATAGTATTCATAGGACAGTGGACATCGTGTGTGGTAGTTGGTTTGTTGGACTGTGTTTAGAATGTTGGTATCTAAGACTAGGTATTTTGGGTTGTAATTAGTGGTCAGGTGTTCGCTTGCATGGTTGTGTTATGTTGCGGTAGTTTTGACTCCAATCATTGTATACTGTTTGCTTTGTTGAGGATGTATGCAGTGTTTTATCTATTCCATGCACCCAAGACTATAGGCACTGGTCACAACCATCACAGCATAAGACACCCATGCAAGCAAGCATTTTGGGCTGTGGTGAGTTGTCAGGTGTTTGGTTTCATGGGTGTGTTATGCTGCTGTGTTTGTGACTCCAACCATTGTATACTTACTGCTTGCTCTGTTGAGGTTGTACGCAGTTTTTTCAAGATATGGTAAATTGGAGCAGACATTGATTTTTCACTCTCTGTGATAAAAGAAAAGATCATATGTTAGTTAAGGTAGTTCGTATTGAGTTATTGCATTGCATAGCAGACATTTCTGTACCCTGTCCATCCTCCCAGTTAGTGCTTTAGAAGCACTATGCTTCAAACCAGTGTACTGTGCAATTAGCCCAGTTCCTGTGTTTGTTCGTAAAATCTTTGGGTCTGTGGGAAAAAAATCCATGAAGATTAAAAAACACCTTTCTACATTATGGTACAATATTTCTCTGTGGTTGATTTCAGTAGGAGGAATTGAATAGGTGTAAGGCTTTTGGTTTGGAAGTGGTAGTACTATTGTTGTAATTAGATACCAGTTGGCATATTCTAATTGTTTACTTCTTGTTGCATTTTAGTAGTATTCATTCATCTGTTTGGTTATTGCAGAATTTTGGGGCAGTTAGATACCTGTTGGTGTATCCTAACTGTTTATTTCTTGTTGCATTTTAGCAGTATTCTTTTATCTGTTTTGTTTTTCTAGAATTTTGAGGCAGTTAGATACCTGTTGGCGTATTCTAACTGTTGATAGTTTTGAAGTTGTTGAGAGTATTTTTATGCGTAATGAGTCTTGTAGGGTTTCCTTAGAAAAATTTATATTGCAGTTGTCCGGTTGTAGTTAGATACCGGTTGGTGTATTCTAAGCGTTTATAGTTTTTCACTGTTAGATAGCTGTTATCCTATTCTATAAATTCATGGATTTAAAGGTTGTTGAGGACATTTTATAGATGTTTATACTCAGGTTAGTAAATACGTTTTGGTCTTAAGAATATTAAGTAAGCATTTACAAGATTTGCTGGTAATCTTTGTTTTAGAATAATGGAAGTATCATTACATTCGAAACATCCACATTTCTTTTCTATGTATGCAGTGTAGTGACCTGCATTGGTTGTGGCTCCTGCGTGGTAGATTATGCCTACTGTTGTGAAGGTTTTCTCACCAAGTGATACTTGTCCATGTCTGAATCCAGTCAGCTTGCAGTTGTTTTTGGTACCATCTGCATTGTAATCTAAAAGCATGACTATTACGTATTCACTGTGTGATTGTATTTGTGAAGTGGGACAATTAACAGAATTGCAAGTAGTCTGCCATGGTTTGCATGTTGTACAAGTTGCTGAAATGGAATGGATTCACTGTTAGGTATGGATACATACATGAAGCGTTCATTAGGGATTTGTTCCTCTGTCACATGGTTGCATAGAGTGCATGTATGTTTCCATATGTATGAAATCTGGAAGTTTTCATGTATAGGTATGTTTTAGTTTTCCAGTTCTTGTGGTAAGTACATTACACATTCTTGTGGATCTTCTTGTGTGTTCTTGTGTGTTTATAATGAATCTCACCATCCCAGCACAGTGGTCCAATTCCTGCCTTATTCCAGAAACACTGTAAGTGTTGTCAGGATTGTTGGTTGCATTTCTGTAAAGGACTAGCATTTTCAAACATGATTGATCTGTCCCATTTAAGTAAATGTTTTCAATAATTGGTGGCAATTGTAATAGAATATTGATTGCTACATTTGCATAGCAATTTGCACCAGTTGTATTTGAAAATTTGAATGGACCAGACAGGTCTGTGTCTAAGACATTTTTTGGAAAGTGTGTGTTGTTTTTTTGAAGATGTAGTTGGTTTTGTTTGTGCAGTTGATCCTTCTTTGGTTGGGACCATTGATGAAGTTTTAGCATCTTTTAATTTCTTTGGAGGTATAGTTGTTAGATCCTGTATAATTTGAGTATGAACTAGTTTTCTTTTACAAACCTTTGCTTTTTGAGGAACAGGATAGGTTTTGAGATGGGGTGCGTAGAGTGCACACTGTCTATTGTAATCTAGAATGCAAGAAATATCAATGTTTACTTTGCCTTGCATCAAAGTTGACTAGAAATAAAATCCTTCATGTGTACATATGTTTGATAGTGCTACATAGTTTGTGCCCTAAGGTTTTAAAAATAGTTTCACCTTTAACTGGTGTTAATTGAAGAAGAACTCCGAAAACAATAATGTGTTTTCCTACAAAGAGCTCTTTGTTGTCTGGTTTGAGGACCTGTTGTAATCTGAGGTGAATCAAAGCCAACATTAGGTTGGAGACCATGCACACCTCATCTATTAGCAGCATTTTCATTTGTTTCAAAACTCTGCATAGTTCCATTGCAGCGTCTGGATAAAGTTTGTAGTAGTCTAATTTGTTTTGGGGTTCTATCAGAAGGAGTAGTAATTGGTGTAAAATGATACTGCCTATGTTCTAGCAGCTAAACCTGTGGGGACAGTTACAACAGCTGACAGTTTGTTGTTTGTCAATTGCTGGAGGAACTTGCTGATGATTTATATTAAGAATGTTTTCCCTGAACCTGCTTGACCACTTACATATAGCAGTATATTTTTGTAGTCTTGGCAGGTACAAGTTTTAGTTTCGTGATGCATACCATGTTCAATTTCTTTTGTTATTTCTTGGAAAATGCTACGCTGTTCATTGTTTAATTGTGATTTGAGTATAGCAAAGTCTTCTGTAGACTCTTCATACTGGTACATGGTGTTTTATACTTCATTCATGGCTAATTCAGCCTCATTTTCCATGAGTGGTTGTCCAAGTGGTTCTTGGCGTTCTGTTAGAGAAGGTTGACTGCTCTCAGGAGTGTCTATATTTGGTTGTGCTTGGAGTTCTTTTTCTGGTTGCTGTTCATTGTCTAACATTCTGTCACAAGCACTCTGTCACACTGTCACAAGCTTTGACACTATCCTCCTTGAAGGCTACAAGATCCTCTCAACACCCAGATCCTCCGGGTCCGGTGGGGGGTAGCCCTGATCTTTCCTGAGTGGATTCCTGCCTCTATTATTCCCACTCAAACCTACTCCTCTTTTGAATGACTTGTCTGTAGGCTTTCTCTCTCGCTTACCCATTTTCTTACTGTGGTTACCATCTACCGGCCTCCTGGTCAAATACCTCATTTCTCTCCTCCTCCCTCCTGGCCTCTACCACTCAACTCCTCCTCGGTGACCTCAATATACATTTAGACTCTCCTTGCTCCTCCTCTGTACTCTTCCATGACCTCCGTGACTCCCTCTCCCTGTCCATCCTCCCCTCTGGCCCGACTCACTCTGCAGGGCACACACTCGAAGTCTTGATCTTCTCTGACCTCCCCCTCTCCATCCCTCTGACCACTCCTCTCTCCTGGAGCGATCACTCCCTCCTCTCCTCTCATCTCTCCCTCGCTGTTCCCCAAGCCAAGCCTACCCCAACACTGCCACCTACCTTCTTGGACATCCGGCCCATAAAGCGTGTGTCAGTTGAGGCTTTTGCTGCCACTTTCTCTCCCCCACACCACCTTTGGCTGTCTCACATCCTGACACAGCCCTGTCTCTGCTCTACTATTCAATCTCTGATACTCTTGATGCTCTTGCCCCTGTCATGATGATCCGTTTGAAGTCCAAAGCCAAGTGCAATTCCTGGTATGACTCTGACCTAGCTACACTTAAACGTAAGTGTAGGGCGGGGGAGAGGAGATGGAGGACTTCCTGTTCATCCTCTGACAAACTGGCCTGTCGCCTGCTACAAAGGCAATACCGACTCTCTGTCCTCACCAAGAAGAGAGTCCACATTCAAGCTCGTGTCTCTGTGGCATCTAACAACTCGGCCAAACTCTTTAAAATCTGGAAGGAGCTGGCCAACCCTGCTGCAGTCTCTACCCCCCCGTTGCCTCCGAGGCTCTTTGCAATGCCCTTGCCTCTCACTTCATTTAAAAAACCCAGGACATCCTGTCCACCCTCTCCACCCACAACTCTTCTCTCCCCTCTTCATCTGTGCTTGCTGACCCTCCTTTAGCCATGCCCCCACCATCCTTCTCGTCCTTTCCTCTTTTCTCTCCTGACGAGGTCTCTAGACAAGTCCGATCTATGAAAGCCTTGTCAAAACAGGTTCATCCCTGTTCCTCTAAAACCATAAAGGACCACATGGACACCCTCGCTCCGGCCCTTGTGGATTTTTTAACCACTCATTTGCCTCGGGATCCTTCCCCTCCACTCTGAAGCACTCATTTGTACATCCTCTTCTCAAGAAACCCACAGCTGATCATTCTTGTCCAGCTAACTATCGCCCAATTTCCATTACTCCCTTTCTGGGCAAACTTCTGGAAAAGTTGGCCATCTCTCATCTTAACCTTCATTCCAATTCGGTTGGCTGTCTCCATGACCACCAGTCTGGCTTCAGAGCTGCTAGAAGCACGGAAACCACTCTACTGAACATCGGTGAAGATCTGCTCTCCAACCTTGACTCTAACATTCCTTCTGTCCTCATCCTCCTTGATCTCTCTTCTGCCTTCGACATGGTCAACCATACCATCCTGTTCAACCGTCTCCATGAAAACCTGGGTATTACTGATCAGGCTCTGGCCTGATGGACCTCTTTCCTCTCAGATCAACCCTCCCAGGTCCAACTTGGGTCCTTCCTTTCATCTATCTTCCTCTCTACCTGTGGTGTTCCCCAGGGTCTAACCTCTCGCCCTGGCTTTTTAACCAATACCTGGCAACTCTCGCCCACTGCATTGCCACTTTCTGCTCAAATTTCCAGTGCTACGCTGTTGACACTCAACTCATTTTCAGGCTGCCCTCCACAACCTCCTCTCCCTCTCTCATCTCTGATTTCCTTACTGCCATTCAAGATTGGTGTGCCGCCAATGATCTTTGTCTGAATGCCAGCAAGACGGAGATCCTCCTCATCGGCACACCTTCACCATCCTTTCCCCTCACTCTCTAGCCGGCCTGCCTTGGCCCTCTTCCTACCCCCAACTGTGAGGCTAGGAACCTCTGGGTCTTCTTTGACTCCACACTTTCCTTCTCCGCCCACATCTCTGAGGTCTCTAAAAAGTCAAACTTCCTACTGCACCTCCTCCGAAGTACTCTGCCTTTCCTCTCCTTCCCCCAAAAGCTCATGGTATCCCAAGCTTTGGTTCTCTCTAGCTTGGACTATTGGAACAGCCTCTTCTAAATCTACCTGCCTCTACTCTCTGCCCTCTGCAACTAATCCAGAACAGGACTGCAAGACTTGTCCTTGGCCTCACGCCCTGGGATCCTATCTCTCCAGCTCTGAAATCTCTCCATTGGCTCCCAGTGGATGCAATGATTAAATTCAAAACCCTCTGCATTGCCCACAAGTCTTTCTGGGGCATGGGTCAAAAATATCTTCAGCTACCCCTCTGCAAATACCTCCACTCTCGAGCTCTTCACTCCTCATTCCTCCAACTCCCTCAGGGTCAGTTGTTTTTCAAAGAAACAAGCTGGGGGTAGATATCTGTCTTCAGCTAGGACCTCCCTCTGGAACAGCCTCCCTGTCACTCTAAAACTTGTGGAGAACCATATCCGGTTCCAGAAGCACTTCAAGACCTTCCTCTTTTCCTCTGTCTTCACTCTCCCCGTCCCCTGCTGATCTGTTCTCTCTTGACATTGTGCACCTGGCCACCCTCTGTCCTCTGTCCTCCGGGCCCAGGTACCTGCTCACCCTGCCACCTTCCCGCACTGCCTCAGGGCCACCCCTTGTACTGGGGTCTGTATCTGTACCCATACAGCCCCCCTTTTTTCTTCCTGCACTTATCAGACCTACCAAGTCTGCTGCCTTAAAGCTAGCACTTGCAAATTGCTGGCTGCACTACCACTGTCTGTTGCCTTTATTATTTATGTATTGTTATTTATCTGTTTCTCCTCTGCTTCGCACTTTCCACTTCTCCCCCCTTCCATGCACTTTTCCCCTCCCCCTCTCCCATGCACTTGCACATTCTCAATGTCACTGTTTTGTTCTCCCCTGTTCCCCTCCAATGCCTTGTCACACTCTGAAACATTTGTGTAAGAGCGTGATAGAAATAAAATATCCATATCAATATCAATATCAATTGTTTTGAACTGCAAAACGTTTATGTCTGTTATAGTGCTTGCATTTGCTTTGAAAGTGTCTTCATAGGAGACATGGGTATCTAATAAATCTTCTTCTTTTCTCCTTGGTTTAAGTTGTAGTAGAGACATGTAATACAGTTCTTTATGCTCAGGAGATTTTTATGACAATTTCCTAAAATTAATTAAGCTTCATTTAGCAAGTTTCACTAGGCTGCTGTCACAATATTCGACTTTGTATCTACCTTTCTTCTCATCTGGTTTAATATTATTTTTGTATGTGAAGTTTTGGGCTACGTGGTATAGACAGATGGTTTCCAAAGTGGTACTCCTGTTTGGGTAGTATGTGTCTAGTAAATTGTTTTTCAAAATGGCTGTTGGGATCATTTTTGGCTATTGTTTCTTTGCCTTCTATGATCTGAGAACTCTTTTTCTGGATTTAGCAGGAACACAGCTTGGCCATACTATGTTTTCAGATTTTTCATAGAAGGCAGTACCAGTTAAATCGTCTGCGGCTTCGTAGCAGCCACATTCTCTATGGGAGAACATTTTTATGCCTAAACTGTATCATTTCTGTGACAGTGTTTTTTCAGATGATATGTCGTCCCAGAGGTCTTTCAGATCTGTTTTTTTCTGCATTGGTTGTGACATATCGTGCAACTGCAGTGGAATTGTCTGCAATGTATTGCAAATCTATATTTGCATTCCACAGGAGGGCAATGATTGCATTTTAATCATTGATGTACTCTGATCCTTCTGTTCTTTTTATGCACTATGTGTTCTTAGGTGATTTACCTTTGACTCTATGGGCCTCATCATGAGTTGGGCGCTAATCCCGGTGGTATTACCACTGGGGCTATTAGCACTACCGCGAAACACCCTGGCGCTATTAGTGCCGGATCACAGGTTTGGTGGAACGGTAAGACTCCATTCCTCATTGGGCCCATTCGGGAATTTCCCGTTCCCCATTGGGCCCAATGGGGAATGTTCAGCGCTATTACCACCGGCAGTAATAGCACCTCAAATCATCAAAATCTCTGCAAATTTTTCCCCAGCTCAGAGCTGGGGGAAAATCCGCCAAGCCCATGATTTGGTAGACCATTAAATGCAGTGGTAATAGCGTTACCGCCACATTTAAGGGTTACCACCAATCTTGTGATGAGGCTCTATGTCTAACTGAAGACATGAAGGGGCCGATTCATGGAACAAACGTGCGCCGAAAATCTACGCGCAAGCAGGCACAAGCAGGCGCAAGCAGGCGCAAGCGGAAAAAAAGAGGCGCACGCGTGCGATTCATGGAAGTCCCTGCGCGTGTCTTCCTCGGGATGTGCGCCAAACCCGTGCATGGCGCACATGTCACTGCAACATCCCGAAAGACGTGCGCGACACGCACAGTGAAAGCGCACAACCTCTGCGCATACACTAGAAAGTGGGCGGAACACGGGGCGTAACGCGCGGAATGGGGAACAACTTGCGAAAACAAGGGCGTAACTGGGGATGTACTGCAGGGAAGCAGAGGGAACGCCCACACGCACCCGAACCACACGTATTCATGGAACCGAATAGGGCAAAGCCACGCACAGCGAAAGACACGCACAAGCCGATACACGTCCGCCACACGAAGGCAGGCGGTAGCGTCCCTGCGCATTACAAAAGTGGCAACATACAGCAATTGTGCGAGCGGGGCACGTGTATTTCGGGGTTGCGCGGGAAGTCACACACGCGATTGAGCGGGGTACGTGTATTCCGGGGGTTCGCGGGAAGTCACACACGCGACCTGACCTGGGGGAGCGGGCTACGTGTATTACAGGGGTTCGCGTGAACTTTTTCACGCGATCGGGCCTGGGGGAGCGGGCTACGTGTATTACAGGGGTTCGCGTGAACTTTTTCATGCGATCGGGCCTGGGGGAGCGTGCTACGTGTATTTCAGGGGTGCGCGGGAAGTTCCATACGCGAATAGCCTGGGCGCGTGTATTTCAGGGGTGCGCGGGAAGTTTTACACGCGAATAGCCTGGGTGCGTGTATTTCAGGGGTGCGCGGGAAGTTTTACACGCGAATAGCCTGGGCGCGTGTATTTCAGGGGTGCGCGGGAAGTTCCACACGCGAATAGCCTGGGCGCGTGTATTTCAGTGGTGCGCGGGAAGTTTTACATGCGAATATCCTGGGCGCGTGTATTTCAGGGGTGCACGGGAAGTTTTACACGCGAATAGCCTGGGCGCGTGTATTTCAGGGGTGCGCGGGAAGTTTTACACGCAAATAGCCTTGACGCGTGTATTTCAGGGGTGCGCGGGAAGTTCCACATGCAAATAGCCTGGGCGCATGTATTTCAGGGGTGCGCGGGAAGTTTTACACGCGAATATCCTGGGCGCGTGTATTTCAGGGGTGCGCGGGAATTTTCTCACGCGATCGGGCCTGGGGGAGCGGGGTACCACTCACCGTCTGCCTTGCGTGTAGTAGAACGCGTAGCCAACACCCGCTGTGAAGTAATAGCGTGTGAACCCCAACGGATGGAAAACACACGCACCGCACGAAAAGCACGTACAGAACATAAAGGCACGCGGGATCTCCAAGCCCTGCCAGGGCAACGCACGTGCGCAAAACGTCACAGATGCGCTTACGCTGTAAGGGCCTTTGGTCCAATGAAATCGCGTACGCGTGCTGACGCGCTTACGCGCTAAGGGCCTTTCCTCGAATTACACGCTGACGTGCAGATTTTTCACGTGCCAAATCACTCCGTATCAAGCTGGCCACGCGAAAACACACGGAAGACCACGCTCCTGCCCAGAAGGCCGAATTACTGCCTCCCAAGTGCCATCTGCTGCTGCCTGCCTGCCTGCCTGCCTGCCTGCTGCCACCGTGCCCTGCCATTTGGTGCCTGCACATCAGCCATCTGCAGGGGTCCAGTTGCTGTGTCCACCCCTGCTGGAACAGTAGACTCCCGACTGGGATACCATCACTCCACAGCCCAGCCCCAGGACCCAGTTGCCCACCCACGCCTGCCTCGGGGGTCGCCTTGTTGGGGCAAGCACCATCTGAGACCAGTGGCGACCCCCAGCCAGAGAGGCAGAGGGCCACCAGCTTCAGTGAGAAGGAAGTTGGTGTCCTGGTGGAGCATGTCCTGGGGCATTATGATGCCCTCTTCGGAAGACCACGCGCCAACAAGGAAGGACCGGAGAGGATCTGGGACGATGTAGTGGTTGCCATCAACGTGGAGGGGGTGGCAACCCGCGACATCAAGCACATCAAGAAGCGCTGGGGGGACTTGAGGTCCAGGACCCTCAATAAGGCCCGGCGCCTCGCGGAGGGGGGCAGGGCACGCCTGAGTGACATCCAGATGAGGGTCCTGGAACGCGTAGACCCAGCGCTCCACGACCAGATCCTTCGGAGGCAGACCCATCTGGAGTTGGGCGGTAAGTGGCCAAGCATTATTGTGTGAGACAGGGCATGTTGCAGTGTGCTGGTTGTCTGATACCTGCCTGTATGTGTGACATAGGCCATGTATGTATGTGTGTGTGCAGGGACATCATGGTCAGGCATGTGAGTACAGTGATGTGTGAACCACATGGTTGGTGCATGTGTTCTATTGCAACATGGGGGGCTCTGTGGGGAATGGACACATGGAAGCATGGCAGTCTCTGTTCCTGGACATGGGTGGGGGTGAGGGATGGGTGCTGGTCCCATGTACACGTATGGTGTCCATGTGTGTGTGTCTGACCTGCGTGTCTGTGACTTGTAACTGCCATGGATGCATGACACATGTCTGTGACAATGTTCAGATTCACTGATGCAGCCTAGTCATCCTTGTATCCACTGCGTCTGTGGTGTACGAGGCCAGATGGATGGAACTACGGTGAGGTGTGTGCATGTGATGGCAAGACCCATGATGCATGTGAGTTTAAAACCAACATTGTATGAATCATGAGTCCCTTGGTCATGTATGCCAATGTCCATGGCATGCGCCATGGCTGTTACTGTATGTGTTTTTGCCTGCACTGACCCATGTGTTGTGGAGGGACATGATGGAAGTGATGTATGACAGTGCCACTCATCTGCTGTTGCTTCCTGTCTAGGGGACCATTGTACAGTACCCTGATGCTTGTGTTCTATGTCTCCCTCTACACAGTGGCAAGTGAAGAAGAGGGCGGAGAAGGCGCTGTGGAGCAGAGCGGCGGGGATGCCGCCACGGCTGCAGCGGAAGGGGTGGGTGAGCCCCCACAGGGGCTTGCACCGGCGGAAGACGGCGTGGAGACATCCAGGTTGGTGGTTTCCACAGAGGGGGAGGAGGCCGCTACTGAGCCACACATGGGGCCTGGTGGGGGCATCCCCGCTGGTGCAAGTGGTGCAGCCCAGGGCCAGGGGCAGGAGGCAGCACAGGTCGCCGTGGAGGTGCCTGTGCATGTCACTGTCCCTGATACTGTGACTGCACCACCATGCACCAGCAGGGATGCCCCATCCCAGGCCCGTCCGCAGGTAGGGGAGATGTCCATGTCATCTGACACTCCTATACCTGCGGACGAGGGGACCCCTGGCCGTGTGGAGAGGGTCCTGATTGGTGTCGCGTTGCGCACGGCTGGCATTCGTGATGAGGTGCATGCTTCCCGGGAGGAGCATGCACATCATCACGAAGAGCACCGTGCGTACGTGAACCATTTGGGAGCCGCCATGGTTGGGGGTTTCCTACATGTGTGTGGCCTTCTGGCGACCCTCTCCTCCTCTGTGGAGGCTATGCGCCAGTCGTGCTCCATGCCGTCTTCCGGCCCAGATGCCACCAGGGCCCCCTGTGGACCTGCCCCGAACAACGCAGCCAGCTCGGTGGGGACCCCATCCCTGCCACAGTCGGGAGTCGAAGGTCCAGCAGGGGTGGACACACCAGCAACTGTCCCCCTGCAGATGGAGGATGTGCCGGCATCATCTGGCAGGGCACGTGCACGACGGCATCGGTGGATTCCATCAGCCTGGATGTCGTCGTGCTGGCAGAGGCAGTGGCGTCGGAGGCAGCAGCAGGCTCGACGTGGGAGGCATCATGGCTCGGGGCCATCAAGATCAGAGGGGCAGGCATCGGCCGGAGGGCAGGAGAACCCTGGGATGGCAGTGTCTTCCGTGTGGGAGCAGTTGGTCCAGCGGATAGGTGCGGAGCGGCAGCGGGCGGAAGAGAAGCGGCTCACCATGGTCAGGGCGGAGTTCTCCATGCGTCGGGCGTTGAGGCGGGCTGAGTGCCTCGAGGAAGCTCGCAGGGAGTTTGAGGTGGACACGGGGTTGTCCCTGCGAGACCTCGGGGCCAGGACAGAGTCCCGCCTCCGGGACATCGACATGGAGTTCGATGATGCCCTGGCCGGCAACATCACAGAGTGAGCCGCAGGACTTGCCCGCTGCCATTGTATATAGTTCTTTAGTTAGTTAGTGTTAGGTTTCCTTTATTTTTTAATTTTTTTTTGGACCGCTCGGACAATGGCCACTTTTCTGTATATATTTTTTTTTATTAGTTAGTAGTAGTAGGTTTCATTTATGGTGTTGGGCTCATGGACCCTGGGATATTCTTGTACATAGTTTGATGTTTGGAAAACATTTGTTGGATTTATATTTGTGTTCACCATGAGGCAATGGTTTTTCCTTATTTTTCCCCCCATTATTTTTCTTTGGACTACATTAGTTTTTGGATTCCTTTGTTTTTTGATTTTTTCTATTAGTTCTCGGACATGGACCATTTGTTTTGTCATCCCCATTGTTGTGTGTTTTATTTCTTTACTTCATTTTCATCTTTAATACATATATTTATTACTTACATTTGTGGTATTTTCTCATTGGTTTCATGCATGTCATGATATGGGTTTTGACATTCACTTGCACCCATTGTGTATGTGTGTGTGACGGACATGTGTTCATTTACATACTTGCCATTGGGGTTGTATCATGTAATTGCATCTACTATGTGGGTGGATGCAATCCTTGCCTGGGTGTTTGTGCTGGGTATGCTGCCCATTACTGCCATGATTGCGTTTCGTCAGGACCTGGGGGCAGGGGAACATGAGTGGGACATGGTTGGGGGCCTGCTGGCAGGTGCCCCACAGTGCTGGGGGGTGGGGGTGCAAGGGGACATGAGTGGTACATGGTTGGGGGCCTGCTGGAAGGTGCCCCACAGTGCTGGGGGATGGGGGTGCAAGGGGACATGAGTGGGACATGGTTGGGGGCCTGCTGGCAGGTGCCCCACAGTGCTGGGGGGTGGGGGTGCAGGGGGACATGAGTGGGGGCCTGCTGGGGGGTGGGGGTGCAAGGGGACATGAGTGGGACATGGTTGGGGGCCTGCTGGCAGGTGCCCCACAGTGCTGGGGGGTGGGGGTGCAGGGGGACATGAGTGGGGGCCTGCTGGGGGGTGGGGGTGCAAGGGGACATGAGTGGGACATGGTTGGGGGCCTGCTGGCAGGTGCCCCACAGTGCTGGGGGGTGGGGGTGCAGGGGGAAATGAGTGGGGGCCTGCTGGGGGGTGGGGGTGCAAGGGGACATGAGTGGGACATGGTTGGGGGCCTGCTGGCAGGTGCCCCACAGTGCTGGGGGGTGGCGGTGCAAGGGGACATGAGTGGGACATGGTTGGGGGCCTGCTGGCAGGTGCCCCACAGTGCTGGGGGGTGGGGGTGCAAGGGGACATGAGTGGGACATGGTTGGGGGCCTGCTGGCAGGTGCCCCACAGTGCTGGCGGGTGGGGGTGCAAGGGGACATGAGTGGGACATGGTTGGGGGCCTGCTGGCAGGTGCCCCACAGTGCTGGGGGGTGGGGGTGCAGGGGGACATGAGTGGGGGCCTGCTGGGGGGTGGGGGTGCAAGGGGACATGAGTGGGACATGGTTGGGGGCCTGCTGGCAGGTGCCCCACAGTGCTGGGGGGTGGGGGTGCAGGGGGACATGAGTGGGGGCCTGCTGGGGGGTGGGGGTGCAAGGGGATATGAGTGGGACATGGTTGGGGGCCTGCTGGCAGGTGCCCCACAGTGCTGGGGGTGGGGGTGCAAGGGGACATGAGTGGGACATGGTTGGGGGCCTGCTGGCAGGTGCCCCACAGTGCTGGGGGGTGGGGGTGCAAGGGGACATGAGTGGGACATGGTTGGGGGCCTGCTGGCAGGTGCCCCACAGTGCTGGGGGGTGGGGGTGCAAGGGGACATGAGTGGGGCATGGTTGGGGGCCTGCTGGTAGGTGCCCCACAGTGCTGGGGGTGGGGGTGCAGGGGGACATGAGTGGGGGCCTGCTGGGGGGTGGGGGTGCAAGGGGACATGAGTGGGACATGGTTGGGGGCCTGCTGGCAGGTGCCCCACAGTGCTGTGGGGGTGGGGGTGCAAAGGGACATGAGTGGGACATGGTTGGGGGCCTGCTGGCAGGTGCCCCACGGTGCTGGGGGGTGGGGGTGCAAGGGGACATGTGACTTGGCTGGGGGGCATGCCCATGGTGGATGGGCTGCCTGCGGGACATGACCAGGGGTGCAGGGTAGTCCCCTGTGGTGTGGGCTGCCTGCAGAGGTCGTGGAGGGGGACCCACACTGGCAATTCACCTCTTCAACTTCCCGCACACCCACGTAATACACTGCCCCACTCGCACAGGCCCAATGGCGTGTAGAATTTCTCGCGCACCCCTGAAATCCACGTACCCAGGCCAATCGCGTGTAGAATTTCTCGCGCACCCCTGAAATCCACGCGCCCAGGCTATTCGCGTGTGGAACTTCCCGCGCACCCCTGAGATACACGCGCCCAGGCTATTCGCGTGTGGAACTTCACGCGCACCCCTGAAATACACGCGCCCAGGCTATTCGCGTGAAAAAGTTCACGCGAACCCCTGAAATACACGTAGCACGCTCCCCCAGGCCCGATCGCGTGAAAAAGTTCACGCGAACCCCTGAAATACACGTAGCACGCTCCCCCAGGCCCGATCGCGTGAAAAAGTTCACGCGAACCCCTGAAATACACGTAGCCCGCTTGCCGTGCTGGTACAGGGTTTGCGCAGCCCTTTGCGCTGGATTGGGGATTTTGATGGCTTTTCCCTGCGCGGAAGGCATTCTTGGGGGCGTAACTGGCGCTGCTGCAAGGTCGCTGCGCCACTATGCGCCACGGCTGGTTTTGGTGGCTGGAATCCATGAATACGCTGTGCGTGGAAATAGGTTTTGGCGCACACGGCTGGCGCAGGGATTCGCACGCGCACACTGTGCGCCAGCCGCGTGCGCCACTTGTGCGCTGAATTCTATGAATTACCCCCGAAGTTGTTTACTTGACCTGTTGTTGAAACTGGTCTAAGGAAACCAAAGCAGCATTTGGTGTAGTATTTCCCTTTGTTTTTATATTTGCGCCGAAAATACTTCCCAAACTTGTGCCTTTGAAATTGTAAAATGTGTGCGTGTCGGTCACTATGTGTAATTTGTGAAGGGATTTCACAAGTGACAAATTTCTGAAGGAAATGCAAAACAGTGGCATCACTATTTTGACCAAATTTAGGAGCATCTTTAATCCACAAAAGCATGTGGATGTGTGGTGCTCCTCTGGCTTGGTATTCTTTTCTCCAAAAGAAGTGTTGCACTTCTCCGAATGGAGGCACTGTTTTATTACACATGAAGTGTAGCATGGCAATAAAGAGATGATGGAGTTGGCAGCAGAGTTGCTTCAGTCTTCAGCAGTCTTTCCTTGGAGTTTTCCTACGGAGTCCTTTTGTGGACGTCTTTCCACCACCTTCACTCACTGGGCTGTCTCTACCTGCCTCTACAAAAACTCCATTCTGCAGCCGCAGAATTAGCAGCAGAGTTGCTGCAGTCTTCAGCAGTCTATGGCAGCATTGGCAAGTAGGCATTTGAAGTCCAAACCTGGTGTAAAAACACGTAGCACCAGGTTATTGTCGACGGACTTTACAACAATGGAACAGACGGATATTGACCTTACATTGCCAGTTGAGGTCTATCATTCAAATTTTCCACCTGAACCAGATGCACGGGCTCGCCATTACTTCCCAGCGGCCACCAATTCAACCTTATTGGAAGTGCAGGAGTTCGAACATGAAATGCATGGAGAACCAGGTAGGGTGAAACGTTTTCAAACTTTGCTGCCTCCTTTTAGATTGCCCTTACCTGCTGTCATGTCTCCGCGGCCCTGGGTTGACCATGCGGAGGGGACCTTGGCAGACCTTTCACCTTCGGCAGCCGGGGATGGACAGGGCGGCGGCTCCCCGCTGACCATACAACCAACGGCTCATCGGAACAGTAGGAGGGAGAGGGAAAAGGCGAGTATAGTGGGCGGCTCCAGTGGGCATAGTCCAAGGGCCTCTCATAAGGGGCCGTCTTTGAACATCCGTAATGTAGTGAATAATGAAATGCAGGAACCATATGGTAGTTTATTGTTATAAACATAAGAGGGCCACAAAATTGACTCTCATGTGGAACCACCTGGGCCCGTGGATCCTATCCACTTACGACAAATAAAAATTCTGCAAACGGAAGCCCAGAACTTTAATCCAAAGGACGCTCCTTGTGTTCCCCTTAGTACACAGCAGCCTCATGCGTTGGCATTGGACTTCATGGAAGGGGTGAAAGAAAAAACCTTAAAACTGCAGTAGGAGGCTTCCGCTATTCAACTTGACGACGAGCATGCTATCTCATCATCATAGGCCCATGCTAAGGCCCTGAATGGGGAGCAACAAATGGACAAACAAGCTTTAAAGCATTCCCATGTTGAAAGTCCACCCATTCCACCAATCTAGGGTTTGGAAAATGGGAAATAAAACACAAAAACAACTTCAACTCCAAAATGCCCCAGAGAAAAACATTAAAAACACAAAATAAGAAAGCTTAAAGGGACAAACTGAGAACTTTACTGAAAATCAAAATGCCGTCACACTACATCGCGAAAAACTCACTGGTGAAATACAAAAAAAGAGAGAGATACTGACTGCCTAGGAAGCATCACTATCAGTGAAATCTCTGATGCAGAACTCCTAGACGAAGTACCTGACCCAGAGGATCCCTTAAAGGCAACAGAAAACGGAAAAGAAGAAGTGAACAATATTTTTCCTTCAATAATGAGCAACAACATCCACCCTCAGACAAAATTGCTTTTGTTTTACAACAGAAAATGGCATTTTGGAAAACCACCTATATTGGATGACACCAAACTGCCTGACAGCGACTCAAGTTTGGTGAAATCAACACCAAACCAGGGGCATTAATTTGGTCCCACTAAGGATCCAAGCACTAGACTGCTTTTGCCCAACTCAGACACAGCACAAAAAGAAGATGACCTTAGCCCATCAAACTCAAACAAGGACATCTCGCCTAGTTGCCGAGACCCCAGAAATGCCAAAAACATTGATACCCTACAACCCTCAGATATTTACCTTAAAAATCCAGAAAGAGAATCTGTGGAAACTCAAACTTCTCCCCCAAAACCTAATCAACCTAGTGATGAGAGGATTTTTGGGAGGACCCGTGATGAACAAGAAGGGGTCTTTCATGAGAGAAGGCAGACCGATAGATCATATGCACCCCCGGAAAGCTCAGCGTAATGTAGCAAAGGAATTAAATATGCATAACGTCAGTGAGGAATCGTGTGTATCTAACACAACACCGCAGTTTAGAAGATCTAGAACATTAGGATCGCAATTCAACAAAGAAACTCCCACAAAAATAACGGACCTACTAACAATAATGTCCACTGTGACTATAACTCTAGTGCCTTTTTCCAAATTATATGAGGAAATTAACGATACATTAAGAGACCATTCAACGTTAATAGCCTTAATGCACACTAAAATCATCCACTTGGATGGATATATAACTGCTAAGGAACAACTTAAACCAACTCTAATACATCACAGGAGTATGACGGACCCTGAAGAAAGCTTCCAAATGTCTTCAAACCAAGTCTTTGAATCAGAGGTATCGGCTAGCTCCGAAGTCTGTCATCTTCAAAATGCCAGACCGCACAAGGGTCACCTTCATCAAACCGTCCAAATAGGAAAGAAACCCTCTGTCAGTTCAGGAAACAAGAAAATTGCGGGAGAAACTTCCCATAAAGAAGTTACCCGAGTAAGCAGGATTTGCTAAAAAAAAAGTGGAAAAGATCCCAACTCCGAAATGATTGACCTGACAGAAAAAATCCAACTAAATAAAAGAAATGGATGTGTAGTGTTGGAATTGGACCCACCAATTCAAACACCAAGCTCAAATAACAAAAACCTAAAGCTCGTCCAGAGACAAAAATCAACAGAAGACGCAAATTGCAATTTTGGAAAATACTAAAAAGAAGTCTGACAATCAAAAGCAAAGCGACGAATCAGGGGCTTTAATTAAGTCGATCAACCAAAATCAAAAAGTGACTGAAGAAATTATAAAACCATTAGGAAAAACTGATTTAACCTCACAAGATGACAAAGAACAAAGTGCAAAGATTGGCAAGCTTCCACAAAAAAAAGCTTAAGAACCAGGAGCACAACCTACACCTAGAATTTCTCCTGAAACAAGCATTGACTTGATGGACTCGAGCCAATTTTCAATGGAAGAATCTGATTCCTCCCAGTTACACGTAGATCATCAACATAGTCCACTAAGGCCAGATGGGCCTCCAGGAAAGCAATTTATGGAGCTCAAAGAGAATATCGACGTGACTGGCTCCCCAGTATTCCTGACCATGGCAAAAAAACAAGAAAGGCTTATGGAGAGTAGGGCCTTCGGCAATATTGACGCAAGAGAGCGCCACCTGAGCCCAGAAAGAACAGTGCCAAAGCACTCAAGATTCCAGCTAGATAAAACAGCCCCCAAAGAAAACCGATATAGATCAGTGTCAAGAGAAAAACGTGATAGATACATGAAAGAGACAGGTGCAGATAAAAGAATTTCTAGATACGCACAACTTGATGAACATCGTGCTGGTAAACATACAAAAGCATATAAGGTGGAGGAGCGTTGACCGGCCAGAGAGCTAAATAAAGGTAATCAGACCTTTAAATTGGAAAAAATATTTGATTAAAAATCAAGAAAATTATAATGAACAGAAAAACAATATTGGCCCTTTTCCAAGCGGTGCTGAATCTAAGACAACTGCGCACAGACAATTTAAGATTCATTGAGTTCTGTGAGGATGGCCGCTTGAGTGCACCTGCATATTCCATCTTCAATAGTAAAAAGAATGCTGGTAGACTCAATTGAAAGCTTCCTAGCTTTGGGCTATGATCTAATGGAATTGAATAGGGACATTGGTCAGGACCCAAATAAAAATTCCAACCAAATTAACAGGAAGCCGATCACAGAAAAGGCGAAAGCAGCAGAGCCTAGTGAACCATACATATCATACGCTAAATATCTTTAACAGGCAAAAACAGAAAGATCAACAGACAACCAAATTATTGTCAGACCCCAGCCAAAGGATAACATGGAGAACAAACAGATCTCAGTTGAGAACAATGACCTGCAAAGGGGCGGTGGTGAAGCCATTAGAGAAGAGCAATACAAAGCCCGTTTGGGAGTGGGTAGAAAACCAAAATGCCCCCAAACTACATTCAAAGTCACTTTTGAACACAAACTAACAGGAGAATCCAACGTCAGACCCGAGCAGGCTAACAAATCCATCTTATTACGAGATAATAACAACGAGAGCTGGTCTTGGCTGGCAAATGCCTTAAATTTCGATCATCACAAATACAAACCTGACTCCGGACTTCTGAAGAAAGACCGGGGAAATAAAGACCACCAATTTAAGACCATGGTTATTGCCTCTTGGAATACAAGAGGGTTCTCACATCTAACAAAACCCAGTGACGTAAACTTAGGGAACTTCAATATCATCTGCTTCCAAGAATCGTGGCTAATGAGAAAACCGCATTTGGATGGTTACGAAATAGCAATATCACCAGCAAGGAAGGGGCAAAAGGGAGGCCTACTTCAGGACTGATAACTGCTATTCGTACCAGTGTTGGCCTGGAATTAAAATAAATTGTTGTGAGCCATCCCCTGATGCTGGTAACCTTGATAACCTGCAAGAACATAGTGAACGTGAACGGTCTACCTCTAAGTTAACACCTAAGATGACTTTGGGGCAAAGTTCCATTACAGTGAGAAACGTATATTGGACACGAAAGCCATAAGTAAGAAAACCTTTCTGAAGATCGTTGAAAATTCTATTGACGAGGCGCGTACAAATTGTCAAGCAACGTATATACTAGCCTGTGGAGATCTGAACGCCATTTGCTCAAATAGTGATCAAGAGCCAAGGGAGAGAAATATAGAATCATCATTGAATACCAGAGGAGCTGCTTGGTCTAAATTAATGGCCTCCAGAGACCTATTTAATTTACACACATCAGATACGGGCCTTCAAATAGCATCTTGGAAAGAGACGGCCAAAGGGCCACCATTGACTACATCTTCACATGAAGAGAATTCCTTTCACATATCACGTCTTTCCAAGTTATAAAAACAATTAAGAGTGACCACAACTTACCTAGAGTCACATGGAAAGCACCAACACATAAGAGAGATCGAATGACAACAGATATTGAAAGGAGTTCAAATGGAATCCACCTAAAAATAACAGAAGCAATGATTACATCACTAACTAAGCGCTACAAAGAATTAACAACTATGGATCAGTTTCTTAATACATGCAAGGCGGTGGACCATCAACCATTATTTATGTATTACCATCACAGAATTGACCGTTCGAAGAACAAAGTACTTAAACATCTTCATGTTTTTGACGAGTTGGTGGCTGAAAGAATGAAAACTATGAGACGGGCGAAACACCAAGCATTAAAGAGTGGTGTACAACACTCCAAAGAGAAGGTAACTAAAATCGTAAATACCTATAAGAATTGGCTGATGTTTCACAGAAGCAAACTCTATCAATCAGATGCAGAAGACATTCTTGAAGCCATTTGTGGCTGGAAAACTATGGAATTTTGGTCTTTGGTTAGGCAAACATCTTCAGCAAACCAGGAAGCCCTACAAAACAACGTCAGTGAGGAATCCTGGACCTCCCACTTTGTGAGTCTCTTCTCAACCTCGACCAAAACTGATAACAACCATCCACCTGACTTGGAACATCCATGGAAAATTCCATATGAAGAAGAACTAATAAAGAAAAAGATATCAAAACTGAATAGATCCAGAGCCCCAGGACCTGATGGGATCAGAAACATCCACCTGAAAGAACATCAAGATCAATGGGCGCCTCTAATATCGGAGATCTTTAAAAGATGTGTGCAGAAGAAATCAGTTCCTCCATCATGGAAACGCGCCACAGTTGTCCCTATTTTCAAGAAAGGCTCCCGGGATTGTCGAAAGAACTATCATAGAATAGCACTCTTGGACGTGATAGGAAAGTTATTTGGATCTTTTTGTTTAGACGACTTCCAAGATTGGGAAAGAACAGCCGCCTCTACGCGGACCCTTTCCAAACAGGATTTGTTATGGAGATTGGTACATCAGCTAATATTCTATTACTCATCTCCTTGAAGGGGAAAATCAAAGACGGCAGCCCAAGAATTTTCATTGCTTTTATAGATTTGGTCCAAGCGTTCGACCAGATTGATTGCGACCGCCTATGGTATAAAATTACCCAGTGGAATTGCCATAAATCAATACTAGAACCAATCCAACCTCTATATACTGATACAAGCATGAACATCAGCCTGAATGGTAAAGGGCTTCTCTGGGAGAGCATCGGTATGCATAGAGGAGTCAAGCAGGGATACCCCCTAGCTCCAACCCTCTTTAATGCAAATCTGGGTGACTATCAATACTCAAACGAGAACATTTGTTCATTTCCACCAACATTAGCAGATGCCAAAATATCACGCCTCTTGTTCGCCGATGATATAATTTTACTCGACCAGAATCCCATAGGTCTCCAGGGGCAGAACAATACCAAAATAATGATTCTTGAGAAGACAGACAAGAAATCTGACAACCTTCAAGGGCACTTGGAAGGGGTTAAAATCGAAAGTGTAAATAAATTTAAATACCTGGGTATTGTTTTTAACAACAGTTCGGATGAACGACAAACGCAGATTTCCTTATTTGAGAAGATTAGGAACCTGGTATCAAAGGCCAAAATGGTGGATAGAAAATACGGCCGCTTCTCAATTATTCCTACAATTAAATTCTATAAGGCCAAGGTAGTACCTGTCTTAACTTACGGAACGGAAGCACTGCCACAATTGCCACAGAACATCTGGTTAAGATTTGAATGCCATTTTTGGCGCCGGATTCTGAACTTACCATCTTCCACCCTTATGCTGATTATTCAGCGTGAATTGGGCTTGTCGTCTTTGCAAAGTATAGTACAGCGAAACACGTTGATGCTGTACAGAAAAAGTATAGCTCCAACCCGTCCTACAGTGTTTACAATAATTCTATCTGAACTAGAAAAAGGAAAAAACAACATCATCACAATTTGGGGAGAGAAAAATAAGTCTGTTTTGGAAAGAATCAATATTTCAGAAGATGAACGTTGTATGAACCCGAATAAAATGAAAAGAAAACTTCTAGAATCAGATTGGATTAATACACTTGATTCAGCCAGTAATTACAAATCAATGGCAGATGTAACAACTAACCCAAAGAGAGTGAACCAGCTACCTGAGTACATGAAAAAATGTCCTAACTAGATGTATAGAAACTTTTTTTTTAAAGATCTGCCTACAAATGTAATTCTGGAAAGAAGGGGACTATCGTCTAGCAAAGATTGCAGACAATGCCTCAAAGCTGAGCACCCTGAGACTATGAGACATTTACTGCTGTCTTGCGGAGCGTTGTCATCACAAAGAGAACAACATCTGGGTCACATGTTCTCAAAATTCCAAACATATTCTGAAGAAGATTGGAGGTCTAGTCTGCTGAGTGGGGAAAGAGTGCAATGGGTAATAGCAGTGGTGGTGTTCATTCGAAAATTGGACTTGGGAAAAAAAAGTGGGCACTTGAGGAAGTAGAGAGGTTGCGTTTCTCTTTCTTCAATAATTTCTACACATGTCCACTTCCCCCCTCCTGTATAATAATTAGAAACTAAAGAACTTTTAAGACTCAATTGGAGTTAAAAGAATTTTAAAGACTTTAATTGGATATAGGTTTTTTTCTCTTTTTTTCACATCTTGATGGATTGTAAAGTTTTGGAGATGAGAAAGAAGATTTCTTGTAAACATTGTAAATCAATTAAACAAGTAATAAAAAAATAAAAACAATCTTGATACATTTACAGGATCTAGAGTGCAGAGTTGTCCTGGTGTTTTTATATCTATATTTGTTCTGTTTTTGTTTCCTATGTGTAGGAAATCGTGCACATCTTCCCAAGCATATTCTACACAACTTAATGTCACAAACCATGTGGGTGGGCCAAGGTTTCTTATCATACACTGTACTTCTGCATGTCATAGGAACCAGTATTCTTTTGTACCACACATGTTTGCTTAAAGGTTTGTAATGCTCGACTGTAAAACTTCATCATTTTCTTGCACTTTTTGTAGTATTTGCGTAGCAGACATATTTTGAAAATGGGTACCTGATTTCAATGTGGGTGCAACTCCGTAGCACAGAGTTGCTAGTTCACTTTCAAAGAGAAGGTGGAATATGTATTCCACATTTTGTCTGAATCTGGGGTCTTCAGAATACATTTGTAAAGAGCAGTATTCTGATGCTGTTATTTGTGTGTGTCTTTCATAGTACATTTGTCCTTTTCCAGTTGGAAAGAGTAGAGGGAAGGCTTGTGCTTCTACACTTGCCACATTTGGTAAGTTTCCAGTGCATCATCTATTTTGTCTTTAGAGTGCAATGGGTGAATTGTATAATGCTCTAAAATATTGGGTTCTGTCGTAGGATTGAGAAGTTGAAATTGGCCAGTTTCTGACGAGTCTTGAATTATTTTGGTGGTTTCCCTCAGGCTTTCTTCAATGTCTATTTCTTTGTAATATTCATTGTAGTCTTTTAGATTTTGCAGGGTTTCCCTAACTTTATGTAAGTCCACTAGTTGCTGCTCCTTTTTTTTTGTCTTTTGTAGGTACGCCATTTACTAGGATAATCAAAGATTGATCTATTGGCCATTGCACTCCTAGAGTGTGTACATTTTCTTGGAGATCTAAAGGCAAATAAACAACTTGCTGTTTTTATTTGAAGGCATGGTTTTGATTGAAATGGGTGTACTGTTTGAATAATAATGCTCTCATACAATTTAAGTTTTTGCAGTGGTTTTGATAGTGGGAATAATTCCAAGTTATTAGTGATAGCACGTGAAGGTATTTGGTTGTTGTCAAGTTTTGCAGTGCAGTATCAGCAAAGTATTGAGGGGTTAGTAATTTCGTATTTGCTTTCTGCTAAAAAATAGAGAGCCAATTGGAACCACTTGGAATCTTCATTGTCTTCTATTTTGTACATTATGTCTACAGTTTTTGTGCTATTTTTATTAAAATAAAGGCTGCAGCAAGACACACAGACATGGCTTGGTACTTCAGCAGATGTGCTTTTAAACTTTAGTCTTTCTTTTTTGTATGTGTGTAGTATAAGGTTGCCATCTGTAAAGTTGTTTTTAGTCTGTTCTAAAGATATTGGCTTTTGTAAGTGGCTTTCAGTTCCAAAATATTTTCTCTGGATGTGCTCTATTTCTTCAAGTAGTTCTTTGGCTATATCATGTAGAAGAATGTTATTTAAATTGGTCAGTGCTAAAGCAGGACCTTTCACATAGTACAGTTTATGAACGAGATTTTGTACAGTAGAATGGTGTGTTGCTAACGTTTTGATATGGTGGAAGGTGCTTTTGCAAATAGGTCCAGAGATGCAGGCTAATGAATGCCCTTGTAGTCCTGTGTATTTGCACACTGGACCAGAGTCCATACTTTGTAATAGTTTTATTTTCAATTTGTCTTTGCCTTTCACATACTGATTGAGGAACTGGCGTAAAGATGTGAAAGATTTTTTGCATATGTTACACATTGATGTGCACGGCCATCTGTAGACTGGACGTATTGGTTCAATGGAATGGAGAGTTGAAGCTAAGTTTGCTGGAGATATTTATGTGAGCAGCATCTCTTGTTCCATGATGGTATTATTAACCTTTTCATATCCTCCTCCAGTAATGTGTATGGCTATTGGGTTTGTTTGCTTTTGTTTGAATGCTTCTTCATTGAAATATGGTTCTGTGCTGTTGGTGTGAGTCCATTCACTTCCACAGATTTTTGCATTGTTATGTTTGTTGATATTCTGTTTGTTGAGAAGTCTTTTTTGTAGTTTAGTTTTGTTAGTGGTTTCATTCTGTTTTAAACTAAAATTAATAATGTCATTTTGAGAAGGATTGCACTGTCTATGAGAGCTTCCAGGATGAATTTTCTACAGTAGGTTTTAAGGGTTGTGAATGATTTCCGTTCTGTTTTTATAAGGTTCTGAAGGACTCTGTGGCGGAACATTTTTTGTAAATAATTGTTTTGGTATGCTTACTTGTGGCTACATTGAGATTTATAGGTGCAGTGTTAGCACTAGTGGTAGCTGCAGTCTTGTTAATCACTTTCTGTTTTGTTTTACATTTTGAAAGAGGAGGCAACGTTTCTTTACTGGAAGCTGTTTTTGTTTTGCTTAGTGACTGTATTAGCTGTTTTGTTTGAACTTTTTGTACAAATTCTGCCAGAGGTGGATGCTTATTTTGGACATTTTTATTTTTATTGTGTCTACTTCTGCATTGCTTTCTACTGAGTTGCTTTATAGTAGGCATTCTTTGGGGTCTGTTGGAGGAAAAAAAAAGTGTGGGTTGGCATGTTGTGCAGTGTATGTGTGCTTTGTGCATGAGTGTCTAAGTATGATGGTAAGCATGTATGTAGAGGTGTGTGATTGTGCAATGGGCTGTTACTTCAGGTTGGGAAGGCTGTTCTCGCATTTGTGTGTTACTATACTGGTGTTCAGATGACAATTAAAAGTATGCAGGTGCTGAGGTGCATGCAGTGATACAGAATCTAATGCTGCAGGTTTACTACAATTGTTTCTTCTACAATACTAGAATTCTACAGTGTTTGAGTAACAATTAGAACATTATGGCAGTATTGCACTTACTTTTATGAATGGAAAGAGTAGGTTTCTTCTGAGTTCTGGTTCGTACTTTAGATGCTGCTGGTTTTCAGGAGAGTGGTCTTCACTGCAATTGTGAACGAAAGAAGTTATCAAATATGTTTGTTAATTGCACTGTTGTTAATGTAGATATGATTTTTATTTGCAGTAACAGTGCTTTCTGATAACCGTGCATAGCATGTAGATGGACTTTCCTTTGTCTATGTGCTTTCTGAATAGTTTGCTTAGAATCTGTCACTTGAACGTGCTTTTGAAATGATTACAATAGTAAGCACACAGAGTACACTTGGCTTTTTAAGGCGGTGTTGTTGGATGTTAAGGGATAGGAGAAATAACTGCATGCTTTTCTTGCTATTTGTACAGGGTAAATGGCAGGAACTGTGGGGAAAAGCATGCAATGTATGCATTTGTGAAGGTGTTGGAAATAAAGCAGAAGGATTTTATGGGTTCAGCAGCTTATTACTCTCCCGGAAAGTTGTAGGGGAGAAGGTGAAAATAAGAAAACCTGGAAAAGTGGCAATGGGACTAAGCAAGTTTACCAGACTGCTGCTGATTAGCAAACTACTGTGTGATCCTGTGGTGCTTGTAGATGGTAGAGTCTGAAATAACGTAAGGATAGCAATGAAGGGTGTGGTGCTTGCGTTGCAGACTGAAGGGAACAGGGGAGATGTTTTATGTGTTGGTTTACTACACTGTTCGTACATAGTTTTACATGATCTGATAGACATGACTGCATCTGTGTATAGTTGAATGCTGTGGTAAATTCTAGAATGGAATGGGCAACAAGTTGGAATGAGAGAGCTGTCTAGACTGGAAGAACAGTTGTAGAGGCAGTGGTGTTGTTTCAGCTGGGAGTCTTTCAAATGACGTTGGCTATAAGTGTGCATGAATAAAGATGGATGTACTCATCCTGGCTGTTTGTCATTTTATAGCACACTACAAAGCCTTCTCCCACAATTATACTGTCATTTCTCACATCTTTTAACATTAAATGACACTTTGTTAGACAGTTGTGTGTGTTGTGTCTGATTACTATTATAATTATTTCTAAAGGAAGTTCAAATGATAGATTGTGTAAAATATCCAGATTGTATAGAAAGGAACCAGTATGTACATCCTGAAATGTGGATAAATAGGTGGCAGTGGTTGCACAAATGATAGAATGAATGAAGAGAATAATAGGTTGCACATTACTATTAGTAATATAGGTAAATAAAATTGTGCAGAGTAGACAGCTTTGTAAGCGACACTTGATCATAGCAGATGGGAAGAATTACAGTAAGCTTGTTTTACAGGTTATACATAGCTCTCAACTCACCTGCTTTTGGCAGGTGTCACCCGCCTTGCAAGCAGCTGAATCACGCACAAAGTCCCTCATATTCCCATTCACTTCTATGGCCTCTCACCAGCCAAAAAGAAAATCGGGTGTTTTCACCCACATTGGTGACACAAGAGGTTGGGAGCTATGGGTTATTCAGGGTAAGTGGCAATCACCCTGTTTATATGCATTTATACAAGAGCTGTACATGTACTGTGCAGAAATATTCATACCTGTAGTTTGTGTTCATTCATGTGCATGCGGATGAATCTGGAAGCAGAAATCTAGGAAAGTTTTGCAGTAGTTGTTGATGTACGTGCTTTGCAATTATAGCTCAATTGTACTCAGAGTGATCAACAGTACATCTAAAGTGCTGAACTGTGATGATGGAGTTAGATGTAGAGTTCTTGGGTGTGATTGGTGGATGGTTGTGTGACTGCTTAACAGTAGCCAATGAGGGAATGGTGCACAGCGGAAAGGGTAGAAGGGCTACCCCAGAGTTACTTTTGCGCTCTGCGGATACCACAGCTTTTTCGCAGACAGGGTGTGCCACATCCAGGGCTTCTGAGCATGAAATGGCAGTGTATTTTGGGGATTAGCCAATCAGATGTTGACGTTTTGCTTCGTATTATGAGAGGCTGTGTGTAGTGAAAAAGTCAGGGTGATGGTGGTTGGAAATATGTTTGTGAATGGTTTGGAGCAGTATGCTAAATCTAGGAAAGTGGCTAACAATTTTGACATAAAAGAAGTGGAGGTGGTGTTGTGCACTGTACCTGGTTTTAATTTCCAGGCAATGCAAGAAGTTTGTTAGAATATGGCTAGGTTTAATAATCCACATGTAGTTGTCCTAAACTGTGGTGCTTTGCATTCGGGCTATGGCAGTGCCCCTACTTTGTTGCAAAATCTGGAAAACTTGTTTCAGGCAGTCATGAAACTACTTCCAAATGCCAAGGTTATTTTTTCTACTTTGGTATCTAGAGCAGTATGGGACAATAGTTCTGTTTTTTTGTCCTCAGCAAAATGTTGCTATGTGTTAAATTAACCAAGGCTAATTTGCTCTTATGATTAGAGCTGGCATGTTCTTTATTATAATGAGAACATTAATTCTGGTAATGTTAGATATTTGGAGGAACATATGTGAAAAAAAAAATTCTACACAATAAATTCTGAAGCATTTAAACAATTTAAACAAAAAAAGGCTCTTTTCAGAGCCAACCTTAAAGGGGAAATAGGGCACATGATTAAAATGTTCATTCCCCGCTCTCAGATTTTACGATTTGTCCACGGACAGTGCGGTTGTCTGTGAACAGCACGTATTACAAACAGGGATTTTGAGGCTGGGAGGCATGCAAATGAAACTTAGCAGGACAAGGGATTGGTCAATAGGTTTACTTGATGTGATATGTAAGGAGAGACTTTTTCAGAAAGTGTTTTTTTAAGAGGAGAGCAGATAGCTATGGCTGTGTCTTTCAGAAGACAGACTGTCTGGATTTTGGGAGACTCATGGATAAATTGGATAAATTGGTTGGAGGCGCATGCAGATCGCCGTGCAGTGGCTGTACATCTTGGATTCCCTCATGTGAAAGTGCACTGGCATGAAGTGCGTGGAATGAAGTGGCTGGATTTGGTACCTCTTTGTGCTACTTTGTTGACACATCCAGACATTATTATTATTCATTGTGGAGGGAACAGTTTAGGACATGTCTCTGGAATCTCTTTGCAATTTGCAATGAAAGAAGGACTTGGGAAAGTCATGGACATGTTTCCAAAGTCCAGAGTAGTTTTTTCTCATATTGTGTAGAGACAGATGTGGCTGTATTCTTCTTCATTTGGTCCACAAATGGTGAAAGCGAGGCACAATGTCAACAAGGCTGTTTGTGTCTTTTTGAGATATGTTGGCATGTCTTCTTTTAATAATGAAAATATTATGTTTCGTAGGACACACATTTTTCGCAGCAATGGAGTACATCTTACTTATGCTGGCAATCAGATTTTTCTGCAAAATATACAAAACGCATTGCAACCCTTTTTGGAATTATAGCAATTTTTCGACCATTTCAAGTTTTCAAAACACAAAAAAAACACCACCAAAAGGCTCTTTTTAGAGCCACCACTTCCTCCCATAAAATAGTGCAATGATTTTGATAGGGCAGCACCCCCAAAAATGTAATAGTCTGTAGACTTCTAAAATGCACAGGGCCCTGCAGCATTTCATTGGCACTTCTATTTTTGAACTGTGAAAGGTGTTTTTTGTTGTTTTGTATTTTTTTGGGGGGTTTTCAGACATGACACATAAGGAAAGGAAGAGAAGGGAAGGTAAGGAAGGAGCACCAACCACGGGTATAAGAAAGGGCAGGTGGAGAGTGGAAGATGTATGGTGGTCCTTACTCAGTTAGTTGGCAATCCTTCTCATGTTCGTGGACCACAGTCTCGAAAGCAATTTGAAGGGTCTCCCCCCAGAAGAGTACTGTGTCACAGTACATACATAATATTGTGAGCCCCGAAAAGGAAGGGTCTACACAATCATGTATGGCCTGTGAGGTAGCAGGAGGGATGAGCTGCCCCACAGGAGGAGTGTCTCTTGTGGTGGCAGGAGCAGAAACAGAGGATGCTGCAAAGGAACTCAACATACTACGTTTATCGTAAGGTACACCCTTACGAGTAGCCCCACCGTGGAATGACTTTAGGTGTCGCTGCATTGAGGTAGTACCGCAGCTGTTGAAACCTGGTTTGCCATGACTCAGCACCAACTGGTACTCAGTGCAGCGCACCTTGTTTGCTCGAGATTTCGGTACTCCATCAAGAGTGGCAAACAACATCCACACCCAAGACTCATGGTGAGTGATAGTGATAGGGACTTCCTCTACCTCATCCTCGTCATCCTCTTCATCCTCCGATGTATCCTCATGTCTGTTCCCCTCTGCAGGCCCTTGGGGAGGTGGTGGTGGTGGAGGGGTTGGGGGTGGTGCTGAGACAGAAGTAGCACCAGCAGCATCCATGGATGCCATTAGGACAGCTGTCAGGAATTTTCCAAAAGAAATTAATGCAGTAGCAAAAGCAGGTCCACCAAGAATCATTGACCAGCAATGCTCTGTCTTGCTTAGAAATCCAAAAGCAGAATGAGGATGATCAGCTCTGGGGTATGGCCTTTTATAGGGATGCTGGGGCACGCTTTGCGGACACCCACGCTGTCTGCGAACACTTTGAACACCAAAAAAGGGCTCAAAAAGTGTGTAGATCGCTAGGGACATTGTCTGGGACATGTGCAAGGGTGCATGTTTCCAGGAAAATACCTTGAATTGCTCAAAGAAGCACTTTTTTTAATGTCTGGGAGCCCAGATTGTGTTAGCAAACAAGGACCCATGCTTTGCATGGGTGCGGTCACATAATGAAGTTGCGAACATGTTCGCGAATGAGACGGTTGTCCGTAGGACACCAAATGTGCGGAGTCGGTGTACGCATGCATGCGGGTGTTCTACAGATAGTGTTCATGTCCCTGAACTAATTAAAAGTGCCACTCACATGCGGGGACAGTTACGGCCAGGCACGATATTGTAGGACCCAAGGGTGTAATACGCATGTGTGCGGGTGTTCTACGGACAGAGTTCAGGTCCCTGACCAAATTATATGTGCGTCACAACTTTGGGGACAGGTGGACGGGCAATGTGTTCTACGGACATATTCATTGTGGATGCGGACAATGCAAACAGAGTGTATGTTCTAAGGACATCTCATTGTGAATAGTTGCAGACATGCAGATGGATTTAGTGTCCTGCAGACACCTCCATTTTGATTGCGGACAGTGCGAACAGGTATAGTGTCCTTAGGACACCCCCATTTTGGTTAATTGTGGACAGGCGGACATCTCATGTGTCCTAAGGACACCTCCATTTTGATTGAGAACAGACATAGTGTCCTTGGGACACCCCCATTTTGGTAAATTGTGGACATCCTGGACAACCGCGCTGTCCACGGACACCCTAAGTGCCTTTTTTTAAAGCCACAGAGGAATATAGTAACAGCACACATAATGTTTTTTTGTACATGTTGGATGGTAGGGGAGGAAGGGATTGAAGTCTCCTCATAATGTTTTCTTGCTGGGGAGTTTTTGGGGATGGTTGGCTCAGAAATGAAGAAGGGGTACAGGAACATGTGGGGCAGTGATATCTTTTTCAGTGATGTCGTCAATCATATTTGTGATGTCATCTTTGATGTCATGGGTGTTATTCTTAGCAGTGCACCGTGGTTGAGTGAGTTATGGTTGCTTATATTACCATAACTGGCAAATTTTAGGGTTTTTTTTCGGTTTCACTTGTAACCATAAAGTCCCTTTAACAAAGTGTTTTCACTGAATATATAGATATATATATACAAATAACAGATGAAGAAAGAAGCTTTTTGCAAATACATGAGCCAAGAATACCAACCATGTACTTTCTTCCGAAAGTGCATAAGGAATATGATAAGATACCTGAAGGCCGTTCCATCATGAGTGGTATAGGGTGGGCAACGGAGAATATTGCTCAATACTTAGACAATAGCTTAAGACCAAGGGCAAGTTCATTAAAATCATACCTAAGAGATAAAACAGATGTCATTTGGAAGCTAAAAACAATCAAATGGGAAGACAACTATAGACTGGGAAGCCTTGATGTTAAAGCACTTTATACATCAATAAAACACCATTGGGCAATTAAAACGATTGATCATGTGTTCAAAGATGACACATCATCAGTGTACCACCAAGTGCAAATGATAAATGAGATGTTGGAATTAACATTCAAATGCAATATCTTTACCTTTGACAACTGTTACTGCCAGCAAACCAAAGGCGTGGCAATGGGCACTAAATACGCCCCAGCCCTTGCCAATGTCTTTATGGGTTTTTTGGAAGATGAGGTCATCTATCAAGATAAGGCATATCAAAAGAAACTGATACGATGGATGAGATTCATTGACGATGTGCTGATTATCTGGGCTGGAACAGAAGTAGAATTTCAGGAATTCACTAATCGGATCAATCAGAACCCATTTGAAAACGAATTTACAGGAAGCAGCAATGAACGGACAAATAACTTTCTTAATTTTACCATATATATAGAAAACAAGGAAATCAAAACACAGAAACCAACCGAAGCAAACTCAACTTTACATGCAAGCAGTTGCCACCGCAGATCCACAATTAACAATATACTCTCCGGTGAGTTTATTCGAGCAAGAAGAAACTGCTTAACAGAGGAATTATTCGATAAGGAATGCACATTCCTAGAGAATCGATTCTTAGCAAGGGGATATACGGAAGAATCCGTGAAACGAGCAAGAAATAAAAGTAAACCACTAACACAAGAATAGACATTGATAAAACAAAAAAAAACACAAGAACAGCCCACAGTAGGATTTATCACAAAGTACTGCAGAAATCATAAAGTTCTCAATAGGATACTCTCAAAACACTGGTATCTACTGAAATTGGACGAAAATATTAAGAACTATGTAGACTCCAAACTGAAAGTAATCTACAGAAGAGCGGGAACAATCAGGAATAAACTAAGCCCTTCACTCCTGCCAGATGTGGCAACGATGAAACACACCACCTGATTACATCTGACCAGTGATGGTTTCAGGAAATGTGGAAGTTGCACAATGTGCAAGTAAGCACACAAAAAAACTAATTTATTTAGGGACTCTTAACCCTTTAAGTGTCCATGGGTATTTCTCCCCAGTGCCAGAGCCTTTTTTGGTGATTTTGGTATGTGGCCATTCAATGGCTTGTAACTTTTTCGTTACATGAGATATCTCGGCCAAATTTGGCTCCTTTTTTTCCCACATGTAGGCGGTCGTAACGCCACCCAGGAATCCCAGGTTGCTGTAGGGAGGTGAGAGAAAATAAGGAAAATGTGCGAAAATTTTGGGTTTTTTCAAAAAATGCCAATAAAATGATGTACAAAGAAGCCTGTGGTTTTTTCCTTGTAAGAGCTAGGAACAAATGGTTTGCTGTGCTGAGTTCCCCAATGTGTTGGCTTTCAGGAACAGGTTGAGTGGAAATGGAAAAAAATTATTTTGATGGGGATATCAACCGTTTTGTGAGAGGTAGGCGATTTTTGCCATTTTTGCCAATTGGACATGTATGGACGGAATGGAAGAAAAGGGCAGGAAAGCCAAATTGGAGGACAGAAAGGCATATATTTATGAAAAGTAGACAAAATTCCAAGTTTAGGAAGGGGTGATTTGTATAGGTCAGGCAACAACTAGGTTGGGGAAACTGCCATCGAATGGGGGAAAAGCGGGAAAATGACTGAAAAAAAAGGTATGTGTTGGACATGGTTGGCTTGGTACGGCAATGGCTTCTATGAATTTTGAGAAAAGCAATGCTCCGCTACATTCCCCCGACTCTTGCAGTTAGGAGAGCATACCATTTTTGTAGTGTTTGTACAAAACAAGCAATACCACAAGCCAAACACTGAGCCATGGTACACAGGAGTTTTACGCTCACGGCCTGACCAGACGCACTTAGCATGTGTAAATTGGGAAAACCAATGTGGTGAGGAACGGCAGCCATACATTTTTTGAAAGAGCACAGGCAGACTATTTCAAGGGTAGGTGACTTGTGCAGGTTACAAAAGTGTATGGTGACTAAAGCAGCGACTAAATGTAGGTCACATTTGGGAAAAGAAAGGGTTGTGAGACAAAGGGCTCCAGCAAATGGGTCAAAACGTTATGAAAACCACACAAACACAACACATGGCCTACCGTCCCGCGTTCCCACAGGTGTCCCAATGAAAACGGTACCTCACATGTGTGGGTGCACCTACCTGGCCGCCCAGGGGAAAGCCTAAAACACAAGTAACCCCAAGTCTGTTTTCACACCGGAAATGTCACACTCTCACATCATACAGATATGGGCCTCGGGTGTCCAAGCCACCGAGGAAAACAGGGAGCCCCATGCATTTCCGAAAAGAGGACATCCGTGGGAATCCGCAGAGGTATGATATGCCCAAATCGCCCCAGAATTTATTACCCAGACACCCCCGCAAAGTCCGAAATGTGGGAAAAAATACGCATTTTCCTCACATTTCGCTCGACTCACCCATCGAAACACGCCCCCAACAACACATGGCCTACCGTCCCGCGTTCCCACAGGTGTCCCAATGAAAACGGTACCTCACATGTGTGGGTGCACCTACCTGGCCGCCAAGGGGAAAGCCTAAAACACAAGTAACCCCAAGTCTGTTTTCACACCGGAAATGTCACACTCTCACATCATACAGATATGGCCCTCGGGTGTCCAAGCCACAGAGGAAAACAGGGAACCCCATGCATTTCCTAAAAGAGGACACCCGTGGGAATCCGCAGAGGTATGATATGCCCAAATCGCCCCAGAATTTATTACCCAGACACCCCTGCAAAGTCCGAAATGTGGGGAAAAAAACGCTTTTTCTGCACATTTCGCTCAACGCACCCATCGAAACACGCTCCCAACAACACATGGCCTACCGTCACGCGTTCCCACAGGTGTCCCAATGAAAATGGTACCTCACATGTGTGGGTGCACCTACCTGGCCGCCAAGGGGAAAGCCTAAAACACAAGTAACCCCAAGTCTGTTTTCACACCGGAAATGTCACACTCTCACATCATACAGATCTGGGCCTTGGGTGTCCAAGCCACCAAGGAAAACAGGGAACCCCATGCATTTCCGAAAAGAGGACACCCGTGGGAATCCGCAGAGGTATGATATGCCCAAATCGCCCCAGAATGTATTACCCAGACACCCCCGCAAAGTCCGAAATGTGGGAAAAAATACGCATTTTCCTCACATTTCGCTCGACTCACCCATCGAAACACGCCCCCAACAACACATGGCCTACCGTCCCGCGTTCCCACAGGTGTCCCGATGAAAACGGTACCTCACATGTGTGGGTGCACCTACCTGGCCGCCAAGGGGAAAGCCTAAAACACAAGTAACCCCAAGTCTGTTTTCACACCGGAAATGTCACACTCTCACATCATACAGATATGGGCCTCGGGTGTCCAAGCCACCGAGGAAAACAGGGAACCCCATGCATTTCCGAAAAGAGGACACCAGTGGGAATCCGCAGAGGTATGATATGCCCAAATCTCCCCAGAATTTATTACCCAGACACCCCCGCAAAGTCCGAAATGTGGGAAAAAATACGCATTTTCCTCACATTTTGCTCGACTCACCCATCGAAACACGCCCCCAACAACACATGGCCTACTGTCCCGCGTTCCCACAGGTGTCCCGATGAAAACGGTACATCACATGTGTGGGTGCACCTACCTGGCCGCCAAGGGGAAAGCCTAAAACACAAGTAACCCCAAGTCTGTTTTCAGAGGGAAATCTCAGACATTCTGCCGACCGGCACAATGTACAGATATGGGCCTCGGGTGTCCAAGCCACCAAGGAAAACAGGGAACCCCATGCATTTCCGAAAAGAGGACATCCGTGGGAATCCGCAGAGGTATGATATGCCCAAATCGCCATAGAATTTATTACCCAGACACCCCCGCAAAGTCCGAAATGTGGGAAAAAATACGCATTTTCCTCACATTTCGCTCGACTCACCCATCGAAACACGCCCCCAACAACACATGGCCTACTGTCCCGCGTTCCCACAGGTGTCCCGATGAAAACGGTACCTCACATGTGGGGCTGCACCTACCTGGCCGCCAAGGGGAAAGCCTAAAACACAAGTAACCCCAAGTCTGTTTTCAGAGGGAAATCTCAGACATTCTGCCGACCCGCACAATGTACAGATATGGGCCTCGGGTGTCCAAGCCACAGAGGAAAACAGGGAACCCCATGCATTTCCGAAAAGAGGACACCCGTGGGAATCCGCAGAGGTATGATATGCCCAAATCGCCATAGAACTTATTACCCAGACACCCCCGCAAAGTCCGAAATGTGGGAAAAAATACGCATTTTCCTCACATTTCGCTCGACTCACCCATCGAAACACGCCCCCAACAACACATGGCCTACCGTCCCGCGTTCCCAGAGGTGTCCCGATGAAAACGGTACCTCACATGTGTGGGTGCACCTACCTGGCCGCCAAGGGGAAAGCCTAAAACACAAGTAACCCCAAGTCTGTTTTCAGAGCGAAATCTCAGACATTCTGCCGACCGGCACAATATACAGATATGGGCCTCGGGTGTCCAAGCCACCGAGGAAAACAGGGAACCCCATGCATTTCCGAAAAGAGGACACCCGTGGGAATCCGCAGAGGTATGATATGCCCAAATCGCCCCAGAATTTATTACCCAGACACCCCTGCAAAGTCCGAAATGTGGGGAAAAAAACGCTTTTTCCGCACATTTCGTTCGACGCACCCATCGAAACACGCCCCCAACAACACATGGCCTACCGTCACGCGTTCCCACAGGTGTCCTGATGAAAACGGTACCTCACATGTGTGGGTGCACCTACCTGGCCGCCAAGGGGAAAGCCTAAAACACAAGTAACCCCAAGTCTGTTTTCACACCGGAAATGTCACACTCTCTCATCATACAGATATGGGCCTCGGGTGTCCAAGCCACCAAGGAAAACAGGGAACCCCATGCATTTCCGAAAAGAGGACACCCGTGGGAATCCGCAGAGGTATGATATGCCCAAATCGCCCCAGAATTTATTACCCAGACCCCCCCGCAAAATCCGAAATGTGGGAATAAATATGCATTTTCCTCACATTTTGCTCAACTCACCCATCGAAACACGCCCCCAACAACACATGGCCTACTGTCCCGCATTCCCACAGGTGTCCCGATGAAAACGGTACCTCACATGTGTGGGTGCACCTACCTGGCCGCCAAGGGGATAGCCTAAAACACAAGTAACCCCAAGTCTGTTTTCAGAGTGAAATCTCAGACATTCTGCCGACCGGCACAATGTACAGATATGGGCCTCGGGTGTCCAAGCCACCGAGGAAAACAGGTAACCCCATGCATTTCCGAAAAGAGGACACCCGTGGGAATCCGCAGAGGTATGATATGCCCAAATCGCCCCAGAATTTATTACCCAGACACCCCCGCAAAGTCCGAAATGTGGGAAAAAATACGCATTTTCCTCACATTTCGCTCGACTCACCCATCAAAACACGCCCCCAACAACACATGGCCTACCGTCCCGCGTTCCCACAGGTGTCCCGATGAAAACGGTACCTCACATGTGTGGGTGCACCTACCTGGCCGCCAAGGGGAAAGCCTAAAACACAAGTAACCCCAAGTCTGTTTTCAGAGCGAAATCTCAGACATTCTGCCGACCGGCACAATGTACAGATATGGGCCTCGGGTGTCCAAGCCACCGAGGAAAACAGGGAACCCCATGCATTTCTGAAAAGAGGACACCCGTGGGAATCCGCAGAGGTATGATATGCCCAAATCGCCCCAGAATTTATTACCCAGACACCCCTGCAAAGTCCGAAATGTGGGGAAAAAAACGCTTTTTCCGCACATTTCGTTCGACGCACCCATCGAAACACGCCCCCAACAACACATGGCCTACCGTCACGCGTTCCCACAAGTGTCCCGATGAAAACGGTACCTCACATGTGTGGGTGCACCTACCTGGCCGCCAAGGGGAAAGCCAAAAACACAAGTAACCCCAAGTCTGTTTTCACACCGGAAATGTCACACTCTCACATCATACAGATATGGGCCTCGGGTGTCCAAGCCACCGAGGAAAACAGGGAACCCCATGCATTTCCGAAAAGAGGACACCCGTGGGAATCCGCAGAGGTATGATATGCCCAAATCGCCCCAGAATTTATTACCCAGACACCCCCGCAAAGTCCGAAATGTGGGAAAAAATATGCATTTTCCTCACATTTGGCTCGACTCACCCATCGAAACACGCCCCCAACAACACTTGGCCTACTGTCCCGCGTTCCCACAGGTGTCTCGATGAAAACGGTACCTCACATGTGTGGGCGCACCTACCTGGCCGCCAAGGGGAAAGCCGAAAACACAAGTAACCCCAAGTCTCTTTTCAGAGGGAAATCTCAGCCATTCTGCCGACCGGCACAATGTACAGATATGGGCCTCGGGTGTCCAAGCCACCGAGGAAAACAGGGAACCCCATGCATTTCCGGAAAGAGGACACCCGTGGGAATCCGCAGAGGTATGATATGCCCAAATCGCCCCAGAATTTATTACCCAGACACCCCCGCAAAGTCCGAAATGTGGGAAAAAATACGCATTTTCCTCACATTTCGCTCGACTCACCCATCGAAACACGCCCCCAACAACACATGGCCTACCGTCCCGCGTTCCCACAGGTGTCCCGATGAAAACGGTACCTCACATGTGTGGGTGCACCTACCTGGCCGCCAAGGGGAAAGCCTAAAACACAAGTAACCCCAAGTCTGTTTTCACACCGGAAATGTCACACTCTCACATCATACAGATATGGGCCTCGGGTGTCCAAGCCACCGAGGAAAACAGGGAACCCCATACATTTCCGAAAAGAGGACACCCGTGGGAATCCGCAGAGGTATGATATGCCCAAATCGCCCCAGAATGTATTACCCAGACACCCCTGCAAAGTCTGAAATGTGGGGAAAAAAACACTTTTTCCGCACATTTCGCTCAACGCACCCATCGAAACACGCCCCCAACAACACATGGCCTACCGTCACGCGTTCCCACAGGTGTCCCGATGAAAACGGTACCTCACATGTGTGGGTGCACCTACCTGGCCGCCAAGGGGAAAGCCTAAAACACAAGTAACCCCAAGTCTGTTTTCACACTGGAAATGTCACACTCTCACATCATACAGATATGGGCCTCGGGTGTCCAAGCCACCAAGGAAAACAGGGAACCCCTTGCATTTCCGAAAAGAGGACACCCGTGGGAATCCGCAGAGGTATGATATGCCCAAATCGCCCCAGAATATATTACCCAGACACTCCCGCAAAGTCCGAAATGTGGGAAAAAATATGCATTTTCCTCACATTTCGCTCGACTCACCCATCGAAACACGCCCCCAACAACACATGGCCTACTGTCCCGCGTTCCCACAGGTGTCCTGATGAAAACGGTACCTCACATGTGGGGCTGCACCTACCTGGCCGCCAAGGGGAAAGCCTAAAACACAAGTAACCCCAAGTCTGTTTTCAGAGGGAAATCTCAGACATTCTGCCGACCCGCACAATGTACAGATATGGGCCTCGGGTGTCCAAGCCACAGAGGAAAACAGGGAACCCCATGCATTTCCGAAAAGAGGACACCCGTGGGAATCCGCAGAGGTATGATATGCCCAAATCGCCATAGAACTTATTACCCAGACACCCCCGCAAAGTCCGAAATGTGGGAAAAAATACGCATTTTCCTCACATTTCGCTCGACTCACCCATCGAAACACGCCCCCAACAACACATGGCCTACCGTCCCGCGTTCCCAGAGGTGTCCCGATGAAAATGGTACCTCACATGTGTGGGTGCACCTACCTGGCCGCCAAGGGGAAAGCCTAAAACACAAGTAACCCCAAGTCTGTTTTCAGAGCGAAATCTCAGACATTCTGCCGACCGGCACAATATACAGATATGGGCCTCGGGTGTCCAAGCCACCGAGGAAAACAGGGAACCCCATGCATTTCCGAAAAGAGGACACCCGTGGGAATCCGCAGAGGTATGATATGCCCAAATCGCCCCAGAATTTATTACCCAGACACCCCTGCAAAGTCCGAAATGTGGGGAAAAAAACGCTTTTTCCGCACATTTCGCTCGACGCACCCATCGAAACACGCCCCCAACAACACATGGCCTACCGTCACGCGTTCCCACAGGTGTCCTGATGAAAACGGTACCTCACATGTGTGGGTGCACCTACCTGGCCGCCAAGGGGAAAGCCTAAAACACAAGTAACCCCAAGTCTGTTTTCACACCGGAAATGTCACACTCTCTCATCATACAGATATGGGCCTCGGGTGTCCAAGCCACCAAGGAAAACAGGGAACCCCATGCATTTCCGAAAAGAGGACACCCGTGGGAATCCGCAGAGGTATGATATGCCCAAATCGCCCCAGAATTTATTACCCAGACCCCCCCGCAAAATCCGAAATGTGGGAATAAATATGCATTTTCCTCACATTTTGCTCAACTCACCCATCGAAACACGCCCCCAACAACACATGGCCTACTGTCCCGCATTCCCACAGGTGTCCCGATGAAAACGGTACCTCACATGTGTGGGTGCACCTACCTGGCCGCCAAGGGGATAGCCTAAAACACAAGTAACCCCAAGTCTGTTTTCAGAGTGAAATCTCAGACATTCTGCCGACCGGCACAATGTACAGATATGGGCCTCGGGTGTCCAAGCCACCGAGGAAAACAGGTAACCCCATGCATTTCCGAAAAGAGGACACCCGTGGGAATCCGCAGAGGTATGATATGCCCAAATCGCCCCAGAATTTATTACCCAGACACCCCCGCAAAGTCCGAAATGTGGGAAAAAATACGCATTTTCCTCACATTTCGCTCGACTCACCCATCGAAACACGCCCCCAACAACACATGGCCTACTGTCCCGCGTTCCCACAGGTGTCCCGATGAAAACGGTACCTCACATGTGTGGGTGCACCTACCTTGTCGCCAAGGGGAAAGCCTAAAACACAAGTAACCCCAAGTCTGTTTTCAGAGGGAAATCTCAGACATTCTGCCGACCGGCACAATGTACAGATATGGGCCTCGGGTGTCCAAGCCACCGAGGAAAACAGGGAACCCCATGCATTTCCGGAAAGAGGACACCCGTGGGAATCCGCAGAGGTATGATATGCCCAAATCGCCCCAGAATTTATTACCCAGACACCCCCGCAAAGTCCGAAATGTGGGAAAAAATACGCATTTTCCTCACATTTCGCTCGACTCACCCATCAAAACACGCCCCCAACAACACATGGCCTACCGTCCCGCGTTTCCACAGGTGTCCCGATGAAAACGGTACCTCACATGTGTGGGTGCACCTACCTGGCCGCCAAGGGGAAAGCCTAAAACACAAGTAACCCCAAGTCTGTTTTCAGAGCGAAATCTCAGACATTCTGCCGACCGGCACAATGTACAGATATGGGCCTCGGGTGTCCAAGCCACCGAGGAAAACAGGGAACCCCATGCATTTCCGAAAAGAGGACATCCGTGGGAATCCGCAGAGGTATGATATGCCCAAATCGCCCCAGAATTTATTACCCAGACACCCCTGCAAAGTCCGAAATGTGGGGAAAAAAACGCTTTTTTCGCACATTTCGTTCGACGCACCCATCGAAACACGCCCCCAACAACACATGGCCTACCGTCACGCATTCCCACAAGTGTCCCGATGAAAACGGTACCTCACATGTGTGGGTGCACCTACCTGGCCGCCAAGGGGAAAGCCAAAAACACAAGTAACCCCAAGTCTGTTTTCACACCGGAAATGTCACACTCTCACATCATACAGATATGGGCCTCGGGTGTCCAAGCCACCGAGGAAAACAGGGAACCCCATGCATTTCCGAAAAGAGGACACCCGTGGGAATCCGCAGAGGTATGATATGCCCAAATCGCCCCAGAATTTATTACCCAGACACCCCCGCAAAGTCCGAAATGTGGGAAAAAATATGCATTTTCCTCACATTTGGCTCGACTCACCCATCGAAACACGCCCCCAACAACACTTGGCCTACTGTCCCGCGTTCCCACAGGTGTCCCGATGAAAACGGTACCTCACATGTGTGGGCGCACCTACCTGGCCGCCAAGGGGAAAGCCCAAACCACAAGTAACCCCAAGTCTCTTTTCAGAGGGAAATCTCAGCCATTCTGCCGACCGGCACAATGTACATATATGGGCCTCGGGTGTCCAAGCCACCGAGGAAAACAGGGAACCCCATGCATTTCCGGAAAGAGGACACCCGTGGGAATCCGCAGAGGTATGATATGCCCAAATCGCCCCAGAATCTATTACCCAGACACCCCCGCAAAGTCCGAAATGTGGGAAAAAATACGCATTTTCCTCACATTTCGCTCGACTCACCCATCGAAACACGCCCCCAACAACACATGGCCTACCGTCCCGCGTTCCCACAGGTGTCCCGATGAAAACGGTACCTCACATGTGTGGGTGCACCTACCTGGCCGCCAAGGGGAAAGCCTAAAACACAAGTAACCCCAAGTCTGTTTTCACACCGGAAATGTCACACTCTCACATCATACAGATATGGGCCTCGGGTGTCCAAGCCACCGAGGAAAACAGGGAACCCCATACATTTCCGAAAAGAGGACACCCGTGGGAATCCGCAGAGGTATGATATGCCCAAATCGCCCCAGAATTTATTACCCAGACACCCCTGCAAAGTCTGAAATGTGGGGAAAAAAACGCTTTTTCCGCACATTTCGCTCAACGCACCCATCGAAACACGCCCCCAACAACACATGGCCTACCGTCACGCGTTCCCACAGGTGTCCCGATGAAAACGGTACCTCACATGTGTGGGTGCACCTACCTGTCCGCCAAGGGGAAAGCCTAAAACACAAGTAACCCCAAGTCTGTTTTCACACCGGAAATGTCACACTCTCACATCATACAGATATGGGCCTCGGGTGTCCAAGCCACCAAGGAAAACAGGGAACCCCTTGCATTTCCGAAAAGAGGACACCTGTGGGAATCCGCAGAGGTATGATATGCCCAAATCGCCCCAGAATTTATTACCCAGACACTCCCGCAAAGTCCGAAATGTGGGAAAAAATACGCATTTTCCTCACATTTCGCTCGACTCACCCATCGAAACACGCCCCCAACAACACATGGCCTACTGTCCCGCGTTCCCACAGGTGTCCTGATGAAAACGGTACCTCACATGTGGGGCTGCACCTACCTGGCCGCCAAGGGGAAAGCCTAAAACACAAGTAACCCCAAGTCTGTTTTCAGAGGGAAATCTCAGACATTCTGCCGACCCGCACAATGTACAGATATGGGCCTCGGGTGTCCAAGCCACAGAGGAAAACAGGGAACCCCATGCATTTCCGAAAAGAGGACACCCGTGGGAATCCGCAGAGGTATGATATGCCCAAATCGCCATAGAATTTATTACCCAGACACCCCCGCAAAGTCCGAAATGTGGGAAAAAATACGCATTTTCCTCACATTTCGCTCGACTCACCCATCGAAACACGCCCCCAACAACACATGGCCTACCGTCCCGCGTTCCCAGAGGTGTCCCGATGAAAACGGTACCTCACATGTGTGGGTGCACCTACCTGGCCGCCAAGGGGAAAGCCTAAAACACAAGTAACCCCAAGTCTGTTTTCAGAGCGAAATCTCAGACATTCTGCCGACCGGCACAATATACAGATATGGGCCTCGGGTGTCCAAGCCACCGAGGAAAACAGGGAACCCCATGCATTTCCGAAAAGAGGACACCCGTGGGAATCCGCAGAGGTATGATATGCCCAAATCGCCCCAGAATTTATTACCCAGACACCCCTGCAAAGTCCGAAATGTGGGGAAAAAAACGCTTTTTCCGCACATTTCGCTCGACGCACCCATCGAAACACGCCCCCAACAACACATGGCCTACTGTCACGCGTTCCCACAGGTGTCCTGATGAAAACGGTACCTCACATGTGTGGGTGCACCTACCTGGCCACCAAGGGGAAAGCCTAAAACACAAGTAACCCCAAGTCTGTTTTCACACCGGAAATGTCACACTCTCTCATCATACAGATATGGGCCTCGGGTGTCCAAGCCACCAAGGAAAACAGGGAACCCCATGCATTTCCGAAAAGAGGACACCCGTGGGAATCCGCAGAGGTATGATATGCCCAAATCGCCCCAGAATTTTTTACCCATACCCCCCCGCAAAATCCGAAATGTGGGAAAAAATATGCATTTTCCTCACATTTTGCTCAACTCACCCATCGAAACACGCCCCCAACAACACATGGCCTACTGTCCCGCATTCCCACAGGTGTCCCGATGAAAACGGTACCTCACATGTGTGGGTGCACCTACTTGGCCGCCAAGGGGATAGCCTAAAACACAAGTAACCCCAAGTCTGTTTTCAGAGTGAAATCTCAGACATTCTGCCGACCGGCACAATGTACAGATATGGGCCTCGGGTGTCCAAGCCACCGAGGAAAACAGGGAACCCCATGCATTTCCGGAAAGAGGACACCCGTGGGAATCCGCAGAGGTATGATATGCCCAAATCGCCCCAGAATTTATTACCCAGACACCCCCGCAAAGTCCGAAATGTGGGAAAAAATACGCATTTTCCTCACATTTCGCTCGACTCACCCATCGAAACACGCCCCCAACAACACATGGCCTACTGTCCCGCGTTCCCACAGGTGTCCCGATGAAAACGGTACCTCACATGTGTGGGTGCACCTACCTTGTCGCCAAGGGGAAAGCCTAAAACACAAGTAACCCCAAGTCTGTTTTCAGAGGGAAATCTCAGACATTCTGCCGACCGGCACAATGTACAGATATGGGCCTCGGGTGTCCAAGCCACCGAGAAAAACAGGGAACCCCATGCATTTCTGGAAAGAGGACACCCGTGGGAATCCGCAGAGGTATGATATGCCCAAATCGCCCCAGAATTTATTACCCAGACACCCCCGCAAAGTCCGAAATGTGGGAAAAAATACGCATTTTCCTCACATTTCGCTCGACTCACCCATCAAAACACGCCCCCAACAACACATGGCCTACCGTCCCGCGTTCCCACAGGTGTCCCGATGAAAACGGTACCTCACATGTGTGGGTGCACCTACCTTGTCGCCAAGGGGAAAGCCTAAAACACAAGTAACCCCAAGTCTGTTTTCAGAGGGAAATCTCAGACATTCTGCCGACCGGCACAATGTACAGATATGGGCCTCGGGTGTCCAGGCCACCGAGAAAAACAGGGAACCCCATGCATTTCTGGAAAGAGGACACCCGTGGGAATCCGCAGAGGTATGATATGCCCAAATCGCCCCAGAATTTATTACCCAGACACCCCCGCAAAGTCCGAAATGTGGGAAAAAATATGCATTTTCCTCACATTTCGCTCGACTCACCCATCAAAACACGCCCCCAACAACACATGGCCTACCGTCCCGCGTTCCCACAGGTGTCCCGATGAAAACGGTACCTCACATGTGTGGGTGCACCTACCTGGCCGCCAAGGGGAAAGCCTAAAACACAAGTAACCCCAAGTCTGTTTTCAGAGCGAAATCTCAGACATTCTGCCGACCGGCACAATGTACAGATATGGGCCTCGGGTGTCCAAGCCACCGAGGAAAACAGGGAACCCCATGCATTTCCGAAAAGAGGACACCCGTGGGAATCCGCAGAGGTATGATATGCCCAAATCGCCCCAGAATTTATTACCCAGACACCCCTGCAAAGTCCGAAATGTGGGGGAAAAAACGCTTTTTCCGCACATTTCGTTCGACGCACCCATCGAAACACGCCCCCAACAACACATGGCCTACCGTCACGCGTTCCCACAAGTGTCCCGATGAAAACGGTACCTCACATGTGTGGGTGCACCTACCTGGCCGCCAAGGGGAAAGCCAAAAACACAAGTAACCCCAAGTCTGTTTTCACACCGGAAATGTCACACTCTCACATCATACAGATATGGGCCTCGGGTGTCCAAGCCACCGAGGAAAACAGGGAACCCCATGGATTTCCAAAAAGAGGACACCCGTGGGAATCCGCAGAGGTATGATATGCCCAAATCGCCCCAGAATTTATTACCCAGACACCCCCGCAAAGTCCGAAATGTGGGAAAAAATATGCATTTTCCTCACATTTGGCTCGACTCACCCATCGAAACACGCCCCCAACAACACTTGGCCTACTGTCCCGCGTTCCCACAGGTGTCTCGATGAAAACGGTACCTCACATGTGTGGGCGCACCTACCTGGCCGCCAAGGGGAAAGCCGAAAACACAAGTAACCCCAAGTCTCTTTTCAGAGGGAAATCTCAGCCATTCTGCCGACCGGCACAATGTACATATATGGGCCTCGGGTGTCCAAGCCACCGAGGAAAACAGGGAACCCCATGCATTTCCGGAAAGAGGACACCCGTGGGAATCCGCAGAGGTATGATATGCCCAAATCGCCCCAGAATTTATTACCCAGACACCCCCGCAAAGTCCGAAATGTGGGAAAAAATACGCATTTTCCTCACATTTCGCTCGACTCACCCATCGAAACACGCCCCCAACAACACATGGCCTACCGTCCCGCGTTCCCACAGGTGTCCCGATGAAAACGGTACCTCACATGTGTGGGTGCACCTACCTGGCCGCCAAGGGGAAAGCCTAAAACACAAGTAACCCCAAGTCTGTTTTCACACCGGAAATGTCACACTCTCACATCATACAGATATGGGCCTCGGGTGTCCAAGCCACCGAGGAAAACAGGGAACCCCAAACATTTCCGAAAAGAGGACACCCGTGGGAATCCGCAGAGGTATGATATGCCCAAATCGCCCCAGAATTTATTACCCAGACACCCCTGCAAAGTCTGAAATGTGGAAAAAAAACGCTTTTTCCGCACATTTCGCTCAACGCACCCATCGAAACACGCCCCCAACAACACATGGCCTACCGTCACGCGTTCCCACAGGTGTCCCGATGAAAACGGTACCTCACATGTGTGGGTGCACCTACCTGGCCGCCAAGGGGAAAGCCTAAAACACAAGTAACCCCAAGTCTGTTTTCACACCGGAAATGTCACACTCTCACATCATACAGATATGGGCCTCGGGTGTCCAAGCCACCAAGGAAAACAGGGAACCCCATGCATTTCTGAAAAGAGGACACCCGTGGGAATCCGCAGAGGTATGATATGCCCAAATCGCCCCAGAATTTATTACCCAGACACCCCTGCAAAGTCTGAAATGTGGGGAAAAAAACGCTTTTTCCGCACATTTCGCTCAATGCACCCATCGAAACACGCCCCCAACAACACATGGCCTACCGTCACGCGTTCCCACAGGTGTCCCAATGAAAACGGTACCTCACATGTGTGGGTGCACCTACCTGGCCGCCAAGGGGAAAGCCTAAAACACAAGTAACCCCAAGTCTGTTTTCACACCGGAAATGTCACACTCTCACATCATACAGATATGGGCCTCGGGTGTCCAAGCCACCGAGGAAAACAGGGAACCCCAAACATTTCCGAAAAGAGGACACCCGTGGGAATCCGCAGAGGTATGATATGCCCAAATCGCCCCAGAATTTATTACCCAGACACCCCTGCAAAGTCTGAAATGTGGGGAAAAAAACGCTTTTTCCGCACATTTCGCTCAACGCACCCATCGAAACACGCCCCCAACAACACATGGCCTACCGTCACGCGTTCCCACAGGTGTCCCGATGAAAACGGTACCTCACATGTGTGGGTGCACCTACCTGGCCGCCAAGGGGAAAGCCTAAAACACAAGTAACCCCAAGTCTGTTTTCACACCGGAAATGTCACACTCTCACATCATACAGATATGGGCCTCGGGTGTCCAAGCCACCAAGGAAAACAGGGAACCCCATGCATTTCCGAAAAGAGGACACCTGTGGGAATCCGCAGAGGTATGATATGCCCAAATCGCCCCAGAATTTATTACCCAGACACCCCTGCAAAGTCCGAAATGTGGGGAAAAAAACACTTTTTCCGCACATTTCGCTCAACGCACCCATCGAAACACGCCCCCAACAACACATGGCCTACCGTCACGCGTTCCCACAGGTGTCCCGATGAAAACGGTACCTCACATGTGTGGGTGCACCTACCTGGCCGCCAAGGGGAAAGCCTAAAACACAAGTAACCCCAAGTCTGTTTTCAGAGCGAAATCTCAGACATTCTGCCGACCGGCACAATGTACAGATATGGGCCTCGGGTGTCCAAGCCACCGAGGAAAACAGGGAACCCCATGCATTTCTGAAAAGAGGACACCCGTGGGAATCCGCAGAGGTATGATATGCCCAAATCGCCCCAGAATTTATTACCCAGACACCCCTGCAAAGTCCGAAATGTGGGGAAAAAAACGCTTTTTCCGCACATTTCGTTCGACGCACCCATCGAAACACGCCCCCAACAACACATGGCCTACCGTCACGCGTTCCCACAAGTGTCCCGATGAAAACGGTACCTCACATGTGTGGGTGCACCTACCTGGCCGCCAAGGGGAAAGCCAAAAACACAAGTAACCCCAAGTCTGTTTTCACACCGGAAATGTCACACTCTCACATCATACAGATATGGGCCTCGGGTGTCCAAGCCACCGAGGAAAACAGGGAACCCCATGCATTTCCGAAAAGAGGACACCCGTGGGAATCCGCAGAGGTATGATATGCCCAAATCGCCCCAGAATTTATTACCCAGACACCCCCGCAAAGTCCGAAATGTGGGAAAAAATATGCATTTTCCTCACATTTGGCTCGACTCACCCATCGAAACACGCCCCCAACAACACTTGGCCTACTGTCCCGCGTTCCCACAGGTGTCTCGATGAAAACGGTACCTCACATGTGTGGGCGCACCTACCTGGCCGCCAAGGGGAAAGCCGAAAACACAAGTAACCCCAAGTCTCTTTTCAGAGGGAAATCTCAGCCATTCTGCCGACCGGCACAATGTACAGATATGGGCCTCGGGTGTCCAAGCCACCGAGGAAAACAGGGAACCCCATGCATTTCCGGAAAGAGGACACCCGTGGGAATCCGCAGAGGTATGATATGCCCAAATCGCCCCAGAATTTATTACCCAGACACCCCCGCAAAGTCCGAAATGTGGGAAAAAATACGCATTTTCCTCACATTTCGCTCGACTCACCCATCGAAACACGCCCCCAACAACACATGGCCTACCGTCCCGCGTTCCCACAGGTGTCCCGATGAAAACGGTACCTCACATGTGTGGGTGCACCTACCTGGCCGCCAAGGGGAAAGCCTAAAACACAAGTAACCCCAAGTCTGTTTTCACACCGGAAATGTCACACTCTCACATCATACAGATATGGGCCTCGGGTGTCCAAGCCACCGAGGAAAACAGGGAACCCCATACATTTCCGAAAAGAGGACACCCGTGGGAATCCGCAGAGGTATGATATGCCCAAATCGCCCCAGAATGTATTACCCAGACACCCCTGCAAAGTCTGAAATGTGGGGAAAAAAACACTTTTTCCGCACATTTCGCTCAACGCACCCATCGAAACACGCCCCCAACAACACATGGCCTACCGTCACGCGTTCCCACAGGTGTCCCGATGAAAACGGTACCTCACATGTGTGGGTGCACCTACCTGGCCGCCAAGGGGAAAGCCTAAAACACAAGTAACCCCAAGTCTGTTTTCACACTGGAAATGTCACACTCTCACATCATACAGATATGGGCCTCGGGTGTCCAAGCCACCAAGGAAAACAGGGAACCCCTTGCATTTCCGAAAAGAGGACACCCGTGGGAATCCGCAGAGGTATGATATGCCCAAATCGCCCCAGAATATATTACCCAGACACTCCCGCAAAGTCCGAAATGTGGGAAAAAATATGCATTTTCCTCACATTTCGCTCGACTCACCCATCGAAACACGCCCCCAACAACACATGGCCTACTGTCCCGCGTTCCCACAGGTGTCCTGATGAAAACGGTACCTCACATGTGGGGCTGCACCTACCTGGCCGCCAAGGGGAAAGCCTAAAACACAAGTAACCCCAAGTCTGTTTTCAGAGGGAAATCTCAGACATTCTGCCGACCCGCACAATGTACAGATATGGGCCTCGGGTGTCCAAGCCACAGAGGAAAACAGGGAACCCCATGCATTTCCGAAAAGAGGACACCCGTGGGAATCCGCAGAGGTATGATATGCCCAAATCGCCATAGAACTTATTACCCAGACACCCCCGCAAAGTCCGAAATGTGGGAAAAAATACGCATTTTCCTCACATTTCGCTCGACTCACCCATCGAAACACGCCCCCAACAACACATGGCCTACCGTCCCGCGTTCCCAGAGGTGTCCCGATGAAAATGGTACCTCACATGTGTGGGTGCACCTACCTGGCCGCCAAGGGGAAAGCCTAAAACACAAGTAACCCCAAGTCTGTTTTCAGAGCGAAATCTCAGACATTCTGCCGACCGGCACAATATACAGATATGGGCCTCGGGTGTCCAAGCCACCGAGGAAAACAGGGAACCCCATGCATTTCCGAAAAGAGGACACCCGTGGGAATCCGCAGAGGTATGATATGCCCAAATCGCCCCAGAATTTATTACCCAGACACCCCTGCAAAGTCCGAAATGTGGGGAAAAAAACGCTTTTTCCGCACATTTCGCTCGACGCACCCATCGAAACACGCCCCCAACAACACATGGCCTACCGTCACGCGTTCCCACAGGTGTCCTGATGAAAACGGTACCTCACATGTGTGGGTGCACCTACCTGGCCGCCAAGGGGAAAGCCTAAAACACAAGTAACCCCAAGTCTGTTTTCACACCGGAAATGTCACACTCTCTCATCATACAGATATGGGCCTCGGGTGTCCAAGCCACCAAGGAAAACAGGGAACCCCATGCATTTCCGAAAAGAGGACACCCGTGGGAATCCGCAGAGGTATGATATGCCCAAATCGCCCCAGAATTTATTACCCAGACCCCCCCGCAAAATCCGAAATGTGGGAATAAATATGCATTTTCCTCACATTTTGCTCAACTCACCCATCGAAACACGCCCCCAACAACACATGGCCTACTGTCCCGCATTCCCACAGGTGTCCCGATGAAAACGGTACCTCACATGTGTGGGTGCACCTACCTGGCCGCCAAGGGGATAGCCTAAAACACAAGTAACCCCAAGTCTGTTTTCAGAGTGAAATCTCAGACATTCTGCCGACCGGCACAATGTACAGATATGGGCCTCGGGTGTCCAAGCCACCGAGGAAAACAGGTAACCCCATGCATTTCCGAAAAGAGGACACCCGTGGGAATCCGCAGAGGTATGATATGCCCAAATCGCCCCAGAATTTATTACCCAGACACCCCCGCAAAGTCCGAAATGTGGGAAAAAATACGCATTTTCCTCACATTTCGCTCGACTCACCCATCGAAACACGCCCCCAACAACACATGGCCTACTGTCCCGCGTTCCCACAGGTGTCCCGATGAAAACGGTACCTCACATGTGTGGGTGCACCTACCTTGTCGCCAAGGGGAAAGCCTAAAACACAAGTAACCCCAAGTCTGTTTTCAGAGGGAAATCTCAGACATTCTGCCGACCGGCACAATGTACAGATATGGGCCTCGGGTGTCCAAGCCACCGAGGAAAACAGGGAACCCCATGCATTTCCGGAAAGAGGACACCCGTGGGAATCCGCAGAGGTATGATATGCCCAAATCGCCCCAGAATTTATTACCCAGACACCCCCGCAAAGTCCGAAATGTGGGAAAAAATACGCATTTTCCTCACATTTCGCTCGACTCACCCATCAAAACACGCCCCCAACAACACATGGCCTACCGTCCCGCGTTTCCACAGGTGTCCCGATGAAAACGGTACCTCACATGTGTGGGTGCACCTACCTGGCCGCCAAGGGGAAAGCCTAAAACACAAGTAACCCCAAGTCTGTTTTCAGAGCGAAATCTCAGACATTCTGCCGACCGGCACAATGTACAGATATGGGCCTCGGGTGTCCAAGCCACCGAGGAAAACAGGGAACCCCATGCATTTCCGAAAAGAGGACACCCGTGGGAATCCGCAGAGGTATGATATGCCCAAATCGCCCCAGAATTTATTACCCAGACACCCCTGCAAAGTCCGAAATGTGGGGAAAAAAACGCTTTTTTCGCACATTTCGTTCGACGCACCCATCGAAACACGCCCCCAACAACACATGGCCTACCGTCACGCATTCCCACAAGTGTCCCGATGAAAACGGTACCTCACATGTGTGGGTGCACCTACCTGGCCGCCAAGGGGAAAGCCAAAAACACAAGTAACCCCAAGTCTGTTTTCACACCGGAAATGTCACACTCTCACATCATACAGATATGGGCCTCGGGTGTCCAAGCCACCGAGGAAAACAGGGAACCCCATGCATTTCCGAAAAGAGGACACCCGTGGGAATCCGCAGAGGTATGATATGCCCAAATCGCCCCAGAATTTATTACCCAGACACCCCCGCAAAGTCCGAAATGTGGGAAAAAATATGCATTTTCCTCACATTTGGCTCGACTCACCCATCGAAACACGCCCCCAACAACACTTGGCCTACTGTCCCGCGTTCCCACAGGTGTCCCGATGAAAACGGTACCTCACATGTGTGGGCGCACCTACCTGGCCGCCAAGGGGAAAGCCCAAACCACAAGTAACCCCAAGTCTCTTTTCAGAGGGAAATCTCAGCCATTCTGCCGACCGGCACAATGTACATATATGGGCCTCGGGTGTCCAAGCCACCGAGGAAAACAGGGAACCCCATGCATTTCCGGAAAGAGGACACCCGTGGGAATCCGCAGAGGTATGATATGCCCAAATCGCCCCAGAATCTATTACCCAGACACCCCCGCAAAGTCCGAAATGTGGGAAAAAATACGCATTTTCCTCACATTTCGCTCGACTCACCCATCGAAACACGCCCCCAACAACACATGGCCTACCGTCCCGCGTTCCCACAGGTGTCCCGATGAAAACGGTACCTCACATGTGTGGGTGCACCTACCTGGCCGCCAAGGGGAAAGCCTAAAACACAAGTAACCCCAAGTCTGTTTTCACACCGGAAATGTCACACTCTCACATCATACAGATATGGGCCTCGGGTGTCCAAGCCACCGAGGAAAACAGGGAACCCCATACATTTCCGAAAAGAGGACACCCGTGGGAATCCGCAGAGGTATGATATGCCCAAATCGCCCCAGAATTTATTACCCAGACACCCCTGCAAAGTCTGAAATGTGGGGAAAAAAACGCTTTTTCCGCACATTTCGCTCAACGCACCCATCGAAACACGCCCCCAACAACACATGGCCTACCGTCACGCGTTCCCACAGGTGTCCCGATGAAAACGGTACCTCACATGTGTGGGTGCACCTACCTGTCCGCCAAGGGGAAAGCCTAAAACACAAGTAACCCCAAGTCTGTTTTCACACCGGAAATGTCACACTCTCACATCATACAGATATGGGCCTCGGGTGTCCAAGCCACCAAGGAAAACAGGGAACCCCTTGCATTTCCGAAAAGAGGACACCTGTGGGAATCCGCAGAGGTATGATATGCCCAAATCGCCCCAGAATTTATTACCCAGACACTCCCGCAAAGTCCGAAATGTGGGAAAAAATACGCATTTTCCTCACATTTCGCTCGACTCACCCATCGAAACACGCCCCCAACAACACATGGCCTACTGTCCCGCGTTCCCACAGGTGTCCTGATGAAAACGGTACCTCACATGTGGGGCTGCACCTACCTGGCCGCCAAGGGGAAAGCCTAAAACACAAGTAACCCCAAGTCTGTTTTCAGAGGGAAATCTCAGACATTCTGCCGACCCGCACAATGTACAGATATGGGCCTCGGGTGTCCAAGCCACAGAGGAAAACAGGGAACCCCATGCATTTCCGAAAAGAGGACACCCGTGGGAATCCGCAGAGGTATGATATGCCCAAATCGCCATAGAATTTATTACCCAGACACCCCCGCAAAGTCCGAAATGTGGGAAAAAATACGCATTTTCCTCACATTTCGCTCGACTCACCCATCGAAACACGCCCCCAACAACACATGGCCTACCGTCCCGCGTTCCCAGAGGTGTCCCGATGAAAACGGTACCTCACATGTGTGGGTGCACCTACCTGGCCGCCAAGGGGAAAGCCTAAAACACAAGTAACCCCAAGTCTGTTTTCAGAGCGAAATCTCAGACATTCTGCCGACCGGCACAATATACAGATATGGGCCTCGGGTGTCCAAGCCACCGAGGAAAACAGGGAACCCCATGCATTTCCGAAAAGAGGACACCCGTGGGAATCCGCAGAGGTATGATATGCCCAAATCGCCCCAGAATTTATTACCCAGACACCCCTGCAAAGTCCGAAATGTGGGGAAAAAAACGCTTTTTCCGCACATTTCGCTCGACGCACCCATCGAAACACGCCCCCAACAACACATGGCCTACTGTCACGCGTTCCCACAGGTGTCCTGATGAAAACGGTACCTCACATGTGTGGGTGCACCTACCTGGCCGCCAAGGGGAAAGCCTAAAACACAAGTAACCCCAAGTCTGTTTTCACACCGGAAATGTCACACTCTCTCATCATACAGATATGGGCCTCGGGTGTCCAAGCCACCAAGGAAAACAGGGAACCCCATGCATTTCCGAAAAGAGGACACCCGTGGGAATCCGCAGAGGTATGATATGCCCAAATCGCCCCAGAATTTTTTACCCATACCCCCCCGCAAAATCCGAAATGTGGGAAAAAATATGCATTTTCCTCACATTTTGCTCAACTCACCCATCGAAACACGCCCCCAACAACACATGGCCTACTGTCCCGCATTCCCACAGGTGTCCCGATGAAAACGGTACCTCACATGTGTGGGTGCACCTACTTGGCCGCCAAGGGGATAGCCTAAAACACAAGTAACCCCAAGTCTGTTTTCAGAGTGAAATCTCAGACATTCTGCCGACCGGCACAATGTACAGATATGGGCCTCGGGTGTCCAAGCCACCGAGGAAAACAGGGAACCCCATGCATTTCCGGAAAGAGGACACCCGTGGGAATCCGCAGAGGTATGATATGCCCAAATCGCCCCAGAATTTATTACCCAGACACCCCCGCAAAGTCCGAAATGTGGGAAAAAATACGCATTTTCCTCACATTTCGCTCGACTCACCCATCGAAACACGCCCCCAACAACACATGGCCTACTGTCCCGCGTTCCCACAGGTGTCCCGATGAAAACGGTACCTCACATGTGTGGGTGCACCTACCTTGTCGCCAAGGGGAAAGCCTAAAACACAAGTAACCCCAAGTCTGTTTTCAGAGGGAAATCTCAGACATTCTGCCGACCGGCACAATGTACAGATATGGGCCTCGGGTGTCCAAGCCACCGAGAAAAACAGGGAACCCCATGCATTTCTGGAAAGAGGACACCCGTGGGAATCCGCAGAGGTATGATATGCCCAAATCGCCCCAGAATTTATTACCCAGACACCCCCGCAAAGTCCGAAATGTGGGAAAAAATACGCATTTTCCTCACATTTCGCTCGACTCACCCATCAAAACACGCCCCCAACAACACATGGCCTACCGTCCCGCGTTCCCACAGGTGTCCCGATGAAAACGGTACCTCACATGTGTGGGTGCACCTACCTTGTCGCCAAGGGGAAAGCCTAAAACACAAGTAACCCCAAGTCTGTTTTCAGAGGGAAATCTCAGACATTCTGCCGACCGGCACAATGTACAGATATGGGCCTCGGGTGTCCAGGCCACCGAGAAAAACAGGGAACCCCATGCATTTCTGGAAAGAGGACACCCGTGGGAATCCGCAGAGGTATGATATGCCCAAATCGCCCCAGAATTTATTACCCAGACACCCCCGCAAAGTCCGAAATGTGGGAAAAAATATGCATTTTCCTCACATTTCGCTCGACTCACCCATCAAAACACGCCCCCAACAACACATGGCCTACCGTCCCGCGTTCCCACAGGTGTCCCGATGAAAACGGTACCTCACATGTGTGGGTGCACCTACCTGGCCGCCAAGGGGAAAGCCTAAAACACAAGTAACCCCAAGTCTGTTTTCAGAGCGAAATCTCAGACATTCTGCCGACCGGCACAATGTACAGATATGGGCCTCGGGTGTCCAAGCCACCGAGGAAAACAGGGAACCCCATGCATTTCCGAAAAGAGGACACCCGTGGGAATCCGCAGAGGTATGATATGCCCAAATCGCCCCAGAATTTATTACCCAGACACCCCTGCAAAGTCCGAAATGTGGGGGAAAAAACGCTTTTTCCGCACATTTCGTTCGACGCACCCATCGAAACACGCCCCCAACAACACATGGCCTACCGTCACGCGTTCCCACAAGTGTCCCGATGAAAACGGTACCTCACATGTGTGGGTGCACCTACCTGGCCGCCAAGGGGAAAGCCAAAAACACAAGTAACCCCAAGTCTGTTTTCACACCGGAAATGTCACACTCTCACATCATACAGATATGGGCCTCGGGTGTCCAAGCCACCGAGGAAAACAGGGAACCCCATGGATTTCCAAAAAGAGGACACCCGTGGGAATCCGCAGAGGTATGATATGCCCAAATCGCCCCAGAATTTATTACCCAGACACCCCCGCAAAGTCCGAAATGTGGGAAAAAATATGCATTTTCCTCACATTTGGCTCGACTCACCCATCGAAACACGCCCCCAACAACACTTGGCCTACTGTCCCGCGTTCCCACAGGTGTCTCGATGAAAACGGTACCTCACATGTGTGGGCGCACCTACCTGGCCGCCAAGGGGAAAGCCGAAAACACAAGTAACCCCAAGTCTCTTTTCAGAGGGAAATCTCAGCCATTCTGCCGACCGGCACAATGTACATATATGGGCCTCGGGTGTCCAAGCCACCGAGGAAAACAGGGAACCCCATGCATTTCCGGAAAGAGGACACCCGTGGGAATCCGCAGAGGTATGATATGCCCAAATCGCCCCAGAATTTATTACCCAGACACCCCCGCAAAGTCCGAAATGTGGGAAAAAATACGCATTTTCCTCACATTTCGCTCGACTCACCCATCGAAACACGCCCCCAACAACACATGGCCTACCGTCCCGCGTTCCCACAGGTGTCCCGATGAAAACGGTACCTCACATGTGTGGGTGCACCTACCTGGCCGCCAAGGGGAAAGCCTAAAACACAAGTAACCCCAAGTCTGTTTTCACACCGGAAATGTCACACTCTCACATCATACAGATATGGGCCTCGGGTGTCCAAGCCACCGAGGAAAACAGGGAACCCCAAACATTTCCGAAAAGAGGACACCCGTGGGAATCCGCAGAGGTATGATATGCCCAAATCGCCCCAGAATTTATTACCCAGACACCCCTGCAAAGTCTGAAATGTGGAAAAAAAACGCTTTTTCCGCACATTTCGCTCAACGCACCCATCGAAACACGCCCCCAACAACACATGGCCTACCGTCACGCGTTCCCACAGGTGTCCCGATGAAAACGGTACCTCACATGTGTGGGTGCACCTACCTGGCCGCCAAGGGGAAAGCCTAAAACACAAGTAACCCCAAGTCTGTTTTCACACCGGAAATGTCACACTCTCACATCATACAGATATGGGCCTCGGGTGTCCAAGCCACCAAGGAAAACAGGGAACCCCATGCATTTCTGAAAAGAGGACACCCGTGGGAATCCGCAGAGGTATGATATGCCCAAATCGCCCCAGAATTTATTACCCAGACACCCCTGCAAAGTCTGAAATGTGGGGAAAAAAACGCTTTTTCCGCACATTTCGCTCAATGCACCCATCGAAACACGCCCCCAACAACACATGGCCTACCGTCACGCGTTCCCACAGGTGTCCCAATGAAAACGGTACCTCACATGTGTGGGTGCACCTACCTGGCCGCCAAGGGGAAAGCCTAAAACACAAGTAACCCCAAGTCTGTTTTCACACCGGAAATGTCACACTCTCACATCATACAGATATGGGCCTCGGGTGTCCAAGCCACCGAGGAAAACAGGGAACCCCAAACATTTCCGAAAAGAGGACACCCGTGGGAATCCGCAGAGGTATGATATGCCCAAATCGCCCCAGAATTTATTACCCAGACACCCCTGCAAAGTCTGAAATGTGGGGAAAAAAACGCTTTTTCCGCACATTTCGCTCAACGCACCCATCGAAACACGCCCCCAACAACACATGGCCTACCGTCACGCGTTCCCACAGGTGTCCCGATGAAAACGGTACCTCACATGTGTGGGTGCACCTACCTGGCCGCCAAGGGGAAAGCCTAAAACACAAGTAACCCCAAGTCTGTTTTCACACCGGAAATGTCACACTCTCACATCATACAGATATGGGCCTCGGGTGTCCAAGCCACCAAGGAAAACAGGGAACCCCATGCATTTCCGAAAAGAGGACACCTGTGGGAATCCGCAGAGGTATGATATGCCCAAATCGCCCCAGAATTTATTACCCAGACACTCCCGCAAAGTCCGAAATGTGGGAAAAAATACGCATTTTCCTCACATTTCGCTCGACTCACCCATCGAAACACGCCCCCAACAACACATGGCCTACTGTCCCGCGTTCCCACAGGTGTCCTGATGAAAACGGTACCTCACATGTGGGGCTGCACCTACCTGGCCGCCAAGGGGAAAGCATAAAACACAAGTAACCCCAAGTCTGTTTTCAGAGGGAAATCTCAGACATTCTGCCGACCCGCACAATGTACAGATATGGGCCTCGGGTGTCCAAGCCACAGAGGAAAACAGGGAACCCCATGCATTTCCGAAAAGAGGACACCCGTGGGAATCCGCAGAGGTATGATATGCCCAAATCGCCCCAGAATTTATTACCCAGACACCCCCGCAAAGTCCGAAATGTGGGAAAAAATACGCATTTTCCTCACATTTCGCTCGACTCACCCATCGAAACACGCCCCCAACAACACATGGCCTACTGTCCCGCGTTCCCACAGGTGTCCCGATGAAAACGGTACCTCACATGTGTGGGTGCACCTACCTTGTCGCCAAGGGGAAAGCCTAAAACACAAGTAACCCCAAGTCTGTTTTCAGAGGGAAATCTCAGACATTCTGCCGACCGGCACAATGTACAGATATGGGCCTCGGGTGTCCAAGCCACCGAGGAAAACAGGGAACCCCATGCATTTCCGGAAAGAGGACACCCGTGGGAATCCGCAGAGGTATGATATGCCCAAATCGCCCCAGAATTTATTACCCAGACACCCCCGCAAAGTCCGAAATGTGGGAAAAAATACGCATTTTCCTCACATTTCGCTCGACTCACCCATCGAAACACGCCCCCAACAACACATGGCCTACCGTCCCGCGTTCCCAGAGGTGTCCCGATGAAAACGGTACCTCACATGTGTGGGTGCACCTACCTGGCCGCCAAGGGGAAAGCCTAAAACACAAGTAACCCCAAGTCTGTTTTCAGAGCGAAATCTCAGACATTCTGCCGACCGGCACAATATACAGATATGGGCCTCGGGTGTCCAAGCCACCGAGGAAAACAGGGAACCCCATGCATTTCCGAAAAGAGGACACCCGTGGGAATCCGCAGAGGTATGATATGCCCAAATCGCCCCAGAATGTATTACCCAGACACCCCTGCAAAGTCCGAAATGTGGGGAAAAAAACGCTTTTTCCGCACATTTCGCTCGACGCACCCATCGAAACACGCCCCCAACAACACATGGCCTACCGTCACGCGTTCCCACAGGTGTCCTGATGAAAACGGTACCTCACATGTGTGGGTGCACCTACCTGGCCGCCAAGGGGAAAGCCTAAAACACAAGTAACCCCAAGTCTGTTTTCACACCGGAAATGTCACACTCTCTCATCATACAGATATGGGCCTCGGGTGTCCAAGCCACCAAGGAAAACAGGGAACCCCATGCATTTCCGAAAAGAGGACACCCGTGGGAATCCGCAGAGGTATGATATGCCCAAATCGCCCCAGAATTTATTACCCAGACCCCCCCGCAAAATCCGAAATGTGGGAAAAAATATGCATTTTCCTCACATTTTGCTCAACTCACCCATCGAAACACGCCCCCAACAACACATGGCCTACTGTCTCGCATTCCCACAGGTGTCCCGATGAAAACGGTACCTCACATGTGTGGGTGCACCTACCTGGCCGCCAAGGGGATAGCCTAAAACACAAGTAACCCCAAGTCTGTTTTCAGAGTGAAATCTCAGACATTCTGCCGACCGGCACAATGTACAGATATGGGCCTCGGGTGTCCAAGCCACCGAGGAAAACAGGGAACCCCATGCATTTCCGGAAAGAGGACACCCGTGGGAATCCGCAGAGGTATGATATGCCCAAATCGCCCCAGAATTTATTACCCAGACACCCCCGCAAAGTCCGAAATGTGGGAAAAAATACGCATTTTCCTCACATTTCGCTCAACTCACCCATCGAAACACGCCCCCAACAACACATGGCCTACCGTTCCGCGTTCCCACAGGTGTCCCGATGAAAACGGTACCTCACATGTGTGGGTGCACCTACCTGGCCGCCAAGGGGAAAGCCTAAAACACAAGTAACCCCAAGTCTGTTTTCACACCGGAAATGTCACACTCTCACATCATACAGATATGGGCCTCGGGTGTCCAAGCCACCGAGGAAAACAGGGAACCCCATGCATTTCCGAAAAGAGGACACCCGTGCGAATCCGCAGAGGTATGATATGCCCAAATCGCCCCAGAATTTATTACCCAGACACCCCTGCAAAGTCCGAAATGTGGGGAAAAAAAACGCTTTTTCCGCACATTTCGCTCGACGCACCCATCGAAACACGCCCCAACAACACATGGCCTACTGTCACGCGTTCCCACAGGTGTCCCGATGAAAACGGTACCTCACATGTGTGGGTGCACCTACCTGGCCGCCAAGGGGAAAGCCTAAAACACAAGTAACCCCAAGTCTGTTTTCACACCGGAAATGTCACACTCTCACATCATACAGATATGGGCCTCGGGTGTCCAAGCCACCAAGGAAAACAGGGAACCCCATGCATTTCCGAAAAGAGGACACCCGTGGGAATCCGCAGAGGTATGATATGCCCAAATCACCCCAGAATTTATTACCCAGACACCCCCGCAAAGTCCGAAATGTGGGAAAAAATACGCATTTTCCTCACATTTCGCTCGACTCACCCATCGAAACACGCCCCCAACAACACATGGCCTACCGTCCCGCGTTCCCACAGGTGTCCCGATGAAAACGGTACCTCACATGTGTGGGTGCACCTACCTGGCCGCAAAGGGGAAAGCCTAAAACACAAGTAACCCCAAGTCTGTTTTCAGAGGGAAATCTCAGACATTCTGCCGACCGGCACAATGTACAGATATGGGCCTCGGGTGTCCAAGCCACCGAGGAAAACAGGGAACCCCATGCATTTCCGGAAAGAGGACACCCGTGGGAATCCGCAGAGGTATGATATGCCCAAATCGCCCCAGAATTTATTACCCAGACACCCCCGCAAAGTCCGAAATGTGGGAAAAAATACGCATTTTCCTCACATTTCGCTCGACTCACCCATCGAAACACGCCCCCAACAACACATGGCCTACCGTCCCGCATTCCCACAGGTGTCCCGATGAAAACGGTACCTCACATGTGTGGGTGCACCTACCTGGCCGCAAAGGGGAAAGCCTAAAACACAAGTAACCCCAAGTCTGTTTTCAGAGCGAAATCTCAGACATTCTGCCGACCGGCACAATGTACAGATATGGGCCTCGGGTGTCCAAACCACCGAGGAAAACAGGGAACCCCATGCATTTCCGAAAAGAGGACACCCGTGGGAATCCGCAGAGGTATGATATGCCCAAATCGCCCCAGAATTTATTACCCAGACACCCCTGCAAAGTCCGAAATGTGGGGAAAAAAACGCTTTTTCCGCACATTTCGCTCGACGCACCCATTGAAACACGCCCCCAACAACACATGGCCTACCGTCACGCGTTCCCACAAGTGTCCCGATGAAAACGGTACCTCACATGTGTGGGTGCACCTACCTGGCGGCCAAGGGGAAAGCCTAAAACACAAGTAACCCCAAGTCTGTTTTCATACCAGAAATGTCACACTCTCACATCATACAGATATGGGCCTCGGGTGCCCAAGCCACCAAGGAAAACAGGGAACCCCATGCATTTCCGAAAATAGGACAGCCGTGGGAATCCGCAGAGGTATGATATGCCCAAATCGCCCCAGAATTTATTACCCAGACACCCCCGCAAAGTCCGAAATGTGGGAAAAAATATGCATTTTCCTCACATTTCGCTCGACTCACCCATCGAAACACACCCCCAACAACACTTGGCCTACTGTCCAGCGTTCCCACAGGTGTCCCGATGAAAACGGTACCTCACATGTGTGGGTGCACCTACCTGGCCGCCAAGGGGAAAGCCGAAAACACAAGTAACCCCAAGTCTCTTTTCAGAGGGAAATCTCAGCCATTCTGCCGACCGGCACAATGTACAGATATGGGCCTCGGGTGTCCAAGCCACCGAGGAAAACAGGGAACCCCATGCATTTCCGGAAAGAGGCACCCGTGGGAATCCGCAGAGGTATGATATGCCCAAATCGCCCGGAGAATGTATTACCCAGACACCCCCGCAAAGTCCGAAATGTGGGAAAAAATACGCATTTTCCTCACATTTCGCTCGACTCACCCATCGAAACACGCCCCCAACAACACATGGCCCACAGGTGTCCCGATGAAAACTGTAACTCACGTGTGTGGGTGCACCTACCTGGCCGCCAAGGGGAAAGCCTAAAACACAAGTAACCCCAAGTCTGTTTTCAGAGCGAAATCTCAGACATTCTGCCGACCGGCACAATGTACAGATATGGGCCTCGGGTGTCCAAGCCACCGAGGAAAACAGGGAACCCCATGCATTTCCGAAAAGAGGACACCCGTGGGAATCCGCAGAGGTATGATATGCCCAAATCGCCCCAGAATTTATTACCCAGACACCCCTGCAAAGTCCGAAATGTGGGGAAAAAAATGCTTTTTCCGCACATTTCGCTCGACGCACCCATCGAAACACGCCCCCAACAACACATGGCCTACCGTCACACGTTCCCACAGGTGTCCCAATGAAAATGGTACCTCACATGTGTGGGTGCACCTACCTGGCTGCCAAGGGGAAAGCCTAAAACACAAGTAACCCCAAGTCTGTTTTCACACCGGAAATGTCACACTCTCACATCATACAGATATGGGCCTCGGGTGTCCAAGCCACCGAGGAAAACAGGGAATACCATGCATTTCCGAAAAGAGGACACCCGTGGGAATCCGCAGAGGTATAATATGCCCAAATCGCCCCAGAATTTATTACCCAGACACCCCCGCAAAGTCCGAAATGTGGGAAAAAATATGCATTTTCCTCACATTTCGCTCGACTCACCCATCGAAACACGCCCCCAACAACACATGGCCTACTGTCCCGCATTCCCACAGGTGTCCCGATGAAAACGGTACCTCACATGTGTGGGTGCACCTACCTGGCCGCCAAGGGGAAAGCCGAAAACACAAGTAACCCCAAGTCTCTTTTCAGAGGGAAATCTCAGCCATTCTGCCGACCGGCACAATGTACAGATATGGGCCTCGGGTGTCCAAGCCACCGAGGAAAACAGGAAACCCCATGCATTTCCGGAAAGAGGACACCCGTGGGAATCCGCAGAGGTATGATATGCCCAAATCGCCCCAGAATTTATTACCCAGACACCCCCGCAAAATCCGAAATGTGGGAAAAAATACGCATTTTCCTCACATTTCGCTCGACTCACCCATCGAAACACGCCCCCAACAACACATGGACTACCGTCACGCGTTCCCACAGGTGTCCCGATGAAAACGGTACCTCACATGTGTGGGTGCACCTACCTGGCCGCCAAGGGGAAAGCCTAAAACACAAGTAACCCCAAGTCTGTTTTCAGAGCGAAATCTCAGACATTCTGCCGACCGGCACAATGTACAGATATGGGCCTCGGGTGTCCAAGCCACCGAGGAAAACAGGGAACCCCATGCATTTCCGAAAAGAGGACACCTGTGGGAATCCGCAGAGGTATGATATGCCCAAATCGCCCCAGAATTTATTACCCAGACACCCCTGCAAAGTCCGAAATGTGGGGAAAAAAAACGCTTTTTCCGCACATTTCGCTCGACGCACCCATCGAAACACGCCCCCAACAACACATGGACTACCGTCACGCGTTCCCACAGGTGTCCCAATGAAAACGGTACCTCACATGCGTGGGTGCACCTACCTGGCCGGCAAGGGGCAAGCCGAAAATGCAAGCAACCCCCAGTCTGTTTGCAGAGGGGAATCTCAGCCATTCTGCCGACCGGCACAACATACAGATATGGGCCTCGGGTGTCCAAGCCACCGAGGAAAACAGGGAGCCACATGCATTTCCAAAAAGAGGACACCCGTGGGAATCCGCAGAGGTGTGATTTGCGCACATCGCCCCAGGTTTTTTTACACAGACACCCCTGCAAAGTCCGAAATGTGGGGGAAAAAACGCTTTTTCCGCACATTTTGTTCGACGCACCCATCGAAACACGCCCCCAACAACACATGGCCTACTGTCCCGCGTTCCCACAGGTGTCCCGATGAAAACAGTACCTCACATGTGTGGGTGCACCTACCTGGCCGCCAAGGGGAAAGCCTAAAACACAAGTAACCCCAAGTCTGTTTTCACACCAGAAATGTCACACTCTCACATCATACAGATAAGGGCCTCGGGTGTCCAAGCCACCGAGGAAAACAGGGAACCCCATGCATTTCCGAAAAGAGGACACCCGTGGGAATCCGCAGAGGTATGATATGCCCAAATCGCCCCAGGTTTTTTTACCCAGACACCCCTGCAAAGTCCGAAATGTGGGGGAAAAAACGCTTTTTCCGCACATTTCGCTCGACGCACCCATCGAAAAACGCCCCCAACAACACATGGCCTACCGTCCCGTGTTCCCACAGGTGTCCCGATGAAAACGGTACCTCACATGCGTGGGTGCACCTACCTGGCCGGCAAGGGGCAAGCCGAAAACGCAAGCAACCCCCAGTCTGTTTGCAAAGGGGAATCTCAGCCATTCTGCCGACCGGCACAACATACAGATATGGGCCTCGGGTGTCCAAGCCACCGAGGAAAACAGGGAGCCCCATGCAATTCCGAAAAGAGGACACCTGTGGGAATCCGCAGAGGTGTGATTTGCGCACATCGCCCCAGGTTTTTTTACCCAGACACCCCTGCAAAGTCCGAATTGTGGGGGAAAAACGCTTTTTCCGCACATTTCGCTCGACGCACCCATCGAAACACGGCCCCAACAACATATGGCCTACCATCCCGCGTTCCCACAGGTGTCCCGATGAAAACGGTACCTCACATGCGTGGGTGCACCTACCTGGCCGGCAAGGGGCAAGCCGAAAACGCAAGCAACCCCCAGTCTGTTTGCAGAGGGGAATCTCAGCCATTCTGCCGACCGGCACAACATACAGATATGGGCCTCGGGTGTCCAAGCCACCAAGGAAAACAGGGAGCCCCATGCATTTCCGAAAAGAGAACACCCGTGGGAATCCGCAGAGGTGTGATTTGCGCACATCGCCCCAGGTTTTTTTACCCAGACACCCATGCAAAGTCCGAAATGTGGGGGAAAAAACGCTTTTTCCGCACATTTCGCTCGACGCACCCATCGAAACACGCCCCCAACAACACATGGCCTACCGTCCCGCGTTCCCACAGGTGTCCCGATGAAAACGGTACCTCACATGCGTGGGTGCACCTACCTGGCCGCCAAGGGGATAGCCTAAAACACAAGTAACCCCAAGTCTGTTTTCAGAGTGAAATCTCAGACATTCTGCCGACCGGCACAATGTACAGATATGGGCCTCGGGTGTCCAAGCCACCGAGGAAAACAGGGAACCCCATGCATTTCCGGAAAGAGGACACCCGTGGGAATCCGCAGAGGTATGATATGCCCAAATCTCCCCAGAATTTATTACCCAGACACCCCCGCAAAGTCCGAAATGTGGGAAAAAATACGCATTTTCCTCACATTTCGCTCAACTCACCCATCGAAACACGCCCCCAACAACACATGGCCTACCGTCCCGCGTTCCCACAGGTGTCCCGATGAAAACGGTACCTCACATGTGTGGGTGCACCTACCTGGCCGCCAAGGGGAAAGCCTAAAACACAAGTAACCCCAAGTCTGTTTTCACACCGGAAATGTCACACTCTCACATCATACAGATATGGGCCTCGGGTGTCCAAGCCACCGAGGAAAACAGGGAACCCCATGCATTTCCGAAAAGAGGACACCCGTGCGAATCCGCAGAGGTATGATATGCCCAAATCGCCCCAGAATTTATTACCCAGACACCCCTGCAAAGTCCGAAATGTGGGGAAAAAAAACGCTTTTTCCGCACATTTCGCTCGACGCACCCATCGAAACACGCCCCAACAACACATGGCCTACTGTCTCGCGTTCCCACAGGTGTCCCGATGAAAACGGTACCTCACATGTGTGGGTGCACCTACCTGGCCGCCAAGGGGAAAGCCTAAAACACAAGTAACCCCAAGTCTGTTTTCAGAGGGAAATCTCAGACATTCTGCGACCGGCACAATGTACAGATATGGGCCTCGGGTGTCCAAGCCACCGAGGAAAACAGGGAACCCCATGCATTTCCGGAAAGAGGACACCCGTGGGAATCCGCAGAGGTATGATATGCCCAAATCGCCCCAGAATTTATTACCCAGACACCCCCGCAAAGTCCGAAATGTGGGAAAAAATACGCATTTTCCTCACATTTCGCTCGACTCACCCATCGAAACACGCCCCCAACAACACATGGCCTACCGTCCCGCGTTCCCACAGGTGTCCCGATGAAAACGGTACCTCACATGTGTGGGTGCACCTACCTAGCCGCAAAGGGGAAAGCCTAAAACACAAGTAACCCCAAGTCTGTTTTCAGAGCGAAATCTCAGACATTCTGCCGACCGGCACAATGTACAGATATGGGCCTCGGGTGTCCAAACCACCGAGGAAAACAGGGAACCCCATGCATTTCCGAAAAGAGGACACCCGTGGGAATCCGCAGAGGTATGATATGCCCAAATCGCCCCAGAATTTATTACCCAGACACCCCTGCAAAGTCCGGAATGTGGGGAAAAAAACGCTTTTTCCGCACATTTTGCTCGACGCACCCATCGAAACACGCCCCCAACAACACATGGCCTACCGTCACGCGTTCCCACAAGTGTCCTGATGAAAACGGTACCTCACATGTGTGGGTGAACCTACCTGGCCGCCAAGGGGAAAGCCTAAAACACAAGTAACCCCAAGTCTGTTTTCACACCAGAAATGTCACACTCTCACATCATACAGATATGGGCCTCGGGTGTCCAAGCCACCAAGGAAAACAGGGAACCCCATGCATTTCCGAAAAGAGGACACCCGTGGGAATCCGCAGAGGTATGATATGCCCAAATCGCCCCAGAATTTATTACCCAGACACCCCCGCAAAGTCCGAAATGTGGGAAAAAATATGCATTTTCCTCACATTTCGCTCGACTCACCCATCGAAACACACCCCCAACAACACTTGGCCTACTGTCCAGCGTTCCCACAGGTGTCCCGATGAAAACGGTACCTCACATGTGTGGGTGCACCTACCTGGCCGCCAAGGGGAAAGCCGAAAACACAAGTAACCCCAAGTCTCTTTTCAGAGGGAAATCTCAGCCATTCTGCCGACCGGCACAATGTACAGATATGGGCCTCGGGTGTCCAAGCCACCGAGGAAAACAGGGAACCCCATGCATTTCCGGAAAGAGGCACCCGTGGGAATCCGCAGAGGTATGATATGCCCAAATCGCCCCAGAATGTATTACCCAGACACCCCCGCAAAGTCCGAAATGTGGGAAAAAATACGCATTTTCCTCACATTTCGCTCGACTCACCCATCGAAACACGCCCCAAACAACACATGGCCCACAGGTGTCCCGATGAAAACGGTAACTCACATGTGTGGGTGCACCTACCTGGCCGCCAAGGGGAAAGCCTAAAACACAAGTAACCCCAAGTCTGTTTTCAGAGCGAAATCTCAGACATTCTGCCGACCGGCACAATGTACAGATATGGGCCTCGGGTGTCCAAGCCACCGAGGAAAACAGGGAACCCCATGCATTTCCGAAAAGAGGACACCCGTGGGAATCCGCAGAGGTGTGATTTGCGCACATCGCCCCAGGTTTTTTTACCCAGACACCCCTGCAAAGTCCGAAATGTGGGGGAAAAAACGCTTTTTCCGCACATTTCGCTCGACGCACCCATCGAAACACGCCCCCAACAACACATGGCCTACCGTCCCGCGTTCCCACAGGTGTCCCGATGAAAACGGTACCTCACATGCGTGGGTGCACCTACCTGGCCGGCAAGGGGCAAGCCGAAAACGCAAGCAACCCCCAGTCTGTTTGCAGAGGGGAATCTCAGCCATTCTGCCGACCGGCACAACATACAGATATGGGCCTCGGGTGTCCAAGCCACCGAGGAAAACAGGGAGCCCCATGCATTTCCGAAAAGAGGACACCCGTGGGAATCTGCAGAGGTGTGATTTGCGCACATCGCCCCAGGTTTTTTTACCCAGACACCCCTGCAAAGTCCGAAATGTGTGGGAAAAAACGCTTTTTCCGCACATTTCGCTCGACGCACCCATCGAAAAACGCCCCCAACAACACATGGCCTACCGTCCCGCGTTCCCACAGGTGTCCCGATGAAAACGGTACCTCACATGCGTGGGTGCACCTACCTGGCCGGCAAGGGGCAAGCCGAAAAAACGCAAGCAACCCCCAGTCTGTTTGCAGAGGGGAATCTCAGCCATTCTGCCGACCGGCACAACATACAGATATGGGCCTCGGGTGTCCAAGCCACCGAGGAAAACAGGGAGCCCCATGCATTTCCGAAAAGAGGACACCCGTGGGAATCCGCAGAGGTGTGATTTGCGCACATCGCCCCAGGTTTTTTTACCCAGACACCCCTGCAAAGTCCGAAATGTGGGGGAAAAAACGCTTTTTCCGCACGTTTCGCTCGATGCACCCATCGAAACACGCCCCCAACAACACATGGCCTACCGTCCCGCGTTCCCACAGGTGTCCCGATAAAAATGGTACCTCACATGCGTGGGTGCACCTACCTGGCCGGCAAGGGGCAAGCCGAAAACGCAAGCAACCCCCAGTCTGTTTGCAGAGGGGAATCTCAGCCATTCTGCCGACCGGCACAACATACAGATATGGGCCTCGGGTGTCCAAGCCACCGAGGAAAACAGGGAACCCCATGCATTTCCGAAAAGAGGACACCCGTGGGAATCCGCAGAGGTGTGATTTGCGCACATCGCCCCAGGTTTTTTTACCCAGACACCCCTGCAAAGTCCGAAATGTGGGGGAAAAACGCTTTTTCCGCACATTTCGCTCGACGCACCCATCGAAACACGGCCCCAACAACATATGGCCTACCGTCCCGCGTTCCCACAGGTGTCCCGATGAAAACGGTACCTCACATGCATGGGTGCACCTACCTGGCCGGCAAGGGGCAAGCCGAAAACGCAAGCAACCCCCAGTCTGTTTGCAGAGGGGAATCTCAGCCATTCTGCCGACCGGCACAACATACAGATATGGGCCTCGGGTGTCCAAGCCACCGAGGAAAACAGGGAGCCCCATGCATTTCCGAAAAGAGGACACCCGTGGGAATCCGCAGAGGTGTGATTTGCGCACATCGCCCCAGGTTTTTTTACCCAGACACCCCTGCAAAATCCGAAATGTGGGGGAAAAAACGCTTTTTCCGCACGTTTCGCTCGATGCACCCATCGAAACACGCCCCCAACAACACATGGCCTACCGTCCCGCGTTCCCACAGGTGTCCCGATAAAAATGGTACCTCACATGCGTGGGTGCACCTACCTGGCCGGCAAGGGGCAAGCCGAAAACGCAAGCAACCCCCAGTCTGTTTGCAGAGGGGAATCTCAGCCATTCTGCCGACCGGCACAACATACAGATATGGGCCTCGGGTGTCCAAGCCACCGAGGAAAACAGGGAGCCCCATGCATTTCCGAAAAGAGGACACCCGTGGGAATCCGCAGAGGTGTGATTTGCGCACATCGCCCCAGGTTTTTTTACCCAGACACCCCAGCAAAGTCCGAAATGTGGGGGAAAAAACGCTTTTTCCGCACATTTCGCTCGACGCACCCATCGAAACATGCCCCCAACAACACATGGCCTACCGTCCCGCGTTCCCACAGGTGTCCCGATGAAAACGGTACCTCACATGCGTGGGTGCACCTACCTGGCCGGCAAGGGGCAAGCCGAAAACGCAAGCAACCCCCAGTCTGTTTGCAGAGGGGAATCTCAGCCATTCTGCCGACCGGCACAACATACAGATATGGGCCTCGGGTGTCCAAGCGACCGAGGAAAACAGGGAGCCCCATGCATTTCCAAAAAGAGGACACCCGTGGGAATCCGCAGAGGTGTGATTTGCGAACATCGCCCCAGGTTTTTTTACCCAGACACCCCTGCAAAGTCCGAAATGTGGGGGAAAAAACACTTTTTCCGCACATTTTGCTCGACGCACCCATCGAAACACGCCCCCAACAACACATGGCCTACCGTCCCGCGTTCCCACAGGTGTCCCGATGAAAACGGTACCTCACATGCGTGGGTGCACCTACCTGGCCGGCAAGGGGCAAGCCGAAAACGCAAGCAACCCGCAGTCTGTTTGCAGAGGGGAATCTCAGCCATTCTGCCGACCGGCACAACATACAGATATGGGCCTCGGGTGTCCAAGCCACCGAGGAAAACAGGGAGCCCCATGCATTTCCGAAAAGAGGACACCCGTGGGAATCCGCAGAGGTGTGATTTGCACACATCGCCCCAGGTTTTTTTACCCAGACACCCCTGCAAATTCCGAAATGTGGGGGAAAAAACGCTTTTTCCGCACATTTCGCTCGACGCACCCATCAAAACACGCCCCCAACAACACATGGCCTACCGTCCCGCGTTCCCACAGGTGTTCCGATGAAAACGGTACCTCACATGCGTGGGTGCACCTACCTGGCTGGCAAGGGGCAAGCCGAAAACGCAAGCAACCCCCAGTCTGTTTGCAGAGGGGAATCTCAGCCATTCTGCCGACCAGCACAACATACAGATATGGGCCTCGGGTGTCCAAGCCACCGAGGAAAACAGGGAGCCCCATGCATTTCCGAAAAGAGGACACCCGTGGGAATCCGCAGAGGTGTGATTTGCGTACATCGCCCCAGGTTTTTTTACCCAGACACCCCTGCAAAGTCCGAAATGTGGGGGAAAAAACGCTTTTTCCGCACATTTTGCTCGACGCACCCATCGAAACACGCCACCAACAACACATGGCCTACCGTCCCGCGTTCCCACAGGTGTCCCGATGAAAACGGTACCTCACATGCGTGGGTGCACCTACCTGGCCGGCAAGGGGCAAGCCGAAAATGCAAGCAACCCCCAGTCTGTTTGCAGAGGGGAATCTCAGCCATTCTGCCGACCGGCACAACATACAGATATGGGCCTCGGGTGTCCAAGCCACCGAGGAAAATAGGGAGCCCCATGCATTTCCGAAAAGAGGACACCCGTGGGAATCCGCAGAGCTGTGATTTGCGCACATCGCCCCAGGTTTTTTTACCCAGACACCCCTGCAAAGTCCGAAATGTGGAGGAAAAAACGCTTTTTCCGCACATTTTGCTCGACGCACCCATCGAAACACGCCCCCAACAACACATGGCCTACCGTCCCGCGTTTCCACAGGTGTCCCGATGAAAACGGTACCTCACATGCGTGGGTGCACCTACCTGGCCGGCAAGGGGCAAGCCAAAAACGCAAGCAACCCCCAGTCTGTTTGCAGAGGGGAATCTCAGCCATTCTGCCGACCGGCACAACATACAGATATGGGCCTCGGGTGTCCAAGCCACCGAGGAAAACAGGGAGCCCCATGCATTTCCGAAAAGAGGACACCCGTGGGAATCCGCAGAGCTGTGATTTGCGCACATCGCCCCAGGTTTTTTTACCCAGACACCCCTGCAAAGTCCGAAATGTGGGGGAAAAAACGCTTTTTCCGCACATTTCGCTCGACGCACCCATCGAAACACACCCCCAACAACACATGGCCTACCGTCCCGCGTTCCCACAGGTGTCCCGATGAAAACGGTACCTCACATGCGTGGGTGCACCTACCTGGCCGGCAAGGGGCAAGCCGAAAACGCAAGCAACCCCCAGTCTGTTTGCAGAGGGGAATCTCAGCCATTCTGCCGACCGGCACAACATACAGATATGGGCCTCGGGTGTCCAAGCCACCGAGGAAAACAGGGAGCCCATGCATTTCCGAAAAGAGGACACCCGTGGGAATCCACAGAGGTGTGATTTGCGCACATCGCCCCAGGTTTTTTTACCCAGACACCCCTGCAAAGTCCCAAATGTGGGGGAAAAAACGCTTTTTCCGCACATTTCGCTCGACGCACCCATCGAAACATGCCCCCAACAACACATGGCCTACCGTCCCGCGTTCCCACACGTGTCCCGATGAAAACGGTACCTCACATGCGTGGGTGCACCTACCTGGCCGGCAAGGGGCAAGCCGAAAACGCAAGCAACCCCCAGTCTGTTTGCAGAGGGGAATCTCAGCCATTCTGCCGACCGGCACAACATACAGATATGGGCCTCGGGTGTCCAAGCCACCGAGGAAAACAGGGAGCCCCATGCATTTCCGAAAAGAGGACACCCGTGGGAATCCGCAGAGGTGTGATTTGCGCACATCGCCCCAGGTTTTTTTACCCAGACACCCCTGCAAAGTCCGAAATGTGGGGGAAAAAATGCTTTTTCCGCACATTTTGCTCGACGCACCCATCGAAACACGCCCCCAACAACACATGGCCTACCGTCCCGCATTCCCACAGGTGTCCCGATGAAAACGGTACCTCACATGCGTGGGTGCACCTACCTGGCCGGCAAGGGGCAAGCCGAAAACGCAAGCAACCCCCAGTCTGTTTGCAGAGGGGAATCTCAGCCATTCTGCCGACCGGCACAACATACAGATATGGGCCTCGGGTGTCCAAGCCACCGAGGAAAACAGGGAGCCCCATGCATTTCCGAAAAGAGGACACCCGTGGGAATCCGCAGAGGTGTGATTTGCGCACATCGCCCCAGGTTTTTTTACCCAGACACCCCTGCAAAGTCCGAAATGTGGGGGAAAAAATGCTTTTTCCGCACATTTCGCTCGACGCACCCATCGAAACACGCCCCCAACAACACATGGCCTACAGTCCCGCGTTCCCACAGGTGTTCCGATGAAAACGGTACCTCACATGCGTGGGTGCACCTACCTGGCTGGCAAGGGGCAAGCCGAAAACGCAAGCAACCCCGAGTCTGTTTGCAGAGGGCAATCTCAGCCATTCTGCCGACCAGCACAACATACAGATATGGGCCTCGGGTGTCCAAGCCACCGAGGAAAACAGGGAGCCCCATGCATTTCCGAAAAGAGGACACCCGTGGGAATCCGCAGAGGTGTGATTTGCGTACATCGCCCCAGGTTTTTTTACCCAGACACCCCTGCAAAATCCGAAATGTGGGGGAAAAAACGCTTTTTCCGCACATTTCGCTCGACGCACCCATCGAAACACGCCCCCAACAACACATGGCCTACCGTCCCGCGTTCCCACAGGTGTCCCGATGAAAACGGTACCTCACATGCGTGGGTGCACCTACCTGGCCGGCAAGGGGCAAGCCGAAAACGCAAGCAACCCCCAGTCTGTTTGCAGAGGGGAATCTTAGCCATTCTGCCGACCGGCACAACATACAGATATGGGCCTTGGGTGTCCAAGGCACCGAGGAAAACAGGGAGCCCCATGCATTTCCGAAAAGAGGACACCCGTGGGAATCCGCAGAGGTGTGATTTGCGCACATCGCCCCAGGTTTTTTTACCCAGACACCCCTGCAAAGTCCGAAATGTGGAGGAAAAAATGCTTTTTCCGCACATTTCGCTCGACGCACCCATCGAAACACGCCCCCAACAACACATGGCCTACCGTCCCGCGTTCCCACAGGTGTCCCGATGAAAACGGTACCTCACATGCGTGGGTGCACCTACCTGGCCAGCAAGGGGCAAGCCGAAAACGCAAGCAACCCCCAGTCTGTTTGCAGAGGGGAATCTCAGCCATTCTGCCGACCGGCACAACATACAGATATGGGCCTCGGGTGTCCAAGCCACCGAGGAAAATAGGGAGCCCCATGCATTTCCGAAAAGAGGACACCCGTGGGAATCCGCAGAGGTGTGATTTGCGCACATCGCCCCAGGTTTTTTTAGCCAGACACCCCTGCAAAGTCCGAAATGTGGGGGAAAAAACGCTTTTTACGCACATTTCGCTCGACACACCCATCGAAACACGCCCCCAACAACACATGGCCTACCGTCCCGCGTTCCCACAGGTGTCCCGATGAAAACGGTACCTCACATGTGTGGGTGCACCTACCTGGCCGGCAAGGGGCAAGCCGAAAACGCAAGCAACCCCCAGTCTGTTTGCAGAGGGGAATCTCAGCCATTCTGCCGACCGGCACAACATACAGATATGGGCCTCGGGTGTCCAAGCCACCGAGGAAAACAGGGAGTCCCATGCATTTCCGAAAAGAGGACACCTGTGGGAATCCGCAGAGCTGTGATTTGCGCACATCGCCCCAGGTTTTTTTACCCAGACACCCCTGCAAAGTCCGAAATGTGGGGGAAAAAACGCTTTTTCCGCACATTTCGCTCGACGCACCCATCGAAACACGCCCCCAACAACACATGGCCTACTGTCCCGCGTTCCCACAGGTGTCCCGATGAAAACGGTACCTCACATGCGTGGGTGCACCTACCTGGCCGGCAAGGGGCAAGCCGAAAATTCAAGCAACCCCCAGTCTGTTTGCAGAGGGGAATCTCAGCCATTCTGCCGACCGGCACAACATACAGATATGGGCCTCGGGTGTCCAAGCCACCGAGGAAAACAGGGAGCCCCATGCATTTCCGAAAAGAGGACACCCGTGGGAATCCGCAGAGGTGTGATTTGCGCACATCGCCCCAGGTTTTTTTACCCAGACACCCCTGCAAAGTCCGAAATGTGGGGGAAAAAACACTTTTTCCGCACATTTCGCTCGACGCACCCATCGAAACACGCCCCCAACAACACATGGCCTACCGTCCCGCGTTCCCACAGGTGTCCCGATGAAAACGGTACCTCACATGCGTGGGTGCACCTACCTGGCTGGCAAGGGGCAAGCCGAAAACGCAAGCAACCCCCAGTCTGTTTGCAGAGGGGAATCTCAGCCATTCTGCCGACCGGCACAACATACAGATATGGGCCTCGGGTGTCCAAGCCACCAAGCAAAACAGGGAGCCCCATGCATTTCCGAAAAGAGAACACCTGTGGGAATCCGCAGAGGTGTGATTTGCGCACATCGCCCCAGGTTTTTTACCCAGACACCCCTGCAAAGTCCAAAATGTGGGGGAAAAAACGCTTTTTCCGCACATTTCGCTCGACGCACCCATCGAAACACGCCCCCAACAACACATGGCCTACCGTCCCGCGTTTCCACAGGTGTCCCGATGAAAACGGTACCTCACATGCGTGGGTGCACCTACCTGGCCGGCAAGGGGCAAGCCGAAAACGCAAGCAACCCCCAGTCTGTTTGCAGAGGGGAATCTCAGCCATTCTGCCGACCGGCACAACATACAGATATGGGCCTCGGGTGTCCACGCCACCGAGGAAAACAGGGAGCCCCATGCATTTCCGAAAAGAGGACACCCGTGGGAATCCGCAGAGGTGTGATTTGCGCACATCGCCCCAGGTTTTTTTACCCAGACACCCCTGCAAAGTCCGAAATGTGGAGGAAAAAATGCTTTTTCCGCACATTTCGCTGGACGCACCCATCGAAACACGCCCCCAACAACACATGGCCTACCGTCCTGCGTTCCCACAGGTGTCCCGATGAAAACGGTACCTCACATGCGTGGGTGCACCTACCTGGCCGCCAAGGGGAAAGCCTAAAACACTGCTATCCCCCCCAAAAGGGTTTGGGGAGGCAACCGACAGATTTAGGCTTGGGGTGCTTCAGCCACCAAGAAAAACAGGAACCCCCATGCATTTCCCAAAAGAGGACACCCGTGGGAATCCACAGAGGTCTGCCTTGCGCAAATTGCCCCAGTTTTTATTAGCCACAATCCCCGACAAAGTGTGATATTTGGTGGGGAAAAAACACAATGTTCACTTTCTCTGGGGTTCTGGGTAATAAATTCTGGCCCGCTTCGCGCAAATCAGACCTCTGTGCTTTCCCACGGGTGTCCTCTTTTGGGAAATGCATGGGGTTCCCCGTTTTCCTTGCTGGCTTGGACACCCTAGGCCCAAATCTGTAGGTTGCCCACATGAACAAATTGTGCTGTGGCGAAAGGCTTGGGGTTACCAGCGGGTTACCCTTTTCCTTTTGCGCCCCCGGTAGGTGCACCCACACATGCGAGGTACCTTTTTCGTTGGGACACCTGTGGGAACACAAGAAGGTATGACATCTGCTGTTGGCGACGTGTTTCGGTGAGTGGACACGGGGAAATGTCTCTGAAATTGGCCGGAAATGAAGACAATTCTCAGACATTTCGCTCTGGCCACCCAGCGAAACACACCGCCAACAACACGTGGCCTACCTTCCCGTGTCCCCACACGTGTCCCGATGAAAACGGTACCTCACATGTGTGGGTGCACCTACCGGGGGCGCAAAAGGAAAAGGGTAACCGACTGGGAACCCCAAGCCATTCGCCACTGCCCATTTTGTTCATGTGGGCAACCTACAGATTTGGGCCTATGGTGTCGCAGCCAGCAAGGGAAACAGGGAACCCCATGCATTTCCCAAAAGAGGACACCCGTGGGAATCCACAGAGGTCTGCCTTACGCAAATCGGCCCAGAATGTAATACCCAGAACCACCAGCAAAGACCCACATGGGAGAAGGGTGCCCAAGGCCAGGGATATTACCGCCGACTTTGCTGGAGCCCTGGCTGCCCTGCGTTACAGCTTCTCCCCACCAAGGAGTCTCGGCAGTGTGCCAATACCTCCCCGAAGGGAAAAGCTGTAATGCAGTCCAGCCGCAACTCCAGGACAGTTGGAGGTGATCTGCCCAGACGGGCCATTCCCACCCACACCACCAACAACAATCCAGCCCCGGTCTCACCCACCCCACTGACAGTGGGCCCTAACCATAGAATAATAAAAAACAGTACTCACATAACGTTGCAGCTGCTCGGGTAGAAAAAGCTGTAAACAAAACAAAGAACATGTGTTACCTACGGTCACACCAGCAAAATGTAGCCCTCCCGGGGGGCAGATAGTGGGGGGTTGTCCTGAACTCCTCCCTGGGCTCAGGTGTCCGTTCCTAGGAGCAGATATCTGGTCCCAGGAAGGGCTGCATGACTTGGCACCCACTCCATTGCGGGTGGGGGGGAGGGGGTCAACGCCTCATCCCATTAGAAAATTCCCTGACCCTTTGGGGTGCCCCACCGCCCCCCCTAAAAAGCGTTCCACCATTTTCATTTTTTTCCTTTGGTAACCCAACTCCCCTTGGTGCAGAGGGTCACATTGGTGTGTCAATTTGGCGCCGGGGTGCCCAAACCCTACTGCCCCATCTATTGGGGGTCCTGCCCCACCATTTTTGGGGGCCCTCTCCCCCCTCACCCCAAATGGCTGGGGGACACACCTCATGCAGGCCTCCCTGGGCCTCCTCCAAACGGCTGCGTGAGGTACACCCCACCTCCATTTGGGGTGAGGGGGGAGAGGGCCACACCAAAAGGTGGGGTGGGACCCCCAATAGATGGGGCAGTAGGGTTTGGGCACCCTGGGGGCAGATAGCTACACTAATGTGGCCATCTGCACCAAGCAAAGTTGGGTAAACAAAAAAAATATACAAAACCACAGGCTGCTTTTTAGGGGGGGCTGAGGGGCACCCTAAATTGGCAGCGCATGATGTACCGCAACGGGGGGTGGCCCTCAACCCCCCCCACCCCAAATGGAGGGCCCCACCTCATGCAACCCTCCCTGGGCGCAAATAGGGGGGCCTCACCTCATGCATCCCTGCCTGGGGTCAGATTCCCCTTCCTAGGAGCAGATATCTGCCCCCAGGGAGGGTTGCATGAGGTGGGGCCCTCCATTTGGGGTGGTGGGGGGTTGAGGGCCACCCCCCGTTGCGGTACATCATGCGCTGCCAATTTAGGGTGGCCCTCAGCCCCCCCTAAAAAGCAGCCTGTGGTTTTGTATATTTTCTTTTGTTTACCCAACTTGGCTTGGCGCAGATGGGCCCATTAGTGTGGCTATCTGCCCCCAGGGTGCCCAAACCCTACTGCCCCATCTATTGGGGGTCCTGCCCCACCTTTTGGGGTGCCCCCCCACCCCACCACCAATGGCTGGGGGACACACCTCATGCAGGCCTCCCTGGGCCTCCTCCAAACGGCTGCGTGAGGTACACCACACCTCCATTTGGGGTGAGGGGGGAAAGGGCCACCCCAAAAGGTGGGGCGGGACCCCCAATAGATGGGGCAGTAGGGTTTGGGCACCCTGGGGGCAGATAGCCACACTAATGTGGCCATCTGCACCAAGCAAAGTTGGGTAAACAAAAAAAAATATACAAAACCACAGGCTGCTTTTTAGGGGGGGCTGAGGGCCACCCTAAATTGGCAGCGCATGATGTACCACAACGGGGCGTGGCCCTCAACCCCCCCACCCCAAATGGAGGGCCCCACCTCATGCAACCCTCCCTGGGGGCAGATATCTGCTCCTAGGAAGGGGCATCTGACCCCAGGGAGGGATGCATGAGGTGAGGCCCCCCTATCTGCGCCCAGGGAGGGTTGCATGAGGTGGGGCCCTCCATTTGGGGTGGGGGGGTTGAGGGCCAACCCCCGTTGCGGTACATCATGCGCTGCCAATTTAGGGTGTCCCTCAGCCCCCCTAAAAAGCAGCCTGTGGTTTTGTATATTTTTTTTGTTTACCCAACTTGGCTTGGTGCAGATGGGCCCATTAGTGTGGCTATCTGCCCCCAGGGTGCCCAAACCCTACTGCCCCATCTATTGGGGGTCCTGCCCCACCTTTTGGGGTGCCCCCCCGCCCCACCCCAATGGCTGGGGGACACACCTCATGCAGGCCTCCCTGGGCCTCCTCCAAACGGCTGCGTGAGGTACACCCCACCTCCATTTGGGGTGAGGGGGGAGAGGGCCACTCCAAAAGGTGGGGCAGGACCCCCAATAGATGGGGCAGTAGGGTGTGGGCACCCTGGGGGCAGATAGCCACACTAATGGGCCCATCTGCACCAAGCCAAGTTGGGTAAACAAAAAAAAATATACAAAATCACAAGCTGCTTTTTAGGGGGGGCTGAGGGCCACCCTAAATTGGCAGCGCATGATGTACCGCAACGGGGGGTGGCCCTCAACCCCCCTCACCCCAAATGATGGTAAAGGGCGCCGGCACCTTTTAGGCGCCGTTTACCCCGTACCGCCAGGGTCGTAATGAGGCCCATTGTCTAAATTAAAATCAGTGTTATTTACAAACAAAATTATTAATTTGTTTCCTTTACAATTGTAGTGAAGACCACTCTCCTGAAAAGAAGCAGCTGAATTTGAAGTACAAAGAACAAGTAAGAAGAAAGCTGCTCATTCTGGAAAAAAAGTAAGTTAAATACCACCATAATATTTGTACTATTACTAAAACACACTTTAAGGTTAATTCATGCTATTTCTGCGCCTAAAAATAGAGATTGTGCACCATTCTGTCCACAAATCCCAATTTCCTAAACAGAGATTTACAGGCAGAATGGCGCACAAATTCCTATTTTTCGGCGCACAAATGACCCAACTCAGCTCCTAGAATTTTGATACTATAGAACAAACAACTGTTTTAATTGATTTACTATGTGTACTTCTCCACACCACTAGCTTACTTTCTACTGTCATCTGAACCCTAGTTTAGTAGCACATAAATTCAAGAATACCCATCCCAACTAGTTGTAGTTGCCCAATGCACAATCACACACCATCACATACATCTTTATCATCATACTCAGACCCTCATGCACACAGCACACACACATTACAGAACACCCCAACCCATACCTTCTTATTTTTTTCAACAGACCCTAAAGAATGCCTACCAAAAATCAAGTCTGTAGAAAGCAACGCAGAAGCAGAGCAAATGAAAATAGAAGTGTCCAAAATAAGCATCCATCTCTAGCAGAATTTGTAAAAAAAAGTTCAAACAAAACAGCTAATACAGTCATTTAGTGAAACAAAACAAGCTTCAAGTACATAAACTGTGCCTCTTCTATCAAAATGTAAAACAAACCTGAAAAGAATAGACAAAAATTCAGCTACCACTACAGATAAAACTGCTCCTATAAATCTTGATATAGTGCCAAGTAAGCATACAAAAAAATGTTTTTTAGCAAAAAATGTTCCGTCACAGAGTCCATCAAAAACAGGAGAGAAATCAGGCACAACCCTTAAAACCTATCGTAGGAAATGAATCTTAGAAGCGTTGATAGACAGTGCAATCGTTCTCAAAAGAAAGTTATTTATTTTAGTGCTAAACAAAATGAAACCACTAACAAAACTAATGACTTAATTACAAAAAAGACTTCTCAATAAACAAAATGTCAACAGAAATAACTTCTTAAATATCTGTGGAGGTGAGTGGAGTCACACTACAAGCACAGAACCATATTTTAATGAAGAAGCATAAAAACAAAAGCAAACAAATACAATTGCCATACATAGCAGTGGACGAGGTTATGAAAAAGTTAATAATACTATAATGGAACAAGAAATATTGCTTACAAAAATATCCCCATAAAACTTAGAATGACCTCTCCATTCAACTGAATCAGAATGTCTAGTATACAAATGGCCATGCACGTCAATGTGTAACATTCCCAAAAAATCTTTCAAGTCTTTACGCCAATTCCTCAATCAATATGTGAAAGGCAAAGACAACATCAAAATTAAACTACTGCAAAATATGGATACCTGTCCAGTGCACAAGTATGCAGGACTACAAGGACATTCAATGGCCTACATTTCAGGACCTACTTGCAAAACCACCTTCCATTATATCAAAATGATATCAACACATCATTCAACTATAAGAAATTTAGTCTATAAACTGTACTATGCTAAAAGTCCTGCTTTAGCACTAGCCAATTTAAATAACATTCTACTACATGGTACAGCAAAAGACCTACTTGAAGAAATCGACTATATATAGAAGAAATATTTTGTAAGTGAAAGCCACTTACAGAATGAACTAGCTTTAAAGCAAATTAGCAACAATTCTATGCATGGCAACCTTTTACTACACACATACAAAAAAGAAATACTGAAATTTAAAAGTACATCTGCTGAAGTACAAAACCATGTGTGTGTATGTTGCCGCAGAACTTTTTATAAAAGTAACACAAAAACTGTAGACCTAACATACAAATAGAAGACAATGAAGATTCTACATGGTTTGAATTAGCTCTCTACCTTATAGCAGAAAACAAAACAAATACGAAATAACTGACCCCTTAATACTTTGCAGTTACTGCACTACAAAACTTGACAACAACCAAACTCCTTCACGTGCTATCACAAATAATTTGGAATTATTTACACTACCAAAACCCCTACAACAACTCAATGTATATGAGAGCATCATAATTCAAACAGTGCACCCCTTTCAAGCAATAATACGCCTTCAACCAAAAACAGCAAAATTACCTCACTCTGAATTAGTGAAAGGTATTTGTGGAAAAGTAGTGTATTTACCACTAGATCTAAAACAAAATGTGCACACTCTAGGAGTGCAAAGTCCAATGGAGCAATGTTTAATTATCTTAGTAAATGGTGTACCTACAAAAGACAAAAAAAATGGCAACAACTGGTAGATTTACATAAAGTTAGACAAGCCCTGCAATATCTAAAAGACAATAATGAATACTACAAAGACATTAATATTGAAGAAAACTTGAAGGATACAACTGAAATAATTCAAGAGACACAAGAAGCTGGTCAATTTGATCTCCTAGATCCTGCTACAATATCTAATACTTTAGACCATTATACAATTCATCCATTGCACTCTAATGACACCGTAGAAGATGCACTAGAAACGTACCAAATGCGACAAACAAAAAGATCACCAATCAGCATATGGGAAAAAAGTATAGAAGCACGTGCTTTTCCTCTACTCTTTCCTACTGGCAAAGGAGGAATGTACGATGATAGATCTATTCAAATAACAGCATCAGAATACCGCTTGTTGAGGATGTGTTCTGAAGATCACAGATTTAGACAAAATGTGCAATACATATTCCACCTACGCTTTGAAAGTGAACTAGCAACTTTATGTCACGGAGTTGCACACACATTAAAATCAGGATCCCACTTTCAAAATATGTCAGCTACACAATTATTACAAAAAGTGCAACAAAAAGATAAGGTTTTACAATCAAATATTACAAATCTATTAGCAAACATGTGTGGTACAAAATAATACTGGTTTCGCCGTCATGGAGATGTACGTTGTATGGTAAGAAACCTTGGCCCACCCACTTGGTTTGTTACATTAAGTTGTGCAGAATATGCATGGGAAGATTTACATGATGTCCTACACATATCAAACAAAAACAAAACAAACATAGATATACTAAGACCTGGAGAACTTTGTTCTCTAGATCCTGTTAATGTTTCAAGATATTTTCACCATCGCTTCATTGCTATACTACACTTTATTTGTAATAAAACTGTTCCTCCACTCGGAGAATTGCAACACTTCTTTTGGAGAAAAGAATACCAAGCCATAGGAGCACCCCATATCCACATACTTTTATGGATTAAAGATGCTCCTAAATTTGGTCAAGACAACAATGCCACTGTGTTACAGTTTATTGAAAAATATGTCACCTGTGAAATTCCATCAGAAGCAACAAATAGTGATCTTCATGCACAAATTTACAATTTCAAAGACACAAATGAAGAATAATATATCAATGATTACAATGCAATCATTGCCCACTTATGGAATGCAAACATAGATGTGCAGTACATTGCAGACAATTCCACTGCAGTTGCACAATATGTTACAGCATACTTAACCAAAGCAGAAAAAACAGAGCCCCAAGACCTCTGGAATGACCTGTCATCAGACAAAACACTGTCTCAGAAATGATACAGCTTGGGCATTAAAATGCTCTCCCATAGAGAATGTGGCTTCTATGAAGCAGCAGATCGTTTAACTGGTACTGCTTTGTATGGAAAATCTGAAAATATATTATGGCTAAGTCTTGGTCCTGCTAAATCTAGAAAAAGAGATCCAAAATCATACAAAGATATAGAAAAAATAGCCACACATGATCCCAACAGCCAAGACATTTTATAAAACAATTTACTGGACACATACTACCCAAACGGAAGTACCACTCTGGAAACCATGTGTCTACACCACATAGCCCAAAACTCTGCATACAAAAATAATATAAAACAAGATGAACAAAAAGGTAAATACAGAGTGTCAAATTGTGAAGGCAGTTTAGTAAAACTCACCGAACCAAATATAATGAATCATATCAAATTGTCATTAAAGACTCCTCAACATAAAGAATTATATTACATGTCCCTGCTACAACTCTTTAAACCATGGAGAAAAGAAGAAGAAATACTACATAACTATGACTCCTATGAAGACGCTTTCAAAGCAAATGAAAGCACTATAACCAATGTAAACTTTACACAGTACAAAACAATGTTGCACAATGAACAGCAACACGAAGAATAACTCCAGGCCCAACTAGAAAAGGACACTCCTGGCAGTAGTCAACCTTCTGTAACAGGAAGCCAAGAACCACTGGGAGAGCCATTAATAACAAATGAGGCAGAATTAGCTATGACGGAGATAGAAAACACCATGTGTCAGTATGAAGATAAATAAGACTTAACTATACTACAATCAAATCTAAACAATGAGCAACGTAGCATTTTTGAAGAAGTAACAAAAGAAATTGCACATGTTGTACAACATGAAAACAAATAATACACCTGCCAACATCACAAACCTATACTACTGTACGTCCGTGGTGAAGCTGGTTCTTGCAAAACATTCTTAATCAAAATCATCAGTAAATTCCTTCAACAATTGACAAACAACAAACTGCCAGCTGTTGTCAATGCCCCCAGAGGTTTAGCTGCCTACAACATAGGCCGTGTCACTTTATACAGATTACTACTCCTGCTAGTAGAACACCAAAACAAATTAGACTATTACAGACTTTCTACAGAAGCTGCAATGGAATTACGCAGAGTATTAAAACAAATGAAAATGCTACTAATAGATGAAGTGAGCATGGTCTCCAACCTAATGTTGGCTTTGATTTACCTCAGATTACAAGAAGTACTCAAAACAAACTACAAAGAGCTCTTTGGGGGAAAACACATTATTGTTTTCGGAGATCTTTTTCAATTGACACCAGTGAAAGGTGAGCCTATTTTTAAACCCTTAGGACACAAACTCTGCCTTAAAACTGTTGGCAGAATTGGAAATGTCAACCTTTGGCAACATTTCCAATACAGAGAATTAACAGAAAACATGCGGCAATCTGCAGATCTCACTTATGCCAACATCTTAAAAAGTGTTTGAGTTGGTATATTATCTCAAGAAGCACAACCAATATTGAAAACCCGGCACATTCATGCACTTTATGGCGATAATGCATCTGCTACGGATGTTATGGAACAATTAGCCCACAAAAATGTCAATTGCATGGCCTTAATGCCAACTCTTGCAAGCTGTTTCAAATTCAATGAAACAATGTCAATAAAAGAAATGCAACCAATAATTGAAATTAGCGCCACAGACAAACTAGACATACATGGGATGACACTACCCATGTGTGAACAAGCCACAAAATCGTTTAGAAAATTCAATCTCCAACACAGCTGGATTGGAAAAAATATTAAAATTATCCTTAAATTGCAGAGTAATGCTTAAACGTAACCTTGACGTGGATCAAGGACTAGTTAATGGAGCACTGGGTACAGTTGTTGGCTTTCAAACATACCCACGTGACAACAACATTTAGTTTGTCAATATTCTCTTTGACAAACTTTCAGAAGTGAGAAGGATAGGACGCTCAACAGCTCGATTCCTCCTCTTCAAAGACATGTATGTACGCAGAGAACAATTTTCTCTAACTCTTGCATACACAGTCACCATTCATAAATCACAAGGTCTTACCCTAGACAAAGCATTGATAGACATTGGTAACACAGGGCCTCATTATGACCCTGGCGGTATGGGGTAAACAGTGCAGTAAAAGGTGCCGGTGCCGTTTACCCCATACAGCCTCATTATGAGGTCCCCTCGCGGGACACAGGAAGCAACGCCTGGTCAAACCAAGTGTGCTTACCGGGTCTCGTGAGGGGAAGAGGGAGCAAACAATGGTCCAACTCGTAATGGCCTGTTGTTTGCTCTCTCTCCAGTTCCCATTCAGCCCTATGGGGGCTGAAATGGGAATGGGGAAGGACCGGGTCCGGGTCCTTGGAGGGAGGAATTACCGGGCCTTCCGAACTCTGAATAGCCCAGTTATTCCTCATTCTGAGGACCCGGACGCGATTTCAGCGGCAGCCATGTCGCCAATAGCGGCATGGCTACCGCCAAACTCGTAATGAGGGCCACAGTCTTTAAAGAAGGCATGAGCTACATAGCACTATCACGCTTACATACACTTGACGGTCTATTTCTAATCAACTTTGATGTAAGTAAAGTAAATGCTGATATTCCTTGCATTTTAGAATACAATAGACTTTGTTCACTATACACCCCCATCTAAAAACATATCCTATTCCACAAAAAGTAACATTTTCTAAAAGAAAACTAAATCAAACAGTAATGCAACAGGATGTCACTGCAAATCCTCCAAAGAGATTAAAAGAAACTAATACTTCATCAAGTACCACAATCAAAAAAGAAGCTATTAGGGAAAGTAAACCAGGTACTTCTTCAAAGAAGGAAGACAAACTCCAAAAAAACACTCAAATACAGAACTACCTGGTCCATTTAAACTTTCAAATGTAATTGGTGTAAGTTGCTACGCAAATGTAGCAATGAATATTCTATTTCAATTACCACCAATTATTGACAACATTTACTTACACAGTACAGACCAATTGTGTTTGCAAATGGTAGTACTTCATAGAAATGCAACAAACAATCCTGACAACACGTAGAGTGTTCATGGAATAAGACAACAATTGGACTACTGTGCTGGAATGGTGAAATTCACTATAAACTCACAGGACGATCCACAAGAATTTCTAATGTATTTACTACAAGAACGGGAAAAGAAAAACATACCTATAAATGAAATCTTCCAGATTTTATACATATGGAAACATACATGCACTCTCTGCAACAATGTGACACAAGAACAAATCCCCAATGAGCGCTTTGTGTATGTATCAAAGCCTAATTGTGAATCTGTTCCATTTCAGCAACTTGTACAAAATGCAAACCATGGTAGATTATGCACTACCTGCAATTCGGATAATCGCTCCACCTTACTAATACAAACACATACAGGGTAATTCATAGAATCTCGCAGAAAAGTGTTGCAAGCGGCTGGCGCAGAGTGTCCGCGTGCGATTGACTGCGCCAGGCACGTGCGCTAAAACCGATTTCCGCGCATAGCGTATTCATGGATTTTAGGCTTCCAAACCAGCCGTGGCGCAGAGAATCGCAGCGACCCTGCAGCAGTGCCAGTAACGCCCCCAAGAACGCCCTCGCGCAAGGAAAAGGCATCAAAATCGCTAAATCATCGCAAAGGGCTGCGCTAACCCTGGACCAGTTCACCGGGCTGGCAGACAGCAAACGCCAAGCGGGGAACGTGTATTGCAGGGGTACGCGGGAAGTTCCACACGCGACTGGCCCCGTGCGAGCAGGGTACGTGTATTACATGGGTGCGCGTGAAGTTCCACACGCGATTCCATCAGAGTACGTGTATTTTCCAGGGGTGCGCGGGAAGTTCCACACGCGATTGTCCCAGTGCGAGCAGGGTACGTGTATTTCAGGGGTGCGCGGGAAGTTGCACACGCAATTTCAGCAGGGAATGTGTATTTCAGGGGTTCTGGGGAGAATTGGCCGTGTGGGTCCTCCCAGGTGTACGCTCCACAACCTCCACGGCCCCTGCAGGCAGCCCACACCACGGGGGACTACCCTGCACCCCTGCTCATGTCCCGCAGGCAGCCCATCCACCATGGGCATGCCCCCCAGCCAACCCACATGTCACCTTGCACTACTGATCAACAATGCATGTCTCCCACCACCCCCACCCCCCAGCAGTGCAGGGGCAGCCTCCACCAGGCCCCCACTCATGTCTCCCACCACCCCCAACCCACTGCCACCATGGCCACCCTCCACCAGGCCCCCACTCATGTCCCCCTGCACCCCCACCCCCCAGCATCCAGGGTCACCCTCCACCAGGCCCCCACTCATGTCTCCCACCACCCCCACCCCCCAGCCACCATGGCCACCCTCAACCAGGCCCCCACTCATGTCCCCCTGAACCCCCACCCCCCAGCATCCAGGGTCACCCTCCACCAGGCCCCCACTCATGTCTCCCACCACCCCCACCCCCCTGCCACCATGGCCACCCTCCACAAGGCCCCCACTCATGTCTCCCACCACCCCCACCCCCCAGCAACCAGGGGCAGCCTCCACCAGGCCCCCACTCATGTCCCCCTGCACCCCCACCCCCCAGCATCCAGGGGCACCCTCCACCAGGCCCCCACTCATGTCTCCCACCACCCCCACCCCCCAGCCACCAGGGGCAGCATCCACCAGGCCCCCACTCATGTCTCCCACCACCCCCACCTCCCTGCCACCTTGGCCACCCTCCACCAGGCCCCCACTCATGTCTCCCACCACCCCCACCCCCCAGCCACCAGGGGCAGCCTCCACCAGGCCCCCACTCATATCCCCCTGCACCCCCACCCCCCAGCATCCAGGGTCACCCTCCACCAGGCCCCCACTCATGTCTCCCACCACCCCCACCCCCCAGCCACCAGGGGCATCCTCCACCAGGCCCCCACTCATGTCTCCCACCACCCCCACCCCCTTGCCACCATGGCCACCCTCCACCAGGCCCCCACTCATGTCTCCCACCACCCCCACCCCCCAGCCACCAGGGGCAGCCTCCACCAGGCCCCCACTCATGTCCCCCTGCACCCCCACCCCCCAGCATCCAGGGTCACCCTCCACCAGGCCCCCACTCATGTCTCCCACCACCCCCACCCCCCAGCCACTAGGGGCAGCCTCCACCAGGAACCCACTCATGTCCCCCTGCACCCCCACCCCCCAGCATCCAGGGTCACCCTCCACCAGGCCCCCACTCATGTCTCCCACCACCCCCACCCCCCAGCCACCAGGGGCAGCCTCGACCAGGCCCCCACTCATGTCCCCCTGCACCCCCACCCCCCAGCCACCAGGGGCAGCCTCCACCAGGCCCCCACTCATGTCCCCCTGCACCCCCACCCCCCAGCATCCAGGGTCACCCTCCACCAGGCCCCCACTCATGTCTCCCACCACCCCCCAGCCACCAGGGGCAGCCTCCAGCAGGCCCCCACTCATGTCTCCCACCACCCCCACTCCCCTGCCACCATGGCCACCCTCCACCAGGCCCCCACTCATGTCCCCCTGCACCCCCACCCCCCAGCATCCGGGGTCACCCTCCACCAGGCCCCCACTCATGTCTCCCACCACCCCACCCCCCAGCCACCAGGGGCAGCCTCCACCAGGCCCCCACTCATGTCCCCCTGCACCCCCACCCCCCAGCATCCAGGGTCACCCTCCACCAGGCCCCCACTCATGTCCCCCTGCACCCCCACCCCCCAGCATCCAGGGTCACCCTCCACCAGGCCCCCACTCATGTCTCCCACCACCCCAACCCCCAGAAGTTCAGGGGCAGCCTCCACCAGGCCCCCACTCATGTCTCCCACCACCCTCACCCCCCAGCAGTGCAGGGGCAGCCTCCACCAGGCCCCTACTCATGTCTCCTACCCCCCCACCCCCCAGCAGTGCAGGGGCAGCCTCCACCAGGCCCCCACTCATGTCCCCCTGCACCCCCACCCCCAGCATCCAGGGTCACCCTCCACCAGGCCCCCACTCATGTCTCCCACAAACCCCACCCCCCAGCAGTGCAGGGGCAGCCTCCACCAGGCCCCCACTCATGTCTCCCACCCCCCCCAGCAGTGCAGGGGCAGCCTCCACCAGGCCCCCACTCTTGTCCCCCTGCACCCCCACCCCCCAGCATCCAGGGTCATCCTCCACCAGGCCCCCACTCATGTCCCCCTGCACCCCCAACCCCCAGCATCCAGGGTCACCCTCCACCAGGCCCCCACTCGTGTCTCCCACCACCACCAACCCCCAGCAGTGCAGGGACAGCCTCCACCAGGCCCCCACTCATGTCTCCCACCACCCCCACCCCCCAGCAGTGCAGGGGCAGCCTCCACCAGGCCCCCACTCATGTCTCCCACCCCCCCACCCCCCAGCAGTGCAGGGGCAGCCTCCACCAGGCCCCCACTCATGTCCCCCTGCACCCCCACCCCCCAGCATCCAGGGTCACCCTCCACCAGGCCCCCACTCATGTCTCCCACCAACCCCACCCCCCAGCAGTGCAGGGGCAGCCTCCACCAGGCCCCCACTCATGTCTCCCACCCCCCCAGCAGTGCAGGGGCAGCCTCCACCAGGCCCCCACTCATGTCCCCCTGCACCCCCACCCCCCAGCATCCAGGGTCATCCTCCACCAGGCCCCCACTCATGTCCCCCTGCACCCCCACCCCCCAGCATCCAGGGTCACCCTCCACCAGGCCCCCACTCATGTCTCCCACCACCCCCACCCCCCAGCAGTGCAGGGGCAGCCTCCACCAGGCCCCCACTCATGTCTCCCACCACCCCCACCCCCCAGCAGTGCAGGGGCAGCCTCCACCAGGCCCCCACTCATGTCTCCCACCCCCCCAACCCCCAGCAGTGCAGGGGCAGCCTCCACCAGGCCCCCACTCATGTCCCCCTGCACCCCCACCCCCCAGCATCCAGGGTCACCCTCCACCAGGCCCCCACTCATGTCTCCCACCACCCCCACCCCCCAGCAGTGCAGGGGCAGCCTCCAGCAGGCCCCCACTCATGTCTCCCACCCCCCCCAGCAGTGCAGGGGCAGCCTCCACCAGGCCCCCACTCATGTCTCCCACCACCCCACCCCCCAGCAGTGCAGGGGCACCCTCCACCAGGCCCCCACTCATGTCTCCCACCACCCCCACCCCCCAGCAGTGCAGGGGCAGCCTCCACCAGGCCCCCACTCATGTCTCCCACCCCCCCACCCCCAGCAGTGCAGGGGCAGCCTCCACCAGGCCCCCACGCATGTCCCAATGCACCCCCACCCCCCAGCATCCAGGATCACCCTCCACCAGGCCCCGACTCATGTCTCCCACCACCCCCACCCCCCAGCAGTGCAGGGGCAGCCTCCAGCAGGCCCCCACTCATGTCTCCCACCCCCCCCCCAGCAGTGCAGGGGCAGCCTCCACCAGGCCCCCACTCATGTCCCCCTCCACCCCCACCCCCCAGCATCCATGGTCACCCTCCACCAGGCCCCCACTCATGTCTCCCACCACCCCCACCCCCCTGCCACCATGGCCACCCTCCACCAGGCCCCCACTCATGTCTCCCACCACCCCCACCCCCCAGCCACCAGGGGCAGCCTCCACCAGGCCCCCACTCATGTCCCTCTGCACCCCTACCCCCCAGCATCCAGGGTCACCCTCCACCAGGCCCCCACTCATGTCTCCCACCACCCCCACCCCCCAGCAGTGCAGGGGCAGCCTCCACCAGGCCCCCACTCATGTCTCCCACCCCCCACCCCCAGCAGTGCAGGGGCAGCCTCCACTAGGCCCCCACTCATGTCCCCCTGCACCCCCACCCCCAGCATCCAGGGTCACCCTCCACCAGGCCCCCACTCATGTCTCCCACCACCCCCACCCCCCTGCCACCATGGCCACCCTCCACCAGGCCCCCACTCATGTCTCCCACCACCCCCACCCCCCAGCCACCAGGGGCAGCCTCCACCAGGTCCCCACTCATGTCCCCCTGCACCCCCACCCCCCAGCATCCAGGGTCACCCTCCACCAGGCCACCACTCATGTCTCCCACCACCCCCACCCCCCAGCAGTGCAGGGGCAGCCTCCAGCAGGCCCCCACTCATGTCTCCCACCCCCCCAGCAGTGCAGGGGCAGCCTCCACCAGGCCCCCACTCATGTCCCCCTGCACCCCCACCCCCCAGCATCCAGGGTCACCCTCCACCAGGCCCCCACTCATGTCTCCCACCACCCCCACCCCCCTGCCACCATGGCCACCCTCCACCAGGCCCCCACTCATGTCTCCCACCACCCCCACCCCCCAGCCACCAGGGGCAGCCTCCACCAGGCCTCCACTCATGTCCCCCTGCACCCCACCCCCCAGCATCCAGGGTCACCCTCCACCAGGCCCCCACTCATGTCTCCCACCACCCCCACCCCCCAGCCACCAGGGGCAGCCTCCACCAGGCCTCCACTCATGTCCCCCTGCACCCCACCCCCCAGCATCCAGGGTCACCCTCCACCAGGCCCCCACTCATGTCCCCCTGCACCCCCACCCCCCAGCATCCATGGTCACCCTCCACCAGGCCCCCACTCATGTCTCCCACCACCCCCACCCCCCAGCAGTGCAGGGGCAGCCTCCACCAGGCCCCCACTCATGTCTCCCCCCCCCCAGCAGTGCAGGGGCAGCCCCCACCAGGCCCCCAATCATGTCCCCCTGCACCCCCACCCCCCAGCATCCAGGGTCACCCTCCACCAGGCCCCCATTCATGTCTCCCACCACCCCCACCCCCCAGCAGTTCAGGGGCAGCCTCCACCAGGCCCCCACTCATGTCTCCCACCCCCCCACCCCCCAGCAGTGCAGGGGCAGCCTCCACCAGGCCCCCACTCATGTCCCCCTGCACCCCCACCCCCCAGCATCCAGGGTCACCCTCCACCAGGCCCCCATTCATGTCTCCCACCACCCCCACACCCCTGCCACCATGGCCACCCTCCACCAGCCCCCCACTCATGTCTCCCACCACCCCCACCCCCAGCCACCAGGGGCAGCCTCCACCAGTTCCCCACTCATGTCCCCCTGCACCCCCACCCCCCAGCATCCAGGGTCACCCTTCACCAGGCCCCCACTCATGTCCCCCTGCACCCCCACCCCCCAGCATCCAGGGTCACCCTCCACCAGGCCCCCACTCATGTCTCCCACCACCCCCACCCCCCAGCAGTGCAGGGGCAGCCTCCACCAGGCCCCCACTCATGTCTCCCACCCCCCCACCCCCCAGCATCCAGGGTCACCCTCCACCAGGCCCCCACTCATGTCTCCCACCACCCCCACCCCCCAGCCACCAGGGGCAGCCTCGACCAGGTCCCCACTCATGTCCCCCTGCACCCCCACCCCCCAGCCACCAGGGGCAGCCTCCACCAGGCCCCCACTCATGTCCCCCTGCACCCCCACCCCCCAGCATCCAGGGTCACCCTCGACCAGGCCCCCACTCATGTCTCCCACCACCCCCCAGCCACCAGGGGCAGCCTCCAGCAGGCCCCCACTCATGTCTCCCACCACCCCCACTCCCCTGCCACCATGGCCACCCTCCACCAGGCCCCCACTCATGTCTCCCACCACCCCACCCCCCAGCCACCAGGGGCAGCCTCCACCAGGCCCCCACTCATGTCCCCCTGCACCCCCACCCCCCAGCATCCAGGGTCACCCTCCACCAGGCCCCCACTCATGTCCCCCTGCACCCCCACCCCCCAGCATCCAGGGTCACCCTCCACCAGGCCCCCACTCATGTCTCCCACCACCCCAACCCCCAGAAGTTCAGGGGCAGCCTCCACCAGGCCCCCACTCATGTCTCCCACCACCCCCACCCCCCAGCAGTGCAGGGGCAGCCTCCACCAGGCCCCCACTCATGTCTCCCACCCCCCCACCCCCCAGCAGTGCAGGGGCAGCCTCCACCAGGCCCCCACTCATGTCCCCCTGCACCCCCACCCCCCAGCCACCAGGGGCAGCCTCCACCAGGCCCCCACTCATGTCCCCCTGCACCCCCACCCCCCAGCATCCAGGGTCACCCTCCACCAGGCCCCCACTCATGTCTCCCACCACCCCCACCCCCCAGCCACCAGGGTCACCCTCCACCAGGCCCCCACTCATGTCTCCCACCACCCCCACCCCCCAGCCACCATGGGCAGCCTCCAGCAGGCCCCCACTCATGTCTCCCACCACCCCCACCCCCCTGCCACCATGGCCACCCTCCACCAGGCTCCCACTCATGTCCCCCTGCACCCCCACCCCCCAGCATCCAGGGTCACCCTCCACCAGGCCCCCACTCATGTCTCCCACCACCCCCACCCCCATCAGTGCAGGGGCAGCTTCCACCAGGCCCCCACTCATGTCTCCCACCACCCCCACCCCCCAGCCACCATGGCCACCCTCCACCAGGCCCCCACTCATGTCTCCCACCACCCCCACCCCCCAGCAGTGCAGGGGCAGCTTCCACCACACCCCCACTCATGTCTCCCACCACCCCCACCCCCCAGCATCCAGGGTCACCCTCCACCAGGCCCCCGCTCATGTCTCCCACCACCCCCACGCCCCAGCAGTGCAGGGGCAGCTTCCACCAGGCCCCCACTCATGTCTCACACCACCCCCACCCCCCAGCAGTGCAGGGGCAGCCCCCACCAGGTCCTCACAATCCCCAATCATGTGCGTAATGGTCAGCCTCCACAGCCAAAAAGCCCGACCAAGTAACCCATTCACCCACATGGAAATGGAAATCACATGTTACACCCCCAATGTTCATGAAGCTAATGAACCCATGTCTGTCAAACACAATGGTTGCAATTGAATGGGAAAACACCCAACATGACATGCATGAAACCAATGAGATGATACCACACAGTGAAGTATGGAAACAAAATTGTATTGAAAAAAATAAAGAATGCTAAAGAAAGACAACAAACTACAATGTGAATGAGAAAAAAGAAAAGCTGCATGTCCGTATAAAAACACAAAACGGCAAATCAGAATCCAAAAAAATTTTGTCCAAAGTCAAATGTAAAAAAATCTCCATGCAAGGAATAACTATGTAAAAAAATACCAAGGGTCTATGAGCCCAACTGAACAAAGGAAACCTACTAAAAAACTTACCTAAAAATCAACTATATACAAAAAGTGGAGCAGTGTCCGTCAACTCCAAATCATAATAAGAAAGAAAGGAAACCTAAAACTAAAGAACTATATACAAAGGCGGCGCGCAAGTCCAGCGGCTCACTCCCTGGTGTCCCGGGCCAGGGCATCATCGAACTCCTGTTCGATGTCCCTGAGGCGGTCCAGTTCCATGGCCCTGAGGGTCCGCAGGGACGACGCCGTGTCCTCCTCCAACCCCCTGCGGACTGCCTCGAGGCACTCGGCCCGCCTCAGGGCCCTCCGCATGGAGTTCTCCGCCCTGACCATTGTGAGCCGGGCCTCTTCCGCCCGCCGCCGCTCTGCACCTATTGCGTGGCCCAACCGCTGCCACACGGAAGACACTCTCTGTCCTGGGTCCCCCTGCCCTCCGGCCGATGCCTGCCCCTCCGATGTCGAAAGCCCCGAGCCTTCATGTCTCCCACCATGTTGCTGCTGCTGCTCTGCCTCTGCCCGTGCACTGCCTCCTGCTGCCTGCACATCCTCCGCCGGCTGGGGTGCAGTTGTTGATGTGGCCACCCCTGCTGGAGCTCCGACTCCCGACTGTGGCAGGGATGCCTCCTCCACCAGCCTGGCCGCACCGTCAGAGGCAGCTCCACAGGGCACCCAGGTGACTGATGGGTGGGAAGATGGCACAGAGGACGACTGGCGCGTAGGGGGTCCAGTTGGGGAGGGGGTCGGAGCAAGCCCCATCAGACAGCGGAATCCGGCCTGGGTGACCTGTCCCAGCAGGCTGACGTGGTCAACGAGCCATTCGAGATGACGTGCAGTCTCTCCATGAAAAGACTGCAGGTCACCTCGCATGGCCCGTTGACGCAACGCCACACCAGCCAGGACAGGCTCAACCCGGACCTGGATGGCCACGTCCGCAGGCAGAGGAAGGCAGGTTGACGTCAGCTCATCCCCTGCCTGAAAACGGGTCTGGACGTAGGCATCCCTGCTGGTGCAAGAAGATGCAGGGACAGGATCGGGGACAGGATTGCACACAGGCACCTCCGCGGCGGCCTGTGCTGCCTCCTGTCCCTGGTCCTGCACTGCACCACTAGCACCAGTGGGATCCCCACCTCCAGACCCCGTCTCTGGTGCTTGCACGGCCTCCTCCTCCACCAAACCCCCCAGCAACCTGGATGACTCTGTGCCATCTTCCCCTGTTGGGCCCTGTGGGGTCCCAGATGCCCCTTCTGCTGCCGAGGAGTCCAACTGCAACCTCCGCCTCTTGGACCTCCCCCCGGCAGCTGCGGCCTGGGACGCGGCACCGGACTCCTCACTCCCCGACGAGATGACAACACGGGAGGGGAGCCGGGCCTTGCGTCTCCGGCTGGAGGTCGGATCCCCGCCGCTGTGCTCCACAGCACCTTCTCCGCCCTCTTTATCAGTTGACGCTGCAGACAGGGAGAAACAAAACACAGGCATCAGGGCACTGTACAATGGACACATACACACATGACAGTTGCACATGAGTGGCATAGGCAAACCTCAGACATGGCATCACAATCCCCAACACACATGTCATTGCAACTCGCACACATGAGCCATACCACAGCCATATCGCAACTGCCACCACCATCCCTACACATACAACAGCATCAGCAGCCAAAGGGGAGCAAGACATCACATGCAACAGAGGAAGTGCACCACACATGTACACACACCACCACACTTGCATGCATGTCTACACCTCTGCCAAGTGTCGCACTGTTCAGACGGGCATCCATGTCACATCTGCCAATCAGGCTTCCACATACCGCTGTCACATGCATCCATGTTGCATCACTGTTGCACCCTTGTCAAATACATACACATGCACAAGTACACAGTGCTCATACATGCAGCCGAAAAAACATACATGCCCGACATCACGGACATGTCTACTTACATACACATTCATCCAAACATGTGTGCACGCACAACTGCATTTGCCATGCAAGCCCACACACACAAGCACCATCCATGTCTCACACATTACAGCCCTCGCATGTGTCAGCCCCACGGCCCTGTACACCACCACCCATACTCAACCCCATACAAACAGATGTGCAACCTGCACAATACCGAATAATCACCACACGCACTGCTCACAATCAGGATGCATGTACACTCACCGCTCGACTCCAGACGGGTCTGCTTCTCTAGGACCTGGACGTGGAGCGCTGGGGATATGCGTTCCAGGACCCCCATCTGTTCTTCTGACAAGTGGCCCCGGCGCCCCTTGGCATCCGCTGCCTTCAAGAGGCGCCGGGCCTTGTTCAGGGTCCTGGACCTGAAGTCCTCCCAGCGCTTCCTGACATGTTGTAAGTCCCGGACTGCCACCCCCTCCACGTTGATGGCAGTCACGATGTCAGTCCCGCGCCGACAATCTGCCTCTCTGGCCGGGGGTTGTCAGTGGTCACAGATGGTGTTTGCCCCGACATGACAACCCCAGAGGCAGGAGTGGGTGGGCAACTGGGTCCTGGGGCTGGGCTGTTGAGCGATGGAATGCCAGTCGGGAGTCTTCGGTTCCAGCAGGGGTGGTCACAGCAACAGCACCCCTGGCTGATGTGCAGGCAGCAAATGGCAGTGCACGTGGGCAGCAGGCAGTCAGGCAGCAGCAGATGGCAGGTGGGAGCGTGCTCGGGGCTCTGGGGGGCAGTAGTTCGGCCTTCTGGGCAGGAGCGTGGTCTTCCGTGTGCTTACGCGTGGCCAGCTTGGTACGGAGTGATTTGGCACGTGAACATCCTGCACGTCAGCGTGAAAATCGAGGAAAGGCCCTTAGCGCGTACGCGCGTCAGCACGCATACGCGAATCTATTGGACCAAAGGCCCACAGCGCGTAAGCGCGTCTGTGACGTGACCCGCACGGGTGTTTCCCACACAGCACGTGATGACAGAGCACACGTGGAAAGACTGCACGTCAGAGTGTCATCGCGTGTGATTGGTGGAAATGGCCCTACACGCAGAAGTGACAAAGCGTGTAATTGGTGGAAATGGCGCTAGCGCGTACACGCTGCGTAAGTGACGCTGGACGTGTGGGCCTGTATAAAAGGTACGCGTAGAACACCACTTCCTTGTACGTGCTTTTCGTGGAGAGCGAGTGGGTGAATTCTGTACTTCTTGTCGTTTCACACGCGATTTACTTCACGGCGTTTCAAGTTCGTATTCCCTGTTACCTCTGACAGCTTTTTCTCTTTTTTCTCTTTTACTGGTTTACCTGGGCCTGTTCCCTCAAACAGTGTTCCCTTCTACTGTTGTCCTATCTCCTCAGACAGCTTACAAATCTTCTTTTGGCGGGATGTTGCCAACCAAACGCGCTCCTTTTTCACGCTCTTTTTCCTGGCAGACGGTGAGTCACGCACGTATCTAACATCTGTGCTTGCCCCGTGTGTAGCCTACCCCTTCAGAGGTCATTCTAGGCTGCGTGTGACACGCATACGTTCATTCTTGTGTTACTGGGTGCCACAGCGTAGTGCAGGTTTTTCTTTCTGCACACGTGGTCTAGGAGGGGTTGTGTGCACGTCATCTCCCTTTTTTGGGGCTCCTGTGCGTAGCGTGACCCGTCATCTTTCCCCAGGGGTTACAATCAGCCTTGCAAGAGCACTAGGGTACAATTACCATCTGGTACCCAACCCCTTTGACCCCCAATTGCCCAGGACAATATTTTACAGCCACTCCCATACGCACATTAACATCAGTGCCATGGCTGGGAGGCGAGGATTCCGTAAGGGTGGCAAAGGTGGAAGAGCCACAAGTGGTGGCCGTGGTGGATCCGGTAGGGGATGTGGTCGTTACTTGCAGGGTGAGCCTGTCCCCCCATGTGTGGAGGACCAGTCAAGGGCACCCATAATCCCCCCCTCCCGTTGAGGCTGATGTGGCTGACACCATCCATGCTCAGCCCTTGTTGGACCACCCCATTGTGGCACCAGACCTGGATGACTCCATGGCTGACTTCCAGGTCAGCAGGCCTATGACACGTGCGCTGGTGCACATTGATGTCACCATGCCACGTGCATCTGGGGCAGCAAGGTCATCTTCTGCACCAAGTAGGCATGGCAGAGAGGCTGCAGGGGCAGCTGCGGCTCCATCCACCCCAGCCCTCACACACCCAGCCCGGACAGTGTCGGTCCTAGTCCATGCTGCTGACATTCCCCCTGACACCATCACACTAGAGCCAATGCCTGCACCAACTCCCACACTCCTGATACAGAGTCCACCAGGGCTCCTGCCCCTAGTGTCCAGAGCGGCGCAGGACACTCAGGATCACCACCACCTTCCAAGCGGAAGAGGAAGATTGCTCGTCCGGCACAGGCTGATACCCCAGACACGGCTACACAGTCCGGCCCGTCCAGGAAGCCCAGCTTCATGGATGACGAACTGAATGCACTTGTCGAGTATGTGTCCGCACATGACAACGAGATGGTCATGGTTGCAGGATCCAAGACCACACCTGCACAACGCCAGGCACACTGGCAGACCGTTGCGGACATCGTAAGTGCCCTTGGAATCGTGAGGCGCACAGCCAATGATTGCTATAAGCGCTGGAATGGCCTAAAGCGCAGGGCAAAGAGTAAGCTGGCCTCAAGTCATGCCGCAACTCTAGTGACTGGAGGTGGGTCTCCAGTAGTAGACACGGAACTCACTCCACATGAGTCAGTCGCTGGGACCTACGTCACAGAGGAACAGATCCAAGGCGTGGGAGATTTGGCTGATTACGAGGCATTGTCCGGTGAGTGCACATGCATGTGTGTGTCATCCATGTGCTTGGTGTGTTTGAGGGCTTCTGTATGTGTGCCCGGTGAGAGTGTGTGCGCCTGAGTCGTATGGGTCAGCCATGTGCTTCATGCAATACATCCTGTGCAGCTGTATTTGGCCATAGCAGTATCCCTTCTGCCAACAGTAGACATCTAGCCCAACTGCACGCCAGTTGCCCTTGAAGTGTCACCTTGCCACAACATTGTTGCTTAATTTTTCACTGTTCATTTAGTCAGATTGTTTGCATTCCACCACTTTTACTAGGCATGTCACAGTCCTCTAGTCACATGTCTGACATGGCTAAGGTAAAGTGGAGTGACTTTGTTACCTGGATATCATTTGTTCAAACATGTCCCTGTGCAATTGGACCATTTCGGACTGGCAGCTCCAGGTGAAGAATCTGACCTGTTTGAATTAGAAAAGCTATTACATGCGGGAACTGGACTGAATGAATAGGTGCTGCCCTCCTCTACATCTTCACTCAATAGCAATTGATACATGCCACCTGTGTGATGGCATGTGTGTTTCACCTGGCAATCACAGGCCAATGTGTGATGCCACTGCCAGGCAGCATGCAGAAAATGTGTTCATCTTCCATCTTGGTGTCATCAGTGTGTGCCATTTGCCTGCCCTTCATACGCAGTGAGGGTGCATGCATGGGAGGGTTTTAGTCATGTGGGACATGTGTCAAACAAGTACTGGTTCTCTTGCTTCTCAGCCCTCATTGTGTGCCATGGTGCTAATGCCTGTTTCCATTTCTTTGTTTTCATGTCTTTGCAGGGGAAGACGCACCTGATACTGCTGGGGTTGTGGAGATGGTGCAGACCCAGGAGGGGTCCGAGGGCCGACCAACCACCAGTGAGGGACGTGGTGTGGTGGTGGGTGAGAACCCACAAGTGCTGCAGGTGCTGCTCTCAAGGGGTGTCTCTGGCTGCACCTCCTCCGAGCTGTACTCAGGTGTTGATTCGGATGAGACCTACGTGCCGTCGCAGGTGAGTGTTCCAGGGAGGGATTCTGTTCTTTCCCACCCACCTGCACCAGGGTCAGAACCCTCAATGGGGATGTCAGTGTTGGCAGCTACGCCTTTGGTGCTTACGGATGCAGGGTAACACTCCGCGACATCTGATCCTGTTCCTGGGCCAGCAGATCAGAGGGGGAATGCAGTCCTGCAGCCTCAGGCAGTGCCGGCACAGCAAGGCGCAGTTCGCCTTGCCCCAGACAGGTGTGGTGCCCGCCGACGTGGTGGCCGTACGCCACCTGGCAATACCACATGGGAGCAATCCATTTACGGTATGGCAACCCAACAGGCAGCATCATCCAAGATGATGGCTCAGGCCATGGATAGGGTGGCCATTTCCATTGTCCCCCCTGAAAGGCTGATGGAGCGACTAGAGCAGGCAACCGACTCCATCTGCCAGTCACACAGGGAGGACATGTTGGGGTCCAACAGGGACAGGCGGGCGGCACTGGCGACTCTGCAGGAGGCCATCTCCATTGAGTCCCAGGGCCACAGGGAAGCCCTAAGGCAGGAGCTCCTTCACCTCAGGACGACTCTTGTTGAGCTTGAGGCTTCAACACACCAAAGGACAGAACAGCAGCTGGAGCGTCTCACCCGTACGCTCTCAGCTGAGATGCAGGCAACGAGGGCGGAGGTCCGGGCATCCCGTGAGTTGTTGCATGGGGACCTCCGCACACTCATCCTCCAGAACCAGACCTACCACACCCGCATGCTTGCAGCCATGGAGGAGCAGACTAGGGCCTTGCGTGGGCTGCCTCCCATAGTGCAACCACCTCCGGATGCAGCTGCACAGGGTGATAATAGCGACAGCAGTGATACTCCCACAATAGGGTAGCCGTGTGGGCCATGAGCCCATGGAGGTGTTTTATTTTCCCAGGATCCACGCAGGTGGGTTCTGGTGTGCATCCTGTCTTCGGACCTCCTGGGTGGCCTCCCCAACCCCCCCGGGCCCATCAATGGGCATTTTTTATTTTTTTTTATTTTTATTTTTATTTTTATTTATTTTATTCCCAATTTTTTTGGGACGATTTGTTGGCTTCCGTGGTTCCTGTGTTTGCATACGCTGCATTGTGGCTGGGCACATGCAGGCTTGTAATGTATTTGGTTCAGATGCTTGGGTTTGAGTCACACACACCCCTCCTGCTTCCCGTTTCCATGGGCTTGCAAAGGGTGTGCCCAAGTGACAGTGAATTACACAGTGAAGTTGGACTCCCATGAGCTGTGTGGGCAGTCTGTAGTCAATACTGTGTATACATTCCTAGTGCATATTGCTGTTGTGTTGTACACTGCATGTTGCATTGATGTGTAACTCATCTTCTGTGTCTACCTCCCAATTTGCAGGTCCCTTCCTCATGTCTACACAAGGACCTCTAGTCTGGAGATGGGGTACATGTTGGCAGCAGTGCACCTAAAACTCTACATGGCGCCAACACTGCACAGTTGGTAGTGGTGGGAGTGCAGGCATTTCCAGGTGGTGAGACTACTAATATCTAACATTTGTGATGTCATGTTAATGGTAGTACGTGCTCAAGTTTGTTGTTGGTCCGGCATTACTGTGAGCATTTCAGGTGTTGCAAGTTTCTAATAGGGACACTGTACATTGTGACACTAGTGTCATGTTGTGGGGATTAGTTTGTTTACCTGCAAATAGCTTGACATGGCACGGTGTGTCGTGTGGCGGTGCTGGGGTTGGGTTGGCTGACATGGCACTGTCCTCTTGTTGCATTTTGCAAGTGGGTATTCATTTTAGCTGCTTGAATGTGTAACTTCACAAAACTGCATTGGTGGTGTCTGTGTGGGTAGGGATGCACACATTGTGACACTTCCAGGTGAACAATCTCAGGCTGATATGGTTTTGACGGTTCATTCTCCAGACATTCAGGATCAGTGTCCGGTTGAGTCATCATTGATTGTCAGTTGGAATGTGCCAGGGCAGTGTGCACTCCACAGGGGTGTGATTTCTATGTGAAGTAATTAGCCACTAGCTGTGTACGGGCTGCCTCCCCCCGTGCCCTTTCCCCTCCCATGCGCAGCGGCTGTGCATGTGGTTGGGGATGTGGTGCCACCACCATGTCCACGGCCACGCCCCGGCGTGTTGCAACGTTGTGCAGGACACATGCTGCCACTATGATCCTGCACACTACTGGGGGAGCGTGCAACAGCTGCCCGCCAGAACGGTCAAGGGAGCGAAAGCGTGACTTCAGCACTCCGAATGTGCGCTCCACTATGCCCCAGGTTGTAATGTGGGCTGCGTTATATCTTACCTGGGGTGGCGTGGTGGGTTTCCGAATTGGCGTCATCATGTGGGGGCTGAGAGGGTAGGCACTGTCCCCTGTGAAGGCGGTGATTGGTATCATTGGTGGGGTTGTGACCTTGCTCAGTATCTGACATGCATGCATGTGCAGTGGCATTCATACTCACCAAGCAGCCATGTATCGCCATGCCGCCCAGCTTCTAGGTCCCGGCTTAGGGTGGACATTCGGTAAATGAAGCTGTCGTGGGTTGACCCGGGATAGTTGGCATATACTGAGGTGATGATTCCCTTGGCATTACATACTACCTGCACGTTGATGGAATGCCAGTGCTTGCGGTTCCTATAGATGTGCTCAGATGCCCTGGGGGGACGTAGAGCCACACGTGTGCAGTCGATGGCACCTAGCACTTTGGGGAATCGTGCCACAGCGTAAAAATCCAGGGCGGAAGCATGCCTTTCTGCAGGGGTTCTGGGCAGGTATATGTGCCTGCGGACTGATGGGCGTGCAGTGATGATGTTCAAGACCTGGTGTAGGCAGCGTGACTGGGTGGCCTGTGGTACACCACCCACACTGGCACTTGTCCACTGAAATGATCCAGTGGCTAAGAAGTGCAGTACATTGAGGACCTTCTCCAGGGGGCTGAGTGCTTGGGAGCACAGGGTGGGTGATGTGAGGTCATCCTCCCACTCACTCACCAGGTTCAGTATGATGTGTGGTGGAAACCTGTACCTCCCATGCACCTGGTCATCAGGCATCCCGAAAAGGCTGGTTCTGGGTGTGAATATTCTGGCCCTGACTAACCTCCTCCTCCTCCTTTGGTAGGCCACGCCCACTGCTGCTAGGAACGGTATGTTCATCCTGGGTCTGAGCTAGTTATTTTGTTAACGCGCAAATTAATGCGTTGCGCGTGTTGTAGGCGAGCGTGTGTCCCACGGACCCCTGAAATCCAGTACCCAGTCCAATAGCGTGTGGAAATTTCCGCGCACCCCGGGATACAGGTGCGCTGACGTACTTGCGTGTGTAAGTGTCCGCGCACCCCTGATATACACGTACATAGGCCAATCGCGTGTACGCGCACTTTTGTCCTATTACACGCGATGACACTCTGACGTGCTGTCCAATTACACGTGATGACACTCTGACGTGCAGTCTTTCCACTTGTGCTCTGTCATCACGTGCTGTGTGGGAAACACCCGTGCGGGTCACGTCACAGACGCGCTTACGCGCTGAGGGCCTTTGGTCCAATAGATTCGCGTATGCGTGCTGACGTGCTTACGCGCTAAGGGCCTTTCCTCGATTTTCACGTTGACGTGCAGGATTTTCACGTGCCAAATCACTCCGTACCAAGCTGGCCACGCGTAAGCACACGGAAGACCACGCTCCTGCCCAGAAGGCCGAACTACTGCCCCCCAGAGCCCCGAGCATGCTCCCACCTGCCATCTGCTGCTGCCTGACTGCCTGCTGCCCACGTGCACTGCCATTTGCTGCCTGCACATCAGCTAGGGGTGCTGTTGCTGTGACCACCCCTGCTGGAACCGAAGACTCCCGACTGGAATTCCATCGCTCCACAGCCCAGCCCCAGGACCCAGTTGCCCACCCACTCCTGCCTCTGGGGTTGTCATGTCGGGGTAAACACCATCTGTGACCACTGACAACCCCCGGCCAGAGAGGCAGAGGGGCACCAGCTTCAGTGCCACCGAAGTTGGTGTCCTGGTGGAGCAAGTCCTGGGGCAGTATGATGCCCTCTTCGGAAATTCCCGCGCCGACAAGGAAGGACGGACTCGGATCTGGACTGACATCGTGACTGCCATCAACGCGGAGGGGGTGGCAGTCCGGGACTTACAACATGTCAGGAAGCGCTGGGAGGACTTCAGGTCCAGGACCCTGAACAAGGCCCGGCCCCTCTTGAAGGCAGCGGATGCCAAGGGGCGCCGGGGCCACTTGTCGGAAGAACAGATGGGGGTCCTGGAACGCATATCCCCAGCGCTCCACGTCCAGGTCCTAGAGAAGCAGACCCGTCTGGAGTCGAGCGGTGAGTGTACATGCATCCTGATTGTGAGCAGTGCGTGTGGTGATTATTCGGTATTGTGCAGGTTGCACATCTGTTTGTATGGGGTCGCGTATGGGTGGGGGTGTACAGGGCCGTGGGGCTGACACATGCGAGGGCTGTAATGTGTGAGACATGGATGGTGCTTGTGTGTGTGGGCTTGCATGGCAAATGCAGTTGTGCGTGCACACATGTTTGGATGAATGTGTATGTAAGTAGACATGTCCGTGATTTCGGGCATGTATGTTTTTTCGGCTGCATGTATGAGCACTGTGTACATGTGCATGTGTGTGTATTTGACAACGGTGCAACAGTGATGCAACATGGATGCATGTGACAGCAGTATGTGGAAGCCTGATTTGCAGATGTGACATGGATGCCCGTCTGAACAGTGCGACACTTGGCAGAGGTGTAGACATGCATGCAAGTGTGGTGGTGTGTGTACATGTGTGGTGCACTTCCTGTGTTGCATGTGATGTCTGGCTCCCCTTTGGCTGCTGATGCTGTTGTATGTGTAGGGATGGTGGTGGCAGTTGCGATATGGCTGTGGTATGGCTCATGTGTGCGAGTTGCAATGACATGTGTGTTGGGGATTGTGATGCCAGGTCTGAGGTTTGCCTATGCCACTCATGTGCAACTGTCATGTGTGTATGTGTCCATTGTACAGTGCCCTGATGCCTGTGTTTTGTTTCTCCCTGTCTGCAGCGTCAACTGATGAAGAGGGCGGAGAAGGTGCTGTGGAGCACAGCGGCGGGGATCCGACCGCCAGCCGGAGACGCAAGGTCCGGCTCCCCTCCCGTGTTGTCATCTCATCGGGGAGTAAGGAGTCCGGTGCCGCATCCCAGGCCGCAGCTGCCGGGGGGAGGTCCAAGAGGCGGAGGTTGCAGTTGGACTCCTCGGCAGCAGAAGGGGCAGCTGGGACCCCACAGGGCCCAACAGGGGAAGATGGCACAGAGTCATCCAGGTTGGTGGGGGGTTTGGTGGAGGAGGAGGCCGTGCAAGCACCAGAGACGGGGTCTGGAGGTGGGGATCCCACTGGTGCTAGTGGTGCAGTGCAGGACCAGGGACAGGAGGCAGCACAGGCCGCCGCGGAGGTGCCTGTGTGCAATCCTGTCCCCGATCCTGTCCCTGAATCATCTTGCACCAGCAGGGATGCCTACGTCCAGACCCGTTTTCAGGCAGGGGATGAGCTGACGTCAACTGGCCTTCCTCTGCCTGCGGACGTGGCCATCCAGGTCCGGGTTGAGCCTGTCCTGGCTGGTGTGGCGTTGCGTCAACGGGCCATGCGAGGTGACCTGCAGTCTTTTCATGGAGAGACTGCACGTCATCTCGAATGGCTCGTTGACCACGTCAGCCTGCTGGGACAGGTCACCCAGGCCGGATTCCTCCATCTGATGGGGCTTGCTCTGACCCCCTCCTCAACTGTACCCCCTACGCGCCAGTCGTCCTCTGTGCCATCTTCCCACCCATCAGTCACCTGGGTGCCCTGTGGAGCTGCCTCTGACGGTGCGGCCAGGCTGGTGGAGGAGGGATCCCTGCCACAGTCGGGAGTCGGAGGTCCAGCAGGGGTGTCCACATCAATAACTGCACCCGAGCCGGCGGAGGATGTGCAGGCAGCAGGAGGCAGTGCACGGGCAGAGGCAGAGCAGCAGCAGCAGCAACATGGTGGGAGACATGAAGGCTCGGGGCTTTCGACATCGGAGGGGCAGGCATCGGCCGGAGGGCAAGGGGACCCAGGACAGAGAGTGTCTTCCGTGTGGCAGCGGTTGGGCCACGCCATAGGTGCGGAGCGGCGGCGGGCGGAAGAGGCCCGGCTCACAATGGTCAGGGCGGAGAACTCCATGCGGAGGGCCCTGAGGCGGGCCGAGTGCCTCGAGGCAGTCCGCAGGGGGTTGGAGGAGGACACGGCGTCGTCCCTGCGGACCCTCGGGGCCATGGAACTGGACCGCTTCCGGGACATCGAACAGGAGTTCGATGATGCCCTGGCCCGGGACACCACGGAGTGAGCCGCTGGACTTGCCCGCCGCCTTTGTATATGGTTCTTTAGTTTTAGGTTTCCTTTCTTTCTTATTATGATTTGGAGTCGACAGACACTGCTCCACTTTTTGTATATAGTTGATTTTTAGGTAGGTTTTTTAGTAGGTTTCCTTTGTTCAGTTGGGCTCATGGACACTTGGTAGTTTCTTACATAGTCCTTTGTTGCATGGAGATTTTTTACATTTGACTTTGGACGACATTTGTTTGGATTCTGATTTGCAATTTTTTTTTGTTTTTATACGGACATTTTTTCATCCCCATTGTAGTTTGTTTCCTTTCTTTAGCATTCTTTATTTGTTTAAATACTATTTTGTTTTCCATACTTCACTGTGTGGTATCATCTCATTGGTTTCATGCATGTCATGTTGGGTGTTTTCCCATTCAATTGCAAACATTGTGTGTGACGGACATGGGTTCATTAGCTTCATTAACATTGAGGGTGTAACATGTGATTTCCTTTTCCATGTGGGTGAATGGGTTACTTGGTAGGGCTTTTTGGCTGTGGAGGCTGACCATTACGCACATGATTGGGTATTGTGAGGACCTGGTGGGGGCTGCCCATGGTGGCAGGGGGGTGGGGGTGCAGGGGGACATGAGTGGGGGCCTGGTGGAGGGTGGCCATGGTGGCAGGGGGGTGGGGGTGCAGGGGGACATGAGTGGGGGCCTGCTGGAGGCTGCCCCTGCACTGCTGGGGGGTGGGGGTGGTGGGAGACATAAGTGGGGGCCTGCTGGAGGCTGTCCCTGGTGGCAGGGGGGTGGGGGTGGTGGGAGACATGAGTGGGGGCCTGGTGGAGGGTGGCCATGGTGGCAGGGGGGTGGGGGTGCAGGGGGACATGAGTGGGGGCCTGCTGGAGGCTGCCCCTGGTGGCTGGGGGGTGGGGGTGGTGGGAGACCTGAGTGGGGGCCTGGTGGAGGCTGCCCCTGCACTGCTGGGGGGTGGGGGTGGTGGGAGACATGAGTGGGGGCCTGGTGGGGGCTGCCCCTGCACTGCTGGGGGGTGGGGGTGGTGGAAGACATGCGTGGGGGCCTGGTGGAGGGTGACCCTGGTGGCTGGGGGCTGGGGGTGGTGGGAGACATGAGTGGGGGCCTGGTGGAGGGTGACCCTGGTGGCTGGGGGCTGGGGGTGGTGGGAGACATGAGTGGGGGCCTGGTGGAGGGTGGCCATGGTGGCAGGGGGGTGGGGGTGCAGGGGGACATGAGTGGGGGCCTGGTGGAGGCTGCCCCTGCACTGCTGGGGGGTGGGGGTGGTGGGAGACATGAGTGGGGGCCTGGTGGAGGGTGACCCTGGTGGCTGGGGGCTGGGGGTGGTGGGAGACATGAGTGGGGGCCTGGTGAAGGGTGGCCATGGTGGCAGGGGGGTGGGGGTGCAGGGGGACATGAGTGGGGGCCTGCTGGAGGCTGCCCCTGCACTGCTGGGGGGTGGGGGTGGTGGGATACATGAGTGGGGGCCTGCTGGAGGCTGCCACTGGTGGCAGGGGGTGGGGGTGGTGGGAGACATGAGTGGGGGCCTGGTGGAGCTTGGCCATGGTGGCAGGGGGGTGGGGGTGCAGGGGGACATGAGTGGGGGCCTGCTGGAGGCTTCCCCTGGTGGCTGGGGGTGGGGGTGGTGGGAGACATGAGTGGGGGCCTGGTGGAGGCTGCCCCTGCACTGCTGGGGGGTGGGGGTGGTGGGAGACATGAGTGGGGGCCTGGTGGGGGCTGCCCCTGCACTGCTGGGGGGTGGGGGTGGTGGGAGACATGAGTGGGGGCCTGGTGGAGGGTGATCCTGGTGGCTGGGGGCTGGGGGTGGTGGGAGACATGAGTGGGGGCCTGGTGGAGGGTGGCCATGGTGGCAGGGGGGTGGGGGTGCAGGGGGACATGAGTGGGGGCCTGCTGGAGGCTGCCCCTGCACTGCTGGGGGGTGGGGGTCGTGGGAGACATGAGTGGGGGCCTGCTGGAGGCTGCCCCTGGTGGCAGGGGGGTGGGGGTGGTGGGAGACATGAGTGGGGGCCTGGTGGAGGGTGGCCATGGTGGCAGGGGGGTGGGGGTGCAGGGGGTCATGAGTGGGGGCCTGCTGGAGGCTGCCCCTGGTGGCTGGGGGGTGGGGGTGGTGGGAGACATGAGTGGGGCCCTGGTGGAGGCTGCCCCTGCACTGCTGGAGGTTCGGGGTGGTGGGAGACATGAGTGGGGGCCTGGTGGGGGCTGCCCCTGCACTGCTGGGGGGTGGGGGTGGTGGGAGACATGAGTGGGGGCCTGGTGGAGGGTGGCCATGGTGGCAGGGGGTGGGGGTGCAGGGGGACATGAGTGGGGGCCTGCTGGAGGCTGCCCCTGCACTGCTGGGGGGTGGGGGTGGTGGGAGACATGAGTGGGGGCCAGGTGGAGGCTGCCCCTGCACTGCTGGGGGGTGGGGGTGGTGGGAGACATGAGTGGGGGCCTGGTGGGGGCTCCCCCTGCACTGCTGGGGGGTGGGGGTGGTGGGAGACATGGGTGGGGACCTGGTGGAGGGTGACCCTGGTGGCTGGGGGCTGGGGGTGGTGGGAGACATGAGTGGGGGCCTGGTAGAGGGTGGCCATGGTGGCAGGGGGGTGGGGGTGCAGGGGGACATGAGTGGGGGCCTGCTGGAGGCTGCCCCTGCACTGCTGGGGGGTGGGGGTGGTGGGAGACATGAGTGGGGGCCTGGTGGGGGCTGCCCCTGCACTGCTGGGGGTGGGGGTGGTGGGAGATATGAGTGGGGGCCTGGTGGAGGGTGACCCTGGTGGCTGGGGGCTGGGGGTGGTGGGAGACATGAGTGGGGGCCTGGTGGAGGGTTGCCATGGTGGCAGGGGGGTGGGGGTGCAGGGGGACATGAGTGGGGGCCTGGTGGAGGCTGCCCCTGCACTGCTGGGGGGTGGGGATGGTGGGAGACATGAGTGGGGGCCTGGTGGGGGTGGCCATGGTGGCAGGGGGTGGGGGTGCAGGGGGACATGAGTGGGGGCCTGCTGGAGGCTGCCCCTGCACTGCTGGGGGGTGGGGGTGGTGGGAGACATGAGTGGGGGCCAGGTGGAGGCTGCCCCTGCACTGCTGGGGGGTGGGGGTGGTGGGAGACATGAGTGGGGGCCTGGTGGGGGCTCCCCCTGCACTGCTGGGGGGTGGGGGTGGTGGGAGACATGGGTGGGGACCTGGTGGAGGGTGACCCTGGTGGCTGGGGGCTGGGGGTGGTGGGAGACATGAGTGGGGGCCTGGTAGAGGGTGGCCATGGTGGCAGGGGGGTGGGGGTGCAGGGGGACATGAGTGGGGGCCTGCTGGAGGCTGCCCCTGCACTGCTGGGGGGTGGGGGTGGTGGGAGACATGAGTGGGGGCCTGGTGGGGGCTGCCCCTGCACTGCTGGGGGTGGGGGTGGTGGGAGATATGAGTGGGGGCCTGGTGGAGGGTGACCCTGGTGGCTGGGGGCTGGGGGTGGTGGGAGACATGAGTGGGGGCCTGGTGGAGGGTTGACATGGTGGCAGGGGGGTGGGGGTGCAGGGGGACATGAGTGGGGGCCTGGTGGAGGCTGCCCCTGCACTGCTGGGGGGTGGGGGTGGTGGGAGACATGAGTGGGGGCCTGGTGGGGGCTGCCCCTGCACTGCTGGGGGGTGGGGGTGGTGGGAGACATGAGTGGGGGCCTGGTGGAGGGTGACCCTGGTGGCTGGGGGCTGGGGGTGGTGGGAGACATGAGTGGGGGCCTGGTGGAGGGTGGCCATGGTGGCAGGGGGGTGGGAGTGCAGGGGGACATGAGTGGGGGCCTGCTGGAGGCTGCCCCTGCACTGCTGGGGGGTGGGGGTGGTGGGAGACATGAGTGGGGGCCTGCTGGAGGCTGCCCCTGGTGGCAGGGGGGTGGGGGTGGTGGGAGACATGAGTGGGGGCCTGGTGGAGGGTGGCCATGGTGGCAGGGGGTGGGGGTGCAGGGAGACATGAGTGGGGGCCTGCTGGAGGCTGCCCCTGGTGGCTGGGGGATGGGGGTGGTGGGAGACATGAGTGGGGGCCTGGTGGAGGCTGCCCCTGCTCTGCTGTGGAGTGGGGGTGGTGGGAGACATGAGTGGGGGCCTGGTGGGGGCTGCCCCTGCACTGCTGGGGGGTTGGGGTGGTGGGAGACATGAGTGGGGGCCTGGTGGAGGGTGACCCTGGTGGCTGGGGGCTGGGGGTGGTGGGAGACATGAGTGGGGGCCTGGTGGAGGGTGGCCATGGTGGCAGGGGGGTGGGGGTGCAGGGGGACATGAGTGGGGGCCTGCTGGAGGCTGCCCCTGCACTGCTGGGGGGTGGGGGTGGTGGGAGACATGAGTGGGGGCCTGGTGGAGGCTGCCCCTGCACTGCTGGGGGGTGGGGGTGGTGGGAGACATGAGTGGGGGCCTGGTGGGGGCTCCCCTTGCACTGCTGGGGGGTGGGGGTGGTGGGAGACATGGGTGGGGGCCTGGTGGAGGGTGACCCTGGTGGCTGGGGGCTGGGGGTGGTGGGAGACATGAGTGGGGGCCTGGTGGAGGGTGGCCATGGTGGCAGGGGGGTGGGAGTGCAGGGGGACATGAGTGGGGGCCTGCTGGAGGCTGCCCCTGCACTGCTGGGGGGTGGGGGTGGTGGGAGACATGAGTGGGGGCCTGCTGGAGGCTGCCCCTGGTGGCAGGGGGGTGGGGGTGGGGGGAGACATGAGTGGGGGCCTGGTGGAGGGTGGCCATGGTGGCAGGGGGTGGGGGTGCAGGGGGACATGAGTGGGGGCCTGCTGGAGGCTGCCCCTGGTGGCTGGGGGATGGGGGTGGTGGGAGACATGAGTGGGGGCCTGGTGGAGGCTGCCCCTGCACTGCTGTGGAGTGGGGGTGGTGGGAGACATGAGTGGGGGCCTGCTGGAGGCTGCCCCTGGTGGCAGGGGGTGGGGGTGGTGGGAGACATGAGTGGGGGCCTGGTGGAGGCTGCCCCTGCACTGCTGGGGGGTGGGGGTGGTGGTAGACATGAGTGGGGGCCTGCTGGAGGCTGCCCCTGGTGGCAGGGGGGTGGGGGTGGTGGGAGACATGAGTGGGGGCCTGGTGGAGGGTGGCCATGGTGGCAGGGGGTGGGGGTGCAGGGGGACATGAGTGGGGGCCTGCTGGAGGCTGCCCCTGGTGGCTGGGGGATGGGGGTGGTGGGAGACATGAGTGGGGGCCTGGTGGGGGCTGCCCCTGCACTGCTGGGGGGTTGGGGTGGTGGGAGACATGAGTGGGGGCCTGGTGGAGGGTGACCCTGGTGGCTGGGGGCTGGGGGTGGTGGGAGACATGAGTGGGGGCCTGGTGGAGGGTGGCCATGGTGGCAGGGGGGTGGGGGTGCAGGGGGACATGAGTGGGGGCCTGCTGGAGGCTGCCCCTGCACTGCTGGGGGGTGGGGGTGGTGGGAGACATGAGTGGGGGCCTGGTGGAGGCTGCCCCTGCACTGCTGGGGGGTGGGGGTGGTGGTAGACATGAGTGGGGGCCTGGTGGGGGCTCCCCCTGCACTGCTGGGGTGTGGGGGTGGTGGGAGACATGGGTGGGGGCCTGGTGGAGGGTGACCCTGGTGGCTGGGGGCTGGGGGTGGTGGGAGACATGAGTGGGGGCCTGGTAGAGGGTGGCCATGGAGGCAGGGGGGTGGGGGTGCAGGGGGACATGAGTGGGGGCCTGCTGGAGGCTGCCCCTGCACTGCTGGGGGGTGGGGGTGGTGGGAGACATGAGTGGGGGCCTGGTGGGGGCTGCCCCTGCACTGCTGGGGGGTGGGGGTGGTGGGAGATATGAGTGGGGGCCTGGTGGACGGTGACCCTGGTGGCTGGGGGCTGGGGGTGGTGGGAGACATGAGTGGGGGCCTGGTGGAGGGTTGCCATGGTGGCAGGGGGGTGGGGGTGCAGGGGGACATGAGTGGGGGCCTGCTGGAGGCTGCCCCTGGTGGCTGGGGGATGGGGGTGGTGGGAGACATGAGTGGGGGCCTGGTGGAGGCTGCCCCTGCACTGCTGTGGAGTGGGGGTGGTGGGAGACATGAGTGGGGGCCTGCTGGAGGCTGCCCCTGGTGGCAGGGGGTGGGGGTGGTGGGAGACATGAGTGGGGGCCTGGTGGAGGCTGCCCCTGCACTGCTGGGGGGTGGGGGTGGTGGTAGACATGAGTGGGGGCCTGCTGGAGGCTGCCCCTGGTGGCAGGGGGGTGGGGGTGGTGGGAGACATGAGTGGGGGCCTGGTGGAGGGTGGCCATGGTGGCAGGGGGTGGGGGTGCAGGGGGACATGAGTGGGGGCCTGCTGGAGGCTGCCCCTGGTGGCTGGGGGATGGGGGTGGTGGGAGACATGAGTGGGGGCCTGGTGGGGGCTGCCCCTGCACTGCTGGGGGGTTGGGGTGGTGGGAGACATGAGTGGGGGCCTGGTGGAGGGTGACCCTGGTGGCTGGGGGCTGGGGGTGGTGGGAGACATGAGTGGGGGCCTGGTGGAGGGTGGCCATGGTGGCAGGGGGGTGGGGGTGCAGGGGGACATGAGTGGGGGCCTGCTGGAGGCTGCCCCTGCACTGCTGGGGGGTGGGGGTGGTGGGAGACATGAGTGGGGGCCTGGTGGAGGCTGCCCCTGCACTGCTGGGGGGTGGGGGTGGTGGTAGACATGAGTGGGGGCCTGGTGGGGGCTCCCCCTGCACTGCTGGGGTGTGTGGGTGGTGGGAGACATGGGTGGGGGCCTGGTGGAGGGTGACCCTGGTGGCTGGGGGCTGGGGGTGGTGGGAGACATGAGTGGGGGCCTGGTAGAGGGTGGCCATGGTGGCAGGGGGGTGGGGGTGCAGGGGGACATGAGTGGGGGCCTGCTGGAGGCTGCCCCTGCACTGCTGGGGGGTGGGGGTGGTGGGAGACATGAGTGGGGGCCTGGTGGGGGCTGCCCCTGCACTGCTGGGGGGTGGGGGTGGTGGGAGATATGAGTGGGGGCCTGGTGGACGGTGACCCTGGTGGCTGGGGGCTGGGGGTGGTGGGAGACATGAGTGGGGGCCTGGTGGAGGGTTGCCATGGTGGCAGGGGGGTGGGGGTGCAGGGGGACATGAGTGGGGGCCTGCTGGAGGCTGCCCCTGGTGGCTGGGGGGTGGGGGTGGAGGGAGACATGAGTGGGGGCCTGGTGGAGGCTGCCCCTGCACTGCTGGGGGGTGGGGGTGGTGGTAGACATGAGTGGGGGCCTGGTGGGGGCTGCCCCTGCACTGCTGGGGGGTGGGGGTGGTGGGAGATATGAGTGGGGGCCTGGTGGAGGGTGACCCTGGTGGCTGGGGGCTGGGGGTGGTGGGAGACATGAGTGGGGGCCTGGTGGAGGGTGGCCATGGTGGTAGGGGGGTGGGAGTGCAGGGGGACATGAGTGGGGGCCTGCTGGAGGCTGCCCCTGCACTGCTGGGGGGTGGGGGTGGTGGGAGACATGAGTGGGGGCCTGCTGGAGGCTGCCCCTGGTGGCAGGGGGGTGGGGGTGGTGGGAGACATGAGTGGGGGCCTGGTGGAGGGTGGCCATGGTGGCAGGGGGTGGGGGTGCAGGGGGACATGAGTGGGGGCCTGCTGGAGGCTGCCCCTGGTGGCTGGGGGATGGGGGTGGTGGGAGACATGAGTGGGGGCCTGGTGGAGGCTGCCCCTGCACTGCTGTGGAGTGGGGGTGGTGGGAGACATGAGTGGGGGCCTGGTGGGGGCTGCCCCTGCACTGCTGGGGGGTTGGGGTGGTGGGAGACATGAGTGGGGGCCTGGTGGAGGGTGACCCTGGTGGCTGGGGGCTGGGGGTGGTGGGAGACATGAGTGGGGGCCTGGTGGAGGGTGGCCATGGTGGCAGGGGGGTGGGGGTGGAGGGGGACATGAGTGCGGGCCTGGTGGGGGCTCCCCCTGCACTGCTGGGGGGTGGGGGTGGTGGGAGACATGGGTGGGGGCCTGGTGGAGGGTGACCCTGGTGGCTGGGGGCTGGGGGTGGTGGGAGACATGAGTGGGGGCCTGGTAGAGGGTGGCCATGGTGGCAGGGGGGTGGGGGTGCAGGGGGACATGAGTGGGGGCCTGCTGGAGGCTGCCCCTGCACTGCTGGGGGGTGGGGGTGATGGGAGACATGAGTGGGGGCCTGCTGGAGGCTGCCCCTGGTGGAAGGGGGGTGGGGGTGGTGGGAGACATGAGTGGGGGCCTGCTGGAGGCTGCCCCTGGTGGCTGGGGGGTGGGGGTGGTGGGAGACATGCATTGTTGATCAGTAGTGCAAGGTGACATGTGGGTTGGCTGGGGGGCATGTCCATGGTGGATGGGCTGCCTGCGGGACATGAGCATGGGTGCAGGGTAGTCCCCCGTGGTGTGGGCTGCCTGCAGGGTCCGTGATGGTTGTGGAGCGTACACCTGGGAGGGCCCACATGGCCAATTCACGTGTGGTACTCCCCAGAACCCCTGAAATACACATACCCTGCTGTAATCGTGTGTGGAACTTCCCGCGCACCCCTGAAATACACATGCCTTGCTGAAATCGCGTGTGGAACTTCCCGCGCACCCCTGAAATACACGTACCCTGCTCGCACTGGGCCAATCGCGTGTGGAACTTCCCGCGCACCCCTGAAATACAAGTACCCTGATGAAATTGCGTGTGGAACTTCCCGCGCACCCTGAAATACACATACCTTGCTGAAATTGCGTGTGGAACTTCCCGCGCACCCCTGAAATACACGTACCCTGCTGAAATCGCGTGTGGAACTTCCCGCGCACCCCTGAAATACACGTACCCTGCTCGCACTGGGCCAATCGCGTGTGGAACTTCCCGCGCACCCCTGAAATACACGTACCCTGATGAAATCGCGTGTGGAACTTCCCGCGCACCCCTGAAATACACGTACCCTGCTCGCACTGGGCCAATCGCGTGTGGAACTTCCCGCGCACACCTGAAATACACGTACCCTGATGAAATCGCGTGTGGAACTTCCCGCGCACCCCTGAAATACACATACCTTGCTGAAATCGCGTGTGGAACTTCTCGCGCACCCCTGAAATACACGTACCCTGCTCGCACTGGGCCAATCGCGTGTGGAACTTCCCGCGCACCCCTGAAATACACATACCTTGCTGAAATCGCGTGTGGAACTCCCCGCGCACCCCTGAAATACACATACCCTGCTCGCACTGGGCCAATCGCGTGTGGAACTTCCCGCGCACCCCTGAAATACACATACCTTGCTGAGATCGCGTGTGGAACTTCCCGCGCACCCCTGAAATACACATACCTTGCTGAGATCGTGTGTGGAAATTCACGCTCACCCCTGATATACACGTACCCAGACAAATTGCGTGTGAGACTTTCCGCGCACCCCGGCATACACGCACACGTATTTTTTGTCAGCGGATGTCCGTGTTTGTGGGTACCCCTTTGCACGTCATTTGTCCTGGAGGGCCACAGTATAGGACATTCATCATGGCAGTATATAGGTGCTATTTGTTGGCGCACCTTTTGGCGCACATTTCTTACAGCCGCAGAGACGCTACCGCCTGCTTTCTTGTGGCGGTCGTGTTTGTGCCTGTGCGCTGGTTTGACCGTGCGCTTTTTTGCCCTATTCTATTCCATGAATACGTGTTGTAGGTGAGCGTGTGGGCGTTCCGCGCACTTGTGCCCTGTACTTCCCCCGTGACGCCCACGTTTTGGCAAGTTGTTCCCCATTCCGAGTGTTACGCCCGTGTTCTGCCTACTTTTGTTGCGTGCGCCGCGCTATGTGCGATTTTCACTGTGACCTGTGCGATTTTCGCTGTGACCTGGCGCACGCTGTTAGATGGCCTGTGCGCCAACGTGCGCCGCGCACTTTTTTATCGCACATCCGCTGGTTTTCTCGCGCACGGCCTTCCATGAATCGATGTGCGCTGCTTTTCGTGCGATTTTCGCACTTGCACTGCGATTTTCGCTATTCCACTGCGATTCGCACGTTTTTGCCCACTTGCGCCGCGCTAATTATTCCATGAATCGGCCTCATAGTAAATACGTAATACTAATGCTTCTACGTTACAATGCAGTGCTACCAAAAACAACTGCAAGCTGACTGGATTCACACATGGTCAAGTATCACTTGGTAAGAAAACCTTCACAACAATAGATATAATCTACCACACAGGAGCCACAACCAATGCAGGTCACTATACTGCATAAATAAAAAAAATGTAGATGGTTCAAATGTAATGATAGTACCATTACTCTAAATCAGAGATTACCTGCAAATCTTACAAACGCTTATTTAATGTTCTTAAAACCAAAATGTATTAACTAAACTGTACTTAAACATTAACTAAACTTCTATTAAAAAACTATAAACTGTTACAATATGCCAATAGCTATATAACTGCCCCAATATTCTACAACAACTAAACAGATAAATGAATACTACTAAATCATATCTAAAAATAGATGGTTAGAATACGCCAACTGGTATCTAACTGCCCCAAGATTTTACAATAACCAAACAGATAAACCAATACAACTTAATTATAAAAAACTATAAACAGTTAGAATATGCCAACAGGTATCTAACTGCCCCAAGATTCTACAACAACTAAACAGATAAATGAATACCACTAAATTATATCAAAAAATAGACCGAATACACCAACTGGTATCTAACTGCCCCAACATTTTACAATATCCAAACAGATAAATCAGTACCACTTCATTATAACAAAAAATAGACTGTTAGAATATGCCAACAGGCATCTAACTGCCCCAAGATTCTACAACAACTAAACAGATAAATGAATACCACTAAATTATATCCAACAATAAACAGTTAGAGTACGCCAACTGGTATCTAACTACCCCAGATTTTCAATAACCAAACCGATAAATCAATACCACTACATTATAACAAAAAATAGACAGTTAGAATACGCCAACTGGTATCTAACTGCCCCAAGATTTTACAATATCCAAACAGATAAATCAATATCACTTCATTATAACAAAAATAGACTGTTAGAATATGTCAACAGGTATCTAACTGCTCCAGAAATCTGCAACAAGCCAATATATAGAGCATTAGCCAGAAACAACAAGTGAACACTGAAAACAAACAAACAAATAGACTGTGGCATAACAAAAAAGCATTTTTTTTAATCCATCATGGATTTCTTTTTCTCCCACAGACCCAATGATTTTAGCAACAAACACAGAAACTGACCAAATTGCACAGTACACTGGTTTGTAATCTACTAAATATGAGGGTAAAAAAAATGTTGATTATTCAATGTTATAAGTCATTACAAAATACCAATACTAAAATGATCTTTTCGTTTATCACAGAAATGAACAAGAAATACATGTACTCCAGTTACTAAACCAAACAGTAAGTATATTATAATAAGTACAACCACCACAGCATATCACAACCATAGTGGCTTATTACTGCGTTGCTTATAAATCTGTTCTTGGATCCCAAAGTTATAAGCCACTATGGGTGTGATATGCTGCGGTGGTTGTGGCCAGGGCATAAAGTCTTGGGTGCATGGCCACGTGGCCATGCAGCATATCACACACATATAGTCAAACATTTTAACTATGCAATATGGGCACTTTTAATGTCTGCGGACATGATGAGTATTCTTAGAACAGTTTCAACTTTCCTACGAACAGTACGGACAGGCATAGCGTCCTCAGGACATCCCCATTTTGTTTATTTACGAAAATCTCAGGACACATGATGTGTTCTTAAAACACTTTCATCTATAAGCCACTATGGGTGTGATATGCTGCGGTGGTTGTGGCCAGGGCATAGAGTCTTGTTTGCCTGGCCATGTGGCCATGCTCCCAAGACTCTATGCCCTGACCACAACCACCGCAGCATACCACACCCACAGAGTCAAACATTTTAACTATGCCATAAGGGCACTTTTAATGTCCGCGGACATGATAAGTGTTCTTAGAACAGTTTCAACTTGACTACGAACAGTACGGACAGGCATAGCGTCCTCAGGACACCCCCATTATGTTTATTTACGAACATCCACCGTCCTCAGGAGACCCCCATTTTGTTTATTGACGAACATCCCAGGACACATGATGTGTTCTTAGAACAGATTCAACTTACCTGCGAACAAAACGAACAGGCTTACCATCCTCAGGACACACCCATTTTGTTTATTTTTTAACATTTCAGGACACGCGAGAGTTCTTAGAACAGTTTCAACTTGCTTGCGAACAATACATACAGGCGTAGTGTCCTCAGAACACCCCCATTTCGTTTATTTACAAACATCCCAGGACACTTCATGTGTTCTTAGAACAATTTCAACTTGCTTGCGAACAGTACGGACAGGCATACCGTCCTCAGGACACCCCCATTTTGTTTATTGATGAACACCCACCGTCCTCAGGACACCCCCATTTTGTTTATTGACGAACATCCCAGGACAAAAGATGTGTTCTTAGAACAGATTCAACTTGCCTGCGAACAAAACGGACAGGCTTACTGTCCTCAGGACACACCCATTTTGTTAATTTTTTAACATTTCAGGACACCGCGTGTGTTCTTAGAACAGTTTCAACTTGCCTACGAACCATACGTACAGGCGTAGTGTCCTCAGAACACCCCCATTTCGTTTATTTACAAACATCCCAGGACACTTCATGTGTTCTTAGAACAATTTCAACTTGCTGGCGAACAGTACAGACAAGCATACCGTCCTCAGGACACACCCATTTTGTTAATTTTCGAACATTTCAGGACACCGTGTGTGTTCTTAGAACAGTTTCAAATTGCCTACGAACCATACGTACAGGCGTAGTGTCCTCAGGACACTCCTATTTTGTTTATTTAGAACATTTCAGAACACAACAGAGGGGTCTACCACCTAAATAAATACAACATTTAACCCAACTCTTACTCTCCCACCCTCCCCAAACAGTTTTACACACCAACACACTCTACAAAATAGTATTTTTACACCAAGTTTCACTGCGCTGTCCGCGGACGTCCGTGAATCCAAGATGGCAGGCGTTCCCGAAAATCTGACACGCTTCACACTCTTCACCGTCCAATCAGCGAACATGTTACAGGTTTGCGGACAAGACGCAAGCCAGTTGGCCAATCAGGACACTGTCCGCGGTGCGAACAGGGAAGTGTGTCTGCGGACTGAACATAGATATCACACATTTTTTGTGACCTACTTTTTGGTCATTTTAAAAAAAAACTACTGGACAGATTTTCAACAAATTTGCAAAAGCACGCTTTTGGGACCAAGCCGCTGCTCCTGGTCCAAATTTGGTGAAAATCCGTCCAGCGGTTTGGGCTGTAGACGTGAGTACATTTTTTTCCCCATTCAATCTATGGGAACAAAAGAAGTTTTAGGACCCCCCCTATCACTTTGCCCCCCCTGGACCAAATCACACCAAAAAAAAATCAGAGGGACTCATATACTGCAAAGTTTGGTGAGGATTTGTCTAGGGAGAGCAAAGTCACAAGCCACCCAAAAAGGGCTCTTCCTATGGTGGAAACAGCAACTTAACCATAACTACACAGCCACTACCTTGGCTGTGTAATATATTACATGGCCTGGGTAGCAGCCATGTAGTTATGGTTAAGTTGCTAAACCCATAGGAAGAGCACTTTTTGGGCGGCTTATAACTTTGCTCCTCGTAGACGAATCCTCACCAAACTTTGCAAAAAAAGTATATGGCCCACTCTTTGCAAAGTTTGGTGAGGTTTGGTCAAGGGAGGGCAAAGTTATAGGGGGATCCCAAAAATTCCATAGACTGAATGGACAAAAAAAATTGCTCACGCCTACAGCACCAAATTTGTGGCAGGAGCGGCGGCTTTGTCCCAAAAGCGTGCTTTTGTAATTTTGGTGGAAATCCATCCTGTAGTTTATTTTAAAACAACCAAAATGTAGATCTCCAAAAATTAGTGATATCTCTGTCCGCTCTGCAGACACCCTTCCCTGTTCGGTCCGCGGACAGCACTCTGATTGCTTTAGCGGGTACCATGGTGCCGCGAACATCGGACGTGCCCGCTGATTAGATGGTGAAAAGCGTGAAGTGCATCATATTTTTGGAAACGCCTACAATCTTGGCTTCACGGACAGCGGCTGGTGTCCATGGACATCGCAGTAAAAACATATTAAAAAACATAACATTGCACTTGTCAAACTTATCAAATAATCTCTGGAGAGGTGAGGGGTGAGGAGGATTGATTGATAATTTATTTCTATCGCGCTCGTACACAAGTGTTTCAGAGCGTGAAAATGGATGGGATGGGATATGGCTTTGAAGCAAAAAACAGGTGTTTTGCTGTAAAAGTCCGTGAACAGCCCTGAGAAGTTCGCGGACACCTCAGCATTACTGGGTTGGTGAAAAGCAGTTCTTGGATGGCTTATAACTTTGGCACCACTTAATGAAACTGCATGAAAAACTAGAGGGTGGGTCCCAAAATAATGTAAAGGCTTATAAATGAGGTGCTATTTGACAAATCTACACTTAATTTGGCAAACTGATAATAGATTTAGATATACATGTTTTTGCAAAGTTTTGTGGGGCTTTGTCAAGAAGGGTCCCACAATATTGTAAAGGCTTATACATATGGTGCCATTTGACAAATCTACACAAAGTTTTGCAAAAAGTACATTCTTTAATAGATTAAGTAGTTCATGATAGGTCTCTCAATCACAACTCCTTGTAGGGACTTTTCATCAAAATGTATTTCACATGTGATGTCATCAGTGATGTCATCTTTGATGTCCTGGATGTTAGTCTTACCAATGCACGGTGGTGGCACGAGTTAAGGTTGCTTAGCTTACCATAACCAGCAAATTTCTGTATTTTTTTTCGGCTTTACTTGTAACCATAACGTCCTTTTAACAAAGTTTATTCATTGAATATATATATATATATATATACTGGGCTTCCAAAAATGTTCTAAATGTAAAGCATGTACCTATGCTGTTAACATTAGTTGTTATTTACATCCCATTTTAGGAGAGAACATCAAGATTGTGTCTAGAATTACTTGTGAAACTGAATATGTGGTATATGTGTTGAATTGCCCATGTAACAAGTGGTATGTCGGTAGCACCAAAGGACAACTTAAATTAAGGGTGCTACAGCGCATCAGGGCAATTAAGAATGCCGATCCGACTTACCCTATGGCCCTTCATTTTAAGAATCAACATGGAGGCAAATTAGAGGGTTTTACCTTCTTTGGTATACATACTATCGCCAAACCACCTAGAGGAGGTCATCGTGAATTAACATTACGACAGTTGGAAACCAGATGTATTTTAGACCTAGAGACAAAAAAACCCAGGGGTCACAACCTTGATGAGGAACTATATACCTTCCTGGGTACATGAGAATTTAGTAGATATTGTCTCATATTCGCTCTGACCAGGTCGTATATGTCTCATAGGCTTGCTTTCCACTTTCCTAGTTAAGACTAGGGTATACAAACAATACGTGGCATGCCCTGAGCAATGCACAATGTCTCTGATTATCACATATTTATCATTTTCATACTTCTTTAATCTTTGTGATGATAATGGTGTTATTATATGTATATTTTTACAATAACGGTCTGGGTTCTGTTCTTACAGTTCTGGTGTAGTTTTTAAACTATTGTCTTTTAAAATGTAACTGTATAGGTTTTGATACTTATCTTAAGTGGCTCTTACAACACAGAGACCTTTGGACTGGATTTTACCTGCTTTACTGCGTTAAATCGGTGACAATTCTATATGGACTGAATACCAAAAGTTTTTTTATACTGCATTTGGAATGCTTCTCTTCTTCTAAACATTATGATGCATGCATATGGGTTAATTTTTTATTAATATGACTTATAGGTCATTTTATGAATTTGAATGTTTTATGACTCAGCACTTTACAACCAAGCAATATTTGCACGCACAATGCACTTTATAAAAGGTAAACTTTTTCTGTATTAGTTTCCCTATAAAAAACAAAGCAGTAGCCCATGTATTTACCTCTGACCATGTGAGAAATATAAACTAATAGAGATATTCTTTACTTTATATAAATAGGATACTAAAATCCATATACTAAATTACTTACTATAGAGCCCTATATTCATAGGTGAGGTACATACATGGACAGAGAGCACTATGCACTTTATTTAATCGCTGCTATGTAAATACATATTTTTGCTGCTAGAATGCTATTTGCACACAAATCCAAATTCTTTACTTATTTTTTGCATCTTTGCACAAACCCCAACAAATAGGTATTACTGCCTACATGCATTTTGTTCAAGTATCATCCAAGCCTGCTGTATGTTATACGTAATCACAGCATTTAACAATCAGGTATCATACATATAGTGAAGCACATCCATGCTTGAGCAGGTTAAAGGCATATGAGCCGATCTGCACTCTGTAAAGGCTACTACTGCCATGATTGTCACTAGGGAGCCAGGAGCAATATTTGATTACTTCCTCTTTGTATGCAATGTCAATGTATTATGGATACACAAAGAAACAGAATTTGAGAAACAAATGGTTTCTTTGCGTAACTGCTTTATTTTAAGTGGCATTATTTTTTGCCCTTTTCGGCATGGATTTTGGAATTGTGAACGTATTTTAAATCATGTTAATACTGTCATCCATGTCGTATATGTTAGAGGAAGTTGTCTGTATTCTTCTATGAGTAACATATACCATCCAATATAAAAGTAACATATACCATCCAATTGTTCCAAGATGGCTGCCTTGCAAAACATGTTGAGTTAGTGGCTTCTAGCAGGTAGACACTCTCTATGCGTAATCAGAGAGTTGTTTGGGGATAAATTGCAGTCCATTATCTGTGTTGTTTGTAAACCTACGTGATCAAGCGGACTGCGTACCGCGAAACGCGTCGTTCTTTTTTGTTCCCTTTCCTGATGCATTTATATTAATAAAGAAAACGTGCTGTCAGGAAATACCGAGGTGTTTTTTCCACTTACTTGCCGCAAGGATATTTTTCTCCCGTTGCAGCTGCTCTCTGGAGTGCATTCCATTTGCTGCCTTTCCTTTGAAAAGCTTCATTTCATATATATATATATATATATATATATATATATATATATATATATATATATATATATATATATATATCAGTGAAAAAACTTTGTTAAAGGGACGTTATGGTTCAAAGTAAAACCGAAAAACCCCTGAAATTCGGCAGTTATGGTAAGATAAGCAACCATAACTCACGCCACCATGCACTGCTAACACTAACACCCAGGACATCAAAGATGACATCACAAATGTCATTGATGACATCGCTGATGACATCACATGTCTGGCTCTCCCTTTATTCCCTTTACTGACATATCTAGGCCACATACTTTTCTTCAGTAACAGTTAGGAAGTAAAATTTGAAAAGGTACTATATTTGTAGACTTAGGGTCAAGTCACATCATATGAAACATATACATAGCGGAAGACACAGGCTTGAAAGAGAGCAATCCTTTCTGTGCATGAAGATAATCATTAGGGTTATCAGCACTTTCTCATAGTTTTATTTTTATTACTCTACCTTCCCTGTATATGCTCATATTTGTATACATTATACTCACTCTCCTTTCCTTTGGGTGCAGTCACATCATGTGATACACATACATATGGTAAGTAGCAGCTTTGAAACAGAGCAATAGTTTCTCTGCATAAAGACAATCAGTTAGGTTATGAACTCTTTCTGCTACTACTTCAGCTTTTTTGTATACTTCACTGTCCCTGTATATACTCATATTTGTATGTGTTGTTGTCTCTTTGTGTTTTGTCTGCAATAATTATGTATTAAGTGGGTTTTATTATCTACTTATTACATGTTTCACAGTACGCAAAACTCTAATAAGAAAGCAGTTATCATTTCACTATTCAACATGGCAAGATTATGAATATGGCACCTTCATCACGTATGCTGCACACACTGCCTATGTTTCTGCATGAGTAGCTTAGTATACTGGATAGAACTTCATAATAGAATGCTATTTATATCAATGCATTGCTTAATGCTCTAATTAGCTCATGATATTTATCCCAATGATCCTTGACAGTTTTTGGTCAGCATTATAAGAATCCCTTCTACAGAGTTTTTATGAAAAGTAAATGCACATGTGATGTCATCAGTGATGTCATCAATGACATTTGTGATGTTATCTTTGATGTCCTGGGTGTTAGTGTTAGCAGTGCACGGTGGCGCGAGTTATGGTTGCTTATTTTACCATAACTGCCAAATTTCAGTGGTTTTTCGCTTTTACTTTGAACCATAACATCCCTTTAACAAAGTTTTTTCTCTAAATTTCATAGGTTTTTAGTAGCAAAACTTAACCATAACATCCCTTTAACAAAGTTTTTTTACTGAATTTCATAGGTTTTTAGTAGCACAACTTAACCATAATATCCCTGACTTAAAATACATGTAACATAGAACATACTGAACCACTAGCTAGTGATTTCGATGTCCGCGGACTACCGCCATGTCCGCGGACATATCAAAAATCTGAGCATGGTGAATGTAAATTTAAATAGTGTGCCCCATTTCCCCCTGAAAAGAGCCTTTTTTTGTTTTTTTTGCAGATGCTTGACAGACACCTGTTATTTTGTATTTTTTTCTTCCTTTTTTCTTACTTTACTCCTAAAATCTTCACATAACCTTCTCCAAAGCAACCCTTACATTCCAAAACAGCATGGCATTTCCCATAAAAGATAAGGAAATGCCATCTTCTTTCAAATAAACAGCATTACTGGAATCAATATTCTCATTATTACAGAAGAACATACCAGCTCTAAGCGTGAAGGCACACATGCCTCGGTTGATTACACACCTAGCATTGTCTTGCTGAGGACAAAAAACTGAACTATTGTCCCATATTGCCCTAGGTAGTAATCCATAAAAAATTACTTTGGCATTTGGAAGGATGTTCATTACTGCTTGAACCAAGTGTTCCAAATCTGCCAACAAAGTAGGGGCACTGACATAGCCCAAACGGAAAGCACCATAGTGCAAAACTACCACATGGGGACTGTTGATCCTGCCCATATCCTCACAAACTTGTACAATTCCCTGTACATTGCAATCAAGCACAGTACTCCACATGACCTACACTCCTTTAATATCAAAATTCTTTGCAACATGCCTGTATTGAGCATACTGTTGTAAACCATGCACAAACATATCTCTGAGCACCAACACCGTGACTTTTTCCACTTCTGCCATCTTCACTACACACAGTCTCTTTCAACACAAATCTACAACCTCAACATCTGATTGGCTGATCCCTACAGAATTCTTTCGATGCTGGATTTGCTGGAAAACCCCAGATGTAGCACGCCCTGTCCACGGACAGCCGCGGTGTTCGCGGACCGCGTAACTCTTGGACAGCCCTTCTACCATTTCCACTTCACTCTCTGTGCCATTCCCTCATTGCATACAGCTAAGCAGTCACACAATACGGAGAACGTCCTCAGAACACCCGCATTTTGTTTATATTCGAGCATTTCAGGACACCGTGAGTGTTCTTATAACACATGCAACTTGCCAGCGAACAATACGGACAACGTCCTCAGAACACCCCCATTTTCTTTATGTACGAACATTTCAGGATACCGCAAGTGTTCTTAGCTCAATTTTAGCTTGCTTGCGAACAAAACAGACACATACTCCGTCCTCAGAACACCCCACCATTTACTTTATATAGAACATTGTTGGCCGATTTGTGCAAGTCAGACCTCTGTGGATTCCCACGGGTGTCTTCTTTTCGTAAATGCATGGGGTTGCCTGTTTTCCTTGGTGGCTTGGACACCCTATGCCCAAATCTATAGGGTGTGCGCATGAGCAGAATTTCTGAAATGATGGTGTGACGAATGAGTTGGGGTTACCCGTGTTTTAGGCTTTCCCCTTGGCGCCTAGGTAGGTGCACCCACACATGTGAGGTACTGTTTTCATTGGGACATCTGTGGGACGGTGTGTTTTGGTGGGTGAGCCGAGTGAAATATGTGGAAAATTTGTTTTTTTGCGCCACATTTTAAAATTTGCTGGGGTTTCTGGGTAATAAATTATGGGCTGATTTGCGCAAGTCAGACCTCTGCGGATTCCCAAGCATTCCCTCTTTTCAGAAATGCATGGGGTTCCCTGTTTTCGTTGGTGGCTTGGACACCCTAGGTCCAAATCTGTACGGTGAGCGCATGGGCAGAATTCCTGAAATGATGCTGTGCCAAAAGACTTGGGGTTACCTGTGTTTTAGACTTTTCCCTTGGCGCCCAGGTAAGTGCACCCACACACACGAGGTACCACGTTCATCAAGACACATGTGGGAACGCAGGATGGCAGGCCATGTGTTATTGGCGGCATGTTTTGGTGGGTGAGCTGAGTGAAATATGCGGAAAATGCGCTTTTTTTCCCACATTTTGGACTTTGCTGGGAATTCTGGGTAGTAAATACTGGGGCGATTTTCGCAAGTCAGACCTCTGCAGATTCCCACGGTTGCCCTCTTTTCAGAAATGCATGGATGGGGTTCCCTGTTTTCGTTGGTGGCTTGGACACCCTAGGTCCAAATCTGTAGGGTGAGCGCATGAGCAGAATTCCTGAAATGATGCTGTGCCAAAGGACTTGGGGTTACCTGATTTTTAGGCTTTCCCTTGGCGCCCAGGTAAGTGCACCCACACACATGAGGTACCACTTTCATCAAGACACATGTGGGAATGCAGGATGGCAGGCCATGTGTTATTGGCGGCATGTTTTGGTGGGTGAGTTGAGTGAAATGTGTGGAAAATGCGCTTTTTTTGCCACATTTTGGACTTTGCTGGGGTTTCTGGGTAATAAATTCTGGGCCGATTTTCGCAAGTCAGACGTCTGCAGATTCCCACGGGTGTCCTCTTTTCGGAAATGCATGGGGTTGTCTGTTTTCCTTGGTGGCTTGGACACCCTATGCCCAAATCTGTAGGGTGTGCGCATGAGCAGAATTTCTGAAATGATGCTGTGACGAATGACTTGGGGTTACCCGTGTTTTAGGCTTTCCCATTGGTGCCCAGGTAGGTGCACCCACACATGTGAGGTACTGTTTTCATTGGGACACCTGTGAGATTGCGGGACGGTAGGCCTTGTGTTGTTGGCAGTGTGTTTCGGTGGGTGAGCCGAGTGAAATATGCGGAAAATGTGTTTTTTTCGCCACATTTTGAAATTTGCTGGGGTTTCTGGGTAATAAACTCTGGGCCGATTTGCACAAGTCAGATCTCTGCTGATTCCTACGGGTGTCCTCTCTTCGGAAATACATGGGGTTCCCTGTTTTCCTTGGTGGCTTGGACACCCTAGGCCCAAATCTGTAGGGTGTGCGCATGAGCAGAATTCCTGAAATGATGCTATGCCAAAATACTTGGGGTTACCTGTGTTTTAGGCTTTCCCCTTGGCGCCCAGGTAGGTGCACCCACACATATGAGGTACTGTTTTCATTGGGACACCTGTGAGAATGCGGGACGGTAGGCCTTGTGTTGTTGGCAGTGTGTTTCGGTGGGTGAGCCGAGTGAAATATGTGGAAAATTTGTTTTTTTCGCCACATTTTGAAATTTGCTGGGGTTTCTGGGTAATAAATTACGGGCCGATTTGCGCAAGTCAGACCTCTGCGGATTCCCAAGCGTTCCCTCTTTTCAGAAATGCATGGGGTTCCCTGTTTTCGTTGGTGGCTTGGACACCCTAGGTCCAAATCTGTAGGGTGAGCGCATGGGCAGAATTCCTGAAATGATGCTGTGCCGAAAGACTTGGGGTTACCTGTGTTTTAGGCTTTCCCCTTGGCGCCCAGGTAAGTGCACCCACACACATGAGGTACCACTTTCATCAAGACACATGTGGGAACGCAGGATGGCAGGCCATGTGTTATTGGCGGCATGTTTTGGTGGGTGAGCTGAGTGAAATATGCGGAAAATGTGCTTTTTTTCGCACATTTTGGACTTTGCTGGGGATTCTGTGTAATAAATTCTGGGCCGATTTTCGCAAGTCAGACCTCTGCAGATTCCCACTTGTGTCCTCTTTTTGGAAATGCATGGTGTTGCCTGTTTTACTTGGTGGCTTGGACACCCTAGGCCCAAATCTGTAGGGTGTGCGCATGAGCAGAATTTCTGAAATGATGCTGTGACGAAGGACTTGGTGTTACCCGTGTTTTAGGCTTTCCCTTTGGCACCCAGGTAGGTGCACCCACACATCTGAGGTACTGTTTTCATTGGGACAGCTGTGGGAATGCGGAGCAGTAGGCCTTGTGTTGTTGGCAGTGTGTTTCGGTGGGTGAGCCGAGTGAAATATGCGGAAAATGTGTTTTTTTGCCACATTTTGAAATTTGCTGTGGTTTCTGGGTAACAAATTATGGGCCGATTTGCGCAAGTTAGACCTCTGCAGATTCCCACAGGTGCCCTCTTTTCAGAAATGCATGGGGTTCCCTGTTTTCGTTGGTAGCTTGGACACCCTAGGTCCAAATCTGTAGGGTGAGCGCATGAGCAGAATTCCTGATATGATGCTGTGCCAAAGGACTTGGGGTTACCTGTGTTTTAGGCTTCCCCTTGGCGCCCAGGTAAGTGCACCCACACACATGAGGTACCACTTTCATCAAGACACATGTGGGAACGCAGGATGGCAGGCCATGTGTTATTGGCGGCATGTTTTGTTGGGTGAGCTGAGCGAAATGTGCAGAAAATGCGCTTTTTTTGCCACATTTTGGACTTTGCTGGGGTTTCTGGGTAATAAACTCTGGGCCGATTTTCGCAAGTCAGACGTCTGCAGATTCCCACGGGTGTCCTCTTTTTGGAAATGCATGGGGTTACCTGTTTTCCTTGGTGGCTTGGACACCCTATGCCCAAATCTGTAGGGTGTGCGCATGAGCAGAATTTCTGAAATGATGCTGTGACGAATGACTTGGGGTTACCCGTGTTTTAGGCTTTCCCCTTGGTGCCCAGGTAGGTGCACCCACACATGTGAGGTACTGTTTTCATTGGGACACCTACCTGTGAGAATGCGGGACGGTAGGCCTTGTGTTGTTGGCAGTGTGTTTCGGTGGGTGAGCCAAGTGAAATATGCGGAAAATGTGTTTTTTTCGCCACATTTTAAAATTTGCTGGGGTTTCTGGGTAATAAACTCTGGGCCGATTTGCACAAGTCAGATCTCTGCTGATTCCCACGGGTGTCCTCTCTTCGGAAATACATGGGGTTCCCTGTTTTCCTTGGTGGCTTGGACACCCTAGGCCCAAATCTGTAGGGTGTGCGCATGTGCAGAATTCCTGAAATGATGCTGTGCCAAAAGACTTGGGGTTACCTGTGTTTTAGGCTTTCCCCTTGGCGCCCAGGTAGGTGCAGCCACACATGTGAGGTACTGTTTTCATTGGGACACCTGTGAGAATGCGGGACGGTAGGCCTTGTTTTGTTGGCAGTGTGTTTCGGTGGGTGAGCCGAGTGAAATATGTGGAAAATTTGTTTTTTTCGCCACATTTTGAAATTTGCTGGGGTTTCTGGGTAATAAATTACGGGCTGATTTGCACAAGTCAGACCTCTGCGGATTCCCAAGCGTTCCCTCTTTTCAGAAATGCATGGGGTTCTCTGTTTACTTTGGTGGCTTGGACACCCTAGGTCCAAATCTGTAGGGTGAGCGCATGGGCAGAATTCCTGAAATGATGCTGTGCCGAAAGACTTTGGGTTACCTGTGTTTTAGGCTTTCCCCTTGGCGCCCAGGTAAGTGCACCTACACACATGAGGTACCACTTTCATCAAGACACATGTGGGAACTCAGGATGGCAGGCCATGTGTTATTGGCGGCATGTTTTGGTGGGTGAGCTGAGTGAAATATGCGGAAAATGCGCTTTTTTTTCGCACATTTTGGACTTTGCTGGGGATTCTGGGTAATAAATTCTGGGCCGATTTTCGCAAGTCAGACCTCTGCAGATTCCCACTTGTGTCCTCTTTTTGGAAATTCATGGTGTTGCCTGTTTTCCTTGGTGGCTTGGACACCCTAGGCCCAAATCTGTAGGGTGTGCGCATGAGCAGAATTTCTGAAATGATGCTGTGACGAAGGACTTGGTGTTACCCGTGTTTTAGGCTTTCCCCTTGGCACCCAGGTAGGTGCACCCACACATCTGAGGTACTGTTTTCATTGGGACACCTGTGGGAATGCGGAGCAGTAGGCCTTGTGTTGTTGGCAGTGTGTTTCGGTGGGTGAGCCGAGTAAAATATGCGGAAAATGTGTTTTTTTCGCCACATTTTGAAATTTGCTGTGGTTTCTGGGTAACAAATTATGGGCCGATTTGCACAAGTCAGACCTCTGCAGATTCCCACAGGTGCCCTCTTTTCAGAAATGCATGGGGTTCCGTGTTTTCGTTGGTGGCTTGGACACCCTAGGTCCAAATCTGTAGGGTGAGCGCATGAGCAGAATTCCTGATATGATGCTGTGCCAAAGGACTTGGGGTTACCTGTGTTTTAGGCTTCCCCTTGGCGCCCAGGTAAGTGCACCCACACACATAAGGTACCACTTTCATCAAGACACATGTGGGAACGCAGAATGGCAGGCCATGTGTTATTGGCGGCATGTTTTGTTGGGTGAGCTGAGCGAAATGTGCAGAAAATGCGCTTTTTTTGCCGCATTTTGGACTTTGCTGGGGTTTCTGGGTAATAAACTCTGGGCCGATTTTCGCAAGTCAGGCGTCTGCAGATTCCCACGGGTGTCCTCTTTTTGGAAATGCATGGGGTTACCTGTTTTCCTTGGTGGCTTGGACACCCTATGCCCAAATCTGTAGGGTGTGCGCATGAGCAGAATTTCTGAAATGATGCTGTGACAAATGACTTGGGGTTACCTGTGTTTTAGGCTTTCCCCTTGGTGCCCAGGTAGGTGCACCCACACATGTGAGGTACTGTTTTCATTGGGACACCTGGGACGGTAGGCCTTGTGTTGTTGGCAGTGTGTTTCGGTGGGTGAGCCGAGTGAAATATGCGGAAAATGTGCTTTTTTCGCCACATTTTGAAATTTGCTGGGTTTTCTGGGCAATAAACTCTGGGCCGATTTGCACAAGTCAGACCTCTGCTGATTCCCACGGGTGTCCTCTCTTCGGAAATACATGGGGTTCCCTGTTTTCCTTGGTGGCTTGGACACCCTAGGCCCAAATCTGTAGGGTGTGCGCATGAGAAGAATTCCTGAAATGATGCTGTGACAAATGACTTGGGGTTACCTGTGTTTTAGGCTTTCCCCTTGGCGCCCAGGTAAGTGCACCCACACATATGAGGTAACACTTTCATCAAGACACATGTGCGAACGCAGGATGGCAGGCCATATGTTATTGGCGGCATGTTTTGGTGGGAGAGCCGAGTGAAATGTGCAGCAAATGCGTTTCTTTCCCTACATTTCTGAATTTGATGGAAGTGCTACATTGTGTGCATCCCTAGCTACATAAACATAACCAATCTGGTGTGACCAAAAGGAACACATGCAAGGTGCATATCCCACCACCACCCTGCAAAACAGGCCATGCAAATCACTGGTATGTCAACCAAACTCTCCCAACACCCATGACCCCTGTCCTCCATGCCATGCCATGGGATGCAACAGCTGAACAGCCAATCAATGCACAACACATGACACTATCATCATTAAGTGCAACATGAGAAATGTAAACAGGCATGAGACATTCACACCTGACATGGAACCTGATAAACACACTTGGCAAAAATCTCCCACACATACAAAGCGGTTCATTATGAGTATGGTGTTACACCATAGACAGTGCTGGTACGTCACTGGCACCGTCCATACTGTACCGCCATATTATGAGTAACCCTGGCAGGTGGCGGGCTGTGTGGTGGTCACCACAGCTGCACCTGCAGCTGCCACTACCGGTGGACCAGTGTCAGCACAAGCTACTTACTGTCAGGTCGCAAGGGTGCCAGGGTCGGATGCAACAGCAGCATCTGGACATCCTGCCCCTGTGGTGCACCCCTGCCTCTTCCCGCTCTATGGCCACCCTGGCCACCCTGGACTCCACATACTCCCTGGTCACCCCGGCCATGTGCCTGAGTACTCCCAAAACTGGCAGGACACCCAGCTGTGCCCCCAATAACCTTTGGTGGCCTCACAATCATGGCATGGATGTAACAATGCCAATGGGAGCTGCACTGAACAGTTGTCCTGGTCAATTGGGGTGAAGGGGCAGGGTACGTGATGGTAGATGCACCCCTGTGCTCCTGTAAGGCTGCTGTGTTCCCGTGGTAGATGCACCCCTGTGCTCATGCAAGACTGGCTGTGGACCCTGGACCGCTCAGGCACCCAAAAATACTAGAAAGATGTATATGCAACCCATGTAGGCCACATGCATGTAAAAAAACCTCATGTAGTACTCCGTGGCACCCAGGAACACAAAAAAGCGTACGCGATTAACACGCAGGCTACTGTGACATCAAAAAATGGGGTACGCGACAAACAGGGGCACCCGCAGTGGGAAAAATAGCGTGCATAATTCACCGTCTGCCTTGCGTGTAGAAGAAGAACGCGTAGGCAACAACCCCTGCCAAAATAAGAAGTATGGACTGTAGCCTCGGTGAAGCAATCGCGTGTGAACCCCAACGTCTGGAAAACACACGCACCGCTCTCCACAAAAAGCATGTATGGAGAAATGGAAACCCACGTGGGACCTTTAACCCGTGCCAAGGGAAACACCCGCGTGCACGTTATGTCACCTATGCGCTTACGTGCTAAGGGCCTTTCCTCAGAATTCACACAAACGTGCTGTTCTTCACGTGCCAAATCACTCTGTATCAAGCTGGCCATGTGACAACACATGGAAGACCACGCTCCTGCCCAGAAGGCCCATTTCCTGACCCCCAGAGCCTCGAGCAGACTTCCACCTGCCATCTGCTGCTGCCTGCCTGCCTGCTGGCCACATGCCCTGCCATTTGGTGTCTGCACGTCAGCCATCTGCAGGGGTCCAGTTGCTGTTACCACCCCTGCTGGAACAGAAGACTCCCGACTGAAGTCATTGCTCCACAGCCCAGCACCAGGACCCAGTTGCCCACCCACACCTGCCTCAGGGCTTGCAATGTCAGGGGAAACACCATCAGACACCACTGGCAACCCCCAGCCAAAGAGGCATAGGGCTGCCAGCTTCTCAGCAGGAGAGGTTGGAATCCTGGTGGAGCAAGTCCTGGTGCATTATGATGCCCTCTATGGAAGAAGACGCACCGAAAAGGATGGATGGGAGAGGATTGGGCTGGACATCGTGGTTGCCATCATCGCACAGGGGGCGGCAACCTGCGACATACAACACATCCGTAAGCGCTGGGAGGACATCAGGTCCAGGACCCTCAGGAAGGACCGTCGCCTCTTGGAAGCAGCGGATGCAGTGAGGTGCCAGGTCCACCTTGCCAATGACGAAAAGAGGCTGATGGAATGCATTAACCCAGCGCTTCACCGCCAGTTCCTCAAGAGGGAGACCGGTCCGGAGTCGCGCAGTAAGTGTCCATGCGTACTTATTGGACGCAGTGCATGTTGAGGTGTGCCAGGAGTGTGTAGCTTGGAGATATGTCTGAAAAGGTCCATGTATTGATGTGTATGTGCAGGGACATGGCCGTGCTGCATGTGAGTCCTCTCATGTGTAATGCACATCAATGGTGTATGTGTGCCAAAGCATGATGCACAACTGCTTGTGGAGATGCACACATGTTAGTATTTCTGGGCGTGTACTATATCATGGTTGGGGTGTGAAACATGGATGCTGGTTCCACCTTCATGTATGTGCACGGCATACATGTGCGTGTGTGTGTTTCACATGTGTGCGACAGTGATACACAATGGATGCATGTGACATAGACATGTAGTAACCCGATTGGCAGATGTGACATAGTTGCCAATAATTGCACTGTGACAGGTGGTGGAGATGTACAGATGCATGTCTGTCTTTTGGCGTGTGTGCATGTGTTCGGCACTCCCCATGTTGCTTGTGACATCATGCCAAGCTTCGGATATTCATGCTGTTGTGTGTGTATGGATGCTGCTGCCTGCTGCACAATTCCTGTCCTTTTGTGCATGTGTGTTGGTTCAAATGATATGGGTGTTGAGGAGTGTGATGCCATCTGTAAAGTTTGACATTGCCACTCATGTGCAACTGTCACGTGTGTATCCGACCATTGTACAGTGCCTGTGTTCTGTCTCTCCCTGGCTGCAGCGTCGACTGATGAAGAGGGTGGAGATGGTGCTGTGGAGCACAGAGGCAGGGATCCCACCACCAGCCGGAGACGCAAGGCCCAGCTCTCCTCCCACGTTGTCATCTCTTCCGGGAGTGAGGAGTCTAGTGCCGCGTCCATGGGCGCAGCTGCCGAGGGAAGGTCCAAGAGGCAGAGGTTGGAGGTGGACTCCTCAGCAGCAGTAGGGGCAGCTGAACCCCCACAGGGGCCTATGGAGGAAGATGGCCCAGAGTCATCCAGGTTGGTGGGGGGTTTGGTTGAGGAGGAGGCCGTGGAAGGCCCACGCACAGGGCCTGGAGGGGGGATTCCACTGGTGCTAGTGGTGCAGTCCAGGGGCAGGGACAGGAGGCAGCGCAGGCCGCTGCGGAGTTGCCTGTGTGTAATCCTGTCCCCGATCCTGTGACTGCATCATCCCGTACTAGCAGGGAAACCTTTGTCCAGACCCGTTTTCAGGGAGGGGATGCATAAACAATAACTGGTCTTCCTCTCCCTGCGGATGTGGCAATCTGTGACCGGATTGAGCCTGTCCTAACTGGGGTGGCAATGCGTCAACGTGGTATTCGGGAATACGTGCAGAGTTCTCGTGTGGACAATGCACATCATTTCGAATACCTCATTGACCACGTCAGCCTACTAGGACGGGTCACCGGCGCTGGGTTCCTCCGTTTGCTGGATCTTCTAGCGACCCCCTCCTCAACTGAGCCCCCTATGTGCCATTCGTCCTCCGTGCCATCTTCCTGCCCAAGTATCACCTGGGCACCCTGTGGAGTAAGCACAAGTGGGGTATGTGTATTCCGGAGGTGCGTGTGGACTTTCACACGCATTTTCGCTAGCGCGAACGGGGTACGCATATTCCGAGGGGTGCGCGGGCAGTTTTGCATGTGTTTTCACTAGCGCGAGTGGGGTATGCAAGGCTGGTGGAGGACACATCCCAGCCACAGTCGGGAGTCGGAGGTCCAGCAGGGGTGGCCACCCCACCAACTGGACCCCAGCAAGAGGAGGACGTGCAGGCATCAACAAGCAGGGCACATGCACGGCAGCAGCAGGCTCATGGTGGGAGCGATGATGGCTTGGGGCCAACAACATCACAGGGGTAGGCATCGGCCGTAGGGCAGGAGGACCCTGGATTGGGAGTGTCTTCCATGTGGCAGTGGTTGGGCCAGAAAATAGATGCGGAGCGGCGGCGGGCAGAGGAGGCACGGCTCACTATGGTCAGGGCGGAGAACTCCATGCGAAGGGCATTCAGGTGGACTGAGTGCCCCAAGGCAACTCAGAGGGAGTTGGAGGAGGCCATGGCTGCATCCCTGCAAGACCTCAAGGCCAGGGAAGAGGCCCACCTGTGGAACATCGACGTGGAGTTCGATGATGCCCTGGCCCGGAAAATCAACAAGTGAGCCATTGGACATGCCTGTCGCCTTTGTACATAGTTCTTTAGGGTTAGGTTTCCTTTGTTTTTTCTTTTTATTTGGAGTTCATGGACTTTGCTGCACTTCATGTATTTAGTTATTTAGTCATAGGACTTTTTTTTTGTTTCATTTGGTTTGGGGATCATGGATCCTTTGGACTTGGATTGTATATAGTTGAAGACTTGTACATACTATCTATTTTAACATTTCCCATGGATCAATGGTTTTCTTTTTTTTTGGATTATTTAATTCATGTTGACATTAGCTATGGACCACTTTTCTTTTTTCATGCCGTGGATTTTTGTTTTTCATTGGATTTTCTATTGTTTTGGTAATAGCTTTCATTATTTATTAATTTGCAAGTTTGATTTTCTTTGTTATTTTATTATGTTTTTAATACATGTATTTGAACTTCATGATTGGTGTTGTGTACTATCATTGGTCTTGGCCATGTCTCAATTTACATTGCCTCTGTCATGTGTTGCCACTGTGTGGCTCTGTTGTGCATTTATGCATGGGCATGGTGGTTCTTTTAAAACTGTCATGGCACGGGTAATTTGGGAGTGGGTGCAGTGAATGGTTGGATGCTTGTACTGGGGGGCAATGGGGATTTGGGTTGGCATTAGGGCCATGGGTCTGTTTTGTTAGGACATGTTGTTTGGTGGGCCATGTGTCGGGGCCTGATGGCAGGTGCCCATCAATGGGATGGTTGGGAGGTGGGGGGACATGAGTTGGGGCCTGCTGGCAGGTGCCCGTCAATGGGGGTGGTTGGAGGTGTGGGTGGGACATGAGTCGGGGCCTGCTGGCAGGTACCCATCAATGGGGGTGTTTAGGGGGGTGGGGCGACATGAGTCTGGGCCTGCTGGCAGGTGCCCATCAATGGGGGTGGTTGGCGGGGTGGAGGGACATGAGTCGATGCTCCCGAGTGCATTGTGCCATGTGGCCTGCCTGTGGGGCCTGGTCTGGAGTGATGGGCTGCCTGAGGGCCATGGAGTGGGGTTATGGGCTGCCTGTGGGGCATGGGGAGGGGGTGCACACCCGGGAGGGCACACACTGCCAAATCGCATGTGAAAGTCCAGGCACACACCCGGAATACACGTACCCTGCTCGCCACAGCGAAATAGCGTGTAAAAGTCCACGCGCACCTCCGGAATACAGGTACCCCGCTCGCGCTAGCTAAAATGCATGTAAATGTCACTGCGCACCCCTCGGAATACGCATACCCCACTCGCGCTAGTGAAAACACATGCAAAACTGCCCGCGCACCCCTCGGAATATGCGTACCCCGTTCGCGCTAGCGAAAATGCGTGTGAAAGTCCACACGCACCTCCGGAATACACATACCCCACTTGCGCTAGCGAAAATGCATGAGAAAGTCCACGCGCACCCCCAGAATACACGTACGCCAGCGAAATCGCATGTGAAAATCCATGCGCACCCCCGGAATACACGTACCCGGCTCGCTTCAGCGCAATCGTGTGTGAAAGTCGACGTGCACCCCAGGAATACGCGCAGGCAGCCCATCCACCCTCCTTATGGCCCGAAGGCAGACCATCACCCCTGGGCATGCCCCGCAGTCAGCCCATCAGCCCAGTCCATGGCCCGCAGGCAGCCCATCACCCCACGGCATGCCCCATAGGCAGCCCATCACCCCAGTCCATGGCCCACAGGAAGCCCATCACCCCAGGCCATGGCCCACATGCAGCCAATCACCCCTCAGCATGCCCTGCAGGCAGTCCATCACCCCAGTCCAAGGCCCACAGGCAGCCCATCACCCCAGTCCATGGCCCGCAGGCAGCCCATCACCCAGTCCATGGCCCACAGGCAGGCCACACCACAGGGTGGACTTTTTCCAGGCATTTTACCTGATGCAGCGGGGTACGCATGTTCCGAGGGGTGTGTGGGGAGTTTTACACGTGTTTTTGCTAGCACGAGCGGGTTACGCATATTACGGGGGTGCACATAGACTTTCACATGTGATTTCACTGGCGCGGGTGGGGTACGTGTATTCTGGGACTGCGGGTGGACTTTCACGCTCGATTTCACTGGCGCGGGCAGGGTACGTGTATTCTGGGGCTGCGCGTGGACTTTCACACTCGATTTCACTGGCGCGGGCAGGGTACGTGTACTATGGGGCTGCGCATGGACTTTCACACTCGATTTCACTGGCGCGGGCAGGGTACGTGTATTCTGGGGCTGCGCGTGGACTTTCACACTCGATTTCACTGGCGTGAGCGGGGTACGTGTATTCCGGGGGTGCGCGTGGACTTTCATATGCGATTTCGCTGGCGCGAGCAGGGTACGTGTATTCCGGGGGTGCATGTGAACTTGCACACGTGATTTTGCCAGCGCGAGTGGGGTACACGTATTCCGAGGGGTGCGCAGGGAGTTTTACACTCATTTTTCCTGGCACGAGTGGGGTATGCTTATTCCAAGAGGTGCGCAGGGAGTTTTACATGCGTTTTCGCTGGCGCGAGTAAGGTACGCATATTCAGAGGGGTGCACGGGGAGTTTTACATGCGTTTTCGTGGTTGGGGGGCTGTATGCTGGTCCACTGGCCTTTGCGCCATGTAGGGTATTTGTGCAATGTTTTTGGCGCACAGGGCGGGGTTGTGGGCCTAACAGACGCTGCTGCAGGGTCGCTGCGCCACTCTGCACCACGGCTGGTTATGGATGTAAGTATCCATGAATACGCTGTGCACTAAAATGGGTTTTGGCGCACGTGGCTGGCGCAGGCTGCCGCATGCGCACTCTGTGCGCCAGCCGCGTGTGCCACTTGTGCACTAAAATCTATGAATTACCCCCTATGTCTAACTGAAGACATGAAGTTGTTTACTTGACCTGTTGCTGTAAATGGTCTAGGGAAACCAAAACAGCATTTGGTAAAGTATTTCCCCTTGTTTTGAAATTTGCGACGACAATATTTCCCACATTTGAGTATTTGAAATCGTAAAATGTGTGCATGAAGGTCACTATTTGTTGTTTGTGAAGGAATTTCACAAGTGACATATTTTTTGATAAACCGTAAAACAGTGGCGTCACTGTCTTGAACAAACTTAGGGGAATCTTTATTCCACAAAAGCATGTGGATGTGTGGTGCTCCTCTGGCTTTGTATTCTTTTCTCCAAAAGAAGTGTTCCACTTCTCTGAGGGGAGGTACAGTTTTATCACAAATAATGTGTAGCATAGCAATGAAGAGATGATGGAAATATTTTGAAACATTAACAGGATCTAGAGAGCAGAGTTCTCCAGGTGTTAGTATATCTATATTTGTTGTGTATTTGTTTGCTATGCGTAGGAAATCATGTAAATCTTCCCATGCATATTCTGCACAACTTAATGTAACAAACCAAGTGGGTTGTCCAAGGTTTCTGATCATACAACGTACATCTCTGTGACATCGGAACCAGTATTATTTTGTGCCATGCGTGTTTGCTAACAGATTTGTAATGCTTGATTGTAGCATCTCATCTTTTTCTTGTACCTTTTGTAGTAATTGTGTAGCTGACATATTTTGAAAATGGGTACCTGATTTCAATGTGTGTGCAACTCCGTAGCATAGAGTTGCTAATTCACTTTCAAAGAGTAGATGGAATATGTATTCCGCATTTTGTCTAAATCTGGGATCTTCAGAATACATTTGTAAAGAGCTGTATTCTGATGCTGTTATCTGATTGGGTCTATCATCGTACCTTCCTCCTTTCTCAGTAGGAAAGAGTAGAGGAAAAGCACGTGCTTCTATACTTTTTTCCATATGCTGATTGGTGATCTTTTTGTTTGTTGCATTTGGTATGTTTCCAGTGCATCATCTATGGAGTCTTTAAAGTGTAATGGATGAATTGTATAATGGTCTAAAATATTCGATAAAGTAGCAGGATCTAGAAGTTGAAATTGACCAGTTTCTGGTTACTCTTCAATTATTTCAGTGGTTTCCCTCAGGTTTTCTTCAATATTAATGTCTTTGTAGTATTGATTATTGTCTTTTAGATATTGCAAGTCTTGTCGAACTTTATGTAAGTCCACGAGTTGTTGCCAAATATTTTTGTCTTTTGTAGGTATGCCATTTAGTAAGACTATTAAAGAATGATCTATTGGACGTTGCACTCCTAGAGTTTGTACATTTTCTTTCAGATCTAATGGTAGATAAACTACTTTGCCACAAATGCCTTTGACTAATTCAGAGGGAGGTATTTTTGCTGTTTTTGGTTGAAGGCATATTGTTGCTTGAAATGGGTGCACTGTTTGAATTATGATGCTCTCATATAAATTTAGTTGTTGCAGGGGTTGCAAGTTATTTGTGATAGCACGTGAAGGAGTTTGGTTGTTGTCAAGTTTTGCAGTGCAGAAACTGCATAGTATTAAGGGGTCAGTTATTTCGTATTTATTTTCTGCTATAAGGTAGAGAGTTAATTCAAACCATTTGGAATCTTCATTGTCTTCTATTTTGTAGGTTGTCTATAGGTTTTGTGCTACTTTTATAAAAAGTTTTATAAAAGGTTCTGCGGCAACACACACACACATGGTTTGGTACTTCAACAGATGTCTTTTTTGTATTTGTGTAGTAGAATGTTGCCATCTGTACAATATTTGGTAGTCTGTTGTAAAGCTATTGCATTTTGTAAGTGGCTTTCACTTCCAAAATATTTTCTCTGGATATGCTCTATTTCTTCAAGTAGGTCATTCTATGTACCATGTGGAAGATAGTTATTTAAATTGGCTAGTGCTAAATCAGGACTTTTAGCATAGTACAGTTTATGGACTAGATTTCTTATAGTTGAATGATGTGTTCATATAATTTTGATAAGATGGAAGGTGCTTTTGCAAATAGGTCCTTAAATGCAGGCTTATGAATGCCCTTGTAGTCCTGTGTATTTCCACACTGGACAGGTATTCATATTTAGTAGTAGTTTAATTTTGAATTTGTCTTTGCCTTTCACATACTGATTGAGGAACTGGCGTAAAGATTTGAAAGATTTTTTGGCAATGTTATACATTGACGTGCACGGCCATTTGTACACTGGACGTTTTCGTTAAGTTGAATGGAACGGTGATAGTGAGTTTTCTGGGAATATTTTTGCAAGGAGCATTTCCTGTTCCATTATAGTGTTATTAAGTTTTACATACCCAAGTCCACAGCTATGTATGGCAATTGCGTTTGCTTTTGTTTGTATGCTTCTTCATTAAAATATGGTTCTGTGCTTGTGGTGTGACTCTATTAACCTCCACAGTTATTTAAGAAGTTATTTTTGTTGACATTCCGTTTATTGAGAAGTCTTTTTTGTAGTTTAGTAGTTCGTTTTGTTAGTGGTGTCATTCTGTTTAAAACTAAAATAAATAACTTCCTTTTGAGAAGGATTGCACTATCCATGAGAGCTTCTAAGATTAATTTTCTATGGTAGGTTTAAGGGTTGTGCTTGATTTCTCTTCTGTTTTTATAAGATTCCGAAGGACTCTTTGGTGGAACATTTTTTTGTAAAATACTTTTTTGGTATGGTTACTTGTCACTACATCAACAAGATTTATAGGAGCAGTGTTAGTAGTAGTGGTAGCTGAATTCTTGTTAATCACTTTCTGTTTTGTTTTACATTTTGAAAAAGGAGGCACAGTTTCTGTACTGAAGCTTGTTTCATTTCGCTTAATGACTGAATTCGCCGTTTTGTTTGAACTTTTTTTTACACATTCTGCTAGAGATGGTTGCTTATTTTGGACACTTTTATTTTGATTTGCTCTACTTCTGAGTTGCTTTCTTCTGACTTGCTTTTTCATAGGCATTCTTTGGGGTCTGTTGGAAGAAAAAGAAGATATGGGTTGGGCTATTGTGCAATGTATGTGTGCTGTGTGCATGAGTGTCGGAGTATGATGCTAAGGATGTATGTGTGAGGTGTGTGATTGTGCAATGGCCAGCTACAACAAATTGGGAAGGCTATTCTTGTATTTGTGTGTTACTATACTGGGGTTCAGATGACAATACAAAGTAAGCTAGTGTTGAGGAGAAACACCAATACTAAATCTAATGGCATAGTATTAAAACAGTTCTTTGTTCTACAATATTAACATTCTAGGTGCTGTTTTATGGAAGTTGTGTGCCGAAAAACGGGGATTTGTGTGCCATTCTGTCTGCAAATCCCTGTTTAACAAATGGGGATTTGTGGGCAGAATGGTGCACAAATCCTTATTTTTCAGTGCACAAATTCCATGAATCAGTGCCACAGTGTGTTTGAGTAACAGTTAGAACATTATTGTAGTATTGTACTTACTTTTTTTTACAGAATGAGTAGGTTTCTTCTGAGTTGTTTGTAGTTGAGATGCTGCTGCTTTTCAGGAGAGTGGTCTTCACTGCAATTGTAAAAGAAAGACGTTAGTGAATATGTGTGTTTATAGCACTGTTGTTAATTTAGACGTTGATTTTTATGTTTTTGTATTAGTAGTGTTTTTTGATAACTGAACATAGTGTGTGCATTCAGTTTGTTTTGTATATTTGCAACCTGTATATTTTACTTAGAATCTGTTAGTTAAACATGTTTTGCAAAAGAGTATAATGCTAAGTGTATGAAACTCACTTGGTTTTTTAAGTCTGTGTTGTTGGATGTTAGGAGATAGAAGACATAATTATATATTTATTTAGCTTTTTTATAGGGTAAATGGCAGAAACTGTATAGAAACGCATGGGATGTATGTATTTGTGTAGGTGTGCGTAATAAAGCAGAAGGATGTGATGTAGAGGCAGTGGTATTATTTCAACTGGGAGCTTTTCTAATGATAGTGTCTATCTGTGTGAGTGTATAAAGATGCATGAACTCATCCTGGCTGTGTGCAATTTTATAATGTACTACTAAGTGTATTTATAAATTATACTGTTATTTCACCCATCTTTTAATATGAAATTACACTTTTTTTAGATAGGTGTGTGTGTAAAAAAGGAATTTAGATAGCAGACAGGTTTGGAAGTGACAGTTGACTATAGCAGATTAGAAAAATGACAATAAGTTCATTTTATGGGTTATTCAGGTTAAGTGGCAGTTACCCTGTTTATATGCATTTATAAGAGTTGTACATGTACTGTGCAGAAAATATGCATATCTGTAGTTTGTGTTCATGCATTTTGATATGCATTAAGCTGCAAGTAGAAATCTTGTAGACTTGTACAGTATTTTTTGTAGTAGGTGCTTTCCAATGACGAGACTATGATGATGGAGCTTGATGTAGAGATCTTGGATGTGATTGGTGGATGGTTGTGTGACTGCATAGCTGTATCCAATGAGGGAATGGCACAGAGAGTGAAGTGGAAAGGGTAGAAGGGCTGTCTGAGAGTTACACGCTCCACGGACACCACGGCTGTCCATGGACAGGGCGTGCCACATCCAGGCTTTTCTAGCAAATCCAGAATGGATAGGGCACTGTAGGGATTAGCCAATCAGCAGTTGGGGTTGTGGATTTGTGTTGAAAGAGATTGTGTGTAGTGAAGATGGCAGAGGTAGAGAAAATCAGGGTGTTGGTAGTTGGAGATATGTTTGTGCCTGGTTTGGAGGAGTATGCTAAATGTAGGAATGTGGCAAACAATTTTGATATTAAAGGAGTGGAGGTGGTGTGGAGCACTGTGCCTGATTTCAATGTGCAAGGAATTGTACAAGTTTGTGAAGATATGGGCAGGATGAACAATCCCCATGTGGTAGTTTTGCACTGTGGTGCTTTGCATTTGGGCTTTATCAGTGCTCCTACTTTGTTGGCAGATTTGGAACACTTGGTTCAAGCAATAATGAAAGTCCTTCCAAATGCCAAAGTATTTTTTTCTGGTTTAGTACCTAGAGCAATGTGGGACAATATTTCTGTTTTTTGTCCTCAGTAAAACATTGCTAGGTATGCAATCAACCGAGGCATGTTTGCTTTCATACTTAGAGCTGGTATGTTCTTTTGTAATACTGAGAACATTGATTGTGGCAATGCTGTTTATTTTAAAGAAGAAAGTATTTCTTTATCTTTTATGGGAAATGCCATGCTGTTTTGCAACATAAGGGTTGCTTTGGAGAAGCTTATGTGAACATTTTAGGAGTGAAATAAGAAAACAAAACCAAAAAAATACAAAATAAAAGGTGTCTTTCAAACATCTGTAAAAAACCCAAAAAACTGCTCTTTTCAGAGCCAACATGAAAGGGGAAATGGGGCACACTATTTAAATTTAAATTCATCACGCTCAGATTTTTCGATATGTATGTGGACATGGCGGTAGTCCGCGGACAGCGAATATTACATATGGGGATTTTGGGGTGGAGAGGCATGCAAATGAGAATGAGCAGAGCAAGGGATTGGTCAATAAAGTGTACTGGGTGTGTTGTGTAAGGAGAGAGTTTGTCAGAAAGTCTTTTTCCTGAGATAAGAACAGACAGCTATGGCGGTGTGTTTCGAAAACAGATTATCTGGATTTTGGGAGACTCATGGATACATTGGTTGGAGGTACATGCAGAATGCTGTGGAATGGCTGCACATCTTGGATTCCCTCATGTGGAAATGCAATGGCATGGAGTGTGTGCAATGAAGTGGCTGGATTTGGTACCTCTCTGAGCTACTTTGGTGACACAGCGTCATCCAGACATCATTATTATTCATTGTGGAGGGAACAGTTTAGGACATGTGTCTGGAATTTCTTTGCAATTTGCAATGAAAGAAGGACTTGGGAAGGTCATGGACATATTTCCAAATTCTCAAGTATTTTTTTCTCGTATTGCGCTGAGACAAATGTGGCTGCGTTCTTCTGTATTTGGTCGACAAATGGAGAAAGCGAGGCGCAATGTCAATAGGGCTGTTTGTGCCTTTTTAAGAGATGTTGGTATGTCCTCTTGTCACAATGAAAATATTATGTTTCGTAGCACATACATTTTTTGCAGAGATAGAGTACATCTTACTTATGCTGGCAAATTATACAAAGTGCATTTCGACCTTTTTTGGAATTACATTAATACATTTTGCACTAGGTGTTAATCATTTGAAGTTTTAGAAACACAAACAAAACACCACCAACAGGCTCTTTTCAAAGCCACCACTTCTTCCCATAGAAAGGTGCAATGGTTAAGATATGGCAGCACCCCCAAAAAATAAATGTAAGCGGACTGTCCGCAGACTTCTAAAAAATGCAGCGGGCCCTGCACTATGTATTTGTCACTTTATTTTTCAACTGTGAAAGGCGGTTCTGAAAAGAGCCTTTTTTTTGGTTTTTGCTGTTTTATATTTTTTGGGGGTTTTTTTAAACATGACACACAAGGAAAGTAGGGGAAAGGAGGGTAAGGAAGGGGCACCAACCACAGGGATAAGAAAGGGCCGGTGGAGAGAGGAAGATGTAGGGTGGGCCTTATTCAGGTAGTGGGCAGACCTTCTCGTGCTCCTTGACTGCAGTCTCAAAAGCACTCCAAAGATTCTTCCCCCTGCAGAGTACTGCGTTGCAGTACATACACAATATTGTGACCATCAAAAGGTAAGGGTCAACAGCATCATGAATGGCCTGTGAGGCAGCTGGAGGGATGTGCTGTCCCACAGGAGTGTCTCTTGTGGTGACAGGAGCGGAAAAATGGAGGATGCTGTAGATGAACTCAACCTACTACATTTATCACAAGGTACAACCTTGCGAATAGCCCCACTGTGGAATGACCTCATGTGTCACTTCATTAATGTCGTACCAAAGCTGTACGAACCAGGCCTTCCACAACTCAGCACCATGTGGCACTGATTACAGGTGACCTTTTTTGCGCAAGCTTTTGGCATTCCACCAAGCGTGGTAAACAACCGCCACACCCAAGACTCACAGTGAGTGCTGGAAGTAGATACTTCCACTACATCAACCTCTTCATCCTCTTCATCCGTCTCATCTGCATCCTCACGCCTGTTCCCCTCTGCAGGCCCTTGGGGACATGGTGGTGGTAGAGGGGGTGGGGGTTCTGCTAAGGCAGAAGTAGCACCAGCTGGAGCAGCAGCAGCCATGGATGCCATCAGGTTAGATGATGCAAAAGCAGCAAGAGCAGCAAAAGCAGAAAAAGCAAGTCAATCTGCAGTAGTAGAAAGACAGAATGAGGATAAGCTCTATGGTGTGGCCTTTTATAGGGGTGCAGGTGCGCGCTCCGCGAACAGCCATGCTGTCTGCGGACAGAACGCACACCAAAGAAATGCTCAAAAAGTTCCAAAAAGTATGTAGATCGCCAAGGACATTGTCTGGAACATGTGCAATGGTGAACTTTTACTGTAAAATACTTTGGATTGTCCAAAAATGTACTTTTCACTCATTTCATCACGTGGGCCATTCCAAAATACTGGACATTTCTTTGTAAAAAAAAATATTACTTTCAGTGTATCTAATACAGAAAGATTACAAATATATAAGAAATATGAAGTTTACTTGCTAGTTTCTGGTACGTTTTGTTGTTACAGGTGTGTAGGTCTGCTGTTGCTTCTTGCTGTGCAGTTTCTGTGAGGTAATTATGTTGGAGGCATATCTTTTTTGTTTTGGTATATTCCATTCTAGTACATATGCTATTTAAATGGACGGTTGATGTCTTACATATATCGGTTCCACTTCTTATTTATTATTACATATAATGTGTTCATGTGCTGCTTTTTGGTCTTGTCCAGTGTTTATATGGCATGATAGAACAATCAAGATACCCCCTGAGTGTTTAGATAGTGTTGATGTTGTCCGCTTCCGTTTTTGGACATGAGCACAGTCCGCGGACATCAAAATCACTAGTAGGGGGTTCAGTATATTCTATGTTACATGTATATAAAGTAAGGGAATCCTAGTAAACACCTATGAAATACACACTATGTATATCTATATTCAGTAAAAAACAAAACTTTGGTAAAGGGAGGTTATGGTTAAGTTGAACTATTAAAAACCTATGAAATTCAGTAGAAAAACTTTGTTAAAGGGACATTATGGTTAAGTTACGCTACTAAAAACCTATGAAATTCAGTGAAAACAATGTTGTTACAGTGACGTTATGATTCCAAGTAAAATCGAAAGAAACCTGAAATTCGCCAGTTATGGTAAGCTAAGCAACCATAACTCGTGCCACCACGGTGGACTGCTAAGACTAAACCCAGGACATCAAAGATGACATCACAAATGTCATTGATGGCATCACATGTGCATTTACTTTTCAGGAAAAGTCTGTACAAGGGACTCTTATAGTAATGTTGATAAAAAGTGTGAAGGATTATTGGAATAAATATCATGAGGTACGAAGTGCATTAAGTAATGCATTGATATGAATACCATTCTATTATCAGGTTCTTTCTAGTATACTAAGCTACTTATGTAGAAACATAGGCATTGTGTGCAACATACATGATGGATGTACAATATTATTAATGTTACCACCTTGAATGGTAAAATGATAAATGCTTTTTCTTACAGTTTTGCCTTCTGTGCAACATTTAATAACTAGCAAATAAAACCCACTTACTAGATAATTGCATTATTTGAAACAAAATACAAATAGACAATACAAACACATACAAATATGAGCATACACAGGGAAAATGTAGTAAACAACAGTATTACCAGCAAATCTTCATATCCTAACTGATTAACTTTATACCCAGAAATGATTGATCTGCTTCAAAGCTACTACTTTGCAATGTATGACTATCATATAATGTGAGTGGACTCTAAGGAAAGTAGTGTGCATACAATGTAAACAAATATGAGCATATCCAGGAAAGTAAAGTAATTTGAAAAAGCAGAACTATAAGAAAGTGTTGATAATCTTACTGATTGTCTTCATACATAGAAAGCATTGCTGTTTTCCAAATCTGTGTTTTCCCCTATGTATATGTTTCATATGCTGTGAGTGAACCGTAAGTGAATTATTGTAAGAACATATTTGAAGTATAAATCTACAAATATAGCACTTTCTGAATTGATAGTTCCTGACTATTACTGGCCTAGATATGTCTGTAAAGGAAAAAAGAGGGAGCCTGGCATGTGATGTCATCAGTGATGTCATCAATGGCATTTGTGATATCATATTTGATGTCCTGGGTGTTAGTCTTAGCAGTGCACAGTGGTGGCACAAGTTATGGTTGCTTAGCTTACCATAACTGGCGAATTTCAGGGGTCTTTCAGTTTTACTTGGAACCGTAACGTCCCTGTAACAAAGTTTTTTTCACTGAATTTCATAGGTTTTTAGTAGTGTAACTTAAGCATAAGGTCCCTTTAACAAAGTTGTTTTACTGAATATATAAATGATTACATATACCACCATTTCTATGTATATGTTGATATTTACACAGCTGTGTGTATTCCCAAACAGGAAGTGGAACCCTGTATTTGCACTTTATTTTGATCAATATATACATATAAAAGTGAACATTTGTGGATTTGTGGGTTTGTGGCTTTGCATATGTTCTTTATACAGTTCCACACCGTTTCACCAATCTGCAACACATTTTACACAGGCACCTATTTAGGACTCTCCGGACATTACAGGCTAAATGACATCTGGAAACCCCACCCCTTTCCAGTATTTCAGCAAAAGTCAAAATGTGTTTCTGGGTTTGTGTCCTGCCGACAAAGCCGTAAACCATGTTGACCGGTTAGGGAAACAAGAAATGTATAAGAGGCGAAGGGACCTGAGAGGCGAAGGAGAAGGCAGGTATCATTCCAGAAGTTTCCAAATGTTTGCTGCATGAAGTGAAATTACTTTTCCCACTGATTTTTGAGAGATGGTGCCTGCCAACGAAGCCGTAAACAATGTTTCCTCGGAAAGAAAAACAGACGTTTTTGTTTCTAAACAAGCCTTACACCGCCGTAAACCATGCTCACTGGAAAGGAAAAGAAAAGTTTTGTCACATCAGGTGAAATCCCTTTTCCAGAGGATTTTTGCGAGATGGTGCCTGCCGACGAAGCAGTAACCATGTTCACCAGGAAGGGAAAGACAAGGTTTTGCCACATCAGGTGAAATTCCTTTCTGTGGGATTATGCGTGCTGACGAAGACATAAACCATAGCCTAAAAATATTGCGATATGACTTGTGGTCCATATCGCCCAGCACTACTTTATCCCATATATGAGTATTCCATGTGGCAACCCAAGCCATGCTTTCCAGAACTACCCCCACGTCTATCTACCCAAAGCAGTACCATACTACATTTACTTCTGTTTCCATAAAGAATTGTCTATAGGTGGTGATTAGTGGGAGAACAAAAAGTACACTTTCTTATTTATCAAACACTCTGAGCACTGCCATTAGGGGGAGTATTTTATTTAACATTTTTCGTCTCAGAATGCAAAGATTTTTCTTACGATTAAATGTTATGTCAAGATAACAGAATTCCTTGGTTATCTCTGATGGCTCACTTCCCAGGTTCCACACAACTGTATCCCCTGACATTCATTCGATGGGTAACACATAATCTGAGATCTGAATGGGTTTATTTCCAGTTAATTATCATTGGAGAACCTTATTATGATATCTACGCTTCTCTGTAACCCTATTTTACTCTAGTCCAGTACTATGGTACAATATTTGAAGGTCATCTGGTTACGCCAACCAGGGGTTATTTTCTTCACAACATATGGGCGGAAAATTAAGTGTCAGCTCTAGAGCACAGCCAAAGTCTGCCATGTAAATATTGATAGGGGGGATGCTAATAATCTACCCTAATTCAAGACTAGGTGGTTCAAATAAGATGTGCACAGATCGATTTATTGTCCATTGTGATGCAAAAAGATGTATCTGAATGAAGTGCCATGAATATTTGTAGCAGCCCAAATTTAAACTCCAAGTCAATTATTTCTTCCATAAAATGTTACACTGTTCTCTGTAAAAAGCTGCCGTGTATACTAAACAAACATACATGCAGTGATGTTTTATCCAGGGTTAAAGCAGTATTCATCAATATACAAGGAGCATGGCTCTTTGCCATAGTGGACATCTAATTTTCGAAACTCTGTTTTGAAAATTGCTAGGATCTCATTGACCTTAACCCGTGCATCATGATCTGTGTATAGGAGTGAGGCAATGATTTCACCCAAGATGTCAAATAGGGCAATCAGCCAATAGTGTGGCTGGGTCTTCATGTCCTGGCCTCATTAAGTGCTTGGTAGTTTTTTGGCACTCAGTCCCATACGCTTAGAACAGCTTTATGAGTGGTTACAAAGTGGTGTAAATCCCCTAATTTGGAGTGCATAGATGTCCCTGGGGAATTTGTTGGAAATGCTCCTGCCATAATCTTGCCACTGTAATTTTGCTGATTACTGGTGGTAGAGTGGAGGATTAACCTCCAGTTATTTGCTGTAGGTGAACCTTCCTCTTTAAAGCTTAACCTGGAATTCAGAAGGGCAGTACACATGGTGGTTATTCCATTACCTCCAAAAGGTGGTGGTAATGCTATTGCCACCACTTTTTGCCAAATTGCCAAACCTATTGTCTAGGATTTGTTATGTTGAATACATGCGTAAGTTCCCATTCCTAGACAATAGATCAGTCACCTCCTCATTTCCACTTTGGCTAACTCCCCTATATGCGCAGCTATGTAACTTTTACCCTCCTTGCTCTGGTTGAAGCATCAAGAAAACACAATCTTTACTTTTTTTAGCACATATGATTGCATGCCATTCATTCATTCATTCATTTGTATCATTTGTATAGCGGATTTCTCCATAGTTATGGTCCAAAAGCCTGTTTGGTGAAATGCCCTTGGAGGGATGGGATTGTGGGTGTGCATTTCGGCCATTAAAGTTATGTGAGAGTGGCCAAGACGATGCCTGCTAGTCACATATGTCTGAATGGCTTGTGGATGGACGCAGAAGTGGTGAACTATGAACTAAACAGGGTGGATTGTTTTTAAGGAGAGAATTATGTGGGAAGCTACAATTAGATTTTTTTTCATGAAAAGTAGCTTCATTCTTATGGCAGAGGTGTTGTGCAATAGTGTTTGTGTTACATCTGAGTGCAGGCAGTGGAAAGCAGGCAGGGGCTTATGGATTACTAACAGCAAGGGAGGGAAATCCACTAATAAGAGGACAGGCACGCATGACTCCCTCAGCCAATTGCTATCAAGCAAGATGGAGGAGAGAGGAAAAAGTAAGAGAAACAAACAAAAAAAGTACTACACCCCCAAAGGCAGTCCTCTGTAAAAGATGAACCAGCAAAAAAAAAAAAAGAAAACGATTTCGAAATACCACTATGAACACAGACAAAACCCCTCATCCCCCAACGACACCAAACAGCCTGTGAACTTCTTTCCAGGTGTTTTTACTAACAGCAAGTCAGGGACAGCTATTAACAAAGGACAGGCACTCCAACAGAAAAAAAAAAAACAATTTGGAAATCCCACCAGAAACACAGACAACCCCCACCCCAAAACACCTGGAATCATCTTACCAGTTGCTTGCTGTACAGGATGCCTATGAAGTACTAACAGCAAGCCAGGGAAGTCCACTAACAAAAGTTGTAAGTATGTAAGTCAAATAGAGCTCTAACCTTCAAGAGATACCTTGCAACAACCTCCTTGTGCATATAGGACAACCCGGAAGCCCAACCAGTCACCACGAGCGCCAACACATCTCCACTGTGAAAAACCACCAGAGGACCCTGCCAAACCATTCGCCAATTACAAAGAAACTGTAGGGATAAGTGGAAAAGGGATGACAGTAAAAGACAAACAAAAATAAGTACAGAGTAAGTAGAGAAACGTTCACTTTCTGCTTCTGCCTTTCACTCTGGCAGCTCAGTCTCAAAATTGGTTCTGCTGATACACGTTCAAAAACAAGAACATCTGAGGTTGCTGTTTTGGTGCATCAGATACAAAACAGCAGACAATATGTATATTATGCTGGGCCAGGCTGTCACCCATACTCAATTTTTACGGATGCTCCACTCACCACTTGAACTGCCAGAACTGCCTCTGCTGCTGTGCCTTGTTCACTAACATGTTGCTGGCTGTTTTTTTTATGTTTAGCATGTTGCAGCAAGCAAATAACAGTATGCTGCTCTGCAAATCTCCTTTCACCCTCCTGCCAAATCCACCCCTGCTGCTCTGCACTTACACACCATTGGCAGATATTTATATTTAGCACGCTTCAACCAGAAGTCACTCGAGAACACTCTGCAAATCACCTTTTGCTCTCACTTTCCAGCCATATCAGCCGCTGTTCCTCTGCTCGTGTTGGAGTAAGATGATGGATGTCATAGGGGAGAAGGCAGCCGCGGATATGAAGTCAGCAGTGGCATGAAACTGCTCCAGGCTAAAATCACACAGGAACACCTAGGAAACAGCTTCAGTGGTGCACCGTGGAGCAAAATCCAAGTGGAACAAATTATAATGACAAACCTAGTAGGAAAATCCAAGTGGGGCAAAATTGCCACATGGCACCTTGGAGCCAAATCACAGCTAGGCAATAAAATAATGGGAAACCAGAAAAAAACAAAAAAAAACAAACAGAGAAACCTAAAAACAAAATTGCTTATAAGTGACCCATAAATCCCCATACCAAAGTCCTGTCAATGGGAACACTAGTGTATGGAGGAATACTGGAATAACAACTTTATGACAGGTGCCATTATCAATGCATGCACGGATAACTTGAGTCATAGGGGGACAGCCGGAGCAGGCTGCCTGTCTTTGGAGACACCGGGAGTCCAAAGTGTCCTTGCAAATATTCGAGGGCAATGTCTGCACCCCCAGCAACTTCTGGGAGATAGATGGAGGCACAAGCAAATGCATCACAACATGTATTCAAAGTGTGAAATTAGCGGCATCTACCTATTCTGCAGTCTCGCATGTCCCATTAAACAGAATGGGGGAATGGGGGAAGGGTTGATCAAAACAACGTATCCACAATTTACACTTGGCAACCCACCTGTCGAGTGCCACAGGTTGGTGATGATCCAAATGGAATCAAGCATCTAGATACCATGGACCCCATATAGCTTGTATCACTATGCCTGGCACTTAGGAAGTCATAGGTCATGAGGTGGAGGAGTTTTCCCCTGTTAGGGAGAATTCTCATTCAATGGTTAATTTCCCTTACCTAGTGAGTCCCCCAGCAGCTTTGCTGGTTCTCTGGAGTTTATTTTTTCCACTTAGAAAGAGTGTACCTCTTTTCCCTACTCTTAACTGTGTTTTGCCATCTGTATTTCATCTGTTTTTGTGATTGTGGACTCTGGAGTACACCACTTTAGTAGCCCTCTTCTTTTGTGTGTTACACAGCACCTTCAGTGCAGTGACACAGGGTTGTCTTTTAGACTTCCCACTGACTCAATTTCTGAGGCTGACTACTGTCCCCCAGAAAAGGAAACAGTTGCCATTAACTTTACTTAGTCATTTAACCACAGATCCAGTACGCCCCATCTTACATATAGTACTGGAAAGGGTTAATCCTTAGCCCTTTTTTATCAGTACCTCCCAGAGCATTGTTTTGCTCTTTTAACATTTAGACTTGGCTGGTGGCAGTGGTATCTACCCTAACTTTTCTGCTGCGATTATACTATTTAAACGTGTTATTGTTTTAGGCTATTATATTAGCCTCGAAATTAAACCCGCTTGACCAAATACTTTTTATTTTGGCTCCGGTCGGGTTTCTTTGCCATTTCTTTTTGTTAAAGGCCTTCTTGTGTTTTACTTTGTGCGGCAAACCAGGTTTGCCTTCTTTGTTTACTGTCTTTTGGCGGGCTTCTACCAAGAATCCCTCCTCTAGGCACCTGGGTGTCTAGGTGGGCTGAATCTGAGGGAGGGGTTTAGTCACCCCCTGCACAGGGTATCCTAGGAAACCCAAGTCACACTTTGCCATGATTGGCTGAGGTGGTTGTCCGGGCCGGACAACCCCCCTGCTGCGGGATTGACAGCCAGGCTGTGTGAATGGGGGATTTTCGCATAAAAGGCAGGACTCTATGGCTGGAAGTGAGAGTCGCCACTGGAACTACAAGGAACCAAAGAGAAGCGGAGAAGAAGTTGACTGCTGCAACTATCCCGTCCCGGTGAAGCCCTGCTACTGTCCTGAGCTATCTACCCTTCAACGACGAGAGAAGATCCAGTCCGGAGTCTTCTTCCCTTGAGCCTGGTGGGGATAACCATCTCACCTTCTACAGCCAGAGGATCCTCTTCGTGGTTGAAATCGCTGCACACTGCTATAGTGGTCCGGATAGCCATCTGAAGAGCCTATCCTTTTTTTAAGGAGTGCACCTTTTATTCACCGTCGCTGCTGCCGGCTTCAGCCCTGTGTGGTGCAGACCGCTCCAGACGTCCTCCTTCGGATCGAAGCTCCAGGAACCGAGGGTCTGCAGGAAACTACCAGAAACAACTGCCGTGGCACCAGCTTCTTCACTGAATATGGTACTGTGTTCTGCTCGAGGAATTTGGGTGAATCCCTTTTCTTCACCTCCAATTCTTGCCATTGTCTTTCCTCCTTCTAATAACTTTTGCTTCCTCTGTTGACAATATCCAAGTACTCCTGGCTACGCTGAATCGTTAACTATCCGACTGTGTGATCCTCGACAACAGGAACCTGGTTCCACTTGACACTGGCTCCGGCCTATTGACTTTTGAATTTCTGTTTAAGAGTGTTCTCTGGTTCTGTCTGCCTTGAAAAAAGTATTGGCTATGATGTTTGCCCCAACTCTCTCTGGGTATCTCAGGTGCTAAGTGTGTTTTACCCCGGTAACATTTCTTGCCGCGGATACGCGTTTCTTTAGTAAGACCGAACTGTCATTATTGTCAAAAAGTGATCGCAATTGTATTCCCGGTAACGACGTTTGTTTCACAACACCGGTCCGCTCAAACACAGGGTACTTACCTTGAAGTTATACCGTACAAAGTGAATTGGTTAGTTGTAGTATATTTTACATGTGGTTTTGAATTAATAGAAGTGTTGTGTTTATAACAAATGGTTTAAAAATAAATGTACTTATATTTTTTACCTGAAACCTTGCGTCAGTGTTTGCTTGAGTCACAGTAATTGTGGTCCTTTGTGTAATCTCTGCTACTGCTCATATACTCTTGAGATAAGCCTGGTTGCTCCGCTACTGCTACCACTTTAACATAGTAGTACAGGCTTGTACCAAAGGTAAAACGTGTATTGCCACCTGTAGTCTTAATTGTGTGTAGTGGTCCCTAAGGGCACTGCACAGGATTCTGCATAACATCCCCACAGCCCACCTCCCCCAACCATGCTACTCAATGCCGTGCCTGGTGAGTCCACAACATTGCACTCATGAGATACAGCATGGCAGGAAAGCACTCTGAGCCGCAACAAATTATACTGCCTTCCCCATTGACCTTGCAGCCTCCAGGCGTTCATAAGCGCACCAGACCCTCCTGTTCCTCCAAAGAAAATCATCTCTTGCAATGTACAATATTCCACAATTGGCACTAGTTGTGCTACGCCGACCAGAGTTAATATCACATCCCGGTAGTCAGTGCATATTCTCAGAAAACATACAGCAGTTCCCCTTCCCTTAGAACAACAGATTTCACTGTTTCCATGACGATGAATGAGTCATGGTGAGTTATGTTGAGTTCAGTCAAAGCCCAGCTCTGAAGTTGACTGCACATGAACTCGGCTTTTTAATTGGATAAATAGGACTTGAATATAAGAAAACACATAGCAGCTGTTTATAAAAACCCATAGCACTCATTTGTTCCACGACCACTGGTCCCCTTTCGGTTTATAGCCTATCAGAGAGAGAAATGTTTGCAGCCTGAGAGTCCCAGAGTGATGCTGTTGTCAGGGATGTTTTTCCAGCATTAAATGTGCCTGGAGAGGCGAACTATCTCCTCGGTACATTAAATAACACGCTTAGAAGAAGGAAACATGAACAGTACCGGCTGGCAAGGGAATCAGCTACCTGGCAAAGAGCACTGTCACCTCATTTTGCAGGGCATAGAGGATTTCTTTTTTCTTGCACACTACCAAATGTTCGTTGTTGTATGTTTACTATGTTTGCACACTTAAAGCTGTGGGACGGCAAGCATCTCGTGGTAAAAAAACAGATTATGATGAGAAAGCAAAGTACAATCAAATAGCAATAGGGTGAAATGGTCACTCTATATCACACTAAGACACAACTGCTCCAAATCAAAGTTCAACACTATTAGAGATGTGGTCTTGTTTCACTTCAATGGAATACACATGTTTGTGTGCTTTTTCAGAGGCCCATATGTTTCCCTATTGCACTGGGGTCTGTATCTGTACCCAAACAAACACCACCCCTCTTTTTCTACCTGCTCTTATCAGATCTACCCTGTCTGCTGCCTTAAATCCAGCACTTGCTACTTGCTGGCTGCACTACCACTGTTTGTTGCATTTATTATTTATTTATGTATTATTATTTATCTGTTTCTCCTTTGCTCCACACTTTCCACTTCTCCCCCCTTCCATGCACTTTTCCCCTGCCCCCCTCCCATGCACTTGCGAGTTCTCAATGTCACTGGGCCTAGTAAGATCATTGTTTTGTTCTCCTCTGATCCCCTCCCTTGCCTTGTCGCGCTCTGAAACACTTGTGTACGAGCGCGATAGAAATAAAATATTAATATCAATATTCATATAGTTTAAACATTTAAACTTTTGTATATTACGATGTTCTACACATAATACCTATACAATTAATTATATATAACTGCATATATGTACCTTTTCTTTAAAAAAAACCATTAGTAAGAAGCTACTTTCAGTCTTTACCTTTTCCATGATGAAACATACATTTGCAAAACCAAAGGTTTATTTAGACTTGTGTGTAGGCATGGGCCTGGCACTTTGCACGGATCTACTTAATTTCACCCCCGCAAATTATAAAGTGGTTAATTACTTTATGATAGATTTCATTGTGTTTTTCCATGTGCTTATTAATTGAGGGCCCCCCATAGCACCGTCCCACCACTGTACCAGCCCAGCACGCTTACTTTCCCACATGTTACTCCTCTTCATGTAAATATTTTATTTACCCCCACAATGAAACCTGCCATGAAGTGATGTATCACTGCGTGGTTGCATCTATTCTACATGCATTCCTGGCATGAACATAATGTTACTAAATGGGCATAAAATGGTTTCATCTGCAGGATGGTGTTACTACATGGGCATATGCAAATACATATCTAATGCCTATAGAAGTGCTCACATTGTTGGTTTTGTCAATGTTTGCTGTTACAAGGCATTAAATCCAAGGAACGGGCGCGATCAAGTGTCTGAGGGCACACATAGGGAAAACCTGTTTGTCACACCTGGAGCAGATGTACACCTGACATTATGTCAACACCTTTCATACCTTTCAGAAGAGTGGTGAGAAAAAGCATAGACATGCCCTTAAACGCATATATCTATCTCATTGATTTCCTGGGGTTGGTTAGTGCTATGGATGGGGAGGATCAGGATATGGGTGATCAATGGGTAACTAACACTCCACACAACTCCCACAATCTGCGTGTCCATTCACAAATCTCACATCCCTCCTATCTTCACCTCCCATGACAATATGTGTTGCTTAATAGTCAGTGCTTACAACCTACAACCCAAACAGAAGCACAAAATAATAGAGAGGGTATGTAAGTTAACAAACATGTCCCATCACCAGCAATGCTGAAACACATCCAAAACCATTTTCCTATTCCTAGTCTACAGAAATTAATACACTGCTCTCTTCTATGTATTGATATCTGGTGCTTCCTCCTACTTCACAAACGAGATCGCCTACATTTGGACTCACCCCTGCAAACTTTCATCTACCATGCAAGCTTTGTTGACACCTCCCGAGCTAATACCTTTCGCCTCCTCCGTCACTTCTTTCCTCCCCACTTTTCCAAAAAAATCACAACAATATTTGAAAGTCTCACAGCCTTCCTTTCTCTCATCCCCATCCTCCTTCTGTGCCACCAATCCCCATGACCTTCTTCTCTCGACTACATCTCCCATGCCTTGCCTGCTGAATAAGCTGCTGGATTAGCACCAATCCTCAAATGCCTGTGACTTCATGCCCTCAACTCTTCAAGCTCTTTACCCTCTCTCCCTCTCTCTCTCTCTCTCTCTCTGCTGTTCTCTTCCATGTCTACCTCAAATCGCAATTGTAATTTGCACCTTTTTTCTTCAAATAAATATGAATGCATTGAATCAATGAAGTGGGTTGGGATGCAGTAATGTTCAGATGTAAAGTGGCATGCACACACGTGTTAAATAAGGATTTTTTGTATTTGTTTCACCAGAAGCTGCTTGATGTCTGCAATTAAATGATTAACTTTGAAACGAAAATCTTCAGGCATAAGATAATGGCCGAAATCACCATAAAATGAAACAATTTAAAACATTAACATATGTTGAATGTTAATCTCTGCAATACACACATTAAGTTTCAAGTTTTGCGGATACATATGAATATTGTAAATCATCGTAATATGAAACAAATGTAGATAACATATAACAAATAAATGGCCTATCTGTTTTTCTACTGGCCATTATGATTGCACATAACATATGCATGTATAGGTACCAGTCACAAACTTGTGGTGCTATCTAAATTTGTGAACATGAAAAATTAAGACATTCTTGCCAGAAACCAGGTGAACACGTGAAACACACTAAATTATATTGTATGCAGGTTCATATGAAAACTCATCAGCCAAAATCAAAGATCATAACATACTAGCAGCACCCACCCGGCGTTGCCCAGATCTGTAGCTGACATGCACGTGGGGGTCTGCTATAGCCTTGTGTGTGTTATATTGTGCCCTAACTTCCTATTTTTGAAAAATTGCACAATCAGCAATCTCATGGAATCGCTATACTGATGCAGGGCGCATGGGTGGGGTTGGTCAAATTCCACCCTTGCAAGTACACCGCAGACTCTTATGCCAACCTTATGTGCTAACTTCCTATTTTTGAATATTTGCAAAATCTGCAATCTCACAGAATCACCTATACTGATAGCAAAGGGCCAGACCCCACTCCACCCCTGTGTAGGATGAATTTGTGGGGTTGGTCAGATTTCACTATTGTCAGTACACCCCAGACTGGTATGCCGACCTAGGGCCAAAAACCTCAGCCCACTAACTGTTGTGGGCTGGAACCAACAATCGCTAAATCAGCAATCTGCTGAAATCTGACATACTGATAGCAAAGGGCTGGTACTCGCCCTGTACAGCGACAAATGGGTGGGGTTGGTCAAATGTCACTATCACACGTACACTCCAAACTGGTATGTCGACTGTGGCCCACAACTTCAGCACACCAAATGTGCTGGGGCTGGAGCCAACCCTGAATATACAAACAAACTTTCACAAATATGATAGCACAGGGATGTGCAGGGCAAATGGGTGAGGTTGGCCAAATGTCACTATTGCCAGTACATCCTAGACTGGTATGCTGACATTGGATGAAAACTTCAGCCCATTAACTATTATGGGGCTGGAGCCAACCCCAAACATACAAACACAATTTCACAAATAGATAGATAGATAGATAGATAGATAGATAGATAGATAGATAGATAGATAGATAGATAGATAGATAGATAGATAGATAGATATTGAAATTGAAGGCTGTAACACAGATGGCAATCCAATTTAAAATTGTACTTCATCAGGAAAATCTGTGCAAATGACTAATACAAATTGACTTTTAAAATGAATAAAGATGGAATTGTGCCACAACTCTCATACAAATGTTGTCTAAAATATGTCCTACCATCCAGGACACTGTAAGTTAAAATCTAAAATGAATAATATTACCCAGAAAAATCATCCAGAAAAATATAAATGGAATATGCCTCAAATTCACGAGAAGCGTAAATGTGTTGAAGTTTAGTGTAGCCTAATCCTGTGACATCTATAATGCACAAGGTGCCATCAAACTCGGTATATAGCCAGAAAAAAATGGTAGTGCAAATTCTTCAAAAAGTATGACTTGCCTACATTTTTCTAGGTGTATTAAGGAAGACAGGATATCAATAGTAAGACAGACACAGGTGACCACAGTTCAAGGGTGTTTATTCAACTTCAAAGGGGTATGATAAACACTAATCGAATCCTAAATGTACAGATGGGAGCAAGCTACAACCATAAAATAATAATAATACAGTCCTAGTGAAGTCTTGTCAAAATAAAAGAGCCTATACTAAAAACCTACTGTCAATCCTTACCTCTAAATAAAAATAGTGTGGGGAATAATGTTAAGAAAAAGGAAGAAGTGTTCAAAATTATTTTTCAGGCTGTTCAGGCAATTGGCCTCCCTTCCCCACGTTTTCAGCATGGAACAAAGCAGGTCACTGGTGCGCAGCACACACTCTGGCTTTTTTGGCACAAGGACACAGTTCAATTAACAGCCTCAGGACCATCTGTGCCTAGGTCTCTTTACTTATCAATGTCTCTTGATTCAGAGGGCCTGATGTACCAAAACAAATGAAAAGTTATTTTCCTCTTACAAGTACTCAGTTCCAGTGATTCACTCTTCACACTGGATCCCTATCTTCATGGCACAGATCCCCTTTTACAATGTTCGGGTTACTCGCAGTTTACCCCGGTTCCCCCTCAGCCGGGCTCAGATCCTTCCTCTTACACAATTAGTCTTCTTAGACGGGCTCAGACCAATTTCTCTTTCTCGGGTGACTCACGGTTCACCCTGGATCCCCCTCGTTAGGCTCACATCCTTCCTGTTACATAATTAGTCTCCCTCAGCCTGGGTACGGAACTATTTCACTTTCTATTAACTATCGAAGACGTTGGGGTGCTCTGTTGCTCACAAGAGAGAATGGACACTCTTGTGTAGGCTCTGCAGGCATCCTGGGCCGTATCTCAGCTATCTTTGACAATACAGGCCGAATTTGCCCAAAATTCAGCTGAAATGCTCTACCACGGCAAGGGAACAACCCTACAAAATCCCAGCATCATCAGTACCACGGTTCCTGTGATACACTGTGTTGGGACTATCACGCTGCCAGCGGAGGTAACCGGCTTGCGCGGTCTGGAGTGCAGGGGGAGGAGCTCGGCTGGAAGAGACGCGAGGCTGGAGGCCAGACGAAGCGGCCTGTCAAGAAGCGGTGGAAGTCGCGGGCGCTCCGAACATCGTCGAGCGCCTGCTGACCTGCAACACCCTGCAGCCAACGGACATCACGGACGGTGAGAGGGGAACAGCGGGGGGACCCAGAGCATTACCCGGCCTGCGCGCCAACAGGGGCCCGCGGGGGATCGTCTTCGCCGACCCACCTCCCCGAGCTCTATGTCTGCACTGGCGCTGCAATCCGGTCATGAGATGCCGCGGGCGGGAAGGGGGGCCCACAAATAGTTCCCTCTGCCCCCCCGTTCTACCCTCCTCGCCACTAACACCAGTACACAGCACCAGTGGCCACAACCCCGTGCTAAGACAGGGGAGCTGGGGAGAGGCACCAGGAGTGGCGAGGAGACCCGAAGGCGGCCTCCACAGGCATTCCGCATAACATTAAAGAACCATTACATAAATGTGCCCGAGTGGCCATTAAAGCCGCTATGAACTTCGACAGGCCCTAGCTTACAGCAGTGGGGCTATGGACAGTGGAATCCCAAGAGTACTGCCAACCCAACCGATCCCCTAGAAGTCACCATAAGCTGCCTAGGAGGCAAACATAGCAAGAGGCACCAAGGAGAGGAAGAGGGCTATATCCTCCCCACACAACAGCTCACCAGGAGTGCATCTAAGTTGAATAGCAACATACAAGGCCAGGGGCTCACCCATCAGAAACGCAGGAGCAAGCCACCCAGCTCCTGGTACAACAGCAACTACGGCTGCACCAGCAGGGAAGCCCCAAGTTGCCACACATAACGCACTGGCATCCACCCCTGTGTGATAATGACCTCAAGGCAACATCAAGTGGGGGTGGGGAGGACAGGCCAACGCACACCTTGCCTCAACCCTCATAGAAGGGGCACATCACGGTGTAGAGGAGACTTGCTTGTGGCCAATTTGAGGTCACGCTGATCACAGAAAGTGGACATAAGGCCCCCCGTGAGGCCCCACAACTTGAGCGGTCGCACCCTGGTGCGAATAGTTACATTTCCAGGACAGGACTCATCGGAGAGAAGGGAAGCACACAGAGGGCACCCTCCTTCTGCCTGTAGCCGTGAAACTCCAATAAGCCCACAACACCAATCCGGCCTCTTTCTGAACCTCGGCTCCGGGGTGGCAGGGAGCCCTCAGGATATATGAAAAGTCTGTTATAGTGCACGACCAGAGCACTCTCCCGCTACTCAACCGTGAAGAATCGCAAGATACAACAGCACCACACGAACCAGTGCAGTTGCAAAGTACGATGCCCAAGGGCTTCGGCCCCAAGAAAAGGAAGGGCGCCATAGAGAAATACGCGACAGTAACTAGAAAAGAAGTGGACACCGCGATGCCCACAAAAAAACACTGCAGCCACAAATGGCTACACCACCCCCGTCGATGGACCCACAGGCTGTTTTCTTGGCCATGCAACAAGGTTTCAAATCACTGAATGAGAAACTGGACGGGGTAACTGCCAATGTCGCCTCCATCAAGACTCAATTGGACAAAACTACAACTCGAAACACAGAGGCTGAGACACGTATATCCAACGCGGAGGATGGCCTGGAAGCGTTAAAAAATACAGTGACAACAATGGCAAAGGAATTAGGAACAGTCAAAATCAAGTGCAAAGATTTAGAAGCCAGGTCCAGACGGAACAACATCCGTGTAATTGGTCTGCCAGAGGAAGCCATGAAAGGGCCCATGGAACAAGCGGTAGAAAACCTCTTACGCAACCTACTAGGGGACCCTGGATGGTCACCCATGTTTATGGTGGAACGAGCACACAGATCCTTGGCACCACAACCCAAACCTGAAGCATACCAGAGACCAATAATAGCACGCTTGATGAACTACAGGGATAGAGACCTGGTGTTGAGAACTGGCAGTTGAGACAAACAAGAACTGAAGTGGGAGTCCAATACTATCCGCATCTTCCCAGACTATACCCTAGCAGTACGGCAAGAAAGACGTCTGTTCACAGAAACCTACTTCTTCACTTTCCCGGAGGAAGCAGCAAATTTTGTGGAGACACACATCCTCATACCAACCCACCAACCGAGAAATGCAGAAGACTCTTAAAGTGAAGCGTTCCTAGACAAGGAGCAAACATGAGGAAGGATCAATGAGGTGACAATGTAGGCCCCCTTACTAGGTGACCCCCATAAAGGGAAAGGTTGAAGCCTCTACAGCTCATATACGAGAGAGGAATGAACACCCTTCTCCACTAACGACGAGCTAGAGTAACAACACGCAGAACTGGCCGAGACATGAGGAAACATAACAACCTGCGGCCTAGGATGTCGCTACAGTCCCCCCTGAGCGAGTGCATTATGAATTTATGGGAAGGGAAGGGGAGGGACAAGTGGACATAGTTAAAGTTCGGGGAACTATGAGGGTGGGGGAGGGAGGCTGGGAGAGGGTGTTGGGGTACAGTTTACTGGAAGACGCGGTTATAAACAAAAGCACACAAATAACTTGCATACACACAGACATGACCACACTACTAATGGAATACATAAAACATGACCACATCCGAGAGGATGGCTGAACCAAGAAGTGAAGACATTAAAATGTTAAACTGCAATGTCAGGGGACTGGGCTCCCAGATTAAGAGGAGGAAGATTTTGACATACATTAACAGATTGAGCCCCAGGGTATTCTTCCTGCAGGAAACACATATACTACATCAGCAGGCTGGAATATTCGCCCCCAATTGGGGAACACATCAATACTACACGTCTTACTCCAGTCGTGCGAGAGGAGTGGCAATCCTCATACACAAAACCTTGCCATTTACATGTCTCCACTCTGACTGTGACACAGAGCGCAGATATGTCCTGGTCCATGGCACCCTTCATGATAGAGGTGCTGCTGCTTAACATATACGGCCCTAATACAGATTACCCTGATTTCTATTCCTCTCTGTTCAGGAAACTGGCGAAGCTTCCAACAGCATACCTGATATGCGGGGCGATTTCAACACCATTCTGGACGTGCACCTAGACCGCACGTCGGATCAACCAAGAGCACTGTCGAGATCCGCCCAAATGAAACTTACCCATATGTCAGATTAAAACTTAAGAGACCCATGGCGCTCTTTGAACACCACCAAAAGGGCATACACGTTTTACTCATCCGTTCATGACATGCATTCCAGAATAGACTTGTGGTTAATTGCCAACGACGTGTTAAGCTGGGTCACTGATGCTCATATATACCCCAGGACATTCTCCGACCATTTACCTAAACAACTAACAGTTTGCATCGCCGACCTACACATAGCCAGACCCCCCCTGGAGGTTTAAGGCAGCTACCCTCCAAGATACGGTCTACAAAATATCATTAGCCCAACATATAGAAGAATACTTCAAAATAAACAAGGGCTCTGTGTCTAGTCAAGCGATATTATGGCAGGCATTCAAAGTTTATATCAGAGGCACTGCAATGGCCACCAAATTCGGAGTCCTTAAAGATATCCGCAGGGACCTGAACTGCTGAGAGACAGATATCGCTAATATACAAACCCAGTACATACAATCCCTGTCTCCACGACTAAGACTAGAGATAAGAACTAAGCTAGACTAATTTGAAGAGGCCGCTGACCGCGAAATTCGCTATTTTGATAGGCTTGCGGCCGCACATCACTATGGGGAGAGAGAACGGCCAGGGAGACTATTGGCCAGACTGGTACGAGGAGAGCGAGGCCCGACTACCATTCCCTGCATTAAACAGACGGACGGCACCATGACTACAGACAAACAAAAAGTGATGGGGGCGTTTTATGATTTTTATAAACAGTTATATTCTCCTCAGAGCAACACTTCTGACGAGGAAACAGACCCATATCTATCTCGAATACCCACAACATTACTAGCGGACACCACCAGAGAATCCTTTGAAAGCCCAATCACAGAAGCTGAGATATCTGAAGCAATACAAATTTTACCTAATGGGAAAGCACCAGGTACCGACGGTCTTGGGGCAGAGTTTTACAAATTATTCAGCCATCTCCTTGTTCCAAAGCTACATGCAGTATGGTTGGAGGCTCTAGAAAAAGGGGAATTGCCCGAAACCACAAGAGAAGCGGTTATTACTCTACTGCTCAAACCGGGGAAACCGCTTACAGGCCATTATCATTAATAAATACTGATGCCAAAATAATCTCCAAAATACTGGCCACTCGCCTAACTCCACTAATGCCATATATGGTCCATGAGGACTAAGCGGGATTTGTTACTGGTAGGTCCACTGCTACAAATATAAGGCGTTGTTACAAGATTATAGCAGCAATACTGGAAGAGACACAGGGGGTGGCATTCTCCCTTGACATGCAAAATGCATTCAACACAGTTTACTGGCCCTTCTTGTTCAGGGTATTACACAATTATGGATTATGCCCCAATTTTATTAAGTGGATTAAAATATTATACACTCACCCCCACGCCAGGATAAGCATCAACGGCACACTATCGGATATATTGGAACTCAGAGGGGGCACCATGCAAGTGTGCCCATTATCGCCCCTACTATTCGCGCTAGTGATAGAACCCTTGGCTGACATACTCAGGGCTCGCTACCGCGCATTCCGGCTGTGGCTTGAGGCTAGATTGGAAATTATTATATTGTATGCAGACGACATCTTATTGTATCTTAAGAACCCAGATCAGACACTCAGAAAGGTCCTGGCAGAGGTTAAGACCTTTGGCGGGTACTCAGGCCGCATGCTTAATACCAACAAATCCGAAATCTTCCCACTCACAAAAACAACGGCTGCACCACAGGACCTATTCAGACTCATTTGGAGCCCGATACATTTTCAATATTTAGGGGCATATGTAGCTAGGACGGCCAACTGACCCGCGCACTGAACTACAACACCCTAGTAGACGCACTATGTGTGAAAATAACACGTTGGAATGCCCTTCCTATCTCAATGATGGGTAGAATCGCCCTCATTAAAATGATAATCCTCCCCAAATTATTCTATCTGTTCACCAGCATCCCTGTGTGGCCCGGCCACACACTGTTCAGTAGAATAAAGAGTGCATGTGTCACATTCATATGGGGGGGTCACTCCAGGCTGATTTGGAGGGTGTTAACTGATTCATACCCACAAGGGGGACTGGCAGCCCCAGACTTTGAGCTCTAATATTTAGCAGTGCAATCACACTACGCCGCTCGATGGGCTACAGACTTCCTTAACCCCAAAGCCACACTAGAAAATCAGTACCCAACGAAACCAGCCACACTACTCCATAATATGACGAAATCCCACCCCAAACGATATAACTCTATTGACCCAAGACAGGTCACAACCACAGCTTGGGCCAGAATCACTGAGATACATAACATAGATAATCTGTACCATCCAAGCATGCCAATCTGGGGTGACACTCAAATACCTCCTACCCTAGACAAGGAGGCTGCTGCACACTGGACCTCCTGAGGCATTGTTCAGTAGGGACAATTATTCTCAGACAAACGATTTGCGACCTGGGATACTCTCGAGGATATAGTGGGCAATGTGGCCAAACACAGACTATACTATATGCGCTTGAGATCATCCATAACCAGCCTGTGGCCTGACTTCCCATCGGAACCAGTGATAAACCTGGGTTTGGGATATATGTTCACTGCAGGAAGTGGGAAGGTATCTGCATCCACACTATACAAGACTATTATCCAATCTCACCCACCTGGAATACGGCATGCTAAAACTGAATGGGAACATGATCTGGGGCAACAGATAGAAGACTACCAATGGCAGCAGATATGCACCTTAACCAAACACATTTCATGCAATGCGAGATATAAACTAATTCATTACAAAATAGTGCAAAAAATACATAATACCCCTGTCAAACTGAAACACATATACCTGACAATAACAGGTACATGCCCAAGATGTCAATCAGAAGAGGCAAACATCTTCCATATGCTGTGGGCATGCATTAAGTTGAACGAATACTGGGCCAAAATATGCCCAGCCTTAGATGAAATGGCAGACTACCCAATCAAATGGACGCCAACGCTATGCTTATTGGGTGCCACAAGGAAAATGAACCCAACTTGGAAAAAACTACTGAACTTAAGTTTACTAATAGCAAAGAGGGCCATACTGTTAAAATGGAAATGTAACAACCCGCCAACATTACAGGACTGGGATAAAGATATGCTATGGACAAGTGATACTGAAGAATTATACATAGACTCAGTACAACATACCTCGAGACCCAGGAACATATGGGCCAGATATAGACAATACCTGGCAGATAAAGCTGAAGCTGACGATCCAGAGTGATGTGACATGTAGACAATTGTGGTGTAAATGTCTTGTAATTGCTATAAGATGTGAATAAGTCTTAAATGCGTGCAACTATAAATAAAGGTTTAAAAAAAACTATCGAAGACGTTCGAATGTGCACAGGGTTTAGCATGACCCATTGCAGGACCACTTTGTTTTCACAATTCCTTTTCACATATGCCACCCCTCAGTTGGATACCTAACCGAATGAGCACCCATGTGGCACCGGACCACTCTGTTTATGGTATCTACTTTGACTTCAAAAGTTCAGTCACTCATGTGCATTTCTATCTTATTCGCGTCACTCATCACATACACTTCACACACTGATCTCTTCAGATTTCTTCATACAATGTTGCTGCATGCAACCTTGACTCTGACAAAGACCGGTCTGGTACAAGTCTCCCTGACTCACCAGCTGTTCTGAAATTACTGATGCTGCTTTGTTGTAGGAGCCAAGGACAATACCATGGCAGAAAAAGCTCCTCCCCAACTTGGCTATCGACACGGGAGAGCCTCGGTTACCTGTGACACACCCTGCAGGTTTTTCCAGCATTAATTCCAGGTCTTATGTTTCTTATTCTCAAGGGCGCATGAATGTAACAGTCTTTCTCTGAAAAGTTTAAGGGCACGTCCCTCCCTGCAACCTCTCTGTTCTTGCCGTCTTTCTCCCCATATTAAACTACCATTTTGGAACTTCTGCTTCCTTGTGTGTTTTGCCTTGCTCAGGGTGTGCTTTTGTGTTCCGCATTTATCCGTGGGGGGAAGTGTGATGCAAGTCAGGTATGTGTAATCATCAGTAACTGCCTGACTCTGCGTGGCCATTGTTTTGGGACATTTCAGGTATACAGCTTGGGTGTTAGTCCGTTTTCTCTCACAGTGATCTGTTTGTGAGAAAGTGTTTGTTTCAGGAATGGGGTGCAGGGGGTTGAGTTCCTAAGTATCCTACTTGGTAGGATGGGGAAAAGGTGTTACAAGGAAGGGGATACTGCATCTCGCCTTCTGTTGTCCCCCTTCCACTCCCCAAAGGCCCCACATCCAGGTGATCTTCCGACCCTGGAACACCCCCAGGAACTGGATCCAAAAGCGATGGCTGTGTCCTGGCCACCTGGGTGACAGATCTCCAGGGACTAGCGGAGGAGACACCTTCAGGTTTCTCACAGTCGCAAGATTACAAAATTCACAACAGTGATCATTGATCTTACCAACAAGCAAATACTAAGCGTGTATGGATTAAACCCTTCTGAAAATGTGAAATCTGCCATGTTCAGTGGCATGAAGGTGCACTGACATTGCAGACACTGTGACATCATTGTGCATGTACCTGAACTGCGAACAGCGCATTAAATATACAAAATGATATAGGTAGCGAGTGTACTGGACCAAAAATAAAAATGGGGGAAAATACATGCAATTACATACAAAAAACAAAACACTTGAGAAGAAAACAATGTCCCAAAATGACTCCTGCCTGGCAGGAGTACAAGTATGTTTGGGGCTAAACCGCCTACTCAGGTCTAACACTTCTAGAAAACAAGAATGATCCCAATCATAAAAGTCAAACAGGCACATTTAAGAGAAATACCTTGTTTGCCTTTTTGGATACTTGAGCAGAGGGCAGGCTATACTCTTAAGCGGGGTGTGAATGTTATCCAGTAGCAACCCAAACAGCAAAGAACACATTCAGAATAAAAGGATTTTTCAATCAAGGTTCAATAATATATATATAGGTATAGTCTCGAATAGAACTTAGTACTGATTCATCAGTGATGCAATGTTTGCTCATGGGTCCATTGGGAGCCAGACCAGTGATTGAACTGAGGATTTAACTATACTGAAGTTATCCGTTTGTAAGGAACTGTTGATGAGATTATTGTATGAAATATCCTACTCCACCATCAAATGTTTCTGCCCTCAAGAAGGCTAAGTCAATTGATTATTTTGGAAACCTTTGGAGCCGAAACTCAAGTAGGTAATGTGAAATCTCTGATTGATTGTTCATTGTGGAATTAGTCTTTAAATTCTAGTTCTGTAAAGTAATTTCAGTTTGATGGTGCTATTTGATATTAGTTACCCAATTACTTGAGAAATCACAGAATCTATTGTTTGATACAAATTGTGTTCTTTTGCACAACGGGATATTTTGCACATGCATGTATGCTGGTTGTCTATGTCAGGCTGTGTGGATGGTTGTCAGTCGTGGTTGGGTGGTGTGTGTGTGGTTTGTGATAAAGTGAGGCCATTGTAAAATTTGGGATTATGGTGTTTTGTGACAAACCACTTTTGTGTATTGTTTAGGATTGTATATGATAATACTTTGCACTTTTAGCAAATTGCATTATTTTGTATTTGAATGCCCTCAAAAACCGATGTATTGTTGAATGTTCAGCACCGCAGGTCGAAGATTAAGCCAGTATCAAAGGCAGCTCCAGAGGGTCTTGTTAGTTTGACTGTGTTGCACGGGTTTGAAACATGGCTAGAAGCAGTTTGATGGTGAAAACACCGGGATCCTGGCTGGTCTGGCTCTCAGGTTGTTTGTTAGTCCCAATCTAGTGGCTCAGAGAGAAGATACATCATATTTCTCATTCTCCCAAACATGGGGAGGCATGCCGGAGTCCTTCAATTCCATTCACGACCTGGATACAGGTGCAGCTGGCAGAGAGGCAAGTCTTGCTCCAGCAGCAGGTCCACCCCAATGTGCCCTTGGGATGGTTAGGGAGCAAATGGCCCTTTGGTATGCAACACCCTGGTGTGAGGCTAGCCCTTTAGGTTTGGGTGTATCTTTTGATTCATATTTTCCAGGAGAGCCCATGCAGGACTCTCCTGCTGAAGAGAAATGCTGTTCAAATGAGAGGTGCCATCTTTTAGTCTCTTGCCCTGCTGGCTGGAAGGTCCACGCTGCTTGACCCAAATATGCAAAATCAATCCACAGCTGGCCTGGGCTCAATGTTTTTTTTAACATGTATGATATAAATCAAATGTAACCTCTTATAGGATAGGTATTTGATTTACTATCCAACATGCCCAAAACTCAGGTATGACTTTATGTTTAAAGATTATACTGGCAACAAAATAGACATTTCTCATGATGTTATGGTTTTGGAACAGGGGTGCAGATTTTAAATTCAGACTGTGCTGAAGTGACTTGGCTGGCTGTCACATCAGCTTTCAAAAGGGCACCTTTGATCTTTCAACCTGTTCTGTGCCACTGGAGATCAGGTTTTCAAGATCAGCAGACTTGCAGCATGTTACATGACACTATGCCTGTGGCATGAAACTAATGAAAGGGGGACGGGTTAGCAGATATGGAATTGCCCACACCATTTTATTTATTGATATAAATCCAAAAGCCAGGACTTCTACACCCTTGACAAATGGCAATTTCTCACAAGCAGTAACATACTAATACAGGAACAGGCCGCTGGTAGCCTTGCAGATGTATACAAGTGATACATCCCAATTTAACCATAACACAATGAATATGTATACTTATTTACCAATGGAGGCACCCATTCATGCATCATCACTACAGAACAAAATATGTAGGTGCATTTTGTCTTGTACTTTACTCCAGTGAAATATGGTGCAACTTACATTTTACCATGATAATTTCCTATTAAGTAACATTGACTAAAAATGGCTTCTTCTCATGGTGCAACAGCTGACCTTTGTGCTATCCTGCTTTATTTATTTATTGTATTTGTTGTAAATTTATAAGCCGTTTATACATCAAGAATTTGTCTTTCAATGGGCCCACAAGACAAAGGGGAAGGAACAAGGGAGAAAAACAAGACAATGGAATAAAGTAACAATGATGAGCAAAATCCTTAGGCGGTACTACTAGGACTTGTGAACAATCATAGTGTGCAAGTGCAGAGAGAGAGAAAGGACAGGGGAGGAGGGTGAGTGCTGCAGGTCCCAGAGAGTGGAAAGTGCCGGAGAGCCAGTTGCCTGGCAGCTGCAAAGTGCAGGGTGATGAGCACTTGGTAGGAGAGTGGTATCCTGTAAGTAAAATAAGTGTTGGCTTGCGAGACAGTTGCCCAGTGTGTGCCCAAAGGTAAGTGTGTGAGGGGGGGGGGGCGGAGGTTTTGTGCGATTGGACAGAAGGCTAGGGCCTGGCAGGACACCAGGGCCCAGGCCACCAATCTCAAAGACTAGGGGTTAGCACTTGAGGGAGAGGTTCGAAGGAGGAGGGGAAGAGGACAATATTGAGGAGCTTGTGGAATTTGAGGAGATCCCACTCAAGACAGAGAGGAAGGGGGAGGAAGTTCCAGAGAAGGGAGCCAGGAAAGTGATCGGCTACCCGCTCGCTGCTTGGAGAAGTGCTTGACAAGCAGAGAGCTGGAGCTAGAAGATCGGAGAGATCTGGAGGGAGAGTATTTGGTGAGAGCAAGTAGTAAATAGCATGGGCCCAGGCCCCAGACAACTTCATGGATGATACAGAGGGATTTGAATTTGACCCTTGCAGCAACCAAGAGCCAGTGGAGAGATTTTAGAGCTGGAGAGATGCAGTCCCTGTTCCTGAGGCCAAGGAAAAGCCTTGCAGCCCTATTGTGGATAAGCTGGAGGGGGATTGGCTGGAGGGGGCATAAAGAAGAAGAAGGTAAATTAAGGAAGAGGCTGTTGCAGTAGTCCTGCCTAGAGAGTACCGAAGATCTAGAGGTGTGTTTGGAAATGGGCCATCTTAGCAAGGTCCAGGATGTGAGCGATGAAGGAAAGCGAGGAGTCGAAAATGACTCTGAGGTTTGTGGATTCAGATGAAGGAGGGAGGGAGCCCATATAGGGAACAACAGTTAAGGGAGAAAAGAAGGAATAGAAGTCCAAATAGGAAGGATCTCAGCCTTGCTGGCATTGAGACAGAGGTCTTTAGAAGTGCACCAAAACTGGATAGCACACAAGTAGTCCGGAATGGTAGAGGAAGTGAAGAGATTCAGAGGGAAGTTTGAAAACGAGTTGGGTGTAATCTGCATAACACTGGAAGTGCAGGGAGAAAGTGGAGATACAGTGAGCAAGAGGGGCAAAATAGATGTTATAGAACCAAGGCGAGAGGATAGCACGTTGGGGAACGCCACAAGTGGAGATAGAGGACGGGGAGGAAAAATAACCCAGGATAATCTGGGAGGGGTGGCCAGTGAGGACAGAGGTCAGTCAGTCTAGTGCCTGCTCTGAGATACCCAGAGTATCATGGAGCCGCTTAATGAGGATAGAGTGGTTGACTGTATTGAAAGCAGAGGAGAGAGCGAGTATAATGAGAACAACATCTAGAATGAGAATGAGACATTGTCCTGCCCTCTGAGGTGTTAACATTGTTTGCACTGGGGATGGGCCTGTCTGGACCCAATACACTTTCCAGAGAAGGTATGCCTGTTGCTGGCCGATGCTACCCTACACTTGTGGGCCTAACCAGCCGTATATACTGCACAGATATCCTCCTGTCAGTGGGCTACAGGCAGAAGCATCCAGATAGTATTGCAAAGATCGACCATCTACTGAAGGGGCATCAGCAGTGCACCAGACACTGGAGGTCATCACAAGTTGGGTGCAAATAGCATTACCGCAACTCGGTCCAGCGATATTAGCGCAGGATCCCAAGTTGCGGCAAGGCTGTAAGTCTCTGTTTCTTCCAGAGTAAATAGTACTCCATAGAGTCATTTTCAGCACTCTTACCACAAATTGCTGAAAGTGGCCAGATTTACCTCTAGCTCAAAGATGGAGGTAAATCTCAAACGTTCTGCCCAAACTCAGTATTGGGTGGAGCGGTAATGCAGCAGTAACAGCATTACCACCATTTTTTTAACACTCTGCCCAACCTGTGATGAGGCCCACTGTATCCCCTGGAGGCTTGACACTTCGGTGATTACTTTTTGTGAGTCAGGAACCACATTGCATTCAAATGTTCCTTTGCACCATGAAGAGCCTGGAGCCTGAACTCTACTATCTGCATAATCAAAGCCTGCCTGGACCTGTCAGGGGCAATCCCTGAAACCCATCCCACCTGCCACATCCTTGGATCGGCCTTCATCATGGGAGTCACAGTTTTCACCTTTAATCATCATTTCTCCCATACAGCTATGGATCCCTGGAGCCATGCATTAGATGAGAGCTCAGACGGATGCAACCAGACCCAAACTTGATATTAAAAGAGATTTCTCCACCCCGGGACTCAAAGACAATCAACACTCGAACCAAGGACATGAGAAGTTGTTCCCAGCACCCATACTTACCTGTGAGTATGTTTTGCATTATTTCTCTCCCCGGTACACTGACTGAAAAACATCCTTGGACCTTTGGAGACAATTATTCACACAGACACTTAGTTAGATTATAAAATGGCTCTTATAGGGCCTATTTATTCAGCAAAAACATACATAATTGCATAAAAACAACAAGAATAATAAAACATACAAGCAGTGTAGAATAAATACATCACTGTTGATACAGCGTTAAAGAATGCCTTCATCTCGCCAGAAAGACTGCACAGGAAAGCTCCCCAACAGGAAGGCAGAGAGATTGTGATATCAACGGGCCTGGCACGATGTTTCCATTCCCCATTGGACCCAAAGGGGAATTTTCACGCTATTACTGCTGGCGGTATTAGTGCTGGCGGTAACAGTGCCAGAAATCACCACAATCGTGGCGGATTTTCCCCCAGTTAATACCTGGGAAAATCCACCAAGCTCATGATCTGGCGGACCCTTAAATGCAGCGGTAATAGCGCTACCGCCACATTTAAGGGTTACCGCCAGACTTGTGATTCACATTATGAATGAATATCCAATTCATTATTGAATTTTTTCTTTGTAACACTGTGATCCGTACTATGCGTGGTTTATTATCACTTTTCACTATTCACAATGTTGACAACTTTAATTTGGAATCCCAATTTGGATTATATATATTTATTATTTTGTTGCAAAATCTCAAACTTCAGACTTGTCCGGATTTGAAAAAGACACAGCAGTGTCGAAACACGTGTCTTCACAAAGGGCTATGATTAAACTTTAGTTTCAACCACTACATCAGATGCCGGTGTTTCAATGTATGACCTATGGCGCAATATATGGTGTGTAAGAAACCTATGTAAATCCATTGTCTAAAACCGAGTCGAGGAACACTATGGGGCTGATTCATGGAATTATGAGCGCCGAAAAACGGGCTTTGTGCGCCATTTTGCCCGCAAATCCCTGTTTCACAAATGGGGATTTGCGAGCAGAATGGTGCACAAAGCCCGTTTTTCAGCGCACATAATTCCATGAATCAGCCCCTATATCTCTGTAGCTTCCCACACCTACGTAACATTTCTTAACGGATACGAAACACTATTATGGTCACTGAGGTCCAGAGTTGATACCCTGAAAAGTTCCTCATCTTTGCAAACTTTACCCAATTCTAAACTTTTTATTTCACCAGTGGATAGTTTACACTGTTTCAGGGCCGACTGAAATGCATCCATCTTTATTTAATGCAGCAACCCATCATGTATATTAACCCACCAAGCACCACTCAAGTCGTGGTCTTTAATTACTAGGGATCTGAATCACATCTGTATCAACACCCTAGATGTAGTGACCTTTCTAGTCCAGACGTAGCTCATGCCGTCACCCACTCTCACCTTGGGATCAATGTGCTAGTATTGTACCTTAAATGGTTAACTTCAAAATCATAGACACAATAATGGATTTCATTATGAGTTTGGTGGAAATGTCTCAGACTTAATGCCATTTTACCATTAATGTAAAAGGTCAGCGTGTATTTACAGCAGTGGTATGAGTGGGGTAACAGTGGTGTTAATCCCCAATGTTTTTCTCCATGGGAGTCAATGGTGATTTCATCAGATTAACTGCGAGTTGTAATTCCGCTGTGGTAAATCTTAACATTTTTTGATGTCAAGTGGATAATTTACCTCCAGCTGCTTGCTAGAGTTAAATCAAACAATGTACCGCCATTCTTGTAATTCAGCAGTGATTCAACAGTGTTTTAAAGTGGTGGAAAAATGGTGGTAACAGAATTACCATCACGTAACTGTTTTTACCTTTGCTGCTGAATTTGCAATGTAGCTCATTACAGTCACAATGCACAAATGTTATAAGGCAGTCATACACATTGTCAAGGAGATTTAAGTGAAGAACGTGTACCCGCAAAATAAAACTTTCAAATTACAATTTATAAATCAATCTCATCATATGCACATTGTAAAACCCACCCCTTTGTGACCAGCTTACAATGACCCGCATGATTCCAAATGTTCATCTTCTCCATAGCACAGTGATTTGTTAGTTTATTAATTGGTCAGTGTTATTTCACTCTGCAATTTGTTTGAAGTCATGATGCTTTGCATACCGCACACTTATATTATGCCTCTACGCATTGCAGTTTAATACGCAAAGGGTATTTTGCTTCCGAGTTGCCTAATCTATTTCACCCTGATGATCTCTATTCAGAGAAATACGTTTCCTGGCTGTTGCTATTACATTATTCAACATTGAGTTGTATGGTATATTACAAATCCTACTTATGAAATACGTTGCATGGAATGGAAACTTCATATATCCTTTCCTGGCTTATTTATAGCTCTTCAAAAGTCCAATGGTTAATGACTATGGCAGAATAAGTACTTGTGAGTAAGTAGGGTGCAAACGGAGTGATGAACATATTGCACTCGAACTATTGTCATTTGAAATGGACACCTAGATTTATTTTTGGTGTTTCATATAATGTGTTTGATCATATGCGTCCAAACGCTTTGGTTTCATGTTTAAGGCGCATGCCATTAAAAATTGTATTTTACAACAATAACGTGCCCACCAATGTCACCTTGTCATTGACTTTCAGACTAGGTAAATTAGTGTTTATTTATTTATTTTTACATTTATAGAGCGCACAAAACCCACAGGCATCCAGATGCTGATTACCTAGGGAGAGGGTAACGGAGGGGGGAGGAAAGGGGTGGAGCTCTAGTAAGAGGGATTGGAGTGAAGCAAGGATAGGATCATTACAGTATATAATATAGTTTTTCAGTTTAAAGAATGGGGGGGGCAGAGGTGTCATGCCCTGAGGAACATAGTGTTGGGAAGGAGAGGATCCTTGCCCCCCTAGCATCACTCCAGAAGCATAACGTATGTAATATGTTATAACCAGGGGGGGGGCATAGCCACCCCTGTAGTGTTCTGTTGCATCACATCCTATAGAGAATATAACACTTATACTATAGCCCCCAGCCACGCTGTAAAAAGCCATTTTGAACTAGGCCCAACGCCATCTTTTCTACTAGGCCTGAAAATCAATTTCTCGGTGTAGACATGTAGCTCTCTCATCTCCAGTGTCTTAAATAACCATCCCACACCATCATCTCCCTCTTACCAGCTCTGTGCAATCCCTGTTCTCATGGAAGCACAGCCATGCCTTGTTGCAATCCAACAGTATAATTTCTGAAAGAATGTTCTCTGCGGAGAGCATGAGACAGTGACAAGTCCTAAGCCCTAGTGCCCATTCATCTCCACTAAACTGCCCGTGCACTCTCAACTCCCACCCTGCCAGGCCAGAGCCCACCAGCCCTGACCCCCCAGTTCCTTTCATGATGATACCAATCTGACCTGGCTGCACCTCGATCCCTCCAGGTCGCTCACCACACAGCCCTAATCTCGTGTAGCAGTATATTTTCCCAAACACAACACACTCCCACCTATATAACAAGGACCCCAGGAGGACAGATGGCTGATCAAAACCTTTGGGGTCGGAACCTGGGTGTAAGATCTGCGGTATCAAAGAGAATCCCAAGTGCAGGGGTCGGAATGCCAGTCTATTAGCTCATCTGACTTAAGTGCCCCATTCATTCAAGATTTTATGTGTGCCATTATTTCTGCATTATCAGTTCATGCTGTTTAGTTTAGTTAGATAGAGATGTTGATCCTGTGCCCTGACCTTCAAACCACAGAGATGAGTCCAGCTGACCCACGTGTGCCAAGAGCGACTGCAAGACGGTGACCAATCAGCATTGTGCATCCCATAAAGTATCAACTATTCTATATGCCACCCACCAATCCAATGCAAGAATATTTACTATATGCATGTCGTCATCAGTGATGCTGTTTGTCCTTTAAATGTGCTGCCCGTGTAATGTTTCGTCATAGTGCTCTCAGGCAGCAGAGTTCTTTGCTGGCAATTTCTATGAATATATAAACTTTGTTATCTTTGCAAATCATATCCTGGTCTCATTCCCCTGATGGGGAGTTTCTATTACATATATATATGTATATATATATATATATATATATATATATATATATATATATATATATATATATTTAGTAAAAAAACTTTGTTAAATGGATGTTATGGTTAAGTTGTGCTACTAAAAACCTATGAAATTCAGTACAAAAAAACTTTGTTAAAGGGACGTTACGGTTCAAAGTAAAACCGAAAAACCCCGGAAATTTGCTAGTTATGGTAAGGTAAGCAACCATAACTCGCGCCACCACTGTGCACTGCTAAGACTAACACCCAGGACATCAAAGATGACATCACAAATGTCATTGATGACATCACTGATGACATCACATGTGCATTTACCTTTCATGAAAAGTCTGTACAAGGGATTCTTATTGTAATGTTAATTAAAAAAGTGTCAAGAATAATTGGAATAAATATCATGAGGTACATAGTGAGGTACGTAGTGTATTAAGCAATGCATTCATCCAAATAGCATTGTATTATCACGCTTTTTCCAATATACCAAGGTACACATGCAGTAACATAGGCATAGTGTGCAGCAGGCATGATGGTGATACAATATTAATAATCTTGCCATGTTAAATACTAAAATTATAAATGCTTTCTTATTAGAGTTTTGCATACTGTAAAACATTTAATAAGTACCTAATAAACCCACTGACTACATTATTGCATTACTGCACACAAAACATAAACAGACAACACATACAAATATGAGCATATACAGGGAAAGTGAAGTAACAAAACTGATTATCTTCATGCACATAAATGATTGCTCTGCTTCAAAGCTACTACTTCCCTATGTATAACTATCACATATTGTGACTGGGCCCTAAGGAAAGTAGTGCAAATGCAATGTGTACAAATATGAGCATACCCAGGGAAAGTATAGTAATAAAAAAAAACAACAGAACTGTAAAACAGTGTTGATAACCTTACTAATCATCTTCATACCTCTTCCAAGTCTGTGTTTTCCCCTTTGTATATGTTTGATATGTGGTGAGAGGACCCTAAGTGAATTACTGCAAGAACATATTTCAAGTATAAGTCTACAAATATAGTACTTTTTGAATTTTTAGTTCATGACTGTTACTGGCCTAGATATATCAGTAAAGGAAAAAGAGTGAGCCAGGAATCTGATGTCATCAATGACATTTGTGATGTCATCTTTGATGTCGTGGGTGTTAGTCTTAGCAGTGCACAGTGGTGGTGCGAGTTATGGTTGCTTACCTTACCATAACTAGTGAATTTCAGTGGGTTTTCGGTTTTACTTTGAACCATAACGTCCCTTTAACAAAGTTTTTTTACTGAATTCATAGGTTTTTAGTAGCACAACTTAACCATAACGTCTCTTTAACAAAGTTTTTTCTGAATTTCATAGGTTTTTAGTAGCACAACTTAACCATAACATCCCTTTATCAAAGTTTTTTTTTTTTACTGAATATACATTTTCACAGTGTGAATTTGGTAGATGTTTACTAGGATTCCCTTACTTTATGTACATGTAACATAGAACATACTGAACCTCCCGCTAATGATTTTGATGTCCGTGGACTGTGCGTATGTCCGCAAACAGACACGGACAACATCAATACTACCCAAACACTCAGGGGGTATCTTAAATTGTTCTATCATGCCATATAAACACTGCACACGTTCAAAAAGCAGCACATAAACCAATGATATGTAATAATAAATAAGAAGTGAACCTATATATCCAACACATGAACCATCCATTTAAATACAAAATGTACTAAAATTGAAAATACCAAAACAAAAAAGATGCCTCCAACATAAGTACCTCACAGAAACTGCACAGCTAGGAGCAACAGTAAACCTACACAACAGTAATAACACAACTTACCAGAAAATAGTAAGTAAACTTCATTTTTCTTATACATTTCTAAACTTTTTGTATTAGGTACGCTAAAATTAATATATTTTTGTTTTTTACACAGAAATGTCCAGTACTTTGTAATGGCTTGAGGAACATTTCCCACGTGAGGAAATGTCTGAAGACAGTAATACTAATGGTAGACACTTCTCTTTATAAGCAAATTAATAATCATTACTTTATGTGCACTTAACATATATATATTGTTTAACAGACCATACAAACATTGGAAATAATACACCAAAAGACACATTAGAAAATACTCTGCAGCACATGGAACAGAAAATGGACATGATCAAGGAAAATGTCAATGTTTTGAAACAGTTTGTGGAGGACCACATAAAAGAAAAAATTAAATACCATTGTCCCAGATGTACCTGTTCCCCCTCTCCATGCCCCAGTCAACTATGCCCAAACCCTCAATACCAAGAAAAACGTTTTGATGAGACTTCCATCCCTTCATCCCCTCCCATCCATCTTCTCCAAACCCCTAATTCCCCTATATTTTATCAGTTTCTGCTTCCCCCTCTCTTTCATAAATTGTGTATATGTATATAATAAAAAAAATATTATGTTTCTTTTAATGAAATCCTTTGTGTCTTATTTTTTTTTAAAAAAGCAGTTAAAATGTGCACGGACAGCGCGCCTGTCCGGGATGTCCGTAATTAACAAAATGGGGATGTCCTAAGGACACTATACCTGTCCTTACCATTTGCAAGCAAAGATGGAACTGTTCTTAGAACACACCCGGTGTCCGGCTGTCCGTAAATGACAAAATGGGGGTGTCCTAAGGACACTATACCTGTCCGTACCGTTCGCAACCAGAACACACCCGGTGTCCAGGATGTCCGTAACTGAACAAAATGAAGGAATCCTAAGGACACTATACCTGTCCGTACCGTCCACAGCCAAGTTGAAACTGTCCTAAGAACACTCACAGTGTCCGGGATGTCCATAGTCAAACAAACTGAGGTGTTCTAAGGACACTATACCTGTCCGTACAGTCTTCAGAACATCTACGCACATGCGCACCACACCCGTAAATCCTGCAAACATAGCACCTGTCCGTAACTGTCCGTATCACTTGTGTCGCACTTTTAATTTGTTTGAGGACCCGAACACTGTCCGTAGAACACCTGCATGCATGCGCACGACCGTTCCCTTGCATTTAGTGTCCTGCAGACACCCGTTTCCTTCGCGGACATGTTCCTGACGTCATCATGTGACCACACCCATACTCAGCATGTGTCCTAATTTGCGGACACTGTCCGGTTCCCCAACATTTTAAAATAACTTTTTCAGACAATCCAAATTATTTTACAGTAAAAATTCACCATTGCAGATGTCCCAGACAATGACCCTGGCTTTCCACATACTTTTTGGAACTTTTTGAACGTTTTTGGATGTTCGATCTGTTCGCGAAGCGCACCACTCCACCCCTATAGAAGGCCACACCCCAGAGCTGGTCTTCATTGTACTTCTGGCTATTGCAAATTGACATTTGCTGCCTTTGCTGCTCTTGCTGAGATTATCTCATCAACCCTGATGGCATCCATGGCTGCTGTTGCTACATCTGCCTCAGCACCACCTCCAAACCCTCCAGCACCACCACCTCCCCAAGGGCCTGCAAAGGGGAACAGGCGTGAGGATGTAGAGAATGAGGACGAAGAGGATGAAGAGAATGAGGTCGAGGAACTCCCTACTACCAGCACTCGCCGGGAGTCTTGGGTGTGGCCTTGTTTACCATTCATGGTAAGGTACCAAAAGCACGTGCGAACAATGTCACCTGCAAACAGTGCAAAATGGTGCTGATTCATGGGGCACATCGTTCGTACAACTTTGGTACGACATCCATGAAGCAATTCCTAACATCGTTCCACAGTGGGGACATTCGCAAGGTTGTACCTTGTGATAAACGTAGGTTGAGTTCCTATACAGCATCCTCCGATTCCGCTCCTCTCACCACAAGAGACACTCCTGTGGGAGAGCACATCCCTCCAGCTGCTTAACAGGCCATTTGCGATGCTGTTCACCCTTACCTTTCGAGGGTCTCAATATTATGTATGTACGGCGATGCAGTACTCTGCATGTGGGAGAGTCTTCGAAATGCTTTCGAGACTACAGTCATGGAGCACCAGAAGACCTGCTACCTACCTAAGTAAGCTCGCCCTTTCCCCTCCTCTACTAGTGTGTTGTGTGTAAAAAACAAAAGAAAATATAAAACAACAAAAATAAAAAAAGGCTCTTTTCAGAGCCGCCTTTCACAGTTTAAAAATAAAAGTGGCAAATAAACAGTGCAGCGCCCTGTGCATTTTTGGAAGTCCGTGGACAGTCCTAGGACATATAAAGTTTTAGGTTGCTGCCCTAGCAAAACCAATGCACTTTGCTCTGGGAGGAAGTGGTGGGCCTGAAAAGAGCCTTTTGGTGGTGTTTTTGTGTGTTTGAAAAACTTAAATCGTCAACATCTACAGCAAATTAGATGACTGTAATTCCAAAAAAGGTTGCAATGTATTTTGTACATTTCTCAGAAAAATCTGATTGCCAGCATAGGTAAGATGGACTCCATCTCTGCGAAAATTGTATGTGCTACGAAACATAATATTTTTATTGTGAAAAGAGGACATGCCAACATCTCTTAGAAAGGCACAAACAACCTTATTGACATTGCGCCTCGCTTTCTCCATTTGTGGACCAAATGAAGAAGAATGCAGCCACATTTGTCTTTGCGCAATATGAGAAAAATGTACTTGGGAATTTGGAAACATGTCCATGACCTTCCCAAGTCCTTCTTTCATTGCAAATTGCAAAGATATTTCAGACACATGTCCTAAACCGTTCCCTCCACAGTGAATTATAATTAAGTCTGGATGACGCTCTTTCTCCATAGTAGCACAGAGAGGTACCAAGTCCAGCCACTTCATTCCACGCACTCCATGCCAGTGCACTTCCACATGAAGGAATCCAAGATCTGCAGCTACTCCACAACGTTCTGCATGCACCTCCAACCAATGTATTCATGAGTCTCCCAAAATCCAGATAATCTGTTTTCGGAAACACACAGCCATAGCTATCTGTTGTACTCTCAGGAAAAAGACGTTCTGATAAAATCTCTCCTTACACAATGCACCCAATAAACTTTACTGACCAATCCCCAGCTCCGCTCATTCTCATTTGCATGCCTCTCCACCCAGAGTCCCAGTATGTAATACGCGCTGGCCGCGGACTACCGCCATGTCCGCGGACATATCAAAAATCTCAGCGTGGTGATTGTAAACTTAAATTGTGTGCCCCATTTCCCCTTTGCGGTTGGCTCTGAAAAGATACTTTTTTTGTATGTTTTGCAGATGCCTGACACACACCTGTTATTTTGTATTTTTTTTTCTTCTTACTTTACTACTAAAATCTTCACATAACTTTCTCCAAAGCAACCCTCATATTCCAAAACAGCATGGCATTTCCCAAAAAAGATAAGGAAATGCCATCTTCTTCAAAATAAACAGCATTACTCAAATCAATATTCTCATTATTACAGAAACACATACCATCTCTAAGCATGAAAGCAGAAGTGCCTCGGTTGACTGCACACCTAGCAATGTTTTGCTGAGGACAAAAAACAGAACTATTGTGCCATATTGCCCTAGGTGGAAATCCAGAAAAAATGACTTTCACATTTGGAAGGATGTTCATTACTGCTTGAACCAACTCTTCCAAATCTGCCAACAAATTAGGGGCACTGACGTAGCCCAAATGGAAAACACCATAGTGCAAAACTACCAGATGGGGAATGTTCATCCTGCCCATATATTCACAAACTTATAGAATTCGCTCTACATTGCAATTAGGCACAGCGCTCCACACCACCTCCACTCCTTTAGCATTGAAATTGTTTGCCACATACCTACATTGAGCATACTGCTGTAAAGCATGCACAAAGATATCTCTGAGCACCAACACCCTGACTTTCTCCACCTCTGCCATCTTCACTACACACAGTCTCTTTCTACACAAATCCGCAACAACAACATCTGATTGGCTGATCCCTACAGTCCCCTTTCCATAATGGATTTGCTGGAAAACCCCGGATGTGGCACACCCTATCCGCGAACTTCTGTGGTGTCCGCGCAGCGCGTAACTCTTACCAGCCCTTCTACCATTTCTACATCACTCTCTGTGCCATTCCCTCATTAGATACAGCTAAGCAGTCACACAACCATGCACCAATCACATCCAAGACCTCTACATCTAACTCCATCATCAGAGTTCCGCACTTCAAATGTACTGTTGATCACTCTGAGTACAAGTCTCATATCATTGCAAACTACCTACTACAAAAACTACTCGACAAGTCTCCAAGATTTCTACTTACAGCTGCATTCAAATCCACATACCTGAATACAAATTACAGTTATGCATATTTTATTCACAGTACATGTACAACACTTATGAATCCATATAAACAGAGTAATGTCACTAAACCTGCATAACCTATACATATATGCTAACAATCCCGATTTAGGTTGCGAGACTCCAGATTTTTCATTGAAAAATCACACTACTTTTTACTATCTCCCACCTAAATTAATGCTAGTCCCAATGCAATCCTATGGGAAAAATAAATGTTCCCGATACTGTATTCACAATACCTACTTACATACCAACCCTCCCGATTTAGGCGGGAGACTCACGATTTCATTAGCAAAAATGTTGCTGTTTTGTACTGCCTCCCTCGTAAAATAATTCTAATCCCAATGCATTCTAATGGGGAAATTCAGCTCTCCCGATTGCTCGGAGAGAATCTCCCTCACAGCTGCTACAAAATGTTGGCATGTATGTACATGTACAACTCTTATGAATGCATATAAACAGAGTAATGCCACTAAACCTGCATAACCTATAACATAAACTTATTGACATTTTTCCCATCTACTATAATCAACTGTCACTTCCAAACCTGTCTGCTATCTACAACACACATTTAAAAAAAACAAGTGAATTTCATACACTTAAAATTCTACTCATTTGCAAAGCATGTTGACCTAACATATTGTAAATAAAATATAAAGGCTGCACATAGTCAAATGAAATGCATGCATACACTATGTTCAGATATCAAACAAGAATACTACTACAAAAACATAAAAATCAACGTCTACATTAACATCAGTGCTATAAACACACAAAATTACTAACTTCTTTCTTTTACAATTGCAGTGAAGACCACTCTCCTGAAAATCAGCAACATCTGAACTACAAACAACATATCTGATGAAACTTGCTCATTCCACAAAAAAAGAGTAAGTACAATACTACCGTAATATTCTTACTGTTACTCAAACACACTGTGTGGTTCATTCATGTAATTTGCGCAACAAAAAAAACAGAGATTTCTGAAACATTCTGCCCACAAATCCCCATTTGTTAAACAGGGATTAGCAGGCAGAATGGCACAGAAATCTGTTTTGTTTTGGAACACAAATAACATACTCAACCGCTAGAATGTTAGTATTACAAAAAAAAGAACTGTTTTAATTTTATACCTTTAGGTTTACTATTAATGCTTCTCCTCACCACTAGCTCAATGTAAAATGAAACAGAATGTAAATGTAAAATGAAACAGAAAATGATGAACAAGAATTCGTCTACCACTACTGCTAAAACTGCCCCTATAAATCTTGATATACTAGCAAGTAACCATACCAAAAAAAGTATTTTAGCAAAAATGTTCCACCACAGAGTCCTTCTGAATCTTATAAAAACAGGAGACAAATCATCCACAACCCTTCAAACCTACCGTAGAAAATTAATCTTAGAAGCTTTGATAGACAGTGCAATCCTTCTCAAAAGAAAGTTATTCATTTTAGTGTTAAATAGAAGGAAAGCACTAACAAAACTAACTACTAAATTACAAAAAAACTTCTCAATAAACAGAATGTCAACAAAAATAACTTCTTAAATATTTGTGGAGGTGAATGGAGTCACACCATGAGCACAGAACCATATTTTAATGAAGAAGCATACAAACAAAACCAAACAAACACAATTGCCATACATAGCAGTGGACGAAGTTATGAAAAAATTAATAATACCATAATGGAACAAGAAATACTGCTTACAAAACTATCCCCAGAAAACTCAGAATTACCTCTCCATTCGACTGAACCAGAACCTTCAGTATACAAATGGCCATGCACGTCAATGTGTAACATTCCCAAAAAATCTTTCAAAAAGTTCCTCAATCTGTATGTGAAAGGCAAAGACAAAATCAAAATGAAAGTGCTGCAAAATATGGATACCTGTCCAGTGCGCAAATACACAGGGCTACAAGGACATTCATTAGCCTGCATTTCAGGACCTATTTGCAAAAGCACATTCCATCATATCAAAATGATATCAACACATCATTCAACTATAAGAAATATAGTCTATAAACTGTACTATGCTAAAAGTCCTGCTTTAACACTAGCCAATTTAAATAACACTCTTCTACATGGTACACCCAAAGACCTATTACAAGAAATCAACCATATCCAGAGAAAATATTTTGGAAGTGAAAGGCACTTACAAAATGCAATAGCTTTACAAAAGACTAGCAACAATTCTGCACATGGCAACCTTCTACTACACACATACAAAAAAGAAATACAAAAATTTTAAGGTACATTCGCTGATGTGCCAAACCATGTGTGTGTGTGTTGCTGCAGAATTTGTATAAAAGTAACACAAAAACTGTAGACGTAACATACAAAAAAGAAGACAATGAAGATTCCAAATGGTTTGAATTCGCTCTCTACCTTATAGCAGAAAACAAACACGAAATAACTGATCCCTTAATACTTTGCAAAACTTGACAACAATCAAATTCCTTCATGTGCTATCACAAATAACTTGGAATTATTCCCACTACCAAAACCCCTGCAACAACTCAATTTATATGAGAGCATTATAATTCAAACAGTGCACCCATTTCAAGCAATAATACACCTTCAACCAAAAACAGCAAAATTACCTCCCTCTGAATTGGCATTTGTGGAAAAGTAGTTTATTTACCATAAGATCTGAAAGGAAATGTGCACACTCTGGGTGTGCAACGTCCCATAGAGCAATATTTAATGGTCTTAGTAAATGGTTTACCAACAAAAGACAAAAAAATTGGCAACAACTTGTAGACTTACATAAAGTTAGACAAGCCTTGCAATATCTAAAAGACAATAATGAATACTACAAAGAAATAAATATTGAAGAAAAGTTAAGGGAACAACTGAAATAATTCAAGAGTCACCAGAAACTGGTCAATTTGAACTTCTAGATCCTGCTACAGTATCCAATATTTTAGACCATTATACAATTCATCCATTACACTCTAATGACACCATAGATGGAGCATTAGAAACGTAACAAATGCAACAAACCAAAGGATCACCAATCAGCATATGGGAAAAAAGTATAGAAGCATGTGCTTTTCCTCAACTGTTTCCTACTGCCAAAGGAGGAAGGTACGATGATAGACCCACTCAGATAACAGCATCAGATTACCGCTCATTACAAATGTATTCTGAAGATCCCTTATTTAGACAAAATGTGGAATACATAATACACCTACTCCTTGAAAGTGAACTAGCAACTCTATGTTACGAAGTTGCACACATATTGAAATCAGGAATCCACTTTCAAAATATGTCAGCTACGCAATTAATTCAAAAAGTGCAAGAAAAAGATGAGGTTTTACATTCAAGCATTCCAAATCTGTTAGCAAACATGCGTGGTACGAAAGAGTACTGGCTCGGAAGTCACAGAGATTTACATTGTAAGATAAGAAACCTTGGCCCACCCACTTGGTTTGTTACATTAAGCTGTGCAGAATATGCATGGGCAGATTGACATGATTTCCTACGCATATCAAACAAAAATAAAACAAACATAGATATACTAACAACTGGAGAACTTTGCTCTCTAGATCCTGTTAATGTTTCAAGATATTTCCATCATCGTTTCATTGCTATGCTACACTTGATTTGTAATAAAACTGTTCCTCCCCTCGGAGAAGTGCAACACTTATTTTGGAGAAGAGAATACCGAGCCAGAGGAGCACCACATATCCACATGCTTTTATGGATTAAAGATGCTCTGAAATTTGGTCAAGACAGTGATGCCACTGTTTTACAGTTTATCGAAAAATATGTCACTTGTGAAATTCCATCGGAAATAACAAATAGTGATCTTCATGCACAAATAGTACAATTTCAAAGACACAAATGTGGCAAATATTCTCGTCGCAAATACAAAAACAAAGGGACATATTACACCAAATGACGCTTTGGTTTCCCTAGACCAGTTACAGAAACAGGTGAAGTGAACAACTTCATGTCTTCAGTTAGACAAAGTGTTAAAGGTAAATCACCTAAGAACAAGGATTACATAAAAAGAACAGAAGAATCAAAATGTATCAATGATTACAATGCAATATTGGCTTCTTATCGAATGCAAACATAGATGTGCAGTACATTGCAGACAATTCCACTGCAGTTGCACAATATGTTCCAGCCTACTTAACAAAAGGAAGAAAAACAGAGCTTCAACACCTCTGGAATGACCTATCATCGGACAAAACACTATCTCAGATTGTACAGTTTAGGCATAAAAATGTTCTCTCATAGAGAATATGGCTCCTATGAAGCTGCAAATCATTTAACCGGTACTGCTTTGTATGAAAAATCTGAAAATATAGTATGGCTAAGTCTTGGCCCTGCTAAATCTAAAAAAGAGTTCTCAAACCATACAACGACATAGAAACAATAGCCAAAAATGATCCCAACAGCCAAGATATTTTTAAAAACAATTTACTAGACACATACTACCCGAACAGGAGTACCACTTTGGAAACCATGTGTCTATACCACATAGCCCAAACTTCACATACAAAAATAATATAAAACCTGATGAAAAAAAAGGTAGATATAGAGTGACAGATTGTGAAGGCAGCTTAGTGAAACTTAATAAACAAAGCTTAATTAATCATACCAAATTGTCATTAAAAGCTCCTCAACATAAAGAACTATATTACATGTCACTGCTACAACTTTTTAAACTATGGAGAAAGAAGAAGAGATACTAGAAAACTATAACTCCTATGAAGACGCTTTCAAAGCAAATGAAAGCACTATCACCGATATAAATTTAACACAGTACAAAACAATGTTGCACAATGAACAGCAACACGAAGAAGAACTCCAGGCCCAACTAGATAAGGACACTCCCGAGAGTTGTCAACCTCCTGTAACAGGAAGTCAAGAACCACTGGGACAGCCGCTAATAGCAAATGAGGCAGAATTAGCTATGACAGAAGTAGAGAACACCATGTATCACTATGAAAAAAATACAGAAGATTTAACTGTACTACAATCAAAACTGAACAAAGAGCAGGGTACCATTTTTCAAGAATTAACAAAAGAAATTGCACATGGTGTACAACATGAAATTAAGATTGTACCTGCCAAAATTACAAACCTATACTACTATACGTGAGTGGTGAAGCTGGTTCAGGCAAAACATTCTTATTTAAAATCATCAGCAAGTTCCTTCAACAATTGACAAACAACAAACTGTCAGCTGTTGTAACTGCCCCCACAGGTTTAGCTGCCTACAACATAGGCGGTGTCACTTTACACCGATTACTTCTCCTTCCAGTAGAACACCAAAACAAATTAGAATATTACAAACTTTCTACTTAAGCTGCAATGGAACTACGCACAGTGTTAAAACAAATGAAAATTCTACTAATAGATGAAGTGAGCATTGTCTCCAATCTAATGTTGGCTTTGATTCACATCAAATTGCAAGAAGTACTTAAAACAAACTACGAAGAGCTCTTTGGAGGAAAACACATTATTGTTTTCAGAGATCTTCTTCAATTGACACCAGCGAAAGGTGAACCTATTTTTAAAAACTTAGGACACAAACTCTGCTGTAAAACTGTTGGCAGCATAGGAAATGTCAACCTTTGGCAACATTTCCAATACAGAGAATTAACAGAAAACATGTGCCAATCTGCAGACCTAACTTACGCCAACATTTAAAAAAAGTATTAGAGTTGGTGTACTATCTCAAGAAGCACAAGCAATATTAAAAACCCGGCACATCCATGCACTTTATGGCCATACTTCATGTGCTACTGATGTCATGGAACAATTAGCACACAAAAATGTCAATTGTATGTCCTTAATGCCAACTCTTGCAAGCTGTTCCAAATTCAATTAAACAATGTTGAAAAAAGAAATGCAACCAATAATTGAAATTTGCTCCACAGACAAACTGGATGTACATGGTATGACACTACCCAACAAGCCACAACAAGATTAAATACCTTAGAAAATTCTATCTCCAACACAGCTGGTTTGGAGAAAATATTAAAATGATCCTTAAACTGTAGAGTAATGCTTAAACATAACCTTGGCGTGGAGCAAGGACTAGTTAATGGAGCAATGGGTACAGTTGTTGGCTTTCAAACATACCCACGTCACAACAACATTCAGTTTGTCAATATTCTCTTTGACAATTTTTCAGAAGTAAAAAGGATAGCGCGTTCAACAGTTGGATTCCTTCTCTTCAAAGACATGTATGTACGCAGAGAACAATTTTCTCTAACTCTAGCATACGCAGTCACCATACACAAATCACAAGGTCTTACCCTAGGCAAAGCATTGATAGATATTGGGAACACAGTCTTTAAAGAAGGCATGAGCTACATAGCACTATCACGCTTACGTACACTTGACGGTCTATTTCTAATCAACTTTAATGCAAGTAAAGTAAACACTGATATTCCTTGCATTTTCAGAATACAATAGACTACGTTCACTATACACCCCCTATCTAAAAACATATCCTGTTCCAAAAAAAGGAAAACGTTGTAAAAGAAAACTAATTCAAACAGAAATGCAACAGGATCTCACTGCAAATCCTCCAAAGAGAATAAAAGAACCTAATACTTCATCAATTACCACAACCAAAGAAGAACCTATTACTCAAAGAAGCAACACACACCCCAAAAAAATGACTTGAACACAGAACTATCTGGTCCATTCAAATTTCAAATATAACTGGTGTAAATTGCTACGCAAATGTGGCAATGAATATTCTATTTCAATTGCCACCAATTGTTGACAACATTTACTTACAGAGTACAGACCAATTGTGTTTTCAAACGTTAGTCCTTCATAGAAACGCAACAAACAATTCTGACAAAATGTATAGTGTTCATAGAATAAGACAATAATTGGACTACTGTGCTGGAATGGTGAAATTCACTATAAACTCACAAGAAGATCCACAAGAATGTCTAATGTACTTAATACAAGTACTGGAAAACAAAAACATACCTATAAAGGAAATCTTCCAGATTCTTTCCATACATTTGGAAACATACATTCACTCTCTGCAACAATGTGGCACAGGAACAAATCCCTAATGAGCGCTTCGTGTATGTATCCATACCTAATTGTGAATCTGTTCCATTTCAGCAACTTGTACAAAATGCAAACCATGGTAAATTATGTACTACCTGCAATTCAGATAATCGCCCCACCTTACTAATACAAACACATAGTAAATACGTAATACTAATTCTTCTATGTTACAATGCAGATGGTACCAAAAACAACTGCAAGCTGACTGGATTCACACATGGTCAATTACCACTTGGTAAGAAAACCTTCACAATAATAGGTATAATCTACCACGCAGGAGTTACAACCAATGCAGGTCACTACACTGCATATATAAAAAGAAATGTGGATGGTTTGAATGTAATGATAGTACCATTACTGTAAAGCAGAGATTACCAGCAAATCTTACAAATGCTTATTTAATCCTCTAAGTACTAATCTGTACTTAAACATTAACAAAACTTCAATTAAAAAAACTATAACCAGTTAGAATAGGCCAACAGGTATCTAACTGCCCCAAGATTTTGCAACAACCAAACGGATAAATCATTACCACTAAATTATAACAGAAAATAGACAGTTAGAATATGCCAACAGGTATCTAACTGCTCCAAATATCTGCAACAGGCATACATATAGAACATTAGTCAGAAACAAACAAACAAATAGACTGTAGCATAACAAAAACATTTTTTTTAATCTGACATGGATTTCTTTTCCCACAGACCCAATGATTTGAAAAACAATCACATAAACTGAGCAAATTGCACAGCACACTGGTTTGTAAACTACTAAATATGAGGGTCTAAAAAAGTTTAAATGTCTATTATGCAATGTAATAAGTCTTTATAAAATACATACACTAACATGCTCTTTTCTTTTATCACAGAAATTGAAAAAGAATGTGTGCTCCAGTTCCCAACTCATGAAAAAAATATATCCAATCTCAAAAAATCAAACAGTAAGTATATTCTAATACAACACATAAATACTGCTACATAACAGAACCATTGAAGCAAACACCTAACCATAAACCACAATACAAAAAGTTCACTTCTATGGATATGTTATACTGCAGTGCTTGTTACCAAACTCTACAATCTTAATGACATGACGTATCCAAAACTTCCCATACAATCTATACAAATCAAACAGTACACAAACTGTAGATTTGAACATATTAGATAGATATTTGATTATATGGGTGTGATCTATGTGTATGATATGCTGCCGTGGTTGTGGCCAGGGCCTAGAGTCTTGGGTGTATGGCCTACGGCCTTCGGCCTGCGGCCATGCACCCAAGACTCTAGGCCCTGGCCACAACCACTGCAACATATCACACCCATGGTGGCTTATAACTTCAGTGCTTACAACTTCGGTCTTGGGTGCATAGCCTTCGGCCATGCACCCAAGACTCTAGGCCCTGGCCACAACCACCACAGCATATCACACCCATGGTGGCTTATAAATTCAGTGCTTATAACATCGATCTTGGGTGCATGGCCTTTTGGCCTTTGGCCATGCACCCAAGACTCTAGGCCCTGGTCACAACCACCGCAGCATATCACACCAATAGAATCAAACATTTTAACTGTGGCATATGGCAATGTTTATGCCCGTGTACACCGCGCGTGTCCTTAGAACAGTTTCTACTTGTCTGCGGACAGCACGGACGGGAATACTGTCCTTAGGACACTACTCATTTTCACTAATTACAGACATCTGGACAGCGCGGGCATGTCGAATACATCAGTAGCACCTGCCACCTAAACAAATACAGTAATTGACCCATCTCTTACTCCCCAAACCTCCCCAAGCAATCTTGCACACCAAAACACTCCCCAAAATGACATTTCACCTCTGTTCACATCCCCCGCTGTCGGCGGATCCAAGATGGCAGGCGCATCGGAACAATCTGACGCACTTCACTCTCTTCACCATCCAATCAGCGAACGCGTCGCATGTCGGTGGACCTGACGCAAGCCGATTAGCCAAACAGTGTCCTGCCCATGGAGCGAACACGGAAGTGTGTCGGCGGAGCGGACATAGATATCACTAATTATTTGTGACCTACTTTTTGCTTGTTTTAAAAAAAAACTACTGGACGGATTGTCACCAAATTTACAAAAGCACGCTTTCGGGACCAAGCCGCTGCTCCTGCCGTAAATTTGGTGAAAATCCATCCAGCGGTTTGGGCTGTAGGCGTGCGCAAAATTTGTTTCTCATTCAGTCTATGGGAAAAAAAGAAATTTTGGGACCTATATAACTTTGCCCCCCCTGGACCAATCCTCACCAAACTTTGCAAAAATATTCAGAGTGGGCCATATACTTTTCCTGAAACGTTTGGTGTGGATTTGTCCAGGGGGAGCAAAGTTATAAGCCACCCAAAAAGTGCTCTTCCTATGGGATTATCAACTTAACCATAACTACACGGCCAGTACCGTGGCCGTGCAAAATATATATATATATCTATGTATATATATATATATATATATATATATATATGTATATATATATATATATATATATATATATATATATACATATATATAAATATATATAAATATACATTATATATCAAAACAAAGAGAAAAGAAGAAAGCAAATTGCAGCTTTCCGGGCGGCACTCTCCTCAATAAAGAAATCACCTGGATACGTGAAAAAGAATTTCCATCATACGTCCTTTATTTTAACATATACAGTGGACAAGTAGCTCCGGAGAAAAACAAAACAGCAAGGCATTTCACCCTTACAGGGTTTGTCAGATTGTAAACATAAACAAAAGGCTTTTCTTTTTAAACACTTTACTAATACGGTAGTCCCTCTTTTCTTTCCATTAAACACAAAACGTTGTTCAAAGCTTCTGTTTATCTAAGTGCCATCTTGGAATAGTCAAATGCTTTGGAAAGTGTTAGCATTAACCTAGTATCAATTACTTTTTATAAAGTGCTTGGTGCTTATAAAGCTGTTACAAACCATCAGCTATTTCATTCGCATTCCCAACATAATGGTTGTTACTATAAGTGCATAGTGCTTGCCATTCACAGAGAAATACGATGCAACATAACCATTGCACCACAATGCTAAAATACTTTCCAAAATAGTAGTTTGAGTACTTTTTTGTGTTTGCGTAATTAGCTTCTTTTTTGCTTTTATGCACATGTAATCTTATTGCTCTTTTTTTATATGGAGATACCCCACATAGTCTACATTTGATTGTATCCTTCTTACGATGTCTAACATCCCAAGTAAAGTACATAATGTGTCATGTGCATATTTCATTTCCCCCGTCACTAAGATGTATAGCATTTTAAGTAGGGTGCATAGTGCATCGCAGCAACACCAATCCAACAATAAATTGCATAGTGCGTCTTGTGCAGTTTTCACTCCCCATCGCTAAAAAGTCTAGCACTGTAAGTAAAGTGCATAGTGCATCACAACAGCGATTGTCCAACAGCACTGAACACTTATTGATGTTCTTAAAGGTGCATAGTGCATCGCAGCAACTATGAACCAACAATAATGTGCATAATGCGTTTTGTGCAAATTGCATTTCCCCCATCGCTAAAGTGTCTAGCGCTTTGAATAAAGTGCATAGTGCATCGCATAGCGATTGTCCAACAATACTGATAACTTATTGATGTTATTAAAGAGGGGACATATTAGAGCATTACATTTCTCGTATTACTTAAAATGTCTACCGAAAATGCATAGTGCATTATAGCAACAATTATCTAACCATATAAACAGTGGCGTAACACAAAATGTGGGGGCCCCCCTGCGAGCCATGCTGAGGGGGCCCCCCAACTCGGCAACAAATCACAGGTTGCGCCACACTCTGGGCCGGCCTAGACTGTCACGCTTGCACAATACGCATGAACGTGCTGCTGAAGGGGTATGCCGCACACTGCACTAGGAAAAAGATATAAATATGTGTTTTAATGCAATATACAGCACACTTTCTGAGATAAATTGGCTATAAAGCCAGAGTGTTTGCAATTGTTTTGTAGGGTAACACAATCCAATACATGCAAGTCACCAACAGTGCACAGGAACATTAATGCTTCCAACTGGCTGCACAATGTAGACCAGTGTAAACACGTAATAACATTATAGTACAGAATGCCAGGCCACATTTAGACATACCTAGACTGTTTTCAGCAAAATGCCAGTCAAAGCAATAACACTCATCAAGAAGAGAGCACACAATAAAGCATGTGTCTCCATGGCCTCGAACAACACGGCCAAACTCTTTAAAATCTGCAAGGAACTGGTCAATCCTGTTGTGGTCTATACCTCTTCTGTTCCCTCCCATGCCCTCTGTACAGCTCTGGCCTCTCATTTCTCTGCTAAATCTCAGGACATCCTGTCCTCTATGTCCTCTTCCTCTCTCGGCCCATTTTGGCCATCTCTTCTCTCCTCCTCCTTTTTCCTCTTTCTCTCTGACAACACCTGACGAGGTTCCTAGACAAGTCCGATCTATGAAAGTGTCGTCCAAACAGGTGCTCCGCTGCTCCTCCAGAACCATCAAAGCCCATATTGACACCCTCGCTCCAGCCTTGGCCGATTTCTGTAATCACTCTTTCGCCACTGCAATGTTCGCCTCTCCCTTTGAGCACTCCCTTGTGCACCCACTCCTCAAGAAGCAGTCTGCTGATCCTACCTGCCCGGAAAACTATCGCTCAATCTCCACCTTTCCTGAGCAAACTCTTGGAAAAGCTTGCTATCTCCCAGCTTACTCTCCACACTGAATCTGTTGGTTGTCTCCATGACCATCAGTCTGGCTTCAGAGCTGCCAGAGGCATGGAAACTGCTCTCCTTAACACCTGTGCTGCTCTCTAACCTTGATTCCAGCATTCCTTCTATTCTCATCCTTCATCTTTCCTCTGCTTTCGACAGGGTCAACATCGCCATCCTGATCAATCGACTCTGTGAGAACCTGGGCATCACAGATCAGACCCTAGAGTGACTGACCTACTTCCACTTGGACCGCCACTCCGCTCCCAGGTCGATCGTGGTCCCATTCTCTCCGCCACCTCTCTCTACCTGTGGCATTCCCCAGGGCTCTATCCTCTCACGCTGGTTTTTCAACCTCTACTTGGCCACTTTGGCCTCCCTGATCTCTACCTTATCCTCTAACTTTCAGTGTTGAGCGGATGACTCAGCTTTCCTTCAGGCTCCCCTCATCCTCCTCTCCTCTCTTGCTCATTCCTGACTGTCTATCCACGATTCAGGATTGGTGCGCCTCCAATGATCTCTGCCTTAATGCCAGTAAGACAGAGATCCTTCTCATTGGGACCCTTGCCACTGCGTTTCCTCTCTCACTATAGCAGACCACCTTGGGCCCTCTTCCTTTGCCTTCCTGCGAGGCAAAAAACCTTGGTGTCATCTTCAACGCCACACTCTCTTTCTCTCCTAACATCTCGGACATCACCAAGAAGTCCCACTACCAGCTGCTCCTCCTCAAAGGGACTCTTCCCTTTCTCACTCTCCACCAGAAGCTCACTGTCTCTAGGCTGGACTACTGCAACAGCCACTTTCTCAATCTGTCTTCCTCTAGTCTCCGTCATCTGCAAATAATCCAGAACAGGACTGCAAGACTTAGCCTTGGCCTCAAGCCCTGGGATTGTATTTCTCCAGCCTGAAATCTCTCCACTGGCTGCAAGGATCAAGTTCAAGAACCTTTGCATTGCCCACAAGGCTTTCTGGGGCCAGTGCCCACACTAAATCCAATGCTCTCTTCCAAAATACCTTCTTTCTCTAACCCTTCACTCAACTACCTCCAACTCTCTAAGGCTTAGACATTTCTCCAGGCAGAGAGTGGGGGTAGACCTCTCTCCTCTGCTGGTGCCTCCAACTGGAATGGTCTCCCTGCCCCTCTCAAACCCCCCCCTCTTGAGGCGGACAACCTGAAGTTTCGGAAGCAGCTAAAAGCTTTCCTGTTCTCTGCTGCTTTCGCTCTCTCTCCCCCCCTGCTGACCTACCTGACCTACCTGTCTGCTGTACTGACTGGCTGCTTGGCTACCCTCAGAGTCTCTCTGAGTTCAGGCTCTTTCTTGATTGGTCACCCTTGCACTGCCTCCGGGCCTACCATGCACTTAGGGGCTGTAACTGTAACCCTGCAGTCCATTGTTCTCCTTGCACAACCAATAGCTGCTCTGCCCTGGCTGCACTTACTGAGAGCATTGCTGCCCTGTTTTCCCCTCCCCTCTCACTTGCACTTCCCTGCTCCCTTTTCCCTTGCACTTCTCGTTCTCGCAATGACACAAGGCCTAGTGAGATCGTTTGTCTTGTCCTCCCTCTATCATCCCTCCCTTGTGTACACTTGTGTACAGGCGCATTATAAATGACTTGAATTTCATCATATCATTATATCACAGATGCCCAGAAAAATATACAATGCCGCAGTAAGAAATGGCTAGACTGGCAGCACCCAAATGCCAATCTAGCCAGGTAATTAAAGTTAGCAGGACTACTTTATCAGAAATATCCAGTTAAAAGAAAGTCATACCAAACTGAGGAATGACTAGACTGGCTGCATCAAAATGCCTCTCTAGCCACTAATACCACATATCATGCCTGCTTAGCCTGGACATGGACAACCATTATGATTTATCACACAATCCTGCCCCCCCACACATCCACTCTCCCTCCCACCCACTACCCCAACCTCCACAATCAGCTCCTTGGCCCAGAATTACCTCTGCGTCCCTCTTCCTTGTCCCAGAGCTTACGTATGAGGCTCCTTGCCTCATAGGTAAGTACTGGGATGAGGAACAGTGGGACTATGAGTGATGAAGATTACAGGTAGCTAAATCAGGCATTACCTCCATGTACCTCTACCTCTTCCCAGTACTTTTGTATGAGGCAGAGTGCCTCAAACACACGTACTGCCTCGTATATAAGTACTGGGACGAGGAAGAATAGGGCTAGTAGTAAGCAAGGCATTAAACACAAGTAGTAGCGCAACACCATTGAGTTAACTGGGCTTCAGCACTACCCCCCTGACATTTTGGGCTATATTGACTCAACTTGGCTAACCTTTAGAGCAGTTGCCAGACCGAACAGGACACAGATTTTAAACGGCACCTGGTTTTTGCTGTTAACAAGAACCCAGCAATTACCAACGTAAAGCATTTCACTGTTAGTAGCTGCATTCAAATGCCACATTGTTTAGGCAATTGAAATCGTGATGTGGGTTTAGTACTTGCATGCCAGGGGAGTGATTGGAAGGGTAGAGAGGGAACAGGAGACTTATAAGAGAGAGTTAACTGCTTGTAACATTGAATCTGCACTAGAATAGTCTCATTAAAATGCGTAAATAATTTGGATGCGCCCACACAAATAAGTTTCCCCCTCCCCACCGCATGTGAAGTTAGCGCCTCTCCCAACATTTGAAGAGTTAGCCCCCCCGAAATGAAGGTTTTCTTGTGCCCCTGTACACAAGCACACACACCATTCACCTTATACACACCCAGTCATCCACACATTTAAGTGTGCACCCTTTCACCATGCAGGCACACCCACACAGCCACCCATACATTTAAGTGTGCACCCTTTCACCATGCAGGCACACCCACACAGCCACCCATACATTTAAGTGTGCACCCTTTCACCATACACACACAGGCAGCCAGCTATACATTTGAGTGTGCACCCTTTCACCATAGACTAATACACGCACACCTCATGGAGTTGAGGGGGGCCCTATTACTTAAAAAAGAAATTGTGGCTCATTACGGGTCCAGCGGTAACCGTGCCGGTGCTACCGGCGGGTTGCCGCTGGACCCATAAAAAATTACTATGGCCTGACTTCCCGGTGCCACCGTGCTATTTCAAGTCCGGCGGCTGGGAAATCAGGTGCTGGTAATTTCGTTAAACCCCAGACTCCACGGGAATGGGGACACAGAACCAGCTGCACCATTGTTAACGGTGCCGGTGCTTCCGTGACAGGTCTGCCTACCGTGGCTGCTCTGCCTGGCAGGGTCAGACCTGTCGGGCACGGCAGCCCCACCAGGCAGACCTGTAATATGCCGGTCCAGAAACAACAGTGCCTGTAAGCTTACCAGCACCGTTGTTTCCGGACCGGCAAGGTCAGAATGAGCCCCATTGTTTCTTTTTTGAGTCACTATAACTTCATTAAGAAATTATTTCAGTTAAGGACCGAACCATAATCAAAATAATTTCTTTATGATGGCTGAGTGGCTTCAAAAACAAACAATTTCTTTTTGAAGGCATAGGGCTCCTCCCCCACCCCATGACATGGAGGCCTCCAGCCTAGGGTCTTCCATGTCATGGGGTACGGGGGCCCTCAGACTTCAAAAAGAAAGTTTCTTTTTGTAGTCACTCTGCCTTCATAAAGAAATTATTTATGTTACAGAAATGTTCTTTATGAATGCAGAGTGAATTTCAAAAGAAACTTTTTTTTTTTAGAAAAAAATCTTTTCTTTTTTTTTTTTTTTTTTTTTTACTGGGGCCCCCTCCCAGCCATGTGCTGGTGGGGCCCCCCACACCGCGGGCCACCCCGCACCGCGGGGGCTGCGGGGGCCCCTGTTACGCCAGTGCATATAAAAAAAATAGCAAAATTTGAGTTAAAAGGCCAATTATCAGAATAAAACGCATAGTGCTCATAATACGTATAAACATTTGATTATGCAACATGTTCTTATCTTCCAGATATATAAAATGTTAATTGCATGGAAAATGAGGAAGGAATAAACATGTTTTTCAAGTGTAAATATATATATATATATATATATATATAGACCTAACAACCACCTTACAAAAAAAACAAACAAACAACAGTGCAAATATGCAGTATAGGGTAGGTATAAATCAAAAGCCTCCCCATGGCATACAAGTTAAACAACACTCACCCACCAGGGTGCAAAATCGCCACGCGTTCTGCCTGGATATACCAAGCTTCCTCAGGCTGATCAAACTCCACATCCGTTAAAACACAACCAATTTAAAACATAAGGAAAGCAACTCGAGCGAGCAGCTCCTCCCCCTTCTCATCATGTTCGATCATGTGATCGCGTAATACCGCATTGAAAACCACATAAAGCGGGCCGCCATGATGGAATGACTAAGTTGTCATTGCGTTCACTATGAGCACAGTGTGCTGGCCATAAATTAAATGCCAGCATGACATGAGAGTATTGGGGAAGTGAGCTCTTCGCTCCACGCTGCATTTCTTTAATCAAAATCTTTATATTTCATACACATTTTCTTGTGTTAAATTGCGCCAGTGCGCCTTTCTGTAACATAGGTAGACCTCATCAACCTTGATGAGAGTCTAACCATTACGTCTCTGGGTTTGTAGTATTGTACTACAAGCTAAACACGGCACGGCAACAAACCCCATTAAGAGCCATAGCTCTCCATTATATATGCAGGACACAGCGCCCTCTAGTGGAGAAAGACTATATTTGTGTTAATTCAGTCTTTATCACAATACTATGTATGCTTGGAATAATTTCCACTATGATAGCCTTTACCTGTAAGGCGCATTTCCGTATGGATATTTAATCCTGTTTATGCAAGATACATATATTCACCACAGCAGTCATGGTTCCATAACGTGACTAGTGCATGTTGATACAGACAAAATATGATTGATGGTATCTTAGAGCGAACAGCAAGAGAACCGCAAAACTAAACAAAATGCAAATGCTTCAATATATATATCACTAACAAAAAAAACAAAAAACCTTGTTAACGCAGGAAAAAACCTAAAAACCCCAACAATTTGAAAGCTATGGTAATGTATGCAACCGTAACTCATGCTACCACTGTGCCTTGCAAGGACTAACACCCATGACACCAAAATGACATCACAAATGTCATTGATGACATCACATGTGCATTTAATTGTCATCAAAAGACTCCAGAAGGGATTGTCATTGTAATGTTGGCAGAAAAGTATCAGAGATCATTGGGAGAACTATCATTGCATAAATAGGTGATTAGGAAATGCATTGCTATAAACAGTGTTGGAATAGCAGCATACACAAAGTAAGTAAACTAAGCAAAACGGTAGCAGTACGACCAGAAAGTGTTACTAACCTAACTGATTATTTTCCTGCACAGAAATGATTGCTGTATTTAAGGCTTGCCTTTTCCCATATGTATATGTACCATGGGATGTGAGTGAACTCTAAGGAAAGCAGTGTAAGAACATATGAGAAGGGTATGGTGTTCAAATATAGTACCTTTTCACTTTGTAGTTCCTCAATTTTAGTGAAGAAAAACATCTAGTGTACATATGTCACTAAGCAAAAAAATAGGGAGCCAGACCGGTGATGTCATCAGTGATGTCATCAATGTCATTTGTGATGTCATCGTTGATGTCATCGGTGTTAGTCTTTGCAGTGTACAGTGGTAGCGTGAGTTATGGTTGCGTACCATACCATAACTTGTGAATTTGTGGGGTTTTTAGGTTTTTACCTGTAACCATAATGTCCCTGTAGCAAATTTTTTCCATTGAATTTGACAGGTGTTTTAGCAGTGCAACTTAACCATAACGTCCCATTAACAAGGATTTTTGTTAGTGAATTTCATTGTTTTTTAGCAGGATACCCTTAGTTTGTAATGAAGAACTGTGCAACATAGTGAAACTGCTGGCACCATGTTAATGCAGACAGCAGTTGCGGACTGTGCTTCTGTTTGCGTGGCATCCAAGCTGCTGAGGAAGGCAGATGCTCTCTTACATAGTGTTACCAATCACCAAACACAAAGAACATATACAAACCGCACCATGTGCAAGAATTGCAAGTGAAAAAGAGTAGGTTTGCAAATTGTGTACTTAAGAAGCAAACAGGACACAGGCATAGGCAGTACACCATAACGGAATGCATGAACAACAGAAGTGACGTCCGCCTTCAACAAAGTACCGCACTGCTACTGTAAATAGGAACCATCTGCTGTAGTATGCAATAGAACATAACCATAACATGCTTTTGTGTAACGTAAAGATAGCAAGCACCTTAGAGTGGCAAGACTAAAATGTCCCTCATGGCGCAAACAGTTTCTATAGTAACCCCATTGGTACGCACAGTACAGTGAACCGTAAATGATGTAATATATGTTGCTGCATGTACACCAAACACATTCTCTTTTCAGTAAGAGAACATATTGCAAAGGAAAGCAAGGCAGTACAAGCAGCAATCACTTGCACAACAGCATACGGGCAAATGAAAGGAAAGAAACTCTGTGCATAGGGAAATGGACAGCCTGGAGATTAAAGTTGAAAAAGTAGCAAACAAATGGACCCCCGTAAAGTTTGCGTACAAGGATATATTTTGAACAAAATAAAACAGCAGTGGCACATCTGCACGTGTACTCCTTCCCCATGTCATAGGCCACCATTCCCTCAAAAACCATGTCATGATAGATGTTACGGTATTACATCACGCTCCTCCTCCCCTCACAACCAAGTTCTGTAAATCCCCATTTCGCCACAATAAGTAGCTACTTCTGCTACCCCTTCCCTTTCCCAATAATGCGTATGATTGTGTACAAGTAAACAGTAATATTGTAAAAGTTGCTGAGGGTTTGTGTGGTGTTTTTTTTTTCCTGACATGGGGTTGTGACTCAGTGGCACACAGTCCTCATTGCAAAGACCGCAATTAATAAAAAGGTATGTGTCCTATGGACACCACAGCTGTCCGACCTATCCACAATCACAATGAAGGCATCCGTACGCCGCCAGGAAGGTCTGCATGTCTGCATGTTGTCCACCACCTATCAATGCGTGTGGGAGATGACGTTTGTGCGTAGTGCAAGTGCAAGCATGTGTATGTGTTCCTGTGTGTCCTAGTAACAGCACCACTCTGCTGCATATGCAAATGAACTTTAATTTACTGGAGGCGCCCACCCACTTCCTACAAGTAGCTATACACATGAACATTCCACCTGCTATGCACTATAAACATCCAGCATCTCCCAAAATGGTCAGCGCACGTGTGTCGCACTATTATTCTGTAGACAAGCGGCAGCAGTGTGCATAGGACACTTCTCCTCATGCGCACAACAAATTCCAGCCAAAATGTGTCTTGCGGACAGCCGTCCGAAAGGAGAACAGTGATGACAGCAGCATACGACCGCACCAACACTGGGCGTAGGCCCTTATTTTGGGACCACCATCTGGACCCTCGGACAGCGGAAAAGTGCAGTGTTTTGCAATGTTAAGATTGTTTTTCTGAAAGTAAACACTTATAAACACACCCCAATGTGCAGTTGGACATATATGTATCTTTTTCAAAAATGGAGGCCTGTTTGCCGAATGCAAGTTCCCCACATCAGTCTTACAAAAGTCATCGTGAAAATACCCGGAGGAGGTTTTCTTGCTGCGTTCCGCCGTGGATGCATACATTTAAATTTTGTTTTTAAGGGAGGCTGTCCATAGGCTTTCTTTTTTTCAATTTCTCATTTTAGATGCTTGTTCAGAGATGCCTTTTTTCCATTTTTCATTTGTTTTCTGTGTTCTTGCAGGCACAATATTACTGTAAACTCTTCACCGTATACTGTAGATTGGCAAACAAAAACACATTGCCAATGGGCGACATGGAAAGGCCATTTCCATACAAAAACTCAGCAATTCCACAACTAATGAGGTCATTGTTGCAGAAGAACATCCCAGGCGAGTGCACACAATCTGACAGGCTTCTGTTGATGAGACACCTTCCAGCATCTGGCTCAGAACAACATTCATCAAAAGTCACCCATACACTTCTCTGTAGTATAGATGAAACGAGCACCTGGGCAGAAGGAAAAAGGCGCCTCAATGCATTTAGCAACTTTCTGATTCAATAGAACAAAACTAAACAAGGCACATAACCCATATGCATACCGCCGTAGTGAGGGACAACGACATCCTCAGTTCCAGAAGGTGGCCAAGTCTCTGTAAAGTGTATGCATATCGGCGAAACTGTGCTCATAGACACCTTCCAAACCAAAATTGCCATCAAAGTGTCTTTGTGAAGCATACTTGTGTAGATCAAGCACAAACGCATCACCCAAAATCAACATGATGCGTTTTGCCATCTCAGCCACCCTCACTACATACATTAATGGAACACTGTATGACTACCCCTTTCACTGAACCACACACTCACACCAATGGCATCCAAGACCTTAGCATGTAACACTGTGGGATCTATGCAGCACATCAAAAGTACTGTTACTAAATCAGCCTGCAAGTATCCAGTCATTGGAAAACACTTGTAGTAGAAAGTTTTGTGACAGAGTGCAATCTTTTTGCATCCACGTTCACTAACATAATCACCCATTACGACAAAATGTAGGTATGCTAACTTTCCCCACAGTATGTGTACAACTCTGTTAAGGAACACCTCTGCGCATGGTATCTGTCACTGAGCGGCCATTACGTTCCTTACAAGCAATCTGAATGCTTTCCTATCCCTTAACATTAAATAGCACGATGTGTGCTTGCAACATTCTTATTTGCCCACATTATACAATGTAATATTGAAACAGGAACTCTTTGGTTTCCTTCTGACAATTCTACGAAATGTATTTAACACTAACCCACCTCCTACATAAATCATAAAAAAATTGCACCAATAGCAATATCGAATGTATCGCACTAGGCAAAAGGAGCTTTCCCAAACACCACTATTCGCACAGCTGCACTTATGTCCAGCACCACTATTGCCACAGTCTTCTTTTAAATCTGCCCCCTTGTACTGTTGGCCCTCTGGAACGCATCCAGAAGAGAAGTATGTGGTTTAGGATGCTGTATGTCCTGCACTGAAATATCACCAATAACTCCCAGTGACTGCTAAAAAGAAAGTGAGAAGACTCTGCATTATGCACAAGGCCTTCTGGGCCCTGGGATCTCAATACCTCCAACTGTGACTTGCTATATATTTGCACGCACAAGCGCTTCCCTCATCTGCCTCCAACTCCCTCAGGGCCACGCACGTCTACAAATAACCAGTTTGTGGTAGGTATGCTTCTTCGCCTGTATCCTCCCTCTGCTGTTGGTTTAAAGCTAACCAGGCTCTACTATGCTAGAAGCATGAGCTAAATAGCTCCCAGACCCCCTCAATTTCGAACCCTGATGTGTACCGTGTGTACACTCCACTCTGTTATCTGCAGGAGTGTATTTGCATGCCATGAATGAGGGCCAAAGTTTTGTCAGTACTGGTACCCTTCAGCCAGGCTGTAGATAACACAAAGTGAAGTCTGGTCCCATGACATTTTGAGAGCTGCCTTGTCCAGATCAGCCATACATGAGAAGGCATAGACTAGTGTTTGCTTAGCATGGTAAAATTAGGTCAGAATAACTGGAGGGGATTCTCAGATTGTCGGAAAGAATGTACCAAGGCTTTTTAGGTAACACCACACTTATCTAAATTGGTTCCACAGTTTCAAAACAATTGGCAATGCCATTTTCAAAATGATTGTTCTAAGGTCTAAGGTCAACTAAAATGGATACGTGTCTCTCATACCCAACACATGGTTTAGTACATATAGTACATTACTGAAGGTGTCACACTTTTGAAAATCTGTTCAAGGTTTGTGAAAACATAAAAAACATATTTTGAATAAATAGTCATTAGTCAAAGGTCAAAATAAATGACCACTCTGACTATTTGCCTAATTGATGAGATAGCACATACCACAACCTTTATGGTAACACCCTACTTATCTACATCAAATCAATGATTGCTGGCAAAAAGCAATACAAACCTTTGCATATTCTCATTTCAAGGTCAAAGGTCAAATGGCAAAGCCCCGGCACTCTACTTGATGCCTAGCAGACAACATATCTGACACAACCATTCCAATGACACATCTCTTATTTAAATGTATGAGATAGTAATAGAGCAAAAACAAAACAAACATACCTTTGGGAGGGAAATTCTGAGGTCAATGGTCAATTGACAAAAACCCATATCTTAACTGACACATACATTAAAAATGACACATTACGTCTGTCAAGGAGATAACTGTACTGACAAAATCCATACAACAGTTATAGAACAATTAACAAAAAACACTTTGCAGCTTATTATTGTGAGGTAAAAGGTCAAATGTCATAACCTCTTGAACTATTAGACTAATGGATTATGAAGATCATGCCATTAACTTTCAGAAAACATCACAATTCAGACAAACAGATCGAGGGTTAGAGATATGACAACAAAAACATTTCATGTAGTGCATTTTAAGGTCAAAGATCAGATACAAAGACTGTGTGACCCATTGCCTAACATACAGATGTAACACGTCAGAAAATTGTCTGATAACTAAACATACATACCAGAACAAACCATTTACTAGACATTATTTAAATCCAGTTCTTTAATGAGTCTAGCAGTTATTGCATGGAATTCCAGAAAGACAAATTATTTGTTATTCCTATTCTTTCTTATTTAGGGTCACTGCTTAAAGTGTTCAGCCTGTGAAACCCCCTGTTTTTTTAAGAACCCTGAACAAGAACGCCAGCCACTCTAGAAACAAAGAGCCACATGGCACTGGCCACAGCCCACGATCTTTAATTTGTAAAAAACACATGAAAAATAAAATGTTTTTGTTACTTTTTTTTTAGGGGTAGCAAGGGAGACCACAAGGGTAGCAAGTGAGAACTCAGGGGTCGCAGGTGCGACCCCTGGCAACCCCCAAATGATGTCCCTGTTGTGGCTGCTTTTCAGGGCACGAGCATGTTGGTGTAGAGTATAACGCTTCTTCAGTGGGCAGAAGCAACATATGGGGTTTTCGGAGGTTGGCAAGCTTGCTCAAGTATTTGGCTACCAGGATTTTAGTGCAGATGCCACTAGACAACAAGCACATGTTTTGTATTGGGATTTTGAATACCAGGGAATATTTCACAACAGATTGCTGGGGTAAAAAGGGGAGCACCTTTTATAGCCAGCATATTTATTGGAACATTTCCTCTCACAGATCATTTTTCTGGTGTTCATTACTTCTGTAAAAGTTTCAATGCTATTTTGTTTTGCACACTTTCTTCTAAGGGGAAGGTCAAATGAACTACATTTGTATTTTTCACTTTAAGATGTATGCTCACTTACTGTGCGTATATTCATGTGTGCAGGCTTTTGATGTCCGCTCTGGGTGCAGAAAGTACCTGGGCATATGCTATTCTTGGAGCCAGTCATTTTCCCCCATTTCCATGCTGCTTAAATGTGGTTAGTTGGGGTTGTGCAATGTATAACAACAGTCACCAAGTGTCTGGCCATGAAAAAAGGGGATTGGAGCATGCTGCTTAACCAAAGTTTGTGGTCCATGGCAAATAATGTAATCTCACTGTGCATTGCCTATAAACATTGTGAGTTCTCAAAGCCTACAATGTTTTATACATAACAATACCACTGGCAAAACAGGCCAAAGTCAATTTGTGATTGATGAAAATCTTTCAGCGGTGAGTTGCAAGTGTCTTAAAATATAGAGTGGCCATCCCCACTGGCCATAGCCTAAGGCTACGGTTAGTGGTTTGGTAGTGTTTGGCCATGCCCACCAGCCATGACCAAAGGATGTGTCTACTGACCATGGCCTAAGAACATGCAAGTGGTCTGGAAGCGTTCTACACATCAATGGAATAAGATAACCGTTGAAATTGAAGGTAAACACTTTAGTTGCAGGGATGTTAAGGTGAGCAATACATTGTAACCAAACTTTTAAATTCAAGGAAAAAAATGTAGTTGCAGGGATGTTAATATCATATCACTGATATCACTAATTACATGTTCTATGAGTACACTGATGACATTACAAATCACATCACTAATGTCATTACTGGTGACAACACTAATTACATTGAATATCACCGGTTACATTAATAATGGAATTAGACATAACATCATTTATAAGTTAGCTCATGACATCTTTGATTACTTTAATAACAATTTAGTCCATGGAGTTGGCCATGACAAGGACTTGGGTCACTTGCCAGCACCAAATGCCATAGCTAGTGGTTGGTTAGTGGTACAAAATGCCAATGTGCATGGTTAAAAGCCATGCCTAGTAGCCCATCACTGTTTTAAAATATACACTGGGCAACATTGAAAACGATAGACAGTGTCCATGTCTAAAGGCCATAGCTAGTGTCCCATTAATATGTTAGAATATACAGTTGTCATAGCCAAAGGCTGTGGCCACTGGCTATTATTGTGTCGAAGACCATGGCTAGTGGCTGGTTAGTGTATGTAATATACAGTGGGCACTGCCGAAGGCCATATCTAGTGGCTTATTAGTGTTGTGTAATACAAAGCGGACACGTCTGAAGGTCAACACTTATTACATTTTATTATTTTAAAATATATAGTGGACATGGCCAAAATGTGTACACACTGCTCAAGGTAAAAGGCCATGGATAGTGGCCCATTTATATGTTAGAATATATAGTGGGCACAGCCAAATATTGTGGCTACTGGGCAGTATTGTGCTTAAGTCCATGGCCAGCGCCTGATCAGTTTATATAATACACAGTGGGCACGGTTGAAAGCTGTTTCCACTGGTAAAGGCCAACATCTATGGTTGGTAGGTTCAGAAACCAGAAGGTGTCTCACCAACTATTCCCTGGGGATATGTCATCCAGGTGGTCACGACACACCAATTGCATTTGGATCCAGTTTCTGGAGGTGGACCTGTGTGGGAGGATCTCCTGGGTGAGGGGTCTTCAGGGAGTAGGATACAGGATGGTCAGATGCAGTATCCCCTTCCTTGTAAGACCTTTGTCCCATACTACCAGTTAGGATATTGAGGAACTCAACACCCCCCTTTCACAACACTAACATTTTCTCACTGACAGTCTGCTATGAGATAAAACAGACTAACACCCGTGCAGTATACCTACCGTGTCCCAATACAATGGTCAGGCGAGCTCAGGCAATTACTGACCATCACACACACCTGACTACCATTACACATCCCCAAACTGATAAAAGGCAGAGCATGAGAGCACACTCTGAGCAAGGCAAATCACACGAGGAAACAGCAATTCCAATATGGCAATTTAACGAGACAAGAAAGACAGCAAAATAGAAGGGGGTTGCAAGGAGGGAAGTTCCCTTGACCTTTTTGACAGGGAGCCATTACTTTCATGCAATCTCGAGAATAGAACGTGTAAGACCAGGAAACAGGCTGAAGAATCCTGCACTATGTGTCGGAGGTACCCAAGGGCCTCCCGCATCAATAAGCAAGGCAGGAAAAAGCACCAGCTGCCGTCGTACTGTCCTTGGCTCCAAGAGCAAAGCAGCCTCAGTGAAATCAACACAGCTGGTGAGTTGGTGAGACCGATTCAAGAATGGTCTGTGTTGAATCCAATGTTGCGAGCAGCAACATTATATGGCAACCACTGGAACAAACATTGTTAAAACACGTGTAATAAAGAACACAAGTAAAGTTGAACTACTAATGAGGGATTGAACTTTAAAAGCAAGGTACACTATCCCTGAAAGAGTGGTCTGGTGCAATATGGGTGCTCAGTCGAAAGTCTCTGTAAGGTATCCAGCTAAGAATTGCCAAAGTGAAAGTGAGAAAAAGAGAATGTCAAGAAAAGAGTGAGTAATAGTGAATCACAGTAGTCATGCCATGGTTTCAGCAAAATCCTGCGCACAGTCGAAAGCCTTCGATTTCTGAAGTAAAAAAGCTTGGACAAGTAGAGAAAGTTGGTCCAAGCCCGACAGAGGGAGATCAATTATAACTTTGTATTTAAGTGAGCCTGAGCATGACAGAGGTGGACTCGGGGTAAACAGTGAATCACCCAAGAAGGTTTTATGTTAAAGTGTGTCAGACCCCGCTAGAGGGGACCGTGGGGTGAATCAAACACCCAAGAAGATGTACATGAGAATTCTGAGGAGAAAGGAAGTTTTGAATGTATGTTCATTGCATCAGGCCCTCTGAAATAAGAGACTTTGAATGGCAAAGAGGCTTTGAAACAGAAGGCCTGATACTGAGATTTGAACAACATGCTTGTGCTATAGAAGCCAGAGACTGTGCTAAGCTCGAGTGTGCCTTGTTGACATGTGCTGAAAATGTGGGGAAGGTAAGCCAACGGCTTGAATATCCTGACACATAATTTCTTGAACACTTTTCTTTTGCATAACATTGTTTCCAATACTATTTGTATTTAGAAGTAAGGATTGGCAAAAGGTTTATCAGTATAGGCCCTTTTTATTTTGACAGACTGGACTAGGACTGCTTTATTATTATTTGATGGTCATAGCTTGCTCCCATCTTTAGATTTAGGATTAAATAGGTGTTTTTCATACCCAATTGAAGTTCAATAAACACCCTTAAACTATGATCACTTGTGTCTGTGTACTGTTTGCACCATGCCCCCCCACCGCCCCGATCCTGGATGAATCCTCAGCAAACTTTGCAAAAGAGTATATGGCCCCATCAGAATAATTATGCAAAGTTTGTTGTGGTTTCATTCACAGAGGGCAAAGTTATAGGGGGGTCCCAAAATGTTGGAAATCCACAGAGACACAATAGAAAGAAAATGTTTTGGCCTACAACCCAAACCTCTGGATGGATTTTTATCAAATTTCCACCAGGAGTGATTTGAGATGAAGACCAATCAGCAGGTGCGTAACATGTCTTCATCCCAAAAGCATGCGTTTGTATATTTGGTGTAAATCCCTCCAGTTGTTTTTTTTCTTCAAATGGGCAAACAGTAGGTAAAAAAATGTGTGATATCTGGGTCCAGTCCGTGGCCTCACTTTCTGATTTAGAGTCTGCAGATGCCTTTGGGCCAATCAGAGAGCAGCAGGGCATTTGCAGACATGTTACGCACCTGCTGATTGGTCGGTTAAAAACGTCAGGAGCATCAAGAAAAGGACGCCATGTTGGATTCGCAAACAGCGCCTGTAGTCTGCGGACATTGTGGTAAAAACATATTAAAAATGCAACATTACATTTAACAAAAGAAAGTATCACTGTGGAGGTGAGGGGTGATGAAGATGGGATGGGATACGGCCATAAAAAACCCAAATCCAGGCATTTTTTCTTCTCTGATATCCGTGAAAATCTCAAATGTTAGGGGGTATACATGCATATTTCTGCATTACAGGGTCAGTGAAAAGCAGTTTTTGGATAGCTCATAACTTGGGTGACACTCAGGAGTATCATTAAAGACCCAAACCTGAATGGTTATGCAGTTTGATGCTGTTATGCCAAGAGGGGGAACAATTAGAGGGGGGTCCCAAAATATTTGAAAGGCTTATACATGTTGTGCTGTTTGACAAATGTGCATAAAAGTTTGCAAAGAGATTTTAAAACCCAATTTGAATGTTTGCGCAAAGTTTGGTCGGATTTTGTTAAGAGGGGACAACATTAGACAGGGTCTCAACATTTTTAGATGGTTTATAAGGGTGTTGTTGTTGCAAGAATCTGCGCAAATGTTTTCAGAATGCTTATAGACCCAACTTTGAATGTTTGTGCAAAGTCTGAATGGATTTTGTCAAGTGGGGGCTAAGTGATATGATTATTTTTTGTACGTACATTTTGACAGTTTTCACCATGGACATATCTGCAACAAAGGGGGTAATTCATAGAATTTAGCGCACAAGTGGCGTGTGCAAATCTCTGCGCCAGCCGCGTGCGCTAAAATCCATTTCCGCGCACAGCGTATTCATGGATTTCAGCTACCAAAACCAGCTGTTGCGCACAGTGGCGCAGCGACCCTGCAGCAGCGCCAGTTACGCCCCCAAGAACACCCCTCCCGCATGGAGAAGCCATCAAAATCCCCAATCCAGCGCAAAGGGCTGCGCTAACCCTGTACCAGCACGGCAAGCGGGGAACGTGTATTACTGGGGATCGTGGGAAGTTTCACACGCGATTGGCCCTGTGCGAGCGGGGTACGTGTATTATTGGGGTGCGCGGGAAGTTTCACATGCGATTTCAGCAGGGTACGTGTATTTCAGGGGTGCGCGGGAAGTTTCACGCGCGATTTCAGCAGGGTACGTGTATTACTGGGGATCGCGGGAAGTTTCACACACGATTGGCCCTGTGCGAGCGGGGTACGTGTATTACTCGGGTGCGCGGGAAGTTTCACACGCGATTTCAGCAGGGTACGTGTATTACTGGGGTGCGTGGGAAGTTTCACACGCGATTGGCCCTGTGCGTGCGGGGTATGTTTATTACAGGGGTGCGTGGGAAGTTTCACACGCAATTTCAGCAGGGTACGTGTATTACTGGGGTGCGCAGGAAGTTTCACACGCGATTGGCCCTGTGCGAGCGGGGTACATGTATTACTGGGGTGCGTGGGAAGTTTCACACGCGATTTCAGCACGGTACATGTATTACTGAGGTGCGTGGGAAGTTTCACACGCGATTGGCCCTGTGCGAGTGGGTTAAGTGTATTACTGGGGTGTGCGGGAAGTTTCACACGTGATTTCAGCAGGGTACGTGCATTACTGGGGTGCGCAGGAAGTTTCACACGCGATTGGTCCTGTGCGAGCGGGGTACATGTATTACTGGGGTGCGCGGGAAGTTTCACACGCAATTTCAGCAGGGTACGTGTATTTCTGGGGTGCGCGGGAAGTTTCACACGCGATTGGCCCTGTGCGAGTGGGGTACGTGTATTACTGGGGTGCGCGGGAAGTTTCACACACGATTTCAGCACGGTACGTCTATTACTGGGGTGAAAGGGAAGTTTCACACGCGATTGGCCCTGTGCGAGCGGGGTACGTGTATTACTGTGGTGCGCGGGAAGTGTCACACGCGATTTCAGCAGGGTACGTCTATTACTGGGGTGAAAGGGAAGTTTCACACGCGATTGGCCCTGTGCGAGTGGGGTACGTGTATTACTGGGGTGCGCGGGAAGTTTCACACACGATTTGAGCAGGGTACGTCTATTACTGGGGTGAAAGGGAAGTTTCACACGCAATTGGCCCTGTGCGAGCGGGGTACGTGTATTACTGGGGTGCGTGGGAAGTTTCACACGCGATTTCAGCAGGGTACGTGTATTACTGGGGTGCACGGAAAGTTTCACACGCGATTGGCCCTGTGCGAGCGGGGTACGTGTATTACTGGGGTGCGCAGGAAGTTTCACACGCAATTTCAGCAGGGTACGTGTATTACTGGGGATCGTGGGAAGTTTCACACGCGATTGGCCCTGTGCGAGCGGGGTACGTGTATTACTGGGGTGCGCGGGAAGTTTCACACGCGATTGGCCCAGTGGAAGCGGGGTACGTGTATTACTGGGGTGTGCAGGAAGTTTCACACGCGATTTCAGCAGTGTACGTGTATTTCAGGGGTGCGCGGGAAGTTTCACACGCGATTGGCCCAGTGGAAGCGGGGTACGTGTATTACTGGGGTGTGCAGGAAGTTTCACACGCGATTTCAGCAGTGTACGTGTATTTCAGGGGTGCGCGGGAAGTTTCACACGCGATTTCAGCAGGGTACGTGTATTTCAGGGGTGCCGGGGAGTCCTACATGTGATTTGGCAGTGTGGGTCCTCCCAGGTGTTCCCTGTACACCCTCCACGGACCCTGCAGGCAGCCCACACCACAGGGGACAACCCTGCACCCCTGGTCATGTCCCGCAGGCAGCCCACCCAACATGGGCATGCCCCCCCAGCAAACTACCCTTGCACTACTGATCACCAACTCATGTCCCCTTGTACCCCCACCCCCCAGCAGTGCGGGGCACTTGCCAGCAGGCCCCCACTCATGTCCCCCTCATGTCCCCCTGCACCCCCACCCCCCAGCAGTGCGGGGCACCTGCCCGCAGGCCCCCACTCATGTCCCACTCATGTCCCCCTGCACCCCCACCCCCCAGCAGTGCAGGGCACCTGCCCGCAGTCCCCCACTCATGTCCTACTCATGTCCCCCTGCACCCCCACCCCCCAGCAGTGCAGGGCACCTGCCCGCAGGCCCCAACTCATGTCCCACTCATGTCCCCCTGCACCCCCACCCCCCAGCAGTGCGGGGCACCTGCCCGCAGGCCCCCACTCATGTCCCACTCATGTCCCCCTGCACCCCCACCCCCCACCAGTGCGGGGCACCTGCCCGCAGGCCCCCACTCATGTCCTACTCATGTCCCCCTGCACCTCCACCCCCCAGCAGTGCGGGGAACCTGCCAGCAGGCCCCCACTCATGTCCCCCTGCACCCCCACCCCCACGCAGTGCGGGGCACCTGCCGGCAGGCCCCCACTCATGTCCCCCTCATGTCCCCCTGTACCACCACCCCCCAGCAGTGCGGGGCACCTGCCCGCAGGCCCCCACACATGTCCCCCAGCCAACACGTCACCACAATCTCGATCCCTGGCCCTTATGGGCAGCCTCCACATGCCAAACACCCACCCAAGTATTACATCCACCCACTTAAAAATGCCAATTACATGATACAACCCCAATGGCAAGTATGTAAATGAACACATGTCCCTCACATACACACAATGGATGTAAGTGAATGTCAAAAACCATATCATGACATGCATGAAACCAATGAGATGATACTACACATTGAAGTTTGATGATAAAAATGTATTAAAAGCAACATAAATGGAATTAAAAATAATCAAACGACAATGGGAATTAAAAACGAAAAGCAGCATGTCGGTAAAATAATGAAAAACAGCAAATCATAATCCAAAGGAAAGGTGTCCAAAGTCACAGTTCAAAAAAGTAAATCCAAGGGAAAAACAAAACCGAAAACCATTGCTCCATGTGTAAATCCCCAAAAAAAACTATAATCCAACAGTCAACTATATAGAGATAAACAATCCAGGGTCCATGATCCCAACTGAAGAAATGAAACCTATCAAAAAATACTACCTAATAAAAAAACTATATACAAAAAATGTGGTCCATTGTCCAAAAGGTCCAAAATAAATAAAAAAGCAAAGGAAACCTAACACTAACTACATAACTATTTACAAGGGCGGCGGGCTAGTCCGACGTCTCACTGGTTGATGTCATGGGCTAGGGCATCATCGAACTCCTGTTCAATGGATTGGAGGCGGTCATGTTCCCTGGCCCCGAGGTCTCGCAGGGATAATGCAGTGTCCAGCTCCAACTCCCTGCGAATACCCTCGAGGCACTCAGCCCGCCTCAGCGCCCTCCGCATGGAGTTCTCCTCCCTGACCATTGTGAGCAGTTCCTCCTCTGCTCGCTGCCGATCCGCATCTATCTGCTGGCCCAACCACTCCCACACGGAAGACACTCCCATTCCAGGGTTCTCCTGCCCTCCGGCCGATGCCTGCCCCCTGATGTTGATGGCCCCGAGCCATGATGCCTCCCACGTCGAGCCTGCTGCTGCCTCCGACGCAACTGCCTGTGCCAGCACGACGGCATCCAGGCTGATGGAATCCACCGACGCCGTTGTGCACGTGCCCTGCCCGATGATGCCGTCACATCCTCCATCTGCTGGGGCCCAGTTGCTGGTGTGTCCAACCCTGCTGAACCTCCGACTCCCGACTGTGGCAGGGATGGGATCCCCACCGAGTTGGCTGCATTGGTCGGGGCAGGTCCACAGGGGGCTCTGGTGGCATCTGGGCCGGAAGACGGCATGGAGAACGACTGGCGCATAGCCTCCACAGAGGAGGAGAGGGTCGCCAGAGTGGCTGACACATGTACGAAACCCCTGACCACGGCCGCTCCCAACTGGGCCACGTTGGCACGGTGCTCTTCGTGATGACGTGCCTGCTCCCCCGGGAAGCATGCACGTCATCACGAATGACACCCGTGCGCAACGCGACACCAATCAGGACCTTCTCCATACGGCCAGGGGTCCCCTCGTCCGTAGGTGGAGGGGAGTCAGATGACATGGACATCCCCCCTCCCTGTGGACGGGCCTGGGATGGGGCATCCCTGCTGGTGCATGGTGGTGCAGTCACAGTGTAAGGGACAGTGACATGCACAGGCCCCTCCACGAAGACCTGTGCTGCCTCCTGCCCCTGCCCCTGGACTGCACCACTTGCACCAGCAGGGATGCCCCCACCAAGCCCCATGTGCGGCTCAGTAGCGGCCTCCTCCTCCTCTGTGGAAACCACCAACCTGGATGGCTCCACCCCATCTTCCGCCATTGCAAGCCCCTGGGTACTGTACAATGGTCCCCTAGAAAGGAAGCAATAGCAGATGAGTGGCACTGTCAAAGATCACTTTCATCATGTCCCTCCACAACACATGGGTCAGTGCAGGCAAAACACATGCAGTAACAGGCATGGCGCATGCTATCGACATTAGCATACATGTCCAAGGGACTCTTGAAACAAACAATGTTGTTTTGGAACTCACATGCATCATGGGTCATGCCTATCACATGCACACACTTCACCGTAGTTTCATCCATCTGGACGCGTACACCCCAGACACAGTGGATGCAAGGATAACTAGGCTGCATCAGTGATTCTGAACATTGTCACAGACATGTGTCATGCATCCATGGCATTCACAAGTCACAGACACGTAGGTCAGACACACAGACATGGACACATACTTGTACATGGCATCAGCACCCATTCTTCACCCCCACCCATGTCCAGGAACAGAGACTGGCATGCTCTCATGTGTCCATTCCGCATAGGGCTCCCCATGTTGCATTTAAACACATACACCAACCGTGTGCTTCACACATTACTGGTCTCACATGCATGACCATGATGTCCCTGCACACACACATGCTTACATGGCCTATGTCACACATACAGGCAAGTATCAGACTACCAGCACACTGCAACATGCCCTGTCTCACACAGCAATGCTTGCCCACTTACCGCTCGACTCCAGACGGCTCTGCCTCTCAAGGATCTGGGCATGGAGCGGTGGGCGTACGCGTTCCAGGACCCTCATCTGGATGGTACTCATGCTGCCCCGGCCCCCCTCCACGAGGCGCCGGGCCTTTATGAGGGTCCTGGACGTCAAGTCCTCCCAGCGCTTCTTGACTTGCTTGATGTTGCGGGTTGCCACCCCCTGCGTGTTGATGGCAACCACAAAGTCGTCCCAGATCCTGTCCCGTCCTTCCTTGTCGGCGCGTGATGATCCGAAGAGGGCATCATAATGCCCCAGGACAAGCTCCACCAGGACACCAACTTCCTTCTGACTGAAGCTGGTGGCCCTCTGCCCCTCTGGCTGGGGGTCGCCAGTGGTCTCAGATGGTGTTTGCCTCGACATGGCGACCCCCTAGGCAGGCGTGGGTGGGCAACTGGGTCCTGGGGCTGGGCTGTGGAGCGATGGTAACCCAGTCGGGAGTCTTCTGTTCCAGCAGAGGTGGACACAGCAACTAGACCCCTGCAGATGGCTGATGTGCAGGCACCAAATGGCAAGGCACGAGAGCAGCAGGCAGTCAGGCAGCAGCAGATGGCATGTGGGAGCATGCTCGGGGCTCTGGGGGGCAGTGATTTGGCCTTTTGGGCAGGAGAATGGTCTTCCGTGTGTTTTTGCGTGGCCAGCTTGATACGGAGTGATTTGGCACGTGAAAAAATTGCACGTCAGCGTGTAATTCGAGGAAAGGCCCTTAGGGTGTAAGCGCATCTGCACGCATACGCGATTTCATTGGACCAAAGGCACTTCAAGAGTAAGCGCCTTTGTGAGGTGACATGCGCGGGCATGCACAGGCATTTCAGCGCACGTGAAAAACTGCACGTCCGTGTGGGAATGCATGTAATCCGAGGAAAGGGCCCGTGCGTGTAAGTGACGTGATGCGCGCGGGCGTTTCCCTCAGCACGGGTTAAAGGTGAGCGGGGGCAGCAGTACACGTTATTCGTGTTACTGGGTGCCACCGCGTACTACGGGAGGTTGATTCCACGGGTTACCAGTCATTTGGTCGAAAACCAAATGGTTGAATGACCATTTGATCGAAGTAAAATGGTCGAAAAAAAAAGGTTGAATTATTTATTTATTTTTTTTTTTTAATTTTATGGGGGGGTTCGATAAACCAAACCCCCTTTTTTCTTTATTAAAAAATATTTTTTAAGCAACCAAAACTAAAAAAAATATATATAAATAAAGAAATAAATAAATAAATAAATAAATTCGAACTTTTTTTTGGACCATTGTGATTCGATCAAATGGTCATTCGACCATTTATTTTCGACCAAATGACCGGACACCGATTCCACGCACGTAGGCTGCAGGGTTGCATGCATGGTTTTACTGCAGTTTTGGGGTGCCTGAGCATTGCGTGACCCGTCACTACATCACCGGGGTCACATACAGGCTTGCAGGTGCAGGGGGCTGTTAACATCTTGCTTCCCACCCCCTTCACCCCAATTGCCCAGGTCAATTGTGGTGTACACCTCCCATTGGCACTACTCCATCTGTGCCGGCACTACTACATCTGTGCCATGGTTGGGAGGCCACCAAAGGTGAGGGGCGCCTCAGCTGGGCATACTCCTCGTGGCGGGCGTGGTCGGGGACGTGGCCGTGGTGACCAGGGAGTTGGGGGACTCCAGGGTGTCCAGGGCGGCCGCAGAGGGGGAAGAGGCAGGGGTGCGTCACTTGAGCACAATGTTGTGCCATGTGTTGGTGCAGTCATGCCACCACGTCCTGTGGTTTCGGGGGATGCAGCTTCTCCATCTGGCACTGGCACCCGTGTGACCCGGCAGTCTGTTCCATCGACTGCCACGGGCCCAAGGGTAGTGGTAGCTGCAGGTGCAGCTGTGGACACTGCCACCCAGGCTCAGGGTCTGCCAGCGCAGGCTGTGTTGGCACTTGAGGAGCCCTTGATAGATTTCCAACAGTGCAAAGAGAGGGGGTTGGACTCTGGCTGCCTCTTCCTCTGAGATACTAACAGGTGTCGCGCTAGCATACATGAGACCAAGTCTACGCTAGTAAGACTTGTGATTTTTTGTAATAGAACCCAACAACAATTTTTCACGGGTGCTTAAGAATTTTTATTTGGGACACACCCCAAAAGATTTTTTAAAAAAACATAGACAAACTAAAAGTCCATTGTCACAAATTGTATTTTCATTATATTGTATCGGCATATAATGTCAACAACACTTAGTCATTAATACAACAAGGTTATCAAATGCAATATTATTGTTCATGCACTGAGAAGGAGACACTTAGATGTGTTTCCAGCTATATAACAACGCAGATGTAGATGGTGGGTTGTTCTATAGCTTTCCTCAGGACTGTGAAATCGGGTAGTCTTGTGTGTGTTTCTCTGACCAAGCTGTGGATGAGGGACAAGAAAAAAGGGGGGGACATGTGCTGTTTAAAAGGGTTCTATAGAATAAGAAACTAAAAAAAGCATGATGCTAAGCTCAGACATACCTGTCTTCAACAGTATTTTGTCTCAGGGCAGGATGGTGCGTGGGGAATGGCGAATCCGAGTATGCCAGACCAGGTGGTGATTGTTCTCTGGAGTTGCAGAAGAGGTCTCCGCTGCAATATATAGGACACAGCGTGTGTTAGATGCAAGTGTCCTACTTGTGTCAAGAAATTGACACTGTGCACGTGAGAAATTAAGGTGCTGTTTGCCTATTATTGGCCGGTACAGAGTGTAGTTAGCTGTGCGTGGACACATGTCTCCTGTTACAATATATAGACATTGTATCCTAAAGGGGATCTCAATAGACTGTTTTAGTCACTTTGGTATTAATACTTGTAACACCCCGAAGGAGAGGGCGAGATGCTTACCTTCTCGTACTGGGGAAAGCTCCTGAAGTGAACTGTGTCGCTGACCGTGCTGCGCGCATGCGTGATGTCACGTCGGTGAGGCGGGCAACCAGAAAAAGGTGAACCAAAATGGTTTGCGCATGCGTGAGTAAATAGTGGTGGAGTTACCGCGCATGTGTGGGAAAAGAAAGTGTACGTGCGTTCATGGCTGGGATACTGTTGCTATGTCGCGTCAGATATGGGCGTTGTCTGTCTGCACAGTGGATTAGTCCCGTGATTTGCAATGTATACAGGGGGGCTGTGTAGTCCATGTGTTTTCCAACAGTACAGTACAGTCTGCATTTCATACATTTTGAGATTGAATTTCAGTAATACAGGGCACGTACATGTGTATTTTGATTAATACAAACATGCGGACATTAACATACATAGAATTTTGCACCTCATTCTATCCTATGTAACATGATAATTGGTTAATGAGGAAAGTAGGGAAGTATACTAGTGGGAGGTAATTAAGGTGTATTTAGAAGAAAAGGTTCCACTCTATGCAGATGTTTAATCCATTCTTCACCGTATCTAATCTGTGGATCCATTTCTATTCCAATTTTCTCAGGGCTAGATCTCTGTCACCTCCTCGTTCCTTTTCATCTATGGTTTGGATGATCGCCCATTGAAAGTCTGTATATTTATGTTTAAGTTTGCTGAAGTGGGCCACTAAAGGTTTGTCCTCAACAACGTTTTTTAAGCATGATCTGTGTTCGCAAATACGTTGCCTCACCTCTCTTTTACTTTTGCCGATGTATAATAGATCACAGGGGCACCGTATTACGTAAATACTCCACTTGGTACGGCAGTTGGTGAAGGTTTTGTACTACCATTCTAGGCCATTAAGCGAGATGGTTTTTTGGTCCTTTGTCAAATTGCAGACTGAGCAGTTGCCACATCTGTGATGTCCAATGACAGGGGGGAGATCCCATAGGTTGGTCTGATTGGATTTTTTTGTGGAGCCTGGGTATGTGTGTACTAGGCGATCCTTTATGTTCTTACTTCTTTTAAATGCGAATCTAGGCTTTTCGGGGCTAAAATCTTCTGTTTGTAGAAGTTTCCAATTTGATAGCACCGATTTTCGAATGCAATTGCTTATTGGGGTAAAGGTGGTGACACATGTCATTTTTTCAGCGTGTTCCACTCTCGGTCTCTTGGTAAGACATGTTTCCCTACTCATATGCCTTGCTGTCCTACGTGCTCTACGTATAATATTCGGTGGGTACCCTCTTGCTTTTAGGCGAAGTTCTAGGTCCTTTCCATTTTTGTCATATTCTGGTAGGGTGAAGTTCTAGGTCCTTTCCATTTTTGTCATTTCGCCTAAAAGCAAGAGGGTACCCACCGAATATTATACGTAGAGCACGTAGGACAGCAAGGCATATGAGTAGGGAAACATGTCTTACCAAGAGACCGAGAGTGGAACACGCTGAAAAAATGACATGTGTCACCACCTTTACCCCAATAAGCAATTGCATTCGAAAATCGGTGCTATCAAATTGGAAACTTTTACAAACAGAAGATTTTAGCCCCGAAAAGCCTAGATTCGCATTTAAAAGAAGTAAGAACATAAAGGATCGCCTAGTACACACATACCCAGGCTCCACAAAAAAATCCAATCAGACCAACCTATGGGATCTCCCCCCTGTCATTGGACATCACAGATGTGGCAACTGCTCAGTCTGCAATTTGACAAAGGACCAAAAAACCATCTCGCTTAATGGCCTGGAATGGAAGTACAAAACCTTCACCAACTGCCGTACCAAGTGGAGTATTTACGTAATACGGTGCCCCTGTGATCTATTATACATCGGCAAAAGTAAAAGAGAGGTGAGGCAACGTATTTGCGAACACAGATCATGCTTAAAAAACGTTGTTGAGGACAAACCTTTAGTGGCCCACTTCAGCAAACTTAAACATAAATATACAGACTTTCAATGGGCGATCATCCAAACCATAGATGAAAAGGAACGAGGAGGTGACAGAGATCTAGCCCTGAGAAAATTGGAACAGAAATGGATCCACAGATTAGATACGGTGAAGAATGGATTAAACATCTGCATAGAGTGGAACCTTTTCTTCTAAATACACCTTAATTACCTCCCACTAGTATACTTCCCTACTTTCCTCATTAACCAATTATCATTTTACATAGGATAGAATGAGGTGCAAAATTCTATGTATGTTAATGTCCGCATGTTTGTATTAATCAAAATACACATGTACGTGCCCTGTATTACTGAAATTCAATCTCAAAATGTATGAAATGCAGACTGTACTGTACTATTGGAAAACACATGGACTACACAGCCCCCCTGTATACATTGCAAATCACGGGACTAATCCACTGTGCAGACAGACAACGCCCATCTCTGACGCGACATAACAACAGTATCCCAGCCATGAACGCACGTACACTTTCTTTTCCCACACATGCGCGGTAACTCCACCACTATTTACTCACGCATGCGCAAACCATTTTGGTTCACCTTTTTCTGGTTGCCCGCCTCACCGACGTGACATCACGCATGCGCGGAGCACGGTCAGCGACACAGCTCACTTCAGGAGCTCTCCCCAGTACGAGAAGGTAAGCATCTCGCCCTCTCCTTCGGGGTGTTACAAGTATTAATACCAAAGTGACTAAAACAGTCTATTGAGATCCCCTTTAGGATACAATGTCTATATATTGTAACAGGAGACATGTGTCCACGCAGAGCTAACTACACTCTGTACCGGCCAATAATAGGCAAACAGCACCTTAATTTCTCACGTGCACAGTGTCAATTTCTTGACACAAGTAGGACACTTGCATCTAACACACGCTGTGTCCTATATATTGCAGCGGAGACCTCTCCTGCAACTCCAGAGAACAATCACCACCTGGTCTGGCATACTCGGATTCGCCATTCCCCACGCACCATCCTGCCCTGAGACAAAATACTGTTGAAGACAGGTATGTCTGAGCTTAGCATCATGCTTTTTTAGTTTCTTATTCTATAGAACCCTTTTAAACAGCACATGTCTCCCCCTTTTTTCTTGTCCCTCATCCACAGCTTGGTCAGAGAAACACACACAAGACTACCCGATTTCACAGTCCTGAGGAAAGCTATAGAACAACCCACCATCTACATCTGCGTTGTTATATAGCTGGAAACACATCTAAGTGTCTCCTTCTCAGTGCATGAACAATAATATTGCATTTGATAACCTTGTTGTATTAATGACTAAGTGTTGTTGACATTATATGCCGATACAATATAATGAAAATACAATTTGTGACAATGGACTTTTAGTTTGTCTATGTTTTTTTAAAAAATCTTTTGGGGTGTGTCCCAAATAAAAATTCTTAAGCACCCGTGAAAAATTGTTGTTGGGTTCTATTACAAAAAATCACAAGTCTTACTATCGTAGACTTGGTCTCATGTATGCTAGCGCGACACCTGTTAGTATCTCAGAGGAAGAGGCAGCCAGAGTCCAACCCCCTCTCTTTGCAGTGTAAATTCGTCCTCCAGACTCAGGCCCCTCTATAAAATACAAAGAGGATCCCCCCTTTCCCTTCCTTATAAACCCTAGATTTCCAACAGGCCAGGAGGGAAACCATAGGGGCACGCAGGGCTGCTCTGACCAAGACACGTGTCCCTGGGGCAGTTATGTCATCTGCTGCCCCAAACAGCCGGGTGTTGGCAAGTGCAGGGGCAGATGCACCCAACAAGACCCCGGTTGTGAGTCTGCCAACCAGGACCGTTGTGGTCAATGACCCTGCCACAGCGGATGTTGCTGCGCAGGGTCCATTAGAGGGCACCCAGATGCCACTGACACAAGTCAGGCCTTTGGTCGTCCCTCCACCTGCCACTCCCTTGGCTCAATCCACGGAACCCACTGGCCATACTGGTCAGGGCGGCATTAGCCAGCCAGGGTCTGCGCCACAGTCCAAGAGGAGTAAGGTTGCACCTGCAGCACAGGCTGGGACCCCACACACAGCCACGACCTCCTGCACGTCGAGGAAGAAGCCTTTCTGCAAGCAGGAACTGGACTTCCTCGTGGACTACGTGCGGGGCCACAGCCGTGACATGGTAGTGGGTGCCAATAGTCAGACTACGGCTGCCCACTGTGACACCCACTGGAAGCATGTTGCGAAACATGTCAGTTCATTCGGCCATGAGGTGCGCACGGCGCAAGAGTGCAAAAAGCGTTGGAATGACCTCAAACGCAGCGCTAAGGCTAAGCGTGCCTCAAATTACAACTTGACTCTGGTGACTGGCGGTGGGCCTGCACCAGAGGAGGAAGAGCTCACTCCGCATGAGTCACTCGTTGCGGAGCTCATACCACCTGAATCGGTAGAAGGAGTGGGAGAGATGCTGGACTTTGATGCCCAGTCCAGTGAGTGTTGATGCGTGTTTGTTGAGGATGTGTGCATTTTACTTGTGGGATGTGTTGTGCATGATTGCCACTACATGTGACGTGTACATGGTTCTGATGTGTAAGTAATGCAATGCTTCCGTGATGCATGTCTGCTCTGCTGGATGCTGAACATGTGGAGCAGACGGGGACTGTCTGCATCACCACTATTGCACCCTACTCACATGCTGGTTACCAGTATACCCCTCGGGTCCATGTTCCAGCTCACTGGCCCTTCTGCATGTGGCGTGGGTGACCTTCCTCTCAGCCCAGGCAAAATGTCATTGCATGACTGACATGCATGTGTCCTCTGCCTGCATGTGGGTACTCCATGTAGGCATGCTCCCTTGCCCCTCCTCTGCCACTCTGCACCTCAGTTCCACCTTTTCACTGGTCTGCTTCAATCTTGCCATTGTGTACTTTCCTGTTCATGCGTCCTGTGTACATGCTAACTTCCAGCGTACAATCTGCCAGACATATGCTGTGTGGTACAGCCTTAGTACTTGATGCAGGGTATTTCACTTGTACTGTGCATAGGTCAGATGCAGGGACATGAGTGCCCATTCATGCTCCATGTGCATTGCACGCATGCCCCTATGTGTCCTTGACTGGATGATCACTGTAATACAAGTCCTGGGTGACATACATTGCATGGCATCTCATCAGCCTTCCCATGTCAACTGTGGCTCAGTACTGCGTTGCACACATGTTTAGGGTCTGACAATCTGTGTGGGTCACAGGCCTCAGCCTGTTAAATGGCCAATGACTCTGTCCGACTGTTGTAGTGTCTTCTTCACACGTGGGCGGCCTACAGAGTTTTCATCATGTGTCCTGCTTACTGTCCCATCATCATTTGCAGTGTTGTCACTTGAATCACATTAAGCTGTTGATGCCAGTCAACACTGCCTGTCAATACACAGGTCTATGGTCAGCCTTTTGATACCATGCTAGGCATCCCTGCTTTTGTACTTGGGTGGAGGGGTGCTTTGCTTGTAGATATGCTACCCATTGAATGCACAGTGCACGTGATGCCTGAATTTGACCTTGCACTGCCTTCACATTTCCTGACACACACCATGGAGTTCTTGTACATGTAGGTAGTGAGTGACATACACATTTTCTGCACTGCATAGACCCACTTCTATGCAAACTGCCACCTTTCAACAGGTCTGATCACAGAAGCAATTCAAAGTTGACCCAGCATGCATGCCAGGTTCTATTTTGTGTGTCACATGTCTGCCTGATGTGTTTGTTGTCGGTGTGTGTGTGTGATGTGTGCTTCTGACATGTGTAGTGACCTCTTTTCTCTCTATTTTTCAGGTGATGACGCAATGGAGGTGGAGGATGGTGTTGTCATGCCAGACACAGGGTTGTTACCACTAAATCAACCCGGCACAAGTGGGGGTCGTGGGGTGGTAGGCCACGAAAACCCCCAAGTGCTACAGTCCATCTTGTCTCTGGCTGCCTATGAGTCCAGCCCTGATGACGACTCTGACGTCCATGTCGAGTTGGATGAGCATCAAGTCCATGTGTCAGGGGTGAGTGATTCTGATGTGGACACTCCTCTGTCCGGGACACCTGCACTGAGGGATCAGACAGTCTTGGTTCCTCCGGCCGTGGTGGATCGGGACGCAGGGTCACCCTCCAAACCAGTCACTGATGTGCTTGGGACATCACATCGACGGGGCATGTAGTCGTGCAGCCGCGGGCGGTGCCAACACAGCGAGGATACCCAGTCCTTGGGTCCCGCAGGGGTCAAGCCCAGCAACGCGGTCGCCGCGCGCAACCGCGGTATACTGAGTGGGAGCAAGACATGACTGCCAATTCAGAACGGCAGGGGGCAGCAATGGAGAACATTGCTGAGAACATGGAGCGTGTGGCCCGATCTGTGCTCCCCCCTGCTAGGCAGGTGCTTCTCCAGCAGCAGGCGGCACGGTCCACGGCCCGCTCGCTCAGCCTGGGCATGGCGGCCTCAGACAGGGCATGCCAGGCTGAAATGTCGTCTCTGCGTAAAGCAATTGCTGCTCACGCAGAGGCGCACATGGATGCCCTGAGTGAGGAGTATGCTTCCCTCAAATCTACTCTGGGTGTCCTTATGATGTCCCAAAGGCAGTGGGCAGAGCAGAGGTTTGCACAGATTGAGCGTACCATCTCTTCTGAGCTACAGGCTTGCCAGGAGGTGCAGCGGTTGTCCGGCCAGGCCTTGCAGGAGGAACTCTGGGTTACACATGCTACCTTGCAAGAGGAAGCACGTGTATCACGTGAGGTTCTGCATGCAGACTTACATCACATCGCCACACAGAACCAGGCTCACCCGTCCGGCAGACTTGCTGCCGTCGAGGGGCAAGCTGTGGCTAGGCGTGGCCAGGCTACAGTGCCACGTCCTCCTTTCCAGGATGAGCCAGACTCGGACGACCATCTATCTCCCACATAGGTCGGGCTGTGCAGGCGTTGAGCCCATGGAGGTTTTTTTTTTTGGCTCAGCATCATCGCATGTGGGTGTTGAGCAGCACCCTGTACCTCCCCCCTCTTGGGTGCCTCCCCTCCCCCCCGGGTCGTATGTGGCCATTTTTGATTTTTCTTTTAGTTTAGTTAGTTAAGTTTCTGTTTGATAGTTAGTTTAATTAGGTAATGTAGGTTTTTCATAGTTAGTGTAATTAGTTAATATAGTTTAAAATTGCTTGTCTATTGTGCTTTCATGTGACGGGGCGGTGCTTTGTGGCTTTTGAAAGCATCCACTGTCTGTTCCAGCTGGGCCATTCAGGCTTGTCTTGTGTATGTGTTTGCTGCTTGGGGTCCTTGACTCACATATGCCACTCCTGCCTCTCTTATCCATGGGCTCGCAAGGATGGTTCGGTGTAACAGCCTATTACACAAGGGTTTTGGACTGTCATATCTGTGGCATGTCTGGTGCTGTGTAACTTGTGTTAACACCCCTAGTGGGGATGATTGCGGTGTTATTGTCCACTGTTCTGCTTTTGCTAGATGGGGTGTTTCATGATTAATGTGTACATTAATTGCTATGCATTGTGTAGTATGTTTCTTATCTTTACTGTACACATGCTTATTGCAATTCATGCCGTAGATAGTGTGTTACACACTTTGGATGTGAAAGACGGACTGATGGTGTGATTTCTGATGTATGTCTCTGACATGGTCCAGTAATGAGATGACTGAAGAGACACACACAGATTACTTTAAAGCATTAATCATGTGTTTCATGCCCTTTCTGCAGGGGGATGAGCCTCCAGACCACCTTTGCCATCAGACATGGCCCATTGGACGTCTGGATTCTGGACACGTTTGTTGGTGCCCACATGCACATGTGTGCGCAAGCAGAGGCACTGGGATTGCAGACATACATCACAGAACTGCTGACGTGTTCCAAGGAACTCCAGGCAAGGTGAGCAGCACGGGGGGCCATAACACATCAAAGCTTCCACTAGGACAGTTGCACATGCAGGCTTAGTAGCAGCACTGAGGGTGAGCTTGGACGAATATTGGTGTTGAAGCACACAATACAGCTCAGATATCTTGGTGGACTGATGGCTGTTGATTGTAAGGTTGTCTGGGGCACCTGCAGAGGCAGTGGCACATACCCTCCGGTACACCAAGGTCCATTGAGGCACTTGTATCACCCATATAGCCTTCTGAGACATGGAAAGGAACCGCTCACAGGGACATACAGCAAAGGACATACTCGGGTGCAGTGCATTTAATTTCCATGTACATTTTGAAACATGCACTGCCTACTTTGTTTCGGTCATGGTGGAACACGACTTGTTCTGAAGTCATGCCTTGCTATATGGGTCTGTCTACTTACCCAGGGAACATTGCATGTTGTGTGAGTTGTGTCACATTGGTGTTCCATTTGCCACACACCCACCGGCGGCTGACTTACTGCATTGACTGTGTATGACCCATCACAGGGGTAATGTTACATATGGGTACGAAGCATCCAGTCCAGATTGTCTGTTTGTAGAGTAGTTTGTTGCTATGGGGCATATTTGGTGGTGTGTTTTTTGTGTTATGGGCACGCACAGATTATTAACTATGGCTCTCTTTGCAGCATTGAAGTGCTCCTGTAACCGGACCTGAGAGTGCGCAGGCAGGAGGCCAGCACTCAAAACCAGAGCTAAGTGTCTTGTTGTTTTTCTTTCAAACTGCTCTGCATAGGCTTGCTGGGGGGTGCACTAATGCATGGATGAATGTGTAATTCAATTTGGTATGTTTTTCTTTTCCCTAATCACCCGGAGTCCTATCCAATTCTAAACCCTGTACCCTCTACCCGGTGTTCCTGCTTCCCGTACGTATCCAACCAACGTTCCCTAACCCTCTTTCCCCGCTGGGGTTGCAGATGCTTGTGTAAGCCCCAAGTTTGCAGGCGCCGAAACCCTAGAAGGGGTGGTTGGTTCGTGCCACTCCTAAGCCTGGACTCCAGAAGGCCCTGACAATGATGTACAAGTTTGTTAGGATTGTGTATGTGTTCATGCAGGTAGTACATTTTCGTGCATTCCCTACTTTCACGTGTCATTCCTCCTCCCCTCTCCTGCCACTCATTCCAGTTATCCAGTGTGCCAATGCCTGTCCCGACTGCATATCCCTGACTCTCGTTCCCCACCAGGGTCTCAGAGGCCTGTGTGAGTTTGACCTTGCAGGCACCCGGGCCACGGTGGGGGTGGTTGGTTCGTGCCACTCCTGCGCCTGTACACAGGAGCTATGACAGTACACATCCGTTGGTGGTGCATCATTCTATGTTATGTACCACAAATGGTTCACATCCTGTTGTGACATTGTTTTACTGTGCTACCTTGGTTGTTACATCATTGTGGTAGTACTTATCCTTTGTGAGGTACTGCTACTTCAAGTCATCTACTGGAGGCTGTTCTGGTTCGTTTTTCTGCCTTGGATTTAGTGTTTTTGCAAATGAAGGTGGACTCTGAGGGTGCAGGCACATTTTTACACACAAGGTGGGAGATGGTGACGAAGGGGAAGGGTGATCCTGTGGCCAGGTGAAATTGAGGGTTGAAGGCTCCATGACCCAGGTGCAGTTGTTCAGTGGGTCATGCTGATTTATGAGGGAGGGTGGGTGTTTTATTGTTGATAGTTGCCTTGCCCTGCAGTGTGATGGGAACCCTGACATTGTAATTGTGGTATCCTATGTACATGATGCGTTCTGCTGATCAATGCCTGTTCGTGTCTTGTGTTTACCTTTCAGGTGTGAGGGGATAGTTGTGGTTTGACATGCTGGGGTGTACACATGGTGAATTTTCACATGTGATGTGTAGAGGACACTGATGGTCACTTGATTCCACATGCATATGTTGAGTGCATGTCCTTACTGACCCACACACTTGCACTATGATGCACTACATGTACAACCACCCTTGGATATCCACGTGTACACTCTGTTTGCCTTCTGGTGCCCACTGTGTCCCTGCAGCACATGTTCTGTGACCAATTATGGATCCTGTACATGCCTAATTTGCTTTTTGATGTGGTTTGTCGCTTAGATGTGATGCTCAGGGTGTGCATCACACACAATAGCTGTTCACTGTGCTGTGCGCTGAGCAGTGTGTTGCAGGAGTTGGACACAGCACACATGTGCATGTAAACAGACATTCATTGTTATGTTACGGCTACAACTTTTGTAATGCATTTGGGAATGACTTATTTTGGGTGGGAGGTTGTTGGTCAGTCATTTCATCTGATTCCATGTCAGGCATCAATGTCTGATGCCAATGTACATTTTTAACATGGCAATGTGTACCTTATTGGTACTGTGTTGGTGTATGGCTATTGCTTGCCATGTCATATTGTGGTTTGGTAGGGTTTGAGTGACATAACAGTGATGGTCATGGCCTGTTTCGCAGGTGTGTGTGATTCACACCTTGCATGTCAGGGTCAGCCGCTTCTCGAAGTAACGAGCTGGGGGTAGATCTCTCTCCGCTGCAGGGGCCTCCCTCTGGAACAGCCTTCCTGCCTCCCTGGAACTTGAGGAGAACCATCTCCGGTTCCGGAAGCACCTCAAAACCTTCCTCTTTGCTTCTGCTTTCTCTCTCCCTCTCCCTTGCTAAATTCTTCACTGAAACTTCACTGAATCTGCAACTGGGCCACTCTCACCAACCTCGGTCCCTGGCCCAGCCAATCTCCACTTACACTGCCTCCCTGGCAACCCCGGCACTGCGGGACTGTCTCTCTATCCCTACACCCCCCCCTTCCCGGCACTTGTCTGCACTTACCTTTGCAGTTGCCACCAGCTGGCCTATTTATTTGTTTTTTATTCTACTTACCCTGTACTGTATTCCCCCCTCCCCTTCCCCTTGCACTTTTCCCTTCCCCCTACCCCTGCACTTGCGCAATATAAATGACACCTGGCCTAGTAGGATCGTTGTCTGTCTTCCCTTGGTCCCCCTCCCTGGCCCGTTGCACCTTGAAACACTTGTGTATAGGCATGTTACAAATGCCAAATCATATCATATCATATCATATGTCATATGTGTGCCTTTTGGTCACACAGGATAGCTTGTGTTTAAGTAGCTAGGGATGCAGACAATGTGGCACTTCCATGGCAACAATCTCAGGCTGGTATGGTTGTGACAGTTGACTGTCTCTTTGTCATCATCGATTGTCACCTGGTATGTGCCAAGCCTGTGTCCACTCAGCGGGGGTGGGAGTTTAGGTGAAAAATGTGGCCACAAGCTGGGTCCGGGCTTCCTCGCCACGTGCCCTGTCCCCTCCCATGGGCAGAGCCTGTGCCTGTGGTTGGGGATGTGGAGGCACCACCATGTCCACCGGTACGCCCTGCCGTGTTGCAACTTTGTGCAGGACACATGCTGACACAATGATCCTGCACACTACATAGAATAGCTGCCCGCCAGAGCGGTCAAGGGAGCGGAAACGTGACTTGAGCACTCCGAATGTGCGCTCCACTATGGCCCTGGTTGCAATATGGGCGGCATTGTATCTTACCTGGGGTGGTGTGGTGGGGTTCCCGGATTGGTATCATCATGTGGTTGCTCAGAGGGTAGGCACTGTCCCCTGGGGAGGTGTAAATGGTTGTGATTATTGGGGTTTGTGTATTTGTGTGTGTGTGTGTGTGTGTGACATGCATGCATGCGCAAGGGCATTTGTACTCACCTAGGAGCCATGTGTCACCATGCTGCCCAGCTTCCAGGGACCGGCTCAGGGCAGACATTCTGTATATGAAACTGTTATGGGTGGAGCCAGGGTAGTTTGCATAGACAGAGGTGATGATTCCCTTTGCATTGCATACCACCTGTACATTGATGAAATGCCATTGCTTGCGGTTTCGGTAGATGTGCTCAGTGGCCCTAGGTGGACGTAGGGCCACATGGGTGCAATCTATGGCACCGAGCACTTTGGGGAAGTTTGCTACCCTGTAAAAAGGCCTGCCTTTCTATTGGTGTTCTGGGCATGTATATGTGCCTGCGGACTGAGGGGCGCGCTGTCATGATTGCCAAGACCTGGTGTAGGCAGCGTGACTGCGTGGCCTGTGCGACCCCCCCCACTATGGCAGTAGTCCGCTGAAATGACCCAGTGGCCAAGAAATGCAGGACACCTTCTCCAAGGGCTCAATGCTTGGGAGCAAAGGGTGGGGGATGTAAGGTCATCTTCCCACTCCCTGACCAGGTCTAGGATGATATGGAGTGGAAACCTATACCTGCCGTAGACCTGGTCGTCAGGCATCCCAAAAAGGCTTGTCCGCGGTGCAAAAATGCGTACCCTGGCTATTCTCCTCCTCCTGCGGTGTCCCGCGATCAGTGCTGCGACAAATGGGACATTCATCGTAGCTGTATATACGTGTTTGTTGTTTGCGCGCACTTTTATACTGTGTGCGGGGACGCTTCCGCCTGCCTTCGTGTGGCGGACGCATTGACGCCTGTGTGCGTCTTTTGCCGTGCATGGGTTTCCCGAATTCGAATCCATAAGTACGGGTTGTTCGCGTGTGTGTGGCCGTTCCGTGTAGTTCCCTGCAGTACTTCCCCAGTTACGCCTTCTTTTTCAGGCGTTATTCCCCATTCCGGGTGTTACGCCCACTGTTCTGCCCACTTCGGTTGTGTGCGCCGCGCTATGTGCGCTTTTGCTGTGCGCGTAGCACACGCCGTTTGGTGGAGTGTGTGCCCGTGTGCGCCATGCAAGGATTTGGCGCACGGACAGCGGGAAACACGCGCAGCGTCTTCCTTGAATCGCACGTGTGCGCTGGGTTTCTCACGCTTGCGCCACCTTGCGCTTGCTTACGCTGGGATTTTCGGCGCACGTTTGTTCCATGAATCGGCCCCAAAGTCTTGCAAGAGCATTGACAAGGACCCAAAAGCATGGTTTTGAAATGTGTCCATGTTTTATTTTGTGTGTCATAAGTGTCATAATGTAGGTACAAAAAAAAGTGGACAAACTGGCTACTGGCCATGACCACAGGGTCCCAGGGGTTAAAGTGGGCACGGTCACCAGGGACTGGCTATGTGATTAAATCTTCGGAAATTGGGATAGGTTTGAATGGGAGAAATAATTCTGTTTGTGGCTACAGCCCGAAGTACTGAAGTACTGGACAGATTGCAGTAAACTACCATTAGCACTTCCCTCTTGAACCCTCCTCCAGCATTTGTCCACTCCTCTGCTCCCCGCTTCCACTCCACCTGCACTTCTCATCAATGCACTTGCACAGCTGAATGCCACAAGGCCTAGGAGGACCACGGCTGTATACATATATATATATATATATATATATATATATATATATATATATATATATATATATATATATATATATATATATATATATATATATTCAATGAAAGAACTGTTAAAAGGGACGTTATGGTTAAGTTGTGCTACTAAAAACTTATCAAATTCAGTAAAAAAACTTTATTAAAGGGACGTTATGGTTCAAAGTAAAACTGAAAAACCCCTGAAATTCGGCAGTTATGGTACGATAAGCAACCATAACTTGCGCCACCGTGCACTGCTAATACTAACACCCAGGACATCAAAGATGACATCACAAATGTCATTGATGAACCTTAATGAAGATCGGCTCGAGAGACTAATTTATGTTTTTAAAACAGGTACATCCTTCCCTACTGTCAATGCCACGATTTTCAGACCCCATTTTTTAACTGCCAGGTGCAGCTCCTAGTAAACAACTTCATGACCCTCACCATTTTATGGGACAATCGCCAAGGACCAATATGCCCTTATGCGGTACTTGCGGCTAGAAGCAACATACCAACCGTTATGGTGGTCTAATGCCTCGTTGTTGGAACAGCCTTCCGTTTATCAGTGCGACCATAGTCCTTCTTTTATCATAAACCAACACCCTGTGTAGCGCAAAGGAACAGCACGTGACTCAAGATGAACTTTTGCAGATCGACAGCAAAGACAAATGCAAATCGCTGAATATTCTCTAAACATTTGATGTCAAATAAATGTACTTTACGAAATGTACAATCTTGCTGTTTGCTTTTAAATCACAGTTTCATATTCCGAATTGTGGCGCGCTGTGTTGTGAGATGATCTGTGTTGTTTTCCGGATTCTGTATGAAGTCGCGTAGGAGCAGTGTTGGCAACTCCTTAGTAAGAAAAGTAGCTATTGGCCATCAGAAAAGTAGCTAGAAGTAGCTAAATGACATCATAACTTAATTTGCATAATTCACCAGGTGCATGATGGGTGATTGCCGAGGGGATGGTTGTTATAGCCTCTCATTGAGCTCACCCTTTTTTTGTAATGAAAGTCGTGAATGCACAGATGCAAACTCATTAAATCCATATGCATACATTCACATGCAAATGCAGTAGTATTTAAATAAACCCCACAATGATTATGTTGTTCTGTTGTCGCTTCTTAAACGTGTACTGCCATTTTTAATATGCTAGTATTTTATAATCCATAATGCCTCGTTGTTGGAACAGCCTTCCGATTATCAGTGCGACCATAGTGCTACTTTTATCATAAACCAACACCCTGTGTAGCGCAAAGTAACAGCGCGTGACTCAAGATGAACTTTTGCGGATCGACAGCAAAGACAAATGCAAATCGCTGAATATTCTCTAAACATTTGATGTAAAATAAATGTACTTTACGAAATGTACAATGTTGCTGTTTGCTTTTAAATCACAGTTTCATATTCCAAATTGTGGCACGCTGTGTTGTGAGATGATGTGTGTTGTTTTCCGGGTTCTGTGTGAGGTTGCGTAGGACTGGAGATGACTGGGCGTGTTTGGCTACGCACCTTGTAACATCACGGAGAGAGACGGGGAATATGAATGCTTTGATAATGTCAGGCTTAGGGGTGGGAGATATGATTTAGTGTCGCAAAAATAGGTCAGCCAGGTGGATGGGGCAAGTGATAGGATTATCACATAATGTTGGCGCCCAGCAGCATGATTTATCGTTTGTTTAGTGGACAAAAAGTCGGGTAAGGCCCATAGGAAATTGTAATGTCAGCGGACATAAGGAGGGTTCTTAGAACACTTTCAACCTGACAACGAACAATACGAACAGCGTTCTCAGGACACCCCCATTTTGTTTATGTACCAACATTTAAGGACACTGCGAGTGTTCTTAGCTCAATTTTAGCTTGCTTGTGAACAAAACGGAAACATACTCCGTCCTCAGAACACCCCACCATTTAGTTTATATAGAAAATTTCAGAACAGCCGTGTTGTGCGCAGACTAATCGAACACAACAAAATCGTCTAGCACATAAAAAAAACAGAACATTGAACCTATCTCATACTCCCCCACCCTCCCCAAACACTCTTACACACCAACACACCACTAAATACATTTTTAATCCAAGTACCACCGCGCTGTCCGCGGTCGTCGGCGAATGCAAGATGGCGGGCGCCACAAAAAATCTGACGCGCTTCACGCATCATGCCGTCCAATCAGCGAACACGTTGCATGTCCGCGGACATCACGCAAGCCGCTTGGCCAATCGGGGCGCTGTCCGCGGAGCGAACGGAGATATCACTAAATTTTTTGCCTTACATTTTGGTCATTTTAAAAAAAACTACTGGATGGATTTACACCAAATTTGCAAAAGCACGCTTTCAGGACCAAGCCCCCGCTCCTGCCGCAGGCAATGCTCTTCCTAAGGAAACACCAACTTAACCATAACTACATGGACGCTACCGCGTCCAAGTAATATATATATATATACATATATATATATATATATATATATATATATATATATATATATATATATATATATATATATATATATGTATATATATATATATTACATGGCCACGGTAGTGGCCATGTAGTTATGGTTAAATTGCTGTTTCCATAGGAAGAGCACTTTTTGGGCGGCTTATAACTTTGCTCCCCCTGGACGAATTCTCACCAAACTTTGCAAAAAAAGTATATGGGCCACTCTGCAAAGTTTGGTGAGGATTCATCCAAGGGGGGCAAAGTTATAGGGGGGTCCCAAAACTTTTTTTTTCCCATTGACTGAATGGGAAAAATGTTTTGCTCGCGCCTACAGCCCAAACCGCTGGATGGATTTTCACCAAATTTGTACAAGGAGCAGCGGCTTGGTCCCGAAAGCGTGCTTTTGCAAATTTGGTGAAAACAATCCGTCCAGTAGTTTTTTTTTAAAATGACCAAAAACTAGGTAAAAAAAAATGAGTGATATCTATGTTTGGTCCGCTGACACACTTCCCTGTTCGCTGCGCGGACAGTGTCCTGATTGGCCAATCGGCTTGCGTGATGTCCGCGGACATGCAACGTGTTCGCTGATTGGACGGTGTTAAGCGTGAAGCGCGTCAGATTTTCGGTAGCGCCCGCCATCTTGGATTCGCGGACAGCACGGTGAAAGTTTGTTCTAAATGTGTATTTAGTAGAGTGTTGGTGTGTAGGAGTGTTTGTGAGGATGGAAGGGTATGAGGTAGGTTAAATGTTGTGCTTTTTTATGTGGTAGATGTTCTTTTTGTGTTCGATTTGTCTGCGGACATCACAGGTTTTCTGAAATGTTCTAAATAAACTGAATGGGAAGTGTTCTGAGGACTCAATTTGTGTCCGTTTTGTTTGCAAGTAAGCTGAAACTGTTCTAAGAACACTTGCGGTGTTCTGAAATGTTTGCAAATAAACAAAATGGGGGTGTTCTGGGGATGCTGTCCGTATTGTTCTGTGGCAAGTTGAATGTGTTCTAAGAACACTCGGGGTGTCCTGAAATGTTCGCAAATAAACACAATGGGGGTGTTCTGGGGACGCTGTCCATATTGTTCTGTGGCAAGTTGAATGTGTTCTAAGAACACTCGGGGAGTCCTGAAATGTTTGCAAATAAACAAAATGGGGGTGTTCTGATGACGCTGTCCGTATTGTTCGTTGTCAAGTTGAAAGTGTTCTAAGAACTCTAGCGTTGTCCTGAAATGTTCGCAGGGGTGTCCTGAAGACGCTGTCCGTATTGTTCGATGGCAAGTTGAAAGTGTTCTAAGAACACTCGGGGTGTCCTGAAATGTTCGCAAATAAACAAAACGGGGGTGTTCTGAGGACGCTGTCCATATTGTTCGTTGTTAAGTTGAAATTGTTCTAGGAACTCTCGCGTTGTCATGAAATGTTCATACATAAACAAATGGGGGTGTGTTCTAAGAACACACACGTTGTCCTGAAGTGTTCTAAGAACTCTTGCGGTGTCCTGAAATGTTTGTAGGCGGTGTCCTGAAGACACTCTAGGAACACTCAGGGTGTCCTGAAATGTTCGCAAATAAACAAAATGGGGGTGTTCTGGGGACGCTGTCCGTATTGTTCTCTGGCAAGTTGAATGTGTTCTAAGAACACTCGGGGCGTCCTGAAATGTTCGCAAATAAACAAAATGGGGGTGTTCTGATGACGCTGTCCGTATTGTTCGTTGTCAAGTTGAAAGTGTTCTAAGAACTCTCGCTTTGTCCTGAAATGTTCGCAGGGGGAGTCCTGAAGACGCTGTCCGTATTGTTCGATGGCAAGTTGAAAGTGTTCTAAGAACACTCGGGGTGTCCTGAAATGTTCGCAAATAAACAAAATGGGGGTGTTCTGAGGACCCTGTCCGTATTGTTCGTTGTTATGTTGAAAGTGTTCTAGGAACTCTCGCGTTGTCCTGAAATGTTCGTACATAAACAAAATGGGGGTGTGTTCTAAGAACACACGCATTGTCCTGAAGTATTCTAAGAACTCTCGCGGTGTCCTGAAATGTTCGTAGGGGGTGTCCTGAAGACGCTCTAAGAACACTTGCGGTGTCCTGAAATGTTTGCAAATAAACAAAATGGGGGTGTTCTGAGGACACTGCCCATATTGTTCATTGTCAAGTTGAAAGTGTTCTAAGAACTCACGCGTTGTCCTGAAATGTTCGCACATAAACAAAATGGGGGTGTGTTCTAAAAACACACGCGTTGTCCTGAAGTGTTCTACGAACTCTCGCAGTGTCCTGAAATGTTCATAGGGGGTGTCCTGAGGACGCTGTCCATATTGTTCAATGGCAAGTTGAAAGTGTTCTAAGAACTGTCTCGGTGTCCTGAAATGTTCGCAAATAAACACAATGGGGGTGTGTTCTAAGAACACACGCATTGTCCTGAAATGTTAGTAGGGGGTGTCCTGAAGACGCTGTCCGTATTGTTCGTTGTCGAGTTGAAAGTGTTCTTAGAACTTTCGCGTTGTCCTGAAATGTTCGTAGGGGGTGTTCTGAAGACGCTGTCCGTATTGTTCGCTGGCAAATTGAAAGTGTTCTAAGAACACTGGTAATGTCCGCGGACATTAAAAGTTTCCATAGGCCATAGTTGAAATGTTTTACTCTATGGGTGTGATATGCTGCGGTGGTTGTGGCCAGGGCATAGAGTGTTGGGTGCATGGCCATGCACCCAGCACTCTATGCCCTGGCCACAACCACTGCAGCATATCACATTTATAGTTGCTTATAACTTTGGGTCAAAAACAAATTTATAAGGAACAAAGTTACAAGATACTATGGGAGTGATATGCTGTGATGGTTGTGGCCAGGGCATAGAGTGTATAATATACTTACTGTTTGGTTTAGTAACTGGAGTACATGTATTTCTTGTTAATTTCTGTGATAAAAGAAAATAGCATGTTAGTATTAGTATTTTGTAATGGCTTTTTACATTGTATAATCAACATTTTTTTTTTGACCCTCATATTTAGTAGATCACAAACCAAAGTACTGTGCATTTTGCTCAGTTTCTGTGTTCGTTGCTAAAATCATTGGGTCTGTGGGAGAAAAAAAATCCATGTTGGATTAAAAAAAAACATTTTTCTGTTATGCTACAGTTTATTTGTTTGTTTGTTTTCAGTATTCATTTGTTGTTTTTGGCTAATGCTTTATACATTGGGTTGTTGCATTTTTTTTGGAGCAGTAACATATTATTTATTTGTTTGGATATTATGAAATTTTGGAGCAGTTAGATACCAGTAGGTGTATTCTAACTGTCTATTTTTTTATATATTTTAGCGGTATTGATTTATCTGTTTGGATATTGTTAAATTTTGGGACAGTTAGATACCAATTGGCGTATTCTAACTGTCTATTCTTTAATATATTTTAGTGGTATTGATTTATCTGTTTGGATATTGTTAAATTTGGGACAGTTAGATACCAATTGGCATATTCTAATTGTCTATTTTTTGCTCTAATTTAGTGGTATTCATTTATGCGATTAATTGTTGTAGAATCTTTGGGCAGTTAGATAGCTTTTGGAATATTCTAACAGTTTATATTTTTTACTACAAATTTACTTGAGGTTTAAGTACAGTTTAGTTATCACATTTTGGTTTTAAGAACATTAAATAGGTGTTTGTAGAATTTGCTGGTAATCTCTGCTTTAGAGCAATGGTACTATCATTACATTGAAACCATCCACATTTCTTTTTTTATATATGCAGTGTAGTGCCCTGAATTGGTTGTGGCTCCTGCGTGGTAGATTATACCTATTGTTGTGAAGGTTTTCTTACCAAGTGATATTTGACCATGTGTGAATCCAGTCAGCTTGCAGTTGTTTTTGGTACCATCTGCATTGTAACGTAGAAGCATTAGTATTACGTATTTACTATGTGCTTGTATTACTAACGTGGAGCTATTATCTGAATTGCAGGTAGAACATAATCTACCATGGTTTACATTTTGTACAAGTTGCTGAAATGGAATGGATTCACAATTAGGTATTGATATATATACTAAGCGTTCATTGGGGATTTCTTCTTGTGTCACATTGTTGCAGAGAGTGCATGTATGTTTCCACATGTATGAAATCTGGAAGATTGCATTTATAGGTATGTTTTTGTTTTCCAGTACTTGTAGCAAGTACATTAGAAAATCTTGTGGATCTTCCTGTGATGTTATAGTGAATTTCACCATTCAAGCACACTAGTCCAATTGTTGTCTTATTCCATAAACACTATACGTGTTGTCAGGATTGTTTGCTGGATTTCTGTGAAGTAATAACATTTGCAAACAAAATGGGTCTGTACTGTGTAAGTAAATGTTCTCAACAATTGGTGGTAATTGAAATAGAATATTCATTGCTACACTTGCGTAGCAACTTACACCAACTATATTTGAGAGTTTAAATGGACCAGGTAGTTCTGAAACTGACTGCTTTTTTTGGAGTTTGTCTTCCTTCTTTGAAGAAGTACCTGGTTTACTTTCCCTAATTGATTCTTTTTTGCTTGTGGTACTTGATGAATCATTACTTTCTTTTGCTCTCTTTGGAGGATTTGCAGTGATATCCTATTGCTTTTCTGTTTGATTTATTTTTCTTTTATAATGTTTTACTTTTTGTGGAACAGAATATGTGTTCAGATGGGGAGTGTATAGTGAGCAAAGTCTATTGTATTCTAAAATGCAAGGAATAACAGCATTTATTTTACTTGCATAAAAGTTGATTAGAAATAGACCGTCAAGTGTACGTAAGCGTGATAGTGCTACGTAGCTCATGCCTTCTTTAAAGATTGTGTTACCAATATCTATCATTGCTTTGTCTAGGGTAAGACCTTGTGATTTATGAATCGTGACTGCGTATGCAAGAGTTAGAGAAAATTGTTCTCTGCGTACATACATGTCTTTAAAGAGAAGGAATCGAGCTGTTGAGCGTCCTATCCTTTTAACTTCTGAAAGTTTGTCAAAGAGTATATTGACAAACTGAATTTTGTTGTCACGTGGGTATGTTTGAAATCCAACAACTGTACCGAGTGCTCCATTAACTAGTCCTTGGTCCACGCCAAGGTTACGTTTAAGCATTACTCTGCAATTTAAGGATCATTTTAATATGTTTTCTAAACCTGCTGTGTTTGAGATTGATTTTTCTAAACTATTTAGCCTTGTTGTGGTTTGGTCACACATAGGGAGTGTCATACCATGTACATCTAGTTTGTCTGTGGCGCTAATTTCCATTATTGGTTGCATTTCTTTACTTAACATTATTTCATTGAATTTGAAACAGCTTTCAAGAGTGGGCATTAAGGCCATACAATTAACATTTTTGTGGGCTAAATGTTCCATAACATCTGTAGCACATGCATTATTGCCATGAAGTGCATTAACTTGCTGGGTTTTCAATATTGTTTCTGCTTCTTTAGAGAGTATACCAATTCTGATACTTTTTAAGATGTTGGCAAATGTGAGATCTGCAGATTGCCACATGTTTTCTGTTAATTCTCTGTATTGGAAATGTTGCCAAAAGTTGACATTTCCAATGCTGCCAACAGTTTTATGGCAGAGTTTGTGTCCTAATGTTTTAAAAATAGGCTCACCTTTTACTGGTGTCAATTGAAGAAGATCTCCGAAAAACAATAATGTGTTTTCCTGCAAAGAGCTCTTCATAGTTTGTTTTCAGTACTTCTTGTAATTTGAGGTGAATCAAAGCCAACATTAGGTTGGAGACCATGCTCACTTCATCTATTAGTAGCATTTTCATTTGTCTGCGTAGTTCCATTGCAGCTTCTGCAGAAAGTTTGTAATAGTCTAATTTGTTCTGGTGTTCTACTGGCAATAGTACTAATCAGTGTAAAGTGACACCAAATATGTTGTAGGTAGCTAAACCTGTGGGGGCAGTGACAACAGCTGCCAGTATGTTTGTCAATTGTTAAAGGAATTTACTGATGATTTTGATTAGGAATGTTTTGCCAGAACCAGCTTCACCACTGACGTACAGTAGTATAGGTTTATAATTATGGCAGGAACATTCTTTATTTTCATGTTGTACACCATGTGCAATTTGTTTTGTTACTTCTTCAAAAATGCTACGTTGTTCGTTGTTTAGTTTTGATTGTAGTATAGCTAAGTCTTCTTTATCTTCATACTAAATACATGGTGTTATCTACGTCTATCATAGCTAATTCTGCCTCATTTATTATTAGTGGTTCTCCCAGTGGTTCTTGGCTTCCTGTTACAGAAGGTTGACTACTGTCAGGAGTGTCTTTATCTAGTTGGGCCTGGAGTTCTTCTTCGTGTTGCTGTTCATTGTGCAACATTGTTTTGTATTGTGTAAAGTTTACATCAGTTATAGTGCTTTCATTTGCTTTGAAAGCATCTTCATATGAGTCATAGTTTTCTAGTATGTCTTCTTCTTTTCTCCAGGGTTTAAAGAGTTGTAGCAGGGACATGTAATATATTTCGTTATGTTGAGGAGTCTTCAATGACAATTTGATATGATTAATTAAATTTGGTTTAGTGAGTTTAACTAAGCTGCCTTCACAGTTTGTCACTCTGTATTTACCTTTTTTTCATCAGGTTTTATATTATTTTTTATGTGTAGTTTTGGGCTATGTGGTATAGACACATGGTTTCCAAAGTATTACTTCTGTTTGGGTAGTATGTGTCCAATAAATTGTTTTTTAAAATGTCTTGGCTGTTGGGATCATGTTTGGCTATTGCTTCTATATCTTTGTATGTTTTTAGAACTATTTTTCTAGATTTAGCTGGACCAAGACTTAGCCATACTATATTTTCAGATTTACCATACAATGCAGTACCAGTTAAACAATCAGCTGCTTCATATGATCCACATTCTCTATGGGAGAGCATTTCTATGCCCAAGCTGTATAATTTCTGAGACACTGTTTTATCTGATGACAGGTCATTCCAGAGGTCTTGGAGCTCTGTCTTTTCTGCTTTGGTTAAGTATGCTGTGACATATTGTGCAACTGCAGTAGAATTGTCTGCAATGTACTGCACATCTATGTTTGCATTCCATAAGTGGGCAATGATTGCATTATAATCATTGATATATTTTTCTTCTTTTCTTTTTATGTAATATGTATTTTTAGGTGACTTACCTTTAACACTATGTCTAACTGAAGACATAAAGTTGTTAACTTGACCTGTATTTCTAACTGGTCTAGGGAAACCAAATTGGCATTTGGTGTAGTATTTCCCTTTGTTTTTGTATTTGCGACAATATTTGCCACATGTCTTTGAAATTGTAAAATTTGTGCATTAAGATCACTATTTGTTGCTTCTGATGGAATTGCACAAGTGACATATTTTTCAATAAACTGTAAAACAGTGGCATCACTGTCTTGACCACATTTAGGAGCCTCTTCAATCCATAAAAGCATGTGGATATGTGGTGCTGCTCTGGCTTGGTATTCTTTTCTCCAAAAGAAGTGTTTCACTTCTCCAAGGGGAGGAACAGTTTTATTACAAATAAAATGTAGCATAGCAATGAAGTGATGATGAAAATATCTTGAAACATTAACAGGATCCAAAGAACAAAGTTCTCCTGGTGTTAGTATATCTATGTTTGTTTTGTTTTTATTTGATATGCGTAGGAAATCATGTAAATCTTCACATGCATATTCTGCACAACTTAATGTAACAAACCAAGTGGGTGGGCCAAGGTTTCTGATCATACAACGTACATCTCCGTGACGTCGAAACCAGTACTCTTTAGTGCCACGCATATTTGCTAATAGATTTGTAATATTTGATTGTAAAACCTCATCCTTTTGCTGCACTTTTTGTAATAATTGTGTAGCTGTCATATTTTGAAAGTGGGATCCTGATTTTAATATGTGTGCAACTCGTAACATAAAGTTGCTAGTTCACTTTCAAAGAGTAGGTGGAATATGTATTCCACATTTTGTCTAAATCTGGGATCTTCAGAATACATCCGTAATGAGCGGTATTCTGAAGCTGATATTTGAATAGGTCTATCATCATACCTTCCTCCTTTGCCAGTAGGAAACAGAGGAGGAAAAGCATGTGCTGCTATACTTTTTTCCCATATGCTGATTGGTGATCCTTTTGTTTGACGCATTTGGTATGTCTCCAGTGCATCTTCTATGGTGTCATTAGAGTGCAAAGGATGAATTGCATAATGGTCTAAAGTATTTGAAATTGACCAGCTTCTTGTGTTTCTCAAATTATTTCAGTTGTATCTTTCAAGTTTTCTTCAATATTAATTTCTTTGTAATATTCATTATTCTCTTTAAGATATTGTAAGGCTTGTCTAACTTTATGTAAATCTACCAGCTGTTGCCATATTTTTTTGTCTTTTGTAGGTACTCCATTTACTAAGATAATTAAAGATTGCTGCATTGGACGTTGCACTTCTAGAGTATGCACATTTTCTTTTAGATCTAATGGTAAATAAACTACTTTTCCACGAATGCCTTTTACCAATTCAGAGGGAGGTAATTTTACTGTTTTTGGTTGAAGGTGTATTATTTCTTGAAATGGGTGTACTGTTTGAAATATGATGCTCTCATATAAATTAATTTGTTGTAGGGGTTTTGGTAGTGTGTATAATTCCAAATTATTTGTGATAGCACGTGAAGGAGTTTGGTTGTTGTCAAGTTTGTAGTGCAGTAACTGCAAAGTATTAAGGGGTCACTTATTTCATATTTGTTTTCTGCTACAAGGTAGAGAGCTAATTCAAACCATTTAGAATCTTCATTGTCTTCTATTTTATATGATAGGTCTACAGGTTTCGTGTTAAGTTTATAAAAAGTTCTGCGGCAACATACACACATACATGGTTTGGTACTTCAGCTGATGTACTTTTAAATTTCAGTATTTCTTTTTTGTATGTGTTTAGCAAAAGGTTGCCATGTGTAGAATTGTTGCTAATTTGGTTTAAATCTATTTCATTCTGTAAATGGCTTTCACTTCCAAAATATTTTTTCTGGATATAGTCAATTTCTTGAAGTAGGTCTTTTGCTGTACCATGTAGAAGAATGTTATTTAAATTTGCTAGTGCTAAAGCAGGACTTTTAGCATAGTACAGTTTATAGACTAGATTTCTTATAGTTGAATGATGTGTTGATATTCTTTTGATATCATGGAAGGTGGTTTTACAAGTAGGTCTTGTAATGCAGGCCAATGAATGTCCTTGTAGTCCTGTGTATTTGCGCACTGGTCGGGTATCCATATTTTGCAGTAGTTTAATTTTGATTTTGTCTTTGCTTTTTACATATTGATTGAGGAATTGGTGTCAAGACTTGAAAAATTGTTTAGGAATGTTACATATTGACGTGCATGGCCATTTGTACACTAGACCTTCTGATTCAGTTGAATGGAGGGGTAATTCTAAGTTTTCAGGGCATATTTTTGTAAGGAGTGCTTCTTGTTCCATTATGGTATTATTAACCTTTTCACAACCTCGACCACTGCTATGTATGGCAATTGTATTTGTTTGTTTTTGTTTGTACGCTTCTTCATTAAAGTATGGTTCTGTGCTTGTAGTGTGACTCCGTTCATCTCTGCAGATACTTAAGAAGTTATTTCTGTTGACATTTCGTTTATTGAGAAGTCTTTTTTGTAATTTAGTTATTAGTTTTGTTAGTGGTTTCATTTTGTTTAACACTAAAATAAATAACTTTCTAAAATTAATTTCCTACGATGGGTTTTAAGCATTGAACCTGATTTCTCTCCTGTTTTTATAAGATTTTGAAGGACTTTGTGACGGAACATTTTGGCTAAAATACTTTTCTTGGTATGCTTACTTTGCACTATTAAAATTTAAAGAAGTCGTTTTATCTGTAGTGATAGCTGATTTTCTGTTAATTGTTTTTTGGTTTGTTTTACATTTTGATAGAGAAGGCAACATTTTTGTACTTGAAACTTCTTGTGTTTCACTAAATGACGGTGTTAGCTGTTTTGTTTGAACTTTTTTTTTACAAATTCTGCTAGAGATGGATGCTTATGTTGGACACTTTTATTTTCATTTGCTCTACTTCTGCATTGCTTTCTACGGACTTGACTTTTGGTAGGCATTCTGTAGGATCTGTTGAAAAAAATAAAGAAGGTATGGGTTGGGGTGTTCTGCAATGTATGTGTGCTGTGTGCATGAGTGTTTGAGTAAGATGATGAATGTAATGGTGTGTGAGTGTGCATTGGGAACTACAACTAGTAGGGATGTGTATTCTTCAATTAATATGTTACTAAACTCAGGTTCAGATGACAGAAAAAAATAAGCTACTGGTGTGGAGAAGTACAAATAGTAAATCTAATGTATACAATAAAAACAGTTGTTTGTTCTATAATATGAAAATTCTAGCGGTTGAGTTGGGTAATTTGTGTGTTCAAAAGTAGGAATTTGTGTGCCATTCTGGCTGTAAATCAGTGTTTATGACAAGGGGATTTTTGGAAAAAATGGTGCACAATCTCTATTTTTAGGCACAGAAATAGCATGAATTAACTTTACAGTATGTTTGAGTAATAATACAAATATTATGGTGATATTCTACTTACTTTCTTTCTAAAATGAGCAGTTTAATTCTTAGTTCTTCTTTGTTCTTGAAATTTGGCTGCTTCTTTTCAGGAGAATGGTCTTCACTGCAATTGTAAAAGAAACAAATTAGTAATTGTGTTTGTATATAGCATTGTTTTCAATTTAAATATTGATTTTTTTAATTGAAATCCTCAGCACCTTCCTTAAAACCATTAAAACTATCTTAATCACATAAGATATGTTGCACCAGTTCAATACATATGATATGTTCTTAATGAACAAACATATCTTTAGTATGTCTTGTGAATTTCATAATGTGCCACTGAATACCACCATTTCTGTAACTAAGCTTTTCTAGGTAATAGTGCCTTAATGTCATGCTTAAATTAAAGTAATCCATTTTTGGAGATTGGAACATAGAGTGTGCATGCATGCAATTTTGTTTCAATATATGTAGTCTATACATTTCATTTCAAAAATGTTAGTTTAACATGATTTGATAGTGTGTCTATTAGAAAAGTAAATAGTATAAAGGTTTATAAGTGATAGTTGATTTGAGGAAATTGGAAAAAAGACAGTAGATTCATTTTACAGATTACACAAGCTAAAAGTCAGTTTGAAAATGTGTTCATGTACTGTACAGAAAATATGCATACCTGTAGTGTGTGTTCATGCATATGGATATGCATGGAGCTGCAAGTAGAAATCTTGGAGACTTGTACAGTATTTCTTGTAGATGGTGCTTGCCAATGATATGACATTTGTACTCAGAGAGATTCACAGTACTTTTGCAGTGTTGATCTATGATGATGCAGTTAGATGTAGAGGTCTTGAATGTGATTGGTGCATGGTCATGTGATTTCTTAGCTACATCCAATGAGGGAATGGCACAGAGAGTGAAGTGGAAATGGTAGAAGGGCTGTTCATGTTACGATATGTTCGCGGACATGACGGTAGTTCGCGGACATCGGGAGTTACATCCGGGGATTTTTGGGTTCAGAAGTCATGCAAACGAGAATGAGCAGTGAAAAGCATTGGTCAGGAAAGTTTAGTGGGTGTGTTGTGCCAGGAGAGAGTTTCTCAGATACTCTTTTTGCTGAGAGAACAACAGATAGCTATGGCTGTGTGTTTCAGAAAACAGATTGTTTGGATTTTGGGAGATTTGTGGATACATTGGTTGAAGGTGCATGCACAAAGCTGTGGAGTAGCTGTAGATCTTGGATTTCCACATGTGGAAGTACACTTGCATGGAGTACGTGGAATGAAGTGGTTGGACTTGCTACCTCTCTGTTCTACTTTGGAAACAAAGTAACATCCAGACATAATTGTAATTCATTGTGGAGGGAACAGTTTAGGACATGTGTCTGGAATTTCTTTGCAGTTTGCTATGAAAGAAGGACTTGGGAAAGTCATGGACACGTTTCCTAATTCTCAAGTAATATTTTCACGGATTGCGCAGAGACAAATGTGGCTTTGTTCTTCTTCATTTGGTCCACAAATGGAAAAAGCAAGGCACAATCTTAATAAGGCTGTTTGTGCATTTCTAAGAGATGTTGGCATGTCCTCTTTTCACAATGAAAATATTATGTTTCGTAGTACATACAATTTTCGCAGTGATGGAGTCCATCTTACTTATGCTGGCAATCAGATTTTTCTGAGAAATGTGCAAAATGCACTGCAACCGTTTTTTGAAATACAGCATCCATTTTTAAATAGGTGTTAAGTATTTATAATTTTTGACATACAAACACCTCCCAAAGGCTCTTTTCAGAGCCACCACTTCCTCCCAGAGAAATTGCAATGGTAACAATAGGGTAGCACCCCAATTTTTTTAATGTTCGCAAACTGTCCGCGGACTTTTAAGAAATACAAAGGGCCCTGCTTTATTTATCTTCACTTCTATTTTTTAACTGTGAAAGACGGCTCTGAAAAGAGCCTTATTTTTTTTTCATTTTTGTAATTTTATATTTTGTTTTGGATTTTTAGACACAACACACTAGGAGAGGAGGGGAAAGGAGGGTAAAGGGGGGGACACCAACCACAGGGATAAGAAAGGGCGAGCTAAGAGAGGAAGATGTAGAGTGGGTTTTATTTGGGTAGTGAGCCGGTCTTCTCGTGCTCTGAGACGATAGTCTCAAAAGCACTCCGAAGCCGCTCCCCCCTGCAGAGTACTGTGTCACAGTACCTACATACAACTGTGACCCTCGAAAGGTAAGGGTCATCAGAATTCTTTATGGCCTGTGAGGCAGCTTGAGGAAGATGCAGTCCCACAGAGGTGGTCCTTGTGGTGACAGGATCAGAAACAGAGGATGAAGTAGAGGAACAAACCTAGTAGTTCTTCGCAAGGTACAACCTTGCGAATAGCCCCAGAGTGAAATTACCTCAGGTGTCGCTTCATGGTCGTGGTCCCAAAGCTGTACGAACCGTGCTTCCCGCGACTGAGTATCATTTTGCACTCATTACAGATAAAACGGTTCGCACGAGCCTTAGGACCATTCCCCTAAATGGAAAATAACCGCCACACCCAAGACTCACGTCTAGTGCAGGTAGTAGGGATTTCCTCTACCTCATTCTCGTCGTTCTCTTCTTCCTCCTCTGCATCCTCACTCCTGTTCCCCCATTCAGGCCCTTGGGAAGGTGGTGGTGGTGGAGGGGGTAGGGGTGGTGCTGAAGCAGGTGCAGCACCAGGTGGCAGTTCTGCAGCCAGGGATGCCATCTCAATGATGGAATCAGCAAGTTGCTGGAGAAATAGCTGTGCTCTGAAGAATAGCCAGAAACACAATGAGAATAAGCTCTAGAGCGTGGTCTTTTATAGGGGTGCTTGTACGCAGTTCGCGGACATGCGCGCTGTCCGCGGACAGATCGAACACAAAAAGGGTTCAAAAAGTTTCAAAAGATATGTAGAAACTCAGGATTACTATGTGGGACTTGTGCCATGATGACTTTTTATGGAAAAATATTGTGGATTACTCGAAAATGTACTTTTAAATTGTTCAGGGACATGAACAGTGTCCGCATTCAGAACACGCGATCAGCATGGGTGCGGTCACATGATCCGTTCACGAACAGCTCCGCGAAAGAAGCTCCTGTCCGCAGGACATCAAATTCACGGGCATTGGTTTGCGCATGCGCGTTGATGTTCTACGGACAGTGTTCGGGTCCTGAATTAATTAAAAGTGCATCACACATCAAACAAACATTTCTGGACATCGTGTATGTTCTAGAACAGTTTAAACTTGCTAGCAAACACTACGGACAGATATAGTGTTCTTTAGGACACTTCCATTTTTGTTTGATTACAAACTTTTCAGGACATCAATTGTGTACTTAGAACATTTAACTTGCTAGCGAACATTACGGACAGGTATAGTGTTCTTTAGGACACCTCCATTTTCGTTTAATTACAAACATTTCAGGACGCCGCTTGTGTTCTTAGAACAGTTTCAACTTGCCAGCGAACAGTAGGGACAGGTATAGTGTTCTTTAGGACACCTCCATTTTCGTTTATTTACAAACATTTCAGGACACCGCTTGTGTTCTTAGAACAGTTTCAACTTGGTAGCGAACAGTACGGACAGGTATAGTGTTCTTTATTAGGACACCTCCATTTTCGTTTAATTACGAAAATTTCAGGACACCAATTGGGTTCTTAGAACAGTTTCAACTTGCTAGCGAACAATACGGACAGGTATAGTGTTCTTCCGGACACCTCAATTTTAGTTTATTTATGAACATTTCAGAACACCCACGCTGTTCGCGGACATCTACATTGTTTTTAAAAAAATAAAAAATCGGAAGTAATTACAACACAATATAAAAATTTAACTTTATTTCACATATATTAATAATTTATGACAGAGAAGGTGATGCAGAAACAGAAACAGGAAAATTAGGGGTTTCAACATGATTGATATCAGGTGAAGAAAGGATGGAAGTCTCATCAAAACGTTTTGGATTATGGAGAGGGTTTGGGGATAATTGACTGGGATATGGTGAGGGGGGACAAGTACATGTGGGACAATGCTATGAGGTTTTTGTTTTAAAATAATCCTCAACAAAAGTTTTCAAATTATTAAAATTGCTCAATAATAGATCCATTTTTTCTTTTAAGCTGTCAAGCGTGTTTTCCATAACAGTTTCGTCAGACATATTTTCTATTTTGGTATGCTCTGTACAAAAAGAAATATATATGTTAAATATATATAAAATAATAACACTTAAATTGTTTATATTGTAAAGTGTGTACCATTAGCTTCACTATTTTCTGACATTTCATCATCTGGGAAGTGCTCAACTAGCCATTCCAGAGTACTAGACATTTCTGTGAGAAAAAAAAAAATATATATAATATTTTTATTATTTTTTTATCTAATACAGAAAGTTTATAAAGATATGAGTAAAATGATGTACACTTACTATTTCAGGTAAGATATGTTCTGAGTAGTGTGTAGGTCTGGTCTTGGTCTTAGTTGTGAAGTGTCTGTCAGGTAATTATGTTGGAAGCCTATTTATCTTCTCTTGGTATATTCCATTTTAGAATATATTGTATTTAAATGAATGGTTAGTGTGGTACATATATGGGTTACATTTCTTATGTATTACTACATATAATATGTATGTGTACTACTTTGTGAATTTTTTAAATGTTATCATGTTGTAATATAACAATGAAACATGCCCCCCCCCCAGACTTTTTAGGTAGTGGTACTGTTGTCCGAATATGTCCGCGGACATCAAAAATGTTCACGGACATTAAATTCAGTAGAAGTGGTTCTGTATGTTCCATATTACATGTACATAAAGTCAAAGTTACTATTGTTAAGCTTTGCTACTAAAAACCTATGAAATTCAGTTAAAAAACTTTGTTAAAGGGACATTATGGTTAAGTTGTGCTACTAAAAACCTATGAAATTCAGTGAAAAAAACTTTGTTAAAGGGACATTATGGTTAAGTTTTGCTACTAAAAACCTATGAAATTCAGTGAAAAAACTTTGTTAAAGGGACGTTATGGTTAAGTTGTGCTACTAAATACCTATGAAATTCAGTGAAAAAACTTTGTTAAAGGGACGTTATGGTTAAGTTGAGCTACTAAAAACCTATGAAATTCAGTGAAAAAACTTTGTTAAAGGGACGTTATGGTTAAGTTGAGCTACTAAAAACCTATGAAATTCAGTGAAAAAACTTTGTTAAAGGGACATTATGGTTCCAAGTAAAACCGAAAAACCCTTGAAATTCGCCAGTTATGGTAAGCTAAGCAACCATAACTCGCGCCACCACTGTGCACTGCTAAGACTAACACCCAGGACTTCAAAGATGACATCACAAATGCCATTGATGACATCACTGATGACATCACATGTCTGGCTCCCCTTTTTTCATTTACTGACATATCTAGGCCACATGGTTTTCTTCAGTAACAGTCAGTAATTAAATTGGAAATGTACTATATTTGTAGACTCATCCTTCTAGTATGTTCTTACAGTAATCCCCTTAGGGTCCAGTCAAATCCTGTGGTACATATGCATAGGGTAAGTAGCACCTTTGAAACAGAGCAATCATTACTCTGCATACAGTTAATCAATTAGTTTATGAACACTTTCTGCTACTGCAGCTGCTTTTTTACTTACTTTAATTTCCTTGTATATACTCATATTTGTATGTGTTGTGGTCTCTTTGTGTTTTGTCTATAATAATGCAATTATGTAGTAAATGGGTTTTATTACCTACTTATCACATGTTTCACAGTATGCAAAACTCTAATAAGAAAACAGCTATCATTTCACTATTCACCATGGCAAGCTTATGAATATTGCACCTCCATCATGTATGCTGCACACAATGCCTATGTTTCTACATGAGTACCTTAGTATACTGGAGAACTTCATAATAGAATGATATTTATAGCAACACATTGCTTAATGCACTAATTAGCACTTCATATTTATTCCAATGATCCTTGACACTTTTTGGTCAACATTATAATAAGAATACCTTCTACATAGTGTTCATGAAAAGTAAATGTACATGTGATGTCATCAGTGATGTCATCAGTGATGTCATCAATGACATTTGTGTTGTCATCTTTGATGTCCTGGGTGTTAGTCTTAGTGGTGCACAGTGGTGGTGTGAGTTATGGTTGCTTAGCTTACCATAACTGGCGAATTTCAAGGGTTTTTCGGTTTTAAATAGGTTTGTATTAATCCAACTTAATCATAACCTCCCTTTAACAAAGTTTTTATATATATATATATATATATATATTTGTTGTTTTTTGCCACTGCTATTATTTCCTCTGTTCCCTTCCCATTTAGCCGGATGGCACTTTGAAACACAATTCTGTTATATATAACACCTTACAATTGATATATAAATACAATAAATGAATAAATACATTCGCGAGAAGCATCAGCAAGGACCTCAAAGCATGGTTTTGCAAATCTGTCCTTTGTTTTAGTTTGTCTAAAGTGTCAACATTTAAATAAAACAATATATGTCTGTGCAATGGGCCTGGCCCAGAGCAAGGACAAATGTGTACTCTGATTTGCTTATTGGGGCATGCACCATGGCGAAGCCCTAGGTTTGAATGGAAAAAAATATTCTGCTAGCAACTATTGCCTGAAGTGCTGGACTGGATGACAACAAACCTGCACAAGGAGTCTTAGAAAGGACCTTAAAGCATGGTATCTTATATATGTCTTGTTTTTCACTTTTTGAAAGTGTCAAACAGTAAGTACAAAAATAGTGATATAACTTTTCTGCCTGGGCAGTCGGCCTGGCCCTTGGCAAGGACACATGTCTATTCTGATTTGCCTATTGGGGAATGCGGTATGGCCGAAGCCGAGGCCCCAGGTATTGTGGAGACTGGCCATGGCTCCGTGCCATGAGTACTGGCCATTGGTCACATTATGAGAGTATAGTGGACACTGAACTAGGATGCAGGGTAAGTGTAGTGGATAACAAGGGTGGTTTGGTGGGTCTGATCTCATGGTGAAGCCTCACGCCCTAGGCAATTCAACTATGACTTGCATCCACAGCATGTGCTGCTGATATCGACACACATCAGTATGTGTTGTAAAAATATGTTTCTTAAAGGGGGTTTATAGTTCTTCGATATGTGCTAAGAGAGGAATTATTAATAACTTTTATACAGTGATGTAACATGAAACATTTTCATTCCTGAAAACCTATGAAATTCTCACAAAAACTTTATTAAAGGAATCGTTATGGTTAGGTTGCACTGATAAAAACCTATGAAATTGAGTGAAAAACTTTGTTAAAAGTATTTTATGATTAAGTTGTGCTAAAAAACCTTTTGAAATTCTGTGAAAAAATGTTGTCAGAGGGACGTTATGGTTACAAGTAAAACCGAAAACCCCCAGAAATTCACCAGTTATGGTAAGCTAACCAACATAATTCATGCCACCACTGTGCACTGCTATGACTAACACACAAGACATCAAAGATGACATCACAAATGGCATTGATGACATCACTGATGACATCAAATATTCAATTCATTTTGATGAAAAATCCCCACAAGTGGTTGTGTTTAGAATATTGGTCACAAGATGTCAGGGGTGATCAGGAGACCTATCATGAACTACCTAATGTATTAAAGAATATACTCATCAAAAGAAAATATTATATCAGAGTGTTGCTGATAATACAGGAACCTAATCAAACATTCAGATAGGCAATGGCTGCAGCAAGCACCATAGAAGTACAATATTTTTAATCTTGTAATTTTAGATAGTAAAATAATTATATATGTTAGGCAAGATTGTATGCAGTACCCTTTGGGTGCACTACAATAACCCTGACCTCCTGGCAATAGGGAACCAACCTTTAGTATAAGTCTTTACTACACAGGTTGGTAGTGTGGCGGAGCAGCAAGGCTTATGTCAAGAGGGGTCAATGTGAGCAGTAATGTTGTGACACAGAGTTTCACAGTAGCAGTTATTCAAATAAACTCTTACACTCAAGGTTTCTTGATAAAGCAATTATTAATTTATTTCACAGTCAGTTGTATACGCCTTCTTCAGAAGGGAACAACATATGTAACACTTATAATACACTTCAAAACACACTCTGTTTCTCTAAATCAGATGATACCCATTGGGGATGGCACACAGACACTTCCTACACCCCAGGTGACTTAAATAGCTAAGACACTGTGGACATTGATTTATCACTGGTACATTTAGAGCAATACTGTGTTTGGTGCAAACGATAAAAATGAGGAATAAAACCAAGGTTAACAAATAATTCACAAACTGGTAAGTACTTTCGGAACCTTCCAATGCAGAGTAAAATTAACTCTTTCCTGGGGGAAAAGGCCAAAGCACAAATTCAGAGGTAAAGAAGAGTCACTCAGGGAACCAATGTTAATTGCACAATGTCTACGGAAACTGAAGATCTTTGTTGCAGGTAGGTAAACAGACTTGCACAATGTTTTTTTACATGTTTGTTGAATATTTGATGTCCTGGGTGTTAGTCTTAGCAATGCACGTAGATGGTGCGAGTTATGGTTGCTAAGCTTACCATAATGGGGAATGTGCAGTGTTTTTTGGTGTCACTGTGAATTATAACATCCTTTAACAAAGTTTGTTTTACCTAATGTACATATATATATATGGCAGAGAACAAAAACAAAGGGGCTAAACATGTGATGTCGTCAGTGATGTCATCAGTGACATTTGAGATTGAGATGTCATCTTTCATGTTCTGGGTGTTAGTGTTAGCAGTGCACAGTGGTGATGGCAAGTAAGGGGGCTTAGTCTGCCATAAGTGGCGAATTTCAGGGTTTTTTCGCTTTTACTTGTAACCATAACATCCCTTTAACAAAGTTTTTTTTTTAGTGAATTGCACAGGTTTTTAGAGGGCAACTTAACCATAACGTCCCTTTAACAAAGTTTTTTTAGTGAATTGTACAGGTTTTTAGTAGGGCAACTTAACCATAACGTCCCTTTAACAAAGTTTTTTTTACTGAATTTCATAGGTTTTTATTAGTGCAACATAACCATAACGTCCTTTTCAATGGATGAAGACCATTAGCACCCTAGGTTCTCAAAGTGGGAACCCGGGTGGTAAAGAAAAGATTTTTCTTCCCAAACCGGTACGCCTGCAGCGTCCAGGTGTAGGAAGATAATCTTTCACCAAGGTGGCCCCCATGGAAAGGGAAGACGGGGTTCCATACAGGGCCCCTCTTCACTTCACAACACGTTTGTGCGGTCTTCGCACATACGTGTTTTACACAACGTGTGTAAGCGGTCTTCACAGCTAAGTGTTTTTTACAGCGCATGTGCGTGTCCAAATGAGGCGCGTGTGAGCTCAGATGCATCTCATTTCTGCATGTTTTTCTTCAAAGCATGTGCGTGTTCGGAGAAAGCATTTTGGGACCCCCCTATAACTTTGCCCCCCCTGGACCAAACCTCTCCAACCTTTGCAAAGAAATTCAGAGTGGGCCATATACTTCTTTTTGCAAAGTTTGGTGAGGATTCGTCCAGGGAGAGCGAAGTTATAAGGCGCCCAAAAAGTGTTCTTCCTATGGAAACAGCAACTTAACCATAACTACATGCATGTAATATCCCACATATTGCCATTTTCTATGGCATTTTGAATCCCTTCTCTACTAATAAAAATGACATCTTGGGTATTACAACAGGAACACGCTGAGTTAAGCTGGTCCAGATTTCCCCAACACGTTGAATTTCAGAGGTTTCATTGCCTTAACTGATCATTTTTTTATTATTAATTTATTTCAAATGTTTTGTTATTCCATATATGTTTTCCGCACAACTCAATTCCCTTGCCCACTGTATAATTTAGAACACTACCAGACCACTAGCCATGGCCTTTGGCCATGGCCAGTGGGTATGGCCTCTATCTGTGTCCACTCTATATTTTAGAACACTACCAGACCAATAGCCATGGCCGATGGCTGTGACCACTGTGTTTTCTAAATCTCTATCTGGGCACCTTTGGACGTGCCCACTGTCCATTTTAAAACACTACCAGACCACTAGCCATGGCCAATGCCAGTGATTTTTCACCCTAACCTCACTGTATCTGTTAACATTACTAAAAACGTTATTACTTTTTTGCCATAGCCACGCGTATAATTTTCAGTCTGGGTTTCCTGTTTTCTGTGTTTTCATATGTTGAGTTGTTTTTTACAGTGTTTTCCAAAAATATCAGAATCTGTGTTTATCAGTGTTTTCCCATGTGCCACCTTCACAGATGTAATTTTTTTCATTGTAAAGGCACACATATTCTTTATTTTTTCTTTGCATGCATAAGTAGGGTAATATCTCTCATGATCAACTGCAAGAAAAAACATATGCCCTGGTTTGAGAGGTTAACCTCGAAATCCAAACAAATGCAACCATCGCTCAAAGACTTTCATCAATCACAAAGTGATTTTGACCTGTTTTGACAGTGGTATTGTTGTCTATAAAAAATCAAATATTGTAGGCTTTCAGAACTCACAATTAGGCAATGCACAGTGAGATAACATTATTTGCCAAGGATCACACACTTTGGTTAAGCAGTGTGCTACATGCCCCTTCTTTTATAGCCGGTCTCTTGGTGATTGTTGTGATACATCGCACAACCCCAACTGACCACATTTAAGCAGCACAGAAAAGCATTTTGGGGCATATTGTACATGTATATAACACCAGGTTATTGAATTTTTATGAGGAGAAAGTCATTAAAGTGTTAGAGTACCTCTGCACAAAGACTACACTCAATATATCTTAAAATAGAACTTTACAGCACTACCCACCACACAAATATCTACATACATAATTAAAAAAAAAAACATTTCCATAGCCGCTGCTACGAGAGGTGGCAATGTGATTGCTTAAAATGCAAGCGTGGTTTAACGCAGCAACAACTGGAGGTCATATCAGTTTTTGCTACGAAGTTAGCCGCTTCAATGATAAAACATAATACTTAAGTCACCCTGGTTACATAAAAATGTTAACATGTTATTGAAAACTGAAGAGGTGTTGACAATTGAAGCTGGGAGGCCAAAGTGTAAGGAGGTAGCTGTTGAAGAGCTCCAGTTAAAGACTGTTTATCTAGAAAATAATGAAAATAGGTCTCTCTCTAGCTAATGACCACCTAACTGAACAAATATCTACACCTCTTCTTAAGAAGGAACCCTTATTTATTACAGGAGTTTGAGATCATGCAATCTGTCACTACAGTTGGCAAACACATTTTACATACATACGGCTAGCCCTGCCACCAAATGCAGTCACAATTAAAATGAGGTAATCTTTTGAACCTAGGTTCATCACTTGTTGAGATTGAAAGCAGTAAGGAGGGTGTTACCCAATGAGAGTGCGATCTTTCTCATGTCCTCATGGCAATTGTGTCCTGCTGAGCATAGTAGTAAGGCAAAGGGTTTAGCCCTGCAATGGTGCTCTTTGGCATTGAAGGAACCCGCGCAGGTGGAGAGCGATTCACTTTAGGTTTCCTTTTGATGTGCTCATCATTAGAGAAAATCACAGACAAGGCAACCCTGCGTGCTATGCATAGGAATATTACATTGCCCGTCAAACAGGAAGCAGCTTTTGGGACGGCTGTTTGTCAAAGCCTCGAATGAGTGATTCATCCAATCCCCTTAATAATCAGAGCGCGCTGGGAGATATTGGCTGAACAGCAATTGTTAATGATTCCTAGAAGTAACTCATTTCCTCTCACTGCCTGATGTATTCACGCCAGCTCCGGAGAAGGTGTGTGCTTTTCATTTCCAAAAGGTACCTTCATGTTAATAGGGTCATGCGATATGACAGGTGTTTGATCTGTCCACGTATAGCAGAGGAACGACAAGTTATGCTGCTTGAAATTCTACATTACCTTATGTCAAGATTAATATGTCACTTCTTCGGTGTTTGTTCTAGCAAAGCACATGTTTGGAAAACATGAATATTTTAGAAATAGTTTCGAAAGGGGTGGGGGGCATATTTCACTGCTCTGAGCAGAATATATTTCACAAAATACCCTGCTTGTTTATGTCTACTTCTCTCGAAGGCTTGAAGGAAGGAATTGTTTGGGTATGTAGTTGTGTATGCGTGTGTGTGTGTGTATCCTACGAGTGTGTTTCTATGTGTGGGTCTTTGCATATTGTGCGAGAATAGTCTTTATAAGTGCATTTTTCTCACTTGGTGTGTGGTCTCTCTGGAGCATGTTATATGGGGAAATAAGTGTGGGGGCTGGTTCTGCCATGGTTCCTTGCAGTGCATGGTGTGTGTGTAACTGTATAAGCTGTGTGCATTTGTGATGTGTGTGTCCTCTGCGTCTGTCCTCTGAGCTTGCACCAGGCTCATGGCGGATGTGTTGCCCTTTCTCATTCCCGTCTTTATATATTCTGTGGAATAGTGAGCATCTACTCTCGCTATGCATTATTATAATCTGCTAGCACTATAGTGAAAATCTCCTCCATAGGTACTGTCTGTACTTTGATCCAGATACCACATGTGCTGCCCGGAGTTTGGCTACACCCACTTTTACTGTAATTCTGACCACCCAATGTACTTTATTTATGTTGTTCCTTTCTCTGTTCCTTCCAACTCCCCTCCCTCATCACTTTCCTCACTGCATAAGGTATCCCTTACCTCATGACCGCATTTTTTAAAGGTGTTCCCCTATTAACTCACTGCAACACCTTAGCTCCTTCTTAGCCCCTTTAAATGGACTATAACAGAGCTGTGGAGTCCTAGACCCTCAAGGCAATATTGGAACCAAGAGACCAAGGAAAGCCTATCCTGGTGTACTCAAATCCAAAGCATGGTTGAAGATAAATGTATCATGCCATTTCTGGACTTGTTCTGAAGCCTTTTCTATAGAGAGAGGTAAGGATGATGACAAAGTCGAAAATGCTACATGAGAACCAAGACCAGACCGTTTACAGAAAATCTCCTAATCTGAGGAGAATGACCTAAGGGACGCATCTGACTTCCTAAATCAGTGTAACAGAATGCTGCTGGCATCCTTTTATTGTTATTTTTTTATTATTTTATTTATTTAGTTATTTATTTATTTGTTTATAGGAATCAAAGCAAAGCAAATGCATTTTCGTCACAAAAATGCTAACCGCGGTAAAACATTACTAACGAGAGGTGAGTAGACAGTGATATAAGCAGAAAGGTATGGCGGGGCAAGTCCTTGAGTATTTTTAAATATTATAAGTACAAGTTTGCATTTAGATTTTTGTTTAATAGATAACCAGACGATCTAGCGATGGGCAGATGAAGAATAATGAGGAAGGAGTAAAATAGTGCAGACCGCAAAGTTAATAACTTTGTCTAGAGGTGAAAAAACATAGTAAGGAAGGCGGTAGACGAGACTGGAACAGTTGTCAGATTGAGAAAGGACTAGCGAGATTATCAGCTGTTTAGTAGTTTTGAAGGGTAAAAGATGACAGATGTTTTCTGATGTTAAAAAGGTTGAGTTTGACAGCAATGGCAGATTTGGAGATAAATAGTGAGAAGTTGTGAGACGTGTCAAAAACAACCTATAGGTTGCAAGCATACACAGAGTAGGGAAGGTTGTCAGTAGAAAATAAAAGAAGAGGGGGAGAGGTAGTATGTTTGAATGCATGCAATGTCACAAACTTTGGTTTTAGTTGAGTTAAGCATGAGTGTGTGAGTATCCATCCAGTATTTGATTGCAGAGGGACCCCCCTGATAGAATTGAGAACAGGTCAAAATGGTTGACAGTATCAAAGGCAGCCGAGAGGTCAAGAAGAATAGGAATGGTAGAAAAGTAGACCTAATCGAAGAAGAGTTACAGCTGCTGACATTGAGTACACCTGTTTCAGTGAAGAGGAGGGGTCGGAAACCCGATTGAAGCGGATCCCAAAAGTTGCGTGTATCAATCAAATCAGTGAGTCAAATGAAAATAACATGCTCGAGAAGTTTGGAGTAGTGAGGTAGAAGAGATACAGGATGGATATTTGCTGGACAATTTGGATCCAAGCACCGATTATTGGGGATAGGGATGATGTTTGCAGATTCTTATTCTGCCTGGCTGATTTAAAGAGGTGCCAAAGACGGAAGAAAGAAATGTAGTTAGATTTTGTGTGAGTCAGTGTTTGCAAGTGTGTTTGTGCCAGTTCTGGGGTGGGTATCGGTCTATTATGCGTGAAGTTACTGAGTCGCTGGCAGCAGCGGGTGCGGGGAGATCAGACCGTAACAATCAAGTGAATATGCAATGCAAAAGATTAATCTCCCCTCGGTTGTGCGCTATGTACTCTGTCTTATCTGAAAAAGTAAAATGCATTTAAGAATGGGTATTGTCAGTGTCTGGTTTATTAATCAAACAACCAGGGAAAATCCTTCATATGCCATAATTACATACATACAAATGGGTGACTTGTGAGACAATTATTACAGGTTTTATAAATACGTTTGTGCATTAGCCCCTTCATTGCAGTCCACTTGGTGCTTGATTGCCCAGTGCTGCTGGAAGGGGCATCTCCGTTCTATTCTCGCTGTATCATTAATTTTCAAGTGTTCTCTTATTCGGATTCGTAATTCTCTGATAGTTGAGCCAACATACAATTTGTCAGATACACATATGATAATGTACACCACTTATTTTGATTTAAAGTTGATAGGATCATCAATCACCGATTTCTGTCTCTCTTTTGTTTCAAATGTGTTGAGAATGTTAAGAGCGTGCTTGCAAATGGTGCATGTCATGCATTGGTAAAAGCCCTTCAGTTTCTGCCCTGTCATCACATGGAATTGTACTTTTATGGTGGCCTCCTTCATGAAGCTTAGGCTGAGTTTAGTCTTGAGTGTAAGTGCTTTGGTTTACACAACGTCTGGGCGGTGACTTATGTAGTCCCTCAGGTCTTCATCTAATTGGAGCATGTGCCAATGTTTGTTGAACATTTTCTGGATGGCCTGGTTATTACCACCGTGCCTGATGATCATGCGCGTTCTATTGTCAGATTGTGTCTTTCTCTTTTTAGGGATGAGCAGTGAGGCCCTTTTCAGTTTATCCACCTGCTGCCTATGTGGGGGTAAATAATAACTTGATATTGGTTGAGGAGGGAAAGCTTCTGGAGAAAGGGGAAAGAAGGGGGCACAGATACGTGGGTATTTTGAATTGAAGACATTTTAGAAGCAAAATAGGCAGCAGGATCACTCGCAGAAAGAGTCGAGGAGACAGAGGAGCGTATACCAGTTAAGAGAATAGAGTTGAGAGTTTTCTGGAGCGGCTTGGGTTGAGAGGAGTGAGTCGAAATGAGGGACAGGTAATAATCACATTTGGTCAAGTCAAGAGCAGAGGAGTAGCTTTTAAGAATAGCGAGGTCAAGTTGGAGATCAGAGGGGTTTCCTGCTTTTCTAGTCGGTCCTAGATGCCCATTATCAAAGCAAATAGGAAGGACTTGAATATGTTTGTGTGAATAAGGTGGCCTGAGCATTTCTGAAAACTGGACTGACTGGGCAACAAGTGTTTCACACTTCCTAGGCAAATATTGTATGTCATCTATGCTTGTTCAGTGCCACTCTATTGCAGTTGACTATTACTGCTTATTTCCTCTCTAAAGGGTAAGATGGCTCATGATTGGAGTGATATTGTCTCAGTATATAGACGTATGTCTCTTTTTCTACTGTGAACCTTACATTTCCTTAGTAAATTGATTTAAACACCCTTACAGAATAAAGGTGTGGATATTTCCTTCTTATTAATTTAATTGTAATTTGTAATTCACAAAATTCTTTCTTATACTTTCTCTTCACTACAGGAACACTAAATTAACAGTGAAACACAGCATGTTGGTTATGTAATAAACAACATTTACTATGTAACCAACTCACCAAATCACACCATTATTGTGGTGTCCCAGTAGTGGAGGGAAAATATATGCTATACTGACACAAGACATGCACACTCTGGTCTCCGGTCTCGGTGAAGCAGAGAGCCAGGCATTCAGGGCACAGCTGAAAAATAGCTTTACTAGAGTGGTTCTGAATCAGGAAGGAAGAAGAGGGTGAAGAGGGGGCCCGTTCAGTGAGGGATGGCAGAGAGCTCATGCATTCTGTTCAGAGCGGCACTTGGCTCAGTTGAGGGATTGAGCATTGAAGATGGTGAGAGAAAAATGCCCAAAATCCCAGTGAGTAGGATTGTGATAAAATGGGTGGGACAGCTCCTTATTTCAGAAAACATCCTTTTTTTATTGGGGTTTCACTGGAAATGGGATAAACTCAACTGAAATGGCTTTGGCCAGATCCTGCTTGGCATTTTCTGAACACTTCACTGCCCTGGGTGATGGGTGTGTGTAGTTAGGGTGCTATTGAGTTGGTGTGTTGGAGGCTACTGGAACTGTTCCTGTGGATCATTGGAATAACCATCCGAGCATTTAACCATTCAGGTATTGATTTGATTTGATTTGATTTGCTGTATATTCCATGTGGTCCCAATATTCAATGAGATACAATACTTCTTGTAATTTGGTGGCGGAATAGACTTTGTCAGTCTTCCTTTGATGGCAACTTGAAGTTCTCTTTTTCCTGCCCTCAGAGATTAGGGAGTGTGGGCACAAGTTCGGAAGCTTACTGGTGTCCTGGTTTCAGAGGGGCTAGACAGACTTCAGAAAGCACCACAGGTCAGTCAGCCATTCTTTCCCAACGGAATACACAAGCCCATATTCTTGGTATTTTTCTAGTTATTGGTTTTATAAGCTCAAAGAAAAATCAGAGAAATAGGTCTAAATGTAGGGCTCCCTTTGAGCTATCTCCAGCACCATCTTAAAGGTGAATAGTCTCTACTGTGCAGCCGATTACAGAAGCCAATTTGCTAATTGTTTACATTGAAACACTTCTTAAAGACATATAAACCAACTATTAACCCAGGTTTACGGGAACCCAACTGTTTTTTTTTGTTTAACCAGGATGATATGGAACTTAATAATAATGTAGATGCAGATGTGAAAACTTTCCAAACTGTTAATCCATCAAATTCAACACATGCCTTGAAAATTCCAATACCTCATATTGATCATATTTTGTGAGATAAACTAGCCCTTGGTATGATAGGAATTCCACAGGGTGCAGAGCAAAAAGTGGGCCACTTGTATGGGGTGAAATAACAATGCGGAACCCCTGACTTCATGCAAAGCATCTATCTTCCCACGATAAGAGGATGTCTCCGCTTTCATCTCCAGTGCCTAATGCAGGTAGTGTGCTGACCTCTAATGGTACCTATGATGAGGATCACCAGATTACTTCCATGGATTGTGTGGCTAAAGAACTCGTTGTACAAAAAACACCAATACCTAGGGTAGCTAATATGATTGATGATATAAGTTGTAAAAAATGTCTCTTAGGAAAAGCCTATAAACAATCTTATAGTGGATGCTGACATGAAAACACATAATGTTACTTTACCACTACCCTGTATGCTGCCCTAATCCTATTGTTCGTGTCCCCCATTCTGAATCATCTTCTGACCGAATCATGGCTGAATCCTTTTATCCTTTTATAGTGAATCTTATTTCCCCATTTGTTACCTCACCTATTACACAGATTAAAATATTTAGGTTTCTTAGTTATGATCCATGCTACTAAAACAGTTTTAACTACCATGGCAAAAAATAAAGCAATCCAACTGCGCATCAAATGAGAACCTGTTATATAAATATGGGATATTTCCATTACATTTGGTCCGGAAATTGTATGAGGGGAAGGCCATTTCAGCTCTGTTTTATGGCTAGACATTTGTCAATCATTTCTGAAGTGGGATTTAACCCAGATTGAAAGATTTATATGGAAGACTGTGTTGTCTCTACCTAAATGTGTGCACACGGCTTTACTATGTTTTGAACCTGGCCTGGTTTCCCTTAACTCAAAACGGTTGTGGAAACGATTATTGCTTGCCAAACAGTTTAAAGATCCAGTAGCAATTTTGCTTTATACTGAATATAATGGACCAGCTTGTGATTTACAGAATGTTTATGTCCCGTCTGTAAAGTGATTTTTCAGGGCTTGGGCCTCGATTTTACAAAGGAGGTAAAGAATATGCCAACCCTAAAAATGAAATATCAAGTTCTGGCTCCATATATACAGAAATGTCCAAGTTGGAAATATAGAAACTTTTATATGCGTTTCAGATGACATTTGCTGCATACTAATGCAAACTTACAGAGGTGGCGGGAAAATGGTGATCTTGGCTCCGCCTGCCGTTTCTGCAATAAGGATTGTGAATCATTGAAACATGTTGTAGTACATTGTGAAAAATTGCATGAGGAACCGATAGAATTATTTGGTTGTTTCATTCTACAGGTTTTATATTAACTGATGCTTTTTGGGAATGTTTTTATATAACAGACTTCATTGCCCTGCTTTTAGCGTTAATACGTTTTTTGTAAAAGTTTGGATTAGTGCAATAAATTCTTATAGGACTGAGAGTTTGCTATATAATTTTGATACAAACTGTCATTTTTAAATTATGTTAAAATGGTGCAAATTGTAGTTTTGTAATGAATCATATTTGTATGAATTTTGTCTAAAGGTTTAATGAAAGCAGATTGCACAATACATTTTTTTTAATTAAGAAATCATTAATTCCAGTAGACAATTGGGCATTTGATGAGGACAACACGGTTCAATGGAGATGTCATCACTGTTTGCTGAGCTGAAAAGGAGAATGTTTACTATCCTCCATAATTTGATAGGAACTTCTTTTACTCAAAAGTGTGGTGTGAGGGTTTTGCAGGGTTAAATTTCACGAGCATGATGAGTTTAGTTTACAAATGTTTTAAATATTTTTGCAATGGTGATGTGTAGTCAAAGTTAAACAAACTATAGCATCTGAATGATTTATAAGGTTAGAAAATTCTATGTAAACTAATGAATGTTACCTTATCAAATGTTTCAGTAATGTTAAACATGTAATAATTATGTAACAAATCAAGAATTACTACACACTTGTCCTAGTACAAACAATACATATGAAGACACACAATGCATACAAATCAGAGGCACATGTAGGGAAACTTAAGTAAGGAAGAAAGAAACAGCATCACCAGAAAATGTTAATAACATTAAAGTTTATCTTCATGTATCCAAATAAATTGTGTGTTTGATGCCTGATTATTGCCCCATGTATGTGCACCATGAGCTGAGACCAACCCTAAGGAAAGTAATTTAAGAACATACGGCAAGGTTAACATCTATATATATATATATAGCACCTTTTAAACTGTAGAAATTCTCATTCCCAGTAAAAACAAAAAGTAGCCTAATCATGTAAGTAAAGAAAAACAAGTGGCCCAGATATGTTATGTTATCAGTGATGTCATCAATGACATTTATGATGTCATCTTTGATATCATGGGCATTAGCCTTAGCAGTGCAAGGTTGTGGCGTGAGTTATGGCTGCTTAGCTTACCATAACTGGTGATTTTCTCTGGGTTTTCAGTTTTACTTTAAGCATAACGTCCGTTTAACAAAGTTTTTTCAGTGAATTTCATAGGTTTTCTTTAGTGCAACTGAACCATAACGTCCCTTTTACAAAGTTGTCTCTGTGGATTTCATGGGTTTTTACCAGTGCATGCTAATTTCCTTCAAATTACTAATATCATACTTACCCTAATACAGCAATATTTTCATCCAGTTTAGAAAGTTTCACCTTAGAAAACTGCCATCCCCACCTTCTAGCATAATTTTTAACACTTCTATAAACATTTGGTAACTTTTTTCACTGTTTTTTCGTTTGTCGATGTCCGCAAATGTCTAACCTTATTGCAGACTTTCTGGAGAGTCTAACGTGACCGCACGCGTGCACACGGCATGATGACATGTTTGAGAACGCATTTACACTTCATGATCGGGTCTGTGCTTTGCAGACAGTAAGGAACTGCACTTTCTACTGAACTGGCAACTTTGAACCTCAAAAATGTACCCTTGCACAGCTCTTACAGCTATTCTTACTCATTTTCCACTAACAATCTAGCACACAGCACATTCTTGGAAGAATATTAGCAAAACTGTTATTTATTTTACAAATGGGATCATCTACTGCCATCCCTCCTCCCGAAGAGCCGCCATCACCACTACCAGTTTCAGGACAAGCACAACAAAAAAAATGTTGCACTTCCAAAGATAAAGAAGCGGACCAAGAAAATGCGGTAGAGGAACTACCTACCTCTACCACCAAGAGGCAGTCATGGGTGTTGCAGTTTGTAGCAATGTTGGGCATGTATCAAAGGTTAAAGCTACCAAAGTGAAATGCACTTAGCGCAACGTTGTTCTCTGTCTACCTTGACCATACTCCTATGGGACCACATCCATAGGTGCCACACCCAATATACAAAAACTGCAATGCTCTCAGAAAGGCTGTTCCTTTGTTAGCAAGTAGTAGTCTGTCTTCCTCCACCTCAACTTCGTCAGTCAGTACTATAACCACACAGTCTAGTTCTGTGGGACACAAAATTCCACCAGCTACCTTGCAAGCAATAAAAGAGGTTGTTGATCCATATCTTTCGAAGACAACAGTCCTCTGTATATACTGTAACACACCACTCTGCAGGGGGAAGCAATTTCAAAGTGCTTATGAAGCTGTAATCAAAGAACATTAAAAATACTGCCCCTACCTTACATGTAGCACACATGCTATATCTTCTCCTGTCCATCTGTCCCTCCATATTACCTGCCCCCCCCATATTGGTGCCTATTCCCTCATTTCCAGCCCCATCTTACATTGAGACCGTTTGTGAAAGAGAACAAAACAAAACAAAAAAATACTTCTGGTAGGAATCATCTCTCACAGTTAAAAAATATTACTAACAAAATAATCTTATATAATTCATCTGATTAGCATGTTCAATAATGTATCTAAACTCAATAAGATCCTATCGGCTGAACTTCAAAGAGATGTGCAACATTGATTACATTGGCTGCCCCTAATGCTAACATCACTATATGCCCAAAAAAAGCTCCACCTACTTAAATGATTTAAAGTGGGCAGCGTAGCCAAAAGTACACGGTCATCACCAAAGTCATAAAATTATGTTATGCAGAACAAGGAAGTTAAACATAAAAATCCACAACAAATGCAAAACCTTGGTCTTTTTTTACAGCAATGATAGACATTTTTTTTTTATTTTGAATAAAACAGCAGTAGTGGAGACCGTAAAAAATACTTTTCATTTTGCCACAACAATGAAAACATTCACTTAAATCCACACAAAGTGTGTTAACATTTTCTAACCCACTTCATGGTTACGAACGTTGCAGCATTTACATTTTCACTAAAACTCACAACTGTAACCTTCTACTGCCAAATCCAATCATTGATCCATCAATGCAAGTCTTTGCATTCTCCAACAAAAATTATTTTACATAAGCGATGAATAATCTCTGCACATGCTGTTCCATTACACAGGACAAATTACTGCTTTCCAATTGAAATAAATGCAATACTTTCACTTCCACACTTTTCTAGAACTTATATGTGATAATGTTGCTTCTTGTTACTGCAGCGGCAAAATGACAAATTGTTGTCTGGCCATCATTCCCCACAATGTTTACGACACATCCGTTGTTGATAATTATTGTCCAAAAACTGTTGAAAATACCATTGGCCAGTAGACTGAACCCACGACATGCACACAGCGGGAGTATATAACTATGTGAAAAAGAGGACAAAAAACATATTTTAGTAAAGGCTTTACAACACAATATACAAATGTGTTCATATTTTGGTTATAAATTTATGTTTCTCTGAACATATACTACATCTACTCTTTGCGACAAATTCAACATTCATGCATCACAGTGTTGATTATATGGCAGCCAGTTCATTTTCCACACTTCAATAATTTCCACTTGTCAAGGGTTTTGACCCATGTCGAATTATTGGACTGGATAGTTGTGGGGATGAGCTGTTGCCGCCCATCATTCTATCCCAAAACAAAACTAAATCGATAGACTGGGTAGATGTGCAAATGAGCTGTCGCCGCTCATCATTCTATCCCAAAACAAAACTAATTCAATAGACTAGCAGTGCCTGTAAAATCAAAAGCGCCGTGAAATCACCTCTGTTTCTCTGAAGTGCAAGCTCAAAATGTTCATTTCAAACATTGCAAGATAGCTAATACAGGAGACCTTTGTTCAAAAATCCGTTTTTATTGATGTCAAAAAGTTGCTGAAATCATGGGCACACGACCATTCTCAAGATTGAACCTCTTGTGGGGTATTCCACAGCACCACTCTACTGTAAGGATGCCCATCAAAACAATAGCAAAATTCTCCTGTCAAATTCAAGACAACTCCTAAAAAAATAGGTACAGTACCGACAATTTCCACAAACCGGCGCTAGCGGTCTAAACTCTGACAGGGAAACTGTATTTAGGAGTTGCAAGAGGGGCAGGGACTTCAAAGCCTGTTGGTTAATTAAAGATCTTAGCCACCTGCTGTTCCCAGAGGCCAAGAGGCTGGGAAACCTTAACACCCCAGAGGCCTACACCAGGAGGCAGGATATCACATGGCCCTTCTGAGTGAGAGGGAGGGGGTTTCCCCTTCAGCCTGGAGGAGAGAGACAATAGCCCCTTGCGGTTGAATGGGTTATGTTTATTTTGAGTGTGGACTGTAAACAGAGAGCTGCTTGGGAGCAGAGACATGTGATCCCTGACCCACCCAACTTTAAGGGGCGGGCCAGACTTGAGTGTGGATTCCTATTGCAGCAAATATATATTTTATAGAAACATTGATAACTTATTGTAACCAAATGACAGGAATGTACAACTTTGACATTCCTAGTATGAAAAATGCCCTCACGATTTGAGTCCAAACTCCAATTTCTACGGTGTTCTAGGACCGAACCCCGCTATTTATCAATATTCCAGACACTGTGTTTATGCTAGAGACATGGAAATTTACTGGGATATGTGTAGAAGGGGGGTGTACATTTGTGTAATTTTTGATGAAAATCCAATATTGCAAAACCAGTCAAAAAGCGCAAAATGTTGTCATTTTTGAATGCAAGCCCCCAGGAACATCAGAGTTGGAACAGAGACTACCTCATGTGACATATAATGTGTACATGCAATTTCAACAAATTGTGTATCTGGGAAATACGTATTTGGATCAGAAATAGATTTGTGTGCACATTGACAAGGGGAGTGTCTTTCTGTAAGCCATAAAGATGACACACAACCCAGCTCCCCAATCAAGGGAGAGGGGAGAACTGGGCCAATGACAAGTTGAGAGGGGCAGGCTCAGTTATCCACTTTCTAAACACATAAAAGGAGACAGTGCAGGATGGGTGGGGACATTCAATTCCATTTCCTTGCGGAGCACGCTGACCGATGACTTCACATCCAGAGATCCAGCACTTAGACTTCCAAGCAAGACAGAGACCAGAACTTAGAACTCTGGTTTCAGAACTTAAAGCAAAGGCCCAAACCACAAGCTGAGTTCTCTTCAGCAGGCCTCAAAACCAACCAAACTATTCAACAGCCGGGTGAGCTGTTTGAATTCTTTGCCAAGAACTTTTGCCAGAACCAGAGATCCAGACCGCTGTGCAGTGCCGCTAGCAGACCCAGACCAGATCGCTATGAAGTACTGTGCGCAGAACCAGTCCATGTGGCGAGAGGTCCGCAGCCAATCCTGACCCGATCCGTGACAAAGTCGCATTCCTGTCCAAAATATAGTGTGAGTACCCAGCTAGGACTGTGCAAGAACTAATCTCTTAGTTTAAAATAATCTAATCCTAACTATTTTAGCCTATTAGAACTGCCTCCTAGAATCGTGTCATTCTGTCATCTTTAAAACTGAAAACTGTCATCTGTCATTCTGAGCTTGACTTTTTCTTTTGAGAATCTACCTTCATGAAATCATCCGTATCTCTTGAACCGTTTGTGATAGAAGCATCTTAAAGCTGAGATTCTACGCTTTCCAACAAACCTAGAACCGACTTCCTACTCCTTATACTTTTTCCGCAATCGCGATTTACGCACTCACAAAAATTACTGCGATTTGCAATTTGGCCTGATTTCTTCACCTGTAAAAAGATAGCCGCTTTTGCTTGAACTGCTCAAATTCGTTTGCAACCTAATAACCATCCCTGAATCATTGTTAGGGCTGACCTGAACTGATTTAAAGTGTCTACCACTCACCCTGAACCTCCTACAGGGAATCAAAATCAATTTTAGCATCATTTCACTTAATTGCCACCACATTCAAAGCATTTTGGGCCTGTGTTTTAAAATCATACCTGTTTTTCTCTAAGCTTGCTAGGGGGGAACTGAATTTCGTATTGGATTTTGTTGGGATTCTTTAAGACTGTGTGCTCCCCTTCCATTTCTTACATTGCGTGGGGGGGGGGGTGAATTGCCAGAGAAAAAGTGATTATATTGTCTTTTGCTAAAATCATATCAAGTTATTTCTGTACTGCATTTCATTTCTCATTGCTTTTCCCTTGAAACCATAAAAGTATTTTCGCTGCCTTATCCATCCTATACCAACTCCTCATTGATTGTAAAGAAGTGTGCTAGTGTCAGATTACACATTGTTGATCAACATTATATTCATAAGTGTGATATCAATTATTAATTTATTATAAAAGTGTGATATATATACTGTTTAATGTTTCAAATAAAACCTTTTAATTTGCGAAACAAACCTACTTCTTGGCTCAGTGGGGTCGGGGGGATTCTAAGAGAGGGGTGTGATATAAGGGTTGTCATCCAGAGTACATGAGCTGGACATAAAAATATATCAATAAGGGTTTCCATCAGCATCCCAGACTAGGCATTGACTTAGCTGTAGTGTTGAATTGAATCCCTTACACACTGTTTTGAAGACCACATAACAATGCCACCCTTCATGTACCGTTCACAGAGTGCCTGAGTCAGCTTTGTTTCTGGAAACACATGCCACAAAGCCCTGTCAATAATACAATGGTCTTCACCTTCATCCTTAAATCAACCACCAAAGCTGCCTCTACAGTACCATTGCTCTGCACACATTCAGCTTCTAGATAAAAGTTAGAGGAGGACTATAAAAAGGCCCAGCACTGTAAAATAAGGTCACCATATTTAGGTAAATGACACAGGAACATAAGTGGGAGCTGCAAGCACCCAGATGGCGAGTACAGCAGTGCTAAAGCTGCACAATTTTAGTACAGCACAATAAGTACACAACACAGACAGTGGTTGTTATTCCCACCTTTTCCTACCTAAGTAACTGTTTTCTGCCCCCCGTTTCCTTTAGCTACAGTACAAAAAGGGGGCCACCGGGGGAACCAAAAAGCAAGTTAGCATCTTACACCAGGGTGCCAAAAGGGCCCAGCTGTCACTCTGCAGAACAAGAAAGGAAGGGAGGCAAGTGCGGCATAGGATGGGTGTGTAACACACGCATATGCAAAACATTTGGTGCCAGCCAGACGGCAAGGGCAGCAGCACCACTGCCAAATGAAGGGCCTAAGCCCACAAAAAGCAAATAAAATGAGCTCTGCCAGCAAAGGCCTCCAATTAGCACATTACTCCAAATGGAGCGCAAAGGAGCCGTTCTGCAGCCGTAAAGCACTTCTACCTTTTCACCCAAACAACCCAACCGGAAAAATAAGAATACAAAAAAACACAGACACAAAAAAGAATGGCAGTACAACGAACATTGCCACAAGTCGTGGGAAGAAAGCGGCATGGGCCAAGGGTTACACCCACTGCCCTTGCACCCAAAAGGATTTTTTCATATTTTTAATTCAAAAGGTTATCAATGGAATGTTATTATGAAATATGTAATCTAGCAGTAAAATCCACTGCCTTTTATTGCCAACACTACCTACAATGTCTCAGTACTCATTGAACAAACAACCAAACATGGTTGGGAGTATGAGGTAATAACAAGAGGCCCAGGGGGTCCATTGCTGCTCCTCAGCTTACAGGGTAAACACAATGGACCTGGGACAACATTCAATGGACTCATGCATATGTTAATTGCAGGAAGGAGTTCTTCAAAGGAGAGTCTGCACACACCAGCACTGAAGTGTCCATTTCCACAATAGTCACAGTGCATAAGATAACTTTCAGGTGCACATGCTTTACCACACCTTCAGCGTCTCCATCCACACTGCCCCCTTTCGAGCAAACCATCACAGCTGCCAACTGCCATTTATACTAGTGGGTATGTAAGGGTAAGGTGACTGCCATAGACCAACGCATGTGTTATTGCACACCACTAGGTAACAAAACGCTTATATGTTTGAATATATTCTAGTGCACTTACAAAAGTGTGTAACAACTGTTTAACTGTAACTATTTGTAATATTTGTATTCATTTATTTATGTTTTATCCAGTACTGTTTTTCCCAATGACTCAATTTCATAATGCCTCACATTAAAAACACTTCATACTACCACTAGATTACGAACAATTACTTTATACATATTGCTATTATGATCATTCTAGCCTTACTCCTACTACATTACCTATAATTAGAATGCACATACCACTACTGTAGCCATTGTGCCCAGTGCACATATTCTAGGGTGCATGGCCTTTAGCCATGCCCCCAGAATCTAGCCACTGATCAAAACACAATTAACTGCATACCTAGTACATATCATACACAGCAAACTAATGAAATTCTCCCACACCACACTGCAATCAAAATGATAGCTGCAAGATGTTTGCGGACATTGGCGAAAAACCATGCCATCTTCTGACTTTTTAAGGCCATATCCCATCCGCATCACCCGTCACCTCCCTAGATTTTGTTTAATTAGTTTGACAAGTGCAATGTTGTGTTTCTTAATATGTTTGTACCATGATGTCCGCGGACACAGATCCAACATGGCAGATGTCTCCCAAAATTTGAGGTGGCTCACGCTCTTCACCATCCAATCAATAACTGCGTCTTGTGTGCACGGCCATCACGTCCACCCCTCGGCCAATCGGGCCCCTGTCCATGGACCGAAGCAGGAAGTCAGTTTTCGGACCAAACCCAGATATCACTAATTTTTTTTTGCCTTCTTGGTCATTCTAAAATAAACTACTACCAGATTTACAAAAGCATGCTTTTGGGACCATGCCGCTGCTCCTGCCACAAATTTGGTGAAAATCCGTCGAGCGGTTTGAGCTGTAGACATTAGCACATTTTATTTACATTGAGTTTATGGCAAAAAACACGCATTGTGGGACCCCCTTATATCTTTGCCCCCCCGCCCTCTTGACAGAACCTCACCAAACTTCACAGGATGAATCTGACGGGGCCACATAACATTTTTGCAAAGTTTCCTAAGGATTGGTTCATGGGGAATGAAGTTATAACCTGGCCAAAAAAGTTCTCTTCCTATAGGTTGGGCAACTTAACCATAACTATAGGACTGCTACCGCAAGCCCTGAAATAAAAGGGAAGTGTGTGGATATATACGTGTGTCTGTTTGAAATGTTCAGCATATTTCCCAACATGCTACTGACCTGACGTCTGGCATGTGGGTAGGTTCCAAGGTGTAGACAATGTAAAAGTATAACATATGAATTTTTCGGTTTGAAATGCTCAGAATACTTCCCAAAATGCTACAATCAAGAAATTTGGCATGTGGGTAGGTTCCATAATGTAGACAATATAAAAAGTATCAAATATAAATATACCTTTGTCTAATCTTTTTTTTTTTTTTTGTGGGAGTTACCATAAACAAACACAAGAAAAAGCAGAAATAAATGTGTACGGTTCCTTTAAACGTTGATATATAGATATTTCCTTTCACTGGTACGTCAGCAGTTTGTAACGTTTTTAACAAAAAGGGGGAATCACAAGGCACTGCATACAACTCTATAACTATACCGAAGGAGCTGTGTTAAACAACACAAAACGAGTTCTTAATAACGAAAAGGAGTTCTTGAAAAATATAAAGCATTTTTCATAAAAAAAATATGAAATACATCCTTAAAAATATAAAGAGTTGTTGCAACGTGCATTTTAAACTACATACAAAAAACGTACTTGGAACACAGCCTGGCCAGGGCTGTCTGAAGGGCCTTTCTTGCTGCTGGTCTTTGATTCCCTGCTTTTATGTGGCCAGCTGACAGGCAGGGCTGCAGCAGCACGTGGCGGGACCCAAAGTCCATGCAGGGTTGGTTGTTTATGTCAGAAACAGCCCAGAAAGTCAGCAGCAGTTTAGGGGGTTTCTTTATCAATGTTGAGGGAAGTTGTGTATGCCAAGGGCAGCCTCGTATTGATTGCAGAAGTGTGAGAGCCCCAGTCACTTTCTCAATCCAGGCCATGGCTGCCAGCAGTGGTCCAGGGATACTTTGCACCCTACCTTGGCAGAGCCAGGCACAACAACTATCACGCCACACTCTCATCCCTCTCACAGGGAGCGCCACAGTCAATCAGAAGGAAGCCGGATGGGATGTTGGTGACTTTGGGCGCCAGGAAGCAGTGGTAATGGTGGGTGCACCCTTCCGTCTCCCATGGAAGGAGAGCGATTAACTTTGACCCCATCATTGGCTGTGAATGCAATGCAGTGCCCCTCCTCAGAACGGGGCGCTGCCAAGTAAAGAAATGAACGTTCCATGCTGAGCCGCGGCAGTGAAACAAACGCAGCATTCCTCCTGGAACCGGGTCACGTGTATCCCAGCAGGATTAACCAGGTATATCTTTTTTTTTTTTTTTTTTTTTTTAACAGCGCTAGGCAGAGTGCCAGCTCGACCCTCCGAGGTGAGGATTGGGCTTCAACGGACTAAAGGTGCTCTGCACACCATTCCTATTGTTCTTTTTTTTTTCATTTGAAAGAAGCCCCACCGCCCCTTCTTTTGAAAGACACCCGGGGATTCAAGTGGCCGGGTTTCATCATTATTTGGTTTCTTTTCTTTCGTGTCTCTCCCCCTCCCCCTGCAGCAGGGGTTCACAGTAATGATACATTTTAGCTTGTATGGACGATAATGTGGGCCCACTGAATATGTTTTCTTCACATGACCTGTGACGCAGGCTGCTTAACAATGCACATATTGGTTAAAGGACGCCATCGCAGAATGCCATCATGGACCCATTGGGACCATTCCCTAATACTCGTAGTGAGCTCCTAGTGACCAGCAGGTTGCAGAGTGATTTTAATTACCACCTTTTCTCTAAGCCATGAGGCTAATGATGGACATCCACCAGGAAGCACAACAACATAACTTGACAACACATCCATCTGCAAGTTACGGTGGAGATATGGACGGCTGAACATTTGTCCTTGTTCTTATCAACTTCAAGCGTACAGACAGAAAGAGCCTTGCTGGCATTAGGTCCTGCTGTTTATGCGGATGCCTTACTGAATCGGAGGATGTCTGCAGTTTATTGAGACTAGTGAATGAAACCGTATCATGCATAGGGATGTAACGGTATAACGGTATACCGTTAAAGATACCGTGAACCACTTAATTGAACAATAATAACCGTCACATTGTTTATACCGTTCATACCGTTCATACCGTTAAGTGAAAGGCTGCAGTAAGCAATTGCTGCGCAGTCTTGGTTTTGCACTGTTGGATGTGCCTCTGCCAAGTAGTTTCATTTGGAGCAGTTTTTAATGCCATTCCATAAACCACACGTGCCTTACACAAAATCAATATGTTAGCAATAGGAAGAATAGATACAGTGCCAAGAAGGAAAAGGGTTTACTTTGGGGTGGCGGCTTTGGGGTTTATATATTTATAATGGATAATGTTCTCTAAACATATGGCGATGGGGGATTTCCCTGGTTCTATCATTGAATTTACATATAATAAGTCACACTGCGAAATTCACTCATCTCTGTGGGTATTCCCTGCTGCCATACCAAAGGGTAACATGTCAGTGATTACTGAACACCTTTTGGCCCGCAAGTAAACTAAAGGTTTTAATGTAAAGAGAGAGTGCGTGTGTGTCTAATCAGGACATTCCATCAGAACTTCCCAACCAAACCTGGGCCAGACAGAAGGAACACCATGGGAGGGGCCTAAGGGGGGAGTGCTGTCACGACCCTTGCCCAAAACCCCCTCTGGCAAACCCATTGGCCAGGTGGAGTCAGGACTCGGGACTCTAGAGCCTGGCATCCTCTTCAAAAGCCCTCAAGGTGCCAGTCCTGGCGCCCTGGGGGGAGGGTGTGTGTGTGTGTGTGTGTGTACACAAGCGTGTACTACCATCAGCCTCCATTGATCTGTGGCATGCAGGTTATCAAGATGGCAACATGTTCATCTTCACCAGTAGCCAGTGGGGAAGCAAAAAGCCTAAATGACCACTTAAGAAAAGTTATTCAGTTTGCTTTGCCAGTTGCAGCAGGCCTCCACCCCACCCCCTCCTCTCCACACGTGTGTTTGTGTTTGGTGGAAGCAAGGCATTTCAGTGGAAAGTATGTTGAAAAGCCCAATTCTGGCCCTGGGTGCCTGGTTTTGTTTGTGATGATACATCTGTCAATTTATGACCTTTTAGAAAATATTTGTTAAGATCAGTTAACTCCACCTGCTATACCGCGATAACCATGATATACCGTCATTTGGCAAGAAGGTTATCGTACCATCATAAAACGAATACCGTGACACCCCTAATCATGCATGATAGTGGGAAGATCCGTAAAGGAGGCGGTAGATATGTGTCACATTCTCACACGCATGCATCTACGCATACATAACATTCCCTGGACCATTGTCACTTTAAGATAACCTTTAATGAGGGGAATGGCATACACCTTATGAAAATGTGGGTTATAGAAGAAGAAATAATAGTGTGATTTGAGCAAAAATTGTTTGTGAAAGGCAGAAACACCGACATTGAATAACGGGTGTTTCCATGTAAGAGTTCTCTGGTCCAGGGAACGATTCCCATACTAAGTATGAGCAGGCTAAATGACATTTTCAAAGTGTTCTAGCATGTTTAATATAGTGCATAAGAAAACCTCAGGGGCATAAAGGAGAAATATTGACTTACCTTTCATTTATTTTCATTTTTCTCATGACTGACTCAGTTTTTGCTTCAGTTACTTAAAAAATATTCTCCTTCCTGGCTGCCCCAGTTACCAGCACGACTCATTTATTACTCGCGAGAAAGTCGGGGTTAGTGAGATTAATGGAGCAAGACCCTGTTGCGGAGAGGCTCGGGAGTGAGTTTAAGATGCTCTTCTTAATCACTTGCGCACTGGGCCAGTCACAGCGGGCGTAGTCGATGGCATGAGAAGACTGCAGAGGCGCCCTCTGATTAAACGAAATTCAAACACCCACTTTCGTTCTAGTGGGTTGAGTCAGATAAAGGTCACTGAACCCTGCCCCTGTCCTGCAAAAGGCTGTTAATTTGGGTAAGGGGCAGCTGGATCAATGAGCCTTTGGACAACGCCCAGCTGGATGGCAGTGCTTTCAGAAACATTGCTATCCAATTCAAAGGCACGTTTCTCTTCTGCAGAACAGAAATGAGTCCAGGCGACGTAAGGATCATGTCATTTACATATGTATTTAAAAAAATGCTGCGTTCCAAATATTGTATTGATCACTAGTAAGCCTCCGTGAGCCTTACTTGTAGAATCTTGAATCACATTTGAGGAGATTCGTCTTAGAGGTCGAACTTCAGACACACTTTTCACATATTCACGTGGCTGGAGTTCCGTTTCAGGCCTAGGGGCTAGTGGCTGAAGCCGGGCTAAGGACATCTAGTGAAGGGGAACCACACTATGGTTATGGTTCCTGAGTAAGAAGAAGTGTATGTAGGGGAAGTGGGTCATGTGGCACTCAGAGTGATATTTCTGGAAGTTTGCGTATGAACCACTGTGGAGACACAATGGGAGAACAAGCAAGTGCCATCTGGGGTAAGATTGCAGCGAGAGAATCTCTGAGCGGGAGTACAGCTTGGGATACTGCGAGATGCACAGACAAGTGACCTTTGATTTCCTGAACGTAGCTCGTGCACCCACATATGACTTTTGACTTGCTGAAGGCAGCTCGTGAGAGAGTGATGCTTGACAGATGTCAAAGGGAGGAGGAGGGCGGAGTGGGGAGGCAGGTGATACACAAGTCAGTGTCTGTCTCTGGAACTACATGTTTGTTACACATTCCATCAGGTTGGGAGGAGGGTCACGTGTAACTAGGAAACTCTGAGGGCAGCTTGTGGGGACTCACACTCTCCCAAGATCGCTGGGAGAGCAGCAGATATTGAGTGTCCATCTCTTAGAGTGGCAATGGTGACATATGAAAGGAGGAGCAGGGAATCCCAGAAGGCAGTTTGTGTTATTTGTTTGCATTTGTATTTATTTGAAGAACAGGGATGTCAATTTCGTTCAGAATGACTTTAATAACCAATTTACAATTCCAGAGGCATTCCCACAAAAAAGTGCCTGTTCAATAGCACAGAGATGAGAACATGTGGAGAGCCATTTTACAAAGGTGGCATACATACCAGGGATACAAAGAAATAAACAGAAATGTATAAGTATATGTATATTCAATGAACAAACTTTGTTAAGGGGACGTTATGGTTAAGTTGCACTAATAAAAACCTATGAAATTCAATGACAAAAACTTTCTTAAAGGAACGTTATGGTTAAGTTGCGCTTCTCAAAACCTATCAAATTCAGTGAAAAAAACTTTGTTAAAGGGACTCTATGGTTACAAGTAAAACCGAAAACCCCCTGAAATTCGCCAGTTATGTTAAGCTAAGCAACCTTAACTCGTGCCACCACCGTGCCCTGCTAAGAATAACACCCATGAATGAGATCAAAGATGAAACCACAAATATGATTGATGACATCACTGATGACATCACATGCCTCGCCCATTCTATTTTGTTCACTGACGTATCTAGGCCAGTTGAGTTTAAACATTCACAAAAGACATTTATTTCTAGATCTATTATCAGTTTGCCAAAATAAGTGTAGATTCGTCAGATTGAACCTCATTTATAAACCTTTACATTATATTGGAACCCCACCTCTAATTTTGCCCCACCTTGACAAAATCCCAACAAACCTCGCAAAAACATTAATTTCTAGTTCTATTATCAGTTTGCCAAATTAAGTGTGCATTTGTCAAATGGCACCTCATTTATAAGCCTTTACATTATGTTGAGACCCCCCCTCTAATTTTGCCCCCTCTTGACAGAATCCCACCAAACTTTGCAAACACATTCGGAATCAGGTCGGGAATATAATTGCAAAATTGTGGTTTGACTGAGTGGTGCCAAAGTTATATGCCATCCAAAAACTTCCCCCAAACATCTGAAGTGTCCCCGAACGTCTGAGAACTGTTCGCAGACTTTCAGGGCAAAAACCACCTGCTTTTTTGCTTCTTGCAGCCATATCCCATCCCATCCTCATCACCCCTTACCTCCCCAGAGACTATTTGATAAGTTTGACAAATGCAGTTTTTTCATGGCATGGGTAACTGAACCAGACATACTTTTTCGATCTCTGTGATAAAAGAAAAGATCATATGTTAGAGTAGGTAGTTCATAATGAGTTATTGCATTGCATAATAGACATTTCTGTATTTTTATGACCCTCACATTTAGTACTTTGCAAGTACTATAGTTCAAACCAGCGTACTGCTCAACTTGCTTAGTTTCCAGTTTCTGTGTTTGTTTTCTAAATCATTGGGTCTTTCGAAAAAAAAAATACATGCTGGATTTAAAAAAAAATCCTTCTATGTTGTGGTCCTATATTTCTTTCATTGTTTTACTGTTTATTTCTTGTTTCTTGCTAATCTTCTATCTGTTGGCTTGTTGCAGATTTTTGGGGCAATTAGATACCTGTTGGTGTAGTGTAATTGTTTATTTCTACTTTTATGCTATTCATCTATCTGTTGAGTTGTTGCAGATTTTTTTTTGAGGCAGTTAGATACCTGTTGGCGTATTCTAACTGTATATTTCTTGTTTGATTTTAGTGGTATTTCTTTATCTGTTTGCTTTTGCAGAATCTTGGGGCGGTTAGATACCTGTTAGCATATTCTAACTGTGTATTTCTTGTTACATTTTAGTGGTATTTATTTATCTGTTTGCTTGTTGCAGAATCTTGGGGAAGTTAGATACATGTTGGCGTATTCTAACTATGCACAGTTTTGAAATTGAAGTTTTGCTCATATTCATACACAGATTACGTATTAAATTTTGGTTTTAAGAAAATTAAGTAAGTGTTTACAAGATCTGCTGGTAATCTCTGCTTTAGAGTAAATGTGCTATCATTACATTCGAACCATCCACAACTCTTTTTTATATATGCAGTGCAGTGACCTGCATTGGTTGTGGCTCCTGCGTGGTAGATTATACCTATTGTTCTGAAGGTTTTCTTACCAAGTGATACTTGACCATGTGTGAATCCAGTCAGTTTACAGTCGTTTTTGGTGCCATCTGCATTGTAACGTAAAAGCATTACCATTACGTATTTACTATGTGTCTGTATTTGTAAGGTGGAGCGATTATCTGAATTGCAGGTAGTACATAATCTGCCATGGTTTACATTTTGTACAAGTTGATGAAATGGAATGGATACACAGTTAGGTATGGATACGTACATGAAGTGTTCATTAGGGACTTGTTCCTGTGCCACATGGCTGCCGAGAGTGCATGTAAGTTTCCACATGTAGGAAATCTGGAAGATTTCATTTAAAGGTATGTTTTTGTTTTCCAGTACTTGTAGTAAGTACATTACCCATTCTTGTGGATATTCCTGTGATTTTATAGTGAATTTGACCATTCCAACACAGTAGTCGAATTCTTGTCTTATTCCATGAACACTGTAAGTGTTGTCAGGATTGTTGGTTGCATTTCTATTAAGGACTAACATTTGCAAACACAATTGGTCTAGAATTGGAATACAATATGTATTGCTACATTTACATATCAATTTACAGCAATTATATTTGAACATTTGAATGGACCTGACAGTTCTGTGTCGAAGTCATTTGTTCGGAGTGTGTGTTGCTTCTTTGAAGAAGCAGTTGAGTTTCTTTGACCAGTAGATTCTTCTTTAGTTGTTGTACTTGGGAAGTATTAGTTTCTTTTTTTTCCTTTGGAGGAATTGCAGTGATATCCAGGATTGTTTCAGTTAGAAGTAGCTTTCTTTTACAACGTTTAGCTTTTTGTGGAACAGGATAGGTTTTTAGATGGGGGGTGTATAGTGAACGCAGCATATTGTATTCGAGAATGCAAGGAATATCTGCATTTACTTTACTTGCATCAAAGTTGATTAGCAATAGTCTGTCAAGTGTACGTAAGGGTGATATTGCTACATGTCTCATGCCTTCTTTAAAGACTGTGCTACCAATATCATTTAATGCTTTATCTAGGGTAGGACCTTGTGATTTTTGAATGGTAACCGTGTATGCTAGAGTTAGTGAAAATTGTCCTCGGCGCGCATACATGTCTTTGAAACGAAGGAAGTGGGCTGTTGAACGTCCTATCCTTTTAACTTCTGATAGTTTGTCAAAGAGAATATTGACAAATTGAATGTTGTTGTCATGTGGGTATGTATGAAAGCCAACAACTGTACAAAGTGCTTCATTAACTAGTCCTTGCTCCACGTCAAGGTTACGTTTAAGCATTACTCTACAGTTTAAAGATAATGTTAATATTTTCTCCAAACCAGCTGTGTTGGAGATAGAGTTTTCTAAGGTATTTGGTTACTAATTCATAGAATTCGCACAAAAGTGGCGCAGGCGGCTGGCGCACAGTGTCCCCGTGCGATACACTGCGCCAGCCGCGTGCGATAAAATCCTTTTCATCGCACAGCGTATTCATGGATTTTAGCCTCAAAAACCAGCCGGGGCGCAGAGTGGCACAGCGACCCTGCAGCAGCGCCAGTTACAACCCCAAGAACACCCTCGCGCAAGGAAAAGCCTTCAAAATTCCCAAATTATCGCAAAGGGCTGCGCTAACCCTGGACCAGTTCACAGGGCTGCCAAACAGCAAACACCAAGCGGGGAACGTGTATTTCAGTGGTTCCCAGGAAGTTTCACACGCGATTGTCCTGGGTACGTGTACATCAGGGGTGCGCGGGAAGTAACACACGTGATTCCATCAGGGCACGTGTATTCCAGGGGTGCGCGGGAAGTATCACACGCGATTCCATCAGGGTTCGTGTATTCCAGGGGTGCGCGGGAAGTATCACATGCAAAAGCAGCAGGGTAAGTGTATTTCAGGGGTGCGCGGGAAGTATCACACGTGATTCCATCAGGGTACGTGTATTCCAGGGGTGCGCGGGAAGTATCACATGCAAAAGCAGCAGGGTACGTGTATTTCAGGGCTGCGCGGGAAGTATCACACGTGATTTCATCAGGGTACGTGTATTCCAGGGGTGCGCGGGGAGCACTACACGTGAATTGCCCGTGTGGGTCCTCCCAGGTGTTCCCTCTACACCATCCACAGCCCCTGCAGGCGGCCCACACCACAGGGGACTACCCTGCACATGTCCCGCAGGCAGCCCATCCACCATGCCCATGCCCCCCAGCCAACCCACATGTCACCTTGCACTACTGCCCACCAACACATGTCCCCCTGCACCCCCACCCCCCAGCAGTGCAGGGCACCCTCCTCCAGGCCCCCACTCATGTCTCCCAGAACCCCCACCCCCCAGCAGTGCAGGGCACCCTCCACCAGGCCCCCACTCATGTCCTCCTGCACCCCCACCCCCCAGCAGTGCAGGGCACCCTCCACCAGGCCCCCACTAATGTCTCCCAGCACCCCCACCCCCCACCAGTCAGGGGCACCCTCCACCAGGCCCCACTCATGTCCCCCTGCACCCCCACCCCCCAGCACTGTGGTGCACCCTCCACCAGGCCCCCACTCATTTCAAACTCATGTCTCCCAGCACCCCCACCCCCCAGCAGTGCAGGGCACCCTCCACCAGGCCCCCACTCATGTCCCCCGGCACCCCCACCCCTCAGCAGTGCAGGGCACACTCACCAAGCCCCCACTCATGTCTCCCAGCACCCCCACCCCCCACCAGTCAGGAGCACCCTCCACCAGGCCCCACTCATGTCCCCCTGCACCCCCACCCCCCAGCACTGTGGTGCACCCTCCACCAGGCCCCCACTCATTTCAAACTCATGTCTCCCAGCACCCCCACCCCCCAGCAGTGCAGGGCACCCTCCACCAGGCCCCCACTCATGTCCCCCGGCACCCCCACCCCTCAGCAGTGCAGGGCACACTCACCAAGCCCCCACTCATGTCTCCCAGCACCCCCACCCCCCACCAGTCAGGAGCACCCTCCACCAGGCCCCCACTCATGTCCAACTCATGTCTCCCAGCACCCCCACCCCCCAGCAGTGCAGGGCATCCTCCACCAGGCCCCCACACATGTCCCCCTGCACCCCACCCCCAGCAGTGCAGGGCACCCTCCACCAGGGCCCCACTCATGTCTACCAGCACCCAAACCCCCCACCAGTCCGGAGCACCCTCCACCAGGCCCCCACTCATGTCCCCCTGCACCCCCACCCCCCAGCACTGTGGTGCACCCTCCACCAGGCCCCCACTCATGTCCAACTCATGTCTCCCAGCACCCACACCCCCCAGCAGTGCAGGGCACCCTCCACCAGGCCCCCACTCATGTCCCCCTGCACCCCCACCCACCAGCAGTGCATGGCACCCTCCACCAGGTCCCCACTCATGTCTCCCAGCACCCCCACGCCCCACCAGTCAGGGGCACCCTCCACCAGGCCCCCACTCATGTCCCCCTGCACCCCCACCCCCAGCACTGTGGGGCACCCTCCACCAGGCCCCCACTCATGTCTCCTAGCACCCCCACCAATCAGGGGCACCGTCCACCAGGCCCCCACTCATGTCCCCCTGCACCCCCAGCACTGTGGTGCACCCTCCACCAGGCCCCCATTCATGTCCAACACATGTCTCCCAGCACCCCCACCCCCCAGCAGTGCAGGGCACCCTCCACCAGGCACCCACTCATGTCCCCCTGCACCCCCACCCCCCAGCAGTGCAGGGCACCCTCCACCAGGCCCCCACTCATGTCCCCCTGCACCCCCACCCCCAGCAGTGCAAGGCATCCTCCACCAGGCCCCCACTCATGTCTCCCAGCACCCCCACCCCCACCAGTCAGGGGAACCCTCCACCAGGCCCCCACTCATGTCCCCTGCACCCCCACCCCCAGCACTGTGGTGCACCCTCCACCAGGCCCCCACTCATGTCCTACTCATGTCTCCCAGCACCCCACCCCCCAGCAGTCAGGAGCACCCTCCACCAGGCCCCCATTCATGTCCCCCTGCACCCCCTTGCCCCAGCACTGTGGTGCACCCTCCACCAGGCCCCCACTCATGCCCACCTGCACCCCCACCCCCCAGCACTGTGGGGCACCCTCCACCAGGCCCCCACTCATGTCTCCCAGCACCCCCACCCCCCACCAGTCAGGGGCATCCTCCACCAGGCCCCCACTCATGTCCCCCTGCACCCCCACCCCCCAGCAGTGCAGGGCACCCTCCACCAGCCCCTACTCATGTCCCCCTGCACCCCCACCCCCCAGCAGTGCAGGGCACCCTCCACCAGGCCCCCACTCATGTCCCCCTGCACCCCCGCCCCCCAGCACTGTGGTGCACCCTCCATCAGGCCCTCACTCATATCCAACTCATGTGTCCCAGCACCCCCACCCCCCAGCAGTGCAGGGCACCCTCCACCAGGCCCCCATTCATGTCCCCCTGCACCCCCACCCCCCAGCAGTGCAGGGCACCCTCCATCAGGCCCCCACTCATGTCCCCCTGCACCCCCACCCCCCAGCACTGTGGTGCACCCTCCACCAGGCCTCCACTCATGTCCAACTCATGTCTCCCAGCACCCCCACCCCCCAGAAGTGCAGGGCACCCTCCACCAGGCCCCCACTCATGTCTCCCTGCACCCCCACCCCCCAGAAGTGCAGGGCAACCTCCACCAGGCCCCCACTCGTGTCTCCCAGCACCCCCACCCCCCACCAGTCAGGGGCACCCTCCACCAGGCCCCCACTCATGTCCCCCTGCACCCCCACCCCCCAGCACTGTGGTGCACCCTCCACCAGGCCCCCACTCATGTCCAACTCATGTCTCCCAGCACCCCCAGCAGTGTAGGGCACCCTCCACCAGGCCCCCACTCATGTCCCCCTGCACCCCCACCCCCCAGCAGTGCAAGGCACCCTCCACCAGGCCCCTACTCATGTCTCCCAGCACCCCTACCCCCCAGCAGTGCGGGGCACCTGCCAGCAGGCCCCCACACATGTCCCCCAGCCAACACGTCATCACAATCCAGATCCCAGGCTCCTATGCCCACCCAAATCACACCCCACGCCACCTCAGTCCAAACACCCAACCAAGCTTTACATCCATTCAAAATTGAAATACCCATTACATGATAGATAACAAATGAGCAGTATGCGCATGAGTACAAGTCCGTCAGACCCACACAATGGCAACACATGACTGTGAAAACCCACATTGTGGCAGGCATGAAACCAATGAGAGAAGTCCACACATTGAAGTAAGAAACAAAAATGTATTACAGTGTAAATGAAGTGAATGAAATCAAACAAACAATAATGGCAACAAAAATCAAAATGCAGCATGTCCACAAAAATAATAAATAATGAAAATGGGAATCCAAAATAACCGTAATGAAATTGTGTACAAAGTCACTGTCCAACAAAGCAAATCCAAAGGGAAAGTAAAGTGAAAATCCATTGCTCCATGGTGAAAAAATAATAAAAGATGAAGGCCACAAATCCACTGTACCTACCTAATAACTATATACAAAAAAGTGGGGCATAGTCCAAGCGCCCCAAATTAAAAAATTAAAAATAAAACCTAACTCTAATTAACTATATACAATGGCAGCAGGCTAGTCCAACGGCTAGTTGCGGGCCAGGGCATCATCGAACTCCTGCTCAATGTCCCAGAGGCGGTCCTGTTCCATGGCCCCGAGGGTCCGCAGGGACGATGAAATGTTCTCCTCCAACTCCCTGTGGATTGACTCGAGGCACTCGGCCCACCTCAGGGCCCTCTGCATGGAGTTCTCCGCCCTGACCATCGTGAGCCGTGCCTCTTCTAACCGCTGCCGCTCCGCATCTATGGCATGGCCCAACCGCTGCCACACGGAAGACACTTCCCGTCCTAGGTTCTCCTGCCCTCCGGCCGATGCCTGCCCCTCCGATGTCGAAGGCCCCGAGCCATCGTGGCTCCCACCTACAGCCTCCTGCTGCTGCTGCTGCTGCTGTCCACGTGCCCTGTCCGATGGTGCCTGCACATCCTCCTCCAGCTGGGGTGCAGTTGTTGATGTGGCCACCCCTGCTGGACGTCCGACTCCCGACTGTGGCAGGGATCTGTTGTCCACCAGCCTGGCCGCATGGTCAGAGGCAGCTCCACAGGGCACCCAGGTGATACATGTGTGGGAAGATGGCATGGAGGACGACTGGGGCATAGGGGGTTCCCTTGAGGGGGGAGTCAGAACAAGGTCCAGGAAACGGAGGAATCCAGCCATGGTGAGCTGTCCCAGTGAGTCAACGCGGTCAACAAGCCATGCGAGAAGACGTGCAGTCTCATCATGGAAAGACTGCAGGTCAGCTCGCATGGCCCGTTGACGCAACGCCACCCCACCCTGGACAGGCTCAACCTGTTGCAGGATAGCCACATCCGCAGGGAGAGGAAGGCCAGTTGGTGTAAGCCAATCCCCTCCCTGAAAACGGGTCTGGAGGTAGGCATCCCTGCTGGTGCAAGATGATGCAGTGACAGGAGCAGGGACAGGATTGCACACAGGCACCTCCGCGGCGTCCTGTGCTGCCACCTGTCCCTGGTCCTGCACTGCACCACTAGCACCAGTGGAATCCCCACCTCCAGACCCCGCCTCTGTTGCTTGCACGGCCTCCTTCTCCACCAAACCCCCCACCAACCTGGATGAATCTGTGCCATCTTCCTCCATTGGGCCCTGTGGGGTCCCAGCTGCCCCTTCTGCTGCCGAGGAGTCCAACTACAACCTCCGCCTCCTGGACCTCCCCTCGGCAGCTGCGGCCTCGGACGCGGCATCGGACTCTTCACTCCCCGACGAGATCACAACCTGGGAGGGGAGCCGGGCCTTGGGTCTCCGGCTGGTGGTGCGACCCCTAACGCTGTGCTCCACAGCACCTTCTCCGCCCTCTTCATCAGTTGACGCTGCAGACAGGGACAAATAAAACACAGGCATCAGGGCACTGTATAATGGACTCATAAACATATGACAGTTGTACATGAGTGGCATTTGCAAACCTCAGACCTGGCATTACAATCCCCAACACACATGTCATTTCAACTTGCACACATGAGCTATACCACAGCCATATCGCAACAGCCAGCACCTTCCATACACATACAACAGCATGAGCAGGCAAAGGTGAGCCAGATATCACATGCGACACAGGGAGTGCACTACACATGCACACACACCACCACACTTGCATGCATGTGTACACCTCCGCCAACTGTCGCAGTGTTCAGATCGGCATCCATGTCACACCTGCCAATCATTCTTCCACATCCTTTGCCATGCAAGCCTACACACACAAGCACCATCCATGTGTCACACATGAGAACCCTCGCATGTGTCAGCATCACGGCCCTGTATCCCCCCCCATTCTTGGCCACATAAAACCACATGTGCAACCTGCACACTCCTGCCACACCACCACACGCACAGCTTCCAATCAGTATGCATGTACACTTACCGCTCGACTCAAGACGGGTCTGCCTCTCAAGGACCTGGACGTGGAGCGCTGGGGATATGCGTTCCAGGACCCTCATCTTATCTTCCGACAAGTGGCCCCGGCGCCCCTTAGCATCCCCTGCTTTCAGGAGGCGCCGGGCCTTCTTGAGGGTCCTGGACCTGAAGTCCTCCCAGCGCTTCTTCACATGATGGAATAGTCGGACCGCCACCCCCTCCACGTTGATGGCAGTCACGATGTCCGTCCAGATCCGAGTCCATCCTTCCTTGTCGGCGCGCAACCTTCCAAAGAGGGCATCATACTGCCCCAGGACATGCTCCACCAGGACACCAACTTCGGTGGCAGTGAAGCTGGTGCCCCTCTGCCTCTCTGGCCAGGGGTTGCCACTGGTGCCAGATGTTGCAGTGCCCGACATGGCAACCCCAGAGGCAGGAGTGGGTGGGGAACTGGGTCCTGGGGCTGAGCTGTGGAGCGATGGTATCCCAGTCGGGAGTCTTCGGTTCCAGCAGGGGTGGTCACAGCAACAGCACCCCTGGCTGATGTGCAGGCAGCAAATGGCAGGACATGTGGGCAGCAGGCAGTCAGGCAGCAGCAGATGGCAGATGGGAGTGTGCTCGGGCTCTGGGGGGCAGTAATTCGGCCTTCTGGGCAGGAGCGTGGTCTTCCATGTGCTTACGCGTGGCCAGCTTGATACGGAGTGATTTGGCACGTGAAAATCCAGCACGTCTGCGTGTAATTCAGGAAAGGCCCTTAGCGCGTAAGCGCGTCAGCACACGTAGGTTAATTCATTGGCCCAAAGGCCCCCAGGCGCGTCTATGACGTCACGCGCATGGCCGTTGAGAATGGCACGTGTAAAAAAAAAATACACATCCGAGTGTCAAAGCGTGTAATTGGTGGAAATGGCCTCAACGCGTATGCGCGTCTGTGACGTGTGTATAAAAGGTACGTGTAGAACACCATTTCCTTGTATGTGCTTTTCGTGGAGAGCGAGTGGGTGAAATCTGTACTTCTTGTCGGTTCACACGCAATTTATTTCACTGCATTTCAAGTTCGTACTCCCTGTTACCTCTGACAGCTTTTTCTCTTTTCCTCTTTTTCCTGGGCCTGTTTCCTCAAACAGCGTTCCCTTCTACTGTTGTCCTGTCTCCTCAGACCGCGTACAATTCTTCTTTTGGCGGGGGGGTGCGCGTCTTTTTCACGCTTTTTTTTCCTGGCAGACGGTGAGTCGCGCACGTATTTAACATATGTGCTTGCCCCGTGTGTCGCGTACCCCTTCAGAGGTCATTCTAGGCTGCGTGTGACACGCATACGTTAATTCTTGTGTTTCTGGGTGCCACAGCGTAGTGCAGGTTTAGTGGTCTAGGAGGGGTTGCGTGCACCTTACTTCCCTTTTTTGGGGAGCCTGTGTGTTGCGTGACCCGTCATCTTACCCCAGGGGTGACATACAGCCTTGCTAGAGCACTAGGGTACGATTACCATCTGGTACCCAACCCCTTTGACCCCCAATTGCCCAGGACAATAGTTCACAGTGACTCGCATACCAACAAGAACATCAGTACCATGGTTGGGAGGCGACCAAGCCGTAAGGGTGGCAAAGGTGGCCGAGCCCCAAGTGGTGGCCGTGGTGGATCTGGTAGGGGACGTGGCCGTGACTTGTAGGGTGCGCCTAGCCCCCCATGTGTGGAGGACCAGTCAGGGACACCCATGCCCCCCCTGGTTGAGGGTAACGTGGCTGACACCATCCATGCTCAGCCCTTGTTGGACCAGGCCACTGTGGCACCAGACCTGGCACAGGGTGACTCCATGGCTGACTTCCAGGTCAGCAGGTCTAGATCACGTGCGCCAGTGCACGTTGGTGTCATCAGGCCACGTGGATCAGGGGCAGCTAGGTCATCTGCTGCCCCGAGTAGGCAGGGTGGGGAGGCTGCAGGGGCAGCTGCGGCTCCATCCACCCCACCTCTCACACACCCAGCCAGGACAGTGTCGGTCCTAGTCCATCCTGCTGGCATTGCCCCTGACACCATCACACTTGAGCTAATGCCTGCACCAACTCCCATGCTGAGTGTGCAATCCCACACTCCTAGTACAGAGTCCACCGGGGCTCCTGCCCCTAGTGTCCAGAGCGGCGTAGGACACTCAGGATCCCCACCACCTTCCAAGCGGAAGAGGAAGAGTGCTCGTCCAGTAGAGGCTGATGCCCCAGACACGGCTACACAGTCCGGCCCGTCAAGGAAGCCCAGCTTCAATGACGCCGAACTGAATGCACTTGTAGAGTATGTGTCCGCACATGACCGCAAAATGGTGATTATTGCAGGATCCAAGACCACACCTGCTGAACATCTGGCACACTGGCAGACCATCGTGGACATCATAAGTGCCCTTGGAATCATGAGGCGCACAGCTACTGAATGCTACAAGTGCTGGAATGACCTGAAGCGCAGGGCAAAGAATAAGCTGGCCTCAAGTCATGCAGCTACTCTAGTGACTGGAGGTGGGTCTCCAGCAGAGGACATAGAACTCATTCCACATGAGCATGTTGCTGGGACCTACGTCACGGAGGAACAGATCCAAGGCGTGGGAGAACTGGCAGATTACGAGGCATTGTCTGATGAGTGCACATGCATGTGTGTGTCATCCATGTGCATGGTATGTGTGTGAGGGCTTCTGTTTGGGTGCCAGGTGAGGGTGTGTGTGCCTGAGTGGTTTGGGTCACCCATGTGCCTCATCCAATACATTCTGCGCACCAGCATTTGGGTATAAAAGTATCCCTTCTGCCAACAGTAGACATCTAGCCCAACACCACGCCAGTTGCCCTTGAAGTGTCATCTTGCCACAACATTGTTGCTTATTTTTCTCTGTTTATTCAGGCAGATTGTTTGCATTCCACCACTTTTACTAGGCATTTCTCAGTCCTATTGTCACATGTCTGACATGGTTATGGTAAAGTGGATTGACTTTGTTTCCTGGATATCATTTGTTTAGACATGTCCCTGTGCTATAGGATCATTTTGGACTGCCAGCTCCAGGTTAAACATTTGAACTATTTCAATTAAAAAAGCAATTTCATGAGCAAACTAGACTGAATGAACAAGTGGTGCCCTCCTCTCCCTCTTCACTTTATGGCTAGGGTACATGCCATCTGTGTGATGGCATGTGTATTTGACCTGCCAATCACAGGCCAATGTGTGATGCCACTGCTAGGCAGCATGCAGCAAATGTGTTGATCTTCCATCTTGGTGTCATCAATGTGTGCCATTTGCCTCCCCTTGATACGGTGCATGCATGGGAGGGTTTTAGTCATGTGGGACATGTGTCAATCAAGTACTGGTTCTGTAGCTTCTCAGCCCTAATTGTGTGCCATAGTGCTAATGCCTGTTTCCATTTCTTTTCTTTCATGGCTTTGCAAGGGATGACGCACTTGATACTGCTGGGGTTGTGGAGATGGTGCAGACCCAGGAGGGGTCTCAGGGCCGACCCACCACCAGTGAGGGACGTGGTGTGGTGGTGGGTGAGAACCCACAACTGCTGCAGGTCGTGCTCTCAAGGGGTGTCTCTGGGTGCACCTCCCCCGAGCTGTATTCAGGTGTCGATTCGGATGATGAGACCTATGTGCCGTCGCAGGTGAATGTTCCTGGGAGGGATTCTGTTCTGTCCGACCCACCTGCACCAGGGGTAGAACCCTCAATGGGGATGTCAGTGTTGGCAGGTACGCCTTTGGTGGTTACGGATGCAGGGTCACACTCCGCAACATCTGATCCTGTTCCTGGGCCAGCAGATCAAAGGGGGAATGCAGTCCTGCAGCCTCAGGCAGTGCCGGCACAGCAAGGCGCAGTTCGCCTTGCCCCAGACAGGTGTGGTGCCCGCCGACGTGGTGGCCGTATGCCACCTGGCAATACCGCATGGGAGCAATCCATATACGGTATGGCAACCCAACAGGCAGCATCATCAGAGATGATGGCTCAGGCCATGGATAGGGTGGCCACTTCCATTGTCCCCCCAGAAAGGCTGATGGAGCGACTACAGCAGGCAACAGACTCCATCTGCCAGTCACACAGGGAGGACATGTTGGCGTCCGACAGGGACAGGCGGGCGGCACTGGCAACTCTGCGGGAAGCCATTTCCATAGAGTCCCAGGGCTACAGGGAAGCCCTGAGGTTGGAACTCTGTCACCTCAGGACGACTCTTGTTGAGCTTGAGGCTTCAACAAACACAAGGACAGAAAAGCAGCTGGAGCGTCTCACACATACGCTCTCAGCTGAGATGCAGGCAACTCGTGAAGAGGTCCGGTCATCCCGTGAGTTATTGCATGGGGACCTCCGCACGATTATCCTCCAGAACCAGACCTTCCAGACCCGCATGCTTGCTGCCATGGAGGACCAGACTAGGGCTTTGCGTGGGCTGCCTCCCATAGTGCCACCACCTCCTGAGGCAGCTGCAGAGTCTGGAGAGTGCGACAGCAGTGATTCTCTCACAATAGGGTAGCCGTGCAGGCCATGAGCCCATGGAGGTGTTTTTTTCCACAAAATCCACACAGGTGGGTTTTGGTGTGCACCCTGTCCTCGGACCTCCTGGGTGGCCTCCCCCACCCCCCTGGGCCCATTAATGGCCATTTATGATTTTTGTTTTTTTTTTTGTTTTTTTTGTTGAATTTTTGATTTTTTGGACAGTGTGTTGCCTGGTGTGGATCCCGTGGGCATACGCTGTATTGTGGCTGGGCACATGCAGACTTGTCCTGAATTTGGGTCAGATGCTTGGGTTTGTGTGACACACACCCCTCCTGCTTCCCGTTTCCATGGGCTTGCAAAGGGTGTGCCCAAGTGACATTGACGTACACGGTGACGTTGGACTCCCATTTGATGTGTGGGCAGTCTGTAGTCAATACTGTGTAGTAAAACAAGCATGTTGAGCTAGGAAAGTCCTCTTTTTTAGGGGGCTGTGTGGCTGAGGACCGAATGTAAGGGTATATAACAAGAATGCCACTGAATACAGCTACCCGCCTCTACACATGCTGGGTGTACCTGGTTGCAGTAAGTGTTGACAGTCATATTGGTCAAATTGATCCAAATAGGATAAGGAAAAAGAAAAAAGTAGAGATCAACACATTTTAATTAATCCGTAGAAAACTAACATGTTAAAAAAAAGTAATGCATTCTGTTTACAAAACATAAAAAACAATTAGTGAAAAACACCATTTTTCTAGTCGAAAAAAACAACAACAACAACTACAACCGTCATCATTTTAAAAATGACATTGTATATATCCTCAGTTTATATTTTATTGGTCCTTGGCTCTGTCACTACTGTGTATACATTCCTAGTGCATATTGTTGTTGTATTGTACACTGCATGGTGTATTGATATGTGCCTCTGCATCCATCTCATCCTCCTAATTTGCAGGTCTATTTCTCATGTCTTCACAAGGCGGCCTACTTTGGGACTGGAGTCCATGTTGTAAGCAGTGCACCTACACTCTTGCGTGGCGCTAACACTGTATACTTGGAAGTGTTCAAAGTACTGGCATTATCAGTCAGTGAGGCTACCAATTTTTTAAGTCTGTACTGTCATGTTTATGGTAGGTTGGAGGCTGTGTAGGTGATTGGTATTCTTGGTAAGTATTTGGTAATGTGTGTTGTTGGTCCTGCATTACTCTGAGCATGTCATGTGTGGCCAGTTTCCATTAGGGACACTGTAGTTGGTGACACTTGGGGCATGTTGTGGGGATTAATTTGTTTGCTCTCACATAGCATGACATGCCATGGTGTGTTGTGTGGCCGTGCCGGGGAGGGGTTGGGTGACATGGCACTGTTCTCATGTAGTATTTTGCAAGTGGGTATTCATTTTTGCTGCATGGAAGTGTGTCTTTTGATGACACTGCATTGGTGGTGTTTGTGTAGGTAGGGATGCACACATTGTGACACTTCTACATGAACAATCTCAGGCTGCTATGGTTCTGACAGTTGACTGTCCCTTTGTTCGTCATATTTGTCAGGTCGAGTCATCATTGCTTATCAGATGGTATGTGTCAGGGCTGTGTGCACTCCACAGGGGTGTGATTTCTATGTAAAGTAATTAGCCACCAGCAGCGTACGGGCTGCCTCACCCCGTGCCCTTTCCCCTCCCATGCGCAGTGGGCGTGCATGTGGTTGGGGATGTGGGGGCACCACCATGTCCACAGCCAGGCCCCGGCATGTTGCAACATTGTGCAGGACACATGCTGCCACTATGATCCTGCACACTACTGGGGGCGCATATAACAGCTGCCCGCCAGAAAGGTCAAGGGAGCGAAAGCGTGACTTGAGCACTCTGAATGTGCGCTCCACTATGCCCCGGGTTGCAATATGGGCTGTGTTGTATCTTACCTCGGGAGGCGTGATGGGGTTCCGAATTGGCATCATCATGTGGTTGCTCAGAGGGTAGGCACTGTCCCCTGGTGAGGAGGTGTTAGGGAGAATTCTCTGTTTAGGCTGAATTTCCTAACCTAGTGAGTCCCCCAGCAGCTTTGCTGGATTTCTGGAGTTTGTTTTTTCCATCCTGCCAAGAGTGAGACTCTTTTTCTCCCACTCTTGGACATGAATGTGTGTAATTCCTTTGAATGTCCATGTGTTCTATGGGCCATGGGGTCTTTTACTCCATAGGGTCTCATATGTTTTATTATGTGTGTTACAACGCACCCTCCGTGCCGTAGCACTTGGGCGTCCTAGCGGACCTCCATCATAGACTGCATACCCGGGGACTGACTACTGTCTCCCCGGGCATGTAAAGTCACCATTGGCTTTACTAGACCTAAATTTACTAACAGAACTAGTACAAACCATCCTATTGTGGACGTACTAGTAGGGGTAATTCGATTACTCCTGGGTCTGTTATTCGAGGGGGCACTGTCCCGTCCCCCCTCGTCGAGTTTTGGCTGGTGGCAGTGGAAACTACTTGTTATATTCGACCTCGAATATAACCCTATGGGATTCTTCCCATTGTTGGAGATTAATACTTTTTCTCTCATTAATCTCTAACATACCACCGAATTACTTATCTTAAATAAGTCTATCGGATGGTATTTTCTGCCAGAACTCGGTTTTTAAAATGGCGTCTGTGTTCGTCTCTGTGACTCCTAAACCAAAGGTCGAGCCCTTTGTTCCACTTTTGGCGGGCTTCTGTACAGAGACCCTCCAAAGTGGTGCCATTCTGTCTGGGTTACCAGAGGGGTGTGGGAGGGGGTTTAGGCACCCTGGACCGAGTTGCCTCGTCAACTCCGGTCGCACTCTAGTGTGATTGGCCCAAGTGGTGAGCCACCCCGCTCACCACTTAGCGTGTTTTGATTGGCAGCTAGGCTGAATGAATGGGGGTTCTCTGCATAAAAGCAGGGCTTTTGGGACTGGATCTTCAGAAGTCTCCACAGGACCTAAGAATCCGACGAGGGTAAAGCTGAGCTGACCTGCAACGACGACACCTCCGGCGGAGCCCTGCAGAACCTACTCACCACTTCCCGACGACAGAGGAGATCTCCCTGCCAGAGAGTCTCTTCCCCTGACTGGTGGGAACAACCAGTTCCATTTGCTTTTTCTTTGCTCCAGGACGCAGTGGTCGAATTGCCCGTGCAGAGCACCTCGGTAACCGGATAGCCACTACCCCTGTACCGCGACCAAAAGGTGGTGCCTTGTGACGGAGCATACGCGGCTGATCTCTTCCCTGGTGGTGCACCGGACTTCCCTTTTCTTCGACGACGAGATTATCTCTACTCTTGGCAAAGACCCGACGTGCATCCACCACCAGGAACAACTGTCCCCGCCAGAGCTGTCGCTCAACAAACAAGGTACCGTGTCCGCCTGGCTTCCCTTTCTGCTGGATAGAGTGAGGTGTCTTAATCCTCGCCTTTCCATTGGGTCGCCGCCAAGCTTTCTTTAATGTGATGTTCTGAACTGGTCCAATCTTTCCATAACAATTTGCGATAAAGACTCGAAGCGCATTTCCACTGAGACACTTTTTTGGACATATCGCCTTGCCTCTCTCCGAGTGGGCCTGGCCTCTGAACTTTGTGATCTACAGTAGACCCTGCCTTACTTGCCTTGAATTTGTCCGTAAAGTATTGGTACCGAGTTGATTTCATAACCTGCCTTATTTTTCTCTCCCGTCCTAACGAATACTAGAGTGCCATCTAGGTTAAAGCATACACCTCTGTCTGCAAATAAGTGATGCCGGTGAACCTAGACTTGTCGAACTATTGTTAGGGGGATTGATCTTTTTCTTCGTATAGTAATTTTGATTGAAGTTGTTTGCCGTATTAGTGCCAGAGTGTTTTCTATAGATGTGTTGTTATAAATAAATACCTTTATATCTTTACACCAAAGCCTTGTTCCGTGTTTGCTTGTTCTACTGTGTAAATTGCCCTATTGTGTATACTCCACATACTGGCTAACTCTTCTTGAGGGAAGTCTGACTGCTCAGCCACAGCTACCAAGTGAATCTGTGTGGTACAGACTGCTACCAAGTGGGTTTACTGCCAATCACCTGTAGTCCTAAACCTTTTGCAGTGGTCCCAGAGGGAACTGCACAGGTTTCCGCCTAACAGGAGGTGATGGGTATCATTAGTGGGGTAGTGACATAACTCTGCATCTGACATGCATGCATGTGCAGGGCATTCATACTCACCAAGCAGCCATGTATCCCCATGCCGCCCAGCTTCTAGGTCCCGGTTTACGGTAGACATTCGGTAAATGAAGCTGTCATGGGTGAACCCTGGATAGTTGGCATATACTGAGGTGATGATTCCCTTGGCATTACATACTACCTGCACGTTGATGGAATGCCAGTGCTTGCGGTTCTTATAGATGTGCTCAGATGCCCTGGGGGGACGTAGTGCCACATGGGTGCAGTCAATGGCACCTAGCACTTTGGTGAATTGTGCCACACTGTAGAAATCCAGGGCGGCAGCCTGCCTTTCTGCAGGTGTTCTGGGCAGGTATATGTGCCTGCAGACTAATGGGCCTGCAGTGATGATGTTCAAGACCTGGTGTAGGCAGCGTGACTGCGTGGCCTGTGACACCCCACCCACTATGGCACTTGTCCGCTGAAATCATCCAGTGGCCAAGAAGTGCAGTACATTAAGGACCTTCTCCAGGGGGCTGAGTGCTTGGGAGCACAGGGTGGGTGATGTGAGGTCATCCTCCCACTCACTCACCAGGTCCAGTATTATGTGAGGTGGAAACCTGTACCTCCCATACACCTGGTCATCAGGCATCCCAAAAAGGCTGGTTCTGGGTGTGAAAATCCGGTCCCTCACTATCCTCCTCCTCCTCCTTTGGTAACCCACGGCCACTGCTGCTAGGAAAGGTATATTCATCCTGGCGTCTGAGCTTGTTTGTTGTTTGCGCGCAATTTTATGCTGCGCGGGTCAACGTACGCCTGCTTCCTGCTGGCGTACATGTTCCCGGATTAGCACATTTTTTTTGTGCGCATGCCTTAGCCCCGTTCAATTGCATGGATACGTTTTGTTGGCGAGCGTGTAAAACTTCCCTCGCACCCCTGTAATACACGTACCCAAGCAAATCGCGTGTGAGAATTCCCGCGCACCCCTGTAATACACGTACCCAAGCAAATCGCGTGTGAGAATTCCCGCGCACCCCTGCAATACACGTACCCAGGTCAATTGCGTGTACGCACACTTTCCTCCAATTACACGCAATGACACTCTGGCGTGCAGTGTTTCCACGTGTGCTCTGTCATCACGTGCTATGAGGGAAACACCCGTGCGCGTCACGTCACAGATGCACTTACGCGCTGAGGGCCTTTGGTCCAATGGAATCGCATATGCGGGCTGATGCGCTTACGCGCTAAGGCCCTTTCCTCGAATTTCATGTTGACGTGCAGGATTTTCACGTGCCAATTCACTCCGTATCAAGCTGGCCACGCGTAAGCACATGGAAGACCACGCTCCTGCCCAGAAGGCCGAATTACTGACCCCCAGATCCCCGAACAGCCTCCCACGAGCCATCTGCTGCTGCCTGCCTGCCTGCTGCCACCGTGCCCTGCCATTTTGTTACTGCACATCTGCCATCTGCAGGGGTCCAGTTGCTGTGTCCACCCCTGCTGGAACAGAAGACTCCCGACTGGTATACCATCACTCCACAGCCCAGCCCCAGGACCCAGTTGCCCACCCACTCCTGCATCTGGGGTTGCCATGTCGGGCACTGCAACATCTGGCACCAGTGGCAACCCCTGGCCAGAGATGCAGAGGGGCACCAGCTTCACTGCCACCGAAGTCGGTGTCCTGGTGGAGCAAGTCCTGGGGCAGTATGATGCCCTCTTCGGATCGTCACACGCCAACAAGGAAGGACGGGACAGGATCTGGGACGACTTGGTGGTTGCCATCAACGCGGAGGGGGTGGCAACCCGCAACATCCAGAAAGTCAAGAAGCGCTGGGAGGACTTGAGGTCCAGGACCCTCTTGAAGGCCCGGCGCCTCGTGGAGGGGGGCCGGGGCCGCATGAGTACCATCCAGCTGAGGGTCCTGGAACGTGTAGACCCAGCACTCCACGGCCAGATCCTTGCGAGGTAGACCCATCTGGATTTGAGCAGTAAGTGGGCAAGCATTGCTGTGTGAGACAGGGCATGTTGCAGTGTGCTGGTTGTCCGATGCTTGCCTGTATGTGTGACGTAGGCCATGGACGCATGTATGTGTGCAGGGACATCATGGTCATGCATGTGAGACCAGTAATGTGTGAACCAAACGGTTGGTGCATGTGCTTAAATGCAACAGGGGGAGCCCTATGCAGATTGGACACATGAGAGCATGGCAGTCTCTGTTCCTGGACATGGGTGGGGGTGAGGGATGGGTGCTGATGCCATGTGCATGTATGGTATCCATGTCTGTGTGTCTGACCTGCGTGTCTTTGACTTGTTAATGCCATGGATGCATGACACATGTCTGTGACAATGTACAGATTCACAGATGCAGCCTAGTTATCCTTGTATCCACTGTGTCTGGGGTGTACAAGGCCAGATGGATAAAACTACGGTGATGTGTGTGCATGTGATAGGCATGACCCATGATGCATGTGAGTTCCATAACAACATTGTATGTTTGGAGAGTCCCTTGGACATGTATGCAAATGTCCATAGCATGTGCCATGCCTGTTACTGCGTGTGGTTTGCCTGCACTGACCCATGTGTTGTGGTGGGACATGATGGAAGTGATCTTTGACAGTGCCACTCATCTGCTATTGCTTCCTGTCTAGGGGACCATTGTACAGTACCCTGATGCTTGTGTTATATGTCTCCCTCTACACAGTGGCAAGTGAAGAAGAGGGCGGAGACAGCGCTGTGGAGCAAAGTGGCGGGGATGCCCCCACGGCTGCAGCGGAAGGGGAGGGTGAGCCCACACAGGGGCTTGCAACGGCGGAAGACGGTGTGGAGCCATCCAGGTTGGTGGTTTCCGCAGAGGAGGAGGAGGCCGCTACTGAGGCGCACATGGGGCCTGGTGGGGGGATCCCTGCTGGTGCAAGTGGTGCGGGGCGGGACTGTCCCTGACACTGTGACTGCACCACCATGCACCAGAAGGGATGCCCCATCCCAGGCCCGTCGCAGGTAGGGGGGATGTCCATGTCATCTGACTCCCCTCCACCTGTGGACGAGGGGACCCGTGGCCGTATGGAGAAGGTCCTGATTGGTGTCGCGTTGCGCACGGGTGTCATTCGTGATGACGTGCATGCTTCCCGGGAGGAGCTTGCACATCATCACAAAGAGCACCGTGCCGACGTGGCCCAGTTGGGATCGGCCGTGGTCGGGGGTTTCATACCTGTGTTGGCCAATCTGGCTGCCCTCTCCTCCTCTGTGGAGAGTAAACGCCAGTGGTTCTCCATGCTGTCTTCCGGCCCAGATGCCAACAGGGCCCCCTGTGGACCTGCCCTGACCAACGCAGCCAGCTTGGTGGGGATACCATCCCTGCCACAGTCGGGAGTCGAAGGTCCAGCAGGGGTGGACACCACAGCAACTGGACGCCAGCAGATGGAGGATGTGCCGGCATCATTGGGCAGGGCACGTGCACGACGGCGTCGGTGGATTCCATCAGCCTGGATGCCGTCATGCTGGCAGAGGCAGTTGCGTTGGAGGCAGCAGCGGAGTCAACGTGGGAGGCATCATGGCTCGGGGCAATCTACATCGGAGGGGCAGGCATCGGCCGGAAGGCAGGAGGACCCAGGACGGGAAGTGTCTTCCGTGTGGCAGTGGTTGGGCCAGCAGATAGGTGCAGAGCGGCGGCGGGCGGAAGAGGCACGGCTCATGATGGTCACGGCGGAGAACTCCATGCAGAGGGCCCTGAGGCGGGCCGAGTGCCTCGAGGGAATCCGCAGGGAGTTGGAGGAGGACATGTCGGCGTCCCTGCGGACCCTCGGGGCCATGGAACAGGACCGGCCCTGGGACATCGAACAGGAGTTTGATGATGCCCTGGCCCGGGACACTACAGAGTGAGCCTCTGGACTAGCCCGCCGCCTTTGTATATAGTTAATTAGTGTTAGGTTTTATTTCTTTTTTTTAATTTGGGACGCTTGGACTATGCCCCACTTTTTTGTATATAGTTATTAGTTAGGTAGGTTTTATTGTAGGTTTCATTTACATCGTTGGGATCATGGACCATGGATTTGCTCTTTGTACATAGTTTGACAGTGGATTTGTGGCCTTCATCTTTTATTATTTTTTTCACCATGGAGCAATGGATTTTCACTTTACTTTCCCTTTGGATTTGCTTTGTTGGACAGTGACTTTGGACAAAATTTCTTTACGGTTATTTTGGATTCCGATTTTCGTTATTTATTATTTTTGTGGACATGCTGCATTTTGATATTTGTTGCCATTATTGTTTGTTTAGATTTCATTCACTTCATTTACACTGTAATACATTTTTGTTTCTTACTTCAATGTGTGGACTTCTCTCATTGGTTTCATGCCTGTCACAATGTGGGTTTTCACAGTCATGTGTTGCCATTGTGTGGGTCTGACGGACTTGTACTCATGCGCATACTGCTTACTTGTTATCTATCATGTAATGGGTATTTCCATTTTAAATGGATGTAAAGCTTGGTTGGGTGTTTGGACTGGGGTGGCGTGGGGTGGGATTTGGGTGGGCATAGGAGCCTGGGATCTGGATTGTGATGACGTGTTGGCTGGGGGACATGTGTGGGGGCCTGCTGGCAGGTGCCCCGCACTGCTGGGGTTGTGGGTGCAGGGGGACATGAGTGGGGGCCTGGTGGAGGGTGCCCCTGACTGCTGGGGGGTGGGGGTGCAGGGGGACATGAGTGGGGGCCTGGTGGAGGGTGCCCCTGACTGCTGGGGGGTGGGGGTGCAGGGGGACAGGAGTGGGGGCCTGGTGGAGGGTGCCCCTGGCTGCTGGGGGGTGTGGGTGCAGGGGGACATGAGTGGGGGCCTGGTGGAGGGTGCCCCTGACTGCTGGGGGGTGCGGGTGCCGGGGGACATGAGTTGGACATGAGTGGGGGCCTGGTGGAGGCTGCCCCTGACTGCTGGGGGTGGGGGTGGTGGGAGACATGTGTGTGGGCCTGCTGGCAGGTGCCCCTGACTGCTGGGGGGTGGGGGTGGTGGGAGACATGTGTGGGGGCCTGGTGGAGGGTGCCCCTGGATGCTGGTGGGTGGGGGTGCAGGGGGACATGAGTGGGGGCCTGGTGGAGGGTGCCCCTGGCTGCTGGGGGGTGGGGGTGCGGGGGGAACATGAGTGGGGTCCTGGTGGAGGGTGCCCCTGACTGCTGGGGGGTGGGGGTGCAGGGGGACATGAGTTGGACATGAGTGGGGGCATGGTGGAGGCTGCCCCTGACTGCTGGGGGGTGGGGGTGGTGGGAGACATGTGTGTGGGCCTGGTGGAGGGTGCCCCTGACTGCTGGGGGGTGGGGGTGGTGGGAGACATGTGTGGGGGCCTGGTGGAGGCTGCCCCTGACTGCTGGGGGGTGGGGGTGGTGGGAGACATGTGTGTGGGCCTGCTGGCAGGTGCCCCTGACTGCTGGGGGGTGGGGGTGGTGGGAGACATGTGTGGGGGCCTGGTGGAGGGTGCCCCTGGATGCTGGTGGGTGGGGGAGCAGGGGGACATGAGTGGGGGCCTGGTGGAGGGTGCCCCTGACTGCTGGGGGGTGGGGGTGCAGGGGGACATGAGTGGGGGACTAGTGGAGGGTGCCCCTGGCTGCTGGGGGGCGGGGGTGCAGGGGGACATGAGTGGGGGCCTGGTGGAGGGTTCCCCGCACTGCTGGGGGGTGGGGGTGCAGGGGGACATGAGTGGGGGCCTGGTGGAGGGTGCCCCTGACTGCTGGGGGTGGGGGTGAAGGGGGACATGAGTGGGGGCCTGGTGGAGGGTGCCCCTGGCTGCTGGGGGGTGTGGGTGCAGGGGGACATGAGTGGGGGCCTGGTGGAGGGTGCCCCTGGATGCTGGTGGGTGGGAGTGCTGGGAGACATGCGTTGGTGATCAGTAGTGCAAGGTGACATGTGGGTTGGCTGGGGGGCATGGCCATGGTGGATGGGTTGCCTGCGGGACATGAGCAGGGGTGCAGGGTAGTCCCCTATGGTGTGGGCTGCCTGCAGGGGCCGTGGAGGGTGTAGAGGGAACACCTGGGAGGACCTACACGGTCAATTCACGTGTAGTACTACCCGGCACCCCCGAAATACACGTACCCTGCTGAAATCGCGTGTGGAACTTCCTGCCACCCCGGAATACACGTACCCTGCAGAATTAGCGTGTGGAACTTTACGCGCACCCCGGAATCCATGTCCCTGCTGAAATCGCGTGTGGAACTTCCCGCGCACCCCGGAATACACGTACCCTGCAGAATTAGCGTGTGGAACTTCACGCGCACCCCTGGAATCCACGTACCCTGCTGAAATTGCGTGTGGAACTTCCCGCGCACCCCAGAATACACATACCCAGGCCAATCGCGTGTGGGACTTCCCGCGCACCCCGGAATACAAGGACCCAGGCAATTCGCGTTTGGAACTTCCCGCGCAGCCCGGAATACACATACCCAGGCCAATCGCGTGTGGGACTTCCCGCGCACCCCAGAATACACGGACCCAGGCAATTCGTGTGTGGATCTTCACGCGCACCCGGAATACATGTACCCAGCCAATCGCGTGTGGGACTTCCCGCGCACCCCGGAATACACTTACCCAGGCAAATCGCGTGTGGGACTTTCCGCGCACCCCAGAATACACATAGCCAGGCAAATCACGTGTGGGACTTTCCGCGCAGCACAGAATACACGCACACGCTATTTTTCACACAGCGGGTGTCCGTGTTTGTCGCGTACCCCTTTGCACGTCATTTGTCTTAGAGGGCCACAGTATGTGACATTCATCATAGCTGTATATAGATGCTTTTTGTTGGTGCACATTTTGGCGCACAATTTTTTCAGGGGCAGGGACACTACCGCCTGCTTTCTTGTGGCGGACGTGTTTGGGCCTGTGCGCTGGTTTGACTGTGCGCTGGTTTGCCCTATTGGATTCCATGAATACGTGTTGTAGGCGAGCGTGTGGGCGTTCCGCGCACTTGCCTCCTGTACTTCCCCCGTGACGCCCACATTTTGACAAGTTGTTCCCCATTCTGAGTGTTACGCCCGGTGTTCCGCCTACTTTTGTTGTGTGCGCCGCGCTATGTGCGATTTCGCTGTGGCCGTGGCGCACGCCGGTAGATATCCTGTGCGCCGGTGTGCGCGGCACACTTTTTCAGTGCACATCTGATACTTTTCTCGCGCACGGCCTTCCATGAATCAATGTGCGCTGGTTTCCCTGCGATTTTCGCACTTGCACTGCGATTTTCGCACTTTTACTGCGAATCGCACGTTTTGGCACCTCTGCGGGGGAATTTTTGGCGCACATTAATTCCATGAATCGAGTCGTGTTGTGGCTCGTTGACACATGGGTAGTGAAATTCCATGTATGTCAAGTTTATCTGTGGAACAAATTTCAAATATTGGTTGCATTTCTTTTTTCAACATTGTTTCATTGAATTTTGAACAGCTTGCAAGAGTTGGGAATAAGGGCATACAATTGACATTTTTGTGTGCTAATTGTTCCATGACATCAGTAGCACACGAGTTATGGCCATAGAGTGCATGGATGTGCCTGGTTTTTAATATTGATTGTGCTTCTTGAGATAGTACACCAACTCTAAAACTTTTTAAAATTTTGGCATATGTGAGGTCTGCAGACTAGCACATGTTTTCTGTTAATTCTCTGTATTGGAAATGGTGCCAAAGGTTGACATTTCCTATGCTGCCAAGAGTTTTAAAGGCACAGTTTATGCCCTAAGGTTTTAAGAATAGGTTAAGCTTTCACTGGTGTCAATTGAAGAGCTCTTCGTAGTTTGTTTTGAGGACCTCTTGTAATCTGAGGTCAATCAAAGCCAACATTAGGTTGGAGACCATGCCACCTCATCTATTAGCAGCATTTTCATTTGTTTGAAAACACTGTGTAGTTCCATTGCAGCTTCTGTGGAAAGTTTGTAATAGTCTAATTTGTTTTAGTGTTCTACTGGAAGGATTAGTAATGCGTGTAAAGTGATACCGCCTATGTTGTGGCAGCTAAACCTCTGGGGGCAGTTACAACTGCTGACAGTGTGTTGTTTGTCAATTGTTGAAGGAACTTGCTGATGATTTTGATTAAGAATGTTTTGCCTGAACCCGCTTCACCACACTTGTATAGCAGTATAGGTTTGTAGTCTTGGCAGGTACAAGTTTTTATTTTCATGTTGCACACCATGTTCAATTTGTTTTGTTATTTCTTGGAAAATGCTATGCTGCTCATTGTTCAGTTGTGATTTCAATACAGCAAGTCTTCTGTTACTTGTTCATACTGACACATGGGGCCTCATTACACGGAAGGCGAGCAGACTAAGATGTAAACAAAGGGCCCGTCATTAACGGGCCCGTTGTTTGCATCCTCCCCATTCCCATTGAGCCCTATAGGCGTTCGAATGGGGATGCACAGGGGCTGGGTTCCTGGAATGGGGAAATACCGGGCCCTCCAAGGTCGGAATGGCCCGGTATTTCCCCATTCCAGGAACCTGGACCCGGTACCCGGAATGGGGGTAGCCATGCGGCAAATAGCGGGATGTCTACCTCCAGGGTCGTAATGACCCCTGTGGTGTGTTCTACTTGTGCCTTGGCTAATTCTGCCTCATTTGTTATTAGTGGCTGTCCAAGCGGTTCTTGGCTTCCTGGTACAGAAGGTTGACTACTGTCGGGAGTGTCCACTTGTAGTTGGGCCTGGAGTTCTTCTTTGTGTTGCTGTTCAGTGTGCAACATTGTTTGGTACTGTGTAAAATTTACGTCTGTTATAGTGCTTTCATTTGCTTTGATAGCGCCTTCATAGGAGTCATATGTATCCAGTAACTCTTCTTCTTTTCTCCATGGTTTAAAATGTTGTAGCAGGGACATGTAATACAGTTCTTTATGTTGAGGAGTTTTTAATGACAATTTACTATGATTAATTAAGCTGCATTTGGTAAGTTTCACTAAGCTGCCTTCACAGTTTACAACTCTGTATCTACCTTTTTTTTCATCTGGTTTAATATTATTTTTGTATGTGAAGTTTTGGGCTACGTGGTCGAGACACATGGTTTCCAAAGTGGTACTCCTGTTTGGGTAGTATGTGTCTAGTAAAAGAAAAATCAAAATGTCTTGGCTGTTGGGATCATTTTTGGCTATTGTTTCTATGTCCTCATATGATTTTAGAACTCTTTTTCTAGATTTAGCAGCACTAAGAGTTAGCCATACTATATTGTCAGATTTTCCATACAAGGCAGTACCGGTTAAACACAATAATAATAGCAGCCCCATTCATTATGAGGGAGCATGTTTATGCCTAAACTGTACAATTTCTATGATAGTGTTTTGTCACATGATATGTCATCCCAGAGGTCCTGAAGCTCTGTTTGCTCTGCTTTGGTTAAGTAGGGTGTGACATATCGTGCAACTGCAGTGGAATTGTCTGCAATTTACTGAACATCTATGTTCGCATTCCAAAAGAGGCCAATGATTGCATTATAATCATTCATGTATTTTGATTCTTCTGTTCGTTCTATGTAATATGTGCTCTTAGGTGATTTACCTTTGACTTGACCTGTTGCTGAAACTGGTCTAGTGAAACCAAAGCGGCATTTTGTGTAGTATTTCCCTTGTTTTTAAAATATTTGTGACAACAATATTTCCCACATTTGTGTCTTTGAAATTGTAAACTGTGTGCATGAAGGTCACTATGTGTTGTTTGTGAAGGGATTTCACAAGTGACATATTTTTGGATGAACTGCAAAAGAGTGGCATCTATCTCCTGACCAAATTTAAGAGCATCTTTAATCCATAATAGCATGTGGATGTGTGGTGCTCCTCAGGTTTATTATTCTTTTCTCCAAAAGAAGTGTGGAACTTCTCCAAGGAGAGGAACAGTCTTATTAAAAATAAAGTGTAGCATAGCAGTGAAGCGATGATGGAAATATCTTGATACAGTTACAGGCTCCAGAGAGCAGTGTTCTCCTGGTGTTTTTATATCTGTGTTTGTTTTGTTTTTGTTTGCTATGCGTAGGAAACTGTGTAAATCTTCCCATGCATATTCTGCACAAATTTATGTTACAAACCAAGTGGGTGGGCCAAGGTTTCTTATCATACAGTGTACCTCTCCATGACATTGGAACCAGTATTCTTTTGTACCACGCATGTTTGCTAAAGGATTTGTAATACTTGACTGTAAAACCGCATCTTTTTCTTGCACTTTTTGTAATAATTGCGTAGCGGACATATTTTGAAAATGGGTATCTGATTTTAATGTGTGTGCAACTCCATAGCATAGAGTTGTTAGTTCACTTTCAAAGAGAAGGTGGTATATGTATTCCACGTGTTATCTCTGAATCTGGGGTCGTCAGAATACATTTTTGAAGAGCAATATTCTGATGCTGTTATCTGTGTGGGTCTATCATCGTACCTTCCTGCTTTTTCAGTAGAGAGTAGAGGAAAGGCCTGTGCTTCTATAATTTGTTCCCATATGCTGATTGGAGATCCTTTGGCTTGTCTCATTTTGTACATTTCCAGTGCATCATCTATAGTGTCTTTTGAGTGTAAAGGAAGAATTGTATAATGGTCTAAAATATTAGATTCTGTAGAAGTATTTAAACATTGAAATTGACCAGTTTGTGGTGACTCTTGAATTATTTCAATGGTTTCTCTCAGGTTCTCTTCAATAATAATTTCTTTGTAGTATTCATTGTTGTTTTTTTAGATATTGCAGGGCTTTTCTAACTTTATGTAAGTCCACGAGTTGTTGCCAAATTCTTTTGTCTTTTGTAGGTACACCATTTACTAAGACAATTAAAGATTGATCTATTGGCCGTTGCACTCCTAGAGTGTGTATATTTTCTTTGATATCTAATGGTAAATAAACTCCTTTGCCACAAATGCCTTTCACTAATTCAGAGGGAGGTAATTTTGCTGTTTATGGTTGAAGGCGTATTATTGCTTGAAATGGGTGCACTGTTTGAATTAGTATGCTCTCATATAAGTTTAGTTGTTGCAGGGCTTTTGGTAATGGGAATAATTCCAAGTTATTTTTGAGAGCACATGAAGGTGTATGGTTGTTGTCAAGTTCTACAGTGCAGTAATTGCAAAGGATTAAAGGGTCAGTAATGCCATATTTTTTTCTGCTATAAGATAGAGAGCTAATTGGAACCATTTGGAATCTTCATTGTCTTCTATTTTGTATGTTATGTCTACAGTTTTTGTGCTATTTTTATAAAAAGTCCTGCGGCAACACACACACACATGGTTTGTTACTTCAGCGGAGGTACTTTTAAACATTAGTATTTCTTTTTTATATGCGTTTAATAGAAGGTTGCTATTTTTACAGTAGGTGCTAGTTTGTTGTAAGGCTATTGCATTTTGTAAGTGGCTTTCACATCCAAAATATTTTCTCTGGATATGCTCTATTTTTTCGAGTAGTTGTTTGGCTGTACCATGTAGAAGATTGTTGTTTAAATTGGCTAGTGCTAAAGCAGGACATTTAGCATAGTAGAATTTATGGACCAGATTTCTTATAATTGAATGATGTGTTGATATAATTTTGATATGATGGATGGTGATTTTGCAAATAGCTCCTGAAATGCAGGCTAATGAATGTCCTTGTAGTACTGTGTATGTGTGCACTGACCAGGCATCCATATTTTGTAATAGTTTCATTTTGATTTTGTCTTTGCTTTTTACATACTGATTGAGGAACTGGCATAAAGATTTGAAAGATTTTTTGGCATTGTTACACATTGTTGTACACGGCCATTTGTAGACTGGACGTTTTGGTTCAGTAGAATGGAGAGTTGATACTGAGTTTTCTGGGGATATTTATTAGCAGAGTTTCTTGTTCCAGAATGGTGTTATTATGTGTTTCATACCCTTGTCCACTGCTATGTATGACAATTGGGTTTGTTTGCTTTTGTTTATATGCTTCTTCATTAAAATATGGTTCTGTGCTCGTGGTGTGACTCCATTCACCTCTACAGATGTTTAAGAAGCTATTTGTGTTGATATTCCGTGTATTGAGAAGTATTATTTGTAGTTTAGTAGTTAGTTTTGTTAGTGGTTTCATTCTGTTTAAAACTAAAATAAATAACTTTATTTTGAGAATGATTGCACTGTCTATGAGAGCTTCTAGAACTAATTTTCTGTTGTTGGTTTTAATGGTTGTGCACGATTTCTCTCCTGTTTTTATAAGGTTATGAATTTTGTAAAACATGTTTTTTGGTATGGTTACTTGCCACTACATCAAGATATATAGGTGCAGCGTTAGCAGTAGTGGTAGCTGAAGTTTTCTTAATCACTTTCTGTTTGTTTTACATTTTAATAGAGAAGGGAACGTTTCTGTACTGGAAACTTGGTTTGTTTCGCTTAATGACTGTATTAACTGTTTTTGTTGAACTTTTTGTTCAAAATCTGCTAGAGATCGATGCTTATTTTGAACACTTTTATTTTGATTTGCTCTACTTCTGCATTGCTTTCTACGGAGTTGCTTTTTGGTAGGCATTCTTTGGAGTCTGTTGGAGAAAAAAAAAAAAGTGTGGGTTGGGCTGTTGTGCAGTGTATGCATGTTTTGTCCATGAGTGTCGTGAGTATGATGGCAAGGATGATTGTGGAGGTGTGTGATTGTGCAATGGGTAGCTACATCAAGTTGAGAAGGCCATTCCTGTATTTGGCCCTCATTACGACCCTTGCGGAATTCGGAAAACGATGGCGGAAATGCAATACCGCCATCGAATAGCGCTCGGTGCGACTATGACCCGTCACCGCAAAGTACGAAGCCATTAGCGACACCGTAGTGAACGCCAACGCTAACTGCACCAAGCACGCGCGCGCGCGCCATGCCAAACCGCAAACACCACCATGGCGCAAGGGTACGCCAATTCCGACCCTAGCGGACATGTACCTAACGCCATCAAGCATGGCGGAATGTACCATTCCGCCATGGTGAGAAGTACGGCATCGCGAATCAACCGTAAACGGCCCCACTGAGTGCCTGTACACCGCTCCCTGCCCACAAAGTCCAACTCCCCGTAGGTGCAATGAAGTCACAATGCAACCATTGAAATGTACAAGTCACCCATGCATGCCAACGAAAAAAAGAAACACAACAGGGGCCAATGGGAGCTGCAGGGCACAGATGGCACAAATACAGAAGCCATCCCAATGGACATGACCACAGTCCCCCACCAAGAAACGCACGCAAACACAGGCACCTGTGACCAGCAATATTCCGAGAATCACATCATTCCACCAGTCCACCTGGCTGACCGGCATCTGTTACACAAAACCCAATCCCCCGCCCCTGAGCATGACAACATTCAAACTGTCATATTGGCAGCCCCCATCCCTGACCTCACGGGCTTCGTAGGCAAACGCGCCCAGTACAGTACCACGCAACTAAACTCCGAAGCTGGAACCCAATGCAGATCTCCTCACAATACATCGCCCCCCAAATAGGCATATGCCACATCACTTGCAAAGAAGAACGCTACACGGGCCAAATCAGAATAGAAATTTAATGCACATCAAAATCACCAAGCCCATACAGCCATCAGGCCATGAACTCCAAAACACTTTTCACCATTGCGGGCTGCATCCGCAAGAAATGACCAGCCACTACTTGTGTGACGCCCTGTTCCCTCATGGTACACAGAGCCACATTCACGTACGAAAAGGCAACATGGAAGCGCACAGAACCGCAGGGCCGTCCCAATGGGGAGGCACTAGTCCAGCTGAAAGGCCGAAATGTTGCTCCGAGCCACCAGTACTGCGTAAGGGCATGTGGCCCATTGGCGATCGTCCCATAAGATCGTAATGCTGCTCCACTGATTAACACGAAGCAGCAGGTGTCGGGAGTAAAACCCATCTGCAGGAGTGGCATACAGATGGCAGTGGCAAAAGGGGAGGAGATACCTGTCAACCAAAAGAAAAGAAAAAGAACAGAATGGCCATCAGAACTACATTCGAACAACTCACTTCAATGATCACACTAAATCCACAGCCATATGCATGCTAGCCCACTCCAAAGGATCATCACCACCCCAAAACCACTTGCGACTCATAACCATCTATATCGAGGTGCAAACACCATCACAAACGAGTGTACCTGTGCATGCGTCTGTCAAAACAGAATCCATCAGATGGGAATGTTAACGTGCATGGACACAAGTGTCTGAGGGCGCGTCGAGACAGGGAGGGCTCAACAAGGCCAGATAGACGATGGTCCCACTATGGCAGCCCTGCATCACATAGCGTAGGGGAGGCGGATAGATCCCAAGAAGCCCTGTACATGGCAAACTCTGTATCAAATCACCTGCCCATGCATCCATTCATCATTCCCTCATCCCGGGATTAAAACGCCTGAATATTTACTCACATAACATTAGAAATATCCATTGAGTCTGTGCGTTATGCAGCCTGCAAAATCCACAGTGCCCCAGCCCGTAATTCCAGTGTAGTGAAGTAACATGTATTTGGGAACGTCCGGCCTCATCGCCCACGTCGCTATTGCGCATCCCAAACTATTCATATCAATCATTGCATCCTCGCCATGGCCCCTGTCTCAAGGACATTGAACAATAGTACGTTATATTTGCAGTCAGACCTGTGGGCATTTCCTCGCCGCTAGCTGAAAACCGAAAAGCGCCGCCCTTCGAATTCCTCATTTGCAACATCACGTCGAAGAGGCATCTGTGGCCGTTTGAAATCACTAATTATTCCATCGAGTGCGGCTGTGTGTGAAAATGGCAACTGCCTTCACCCACAAATGGGACGCCCCGCCCGTCGTTGCAACTCGGTACAGTGATGCATGAGGGCCCACCGTTACTCGAGTACTACGTTCCACTGACCCTTCACAAGTCTGTTCGCGACTGCACAGATAGTATGTGAAACAATGGGACCACAGCAGAATGAACATATCAACCAATCTTACACGGCCATCGGGTACAAATACATGATTGCAATAGCAAGATGCCATTCCCCGAATTGCAGCGTTGTGCGCGGGACGTGCTCGGCCAAAGGGGAGAGCAGTTTGCACAGGTGGAATGAATCACCACAGGTGGAGGTCATACAGCCTGAAAACACATAAATTGCACAGCCAGTCTCCTCCCACAACCACACCGAAATGCTACCGGCAGGACTCGCGATGTTGGCCCTGGGGGACCTGATAGCACTGCAAGTACTCCAACTCCAAGAAGAAGACGAACACCAACTACAACCGGCCGCACGGAGGAGACGCAGGAGGAGGAGGAGGCCAAGGCAGGGCCAGCAAGGGCCGCCAGCACAGCCACTACCACCACGCAGGCAGCCCGCAATCCTACGCCTCCGAGCACATCCGTTCAACCTCACTGATGAGCAGATCCACACCCTCTACCGTCTGGACCGGGACACCATAGCCGCCATTGTGGACATGACACAGGCTGACCTTGTCAGCATGATAGATAGCCCAACCGCCATCCCACCCCTACTGAAGGTGGTGTCTGTACTCCACTTCCTGGCCACAGGCACCTACCAGCACACAGTCGGACAGTTGCATGGCATTTCTCAGCCACTGTTCTCACGGACACTATTGCAAGTGCTCAATGCCCTCCTGCAGCACGCAGACGACTACATCTCTCTACCACGCTCGGAGCAGGAAATTACCAACACAAAAGTGGGATTCCATGCACTTGCCGGCATACCGGGTTGCATTGGTGCCATCGACTGCACCCATGTGGAATTGGTCGTCCCACATGCCATGGAGGCCCAGTACCGCAACCGAAAACAATTTCATTCTCTGAATGTACAAATGGTGTGTGACTCCAACAGGATCATTACACATTGTTGTGCCCGATTCCCTGGATCAACCCATGATTCTATGGTCTTGAGGAACTCTACAATACCACGCTACATGGAGCGACACGCAGGGAACAGATCCTGGCTACTCGGTGAGTCTCATTACATGCATGATAATGTGGGCTATGTGATTCGGCAATGACCTGGCAGGAAGGGGGGGGGTGTGCGTACGTAGCAATGGCATTCCACATCATACGTTTCTCGTCCACATACAGGTGATGCTGGATATCCACTGAAGAGATGGCTCCTCACACCAGTCCGGAACCCACGGGACCAGCATGAGGAGGACTACAACCATGTCCACTCACGTACCCGTGTAGTCATTGAACAGGCATTCGGCCTACTGAAGGGTCGTTTCCGCTGCCTCAGCAGGTCTGGCGGGGCACTCCTGTACCGCCATGAGAAGGTTGCAAAGATGGTGATGGCATGTGTCATGCTCCACAACATGTGCGTACGTAGAAATGTGCCCATGCCCCCTGACGCAGAACTGCAAGCACCTGATGATGGTCATGATGAGGGTGGGGATGTGGCAGCACCTCATGGAGTCTGCGAGGCACCGGAGGGCCGTGACATTCGTCAGCATCTCATTGATGTATGCTTCTATCACTCACGCCTGGTGGCTGATACATGGACACGGGACTCGTGGCACTGTGTGTGTCTGGGACATGCACAATATGGACTGTACGCCTATGATGGCCTAGTACACAAAGATCAATGTCCACACATCTCATTGGTTGATCGTGCACTGTTTATGGCATATGTGATATCATGTTGTACACCCTATCGACCCGCCACCCAAGTGAGCCCAACACACCCCCTCCACCCTCCTACCTCCCCCCGAACACCAGTGTCCAAAGATGCTCATTGTCAGTGGGCAGTCGCTATTGCAAGCCCCCTCTGCGGGTATCAGGGGCACCCCTGCCTGTGGAGCGCAGGTTCCTCCCAGATCTACGTTGGGGGCTGCCCTGGACGGAACTTGCAACGGATGATGTCTCTGCCTGCTCACGTCCATGCATGTCCCTAAGGGTTTGCGAGAGCTCAGTGAGCACACGGCGCACTGCGGCAAGTTCGGCACATACGTCCTTGGACGTCGCATGCAGTTCCCCCCTCAGGCTCTCGGTGCATCTCTCCATTTGGACTCCCAGGCTCTCGGTGCTACTCTCCATTTGTGCCCTTAGTGTCTCTGTACCTCTCTCCATTTCTGCCCTAAGTGTCTCAGTTGATGTTTCTATGTCTGCCTTAGTGCCCCCACATTCATTGGCATGTTCCTTGAGGAGCGTGGCCAGTTGCTTTTGTTGCACGATTAACTGGTCGAGGGACTGTTGCCTCTGCTGGGCCATGGCCATTTGCGGGGGTGTCACAGAGGGGCTGTTGTCCTCATGTTGCCTTGCCACAGGGCTTGTGGGGGATGGCCAGTCGTCGTCTTGTGGGTGCCCCTGCGTGGTATCCTCATGTTGTACGGGATGGGACAGACAGGGGGATTGGGACAGGTCATGGATGGATCTGACTTCGACATCCCCGTCTTCTGTGTCGGAGCATGCTGCCATCAATGGGGTGTCACCTATGGTGCTGCTGCCACCAGAGGCAGTGCCTTCTGTGGCATCCGTTGGGGGGACCTGTGGTGGTGGTGTTGTGGGCATGCTGGCTGCTGGGGTGCCTGTTGATGTTCCCTCCTCTGTGCTGCCACCTGATTTGTGCTGCTGCCGTGTCTTGATGCGTGCAGCTGAGGTGGAGGGTCTTTGGCCGTTGGTCTTGGCCCTCTTTGCAGGTGTGCTGGTAGGGGTGTCCTGAAGCTCGTCGTTTGGATCGGACCCTGTGGTGGAGTAAAGGAGGGCGAGGGTTATTGATGGGTCTGTGGGAATTGGAATGGCATTGTATCACATGCATTGGGGTGGTACCTGAGGGTGATTTGGGTCGGGGCCTTGGAGGTGCTTTCATTTGTGTGTGGAGTGAGGGTGCAGTTGTTTGGCAGCCTGCAGTTAGGGTGTGCCTGCTGCACGTGTAGTGCGTGTTTTAGGGGTTTTTAATTATTTATGTATTTATTGTGGGTTTTAACGTGCGCTATCAGGCCGATGTGTGTGGACGTTCTCCTGGACATGTGTTTCTGTTGCACTATGTGGACGCATGGTACTTCACATGGATGGACTTTGTGGATTTGGCATTGTTTTATTTGGCCCACCTACCTGAATCTTCGGATGTCTGCACTCCTTTCTCCATCCCTCCGACTCCCTCTATGCTCTCCATTCCGATGGTGGAGGCACAGATTTCTTCCCAGGGGGTCAACTTGATGGGTGATTCAGGACCTCCCCCGGTGGCTGTGGCAATGTTGCGGTTGGCAGAGAGTATGCTGCGGACGCGTATCCGCAGGTCGTCCCATCGCTTGCGGCATTGCTGTGGGGTGCGGGGTGCGGTCCCCACCGCACTTACCCGCTGTGCCACCAGAGCCCATATGGCCTTCTTGTTTGCAAGTGCCGTCCTGGTCATTTGCGTGCAGAAGACGACGCCAGCATTCTCCTGGAGGGTCTCTGTTAGCACGGTGAGTTCCTCACGGGAGAAGTGGACCTGCCGCTTGCGGTCGCACGCTTTCTTCGCTACTTTTCCCATTTTTCTTGGTTTCGCTAGGGTGGATGACGGGTTGGGGTGTGTTTCAGGGTAGTGATTTTAGTGGTTTTGTGGTTTTAGTGGTTTTATAGGTGTACGGCGGGATGTTTCCCGTTCCGGGCCCATGTTTTAACTTCCGTTTCCGTATATTTCCGGTCACCGTACTTTCCGGTAGGCGCACACTGCGGTGTCCGCTGTGATGGGTGGCGGTATTGCACCTAGGGCGCCGTACGGCGGCGGTGTGGGCCGTTTTTGGGTCATTTCCGCCATCGCTGACTTTGCACTTCCGCCATGCCGTGGTGCTCGTGCCCGATGGGTCGGAATGGGCCGCACTTTGCTCCTTCGTGCAATGGCGGAAACGCTATTTACGCTGTGGCGGTCCGGTCAGTCACTTTCCGCCAGGGTCGTAATGAGGGCCTTTGTGTGTTACTGTACTAGGCTTCAGATGACAATATAAAGTATGCAACTGGTAAGGGGAAGCACTAATACTAAATCTAATGGTAAAGGGTTAATACACTTGTTTCTTCTACAATACTAAAATGCTAGTGTGTTTGAGTAAAAGTTAGAACATTATGTTAATATTGTACTTTCTTTTTTATATGGAAAGAGAAGGTTTCTTCTAAGTCCTTGTTCATGATTTAGACGCTGCTGCTTTTCAGAAGAGTGGTCTACACTGCAATTGTAAAAGAAAGAAGTTAGTGAATATTTGTGTTTATAGCACTTTTGTTAATCTAGACATTGTTTTTTTTTGTTTTTGTAGTAATAGTGTTTTCTTACAACTGAGCATAGTATGTACATGCCCTTTCCTTTGCCTATGTGCATCATGTATATTTTATTTAGAATCTGTTAGTTGAATATGTTTTACAAATGAGTATAATAGTAAACGTATAGCGCACACTTGTTTTTTTAATGTTATGTTAATGGATGTTAAGAGATAGAAGAAATACTCATATGCATTTTTTGCTATTTTTACAGGGTAAATGGCAGAGATTGTACAGAAAAGCATGCAACATATGCATTTGTGAAGGTGTGGGAAATAAAGTAGAAGGATTTCATATAGAGGCAGTGGTGTTGTTTGAGCTGGGAGCCTTTCTAATGATATTGTCTGTTTGTGCGCTTGAATGAAGATGCATGTGCTCATCCTGGCTGCGTGTAATTTTATAACACACTGGACAGTCTTTTTCATAATTATACTGTTATTTCTCCCATCTTATAATATGAAACAATATTTTTTTTAGATAGGCGTGTGTATAAACAAACAATTGGAGAGCTGAAAGGTTTGCAATTGACACTTCATCAAAGCAGGTGGGAGAAATGACAGTAAGTTAATTTTATAGTTTATACAGGGTAAGTGGCAGTTACTCTGTTAGTATTTTTATTTTACATTTTGAAAGTGCTCACAAAGCCCGAGGGCATCGAGATGCTGTTACAGGAATTGTTTGTGTTTTAGTTGCGTAATTATTTTGTCTTTGTTGTATATTTATAACGCCCTTAAACACCCAGAGGTTTCTAAGCGCGGACCCTGGGATCAAACCTGTGTTGCTTCGTATCGTCTTGCTTCCAAGGCGCACACGTTGATGCTGAGCTATGCTCCCGGGATGTATTGTACTCCTAGAAGAGCTGTACATGTGCTGTGTAGAAAATATTCATACCTGTAGTCTGTATTCATGCATGTGGATGCGCATTAATCTGCAAGTAGAAATCTTGGGGAGTTTTATAGTAGTTGTTGCTGTAGGTCCTTTGCAGTCACAGCCGAATTGTACTGAGAGTGATCAGTAATACATCTAAAGTCCTGATCTGTGATGATAGAGTTATATTTAGAGTTTTGGTTGAGATTGGTGGATGATTGTGTGACTGCTTAACAGTAGCCAATGAGGAAATGGTGCAGAGAGTGAAGTGGAAAGGGTAGAAGGGCTGCACCAGTGTTATATGCTCCGCGTTCACGGTGGTTGTCCACGGACAGGGCGTGCCACATCCGGTGTTTCTCAGCAAATCCAGCATGGAAAAGGGACTGTATGGATCAGACAATCAGATGTTGAGGTTGTGGTTTCTGTTGAAAGAGGATGTTTGTAATGAAGATGGCAGAGGTGGAGAAAGTTAGGGTGTTGGTGGTTGGAGATATGTTTGTGCATGGTTTGGAGCAGTTTGCTAAATGCAGGAATGTGGCAAACAATTGTGATGTTAAAGCAGTGGAGGTGGGTTGGAGCACTATGCCTGGTTTCTATGTGCAGAGAATTGTACAAGTTTGTGGAGATATGGGCAGGGTGAACAGTCCACATGTAGTTTTGCAATGTGGTGCTTTGCATTTGGGCTATGTCAGTGCCACTACTTTGTTGGAAGATTTGGAACACTTGGTTCAGGCAGTAATGAAAATACTTCCAAATGCCAAGGTTATTTTTTCTGGTTTAGTACCTAGGGCAATATGGGACAATAGTTTTGTTTTTTGTCCTCAGCAAAATATTGCTAGGTGTGCAATCAACCGAGGCATGTTTACTTTCATGCTTAGAGCTGGTATGTTCTTTTGTAATAATGAGAACATTGATTCTGGTAATTTTATTTATTTTAAAGAAGGTGGCATTTTTTTAAACTTTTATGGGAAATGCCATGCTTTTTTTAGAACATAAGGGTTGCTTTGGAGACACTAATGTGAAGATTTATGGAGTAAAATAAGAAAATAATACAAATAAATAAAAGGTGTTTCTGGAGCATCTGCAAAAAAAACAAAAAAAGGGCTCTTTATAGAGCCAACCTCAAAGGGGAGATGGGGCACACTATTTAAATTTTCATTCCCCACATTCAGATTTTTCGATTTGTCTGCGTTCACCGCAGTTGTCCACGGACAGCACGTTTTACATATGGGGATTTTGGGGTTGAGAGGCATGCAAATGAGACTGAGCACAGCACCGGATTAAGGTTTACTGGGTGTGCTTTGTAAGGAAATAGTTTGTCAGTAGGTCTTTTTCCTGAAAGAAGATCAGATAGCTATGGCTGTGCGTTTCAGAAAGCAGATTGTTTGGATTTTGGGAGATTTGTGGATAAATTGGTTGGAGGTTCATGCAGATTGCTGTGGGGTGGCTGCAAATCTTCGATTCTCTCATGTGGAAGTGCACTGGCATGGAGTGCATGAAATGAAGTGGCTGGATTTGGTACCTCTCTGTGCTTCTTTGGTGACACTGCGGCATCCAGACATTATTAGTATTCATTGTGGAGGGAACAGTTTAGGACATGTGTCTGGAATCTCTTTGCAATTTGCAATGAAAGAAGGACTTGGGAAAGTCATGGGCATGTTTCCAAACTCCAGAGTAATTTTTTCCCGTATTGCACAGAGACAAATGTAGTTGCATTTTTTTTCATTTTGTCCACAAATGGAGAAAGGAAGGCGCAATGTTAACACGGCTGTTTGTGCCTTTTTGAGAGATGTTGGTATGTCCTCTTTTCAGAATGAAAACATTAAGTTTTGTAGCACGCACATTTTTCGCAGAGATGAAGTACATGTTACTTATGCCAGCAATCATATATTTCTGTGAAATATACAAAATGCATTGCAACCTTTTTTGGAATTACAGCAATCCATTCTGCAGTAGGTGTTGACCATTTGAAGTTTTTGAAACACAAAAAAAAACACAAAAAGGCTTTTTTCAGAGCCACCACTTCTTCTCATAGAAAAGTGCAATGGTTCTGATAGGCCAGTGCCCCCAAAAAATAAATGGTCTGCAGACTTCTAAACAATGCACAGGGTCCTGCACTATTTATTTGTCACTGGCAGGCCGATTCATGGAATTAATGTGCGCTGAAATGTTCAGCGCAAGCGTGCGAAAGCGTGCCAAAGCGTGCGAATCGCAGTGCCAGTGCGAAAATCGCAGCAAAACCCATGCACAGCGATTCATGGAAGTCCGTGCGCATGTAAATCCCAGGATGTGCGCCAAAATTCTGCATGGTGCACGCTGGCGCACATGTCTCCAAACAGCGTGCGCTACGCGCACAGTGAAATCGCACAAAGGTAGGAGGAACAGAGAGGCAGAGGGCCACCAGCTTCACTGCCACCGAAGTTGGTGTCCTGGTGGAGCAAGTCCTGGGGCAGTATGATGCCCTCTTTGGAAGTTTGCGCGCAGACAATGAAGGACGTACCAGGATCTGGATGGACATCATGACTGCCATCAACGCGGAGGAGGTGGCAGTCTGCGACTTACATCATCTCAAGAAGCGCTGGGAGGACTTCAGGTCCAGGACCCTCAACAAGGCCCAGCGCCTCGCTAAGGCAGCGGATGTCAAGGGGCGCCGGGGCCAGCTGTCGAACCATCAAATGAGGGTCCTGGAACGCATATGCCCAGCACTCTACGTCCAGATCCTTGAGAGGCAGACCCGTCTGGAGTCGAGTGGTAAGTGTACATGCATGTTGATAGTATGCTGTGCGTGTCGTGGTGTGCCAGTAGTGTGCAGGTTGCACATGTGTTTATGTAGGGCAATGTAGGGATGTGTATGAACATGTGCGTGAGGGTGCCACATGTGAGTCCTCTCAGATGTGAGACACATTGATGGTGTATGTGTTGGTAAGCATGCTGGGCAAATGCAGGTGTGGGAGCACACATGTTTGAATTTCTGTGTATGTACATTGGCATGGTTGTGGCATGGATGGTGGTTCATAATGCATGTATATGCACTGTGTACATGTGCATGTATGTGTATTTGATAAGTGTGCAACTGTGATGCAACATGGATGCACGTGACACTGATATGTAGAAGGATGAATGGCAGATGTGACATGTATGTCGATCTCATTACTGCAACAGTAGGAGGAGATGTAGACATGCATGTAAGTGTGGTGGCGTGTGTGCATGTCTAGTGCACTCCTTGTGTTTCATGTGATGTCAGGCTCTCCTTTGGCTGTTCATGCTGTTGTATGTGTATGGATGGTGCTGCCTGGTGCAATATTGCTGTTGAAATGTTCATGTGTGTGAGTTAAAATGACATGTGTGTCGTGGAGTGTGATGCCGTGTCTCTAGTTAAACAATGCCACTCATGTGCAACTGTCATGTGTGTATCAGTTCATTGTACAGTGCCCTGATGCCTGTGTTTTATCTCTCCCTGTCTGCAGCGGCAACTGAAGAAGAGGGCGGAGAGGGTGCTGTGGAGCACAGCGGCAGGGATCATCCCGCCAGCCGGAGATGCAAGGCCCGGCTCCCCTCCCAGGTTGTCATCTTGTCGGGGAGTGAGGAGTCCGGTGCCACGTCCCAGGCCGCAGCTGCCGAGGGAAGGTCCAAGAGGGGGAGGTCGGAGTTGGACTCCTCGGCAGCAGAAGGGTCAGCTGAGACCCCACAGGGTCAGACGGCGGAAGATGGCACGGAGTCATCCAGGTTGGTGGGGGGTTTGGTGGAAGAGGAGGCTGTGCAAGGGGACAGACACGGGGTCTGGAGGTGGGGATTCCACTGGTGCTAGTGGTGCAGTGCAGGGACAGGAGGCAGCACAGCCCACCGCAGAGGTGCCTGTGTGTAATCCCGACCCCGATACTGTGACTGCATCATCCCGCACCAGCAGGGATGCCTATGTCCAGACCCATTTTCAGGGAAGGGATCCGCTTACAACAACTGGCCTTCCTCTCCCTGCGGACATGGCTATCCGGGACCGGGTTAAGCCTGTCCTGGGTGGGGTGGCGTTGCGTCAACGGGCCATGCGAAGTGACCTGTAGTCTTTTCATGAGGAGACTGCACGTCATCTCAAATGGCTCATTGACCGCGTTGACCGCGTTGACCTACTGGGACAGCTCACCAGGGCCGGATTCCTCCGTTTGCTGGACCTTGTTCTGACCCCCTCCTCAAATGAACCCCCTATGCGCCAGTCGTACTCCATGCCATCTTCCCACCCATGTATCACCTGGGTACCCTGTGGAGCTGCCTCTGACCCTGCGGCCAGGCTGGTGGAGGACACATCCCTGCCACAGTTGGGAGTCGGACGTTCAGCAATGGTGGCCACATCACCAACTGCACCCCAGCTGGAGGAGGATGTGCAGGCAGCAAGAGCCAGGGCACAGGCAGAGGCACAGCAGCAGCAGCAACAAGGTGGGAGCCATGATGGCTCGGGGCCTTCGTCATCGGAGGGGCAGTTATCGGCCAGAGGGCAGGAGGACTGGAAGTGTCTTCCGTGTGGCAGCGGTTAGGCCATGCTATAGATGCGGAGCGGCAGTGGGCAGAAGAGGCATGGCTCACGATGGTCAGGGCAGAGAACTCCATGCGGAGGGCCCTGAGGCGGGCCGAGTGCCTCGAGGAAATTCGCAGGTAGTTGGAGGAGAACATGTCGTCGTCCCTGCAAACCCTCAGGGCCATGGAAGAGGACCGCAGCCAGGACATTGAGCAGGAGTTCGATGATGCCCTGGCCCTGGACATCTAAAAGTGAGCCGTCGGACTAGCTTGCTGCGATTGTAAATAGTTTTTAGAGTTAGGTTTCCTTTTCGTTTTCCTTTTATTTGTGGTCAATGGACAATGCCACACACATTTGTAGGTAGTTTCTTAGGTAGGTTTCATTTGTTTATTTGGGCTCATGGACCCTTTACATTGTTGGACAATGGATTAATTTATTTTTGGGATTTTTGCACATGGATTAATGGATTTTTATTTTGGACAATGGATTGCAGTGCCTTATGGTTGCCCAGAGACCACTGTATTATTGCGTAGTGCCTTATGGTCGCCCAGAGACCACTGTACTATCACTCTCAGCCCAGTATCTGACCTCGGTTTTTAGACCTACATCTGACCGTCGCACTTAGCCCAGTATCTGACTGCTACTCTTAGACTAGTACGTCACTGCTGCATTAATCTCGCCAAGTATTTGAGAACTGTACTCTGCCAACTCTGCCCCGTATCCACCCACGGCAACTAATTCCAGCCCACCTAGCTCAGCTAGTAGTAACAGTATGTACTTCCACATGCCTAACCCAGTTCACCTTGCACAATTCTCCAAACTGACAATTATCCTTACCATCATCTACACAACCATGCCTACAGTTCTGCCTACAGAGGGCCTTGGTGCCCACATACATCTCATCTCTAAACCCTGCAACTTAGAACAAAGGAAGCTTAGACTCCGTGCTCGACTACCTAAAATATTCGAACCTATTACTAAATATAACATTAACCTAGAACACCTTCGACCCAAAATATGCCGACCACTAGTAACCACCGCCCCTCTCAGACGCCAACCACACCATAAAATCAATAAACTTATAGCCAAACCCCCGCTCACAGCGCAGCTAGAACCTGAACTAAAAGCTGCTCTAATCAATGCCAGATCATTAGTCGCCCATGCCACTGACATAGCAGATATCATACAGGATAATAGCCTTGACTTCATTGCCATTACTGAATCTTGGCTCCACGATGCAGCAGGTCCGGCTCTCACTCTGGCAGTCCCAGAGAATTATACCATTCTCAGAGCTGACAGACCAGACTCGCGCGGTGGAGGAATTGCAATTATCGCCAAATCTGATCTCTCTATGAGAATCACACCCACACCCTCCCTCAAATCCTGCGAGCTTCTCTCTATCAAATTACCGACTGCGAACTCCCAAACACTAAATATCCACCTTATCTATAGACCCCCTGGCCCCGTCAGCACCTTCACTGAAGACATCACCACTGTTATCTCTGAGAAGCTAAAAGAATCCTCCCAAACACTAGCACTAGGAGATTTCAATCTAGGGCTCAACGATATCAACGACCATCATGCTACTGCCACAGGCAATACTCTGTCAGTGCTAGGCTTCACGCAGTTCGTGAATACTTCCACACATATCAAGGGAAGAACACTAGACTGGATTGCCAGTCACAACTGCTACCCTTCTATAACAGCCATCACCCCCCAAATATGGTCTGACCATTACCTTATCTCTTTCACCCTCAACACCAAAAGACCCATAGTCTTAACACCCACGCCAGCCACACCCACCTTAACGAGAAACAAGAAAAACATTACAGCCGACAATATTCTGCCCCACATCCTACCCAAACTAAATTCCCTACCTGACCACTCTGACCCAGGCATCCTAGTGGATGCATTCAACGCAGCCATGTGCTCTGCTCTTGACAGCATTGCTCCATTTAAACTTCGGATCAGTAAACCCAAAAAGCATTTGAACTCATGGTTTACACCCCACCTAAAAAACTTAAGACTACAGAAGAGAAAATGCGAAACAGCTTGGAACCGACATCCGACCGCTGAAAATAAAACTAACCTAATTAACATCTCCTCGCAATACAAAAAAGACATCATCCTGGCCAAACAAGAAACCTATAATAATAGGATCTCCCAATCCAACTCCAGCATGAAGGAGCTATTCTCCATCCTAAAGGAATTGGAAACTCCTATCACAGTACAGGATGACTCCATCAAAGACAAAACTTGGTGCACAGACATACAACTGGCACTAACCAACAAAGTATCCAACCTCCAAACAAAAATTGCCCTAAAGAAAGCCTCTCTGCCAACTCAACCTCTGATAGTCAAAACTCCCACATCCAACAACCCAGAATCCACCCGATTCCGTTTCTCCAAGGTCTCAGTAATTGAGGTAGAGAAGACCATTTTGACTCTCAAACCTTCTAATTGCAAAGGCGACCAATGCCCCGCACAACTGATCAAGGATGCGGCTAGGGATTTAGCCCCCTTTATCACAAAACTTATCAATGCCTCCTTTACTACGGGCACCATCCCCCGCAACCTAAAGGAATCTTGGGTACTCCCCCTCCTAAAAAAGCAAACATTCGACCCCAACATTCCTACTAACTACAGGCCCATCACCACGGTTCCCTTCCTACTAAAAATATTAGACAAGGTAGCATACACCCAAATCCAGAACTTCCTTGAGATGAACCATCTCCTCGGCACCCGCCAATCCGGTTTCCGTCCGCAACACGGCACAGAGACTGCCCTTATCGACCTAAAAGCCCAAATAGACTCACTCAGAGACGAGGGAAAACTAGCTCTCCTCCTCCTTCTAGACCTTTCAGCCGCCTTTGATCTGGTGGACCATAAAGTCCTATGTAATCACTTGGACTCGGCTGCCCACTTCTCAGAGGAGGCTATAGTCTGGATTCAATCATTTCTTAGTGACAGGACTATGAGGGTGTTCTCCCCCGCAGCGGCAGCAGACCCTATCCCAATCACTTGCGGAGTGCCCCAGGGATCCTGCGTCTCGCCGACACTCTATAACATCTTCACCAAGCCACTCTTTGACGATCTTGATAATCTGGGTATCACCTACACTAACTATGCAGATGATACTCAGATTCTCTTACCACTTACTGGGGATTACGTCGAAGATCTGGCTCTGGTGAATAGAGTCTATAGCATCGTTCAAGCATGGATGGCCAACCATGGCCTATGCTTGAACGATGACAAAACAGAGCTCATCATCCTGGGCACGGCAGCCCGTATCTCCAAACTTAACCAAAACTACTCCGCCTTCATCATCGATGGTAACACTATCAAGGTCGCCAGAGAAGTAAAAACCCTAGGTTTTTACCTTGATGCGACACTATCTTTCACCAAACAGGTGAACTCACTGTCATCATCCACTGCCTATACATGCAAGTTAATACGAGCTGGGAAACCATTCCTTTCAGAGGACAGCTGTCTTATTCTAGCTAGAGCCCTCATTTTATCGAAATTAGATTACTGCAACGCCCTCTACATAGGGACTACCAAACAAATCATCCACAGAATCCAAGTGCTCCAAAACAATGCACTTAGAGCGGCCCTAAGTATCCCCAGAAGTGCACACATTTCAGAAATAAGACGAAAACACAAATGGCTTTCCACCCAAGAAAAAATCAACCTTAAATCTGCGTCCCTTATCCACAAATGCCTAAACAACAAAGCTCCCCGATACCTCTCAGAACGCTTTCAACAGGAAAAATCCAACGAGACTCACAAGGACAGCCAGCCCCAACTGCCTCCTAGTGCCCAGATTCAAACTAGCCTCCATTGGAGGTTCCAGCTTCCCAGTTAAGGCAGCACAGTTATGGAATTCCCTACCCCTTGCACTCAGATCTGACCAAACCTTCAATAACTTCAGAAAGAACACCATAAAATGGCTTATTGAGAATGCGACATAGCGTATGTCACTTTATACGTAACGTCTTCTTATAATGTTTGTACTAACCTGCTTTTATTGTTTGATCGCCATAGATTTGACTGTTTAGCTACGCCTTATCTGCACTTGCACTTGCCCTACCCTGCAGATTCGAAATGTCCACTATGCCTGTAACCTGTAACGTTAACTAATCTGTAACCTGTAAACGTTAACTAAGCTGTAAACCTCCTTGTTCTCTTGCGCCCTGCTACCCTAGGGTCTGGTGCGCACAATAAATAAATAAACAAACAAACAAACAAACAATTGTATATAGTTACACCATGGGTTCATTTGGATTTTTTTATTCATTATGGACATGGAGTAATGTTTTTTTTTCAAGACAATGGGCCTCATTCCGAGTACGGCGCTAACCAATGGCGCTATTAACACCTTGGTTGACGCCGTACCCGGACCGGCAGCGCCTTGGTGGATGGCGGAATTACCGCCCCATTCCAAGGTTGGCGGGGCGGTAATTCCGCATTCACCAAGGCTCTTCCCCATTCCCAAATGAGCCCCCATAGGGCTCAATGGGAATGGGGAAGATGCAAATAACGGTGACCGTTCATTACGGTCACCGTTATTGGCTTGGAGGCCCCTTTGCGCCCTCGACTTTAACACCTGCTCAAAGCAGGCGTTAAGGGCGAGGGCGCAAAGGGAACTCGGAGTATGGGGGTAAGGGATTACCGCCACCGGTCTCGTTACCGGTGGCCGCTATCCCTTACCGCCATACTCGGAATGAGGCCCAATGTATTGTAAATAGTTGCACTATGGATTGATTTCGCATTTTTATTTATCATTATGTACATGAAACAATGGATATCTTTTTTTTAACCTTTTTTTGGATTTGCGTTGTTGGAGGGAGAGTTTGGACTTTTTTTCTTTCAAATTTTTTTGCATTGCTCTTCATTTTCATTCTTTCATCTTTTTCACATGCTTTTCATTTCATGGTGTATATTTTGGTATGCTTTAATTTCATTTATTTATTTATGTACATAATACATTTTCATATTTTAGTTCCATGTGTGGGATTTGCTCATTGGGTTGATGCATGTGAAATTGAGGGTTTACACAGGCAATGCAAACCAGTGTATGTGTGTGATGGACATGTGTTGATGTACATAGTTTAGTTTTGGTTTGTGTCTTGAGATAGGCATGTCAGTGTGGGGTGGATTGGGAAATCATTGCCACTCAAGAATGGGGTGGCGTGACGTGGTATTTTTTGGTGTAGAAAAGGGCCATGACTGTGCATCTTTATTTCATGTAGGGGGGAACATGAGTGGGACATGAGTGGGGGCCTGCTGGCAGGTGCCCCTGACTTCTGGGGGGTGGGGGTGCAGGGGGACATGAGTGGGACATGAGTGGGGGCCTGCTGGCAGGTGCCCTGCACTGCTGGGGGGTGGTGATGCGGGGGACATGAGTGGGACATGAGTGGGGGCCTGCTGGCAGATTCCCCTGACTGCTGGGGGGTGGGGGTGCAAAGGGACATGAGTGGGGGCCTGCTGGCAGGTGCCCTGCACTGCTGGGGGGTGGGGGAGCAGGGGGACATGCATTGGTGATCAGTAGTGCAAGCTGACATGTGGCTGGGCTGGGGGGCATGCCCATGGTGGATGGACTGCCTGCGGGACATGACCAGGGGTGCAGGGTAGTCCTCTGTGGTGTGGGCTGCCTGCAGGGGCCGTGGAGGGTGTAGAGGGAACACCTGGGAGGACCCACACTGCCAATTCACGTGGAGGACTCCCCGCGCACCCCTGAAATACACGTACCCTGCTGAAATCGCGTGTGAGACTTCCCGCGAACCCCAGGTATACACATACCCACTCGCACAGGCCCTTTTGCGTGTGAAACTTCCCGCGCACCCCAGTAATACACGTACCCCGCTCTCACAGGGCCTATCGCATTTGAAACTTCCCGCGCACCCCTGAAATACACGTACCCGGATCAAATCGAGTGTGAGACTTCCCGCGAACCCCCGTAATACACGTACCCTGCTCCAATCGCGTGTGATACTTCCCGCGAACCCTAGTTATACACGTACCCTGCTCGCACAGGGCCTATCGCGTGTGAAACCTCACGCGAACCCCAGTAATACACTGTCCCCACTTTGCTGTTTGACAGCCCTGTAAACTGGTCCAGGGTTAGCACAGCCCTTTGCACTGGATTGGGGATTTTGATGGCTTTTCCTTGCACAAGGGCGTTCTTGGGGGCCACTCTGCGGCACGGCTGGTTTTGGAGGCTAAAATCCATGAATATGCTGTACGCGGAAATCGATTTTAGCGCACGCGGCTGGCGCAGACATTCGCACGCGCACACTGTGTGCCAGCCGCTATCGCCACTTGTGCACGAAATTCTATGAATTACCCCCTTTATTTTTAAACTGTGAAAGGCTGCTCTAAAAAGAGCCTTTTCTTTGCTGTTTTATATTTTTATGGGTTTTTTAAACACGACACACAAGGAAAGGACGGGATAGGAGGGTAAGGAAGGGACACCAACCATGGGGATTAGAAAGGGCAGGTGGATAGAGGAAGATGTAGGGTGGGCCTTATTGAGGTAGGTCGCAGACCTTCTCATGTTCCTTGACCATAGTCTCGAAAGGACTCCGAAGGTTCTCCCCCCTGCAGAGTTCTGTGTCGCAGTACATGCACAATATTGTGACCTTTGAAAGGTAAGGGTCAAAAGCATCATGGATGGCCTGTGAGGCAGCTGGAGGGATGCGCTGTCCCACAGGAGTGTTTTTTGTGCTGTCAGGAGCAGAAACAGAGGATGCTGCAGAGGAACTCAACCTACTACGTTTATCGCAAGGTACAACCTTACATATAGCCCCATTGTGGAACGACGTTAGGTGTTGCTTCATTGATGTAGTACCATGGCTATACAAACCAGCCTTGCCACAACTCAGCACCATGTGGCACTGAGTGCAGATCACCTTGCTCGCATCAGCTTTGCCTTTCCATCAACAGTGGTAAATAACCGCCACACCCAAGACTCACGATGAGCGCTAGTAGTATGGAATTCCACTACCTCATCCTCTTCATCCTTTTCATCCCTCTCCTCTTCATCCTCAAGCCTGTTCCCCTCTGCAGGCCCTTGGGGAAGTGGTGGTGGTGGTGGGGGTGTGGGTGCTAATGCTGAGGCAGTAGCTGCAGAAGCAATTTGGGATGCCATCTGTAAGGTTAATAACCAGGAACCAGGAACCAAGAACAGAAACCAGCACAATTGTCCTGTTGTAAATCTTGGAAATCCAAAAGCAGTATGAGGATCAGCTCTGGGGTGTGGACTTTTATAGGGGTGCAGATGCATGCTACACGGACACCCGCACTGTCCGCGGGCACAACAAACAACAATAAAGGGCTCAAAAAGTTCCAAAAAGTATGTAGATCGGCATGGGCATTGTCTGGGACATGTGCAATGGTGAACTTTTACTGAAAAATACCTTGGATTGCTAAAAAAAAAACACTTTTTAAATGTTTGGGGGCCCAGACAGTGTCTGCAAATAAAGACACACGCGTGGGTGCGGTCACATGATGAGGTCGCAGACACGTTCCAAATGTGCAGGGACAGTAGTGCACATGGGCGTGGGTGTTCTACGGACAGTGTCCAGGTCGGCGAACGAATTAAAAGTGCGACACACTTGTGGCGGACAGTTGCGGACAGGCGCGATGTTCGTAGGACCCAAGTGTGTGATGCGCATGTGCGCAGGTGTTCTAGTAACAGTGTTGAAGTCCCCAAATAAAATACATGTGCATCAAAACTTTGCAGACAGGTTGACGGGATATGTGTTCTACGGATATATTCATTCTGGTTGCGGACATTACGAACAGGGGGGTTGTTCCTAGGACACCCCCATTTTGGGTGATTGCAGACAGGCGGAAATCTTGTGTGTTCTAAGTACACCTCCATTTTAATTACAAACAGTACGAACAGGTATATTGTCCTTAGGACACCCTCATTTTGGTTAATTGCGGACTAGCGGACATCTTGTGTGTTCTAAGCATACCACCATTTTGATTACCAACAGTACGAACAGGTATATTGTCCTTAGGACACCCTCATTTTGGTTAATTGCGGACTAGCGGACATCTTGTGTGTTCTAAGCATACCACCATTTTGATTACCAACAGTACGAACAGGTATATTGTATTTAGGACACCCGCATTTGGGTTAATTCCAGACAAGAGGATATCTTGTGTGTTCTAAGGACACCACCATTTTAATTACGAACAGTACAAACAGGTATATTGTTTTTAGAACACCTCCATTTTGGTTAATTACGGACAGGCGGACATCTTGTGTGTTCTAAGGACACCTCCATTTTAATTACGGAAAGTACGGACAGGTATAGTGTCATTAGGACACCCCCATTTTGGTTAATTGCAGACATAACGGACACCCGCACTGTCGGCGGACACCCTAACTGCCTTTAAAAAAGAAATAAGACACGCATATACCAAGAACACACTTAAAATGTTATTATTGTTATAACAGTGTAAAAATTACGAAAGAGAGGGTGAAGCAGAAACTGAAACAAATATAGGGGAATTAGGGGTTTGGACATGATGTATGGGAGGGGAGGAAGGGATGGAAGTCTCATTGTAATGTTTTTTTTGCTGGGGAGGGTTTGGGGATAGGTGGCTGGTACTAGGAGAGGTGGAACAGGTACATGTGGGACAGTGATATTTAATCTTTTCTTTAATGTGGTCCTCAACAAGCTGTTTTAGAAGATTGCAATTTTTCATTAACATATCCATTTTTAGTTCCATTAGTTTCAGAGGATCTTTTAATGTCTCTCTTGGTATATTCTATTTATTGTATGCATGTTAAAAAAAAAGATATATGTTAAGTGTACATAAAGTAATGGTTATTAATTGGCTTATATAGAGAAATGTTGTGTCTACCATAAGTATCACTGTCTTCACTCATTTCATCTCGTGGGAAATTTTCTTCCAGCCATTCCAAAGTACTGGACATTTCTGTGTAAAAAAAAAATTGTTTTAGTGTACCTAATATAAATGTAGTGTACTTACTAGTTTCTTACAAACTTTTGGTGTTACTCTGTGTAGGTATGCTCTTGCTTTTTTCTGTGCAGTTTCTGTGAGGTAATTCAGTTGGAGGCATATATTATTTTTTTGGTATATTCCATAATATTGCAAATGCTATTTCAGTGGATGTTTGGTGTCTTACATATACAGTTTCCACTTCTTATTTATTATTAAATGTAATGTATGTATTTGGTGCTTTTTGAACATGTTTGGTGTTTTTATTGTACGATAAAATAATGTAAGATACCCCCTGAGTTTTTGCAGTCTTGATGGTAACCACGTCCGTCCGCGGACATGTGCACGGTCCGCAGGCATCAAAATTACTAGCCGGGCAGGGGGTTCAGTATTTTCTATGTTATATGTATGTAAGAAAAGGGAGTCTTAGTAAACATTCATAACATGTACATTATCTATATCTATATTCAGTGAAAAAAAACTTTGTTAAAGGGACGTTATGGTTAAGTTGCGCTACTAAAAACCTATCAAATTCAGTGAAAAAACACTTTGTTAAAGGGACGTTATGGTTAAGTTGCGCTACTAAAAACCTATCAAATTCAGTGAAAAAAACTTTGTTAAAGGGACGTTATGGTTAAGTTGTGCTACTAAAAACCTATCAAATTTGGTGAAAAAACTTTGACACAGAGCCTTCCACCTTCATCGAACCTACACCAGGAACATTATTGTAGTTCATAAAACAGAACCCGCGGACCTGAGTCAAATTTGAGCCCACCTCATATGACAGTAGTCGGGTTGGAGGTCCCGTGCCTCCCCCTTCTTGAGTACCAAAAGGAGTTTCAGATAGTCTCACTAGCAATCCCCGGAAAATGTAATCTAGAAATTCTGTCAGTGAGATAATCAAGTTCACACTTTCACCACCCATAAGCTTGCTCCACAATTTGTCAGGAGTTAGCGTGGTCAAAGTATTCATGATGTTACAGAGGAATAACTTTCTTTTCTCCGTCAGCCCCTGACAGCCCAGAATCAGATGATACAATGACTCTTCAGTCCCTGGTCTATTACAGAACCTACAATTTACATACGAGTCCTGCCATATCTTTCAGTTCATCAGGATTTCCTTTGTGAGGAGTATGTTTCATCTGAACCTCAAGAATTTGGACCTAGTTGAACTGCAAGGAAAACATCTGAGATATCTCAGAAAAGAATTCCGATGTCTGCATTTGACTTTGAAATTACAATAGGTCTTATAATGTTCCCTTTCTGTGATTATGTCAACCCAATCCCTTCTCCATAGCTTGATTTTGATAGAACCTGGGTTATTCAACAGTTTGGATTCTGAAAACCCCAAATCCTTCAGGATTCTGGTACATGCTGATTTCCAGACAATCAGGATGGGCTGCCATTTAGACTAGTGTTTACCAACCTACCCAGGTACACAAAAGAAGTGATCACCATTAGTTGTTCCCTGTTCAAGTGCCATACTGGTCTGGCTTTTTTCCTACCTACCGCAGGCTCCAAGATTAACATTTTTGTCTTTGGGACGTTGATCCTGAGTTTATTGACTTGAATATACTCCTGTAACTCATTTAACTGAACTTGGAGATCAATGGGTGTTTGGTCAAATAAGACCAAATCATCTGCATACAGCAAATGCCCCACACACTGCCCATTAATCCTAAGTGGAAACGATCTTGCCTTGCCAGTGATAAACCCACATACGATATGAACAAGTTAACCATTTCCCAGGCCCGGGGGCACCGCTGTTTAAGCCCACACCTTGTGGCTATTGACTCTGAAAGGCGTGCCCTAGTGTCTATTCTTACTCTCAGGGTTGTCCCGGAGTAGAGAGACTGTATTGCTCGGAGCAGACCACTCAGGCAAACCACTCTTCCTTAACATGTCCCACAGGAGCTGACAATCGAAAGCCTGTTTGAGGTTTACAAAAGCCAGATACAGTGGGCCTCATCATAAGTTTGCCGGTCCGATAGTAAAGGTGGCAGTAACTACCGGCGCCGTTACTACTGGACCGGCAAACTACGAGTTGTGCTTGTGGGTGCCTTTCTGGCCGCCAGGTCTGACCTGGCAGGCAGAGCGGCACCCGTGAGCACAACTCATCGGATGCACAGGCACAATTCATGAATGGTGCCGGTGAATCCGACCACCGCTTTCCCATTGAGCCCTATTTGGCTCAATGGGAATGGGGAAGAATGTTTTCCGGCACCTGCGAATGGACAAATACCGGGTACGGCAAGGCCACAATGACCCGGTAATGGCCCATTTGTGGGCATGCTAGTTGTACGGGCACGGCTACCGCCAGTATCATAATGAGGCCCAATGTATTTTTGTTCACCAGGGCCCTCTTCTTCAAATTATTCAGCAGGAATACATTTAAAGATGTCCCAGCCTGCTTGACAAAGCCTGATTGATGGAGGTCAAAACTTGCCGAATCCCAAATTCACTGTCTCAATCTCTTCAGCTGTGATGCCACATAGATTTTAATGATAACATTCGGCAAGGCAATGGGCAGATAGTTGGCAGGATTGTCACAAGTGCCCTAATTAAAAACTGTACTACTATAGATGTTTTCCAAGAGTCCGGACTCTCCCCAATTTCTCAATATTTCAAAAGAGAACCTCAAGAAAGTCAGTCCAGGGTCCCGGCTCCGCCTTAAGCATTACGGTAATCAGTCCATCAGGCCCCAGAGCTCTGGAGTTACTCGCCTTGGGTATTAGATCAAGGATATCATCCAGGTCAAATCCTGAGGCCCATGGGTTTATGTCGTGTGTTAGAGACAACCCACTGAGTCCCAAAAAGGTCAGTGAAGTGTTCCACCCATCGTTGCTCAGGTACTGCGTTTACTTGGAACGCTCAGAGATCCAACCCCACAGAATGTATCATCTTCTACATCTCGGCTGTTTTTGTTTCCCATCTAAGATAACATAGATTCAGAATCAGCTTGGTTCAACCTCTATGTATATGACCTCAGCCAGTTATGGTATTGTTGACAATGTTTTTTCATCTTCTCTCCCATTAGTTGGCCCTTAGGTAACCGAATATGTCTAAGATCTGCTCTGAGGAACCTCTTTTCTTTCATGATGTCCCCGCTGTATATGTGTTTTGGAACAAGTTCAATTTTGGTGAACCTGCCCAACACAGAAAAGCAGTCTAACAAGTGTCTGGGATAGTTAATGTCCTCCTCATAGGTCAAGCCCGAGGTACCCCTCTCATTCCCCATAGTGTTGTGTGTAAGGTCTCAATTTCTATTGATGTCATTCGTAGTCTATTGTGCCCCTGATTAACCTCCAGGACTTGAGCAAAGGTTTCTTTAGGAGGAGCCATGTTGGTCAGCCAGTGTACACATAGAACATTGTGGTCACTTCTTACAGTGTCTCTAACTTCAAAACTTCGTACATAATTCAGAAGCCTCTCGGTTGCAAACACATAATCAATTGTGCTAGGCTTCCCCTGTTCTTTCCATGTAGATTCCCTGGAATGTCACCCTCAGAATGTGACCATTCAGTTTGTGAACATTTCTCTCTCAGGTTTCTTGGGCCCACAACCCCTTCTTTGAGTCCATAGTCACCCCTTTGCCACACCCTCCCTGACCTACCAAAAGATTGAAATACCACAGACTATAATCTCGAAAAGCCAAGATGAGTTTCCAAACATGTGTTTAAGGTATCGGCAAAAGTATCCATAAAATGCTTGGTACCCTTTTCACCTGGTTTCCAGTAGAGATTACATATTATGTAGGAAACCCTACCCTGGTTGTGGGCCTCTTAAATGGACACCATCTGTATGTAAGGGCCAGGATATTCACACCTCACCACCGACAGGTTGCCACCCAACTCTGCGGTCATCAGTAGGCCCGATGACGGTCTCCCTTTAGGCCCCTTCAGGCTGAGTTCAAAGTAACAATCTAGCCTTCCATTACAGGAGGCTCAGATAACCATATTTCCTGTAAACATATAATCAAGGCTTTACTTGCATGGGGGCTCCAAAACCAAAAAGGTGCTTACAGCCTCGGGTATTCCATGAGATTAGAGTAATTTTCCATGCTACTTCTTTGGTTTTTAAACAACCAAGGCCTCAGAGAGCCATGCCCACAAGATCCGATTGTTGAGGCCTCTGTTTAGCATGTCTCCGGAGGGGACTTTCCTCTGTTGCTTCTGAGGGCCATTGACTAGTTTACGCTCTCTGGATAGTGCCTCCCTTCCTGTAAAGGCCATGGGAATGTTATTTCCCATCAAAACCCTGATCTGATTTTGCTCCTCTGAACCTCCAACCGGACCTGTGGACAGGGGCTGAACGACCACTGCTTTGCAGAGAACCGCCTTCCACCCATCCCTGGACCCACCTTCCCTCAATCCCCTCAATCCCCTCTGATACAGCCTCGCTCTCCCGGGTGGCCAGCTTTGTAATTCAAAGCACAGTGAGAGGATCCTCACAGCCAAATCTATTAACAACTCTTTGACATGGCTAGATGCCACGTATATGCCAAGTATATGTGCACGTTATTTGCACAGTTGTCAAATGGAAAAGCCACCAAATCAATGTCCCAAGTTTCGATAGTCCTCAGTTTCGGGATGCAGTGAAAAAGTCTTAGTGTATTGTGCCTGTTCATGATAAGGCCATCTGGCACACTGAACAGATGTTCCAGGTGAATACCATTCTTAAGTTCCTTTGAACAATTTTGTCGACCTCCAGTGACACCGCCTTCGTGACTGCATGATGTAAGCGAATCTTTCTCTCTGCCATTGATAGAACAACCCACATGTACCAACGACGTTTTGAGCTCTTGAATGCTTCCTTGGTTTACTGTCACCTTTGTCTCAGAAGCACTACAAAAGTTTCCTGTTGGGCAACCTAAATGTCCTAGGTCCTTGGTACCAGTTGAATTCAAATCCACGCCTTGGACATCAGATCTGATGTCTATGTCAGGCTGATTTAACGGCCCAACACTCTTTTTCCAATAAGGGCTTGCGCTTTTGCTAGATCATCAAGCGGAATATTGCATGTGCTGTTTTAACCATTTATTCTATGCTTACTTGCTGCTTCCATTTGTGGAGTGATTCGGCCCACTGCTTCCTTTGCTATAGCGGTGTCCATGAGGTCCTCACTGAGTCCCACAGCCATTAAAAACTTTGTGGTGCGTGGTGGCCGTTTGTTCTGCTCTGGCTGAATTGGCCCAATGGGCTCAGTCATTTCACCACCCTGAGATTTATCCTTCCAGGGGATGTGTGATATACTTAGGAGGTGCTCGAATAAGGCAGATGGGGACACCTCTGCACCTGAAATCCCCCCACCCACCTGCTGAACATCGACCAAAGAGCTTCCTAGCAAGCATTCTTGGTGCCAACACACTTCATCAACAGTACGCTCTTCAGACTTTGCTCAGGGGAGCTTGGGAGAGATAAGTACATCCATAATTTTCTTGCTCCATTCAATCTCTTTCTTTTGCCTAGGGGCTATTTTTTTAAAATTCTTTGATGAGAGGGATTGAGGGCATCACACCGTCTGCTTTTTAGGCTTTTTCCTTCCAAAATTAGGATATTCTTTGTGGGAAGTATCAGACGCTTTCTCCCCAAGGTCATTTGATGATGTCTCGACATCTTCAGTAACATTACATAGAGCTGCCCAACAACTGTATTCGAGGCAACGCAACCTAGGCATTCACTGCAACCTTTTGGCGGGCCCCCAGACTTTTTGGCCTCCATCGGTAATCCCACAGCCGAGCCCTGAAATGTCAGGGATGCCACCTCCCCTGCTGGGCACTGAACAGGACGTGCGTAATCCCCAACTAGGGGTTTGGAATGGCCAGATTCTGGGTCCTCTGCCCTTGTGACCTGGATTTGAGGGAGGGTAACCGTTTCTCCATACTCCAGCCTTAGCGGTTTCCTCTTATGGCATTCCTCGATCAGGGATTCTAAGGTCAATTTTATATTATTATTATTTTTCTCATATGCACCTTGGGCTGAGGTCACAAAACCTTCCAAAAAGATCAGCATGGAGTGCATCATAGCTAACATTGTTGAGTGGTCCTTTAAGTTGTTATTCAGTGGCTCATGGGCCAGCGAGATGTTCAATGCTGACATCATCACCAGTCCAGATGACCTCCCCCTGTTTCATCTCTTTGATTTAGCTTAACGTGATTGAAGTTCAACCTCCTTTTTTTCCTGCATTAATCTGCACCAGGGGTGCTGTAGACTTCTGTAGAGTTCTAAGGCCCATGAATTTTCTGAGGAGGAAGACAAAGAAGACGACTGTTGCAGTGGCTACTGACTTTCTGTCCTTTTATCTATCAGTCTTCCCCACAACCCTCTGCAGGCTGGATGATCGGCCGCACATCCTCGTGGAGGCTTCCTCTGACTGGAAATTGGGATGTAGGTGGTCCGCTAAATGGAGAACCCTTATCTCTGCCACTTCCAAAGGGCACTCCCAATCCTCACATTAGTCAGCCCCCATGGATTGCAGCTTTGTTACCTCCTTGTCATCGTTGGGTACGGAGAGACATTTTGGTTATTTGTTCAAAGGAAGGGAGGGCTGCACTAGAACTGCACTCGCATTGGAAGTATTGGTGGGCTCTGTCGTAGCCTTGCCACATTCCCAATCCCACTCACTCCTGGGATCAAAGGATAGGAGCTCCAGCTTAGACAGTGACCGGTCCACCATCACTTTGTCATGTTTTTTTATTTTTATTTTTGCATTTTTAAAGCGCTCACGTATCCTGGGGGCATCGATGCACTGTTACAGGAATATGTCTCTTATTTGTGTATTCATAATGTGCTTAATACCCAGAGGTTTCTAAGTGCTGACCCGGGGATCAAACCTGTGTTGCTTCATGTCATTTTGTTTCCAAGGCAAGCACTTTGCTGCTGAGCTATCCTCCCGGTACAAGCCATGGTTGTTTCTGCATTCATGCCATTTAGAGCCTAGTGGACATTGGTCATCCCTCACCATGCAGATATATCTTAAGTCACAGTTAGGGGGCAGCGGGTACACTTTATTTAAATTGTGATGTTTCTCCAAGTTGCTACCACTCTCTGGGTCCCACACCCCCGTGCATGGTGCAAATCCATCTCTACCCTTACCACTGACTCTAGGAGGACCCCGTCGGCTATTTCGCTGCCGACAGACTCCTCCCTTTTACCCAAAGGTTTCCTGAACAAGACATTTTTTTTCAATCAAGTCACACTCCCCCTTCGAGAGGACCAGGCATTTTCTCTTTTGCTGGGCAGTCTGGCAGAGGGACCCAATCTTCCCCCCTGGACACCTGCTCTGGCATCTGTTACCTTTTTTGGGTTCACACGTACCCCCTTCCATTTCTTAGTCTCTCCTTTCCAAAGCGCACTTGACTGAGCCTATTTTTTGAGTACTCTTTGGTTCTCCAGGGGGGCAGTGCATGAATTTGTAGAAGATGCCACATCCTCCAGATCCTTAGGGGAGGAGGCAACGTGCAAGTCACATCTCAAAGCAAACTTTTGGGCAGAGGGTCCCACTCTTCTCCCCTGGACACCTGCTCTGGCATCTGTTACCTTTTTGGGGTTCACATGTACCCCCTTCCATTTCTTAGTCTCTCCTTTCCAAAGCGCACTTGACTGAGCCTATTTTTATGAGTACTCTTTGGTTCTCCAGGGGGGGCTGTTCAAGAATTTGTAGAAGATGACACATCCTCCAGATCCTTAGGGGAGGAGGCAACGTGAAAGTCACGTCTCAAAGAAAACTTTTGGGTTAGTGACTCAGGCACTACCTTGCTTACATCTGTGGTCCTTGACTCCTGCTCAACCATTGGTCTCCCCTCTGATAAAACAGAAAGCTGCAATACCACATTGGGAGCCCCCCTGTCAAACCACTTTCCTGCCCCTCACCACTTTCATCTTCCATATGCAGGGCACAGGGCAGGGAACCAGGGGTTGATAATAGGGGCATGGTTAATGTTAATGGTGCTTCGACCGTGCCCAGTATATATTATATACAATAACCAGCTGGTAGCCATGGTTTTCAACACAATACTAGCCAGTGGACACTGCATTTGGCTGTGCTGACTGTATATTCTGACAAATTAATTGGCAACAGCTATGGCCTTTAGCCATGGCTACTGACTACAGCTTTCAACGTTGCCCACTGTATATTTTAAAACAGTGACAGGCTGCCAGTCATGGCTTTTAACCATGCACATTGGTATTTTTAACGCTAACCGACCACTAGCTATGGCCTTTGGTGCTGGCTATTGACCCAAGCCTTTGTCATGGCCATGTCAATGGCCTAAATTGGTATTGAGGTAATTAAAGTTTTCATGAGCTAACTTACTAATGATGTTATGTCCAATTCCATTATTCATGTAATCAGTTATATACAATACAATTAGTGTTGTCACTAGTGATGGCATCAGTGATGTGATTTGTATTGTCATCAGTGTTCCCATACAACAAGTAATTAGTAAAGTCATCAGTGATGTTATCTGTGATGTCATCATTGTGGCCATAGTCTGCGCAAAAGGGGGTGCAAAGTTAAGGTGGCTTGAGCTGAATTTCCAGGATTTTGTTGGATTAAGTTCTCACCTTAATGTCCCTGCAACTAAACATTTTTTCACGAATGTCAAAGGCATTGTTACAATTGTGTAAAGCTTGCAAAATATGTGTATAGGCACGTTATAAATGCCATATCATATCACATCAATTTATTGCCCATTTTAAAGTCCCTGCAACTAAAGTGTTTTCCTTGAATTTCAAGTGTTTTGTTATTCCACAGATGTTTATAATTTTTCAAGACCACTAGTACAGTCTTTGGCCATTTTAAAACGCTACCAGACCATTAGCCATGGCCTTCGGATTGCAGGCTTTGAGAACTCACAATGTTTTTAGGCAATGTGCAGTGAGATTACATTATTTCTCATGGAGTACACACTTTGGTTAAGCAGGGTTCTCCAAGTTGTACACTACTTTTCAGCGCCATCTTTTTGGCGCAGGCCGATTTGGCACAGGCCTTCTGCCGCTGCACCCATTTTGGCATGCCCTTTTTGGCGCAATAGCCATTCCGGTGCTGTTGTTTTTGGTGCAAGGGATGTTTGGACATGGCTGACATTGCAGCCATGTCTAAATGCCCTCATGCTAAATAAGATCACAGGACTGCACTGCAACACAATGCGCCACATCCCACTTGAGTTACTTCACTTTTAATTAAATTAAGGTAGTTACATTAAAAAAAAAAAAAAAACATACAGCCTTGAATCCTGGTCTGCCAGAGTTTGAGGCCCAGCATTTAAGCACTAGGCCACCATGGTTTGGTACTTCATGGGGCATACATTTCATACTTAACCTATAATTTAATATGTTGAATGATAAAAGGCTAGGTATGAAACTTGTGAAAATCCAAACAATAACATAATTGTAGCATAATGGTTAAGTGCTCCGCTTCAAACTCCTTAAGGCCAGGATTCTCTCATAGCAGCATTCAGCATAAATGTGTTTACTTATATTTCATTTTTTTCTGTTTTATAATTTTGGCCAGAGACGGTGTAGTCCTCTATTTCAATATATGTGCTAAGGGGAAATATGTGGTGTGGGAGTGTGCATGTCACCTGTGTTGTATGTGATCGTGTGTGTGTGTGTATAGATGGTTGAAGTTGTTTGTGATGAATAGTTGCATGCAGTTTATAATGTTGCAATAAATAAATCTTGGGCACCAGTAAAGGACACGTTTAATACATGTTCAATTCTGGAACAATGATGTAATACATGTCCCATCCTGTTTTATAATGTTGCAGTAAATACATCTTGTTCACGTTTAATCCATATTACTAAATGCAAACTGCATGCAGGTTCCTGCCAATTGCGACCTCTCTTGCCAAAACATCCCTGCACAGAGAGGTCCCTGCTTTAACTGGCTTTGTCTAACTAGACGTGCCTAAGCAGAACCTACGGCGAAACGGTCAGGTCATAATTGCGTGCACCTAACTGGCCAGGCCAAAAGGGCATGTCCTGTGCTCCAAGCCCCTTGTTTTATCGCTGGTCTCTTGGTGACTGTTGTGATATATCGCACAACCCCAACTAACCACATTTAAGTAGCATAGAAATGGGAAATAAATGACCGGCTGCAAAACTAACATATGCCCAGGTACTTTCTGCACCCATACAGTGGTCGAAGTGGGCAGGAGTGGTCGGGAGCGGTGCTCCTCGACTTCTTTTAATTAAATTTTACTGTTCCTATACTTTTAGTTTAAAAAGAAACCGTTCCGGAATGGTTTCGTTTTAAAATGAAAATGTAGGAAGAAGTTGAAGCTTGCACTTTCAGTGCGCTGCACTGAACGTTCCACTCTAAACAAAAGGCACATGTGTTTAGGGGTTTGTACTGTGCGTGGGAGGGTGTGTGGCTATGGGGTTGTGGGGAGCGGTGCAGGCTAGTAGGGAACATAGTTCCACTCCTTCTTTCTGTACACTTCGACCACTGCACCCATAGCGAAAATCAAAAGATGGTACCAATGAATATACGCACGGTACTGCTTAGCTTCAAAGTGAGGGAAGGGCCAGCGCCCCTCAGGCCATGTTGCTCTAAGTGGTCTTGTAATGTTGCTCCATTTATTGGGCACCATAACTGAGAGGGCTGGCCTTTTCCTCAGTTTGAAGCTAAGCACAGTCAGTCCTGTTTACTGTATGGATGGGAGACCCAGGTCACTAGTGATTTCTTACCCTCGATGTCCCTCTAGCTATAAAAATATCGACTTTTTTTATTATGTATAAAACATTGCAGGCTGTGAGAACTGCCAATGTTTAGTGAATGCCCTCTGCGATTAAATTTTTTTGCAGAGGATCAAACACTTTGGTTAAGCAGCGTGCTACAAGCCCCTTGTTTTATGGCCAGTCTCTTGGTCACTGTTGTGATACATTGCACAACCACAACTACCCACATTTAAGCAGCATAGAAAATGCTAAAAAATTATTGATTGGAAGAATAACATATGCCCAGATACTTTTGCACCCATAGCAAAAATCAAAAGTTGGCACCCATGCGCACAGTAAGTGGCCTCATATTTTAAAGTGAAATATACAAATGTAGCTCAATTAACCTTCTGCTTAGAAGAAATTGCACAAGACAAAATATCATTGGACATTTAAAAAAAGTAATGAACACCAGAAAAATAACCTGAGAGAGGAAATATTTCAATAAATATGCTGGCAAAGAATAAAATGTGCTCACCTTTTAAACCCAGTAATCTGTAGTGAAATATTCCATGCAAAACAAAATCCCAAAATACCAATATGAAACAAGAGCCTGTGGTCTTGTGGGTAAGCGTCTGCACTGGGAACATGACAACCTGAATAAAATCCTGGTGTCCAAATATGTGCGCAAGTGTACCGACCTAAAAAAGAAAAAGGGGTTGCATCCTCCCGCTGATAAAAGTTACACTGTCCACCCAGATGTGTCCGTTACTGGTGCCCAGAAAAGCAACCACAATCAGGGGAAAATAACTACATCAGTGACCAGGATTGCAAACTCTCTTGCCATATTGTGGGAAAATACTCATGACTTACTTTCCCTCTCATAATTTCCCTTCCTCATCCTAATGACTGTCTCTACAATACTCAAACGTACACCTACCATAGCATCACTCAAATATATAAATCCATTTAGAACTATGCGAGGAAAAAGTGTTCAATTATGGCATTATTCCGCCCATCTTGACTGTGAGACTAAAAATACCAGAATGCAATTCAGCAAAATACAAAAAATTGTCGCAGAGTGCAAAACCTTCAAGGACTGACAGTAGCACGGTTTAAATAAAAAAGTAAATAATTCAGATGCCCATTCGGTTGCCTATCCATGCAGTAACCGGGACTGACCCTGCTTAGGGTCAAAGCGGGGCTGACCCTACTTAGCTTCAAAGCAAGAAAAGGGCCGACCATTCCTTTAAGTTGTCTTGTAAGTTTGGCTTGGTTATCAGGCAACATGGCCTGAAGAGGCTGGCCTCTGCTTCACTTTGAAGCTAAGCAGAGTCTGACATGGTTAATGTGTGAATGGGAGATGTGTAGGCAAATTGAATCACTGGTCATGGCAGTGACTTTATAAAATGTTTTAGAATGTAACTACATGTACTGAACAATACTTACCCTATCTGTGGTTCTTTGTAACATTGGATATGCAATACAAGTGAGTAAAATGCTTCCCCATCACCAAGTGCCCACTGCCCAGAGTGAGAGGGCCTTCTCTCCCTTTGACACCAGATGGCAGCTATAGCAGAGGCTACAGAAAGCTTTGTGTTGCAAACTCTGTCCTTGGACCCCCTCAAATTCCCAAATTTTACTCAGTGCTTTTCAGCCATCCCCCACCTCTACCCTGATGGCATTTGTATGCTTTTTGACCGGCAAATAGCTTTTTACTGCATTCCATTTTCCCATAACCTCGGTTATAGCCGCCAATATATCTTGCCTCAAGAGAAAAACAAGATGGCAGTCTTTTAATTTCTGAAAACCATGATCCTGCAATGGAACATGGGAGCTATAACTATAATTTTTGGGGATAGGGCACCCCATTCTCCATCATATTTTTAAAAAACTACAGCACAGAATACCCCCAAACCAGGCATGGATCACGAGTCAATGCTTTGTGCCCGAGTTGTTTTGGACCTGGTCCAAATCCATCCAGCGGTTTAGGCTGTGCGCTTTGGCAAAAATGTACCTTTTTTGTCTATGGGAAAATGAATTGGAAGTAGGCCGCAATTTGGGGAAAAAATACATTTTGACGCTTAATAACGTTATTATTGTTTAACAAATCTTTACGAAACTTTGCAGTCTGGGGAGGCCTGCAGGATTTAATCACTTTCTGTATTTCGGCCAAATCCGTTACTCGAATCAAAAGTTATTAACAATAGAATTTTGAGGGATTCATATGTGTCTCTGACTCATCTTAACTATAGCACAGCAACCGCCGCCCAATAATATATATATATATATATATATATATATATATATATATATATATATATATATAATATATATATATATATATATACTCAGTGAAAAAACTTTGTTAAAGGGATGTTATGGTTAAGTAGCGCTGCTAAAAACCTTTCAAATTCAGTGAAAAGACTTTGTTAAAGGGACGTTATGGTTAAGTTGCGCTGCTAAAAACCTATGAAATTCAGTGAAAAAACTTTGTCAAAGGGACGTTATGGTTCCAAGTAAAACCGAAAAACCCTTGAAATTCGCCAGTTATGGTAAGCTAAGCAACCATAACTCGCGCCACCACCGTGCACTGCTAAGACTAACACCCAGGACATCAAAGATGACATCGCAAATGTCATTGATGACATCACTGATGACATCACATGTCTGGCTCACTCTTTTTTCTTTTGCTGACATATCTAGGCCACATGGTTTTCTTCAGTAACAGTCAGAAACTAAAAATGTTATTTTATTTGTGGACGTATCCTTCAAGTAGGTTCTTACAGTAATTCCCTTAGAGTCCAGTCACATCATATGAAACATATACATACGGGAATACACAAGCTTGAAAGACAGCAATCCTTTTTGTGCATAAAGATAATCAATAGATTTATGAGCACTTTCTGATAGTTCTGTTGTTTTTTTTTTTATGGATGTACTTTCCCTGTATATGGTCATATTTGTATACATTGTACTCACACTACTTTCCTAAGGGTCCAATCACATCAAGTGATACATATACCTAGGGTAAATAGCAGCTTTGAAACAGAGCAATCATTTATTTGCATGAAAATAATCAGTTAAAATATGAATTGTTTCTGCTATTACTTGTGCTTTTTTGCTAACTTCACTTTCCCTGTATATACCCATATTGGTATGTGTTCTTGTATCTTTGTGTTTTGTCTATAGTAATGCAATTATGTAATACATGTGTTTTATTAGCTACTTATTACATATTTCACAGTACACAAACATCTATTAAGAAAACAATTATCATTTCATTATTCAACATATTAACAATACGAATATTATACCTTCATCTTGTACACTGCACACTATGTTATGTTTTTGTATGAGTAGCTTAGTATACTAGATAGAACCCCATAATAGAATGCTATTTATATCAATGCATCGTTCAATGCACTAATTAGGGTATGATATTTATTGCAATGATCCTTGACACTTGTTTCGCAACATTATAATAAGAATCCCTTGTACACATATTTCATGAAAAGTACATACACATGTGATGTCGTCAGTGATGTCATCAATGACATTTGTGATGTCATCTTTGATGTCCTGGGTGTTAGTCTTAGCAGTGCACGGTGGTGGCGCGAGTTATGGTTGCTTAGCTTACCATAACTGGAGAATTTCAATGGTTTTTCGGTTTTACTTGGAACCATAACGTCCCTTTGACAAAGTTTTTTTCACTGAATTTCATAGGTTTTTAGCAGCACAACTTAACCATAACGTCCCTTTAACAACGTTTTTTCACTGAATTTGAAAGGTTTTAAGCAGCGCAACTTAACCATAACGTCCCTTTAACAAAGTTTTTTCACTGAATTTCATTGGTTTTTAGCAGCGCAACTTAACCATAATGTCCCTTTAACAATGTTTTTTCATTGAATTTCTTAGGTTTTTAGTAGTGCAATTTAACAATAATGACTTTGACTTTATATACATGTCATATAGAACTGACTGAATCTCTTCTACTGTACTTGATGTCCGCGAACTCATTTAATGTTCGCGGACATGTTCGAAGAACAGTACCACTACCTAAAAACTCAGGGGGGGTATGTTTGATTGTGATATCATAACATAGGAACATTTAACAAATTCAAAAAGGAGCACACAAACACATTATATGTACTAATACATAAGAAATGTAACCCATATATACAACACACTAACCATTCATTTAAATGCACTATGTTCTACAATGGAATATACCACAAGAAGATAAATTGGCTTCCAACATAATTACCTCACAAACATGACAGAACCGAGAACAAGAGCAGACCCACTGAGTACATAGGACATATCTTACCTGAAATAGTAAGTGTACTTAATTGTATTCATATATTTATAAACTTTCTGTATTAGATAAAAAAATATATTATCTTTTTTTTTCTCTCACAGAAATGTCTAGTACTCTGGAATGGCTAGAGGAGCATTTCCCAAATGAAGAAATGTCACAAGATAGTGAAACTAATGGTAAACACTTTATAATATAAACCATTTAATTATTATTATTTTGTATACATTTAACATATATATATATATATTTTGTACAGAGCATACCAAAATAGAAAATACTTCAGAAAAACCTGTTATGGATAACACTTTTCACAGTATAGAAGAAAAAATGGATTTATAGTTGACTAATTTTAATAATTTGAAAACTTTTGTGGAAGATCATTTTAAACCAAAAACCTTGTACCATTGCCCCACATGTACTTGTCCCTCCTCACCATATCCCAGTCAATTATCCCCAAACCCTCTCCATAACCCAAAACGTTTTGATGAGACTTCCATCCCTTCTTCACCTAATAACAATCATGTTGAAACCCCTAATTCTCCAGTTTTTGTTTCTGTTTCTGCCTCACCTTCTCTGTCATAAATTATTAATATATGTTGAATAAAGTTACATTTTTATAATGTGTTGTAAATAGTTTTTTTTTTTTTAAACAATGTAGGTGTCCGCGGACAGTGCAGGTGTTCTGAAATGTTTGTAAATAAACGAAAATGGAGGTGTCCTGAAGAACACTATACCTGTTCGTACTGTTCGCTAGCAAGATGAAACTATTCTAAGAACACACGCGGTATCCTGAAATGTTCGTAAAAAAAATAATGAAAGTGTCCTAAAGAACAATATATCTGTCCGTAGTGTTCGCTATCAAGTTTAAACTGTTCTAAGAACACAATTGGTGTCCTGAAATGTTCGTACGTTAACAAAAATGGAGGTGTCCTGAAGAACACTATACCTGTTCGTAGTGTTCGCTAGCAAGTTGAAACTGTTTTAAGAACACAATTGGTGCCCTGAAATGTTTGTTTCACGTTTGACATAATTTTAATTAGCTCGGGACCCGAATAGTGTCCGTAGAACATCAACGCGCATGTGCTAGCCAATCTCCGTGCATTTGGTGTCCTGCGGACATGCGCATCCTTCGCAGACTTGTTCGCAAACGGATCATATGACCGTGCCCACGCTGATCGCGTGTTCTGAATGCGGACACTGTTCGTGTCCCTGAACAAATTAAAAGTACATTTTCAATTAATCCATAATATTTTTCAATAAAATCTCACCATGGCACAAGTCCCACATAGTAATCCTGAGTTTCTACATACCTTTTGAAACTTTTCGAACTTTTTTTTGTGTTCGATCTGTCCGCGGACCACGCACAAGCACCCCTATAAAAGACCACACCCTAGAGCTTATTCTCATTGTGTTTCTGGCTATTCTTCAGAACACAGTGATTTTTGCTGCCACCTGCAGATTACACCATCATCGAGATGGCATCCCTGGCTGCTGAACTGCCACCTGGTGCTACACCTGCTTCAGCACCACCCCCACCCCCTCCACCACCACCACCTCCCCAAGGGCCTGAAGAGGGGAACAGGAGTGAGGATGCCGAGGAGGAAGAGGAGGATGATGAGAATGAGGTAGAGGAAATCCCTACTACCCGCACTAGGCATGAGTCTTGGGTGTGGAGGTTATTTACCATTCATGGGAATGTTCCTAAGGATCGTGCGAACCGTGTTACCTGCAATGAGTGCAAAATGATACTCAGTCACGGGAAGCACGGTAAGTACAGCTTTGGGACCACTACTATGAAGCGACACCTGAGGTCATTTCACTCTGGGGCTATTCGCAGGGTTGTACCTTGCGAAGAACGTAACAGGTTGATTTCCTCTACTTCATCCTCTGTTTCTGATCCTGTCACCACAAGGACCACCTCTGTGGGACAGCGTCTTCCTCAAGCTGCCTCACAGGCCATACAAAATGCTGATGACCCTTACCTTTCGAGGGTCACAGTTGTATGTATGTACTGTGACACAGTACTCTACAGGGAGGAGCGACTTCGTAGTGCTTTTGAGACTATCGTCTCAGAGCACGAGAAGATCTGCTCACTACCCAAATAAAACCCACTCTACATCTTCCTCTCTCAGCTCACCCTTTCTTATCCCTGTGGTTGGTGCCCCCCCTTTACCTTCCTTTCCCCTCCTCTCCTAGTGTGTCGTGTATAAAAAACCAAAAAAAATACAAAATATAAAAAATAAAAAAAAATAAGGCTCTTTTCAGAGCCGCCTTTCACAGTTAAAAAATAGAAGTGAAAATAAATGAAGCGGGGCCCCATGTATTTTTTAGAAGTCCGCGGACAGTTCGCGAACATTTAAAAAATTGGGTTGCTACCCTATCACAAACATTGCAATTTTCTCTGGGTGGAAATGGTGGCTCTGAAAAGAGCCCTTGGGAGGTGTTTTCTTTTATCACAGAAATTAACAAGAAATACATGTACTCCGGTTTCTAGACCAAACAGTAAGTATACAATAATATGGAGAACCATAGCAGCATATCGCATCCATAGTATCTAATACCTTTGTTCCTTATACATTTGTTTTTCACCCAAAGTTATAAGCAAATATGAATGTGATATGCTGCGGTGGTTGTTGCCAGGGCATAGAGTCTTGGGTGCATGGCTATGCACCAAAGACTCTATGCCCTGGCAACAACCACCGCAGCATATCACATCCATATAGTCAAAGATTTGAAATATGGTATATGGAAGCTTTTAATGTCCGCGGACATTATGAGTGTTCTTAGAACACTTTCAACTTGCCAGCGAACAATACGGACAGCGTTTTCAGGACACCCCCTACAAACATTTCAGAACAACGCGATAGTTCTTAGAACACTTTCAACTTGACAACAAACAATACGGACAGTGTCCTCAGAACACCCCCATTTCATTTATTTGCAAACATTTCAGGACACCGCGAGTGTTCTTAGAACACATTCAAGTTGCCAGCGAACAATACGGACTACGCCTTCAGGACACCCCCTACGAACATTCCAGGACACCGCAAGTGTTCTTAGAAACGTCTTCAGAACACCCCCATTTTGTTTATTTGCGAACATTTCAGGACACCGCGAGTGTTCTTAGAACACATTCAACTTGACAGAGAACAATACGGACAGCGTCCTCAGGACACCCCCATTTTGTTTGTTTGCGAACATTTCAGGACACCGCGAGAGTTCTTAGCTCAATTTTAGCTTGCTTGCGAACAAAACGGACACATACTCCGTCCTCAGAACACCGGATTTTCACCAAATTTGGACCAGGAGCAGCGGCATGGTCCCGAAAGCGTGCTTTTGCAGATTTGGTAAAAATCCGTCCAGTAGTTTTTTTGGAAAATTACAAATATAGCACCTCTGTGGTGTATGCCGCAGCCAATACCTACATTTCTATATGAGTAGGTTACTGTACTAGAAAGAACACTGCAATGGAATGTTCTTTAGAACGTTACATTGCGTGATGAAGTATGTAATTTATTACACATCTCTTTTTTGCCAACATTACATTCACAACCCCTTGTATGAAAAGTAAATGCACATGTGATGTCATCAGTGATGTCATCAATGATATTTGTGATGTCATCTTTGATGTCCTGGGTGTTAGTCTTAGCAGTGCACGGTGGTGGCGCGAGTTATGGTTGCTCAGCTTACCATAACTGGCGAATTTCAAGGGTTTTTCGGTTTTACTTGGAACCATAACGTCCCTTTAACAAAGTTTTATTCACTGAATTTCATAGGTTTTTAGTAGCGCAACTTAACCATAACGTCCCTTTAACAAAGTTTTTTCACTGAGTTGGAATTGTGCCTTTCATTGACGCCCCAACACCCTTTTCTCACAGCCATTCTTAGTGGCTATTGCTTTTGAAGTCTGGCTAGTCAAGCGTGGAAGTCCAGAGTCCCTTTCCTATTATTGGTTCTTTCATTGACACATACAACATGTAGGATGCATGGGTGGCAGCTCATTTGCTTCAGGCCAAGGACCTGTTTAGTGAGAAACAAGATGCACCTATTACCATTTCGACAATTGCCACTAAAAAAAGTGATGCCAACATTAGCAAAGAATTGATTCTGCTAAAAGAGATTGAAAGATGTCGTAAACAATAATTCTCAAAATGGTGGGAAGAGCATTTGTTAC